>NC_137339.1:12322508-17322508 GCF_965287045.1 Carcharhinus amblyrhynchos
CACTGAAACACAGGAAAAAGCAACTGAACTCATGACACTTCCAATTCCAATACTCCTTTTTGTTCATTGGCAACAAGCATTTTAAGTAAAAGAGTTAATTTCAGGTTACAAAAAAATTAGACAGCTCATCACCTGATCCAAACAGTTCTGAACTCACCGCTTTAAAGCTCTGGCTCTCCCACTCCCTGCCCCCGCCACCCCCACCCCCCCAGCCCCCATTCCCAACAAGCCCACCGCAACAATTCCCCATTGGAGAATGTGCAGACTCCACATAAACAGTGACCCAAGCTGGGAATCAGACTCAGGTCCCTAGGGCTGTGAGGCAGCACTGCTAACCACTGTGCCACCGTGCCACCCATGGGATGCCCCATATGGAGGGATGCGCCACAGAAGCTGGGACCACACGGAATGTCTCAGAGAAGCTGAGACCATAGGGAACGCCCCACTGAAGGCAGGGTACAGCACTCAGGTCCATATAGCAGTCCGAGGTTGGGAAGACAACATAACTCCTCCACTACTCTCCCTGCAGGGAGTCACGATTAGATGGAGAATTGGTTAGATATGTGTCCACAACGTAAGTTCCCAGAAACTCCAAGCCCCTACTTCTTGTGGGTGGGGCTGCTGGGACACCTTTTATCACCCCTTACAGATCTTCAGCTATCTCCATAAGATTTATTTTCTGAGAAATTATACCATTTAGCTCTTTATTCCACTTTCCAGGACACAGTGAGCTGTGCTCGCAGTCATCCTTACTGTTGTATTTATTTCCATAATGAATTGATAAGAGTTTATGCCATAATTATTCACTTTCCCACTCACAGCAGGGAATTTCACTCTCTGGGAGCCCATTCTGGGAACTTGGCACACACACACTGCACAAACTTTATCCAATTATTTACAATTAATCGCCAGTAAACTGTATGCAGTAAATAGCTAAAGTTTCCATCCACTCTCCCTGTTGGCAAGATTCCCCATTGACAATAACTCCTTAGGTGCCAAATGTATATTTTATGAAGCCCTGGTACATTTTGACTATAAAAGAAATGAACTAAGTATGTAGATGCATTAAAGTTCCTGGTACAAAAGCACTTGTGAGACCACTGTTGGTCTAAAGGCTCAGGGAATCAGGTCGGTTCTTGCTCGCTGGGTCAGCTCCTGTGGTGAGTTATCCATCACTGTGCTGTTTGCATTCTCCTTTCCAGCCAATCCCTGAATGATTGTAAATATGCAAATTTGTCAAAAATGTGTTGATCATCGAAGACCTACAGTGCAGAAGGAGGCCATTCAGCCCATTGAGACTGCACTGACTCTCTGAGGATGACAAGGGAGCCTGTTGGACAACAACAGAATCTCATTTTGAACTGCAGAGTTGAAATCATAGAATCCCTACAGTGCACAAGGAGGCCATTCGGCCCATCACAATCCCACACAGGCCCCATCTCTATAACCCCATGCATTTACGCTAGCTATTCCCCCTGACATTAAGGGGCAATTTAGCACGGCCAACCTGCCTAACCCACACATCTTTGGGCTGCGAGAGGAAACTGGAGCTCCCCACAGATACAGGGAGAATGTGTAAACTCCACACAGACGGTGACCCAAGGCCGGAATTGAACCCTGGTCTCTGGCGCAGTGCTAACAGCTGTGCTACCATGCCATCCTGGAGTGATAGGAGTTGCCACGTAATTTGTCAAAGATCTCTGGGATCTGCAATCTACTCAAAATGTATAAGTTGTGGATGCTTCCTGGATATCTGGCACAAACCTGCAGGGATTGTTTGTTATGGTTCTACACCAGTTGTACGTTTAGGGATCGGAAGCCTTTCCTGTTTGTATATTGCAGTGCTGGCTTCCAGGGAGCTTTGATCACTGCATGAGTTACAGTCAATGGGATCCTGTACCTGTGAATACCAAGAAATCTCAGCAAATGCCAGTGCCCTAGCATCCTGGCATGTTTGATTTTTGACAAAGTTCATGTAATTGTGGACCTTAGCAAAAATGCATTTGTATTTGGATATCAGAGAGGTCCCTGGTCAAGCCCTGGAAGGAACCAGGAGTGAGTGTTGCTGTTCCTTTGCTAGTGACTGTGAAAGCATATCCTCCAAGGCATCACATGGCACCAATTCATGGAGAATATGGCAAATGTGAATTACCAAATACCTGGACATGAGGAGGCATCAGCAACACGAGTTCTTAGTCAGCTGCAGATAAGATAGGCAATGTCTGTACGGTCTCAGTGTAGTGAGGCACCTATGCAAAATGTTTCTGTTTCCCTGAACCTCTGATGGACTTTCGTTTTCAGGGTTTTTTAAATTCACTCAAGGGTGGGCATTGTTGGTTAGGCCAGTGTTCAGCGCCCATCCCTGATTGCCAATGAGAAGGTGGTGATGATGGTGAGCCGCCTTCTTGGCCCACCACGGTCCATGTACACCCGTAGTGATGTTAGGAAGGGAGTTGCAAGATTTTGACCCAGTGACAGTGAGGGAATGGTAATACATTTCCAAGTCAGGATGGCGATTGTCTTGGAGGGGAATTCCCAGGTGGTGGTGTTCCCATGCATAGGCTAGTCTTATCCTGGATGGTAGTGGTGGTGGATTTGGAAGGTGGTGTCTAAGGAGCCTTGCTGAGTTTCTGCAGTGTGTCTTGTATATTGTACACATTGCTCTAATGTGCATCAGTGGTGAAAGGAGTGAATGTTTGTGGATGAGATGCCAATCAAGCTCTTATTTGGCAAGCCAGTCTCCTCTATCACAGACATCTCCCTGTTTTCTTACTTCTGTCTGCAATTATGCAGCACCCATCTGCCCTGTGGCCTATTCCCTGCGGTATAAATGAGAAACATACAGGAGTCAGAACTCATCTGTAACACTAATCTTGATGTCATCCCAATGTTCAGGAACAGGAAATTGAAATTGGTGGCACTTGAACCCACAACCTTCTGACTTAATTAAAAATCCCAATCCAGGAATTGAGCCCAAATACCAAGGCTGGCACTCCAGTGTAAATCTTAGAGAGTGCTGCACTGTCAGAGATGCTGTCTTTCAAATGAGATGCACAACCCCCTCTATATCCTCCCCCCGGTGAGCATGGAAGATACCGTGGAATTATTTCAAAGAAAAGCAAGAGAGTTAATCCCAGTATCCTGGCCAATATTTATCCCACAATCAGCATCACATAAACATTACCTGGAGTTTACCACACTGCTATATTTGGGAGCTTGCTGTGTGTAAATTGGCTGCCACATTTCTTATACTACAACAGTGACTGCAATCTAAAGTCCTTTACTGGCTCCAAAGTGCTTTGGGATGCCTTGAGATCACGAAAGGAGCTATACAAATTCAAGCTTTTCTATCCTTCAACTAGCGTACAGCTGTGCTTGTGCGTCGATCGGGTGTATGGAGTGGCACAGTGGTTAGCACTGCTGCCTCACAGCGCCAGGGACCCAGGTTCGATTCCTGACTTGGGTCTGTGCAGAGTCTCCATGTTCTATGTCTGCATGAGTTTCCATTGGGTGCTCCGGTTTCCTCCCACAGTCTGAAAGACCTGCTGTTTAGATGCGTCGGCCATGCTAAATTCTCCCTCAGTGTACCCTGAACAGGTGCCAGAGTGTGGCGACTAGGGGATTTTCACAGTAACTTGATTGCAGTGTTAATGCAAGCCTACTTGTGACACCAATAAATAAAGTTTAAACTTATTCACCATGTATGATGGAGGGTGAATAAGTTTATTTTTTAGTGTCACAAGTAGGTTTACATTAACGCTGCAATGAAATAATTGTAAAAGTCCCTCAGTCACCACATTCCAGCGACAGTCCTCAATGGCCTCTTGTGTCATAAAGTGAGGCCGTTTACTGTTTAGTTTAACGACTGCTGCTCAAAGCAAGCTTCAGACACTGTTCCAACAACTCTTTTAGGCCCCAGCCTATGCACCAGGAGTCCAGCTTCTTTTATCCAGATCAGCAAACACACACAAACATTCATAAACTAATGACTCAGCCTCCCTATCCCTCTGCTGCTTCAAGCCACAGTTGTAAAAAAAAAAGCCCCATTCCTATCTCTTCAACTATTTACATTCATCTGGAGCCATCGCTTAATTCTATTGAGTTCCTAATTCCTGCAGGAGCCATTTTATATCAATGTGAAGTTAATTGTTTCTGGATTGAATATTTTCACGGAATATCAGTCTTGGCATTTCCTGAATAACCATGCTCACTGAAGGATTGAAGATGGTTATTAAGGCTGACAGTTTTAGTGTCACTGGGATCTATGACAGCATCAGCAGATTACAGCGAGCCTGTGACAGTATTTATTTATGTAGAATTGAGACATATGGTCAGAATCATTCCATCTCTCTCCTCTGTAATTAAAACATCTGGGAACACAAAAGACCTGTAAAATCTCCCTGCTAAATAATGCAAGGCTTGGCTTTACCAGGCTGGTACAAAGAAGAAATTTTTTTTAACAAGAATGTCAAAAATGCAGTGCACAAGGAACGTGTCTCCTTAGTTTGGGCCCTTTGCCCAAATGAACTGATGTACGAAGGATTGTAAGTCTATGGGACAACTGGACTTGTTGTGCAGTTCTGTGCACTGATACATATCCAGACTGAGACATGATGCTCTGCATAGGATTACCTTTCTTTTTGAAAGATAAAGATCACTATGTGAAGTTACTTGCCTTTAACATTACACATTTATTGATTGTTGGTTCTATACATTGGTGGAGGAATCCAGAACAAAGTTTATTTGTTAGTATCAGAAGTGGCTTGAATTAACAGTTCAAGGAAGGTACTTTGAAAATCCCCAAGTCACCACACTCCAGCGCCTGTTCGGGTACACTGAGGGAGAATTCAGCATGACCAATGCACCTAACCACTATGTCTTTGGGACTGTGGGAAGAAACTGGAACACATGGAGGAAACCCGTGCAGACTTCACACAGGCAGTGACCCAAGCCTAGAGGTCACAGTTTAAGGATAAGGGGTAAACCTTTCAGGACTGAGATGAGGCGAAATTTCTTCACCCAGAGAGTGGTGAATGTGTGGAATTCACTACTGCAGAAAGTAGCTGAGGCCAAAACATATGATTTCCAGAAGAAATTAGATATCGCTCTTGGGACTAAAAGGATCAAGGGATATGTGGGCAAGGGAGGGATCAGGATATTGAATTTGATAATCAGCCACGATCAAACTGAATAGGCAGAACAAGCTCAAAGGGCTGAATGGCCTACTTCTGCTCTATTTTCTATGATACAATGTCTCTGTTGCCAAACACGGCAGGGCAAGTCTTATTCATTGTTAGGGATGTATGATGACTATTGCAGTGAAGATGCAACCTTCCAGTATACAAAGTCCCAGGCTGGGATTTTCCAGCCGCACGTACCATAAAACCGGAAAATCCCACCTAAGGTCCCACCTCCACCCCCCCGCCCCCCACTGTCCGCTACAATTCCCAAGGAGGGCAGGATTGGAAAACTCCACCCCCTCCCCCCCACCTCCCCCAGCATGTCCTTTCATCCAGTGGAGAGGTGGTGAGTCCTGCTGGAGAACAGGTCCAAAGATGTGGAGGTCAGGTTGATTGGCCATGCTAAATTGACCCTGGTGTCGGGGGGATTGGCAGGGTAAATGAGGGTTATGGGAATAGGGCCTGGGTAGGACTGTGGCCGGTACAGACTTGATGGGCCGAATGGTCTCCTTCTGTACTGCTGGGATTCTATGAACAGTCTACAGTTCTGAAAGCTCTGTTACGGCTCGCCCATGAGGCCACATTAACTGTGCTAGTTTAGACAATCTGTTGCGCAACGCAAGGCAAAACTACAAAGCCATTACTGGGCATTCATTTGCATCCATAGTCATTGAACAATGAGTCCTGACTGACAATTGCAGATGATTTCCATTCAAACTAACCCAACGGAATTGAGGCCAATGCAGTAATCCCCCAGTGTTCAGCAGGTCAGACCCAGAGCTACACATTGTTCGAACCAAGATGGAGTTGTGAATACAACATTATACACAATTACTTCAAGTCCATTTTTGCTGAAGTCTCCTCAAGATGACCTTGTTGCAGGGACATCGATCGGTGCAACATCACTTCTGTGGGGTGGGGGGGGCATGAGTGCCACCCCCCACCCCCCACTCCTCTGTTAAATACTGCCCCAGAGATGCACTTATATTAAAATAAACTAACTCCCATCATCATCAATAATCAACGATAAAAAAATCAGTATCTTTAGTATTTGGGGTTCAGGTTGGATTTCAACAGGGTGACAGTGGTGTCACTTGGTAACACACTCCCCGCTGCATTAACAGGTTGTGTACTGAGGAAGTGCTGCACTGTCAGAGATACTGTCTTTACTATGAAATGCTGGCTGCCTCTCATGAGGACAGAAAAAAAATCCCGTAATGTTACTGGAAAAAGAGTAGGGGGAACTACCCTCTGTCCTGACCAATATTAACTCTGAACCTGGTCGCCGTAGGATGCTGTTAGTGAGAGTTTGCAGTGTGCAATCTTGCTCCTGCATTTTCGGTAATCTAAGTGTAACTATATTTCAAAATTACTTCAATGGCTGTAAAAGCTTTGGGTTGTCTCAAGGTCATGAAAGATGCCACATAAATGGAAACCATTTTTTCTTTAAAATGACTGCAAGTGCTTATGTTTCTTGTAGCTGTCAATGTTTATCCCTTTCACCTGCAGTCTGTTCCATTACCAGATAGTCAGACGGTGCTTTCTTACCAAGTTGCTCACTCTAAGATTAGTTATTTTAATGGCAGGTTTATCTATGTATCTGTTAATCTGGGCGTGGTGGAATGGGGGAAAGGGAGCAATTTCCAGTCTCAAGAGAGACACTCTTCACTTTCAGTTGGCAAATGTAGTTCAATTTTATTAACGTTCAACTACATCCATATGAGCCATCCCTCTCAGCATTGAAGAGGTGTGGATCATATTGTTTTCCTTCTTTACACTGAAAACAATGTTCATTACAATCAGCCCATCCTCACAAAATAGCTTTCAAAAGTTTCTGTAATACTAAAGCGTCCAGTCAGGGGAAAGTGCTCAGGGTTGCATACAATACGCAGATCGTGGCGTTACTGGAGAGTTAGGAGCATTTAAATTAACTAAATTCATGGATTTATGATAACCAAATAAATTACATTCCATGGGACGTGAAGGGCTATTTTGGGGGAATCATGTACCTTCCATCTGAGGCGACGCAGTGGCACAGTGGTTAGCACTGCTGTCTCGCTGCACCAAGGACCCAGGTTCAATTCCGGCCTCGGGTCACTGTCTGTGTGGAGTTCACACATTCTCCCCATTTCTGTGTGGGTTTCCTCCAGGTCCTCAGGTTTCCTCCCACAGTCCAAAGATGTGTAGGTTAGGTGGATTGGCCATGCTAAATTGCCCCTTAGTCTCCAACGATGTGCAGGTTAGGGGAATTACATACATGGGGTTACAGGGATAGAGTCTGGGTATGATGCTCTGTCATAGAGTCGGTGCAGATTTGTTGGACTGAATGGCCTCCTCCTGCACTGGAAGGATTATATGAAACCCTTCTCCGGTTTTCCAAAGGGAAGCTATACTAAACCACGCTGGAGTGAACCACTCCGGGTGGGGGTGCAGACGCTGGTGGGCCTGGAGATTTCAGTCCTGGGCCCGCTAATGATATTTAAATGGTATGGAAATTATAATTTTAAATTAATAAATCATGCAGCTCCATGTCAATATTTGGTGTGGAGCTGGTCATAGAGTCATAGAGGTTTACAGCATGGAAACAGGCCCTTCGGCCCAACTTGCCCAGCTGATGGCTCCGGAAATCCATCCAGTTAAGTCTCCCGGTTCACTGTGCTATATAAGCAACGCAGTGGGCTGGGAGAGTCAGCCTAACATGTGAAGTGATTGAACAAAAGATCATTGACCTTTAACTCGGCTTTAATCTCCACAGATGCCTTCAGACTCGCTGAACAGCTTCTGTTTTTAATTTCAGATTTCCAGCATCTGCAGTACCTTGCAGTAAGTAACTCAATCTGATTCACAATCTTGCGATATAAATCTATTTGATGAGCTTTGCTTAGAACAACCTCAGGCTGACTGGATAATCTCAGATAGCAATTATTAATCATATCAAAACCCTTTTTTTGTTGCCTTTCGTTGCTAATGGTGTCCATGTATTTTCTGTATTAAAGTGCATTACTGTAATTTTTTCCAGACCAAACATCATCTCCCATTCTTTAGAATCTCGACTTAGTTTGCCCAGGCCCCTTTCAGATGCAATAAATCACCTTCCCCGTCACATTCTTGGTTTGTTATCAGTACGTTTGATATTAAAACCAGAATTATTGTCCATGCCGTATATCAAAGTGTACAGGGGAAAATAGCCGCAAGTTCAGAGTTAGCTCTTGCCAAGTT
Source organism: Carcharhinus amblyrhynchos (assembly GCF_965287045.1). Lineage (NCBI taxonomy): Eukaryota > Metazoa > Chordata > Chondrichthyes > Carcharhiniformes > Carcharhinidae > Carcharhinus > Carcharhinus amblyrhynchos. Next base: position 12,330,908 of record NC_137339.1, read on the forward strand.
GCACCCCAGCAGCCTGGTTCATTTATAATTGTCGGTTGCTCTCTCCCATCCGGCCAATTTTCAATCCAGCTGAGTAGTTTATCAGTCATTCTGCATGCTTTTATCTTTGACAAAATTAGCAGAAGTGAACTCCTTTAAATGCCTTCCAAACGTCCAATCCTATTATGTTCCTTGCTTCAAAGAGTTCCAGTGAGTTTATTAGGCATAGCAGGTTGATTCCAAAACTATGTTAAGTACCCTTACTGTTTATTTCCTTGGGGATGCTAGGGTGCTGCCCGTCTGGTCTAGGTGCCGTGTACGTCTTTAATGATTCCATTCTCTTCACGACATATGGATTACTCAGTGACATGTGTCCGTAGGTTCCTCAGGCAATTTGACAGCATCTGGGTTTCTTCTTCATGAATGTGGAGAATTGAGCACATCTGCCTTTTTTTAAATTCCCACAGTTTTACTCAGTTTATCCCTTCAATCTTTTGGACAATTAAAGTGGGAAATGTAGGTCTGTGGCCTAGGAAAATCAATCTGACCTTTAATATGATGGCACAGTGGTTAGCACTGCTCCCTCACAATTCCAGGGACCCAGGTTCAATTCCGGCCTCAGGTCACTGCCTGTCTGCACGTTCTCCCCCTATCTGTGTAGATCCCCTCCGGGTGCTCCAGTTTCCTCCCACAGTCCGAAAGACAAGTTGGTTGGGTGCATTGGCTACATTAAATTCTCCCTCAATGTACCCAAGTGGGCATCAGAGTGTGGTGACTAGGGGATTTTCACAGTAACTTCATTGCAGCGTTAATGTAAGCCTACTTGTGACACTAACAAATAAACTTTAAAAAAATCATTCCATCAGTGATAATTAACCTGGACAAAATCAACCTTCATACTATGTTGATATTGTACAGAGAGAAACTCCCCTTACAGGAAGCAATTTCAGTGCAATTGCATTGCCACTCCTATTATCTTAAAAATACTTGCAACTTCGTAAAACCTAACGTAAATCTTGTATGACTGCACAAAAAAAAAGGAGCAAAAAGACAGCTCCTTACAGTTGAATGGGAAGCTGCACCCTTGGGATAAATTTTTCTTTTGCAAAAATATACCTTATTCATATAAAATCTGAAAGACACATTACAAAATATTTCAGATCATTATAACACTAAAATGCAATGATATTCACATTTCCTCCAGAGATCAGGATGCACTCGGAGGTGCTTCAGTTCAGTAATGAGAACATTCCAAACATTTCAATATCTTCATCGCAGGGAGTACAATTCTTTTCAAACTATACATATCGGTCACGTTGCACTGGGAGGTGCTTCAATACAGTTGCGTTCATTTGGACGAAGGATAAAATGTGGGCAATCTCAGTCCAGTGACGATTAAACTCTTATCCACAATCAGTGGCTAAGCGAGGGAGCTTGCCTTCCACTACTGAAGCCACTCTTGCTGGGAATCTTGTGACCCCTCTGCTGGGGATTTCTGCTCTATTGGCATGCAGTGAGACTGCAAACTGATTGCAGCATTCTCTGCTGATTTCCAGCAGGAAGCTAGGGTGATATCATCAGGCCGTGCAAGGGATTTTCTGTCACACTGATAGATGCTTAACTAGGAAACTAAGCACTTTTAAACATTTTTGCATGGAGCTAGTTGGAGAATAGGACATACATAGGAGATGGGTGTGGATGCTAAAATATTCGGAAAAATCTTTTAAACTGAGTTTATTTGATAGTTTAACAACACTCCATGGATAGAAAGATACTTTTTTCCAGGTTTTTTTCTGTTGGTTGACAAGTTTTATTAATCACATCAACCTTTGAAAATCCCAACTAAACAAGGGGAAACTTTTTATGAGGTTTTTTATGAGAGTGGGAAAGTTGAAATCTTGTGGCACGGTAGTACAGTGGTTAGCACTGCTGCCTCACAGAGCCAGGGACGCGGGTTCGATTCCCAGCTTGGGTCACTGTGTTGAGTCTGCACGTTCTCAACGTGTCTCCATGGGTTTCCTTCCACAGTCCAAAGACATGCTGGTTAGGTGCATTGGCTATGCTAAATTCTCCCTCAGTGTACACAAACAGGGTCCAAAGTGTAACTTCACTGCAGTGTTAATGTAAGCCTACTTGTGACAAATAAATAAACAAAATATAAAACCTCCTGGATAATTTCTGTGATTTCCTAGACTGCAGTGTTCACAGCACAACCTGTATAGAATCCATGCAGTGCATAATGAGACCATTTGGCCCATCAGGTCTGCAGTGACTCTCTGACTGAGCATCCTACCCAGCACCCATGCATGGTAGCCCCATATGCTGGTCCACCTAACACTGGATACTGAGGACACGGCCAATCCACCTAACCTGCACACTTGCATGACAAATTGCCACTTCAGGATTCCTGCACTGCTTATGTCCAACAGCTTGAGGTCATGGTCAAGTTCAGAGTAGCAATGGCCACTCATTATCCATCTGCCCTCCTCCACTCCTTTGTGAAAGTTATAGAATCATAGAATCCAGCAGAAGGAGGCCATTCGGCCCACTAATCCCACCCAAGCCCGATGCCCATAACCACATACATTTATCCTAGCTAGTTCCCCTGACGCTAAGGGGCAATTTAGCATGGCCCCCCACCTAACCCACACATCTTTGGACTTTGCCTGACCTTTGCTGCATATATATAAAATTTTTCACCCACCCTGCACTGATCAGTATCAGAATCACAGTCCTTTTTATAAAGTATGCACTGAGAGATGAATTGAATGAAGTGCCGGAATACAGAGTCAAGCTTTCTGTATAGCTCGTCTCCACTATTGGCAGCTTTGGCACTGCTTCTGGCAGCCAGCAGACCAGGCATTTAATCCAACCTGTGCTCCTCTCACCAAAACAGAAACCAGAACTGTGGACAGCCATTTTTGCAGAGCCGGGAATTTTCTCATCCCTGTGCACCCACCCAGGAGTATAATTCGGGGCCTGTGTATCTATTGCAGACTTTAATTTTTCTTACTCCCATTTTTCAAAATCCATTCACTACATAGAATCATACAATGCAAAAGGAGGCTATTTGGCCCTTTGAGTCTGCGCCAACCACAATCCAACCCCCTCACCATAACCCCATGCATTTACCCTAGTGGATCCCCCAATGCTAAGGGGCAATGGTCAATTCAGCTAACCCGCACATCTCTGGACTGTGGGAGGAAACTGGAGCACCTGGAGGAAACCCACGCAGACACGGGGAGAATGAGCAAACTTCACACAGACAGTGACTCAAGACAAGAATTGAACCCGGATCCCTGGCACTGTGAGCCAACAGTGCTAACCACTGTGCCATCGTGCCACCCATTTTTACATTTCTTTAATGGCGGGGGATGCAGCAGGCCGGCCAAATGTCCTTTGGCTTTTGAAGGGATTGGAAATTCCCAGCCAGAAATCCTTATAAAAGCCACAATCAATTCAAGTATTTAATCCCTTATAAAACAAATGTGGAAATTTATAGTCCAATTTCAAAGAATCTATAACCATTTGGAAATGTCATTCAAACTGTGAAATAAAAGGCACCTTACTCCAATCATGGAAGGTTGTGAAGTCAGTCACGTAGTTCAAATCCAATAATAATAGCCTTCAGGCTTCTGTGAGCAGGTAGAGTGAAATAGCAGGAAAAGATTTTTTGTAACCCTCTACACAGTTTATTCAAAAATTTAAAGAGCAGGAATTTTGACTGTTCTGACAGCTTGACAATTGGCTTTGACACTTTTTTGACAGTTCCTTTTGACAAATCCAATGTCCCTGATTTTACCAGCGCACCCCCAAAACCAGGTGAGGCTTGCAGAACGGCATTCTCTGCTGGACTCTGGCATGATCTTATGAGGTTCAGGCGGGTTTGCCAGTAAAATTCCGGCCAGTGAGTCTATGCAATTATAAATGCGCAGTCAGGTCCGTTTTTTAACAATCCCGAAGGACACCTTACTTCCCCCAAGGGCAAATGACCTCAACCAAATGTTTCCTAGACCATATCCAGAGGACTACCATACCCACCTCACCAAAGTACTCCACAAATTTTAGGCCTGCTCCAATCAGATCTAACCTGCACATGCTATATTTTCCAGTCTTGTCTAATAAAAGATCAGACATGATTGGAGGTAGCTGCTGTTTTTATATGGGCAACTTCCCCTGCGAAACACATATGTATGACACGTGGCACAGTGGTTAGCATTGCTGCCTCAGAGAGCACCAGGGACCTGAGTTCAATTCCAGCCTTGGTTAACTGCGTGGAGTTTACACGTTCTCCTTGAGTCTGTGTGGGTTTCCTCCGGATGTTCTGGTTTCCTCTCGCAGTCCAAAGATGTGCAGCTTAACTGGATTGACCATGCTAAATTGCCCCTTAGTATCCAAAGGTGTGTAGGTTAAAGGGATTAGAGGTAACATTCCACACAGTTTATTCAAAAATTTAAAGGCCAAGAGTTTTGACAGCTTGACCAGCTTGGTATGGCTCCTGCACTGCCCAAGATTGCAAGAAACTACAAAAGGTCATGAATGTAGCCCAATCCATCATGCTAACAAGCCTCCCATCCATTGACTCTGTCTACACTTCCCGCTGCCTCGGCAAAGCAGTCAGCATAATTAAGGACCCCACGCAACCTGGACATTCTCTCTTCCACCTTCTTCCGTCAGGAAAATGATACAAAAGTCTGAGGTCACGTATCAAGCAACACAAGAACGGCTTTTTCCCTGCTGCCATCAGAATCTTGAATGGACCTACCTTGCATTAAGTTCACCTTTCTCCACACCTTAGCTATGACATTCTGCACTCTCTCATTTCCTTCTCTATGAAAGGTATGCTTTGTCTGTGTAGCACACAAGAAACAATACTTTTCACTATATGTTAATACATATGCCAATAATAAATCAAATCTAAACCTCCAGAATTTGACCTCCTTCTCTAATTCAGCAGTGATGGAGACTTTCTCTGCCATTCTGAATATCGAGGCCCTTGTCCTTTATTTCATGACAGTAAATTATTAATTTTCCCTTGGAATAGTGGCAGCAGTGTTATTTGTTTACAGAGAATAGTAATCAAATCGTGCTTGCTTATGTTATGAATCAGAAAGCTGTATCCACATTCTGCAACAGAATGAATGGTTTGACAAATAATTAACTAAATGAAACTGGAGTACATATTTTGCCTTTTAGGTTAATTACTGCTTAAACCCCACTGAGCTTGTTTTGTACTTAAATGGGTTGTAACACATCATAATTGGGGTTAATGGTCGGGAAGTTATCGAAAGGCTTCTCTGCAATGCCCATCATAGAAGCTCAAGCACATCTCAGCCTGGAGGCAATGGACCCTGTTAGGGAGGTGCAGGTCCAGTTCTCATGGAGAAACCACAGGCATTTCATAGTTACCACAGCATACAGGCATAAAACATGGGAGCACTGGTGCTGAGGCCTTCCCTACGCAACAGCTTCTTCCAAAGAAAAAGTTGCCTTTAAAGAAGTTTAAGTCTTTTAGATTATTTATTAGTGTCACGAGCAAGCACCTCCTAGTCGCCAGTCTCCGGCGCCTGTTCGGGTACACTGAAGGAGACTTTAGCATGGCCAGTGCACCTAACCAGCACGTCTTACGGACTGTGGGAGGAAACTGGAGCACCTGGAGGAAACCCACACAGACACGGGGGAGAACGTGCAGACTCTGTACAGACAGTGACCCAAGCCAGGAATTGAAACCAGGTCCCTGGAGTTATGAGGCTAACCACTGTGCTACCACATCATCCAGATATAAACAGGAGATGAAGTTGGCTTACATCAGTGGCGGAGAATAGATTTGTAGCCAATCAGCAGCCTGTCATAAACAGTGCCAGTTCCACTCACCATCGACATGGAAAACATTGACAAGATTTATAATTTCAGTCAGCGAAAGTCAGAGTGAGATTAGGAAATGAATCTCCAAGAAGTGTTTGAACTATCATCTGGCGAACTTTACTGGAAAGAATATCAGATGAAATGAAAAAGAAGTTGGCATCTGGGCAAAGAAATCCCAATCTCTGTTTCGCACATCGCTGAGAATCAGAAATCTCTGATTTCTGAAATGTAGATCTGTATTTACATCCTCCTGCCGCTGGATTTTTAGGTTTTTGGTTGAGGGCAGTGGGGTGCGGAGTGGGCTGGGGGGGGGGGAGGCGAAAGGATTGGGGAGGGTGGTGAGGGGGGGGGGCGTGGGAGGGGATGACATTCATGGAACTAGGTTTCTCCCAGGTTTCTGCCCACTCTGACCTCACAACGATTTCAAGCTGGGGTGGACAAACCCTCAGACGGGGGAAGCCTGCCCTTGCCCCAGTTAAGGTCTTAGGTGGTCACTTATTGGCCACTTCATGACCACCTAGCCCCAGGGGGAAACAGTCATTGTCCTAATAACCTAATGACGCCCCTTATTTGGCAAAGCGGCCTTCAGAGATGTTCTAACTTAAAAGGAACAACAGGTTGCTGTAAGTAGGAGAGAGGACATCAATGGGGATACCCTCTCTCAATCTTTTAGTGTCTAAATTAATAGTGCATTTTGTAGCCAGTCATCCTTTGTATGAATAGAAGCTGGGAGCACTTGTGCAGAACCACCTATGGCTGTGCCAAACAGGCAGTGAAGGGCTCTGGTAAAAGCAAATTATTGTGGATGCTGAAATCTGAAACAAAAACAGAAAATGCTGGAAAATCTCAGCAGGTCTGACAGCATCTACGGAGAGAGAACAGAGCCAATGTTTCAAGCCTGGTGAAGGGTCATCCAGGTTCAAAACATTGGCTCTATTTTCTCTCCACAGATGCTGTCAGACCTGCTGAGATTTTCCAGCATTTTCTGTTTTTGTCGTGAAGGGCTCTGGGCCTGGCTAAGCATTATCCCTCTGACTTCCTGCCAGGAGATCAGCTCCAGACGCCAAAACTGACCTCTGCCATATGTGAGCAACTGGATATCAACTGGAAAATCCCATTCAGTCTCCTTTACCAATTTCTACTGATGCACCATAGAAAGCATCATTTCCGGATGTATCACAGCTTGGTATGACCCCTGCTCTGACCAAGACTGCAAGAAGCTACAAAGGAATATAGCCCAGTCCATCACACAAACCAGCCTCCCAACCATTGACTCTGTATATATTTCCCACTGCCTCAGAAAAGCAACCAGCATAACCAAGGGTCCTGCACAGCCCAGACGTACTCTCTTCCACCTTCTTCCATCAGGAAGAAGATACAGAAGTCTGAGGACACGTGCCAACTGACTCGAGAACAGCTTCTTCCCTGCTGCCATCAGACTTTTGAATGGTCCTATCACATATTGAGCTGATCTTTCTCTTCACGCTATCAGCAAATGTAACACAACATTCTGCAGCCTCTCCTTTCCTTGTCCCCTATATACTTTATGAATGGTATGTTTTGTCTGAATGGTGCGTAAGGCGCAATACTTTTCACTGTATCCCAGTACATGTGACAATAATAAGTCAAATTTACTTGGCCTCAGTTTGTTCATAATGAGCTACAATGGCTACCCTTGTCTGGTGGCCCTGCTCCCAACCTCCCACCGAATTCCACATCTACGAAAATGGCCCAGAGCCAAGATGAACCTGTGGAGTTGGAACATCGGCGAGGAAGCTGTTTCTGGCTCCCATCAGCTTTCATGGGGGTGAGTGAGTGTGCATCACTAACTGATAGAAGTAGTTGGGTTTTTAAATATCTGTTGATATACAAGCTTGACTCCCACAGCCATGGGAGCAGTACATAGTGGAACCAACTTCTGATCATTTGATTATTTGAACAGAAACAATGTGCAGGGATAAGGGAAAAGCCAGGGGATGGTACTAAGTCATGATGCTTCATTGGAGAGCCGGTGAGGAGGGTCAAATGGCCACCTCCTGCGTCATAACAATTCTGTGATTCTGTTTAATGCAAGGAAAACAGACGGTTATCATAAAAGCGGCTTTTTCAAGTTGGCAGGCAGCGACTAGTGGTGCTCCACTACAATGAATCTGGGGCCTCTGCTCTTTATAGTCTGTATCTAAGTACAGTAACGTTGCTATGTTTGCTGATGATGCCAAGCTAGGTGGAAAGGTAAGCTGTGGGGAGGACAATTTCAGAGAGTCTGCAAAGAATTGTAGACAGGTTAAGTGAGTGGGGAATAAAATGGCAGATGGTGAAATCGGGAAATGTGAGGTTATTCACTTTGGCCATAAGAATTAAAAAACAGATTTTTTTTAAACAGGTGAGAGACTGTAAGAGTTGATGTTTAAAGGGTGTGCTGGTAAAGGAATGCAGAAAGTTGGCATGCAGTTGCAGCAAACAATTAGGAAGGCAAACAGCAATTTGGCCTTTATTGCAATGGAATTGGGTACAAGAATAAAGATAATTTTTATAGAATCTACCGTGCAGATAGAGACCATTCCGCCCATCCATTCTTCACCGACAACAATCCCACCCAGGCCCTATTCTCATAACCCAAAGTATTCACCCTCCAAATGCCCCTGAAACAAAGGGACAATTTATCATGGCCAATCAACCTAACTTGCACATCTTTGGAGTGTGGAAGGAAACCCACACAGACACGGGAAGAATGTGCAAACTCCACACACAAAGTCACCCCAGGCTGGAATTGAACCTGGACCCCTGGCACTGTGAGGCAGCAATGAGACCATCAGGCTGCCCAGAACCTTGCTGCAATTGTATAGGGTTTGGTGAGACTGCACCTGGAGTAGTTTATACAGTTTTGGTCCCTACATTTAAGAAAGGATAAGCTTGCACTGGAAGCAGTGCAACAAAGGTTCACTAAACTGTTCTTTGAAAATGTGCCTGAACACATTGACGAAGGAAGAGCAGTGGACGTGGTTTACATAGACTTCAGCAAGGCGTTTGATAAAGTCCCCCATGCAAGACTTCTTGAGAAGGTGAGAGGGCATGGGATCCAAGGGGCTTTGGCCTTGTGGATCCAGAACTGGCTTGCCTGCAGAAGGCAGAGAGTGGTTGTGGATGGGTCTTTTTCTGCATGGAGGTCGGTCACCAATGGAATGCCCCAGGGATCTGTTCTAGGACCCTTGCTGTTTGTCATTTTCATAAATGACCTGGATGATGAAGTGGAGGGATGGGTTAGTAAGTTCACTGATGATACAAAGGTTGGCGGTGTTGTGGATAGTCTGGAGGGATGTCAGAATTTGCAGTGTGACATAGGTAGGATGCAAGACTAGGCGGAGAAGTGGCAGATGGACTTCAACGCGGATAAATGTGTAGTGGTCCATTTTGGCAGGACCAACGGGATACAGGAGTACAATATCAAGGGTAGGAGTCTTAGCTGGGTTGAAGAGCAGAAGGATCTTGGGGTCCGGGTCCATAGGACTATTAAATCGGCCTCGCAGGTGGAGGATGTGGTCAAGAAGGCGTATGGTGTACTGGCCTTCATTAATCGAGGGATTGAGTTTAGGAGTCAGGAGGTAATGCCGCAACTTCATAAGACCCTTGTCAGACCCCACTTGGAATACTGTGCTCAGTTCTGGTCGCCTTACTACAGGAAGGATGTGGAAGCTATTGAGAGGGTGCAAAGGGGATTTACAAGGATGTTGCATGGATTGGGAAGCATGCCTTATGAAGATAGGTTGAGGGAGCTAGGTCTTTTCTCCCTGGAGAGACGAAGGTTGAGAGGCGACCTGGTTGAGAGGTATAGATAGGGTGGATTCTCGGAAGCTATTTCCCAGGGCTGAAATGGTCGCTACGGGAGGACACAGGTATAAGGTGCTGGGAAGCAAGTACAGAGGAGATGTTAGGGGAAAGTTTTTCACTCAGAGGGTGGTGAGTGAATGGAATCGGCTGCCGTCGGTGGTGGTGGAGGCAAACTCGCTGGGGTCTTTTAAAAGACTTCTGGATGAGTATATGGGATCTAACGGCATTGGGAGTTACAGATAGTTCTATGGCTTGGTAGGTATAGATGTGATCGGCACAACTTGTGGATCGAAGGGCCTGTTTGTGCTGTAGTGTTCTATGTTCTAAACTGATCCCTGAGGTAAGGGGGTTATCCCAAGATGGGGGACTGAGTAAATTGGGTTCTGGAATTTAGGAAAATGAGAGGCATTCTCATTGTAACCTCGAGAACTCTGGAGTGGCTTGATAGGGCAGACACTGAGATTGTTTCCATTGATGGTGGAATCTGGAGCAAGAGGGCTCAGTCTCACAATAAGGGGCAGTGGCATTTAGCACGGAGATGAGGAGAAATTTCTTCACTCAAAGTATTATGAACATTTGAAATTTTCTCCCCCAGTGGATGCTCCATCGCTGAATACATTGAGGGCTGGGACAGACACATTTTTGGTCTCACAGAAGAATGGGGAGCAGGTGGGAAAATGGCCCAAGATCAGCCATGATAGATCATATTGAAAGGTGGAGCAGGCTCGATGGGCAGTGTGGTCAACTCAGAGCAAAGAAAGAACAGGCTCTTCGGCTCCAAGCCTGTGCCAATCTTGATGCTCTAACTAAACTGAAAAAAACCTTCAACCCTTACTTGGACCGTATCCCGCTAATCCTTTCCTATTCATGTAGCCATCCAGGTGTTGCTTATGTGCCTGCTTCCACCACCTCCTCTGGCAGTCCATTCCAGGCACCCAGCACTCTGTGTGTGAAGAACTTCCCCCACTACCCACTGTTCAGTCGTGGGGGTAGTGGAAGCAGATACAATAATGGCTTTAAGTGACATCTTGACAAATACATGAACAGGATGGGAATAGAGGGATCTGGTCCCCGGGAGGATAGGGGTCTTTAGTTCAGTCGGGCAGCATGGTCAGGGCAGGCTTGGAGGGCCAAAGGGCCCTGTTCCTGTGCTGTAATTTTCTTTGTTCTTTACTAATTTTTGCAATTTTGTATTTTCACATCTTATTTCAGCTTCGCTTTTGATTTTCAGAAATCCTGCATTAGGTATGCACTCTATATGTAAAAGTTACTTGGTCGATCTTGATTTAAAACTTAAGTATGGTTATGCTTTCATTCAGTTAAACAATCAGTCAATAACAATGAGTGGTGATGTTATTAACTGTGGATTTGTTTTTCTCAAGGCTTTGTTTTCGTGCTGCTCAAGGCAGCACATGTTCACAGCTGTTATTTTGTTGAACGCATTGTTTTTCTTTGAGTCGCTAAAATAAAAATTGTTGTGGTTTGACAGGAATTAGTTCCTTGCTGCTTTCGATGACCCTTGAACTACAAGCCAAGGCACTGGATAACCTTGCACATGAGGTGGCCAACTGGAATCAGGAGGTGGAGTTTAATTGTTTGGTCACATCACCCGATTGATGGTAGATGGGGGACACCATCAAAGAGATGCATAAGCAGCTTTAATATTGCAATGACTCCGAGCCTCTCGGTGCCTATGAGAGGAATTGACTCATGGTTATCAGAGTCTTGTTTTGAGAACGCCTGGATAGAAGCCTCAAAAGGCTGGCATGGAGACAGGAATTGGTTTCTAAGGGTGTGCAACATCCAACTTTCAGGGCCAAAACCAGAATGGATTATTTTACCATTGACCTCCTGGCCACTGGACCACTAAAATTCAGCAATGGGACTCCCATCAGCTCTTAATGATCCGTCATCTCAGATTAAGACTGAGCCTCGGGTTTCCAAATTTGCCGGGAAGAACAGAGGCCAACCAAAGCGGTCAGAAGGCAAGTTATGATTCGTGTAAGTCGACACGATCGTTTGTGGTGGACGGCGCCGTGTATCTGAGGAATGTTGTAGCGAGCCAGTCAGGTCCCTGGACCCGTTCTCTAAAATTGGACTCCTGTCTTGTCAAGTGTGTTTAGAATGAAGGATCATCCAGTAACACAGAGACCATTTAGGGAAAAAGGGAGACATCCCAGCTGTCAGTTTTTTCCAATCAGGAAGTATATTACCATCAGGAAATGTCACTGACTCTCTCAGCACTGGTCGTCCTGTAGCAGGCACAACTGACGTCTCCATGGAAACAGACAGAACTGAATTGCATGTACCTGAAGAGGCGCCTGTCATTAACGTTTTGGATGACAGCAATCCTGTGAAAGCATCCCAGACCGAGGAGTTACACCTCACCACAAGGATTCGGAAATCCCTTAAAAGACACAATTCATAACTGGCTAAATTTGAATATTAAATGTATACTTACTTGGCCTGTGTAAATGGAGTGTTGGCTTCTGTATGAAAGGACTTAGAGGGGGAGGGATGTGGTGATTGTCCCTTTTAAGGGTTAATCTGCAGAGTAAGGGTCACATGACTTGGGGAACCATTTGGGGAGCAGAGTGGGAGAATGACCCTCGTAAGCGTGGGCTCCTGTCCTCAGAGTCATCTCGGTGGCTGATCACAACTGTATGGCTGTCAGTCTCTATATAGTTTTAACTTGCAAATAAAGGAGTTGTGTTTTACCTAAACTGGTGAATGAGCATCTTTATATTATTTCTGATTTGATTTGATTTGTTTCATTATTGTCACATATATTGGGACACAGTGAAAACTATTGTTTCTTGGATGCTATACAGACAAAGCATAACATTGATATGATATATAGGGGAGTAGGAAAGTGGAGGGCATAGTGTTACCCAGTCATAGCTAGGGTTGATTTGATTTTATTTATTATTGTCACATGTATTAGTATACAGTGAAAGTATTGTTTCTTACGCACTATACAAACAAAGCATACTGTTCATAGCAAAGGAAAGGAGAGACTACAGAATGTAGTGTTACAGTCATAGTTCGGGTGTAAAGAAAGATCAACTTAGTGCGATGTTGGTCAAAAGTCTGATGGCAGCAGAGAAGAAGCTGTTCTTGAGTTGGTTGGTACATGACTCCAGTCTTTTGTATCTTTTTCCCAACGGAAGAAGGTGGAAGAGAGTATGTTGGGGGTGCGTGTGCTGGCTGCTTTCTGAGACAGCAGGAAGTGTAGACAGAGTCAATGGATTGGAGGCTGGTTTGCGTGATGGACTGGGCTTCATTCACAACTCTATGTAGTTTCTTGTGGTTTTGGTTGGAGAAGGAGCCCATACCAAGCTGTGATACATCCGGAAAGGTTGCTTACTATGGTGCAGCTGTAAAAATTAAGAACATAAGAACATAAGAAATAGGAGCAGGAGTAGGCCATCTGGCCCTTCGAGCCTGCCCCGCCATTCAATAAGATCATGGCTGATCTGTCGTGGCTCAGTTCCACTTTCCCGCCCTCTCCCCATAACCCTTAATCCCCTCTCTTATCAAAAACCCATCAACCCGCTTCTTAAAAATATTTAGCGAGGCAGCCTCCACCACTTCAACGGGCAGAGAATTCCAGAGATTCACCACCCTTTGAGTGAAGAAGTTCCTCCTCAACTCCGTTCTGAACCGCCCCCCCTTTATCTTGAGGCTGTGCCCCCTAGTCCTACTGTCTTTTTTGAGCGGGAAGAGTCTTTCCACCTCTATCCTATCCATCCCATTCATCATCTTATACGTCTCAATGAGATCTCCCCTCATTCTTCTAAACTCTAACGAGTACAAGCCTAGTTTATTCAGCCTCTCCTCATAGCTCAACCCCCTCAACTCCGGTATCAATTGGTGAGAGTCATAGTTGGCATGTCAAATTTCCTTCACCTCCTGAGAGAGTTGGTGGGTTTTCTTAACTATAGTGTCTATAGGTCAATAACTATAGCATCACTAAGGTGTTTTGCCACTTCCATTAGAGTGTAATTACTTGTCAAAGACATATACAAAGGGCTGTTTGGACTCGCCAGTTCTTCCTAAGAGAAAAAAAGAGCTTTAGCAGTTCTTTTGAAGCTATTGGTCATCTTTTGCTCATTTCACAGTTTGGCAGAGATGCAAGTGCAGCTGTGTATCTATTTTGCAAAGATAATTTTATGAGTCAGTGTTCCCAACAGGGAACCCTGCCTTCTGGGAGTTCATAGCAAAAATTGGGTATGCATTGCCCACAGTTTTTCAATCATTAACCTGAAATTCCAATATATGTTCCCAGCAGGTGCTGTTTCCTGCCAGAAGTGCAACACGACTCCCAAATACTGATTCAGACCATTGTAGTGAACACCAATGTTTCCATTTCTTAGTCTTTCGCACAGACACAAAGCGAAGGCAATTGAAAATCGTGTTGAACAACATGTTGAAGTAAGTTTGAGCAGACTCCGCTGTGTGGAAGAGGTACAGGCTGGCCCACAGCAGAAGATATCTCCTCATAAACAGAACGAGGTGAAAAAAACTTGACTATAGCCTAAAAATATTAAGGCTGCAAAATTCAGCTCCATTGCCCTCCATTTATTTCACTGAGTTGCCATTTTGTCTTAAGAAACCTGCACAGAATTTGGAATCGTTCTGGCACTGCGGTGGTTAAGATACAGGACAACTGAAGTTGGAGAGTTCAAAGCCCGCTTGCAAATTTGAGCGGAATGCTACAAAACCTGAAAACATAACGCTGACATCACTGAAAGTATTTTAAAATTTATTAGTGTCACAAGTAGGCTTTCATTGACACTGGAATGAAGTTATTGTGGAAAATCCCCCAGTCGCCACACTCCAGCGCCTGTTCAGGAAGAACTAATCATGGCCAATGCACCCTAACCAGCACGCCTTTCGGACTGTGGAGAGAAACCAGAGCACCTGGAGGAAACCCACACAGACATGGGGAGAACGTGCAAACTCCACACCGACAGTGACCCAAGCCAGGAATCAAACCCGGGTCCCTGGTACTGTGAGGCAGCGGTGCTAACCACTGCTCCACGATAACGCCCTAGCGCGTGACGATTGTTTTAACACTGTAACAGCTTTATTCACAATCACGTTCTTTCAGCAAGGACAGCAGCTAACCCTACCCATTCTTGCCCAGCACTTCTCAAACTTCCTCCCCAGTGGACAACAGGCAAAAGGCCCTTTGGAGCAGTGACATGTCTCCCACCATTCACTTCCAATTACTACCAGCTAAAGAAAACATTCGAGTCAATCGGAACTTATGGAAGCAATAAATATTTCACTGCTCTTTTGCCACTAAATGTAATGAATTTGTGTGCATTAATTCTTTTTTTACTAAATATCGTAGAGAAATGATTAATTCATGCCAGAAACAAAAGTGTAGGCATTTTCACATTGTAAATATTAATAACCTCATGGGAACGAGTAGAACTAGGGGTATCCCATTATGATGAAGGTGGAGAGATTTTTCTTTCTCTCAAGAGGGTCATTAGTATGTAGTCATTAATCTCTTCCCCAGACAGCAGCAGAGGTAGAGTCGTAGCAATGTAGGAACAGGAGTAAGCCATTCAGCCCATTGAGCCTGCTACACCATTTAATGAAATCATGGCTGATCTGTGGCCCAACTCCATATACCTGCCTTTGGCCCATACCTTTGCTGAACAAAAATTTTTGGGTCAGATTTAAAGATAGTAACTGATCTAGCATCAACAGCCATTTGAGGAAGAAAGTTCCACACCTCTACCACCCCTTGTGTGCAGGAATCCTTCTGAACATCTCTCCTGAATGCTCTGACCCTAATTTGTAGTCTATGCCTCCTAGTTTCAGAAAGTCCAACCAGTGGAAACAGTTTATCTTTGCCTATCCTGTCTTTCCCTGTTATATTTCAATCAGATCACCCCTTCTAAATTCTTCCTCAGTGTACCCGAACAGGCTCCGGAGTGTGGTGACTAGGGGATTTTCACAGTAACTTCACTGCAGTGTTAATGTAAGCTTATTTGTGACACTAATAATTAAATTTTAAATTCTAGAGGAAACAGGTCCAATTTGTATAATCTCTGGATATTTTTAAGGCTAAGTCAGGTTGATTTTTGCTTGGCAAAGGGGTCAAAAGATATAGGGGGTAGGCAGGGAGGTAGAGTCAACAATCCAATCATCATGATCCTGTCAAATGATGGTGCAGACTTGAGGGGCCAAATAGCCTACTCTTGATCCACATATATGTATGTTTGTGTTTAATACGACAAGAGGAATGCATGTATCTGATATATGTTTTAAAATTATCACAATAATCTTCTTCTGAGAAACTAATACTTATTTACATCTGTGTCACCAGGACCCAACATTGAATAAAATAATGTGGAAATCCTACCCAGCCAACAAGAATGGAGACCATTTTGGAGTCATCCTGCAGCAGTGGATGCTGAGGCACCTATCTGGGGCAGAGACGATGGACTTTACTTGTTCTATACTGTGTTCAACCAGATTGATTATCCTCTTCTATGATTCCAGAAAAAAAACCTGCTAACCCCTAATTTGTTGGGGTCAATGGGTGCATCTCTCGAGCTCTTTAATTAAAGAATCGCTACAGTGCAGAAGGAGGCCATTTGGCCCATTGAGCCTGTGTCGACAACAATCCTACCCAGGGTCTATCCCCGTAACCCCGCACATTTACCTTGCTAATCCCCCTGACACTGAGAGGCCATTTAGCACGACCAATCAACCTAACCTGCACTTCTTTGCACTGTGGGAGGAAAGCAGATCATCCAAAGAGTGACCCACGCAGACATGGGAAGAATATGCATACTCCACACAGTCACCCGAGGACGGAATCGAACCTGGGTCTCTGGCGCTGTGAGGCAGCAGTGCTAACCACTGTGCCAACGTGCTGCCCTACATTGGACACTACAGAAAGGTGATCACTTGCAAAGCAGAGCAGGCTGGACGCTTGTTAAATTCCTTTTCATCCTCCCCAGTGAGAGGCAAATAATAAAATTTGTCACTAAAAATATTATCTTCTGAACAGGGTTCCTAGTGTTAAGGCTCAAGGGATGTGTAATCATTAACAGTGTAACTGATCTTTATTCACTGTGACAGACAAAATAGAAGGTGTTCCCCACCATGGGAAAAGCATTATGCAGGAATCGGATATAGAATGGAGGGAGTGGGTTGGGAATGCAAATCGAGCCGATTAAAATGATTTTCTACTTGACCAGGTAATTCTACCGCTTACAGAAAGGTGACGAAATCCAGACGGACTGTTGTGGCCCGGACATCACCAGCGATAATAATCTCTACTGTGTTGTATGAGGGTGACTCTGTCTGCCAGTAAAAATATAGCAAGTACTCCATGTCTTCCATAACCTGCAGGCAAACCAAACGGCTTCTAGCTACCTAACTTCGACATTGTGATGAATGCAATGTTCCTGGTAAATTGTGGGCAGCTGCTCAGAATATTGTGGACCAATAACTTCAGGCCTGAGGGTAAGCACGCAGCCGAGCATAATGCAATGTTTTTTTTTCAGGACTGACGGCAGTAATGTTGCCAGCTTCTTACTGATGTGTAGCAACGCTCGAGACCTTAATTGCATCTGTCCAAATCCTCGTCTTTATGCTTCATTTCTCTGTGAAGGATATGTTGGAGAAGTCAGAAAGTAACGTCCCAGAGTTGGGTACTTAGAGAAGTAACTCACCTTCCTTCACAGAACGGTGACAATACTGTCTGAAACACACTGCAACTGTTCATTATTTTATGTCTTTTTTTCTCCCCCCATTGTTATACGAATAGTGACTTGGCACATCAGCACTCAAGAAAATCATCTAAAGTTTTTTTTTTGTCTATTGTGTACCTCGAACTGACAGAACTTGGTTATCTTTACCTCAAAAAAACCTTTCATTGCCGACAGTGTTAACGTTGAGAACAGATCTCTTGTTAAAGCTGCCAGAATCAATCGACGTACTGTGCCTCAGAGACTCACTGCTACCAAGTGCGACTGCAATCTCTGATCTCAACTCGTTCAATAATTTTCCTTTCCACTTACACCCACACAGCTCTGTGCCAACCCGCATCTTACTCAGTACAATGCAAGAGGCATTATTCCTTGGAACAAAAAAACAGAAAATACTGGAAAATCTCAGCAGCTCTGACAGCATTCTCCACTCTGACAAAAGGTCACCCAGACTCGAAACGTTGGCTCTATTCTCTCTCCACAGATGCTGTCAGACCTGCTGAGATTTTCCAGCATTTTCTGTTTTGGTTTCAGATACCAGCATCTACGGTATTTTACTTTTATATTATTCTGTGGAATGTCACCATGGAGATACCTTTCAAAATCTTCATCAAATTTGTTCTCCAAATTAACATCATTGGTTCAATCTTTTCTCAGTTCCAAAAGGTGAGTTGAACAAAATTCTGAGCTTTTATCAAATTTCCACTCTGCCCAAAACCGCAAGAAACTACAAAGGGTTGTGAACGAAGCCCAGTCCATCACACAAACCAGCCTCTCATCCATTGGCTCCATCTCACTTCCTGCTGTCTCCAAAAAGCAGCCAGCATTATCAAGGATTCCACACACCCCGGACATGCTCTCTTCTACTTTCTTCCATCGGGGAAAAGGTACAAAAGTCTGAGGTCACGTACCAACCAACTCAAGAACAGCTTTTTCCCTGCTGCCATCAGACTTTTGAATGGACCTACCACACATTAAGTTGATCTTTCTCTGCACCCTAACTATGACTGTAACACTACAATCTGCATCCTCTCCTTTCCATCTCTATGTACGGCATGCTGTATCTATATAGCGCACAAGAAGCAATATTTCTCACTGTATACCAATACATGTGATGATCAAATCAAATCATTTGGAAAAAAATAATTGTCTGCATAGATTCATAATCTCACTAATTTGGACTATTTGAGGAGACAAAGCCTGTAAAGCAGGGAGTTCATCAAATCAGCCATGATCCAGTCTATCACCCTGTGTCTGAAAGTCAGAGCAACATAAACACTCATAAGTTCATAGAAATACAGAAACATAGGAGATAGGAGCAGTAGGAGGCCATATTACCCTTTGAGCCTACTCCACCATTCATTGCAATCACAGTTGACCGTCCAACTCAATAGCCTAATCCTATTTTCTCCCCACAACCTTTGATCCCATTCACCCTAAGTGTTATATGTCGTCATCTCTTGAATACGTTCAATGGTTTGGCATCAACTACTTCCTGTGGTAATGAATTTCACAGGCTCAGCACTAAAGAAACGTCTCCTCACCTCTATAGAAATGTCTCCTCATCTCTATTCAGAAACTTAACAGGCAATGTGGGGAATTTCAGTCTCAATTGTGATTCGTAAATACTTTTCCTTTCTTCGTCGCCAATATTTATAGCAATGAACCACTAACCCAATGCACAGTGCTGCACATCGAGGGGTTAAAGTAAAATGCACAAGCCACTCGATGTAGGAATGTTTTTGAGCCTTGTGCATTAAGCTACAACAAACAATCATGCTCTTGTAAAACTCTTTCATCAAACTGGCGATAATCCAATCCCTTCTATTTAGTGACGGCATCACAGCATTTAGTTGACCTACAGGGCTGAGGATGTAATTATAAATCATGCAATATTCTTGCTGTGAGCAATCACTGTGGTTTGTCCAGAGCCTTAGATGCACGATGTAACTTGTAGATACAAATATTGCCATGTTTGCAACACAACAGGGTGATGAGAGCTGATATCACGTGGGGATACCCTATCCCTCTAGAGCAATTACATGAACAATACTTGATCTGTTTAGAATTTCACTGTTATTATCTGAACTAACCAATGATCAAAATAGTTCGTCATATCAGTAACTTGATGCTGTAAGTGGAGGAGTTGGGTTTATCTGGATTGCTGAGGGCAGGATTCTCCAATCTCACCCATTCCCGCCCCGCAGCCAATGAGACGGGAGACCTTGGTGCTCAGCCGAAACTCCATTCATTGCAGAGGCATCGGAGAATCCCAGACGCGGTTGAGATCTAAGGTCTTCTGCACCCAAGTAGGAAACCTCGCTATCAAAATTCTGAGGGATTCTTTCAGTTTCCAGCTGGTCTTCCCAGCGACCATCTCTCTTACTGGAAACATGGAAACATAGAAGATAGGAGCACCAGGAGGCCATTCGGGCCTTGGAGCCTGCTCCGCATTCATCATGATCATGGCTGCTTGTGCAACTCAATAGCCTAATCCTGATTTCTCCCCATAACCTTTGATCCAGTTCACCCCCAAGTGCTATATTTAGCTGCCTCTTGAATACATTCAATGTTTTGGCAACAACTACTTCCTGTGGTAATGAATTCCACGGGCTCACCACTCTTTAGGTGAAGAAATGTCTCCTCATCTCCGTCCTAAATTTCAGTCTCAATTGTGATTTGTAAATACCTTTCCTTCCCGTCAGGCAAATGTTCTCCGAGGCATATGGTAGTGCAGAAACTGATAGCCAAGTTCCGCACACATGAGGACGGCCTCAACCGGGATCTTGGGTTCATGTCACACTATCTGTAACCACCACGACTTGCCTGAACTTGTGACATTTCACTTATTGTCCTGTCTGGAGACAATACACATCTCTTTAACCTATGCCCAATGCTATCTCCACTCACATTGTCTGCACCTTTAAGACTTGGCTAGCTGATTAGCATAAAGACTCGCATTCTAATCAGTATTCTGTAAACTGTGTGCGTCATTATATGCCCTGTTTGTGATCAGAACTTCCCACTCACCTGACGAAGGAATAGCGTTCTGAAAGCTAGTGGTGTTTACTATCAAATAAACCTGTTGGACTTTAACCTGGTATTGTGAGACTTCTTACTGTGTTTATCCAAACATGTGTCAGGGAGACGAGCTAGAGTAAATGCCTGGGGTTATGGGGATAGGGTCTGGGTGGGATTGTGATCGTTGCAGACCCAATGGGCTGAATGGCCTCCTTTTGCACTGTATGATTTTATTCTATTCTATCTTTGGACTGTGGGAGGAAACCAGGGCATCTGGATGAAACCCATGCAGACACAAGGAGAACGTACAAGCTTCACACAGTCACCCAGGGCCAGAATTGAACTTGGATCCTTGGCACAGTGAGGCATCAGTGCTAACCACTGTGCAACCGCAGAATAAATCTTAAGTAGCTAGGCAAATGTCATTTTCAAGTTTATAATGGTCTATGAATGGTATGCTTTGTCTGGATAGCGTGCAAGAAACAATACTTCTCACTGTATGCTAATATGTGTGACAATAATAAATTAAATCAAAACGAATCAACTTTAACAAATTTATTCTTCCTTTACACAAGGGTACACAGTCAAAAAAGTTAACTTTCATTGTCAAAAATGTGACAGTTTAGATGAAAAAACTGGATGGCTAAATGACTCGTAGAAATATAGAAAACAGAGCAGAAGTAGGCCATTTAGCCCTTCAAGCCTGCTTTATCATTCAGCATGATATTGGCTGATCATCCAACTCAGCAACCTGTTCCTTCTTTCCCCCACCCCTTTAGCCCCAAGTGCTATATCTAACTCCATCTTGAAAATATAGGATGTTTTGGCCTCAATTGTTTTCTGTGGTAGAGAATTCCACCGGCTCACCACTCGCTGGGTGAAGAGAGTTCTCCTCAGCTCAGTTCCAAATGGTCAAACTCATATCCTCAGGCTGAGACTGCTGTTTCTAGACTCCCTCATCATCAGGAACATCCTTTCTGCATCTGAGCTGTGTGGTCCTGTTAGAATTTTATGGGTTTCAATGAGGTTTCCCCCCTCCCTCGCCATTCTTCTAAACTCCATCAAATATGAACCTAAATGACTCAATCTCCCGTCATACAGCTAACCAACACAGCTTTCAGGCTGTGGGAGGAAACCAGAGCACCCAGAGGAATCACATGCAGACGCAGGCAGAACGTGCAAACTCCACACTGACAATGACTCAAGCCAGGAATCAAACCCAGGCCCCTGGTGCTGTAAGGCTAACCACTGTGCCATTGTGCTGTTAAAGTGGGAGGGGGGGGGGTTGGGTAGTAAGCTTTCTGAGTAAGCTTTGAGATGTGGGCGTTAGGCGCATCCAAACTGACATATGAATCAACAATCTTTATTCTTTGAAGGAGTAAACATGACATGGAGAGAAAAAAAAATCCATCAATGCACCACCACTGCTTCATGAAGTGATCTCATTCTGGCAGGAGAGAAAGTGACAGAACACTGCAGGGTCCAGGTCAAATGGTTATTCATTTAGAAAATCCTTTCGCTTCAGGTTATCCAGGCATTGAAAACCTGCTGTGAAAACATCTGTATATGATGTAGTTAGGTTCTGAGTAACCCTGACACTCCTGCAGATCCTACCTGGAGCAAGTTCCGCCAGTTGAGCAGCTGTATTCAATGGATGCGCAACCTTAGCCAAAATACGAAGCTATCTTTCCCGTCCAAATTATGATTACAATCATTTTCTGCTTTTGTTTGCACTACAACAGTAAACAGAATCGGTTTACCACCTGAGAGTTTGACCCGAATTCAGGGGAAGGCAAATTGAATATTAACGCACACATGTTTAGAATCAGCATGTCTAACATTACAAAAGACAAGGAGTAGTCAACAAACTTTCTAAATTCAAAAGATGTTTGTTTCTTGCATATAAAACATTTAATACTGTAGAATTAGCAGCCAGAATTCTCCTATTTTCTGTTTTTTGCAATAACCTAAATTTCCGTTAATTTGTCTTCAAGGTTTAGCTTACTTATTACTGTGACAAGTAGGCTTACATTAACACTGCACTGGAGTTGCTGTGAAAATCCCCTAGTCGCCATACTCCAGCACCTGTTTGGGTATACTGAGGGAAAATTTACATGGCCAATGCTCCTAACCAACACATTTAGGTTTATATTTATTTATTAATGTCACAAGTAGGCTTATACCAACACTGCAATGAAGCTACTGTGAAAATCTCCTAGTCGCCACACTCCGGCGCCTGTTTGGGTACACTGAGGGAGAATTTGGCATGCCGAATGCACCTAACCAGCAGATCTTTGGGACTGTGGGAGAAAACCGGAACACCCAGAGAAAAACCACACAAGCACATGGACAGTGTGCAGCCTCCAGACAGACAGAAACCCAAGTCAGGAATTGAACCCAGGTCCCTGGCGCTGTGAAGCAGCAGTGCTAACCACTGTGTCACTAGGTAGAGTTCCGCTGATGGAGGTAGAGGACAGATTTATTTTCTATGTTACTTATTGTGGAGCAACCTGTTGTTAAAAAAAAGTCATCCTGCTTGGTGCTCAGTTTCAAAACAACTCAAGACTAATCGAGCGTTTTAAATGGATGTCGAGGCCTGATACTAACATCACACAGACAGCAAATTGCTTGCATTGCATTACAGCACAGAAATATGCCATTTGGAGTATTGTGAGCAATTTTGGCCCCATGTCTAAGGAAGGATATGCTGGCCCTGGAAAGGGTCCAGAGGAGCTTCACGAGAATGATTCCAGGAATGAAAATCTTGACGTATGAGAAGTGTCTATACTCGAAGGAGGTTAGAAGGATGAGAGGGGCTCTCATTGAAACTTAAAGAATGATGAAAGGCCTGGATACAGTGGACGTCAGGAAGACGTTTCCATTAGTGGGAAAGACTAGGATCAGAGGGTAGAGCCTCAGAGTAAAGGAACGGCCCTTTAGAACCAAGATGCGGAGGAATTTTTTTAGCCAGAGGGTGGTGAATCTATGGAATTTATTGCCACAGAAGGAAGTGGAGGTCAGGTCACTGACTGTATTTAAGACAGAGGTAGATAGATTCTTGATTGGGAAGGGGATCAAAGGTTATGAGTAAGAGGTGAGAAAATGGGGTTGGGAAACTTATTGGCCATGATTGACTTTAGACAGAGTCGATGGGCCAAATGGCCTAATTCTGGTTCTATATCTTATGGTCTTATGGCCATTTGGCTGAAAGGGTGTATGATGGGTGTTTATGTTCAACAAGGGCCTCCTCTCATCCTGATCAGTTGATCCTTCTTTCACCTTCTCTCTCGTATACTAATCTAACTTCCTAAATGCACCTATGGTCACAACGGAGGGACAAACGTTGGTTGGTTTTAAGATGTGATTGGGTGACTGTGCAATTCCAGTGGGGAAACCTTGCTTGCAGCCTATTCACCCAACTCAATATTGGAGCCTAAGACTATGAAATCAGTCCTTAAACAATGCCTAATCTTTGTTTTCAAATCCCTCCATGACATCACCCCTGCCCTTCTCTATTTTTCTCCCCCACACCAAGATTGGTGGCATAGTGGACAGTGAAGAAGGCTATCTAAGATTGCAATAGTATCTTGATCAATTAGACCAATGGGCTGACAAATGGCAAATGGAGTTTAATTTAGATAAATGTGAGGTGATATATTTTGGTCGATCGAACTAGAGCAGGACTTTTTCAGTTAACAGTAGGGAGTTGGGGAGAGTTATAGAACAAAGATATCTAGTGGTATAGGTTCATAGTTCCTTGAAAGTGGAGTCACAGGTGGACAGAGTTCGGCATTTGGCATGCGTGATTTCATTGGTTAGAACATTGGATACAGGAGTTGGGACGTCTTGGTGAAGTTGTACAAGACATTGGTAAGGCCACACTTAGAATACAGTGTACAGTTCTGGTCACCCTATTATAGAAAGGATATTATTAAACTAAAAGGAGTGCAGAAAAGATTTACTAGGATGCTACCTGAACTTGGTGGTTTGAGTTATAAGGAGAGGCTAGATAAACTGGGACTTTTTGTCTGGAGCATAGGAGGCTTAGGGGTGATCTTGTAGAAGTTTATAAAATAATGAGGGGTATGGATCAGCTAGATAGTCAATGTCTTTTCCCAAAGGTAGGAGAGTCTAAAACTAGAGAGCATAGGTTTACCGTGAGAGGGGACAGATACAGAAGGATCCAGAGGGGCAATTTTTTCACACAGAGCGTGGTGAGTGTATGGATCAAGCTGCCAGATTTAGTAGTAGAAATGGGAACAATTTTGTCTTTTAAAAAATGTTTAGACAGCTCCATGGGTAAGATAGGTAGAGAGGGATATGGGCCAAATGTGGGAAATTGGGATAGCTTAGTGTTTAAAAAAAGGGGCAGCATGGACAAGCTGGGCTGAAGGGTCTGTTCCCATCCTGTAAACCTCTATGATTCTATGACTCTAATTCTGGCATCTTTAGCATACATGATATCAATCAATCCTCCATAGACAGTTGTGTCTAATGGACTGGAATACTCTGCCCACACTCTCTACCTCACTTTTTTCCTTTAAGACTCTCCTTAAAACCTACCTTTATCATCAAGCTTTAGGTCAAGTATCCTTGGGTCAAATATCCAAATATGCCTGTCTTGGAAGCAGTGGATGTGGATTACTTACCATGATGATACCCACACCCAGTCTCCTAGTTCCCGCACTTCACAACTATTGGCCAGTCCCTCTGGAGGTTGTCATCAACTTCAGGAAGAGTAGTGGAGAACATGCCCTTGTCTACATCAAAGGGGTCGAAGTAGAAATTATCAAAAGCTTCATGTTTTTAGGTGTCCAGATCACCAACAGCCTGCCCTGGTCCCCCATGCCAACACTATAGTTAAGAAGGCCCACCAACACCTCTACTCTCTCAGAAGACTCAGCAAATTTGACATGTTAGCTACGACTCTCACCAATTTTTACAGATGCACCACAGAAAGTATTCTTTCTGGTTGTATCACAGCTTGGTATGTCTCCTTCTCTGCCCAAGACCACAAGGAACTACAGTAGGTCGCCAATGTAGCCCAATCCATCAGGCAAACCAGCCTCCTATCAATTGACCCTGTCTACACTTCCTGCTGCCTCAGCAAAGCAGCCAGCATAGTTAAGGACCCCCACGCACCCTTCTCTTCCACCTTCTTCCGTCGGGAAAAAGATACAAAAGTTTGAGGTCACGTACCAATCGACTCAAGAACAGCTTCTTCCCTGCTGCTGTCAGACTTTTGAATGGACCTACCTCGCATTAAGTTGGTCTCTCTCTACACCCTAGCTATGACTGTAACATTACATTCTGCACGTTCTCGTTTCCTTCTTTATGAATGGTATGTTTTGTCTATACAACGTGCAAGAAACAATACTTTTCACTGTAAGTTAATACATGTGATAATAATAAGTCAAATCAAATCATTCATTCATCACTGGAACCATGTAGTAACTTTTCAAAAGTTTTTAATGTTTCTCCAGCATCTGCTGGCATTCCTTACCCAGAAACAACTCAAACTAAATGATGTGAGTTCCGGGTATTGTTACTGTGTAAAATTTCCTGGGCCGCTTCTGACACTGGTGTCTTTCCCAGCAGCAAGACAAGCAAGAACCATCAGAGGAACAGCTTCCCCCTTTCGCAGAAAGTGGGATCTGACGATCTGCGTCACCCAAGAGAAATTTTATTACTCACTGTTTTGTACTAGTTTAGACGCTTATTATCACAGAAAACAACTTGTATTTATGTAGCACCTTTAACGTAGTGAAACATCACAAGGAACATTTCAAACCAAAAGTGTGACATTTCAGCCACACAAGGCCACGTAGGGCCAGATGACAAAAAGTTTTCTTTTATTTATTAGTGTGACAAGTAGGCTTGCATTAGCACTGCAATGAAGAGTGGTGCACAGTTGTGAATGCCATATTTCTACTGAGGCACTTAGCCCACAATCAGACTGAGTGTTCTGCTGGATGATACTAGTCCCCTCACACTGTTCAAAGATGAGAGGGAAGTTCTCAAACAATCTTAGCCAAATTCGCCTCTTAACAAACATCAAAAATAAATTATCCACTCATTAATGTGTCCTCAGTTTGTGGAATCTTGCTGTGCACAAATAGTTTAAGTTGATGTTTTAGTGTCACAAGTAGGCTTATATCAACACTGCAATGAAGTTACAGTGAAAATCCCCCAGTCGCCACACTTCGGCGCAAGTTCGGGTACACTGAGGGAGAATTTAACTTGGCCAATCCATCTAACCAGCATGTCTTTCAGACTGTGGGAGGAAACCCACGCAGGCACATGCAGATCCGCAGAGACAGTGACTCAAGCTGGGAATCGAACGACTATGCCACCGTGCTACATGTAGGTAGGTTTTAAGGAGCGTCTCAAAGGAGTAAAGCAGCCAGACAGGCTGAGAGGTTTTGGGAGGGAATTCCAGACTTTGGGGCTGAGGCAACTGAAGGCATGGCCACCACAAAGTGATTAAAATTGGGGATGCATATGAAATTAGAATGGGATATCTCAGAGGGTTGTAGGGAGTAGTAACATGAACTGCTTTAAAAGAGCCCTGATTGCCCATGGGCAACTTGTTTTGCAAGATCCTGCTGACAACAATGAGATGTATAAGCTGGCTGAGGAAAGGTTGGCACTCGGGACACCTTAAGCTTTTTAAAATGATGCCAAGAAAATTTGACATCCAACTGATTCCCTGGAACAGAGACACTGCCCTTAGATCTTAGATTAATAATTCATCTAAGGTGAAGCATCTTTAACAATGCAGCATTCCCTCAGCATCACATTGAAGTGTCCACCTAATTATATACTTCAAGCCTAAGATGTGATTTGAACCCTCAATGTGATTCAGAGTACTATCGACAAATATAGTTATATCTTTTATTTCTCATCCACATTCAATGTCATACCTTATACATCAGTCACATCTATTGAGTAGGCTACACCCCAACAAATGCCAAAGCTCAAGATGCTACAATTTTGAAATGTTACATCAAAGGGTGGCACGGTGGCACAGTGGTTAGTATTGTTGCCTCTCAGCGCCAGGGACGCGGGTTCGATTCCTGGCTTGGGCCACTGTCTGTGCAGAGTCTGCACATTCTCCCCATGCCTGCATGGGGAGAATGTGCACCCATTTCCGAGTGCTCTGGTTTCCTCCCATAGTCTGAAAGATGTGCTGGTTAGGTGAATTGGCCATGCTAAGTTCTTCCTCAGTGGCCGGAGTGTGGCTGGGAATTTTCACAGTAACTCCATTGCAGTGTTAATGTAAGCCTACTTGTGTAAGTAACAACATAAATAACATGCAATGAACTGAAGGGAACCACTCAAGGCAATGAATGGAATGTGACAAACAGTACTGATGATGAATGAGGAACTAACAGTAAACTGCTTAATTAAGTATTTCATTTTGAAACAAAGAAAATCAGAGCATCCATTAACAAGCTCAATTGCTACAACAAACCAAATCAAATTCATAAATGCTCTGGTGAAGGGCCATTCAGACTCGAAACGGTGGCTCTATTCTCTCTCTACAGATGCTGTCAGACTTGCTGAGATTTTCCTGCATTTTCTGTTTTTGTTTCAAATTCATAAATGGTTGCTCCAAACTGCCATTTTCTATCTTCACTCAAACCAATACAACAGGGTTCAAAATAACATTTATAAACAAGTGTTTCATTTGCTGCAGCACATTTTGTGAGTGACCTGAGGGTATGGCGGACACTGTAAATGTTTAAGTCTTTCTTTGTTTCGTTACAGAAAACTCATGAAAACTCCGCATCTCTGGAAAGTTAAGCTCACTCGTGGATTCTGATTTTCATTAGTAGTTTCTCCCATGTTGGCTTAAAGTCATAGAGATTTACAGCATGGATATGGCCCAACTTGTCTGTGCAGCCCAGTTTTTACCACTAAGCTTGTCCCAGTTACCTGTATTTGACCCAAATCCCTCTATACCCATTTTACACATGTACTGTCTAAATGCTTTTCGAAAGACAAAATTGTACCCACCTCCACTACTTCCTCTGACAGCTCATTCCAGACACTCACCACCCTCTGTGTGAAAAAATTGCCCTTCTGGATCCTTTTGTAGCTTCCCCCTCTCACCTTAAACCTATGCCCTCTAGTTTTAGACTCTCCTACCTTTGGGAAAAGATGTTGACTATTTACCTTATTTATGCTTCTCATTATTTCATAGACGTTTATAAGATCACCCCTATGGCTCCGGAGAAAAATGTTCCAGTCTATCCAGACTCTCCTTATAACTCAAACCATCAAATCCCGGTAGTAAATCTTTTCTGCATTCTTTCTAGTTTAATAACATCCTTTCTAGAATCGGGTGACCAGAACTGTACACAGTATTCCAAGTGTGGCCTTACTAAAGACTTGTCCAACTTCAACAAGACGTCCCAACTCCTGTATTCAATGTTCTGCCCAATGAAACCAAGCATGCCGAATGCTTGCCATTCTACCTGGAACCTGGGTCTTGAGTTGGAGATTGCATCCGGGAGTTGGGCGGAGACTGAGGATTTTCAACTGTGGTGAAAAATTGTTTTGTGACCCATTCTGTGCATTGTCATGTTTACCTTGGGTCTGGAGAACTGCAGAATATGTCATGACAACCGGTTACAAAAGAAAGGTGGATTTTTCACTCCTGTGGACAAATTTCTTGCACAAGCATGAGTTATAAGTTTCACCTTACTGCTACACAATTCATGATTTTGTTCAAAAACAGATGTAGAGAGAGTGTCATTCATCGCTGCCTGTATTTAATAGGAAAGAGGGTGGACCTACTATTAAAAATGCATTACCTAAATGAGGCCTTTCTGGAAGGTTTTTGGCCCACTACCTTTTCAAACCAAAACGTTCTTTGATTACTGAAATGAAAGCATTATGTACACAAAAATGTGTTTACAAAAAAAAAATCCAAACATGGGGAAAGGAGTAATCCATATATTGCTGAATGAACACAACTTCACATTGTCAGCACAGATATAATGAATTTAGTACTCTCAGGATAATGCTTTGCCTATTAGAGTGTATATTAGACATGGAGATTAGCAGCAGCAGCAGTATTTTCCATCTACTTATTTTAATGGACATCAAATCCTGCAGGATCATGGAAGCATAGAAAATAGGAGCAGGAGGAGGTCACTTCGAGCCTGCTCCGCCACTCATTATAATCGTGGCTGATCATCCAACTCAATAATCTGACCCTCTCTTCCCCCAGCACAGTGGCACAGTGGTTAGCTCTGCTGCCTCACAGCGCCAGGGACCCTGGTCCAATTCCCGGCTTGTGTCACTGTCTGTGCGGAGTCTGCACGTTCTCCCCGTGTCTGTGTGGGTTTCCTCCAGGTGTTTCGGTTTCCTCCCACAGTCTGAAAGATGTGCTGGTTAGGTGCATTGGCCATGCTAAATTCTCTCTCAGTGTACCCGAATGGGCCCCGGAGTGTGGTAACTAGGGGATTTTCACAGTAACTTCATTGCAGTGTTGATGTAAGCCTACTTGTGACACTAATAAATAAACTTTAAACCAATATTGTATGATCCCCTTCTCCTCAAGTGCTGTAAATAATTGTTTTTTTGATAACAATGGCCTCTATGTCCAAACCCCTGTTAAGTGCTCCTTGTGCGTAAAGCCCCTCACTGGAAAACCAATAACTATATAAGCAATTCTTATCCTGCTGAACAAACAAGAACTCTCAAGATAATTACAATTGAATTCAACCATTTGGCCCATATTAGTTCACCAATTCAAAAGTAGTTTTCACTACACCATTGCAGCATTATTTTGATTTGATTTATTATTGTCTCATGTACTTGGATAGAGTGAAAAGTATTTTTTCTTGGTGCGTTATACAGACAGAGCATACACTTCATAGAGTACATGGGGAGCAGGGAAGGAGAGGGTGTAGAATGTAGTGTTATAGTCATAGCAAAAGATCAACGTAATATAAGATGGGTCCATTCAAAATCTGATGGCAGCAGGGAAGAAGCTGTTCTTCAGACAGTTGGTACGTGCCCTCAGACATTTGTACGTTTCTCTCAACAGAAAAAGGTGGAAGAGAGAATGTCTGGGGTGTGTGGGGTCCTTGATTATGCCGACTGCTTTTCCAAGGCAGTGGGAAGTGTAGATGGAGTCAATGGATGGGAAGCTGATTTGCATGGTGGGCTACCTTCAAAACCCTTTGTAGTTTCTTGTATTCTTGGGCAGAGCAGGAGCCATACCAAGCTGTGATACATTCTGTGGTGCTCCTGTAAAAATTGGTGAGAGTTAGAGCAGACATGCCAAATTTCCTTCGCCTCCTGAGAATGTAAAAATTGGTGGGCTTTCTTAACTATAGCGCTAGCATGGAGGGACCAGGGCAGATTGTTCATAGTCTGGACACCTAGAAACTTGAAGCTCTCGACCATTTCCAACTCATTGCCTTTGATGTCGACAGGGGCATGTCCTCCACTACACTTGCTGAAGTCGATGACTATTTCCTTCTTTTTACTAACATTGAGGGGAAGATTAATGTCATTGCACCATCTCACTAAATTGTTTCTGAATGCATTTGGTCTTTTCACCTGCACTGTGCTACCTGCAAGTCTATTCCTAATGTTGATTACCCCTTCACATGAAGAACGATGTCGGATATTTGTCCCAGTGATTGAACCTTTGTTCCCTCATCCTACTTCCATTATGTAATTCTTGGTTTACCAAATTTCATACAGTTCACTATTCTAAGTACTACCACAAAGTCACTTCTCAGGAAAGTTGGAGTTTCTCCAATTTTTCTTCATATCTTGAACCTCCAACTGAATTAGATCCATTTTTGAATAAACAAGAACCCTATCCGGTGACCACAATGCAATACCTCTTATTCTGCTGCGTAAACAGTTCTTACAAATGGAGTGCCTGTTTTTCTTAGGATTAAGGGGTTTTTTTTTGACGGAGCATAACATCTGGCGAAAGAAAACATAACAAAGGGGTAGGAAGAATGAAGAACAGAAATATCGTACTGCAACGCCAATTAAGAAGAATCTGGTTATGAAGTTTGGAATTACTTTCTTTTTCAAGTTATTTCTTTGGCACCGAGAGCTGGGATTTGTTGCTTTACTCGTGAGCTGTTACAACTGTAACCAACTAAATAAACATGACGTGATGGAATACATCAAAATGCACTCTAGGTACGATGCACAGGTCAAGGCATAAATACTCATGAAAATGAATAGATAAATAGTGGAATGATGCCATTAGATGACATGCAGTGCACAGATTGGGAAAATTATGTGGGTGATCTCATCGCTCTCATTAAATCTCCATTGGAACATGTGAATGTGAGTCAGACCACAAGAACAGACTGATAGTCAACACTTAAGAAAAAACAGTTGTTCCAGCGCTTTTAACCTCTCACATCTCCCTCTCGAAAAACATGCTCACTTACTGAAAGAGAACCAAAACTTTACGAAGTAGCAGCACAGGTACCGTCAGCTTGCCGAGTGGTGGATCTAATAGAAGAGGTCCTGTGTACATTTCCTATTGGTCTTCAGTTCTGTGGAAGTGCTGCATTGGTTAACAAACAGGCCTCGCCTCCTTGAGACCTTTGAAAGCAAAATATTGAATTGAACATTTAGGTTTTTCCTGGTTATGTTCAGTCTCCTATCCTTCAGCATACATTTGAATTGGGAACAAACAGGTCATGATCCCTGATATTTATACATAGGGCAAGAGAATGGGGCAGAGTCTTCCAGTCAGCAGCCAGTTGGGGACACTTAATTTGGCTGAAAGCAAAAGATCTGTTTTCCAACAGTGGAGTAAACTGTGTGAAATTTGTTCTCCCAAATTCCAGTGCAGGGTAAAGGTGGGTGAAGTTTCCTAACAAACAATGTCGGGAACCCAACTGCATCTCATGGTGCTCATTAGAAGGCCACCTCACCGGAATTAAGCTTGTCCTCCAAATGGCATTCCCTGCCAGCGAGGATTTAGAATGTTTGTTTGTACAGCTGTATGTAAGTGATGTGTACTTGGTGAGCTTCACATCTTCCACGGTATTGGGGCCAGTAAGATGTTGCTTGCATGTTCTTTAAGGACTGTGCATAACTTCACTCATATTGAGTGCTGGTAGCAAGCACCATGCCAAGGGTTGGACACAGGGGAAGGTTAGAAGAAAGGGGTAAGGTGCAAGGGCGGAGTGAAGGCTGATCAGAGGAGGCAAGCTAAGCTGAGGGAAAGGGGTAATTAGAGGGCAGGATTAGTGATTCTGGCTGTTAAGCCCTGGAGGTTTGATTTGATTTGATTTATTATTGTCACATGTATTAGTATACAGTGAAAAGTATTGTTTCTTGCTCGCTATACGGTCAAAGCATACCATTCATAGAGAAGGAAAGGAGAGAGTGCAGAATGCACAATCATAGCTAGAGTGTAGAGAAAGATCAACTTAGTGCGAGGTAGGTCCATTCAAAAGTCTGATGGCAGCAGGGAAGAAGCTGGTCTTGAGTCGGTTGGTACGTGATCTCAGACTTTTGTATCTTTTTCCCAGTGGAAGAAGGTGGAAGGAAGAATAGAGAGAATGAAAGCATGAACTGGACACAATCTGGGCAATGAGGTCAAGCAAGTGGACCTTAAACCTCTTTCTGACCTGATTCCTAAGGGTATAATTTTCCAGTGGGGGTTTTAAATTGGACATAAACCCTCTGTCAGGAAACACATGCGAGTCTGAGTCAGTCTTTGAAATGTGTGCAAGTTAGTAGAGTCAACACTGAAGAAAATGTTAATAGGTTGGTTTGCAGACACACAAATATGCTGATAGCTTCTTTTCATCAGTTGCTGGATAAAGAAATTGTGTGGAACCTGGGAAATGAACTGACAGCTGTCAATATGTATCAGAAGAAGCCTGAGTGAAAAACGATTTAAGGAGCGTTTGCTTAACGTAAAAGTATTAATTAATGGAATAGGCTGCCATCTAGTGAATCAAATGTGTTAAGAATTCAAAAAAGAAATGCACAGACTCCTCATTCAGTGGGGAAGAGTTCAGGGAAAAGAGAGACATGAGGGTTAGATTTTCAGTAGGGTCAATGCCTGTTCTTAGTCTGTTTCTGGGTGGTCTAGCATTGTGAATGTAGAGTTTGTCCTTCTGAGATTTTTTCCATTGGAAATGACATTGGACAGTAATTTGTCTGCCCGTCTTTGGGTGCCATATCCAAACGAAACCTTAATGACAGCAATATGCAAACCTATGTGCTGTCACCAACATTGTGTGTCATTGTTGCTGAGGTAGATATTAAATTTAAATGGCAATAATAGATGATGGTGCATAACGCAGGGAATTTATAAACAATGTTAGTTTTTGTTCCGGGTTGATCCTCTTGTCCTCGCATTATTCTTATTATTACATTTTTTTCTCTGAACACTTTGGGTGTACAAATTGCTGTCATGCTTCCTCTGTTACAATCGTGCCTACACTTCAAAAATCCTTCAGCTGTCAAGTTCTTTGAGACATCCTGAGATCTGAGGAACAAAGGGACCTTGGGTACATTTGTCCATAGATCTCTGAAGACGGCAGGGCATGTTAGTGCGGCGGTGCAGAAGTCATATGGGACACTTGCCTTTATCAATCGAGCCATAGATTACAAAGGCAAGGAGGTCATGATGGATTGTATCGAACTTTGGTAAGGCCACAGCTGGAGTAATGTGTGCTATTCTGGTCACCACATTATCAGGAGGATGTGATTGCATTGGAGGGGGTGCAGAGGAGATTCACCAGGATGCTGCATGAAACATTTGAGTTATGAAGAGAGGCTGGATAAGTCTGGATTCTTTTTATTGGAGCAGAGAAGACAGAAGGACAACCTGATCAAGGTGTACAAGATATGAGGGGCATGCACAGGATGGATTGAGAGCAGCTGTTCCCCTTAGTGGAAGGGTCGGTCACCAGGGGACACAAGTTCAAGGTGAGGAGCAGGAGGTTTGGGGGAAGGTGAGGAAAAACCTTTTTACCCAGAGGTGGTGATGGTCTGGAATGCGCTGCCTGGAAGGGTGGTGGAGGCAGAATGGTTCACATCCTTTAAAAAATACCCGGATAAGGACCAGGCGCATCGTAACATTCAAGGCCATGGGCCAAGTTTTGGTAAATGGGTTTATGTATGTAGGTCAGATATTTCTTACATGTCTGTGCAGACTCCATGAGCTAAAGGGCCTCTTCTGTATTACGTGGTGCTGTGGTTCATGAAGGCGCTATATGAATGCATATTTACTTGTGGTGTTGCTTAAACAGAGAGGTTCTGTATCAACTAATGCCAGTATGAAAATTCCATTATTTTTCTGCTTTGAATTCACCAACTAATTGGTGAGGGCTGCAGGATAGTACCTCAGACAGTGAACATTCCTCCCCTGAGCGGACTGGAGAGTATTGAAGTTTGATTCCCTCTCCTGTCTGCACACTTTCCAGAGGAAGTCACGAGTGAACGGTCAGGGAATTTGACCTGACTCGAATCCGGGTCCTTGGCGCTATGAGGCAGCAGTGTCACTGCGCCGCCGGCTTGGGGGGAGTGGTGGGGGCTTGGAGGGGAAGAGGTAGAAGGGTTTGTATTGACAGGTACCAGAATGGTACGAGTAAGGGTGCAAGTATCGTGCAACGGAATGGTGAGGTCCAAGGCTCTCCAGATTTTGGGCCTTGGACATAGTTATAATGGAACTGTCCAACACAGTTGCCTTCCTGTGAAACTGGAGAGTAAATGATCATCTGTTGCTGTCACAGTGGCCCTGAGGTTTGATGATCCAGTCAGGGGTGAGGTAGTGATGACACAGAATGTGGTTGGGGGTGTAGACCAGGAGACCTGTGTTCATGGTGGGTGAAGCATGGCAGATTAGGGGCTGAATTTTCCCAAGGCTGAATTCTACCGGTTGGTTCGCAATTCCGTCATCAGCCTCAATTCTGGGTCAGGAGCTCGGAAGTGGCAAGCAGGTCATCGTTCGCAATCTTCCCAAATCGAGGCAGTTTCGGATGTGGCCTCTCTGGGAATCTTGCCCAGTTAGGTACAGTGGGAAGTGGGGAGTCCAATCAGAGAGCCTACAGCAGTCTCACCGACGGGCAATGCCAAGATCAGTAACAGAATCCAAGGGCACCCCAAAATGGCAGCATCCTCTGAAGATGTGTAAAATAAGTGTGGCCTTTATTGTAGAGGGGAAACCCTACCACTCGATGGAATGTGAGGACATCAAGTGGAAATTTAATTGAACCCAGTAATGTATCCACTGTTGTCAAAGGAGTGACTGGTGCCAGTCAGATCTCACCTTTGGCAAAATAGCTCAGAGTTAGGACTGCATTGGGAAGCCACCCTGCTTTGAGATTCTCTAATTGTGCTCCCAGCTTCACCTCCAGGGGTCTGGAAATTGCAGCGCCGGTGTCAGAGCTTCAGTGAGGGGGTGGGAGGGTCAGCATCAAGTGGTCTGTGATCAGATGTTGACAGCGGAGGCTAAGAGAGGATAGGATTGGAGATCAGAAGGGTTGATGATTAGGATGGAGCAGTAGATGTGAGATTGGAAGGCGATGGAATATCTATAATCTGGTAATTACTTTCTTAAAGCGATCCCTTGGACTGGTTTTCCTCAGCACAGCACGTAGTGGTGCAGTCTGCATCAGAACAAACCAATCTTGGGGAAGAGGCAGCAAACAGGCATTATTTGCATATGCAAAGGCCCGAATGACTTCTCAGGACTGGATAGAGGACGTCTCTTGGGTTTCCTTATTCAATAAGGCAGACTGCACATTTCCAGCCGATAGGGTACACACAATTTCTGCCCCCTACTTGGGGCTTGAAGTTCTGCGCAACGCAACTGTTATGTCACATGCCAGAATTTTACCAGCACACCCGCCCTGATTCCACAGAACAGCATTCTCTGTTGGCATCGGGCAGGATTTTATGAGCCTCAGGTGGGCAAGGTGGTAAAATTTCAACAATTATCTTTACATTGCCCCACTCTGAATAACAGTGTCAAAAATTGCTCGATGCCTTGCGAAGACAGGAACATTTAAAGTGCCATCAAAAAACTGAAATGAAAGAAACCTCTTTAAATGGGAGTGGGAAACATATTCATGAGAAAATGATGGGGCAGTTTCATGACTCAATGCAAAGGCTGGGTTAATAGGGGAATTAATATGCGAAAGGATGAACACAGTCGATGGGAGGCAATGACCTAGTGGTACTATCAGTAGACTATTAATCCAGAAACTCAGCTAATATCCATCTGGCTTTGAATACCGCCATGGCAGGTGGTGGAATTTGAATTCAATAAAAAATAACCTGGAATTAAGAATCTAACGATGACCATGAAATCATTGTCAATTAGTGGAAAAACCCATCTAGTTCACTAATGTCCTTAAGGGAAGGAAATCTGCCATCCTTACCTGGTCTGGCCTCCCTGTGACTCCAGGGTCACAGCAATGTAGTTGACTCTCAAATGACCTCTGGCAACTGAAATGGGCAATAAATGCTGGCCAGCCAGTGATGCCCATGACCTATGAATGAATAAAGAAATAGATGTAGATGTGCTGCCAATGTGACAGCCTCTTTCTATGTCATCAGCACAGAACACATGACTGATGTCGAATGGGGAGGCGATGGGCTAGCGGTATTATCACTAGACTATTAATCCAGAAACTCAGCCAATGCTCTGGGGACCCGGGTTCGAATCCCACCACTGCAAATGGTGGAATTTGAATTCAGTAAAAAATATCTGGAATTAAGAATCTGCTGATGGCCATGAAACAATTGTCAATTGTCGGAAAAGTCATTTGGTTCACTGATGTCTCTTTAGGGAAGGAAATCTGTCACCCAGAGCCACAGTAATGTGGTTGACTCTCAACTGCTCTCGGGCGATAAATGGCGACCAACCAGCGTTACCTATGTCCCGTGAATGAATAAAAGAAAGAAAGCATTCTTGAACATCCTTCAGTTTGTGGTGTAAACAAATTGATAACTAACTGGTGTCTCTCAATCATACACAGCACCTTCTCAGGAGGTACAGTGGAGGTTATGCTATTGCCAATCAGCCACCCTATCATCAGCAGACTCATTATTTAAGCACAGAACCTGAACGAGTTGATCAATGTCATCGCGACAACTGGTGTAACTTAACTTTAAATTTTAATATATGCCCTCGCCCCTGTGTCAACATGCCTGAGTATACACATTTGTAATTTAAGATTTACAGAAATGCACAAGACATTTTTCCTCCATAATGAGCAATATTTCACAACATGAAATCAGTAATCATGACTGAGGTGACTAATCATGTGCACTGTGTCTGAATGGGAGCAGAGATTTAATTCGGAATGGAGATGCAGGGAGAGGCAAAGGTTCCGGAGGGAATGTTACCATATACTTGGTGTTTGAGATCACGGCTCACCAGCAAGGTCATGATTTAAATATCAGCACAAAAGGGAAAATTGCAAACCGTGTACTAGTAAAATAAAATCAAACAATGCTGGAAAAACGTGGCACATCGGAATAGCGTCAGTTGAGAATCCTGATTCAGGAAGATCATTCATTCCTCTCTGAAATTCAGACAACCTGTGATTCTCATTCTACGGAAGTAAAATGATGATTAATGATCAAATACAATGGAAATACAATATTTCCCATTCACCCTTGTTGATTTTCTTTCAATCACTTTTGACATTTATTTCACTTTCTTCAAGTAGTAATCTTGGACTCCAAGGACTGGATTTTGTTTCGAGGTTGCAACTCGCGAATTTCCAGGATCTGGCCCTTAACCCCACCCCTGACTGATCATCCAATTCAATATCCCCCCTTCTTCCCCACATCCCTTGATCCCTTTGGGCCCAATAGCTATATATAATTTCTTCTTGAAATCGGACAATGATTTGGCCTCAACTACTTTCTGTGGTAGTGAATTTCACACATTCACCACCCTCTGGGTGAAGAAATTTCTCCCCATCTCAGTCCTAGAATGTTTTTATCCCTTTATCCTCAGAAATATGATCCCCGGTTCTGGAATCCCCCACCATAGGAAAGAGAACGTAGATGCATTTTTTGTAGGTGCAAGGGCCTACTTTGCTCTTTTTAATTACCCAAATGTGCCTCAAAATGGCCAGTAATGTGAGGAAGAATTATCCTCCCCTCTGTCTTTGTCTAGGAGGGCAGATGGGTTTACTCAATTCAGATTTTTAATCATTCCTGTTAAAGGAGTTTCTCAACATGTAAGTCCCCACAGAAAAAAGACATCTTGCCACAAAGGTACCTTGAAAAGAAACTACAGCCGTTTAATTGTATTTATGACTCGACTGATTGCCAATCAGGAATCAACTTTCCATATCGCCATATGATGAGATTGCCCCTTCACTAATACTGTTAATATGAGATGGATTTTCACCACCGAATTGGTGTCTCCCATCATTTAACATTAATGTCCCAAAGCTCTTGGAGGCATCGTTCACAAGAAAACTCAGAATTTCTTCTTTAATAAAAAAGATGATGAACATTGTACACGTTGCAGTTTAAACCTAATAGCGAAGCGATTTCCCTAAATGTTGGGAGGATTAATAGCTCAGCTAAAGGATCCAAATTCCTTGCATTTTTAAACGGGGAAATGTGATATCACTCATTTACAGGAGAGTCAATTGACATCCAAAAACTGAAAAGATGAGTCAGGAGACTGATAGAGGTCAACTGCAACTCACAAAGTCATCAGGCAACAAGACTCTTTCAGAAAGCCAGTAAGAATTCATTTTCTTTAAGCTTATTTATTAGTGTCACAAGTCAGCTTACATCAACACTGCAGTGAAGTTACTGTGAAAATCCCGTAGTTGCCACATTCCGGCACCTGATCGGGTACACTGACAGAGAATTTAGCAAGGCCAATGCACCTAACCAGCACGTCTTTTGGACTGTGGGAGGAAACAGGAGCACCCAGAGGAAACCCATGCAGACACAGGGAGAATGTGCAGACTCCATACAGACAGTGACCCAAGCCAGGGATCAAACCCAGGTCCCTGGCCCTGTGAGGCAGCAGTGCTAACCATTGTGCCACCGTGCCACCACGGCATTTACGAACTTTACCATCA
Source organism: Carcharhinus amblyrhynchos (assembly GCF_965287045.1). Classification (NCBI taxonomy): domain Eukaryota; kingdom Metazoa; phylum Chordata; class Chondrichthyes; order Carcharhiniformes; family Carcharhinidae; genus Carcharhinus; species Carcharhinus amblyrhynchos. Next base: position 12,370,419 of record NC_137339.1, read on the forward strand.
ATCCCATGGATTCTTTAACGCCGCTTACTTTTTTGGCAAACTTCTACAAATTCGCCAACAAGAAGGAAGGTATTTATATTCCTTAGATTATCAATCAATTGCTGCAGTGCAGCTTAAAATAACAGATGTAGCACTGTGTCACCATGCTGCCCAACTTTATAATCATAGAACCATTCAGCACAGAAGAGGCCTTTCGGCCCATCGAGTCCACACCGAAACACCTGAACTCCTGCCTAATCCCATGCGCCAACACCTGGCCCATAGCCCTGAATGTCATGATGTGCCCAGTGTTCATCCAGGTACTTTTTAAAGGATGTGGGGTAACCCGCCTCTACCACCCTCCCAGGCAGCGCATTCCAGACTATCACCATCCGCTGGGTAAAAATGGTTTTCCTCACATCCCCCCTAAACCTCCTGCCCCTCACCTTGGAACCCATGATTTTTTAAAATTTAATTTATGAGATGTGAGTCTCGCTGGCTAGACCAGCAATTATTGCCAATCCCTAGGTGCCCCTTCTTCTTGAACTCCAGTAGTGTGGGTTTGTAAGGTGCTGTCTAAGGAAACCTCGGTGAGTTCCTCTGCCAGAAGCAGTCACATCCTCCCCAGTGTTGCTGCTAAGCCCAAGACCAGTCAGCCTCTTGATTATCGTGCAGCCTTTGGTAAGCAGGGCTTCCGCCCCGGGGCCTCGATTCTAGGAGATGGACCACTGCCGGTGGCCTCACCGCTGCCTGATGAGTTTGTGGCACACTAGGTCTTCCTGAAAAGACTCCGCTGATGAAGGAGCAGCACTCCGAAAGCTCGTGATTCCAAATAAACCCGTTGGACTTGAACCTGGTGTTGTGAGACTTCTTACCGTGCCCACCCCAGTCCAACGCCGGCATCTCCACATCATTCCTGAAAATAAGCAGCATGGTGGGTCTGTCTCTCGCTGACACTCCAGCCAGCGGTCACGACCTCCCCCCGACTCCTCAACCAGATTCAGTTCCACATGGGGGTAACAACTGGAGGGGCTGAACTGTGGCACTTTATATATCAAAGAGAAACAAAATGTAATAGTAAATAAGCAAGGGGTTTTGTGGAGTGGAACTGAAAACTAATCGATAAATGGTTAATTATGAATCCAGATTAATTGAGTAGAAATCAACGTATTTATTGCATTTCTTAATTAAGGAGTTTATCATCTTGAATGTGTTGCTTTTAGTGCTGCAAACAGCACTAAGATCTTAAATTCCCTCAAATGGTTCAATAGCTTCCACAGAGCATAGCTACAAATTGTGACTCTTACAATTTCTGTTATTTGACAGGTACATAATATTTCTTTTCCCAGACATTTGTTTATCTGGGAATCGACTGCAGCAGCCTATTTGCATCACAGGAATACATTTAGTTCAGAAATCCGAGCTTCAAATAATTTAATTACACTTTCTGACACATTTAAAGACTGCCAAACCATTTATTTATGTATTTTGCCCAAGCTCCCAGTCTTTAATTAGTTCCAAAATGTAAATGCTTTTTCTTCCTTTTTTTTTTCTAACCCCTTTATATTTAAACCAATAAGCGTGTATATAAAATGCTTATTTCTTTCTTTTCACTCTTCAGGCTAACTTCATTAAAGTGCCACAGCCTGGCTGGCAAACAGGGCTGTTTAATACCGTTCCCCTGAATAAATATCAGTGCAGAATCTTCCACTAAACTAATGATTGTTAAAACTTTTATTAACAGCAAAAATGTCTCTGATGTAATCAGTAGCAAAACAGCTTCTCCACTGTGCATCTTTGATAGCAGCTATTAGTTTATGACAGTGCTTGTAATAAAACGGAAGAGGCACTAAAATCTAAAGGTTAGACATAAAGAGTAGAAATATCCCAAACCAGCTGTGCATCTGCTGCCTTAGGATCTATAATAAGCAGCTAATGTGACAGCAAGGGGGTTTCAGGTAACATATCAACTGTCTGGGGCAGGAGATAGTCCATTTCAGTTATAATTTCCCTTGAATATTAGATCAGTAAAACATTCTTGTTTGAAAATTGCACACCCCACTAAAAAAGTCCATTCACAGCGGAAGATCCACAGTGATCTTTTGTTTCTTAAAATGGCACCATCTTCGGTAAAGATTGCAACACGGGGAACATAATCCCTTGCCTCTCAGTTCTCCCTTCCCATAGTGACATAAGTTTAAAGTTTATTCATTAGTTTCACAAGTGGGCTTGCATTCACACTGCAGTGAAGTTACTGTGAAAATCCCACACTCTGGCGCCTGTTCAGGTACATTGAAGGAGAATTTAGCATCTAAACTGCATGTCTTTTGGACTGTGGGGTGGGGAACCCAGAGGAAGCCCAGGCAGACCCAGATACAATGTCCAGACTCTGCAATGACAGTGACCCGAGCCGGAATCGAACCCGGATTCTTGGCGCTGTGAGGAAATAGTACCACCATGCATTGGTGGTTATGAACTGCATCATGGGGTGGCCCTTTTATATTTAAAAATAGTGGCTGTGGACGAAATAGGACCAGGCTTGCATTCTTATTGTGCCAATGGGTTGTGTATGAGCTCGTTTTATTCTCCTAACTTCCTACAAGGCGAAGCTCTTAACAGGATTGTCTGGGGATAGAGGAGGAAAGACCTAGAGAATTGTTTCCCCATAGGAGAGAAAGAAAGAATAGTTGAGTAACACTCACCCAAATATACACAGCCAGGCACATTAGTCAAGTACAGGTTATCTACTCGCCTCAGTTGCAAACCCAATATTGACAGCACAGTGGTTAGCACTGCTGCCTGACAGCACCAGGAACCCGGGTTTGATTCCCGGCTTGGGTCACTATCTGTGCGAAGTCTGCAAGTTCCCTCCGGGTGCTCTGGTTTCCTCCCACAGTCCAAAAGACGTGCTGGTTAGGTGCATTGGCCATGCTAAATTCTCCCTCAGTGTACCCGAACAGGGTACACTGTGTGACCACCAGGGCATTTTCACAGTAATTTCATTGCTGTTTTAATGTAAGGCTATTTGTGACACTAATAAGTAAACTTAGGAGAATTATTAGAAAAATATAATGTAGGTATTGAACACATGAAAGCACAGAAAGTGGAGAGAAGGCATACCTCTATCTAGAGGTATCTATCTATCTAGAGGTAAAACTATTGAGGTATCTCCCTCTTGTCCAGGATTTTCCTGCCCTGGACAAGATGGAGATACCACAGTAGTTTTCACACTATGATTTATCTCCCTTCACGAAGCTAATTATAATTGTCACATTCCTGAAGTCAGGGATAGAGAAGAGTTATTTTTCCTCCCAGGCCCATAAGATGATTGCATGAAGCAAGTGGGCGAAAGCTGACCAGTTTTAAAGACCTCAGCTGGAATACCATTAGAGTCACAGGATTGTTTTATTTCCATTCACTTGTTTGCTTGCTGTCGCTCTCCCAGTGATGGTGGTTCACCCATGGCTTGTACCATAAGGATAGCCCAGAGAGTATCAGTTAGCACTGTGGATTCACGGTTAAGGAATTGTTAAAAGTATCTTTTTTCAGTGTTGACGGATGCCATTGTCATCCTTAAGAAGAGAAACACCCTCATGTGAGCGAAACAGATTTTGTCCATATGGTTTTCATCGAGAGTTGGTCCTGGTAGTCTCCAAAAAAGCTTCACATGACAAGATGATCAGTACATTCATAGAATCCTGACAGTGCAGAAGGAGGCCATTGATCCATTAAGTCTGCATGGACACTCTGTCAGAGCATCTTAACCAGGTCCACATATTTACCTCACTAATCCCCTTGCTTACACATCTTGGGGTACTAGGGGGCAATTTAACATGGTCACTCTACCTAATATGTATATCCTTTGATTTTGGATCGTTATTGGATCTCTCAGACTTTCTCTTGCTACCACATTTCCTTTATCATCTGGAGTTTTCTTTGGGTGTTAGACTTTAGCTATTGGAATTCTGCCTCAGACCTGCTCTATTCTTGATCTGAACGGTTTTTGTTTTGGAGCTTGCCCCTGTGATTTAGCTCCGAAGTCAACGAGCTCTTCAGTTGATCCAGTGAAACTCACCCACACATTGTTCCAACTTTTTTATCCACGGAAAAAACATTTTTAACTAACCTGGCATCTTTGGAAAGAGCAATTTTAACTGGAGTACCGTGTACAGGTTTGGTGTTCTTATCCGAGGAAGGATGTCCTTGCTATAGAGGGAGTACAGTGAAGGTTTCCCAGGCTGATTCCTGGAATGGCAAGTCTGTTATACGAGGAGAGATTAAGGTAGTTCAGATTGGAGTTTAGATGAGTGAGAGGGGATCTCATAGAAACATAAAATTCCAACAGAATTAGACAGGGTAGACTTAGAAAGAATGCTCCCAGTGGTGGGGGAACTAGAGGCCACAGTTTGAGGATAAGGGGTAAACCTTTTAGGACTGAGACAAGAAGAATTTCTTCATCCAGAGATTGCTGAATGTGTGGAATTCACAACCACAGAAGGTAGTTGAAATCAAAATGTGTGCATTCAAGAAGAAATTAGATATATCTCTTGGGACTAAAATGGATCAAGGGATATGAGGGCAAGCCAGGATCAGGCTACTGTTTTGACTGATCAGCCATGATCAAAATGAAAGGTGAAGTAAGCACGATGGGCCGCATAGCCTCGTCCTGCTTCCAGTTCCTATGTTTTTGGTGGCACAGTGGTTAACACTGCTGTTTCACAGTGCCAGGACCTGGGTTTGATTCCTGGCTTGAGTCACTGTCTATGCGGAGTCTGCACATTCTCCCCGTGTCTGCAAGGGTTTCCTCCCACATTCTGAAAGGCGTGCTGGTTAGGTGTATTGACCCTAACACGTGCTGGACTGTGGAATTTCACAGCAGCTTCTGTGCAGTGTTAATGTAAGCCTTACTTGTGACTAATAAATAAGCTTTAAACTTTTCTATGCCTATGTTTCTAACTTGGAACCTCTCTCGACGGACAAGTCTAATAACACCGACGGGAAATGGATATCTCAGGTTGCATGTCCTATCGTTCGTGTTACAGTTTCTCACACCACTGAATGCAAATATATTGCAAGCAACATTTAGGAAGTAGATTTTACGGGTGGAAATTTGCCCTTGAACTTAAAATACGAAATGCTAGATAGCTAGGGCATCAGTTGGAAGCTAAACGCCACACGTACCTTCAAACAGTTAAAAGAAGCACTTACATATTGTGTGGAAATTGCAAATAAGTAGGATGTCGTAAAGATTGTATCTTGTAACAGCATTAGGGTGTAGGTGTAATTTGGCTCTAAAACTGAGCATTAAAAACATGCAGACACAGCAGGGAAGATGTGCCAAATGGAAAGGAAGCAAAAGTGATAACCATTTAAAACTCACCAATGAAACAATTAAGATCTAATCATCTTTGAACAGAAAGTGCAGCTATTTGAAGAGAAATTATCCCTCTTTAGTGAAGCTTGACAATACTCTTTATTAATCCCCAAACATCAGTCCATCTGTCTGTCTCTGTGAACACCCATTGGGGATGGATAACAACTATGGAGCCTCAGCGATATGGATACAGTTAGGTGATCTGATAGATGATTGCAAGCTTAAGCTCCTGCTTTTTATTTTCCAAAGCATTAAGGCTATTTATGCCCAGGGAATTCATAAAAAAAATTGTCTTTTTTTTTCTTAAATCAGATCTCACTATATCTACCAGTAATAATTTTGAAAAAGAAATTGCAGCTTTGGGTGGCACTGTGGTTAGCGCTGCTGCCTCACAGTGCCAGGGAACCGGATTCAATTCTGGCCTTGGGTCAATGTCTGTGTGGAGTTTCATAGGCTCTTTGGCCCAACTTGTCCATGCTGCCTTTTTTTTAAACCCCAAAGCTAATCCCAATTGCCTGCATTTAGTTTGCACATTACATTCTCCCTGTGTTGCTGAGGGTTTCCGCCTGGTGTTCTGGGTTCCTCCCACAGTCCAATGATATGTGGGGTAGATTGACTGGCCATGCTAAATTGCCCCTTAGAATCAGGGGGATCACTTGGGTAAATACACGGTCTTAAGGGGATAGGGTCTGGGTGGGGTTGTGGTCAATGCCTTGGTGGTGATGGTCTGGAATGCGCTGCCTGAGAGGGTGTCGGAGGCGGGATACCTCACATCCTCTAAGAAGTACCTGGATGAGTGCTTGGCACATCATAACAATCAAGGCTATGAGCCAAATATTGGCAAGTGGGATTAGGTGGGCAGATAAGGACCTTTCATGTGTTGGTGCAGACTTGATGGGCCGAAGGGCCCCTTCTGCACTGTAGTATTCTGCGATTCTATGAATACAGACTTGATGGGCTGAATGGCCTCATCCTGCACTGCAGGGATTCTGTGACTCTTAATTTTCAGCCTAATAACAAGGACTTGCATATATACATATAGCACCGTTAACATAGAGAGAGTATTATCAAACAAATGTATCCTTGAGAACATAACATAAGAATATATTAGACAGATGTCCAGAATCTTGCTCAAAGAGGTAGATGGTAAGGAGCATCTTAAAGAAGGAGAGAGTAGTCAGAGGTAGGGACTCTTAATGAGTAAGTTCCAAAGCTTGGGGCTTGGGCAGCTGGAGACACAACGGCCAAGGCTGGGGCCAGTGAAGTTAATTTGAGGAAAGATTTTGTAGCATACAGATTTCGAACAGTATACTTTCAATTCTTGGAACGCCGGTTCCCAATCAGAATGCAATAGTTTGCTCTTCCTGATAACATTGGCTCAGATTTTGCAGTCTCTGGATTGTCAGAGATTGGACATATGAACCAAGATGTGTGTTAGGATCCTGTGAACATCTCGACGCATTGACGCCACGAGAATTTGCTTTGAAAATCTGAACTTCTAATGAGCAATTCAACTGCTGCCTGGAACCCTCGGAAATGTCTTTGTATCAGATACTTTATTCAGTTTCAACTTGCTGACCTGGATAGTTACCCAAGAAATGTTCGACAGAAAAATCAGAGTCTAACTGCCGGGTAGCTATGAAACTGATGGTCCATTAAGTCCACTGAACCCTACCCCCTTACTCTCCCCTCACCCATCTACACACCTTCCCTCCCCACCTACTTTCCCTATCCAGCTGCCACCCTATCCATCTTCCCAAATACAACTCATCCCACCTACCACCCTACCCAGGTGCCACCCCAGCAACTTACCTCACCGACATACACATTCACTTATTCTCTTACTCATACTGAGAAGCTTGGGAAGCTTTAAACACTTACAGCAATCAGAGATTGACAGAGATTCTATTCAGATAAGTAGGTAGTTTTCTGTCGGATCTGCGTCAGACACGGGAAGGGGATTTTCTGTGCCACTTTCAGGAGGCGAGGTTGATGGAGCGGGGAGACAGGAGTCCCAAAACCGACTTTAACCTAATGAGATTTCCCCGTTCTCGGTTTCCACCAATGATATAATCATAATCCCAATGTTAATAATCAAGATTTCAATTTAAATATCATAGAATCATACAGTGCAGAAGGAGGCCATTCAGCCTGCACCGACCACAATCCCACCCAGGCCCTATTTCCATAACCCTCTGCATCTACCCTAGCCAGTCCCTCTGACACTACGAGGCCCTCTGACATTAGGGGGCAATTTAGCATGGCCAATCAACCTAACCCGCACATCTTTAGACTGTGGGAGGAAACCAGAGCACCCGGAGGAAACCCACGCAGACACAGGGAGAATGTGCAAACTCCACGTTGACAGTGACCCGAGGCCAGAATTGAACCCCGGTCGCTGGAACTGTGAGGCAGCAGTGCTCACCACTGTGCCACCACGCTCTTTAACCTCTTAACACCTTAGGTTTATTTCTGTCCAAATTGAAAGAATGTAGGTCCCATCCTCTCGGTACCAAGAAATAAGTACATTGTCCTTTTAATTCTGTAATTTGAGTTTAAATCACATCGAGAGAATGCAAAGTCTCCTTTCTTTGACAGATAGCGATAAGTTTGAGCTGTTGATCTTGGAGGCTTTTCAGGCAAATGCTCGTTTAAACAACCTGCTAAGAAGCTCCTCCATGCTGGCAAATTAAGAAAATTCAAGGTCAAATGAATGTTTTATCTAATCCAGTTAGAACTTTATCCTGACACGTCTTCATTTTACTTGGACACCCCCATACTTATCTTGGCACATACACAGGAGTCGGGGATATGATATGTCCATCTACTAACAACATAATTGAGTTCATTTTATGTTTATAAATCAATACAGTTGTCTCGTGGCATTTTTTTGCCAAAGATATCTTGTCTCTTTATTAGGTGAAGTTATTAGCTGGGACAGTCTGAACTTGGTCCCTACAAGGCATTGAGCTGACAGCATAAAACTGATAAATCAACACTAAACAAAACAATCTCCTTCAGGATCCGAGCTCATGCTGTTGGCATAAAGCTGAACATTAGTATTAAACGTGCAGCGGTCAGCAAGGGCTGCATCGTGCTCACTCATCACCTGCTCCCCAACTTGAGAATTGCTCTAAAGAATTTTGACTCGGAGCAACATCATGTTGAATTCATGCGGAACTGCAATTAAACCAACAGTTGGGTATTTGAGAGCGGAGTGCCCACATTGCAGTAAACTATTGTCGGTCTGGTGTGTTAATCTCTCTCTAAAGAAACAGGTGTTGCTGGAGAGGTCGCAGAGAGAGAAATTAGTTCCTTTTTTAATCTGAGCAGAGCCTCCCTCAGGTGAGTGGGGAGCCGGAGGGCAGGGAGGGTGAGAAGGTGATATCTGCAGTGTCAACCAATTTACTTTCTACAAATACCTCAAAAGTACTTTATTCAGTAGGGCCAATGATATAATCAAGGACCCCACACACCCAAGACATAATCTCTTCCACATTCTTCCGTAGGGATAAGGCAGCAGGTGCCACAGTGGTTAACTCTGCTCTCTCAGCACTCCAGGGACCTGGATTTGATTCCCAGCTAGGGTCATTGTCTGTGTGGAGCCAGCACGTTCTCCCTGGGTCTTTGTGAGTTTCCTTCAGGTGCTCCAGTTTCCTCCCACGGTCCAAGAGACATGCTGGTTGTGCTCAATTCTCCCTCAGTGTACCCAAACAGGTGCTGGAGAGTGGCGACTAGAGGATTTTCACAGTAACTTCATTGCAATGTTAATGTAAGCCTACTTGTGACACTTATAAATAAACTTTTAAACAAAAGTCTGAGATCACGTAAAAACTGATTCAAGATCAGCTCCTTCTCTGGGGCCATCAGACTTTTGAATGGACTTGCCTTTTATTAAACTGATCCTTCTCTGCACCCTAGCCATGACAGCAACACTATATTCTGCACTCTCTTCTCCCCTATGTATTCTATGGATGGTATGTTTTGTCTGTGTAGCGCGCAAGAAACAATACTTTTCCCAACACAGGAGACAATAATAAATCATGTATTTTGCCATTAACCAATGCTGAAATATAAAGGGTTAAAGTTAAATATATAAACAGGTAATCTACTTCATCAGTAATGGAAGATTACATGACCAGAGTAGACTGAGAGATAGTTCTCTGTGAAGCCTCGTTCTGAGCCTTGTGCTGTATACAGCTGGTAGAGTGTTGAATAAGTCAACTTTACCAACAGCCTAGGACAGCATGGTGGCACAGTGATTAGCACTGCTGCCTGACAGCACCAGGGACCCAGGTTCAATTCCTGGCTTAGGTCACAATCTGTGTGGAGTTTGCACATTCCCCCAGTGTCTGCACGGGTTTCCTCTGGGTGCTCCAGTTTCCTCCCACAGTCTGAAAGCTTTCCAAAGCCTCACTCCCTAATATCCCGGATTACCTTGCTCCAGAATCAACTGGGCCTTCCTCTGGAGTCTGGTAGCAGTCCCGGCAAAGTCCTCTAATGCCTTCTTGGCATTGCTGGTTAAGTGCATTGGCCATGCTAAATTCTCCTTCGGTGTACCCGAACAGGCCCCGGAGTGTGGCAACTGTGGGATTTTCACCGTAACTTCATTGCAAGTGTTAAGGTAAGCCTACTTGTGGCACTTACAAATAAACTTTAAAAAAAATCCTGAACAAGGAACACCTCAACTAATCCCCACAATGATGATAACAGATATTGACAATAGAATATATGATGGAAAAAGCACCAAATAAAAGAGTCTAGTGAGACAGCAAGTTAAATAACTGCAGGACATGGACAACATAGAAGAGCCAGAGTGAATGAAAGCCGTGGAGAAAATCTTACCCCTGCCACAGTGCATCAGTCACTTGAAAGGCATGGGTCAAGGTGAGAAGGTGGAACTGGTGTGGCAGGTTCACCAGTATTGGGACTATTTTGGAAGATTAGCAAAGGATAGGTCAGTATCTTTCTCTACACCATAGGCAGTAGTGCCAATGACATAATGGTCAGATAGGACACAAATGAAGAGATGGCAACATATGAGGAAGTTATGGAAGCCTTTGACACATTTTTCAGTCTTACAAAGAACCCACAATCTAATGGAGGGGCCAAAAGAGGGATATAAATGGTGAAGGCTTTGTTAAATGAAAATCATGATACCAACTTGACATTGTTGCGCATTCCGGAATGGTTTGGCTCCATCAGAACATCCAATGGGAAGATGACTATGGATTTAAATTCCTGTTCTTTCGCGCAAGCTTATGGCATGTCTCAAAGCAGCAGACATGGAGAGAGTAAGGGAAGAAGAGAATGCATATGGTGCATATCAAACCAGAAACAACAATCAGTGCCAGGGACAGCAAGAGTTAACAGAATGCAAACCAAGTGAAACAGTCTGGATTCATGGCCAGAAGGCCAAATCTTGGAGAAAAAAAGTGCTGCGTCTGTAATCTTGTCTTGTAGAAACTAAAAATAGAACAGTGAGAAGAAACAGAAGTGCACTTTCATCCGCATGGAACAAAACATTAATGGAATGGACCAGTTATTCAGACAATCGGGAAGACTAGCTGGCCACACTCCTAGACCTGTTCGGGTACACTGAGGGAGAATTTAGCAAGGCCAATGCACCCTAACCAGCACGTCTTTTGACTGTGGGAGGAAACCTATGCAGACATGAAGAGAACGCACCGACAGTGACCCAAACCAGAAATCGAACCTGAGTCCCTGGCATTGTGAGGCAGCAGTGCTAACCACTGGGCCACCATGCCACCCCCTATCTGTTTGTAAGATGGCTGTTATAGTTAAACCTAAGCAGGGTGAAGGGACTGCAAATTATGAGGCTGGCGGATGGCTCACTCTTCTCCTCCTCCCCCGTGCCCACCTTGGATCAACGCGGAGCTGACTCCCTTCAGGCCAGATCTGGTTTAAGTTGTGGGTGGTCTACGTTGTTGGCTAATGGAACTTCTGGCCGTTACTGGGGAAGAGGTCCCGCCTTCAGGGAGCTGCCGACTAATCCGATTGGCTGGCAGCACCAGCAATCTTGGCAATGCCAAGAAGGCATTAGAGGACTTTGCCGGGACGGCTACCAGACCCCAGAGCAAGGCCCAGTTGATTCTGGAGAAAGACAATGCGGTTTATTTGACGGTGAGGCTTTGGAAAGCTTGAGAAGGTTGTGTGGGGGTATTTGGTTTTAGAGTGGGTGGGGAGGGAGAAAGGGAAAACTATTTTAGGGACAGCTGCCCCTCAATACGCAAAGGGCACCCCCTTTCCTCCCCGCCTTCTAAAACTTCTTTAAAAAACAGCTTGCTCACTCCCGCCCAGTTGCCCAATGTGTGGGCTGCATGTTATCAAATGAACTGGCTTGTTAACAAACTTAATTGATTCTTAATTATCATTTAAATTTTGGCACCCATTGGGGGTGAACTCAGGGTTGGACAGCCACTGCCTGTCCTGTTTTACATGCACCCAGCCCACTGAAAACACGCCCAGTGGGGGAGCATGAAATCCAGCACACGGTCCTTGTATTGGTTGCACACTGAGGGCAATGGGACGTTTGGGACCTGAGTGATTAATGGGGCCAATTGACTACGTTGCTGAATCGATGAGATTTAAGGAACGTTACTTAAACAGAGGACTGGCAGGAAAAGACAGTGAATTAGACTCAAATTAGGAACAAATAGACATAAAGGGAAGGGGAAACAGTTTGGGCGGAGCGATAATAGGAACAGAAAGGAAACGTAAGAAAAAATGAAACATTTTAAATTTAGCTTTTTTAAAATTGCGAAGAAAAATTGACATTTAGGAATGAGACATAATAATTTAAATGTTACCCTTCTGTGCCAGAGGGATTGACTGACATTGTATTGACAATTATACTGTGAAAAGATACTTGTGCTGGGAATTATAAATCTGAAATTTCTGCAGAGAGTTTAATGGTCAATTAATGTGCAAATCTAGCGAGCTCTTAAAACTAAAATGGAAGGAAAGGACAAGTTGCAATCAGTGTGTAATAAGAGTGGCATGGTGGCACAGTGGCTAGCACTGCTGCCTCACAACACCAGAGACCCAGGTTCAAATCTGGCCTGGGGTCATTGTCAATGTGGAGTTTGTACATTCTCCCCTTATCTGCATGGGTTTCCCTCCAGGTGCTCCAGTTTTTTTCCCACACTCCAAAGATGTGCGGGTTAGGTTGATTGGCCGTCAGGGGATTAGCAGGGTAAATACATGGGGTTACGGGGATAGGGTCTGTCGGTGCATGGGCTGAATGGTACTCCTTCTGCACTGTAGGGATTCCACAGGTGCGATCTTATCTATCGTTCACGCCATGCTGCAGTGAGGTTGGAAAATCTCGCCAGCGTGAATGGTGACAAGATTGCTGCCTATTTCTAAGAGCGAAGAGGTTTAAATCAACTAGCAAGTTCACAGCTCCTGGTGCACCGCTTTATCCCTTGAACTTGCTGGCAGGTTTGTGCATTGCAAACAGCTTGCATCGCTGACACAGGGGTTACTTTTCCAGGATGAAATGGGTTTGTGACTGCACCAATTCTTTTCCGATGACACTTTATTATGCCACTGCAGCTAAGTGTATTTTTTTAAAGCGGCTGATGGCAGCATTCCAGGCACAGAAGCACAATTACAGATGTTTTCAACCAACCATCCAAAGCTTGACCATACTTTGGATTTAATTTTGTCTCAGGCTACATATCGAACCAGCCAACTTCAAAACATTGCTACAATCTTCAACTTATTGATGTCGACCACTGCAACGTCAGAACTGTTTCTGGAAGAAAGGCAATATGTTAAACCGCAAAGAAATTCCTTCCTAAACGGGAATAGTCAGTTGGTAAGGTGAAGCAGGAAATCTGACTCAGAACTTGGACAATCCGTTCACTCATTCAATACTCGCAGACGTTCCACTGCTACGTTTCAAACTTCCCTGACATTTTTAATCACACAAAACCATGTGATTTCCTAAATCATAAGTGACCATTAACAGTCAACAAATGTCAGATGAACTTAATGAATTTTGATACAAATTAAATTAATCGATTACCGCCGAGGTCAAACTCATTTTGCTTCGAAATGAACCAGCGGACATGCTGGAGGGGATTGGTGTATTTTTGTGACATGGTGGCTTCAGTCTACCCAAATCCTTTAACTGGAAACAGAGAATCATATAATCCCTATAGTGCAGAAGGTGGCCATTCTGCCCATCGAGTCTGCACTGACAAAAATCCCACCCAGACTCTATCTCTGTAACCCCACGTAACCCCCTGACAGTAAGGGACAATTTAGCACGGCCAATCAACCTAATCAGCACATCTTTGGACTGTAGGAGGAAACCGGAGCACCTAGAGGAAACCCACGCAGATGTGAGGAAACATGCAAACTTCATACAGACAGTGACCCGAAGCCAGAATTGAACCTGGATCTCTAGCGTTGTGAGGCAACAGTGCTAACCACTGTGCCACTATGCCACCCATCATCATCTGGCCCAGAATCATTCAGCAAAATGTTGCGACGACAATAAACTCTGCCTCAGTGTCAGTAAAGCACAGTGGAGGACAAGCCCCTGTCTATGTCCACCGGGATGGACTGGAAATGGCCACAAGCTTCCAGTTTCTAATTGTCCAGATCACCAACAACCTGTCCTGGTCCCCCCATGCCGACGCTGTACTTCAGAAAGCCCACCAACGCCTCCACTTTCTCAGGAGGCTAAGTAAATTAGGCATGTCCGCTATGACTCTCACCAATTTTTACAGATCCTACATAGAAATCATCCATTCTAGATGTATCACAGCTTGGTATGGCTCCTGCTCTGACCAAGACCACAAGAAACTACAAAGGGTTGTGAATGTAGCCCAGTCCATCACGCAAACCAGCCTCTCATCCATTGACTCTGTCTGCACTTCCCGCTGCCTCAGAAAAGCAGGCAGTATACTCAAGGATCCCGTACATCCTGGATATTGTCTCTTCCACCTTCTTCCATCAGGAAAAAGATACATAAGTCTGAGATCACATACTAATCAACTTAAGAATAGCTTCATCCCTGCTGCCATCAGACTTTCAAATGGATCTACCACATGTTAAGTTGATTATTCTCTACACCCTAACTATGACTAAAACACTATATTCTGCACCCTCTCCTTCCCTTCTCCGATATGTAATCTATGAATGGTATGCTTTGTCTGTATAGCGTGCAAGAAACAATACCTTTCACCGTGTCCCAATACATGTGACAATAATAAATCAAATCAAATCAAATCAAAAATTCCTTGAATAGAATTCCTGCAGCTGATGTACATTTTATACAAACTTCAAGCCAAATTTAAGAACAAGTGTATCCACTCTGTTCCAGTGGATATTGGGGCCAAGGGGAGATACATGAGAAGGACATTGTGTGTACCAGAAGTAGATGACAATAAGGTCATGAAAAGGATAGAAGCAGCTTCACATGTCGGTCTTGAATAGCTCATGCAGATGTTTTGTGAAGATTGCAAGAACTTAATTGAGAACATAACAAATACAGAATAAGAAGAGATCCTTATCTGACCCCAAGCCTATTTCTCCATGGGCCAAGTTTTGTTTTATAATACAGAATGATAAAACGATGTTGATGCTCATATGACCAGGTGTACAGAGCCCTGTATGATGCTTGTGTTATGACGAAGGTGTCTCAATGTGACCACTCAGCATTAACTGTCTAAGACATCAACTGCCACTGCTGTAGGGGAGAGACATTATCATCCACATAATAGCCAGGAAATTCTATTCCCGGCTGAGTCCGATGGCGGGAGTGGGATGTCGGAGGGATTCCCGCAGGAAAGTAGGCCGGGTGAGCATATTGAATCACGTGCCATTCACCTAATGAATAATGCCAGAGGGGGTTTGGCTGGCAACAAGAGAGGTGCCCCGCCATCATATCCGAGCACTATATTTAAAACACACCTGGACGGCAAGTAGTTCACCGCAGCAGGGCATCGAGACGGCTTCCAGAAAGCAGCAAGCACCACGATTCAGTGATGACTCCCCATGGAGACTCTCCAGGCCATGGACGACAGAGAGGACATCCTCTTTCCAGAAGATGGGAGAAGGAGGCCCACCCGTCTCACCACGGAGGCCTGGGAGGAAGTTGCCAGGGTGGCCAGTGCCACAGGGGTACCATTTTCTGGATTTGTCATGGATTTTGGGTCTCAATGATAAAGGCAGCATTTATGTCTACCATCCCAAAAGGCCTATGGGAAAGTGCTGGGGTGCGGCTTCATTGCTGCATTGCAGCCTGTGTGGTCGGCTGGGAGGGATACAACTGCGGGTTGCTGATCCAGACGCTCAGAAGGCACGGCCATGGCAGGGAGGTTGGTGTTTGGAGTAGATGGCAACTTGAAAATGCTACTCATGCCATGTTGCTCTTGTTCCTCTCACTGCTGCAGCTCACAGGACTGGAGGGGGTTGCTAAAACAGACGTGGGGATTGATGGCTGTGCACCATAGTGCACACCGTTGCCAATGGGTGGGAGGTGGAGGGATTGAACCTTGAGGGTGTTGGATGTGATGTTAATAAAGTGGCTTGCAGAGTCCTGGATGGTGTTCAGCTTTGAGTGCTTTTAGTACCATAGAATCCTTACAATACAGAAGGAGGCCATTCAGCCCATCAAATCACAGAATCCCTACAGTACAGAAGGAGGCAATTTGGCCCATCAAATCTGCACCAACTCTCCAAAAGAACATCTTGCGCAGGCCCTCCTCCTGTTCTATCCCTATAATCCCACACATTTATCCTGCTAATCCCCCAATCCTGTGGATCTTTGGACACCAAGGGGCAATTTAGCATGGCTAATACACCTAATCTGCACATCTTTAGATTGTGGAAGGTAAGCAGAGCACCTGGAGGAAACCCACGTAGACATGGGGCAAATGTGCAATCTCCGCACAATGATCCAAGGCTAGAATCGAACACGTGTCCCTGGCGTACGCGAGCAGCAGTGCTAACCACAGTGCCACTTTTAAAATGAAGCTATTCACCTGTGGGAGGGTGACGAGTCAGAGCATTACAGTGCCTGCGAATCATGTCTTGACAGAATTTGATTTGATTTGATTTATTATTGTTACATGTATTAGCATATAGCGAAAAGCTTGCGTGCAATACCAACAAAGCATACCATTCATAGAGAAGGAAACAAGAGAGTGTAGAATGTAGTGTTACAATCATAGCTAGGGTATAGAGAAAGATCAGCTTAATGCAAGTCTGCTCAAAAGTCTGATGGCAGCACAGAAGTTGTTCTTGTGCCGGTTGGTACGTGACCTCCAACTTTTGTATCTTTTTCCTGTGGAAGAAGGTGGAAGAGAGAGTGTCGAGGTGCCACAGGGCAGAGCTGCGCTCCTGATGAATCCCCAATCCCACCAGTATCCTGTAGGACTTTTCTGAGTGGTGAGAAGGGAAAATCTGGTGAAGAACAATGCCATGAAATACTGGGGCAAATCAGAGGGGCAAGGGAGGAGTTAACTTCACACGTTGAATATTTATAATCACTTGTTTTATTTTAATTACTTAGCTGCTGTGAAGCATGAATATATAAGGCATGATGAGGAGCTGTGAAATGTAATATATACCGATTGCTCGTGTTGTCTACAATGTTGCTGTTTGTGAGTTATTGGGTCAGTCTACTCAAAGGATATAAATCCTAAGCCCCAGGCTTTCACTCAGCGCCCTCTCTATTCCTCATATTTTCTCTTTCTCTCGACCCATTCAGCAAATTGAGGCAGCGTAATGAGATGCAGCAATGAAATATGTATAAAATGTTCTTGCGGGAAATTTATTGTACTAAAGTTTTCCAGCATTTATTGAATATGGATTGATTTTTCTTTTAAAATAGAAATGCACTTTAAGATTAAAAGGAGTTTAACATTACAGACTGCAGTGTTAAAAAACTCATCAGTGCACACTCCAATCTGCTTCACGGATTGCACTGTACGGTGTACGAATGTACACACTCAGATAGGGTCTGCAGAGTGCAACATTAGCATTTATACCAGGATCTTAACAGGCCTTTGGCAACGGGCAGGGAAGTTGGAAAATGACAAAATGACACAGAAAATTGTCAGGATAATGTGCCTAACTTTACCAGCAAAAAAACTGGCACACATTCCACCAGCTGGGATCTCAAGTGACTCACTTCAGTGACCAATCGAGGGCCACTTACCACCTATGCATTATCTGCATTGAAGGAACACGCCACCATGTGGGGAGATCGTCCAGTAAAAAACCTGGCTGTCTCTGGTTGTTTTATCTGTTTTCACTCCCAGTTTTCTTTAATTCATCTGTGAGATGCGGACATCACTGGCTAAGCCAGTATTTATGGCCCATCCCTAATTGCCCTTGAGAAGGTGGTGATGAGCTGCCTTCTTGAACCGCTGCAGTCCATGTGTTGTGTAGGTACAATACTGTCAGGGAGGTAGTTCCAGGATTTTGACCCCATGACAGTGAAGGCAGGGTTATACTTATCCAATGGGAGGTGATGGCCCAGTGGTATTATCGCTAGACCGTTAATCCAAAACTCAGCTAATGTTCCGGGGAACAGGTTTGAATCTTGCCACGGCAGCTGGTGGAATTGGAATTCAATAAAAAAAATCTCTGGAATTAAGAATCTACTGATGATCATGGAGCTATTGTCGATGTTGGAAAAACCCATCTGGTTCACTAATGTTCTTACCTTGTCTGGCCTACATGTGACTCCAGAGCCACAGCAATGTGACTGACTCTCAACTGCTCTCTGAACAAGGGCAATTAGGGATGGGCAATAAATGTTGGCGAGCCAGCAATGCTCATGTCCAATGAGTTAAAAAAAAAGGTCAGGAGGGTGAAGGGAATTTCCAGGCAGTGGTGTTCCCATGTGTCTGCTGCCCTTATCTTCCAGGATGGTAGTGGTCCTGGGTTTGGAAGGTGCTACCTAAGCTGCCCTGGTAAGTTCCTGCAGTGCATCTTGTGGATGACACACAGTGCTGCCTCTGTGCATCAACGGCGAGGGAGTGAATATTTGTGTACAGGGTGCCAGTCATGCAGACTGTTTTGTTCTGGGTGGTGTCAAACTCCAAATGAGTACCTTGTATCTGTCTTCACTAAAGAAGAGGGAGCTGCCAATGTCACAAAAAAGAAGAGGCATGAGCCAGAGTTCTCCCATCCCCACACTACTGGAATTCTAGCAGGGTGGGGGGACGTGGTGGGGGAGAAACCACATAAAAACCCATTGGTGTCTGGCAGGAATCTCTGATTTTCACCTGAGCACAGCCTGAGAATCCTAATTGTGTAGAGATAGAAATAAATAATGAAACGGTTGGCAATGCTCGAAGAATAAGAGTCAAATGGTCTGGATGAGATGGATCCTCAGTAGTTGAGGAAAGTAAGAGTGGATCTCGTGGAGACTCCAACCACAAACTTCCAACCCTTCTTAGATATGAGGTAGTGCCGGAGGACTGGAAGATTACAGCAAAAGAAGACGGGGGAATAAACTTTCCAAGAATTTCCCAGTCAGTTTAACATCAGGCAACATTAATCCAGAACAAAAATTATCAAGTATTTGAAAAAATATGGATTAATGAACGTATTTAAAACTTACAAGCAAATCTGATTTATTTTGTTCTTGAGAACTACAGCACTGAAGGGTTAAAACACAGTTTAAAATAACATCTCTCTCCTGTCAGTCCAGAGGTGCAAAAAAGGGAGAACCACCGTGCCATCTCTTTCTTGTCTGTAACACCACCGCATAATAATCTGGAGGCAAGATAAGCTGACATTTGAACATTTTGACCCCTTTGGCCAGCGATTGTAAATAAAGAGCTTGGGGTACTTTAATCCTTCCACTGATGAATAAACAGGCACTCCAGCTGCTTAGGGCAAGAAATCCTATGACCTGCACTTTGAAGGTCAAAACAACCCTCTGTAAACGCAAGGAATGAATATTTGATGATAAACTGTTCCATTCCGTAGTACGGCTCAGGCAATCACACTGCACAGAATAAGTTGATTGTCCAAAACAGAGAACAGCCTCTTTTATCTTAGCCACTCAATCTTTGCAGTCAATAAGGCTGATGACAACTCGTCTCTTCTTGGTTGCAAACAACTGCCCCCATTTAAATGATGTCACAGATAATGGATGAAGCCATTTGTCATAATTATGTGCAAATCTCTATTAATTGGAGGGTCAAGGATCTAATCACATGCGTATCAAGGTCAGTGGAATGCACTGGAGAATACCCCAGCAGCAGTGTATAAGACAGAGAACATCACAGGAGCTGCTTTGCCACTTCTTAGCAAGGGAAAATATTTCAATATTAGTACTTTCCAGGACTTAATCTTTAGACTTGAGAGGTAATCACTTTAATACATGTATTCTCTTCAAACAATGCTCACTTCATATTTTGTGGTCTTGCTCTCAAGAGTTAGATTGTGTTTTCCTTCCTGCGTTGAGTTTATGTTTGCTCTGTGTGCACTGGGTCTGCATTGAACCCTGGCCATAGACCAGCTTCTGGCTGACTTGCAATGTGCAATCAGAGGTTAAAATGGGATCTAGAAGGAGCAAAAGTGTCCTCGAAGTCAAAGCATGGAGCCAAGAAACCATGTGTAAATAAATCCCTGAGGAGACATCAGAATCCCTATCCCTTCTCTTCCAGTGTAATTTGAGTGTGTGATATAAAACCACTACACTAATCAAATATCGTGGACGACAATTTATAATTAAACTGTGCCTTAAAAGTCGTAACATCAAGGTATATCACAGAAATGTCATCAAACACAATGAGCAGCAGGGTAGCACAGTGGTTAGCACCGCTGCCTCATGGTTCCAGGGATCCAGGTTCAATCCCAGCCTCAGGTCACCATCTGTGTGGAGTTTGCACATTCTCCCCATGTCTGCGTGGCTTTCCTCCGGGTGCTCTGGTTTCCTCCCAAAGGTGTGTGGGTTAGGTTCATTGGCCATGCTAAATTGACCCTAGTGTCAGCTGGATTAGCAGAGTAAACATGTGGGGTTATGGGAGTAGGGCCTGGGTGGGATTGTTGTCAGTGCAGATATGATGGGCCGAATGGCCTCCTACTGCACTGTCATAGGGATTCTATGACAATTTGATTCCAAGCCACATAAGAAGATAGGGCAAATGACTAAAAGTGGGTCAAAAACTTAGTCCGGAATCCCTACTTCCGTTCATACTGGTGGGATTTTCCCATCCCGCCGCAGTGAAAGGAGATTTGGCTGGCCGCCAAATTCTCCAACTTTGCTGCAGCTGGAGTGTGGCTTGAACAGCCAGTAAGATTGTGCCCTTCGGTTTTAAGGAGCATCTTAAAGGATGAAAGAGTGTTAGAGAGATGGCGAGATTTAGAGAGGGCCTCTCTGGGGATGGTCCCGGGGCCAGAATGGGCGTAAAGATGTCTTTGAGGATTATGTGGCTGGAAAAGGGTTATAGAGATAGGCAAAGAGGAAATCAGACAGGGATTTGAGAATCTTAAAATTGAGATCTTATTTTCCCTGGAAGTCAGTGATCACAGCAATGGGAATGGTGGGGCAATTTAAAACATATGCAGTAGAGATTTGGTGACCCAAAGCGGATTACAGAGGATGGTAAATAGGAGAGACCATGGGTGCGTTGGAATAGTCAATTCTAGAGGTACCAAAAGCATGGGTGAGGACTTCAACAGCAAATGAGCTGAGACAGGGTGGAGTCAATCAATGTTATGGAGGTGGTCTTTGTGATGACACGGATATCATTTATTAGTCACAATTGGGCTTACATTAACAATGCGATAAAGTTAATGTGAAAAATCCTTTAGTTGCCGTACTCCGGTACCTGTTTGAGTACATTGAGCGAAAATTTAGCACAGCACCTAACCAGAACTTTCGGACTGTGGGAGGAAACCCATGCAGACACGGGGAGAATGTGCAAACTCCACACAGACTGTGACTCAAGCCAGAAATCGAACCCTGGTCCCTGGAACTGTGAGGCAGCAGTGCTAACCCTTGTGCCACCGTGCCATCCCGGGGGCATCTCAACTCAAAATGCAGGAGATCAGATTGCATTTTGCAACGCGGGTTACAGGACTGTGAGGGAGCTCAGCAAGGTGAGGGCTATTCACTGTGCTACTGCACAGTGGCTGTTCATTTTGCAGCTTAGGGTTCCTGTTTATTTGACAGGACAAGGATTCCTCCGCAGTCTAACGCCGCGACCGTTCCTGTTTATTCACCTAAGCCGCCTGCTATGTAATTGTGTGAGAGTTCCTGTTCACTCGGCAGAGCGAAAGGTAACCCCCCCGCCCCCGCTCGCTTTGTTCCTGTTTTATTTGGCAGGATAGAGAGGCGACACCACTTGACTCGTGTTCGTTCATTGTGGTGGGCATATTGCTGAGGCCGGCTGCTGCACTTTACAGCGTCACCCCTTTGCTCCATTGTATCTTGGTCACTGAAGCGAGTTAATTGATCTGTCCTGATAAGCTAATCAGTAAGCACCCGAAACGTGCTTTCAGCTTGCTGATAATAGCAGCCTGCATCATCCGTGAATCTGCTTCCCGTTCACTCCAGTTAAAACAGGGGAAGATGGGGGTGAAAAGACAATGCATTTATCTGCTGGTCATTACGGTGCCAGGCTCCAGGAAGTCTATGGACGCTCAAAACAAATGTAAATATTGAACCCCCCGCCCCCCCATTTTGAATCCTGCACATTCCTCCGTGTGTTCAGATGGCTGGAAATTAGATTATTTGGAACTGCGTGTCCTAATAATAATCACCAGCACAATACTGGCATTGCAATAGGAAGCTTGATCTCAAAGCAGATTATGTTACAGCGAGGGAAAAAATAACATTTAGTAAGAGCAGCAGGATTTTGAACAAGCATGATTATTGATATATAATAAAAAAAGTAGGAAACATGATTGTTTTTGCTCCTTTCTAATCTTCCGAACAGAAACACTGATCACTTTGATTTATCAGTGTATCTCTGGCCGAGAGTTACCCTGCAATCAACACTTTTTTTTATTTTTAAAGTTTAAAAAGGCAGCAGTCAGGGAATTATTAACCCGTGTGAGACAAGCTGAATGCACTTGAATACATTTTAGTCAATCTATTTAAAATGTAGAGAAATAGAAGTTTATAGAAATTAAATAAGACTATTATTAGGACGGGAACCAACACCCTGCCCCTGCAAAAATACAAAACCACAAATGACATTGCAACAAGGTAACTCGGGGTGACTGGCGTCAAAGAGCCTCACATGTCCTCAGGCTTTCTCTCCCAGCTGCCTTTCCAGATGTTCACGGCACCCATGTGTTCTTGCCATTTACAGAACCAAAAAAAAATGTGCGTATATTTGTTTGGAAACCCGACTTGCCACATGGTTCGGGGAGCCGTCGTGGCTCTGAGCACCGACTTGTTCTGCGGTCCCTCCCTCCACCCCTCCAATAAAGTAAAACTCCTTGGATTCATTGCAAAGTTCCCCGGTGCCTTTTTTTATTCCCGTTAGTCGAGTTGAAACCGACCACGCATAAGTGAGTTATAAAGTGCACAGTTCGTAGATGAAATGTGACATTTGTTTACACTCCTGGGGTTGACTGTAATTCACCCTCAGACATAAAAAGCCTCCCTCCCTCCCCGCAAGCTATGTCTGTGAACTATCCTCAAATCGTTTTTTTTTGTTGCGTGGAGGGTGCAGACCGCAAAGCGAGAAAAATGAATTGCTCCGACCATTTTAATCATTGTGGCTTCTCGGCCTGCAAGCAGTTGGGAGTTGCAGCCATTTCACGAATTAAAACCTATTCTCCTTATGTGCCTTAACTCTTCAGCAATGAACATCTCTGGCAGCGGTCTGTTTTATTTCCTAACAAGGGTACAAGGCTTCGATTAATAATCAATTGTGGCGCAATTTAATTTAATCACTGAAAATCGCAAGAGTATTTCCTTAACTGGATTTTCTTGGCAAAACAGCAGATACCATATTTCAACAAACTATCTGGGTCGCATGTTCCATTCCGCTAATGGAATTGCAAAGTGTTAACTCCTTCTCCTCGGGAATGGTTATATTTTATTAATACAGGGACGGGAAGACTTGCCCTGTATATCTCTGATAGGCGTATAGAAAATACTAAAAGAGATTGACAAAAGTAAATGTATTCCATGGGTGGGATTTTTTGGCTGTGCTGGCCCCAATAATCATATTTTGGTCTGATTTATTATTGTCACATGTATTAACATACAGTGAAAAGTATTGTTTCTTGCATGCCAATCAGACGAAACGTACTGTTCATAGAGAAGGAAACCAGAGAGTGCAGAATGTAGAGTTATAGCTAGGGTGTAGAGAAAGATCAACTTAATGTGAGGTAGGTCCATACAAAAGTCTGATGGCAGCAGGGAAGAAGCTGTACTTGAGTTGGTTAGTATGTGATTTCAGACTTTTGTATCTTTTTCCCAAAGGAAGAAGGTAGAAGAGACAATGCCCAGGCTGTGTGGGGTCCTTAATTATGCTGGCTGCTTTACTGAGGCAGCAGGAAGTGTAGACAGAGTCAATGGATGGGAGGCTGGTTTGCGTGATGGACTGGGCTATTTTCACAACCTTTTGTAGTTTCTTGCAATCTTGGGCCGAGCAGGAGCCATATCAAGCTGTGATACAACCAGAAAGAATAATTTCTATGGTGTATCTGTAAAAGTTGGTGAGAGTCATATTTGGCATGTCAACATTCCTTAGTCATCTGAGAAAGTAGAGGCATTGGTTGGTTTTCTTAACTATGGTGTCGACATTTGATCCCTACAGTGCAGATGGAAGTCCACTGAGCCTACACCAATAACAATCCGATCCAGGCCCTATCGCCGTAATCCCACGTAATTACCTTGCCAATCCCTCTGACACGATTTAGCATGGCCAAACAACCTAACCTGCACATCTTTGGACTGGAGTACCCGGACGAAACCCACGCAGACATGGGGAGAACATGCAAACTCCACATAGTGACCCAAGGCCAGAAGTGAACTCAAGTCCCTGGAGCTGTGAATAACAGAGCTAACCACTGTGTCACCGTGCCAGAGAATCCCGACTAAGTCAACGGAGCTTTGCATGATCCATGCCTGCCCGTTACAATTCCCGTAATGGGCGTGATGGGAAAATTCCACCACAAATGTTTCCCCTTATGGGGCAAGCTAGAACAAGAGGTCACAGGTATAGGTTGCGAGGCAGTAGATCTAAAACTGAGATGAGAAGGAACTACTTCTCGCAGAGAGTGGTGAATTTGTGCTCCTCATTACCCATAACATGGTGGAGACGGAATCATCAAATGGTTTCAAGAAGCAAAGAGATACATTTATGATTTTAAAAACATGGGATAAAGAGATATGAGGAACAAACAGGGAGGTGGATTTGAGACTAGGAAGAGATCAGCCATGAGCTGATTGAACCTGCTGTGCCATTCAAAGGGTTGAATTGTCTACTTCTGCTCTTAATTTCTCTATTTCTATATGGATGCCAGCATTTTCTATATTTTCCAGTTTTTTCCCCTCCTATTTAGTGGGATGTGGGCATTGTTGGCAAAGCCAACATTAATTGTCCATCTCTAATTGCCTTTGAAATTGAGTGGCTGGCTAGGCCATTTCAGAGGGTGAAGAGTCAACCATATTGTTGTGGCTCTGGAGTTACATGTAGACCAGACCAGGTGAGGATGGTGGATTTCCTTCCCGGCAAGACATTAGTGAACCAGGTGGATTTTTATATAGCGAGTGGTGATTTCATGGTCAACATTGTGGAGAGTGCAGCTTTATGTTCCAGATTTATTAGTTGGATTCACATCCCACCAGCTGCCATATGTGGGATTTGAACTCGTGTCTCCAGAGCATTAAAACCAATCTGACAGCAGGCG
The DNA here is from genome assembly GCF_965287045.1 of Carcharhinus amblyrhynchos. Classification (NCBI taxonomy): domain Eukaryota; kingdom Metazoa; phylum Chordata; class Chondrichthyes; order Carcharhiniformes; family Carcharhinidae; genus Carcharhinus; species Carcharhinus amblyrhynchos. The sequence goes on from NC_137339.1 coordinate 12,395,650, forward strand.
AGTTCTCTCCAAGCCAGAATCTCAAAACCAACGTCAGTAAAGCTACTAAAGCCAGGTACTGACCATCTCCACCATGAGAGAAAACATAACCATTTCCCTTGGCATTCAATGGCATTACCATCACTTGAGTGTCAACATCCTGGGGGGCTACCATTAACCAGGACCAGGCGTAAAGATAATAAGACTACAGGAGCAGGTCAGGCGGGAATTCTGTGGTACGTCACTCACCTCCTGACTACCCAAAGCTTTCCACCATCTACATGGCACAAGTGAGGAGTATGATGGAACAGTCTACACTTGTCTGGATAGGTACAGCTCCAACAGCATTCAAGAAGCTCAACACTATCCACGACAAAGCAGCCCACTTGATTGGCCCCTATCCATCACAATAAATATCCATTACCTCCACAACCAATGCACAATGGCAGCAATTTGTGCCATCTACAAGGTACAGTGCAGCAACCCACCAAGGTTCCTTTGACAGCACTTTCCAAACCCATGACCTCTACTACCTAAAACAACAAGTCACTCACCATCGTGCCTTCATAGAATAGAATCATAGAATCCCTACAGTGCAGAAGGAGACCATTCAGCCCATTGAGACAACACCAACAACAATCCCACTCAGGTCCTATCCTCATAACCCCAGTATCTACCCTACTAATCTCCCTGAGACTAAGGGGCAATTTGGCATGGCCAATCAACCGAACTTGCATATCTTTGGACTGTAGGAGGAAACTGGAGCACACGGAGGAAACATCCATGTGGAAACCATATCAGCACTCCTTCACTGGGTCAAAATCCTGGAACTTCATCCCTAACATCATTGTGGGTGTATGTATATCACAGGGACTGCAGCGGTTCAAGAACATGGCTTACCACCACCTTCTCATGGGCAATTAATAATGGGCAATAAATATTGGCCTAGTCAATGTTGCCAACGTTATTTTGAAAGAACATTTTAAAAGTTAAATTATCTGGCCAGTAACACATTATTGTTGTAGGGATCATGCTGTGCAAAAATGGCTGCCATATTCCCTTCATTAAAATGGTGACTACATTTCAAAAGTAAAATAAAGGTGCTATATAAATGCAAATCTTTCTTTTGTGCCTTCATTTTGGAGAAGAGGTCCAATGACCATGGACGAGATTTTCCAGCCACACTTGGCCAAGACTGGAAAATCCTGCCTGAAGTCAATGGACCCTTTGCATGTTCCGTTCCCGCCTGCTATGATTTCTGTGGTGGGTGGAAAGAGAAAATTCTACCCTATAACTTGGATTTTCCAGCCATTCACGCTGGTGAGATTCTCTGGTTCTGCTACAGTGAACGGAGATTTGGCTGAGCGCCAAATTCTCTACTGGCAGTGGCTCACATTAACACTGCAACGAAGCTACTGTGAAAATCCCCTGGTTGCCACAGTCGGGCACCTGTTTGGGTTACACTAAGGGAGAATTTAGCATGGCCAATGCACCCTAACCAACATGTCATTTGGACTGTGGGAGAAAACTAGAATAGCCAAAGGCATGGGGAGAATGTGCAGACTCCACACAGACAGTGACCTAAGCCGGGAATTGAACCCGGGTCCCTGTGAGGCAGCAGTTCTAACTGTGCCACTGTACCGCAGCATAAATTCCCGTGAAAATTCCTTTTAGTTAATACTCCATCCATTACTAGAAACTTTGGACTCTGGGTGCAATCAGAACTAAACAAAAGGATCACTATGGAACTCATTTATATTTTAATTTTAGACCATTTTAATGTATGCATGGTACTAAATCAATAGAGCTCATCAATTGATTCTGTACATCACCAGGCTGTACAGGTTTCATCTATCTTGTCTGCGGCACCATACAATATAGTCACTAAAGTTTAGTGTGCAATTATCATTTACATAATGGGATTTTGTGCAGTTGGTTGGGGTCGGGGGAGTGTGAACAGCCAGTTGTCATGGTACACATTGGTATAAGTGACATAGGAAAAAAGAAAAGGATGAGGTCTAAAAAGCAGCATATAGGGAGCTAGGAAGCAAGTTGTAAAGTAGGACCCCAAAAGTAGTTATCTCAGGATTACTACCAGTGCCATGTGCTAGTCAGAGTAGAAACAGTGGAATAATAACAATGGAAAAATGGTGTGAGGAGGAGGATTTGGAGATTCCTGGGTTGTTGGGACCGGATCGAGGGGAGGTGAGACCTGTTCAAACTGGACGAGTTACACCTGGGCAGGACCCGGGACTGATGTCCTTTTTGCGGGGGGGGGGAACCAGGACTGCTGTCCTTTTTTGGGGGGGTGGGATTCTTGCTAGAGTGGTTAGGGAGGGTTTAAACTAATATGTCAGGATTCAGAGCAGGGTAAATCAAGAACAAGAGAAAAAGACAATAAGGAGAATAAGAAAAGTGATAGGCAGAGAAATCAAGGGCCAGAATCAGATAAGGACACAGTAAAAATAATAGTTGGATTGGGACAAGGAATTTCAAAAGGATTAGCCTTAAAATTTTGTACCTGAATGCTCAAAACATTCAAAATAACTTGGATGAAACAGTTGCGCCAATAGATGTAAAGGGGTGTGATATATTTGGGAATACAAGGTGACCAAGGATGGGAACTAGACATTGAGGACTATTCAGTGTTTAGGAAGGACAGACAGGAAGGAAAAGGTGGTGAAGTTACATTATTGATTAAAGAAAATATTGATGCAATATTGAGGAAAGATATTAGCACGAACATTGTGTAATCTATATGGGTCGAGGAAGACAGATCATTAGTTGAATGGGTGTAAATTAAGAGAGGTGGATACTCAGCAAAACCTTGATGTCTTCGTGCATCAGTTGCTGAAAGTAGACATGCAGAGATAGGAGGCAGTAAAGAAGGCAAGTGGTATGTTGCCCTTCATAGTGAATGGGTTTACGTCTAGGAATAAGGATGTTTCATTGCAACTGAACAGGGTGTTGGTGAGGCCACAGCTGGAGTATTGTGTGCAGTTTTGGTGTCCTTATCTGAGGAAAGATGTCCTTGCTGTAGAGGGAGTGCAGCAAGGGTTTACCAGGCTGATTCCTGGATTGGCAGGTCTGTCATATGAGGAGATGCTAAATTGGTTTAGATTGTATTCCTTGGATTTAGAAGAGTGAGAGGGGATCTCACAGAAACTTTTAACATTCTATGCACCTGGCCTAAGTTTCTGACACTGAAACTGGTGCCGACGGCTTTTGTACAGGTCCAGGGCAGCGCAAATCAGTCCCTTGGGATTTCCGGGGCAATGACAACAGGTACTGAGTATCCACAGGATCCGAAAACGTAGCAGTCCAGACATGGAAAAATTGAAATCAATATTTCATATATGTCACTGGCTTGTGCATCATGGAAAATAAATATTCATAGCAAAGAAATTAATTTTTACGAAAGCTTATTTGTTAGTCACAAGTAAGGCTTACATTAACACTGCATTGAAGTTACTGTGAAAGTCCTCTGGTTGCCACAGTCCAGCACCTGTTCAGGTCAATGCACCTAACCAGCACGTCTTTCATGATACGGGAGGAAACCCACATAGACACAGGGAGAACATGTAAAGTCCGCACTGACAGTGACACAAATTAGGAATCGAACCCAGATCCCTGGCCTATGAAGCAGCAATGCTAACCATTGTGCTACTCTGTCACTCACTTTCCTTTCTCTCTCCATCACAGATGAAGGAATTTCTACCACGATTTGACTGGCAAAATGTCCACACTCAACATGCTGGAACAGTTTTACAGAAGGAATTTAGAGAGAGTGTCACTGGTGTCCGTTGTGTTATAACTAACATACAACTGAATGATGGGACAGTTTGAAAGATGATTGACTTGGCATCCATCTGAGGGCACAGCTGGTCTGAGAACCAGATGGAAGAAGCTGCCAGAAGTTGAAACTATTCAAGTCTCTAGCAATGAGTTGCTGCTCTTGCCTCCCTGGGGCAGGATAAGTGAACACAAATTGCAAATTCCCACCCTGATCTGAAGCAATATTGCAGGTGGGCACTCGTTGTTGGCAAACCTGAGGCTTTTGTCCCAGTGGTGTAAATAGACTAACCGTGGTACTCAGAGACATTCAGCTGGGTTTTACAGCCTCGTTGGTCCCAAAACCATAAATTCCCATCCGAGGTCAATGATCCTTCCCAAGTTGTGCCTCTTGCCTGCTCCAATTCCAGCAGGGTGGTAGAATTCCAGTCATTGTTACAGAGCATTGTTATTGGATTTGCCCCTTCCCGTCCCACCACCAATTGCAAGTGACAGCGCTTTCATCTGGGTCAGATAAGCAAGTATTTCACACAGGCACACACTGTGACAGCAGCAAATGAGGCAGAGATGGCAAGAATCTGAGCAGATTCATTAAAATAATAGCACTGGAAACAGATGGGATTAGCTTGTCAGTAGGTAGAGGAGGTTGGGTTTAAATGGTAGAATTTCCTGGTTTGTAATTTGAACATCTTGGACACAAGTAAAAAAGAGATTAATGAAAGCATTTTAAACAGTAAATATATATGGCAGTTTCTCCTCTTCCAGTGAAGTACCCACAGAAGAGGTTGGGCGCGAGGAGTGCCAATCCCTCGCTGTCCAACAAAATTTTTTAAAAAACATACAAAGAAAGGAGGCAGAAACCTAATGGAACCAGGTCCCCTTCAAATTCTTTCCCCATCTGCTCCGAGACAGAGGAATTTTAAGGCTTTAAACTGCAGTGAAAATAAAGCATGACTGAAAATGTAAATGATCTTTTACATACCTGACAAGAAGGAGTTGACCTTGGCATCAGATCACAACACATCCGATTTCCAGTTTTTCTGATGGGTTTTATATATATATATATTATTCGGAATGTCTTTCCTTGAAAAGCAATTGAAAGACTTTAAAGAAGGAAAGAGTAGCCACCTCTGAAAAAGAGTTGGAACTCATTTTTAATATTAGAATGTTTTTAGTTTTGCGCATTTGTAGAGTGATTGCCGAGTGTAAGGTGCAAACCTTTTGCCATATATATTTACTGTATAAAATGCTTTTATTAATCTCTGTCACTACTTTACTTGTGTCCAAGATGTTAAAATTATAGACTAGGAAATCCTACCATTTAAACCCAACCTCCCCTATCTATTGACAAGCTAATCCCATCTGTTTCCAGTGCTATTATTTTAATGAATCTATATTTCCGAAGTATCAGTCTATTTGCTGAATCTATCCTAACATGTATTGACCCATCGAATCTATCTGTATGTCTACCTATTCAATCTCTCCACAAATCTACCCCAAATGTCCATCCTCTGTCCCCTTTCAATCCATCTACATGTCCACCCCGTCAATCAATGTATTGATCGAGTTAATGTTTTTCTGTCTCCCTCTGCTAGTTTGTCTATATAGTCTCCCGTTTGCATATGCAGTGTTGCACACCCATCTATCTATATATCTCTATCCTTCTGTCACCTTAACTTCCACTTCTTACAAACTATTCTTTCTGGGTCTACCGGGTCATGCATTTTTAATGCAGAAAATACAGCCAGAGGCTTGATTTCACTGCATTGCGATTTTACTAAAACAATAACTATCAATCACATAAATTTCTTGCCTGAGACATAAAAGGCTGTTCTTGCCTAATTATTTTCCAGAATAGTACTGCCAAGCCTTGTGATGGTTGAGTTTGTCCAACAAATACCAAGAAACAGTTCGGCGTGTTGAAGAATGAAACCATTAAGCTTTTTTCTTTGACATCAGTGAGCAGAGAATAAAAGAACTTTTTCTTTTCTTTCTCGCAGCTCTGAATGGTAGGCCAAACTTTCCTGAGAAAAAAAAATGCTATTGATAAAAGGATCAGATGCTTATGTGTCTGCTTCCACCACCTCATCTGGCAGTACGCTCCAGGCACCCAACACACTCTGTGTGAAAAACTTCTCGCGCACATCTCCCTTAAACTTTCCCCCCTCACCTTGAAACTGTGCCCCAAGCTGCCGTGCCCAAGAAACACCTCATGTCATCTTGTTCCAGGGAAATGAATTTGGAACCAACTCTAATTGAAGGGAGAGTTGACTCCTTTCGGCTGGACATATGTTGTAGCTCTACAAAACCTTGTTTAGGCCATATTTGGAGTATTGCGTGCAGTTCTCATAGAAATCATAGCACCGTACAGTGCAGAAAGAGGCCCTTTGGCCCTTCGAGCCTACACCGAACACAATCCCACCCAGGCCCTACCCCCATATCCCTACATATTTTACCCACTAATCCCTCTAACCTACACATCTCAGGACACTTAGGGGCAATTTTTTAGCATGGCCAATCAACCTAACCCGCACATCTTTGGACTGTGGGAGGAAACCAGAGTACCCAGAGGAAACCCACGCAGACACAATGAGAATGTGCAAACTTCACACAGACATTGACCCGAGCCAGTAATTGAACCCAGGTCCCTGGAGCTGTGAAGCAGCACTGCTAACCACTGTGCTACCATGCCACCCCTAGCAGAAGGACTTGGAAGCTTTGGAGAGATTGCAAAGAAGTTTCACCAGGATGTAGCCTGGTCTCGAGTGTGCTGGTTATAAGAAGAGATTGAATGAAGTTGGATTGCTTTACTGGGAAGACAAAGGCTGAGGGGAGAACTGATAGAGGCATGGTGACAGAGTGGTTAGCACTGCTGCCTCACAGTGCCAGGGACACGAGTTTGATTCCTGGCTTGGGTCACTGTCTGTCTGGAGTTTGCACATTCTCCCAGTGACTGCATGGGTTTCCTCTGGGTTTCCTCCCACAGTCCAAAGATTTGCAGATTAGGTGCATTAACTATGCCAAATTCTCCCTCAATCTACCCTGAACAGGCACCAGAGTGTGGCAACTAGGGAATTTTCACAGTAACTTCTTTGCAGTGGGCAATGTTAATGTATGCCTACTTGTGACTAATAAATAAACTTTGAGAGGTGTACAAAATTATGAGAAGTATACTCAGGTTGGGTAGTCAGAGGCTTTTTCCAAGGGTGGAATTGTCAATTACAAGGGGGCACAGGTTCAAGCTGAGAGGGCAAAAGTTTGAGGGAGGTGTGCAGGGGAGATTTTTCATGCAGAGAGTGATAGATGCCTGAAACACGCGGCTAGGGGAAGTGGTGGAAGCAGACACATTAGCAATGTTTAAGGAGCACCCGGATGGGTACGTGAATAGGAAGGGAACAGAGGGATATGGACCGAGTAAGGGCAGAAGGTTTTTTTTTAGTTTAGTTAGGGCATCATGATCGGTACAGAGTTGGCCAAAGTACCTGTTCATGTGCTGTACTTTCCTTTGCTCCTTATTCTAGAACATTTCGGTGTCCAATCTGGGATTATCCAAAAATAGGGAAAATTCTCCATGCTGCCATACTGACATTCAGGAGAAATAAAGCACTTTCAGGATGATAAGGAATGCGGTTAATTGTATCATGCTTGTATCATTTTATGATTCGATAGTTTTATCTTCCCAAGCGCAAAGACTTACCAGAAGGAAATAAATTAAAAAGGATATTCTCTGCAGAGCTTTTGGGAGATGTTGGCGCCAGCGAGGGTAAGGATCAATAAGGTGCAGAACTGGCAAAAACTTGAGGCGTGCCTGGCACTCCCATCAACAACAGGAGTCCTGCAAGTGAACATTTTTAACATCCTTTGCCATAAAGAGAGAAATTTATTCCATTATTCCCCATTGCATATTTTTTACTTTTTAAATCCGGTATTAAACATTTATGTAAAAGAGCTAGCATTAGTGCTTTATTTATTGCATTAAACTGATTTAGTTTAAGTCTAGACTAGTTTAAGTAAAGTAGCTCCTTGCTGTCCTTTTCATATTTCTTGTGACCCAATGAATAATGCAATGTTTACGATCTTTGCATTCACTGGGGAAAGGCTCTCTAATTGGAATATTACACCCACGTACTTTTGAAATAGAGCAGGACTGAGTACATCGTCAGTTACTGCCCTTTTACCACCCCTTCATTGGCCAGGCCATGCTCAGTGAAGAGGGACTGGGTAAAAGTTCCTCCCAACTGCTGCCAATATTCTATGTGAAGCGAGGCTCACTCAACTTCAACCTGATTTAGAATAGTGCGGATTTGCGGCATAAATCTGCCAATAATCAATGCTGCTTGGGATTAAATTGTCACTCTCATTCAAAGATAGCTCTGCCTCACCATGCTCGATCTGACTTTCATGTTGCAGCATTGTACACGGGGTTGGGAGGGGAAGGAGTGGTGGGGGGTGGGGTTTGATCTCCACCTTAACTCAAGGCTTAGCATATTTACCAGTGCTTTATTAAGTAATGTCAAGGAAGCTTACAATCGTAGTGTAAGATCTTACTAAAAATGCTTTGCTGATTACAATCATAGAATCCCTACAGTGCAGGAAGAGGACATTTAGCCCATCAAGCCTGCACCGACAACAATTCACAGAACCCCACGTACTTACCCTGCTGGCCCCCCTTTTACCCTGCTAGTTCCCCTCACAGTGAGGGGCAATTTAACATGAGTAATCAACCTAATCTGCACATCTTTGAGGCGTGGGAGGAAACCAGAGCCCTCAGAGGAAATAGACATGGGGAGAACATGCAAACACCACACAAACAGTGACCCAAGGCAGAATCGAACCCAGGTCCCTGGCACTGTGGGACCACAGTGCCAAGCACTGTTCCACTGTGCCGACCTAGGTTTATCTGATTAGGTCAGATCCTACAAAGGTTTGGTCCTCCCATGGAGCTTTGAGACCAGGGATTCAGGTACATGGTGTGCAAGCCCACACAATCCCTCCACCCAAATCCCTCTCCCTTCAGTATCTGAGTCAAGAATGAAAACTTGTAAGGTGTACTCCCGTTGTACGTGCTTTGTAGATGCTTGCTGAGAACTGGCGGGAGGTGTACTCAGCAGTTAACCCATGCAATCCCTAATCTGGGAATACTTGACTCAGAGTGAAAAGGGTGCCGCTCTCATCATGACATCTCTTTCCTTAATTAAACACAAAAAAAATTAAGCAAAAGTATGTAATGGCAAAAATGTAAATATCATTTTGCATATCTACTGAACATAACGATGATAATCGTAAAAATAGTAGCCATCTGGGAAACTTTGATATTTCTTCCTTAAAATGATCGAAACCATCCTCTCTATATTTTACCCAAGCTACACACACTGTAAACCCAAGAAGAATTAAAGAACTTAATACCAAGCGTATCAGCAAAAATAATGATGTGCACAGCAATCTTTGGCAACCACAGTGGGCAAAGGTACTCCTGTTTATACACAATTGCTAAGCGTCGCAGAATCAGTTCTCCAAAGAATTCCCTTTTGGTGGCCTTTGTAAACCAGAATTGTAATCATAACAATTCTGCCAAATTAAAACCACTTCCTTCACAGAAAAAAGGCTGCAGAGGTTTGAGAAGCTTTTCCTTCAGAGAGCTGGAGACTTTTGGCTTGTCGATTGACATTAACATTTTTATCGTTTCTGGTTTAACCTTCACTGAATTTCGGTGCGAAGAAGGAACTTTGGAAAAGGAGCACTGGAAGCCCAGTGGATTTAAGTACGTAATTAAATAGCAGGACAGGATAATCATTCCAATCGCCCAGATGTTTAAGCTTCAGTTTTATCAGTTAAAGATCAGGAATTAAGAATCTACTGATGACCATGAAAACCATTGTCGATTGTCAGAAAAACTTAACTGGTTCACTAATGTCCTTTAGGGGAGGGAATCTGCCGTCCTTACCCGGTGTGGCCTACATGTGACTCCAGGGCCACAGCAACATGCTTGACTCTTAACTGCCCTCCAAGGGCAACTAGGGATGGGCAATAAATGCTGGCCCAGCCAGCGATGCCCATGTTCCAAAAGAATAAAAAAAAGTATCAAAGCTTTCGAAAACTTATTATGGGTGAGATCTTCCAGCTTTTCACACTGACACAATCTTCCAATGCCACGCCTGCCGTGGGTTTCCTGGAAACGTGGAGTAGATTCAATGGGAAATTCCGCCCTCTAGGTCATTGGCAAAATACTGTAAACTACAACAATGGTGATATGAGAAAGATAATTGTAATACCCAGAAGAGAAAAAAAATACTGGTCCAAATTGGTCTTGTATACCCTAAAAGGGAACACCAGTAACAGCGGGGAAATAAGAATACTGGTCCAAACTTGTCTTAGAATCAGTATAGTGCAGAAGGAGGCCATTCGGCCCATCGAGCCTGCACTGACAACAATCCCACCCAGGTCCTATCCCCATCAAATCCATTCCTTTTTCCTGCTAATCCCCCTGACACTAATGGACAATCCACCTCATCCGCACATCTTTAGACTGTAAGAGGAAACCGGAGCACCCGGAGGAAACCTACGCAGGAACAAGGAGAACGTGCAAACTCACACAGACGGTGACCAGAACAGAACCTGGGTCCCTGGTGCTGTGAGGCAGCAGTGCTAACCACTTTGCATACCTTAAAATGGAATACCAGTAACAACCGGGAAATAAGAATACTGGTCCAAACTTTTTCTTCCTGGAAGCCCAGCAAAAATTTTGTTTGTGAAGTGAAGGTTATTGTTCTTTCTCTGTGGTTAATGTCCATTTTGACCTTCAGGATTCGTTTCTGGTTGTTCTTTGTACTAGATCATAGAATAATAGAGATGGAATTAAAATACTGATCTAAATGAATGCTGGACAGCTAAGAGCGGCTGAATGGCCTACACCTCTTCCTATTTTCTGTACTGATCTGCTTAATAGAAATACAGCCCAGCTCTTATTCCTGTGCTTGTTGTACAGGAGGATGGAGACAATAGGGTGGATATGTCCAGTAACTGGTCATGTACCCATCCTCATCCAAATAGCTGAAACCAATTTTCTTTTTGCTGCTGACTCACTTGCCAACTTGTTGAACATTGAACATGTATAGAAGACAGCTAAATGATACCATTTTGTTATGTTTCATTTACTCTAGTAAAAGGCCATTTCTTCACAGTAGCAACTTACGTCTATAGCTCTTCTGTAGCCCAAAATCTGAATGGTGGTGGTGCAGGAAGCAGATGCATGTCATGACATGAGGCAGAATAGCCTCAGGGTCTTGCATTAATTCCTCCCGATTTCATTGCATGCCGGTCAATTACAGAAGAAACCGGCTGCAGGAGACCGCAAAGCATCCAGCGTTTGACTGCACTCGAAGAATTCAATTTGTGCGTCAGTTCAGAGGAGCAATGGAGATTGAACGGTAGGGAACTGTGGAACCATATTCTCACACATGAAACAGTGCCTTCATGTGAGGACAGGAGGAAATTTGAGAGGTTGCGGAGATGAAGGCAGATCCCTCTGCATTGCCCAGACTTAGGCTAATGTTAATTTGAACTCAATTCCCAATAGTTGCGTAGTCAGGTTATTCAGAATTATTCACAAGAGGTTGTGTACATCAATAATTGCATGACCTTTCATAACATCTTACAAAATATCTAGGTCAAAGTTTAAATAGGAGTATAGATTTCTAAGCAGCTATTTGCAGTCTTTACTTTTGGGTAGAATAACGTATATTAAAGGAGCACAGCAATTCCATTGCATATTAGCATTTACTTAAAACTATAGCCAAATGGCTAGGGTGGCACCAAGAGAAAGGCAATCCTCTGGCACTGGAGATATTCCGATTCCTGTTTGTCTTTCTCAGTTGAACACAATAATCTCATAAGGTACAATGGGGGTTATACGGCAGACTGTGCCCCTTCTTGGGATAGTGTAACTCCAAAGTAAGTGTGAGCAACAAACCAAGAAGTAGTAAATGTATTTGTTAAAATCTCCAAAGCGGTCTCACACTGGGCCCTGTGACTGCTGCAAACCATAATTACTAATGGAGCTGACTACACAGATATGAACCCAGACATTGCAATATTTGCTTATGAATGCTGGATGAGTTCACAAGTTATTTATTTGTCCGCTATGTTAACTAAGATATTAACCGTTTATAAACAAGGCAACGCCTCTATTACAATATCCGATCAATGCCCATTTTACAAACTGCAATTTTAGATCACAAAGTATGCAGCTGTAATGCACCAAGCCAGAACATATTCATGCAATAGTGAGCGATATTCTCCAGCCACCCAACCACATGTTTTCCATGGGCAGGAGGTGGCGCATTGTTTGCTAGTGGCAGGATTCTCCCTCCACTGTCAGTGGGAATTCCCATTGATGTCACCCCATGGGAGGGGTGAGGGTGTGCTGCCAGCGGGACTGGAGAATCCCACCAGCTTGAACAGCCGGAGAATTCCGGCCATTATCTTTCACCTTTTACCCCATGTGGTAATTCTTCAGGTGTTGAGAAATCGATTGACCATGAGGGACTGGAAAGTCAGTATCAGTCCTTATCCAGGAGGGAGGGAGCCTTGTGTGTGTGTAATTAGGAGAGGATTCAGATGGTCTATAATATCCTCACCAATCTTACTACCTGTAAGCATTTCAGCAAGATAAAATGACAGCATTTTCCAATGGCAGGCCAAGTTATGCTGTGGTTGTCCAGCACAACTGTCTGACCCTCTGTTGCAGCTATATTCGTGGCCGGGTGTCCCTGGAGAGGGAGCGTGCGGTGCCCAAGGACACCATCAAGGTCTTCCATGCCCGTTGGGCACTGCAGGGACTGGAGTTTATTATTGACCCCTTTAATCACATTTTGATTTGGTGTTTTAAGTTTCCTTTCTGCTTTGTCTTTTGTTTCGGGAGGTTGTTTCCTTTTGAGGGGCTGCCTTTCTTTCTTGGTCCCAGCGTTTGTTTGAGTTGGTTTATTTAATTTGGTCTTGAAGAAATACTCTTTGGGCCGAGTGCCTAAAATCCATTGGGCTGATGACCTTCACAGTCGGGGGAGACAAGAGATCCTTCTCCCACCAAAGGAGAAAATGCTGGGAAAATCTCAGCAGATCTGGCAGTATCTGTAAGGAGAGAAAAGAGCTGACGTTTCAAGTCCAGATGACCCTCTGTCAAAGCTGAAAGGCACAGAAAGTGGGAGATATTTATACTGCAGGAGGAGGGAATGAAGGCTGAGTTATAGCCATAGAAACCAGAAAAGACTGTTAATCTGTCCACAGAGAGAATAAAGGGTGTGAATGGCCAAACGGCAGAGAAGCTGTGAGCTGTGACAGATGAAGATGTTGGTGGGGGGGAGGGTGGTGGAACAGAGGTAGAATGTAGAAAAGGGGAAGCGGCGGGGGGGTGGAGAAAAGATAAGGGAAGGGGGATGAAGTAGGAGGAAGGAGTGGGGGAGAGAAAGAAAAATGAAGAACGACAATAAAGAAATAAAAGGTATTTATAAAAGCTTTAAATAAATAATAAAAGCTTTTATCCAGATTCTTCTCCCATTTGTTTGGGATGGATTCAAGCCTGGTTTTAAAAGTTAAAGGGCGCTATCGTATTGGCTATAGCACAATTACAACTTACATTTCCTGATGTAATAAATACTCACTGGCCACTTCACAAGGATGCAATCAGGCAAAAAAATTGCTGCCAAGCCAAAGGATGTCTCAAAGCACTTCACAGATAATGAAACACTTTTCAATTTGTAGTCATTTTGTAACTTAGAAACGATGACTGACAATTTACACACACACAGCAAGCTCCCACAAACAGCAATTTGACAATGACCAGATAATCATAAAACCCTAAAGTACAGAAGGAGGCCATTCAGCCCATCAAGCCTGCATTAACAGCAATCCCACCCAGGCCCTGTCCCCGTAACCCCACATATTTACCCCACTAATCTCGCTGACACTAAGGGGCAATTTAGTGTGGTCAATCAATCTAACCTGCACATCTTTGGTCTGTGGGAAGAAACCTAAGCACCCGGAGGAAACCCACGCAGACACGGGGAGAATGTGCAAATTACACACAGTCACCCATGGCTGGAATTGAATCCAGGTCCCTGGCACTTTGAGGCAGAAATGCTAACCAGTATGCCACCATGCTGCCCAATCTGTGATGTTGATTGAAGGATAAATATTTGTCAGGACCCCAGTGATAGCACCTCTGCTCTTCTTAAGTGTACCACAGCATCTTTTGTTTCTACTTGACTGGACAAGAGAAGGCCTTAGTTTAACATAACCAAAAGTCAGCACTTCTCTTTCATTGTATTACACTGGAATGTCAGCCTTGATCGTTGTGCTCAGATCCCACAACTATCCGACACACTGCTACTAACTGAGTCAGAGCTGCTCCTGAGGGGGCACTAGGACCAGGCTTGGTCAAAGAAATAGGTTTTAAGAAGATTATTTGAGGTAGAAAAAGAGATTGAAGGACAGAAAAATTTTGTCATGGAAACCATAGCTCAGAGCATGACCAGTAAGGTTACCCAAAAGCAGAATTTAGCAAAAAACTGCAATGATGCTAGGCTTGAGAAATATTAGAAGGAAGCAAAGCAAAAGAAGCCGGAAATAGTATTTGGGACTCCAGTAGGGTTACCAAACCATTAGGATGGTCCTGGAACCACCAGACATTAAAGGTTAATCTCCTGGATAATCCTGTGAGAAACCTGGCAGGAAAATCAGGGAGGCATTACCAGAAGAAATTACATTTTTATTCAATTTTTCTTTACACACTTTGCTTTTTAGCTGGAAAATATTGGAAATGAGGGGAAAGAAATGTTGTTTGACAAAGTGAGATGGTTTCAATCTTCCAGAAATATGTCTTAGCAATGCTAGGCTCTAAGTTGTAGAGGAGGAAGGTAAAGTCACCACAGCCCCAGATGATTCTCTTTGAAGGGGGACGAGCTGACTGGTGGTGATTTTAATCTCAGGATCACCACTCCTCAGGTGAGGTTGAGAAGGCAGGGCCTTCAAGGATAACTTCAGCAGGTACAGGAATTGAACCCATGCTGTTGGTGTCGCTCTGCATCACAAACCAGCTGTCCAGCTAGCTGAGCTATAGATTGAGATCCTCTCAGAGGCTCAAATGCCTCCTTGTTCATCCTGTGACCAGTTTTAATCACCTTTCACATTTGAAGACACAACCTGAAACATAGCAAACGTCTAGGTTTATCCTAGTCCTTCTTAAATACGGCCCAGGACTAATGATCCATTAAACCAGCAGTAATGAGATGGCACAGTGGCCCAATGGTTAGCACTGCTGCCTCACCACTCCAGGGACCCATGTTCAATTCTGATCTTGGGTCACTGTCTGTGTGAAGTTTGCACGTTGCCTGCATGGGTTTCCTCTGGGTGTTCTAGTTTCCTCCCACACTCCAAAGATGTGCAGCTTAGGTGGATTGGCCGTACTAAATTATCCCTTAGTGTCAGGGGGACTAGTAGGGTAAATATGTGGAATTACAGGGATAGGGCCTGGGTGGGATTGTTGTTGGTGCAAGCTCAATGGGCCGAATGGCCTTCTTCTGCACTATTCTAATGCCAGTCTGTTACCATACCTTTACAGTATACCCACCACTGCCATGGCATCTTATATATACTTACACCAATGGTTAAACTGGTTGGACTTACATTTCACATTGCGACTGACACTATATTTTTAGCCTGATGACAAATGAATTAACGGCCGTCCACATTTAGCCATTCGCTGGAGCCTGATACTAAGTGCTGCGGAGAGAAAAAGAGATTTTTCTTTTGCTTGTCCTCCTTCTTAAATCATGTTCGGGTTGCCCAGTCTAATGCAAAGATCTATAATCTATGATTAAATTAGACTAAGTAATAAGATATCATCCAGTTGATTGATTTCCCCGGCCACAGCACTGCTTGACTTGCTGTGCAGGAAACTGCGCCATTATTTTTAATGTTGATCCCTGTAAAAGGTATTTCCTTTACTATGAAAGCTGCTCCAATAATCTATTCAATTTAACATACATGTTCACCTTTTGCAACCGAGATATTGCAACCTTTCTGGAATTCCAAATGCAAGTTATTACATTTTTATTTTAACTTTAGAAAGTGTGCCTAAGGGACTAAACTCGGTTATTTGTCTGAAAGCAATAGATTTTCTTTTCAATTTATATGCACTATGGTAATTCAAGACACAAATCTTCAGGACTATTGATCAATATAATAAACTTCTCAATGAACAGGACATTCAGTATTCTGATGTTGGCATAACATGATCTATTACATTAACAATTATGTTAACTAAAGTTTAACCATTATTACCTTTAGATTACATATCATCATCGCCTCACAGACTGGCTTTAGAAAAGGTTACGGCTGATAAGCCGTCACAGGGTTTTAATATCAATCTAAAAAGTCCCAGGCGGAAAAGCAATTGAATTCACTTGGATTTATTTGAGCTTTCTGAGCCTTAGAAGCAGCAAAAGCTAAGCGATGGCGCATCGACTTCTTCTCGCCAGAAGTAATCATCATTTTGCGCAGAGATTTGTAAATTTTGAAATAAGCCCACTCGCCACCACAAATGGATTTGGCCCTCAACTCGAGTCCCCACCAATTGAGGAACAAGCTGCTTCTTTTCCTCCTTACACCGTGTGAATTTGCAGGAGCAGTGTGTTCGGAAGAGATTAATCTGTGTTAGCAAACCAAAGCTTTGTTATCCACAGGTTTCAATTCTCCATTCTCTTTCACTGGGAATTGTAACGTGTTAGAAGTCCATGTTTTCTCCTTATCGTGAGGTGATACAGCACATTGGAGTTCCGGCGGGCTGTGCTACTATGGTGATAGAACACAATTTCACCACCATATTCCGCACACTGTGAATGGTTTGATCTCTGCTGTGTTGTCGTGGGGATGTGATGAGTAGCTAAGTCCAAGCACTTGCACATAGGGTGGAAGGGTAAAAAAAAAGGTAGCGTTATCCTAGCACTTCTTCGTAGTCAGCTTAGTGGGTGGCACAGTGATTACCATTACTACCATTGTCAGGGACCTGGGTTCAATTCCAGCCTTGGGCGTAAAATTCAGGCCTAGGTTTGAGGAACAGCACCTTATCTTTTTAAATGAGGCACTTTATAGTCTTTTGGATTCAACACCTAAGTTTAACAATTTCAGACTGTAATTTTTTTTGCTCCATTTTCTTCCCTCTTGCTTTCTCTCTCATTTATCTCACATTCAGGGGGGTAATTCTTCCTGATTCTGCCATTCAAAGTCTTATCTTTTCTTCCTTTTTTTGTCCCTCTATCACTCTATTTGGCTTTGCACCATCAAGTCTTGTGCCATTTGACCTCTCTTGTCCTCCGTGCTATCAAAGGCCTTCCCTTTTGTCTCCCCAACAACCATCCCCTCCAATCCCCTCCCCTCAACTTACCCAGCACTGCTTTCACCTGCTTAAAGCTGATTACACCCCTTCCCAGTTTCGACTTGAAACATTGACTGAGATTACTGTGGGCCAGTACTGATGGGCTGGAAGGCAGAAAGGCTGATGAATAGATGCAGGAAGGCACTGGGAAGGGGCCATGACGTCTCACCAGCAAGGGGGGGAAGGTGATGGACAAGGCTGCCAGGAGCTACTTCAATGGCCTCTTCCCACATCTGCTGACATTGTGCAACATGGACAGCATCCCAGCAGGCTCCGAGTGGGATGTCCTCCTTTTTCTGGGCACTCCCATGGCCCGCATGGGAGCCCCTCCTTTGATCAGACCTACAATAGGAATCCTTAATAAGTCGCCAACCCCAACCTACCTACCTCTCTCTCTCGCCCCTTCACCCATACCCAGCAGGGGGAATCTGGCCACCTCTGTAAAATTCTACCCATTTAAGCTCTCCACAGATGCTGAGTGATTCCCGTTTTTTCTGCAGCAACAAGTGGAGTTAGATGAAGTGTAATTTAGGTTGGTGCAAGGTGAAATGTTATGTTTACAGCAGCACAGCGGCACAGTGGTTAGCACTGCTGCCTCACAGTGCTAGGGACCTGGGTTCAATTCCCAGCTTGGGTCACTATCTGTGTGCAGTCTGCACATGTCTCCATGTCTGTGTGGGTTTCTACCAGGTTCTCCAGCTTCCTCCCACAGTCTGAAAGACGTGTTGAAGTTTATTAGTCACAAGTAAGGCTTACATTAACAGTGCAATGAATTTTTCTGTGAAATTCCCCTAGTTGCCACAGTCCAGCTCAATGCACCTAACCAGCACGTCTTTCAGACTGTGGGAGGAAACCGGAGCACCCAGAGGAAACACATGCAGACTCAGGGAGAACGTGCAAAGTCCATGCAGGCAGTGACCCAAGCTGGGAATCGAACCCGGGTCCCTGGAGCTGTGAAGCAGCAATGCTAACCACTGTGCTACCGTGCTGCCCCATGCTGGTTAGACGCATTGGACATGCTAAATGCTTCCTCAATGTACACAAACAGGGACCGGAGTGTGGTGACTAGGGGATTTTCACAGTATCTTCAGTAAGCCTACTTGTCACACTAATAAAACAAAACAAGCTCAAGAATTATCACTTTCATTTCTGAATCCAGACATTGTGGCTTTTCTTCCCCATTGAAACCAAGCCAGTGCTCCAGTTCATGAATGGGTACAGTTCAAGGGCTCAAACTGAGACCATCATCAGGCAGGGCATGAGATTTGCCCGTTATACTTGGGCTGCACTGATGCCTGTGATGGTGGTTTTCACAGACCAGGGCAGAGTGAAATATCAGGGTAGCTAATGAGGTAAAACCGAGCCTTTACCTGATGCAATTTTTCAAAGCCATCTTGGCCTTTTATCTAAACTGAAATGTTAGATCAAACGTGGGATGGGATGCAGTGCCTCATCCTGTCAGCTTGGATCTTGTTTGATTGAGCCCAAGGTGGGGTGCGATGTCTCATCTTGTCAGCTCGGATCTGGTTTGTCCCTCACCTGAGGACCATGGAGGATGTGCTGGTTAGGTGCACTGGCCGTGCTAAATTCCCCCTCAGTGTACCCAAATAGGCGCCGGAGTATGGCGACTAGGGGATTTTTACAGTAACTTCATTGCAGTGTTAATGTAAGCTGACTTGTGACACTAATAAATAAACTTAAACATGAATTGTATTTCATTTGAATTGGGCTTTTTGATTGGAATAAGCGTATTGAAAGGTACGCAAAACTAGACAGGATAGATGCAGAGAGGATGTTCCCGATGGTGGGGGAGTCCAAAACCAGCGGTCACAGTCTGAGGATTCGGGGTCGGCCATTTGGGATGGATGCGAGGAGACGTTGCTTCACCCAAAGAGTGGCGAGCTTGTAGGATTCACTGCCACAGGAAGTAGTTGATGCCAAAACATTGAATGTATTCAAGGGGCAACTGGATATAGCACTTGGGGCAAATGAGATCAAAGGTTATGGGGAGAAAGCAGGATGAGGCTGTTGAGTTGGATGATCAGCCATGATCGTGATGAATGCCAGACTAGGCTCGAAGGGCCAAATGGCCTCCTCCTGCTCCTATGTTTCTATGAGGGCGATTTTACCATTTTGATTCTAAATGCTGAATCTGGGTGCAGTTCAGATCCAACTTGGAAACTTGTTCTCAGGCGCCCCCATATGCGCTCAGCCTGAAAAAAAAATCACGGGTCTAAATCGTGCTGTGGGTGGGCTTATCGTGCCCGAAATGTTGCGGTTCTGATCAGAGCATTCAACTGCGCATGCGCAGTGAAAAAAAGGTGAAAACACTCCCCTGTCACATCGCTCCCAGGCCGCAAGAAGTGGATAAAGCAGCCCGGAAGCGATGGCCACCACAGAAATCGCCCCACACCTACAACAACCCTGCCCTCCTGTCTTCTTCACCGGGGATCCATCTGGCCTCCATTCCCACCCCCCCCCAGCCCCACCAGAGAAGAATGATCTGGCCTCCTCCCCCACCACCCCCCCCCTTCCCCCCACCACCACCCCCCCCCCTTCCCCCATCAGAGATACATCTGACCCATCTCCTCTTCCTTACCCCTCCCACCAGAGAACAATCTGGCCTCCAACCATGCCTCCCCCCACCCACCTCCTGCAAACGCACTTATATTGACCTTTTAGGCATGGTTACGATCGCGGCCATTCGGGCCTTGGTAAAGTGGGCATCTGTGCGGATGCGGCGCAGATCACGCTAATTGTCTCACGCCCAACTTTACTAAGTTTTCGAGCCCGGAAATGGGCACGCGCAATGGTAAAATCGGGCCCTATGCTTCTAAAACAAAAAAAAATGAATGTTAAGGCTGGCTTGCCATTATTTCAGAAAAGAAGCCCTGTTTTCTCATCACCACCTTTCAACCAGCAGCCAAAAACTGGATCACCGTCGCTTGGCCTGATTGTTTGTAGGACTGCAGGCTTGTTGTTAGTGACTGCATATCTAAGTAATTCACTAGATCGGAAGCTATGACGGGGGTTAATATAAATGCAAACCTTTCTTATTCTGTTGGGTAATTTAAGCGATAAAGCCAACGTGCAAATAAAGTTGGAATTTTTCATTAACATAACAGAAGGAGAAGTACCCCCCCCCTCCCCCCAGAATATCAGCTGCCCTTGAAATGTTATTGCTGAAAGATTTTTTGAATTTATCAGCACAGGCATAAATCTAACAGAGGTCTGCATTAATGCCATCTGGAGTCTGGTCTGTTCCTCCTCTTTACAGTGTTGTAAATAAGCGATTTCTTTTTTTTTCAGTACAGCACCTGCAAAGATAATTTTAGCGGACGTTTCCGATAACTGAGGGTGGAGAACATTCTATTGAATTGTCACAGAATTCTGAAGGTCGCCAGGGGCGTTGTCTCTGCACTTACTATTGCTACAGAGGTTTTTTCCCCATCAAAACTTTAAATTTTATTTATGAATGTCACAAGTAGGCTCACATTAACACTGAGTGAAGTTATTGTGAAAATCCCCTAGTCGCCACACTCCAGCGCCTGTTTAGCCACACTGAGGGAGAATTTGAGCACGGCCCATGCTCCTAACCAGCACGTCTTTCAGACTGTGGGAGGAAACCAGAGCACCCGCAGGAAGCCCATGCAGGGGTGGGGAGAACGTGCAGACTCCACACAATCAGTTACTCAAGCCGGGAATCGAACCCGGGTCCCTGACGTTGTGAGACAGCAGTGCTAACCACTCTGTCACCCAAATTTGAAGCAAAACAATTACATTGCAACCTCACCATTCCAGAATGCTTGGAACAAAGTCATCTAGAACCAAGTCAACTCAAAAGAGTGCTACCAGGACTTGATGGTTTGAGTAATAAGGAGAGGCTGGATAGACTAGGACTTTTTTCTCTGGAGTGTAGAAGGCTGAGGGGTCTTATAGAGGTCTATAAAATAATGAGGGACATAGATCAGCTAGATAGTCACTATCTTTTCCCAAAAGTAGGGGAGTCTAAAACTAGAGGGCATAGGTTTAAGATGAGAGGGGAGAGATACAAAAGTCCAAAGGGACAATTTTTTCATACAGAGGATAGTGAGTGTTTGGAACAAAGTGCCAGAGGAAGTAGTAGAGGTAGGTACAATTTTGTCTTTTAAAAAACATTTAGACTGTTACATGGGTAAGATGTGTATAGCAGGATGTGGGCCAAATGCAGGCAATTGGGACTAGCTTAGGATTTTGAAGAAATCCCGCTCAAAAAAGACAGTAGGACTAGGGGGCACAGCCTCAAGATAAAGGGGGGGCGGTTTAGAACGGAGTTGAGGAGGAACTTCTTCACTCAAAGGGTGGTGAATCTCTGGAATTCTCTGCCCGTTGAAGTGGTGGAGGCCGCCTCGCTAAATATTTTTAAGACGCGGGTTGATGGGTTTTTGATAAGAGAGGGGATTAAGGGTTATGGGGAGAGGGCGGGAATGTGGAACTGAGCCACGACAGTTCAGCCATGATCTTATTGAATGGCGGGGCAGGCTCGAAGGGCTAGATGGCCTACTCCTGCTCCTATTTCTTATGTTCTTATGTTCTTAAAAAGGGCAGCATGGACAAGTTGGGCTGAAGGACCTGTTTCCAGCCTGTAAACCTCTATGATTCTATCTCTGGATTTTGGAATTTTCTGTGCTATAGAACAATGTTAGAGGGCCCAAAAAAGCAAAAAAACATAGATTTAAACATTTATCCGCAGCATAAGGCAACAATAAACATTATAGAGCAGTAATAAATATTGTTTTGCTTATTCAAATACTTTGGGTGGATTTTTCCGGCCTTTCGTGCTGGCAGGATTGTCTGGCCCTGCTGCAGTGAATGGAGATTTGGCCGAGCACCAAATTCTCCATCCTGGCTTGCTGCACCAGCAATGTGTGAATGGCCGGAGAGATCACTTTATCTTCTTTGTCTCTGCTTCCAAAATACTGTTTTGAAATGATGCCGTGAGCCACTCATATCTGGCTGAAAGGTTTTCTAGACAACTGGTGTTCCCGAACAGTGGATTTGGGGATTGGAGATGTTAATAGTGAATTAGTAAACGTTACTAAACCGGGGCAGATTCATGGAAAATCACTGGTGACCAATGCCATTGAAATGGCCCATCTGTGTCACTGGATCTTCTTCACACTGCAAAAGTCTCAGGAAATTCACTGATGAGGATTTGGGACGAGAAAGATATGCAAATCTGTAGTTCTTTTCCTCAAAGTACTTTACAGCCAGTGAAGTACTTTCCAAGTGTATTTAGTGCTATTCTAACAGCAGCAGCCAATATGCACACAGCAAACTCTTTCTGGTTGTATCACAGCTTGGTATGGCTTCTGCTCTGTCCAGGACCGAAATAAACTACAAAGGTCGTGGATGAAGCCCAGTCCATCACTCAAACCAGCCTCTCACCCCTTGACTCTGTCTACACTTCCCGCTGCCTCGGGAAAACAGCCAGCATAACCAAGGATCCCACACACCCCAGACATACTTTCTTCCATCGGGAAAAAGACATGTACCAACAGACTCAAAAACAGCTCATTCACTGCTGCCATCAGTCTTTTGAAGAGACCTACCTTATATTGAGTTGATCTTTCTCTACATCCCAGCTATGGCTGTAACACTACGTTCTGCCCTCTTCTTTCCTTCTCTTTGAGCGGTGTACTTTGGATCGCATGCAAGAAACAATACTTTTCACTGTATACTAATACATGTGACAATAATAAATCAAATCAAACTTCCACCGATAGCTGTGCAGAAATGGCTAGATTACCTGCTTTTTGTCCCTTTGTTTTCCCATTAAGACATTCTGATCACTTAGTGGACACTTTCAACACCTTCTCAGCTTTCTACATGCTCATTTACATTCTCTTTATCTAATTCTGCCACCTCTCCCTACCCTCACTGTATAAATCTCTGCTGACTCTGGTTCCTCTCAGCTCTGATGAAGAATCATCTAGACTTGCGATAACTGCTTCCCTCCCCTCGGCCTTTTGGCTAAGATCAAGTGTAGTATCGACATGCTGTACTTGGTTGAAGTCATTAGGTTACATTTTAGCTTCATTCGAAGCAATTCTTAAAAGCAGCATCTCGGCCTTTTGTCTCAGATGCAAATGAGATCAAGCCTTGGAGGAGGTGCAATGCCTACTCCAATCATCTTGGATCATGTAAATCAAGCCCAAGACAGGGGGTGAGAGCCCTGTCTTGTCAGCTTGGATCGGGAATGCCTCAACTTGTTGAGATTCTGAATTGGACTTGATTTGACTGAATTGGATTAAAAAAAAACTGCTTGCCTCCATCCAAATGGTATCATGGGTTCTTTGACATCCACTGCAGATGGGGGCCTCAGTTTAACATCTCGTCTGAAAGACAGCACCTCCAACTGTGCAGCACCCCTTCAGCGCTCTGCTGCCCAGCCTGGGCTTTTGTCCTCAAGACCTGAAGTGGACTGGAACTCTGGAACAGCCAGCAACTCCGAGATAGTCATCCAGGAGACAGGTTTAAGAAGCACTTCTTCTCGCAGAGCAGAAGAAATATGAAACTCTCCCACAAAATTCTGTAGATATTATAGCTCGATTAATCATTTTTAACTTGGAGATCAATAGGCTTTTAGCCAGAATTATGAAGGAATCAGAGTTAAGACAGGTAAATGGAGTTGAGAAGCAGTTATGGTCTAATCGAATGGCAAAGGAGCTTGGGTTGGGGTGGGGGGAACTGGGTGGGGGAGGTGGTGGCAGGGTGTTGGTTAATAGTTTACTGCTGTTGTGGATATTCTTACCTAGAATATCCAGATGCGCCTGCTTCTGTTTGACTAAATGTCAGCAAGTTGATATAAATAGATCAGCCCACTGCTTCTGTTCCTTATGTCCTGCACACTGCTAAAAAAGAACCTTGATGAACACAAATAAAGCAAAAACAAAATGTTTTTCTATCATGACACATTGATGAATATGTTGACGCCGATGTTTCCATGTCTGTGGGGACTGTGCTTAGCGAGTTCCCACTCGTGACGTAGATGTACAATATCTGAAAGCTACAGTGAACCATGTAATGATACACGTGCTTGAGGCCCCTTCCTACATTCCCTGTGGGAGATGCGCACTGCTGAATGTGCATTGCAGGACATTATGAGCATACAGATTGTGATCTTCTGTCTATTAAAGGCTACACTCAATGTGCTCTCTGCAAGCTTCTTTCCCAGCTTGGAGCACAGGAATGTGGAATGTGTTTTTAAACAGACAAGAGTTTAAAAACAGTGACGTTTTGCCAACCCTTCACAAGTCACTGAGCAGACCCCAGCTGGAGTATTGTGTCCAATGTATTAGCTACCATTATAAGGAGGCTTAGGAAATTCGGTATTTCTGCTACGACTCTCATCAATTCTTACAGATGCACCATAGAAAGCATTCTTTCTGGTTATTTCACAGCTTGATATGGCTCCTGCTCTGTCCAAGACCGCAAGAAACTACAAAAGCTCATGAAGGTAGCCCAATTCATCAGACAAACCAGCCTCCCATCCATTGACTCTGTCCACACTTCCCGCTGCCTCAGCAAAACAGCCAGCATAATTAAGTACCCCACCCACCCTGGACATTCTCTCTTCCACCTTCTTTCATCAGGAGAAAGATACAAATGTCTAAGGTCATGTACCAAATGACTCAAGAACAGCTTTTTCCCTGCTGCTATCAGACTTTTGAATGGACCTAACTCTCATTAAGTTGATCTTTCTCCACACCCTCGCTATGACAGTAACACTACATTCTGCACCTTCTCCTTTCCTTCTCTATGAACAGTATGCTTTGTCTGTATAGTGCGCAAGAAACAATACTTTTCACTGTATACTGATACATGTGAGAATAATAAATCAAATCAAATCAAATACCTAAGGATGAATGTCAATGATTTGGAGTGGGGGTAGAGAATATTTACTGAAATGGCATTAGGATGAGGGACTTGAGTCATGTGGAGAGGCTGGGATTGTTCTCCTTAGATCACAGAAAGCTAAATAAAAAAGCCCTGTTCAAAATGACTAGAGGCTTTTGATAGGGTAAAGAAATCATAATGATTTCCAGTTGAAGAAAGATAGATAACTGGAGAACCCATGTTAACAGAAAGAGACTCAGAAGTGGGATAAGGAGGGTTTTTTTACACAGTGGGTGAGATTCTCTGTCCTCCCCTCTGCTTTGTTTTTGGTGGCAGGAGGCAGCACACTGTTTGCTGGTAGTGAGATCTTCTGGTCCCACCTCTGTCAATTAGATTTCCCACTGATTCCACCCCACACTGCTGCAAAACCCGTGGCAGGGGTGCACCCGGGGTGGGACCAGAGAATCCTGCCAACATGAACAGCCAGAGAGTTCCAGCCCTTGAGTTATTATGGAATGTACCATCTGAAAGTGTGATGGAAAGGTTTCAATTTTAACTTCCCAAAAAGAAAAGGATAAATGAAGTTAAAAAGTTTATTTATTAGTCACAAGCAGGCTTACATTCACACTGCAATGAAGTTGCTGTGAATTGAAGGAAGGAGAATTGCAGTGATGTGGATATGGAGCAGGGTAAGGAGAAGGTTAGCGGTTAGCACTGTTGCCTCATAGCTCCAGGGACTTGGGATCGATTCCCGGCTTGGGTCCCTGTCTGTGTGGAATATTCCCCTCGTGTTTGCGTGGCTTTCCTTCATGTGGTCTGATCTCCTCCCACAGTTTGAAAGAGGCGCAGGTTAGGTGCATTGACTATGCTAAATTTTCCCTCAGGGTACCCATGCAGGCGACTAGGGGATTTTCACAGTACCTTCATTGCAGCGCTTACTTGTGACAATTAATATACAAAAATAATTCGATTGCTCTTTCAGAACAAACAGACCAAATAACATCTCTTCTATGTTATACAATTCTATAACTCTATATCAAATTGCTGTGCTAATTTAACAAATGGATTTAAAATAGATAAGTTCAGCCCTCTGTTAAAATGACTCAGAGAGCTGCTTAACATGAAACTGCCAGGCATTCATATAAACTACTGACAGTAGCATCTCAGCTCATAATATATACTGTCCACAAAAGACCTTCAGGAAAATCATGGATAAATTGTACAAATGCTTGCTCCCACTATGGAGTTTTTCCCTACTGGAATTTGTATTGGAGGTAACATGTTCCACAAAACTTTCCAACTCAAATTCTGAAATTTGTTTGATTTGTCACATGTATTAACATACAGTGATAAGTATTGTTTCTTGCACACTATACAGACAAAGCATACCATTCATAGAGAAGGAAATGAGACAGTGCAGAATGTGGTGGTACAGTCATAGCTAAGTTGAAAAATCAACTTAATGTGAGGTAGATCCATTCAAAAATCTGATAGCAGCAGGAAAGAAGCAGATCTTGAGTCGGCTGGTAAGCGACCTCAGACTTTTGTACCTTTTTCTCGACGGGAGAAAATGGAAGAGAGAATGTTCATGATGTGTGGGGTCCTTGATTATGCTGGCTGTTCTGCCGAGGCAGCGGGAAGTGTAGACAGGGTCAACGGATGGAAGGCTGGTTTGCGTGATGGACTGGGCTTCATTCGCTACCATTTGTAGTTCCTTGCAGTCTTGGGCAAAGCAAGAGCCCATACCAAGCTGTGATACAACCAGAAAGAATGCTTTCTATGGTGCATCTGTAAAAGTTGGTGAGAGTCGGAGCAGACATGCCAAATTTCCTTGGTCTTGGACTAATGCGCATTCAAGGAACAAATAAATCCTGCAAGGCACAAAAGCCCTGGCAGGGATTCTTCAGTCTTATTTGCCCTGCCACCGCTGCCAGCAAGAGCAGAGAATTCATGCAAAACTCTGCTCGCTGCGGTGGGACTGGAGAATCCTAGCCACGGATGAGGTCGGAAAATCCCAGACCCAGTATATGCTTCCAGCAGATAGAGCTGGGCAGTGGGAGCAGAAGAACAGGAAACAGAGATCGGAATTTTCTGGCTATTCACACCCTGCTGCTGTTGCAAACAAGGATGAAAAATTTGGCATTCGCCAAATCTCTGTTCAGAGGCAGCGGGACTGGAGAACCCCGTCGGCATGAACGGCTGGAAAACTCTGACCATAATCTTGAGTTGTCATTGCATTTGGTCTCACTTTCCTTTGCATTGTCTTCGAAAGGACAGAAGAATCGGAACTCAAGAGAGTTTAACATTTTTTTGAATTTACGAGTCGCAAGAAAGGCTTGCATAATACTGCAATGAAGTTACTGTGAAATTCCCCGAGTTGTCACACTCCGGCGTCTGTTCAGGTCAGTGCACCTAATCAGCACGTCCTTCAGATTGTGGGAGGAAACCGGAGCACCCGGAGGAAACCCACACACATCACAGTGAGAACGTGTGAACACACATCACAGTGAGAACTCCACACAGACAGTGACCCAAGCTGGGAATCGAACCCGGGTCCCCGGCACTGTGAGGCAGCAGTGCGAACGGCTGCTCCACCGTGCTGCCCACACCACTTAATAGATTGAGCACCTGAAACAAGCCAGTCAACTCCAGCAGCCACTTTTGGAATAAAACAACTGCAAATCCATGTGGTCAGACACATAATGTGTTAAACCTCTGATGACACAAGAATTGTACATCTAACTTCCTTCTAATGTCTGGTCACCAGGATACAGTGATGCTTTGTTCAAAGGCGGCATGAACTGGAGGAGGGAAGAGAATGTTCACTCCTGTGGCTTGTGGTCACGTGTGTGACTGTTAGTCAGCCGAGCGCATTCACATGAACAAAGCTTGGTGTGTCACTGCTTTTTCCTTTTTATTAGGAGGCAGGCATGTGTGAGTGGTTCATTTATGGTTTTTTTTTTGTTCTTCCCGCTCCCTCTCCAATCTAACAACTCTCCCTCGACGGGCAAGGTGGGGCAAGCAAGCTAGCACTGGGGTTCTGCTAAATACCATCCTTAATGTAGCACGCAGTAAATTAAGCTTCCTGTTCCTCGACCACAACCATCATTTTATCCTCCTTTCTCCTCTCTCAGCATATTGGAGTAGCCTCCGCTCACTGTCTCCCCCTAATGTTCGGATCAAGCTTGCAAGCTTATGGAATCATAAAACCCGACAGTGCAGAAGGAGAGCCCTTCAGCCCATCGAATCTGCACCGGTCAAAATCCCACCAACCACAAATATTTACCCCGCTATTCCCCCCTGACACTAGGGCCAATTTAGCACGGCCAATCAACCTAAGCCGCACGCTCAGGAAGGAAACCGGAGCACCTGTAGGAAACCCACGGAGACATGGGGAGAACGTGCAAACTCCACACAGAAAGTGACCGGAGGCTGGAATTGAACCGTGGTCCCCGGCACTGTGAGGCAGCAGTGCTAACCACTGTGCTGCCGTGCCTTCACACATTGACATGAGAGATGTCAGAGATAGCAAACCCTTTTCTATAACTCCACCAATTCACACACAGTGACATCAGTTCCACTGTGTTCCCTGCACATATATGGATTTATCCGTTTAAGTATTCGCCATGGCGTGGTTTGCCTGTTGTATCCTGTGAAGGAATACTTTTATTCTGTCCACTTTCTAGCCAATTGGGTGACAATTAGCACACAACTGAGCAGCCAATTAAAACAGATCTGTAAAAATTTCTGCTTATCCGATCATTTAATGACCCAGTAGGTGCACAATTGACAAAATAAGTTATCAATGGAGTACATTGAGGGAACACAGCGATTGCAAGAAGACCATTGCATTGATGCAGCCCCAGATGTCATGGTGGGAAAGGTGAACGAATGGCGAAATGTTCTCTCTAGGTCAGAAGGCAACCCGCTGCTAAACATGAAACTCAACAAGTGTGGGAGGCAACTGTGCACAAAGTAAACACAGTCCTGCTATCATTAGAAGGAGGAGCAGAATAAGATATGATGAACAAGTAACAAGATAAAGTAAGTTAAGTAAAATAATGCTTATTTATTAGTGTCACAAGTGGGCTTACATGAACAGTGCAATGAAATTACTGTGAAAATCCCTAGTCACCTCATTCCGATGCATGTTCGGGTACACTGAGAGAGAATTTTAGCCTGGCCAATGCATCTAAACAGCACATCTTTTGAACTGTGAGACGAAACCAGAACACCCAAAGGAAACCCCGAGACCCATGCAGAGATGCAATGAGGACCACCGTCAATTACATTATTGCTGCATATAGACTCATAGAATCCCTACAGAGCAGAAGAAGGCCATCCGGCCCATTGAGCCTGTGCTGACAACAATCCCACCCGGACCTTATCCCCATAATCTCACAAATTTACCCTGCTAATCCCCCTCAGGTAAGGGTCAATTTAGCACGGCCGATCCGTCTAACCCGCACATCGTTGGAGTGTGGGAGGAAACCGAAGCACCCGGAGGAAGCCCACGCAGACACAAGGAGCACGTGCAAACTCCACACATTCAGTCATCTGAGGCTGGTATTGAACCCAGGCCCTGTGAGGCAGCTGTACTAACCACTGTGCCGAGTATGGATATGACTTTTAACTAACTGGTGAAAAAAAATCCACAGAGTTTGCTGATATTTTCTATATTTTCCAGAACTGTTTCAAATAAGAGTACCATTAACCTTGGTGACCAAACTGAATAGATTATTCAAGTGCAGACTAACCAGAGCACTATATAACTTTAGTATATCTACTGATTGGACAATATAGCTCACACTGACACTTGCCTGGACATGACTAGTGTTGAGAAGCTATCATCAATCTCACTTCT
Organism: Carcharhinus amblyrhynchos; assembly: GCF_965287045.1. Lineage (NCBI taxonomy): Eukaryota > Metazoa > Chordata > Chondrichthyes > Carcharhiniformes > Carcharhinidae > Carcharhinus > Carcharhinus amblyrhynchos. The sequence continues at coordinate 12,425,592 of NC_137339.1, forward strand.
CTTTAAGCCATACTTGAATTAGTTTGTTATCATTCATTGATAAACATGCCTGCCACTTTTAGTTCCAATTTGCCACTTTTTGGATGAGATGTTGATCTGGTGTTTTGTCTTCCCACTCAGGTGGCCAAAAAAGATTTTTCTGTAAATAGTGAATAATTTTTACAACTTTTACAGGTGCACCATAGAAGCATTAAGAACATAAGAACATAAGAAATAGGAGCAGGAGTAGGCCTTTCTTCCTTGTTGTAACACAGCTTGGTATGGCTCTGTCCAAGACCACAAGAAACTACGAAAAGTCATGTCCGTAGCCCAATCCATCACACAAACCAGCCTTCCCATCCATTGACACTTCCCGCTGCTTCGGAAAAGCGGCCAGCATAATTAAGGCCCCTATGCACCCCGGACATATTCTCTTCCACCTTCTCCTATTGGGAAGAAGGTACAAAAGTCTGAGGTCACGTACCAACCAACTCAAGAACAGCTTCTTCCCTGATGCTGTCAAACTTTTGAATGGACTTATCTTTCATTAAGCTGATCTTTTTCTGCACCTTAGCTATGACTGTGACACTACATTCTGCACTCACTCCTTTCCTTCTCGATGAGTGATATGCTTTGTCTGTATAGTGTGCAAGAAAGAATACTTTTACTGAAAACCAATACATGTGACACTAATAAATCAAAATAAAATAGTCACTTTGTGGTGCAGAACTTGAGTATTGCTGAAAAAAGAGACATGCCTGTGAATTTTATCGCCCACCTGCCACGGGAATCAGAGTGGGCGAGAAGCGGACAATGGGGTGGTCCGTTGTCCTTGGGTGGGATTTTCCAGCCTTGGGTCACATGAGATTCTGTAAGATTCTGCCCATGCTCTTCGCATCTCACACTCTTCAGGGCAAACACAGCAATGTCAAATTTCAAAGGGGGCACCAGAGAAAAAAACTCGGCAAATTGACTCTGGTCGAGGAATTGCCATGGAAAATGCACCATGGAGCTATCGTCCATCACACTTTTGTTTAATTCAAAAATGGAGTAATGGGGCAGCACGGTGGCACAGTGGTTGGCACTGCTGCCTCACAGCGCCAGGGATTCATGTTCGATTCCTGGCTTGGGTCGCTGTCTGTGCGGAGTTTGCACATTCTCCCCGTGTCTGCATACGTTTCTTCTGGGTGCTCCGATTTCCTCCCACAGTCTGAAAGATGTGCTGGTTAGGTGCATTGACCCGAAGAGGTGCCAGAATGTGACAACTAGGGGAAATTCACAGCAACTTCATTGCAGTGTTAATGTAAGCCTTGCTTGTGACACTAATAAATGAGCTTTAAACTAATGCCTGGGCACATTCCTTATGTCTGTGGAGAAGATCTCTCTGTGTATGAAAGCAGATAAAAGGAACATGTCCAGGCATGTATCTTTTTTGTGTTAAAAAAAAGTTCACTGATGCATTCCCCAAGGTAATGCCTCAGCTAATCAAAGCCAACCTGCCAACTAAGCAGTACCCTTTTCTCATGCAGTGTAAATTACCTCTGAAGTTTGGAATTCTTGTATCTGTCCTAACAGACAAAAAGCATCAACAGAACATCTCATTTTTCTCCAATTCCTCAGAAATTCAATGCCTGGGCACCGGCCTCATGTAAAAATATATATACTGATAGAAAGTCTGATAACAAGTATTTGAACCTCCCCGTACAATTGCTAAAATGACTTGATCAACTCTGTCCCCTATACACATGCACTATAAATTCAGAGTCAGCTCCAACCACTTTCAAATCTTGGCAGCTCCACGGCTAATTTGAATATTAGCATTCGTCAAAGGTGAGGATAACTTTAACTCAGCCGATGTTCAAAACATTCAGTCCTGTGAGTAGGATATCATCTTATTTTCCTTGCCCAGAAACAGGGGAATAAGAACAAGATTCGCTCCAAGCAAGCATGTCTAATTCCTGCATGGGGACCCAACTTGCTGAGAAAAAAGTCATTAAAAATGGACGATTGTTCTCATTTATTAAATATATATAAGCAAATAAGTGACTTTAGCATCGTGCTTAATTTTGGTTTGATCGCAGGTGGAATGTTGAGTGAAGTGTATAGAGAATATCAGAGGTATGGAAAGGGTGCAGCGAAAGCTAATTGTGCCATGAATGAGATTTATAGTTATGGTGAAAGGCTTCATCGTGCTTGTATGCGAAGAAGGCTGTGATGTTATGAGAAATGCAGTTGTCACATCAGGAATCGCTTCTGCCGCAGATGCTTATATACTTTGATCATTTTTTTTTTCAACTCAGAATTAAATGTTGCAACAAGATGGATTTAAATTTGGAAACATTCGTGGTGTCCAGATTGCATCGAGCCATTTCGGGAGCTCAGCTTGGCTTAAAATTCCCAATGATAACAGTACCTCTTAAAATCATAGGCCGGAACCTTCGATTTGATTCTGATTTATTATTTTCACATGTATTCATATACAGCGAAAATAATTGTTTCTTGCGCACTATACAGACAAAGCATACCGCTCCTAGAGAAGGAAAGATGAGAGTGCAGAGTGCAATCACAGCTAGGGCGTAGAGAAAGATCAACTTAATGCAAGGTAGGTCCATTCAAAAGTTGGATGGCAGCAGGGAAGAAGCTGTTCTTGACTCGGTTGACCTCAAGCTTCTTTATTTTTTTCCTGATGGAAGAAGGTGGAGGAGAGTGTGTGCCGGGTGCATGGGGTCCTTTTTCACGCCAACAGGATTTTCCCATCCCACCGCAGCAAACGGAGATTTGGCTGGCAGCGGCAACATAGCGTGAATGGGCGGTAAGATTGCGTCCATAGAATTTTGCAATTTCTTTGGACAGAGCTTTACACAGAATTCTGAACAAAGTGACATTGATATAAGTGCCCAATAAATCGATTGGGATATAGAAGTGAGGGAAAGAGAGAGAGAGAGGGAGAGAGGCAGAGAAGCAGAAGGGAAAAGCTTTCAACTAGACCACAACATCATGATCCTTATGTTATGATATTGACTGAGGTAGACAGCTTTAACCATGTGTTCATGTGTGAGTACATTTATGCTCCAGAGTAATTTAACATAACCAAAGGAATCAATTCAAATCTACAAACTTTTCATTCTGCGGTGTAGCCCGTGATCAGCAACTGTAACAATGGCTGGAAATACAATCGCCCATCTATTTGAGAATAATAATAAATCAAAAATAGAAATCTGTCAAAACCCAAGAATGAACAAAGAATGGAACAAATCTAGTAGAAACATTGAACATGCTTAATGATGCACTGACAGAGGTGATCCAAGAATGCATATAAACCTAACAATAATAGCATCATTTTGAACACATTCACATGTTCAGCTTTGTACGAGAAAGCTTGTTCTGATTAACTGTCATCCTCCACTTATACTCCAATTCATTCATTAATGATATTCATCTCTATCATAACAAAATATCAAGCATACCTCTTTAATCAAGTCTTCATTATCTCTCTTAATATCTCTTTCTTTGTCTGGATGTCATTTATTTGTTATTATGCTTCTGTAACGAACCTTGGGACGTTTTTCTAAGATAAGTATGTATTATTTATGCAAATCCTCAGCAATAATACAGAAGGGGTACGTTTCTGAAACTAATCATGTTAAAGCAAAATTATGAGAAATGCACAAGACAATTTGTAAATGAAAATCTCCTCTTAGGAAGAATCTGGTGTGGTGTAATTTGTGTTAAAGATAAAACTGATGGATTCCATTTGCATTCCAGAAGACAGAACATATTTGTGTTCTTTTTGGTTCCTGCCCAGATGGATGGACCTGCTATAGTCCTGCCCAGAATAAGCCTTGATACAACGTGAATAGCACCCTCTTCCAACACGTTGAAATTTGGAGAGCAGGAACTGGCAAACCAAAGCATTGTAGAACTACCACCTCCAAGAAATCACACTCAAGGAGAGTTAATGGCCTAGTGGTCCTATTGCCAAACTATTAATCCAGAAACTCGACAAATGTTTCAGGGACCTGGGTTCAAATCCCACCATGGCAAATGGTGAAATTTGAATTCAATAGAAATTTAGAATGAGAAGACTAATTATGACCGTGAAACCATTGTTGATTGTCGGAAAAACCCATCTGGTTCACTAATGTCCTTTAGGGAAGGAAATCTGATGTCCTTACCTGATCTAAATGTGACTTCATCAATGTGATTGACTCTCAACTCCCTTGGGCAACGAGGGATGGACAATAAATGCTGGCCAATCAGTGACGCCCATGTCCCACAAATGAATAATAAAACCTTTCACTCCTGGGTCAGGCTCATTTTTGCAGAGCAGATTTAGTGTAGTGCAGTGCAAATGCACCTCAAAAGAATGAACAGACCAATTTAATCTAATTCTTGCATTATAGATAGCGCATTCAGTCAGGTTACGAGCATCCTTCTGTAGATGGATGTGAGCCAGTATGCAGAAACAGTGTGAACGCTCTAAGTCCTATCATTTATCACATGGATTGTCAGACCCCCAGCACTCTGGCTATTGATAGATTGGAGCCTATGGTCTACCTAATCAATAAGATCCCATTTAAGAGGATAAGAATGTGCTGTATTCTCTCGGCCTGTCTCCTGTACACTGTCATATTCTCTTTTACAAATTGTTCCTTTCCCCCTGCAATGAGGTTCATCGGTGAATTCAAGAGCAATAGATTTTCAACACGCAGCTACTGAAAGACAGAAGAGGGGATGGTGGTGAAGAATGAAATGAAGAGAGGGAAGAGAAGAGAGAGTGAAGAGCGAGGGGTTATGAGTTATGAAGGAAAGAGCAAAGAGAAACCAAAAAAAATGAAAATATAACCGAGAAAGAATGACGAAATAATTACCAGATAAAAAAAGAACGTGTGGAAGCGTGTAAGGAAACAAAATGCATTGATTTAACACCTTTCACGATCTTGGGATGTCCCATTAAGTTAGCTGCAGTACTTTTGAAGTGTAGTCACCATTGTAATGTAGGATACATGATCATCAAACATGTGCACAGCAAGGTCTCAGAGACAGTAATACGATAATGACCAGATAATCTGTTTTAGCGATGTTAGTTGAAAAATAGGAATTAGCCTGGACATCAGAGAGCACTTCCCATAGAATCGTAGAATCCCCATAGTGCAGAAGGGGGCTATTCGGCACATCGAGTCTGCACCAACAACAATCCCACCCAGATCCAATCCCCACAACCCCACGTATTTGCCCTGCTAATTCCCCCGACAATAAGGTGCAATTTAGCACAGGTAGTCAACCTAACCAGGCTTTGTGCTGTGGGACTACGTGAGAGAAATGGACGGAACACAGTGCATCCGAAAGGTGACTCTCCTATCAGTGCAACATGGGGAAGTGAACCGTTGACATTGCAATAATAGTAAAAGTCCCAGGGAAATCAAGTGAAAATCATTAACATCCATGTGTCATTTTCTAAGGGCCAGCTTTGCACTGTGAGTGAGCACAGGTTAGAAGCTGAAGCTTTGCTATGTTTGATTTTACACCCATTAGTTGCAATGGATGAAGCAGAAAGGGTTATTAGCCTACAATTTCCTGCCTTGCATTCCCAATCAATGTTGTTCCCCTGGTAGAAAGCTGCACCTGGAATTTTGGCAGGTGTTCTCCCAATGTCCTGCCCTATAATTTCATCTCCATTAACTATCATTAAATATATGTATAATATTCAGGAAATCAACTCATAAATCATTTCAGGGTCACAGATTGCATTTTCCCTTTGGCAACCGTTCAGCCGAACAGCTCATCACAATGTTTTGTAGCCCAAGTCACAATGCCATGGAACACCCATACCAGCCTCTCACCAGTTTACTGAACAGCATCACCTCAATTTTACTAAGCCTAACAGTAATAGGGAGGCGATGGCCAGTGGTATTCTCCCTCGACTATTAATCCAGAAACTCAGCTAATTTTCTGGGGACCTGGGTTCGAATCCCACCACGGCAGATGGTGGAATTTGAATTCAATAAAAAGTATTTCATGCTGATGAGCATGAAACCATTGCCGATTGTCAGAAAAATCCACCTAGCTCACTAATTTTCTTTCGAGAAGGAAATCTGTCATCCTTACTTAGTCTGGTCTACACTGTGTGGAGTTTGCACGTTCTCCCTGTGTCTGCGTGGGCTTCCTCCGGGTGCTCCAGTTTCCTCCCACAATCCAAAGATGTGCAGGTTAGGTGCATTGGCCATGCTAAATTGCCCCTTAGTGTCCTGGGATGAGTAGGTTAGAGGGATAAATATGTGGGATTATGGGGATAGAGCCTGGGTGGGATTGTTGTCGGTGCAGATCCGATGGGCTGAATGGCCTCCTTCAGCACTGTAGAGATTCTATCATTTCTATTTGATGAGACTCCAAAGCCACAGCAATGCAGCTGATTCTCAACTGCCCTCCAAGGGCAACTAGGGATGGGCAATAAATGCTGGCCAGCCAGCAACATGTCTCACAAATGAATTTAAGAAAACCCAGGGCCTCTGGGGAAGTGGGCGCCAGAAGATGGAGCATGAGGCTGATCTCAAAAAGCAGCCAGTTTTCCGTGATGTGCATTGCCACATCAAATTACATTACAAAATCCATCATGGTGGATCTCATGACCATGAGATGGGGCTTCACCCATAACATTTTTGTCACTTGGATTTGGAACGTTATTTGGGGCCCACCAGGAGTATTGCAGTTTAGTGATAGGATTTTCAAAGGTTCACAGGGTCAGGACCTGGTGCCGCCAGACTTTACAAATCTTGGTCCCTGAGGTTGATACAGGATAGATACTCATACTCCCCATACTCTGGAACAGATTAATGCGATATACACAATGTGTATATACATAGATACATATAAAATGTATGCTGGGGTTTGGGGTGTGTACTACCCCTTTAAGAGTGCAGTCCAGGTATTAGCTCCTCCCAGTGTGAGACCCAGTTGTGCAGTCTTAGATCTGAATATGGAACAGAGCACACCTATAATAAAGAGCTCCACAGTGTTCAAGTTACCCAGCCTACCTCATGGTTCTTTAAATACCATAAATCAATAGGTGCATATGTTGTAATTTAAACTTTTAAAGGGCCATTAGCGTGGCAGGAATGAGAAACATGAATCACCGCTAATCAACAGCCCATAATGCTTATTAAGGAGCTCTTTAAGAAGCTTAGAATCCTTAGAAGACTGCACCAGTCAACCCATCAGGCCTGCATCAGCAACAATCCCACCAGGTCCTGTCTCCGTAACCCTACGTATTTACCCTGCAAATCCCCGTGACACTAAGAGGCAATTTAACATGGCCAATCCACATAACCCACACACCTTTGGATGCAGGAGGAAACCCACACAGATAGGGGAGAATGTGCAAACTCCAAACAAGACAGTGACCCGAGGCTGGAATTGAACCCGGTTCTCTGGCCCTGTAAGACAGCAGTGCTAATGACCGTGCCACGTAACCGATTTTGAATTTTGTTTCTCCCAGGTCTGAATTGTCCTGAGCATGTCAATACTCAGTGGCTGGGTTCATGATGGAGGAAATGGAAATTTTCCCGGCAGTTACTCTGAGCTGAGATCTGAGGGTGCAACCCTCACCGGCACAACCACTGCACCAAATCCTGCAGTCCATAGCTGCTGCTTTTGACACCTTGAGACTTCCCAAGAGCTGCCAGCTGAAATGGGCAAAGTAGAGGCAGTCCCTAATATGGCTGCCACGTGTCATTGCTGTTTGAGCTAGTCAGGCAGCTCCACTCCTGAAGGCGCTTGGTACCTCGATTTGAGTGTCAAGCTCACCTCTTGGTCAATTCAACCAATTGAACTTAAAAACCATGGCACGATAGCAATGCAACTCATCCAAATCCAAAATTCAGGTTCCCGACCCTGCTTTGAAATCCGGTGCCTGGTCTTTCGTCTTTTATAAAAATGACACAGGGGCACGGAGAAGGTGCAATAGCGATTTAAAAAAGGATGATGGTAGAATTGAGAAGTTAGGTTAAAATCAGCTGGGACTCTTTTCTCCAGAAAACAGAAGGTTGGGAACTGGACTGATAAAAATTATGAGAGGCCGGACATTGGGATGATGTTTCCACTTGTCAGGGAAGCCAGAAATAGGAGTAATAATTGTGAGATAATCACTAATAAAATCAGTAGGGAACTCAGGAGAAACTTCTTTACCCAAGTGAATTATTAGAATGTGAAATTCATTCCCATCAATAGTGGTTGAGGTGAGTAGCGTCGAGTTAGCGGACTGCCAGATCAAAACAAGTGAGAAAGGAGTAGGTTATGCCAACAGGGATAGATGAAATACGTAGCAGGAGGCCCACATGGAATATAAGCACCAGCATGGACCATTTGGACCAAATGCCATGTCTCTGTGCTGTACAGTTTATGCAATTCAACACAACAATGATATAATTGACAGGTTGAGTGGCCTACTCCTGTTTTCTAACATCACCCTGTCAAAAGAGATTTGTCTTTGTTGCCTCTACTTCACAGGAAAGATTGTCAAGTGTTATCATGAATGGCTTGCGACAAAGGTTCATTACGATGAGGGGCTGTTGTTGCGCAGTTGGGTAGAGTAATTGTAAAATTGTGAAGTGCTGGGGGGAGAAGCATTGCATGGTCCTGTTAAAAGATGGTGCTTTTTCTATGCTTAGAGATTTAAACTGCAAGTACAGAGAGAGCCCAAACTGAAACATTAATATTGAAAGGCCAAGCAGCAGTTTTACCAAGACAACAGACTTGAATTTAACCAATTAATTTGAATTAGAATCATAGAATCATAGAAAAACTACAGCACAAACAGGCCCTTCAGCCCACAAGTTGCGCCAATCTTATCTCTACCTACCAGGCTTACCTATAACCTTCAATCCTATTAAGTCCCATGTACTCATCCAGAAGTCTCTTAAAAGACCCTATCGAATTTGCCTCCACTGATGGCAGCTGATTCCACTCACCCACCACCCTCTGAGTGAAAAACTTACCCCTGACATCTCCTCTGTACCTGCTCCCCAACACCTTAAACCTGTGTCCTCTTGTGGCAGCCATTTCAGCCCTGGGGAAAAGCCTCTGAGAGTCCGCCTGATCAATACCTCTCATCATCTTATACACCTCTATGAGGTCCCCTCTCATCCTTCATCTCTCTAAGGAGAAAAGAATTAGATACCAAAAATGTATTAAATTTGTATTTTGACAACTAAGGACCAATCCTATCATGGGAAATATTGATCTGTCATCATGGCTATAAAAGAAAGGGACAGTGGGACAAAAGGAGAAGAGGAACTGCCACCTGCCAGAGCTAATAGCTCTTAGCCCAGCTTTCAGCTCTCTCTCTCTCGAGAGAGAGAGAGAGAGAAGGAATCGTCAGTTCTCATAGCTTCATCTATGTCTTAGAGAAAGCATCACCCAGATAGCAAATTTACAAAAGAAGAAAGAAGTTCTGAACAGAAGAATAAACAGAGAAAGCCCAGAATATTCCAGAAGACGCAAAGCCTGGTTGTAATTTAGAGAGTGACTAAATTCTATTTTGTTAATGAGTGGGAGTTGTATTTATCTGAACAGCATTCCATTAGAATCTTGTTTTATTCAGGAATGGCTAATAGTTAGACGGGATCTATTCAATTTGTCAATAGTTTAGTTAATTTGCTTAGATACATAAATTGTTATATGTTGATTTTAGAGACAGCGTCAGGGATTTATTTTGTATTTAACCACTAGAAATTGCTGAAGCGTAGGACACACTACTTCACACACCCTTTTTACAGATTATAGGGCGAGATATTCCTCTTTGGATGTTTTGGTGTTAGTTCTCAGAGGGGAAATCCACCTTTGCTTTATAACACTGTAATGTCTGTGTGGAGTTTGCACATTCTCCACGTATCTGCTTGGGTTTCCTCTGGGTGCTTCACCAGGCAAGACTGTTCCCTTCCTGTTGGCGAACACTTCAGTGGTCACGGGCATTCACCCTCTGACCTTCGGGTAAGCGTTCTCCAAGGCGGCCTTCACAACACCCGACAGCGCAGAGTCGCTGAGAAAAGACTGATAGCCAAGTTCCGCACACATGAGGACGGTCTCAACAGGGATCTTGGGTTCATGTCGCACTATCCGTAACCCCCATGACTTGCCTGGGTTTGCAAAATCTCACTCACTGTACTGTCTGGAGACAATACACATCTCTTTAACCTGTGATCAGTGCTCCTTCCACACACATTGTCAGCCACTTTAGGACTTGAACAGCAGGTTAGGTGTAAAGATTCGCATTCTAATCAGTAATCTCTAAACTGTCTGTGCTTTATATGCTCTGTCCGAGGCCAGAACTCTCCATTCACCTGACGAAGACGGAGTCCCCTCGAAAGCTTGTGAGTTTAGTATCAAATAAATCGGTTGGACTCAAACCTGGTGTTGTCAGGCTTTTTACTGTGTTTACCCCAGTCCAACGCCGGCACATCCACATCAGTCTTGGTCAGAGCAGGAGCCACACCAAGCTGTGATATATTCATTGTCCACCCTCTTATGTGTCAGCCTGATTGTGATCAGCAAACTCAGCACCAAAGAGGACGCAAATCGGAGATGTGTTCTGGTCTGTCTTCCTCGTATAGTCTCCTGAAGTGTTGGGGATCTTATAACTTGAATTTTTTTAGTAATGAGGTTATACTTCATTGAAGCAATCTTGCTAATGGGATCTAAAATGTAAGGAATACATCTTGCAGTCAGACCCTGGCAATCTGGCAGAGAGATGCTGGAGCAGACATCCCAGAGATGATTCACCAAATGAACTTTGTCTGCATCACAGCGGAGTGAGATCCAGCCAGCTCTCCAGTGCTGCAAGTATCCTGTGTTTGAGACTTCAGCCTAATGTTCAGAATCTCTTTCATGTGGTCGGGTGCTTTGTCCTATGCTTGGGATTAACTGTGAAAGAGGAGGATTCGAGCCATTCAGCTGCTGATCCCAGAGGGAAGGCTGCTTAACTTTAGTCTGCAAGTGTTTTATTAAAAATAGCTTTGACTCCAGCTGCACCACTCATAAAAATCAATTACTTCTCACAAGGGCCACATCAGCCAGAGATCACAATATTCTGTCCATCACGGAAGAACTTATCTATCTGTCTTGAAGGGAAAGGCAGTAAGAAATATGGAAGCAATACAGACTATGAGGTAAATTTGCTTCTTATTATAACACTTGCCCCCAATCTTGGCCCACTGCATTTTTCAGTGCCATTATTATTAATGTGTCCTAAACTAATAGTGCAGATTAATGAGTCTGGTAGGTGATTAATGCGCAAAGATTAAAGATCTGCTGTGACAAACTGCACTTGAATTGATGATGAACTCCAGACCTCACCCTCGTTCCCTCCTTCCATTAATGTATTAGTATTCCTGCCTTCATAGAGATGGGCTATGCATTCCCCCAATCTGACAGCTCCTCTGACTCATCCTCGTCACGACAATAAAACACTGGGCAGCATCTGATAAAGACGACTGCTCCAAACATCTCCATTCCTTCATTCAACAGTGAATTCAACTTTCAACTGTAGGAAGTTTCTACATTTTCCAGTCCTGGGTCTCGTGTTTTAATATTGAGAGGTGTACATTATCCGTCCATTTTCCAAACTTGCCATTGGAAAAGGTAAATTTAATAATTTTTTTTAGATCTAGGCTAGAATTCTTCAAGCCATTCATGTCAGTAGGATTCTCCAGTCCTGCCAGCAGTGCACCCCGGGCTCGTGGGTCTCCCACTGTGCGAGGTGACATCAATAGGAATTCCCATTTATGGCAGCGTGACCAGAGAATCCCGTCGCTCCCAAACAAAGTGCCACCCTCCACCGACGGGTAACAGGCAGCTGTGAGGCTGAAGAATCTCATCCCTTATATTTAAATGAAAGAAGAATGAGGGAAAGTGATCCCTTGTGCCTCAACAGGAAAGAATTGCAAGTTGAAGCATTAGTTAGATATGCCAAAGTGTGCTGTGTTTTTGTCAAATCAAATTTCTTAATCCAGAGATGATTAATAGAGTCTCGAGAAATAATATTGAATATATAAAAAATCGATTTCACAATTATATTTTGTGGAGCACTATTTACAACAACAGACAAAAATAAGCGGACTTTATTTTCTTACTTTGATACCAGTCTGTCCTCTTGCTGGGAATCATGATGTAGAGATGCCAGCGTTGGACTGGGGTAAACATAATAAGAAGTCTGACAACACCAGATTTAAGTCCAACCAGTTTATCTGATAGTAATCCCACAAGCTTTCGGAAACCGTGTTCGGAACACCGTTTTCGAAAGCTTGTGTGATTACTATCAAATAAACTGGTTGGACTTAAACCTGGTGTCGTCAGACTTCTTTACTGTACTCTTGCTGGGAAGCCAATGTAAATCCTGGTAGAATGGTGGGACAGTGGTTAGTACTCCTGCTTTACAGTACCAAGGACCCGTGTTAGATTGCTGGCTTGGGTTACTGTCTGTGAGGAGTTCGCACATTCTCCCCGTGTCTGCATGGGTTTCCTCCAGGTGCTCTAGTTTCCTCGCACGCTCCAAAGATGTATAGCTTAGTTATTTGTCATGCTAAATTGCCTCTTAGTGTCAGGGGGAGTAGCTAGGGTAAATGAATGACGTTATGGGGATAGGGCCTGGGTGGGATTGTGATTGGTACAGACTTGATGGGCCGAATAGCCTCCTTCTTCACTGTCAGTATTCTATGATTCTGTGAATCACAGTGATACATTCTGCAATACCTCAAATCAGGATTGGTTGGAACTGGACACAGTGCAAATTAGTGATTAAATCAGCGCAGTAATCTTTAAAACAAAAATGCACATATGCTGAGGCCCAGATCTTTGTGGAGTTAGGATGGCTCTGGAGCCATTTAGAAATGGCAGGTGGGATCCGATTCTGGATTCCCATCCCATGTGGAGGCAATGTCCTAGTGAAATTATCACCAGACTATTACTCCAGAAACTCAGCTAATGTTCTGGGGATCCAGCTTCGAATCCCACCATGGCAGATGGTGGAATTTGAATTCAATAAAACATATCTGGAATTAAGAATCTACTGATGACCCATGAAACCATTGTCGATTGTCGGAAAAATCCATCTGGTTCACTGATGTCCTTTAAGGAAGGAAATCTGCTGTCCTCACCTGGTCTGGCCTATATATGACTCCAGAGCTACAGCAATGTGGTTGACTGTCAATTGCCCTCTGAGATGGTCTCATTGCACTCACTCAGCTGTATCAATCGCTCAAGCAGTCAGCTCACACCACCTGCACAAGGGCAACTAGGGATGAGTAATAAATGCTGGTCAGCCAGCAATAACCATGTTGCACGAATAAATAAAAAATTTTACAGATGCTGGCAGATTTTATTGGTACAGAGTAAAGGTGAGGGTAGCAAGCTTGTACTCAGCATTCCTGACCCTGGTCAGTTTCATAGCTCTACCCACACTTCTTGGGGGGGACAGACCACTTTCTCCATGACTTGCTGCTCTCTGTCCCTCTAGGAATCATGAACCATTGTCTGCATTTGGGAATCGTTTGAAAAATAAGGTGAAACGATATTACCTGTCTCACACAGATTCTGCCACTCATCCCTCATATCTTCCATGCCTAATCAGTACCAACTCATTCCTCCCAAATGTTTCCCTTTAGTCCCCCACAATCACCAACTCATGCCCCCAGCCACTACCCATGGCCCTTCATACTCTTTATGCAAACTCATGCCCCTTCCATGCCCACTCATCCAGTAGGCATTGCATACATAGCAATGAACCCTAAAAAGCAACGGCAGGTGTGAAACTACTGAGAAATATTCTTTGAAAGAAACTGCTGTTTCTCCAACCCCTGTAAAAATGCCAATTTGATAGGCAGTCGAAGAATCAATAACAAAGTCTCAAAGTACCTCCCATCTCTTAAACCTGTCCAGTAAACATTGAAACATTGACAAAAGCAATCACAGGGAGAATAACTTATTATAACTTCGTAAAGATGTCAGTCAAGCGAACCACCTCACTTGTTAAAACAGAATCTTTGCTGAGCTCTTCCTTTTATTAGTTCTCAGTAAAACATACACTCTGAGGACTAGGCCATCTGAGGTTCCACCTTCTCATCCTTTCAAATCACTGGTGGCAAATTGATGTCTTTTAATGTTTTAGCGTAACTGGTTGATTATTTACAACCGGCTGGTTTGATAGGAAAAGGGAAAGGGCATTATAGGTCAATCATATCCTATTGAGCAGTAGGCAGGTCGAGACCACACTACACAAAAGTGACAAGTTCCTTTCCCTAAAGGACATTACTGAGCCAGTTACCATCCACAAATTACTGGTTAAGTTGAAGTAAATCCCAATATTTGCCACGGTGAGTGTCCTGCATTGATGTCTGCTGGAGACACTTTTTTCAGATTCACTTCGTCAGTCACTCACATACGTCCATCCAGTACACAAGCTAGGAATATAGAATCCTTACAGTGAGAAGGAGGCTATTCGGCCTATTAAGTCGGCACAGACCACAATCCGACCTAGCCCATATTCCCATGGCCCCAGATATTTACCCTGCTAGTCCTCCTGACACTATCTATCAGCTTAACCCCCATATCTTTGGACTGTGGAAGGAAACCAAAGCACCCGGAGGAAACCCAAGCGGACACGGGGAGAACGTGAAAACTTCACACAGGCAGTGAACCAAGCTGAGCATTGAACCCGGGTCCCTGGTGCTGTGAGGCAGCAGTGCTAACCATTGTGCTACTGCACCGCTCTTTAGCACCCAACTCACACTGTCACCAAAATCCAATTATTGGATAGAATAATCCAAAGGGTAAAAGAAAGGAAAGGCTTTCATTTGTGTGGCGCCTTTCATGATAACTGGATATCTCAAGGTGTTTTTTAGCCCACTTTTCTGAAGTGTAGTCACTGTTCTGGGAAACAGGGTAATCAATTTATGCACAACAAACCCTCCTGGACAGCATTGTGAAAATTATTAAGAGATAAATAATGGCCTATACACCAGGGTTAATGTCCCTGTATCTTATGAAAATAGTGTCAGTATCCTTTGCGTCCACCTGAGCAGGCAGATGGAGCCTCGGTTTAAAATTACATCTACATATGGCACTTCCAACATTCTCTAAGTGTTGCTTTAGATGCCGGCAGGAATTTTTGGAACTTGAAGCCCAGACCTTGTGTTTCAAAGGCAAGGCTGCAACCTACTGAGCCCCAGGACAAGCGACACTCAACATGGTCACCTAATTACAGGAAGGATATTAATAAGGTTGAAAGAGTGCAGAGAAGCTTTACAAGGATGCTGCCGGGACTTGAGAAACTGAGTTACAGAGAATAGGTTAGGACTTTATTCCCTGGAGTGTTGAAGAATGAGGGAAGATTTGATACAGGTGTATAGAGTTATGATGAGTATAGATAGAGTGAATGCAAGCAGGCTTTTTCTACTGAGGCTAGGGGAGGAAAAAACTAGAGGACATGGATTAAGGGTGAGGGGGAAAATGTTTAAAGGGAATATTAGAGCGGGCTTCTTCACACAGAGAGTGGTGGGAGTGTGGAATGAGCTGCCAGATGAAGTGGTGAATGCACACCCACTTGTAACATTTAAGAAAACCTTGGACAGGTACATGGATGAGAGGGGTGTGGAGGGATATGATCCAGGTGCAGATTAGTGGGACTAGGCAGAAAAATGGTTCGGCTCAGCCAAGAAGGGCCAAAAGGCCTGTTTCTGAGCCGTAGTGTTCAATGGTTCTATGAGAACTTGACCCTATTTGACTTAATCTTGTCACATGTATTGGGATACAGTGAAAAGTATTGTTTCTTGCGCACAAGAACATACCGTTATAGAGTGCATAGGGAATCAGGAAAAGGATATAGTGCAGAGTATAATGTTGAAGTTCCAGGTAGGGTGAAGAGAGAGATCAGCTCAACGTATGTTAGGATCATTAAAAAGTCTGATGACAGCAGGGAAGAAGCTGTTCTGGAATCTGTACTGTTTTCAGAATTTGTATCATTTTCCAGATGGAAGAAGGTGGAAGAGAGTATATCTGGGCTGCATAGGGTCCTTGATTGTGCTGGCTGCTTTCCTGAGGCAGCGGGAAGTGTAGATGGAGTCAATAGATGGGTGGTAGACTAGGCTACATTCACGACCCTTTGTAGTTTCTTGCAGTCTTGGTCAGAGCAGGAGCCATACCAAGCTGTGATGCAACCAGAAAGGATGCTTTCTATGGTGAATCTGTGAAAATTGGTGAAAGTTGTGACGGACATGCCCAAATTTCCTTCACAATCTTGCTAACTTTTTGCTATTTGAATTAAACATTCATGTCTTATCCAAGGCCACCTAATCCTTTCTAAACTGCACTAAGAATCCAGTAAGACATAACAAGATGCTAATTGTTAAACTGTTTTGTTTCAAAGTGAAAGAACAACAATTATAATTGCACGAAGGGAGTCTAATCAGATCAACTAATCTCTATGTATAAACAATGAAAGTGCTACGTTTCCTTATATTTGTGGAGCATCTGATTTGACTTGAACACCATGTAACTGGTTGAAGCTGATTCTCTCAGCGCTGATTGTCCTCACAGCTTTCTGCTGCTTCTTAATGTCAGTGAATACTTCTGTCTGTGTTTTATTTCCCTGCCTTTTGCCAAAAACCTCCGCCATTGTTGGCGTCTGGGATTCTCCGGTGCTGCTGAAAGAGAATGGAGTTTTGGCCGGAACGCCAAATTCCCCACTCCCATCTGCAGCAGGATGGGCACTGGTGAGGCCGGAGAATCCCAATCCTTGTGTCCAGAAAGGAAGGATTGCCGAGACACCTCTGCCAAATACGCAAGCCTGGAATTTTTCTCAGCATAACGGTTGAGAGGTGTTTACTGAAACTGGCTAACAAATTACTACTTTTTTAAAAATAGTTTTCAGGGATAATGATTTCAATGTGCAGGTCATTTGTCTGTGTTAACCGTTTATGCTTCAGTTGCTTTCCTCTTAAACATGTGCAAAAACCTTGCTTCCAAAATTGATTATCTTCCCGCATCTTTTCATAGAATCCTTACAGTGCAGAAGGAGGCATTCGGCCCATCGAGTCTGCGCCAACACAATCCCACCTAGGCCCTATCTCCATAACCCCAAGCGTTGACCCTATTTAGTCCCCGAGACACCAAAGGGCAATTTAGCATGGCCAATCCATCTAACCCACACATCTTTGGACTGTGGAAGGAAACCGGAGCACCCAGAGGAAACCCACGCAGACACGGGCAGAACATGCAGTCTCCACACAGACAATGACCCAAACTGGGAATCGGAACCTGGGTCCCTGGCACAGTGAGGCAGCAGCGCTAACTACTGTGCCAACGTGCCACCCCATTTTCTGTGGAAAAATGGTCAAAGAACCCAAATTGTGGCAGTGACATTTGAATTTACATTTCTGAGGAGGTAGTCTATACCAAAGCCACTCACAAATGTACCTGATTCACATCCTCCCATCACTGATATGCCATGAGTGCACTGTAGTGTAACAAAAATTCATCAATCTAGCTAAAATCATCAAAACCCTACAGTGCAGGATGATGCCACTCAGCCCATCGAGTCTACACCAACAACAATCCTATTCCAGGCCTATTCCCATAACCCCACACATTTACCCCTCTAATCTACATATCCTGGGACAATATAGGCAATTTAGCAACTTAATCAACTTAACCTGCACATCTTTGGACTGTGGGAGAAAACCAGAGCACTCAGAGGAAACCCACGCAGGAGAATGTGCAAATTCTTCACGTATAGTGACCCAAGCCAGGAATCGAACCCGGGTCCCTGGAGCTGTGAGGCAGCAGGGCTAACCACTGTGCCACTGTGCTGCTCTAGCTAGTTTAGTTCAACAGCGTCCTTTCCATCTACATGGCCTCTCACCTTGATCAGGACAAGAGGCATAATAGCCTGGGAGCACCATCATTACACATACCCCTCCAGATCACTGATCATCCTGTTTAGCAAATGTAGTGCCATTCGCCAAATACCACTTTCTGTCATTAACCATAAGAACTGCAACGATTGAGAAGACAGGTCAACACAATCTTCTGGGGGGGCAACAATAAATGTAACCGCACCAGCAGTGCTGGAGAATAATTTTTCAGGGTGGCACAGTGGCACAGAGGTTAGCACTGCTGCCTCACAGCGCCAGGGACACAGATTCGATTCCTGGCTTGGTGACATCTGCGTGTACTTTCTCCCCATGTCTGCGTGGGTTTCCTCCGGGTGCTCCGATTTCCTCCCACAGTCCAAAGATGTGCAGGTTAGGTGGATTGGCCGTGCTAAATTGCCCCTTAGTATCAGGGGGGCTAGCTAGGGTAAATGCATGGGGTTATGGGTGTAGGGCCTGGGTGGGATTGTGGTTGATGCAGATCTGATGGGCCAAATGGCATCTTTCTACACTGTAGGAATCTATGATTCTAAAATGACTGGAATATTAGATCAAACCATTTCATTTTTTCTGATTCTTGTGGTCTTATCCTGAATTATCTTGGAAAGAGTGGAGGTCAGAGAGACTCAGGGCGGAATTTCACAAAAGAAATTTCTAAGTGCCGAAGCAGTGAGAAAACGGGTGAGTTTCAGACTCATTTTTCTGGGCGAATGCAAAAATGCAATCTTGTGGCATTCAGTGCACATAAAGTGCCAGGATGCAATTCTTGCAGCAAGGCGGGGTGGTTGGGGGATGGAAGGGGGGTGCAAAACCGATTTCGCCAGCTAAACATTGATGGTAGAACATTACAGCGCAGTTCAGGCCCTCCAAGCTACGATGTTGCGCCGACCTGTGAAACAAATCTAAAGCCCATCTAACCTACACTGTTCCAATATCATCCATATGCTTATCCAATGACCATTTAAATGCCCTTAATTGTTGGCAAATCCACTGCTGTTGGTACGATTGGGGGAGGTGAGAAACTGGGCGCGAAGCTGATTTTTCACCTCCAGCCTGATCTGCCCACCTCACCTCGCTGAAAGTCAGGTGGGGTGAGGTTTTAAGATCACACCCATGTTGCAGTGGTTGGAAGTCCTACCTCACCAAAAACACATACCCATTCCATTAAAGAAGAATATCTGGGCAATAATTTTGGACGTGAGGTTAGTTTTATATCATATGTATATGGTTAGAGGGCAGAAAGAAACTTAGCAGAACCTTTACTCAGGCATTTGAGGTTTCTTTAGAAGGAATTCCTGACAGAATGAATTGGAGATGGTTTTGAAAGACATTGTGCCATGTTATCACGAAACAGAATGGGATAGCATTTAGTCTGCATACAGAATACACACGAGGAAATAGATTGAATGATTTTAATCAATCCAGGTAAACCAATGAGGGAGAACGAGATAAGAGAAGGCGATGCTGATAGGGTGTGACAAAGAGGGGGCAAAAACAGAAAAGGCTGGAAAATCTCAGCAGGTCAGACCGCATCTGTGGGGAGAGAATAGAGCCTACATTTCGAATCTAGATGATCCTTCCTGGCGAAGGGCCATCTAGACTCGAAATGTTGGCTCTATTCACTACCCACAGATGCAGTCAGGCCTGCTGAGATTTTCTAGCATTTTCTGTTTTTCTTTCAAATTCCAGCATCCGCAGTAATTTGCTTTCATCTTAGAGACAGAGCAGGGTGATGGGGAGAGGTTCATTTGGAGCACAAACTCAATGGCATGTTTCTGTGCTGTGCATTTTATCTAATTTTGTACATCAACATGCCACATAATGAGTAATATTACATTTAGTCAGGATAGGGAATGAAAGGGAGGGGAAATAAGGGGGCTCTCATTACAACTAAAAAGAGGAGAACTTTCTTCCCTCTGAGGGTTACTTCTTTATTCGACTTATTCAAGGCTGCAATTCGATCGACAAGGGAGTCAAACCTTATGATGAAGGAAAGAAAGTGGAATTGAGGTCACAATCAAATCAGCCATGATCTTACTGAATGATAGAGCAGACACAAGGGGCTGAATGGCCTACCCAGTTCCTTTTTTTATGTTCTTGTAAAGCACAATCAAGGAAACTCCACTCTGTCCATCTTTAGAATGATAGTTCAAATATTCCCATAATTCAGCAAGTTTTATCTTTATTATGATCCAGGGTACGCCTGAGCTAGGAGTATTCAGGGAGCAATGTAAAGTGATTTGAAATCTGCAGCTAGTTGGCGCTCTGCTGGATGTAAAAGCCAGCCATTCCAACACTGGGTTCAAAAGGTATCATTTTTCTCCATTTCTCAAAGCATGCATCTCTCATACCAACCAGAAAATT
The DNA here is from genome assembly GCF_965287045.1 of Carcharhinus amblyrhynchos. Taxonomy (NCBI): domain Eukaryota; kingdom Metazoa; phylum Chordata; class Chondrichthyes; order Carcharhiniformes; family Carcharhinidae; genus Carcharhinus; species Carcharhinus amblyrhynchos. Next base: position 12,445,853 of record NC_137339.1, read on the forward strand.
CTAACCCCTCAGACAAAAACGGAGGGGAGAAAACAATTAAAGTAAGAGGTTCTTGCTGATTGATTGATGACCGCCTTGAGAATAATGAGTTGGCTTTTTAATGGGTTTGCCTGATGTTCCAACTTTCCTCTTCATCTGAAGAGCAAAGATTTATTTTGATATTCACCATATTAACCATGTTTAAGCCGTGATCTACTTAGTTTCTAATGTGCATCAAATGTATAAGTTAAGCTAGTTTATTTATTAGTCACAAGTAGGCTTACATTTATGAAGTTTGTATGAAAATCCTCTAGTCGCCACACTCAGGTGCCTGTTAGGGTACACTGAGGGACAATTTAGCATGGCCAATGCATTTAACCAGCACATCTTTTGGACTGTGGGAGGAAACGGGAGGACCTGGATACTTGTATATTGCAAGACTCTAATTTTCTGCAAATGGGCATGAAATTGATGAGACCATAAAGATTTCTTAAAGTCAAAGTTTATTTATTAGTCACAAGTAAGTCTTACATTAGCACTGCAATGAAGTTACTGTGAAATTCCCCTCATCACCACCTATTTGGGTCAATGCATCTAACCAGCACACCTTTTGGAATGTGGGAGGAAACCAGAGCTCCCCGAGGAAACCCACGCAGACCTGGGGAGAATGTGCAAACTCCACACAGACGGTGATCCAAGTCAGGGAATTAAACCCGGGTCCCTTCTGCTGTGAAACAGCAGTATTAACCATTTTGTACTAGGCTTGTACTCGTTAGAGTTTAGAAGAATGAGGGGAGATCTCATTGAGACATATAAGATGATGAATGGGATGGATAGGATAGAGGTGGAGAGTCTCTCCCGCTCAGAAAGGACAGTAGGACTAGGGGGCACAGCCTTAAGATAAAGGGGGGGGGCGGTTTAGAACGGAGTTGAGGAGGAACTTCTTCACTCAAAGGGTGGTGAATCTCAGGAATTCTCTGCCCATTGAAGTGGTGGAGGCTGCCTCGCTAAATATTTTTAAGACGTGGGTTGATGGGTTTTTGATAGGCAAGGGGATTAAGGGTTATGGGGAAAGGGCGGGAATGTGGAACTGAGCCACGAAAGATCAGCCATGATCTTATTGAATGGCGGGGCAGGTTCGAAGGGCTAGATGGCCTACTCCTGCTCCTATTTCTTATTTCTTATGTTCTTATGTTATGTTTTTGGGAATTAATTGTTGACATAGAGCCATGTGGGTATTGCATCAGCTCACATTTCAGAGACATTAGGCAAGGGAAAGATGGGGATGATTCCCCTTTTGTCAGCTCTGACTGACAACAATGTGTTTCAAAAAATGTGTTTTAACCCTGAATGCTGTAATTGTCAACAGCAGATAAATGACAGGTCCTTTCATAAGTTTTAAGATAAAGATAAATGTTTGTTTTTCAACACCTACCTTACACACCCACACCATGTCGCGCACTCGTACAGAGACATATTAAGGTTGAATATTACAGGGGAGAGCGGTTGGCTCACCCATCACCCCCTCCTCGGAAGCAAAGTCCGACATGGAGCTAACCCGCTCCATGCCAGCTCACCTCCACAGCCATAAAACACTGCACGCAGTCTCAACAAGGGTCTTCTGCCCCTAACTGGGGAGGAGGTCCTGCCCTCAAGAGCTGCCAGATATTTTGAGAATATGTAAATCAAAGCAAGTATTTGGACTCAGCGGAGGAAATTAAAAGAAAGCAAACACAAAATGATTTGTTCCAGTTTGCATCCAAAGGTAATGTTTTATCTCCCTGATCCTGCCTAGCTCTCTGAAGACATTACCAGGACTAATTTATTCTCATAATGATAAAATTGAGCTCAGAATTGGAACCAAAGCAGGATTAAGGACTAAAGGAGGCTTTTGAAAAGGAAGGAGAAAGCAGTGGCAACATGTCGGCAGAAGAATGAATGTTCAATGGTGGAACAAAAGGACAGAAATGGGCTCTGCTACTGTTATATTTGCATATTTAGGTTTTATAAAATATATATATAATATAAATATACATATACATGTAGTAGAGTACTAATAGTATGAAACTTGAGGTTTTGAAAAATGAAAACATCCTTGCATATTAATGATTAATTTTCTTTCTTCGGGGGACATGTGATGATACTGTGCCTTTAAGAAATGTGTTTGTCATGTTTCTTGTGCAGGAACTGTTTTAGCAGCTTTTTTATTAGCAGTGCCATTTATCTATGTCCAGCAGCCCCGCATTGTTACTATAGAAGCATAATTGCTCTTAATTGCCTCCTAATAATATTTGTTTTAATCTGGATTAATGCTGATCTATTGTTTTAGTGATTTCCCCAGAGTTTTGCAGAGTAGGACTTGATTAGGTTGATTGATAGGTCATATGACTGGGTGGAGCTAGGCTTACATGGAGAATTCAAGGTTAGTTGGAAGCTGCAGAGAGAGAGGTATTCCTTTCTATCGCTGAAGTCTAGAGACAGGAAGCTGCCAGATGTCAGCTTTACTTCTCTCAAGTTCTGTTCTTTGAGGATATATCCTTCTCTGGAAACCACTGTCTGGATTTCTGTCTAGAGGTGTTAAACAGCTGGAAATCTAGCATAGACTCCTAGATTCATAGAGGTTTACAGCATTGAAATGGGCCCTTCAGCCTAACTTGTCCATGCCGCCCAGTTTTTACACTAAGTTATTCCCAATTGCCTAATGAAGGCCCGTATCTCTCTATACCCATCTTACCCATGTAACTGTCTAAATGCTTTTTAAAAGACAAAACTTTACCCGCCTCTATTACTACCACTGGCAGCTCGTTCCAGACACTCACTACTCTCTGTGTGTAAAAATTGTCCCTCTGGACCCTTTTGTATCTCTTCCCCCTCCTCACCTTAAACCTATGCCCTCTATTTTTCCTCTATCTTTGGGAAAAGATATTGACTATCTACTTCATTTATGCCCCTCATTATTTTATAGACCTCTATAAGATCACCCCTGAGTCTCCTACGCTCCAAATGAAAAAGTTTCAGTCTATCCAGCCTCTCCCTATCACTCAAACCATCAAGTTCCGATAACATTCTAGTAAATCTTTTCTGCATTCTTTCTAGTTTAATATTCTTTCTATAATAGAGTGACCAGAACTATACATAGTATTTCCAAGTATGGCCTTACTAATGTCTTGTACAACTTCAACAGGACATCCCAACTCCTGTATTCAATGCTCTGACCAATGAAATCAAGCATGCCAAATGCCTTCTTCAGCACCTTGTCCACCTGTGACCCCACTTTCAAGGAGCTATGAACCTGTACCCATAGATCTCTTTGTTCTGTGACTCACCCCAATGCCCTACACTTAACTGAATAGGTCCTGCCCTGATTCAATCTACCAAAATCACCTCACATTTATCTAAATTAAACTCCATCTGCCATTCATTGGCTCACTGGCCCAATTGACTAAGATCCCATTGCAATCCTAGATAACCTTCTCTATCCACTATGCTACCAATCTTGGTGTCAACGGCAAACTTACTAACCACCCCACAAATTTTCATCCAAATTATCAATATAATTTAAAAAATAACAGTAGACCCAGCACCAATTCCTGAGGCACACTGCTGGTCACAAGCCTCCAATTTGAAAAACAACCCTCTAAAACCACCTTCTGTGGCCAAGCCAAATTTGTATCCAATTGGCTCCCTCACCCTGGATCCTGTGAGGTTTAAACTTATGCAACAACCTGCCATGCGATACCTTGTCAAAGGCCTTGCTGAAGCCCATATAGACAACGTCGACTGCACTGTCCTCATCTACCTTCTTGAGATGCGCGAGACATGATTTTCCACTCACAAAGCCATGCTGACTGTTTCTAATGAGTCCTTGCCTCTGGATCATGTCTCTCAGAATACCTTCTAACAACTTACTCAGTACAAACATTTGGGTCACTGGTCTGTAATTCCCAGGCCTGCAGCCCTTCTTAAACAAAGGCACAATATTTGCTATCCTCTAATTTTCAGGCCCTTTACCTGAGGCTGTTGATGATTCAAATATCTCTGCTAGGAGACCCGCAATGCCCTCTCTAGCCTCCCACAATGTCCTAGGATATGTTTCAGGTCCCTGGGATTTATCTACCTTGATGTGCTTTAAGACTTCCAGCACCTCTTTCTCTGTAATATGTACACTCCTGAAGACATCACTATTTATTTCCCCAAGTTCCCTAACATCCCATGCCTTTCTCATTTCTCAAATATTGTTGAAAAATATTGATCTAGGATCTCACCGATCTCTTGTGGAGCTACATATAGATGAATTTGTGGATCCTTAAGAGGTCCTTCATTCTCCATAGTTACTCTTTGCCCTTTATGTATTTGTAGAAGCTCTTTGGATTCTCCTTTACCTTATCCTCCAAAGTAGTCTCATGTCCCTTTTTTGCCCTTCTGATTTCTCTTTTAACTCCGACAACCGCTATACTCTTCCGGGGATCCACTTGATCCCAGCTAACTATGCATGTCATGTACCTCTTTCTTCTTTTTGACCAGTATCCCAAGTCATCCAGAGTTCCCTACTTCTACCAGCCTTGCCCTTCACTCTAAAATGAATGTGCTTACCCTGAACCCTGGTTAACACAGTTTTGGAAAGCCTCCCACTTACCAGACATTCCCTTTGCCTGCCAACAAACTCCCTCAATCAACTTTTGAAAGTTCCTGTCAAATACCATCAAAATTGGCCTTGCCCCAATTTAGAATTTTAACTTTTGGGGCAGAGCTATCATTCTCCATAGCTATCACCCAAGGCTGCAATCAAACCTGGGTCCCTGGCGCTGTGAGGCAGCAGGGCTAACCACTGTGCCAGCCTGCAGCCTATGAGGAATATTTCTGAGACCATGCTGGCATAACTCTTCCTTACTGCAACCCCTTTTGGAGCACAGTTTGCTAAAGTTCTTCCCTAACTGGCGTCTGTTAAATCATAGTCTGGCCCAGTTCTTTCCCGAGGAGGGTTTCTGCTGGAAAGGTGCCTAATACGGCACCTTGTTTGCAGTTGTATTAAAAGCTGAATTGAGTTAGAGACCTCTGCCTCTGCCTGGCTAACCTTGTCATTTTGAATAAAACATTTCATATTGCCAGGAATATGATAAAAACTGAAGGGTCTGAAATACAATTAAAATAAAAAAGTTCTCTCCGCAAAATGAATGGTTTTCGGCCCAGTCTTCCTGATGATAAATACGACGAGGATCCTACATTAGGAACTGGAACTAATCCCATGCTGACATCAGGAAATATGTTTCTTTTTTAAGATAGATTTTTTTGTAATGGATTTTGGAGCTCAATAGTGTAAAGGAATGCAGTGCTGGCAACACTGTTTCTCTTTCAACAGCTTGCATTTTAAAAGCATCTTTAATGTAGTAAAACATCCAAGTTTAAATTTATTTATCAGTGTCACAAGTAGGCTTACATTAACGCTGCAATGAAGTGACTGTGAAAATCCCCAAGTCGCCACATTCCGGTTCGGGTACACTGAGGAAGAATTTAGCGTGGCCAATGCGTCTAACCAGCATGTCTTTCGGACTGTCGGAGGAAACTGGAGTACCCCGAGGAAACCCACACAGTCACAGGGAGAACGTGCAGACTCCGCACGGCAGTGACCCAAGCTGGGAATCGAATCTGGGTTCCTGGCGCAGTGAGACTTGTGACACTAACAAAGAACTTTGAACAAAGGTGCCCATTTCTTGCTTTCTCATTGTGCCTCCTAACTGTAAGCCATGCTGGTGAAGAAAGCAGGGAGATGGGATTGTGTTACGTGAGATGTTTAGACTTACAAATAGATCATTAAATATAGGAGCCAGATCGCATGGCATTTACATGAAAATATTTTATCGCGCTGTGATTATTATAACTACTTCTCTTAAATGATTATTTTGTTGAAAAGTAGCACTTTTCTGTGGTTGTTGTCCGAGCTCCTGACAATGAAGGTCGCACTCGCTGCCTGGATGTCTGGCGCAGATGTACATGATGGTCATATTATAGTCACACACTAGCTGAACGTTGAGGGAGTGGAACCCCTTCCTATTTACAAAACTTCATGGATTCCGTAGGGGGGCCTTGAGGGCAACGTGTGTGCAGTCGATCACTGCCTGTACATTGGGCATCCCCGCAATGGCAGCGAACACTGCAGCCCAGGCTTCCTGCTGTGCCTGGTCCAAGTTGAAGTTGATGAACTGGCCAGCTCGGGCATACAGGACTTCAGTGACTTGCTTCGCACAGGGGTGCACAGCAGATTGGGAGATGTCACAGACATCTCCACTCGGGGTCTAGAAAGAACCAGTCGCTTGGAAGTTGAAAGTGGCCACCAATTTGACAACCACTGAGAGTGAGTGCCTCCCTTACCTCTGGGTACCAGGTCCTGCAACAGGTTTCACAGGTGTTACATGGTCTCCTTTCAGAGTTGGAGATATTGGCGGCATACAATGTCCAACATCTGCTCGAAGGACAATCGTGCACAGAACTGCCAGGATCTCTGCTCCCTCCTTCTCCCATGCACCCACCCCTCTGGGTGAATGGTGGCCACCTCCTGCCTCTGGTGGTCGTCTCCCTCTGGTCCTGGAAGTGGTGAGGCCAGGGCCTCTTGTGCCTGCAATTCTCCCTCCAGCCCCTCCTCCTCAGCTCCAGCAGCAACCAGGTGGACAGCTAGACATATTGGTTGCATAGAAAAAGCCATGTTGTCACCCTGAAGGTGGGTCAGAGGGGGAGGGGAGGAGGGAGAGCGGGGATGGAGATGTAGAGGAACACATGTCGAGGTTAAGGAACACTGCTTGCCCCTAGCACATCAACAGTCACTGTCCATACCCCCCAGTTCTCCCAGCCACATGCTACCCCCAATCACAGCCCTCTCCAATTCTCCCAGCCTGGAGCGTAGGAGGATGAAGGGTGACCTTAGAGAGGTTTATGTAATCATGAGGGACATAGATAAAGTGAACAGCCAATGTCTTTTCCCCAAGTTTAGGGGAGTCCAAAACAAAAGGGCAAGGATGTAAGGTGAAAGGGGAAAAATTTAAAAGGACCCTGAGGGGTAACCTTTTCACACAGCAGTTGATGCATACATAAAATGAGTTTCCAGAGAAGGTGGAAGAGGTGGGTACAATTGCAACATTTAAAAGACATTTAGACAGGTACATGAATGGGAAAGAGGGATATGGACCAAATGCAAGCAAATGGGGCTAGTTCAGTTTAGGGAACCTGGTCAGCATTGGATGAGTTGGGCTGAAGGGCCTGTATATCTCTATATCTCATTATATATCTCTATGACTCTGTGACTTGAATGACCCAGAGGTCTGCTCTAACTCCAATTCCCATAACCGCAGTTCAAGGAATATAAACTCAATTAATTAACAAATCTGAAATAAAATCCTCATCTCATTAATAACGATCTTGCAACTACCAGACTGTCATAAAAAACACATCTGGTTTACCAATATTACTCAGGGGAGGAAATCTGCTGCCCTGCTCTGAGCTGGCCTCTGTGTGTGACTCCAGGTCCAAGGGGGTGTGATTGCCTCTTAACTATCCTCTGGGATAACCAACAAAGGCCCTCAGTCGCTCAAGGGAAATGGGAATGGGCAATAAGTCCTGGCCACACCAGTGACACACACAACTCAAAAACTAATATGGAATAAAAAACAGGCTTTTGGTGATAGAGTTCCTAATTTTTGTTAATCTCTGCGTCAAAAAAAGCAGATTTTTGGTTTCCCTCCAAATTGGCCCAGCTCTCATGTCTCCTTGCTCTTGGGTCTGCAATAGTTTCACTTGAAGCTGCTGATTTGTGGTGGCACGGTGACACAGTGGCTAGAACTGCTGCCTCACAGTGCCAGGGACCTGGGTTCGATTCCAGCCTCAGGTGACTGTCTGCACATTCTCCCCATGTCTTCTCCAGGTGCTCCGGTTTCCACCCACAGTCCAAAGATGTGTGGGTTGGGTTGATTGGCCAAGGGGATTAGCAGGGTAAATATATGGGGATCGGGCCTGGGTGGGTTGTAGTCGGTGCAGGCACGATGGGCCGAATGGCCTCCTTCTGCACTGTAGGGATTCTGTGACTCACGCTGATGTTTGGTACCGTGACCACTGGCTACTATCTGGTATCACAGAGAGCATTCTTTGCGTCTGAATCCAGCTAGCAAGTGCCAGCAGGCTGTAAGACGTTTTGGGGCCCCAAAGAAAATTCTGATCCTATTTCATCCAACGTCCATTAGTGTTTTCCCAGCGGGGGTCTCTCACGATCGGGAACGAGAATGCAAGTTTTTGATACATTTTTGGTCCAAGTTCATTCCAGGGAAACAGGAGCATAAAGTCAATCAAAGTTTGACACCCAGCCAAAGAAACAGAAAGTTGCAGCAGGAGTAGGCCATTTGATCCCTCCAGTCTGTTCCGTTATTCAATATGATCATGGCTGATACTCTATCTCAATACCATGTTCTCACTTTGCCCTCACATCCCTCGATGCCATTAAAAGCTAAAAAAGAAATGATCTGTCTCTTATACATTCAGTAACTTGGCCTCCTCTGTGGTGGAGAATTCCACAACTTCACTGCCCTTGGAGTGAATAAATTTTTCCTCGAGGAAGAAGGATGTGATCTTACCGGCCATTCACATCACGATCCGGCTGCGGTGGGGTCAGAGAATTTGGCACCCAACTAAATCTTGGTCCACTACAGCAGGATGGGAACGTCCCACTGGCTGGAATGGCCATGACACTCCGGCCAAAGGGATTAGGACTCAGAAGATTGCAGGAGATAAGCCTTTCAATGAGTTTCCCTCATGAGCAATGCGAGTAATAGATGCAGTAAAAGTCTCTAAAAGCTGTGTATGGCTGCCTTTTCTGTTCTGCTTCTGCCCAGTCCTTTGTAAAATTACAAAACCGCCTAAGAAAAGCTCGCTTAACCTTTCAGCGCAGGGTGAACTCAAGACAGGGTACGGCAGGAAAATAAAATGGACTCAGATAGCGACCTTTAACCTCCGTGTGCAGGTTCTGACCTTGCCTGCTTTGTTGTATTATTGCATACTCACCTTCATAAGGCCTGTCACTTATTATTCACCAGTTATGGAATCCAATTCTTTTAGGATGTCAACTTATTCAGTTAAGTTATACTATCAAAATATTATTTCAGACCTGAGGCACAATCAAAATATTGAGGAAATATAGACAAATTAAGTTAGACAGGCAGCAATAATAGCATGCATATGGGAACCATGGCAACCAAGTGCCGTGTTAATTCTGGGATTTCCTTTTAGAAAATTCAACCACATCAGCCAAGGTTCATATGACAACGCCCACCCCAGAAATATATCGAGGTGGAAGCAATCCTTTATCATTAATGGTGACTAAAGTAGGAGCAAGTTTATAAGTTTCACTGATTTGAGGTCTGTAAGTGTGAGCAAAAAAAAAATGCCTGGGTTAGCAAGGCCTTGGGCAAAGTATTCATAATTGTCCCAGTAGAATATCCTGTGAAGTTCTCTGCTCTTCGAAATGGCTGAAGATCAGCAGTCAGCAGAAAGGGGGTCATTCGCTTTTAAACCGCATCACCTTCCTGTTCAGTGTCTGCTCAGTATGGGAGGCACGGTGGCACAGTGGTTAGCATTGCTGCCTTATAGCACCAGGGACCTGGGTTCAATTCCAGCCTTGGGAGACTGTCTGTGCGGAGTCTCCACGTTCTGCCTGTGTCTGCATGGGTTTAAATCAGGTGCTCTGCTTTTCTCCCACAGTCCAAAGATGTACAGGTTAGCTAGAATGGCCACAGTAAAACTACCTGTCAGTTTCAGGGAATTAGCAGGGAAAATGCTTGGGTTTCTGGGGACATGGCCTGCATAGAATTGTTGCTGGTGCAGACTGAATGGGCCAAATGGCCTCCTTCTACACTGTAGGGTTTTATGAATCATCGTTGTTATGAATATACTGTGCTGGAAGCAAGGAACCCAAATTTCCTCTGACTGAGAACAGCCTGTTCTACGCCTTTTTGCTTAACTATCTTTTATTTATAAATGAGTAACTCCTTCTCAAACAAAGAGCCTCCAGCCCATGCTGTACATTTGGGAAGCTACAGCTTTGAATTGATTGAAGTAATAAAACTAAAGATGTGCAGTGTGCACCTTTTTAAACAGCATCGTTTCTGCAGAAATTGAAAACAGCAATGTGAAGCAGCAAACTGTGGTTCTGTAATAATAATTCAATCCTCCTCCCTGGTCACTGCCTCTGACCGAACCAGACCATTCACAACTTCAGCATCACATTTAATTCGAGGTGTCTATCATCAAAAAAAAGCCTATATCACCTCTGCAAAATTGTATGACTCCACCGATGCATCAGCGAGCCCACCTCCTTTCAAAACCCTTTTCATGTGTTACCTTCAATCAAGTTGATGATTCCAACGCTTTCCTGAGCAGGTTTTTCATCCTCCATAATCTTAAGACAATCCATAGCTCTGCTGCTCTAATGGAATTTCTTCTAGCCCTTTTCACCGAGCCACACTAGCCTTTCTGTATTGGCTCCTGTGACTAAAGTTCTCATACTCTTCTTCAAATCCATTCTTGGCCTTGCTGCTAGGCTCTGCAGTCTCCTCCAGTTCTGGAGCCAATGTTGCCAGTGGCACAGTCGTTAGCACTGCTGCCTCACAGCGCCAGGAAACCAGGGTTTGATTCCCGACTTGGGTCACTGTCTGTGTGGGGTTTGCATGATCTCCCCATGTCCGTATGGGTTTCTTCTGGGTGCTCTGGTTTCCTCCCACAGCCTGAAAGATGTGCAGGTTAGGCCCGAACAGGTGCCAGAATGTGGCGATTAGGGGAATTTCACAGTAACTTCATTGCAGTGTTAATGCAAGCCTTACTTGTGACTAATAAATAAACTTTACATTTCACAATGTTAGTTCATTGTACGCCGCCTGTTTTGAGTAATCTTGTATTTTGTATTGTATCTTGTAATGTGTACAATTGCCACATCACTGCAGGCGAGCATATCTAAAAGGGATTGCTGCTTGGGCCATTTGTCCATCAGTATGGCACATTCCTGTTAACCTTTGTGGTCATGCATCCTAGAGGGATTCTACATTTGATGACTCTATTAAATGCGATATTTTTAGATGGGCTTTTAGTCAGCGTGGGCCAGTTTGGGCCAAAGGGCTTGTCTCCATGCCGTACGTCCTCTGATTCTATGAATCTCTGAATGTTGTCTACAACCCTACAAGAATTCTGCAATGCCCACATTTGGTACTTTATCCATCCCCACTTCCTTCACAACTGCAGTGGTAGCTATGTATCCAGCTATCTAGGCCTTATGTTCCAGAGCTTTTCTTTAAGCTTTCCACTTCTCATTGCTCCTTTAAGATCGATCTCTTGGAAGAAAGCAAAGGAGAAAATGCTGGAAAATCTCAGCAGGTCTGGCAGCACCTGTAAGGAGAGGAAAGAGCTGACATTTCAAGTCTACATGACCCTTTGTTAAAGCTAAAAGGCATGGAAAGTGGGAGATATTTATGCTGCAGGGGGAGGAAATGAAAGATGATCACAGCTACAGAAGCCAGGGGAAAAGACTGCTAATAGCTGTCCACAGAGTGAATAAAGGGTGTGAATGGCCAAAAGGTAGATGCTGGAAGCTGTGATAGATGGAGATGTGGAGAGTGGGGAGTGGAAGATGGGACAGAGGTAGAATGTAGAAAAGGGGAAGCGGGGGAGAAAAGGTAAGGGAACGGGGATGAAGAAGGGGGAAAGAGTGAGGTGGAGAAAAAAATGAACAAAGACAATAAAGAAATAAGAGGTAGAGAATAGTAACATTTAAATAAAATAGAATGAAAACAAAAGAGGCCGAGGTGGGGTACAGCAAATCATCTGAAGTTGTTGAATTCGATGTTTAAACCGGAAGGCTGTAAAGTGCCTAACTGGAAGATAAGATGCGGTTCCTCCAGTTTGTATTGGTCTCTTAGCAATTTGAGATGTTTTACTGCGTTAGAGGCGCTCTGATACGATGGTATCCTGATGTCTCGGCTGCCACGGGAATCTGAGCAGGAGGGACATGGGCCATTCAAAGGTCTGCTGATGTCAGGTGGGATTTTCCGGCTTTGAGGTGAGAGCGGCCGAAAAGTCCTGCCCCTGAACTCCACCTAATCCCATCTACCAGCACTTGGCACTTGAATATTATGATGTGCCAAGTGCTCATCCAGGTACTTTTTAAACTATAAAGGACCCTTCAACTAAGAGGAACAGCTGCTCCCTATCCACTCTGTCCCTGTAAACTGGTGCTGAATATAGATAATTTTGTGATATGGGCTGTGAGTCCCAACTCATTTCCCTTGGGTCAACTATTATCAAAACATTGGGACAGGAGTAGACCATTCAGTCTCTCAGGACTGTTCTGTCATTATTCTTGACTTGTATCTTAACTTCATTTCCCTATCTTTGTTGCAGAGCCCTTAATACCCTCACCTTACAGAAACACCGTGAATATTTTCATCACCCAAGAGCTTAAAGATCCTCACAGAGTAAAGAAAGTTGATCTCACCAACTTAGACAAAACTTTGACAGAGGGTTACCATCATTATGATGTCCTTTGAAAGGCTAATCATGGCACCAATCTATTTCCAGCTTCCCGGACTGCCTGGATCCACTACAGTTCGCCTATCACTGCAACAGATCCAGACACCATCTCCCTGGCCCTGCACCCAACCCTAGAACACCTAGATAACAAGGACACCTATATCAGACTCCTATTTATTGACGACAGTTCAGCCTTCAGCACCGTTATTCCTATGAAACTCATTTCCAAACTCTGTCGCCTCGGTCTCGGCTCCTCCCTCTGCGACTGGATCCTAAACTTTCTAACCCACAGACCACAATCAGTAAGGGTAGGCATCAACACCTCCTCATTGATCATCCTCAACACTGGTACCCCACAAGGCTCTGTTCTCAGCTCCCTACTATACTCCTTATACACCTATATTCATTTCCACCACCGTAGTGGGTTGGTTCTCAAACAATGATGAGACAGAGTACAGGAATGAGATAGAGAAACTGGTGTGGCTACAATAATCTCTCCCTCAATGTCAACAAAATGAAGGAGATTGTCATTGACTTCAGGAAGCATAAAGGAGAACACAGCCCTGCCCACATCAATGGGGACAAAGTCGAAATGATCGAGAGCTTCAAGTTTTTAGGTGTCCAGGTCACCAACAACCTGCCCTGGTCCCCCCATGCCGACACTATAGTTAAGAAAGCCCACCAACGCCTCTACTTTTTCAGAAGACTAAGAAAATTTGGCCTGTCAGCTACAACTCTCACCAACTTTTACAGATGCACCATAGAAAGCATTCTTTCTGATTGCATCATAGCTTGGTATGGCTCCTGCTCTTCCCAAGACTGCAAGAAACTATAAAAGGTTGTGAATGTCGCCCAATCCATCACACAATTCAGTCTTCCATCTATTGACTCTGTCTACACTTCCTGCTCCCAGCAAAGCAGTCAGCATAATTAAGGACTCCATGCATCCTGGACATTCTCTCTTCCACCTTCTTCCATCAGGAAAAAAATACAAAAGTCTGAGGTCACGCACCAGCTGACTCAAGAACAATTTCTTCCCTGCTGCTGTCAGACTTCTGAATGGACCTACCTTGCATTAAGTTGATCTTTGTCTACATCCAAGCTATGACTGTAACACTACATTCTGCACTCTTTCATTTCCTTCTCTATGAACGATATGCTTTCTCTGTACAGTGCGCAAGAAACAATACTTTACACTGTATGCTAATACACGTAACAATAATAAATCAAATCAAATCAAATCAGGATCAAGGTGAAACAACGTCCTTTTGGCAAATACACAGCCATTTATCCCTCTCGTAAGTTTTTAAGAATCTTAAGTGATATTTGTCAAGAAAAATGTAACTGTCAATTAGCTGTGAAACCACAGGACAAAACCTCTATTACAATTAGCATTATTATTAATTATAACATACTTTTGACCTTACCGCAGCTTTGATATAGTGTAGTGTTTATAGCTTTCACTTTAATAGGGAAATATCGTAAAGCATCACTGTCTGTAAATCATTTTTCTGCAGAGCTTCCAAACATATGTTCACAGATAGATTTCTCTGCACAACTCCAGCATATTAAGAGAATTTCGCCTCAACATACTTTTTGTAACAAGTTGGATACAATGAATTAATTAACATGAGAACTGTAACATTCATTGGCTAAAATCTTCAATTTTCTATATTTTAAAGGACTAAGGGAATAACATGCCCTTGTCCTGTGGGCTTCCAATATGCAATAACCTTAACCCAGCTTTGGTCAAATTCCAGCTTGGGTCATTGTCCGGAATCTGAACATTCTCTTCGTGTCTGCATGGGTTTCCTCTGGGTGCTCTGTGGTTTCCTCCCACAGTCTGAAAGACATGCTGGTTGGGTGCATTAGCCATGCTAAATTCTCCCTCAGTGTATCCGAACTAGGGCGACTAGGGGATTTTCACAGTAACTTAATTGCAACGTAAACGTAAGACTTACTTGTGACTCATAAATAAACTTGAACTAAACCAAATGTTAATGCTGCCTCAATTATGCATTGGGTAGCACTCAATTACAAAAGCTATATGGACCATAATGATTCCTGAGCATCTGGCACATCATGCCAGGTTAAGGATGAATAATGCAGGGTAATAATGTAAAATTAGATTGATATCCTGGAACTTCTAAAGCAAAGTTTAATTCAGAAAGGCATGCGAGTGAGGTGCATTGGCCATGCTAAATTCTCCCTCAGTGTACCCAAGCAGTGCCAGAGTGTGGTGACGAGTGGATTTTTCACAGTAACTTCACTGCAGTGTTAATGTAAGCCTACTTGTGACAGATAAATAAACTTTAATTTATTTTAATACATTATTAACCACCCAGTTACATGTCATTCATCAAGGTGTAACTCTTTTCAAGCCTTTGAAAAGGGTCAAATAGTTTATGAAGTGGAGATTCATGTGAAATTAAGGACATCTGCATACCCTTCAAAAATGGACCCCATGGAGGAGTGTGAATCACTAACTGTGATTCTCCGTTTAGTTTTGCAATTCTACATTGCTGAGTTGCTGACAGATTCATAGTTGTAATGATGGAGAGCATTGACGGCATTACGGAAATTACAGTCACAAAATCTGCACCAATAGAACATATAGAACATAGAACAGTACAGCACAGTACAGGCTCTTCGGCCCTTGATGTAGTGCCGAGCTACGTCCAAACCCAAAATCAAGCTATCCCACTCCCTATCATTCTGGTGAGCTCTATGTGCCTATCCAATAACTGCTTGAAAGTTCCTAAAGTGCCCGACTCCGCTATCACAGCAGGCAGTGCATTTTACACCCCAACCACTCTCTGAGTAAAGAACCTACCTCAGACATCCCTCCTATATCTCACACCATGAACCTTTTAGTTATGCCCCCTAGTAACAGCTACATCCACCCAAGGAAATAATCTCTGACCATCCACTCTATCTATCCCCCTCATCATCTTATAAACTTCCATTAAGTCACCTCTCGTCCTCTTCCGCTCTAAAGAGAAAAGCCCCAGCTCCCTCAACTGTTCCTCAACCGTTCCTGGTAAATCTCTCTGCACTCTCTCCAATGCTTCCACATCCTACTTATAGTGAGGTGACCAGAACTGCACACAATATTCCAAATGTGGTCTCACCAATGTCCTGTATAGTTGCAGCATAACCCCACGGCTCTTAAACTCAAAACTCCCTGTTAATAAATGCTAACACACTATAAACCTTCTTCACGGCTCTATCCACTTGAGCAGCAACCTCCAGAGATCTATGCTGCAACCTTTTCATTTGGGGGGATCAAGTAGAACTTGCACAAATCCTCTCACAACTCAACCATCAAGAACATTCTTGAACAAGGAATGGCAAATTTTAAACAACATCTGCTAACTGCAGAAAGTTTTAAATCCGGGATAAAAGTGCAGAACATGTTTTGCATGGCACTGATTAAGACCTTGTTGCACATACACTGTTTTTATTATCTAACACCTTAGATGAGACAGTTCATGGGCACAGTGGTAAGCATAGCTGCCTCACAGCGCCAGGGACCCGGCTTCAATTTCGGCCTTGGGTGACTATCTGTGTGGAGTTTGCACAATCTCCCCATGTCTGTGCGGATTCTCTCAGGATGCTCCCACACTCCAAAGATGTGCAGGTTAGGTTGGTCATGCTAAATTGCACCTTAGTGTCAGGGGGATTAGCACAGTAAATACCTGGGGTTATGGAGATAGGGCTTGGGTGGGGTTGCTGTTAGTGCAGATTTGATGGACTGAATGGCTTTCTCCTGCACTGTAAGGATTCTATATGTTCTTTCTGGCATTACATCCATGAGACTAAGCTTGCATAGTGAGAATCAAGAGATTCATTCTCGGGAGCACCACAATCAAATCCCCAGACTTGTCTTTATCCAAAGTCTTCATGTTGGCATTGCCAGTTGGAGTCAGGGAATCCCAATCAGAGATTCTTGCCTGAATTCCTCTCCTGAGCCAGGGTTGTGAGTGTCTGATAATAGAACGTATTGTGACCAGAGAGTCAATGGTGCCATTTCCATATACAGCAGAAGCGATGGCCTCATGGTAATATCGCTAAACTATTAACTCGGAAACTGAACTGGGGACCAGGGTTCAAATCCTGCCATGGTAGATGTTGGAATTGGAGTTCCTAAAAAAATCTGGAATTAAGAATCTACCAATGACTATAGGACCATTGTCAATTGTCAGAAAAACCCATCCGGTTCACTAATGCCATTTAGGGAGGGAAATCTGCCATCCTCACTTGGTCTGGCTTACATGTGACTCCACACCCACAGCAATGTGATTGACTCCCAACTGCCCTCTGGACAAGGGCAACTAGGAATGGGCAATAAATGCTAGCCAGCCAGCGACATCTATATCCCCCAAATTAATAAGAAATAGGATGGATTTTTATAGGGTGGATTCTCGGAGGCTATTTCCCAGGGCTGAAATGGTCGCTACGAGAGGGCACAGGTTTAAGGTGCTGGGGAGTAGGTACAGAGGAGATGTCAGGGGTAAGTTTTTCACTCAGAGGGTGGTGAATGAGTGGAATTGGCTGCCGTTGGTGGTGGTAGAGGCGAACTCGTTGGGGTCTTTTAAGGGACTCCTAGATGAGTACATGGGATTTAATGGGATTGAGAGTTATAGATGGGCCTGGTAGGTATGGATATGATCGGCGCAACTTGTGGGCCGAAGGGCCTGTTTGTGCTGTAGCGTTCTATGTTCTATGTTCTAAGGAGACGGGTGAAGTGTCAGAGGGAAACAAGGATAGCCTGAAATAAGGGTTTCAGGTTATTTACCATGGCTACAGAAAAATCAGTCAAATTCAGGCACAGCGCTGAAGTCTTGAAGGGTCCGCCCTCACTAATAATACACCTTCGGTTAAACATTAATAAGCAAATGCTGAAGTCTTCAGATGTGTTGCCATGTTTTCACCACATAAATTTGAACATATGTATTTGCCTCATTGACAAAAGCTACCCAGTGTGCATCACTTAAGAACAAGACCGAACCGCTACCTGCTGTGAGCCAATGATTACAGGGGCAGCAAATTAATGCTGTTTGGTGTGGTTCTCATTGCGGGATGAAGGAGGGGAAGGGAGAGAGGGGAGGTTGCATGGTTCCCATGTGCTGTACATATGTGCACAGTCCGTCTGAAATGACTGATCGCGCGCCAGCCTACTTTTATAAGAATCAGATTTTGCTGGTTTTGAAGGTAGTTATTCAAAAGTCGCCCCAGCTGGAAGAGAGATCTGAGCTTGTGTCTGTGAATAGTCTGTCGTAAATGAATGTCCTTATTAAGAAGGAGCAAGGGTGGCACGGTAGCACACTGGTTAGCATTGCTGCTCCACAGCACCAGGGACCTGGGTTCAATTCCTGGTTTGGGTCACTGTGCGGAGTTTGCACGTTCTCCCCATGTCTGCGTGGATTTCCTCCGTGGGCTCCGGTTTCCTCCCACAGTCCAAAGGCATGCCGCTTAGGTGCATTAACCGTGCTAAATTCTCCCTCAGTGTACCTGAACAGGCGCCAGAGTGTGGTAACTAGGGGACTTTCACAGTAACTTCATTGCAGTGCTAATGTGAGCCTACTTGTGACAATAATAAATAAAGTTTAACTTTAGGATGGAACATCAAAGGTTAACTCGATGAACAACTTCAGCAATAAGCAGAGTCCTAAACCACGGAGTTTGGAGATGAGTTTTGTTGGAATTATGGTGTTGAAGATGTTGTACATTCTTAATTTGAACACTTTCCAAGCATTCCAATTTAAAAAGACAAACAAGGACAGTAATTAATTTACTTTTTAATTTAACACTTCTAGTACTAACTCAAACATAAACAGTTGCAATTCATTAACTCTTTACTGAGCTTTAACTGAACATCAATTTTAACTGTTTAACCGAAAATAGATACTACCAAGTTTAGGAAAATCTTGACCAAGAAATATCCTCCATGTAGATTCTACCTTCTTTATTCTCTCTGAAGCCTCCTTCTGGGTACAAGGTCTTCTTGCGATGGTTGTTCTCTTCCGAGTTATCGCTGCCTAACAAAGGACTCACGTGTCTTTTATCCACAATTCTCCACTTGCTTCTGGAAGAATCTCTTATCATCCAGCCAATTGTGTAACCAGAAACTGATCAGATGGCTCGAACATCCACTGAAACTACTTTTGAATGATGCCATGATGCCTAGCTCATTTTACATGTCCCACATATAACAGACATAAATCAGAGCCACGGTGTCTTAGTTAATGTAAACAACTTGCCTGATCTGGCCAACACAGGGAGCTTCAGATCACAGCTCCCAGACCAGAGCCTCTTTAAGGCCTGTATCTGGTTTAATCTATGAATTGACCAAAATTCCCAGCATGCTTAGCTCTCAGCCAGCAGAGCCATTTTAAAGCCACTATTGCCATTATTGTTGCAGCTGCTCTTTCTCTGTCCACAAAGGCTGAGCTGTAGTCAATAAATAGGAGTCAGGGGTGCCAGAGTTGAGTGTAGGGCCAGGGAGATGGCATCTGCTGTGGATCGGTGATAGGTGAACTGTAGCACTCTATAATCTGTACACTACCCTTTTCCTTTTCCCCTATGTATTTTATGAATGCTATGTTTTGCTTGTATAGCACACAAGAAACAATACTTTTCACTGTACCCCAGTACATAGGACAACAATAAATCAAATCAAATCCAAACAGATCCAAAATTTACAAATGGTCATTAGTAGTGCACTATTGGAGGGCTATCAAGTGTTTAGGAAGGATAGGCAGGAGGAAAGAGGGGGTGGCGTAGCTCTGCTGATTAAGGATAGTATCAAGGTGGTAGCAAGGGATGATATCGGAGCCAAAGAGCAGAACGTGGAATCGTTGTGGGTGGAGATTAGGAACAGCAAAGGGAGGAAGACGCTGGTGGGTGTCGTCTATAGGCCCCCGAACAATGATCTGGAGGTGGGGCGGGCTGTTAACACGCAAATAAGTGCGGCGTGCAGGAATGGGACGGCAGTAGTTATGGGAGATTTCAATCTGCATATTGATTGGTCGACCCATGTTGGACGAGGTGGGCTCGAGGAGGAGTTCTTGGAATGCTGCCGGGATAATTTCCTTGAACAGTGTGTGTTGGAGCCGACGAGGGAGCGAGCTATCTTGGATCTGGTGCTATGTAATGAGGCGGGTAGAATTAGGGACCTTGCGGTGAAGGATCCTCTTGGAGAGAGTGATCATTGTATGGTGGAGTTTCTGGTGCAGATGGAGGAGGAGAAAGTGGGTTCCCGGACACGCGTCCTTTGTTTGAATAGAGGGGAGTATGGTAGGATGAGAGAAGAATTGGCGAATGTGGACTGGGGGAATGTGTTGGAAGGTAGGTCTGCTGAGGAGCAGTGGAGGATCTTTAAGGAGATCTTTCTTGGTGCTCAGCAGAAATTTATTCCGATGGTTAAAAAGGACAGTAGGAAGAGAGGTAATAAGCCGTGGATAACGAAGGAGGTGAAGGAAAGTGTTAAATTAAAAGCGGAGGAATTTAGAGTAGCTAAGAGCAGTGGGCGAGAAGAGGATTGGGAAAGGTTTAAATGTCAACAAAGATTGACAAAGAAGTTGATAAAGGAGGGTAGGAGAAGCTATGAGGCTGGGCTAGCACTTAATATAAAAAAGGATAGCAAGAGTTTTTATAAATATATAAAAAGGAAGAGGCTGGCTAGGGTGAACGTTGGTCCTTTAGAGGATGAGAAAGGGGAGCTAGTGGTAGGGGATGGGGATATGGCGAAGGTCTTGAATAACTTTTTTGTTTCTGTCTTCACGGAGGAGGACGTGAATAATTTGCCGGGTGTTAGCGATGGAAAGGTGGTAGGAATGGAGGGTCTTAATGACATTACTGTTACTAGAGAGGTGGTGCTCGACAGACTGGAGGGGCTGATTGTGGACAAGTCCCCAGGACCGGATGGAATGCATCCGAGGGTTCTGAAAGAAATGGCAGAGGTGATAGTGGATGCCTTGGTGGTTATTTTCCAGACGTCGCTGGATTCCGGGGAAGTGCCGGAAGATTGGAAAACGGCTAATGTTACGCCGTTGTTTAAGAAGGGTGCCAGGCAAAAGGCGGGGAATTATAGGCCGGTTAGTTTAACGTCTGTGGTAGGTAAAATGTTAGAATCCATCATTAAGCAGGAAATTGCGAGGCATCTTGAAGGGAATTGCTTGATAGGGCGGACGCAACACGGTTTCATTAAAGGGAAGTCGTGTCTGACAAATTTACTGGAGTTCTATGAGGATGTGTCTAGGGCAGTGGATAGAGGAGAGCCGGTGGATGTGGTCTTTCTGGATTTTCAGAAGGCGTTTGACAAGGTACCTCACAAGAGGTTATTGCAGAAGGTCAGGGGACATGGAGTTGGGGGTAGGGTGTTAGCGTGGATAGAGGATTGGTTGTCAAATAGGAGGCAGAGAGTGGGGGTCAATGGGTGCTATTCGGATTGGCGGATGGTGACTAGTGGGGTGCCCCAGGGGTCGGTGCTGGGGCCTCAGCTATTTACCATTTATATAGATGATCTGGAGGAGGGAACCGAGTGCAGGGTGTCGAAATTTGCTGATGACACCAAGATTGGGGGAACGGCAAATTGTGCGGAGGGTGTGGAGAGTCTGCAGAAGGATCTAGATAGGCTGGGCGAATGGGCCAGGAAATGGCAAATGGAATTTAATGTTGGCAAGTGTGAGGTGGTCCACTTTGGTAGGAAGAATGGTAGGAAGGACTATTACTTACGTGGCGAAAAACTGCAGCAGGCGACGGTGCAGAGGGACCTCGGGGTCCTTGTGCATGAATCGCAAAAACCCAGCTTGCAGGTGCAGCAGGTGGTCAGGAAGGCGAATGGGATGCTGGCCTTCATAGCGAGGGGGATTGAATATAAAAGTAGGGAGGTCTTGCTGCAGCTGTATAGGGCATTGGTGAGGCCGCAGCTGGAGTACTGTGTGCAGTTTTGGGCGCCGCACCTGCGCAAGGATATTTTGGCCCTGGAGGGAGTGCAGAGGAGGTTTACTAGGCTGATACCGGAGTTGAGGGGATTGAGCTATGAGGAGAGGCTGAATAAACTAGGCTTGTACTCGTTAGAGTTTAGAAGAATGAGGGGAGATCTCATTGAGACGTATAAGATGATGAATGGGATGGATAGGATAGAGGTGGAGAGACTCTTCCCGCTCAAAAAAGACAGTAGGACTAGGGGGCACAGCCTCAAGATAAAGGGGAGGCGGTTTAGAACGGAGTTGAGGAGGAACTTCTTCACTCAAAGGGTGGTGAATCTCTGGAATTCTCTGCCCGTTGAAGTGGTGGAGGCTGCCTCGCTAAATATTTTTAAGAAGCGGGTTGATGGGTTTTTGATAAGAGAAGGGATTAAGGGTTATGGGGAGAGGGCGGGAAAGTGGAACTGAGCCACGACAGATCAGCCATGATCTTATTGAATGGCGGGGCAGGCTCGAAGGGCTAGATGGCCTACTCCTGCTCCTATTTCTTATGTTCTTATGTTCTTATGATTTCAAGCACATCTGAATCAACATCAAAACTGAAATGACAGTACAAGTGTATTTCAATCTTAGAACACAAAAGATCCTCTTGTTGCCACATTCCAGTGCCTGTTTGGGTACACTTAGCACAGCCAATGCACCTATCTAGTCTTCCAACTGTGGGAGGAGACAGGGGCACCTGGAGGAAACTCACCCAGACAGGGGAGAGAATGTGCTGACTCCACACAGACAGTGACCCAAACCAGGAATTGAACCCAGGTCCCTAGCTACTGTGAGGCAGTAGTGCTAACCACTGTACCACCGTGACACTAGCAACTCTACTAAAAGTTGTCACAGGGAAAGCTGGAAGGTAACAATGTGACAACAACACAAATGGAGATAATCTCCTGAGATTGGGATTACAAGGCAAGCCACAAAAGTCCACGTCCTTTTTTTTGGTGGAAAGTGAAAAATATTGTTTGTTAAAGGATTGAAATTCTTCCCAAAAAAAAGCTCAAATGAACTGAATAGAACAAACTCATCAAACCCAATGATGGGGATGAGATATTGTGAACATAAAACGATGACTGATAATTTGAGACAAAAGCTCAACTAATATGAGGAAACGTCATTAAATATTCCTACCTTTAAAACTCACACAATGTATCATGAAGCTTTACTGGAGGGTTATTAGACTACATATATTTGACATAATTCCAGCTTTTAGGACAATACTAATGTAGCAATATATAAAAGGGCTTTGTTCGATATGTCTGATTTACATTTGCCTTAAGTGTGGAGTGCTAAAATAAATCACTGACCTTCGCAACATCCTTTAAAAAATTTGACAATTAATGTCTTGTATTAAAAAGCCAGTATTTAAAATTCTGCAGCTTTCCTTTACAGTTTTATTGGTGTGGTTACATTGCACCTTTCTTTACACATTAATTGTTCAATTTGATCAATGCACTGGGTGATGTCATCACAAATTTTGCACATGATGGAAGGTTCAAACAGCTGCAAATGAACGGCTGGAAACAGGAGAAGCACAAGGAAAAAAATGAAGCCACATTTTTTTTAGTTATTTGCGCGTTGCAATTCTTTTTCAACAGGATTAATTACTTGTTAGTTTCCCACTGGCAATTCTTCAAATCGCTATAGATGCTCCACTTGCTTCCTTCAGCAACCTGAAGGATTTATACGTCTGGGGCAGAGATTGCGTCATATTGCGGGTAAGTGGATTAACAGAGAATGTACCCATGGTCATTTCTGAACAGAGCCAAACAGCCTGAGGAGATGGAGAGACATTTACAGGGAGATTTTTTTTTACCCATTTTGAATGCTTTTAAGACCATAAAACCATAAGACATAGGAGCAGAATTAGGCCACTCGGCCCATCGAGTCTACTCCGCCATTCAATCATAACTGAAAATGTTCTTATCCCCATTCTCTGCCTTTTTCCCATAACCCCTGATTCCCTTATCAATCAAGAACCTATATAACTATCTCTGTCTTAAAGACACTCAATGACCTGGTTTCCACAGCCTTCTGCAGCAAAGAGTTCCACAGATTCAACACCCTCTGGCTGAAGAAATTCCTCCTCATTTCTATTTTAAAGGATCATCCCTTAACCCTGAGGTTGTGCCCTCTGGTTTTAGTTTTTCCTACTAGTGGAAACGTTCTCTCCACATCCATTCTATCCAGGCCTCGCAGTATCCTGTAAGTTTCAATAAGATCCCCCCTCATCCTTCTAAACTCCAACCCAGATTCCTCATAAGACAAGCTCTTCATTCCCGGGATCATTCTTGCGAACCTCCTCTGGACTTTTTCCAAGGCCAACACATCATTCCTTAGATATGGAGCCCAAAACTGCTCACAATACTTCAAATAGGATCTGACCAGAGCCTTACACAGCCTCAGAAGTACATTCTTGCTCTTGTATTCTAGCCTTCTAGACATGAATGCTATTCTTTTAACCTCTCCCCAGAGATTGGCAGCATGGTGAACATGAGAACATAGGAATTAGGAGTGAGAGTAGCCTGTTTAGTCCTTTGAGCCTGCTCAGCCATTCTATATGATCATGGCTGATCTTCTCATTCTAACTCCACTTCCCTGCATCTTCCCCATAGCCCGTTGTCCTGCATTTGATCAAATATTTACCTGTCTCTTCATTGAATCCATTGATTGATTCTGCACCCACTGGACTCTGGGGCAGTGAGTTCCATTAATTCACAACCCTCTGTGAGAAGTATGTTCTCCTTATCTCTGTCTTGAACGCATTCCACCCCCTTACTCGATAATTATGGTTTCTTGTCCTGTACTGTTTGAGAAGGAAGAATATTTGCTTTATCAATCCCATTAAGTATGTTATATACTTCAATCAAATCCCTCTCCCCTCATTTTTCTGTACTCCAGCACGTGCAAGCTGAAGCTACTCAACCGCTCCTCATACGACAGCCCCTTCAAATCTGGAATCAATCCAGTGAACTGCTTCTGAATCACCTCCAGCGCATACACACCCTTCCTCAGTTGTTACCATTTCTGCCTCACAGCGCCAGAGATCCGGGTTCAATTCTGGCCTCGGGTGACTGCTTGTCTGTACGGAATTTGCACGTTCTCTCTGTGTCTGCATGGGTTCTCCCCAGGTGCTCCCGTTTCTTCCCACAGTCCAAAGATGTGCGGGTTAGGTTGAATGGCCACGCTAAATTGCACCTTAGTGTCTGGAAGATTAGCAAGGTAAACATCATGGGATTAGGAGATTTGGCTGGGATTGTTGTTGGTGTGGAACTAATGGGTCGAATTGCTTCCTTCTGTACTGTAGGGAGTCTATGAATCTAAAAGATGGTGTAGCTGCAGTGATGAGTATGAATAGGAAGCATTTAGTCACAATCATTCAGCTACATTTTGCTGGCCACACTTGTTAATATTGAATGTATATTCATTTGGGCCACTTAGAAATCTGTCATTACCATCAGTGCAGGCATGAGAACAGACAGAAATTTGAACTGTGGAGACCTGAGTAAAGATCTGTCTCACTTGATCTCCCTCTATCTTCCCACTTGTGAACTTCTGCTCAATCTGAAGATTGGTCTTTCTAGCTGGGAAAAGGGAAGTAAATTTAAGCTGAGCCATTTGACATTTAGCAATGACATGCTCATGTCCACACTCAGAAAATTATGACCATCATGAAACATGAACTCTTACCGACACATCTTTGGACTGGAGGAAACCGGAGACCCGGAGGAAACCACATAGACATGGGGAGAATATGCAAACTCCACACAGACAGTGACCCAAGCCAGGAATCGAACCCGGGTCCCTGGCACTGTAAGGCAGCAGTGCCAACCACTGTGCAACCACGGTGGGGTTGATGTGCAAATATAGAACACAACAGTTCCTCAATATGTTCCCACCTCCCAGAGGTGGGCTCCCTGCAGAAGTGGGGAGCTTAAATTAATGAATTAAAAAATCAATTAGCCTCTAATCTGGCACTCAGTGACATTTTATGAATGGCACCGAGTTCACCCACACCTCTGCTGAGCAACACCCACCTCTCCACCACCACTCCCCCACCCCAATTTCCTACCCCCCCTGCAATTCCCACAACCACTTGGAGAATTCCTCTTGCACACAAATATCTATGATGGTTCTGGTCACTAATCAGGAGGTACCGTTTGGTCCTTTGGACCAATTGGCTGTGCAGTCCCAACCTTGCCTTCAGCCCATCCAGTTTGTTTTCACCCATCAACGTACCATCTGCAGTTTCCAATTGGATGGCAATCATCAAAGCAGCTTACTAATTGGCCACCTCACAATAAACTCAGAGAGTTTGTGCACAGACCTGCAAATGACCCTGAATTCAGGCTCCCGATGTCCAGGGGTGGGGTGGAATATTCAAGCCAGTGAGGCCAGCTCACAGGGCCATTAAGAGTTAATCATATTGATGAGGATGGAATTGGAATCACATGTCGGCCAGTCCATGTTTTTTTTTAACAGGATGTGGGCATCACTGGCTTGGCCAGCATTTCTTGCCCATCCCTAATTGCCTTTGAGAAGATGGTGGTGAGCTCCCTTCTTGAACCACTGCAGTCCCTGAGGTGTAGGTGTACCCACAGTACTCCTCTGTAGGGAATTCTAGTCTTTTGATCCAGCGACAGTGAAGGAACGCTGATATATTTCCAAGTCAAGATGGTGAGTGACTTGAAGAGGAACTTCCAGGTGGTTTCCCAAGTATCTGCTTCCCTTGCCCTTTTTGATGGTGACGGTTGTAAGTTTGGAAGGTGTTGCCTCAGTAACTCCAATGAGTTTCTGCAGTGCATCGCATAGATAGTACACATGGCTGCCATTGTTCATCGGTAGTGGAGGGATTGAAGGTTTGTGGAAGAGGTAGCAATCAAGCAGGCTGCTTTGTCCTGGATGGTATCGAGCTTCTTACAGTTGTACCCATTCAGGCAAGTGGAGAGTATTCCATCACACTCCTGGCTGGTGCTTTGTAGATAGTAGGCAAAGCTTTGGGGAGTCAGGTGATGAGTTACTCACCACAGAATTCCCAGCCTCTGGCCTGCTCTTGTAGCCACAGCACTTACACGGCTAATCCAGTTCAGTTTCTGATCAATGGTAACCCTCAAGGTGTTTATGGGACAGAAGCTTTCCTATTGTAAATGTGATTAGCTGGGTTTGAATTCTCGTTTTCTGGATTATTAGCCTGGTAAAATAGCCACTGTGTTGCATTACCCATAGCTTATGTGCCAATCTGTTGTGTAAGCAGACTATTAATGCTAAGTTTAAAGAGAATATAAACAAGTGAGAGCTGAGAGATTGCCTTGCATTGCAGTTTGTGTGCGAGTATATGAACATGTATCAAAGAGATTAATTATGTGGTAAGCTTGCTTTTGGGAACATTTTTCCAACTGGTTAAGTGACAATAGTTGCAATTTAAAATGGCAGTAATAAAATGTACTTCACTGCATTTTGGGAATGAATGTGAAGCTTAGACAGAGCTGTTTTCTCAAGCAGGATGTAACAGGGTCAAAGCAAACTGTTAGTGGCCTGCATAGTTTTCGAACTTGCATTCATAGACTTCCTGAGGCTATTAATCTTTTTGTTTGCCATCTGTCTCCAGGTCATCTGGCTGTTGGGAGACTTGCCTTAATTCAATGTCCGTCTCTTGCCAAGATAAGCACACAACTCTTTTCAGAGCCGATCTCCTTCACCGCAGCTTTTCTCAGAGGATCCAAAAACCTCAGATGCAACTGATCTGTTCAGGAGTGAAGCCATTTTTCCTCCTATGGGCCAGGGCTGATACTTCCGTGAAGTACTGAGGAGAGTGCTGCGTTGTCAGAGGTGCTGCCTTTCAGCTAGGATGTCAAAACAAACTTCTTCCTGCAATCAAAGAACAAACAAAGAACAAGGAAAATTACAGCAGAGGAACAGACCCTTTGGCCCTCCAAGCCTACACCAACCATGCTGCCCGATTTACCTAAAACCCCCTACCCTTCCAGGGACCATATCCCTCCATTGCCATCCTATTCATATATGTGTCAAGATGCCCCTTAAACTACCTCCCTCGACAACAAATTCCAGGCACCCACCACCCTCTGTGTAAAAAATCTGCCTTGTACATCTCCTTTAAACCTTGCCCTTCGTACCTTAAAGCTGTGCCCCCTAGTAATTGACTCTTCTACCTTGGGAAAAAGCTCCTGACTATTCACTCTGTCCATGCCTCTCAAATCTTGTAGACTTCTATCAGGTCGCCCTTCAACCTCCATCATTTTAGTGAGAACAAACCAAGTTTCTCCAACCTCTCCTCATAGCTAATGCCCTCCATACCAGGCAACATCCTGGTAACTCTCTTCCGTACCCTCTCCAAAGCCTTCTGGTAGTGTGGTGACCAGAATTGAACACTATATTCCAAGTGTGGCCTAACTAAGGTTCTATAAAGCTGCAACATGACTTACCAATTTCTAAACTCAATGACTTGGCCAATGAAGGCAAGCATGCCGTATGCCTTCATGACTACCTTCTCTACCTGCATTGTCACTTTCAGCGACCTGTGTTCCTGTGCACCCAGATCCCTTTGCCTATCAATACTGTTAAAGGTTCTGCCATTTACTGTATATTTCCTATCTGTATTAGACCTCCCAAAATGTATTACCTCACATTTGTCCAGATTAAACTCCATCCGCCATCTGTCCACCCAAGTCTCCGACTGATCTATATCCTGAGGAATCTCAGAGGTGGGTGGGGGGAGGAAGCAGTGGGGAGGTGGTGGTTGCGGGGGAATTCTCCAAGTATGCAACAGTTAGCCCTCAACTGACATCACTAAAAAAAAAGTTAACTTGGTCATTTTTCTCATTGGTGTTGTGGGATCTTGCTGTGCACAAAAGTGGACAGCTGTGTTTCTCTACGTCGCAACAGCGATATGAAAGGAAGCGTTTTGACATATCCTAAGATCATGAAACGTGCAATGGGAATGCAAGTTCTTGTCTTGCCCAGAAACAATTAATCTGTCCCTTTACGTAGCCGTCAAGAGACACATTGGTGGCGAGTTTGCAAAATTTCCCCTTTAAAAACTATCTTCATGTCCCATTTTAAAAATTAATTTGAAGAGTGTTGCCTATCAAGTGGGCAATGTGGTGGTGCTGCCAGATGGTATAATCTTGAAAAAATATCTATTTCAAGAATAATGTGCTCCGGAAAAAAGAACGGAATTATTTCCAGCTGACGGGTCACGGAGTGATTTCATGTCCTTTCGGAATTGATTCACTAGTGCAACAACTGGAAAGTCAGTTCGCAATTTGCAGTTGTGTTTCTAAGTGCTTTTATTTTAAAACCTTTTATTAATCTTATGGAATCCTCTTGTTAATGAAGATGTGCAAGTTAAAATTAAATTGTGGTGATGCTGGCATTTTATTTTATTATCTTCTCCCTGGATGATGAGGAGATACTGAGGTACATTTTCAGAAACTTTAGTAGCCTTGTGACCATCAGATATCTTAAGACGTAGGAACAATGGTAGGCCCATCGAGCCTGCACCACCATTCAATGAGATCATGACTGATCTGATACAATCCTCAACTCCACTTTCATGCCTTATTCCCACAACCCTTCCATACTATTCATTTCCATTATTCCCTGTGGTAGTGAGTTCCATATTCTCACTACTCGCTGGGTGAAGGACTCTTGGATTCCTTGGTGACTGTCTTACATTGATGGTCCCTAGTTTATGCTCTTTGCCACAAATGGAAACATTGGCCTAGATTTTCCATGCCCTCCTCCGCAGCATGTTGCACAGAGGTGGGGGCAGCCTGCCACTGGCAGGTGGCAGCTTCTCCTGGTCCTGCCATTGCCAGTGGGGTTTCCCATTGTATGCGCCCTCTCCCGCCGGGGAACATGTGGCAGGGGTTCACCATTCAAGAACTGAAAGATCCTATTGGCAAGAACAGCTGGATAATTCCAGGTGCTCTCTCTATAGCCACTCTACCAAAGCCTTTCATAAGTTTAAACTCCTCTGTTAGGTCACTCTTCAGCCTTCTTTATTTAAGAGCAAAGAGATCAAGCCTATCAATGTTTACCATGTTGTAAATTGCAACCTAACTCCATCTTGTCTTCCTTCCAGACGTTCAAATATAATTCTTCCAGCAGAATTATTCAATAACAATCAGGACAGAGAGACATGGCTAATTTTGCCAATCTCCCCAATCTAATTGTCATGCCTTTATCAATATTCTTGTTAAGCTCAATTATTCAAACCAGAGGCTAAACAGCCAGGTCAATGTAATGCAAGATGTTGGTGCAGTGGTGCTGTCACTAGTAACCCAAAGATCCAGGCTAATCTGGAGGCCTGTATTCAAATCCACCCCATGGTAGTCCTGGAATTTAAATTCAAATGATAAAATTGGAAATGCAAAGGTGGACTCAGCAATGGTGACCACAAAACTATCATTGGTACTCGCCTGACTGACTAATGTTCTTTTAGGGGAAGGAAGTTTTGCTGTCCTTACCTTGCCTGACTTATATGTAAGTCTAGACTGATAGCAATGTTAACTACCCTCCAAAAAGGCCAGGCAAACCATTTAATTCAAGGGCAATTATGGATGGGCAACAAATGCAGGCCTTCCCAGTAACACCCACATGCCATGCAATAACAAAACAAAACAAAAAATAAACCTGTTGGACGTTAACCTGGTATTGTGAGACTACTTCCTGTGCCTACTCCACTCCAACACCAACAACTCTACATCATGGCTACCACCGACACCACAAACTACTGGCTCAAAGTGGAGAGGATCTCCAAGCAGATTGCGCCGATCAACCCAGACATCAAGTTTCTACAAAGATGCAAGAAAGCAGACAAGATACCAAAAGGACTTCTTGTAATTGAGTTTGTGTCAATATATGCCCTGTTTGTGAAATAATTCCTGCACTCACCTGATGAAGGAGCAGCGCTCCAAAAGCTTGTGCTACAAAATAAATCTGTTGGAATTTAATCTGATGTTATGAAACTACTTACCAAAACAAAAAATAAAATTCACTTGCCAAATGAGTCACCAGGAGAGCATTGTTACGCAACTTTAAACTCATGCAAAATATTGCAGATGCTGGAATCTGAAACAGAAATAGAAAAATGCTGGAAAATCTCAGCAAATCTGACAGCATCAGTGGAGAGAGAATAGAACCAACAATTCAAGTCTAGATGATCCCTTGTCAGAGCTCTGACAAAGGCTCATCTAGACTCGAAATGTTGGCCCTACTGTCTCTCCAATTAATTGATAAGCCACTTAAGTTTTGCAACCAATGAATCCTTAATCAAACGAGATCAGTTCAAAATGCTGAATTCTTGATTTAGATCTGAGAGCATTTGCCCTTTTGTTGTTTATTTAAAATGTTTCTTTCATTAATGTCCTAACTAGATTTTGTTAACCATGTATTTTTGTTGTCTTTTGGTTCCCAGATGTTGTTAATAATCGTGTTTTAAGTTTGTAAAGATCAGAAACTCTTGATGCTTAATTTTGCCATGCTGTCTAATTCATAAGAAAAACCAGATTGAACTGGTTATGTACACATTAATTTTGAGTGCAGCTGTGTGGTGTGCCCTCTGAACACTTACACATAACATATTAGTTCCTAGCTAAGTAGTTTCCAGCTATCTAAAGATATTTGCAGATAATAAAACTATGCACAACAGGTGATTTGCTATGATTTATTATTGCCACATGTATTAATATACTGTGAAAAGTATTGTTTCTTGCCCTGTATACAGACAAAGCGTACCGTACTTAGAGAAGAAAAGGAGAGGGTGCAGAACGTAGTGTTACAGTCATAGCTTGGGTGTAGAGAAAGATCAGCTTAATATAAGGTAGGTCCATTCAAAAGTCTGATGGCAGCAGGGAAGAAGCAGTTCTTGAGTCAGTCCTCAAACTTTTGTATCTTTTTCTCAATGGGAGAAGGTGGAAGAGTATATGCCCGGGGTCCATGGGGTCCTTGACCATGCTGGCTGCTTTTCCAAGGCAGTAGGAAATATAGATGGAGTCAGCGAATGGAACACTGGTTTACATGATGGACTGAGCTCCGTTCATGACCCTTTTTGTGATCTTGAACAGAGCAGGAGCTATACCAACCAGAAAAAATGCTTTCTATGGTGCATCTGTGAAACTTGATGAGACTCGTAGTGGACATGCTGAATTTCCTTAACCTCCTGTGGAAGTAGCCAGGAGGAAAATCTTTCACATAAAAGATTGTTAAAACAGGGAATGACGATCAGAAACATTACAGAAACAGAATACATTGTAGATATTTACAAGGGAAGTGGATAAATAGTTGATAAAAGACATTTTAACAAGTTTTTGGATGTGTCAGGGTGTACTGGAACTGCAAATAACTCTTTCAGGAAGTTGTACCAAATGAACAGTATGCCTGCCTTCTGCGAAATGCAGTAAAATTTACTATGTTTGAAATTCTTCAGATGAGATCTCAAAAAAACATTAGTTTGTTCTGGTGGCCCAGGTAGATGCTTGGTGAGAGTTAGGGAAGTCTCCCAGTATCTTTATCAACAGTGCAAAACACAGTATTGACAAGGACATGAACCATATTGCTGTTGGTAAGATCTTACTGAGGCCAGGCCTTTGACATGCATTCCAAAAGTAATTCACTGTTGGAAGTGATATCAAGCCTTTCAGTGAAATAAAAGTTTTAAACATAGAAGCAATGTTATAGATGCAGTTTTTGCTCTCATTGGTGAAAATATTAATTTAGTGGAGACAGGAATATACATTTGACAGAAAAATTAAATGGCCAAAAGAAAGGAAGTGATAAAATTTATTTATTATTGTTATAAGTAGGTTTACATTAACACTGCAATGAAGTTATTGTAAAAACAACTCTAGCCTCCACACGCTGGCACCTGATTGGGTACACTGAGGGAGAATTTAGCACGGCCAATGCACCCAACCTGCACATCTTTTTGGACTGTGGGAGGAAACCGGAGCACCCGGAGGAAACCCATGCAGACATGGAGGGAACGTGCAGACTCCGCACAGACAGGGACCCAAGCCGGGAATCAAACCCAGGTCCCTGGTACTGTGAAGCAGGAGTGCTAACCACTGTGTCACCATGCCGCTACCCCAGGATTCCCAAAAAGGGGCCCGTTACTTTAAAATATTTTCTATTAGTAATTTAAACCACATTCATTTCAGGTTATAATTCTCCCAAACGAAGTGTTCTACAGGGAGCGACTGTTAGAGCAGTGGTCCGAAAGCACATTAAAGGAGCGTGACAAGCCTGTGCAGAAATATTAGTTAGCTCTTTCATGATTTCCCCCCTCTCTCCCAAATGATGATGAAGAAGCAATGTCTCAGAACATTTCGTGAGACTGTTGGAATGATTTTCTTTCATTTTTTTTTAAACATTAAGCCTCTCCCTTCCAGATGTGGTAAATCTCCCTAGCAGCGGAAGCAAACTCTACACTGCACGGTAAATTAAGCGTGCCATGCTCCTCCAGTACTTTGAGGCCATGCGATAAATGAGCTATAACAACTGCCAGCTACCCAGGGACAGGATGACTGCCTCTGCAGCCAAGCTACACTAAGTGATGAATTCTTAATCTGTCTCAGGATTACATTTGAAACAATCTGTATGAACCGTTCCGATAACCCTGACATTTTCTCTTTGCATCGCGTCTGCTGCTTAGTATTTCTTCAACGTCCTCAGTTTGGTTTAGTGCATCGTCATTAATTCTGTTCCACTTTTTATTACAATTGCTTTTGCCCAAAAGCTTTCTCTTTTGTTCTGGCGTCCATTTGTCTCAAAAGCAGTATGGATTGAATGGAATATAACGTTCCAGCCAACATTCGAGCCAGGGCAGTGCAGTGGCACACTGGTTAGCACTGTTGTTTCACAGCATCAGGGAACTGGGTTCGATTCCCAGCTTAGGTCACTATCTGTGTGGAGTTTGCACATTCTCCCTGTGTCTGTGTGGGTTCCTACTGGGTGCTCTGATTCCCTCCCGCATTCTGAAAGACACACTGTTTAGGTACATTGACTTGAACAGGCAGGTGCTGGATTGTGGCGACTAGGGGAATTTCACAGTCACTTCATTGCCTTGTTAATGTAAGCCTTACTTGTGACTTATAAATAAAGTTTAACTTTGAGGACTACACATAGCAATGAATTTTAATATTCATTTCACAAGCCTGCCCTCCTCAGGACATTTCGCTTTCCCATAGCAATCATTCTGTCATCGAATCTACCTTTTCTGTGTAGAATTGGCTTTGATTGGGACTTGACCAAACTCAGTTCAATTCAATTAAGAACCTTCAAAGAGGCAGAGAAAAGAATCTCATCCATTCATTTCTCTAGCACTTCAGATCAGATCAAAACTGTTGGCTTATTGGCTGGAATTCTCCAGCCGTTCATGCCAACAGGATTCTCCAGTCCCATCAGCAGCACAGCCCCGCCTGTGGATTTCCCACTGGCGTGGGCTGAAGAGTGGCATGGTGGCACAGTGCTTAGCACTGCTGTCTCACAGCTCCAGGGACCCTGGCTTCGATCCTGGCCTTGGGTCACTGTCACTGCATGTTCTCCCCATTTCTGCATGGGATTCCTCTGGGTCCTCCGGTTTCCTCCCACAGTCCAAAGATGTGCGAGTTAGGTGGATTGGCCATGCTAAATTGCACCCCAGTGTCAGGGAGAGTAACATGGTAAATACTTGTAGTTATGGGGATAGGGCATGGGTGCGATGGTTGTTGGTGCAGAATCGATGGGCTGAATGGCCTCCTTCTGTAATGTCGGGATTCTATGATTCTAAGTCAATGGGAATTCCCGTTGACAGCAGTGGGAACACTCCACCTCTCACTGGCAGGAAACACATGGCTAGGAGGCTGAAGTATCTCACCCATTACCTACTTCAAAGCTGGTATTCTGCTGATGTAGGCGGGCATGAGAGCGGGAGTTTGCTCCTGCGTTGAGTAGCTCAAGTCAGGAAATCTCCCGCCTGTCTTGGGAGAACCTTTCCCCCCCACCGCCCCCCAACACCCCACAAAACCCCACAACACCCTTCAACTTCTGGAATGGCGGCATCTTCACTCTGGGAATGCCGAGAGCGGGATGGAGCCTTCCCTGAATGCAGATCAGACGCAGTCACAGACTGCAAAACGTCAAGGCGGTTTGTTAAAAAGACCTACCTCAGTTCTCAGGGATGTCAACTCAGTTGCTTTGTTAAATATTACACCCCTTAGCTCTCAAAACTCGCATCCCCTCAATCCCCACCTCCTCCCCATGCCCCATCCACGTTTATCCATAACCCCACCCGCCACCTCCATGTCAACTCACCTCGTTATTTTTTCAATTTTAAAAAGCTGGGTTTGCAGCTTGACAGTTCTGCAAACGTTATCCACCCTTCCAGAGTTTTTACAGCTCCTCTCAAACTTTTCTAACTTCTATGCTGCAGGTTAAGCCCCATGCTGTGGTGAAAATAAGGCCTGTTTGAACTCAGCACCAAGTTCAAATGGTCTGCTGAAATCAGAAACATGCCCCGTCCGGTTGCCCTTCTCGACAAAAATGGGGCCTGTCAGAAATGGGGGTGGGATTTCCGGATCTGGATCCCACCCGGATCTGGGTCCCCCCCTCCATTTTTAAAAGTCCAGGAGTTTCCATAACTCTATAAAAATCTGGGCATTGTTTGTTACTTTATTAGGCTTAACTAATGGGCTTAATTAATTACAAAAGCCAGAAGGTTATGTTAAACTTGAATAAAACACTGGTTCAGCCTCAACTGGAGTTCTGGACATCAGACTTGAAGAGGGATCTGATATCATGAGACACAGTGCAGAAAAGATTCAGGAGAATTGTCCAAGGATGAGGGTCTTCAGTTCTGTGGGTCGATTAGACAATTGGGGTTGTTTCTCTTGGGGGGAAAAGAAGGTTGAGAGGGGATCTGATGGAAGTTTTCAAAATCATGAGGCGTCTCGACAGAGTAGCTAGGGAGAAACTGTTCTCGTTGCTGAAGGTTCGAGAGCCACAGGGCACAGATCGAACGTATCTAACAAAAGAAAGAATCTCAACATGAGGAAAAATCATTCCATGCAGTGAATGGTAAGGATCTGGAATGCACTGTCTGGCAGGG
The DNA here is from genome assembly GCF_965287045.1 of Carcharhinus amblyrhynchos. Lineage (NCBI taxonomy): Eukaryota > Metazoa > Chordata > Chondrichthyes > Carcharhiniformes > Carcharhinidae > Carcharhinus > Carcharhinus amblyrhynchos. The sequence continues at coordinate 12,481,481 of NC_137339.1, forward strand.
TGGTGGAAGCCGGTTCAACTGACACAATTCAAGGAGGAATTGCATCATTACCTGAAATAAAAGAATATGAAAGGATACAGGGAGAAAACAGGGATAAGGTACCAGGTGAATGGCTCCCCAGAAGGATAGCATAGGTGTGATAAGCTGAATGGCCTTTTTCAATGGTGGAATCATTCTGTGAATCTGATCTTTGTATCACAAAAGCCCCAGATTGCACTCAAAATTCTGGATTGCGTCCCACACAAATATCATACCCATATAGAATCCCTACAGCGCAGGAGGAGGCAATTTAGCCCATCGAGCTTGTACCATCAACAATTGCACCCAGACTCTATCCCTGTAACCCCACTTATTAACTCTGCTAATTCCCCTGACACTAAGGGTCCATTTAGTATGGCCAGTCAGCCTAACCTATTTTTGGGCTGTGGGAGGAAACCAGAGCATCCCCACACAAGCACAGGAAAACTGTAACGTCCACACAGACAGTCACCCGAGGCCAGAATCGAACCTGGATCCCTGGTGCTGTGAGGCAGTAATGCTAACTACTGTACCACCGTGCTGCCCCAATTGTTCCAATGCATACCAATCATTGCTAATCTTCCAAATCCCACAGTGTATCTTAACCCTCGCTCTCAGAGCTCTTCGTGGTGTCACACATTTGCGAGCATTTGTATCCCTTCATCCTTTCTAAACTTGGCCTGCTTTCCCCTTCCTTGTGTTCAACCAAAAGTGAAGGAGGTCCAGCGTCTTGTCTTCACATTTCCTCGCACTGTTCAAGTTGTTTCTCTCTCCTGTGCTGTTCGATTTCACAAAGAGTTGAACCCAGAGACAAATTCAAATCTGCCTTCTCGCGTTGCGAATCACCGCTCGCCGTTTGTATCTAAATACAGCTCAGTGGCATCAGCTTTCTCTCCTGGCCAGCGCTAAGCTCATCTTTATGTCACCCACCATACATCTAACAGTAATAGCAATGGCAGGATCCAGAACAGATTTGTCAATGACTGATTCATTTCAAAGTGGAACCGCTCGTAAGTAGATCTGTGCGACACTATAAATCCCTAAAATGAAACAGAAAATAATTTTTCTGTTTTACTGCAAATAGTATTTATATATTTCACCGCGATGTGACTAATATCTGCCATGGAGCAGATAAAGAATACAGATATTCATCCAAGGTCAGCTAATGAAAAATATGATTACTAGCCACCAGTAAATACCTGGGAGTGAGTTACTGCTGAAATTCAGTCAAGGGGTTCTGATGATGTCATAAATTATATGAGCGAAGATTGAGCACTTTATGAATATAATCTGAGCTCTGTGATTGAATAACTGTCATTACTAACTCTTGGGCATTTGCTGCTTTATACATATTGCTGCTACTTTTACATATATCTCATTATTTGGCAGTAAAGATTGACTTACATAAATCAGGTTAGACACAGCCAGTTTTTAGTTGATAAACAACACTCCTGCATATGATTCTCTGACAATGTGACTCTGCTTATGTGATGCTCAGCGAATACTGCCACATCCCTCATCGCGTAGGGAATGAGCATCTCCCTGGAATAAAGGCGACAGAAAACAGGAAGCCCGATTAGAACAGCATCACTGCTGCCTCACAGCGCCAGGGAATCAGGTTTGTGTGTGTCTTTGGTATAGACTAACACCTCAGAGTTCACATGTCACGACCACAGTTTGGGTTCTTTGACCATTTTCCCACAGAAAGTGGGATGGCACGGTGGCACAGTGGTTAGCACTGCTACCTCACAGTGCAAGGACCTGGGTTCGCTTCCCGGCCTGGGTCACTGTCCGTGTGGAGTCTGCACATTCTCCCCGTGTCTGCATGAGTTTCCTCCAGCTGCTCCAGTTTCCTCCCACAAGTCCAAAAGATGCACTGGTTATGTGGACTGGCCATACTAAATTCTCTCTTGGTGTACATTCACATCTCAAGGAGGGCAGTAGATTCCAGAGTTCCAGCCCAGTTCCAGTTCCAGTTCCAAACCAGCAATTCCCTCCAAGTCTTGGTGAGATCGCACAGTCCCATCCCAAAGCAGCAGAACTATTTCAAGGTCTACTCTTTCTTTGTAGAACTGTAAGGTCCTCATTCTTGAACAGAAAGATCCCACAGTTCTGTCCCTTAGCAGTGATATTCCATATTCCCAGCAATATCCCACAAACTAGCTTAAACCAGTGAGATCCTATAGCCTGACTTTGATCATGGAGTTGGAGCTACTCTGAGGGCACACTGCATGTAATCCCAGTGAGTGTCATTGCAATCCCAAAGCAGAACAGTCCCACAATCACTTCTTTAGCAATACTCCCTTACAGTCCCACCCCACGGAAGAAAGATCCCATGACCCTGAAACCATGTACAGAGATCCTGAAGAAGGGAGCTCTGACTGACCATATCAATATGGGTGGCACAGTGGTTAGCACTGCTGTCTCACAGTGCCAGTCTGCACATTCTCCCTGTCTCTGCATGGTTTTCCTCCCACAGTCTGAATGGTGTGCAGGTTAGATGCATTGGCCATGCTCAATTCTCCCTCAGTGTACCCAAACAGGCACCAGAGTGTGGTGACTAGGGGATTTCCACAGTAACTTCATTGTAGTGTTAATGTAAGCCTTACTTGTGACACTAAATAAACTTAAACATGCTGATCTTGATTATCAGCGATCTTTCAAAAATGCAAGGCTTTTCATTTCTGAGAATGAGAAACAACATGCATGTGCAAGGCAATCCCAGTCTATTACAGCCCTGGGGGAGGCAGTGGTGTCATGGTATTGTTGCTGGAGTAGTAATCCAGAGACTCAGAGTAATGCTCTGAGGATCCAGGTTTGAATCCCACCATGGCAGATGGTGAAATTTGAATTCAATAAAAAATCTGGAATTTAATATCGAATGGTGACCATGAAGCCATTGTCAATTGTCGTAAAAACCCATCCGGTTCACAAATGTCCTTTAGGGAAGGAAATCTGTCATCCTTACCTGGTCTGCTCTACATGTGACTCCAGATTCAGGCAACAATGTGGTTGAATATTAAATATTCACTATGGGCAGTAAGTGTTGGCCCAGCCAAGGACACCCACATCGTATGAATGAATAAAACAAAATAGACAACAAACTCCTTTTTACAACAATAAAAACAGAAAATGCTGGAAAATCTCAACAAGTTTGACAGCATCTGAGGAGAGAGAACAGAGCCAACCAAAGGGTTATCCAGACTCGAAGTTTTGGCTCCATCCTGGGTCTGGGATTCTCCAGTCTCGCCACTGTTAGTGAACTTTTGGCAGAGGACCAATTCTCCCTTCTCACTGGCAGCAGTGGTGGGGTGAATGAGATCGGAGAATCCTGGCCCATTTTTTAAATGTCCTGTTGGGTATATCTTAGTTATTTTGATGGAGCTGAGCTTATCCTAGCCCTGATCACTGTCCCTTTGACAAAATCCCAAGCTAAAGACAAACTGACTTGAGAGGCAGTCTAGAGGGATAGAGAAAATGGCAGGTTGAGTCCACTTGCATTATTTTTAACTGAGTTCCATGAACTCTTTCTACTTATAGAAATTATAGTGAAAATGAGAATGATATTTTCAGTTCATTTCTGAATGAATTACGGGTAATAAAGTCATCTGTACATTTGATTATCTATTCATTGATTTTTATTTTGTGGCATTGAATAAGGATTTGGAATTCAATCCCATTCCTTCCACCCCATAATCTGGTTAGATAGAAATCACAAACGTAGTGAACTATAGGCACACTTCTTCTCAGCTCAATTAACTTGAATTTAATCTTAGATTTGTATGAAATAAACTGCCATTTATTTAGTTTGCTTAGTCTGTCAAAGAATGGACCTGTGTTGAGAATGGAGCAGCTACAGAGATACCGAGGTACTTGTATAAGTTGTCGAGATCGTGATTTTGGATCTACCCCGCCCCTCCTGGTGACATCATCAGATATTGAGCCCCCTCCATATTTTCAAACTTGCTGGTGTTAACCAATTGTGGAGATCCCCTCCCCCGGGGGTGGGGGGCGCAATGGTGAGTATAGCCCCCAGGTGAAAGGGACATGGTAAGGCAATGGCCTGGCAATGTCCACTGGCACTGCCTCTTGGCATAGGTTCGCACTGCCGGGTTGGCACCATGCTCGTTCCAACACCAGAGTGCCAACCTGCCAATGCCAACCTGTGCCAAGGGACAGATCCCAGTGGGTGCCTCACAGGGGAGGGAGGGGGAATTCATTTGCATACGGTGGTAAGACTGAGTGGATGGGGGAACTGGAGATGCCAGTGATGGACATTTGTTGGGGGGGGGGGGGCGCGGTGGGTGCTGGCTCCAATAACTGCGGGTGAGGGGGAAGGGGCTAATGATAGGGAGTGAGGAGTCAATGGGAATGGGGCAGGGGGGTGGAATCAGAGTTGCAAGTCATCATGCAGCCAAAACACTTAACCTGTTCCAATTGCAAAGTTGACCTGAAAGCCTACCTCCTAGATATTCAACAATAAGAAACCTCACAAGCTGTTGCGAACGCTTTGCTTTAATTGCAAACTTAAATTCAAACTCGTTCAAGAAACCACAAGCCTGTCACATGAAGACCAGAAATTTCAAATTAGAGATTAAATTAACTGTATGTGAAGACACAGGCCAGAAACTCCAAGGTGTTTTATGAAGGTAGCCTAGACCCTAAGTTTTCACATTTGAATTTGACAAGGGTAAGCACAAGGCGTTTCATTCCAGGTACGATTCAAGTGAGCCACTGGGAAGCTTTTATCAAATATTTTATTTAAGAACACAGTTAAAACATAACAAAAAAGGAATTAGCATAACTGTAATCAATCTTGAGTACTTGAATTAAACCCCCACTTAAACTGCTTTGCTTTCAGAAGACCAGTCACAATTTCTCTAGTCTGTCCACTTAACAGGAGCTCCTCTACCCTTCTCTGAACCTTGAACATTGTATACTGATTAAGATCATAAGACCATAAGACACAGGAGCAGAATTAGGCCACTCGGCCCATAGAGTCTGCTCCGCCTTTCGATCATATTTCTTGCATCCCCATTCTCCTGCCTTTTCCCCATAACCCCTGATCCCTTTATTAATCAAGGACCTATCTATCTCTGTCTTAAAGACACTTAATGACCTGGCCTCCACAGCCTTTTGCAGCAAAAAATTCATAGATTCACCTCTTTCTGGCTGAAGAAATTACTCCTCATCTGTTTTAAAGGATCATCCCTTTAAGCTAAGGTTGTGCCCTCTGGTTCAAGTTTTCCCTACTAGTGGAAACATCCTCTATCCAGGCCTTGCAGCATCTTGTAAGCTTTAATAAGATCCCCCCACCTCATCCTTCTAAACTCCAACGAGTATAGACCCAGATTCCTGCCATTAGAATGTGATATAGGCTCAGTGCAGGATCAGGTCTGACAGTGGTTTTTCACAAGCCCCCTCTTCTCTCCACACACATTGAGGCTTCCACATGATTTGGGGACAGGGAGGTGGAGCACACAGTGAACCATGTCCACAAGAGCAGGGCCAACGCAAAAGTCAACACCTTCAGAATCAAAGAGGCAGGAAAACTGGCTTCATAAATACACAAATCTAAAAAACCGCGCACACAGAAAATAAACTCAAAAAATGGGTTAGAGGTTAAACAGATCTGCGCTGAATAATGATGCTGCAGCTACAACTCCCCTTCAGCCTGTTCATATATCCATGTCGTGGCACGGTATGAATGATGGAACACCCAGACATAAAATGGTGCAGAAACTAAGCTGCTTAATCGCCACAGAGAGAGAGCTGGGGAACTGCAGCAGCTAATTGCATTTTACAGCTCAATTAACACTTTCTGTTTCGCAAAATTTGCTCATGCAAAATGAGGATAGACGTTCCACATGAGGATCTGTTGAATCGCTGTTTGATATGCTGAGCTGCACAGCAAGAATTTATATAGACATTCTCAGAAGGGTTCAAGACCTTATACCGACTATCAGTGTTCTGCACTGTGATATGATGAGACAGGGACATTTTTTTAAAGCACAGAGTGACGGTCAGATCCTTGCCTGTGTTTCTATTCCCTGCAATCAAACACACCAGTAATGATTTTACCACACTGCTTGGTCAAATTCGTTGATTGCTAATTATAAAGGAGTCAAAACATAACCGCGGAATGTTTGCAGCGTGCTGGAGTTATCTAATTTACCTACATAGCGCCTTTGTGTGAGCAGTTGAATTGCATTCGTTATACCATCTGATTGTGTGCCCAAAAGTTGGATCCACATTTTCCTGTTTCACAAAGAAAAGTATGCTTTTTTTGTTAACTTTAAACATTTGTGAAATTGTTGGGAGCACAATTTTTTTAAAAATGCAGTTCGTGGCATTTGTTAGCGTGGGCAATGAAATACCAGCTAATTGTTACACATGGAATCGCACTACACTAAAGGAAGCCATTCAGCCCATCATTCGCATCCCAGCTCTTTGGGAGAGTGATCCAACTAGTCCCACTGTCCTCCCCCATTCCCAAGTCTGCCGGTGTCCTACATTTGCAACAAGCATAAGAACATAAGAAATAGGAGCAGGAGTAGGCCATCTAGCCCTTTAAGCCTGCCCCACCATTCAATAAGATCATGGCTGATCTGAAGTGGATCAGTTCCACTTTCCCACTTTCTACCCATAGCCCTTAATTCCCCTGATTATCAAAAACCTATCTACCCGTGACTTAAATATATTCAGCGAGGTAGCCTCCACCACTTCAACGGGCAGAGAATTCCAGAGATTCACCACCCTTTGAGTGAAGAAGTTCCTCCTCAACTCCGATTTAAACTACCACCCCTTTATCTTGAGGCTGTGCCCTCTAGTCCTGCTATCCTTTCTACGCAGGAAGAATCTCTCTACCGCTACCCTATCCATCCCTTTTATTATCTTATACGTCTCTATAAGATCCTCCTTCATCTTTCTAAACTCCAACGAGTATAGACCCAGTCTATTTAGTCTCTTCATAGTCCAACCCCCTCATCTCCGGTATAGAATCATAGAAGCATAGAATCATAGATTCATACAGTGCAGAAGGAGGCCATTTGGCCCATTAAGTCTGCATCAATCACAGTCCCACCCAGGCCCTATCGACAGTCCAAAAGACGTGCTGGTTAGGTGGATTGGCCATGCTAAATTCTTCCTCAGTATACCTGAACAGGTAACTAGGGGACTTTCACAGTAACTTCATTGTAGTGTTAGTGTGAGCCTAGTTGTGACACTAATAAAAGAAACTTTAAACTTTTCATATTCTTCTGTTGGGAAAATAATACAAAAGCCTGACTTCACTTAACAACCAAGTCAAGAACAACCTCTTCCCTGCTGCCATCACACCTTTGAATGGTCCTATCACATATTAAATTGATCTTTCTCTTCACCCTATCATTAACTGCTCTATTCTGTACCTTCTCTGTTCCTTCCCTCCTACATACTCTATGTACTCAACTCCTCAGGAACAGCTTCTTCCCTGCTGCCATCAGATTTTTGAATGCACCTACCTTATATTAAGTTGAACTTTTTCTATACCCTAGCAATGACTGTAACACTACATTCTGCACTGTCTCCTTTCCTTCTCTATGCTTTGTCTGTATAGCACGCAAGAAACAATACTTTTCACTGTACACTATTACATGTGACAATAATAAATCAAGTTAAATCTATGAACAGTATGTTTTGTCTGTATCATGTGCAAGAAACAACACTTTTCACTGTATCTCGATTCGCGTGACAATAATAAATCAATATCAGTCAAATAATCTGTTCTAGTAATGCTGGTTGAGTGATGAATGTTGACCAGGAAAACCTTCCTTGCTATTTTTCAAATTCGTTCCATGGGATCTCTTACATTCACTCAAGCAGACGAGGCCATGATTTAATATTTTATCTGAAACATGACCCCCTCCAACAGCGAAGCGCTCCCTCAATCCTGCACTGAACCCGCAGATCTGGGAGATAGTGATCTTTCCAGATGTAGTACCTGTCAAAGGTAAAAGACAAGTGAGCAATATCCAGAATATCACAAACTGAGCATGTGCGGTGCAAATAACCTCCCAGCATGCACCATTGAAATGTAGTCAACTAATACTTTCAACCAATCAAAACACATCTTTCTATGCTTTTCCAAATGATTTCAGAACAAGAACCAGAAGAAACTTCAAGCTACGTCCCCAAAAAAACTTCAAATTAATTGTCTGATTTAGAATCAGATTATTATCCAACCCATATATTTCTCATTGTACAACTGATGATTACTGCTTGAGGCAAATAAATCCTTTAAACCAACTGTAAAAATATTTGTATTCATCACAGGGACAATAATCAGTCACAGATGTAGATTTAACCAGCCTAATATTCAGCATTTCATAGGAAAATTAATTCCATAGATTTAAAGAAAAGATACTCCTGAACATTTGAGAATACAGTTTTAATAATTGGAAACATGTAGCTCATTAAAGCATTTCAAAATAACTATCTGTACTGTAGGGATACCATAATTCTATGATTCTAAATGTCCAATTCCATTGTGCATTCTAATCTATCCCTTATTGTGGCCTGAACACAAAAGTTTCACTTGACTTTGAACTGGGCATTTGGCAACCTTAACCTGAAATGGTAGTTACTCGTTCTCACCTGGGGGCCTAAGAACAGGAGTAGGCCATTCAGCACCCCAACCTTGTTGTTCCGTTAATTTAGATCCAACGCCATTTACTGACCTGATATCCATAACTTGTGATACTCTTATCGAATAAAGATTTACCAACCTCAATATTAAAATTGTCAATTGACCCAACATCCACAGCCATTTGGAGAAAGAATTCTACATTCTCACTACACCATGTGTGAAAAAATGCTTCCTGATTGCAGCCCTAGATAACATTTCTCTAATTTCAGAAGTGTATGTGGATTCTCATTAGGGTCATATCATCTCTAGGACAACAATATAATATGGTTGTAAAAGATTGTTTTTCAAACTGGAGGCCTGTGATCAGTGGTGTGCCTTAGGGATTGGTGCTGGGTCCACTGTTATTTGTCATTTATGTTAATGATTCGATGAGAATTTAGGAGGCATGGTTAGTAAGTTTGCAGATCACACCAAGTTTGGTGGCATAGTGGACAGTGAAGAAGGTTATCTAGGATTGTAACAGGGTCTTGATCGATTGGACCAGTGGGCTGATGAATGTCAGATGAAATTTAATTTAGATAAATGCAACGTGATGCATTTTGGTAGATCAAACCAGGGCAGGACTTATACAGTTAATGATGGTGTTGGGGAGAGTCATAGAGCAAAGAGATCTTGGGGTACAGGTTCACAGCTCCTTGAAAGTGGACAGAGTGGTGAAGAAGGCATTTGGCATGCTTGTCGAATGGTTAGAACATTGAATATAGGAGTTGGGATGTCTTGTTGAAGTTGGTAAGGCCACACTTGGAATACTGAGTATATTTCTAGTACAGGCACTATTTCAGATAAGATATTATTAAACTAGAAAGAGCACAGAAAAGATTTACTGGGATGCTACAGGGACTTGATGGTTTGAGTTATAAGGAGAGGCTGGATAGACTGGGACATTTTCCTCTGGAGCATAGAAGGCTTAGGGGGTGATCTTATAGAAAATATTGAGGGCATCAATCAGCTAGATAGTCAACATCTTTTCCCAAAGATGGGGGAGTCTAAAACGAGGGGCCCTAGGTTTAAGGTGAGAGCGGAGACATAGAGGGGCAATTTTTTTTAGAGGGTGGTGAGTGTCTGGAAAAAGCTGCCAGAGGTAGTAATAGAGGCAGGTACAATTTTGTCTTTTAAAAAACATTTAGACAGCTACATGGGTAAGATGGGGAGAGAGGGATATGGGCCAAATACAGGCAATTGGGACAAGCTTAGTGGTTACAAAAAGGGGTAGCATAGACAAATTGGGCTGAAGGGCCTGTTTCCAAGCTGTAAACCTCTATGACTATATATGATAAGCAATAAAAATTTGGAACATTGAGTAGCAGAATTGATAAATCATAATAATAGTAAGATGGTACTCCAAGATATATTTGCTAATTGTATTTTAATGGGATCTGGAGCATAGACTTGTCATTAGGTTTGATTTTTTTTGTCTCATAGCTCCATAAAACCTCAAGGCAGTGTCAAGCAACAGGAACTGTACCAATTATCCTTGTTGCTAATCTGCACTGTTTTACCTGGTGTAATTCTAGCTTTGATGTCTACACTTCATTTTCTTGGGGCAGTTGTCTGATGAGGAAAGATTGGACAGGTTAAACTTTGTATCTGCTGGGCTTTAGAGGAATAAGAAGTGATTTGATGGAAACACATGGGCCGGAATTCTCCGGGCATTCATGCCGACCGGACTCCCTGATCCCACTGAGTGCCAAATTCCTGTCCTCGTTTGCAGTGGCCATGGGGTGTGAACAACTGGAGAACTCTGGCCTTATGATCCTGAGGGGTATTGAACAGAGTAGGTGTGGAGACGGTGTTTCCTCTTGTGGGAGAATCTTGAACTAGGGGGTCACTGCTTAAAAATAAGGTGTCGTCCAAATAAAACGGAGATGATGCGAAATTATTTCACTCAGAGTGACATGAGTCTTTGGAACTCTCTTCCTGAAAAAGTAGCAGTCTTTGAATATTTTAAGGCAGAGGTGGATAGATTCTTGGAAAGCAAAGGGGTGATAGGTTATTGGGTGTAGGCAGAATGCAGATTTGAGATCAATCATGATCTTATTAAATGGTGGAGCAGGCACAAGGAGCTGAATGGCCTACTCCTGTTCCTTGTTTGCCTATTCGGTGCTTGTATGTATGTTTGTAAAGTGTACCCTACAATCTCTACAGCATTGTAATTGCACTCTGTGGGCAAGGTTCTCTGGCCGTGCTCACTTCCAAAGCTGGAAAATCCCGCCTGAGGTTAATGGACCTTTGCATGAACTGTATCCTGCTGGCTACAATTCCCATGGAGGACAGAAAAGGAAAATTCCACCCCTGTATTCTTGGTTTAAATGAATAAAATAGCTCAGAGTTCCTGTTAAAATAATGGATAGAAATTTCCTGCAAATATATGAACTCGTTCATTACTTCACAATATTGTTTCAGTCCATAAGATGCTTTGCGTTACATATTTTCCTTGGGTGGTAATAACTAATGGACAAGGCGCTAATAGCGCATCAAAAAATACTCTAATTAACCAATTAATGTTGCCGAAAAAATGATCAGATGGAACTAGAAAATGATCACTTAATAGTGCACAGCAACAGGGCTGATGTATCTTGTGAAATTTATAAATTACAAATTGGCTGCTTTAATTCATCCTTGACCACCAGACCATTAGAGGTGGAAAATTACTGATTAACTAAAATACTTTAAAGTGTAAAACCATACATCACGTCGTAATGTGCATCACATATTGATATGCGGAGCAGTGAAATCATGTTTTGCTGTGTGAAACCATAGATCAGACTCTAGTGTAAAACCATACATAACACTCGATTGTGTAAAGCCATGACTCACTCCTGTATAAAAGCATGACTCACACTTTAGGGTTTAAACATGTGCCGATGCGTAAATCCTTGAATCACACTTTAATACTTTAATGTGAAAATCCACTTGAAAGGATGCTCTTTATTAAGCTGGCTGTGCAGAAAAGGGTCTGTGTTGATCAGTCATCCTGCACACAAGGATTAGAACTAAGGACAACGGCCTGGTTTAGAGAATCAGTTACATTATTGCCAATGGCTGGTATTCGCTTTATTTATAGAATCATAGAATCACTGTAGTGCAGAAGTGACTGATGCTCAGGAATTATTATGGACCACATGGTTCTTGTGGCTGAGCACTACCCAAATCATTATTCGGCCACATTAACTTTTGTTTAAGCTTATTTATTAGTGTCACAAGTAAGCTTACATTAACGCTGCAATTAAGTTTCTGTGAAAATCCCCTAGTCGCCACACTCTGGCGTCTGTTTGAGAACACTGAGGGAGAATTTAGCAAGGCCAATGCACCTAACCAGCATAACTTTCGGACTGTGGGAAGAAACTGGAGCACCATTTGAAAGAGGCCATTCAGCCTATCAAGACTGCACCAATGACAATTCCACCCAGGTCCCCGTAACCCCAAGTATTTACCCTACTAATCTCCCTGACACTAAGGGGCAATTGAGCATGGCCAATCAACCTAACCCACATATCTCTGAGCTGTGAGGGGAAACCAGAGCTCCTGGAGGAAACTCACGCAGACACAGGAGAACGTGCAAACTTCATACAGAACTCCATGCAGATAGTTACCCAAGACCAGAATCAAACCCGAGTCCCTGGCACCGTGAAGCAGCAGTGCTAACCACCATGGAGATATACACTGTGAACCGCAAAGCAACAGAGCAGGCACAGCACATCTTCCGAAATCAACTCGGAGTTTGATTTTGTTTTATGTGTCCTGATACTATTAGATATGACATTTTGGCAGCACAGAGAAATTCAGGCTATCCACGAATGATCTGATAATAGAAATATTTGTAGACATCTAAATTACTTTGTACAATTGCCCTGGTGGGATGGAAAATGCTGAAGTTGTAATATATAGCGGTTATAGTTTTATCACTCTTTCGCCTGATGGTGAGATTTTATTTTGAAGTACTTAATAGGTATAGAGAGATAGGGGCCAAATGCGGGCAGTTGGAACTAGCTTAGTGGTAAAAGCTGGGCAGAATGGACAAGTTGGGCTGAAGAGCCTGTTTCCATGTTGTAAACCTCTATGACTCTACGGCTTAATGGTTTGTTTTCAGCATCTGAAGTGCACAGGATGCCATCTGAGTAAAGCAGTTTGTGTGCGGGCACCTAACGATCATTGACAGCATGCAAAACATGCCAAGTATGATGTCAGTCAGCGATGCCCAGTTCTGCCATTTTCAAACTGCACATGCCCTGCGCAGATGAACACTGGTTAAAGAGAATAAAGGACTCCCCACCAGCACTACTTCAAGGGATCATGAAACACTTAGAGGTTGGTTGCTGGATTATTTCTTCTGGCTGGTAGAGCAATTGTACTTGTTTTTGGAGCTTTCCTGCACTAGGCTAATGTTTGAATTGGCTGGCGATGAAATACTTTCTCTGTTCCTTTAAAAGCCTGCCCTGAAATGAAATGCCTGCAGATTTGGGTGGCCTGGCAGAGCTTCCTTGGGGAATTGGGCATGACGGAGAGAGTGAAGAGGCGACATACAGAGCAGGAAAAGCTGCTAATGGTGGGCGAGAGGATCTCAGCTGGAGACCATGTCCACCAAGAGTCCTTAGGCAGCGATTCTTCCCTCAGCTTCAGCGTGAGTGAGACGCTTTTGCTTCACAAAAGAAGTCATGACTGCAATTTTCCATCTGCTGCAGCTCCAACCTCATAGCAGGACCAGGAAGGCATTGGATGTGGATGTGATTATCTTAGTGGCAGAGCTGACAATCTGTGAGAGCTGCGAATTATGGGTATGAGGCTTGCAACGCATGGCGGCACAGTGCTTAGCACTGCTGCCTTACAGCTCCAGGGGCCTGAGTCCGAATCCTGGCTTGGGTCACTCTGCACATTCTACCCATATCTGCGTGGCTTTCCTCCGGATACTCCGGTTACCTCCCACAGTCCAAAAGACATGATGTTTAGGTGCATTGGCCATGCTTAATTTTCCCTCAGTGTACCCAAACCAGCTCCAGGGTGAACGTGAACCGTGAGTGAATGAGCAGCTGCATGCAGGGCAATTGACGAACAAGCCTAAATACCTCTCCTCTGGAGAGCGCTCTTCCTCCCTAATCAACATGGCAATAAATTTAGTCACCTACTGAATCATGATGGGGAATCAAACTGGACTAAAATGAGCCCCATTTGCTTTGAGGGAGCACTGCGTTCCGAAAAGATATGCAGGTTAGGTGGACTGGCCATGTTAAATTGCCCCTTAGTGTCAGGGAGACCAGCTAGGGTAAATGCACAGGGTTATGGGGATAGAACCAGTGTGGGATTGTGGTCAACGCAGACTCGATGGGCTGGATGGCCTCCTTCTGCACTGTAGATTCTACGATTCTATGACAGTGGTGGGATCAGAGAACCCCGCCAAACTAGCAAACAACATGCCCACCTCCCGCCAGAGGGAAACAGATGGGTGGGAGGTTGGAAAATCTTGCTGAAATTCCTCACAATCCTTGTTTTGTTTCCCAAATGGCAAAAAGAAACCATAGACAGCGCGAATCATTGGCTTTGCCTGCCTGCTTGTCAATGTATAGTAAAAAAAAGAGAACTGTTAACATTTTAAATGTAAGATTTTGCCTAAAATGCAGCATTGAGTATTCAATCTCCATTTCGTTTCCAAACATGTCAGGAACCAAAAACAAGGGAGTTCACAATTTACCACAGGTTGAATTCAGATATCCTTTTACATAAACTGGGAGAAACCCACGAAACCATGCTGGGAAATTCGACAACATGCTTCGAATATACAGATTACTTGTTGGGTAAGTAATGCTGCAAACTGCCTATTCTAGAAATGCGCAGATGTGGCTGGAATCTCTCCAACTCTTCTGGGGACCGGAGAGGAGATTAAGTCAAAGCCTAATCCTTTAATACAGCCTGAGATTCTGAAGTAAAATCTTTAAGGAAGCCATTAAAAGACATGGAAGACAACTCAGTGGGAAAACTTAATCACATTATTGTGCTAAATGTACTTTTCCAATTCTCAAATTTTATTTAAAACCTTATTTAGCTTGGACATTAGAAATTTTGCTCAGAGCTTAAAAAATATTTTTATAAGTCCCAGTTTTATTCATCGTTGGATTCTCCTGAAACATCATTCATGATTTATTGTTTCCATAAGTCTTTAGTAGCTTCTCAGGAACGATTTTTTTTAAGCTTCAGACACTGTTTTTGATTTGTGTGTTCTCTAGTTCTGCGAATTATTGTTTCATTTTTAACTGATCAACAATGTACAATGCAAAATGTTGATGTGGGGCTAAATATTAATATAAAAGGCATGACACAGGCAGCATGTAAGCCTGTTAACATGTTGTACATTGGTGAATATTTCAAGACTTTTATTCTCTAACTGATGGGCATAAAGTCTCAAATTTCCTCAGTCTTCTCCAATTTGTAATTTCCTCTGAAGATTGTTCTGAGACCAAGCCTGGTATTTTACAACCACCCTTGGGCAAGGCTTGTAAAATCCCATCTGAGGCCAACAGAGAATTCCGTTCTGGTGTGGGCATGGTGGTAAAATTCTGACTCAAAGCTCTGCGTCCAAAAGATAACTTGGTGTCATAACCCTCCCTTGCTGGCTCTTATACAAAAATCTGTCATTCGTTTTTCATTTATTCGTTGACAGTTGTGCAAGCATCACTAGCTAGGCCAGCATTTATTGCCTGTTTGAATCACCACAGTCCATGTGGTGTAGGTACTTCCACAGTGCTGTTAGGATTGGAGTTCCAGGATTTTGACCCCTGCGGCGATTTTGAAGAAGTGGCGATATGGCTCCAGACTGCAGAAAGTAGAAAATAATTCATCCTAAACAATATTGTTTAAACTCTTTGTTGATCACTTAAATTGTATTTTTCTTATTTACTCTTCCATGGGATGCAAATGTGACTGACCAGGCAACAATTATGGCCCATTTTATAGCAGCACAGAATCCCTACAATGCTGAAGGAGGCCAATCGGTGCATCAGGTCACTCATATTTACCCTGCTAATCTCCCTGACACTAGGGGTAATTTAGCATGGCCAATCAACCTAACCCGCACATCCTTGGACAGTAGAAGGAAACCAAAGCACCCGAAGGAAACCCACGCAGATAGAGGTAGAATGTGCAAAATTCACACAGACAATGACCCGAGGCCAGAATCGAACCCGGGTCCCTGACGCTGTGAGACAGCAGTGCTAAGCACTGTGCCACCGTGTCACCCTTAATTTCCCTTGACAAGGTGAAGGTGAGCAGCCTTTACTGCAGCAACACCTACAATGCTGTTAGGGAGGGAATTCCAGGATTTTGACACATTGTCAAACTCTGAAATCTTTTTTAATGTTCAACACTTTACCAGCTATGAGATATAAATCATCATGTTATGCCTAGGAACTATATTTCCACAGTTAGAGTGAAAATCTGACTTGAAGTAGATTTATACACATGACAGGTATATGATTATATCTCTGGACTCCACACAGTAAGTGTCTCTTATACTCTTTTGATCACATCAATTAAACAAATAAATGAATGAATTAATTAACCACCTTTAAAGGAAAAATATAACAAAAGCAAAACTTTAAATGAAACTTACTAAAATATTTTTTTGTGTGGGGGGTGGAATGTGCCTCTTTATATGTGCACAAGTAATCACTCAATCAATGTCCTCCATCTGTATGTACTTCAATTGTATCAATTGAGTACAGGGCAGTATGGTAGCACAGTGGTTAGCACTGCTGCTTCATGGGTCCTGGATTCAATTCCCGGCTTGGGTCACTGTCTGTGTGGAGTTTGCACATTCTCCTCGTGTTTGCATGGGTTTCCTCCAGGTGCTCCGGTTTCCTCCCACAGTCCAAAGATGTGCAGTTTAGGTTGATTGGCCATGCTAAGAAATTGCCCCTTAGTGTCCAGGGTAGTGGAGGTTAGAGGGATTAGTGGGTATAATATAAAGGGGTAGGGCCTGGGTGGGATTGTGTTCAGTGCAGACCCGATGGGCCAAAGGGCCTCTTTCTGCACTGTAGGGTTCTATGGTTCTATGCAGGTTAAGTGAATTGCCCCTTCGTGTCCAAAGAAGTGTAGTGTCCAAAGCTGTATAGAGTGGCAAGGTGGCACAGTGTTAGCATTGCTGTATCACAGTGCCAGAGACCCAGGTTCTATTCCTGATTTGGGTCAGTGCCTGTGCAGAATCTGCATGTTCTCCCCATGTCTGTGTGGGTTTCCTCCCACAATCTGAAAGATGTGCTGGTTAGGTGCATTAGCCATGCTAAATTCTTCCTCAGTGTATCCAAACAGGCACTGGAATGTGATGACTAGGGGATTTTCATAGTAACTTCATTGCAGTGTTAATGTAAGCCTACTTGTAACACTAAAAAATAAACTTAAACTAAAGGTTAGGTGGATTAGCTGTGATAAATGTATGGGGTTACAGGAATAGGGCAGGTGGGGTGGGAGGGGTAAGATGCTCTTTTGGAGAGTTTTTGCAGACATGATGACCTCTATCTGCACTGTAGGGAATGAATACTAACCTTCAGGTGAAATGTCTGATTCCGGGGATGGCGGGACTGATTATGAGGAAAGAGTGACTGGGTTAGAATTGTTTTCGCTCGAGTTCAGACGAATAAGGGGGAATCTCATAGGGATTTATAAAATTCTAACAGGACTAGATAGGGTAGATGCAGGGTGGATGTTTCCAATGGTGGGGGAGTCCAGAACTAGAGGTCACAGTCTGAGGATTCAGGGTACACCATTTAGGACGGAGGTGAGGAGACATTTCTTCACCCACCCAAAGAATGGTGAGCCTGTGGAATTCATTACCACAGGAAGTAGTTAATGCAAAACCTTGAATGTATTCAAGAGGTGGCTGGATATAACACTTGGGATGAACGAGATCAAAGGTTGTGGGGAGAAAGGCAGGATTTAGCTATTGAGTTGGATGATCAGCTGTGATCGCGATGAATGGCGGAGCAGGCTCGAAGAGCCAAATGGTCTCCTCCTGCTCCTATCTTCCATGTTCCTATGTCCAGATCAACCTTTTGGCTTCAGGTGGGAAACTTCCCCTGTAGAGAAAACTGCTACTGAGAAATGAGCTCTATTTAATATCAGTCTTGGGGTTTGTTTCTTCAGGA
The DNA here is from genome assembly GCF_965287045.1 of Carcharhinus amblyrhynchos. Classification (NCBI taxonomy): domain Eukaryota; kingdom Metazoa; phylum Chordata; class Chondrichthyes; order Carcharhiniformes; family Carcharhinidae; genus Carcharhinus; species Carcharhinus amblyrhynchos. Next base: position 12,499,316 of record NC_137339.1, read on the forward strand.
TTACGCAATTTCTGTATAGTTATTTTGGGCCTGATTTTACCAGCACGTTGCACCCGTTTTTGGGCACGAAAACTTGGTAAAGTCAGGCATGAGGTGAGTAGTGCATGCCCACCTCTGTACCAGTTCCACCTTTACCAAGGCCCAAAAATGGCCACAATTGGGACTGCACCTGAAATGGGTGTAAGACAGCCATTTAAATGTATTTGCATGCATTCAAATTGACTTAATGGTCTGCACATCCAACTTTCCAGCATTTCCCTCTTTACAACCACGTTCGCCCAACCAGAATTGGCACGAAGCAGACACGCTCCATAGAAGTCCAATTTGGGCGCTCCAGTTACTGAGAAGGTAGATGCTTAGCATACGACTGCTCTCTGCTTGAGATCGGTGAAGGTCGGGTGGGAGGGAGGTGGGTCCACTGCCACTCTGCTTGAGAACAGTGGAGGGAAGGGGGTTCCACTGCCTCTCTGCCTGAGATTGGTGAGAGGAAGGAGTGAGTGGCTCGCGATCATTTTGGGTCACAGTGAAGTCATAGAGGTTTATAGCATGGAAACAGGCCTTTCGGCCCAACTTGTCCGTGCTGCCCTTTTTTTTGAAACCACTGAGCTAATCCCAATTGCCCGCATTTGGCCCATATTCCTCTATACCCATCATAGAAGAATGATAAGGGATTTCATAGAAACATACAAAATCCTGATGGGACTGGACAGGCTCGATGCGGGAAAAATATTTCCAGTGTTGGTGAAGTCCAGAGCTAGGGGCCACAATCGAGGAATAAGGGGTAAGCCATTCAGGACTGAGATGAGGAAGAACTTCTTCACTTAGAGAGTTGTGAACCTGTGGCATTCTCTACCACAGAAGGCTGCTGGGGGCCAGTCATTGGATATGTTTAAGAGGGACGTGACCCTTGCGGCTAAAGGGATCAAGGAATATAGGGAGAAAGCGGGAGTGGGATATTGAAAGTGCATGGTCTGCCACATTCATACTGAATGGTGGTACAGGCTCAAAAGACCAAATGGCCTGCTCCTGCACCTATTTCCTATGTTTCTTTGTTACCCATGATGTGGAGACGCTGGCATTGGATTGGGGTAAACACAGTAAGAAGTCTCAGAACACCAGGTTAAAGTTCAATAGGTTTATTTGGTAGTAAACGCCACTAGTTCATCTGACAAAGGGGCAGAGCCCCGAAAGCTAGTGGCGTTTTCTACCAAATAAACCTGTTGGACTTTAACCTGGTGTTGTGAGACCTTTTTCTTTGTTACCCGGCCAGATTGCCAATGACTCTCCGTGTTTATCATAATAGCTCTCAGCCTAACTAGTACTTACAGGTCACTGTTTTATCTTTATTGCAGTTTAACATTGCTGACAGGTTAATTGACAGTGCGGAAGATTCCTGTGACAGTCTCCTTGGTCATGCCAAATTCACTTGCCTTCAGCTAGCAAAGTCGGCATCAGGTCACCTTTTCCGGAAAGTTCTTGGGTCGTCCAGTCTGTCATTCTTTCACTTCAGGTTGCTTAAGGTGAGGTACCATTTTAACTTCACCAAAAGGCTGGCAAAACACCGTGATACAGTTGAGTGTTTGAACTGAAATTCACTGCTTCAGTAACAGCAAACATTGGAAAAGTTACAAAGTAAACTGTTCATTTAGGATGCAGAAAAATACTGCAGGCTGATTTTCATGCTTTCAAATCATTCAGAAAAATAAACTGAATAAGGAAAAATATTCTGGAATGTTTTCTGAATCTGCTTGCTGTTGAATGGGCACCTGGAAATATTAGGGTGCAGAGACATAGTAAACTACTTTAAATACCTTTCCTCAGATTTCCTGCCACACAGTTCATAACTACCTGCCCTGAAGCAATGTACGGTTTTAAATCTTGATCTGAAAAATGGGTAGAACGTCCTCCTTGTCCACTGATTCCGGAGTTTTTCATACCTTCCTGCGGAGTGAGCGTCGATCTCAGGGTTTATCATTTTCTCATAAATGTGTGTCCTTAAGGTATTGCTTTACACAGCAACAGTTTAGCACACGTTGGTGCATTTAAAAAAAAACTGGGGGAAGAACCAGCAGTGAGTTTCGAATGGTGAAAAGGGCTGAGAGAAGAGTGGGAGGGAATGAGATTAGCAGGCACAGAGAAGAACTTAGAGAAAGAAAGGAACCGAAATAGACAAAGAGAGCAATGGAATGAGAAGGTAGACAGAGATAGACAGGGGCGGCATGGTGGCACAGTGGTTAGCACTGCTACCTCACAGTTCCAGGGACTTGGGTTCAATTCCAGCCTTGGGTGGCTGTGTGGAGTTTGCTTATTAGTCACAAGTTGGCTTACATTCACACTGTAATTAAGTTTTTGTGAAAAGCCCCTAGTCACCACACTCAGGCACCTGTTCAGATACACTAAGAGAGAATTTAGCATAGCCAGTGCACCTAACCCGCACATCATTGAATTATGGGAGGAAACCGGGGCAGTCGGAAGAAACCCACGCAGACACAGGGAGAATGTGCAAACTCCACACAGACAGTGACCCAAGCTGGGAATTGACCCCAGGTCTGCGGCGCTGTGAGGTAACAGTGCTATCCACTGTGCCACCCATGTCTCCCCATGGGGTTTGTCCCAGGTGCTCTGGTTTCCTCCCATACTCCAAAGATATATGGGTTAGATTAGTGGGCCATGCCAAATTGCCCCTTAGTAGCAGTGGGATTGTCAGGGTAAATACATGAGGTTGTGTGGATAGGGACTGGGTGGGATTGTTGTCGGTGCAGGCTCAATGGGCCAAATGGCCTCCTTCTGCACTGCAGGAATTCTATGAGAAAGAGAGCCTGAGAGAGAGAGAGCAAGAGGGACCAGCCAAATGGCGAGAGAATATAGAAAGTGAAAGAAACATAAAGAGATCAAGGGATGTGAACTTTTTTTTGTTTAATATGAATGTTTTTAATTCGAAAGCAGTTAGGAAAATATTGGTCTGGCTGCAATAGAATGATTTAAATCAGACTAGACCGAAATGAAGGCTATTTTGTTATTTGATGTGGTTAAACTTCATAGTATGGGAAAAATTATTTGCCCAACTTTCTGAGGCTATATACTGTTTGGTTTGCATAACCAAGACTGCTACTGTGGTTGCCTTACAGACAATCAAAGCTAAAAAAATGGTGCAGACTTTTCTTTATAGTCCAATAGTTCAATAAATCTGGGAGTGATTTACAGTCTGCTGTATGGCCAGACTGTAGAAATTTATTTTTTTTAACCCACATTAACTGAACACTCAATTAAATAATCTTCAGCAAGGGCATCATGAGAGAGGGGGTCACTTTAACTTCGGATACCAAGGCTGGAATTTTACCACCCCGGCCACCACAGGAATCAAAGCAGGCGAGGGGCGGATCATGGAAATGTCCATTAACCTCGAGTGGGATTTTATGGTTTCAGGATGACCGAGGTTGTAAAATCTCATCCCAAATGGGGAAACTCAAGTATTGAACTCTGCACTTACAACCTGCCCAAAACTACTCTCTATTACACCCCATCCAAAATTAGCCACCCTTGTACCCCACCTAACATTATCATCAATTGCAATGTGGCTATATTGCATCCCTTCCTACATTAGTTTTCATTACACACCATTTACCATTACCCTCCGTAACCTTCCCAACACTACTCTTAGTTGGATGGGAGGCTCTCCAACTTGAGGAGCTATTACCAAAGTGAAGAGACTGTTCTGAGAGACTTCCTCTTTGCTGATGATTGTGCCCTGTACACTGGCTCAGAGCCAGAGATGCAATTCAGTATGGACAAATTTTCCACAGCTTGTGACAACTTTAGACTCACCATCAACATTAAAAAAACCAAAGTCATGCACCAGCCTGCTCCTTGTGCACTGTACACAGACCGCATAATCACAATCAAAAGGCAGAAAGTACAGGCAGTGGGCCAGTTCACTTATCTTGTGAGCACCCTCTCCCAAGCAGTGACTATTGATACAGAAGTTAACTGCAGAATAGCAAAGGCAAGTTCTGCTTTCGGTAGACTGCGCTCCACTGTATGGGAACATTGAGGAATCAGCCCAGCAACAAAACTGAAGGTCTACAGTGCCATGGTACTCACTACTCTCCTGTATGCCTGTGAAAAGTGGACTGTGTATTGAAGGCATGCAAGACAGCTCAATCATTTCCACATGACTTGTCTTTGCAGAATATTACGCATCAGATGGCAAAACAAAGTACCAGATACTGAATTCTCTCTAGAGCAAGTCTACCATCAGTCCACACGCCGCTGATGAGAGCGCAGACCCGGTAGGCAGGTCATGTCATCCGTATGCCAGACGAGCGCATACTCAAGTAGCTCCTTTTTGGGTAACTCTCTGCTGGAAGATGGTCGCATGGAGGGCAGAAGAAACATTACAAAGACACACTCAAGGCCTCCCTGAAGTCGCTTGACATAGACATGACCACCTGGGAAACGCTGGCACAAAACTGCCCTACCTGGCACTGCCTCATCCACAAGGGCTGTCAAGCTTATGAAGCAAGGCGCATTGCTGAAGCAGAACTTAAGCGTGAGCTGTGCAAGTCCAGAGCCACCAGCGCAACAACTACAGTGTCTACACAAGCCTGTCCAATACGTGCCAAAACATTCCATGCCCAAATTGACCTGATCAATCATCTTCAGACACATCGCATCCAGCCTCAAAATGACTAATGGTGTCGAGGTCCTCATCGACGATGATGGACAAACAACAACTCTCAGTTGTACCCTGGCATCAGTATTTATCATTGAATCCCTGCAATGCAGAAGGAGGCCATTCAGCCCGTTGAGTCTTCACTGACTCTCCAACAGAACATCTTACCCAAGCGCACCATACTACCCTATCCTAGTAACACCGCATATTTAACTCGCTAATTCTCCTAACCGATACATCTTAGTACATTAAAAGACAATATAGCATGGCCAATACACCTAAGCTGCACATCTTTGGACTGTGGGAGGAAACCCGAGCATCTTGGAGGAAACCCACACCGGCACAAGGAGAATGTGCAAATTCCACAAACAGAGTCACCCAACACTGGAATCGAACCTGGGTCCCTGGCGCTGTGAGACAGCAGTGCTAACCATGCCGCCCCTCTTCACTGTGGTTCATTTCATTTCTGTTTGTTGATTTCAACAAGGAATAAATTCTGTCTTGCCGATGGGCAAGTTAAGTTAAAACGGCTGCCTATTATTTCCAAATTTCCCTGAACCTGGTCCCATTATTCTATGGTTTTTCGGGAATCTACTGGGGCAGATCAGGATCAGTTCTGAAGAAATTCCTGAGCAAAGCATAAAGGCAGAATTTTCAATGACACATGTTCAAAATAAAATGTATCAAATTACAAATTACAATCTGAGAATTTGCCAACTATACAGTTTGAAAAGTGATTTGGCACCGCAAAGTGTAAATGTTACAGAACTTTCTGGTTTGAATGATCCAATCATTCACCCATTAACCATCAAATACGATAAAGCGAGCATATCCTTCGCAATTGATTAGAAGCTGTTTCTCTCTGTGTTTAGCCGTCACAGATAAATATCGCATTACTACAGCATAATTCACTTGCCACATCTGGAGCTTTTAAAATAGGTACCAGATACTGAGTTAGGGAATTAAATTTATACATATCGCAGAAATGTTTCTGCTCCAGAGCAAAAAGTATCCATATTTATATCCCAAAGTAGTGAGGTTTCTGTAAGACTATAAGACGTGGGAGTAGAAGTAGGCCATTCGATCCATTTTTCTTTATTCATTCGTGAGACACGGGCTTCGCTGGCTGGCCAGCATTTATTGCCCATCCCCAGTTGCCCTTCAGAAGGTGGTGGCGAGCTGCCTTCTTGAATCACTGCAGCCCGTTCTGTGTGTTGATGCACAATGCTATTAGGGTGGGAATTCCAGGATTTTGATCCAGCAACTGTGACTGCCGAAATTTTACTGGCACACTTGCCCGAGGGTCATAAGATCATGGCTAAGGCCAATGGAAAATGCTGTCCTGCGAGTCCCGTCTACCCTGTTTTCAGGGTGGGGTGACGGTAACATCAGGGCCATTCAGTTTGCTTCCCCATTCCATGAGATCATGACTGATCTGATGTGAAAATCCTCAACCCCAATTCCCTACTTTGTCCCCATAATCCTTGATCCCCTTACTGATTAAAAAGCTATCTCACTCTTCAGTATAAGTTTATTTATTTGTGTCACAAGTAGGCTTACATTAACAATGCAATGAAGTTACTGTGAAAATCCCCCAGTTGCAACACTCCAGTGCCTGTTCATGTGCACTGAGTGAGAATTTTGCATGCCCAATGCACCTAACCAACACATAAGAACATAAGGAATAGGACATCTTTCGGACTGTGGGAGGAAACCAGAGCACTCAGAGGAAACCCACGCAGACACAGGGAGAACATGCAGACTCCACACAGGCAGTGACCCAAGCGGGGAATTGAACCCGAGTCCTTAGCACTGTGAGGCAGCAGTGCTAACCACTGTGCCACCATGCTGCACCATACTTAATGACCCAGCCTTTACATCTCTGTTCAGTAAAGAATTCCACCGATTCCCTATAATCTGAGAGAAGAAATTCCTCCCCATCTCCACCTTAAATGGCCTATCCCCTTACTCTGAGATTATGCCCTCTAGTTCTAGACTCTCCCACAAAGTGAAACAACTTCTCATCATTTACCCTGTCAAATCCCCTGAGAATCCTATATATTTCAATAAGGTCACCCCTCATTCTTCTAAACTCCAATGAGCACAGGCCCAACCTACTGAACTCTCTTCAAAAAAAAATCATTCCATTTGGGATCAACCTAGTGAAGCTTCTCTGGGCTGTCTCTAATGCCAGCGTACCTTTCCTTAAATGAGGGGGCCAAAACAGTTTGCAGTATTCCAGATGTGGTCTAGCCGATGCCCTGTATAGTTTTAGCAAGACTTCCCTTTTTTATACTCCATTCCTTTGGAAATAAAGGCCAATATTCCATTTGCCTTCTCAATTACCTGCTTATCGAGCCTTAGGGCAGAATCTGGCAGAATGATAGCTCTGGTGAGAAAACTGGCATTGAACTCTCTAGCTCCATTGATCAGTTTTCTGTCCAGATCTTGTTATTCAAACACCAAAACAGAGTGAGCCTGGTTTGTATTGTCAGTGTGGCAAGGCAGGAACTCTTAGAATCATGGATAGCTTCATAGAATCATCCAGCGCAGAAGGAGGCCATTTGGCCCATCGAGTCTGCACCAACCACAATCACACCCAGCCCCTGTACCTATCACCCCATGCACTTCCCAGCTCATCCCTCTGACAATAAAGGGCAATTTAGTATGGCCAACCCAACTAACCCTTACATCTTTGGACTCTGGGAGGAAATCAGAGTACCTGGAGGAAACTCACGCAGACATGGGGACTCTCTGCAAACTCCATACAAACAGTGACCCAAACCGGGAGTCGAACCTGGCTCCCTGATGCTGTGAGGCAGCAGTGCTAGCATGCATCGTGCAATCCTGTTTCTTAGAGACAGGAACCAGCACCACAGAGACCCAATTGTTGAAAATAACTAATCACCACTGCATCCCCCCTTCTTGCCCCCATGCTCCGTCCCCCCCATCTCCTCACCATGGAGCTATCTGTTGCCTCAGTGTCCTTCTTTGTGCAATCATGTTGTTCCTAAATTGTGGCAACCTGCACACAGTGCTCCAGCTGTGGTCTAATGAGTGTTTCACACAACTCCATCATAGACTCCCTGCTCTTATATTCAATGCCTCAGCCAATAAAGGCAAGGATCCCATGTGCCTTCTTAACAACTTTACCTACCTGTCCACCTGCCTTCAGGAATCTATGGACATGCCCTCCAAGGTCACTTTGGTCCTCTGTACTCCCCAGCATCCTACCATTCATTATGTATCCCATTGCCTTGTTAGTGTTGCCAAAATGTATCACCTCACTCTTTTCAGGGTTAGATTCCATTTGCCACTGTTTTATCCATCTGTCCAACCCATCTCCATCATCCTGTAATCTAATCCTCCTCGCTCTTTACCACACCATCAATTTTCGTGTCATCTGCAAACCTACTGCTCAAACCTCCTACTTGAACTTACATGTTAGTTTTCTTGTGATTTCTAAGAATGTAAAAGCTGAGAGCAGGAGTCAGCAATTCAGCTCCTCGAGCCTGCTCAAAACAATCATGGCTGATCTTATTGCGGCCTCACCTCCACTTTCCTGCCTGTTCACTGCAGCCTTCAGCCCTCTACTAAGTAAAAACCTACCCATTTCCTCCTTAAACTTCTTTCGTGTTCTGACACCCACTGCACTCTGAGAATTCCAGATTTACAATCCTTTGCGCGAAGTAATTCTTCCTTATTTCTGTTTTAAATCTGCCACTCCTTCTCCTTAAACTATGGCCTCTCATTCTGGAATATTCAACAAGTGTAAACGCCTGCTCTATGTCTTCCCTGTCAATCCCCTTTCGCACCTAATATTTCTCTATTAGATCTCCTCTCATTCTTCTGAGCTCCTGCGGGTATAGCCTAAACTGTTCCAGGATCACCAAATCCCTCAGTACTGCAGCTTTCTCAGGTTCATCCAGGAATAGAAAGAACTGCCTCTTCCAGAACACAGATCTCACAACGAAATAACACATTCACATCTCAGGGCAGTGAAATTCCAAAGTTCCATCCCAGTTTCCAGTTCCAATACAAATCGTGGCGAGATCACACAGTCCCATCCCAAAACAACAAGATCATCCAGAGCTATTCCAGAACAGCAAGGTTCCACTCTTCTGCCTTAGAACTCTAAGGTCCCAATTCTAGAATGGAAAGATCCCACAACTCTGTCCCTTAGCAGTGATATTCCATATTCCCAGCAGCATCCCACAGACTAGCTGAAACCAGTGAGATCCTTTGGCCTGACTTTAAACAGTGAGGTGAAGCTATCCTGAGACACACTGCCTGTAGTCTCAGTGAGTGTCATTGCAATCCCAAAGCAGAAATGCCCCACAATCGCTTCTTAAGCAACGCTGCCTCCCATCCAAGGTCAACGGGATCCCATGACCCTAAAACCATGTAAAGAGATCCCAAAGAAGGGAAATCTGACTGCCCACATCAATATGGGCGGCATGGTGGCACAGTATTGCTGCCTCACAATACCAGGGACACAGGTTCAGTTCCCAGCTTGGGTCATGGTCTGTGCCAAGCCTGCAAGTTTTCCTTGTGTCTGTGTGGGTTTCCTCCACATGTTCCGGTTTCTCCCACAGTCCGAAAGATGTGCTGGTTAGGTGCATTGGCCTTGCTAAATTCTCCCTCAGTGTACCCGAACAGGCACCGGAGTGTGACATCTAGGGGATTTTCACAGTAACTTTGTTGCACTGTTAATATCAGCCTACTTGTGATGCTAATTAATAAACTTTAAAAATATTCAGCAAGTTTGCGCAGTCACACTATCAAAATGCCCATGTGTAGCCAAGATACTTTCTTATTGTTTCACAGAATAAGTAATCATAGAATCATAGAAACCCTACAGTGCAGAAAGAGGCCATTGGGCCCATCGAGTCTGAACTGGCCACAATCCCTCCCAGGCCCTACTCCATATCCCTACACATTTCCCCACTAATCCCTCTAACCTACGCATCTCAGGACACTGAGGGGCAACTTTAGCAGGGCCAATCGACCTAACCCGCACATGTTTGGATTGTTAGAAGTACTCTTAAAATTAAAAAAAAATTAAAAATCTAATTCAATCAAATCAAGTCCAATTCAGATTCTCAACAAGTTGGGACATTCCTGATCCAAGCTGACAAGACAGGGCTCTCACCTCCTGTCTTGGGCTTGATCTACATGATCCAAGCTGATTGGAGTAGGCACCTCCTCCAAGGTTTGATCTCATTTGCATGTTAGCCAAAAGGTCGAGATGCTGCTTTTAAAAATTGGTTCAAATGAAGCTAACATGTAATCTAATGACTTCAACCACGTACAGCATGTCAATTCTACACTTGATCTTAGCCAAAAGGATTAAACTGATAAGACAGATACTACACTTGATCTTAGCCAAAAGGCCGAGAAACATAATAAGTAGTTTTAAAATTACGGTACTGGTGAGGGATGTCAAAAATGGCAAGGAAGTCAATGCTTGGTGTAAAGTATGCTTTGAAACAATTGAATAACGTAGCCATAGAAATCATAGTTACAGAGGGGGGAATGTGCCAAAAATACTGTTGTCTTAGATCAAAGCAACTGTGAGAGGCACAATCTTAATTAATGTAAACTCGGAGTTAGAAATATTTCACTTGGTGATAACTGAAAGGAATTGATAGATTTGGCAATATTCCAAGCAGACTTTCCATAGATCACAGTGCTGGATCCATTGTTCACAAGCATTGTGCTGCTGGGCACAAACTATGTGTGACCGTGAATTATGAAAATGAAAGTTTGGAGCCAGCATTATCTGTCATCTCATTCATTTAAATGCTGTGGCAAAATTTGCATAAGCAATGGGCTCTTATACAGATTACTTTTTCAACTTGTCTCCATGGAGTCATAGAGTCATGGAATCCTTACAGTGCAGAAGGAGGCCATTCGGCCCATCAAGCCTGCACCGACAACAATCCCACCCAGGCCCTGTTCCCGTAACCCCACATATGTACCCGGCTAATCCCTCTAACCGATGCATCCTGGGACACCAAGGGGCAATTTAGCATGGCCAATCAACCTAACCTGCATATCTTTGGACTGTGGGAGGAAACCAGAGCACCTGGAGGAAACCCACACAGACACGGGGAGAACGTGCAAACTCCAGGTCCCCAGAGCTGTGAGGCAGCAGCGACGACCACTGTGCTATCATATCTTTGCCTCTGCTCCACTACCACTTCTTCCCCATGCAGGCATTTACGGTCACCAAGGATACCTCAGTAACTTGTTTTCCTTTAAGAAAGTGAATTCCATTCCATTGCATTGAAACACTGGAATCTCATCATCTCAGTTTCTTAATGAAAATCCTTGGCAGCAGCAGAGAGTGCTGTTGATGTATTTCAGGATGTAAAAAGAAAACAGACGTGTGCAGGGGAGGAGGGAGGTTTCAACAATTTACAAAATAAAATGGACCTAAGATGTAAAAGAAATGTTGAAGGAGTTTATTCAGAGGCGATGAGAGGCAATACAATGCATAGCTAAAAAGAAACAATGCTGGATAAATAGCAGGATTCATCTTCATTCCTTGTCTCCCTCTAGGCAGCAAAAACAATGACTTTCAAACAGCTTCAAGAGCCAATCGATCTTTCCAATCCCCATGGACACCACCCTCTTCCCAAAATGCTAAATAGCTGGCTCTAAAAACTCCCAGCCTTCAGCCCTTCTGAAGCTCAATCTTTAAAGTTTTCTAATTAGCCAGTTAATACCACTTAAAACTATATCCGCACTCCCTAAAGGCAAAGTGCAAAGGCTGTGGAAATGGTTCCGACACGGTCACTGAGCACATTCTCCTTTAACTACCTGAACTAACTCCTCCACCCTTCACACTGCCATCGATTCTCTTCATACAGCAAGGGGAGTGATGGAAGAGGGAGTTGCCGTTTTTCCTCCCCAGCGATGATTCTTGACTGGAGAACCAAAACAGGAATTGAAGAACATTGTTTCCCAACCTTTACCACCACCACTTCCCCCCCCTACCTCTCCGCCCACCCCCCCCCACCCCGCCCGCACCTCTCCAACACCCCCTACCCCGCAGCATTGGAATCTGACTGATTCTTTGAATAACCCATCACTTCAATCAACCTCGACAAGTGAGCAATGGGATGATTAAAGAATTCTGCCCACAATATATTTTTACAGACTGCAGTACAAAGGTGAAGCATGGGTTTGATTCCCAGCTTGGGTCACTGTCTGTTTGCACATTCTCCCTGTGTCTGCGTGGGTTTCCTCCAGGTGCTCCTGTTTCCTCCCACAGTCCAAAGATGTGCGAGTTAGGTGGTCTGGCCATGCTAAATTGCCCCTTAGTGCCAGGGCACTAGCTAGAATTAATGCATAAGGTTATGAGAGTAGGGCCTGGGTAGGACTGTGGTTGGTGCAGACTCGCTGGGCCTCCTTTTGCACTCTAGGATTCTATGATTCCATAAGCATCATTTATGAGAAAGTTCTGTGCAAATAGATTGACCCCGAGTTATCCTAAAAGCAAAATTGAGGATTATAGTTAGCACTGATTTGCACAGGAACAAGGAGCTTCTGCAAGAAAATTGAATATTGAATGCAAACAAATTTATTGTTGTGTCCTGGTTAACACTTACCCTCAACAACACCAAGGCAGATTATGGGGAGGCAGTGGTGTAGTGGTATTGTCATGGACTAGTAATCCAGAAACACAGGGTAATGTCTGAGAATCTGGGTTCAGATCCCACCACGACAGATGGTGAAATTTGAATTCAACAAAAATGTACTGTTAAAAGTCTAATGATGACCGTGAAACTATTGCCAGAAAAACCCAATGTCCTCTAGGAAAGGAAATCAGCCATCCTTACCTGATCTGGCCTATGTGTGACTCCAAATCCACAGCAGTGTGTTGACTCTCAAATGTCCTCTAAAATCAAGGGCAGTTAGGAATGGACGATAAATGCTGGCCCTGCCAGCAACACCCATATCCCACGAATGTATAAAGAAAAGGTTTAATTATGATCACATTGCTTTTTGTGAAGCCTTGTCCTACATAAGTTGACTGCCATGTTTCACTACATTACAACCGTGACTACACTTCAAAAGTACTTCATTAGCCGCAAAGTGCTTTTGCATGTCCTGTGGATTTGGATGCAAGTCTTCGTTTTCAACCTTTCCATGGCATTGTACATTTTGCCTGATATTTATTGTTAATTCTGAATTGCCAGCACTCCAGCCTCTACCCATTCAAAATTATCCCTCTTTAATCATAGAATCATAGATTGCCTACAGTGCAGAAGAGGGCCATTCAGCCCATTGAGCTTGCACCAACAACTACCCCACTTTGGCCATATCCTCATAACCCCATTTATTTACCCTGCAAATCTCCCTAAAATAAAGGGAGAATTTAGCATGGTCAATTGACTTAACCCACACATCCTTGGATCAGTAAATTCCTGCTTTGTGGAGGAAACATTTCAATAATTCCAATGTTTTTTGACAATGTGTTAATCATCTCATCCATTGTGCTCTTGGCTAGGTACAATAAAACACCTCTCCTCCCCACATAACCTTTCACAGACTGGTCATTGCTAATTTTTAGATTGCCCAAGTTAGGGCATGAATTCATCAGACGGATGGATGGACCAGCAAACAAAATGAACGAAGGGCGTAAAAGCACCGCACGAGTATATAAACAAACAATTCCTTTATAGATGCATGCAGATGTTCCAACTCACTGCCCTTAGGCATGCTTACAAATTTGTATAAATTTGATACAATAAGAAACAGTCACACCAAAAATGTGCAACATATGGTCCTACAGCTGGTATTCTTCATCTATAAAGGTCTGGATTTCCCATCAAGTACCACCCAGTGCTTTAGTTATATTCCCAATAGGAAAATGGGCCAGATCTCCACCCACTTTAATGCCCAATTGTTTCTCCCCATCATCCTGTGTAGATGTTGTAAAAGTTCATTTAAAACAAAATGAAACAAAGTGCAATCATCATCTATACCGGCTTTTGCCGTTTACACTCAGCTATGATTATAAGAACATAAGAACATAAGAAATAGGAGCAGGAGTAGGCCATCCAGCCCCTCGAGCCTGCCCCGCCATTCAATAAGATCATGGCTGATCTGTCGTGGCTCAGTTCCACTTTCCCGCCCTCTCCCCATAACCCTTAATCCCCTCTCTTATCAAAAACCCATCAACCCGCGTCTTAAAAATATTTAGCGAGGTAGCCTCCACCACTTCAACAGGCAGAGAATTCCAGAGATTCACCACCCTTTGAGTGAAGAAGTTCTTCCTCAACTCTGTTCTAAACTGCCCCCCCTTTATCTTGAGGCTGTGCCCCCTAGTCCTACTGTCCTTTCTGAGCGGGAAGAGTCTCTCCACCTCTATCCTATCCATCCCATTCAATTATGGACACGCAAAGCAAACCAGCAGTGATGTAAATGCTGGTGAAGAGGCAGAAGTAAACCTCTGGGGGCAGCATGGTGGCACAGTGGTTAGCATTGATGTATCACAGCACCAGGGATCCCAGTTTGATTCCCAGATCACTGTCCGTGTGGAGTTTTCACTTTCTCCCTGTGTCTGCATGGGTTTCCTTTGGGTGCTCCGGTTTCCTCCCACAATCCAAATATGTGCAATTTAGGTGGATTGCCCCTTGGTGTCCAAACATGGGTAGGTTAGGGGGATTGGCCATGTTAAATTCCCCTTGGTGTCCAAAGATGCATAGGTTAGGTGCATTAGCCATGATGAGTAGGTTAGGCGAATTGGTCATGTTAAATTGCCCCTTAGTGTCGCAAGACACGTTAGTAAGGGAGACTAGTGAGGTAAATATGTGAGGTTACAGGGATAGGGTTGGTTGGGATGCTCTGTTGGAGAGTTGGTGCAGAATCAATGGGCCAAATGGCCTCCTTCTGCACAGGTGGCTGGACAACAGGTGGAGGTGGAAAATCATAGAATCCATGGGCTTATGGCTGGGCTATCAAACAGGTCCCACCACAACAAAGTCGGAAAATCCGGGTCAGATGTTTTCAGAAAATATTTCCAATAAATGATAGGCCTTTATGATAATGTTCAAACTCAGACAACCATTGCACAGATATCATACAACATGCAGCAAGTGTGTACACCCCAACTCCACCAAGAACACAAGGCCAGTACAAGGAAGCCTACAGCTGCCAACACTGTGTTCAAGATCCTTTATATTGTTTCTTGTTTTACTTTAAATTTACAAACCCTCTGCCTCTGACCCCATCAGAAGCATTTGCTGTACTGCCAATATTCTTCTTCACAATTTGGCTCAGGGTCCTTGCTCCTCTCCCGAGCCAAGCTCACTGCCAAGGTTTAAGCATTTTCCAGATATGACACGAACATTTGTAGAATATAACATTTCCATTCGGGACTTGCTCAATGAAAAGATGCATTTATTATGAAGCTGTGTCTGGCAGGGAAAAAGAAACTTCAACACAAGAAAAAAACAACAAAGAACTATCTGGGCTCTGTAAATTTGCTGTGCACTCGACCATTTAAAGCAAAGGAAGGAATAAATATTTCCACGTTCAGCTGTTTAAGTCATTGGATTTTTTTTCAAGTATGCTGTGACACACTTACCCTACCCAATAGATTCAAAGAGTTTTGACAAAGGGTCATCTGGACTTGAAACGTCAACTCTTTTCTCTCTTTACAGATGCTGCCAGACCTGCTGAGATTTTCCAGCATTTTCTCTTTTGGTTTCAGATTCCAACATCCGCAGTAATTTGTCTATATTTAAATGGGCCCTCTGTGTGTAGGTGGGTCTAGCAGAGTTGCAGTTATTAGTTGCAGATCACTGACTAATCAGTTTATATTGAAAGCCTTTTTTCTTAACCCAAGATGCAGTGGATGGCACGGTGACACAATGATTAGCACAACTGCTTCACTGCACCAGGGACCCGCGTTCGATCC
The DNA here is from genome assembly GCF_965287045.1 of Carcharhinus amblyrhynchos. Taxonomy (NCBI): domain Eukaryota; kingdom Metazoa; phylum Chordata; class Chondrichthyes; order Carcharhiniformes; family Carcharhinidae; genus Carcharhinus; species Carcharhinus amblyrhynchos. Next base: position 12,514,921 of record NC_137339.1, read on the forward strand.
CCGGCTTGACTCACTGTCAGTGTATGTTCTCCCCGTATCTGCATGGGTGTTCTCTGGGTGCTCCGGTTTCCTCCCATGGTCCAAAAGACATGTTGGTTAGATAGATTGGGCCATGCTAAATTGTCCCAAGGTGTGTAGGTTTGGGTGATAAGTGGGGTAAATACATGGGGTTATGGGGATAGGGGCTGGATGGGATTGTTGTAGGTGCAGGCTCAATGGGCCGAATGGCCTCCTTCTAAACATTCTACTACTTCTACTAACTTCATTGCAATGTTAATGTAAGCCTACTTGTGACTAATAAATAAACTCATTTACTAATCTTGGCCTAAACATGCGCTCAAATTCTGTTTTGTCTCTTCGAGCTGAACCATTTTTAAATTGGAATTATTTTTTTCTGGATCAGGATTTTCCAGACCCACCCACCAGTGGAATCTTCTGGTCCCATCGTATTCAATGGACTTTTGGCCGGTTCACTGTACTCGCCCGGAAAATCCCGACCCTAGTTTTCAAAAGCTGCAGTTTTGTGATATTTGCAATCAAGTATCCAGGATGCTTGGGGTTCATTGTATATAGACAGCAACTGAAATCAATGAAAAGAACACTTCTCATAAATGTGAGGTATTGACCATGGGTAGCACTAGGTGCCATACTCTCAGTGAATGGAGGGACAGGTTCAAGTGACTGAATGGCCTCCTTTATCTCTATGTTCTCAGTTCTAGTTCATAACAGAACTAGAGGGCACAGTCTCAAAATAAGGGGGGGGGGAGCAGTTTAGATCGGAGTTGAGGAGGAACTTCTTCACTCAAAGGGTGGTGAATCCCTGGAACTCTCTACCCATTGAAGTGGTGGAGGCTACCTCGCTGAATATATTTAAGTCATGGGCAGATAGATTTCTGATGTACAAAGGAATTAAGGGTTATGGGGAGAAAGCGGGAAAGTGGAACTGATCCACTTCAGATCAGCCATGATCTTATTGAATGGCGGGGCAGGCTCGAAGGGCTAGATGGCCTACTCCTGCTCCTATTTCTTATGTTCTTATACAGTGAAGAAGATTTTATATGGTCAAGAACTATAATCTAGCAGAGTCTGGCTTTACGAATCATTGACTGCATTTCATCTGAAGTGGTACCAGTTACATAACCGTAAGAGATAGGAACAGGAGTAGGCTAACCAGCCCTCCGAGCTCGCTCCACTATTTAATAAGAACACGGCTGATCTAATCCTCACTAAGTCCACTTTTATGTCTTCTCTCCATAACCCTTAATTCCCCTAGTGATTAAAAACCTACCGATCTCAGCCTTCAAAATGTTCAAGGACTCGACCTCCGCAGCTTCCTGGGGTAAAGAATTCCGAAGATTCCAAATGCTGTGTGAGAGAAGAAATTCTTCAAGTACATTTAGCGGGATTTTCTGGCCTCGCTCGCCCCAAGGCAGGAACATCCCTCCTGAGGTCAACATTGTCTATGTCCCGCCCTCTACCATTCCCTGGGTGGGAGGGGAAAATTTCACCCATCGAAACTACATTCACTCATGTCATCTGTGGGCTGTCAACTGAGGCTGCTTACTGGACAACACAGGTTAGTTTCACCGAAACCATCTAAAGTATGTAAGTGAAGTCGGCAGCAGCCATTTGAAGCCACACTCATATTAATTAACCAAAATGTGCTGCACCCAAACCTGAGATGTGCCATCAAGAGCCACACTTAAAAGTGACGTAAAACTATTCATCTTTTCCAGCCAATGAGCAGCGTCCGGAGGTTCACCTGAACTGTGACCCAAAGTGAGCCTCCTGTGACAGGAATGGCTGACATTTCAAACCCATCTTTTTCAAAGCCAGTGTAAATGAAAATTGGTTCCAGCCAGCAGTATCTGGAATTTGTTGACTCTGCATGTGGTGGAAGTAGGTTCAATCAAGGCATTCAAAAAGGGAATTTGACTGTTAATCGAAGAGGAACAATGTGCAAGCTTGAGAGTCAAGCAGGCGGGGGAATGATACTAAATAAATTGCATGTTCGGAGAGTTAGTGCAGATAAAATAGGCCAAATGTCCTCCTGCTCTGTAAAGAATCTTCGATTCTGTGACCTCTGGGCTAAGCACATTGTTTCTGTGGCAATTGTGACTTTTCAATCCTGGATGAATGATCTTCGCCTGCATCAATACTCTGCCCAGGAACTCTGGAAGCCAAAAGCTGCTCGATGTTTGGGGTTGGCTGTCAACATATTAACAAATTGAGAAGTTCAATTATCCCAAATTCTGGCAGCTCAAGTGAAAGAAATATTACTCGCAAACCAAAGATGAAACTTTAATACCAGAAGTTAGCTTTAGTCACAACAAAAGCAAGAGAGTAGAAAGTTGTGGGCGGAAAGTTAGAATTGGCTCTTCTGCAGTACGGAACGCTGATGCCAAGCTGAAACTAAGCTGTGTAAACTGGCGCTGGATGAGAAAAAAGAATGACGCAAAGTCAAGGAAGAAGATCAGAAGCCACAGTGGAACCATAGAGAGCAGTACAGGAACAATGACAGCAGGATCAAATTTACAACATAGTAAGCAAACCATTCTAGTCATGTTGACCTGACACCAGAAAGATTACAGTTAAATTTAAAAGGTTAACAAAAGTTCAGGACCACAATTTATGGAGAGATGGCAATAGAAGTGGAAGATGTCTTCTCACTGAAGCTGGAGGAGGACAAAGTAGTACCTCAGATAGTGTGTGGGAAAGTATTAAAGGATAATATGCTGGAAATAACTGAAAGGTTTTAGTTGCTTGACTCAGGGTTCAAATTCTAAGTCAGATGGCCAAGTAAACCTATCATTATGCAGCCTCATTGGCTCCCAGGGAGCTGACAAGTGAGTGGGAGGACAAGGCTTCACACCGATAATCTGGCAAATAATTCACCCAACTGAATGTCCAACGAACATCTTGTAAACCAGTGTTTTACAGTCCACAGAGTTAATTCTTGGACTGGCGCATGTTATAACCAGGGAGGAGGAGGAGGAGCACAAAGGAGGAGCAATATACAAATACAACAGCAAATCCGAGAGCAGTGGGAAACTGAGGAATGTCAGGCACAAGATTATTTTGAGCTGATGGGCAGCACCAAACACAGAGTACTTGCACTTGCACACAGCAAAAGAAGTGTATTTTCCTGTTCTGGTCACCACGGAAATCACAGCAGGTGAGGGGCAGACCACTGAAAGATCTGTCAACCTCCACAGGATTTTCCAGTTTCAGGGCAAACGCAGCCGGAAAATCCCGTCCATTGTGTCATCGAGTCTACCTCACACAACTGGGTTCAGGGCAATCTGTTTATAAAGGGGAGAAATGGTATTTCAGGGACAGGAAGGTGTGATGAGAATATTTGTTTTGATTTATTATTGTCACGTGTACTGGGATACAATGAAAAGTATTGTTTCTTTGTGCGCTATACACTCAAAGCATACAGTTCATAGAGTACATCAGGAAGAAGGAAAGGAGACGGTGCAGGATGTGGTGTTACAGTCATAGCTAGGGTGCAGAGAAAGAGCAACTTAATTCTACATAGGTCCATTCAAAATTCTGATGGCAGCAGGGAAGAAGCTGTTCTTCAGTCGGTTAGTATGTATCCTCAGACTTTTGTATCTGTTTCCCGATGGAAGAAGGTGGAAGAGAGAATGTCCAGAGTGGGTGGGGTCCTCAATTATGCTGGTTACATTTTTGAGGAGTGGGAAGTATAGACAGAGTCAATGGATAGGAGGCTAGTTTGTGCGATGGTCTGGGCTACATTCATAATTTATAGTTTATATAGTTTATAGTTTCTTGCGGTCTTGGTCAAAGCAGGGGCCATACCTAGCTGTGATATTTCCAGAAAGTCAGCTTTCTATGGTGCATCTGTAAAAATTGGTGAGAGTCGTAGAGGACATGCCAAGTTTCCTTAGCCTTCTGAGAAGTGGAGGCATTGGATGGACCAGTTGTTGGTGATCCGGACACCTAAAAACTTGAAGTACTCGACCATTTCCACTTCATCCTCATTGATGTAGACAGGCACATCCTCCACTACTGGTAATGTGACGATGGTGTTTGAGCAACATAACATATAATTGGAGAATGATTTAATTGGTAGCTAGTGTAGGTACTAGGGGGCCACATCAAGGTTGGGAAACAGAGACAAGTGAATGAATGATCAGTGCTCAGTATAGTGTAGACTGGTGAATTCTAGAACTCAGAAAATCTGCAGTAAGAGGACATTTCAGAACAGAGAAAGCATGCAGACAGAAAGTAATTGGTCCAATATACACGTAGACATGGGGAGCATGAGCTAAGGGAGACTGGTAGACGTTCAACTTGGTTAATATAAGAGGTCACATAGAACTCAAGGGCAACTAAGGACAAACAACAAATACTGACCTAGCCAGCGGTGACCTCATCCCATAATTGAACATGAAAAAGCAGTAGCTTTGCAGCACAATCTGAGTTTACAGAATTATTCTATCTAAGAAACACATTTAGAAGGACACTAGAAATTACAACAGGTCAACCCCACTTTATCCATTGTGAAGTAATCATGCCTCAAGTGAACAAAGAAACAAAAGGTTAGAGTGGTATGGGAAAGTCACTCGATTGACACACTAGTGAGTTCCTCAATGTTGGGGTTTGCTCCACGTTGACAATGGACAGAATTGCCTCCCTCCCCTCTCCCCTCTTCCCCTCTTCCCCTTTGCCAGCCCCCTGCTGCAAGTTTTCAACTGGCGGAGACAGCTCACCATTGGCCGCTTGTCGGATCTTCCAGTCTTGCCAATGTCTACAGCGTTTTACGTGGCTCGCACCCTCCTCTGCCGGGGAACCATCATGGAGGGGAGATCGCCATCGGTGGGATCTTCCTGTCCCATAGGCAGGAAGGGCCAGAAACAGAGAGAGCAAGATGCAGATTCTTGGAACAGTTTACAACTACATCAGTGACCAATCACTCATTGTCTATTGTTGCTACGAGGGACTTGTCCAAAACAAGCCAGCCAAACAACGCCCACATCCCACACAATGTACAGGACAGCAACAAGAGTGAAGTTCAGGGATTGTTTATTGAAGTGGAAGGAGATTTTCCAGGAATCTGTCAATGTTTTAACTGGAAAGGTTGTTGACATTGTTCGGGGAAATTCATCCAAGTAAACCGAAGGATAGATTATTGCAAGTACCTCAAAAGAGGCACCCAGTTAAGTATACAATCCCAGCAAAAAAAAAGGTAAGTGTGTCAAAAATAACTGAGTCATTTGTACTTCTGTTCCAGCGAAATGGTAATTATGACCAACATCGGAGGAGCTTCAAACCAGATTCCTATGTTTAGCAAAGTTTGACATAATGTTATTACAATTCTGTATTTATGTCGCATTAACCTAACTTACAGCGCAGAAGGGAAGTATTTGCCCATCAAAGTTTCATCTCTAAGAAACCTATATACTATATACCATGGGTATATAGAAACCTATATACCCATTCCTCTGTCTTTTCCCCATTCTACAAACATTTTATTTCATTTATTTCTTTATTTTCCTTTTAAAATGTGAATCTGCTTCCTTCACCGATTCTGATGAAAGAGTTCAGGTCCTAGCAACCCTCTTCATATATAGAAAAAGACTGTCCTTACTGCTCTTCACTCTTGTAGCAATAAATCTATATCTAAGCTGTCAAATTCACAACACCCTGACAACGGTTATGAATTTATCCCAACTTATATTATCTCAATTTGGATGCCTCGATAAAATCTGCTGTAATCCAAAGAATCCCAGTGTTGTCACCCGCTGCTAAAATATAAAACTTCCTAAAAAGATACCGCTGTTATTTTTAAGTCATTATGCTTAACTGGAGGAAACAGCAGAAGAAAAATCACAAGATTTAAACAACGTTAAAATCTGGAAAAATGAAATAAAGTCAGAAAATGCTGGAATTACGCAGCAGGTCCATCAGCAACTGAAAAACATTTCACATCATATTGCTTCAACCTTTTCTTCTTTCTGGGCTGTATCCCTTGTCAATATTTTCATAATTTATTGGATTTTTTTCATGCTGTTTTCACAGGGAGGCAATGCCCTAGCAGTATTATCACTAAAATATTAATCCAGAAACTTAGTGAATGTTCTGGGGACCTGGGTTCGAATTCCACCACAGCAGATGGTAGAATTTGAATTCAATAACAAAAAAATCTGGAATTAAGAATCTAGTGATAACCATGAAACCAGTGTCAATTGTTGGAAAAACCATCTGGTTCACTAATGTCCTTTAGGGAAGAAAATCTGCTGTCTTTACCTGTGATCCCAAAGACACAGCAATGTGGTTGACTCTCAACTTCCCTCCAAGGGCAACTAGGGATGGGCAATAAATGCTGGCCAGCCAGTGATGCCCCTGTCCCATGAAAGAAGACAGAGTGTATTCCACTACATATATCGTCTGCATGACAGGAAATTGCGATCCCTCAGACAGGGAGGTTAGCATATAGTTCTGTGCACATGCTAGGGAAAGCAAAGTGTTTTCTATGAAGGAGAAGTAGAGAGATCAGGTTGAAAAAAAAAGAGGACATACTATTACCAGAATGATAAAACAACTTGAAAAAAGGAACGCTCCTTTACCCCTTTGACAAAGATTATGATGCAGAGAACTAACAGCATAAAATAAGTAAACACCTTCTCCCTGTGTCTGCTTGGGTTTCCTCCGAGTGCTCTGGTTTCCTCCCACACTCCATTAATGTGCAGCTTGGGTGGATTGGCCATGCTGAATTGCCCCATACTGTCCAAAGATGTGTAGATTAGGTGAATTAGCCATGGTAAATACATATGGTTAGGGGCAGAGGGGAGGGTTTGAGTGGCTTGTCCTTTTGGAGAGTTGGTGCAGACTCGATGGGCCAAATGACCTCTTTCTGCACTGTAGGGATTCTGTCATTCTACTAATTTGCATTTGCGCAGTACCTAGCATGATTTCAAGATCCCCTAAATCTCTTTACAGTCAATAAAGTACTTTTTCAAGTACGGTGAGAGGCAAGAAAATGCTATCAAAGACAAATATAAGTCAATTTTAAAAGAAAAGCCAGGGGTAACTGGCACTGCTGGCGTTAAAGGGAAAAGGTGGAGGTAGGGGGAGTGGTTTGTACTTGGGAAGTGAAGAATATGGTTTGGCCTGAAGGCACAGAAAATGGAAAAATCAGAAGTAGATCACCAGTCATGGCTTTCTGATGGCTTTTTGCAGAATAATGTTGGTATAGGTCTGTAAATGGTGATATCCAGGCCCCGCGTACAAGGACAAGGGGAAGCATAGCTGAAAAGCTTGGGTCACTGTCTCTGTGGAGTTTGCATGTTCTTGCCGTGTCTAAATAGGTTTCTTCAGGGTGCTCCGGTTTCCTCCCACAGGCCAAAAGACACTCTGGTTAGGTGCATTGGCATGCTAAATTCTCCCTCAGTGTACCCAAACAGGCAGTGGAGTGTGGGGATTTTCACAGTAACTTCATTGCAGTGTTAATGTAAGTTTACTTGTGCCACTAATAATAAATAAATTAATAATGGAAATCTAAGAAAGAAAGGAAACCATGTCTTCAGAGAACATAGCATCAAAAGTAAATTATTGCCCCTGGCTGGACATCCTCATAACTCATAACAGAGCACAATCATTAGTCTGAATTAAAGCTATCGCAATGCCAACATCAAAGCAGCAATACCAAACAGATGAGAAGTATCCTAAAGCCTTACTTAAGGAGGCACCAGCAGGCATTTCAGGTGCAGACGCGGGATTGGAGTCAGTACAATGTTCGGGTTTACTGACTGTGAAACGGTGAAGCCAAAAAAACACTAGTTAAAACAGAAAAGCAGCTTGATTTTCGCAGCAGAAGAAAGCATTTCTATGAACCTGTTATTCAGTGTATTTAATCTCCTTCAGCAGGTTTGGAATTATTCCCAGAAATCTCATGCAGAGTATAAATGAGACTACTGCATGTTTGGACATCATGTCAAGGGCACCATTGGGAGTTCTGCTAAGAGTCACATTTAATTTAATAAGTGATTAGTTATTTCTTCTGAAAATAGATGCAAATGTTAACAACTGAACGAGAAAGAAAAGTCTCTTTTTCTCCTTTCCCTCTGTTCAGTATATTAGAAAGCACTGACTGGTAAGACTTTTCCAAATCTGTTCACATATGGACTTTACATCAGCTCCCAAAAATACAGTAAGAACTTTTCCTAAAAGAAAAATGTCAATTTCCGTGCTGTTTTGAGTGTAGTGTGACTGCCAGGAGATGAATTGAACCTTGTAACTATTGATAATGTTCCTTAAGGGAAGATTTTAGGACTTTCTGCTGAGGCTGAACTGAAAACATACCCCAGGGCTGAAGTGGGGATGTGTTTATTGGAGAGCTGTTCTAGAGTTCTTTGGTTACGAAGGAAAGGCATTTTGTAACCTTGCTCCTCGCACCTGAATGCAAAAATAGCCGGCAGGCTGCAGGAACTTGTGGGAGTGACGGCAGCCCTTGGGTGCACCCGCAATGGCTGGCTGAATTATTCCTCACAACCCCAGTTTTGCTGAGTTGTTCTTAGTTTGATTTGATTTGATTTGATTTATTATTGTCTCATGTATCGGGACACAGTGAGAAGTATTGTTTCTTACACAGTATACAGACAAAGCATATCGTTCATCGAGGACAGAGAGGAGAGGAATAGGAGAGGGTGCAGAAACAGTGTTACAGTCATAGCTCGGGTGTAGAGAAAGATCACCTTAGTATGTGATAGGTGCATTCAAAAGTCTGATGGCAGCAGGGAGGAAGTTGCTCTTGAGTCCGTTGATACGTGACCTCAGACATTTATATTTTTTTCCCGACGGAAGAAGGTGAAAGAGGGTACGTCCAAGGTGCATGGGGTTCTTGATTATGCTGGCTGCTTTTCCGAAGCGGACAGTGTAGACAGAGTCAATGGGTGGGAGGCTGGTGTACGTGATGGCCTGGGCTTTGTTCAGAAATTACCTTTGTAGTTTTTTGTGGGAAGGCCAGCTGCCGCATACATTCTGCAATAGATAAATCATTCTGAGGAGTACACCATCTTAAACTTGCCAAAATACATTCACTGGGCTACCCTGTACCCAATAAATCCCATCCCATGAGTGCACATAGGAAATGAACTGCAGAAGGCAGCATTTATTAAAAGCATGTTAAAGCCTTAAACATGCAGCACAGTGGCACAGTGCTTAGTACTGCTGTCTCACAGCGTCAGGGACCCGAGTTTGATTCCCGGCTTGGGTCGCATGCGTTTTCTCAGGGTGCTCTGGTTTCCTCCCACAGTCCAAAAGACTGGTCATGCTAAATTCTCCTTCAGTGTACTCGAACAGGCGCCAGAGTGTGGCGACCAGGGGATTTTCACAGTAACCTCATTGCAGTATTAATGTGAGCCTACTTGTCACACTAATAAATAAACTTACAAAATTAAAATTGCACAGTGTACAAAAGTGCAGTATCAATTTTTTTAGTGGCTTTTTAACGATGCCATTACCCTGGTCAATATCTCTGTTAAGATAGTAGGATGAAGTTTAATGTTAAAGTTTATTTGTTATTGTCACAAGCAGGCTTACATCAACACTGCAATGAAGTTACTGTGAAAATCCCCGAGTCGTCGGACTCCGGTGTCTGTTCGGGTACACTGAGGGAGAATTTAGACAATGGACCTAACTAGAACATCTTTCGGATTGTGAGAGGAAACCGGAGCATCTGAAGGAAACCCACGCAGACACAGGGAGAACGTGCGGACTCCACACAGACAGTGGCCCACGCCGGGAATCGAGCCCAGGTCCCTGGCGCTGTGAGGCAGCGGTGCTAACCACTGTGCCACCGTGCTGATTGAAGAGTCAGTATGAAAATATTGAACACTTGAATGATAATATCACGCATTAATTTCCAGACTTAATTAACTTCTGCTTCCTGTTTAATCAATCAAAATATATATCACCAAATGAGCTTGAGTAAAACAAGATGTTGCCTTGAAAGAACAACTTTGCTAGGGTTAATTTTCCAGCATTTGCAGTGTTCTTTAGACTTTATGGGGAAAAGTGATGGCTCTGACCAACTTAAAATCAGGATACATCCCGCAGCAGACTAGAATTGTGACTGGAAATTCAATCAGATGATTTTTTTTTACAAATCCCACAATGGCTGCAGGCTTGTAAGCCATCAGAAGTTCTACCGATCAGGAGGCAATTTATATTTTCATCATTGATCTGTGCATAGGAAGGTTCCTTAATCAAGGGAACAGGTCATCTAAAGTTAAGTCGTGCCAGTTGAGCACTTTCCTCGCAGCATTCAATCAGCACTTCGAAATAAGAGGAGTTCAAAAATATTTGGTAGTACTGAAGAGGCTGACCCAGCCAAAGCCTTTGAAAAAACATAGAATCCCATGGTGTTGGCTTAGGCACAGTACAAAGTAAAAACTTCAGGCCCCGAGGATAAAAAGCAGGTCAGTATGAGTGCTGGCTTTATTATTATTGGCAACGAATTCCACAAAGCAGCCAAGTCACAAGTAAAGGAGGGACATGTTCAGGCGCTTTTCACATGTTGAGATGTTGAGGGAGATGAACTTCTCACTGCTCCACTGAGCACTCTAACAAAGCACCCTGCTTTCTTTTGGATGCACACCATGTCTCTGCCTTGTAATAATAATTTCAGCCCAGCAATGCGTGATTTTATTTCAAATCAGTGAGATGTTCAGTGATTAAGGGACTGGCTTATAGCTGTGTCCACTTTTCCACTGCTTTTCACATACAAAGGACGATATTCTCTTTTTTTTAACAGTTTCACTTGCCTGGATCATACACTTGTGGGATCCTTGTCCTTCAATTTTGGAAGTCTACAGCATATTGTGACATCTATTCTCTCAGAGTCACTTTGCTGGGTGGATGTCAGGATATTGATAACGCTAAATTTAATTTATTTGTCACAAGTAGGCTTAGATTAATACTGCAATGGAGTTACTGTGAAAATCCCATAGCTGCCACACTCCGGCACCTGTTCGGGTACACTGAGGAAGAATTTAGCACGGCCAATGCATCCAACCAGCATGTCTTTCGGACTGTGGGAGAAAATCAGAGCATAGAGAGGAAACGCACGCAGACGCAGGGAAAATGTGTAGACTCCGCACAGACAGTGACCCAAAGCTGGGAATCAAACCTGGGTCCCTGGTGCTGTGAGGCAGCAGTGCTAACCACTGTGCCACCGTGTCACTGCAACTATAAACGCTTTTCATTATCGATGTAAGTTGGTATGTTCAGCTTTTCAGGCTCTCGTTGGGTTGAATTTCTACCGTGCTGTATTGCGGAGACAATAAATTTTGACTGTGAGGATGGCTTCTGTTGTGGTGATTCAAGCAACGTCATTACCACCCGCAGAAATCTTCACAAATAATATCACTACACTTAGTATCCAGGAAATTCACATACCAGGCTCCTTCAATAGATCCAAATGTATTTTAAAAGCAACATTTAAAAGATAATTGGTGGTTGCGTGGTAGATTTTAAAGCATTAACTGCTTCCCTTTCAGAATTTTACAGCACGCCAGCGGGATTCTCTGGTCCTGCCGCAGTGAAAGGAGGGTCAGCTAAGTGCCAATTTCTCCATCCTCGCTTGCAGTGGTAGTGGGGTGTGAATGGCCAGTGAGATCATATCCATAGTCTACCTTGCACAGTGGCACAGTGGTTAGCACTGCTGCCTCACAACACCAGGGATGCAGGTTCAATTCCCAGCTTGGGTCACTTTCTGTGCAGAGTCTTCACGTTCTCCTCGTGTTTAAGTGGGTTTCCTCCGAGTTCTCCAGTTTCCTCCCGCAGTCCAAAAGACGTGCTGGTTAAGTGCATCCTCCACGCTAAATTCACCCTCAGTGTACCCAAACAGGCACTGGAATGTGGCGACTGGGGGATTTTCACAGCAATTTCATTGCAGTGTTAGTGGAAGCTGATTTTTCACACTAATAAATAAACTTAAAAAGAAAACGTAAATTTTTCCTCCAAATCTGACACTTCTTCACACATTGCAGCAGTTGGCAGGAATATCTTATCCCGTTGATTTAATGATTTCCAATTAATAAGAGGGAAGAAAGAACCTGCAATGTATGTGGAACCTTCCCGGACCTCATGACAGTTCGTGGCCAGAATGCCTTTGGAAGTGTAAGCACAGCTGTACTGCAAGGAACATGGCAGCCAATTTTCGCACACAATGTCCCACAAACAGCATTGTGATAATGGCCAGATAATTTCTTTTTTATATAAGTGATGTTGGTTGACTGATAAATATTGGCTTCAGACGATGCAAAGCACTTTTCTGCTTTTTTTTATAACAATGGCCACGAGTATTCCTTGTGTCCTCCTCTTAATTAAGTTAAGAGTGCTTGGTCAAGAATTTTCAAATAAATTTACAGTCTCACGATTTGTTACGCTCGAGGGAGTACTTAATTTATTAATGAAAGTGATACGATCAATCCCTCAAAATAAAGATGTTTAGCAGATTCCCTGGTGCTGGCACAGAAGTTGATGCACGCTCAGCTGAGTGCCCTTTCTCATTGCCATTTTCTTTGGCACCTATTCCAGAATAAGCAGCACCATGGCACAGTGGTTAGCACTGCTGCCTCAGAACACCAGGGAGCCGGGTTCAATTCCTGGTTTGAGTGACTGTCGGTGTGAAGTTTGCAAGTTGTCCCCGTGTCTGTGTAGGTTTCCTCCCACAGTCCAAAGATATGCACATTAAGTTGATTCGTAGAATCCTTCAGTGCAGAAGGAAGTCATTGAGTCTGCACTGACCACAATTCCACCCAGGCCCTATCCCCCATAACCTCATGCATTTACCCTAGTTAGTTCCCCTGACACTAAGAAACAACTTAGCACGGCCAATTCACCTAACCTGCAGTTTTTGGACTGTGGGTGGAAACCGGAGTACCCAGAGGAAACCCACACTGACATGGGGAGAACATACACTTCAATTTTACTGTCAAACATATGTTGACCAGGAAAGGTAACATTGTTTGATCTTTTAAAAGTGATGTACAATTTTTTTTTCCATGTCCTCAAGGCTTGAGATACAATACATTCAGGTAAACACACAGCTTTTGTTTTGAACGGTATTACATGAAGCAAGGATTTAGATGAATGTGTCTTGTATATTACCATAGAATCTCTACAGTGCAGAAGGAGGATGTTTGGCCCAATGGGCTTGCACTGACATCAATCCCACCCAGGTCCTATCCCCACATAATTACCCCCACTAATCCCCCTGACACTAAGGGGCCAATCAATTGGGGTGGCACAGTGGCAAGGTGGTTAGCACTGCTGCCTCACAGCGTCAGGGACCCAGATTTGATTCCCGGCTTGGGTCACTGTCTGTGTGCCTCACTGTGCTGAGTATTTTCTGCAGGTCGTACCTGTAAGAGAAAACTGGCAACTGGAAAAGGCTATTGACCCCATCAGTCATATTTTCGTTCAAAGACTAATTGCAATTCTATTGTCACCCAATCTATTTAAATTTCCTGAATTGTTCAATTTGGCTGGCGGAGGGGTGGTTATTAAATAGTGAGCCTGAATTATGCCCACGTGCCAAGACTTGTGCCCACCTTAAATCCCGGACACCAGGAGCAGGATTTTGTACTTAGGGTCAGGAACCTGACTTTGGAACTACTTCCAGGTCCTGACCCTGCACAGGGTGTGGGGCCAAGTAAGTCACAGGCCAATGGCAGAGTTGGGTTGCCTGGAGATGGGGAGGGGGATTTGGTGACCAATTGGCAACTGCGAGTGTGGAATGGAGGTGGGACTTGTGAAGTGCGGGGTCGATTTAGAACTATGAAGACAGCCATTATGTTGGCAGCCATTTTGTACCTCGGAAGCCCAAGTCAGCAGGAGGAGAGACAGAGACCTTGCACCCTGTGCAGGGTTGCCCCATGGTTTCCTGATGTAGCCCTGGAGGTTCTGTTGGAGGCAGTAAGAAAGAGATGGAGGAGATGAGGGTGTGTGGGGGGGTGGAGTCTTGATTCCTGAGGGTGGCAGAAGAAGATAACTAAATAGGCTTGACTGCAGATGGAAAAATTTGTTTGCAGCTGAATTGTTGGCCAAAGGACTTGGGTGTGGTGTTGTTAAAGGTTTAATGACTGTCTTCATTCCAGCAAGGTGAACATGGGTGTGACAACCTCCATGTCTGTAATCATCATAAGACCATAAGATAGAGCAGCAGAATTAGGCCATTCGACCCATCGAGTCTGCTCTGCCATTGCATCATGGCTGATGAGTTTCTCAATCCCGTTTCCCCCCCCGCCTTTCCCTGTAACCTTTGATTCCCTTACCAATCAAGGACCTATCTATCCCTGTTTTAAATACATTCAATGTGGATACAGCCAATGTGTGAGCAGCTTGAGGACATGTGATGCTCATGAACACGGGTGAAGCATGCGTCCAGGGAAATTATGGTATGGAGGACATTAGCTACGAGGAGAGGTTAGAGAAAATTGGTTTGTTCTCACTGGAATGATAGAGGTTGAGGGGTGACCTGGTAGAAGTCTACAAGATTATGAGGGGCATGGACAGAGTGGATAGACAGAAGCTTTTTCCCAGGGTGGAAGAGTCAATTACTAAGGGGCACAGGTTTAAGGTGCGAGGGACAAGGTTTAAAAGAGATGTACGAAGTTTTTTACACAGAGGGTGCAGGGTCCCTGGAACTTGCTGCTGGAGGAGATAGTGAGTTTTAAGGGGAGTCCTGACAAGTACATGAATAGGATGGGAATAAAAGGATATGGTCCTGGGAAGGGTGGGGTGTTTTAGTTAAGTCGGGCAACATGGTCGGTGCAGGCTTGGAGGGCTGAAGGACCTGTTCCTCTGTTGTAATTTTCGTTGTTCTTTATTCTTTCTTTGTGACCAAGTGGGAGATGGAGAGATGGCAATATCTAGAGAAGAGAGCAAAATAAAGTTGAATTCTGTATGTGCTCCTGCTAATCCCACAGCATGCCAATACCTCAGCAGCATTATGAGGCCTCGAGCTCTGCAGGAGCACCGCTTGTCACTGGCAAACTCTCCTGATCACCTTGTCAAATCTCCCACTCATGGATGATAGTGCAGCAGGATCAAGAAACTGGACCCACTGAGTCATCGCACCACATAAGTGCGTCTTCCACCAGTGCAGATACACTCACATCAGAATGTCCTCGCGCACGATTAGAAGGGTGGCACTGGTGAAGAGAATGACACTAGTGGGTAGGAGGATGTGAGAATGGCAGAGGCAGCTGTGGCTGGCCACGGAGAATCTGACAAGAGCCAAAATGTTGGAAATCCACCGGTGTAAAATCCACACAGCAATTCTCCCAATAGTATGTGAAAGGCAAGTCAGAAAGCGACAAACGCGGTTTGCATCCATTTAGAATTATAGAATCCCTACAGTACAGAAGGAGGCCATTTGGCCCATCAAGCCTGTACCGAGCACAATCACACCCAAGCCCTATTTGCATAACCCTGACACCATAACCATTTACCCTGACACGAGAGTCGATTTAGCATGGCCAATCAACCTAACCCGCACATCTTTGGACTGTGGAAGGAAACCGGAGCGCCCGGAGGAAATCCACGCAGACACAGGGAGAAAGTGTAAACTCCGCCCAAGGCCAGAATTGAACATGGGACCCTGGCACTATGGGGTAGCAGTGCTAACCACTGTACTACAGTGTTGCCACGAATTGCAACTCATGAATGCTCATTGAAACAGCTGCCTGCCCATCACGCCTTTCAATCTTGTGTCAAACACATTGGTGTCAAACCTGATTGCGAATGACTGGCGTGCACAAGGTGGTCCGCAGTTCGCCAAACACTGCGAGGTGAGTGTGACAACTTTCTGCCATAGTATTGTATTGTTCCTGATGCAGGCAGACTCCTAACCTCCATCTCCATGTCAAGCTGGTCTTCATGGACAGCACCGTGCTGCTGGACCCTCCTGTGTCACCGTCTCAGCTCAATACTGCGCTTGGGGTTGGGGAGTACAGGGATCTCATACCCGCCCTGGCATCACACACCAGTCTCTATCTGGACAGCACAGTGCTGTGGGACTCATACAGTCACCGCAACAACAGTCCGAATTTCCACCAGTTGTGGAGTGGGAGGTGAAGTGGTCTGATGAAGAAAAGGTAAGCAATGTAGAAGAAGAGCTGTGCAAGGAAGGGTGGGGGGATAGGATGAGGACAAGGGCCAATGATGGGAGGTAAAGGGGCAAGGAAGTGGATGAACGATGGAAGGCAGGGGGAAGAGCAATGGGAGGGAAGTTCGACCCTGACAAGGCTGCAGGAAATGCCCACGCACAAGGGGGTCAAAGCGGTACCACAGTGTACTGGAACGGGATGGATGGAGACTCCAGATGCAGTGGGTAGAAATCCAAGTGGGGCACGGGCATCTTGCGGGCAATGGGCTTATGCTGGGGGGGAATGGTAGAATTGAGGAACAGACTCTCTGTTGAGGTGAGCCTCTGCTACATGGTCTGATAAAACAGGTGGGCTGGAAAGAGTGAGATGAGTGTGCTGGAGTGGAGTTTAAATATGGCATCGGGGCCTTTGAACCCGCCAGCTGTGGGTGGGCAGATGAATCAGCCGCCAGTCTACCAGGAGAGTCAGGGGGAATTAATTAACGCGGTTTCAAGCACAGAATCTGGTGCGTGATCCCGCCATTCTGGTCAGCGGGGAGAGCAGCACCAGAAGTGCCCGCCACCGCACTTAGCTGCCAGCAAGGATGGAGAATTTGGCGCTCAGCCAAATCTCCAATCCCTGCAGCGGGACCGGAGAATCCCTGCAGTGGGCGAGGTCGGAAAATCCGGCCCATTGTCTCAAAAGCGGGAGAATTCCACCCTAACAAGATTTTGGTCATCTGACCTAATGGCTGAGATTCTCCGACCTCGCCCACAGCTTGGATTCTCCAGTCCCGCTGCAGTGAATAGAGATTTGGCTGAGCGCAAATTCTCCATTCTCGCTGGCAGGGGTGAGGATGTCGGAGAATTCTGGCCAATGTCTCTTTATGTTGCTTCGTGCCATGTCTTGTTTTATAATGTTCCTGCGATGCACCTTGGGGTGATTTCTGAGATTAATGGGATTTATATAAATACAGATAATTGTTGTTGTTAAATGGGACACAATATCCTGAAAATTGAAGTGACGTATTTTACTGGAAGCATTTCTTCACAGCTGATCTGCTGAGTGGCAGCTTTTTATTGGGAATGCAGAAATAACGAACAGTCTTAACTGCCTTTTACTGTGGGAGTTTGTTTTAGTGTTTAAAAGATTACCTGGAATAGTGGGGGTGCAGGGAGGACATTAGCATTGGATTTCTGAGACCTGGAACTAATGTGAAGTTTCTACTTGTTTTTGTTGGATGTGAGTAATGACTGAATTCCAAAGCGACTCATCGTCAGACTAACATTATTTATGATATCCATACACTTCACATTGCAACGTTGCTCACTGTCCTTAGAACATAGAACATAGAACACTACAGCACAAACAGGCCCTTCGGCCCACGAGTTGCGCCGATCACATCAACACCTACCAATCTATAGACCTATCTATAACCCCCAATCCCATAAAACCCCATATACTCATCCAGAAGTCTTTTAAAAGACCCCAGCGAGTTCGCCTCCACCACCACTGACGGCAGCCGATTCCATTCACTCACCACCCTCTGAGTGAAAAACTTACCCGTAACATCACTTCTGTACTTTCCTCCTCGCACCTTCAATCTGTGTCCTCTCGTAGCGACCATATCAACCCAGGGAAATAGCCTCTGAGAATCCACCCTATCTATTCCTCTCAACATTTTATAAACTTCTATCAGGTCGCCTCTCAACCTTCGTCTCTCCAGGGAAAAGAGACCCAGCTCCCTCAACCTAACTTCATAAGGCATGCCTCCCAGTCCAGGCAACATCCTTGTAAATCTCCTCTGTACCCTTTCAATAGCTTCTACGTCTTTCCTATAGTGAGGCGACCAGAACTGCGCACAGTACTCCAAATGAGGCCTGACAAGGGTCTTATAAAGTTGCAGCATTACCTCCCGACTCCTAAACTCAATCCCTCGATTAATGAAGGCCAGTACACCATACGCCTTCTTGACCACCTCCTCCACCTGCAAGGCCGATTTAAGAGTCCTTCTTGAGGGTAACAGCATGGCCAGTCTAAACTGTACACTTTTGTGGTATTCAATTCATGAACTTACTCTCAGCTGCTCATGAGCTAGAACCCACCTTAAACACTCACTCTCTCCACCTCTGACACACAATGCCTGCAGTCTGTACCATCTGAAGGATGCACTGCAGCAACTCACCAAGGGTCCTTGGACAACACTGTGATCTCTTACACCTAGATGGACAAAGGCAGCAAATCCATGGAAACATTACAAGTTTCCCTCCATAGAATCATGGTATCATTGAATTAGAATCCCTACAGTGTAGAAGGAGGCCATTCAGCCAATCGAGCCTGCACCAACAACTATCCCACCCAGGCCCTATACTTCGAGCCCAATGTATTTACCCTAGCCAGTCCCCCCCTGACACTTAAGGGGCAATGTAGCATGGCCAACCCACCTAACCAGCACATCTTTGGACTGTGGGAGGAAATCTGAGCACCCAGAGGAAACCCGTCAGGACATGGGGAGAATGTGCAAACTTCACACAGAGATCACCCAAGGCTGGAATTGAACCCGGGTCCCTGACGCTGTCAGGCAGCAGTGATAACTACTTTACCACCAGGCCAAACACCAGCCAGATTCAGAAATATGTCACGGTTCTTTATTGTCGTTGAGTTAAAATCCTGAAACTCCCTCCCTAACAGCACTATAGGTGCACCTACACCACTTAGGCTGCAGTGGTTCAAGAAGGATCACCACTACCTTTCCAAGTGCGATTAGGGATGGGTAATAAATGCTGGCCTAGCCGGCAATGCTTGCATCTCACAAACGATTAAAAAATAAAGCAGTATCAGTTCCTGATGTCAGGCAAATCTGCTCCAAATGAACCTTAAGCAAAGACACTAACTGAAGATGGAAAAGTTAGTAAAGAGCTGCTGTCAACCATTACCCATCAATTGGTTGCTGTTCTCTTAAGTGCAAAGCATCCATTTTAAAACATGCATTTCCGATACAGGGAAAGAATGTGCTCGGAATAAATCATTGAATTATCTGTATTTGAGTTGACTTATGATTGTCACATGTTGGTATACTGTGAAAAATATTGTTGCACAACATACAATCAAAACATGTCATTCATAGAGAAGGAAAGGAAGGAGAGAATGTAAAATGGAGTGTTACAGTTATAGTTAGGGTGAAGAGAAAGATCAACTTAATGCAAGGTAGGTCCATGCAAAAGTCTGATGGCAGCAGGATAAAAGCCTATCTTGAGTTGGTTGGTAAGTGTCCTCAGACTTTTGTATCTTTTTCCCGATTGAAGAAAGTGGAAGAGAGAATGTCCGGGATGCATGGGGTCTTTGATTATCCTGGCTGCTTTCCTGAGGCAGTGGGAAGTATAGACAGTGTCAGTGGGTGGGAGGCTGGTTTGCGTGATGGACTGGGCTTTGTGCATGACCTTTTCTTTAATTATATTTATTATATTATGTTTGGCTTGAAACTTAGAGATTCTTTATAAATACACAAAATCCAGTTCACTGTAACAACTGTTTTAGAAACCAGAGGTTTGCTTGGCTGGGAAGACAACATCAACAACAACTTCTATTTGTATAGCACCTTTAACATCATGAAATGACCCAAGGTGCTTCATAGGAACATTATTTTAAAAAATGACACTGAACCACTTCTTATCTAATCTAATTTTAGGTCAGATGACCAAAAGCTTGGTCAAAGAGGTGAATTTAAATGTCATAAAGGTAGATGACTTAAATGAGTTATGAAGGCAGAGAATGTTGGGAGAGTTGGTGGCACAATGGCACAAGTGGTTAGCAATGCTGCCTCACAGTGCCAGGGACCCGGGTTCAATTTCCAGTTTGGGTCGCTGTCTGTGTGGAGTTTGCACCTTCTCCCGGTGTCTGCGTGGGTTTCCTCCAGGTGCTCCGGTTTCCTCCTGCAGTCCAAGCATGTGCAGGTTAGGTTGATTAGCAATGGTAAATCCTCCTTAGTGTCGGGGAGATTAGCAGAGTAAACACACGGGGCTACATAGATAGAGCCTGGGTAGGATTTTTGTTGGCGCAGTCTCGATGGGCCAAATGGTCTTCTTCTGCACTGTAGGAATTCCATGATCTTCCAGTGATCGATGTCTAGGTAACTGAAAGCACAGTCACCAGTACTGGAGCAATTATGGAATCACAACAGATGATGGCCTAGTGGTATTATTGCTGGACTATTAGTCCAGTAACTCAGGTCATGCTCTGGAATACCTGGGTTCAAATCCCACCACAGCAGGTGGTGAAATTTGAATTCAATAAAAAAAATCTGGAATTAAGGATCTATTGATGACCATGACGCCACTGTCAATTGTTAAGAAAAATCCATCACCGATGTTCTTCAGGGAAGGAAATCTGCCGTTCTTACATGTCTGGCCTATATGTGACTCTAGAGCTACAGCAATATGGTTGACTCTCAACTGTCTTCCAACGGCAACGAGGGATAGGCAATAAATGCTGACTAACCAGTGACAGCCGTGTCCCAGGAATGAATAAAGGGAAACAAGGGACCTAAGTAAGACCAGCAGCTCGAGGAGATGTTAATCAGTAACAGGAGAGTGCCTACATTTGCCTGAATTAAAACTGGTGCCACTCATGGGCAATGTTACACTATTGAACAGTTAAGGGGGAAATGTTTAGAGGAGATGTGCGAGGCAAGTTTTTTACACAGAGGGTGGTGAATGTCTGAAAGTTGATGCCTGGGGAGGTGGTGGGAGCAGCAACGATTGTGACTTTTAAGAGGCAATTAGACGAATACATGAGTAGGATGGGAATGGAAGGATACAGACTCCATAAGTGCATACTTATGTTAGTTTAGGCAAGCATCGTGATCGGTGCAGGCTTGGAGGGCTGAAGGGCCTGTTCCTGTGCTGTACTTTACTTTGATTTTTGTTCACAGTTAAAAAAGATTCTTGTGACCCAGTGGTGAAATTTAGATGTGCGGTCTGTGCTCTGATGGACTGATTGAGATAGTTCAACATCATTGGTTTTATTAAAAGGCATACGCCACAGGTGACCATCCAAAAACCCATCACCACACACAACAGGTGGAGTTCAAAGTCAAAATAAATCCAAATGATACAAAGCCACCTTCATTTGAATCGAGTAATGACTTCATACTCTGGCTCTGATTTTTAACAAAGCAAGCTAATAAACAGAAATGTCTCCAGGCAATATACAGGTAATCAATAACAGGTGGGAATAAGAATAACATTGAAGTCGGAGGGATTTTTCCTCTACAACTTGAGATCACTGCCAACTCCTCATTAAAAACAGCTTTGATAAATCTTTGATCACCACTAATAAAAAATGGATTTTATAGGTGCACTCAGACCAACTTGAGCACCAACCTGGGGATGTTACAATGTAGGACTAAATGCATGCTAAACAGCAGAAGCTGCAGACAGAACCAAGCAATTTCACACTGTGTGAAAACTCTGTAGTCCAGCCGCTTCCACTTGGTGAATGATGGTGGACAATTGATCGCAGAATCATAGAATTGTTACACAGCAGAAGGAGTCCATTTGGCCCATCATGTCTGAGCTGGCTCCCCAATGGAGCAATTCATCTTCTCCCAATGACCCTGCGCATTTTTCTCTTTTCAGACGGTAACAACACAAGTAATGGGAGGAGGAGGAGCCAAGAAGATATGTATCCTCAGCAGAGTCCTGCATGTCAATGTAAAACAGTAAGAAGCCTCACAACACCAGGTTAAAGTCCAACAGGTTTATTTGGTAGCATAAGCCACGAGCTTTTGGAACGCTGCCCCTTCGTCAGGTTCCGAAAGCTAATGGCTTTTGCTACCAAATAAACCTGTTGGACTTTAACCTGGTGTTGTGAGACTTCTTACTGTGTTTACCCCAGTCCAACGCCAGCATCTCCATGTCTTGTCAATGCAAAACACAACCATCTTCAGCAGGAGTGTCGAGTGGTGTGTCAGGAACAGAATTTATATGTTTTCTTACTGTCCACGGTCACTATGTTTGTATGTGACATTGTACATTTTCTTACACTCAAAGCAAGCTTGCTTGGTGAGTTTTGAAAAATAAAGAAGATTATTTTAACACATATTCCCAGAGGTTGAAAAACCAATGCAATGTCTCTCACTGGCCTCACAGACAATAACACTCTCCCAAATGAAAAGCTCCGCAAATGGAGCTCCCCAGAAGGGCCCGCTGATCCCTGGCACTGCCTTGGCACACTGGCACCACACCCTGGCCTAGTCCCCTGGCACGTCCCTTTCATACCCTGGTACCCAACCGGGGGGGCAGGGGGGCGGTGGTGGTGAGGGGGGGAAGGAGGGGTCAGTACCAGGGTGCAGTGCCAGGGTGCCGGTGGGGGCAGTGCCAGGATGTCAGAGGGGAAATGTCAGGGCTGTGTCAAGTGTACTGTCTGGCCATGTTCCAACCCCGCCCCCCCCAATCCTTGGGAGGGGATGGGGGTAGGGGCAGCTACACTTACCTGTGCGCCCTTGGCAGGTTCCCTCCACCCAGCTCCTGCTTTTAAAAACTCATTGCAAACCTCAACATGATGTTGCATTGGTAAGGGGAGGAGATCCCAATGTGGGAGGAACATACAGTAGGGACATTCTTTAAGTGATTATGATTGATTTAAATTAGGTCCTCGACCTTTCTGGGCAGGAATCCCGTTATGCCATGACTGGGGTTGGGGGGTTGGTGGGGGTGATCAGGGAGAATCAGAACATGAGATCTTGCTGGCAAGATTTTCATTTTCTGCCCATGTCATAATTGCACTCACAGAGAACAGAGCCGTTTGATTGTTTTTTGCATGTGCCATATTGTAGCACAGTTTGGCAGTTTATACAGAAAGCCCATTCCTTCTTTTTGTATGCAGTGCACAAGGGGAGTGTAGTGACTTCAATCAGGCCATTGATGTTGGCCTATTGGAGTCTGAACTCCCTGATTAAGGATCCAATTGATGGACCAAGTCTTTGCCTTGTACTAAACCAGGAGTGTCAGTTCCTCTGACACCCCCAGGGATAGACTGCTGACTAATAGCACTCTGTGTGCCATTGTTAGAGCTTGTAAATAAAGAGATTTTGGTGAAGGAAGCTCTGCCTCCGAAGACTTTTTACAGGGAGCTTGGCCCATATGCCACACATCATCCTTCATAACAGCAGAGATATCATTGGGTTGCTTGTACTCCATCAAACATGTTGCCAGACCTCCATCTTGATGTTAGCAATGCAAGAGCTTTTCCAACACGATAGCCCATGGTATCTCCTAAAAAGGTTTAGTCAATCTGTCATTTCACATGTTGCTTCTCCTGTGTTTCATTCCCAGTTCATCATTGCCAGATATCAAATACAGGATTAACTTCACTTGAACAAGGACTTCTTTGCCACTTGATGGAAATCGGTGTTCATCTCTTCTGAACTCCCATGAACCACCATTGGCCAACTAATGAGACACTTCATGGTTGTCTTCAATCACAGTCTGCTATATCAAAAAGAAAATACCCAATCTACAGTAACAGCTGGGTATCCTAATGATGTTGTAGCTTGCTGTGGTTCATTGAAAGATCATAAAAATAAAATTCTTAATCCATGATACTTTAGCTCCATAATTTGTGTGGCTTGCACAGAAAAGCAAACAAGACATAGCCTGTTGGGAAGGCAAACCAAGGTCACAGTTATGAATTATAGATGTTGTGCATTCCCTTTGGTGTCTTAACTTCATTGTTTGGCCATGAACAAGAATGTTTGCCTAATAATTTAGACATGCAGCAACTGGAACCCTGGGGATTAATTTGCACCAGAGGACCAAGCAGAACATGTTCTTTGCTCTCTTCTGTGCACTAGTAATAAAGGGTGTAAAAGGGTACAGCAGGAGTTAGAATTCTTGCCAACCTGTGTCCGTTGGGTAAGATCACTACTACCTTGATAGTCATGCTGGGGTAATAGACAAACAGCCAGTTTTGTGGCTGAATGGAGCCATAGGTAGGCTTTCATGAAACATTGAAATCTTGAAGCTTTACGCTAAACAAGGGAGCAGGCCACACGAGGTTCAGTCATCGAGAATGAACCTTACTTACCTAATAAGCAAATCATAAAGGAGCCTTTTATCTAATGGTGAACAGAATATGACAGAATTCAATGTTTAGTTTGGAAGCTTAACACAGTTACTGAGGTTCTAGATTTTCGTGAAGTTAATTTGAACAAAATGTGACAGAGGGTGATGACAGTAAACATCACTAATTAAAACTACACATGAACAGTGGAGTGGGGGAAATCTTCTGAAACTAATTTAATGCAAGAGTAAACCAGACCATTAAAGCAAGAGCTCTACTTTCTAAATAAAACAATCGTGGTCGGCAAAAGATGTGAGAGATAACCTAAAACTGAAGGAAAGTCTAAAAATGTGCGGGTTAGGTGGATTGGCCATCCTAAATTGCCCCTTAGTGTCAGGGGCGCTAGCTAGAGTAAATGCATGCAGTTATAGGGATGGGGCCTGAATGGGATTGTGGTCACTGCAGACTCGATGGGCCGAATGGCCTCTTCTGCACTGTCGGATTCTATGATTCTAAGTGTATACAGAACTTGAAGGAAGAGATTAGGTCCAGGTGATTGCGAAAGGTATAAAGAACATAAAAGAAAGCCAAAAAACAAAGTAAGAACTCCAGAAAGGGAATACCAAAAGGGAATGCCAGGGGGTGGTGCCTAGGTGTGCTGCCAGGGCTCTGCCCCCTCAAGGTTATACAACTTACCTGTACATCCCCAGAGGGGACCATTCACCAGGCCCCCATTTGTCAAAAGTTCAAAGGCTGTTGTGTACCCTTCCACGTGACGTGATTTCAGTGGGAGGAGTGGGGGTGGGGGGTAGTGGTGGGGGGGGGGGGATGGTGCTGCGGGGGGTTGTGGGGGGGATGGATCTAAGGCAGGAGATAATAGAGTAGGAAAGCCTGCTAATGACATTAAAATGTTAATGGGGTTCCCGACCCTCACTGACAGGGATGGGGATAATTGAAAGGGTAAATCCTGAGGTGTAAAAACCATTGGGGGCCTCCCATTGGATTCTTTTGAGGCTATTCCGCTATTATTCCCACCCACAGAAAACAGGGGTGGAAAACCCACCCCCAATATTCTGGCAATTGTATCAGAAGAAAAGAATGGTCACAGATAATATCAACTGGTTAAAAATGGCTGTGGTAATATTGCAAATAAAAATTAGAAAATGGAAGGTCTGGTGAACAGTTCGTTTGTGTCAGTCTTCAGCACGCATAATATGCCTGATTTTCCAGGAAAACTAATAGCAAATAAAGAACTGGAACCCATTAAAGATAATGAAAACAAGAAAGCAGAATTGGAAAGCAATGAGTGCCAAATCTTTAGGATTTATTTGTTTGCTCTCCATGGTTCCAAAGGAAGGAGGTGAAGAACCTAAATCTGCTTCATCCATGACCTTCCAGGTTGCTAGATTCAGGAGTTGAACCCTTAGATTGGACAACTGCAAATCTAACAAACACCCTTATTAAAGAAAAAAAGAGAGACACCAGGAAATTATTGATTTGTTGGTTCAAGATCTGCTGAGGGGAAGTTAATGGATTTTGTGGACTCGGTGCCAGATTTTCCTGTCCCACTAAAGGGCCAAAGTGCATTGCATGGGCTTTAAAAATGGCTGCCAGAGCCCAGGTCTAGATTCCCACTCCCATTTCAGATGCTACCAATTTCCATTGGCAGCGAGAGGGAATGGATCCAAGGCACACGCTCGGCTGTTGCCAGCACCATTGCGAAATGGGGCATTCAGGCCTCTGGCAACATTGATGGAGGCAGGTGGGTTTTGGGAGGCAACACAATCACTGCAGCAGAGATGTGTCTTGAATCATGGTTTGGTGGTGGTAACTGTATGAAAGATCAGTACTAAAGGTGTTTTCTACTCCGCCTCGTTTTGTTACACTGTAGCCTAGGTTATATCTATTTTTACTACAGTGAGTGATGGCACTACCCTGGTTTGAAAAGATAAATGGCCATTAAATAATGTGGGTGTCAGGTTGTAACTTACGTGAAATATCTGCATTTCTTCCGTTTTTACCTTGAAGTTCAGCTCAGCCATCTGTTCAGCTGTTTCAAAGATTTGACAGACATCTGTGCTTTTACTTGTTCTTTAGCAAGCTGCTCATCCATTCTTCCAGCTATTTAAAAAATCTTGGTCAGATGTTTGCACTTTTGCCTGTCTTCAAAGATTCTAATTGTTTCTTCTCAACAGGGTTTGCTTACACAGTTATTCGTGGGAATGTGAGCTTATTTATTTGGAAAAATTATGAGCTTCTGAAGAGGATAATGGTTTTTAAGTGGCTATTCATGGAATGTTTGTTTATTTCTGACAGATTTATGTGATTCTAAAGCAGATAAAAGTTTTTCACTGGTTATGCGTTTATTTTAGTCGAGTTATGAGCTTCTGAAGCAGATAATCATGTTCAGGCAATTCAAGTTATGTTTACTTACTTTGGCAGATGAATGATTTTTTTCCAAAGACTGCCAAATGTTATTATTGGGCTCTGTTATTATGAATTCTATTTATAGTGGAAATTGGGTGAGTTGTGTGTGTGTGTATGTGTGTGTGTGTGGAGCGATGTGATGAAGAATGTCAGGGGATGTGATGGGTTAAGGAGGGTGAGGTGAGGATCAGGTGGGTTGGGTGAGGTGAAGTGAGAGCCAATTGAGTGATGGGATTTGGAGTTGGAGAGAGCAATGGGGAATGAGGAAGGGGTGGAGAGGGTCCGTCAAGCCATTAATAAAGACAAGCTCTTCTTTGTCACATGCTTGGGTGAAGACTAGAGGGAGTCAGTGGCCTTCTCTGGTGTCATGCTCTCTGCCATGCTGTGCATTGAACGGTCAAAGGGAAAGGGGTGGTGAAGGCAATGAAGGGGACAGGGCAGTGAGTGTTAGAGGGGCTTCATTCTCAATCTGCAGAATTGGGCCAATGTCTCTGCAAATGGGTGTGGTCCGATATCACCAGCCCTTTTCCAATTCCAGGCTGTCCTACTTTCGTCGGTTGAAAATCCCACCAGCCAGCATGATGAGGATAATGGCGGGATGATCATGCTGTGAAAAATTGCTAACTCCCAGTTTCCACGTCCATGATGGAAATTCAGCACAAAGCGACTGAGCATTTTGTGAAATTTGAACTGGTTGGTATAAGATCCTATGTCCAGGGTGGGCACGGTGACATAGTGGTTAGCACTATTACCTCACAGTGCCAGGGACCAGGGTTCAATTCCCGGCTTGGGTCACCGTTCGTGCAAAGTTTGCATATTCTCCCCATGTCCGCATAGGTTTCCTCCGGGTATTCCGGTTTCCTGACACAGCCCAAAGATGTGCGGGTTAGGTTGATTGGCCATGCTAAGTTGCCCCTAAATGTCAGGGGGACTAGCTACGGTAAATGCATGGGGTTATGAGTATAGGGCTGGGTGAGATTGTGATCGGTACAGACTCAATGGGCCAAATGGCCGCCTGCTGTACTGTAGGATTCTAAGATCCTATGATTGTAAGTTTTAACACAGAAAGAAAAGCTGTGCTTTGCACACGGAGATTCAACTAACATACAACAGGTTTTATTAAAGAGCTGATCTGTGCTCTGCATCAGAAGAAAAAGTAAAACAGCAGCCTAAGCACACACTCTAATGACATCACCATCAAATCATGTGATCAGCTCTTGAAGCAACTGGTAGCACTTTTTAGACAAACAATACTTAGGGAGACCATGTTTGCTGAACCTAATTAGATGTTTTGTGGAATTAACAAAATTGGCAGACAGGGAAGTAGATCTGTAATGACCTTAACGAGGCCCACAGTGTGGACCTCTTAGAATACAAGCTTCCTGATTAAGGCAGTAGTGTTTTGTCCAATCAGGGAGCCTTGCCTGTGTACATAATGTGGAGTGTCAGGGTTACTGGCACTCCAGTGTTACACTTGTACAAGGAAGTACTGTTGATTGTGTTAATAAATTCAAGTTTGGTGAAGAGACACCAGGCTTAGAGGAGTTTTTTCAGGATCTGTAGATGTAGAGTCTTTGAGAAGGCAGTCAATAAGTTTCCATTTCTTCAACATCACCATTGTGCTCAAGTTTATGCAGAATGTAATGCTGCAAGCCAGCTGGGAATGCACTGAAATAAAACAAGATGAGACAATGGTAAAATTCAGACCTGGCTGCTCAGGGAAGGTTAGAAAACACTTTTTCACACAAAGTGTAGTGGATATGTGCTGCTCTCTCCCATATAAATTGTCAGATGGAAGCTTAATTAATCATTTCTAAATCTGGGTGTGATCATTTTTTTTGATCCGAATGTATTAAGGGATATAGACGTAGGGCATGTGGATGGAGTTAGGATATGTTTTTGGTCTCATTAAATGATGGAACAGGCTAAAGGAATGAAATGGCCTTTTCTAGTTCCTCTGTTCCTACTTTTGGTTATCATGTCAATCACTATTTGTTATCACAAACAGATAAAGATTTTACTATGTAAGAGTCAACAAAATGAATGGTCAAATCTTACACTCTAATATAACTCGTGGTGGCATGGTGGGACAATGGTTAGCACTGCTGCCTCACAGCACCAGGGAACCAGGTTTGATTCCTGGCTTGAGTCACTGTCTGTGCAGAGGTTGCACGTTCTCCCTGTGTCTGCATGGGTTTCCTCCAGGTGCTCCGGTTTCGTCCCACAGTCCGAAAAATGCACGGGTTAGGTGGATTTGCCACGCTAAATTGTTCCTTAGTGTCAGGGGGAGTACATACATGTAAATATATGTAAATAGGGTAACTACATGGAGTTATGGGGGAAAGGGCTGGAGTGGGATTGGAGTTGATGCAGACTGGATGGGCTGAATGGCCTCCTTCTGCAGTGTACAATTCTATGATTTTATGAATATGCAGAATTACCACAAAGTATTCATGAATTAACAGTCAAACTGGGTTAACACACTACACACTACACATTAAAAGACAAACACGGCCAAGAATTTTACAGCAACCCACCCAAATGTCAGTCATCACTGTGAGTCACTAAATTCTTTAACACTCTGTCTTCCACATGAGGAACACCAGCTGTTCCCCTTCAAAGAACCAGTCTGATCCCCAGCCAATTACAGCTTCGCTCTATCAATGTCCCACGGGCTTAATCCTCACCCAGAAGGCACACTACTCCAGATCTCTCGTAAATTTGCTCCCAAGCTCAACCTTTTTGCTTTTTTCCAGCTGTGCTGAACTGCTCACGAGATTGCATCCCATTGTTTTGGCCAGGCTGCATTCCAGCATCTCAACACAGGCATGGTCTCAGCTTCTCAGCCAGGCTTCTGTGCTTCCCTGAGCCCCAACCTCCCCAGCCGCAGTGAGCAATTCCTGTTGCTGGGCCTCTCTTAAGCTTCAGCCGCCTCAGCAGCGAGTGCTAGACTTAAGAAAGCCCACCATTGCCTCTGCTTTCTCAGAAGGCTAAGGAAATTTGGCGTGTCCACTAAGACTCACCAACTTTTGCAGGTGCACCACAGAAAGCATCCTTTCTGGATGTATCACAGCTTGGTATGGCTGCTGCTCTGCCCAAGACCGCAAGAAACTATATCACGCAAACCATCCACTGATTCTGTCTACACTTCCCGCTACTTCGGAAAAGCAGCCAGCACAATCAAGGACCCTATGCACCCTGGACATCCTCTCTTCCAACTTCTTCCGTCGTGAAAAGGATACAAAAGTGTGGGATCATGTACCAACTGACTCAAGAACAACTTTTTCCCTGCTGCCATCAAACTTTTGAATGGATCTGGCATATATTAAGCTGATCTTTCTCTACACCCTAGCTGTGACTGTAACGCTATATTCTGCACTTTGTCCTTTCCTTCACCTCTATGTACTCTATGAATGGTATGCTTTGTCTGTATAGTGCGCAAGAAACAATACT
Source organism: Carcharhinus amblyrhynchos (assembly GCF_965287045.1). Classification (NCBI taxonomy): domain Eukaryota; kingdom Metazoa; phylum Chordata; class Chondrichthyes; order Carcharhiniformes; family Carcharhinidae; genus Carcharhinus; species Carcharhinus amblyrhynchos. The sequence goes on from NC_137339.1 coordinate 12,544,986, forward strand.
TTTCATTGTATCCCAATACATGTACAGTAATAAATCAAATCAAATCCAAAACCTTCTCCCACCTCCTTAGCTGCAATTAGGCTTCTCTGGCTCCCAGCTGCACAGAGAGCTAATGACAGCACTTTAGTTGCATGGAGTTGGCTACCATTTCATGTTTCTTCAGCTTCAGTTCCTCTTGTGCCAAGGGCTCCTTTCCGTGCCCTGATACCCAGATTCCATGTTTGGGTTTTTGCACCCTCCCCAAGTAGGTTGTCCTTGCACATGTGTGGCCTGGTCTCTTTTGCCACTCTCTGTGGCTACTCCCAGGCATGCTGGGAATTGTAGTCCTTGTCCTCCAACTGAAAATTCCATAAACCCGACAGCACAGATTCCCTCATAGTGGAAAATGGGAATTGGTGTCAGGTTGTTATTGAGGTTAGAACTGAAGTTACGTTGTTAGGATTTCAATGGGATTTAAAGGAATTTCAATGAAACCAGAAGCAAAATAATATTTGAAACTACATGCGTTTCACAGAACCTGTGCGGAACATGTTATGATCCTTGGCCAGACCCCCGAGTTGCTGGCAGCATCTGGTTAGGCACCAATAATGTTTTGTTTAAAGTCGACAACATTTGATATTCAAGTCACTTGCTCAGAGAAGAAAGCCACAATGTTCCTTGGGCTTTGAACAAATGGACAATTCTTTACTCAACAAAGTCAGAAAGGTAAAATAATTTGCAATATCAATCTTACACTCTAATGTTCAGGGTAAGTATGAGGTATATATGAATTAACAGGCAACTGTGGTCAAGTATAACACACGACACCATAAATGGCAGATGCGACCAAGACCAATTCCGTGGATTTCTCAACAGTCCAATCAAATGTCAATAACACAAACAGAAAAATGCTGGAAAATCTCAGCTGGTCTGACAGCATCTATGGAGAGAGAGTTTCGAGTCCAGAAGACCCTTCATCAAAGCGTACCGTTCATTGAGCTCTCACGAAGGGTTATCTAGAATCGAAACGTTGGCCGGAATTTTGCCGGCACGCCCATCCCAAAATTGTGGTGGGTGAGGCTCGCAGAACGGCATTCTCCATTGGCCTCAGGCTGGATCTTATGAGCCTCAGGTGGGTGAGACAGTAAAATTGCGGCAGTTGGCTCAACTCTCTCTCCACAGATGCTGCCAGGCCAGCTGAGATTTTCCAGCAATCTTCTATTTTCGTTGCAGATTCCAGCATCTGCAGTATTTTGCGTTTATCCAGATGTCAGTAATATAATTTCCCCAAGTCAGGAGACACACACAAATCAGATTAAGGATGGCAAATTTCCATATCTAATACACCTTAGTGATTAGTGAAAAGAATGGCACAGAATTACATCACCCTGTACTGAGAACCCAAATCGGAGTCACACGGCCCCGAAGAAGACAAAATAATCTCTGCTGGAACCAACAGTAATCAGCAGGACAATGAAGTTTGATTGTAGGCAAACAATAGACATTATAAAAACTGAACCTAATTAAATATCTTGGAAGTTTATGTTTTGAAGATTATCTTCTTTGACACTGATTTATGGATTTGCATCGATGAGTCATTTGCTATATTCTTCAACAAAGAACAAAGAAAGTTATGGTACTGGAACAGGCCCTTCGGCCCTCCGAGCCTGTACCGACCATGCTGCCCAACTGAACTAAAGCCCCCTACTCTTCCAGGGACCATATCCCCCTAATCCCATCATAGTTATGTATTTGTCAAGGCGCCCTTTAAAAGTCACTACCGTACCTGCTTCCACTACCTCCCCTGACAACAGATTCCAGGCACCCTCCACCCTCTGTGTAAAAAAACTTGCCATGTACATCTCCTTTAAACAGTGCCCCTCGCAGCTTTAAACCCGTGCCCCCTAGTAATTGACCCTTCCACCCTGGGAAGAAGTTTCTGACTATCCATCTGTCCATTCCCTTCATCGGCATTCATACAAAGGTATGCTAAAAATTCAACACGTGATTTCTTTAGGGGTGCTGTTGCAGCTTTGACAACTTCTGTACAAAAATTCTCAGCAAGACAGAAATGAAACTGACAACAGCATCCCCTATAGGAAATGGTGTCAGGGACTGACAAAGTGAGAAATCTGACCTAAATTACTCTCACACTGACTTGTTCCAGTCTCAACAGCATTTACTCATGAATTACCTCTACCTCCCTTTCTTGGACCTGGGTCCCCGGCGCTATGAAGCAGCAGTGCTAACCACTGTGCCACCGTGCTGCCTGTTAGTTTCTGTGAACCAATAGACCGGACTGTAAGTGTATAAAACTGCAACCGATAAAAATCATGGAAACCTACCTCATGAAAAATTTAATTTGATTCATTTATTCATTATAAATCAGTGACCCTAGTAGAGGAGCTTAGTGTTGTAAGGATAAAATGAAGTAACCCTTACATCTTTGCAGTGTTTTGTTACCTCATTGAAATGTTTCTAGATACCTCACGCAGTTCCGATGGCAAGTTTCATTATTCTGAAACGGTAGCCCTACCACCCTCCCTCTATGCATGCTTTCTGACCTGGGGTGTGTTTTAAGTGTGTTGCTTTATTTTTTTAATTTTGCGCTGTGAGTCGAATTTGGAGGGCAGCAACTTATTATTTTGCCGTAAGTGGCTGTTTGGTATTAACAACAGCTTACAAAGTTGGATTGGCCATGCTAAATTGCCCCTGAGTGTCAGGGAGACTAGCTAGGGTAAATGCATAGGGTTATGGGGATAGGGCCTGGGTGGGATTGTAGAAGGTGCAGATTCGATGGGCCGAATGGTCTCCTTCCACACTGTAGGGTTCTATGAAATACATACAATTCTGCTTTCATAATATCAGATTCCAGAGCTTTTATGGGTGCAACTTTATCATTCATCCACGGAAGTCAAGCCCAACACTGTCGGCAATGAAAGTGGTATGAGAAATAATGTCTTCCACACAATAATATGTCGTTTTTAGATCCAAGAAGGCATTTCAGCTTGTCAATAACCCACTCAATTGTCCTTTTTGACTACCTGGAGAGGAAATGGTTAACAGGAATGCTGTAGTGTTTGTCAGTCTCCAGCGACCTAGCAAAATGAACATGGAAACTTGACAATCAAACGAATTGCACACAAAGTTTCACTCCCTAGCATCCTTTTTGTCTCTTTTTGCCACTGGTGATGTTTGTGTTTGTCACAACAACAAAAAAAAAGATGATGTTCATTTGCAATAGTTTTTTTTCATCTGACAGCACTGAAGTTCTTCTTTGAAAGCCACTTTTGATAGAACTGGTTGCCTCCCTCGTCTGATTTATAAAGGAAATTCAGCTCTTGAGAGCCTGATTAATCTTAGGCAGAAATCACATCACAGAAATCAATGCATGCATAAAGTAATCGCACTGTCCAAGGTGTCAATACAAATCAATCAATCTTCAAGGTATACAACTTTTCTTAAACATTCTTCCTCCTCCCACTCCCCCACCCCTCCCACCACACCACCACCACTGGCTAAGGTTCAGCTAGCATTCTCATTCTCTACTCTTGTATTCTTTAACATTTTTATTTCACCCTTTCAGCAATTTCAGCTTTCAAATGCATATGCATTTTCTAATGAAATCAGGCAATACCTCCCTTCACACAGAAGCATCTTATATTGAATCCCTCTCTCACACTGTGCCCGAGACTTTTTAGATATGTAGAAGGCAGTCAAGCTGATCAAATTGATAAGACAACAGGGCCAGATGAAGTGCATCCAAGGAGACTGAGGGAATGAAAATTGTGGAGGCACTGGTTATCATTTTTCAATCTTCCTTCAGATCTGGGGTGGTCACAGAGGATTGGAGAATGGCAAAAGTTACACCCTTGTCCAAGCTTGTGCTTAGCACTACTGCCTCACAGCACCAGGGATCGGGTGTGATTCCCGGCTTGGGTCACTGTCTGTGTGGAATCTGCACATTCTCCCCGTGTCTGCGTGGGTTTCCTCTGGGTGCTCGGGTTTCCTCCCACAATTGAAAGATGTGCTGGTTGGGTGCATTGGCCATGCTAAATTCTCCCTCAGTGTACCTTAACAAGCGCCAGAGAATCGCAACTGGGGGATTTTCACAGTAACCTCATCGCTGTGTTGATGTGAGCCTATTTGTGACAATAATACATAAACTTAAAGCTTTAAACTTTAGAGAATGTAATGACAGGCCACTCAGTTTAACATTGGTGGTGGAAAAATGTCAAAAGAAATAACTCGGGACAAAATTAATAGTCACATGGATAAATGCGGGTTAACTAAGAAAAGCCAGCGTGACTTTCTTAAGGGATAATTGTGTTTAACTTGGTGGAGTTTTCTGAAGAGGTAGCAGAGAGGGTTGATGAAGGAAATGATGTTGATGTGATTGATGTATATGGACTTTCAAAAGGCATTTGATACATGCCACACAACAGACTTGTGAGAATAGTTACATCTCACAGAATAAAAGGGATATTAACAACATGGATACAAAATTGGCTGAATGACAGCAGATGGGAGGTAGTGGCTGATGATTTTTTTTGGCTGAGGGAAGGTTTATAGTGGGATCTCGTGTCATCAGTGTTAGCATCCTGCTCTTCCTCATATATATTAATGGCCTGGATTTGGGTGTACTGGGCACAATTTCAAAGTTTGTCTTTGATAAGGAACTTGGAAGCATTGTGAATGTGAGGGGGATAGTGGAGAACTCTGTAAGGATGTAGACAAGTTGGTGGAATGGGGAGATAGGTGGCAGATGCAGCTCAATGAACAGAAAGATGAGGTGGTTCAATTTGGTCAGAAAAACAAGGAGAGACAATATAAAATAAAGGGTGCAACTCTAAAAGAGGGTGCTGGAGCAGAGGGACCTGAGTGTATATGTGCTTATGTCATGGAAGGTTGCAGGGCAGGTTATGAGAGTAGTTATTAAAGCATATATTATAATAGGCTTTATTTATTTATTTGTTTGTTTGATTTGGGTTGTGGGATGGGGGTGCTGTTGGCACGGCCAACATTTACTGCCCATCCCTAAATGCCTTGAAAAGGTGATAGTGAGCTGCCCATAGGATCCTTTATCCGATTATTATTTCAACTAGCTCATTGCACAGTATTGGATCTAAGGTAGCTTCAACCCTGACCTGGTACTGCATATTGTTCCAGGAAATGGTCACAAAAAGCATGCTCATCGCCAGACTACTTTTGTTCAGTGTTTAAGATGATGAAATTGTACAATCCATTAATCACCTTTGTTACAAGCTCTATTTCTTGTTGGACAATCAGTCCAATCTAAAGCTACCATGAGGTCCTATAAACTATTCCCACCAATGTTTTCTGACCCTCGTTATTCCAAACTTCCATCCATACTGATTCTACTTCCTGACCTTCTGAGCCAAGATCCTTTCTCACTACTGCCTTTATCTCATCCTTTCCCTTCTCCTCCTCTTTTATTCTGCTAGTCTTTAGAAATGTTGCGTACTCTGGAATATTTGGTCATCTTGTAACCATGTCTGTAAAAGTGATTCATTCTAAACCATCTATCTCGATACGTACTGCACATTCATCTATCTTAAGCACTCACATAATGAGCCTTTAATATTGTTTACTACTCTCTTCTTGGACCTTATTCATTGATGCACCCTTCTCCTGCTCTGTTTGCCTTAACCCAAATCACGATATTCAATTGCCTCAACTTCTATCTTTAGATTTCTAAACCTTCCTTCACCTGACCCTTCCTTATGTCCCATTTTAGTTTAAAGCCCTATCCCTATCCACAAACAGACTTGTACTGCAAGCCCTTTTGTTAAGTTTAAACTTCCTGCAACACTTCCCTGCCAGGTTATTTTCAACACACTCACACTTCCCATTTTCCTATAATTACCTGGCTGGCTCATCGTTCCCACAGGGCTCCCTCCGGCTCTGACCTCCAAGATGCCGATGTTTCCTCCCCAGCTACGGGTGATGTTGTTTCCAACAGCTCCACCTACCTACAGGCCTGTTACTCGCAGGTCCAACTCAAATGACTGCGCCTTCCGTCAACCCCAAAATCTCTTTGCTAATGTACCCCTGGCCTAAACGAGTCAGGCTGCCTCATTTCTAATTGACGCACGGTTTTAAGTTCTTTAACGATCCTACAACATTTTTACAAAGATGATACAAAGCACATGGAGCAGGTGTTTATACGAGCAGGATTTTACGGTCTCATAAGAACATAAGAAATAGGAGCAGGAGTAGGCCATCTAGCCCTTCGAGTCTGCCCCGCCATTCAATAAGATCATGGCTGATCTGAAGTGGATCAGTTCCACTTTCCTGCTTTCTCCCCATAACCCTTAATTCCCTTGTCTATCAGAAACCAGGGTCAATGGACACTTGAACAGTTCGCCACATTTTACAGCCTTGCTCAGCCGCGATAGGGCAGTAACATTCAATCTATGAGCAATTATTGGAAAAAAAACATGCATTTACGCGGCACCTTTCATAAACCAGCTCCAGCACTTTGGGACATTTTATGAAGTGCTTTTGAAATACAAGCCAGAAAACAGAACATGGAAGGCAATGACCCAGTGGTATTACCACTAGAATATTAATCCAGAAACTCAACTAATGTTCTGGGGACCCGGGTTTGAATCCTGCCACGGTAGATGGTGGAATTTGAATTCAGTGAAAAAAAATCTGGAGTTAGAATCATAGAATCCCTGCAGTGCAGAAGGAGGCCATTCGGCTCATCGAGCTTGCACTGATATCAACCCCACCCAAGCCTTATCCCTATAACACCATATATTTACCCTACTAGTCCCTTTGACACTAAGGGGCAATTTATCATGGCCAATTATCTAACCCACAAATCTTTGGAGTGTGGGAGTAAACTGGAGCACCTGGAGGAAACCCACGCAGACACAGGGAGAACATGCAGACTCCACACAGTCACCCGAGGCTGGAATTGAACCTGGGTCCCTGGCACTGTGTGGCAGCAGTGCTAACCACTGTGCCACCACGCCACCTACACCTGATGACCATGAAACCATTGTTGATTGTCGGAAAAACCCATCTGGTTCACTAATGTCCTTTAGAGAAGGAAATCTGCCACCCTTACCTGGTCTGGCCCACGTGTGACTCCAGGACCACTGCAATGCGTTTGACTCTCAACTGCCCTCTGAAATGCCCTAGCAAGCCACTCTGTTGAAGGGCAATTCAGGATGGTCAGTAACAGCTGGCCCAGCCACTGATGCCTATGTCCCATGAAGAATTTTTTTTTAAAATGGCAGAATGCACTGGATACAGCAAAGGCTCCAGTAACATACCAGTTGTAATGCTGAAAATCTATGCTCAAGAACTACACATGGCCTTAGCTGAGCTATTGCGTGGTTTGGACGTCAATGCAATTCCTTCAACGTTGCCAGATCAAAACCCTGCAATCTCTTACCGCACAGTATTCTACGAACACCTTCATCTTTAGACTACAGCAGATTGCCCCAAGAATTGCCCTACCTCTATCTTCTTGAAAACAACTAGTTTGGGGCAATAAGTGACATCTTAAAGAATGATTTAAACATTTGTGATGATGGAACAAGAAAATTTATATGGCATCTGCAAGAACGAACGCGCACAGACACACACACACATGCACACGCACGCACACACACACACACACACACTCACACACACAGTTCCATGTGACACAAATTCTAAAATAGAATTGGAGAAACATGCTCTTAGTGAGACCTTTGACTAAATACATCATGCCCGCAAATTAACTAAACAAATTTTTATCTGGTGATATTTTGGATTCAGCCGCAGAACTGCTCGACGAGGTTCTCAGAGCTGCCCTTTAAAAGATGCCACAATTTTATTTTGAAATCATGTTTTATTCAGTTGCTAATTTCATGCACGTTTGAACTTCTGATGTAGTCATAATTCATGAGGTAGTGACATTAATATTTCAGCGTTTAAAAATATGTCGGTAAAGTGAGCTCAGGTTTTGGTTAAATACTAGGCTTAGCTAACAAATATATTTATTATATATTCACAGCAGCTGAAAGGTGCTTCAGGAATGCACTGAGCTCCAGTTTAAAACTTAAAGCACAATCAATTGTAGGGGAAGGTGACAGTTCAATTAGAAGTTGAGTCACATGTTTAACTGCTGATTAGGATTTTACCAAATTAAACATTTAAAACTCCAATGGCTGTCATTGAGAGCTTGATAAATATGTTTTTTTCTTGAATGGCATTATCATGCACACAGATGTGCGGCTGGTAATTTGAAGTGGAACTGAATAGAGTGACGGTTGCTAAAAATACTGTGAACGGTCTGTCACATAAAGTTAATTGCTGAGCAGGAATATTTTGATTTTAATATAAATCTTAATGTATTGTGTCCTGAAAAATAAATAATAATTAACATTCGAATGTGGAGAAAATGATCAGGTGCCTTATTTCACCGAACGTTGTTCTGCAGTGTCGCAGTGGAGTGGCACAGGGGGTAATTTGACTTCATGTGGAGCAGGCAATATCATATCAATCCCTGATTAAGCATTTCTCACAATTTTCATTTCCATTGAAGTCAATGGATGCAGAGATGACGGAACTGGTTCAATGTCATCAGCTTCACATTGTCGTCCAGGGTACTCCCAACAGAGGGAGACTTTGGCAACAGCGTGCCATTCTTGATGGTGGAATCGGAAGCGGGCACCAACACCATTCGCCTGTCTCTTGCCATTTCCCGTGTAACTACAGTTAAATTCTTTGTATTGCACGTATAGGTGATACGTGTGATCGTGCAGTGGGAGTTGGTTTTCAGTGGTGGAGCCCACTGTCAGCTGACAATGTTGAAGCTGTGAGGGGGCGTTGGTCAGCACAGTGACAAGTGAGTTAGGGTTAGGGTTAGGGAAGAGTCAGTTACTAGGGGGCATAGGTTTAAGCTGCGAGGGGCAAGGTTTAAAGGAAATGTACGAGGCAAGTTTTTTTACACAGCGGGTGGTGGGTGTCTGGAATTCGTTGCCGGGGAAGGTAGTGGAAGCAGGTATGATAGTGAATTTTAAGAGGCGTCTTGACAAGTGCACAAATAAGATGAAAATGGAGGGATATGGTCCCTGGAAGGGTAAGAGATTTTAGTTCAATCAGGCAGCATGGTCGGTGCAGGCTTGGAGGACTGAAGGACCTGTTCCTGTGCTGTAATTCACTGTTTTTTGTTCACTGCTGCCTCTTAGTGTGAGGGACCCGGGTTCGATTCTCAGTTTGGGCCACTGTCTGTGTGGAATTTGTGCATTTTCCCCGTGTCTGCGTGGGTTCCTTCTGGTACTCTAGTTTCCTCCCACAGTTCAAAGATGTGCGGATTAGGTGTATTGGGCCATGCTAAATTGACCCTTAGTGTCAGGGGGACTAGCTAGGGTAAATGTGAGGAAAAGGACTGAGTGGGATTGTGGTCAGTGCAGGCTCAATGGGCTAAATGGCCTCTTTTTGCACGGTAGGATTCTATGATTCTATGCAAAAAGCCTCCTGCATCATAGCTAAAACTTTCCTGCCCAACTCAATGAGCGCACAAAGACTGGTCTCGCTCAACCTGAGAACAGAAAATCCCGCCCGAGATTAATGGAGCTTCCTATTGTCCGCCCCTCACCCATTCCGATTCCCTTGGAGGATGGGGCAGTAGAATTCCAGCAACAGTCTTTTTCCAGGGAATGGGAATTTAAAGGTAAAGGGCATAGGATTCCGGGGATAGATTTAAAAGGGACCTGAGGGGTACTTTCTTCACACAGAGTATAATGCGTATATGGAATGAGCTGCCGGAGAAAGTGGTTGAGGCAGGTTCAGTCGCAACATTTAAAGAGCATTTGGATAAGTACATGGATGGGAAAGTATTAGAGGGATCTGGGTCAAACGCGGGCAATTGGGACTAGTTCAGAGGGCACTATGTTCAGAATGGACTGGTTGGGTGGAAGGATCTGTTTCCATGCTGTACTACTTTATGACCCTATGACTCTAAAATAAGACTTAATCATGGAATCCCTACAGTGCAGAAGGAGGCCACTTGACCCGTCGAATCAGCACTGACTCTCCGACAGAGCATCTTGCCCAAGCTCACCCCCGTTTCCTATCCCCGTAACCCCACACATTTACCATGGCTAATCCCCCTTACCCTACTCACCTTGGGGCACTAAGGAGCAATTTCGCATGGCCAAATCTGAACATGTTTGGAGTGTGGGAGGAAATCGGAGCACCCGAAGGAAACCCACACAGGCACAGGGAGAACGTGCAAACTCCACATAGACAGCGACCCAAGGTTGGAATCGAACCTGAAGCCCTGGCACGGTGAGACAGCAGTGCTAACCACTGTGCTACCATAAGAGCACAAAGGCAACATGGATGTTTTTCAAAATTCAATTTCCCTTGTAAATATTTCACGTTACATTGATTTAATTATATGGATGTGTGCATCATCATTATTTGTTGACAAAAGTTTCGTCAGAGAGCCAAATGTAGTGGCATTTCTCATGGTTGGCACTCATTGTTGGTGACAGAGGAATTAGGGACATTCCCTTTACTGTTGTGTTTTTTTCTGTTTTCTCTTTGTTGAATGTTCTTCTTAGTCTCCAGTGTTGTACATACCACTCTATGGGACATGGCTGAACTTAAAGGCTGAGCTGACCCCTCCTTCTATGTATTATAGAGGACTTTGTCTGAGCTCATTGAGGATAACTGAAATGATGTAGGTGAATGCTAAGAACCCTGCCACCTTGAGATGGACCCGCGTTTGGACAGTACCAACACTGCTCTTTAGGCCCTTAATGTTCTAACCTTGACTGACTGTTCCCACCACCACTCCACACAATGCCGGTCCTCGGCCTTGTAACAAGCTGCCATTCTCCTGATCATTTCCCTTGGCCATGGAGACAAAATCCTTACACACAACTGCGCAAAGCTGACTGGTGTTACATCATTTTTAGACAAACATGAAGCCTGTGCCTCAGGTTTCTCATGCGGCACTGACTTTATCTTGAAGGTACGACATAATTCTAAAACATTTTATGCTGATGAGTATTCATGGCATGCAAATGTATTAAAAGTATGAACCCGCCATAGGCCAGTATGAGGTTCGACACGCTGCAAAAACATCATTAACTATTTCTCTGCATCCCAGATTAGAAGGTAACAAATGTCACCCCACTATTTAAGAAGGGAGGGAAAGAGAAAGCAGGGAATTATAGACCTGTTAGCCTTACATCAGTAGCAGGGAAATTGCTTGAAGCTATTCTAAAGGATGTGATAAATGGATGCTTTGATAATAATGATCTGGTTGTGCATAATCGAGACCATAAAGACCATAAGACCATAAAACATAGGAGCAGAATTAGGCTGCTCGGCCCATTGAGTCTGCTCTGCCATTCAGCCATGGCTGATGTTTTTCTCATCCCCATTCTCCTGCCTTTTTCCCATAAGCCCTGATCCCTTTATTAATCAAGAACCTATCTACCTCTGTCTTAAAGACATTCAATGACCTGACCTCCACAGCCTTCTGTGGCAAAGAGTTCCATAGATGAATTTGTGAACATGAATTTAGAAATGGGAAATCATGTTTGATGAACCTGTTGGAGTTTTTGAACATGTTACTAACAGAATTGATGAAGGGTGGATGTAGCAAATTTGGATTTTCAGAAGGCTTTTGACAAAATCAAAAGGATATTGGCTAGCAAAATTAAAACACACGGGACAGGTGGTAATATATTGGCATAAATACTGGCCAACAGGCAGAAAATAGAGAGTATAATAGAGAGAATAAATAAACCATGGTGACACAGTGGTTAACACTGCTACCTCACAGTGCCCAGGACCAGGGTTCGATTCTTGCTTTAGGCCACTGTCCGTATGGGGCCTGCACGTTCTCCCCACATGGGTTTCCTCCGGGTGCTCCAGTTACCTCCCATAGTCCAAAGATGTGTGGGTTAGGTTGATTGGCCATGGTAAATTGCCCCTTTATTGTCAGAGGGATTAGCAGGGTAAATAGATGGGGCTGTGGGGATAGGGGCTGGGTAGAGTTGTGGTCAGTGCAAACTCAATGGGCCAAATGGCCTTCTTTTGCGCTGTAGGGATTCTATGATTCTATGAATTGGGCATTCTGACATCTGCAGGTTGTGACTAGTGGTGTAATGCTGGTATCAGTACTTTGACCTCAGCTGTTCACAATATATATCAATGATTTGAATTTGAGGATCAAATATAACGGGTGGGATTATCCGTCTATGCTTGTCCAAAACATGGAGAATCCTACCTGAGGCCAATGGACCTTCGCATGGCCCAACCCCTGCCCGCTATGATACCCGTGGTGGAAGGGATGCGAATTCTGCTCATTATTTCCAAGTTTGCAGATGATACAAAGCTGGGTGGAATGTGTGTTGTAAGGAAGACGCAAAACAATTTTAAGATTTGGACAGGCTTAGTGAGTGGGCAAGAATAGGGCAGTTGTAATATAATGTGGAAAAAATGTGTGATTATCCACTTCTGTAGAAGGAACATGTGTGCAGGATAATGATAAGAGATTAGAAAATGTCGATGTATGAAGGGACTGGTGTCCTCATCAATAAGTTACTGAAGGCTAATAATGTACAAGGATCGTAAGCAATTAAGAAGGCTAATGGCATGTTAGCCTTTATTACAAGAGGGTTTTGAGAACAGTAGTAGTGAAGTCTTGATACATTTGCATTGAAGCTTGATTAGGCTGCACCTAGAGTACTATGTGCAGTTTTGGTCCCCTTACCTTAGGAAGGATGTTTTGCCCTAGAAGGAGTGTAATAATGGTTCACTAGACTTGTTCCCAGGAAGGTGGGACTGTCGTATGAAGGGAGATCAGGCAAACTGAGCTTGTATTCTCTAGTGTTTTGTAAAATGAGAGACCATCTCATTGAAACCTGCAAAATACTTAAAGGAACAGATAGGGTAGATGCAGGTAAGATGCATCCATTGTTGGAGTGTCTAGAACCAGGGGACACAATTTCAAAGTGAAAGATAAGCCTTTTATCACAGAATATCACAGAATCCTACAGTGCAGAACAAGGCCATTTGGCCCTTCGAGTCTGTACTAACCTTTATCCCACTCAGGCTCTACCCCATGCATTAAACCGACCTAGTCCTCCTGACACTAAGGGGCAATTTAGCATGGCCAATCAACCTAACCCAGACATCTTAGGACTGAGATGGGGAGAACTTCATTTACTCAGAGAGTTGTGAATGTTTGGGATTCTCTACCCAGGGGTTGTGGAAGCCCAGTCATTGGCTATGTTAAAGTAGAGATTGGAATTTAGAAATCTGTCAATGACATAAAAGGATATAGGGAGGTTGTTTGGGGACGAGGCTTTGAAGTGATTGGTCAGCCATGATTGTATTGAATGGTGGGGCAGACATGACAGGCTGAATGGCCTCCTATGTTTCTACGTTCTATCCACCATCGGAAAGTTGAGATTTTGCATCCTGCTTAATCAAGTGACCTTGCATAATACATTCTGCGTGCTTGCAGGCTCTATAAAATTCCCCACACAGTCTTACACCGGAGTTTTACCGTCCCGCCCAGGAATCAGAGTGATTGATTGAATCAGAGCGAGCGAGGGGCAGACATTAGAAAGCTCTGTTGACTCCAGGTGGGATTTTACAGTTTCGGAAAGGGTGAGGCTGTAAAATCCCATAGTGAGTGGTGGACTAAGTAAGAAAATGAATGGCAACAGGAATGCAGGGATCAAAATGTTATTCAGCCAAACAGTGAAATTTACCAACAACACAACATTGAGGATTCCACGGGTGGTCAATTTGCATCTAATTTACCAACGTAACACCCTTCTGACGCAAGTGCTAACATTCAACACTGGCAGTGTCAATATAACACAGATGGACTTGTTTTTATGCTGCCGCACTATAATTCTGTGCGAACTGTGTCCTTACTTTTGATTTGCAAGGCGGAATGGTGGGAGGAGAGGGTATAGGGTAAACAGTGAAACTTGTCTCTGCTACTGGAGCAATCAGACTCTTGGCAAATCAGCAGCAAATGTTTCACCCTACGAGTTTTTATTTTCCATTAACCTGGAAAATATTTATTAAGTTCATATCAAATAAAAGCAACAGTGAGACTAGGAAAAAAGTTTGAGCTATTGTTCTGTGAACATCCAGTGAAAAGAAGATCATGTGCAGTGAAACATCAGCTTCTAAATCACTATGAGCTTATTTTCAAAGAATCAAAGAATCCGTACAGTGCAGAAGAGGCCATTCAGCCCACCGACTCTCTGACAGAGTATTTTACCCAAGTCTTCTCCCCCACTCTATCCCTGTAATCCCACAGACTAATCCCATCCGACCTTCACTAAGGGACAATTTAGCATGGCCAATCCACCTATCCTGCATACCTTTGCAGGAAACTATGCAGATGTGGGGAGAATTTGCAAACTCCACATAGACAGTCACCTGAGGTCTGAATAGAACCCGGGTCCCTGGAGCTGTGAGGCAGCAGTGCTAACTCCTGTGCATTGTGCCGCCAAGCTGCCCCCCGGTTGGGCTTGTATGGCTGGGTTCCCCCATTTTAACCCCAATGTATAGCATGCATTGTAATTGTGCATTTTGCCCTGTCTAAAAATGTACTAGCTTCTTGGACTGCACAATAAGAATATAGCATCATGTCAACTCCTGAATATAGTTTTAAGCTGGGTGCATTCTTTCTTATCATGGCGAGGAAGCAGAAGATTATTGGTGGAAGCAATGGCATTTATTAGTTTCGATCTCAGCATTTCAGGAGCTACATAAATGTAAGTTGCCCCCCCCCTACAAAAAGCCCTTTTCCCTGTGCAAGTGGCATCTGGTTCTCATGCAATGCGTGCACTGGAGTTGCTTTCATAGTTGTGAACTGCATAAGGTAACAACAATAAAGTTGACAGCTATTGACAGAAATAGGTTACATTTACCTGACAGAAATATTCACTCATCAGATATTCACTTAAGTGGAATAGACTATACAACTAGAATAATGGTATGAAAAAGAAAAAAAAAACCTTCCCTTTGATATAGCTCTTTTAAAGCATCTGCCTCCTGCATCACACATCTAGGCAGCTACTGTAGTCCTTAAAGGGATAATGCTAAACTAGTGCTATGTGTCACTTGGGGATGATCTATGAGCAGTTTTTACATTTTAAATAAAAGATAACCAACTACTGAGGGGGGAAAGAAAAGACACTATTTCATGACCCTGAAGCTTCTGTGAATCTGAAACCAGGTGGAGATGTTTGATTGAAATAGGACGCTTTACCTGCGATAGCTGCTACAACCTCAGCAATATTTTGATGTAAATTTGACAAGTTGTCACCTGCATTACTTCCTTAAACCTTCCGGACCTCAATTAGAGGAATATAACATTACATCTCTGTGATTCCTCTCCTTGGCACAAAGGCTAGATTTTCCGTTCATAACATTAAGGGTATTCGAAATGAATAAGTTACCTTCAACATTACAAATCGAAAATCCAAGCAAATATGCCTCAATCTGTCACAATGCTTTAGAGAAACAATTTCTGTTATATTTGAAGTTACATTGAAATCTGTACACTGGCAACTTACGAAAATACGGATTAGGAGTAGGACTAGGCCACTCAGCCCCTTGAAGCTGCTCTGTATTCAGAACTGGTCCGATCGTATCCACATTCCCACCTATCCCCAGTAACCTTTCACCCTCTTGCTTATTTACGAAGAGTCTTATCTATCTCAGTCTTAAAAATATTCAAAGACTCTGGGCGAGATTTTCCGGCCACGATTGCCCCCAAGACTGGAAAATCCTGCCCGAGGGCAGAGGACCTTTATACATTCCTGTCCCACCTACTTCGATTCCCATGGTGGGGGTGACAGGGAAATTCCGCCCTCTGCTAATACCACCTTTTCAGGAAGAGATCCAAAGACACACGAGCCTCTGGGAGAAAAAAATGTCTTCTCATCGCAGTCATTTGGCAACCCCTTAATTTTAAACCGTGACCCCTCATTCTGGATTCTCTCAAAGGAGGTAACGTCCTCTCCACATCCATCCTGTCAGCACCCTCCACGATCTTATATGTTTCAAATCAAGTCACTTCTCACTTTTCTGAACTGCAGCGGATAAAAGCCTAACCTATCAAACCTTTCCTCATCAGACTACCCATTTTTCCAGGTATTAGTCTAGTAAACCTTCTCTGGACTGCTTCCAATGCATATACATCCGTCCTTAAGTAAGGAGACCAATAATGTAAACTTTATACATGTGGCTAGATTGGGAAGGCGATGGCCTTGTGATATTAACGCTAGACTATTAATCTAACAGACTATTAATCCAGAAACTCGGCTAATAGTCAATAAAAATTAAGAATCTACTGATGGCAATTAATCAATTGTCAGAGAAACCCATCTAGTTCGCTATTGGCTTTTAGGGAAGGAAATCTGCCATCCTGAATTGATCTGGCCTACATGTAACTCGAGAGCCACATCAATGTGTTTGACACTCAATTGCCCTCGGGCAACTAGAGTGGGCAATAAATGCTGGCCAGCCAGCGGACGCCCATGTTCCACAAATGAATTAAAAAAAGATATTGAATTCTAAGTCAATGTTTGGAACTGCAACATTAAATAGCATTATCTTTCTTTACTCACAAAAAATTAAAAATGCTGGAAAATCTCAGCAGGTCTGACAGCAGGGGAGAGAATAGAGCCAGTGTTTCAAGTCTGGGTGACCCTTCATCCCAGCCTAAATGTTTCAGATTCCAGCATCTGCAGTATTTTGCTATTATCTTCCTTTATCTGTATGGCCCGGCAGAACATTAATCTCGCATCTTTAAATTCTTCAATGCAATATATTTAACCAACGATTCTGTAATCTGTCAATGGTTAAATTTACGCTACAGCTGGAACATTTGAAAAAGAATGCTCATTTTTGGCATTGCTAGAAACAGCTCCCCCTATGGGAGATGATATTTATGGGCAGACAAGTAGAGAATGCAGTTTAATTTAGGATGACTCGAAGTAATATAGTTTGGGAGTAACACTTTGGAAAAGAAGCTTAATTTACATGGGTTTTTTTCATGGAGTTACTGTGGTTATTAAAAGGGTGCAGAGCAGCAGGATCCTTCATACTTCACATTACAGGAACTAGAGATAGTAACAGCGACTTTTGTACGAAAGCTTCTGCGTGCAATTTTCAGCAACTCACCACAGAAAGGGTATAAAAGCAAGAGAACAGAAAGAGCATATATGTACATAAATATTAGAGTAGAAAAGTTGCACTTACAAGAATAAACTTGAGAAATTAAAACTTTTCCAACAGAATTGAGAAGCAATGGCTTCTTAATAGTCTTCACGGTAATGAAGTGAATCATTAAGATAAATAGTCCCGACGAGTCAGTGAGATCGTAACAAGACAGTATAAATTTAAGATAATCGCTAAAGGAATTAGAGATATGCAGACTGTCACTTGAATCTGCTATTCCTTGCCAGCGTGCAGAGGAATTCTGCTTGAATTGAACTAGTCTACGTAGCAATAAAGGCTCTTGTTAAAATGCCTGCAAGGGGGTGTTTTGTGACCGCGCTGATCCCCATTGAAATCAGTGGGGAATCTGAGTTTTTGAGCAACACTGTAATGATGATGAAGTGGTGCCAACAGGGTCCAGAGGGGGCAATTGCACAGAGTGAGCTGCAGCAGAAACTGTTCCAATATACTCACATGACACAATCTCAGAGGAAGGTCTGATGAATAATCTCATCAGTTATATCGTTCGATAGATGACAAGCCTCTAAATTAGAGGAAAGCTAGGGAACAGCATTCAAGTTCAAAGGTGTTTGTCACAAGTTGTAATACTTGTGGTAAGCACAATGATAGAAACTATATTCCTTCCCAGTGAAGAGTACCATAACATATGGCGGATTAAGCCTGTCATACTTCTGCTTTCCATGGCCTTTCTCTGCTTTCATCATTCGGAATTATGTGTTACACGGTGCTTTACCTAATTTTCAAAGCCTTTTAATAACTGCTCCCCATGGGTGGCACAGTGGTTAGCACTGTTGCCTCACAGTGCCATGGATCCGGATTCGAATCTGGCCTTGGGTGACTATATGGCATTTACACATTTTCCCCATGTCTGCACGGGTTTCTTCCGGGTGCTCTAGGTTCCTCCCACAGTCCGAAAGATGTGCTGGTTAGGTGCATTGGTCATGCTTAATTCTCCCTCAGTGTACCTGAACAGGCACCAGAGAGTGGCAACTTTTTCACAGTAACCTCATTGCAGTGTTAATGTAAGCCTATTTGAGACACAAATGACTAAACTTAAACTCTTTTGATGCTGTGTTGATTCCTTCTGAAAACAATTACTGAGTCTGCCAAATTTCTACACATTACTGTTGCAAATGTTTTAGGACACTTGATTCCTTAAGAAAAGACAGGCAAAATAAGCAGAGATGGAAAGGCTTGAAGGGAGAGCAAAAAAGTGTGGAGGAGGGAAAAGAGTAAAGAAGGTGAGAAGCAGAAATGGAGATGGGAGGCAGAAATGGAAGAAGACAGTGTGCATTTCCTAGACTTATCCAAGACTCGTTGACTATAACAAGCGATGAAAATTTGCCAATGGATGGGATGGGAGCAGTGGTCACAGCCTAAGAAAGTAAAAGACATCAGGACTGGTCCTGAAAAGCACTGGAAGAAATAAAGGGGGAAAAAAAGGCATTCGAACTGTACATGCATTGCAGAAGTATTTATGTGAAAATTGTGTATTGTTGCATGGTGTTGCTTTGGCACTCTACCAAAGCCTAAAACTTTTCTTGCAAGGAACTAGGATATTTGATTGTGTAGCATTTAAGGACAAAACAAAAACATTTAGTTCTTTGAATGAATAATAAGCAAAGTAAGCAATTGCCCAGTAGGTGTTTCAGTCAATTGCTTTCACATTACCAATAGCAAGACAGAATCACACAAGAGTTTTTTGTCACTATGTTTGATTATTTTAACATGCTAATTTCTTTGTTCTTTGAATCAAAAGCCTGCATTTAAAATAAACAAAAACAAATCTAAGACAGAACTGACTGGAATGATATGCGGCAGTATATGTAATACATCACTGGCTGTTAGCAGGTCATTTGATTTATCCCTTCTTAAGAATCTATTGACTCTTCTTCCAAACTCTCCCCAAATAAATCTTCCAGACAGTTAATGCTAAAAGATAGGAGATGAAATCCCGCTGTCAGCCCTCCTTTCAGAATACCTACCCTCAGTGTAAGTATCTGGTGAGAGATTAACCTGTAAGTTAAAGGGCTTTAACTTGACATATGTTTTATAAAGCTAATGACGAGGAAATAGTTTAACACGAATGTTTAAAGTCAACAGCATTTTCTAACATTGAACAGTAGCTGTCAGGGAACTTGACAAGTAAAAAACATTATGGAGGAGGAAAATAATGCATTGTACCTGGTAGCTTTTTAATGTATTTTACCAGAATTCAAATTTCACAATCTCAATTATCAATAATGGAAACCATATAATCTTTATTATGATCTAAAAATTACTAGATTAATTATTAAAAACCTACATTCCATAAAAAAGTGCAAATAATGTAATCTTTGTGAAATATTTTACACTGAAGATCTTACAGCAGAAATACTCTATAATGCTATTCTGGTGATCAATGGAAAGGTCCAAATTTCTTCATTCATTGAAGCTAAGGATCTGATAATGATCATTTTTCAAATTTCACCTGCACAGTCAGGATATAAATGAATATTATATAACTTTTGTCAATTTTCTACCCTCTCTCAATGGATATATGGATAAAAGTGCCAAGAAAAGTGTCTTTCAGCACTTGTTAAAAGTTCAACTTGTGTGACATGAAACCATTTTTAAAAAATAATTGTTTGAAAGTTAAAAGGATGGGAGCGCCGTGAGTGATCCCATGAGTTCCACAGAGTTGAGTTTGGGCTAACAAGCAGAAAGAAGGGCACAGGGTTCGACAAAGAGCTGAGAACCTGAAATGGCGTGGGAGTTACGGATATCAGGAGATCGCAACATCCCCACAGGACTTACCAGAAATGGAAGTGATACCATTCCAGCAACCAGTGGTGATCTTTCACTTACTGTGACATGGCGGACAGAAGGGTGACTCACATAACAAAACCAGTCAATTAAGAGGCCTTCCCGACAAAGAGGGTCATGGAAATGCCACTACAGCAAAAACAATTGGGGCACAGTGTTTGCAATTACCTGGTAATATTAATAATGCCATATTCATTGACCGTGTTATATCAGAAACCAAAAAGGTACAATTGGTTAGACACTCAAACTAAGAAGTTCTGATGTTATTCGGAGTCACAAGTATAAAAAGCCTCTGGGGAAAAAATATGATTTGACTAAACCAAAGGTGGTATAAATAGAATAACTGACTTGTGAGGGTAGTACACCGCAAACTAAATCAGTTCAAGGATTCGGGAACTCATAACCCACTCGACCGTTAGCCCTTTCCGTAGTCACTTAATGAATTTATTGTGTGGTATGCCACCAATTGCCCGTTATTCTATAACTAAACTTCAAAATTGGAACCACCTGCAACACAGAAAGGGAAATACACTTTATTTTTTTAACAATTGCATAGATGGCCCCCTTCTCACAACCAAGATCTAAGCAATGAGAAAGGACAGCAGTAACATAGAAACTAGAAGTAGGAGTAGACTGAAGGCCAACAGTCATGAAAGAGGATAAAGGGGATCTTGGGTGGACAAAGTCAAAGTGCCAGGCCCAAGCTAGGTAGGTGGGATTGACTTTTTTTTTGAGAAGACCCGGAAGGAAGAGCGAGAACAGATAAATTGGCAGCAGACGGAGTTCCTTATTTTATTTGTGGTCTTCCTGAATAGAATGACTAATTGGCTGATAGACCGACAAACATCACAGAAAAGCAGAAAATTGTCAAATAGATACAGAATCCATCTTTAACATCCACGTGATCAAAAGTTTATGCCTTCCCTGGATATCCCCTTCCTCAGGTTTTGCAAGGAGACAAAATGAAAGTCATTTCTCACTTTGGAGAGGAGAGAGACATCAGATGGATCTTGCTTGAGGTTAAATACATCAAGTTTGTGGATGATAGTCAGCCACTTCAGCCCATTTGATGAGACATTAAGAAGTAGCCACTGGCTCTAATAACAAGTCAGAAGTTGAGCTGAAGAAGTTTACATCATGGTCAGCTGCTTTACTGGCCAAACTGTTGCGTATATGTCTGATTAGTGAAAACAAAAGAAAAATCTAACCTCACCCTTTGCTGCCCAATCAGCCTCTTACTCATAAGTATGGCAATAGAAAGAACCACCAATAGTGCCATGGTAACCCACTCAACCGTTAGCCCTTCATGTTTTTAGGTGTCCAGATCACCAAGAACCTGTCCTGGTACTTCCATGCCAATGCTCTCGTCAAGAAAGCCCACCATACTTTCTCAGAAGAGTAAGGAAATTTGGCATGTCCACTATGACCCTCATCAACTTTTATAGCTGCACCATAGAAAACATTCTTTCTGGTTGTATCTCAGTTTGGTATGGCTCCTGCTCTGCCCAAGATCGCAAGAAACTACAAAGGGCTGTGAATGAAGTCCAGTCCAACATGTAAACCAGTCTCCCATCCATTGATCCTGTCTACACTTCCCACTGCCTCAGAAAAGCAGCCAACATAATTAAGGATGCCATGCACCCTGGATATACTCTCCTCCACCTTCTTCCGTCAGGAAAAAGATACAAAAGTCTAAGGTCATGCACCAACTGACTCAAGGACAGCTTCTTCCCTGCTGCCATCAGATTTTTGAATGGATCTACCTTGCACTAAATTGATCTTTCTCTACACCCTAGCTGTGACAAATGTAACACTACATTCTGCACTTTCTCATTTCCTTCTGTATGTATGATATGTTTTGTCTGTATAGCATGCAAGAAACAATACTTTTCACTGTTTATTAATATATGTGACAATAATAAATCAAATCAAACAACACCTAGTTATCAATAACTCACTTGCCATTTCCCAGTTTGGTTTACCATGTGATTCCAGGCATTTACAGTGTTCATTGGGAATGTTTTGGCATACTGGCCACTAAACTGGATGGGGGCAACCATGACAACATTTGAGAAGATCTTTGCCATCCAAGTGCTTGATTAATGCCCCAGTCACTTAACTCAATATCCATTCATCCCTTCAATGCCAGTGCAATACCAATGCATTACATACAATATAGAGTTTGATTTGATTTATTCTTACTGCCACATGTATTTACATACAAAGAAAAGTATTGTTGCTTGTGTGCTATGCAGACAAAGCATACCATTCATAGAGAATCAAACAAGAGAGTGCAGAATGTAGTGTTACAGTCATAGCTAGGGTGTCGAGAAAGGTAACTTAATGCAAGACAAATCCATTCAAAAGTCTGATGGCAACAGGGAAGAAGCTGTTCTTGAGTTGTTTGGTACATGACCTTAGACTTTTGTATCTTTTTCCAGACAGGAGAAAGTGGAAGAGAGAATGTCTGGGTGCATGGAGTCCTCAATTATGCCGGCTGCTTTGCCGAGGCAGCGGGAAGTGTAGACAGAGTCAATGGATGGGAGGCTGGTTTATGTGATGGATTGGGCTACATTCACGACCTTTTGGAGTTCCTTGCAGTCATGGGCAGAGCAGGAGCCGTACCAAGCTGTGATACAACCAGAAAGAATGCTTTCTATGGTGAAAGTGAGAGTCAGAGCTGACATGCCCCCTTATGCATTGCAGGAGCTCACCAAGGATAGATTGATAGCACCTCATTCCCCAGTGACTTCTATCATCAAGGGGAAGAGCTTGTGGAACCATTATCACCTCCACCTTCTCTTCCATGTCATGCATCATCGATTCTCAGATATAAGTGTACCTTTCTTCACCGTTGCTGGGTCAGAGCCCTGTACTTCCCAGCATGACACCACTATGGAAGCAATGTCACCACAAGGATTTTTCAGAGAGAATGTTTACCACAATCAACTCCTCAGGGCAACTATGGGTGTGAACAATAAATGAAGTGTTGCCTGTTGAACAAAGGATTCATGGTTTTGTGAATTGGACAATGATGTTAATAAAAATGTAACCATGATATCAAAGTTCAGGTGACCGAGAGATTCTAAGGGAACAGGACACAGAGCAATCTGTGTCCAGAGAATAATGCCCTTACCATGAAGTCTTCAATGCAATCATTCTAGATAAACAATTTCAGAAAAAGTAGGTATTGACTATCTCCAGGTCACTCATTTTTTATTCATTCGTGGGACATTGGTGTCGCTCGCTGGCCAGCATTTATTGCCCATCCCTCATTGTCTGACGGCAGTTGAGAGTCAACTATATTGATCTGGCTCTGGAGTCACATGCAGGCCAAGCATGGTAAGGATGGCAGGTTTCCTGCCCTAAAGGACATTAGTGAACCAGATGGGTTTTTTCCGACAATCGACAATGTTTTCATGGTCGTATGTGGATTCTTAATTCCAGTTATTTTTTATTGAATTCAAATTCCACCATCTGGCAGGATTTGAACCCAGGTCCCCAGAACATTAGCTGAGTTTCTGGATTAATAATCCAGCGATAAAACCACTAGGCTATCAAGCTGAGCCAGAAGACAATAAAATAAAGAGAACAAGCCAAACCATGATAGTAGCACAATACATGAAAGCAGCCTGAGAGATTGTCCACTTCCCAAGAAACAAAAAGTTAAAATTGAAAAGTGAGGAACATTTAAGCTTTTTCTGTTGTTATCCAATACTTGTTCATTATGCCTTTAGTCTACAATTAACTGATGATGTCAACTGTTGCTTTAATTTTGATTACACTCCAGTTCTTTTTCTCGAGCCCAACGCAAAGCTGTGCCTTCACAAGTAAGGCTTCATCTTCTGTGATCATGATTTCATATGAGAGTTACACTTGGATAGTAGGCTACAAGGTGAAACCAAAACTGATGGAGTGCACTTTAGAAATAGTGCCACCTGTTACCATAAGCAACCTCCATCTAATGGGCTGACAAATAACAATCTGACTGATCACCAATTTCAGGCTACAAATTACCAATCAGTTTTGATAAGGACTAAACTGAACACAGTGTAAGAATATTAAGAACGTAAGAACCAGGAGCAGGAGTAGGCCATCTGATCTCTCAAGCCTGCTCCACCATTCAATAAGATCATGGCTAATCTTTTTGTGGACTCAGCTCCACTTACCCGTCCACTCACCATAACCTTTAATTCCTTCTCTGATCAAAAATATCCTTGCCTTAAAAACATTCAATGAGATAGCCTCAACTGCTTCACTGAATGTGAAGAAATAACACCAAATACAGCAGATTGATAAATAAATGTTGTATTTATAGGCGTGTTTCCGGCCCGTGGGAGGTGCTGCATTGTTTGCTAGTGGAAAGATTCTCTGATCCCGCCACTATCAATGGAAGTTGTCACCCCATATCGGAGAGAAACCTGCAGGCCAGGGTGCGCATACGGCAGGATCGGAGAATCCCACCGGCATGAATTCTAGCCTTGTCTCTTTCAAAAAAAAATAAGACAGTAAAAGTAAACAACATCCTGTGGCATCACACCTTTGGATGGTATTTTCACAAAGCAAAATTTTACATGGTGATAAAATCTGCTGGTATTCCTGTTAATCTCAACCTGTACCACAGATCAATTAAATATCAGCAGTAACATCAGCCTTAAGCCTACTTATCTCCCAAGTAATGACAATTGACAAAAAATTTGTAACTGCTGCAATAAACTATGAAATGTGCAAGAACATGGTACAACATATGCTGGAAAACTAAAATAAAGCAGCAAAAGCTAAAATTACTCAGCACATTTGGGAATATCAATGGAGAAAGAAACATGAGCTAAAATTGCAGGCTGATGACATTTTATCAGGATTTCTTTATGATAGGTACAAAGTGCCGAAGGTACCTTTCTTTTGTTCATGGTTCATAGAAGTTATGTGGTCTAACAATTTGTCTCCATAGAGTCCCTACACTGCAGGAAGGGGCCATCGAGTCTGCACTGACTCTCCGAAGCAGCACCTCATCCAGGCCCTCTCCTCCATCCAATGTTGGCGACCCTACATGTTTCCCATTGTTAATCCAACCTACACATCTTTGGACACTAAGGGGCAATTTAGCATGGCCAATCCATCTGATTAGGCTTCAGAGAAATATTCAGATTTGAACATAGGTATCTCCAAAAGCAAATGACTAGGATTAAAGTATATTGTTAAAAATTATCACAATTAGGTACATGTAGCTAAATGGAATGTCTTGATGCTTTTCCTGGGCACCAACCTCAGACACGGAGCAACACAGTGGCACAGTGGTTAGCACTGCTGCTTCACAGTGCCAGGGCCTGAGTTTAATTCCTGCCGTGGGTCACTATCTCTGTTGGATTTGCACATTTTCCCCGTGTCTGCGTGGGTATTGCCCAGGTGCTCCAGTTTCCTCCCACAGTCCAAAGACATGCAGTTTAGGTTGATTGGCCATGCCAAACGGAGCCGAGTTTCGGGGGGATTAGTAAGATAAATATGTAGGATTACAGGGATAGGGTTGTTGTTGATGGCTTGATGGGCCGAATGGCCTCCTTCTATACTGTAGGGATTCTAAATGGACTAATTCTGGAACCAATCGCTAATTGGCTTTTAGGCTAAGATCAAGCGTCTGTTGGATCAAGCCCAAGATGGAGTGTAATGCCTTATTTTGTCAGCTTGGATCTTGTTTATATCTTTTGTGGGGACCTTGAATTGGATTCAACTTGAATTTGGTTTTGGAGCAAGCGAGGAAATGGATTCAGGTCTGTCCAGTCCATTCTGAGCATTGGCTCCTTAAAGAGTAGACTAAAAATTTAAAATAAATCTGTGATGAAGCTGGTTATTGGTCACTTTATGTACCATGACAGAATTAAAGACTCCTGTAGGAAGCTGGATTTTTTTAAAGTTTATCAGTCACAAGTAAGGCTTACGTTAACACTGCAATGAAGTTACTGTGAAATTCACTGCAGTTCGGCACCTGTTTGGGTCAATACACCTAACCAGCACATCTTTCAGAATGTAGGAGGAAACCAGAGCACCCAGAGCAAATCCACGCAGACACGGGGAGAATGTGCAAACACCGTACAGTGACTCAAACCAGGAATTGAAGCTGGGTTCCTAGTGCTGTGAGGCAGCAATGTTAATCACTGTGCTACTGTGCCAGATCTTAGACAGCAATATTTCGTTCTTATCACTTGCCTTTCTGGATTCAATACTTGTCATAACCGTTGATTCAGTAGCCATACAAGAGCCAGAATTGTGTTTAATCCTGTTGTGAGAGTGGGTCAGCGCTCCCGTTTCAAAAACTATCGTGGTGTTGGGTAGTCCTTCAAGGCAACGCTCCATCAAAACAGATGTGCATTCTTGTCATGAGTTGGCTCTGACCGCATTGAGAGACTGTGAACAGAACACACAATCATTGCACTTCCGTACAGAAAGAGTTGTAGGTGCTGCAGTCCAGATGGTGCTTAAACATTCCTTTACAATTGCTATCGAGGCCATTTTCCAGAGTAACAGTTTGTAATTCAGACGTGATGGCCACATAGTCAGATTCACTGAGCACTGAGTACTAAGACCTACTCCTATCCAATGAGACAATATGGACTGTGAAAGCCCCAAAATAAATCGGACTATCTAGCATGGGATCTTTACACTGAGGAAATCTTTCCCAAAGCATGTTTTGTATGAACAGTGAATGATGTTGAAAGTTTCAGTGGCAGACCAGACAGAATTCCATGCCTATGACAAGCCTATGAAGGCCGTCTTCAGCTGCTCCTGGAATGCCAGACTTGGTTTGGTTTCCCCTTCCTTGTGAAATCAGGTAAAAGTGTTGATTTGCTGGAAAGGAACCTGAGGCAAGAAGTGACCAAGTTGAAGAATGTTTGTACTGTTGAAAGGGAATTAAATCTGCAATGGCATTAAAGCCTTGTTGGAGCTCAGTTTGTCTCCAACCCTTGTGGTAGCTTGTATACAAATCTCAGTCATGTCAACATCACACATTTGCATCTTTACAGTGAACTTCACTTAGGATATCATGTTCATGATGTAGGCTAAATGCCCATTCTGGAGGCTGAATTGATAATAGCCTTACTGCAGCAACACAGTGGCACAGTGGTTAGCACTGCTGCTTCGCAGCACCAGGGACCTGGGTTCGATTCCCGGCTTGGGTCAGTGTTTGTGCGGAGCCTGCATGTTCTCCCCGTGTCTGCGTAGGTTTCCTCTGGGTGCTCTGGTTTCCTCCCACAGTCCGAAAGATGTGCTGGCTAGGTGCATTGGCCGTGCTAAGTTCTCCCTCAGTGTACCCAAATAGGCGCCGGCGTGTGGTGACTAGGGGATTTTCACAGTAACTTTACTGCAGCGTTAATGTGAGCCTGTTTGTGCCAATAATAAATAGACTTAAGCATAATCCACCAACCATGTAGCGAGTATGTATTCCTGAATGGACCAGGTGTGAAGCAACAGCATATTTCCTGCGTGCACAGTTCAACCCCGCTGGACTCTAATCATAGCAACAATGGATTATCAATTCACCCTCCATTATAAACTGCATTTTGTGCATTTTCCAATCATTTGCAAAAGTAGCCAAGCATGGCAACACGTTACGTGAATCCTCACTGAGGACCTAATCTTAAGGGGAATAGCTCCAAATAGATAGCTTAAAATGGTTCATCCTGGCAACCTGCCCCCATTCCCAGTCCCCCTGCCTAAGACCATGAGATAGAGGAGCAGAATTAAGCCAATTGGCCCACCAAGTCTACCTCACCATTCAACCATGGCAGATAAGTTTCTTAATCTCATTCTCCCGCCTTTTTCCCATAACCTTTGATCATCTTAGCAATCAAGAGCCTATCCATCTCTGTCTCAGATACACTCAATGACCTGACCTCCATAGCCTTCTGTGGCAATGAATTCAATAGATTCGCCATCCTTCTGGCTAAAGAAATTCCTCCCCCACGCACCCCCCCCCACCACCCCTCCCTTCCCCATCAGCATGCTGGCACAGTAGTTAGCACTGTTGCCTCACAGTACCAGGGACCTGGGTTCGATTCCTGGCTTGGGTCACTGTCTGTGTGGAATTTGCACATTTTCCCTGTGTCTGCATGGGTTTCCTCCGGGTGCTCCAGTTTCCTCCCACAAAGCTGTGCACGTTAGGCCATGAAAAATTCTCCCTCAGTGTACCTGAGCTGGTGCAGAGTGTGGTAGTTAGGGGGATTTCACAGTAACTTCGTTGCAGTGCTAATGTAAGTCTATTTGTGACTAATAAATAAACTTCAGATGTGAATATTATTAAATGCGTTTGTAACACAGTCTATATTCACAAAGCGTGTTTTTCAACAGGATGCACAAATACTGGTTCAAAGTTCATTGTGAATGAGGCATCCAGTCCTGTCAGGAAACACTGATTCCTATCTCGATCATTAATATCAACACCACATCTCTGCACTCCTGCAAAAAAGCTCAGGCATCCCAACTTTCACCACCCTGCCCCAGAGACCTGCTATAAACATCATTTTCCTTTCCACCAAAGCTGTACAAATTTCTCCACCCCAGCACACATGCAAGGTACACATGTGGGTGACCATTCAGCTCACAGGTTAGAATAATAAAGCATTGCATCACCAGCCTGCTAACACGATCAGTGTGAATGAACATTAAGAGGTATCAGTTTGGAAGGCTCCCAGATTGTCGAGGCGAGCGGGATCACAGTAAATAAAACCAGCGGCAGAGTGCTTGAATTATTTACCTCATTACCAAATGTAACCTTCAGCAAATCATTAAAGATTATTTATTGGACAATGAAAAGGAATCCAACAATAATATTTTCAGAAATTAGAATCAGTAGCACGAAGGCGGATCGGCGTTTCTTGTTTCAACTTCTCTTAAAATTTATTTCCTTGACACAGTAAATCTTATTTAGTTTCTTTCAAGAGAAACTGGAGTGAAACAAGAAACCGATGACACTCATGCTTTATATCTTCTGAATATTATTCTTGGATTGCTCTGGTTTTCAAAAAAGCAATCTTGAAATAAGGAGATTTTCTTAAGTTGTAGAGTTATTCTTGGCTGTGAATGACATGATTGGAGTAATCATTTATTTAAAGTGAAGTTCCTGTCTGGCTCTTGTGCTGTTTATGCTGATGAAACATGATGAGCTGTGGATAGAAAATGACATGTTATTGGCAGCACTGGAATTGGAAATGCAAGAGACTCTTTGGTGGACTCAGATTAGCGTGGAGTTGTACCCTTAATTCCTAGGCTCCTCTGGGTCCAGTGCAACCTGGGCCTGTAGCTTGCTAAGTCATAGAGTCATAGAGATTTATAGCATGGAAACAGGCCCTTTGGCCCAACTTGTCCATACCATCCTTTTTTTTAAATCCCTAAGTTAATCCCAATTGCTCGCATTTGGCCCATATCCCTTCTATACCCATCAGATCCATGTAATTATCTAAATGCTTTTTAAAAGATAAAATTGTACCTGCCTCTACTACTAACTCTAGCAGCTTGTTCCAGATGCTCACCATCCTCTATGTGAAAAAATTGCCCCTCTGGACACTTTTGTATCCTTCCCCTCTCACATTAAACCTCTGCTCTCTAGTTTTGGACTCTCCTACATTTGGGTATCTACCTTGTCTATGGCCATCATTATTTTATAGACCTCTATAAAGTCACCCCTCAGCCTCCTACACTCCTGAGAAAAAAGTCCCAATTTATTCAGCCTCTCCTTATAACTCAATCCATCAAGTCCCTGTAGCATCCTAGTAAATCTTTTCTGCACTCTTTCTAGTTTAAAAATATCTTTCCCATAATAGGGTGACCACAATTGCACACGGTATTCCAAGTGTAGCCTTATCAATGTCTTGTACAACTTCAACAAGATGTCCCAACTCCTGTATTCGACGTCCTGACCGATGAAACCAAGCATGCTGAATGCCTTCTTCACCACTCTGTCAACCTGTGACTCCACTTTCAAGGAGTTGTGAACATGTACACCAAGATCTCTTTGTTCTGTAACTCTCCCCAATGCCCTACCAATAACTGAGTAAGTCCTACCCTTGTTCAATCTATCAAAATGCATCACCTCACATTTGTCTAAATAAAACTCCATCTGCCATTTGTTAACCCACTGGCCCAACTGATCAAGATCCCATTGCAATTGGAGATAACTTTCTTCACTGTCCACTATGCCACCAATCTGAGTGTATGCGAAAGGGAATGAGTGCCTTTCCTTGAACTTGGGGCTGTCACATGAACCAATATTGACATGGCAAATTTTAGAATCATATAATATTATAGGGAGGCCATTCAGCCCAGCATGTACTTGCTGGCTTTCACCTAAATGCACAAACGCCTAGGGCAGGATTGTTCTGCCGCGCTCGGCCCAATTCCAGAACATCCCACCCGAGGTCAACGGGCCTTTGCATGGTCCCTGTCCTGCCTGCTAGGATTCCCGTGGCGGGCAGGACATTAAAACTCTGGTCCTAGAAACCTTAAAGGAGGCCATTCAGCCTGTTGAGCCTGGGCCAACAACAATTCCACCCAGGCCTTGTCCCCTTAACCCCACTGCCAGACCCCTGATACTAAGGGCAGAATTTTCCCATTTCGCCCACCACAGGAATCTTAGCAGGTGGGACAGAAAATTCGACAGAACATGCAAAGGTCCATTGACCTCAGATGAGAATTTCCAGTCTTGGTGTGAGCGTGGCTGGAAAATTCTGTCCTACAGGTGTGATGACCACGATGAAGCCACTGAGTTTGGTCTCTTAGAGTATGAGCTCCCTGATTGAGGTAATGATTGCCTGCCCAATCAGGGAGCCTCAGGGCTATTCACAATTCAGATTCTAACATTGTATCAGCAGCACTCTTAGGAGTGGAATTGAGATTGTAAATGAAGAGAATCGGGTGAAGGGGCATTGGCCTCTGAGGAGTTATTTCAAACCAGCAATTTTAGCATGGCCAATCAACCTAACATGCACATCTTTGGACTGAAGGAGAAAACTGGAGCACCCAAAGGAAACCCACACAGACATGGAGAGAATGTGCAAACTCCATACAGGCAGGCACCTGAGGTCAGAATTGAACCTGGATCCCTGGAACTGCAAGGCAGCAATGCTAACCATTGTGTCACGAGCTGCAAATCAGCCAGACCTAGCCCTTAAATGGGACTTTTCTGTCTCACTTGCCCCGATACTGGAAATTCCCACTCAAGGTCAGCTTAGTGGTCCATCAAATTTTCCATCCTGTTCTTGATGATTCCCATAGTGAGCGCTGGGGTCCCAAAAATTTACCCCCTCTTGCCTTTTCTCCTTAGCCCTACAAAGCTTTTTCGCTCAGGCTTTTTGAAAGCCATGATCGAATCTGCCACCACCCAGGTAGATTCCAGACCCTAATCCTGCCGCATTTATAAAAATGTGTTTCCTCGTATCGTCGCTAGTGCTTTTTGCCAATCACTTTAATCCAGTGACCTCTGGATCTTGATGCTTCCAACAATATTTAGTTTAGTTTAGTTATGAGTGTCACAAGTAAGCTTACATTAACACTGCAATGAGG
Organism: Carcharhinus amblyrhynchos; assembly: GCF_965287045.1. Classification (NCBI taxonomy): domain Eukaryota; kingdom Metazoa; phylum Chordata; class Chondrichthyes; order Carcharhiniformes; family Carcharhinidae; genus Carcharhinus; species Carcharhinus amblyrhynchos. The sequence continues at coordinate 12,576,582 of NC_137339.1, forward strand.
TTACTGTGAAAATCTCCTAGTCGCCAGCGCCTGTTCATATACACCAAGGAAGAATTTAGCATGGCCTATGCACCTAACCAGCACGTCTTTCAGACTGTGGGAGGAAACCGGAGCACCCGGAGCAAACCCACGCAGACACGAGGAGAACGTGCAGACTCCACACACACACTGACCCAAGCTGGGAATTGAACCCAAGTCCCTGGCACTGTGAGGCAGTAGTGTGCAGTTTTTCCAGGCCCCTCATGATTTTGAACACCTCCACCCTATTTCATCCCAGTCTTCTTCTAAGGACAATAATCCCAGCTTTGCCAATCTATCCACGTTACTGAAGTCTCTCATTCAGTCTCATTCGCATTTGAGAGAAATTTTCTTCTCAATTATTTTTTCCCCATTAATAATGCCATGGAAACGGAATTGCAGGAACCTGCATCTTTAAACATAACAATTACTGACAACGTTATTTCATTAGTCAGTAATTATAGCGTAAATTGTGTATTAAACCATCTTCCGTTCAATCATTATCTCTGCCTACTTCTGTGGGTGTGGAGCCAGAAATGATCATGGAAATCCCGGCTGAGTTATCATCATCAGTAAAGTAATTGTAAAAATTTGAAAATAGTCCCATCTCTTGCCCTAATTCTGCCTCTTTCCCCAGTCCATTGCAATTCTCTTTTATCTCCTGGGTTAGGTTCCAGCTCAGTTTGAAAGCCACTTCTAATTTCTTTAATAATCTCCAAGCCCCTATCCTTTTTTACAAATCCCTCTGTGGCCTCACTGCAACCTCTGCTAGATCAATGTCTCAGTTCCCACATTTTAGAACAAAGAACAAGAACAAGGAACAGAAACAGGCCCTTCGGCCCTCCAAGCCTGCACCGACCATGTAAACCAAATGGTCCATTTTATTCATTTAACCTTCTGTGTATTTTCCCTTGTTTCAGTCCATAATTTAAGGCAGATCCTACAGCTAACTCCTCCTTGTCCTCTGGAAATCCTATTGTACCATCCAGCTTCGCTACTTCCATCAAAACCAATCTTTAACTGGGTCTTTAAGTCATTCTCTTTCCTCTATCATTGCTCTACTGTCACACATCTTTTGATGGTTATTATGAAGTCACTATGGTGTTGCAAATTGGTGTTCAACTCGGTCCCCTGGCCAATATTTAAACCAAACCAACATTTCCACATAGATAGGTGCTGTGGTCATGTAATCCACCTACTACTGTTGAAACCCTCATTCAATCTTTATTTCCTCAAAGCCTGTCTACATCCTACTCCCTGGAAACTTAAGCTCACCCATAGCTTTGCTGCTTAAATCCAAACTCACACCAAACAGTAAGCACCCACCACCCCTGCACCCGGTGACCATGTTCCCATTAAACAATTCATAGAATCACAGGCTCCTACAGTGCAGAAGGAGGCCATTTGGCCCATCAAGTCTTCACTGACCACATTCTCACCATGGCCCTATCCCCATAACCACATGCGTTTACCCTAGCTAGTCCCCCTGATACTAAGGGGCAATTTATCCACCTGACCCATTCATTCGAAGTTAGCTGGTTACCTATAAAATCCTGGAGTTGAATCAAATTCAGGTAACGGCACTTTGCTGGAGTCAACTTTAGCTTCAGAGAGAGGCAGAGAGATTAGTTTCTGCTTTCTATAGTATTTTTTCCAGAGGACATTGGTGACTTCTCCCTATTTCTGGCTTGGCAAAATTAGTTCTTAAAGCTTCTGTCTGTATATTCTAAGAAAAATATTTGATTAACATGTCTTGTAGTCATTGTTGTCGAAGAAACGATAGAACTTTAGTTCTGTCAAGTCAGGAACAATTGATACATTTCAAGATTTCTAAACCAACAGGAAAATGGGTTATTTCATCCTTCACAGTGCGATTTGACTGTCTATTGGGTGTACCTGTCTGGATAGTAGTTCCTTACTGTCTTCACTGAATTACTGTTGATTGAAGGCCAGTACTTTGCATTTTTAATACCTTCTTTTCAAAACCTCTTTTTTTGAAGTGGACTTTAATACCTGCCAGGGGTAAAAATCCATACAACATGTCAGCGCAAGTCTGTAGTGCAATCCATGTAGGAATATTCCAGAAAATGATCAGCTTACAATTCCAGACATCATCGCCAGAATTTTCTTGCCACTCCCGCCAGTGGGATCTTCTAGTTCCACTGATGGTGAATCCCCGCCATGGGTTTACGGCGATGGGGAGTGCAAAATACTAAAAACCCTGTTGACAGTGGCAGCAATAGAAGATCCTACTCCCAGCCAATGGTGGTGGGGCTTCATCCACTGCCGCAGAACACATTGCAGGAAGGCTCAGAAAATCTCGCCTCCAGGTGACTAGTGGCAGCTATCTTTGGTCAGTATTTTCTCTTGTATTCAAAAAAAAACAGGTCCAGTTCAACATGTTTTTGGTTAGCTGGTGAAGTTGTAAGTAGATCTCACTCAGTCACGATTTCCTACTGTTGTGACAAATGTGAGATAACTGGCAAAAGGTAAAACAGCTGCCTTGATACAAACAGCGAGAAAAGGAATCTCACAAAAGCGCATTAATATCATAGAACATAGAACATAGAACATTACAGCGCAGAACAGGCCCTTCGGCCCACGATGTTGCGCCGACCAGTTAAAAAACAATGACCCTCTAACCTAAACCAAACCCTTACCATCCATAAACCTATCCACAGTAAAGAGGTGAATGGGGGTAAGGCAGTTGATGTGGAATACATGGACTTTAGTAAGGCGTTTGATAAGGTTCACCATGGAAGGCTTCTGCAGAAATTGCAGATGTATGGGATTGAGGGTGATCTAGGAAATTGGATTAGGAATTGGCTGGCGGATAGGAGACAGAGGGTGATGGTTGATGGTAAGTATTCGACATGGAGTTCAGTTACGAGTGGTGTGCCTCAGGGATCTGTTTTGGGGCCACTGCTGTTTGTAATTTTTATAAATGATCTGGATGAGGGTATAGTTGGGTGGATTAGTAAATTTGCTGATGACACCAAAGTCGGAGGTGTGGTAGATAGTGAAGAAGGGTGTCTTAGTCTACAGGGAGACTTGGACAAGTTGCAGAGCTGGGCCGAGAGGTGGAGGATGGAGTTTAATGCGGAAAAGTGTGAGGTAATTCACTTTGGCAGGAATAACGGATGTGTAGAGTATAGGGCTAACGGTAGGACTCTGAATAATGTGGATGAACAGAGGGATCTAGGTGTATGTGTGCATAGATCCCTGAAAGTTGGGAATCAAGTAGATAGGGTTGTTAGGAAGGCATACGGTGTCTTGGCGTTTATCGGTAGGGGGATTGAATTTAGGAGCCGCAGCGTCATGTTGCAACTGTACAAAACTCTGGTGCGGCCGCACTTGGAGTATTGTGTGCAGTTCTGGTCCCCACATTATAGGAAGGATGTGGAGGCTTTGGAGAGGGTGCAGAGGAGGTTTACCAGGATGTTGCCTGGTATGGAGGGGAGGTCCTATGAGGAGAGACTGAGGGATTTGAGGTTGTTTTCGTTAGAAAGAAGGCGGCTACGAGGGGACCTTATTGAAACATATAAGATGATTATTACAATCACAATGTGCAAATTCAATCCATTCAGTCAAAGCTGAAAGGAATTTTCATTCCCCAACAAACACAAAATCATAAGGAATAGGAGCTGGTGTGGATGGTATGGCCCATCGAGCCAGCTCCACCATTCTATACAATCATGGGTGATCTTAGGCTTCAACTCCACTTTCCAGCCCACTTCCCATATCCTTTGATTCCCTGAGAGGCCAAACTCTGTCTATCCGAGCCTTAAATGTATTCAGTGGTGGAGCATCCACAACCCTCAGTTGCAGAGAAATCCAAGATTTACCATCCTCTATATTAAGTAATTTCTCCTCACCTCAATCCTAAATGATTTGCCTCTTATCCCGAGACGTGCCCGTGTTTTAGTTTCCCCAACTGTGGGCGACACGGTGGCACAGTGGTTAGCACTTCTGCCTCACAGTGCCAGGGATCCAGGTTCAATTCTGGCCTTGGGTCACCGTCTGTGTGGAATTTGCACATTCTCCTCGTGCCTGCATGAGTTTCCTTCGGGTGCTCCGGTTTCCTCCCACAATTCAAAGATGTGAAGGTTAGGTTGATCGGCCGTGCTAAATTAATCCTCGTGTCAAGGGGATTAGCAGCGTAAATGTGAGGGGTTACAGGAATAGGGCTTGGGTGGGATTGTGGTCGGTGCAGACTCGATGGGCCGAATGGCCTCATTCTGCACTGTAGGGATTCAATGAATCGGGGGAAACAGAAGGTGCAATTTTCAGTTATTCGCACGGGGTGCCGAAAGATGTGAGAAAATCAGCGCTGCAACTCACAGGGGTGAGGAAGATCAAAAAGCGAGATTTAGCCGGTGCGATCCTGTTTCCTGAGTCTCACCGTGTTTTGCACCCACATTGCCCTTTGCATCTGCGGAGAATGCGGGTGCAAGATTGCGACAAATCTCTCAGCATCCACCTTATCATGTCCCTTCAGAATCTTGTCTGATTCAATGTGATCACCCCACAGTCTTCTGGAGAACATAATCCTCATTTACTCAACCTCTCATCATCGGACAATCCCCTCATTCCAGGGACCGTTTCGTGAATCAATTTAGCATCTGGCAGGACACTAGAAAGCTCAGAGGAACAAAAAGATTTAGGGGTGTTTGTCCACAGACCCTGAAGATGGCAGGACAGATTATTAGTGTAGTTAAGAGTAGTGTAGTTAACTTGCCTTTGTTAGTTGTGGCATAGATTATAACAGCAGGGCAATTATTGCACTTATATATAACATTGTTGATATCCTCAGCATGCCCAAGTCACTCCATAGCTTCCAGACTGAACATTGAATCCAACCACCTCAGAGTATGTACTGTCCCTCCACCCCATTACCATTCATTTCATTTAATCTCACTCTCTATTTTATTGTGCTCCTTCTTTCCAACCCCCCCCCCAAAACCCCCTTTTTCAGGCCAACTGCCATAATCCTCAGGAGGTCTTTTACCAAGCTGTATCTTCATTTTTTCCATTACGGCATTCTGATCACTTAATGGACACTTTCAGCACCTTTTCAGCTTTCCGCATGTTCATTTACATTCTCTTTGTCCAATTCCACCACCCCTCCCTACCCTCATAGTACAAATCTCTGCTGACTCTCGCTCCTCTCAGCTCTGACGGAGGGTCATCGAGACTCAAAGCATTGGCTCTACTCTCCCTCTCTTCACAGATTGTATCAGGCCTGCTGAGATTTTCCTGCATTTTTCTGTTTTTGTTTCAGGTTCCAACATCCACAACATTTTGCATTTATCACTTCACAGCCACTGAGTTACTTTTGAAGCAACTAGCACTGCTGCCTCACAGCGCCAGGGATCTGGGTTCGATTCCTTGGGCTTGGGTCACTGTCTGCATGGAGTTTGCACATTCTCTCCGTATCTGCGTGGGTTTCCTCCCGGGTGCTCCAGACCCCTCCTACAGTCCAAAAGACGTGCTGGTTAGGTACATTGACCCGAACAGGTGCCAGAGTGTGGCGACTAGGGGAATTTCACAGTTACTTCATTGCAGTGTTTATGTAAGCCTTACTTCATAGAATCATAGAAACCCTACAGTGCTGAAGGAGGCCATTCAGCCCATCAAGTCTGCACCGACCCACCCAAGCCCTATCCCCATATCCCTACATAATCCCACTAACCTATGCATCACAGGACTCTAAGGGGCAATTTTTAGCACGGCCAATCAACCTAACCCGCACATCTTTGGACAGTGGGAGGGAACCGGAGCGCCCGGAGGAAACCCACGCAGACACGAGGAGAATGTGCAAACTCCACACAGACAGTGACCCAAGCCAGGAATCGAACCCAGGTCCCTGGAGCTGTGAAGCAGCAGGACTAACCACTGTGCCGCCCCTTACTTGTGACTAATAAATAAGCTTTAAAAAAAACTTTAAGTATAATTATTGTTGTTCTGAACTGCTAACAGAACAGTCAGTTTCCACACTGAAAGGTGCCAAAAATAGCAATGAGATAAATGGCCAATTATTCTGTTTTGGTGATGGCGTTAGCTGGAATTTCTGGTGATGTTTTTCTGGTGAGAACCTACTGATCTTTTTTGAATAATGCTAGTGATCTTTGATAGCCAGCTAAATATGTTTAACATCTCACCCAATAGACTACACTCTGCAGTACTCCCTCAGTACTAAATTAAAGTGTCAGTCTGAATTATGTACCCTTGTGATGCTTAAACTCTGGCTCGGAGTCAAGTTTGCTGCCAACCAAGATGTTTCTGTTTCTTATGAGAAGACTGGAGAACACAGGAGACGCGCCAGCCAGATGAGGCAATACTTCTGTGCATCATGTAACAAAGTCATGATGTACACATGCTTTCACTCCAGATTGCATACAGAGGAATCCTCCCCCTTGGAGTCTACTTGTGATGTGTTCAACCTTTCTAGGAACAGGAGTCGTAAGTAAAGTAGAAAGTAAGTAAGAAGGGCGGCATTTTGGCGCAATGGTTAGCATTGCTGCCTCACAGCACCAGGGAGCTGGGTTCGATTCCCGGCTTGGGTCACTGTCTGTGCTGAGTCTGCACGTTCTTGTCTGTATCTGCATGGGTTTCTTTTTGTGTGCACCCGTTTCCTCCCAATTCTGAAAGATGTGCTGGTTAGCTGCATTGGCCATGCTAAATTCTCCCTCGGTGTACCCGAATCGGCGCCGGAGTATGGCGACTAGGGGATTTTCACAGTAACTTCATTGTGGTGTTAATGTAAATCGACTTGTGACACTAACAAATAAGCTAAAACTAAACTAATCTATCTCTTAAATATTAGGGATGGGATTTTCTGGCCACAAAAACCCAGAAAATCCAGCTCAAGGTCAACGGACCTTTCCATGATCCACCCCTCGCCTGCTGTGATTCCCGTGGATTATAGAATCATGGAATCCCTACAGTGCAGAAGAAGGCCATTCAGCCCATCAAGTCTGCACTGACCACAATTCCAACCAGGCCCTATTCCCGTAACCCCACATATGTACCCTGCTAATTCCCCTGAAGCTAGGGTCAATTTAACATGGCCAATCAACCTAACCCACACATCTTTGGACTGTGGGCAGAAACCCGTGCATCCGGAAGAAACCCACGCAGACACGGGGAGAACATGCAGACTCCGCACAGACGGTGACCCGAGACTGGAATCGAATCTGGTTCCGTGGCACTATGAGGCTGCGGTGCTAACCACTGTGCCCCTTTGTTGTCCATGGTGGGCCGAATGGGAAAATTTGTCCCCAGGAACTTTTCAGCACTTCCGAACTCTTGTCAATCCCCCAGTCTACCTTCTGCCCCACACCATCTTTCATCCAAAATAATTTTTAGGGGTTCTAGGCTAGAATTCATAATAGTCTTGAGAGCAAGTCAGCACAGAATGAACAAAGACACAAGGTGTGATCTTCTGTGGCAGAGGCAAGGAAGCGACAGAATAAATTCAGGATTGCACACAATGACAGTGACATTATCTAATAACAAACCCACGAAGATTTATTGTGGCAACCAGAGCCAGTGAATATATGTGTGTAACTTTGTTTAATACTTATAATCACAGGGAGCTGAAGCCTGGTCACAATGATGCATTGCATGACCATGAGAACTTCAGTGATGGGTTAGAAAGATAAGGCACTTGAGTCTAGGATTACGACACTTTATACTCCCATATTTGATAATTCTTCCTCTCCATCCATTTTCTTTGTAACTGTAACCTTTGATTTGATCCACTCTATATTGACTCAGAGTAATATACTCACTTCACAATATCAGGGCTCAGAATAAATGGCATCCCATTTAATATCCTTTCAGGACTTTATTGTGTGTCAATAAATCTAATTACTTTGTAAAAGTCATGAATTTACCTGCATCTCAGGCAGCTTACACACCAGCCTGAAAGTATCAATTTATCCTCCAAAGTCTCCAGTATAATTTTTGCACTGCAGCCAAAATTTAACAAGCTTTCATTTTTCTTTCTGATTCTTTGGAGTGTACTCGGATGGCACCTCATTATCGTGTACACCATGTATGGCGTTAAAACAGGAGAAGGTGAAACTGAAAGAGATCCAGAAAATCAACGTTCGACAAGTACAATCACTGCAAAGCATCAATCAACAAAGCAAACAGAAAGCTTAACTAAATGGTCAAAACAGTGAAATAGAAGTCAGTGGAAGTCGTGCTCAAACTGTAGAGTGTTCTGGCCACCGTGTTTGGGACAACGTACAGTTTGGGTTATTGAGATACTGGAGAGGAGTTCAAGAGAGAGCTAGGGAAAGGGTGGCACAGTGGGTTACGCTGCTGCCTCACAGCATCAGGGACCTGAGTTCAATCCCGACCTTGAGTCAGTGTCTATGCGGAGTTTGCACATTCTCCCTGGGTTTCCTCCAGGTGTTCCAGTATCCTCCCACACTCCAAAGATGTGCAAACTAGGTTGATTGGCAATACTAAAGTGCCCATTAGTGTCCCAAAATGTGAGTTAGTGGATTGGTGAGGTAAATGCGTGGGGTTACAGGGTGTGATGACTTCAGCCAGGCTAGTGAGGTTGGCTTGCTAGAGTATGAGCTACCTGATGAGTCCTAATGGATGGTTAAAGCAGGGACCCTCATGCTCCCTATTTAAAGCTGGTGTGTCAGATCCCAGTCTACAGTCAGCAGGTAGCAACTGGAGAGCTGGCTATGTATGATGTATAGTGTAAATGAAGTAACTTGGTGACAGGATTTTCATCTCCTTGGAGTTATTACACAGGGATAGGGCCTGGGTAAGATGTTCTGTTGAGAGTCAGTGCAGACTGGTTGGGCTGAATTGGTATCCTTCTGCACTGTAGGGATTCTATGATTCTAAATTGCTTACTCCTCTTAATTAGTATGTCTGAATGTTAAATGGCTATTGAAGTGTCTTTCTGTTTGTAATTTTTATTAATGATCTGGATGAGGGTATAGTTGGGTGGATTAGTAAGTTTGCTGATGACACCAAAGTCGGAGGTGTGGTAGATTGTGAGGAAGGGTGTCATAGTTTGCAGGGTGACTTAGAAAGGTTGCAGAGCTGGGCCGCGAGGTGGCGGATGGAGTTTAATGTGGAGAAGTGTGAGGTAATTCATTTCGGTAGGAATAACAGATGTGTTGAGTATAGGGCTAACGGGAGGACTTTGAATAGTGTGGAGGAGCAGAGGGATCTAGGTGTATGTGTACATAGATCCCTGAAAGTTGGGAATCAAGTAGATAAGGTTGTTAAGAAGGCATACGGTGTCTTGGCGTTTATTGGTAGGGGGATTGAATTTAGGAGTCGCAGCGTCATGATGCAACTGTACACAACTCTGGTGCGGCCGCACTTGGAGTATTGTGTGCAGTTCTGGTCCCCACATTACAGGAAGGATGTAGAGGCTTTGGAGAGGGTGCAGAGGAGGTTTACCAGGATGTTGCCTGGTATGGAGGGGAGATCCTATGAGGAGAGACTAAGAGATTTGGGGTTGTTTTCGCTGGAAAGAAGGCGGCTAAGAGGGGACCTTATTGAAACATATAAGATGATTAGAGTTTAGATAGGGTGGATAGTGATAGCCTTTTTCCTAGGATGGAGAAAGCTAGCACGAGGGGGCACGGCTTTAAATTAAGGGAGGGTAGTTATAGGACTGATGTCAGGGGTAGGTTCTTTACCCAGAGGGTGGTGAGGGACTGGAATGCCCTGCCAGCTGCAGTTGTAAATGCGCCTAGTTTGGGGGCGTTTAAGAGATCTGTGGATAGGTTTATGGACGAAATGGGATTGGTTTAGATTAGTGCGTTAGTGTTGTTTTTTTTTAAAAGCTGGTCGGCGCAACATCGTGGGCCGAAGGGCCTGTTCTGCGCTGTAATGTTCTATGTTCTATGTTCTATGTTCTTTCTTTACATTACCCAAAGATCCACTTGCACTAGAAAATCGAAGACATATCTCTTCAGTAGATTTCCCTCCTATATCCGCTGCTCAAAGATTATCAAATACATTTAGTACAAGGAGGTGTTTAGAATAGTTACTATTAATTAAATAACAATGGTTGGAGAGCTACAAGTTTTCATAAGACAATATCAGGAGCTTTCTTCATTAGCATTTAAATTTAGATGCAAGATCCCACCCAAACTCTCTTTCTCTGCCAGATAATAACAAACCCATTGTGCTTTTACAGCAGTTATTGTTTTAATGTGTGATTCCCATCATTCAGTTTCATTTCTTTATCTCAATAATTTAACAAATTGTGCCATATTGACTTTTATTATTTTTTTTAACCTATGTCATATTCAGAGGAGCCCCAAAAGTGACAAACGAACAATAGACAGGAACTTGTCACCCAGATCCACTTGACTTTCCCAAACTGAAAAATGTTTGCAACAGGAAATTCCTGTCTGAAACTACCTGCCTTGCTGGGTTACCTGACACCAGCAAACACTCTTCTCAGCGTGAGAACAAAACAAGTCAAAATCAATCTTATCAGATTGAAAAGCAGGATTTAACCCATTGAAACCAGACTCTATTCAAATAATTGTAAGATAGTGTTGTGCAACTGCATAAACCAATGCTAGGAGCACTGAAATAGAAGGTTGTTTAGTGCCCCAAGCCTGTTCTGTCAATGAGAAAAGTCTTCCCAGTTCCATGGGACAGGCTTGAAGGCAGGACCAGGATGAAATAACTCCTCAGAGGCCAATGCCCCTTCACCAGATTCCCTTTATTTATAAACTCAATTCCACTCCTAAGAGTACTTTAGATACAAAGTCAGAATCCAGACCATCAGTAGCCCTGACAGTCCTCAGTATATATGCAGGTTGAATTCCCTGATTGGACAGGCAATCATTAACTCAACTGGGGAGCTTATACTCCAAGAGGCCCACCTCATGGACCTTGTTGAGGTCATTACACAGGAGGAACTATTAGCTCTGGGTCAGTGGGCCAACACGCTCCTGCCCCTAGGGGCTCTTCCCAGAGGTGGTTCACCACCAAAGAGACTTCTCACCCTGCACTACATGTAGCCAAGCTGCATAATCAAGTGGACTGATGGGAGGAGGAACCGGTAATTTGCTGGCAGCAGATGGTTCACCCAGGGCCAAGCCTGGCAGGTACCTGGAGATGGCTTGCCGGTGGCCAACCTAGGGTACTGGCGGGGGCTTTAACAAATTTGGTTCCCCAATCCTCCTCTCCCAGCCCCACCACCAACCTCTTGGGGATTACCATTGACCAGATACTGAACTGAACCAACCATATAAATATACTGACATCTGTCCCTCTGGAGATAATGACCGCACCCAGGCTGTACATCACTTCTTATTGAACATCTGGCTGTAGAGGCTGGTTCCTGAGTGACAGTCCCTTCTGCAGCTGGTACAAATAGATCCCAGGTCGACTGATGTTTTCTCTCTTGGCGTGCTCTCGTTGCCGCAATCTGGTCATTACTTTTGCTTTCTGCTTTTTTCCATGCCCTTCTTGACTGCTCGTCTCCAGGCACTCCTGTCATCAGCAAGGTCTCCCCATGCATTGGCTACAATCCCGGTCAACTTGAAGTCTCACTTGCAGACAGCCTTGTATTGCAGATGTGTCCTGGATTAACAATTACCAGCAACCTGCTCCTTGAAACTGAAATCAGCACCGGGATTGCCAAGGTCACAGCTGTTATGTCAAAGTTAAGAAGTTGAGCGTGGACCAACAGCAAACTAACTGGAAATACGAAGCTCGATGTGTAACAGGCTAGTATTCTCAGTGCCCTCCATTACAGAAATGATGCATGGATAACTTAAGCAAACCCTATTAAATACACTGGCAACAAGGGCAAGTCAGAGGCTGGTAATTCTGTGGTGAGTAACTCACGTCCTGGCTTCCCAAAGCTACTATTTACAAGACACAAACCAGGAGCGTGACAGAATACCTTTCACTTGCATGGGCAGGTGCCTGACCCTGGGCCCGGGGGCTCAGCTCCTCCCACTGGATCCTAAACTCTCTAACCCACAGACTGCAAACAGTAAAGATAGGCAACAATACCTCCTCCATGATCATCCTCAACATTGGTGCCCCACGAGGCTGTGTCCTCCACCTCTTACTATACTTCTCATGCATCTGAGACTGTGTGGCCAAATTCCCCTTCAGCTCGATTTTCAAGTTTGCTAACGATGCCACCATAATGGGTCAGATCTCAAACAATGATTAGATGGAGTACAGGAGAGAGACAGAGAATCTGGTGTACTGGTGCTACGGCAATAATCTCTCCCTCAATGTCAATGAAATGAAGGAGGTAGTCATCAACTTCAGGAAGCGTAGAGGAGAACGCACCCGCTGTCAACATCAATGGGGACAGAGTAAAAATGGTCAAGAGCTTCAGATTTTTAGACGTTCAGATCACTAACAACCTGTCCTGGTACCCCCATGCCAACACTATAGTTAAGAATGCCTATCAATGCCTCTACTTTCTCAGAAGTTCAAAGAAATTTGGTATGTCCACTACAACTCTCACCAACTTTTACAGATGCACCATAGAAAGCATTCTTTCTGGTTGTATCACAGCTTGGTATGGCTCCTGCTCTGTCCAAGACTGCAAGAAACAACAAAGAGTAGTGAACGTAGCCTAGTCCATCACGCAAACCAGCCTCCCATCCATTGACTCTGTCTACACTTCTTACTGCCTCAGAAAAGCGGCCGGCATAATTAAGGACCCTATGCACCCCAGACATAATCTCTTCCACCTTCTTCCTTCAGAAGATACAAATCTCTGAGATAACGTACCAACTGTCTCAAGGACCCCTTATTCCTTGCTGCCATCAGATTTTTGAATGAACTTACCTTGCTTTAAACTGATTTTGTTTTTACACCCTAACTATGACTGTAACAATACATTTTCCGCTTTCTCCTTTCTTTTTCTGTGAATGGTATGCTTTATCTGTAAAGTGCGCAAGAAACAATACATTTCACTGTATGTTAACACATGTATGTTAATACATGTGAGAGTAATAAATCAGATCAAATCAAAGTCCAACTCCAACAACACTTAAGCCACTTGATACCATCCAGGACAATACAGCCTTCATGATCTGCACCCCATTCACCACCTTAAATGTTAATTGATTCACCACCTTAAACATTCACCTGCATTGAAGCACACTAACAACAATGCACAATCTACAAGGTGCACTGGACTAACTTATCACGCCTCCTTCCCCAGCACCTTCTAAGCCTGCCAGCTCTACCCCTAGAAGGACAAGGGCACCGCCTGCAAATTCCCCTCCAAGCCACTTGTCATCCTGACTTGGAACCATATTATCATTCCTTCATTGTTGAGTCAAAATCCTGAAACTCCCTTCCAAACGACTGTATGAGTGTACGTACAACAATGCATTGTCCAGAAAGTAGCTCGCATCATCTCAAGGACATCAAGGAATGGGAAACAAATTGTGGGCATTTCCAACAATGCTTACATTCCATGAACAAATCAAAATAGCATTTCTGGTGACCTGACCTAATATATTTTTAAGTCATGTCTTCTCAAGTAATGCTCTATGAGGCATCTTGGAAAATTTTGTTGCATTAACGATGCTACATGAATATAACTTGTTCTTATTTTTGTTAAACTCAATAGCATATCCACCTTGTCCATGCAGAATTTATATTTCTGCTCGCTTGTGCTGAATGCTTCCCCTGCAGAGCAGATTACATCGAGACCTTGAATTTAATTATCTGCTAGTCAATTCTTTACTTTCCCAAGTGATACAAACAAATAATAACCAAAGGAAATAGCTGTTTGAAAACTAAATCTCCTTTTGCTGTGGGTACTTCAAATGCTTTTGGATCAGGACTTTGTGATGTTGCATCTAACCAGAGTTCATTGGGAAGGGAACCCCTTTAATCAAGATCTATAGGCTTTCAGACCTACTTTGTCTTGATCCTATTGACAGGCTGTATATAGATTTAAATATCAAACACTGGATCACATTCTCTGCTGCTCAGCAGAGAAGCTCTGATATAGATTTTGGGAGCTGCCAAGAAGTCCCAGATTCACCATTCTTGGCAGAGCTTTTGCGTTGATGAGCCTTCTCAGTGCAGTCACAAGCACTTCACTACTTAGGAGTTATTGAGGGGTGGGGGGGAATTCTTCCCATTTATGCTTTTCTCAAGTTAAGGCTATCAGTCATAGCTGAACGTCAGCAATTTAGATTATATCCATCCATTGTCCATTCATATCGAGCCTCAGTTACTTCCTCTGCTCACTGCACCTGAAATCTGAACTTATGTCTCCGAGCCTTGACTTCTCTACATTCTGTAGCTGCTCTCCACCCAGCCAGCCTAACATATTTAGTGATCCACAATTTATTCCGTCTCCCATGCGCATTTCTATACTCCAATTCTCCCTCTCTTTATTACAATCATTGTTTCTGCATGTAGTGAACTGGTTTTAAGATACTTGTGTTGACCTTCAAATCTGGCTTTGGCCCTGCACCACGCAACCAGAGGAACTGGGAGAGGTGATGGCCTAATGGTATTATCGCTGGACTATTAATCCAGAAACTAGGCTTATGTTCTGGGGACCCGGGTTCGAATCCTGCCACTGCTGGTGGTGGAATTTGAATTCAATTAAAAAAATTGGAATGAAGAATCTACTGATGACCATGAAACCCATTGTCGATTGTGGAAAAATCCCATCTGGTTCACAAATGCCCTTTAGGGGAGAAAATCTGCTGTCCTTACCTGGTATGGTCTACATGTGACTCCCAAGTCAGAGCAATGTAGTTGATTCTCAACTGCTCTCGGGCAACTAGGGATGGATAATAAATGCTAGCCAGCCAGTGATGCCCACGTCCCACCAAAGAAATATATATATATATATACCAGCCATACCTCTGCACTGTACCTCCAAAACTGAACTCCTGTTTGTTTCATGTTTCCCTCCAGTCCAAAAGAACAGCTTTTATTTCAATCTTGAATGCCCTGGGTCCTGAAATTTGCTTACAAAATCTCTTCACATCATCTCTTCCTTTCCTTACTTTCAAAATTTCCTTTAAAAAAATTCCCGATTGTCCTTTTGCAAAATTCATTCAGAACTAATTCAGCTGGCTTCCATCACAGAGCTCATCTAGTCAGCTGCAACATCATTGGGTAAGGTTGTCAGCGAGTCTGGGGTCAGTGGGGTGGTGACTTGGTGAGCAGTGACTGTGGCAACTTACAATCGTGCACATTGGATGTCGCTACCTTATTTTTGGTGTTGGCGATATAAACCAGATCGAAAAGTGCCGTTTGTTTTTAATTCCACCAATGAAAAGGGACGCATCAAGTTGCAAACAAGCTGTGATCCTTCATCTCAATGGCATGACTAGCCCTTGGAAATGTGGGTTGACTATTTGCTAAGAGTTTGTCTTAACAATGCAAGTCCTGGAACCTAATCCTACAGATTTTCTCGCACTAAGCTTCTTCTAAAACAAAAGCCTGGCCTTACAAAATGCAAAACAAGTAGAACAGTTGCAAGGTGTCACTCTCCCAAGATTGGAAATAAAACCATACAAGTTTGGTTTAGTTTATTTATCAGTGTCACAAGTAGGCTTACATTAACACTTCAATGAAGTTATTATGAAATAATAACTTTATAACCCCTAATAATAATAACCCCTAATCGCCTCAATCCGGCACCTGTTCAGGTACATTGCGGGAGAATTTAACATGGCCAATACCTCTAACCAGCATGTCTTTCAGACTGTAGGAAAAACCCATGTAGACATCGGGAGAACATGCAGATTCCACGCAGACAGTGACCCAAACTGAGAATCGAACCCAGGTCCCTAGCGCTGTGAGAAAAGTAACCAAGCTGCAGACATGATATGAAATCCAGGATAAACCACAAGGAACATTGGGGTGAACTTTATCCCACTCAACCCGAGTTAAAGAGACCACTGACCATGCACTTTGCTCCAAAAAAAATTAGGGAGCAAAGATTGGAAGCACAATGTGTGCTTCAACATCTGTAAAGTAAGTAGTGACATCATAGTCTCAGATGACCATAGACCTTTGAAGGGGAGAGCTGACTGGTGGTGAGTTAACCTGGTGATCACCACACCTCAAGCAAGGGGTGAGGTTGAGAAGGTGGAGATAATCCAAGGTGGCACTGGAGCATGGCGACTTCTTGTGAGCTGTGCCCAGCATCCCTCTACTTCTATCTCTTACTCTTGTTCAATGCTTTTAAAACAGTACTGTAACTCTTCTCAACTCCCCAACAATGCTCTAATTACTTACCATAAATTAAGTTGATCTTTCTCTTCACCCTAGCTATGATTGTAATACTATATTCTACACCCTGTCCTTTCCTTCTCTACGAACAGTATGTTTTGCCTGTATAGTGCACAAGAAACAATACTTTTTACTGTATCCCAATACATATGATGATAATAAATCAAATCAAATGAAATCATCTCAGCTGGTATGGGAATTAGTCAGATATTTAATTGGTATTGGATTGAAGGTTTATGGGGAGAAGGCAGGAAAAAGGAGCATATCAGCCACGATCAAACGGTGGAGCAGACTCGATGGGCCAAATGGCTTAATTCTGCCCCTATGTCATATGAACAAAGGCAGCAGCTACATCGGAATACCAGCACTTCCAAATTCCCCGCCAACTCACGCACCATCCTGACTTGGAAATACATTGTAGTTATTTCACTATCATTGGATCAAAATCCTGGGACTCCCTCCCTAACTGATTCAAGAAGGTGGCTCACCAGAGCCTTCCTAAGTGCAATTACAGATGGTCAACAAATGCCAACAAGGCCCACAGTGCCATGAAAGAATTTTTATAAATGGGACAAATCCCATGAGGCTGGTTAAGAATCCAAGTGTTGGCCAGGACAACTGGGAGAATTCCAAGCTCTTCTTCGAATACACCATTGTTTTTTTCTTTCCCCATTAAAAGAATAAACAGGGCCTTCACTGAAACTGGGATTGCCAGTTGAGATGGCACTCCCAGTGTCAGTGAACACATTATGTTCATCTCCCTGGAGTGAAGCTGTAACCCATCATATTCTGACTAATGGGTGAAAGTGCAAGGGCTGACACCATAGAAAAGCAGGCTGGAAGTATAAGAGAGCCTGCAGCTTGTAACTGCTGCTGAAATAGATCAGCCAGCAGACTGGCCTTTCAATAGTACGTTCAATATGCAGAGAGATTGGTCAGGAAGGGCACACTGGTCATTCCTGAACGTTACCCTTTCAACCTTCATTCCTCCACTGCTGTTGCTCAGCATTGATGGAGGCCTGGAACACAGGCATGTGGGCTGGGTTCATGGCAGCCAATCAGACATGTTGTAATATGCATTTGCCGGATATCAGCCTAGCATCATTAGAAGGGAAATTGGTCGTGCGATCCAGTCATAATTTCACTTTTGCTTTCAGTGGAAGAACACACACAGATCTGATGCCTTCAAGTTCTACATCTATGTATAACTGTTCCCATGCGCCTTGTCTTAATAAACATTTCCCCAAACCCTTATGAGCAATTGGTGCCTTGTGTCTCGTACAGTAAGTAAACCCAAGATATTATATCATTATAATAAAAAACAGGATATTCCCTGGCGAGGAGATTGTCATGGTGGTTGTGGTGGAGGGCAGTAGGGGAGGTTCTTACTCAATGAGAAACAACACTTGTGCATCCCTCAATTTCCACCCCTACCCCAACCCAGCCCACAGAAAGACTTGTGGCCTTGTATGGCCCCACATCACCATGCCTCTGGTAGGCCCTTACATGGCCATTAATTGGTCACTTAAAGGCTTCAATTGGCCTCTGGTTGGTAAGGCTGACCCCGAACATGCTTTCCCCTAATTTAGTCGGGCGGGGGGGTGGATTTTGGAAGGTGATAGGGTTTCCAGCCCCATATCTTCCCACCCGATTTTGCAGCCTATACCCACACCCACAGCCCCACCCCATGGTCACTTGCCGCTCAGCCCACTCCCCCAGATGGAGAATAAATCTGCCCTGTATCTCTGAAATGTTCAACACCTGCTGTGTAATATAAATATCACTTTCCCCCGCTTTCTCAATCTTTCCTTTCCTCGTTATTCTGTTCAGCAAGTTGTTCCTACTATTATTTTTTTAAAGTAATTGTTCTATTAATATTGGAATAGTTTAAGTTAGAGGATCATTAGATTGGTTACACTGGTCGGCGCAGCATTGAGGGCCGAAGGGCCTGTACTACGTTGTAATGTTCTATGTTCTATGTACTAGTCACTTACTTCCTTGTACAGCTTTCTCCATCGACTCTACTACACGGTGAAAGAGAAAAGAAACACATCTGCATTTGCATCGGGTCTTTCATGACCTCAAAGCGATTACAGTTGCTGGAAGGTTGCGCAAATAACAGAATGAGAATGAGAATGACTAAATAATCAGTTTCAGCGATGTTGATTGAATGATAAATATTTTATGAGAAACTTGAGTAGAACCCGACTTTGAAATAATGCTGGTTAAGCAGTCACCTGAGAGGTCGCACCTTCGACAGTGCAGCACTCCCTCAGGAGTGTCAGCCTAGATGATGTGCTCACGTTTCTGGAGTGGCAAGTGAACCCACGGCCTTCTGATCCTGATGTGAAACTGCCACCCAGGGCTGACCCCAGCATCGAGACGGGGAGATCCCTCTCGAAAGTTAATTGCGATATCTTTAAACAAAAAAATCAGTGAAATTAGGTAACAGCTTTTGCTGCCCGAGTGTAGAAATCACCATACAGCTAACTCCCTGACAATGTGAGAGCCAGAGACTAAGAAACCTCCATGGAGGGAAAGTAGCAAAGGGAGTAAAGTGGGTGGTTCACTGACAGCACATGTTGAGCTGTCAAGGAAGGAAAAGAAGTAAAAACAGAAAATGCTAGAAAAACTCAGCAGGTCCAGCAGCATCTGTGGAGAGAGAGTTAACATTTCTTCTGAAGAGTGACGTGGATATGAAACATTAACTCTATTTCTTTCTCCACAGCTGTTGCCCCCACTGCCGGAATCACCACCTTTCCCCTTTCTGGAACAGGCCCGACTGGCCCCGGTTACCTTGTTGGGTGAGTGGCATGCTTTCATGGTGTTCTCTTCTTCTAGCACAGTCCTATTGGCAGCCACCCCTCTGTTGCCTTCAGCCCTGCTAAAGTGCCAACCCTTCTATTCTTTTATTCATTCGCGGGACATGGGCGTCACTGGCTGGCCAGTATTTATTGCCTATCATTAGTTGCCCTTATTCAAAGGGCAGCTGAGAATCGATCATATTGCTGTGGCTCTGGAGTTACATGTAGTCCAGACCAGGTAAGGACAGCAGATTTCCTTCCCTAAAGGAACTAGATGGATTTTTCCAATAATCGACAATGGTTTCATGGTCAACGGTAGACTCTTAATTCCAGATTTTTTTTATTGAATTCAAGGTTCACCATCTGCCATAGCGGGATTTGAACTCAAGTCCCCAGAACATCAGCTGAGTTTCTGGATTAATGGTCTAGCGATAATATCACTAGGCCATCACCTCCCCTGGCCTTTGATTGCCGGACAGTTTCAGGGGGCAAGTATTTACCATTAAAGGGACAGGAGTCCTGACTGCAACTGCCTGATCCCTTTAAAATGTTGCCTAGGATCTTGTAAATGGTCAAGTTGAGGTGTCCCCCTCCGCCCCACCCCCACAGACCCATATGTTCTTATCTGCTGCCAAGAACCTCACTAAGACAACACAATTCTGCCCTTTGTGTGAAAAAGTGGCTGGATGTTTACCTGCCCACCTGTCGCAGGAATCGGAGCAGGTGAGGAGCTTTGGAACATGAAAAGTTCCGTTGACCTTGGGAGGGATTTTAAAGTTAAAAGTTTATTTATTAGTCACAAGTAAGGCTGACATTAACACTGCATTGAAGTTACTGTGAAATTCCCCTAGTTGCCACATTCTGGTGCCTGACCAGGTCAATGCACCTAACCGGCGCGCCTTTCAGAATGTGGGAGGAAACTGGAGCACCCGGAGGAAACACACACAGACACGGGGAGAACATGCAATCTTCATAGAGTGACCCAAGCCAGAAATTGAACCCGGGTCCTGGCACTGTGAAGCAGCAATGCTAACCACTGTGCCATCGTGCCGCAGTTTCGGGGCAAGGGAGGCCATGAAACCCTATCATTTGCCAATCGTACTTGCGTCTCTGGGTCCGGATTTCATGATTTCCAACATCGTTAGCAAAATTGGGGCCACACAAATGGCAAAAGGCTGAAAATGAATCGTGGAACAATCTTGCAAGTGTCAAGAAGTAATGAAGGAATTCAGTTAACAGAGGAAATAAAGAGTGCAAAAAACCACTACGATGAATATTTCACGCAAAGGTGATCAGAGCAACATGAGAGGGAGCCCAACTATCACCAATAGTTCAAGAGACTCCAAATCAACCGGAGGATTTCTTTCAATTCACGGTGAGAATTTAACACCATTGCCATGTCACTGACGTGACTTCCAATGAAGTGACTCAGTGTTGTCAGGTAGTCTGTGGGAAGTGGAGTGGGGGGAGGTGGGTGGGGGGATAACTTGTATTGTTGCCGGAGGAATTCCTCAGGCCCCTGGCTTCCAAGGAAACCCTGATTCTGGGTACTTTATTATTGATCCTTGCAGAGAGCAGCTGCAATGAATCACGCTGGGAACAATGATGCTGTGGAACCCTGAAGGAGAAAGTGTTTAAGGAGATGAGGAAACACATGCAGAAGCAGTGTTGGCTCAGCGGATGCAGTGTAAAGAAGCTGTTCTATGACATCTTTCTTCATACAAACAAGACGTGACTGCAGAACTGCTGCCTTGTTGTTCCCTGCCAACAAACGTGTAAAATCACCAGCCCCCTACTGAAGGAGTTGAACTGAAAAGCATTTTTTTTTTTACTGTGCCTCACTTCACCAAGGGAAAGTGACTGTACCGCGTTATTGTACAGCGTAGGTGCGCGAGATCAACACTAAGCAAGTGAGCAACAACGTCATAATTACAAACTTGCAGCTAAACCTTCAACATCGCCAATCCCAGGTCTCTACTGCCGTAACAATTGATTTGATTTAATTTATTATTGCCACACGTATTGGTATACAGTATGGTTTCTTGCACACCATACAGACAAACCATACCATTCATAGGGGAGGAAAGAAGAAGGTGCATAGATAATTTTGCAGTCTTTGATTTGATTTATTATTGTCACATTTTTTACTATACAGTGAAAAGTATTGTTTCTTGCACACCATACAGACAAAGCATACCGGACATAGAGAAGGAAAGAAGAGGGTGCATAAAGTACTGTTACAGTCTAAGATTTGATCATTATTGTCAAGTATTTGTGATTTTTGATTTGATTTGATTTATTATTGTCACACGTATTAATATACAGTGAAAAGTATTGTTTCTTGCACACTGTACGGACATAGCATACCATTCATAGAGAAGGAAACGAGAGAGCGCAGAATGTAGTGTCACAGACATAGCCAGGTTATAAAGAACGATCAACTTAATGCAGGGTAAGTCCATTCAAAAGTCTGACAGCAGCAGGGAAGAAGCTGCTGATATATACAATATAATAGTATACAGTGAAAAGTATTGTTTCTTGCGCGCCATACAGACAAAGAATACCAGACATAGAGAAAAAAAGGTGCATAATGTAGTGTTATAACCTTTGATTTGGTTTACTATTGTCACATATATTAATGCAGTGAAAAGTATTGTTTCTTGCACACCATACAGACAAAGCATGCTGAACATTTAGAAGAAAAGAAGAGGGTGCAGAATGTTGTGTTATAGTCATAACTAGGGTGTAGAGAAAGATCAATTTAATATGAGGTCGGGTCATTCACTGAGCTCCCTAAGGGGGACAGTTTCAAAAACATTCAGCCAAACCTTCGGGGGCTGGGAAGGGAAGGGGAGTTGGCCTGGGATGGAAGCAGCTGCTGCGTGGATCAAACAATGATCTGTATGAAGGGCATCCGTGCAGATGTTTGCGGGCTGGAGCGGACAGCTACAGCAGAGAGGGGAAGGTTTGGGGTGAAGAGGGAGAAAGTGTCAAAAACTAGGCAAACAATATTGGTCCCACTTCCCCTTGACCGCTTCTTGTTCGTCCTCCAAAGGATACTATTTCAAAATGTGTTTTGGAAGCTTTCGATCGTCAGTTAACAAAAAAGCCGCAGCTCCAGATAAACACTGGAGCCAAACATTTCTTCACACATTAAGTACCAGCATCGTACTGCTGTCTAATCCCAGTGATCCAAAATTCTTTCTTAACAAAGGAAATCCAGCAATTTGAAATAACCCACAGAAGTAAAATGGCGAAATAACATCTTAAATAAACCAACACCAAATCATTGGAATGCTAAAAAAAATCACCAATTTACAGCGCAGTTCTTACAGGCGTCGTACCAAGGGGTTGAATGTGATCATTAGTTTCAGAGCATCTGTGATATTTCAATTATGTGTCATTAATTTTCCCAAGAGATCAAACTAGTCAATAGTTGAAACATGGAATAATGGAAATTTCTGGATCCTTGATTTAAGAGCACCTCCTTCTCTGTTAATGTCATTAGGACACGACTTAGGTTACAGCTCATCTCTGCTCTGAATTATAAAGATTGCTGTCGAGATGGCTATCTCTTTTAAATTGAGTGGTTGCTGAGTTACAACTGTTATCTGATACAGGAAAAAATATTTCAGCCGAGGATTTCTTATTCACACAGTGTGCTAGCCCCCAGTGAGCTGACATTCTTGGATTCAAAACGCAAGGATGTTTTGCAAATGTTCAGCGGGTTTAATTTGTTAAACAGATATAGCCAATCAACGCGCTAATGACAAATCGACTGCCAACTTGACATGAGTTACCTCAGGGGCTGCTTAGCTCTCTCTTTGCCCAGTGCTCAGTCACTGTTAAAGGCAAGCTCCCACAAACCGCTTTAAGTTTTTAAGGCAAACTCCCAGGCATCGTTTTGTACTGCGAGGGGACCAATATTTATTAGTGTCACAAGTCGGCTTGCGTTAACACTGCAATGCAGTTACTGTGAAAATCCCCTAGTCGCCACACTCCAGCGCCTGTTTGGGTACACTGAGGGAGCATTTAGCACCTAACCAGCATGTTTTTCAGACTGTTGGAGGAAACCTATGCAGACACGGGGAGAATGTGCAGACTCCACACAGGCCCAGCCAGGAATCGAACCTAGGTCTCAAGCTCTGTGAGGCAGCAGTGTTAACCAGTGTGCTTACCTGCCTTACTGTACTTGATTCTGTAATATTAGTGAGAATGTTAATATCTTTCTCATTCAAATGAAGAGCAGCTCATTTTATTCAATTATTTTTTGGTTCATGAATGACTGCTGATAAGAATTTATTGCCAAATATTTCAGGGGGGAAGTAGGAGGTAAGACTGCTCACTTTAAATTGATTAATAATTCGGAAGGAAACCTCATCTTTCAGAACAGAGTCCACCTGCACCTTCCTCGTTCTGATACAAACAGACCTGCTGCACATTTCTGATATTTTCTATTTTGCTTTCAAAGCTGGAGAATTGTCATTTATTTTCTTTGACTCCAAACAATGACTGCAGCTTTGTTTTGAGTCCAAAACTTCCATCACCTCAATCTCCCTCATCCACACCCAAATCCACAGCTGAAGTGGGACTAGTATTGTTTGCCTAGTTTTTGACACTTTCTCCCTCTTCACCCCAAACCTTGCCCTCTTGCTGTAGCCGTCTGCTCCAGCCTGCAAACATCTGAAGCTGAAAATCTTGAACCTTACTTTCAATCTCGTCATGGCCTCTTCTCATCCTGCCCTGTTGTCTCCTTCCGCCTCCATCATAGAATCCCTACCATGCAGAAGGAGGCCAGTTGGCCCGTTGAGTCTGCACCAACTTTCCAACAGATCACCTTACCCAGGCCGCATTCCCATCATCCCCCTTCAGACACTAAGTGGCAATTTAACATGACCAATCCACCTAACCTGCACATCTTTGGACTGTGGGTGGAAACCACATGGTAAACACAGGGAGAACGAGGCCGGAATTGGACCCAGGCCCCTGGCGCTGTGAGGCAGCAGTGTTAACCATTGTGCCACTGTGCTGCCTCATATTCCTGCAGCTGAAGCACAAGAGGCCAGAATTGGAGATCTCGGAGAACTGGAGGGCTGAAGGTGGTACCCCCGCCAACATCCTTTGACCTTAGCTGCTAAAACCTTCCCTTAATCACCTCTCTCACCATGCTTTTGGAATTCTGTCCAGTCTTCTCCATCTCCGCACTTTGGCCCAAACACAGTGTGGGCAGGATTTTATGGCCTCGCTCATCCCAAAACCGTAAAATTCCGCCCAAGGTTAATGGACCTTTCCAGTATCCGCCTCTCACCTGCTCCGATTCCCATGGCAGGCGGGGTGGTAGAATTCCGGCGACAGTGTCTGTGGCAATGCTTTCCTCCCTATTATATAATGTTTTGAAAGATCTTCCAGTGCACTTTGAATCGTGTACATATGCAAGTCATTGCAACATTTGTTTCTAAAGTTATTTAAGCCTCAATAGTAATCAGTAAGAGATCGGCAAGATTGAAATTGGTTAAATTAGGATCAGAAATACTGGGCAATGGGAGCAAACTAAAAACATTTGTTGTTTTGGAATGTTATTTTTGGATCACACTGACTGAGCCAGGTCAGTAATAACTTTGACTCACTTCTGGTGTAAAGCCCACTTAGATTCTCATGTAAATTGTTATGGTTCAGGTCAGAAAGTCCAAAATGTTTAATGAATCATAAGTTATGCATTTTGAATTTGGCCAGGGATAAGCATGAGATATTCCACTTCAGGTCTGATTCAAGTGACCCACTAGGGAGCTTTTATCAAACAAAGCTTATTTAAAAATATAGTCAACATGTAGAATCATAGAAACCCGACAGTTAAGAAGGAGGCCATTTAGCCCATCAAATCTGCACCGACAACAATCCCATCCAGGCCCTATCCCCGAAACCCCACACATTTACCCTGTTAATCCCTGTAACGTACATATCCAGGGACACCAAGGGATAATTTAGCATGGCTAATCAGCCTAATTGGCACATCTCTGGGCTGTGGTAGGAAACTGGAGCACCCAGAGGAAACTCACACAGAAACGGGGAGCATATGCAAGCAGTGGCCCAAGCCAAGAATTAAACTCAGGTCTCTAGAGCTGTGAGGCAGCAGTGCTAACCATTGTGCTACCACACCGCCCACATAGTTTTGTAAGAAAATTAGCAAGAACTTTCATCAATTGCAAACAAGAAACAAAACAACCATGATAATGTGTAAACCTTAATGAATATATATATAAGCTGTGCCAATCAAAATCAACCTTCATAAACAACTCTTTAAACAGGTTCAATGCAGCAAAGTCTACTCACGTGATACTGGGATTGAGGCCATTAGTTGAATTTTGCAGTCAAATGCTCTTGAGACTCAGAACAGATTGAAGACAAGACAGCTACCCCAAACATCAGAGAGACTCTGGCCCAGCGCCCAACAAAAGCAAGTTTTCATCCCTCAGGAAACCAACAGAATTTTCAAAACAACAGGGAGAGAGAGAAAACATTCCTCCTTAGCTTGTTGTCCCTTCTAAAACACAAACTCAAACCTGCAGCTCCAACCTGAAACTGAAAATGAATTCCTGACACCTGAGCTGCCCACAGTTTTTTTTTCTCCTCCTAACAAAGACATAAGGCTGTGAGTATGAATTTAAAAAAAAAATTCTTGAATGTACACTAACATCACAAACAGAACATGGAAATGAATCAAATTTCACAATGTACTTCAAGCTGCAATAGCCAACAGTTACTGTGGTTCTTCGCACGTAAAGACGAATATCTCAAAATGTTTAACAGAACAATAAACATAGAGAGAAAGGGAAAAAGGCATTTCAGGTAGAAAACACAGGAGAAGAATTTTTAGGCAGTTTTTGATGGGAGGAGAGAGCTGATGAGGTGGAGTGTTGGCAAATCAAGTTCCAAAGAGTGGAGCCATAGTGACTGAAGAAAGGGAGGAGTGTCAGGAAGGGAAATGCATTGTAGTCGAATCATAAGGCAGAGCTTCCCCATCCAAACCACCACGGGGATCATAGCGGGGGAGGGGGGGGGATGACAATGCAAAGATCCATTGACCTTGGGTGGGAATTCCTGGCCTTGGGGTGAGTGCGGCTGGAGTATCCTGCCCATAGAATCATAGAGTCATCCAGGGTAGAAAAGGCCCATCGGCCCATTGAGTCTGCACTACTATCTACGCTGATGGTAGATGTGGATGAGGATGCATGACTGCACAATGACATGGCCACTTGAAGATGAGGATGAGGATTTCAGAATCTATTCACATGGGAGGCCAGTGATGTCCAACTGTTCAATGTCGTGCAGTTAGTGTGTGAGTGAAGGGAGTTAGTTTTTATTAAACTTTTGTGTGCTCGTTTGCTACTGATAATCAACCCGCACTACTACAGCAAAGTGAAAAGGAGAGCTCAATGTGTAAGTCTCTCCCAGTCAGTGCACAGTCTTTCTACTGGCAAATCCTCAGATGTACCTTCTCGTGGTGACACATGCAAACTGGGTCCCTCAAGTCCCCAAGCTAAAGTTTCAGAGGAATTTGGAGGAAGTTTGTCTCCAGACATACAATGCCCAGGCCCACTGGCATGTAGATACCCCAGCACTCATTAACTAAACTCCCAGATATGGCTGAATAGCTCCAGCCTCCCAAACAAATCTGGAGTGGAGCTCAAAGGGGGTGAGTGGACAGATGTCTAAGTCTGTTGTCCTTCCAGCAACTCCTGCAACCAAGCCAATGCCAAATATACGGCTTTGCATTTCTTTGGACTCAACCAGAAAGGTCAAGAGGGAGCCCCTTTCACATGGTCAGCCCAGAGTTTCCATACAGTTTGCTTGAATTTGCACCCTGGAGACGTGTTCCAGTTTTGCTGTAGAGCAATTAACACATCACAGGAGGTGACACAAATTATCCCCAATTCAATTGGCATAGGGAATGAGTGCTATAGACTGTCTCCAATAATGGGAGTTTTCCATTGGTCAAACACTGTCCACATTAAGTCAGGCGGCCCCCCCGATTAGTCAGCTGCTGATCGCCACACGGTCCATCTCCTTCAATGGGGGCTCAAAGTTTAGAACCTCGGCTCAACGTACATAGACATCTGTCCTCTCGCCTCCTTTCAGCTCCACTCCAGATTTGTTTGGGAGGCTGGAGCTATTCAGCCATATCTGGGAGTTTAGTTAATGAGTGCTGGGGTGTCCACATGCCAGTGTGGACAGAACCTGGAAAATGAACTGAACAGATCAGAAAAAGGATGCCAACTCTTCGATTCTTAAGCTGGAATATCAGGATTATGGACATAGGACTGACCACTGATTTGCAACTTTCTCAGTAACACACATGAGACAGCAGTTTACATTCACACTGCAGTGAAGTTACTGTGAAGCTAGTATAGTAAATGCTGCAACTGTTATGTCCAAGAGAATGTGGAGCTTGATAGGCTGTACATTGACATAGTTTCTCAAAAGAGACCAGGCTTGCTGGGATCAGATGACTTGTAGGGGAAGAGTTCAGAGGAAACATGTGAGCATGGTATAGGCTTCGCTGTAAGGAACTCCCTACACTCGATGAGCACAACTACCACCTCACAAATGTTCAGAACATGTTCTCTCCATCACCTCGCAACAAAAGTAGGGCTAGTTTACCTCATGACTAGCTATGTCCCAACACTGAGGTTTATTTACTGGTGTCAAATGTAGGCTTACGTTAACATTGCAATGAAGTTACAGTGAAAATCCCTTAGTCGCCACACTCTGGTGTCTGGTTGTGCACATAGTGGGAAAATTTAGCATGGCCAATACACCTAACCAACACATTTTTCAGACTTTGGGAGGAAATCGGAGCACCCGGAGGAAACCAATGCAGACAAGGGGAGAACATGCAAACTCCACACAGTGACCCAAGCCAGGAATCGAACCTGGGTCCTTGGCACTGTGAGGCAGCATTGCTAACCAATGTGCCATCATGCCAAAAGAATATTTCTGTGAGGAGCTTGATACTGATATCAGCAGAATCTCTAAGTCAGAATGTCTTTACCACCTAGGGGATTTCAATGCAAGAATGGGTGGGGACCATGAAACATAGCCCTTCTGTCTCTGACATCACGACTTGGGCAAGATGAAGGAGAATAGGCAGTGACTATTTAAGCTTTACTGCTACCCAAAACTTGGCGTAAGTAACACCTTCTTTCAGAACAAACTGTACCACAAAGTGTCCTGGAGACTCCAAGATGAGAGCATTGGTACCAGCTGGATCTGATCATCACCAGATGTGGCTCTCTGAAACATATTCTCAGCACACAAACACACTGGTATCACAGTGCTGGCTGATATAGATCACTCTATGGTGTGCACCTGGCTTCAACCACTAAAGGTTTTAATTCAAAGCAGAAATGCTACCCTCATATCAATGCCAGTCCATGTTGCCAATCCAATAAAGGTCAACAGTCCTTTGACTTATTGGAACAGATGTTCTCTGGCATTCCCACACACAGTGCAGAAACAAAATGGAATATACTTCACGATGCCATCGGCCCTACCATATTCGCAACATTTGGGAAATAGGCGCAGAAAGGTGCTAACGTGTTTAATGCTAACACCAGCCGGATAGGTCCTGTCATTGAATCTAAGCAGCTCGCCCTCATTAAGTGCGAGAGATCTGTATGAGAAAACTCTGAATGCATGAAGAACCACTCAAAGTGAAGTCCAACAGATTACCAGAAAATCCAGTTGTCCTTCAAGATATGGAATGCCTTGATGTACGAAGGATCAAAAAGGCAACAGGTCCATCAGCAAAGAAAATGTCTCAATTTTTTCCAAGGCAGAGGATCCATCGCTGAATGCAATAAAGAATTGCAGAGATGGCTAGAAAACAATCTTGAGTTGCAGTCTAGGGGGAAGATGGTCGCCGAAGAAGCTGTAAGCACCATACAAATCCTACTCATTATGACAGAGCTGAGTGTCAAATCCACAGTGCATAAGCTTGGCAAAGCTATTGACTTGCTTACAAAGACCAACACTCCATGTGTTGATGCTATTTGCCTGAATTCATCAAGCTCAGGAAACTGGAGTTCCTGCAGCATCTGCACAAACCCCTTTGCCTCGGCTGGAGGAATGGAGCAATGCCATGGGATATGTGTAATTTATACATCGTGTCCCTGTACAAGAACAAGGGCAACTGCAGTGGTTACATCAACTATTGAGGCATCTTGAGGGAATAAGTTGGTGTAAATTTATTTACTAGTGTCACAAGTAGGTTTACATTAAGATAGTAATGAAGTTACTGTACAAATCCCCTAGTCGCCACATTCCGGCGCCTGTTTGGGTACACTGAGGGAGAATTTTAGCATGGCCAATGCACCTAACCAAGCACGTCTTTCAGACTGTGGGAGGAAACCGGAGTACCCGGAGGCAACCCACACAGACACAGAGAGAATATGCAGATTCGGCACAGACAGTGCTCCAAGCAAGGAATTGAACTCAGGTCCCTGGTGTTAACCACTGTGCCACCATGCCAGCCACTGAACGAGTCACTGGACTAGTAATTCAGGGACCCAGGGTAATGCTTTTGGGTAGCTGAGTTCAAATCTCACCATTGCAGATAGTGAAGTTTGAATTCAACAAAAATCTGGAATGAAAAGTCTAATGATGACCATGAAAACCATTGTCATAAAAACCCACCTGGTTCATTAATGCCCTTTAGAGAAGGAAATCTGCCATCCTTAACTGATCTGGCCTACATGTGATTCCAGATCCACAGTAATATAGTTGACTCTTACATGCCCTCATGCCCTCTTACATGCTCTAAATGCTGGCCCAGCCAACAACACCCACATGCCATAAATGAATATAAAAAAAATCTTCTTGCTGAGCATCATCGAAAAAATGTATTGTCTTTGTCAGTTTCCAGATCCTGACTGAACACATCGACTCCTAATGTGGCTTCAGAATTGGAAGGTCAACAGTTGACATGAACTTCTCAGTCCAGGACCTGCAAGAGGAGTGCTGTGAATAAAGTAGACCATTGCCTTCTCAGCAAGGCAGTCCAAAGATGTGTGGGCTGATTGATTGGCCATGCTAAATTGACCCTCGTCTGAGGGTGATTAGCAGGGTAAATATGTGAATAGGGCCTGAGTGGGATTGTGGTCGATGCAGACCCAATGGGCTGAATGGCCTCCTTCTGTACTGTACGGATTCTGTTCTATGATCATGTGAAGAGCTGCCAGAGAAAGTTGGCAGCCTGCTGAAGCTGTGATCTTCTCTCTCCATGACAACGTGATGGGTAAGGTCAGCTCTGACGGTGCAACATTGAAATCCTTTAAGATTTGCAGTGGGTTAAACAGGTTTGTGTCCTGGTACCAGCACCCAGTGGAATATCCTTTGCTGCTGTCATATGCTTTCTGGCCATCTACAGAAGTTGTAAGAAGGCTACAAATTAAATTGGATTTGATTTGATTTATTATTGTAACATGTATTAGTGTGCAATGAAAAATATTGTTTCTTGCGTGCTATACAGACAAAGGATACCGTTCATTGAGAAGGAAATGAGAGGGTGCAGAATGTACTGTTACAGTCATAGCTAGGGTGCAGAGAAAGATCAGTTTAATATATGGTAAGTCTGATGGCAATGGGGAAGAAGCTGTTCTTGAGTCAGTACATGACCTCAGAAACTTGAAGCTCTCGACCATTTCCATTTATTGACTGGTTAAGTGAGCAGGCAGAAAATGGAATTCAATGTAGAAAAATGTGAGACGCTTCATTTTGGAAGAGAGAATGAGAAGATGGATTAATTATTTAAATGGAGAGAGTCTGCAGAAAGCTGTAGCGCAAAGGAGCTTGGAGGTCCCTGATCATAGAACCCAGAAAGTTAACATGCAGATGCAGAAGGGAATAAAGAAGGCAATTGGAATGCTGCTTTTTATTTCCATGGGGCTGGAGTATTAAACTGAAGAGGTGTTGCTGCATCTCTACAAGTACTAGTGAAGTTAGATGTAGATTGGTCACCTTATGTAAGGAAAGATATATTATCATTGGAGGCAGTACAGAGGAGGTTTACTGGGATGATCCCAGCTAAGTAGGAACTGCCATATGAGGGCAGATTTTTTTTATTCATTCCTGGGATATGGGTATCGCCGGCTGGCTAGCATTTATTGCCCATCCCTAGTTGCCCTTGAGAAGATGCTGGTGAGCTAACTTCTTGAATCGCTACAGTCTATGTGCTGTGGGTCAACCCAAATGCTGTTGGGGAGGGAATTCCAGGATTTTGACCCAGTGAATGTAAGCGAACGGAGATATATTTCCAAGTCAGGATGGTGAGCGGCTTGGAGGGGAAATTGGAGGTGGTGATCCCATGTATCTGTTGCCCTTGTCCTTCTAGGTGGAAGTTGTCGTGGGTTTTGGAAGGTGCTGTCTAAGGATCTTTGGTAAATTGCTGCAGTGCATCTTGTAGACAGTACACACTGCTGCTATTGAGCATCGGTAGTGGAGGGAGTGGATGTTTGTAGATGTGGCGCCAACTAAGTGGACTGCTTTGTCCTGGATGGTGTCAAGCTGCTTGAGTGTTGTTGGATCTGCACCAATCAAGGCAAGTGGGGAACATTCCATCACACTCCTGGCTTGGGCCTTGTAGATGGTGAAAAGGTTTTGGGATTCAGGAGGCGAGTTACTCTTCATAGTATTCCTAGCCTCTGACCTGCTCTTGTAGCCACTGCGTTTATGGTGAGTCCAGTTGAATTTCTGTTCAATGGTAACCCCAAGGATATTGACAGTGGGGGGTTCAGTGATGGTAGCACCATTAAATATCAAGGGAAATTGTTAGAATGTGTCGTATTGGTGATGGTCATTGCTGGGTGCAAATGTTACTTGCCACTTGTCAGCCCAAGCCTGGATATTGCCCAGATTTTGTTGAATGTGGACTGCTTCAGTACCTGAGGAGTCACAAATGGTTCTGAAGCAGTCCTTGGAGAATGAGAGGTGATAGGATTGAAACATAGGATCCTGATGGGGTTAGATAGCATAAATGTTGGGCGATTCTCATGGGAGTGTATGACTAAAGGGCATAGTCGCAGAATAAGGGGGTGCTCACTTAAGATGAACTTGAGGAAGAATTTCCTCTCTCATAGAGTGGTGAATTTTTTGGAAATCTTTACCCCAGGAAGCTATGGAGGTTGAGTCCTTAAACATTTTCAAAGCGGAGATCAATAGGTTTTTAACCAGTCGGGGAATTAAAGGTTATTGCTATAAGGCAATGAGTGTTAGATCAGCCATGATTTTATTAAACGGTAAACAGGCTCGAAGGGCTGAACCTGTTCTTTATGGTCTAACCGTCTCACAGAGGATGTCTGAAGTGCTGAAAGTTTGTCAACCTTGCTTGCCTGAGATCCAAGACAAAGGTGCACCAAGCACTCATTAGATGGTTGGTCTGCACTACAACATCGCGCTCACGTCCATACTGAAGAACACTGGCAGCAGCAAAACACTCTCGCACCTGCAAAGAGTTTTCTTTGACCATCAGCCTCAGAAATCAAATAATATGCTCCAGGATGTTACCGTTCCGCCATCAATCTGCATTGATAATGTGAAGCTGGCGGCTGTTAATAGCTTTGCATGTCTGGGCTCCACAATCAAAATGCGTATAAAGTTTATTGATTAGTCACAAGTAGGTTTACATTCACACTACAGTGAAGTTACTGTGAAGCTAGTATAGTAAATGCTGCAACTGTTATGTCCAAGCTGAGTGAGAGAATGTGGAACAACATTGGCAGAACACCAAACTACAAATCTGCCAATCAGTGCACTCTCTACAGTGGTTAGACTTGGAGAGTATATGCTAAGCACGGGACAAAACTGAACATTTTCCACCACCTCTGAGTCAGATGTATCTTCTGACTTTCTTGGCAAGACAAGATTACTAACTCAGACGTCCTGGAGCATGGTCATTCCACCAGCACACCCTCATTACTAAACCAACAAATATCTACACTAACTGAACCACGTTCATCAGATGGTCATATCCCTAAAGATGTTGAATTGAGTCATGACATCCTGGATGTCCATACCTGTAAGAAAGATTTGGGGAGAACATTTCTGTCCCATTCATCACAGGATTCGTAGCAGATGAGGGACAGTCCATGCAAAGGTCCTTTGATCTCAGGGAAGGGGGATTTTCTGGTTTTGGGGCAAGCGTGGCCAGAAAATCCCACCCATGAAGATGGAGAATTTTAACACTGACAACTGGGAGACAGTCACCGACAGCTGTGACCACTGGAGGAAGCAATGAGTAGCTAAAAGCTCAGCTAGGTGAGCTCAGAGCCTGGAGAGAGTAGAAGCCAATAAATCATACACCTTCTCAGCCCATTGTCTTCCTTCGCAGTGAACATGACAGAAGCTGCAAGGCCAGGCTGTAACTCCAGAGTCACACCAGACAATGCTTAATGCAGAGTTGTCCGCTATGGCACAACCCATCATCGTACGATACAAAAGGCTGCCACATTTGGCTTAGCCAGTGTGGTGCTGATGGTGTGCTGGTGAGGTGAAAGCTTTTCCAGACCAGCTCTAGTTTCTGGAGGGTAGGAAGAGGAAGGGCAATAAGAAGAGCATTGGAAAATCAATCCCATTATGTGTTAGAATTGGGGTGGCACAGTGGTTAGCGCTGCTGGGGATCCGGGTTCAATTCCGGCCTGGGATAACTGTCTGTGTGGAGTTTGACATTTTTCCTCCTGTCTAAGTGGGTTTCCTCCAGGTGCACCGGTTTCCTCCCATAGTCCAAAGATATGCAGTTAGATTGATTGCCAAGCTAAATTGCCCCTCAGTGTCAGGGGAATTAACAGGATAAAAACATAGGGTTATGGGGATTGTTGTCAGTGCAGGCTCGATGGGTCAAATGGCCTCTTTCTGCACTAGAGGGTTTCTATGACTTGATGAATTCTGACAGCAGGAAGGCAGTGACAGTGTTGGAGGCAGACAAATGTGTCAATGTTGAAAGAGAATGGTTTTGACAGCAGATTGGATTCAGAGAAGAAAGCCAAGCACATGTGAAACAGTATGCTCAGCTTCTATGCCTCTGGGGTAACAAATGGAAAAGTTAATGGAGTTGAGGCTGGTCTCATGTGCCTGTTGGCAGGAGCTCAAAAAGATAGAATTAGCTTGACTCTTAACTGGAGAAAGCTTTCACTCATCTCAAAGAAAGATCAGCAATGGTCTTGAGATGGAGGAGGCAGTAATGAAAACTGAATGTCTTTGGCAGGCATGTGAAAGACATCTCTGAGATCACCAGGGTGCAATTTATATATGACAAAGAAAAAGGGACCAAGTTGTCCCTGCATCTGCGCGGATTTCCTCCGGGTGCTCCATTTTCCTCCCAGTCCAAAGATGTGCAGGTTAGGTTGATTGGCCATGCTAAATTGCCCCTTAGTGTCCCATGATGTGTAGGTTAGGGGGATTATTGGGGTAAATATTTGGGGTTACAGAGATAGGGCATGGGTAAGATGCTCTGCCAGTGAATTGATGTACACCCAATGGGACGAATGGCCGCCTTTGTCCATCCGGCAGTAAGGACATTCCATTTGCAAGCAATAAAAAAACTAATTCCACAAACTAAATCAAGAAAAGTTTTAACAAAGAAGCTTCATTACACCATCACTTGAGCTACACCCTCAGCCACAAAAGCTCCCCCCCAGTCCCTGTCTGCTTTCTATTTATATCTGGTCAGCTGATCACCATGTGATTTTGCCATTGGTTATATTGACTTCCAGGTCAACTGACCCTCACAGCATGTTACCATTGGTTACATAATAACAGATTCCAATGTTATCATTTGTTACATTATAACATCCTTCCGCACTGGAAGGATTCTATGGACAGTGTCCTATGGGGCGTGTATCAAAGTACAGCTTATCCCTTTGTCTTGTGTCCATGACAACTTTCTCCACCTCCCACCTATTCCTGATCTTCCATCTTGAACCACCTGCTCCACCCCTCTCATCAACAGTACAAAATCTATCAGTTTTCTACCTCTCTGCAGCTCTGAAGAAGAGCCATATGGATTTGAAACTTGCACTCTGTTTTTCTTTCTCCACAGACGCCAAGTCCACTGAACCTTTCCAGCATTTCCTGTTTTTATCTCCGATTTCCAGCATCCGCAGTATTTTGCTTTTATGTTGTGTAAATCCCTCTCTGTTCTGCACTGAAAAGCTAATCCCAGCTGTCATATCGACAATGTAAATTTAACTTCTCTGACTTCTCCAACTGTGGACTTTAATAGTGGGAAAGTCTTCCTCAGGCCAATCCAATCTGTAAAGCACAGTGACTGAAGCCAAAAGAAAATTAAACTAGTGGATTTTCCGTGGCATTGTTCAATGATTGAAAATGTAAGATGACACAATTTCAACCCACGTCAGCTTATTCACATTACATGAGAAAATAAAAATCATTAATAGGGACAGCACGGTGGCACAGCGGTTAGCACTACTGCCTCACAGTGCCAGGGACCTGGATTCGATTCCTGACTTGGGTCGCTGTCTGTGAGAAGTCTGCATGTTCTCTCTATGTCTGCGTGGGTTTCCTCCGGGTGCCCCGGTTTCCTCCCACAGTCCGAAAGATGTGCTGGTTAGGTGCATTGGCCACGCTAAGTTCTCCCTCAGTGTACCCGAATGGACGCCGGGATGTAGCATCTAGGGGATTTTCACAGTAACTACATTGTTAATGTAAGCCTAATCATGGCACTAATAAATGAACTTAAAAATGATGCATTTGTGTCCAATCTTTGGTCTTGTGTAATGTTTTAGAATTCTGTCATGATGTATAAGCTGTTATATGGAAAAAAATGTTCCAGATCATTTTGATATGTTTTGTTGAGTTCATTTGAAAATGTGTTTGGGAAAGGAGCCAACACACTCCATTCAAATATAAACATGTTGTGTAATTTAATCAAATCCCTGTGTTAGATTGGCAGCTCCTTTTGAACTTTTCATCTGGTTATTTAAATTCAATCGGCCCCACTAAGTGTTTGGAAAGTGTTTACCATCTTTCCCTTTTCAGGAATATCTCATCGATTTCTTTATTTCCAAGAGAAGAAGGTTGCCTGCTCTCCTCCACTACTGCAATGCAGCGTCAACCTAGACTAGGGGTTCCTGAATTGTGGGCCGTGACTCTCAGTGGGGTTGTGGGTTGAAATTTTGCGATCATGCGTTCTGAGGTAGCAACGGAAAAAAGTTAAGTCTTCGCATTTTTTCAGAGCAAGCCCAACTATTGCCCCACTCAACCGTTCCGTCCCTCCCACTCAACTCTCCGACCAATTCCACCCCCCCACCCCCTCTCAACAACATCCCCTCAACTCAACAACTCTCTAACGCATCTCTCCTTCCCCACACTTTTCATTCTGGGGTCACATGAAATCTGAGGGATTGATATGGGGTCACATCGGTCAAAAAGGTTTAGGAAAAAGAGGCCCAGGTTATATGTTTGGGTCTCTGGAGTGAAGCTTGAACTCAAACCCAATGACTGAAGGCTGTAAATGAACTAATTTTGACACTTCAATCTGTTGCTTTGATTCCATCTCCTTGGCCACCAACTCTATCCCATTTCCTGGCCACTGTCCCACGGTGAACCGACTGGTTGCGTCCTTGGTGTTTTTCCAGATCCTGAACTGACCTTTCAACTTCCAACTTCTCCATCTACACTTCTCGCTGCCTTAGAAAAACAGCTAGCATAAACAAGGACCCTACGCACCCTGGGCATTCTCCCTTCTACCTTCTTCCATTGGGAAAGAGATACAAAAGTCTGAACTATGTAACAACCAACTCAAGAATAGTTGTTTCCCTGCTGCCATCAGACTTTGAATGGACCTACCATATATTCAGTTCATCTTTCTCTACACCTTAGCTGTGACTGTAATGTTCTGCCCATCCCCATGCACTCTATGAACAGTATTTTTTGTCTTTATAGCGCATGAAACAATGCTTTTCACTGTATCCCAATGTCAAAATAACACATCAAATCTAAAACAAAGACCACCTCCTTTCACCTTCAAAACGTCAATCGTATTGCTTCTCTGCTTCCCACTCTTCAGTCGGATTTTCCGGCTGTACTTGCCCCAAGGCTGGGGAATTCTGCCCGAGGTCAACAGACTTTCACATGGTCCATGTCCATGTCTCGCTTGCTATGATTCCTGTGGTGGGCGGGATGGGAAAATTCTACCCTTCCTGTAAAATCGTCCTCAAAGTCCATATTTTTACCCACAAGTTTGATTATTTTCCTAATATTCTTTGGCTCAGCAACCAGTTTTTCATGTGTCCTGGAAGCAGCTCGAGATGTTTGGAAGTACATATAGGCAAACTATTTTTACTTCATTGTTATGGAATGATATTTGAATTGGTTAAAGAAGTTTTGTGTTATAGGATGACAAATATAAAAATAAACATTTGGAAAAAATAGCTTAAATGCTTAATTAATGAGGAAGGAAACCTTGCCAAACATATGGGTACAGCGTTAAAGTTGCTGCCTCCCAGTGCCGGGATCCTGGGTTCAATTTCCGGCCTTGGATGGACTTGTGTGCATGTTTTCCCCATGTCTGCGTGGGTTTCCTCCAGGTGCTCCGGTTTCCTCCCACACTCCGAAGATGTGCAGATGAGGTTCATTGGCCATACTAAATTGACCCTCGGTGTCAGGGGGATTGGCAAGGTAAATCATGAGGTTATGGGAAAAGGGTCTGTGTCGGATTGTAATCAGTACAGGCTCAATGGCCTCCTTCTGCACTGTAGGGATTCAATGGACATTATGCAGCCAGTATTCATATTGGAGACAATATATTATCTTACAAATCTGTGCAGCACATCCAGCTATTCTTAAACAGCAAATGACCATCGTTTGCCCCAAATTAACTGAATTTTTTTCAATTGTAAGTCCGGGAAAAGGTTCATGTGCCACCTTCAGGAAAATTCAGAAGTTATCTTGATTGTCACACTTCTTGTGTTTCTAGATTGGCGAATATCTTTTGCGTACACTCCCTTCATCCAACACCACCTTCAAACAGATTGCCCATTGATTTATTCCTGTTTGGAGAATATTACTGGCACCGAATGACAATCGTTGCACTCAAGAGGTAATTTGCCATGTGAGATTGTTATTTCGATATGATACTCTGCAAAATTGCAACTATTATAAATTTATGAAATGGAGTATTGGAGCCGTAACATGCTGTGTCATGGACTGTTAGGATTTATTTTAATATCTATAATTCTGCACATGTTGAGCATCTAATATTAGCCATGCCATTGTGGACAGAGTTAGATGTCATCATCCATTGGAAATGAAATCCATTATTATGATTGTGATTTCAATAAATTGATTGTGCAATCAACAACTTTCAAAACTAACCATTAGTTAACTTTCTCTGCGAGTTAATGCGCTATAAAAATGATCAGTGGGAAACAAACTGGAATTCGATGTGTAATCATATGATGAAAATGATCCAATGTCACTGAAATGAATTCCTCGATATGATAACGGTGGAAAAAAAAATAGAGAGAGGGAGACAGGGAAAAGCATTGTGTATAAATATATTGAAATGGAAATACTTGTGACTTGTTTTAATTTCAAAGCTTAGGCTTGGGCAGGTTTGAGACTGCAACATGTCTGTCCTCCAGAAGGTGGCCTTATGCTTCTTAATCAAGACAATTAGCTGGATTTCCAATGAGGGGTCAAAAAACCCAATGGCTGAATGAATTCTAGGTCCTGATGCCATGCCTGAGCTGGGTCACTATTGCAGCGCGCTTTTTAAATGCAATTTTCTTTTTCTTATTCATTCTTTGGACATGGCCATTGCTGGCTGGCCAGTATTTATCCTCCATCCTCAGTTGCCCAAGGGCAGTTGAGAGTCAACCACATTGCTGTGGCTCTGGAGTCACATGTAGGCCAGACCAGGTAAGGACAGCAGATTTCCTTCCCTAAAGGACCAGATGGGTTTTTCCAACAATTGACAATGCTTTCATGGTCGTAAGTGGATTCTTAATTCCAGATATTTTATATTGAATTCAAATTCTAACATCAGCCATGATGGGATTCGAACCCAGATTCACAAAACATTAGCTGAGATTTTGGGTTAACAGTCCAGCGAAAATACCATTGGGACGTCACCTCCCCTTGAATGACAAATGGCCTAATTGGTCAGGACATGGGTTTGGTGGACTCTAGGAGGCAGGAGCTGCCCACTGTTATCAATGTCCAGGCAACAGCCGTGTTAGGGGCTGCTGCTGCCTTGCTGATTTGAGCAGTCAACTCCAGGGAAAGTGGAAGGAGATAGATTGCATGGCCTGAATTTAGTGCAGGATTTGGTGTAGCCTTCATATCGGAGCTGGTTGGCCCCGAGGTTTATTGAAAAAAATAACAAATGAAGGTAACTGGCCTTGGGATGAATCTGGTGATGGTGCGTTGACAGCCAAATACTTTGAAAATTCCACCATGCTCATTATCAGCCTCGTAACAAGCTCCCGAAGGAGGTTAATTTGTGATAATAGTTTTCTATTTCCAGCACCTCTGGTGAGACAGTTTGGGAAAGAGCCTCACACATGTGTCCCAATGTGTGTACCAGGAGCAACTCCTTCAGTTTTTTTTTGTATTCATCCGTGAGATAAGGGCTGACCCATACCTAGTTGCCCTTGGCCAGACCATTTCAGAAGACAGTTGAGAGTCAACCACATTGCCGTGGCTCCAGAGTCACATCAAGGCCAGCCCAGCTAAGGACTGCAGATTCCCTTCCCTAAAGGACATTAGTGAACCAAATGGGTTTTTTTCCAACAATCGACAATGGTTTCATGGTCGTCAATAGATTCTTAATTCCAGATCTTTTTTCTTGAATTCAAATTCCACCACCTGCTGCACCAGGATTTGAACCCAGGTCCCCGAAACATTAGCTGAGTTTCTAGATTAATAGTCTCCTGTTAACACCACCAGATCATCACCTCCCCCAATCCAAACATCACACTGTCCTGCCAGCTGATGTGAGGCACATCTACCAAATTTGGGCCATGGAGGTCCAATGCATAATTGTGCATGTCACTTCACAATGGTCAGGCATTCAGTAGCAACGTCCGACTTACTCCAGTTCTATTTAAAGATCCACTCAGCAGGTTGCAGGTGAAGGGTTTTTTACTTACTTTGGGTTAGGTTGAATGTGTGAAAGTTTTGATTTGGGCAACAGGAGTTGGTTTTTGACAGTTGGTGGGCAGCATAGTGACACAGTGGTTAGTACTGCTGTCTCACAGGATCAGGGACCCAGGTTCAATTCCTGGCTTGGGTGACCGTGCGGAGTCTGCACGTTCTCCCCATGTCTGCGAGGGTCTCCTCCAGGTGCTCTGGTTTCCTCCCACAGTCCGAAAGACGTGTTGGGTTAGGTGCATTGGCCAGGCTAAATTGTCCCTCGCTGTACCCAAACAGGCAGCAGGGTATGACAATTAGGGGATTTCCACAGTAACTTCATAGCAGTGTAAATGTAAATCTTCTTGCGACAATAATAAATAAACTTAAACTTATAATCAGGGGGGCCAGAGAAATACCTGACCGAGGTATGGAGGCTAGGGTCGCAATGGCTCTTCATCTGCAATGTAACCTGGACACAGAGGAGAGGGCGTAGAAAGGGAAGCTCAGTGAAGAGGAAGGATGGGGAGAACTCTCATCAGGTTTCCCCACCCCAGCGAAGTTTTTTTAAGAGAATGGATATCCTACTTTCATCTAACACAGGAGCAGTTCCTGAGGCACCCTCCTGTAACCCATTCCTCACACTAGGGGTTGCCTTGCCAGTGGCCAAGAATGTCACCAACAGCTTTAACTTTCATGTCTCCAGTTTTTTCCATTGCCAATCTTTCCCAGTGCATCGTCTGTCACTGTATCTGGCTGACACAGCTTATATAACAGATGAAAGGAGTTTGTCATCTTCTGGCTGAGGAGGGATAAGCAGGACGAGCAGGTACATTGTTTAATTAGTGGGGTTTTCAATAGTGCAGGACAACAGTGACTGCATACGTATCACCCTGTAGGCTCCCCATGTCAACAGGGCCCACTGCACATTCCCTTGTCCCAATTTACTGCCATTCAGGTAGTAACCTACCTTCTTGTTTTTGCTTCCAAAATGAATAACCTCACATTTATCTAAATAATACTGCATCTGCCCAACCTGTCCAGATCATGCTAAAGGAACTCTGCATCTCGTCACCCTCACATCTAACATGGTACCACCTGCAAACTTTGAGATGTTACATCTTGTTCCCTCATCCAAATCATTAACGTATATTGTGAATAGCCATTAATATATATTGTGAATAAGACCTTCATTGTTGAATGCACGCAATCCTAAGAGGATCTATGTTACAGTTACTTTGCAGCAGACAGCCTACAAGGCCCTTTGAGCACCGAGGTCCAAGATATAATTGCAGCAGTCTGAGCCTGCATTCCAGCAAAGGCCTCAAATCTCTGCTACATTGGAAGCTGAGACGAGGGCCATGAAATGCTTCATTAAAGGTAAAGTGACCATTGTCTCAGATGATCCCAGGCTGCTCTCCCCTTTTGAGGTGATTTAACCTGGGGATCACCAGGGCAAGTTTGAGAAGGCAGGAGCCTTCATGAATTACCTCAGCCGGCACTGGAAATGAACCCACGCTGTTGG
The DNA here is from genome assembly GCF_965287045.1 of Carcharhinus amblyrhynchos. Classification (NCBI taxonomy): domain Eukaryota; kingdom Metazoa; phylum Chordata; class Chondrichthyes; order Carcharhiniformes; family Carcharhinidae; genus Carcharhinus; species Carcharhinus amblyrhynchos. Next base: position 12,618,324 of record NC_137339.1, read on the forward strand.
CATCATTCTGCATCGCTAGCCAGCTCTCCAGCCAACTGAGATAATTTGACAGGTACCTTGATGTTTATAATCATATCTGGGAAATGTTGGGCTTAGCAAAACAATAGTCAAAGAACACTGAAAACATGGTGGGAGAATGGGGCAGCTGGATGGCACAGTGGTTAGCACTGCTGCCTCACAGCGCCAGGGACCCGGGTTCAATTCCAGCTTCGAGTCACTGTCTGTGTGGAGTTTGCACATTCTCCTGGTGTCAGCTTGGGTTTCCTCTGGGTGCTCTGGTTTCCTCCCACACTCCAAAGACATGTAGGTTAGGTAAATTGGCCAAGCTGAATTTCCCTCAGCTGTCTGGGGGATTATCAGGGTAAATAAGTGGGGTTACAGGGATAGGGCTGGGTAGGAATGTGGTTGGTGCAGACTCGATGGGCCAAATGGCCTCCTTTTGCACTGTAGGGACTCTATGACTCTAAGTGAACCTGCTGGAAAACTGGGAATGACTGTGGAAGTGTTCCTGTAATGCTACATAGCTAGGAGAAACGTGAAAGGCATGTTTCAGTTGCATTAGTTAATTAACGCAAAATTTGCCTTTTTCTTAAGTTTGATGTATTAGTTGCCAATAGCACAGTGGTTAGCACTGCTGCCTCACAGTGCTAGAAACCCAGGTTCAATTCCTGGCTTGGATCACTGTCTGTGTGGAGTCTACACGTTCTCCCCATGTCTGTGCGGGTCTCCTCCGGGTTCCTCCCACAGTCTCAAAGACGTGCTGGTTAGGTGCATTGGCCGTGCTAAATTCTCCCTCAGTGTACTCAAACAGATGCGGGCAGGGGTGTGGCAACAAGGGGGTTTTTCACAATAATTTCATTGCAAGGTGAATGTAAGCCTACGTTTGACTAATAAATAAACTTTAGGCAATTAATGTTTGATGTGTGTTGATTTTAGTCTGGTACAGTAAAAGTCTTAAAACGAGATATCTTGTCTTTTGGTTCTTTTTGTAGGTCACAGGGAAATTTATCTCTTTTCAAACATTATTGGTCCCCATGGAAATTGTAATAGTACAACAAAGCATCCCAGGGCAAGATAGGTCTGAAACGGTTAAAAATAAATTCCAGCCCAGCTATACTGGGATGTCAACCCTTAACCTATGTTCTTCCCTCTGCACAATACTCATCATGTAAATTACAATACATTTCAATGAATTCTTCCACAAGTGTGAACAGCATCCTGTAGCACAGTCTAGTAAGTGATAATTAACTGCCATCAGTTATAGTTTTATTTTTACTGCAGTTAATTATCACATTGTCAGGCTGAGACGATGCCTCCAACACCCAGAGAATATATTGATATTTTTACACAGTGAAAATAATTAGGAATCTATTACAGTGCTGAAATTATCTGTTTATAGCGGTCAAACAGTTTAACTCCATTTGATTCTAATTGAAAATATGAAAAAAAGTCAATTTATCCTTTTCCAGTATATATGAGAAATGGACAAAGTGTGTAGTCAACCACATGGACCCCTCTCAAGGAAACCATTTAAAGAAATCGCCAGCCTGTCCCACAGGATTTCAAACAATTTCTCTCTCACTCCCATTACTTCCCCAAAGTTCTCTCTCCCCGACCATTCTCTGGAGTGGCGTGGTGGTTAGCACTGCTGCCTCAAAGCTCCAGGGACCTGGGTTCAATTCCCAGCTTGGGTCACTGTCTATGCGGAGTTTGCACATTCGCCCCATGGCTATGCGTGTTTCCGGCGCTCCGGTTTCCTCCCACAGTCTGAAAGACATGTTGGCTAGGTGCATTGGCCCATCCACAGACATTCACTCCCTCCACCACCAATGCGCAGTGGCAGCAGTGTGTACCATCTCCAAGTTGCACTGCAAGAACTCACCAAGGTTCTTTAGGCAGCACCTTCCAAACCCAGGATTACTACCATCTAGAAGGTCTAGGGCATACTGCCACCCAGAATTTCCACTCCGAGCTACTCATCACCCTGATTTGGAATTACATCACCGTTTCTTCTCTGTCACTGGGTCAAAGTCCTGGAATTCCCTCCCTAACAGCACTGTGAGTGTACCTACAGCTACACCAGTGACACCACATCCCATGAATGAATAAAGTTAAGAAGAACAGGCCTCAAGTACAGTGGCAGTGACCAAATTGTATCAAACTGTGACCTCCTAGTGGTGCATGCATCAATGAAATTCACAACTGGAAATTACTCTGTGCTGCAAATGAATATCATAGAATCCATATAGCGCTGAAGGAGGCCATTCAGCCCATCGAGTCTGCACCGACTCTCCAAAACAGCATCCCACCCAGGCTGTAGCCCCATAATTCTTTGTATTTTACTCTTCTAATCTCCCTAACCTCCACATCTTGTGATACTGAGGGGCAATTTAGCATGGCCAATCCATCTAATCTGCCCATCTTTGGACTTGGAGGAAAGCAGAACATCCAGAGATCCCTACTCTGACTGAAGGGTATAGCACTTTGGCTAAAATTCAAGGGTGTGGTACCATGTTGCAGGGAAGATTTCTGCATCTGTGATTAATGTTAATAAACCTGTATCATCACGAGGGGTTTCCCCCACAGGAGTAATGCACACCCCCTTGACAATGCACTTCTTTAAATGCACAGGGATGTTAGGTAAGACGTATGAGTTTGCTGTTACAAAAGACATAAGGCGGGATTTTACGGCTTCGCTCATCCCAAAATCGTGAAATCCTGCCCCAAGTCAAAAGACCTTCCCATTGTCCACCCCTCGCCCTCTCCAAATCCCATGGCAGGCGGAGCAGTAAAATCCCGTCCATTACCTTTGTAAAGGTATGTGTTTGTTTACATAGACACAATACAGTAAGAATGGCAGAAGGTGTTACTTGCTGTGATGAAAAAATATGGCTCGCGTTTCTTCTCCAAAAACAGGAACATTTTTAAATTCTCTAAGAAATCAGTGCCTCATTAAATAAAACATTTCCTACATCAACTTAATGTACAATTTTCTTACATTTGTTCATTATCATTAAACAAAATTTGCATTCTGGTGTAATAAGATTAACGCTATCGCAGTTTTACATACATAATTTAGTTAGAAATTTACTAAATATTAAGTAGGCCATTCTAGAGCAATCATACAAAATCATTCAACAAAAATATCTAACTAAAACAGTTTTCCAATCATGATTAATTGCTTGTAAGCCAAAAAGGGTGATTTGATCTGCGTGTAAGATTGGAGAGTGCACATTTATGGCAATGTAATATTTAAGTAAAGATGTATTTCAGGCAAATGGCAACAAGTTGCATTTATATGGTGTCTTCACTGTAGAAAAAATCTCATAGTGCACCACAAATGTTTAATCAAAAAACCTCCACACTTTGAGCTCACTGACTTCCAACCATTTATATTATGGTTGACAATTAAATTTTCTAGTTGTCTTTCACCTTTGTAGCATTATCTTCATCATCAGTTAGGTTCCAATTCTAAGTTTTGTTTATGTATTAGTGTCACCGGTAGGCTTACATTAACATTGCAATGAAGTTATTGTTAAATTCCCCTAGTCACCACACTCCGGCTCCTGTTTGGGTAAACTGAGAGAAAATTTAACATGGCAAATTCACCTAACCAGCATACCTTCCAGATTGTGGGAGGAAACCGGAGCACCTTGGGGAACTCGCAGACATGGGGTGAGCATTCAGACTCCACACAGATCATAGAGTCCCTACAGTGCAGAAGGAGGCCATTCGGTCATCAAGCCTGCACCGCCAATAATCCCACTGAGGTCCTATTTCCGTAACCCCACACATTTATCCTGCTAACCCCCCCATATTTCACTGAAGGAGAACTTAGCATCCCCAATCCACCTAACCTGTATGTCTTTTGGACTGTGGGAGGAAACCACATTACTCAGAGGAAACCCATGCAGACACAGGGAGAACATGCAGATTCCGCATAGACAATAACCCAAGCAGAATTGAACCTGGGGCCCTGGTGCTGTGAGGCAGCAGTGCTAACCACTGTGCAACTGTGTTGCCTTCCCCCAAGAGCTAAAAGTGAATGAACTTGGCCCATCAAGGATTTCAATGATGTGCAGCATATCAGCCCCTTAATAATCAGTGCCATCAAGCTTAAATCAAATGGATTAAATATTTCATTTCAAATGTGGGTACTTTTTAAAATCTTGAATTCAGAAGAACAATAGCATCCAACATCAATAAAATGATTCCTTCGAGGATGGTTGTAAGGACGCTTAGACATATATCTGTGAGCATATGATGACCCTTTAGAATCCTTATAGTACAGAAGGAAGCCATTTGGACCATTGGGTTTGTACCGACCACAATTCCCCCCAGGCCCTATTCCTGCAACCCTGCTAATCCCCCTGACACTGCGGTCAATTTAGCATGGCCAATCAACCTAACCTGCACATCTTTGGACTGTGGGAGGAAACCAGAGCACCTGGGGGGAAACTCACACAGACACGGGAAGAACATGTAAACTCTACATAGACAATGACCCGAGGCCTGAATTGATCCAGGGACCCTGGCATTGTGAGGCAGCAGTGTTCAGCACTGTGCCACTGTGCCACTCTTATCAAAAGACACTCTGATTGGCAGCTGAAATGTCATCCTGCTCTTTTTGCATTTCAAATGGTGATGAATCTGCTTTCCGCTCTCACCATTTTCCGATTCTTTTTTCCGATTTATCTTTGCAGGGAAGCAGATGCAGTGCACACTGGCAGCAACAGTCCAAGTTGGCAGCACTTCACTATCTCCTCAAGGGCAACTGGAAATGAGCAAAACATGCCAGCCTAGCTAGCAATGCCATGATAAAGGCAAAATACTGCTGATGCTGGAATCTGAAACAAAATGCTGGAAAATCTCAGCAGGTTTGCCAGCATCTGTGGAGAGAGACTAGAACCAATGTTTTGAGTCCAGATGACCCTTCGACAGATGCTGTCAGACCTGCTGAGATTTTCCAGCATTTTCTGTTTTAGTTTCCGATTCCAGCAAAGGCAAAGTATTTTGCCTTTATTTAGCGTTTAACTCACTGCCACTTTACTTCCAGTAAGAAATCTCACCACACCAGGTTAAAGTCCAACAGATATATTTGGAATCACAAGCTTTCGAAGCGCTGCTCCTTCCTCAGATGAGTGGAGAGGTAGGTTCTCAAACATAGCATATTCGTATATATAGATAAAGACACGATTGTAAGATAATTACAGATTGCAGTGTGAAGAATGGTTGGAATGCGAGTCTTTGCAGGCAATCGAGTCTTTGCAGGTGCAGACGGCGTGAGTGGAGAGAGGAATAATCACAGGTGAAAGAGGGGTGGATTGTCTCAAGCAAAGACAGGACCCTGGTCCAACGCTGGCATCCCCACATTACCTCTCTTCCCTGAAGAAATACTGTGTTTCTCTCTGACAGAATCTCTATTTGCCTCGTTCACCCTGTCCACCTTCATTGCTTTCCACTTCCCTCCTGGTGTTTAATGAGCTCTGACAAAGGATCATCCAGACTTGAAATGTTGGCTCTATTCTCTCTCCACAGATGCTGTCAGACCTGCTGAGATTTTCCAGCATTTTCTGTTTTTTGAGTCAGCAGTGCCCCATTTCCAGAGGGTGAAGAATAAAGAAAAGCTTTCAAAGTAGTAAAGTACATAATCCGGAGTCTCGGGGGTCACTGATGCAATACTACTTGCTGGTTTAATTCTGATCCTCCGACTTGGTTCAATATCGGGCTGCCAAAAGTCAATAATCCATTTGCAATTTTTTTTTAAACATGCATTGACTCACACAGAAGATACAGATGTAAATGGAGCAAGTGAAATAATTCTAAATTTACAATTCAATTAATTAAACGAATAAAAAAAGTACTACTTTAATAGATTCTTAAGGCTTTTCAGAAATATAATTGTACAATATATAATGTACACGCATTACACATCCATGACTAGCTATCGTTAAATTTTATTTAAATATGTGCATTTCTAATGGTATAATGAAGTATATTCTTGAACGGTCTGAGTGCACTTAAGGCATCGTCTAAATGAAGATCATTAAAATGGAGCATACTGCCTGCAAAAGGGACCAAAATGTTTAACTTGTGTCATTTTTACGATCTACATTTATCACCAGGGTATCTCTGCAAGAGTCAGATAATGATCTCTTGTGCACTAAAAAGGTCAGGTATGAATCAAGTTTAGCACACTATACTGATAATATAAAGAAAAAAATTAATAGAGTGCTGCATTTGATGGAATATGGATCATATTTTAGAGTTATACCATAAATGAAAGCTCTTAGTGGCCACCATATTACACTGAAGGCTGCGTATGTAGCAAAAGATCAAACTGAATTTATTGCCTCTCCATGAAGCATGACTACTGATAACAAACAGAACACATGCTACAGGGCAGTGGCACCGGTTCAGCTGTAAGAGTTGCCTGGCTTGCAAGGCTGGCACCTTGTCCTTGAGCGGACCAGGCAGCCTCTTGTTTGACCTTTCACCTCAAATATTAGTCACTTGCAAAGCCCCAAAATCTGCAGTTTTGATACAAATCCATGATGCCTAAAATCACTTCAGGCATTTCATGGAATGCAAAAATCGGGCACAGCATGCTGACACAATTATATTCTTTATATCCGCATCTGTTAAACTGGACCAAATTGGTTTCAACATACCCTCTAAGTTCAATCTATAAAAAGTACATTTAACTGAATTAGCTGGATGATGGGATCATGGAAGGTATGGAAGAAAAAACTTGCATTTGCATAGCACTTACCTGGACATTTGCAACTCCAACAACACTCAAGAAGTTCGACGCCATTCAGAACAAAGCATCTTGCTTGATCAACAGCCCATTCCCAAGCATTCACTCTCTCCACCACCGGTGCACAGTGGTTTCAGTGCGCACCATCTACAAGATGCATTGCAGGAACTCTCCAAGGATTCTTCCAAGCATCTTCAAACCCACAACCGCTATCATCTAGAAGGACAAAGGCAGCAGACACATAGAAGTTCCACACCAAACCACCCTGACATGGAACTACATCAGTATTCCTTCACTGTTGCTGGGTTAAAATCCTGGAACTCCCGACCCTAACAGAACTGTGGGTGTACCTACAGCACCTGGGTCGCAGCAGTTCAAAAAGGCAGCTTACCTCCACCTTCTCAAGGGCAATTAAGGATTGGGAATAAATGCTGGCCTCGCCAGCAATGCCCAAGAATGAATAAAAAAATGAATCAGGATTTCTGAAAGAATTTCACAGCTAATAAGTAGTAAAAGAACTGAATATTATTAATTAAGCTGAGGATATTACTATTAGAGGAATCGTTCTAGTGATAAGAGCTTGACTTTCTTTATTGTAGCTAAGAGAACCTCATAGAAACCCCAAGCCCCAAAGCATCATAATTTTAACATGTATTTACATTATAATTATATTGTAACCTTTGCTTATTGACAACTTATGTGCACAACATCTCTGTAACGATGAAGATGTAATCTAAACAAAGTGGTCCATCGGATTCAGCATCCTTAATAGAATCTTACAGTGCAAAAGAAGGCCATTCAGCCCATCAAAACTGCATCAACCACAATCCCACCCAGGCCCTATCCCAACAGCCCCATATATTTGCAGGAAGGCGAATGGGATGTTGGCTTTCATAGCGAGGGGGATTGAATATAAAAGTAGGGAGGTCTTGCTGCAACTGTACAGGGCACTGGTGAGCCGCAGCTGGAGTACTGTGTGCAGTTTTGGTTGCCGCACTTACGCAAGGATATTTTGGCCTTGGAGGGAGTGCAGAGGAGGTTTACTAGGCTGATACCGGAGTTGAGGGGGTTAAACTATGAGGAGAGGCTGAATAAACTAGGCTTGTACTCATTAGAGTTTAGAAGAATGAGGGGAGATCTCATTGAGACATATAAGATGATGAATGGGATGGTTAGGTTAGAGGCGGAGAGGCTCTTCCCGCTCAGAAAGGACAGCAGGACTAGAGGGCACAGCCTCAGGATAAAGGGGGGTGCGGTTTAGAACGGAGTTGAGGAGGAACTTCTTCACTCAAAGGGTGGTGAATCTCTGGAATTCTCTGCCCGTTGAAGTGGTGGAGGCTGCCTCGCTAAATATCTTTAAGACGCGGGTTGATAGGTTTTTGATAGGCAAGGGGATTAAGGGTTATGGGGAGAGGGCGGGAAGGTGGAACTGAGACACGACAGATCAGCCATGATCTTATTGAATGGCGGGGCAGGCTCGAGGGGCTAGATAGCCTACTCCTGCTCCTATTTCTTATGTTCTTATGTTCTTACCCTGCTAATCCCCTGACAGTAGGGTTAATTTTAGCATGGCCAATCAACCTAACCCGCACATCTTTGGACTATGGCAGGAAACAGGAGCACCGGGAGGAAACCCATGCAGACATGGAAAAAACGTGCAATCTCCACACAGACAGTGACCTGAAGCTGGAATTGAACCCGGGTCCCTGGCACTGTGAGGCAGCAGTGCTAACCACTGTGCCACCCAATGTCAGGCTGAATACAACCAAATGAAGAATCAAGAAAAGACCAGCTGGTCCACTAGAAATAAAAACAGAAAATGCTACAAATACTCAGCTGGTCTAGTGGCATCTGTTCAGAGAGAAACAGAGGGAAAGTTTTGGGTTGCTGACCTTTTATCAGATCTGGAAAAAGCTACAAATATGTTAGATTTTATGTAGGTGAAATGGGAGAAGGTGGGAAGAAAAGAAACAAAGGGCCATCGGTGTGTGATCAAGTGGAAGACAAGAGGGTACATAACAAAAGGGCTGGTGGTGTGGAACTAAAGGGTGTGGTCATGGGACGAATAACGAGTCATAGAAACATACAGCACAAAAATAGACCCTTCAGCCCAACTCATTCATGCTGACCAGATTTCCTAAACTCAACAAGTCTGACTTGCCTGCATTTGGTCCAAATCCCCCTAAACCTTTCCCATCCATGTACCTGTCCAAATATCTTTTCAATGTTATAACTGCACCCACTTCTACCACCTCCTCTGGCAGCTCATTACATATGCGCACCACCCTCTGCATGAAAAAGTTACCCCTCAGGTCCCTTTTAAACCTCTCCCCCCTCACCTTAAACACATGCCCTCTGGTTTGGACTCCCTCTACCCTGAGGAAAAGACATTGGCCTCATGATTTTATAAACTTTATAAGGTCACCCCTCACCCTCCTATACTCCAAGGGAAAAAAGTCCCAGCCTATCCAGCCTCTCTTTAAAACCCAAACCTTCCATTCCCAGGCTTAGACTGCCGTAACTTCTACACACCATTACCTCCACCTACAATCTGTTTGAAGATGTGTGTATAAGTTTACTGTGCAAATGAACGCAGAAAACAATTAATGTTAAGCTATGAGCATATCACTTTGCTCTGGGGATGAAGATTTCCCAAATTCATTTCACATAGGACTTGGGTCTCGAGGACAACAGATTCTTGGCCCATTGGCCTGAGGTAGAATTGAACCCTTCAGATGAACTGGGAGCATAAAATTATCACGGTAAATTGAGTTAACAGCATTTATTTTGCTCTGAATTCAATTGATTGCAGTGGTTCAATTCTCCAGTCAGGCAATACTACAACTACTCTCATGCGCAATTCACCAGAATATTGACATCAACAATCAGAAGAAATCCATCAAGCCGACATTGACAGGACAAAGGAAATTAACAAGTTAAACATTATTGTAATTATATACCCAATTATATCACCACACACATCCAGCAGCAAGAAAATTATAAACATTGGTCAATTGTCTCACTGGACTAAACCCAAAATTGAGGCAATTCATCGTGACAGCAAAGAAGTATGAAGGCGTTTTGTCAAAAGTGTGAGCCACAAAAAAACTTAAAGCACTGCATTTTTTTTTTGTCACTAATAGACAGCCCAAGGTTACAGGGGAGGGTGTTTGAGGTCAGGAGAAGGTAATTGGCTCGAGTGGTGTTTGTTCGCTTTTGCTGTTATCCTCAATCTCTTCGTGGCAGCGTTTGTAAACTGCACGGAGTTCATTGGCTCCTTCCTCGCCCAGCTATTTAACTCCAGTCAGATATTTCACTCGCTGGCCAAGTATGACACACAAGCCAGGAAGAGGATGAAGCTTTGTCAGAAAGCTTCGCTGAAGGGAAGAGGAATTCCCTCGGGGAGGGAAGGTGAACTTTTAAAAATCTCCAAAGGAGTGACATTTTATGAGATATCTGCTGACCGTTACATCGGGAGATACCAAATCTGAAAGAGGAGCAAATATATTATGGCACAACGGCTGTTGAGGGGAGGACACTTCTTTGTTATGTCACCTGGCGTGGAACCAAGTATTTCTGGTCCAAGTCCAGTTCAGTATTATAGCGGCCAGCGGTCATGAAGATTAAGATTAGACTAAAGCAAGCTGTAAGCAAGGTTGCCTTGATCCCAGCTAAGTCTGACACAGATGGTTTACTGGTTTCAACTTTTATGTCACCACTCGAATTTTAAAAAAAAACCCACCGAAAGTTATTTATTCAAAAACATCACTTTATTTCACATTGGCCGTTCTTTCAGTATGAGGGGAGGAGTTATTAGTTTAACTTCGAGAGTTCCAATTTTGAATTAAACTAATTAACATATAATAGGTCCGCTGGGGACCCAGCAACACTGCCAAGACTGCCCTGAGGGAACAAGGCTATAGTTCAGCTGTCTGTTTTATATTACTGGTCTAAAGTTCACCCATATAAACTTGTCACATTTTCTATAATTAACAGACTGGTCATTAGACATACCTGTGGGTCACATATCTGTCAGGAGTTGATTGATATGCAGCCAATAATTGCTCCGATGTCTGCCTGCAATATTTGACTTCCATGCCGACTTGGGAAGGGGGATTGTAGAGGGAGCTATTTGTATTAAACACCCAGAACATCAATTAGAGCAAGTATTTAATGCGAGGAAGTGGTGATAATAATTTAATTTCAATCTACACATCTTCTCAGAATAAAGCTTTGGTGCGCTTGTCTTTTGGCTTTGATTTTTCTCCTTTTCGGTTTCCAAACGTACATTACTAATTCCTTCTTATTTTAAAAGGAATTAAAAAGAAAACTCATGGGATGTGATCTGACCTGCCATTCACGCCGCGCTCCCACTGCAGCGAGGTTGGAGAATTTGGCGGCCAGCCAAATCTCCATTCACTGCAGCGGGAAGGGAAAATCCCAATGGCGTGAACGGTGATAAGATTCCAGCCCTGGTGATTTCAAATGAATGAACGAAATATGGTAAAAGCCCAGTTCGAATTGGACGCCTCCATCTGAGCAGAACACAAGAGCAAAACACTGCTGAAACTGGAAGTCTGAAATAAGAACAGAGATCACAAGAAACACTGAGCAGGTTCCCCTCCAAGCCCTTCCATCCTGACATGGAAATATATCATCCTTCCTTCGTAGTGGCTAGGTCAAAATCCTGGAATTCCCTCCCTAACAGCATTGTGGGTCAACCCATAACATGTGGACTGCAGCAATTCAAGAAGGCAGCTCACCACCACCTTCTCAAGGGCAACTAGTGATGGGCAATAAATGCTGGCCAGCCAGCGACAGCCATGTCTTATGAATTTATAAAAAAAAACCTGTGAAGGAAAATAGAGATAACAATGTTTCAGGCATGATGAACCTTCTCTCCACAGACACTGCCTGACCTGCTGAATATTTCTGTTCTCATGAGGTTGCAAGTTTGGGTAACAGGGAGAAGAGGTCAAAGGCCACTGCTAAGCTGTCACTTTTGCATCTGCCCAAGGAGGTTATGGATGAATGTCATAATTACGCTATGAAATGCAAACCTGCCCATTCTTTTCCACCTCCTTTTGTTGGGAAAAAGACAAAAAGGTCTGAAAACACACACCAACAGATTCAAGAACAGCTTCCCCCCTGCTGCCATCAGACTTTTGAACGGTCCTACCATATATTAAGCTAATCTTTCTCTTCACCCTGCCTGCAAGTGCAACACTATGGGCGGAATTGTCCCATCCTGCCCGCTACAGGAATTGTCGCGGGCGGGACATGGACCCTGCAAAGGTTCGTTGACTTGGGCGGGATTTTCCGGCCTTGGGGAAAGTGAGGCCGGAAAACCCCTCCCTATATTCTGCACCCTATCCTTCTCCCCTATGTTTTGCCTGTATAGCAGGCAAAATATAATAATACATTTCACTTTGTCCTGATACATGTGACAATAATAAAGCAAATCAAATCAAATCTTTCCCCTGAAGGAATCTCCTGGTAGCTGGTTTATTTCGTACTGAGCTAGCAGTATCGCCTCAGCCGAAGAGTTAAAAGTGATTGCAAAATACAAATGTGGCCATAAAAGCAGCCATTATGGACAAAAAAAAATATTATCTTAACCTTAGCTGTTGTATAGAACTAATGGCTTAGAGTGAACATAAATCAACGATTAACTAATATTCAACAGCCATGTGTGCTGTAACAGGATGTTCATGATAGGCAAGTCAATTGAAGGGTTAGACATTAACTTTAGAGTGGACATTCATAATCCCTGGCCTTGTTTAGACTATCATTCTTATTCAATCTAAATTTTAGCCCAGAGGAGGAAATAATATCTTTGCATTTTACCCAAACTCATAGAAGTTACAAATGCCTCCAGTTCTAATGCACGGCGGAATGATATCCACTTTACTCCACAGTGTCTCATTTGTAGCTGGAAGGTTCTGGCAATTTCTTGTGCAAGGTGTACAATTAAAAGTTTCCCATTTTGACTAGTGCTCTGACACACGAGTGATGTTGGGGAAGTGTTATGATTACAAACACATATCTAGGTGAGTGCAGCAGGTCCTTTCGTACTTCCAGGAGAGTGCATCTTAGCTCAATCATCCGACAACTGGCTGACAGCAGAAGATCGTCCACTTCCACTCAGGTTATGCTGAAGAAGTGACTGTTCACGTGTGACATGCGTTTAATGTGTTTTGTGTTCAAATTAAGTGTCAATTTATGACCAACTGTCCTGTAGTTTAAGTGACTGGCCCTTATTTTGACTGCTTGCCCCACACCCCTTGAGGGACAGCACAGTGGCACAGCGGTTCACACTGTTACCTCACAGCACCAGGGATTGAGGTTTGTTTCCAGCCATGGGCCACTCACTGCGTGAGGTTTGCACATTCACCCCATGTCTGCATGAGTTTCTCCTGGTGCTCTGGTTTCTTCCCTTTCTCTCGATCTTGCGAGCACCAGCCTGATTTGTTCTCCTGTTCTTGTGTGTGGCTCCCCAGATCAGCACAGCATACACTTTGACACCACCGAACCCTTCAAACAGCTGCTTCACCCTCCTGTGGAGCACATCAGGAGTTGAATTAATACCTAGATCATAGAATCTCTACAGTACAGAAGGAGGCTATTTGGCACATCGAGTCTGTCCTGACCACAATCCCACTCAGGCCCTGTCCCCATAACCCCACACATTCACTCTGTTAACCCTCCCTGACACAAGTGGTCAATTTTAGTATGGTCAAATCCACCTAACGCACACATCTTTGGACTGTGGGAGGAAACTGAAGCACTTGGAGGAAGCCCACGTGGACACGGGGAGAACATGCAAACTCCACACAGACAGTGCCCAAGGTCAGAATTGAACCTGGGTCCCTGGAGGCTGCGAGGCAGCAGTGCCACAGTGCCACCTGAGGTAAATGTAAAAAAGCATAATGTTCAAATGGTGTGCTGAAGCTACGGAGATAGGAGTTGAGTTCCAGCTTGACCTGCCAGAAACTTGAACTCTCATCCAAGACTGATTAGTATTCAACATCAGCTAGCTTACCTGTAATCTCTTCTATTTATTGGCACCTGCTAATGCTCTTTGCACTGCTGGTTTAGGTCTCTGAGATTGAGACAGACTTGTAGATTCTCATGTGACTTTTCTACAGTTACAATTAGATTAATCCACTTTCATAGAACCACAGAATCCCTACAGTGCAGAAGGAGGCCCAATGAGTCTCGTCTTACTCTCTGAAAGATTATCACACTCAGGTTCTATCCCCATCACCCTATGTATTTACCTTGCTAATCCCCCTAACCTACATATGTTGGGACACTAAGGGACAATTTAGCATGGCCAATCCACCTAACTGCACAACTTTGGAGTGTGGGAGAAAACCGGAGCACCCGGAGGAAACCCACGTAGACAGAGGGATAACATGCAAACATCACACAAATACCCAAGGCCGGAATCAAACCTGCATCTCTGGTGCTTTGAGGCAGGAGCGTTAACCATTATGCCCCAGGGATCTGTTCTAGGACCCTTGCTGTTTGTCATTTTCATAAATGACCTGGATGAGGAAGTGGAGGGATGGGTAAGTAAGTTCGCTGATGACACGAAGGTCGGTGGTGTTGTGGATGGTCTGGAAGGATGTCAAAAGTTGCAGCAGGACATAAATAGGATGCAGGACTGGGCGGAGAAGTGGCAGATGGACTTCAACGCGGATAAATTCGTAGTCGTCCATTTAGGCAGAACCAACGGGATGAACGAGTACACTATCAAGGGCAGGAGTCTTAGTAGTGTTGAAGAGCAGAAGGATCTTGGGGTCCGGGTCCACAGGACTCTTAAATCGGCCTCGCAGGTGGAAGAGGTGGTCAAGAAGGCGTACGGTGTACTTGCCTTCATTAATCGAGGGATTGAGTTTAGGAATCGGGAGGTAATGCTGCAACTTTATAAGACCCTTGTCAGGCCTCATTTGGAGTACTGTGCGCAGTTCTGGCCGCCTCACTATAGGAAAGACGTAGAAGCTATTGAAAGGGTACAGAGGAGATTTACAAGGATGTTGCCTGGACTGGGAGGCATGCCTTATGAAGTTAGGTTGAGGGAGCTGGGTCTCTTTTCCCTGGAGAGACGAAGGTTGAGAGGTGACCTGATAGAGGTTTATAAAATGTTGAGAGGAATGGATAGGGTGGATTCTCAGAGGCTATTTCCCCGGGTTGAAATGGTCGCTACGAGAGGACACAGATTTAAGGTGCGGGGAGGAAAGTACAGAAGTGATGTTAGGGGTAAGTTTTTCACTCAGAGGGTGGTGAGTGAGTGGAATCGGCTGCCGTCAGTGGTGGTGGAGGCGAACTCGCTGGGGTCTTTTAAAAGACTTCTGGATGAGTATATGGGGTTTTATGGGATTGGGGGTTATAGATAGGTGTTGATGTGATCGGCGCAACTCGTGGGCCGAAGGGCCTGTTTGTGCTGTAGTGTTCTATGTTCTATGCCACCAAACTGGCCACTTTGTCAGCCCTTCAGAGTGCTTGATGATGCAAAGTTTCTCCATTCTGTTCAACTCTGCTTTCAGGCAATCTCCTGGCATGACCAATACTTTCCTGCTGGGGGTAATTTGGGTGGCACAGTTTTTTCAGTCTTGACTGTGTGACATTTAATGACCTTTAGGCAACCAATCCCCTGGAACACATCTTTGTACTTACCCAGGATGTCCTCAGTGATAACAGTCATTATTCTCTTGATTAGCTTCACATTTTCACAAGCTTTGATTCCAAGAATGGGTTTTACATCAGTTTTCTCCACTTAGGGTGGCATGGTGGCACAGTGGTTAGCATCTCACAGCAGCCTCATAGCGCCAGGAACCTGGGTTCAATTCCCAGCTTGGGTCACTTTCTGTGTGGAGTTTGCACAATCTTCCCGTGTCTGTGTGGATTTCCTCTGGGTGCTCCGGTTTCCTCCTAAAGTCCAAAGATGTGCAGTTTAGGTGGATTAGCTATGCTAAATACTCCCTCAGTATACCCTGAACAGGAATGTGGCGACTAAGGAATTTTCACAGTAACTTCATTGCAGTGTGAATGTAAGCCTACTCGTGACTAATAAATAAACTTTGCATTTTATGAATAGAAATGCTGAAGACTGTTGTTTGCAGTTCACTTTATCTGTGCATTGGCTTTCTTCAGCAATTTCTTCACCTCTGAAAAGTTTTACTTTTGTTTTAATTAGCTGTCATCCTTTGCTTATCTTGTGATATAGGCTTGCGGGAATGACATTTACTTGTGTACTTGTGTCAAGCTTAAATTTCACAAGCATGTTGACAATTTTTAAACCAACCTTCCATTTGTCTTCTTTAGAATTTGTTGTTACTGCACCTACGGAGAGGTCAGTTGTAGTGTTTGCATCTTCCTTTATAATCAAGTGTACTTTATTCAATGTACACATCTTAGCAAAGTGATTTCGTAGATCACAGGTCTTATCCCCTGCGATCTGTAAGCTGGACACAATGTGGTATGTACTCTGTTCTGCGTCAACTGCACTTAAATGTTTTAATAACAGTTTTGTTATTTTTACCTTCAGGCTGTCTATTTTGTTTCTCTCCAGCACTGTTTCCGTTGCTGCATCTAACTGCTTGACCGTGTGAGGCTTCTCACTTCCATAATCTGTTTAATCCAGCATTTTATTGTCTCTGTCACTCTGCAGATATTTATTGCTTTCTCCAATGTAAGATCCACCTCTCTCAAAAGTTGTTCCCCCAGAGAATCATTTGCAATCCCACAAATTATTCTCTCGCGGATTCACAAATTCACACAATTTGTCTCATTTTCTTAGCTCAGCTACATACCGATTAATGTTGTCACTTTCCTGCATGTACATGAAAAGCTTGTGTCTTTCATACAGAAAAAATGTTTCTCTGTGGTAAGAATTTGTTCCATTATTTTTTTCAGGTCATTTCATTTTCATCACTTTCAAACATGAATGTGATATACAATTTCTCAGCTTTGTTCCCAGCTATTTCAAGAAGATGGAAGACAGTAGATTTGGGTCTTTCTAATCACTGCCCATTGCTGTGAGGTACAGCTTGAAGATCTACTGAAATCTCTGGCAGTTTTTAGTGAGATTGCCCTGCAAACAGAGCTCTGTCCGTAGTTTCAGTACATACATTGTTGTGCTTAGCTTATTTCAAATACCATGGGTGGAAATTTCTCATCCTGCCCACCACAGGAATTGCAGCCAGATGGGAACAGACTAGACAAAAGTCCCTGGACCTCGGGCAGCAATTTCTGGCCTTACGGAGAATGCAGCCTGAAAATCCCAACTTGTTTTTATGATGCAGAATGACCTACACCATTGCTGTTGAAATAACTTTATTAATAACACATTTCCATAGCATGAACACAGGCATCTGAAGCCCTGTTCCGCTGTCTTCAATTTGTGTTATCTGGCCTTCAGCCCCCAGGTCAGGTGACCCCATAAGTAGTTTGTAGAAGAGGGTTCAGAGTATCAGAGAGATTTGTGTCAAGTGCAGACAAACAACTAGACTCCCCACGGTGAAGGTCAGGGAATTCCAAAAAATTGCAGTTTATGGATTTGAACAGTTATTGAATTTTCCAATAAGGATACAACCAGCAGAAACAAGTGGAAGTACCTGGAATGACAGTACCATGTTTGTGTTTGAAAGGTTACTTGTTTAAGTGGAACTTCTTGTACTAAGTATGGAAAAACTTGGAAAATGAGAGATAATGATTTACTTAATTTATTTTCATGGTTTACACAATAAAAATTCCAATCCAAATTAGACCAGAGTGCTCATTTGATATTCTAGATAACGATTTATTGAGCTTAGCACCTCTCCTTTTGAAAGAAAATATATCTGTTATTTTTATTCAGTGAGTTGCAGTTTATGTCTCTAGCTGTGAAGGAGAAATGACGTCATAAAAGAACCATAGAACCCTTACAGTACCGAAGGAGGCCATTTGGCCCATCAAGCCTACATTGACAACAACTGCACCCAGGCCCTATCCCCTTTTGGGCAACTTAGCATGGCCAATCCACCTAACGCACACATCTTTGGAGTGTGGGAAGAAATCAGAGCGTCCGGAGGAAACCCAAGAAGGCACAGGGGAAACATGCAAATTCCACACAGACAGTGACCCAAGGCCAGAATCGAACACGAGCCCCTGGCTCTGTGAGGCAGAGTGCTAACCACTGTGCCACCATGCCACCTGGAAATGGAAGGAAATATGAAGGAAGGTATTGAAAAAGTAGGGGTTAAAACTGTGAGACTAAATGTAGATTACCCCGTTTGTTCATATAATTCATGCCAGATTGTTAAATTCTTATATAACCTTTCTTAAATAAACATCTGTTTTCTGACAGCGACAGTTTACCATTTGATGCTGTAGCTGTCTAAGTTGGCCTCAATGAAACCACTTCTGTGGTTAAGAAAATAATTGCTTTCACAATACCTAACTATACAACTAATTAGAATGGTAGAAACAAGTTCCTGTGCTGACTAGTGAGATTCCTTGCATCCGAAGAGCTTTCTTTTTA
The DNA here is from genome assembly GCF_965287045.1 of Carcharhinus amblyrhynchos. NCBI lineage: Eukaryota > Metazoa > Chordata > Chondrichthyes > Carcharhiniformes > Carcharhinidae > Carcharhinus > Carcharhinus amblyrhynchos. Next base: position 12,636,611 of record NC_137339.1, read on the forward strand.
GGCAATCAGGAATCACCCACAGTGATTAGCACTGCTGCCTCACAGTACCAAGGATTTGCATACAGTTCCCAGCATGGGTCACCGTCTGTGCGGAGTCTGCACATTCTCCTCATGTCTGTGTGGGTTTCCTCCTACAGTGCGAAAGACATACTGGTTTGGTGCATTGGTCATGCTAAATTCTCCCTCACTGGACCCAAACAGGCGCCGGAGTGTGGTGACTACATTGTTACTTCATTGCAGTGTTAGCATAAGCCTGCTTGTGACACTAATAACTGAACTTTAAAGAAAGGAGCAAGCCTGTCCAATTTCTACCTCAACTTATTCACTTCTATTGCTGCAAACTCTCAACTAAAAACATTTGCCATTTTGTGCACCAGATTACAATTGGGCAAGAAAAATCCAGGATGGAAAATCTGAAATACATAAAAACTACAAGTCCTGTTCTCAATAAAACACTTCCTAAAACTGCATGTAACCCAAGCAGTGATCTACAGCAAGACACTTTCTTTATCTGGTTTGAGGGTTAATTGCCTTTAAACTTTACTTTTAACAGTTTATTGTCCTATTCTGCGGCTATTAAAATCAATTTACTGCCATGCCAACAGTTTGGGAGTCAATATTAATTGCAGAAACTATTCCAGAATCCCAAATTCTGAATTTAGCCTTTAAATGACAGGATCAATCTATAGAACTAATTGGCCAGAATTCTCCAGCTGTTAATGGTGGCGGGATTCTTCAGTCCTGCCGGCAGAGCGTCTCAGCCCCGTGGGATTTCCGCTGATGTGGGGAGACATCAATGGGAATTCCCATTGACAGTGGCAGGAGCAGAGAATCCTACTGCTAACAAACAATGTGCCACCTCCCACTACACATGGCTGGGAGGCTGGTGAAATCTTGCTCATTATGTGAGGATCCCTGATGATCACAGTACTTAAATCAAAATCCAGAGCCTGATTTGAATGCCTAAAATGCATTCAGTTCTTTTTAGGCCACATTCGACTTTGAACGTCATCCAGAATTTTCCACATCGAGGTCGTTAGATTCCACTCAAAAGGACTTGGAAAACACTTCAGTCCCTAAAGGATTTGGACAAAGCTGGTTCCGATTAATAAGAGATTGCATCACTGGGACTTAGATATTTGGCTCATTTGGTTGATGTTCAGAATTCAAACTTTTCACTCTCATTCCTTTGAAATGCTGGAGTCTGGTTCGTCCACGCCGCACACAGATATAATCCCAGCCTCAGGCTATTGTGAATGAACAATGGTGGGGTTATGTGGATAGGGCCTGGAAGGGATTGTTGTCGGTGCAATCTCAATGGGCCAAATGGTCTCCTTCTGTACTGTAGGGGTTCTATGATTTTCTGAATTGTAAACCCATTTTGCTGAGATTTCTCCACTTCCCGTGTCTTTGTGGGTTTCCTGCAGGTGCTCCTGTTTTCTCCCACAGTCTGAAAGATGTGCTAGTTAGGTGCATTGACCCAAACAGATGCTAGAGTGTGGTGACTAGGGGAATTTCACAGTAACTTCATTGCAGTGTCCATGTAAGCCTTACCCATGACTAATAAATCAACTTTTCTCCACCTAGTTCGCAAACCGTGAAGGGTGAAAGGGTGTAACCAGACCATCTGTGGTTGCTGACAGAAATCCTGTTTTTAGCACGCAATTTTGGGGAAATTGCTAGTTATCACAATGTAGTTTTAAAGTTTATTTCTTAGTGTCATAAGTAGGCTTAGATAACACTGCAATGAAGTTACTCTGGAAATCCCCTAGTTGCCACTCTCTGGCGCCTGTTTGGGTACACCGAGGGAGAAATTAGCATGGCCAATGCACCTAATTAGCAGCTCTTTCAGACTGTGGGAGGAAACTGGAGCACCCAGAGGAATCCCACGCAGACACGGGGAGAATGTGCAAACTCCACACAGACAGTGACCCAAATTAGGAATCGAACCCGGGTCCCTGGCGCTGCGAGGCAGCAGTGCTAACCACTGTGCCACAGTGCTGTCATGTAAGTTTGCCCTGAGGCACTCAGACAAGCAGGACACAACACTAATCAGAAGCAATTTTCACACAGTGATATCTGTAGTCCTTTATAAAAAATGTATTCATGGACATGGGCATTGCTGGATGGACCAGGATTTATTGCTCATCCCTGAGAGTATTTTTAAGATTCAACCGCATTACTGTTAATGTGGTCACCTCTCAGCCAGACCAGGTAAGGATGACAGATTGCTTTCTCTAGACGATATTAGTGTACCAAATGGGTTTATACAACAATCATTTCATGGTCATCATTCAACTTTTAATTGCAGAGTTGGTTATTGGATTTAGATTTCTCCATCTGCCATGGTGGGATTTGAACCCAGGTTTTCAGAGCATTATCCTGGGCCTCTGGATTAGAAATCCAATGGCAACACTACTGTACCTGTTGTGATAGAAAGCTGGTTAGCAGATAGGAAGCAAAGAGTTAGCGCAAATGTGTTTTTTTTTCTGATTGGCAGTTAGTGACTAGTAGGGTTCTGCAGGGATCTGTGCTAGGACCCCAACTATTCACGTTATATATTCATGATTTGGAAGAGGGAACTAAATGTGCTACCTCCAAATTTGCAGATGATACAAAGTTGGATGAGAGGGTGAGCTGTGAGGAGGATGCAGAGATGCTTCAATATAATTTAGACAGACTGAATGTGTGGACATTTGCATGGCAGATGCAGTATTATGTGGATAAATGTGAGATTCTCCTCTTTGGTGGCAATAATAGGGAGACAGGTTATAACTTGGATGGGTGTAAATTGAGAGAGGTGGATACTGAGCAAGACCTCGGTGTCTTCGTGTAACAGTCACTGAAAGTAGGCAGGCAGGTACGCAGGCAGTAACGAAGGCAAATAGTATGTTGGCCTTCTACCTCTATCTATCGCTTGATTATAGGAATAGCGATATTTTACTGCAATTGCATAGAGCATTGGTGAGATTACACCTGGAGCATTTTGTGTGGCTTTGGTGCCCTTATCTAAAGAAGGATGTCCTTGCTATAGGGAGAGTGCAGCAAAGGTTTACTAGGCTGATTCCTGGGATGGCAGATCTGTCATATGAGGAGAGATTAAGTTGGTTCGGATTATATTCACTGGCATTTAGAACAGTGAGAGAGAATCTCATAGAAACTTATAACATTCTAAAAGAGTTAGACAGGGTAGATTCAGAAAGAATGTTTCCAATGGTGGGGGAATCCAAAACTAGGGATCTTAGTTTGAGGATAAGGGGTAAACCTTTTAGAACTGAGGTGAGGAGAAATGTCTTCCTCTGGGGTAGGAGGGGGTGGATGTATGGAATTCACTATCACAGGAAGAAGTTGAGGCCAGATGTGTGATTTCAAGAAGAAATTAAATATAGCTCTTGAGGCTAAAGAGATCAAGGGGAAAGGGGCATCTACCCTCAATTAAATATCATGCTGTAGTACTATAATTTCTTTATCTTCCTACCGCTATGTCTTGGTGTTTCTCTAGGATCCACAGCTGAAGTGGAAGCGACCAGCTGTCTTCCATGCCCTGTTGCCTGAGGTAACTTCAGTGGAGGTCCAGGACCTGGAAGCCGCAGCCTGCATGGGTATGGTGGTGCCACCCTCCTGGGGCTGGGGCTGTGCCGATCATAGGAAGCAGGGAGTCAGCTGGCTGGACACCCCCAAGATCTCCTGGATGGAAGGCCCCAGGCTATGCCCCCAATTGATCTTCCTTCCCACAGGTGCTCAAGGACTCCTGGGTTCCTTCATGGGATGGAGGGCAGCTGAAGTGGAATCCAGAAGTCCCACCATCCTCTGGCTGGCATGCATGGATGCCCACAAGTCCCTGCATCATGCAATTCATGCCTTTACTCTGGCATCCATTATCTGAACCATGGAGTGAACATCCTGCGCCAAGGTTTCCACTGTGGATACCACCGTCACAGTGTTGGTCCGGTTGTCTCAGAATGCTGGAACCACCTCCTCAGACAGAAGGCGATGGGACTCCTGCAGTTGGCCTTGCAATCCCGGGAGTATAGCTGACATCCTTTCCAGATGCTTGCGACTCTGTCTTTGTAGCTCCAACAGCTGAGGGATGCCTGAGTCCAGAGACACATTATTTGACTGGAACTCAGTAGAGTCCTGGCCTCCAGCGGTCGTCTGAGTGTCGGATCCCTGGGATGACCCTGCATCCACCTGGGTGGATCAACAGAAGTGAGGTGCTCAGAGACTCAGAAGCCTGTCTACTCATCATTCCCACCGAGGTGTGGAGAGTGCAGATAAAAGCTGAGATGCCTCTTCAATGAGAATGTCCAAAATCTCATCTTTGGTACTGCTCTACTGGGTGGTCTTCAGGGCCTTACTGGAGGATGAGCCAGGCTGCTCGACTGGAGTTTAGAAAAGTGAGAGGAGATCTCATGGAAACTTATAAAATTCTAACAGGGTTAGACACGGGAGATTCAGAATGAATGTTCCCAATGCTGGGGGATTCCAAAACTAGGGATCATGGTTTGAGGATAAGGGGTAAACTTTTAGGTAAGGAGACATTTCTTCACCCAGGGGGTGGTGAATATATGGAATTCACTGCCACAGAGAGTAGTTGAGGCCAGCAGGAAGGGGGATGGCATTAGCGCATGGAAGAGACGCAACTCGTGTGAGTTAAAGTTTAACATGTATTTATTGGTCACCAATAGTTTACATTCACACTGTAAGGAACATACTATGAAAATTTCCTAGTCGCCACACTCCTTCGCCTGTTCGGGTACACTGAGGGAGAATTTAGCATGGCCAATGCACCTAACCAGCACGTCTTTGGACTGGTGGAGAAAACCCATGCAGACACAGGGAGAACGTGCAAACCCCAAAAACAGTGACTCAAGGCTGGAATTGAACCCGGGTCCCTGGTGCTGTGAGGCAGCAGTGCTAACCAGTGTGCTACCGTGCTGGCCCATGAGGCTGGTAGGTGGAAGAATTGTGGGTCCTCACATTTCCCTCTTGCACCCACCTCATCTTGAATGCAGGGGCAGTCCTGTTCCTCCTCGGCAAGGCTCAGGGCTCTCTCCTCAAATGGAGTGAGGACTTTTAGCTTGGACACTGGGTGTTCTCACTGTTGTGAACCAGCTTGGAAGCATGTGTGAATGGTGGGGCTCCATGAGCTTCCAGTCAAACACCGAGGGGCATGCGAGTGGGTGAGTAGTGGCAGATGGGACGAGCTACTTGCCCTGGCTGCACGGAGGAGATCATTCATCTTTTTCTTGCACTGGATGCCTGTCCTCATGTGCAGGCTGCTAGCACTGGCCAGTGCCACCACCACTTCGCATGTGGAGTTCATATCCTTCGTGGATGTTCTCCGGAAATTTGAGGGTATGGTACATCACGTCTTTCCCCCACTGCATCCAGCAACCTGGACAAAGCTTCCTCCAAGAATGTTGGCACTGACTTCCTCTCCTATTAGGTGGAGTTGCCAGTGTCAGATTGGGATAGGCACAGTAAGTAGTCCCACAACACAAGGTTAAAGTCCAACAGGCTTATTTGGTAGCAGGAGCTTTTGGACAGCTGATCCTTCACCAGGGTGAGTGCCACTCACCTGATGAAGGAGCAGTGCTCCGAAAGCTCATGCTACCGAATAAACCTGGTGTTGTGAGAATACAGACAGTGCCATTCTATTAGCTAGGCAATAAACAAATGCAGGGCAGGCATTTAAATGTCACTCTGCCCAGATTGAAATGATCAGCTGATTATCAGGCTGATGAATCAGAGCCAATTCACTATGGGCACATTGTCAATCTTGTAGCATTTTCTTTAAGTCCCTAGTGCATTTTCACAGTAATTTCATTGCAATGTTAATGTAAGGATACTTGTGACACTACTAAATAAACTTAAACTTTAAAAAACTTTCAAAGTTCAGTGCAAAATTGGGGCTGTTTGGTTTCCTCATCCAAAAGATGGGAAGTTCCATCCAATATGTTACTTTGCAATCTTATTTTTATGTAGCGAAATGCAGAAGGCATCCTGCACATACCCAAATTCCAAAAACCTACAATTTGTATCAGGTCTTCACAGTTTTACAGATTTCAATTAGACCCATTTTACACTCAATCCTCTGAAGCTATATTGACCTGAGCAGCTCAGCATGCTAAAGCTGCCATCAGCTCAAATCAAGAAAGAAGAAAGCACTTGTTTTCACACAGCACCTCTCATGACCTCGGGGACATCCCAAAGTGCTTTATACCCAAGGAAGTACTTTTTGAAGTGTAGTCACCGCTGTAATGTAGGAAACACAGCAGCCAATCTTGCACAGATCAGTCAGTGCATCACACACCGGGAGGACAGGAAAATTACTTTCTTAATATCGTGTCAAGGGTGAACCTTGCCTCAGTGGTTTCATTCTCCCCTCTGGGCAAGAAGGCTGTGGGTTCAAGTCCTACTGGAGAGACTTGAGCACACCATCTTCACTGCAGCACTGAGGGAGTGCTATCTTATAGATGAAACATTAAACAGAGGTGCTAGTGCTCCCTCAGGCAGATGTTAGGCTACCAATCCAGAAACTCAACTAATGCTCTGGGGACCCAGGTTCAAATCCCACAACAGCAGACGGTGGAATGTGAATTCAATAAAAAATATCCAGAATTAAGAATCTACCGATGACCGTTGTAAATTGTCGGGAAAGACAATCTGGTTCACTAATCTCCTTTAGGGAAGGAAATCTGCCATCCTTACCTGGTCTGGCCTACCTGTAACTCCAGAGCCACAGCAATGTGGTTGACTCTCAACTGCCGTCTGAACAAGGGCAACTAGGGATAGGCAATAAATACTGACCAGCGAGTGATGCCTGTATCCCACAAATTAATATAAAAAAACGTAAAACATCCTCTGGTCCTATTTTAGAGAAAAGCCAGGGAGTCCCAATGTTTTGGCTCAGGTTTCTTCCTCAACTAACACCAGAAACGCAAATTACCTGGCCATCTAGTGATTTACCATTTGCCCCATTGTTCATTTGGGGTGGGGATGTATGGTGGCCCCGGTGCTTGTGCAGGGTGGGGTTGTGGCAGTCTGGTTTTCCACATTGCTTCAACCTTTCTGGAGCTGCTGTTGCCAACTCTATTAGGCCTCGCCTCACCAGCAAAACCACAGAAATGGGGTGGGTGCAGTCAGCAGGCAGCACTATTGACAGAACCAGAAGAACCTGGCCTGTGAATAACGTGCCATCTCTCTCAGCGAGAAACATGCCGTGGGAGGCCAGAAAATCTCCCCATCCATTTTCAAAAGATGAGAGGCTAAACACAACAGATCAATATGCCAGTGGAAAGATGGCACCTCCAACTGCATTAGAATGTCAACCATGAGTTCTGTGGTTAAGTTCAAGCTTGGAAAGTTACAGCGCCACCTTGGTGGCACCCACTGCCACAGGGGATGTGGTGGCTCCATCCGGTTGGACCAGACAATCCTGGCAGTGGGCAGGACGAGAAAATCCCACTGCTAGAATAACATTCAAACCCACGACCTTTTGCAACAGAGAGAAAAATATTATCAACTCAGCCACAATGGGCATTACTCAGCTAGTTTAATGATCAAGTTGTTTAAAACTTAGCAAAGCGTGTTATTCTGGAATTAGTTCATCTCTCTCAATCCTCTCTTTCTCCCAGCATTACAAAATGTCATTGGTTTTAATCTACAATTTGGTGCACAAAACTGGAGAGAAAAGGAGAAGAAATGTGTCCAATCTGTCATGTTTTTATAATGATATAGGGATTGAATAAACACACCTTGGATTTACTTATTTAAATTAGGCGCATGAGAACACATAAAAAGGGATAGAAAGCTTGAGGAACCAAAGTAGGGATGTGTGTGCTATGTTCTGCTCACAGGTCAAAGTGAAACTGAGACTGGATCCCATGACACACTTTCCTTCTGGTGACATCATGCTGCTGTCTCTTAAAGACATATTACAATGTAGGCCCTAATTTCCTGGTTCTCTACAGTCACATTTGGAGGCTACCCCCAATGAAGCTCTGGGGAATCCCTCTCAGTAGTGGTTTACCCAACAATTGTCCAAAAGTACTAACTTCATCTGGACAACTGCGCTGAGCTGGGGGATCCAACCAAAAAAGTGATTTAAATCGCTAACGTCGGGTTCTTCTGTCTGTGTTATGCTAATTGTTATTCTGAAAGAGTTAAAATAAATACATTCACTTCTAATTTAAGCACAACATCTTTGACCACCCAGACTGGCCCTCATATGGGACACCCCCATGCTCTGGATCCTCACCCCACCCCTCCCTGATTAATCAAACTCATTGAATTCCTCCCCACTCCCCCAATGTGCAGCCCTGATTGTAAGAAACACCCCCCCCCCGCAACCTGATGCCTCCACCCACAAAACCTGACCTGACCCACCCTGGATGTCTGACCCTGTCCCCACCCCACCGGATGCCTGGCCCTTCCCCAACCCCCTACTCAAATCCCCCATGCCCACCCCCTGATCTGACCACCTCTCAATCCAACCCCCGCATAACTCCCAACCTGCCCCCCACCCCCGCAATGTCTGACTCCAATCCCAACCGACTCCTGACCGACCACCGCCTCCCCCCTCCCCCGGCCTGGATAAAGGACCCCCCCCTCCCCCCACAACCCCCAACCAGCCAAATCCCACCCAGTTATCTTAGACACTTACCTTTCCCCTGCCTGTCAATTTCACTGGGCCCTTTAAAACCAACTGCCTTACGGCAATGAGAGCAGTAACAAAATCGGGCGAGACCACCCGGATTCATCGGATCTGGGCTGTGCTGTGACCTCTTTAGCTGCAGGGTCCCAGCAGTTCTAGCCAGCGGAGGTTTGAACCAAGTTTCCAGACAGGTCAGTGGACTTTAAACTCTTGTAATTCCTATGGGACATCACTATACACCACTGGGCAAAACCTAAGGCCCATAATGTGTAATTGGTTGTGTGCCAACGCACAAATCTTTACTGGCCATACTTAAAACAATCCAAATATGGTTGATTATTAATGCCCTAATGTTGGTGACTTTTATTCTAGGTTTTTCAGTGTCAGTTCCAGGACAGAACATAGAACCCTACAGTGCAGAAAGAGGTCCTTCAGCCCATCGAGTCTGCACTGAACACAATCCCACCCAGGCCCTACCCCCATATCCCTACATATTATATCCACTAATCCCTCTAGCCCACACATCCCTGGACACTAAGGGGCAATTTCTTAGCATGGCCAATGGACCTAACCCGCATATCTTTGGACTGTGGGAGGAAACCGGAGCACCTGGAGGAAACTGGAGCACCTGGAGGGAACCCACGCAGACATGAAGAGAATGTGCAAACTCCACACAGACAGTGACCCGAGCATCGAACCCAGGACCCTGGAGCTATGAAGCAAAGTGCTAACCACTGTGCTACCGTGCCGCCCAAGATCTACAAGTATAACATGAAGTTTGGCTTGAATCAGTTTCTCGGCACGTGCTTCTGGCCTGGTACCCACTCTGCCATAGAACGACACGTCAGGACTTTATCTATTTTCTCGAGTTTGTTAGACAAATCCATTTATTGTGGGATTTCGGCCCTTAATGCCTCTTTTCACTACCGTCACCCCCCTTTAGTGGATCTTTGGTGAAACTAGGCTTGTTGAACATTTAAATTTTTTTCTGATTCAGAGAAGGTTTTCCCAGGATCGATTCAGCTTTTTAGCTGATCACTGCACTTATAGATAACCTTCAGGGCTCAGGCAACGCTGAATGCATACAGAGGCTGCAAATTTTCAAAACCCAATCCATTCAACAGCGATTTCCACACCAATATAAAATGTCAGTTGAATCTCTCCTTTGATTCACAGCAATGAACACAATGGCTTCATTTCTTAACCGCATTGGAAGAACCCGGACACGACAATAACCCGAGGTGTCAGGGAATTCCAGAGTAAATATGGTCTCATCCACGTCACTTCCATGGGTAGGATTTTCCGACCCTTTCAGCCGGCGGTGTTTTCCAGTCCTGCTGAAGCTGACCCGCAGCGGCGGGACAGGCGAGTCACACAAAATGCCACAAACACCAGAGAGACCGGAAAGTTCTGCCAGTGGTCAATGTTCAGCTGTCTCTGCCACTAGAAAATATGCTGCAGGAAGACATGGAAAATCTGGTTCAGAGTGTTTCTCTTCCACACAACTCCCTTCTCCCCATGGTTCCCAGGTGGTTAGCACTGCTGCCTCACAACGCCAGGGACCTGGGTTCAATTCCCAGCTTGGGTCACTGTCTGTGTGGAATTTGCATGTTCTCCCCGTGTCTGCGTGGGTTTTCTTCAAGTGTTCCAGTTTCCTCCCATAGTCTGAAAGATGTGCAGGTTAGATGCATTGAACCAAACAGGCATCAAAATGTGGCAAATTTCACAGTAACTTCATTGCAGTGTTAATGTAAGTTCGTGACTAATAAACAAACGTTACTTTAGGCTTTGATCTGCTACTCCCCCGCCAATCCTTCACACATACACGCCAATTTCTTCGTGCGCTTGTAAGTGCAGCCAACAAGATATACTTGCAGTTGAAAATTTCAACATTCCCCCCTATGAATGACCGTGCTTTCTCCCTCCCATACCAGGTCAGCAAAAAATGGGCAATGGTGCAGTGCTATTGTCACTGAAGTAGTAATCTAGAGACTCAGGGTAATGCTCTGGGGACCCTGGTTCGAATCCCACCATGGTAGATGGTGAAATCTGAATTCAATAAAAATTAAGAAGTCTAATTAAGAAAACCTTGGAATCTTGGTCCAATAAACCATTGTTATAGAAACCCGAAAGCGCAGAAGGAGGCCGTTCAGCCCATCGGGTTCATACCAACAACAACACAGGCCCTATTACTTTCACACCACATGTTTACCCTGCTAATCCCTCTAACCTACACTACCCACAACTTTAAGGGGCAATTTAGCATGGCCAATCAAACTATCCCACACATCTTTGAATTGTGGGAGGAAACCCATGCAGACATGGGGAGAATGTGCAGACTCCACACAGACACTGACCCAAGCCAGGAGTCGAACCGAGATCCCTGGAGCTGTGAGGCAGAAGTGCTAACCACTGTGCCACTGTCATTTGTCAAGATTCATTATTGTCCTTGAATGAAGGAAATCTGTCACCCTTACTGGATCTGGCCTACATGTAACTCCAGAGCCACAGCAATGTGGTTGTCACTTCAATGGTCTGCAATGCTCTAGCAAGCCACACAGCTCAACGGCAATTAGAAATGGCCCAGCTAGTGATGCCCACATCAGACGGATGAATTCAGGAACAAAAATAACTAGACTACATAGACCCCACATTATGTATGCCCCCTGTCACATTTGCTTTCAGACATGCTCCATGTGGCACTTACGAGAAGGACAAACCTGGGGATGAAAGGGGTTCAGAAACACATGCTCCCCAAAATATTCTTAATGTATAATACATCTTTCTTTGTTCCATGATGTTATCAATGACCCTTTTGGAAACACGGGAGTAAATTTTATAGTCCCACCTGCCACGGGGAATTGTCGCAGGAGGAATGGAAATTTGACGGACCATTTAAAGGTCCATTGATCTCAGGCAGGAGTTTCCAGTCTTGAGGCAGACGCGAGTGGCTTATAACATTGAGGCAATATGACCCCAAAAGAAATTGTCTACAAGGCAATCAGAACACTGACAGTCCAAAGACATGTGGGTTAGGTTGATTAACCATGCTAAATTGACCTTAGTATCAGAAGGATTAGCAGGGTGAGCGTGTGAGATTATGGGAATGGGGCCTGGGTGGGATTGTGGTTGGTCAGACCCAACAGGCTAAACAACCTCCTTCTGCACTGTCGGAATTCTATGATTCTATGACTTTCTTGAGAGCCATATCCCAATCTGCACCATTTAAATCCCACTTAGAGGAAGGAAAACTAGAGGAAATTCTTATGAACTTAAAAGAAAGCATAGTGTTCAACACGATGCTGAACAACTCTATAAGATTTACACCAAATGAAATTCAACCTATATTTAACACCAGGTACCAACTGTAGCCAATTGGCTGGGATTAAGAGCCTGAATATTAAGCTCCAAGCTCCTCGCTCTGACCCTTAATGCTGCTTTGCCTGGAAAGGTGAACGATGGTCTGGAGTGAATCATAGGATGCTTGCGGACCTGAAAGAATGAAGTAACACTCCCTTTGGAATTACATGTTGAGCGTGGGTAGGACAGATATCCCATCAGGAGATTCAGAGCAGATCCTGCAGGTCAGGATGAAAAGAAAGTAAGTATGAATGTAGGCTGGGGGCGGTGGGGTGCAGGGGGGTGGGGTGGATAGAATCAGTCAAATTCCTTCAAACTGCTTTAAAGTGCCTATTAAATAAAGCTATGGGCAAAAAAAATGTCAGCTGGAGTTAGCAAAGACAGATCTTCCACAAAGGATCACACTGCATTGCAAATTAAACAATTAAATGTGCATAAAGTATTGTACATTTGAGACTTTCTTCAGACAGCTGTCCTTCAATTTCAGCTGCCGGGATTCAGTACTCAGTATCGACTGAAGAAGATGGAAGAGGACATGTCTAAGGTGTCCTGCAATCCACTGCATCTGCAATTAATACTGCCCTTTCCCCTTTTTTTAACATTAGAATATCCAGAAACTGGTGTACAAGCTGCTTTGAATCATTTTACCTTCCACCCTGAGCTCTTTCATCAGAAATGCTTTTGCAAGCAATAACCTTCAATCTTTTGTTATGTAAAGTCTTTTATATCAAAACTAGTTACACCTTGAGAATGCCCCAAAGGTGAGGGTGAAAGGGATGGTAATGCATAACAACACTTTCATATGTTAAATAAATTCCTGGCAAACAGATATCATTGGGTCATGCTAGCCTTGTGCATATCCCTTTGAACTGATAGTTGAAACTTGAGTAAAAACTTCATTTCATCAAAATGCTCATTAGATGCAATTTCAAGAAAGTTCCTGCAATCTCAGAACCTATATCCCTGATGTGTCAACTCTTTGCTTTAGTACTCCTCACACTGGGTTAAAAAATCATTTCAGTTTCATTAAAAACTGACATTAAAATTAGAAGTGTAACAGAGGGCCATGATTTGCTGTCGCAAGGCATCTAATGGTCTTTTGCCATCAGTTAAACTAGCCTTTGCCCATTTGGGCTTTTAAATTGTTTGTGTGGCAAGTTGCTGAAAGTACAAGCTGGGAATGCTGCAGTGGAACTGAGCATTCTGAACCTGAGTGAGCGGCTGAAGCAATTAGGGCGGCACAGTAGCACAGCGGTTAGCACCACTGCTTCACAGCTCTAGGATCCTGGGTTCGATTCCCAGCTTGGGTCACTGTCTGTGTGGGTTTGTGCATGGGTTTTCTCCAGGTGCTCTGGTTTCCTCCCACAGATGTGCAGGTTAAGTTGGTTGGCCATGCTAAGAAATTGCCCCTTAGTGTCTAGGGATGCGTAGATTAGAAGGATTAATGTAGGGATATGGGGGTAGGGCCTGGGTGGGATTGTGTTCGATGCAGACTCGATGGGCCGAAGGGCCTCTTTCTGCAGTGTAGGGTTCTATGATTCAATTGTGCATATCCCTTAAAACCCAGGAAAGGGAGTTTTCCCATCCTGCCCACCACAGGGATCATAGGGGGATGGACCATGCAAAGGTCCATTGACCTCAGGTGGGATTTTCCAGTTTTGGGGCTCACGCAGCTAGAAAATCCCACCCTGGGTTTCCCAAATGCTTCCAGCCATGGAATACTTTTGACAACCCAAGTGTGCTGACATTCTTATTGTGTTGAACAGTTAAACGACAAAAAAATTGTTTCTTTTTGCACACTCAGTACACACATAAGAAAAACAAATCTATAGAAGTATTTTCTATTTCTTATATGTATACTTTTATTATAATTAAAAGGTTCTCTTATTTAACAGAGTATTTAAGTCTTACCTTCATTTTGTCATTTTTAATGGGAGGAGTGATGCTGCTTGCTTTGCCTACAATTCATTTAATATTCAGGATGTAGTTGGGGAGCTGAATGTGTGCACATATTCACTCTCACCTCTCTCACACACTCACCCCTCTCTCACACACGCTCAAACCCACCTCTTACACATATACACTCATCTCTCTCTCACACACACACACACACTCACACACTCACATACTCACAGACACACAAACTCAAACTCTGACATACATACATTCATCTCTCTCTCACACAGACTCACCCTCTCCCTCTCACACACACTTAGCTCTCCCGCACACATATTTACCTTTCTCTCACACATCCTCAGAAGAACATAAGAAATAGGAGTAGGCCATCTCGCCCTTTAAGCCTGCCCCGCCATTCAGTAAGATCATGGCTGATCTGAAGTGGATCAGTTCCGCTTTCCCGTTTTCTCCCCATAACCCTTAATTCCCCTGTCCGTCAAAAACCTATCTACCCATGACTTAAATACATTCAGCGAGGTAGCCTCCACCACTTCAACAGGCAGAGAATTCCAGAGATTCACCACCCTTTGAGTGAAGAAGTTCCTCCTCAACTTTGATCTAAACTGCACCACCCCCCCCCTTATCTTGAGGCTGTGTCCTCTAGTCCTGCTATCTTTTCTAAGCAGGAAGAATCTCTCTACCTCTACCTTATCCAGCCCCTTCATTATCTTATACGTCTCTATAAGATCCCCCCTCATCCTTCTAAACTCCAACAAGCACAGACCCAGTCTATTTAGTCTCTCTTCATAGTCCAACCCCCTCATCTCTGGTATCAGCCTAGTGAACCTTCTCTGCCCTCCCTCCAAGGCCAATATATCCTTTCTCAAGTGCGGCGACCAAAACTGCACACAGTACTCCAACTGCGGCCTCACCAGTGCCCTGTACAGTTGCAGCAAGACCTCCCTACTTTTATGTTCTATCCCCCTTGCTATAAACTTCTCTCTCACAACACTCTCACCTCTCTCTCACACACACACAGAGTGGGATTTTATGGCTTCACTTGTCCCAAAACCACAAAATCCCGCCCGAGTTCAATGGACCTTCCCATTGCCCGCCTTTGCCCTCTCCAATTCTCGTGGTAGATGGGACGGTAAAATTCCAGTGATACTCTCCTCTCTTTCTCACATACACTCACCTCTCTCACACACACTCATCTCTCTCACACACACTCACCTCTCTCACACACACTCACCTCTCTCACACACACTCACCTCCCTCACACACATACTCAGCCCGTCACACACACACTCTTACTTCTCTCATATGCACTCACCTCTCTCACACACACATGCTCACACTGTCACCTCTCTCACATATGAGTTTGAGAAGAAGCATGCAGTGGATTTGGTGCAATCAGTGTCAGATCAGGCACGGGAAGGGAAGCAAAGAGAGAAATTAAGAGAGAAAAATATAGCCAGAGAGGAAAATGAAAACAAATGTAGAAATTACAAATTTTACAATTTTAAAATTCCCACAACACTGCTAATACCTAAAAGAATGCAATCCCATTAGTAATTTTCAGTGCCAGATTGTTTGGCTGGGAGCAATTAACACCTACGATATCATTAAAATTGTATTTAGACTTGACTTAAGTTGCTGTGTTGAGTTTAGCAGTAACTATCATGCAAGTACAGCAACTTTATAGTATTTAACCCATCTCCATTGAGGGCCAGTACTGGGAATGTAGTCTTGTACAGCTTATGGAGTGATGCATCTCAAACTGCACATTTAGGGTATACATGTTTCATCATGCATCTGCACTTTACCTAAAGTTGCTGAATGATTTAGGCGTAAATAATGGTCAGCGCCATTAAACCTATCATTAGTTTGACAGCTAAATCTCGCACAAGCATATCACACTCCCTGAGACCTAGAGCGACCATTTGCTTGTCCTCCACCTTTGTCTCTAATAAGAGCCTTTCACGTTATGTCTCACAGACTGAAAGAAATCTGTTTCAGATCGCTTCAAGTGGTGTCTCGCTGTAATGATTTCCTTTGATGTCTGCTGGTCACTTTACACACCAAAAAAAAAGCTAGGGAAATTTTACCATGTCAATATGTCTAGCAAAGTTGTTAACCTGTTCATAAGGAAATGGTACTGCTGTGTTACTATGCACAGCAACACGAGGTTGTATCCCTGATGATCCTGCTCTTCCCATTCCTCTTTCAATTTTGTTTCATCTTCTCCCTGTCGATAAACTTCTTTTTAAACTCTTTTCTAATTAAGCCCAGGTGTAACTCTGTTGCTCAATACACCAGTGACAACACTTGTACTTGCAGCTCAAGGCTGGATATTACTGACATGTTTTAAAACCAAAAGAGAAACACTTTTATGTGATCAAAGCCTCGTTGCTTGCATCGCCATGGGGAATTTGCTATGAGGATGCGCCAATTACAACACAGAAACAATGAGAGAATAAAAAGAACGCCACATCCAGTTCGAAAAAAAAAAGCAAAGAACACTAAAAATTCATAATGGTACAGTCAGCATCTGAAAGAGAAAGTTAGGTTAACGTCTGGCATTGCCGGGGTTAAAATATAATGGCTGGAGTCTTACCATCATTAATGCCATTGGGACTTTTTCATCCCATTGCTCTGAGGGGAATTTCACAGTAACTTCATTGCAGTGTTACTGTAGCCTTACTTGTGACTAATAAATAAGCTGTAAATTTTGGTTGGAGATTTGGATACCAAATTTTCTGACCTTGTTGCATTAACGTGAATGGTTGGTAAGCTCACTTCCAACGTATTCATACCTAATTTACCCATTTCCCTTTTGACTATTGTCTCCTCTCTTTGTCTGTCTGTCTGTCTCTCTTTTACCTTTCAATATCCCCTCTGGACTGCTGCCATGCCAGCCATCTACCATGACCCTACCTATCTACCATGATCCTACCCATCTACAATGACCCTACCCATCTACCACGACCCTACCTATCTACAATGACCCTACCCATCTACAATGACCCTACCCATCTACAATGACCCTACCCATCTACCACGACCCTACCTATCTACAATGACCCTACCCATCTACAATGACCCTACCCATCTATCATGACCCGACCCATCTACCACGACCCTATCCATCTTCACCTCTGACGTTGTGGAGACTGCTGAAAGTCTACAACAGTCTCAAAAATAGGCTGAAAGTATACAGGAGCAAACTGTCACACTCGGTGCAGGACGTCACTTTCTTATATTTACTTGGAGGCCCTTGTTAAATGGGGGAGATGTGGAGATCTGGGAACATTGCATTTGGAATGCACAGACCTTGTGTGGGCAGAAATCAGAAACAACAGCTCTGGATTTCCTCTTGATGGGATATTGGGGAAGCAATATAGTTGGAAATGGATGGTGCAGAGATCATGATGGATCCAAGAGCAATTGAATGTCCATCAAGAACTGGGGCTGCTGGAATTATCTGATGGGTCAAAGAACAAAGAAAAGTACAACACAGAAACAGGCCCTTCAGCCCTCCGAGCCCGTGCTGATCATCATCCCCTAACTAAACTAAAAAAAACCTTCTGCCCTTACTCAGTCTATATTCCTCTATTGCCTCCCTATTCATGTACCCATCCAGATGCCAATAAATGTTGTTAATTTGTCCTTGGAAGGGTAAGGCTTACCTCCTCCCTGACCACAGCCTATTGCATCAGAGAAGAGAAGGCTTTCTCAGGCGGAGGCAATGGCCTAGTGGAATTATTGCTAGACTCTTTATCCAGAAACTCAGCTAATGTTCTGGGAACCCAGGTTTGAATCCTGCCGCAGCAGATGGTGGAATTTTACTATTAATCCAGAAACTCAGCTAATGTTCTTGGGTTCGAATCCTGCCACAGCAGATGGTGGAATATGAATTCAATAAAAAATATCTGAAATTAAGAATCTACTGATGACCAAGAAACCATTGTCAACTGTTGGAAAAACCCATCTGATTCAGTAATGTCCTTCAAGTGAGAAAATCTGCCATCCTTATCTGGTCGGCCTACATGTGACTCCAGAGCCACAGCTATGTGGTTGACTCTCAACAGCCCTCCAAAGGCAACTAGTGATGGACAATAAATGCTGGCCAGCCAGCGACGCTCATGTCCCCTGAATGAGTGAAAAAAAACACTTCCCATTCCTATAATTTTAATGATCAGGAAAAAGTCAACATGTAGGTGATTGCAGGCTTGGGAGAAGGTCTACAGCCTCCCTGGAAGACCTCAGAATTGTTTGCAGCATTTTTTTTTAATTGGCCTTCTTTGATCTGAAAATCAGGATGGCAAACCTTTTGGGAAGATTTTGTAATACCACATTTTCCATATTCTTGTTCCCATCATATGAGGCCCCCAAAATGCACTCATTGGGCAGAATTTTCCCATCCCGCCCACCATGGGAATTGGAGCAGGCACAATATGGATAATGCAAAGGTCTGTTGACCTTGAGCGGGATTTTCCAGCCTTGGAGCATGCGTGTCCAGAAAATCCCACCCATTATGTCACTGGTACTGACTAGCATTATGGTAAATAGTTGTCCCTACCCTGACTCTTACCCAGATAATGAACTTTTAGAGAGGTGTTAATTGTTGGATGGCTGTTGCTTTGGTACAGAGCATGAGCTGCTCACGTTCAAACATTACTGGTGTCGTCTTCCTGTATATTATGGACTTTCAATTTATATTTAAATATAAATATTTAAATATTTAATATTTAAAATACTTTATATTTTTAAATGAAAGTTTAGAAAATATGACTATCCAAAAGATGCCTGATTTACTCTGTGGATTGAAACCACTCACCATTTGTAAAAAGGAATAAGGAGAACCTTCCAGACTGATGTTGTATCCACATTGTTTCCTAAAACAAATTCAAAAGGGCAATTAAATGGTCAGACTCAAGGACATTGGCTGTCTCAAACACTCCATGTGTCAAACAACAACTCGAGGATGTGTATTCAATGTAATCACCCATCTTATTTGGAAAATGGCTTTGAACTTGTGAAAGGTCATATGATGAAACAGTCAGGTTCCCATCTGCTTTTGAGTCAGCAGAAGCTTCTGAAAGAGAGAGGATTCCTCTGAAAACCATTGAATGTGCTGCAAGTGAACCAAGCAACCTGGGTAATAAACAGCAATACCTTGAAAGTGGGAGAAAAACTCCTCCCAACCTGTCCCAACTTCAAGTTTATCTGAGAACAAACCACTTAGAAATTTGACCACAAGAAACTCTGCAACTTATTGCTAATCATTTGCTTCACATCAACTATAAAGCATCAGTTGCCTCTAAGAAACTACAGGCCTGCCTTATATAAGTATAAACTGTACAGTGCATTACTTTGATCTTTGTGTGTGTAAGAGTGCATGTGGATAACATGAGTAAGTTGCATCATTTTGGTATATGTGTGTGATAATAAGTAGTTTTCTTCATTGTTAAACTCACAGAAGCTTGCTGCTGAATTATTAATTGGGACACTCTCTCCGAGGGTAAGAAAGCACACACCCTTCACAAACCAGCATACTGGTCATGGGCAGTAAATGAGAAGATTTAAATTTACAGATTACACGGTACATCATAAAGTTATTACTGAGCAATGCAACATAATACATTATTATTGCGCTTCACATTGTAAAGCACAAATATCACTGGGCAACATACATTATCTGAATAATTAAGGGCTTCATGTCCAAAGCGTCTTATGCCAAAATATGTTAAGTTAAACGTATCATATTTGAAAACTGAGTGCAAAATGATACAAATTAGTGTTGGGGCTGCAATTGTTCACGATTTACTAGGATGACTTGAAGTTGTGGACCAAGTGTAGTGTGTCAAAATTCACAGATGACACTAAGATGAGTGGCAGAGCAAAGTGTGCAGAGGACACTGAACGTCTGCAAAGGGATATAGATAGTCTAATTGAATGGGCAAGGGACTGGTCGATAGAGTACAATACTGGTAAATGTAAGGTCATCCATTTTGGTAGGAATAACAGCAAAATGGGTTGTTATTTAAATGGTATAAAATTGAAGCATGCTGCTGTACAGAGGGACCTGGGTGTCCTTGTACATGAAAGTTAGTTTGCAGGTGCAGCAGGTAATTAAGAAGGCAAATGGAATTTTGTTCTTCATTGCTAGAGGGATGGAGTTTTAAAACAGGGAGGTTATGTTGCAGCTGTTTAAGGTGCTGGTGAGGCCACCATTGGAGCACTGTGTACAGTTTTGGTCTCCTTACTTAAGAAAGAATATACTGGCACTGAAGGGAGCATAGAGAAGATTCACTCGGTTGATTCTGGAGTTGAGAGGTTGGTTTATAAGGAAAGACTGAGTAGGCTGAGGCTATATTCATTGCAATTCCGAAGAATGGGGGAAGGTCTTATAGAAACATATCAGATTATGAAGAGAATAGATAAAAAAGAAGCAGGGACATTGTTTCCTCCTAGGTGAAACTAGAACTCGGGCGCATGGCCTTAAAATAAGAGGGAGCAGATTTAGAATTGAGTTGAGGACGAACTTCTTCACCCAAAGGGTTATGAATCTGTCGAATTCCCTTCCCAGTAAAGCGTTTGAGTCAAGGATAGAGAAATGTTTGAACTGTAAAAGAATTAAGGGTTATGGTGAGCGGGTGAGCAAGTGAAGCAGGCTCGAGGGGCCAGATGGCCTACTCCTGCTCCTAGTTCTTATGTTCTTAATAGCTACAGGTTGTTGAGGTAGCCAGGCTGATTGTCTCAAATATTTAATCAAAATCAAGTTTCACTCATTTGGCAGACATCCAACCTGTGATGAACTACAACCAACAACTTACTTCAAATTTCTCTCAGTCAACAATCTGCACCAGCAACTACAGTGAAACAGAACAGACATCCTGTAATCAGGTGTCATTTAGCTTAGTCAATTTATTCAGTGTAGGCAATTAGAAGCAACATGTACAACAGAGCCATAAGGAAGTGCAAGTTTCTGAAATCTCAAACTGGCCCTTAAGGGGGTGCATTTATCATTCTCTCTGCCAGTAAAATGCTTCTCCTGCACAGACCTAACTTAATGTCTTGGGTCTGGCTCAGAAACTTTACTTGAACTTTGACTATTGAGAATTCCAAGTTTCTGTAAATAATTCTGTGCAAGAGTAGTTCATCATGTAATAACTACGCTACAACTAGGTAATTAAATAAATAAATAAAACTGCGAATCTGAGGTGCAAAAACATTGTTTAAATTGTTTCATAAACTTGTCCTTGGAAGGGTAAGGCTTACATCTTCCCTGACCACAGCCTATTGCATCAGAGAAGAGAAGGCTTTCTCAGGGGAAGGCTTCATAAACTAAGTATAATGTTTACAGTAAGGACAACTAATACTTGCATCAGCAGCAGGGGGCAATGTGTTTGAGGCATCGTCATGGGAAGTTCCGCTGCTGTATTCAGAGGCAGCAGCCTCGGTTTTTGTGGACAATATGTGCAAGGCTGAAAATGGAAGCTGCATCTCAATTCTGGGATTTCCTACCCCAATCTGAGGGTTTCTGATTTTTCACCAGGTCCTTTTAAAGGTGCAGATGGTTCAGGTCATGAACCCACATCCTGCTTGTTACCTGGCTGGCTGTATTGCAGAGATAGGTCTGTTATAGTCCTCTATAACTGTTGTGGAGTCAGGTTGATTTTTCAAAAAGGTATGGTTCACAGTACCTCAAAGGCGTCATGAACCATAATCCGGATGGATAAGCCTTTTGAACAGTGAGTAAAAGATCTTTCTTATGCATCACATGCCAAGCTATGTCTCCCAGTCAAACCCCATAACCTCTCAACTCCCATGTCAAGCAATGCCACTTGCATGTCCATTCACCCACTGTGACTGGTTAGAACCAAGGATACCTGTAGTGATAATAGAATGTGAGAAAAATGCTATTGTCTGACATTCATTCACTTCCTTGAAAAAATTCTATTCATAGTCCCATAGAAGTGACACTCATCCAGATCTGAATAGTAGTTGAAACTGCAAGCAGTTGAAATGCCTTTATCTTGTGTAAAAAAACATTTTGCAACTCTCGAAAAAGGTCGGAGAGCCAAAGTTATCACTCAAGCAATGTTTTCCCAATGGCACAGCTGTTTCAACAGATGAATTGATGTCTGGTCTGATTGCCCAGGCATCCAATATACTGTTGAAACAGTTAAGCTCCAGGTAATACATTATTCAGTTATCAGCTCTGGCTCTCTGATCTCTACTGTCAATTGCACAATGTTTCAAGTGCTTACAATTTAAGGTATTGATATTGAAAAGGGTCTGGATGATAGAGACTGGTTTTAGCCTGCTGGGCCCTGAGTTAAAGAAGTTGGAAAATAATGAATGAAGAGCTGTTATCATTTTTTTTAACCGGTCCAATTGTTACTAAAGGATCCATTCATTCTATAAAGTGTATAGTGGATAAATGGGCATAGAAGTATCGTAGCTTGGCTTGTGAATGCTATGAGCGTCTATGGGAATTAGTGGGGCTATAACTTGACACAAGGGCATGAGTGAGCATGGTGGGTGGGTGGAGTACATGAGCTGTCATGGATGGGGCATGGGGAGTGTGTGGAAGTGAAGAGATATCGGGGGTAAGCACGAGAGTTTAGCAGGATGGGGGGGAGGAATCTTATTGAAACTTACAGGATACTGTGAGGCCTGGATAGAGTGGACGTGAAGAAGACATTTCTGCTAGTGGGAAAAACTAGAACCAGAGGATACAACCTCAGGCTAAATGGATGATCCTTTAAAACAGAGATGAGGAGGAATTTCTTCAGCCAGAGAGTGGTGAATCTCTGGAACTCTTTGCCACAGAAGGCTATGGTGGCCAGGTCATTGAGTGTCTTTAAGACAGAGATAGATAGGTTCTTGATTGATAAGATGATCAGGGGTTATGGGAAAAAGGCAGAAGAATGGGGATGAGAAAAATATCAGCCATGATTAAATAGAGAGTGGCCTAATGCTCCTATGTCTTATGGTCTTACAGAGGGCCTTACATTTTCATTAGAAAAGAGACAAATTCCCAGAGCCATCAGTCAGAGTGATGAAGGTGATCCAGTCTCGAAACATTAGCTTTATTCGCTCTCCACAGATGCTGTCAGACCTGCTGAGTTTTTCCAGCATTTTCTGTTATTGGTTCAGGTTCCAGCATCTGCAGTAAATTGCTTTCATTATGGAAAGAAGAAAGGTTTTGGAGGGGGGAAAGGAGGAGAAATAAAACATTTGTGACCTGAAGCAAATGCTACACTGTGGGAACGCAGCGCTATCTATTATAATGCAAATAACTACATGTGAAGGTTTGTGTGGCGGAAAGAACAATTATTGACAATCTGAAGGAGTTTTGAAAACTGCAAGAGTTATTTCTTTCAATGTCGGTATGGTGTATAATACTTCTAACCTCATGCTAGTGATGTGATATATTCCTTCAGTAAACTTGGTTTGTTAGAATGATCAACAAACACTATTATGTGCATGTTGCCACAGGGACAGTGAGATAAATAAGACTGAGGTTCTAGCCTATCCACAACACTCCCAGGTGTGTATATTCTTTATTTGTAAAGCCAGGAAGCACATGGAGATTAATAAGTGCTCATGGTCGGCACACAGGAACAGGAATAGGCAATTTAGCCCCTCGAGAATGGCTCCACCATTGAAATCATGGCTGATCCATAACCTAACACACATATTTGCCTTTTCCTCATATCCCTTTGTAACTTAGAATTAACAAACAAATGATCAGTCTTAGATTTCAAATTAATAATTTTCCTAGCATCGACTGTTATTTGCAAAAGTTATTCCTATTCTTCCATTGCCCTTTGTCTATATAAGTGTTCCTCATCCATAAGACCATAACACACAAGAGCAGAATTAGGCCACTAGGCTCATTGAGTCTGCTCTGCCATTCTATCATGGTTGATATTTTTCTCATCCCCATTCTCCTGCTTTTTCCCCATAACCCCTGTTCCCCTTATTAATCAATAATCTATCTATCTCTGTCTTAAAGACACTCAATGAGCTGGCATCCACAGCTTTCTGTAGCAACATCCTCACTCATAAAAGATCTGGTTCTATGTTTTTGACTATTTCTCCTGATTCTGGAGCCCCAATTCATAGAAATAGATTTTTTCTATCCACCTTTTCAGTTCAGTATCTTGAACACCTCTATTCAATCTTCCCTAACCATCTAGGATCCAAGGAGTATAACTTTAATCTGTGTAATGTAAAGTCATGGCAGCTGGATATGGTGCATTCCATTATCATTCTCTGCTATACTGAACGTATGTGATGAATACCACGTATTTCTTTATCAACTTCTGTTAAATGCAGAGGTGAGGGGCCAAGAATAAAAACTAGTCACACCAGAGAAATATAAATGCCTCCTTTTATGCAAGTCTTTATTCATTTTTATCCATTTGTGGGACATGAGCATTGCTGGCTGGCCAGCATTTGTTGCCCATCCCTAGTTGCCCTTGGAAGACACTTGAGAGTCATAGAGGTTTACAGCATGGAAACAGGCCCTTCGGCCCAACTTGTCCATGCTGCCCTTTTTTTTTAAACCACTGAGCTAATCCCAATTGTGTGCATTTGGCCCATATCCCTCTATACCCATCGTACCCATGAAACTATCTAAATGCTTTTTAAAAGATAAAATTGTACCCCCTCTACTACTACTTCTGGCAGCTTGTTCCAGGCACTCACCACCATCTGTGTGAAAAAATTGCCTCTCTAGACACTTTTGTATCTCTCCCCTCTCACCTTAAACCTATGCCCTCTAGTTTTAGAATCCACTATCTTTGGGAAAAGTTATTGACTATCTACCTTGTCTGTGCCCCTCATTCTTTTATAGACTTCTATAAGGTCAACCCTCAGCCTCTTATGCTCCAGAGAATAAAGTCCCAGTCTATTCAGCCTCTCCTTGTAACTCAATCCAAGTCCCGGTAGCATCCTAGTAAATCACATTGCTGTTGTGCTGGAGTCATATGTAGGCCAGACTGGGTAAGGACAGCAGATTTCCTTTCCTAAAGGGACATTAGTGAACAAGATGGGTTTTTCTGACAATCATTTCATAATCATCAGTAGATTCTTCATTCCAGATTTTGTTTTATTGAATTCAAATTCCACTATCTGCTGTGGGTGGAATTCAAACGCAGGTCCTCCAGAGCATCAGCTGAGTTTCTGGATTAATAGTCTAGTGATAATACCATTAGGCAATCACCTCCCCAAGGGGAGCCACAGAGCATAAGAAGAAAGGAGAATTCAGCCCTTCAAGCCTGCCCCATTCAGTAAGATTGTGACTGATCATCCACCTCAACTCCACTTTCCTGCACTATCCCAATATTTCTTGATTCCCTTTGTATCCAAAAATCTAGCTATCTCTGCCTTAAATATGTTCAAGGACTGAAAATCCATAGCTCTCTAGGGTGGAGAATTGTAAAAATTTACAATCCTTTGAATGAAGGAACTTCTCATCGAGTCCTGAATGTCTGAATCCTTAGACAGCACCTTCCAAATCCATGTCCGCTACCACTTAAAAGGGCAAGGATGGCAAATACATGGGAACACCACCACCTGCAAGTTCCTCTCCAAGTCACTCACCATCCTGACTTGGAAATATATCACTGTTCCTTCCCTGTCGCTGAGTCAAAATCCTGAAACTCCTTCCCCAAAAGCAATGTGGGTGAACCTACCCCACATGACTGTAGTAGTTCAAGATGCCACCTCTTTGTCAAGGGCAATTAGGGATGGACAATAATCTTTCTTTATTAAGTGAGCATCGTGGGCTAAGCCATCATTTATTACCCATCCTTAATTACCCTTGAGGGGACAGTTAAGAATAAAAATAGAGGATGCATTTGGAGTCACAAGTAGGCTGAGTCAGATATGAATGGCAGATTTCCCTTCCGACAGGAGATTAGTAAACTAGATAGGTTTTTCCAACAATCAGTCAATTCTTAATTCCAGTTTTTTTTTAAATTGAATTCAAATTCTATCATCTGCTGTGGCGGGATTCGAACCCGGTTCCCCAGAACATTACCATTATTAATCCAGAAACCTGAGTTTCTGGATTAATGGAAACAGACCCTTCGGCCCAATGTGTCCATGCCGCTCTTTTTTTTAAAACCACTAAACTAATCCCAATTGCGTGCATTTGGCCCATATCCCTCTCTATCCATCGTACCCATGTAACTATCTAAATGCTTTTGAAAAGATAAAATTGTATCTGCCTCTACTACTACCTCTGGCAACTTGTTCTAGATTAATAATCTAGCAATAATACCACAAGGCCATCGCCTCCCTGTCACAGATCTCATGAAAAAAACCTTCTAGGATTGTGATCCCTAGTCCTAGAAAAAGACATTAAAGAAATAACATATCATTGCTCAGCAATAATAATAAACCCCAATACTGCTTCCAGGTACAGGGGCATATATTAATCACTCTGAACAGCAGAGAATTGGAGACAATTTTACCTATGACCCAGATGTAGGTTATGATTTGTTGCCGATACTTCAAGGTGAGATCAAAAGCTGCTGAACAAGGTCTGATTTTAATTAGGTGAGATTCATCATGTGAGTTGCAGCATCAGGGAGGCTTGAGGTCCACAGAGCTGAATTGCATTAATGCTGATGGCCAAGGGGCTTTGTGGAATCACCCACACGGAAAGCTTAACAAGTAATTTCAATTGAAATGATTAAACTGTAATGGAGAAGATGTGGAATAATGGATACTGTGGGGGGAGTTACAAGGTTGTAATTCAATCAAGGGATTCTGGTTAGGTCTTTGCTCTCCCAGTGAATGAACACTGGCTGAACCTTGACACCAAAGTTAATGTCATTAACTCCTTCCTTGACGTATTTCAGGTAAGATTTTTGAATTTAAGGATCCAACTCAGCAATAGATGCAGTTGAGACTGCGCTATCATATTGATGAAAATGGATAGTGAGTTGTTTGAAATGATCAGTTCTGGGTGTCAGGATGGCCAAGTGGTCTCAGGAGTCAGACTCAAGCAGTGAAGTCCTTCCAACCCAGTGGCACGGTGGTTAGCACTGCTGCTTCACAGCGCAAGGGACCCTGGTTCAAATCCGGGTCACTGTCTGTGTGCAGTCTGCACGTTCTCTCCATGCCTGTGTGGGTTTCCCCAGGGTGCTCCGGTTTCCTCCTACAGTCCAAAGGTGTGTGGGTGAAGTTGATTGGCCACGCTAAATAGCCCTGATTGTCAGAGAGATTAGCAGGGTAAATATGTGGGGTTACAACAATAGGCCTAAGTGGGATTATGGTTGGTGCAGAGTTGATGGGCCGAATGGCCTCCTTCTGCACTGTTGGGATTCTATGATTATATTTACAAAGTGCAAGGACAGAATAAGAATTAGATAATTCACCACAGGTTGTTTCTCCAGAGCCACACTGAAGTTAGTTTAGATTAGAATCATTGATTCCTAGGTTTCCTACAGTGTAGAAGGAGGACCTTCAGCCCATCGAGTCTGCATTGACTCAGCATCTTATCCAGGCCCATCCCCTCCCTGGCCCTATCCCTTTAACCCCATGGATTGATCATGGTCAATCCACCTAACCCAAACATCTTTGGACTATACTGGCATTTTTGAGGGCTTCAGCAATTGCAGAGGCTAAAACTTCATTCCAAAACCAAACCCAATCCCTCCTTGCCCATCTGAGTATTTTACAAGCAAATTGACAGAAGTCACTTCTCGGTATTGAATGCTGCATTTCCTGGAAAAAGTATTGCATTCTCACTGCAAATGGAATCTAATCCCCTCTACCTGAACAAATTAAACATTAAATGAATTTCCAACGGCACAGTGGTTAGCATTGCCGCCCTACAGAGCCAGGGACACGGATTTAATTCCTGACTTGGGTTACTGTCTATGTGGAGTCTGCACATTTTCTCCATGTCTGCATAATTTCCTCCAGGTGCTCCAGTTTTCTCCCACAATCCAAAGATGTGCAGGTTAGGTGGATTGGCCATGCTAAGTTGGCTCTTGTGCCGGAATTCTACTGCCCCTCCTGCCACAGGAGCAGGCGAGGGGTGGGCAATGGAAATGTCTGTTGAACTCGGGCAAGAATTTCTGGTCTCGTTTGAGCATGGCATAAAATCCTGCCTTTGGTATCCAAAGATGTGCAGGTTAGGTGGATTGGCCATGCTAAAATGCCACTTAGTGTCCAAAGATATGTAGGTTAGGTGGGTTAGCCATGGGAAAATGTGCTGGGATATGGGAAGGGTCTGGGCAGGTAGGTCTGGGTAAGAATCTCTTTTGGAGAGTCGGTGCAGACTTGATGGGCTGAATAGCCTCCTTATGCACTGTGGGCATTCTATGTTTTTATAGTACAAGTATACTGTGCAAGGTTCCAATTAATTCAACAGGTTGGAGTTAACTTGTCTGCCTCTAGGGAGCGATTTATCTTTTATTCCCAAAGCAAAGTATCATGATCTAATTTTCCAATGACAATTCCTTCAACAAGCTGACCAGATAAAGCCCACAACTAGAGTATTATGTCCAGATCTGGTCCCTACTCTTAAGAGTGGATGTGAAGGTTCTTGAGAGACTCCGGAGGAGGTTTATCAGGATGGCTCTGAGTATGAGGGATTTTAACTACAAGGTTAGGTTGGAGAGGCTGGAGTTGTTCTCCTTGGTTGGAGGGAGATTCAACAGAGATGTACAAGATTGTGACAGGTTTACATACGGTGGACAAAGAAAAGCTGTTTCCATTAGGTGATGGCACAAGGACTGGGGAGGAGGAGGGATACCAATTTAAGATTTTGGGAAGAGACAGGAAAGATATCTGTGATTGATAATGACTTGGAACTCATTGGTTCCAAGGATTATGTAAATGGAAATGATCAATAACTTTGAAAAGAAATTAGTATAATGCCAGGCAATGGGACCAGCTGAATTATTCTACGAAGAGCAGGCATGGAATTAATGGGTTGAATGGCCTCCATTCTGTGAACTTGTACTACACTGAAATCTAACACTATGAAGTGAATTTTCCCAACTCATCCGCCAAAGGAACCGGAGCGGGAGAGGGAAGGACCATGGAAAGGTTGTTGACCTCAGATGGGATTTTGCGGTTTCAGGGCAAACACAGCCAGAAAATCCCACCCTGTGAGTCTTAGCCTGCTTCGGGCACGTAAAACACGGTGTTTGTCCTGAGAATGTCTTTTACGAGGCAGGGCATACTTTGAGAATGCCACTGGCATCCGCTCAGAAAGCAATGCAATATTTTGTCTGGACTCCAGATGTGTGGAGGGCTGGGATCCATCGCACTTGTTTATGTTTCAGTTACAAAATTTATACATTGCTGTGTGTTAACATGAGTTCTTATAATCTTCAATAAGCACATTTGAAGGGGCACTGTTTGAGCCCAATGCTCTGACTGGGACCACTCCCAAAAGGCCTTCCATTGCTCATAACAATACCAAGCCTTTGGCATTCTCAGAACTAGAAAAAGTTGGAGAAAAATTTTCTGCTGCAAATGCACTGCATCTGAAACTATTGTGTTGGAAATAATGTTTGTCGGGTGGTGGAAAACATTAAACGAACCTATTCATGAATATAGAGACAGAAAGACCCTCTTAGGAACTGGCTGAATTGTCCATAGATATTACTAAAGAAAAATCAACATATGAACCATATCCTTGCATCAGGAATTTAATGTCACAGAGAGGAATGGCATGTAATTCCAAAACACTTCAACTTGATTTTAAGCAGAACCTGCTTGTGGCATCGAACATGGACAGTTTCTCTGCTGTTTTCCTCCGACTATATGATTATTCATCATCGCTAATCATAATAATGTCACAGATAATCATGGTCATTTCACTGTGGCCAAAGAACTGACATCCTTTATTTAACCCTGATAAGTGACTGCTCCATGCTTAATTTTTCAACCGGCCTTAGGTAACATTCCTGATTAGTTTGTTCAGGAGTTCACTGATCTTTTGCATAAGAATTGTCGCAACTACTCAAGAGAGAGAAAGCCTGAAAGGAAATTGCTTATCATAGAAGCCAAACTTAGGCTTGACTATATCTTGAGCAGGAAAGGTACGTAAGGTCGGAGGTAAGATAGATGTTTTATTTCTCAGGGAGCTTATAGAGTTGTAATAGATTGACAGACCATGAAGACACACTTGATCATCTCATCAAGACGAGTATCATTGGCTACAAGTCTGAATTATTGTAAAATTAGATGGTCTCTTAGTCAGGGCAAAATGTGAAGTGCTATATAGACTTCAATCAAGGATAAGTCATGCATAGATTATACGTTTGTATGGAAAGAAGAGTATCTTTTCTTACCCATGGAGTGTGTATAATTCAGAAACAATAATTCAGCAGCAAGCATCTGTGAGTTTAACATAAAAAATGTTATTTAATCTCACACGCTTAACCCAAATTAATGTAACATCATACAGTCTCACACATGAATAAGCTCACATAACGAGACAGAGAACAACCCAGCACGGGAAACAGGCCCTTCGGCCCAACGAAGGTTGGATTCAGATAAAGTTAACTCACTTTTAGAGATCATAGTCAATTCAGTCCCTGATTTATGATTTTCAGTCCCCCCACGTGACAGGTCTGTGGTTTCTTGGATGAGTTTGATAATACAAAGTGGAAGTGAGGTTGTCGTAAAGCAAAGAGCTCACTGCAGATTGTGAGGTTCCTCATAGCTGGATGTCTGGGAGTTTAGTCCTCAGTTGAATTTTGAAACTGGAACAAGTGAAGCATTTTGACTGCTTGGTGACTTGGAGGTAGTTGCGAGCCTGGGTCTCAGACTGGGCTGATATCTGATGGTACAACAAGTTACTGGGTCCTGAGGTAACATGTATACAGTCACTGAAACCAGTTTTGATCACAATACTATTGTGGTTCGGTGCTTTGGGCGTGCTGAATTCTCCCTCAGCATACCTGAACAGGAGCTGCAGTGTGGCGACTAGGAGATTTTCACAGCGACTTCATTGCAGTGTTAATGTTAGCTTGCTTGTGACTAATAAATAAATAAGCTTTAAACTTAAGATGGTTGCCACAAACCATGTGACTTTTAGCATTGTTATTGTGTTAACATTTCTGAGGCCCACACAAGCTGGTTTGGATGGATAAGACCATTGTGATGCAATAGGAAGTTGATTGTGGCCATTCAGATTTTATTTTCTCTTTTTTTTCTAGTATGAAACAGGGTGACACGCGGTTTGAAAACTGCAGAACCGTTAGATGTTGGTCCATCCTTAGATAATGAGGTGTGTGATTCCACACCTGGTTATGAGGTATCCTCACCAATGCCCATATTTAATTAAGACATTCACCAGAGGCCTGATACTGTCTGTGATCCAAATGCTAAAAGTCACTTGGTTTGTGGCAACCATCTTAAGTTTAAAGTTTTAAAGTTTTTACATTAACACTGCAATGAAATCACTGTGAAAATTCACCAGTCACCACACTCCGGCACCTGTTCGGGTACACTGAGGAAGAACTTAGCACGGCCAGTGCACCTAACCAGCATGTCTTTTGGATTGTGGAAGGAAACCAGAGCATCAAAGGAAACCCACTCAGACACAGGGCGAACGTGCTGACTCCGCACAGACAGTGACCCAAACCAGGAATCAAACCAGGGGCCCTGGCACTGTGAGGCAGCAGTGCTAACCACTGTGCCACCACCCTGGCTATGGCTATAACACTACATTCTGCACTGTCTCATTTCCTTCTCTATGAACAGAATGCTTTGTCTGTATAGCATGCAAGAAACAATACTTTTCACTGTAATCGATTACATGTGACCATAATGAATCAAATCGAAATGCTGCCTATCTTAATATCTTGTTTGGGTGGAATCTTCCCATCCCGCCTGCCACGGTTGAGGGGGGCCATAAAATCATGCCTTTTATATCCAATTTTTAAAAGTAATGACTCGAAATTCATAATATGACAAACCTGTACTGGGCATGAATTAAGAACGTACACATGGGTGGCATGGTGGCACAGTGGTTAGCACTGCTGCCTCAACACTCCACGGACCTGGGTTTGGCTCCTGGCTTGGGTCACTGTGTGGTATTTGCACATTTATCACATTTCTGTGTGGGGGTTTCCT
Organism: Carcharhinus amblyrhynchos; assembly: GCF_965287045.1. Lineage (NCBI taxonomy): Eukaryota > Metazoa > Chordata > Chondrichthyes > Carcharhiniformes > Carcharhinidae > Carcharhinus > Carcharhinus amblyrhynchos. The sequence goes on from NC_137339.1 coordinate 12,668,655, forward strand.
CCAGGTGCTCCGTTTTCCTCCCACAGTCCAAAGATGTACAGGTTAGGTTGATTGGCCATGCTAAGTTGTCCATAGTGTCTTGTGACGTGTAGGTTGGAGGGGGGATGTGTGAGGTTTTGGAGATAGGGCCTGGGGTAGGATTGTTGTGAGTGCAGACTCGATGGGCCAAATGGCCTCCTTTTGCACTGTAGGGTTTCTGTGATAAAAAAGGGTTCATTTTAACAGGAAGACCAATTTCAATTCAAGTTAAGATGGGCAAATATTTGAATGTTGCAGGCATATTAGAATATAGCTGCCGGCCAGGTTGAGGTTAATGAGCTGGAGAGGATTTACAGTTAGATGACTTATTAGATTAGTGCGAAATGGTTGGGCATTAGGGGGATCCGTCTTTGATCTGAGGTGAGATGGATGTCAGTAGGAAGACTGCAAGCCACAATTAGGAGTGAGATTGGGGTAGGAAATGATCCCTTTTGCTGAAATCTGGAGAATGGATCGAATGGCTGTTTGACATTGTGAAACTCCTGACCCCCTTTAGCACCACCTTGATGTTCGTGCAGCAATTGGATATTATTGTGCTGAGATCCAGGGCAATGGGCAATGCTTGCAAAAGACCAAGCTGCATTCAACATGAGACTCCCATCGAAGGATTAATATCCATTCAGTCCGTGGTCTGCTCCGGAAATGCGATGCACGTCATTTCAAATGGAGCCTTCGACGTTCTACGTTGGAACATGGCAAAATGGTAGCCCAGAACCACACTGGAAATGTCAGCAAATAGATGTCAATTGGAAGTAGGGAGATGTACAGGAAAGAGCCTGCAACATTTCAGTGCAAACTCAGGACATTCCAAAGCATTTTACAGCCAATAAAGTACTCTTTTGAAGTGTAGTCACTGTTGCGATGTAGGAAACACAGCAGCCAATTTGGGCACAGCAATAAACAGAAATGCAGAGTGGTCAGTTTATCTGTTGACTGGGGGCTATTAGTTAGGACCCCAAAGAACAAAGAACAGTACAGCACAGGAAACAGGCCCTTCGGCCCTCTAAGCCTGTGCCGTGCATTGGTCCAACTAGACCATTCGTTTGTATCCCTCCATTCCCAGGCTGCTCATGTGTCTATCCAGGTAATTCTTAAACGATGCCAGCGTGTCTGCCTCCACCACCCTACTTGGCAGGTAACCCCTCTGCTCTTCAACATAAGCCAACATATCCATATGACAAATGTTGATGGAGCCCTGGATTAACACCCCATTTGAAGGATGGCGCCACCAATAGTGCAGCACTCCCTCAGCACTGCACTGAAGTATCAAACTTTGATCTTATGCCCAATTTCTTAGAGTGGAGACTTAAAGGCACACCCTCTGGCCCTGAGGCAAGGGTGCTCGAGACACAGCTGACACTTGCGAGTAATGCCAATGGAAATATTTGACTAGAGATCATAGAAATGAAAAGAAAACCTAAAAGGATAGCTTTGAAAACAAAAGTATAGCTACAGGCTTGTGCTACATTGCTAATTTCTATGCACATCGTGGGCACACTGGGGTGTTACGTATCAAGAGGAAATTCCACCGAGCTTGTCTACGTCTCATCACTGTGTCAGTGCAAATGTTCTGTTTAGACACCGATCATGAGCTGTCATTTTCTTTCCCCTCAACCTCTGCTAAGTATTTTCAGAAATATGTTACGGTGCAGTGGATTTGCTCCCAAAGGATCCCTTTCACTTCTGTCTCCCCGGCAGTATGTCTCTTAACATGTCAAAATTAAGCAAACGCAGTGCAAAAATTGTCTGGTTTATTTATATTTGAGCTATGAGAAGAAAAACACAACCAAATTCACATAGTTGTTATGACGATGTTGGGAGCTATGTTTTAACACAAGATGGGATTCTGATAACAGCTAAAGTGGACTTGGATTGTGAGGTGAATAATCCAGGAGGCTTCCAATACTTGCACGTCGAAAGAGGTTCCTTTTGCCTTCCTTGACAGTTTTCTGGCTCCTCAGACAGAATTTCAAATGCCAAGTGTGGGGGAGTACAGGGCGTAGACAAAAGTGCGAGTGAGGGACTGGGGAGGAGGGGTGGGCTTAAAGCCTTGGAAAGTGGGACCCAACATTGTCCAACTCACTACCAGGTTTAAGAGCTCACTTGGAGACCATTAGGACACCCACGTAAATTTATTGGGTAAGGAATGGAAACATTTATGGTAGCAGTCAATTGAGGATTTAACCCAGAATCCTGGTGTTAACATCCCGTGCGTTAGTCGGGTGAATACATGGGGGTAACAGCCAGTGCATGGGCTTCCTGAACTGCGTGGAGCTCACCAGCATCTGTAGGGTGAGAACACATTGGGAGTACTTGCTCTGGGAAACTGATGATATCTCAAAGGCAACCCTTCAAAAAGAGTGAGAATGAAAGCTGCAATCCTGTATATGGGAATGGCCAGTGCTCACAGAACCTTTACTGAGGGCCTGATTTCACACCTTTTCAAGCAATTTCTATCTTTCTAAAAGTCAGTTCACCCACTCTCATCCTTACGTACCTTCAGGGGAAGCAATGGCCTAGTGGTATTATCACCAGCCTATTAATCCAGAAACTCAGCTAATGTTCTGGGGATCCACTGGGGAAGATGGTGGAATTTGAAATCAGTAAAAACTATCTGGGATGAAGAATCTTTCAATGACCATGAAACCATTGTCGATTATCAGAAAAACCCACCTGCTTCACTAATGTCCTTGAGGGAAGGAAATCTGCCATCTTTACCTACGTGTGACAGCAATGTAGTTGACTCTCAGCTGCCCTTGGGCAACTAGGGATGGGCAACAAATGCTGGCCAGGCAGTGACACCCATATCATAGAACAGAATCACAGAATCCCTTTAGTGCAGAAGAAGGCCATTCATTTTATTTAGCCTGCACTGACAACAATCCCACCTAGGCCCTATCCCCCTAACCCCACATATTTACCCTAGCTAGCCCCTCTGACACAGAGAGGACAATTTAACATGGCTAATACACTTAACCTGCACATCTTTGAATTGTGGGAGGAAACCGGAGCAGCCGGAAGCCCATGCAGACATGGGGAGAATGTGCGAACTCCACACAGACAGTGACCCGAGGCTGGAATTAAACCCGATTTCCTGGTGCTGTGAGGCAGCAGTGTTAACCACTGTGGCCCCATGCCGAGTTCAGTCCAATTGCTTTTAAAATCTGGGGAAAAAAGAGAGAGAGATTTATAATGTTTATCCTACCTTCAGGCATATTGGGGTTCGCTGGTTCCCATGTAGAAATCATCATTTGCTGCAGAGATATCTTTCACTTGAACAGATGTTGTTTCAGATAAGTGGTGCATTTTGGGGTGATCCCAGGTGTGTGAATCTCCAGTAATTTCTAGAATCTTTGGCCCTTTCTGAGTTGCTCCTTGCACAAATGCACGGACACCTGTTTGCCCCAGAAGCAGCTTTGATTGGACTAGTAAGCACTTTTAAAAATCAACAGTCTTCAAATATCCATCATGGTGCTGAGATTGTCCAATAATGCACCTGTCTTTTCCTCAGCAAGGCTCCATCGGTAGCTCTCTCCTTTCATCATAACCTCAGCAGGAACACCCTCTCCTCACACAGACAGGGGTGACACGGTGGTTAGCACTGTTGCCTCACATCACCGGGGACCTGGGTTTGATTCCCAACTTGGGTCAATGTCTGTGTGGAGTTTGCACGTTCTCCCTGTGTCTGCAAGGGTTTCTTCTAGGTGCTCTGGTTTCCTCCCACAGTCCAAAAGATGGGTGCATTGGCCGTACTAAATTCTCCCTCAGTGTACCCGAACAGGCGCCAAAGTGTGGCAACTAGGGGATTTTCACAGTAACTTCACTGCAGTGTTAATGCAAGTCTACTTGTGACTAATATATTAACTTTACTTTAAAGATATGCACACTCCGTTTGCAAAGTTCAGCACTATAGTTAAACTGCGGTGTCCAACTTACATTTTTATGAGTAGCAAGTTGCATTTTAACACAGCTATAAAGTCAGCATCAAGAGACCCATAATAAATTCACGGCTGGAGCCTTTCTTTCTTCCACTTGCTGTTTGCAGCTATGCTGGCATTCCATCCAGCCTATGGATCCCATACGTGCTGTGTTAACCTATACAGTTTGTCAGTTAGATGACGTGATCGCCAGTAGATACATGGGCGGCACGGTGGCACAGTGGTTAACACTGCAGTCTCACAGCACCAGGGACCCGTGTTCAATTCCAACATTGGGTCACTGTCTGTGTGGAGTCTGTACGCTCTCCTCTTGTCTGGGAGGGCTTCCTCCGGGTGCTCTGGTTTCCTCCCACAGTGTGAAAGATGTGCTGGTTAGGTGCATTGGCCGCGCTAAATTCTCCTTCAGTGTACCCGAACAGGCGCTAGGGTGTGGTGATTTCACTGCAGTGCTAATGTAAGCTTACTTTGTTACACTAATAAAATAAACTTTAAACTTCTAAAAATGTGACTAACCTTTAACTATATCGAGTCTGACCAGGCAATAATCTGATTGGGCAGGATCTTCCGGAGTGGCTCACATTGATCACGAGCGGGATCTTCTGGGCCGGTCGATGTCTCTGGTTCGCCCATCCCGCCATCAAGGAACCCACTGTGGGAAATAACCTTCACGGGACCACATGACCCAACCAGCAGGAAGGCTGGAAAATGCACCCAATTTGTTTGAACTAGACATTACTTAAACCATTAGCTTTTTGGCAATATAACAATGATGCGTGTTTATATAATGCATTAAACATAATAAAACGTTTCAAGGCATTTCACATCTGCGTTATCTAACAAAATTGGACACCAAGCCCCAAAAGAGTGATATTAGATACATATCATGGTCAAAGCGGCGGGTTTTAAGGAACATAGAACCCCTACAAAGTGCATGGAGGCCATTTAGCCCATCGAGTCTGCACTGACAACAATCCCACCTTATCCCCACATATTTATCCTGTTAATCCCCCCGAAACTAGGGTCAATTTAGCATGGCCGACAGATTGCACATCTTTGGATTGTGGGAGGGAATGGGATCACCCAGAGAAAACCCACACAGGCACAGAGAGAGCATGCAAACTCCGCACAGAGAGTGACCCAAGCCGGGAATCAAACCCTGGTTCCTGGCGCTGTGAGACAGCAGTGCTAACCATTGTGCCAGCGTGTCGCCCAACATCGAAATAGAAACACGGAAACATAGAAAATAGAAGCAGTGGTAGGCCATTCAGCCCTTCCAGCTTGCTCCATCGTTCATTATGATTGTGGCTGATTGTCAAATTCAATATCCTGATCCCACCCTCCCCCCATATAAAGGAGAGGGCAGTAGAGAGAGGCAGAAGTTTAAGGGAGGAATTTGAGAGCATACAGCCCAGGCAGCTGAAGGCATGGCCACCATTGCTTGGCAGTTCCAGAATCTGGAATGTGCAAGATGCCAGAATTGGGCAGTAATATCAGAGGGTTGTAGTGTCAGAAGTTCGAGGTTGGGAGAGTTGGGGCTATAAAGGGGATTGAAGACAGAGATAAGAATTTTTGAAAGGGAGTAAAACAGAGACATTGCTCAGATGATTTTTCTTTCAATTATTCCTGCCTCATTGTTTCATTAGCTTGAAAGGAAATAACAAAGAATATCCTGCAACAACCCTGGGACTAAAATTTATCATCTAGATCCAAATTGCTTACACACTAAAATAATGGCCAGTTGTTCTGAAAGGAGATTGTATTGTTTAGAAAATGAGTATAGGCTTAGCAACCAAGAAGGTTAACTTCAAGTAGCAGAAGGTCACCCACCACACAGGCTACCGAACCAAATGGGAAGCCAATATAATGAATGGGGAAGGGTCGCCATGTAGTGCAATGAATATGGACATACTTGGAACAGACTGCTCTTTAATGTGGTAACTATGAACGTAATTGCAATAGGAAAGCACTTGGAGTGCAAAATAGGAATGCAGTTGAATGATTGTGTCTGAAATTGAGTTTGCAAATTAATGAGGAGAAAAAAGTGGTTCCCAAGAACCAGCATAACACCAGCAGAAGCCTCGAACAAAGTGCCAGCAAGAAGATGGCAAGAAACATGGAAGATTGAGGATGCTGGGCTATTACATGTCCAAAGTGGTGAACCAGGTTCACCCGAAGTCAAGTTTATTTATTAAGTTAATTTATTAATCTCACAAATAGACTTACATTAACGCTGCAATGAAGTAACTGTGAAAATCCCCCAGTCACCACACTCCAGCACTGATTTGGGTACACTGAGGGAGAATTTAGCATGGCCAACACATTTAATGGCATGTCTTTCACACTGTGGGAAGAAACCAGAGCACTCGAAGGAAAGCCACGCAGACATGGGGAGAACGTGCAGACTCCACACAGACAGTGACCCAAGCCGGGAATCAAACCTGGGTCCCTGGCGCTGTGAGACAGTGGTGCTAACCACTATGCTACCAGAATTGCCTCCGAGATCATGACAACCATGATATGAAGAACATTTTCAAGCACATTGCAATTTTTAAAAGTTACTCATTCATGGATTGTGGGCATCACTGGAAAGGCCAGCATTTATTGCCCATTCTGATATTTGTTGTGATTTGATTTGATGTATTATTGTCACGTGCTGGAATACAGTGAAATGTATTGTTTCTTCCCCCCAAACAAGCAAAACATACCATTCACAGAGTACAGAGGGAAAATAGAAAAGGATGGAGTATAGAATGTAATGTTGCAGTTACAGGTAGGATGAAGTGAAAGATCAAAGCCCAGAGGATTGCCAAATCTGTAAGTGAATTCAAAGGAGCATTATTAGATAGTTTAAAATACTTTAGAATCAGTTTTAGAAGCACAAAACGGTCATAAAAGATGAAATTAGAGGGTATGCTGGGACAGCTCGTAAGGCGCCTATTTTTTTAATATAGCCTTGGGAAGGTGGTGGTGAGCCAGTTCCTTGAACTGCTGCAGTCCGTCTGGCGTTGGTCCATCTACTGTGCTGTTAGAGAGCTATCCGTGCTGTCACAAATGTCACATTATCACATCCCAGGAGATCCAGACTTCTGTGCATCAGCTGCTGCCAGGGGAGCTGGCCAAATGCACCATCAGAAGGAACTGGCTCCACGTAACACTTCACAACATACTGAAAAACATCCTCTGTAAAGAATGTGGATTAAGCTACCAGACAGAGTGAAAAGATACAAAAGAAACAAGAGATTACTCATTTCCATTTCTTGCACAGAGTAAATGGAATTTTCCATCCCTTAAATCGGCGATAAAGATTTGGAGGACATATTCTTGGTATCCCAGATATTGTCCAGTTCACGGGAGAAAAATGAACATTCTGATCGGCTGTCAGACTTTAAGTTTGTTAAGTAGCTGCTTCCCCTATTTTTGTTTTCAGTTTCATCTTCTAGCTTTAAACTTTCCATAAAATTAATCCATTTATCTGGTTAATTGCTGCTCATTACAATATATTCTTTTATCAGCTGCTTTCCAACTTAGAATGAGTTGGAACAAATTATCATCTATCATAGTTAATGCACAGTTGGCTAGCCTGAACTATTCTATTATCTTGCGCAGAGAATGTCGACTTGTCTGAAATAGACTACCATCTAGCAGAGTAAATACACACTAACTTGAAATAAACACTTGCAATACGTACTAACTTACAATAAACACTTGGGGTAAGGGTAAACTCCTCAGCCATTTCATGGCATCAACAGAAATTTATCCAGGGCAGAAGAAATAGTATTAGAATCTGTGACTAAAAGTGATATAATGTTAAGGAGTATCATAAAGGAAAAGAGAGAGGTGGAAAGGATTAGGGCCCTGGATGCGATATTAGTGAATGATGTACAAGAGGCTAGAGCTAGAGCACAAACAGGATTATCGAGTTGGGGTTTGGCAATGCAAAGTAGGGATTTGAATGTGAGATGATAATTTGAAAAGCAGCATTGGTGGGACAGGAGCCACACAGAAACTTTAGTTGAGTGAATACAATACGGGCAATAAAGTTTTCGCTCAGTTACAGATGGTGAATGTTTTTTACTCATTCAAGGGATATGTTCTTCACTGGATAAGTAGCATTCCCATCCCTAATTGTCCTTGAGAAGGTGGTGAGCTGCTTTCTTGAACAACTGTACTCCCCATGGTGTAGGTACACCCACAGTGATGTTAGGGAGAGTGTTCCAGGATTTTTAGCCAGTGACAGTGAATGAATGTCAATATATTTCCAAGCCAGGATGGTAAGTGGCTTGGAGGGGAACTTCCAGAAACTGTAGTGTTCCCATCTGTCTGCTGACTTGTCCTTCTAATGGTCATAGATTTGGAGGGTGCTAAGGAGCATTGGTGAAATCCTGCAGTGCATCTTGTAGTTGGTACATACTGCTGATTCTGTGCATCTGCGTTAGAGGGAGTAGAATGCATGCCAATCAAGTGGCTGCTTTGTCCTGGATGATGTCAAGCTTCTTGAATGACTTTGGCGCTGCACTCATCCAGGCAAATAGAGGGCATTCCATTACATTCCTTACCTATGCCTTGTAGATGGTGGACAGGCGTTGAGGAGTCAGGCGTTGAGTTATTCGCCACAGGATTTCTTGCCTCTGACCTGCTCTTGTAGCCTCTGGCCTGCCTTGCCAAGCTTTGTTTAATAAATACTCGCTAAACTTGCCATATATGCTGAAGTCTTGTCATTTCAAGTGTAATCATGCTTTGTCAACATGATCAGTGTTAATTCCTACCAATCAACCTCTCTGACCCTGAAAATGAACTATTATGAATGTGGAATCTAATTCCATGGAGTATAAACTGTTCTTGCATATATTAAAATGTAAAACACTTATTTTTAACTTTTCTTTATAATCTCTTTCTTCTCTCTCTCTTAATTGGATCTTTCGTTCTATCTCCTTAGTTCTTATTCTCTATCTGATTTACCACTGAATTCACTGACTCTAATTTACAATCCCATTTCAGTCCTTGCACTGCTTATTCTTCAATCTTATTGGCAAAAGCAATGGATAGTTCCTTGCCCTATTCACTCAGGTCTCAGATGCTATGTTTCACTCCCTGCAAGTTTTCATGTGGAGATGCCTGCGTTGGACTGGAATGAGGACAGTAAGAAGTTTCACAACACCAGGTTGAAGTCCAACAGATTTATCTGGAATCACGAGTTTTCAGACTGCTTCTCCTTTACCCAGGGCCTAACCAGTTAGTCATAGAGTCATAGAGGTTTACAGCCCTTCGGTCCAACTTATCCATGCCGCCCCTTTTTAACCCTTAAGCTAGTCCCAATGGCACAATGGCATGCATTGGCCCATATCCCATCAAACCCATCTTATCCATGTAATTGTCTAAATGCCTTTTAAAAGACAAAATTGTACTTACTTCTACCACTACCTCTGGCAGCTTGTTCCAGACACTCAATACCCTTTGTGTAAAAATTGCCCCTCTGGACCCTTTTGTATCACTCTCCTCTTATCTTACACCTATGCCCTCTAGTTTTAGACTCCCCTACCTTTGGGAAAAGATATTGACTATCTAGCTGATCTATACCCCTCATTATTTTATAAACCTTTATAAGATCACCCCTAAGCCTCCTGAGCTCCAGAGGAAAAAGTCCCAATCTACCCAGCCTCTCCTTATAACTCTTAGACTGACTTTTTTTATTCATTTATGGGATGTGGGTATCACTGGCTGGCCAGTATTTATCGCCCAACCCTACTTGCCCTTGTTCAAAGGGCAGCTGAGAGTTGACCACGTCACTGTGGCTCTGGAGTTACATATAGGTCAGACCAGGGAAGGACAGCGGATTTCCTTCTCCAAAGGACATTAATGAACCAGATGGGTTTTTCCAACATTTGACAATGGTTTCATGGTCATCAGTAGACTCTTAATTCCAGACATCATTCTTAATTGAATTCAAATTTCATCATCTGTTGTGGCAGGTTTCAACCTGGGTCCCTAGAATGTTAGCTGAGTTTCTGGGTTAATAGTCCAGTGATAATAACACGAGGCTGTCACCACCCCGTGTGTATGTGAGACAAACTGGTTCTAAAAAAAAACTGTGATCCACTCCACCAAAGGAAAATCTATCTCACTGCCTCTGTCTGATGGAAAGAGTGTTCTTTGTTAGCTAAAGATACTGTGGTTGTTGTAGCTTGGTGACTAAACAAGACTGCATCCCTACTTCCCCACCCCTGTTTCCCAGGCAATATCCAGTGCCTCTACATAGCCATAACATTTCTTTCCATGTTCACACACTTAATGGTACATTTAAGGCACTTATCAAGCTGTCATAGCCTGGGAGAACAAGAGTTAATTGACAAACCACAGAGCCCGGAGAACGTGCAGTAGTGAAAGTGGTGGTTTTGTGTTTATTTCTGGCCTTGCAGGCCGCCTGCAATTCCTCCCTGCCATCTGTGTTACATTCTAGGAAAAGGCCTGGCCAACCTCTCCCTCCAGATGTGCTTTCGAACAGATTTATATATATTAGAAAAACACCAATATTTTTTCAAAAATCTGTCAGATGTGCTGTGTATGGGGAGTAGGAGGGGATACGGTGCTGATGAAGAGAGAGAGAGAGAGAGAGTTGAGGTATGCTCTGGTTCATACACAGCACCGTGCCATGTATTAAATGAATCAACTCTCAGCAGCCCTCGTTTCTGTGACACAATTTTTAAAGGAGATATTAAAAAATTACTTTTTAAGTTAAAGAAGGCACCGATTTAAGAACAAGAAACTTGAATTTGCCTCCAGATGTTTGGTAAAAGTTCTCAACAACTCTTCAGGTTGAGAGTTTCCAGCTTTTTCTGTCTTTGTCTTCTGGTTTTAAACAAGTTGAGACTTGGAAAAATGAAGGGCTTCAACACAATAAGACTTAGTGGGCAATCATAGACCTCCACTCTCAGAGAAAATTATTACAATGTAACTGTACAAATTCACTTGAATTCAAATCTCAGCTTACTGCTATGAGCCTAGTGTGGCATAAAACAGAAAACTGTAGGTCTAATTCCCAGACTGTATTAAACTGGCTAATCTTGGCCTGAGTGTTAACGGAGACATTACAATCGACCTCAGCATTCCGCAGATCTCAGCACAGTGGTTAGCACTGCTACCTCACAGCACCAGGAACCCGGGTTCGATTCCCAATTTGGGTCACTATGTGTGTGGAGTCCACACATTCTCTCCACGTCGGCATGTTCTCCCCATGTCTGCATGGGATTCCTCCGGCTGCTCCGGTTTCCTCCCACGGTCCGAAAGACATGCATTGGCTATGCTAAATTCTCCCTTAGTGTACCCGAACAGGCGTCGGAGTGTACTGACTAAGGGATTTTCACAGTAACTTCATTGCGGTATTAGTATAAGCCGACTTGTGACACTAATAAATAAACTTTAAAATTTTAAACATTATTACTTTAGAAAAGAAAAAGATCAACCAATGTTTCGACTCCAGATCATTCTCTTGCCACCCACTATTTGAGTGTTTTTTTAATATTAATTGGGTCAGGGCAACATCAAGTTACATTGTCGGATAATCACTGTCTCACACATAAAGAATGACCACTTTGGTACAGTCTCGGCGGGCACCCAGTCGCCCTAGAAATGCACTATAGCCAAGAGTCAACTCCTTCAGGCAAGGAAGAGGGGCAGAAAACTAACAAAAAAAAGGGAAAACTAGGGGGTGATGCCTGTCAGAAATCATCATTTGAATGTTAACAGAACCACATGAAAGCTGAAAAGGCAAGAAGTTCACCAACTGAGGCAATAAGAAATGAAACAGGATACAAAGGAGCAGACACAGCAAGAAATCAGAGAAGGAGCTAATAAAATATAGAAGGATAAACACTTGAAAATTCCTCAAGTTGTCAAGCTGTAATATTAACCAGCTCTTCCAAGCTAAATGCTAACTGACTCGAGGCTACTGACCGTGCCCAGAAGTTTTATGTTTGCACTTGGACAAAAGAAATCTGTTCTACATACGGTCCGTGAAGTGTACACTATAAATAATGGTCTTTGGCCTACTGAACCTATTACAAATTAAACGCGGTTGTACCAATGCAATAAGTTTCAATGTTCACCAAGATAAGATACTGGCTGGAATTCTCTGACCTCGCCCGCAGATGGGATTCTCCAGTTTCGCTGCAACAGGCAAAGATTTGGCTGAGCGACAAATTCTGCGTCCCGCTGGCAGCAGCACCGGGGCATGAACAGCCGGGGAATTGAAGGATGCCATCCGAGTGCTATTTATAGAGTCATAGAGGTTTACAACATGGAAACAGGCCCTTCAGCCCAACTTGTCCATGCCGTTTTCTTTTAAACCTCTAAGCTAATCCTAATTCCCCACATTTGGCCCATTTCCCCCTATACCCATCTTACTCATGTAACCATCTAATACTTTTTAAAAGACAAAATTGTACTTGCCTTGACTACTACTTCTGGCAGCTTCTTCCAGACGCCCACCACCCTCTGTGTGAAAAAATTGCCCCTCTGGACACTTTTATATCTCTCCCCTCTCACCTTAAACCTATGCTGTCTAGTTATAGACTCACCTACCTTTGGGAAAAGGTATTTACTATCTAACTGATCTGTGCCCCTCATTATTCTATAGACCTCTGTAAGGTCACCCCTCAGCCTTCTACGCTCCAGAGAAAAAAGTCCCAGACTATCCAGCCTCTCTTTATAACTCAGACCACTAAATCCTGATAGCATCCTAATAAATCTTTTCTGCACTTTTTCTGGTTTAATGATATCCTTTCTATAATAGGGTGACCAGAACTGTATACAGCGCAGAAGAAACAATACTATTCACTGCATCCCAATAAATGTAACAATAATAAATCAAATCAATTCAATTGAAATTCGAGGGAGGGTATTCAAGAGCAGTGTCAAGAAACGCTTACTCTCACAAAGGGTACTGGAAACCTAGAGCTCGCTCCCTCCCAAAATGCAAAAATTTCAAAACTGAGATTTATTTTTAAAAGGTGCAATGTCTGGACATATTCCTTTTACCCACAGGGGACAGGTCCCTGCATATTATTATATGTAACTTCTACCAAGCGTAAATGAGTTACAGGCCAACTGATAACCTTAAATTGGGTGTGAACATCATTCTTAGTGCACACAAGATCGTAAGCACAAAAGAGAGAGGAGCAGAATTAGGCCATTGAGCCCATCTGTTCCACTATTCTATCATGGCTGATGAGTTTCTCAACCCAATTCTTCTGCCTTTTCCCCATAACCTTTGATCTCCTTACCAATCAAGAACTTATGTATCTCTGTCTTAAGTATACTCAATGACTTGACCTCCACTGAATTCCATAGATTCATTACCCTCTGGCTGAAGAAATTCCTCCTCATCTCGGTTCTAAAGGGTCATCCCTTTACTCTAAGGCTGTGCCCTCGAATCCTTGTCTCTCCCACAAATGGAAACATATTCCCCATGTCCACACTATCCAGTTTATTACTCAGCAAGAGCTGCTCCATTGCTTTGTCAGTGTGGGGTGGTTGTGTCCAGTGTTAAGGAGAAGATCAGAAACTCCAAGGTATGTTGTGAAGTTAGCCTAGACTCCAGCTTTTTGGATTTTGGTATTAGGATGAGGCTAAGGTGTTTTTCTCTAGGTATGACTTGATTGGTCCATGAGGAAGCTTTCATTAAAACAAACTTCATTTGGCAATACTGTTAAAATATAACAAAAAGAATCAGCATAAGTTTTACCAATTGAAAATACTTAAACATGGAAGGTATAATTCTTAACAGCTAAGTATCTCTATTGTTCCAATGTAAATAATAGCCCCACAGACATAAATCCCTCTTCAGAATAAAGTAGCAATAGAAAAACATACTGGCTTACATGAATACATTGAAATCAGAACTAGAGGGCACAGCCTCAAAATAAGGGGGGGGCGGGAGGTGCAGTTTAGAACAGAGTTGAGGAGGAACTTCTTCACTCGAAGGGTGGTGAATCTCTGGAATTCTCTGCCCATTGAAGTGGTGGAGGCTGCCTCGCTGAATATATTTAAGTCACGGGGTAGATAGATTTCTGATAGACAAAGGAATTAAGGGCCATGGGGAGCAGGCGGGAAATTGGAACTGATCCACTTCAGATCAGCCATGGTCTTATTGAATGGCGGGGCAGGCTCGAAGGGCTAGATGGCCTACTCCTGCTCCTATTTCTTATGTTCTTATGTACTAAATTTACAGCCTTTTAACACCTCTGGACAGAGTAGTATCCTAGGCCCAACCATCTTCAGCTGCTTCACCAATTACCTTGTCTTCATCATAAAGTCAAAAGTGGGAATGTTTGTTGATGATTGCACAATGTTCAACACCATCTGCGAATCCTCAAACACTGAAGTAGTCTGTGTCCATATGAGCAAGGCCTGAACAACATTCATGCCTGGGCTGACAAATGGCAAGTAACATTAGTGCCACACATGTGCCAGCCAATGATCATCTCCAACAAGATGATCATCTAACCACCTTCCCTTGACTTTCAATGGTATTACCATTGCTGAATCCCCCACCAACCTGGGAGTTACCATTGATTAAAAACTGAAATACACTAGGCACATAAATACTGCGGCTACAAGAACAAGTTAGAGGCTGGAAATTCTGCAGCAAGTAACTCACCACCTGCTCCTCACTCATATTGTAAAGAATGCGTTTTGGTATAAAAATTGAGTCACTTTGTTGAGAATTATGTAGTCACTATCCTTCAAATCTCCACTTTGTCAAAGTGGCTAAAATCTACATGTATTATTAATCTTGTGTTGATACAACTTCAGCAAATGAGTCTTTAAACTCTAACCATTTTAGCTGTAGCTTAATGAAGTTTTTCAAATTAATCAAAATAATCTAACGGAGGGTTCCGGCAAATGGACCAAAGATCTTGCTCTCAAATGAGGATTGCTTGGTTTGGAGTAGTTCCTATTTATACTGTGCTCACCAGAGTATGCTGCGGACAATGAATGTGAGGTGCACCTTATGTATCTGTTCATAATGTGCCAGTAAATGAACTGCAGCAGGCACAGAATGAGCCGAGTGTTAACCATGCTGAAATAATTCACTTCTGTCTGTCGAAAAGGCCATTGATCTTTCTGTTGATCTGCACTCCTGCAGAACAGTTAGCAGCTTACTCTGACTCCACTTTGCCCAGTGCTGAGGGTAAATAATAAATGGAGATTTTTGTCTTTCTCCTCCTGTTTTGATGTACTGTTTATCGCACTGGGGAAAGAAAGAAACAAGCTGAGAATACCAGAAGAAAACATTTGCTGTAAATGAACAATGATTATTTCATGGAGAAGAAATACTCCCCATGTTTTAGTTTCTTCTTAGTTCTTCACATTAAAAGTGGCTTTACATTGGTACAAAACATTGTGTTCGTAGGATTTATTAGCAATTGTGCCACCATCCCTACACACACGCACACACTACACACACACACACACACACACACACACACACACACACGTACACATATCCTCACCCCCAACACCTTCCTGCCTTCAAGCCCATGAAGTTCTATGGTATGGAGATAAGCCATTGGACAGTAAGAAGGTACAAAGTTTAAGGGAGATGTACGAGACAAGTTTTTTACACAAAGGGTGCCTGGAACTCGCTGCCGGGGAAAGGTAGTGGAAGCAGGTACAATAGTGACTTTTAAGGGGCATCTGGGCAAATACATAAATAGGATGGGAACAGAGGGATATGATCCTGGAAGGAAAGGAGGGTTTTATTTCATACGGGCAGCATGGTCGGTACAGGCTTGGAGGGCCAAAGGGCCTGTTCCTGTGCTGTAATTTTCTTTGCTCTTTGTTCTCACAACACCACGTTAAAGTTCAGCAGGTTTATTTGGAATCACAAGCTTTTGGAGCACTGCTCCTTCATTGGGTGAGTGACGAAGGGGCAGAGTTCCAAAAACTCATGATGCCAAATAAACCTGTTGGACTTTAACCTGGTGTTGTGAGACTTCTGACTGTGTCCATAAAATTCTAGCCTGTATTACTTAAGGTGTGGATCTTCTGTTCTATTTAACCTGCACTTCATGCACATGGGAACATCTGAATTTAAAAATCACCACTTAGAATTATTGGATCTTCTCAACACTGACATGAAGTAAAGTTTATTTATTAGTCACAAGTAGGCTTACATCCACACTGCAATGAAGTTACTGTAAAGATCCCCTAGTTGCCACACTCCAGCGCCTGTTCGGGTACACTGAGGGAGAATTTAGCATGGCCAATTCACCTAACAGCACATCTTTGGACTGCGGGAGGAAACCAGAGCACCCGGAGGAAACCCATGCAGACACGGGGAGAACGTACAAATTCCACACAGACTGTGACCCAAGCCGGGAATCGAACCCGGGTCCCTGGCGTCGTGAGGCAGCAGTGCTAACCACTGGATTCAAAGGTGAGGAAAGAAAGATGCACAAGAGTTAAATGAACTAATGATTTCTACACTGAGGAAGAAATATGCTTCTGGATATGTGGGTGTGCTTTTCATTTTGGAACAATCTGTGGTATTTTCCGTGATGAAGGATGTAGAGTCACATTATGAACTCCACATGCTTTCAACTAAGGAGCGGATTAATGGATCCATAACAAAGAAACTAAAGTATGCAGCAGGTTGGTTGCACATAAGAACACATGAGCAGAAATAGGCCATGTGGCTCTTTCAGCCTGCTCTATATTCAGTACAATTGTGGCTGATCTTATACCTCAGGTCCACTTTCCTGCCCACTCCCACATACACTGGAAATGAAAAGTGGGTCTATCTCATCCTTGAATAGATTCAATGGTGGGGTATCAAAAACCCTCTGGGGTAGACCATTAAAAATTCACAACCTTCTGAGTACTCATGTGGCTTGCCCAGTTAAGCTTCTGGTCAATGGTGACGTCAGTTTAATAATAAAGTTTGAAGTTTATTTATCAGTGTCATCAAGTAGGCTTACATTAACAGTCAATGAAGTTACTGTGAAAATCCCCTAGTCGCCACATTCCACTACCTGTTTGGATACATTGAGGGAGAATTTAACATGGTCAATGTACCTAACCAGCACGTCTTTCAGACTGTGGGAGGAAACCAGAGTACCTGGAGGAAACCCACACAGACATGGGGTGAAACTGCACACAGACAGTGACCCAAGCCAGGAATCAAACCCAGGTCCCTGGAGCTGTGAGGCAGCAGTGCTAAACACTGTGCCACTGTGCCAGGACTCAATGATGGTAATGCTGGTGAGTGTCATGGAGAGGTGTTTAGGCTCTATCTTGTTAGAGGTGGGCATTGCCTGGCATTTGTCTAATCGGACTATTATTTATAAGTCTGAATGCTGTCCAACGCTGCATACAGGCACGGACTACTTCAGTATCTGGGAAGTTGTAAATGGGACTGATTACTAGACGGCCATCAGTGGACATCTTATGATGGAGGCAAAGTTATTGATGAAGCAGCTGAAGATCAGAGGAACAGTGGGGTTACTGGCAAGCCCCACTTAAAGTTAGAAAATCCATTCAGATATCAAAGGAATATTTGTGTCATCAATAGTTAATTCCCTTCTTTGCACTGCCTGTGTTTTAGTTGCACATGCAAGCAGATAGTATTCTCTATGACTTCTGTTGGTAGTTTTCCTCTCCAAGGAACTTTTAGCAATAAAGTTACATGACTTGTAACTGATCAAAGTTTTGACTTGTGTAAGAGGAGAATGTGATTGTTTTATAATGGCAGATATTTTATTGAGGACATTGTGGAAAGGACTAACCTGATCATAGTGACTAATATGTCCCCTCTATATTCCTTGTTCAAACTGGCAGTGTGCATATCATAGAATCACTACAGTGCAGGAGGAGGCCATTCAGCCCATCAAGCCTGCGCAAACAACAATCCCATCCAGGCCCTATCTAAATCCCACACACACACATATATATATATATATATATATATATATATCCTACTGATCCCCCTGACTAAGGGGTAATTTAGCATGGCCAATTCATCTAACCTGCACATCTTTGGACTGTGAGAGGAAACTGGAGCACCCAGGGGAAGCTCACGCGGACAGGGGGAGAACATTTAGACTCTACACAAACAGTGACCCAAGCCGGGAATTGAACCCCGGTCCCTGGTGCAGTGAGGAAGCAATGCTAACCACTCTGCCACCATGCTGCCCTATATTCCAATATGAATTGTTCAATTGTTCTAAACCCCCTCATTTAACAGAACTGTGTTGTGAAAAACGTTACCAGAGCAAGAACATTGATAGAACGTGAATGATAAGCATTTAATTGTAGCATCTGATTTCTGTAACGTCCCAGTAGTCCAGAGATGTTTTCCAGCCCAGAACATGGGCTGAATTCACCTGATGAAGAGGGAAACCTCGAAAGCTTGTGAGTTTACAATCAAATAAATCGGTTGGACTTAAACCTGGTGTTGTCAGACTTCTTACTGGACATAAGAACATACATAAGAACATAAGGAGCAGGAGTAGGCCATCTGGCCCCTCGAGCCTGCTCCACCATTCAATAAGATCATGGCTGATCTTTCTGTGGACTCAGCTCCTCTTACCCGCCCGCTCACCATAACCCTTCATTCCTTTACTGTTCAAAAATTTATCTATTCTTGCCTTAAAACATTCAGTGAGGTAGCCTCAACTGTTTCACTGGGCAGGGAATTCCACAGTTTCACAATCTTTTGCGTGAAGAAGTTCCTCCTCAGCCCAGACCTAAATCTGATCCCTCTTATTTTGAGGCCAGGACCCCTAGTTGTAGTTTCACCCGCCAGTGGAAACAACTTCCCTATTTCTGTCTTATCTATTCCCTTCATAATCTTTTATGTTTCTATAAAGCCTCCCCTCATTCTTCTGAATTCCAATGAGTATACCCCAGTCTACTCAGTGTCTCCTCATAAGCCAACCCTCTCAACATGTTGAATATGGAGAGGATGCTTCCTCTTGTTGGAGAATCTGGAATTAAGAGCCACTTTTTTAAAATTAAGGTGTCGCTCATTTAAGACAGAGATGAGGAAAAATTATTTCTCCAGAGGGTCCCGAGTCTCTGAAACACTCTTCTTCAAATACAGTGGAAGTAGGGTCTTTGAAAATTTTTAAGGCTAAACCAGATAGATTCACAACTAATAAGGGGTGAAAGGTTATTGGGGGGAGACAGGAACGTGGGGTTGAAGTTACAATCAGGTCAGTCATGACTTCACTGAATGATGGGACAGGTTCAAGAGGCCAAGTAGCCTACTCCTGGTTCTAGTTCCTCTGCTTATATGTATGTTCATATGTATCTCAATTGTCATAGAATCATAAAATCTCTACAGTGGAGAAGGAGGCCATTCAGCCCTTCGAGTCTACACCAACTCTTCAAAAGGGCATCTAACCTAGGCCCAAACCTCCCCTTAACTCTGCAAGTTTACCATGGCCAGTGAGCCTGAAGTCTTGCTGCATTTGGTAGCTACACTTCATAGATACCTCTACAGATATGAGACTCTCATTTCTATACACCGTTGGATTTTGTGTTGCTATCTATCTACAGCAAGTGAAGATTTCCATGGTTGACGAAGATAAGTCAGTGAGGAAGGCAGACATACGGATGCTTTTGATTTTTTTCCCTCATAGCCGCCTTCAACTTAGAAAATGTCACCGGTTTTTGCCTGCAGTGGAGTAGGGGGAAGAGAAGGGGAGTGCAACTTAAGCTTATTGAGAAAATAACAGTCAGCAATTAAGTGTTATTAAGAAAGGAGTTTTTTTTGAAGGTTCATAAATCATCCAGCCCTGCAGGATTACATATGAGAATGCCAAAGGAAATAAGAGCAGTGGAAGCATTTAATTGAAAGTGGACAAATGTCACTCTGGTGAAGCAAAGGCTGTTCTGATGAAGCTGAAATAACAGATTTTGCTCTGCATTCTTATGCATTGTACCAGACCTGGGGTCTAGAAATTCACCTATTTGACAAACAGGTGGCAAATGTGCGGCATACCGTGTTGGAAATGTGCTGCCCACCATATTGGTAGAGACATCAAAAGATCCATCCAGGGTTTCTGATGGACAGGGCCAAATGCTTTTCATAAGCAAGTGGCGATGAGGAGGGATGTCACCGTCTATTTGAGATCTGTCTCAGGCTGTTCTGAAAATAGGGCTTACATGTGACCGAACTGCTAATAATCATCATGGCCTTGATAATCGTGCTGGGCCAAGGGGATACCATTAGAAACACCAACCTCCTTTTTCTCAGTGCCCCGCTGTCTCCAGTTCCCCTCCCCCCTCCCCCTCCAGTAGCAGCACTGAACCTTTCACAGCCTGGGTTTCATATTGGTTTCCCATTAGTTGGCCAGTCAGCATGAAGCATTTCGCATCCTTTTTCCAAGCCCACTGGCTGCATGCAGCCAACGAGTGCAAAATTGAGGCCTGGAGGAGGTACGATAGTGGCACTCCTAAGGAGTCAGCACTAAGACTGCTGCTTTTCTTGTGTATATCAATGACCTGAACTTGTGAACTATGAGGAGGGGAGTGATAGACTTCAAGAGGCCATAACCAAGCTGACACAATGGACTGGCAAGTGGCAAATGAAATTTAATGCAGAGAAGTGTAAAATGATAGATCTTGGTCGGAGGAAGAAGGAACGGTAATATGAAATAAAGGAGACAATTTCGAAAGGGGGTGCTGGAACAAAACCTGCAAGAAAGGCCAGGGGTGGGGATGGGGAGGGGAGGGGTGCATCGAATGAACAGAGCTGCCCATGCAGAGAGCTGGCACAGGCATGATGGGCCAAATGTCCCCCTCCTGTGATGTAACTATTCTATAATTCTACGATGAAAAGAAGGTGTGTCCCGTATCCAAACTGGGTTACATCTGATGCAGCGCAAAGAACGGAAAGTATTCTCAGCACCAAGATACATCACCTTAATGAGTAATTTTATTTTTAAATTACTAACTCACACTTTTAGTCCAATTAAAAGCCATTAAGATGGGACTGAATAGCAGCAACTGTGTCATTTACATGTCATTAAGAACATTGCACCTGCTGGCAAACCATCTTGAATTCCAGGATGTAAATGTTTGGAAAAGATGCATCTATTTTTAATTTCTTCCCATTTTGTTGTGACGTGAAGCGGGAACTCTCTCTATTGTTTTATTTCAGGCTACATTAGCTAAACACTTTTAAAAGTGAAGAATTATCTATAAAAATGAAACACCCATCAGTACAAACAGATGTCAGCTGATGATTTGCTTTGACTTTCTACAGGCAATGATTGAGCCTCCCGATCTTGTCACATCAACTCTTTTTTCTCAGGCAAATTAAGGGAATACAACAGAATTCTTTTGGTGGCCACATGAAGGGACCATAAGTTCATAAGATATAGGAGCAGAATTAGGCCACTCAACCCATGGAGTCAGCTCTGCCATTCGATCATGGCCCATATGCCCCTCATCCCCATTTTCCTGCCTTCTCCCCATAACCCTTCAACCCATTACCAATTAAAAATCTGTCTAACTCCTCCTTAAATTTACTCACTGTCCCAGCATTTATCGCACTAGTGAATTCCACAGATTCACAACTCTTAGGGAGACCCATTATTATGGAATATCGTGTACAGTTTTAGTGCCCTTATCTGAGGAAGGCTGTCCTTACTGTAGAGGGAGTACAGCGAAGGTTTACCAGGCTGATTCCTGGGATGACAGGACTGCCATATGAGGAAAGATGTGGAGATGCCGGCGTTGGACTGGGGTAAACATAGTAAGAAGTCTCACAACACCAGGTTAAAGTCCAACAAGTTTATTTGACAGTAAAGCCACAAGCTTTCGGGGTTTGCCCCTTCAATGGTCACGGGCATTCGGCCTCTGATCTTCGGGTAAAACGTTCTCCAAGGCGGCCTTCACGACATACGACAGCGCAGAGTCGCTGAGCAAAAACTGATAGCCAAGTTCCGCTCGCATGAGGATGGCCTCAATCGGGATCTTGGGTTCATGTCACATTATCTGTAACTCCCATGGCTTGCTTTGGCTTGCAACATCTCACTTACTGTCCTGTCTGGAGTCAATACACATCTCTTTAACCTATGCTTAATTCTATCTCCACTCACATTGTCTGCACCTTTAAGAATTGATTAGCTGTAAAGAATCGCATTCTAATCAGTATTCTGTAAACTGTGTGTGCCTTTATATGCTCTGTTTGAGACCAGAACTCTGCACTCACCTGACAAAGGGGCAAACCCCGAAAGCTTGTGGGTTTACTATCAAATAAACTTGTTGGACTCTAAGCTGGTGTTGAGAGACTTCTTAATATAAGGAGAGACCAGGATTGTATTCAGTGGAGTTTAGAAGAGTGAGGGTGGGGGAACCTCATAGAAACTTTTAAAATACAAACAGGATTAGACAGGGTAAATTCAGAAAGAATGTTCCTGTTGGTGGGGGAGTTCAGAACTGAGGGCCATAGTTTGAGGATAAGTACCTTTTAGAACTGAAGTGAGGAGCAATTTCTTCATCCAGAGAGTGGCAAATCTGTGGAATTCGTTGCCACAGAAAATAGTTGAGGCCAAAACACTGTGATTTCAAGAAGAAATTAGATACAGCTCTTTGGACTAGAGGAATCAAGGGGTATGGGAGGAAGGTGGGATCAGGATACTGAATTTGATAATCAGCCACAATCAAAATGAATGTCAGGGCATGCTTGAAGTGTCAAATAGCCTATTCCTGCTTCTATGGTTCCATGTTTCTATTCCCATGAATGTTATGTATTGGGTTCTTCATGAAGTATTTGATCCGACTTCTCTCCTTATTGAGGCCTAGCTCCAAATGTATTAGGACAGAACCCATATTCTTCAACCTCACTATGTAATAAGACCTCAGTTGTATTATTACTGGAGTCCACTGAGGCCCAGCTATGATTAAAATAGAACAACATCAGCTGTTTTAACTTACTTTGAAATATGGTTAAGTAAAAAATGGTCTTTGTGACAGTTCTTTGTTTCATTTCTCAGAAATATTGTAAACAATAAAATTTGTACCTAATGTAAAACATCTTCCTCTGTGGTGAGCTGAAACTAAGAATCAGCATAGAACACTTTCTTCATCTTGGATTTGGACCATGCTTCAGAGGATGATGTGGTAGACATTTGGTTCTAATTATGTGGATAGATATGGTCATCTTACTACTTTTGCTGGATACAGTTTTGCTTCACCCCTTCCCTTGAGCCCACCCCCACTCACATCACAACACTATGCTTGTCTAAGATGCAGGACTGATAGCCTGTTCTCAGGTCCTTGTCAACTACAATTTGGGAAGTACAGAGATCCGTTTGAAGTGCCTGCTTTCGGTTTCCAGCTCTCTGTTATGTGGTGTTGAGGGGGTTGGTGTTAGAAGTTCATGGCTCTTGAAGGATGAAGAAGGGGCACGAGGGACGCAGGACATATTTACAAGGCTGAGAAGGGCATTCACGTTCCTCTTGGCCCACATAGGAGCAAATAAAAAGTAATTCATATTTCAGGGCCTTGTCTGGCCCCAGCTCCTCTTCGTTGCCAGGTTAGCCCAGTGGCAAAGTCACCACAGTTCACCCAGACAGGGACAAGTTAAAATTACAGTCAAGCCCCAATGAACATAAGAACATAAGAAATAGGAGCAGGAGTAGGCCATCTAGGACCAATGAGGTTCTGAGATGATGAGATGCATGTAAGTATGAAGAAAATCTCCACTGCCTTCAGATGGTTGTCCCCCTCACCTGCTGAGAAGGACAGGTCAAATGGAATGCATGGGAATAAGGCATGGGAATGGTGTAGTTGCAATCCTTTTAACAGCCCCCAAACTCCAATTTGGTCAGCAGCGTTGAAATTGTCCCTCCAATATCTGGGGAAATCGCTCTGTTGTCCACTGAAATCAACTGCCCTCGTTTGTCTTTCAATGCATGCACAGGAACCATGTCAACAAGAGAACGGACAAGTGCCCCCCTGCACCCCCAACCCCCTGTGTGGTGTTTTGCGGCAGCATAGGTGGCTGCCATTAGCCAGTCCTGCCACTGTCAATGAGTTTCCCTACTGTTTGCACCCTCCACCACCGGGTAACCTGCGGCATGGGGGTCACCATCAACAGGACCAGAAGATTGTACCAGCAAATTTCAGTAAGAAGTCTCACAACACCAGGTTAAAGTCCAACAGCTTTATTTGGTAGCAAAAGCCACAGGTGGCGTTTGCTACCAAATAAACCTGTTGGACTATAACCTGGTGTTGTGAGACTTCTTATTGTGTTTACCTCAGTCCAACGCCGGCATCTCCACATCAGAAAATTTCAGTCATGTTTCATTGGAAGTAGTTGACAACAAATGTCAAGGCTTCTGGAATGTGATAGTATTGTCCTAACCACACTGCCCAGTCATCTGGGTTTCAGCCCCAGTGTTGGCATTGATCTGGGCTCATGTACTCAACAGCATACTTCCATAAAGGGCTACGAACAAAGCAATCACTCACAATTGAATACAGTATCCTGAGAAATTGAGATATCTTCACATCTCTCCACACTTTGAAATGGACAAAATGCAAATCATTTAATTGTTGAAACCTTTCCTTGGCACCACTGAACAGAACAGTGAAGTTCTAGTGAGCTGAATCAAATTTCATCTTTGGTGGATAACTAGAGCTAATCTGAGATTCCCCATGTTGGTGGCAAAATATTCCAAATCTCCACTGGCCTCGATTTATCCTGTGGGATTTGGATCCCTGCCATCGTGGTCAGGTGGGGGTCAGAAGCTCACACGGTTTCGAGAACAGCCATTGACTTGTGATTTTCCACCGGTTGGCCAATTAAGCACCAGAGGGCAAGCTCAACATCCAAATTTAGGATCGAGGGCCAGCTCTCGAAACTGGAGGACTACCATGAGGTCTCACCATACTTATAAGAAGAAGCAGGATGCTTTTTAAGGCTGGCTTTTCATCATAGAGACACCCTGTTTCCAAGTTTTTGTCTCATGCTTAACTTTACAAAATGGCCTCAGCAGCCACAGAGTGGCCGAGGACTCTGACAGAAACCAGGTAGATAGGAAGGGCCTCCGGCCTGCTGCACCTTTTCCCCAAAGCTCCAGGCATGCCAGGAGCCACACTGGAAAATTCCTGTCGGCCTCCAATGATTCCAGGGTGACCAAACATCCTGTATTTTGTGGCATTGTCCAGTAATTTTGCAATTTGTCCCCATGTCCCGTAACAATGATAGACCTTAGTAGGCCTTATCGAGCAGTTAGATCTGTGCATTCCACAACCTCCTGCCCCACATATCGCCTCTGGGAAAATGGCGTGGAGGGCAGGATGGGGTCGGGAAACGAGGAAATTGCAGGCCCAATCACCAGTATGCCCGCTGGAGCAATGAAATACAATTTGTGCATTGGAATTCTCAACATAGCTGCAAAACCTCTGAACTATATAATTTTGCACAATAGGTTGATGCATTTATTCTTGATCTGGGGATGTCTCAAGATCATGATTCAACTAGCTATAGGGTAAGTGGATATGTCAAATGTGTTACTTAATTAATGCAGCACAGTGTGCGTGTGTGTGGTAAATTGCTTCAATGTTTTCTAATGCACAATACGTAATGCTTGAAAGCTTGTGTTGATCTAAGTTTTACTCATATCCGTGCAAAGGAAGAACTCCAGACGGATTCAGTGAGTAAGCCTTTTCGTTTTCGATAAACAGAAAATTCATCTGGTTATCTTTGCTTTATTTTCCTGAACTGAGTGCAGCATGATGACACAGTGGGTAGCACCGTTGCCTCAGAGCGCCAGGGGGCCAGGTTTGATTCCCAGCTTGGGTGACTGTCCGCGAGGAGTCTGCACGTTCGCCCCGTATCTGCGTGGGTTTGCTCTGGTTTCCTCCCACAGTCTGAAAGACGTGCTGGTTAGATGCATTGGCCGTGCTAAATTCTCCCTCAGTGTACGGGAGTGTGGTGACCAGGGAATTTTCACAGTGACTTCATTTCAGTGTTAATGTAAGTCTACTTGTGACACTAATATGTAAACCACATCCAGTTACACAGGATGTTACATATGTCACAGCTTCATTATATTTTCAATATTATAAAAGTAGCCAAGCTGCAAATTATTTACAGCACAGAGTCAAGGAAATTAAATACAGTACAGAAGGGGAGGCACAATGGCACAGTAGTTAGCGCTGCTGCCTCGCTGCTCCAGAGACCCAGGTTCAATTCCGGCCTCGGGTGACTGTCTGTGCAGAATTTGCACATTCCCTCCTTTGTGTTTGCGTGAGTTTCCTCCCACAGTCCAAAGATTTGCAGGTTAGGTAGATTGGCCATGCTAAATTGCCCCTTAGCGCCCCAAGATGTGTAGGATAGATGGATTAGCCATGGTAAATGCGTGAGGCTACAAGGATAAGATGGGAGAGAGGGTCTGGGTAAGACAGTCTATCAGAGAGTTGGAGCAGACTTGATGGGCTGAATGGCCTCCTTCTACACTGTCAGGATTCCATGACTCAATCTACCGCACAGGTTCATACCCAGCATAAGTTCAGTTGCCATGCATAAGAACGCCAGCAATATGGTCTTCAAATGCTTATAGTCTAATTTCAATAAAATAGCAATTGTGGTCCATGTTGTTTTGTAGAAAAGCCGTTAAGCAGTTATTCAGATGTCAACTGTGCTCTTTAAATAAATGCTACAAACTTCCATTTGGGTAAACTGATTGCAAGGGGAAACACAGTTTGCATTCAGAGCTGAATGACTATTACTTGTCCTGTGAGAAGCGGAGACATCATTATTTGTGAAAACATTTACCTCCTGCTGGCGAGCGTTGGATAATAATCAGCTTAAAGCAAACACCAAGCGGCAGGAAGCCCATTGGCCCCTGACAGATTTGCTGTCATTTGTAAGGAGTCTGTAGAGTTGCTTGCTCCATTCACAATAGCAGCAACATGTTGATTTAACTCTGAGGTTGATGCATCATTACTGTATGCTAGAACCGTGTGCACTTCCTTGACTCCAGGGGCATCTTTCACATTCTCTGGTGGACGCAGTGAAATTTCGCAGGATGTGGAACACAGAAAAAGACCATTTGGTCCAAATGCTCATGCTGTTGGGAGCTCTTTTCCATTAAGAATCATAAAATCCCAACAGTAGAGATGGAGGTCATTCGGCCCATCGAGTCTGTACCGACCACAATACTACACAGGCCCTATCCTCACAATGCCACACACCTAGAGTCGTAGAGGTTTACAGCATGGAAACAAGTCCTTCGGCCCAACTTGTCCATGCTGCCCTTTTTTTAACTCCTAAGTTAGCCCCAATTACCTGTATTTGGTCCATATCCCTCTATACCCATCTTACCCATGTAACTGTCTAAATGTTTTTTAAAAGACAAAATTGTACCTGCCTCGACTACTATCTTTGGCAGTTTTTTCCAAATACTCACCACGCTCTGTGTGAAAAAATTGCCCCTCTGGACCTTTTGTATCTCTTCCCTCTCTCCTTAAAACTATGCCCTCTTGTTTTAGACTCCCCTACCTTTGGGAAAAGGTGTGACTATCTAGCTGATCTATGCCCCTCATTACTTTATAGATCTCTGTAAGGTCACCCCTAAGCCCCTTACACCCCAGAGAAATAAGTCCCAGTTTATCCAGCCTTTCTTTATAACTCAAATCATCAAGTCCCAGTAGCATCCTAGTAAATCTCTTCTGCACTCTTTCTACTTTAATAATATCCTTTTTATAATAGGGTGACCAGAACTGTACACAGTATTGCAAGTGTGGCCTTGGCCAATTTCTTGTACAACTTCAACAAGACATTCCAACTCCTGTATTCAATGTTCTGACCAATGAAACCAAGCATGCTAAATGCCTTCTTTACCACTCTGTCCATCTGTGACTCTACTTTCAAGGAACTATGAACCTGTACCTCTAGATTTCTTTGTTCTGTAACTCTCCCCAACGCCCTACCATTAGCTGAGCAAGTCCTGCCCTGGTTCAATCTACAAAATGCATCACCCGTATTTGTCTAAATTAAACTCCATCTGCCATTTGTCAGCCCACTGGCCCAATTGATCAAGATCCCAGTGCAATCCAAGATAACCTTCTTCACTGTCTACTATGCCACCAATCTTGGTTTATCTACAAACTTACTAACCATGCCTCCTATATTCTCATCCAAATCATTAACGTAAATGACAAATAACAGTGGACCCAGCAATGACCCCTGAGCTGGTCACAGGCCTCCAGTTTGAAAAACAACCCTCTACAGTCACCCTCTGGCTTCTGCCATCAAGCCAATTTTGTATTCATTGAGCGACCTCACCCTGGATCCTGTGAGATTTAACCTTATGCAACAACCTACCATGCTGCACCTTGTCAAAGGCCTTGCTAAAGTCCACGTAGACAACATCGACTGCACTGCCCTTATCTACCTTCTTGGTCACGCCTTCAAAAAATTCAATCAGCTCTGCCCTGCTTATCCCCCTGTCGTGAGGGTCAATTTTAGCATTGCCAATCAACCTAACCTGCACATCTTTGGACTGTGGGAGGAAACCAGAGCACCCAAAGGAAACCCACGCAGACATGGGGAGAAAGTGCAAACTCCACGCAGACAGTAACCCGAGGCCAGAATTGAACCTGGATCTGTGAGGCAGAAATGCTAACCACTGTGCCACTGTGCCATTCCAACCCTACCACATCATCTTTGATTTCTTCTTCCCTCACACATATTTCTGGTGAGATCTCAAGTGCATCCATCCTACTCACCTCAATTGCATCCTGTGATCACAAGTTCTACATTCTAGCCACTCTCTGGTGATAGAGGTTTCCCCTGATTTGCTGAGAGGAGAGCTGATAGAAGTCTACAAAATTATGAGAGGCAGAGACAGGGTGGATAATCAGAGGCTATTTCCCAGCGTGGAAGCATCAATTACAAGGGGGGCACAGGTTCAAGGTAAGAGGGGGAAAGTTTAACGGAGACGTCCAGGGGAAGTTTTTCATGCAGAGAGTGGTGGGTGCCTGGAATAAGCTGCCAGAGGAGGTGGTGAAAGCAGGCACATTAACAACATTTAAAAGGAATCTGGATGGGTAGGGAATAGAGGGATTCTGATCCGAGTAAGGGCAGGAAGTTGTTTTTAGTTTAGTTAGGACATCATGATCAACAAAAGCTCGGAGGGCTGTTCCTGTGCTGCACATCTCTTTGTTCCTTGTTGCCCATTAGATTTATTAATGTCTGTCCTATATTCATGGCATAGAAAAGCAAAATAGAAAATGTGACGATAATAAATCAAATCAAATAATAAATCAAATCAAAGCCACCTGGCACCAACTACCAAGCCCCAAGTGTCACCATTTATATAAAATGCCAGAGGAATCATAGGCAACATGAATCAACCTCTTCAGTAGCGGACTGAGACTTCTTTATAAATGTTGAAAATTATTTTTAATTTCTATTGTTTAAATACAGAAAAGAAGAAGTTTGGTCAACTAACATCAGTGTTTACCTGATGAAGCACAGGGACTGATCATCAAGATTCTAGCTTATTCATTACACCTACAAGATTACCACTACTGAAACATTTGCTCGCTGATTAATCCTTGACTTTTTCTTTAATAGCCATTCATTTAAAGCATCCATTATCCTCTGCAAAATGGTGGTGGACTCCACCAATCATGATGAACCATTCTATCCCTAGGCTGGTGCTAAATCACAAGTGGCTGTGAGTGTTTTCAAAGGCTTCCTTCACCCTGTACCTCTGTCGAGCGTGAGTTTTACTAATGATTATTTCATGTTTTAATGGATCTTCTCTGCAGATTGCTGTTATTCCATTGATCTGCTTAGGAATGAGGTGGGTTCTCTGTAAGAGAGGGGCAGTGTCAGTCAACTGGGGCCAATTGAGATCGGAACAGTCCAGCTATTTTTTCACACCAAACCTGTTTAGCAAAACAGGATAGCTAGCATTTCTTTTCACTCATTGATTCATACATAAACAAATGTACTGCTTGTATTCCCTTCCAATACAAATCTCACTACTCACAGAGATTTCAGGTCATTACACATCTGAAGCAGTACCAGAGAAATATGTTCTGGCAATTCACAGGGAAGAATAAATGCCAGAAAACAACTTTCACTTTCTGGGCTGGATTGACAGGCTTGGAATGTCACGCAGAGATGGAATCCCAGGATCTCTCAAAATGCCTCACGGAATTTGGATATATCCCCGAAGCTTGCCACTATAGGGGTGGCACGGTGGCACAAGGGGCAGCATGGCGCCAGGGACCCCAGTTCGATTCCTGGGCTTGGGTGGGGTTTGCACATCCTCCCCGTCTCTGCACGGGTTTCCTCCAGGTGCACTGGTTTCCTCCCACAGTCCAAAGATGTGCAGGTTAGGTGGATTGGCCATGCTAAATTGCCCCTGAGCATCAGGGGGACTAATTAGGGTAAATGTATGGAGTTATGGGGATAGGGCATGGGTGGGAATGTGGCTGATGCAAACCCGATGGGTCAAATTGCTTCCTTTTGCACTATATGATTCTATGATTCTTGGTGTTAAATTGTTCATGAATGTAGATGAATTGTTCATGAATTGTCACAGAATTAAAACTGAACGTTGTTAGTGCAGCATGAGGTATCACAACAAGGAAATCTTGAATCACAATCGTGGTTTATTGAAGGAGTCTTTGTTTCTCTGTTTCTATGCAAGATAAAGCTATAGTTGAACAAGCTCAATGTAGATATGAGTCTAATTCCACCGACTCCCAGGCTCACACTAAAGATTCCCTTCTACCAAGACATATGATAATTGTGAGCAGTGGGGTGGGGGGGAGCAGGAACTGCCCTGATCCCTTTTGGGGGGGGAGGTCACTGTGACGCTTGTGTGTGGAGTAGGGGGGAGGAGTTACTTTGAAATCTGTCGGGGTGGGGACAGGGGCACCCCAATGTCTGTAAGGGGAGATGATTCATGTCCATTGGGGTGTGGGGGGAGGGGGAGGTGTCAGTTTAATTCAAATGCAGAGCAGTGCACCCTTTAAAGTTGGCCCCCCAGTCTCTGGGGAGCCAGTGTTGCCGGCTCTATCAGGTCCCACCCCACCGGAATGATGGTGAAAACCACATCCCCAGGCTCTCTGTACATGCACTGCCAGAAAATCCAGCTGGAAATCCAGGCTCTGTGCTGGAGAAATACATAGTTTTCCTGCTTAAACTGGCCCTCTGAAAAAGGATCGGGAGATTCTTTCGGCTGGAGATTCAGATTCAGTTGATTGGCAAAAGATCCAGAGGGAGATAAGAATCTTTTAAACACAGCAAATTGATTTGACCTGGACAGCACTGCATTGAAAGGAGGCATATTGAATATTATCTTACAAATGGATGCAGTTTCACATCATTGAATGAAATCCCTACAGTGCAGAACAAGGCCATTCAGCCCATCAAGTCTGCACCAACTACCCGATAGGTCATCTTACCCAGACTCTATCCCCGTAATCCCACATAGTTACCCCACTAACCTTCCCTAACTCACATCAAGGGGCAATTTAGCATGACCAATCCATCTAACCTGCGTCTCTTTGGACAATGAGAGAAAACCGGAGCACCTGGAGGAAATGCACACAGACACGGGGAGAATGTGTAAACTCCGTACAGACGGTAATCCAAGCCAGGAATCGAACCGGGCTCCCTGGCGCTGAGAGGCAGCAGTGCTAACCACTGTGCCACAATGTTGCCCTAACGGGATGCACATTAAAAACGATGATGTCAACTTCAGCAACTAAAACAGGCTTCGATGAATGTTTTGTCCCAAAATTTGTCCTTTTCCCCCTGTTTTTCCATATAAAGTACATGCATATCAAGAAGCAATTTCTAAACAACTGTTTCAGATCCAGATACGTCCAGATATAATGAACGAGATGCTTTCTGATGTAGTACACAGAGTAATACAATTAATATATAAACTGGACACAGCGTGTCACACTAAACACAGGTACATGCAGGTTCAGAATTGGGAATATAGCAATACTGCAGACAGATGCAGAATGGGGGATTATATTTATCACGGCAAACAATATGATTGGATATAAAATCAGAATGCATCCTAAGGCTTTCGGTCACTCAAGGTATCTGCCTTGCATTACTCCTGTGAAGGATATTGAGAGGCTTTGCAATGTTAAAGACCTTTTATAAATGCAAGTTGTTGTTGCTTCTGTGAAAAAAGCTACGAACTGAGTAAAGAGGCGATACTCAAACACAATAAACTGAATACAGACCAACAGAGACAGGGCAGAGTTGTCCCCTCCTATCAGCGGTGGGTTTTGTGGTGGGTGGGTGAGTGGGGGCAGGAAATATGACGGGAGCTAAAAAATGAGTTTCCAAACGGTGGGAAGTGATGGCAGCGACTTACAGTCCTGACCATCATAGAGGGATAAAGACAGGTCGACATTTCGAAGAAGTCATTTCGCTTCTCATTGTCGAGATTCAAATGAAGATCTGACTGGAATTGTTTCTCCTCCACCCACGCTCCCCGCCCCACCACAACCACCATCCTCCCCTCCCCGCGCCACCCACCATCCCCCGCCCCCCAACCCCCGCCACCACTCACCTTGTCCAATCATCCAGTGGGATTTCATATCAGTCCAGAACTCGTCTCGGCCAACGTGGCATGCACATGATGGATTTAGCCGCATGGAAGCCTGCTTGTGGGCCCAAGGCAGAAGGTAAAGTCTCATGATCATAGAGTTATAGAATACCAACAGTACAGAAGAAGGCAATTTGGCCCATCAAGTCTGTACCGACTACAATCCCACCCAATACCTATTCCCATAACCCCACACATTTACCCTGTTAATCTCTCTGACGATTGGTCATGCTAAAGTTGATCCTATCAACCTAACCCACACATCTTCGGACTGTGGGAGGAAACCGGAACACCTGAAGGAAATCCACGCAGACACGGGGAGAAAATGCAAACTTCACACCGACAGTGTCCCAGACTGGAATGAAACCTACGTCTCTGGCGCTGTGAAGTAGCAGTGTTAACCACTGTGCCACCATGCTGGAGCAGATGGTGAAGTCTTGTGATGGGGGACCCTAGAGCAAACCATCAGGCAGTTGGAGCATCATAGAAACAGAGAAAATTGAGCAGGAGTAGGCTATTCAGCCCATTGAGCCTGACCCACCATTTGATAGGATCATGGTTGATTTCAACGCCATTCTCCCGCACACTCCCCATACTCATTGATGCCTTTCTTCTTGGCCTCGGAACTGCCAGCACAGCACCCCTCAGCCACACACACATGCACACACACACACGCACACACACACAAACACACACACACACATTTACATACACACATTAACGCACACATACACACACATACAGGCACAAACATGTGCACACACACCCACAAATATACACACACACCCATATACATGTATACGCACATACACACACACACATAAACTACAGGGAAATTTTACCAATCCACCTAACCTGTATGTCTTTATGGGAAGAAACTGGAGCACCTGACGAAAACACATGCAAACACTGGGAGAATGTGCAAACTCCAAACAGATGCCTTTAGAAATCTATTTCCTTCTTAAATATATTCAGTGACTTAATTGACCTCCACAGCCTTCTGCGGTAAAGAATTCCATAAAGTTGCCACCCTCTGAGTGAAGAGGTTTTTCCTCATTCCAATCCTAAATTGACCACCGTAAAACATTTCTGCATCTTGTTTTAAAAGTTGGTCCGAGCGAGGCATGAAGCGTCACCAAATCTTTACCTCCACAATGCAGCTTTGAGGCAGCTTTACATAGCCTCCTTCCAGTTCAAGGCCTTTCATCCCATTTCCTGAGCTCGCAAATGTAAGTGGGCAGAAGCTGTTAGAATGCATTGAAACAAGAAATGGACAGAATGCTTTCACCCACATCCCTTTTCACAAGTGAAAGAACTCACTGTCTTTGGGCTCTGGGGTTTATTACAAAATGGATAACCACCTGATTTTCTCATGCACGGCTAATTTTGTCACATAATTGTGGACTTGGAAACAAAAATCCCTTTATCTTAACAGACCTCAGTACAATTGCAAAGAGATGTGAGTTCCACGTGTAGGGCATGCTGATAGGAGCTGTTCCGTTTAAAAGGCCTTTTTCTTTGTTGAGATTTCCCCAGACGCTCAAATCACTAAAGGGAAATTAAATGAAAATAAATCTGATATTTGTGGAATAAACTGATAAATGTTCTCAACAGCTGTGGCCTCTTGTAACATTGCAAGCTTGAAGTTGACCAGTATATCGTGGAAGCAACTTCTTAACGATATAAAAACGAAACACAGTAATATTTCATATAACCTTCCGATTCCTTTCACTGTGGCACTCGCTGACAACTTGCTTACTCGGCAACGAGTCTGTTTAAAACTGGCAACTAACCAAGTAAGAATTAATGCAGACGCTAAAATGTATATAATTTCAGAATTGAATGCATCCAAGTTAGCAATTTAAGCAAAATGAGGTGTCACCTGAGGTCAGCTACACCTGCAGGTTATGTAGTGGGACTCCTTGCTGGCATATTTTGCTCATCTTCGGTTAGTTCTCCTTCCCTCACGGGGCAAGGGAGGGTAAATACATACAGTGAATTGTATTTGCAATTTCTCACAAACAGCTTTGGGATGTATAATCAGATACTCTGGTTTTATTTTTAATGGTTGCACTGGTTAAGGGAGGAACGTTGACCAAGACAGGGAATGAAAACTCCCTGCTTGTCTTCCAATAATAGCCTTTGGGGGGGCGGGGGTCTTTAATGTTACTTAAATGGGCACAGTAAGAAGTCTCACAACACCAGGTTAAAGTCCAACAGGTTTATTTGGAATTATGAGCTTTCGGAGCACTGCTCCTTCATCAAATGAGTGATAAAGGAGTAGTGCTCGAAAGCTTGTGGTTCCAAATAAACCTGTGGGACTTTAACCTGGTGTTGTGAGACTTCTTACTGTGCCCACCCCAGTCCAACGCCGGCATCTCCACATCTTAAATGGGCCACCAAGGGCTTGATCATCTGAAGGAGTTTGCCTCTGGTGAAGTTGGTGAAGTGCATAGGGCATGAAGTTGGAACTACGACACATTTTGGAATAGTATAGTTACAACGACAGTGTTAGGTAGGGACTTGCAACTTCACCAGAAAGCACTGCAGAAAGGTGGTAACTTGAAATGCAGCAGGTGTTGCCACAAGGCCAGCATATCACCACATCTGGTGCTGCTGTCAACAATGGGGCTAAGCTGCCCTAGGAATGTGATTTTTATTTTTATTTCTGCAGCACTGAAGAATCAGTGTTCTTACAATGGAATCAAGCTTTGCAGCCATGTTAAACTGATCTTTCTCTTTGCCCTATCTGTAACTGCAACACTATATCAGGAGGGCTGCTCTGGCCGTGCTCTCCCCAAGGTTGGAAAATCCTCCCCTGAGGTCAATGGATCTTTGCACAGTCCGTGTCCCAGTTGTTACAGACCCCCATGGCAGGTGGGACAGGAAAATTCTACTCTTTATTCTGCACCTCTCCTTTCCTACTTCCCTATACACTTCATGAATGGTATGTCTTGCCTGTATAGCACACAAGAAACAATACCTTTCATTGTATCCCAATAAATCAAATCAAAGACTGAGGCCTATTTGACCCCTGCTACAGGGGTCCTCCAGCCTACTAATATCACTTGGAATTCCTTTTAGAAGGGGGCATTAAAAGAGAAATCAATTTGCTTACAGTTTTGTTAATAAAATTTCATGAAGGATCGTTAGCTCTGCCCATAAGAAAGGCGCAGGTTCATTCTGACTCCATCTGCCTGTGTCACTAGAGTGTAACGGCTGTATAGTATTATTGAACATTACTGTGAGTTAGTTTCGCAGCAGCATGTTGAATATGCTTCAGTCGCCATCATTTTCAAACACTGTCACTAGCAGCAGTCAATATCGCATCTATCACATTAAATAATGGCAAGGCAAAGAAAGCCTTAGTGCGTGGTATGACCTTGAATCACTGACTGCTCAGGAGAACCGATTCCAACAAAAAAAAACAACTGTTTGGCAGCTCCAGATTTCACACAACTACAAAAAAACAGCTTTCTCCAAACACTTCGCCTCTTCAGTTTTTCATTTGCAATTTTGCGGTTCTGCTTTTTACTGATCTATGGGCCACACATTTCCATAAATGTTATAACTATGAACAGGAGGGCCGGGGGCGGGGGCTGGTGGTGGTGGTGGTTAAGCACATATGAGGGAGCTACATTCAAGGCATATATTGTACATAAGAGTCTGTTGTGCAGCTTTACTAATGCCAGAGAGTGTCATAGTGAAGTGCATGAGGTACATCAGAAATTATTAGCGGTAGTGCTTTGAGTTATTTGTTAAAGTACAAGAGTGAAAGGTAAGCAGTATAACGGAGCATTATTGAGAGAAGCATGCATATATCAGAGAGTTTTATAGTTGGAGGCGCATCAAAATTTATTGTTTTTTTTATTTGTTCTCAGTCTGTGGTGCATAAGCAAGGCCACATTTATTGTCCAAATCTAAATGCCCTGTCAGGATAGTGAGCTTTCCCCTGGAACTCCCACACATTTTGGAATAGTACAGTTACAACGACAGTGTTAGGTTGGGACTTGCAAAATATTGACTCAAAAATGATAGCAGCATGGTGACATATCCCCAAATCAAACTGGTATGTGACTTGGCAGTGAAGTTATGCTTTGTTGGTGCTCCCACATCTTTCTCAGTGGTAAGCATTGCAGAGGGGAGAGGTGCTGCCCATGTAACCTTGGTGAGTTGATGGGCTGCATTCTGTAGATTGCACATTTTGCAACCACACTGCATCAGTGATACAGCAATTGGATATTAAATCCACAGAAATGGCATTGATCATGCCATCTACTCTTTCCTGGAGCTGCTTTGGGATCTGTGTGGCTGCACATGTGATGTGTGCATTCTAACACACACCCGAATTGAGCCTGGTACATGGATGGACAGGATTAGTGGGATCGAGAGGTTAGCCATTTATTGCAGCTTCTATTCTGCTCCTGCAGCTGCGACAGTCATATGGTTGATCCAGTTAAGTTACCCACCAGCCGTCACCCAATGCAAAAACGATGGAGGTTATGATGGAAAAAGTGACAGGTATATCAAAGAAGTTTTTGCAAAGATCATGGCTATATTAAAGTGGTGTGGTAGTGGAGTATGAGAGCAAGGTGGAGAATTAAAATAACAGACCACCAGAAGCTCAGATATTAAGCATATAATAAAAAAGGAAGTGGATAGTCATATGCTCTTTCCTAGGGTTGAAAAGTCAAGCACTAGGGTGCATAGGTTTAAGGTGCATGGAGAAAAGGTTAGAGGAGATGTGCGAGGCAAGTTTTTTTACACAGAGGGTGGTGAATGTCTGGAACACGCTGCCCAAGGAGGTGGTGGGAGCAGGTACGATAGTGGTATTTAAGCGGCAACTAGACAAATACATGAATAGGGTGGGAATGGAAGGATAGGGACTCTGTAAGTGCATAACGTTTTAGTTTAGGCGGGCATCATGATCAGCGCAGGCTTGGAGGGTCGAAGGGCCTGTTCCTGTGCTGTACTTT
The DNA here is from genome assembly GCF_965287045.1 of Carcharhinus amblyrhynchos. Lineage (NCBI taxonomy): Eukaryota > Metazoa > Chordata > Chondrichthyes > Carcharhiniformes > Carcharhinidae > Carcharhinus > Carcharhinus amblyrhynchos. The sequence goes on from NC_137339.1 coordinate 12,706,221, forward strand.
TCTTTGTTCTTTGTTTTTTGAAGAGTTCCATAAAGCAGTCACCCAATGCAAATGTGGTGGTGGTGATTCTGACATCAAAGGTGCAGGGTGCATCAAAGGATGTTGTGTAAAGGCCATGGGTACAATGAAAGCATTATAGAGGTGGAGGATATCAGAGTGCATATACCATTGGTGAAACACGCTTAAAAAATAAACAGTGACAGATATGGAGTATATCTGTAAATGTATTATTCTGGACGAAGGATACATTGAATAATATTTCAATTTGTGTGCATAGCATGTTATATGCCAACCCAAATTACAGTAATGTGAAAATCTAGTCAGGATGTTGTGTAATAGGTGAATGAAGGACAGGGTTGATGTCAAATTAAGGGCACAAGAGGCACTGTACCAGCAGCACAACAACAATTAACAGCCCTTTGATTAACTGAGGAGCCACACAATGAAGCAGCTTTGATTAACTGGCTACGTATTAACTCTCTGTTCATTCAAAAGCCATTTACTGCATTGGAATGTCTATGAGGTTGTGGTGAGTCAGAATAGCGCATCCGCATTGGCTGCAAATCAGGTTAGAGGTTCTGTTAATTTTTCATAGAATTAATCATAGAATGTATACAATACCAAAGGAAGCCATTCAGCCCATTGTGTTTGTGTTAGCCCTCTGAAGAAGCAGGTCATCTAGTGTCACTCCCCTGCTTTTCCCCTGTGGCTCTGTAAATCTTTCTTTTGTTAGGTAATGATCCTATTCCCTTTTAAAGCCTCATTTAACCCTGCATCCACCACACTTTCAGGGATGCTTTCCAGAACTTAACCATTTGCTGTGTGAAAAGGTTCCTCTTTATGTGCCCTCAACTGCTTTTACCAATTACCTTAAATCTGTGCCCTCTGATACTCAATCTTTCTACCAACAGGAACAGTTTCTCCTGACATGCTTTGCCCAGATGCTTCATGATTTTGAACCTCGATTTATTCTTTTCTCAACCTTCCCTTCTCTAAGCAAATCCAGCAGAGGGCAGCAGAGCGGCGATGCTGATTGGCTATTGCGTGGAAAATTTGCATAGGAGCAGTCACTGTTTCCAGAATGGGGTTCTCTGGAAGACACCCTTTTGTTCAAGTAAAGGCAAGCATGCACAGGGGGCAGCAGGGGAGCAACGCTGATAGAACTGTAAATAGGTTTAATTCTGCACGGTTTGCAATTCAAAGACATGTAGATTTGCAGTGGGTTTATTTGAGATTTTTATGAATAAAGTACATTTTTGGAAAAAAAAGGTTGTGGGAAATGTGACACAGTAAGATCAAAAGCAAATATTGTTGTTTTAAATTCTTTCAAGATACATGAGTGCTGCCATCATAATGTCGGCATTTGTTGCTCATCCCTAATTGCTCTTGAGAATGCATTTTTCTTTATTATTCATTCGTGGGACATAGGTGTAGCCGGCTGGCCAGCATTTATTGCCCATCCCTAGTTGCCCTTGGAGGCAGTTGAGAGCAACCACATTGCTGTGGCCCTGGATTCACGTGTAGGCCAGACTGGGTAAGAATGGCAGATTTCCTTCCCTAAAGTACATTAGTGAACCAGATGGGTTTTTCTGACAATTGACAATGGCTTCATGGTAATCATTTGATTCTTAATTTCAGATATTTTTCATAGTATCCAAATTTCACCACCTGCCATGGTGGAATTCGAACCCCAGCTCCCGGAACATGAGCTGAGTTTCTGGATAATCAAGCGATAATACAACTAGGCCATTGCTGCCTTCTTGGACTGCTGCAGTTCATTTGCAGGTACACTCACAGTGCTTTCAGGAAGGGGGTTTCAGGATTTTACCCTGCGAACAGGCTAACAGTGAAGGAACAGTGATGTGGTTCCAAGTCAGGATGTTGTGTAGCTTGGAGGGGAATTTGCAGCTGCTGGCATTCGCATGCATTTTCTTCCAGGTGGTACAAGTTGTGGACTTGGAAGGTGCTGTTGAAGGAGGCTTTGCTAATTGTTGCCATGCATCTTACAATGATGCACATTGCTGCCACTCTGTGTCAGTGGTGGAGGGAATACATGTATAAGGTGGTAAATGGGGTGCCGATCTAGCAGGCTGCCTTGGCTTGGATTGTATTGAAATTCTTGAGTGCTGTTGGATCTGCCCGAATATTGTCAAAGCCTTGCTGATATGGACACAAACAGTATCTGTGATTTAACATACCATAGTCAAATACCAGTGCTACCATCTCCTTCAGGAAAGTTAACCAAGATTTTGTTTATATTACTGTGAGATTCCTGGAAATAAAAACAGCCACAGATACCAACAGTTTCTTAACAGACCATGCTTCTGCTTGTAGACTCTCTCTGCTGGTACAACTCTATATGGTTGCTGACTAAGTTTGGCCATCTCCCACTGGCCGATGGGACAGGTTCCTACGCCAGATCATTCATGTTACACTTCATTATGTATGCATAAATGAGCAGCACAACATATCTCATGACAGAGCGGGCTACAATTTGTCCATTCCGCCATTACTCTCTTTGGGTCACAGTTCTAATCACACTTCAACAGCATCTGCAATACTCCTCCAAGCAGTCAAGGATCAGTGGGAGGTCACTTACTCATGCGATGGGAGCCAGAGTTCCAGCAACCTTACCTGCAAGGCTTGGGAGGGGCTCATCAGTGTGGCCACCGCCTGCAGACCTCAGAAGAGGATCACTCTTCAGTGTAGGAAGAGGACAAATCTTCTCATCCATTCTGCCAGAGTAAGTCAACTTTCTCCTCACTCTCAGCTCACCCTCATGAAAGGACATCAGAAATTCCCAGCATTAGAGTTCGCAGGAATTGCACACACCACCAGCACAAGGGACATGAGCACTGATTCTCTCGTGCACACTTTTACATTTTTAATCTCTTGTCACATCCTGCACAAACCATATTTTTGGCCTTTACATAGATCCATTCAGCACTAACTGAAAGCCTACCTAATTATCAAATGGTTTGGAATCTGTCATGACCCACCACGAAAGTCGGGAGGGGAAAATTGCAATCTCTTTTCACAACAGCAGAAAACTGGCTTCTGGTCGCCGTCTAAATTTTCCAGTTCCATCTGCCACTGCGCTTGGAAAATCCTGCCCAATGGTGCCCTTTTCAAAACACTCATATAATATATTCCTCCCCTTCTTAATAAATATTTCAATGATTTATCTCCAACGTGCAAACAAGGTAGCTTGAATGATCAATTTATTGCATAGTCTTAATTTAACACACCCAGTTATTCACTTTGAGATGAAAGATTTGTTCAGCAACTGAAAGTAACTCATTTCGTCCACAAAAACAGAAAATGCTGCAAAGATTCAGCAGGTCTGGCAGCTTCCGTGGAGAAGCAGAATTAACGTCCTGGGTCCAACTGCAACTTTTCTTCAGAATCGTCATCACATGTGGCGGGATCTTCCAGTCCCACCGAAGCCAACACTTCGTAGTGGGTTCTCCTGCGGTGGGGCCACGCAAAAGAACAGGAAGATCCCGCTGGTGCCCAATGGCACGCCGCACCTGCTGTGGTAAAACCTGCCCCAGGAGATGGGGCGGCGGAAATCCCAGCTATAGTCAATTAGGTTTGGTGGGCTGACTAACCCTCGCCTGACATCAGGGGTGGGGTTTTATGGCCTCGCTCATCAGGAAACTGTAAAGTCCCACCCGAGGTCGATGGGTCTTTCCAGCATCCGCCCCTCGCCTGCTCCAATTCCTGTGACGGGCAGGATGGTAAAGTTCCAAGCCAGGTGTAATCTCGTTGAACTCATGTTCTTCATCTGAGATGTGAATGTTGGGATCAGTTTCAATGCTTACAAATGGTGCTTTTAGTGCTTTGAAGAATGACATGTGTCATGTGGCGAGTTGTGAACCATGCTTCACAATGAGCACTGATCCTTTTGTGTCAGTCATAACCTGCTTTCCAACCGGTGTAGAACATTTTGCAAACACTTTATCTCTTGGCTTTAGTGGTGGTGGCTTTGAATTTCAAGCTTTGCTCTGTGTTTGCTCTCATTTGTTCCTTCTGTTCTTAATCACATCCGCGTTACATGTTGATCATTGGCTCTGCGGGGTAGCTCAGGAAGACAACTGTCCATAGGATGTGCAAAGATAATTATAGTTGCACAATGATTAGCTCTGCTGCCTCACAGTACCAGGGACCTCGGTTCGATTCCCAGCTTGGGTCACTGTCTGTGCGGAGTCTGCATATTTTCTCCGTGTCTACGTCACTTCCTCCAGGTGCTCTGGTTTCCTCCCATGTCTAAAAGATGTGCTGGTTAGGTGCATTGGCCATGCTAAATTCTCCCTCAGTGTACCTGAACAGATGCTGGAGCGTTGCGACTAGAGGATTTTCACAGTCACTTCATTGTGGTGTTAATGTAAGCCTCCTTATGACTAATAAATAAATAAAGTCATAGTACAGCTCTTACTTTCATGACTGTGTATCTTTATTTATCATGGTTTTAAGGTTTGCATAAACCTCTTGACCTCTCCATTAGCGTTGAGCAGATGGGGTTTGATCTTTCGATGACTGAAAGCTCAATAGCTCTCACCTTTACTGACCTCATCACTGATGAATGGGGATCCATGATGACCAGTGACAAATAAAAACATAAAGGCCGCGCCACCAGTAGCTTACATCTCCTCTTTAACTCTGCTGCCCTGAGTAGTGTGGAGGAGAGTTACTTCGGAAGGAGATTCTTAGTGCTACATTGCAGTCGCATTATGTCATTAACCTCAAAGCAATGGTGTTGAGGATGGAGCTGTTGTCTCGGACATTCATGTAAGTGAAATCTTGCAACTTGACTTTCTGTGTACGAGGTACATAATTCCAAGTAATTATGTGATCAGGTACACATGAAGCCTCAGCATCGTTGTTCCATATGCAACTTATAAAAGCAAAGAACAAAGAAAAGTACAGCACAGGAACAGGCCCTTCGGCCCTCCAAGCCCATGCCGATCATGATGCCCTAACTAGACCAAAAAAAAATTCTGCCCTTACTCAGACCATATCCCTCTATTGCCTCCCGATTCATGTACCCATCCAGATGCCTCTTAAATGTTGCTAATGTGCTTGCTTCAACGACATCCTCTGGCAGCGCTTTCCAGGCACCCACCACTCTCTGCATGAAAAAACATCTCCCTTAATCTTTCCCTCTCAGCTTGAACTCCCCTTGTAATTGACATTTCACCCTTGGAAAAAACTTTTGATCACCCCCCTGTCTATGCCTCTCATAATTTTGGAGACCTTTATCCAGTGAAAACAATCCTTGTTTATTCAACCTCTCCTCATAGCCAACGCCCTCGACATCAGGCAACATCCTGGTGAACCTACTTTGCACTCACTCCAAAGCTTCTACATCTCCTGGTAGTGTGGCAACCAGAACTGCACGCAATTTTCCAAATGCAGCCTAACCAAGGTTTTACCTAAGCCTAACCAAGGCAACATGACTTCCCAACTCCTGTACTCAGTGCCCCAGCTGATGAAGGCAAGCATGCCATACGCCCTCTTAATTGCCTTGACGTTGCCTATTTAGGGAACTGTGGACCTGCATGCCCATATCCCTCTATGTTAATGTTCCCAAGTGTTTTGCCATTTACAGGATAATTCACACCTCTTCTTTTGCAGATAGAACTGCCCATACAGTTTACTTTGCTTTACAGAAAAAGCATGCTGTTCATAGAGAAGGAAAGGAGAGAGAGAGCGGAATGTTATGTTACAAAGAAGAGAGAGATGAACAATGAAAGTAGCACCAAAAACATCAACAGTACCAAGGACATTACCAGCTCTCAATTTCTCAACCACATGCATGGGGCACAAATATCCAGCTTGGCGGGGGTGACACTCTTTTCCCCTCACCCCCTGTACAGAATCAACAAACAGAGAGGATCAGCTCTCTGCATGTATGAGTAACAGTGGGTGAGGAGGCCCAGACTTCCATGGCAAGTCATTCCTAGAATGACCTCCTTCCCACTGGGCCTGGTGGGCAGGCATTGCCAGTAGCCATCAAGGTGGCTCTTACTGGAAAGCCACTGCCCCACCCCCATTGGCCTCCATCTCATGCTGGTGTTTAGCACCATTTTCTCCTGCAAGCACTGAGCTGGGAGTGTGAGAAAAGGCTTGTGTGGGGAAGAGAGGGGCAACCTTTGCAGGGGGTGACAGTAAAGCATGGATTTGAGATGCCATCAAAGTGAGGATGAATATGAATGTGAGTGGTGAGGAGGTGCCTGGAGAGAGAGGAATGAGTGAAGCTGCAGGTTGTGTTGGTCTGAGTGCTATGCAGTACAAAGCTTGGGAAGTGAGAGTGTGGGCTTAGCATCCAAACAAGTTATCTCTCTAACCTCAGCTGTCACCCTAGGGGCCTTTTCTTTTATTCGTTCATGGGATATGGGCGTCATTGGCTGGACCAGCATTTATTGCCCATCCCTGAGGACATTTAAGCATCAACCTCATTGCTATGGATCTGGAGTCACATGTAGGCCAGACCAGGTAAGGGCAATAGACTTCCTTCCCTAAAGGACATCAGTGAGGGCTTTTACAACAATTGACAATGGTTTCATGGTCATCATTAGACTTTTAATTCTGTTGTGGTGGGATTCAAACCCTTGTCCCCAAATCATTACCCTGGGTCTCTGGATTACTAGTCTAGTGACAATATCACTACGCCACTGCCTCCCACTACTTGAACACCATGGAGAACTATCTCTATATTCAAGCGGCCACTTCCATCCCTGGCTAGTTGGTTTGAGAGGTTGGCCTCTTCGCTCCAACCTGGGCTTGCTTTTCTTTCTGTTTTTATAGATGGAGATTCTACAGGAGTCAATGCACAAATACTCACTCGAACCCTTGCTGAGGTCTCTTTATTCGATTTATTATTGTCACATGTATTAACATACAGCAAAAAATATTATTTCTTGCATGCTATACAGACAAAACATACTATTTATAGAGAAGGAAACGAGAGAGCCCAGAAGGTGTTGTTACAGTCATAGCTAGGGTGTAGAGAAAGACCAACTTAATGGAAGGTAAGTCCATTCAAACGTCTGACTGCAGCCGGGAAGAAGCTGTTCTTGGGTTGGTTGGACTTTCGTTATCTTTCTCCCGAAGGAAGAAGGTGGAAGAGAGTATGTCCGGGATGCAGGGGGTCCTTAATCATGCTGGCTGCATTGCCGAGACAGTGGGAAGTGTAGACAGAGTCAATGGATGGGAGGCTGTTTTGCGCGATGGATTGGTCTACATTCACGACCTTTTGTAGTTCCTTGCGGTCTTGAGCAGAGCAGGAGCCAGACCAGGCTGTGATACAATCAGAAAGAATACTTAATGAGAAAACCTTTGGTGAATTCGGCATCTCAGCCCCAGTGACTACACTCCTCCACCCCCTTTCCCACTGCAGTGGAGCTGTTATGATAAGGCTCCACTCAAGGGGTGCAATTTTTCTGTCCCACACACATTGTGGGCGGGACACAGATCTGTTGACCTCAGGTGGGAATTTCCAGGTGAGCGGGGCACAGAAAATCTCGCCCAAGTTGTGAAACATGCTGCGGGTTTTGATGAAGGAACTGTTTCCACTAAGTGGAAGGTAGTCAGTGAGCACAGATTCCTGGCTAATTGGCAAAGGAACCATAAGAGAGAGGAGATTACAGAGAAAAATTACACGTAAAGTTGTTTTATCTTGGACTGCACAGCATGAAAGGATGGCAGAATCCAATTCAATTGTTGCTTTTAAAGAATACTTGAAGGTGGAAACATTCCAGGGCTATGGGTAATGAATGGGGGAGTGAAACTCATTGGAAAGCTTTTTCAAAGGACCAACACAGATACAATAGTCCACATAATCTTTCTACAGTAATCTGTACTGACCTATTCTTCCATACAGTCTACAAAGTGACAGATACAAAACAAGCACATAAGTACACTGTATTAAGAAGGTCATGCTATCATATACTTGTCATGGTTCCCTTGTCAACAGGAATGGAGCAATCCTGCTTATTCCTATTGACTTAAGCACTGTTCTCAATGAACTAGTCCATTTATCATCGCCGGTGTCATGTGCCAACAGTAAAGGGAGTCAGAGGTGCGCAGACATGTGTTTTAGCACATCAGTAGCTGTTCTAACACAATCAGATTTATTCCTAGCCAAGTAACACAAGGCATGTGTGTGAATCCGCTCTGTGAAAAAAACACCTCACAATTACTTCAACATTAATGAGTTTTTCTTACAGGTTCATGCCTTCATCTTTTCATTGTTCCCACGTGGGGAAAAAAATAAATGAAACAAATTATTTCTGCACCTAATTTCCAGCAAGTTCTTCCTCCAACCACACCCCCCCCCCCCCCCCCACACACACACACACACACACACACACACACACACGATCCCACTGAAGATTCCTTCTATTTACTCTCCTGAAAACATGCTGAGGTATTGTTTAATGGAAGCTTTCAAAGCTGCAGGAACCTTGCTCAAGTAGACACTTTACACATCTGTGACTTTCAGCATTCAAGAGACTGATAGCAGGTTCAGAAAGACAGTAGTTACCTTCCCCGAGGGATTAATTAGTTCTGATAGAGACAATTAAGATATCCAGATTAGAAGGAGACCCTGGTTTGCCTGGTTGGCAGACCCCAGTCAAGGCAGTTGGGATATTCTGGTGGAGAGGGGTGTACAGTGTACAATTAGAACTTCTGTCCCGTAGATTGGGGAGGGTGCCATCAGCCAGAGTTTCCAGTTCCTGACTGCTACCATATGGACGTGAGTTGTGGGCAGTATCGGGCATGGCAACAACACATTTTTTCATAGAGCAGCCTATTAGCACAGCCCCAGGGACCCGGGTTCAATACCCGGCTTGGGTCACTGTTCGTGCAGAGTCTGCACAATCTCCCCATGTCTGCTTGGGTTTCCTCCGGGTGTTCCGGTTTCCTCCCACAATCCGAAAGAAGTGCTGGTTAGATGCATTGGCTAAATTCTCCCCCCAGTGTAACAGACAGGCACTAGAGTGTGGCAACTACGGGACTTTCACAGTAACTTCACTGCAGTGTTACCATAAGCCTACTTGTAACACTAATAAATAAAACTAAAGCTTGAAACTTAAAATCTTACTGCAAAATTCTCACCTGAATTAAATTTACTTTCAAATCTTGAAATCTAATCATTTCAAATTCTTACTGAAACGAAATTTTTTCCTCGCAAAATAATAAAATTTTCTATTATATTAAATTCTGTGGTGGCCTTCCCTAACTGGATGAATTTCTATTGCAATGGAGCGAACAAAAATTCTTACTTCCTCTAGTTTTTCCCTTTATTAATAGTCTCACAGCTTAAAGTTTCAAATACATTGTTCCAGCAGACACTCTAGGTCAAGAACAGAATGGATTAATACACTTCTCCACATTATTGGATGAGAATCAGTCCATATTCGCCCTTCACATATTATTCTTCATGAAAAAGTCCAACAAAAGTCAAAGAGTGTTGTCTCAGAAAGTTCCATCCAGCAAGTGACTAAGCTGTATAGACTAGGAAGGTCACAGATTTGATCCCCAGTCTATTCCAATTGCCTGTAAGCAGCATCTTTTATCGACCCGAAACCACAGCTAAAGCTGCCAAAGGACTACAGTCACAGCCGCGTTCTGTGTAGGCATTCTCTCTCTCTACAGTGATGGCCTTGCAACTGTGGCCACACTTACTGAGTTTCTAATTCAACAGAAGGTACCTCCAACTTTAGGTGCCCTCGCTGTCTCCTTTCTACACCAGCAGCGACCACCACTCCTGGGAGGGAGAAGGTGCGGGGTGGGGGGGTGGGTAGGTGACCACAGGTCACCCACAGGCTTGGACAATCCATTTGACATTCCCATAAATGGAGCCTTTCCGAATTGGACAGGGCTCCCAGAGATAGGGTTTTAATTGGCCGCCTCCAGGAAGATTGCACTGACGGGCAGGACTTAGACACCAATGGGGTCAGGACCCACGAATGTCTGGGCATTTTCTAAGGTCCAACAATCCTGACCATTGTCAAGTCTTACACATGAATAATGGCCAGTAAGATGAGATAGCAGAATACAACCAGGCTCACACATACTGAGGAAATAAGCCTCACAGCATCAGGGATGCATGTTCAATTCTGGCCTTGTGTGACAGTGTGGAATTTGCATGTTCTCCCCGTATCTGCATGGATTTCCTTCAAGTGCTCCGGTTTCCTCCCACACTCCAAAGATGTGCAGGCTGGGTGAATTGCCTAAGCTAAAATTGCCCCTTAGTGTCAGGGGAACTAACAGAGTAAACACATAAGGTTGCGGGAATAGGGCCTGGCTGAGATTGTTGTTGGTGCAGGTTTGAGGGGCCACACGGTCTTCTTCTGCCCTGTAGGGATTCTATGATTCTAAGCCAACGCCTTCAAGAAAGAAGGAAGGAAAATAGTTCATAGAATCAACAACAATCCTACCCAGGCCCCATCCACATAACCTCACGTATTTACCCTGCTACACATACTAACCCTGAGACTAAGGGGCAGTTTAGCATGGCCAATCAACCTAACCTACATATCTTTGGACTGCTGGAGGAAACCAGAGAACTCGGAGGAAGCCCACGCAGACAATGTGCAAACTTCACACGGTCACCCGAAGCCGCAATTGAACCTGGATCCCTGGTGCTGTGAGACAGCAGTGCTGACCACTGCGCCATGCCACAGTTGATGAGGGAAAACAAATATTTTTTACTTCGTCGTGTATGATCTCACTCAGTTTGCTTCACACTGAGGTTCACACCCATTGTCAATGTCATCATAAGCTGTTCAGTGATGAATTGCATCTTATCCTGTGATAATTCTGGAAAACGTTTAGCTGTGGATGGTCTAGTTTATCAGCGCACAATCACACACTGAAGAACCATGACAAGAAAATAAATTTTGTTGTGGCTGTGATATAAGAAATTTCATGCACTACCAGTAAGGGCCACTGATCAGTGTCAGACAAGACAGATTGGCAGATCCTTGAGGCTGCAGTTCGTTCCTATCATTGTGCTGTTATGGTCGAAAGATTTGTTTGATTTTCCATCAGATGTGAACAGAACGATTCTTTAACAACTGAAAAACAACCAACTTAGTCATCAGGATTGTGCTTTATGTTCTGAAGTGTTGAGTGTAACAAGAGAAAAGAAGAGGCCCTTAGCAGTTATCACTTAGGTGACTGCATCTCTGGAGCATTAACATTTTATACAGTGCAACGCTTGAAAGCATTAGGTGGAAATGTCAAACGCAAGCATAAATTGATATGACACAATCTGAGTTGTCTATCTCTTTCACTGTAATATTGAAAAAGTCTCAGTGATCTAAATAGCAGATGTCCACATTCATCTCATTAGCAACAGTCTCCTAAGGCGTACAGCATAGGATTTCAATCTGGGCTCCCCAACATCTCTGGAAAATAAATGTTAGAGGCTCAACGGACTTGCCAGTCTATTGTTTGTTGCTGCATGTTAGTAAGGATCATTTTCTTGCAATGCAAACACAGTTTCCCTTTGGATAGTCAGGGCAGTCCTACAGAAACTAGCAGAGGGAGTCTCTTGGAGTGGGTGGACATGTGTTGGTTGCTCCACACTCCCAACTCAAGAGCAAGAAAGCTGCTCTACTCTTGGCTAGAGGCTGAGGTTCACTACTCAAGCCACACCTGGTGGGTGGAGATAGTGCAGGAGATCCAGCAGTTAGCCAACATCCATGATGGGCGAGGTTTCTTTAGCAGTCAAGACCATCTCTGGCCCAAGAACCCAAGACCCCACCACTCTGCTGGCCAATAATGGAGAAATACTCATCAATAACAGAGAGGTGGTCAGCACCTCCTGGAAGGAGCTCCTCAAAGACGTCCTTAACCGAGACTCTGGGGCAATCAAATCAGTTCATCCCACCGTTCTATCGGCTGTCAAGCCAGTTGGATCAGGCAAGAGGTGAAAAATAGAGTTCACGCCTGATTCTTTGCCTCTCAGTATGTTCAGTAAGAAGTCTCACAACACCAGGTTAAAGTCCAACCAGTTTATTTGGTAGTAAACTCGCAAGCTTTCGGAAACGCTGTTCCTTCGTCAGGTGTGTAGAAAGTTCCTTTGATTCCTTCCACACACCTGATGAAGGAACAGCATTTCTGAAAACTTGTGGGTTTACTATTAAATAAACTGGTTGGACATTAACCTGGTGTTGTGAGACTTCTTACTGTGTTTACGCCAGTCCAACACCGGCATCTCCACATCTCGGTATGTTACCAGCATTAACTTATGTTATTTCCTCACCCTTTTTAGCTCCTAATTAACTGTTTATTTCTGGAATGAAACTTGTGTCTTTTACTGTGAAGACAGACAAAAAACATTTATTCAATGCCTTTGCCATTTCCTCATTCCCCATGATAATTTCTGCTGCCTCTGATTCTAATGGACCTACGTTAATATTAGCTACTCTCTTCCCTTTATATATATTACTTGCACGAGGACAGTTGAGAGTCAACCACATTGTTGTGGCTCTGGAGTCACATATAGGCCAGACTAGGTAAGAATATAATCATAGAATCCCTAGAACAGAAGGAGGCCATTCGGCCCATTGAGTCTGCACTGACCACAATCCCACCCAGGCCCTATCCCCGTAACCCCACTGTAATCATCTGGATTACAGCATCTCCAAGCAATGCAACATTCTTCAGGCTAGATTACCTTCTCTAATCCAGAACTGGGTCTGACTAACAACCTTTTGAATCACAGTTAATTCAAGTGGACATTCAACAGTATTGTTTCTTTACATGTACCCTCTCCACCTGTATACATGTCATGTTTAGCTTTTATTACTACTCTTGTGTGGTTGAGCACATTACCAGTTGACGCATTTATCTAGCTAAACTATAATCAATTAGTTTAAAATATAAATATTGTTTTCTCTAGAGAGTAAAGGTCATAATTATGTTATTGTTTATAATGCATCTCTGCATTTAAAAATAAACATTCTTCATCTTCTCAGTAATAATTGAGAGAAATATCATAAAAGTAGAACAACTCAGAGATAGCCACCCCCTGGCCAGTAAACCAGTGTTGACAAGACCTATCCTGTTCCTTATTCCGGATCAAAGCTTATGATTTCCTCCTGGATCGGTGCTACAAAGTGGGCCAAACTGAGAAGTTACTTTCTCTCGTCCCACCTTGCAAAGTAGGCTAACGTGGAATTGCTATTCTAAAAAGCAGCACCATGTACAGAAAACCTCATCCAGCTGCCCTGCAAAGTCAACCAGTGCAATAGGTCAGCTCTTTCAAATCGATGTTACAAAATAGATCAACACAGCTGACTATCTCAATCTATCCTGTTCTTATAATGTGGCCCAATGCCTGAAAGCCCATTTTGCTCCCCATCATGCGTGACCAAATTAGTTTGGAGCGCTTTAGTTTAGATCCATTGGCAACCCCCAGTGAGTAATTCCTTCGTGCTGTTCTGTGCGCTCGGTGCTCCTCTACCTGACAGTACAACTGGCAGTCGGTGCACAGAAGAGGCACTTTTCTCGCAGCCTGAAATGTTTTCCATACAGGAAGCTATTTATGAAAAACCCTAAACTGTGTTTCTCAACTCCCACTGCAGCCCTTGAGAGCCATGTTCACAATATAGAACACAAAGCAATTTTAGTCGGGCTAAAGAACAACATAATGTAGTTATCACTTCCCTGTGATTGAGTTACTTTCTCTTTAGGGAGAGAACATTTAGATGCTATCAAAGAAGAGTGAGCTGAAATTACATTCCACTTCAATTTATTTTTTGTAATTCTGATGATTTTGTTAGACAAGAAGCAACTGCTCCAATTAATACCAGTGTATGTTATTTATCAAACATGTCAGCATGAGTTGGGTGCAACATAAGTTCTATTCGCTTGTCAAGGATTGCTAATCCTCTGAGAAGGAGGGAAGCTATTGCTCATGAATGCATGGACTAAAGAGATAAAGAGGATTTGAACAAAAACATTTATCAGATTAGATAAGGCAGAGCAGGAAGGGGAACCTAATCTGTCTGTTAAACTGATCTCAGAATACTACATTTACTGTATAACCAGGCAAATCCCATATCCATTAAACAAGCACTGGGTATTCATACCTCCATTACGTACATCATGGACAAAACTGAGCTGAATTGGGGTCTGACTACTGAAAAGTGTCAGCAAGAATTTTATAATGTGACATATCCCAGCCCTTTAGCTCACATTTACACAGAATATGGTTTAAAGGTCTGCAGCTTTCCTTGAATATTAATTCATTTAATGCCTGGAAGTCTTCTCATATGCTGTAGATGTGCTGCCCAACTTAGGTGTCAATAGTTTTTGATTTGATTTGATTTATTATTGTCACGTGTATTAGTACAAAGGGAAAAGCATTGTTTCTTGTGCATTATACAGACAAAGCGTAGAGAAGGAAAGGAGAGGATGCAGAATATAGTGATACAGTCATAGCTAGGATGTAGAGAAAGATCTTAATATAAGGTAGGCCCATTCAAAAGTCTGATGGCAACAGGGAAGAAGCTGTTCTTGAGTTGGTTGGTTCGTATCCACAGACTTTTGTAGCTTTTTCCCGATGGAAGAAGCTGGAAGAGGGTATGACCGTAGTGCGTGGGGTCCTTAATTATGCTGGCTGTTTTACTGAGGCAGCGGGAAGTGCAGACAGAGCCAATAGTCTGGTTCAGCCTAAGAACATGAGCTAAGGAGAGGGAGACAGAATTGAAGTCCAGATAACAGAGTTTGTGATGGAAGCTGTAAAAACTCAGACAAGCCAACTGGAAAGGATCGGTGTTTTATTTTATAAAGCAAAAGTTACACCACAAGCCTGTGGTACATGTACACATCTCCCATCCTGAACAATAGAATACTGCACCAGCTCAGGGACCCACCCTGTAAAGGACTCATGATATGAGTTCCACCTGTTTAGGTAATTACATATTACCACAGGAACTTGTATTCTACAAGTCCCACTGGGAGGTCAATCCCTCATGTAATTCCTGGGGGTTATCACAGAAGCCTAAGCAAATACTGCAGTTTTCCCCACACTTAACCAGAGTAACTTGCAGCTCATCTAAGCTATTAAGATCAACTGACCCTTGATTACCAATTTGAATATGACTGATGGCCAGTCACCACCACCACCACCCCCCTCCATCATACCCTCACCACATCTCCTCCCACCCCTACACACACCTGTATTATAGTGCTGAGCTCAAAGACGGGTGAGAGAGGTGGGCACCTGTTCTATTTTACATGCCCCCGATTATTTATGTCCCTATGGACTAAGGTGGCATAAATAATCACAAGGCAGGATTGATAACCTGAACACTGGCTGCTCTTTATTTTAGGTGTGTGCTCATTCACAGTCAGGTCTAAGACTGCCCAACAGAGTCCCATACTGAGCAAAGCTAATTACCTGTCCCACACTCTTAAAGAGGCAGTCCACACCCAAAACCCCAACATACAATATACACAGAGAAGGCACTCTCCCTCCAATCTGCTGAAAACACTCCCAGTGGGGGCATGTAAAATGTGGGCATAGCTCTTCGTCAATTGCTTCTGAAAGCAGTTTATATTCTTTTTGTTTTATTCATTTTGAGGGACATGGGCATCACTGGCTGGCCAGCATTTATTGTCCATCCCTAGTTGCCCTTGGAGGATAGTTGACGGTCAACCACTTTGCAATGGCTCTGAGTCACATGTCAGGTAAGGTCGGCAGATTTCCTTCCCTAAAGGACATTAGTGAACTAGATGGGGTTTTCTGAGAATCGACAATGGTTTCACGGTCATCAGTTGATTCTTCATTCCAAAAAGTTTTTATTGAATTCAAATTCCACCACCTGGATTTGAACGCAGATCCCCAGAACGTTAGCTGGGTTTCTGGATTAATAGTCAAAGTGATAATATCACTGGGCCATTACCTCCCCTAAAGTTATTCACCCCAAATATTCAAGAAAACCTATAAACCTTACGTTGCACAAAGTTGTGTCAGAGACTGAATGATTTGTTTTTATTGCTGGAACATCAAGGTTCTTTGGATGCAGTCTCCTTAAATAATAGCGTTGATACAGGTTGTAATATAACGTCCATTGAGCAATTACTAACAGAACAAACATTGTAACTGACTGCCAATTTGGAAATGGCTGAACATTTGCTTTCGGAAAGATTGCAGGCTGGGAAAGGTTACAAAGTTCAGCAAACATGCCAGGTATTTTAACTGATATCCATTGTTCTATTTTCAGAAGAATAGGCTGGCAATTGAACACCCTGAGTACAATATAGCAAATGATGGATCTGCCTGGGAATGGCCAGAACAGGATGCAAAGGCTGATGGGGCTTCCTGCAGCCTTTTCCTCTGTGGGTCATATGACTCATTCTGCTTCAGTTATCTATACCAAATGAGAGTTGATACATTTCCTACATTAGAGTTATGTCACTCGAATTACAAACCATAATGCGCCCTTTCTCTCCTTCCTCCCTCTTCAATTCCCTCAAAGATGTGGACTAGATTTTTCGGATATGCCTTTCATCATTCAGACCAGTCCCAATAGCTTTCACCAGTATTGATGGGAAACTTCAGCTTGGAGCAGAAACCAGTCTTGTCAGAGGCAATTTTCTAGAAATAAACAAAGACCACAGATTGAGGATGAATGGACTTTTATCACAGCAAAATACTGGGAGGAATAATTGTATCCCACATGGGGAATCAAAATCAATTCAAAAAATGGGATGACTGAACTAGTTTAAGACACGGAAGTAACATTAGACTGACTCAAAGCTCTATGGTTTTGATCGCAATGGGCTGAGGGATCTACCGCATAGGGGAGGCGAGGGCCTGGTAGTATTATCTCCAGATTATCAATCCAGAAACTCAGCTAATGGACTGGGGACCCAGGTCCGAATCCTATCATAGCAGATGGTAGAATTTGAATTCAATTTTTAAAAATCTGGAATTAAGAGTCTACTAATGATCATGAAATCATTGTCAATTGTTGTAAAAACCCATCTGGTTCACTAATGTCCTTTAGGGAAGGAAATCTGCTGCTCTTACTTGGTCTGGCCTAGATGTGACTCCAGAGCCACAGCAATGTGGCTGATTCTTGACTGCCCTCCAATGGCAACGAGGGACGGGCAATAAATGCTGGCCCAGCCTGCAATGCCCATGTCCCAGGAATGAATTTTAAAGAATTTCAGCATTGAAGATAACACTAATGTGGCATCAAATCTATTTTGTGCTCAGTGTTCCACTGGACCTTCTGAGGGATTCAGAAATGCTTGCAAGTTGTATGAAATACTTTGGAGGGAAGAGATCTCATTCAGGTTTTCAATATGTGTAAAATTTACTGCCTGGTATCAGTGGTGTGCTTGTGAGATCAGTTAATGTTGTGATATTGTATGCATGACAATGAGACAATGACATGCACCTTTAAGAGGTCAATGCAGCCTCTTAAAGGTATATGTCATTGTCTCACTGTTATTGTATGGTTTGACATAGGCCCAATATGATGACATGTCTCAGCAGCAGGACCCAAGAGCAAAACCCAGTTAAATGTAGGTCAGAGCATATGCATGACAGATGACCACACAAACACATGGGTACAAGGGAGGATGCTTCAAATATACATGCAGCCACGGTCGGATGAGGTGGAGATGCCTAACGGACAGTTGCTTAGAAGCAACTGTCAGCACATTCACACTGTACATACTGAACCACCGATGGATTAGACTGATGGTAACTCAGACCCGAGAGGAGTTTTCCCATCCTGCCTGCCACAGGAATTGTATTGGGTGGGGTGGGGGGGGTGTGGTTTGACCATGCAAAGATCTGTTGACCTCAGGTGGAATTTTCCAGTTTTGGGACATCCCGCCCACAGTGTTATTTCAGTCACAGAGAACCTGGGGCTCAGTAAGATGCTCTGTCAGAGAGTTGGTGCATTCTGGATGGGTCAAATGGCCTCCTCTGCTCTGTCGGGATTCTAAACACTGTGGGTTCTATTTCCTGACCTCAGAGCTGCCGGGGCACAAGAACCAGTGGCACTCGGCAGCCTCCTTTCACTGGCCCTGATACAGATTGTGTACAGCATCCTGATTAAGTACAGCATCCTGACCCAAGCCAGCTTTGTTAGTATCCATTTGTCCCTGCTCCTGACACTGGGAAAGTCTTGTTTTCCGCTGAAAAACCCAGTTTGGGATCTCCAAAAAGAAAAGAAGTGAAATCAATTTCCGGTCACCAGGTTAACAATCCAATCAGACGCCAGGTCTCTGGGGAGGGGAATTTACACACATCCCGTCTTATTTTACAAAGCATTCCCTGAAGAGCTTTTACCTTGGCGCAAGCTGCAGAGTAGCAAAATGTAGGGGACGCAAACGCTGATGTCCACGTTTAAATCTAATTTGCATAAGGTATTATCACGACACTGCAGAATTATTCAAAACTGCTTCGCAAAGTTCACGCACAAATCATATTTGATTCTGCCCAAGTCTGCACTTCCCTGTGAGTTTTGAAAGAATAAATTCAACTATTGAGTCAATATCCTCAATGAAGATGTATGGAGGTTGTTTAAATGTTGCAGACTGCGGAACTGGGATCAGCTTGGAAACCAAATGCAGGCTGAATTGACAGCAAAATGCTGGAACGCAGGGCTGCAGGCAGATTAACCCTTCAGCAGTAAGATTACAGCAAGTATTGGTCGTAATAAGGAATGAGTATAAGAAGCAAAGTACTGCAGATGCTGGAATCTGAAACGTGAACAGAGGATGCTGCAGAAATGTAGCAGGTTGGCCAGTGTGGGGATTCTCCGGCCTCCCAGACACATGTTCCTCGGTGTCAGTGGTTAGCGTGCTGTTCGCTAGTGGCAGGAATAGAGCATCCCCCCGGCCCTATTCCTGTAACCCCTCATATTTACCCCAATTATCCCCTATCTCAGGATGCCAAGAGGCAATTTAGCATGTCAATCCACCTAACCTGCACATCTTTAGATCTTAGAATCATAGAGTCCTGCAGTGCAGAAGGAACCATTCAGCCCATTGAGTCTGCACTGACCACAATCCCACTCAGGCCCTATCTCCATAAGCCCAAGCATTTACCCTAGCCAGTCTCCTGGCATATTAAGGGGCAATTTAGCATGGCTAATACATCTAACCCGGACATCTTTGGACTGTGAGGAGGGAATCGGAGCACCTGGAGGAAACCCACGCAGACACAGGGAGAAGGTGCAAACTCCACACGGACAGTGACCCAAGCCGGGAATCGAACCCAGGTCCCTGGTGCTGTGAGGCAGCAGTGCTAACCACTGTGCTTAAACCTCCCTTCGGGCAAGTTGCAAATGGTGATGTAGAAAAAGTATTAGTATGAGAGAAATGGAAACTATTTACTCCTGCAATGTGCGCAGCATACGAGGAGATTCGCCCTTTGCTTTAGTTTTGAAAGCATTCTGTGCATGTTCCAGAGCGGGAGAGTGAACTCATTTCACTGTTTCACTATTCAGCCCTTGTTCCTTTCTGGGCAAAATCATTTTTTGGGCTAGCTTTTGAATGGGCTGTTTGGAAATCTCAAACTTGGATGCCAAGTCTGATTTTTGAAATAAAAGGGCCCATTCCCACCCCCCATTTCTTCCCCGACGTGCTCAAGTCTCGTGGTTTTGAAGCACTCATTGTTCAGATTTTTCACAAACTTTGATCATTGGCAAAGCAAAGCTTTGTTTCCGCTGCAGTTCATCATTGGCTTTGGCAAGGGGTGATGACCCCAAGAATCAGGCAATGAATCAAGCCAAGAGCAATTCAGAAGAAACTTTAGCAGAATTACCGTAAGAGTTTATAGGCAAATTGTAGGCACTAGAAAGAAGAATGGTTGTCAGCTGTGAGAAAACCTAGCGACACATTGAGAATCCCCATTGACAAGAAGTTGGACAGAAGACACACATTTTGTGCAAAAAGGTCTGTGTCCGGGGCCTTATTCCAAAAGTCATTTTGTATTGTAAGGGGAGGCAGTGGTGTGGTATTGTCACTGGACGAGTAATTCAGCGACTCGGTAATTCTCTGGCTACCTGAGTTCGAATCCCACCACGGCAGATGTTGAAATTTGAATGCAATACAAATCTGGAATGAAAAGGCTAATGATGACAATGAAATCATTGCAAAATCCATCTGATTCTCTAATGTCCTTGAGGGAAGGAAATCTGCCGTCCTTACCCAGTCCGGCTTACACGCGACTCCAGACCTACAGCTATGTGATTGACTCTTAGCTCCCTTGTGAAATAGCTTAATTAGACATTGAAATTCCTGTCCAATTCATTCCACTTTTCGGTGATTAAGATAGCACACTTACCTCTGAGTCAAAAGGTTCTGAGCCAATGCAGTGATTCAGCAAATCCTTTATCTAGAAATTCAAAAACCAAAAACACCCCAAAACCCAAAATTTCTTTTTAACTTTGTCTACCTTTACTGCAGTAAGCCTGTAACCTGAGCCTAAATAAACCTCCCTGACAGCATTTGACCTTTGGTTCAGGAAGTCTAGTTGTTTGTACTATTTACCTTGAAAATCTTCTCCGACAAGTAGATCACAAGGGGAATTCATTACAAGTACCCTGTATTTATTATTGATGGCCTAGTGGTATTATCGCTAGATTATTAATCCAGAAACTCAGCTAATGTTCTGAGGATCTGGGTTAGAATCCTGCAATGGCAGATGGTGGAATTTGAATTCAATAATATGAATACGTGAAATTAAGAATCTAACAGTGACCATGAAACTATTGTTGATTGTCAGAAAAGCCCATCTGGTTCACTAATGTCCTTTACGGAAGAAAATATGTTGTCCTTATCTGGTAAAGTCTACATGTGACACCAGAGCCATAGCTATGTGGTTGACTCTTAACTGCCCTTCAAGGGCAACTAGGGATGGACAATAAATGTTGGCCAGCCAGAGATGCCCATGTCCCCCGAATGAATAAAAAGAAATCAGTGACACATCTTACTTTTCTAATCATTTTACTTTCTTCAAACTACACCTAGACTGGACTTCAGCTATTGTGATGTAGGTAGGGCTAGTAAGGAGGGGGTGATCTGAAATCCGAAATGCAATTGGCCCCGAGGGTTTCAGATGAAAGACATTCGACCTGCATAGTCACAAGTACTGTCTTATGGATGGTGTGATTCGGTTATCTGAGATTGATGTAAAAGATCCCGTGACACTATTCATCGAAGAGAAGGGGAGTTCTCCTTAGTGTCCCAGCTACAGTTTATCACTCATCCACTATCTAAAACAGATGATCCGTCTATTTGGTGCTGGGCACCTTTGGTCTGTGACCTTCCGGCTCCTTGCCATGTTAACACACGATCCTGCTCGCATGCCCACATCTCTGTCCTTCGCCTGCTTCAATGTTCCAATGAAGCTCAACGCAAACTGGAGGAACAGCATCTCATCTTCCGGCCAGGCACTTTACAGCCTTCCCGTCTCGACGTCGAATTCAACAACTTCAGATGATTAACTGTACCCCACCCTGACCCCTTTCTTTTCATTTTATTTAATTTTTAACTGTTGTCTCCCTTTTATTTCTTTATTGTCTTTATTTTTATTTTCCCCCCACTCTTTCCCCCTATTTTATCCCCCTTTCCTTACCTTTCTTTCCCCTTCACTTTCCTTTATCCCTTTTTCTCAATTTTACCACTCTCCCACCCATTTCTTCATCCCCCGCCCCCACATCTTCGTCTGTCACAGTTTATCCTCTGATTTCAGCTTCTCTGCCGTTTGGCCATTCACACCTTCTATTCTCTCTATGGACTGCCATTAGCAGCCTTTCCCCTTGTTTTTGTGGCTATGTCTCCTCCTTCATTCCCTCACCCTACAGTTTTAATATCTCCCACTTTGTCAAGGGGTGATCTGGACTCAAAATGTCAGCCCTCTTCTCTCCTTACAGATGCTGCCCGACCTGCTGAGTTTTTCCAGTGTTTTCTCATTTGATCTGTCCATTTATTTGAGCGCTGTTTGTGGGAAGTTACTGCGTAATTGATTGCGATGTTTCCTACCACAGTGACAATAGATTATAACAGATTGTAACAATGAGCTGCATAAAACAATTCTCTTCACCTCCCCCACTCCCCAACCCGGTTCTTTTTCTGGTCATCTTAATTTTTGAGTCATGTGACTATTGACCATCTTGCGAGTGGAAACAGTTTCTCCATCTCATCTCTATAAAAACCCCTTGCAACTTTGAAATTCTCAATTAAATCTTCCTTTATCTATCTCTGCTTTAATAAGAATATCTTTAGTTTCTCTAGTCTCACTATATAATTGAAGTGCCTCTTATCTGAAAAAAAGTCGACAGTCCTTTTCCTGTTGCTTTGTTTCCCCGTTAAGCTCGGAAAGCGGCATCTGTGAGTAATAGTCACATTTTGAGCTGATAGACACAGTGTCTCACCAAGAGTAGTTATCGCAGGAAGATAGAGTTGTCACCAAATAGAATCAGCCCCACATCTTTTGAACTGCAGCCTGGAATATATCAATATGAGTGAATAATTGTGAAGACAGCAAGGGGCTAGACACACAAGATCAGGCAGGCTATCCATATGAATACTATTGACCCACAGATATTGACCACAGGGCTGATGCCAGGACAGTTTGTACAAAGTTCACGCAAGGTGCCAGGAAAACATATGATACAAAAAAAAGAAACAAACACATTTTACCTGCTGAAGCAACAGGGGGATCATTTCAATGTTAA
Source organism: Carcharhinus amblyrhynchos (assembly GCF_965287045.1). Lineage (NCBI taxonomy): Eukaryota > Metazoa > Chordata > Chondrichthyes > Carcharhiniformes > Carcharhinidae > Carcharhinus > Carcharhinus amblyrhynchos. The sequence goes on from NC_137339.1 coordinate 12,728,951, forward strand.
TTTTGTAGCATCTGCTATGTCTAGAAATGCAGCAACAGTGCACATTCTTTGAAAATACAAAACAGTGGCTAGCACTGCTGCCTCAAAGCAAGGGACCTGAGTTTGATTCCTGGCTTGGAATCTGTCTGTATAGAGTCTGCACATTCTCCCCATGTCTGCATGGGTTTCCTCCAGGTGCTCCAGTTTCCTCCCACAGTCCGAAAGATGTGCTGTTTAGATGCCTTGGCTATGCTAAATTCTCCCTCAGTGTACCCGAACTGGCACCAGAGTGTGGCAACGAGGAGATTTTTACAGTAACTTCATTACAAAGTGAATGTAAGCCTACTTGTGAACCTGATAAAGAAAATAATGCATTTAAACTTAACTTCTTAAATTATTTCTATACTTCGAAAAGGAAAGGGGAATGACGGAAGTAAATTCATTTGTCACCTCTTTATCCCATGTTTATCAGAGTATTTATCAATGTACAAAAAAAGAAACTTTGAGAAAACACCAATGAATGAAATACCAATGAAACAATACACAACATTGTTAAAATAATTGCCTCATGTTACAAGGTGCAGTGCATAGTGGATAATATAACACATAGAAAAAGAAATCTAAGCCCAGAAGTCTCTGATGATTATGGGTGAACACTTACCACATTTAAGACATTCTTTTGTCTGCTATTTTGTTGTATGGGTGTTAATGTCTCCATTTAAGTCAGAGCCAGAGGAAACTCATACAAACCATTGATCTATTAATATCACTAATATGGAAGCCAGAATAAGCAGCCAAATGTGGATCCAACAATAAAGCAACACTGGAAATGCACAATATCCAACAGCAAAGTCAAATTGTCACAAGGTACAATCCATCTCAAAGATTCAGACAAATTTACATTAGCAAGAAGCGCTCTTTGGAAGAGTTATCCAACTTATCCCACATCCCATTGCAGTGCAATTTATTCCCTTTATCTAAAATGCTTTTGAGAATGACTGTTGTATCTGCCTCCGCCTTCCTTTCAAGCAGTACATTCCAAATGATAATATCAGACCATATTTAAAAATTCTCACCTCTGAATCAAAGAACAAAGAAAATTACAGCAGAGGAACAGGCCCTCCAGTCTCCCCAAGCCTGCACCAATTATGCTGCCTGATTGAACTAAAACCCTCTACTCTTCCAGAGACCATATCCCACCATTCCCAACCTATTCATGTATTTGTCAAGATGCCCTTTAAAACTCACTATAGTATCTACTTCCACTACCTCCCCCAGCAGCGAATTCCAGGCACCCACTACCCTCTGTGTAAAAAAACTTGTCTCATACATTTCCTTTAAACCTTGTCCCTCGCACCTTAAACCTATGCTTCCTAGTAATTGACTCTTCCACCCTGGGAAAAAGCTGACTATCCACTCTGTCGATGCCCCTCATAATCTTGTAGACCTCTGTCAGGTCGCCCCTCAACCTCCATTGTTCCAAGTTTCTCCAACCTCTCCTCAAAGCTAACGCCCGCCATACCAGGCAACATCTTCTCTGTACCCTCTCCAAAGCCTCCACATCCTTCTGGTAGTGTGGTGACCAGAATTGAACACTAAATTCCAAGTTACTTCCTGATAATTCATGAATTGGCATGAATCCCAATGTACTGCCTCTAAACCCAGTCTTCGCCATTTTTGCAGGATGGTGGGATGAGGGGGGAAGGAGGGGGAAGAGGCAGTAAATCCACAACAACAATATGGTCCAGGGACAGCTTGGGGAGAGGTAAAATAACCTTTGGAATTAGTAAAATTAGTGTTGTAAAGCGAAAGGTGGGTAGAAGTACCCTGACTAATCTTGACCAGTTTGCAATGACCCTTTTTAACTCAGGGACATTACCCAATGAGATGGACAAAGGGACAAGAGCCAGGAGAAAGTCCAACATAACTTAATTGAACATTTTATCAAGGAAAAATAATATTTATCAGATTCTACAATTGTATCTGAATTTAATTATATCAACCTCTATCAATTTCTTCACAGGAAACTTCAGTGAACAGCCTTAAGTCTCTAAGTAAACAGTTTCAAACTTACGCCAGCTATCTACATCCGACATGCACTTCCAAGAATTTGCCACACCATGTTCACAGTTCCTTACCCCTGTATTTGAACTGTGTATCTGAAAAGACTAATAATCCCCATTCGATAAGGCTGGGCCAGGTTGTAACTCAGTCTTTGAGCATTGGCTGATGTTTCAGGATTTGCAATCTTCGATTTGGGCTTCCAATCTCATTTAGGGTTGATTCTGGTCTTTGGGGTGGTCTTCTGGGTCTGGTCAGCCTGATGATGCTCACAATGATGTGCAAGGAGCTGGACATGCTGTGCTGATCGGCTGCCAGTCAGAAGTGCTCTTTGGAGCCACTGTTGAAGAAAGTCCAAAAGCAGAGAGAGCTGAGGCTCCATGTTGTTGCTTTCTGTCCCCCTCTTCTTGCCAATCTTGAAGATTCTGTGGCCTTTGTCCAATACTAGCACTGGGAGGGTGCAGAAAGATCCAATGAGGTGACTACTTTCCATATTTGGAGATCACAGAATATATCTTCAATTGTCAAGTGTTACCCTTGTCGTGCTGTGCCTTTGGTGTCTTACTGAGCTGGTACCATCAAGTCTGCATAGCAGTCTTCTAACAAAGAAGGTTCATTCTAGGTGTAAACAACAGTTCATTCTGAAAATATGTAGCCATTAGCACCTGGACAGGCAGTCCCAGGCCTGCCTGGTTTCGATGGGAAAGCTTGGCTGCATGAAAATTGTCTGCTCCAGCTTGGCAGTTTGCAATTTGCAGAGTCAGGCTAGGTTTAAACTTGGCTTCCACATTTTAGTTTTTATCCACATTCCTAAAAAAAACCAATATTTCTGTAATGATCCTGGAGGTTATGGGTTAGCTGACCACATTTATCATGAATTTGCACAAAAAGTGTTTACATTGATTGGAACTGTCAAAGCTGTCAAAGAAGTGGCAAAGCTATCAATTAAATGTCAAGTTTTCAAAGAGGTGTCAAAGCTACCAAAGAAGTGTCAAAATGTCAAAGAAATGTCAGAGCTCATTGGGAATGTCAAATCTCATTGGAACTGTCAAATCAGTCAAGGGATTTAACTCTGCTGGGTTTTAAACAAAATTGAGTGCAGTTAAAACAATCAGAGCTGTCTGTTTCACTCTGACTGTTGACAACATCCTAAGGGTTGCCGTTACAGGATTTGTGCTTCATGACTGATTTTACGACCTAACATTATCAGACTGATATATGTAAACCGACTAGTTTAATTGACAGCGCAAAGTGATTATAGCATGGAGCTGTCTATTTTCATAAGAGATCAAGAACTAAAGTGCAATGTTTGTTTTCAAAGATTAGTTGAAGGAATTTTAATGTGTTGAATGTCTTTCTTGTCGATGAGTGTTTTTTTTCAAATCATGTCATCTTAAATAGGCACATTATTTTACAACCACATGGTTCATAAGTTTAAGTTTGTTTATTAGTGTCACAAGTAAGCCTACAGTAACACTGCAATGAAGTTACTGTAAAACCTAGTCATCACACTTCGGCAGCTGTTCAGTTACACCAAGGGAGAATTTAGCACGGTCAATGCACCTAGCCAGTGCGTTTTTCAGACTGTGAGAGGAAACCGGAGCGCCCGAAGGAAACCCGCACAGACATGGGGAGAACGTGCAGACTCTGAAACAGACAGTGACCCATGCTGGGAATCGAACCCGGGTCGCTGGTGCTGTGAGGAAACAGCGCTAACCATTGTGCCACTGTGCCACCCGAGGTTTGTCCATCGTCGATGTTAGGTGGCCTGGCATTAAGGGCAAATGGTGATGGTTTTGGGGCACCAGGTGGCACTAAGTTGGCATATGGTATAAAGAGCTGTGTGGATAGCTGAGGGCCATGGAGTGGCCATGAAGATCGATACAAGGACATTGAGGCATCAGCATTCATTGGAGAATGTACAGTGGCATGGGTCAGCATGGGGGGGGTATGTTTGACATGAGATAGCAAAGGTTGGCATGAATGGGGGGTGTGTGGCAGATACAATGGTGTGAATGGTGAAGGATAAGAGGATGATTTTTTGTTTTATTGTGTTTTTACCATCCTTCACACAGTGCCAGTGCACAGAGGCAGGTCTCCCACATAGTCCGGCTCTGGGGACCTCTGCGCAGATTGTGGTTGTAGTGTGCCCGACTTCTAATCCAGTCCCCATCCCTGAAAATCCCAACTCCCGACCCCCTTTTCCCTTAGTCAGGCTCATGACATTCCACAGCCAAGCTGGGAGGGAAGGTCTGAACTATCGCATCAGGAAAAAAGTGCAATCTCGGACATCAAATAGATGGCGTTGCAACAACAGTGAAAAACCACTGTAGATGTAAATTCGGCAGCTAATTTAAAAGGCTGCTCCCAGAAGCAAACATGAATGGCAACATTGGGCAAACTTCGGCACAAAGAAGGACACAAACAACACTGCAATTTGGCTCAGACAATTCCCACGTGCTTTTTGTTTAAAGTGAGCTTTGTGAGGTTACAAGAAAGAATTTGAGGTCAATTCTATGTATATTAAAGATATCAGGCTCCATGCGTTGGAGAAATCATGTATAATGATCAAGGATATGCAAATGAATTTGTGCTTGTGTCTCTGTATGCATGTTTAGAAGTAAACACACGCACACGTTAATTTTCACAATATTGAGAATTAGTCGGCAACACTGATAATTATAGTTTTTTTATTATCACAATTACCACAAAATTATCGCAAATACAAATGACTATATACACAGTTATTCCGTCAGATTCCAGTAATTTGATTTAATTTACATGTGTGTGTACGATTACAGACCATTATCATCTAATTACGTCTTCAGATTAAAATGAACCGTGCTGAGGATTTTTTAATTCTAATTCCTTTGTTTACTGATTATTTTACATGTGCCTGTGAACGATTTACCACCTTAACAAAATTAAAACCAATGTCCTCTTAACATTGCAACTTTAACACAAGGCAAAATCTGAAGAAGCTTTGCCACAGGCAAAATAAACCAGACATCTTGGCCCAGGGAAGAGTGGTAAGGAGGGGGGTGATCCAAGGCTTTGTCAAAGATGTAGGACCTGAGGAAGTTATTAAAAGCTAAAATCAAAGGATCAGAGATTGCATCGGATCAAACTCAAGATGGGATGCAATGCCTTTTCTTGTCAGCTGGGATCTTGTTTATCTCTCTTGTGGGGACCGTGAGTTGGATTCAGTTTGAATTTGTTTTTTGGAGTAGGAAGGAGGTGAATTTGAGTCCATTCTGCTCATTGGTGTTGTAACTTTAAGAATGGAATCATTTTTTTTAAATCAGAGCTTTTGCAAGGATTATCAACTTGGTGAAAGATGCTTTTTGGTCTACCCAAAGCTTATTGCTCCTCCAGTGCAATGAATCGAATGTTGCAGATCAGCACATTCCAAAGTCCAGGACTATGTGCTGAGCAACGCACTGAATCAATGTGGGATGGTTGCTGTCTAAGACCTTTCAGCCATAGTGAGCAGAGGGGAGGGGAATTGTATAGAACCCCCTCTGACTATAAGACTCACAACTGAATGTATTACAGTGAATATTATATATATCACAATTGTATTGAAGCACATCAGAGTGCAACCTGATCTATGTAGACAACTTAAATACCCCGTTGCACTATTTGTAATGACCATTTTGACAGGGATGTGACATTTGAAAGTCACTTCTAGATCAAAGAGGATAACACAAGTATAAATGGTCTAGATCAGTCAGAAGGAGGGAGAAGCAGTGGCACACTGGAAATATCACTGGACTAGCAATCCAGAGACCCAGGGTATTGCTCTGAGGACCTGAGTTCAAATCCCACCACAACAGACGGTGAAATCTGAATTCAGTAACAGTCTGGAATCAAAAGTCTATTGACGACCATGAAAGCATTATCGATTGTCATAAAAACCGACGTCGTTCACTAATGTCCTTGAGGGAAGGAAATCTGCTGCCTGTACCTGGTCTGGCCTACCTGTGACTCCAGAACTGTAGCAATGTGGTTGACTCTCAAATGCCCTTGGTAACTAGGGATGGACAATAAATGCTGGCCAGCCAGCGATGCCCATGTCCTGTAAAAATGATTACATAAGGATGGGCTCAGAGACAAGAGAGACAGGTTGTGGCTTCCCAAGGTGGTGTCTTCAAGTTTTCCCAAAACTGAGCTGGATCAAATTGAAACTCAAATGAGAGAAACAAGTAAAGGGGTACTTGTGTCCCTGGCATTTCCAGCTTCAGCCAGAGTCTGCAATCCCTCCTGTCCTATCTATAATATCAACCTGATGGGATGCCAAATTGCTCCAAGTGAAACTCCTTTTAACAACCTTTAATCGTTTTTAATGATTTTTTTTCTAAAGGGCCAATTTTGTGAAAAACCAAACCTGCAGCCCAGCTCTTTAATATCTACTGCTCCGCCATAAAACCTGAAGTGAAATATTAAATTTAATCACACACAACACTTGTACACTGTACAAATTAGCTGCCATTTTTATTTATAGTTCTCTAAAAAAAGATACATTTATAGAGCACGAATTAGATTTTGTAAGACGCTGCTCAGTGTTTCTGCTGCTTGCCGGAGCATTTTAACATTGATTTCAGATTCATTCTCATGCAGTGAAGTCAGGCCTCTGTCTCGTTACAGGAAGCACTCAAACTACAAACAGCAGCATTTTAAAAATTAACTATATTCAAGCTAACAATGGTAGGATCCTTGTAGACACAATTTGTTTCTGGGGGCTGGATAAATGTTTCAATCTACTCCGGTCAGGAGTTGAGATGACCACCAGTTAGGAAAAGCTGACATTTGACAAGCGCAGAAGTTAAGGAACAAATAACAAAGAATAAAGAAAAGTACAGCGCAGGAACAGGCCCTTCGGCCCTCCAAGCCCATGCCAATCATGATGCCCTAACTAAAAAAAAAACCTTCTGCCCTTACTCCGTCCTTTTCCCTCTATTCCCCCCCTATTCATGTATCCATCCAGACACCTCTTAAATGTTGCTAATGCACATGCTTCCACCACATCATCTGGCAGTGCATTCCAGGCATCCACCACTCTCTGCATGTAAAATGTCACCCGCACATCTCCCTTAAACTTTCCTCCTCTCATTTTGAATCTGTGCCCCCTTGTAATTGACATTTCCAAGCTGGGAAAAACCCTCTGACTATCCACCCTGTCTGTGCCTCATATCATTTTGTAGACCTCTATTACGTCTCCCCTCAGCCTCTGTCTTTCCAGTGAAAACAATCCTAGTTTATTCAACCTCTTCTCATAGTCAACACCCTCAAGACCAGGCAACATCCTGGTGAATCTTCTTTTAACTCCCTCCAACGCTTTTATGACCTTCTAGTAGCATGGTGACCAGAACTTCATGCAATACTCCAAATGCGGCCATCCAAGGTTTTATATAGCTGCAATATGATTTCCCAACTCCATAACTCAATGCCCCGACTGATGAAGGCAAGCATTCCATATGTCTTCTTAATTATCTTGGCCACAAGTGTTGCCTATTTAGGAAACTGTGGACCTGCATGCCCAGATTTCTCCAACAGTTCAAAGAGTTCTGCCTTTTACAATATAATTCATACCTTAATCCTCCAAAATGAATCACCTCGCATTTGTCTAGATTAAACTCCATCGGCCATTTATGTGCCCTAGTCTCCAATCTATTGATATCCTGTTGTAACCTCTGACAATTCTCGACACTATTAGCAGCTCCGCCAGTCTTTGTGTCATTCGCAAACTTACCATCCAACCACCCACATTTTCCTCCAGATCATTTATATATATTGCAAACAGTATATATTGATCCCTGTAGAACACCACTAGCTATAGATCTCCATTCTGATAAATACTCTTCCACTGCTACTCTCTGTCTCCTATAACCAAACCAGTTCTGTATCCATCTAGCCAGCTCACCCTGAATCCCATCTGATTTTGGTTTTTGTACCAGTCTGCCATGTGAGACCTTGTCAAACACTTTAATAAAGTCCATATAAAGTTAAGGCCTCAGCTATTTCTCTCCTTGCCTCCCGCAGTAATCTGGAAGAGATCCCATCTGACCCGTGGACCTTAATACAATTTAGGATACTCAACACTTCCTCTTTCGATATTTTGATGTTCTCAAGAGTGTTCACACACCTATCCTTGACCTCAACATTCCTCATGTCCTTCTCCTTGGTGACTACCAATACAAATTACTCACTGAGGATTTCATCCACTTCCTGTGGTTCTACATTTAACTTCCCTTCATTGTCCTTGAGTGGGCCTATTATTTCTCTTGCCTCCCTCTTGTTCCTAATATAGGTATAAAAAGCCTTGGGATTCTCCTTGACCCTGTTGCTAAAAACATTTCATGGCCCCTTTTAACCCTCCTCATTCCACGTTTAAGTTCCTTCCTATTTTCTCCATACTCTTCAAGCACTTTGTCAGTTTTTAGATACATAGACCTGTCATACATTTACTTTCCCTTTTGACTCAGCTTACAATTTTCCTTGTCTTCCATGGTTCCTTTATCCTTCCATTTCTATCCTTCATTTTGCAGGGACATGACTGCCCTGCACTTCAATCAACTGGCCTTTAAAAGCCTCCCACATGTCAAACATGGATTTGCCCTCAAATAGCCGGTCCCAATCCACATTCCCCAGTTCCGTCCAATTTGGATGTAATTGGCGCTCACTCAATTAATCACCTTCACCCATGGACCATTCTTGTCTGTATCCATAAGTAACCGAAATCTTATGGAATTATGGCCGCTAAGCCTAAAATGCTCCTTCACTGAAACATCGATCACTTGGCCTGGCTGATTCCCCAGTACCAAGCTTAATATAACCCCCTCCCTGTTTGGATTGTCAACATACTGTACCAAAAAGCCCTCTGGACACATCCAACAAATTGCTCTCCATCTGAACCCCTGACTATAATTTAGCATGGCCAATCCACCTAACCTGCACATCTTTGGATGTGGGGAAAAACCAGAGCACCCGGAGGAAACGCACACAGACACGGGGAGAAGGTCCAAACTCCACACAGACATCCAAAGCTGGAATTGAACCTGGGTCCCTGGCGCCTTGAGGGCAGTAGTGCTAATTACTGTGCCACCAGGCCACCACATGCTAGCATTCAAGTAAAAATTATCCCAGTCACCTTGGGAAAAGGAGATGAATCAAATGCAACAAACAGAAAAGCAACATTCCAAGGCTTTGGTGTTCCTTCAGTTCTGCCAATTCTCCAATTCTGACCTCTTGCACATTCCCTATTCTGCTGCCTTGGAAAAGAAGCCAGCATAATTAAGGACCCCACACAGCCCAGATATGCCTTTCACTTTCTTCCATCAGGAAAAAGATACAAATGTCTGCAAACACGAAACAACTGACTTAAGAACAGCTTCTTCCCTGCTGCCATCAGACTTTTGAATGGACTGGCCTCATTAAGTTCATCTTTCTCTACACCCTAGCTATGACTGTAATACTACGTTCTGCCTTCTCTTCTTTCCTTCTCTATGGACAATATGCCTGTACAGTGCACAGGAAACAATACTTTTCCCTGTATACCAATACATGTGACAATAATAAATAAATCAAATATTTTAATCACCCCAGTGAAGTGTAGAAACCTTACGACACGGAAAGAGGCCATTCAGCCCATTTCCCAGAACCTGGTGCAGGTTGCAGCACTTCAGACAGAGATCCAGGTACTCACTCAACCACTGGCAGTTGTGCCTTTAGCTTCCAAGGCACACTGCTCTGTTAATCCCTTCCTTAATCTCCCTACCCCTCAAGCTCAGTTTCCTCCTTTATGTTTTTCCTTATAACCTGCCTCTTCTTAAAAAGCATTTGGACAGAAAATATTCCCCCATTTTAACAGGCAACACAACAAACCCTGAAGGTGTGTAGGTTAGGGGGATTAGCAGGGTAAATGTGCTCTAATTATTTGACAACCAAATTCTCAGGCCACATAAATGAGGCAGGGAAAATGGCCAGGATCAGCTAAGGTCAAGTCAGGCACAAGTAAAAAGGCGCTGCCAAGCAGGTGAAGACATTCTACAGCAACCAGGTAGCGATAGGGGAAATGAGCTCCCCAGTGCTTAGTGGAAAATTCCTCTTCTGGCTGTGATGTCTCTGCAGACTGGATGAGAAGGACTAAAGATATTCATATATTTATTGCCTGAAATGTAGCAACATGCCAAAGTAGGTTATGCAGTTAAGCAGCGAGGAGGATTCAGCTGTTTAATCAGCTGTACAATGTGTAATATTATATATCTTTCAATTTCATTTCATTATGCAGCAGAGAATTCCGATGAAGCATTTAATCTGATAGCAAGTACTGTTGACACTGATTTAATAAAACAATAAAAACATAACTACATATGTAAAACAATCAAAGAGACAGATAGATATTGAACATGAAGTGAAATTAGCACTGTGTCTCTAATTTATATACAGACATTTTATTGTAATCAATTGGGACCACATTAATATCCAGATATAGCTCTTCAGTTGCTTCTAGGCCTGGAATCTCATTTAATGTGTACCTGCATGTGTTCATGCATAACTAGGCAGTGTATTCTCATGCTGTAGTTGGAATGTAAAGCTAATTGATATCTGAGTGCAGCTCCCTATGATAGTTCATCATTGTTTAAAGTTTATTTATGAGTATCACAAGTAGGCTTACATTAACACTGCAATGAAGTCACTGTGAAAATGCCCTAGTCGCCACACTCCAGCACCTGTTCGGGAGAATTTAGCATGTACATTACCAACACGTCTTTTCGGATTGTGGGAGGAAATGTGGGGGAGCACCCAGTAGAAACCCACGCAGACATGGGGAGAACGCGCAGACTCCAAACAGACAGTGACCCAAGCTGGGGATTGAACTTGGGTCCCTGGTGCTGTGAGGCAGCAGTGCTAACCACTGTGCTACTGTGCAGCTCACACTCATTTTGCTCAAATCATTTTATGTTTCCTCTGAAATGTGGTTTGTGTTGTTCACATTGAAAGGAAGTTGTTGTCCATGCTGAATTAATAAAGATCAGAGAGGTTCCTACGTTAGACAATATCAAAGCAAAGTACCTCCTTACAGCACTCCCAACTGGCTAATACAAGTGCTACCAGAGTCAAAAGCTAAAGAGATCATTGATGGAAAACATTGCAGGATATCAGGAAGCTATCCAATTCATGGAAGACATAAAAAGAGCAGGGTTCATGGACACAAGAAAAAGCATGCAATGACATTGTAGAATATATGAAGAGCACAGAGAGCTATAAGTAAAACAAATTCTATACAGAGAGTATAGGTGGAATGTTACTGAGTCTGGGAAAAATGCATCTTTCCTTCCCACGCATCAGGTTTATCTCAAGTAAACCTTCCCCACGGATTAGACTGATTGAATCCTTAATGCCGCATGGGCTACTTCCACAGAACCAAAGAGTCATAGAATCCCTATAGTGCAGAAAGAGACCATCTGGCCCATTGAGTCTGCACCAACTCTCTGAATCCCACCCAGGATTTCTCCTCTGCCCTATCTATATAGCCCCATACATTTACCATGGCTCATCCCCCTAACCTACACAATTTTTTGACAATGAGGGACAATTCAGCATGGCCAATCCATCTTACCTGCACATCTTGAGTGTAGGAGGCAACCGGAGCATCTGGATGAAACCCATACAGGTACGGGGGGAATGTGCAGACTCCACACAGACAGTCACCCAAGGCTGGAATTGAACCCGGACCCCTGGCACTGTGAGGCAGCAGTGCTAACCGCAAGATTTGAGGAATACATTAATTCATATGTTATTCAATGATTATATCTCAATCCCATTCAGGTCTACAAGCAATATGCAATTCACTCTTGCGTAGGAAGCAAGAACTCGGAGAGGAACACTTATTCACTTTCACGAGGCCAACAAGAATATATTGTTACAGTCATTGGACTTTATAAGACAGTTGTGCTTTTAACAATTTCCTTTAATTCAAGGTAAGAGGGAGTAATTTGGAGAGGAGGATGCAACCTTCTACAAAATCTGTATGGAGACAAGCCCATGTAACCTTCAACTAAATCTGCGCAGAGACAAGCACACACAACTTGCTTGTAATGATAACGGAAATTCAAATCAAAGTATATTGGAAGTAAGGTGCAATTTTTGACACTTAGACATAAAGCTGTCCGTGCTCTGCCCAGATGCAAGGTCAGTTAGTCAAATAGAGAGAGATTTGGGGAAGAAGACCTACAATGAGTGCTGTTAAATCAGGCAGAAGGTCGGGTATCACAGCGGCATAGTGATTAGCACTGCTGCCTTACAGCGCCAGGAATTTACACTAGGGGGTAGCACGGTGGCACAGTGGTTAGTACTGCTGCCTCATAGTGCCAGGGACCCGGGTTCGATTCCCAGCTTGGGTCACTGTCTGTGTGAAGTTTCCTCTGGGTGCTCTGGTTTCTGCACCCTCCAAAGATGTGCAGGTTAGGTGAATTGGCCAAGCTAAATTGGCCCTGAGTGTCAGGGGGACTCGCAAGGGTGAATGCATGGAGTTATGGGGATAGGGCCTGGGTGGGATTGTGGTCGGTGCAGAACCGATGGGCTGAATGGCCTCCTTCTGCACTGTGGGGATTCTATGATTCAATGATAAGGACTGTTTCTAGGCTAATCACCAAGTAGAGTGCAGTTGAAGGTTGATGCCCTGTTTAAAGAAGCAATGCTTGTGGAAATTTAAAATTAAGGAGTCAGCAATGGTGCTTTGCTACTGGAGGTCAATTTAGAAGATCGAGTGAAGGGAAGTTGTTTAAAAAGACACTGGAAGATCCCAGCCTGTTGGGGCAGGGAGGAGATCCTGCTAAAGTTGAGAGGAACGTGGAACTTTAAACACAAGACTCCAGATAGAATCTTCTGCTCTGAAGTCTAAGTCTGGCAACATGTGAGACAGGGGAAATCTAGGAAGGTGTTCTTAAAGCTTCTGCAAACCTTAGAAATATCATGATTCTGAGATATACTTTGGAAAGTATTCTAGAGTGTAAGTGTGACTAGAGGAAGCCCTGAGTGTTAGCGATTATATTTACCATATTCACCTACTATAGGACACTGTATCTTCTGCTTTCCTGTTCAGTGATTTCTTCTGTGTTATAATTTGTGTGCGGGGCTTGTACGCCTTGCAATAAAAAATGAATCAATAAAAGATAAAATGTGAATTCTATTCTCCAAAAGCAGATAATTGCAAAACAATCAAAATCCAAATGAGATTGCAAAGAAATAAAATGAGAGTCTAGATATAGGCATAACAGCTGCAATCTGACTAATCAGTGTCTCAAATTGAAAATAATAATCGAGGAGGATTATGAATTTATAAACATACTTAGTCCAGGTAAATGAAGACAAATGCCCTCCGACAACCAAACCATCAGGCTTGTGCTGTTTTGCAGAAATCGGGAGGGGCAGGTGTAGGTACAGATCTTTTAGCCAAGGGTCTTGAGACATAGCAGAACCTGTATAATCTGGTAAGATTGGAAAGGACAAGAATATAACAACCCATTCTACACAAAATAGTGATATCGTAGAATCTCTACAGGGCAGAAGAAGGCCTTTCAGCCCATTGAGCCTGCAATGACAACAATTTCACCCAAGACCTATCCCCATAACCCCATTATTTACCCTCCTAACCACCCACCCCCGCCCCCGCCCCCGAAGCTAAAGCACAATTTAGCATGGCCAATCTAACTCATTTACACATCTTATCAACTAGCGGTGGCAACAAGGTTGTTATGTGAGTTGGAAACAGACTTTCTGTTTTCCCTATGGATGGGGTTGGAAAGAATTTCCTCAGTGTGCTGGATGTGACAAGATCATAAATCCATCCTTTACAAACAGCACTTTTTTTTAACACTACATCCAGCTTTTTGAGAATTGGTTCCAAGTCTCAGGATCCTGTTGGAAACTCAGAAATTCTCAGGACACAATCATGAAACTACAGAAACACATCGTTCCAACCTTGCAACATCTTGGGAATGCCAAAATTAAATTTGCTGTTCATCTGTTGCTTTTATAGAATCATAGAATCCCTACAATGCAGAAGGAGGCCATTGGGCCCATCAAGTCTGCACTGACCACAATCCCACCCAGGTCCTAACCCCATAACCCCACATATTTACTCTGTTAATGTCCCTAACACCAGGGGCAATTTAGCATGGCCAATCAACCTAACCTGCGCATCTTTGGATTGTGGGAGGAAACCGAAGCACCCGGAGGAAACCCACACAGACACGAGGAGAATGTACAAACTCCACACAGACAGTGGCCCAGGGCTGGAATTGAACCCAGGCCCCTTGCGTTGTGAGGCAGTAGGGCTAACCACTGTGCTACCATGCCACAAAAATCAAAACCATACTCCAGTTTAGATCACAACATTACAATACTTATGATCTCCTTTTTGGCTATGATTGTGAAGGCAAGGAGGGAATGGGTAGCCTATCGGGAACCCATTTAGAGATGACACAATCCTGAACAAAACGCAAGGATACCTTGCAGTGCTGACACCCACCTCCCCCTTAGAAAGCCTTGCTTCCGGTGGAATAGCCCGACAACTAGCACCTGCAGAAAGATATCTTCACTCCTTTGCATTTACATGCCAAGGGAAGTGGAAGCCTTTCATGTAGCATTGCTAATAAATCGACCCTTTCATCAATTTTACAGGAGAAAGTGGTTTTAAATCTGTTATTATAATGGAGGCAATATTTACACTTCCACTTGATGCGACCTGGAAAGATAAAGGGATAAGCACAGGCACCTACGTCTTGCAGTACTCAGAAACATAAATGGATATTTATGTTCAGAATCCCGCCCCCTCCCCCCCTGCCATCCGTGACAACTTCATGCATTATTTGAATCTTGTCAAAAGGTGTCAAGGTGATAAGGTTTTACTGCTTATATGCTCAGTCTCCTGGGATAAAGTTCAGTCAGAACATGCCCAAAGAGATGAGATACTGCCATTGTACTGGTAGTGATGGAACTGCTGAGACATCTGCCTCTCATTCATAAATTGTGCGCTGGGAATAGGTAAGCAAATGGATGGAGGGGCTTTGAAGTGTCAATCAAAAGTCCCAGCTATTTGTAACCTGCACAAAGGGTTAACCCAAAGTGATGGTAGATGCAGCTAGGAAAGGAAATGATAACAAGGAAAATCGACACCCACCATTTGCAATTTATTTTTTAAAAAAAGGAGCCCAGAAAACACTGGAAATAATGCATAAGCTGAGAAAACAGCATCTGAAAGGTAACTTTTGAGATACAAATAGACAGTGCTGGAAATATTCAGCATGTATGAAAGCAACAGTGGAGAGAGAAACAGAATTAACCTTTAGGCCAATAAAATTTCATCCAAATTGGAAAAAGTTCAAAATGAAGTAGATTTTACGACAAGTGAAAGGAGCGGGGCAAAAAATGAGGAAAAGAACAAAGTCGTCACTACTTTGATAGAACGGAAGGTGGGAGAGATTAAATGATGAAAGAGCTCATGTTGCAAGGTCGAAGAGATTGGTAATGGGGCAAGTAAAGAAACCAAAGATGTGTCTGCAGGTGGTGCGAATGGCGTTATGTGAACAGATGCCATCTGAGAGCAAAACCAGGAGAAAAACTAGCTAAATCCAAACCTGCCAAGGGAAAGGGAACAAATGGGGGCTGAAGTCACTGCCTGAAATTGGTGAACTGAAGGTTCTGTCAGGCAGGCTGTAAAGTGTCTCATCGAAAAGTGACTTGCAGTCCCTCGAGCTCAGGTTAAGATTCATTGGAAAACTGCAGAAGGTCAAAGGCAGAGAGGTCAGAGTGAGCATCATGTAGAATTAAAATGACAGGCGCCATCTGATGTTTGAAATTTGTCTCATCCTTTGAACTCTAATAAAGAGGTGCTGTGAGGCAGCATTGCTAACTACTGTGTCATTGTGCTGCCCCCGATGGTTTTCTATTGTGGTATGGTTATGTGAAAATGAATTGCAGTTAACTGCTTGGCATTTGTCTGAATATTTCCAGTTCTGTGCCACCCAATCAGAACTGAATGAATGGCACAGTGGTCACTGCTACCTCACAATGCCAGGGATCTGGGTTCAATTCCCGGTTTGGGTCACTGCCTATCAGAGTCTGCACATTCTTCCCATGTCTGCATGGGTTTCCTCTGGGTGCTCTGGTTTCCTCCCACGGTCTGGAAGATGTGCTTTTTAGGTGCATTGGGGCATGACAAACTCTTCCTCAGTGTACCCAAACAGGCACTGGAATGTGGCGACTGGAGGATTTTCACAGTAGCTTGATTGCAGTCTTAATGTAAGCCTACTTGTGACAATAAATAAAGAGTGGTATCTGTTACCTGGCCACGTTCTAATTATTCTGCATGACATTGTACATGTCAACTTGAAGGAGGTCAATGAACTTTCATCGGATACCCTGCCAATCTCATCACATTTTATTCAAACTGGTGTATGGATGTTTGACTTTATTTTTGTTTGCATATCTCCTGTAGTTGTCCCTTATTCTGAGAAATGGGCAAACAGAATGTCAGTTTTGAGGAGGCCACCAACCAGTCAGGCCAATGATCCACCTCATTGATTTCCCTACAAGCTATCACTTGGCACCTTGTCCATTACTATGCACGTGTCACCCATGTAAAGATTGACAAACTCAAAGCCTAATATTCAATTTGCATTAGAGTTACGATGTACTGCACACACAGTTTACATCTTAGCTGTTACAAAATATTAACAACTTAATGACCAGATGTGATAGACAATTTATTAGTTTATTTGTTAGTATCACAAGTAGGCTTACATTAACACTGCAATGAAGCTACTGTGAAAATCTTCTAGTCGCCACACTCTGGCACCTGTTTGGCCATACTAAATTCTCCTTTAGTGTACCCAATGTACCTTACCAGCATGTCTTTGGACACCAAGGGGCAATTTAGCACGAACAACCCACCTAACCTGTTATTCTTTGGACTGTGGGAGGAAACCAGAGCACCCAGAGGAAACCCAGGTAGGCACGGGAAGAATGTGCAGACTCAGCCCAGTGACCCAAGCCGGGAATCGAACGTGGGTCCCTGGTGCTGTGAGGCAGAGTGCTAACCACTGCGCCACCGATGATATCAAAGTACTGCATTTTGGATCTTTGCACCCTCCACTTTATACCAACACGATTGTTAAATACTTTAAATAAGAAGATCCTGTCTGTATGAATAACTATTTCAATAACAACTTGTTCAGTTAATAGGGCACTGCTGCTTCCAAGGTGGGGAGGTGAAAGCTCATTATGAAAAAAGTGAATTAGTGGCAGCTCTCAAATAATTGAAAATACTTAATTTGAACCTTCTTGTCGTTTACACTCTGCCCCAAGGCAGGTCTGTAGCTTATCGTCTGCTGATGGATGCTTCATCCTGAGGCACTTTCTCAGCAGTTTTTTGTCAGTGGTGGTCTACCATTGTCTGAGAGCAGGCCGAAGAGGCAGGCACCCCCCCACTCCTCCCTCCCCCTGCCCCTGCCTCTGCCGGAGCAGGAATCAAAACCCTGCATTGTTTGACTTGATTTGAATTATTATTGTCACATGTATTGGTATACAGTGAAAAGTATTGCTTCTTGAGCGCTATACAGGCAAAACATTCCCTTCATAGAGAAGGAAAGGAGAGAGTGCAGAATGTAGTGTTACAGTCATAGCTAGGGTGTAGCGAAAGATCAACTTAATGCGAGATAGGTCCATTCAAAAGTCTGATAGCAGCAGGGAGGAAGTTGTTCTTGAGTCAGTTGGTAGGTAACCTCAGACTTTTGTATTTTTTTCCCAATGGAAGAAGGTAGAAGAAAGAATGTCCGGGGTGCGTGGGGTTCTTAATTATGCCGGTTGCTTTGCTGAGGTAGCGGGAAATGTAGGCTGTGTCAATGGCTGGGAGGCTGGTTTGCATGATGGATTGGGCTACATTCATGATCTTTTGTAGTTCCTTGCGGTCTTGGACAGAGTAGGAGCCATACCAAGCCGTGATACAAGCAGAAAGAATGCTTTCTATAGTGCATCTGTGAAAGTTGGGCCGAGGGTACCATCCATTAAGTCATTAGTTCAGTTTCAGCTGGAGTTCTGGGCAACACAGTTTAAGAAGGATGTGAGACATTGCAGAAAAGATTCATGAAAATGGTTCCAGGGATGATAACTTCAATTAGGGACATAGATTGTAGAAGTTAGGACTGTTTTCCTTAGAGAAAAGAAGACTGAGAGGAGACTGTATAGAGATACTCAAGATCATGAAGGGTCTGACAGAGTACAAAGGGGAAACATAGAAACGAGAAGCAGGAGTGGGCCATTTGGCCTTTTGAGCCTGCTCCGCCATTCATTTTGATCATAGCAGTTCATCGAATTCAATATCCCAATCCCCCCTTCCTCCCATTTCCTTGATTCCTTTAACCCCTTTCCTACCAACACTGCATAGCCGTACAACACAGAGGCAGTTACTTCCTCAAGGGCAATTAGGTTTGGACAATAAATGCTGGCCTAATTTCTAACTTTTCTTGAAATCAGACAATGTTTTGGCCTCAGCTACTTTCTGGGGTGGTGAATTCCACACATTCACCACTCTCTGGGTGAAAAAATTTCTTCTCATCTCAGTTCTAAAAGGTTTAGCCCTTATCCTCAAACAATGAACCCCTAGTTCTGGACCCCCCCCAAACTATCCCCATTTGTGAAAGGATCAGAAAGGAAGAGGTACAGATTTAAAGTAATTTGTGAAGGAAGCAACTATGATCTGATGAAAGAATTTTTCACGCAGCAAGTGTTAAGTTTCGGTTTGTACCACTGGAGTTTAGAAGAATAAAAGGCAATCTTATTGAAACATGTAAGGTCCTGAGAGGACTTGATAGGATGGATGCAGAAAGGATGGTTCATTTTGTGGGAGAGAACTAGGGGACACCATTTAAATATAAGTGCTCTCCATGTTACGGCAAATGAGAAAACGTTTCTCTCAAAAACGGTCATGAGTCTGTGGTAAACTCTGACCAAGAGAGCGATGGAGGCACGATCATTGAATGATGTTGAGGCAGAGATAGATAAATTCTCGATGGACAATGGAGTCAAAACTTGCCGGGGTAGACAGGAAAGGCCATGTACAGATCGGCCATGACCTTACCAAATGGGAGGGCTGATTTGAGGTGTCTAATATTCAATTCCCATTCATACCTCATATGTTCACAACTATTCTATGATTATAAGACTTGCAGATCTTTCTCTACACCCTAGCTATAACTGTAACACTACGTTCTCCACTGTCTCCTTCTCTATGTATGATATGCTTTATCTATATAGTTCTTTTTATGCATTCATGGGACATGGGTGTCACTGGCTGGCCAGCATTTATTGTCCATTTCTTGGAGGGCAGTTAACAGTCAACCACATTGCTGTGGCTCTGGGGTCACATGTAGACACGACCAGATAAGGACAGCAGATTCCCTTCCCTAAAAAGAGATTAGTGAACAATTGACAATCTTTCATGGTGATCAGTAGACTCTAAATTCCAGATATTTTTACTGAATTCGAATTGCATCATTTGCCGTGGTGGGATTCGAACTCAGACCCCCAGAACATTAGCTGAGTTTCTGGATTAATATCTAGTGATAATACCACTAAACTATTGCCTACCAAGTGCGCAAGAAACAATATTTTTTACTGTATATTAATACACGTGACAATAATAAATCAAATCAAAAATAATGGCTAGGGGCAGAATGCTGGGTACAGGCAGCATAGTTGTGATGCTGTCTCACATTCCCGGCCATCCTGTGTCATTTCAATCACAAAGTATGGCATCTGTAGCCCTTTAAAATCACTTACCATCATTCATTTTAACTTAACTTTGCAACTGCTGTGCAGCTGTGCAGCCTCTGCTGAGAAGCCTTGTGCTCCTACTGCTCCTGGGAAAGTTTTTATTTTGAGTGTTCCTTCACATCCATTTCGTTAAGCTGAAGCCTTTTAAATATTTCAGTTGTTGTCAGCTTTCTGTTAATTTTGCAGACTTTGGCTCTTTCAGTTCCAATATAAATGCTCCTGACATATCCTGGAGCAAAAAGCGTACAGAGACAGAGAGAATGAAACATTTAGGTTAACAGAAAAAAAAATGCAAAAAGAACAAAATTTTGATAAATGAAAGCTACAAAAATTACACAAAATAGTTCATCCATTTAATAGCTTCATTATTCATCGAGCTTTCCTTTTCACCGACTCCATATTCCTGCGTAGAGCACAAAATTTGATCCTATTATAATTGGAGAAGAATTTGCACATTCCTTTATTAGTATGTACTTAAATAGAAATATCGACTAAACATTCTCACATTTCACGCTAAGATTGCCATGTTCATATTTTGTGTATCTTCCTCCCTGGTGGAATCATGTTGTCGGGACAATATATCCCTAAGTGTCTTGTCTATTTTCATGTGGTGCCTCTGTGAGATGCAAGGACATCTATTCCCACTTCTTTCACAACAGAGTTCTGGTGACAACATCTTCCCAGTACAACTAAAATCCCACAGCTTTACAAACAGCACGCAGACGGAGGAACTACTCATTGAACTAATCATTGAATCATAGAATCCCTACAGTGCACGAGAAGGCCATTCGGCCCATCGAGACTCCACTGACAACAATCCCACGCAGACCCTATCCCCATAACCCCATGTATTTACCTTGCTAGTCCCTTGATACTACGGGTCAATTTATCATGGTCTGCACATCTTTGGACTGTGGGAGGAAATTGGAGCACCCGGAGGATGCAATATCCTATTAAATAATAACTTTTGTGGGTCTCATGTGATGTACGCACAGGAATGACTCCATTTTTGCAAGTTCTGGCACTACTACTCATCTTTTAACCATTTTATTTGTCCTGATGCCCAACCTGTAATTATCTAATCCTGAAGTGTATACTCCATGCTATGTTCTTGGATTAAGTTAAGCACCAAATTCTCTGATCTTGCTCGCAGTGGTAGTGGGGCTTACAGGACCAGAGAACTCCAGCCCACATCTTGTGTCTATGGTATTATCATGGTTTTCCTCTTTCTGTATGGCTTTCTTCCATTATCTGGGTAAATGGGGGTGCTGATATAGTTTCCAACTTGTTATATGTAGTCCTACGTTATTTCCCTCTTCTTGTCAGGAGGAGGAGAATTGTGTCTCCTTGAGATATCTCATCTGAGAATGTCTTAATGATTCTTCTTCTTCAGTTGATGGGGTCTCCTTGGTGGAAAAATGGGTAAAATTTTCTGGCTGATGGTGATTTTTGAGTGGCACCTCCAATATGGCTGCAGATGAGTGAGGCTAACCTTGTGAGCCCAAGCGTGTTGTGAGAATCCGTGGCTTATTGACTCTTCTTTTATCTGTCACAGCATCTCTTACTTTCTTAAGTTGTGTAGGCAGAAGCAGCAGCCATTTTGAAAATTCGTATTTGGAAGACGTGGAGATTATACTCATAGTGGAAAGTATCCTGTTATCAACGGGACGCGACGGTGAGTTTAGAGACCCAGGCACTGTTTTATCTGCACCTTTCCCATGAAGCTGTGTAACTCTACTCCTGTTATCCTGCAATGTTTAGAAGTGTACACTGCCATGCCACATCTTGGCTTTGGGGTTGTAACCTGATGTTTCCCTTCTCGTGGGGCATCCATTCATTGTTCAGAGATTTTGGGGTGGTGTTTTGGGTTCTAATTGGGCAGAGTGGTTAGCATTGATGCCTCACAGCGCCGGGAATCCAGGTTCGATTCCGGCCTCGGGTCACTGTCTGTGTGAAGTTTGGCACGTTCTCTCTGTGGCTGCGTGGGTTTCCTCTGGGTGCTCTGCTTTCCTCCCACAATCCAAAGATGTGCAGGTTAGGTTGATTGGCCATGCTAAATTGTTCCTTAGTGTCAGGGAACTAGCAGGGTAAATATGTGGGGGTTACAGGGATGGAGCTTGGGTGGGATTGTTGTTGGTGTAGGCTTGATGGGTTGAATAGCCTCCTTCTGCACGATAAGGATTCTATGGTTCTATGATCAAGTTGCACCCTGAGGTGCTTCAATACAATTGTGATACAAGCATTTGACTCCACAGGGGCTCCCTTATGTTCCATAGCTCAGTCCTTGTTATCCTGTGGGTGAGGATGTGTGTACCATTGTGCCATGTGCTCATGGCTTTATCCTGCCATTCTGATATCCCCCACCCTTTGTAATATCCTTTCATTATCTGTGCAAAGAGAGGCGCTGAATACAATGCTTACAATGAATTGTAATTGATAATCGGAACCAATTGCAATGATATTTGCTGGTCTTTCTTTATGTATACGTGGAATGGTGTACTGGATGCTGTACTGGATTTTGGAGTTTATTATGTTATTGTTGTGAGGGAAGGTAATGGTCTAGTGACATTATCCCTAGACAATTAATCCAGAAACTCAACTAATGCTCTGGGGACTCCCGGTTCAAACCCCGACATGGCAGATAGTAGAATTTGAATTCAATAAAAAAATCTGAAATTAAAAATCTACTGATGACCATGAAACCATTGTCGATTGCCATAAAAACCTATCTGGTTCACTGATGTTCTTTAGGGAAGGAAATCTGCCACCCTTGCCTGGTCTGGTCTACATGTGACTCCAGAGCCAAAGCAATGTGGTTGACTCTCAACTGCCCTTGGGCAACTAAGGATGGGCAATAAACGCAGGCCAGCCAACGATGGCCATGCCCCATGAATGAATAAAAAAAATTGGTAAACTGGAGAACTTTCAATAAAAACCTTTAGAAAGAAATAATTTTGATGCAGTATTATTCACTTGCAAAAATATGGTCTACCAAAAGGCTTAGTTACAGCAAGTACAATAAACTATGCAGCCATATTTCAGAATAATCTGTAGACTATCATCTCAAACAGTCTACACAGTGATGGTAAAGTATCATCAATCTGTATAATTCTGCTAACGTATAATCCTCATAAAAACAAAATGTAAATTTGTGTCTATGGTATAATCTCCATGCTCAAACTCTGCAATTATGTTAAGGGATGATTTAGACTGCTCTCTCAATCAATCTGTGCAATTATGGAACGGTATAATCTGTACAGGATCTTCGCGATCAATCTGTGTAATTATGGTATATTGTAATCTGTGTAATTTGTCCTGTTCTGTCTAAGTACTAGTTTAATTCAAAGAAAAAATGAAAGCCTCTCTAAATACATATTTATAGTAATTGAACAGCGAGTTTTACTTAAATTGAACATCTCATTTATTTGAAAAGTAACATTTGCAAAAGCCCAAGGGCTAATTAATGCATTTTTTTTTCATGAAGAACATCAGTTTTCCTTTCATGATGTATAATAATGAGTTATCCAAATATTCTATCATGGTAACAGTGCCAGCATGATTTCAGTCACACCGCATTTTTAGAAAGATTTGAATGACTGACACTTAACGAAGTATCACTTGCTGAACCCTCTTACTCCAAACTGACAGAAACACAAACTCCAGCACATTTCACACTTTTCCCTTTTTTTTCCCTTCTCTTCAGTCTTCACTTTAGGCGAATGAATCAGTGCCATCTGTTGAGATGTCACAATAACGCCATTTAATTTGACGCATGATTAAAGACTTGTTTTCACCTTGCAACTATCAGAAGGTTAACGCTCGCAGTGTATTTTTTTTAAACTTGTTCATTTTGCTGAACAAAGTGAGACAAATATGGGGAAAATGTAACAGAGTAACAGGGGTTTCTGAAATTAATTTCTTTAATAAAAAAGGAATGTAAAACAAGCCACAGGACAATTTCAACATGATTGACAAGCTGACAGGAAGGCTGATATTTTTTTCCATGATCTCTCAGGTTTAATTAGTGGAACAAAGATGAGTTAACGCTGAACAAACTGCACCTACCACTGTAGAACTGCTTCAGAAAGGCGATTTCACCTCTAGTTATTTTTAACTTTGAGGTCTTTCGCTTTGAGTTTCTGGACATTGTGGATTGTCCATTTTTTTCCAAAGGGAAAACATGTTCTTCTCATCCCAAGATGCTTTTTTTCATTGTTTTGTACAAGAAGGCTTAAAGCTCAGGATTGACAGATACCAGCATGGTGGCGTAGTGGTTAGCAATGCTGTCTCATGGGCAGCACAGTGACACAATGGTTAGCACTGCTGCCTCACAACTCCAGCGACCCGGGTTCAATTCCCAGCTTGAGTCGCTCTGTGCGGAGCCTGCACATTCTCCCAGTGTCTGTGTGGGTTTCCTCCGGGTACTCCGATTTCCTCCCACAGTCCAAAAGACATGCAGGTTAGGTGCATTGGCCGTGCTAAATTCTCCCTCAGTGTACCCAAAAAGGTGCCAGAGTGTGGCAACAAGGGGATTTTCACAGTAACTTCACTGCAATGTTAATATAAGCTTGTGTATGACATTAATAGATAAATAAAAATAATCTGTTAAATGAGGATTTTGAGGAGAAAATATTATTATGAGTTCCTCGCATCCATTGGTTCTCAGCAAGGGAATATTTCATTAGACTTTTGGATGAGATGGCATTGGGTGTCAGTGAGGGTTTGCGCTGATCAAGTGGTCTAAGGTCATCATCAGGGTACAGTAGAAGAATGCTCTGGTAATCCAGAGAACTGATCCAGCAATCCAAAGGATGTGAGTTCAGATCAACCCAGGCAGTTTTGAATTCAGTTTGATAAAGGTTTGAAAATAAAAGCTCATATCAGTAAAAAAATAAATTACCCTGAAGCTCCTGGGCTACTCTAAACTGGTTCACCGCATCCTTTAGGGGAGAAAGAAATCCCTACCATCCTTACTTAGTCTGGCTTACATGTATCTCCAATGTCACACTAACAGGTTTGACACTTAATTACCCTCTGAAGTGACCCAGCAAGCCGTACAGTTTTATCAAACAATCTCTCCAGTCAACTAGGGATGGGCTAAAGAATGAGAGCCTTGCCAGGAGTACCCACATCTTCAGAATGAATTATTAAAAATATTCTGCAGACAACCATGTATTGGCTCTGAAGGTACTCACCCAGGAAGACCTATGAGAATTCTGACTGTCATATGGAATGAAGAACGAGCAGCAGCAGCAATAAGCCACATAAATATAAGGGTTGATGTTATTGATTAAAAGTCCATTTGTGTATACGCACAACTTTTGTGTGTGAGGTTGCAGGTGAGTGTGCACACACACTTCCGTGTGCTTCTGCACTTTTTCATTATTTCCTGCAGTGGGAATCCTTAGAGGGTACAGCCAAAAATCTAAAGAGGTTAAGCTGATGTATATCACAAATCACAGCAGACTGAAGCTTTATCATTAAAAATCAATTTCAGCCCCATTTCAAACAAATAGAATAATGCATCTATTATTTCACATTATCACTGGCACGGTGGCACAATGGTTAACACTATTGCCTCACAGCACCAGGGACCCAGGGTCAACTCCCAGCTTGGGTTACTGTCTGTGTGGAGTCTGCACATTCTCCCTGTGTTTGCGTGGGTTTCCTCCAGGTTCTCCGGTTTCCTCCCACAGTCCAAAAGATGTGCTGGTTAGCTGCATTGCCCATGCTAAATTCTCCCTCAATGTACCTGAACAGGCGCTGGAGTGTGGCAACTAGAGGATTTTCACAGCAACTTCATTGCAGTGTTAATGGAAGTCTACTTGTGACGAATAAATAAATTTCTTTTTTCCTCTGTGTGCATGTGCTAGAGTGTGGCTAGGAGATTTTCATAGTAACTTCATTGCAGTGTTAATGTAAATCTACTTGTGACTAATAAATAAACTTTATCACCTTTTAACACTACCCCCTGCTCTCACCAATCCATTTGATCTTTCCTTCATACGCAAATTACTTGTTTCAGTCCTTCAAAGCTTGCGATTAGACTTTTGAAATCCTGTTCAGTACACAGACGGTTCTATATTGAATAGATAGTTGCTAATTCATGTTGATATCGTGTGTATATCTCATTTATACTACGGAGAAAATGATCCTGCTCCCTTCTCATGAATAGAAATCCCTCATGTTGCATTTTATCCCAAAGAGATTTTTCTATAACAAATCCATTTACAATTTAACACTCAAACTAATTCTCAGGAATTGCCTCCAGCAAATATATTTCTCTACTGAGACGAACCACAGCCAAAACTTACTTTTATAGCATGCTTCCCACATAAAACAGCATCTCAGAGAGCTTTGCACCAGAGGAAATGGCTACCAAGTCAGGAGTGAAGTAGGCTTGGTGGGGAGATCAAAGGGACAGGCAGAAGAGAAGTGGTTTTTTTTCTTTTATAAAGGAGGTTTTTTTAAAGATAGGAACCTTGCAGTTGCAAAGCCAAGTGATTTTGGAAAAAAGTTCCAAAAGGCACAAGGGTGAGAACTGAAAGCAAGCAGCATTACAGAGGCAGAGGGAAAGTAAGCCGTAGAGTAAGGACCCTTGAGCTTGGAAAATTTGAATGAGGATCATCAGGTAGAGGGAACAAGTGGAACAGGGATAAGGTTTATAAGTGCACGTGCAGGGGAGTTTATTTATTAGTGTCACAAATAGGCTTGCATTAACACTGCAATGAAGTTACTGTGAAAAGACCCTAGTCGCTACACTTTGGCACCTGTTCGGGTACATTGAAGGAAATGCTAAAATTGCCCCTTAGTGTCCTGAAGTGCTTTGGTTAGAGGGATTTGTGGGTAAAATATGTAGAGATATGGGGTTAGGGCCTGGGTGGGATTGTGGTCAGTGCAGACTCGATGGGCCAAAGGGCCTCTTTCTGCATTCTAGGGTTCTACGGTTCTATGGAAAATTTAGCATGGCCAATGCACCTAACCAGCACGTCTTTCAGACTGTGGGAGGAAGCTGGAGCACTCGGAGGAAACCCATGCAGACATGGAGAGAACATGCAGTCTCCGCACTGAGAGTCGAACCCGGGTCCCTGGCACTGTGAGGCAGCAGTGTTAACCACTACGCCACTGTGCCGCTGCCTTGATGATGCAGGCTGAATTATTATAGATGAATTTAAGTGCATGATGGATGGATAATTAACATTGGTGCCATCAAACCTTAAGATGATGAATGCTAGGGTAACAGGGTGGATGGTGACCCAGTGGTTATCGCTGCTGCCTCACAGCACCGGGGACCCGGGTTCGATTCCTGGCTTGGGTCACTGTCTGTGTGCAGTTGGCAGGTTCTCTCCTGTTCAGTGTGGGTTTATTCCAGCTGCTCCGGTTCCTCCACTAGTCCGAAAGATGTGCTGGTTAGGTGCTTTGGCCATGCTAAATTCTCCCTCAGTGTACCCAAACAGGTCCAGGAGTGTGGCGACTAGGGGATTTTCACAGTAACTTTATTGTATGTTAATGTAAGCCCACTTGTGACACTGTTAAATAAACCTTTAAAGGGTTCCGGCACTGAGAGCTAAGTGGGAGTGCAAACCGGTGTTGTTTCAAAGCAGGCAATGCCAACGCTGGCAACAGATTGGACGTGGGACTGGAAGTTCAGTTCTGGGTCAGGCAGAACACTGAAGGTGTGTTGTACATGGATTGAACCTAAGCAAACAGCCAGGGAAGATGTCAGAGTTGAAGACAGGCGCACGTAGGTGCTGGAGAGAAAGCTGGACAGGTTCAATCATACCAGTGTTAAGCTACTGCAAACTTTGACTTGTCCAGGACAGGTGGCTGGCAGCCTTGGCTGTAGCTCCAGAGTCAATGGCAAGTGCAAGCGTTCAAGGCTTTCAGTGCTGCCATTCATGTAAGGTTCTGAGGAGACACATAGTTGGAGGTGAAGAGGGAAGCGCTGGGAATACTTTGGCAGTACCTCTTGTACATTATTGGTTAAGTGGTAAAGCTCCTATAAACAGTGAAGGAAAGTGGCTCTAAGTATAAATCATGCTGCTGACAGTACCTTCTTTATGGAGGGCCACAAGCTTGCTCTTTACTTTGGATGCCCCGATACAGTCAGAAATGGAAGGATAGAGGAGAATGGATGCCACAGCTCACTGCCAAATATATACTCCTTCTTCTCTCCTTTTTGAGCCAATGACTATTTCACAGTTTGATCTTCTGTGAGCTTGAGGGCTTGCAAAGATGCTTGCAGGGTTTTCTTTTTAGCAATGAGTCCACCATTTTAGAAATGTTGGCATCTGCCCCTTTAAACGGCCACAGGTGATGTAATTGGTGCAGCAGTTTTGGAATTCCTGCCCCCGTACCCCCCTTCCCCCCATTGTGTTAAGATCCCCATAGCCAGCTTACCATTGGGAGACATCCAAATTAAACAAATGAAGCTGACCCAGGAAAATAGATAGGAGCAGAGTCATAGTGGTGAATACCTATTCCTTCTGTATGTCCAGGTTAAAAACAAGACTTTAGGACAAGGTTTAAGAGGAAATATAAGAACATAAGAACCAGGAGTAGGAGTAGGCCATCTGGCTCCTCGAGCCTGCTCCACCCTTCAATATGATCATGGCTCATCTTTCTGTGGACTCAGCCCCACTTACCCACCCCCTCACCATAACCCTTAGTTCCTTTACTGTTCAAAAATTCATCTATCTTTGCCTTAAAGACATTCAATGGGGTAACCTCAACTGCTTCACTGCGCAGGGAATTCCACAGACTCACAACCCTTTGTGTGAAGAACTTCCTCCTCAACTCAGTCTTAAATCTACTCCCTCTTATTTTGAGGTCATGCTCCCTAGTTCTCGTTTCACCCACCAGTGGAAACAACTTTCCTGCTTCTATCTTATCTACTCCCTTCATAATTGTATGTGTTTCTATAAGATCTCCCCTCATTCTTCTGAATTCCAGTGAGTCTACTCAGTCTCTCCTCATAAGCCAACCCTCTCAACTTTGGAATCAACCTAGTGAATCTCCTCTGCATCCCCTCCAGTGCCAGTATATCCTTTCTCAAGCAAGGAGACCAAAACTGTACAGAGTACTCCAGGTGTGGCCTCACCAGCACCTTATACAACTGCAATATAACCTCACTGTTTTTAAACTCCATCCCTCTGGCAATAAAGGACAAAATTCCATTTGCCTTCTTAATTACCTGCTGGACCTGCAAACCAACTCCTTGAGATTCCTACACAAGGACACCCAGGTCTCTCTGCACAGCAGCATGCTGCTGTTTTTTACCATTTAATTAATAGTCCATTTTGCTGTTATTTCTTCCAAAATGGATGACTTTACACTTACAATGAGTAAATAAATGATAAGTCATCGCAGTGGAGTCCAATCCTGCCTACTCCCAACAATCACACATGCGGATCTTCAAACTGAACTCCTGGGATAGAAAACATAGAGAATAGCATGAACACTTTCCATTATTAATAGAACAATAGAATCGCTACAGGGCAGAGAGAGGCCACTTGCCCCATCAAGCCTGCACTGACAACAATCCCACCCAGGCCCAATCCCTGTAACCCCTGCTAATCCTCCTGACACAAAGGGGCAATTTAGCTTGGCCAATCCACCTAATTAGCACATCTTTGCAGCGTGGGAGGAAACTGGAGCACCCAAAGGAAACCCAGGCAGACACGGGGAGAATGTGTAAATTCCACACACCCAAAGCTGGAATTGAACCCGGGTCTCTGGCACTGTGAGACAGCAGTGTAACTACTGTGCCTCCACGTCACCATTCTCAAGGCTAGACATCAATTTTAGCAATCTTTTCCCCTTCTACATTCATGCAGCCTGGACAAGTGACCAAACCCACCAAGGTCTCTGCAACTTCAAGGCCTCTTCTGCAAACCAGCCTCCCATCCATTGACCCTGTCTACACTTCCCACTGCCTCGGCAAAGCAGCTAGCATGATCAAGGACCCCACATACACCAGACATTCTCTCTTCCACCTTCTTCCTTCAGGAAAAAGATACAGAAGTCTGAGGTCACGTACCAACTGACTCAAGAACAGCTTCTTCCCTGCTGTTGTCAGACTTTTGAATGGACCTACCTTGCATTAAATTGATCCTTCTCTACACCCTAGCTATGACTGTAACACTACATTCTGCGCTGTCTCGTTTCCTACTCTATGAACTTTGTCTGTACAGCACGCAAGAAACAATACTTTTCACTGTTTGTTAATACATGTGGCAATAATAAATCAAATCAAATCTCCTGTGTCCTCCTCCTCCTCCCTTTATTTCTTCCCCAAATCTCTTTGCCATTCCACCTCTCACTTCCCTGATTGAGCTCCTTAAAACCTACAGCTCTTTTAAAAAAAAAGGTTTCGCTGCCTGTTTGGATGTCTTCCCTTTGGCTGATTACTTGCCTATGAGGTGCCTGTGGGGCATTTTGTTAAGTCAAAGTCACTATACAAATGCATGTTGTTGTTGCTGTATTTGAAAAACGGTGTAAACCATCAGTGTGACAGAGAACATTCTGAGGTTGACTGCACTCAGCGTTGTCATTCTCCACTTATACAATCCAAATATGTGCGGCATTTAATCACTGACTAGCTTTTGCAGAGTTCTCTCTTCCACCTTTTTAACACTGTCAGATAAACAATCTGAATCACCAACTTGTAACAGAATAATTACAAGCGGTCTTTGTGATCATTACCGACAGGATCTGGTGATCACAACAGGCAAGGGAGAAAGTTATACATAGTTTTAATATGAAAATGTCATTAAAAACACTCGAGCCATTTATTAAAAAGTGCCTTCATGTGGAGGTGCAGGGAGCTCAGCAGAGAAAAAAAAGCAAAGGATTCTTTTTTAACTTGTCAATGGAAAATGCTCCCTGAAGGGATTCTGTGTGTCAAACCTAAGCCCTTTCTTCTTGCAGATAAGGGGACAATAATACATTAAATGTTGATGGTTTGAGTGTTGAGAGGTAGTCTTGATGCAGTCCAGGCTTTATTAATACAAATTGTGAGCACAATACATGATGGACAGACTTATTACATCTTACAATGTCCGGGGCAAGTTCAAAGCAGCACAAAGATAGCAGTGGAGACTGCAAGAGAACTAAGAGCAAGATGATCACAGGCTAATGAGACGGGTTTCAAGACTGAAATGAGGAAAAGATCGGCTGCGTTCATTCACGGCTCCTGATTCCCAGTGGTGGCTCTGGTGGTGGGGGCAACTTGGGGAATCAGTGTGCGGCCTTATCTCCAACCCACAATCTCTTTGGGTTTAATAGATGAGAATGGGAGACTTACATGACTTGTTCAACTCCTCGATTTCTATGAAAGCACGTCACAGTCTGTGTCACGCCCCAGCTACTTGGTTGTCAACTCATAGAATGAATCATAGAAACCCTAAAATGCAGAAGGGTCCAAAGATGTGCGGGTTAGGTTGATGGGCCATGCTAAGAAATTGCCCCTTAGTGTCCAGGGATGTGTAGGTTAGAGGGATTAGTGGGTATAATATGTAGGGATATGGGGGTAGGACCTGGGTGAGATTGTGTTCGGTGCAGACTCGATGGGCCGAAGGGCCTCTTTCTGCACTGTAGGGTTCTATGATTCTATGAGACTGCACCAACTCTGGCCCAGGCTTACCCCATAACCCCATGTATTTAGCCTACATAACTTATATATTGTGGGACACTGAGGGGCAATTTTTCATGGCCAATCCCCCTAACTCACACATCTTTGGACTGTGATAGGAAACTGGAACACCCGGAGGAAACCCACACAGACACAGGGAGAGTGTGCCAACTCCACAAAGGCAGTCACCGAAGATCGGAATTGAACCCTGGTCCCTGGCGCTGTGAGGCTAACATTGTGCCACCGTGCTGCCCATTGGGTGAACCATTTTAGGCTCACTGCTATGAGTCGCAAAAACCCAGCTTGCAGGTGCAGCAGGTGGTCAGGAAGGCGAATGGGATGCTGGCCTTCATAGCGAGGGGGATTGAATATAAAAGTAGGGAGGTCTTGCTGCAGCTGTATAGGGCATTGGTGAGGCCGCAGCTGGAGTACTGTGTGCAGTTTTGGGCGCCGCACCTGCGCAAGGATATTTTGGCCCTGGAGGGAGTGCAGAGGAGGTTTACTAGGCTGATACCGGAGTTGAGGGGGTTGAGCTATGAGGAGAGGCTGAATAAACTAGGCTTGTACTCGTTGGAGTTTAGAAGAATGAGGGGAGATCTCATTGAGACGTATAAGATGATGAATGGGATGGATAGGATAGAGGTGGAGAGACTCTTCCCGCTCAAAAAAGACAGTAGGACTAGGGGGCACAGCCTCAAGATAAAGGGGAGGCGGTTTAGAACGGAGTTGAGGAGGAACTTCTTCACTCAAAGGGTGGTGAATCTCTGGAATTCTCTGCCCATTGAAGTGGTGGAGGCTGCCTCGCTAAATATTTTTAAGAAGCGGGTTGATGGGTTTTTGATAAGAGAAGGGATTAAGGGTTATGGGGAGAGGGCGGGAAAGTGGAACTGAGCCACGACAGATCAGCCATGATCTTATTGAATGGCGGGGCAGGCTCGAAGGGCTAGATGGCCTACTCCTGCTCCTATTTCTTATGTTCTTATGTTCTTATATACTTACTGTAGCCCACCCTAATGAGGTCCCCAGCAAATACTGGCGCAAATTGGCCTCTGTAGGATTAGTGGGTACATCAATCTAACTTGTAACAATTATCCACACTATTGGCACAGCAACAATTTTCTGTGCCATTAAAAAGAAAGACTTGTGTTTATACACGACCTGGGGTTTCCTGCTTCCCCTGCCCTCACCCTATCCACTCCCTTCTCCTGTGGTGGGTTTGCCATGCTGCAGGCAGCTCGCAGATCACTTTGATCCCGTCAAAGTGAATGGCCATTTGCGTTGTTTGCTGGCCACACTGCTGGGGAAGCCGCCACCAGGGGGGTCACCTTCAGCGGGACTGTCAGATCAGCCCAATGGGAAGGGCCGGAAAATTCCGCCCAGGCTCTTTTCACGACCGCAGAATATCCTAAAGTTCTTGCCAGCCAATGTAGTACTTCTTAAGTGCAGTCACTGTTGTAATACAGAAAATGCGTGTGGTAAGGTGCCATCAACAGCCAGCTGATAATGATCAGATAATTTTAGTGGCATTAGTTGAGGGATAAATATTGATCTGGGCAGCGTTACATTTTCATTCTGTCCTTAGTTTTGACTATTTTTTATTCATTTGTCGGACATGGGTGTTGCTGGCTGGCTAGCATTTATTGCCCATCCCTAGTTGCCCTTGGAGGGCAGTTGAGAGTCAACCGCATTAAAGCTAGCAATATACATTTGGCATATGGAATTGCAGAATATTTGTAGATATAAATTTAAATACCTGCATCATTTGATTGTCACTACAGTTTGAGTGCTGATGATGCTGGGGTCATTCTTTAAAAGGCACTGTGGGTTAAATACTCTTGTGGAACTGGGTAGTCTAATTGTGACCAAGAATTTCTCACCTCCTGCTCTGCTTCACCCATTTTAGTTATCTCTTGGAAAATAAATTACATTGTGCGTTTGAATGAGAGCTTCAAAATCTAGCTCAGTCTATTTGAATACACAGTTCATCTGGGTTTGGAGGTTTTGACACTGTGAGGTGACGTTCCACTCCAGTTCATCTTGGGTCCACGGTACTGTGGTGGTGCTGAGGGAATGAAGTCACCTTCAGAAGAGAGGCCCATAACTCCTGATATGGGGTCCCATCTCTCGCCCCACTCTACCCCTCCCTAGGTGCAGCCAAGCGATAAAACTCTCAGAGTGATGCATATCTATGGTTTCTACCTGTTTCTTTTTGCTGGTATTTTATTTTATATATAAATAATACACACACGCACATAAAAACCCAGACGAATGTGATTTCCATTGCACGACTTTGCCCATTTCCTCTGCCTCGTACAGCTTGCTGGCTTAATACAGAATTGAAGATGGCAAGAGTTCCTTTGCCTTGTTAAATGGAAGCAGCGGGAACCTTGGCAACTCTTATATTAAATTGAACGAGAAGCTTTCAAGTTTCATTTACTTGCCTCAATATTTTATGAATAAAAAGGGAAAATTCAGGAGGTATCATGTGAGATAGATAATTTGTACTTTTAATAGTCCAAAGTTATATTTTTCTGACATTATTAATCAATAATTCAGCCATGCTCTGATTGTTCTGGCGTCAATCTTCCATATTATATTAATTTCATCCAAACTGCACTAACTAGATGTGCTTGAAGATGAACTCTTGTGCTCAATCAATACCGTCATGCAGATAGCAGCTGTCATTTGCTAAACAAAATGGATGGATCTGAGACCCATAACTATGATAAATTCACTCACCATTCCACTGACTAATGTATTCACTAAAATACTCCATGAATATCCCGCTTTGAAACGTGTCATATTTTTGAGCCTCTGATCAATCACTAGCTGCTGTGAAGCACATTAAAATAAATTTGTCACTGTAGTTTATGAAATATTGATGACTGAAGGGAGACGGATTCGAGCTACCTGCCATCTTAATGAATTATCTGCAGGGGGAAAGGCAAAAAAAGATCAAGAGGCTTGTTTACATCGGGAACAACAAGGAGCGGATCACATTTGGTTATAATGAGATCGTGGAAAATGAAGGGAACGAGTAGACTGGAGGCGCAGTCGTTCTGACTCCTTGAGGTAAAAACAATGCACTGTCGGAACCCACAACAGCCCCCACACACCAACCCCCCCCCCCCTCCCCCACCTTTCCCTCCCCACCCCCCCAACCCCGTGAAAGGCAGGTGGCAAATTCTTTCTTCTGCTGACAATTCTTTTCTGCAACTTGACTTTTTCTACTGAACATGGAGAGGGAGAATGAAATTTTAAAAAATCATACGGTTTGCGTGAGGAGATATCTAAACTTGCTGCAGGCAAATGTGTTACCAAGAATTCGCTTCAGTGTTGACTCTTAAATGGGGTCATTGCGAAAAAATAAAATTCTTTTTGAGCCAAATCAGCAGAGCGGAACATTGAAACCCTTATTTTCTTTTCAAATTGTTTGGGTGTCCTTTATTTCAGCTATGATATTCGTTCGTTTGTAACCATGTATTAATTTTCAGTCCAATGGATGCTGAGGGGAAACGAAAATTCCATTCAGAATAAAGCCTGCATGCTTTTGAGCCTACACCGAAAGGGAAAACTCGACGAAAAGAGTTGGGTAAAAACTATCCAGCAAAACCAACAAAGGATGTACATTAAAATGATTAAAAATGCCGCCATGTAATAAAATAATGTGATGGACAAAGTCTGTAAGAATATGAGCTAAAAAGAAATATGTGGACAGGAAAGTGTATTGAACATCACCAATCATTGTGCAGATCTCTTTTGAACTGTAAGGGCTGCCACCAACAACAGAATAGTACAATATGCAACATTGTAAAAACTGGACAATTCCCAAGGGTGAGACATAAATGGCCCAGTCATAATCCTCATGCCAAAAGCGCATAGATGGTTAAAAGCTGCGGTCATGCGGATAATAGGGCTCAGCCAAAGTGGTACGAGTGCATTCTGCTTTCCTATTTTCTGTAAGCTGTTTTGTACATCTGACATGGCCTTTTCATTTCAACATCTTTGTCTCTTCTTTCTTGACGGAGCTGTCCCAACATCCATAACTGCAGTAAACGCCCTCCAATCAAACTGTAAACCGCATTGTTTCAATCTGAGCAGTTTAATTAGGTTTTATTGAAGGTGTGGGAGGAGGTGGCGGGATAAAGATTAACTCCCCCTCAATGGCATTCTCCCGTTCATTATCGTTGTCACTGGAACTTTTCACTGAATTATTGACATAATCTGAAACAGGAAATGTGATGTCAGCTCACATCATAAGTGAGTAAATGAGCACTCATCAGAGCAAAAGCTGCAGAGGTTAAAGGAGTTTCAATTAAAATATATTAATGTCCTTCCTCAAAGAAGATAGTTTTTTAAAGTGGTATTTAAGCCGTATACATTTGACTAAAAGAGTGCAGTTTGTACCCGAACATGGCAAGTATTCTTATTATTAATAAAGCTATTGAATTAGTATTTTTTTTAAAAGTCTTCTCATCATATTACATAGTTACATGGACTATATTGAATTTGCAACACAGAAGCAGGTCCTTTGGTCTATCTGGTCTGGGGTTGGTGTTTATGCTCTTTGAGAATCTTCTCTAACCTACTTTGCCCAACACTATGGGTGAGATTTTCCAGCCACGCTCGCCCCAAGACTGGAAAATCCCACCCCGATCAACGGATCTTTGAATGGCTCATGTCCCACCTGGTATGATTCCCGTGGCAGGCAGGACAGGAAAATTATGCCCAATGTGCATATTATTACTTCTCCCTTGTGTATTAATGTAATTAAACTCTCTTGAAAAATATATCCATGAGGTAGCAATTTCCACATTCTCATCATTATCTGGCTAAAGACAGTGCTCCTAAATTCTTGATTGTGTTTATTAGTACCGATTTTATATTTATGGCTCCTAGTTTTGGACTCCCCACAAGTCGAAACGTCACAGTATAATGTGGAGTATTATATTCTTCAAATTTTTAATTAACTAGTAAATCTCCCACCACAATACTCAAAGTTGGCTAAAGGATACACACCTTATAAAAGCAGGAGCACAAATTGCACAGTGCATTATTCAGCACTGAATCATCACATCGGAACCAACTGCGACAAACAGGAACAGTATACTAGGCAAAAAACCTTTAACAATAAATAGATAGATATGAAAGAAGGCACTATATTTTTTATTTGTATTGTACTGAATTGATTATTTGGAAGTGCAAACATTATTTGAATGTATACACACATTATTTGTACAACCCTGTATCAACTGCTTCTTTATTTGTTAGATCTATAATACAATATATATAAATAATATTTTCATAAATGCAAATACTTAATATAAATAAATGTTTGTCCCTGTATTTATGCTGAAAGCACAACATATTCTCTTTATTCATATATCACAGCTAAGTAGTCCTTGGATATATAATAAGAGCATCAAATTATACTTAATTTAATGTTACTTTCATGAAGTATCTCTATTTACAATGAAACAGTAATAATATATCTTCTATGTTCATACAATGTACAAGGCACAGTAGTCCACAAGTTTGTATTATATATGTGGATATACCTGTATAAACTGGACACATACATCAGTCTATTTCCTTCTTTGCTAATTTCAGCTTGTCCTATGAGGAGACATTAGTAGTCTATAGAGGACTCTATTCCCTGAAGAAATGGGAGGCTAATTAAAACAAATAAAATTATTTAGCAGCTTGACAGAGTAGATATTGGGGATATTGAGATGCAATAGACTCCTGGCTGGGAAATCTAGAACATGAGAGTCACAGCATCAGAATAAGATGTCAACCATTTAGGACTGAGATGCAGATAATAGATTTCTTCACTCAAAGGTTTATCAATCTTTGACATTCCCTAGCCCAGATATCTGTGGATGTTCAGATGCTATGTATACTCAAGACAGAGGTCGATAGATTTTAAAGGAATTAAGGGACATGGGAGTAGTGTGGGGAGGTGGAGCAGAAGATTAGCCATTGTTGAAGTCCCAAAAGAGCATTCCTCAGTTCCCATATCTTACATTCATTATATAGTTCTTATTGGCTGTACCAATGTACAGCCATTGTGTTACCAAAAGGAACAGCTTGATTTGATTTGATTAATTATTGTCACATGTATTGGCATACAGTGAAAAGTATTGTTTCTTATACGCTGTACAGACAAAGCATACCGTTCAAAGAGAAGGAAATGAGTATGCAGAATGTATTGTTACAGTCATAGCTTACAACTATAGGTGTGGTCAGATTCCATAGACTAGTGCAGAAGGAAGCCATTCAGGCCATCAAGTGTGCACTGACTCTCCGAAAGAGTATCTTACCCAGGCCCACCCTCCATCCTATCCCCATAACCCCTACACATTTACCATGGTTATTTTGCTGAACCAACAACCTTTGAACACTAAGGGGCAATTTAGCATGGCCAATTCACCTAACCTACACATCTTTGGACTACAGGAGGAAACTGGAGCACCAAGAGGAAAACCATACAGACTCACAAGGAGAATGTACAAACTCCAAACAGACAGTGACCCAAGGCTAGAATTGAACCTGGGTCCCTGGTGTTGTGAAGCAGCAGTGCTAACCACTGCACCATCGTTAGATGATTTTTGTTTTAAAAAACCATAGTTATCACCCTTTTCACTGAATAAATGAAGGCAGTCAAGACTGGAATTAGAGTGGAGGATGATGGAGAAGTAATTGTACACACTGCAACTGAGGTATCATCAAATAATCTGTTAACGTTAACTTTCCTTATTCAGTCTCCGATACACTGCTGGGCCTCATTGCTTTTTCCACCAGCCAGTTTTCTGTATAATTGCTTTAAAAACTCTGGAGTATTATTAGTATATAAAATAGAAGTATATCGGCAGTATTGGTGTGTTAAAGCTAACTGTTTATCCACAATAAGGCCTCATTATCTACTCACAAGAAAATCTAGGTCTTAATGCTATCTAATATTGTTGATACGCCAGTGCCAAAAAAATTTTTTTTTTAAATGCCAACAGTAATCATCCTGAAGGAATGGCATTAGGGACATAGGAGGACATCATGGCTCATCCAAATCAGGAAAGTTTGCTGGGGGAAATCATTATATTGGTGCATGAGATTTCAGTCTCTTGTCATCATAGAATCTTGCTTCAGAATGGTCACATCATATGTGTCCCAGATACCTAACAATAGCCAAGAGGAGTCTGACTATGGGAATATGTGAGAATAAATGTTGTTCTTCTAAGGCAAAATCTGCCAAAATCACAAAGCTATTTTTGTGCCAGTTTTTAAAATATTGATGATGTTGGGATACTACTCATAAAGCAATTGGGAGCCTGACATCTCATTCTTCACTGTTCATTGAGGGCTTGCTAACGGTCACAATTTTCAGTATAAACAAGGATTTATTGGGAGATTGGAGATCACTATTCCCTCTATGAAGGAGGCATATTGAACAGTTTGGAATCAGAGAGCTTTACTGCACAAAAAGAGGCCCTTCAGCCCATCATGTCTTCACCGGCCATCAAGAACCTAACTGTTCTAACCCCATTTTCCAGCTTGGTCTTGTATGCTGTGGTGGCTCAAGTGCTCATTTAAATGCTTCTTAAATGTTCACAGAATCATAGAATACATACAGTGCGCAAAGAGACCATTCAGCCCATCGAGCCTCCACCAATCCCACCTAGGCTCTATCATATTTACCCACATATTTACCTTACTAATTCAACTGACGCTCCCCTAATACTAAGGCGCAATTTAGCATGGCCAATCGACCCAACCCCCACATTTTTGGACTGTGGGAGGAAACCACAGCACCCAGACGAAACCCACACAGACGCATGGAATATACAAACTCCACACAGACAGTGACCCAAGCCGGGAATCGAACCCAGGTCCCTGGAGCGGTGAGGCATCGGTGCTAACCACTGTGCCACCTTGTTGTGAGGGTTCCCTCATCTGGCAATGAGTTCCAGGTTCCCACCACCATCAGGATTTTTTTTTACTCATTTGTGGGACATGGGCGTCACTGGCTGGCCAGCATTTATTGCCCATCCCCAGTTGTCTTTGAGAAGGTGGTGGTGAACTGTCTTCTCAAACCGCTGCAGTCCAAGTGCTGTGGGTTGACCCACGATGCCGTTAGGGAGGGAATTCCTGGATTTTGGCCCAGTGGCTGCGAAGGAACAGCGATATATTTCCAAGTCAGGATGGTGAGTGGCTTGGAGGGGAACTTGCAGTTGGTGGTGTTCCCATGTATCTGCTGCCCTTGTCCTTCCAGATGGAAGTAGTCATGGGTTTGGAAGGTGCTGTCTAAGGATCTTTGGTGAATTGCTGTAGTGCATTTTGTAGATAGTTCACACATTATCTTGTAATTGAGTTTGTGTCTACATATACCCTGTTTGTGAACCAAATCCTGCACTCACCTGATGAAGGAGCAGTGCTCCGAAAGCTTGTGTTTGCTGAGCTTGAACCTGGTGTTGTGAGACTACTTACCATAATTTTGTACACACATCGATCATGTTCCCCCTCAGCCTTCTCTGCTATAAGGAAAACAACCCCAGCCAAACCAACCTCTCTTCATAGTTGAAATACTCCAGCCCAGGCAACATCCTGGTGAATCTGTTCTGCACCCTCTCTAGTGCAGCCACATCCTTCCAATAGTGTGGTGACCAGAACTGCGTACAATACTCTAGCTGTGGCCTAATGAGGGTTGCGAACAGTTCCATAATAACCTCCCTGCTCTTATATTCTATGACTCAGTTAATAAAGAGAAGTGTCCCATATGCTATTTTTGTGATAAGTAGGAATATCATTAGGGGACATAACTATTTCCAGCTTTTTTTTACATTATGGGAATCAATCTAGAGACAGACAAATGGATTGTGCTTCACTCTTCTCCAGAGTATAAATGATTTAAGATTCAGGAACCAAAGGAAATGAGCGAATCTCAGGCTCATGCTTTCAGTTTCAGTAAACACAGTGGGCCACAGGATGTAGGATCAGAAGTAGGCCATTTGGCCCATCGATCCTGTTCCACCATTCAATGAGATTATAGTAAGAAGTCTCACAATACCAGGTTAGAGTCCAACAGGTTTATTTGGAATCACAAGCTTTCAGAGTGCTGCTCTTTCATCAGGTGAGTGGAGAAGTAGGTTCACAAACACACCTGATGAAGGAGCAGCGCTCTGAAAGCTCATGATTCCAAATAAATCTGATGGACTTTAACCTGATGTTGTGAGGAGACTTCTTACCATGTCCATCCCAGTCCAACGCTGGAATCTCTAATGATAATCCTCAACTCCTGCCTTATCCCCATAACTCTTGTTTCTCTAACCATTAAAAATTTGTGCCTAGCCAGTCCTATGTTTCTGCATCTCGAGTCCAGCATAACTAGAGGCACTATCTCTTGATGCATAATGTAAAAGGACAGAGGCATTCCATTGTCACTATCATAGAAATCTTGGAATTTAATGTCAAAAAACAAAGTGAAAACATATGTTTAAGGGTAATGATCTTATCAGTCGTATCTCTTCCCAAGAATGCCATTCCTGCGATTCTCTCACATTTGTAAAAATTCATTTTTCACAAGCGGCGCAGGCTGGGTTAGCATTTATTGCCCATTTCTATCTGCCCTCCATTTCAGAAGGCATTTGACCACCAATCAATCTGGAGTCACATCTAGGCCAGACCAGGAAGGTATGGCAGATTTCCTTCCCTAAAGGGCATTAATAAACCAGATGGGTTTTGATGACAATCATAGTCGTTATTATACTTTTAACCCCAGATTTTTACTGAATTCAAGTTTCACCATCTGCTGAGGTGGGTGTCAAACCCAGATCCCCAGAACATTATTATGGGTCACTGGTTTACCAATTCAGTGACAATACCTCTGTGCCACTGCTTATGTTTGTGTTTATCCTTGTTAATCGTGTTGTATCTATGCATAATTTTGAAAGACTGGCACATGAGGTGGGATTTTCTGGCTGCACTCGCCCAAAGACCAGAAAATCCCACCTGATGTCAAAGGATCTTTGCATAGTCTGCCCCTGCTATGATTCCCATGGTGGACAGGATGGGAAAATTCCACCCATGGAAACAATTCCAGTTTTTGGGAAGATTCAGTTTATATCAAGGGCTTATCTAATGACAGGTCACAATGCAAGTCATAATGGCCTTGTATGCTCTTAACCAACCTACCCCTGAACTCTTTGCCACAGAGGGCTGTGGAGGCCAGGTCGTTGAGTGTCTTTAAGACAGAGATAAATAGGTTCTTGATCAATAAGGGGATCAAGGGTTCTGGGAAGAAGGCAGGAAAATGGGGATGAGAATCATTTCAGCCATGATTGAATGGTGGAGCAGACTTAATGGGCCAAATGGCCAAATTCTGCTCCTATATCTTATGGTCATATCTG
This sequence comes from Carcharhinus amblyrhynchos, assembly GCF_965287045.1. Classification (NCBI taxonomy): domain Eukaryota; kingdom Metazoa; phylum Chordata; class Chondrichthyes; order Carcharhiniformes; family Carcharhinidae; genus Carcharhinus; species Carcharhinus amblyrhynchos. The sequence goes on from NC_137339.1 coordinate 12,770,864, forward strand.
CTCAGACATTTGACTCTCGCTTTTGGAAAGAAATGCCAAACTGAAAAATGACAGTGCCACAAAATTGATGCCATCATTAGGCATAATCGCATTAACACTGAAATTAGCAACTATAGAACAGCATACCAAAATACATGTCAGCCATTGTCTATTATACCTTGAGATGAACTGGAGTAAGATGAAAGCAATGTCAATGTATGTCACCCCAGTTCAAGAGACTCTTTGAAAGCCAACAATCAAAGCTCATCCAGTAAATGTTTAAAAAGGGACTAGAAGTTATTAAGTGGTAACTGACATCTCTAATGAATCACAGCTCCTTCCTTGCTACAAGACAAATTATGCCATTGGAAGTGAGATGGAGTGGTTAGCAATGTTCTGGGAAAGTATTCCTGTGGCTGCCCTTCATCTTCTTCTCCCAGGCCACAGCAGCTGTTGGAACTAATTAAGAACGGCGCGGAAGAATGGGAATTGTTACTTTTTGCGTTGGGCTCAGCTCTTGAAATGACCAAATAAGGGTTAATCGCCAGATATGCCACTTGTGCTGTTAGTGGTGCCCAGCCCACGTGACTCCGGCACATACACGTCAGATTTTAGGGGCCGTTTATTTTCTCAGGTGTGCCGCTATGTTGGCAATAATTCGTCCAGTCCGTAACACTTCCCGACATGTTCCCTGCGGTCCCTCACCCTGCATTCCTTTGAACATTACCACCAATCACAGTTAAATTTTCTGTTTGTTCATCTGATCAATTCTTCATCAAACTTTAAAATAGGCTTAGGATCATCTGCGGCAGTTTAATTAGGGCCATGACTGGATGGTGTTAAGTGCTCAGTATAAATGAGCAGATCAACACTGCCCTGAAACGGTTGCTAACCAATTAATCGTCATTTAGATGAAGTGCGCTCTCTAGTGGTCGCTGAGAAAAAGCATCTGTTTCTTTAGAAATCGGGCAGTGATTATGACAGTCGGCTACTGGTCTAATAGGGGTTTTCATTTTAAAATATCCTCACCACTGCTGCATCATCACATTTCTGTCAAGCTCTTTTTTGACTTATTTCCAACTGTATTTTTTTTAAGTAGTTCAGTCAATGACATGGTGGCACAGTGGTTAGCACTGCTGCCTCACAGCGCCAGGGACGTGGGTTCGATTCCCGGCTTGCGTCACTGTCTGTGAGAACTCTGCACATTCTCCCTGTGTCAGTCTGAGTTTACTCCAGTTTCCTCCCACAGTCCAAAGGACATACAGGTCAGGGGCATTGGCCATGCTAAATTCTTCCTCGAACAGGCACTGGAGTGTGCCAACTAGACGATTTTCACAGTAACTTCACTGCAATGTGTAAGCCTACTTGTGACATTTATATATAAATCAATAATGTGTTGGTGAGGTATGAACCTTGTACCATCCAGAGTAACTCGATCCACGCTTAAAACACCTTCGACAAATAATGTGTTAGCGGCCATGCCACATGTGAGACAGTGCTCAGAAATGGGTATTTTATTTCTTTTTCAGTCTCTGCCTCATTGGGGAATGGTTCCCGACAAATGAGTGGCCGTCAATCCAGCTTATTCAATCGTTCGGTCAGGGCCTTTCTCTTTTTAATTAGTCTCAAAAGCCAAACCAACCCTAAGGAAACCATCTCTCATTATAAAGATTGAAATGAACCCTCTGTGCCATGCCAGTGTTTTACGTGAGGCTAATCTTGACACGGCAATAGACGTACATTATTTTAACAGTTTATGTAAATTTTAAAATGTTTGAGTCCTGTGGGATTGTTCATGTGGGTCGCACAGAACATAGCTTTGAGCGCTCAGCGAGAAGGAGGACTCACTCTGGTCACTGCAGGTGGAAAATTGTACATTTCTCATCAACATTCTACAGTGCAGAAGTGCACAAGACTCAACACCGCGATCATTATCCTGAATTAGCCATTATTCATAAATAATTACAATCATTTATAGCAACATGCAACCTTGATAAATATTACATTTGTAGCTACTTTCCTATTATTGACAGAAAGAGATGATTTGTTTGTTATACTTGTTTTTAGTAGCTGTCAATTCAAGAGGTTACTGCCACAGTATATACTAAAGTGTGTATATTTCCTTCTGAGTGATACTACTATTTCTATTTCATGATATGAATGTAAGTGCTTTTCTGCAATGGTTATTTTAATGATGCTGAGAGTGACAGTGTTTACCTCATTATTCTTCTGAAATCGACAGCTATTTTGGAGGCAGGATTTTCCAGCCGCAAACGCCCCACAACCGGAAAATCCCACCCGAGGTCAACGGTCCATGTCCCGCCCGCTACGATTCCCGTGGTGGGTGAGACAGGAAATTTCCGCCCTGGGAGTCTGAGCGTGCACAGTTCAACACTGAAATCCAGATTGTTATCATTGGTGAATGGCTGAGGTCATTCAAGGTGCCTTCTCAGCCTTGCCCCTCACTGGAGGTGTGGTGATCCTCAGGTTAAATCGCCACCAGTCAGCTTCCCCCTGCCACCACTCCCCCACCCCACCCCCATCCCTGCCACCCCTCAAAGGGGAGAGCAACCTATGGTCATCTGGGACTACGGCTGATCTTAAAGCTTCCCCATGTCAGCCCACTCCTGCAACTGCTTAAATGGTGGCCAGTTTTCCCACCTCCATGTGGCCATCCACCCCCCCGCCCCATCAGAAGTCTATGAAGACTTTGCTCATTTACTGGCTGAGTGTAACTAACAACTATAAAGTGAGTCCACATAGCTGAATAAACCAGTGGGGTGTCCATATATTGGGAAGAGAATGCACCAAAGCTGTAGTGACCGTCTCCCATCACTGAGCTTGAGTTCCATGGATATTAAAACTGTGCCAATGAGTATGGTAATTTTTCATTTTCTATTTTACATATATGCCTCGTACAGCACAAACTGTATACACTTGTATTTAAAATCCCAACACAGTTTTGGAAAATAAACCAGATTTTTCTGAATATGAAAGTTTAATCATGTCTGAAATTGGAATTATATGAGTCCAAATTCTCAGAGAGACCAAAAAAGAGTTCTTTGGCAGTGTGCAATCCTCAAACTAATAGATCCTAACCTAACAAAGCCTTAATCTAATAAAGCCCCAACACTAAACTTTATTATTTACCTGTCCTTATAACAATTGAAGTCTAAACCTAGTGAATGCCTAATCTAACAAGTACATCATTTCTTGATTTTTTTTTAAATCCCTGTATTGACACTACCATAAATAATTTAACAGGCCATTTATCTCATTTGTTGTTTGCGGGATTTTTCTGCACATCAACTGTCTTGTGGATTTGCCAAAAATAATAGGTCTGATTGCATCGCGGAACCAATTCATTGGGAGCAAAACACTTCAGTATGTGATAAGAATGTGATAAGTCTTGAGGTGAATCATTTTGTTCTTCCTTTAAGTTGCCACTTGTGTCTCTTAGTGAGTGAGCACCATGGTGAGGAATGTCTTTCCATTCGAGATAAAGGAAATCAAAATCGAGAGACCTTATCCTTACCAGGGATGACCCAAGGTAACCATCCTATAGAACCCAACAATGACCAGAATTAAGACGTTACTAAAGTGTGGTGGTCGTAGCTGAGGTGACTGCATGAAAGAGATTGTGTTCACTGATTCTTCCAAGATATTCTGTCACACGGAGCTGTCTATTGTGTTGTGTGGCACTTATTCCTGTGGCCTCGTTCTTGCAGTACTAGAGAATGCTGGTTGCCTGAGGCTAGGACATTGTCATCACATTCAGAACTGAAGGGATTGAAGGGAGTTTTGATTATTGAATTCTTTGTACTGCCAAGACCGGGAAAGCATGACAGATTAGAGTGCAGTTCTAAAGAGTCCAGTGTGGGGGATTCAGTCAATACATGTCTGCCAATAACACTGACCAGATTATTGACATCGCCTCCAACATGAATACACAATTAACAGTTTTCAACCTTTAATATAACCTCTTTTAACTCATATGCACGGACTAATACTGTCAACAAATGCACTGTTATTGCTGCTACCTTACCAAGAATCTGTTTTCAATTAACATCAACACAATCGCAGGCTTTGCACTTACATGACTGCATAAATCCAGCTTATAGATCATTTGTTTTTGCTTTTATCAACTATAACTCCTAACATAAATACTCTGCCTAGACAGGCTTTATATAACAGGTATGAAACCTATTACTTCCTTGGTGCCTTTGGAGAAGAACTTTCACCATATGTTTTATATAGAACTAAAGGTGAGTACCCAAAGGAATTGAAACTTCTTTGTCTCAGTGCATTTTTAGCTATCATCTGGCAATAATAAGTTTGACAAAAAAATATATAAATGTATACGCACTTATTCAAAATTTTGAGAATATTTTATGCAGAGGCATTTTGGGGCATTTTCTACACTTTGGCCACATTGTTACTCATAAACATTCTAGTCGGGTATGGCGTAGGTCATACGAATAAGAAAGCTCCCTGTAACTCTGCCTAAACAGCATGCTTCACCTCAAACAACAGAGGAGCACCCCCTACTGCACCAGTTTAGCATTTTCTCAAAACATCAAATTGCCATTTTAATGATCGATTCCGCAAAATCATTGACAATTCAGTACAGTAAACTCGCTGAAAGTCATTTTACAAAACACCAAAGTGAGGCAACACAAGGGAGAGACTTTCGTCCAATGGACCCGGGTCAGATTCGAACCAGGTGCTGGGTGGAAAGCACAGTGGGTAAGCTCACACCACATGGACTGCAGCAGTTCGAGAAGGCAGCTCACCCCCACCTTCTGAAGGACACTTAGGGATGGGCCACAAATTGAAATCTTGCAGGCCTATTCCACAAAAGACTTTGAGAAAAAAAATAGTCTTGATGGGCCTATAACATTGGCCAATTCTTACTGAAGCTTGGTATAAGAAAAGCACACTTTCTGCCTTGGAACTCTTCTCAAATATCAAGAACACTTTTGGTGCCCTTATCTGAGGAAGGATGTCCTTGTTATAGAGGGAGTTCAGCGAAGGTTTACTAGGCTGATTCCTGGGATGGCAGGTCTGTCATATGAGGAGAGATCAAGTGGGTTAGGATTATAGAAACACAGAAACATACAAAGACTACAGCACAAACAGGCCCTTCAGCCCACAAGTTGGGTTGAACGTGTCCCTACCTACTAGGCTTACCTATAACCCTTTATCTTACTAAGTTCCATGTACTTATCCAAAAGTCTCTTAAAAGATCTATCAAATCCACCTCCACCACCACTGCTGGCAACCGATTCCACTCACCCACCACCCTCTGAGTGAAAAACGTACCCCTGACATCTCCTCTGTACCTACTCCCCAGCACCCTAAACCTGTGTCCTCTTAGAAACATAGAAAAACTACAGCACAAACAGGCCTTTCGGCCCACAAGTTGTGCCAATCATATCCCGATTATATTCACTGGAATTTAGAAGAGTGAGAGGGAATCTCATAGAAACTTATAAAATTCTAACAGGGTTAGACAGCGTGGATTCAGAAAGAATGTTCCAAATGGTGGGGTGTCCAAAATCAGGGGTCATAGTTTGAGGATTTAGAACTGAGGTGAGGAGAAATTTCTTCACCCAGAGGGTGGTGAACGTGTGGAATTCACCACCACAGAAAGTAGTTGAGGCCAAAATGCTGTCTGATTTCAAGAAAAAAATTATATATATAGCTCTTGGGGCTAAAGGGATCGAGAGAAATGGAAGGGAAGGAAGCAGATCAGGATATTGAATTTGATCATCAGCCATGCTTAAAATGAATGGTGGAACAGTCTCGAAGGGTCAAATGGCCTACTCCTGCTTCTAGTTTCTATGTTTCTATGCTTATGTCAAGTATAGCGTGGGTCAGATGAACATGGTGCTCTCTGTGTCTGAACAACATGTTTCAACAACTTAGTATTTTGGTCTATTCAAACTTGAAAATCCATGCTGAATGCACCTGCTGAGAGATTCCACAATCTTCTTCAACACTATAACAAACATCACTAAGGCACAGCCACCACACACATCATTCTTTACCTGCAATCTAAAATTAATGCTCGGAAGATAGGACCAAATCCATTCCCAACTGTCCAGTATTGAAATCATAGAATCCTGACAGTGCAGAAGATGGCCATTCGGCCCATCAAATCTACACTGGCTCTCTCTGACTCCTCATCCAGGCCCTTTCATTCACCTTAGCCCCGTAGCCCCATACATTTACCATGGCTAACCTATCAGGCCTACACATCTCAGGACACTAAGGAGCAATTTAGCACGGCCTAGCCACCTAACCGGCATATCTTTCGACTGTGGGAGGAAAACGGAGCACCCAGAGGAAATACACGCAGACACAGGAGAACGTGCAAACTCCACACCGACAGTCACTCAAGGCCTGCATTGAACCCAGATCCATGGGGCTGTGAGAAAGCAGTGCTAACCATTGTCCTACCATGCCATCCTTCAGCTGGACCTAAAGCTGAGGAACGGAAGAATATAGGTGCTGATGATGACAGAGAAGACCAGTGTGGGCTAGAGAACAGGAGGAAAAGTATCCTTGGGATTGAAGGCTGGATGGAGCAACAGAAAGTCCAGTACAATGAAGAGAATGAAGCCCAGTCCATCAGTCAAACCAGCCTCTCATCCATTGACTTTATCTACACTTTCCGCTGCCTCGGAAAAGCAGCCAGCATAATCAAGGACTCCATAAACCCTGTCACACTCTCTTCCACCTTCTTCCATAGGGAAAAACATACTAAAATCTGAGGACATGTACCAACAGACTCAAAAGCAGCTTCTTGCCCGCTGCCATTAGACTTTTGAATGGACTTACCTTGCATTAAGTTGATCTTTCTCTACACTTTAGCTATGACTGTAACACTACATTCAGCACTCTCTCCTTTCCTTCTCTATGTTCAGTATGCTTCGTCTGTGCAGCGCACAAGAAACAATACTTTTCACTGTATACTAATACATGTGACAATAATAACTCAAATCAAATCAAACAACTTATGAGGCATTTTATGCTGAATGCCCCTGAGTATCATTAGTTATCTCACCCTTTTACAGTAATGTTACCTCAGTTAGAGTGTAAAAGTAGAAAGAAATTAAATTTCTCAATATAGTTAATTACATTATTTCTTCAATCAATATGTGCTCAGGTTAAGCTGTTTCGCAGCTTCCTATACAAGCGCAGTCTTTATGCACATGTTTATGATTTCACTACAAACATTAACTGGAAAAGATCATCGTGCGTAACAGCTGGATAGTTAATTGTCGTCCAGCCTAAAGATGAAACTACTTTCCCCAATCGGATAATTACTAATTTGTTTAAAGCTGTAGGAATTTTCACAGGATGATTTCACATTCTGCTCACTTTACACCGATCATCTGAATCAGGAATGTGAGGTTGTTCACAATGTGATATCCAGTTCTCACAGAGTCCATTAAAGCTCTGGCCACAGACAATACTTGCAACATTTGTGTAACATTATAAGACTCCTTTCCTGGTCTGTACATTGCACTATAAATGGGAGGTTAATGACTGTCAGATGAGTCAGGGAGAGAGAAAAAGCTAATAACTATGCAGATAGGAACAAGGAAATAATCTTATTAAAACTGAATTTGGATGGAAGACCATCTTTCAGTCTTTTACGACTGTATTTAACATGCATTGGTTACAAAAGGTTAAACTCAGCAAGTCTTTTTGACATAGTTAATTGTAAATAATAAATGATGAAATTACATGTAAAATGATGCTGAAGTTTGTCATTTAAAATACAGTTGCCAGTTTATTAGCCATGTGCGGAAGACATGTCAGCATCTAGAATCCCTACAGTGCAGAAGGAGGTCATTCGGCCCATCGAGCCTGCATCGACAACAATCCTACCCAGGCCCTACCCCCGTAACCTCACATATTTACCCTGCTAATCTCCCTGACACAAAGAGTCAATTTATCCCGGCCAATCAACCTAACCCGCACATATTTGAAGGCGGGAGGAAACCAGAGCACCTGGAGAAAACCCACGCAGACGTGGGGAGAATGTGCAAACTCCAAATACACAGTCACCCAAGGCCAGAATCGAAACCAGGTCCCTGGCGCTGTGAGGCAACAGTGCTAACTAACCATTGTGTCACCTTGCCATATCTGACATAGGAAAACCTGACATTTGTTCTTAAATGGAGGTGTCTTTGACTTTTTCCTTAAGTACAAACACAGCAGACAGTTTTATGGGACATCATACATTGAAAAGACACCCGGTTCCCATATCAGAAACAAACGATTTACCAAATTATTTTAGTCACTTCTTGGAAACAATGCGTTGGGAGTGTAAATGACAATAACGGTACAGTGTATTGAGGCTTTCATTTCAACAGTCTCGCAAACTGTTTGATGCAATTACTGGTTTCTTGCTGCAATTTGGCAAATTAAGAAATCACAAAGTTCCGCAGCGTCTTATAAAGGAGATTGCGAGTAATTTTGCCTCTGAATGCGCACTGTAGTGAAAAAAGCAGGACTGGCTTAACTAAAATAAATAGCTGCAGTGACTCAGGTAACATGAATGAATGGATGAAGTATCACCTGAGACCGTTATTTGATTATTCACAAAGGCAGGATGTCAAGTTATATTTGGCCAGTCCTACATCCATATAAATACAAAATTAAGTCCCCATAAGAAAGCAACTGCGTCTGGAAGCACAGATCCAAACCCACATGATAGCTCTCAGACAAAAAGAGAGAAAAGCATACATTTATTTGACAACCTTCACACTCACAAGATGGAAAGTATTTTAAATTCAGGTAAGTTCATAGAATAGGATCCCTACAGTACAGAAGGAAGCCACTTGACCCATCGAGTCTGCACTGACCACAGTCCCACCCAGGCCCTATCCCTTAACCCCCACACATTTTCCCTGCTAATCCCCGCCCTCCGACACGAGGGTCAATTTAGCGTGACCAATCCACCTAACACCCACACATCTTTGGACCGTGGGAGGAAACCAGAGCACTCAGAGGAAACCCACGCAGACACAGGGAAAAAGTGCAAACTCCACACAGACAGTGACCCAAGGCTGGAATTGAACCTGGATTCCTGAGGCTGTGAGGCAGCAGTGCTAACCACTGTGTCACCATGCTGCCCCTTAAGCTCCTGTTTCAATACAGCCAAATACAATAACCAGTTTGCATGCAGATAATTCTTAAAGGCAACCATATAATATAATTAGTTATAGTATATGTCGCAGCAATATTGGTTGAGGAATAAGTCTTGACCAAGAAAACTTCCCTGCCCTTCCTTGACTAATGCTGTTGAATCTTTTACATTCACCTGAGAGGGATCACCCACTGACATGTTTGAAGGTGGATGGGCTCATTAAATTTAGCGGGCAGTGTGCCCACTTCCTACTCACCTCCATTGACCTCACTGCAACTACAGGTAGCATCGGACAGCCCAGCTACCGGATGGTCAACTGAGATGCTGAAGTGGGCAATTAATTACCACTTAAAGGGCCTCATTCTGCACTGTTAGGGATTGAACAAGCAGCAGGAGAGGCTCATGCCAAGTAGACAGCCCAACATGGACTAATGGCAGACAGGGAGTGTCTTTACTTAACAGAGGCCTTATGCCTGTCTGAAAACTCCCCCCAGGATTTTAATCCCTTCCTCACAGGTTGCCATCCCGCCCATTGACTTCTCAAATTCCACCAACATGCCTCTCCTCCCCCCAACTCACTAACTGGATCCTGCCAGCTTGGTGCCTGGTGAGATCCCCACACACATACTCAAATCCTGAACCAACAACTTTGGTCCCTAAGGGCGCGATCTTACTGGCCGTTCACACCGCGTTCTCACTCCAGTGAGGTCAGAGAATTTGGCCGCCAGCCAAATCTCTGTTCACTGCAGTGGGATGGGAAAATCCCACCGGTGTGAACGGTGGTAAGATTCCGGCCGAAGTGTTGCACAGCTGCCTCCCTCTGATTGCCTGGAAGATCTCTGAGTTGGGAATTCCTGTCCCTGGGGAGCAGTGAGGTGGAATCTATGCCTCATTAATTTAACCCAATGCGTCATCAAGAAGACACCATTTCCAATAATGCAGATCTCCTTCACTCTAGGGTTGTTGCATCAAACTAAATGAGGGGTCCCAGGTTTTCCAAGTGAGACTCTAACCCACAACCTGCTCACTTCGGGTCCTCTAGTTCCTAAGGTCAAAGCCAGAGAGGGTCAAAAATAAGGATCCTAATCCAACCTTTTTTTTATTCAGCATTTACTTCTGTGTTTCTATGAGGTAGCTGGATATGGCACTTGGGGTGAATGGGATCAAAGGTTATGAGGAGAAAGCAGGATTAGGCTCTTGAGTTGAACCATCAGCCATGATCATGATGAATGGCGGGGCAAGCTCAAAGGGCCAAATGGCCTTCTCCTGTTCCTATTTTCTATGTTTCGATATTTCTATCCCTAGTTGTCCTTGAACTGCGAGGCTTGTGAGATCATTTCAGAGCGCAGTTCAGAGTAACTACATTGCTCTGTGTCTGTAGTCACATGGAGGCCGGACCAGATTTCCTCCCCTAAAGGACATTAGTGAACCAGATAGGTTTTTCCAACAATTGACAATGGTTTCATGGTCATCAGTAGATTCTTAATTCCAGATTGCTTTTATTGAATTCAAATTCCACCATCGCCATGGCGAGACTCAAACCCAGGTTCCCCAGAATATTAGCTGAGTTTCTGGATCAACAGTCCAACGATAATACCACTAGGCCATTGCGTCCCCTAGCATCTACATCTACAGCTAGAAGGCCCAGTGGTACCAGGTCAGCCTTTCCCCGACTTCATCTGCTCATTGAACTATATTTCTCCCCAGCAAACTAATCTCAAGAACAAAACAAATCACATGACTTCACAAAGCACAAACAACTTCTAAACAAAGTCAGCAAAAAAAAAACTTTGATGTGGCAGTATGTTTTACATGAAGAAAAATTTGTTAATTTGAGTAATTAGGCTTCAAGGATGATGGAAGAGTAGATGTTATTTTGGTGGGATTGACAGGCACCACAGTATAGTAGCAAACAGCACAGATGTACGTCGTGATACAATCTCACTTTACAGTTCACAAAAAAAAATCACACAGTCAACAATATTCCCGAGCAGAAATTAGCTGAAGTAAGGAGATGCTGACAGCAAAGGCGAGGTTTTTGCAGGAAGTTTTAATCTCAAGTACTTTTGTGTAAATAATAAACCATCTGCCATCAACTATATACCAAAACAATATTTCACAGTATTAGCAGGAAAAATAAGAAGCGTGTTTGTGCTGTTGGTCTTGTGGACTGCCGAAGCCACTTATATTTAGAAGACTTGAACATTGCACCAGTGTGCAGGCAGAATTGTAGAACTCACAAATTTATTATAAATGGCGTTTTTTAACAATGTTATCCCAGGTGGTTAAAAGAATAAAAACTGCAACAAGACATTAATTTCACAAGAAAAATTGGTAATCTACCAGTTTAATTCTGACCACTATTTGCCTTTAGTTCTTTGTTTTAGTATGTTAGTGTAAGTAAGGTTGTGGTCACTTTGAAATTGTCCCAGATACATTCTTACATTTTTCCCAAATATTGGAATGCAGGATACGAATACCAGGATCAAAGGTGATCCATCCCACAAAAGGCTAATGATCACATTAAGCAAATTACTTTTGTTGAATTGAATAGCAAGTTTCCCAATGTAAAAAATAGTTAACGCAAAAAAAAGTTGATCTTTATTCAGGTAACGTGGTAACAATTGAAGTGTATTTGTCAACATGGTTATCACTTTTGCTGTGCTACTAATTCCACAATTAAGTTACTGTCAGGGATATGCTGCACAAACTACCATAAGCATAAATTCCAACAAAAAGGTGTTAAGGATAAAGCTTGCTCACCAACACATGTGATAGAACTCCACAGTATGCTGTGTCTAATCTCTGGGGTTTCACTGCCGATTGCAGAATATGACAAGTAAATACAAATATAAGCACCTGTGTAGATACACCAGGGCAACAGTTTCATTGTTCAGCTTGGCTAGTTCCACTGCCAACCCACGAGTGTCAAAAGGAAACTATAGTCTGCACTGACTTTCCGAAAGAGCATCTTACCAAAGCCCCCCCACCCACCCCACTCCACCCCACACTATCCCACCCCACCCCACACTATCCCTGTAATCCCACGCATTCACCATGGCTAATGCACCAAACCTGCACATCTTTGGACACTAAGAGACAATTTGCCACGTCCAATGCTCTTAACCTGCACATCTTTGGACCTTCTTCACTCAGTCTGGATGAGAGGGAAGTGCACCCCATCGTGGTGTAAATGGAACGCAGGACACTCTCTCTCCCTTTTACTTTGGCACTGTGGTAATGCTGTGGATATGAAGCAAAAACCGCCTCCCATCCATTGACTCCCTCTACACTTCCCACTGCCTCGGAAAAGCAGCCAGCATAACAGAGAACGCCACACACCCCAGACATTCTCTCTTCCACTTGCTTCCTTGGGAAAAAGATACAAAAGTCTGGGATCACGGACCAACAGAATCAAGAACAGCTTCTTCCCTGCTGCCATCAGACTTTTGAATGGATCGATAATATATTAAACTGATCTTTCTCTACACCCTAGCTATGATGTAACACTGCATTCTGCACCCTTTCCTTTCCTTTCCTTCTCACTTCCATACTCTATGAACAGTATGCTTTGTCCGCATAGCGCACAAGAAACAATACTTTTCACTGTATCCCAATGCATGTGACAATAATAAATCAAAAACCCATTCGACAAGCCGAGGGCTGATTCTGCAACACTGGCCTGTTGAAGAAGGTCAGAATCTGAGATTGCTCCCAGGATACAGTGCTTTTGATGCAGGACGGCTCTCAGTTCTCACATGAAACGAACGCCAAGCTCTACACCTGAGCAATCTGAAAAGTGCCGGCGTGGCTGTTTTGTGGTCGCTGCCACTAGCATGATGGATAGTTTAAAAATGAAGACATCTGAAAAACACCAGATGTACACGTACCGGGACCAGATCAGCTTGATGGAGTTTTATGGGTGATAACAGGTTCACTTAAGCATTACCTATTCTAATAATAAACAACTTTATAATCTCATCAGCAGATGCTCCGATAAATCTTTAATGCTTTCTATTTACACCTGTCCACATATTTCCTGCATACAAGACAGGATAACGTTAACTGGAATCCCTCTTCTCTGTGTCAATCCTTCTTTCAAATACTCCCAATGTAAATAGACAGCAGACAGGGGATTGGAACTCACAGCTAAGAAGTAAAAACTCCTCTTCCTTCTTCATTTGAAAGAAGAGCAACACGGTGGTATAGTGGTTAACACTGCTGCCTCGTAGTGCTAGGGTCCTGGGTTTGATTCCAAGTTTAGGTCACTGTCTGTGCAGAATCTGCACATTCTCCCCGTATCTGTGTGGGTTTCCTCTGGTGCTCCAGTTTCTTCCCACAAGTCCAAAAGATATGCTAGTTAGGTGCATTGGCCATGTTAAATTCACCCGCGGTGTACCCGAACAGGCGCTGGAGTGTGGCGACTAGAGGACACTAATTTCAATCGTCATTTTGCATTCTGCCTTTCTCACAATGGCCTCCTCACAATAAAGATTAGAATTTAGTGTGCTGTTTGTAACGTATTGGATTACCACTTTCCACAGAGATCTTAAGGAAGCTATTAACCCATTTATTTTGAAGGGTTTACGGGAATAGAGTCAGGGATGAGGGCCTGGGTACATTGCTCTGTTAGAGAGTCGATGCAGACTCGATGGGTTTAATGTTCTCTTTGTCACTGTAGGGATTCTATGATTCCGTGATTATAAGAACATAAGAAAATAAGAAATAGGAGCAGGAGTAGGCCATCTAGCCCTTCAAGCCTGTCCCGCCATTCAATAAGATCATGGCTGATCTGAAGTGGATCAGTTCCACTTTCCCGCTTTCTCCCTATAACCCTTAATTCCCCTGTCTATCAGAAACCTATCTACCCATGACTTAAATATATTCAGCGAGGTAGCCTCCACCACTTCAACGGGCAGTGACTTCCAGAGATTCACCACCCTTTGAATGAAGAAGTTCCTCCTTAACTCTGATCTAAACTGCTGCGCCCCCCCCCGCCCCCCGCTTATCTTGAGGCTGTGCCTCAATTGTGAAAATGCAGTGCTGAGAAATTTCACCCAGTTCCATATGTGGAGCTGACAAAGAAACCTCTACACATCACACCAGCCTCCCTTCATCTTTTCAGTTGCCTCTCAACTGGTGTCACCAGTTAGCTAAGTCAGAGGTCATGGGCTCGAGTCTCACACCAGGTGTTGAGCGTTCAATCTTGCTTGGCCCTCCGGTGGGAGATAATAGTTGTGAGTGCTGTTCTTTCTTTGAGAGTTGAAATTGAGGTTCTGTCTGCTGATTCCGATGGATTTAAGGACTCCATCCCTCACACCTGAGAATGGGGTTTTCCACGTATTCTAGACAAACTTCCTATCTCCACTAACACTGACAAAGTCAGATGAACTGATAATTCTTTAATTGCTACACATGGGCTCTTGCAGTATGCAAATTATTTGCCTTCGAACAACAGTCACTGTTGCAGTAGAGCAAAACCCAGGGAATGTGGGCTGCAGCAGGAGAGGAATGAATGGAAAGGATTAAAGAGACAACACTCACTGGAGACAAATAACTACATCTCAGATGGCACTAATACTGTCATACCCCAGGTGGTATCTTTCCAAGGTTACAACAATCATATGAGAAATGATATCCAGAGGAACCATTGTGATTAATCGAATATCCAAAAGATGGGATAATTAACACACCATCAAAATCAGTTTGACAAACACAACGTTTTGATATCATAAACAGGTGGACAGGAGATGTCCAGCAAGCAAAGATAAGAACAAAGAACAAAAACAGCCCAGGAAACAGGCCCTTCGGCCCAACGAGCCTGCACCGCCATCCCAACACCACCAGTCCCCCTCTCCATCCATGACCCTTGTCTAATGTTTTATGGCCATCCACATTGAGGGAAACTACTTTAGGGACAATTTATTACTGCCAATCAGCCTAACAGCACATCTTTGGGGTGTGGGAGGAAACCGGAGCACCAGGAGAAAACCCCCGCAAGCATGGGGAGAATGCGCAAACTCCCACAGACACTGGCCCAAATCCATGTGTCTGCACAGCAAACAGTGATAGTCACTGAGCTGTCGTCTTGCCCAGTATCTGGTCCAGTTTAGGCACACACTAACGACATGAAGCACTAGGCCGATCGCGAACAACCAAGAGCAGCCCAAGTACGACCCATCGCGTGTATGCCCCTCGTTGGACACAAGGCGGGCCGACTTAAAACCTGTGAATGAAAAGAAAAAAAAACATTATTATTGTACCATATCCATTTACCTTACCAGGGACTAAAGATGAAGCATCCAAGGCAATGTATCTATACAATGTGATCAAAAATAGAGTTGTAACCAATTCGAAGAAACAATATGATGACCTACTCGAATTGTAGCACTTTGTAACGCAAAAAAGTATAAGAATATGTAAGAACCAATGATCAGTAGAGTAGTTCAGAAGCAAGCAGTAGTTATAGCCACAAGTTCTGCTCTCCCTCATGCATGTTGAATAAAGCTGCTTTTGTTGAAGTTCTACATGGGCTTGGAAGACTCAGTTTGTTCATTCCCTACTACACTGTTATTCAATTTAACTGATTCCATGAGAAGTTCAAGGAATTTTTGGGAAATGTGATGATGTTTTACATGAATGTGAGCCTTCCTTTTAACTGGGAGTCTGTTTAAGAAGCCTTCTGCCGTTGTAGTTCTCAATGTTGTCCAGTATCTGCCCTGTCTGATCTACCACTGGCTCATTTTTCTCCTCTTTCCTTTGTCTGTGAAGAACATTTTAACCTCACATACAGCAGCTAGCTCTGATAGCTTGCCCAAGAATGGTAGTCAAGTTGCAAGAAGTGGGTTCTTAAGTGCCTGAAGTACCCCTGAAAAAGAAACCATAATACAGTGACGTTATTGTGGGGTAAGGTTGGAGGGGTGGGGAGGGGTAGACACCAAGTATCTCCAAATGTATCAAACTTAAAAACATTTGACTAGGTTCACGCTGTTTTGTTTGACGGGGGGAATTGAACAGGGGTGGAGTCATTTGAAGTTTATTTATTGGTGTCACAAGTAGGCTTACATTAACACTGCAATGGGGTTACTGTAAAAATCCCCTAATCGCCACACTCCAGTGCCTGTTTGGATACACTGAGGGAGACCTTAGCATGTCAATGCCCCTAACCAGCACATCTTTCGGACTGTGGGAGGAAACCGGAGCACCCGGCGGAAACATGCAGCGATCGAAGCCGGGTCCCTGGCACTGTGAGGCAGATGTGCTAACCACTGTGCCATCCATGATGATTTAATCCAAATCTTTTCTGTCCACCCTGCAGTGTTGTACTACTGCACACAGAGCTCGAGGTCTGAAAACAACTTGAAATTATGTGAATATAGCTGAGAATGCAGCACAGTAGAATCCAAGAAGAGAAAGAGGTTCAAATTGGCCTCAGATTGACATGATTTAGCGCTGGCTGAACTTTGCTCTCTTTGCCTCAGCAGTGAGTGTTGTAGCCTCAGCGTCATGTTTTCCTTCTGTTACTTTTTGAGAAAAGTGTAATTGCAGAAGCCTCTTTAATGTAATCTAGGGGGAGCTGCCGGATGTTGGCTGTTATCAGGAGGATAATTAACCCCCTGACTTGAACTGCTGTGTTCTTTGTAAAGTCCTTCCTCCTGGGACTCGTTATGTTTCACTTCATTGTAATGTTTGTTTGCAAGTTAATATTCATTTGCTTTTGACTGAGTTTCAATAAATAGTTTGAATAAAAATAAGGTCCTCACGTTAATGAACTTATCCTGGGTCCAAATAGATTTGATACGCTCCGCGATTTGATATAAGTGTAAAAGATGGAAACCTACAGCTTAAACCTTTACTGGATATTCAGTATGGCAGATATTAAGTGCTGTATTAACATAGAAACATGGAAACAAGAAGCAGGAGAAGATCATTCGGCTATTCAAGCCTGCTCGGTCACCCATTATGATCACGGCTGATCATCAAATTCAATATCCTGATCCCGCCTTCCCCCCAAATCCTTTGATCCCTTTTGCCCCAAGAGTTACGTGTAATTTCTTCTTGAAATCACACAACGTTATGGCCTCAACTACTTTCTGTAGTAGTTAGTAAAACTGGCATGATGATCGTAGAAATTTGTCAATAAGCTAAGAAACATTCTTGCAAACTCTTCCAATCTGTTAGCACAGTGGTTGACACTGCTGCCTCACAGCACCAGGGACCCAAGTTCAATTCCCGGCTTACGTCTGCTGTCTATCTGGAGTCGACATGTTCTCCTTGTGTCTGTGTGAGTTTCCTCCAGGTGCTCCAGCTTCCTCCCTCAGTCCGAAAGATGCGCTGGTTGGGTGCATTCACCGTGCCAAATTCTCCCTCAGTGTACTCGAACAGGCGCCAGAGTGTGGCGACTAAGAGATTTTCACAGTAACTTCATGGCAGTGTTAATGAAACCGACTTGTGACACTAATAAATGAACTTTAATGTTAATAAGCAGCAGCATGTCATAACAGTGAGAAAGCAGTTAATCTATTTGCTGCCCCATTGTCGATCTTCTTCTGTAGGGGAGGATTTATATTCAGATCCTCCCTAGATTAGGGTCTCATAATGTGGAGAACCTTAGGGCTGAGCCTGAAATACTCAATGAAATAAATAGCTTAGCTCTACTTTCATTGAGGACAAAGGGAAAAATTATACCTGTGGATTATATCGCACCATTAACAGAGACTTCTCAAAAGTGACAGTGTAGTGTGGGAGACTTGGCAGTGCACTACAATCAGTAACACATTGTGATGCAGTCATTGCACAGTAAGGAACTCCCTCTAACTGTGTTCTAATGATTATGTTGCATCACAGACTGCAGCAGTGGTCTTAGGTTCAACTCATAAAAGGCAGAGTTTATACTTGAAAGAAATAATCACAGCACTGCTGCCTCAGCGCCAGGGTCTGGGGTTCAATTCCCGGCTTGGGTCACTGTCTGTGCAGAGTTTGCAAGTTCTCCCGTGTCTCCATGGGTTTCCTCCGGGTGCTCCGGTTTCCTCCCACAGTCCAAAGATGTGCAGGTTAGGTTGACTCGCCATGCTAAATTGCCACTAAGTTTCGGGAGAACAAGCAGGGTAAATATGAAATTAATTTATTAGTGTCACAAGTACGCTTACATTAACAGTGCAATGAAGTTACTGTGCAAATCCCCTAGTCACCATATTCTGGCCCCCATTCAGGCACATTGAAGGAGAATTTAGCATGGTCAATGCACCCAGCCAGCACATCTTTCGGACTGTGGGAGGAAACCGAAACACCAAGAGGAAACCCACGTGGACGTTTGGAGAACATGCAATCTCCGCACAGACAGTGACCGAAGCCAGGAATCGAACCCATGTCCCTGGCGCTGTGAGCAGTGCTAACCACTGTGCCATTGTGCTACAGGGATGGGTCCTGGGATTGTTGTTCGTATAGACCTGGTGGGGCGAATGGTCTCTTTCTACGCTGTAGGTGTCCTATGATTCTATTATTCTCCCTCCCATTTGCTACCAATAGAAGTGCCAACATTTGGCTGCTACCATTTTGTAACACAATTCAATGATACAGTTTGTTTGTGCCACCCAGTTTTGAGACAGACACCATATTAAGACAAATTCTATAACCTCTCCTTTATAGTATCACTTACAGTCTAAGCTTACACTCTGCATTTCACACCTACATTCTGGTAAAATTTGTTACTATAAAAATCAAGACTTACAGCTACAGAGCATCTTTCACAACATCAGAACATCTCACAGCTTTTGAAGTGTAGAACCCACAACAGCCAATTGTGTATAGCACAGTCCCTGAAAAATAGAATGACTGGATAGTCTGTTTTACTGGTGTTGGTTGTGAGATTAATATGGAAGCAGATAAGGAGAGCCATCTATACTATTAATGGCAATTCACAGAGAGCTTCACAAACATACAAGCATGCTCACACATAATTCATCACACAACCTTCCCAGCACAGACATAATGGCCGGAACTTTTTTCATGGAATCAGAACTGACGAGTGGCAGAAATGGGAAGGTCTGTTGACCTCGGGTGGGATTTTATGGGTTTGGGATGAGCGAGGCCATAAAATCCCACCCAATGGACCTAGTCACAAGCACACACACTATTAGAGTACTCACTGGGAGTTGTTCCAGTGCAGGTTTACCTGAAGCCAGATATGAAAGATATGAATAATGACCCATGGTGCAAGGTCCCTCAGCTGTCTACTCAGTTTGTTGATATTTACAACTATGTGGGGCAAGTCCATGGATGGACATTGACACAAAGGACTTGACATGTTGATGAGCAGTGAATTTGTGCTGGGACCATTTCCTGATGTGCTTGAAATTGATAATAAAGACCAGCCTAGTGTACATCATTGGAAGAAATAGATTGGGTGTAATTTTTATTTAAAGGAAATAGTATAATGTATCCAATGCCAATACAAAACACTCAAACTATGATGACAGTCTTACTTTTTAGAATCAAACCCGAGTCTCAGAAATGAAATGACAGTGCACTAACCAAATGAACGCGTAGCTTGCACTAAAACATTCTTCCAGTCAATTAATGATATAAAGTATTGCAGCTAATCATTATAAACAACACTCAATATATATGTTAATAGCATATACTGTAAAAGCAAATTTTATTTATTAGTCACAAGTAGGCGTACTTTAACACTGCAATGAGCTTATTGTGAAAATCTTCTCGTCACCACACTCCAGCACCAGTTTGGGTACTCGGAGGGAGAATTTAGCGTGGCCAATCCACCTAACCTGCACATCTTTAGATTGTGGGAGGAAACCAGAGCAACTGGAGGAAACGCATGCAGACGTGGGGAGGACATGCAGACTTCACACAGACAGTGACCTGAGCCAGCAACCGAACCTGGGTTCCTGGTGCTGTAAAAAGTAGGGCAGTAGGGCTAACCACTATGCCACCATGTCGTCCATAATAGAACATAATCATAACGTATCCATAACAGGCATCATGGTGATGCAGTGGTTGGCACTGCTGACTCACAGCGCCAGGGACACAGGTTCAATTCCAGCCTCTGGATACTGTATGTATGGAGTTTGCACTTTCTCCCCGTGTCTGTGTGGGTTTCCTCCAGCTGCTCTGGTTTCCTCCCACAGTTCAAAGATGTGTGGGTTAGGTTGATTGGCTACGATAAATTAACCCTAGTGTTCGAGGGATTAGCAGGCCAAACAAGGGTTACGGGAACAGGGCCTGGATGGGATTGTGGTCAGCACAGACATGATGGGCCGAATGGCCTCCTTCTGTGCTGTAGGGATTCTATGGAACATTTACCTTTTCAAATAATGGATCATCTTATGTGGGTAGTATTAACAGATATGATGATAGAGTTTCTTATTGCTGGAAGTATTCAAACAAACAGGTAATAAATCAAGAATCTGTTGTGGCTACATTAGCAGATCCTGGAAACATCTTGGAATTGGAGCCTTGCTGAAGTCCTCATCTTTGCTTTGCAGGATCTGGACACCTCGCAGATCTATGGATTCTGATCGAATCATGTGAGGTATTTTTTAATGATATATGGAACTTTGTCAACTCATGTCTTTCTATAAATGTAGAATGCAACAGAACAGAGATAGCCTAAAGAGATTATTTAAATTTTCAATTCGATCTGGCTAAAGCAATGAGTTTAAAGTTTAAGAGTTATTGTCTCCAAAGTAGGTTTTCATTAACACTACAATGAAAGTTAGTGTGAAAATCCCCTAGTCGCCATACTCCGGCGCCTATTCGGGTACACTGAGGGGGAATTTAACATGGCCAATGCACCCTAACCAGCACGTCTTTCAGACTGTGGGAGGAAACCGGAGCACCCAGAGAAAACCCATGTAGATACGAGGAGAACATACAAGCTCTGCACAGACAGTGACCCAAGGCCAGAATCAAAACCTGAACCCCTAGCACTGTGAGAGAGCAATGCTAATCACTGTGCCACTGTGCCACCCTGCCACTGTGAGGGCGGGGGATTAAGTTGACAGAGAAATTAGTGCCATGAAGACCAGCATTTTCATTTGTTTAAATTTACGCATGGGGTAGCCACCTACTCTGGAGGAGCAGGGGACCTCATTTAAATGTCATAGTCTTGTTACAATGATAGCTACGTGATTTCATACCAATTTAACCACTGTCCCTATGCCCACAAAGTCTCCGGTCAGCAAACAAAACCTACTGGCAGCAAGGATCCAAATACCAGGAAACCGAGGTAAGTATTTTTTCCCATATTAGTAAAGCTCCTTGTTAATGAGGAGCAGCAGAAATACTCCTCCTGGCCAAACAAAGGTGCCTTGGACCTCCTCCACAGTAGCAAACTTGCCAACATCATCCCTCCCATCACTCCACTACCCCTTGCCTGCTTCCCCCTGTTAGTGTGCCAGTTCAGAAACCCCAAGGTATATTGTGAAGCAGACTAGACCCCGAAACCTTTTCTATTTTGGCATAAAGGTGAGGAAAGTGTCCATCACCTCAAGGAATTCTTCTTTAATCAACGTAAACTTTATTCATGGCATAGCATAAGTATAACTCTAATTAAATGGAACAGTTTTCTTGAAATGATACTGTATCATCTGATGGGAACTGCTTTAAAATGCTGCGATTTGTTACAAACAATCCATTTGTTCGGAGGGAATACAGCAGATGCTGGAAAGCAGAATAATTACTCATTTTAGCCCTGTGTTTATTTAGCAGGAGGCTCAATGAGATTGTGTTTACCAAAGGAAAAGACCCTTAGAGTGTTTTCTTGATTAAAATAATGGAAGGTGAGTTAGGTGTACAGGGTTATACGGCCGTGTGATAGAAATGGGAGGAGCTATGTTTGTATCTGAGAAAAACGTTTATCTGAGTTCAGTTACTGGAGAAGTCTGTTTAAGGATAGCAGCCTACAAGCAGCTCTCCTTCTCTCTCTCCACAAAATCTCTCTAGAAGGTTCAAAGCTGGCAAGGCAGTGGCGTATTGTCACTGGACTAGTAATCCAGAGCAAAAACAGAAAATGCTGGAAAATCTCAGCAGGTCTGACAGCAGCTGTGGAGAGAGAATAGAGCCAACATTTCATGTTTAGACAACCCTTCATCAGAGCTGTGTGGAATTGGACAAAGGGAATGTAAATGAAGTTACAGAAGGCTGGGAAGGTGCTAAGAGTGTCCATTAAGTGATCAGAATGTGAGAATGGCAGAACAGAGGTACAGTTTGTTAGAGGACAGCCTGAGGAATATGGCAGTTGCACTGAAGAAGAGGGGATGGTGTGGAAAGAATGAGAGCTGGAATGGAGAAGTCGAAAAATAGAAGTGAAAAAGAAGGATGATAAAATGGATGAATGAAATGGAATAAAATAAATAGGTATGGGGTGAAAGTGGAGGAGAGATTTCATCCTCTGAATGTTGAACTCAATGTTCAGTCCAGAAAGCTGTAAAGTGCCCAATTGCAAGGTGAGGTGCTGTTCCTCCAGTTTGCGTTGGCGTTCGCTAGAACATTGCAAAAGGCCAAGGATGGACATGTGGACGGCGGGGGGCAGTGTGGTGTGTTGAAGTGGCAAATGACAGGAAGGTCTGGGTCCTGCTTGCAGATGGACTGAAGATGTTCAGCAAAACAGTCACCAAATGCAACAGGCTGGATTGAAGGAGATGCATCCTGAGAATAGTAGTCCGGAGATCAGGTTAATGTTCTGGTGACCCGCGTTCGGATCCCACCACGGCAGGTGGTGAAATTGGAATTCAATAAAAATCTATAATTAAGGCTAATGATGACCATGAAATCATTGTCAATTGGCATAAAAACCCATCTGGTTCACCAATGTCCTTTAGGGAAGGAAATCTGTCATCCTTACCTAGTGTTACATTCTGGTAAGACAAACCAGGGCAGAACTTACACCATTAATGGTGGGCCCTGGGGAATGTTGTCAAACAGAGATACATAGGGATGCAGGTACATAGTTCCTTGAAAGTGGTGTCCTTGAAATTGTACCTCACACCCTCAACAAACCAGACAAGACTTTCAGAATTTTAAATTGGTCTTTATTCATGCTATAATGAGAAAGTCTGCCTCCCAAAAGGTGACATACAGCCTTCCTGAATGATGCATTGCCTGCACTGTTATATCTTTGCTTATCTTACAAGTTTCTATATACTAATCACGAGTGTACATTTGTTCTAAAGTTATTGATATTCAATAACAACTAATAGTGCTGATTACTTCATGTCTGTCAGGTGAATGTAATTAACAGGTTCCAACCTCTATATGATTGTCTAATTCTAATGATTAATTACTAACGAGGTACACCTACATGATTACACCATTCAAACAGCCACTCTTGCTGTTAGGGCTTGTGGTTATCAGTGTTTTCCCCCTCTGTCCCTTAGTCACCTTGTTTGTGCTGCATATTTGCAAGTGTGGGCAATGTACTGAACCATCTTCACAGCAGCTTCCTGGTGAACTGTGGGTACTTAACTCTACTGCATTCAATGATTTTAACCCTTTCATGATGTATATATGACTCCAGTTCCGCAACAATACAGTTGACTCTGAACTGCTTTCTGAAGGGGCCTGATAAGCCATTTAAATCTATATAAAAAAACATTACTAGCAATTCAAAAAGAAGGCCAACTATCAGCCAAATCCCTTAGTTGAGGGCAACTGGGGATCAACATTAAATACCAGCCTTGCTATCCTCAGAATAGGGCCAGATCTTCGGCAACCAAGACAAGCAGCTCAAGTCAGGAAATTTGCAGACTTGCCAGACCCACCCTGATGAAAAGTACCCAGAATCATGAGATTTTCACTCCGGGGATGTGGGTGTAGTAAAGATTCAGGATCGATAACCATGGGAGTAGAGCATTGGTGGCTATGGGTGTCAGTAATTACCAAGGTGAGTTGGTTAGAAGATCCACCTCATTACCTGGGACATTTTTTTTCAATTTTATTTAGCAGATTTCAGATCTATAACCCCGCCCCCCCCCCACTCGCAAACCCTCACCTCCCCCACCCAACAAACCAACTGTGGCCCCTCATAACCTCAATGTCAATGAATGCCCCATCCATTTCCCATACCTCCTCACACACTCCATATCAAATTCATAGCCAACCCATCCAACAGTCACCCTGGGAAGACCCTAGAAGCCAGGTGAGATTAAATAAAATAAACTTTGAAGAATATAATACAGCTCTCACTATATAAACTTGATTGTGAAAAACACTCACATTCATGAAAACATTAAAGCTTTGAAATCTCCTCAAGTGGTTAATTGCTTCTAAAAATAAACAAACCTCTGTTCATGTATGGAATCCTTTAATAGTCTCTTTAAACAATTAATTAAATTGTGAACTCAGAACTGTCTGCTGAGATAATTAGAGCCTTAGAAACTCAGCCAAACATTCATAATGAATCACCCTTGGCAAAATGTCAACAACAGTTCCATTAAAACTGCTTGAACAGATGCTACACCAGTTGATTTGTCAATCAAACTACTTCAGCAGAGATTTGTTTTTAACAAAGACTCACAGGGCAGCCAATTTATTTACAGTGTAAAGTGTGGGCGATTTTAAAAGCTTGAGATTGTAATAGTTAAGCAGATTTTGTCCATCCAGAGTGTTTACATCTATTGCCAAAATTGGTGACTCACACACTGGGTTAGTGACCCTTGCAACAGCCAAAATGGGGTCTGTTTGAATTCAGCACTAAGTTCAAATGACCTGCTTAGTTCATGTTCCCTCATGTATGAATCACTGTCAGAAACGGAGGCAGGACCTTTGCCTCCAGGTCTCACCCATCATTTCTAAATGTCTGTAGTGTCTTCCTGACGCTGAAAATCCAGTCCTAAATGTTTGAAAGAAAAACTGAAGTAGCCATGCCTCTGTTTTTTTTCCCCCATCTAGGTCATGTACAAGTAGAATTTAATACAACCCAGTGCCTCAGAGTAAGGCTGCTCACAAATTCCTTTTCTCCGAAGCATGAATCTGATGTGAGTTACTTAACTATAGGGCCTCATTATGTTTCACTGTTGTGCATTTTAAGTATGTTAAGCGATGGGCGATGTTTGAAATTTGATTGCAAGTATATGACATGCATGACTTAAAGGGACACGGATGATATTAACATAATGTCACTTCTCACACTCTGCCACATTTTGTAACAAATTAATTGGCATCAGGCAAGCCACCTTCTCCATGCATACATTATGGAAATCAGGACCTGGAGGGTGGAAGAGCACAAAACGTGGCAAAGCCTTCAAGGAACTGAACTCACAATGAGGAAATCAAGTGTGTAGGGCATTTAGCCCGAGTCTGCTACACAGTTACACAGGGGAAACAGTCTGCACAAAACACTCACCCACTTATCTATCGATTTCAAAAAATGCATTCCTTTGTAACCATAATTTCTTGCAACAGCAGAGAAATGCTGATAGTAAGAATACTCATTTGATGTTTCTTTGCTTCTTTTTCCATGTGTCATGTTGAATTTATGTTTTCATATTTGTTGATAAAGAGTCTTCATGGGGAAACTCATAAGGCTGTTAACAGGGTATTTGCATCATACAAACTAATGTGCCTGCTTAACACTGTTAGTGACTCAGAATATGCTTTACATAAATATGCTTCATATCATTTCATACCACAAAGTTTCTTAATTTCTCTCTCTGACAGCTTAGCGTCACATTTTGACTGTGAATAACATTTGATATTCAGAATCTGGCTGAAGGCTCCAGTAACATTTCTTTCCACTCCAAGACGCGAGCCCTGATGTTAATTCCAGAACGAATTCAGGCAGGTGTGTATTGAGGAGAGCTGCTAACGTTAAAACTGCGAGCTCGCTTAAGACCCACCGACTGACCTCCCTCCCATTCGAGGGTGGAAATCCTTGGGAAGATCTGTGGAATTATCTGGTATTGAAGCAGAGAAATTGAACTATGATGGGAGAGGGGAAAGTTTTAAAGTGTACATAGGAAGTAACATCACTACCTTGCTAGGTCTTTAGTACAACATTATCATCTTATACAAGCTACAAATAACTGTCGACGCATTCACTGAGGTGTACGAGAGAATGGGCCTCAGACTAAACATCCTCAGACTCTACTAACCTCTCCTGCCACACAAAACTGTCCCCAACCATCAAGATCCACGGTGAGCCCATGGACAATGTGGATCATTCCTGACACCATGGGGTCCTCCTCTCAGCACAGGCAAACATTGACGATGAAATCCAACATCAACTCCAATGCACCAGTGCAGTTTTCAGACGCCTGAGGAACAGAGTGTTTGAAGACCGAGACCTCAATCCAGCACCAAGCTCACAGAGCTCTACAGAGCAACCGTGGTCCCCACCCTGTTGTATGCATCATAAACATGGACAATGTACAGCTGACACCTCAAATCCCTGCAGAGATATCACCAATGTTGCCTCTGCAAAATCCTGCAAATTCACTGGCAGGACAGGCATACAAATGTGAGCGTCCTCTCCCAGGCCAATATCCCCAGCATCAAGGCACTGGTCACACTCAACCAGCTGCGATGGGCCGGTAACATTGTCGGCATGCCCAACACAAGACTCCCGAAACAAGTGCTCTACTCCGAGCTCCATGATGGCACGTGATCATTAGGTGGCCAAGTGGTCTAATACATTGGATTTAGGCTCTAGTCTCCATGGGGGCATGGGTTCAAATCCCACCGCTGACAAAATTTCTCTAGCTGTGACTGTAATATTACATTCTGCACTCTGTCCTTTCCTTCCTTATGTATGTGGTGCTATATCTACATAATGCACAAGAAACAATACTTTTCACTGTAATACATGTGACAATAATAAATCAAATCAGAAGAAATGCTACATGCAAACTCTGGAAACCTCCCTAAATAAATTCAACATTCTCATTGGAACAAACAAACTGAAGACGAAGCATCTGTGAAGGCGCCAACCACCTCAAGAGTCACTGGGTGGAGCGCGCAGAAGCTAAATGTAAACAGCGGAAAGAGAGCGCAGAATCCAGAGCGTTCCACCCAGCCACTTCATCAAACCCCACCTGCCAAACCTATAGCAGAGTCTGCAGCTCCAGGATTGGACTATTGAGCCATCACAGAACCCACCCGCCTGGAGTAGAAGCAAGTCATCTTTGAGCCTGAGGAACTGCTAAGGAAGAAGATCTCATCATAGTACATGAAGGAATAGCCAACTGGAATGAATAACAGATCCCAAATGTTGGTGTAATAACAAGAAGCAAATCCATATTATTCAAGGATAATAGCAAGGAGACGATATCATCCTGACAGAATAATGAGGAGTTAATCATTTCATTCTAGGAAAAGTACAAGTTGATTTTCATTTTGCACAAACATAATCCTCTCTCTTCCCAATATAACCACATGTCTGCGTGGGTTTCCTCTGGGTGCTCCAGTTGCCTCCCACAGTCCAAAGATGTGCCGGTTAAGTGGATTGGCCATGCTAAATTGCCCCTTAGTGTCAGGAGTACTAGCTAGGATTAGCTAGGGATTACAGGATAGGGTCTGGGTGGGATTATGGTCGATGCAGACCCGATGGGCCAAATGGCCTTCTTATGTACTGTAGGATTCTGTGATAAACCTCCCATTCTAGTACAAGAAGTTAACTCTCTGATCCCATGTAACAAATTGTTAATCCACATATTCGAGAATAATCACAAGGATTTAATTTTAATTTTCTACGATTAAAACACAGAGTTAGTTCTCTTGTCCTGGTATAATAATGGAAAATGAACCACCTAGTCCACTGGACAATCCTTATCCTCACATTCCAACATCAGGGTGGATGGGGATTTAGACTGAAGCTACTTACAAAGGCAGAATTTCCTCAAGAGGCAAATAAATAAATAGGTTCTTCACTTGTTCCAGCACTTAGACAGGGAGGCAAATCATAGGATGTGATACTGCCTAGCTGACAGCAGGTGACTTCTGCTCCTGATCCCAAAAGAATATGCAAGTTAGAGGGTGACCACCTCACTGCAGGTCCCACAAGGTTTGTATCTAAGCCTGACCAGGGAGGCTGTTAGTACTGCCTGGAAAGGTACTCATGGATTCCCTTTGTAAGGGCTGGGGAAAAAAATGTTCGGAAAACATTTATTTCAAGAGCCAAACCAGGAGGGTTCCACATGCAACACTAAAATTCTGACACAGCTCTGAAAGGTCCACTCACCTGGTAAAGGATCAGTGCTCCGAAAGCTCGTGATTCCAAATAAACCTGTTGGACTTTAACCTGGCGTTGTGAGACTCCTTGATATTTACAGGGGCACAGGTTTAGAAGAGTTTAGAAGGACATGATTGGAGCTGAGAATGAAACACATAAAATCCCCAGAGAACTTGCTAGTGTGGATGATTCCTCTTGTAGGGGAGACCAAAACTTCCAGGCACATTTTAAGAATGAGAGGAAGATGAGAATTTTTTCTCCCAGTGGATCATTAGTCTGCGGAATTCTCTTTCCCAGAAAGCAGTCGATGTTGCGTCATTGAATTTATTTATTTTTTGTTCATTCATGGGACATTGGATTCACTGGCGAACACAACATTTATTGTTCATCCCTGAAGACATTTAAGAGTCAACCGCATTGCTTTGGATCTAGGGTCAAATGTAGGCCAGAATAGTTAAAGATGACAGATTTCCTTCCCTAAGAGACATCGGTGAACCAAATGGTTTTTGCTACAATCGATGATGGTTTCATGGTCATCCTTAGACATTTAGTTCCAGATTTGTATTGATTTCACCATGGTGGGATTCGAGCCCAGGTCCCCAGAGCATAACTCTGGGTCTCTGGATTACTCGTCTAGAAACAATACCATTACCCCACTGCCTCCCCTCAAAGCTGAAAGACAAGGGAGTCAAGGGTTACAGGGGCCAGACAGAAAAGTGGAGTTGAGACCACAACCAGATCAACCATGATCTTATCGAATGGTGGAGCAGGGTTGAGGGGCCAAATCCTCCTACCAATATTTCTATGGTTCCATGTTCCTAAATAAATCCCCAGTTAATGCCTGCAGAAAGTGGAAAACAGTTAACATACAACTGACAGAAAGAAAATATGGGAAAGACAAAGTTAATGGGTCTGTCGATGCCAAGCACACTTCTTCTTGTCCACTACACCAAGCAAGCTGAGTTGAGGTACACACCCACTGTGATCTAATTAAATGATAGCACAGGTTTGAAGGTCTGTTCTTATATGACACTGCAGGGGCAACTTCTACACAATGGGTGGTGAATTTCATTTGAGCAATTTCATTGGAGCGTTCCTTTACATTTATTTTTAAACTAGTGGGCAGATATTGCCCTATCCCCCGGGTCATTGTTCCTTGCTCACTCAGACTTGACATTTGCACGCAATTGATTTTGCCAAAGGGGTGTAATGCAGCTTCTAATATTCAAACATATCTGTTTCCGACCACACAGAAAATCAATAACTCGGTAATTGCAGCTTTTCAAACAAATCCATATTCCGGGGGAAATTAGAATTGGGTTTCCTTTTTACTGTGAAGGGAGACCAAAGACAGCCTCCACCCTCTCAGGAACAGTGTCATTGACTGCAGACAAGTATCTAAAAAGGAACGCTGGAGAATAATGAATGGAACTGGTCTCTTATCCGTGGCAGATGCCAATAGAAATATTTGTCTAAATGATGGATTCCTCAGTTTGGCGCCTAACCCTTGGAGCTGCTATTGGCAACATCATTCAACTTGTCCTCACAGAGTAGATTGGACAACCCTCAGCACCGAGTCCTTATTCAGCTTTCAAGATTCACAGCTTTTTTTCACCCACTTGTATAACATCTGCAAAAAATGTTCCAGAAATTCTTAGTTAGCAAAAAGCAAATATCTTAATTGTGTATAATATTATCAATTTACCCATTGTACTTCTGCTTTTAAAGCAGTCTGTGATTATCAATTAGAAAATAGTAAATTGTAGCGAGCTATGTGTCTGGCTTTCCTTTCTGGTGATGTCAAAAAGATCATGTTCTTCATTCAACATGAAGTAATTTTTGAAATTGTTCATCAGTAATTATTTTGTTGTTTTGATTTAAGTTTATTATTAGTGTCACAAGTATGTTCACATTAACACTGCAATGAAGTTAGTGTGAAAATCCCCTAGTCGCCACACTCCGGCACCTGTTTGGGTACACTGAGGGAGAATTTAACGTAGCTAAAGCACTTAACCACCACATTTTTTGGATTGTGGGAGGAAACTGGAGCACCAGGAGGAAACCCATGCAGACACGGGGAGAATGTGCAGACTCCACACAGACAGTGACCCAAGCCGGGTATCGTACCTGTATCCCTGGCCACTGTGCCACCATGATGCCCCTACTAGCACCTTGAACTGCAAAGATGTGACCCAAGCAATGCACAAATGATAATTTAAGTGTTCCAAAGGCAAACAAAAATCTGTAGCGTTATTCTCTAACCCGATATTATGGTATCTTGATTCACCTTGCCAAGAAAGGTGATGGCCTGCCAAAGAAGAGACCTTAGGCCTTAATGCTTTAGGCCTTTACTGGGGGGAAAATGAAATGCCAGTACCGTAATATGCGATGCGCAAAAAAAAGACAAGAAAGGATTACCCCGCCCAGCAAACCTGCTCCATCAAAGCATCAGTGCAATCACGCACACCATTAATCCCCACAATTAATCATGCAACAAAAAATCCTGTAGCCAATTCAGGAAGAATTTTGACCTGGTCCATTTTCAGCACAAACTGCCAACTTCCTGATAAACACCTACATTTGTAAAAGAGAAAAGTAAAGGAACATTCTGTAAACACCATAAACATTCAGGAGGCCTGGTAGCAAATGTGGAGAAAGAAATAGAAGTTAATGTTGCAGGTTCTTCAAACATTTGCTGGGATTTTACATGGCCTCAGGGAGCATTCAAGACAGGGTCGGACATAAAACCAAGTAGGATAATGGGGAGAGGTGGCATGCATGTCATCTTTCCATTGCCACTGGTATTTTCCATTGCCACTGATAGATGGTGGACAGCCCTCCTCCCTTAGGCCTATTAATACTTTTACCAGTAGTCGATGGGCACTTCAGCATGTGGGGAGACTTCTACGTCCTCCCTGAAGGCCTCATTGTGAGCTTGGGGATGGGGGTAACCTCCTGATCAGACACTCCATGGCCCACGGAAGTTCGCCACAGAGCAAAGACCACCTCCACTGACAGAGACACCCCATTACCCTCATGTCCAACAAACGCACCACCCACACTCCCCTGGCCACATCACCAGGGCCAATCTGATTGGTATCGGTGAGCTCCACCGACCTCTGCCTCTCAGCTCGCTCCCTGTAGCCTGAACTACAAGACTGCCTCCATGTGGCTGGTCCAAGCCTACTGCAATTCCAGCAGTGGCCACTGCTCCCTGTGGCAGTGTTGGGACTGAAGAGCTGCTAGCCTTCCAATTAGCCAATAGCTGTTGGGGGCAGAAAATCATCCTTGAAGCGGCGATATTTGGGGGGAGGGTGGGGCAGTGGGGGAAGGCCACAGATACCTCGGTAGTGCAGGGGAGGGGGAGATTTTTTTTTCCCAGTGATCTTTAAAAATGGTGCCCTGATCTTAGTGGCACCAGTTCCCGGATCTGATTCCCTGCCTTGCCCGATTGATGGCATAAACCATGCCCACTTATTTATTTTTGGCAGTTAAAGTCACAAGATCCAGAGAGAAAACTGGCCAGTGTAACTTGAATGTTTCATGTCAATTTTCTCACCAGAACGAATACTCTTTCAAATTCTCATAAGATTCTGCCCAGTATCTCACATCAGCACCGTACACCCCAAAGCATTTCACAGCTGTTCATATCCCCCCCTCCCACATAATATTCTGCCTGTAAAATACTTCTAACAGGTTAATTAAAGAACGGAGAAGAAATTTCTTTGCACAGAGGATGATGAACCTGCTACTATATGGAGTGATCGAAGCACATTTGATGCATTTAAGGGGAGGTTTGACGTGTACAGGAGGAAAAATGGAATGCAGGAACAGAGCAGGAAGAACAAGTTAGTGCATGAGGAAGGTTGCATGGAATAGAAACATCAGCAGACCAGTTGGGCTGAATGGCCTTTCACTGTGTTATAATTTACATTGTTTTATGATTGTTTTATTAATTTGTGGGACATGGGCTGACCAGCTGGCCAGCTTTCATTGCCCATCCCTAGTTGAGAGTCAACCACATTGCTGTGGGTCTGGAGTCACATGTGGGCCAGACCAGGTAAGGATGGCAGATTTCCTTCCCTGAAGGATATTAGTGAACCAGATGGGTTTTTTCAACTCTTGACAATGGTTTCATGCTCATCATTAGATTCTTAATTCCATATATTTTTTACTGAATTAAAATTCCATCAGCTGCCATGGCAAGATTTGAACCCCAGAAGAATCACTGAGTTTCTGGATTAATGGTCTAGTGATAATACCATTTGGCAATTACCTCGCCCATAAAAAAATGAACTGTGACAACAGGAAGTGGGTGTGACAAGCAAGAAGTTGAAAAATCTTTATAAATCCATTGTGATATTTTTGAAAACTGCCTCATTACATTTAATTTTCTACAGACTTTACTATTGTATTTCTTTCTTCACCTAAGGTGTGTACGTCCCAACAACCACAATAAGGTGCCTCACCCAATTACGTGTTTACAAAATCAAATCAGCGCACTACATCATAAAAAGGATTATAAAACATTATCAAACTCAAACACATTATCAGAGATAAAAGAGGTAACAGAACTATAATTATTTCATAAAAACCTTACAAAGAGATGCTGATACTAGTCTTTTTGTGTTAAATAGATGGCTTTCTGAAATACATTTTGTCTGCGTATTTGCTTCCAAAGGTATCCAGCCCAGGTCAGTTGTCTGCTATGTAATGTCACACTATCAACTTGTTTCACTGTAGTAGATTTGAGAATATACTTGTGGATAAATCTCAAAGCTTCCTTGACTTTTGACTCCCTGTCCAATATCCCTTGTGGTCTCTTTGGTCAAGGGTAGTATTTATCAGCTTGTCAGAGCACATTTCCCAGAGTGAGCAAAGGACCTGTTAAATTGATCACGAAGGAAACACTGTGAGTCTGTATATTTTTTGATTGCCTCAGATCATGAGACCATTGGGTATTTTATGTTACATAGGTCTGAGGAAGATTGATAGGGATCAGGCAGACTGTGCTTGCTCCAACAGTTATCTGGCATCTGGATTTTGTCCCTGACTTCCGTTAAATATTGCTTGTTTTATAAATTTCCTTTTGCTTGTAAACAACAGTGCGAGCTGTACGCATCGACTATGGTAATGGGTATGTAAATGCCTTCCAACATTGTCATTAACGTGTGTTTGGAATGCATATTAAGCCAAGGATCAGGGCTGGCAATCTGTAAAAGACAATACTTTATAACAAGTTGAAAAGATAGAGTTCTCACAGTGTATGAAAGGCCACTTCCTCCGCCATTGCTTAGTGTAAATTTGCACATAGCCTTAACTGTGGTGCCTCCCCTGAACCCCATGGCATGAGATACAGCCATTAATCACACAATGTACTTTTGACACTGGGGGTGGGGTGGGGGGTGGAGGGGAAGTGGAGGATGGGGAGGGGTGGGGAGCTGTAATCCATTTGTTTATAGACGAGAGTGAACCAAGGAGAAAAAAAGTATTTGCCTTTCTGCCTTTCACAACTGCAGGATGTCTCAAGGTGCTTTATAACAAATAATTATTCTTGGTTTGGAGGAGCACACAACAATTTCCCACAAACAGCAATATTAGAATGAATCAGATCACCTGTTTACAGGCATTGGCTGCAATATATAAATATTGGCCAGGACACAAAAAAGAGAGAACTCCCCTCAAAAGCCCGTTCCCCAATCAAAGAGGACATCGGGACCACCCAAACGTTGACAAAAAAAAGTGATAGACGTGACAAGGGGACAAGATAAATGTTTGCCCAACCACAAGAAATGAGTTAGGAGTTGCAATTACCAATCAACGCAACCACTGAACCCACCAAGTGTGGTTCGATAACTTGGAATGGGAGAGAAGGATGAAAAGATACACTGATGCCAGCTCAATTTCCAAACCTATAGAAAGAGCAAGCAACAACAAAGAATACCGCTCCTCAGACAACAGGGTGAACATAGAACATAGAACCCTACAGTGCAGAAACAGGCCCTTCAGCCCATTGAGTCTGCACCAACCACAATCCCACCCAGGCCCTATCCCTACACATTTACCCGCTAATCCCTCTAACCTACACATCCCAGGACACTAAGGGGCAATTTTAGCATGGCCAATCAACCTAACCCGTACATCTTTGGACTGTGGGAGGAAACCAAAGCACCCAGAGGAAACCCACACAGACATGAGGAGAATGTGCAAACTCCACACAGACAGTGACCTGAGCCGGGAATCGAACCCAGGTCCCTGGAGCTGTGAAGCAGCAGTGCTAACCACTGTGCTACCGTGCCACCCAGATCAGATGTACAGAAGGGTTATAAGAAATCCAGGCAGCCAGAATCTTTGAATTCAAGGAATTGAAAGAACAAGGTGGACTAATGATAATGTGGTAATATTTAAAATGTAGTAATACAAAAAATGTAAAACATGAAGTAAACTAGAATAACAATAAATCCATTGGATAAAGACGGAGGGGAGGGGTATAGTATAACAGTTTAGCACACAGAAGATAACCATGGGAGATTGAGTGTAGTACTGTCCAACTAGTGACATAAGAGAAGATATGACTCAAACCAAGGGGTCAGTGTGATGTCAGACACAGTTGTGTGCAGTCCAATCCTGGAGACAGCTCTTAGCTTGTATTCCTTATTATACATTTGTAAATGTTACTTGCATGGTTAATAATGAATTACAGTTAACTTGCTAAAGACCACAAAGACTTCATTAAACTTACCAAGACGTAACTGTCATGCATGACAAGCCTAACATCTTACCCAGAAGATGTCACCTTCAGCTGTGCACCAGTCCTCTATTGTAAGCCTAGATTTTATGCTTAGTCCTCAGAGTAGGATTTGAACCTACAACATCCTGGCACAGAGAGCTACTTCTTGAGCCAGAGTTGAAATGTATGGCAAGTTTCTCATATACACTTTGTTCTGATATGATTGCCATACACAGTTTCACAACTAAAGAATGTTAGGGTGATGGGCTACAGTCTGGTGGTTCTCACCATCTGGTTGTTGTTTTTGTGTTAAGTAACAAAACTATATAATTATAAAGTAGTGAGGAATAGTGGACAAGGATTGTATCAGTGGTAGTTGGCATGAGCTTAAAAATTTGAGCATACCACAGGCTAATCATAACACTTCAAAGTTATTTGAGCTGGAACAGCACGAGCACTCCCTGCATGCTGCACTCTCTCAGTCACTAACAAGCCATCAGAAACACATACTGCCTTTATCAAGATCAGTAATGGATGGAAAAGAGAGATACTTGACATGTACTGAATCAGTTAAAGGGTCTGTGGTCAGCTTGGCTGGGCGCCCTGGCGAGTTTTCAGGACTGTGATGACAGAGGGTTGTTGCACTAACTTGCTGAAACTAGTTTCAACCACTTGCCAGCTCACAGTGATTGCTCATAATGATTCTTGAATTAAACTTCAGGTTACAAATATTTATTTTGGCAGCAAGTTTCAACTAACACGAGATAACAGCTCTAAATATAAGCTGTAACTTAATGTGCTCAGGCCTATCTGTACCCTGGTGACAAAACAATGTTCTGGCTCTTTCAGTAGAGCATCTGCAATTGTCTTCATGTTAAAGTTGCAACAGCCCATCTAATGGAGGGAGGATGCGAATGGAAGAAAAATTGAGCACTTGACAAACTTAAGTTTGTCCTTAGAATCATAGCATCTCTACAGTACAGAAGGAGGCCATTCAGCCCAACGAGTCTGTACCAACGACAATCCAACCTAGGCACTAGCCCCGCAACCCCACACATTTACCCTGCTAATCCGCCCGACTCCAGGGTCAATTTAGCACGGCCAATCAAGTTAATCCACACATCTTTTGAGTGTGGGAGGAAACTGGAGCACCCAGAGGAAACCCATGCAGAGACAGGGAGAATGTGCAAACTCCACCCAGACAGTGATCCGAGGCCGTAATTGAACCTGGGACCCTGACGCTGTGAGGCAACAGTGCTAACTGATGTGCCACTGTGCTGCCCTCAAGCTTGGTATTTTCTTTAGAAATAATTAATAATTACAGGAACACATTCTGACATTCCCCACCCACTCAGCAAATGTGAAATTAGTTTTATTTGTTGTGAGTTTTTTTTGCCTAATGGTTGTTTCCAAGTTGCTTAAGTCTTAAAACATCAGGCTGGGTTTTACGTCGTAAATTGCTACCTCCATTCTCCCCCCCACGCCACAGTCTCCCCACCACACAAGCGTAAAATAGGGCAGGTTGATGTTGTGTTGAAAATATGACCTCATTATGCTAGCCTCCCAAACTGCAGTAGGTGACCAGGAAGTCTGCCTGCCATTTTGAAATTATTACTTTGCAAGCTATTGCTGACAACCTACAATGCAATGTTTTGTTTCCCACTGCACTCCTCAGATGTCGAACATGAGAATGTTTGGTTTGATTTATTATTGTCACATGTATTAGAATACAGTGAAAAGTATTGTTTATTGCACATTATACAGTCAAACCATACTGTACATCGAGAAGGAAAGGAATGGAGTGTTACAGTCATATCTAGGATGTAGAGAAAAATCAACTTAATATAAGGTAGGTCCATTCAAAAATCTAATGGCAACAGGGAAAAAGCTGTTCTTGAGTTGGTTGGGATGTGACCTCAGATTTTAGTATGTTTTTCCCGATGGAAGAAGGTGGAAGAGAGGATGTCCAGGATGCAAAGGGTCCTTGATTCTGCTGGCCGCTTTTCCAAGGCAGCGGGAAGTATAGAGTCAATGGATGGGAAGCTGGTTTGCGTGATGGACTGAGCTTCGTTAGTGACCCTTTGTGGTTTCTTGCAGTCTTGGTCAGAACAGGAGGCACACCAACCTGTGACTCAACCAGAAAGAATGCTTTCTCTGGTGCAAAAGTTGGTGAGGGTCATAGCGGATATACCAAATTTCCTTACCCTACTGAGAAAGTAGAAGCATTGCTGGGCTTTCTTAACCATAGTGTTGGCTTGGAGGGACCAGGACAGGTTGTTGGTCATCTGGACACCTGAAACATGAAGCTGTTGACCATTTCCACTTCATCCCCATTGACATAAACAGGGGCATGTCATCCACAACACTTCCTGAAGTCGATGACTATCTCCTTTGTTTTATTGACCTTGGGGAAGAGATTATTGTCATCGCTCCAATTCACCAGA
Source organism: Carcharhinus amblyrhynchos (assembly GCF_965287045.1). Lineage (NCBI taxonomy): Eukaryota > Metazoa > Chordata > Chondrichthyes > Carcharhiniformes > Carcharhinidae > Carcharhinus > Carcharhinus amblyrhynchos. The sequence continues at coordinate 12,808,366 of NC_137339.1, forward strand.
TTCTCTATCTCTTTCTTGTACTTAGTCTCATCATTGTTTGAGATTGTTGGGAGTGTTTTACTGTTGGCATATGAATATATATTGATGGGTTGCCCACATTTTATCATTAGTGCACCAAATAAACTAGCCTTTACTAGTTGATCAAGTTTTAGCAATGCCAAAGTGGACAACAAATACCCTGCTACTAAATCTGTCACTGTGTAATGATGAAAAGACCACACTAACTTAAACATTTGGTTAATAGAGAAATGTTACCTGGCAATGTCAACAAGTAATAAAAAAGCTAAAAACCTTTATGTTTTTATGTAAATGTAAGTACTAAAAATCACAATGCAGCACCATTTTCATTGATTATCGATTCAGTTTGTGCAAATGCTGCTACTCTAACATATAAAATTAAAGTTTATTTATTAGTCGCAAGAAAGGCTTGCATTAACACTGCAATGAAGTTACTGTGAAATTCCCTTGGTTGTCACAGTCCGGTGCCTGTTTGGGGCAATGCACCTAACCAGCACGTCTTCCAGAATATATGTTGCTCTGCATCACTCCTATCTTATTTACACAATAATTCACAGCACAAAAATGGCCCAGACGGTCAAACTGCTTTACTCGCATCACTTGCAAAGCCAATGTTTATTGTCCATCCCTATTTGCCATTGAGAAGGTGGTGGAGAGTGAGCTGACACACTGCACTCTTTGATTTGATTTATTATTGTCACATGTACTAGCATACAGTGAAAAATCTTGTCTCTTGCACACTATACAGACAAAGCATACCATTGATAGAGAAGGAAATGAGAAGGTGCAGAACGTAGTGTTACAGTCATAGCTAGGGTGCAAAGAAAGATCAACTTAATGAACCACATTGGAATGATATGAACCACAGCTTTTTCAGAGCAGTTTTGGTACAATTAAGTGACTTCCCTTGCCATATCAGAGGGCAGTTGTTTTGGGGCTGGAGTCACATATAAGACACACCAAGCAAGGATGCCCCATCTTCACCCCTCAAGGATATTAGTGAACAGGATGGATGTTTATAACCCTCAACAGGGACATGGTCAGTATTATTGATGCTAGCTTTTTATTCTATATTTTGTTTAATTAACTCCATTTAAATTCCTCAGCTCCTATGGTAGGATATGAACTCCTGTTTCTATGCCAGTAACATAACCATTATGTTACCATACCCATTCTAGGTTTATGGTACTGTAAATGCTCCACATGATCTCCCTTCCACTAACCCTGCCAGTATATTGTTTTATTTCTCTCTCCCTGATATAAATTTTCCCCTTAAATGCATCTGCTATTTGCTTCAGCAACTCCATGTGGTAGTCATTTTTATATGCTAACTTCTACCCGGATGAATAAGTTTCTCCTGAAATTCTTATTGAACATTTTTGTGATTAGCTTGTATTTATAATTTCTAATTTTGGGTTCCCCTCACAAATTGATGCAATTCCTATTACCTTTAAATTCTCCCAAAATTTTAAAGACCCCCAGTAGATCGCCCACCCTCTCAAGGATCATGTTTCTAGAGAGAAAGAGGTCCAGCCTGATCAGTCTTTCCTTGTAGTTGTACAGAGAGAACAAATAAAAGTACAGCGCAGGAACAGGCCCTTCGGCCCTACAAATCCATGCCAATCATGATGCCCTAACTAAACTAAAAAAAACCTTCTGCCCTCACTCTGTCCACATCACTCTATTCCCTCCCTATTCATGCACCCATCCAGATACATCTTAGGTATTGCTAATGTGCCTGCTTCCACCATCTCCTCTGGCAGCACGTTCCAGGCACCCACCACTCTCTGCATGAAAATCTTTTCCCGCACATCTCCCTTAAACTTTCCTCCTCTCACCTTGAACTGTACCCTCTTGTCATTGATACTTATACCCTGGGAATAAGCCTCTGACTGTTCATCCTGCCTATGCCTCTCATAATGTTGTAGTCCTCTATCAGGTCTCCCCTCAGCCTCCGTCTTTCCAGTGCAAACAATCCTAGTTTATTCAACCTCTCCTCATAGTCAACACCCTTGAGACCAGGCAACATTCTAGTAAACCTTCTTTGTGCTCTCTCCAAAGCTTTCACATTCTTCTGGGTAGTGTAGCGACCAGAGCTTCACTCGATATTCCAAATGCAGCCGAACCAAGGTTTTATATAGCTGCAACATGATTTCACAGCTCTTGTACTCAATGCCCCGGCTAATGAAGGCAAACATGCCATATGCCTTCTTAAACATCTTGGCCACTTGTGTTACCACTTTTAGGGACCTGTGGGCCCAGATCCCTCTGTATGTTAATGTTCCTCAGGGTTCTCCCATTTACAGGATAATTCTGGTTATAGCCATCTAAATCATTAGTGCACCTTCAACAGTGGCTCCATATCCTTTACTTTTTGTAATAGAACATAGAACACTACAGCACAAACAGGCCCTTCAGCCCACAAGTTGCACAGGTCATATCCATACCTACCAGGCCTACCCATTAAATCCCATATACTCATCGGAGAGATCAGAATGTGTTTTAAATTCAGCACCAGTAACTTACACTTCATCAATGTGAACAGTTAGTTCTGCTTGCATATGTTACAGGGGCCGCAGGTTGTGCAGCCCTCCCTATTCTCTACCTTTGTGTAATAAAATTGTCTGGAGATTGAAGAAATGATTTACCAGCAAACACCCTGGCCTTGAATTAAGATCAGTTTTGCATGGTATTGTGAGATTCTTATTAATGCGAATGAATGATTAACAATGCAGATGATTGTGCATGAAAAATGAGTAAAAGTTAACTCAGTGCAATCACTTAACTGTGATTATTGCTGTGAAAGATCTGAAATAATAATGTCCCTGAAAAATAACTTGAAATTCACTAAATTATAATAATGGTGAGTATTGCAAAGTGGTTGTCACAACTATAATAAACTATTATTCTCAAATACAGAAATGATTAAGTCCATTCTCTATCTTTGTTCCTCATATTCGGCAGCCAGATCCTTTAGAGGGTGACACGGTGGCACAGTGGTTAGCAGTGCTGTCTCACAGTGCCAGGGAGCTGGGTTCGATTCCCAGTTTGGGTCACTGTCTGCGTGGAGTCTGCATGTTCTCCCCGTGTCTGTGTGGGTTTCCTCCCACAGTCCGAGAGACGTGCTGGTTAGGTGCATTGGCCATGCTAAATTCTTCCTCTGCGTACCCAAACGGGTGCCAGGGTGTGGTGATTTTCATAGTAACTTCATTGCAATGTTAATGTAAGCCTACTTGTGACACTTATAATAAATAAACTTAAACTGGTTTGTCTGTACATATTTGTCTATTTAAATGCAGAAACTCACTTAACAGCACAGGTTTGAAAAGAAAGTCAAGGATAAAAACAGCTTTAGTCATCTCTGGAACAGATATTTTAAACTGTAAGTAAATGGATAATAATTCCAACTGGGTTTCCCCTCCTGGGTAACTTTTAGAAAAATAGCAACAAATAAATTCTGCTTAACAATTTTACAAACAAAGCATGTTAATTTCTACAAATTAAATCCCTCTGTCACCAATTTTAACAAAGACATTAATATGTTCAAGATAAGAAGGTGAACACAAAAAATGTTTTCATCAGAATGTGGAAATATGCTTGTTACTAATATTGGGCAATGTAATTTCACTCCCTATGAAATTATATCTTAAGTGTCAGGCAAATAGCTGTCAGCTCACTTTGCCAAAAATAATTTGTAATAAAATGAAATGCTTCAAAATGTAATGTATTAGCAAGGTGGCCAGCTGCAGATATATACATGTAACACTAGAATGCTTTAGCAGTTACAGTGACAGAACTGTTCTTCTGAGTAAGCACCTGATTACTGTTCTCAAATTACTGCAATAAAATCAACTATTATGCATACTACATTCACCAGATATGTGATCCTTTTAATTCCAGAAGTGAAGGGTGAAATGGATCAGGTGCTAACTGTCAGTGCAACGTCTACATTGCAGCAGCGACCAGGGCTAAAACATTGCCATTTTTTGGCAAAGGGTGAACTCGGACGGGAGAAGTGGGGCCTCGGCACGCCAGCTGCACTGCCGACTTTTCTTGCCATGTTTTCAAATACCTTGCCAAAAAAAATAGGGAAGTGGGTCCCACGGCATCACGCTGGCAAGAACCCGTCCTGTCAGCAATGGCTGTTCTCAAAACACTGGGATGCCTTTCTAAAAATTAAAAAAAATCCAAAAAGGTTGTATAAAAAAAAACCTCCTCATGGAATCCCACCCCCTCCCCACACAGACCTCTGTGGGTGGAGAGGGAGAGGGAGAGGGAGGGGAATGCTGTATTAACCCTAAATTGTCATTAAATTGATGTGAAGACACACAGAAATAAATCGAGTTGCTATGCGCTCCCTGGAGATGTTGACTTGCACCAAGGACAGATGACCACAGGTCCCTAGTAATTTTGAGCATTAATTTAAGCTTGTTTTGAAACTGTGTAAGTAGAGGACATTTCTGTTTTGTGCCATTCACATCATGACAGAATGAGAGATGCAACGTTCAGCTGCAAAATATCTCAGGTGTTCCTTGGTACCGCAAGGATAGGCATGTGACTTCAGCTCAACTCTCCTCCATCTTTTGCTCTGGAAAATCTGCTCTCCACCCATCCCTTCGGACATAAAATGACAGTCAGATTTGAGCTGATTTGATTTGATTTATTATTGGTACATGTATTAGTACACAGTGAAAAGTATTACTTCTTGCGTGCTATACAGAGAAAACATACTATTCATAGGGTATATAGGGGAGAAGGAAAGGGAAGAGTGCAGAATATATGTTGGAATTCCCCGACCATTCATGCTGGTGGGATTCTCGGGTCACACCAGCAGTGCAACCCCACCCCCAGCCTCCCCCCCAAACCTCCCTCCCCCACCCTCCGTGGGTTTCCCGTTGGCATGGGGGACGTCAATGGGAATTCCAGTGGCGGAACCAGAGAAACCCACTGCTAGCAAACAACACGCCAGTAGAAAACACACGGCTGGGGGGCCAGAGACCCTTGCCTAAAGAATTACAGTTACAGACGGGGTGAAGAGAAAGATCAGCTTAATATAACAGAGGTCCATTCAAATGACGGCAGCAGGAAAGAAGCTGTTCCTGAGTTGGTTGGTACATGATCTCAGACTTCCGTGTCTTTTTCCTGTGCAACTCTTGAAAAAAAATGACCTAATTGCATCAGCAACTCACCTTATTAATTATTTAAGATTATTTGTTGGGGCTGAGCGCAAGCAAGTGAACAGTGATGCCGTGTGCTGTGGGATTTTTAGCCAAGAACAAACTTCAGGTTTATTCCATGTTGTCAAAGGCATTAGCTCAGATTTTGGGAATTTTGTGCTCCTGCTTAATTACCACAGGTTGAGTGGGTCATAAGAACATAAGAAATAGGAGCAGGAGTAGGCCATCTAGCCCTTCGAGCCTGCCCCGCCATTCAATAAGATCATGGCTGATCTGTCGCTGCTCAGTTCCACTTTCCCGCCCTCTCCCCATAACCCTTAATCCCCTCTCTTATCAAAAACAGAAATGTCAGTTGGAGAAATGGAATTCAAGGAAAGTAAAAAAAACAGAATTCTCTGCCTGACAGCTTGTAAGTCCAGAGATTTACAGGAGGCAGCCACGTAATGGTATTATCACTGGACTAGTAGTCAAGGGTAATGCTTTGAAAATCCCACAGCACATGGCATCATTGTTCACTTGGTTGTGCTCAGCCCCAAAAAATAATCTTAAATAATTATTAAGGTGAGTTGCTGATGCAATTAGGTCCTTTTTTAAGAATTGCATGGGGACAAAAAAGGTTTAAACCCCACCACGGGGAATTTAAATTCAATAAAAATCTGGAATTAAAGCTCTAACGATAACCATGGAACCATGTTCGATTATCATAAGAACATAAGAAATAGGAGCAGGAGTAGGCCATCTAGCCTTTCGAGCCTGCCCCGCCATTCAATAAGATCATGGCTGATCTGAAGTGGATCAGTTCCACTTTCCCGCTTTCTCCCCATAACCCTTAATTCCCTTGTCTGTCAGAAATCTATCTACCCGTGACTTAAATATATTCAATGAGGTAGCCTCCACCACTTCAATGGGTAGAGAATTCCAGAGATTCACCACCCATTGAGTGAAGAAGTTCCTCCTCAACTCCAATCTAAACTGCAACCTCCCTTATTTTGGGGCTGTGCCCTCTAGTTCTGTTTTCCTTTCTAAGTGGAAAGAATCTCTCTACCTGTACCCTATCTAGCCCCTTCATTACCTTGTAAGTCTCTATAAGATCCCCCCTCAGCCTTCTAAACTCCAACGAGTACAGGCCCAGTCTATGTAATCTCTCCTCATAGGCTAACCCCCTCATCTCCAGTATCTGCCTGGTGAACCTTCTGATTCAACCTTCCTGGTGAATCATAAAAACCCAGCTGGGTTCTCTAGGGAAGGAAATCTGCCATCCTTACCTGGTCTGGCCTACATGTGACTTCAGACTCACAGCAATGTGGTTGATACTAAAGTGGTCTGGCACTCCACTCAATTCAAGGGCAATTAGGATGGGCGACAAATGTCGGCTCGGCCAACAACACCCGAAAGGAACACAGGGAGAGTTTAAATGTCATTGACAAAGCATCGGGTGATCGCCCATGAATGGAGTCAAGTGTCAGCTAAGTCTTAACTGTTTTATTATAGATAGAGACTTATTGCCAGACAGATGTGGCAGATTCTTCATGGATGTAACAGAGGCTCCATTGTCAGCGAGGCGAGCGCCATGGAGGATTGCCATGACTTGCTTGGCAATGAACCAATATTGGAACAGAGCTCCAATGGACGCCATGACATTAAAGGATCACAGCCAAGCAAGTCATGACAATCCTTCCAATGGATCAATTGGAGGCTCACAGCCAGGAAAATAGTTCTGTCCTTCCATGGACGTAATCTTGCTGTCAGACAGTGGATGATTTACATTCCAACTTGGACATGCTTCTAAGGCTTTAACAAATTTTCCCATATTCCATGCCTAATTAGACAATATGGCACGATGCAAATAATCGCGATTGGCTCTACTTAGTGACATTAGTGTTCTTAAAATAAACATGTTCAAGTTTCCCAATGCATCCAGTTCAGATCCCACGCTCACTTACCCTGCACATGTGCACTCTCTGAATGTTAGTCAATTCTTCTAACCTCTTGCAGAAAGCTTTCTGAGCATAAACAAAAGAGGCTTAGGAATAGGAAATGTAATATCTCACCCTAGATCTGGGATTGAGTACAGGCAACACAGGCTACCAGATACAGTAATGGTAAAGTTCCCTCTGCTCAGCCCAGCTAAATACTAACTCTCTTAGAATTTCTACTGTAACAGGCTAGTATTTTCCAGACTTCCCACTGACAATCCCAATGATTTTCCAGTAGGATTGTAGAATCAGAATAGAATAGGGCAGCAAGGTGGCACAGTGTTTAGCACTGCTGCCTCATAGCACCTGGGATTCAGGTTCAATTCCCAGCTTACGTGAATGTCTGTGCGGCATCTGCACATTCTCCCCGTGTGTGCATGGGTTTCCTTCAGGAGCTCCAGTTTCCTCCCACAGTTCAAAGATGTGCTGGCTAGGTGCACTGACCATGCTAAATTCTCCCTCAGCGTACCCGAACAGGCGCCGGAGTGGGGGTACTGGGGGATTTTCACAGTAACCTCATTGCAGTTTTAATGTAACCCAACTTGCGACGCTAATAAAACATCAAAACTAGACTCAAAGAACAGTACAGCACCCAGAGACTATTCAGCCCACTGAGTCAGCTCTTTTGAAGAGCATTCCAGTAAATCTCACTTCTTTCCTGTTTCTCTCTATCCCTGCATGTTTTTCTTTCCAAGTATTTTTCCAGTTTCCTTTTAAAGGTAACCATTGAATCTGCATCCACCCCGCTATTAGACAGGTTTATTACTTTTGGAGCCAAATTGTTGTGAATTTTCTGCTGTAAGCACCTTCCTGTGAGGAACCAGATGGAGACTATCCTGAACTCACTGACTTATAACGCTTAAGAGTCCCCTGGGTAAAGGGACTTTTATTTATTCAACCTGGGATATTTAAATCCAGTTCTAAGTATTGAAGGGACAATGTACTAATCCAGCATCACCATCCTACTGCTTATTAAATCAGCTTTGTTTACCCGAAAAGGAGAACAAACCAATTCGGAGCAGGAGTTGGCCATTCGGCCCTTCCAGCCTAGCCTACCAATATCATGACTTATCTGACTTCAACTCCGCAGACTGGGTTTTTCAGACGCGCACGCCTCAAAACTGGAGAATCCCGCCCAAGATCAATGGACCTTTGCATGGTCAGCACCACATCCCCCCACCCCCCCCCACCCCCCCCCCCCCCACCGCCACTACAATTCCGAAGGCAGGCGGAACGGGAGAATTCCAGCCGACATTGCCGCCTACCCCATAATCTTTCAACTCTCATATCTACCTAATAAGCTATCTACCTCTGCTTTAAAAATGTTCAAAGAATCTGCTTCCACCGCCTTTTGAGTAAGACAATTCCAACGACTTGCAACTCTGAGAGAAAAATAAATTTCCTTATTTCTGTCTTAATTGGGTGACCCCATATGTGTAATGGTCTCTGGAGTGGTGTTAGAAGCCACACCCTTTGAACTCAGAGTCAGAAGATACAGCACCATGTCAAGGGCACCTAATGAAAATTTCAAATGGACAGGAAGTTACATGTGGTTCATATGGTAATACAAAGAAGAAGTCATCCACCTGGTGAGAGGAGTAAAGGGACAATAGGAAGAGGAGGGGTTGTGGTAAGGTGATGGGGTTGGTGATTGAGGGGTTAGATAGAAATTCAAACAGTGAAAGCAGGAAGCAGTTGAGGATCACAAATCCCATGCCTATGCATGTTTAATAAATACACCACCTACTCCATCACTTCCACAATTTATTACACACTCAAATATCAGGTCTCCTTCTCAGACTCAAAAATCTACAGTGGTTTCCAACAGACACTGTTGAAAAATGGCAGGGGCCTATTAGAGCTAAGTCCCCTAAGTTTCCACGGTTTCCTGGCAATTCTTTAAAAGGGTAGAAAGACTGTTCACCCATTACAAGGCAAATGACAGCACAGGGGGTGCCTAGCAGACAAAGCTACAGACTCCCTACAACTATTGCCCCTCTCTCCTTTATTACCTCAGTCCGGGACTGACATTGAAATGGAAGCAGTGGTTGACTTGGAAGGCTTCCAGCCACTAGATGGGATCTCACATTGCCAATAGACTGGGCCTCCAGGTTTCTTTCCATATTTTCGAAATAAAGTACAGATTGATTTATGATACTGTGATGATACTGTGCCTCTAAGAAATGCATTTTAATTATGTTTCTTTGCAGGATGTTTCTTCAGTCCTTGGCAATTTGTAGGCACCGTGATATCTGTAGCCTTTACTGTTGTTGAGGCAGTATAATTGATACCATATTGATTTTAATCTGGACCAATGCGGTGATTTGTGGTTTTAATAATCCTTTAGGATTGTAAAGTGGAGCAATCCTACTTGCTCCACTTGCATTTGTGCTAAGATTGAAGAATGGTGTATTCCTGTGGAATGGTGTTTAACTTGGAACAACAGAGATAGCTAGCTGTTAGGTGTTGTACTGTGTCACGTTTAAGCCTTGCAATTGGTAAAAGTTATGCTAATCTTTTTGTGGTATTTTAACCATGTTCTTAAATAAACTTTCCTTGATAAAAGCTTCCTAGTGGGTCACTTGAATCATACTTGGAGTGAAACATCTTATACTCATCAATGCCAAATCAAATGTAAAACTTAGGGTCCAGGCTAACTTCACAATATATGTTGGAGTTTCCGGTCTGGGACTTAACAGTAATGAACACCAACAACTTATATTTATATAGTGCCTATAATGTAGCAAAAGATTTGACCCTGGAGCACGTAAGGAGATATTAAGACAGATGACCAAAAGCTTGGTCAGAGAGACAGGTCTTAAAGAGCACCTTAAAGAGGAAGGAAAATAAAAAAAGATTGAGAAGTTTAGGGTTGGAATTCCGGAGCTTAGGGTCTTGGCAGCTTAAGGCGTGGCTGCCAGAAGTGAAATAATTAAAATCTGGAATATTTACGAGTCCAGAGTTAGATGAGCGCAGCTATCTCAGAGAGTTGTGGTCTTGAGGTGATTACTGAGGTTGGGAGAGGTGAGGCCATAGAGAGATTTGAAGAAAAGGATGAAAGTTTTGAAAACGAAGTGTTATTTAACCAGGAGCCAGGATATGTCAGCACAGGGTAAATGATAAATGGAATATAGTAGAGGTTAGGACATGGGCAGCAGAGCTTTTAATGATCTTAGGGATATGAAGAGTAGAATGTGCAAGATTGGTCAGTTAAGTCTAGTAGTAACAAAGACATGGAATGAGGGTTTCAGCAGTGGATAAGTTGAGGCACGGTGGAATCAGACAATCCTAAGGAGTGTACGGCATTAAAACAGGAGCTGTTAGTAATTTGGAGAGGCACGGTGGCACAATGGTTAGCACTGCTGCCTCACAGCGCCAAGAACCTGGGTTCAATTCCGGATTCGGGTCACCGTCTGTGTGGAGTTTGCATGTTCTCTCGGTGTCTCCATGGGTTTCCTGTGGGTGCTCCAGTTTTCTCCTGCAGTCCAAAGATGGGTTAGGTTGATTGGTCATGTTAAATTAACCCTAGTATCAAGTGATTAACAGGATAAAAATGTGGGATTACAGGAATAGGATTGTGTTCATGCAGACTCGATGGACCGAATGGCCTCCTTCTGCACTGTTGGGATTCTATGAATAAGTTATTTTTGACCTACACATTAACACATGCGAGTATTTTTCTTTAAATCAAGCAAGGCTTTTATAAATAGGGAGATTAGAGAGCCTTGACTTAATTTTTACAGATTCATACTTGCAGAAGACATGGTACAATATATCAGACTCAACAACGGAAACATCAGCAGTTGTTGGTTTTGTAGAATGGATTCTTAGAGCTACAGTGTGCACCAGGACACAAAATCAATTCAGAGGAAGTCTTCTGTGCCCACTTAAACACATCTTCCCAAAATAGCAACCATTACCATTAGAGCATCATACAGTTTCTCAAGCCAGCCTTGAGCCTTTTGCCTCAGCCACCCTTTCTTTCTCACAATTATTCTTGCTTTGCCATTTTTCAAGTGTTTGCCTGAAAAGTATTTCACCTAAAAACATGCTGAACCCAGCATGATAGCTTCAGTATCCAGTCCTGAATCATGTTTATGCATTTTCTCTGGTCCCTCTGGGCCCCCTGCCTAAAATACAATGAAATAAGATTAATATACAGTTTATTCTACCACTCACATGCATGACTCTTCACAGCTTTCTACATTAAGTGCCTGAGTGTTCCATTTCCTCTGCTACCAATCTAATAGCATTAGTCCCACTGTCGGTGTGCGAAGATTGATGATTAATAAAGAACAGAGGTTAAAGTGTAAATATAAATCATAAAGTGAAACAGTAGCTGACATATGGAGTGATGGAAGAGGTGTCCCACCAGAAAAGGCATCCCACCGGAAGTTCTACGAGGCTTATTTGTTCCTCTTATCTCTTCAAACTCCAAACAATTCGCTCACCAGCAGGTGTTTCTTTTTATCCCTTTTGGTCGTGTGGACCTTCAAGCATTCGGAAAATTAATCCTGCGCGGAGGATTCGATTTAGGTACTGTTCCAAGTCAAAGTAGCTGAAAGGGAAAATCTGTGTGGAGCAGCCATTTGGAAAAACTCTATTCTGATGGGCTATTCTTCACACCGAAATACCAAAAAGCAAAGAATCAGCGCATTCACAAACACATCAACAGAGGTATACTTGTGAAATCTTCATCTCTGTACACCTGTTTCAAGAAACTGGAAGAGCAATATACCAAGAAAATACAATCTAATTTTCAGATGGTGTGTAGGAGTCCTGGATTTGGCCTCCACACCACACCTCATTATTCCCACAAGGGAATAAGAGAAAGGGCTAGATGTAGAGTAAGACTGCAACACCATACCTCGCTATTTTAACAGAGTAAACTAGCACCAAAAGGAAAGATGCTGGAAAATCTCAGCAAGTCTGGCAACATCTGTAAGGAGAGAAAAGAGCTTGACCCCCTTTGACAAAGGATCGTCTGGACTCAAAATGTCAGCTCTTTTCTCTCCTTACAGATCAGCAACAATTTGCTTTTATCCAGAGTAAACTAGCACTCTGATGACAAATATGCATTTGCATGGAAACAAGCTTTACCAATCAGGAAGGTCCCAGTTTCGCCCCGGGTCTGGGCTAGTTTTGTTGATTCTATGGCCGGAATTTTCCAATGTCCCACCATGCTGCCAGCGAGATCAGAGAATTTGGTGTCAAGCCAAATCTCCATTCAAAGCGGCGGGACTGGGGAATCCCAGCCCTGGACGAGGTTGGAGAATCCCGGCCTTTCGGAGCCAGAAATAGAGTGATTACAATCAGGTGTTACTGAGAGGAAAGGTCAACCAAGATTTGCAATCTCAAACTCCATCCAATGAATTAGATGCCAGGTGAAGATCAGGTTCTGTTATGATGCCCTCCATTATCAAATAATTTGATACACTCACAAGTTAGCTACCGATGTAAAGCATGTTTTGCTGCTGGTGCCAGTGGAACAGCATCTCTCCCAAAAGTAACAACGTCTGAAGGAGAGCAGGAGAAAATTGCAAAATAAATGAATAAAAAGAAAATGGACATGGGAACTAGCCACCCGATCAGCACATGGATCTTAACAAGCTGGACTTATAAAACAAAAATAAAAAATGCCGATTCAAAATTTATGCTAAGCAACACAAAATTGTCAGATTATCAACAAATCTGGGTTGCCACGGGAGCGCAGTGGTTAGTACTGCTGCCTCACAGTGCCACAGACCCGGGTTCAATTCCAGCCTTGGGTAACTGTCTGGGTGGAGTTTGTACGTTCTCCCGGTGTTTGAGTGGGTTTCCTCTGGGTGCTCTGGTTTCCTCCCACAGTTCGAAAGATGTCCGAGTTAGGTTGATTGGCCATGCAAAATTATCCTTTAATGTCAGGGTGATTAGCAGGGCAAATATGTGGGGTTACAGGGACAGGGTATGGGTGGGATTGTTGTCGGTGCAGGCTTGATGGGCTGAATGTACTGTAGGGTTCTATGATTCTATGAAATCTCTAATACAGTCTATATGTCTTCCCTAGAGTTATTTAGCCTCTAATGTGGAACCAGACTCACCATGAGTGAAACGTATCTCCAGATGCTTCATGATGTTGTGCAGTTACATAATGGAGCAGAATTTTCCAGCCCTTCCTGCCTGCAGAATCTTCCAGCGGTGGAATCCCCAATGGCAGGACAGGTGAGGCACACCAAATACTACAGACATCAACAGGACCCAAAGATTGCACCAGCAGCGAATGGTTTGCCACATCCATCACCAGAAAAGAGACCCAGGGGTGGGCTGGTGGACGATATCTTACCCAGCATTATTTAATCATGATGATTTATCTCAATCTCACTTTAAAAATGTTCGTTCAAGCAGAAAATATGTACGATTGTAAGAAACTCCACTTCTATAAATCAAATCTGCGTAGTTAGCAAATTGAGGAGTGTTAGAGAGAGGAGTGAGCCACTTACCCCTAGAAACTGTTCAACCATTCAATTAGATCACCTTAAACATGACGCAGTATAACTCCTAACAGCTAGATATCTCTGTTGTTCCAAGTTAAGCACCATCCCACATGCATACATCCTCCTTCAGTCTTAGCACAAGCAATGCATCCATGGGAAAGATATAGCAATAGAAGCATCCGTGACAACATAGCAACCAGAAAGTGGGCTTAGCCAGTGGGAAGATGACCAGTATTAAATGAACAAATGAAACATCATTATATCAAGTGGCATACTGTGATTGACTGAGGTAATCTGTCCTGAGTTGGATTGACATGTTAACACCGAATGAAATTTAATCTAAGCTGATAAGTGTATCATAGATAATGAAGAGTATAATTGTCCAGTAATTTGGCTGAGTGCCTTAGATTTTTGGAGGGGTCTCGTTGCACTGTATCTTGTCTATCTGGCCCTTTGAAGGCCTCCCATGTCTATAGGCCAGTGCATTGTCTGTCTTGAATGACTTTTGTGTTTTTAAAATAAATTTTGGTGCCATCTTCTGAACAGAGACTTTGCCTTTTGCGAGTTTTTCGAACAGAATCTAAATTTTTCGTAATTGGCCACTAGCTTAAAAGAAAATCCCCACTATAGTCCTGGTGAGTGCAAGATGAAAAGCTTCAGCAACATGTCTCTCTTTGCAACAATATTCAAGTTCTGTATTACCAAGTGACTAACAGCTGCTATCAGCTGCCTTGCTTTCATCTATGATGCTTACATCTCTGGAATAGTCTCCCTCAGTATTATCACTTCCCAACCTGTCTTCAAAAATTGTCTTCTATTTTAGCCCATCCACCATCTCCTCTTGTTCCTCTTGCCCAATTGTTGTGTGCCATCCTGTAAGGAGATCTGCAATGTCGCTCCACAGAAATATAGGTTATTACGATCATTATTTTGATAACTACTCTGTAAAGAATGTTACCGTGAGAGGGTAGGAAACATATCAGAGACAGCAGTATATACTAATGATTGATATAGTTGGAGGCACAGATGATTGTCACAGGTATTATAGTGAGTAATTATAAGCGGTGTGAGATATGTGATGGAGCAACAGTAATTGGAGTATTCCAATGCAGGGTGTTTTGATATTGTGAATTAATGCCGTGCGTGAAAAGAAGTTTATAAATTCTGAAGTTTTATCTTTAAGCTAAGTTTTTTACTGAGAAAAAATGCCGCGACTATGGAATTAGCAACAATCGTTATATGTTCTCGGCCGCCTCAACCAATCTGAAGGGAAGAGAAAGCAATCACAAGAGAACTCTACAAAATTATTGTGTCTCCTTTGTCCAGTGGGTTAGTTATAATCAGCTTGGAGATCTTGTTTGTTTCTCTTATGGAGACCTTGAGTTGGATTCAATTGGATTTTGAATGTAGTTTTTTGGGAGCAAGCAAGGAATGGATTTGGGTTTGGCTGGTCCACTCTGAGCATTGGCTTCGGAATTTTAAGGGTGGAGGAAAAACAATTAAAACTGGAGCACGTTAAGGAAACACGAATATATTTTCTTGAATTCTGTGGTAAATTGGCAGAACATATTGGCAGATGTATTTGCTAACTTTGGTTTTACAGGGAGAGACAGGAACATTAAACCTCTGAATCATTTAGCTGATTTGAAGGTGTGAATTAGCAGGCTGATTGATGTAGGTGTAATGTGTCAGCAATGTTGAACTTGAAGGTAAGTGTTGGTGTTCAATTTAGCGATTAATTAATGTACAATCACTCACAACGCACAACGTTTGCTGAATCATTTACATAGAACCCTTTAACCAGATGGAAGGGCACACAGTAAGGAAGGGGAAGGGGATCAATCAGAGCAGAGGAAAGGGGAAAAAAAAAAAATCGCAAAATTATAGAATCCCTACAGTGCCGAAGAGGCCGTTCAGTCCATCGAGTCTGCACCGAGTCTCTGACAGATAATCTCAGCCGAGCCCCATCTCCTTAACCCCACACATTTACCATGGCCAATCCATCAAACCTACATACATTGGGATGGTAAGGGGAAATTTGGCATGGCCAACCCTCCCTACCCTGGTCTATAGGAGGAAACCGGAGCACCCAGAGGAAACCTACACAGACATGGGTGCTGGAATATCACTGTCCCGTCCGCCACAGGAAAATCAGACCAGGTGAGGGGTGGGCAATAGGAAGGTCTGTTGACCTCGGGTGGGATTTTATGGCTTTGTGACAAGCGAGACCGTAAAATCCTGCCTGGGAAGAACGTGACAACTCCACACAGACAGTCACCCAAAGCTGGAATCGAACCCGGGCCTATGGTTCTGTGAGGCAGCAGTGCTAGCCACTGTGCCACTGTGCCAAAGGGAGAGGATAAAATACAAACATCGGTCAAAACAACTGCCCATTCTGTGGTTTAGGGCACGGAACCCTGCTCGGTGGTCTAGACTTAGATTCAGAGCCTGAATTTAACCAAACCAGTATCATGATTATTACTCGAACTACAGCTTTATGAAACAGTTTAAGTCCCTTTTGAAACGAAACATAAAGACGAAATCTTTAAAAAATCAACCGCAACAATGTAGTTAGCTCAATCGTGCCTATAAAACCCAATGGTAGTGTTCTATCATGATGGTACAGGTGTGAACCCAAGATGTTATTATCTCTCCGCTGTCCAAGACTAAAGGTTTGCTTATCAATCTCAGTGGTGGTAAACAATTTACATTACAATAACTTACATTCCTCCAAAATTCACTTGCAATTGGAAGTTGCTGAAGAAAGTTGGAATTTGCCGACAATCGTTACATGGGCACTGTTCAGAATTTAGAGCTTGTTAGATCAACTTTGGTATAAGTGAAAAGTAGGACTTGGCAATGGTTAATGGCCAAGAAATCTATAGTGTCTGCCTTTAGGGGCAGTGAAATATATTGTGCCAAATAATACAGATGCTGCCAAAAAAAAAATCAAAGTTCCAACTATCGCTGAGAAGCAAATTTCTAAAAGACCAGGTTACTGAAAGAATTATGCGGGTTAGTTATGAGATTTGGCATTGGACATATTGCCATATTCTCTTCTGATTTGGATATGCATTACAAAGTTGGCTTGCGCAGAAGCTTGAAGAGCTTCTAAGGAAGATTTTCAGTAAATTAGGAATGCAAAGCTCCTGCACCACCATTCACAAATTGGATTGTGCGTAGGCTTAGCCTGTAAAGCTTCAGATCATGGACACAGCCTGGCTATATTAACTCAACTCAAACTTGCTTCTGATGTTATGCTTCTTATGGTCTCGGCTTGTTCCCATTCTCTGCCTCTGTGTCATTTACGTGCTACTCCAAAAAGTATGTGACTGCTTTTGCTTTCTGCTTTCCATGTTTGGATAAACAGGATAAGAAGTTTCACAACACCAGATTAAAGTCCAACGGGTTTATTTGGTTGCACAAGCCACAAGCTTTCGGAGCACTGCTCCTTCATCAGGTGAGTGGGATTTGCATTCACAAACAGGGCATATAAAGTCACAAACCGAATTTACAAGATAAAGTTTGGAATGAGACTCTTTACAGATAATCAAGTCTAAAACGTATAGACAATGTGAGTGTCGTGAAGGCCACCTTGAAGGCCACGTTTTCCACACCCCATTCCCACACCCTTCTTGCCTTCAAACAACCGCACAACTTTAAACAGACCATTGTCCACAGCAACCTACCCAGCCTTCAACAGAACAGTGACCATGACACCACATAACCCTGCCACAGCAACCTCTGCAAGACGTGCTGGATCACCAACACAGATGCCATCATCTCATGTGAGAACACCATCCACTAGATACATGGTACAAACTCTTGCAACTTGGCCATTGTTGTCTACCTGACACACTGCAGGAAAGGATGTCCCGAGGCATGGTACACTGGGGAGACCATGCAGACATTACGACAACGGATGAATGAACACCGCTCAACAATCATAAGGCAGGAAAGTTCTCTTCCTGTTGGGGAACACTTCAGCAGTCACAGGCACTTAGCCTCTGATCTTCGGGTAAGCGTTCTCCAAGGCGACCTTTAAGGCACACGACAACGCAGAATCACTGAGCAGAGACTGATAGCCAAGTTCCACACTTGAATCCATGTCACACTAAATGTAATCCCCATGACTTGCCTGGACTTGCAAAATCTCACTAACTGTCCTGATCGGATACAATACACATCTCTTTAAGCTGTGTTTAACCCTTTCTCCACTCACATTGTCCTTACCTTTAAGACTTGATTACCTGTAAAGACTCGCATTCCAACCATTATCTTGTAAATTGAGTTTGTGTCTATATGTGCCCTGTTTGTCAACAGAACTCCCACTCACCTGATGAAGGAGCAGTGCTCTGAAAGCTTGTGGCTTTGCTACCAAATAATCCTGTTGGACTTTAACCTGGTGTTGTGAGACTTCTTACTATAGTTAAGAAAGCCCACCAATGCTTCTAACTTCTCAGGAGGCTAAGGAAATTTAGCATGTCTGCTACAACTGTCACCAACTTTTACAGATGCACCATAGGGAGTATTTTTTCTGCTTGTATCACAGCTTGGTATGGCTCCTGCTCTGCCCAAGACCACAAGAAACTACAAAGGGTCATGAACAAAACTCAATCCATCATGCAAATCCCGTCCATTGACTCTGTCTACACTTCCTGCTGCCTTGGAAAAGCAACCAGAAAAATGAAGGACCCCACACACCCCGGACATACTCTCTTCCACTTTCTTCTGTCGGGAAAACAATACAAAAGTCAGATGTCAGGTACCAACCGCCTCAAAAACAGCTTCCTCCCTGCTGTCATCAGACTTTTAAACTGACCTATCTCATATTGTGATCTTTCTCTGCATCCTAGCTATGACTGTAACACTACATTCTGCACTCCTTTCCTTCTATATGCACAGTATGCTTTGTCTGTATAGTGTGCAAGAAACAATACTTTTCACTTGTATACCAATACATGTGACAATAATAAATCAAATCAAATCAAATCAGTCCACTGTTACCCAACGAGTGTGGACAAACAAGGACTCTGCAAACACTGCTCTGAGACCAACCTCTACGTGATGTCCAATTTTATTTCTTAATATTTATTTTAATCTTCGAGGCAAAGTCCAATGTTCACTCAGGTCACCACATGGCAAGAAATTAGTCAGATTAATATGCCAAGATACCAGGTTGCTACTCCTAAGAACCAAATCAAGCACACTGATGGACCCATGCATCTTTAATCATTGTCGCAGAAACAATGGGCAGCACAGTGGCACAATGGTCAGCACTGCTGCCTCACAGCACCAGGGACCTGGGTTTGATTCCCGTCCTGGGTCAGTGCGTGTGGAGTTTGCATATTCTCCCTGTGTCTGCATGGGTTTCTTCTGAGTTCTCCGGTTTCCTCCCACAGTGAGAAAGATGTGCTGGTTAGGTGCATAGGCCATGCGAAAGTCCCCCTCAGTATCCCCAAAAAGATGCTGGAGTGTGACAACTAGGGGATTCTCACAGTAACTTTATTACAGTGTGAATGCTTCATCACAGTGTGAATGTACTTGCGACTAATAAATAAACTTTAGATCAGAATCATATTACTTTTTTTATTCTTTCATGGAATGTAGGCATCGCTGGCAAGGTTAGCATTTGTTGGCAATCTCCAATTGCCCTGGAACTGAGTAAAAGTTGAGAGTCAACCACATTGCTGTGGGTCTGTAGTCATATGTAGCCCAGACCAGGTAAAGACAGCCAATTTCCTTCCCTAAAGGATATTAGCAAACTGGATGGGTTTTTACAACAATTGACTATGGTTTTGTGGTCATCATCAGACTTGTGATTTCAGATTTTTATTGAATTCAAATTTCCCCAACTGCTGTGGTGGGATTGGAACCCAGATCTCCAGAGCAGTACCCCAGATATCTGGATTACTAGTCCAGTGACAATACCACTATGCCACCACCTCCCCTAATGTATGTTGGTGCTTCAATCAAAAGAATACAGGTTGTCAGCTCAGTGACTAGGGAACTGAATGACACAGTGGTTAGCACTGCTACCTCACAATGCCAGGGACTTGGGTCACTGTCTATGCAGAGTCTGCACACTCTCCCCATGTCTGTGTGGGTTTCCTATAGGTGCCATGGTTTCCTCCCACAGGCTGAAAGCCCTGCTGCATAGCTGCGTTGGCCATGCTGAATTCTCTCTCAGTGTACCTGAGCTGGGGCCAAAGTGTGGCACCTAGGTGATTTTCACAGTAACGTCATTGCAGTGTTAATATAAGCCTACTTGTGACTAATAAATAAACTTTACTTTACCAGAGATTTGCCTCCTCCTTAATCCAGGGTGCTTCGAGCTGTTACCTGATACCAAGTGGAAACACACTTCTCTTTTCAGCACCGTCAAACACTCTCGGCACGAAGACAAACTGTGCTTTTGTTTGTGGAAACATATAAAATTGAGATATTTCACGTTTCCTGACCTGACACCACCATCCTTCTCACACTTTTGTAAGTGTTACCGGGGCGACAGAATTGGGTAATTGATTGGAAAAGGTCTCTCAAATATTTGCAAATGTTGAAAACCGCAGTTTGGTATATGAAAAACGAATTAACTGAGCAAGTGGCCATTCTGTGACTCGTAGCTATGACAGTAAAAGGGAAGGAGACACCACTCAATCTGCTCCGTAACAGCTCCCAATCTGTCGTATTCAGCAAGTATTATTGCCCAAGTCGCAGCTGGAAGGTGAAGTGCGTGTTCCAACACTTCACTTTAATCAACTTAATGTTTTTCTTAACAAAACTCCAGCTGTGTTAAATGTAAGCTCCCGCTGCCTCAATCACCATTTGCAAACAACACTCAGTCACATACATCCTCCCCGAATAAACACGTTGTAAAGCTTCTTGCTGTCCTTTTCCAACTGCTTAACGTTATAAATTGTGTTTAAGCAGTGCGACGATTTCTTTTTGTGTCACGGAGCACGCATACTACCTAATTGGCTAGTTCATCACCCCCACAATTTTATCTTTGTTCCAAAATACTCAAGGTAGCTCTCAAATAAATAATAATCACCTTGTTTCAGAACATTTAAGAAATCATTTCAAACGAGGAAGCATTTCATGATTTATTCCGTCAAGAAAAGTCATTTGTTTTGGTGTCATTGATTAGTGTACTGAGCTTCAATGTGACCCAGATTGAAAATCTCTCTGTGCCTGGGACAGGGCTCATTAGTAATTAAGAGTCCTTTGTAAGGTACATTTCAGGAGCACGGTGGCACAGTGGCTAGCACTGCTGCCTCACAATGCCAGGGACCCAGGTTCGATTCCCAGCTTGGAGCTGTCTGTGTGGAGTTTGCACGTTCTCCCTGTGTCTGAGTGGGTTTCCTTTGGGTGCTCCGATTTCCTCCCACAGTCTGAAAGACATGCTGGTTAGTGCATTATAACCATGAGATATGGGAGCAGAATTAAGCCACTCAGCCCATCATGTCTGCTCCGCCATTCAATCATGGCTGATATTTTTTCTCAACCCCATTCTCCTGCCTTTTCCCCATAACCCCTGATTCCCTTGTCAATCAAGAGCCTATCTATCTCTGTCTTAAAAATATTCAATGACCTGGCTTCCACAGCCTTCTGCGGCAAAGAATACCATAGATTCACCACTCTCTGGCTGAAGAAATTCCCCCTCATCTCTGTTTTAAAGGATCATCCCTTTAGCCTGAAGTTGTGCTCTCTGGTTCTAGTTTTTCCTACTAGTGGAAACATCCTCTCCACGTCTGTTCTATCCAGGTCTCGCAGTATCCAGTAAGTTTCAATAAGATCCCCCCCCCCCCATCCTTCTAAACTCCAACCAGTACCAACCCAGAGTCCTCATCTGTTCCTCATACAACAAGCTCTTCATTCCAGGGATCATTCTTGTGAACCTCCTCTGGACCCTTTCCAACACCAGCACATCCTTCCTTAGATGTGGGGTTCTAAGCTGCTCAAAATATTCCATATAGATTCTTACCAGAGTTTCATACAGACTCAGAAGTACATCCCTGCTCTTGTATCCTTGTTCTCTCGATATGAATGCTAACATTGCATTTGCCTTCCTAACTGCCGACTGAACTTGCACATTAACCTTAAGAGAATCTTGAACAATGACTCTAAGTCCCTTTGACCGGAACAGGCACTGGGGTGTGGCGACCAGGAGAATGTCACAGTAATTTCATTGCAGTGTTAATGTGAGCCTTATTTGTGACCAATAAATAAGCTTTACTTTACTTTTCTAATGGACTCAAATTTAAGAAACATAAATTTTGTGTAAATGAAACACGTAAACACAGGACTTGTACTGCGTTTGTGGGAGGGGTTGGGGGGGCGGAGGTGAGGGGGTGGTTGTGGGGGGAGGCAGACTATGCAAATATCCATTAACCTTGGGCAAGATTCTCCAGTTTTGAGGCAAGACTCAGCCAGAGAATCCCACCCTGTATATTACTGTGCAGCAGCAGACCACTCAGCCCATCACCATTTGTACCAGTATTTTTTTTATGCTGAAATTGGTTGTTAGAACCATAGAATCCCCAGAGAAAGAGGCAGTTCGGACATCGAGTCTGCACCAACTCTCTGAAACATCATCTTACCCAGGCCTATCCCACCCCACCCCACATTCCCCAACCCTATTCCTGTAACCCCATGCATTTAGCATGACCATCCATCTAACTTGTACATCTTTGGACTGTGGGAGGAAAGTGGAGCATTCGGACAAAACCCACGCAGACACAGGGAGAACATGCAGACTACGCAATAATTTATATCTGGGATCCCTAACAATTCGTTTTGTGATTATCTTCAATTTGTGTAAGGCAGAACATTTTCACTTATGTATGAAGGGGACTATTTGAGGATGGCTTTAAAGTACGGTGTTGCAGTCTTACTCTACACCTAGCCTTTTCTCTGAGATTGGAGAATACTCAGTACTGGGATAGGATGTCAAAAGTTAAAAATCATGCCAGTCTCCACTTCTGAGTCTATCAATTTAATGAGCACAATGGGAGTAATTCTAACCTCCACTAATGGGACTAGGTGAAGTGGAAAGTGAAAAAAAAAATTAAACTACAATTTTGAAAACTTTTTGTTCCCAACTTTGAGAAATTCCTTCATATTTACTATCTCCCTATGATTTCAACAGAGAATGTATATTGCAGTTGTAGCGGAATGGCTGCTTTGAGTGAAGACTTGCACTGAACAAGCATAGTAAGATATATAGCCACCCAGGCATTTCGCAAGGTACGCAGACACTTTCCTGCACCTAATGACACATGAGACAGACAAAACATGTGTGCTTATGCCTGTTTTGACAGACAATTTTCCTTCCTGGAATGGGTCGCTCTCTTGTCCACATCAAGTATGGCTGACTGCCAGTCTCCCCCATGTTTACCACTTGCCATTGGCAAATTGGAAGGGATTACAGCTTGCTGAGCAACCTGGTTGGCCACGTTATGAACGCATCTTTCTTGGCCATCAAACCCTGGAGTGGGACTTGAACTTGAAGCTTCTGGTTTAAAGGTAGTGACGTGACCCACTCAACCACAAGATCACCTCTTAATAAGGCACATATGGCACAAATTATAATGGCCATTGTCTTTAGAAGACTTCATAATAGTTTATCAATGCACAATGGAATGATTACAATCACTTTGTTTGATTTTCAAAGAATAAACCAGATTGGATTAGTATTCTACTTTGAAAAATGTCAAGTATAATATTTAGAAAGCAACATATTTTCTGCCTGGGGCAATCACGGAGCCCTTATGGTTTCGCTCTTTTAAGGGCCAAGTAACTAGGAAGAGTCTTTGGCGAGATAACAACCCTTTAAATAAATGATCAGAGCATAGCACGAGTCCCTGTACAAATTAAATAAATGATCTAAAGCCAAACACTAGTACTCATCATATCAAAACAGTTGTATCATTAATTTCTTATCTGACAGTGTGAACAAAGCTCTTGCCACAGAAGGTTCTCCATAACCTGGGCTCAAAACAAGATTTGCATCTTCGAAAAGTCTTCTTCTTGCCTAAGGAGGGAAGGCCAATATAAAGCTGAAGTGGGGGTGATGGCCTAGTGGTATTATCATCACATTAATAATCCATAAACTCAGCTAACATTCTGGGCTCCTCTGGACCAAGGAGCTTAAGCACTGGAGTAAAGTTTTAGTCCATCTTAAGTCATTCCATTAAATATGGTGAAATTTGAATTCAATTTTTTAAAAATCTGGAATTAAGAATTGCCTGATGACCGTTAAATCATTGTCAATTGTCGGAAAAACTCATCTGGTTCACTATAATCCTTTAAGGAAGGAAATCTGTCACCCTTACTTGGTCTGGCCTACATGTGACTCCAGAGCCACAGCAATGTGGTTGACTCGCAACCACTCACCAAGGGGCAACCGTGGATGAGCAATAAATACTGTAAGAAGTCTCACAACAACACATTAAAGTCCAACAGGTTTATTTGGCAGCATTAGCTTTCAGAGTCTCGGGCTCCTTCATCAGGTGAGTGAGAACTTGTGTTCACAAAAAGGTTGTATAAAGACACAAACTCAATTTACAAGATAATGGTTAGAATGTGAGTCTTTACAGGTAATCAAGTCTTAAAGGTACAGACAATGTGAGTGGAGAGAGGGTTAAGCACAGGTTAAAAGACGTGTGTATTGTCTCCAGTCAGGACAGTTAGTGAGATTTTGCAAGCCCAGGCAAGTCACGGGGGTTACAGATAGTGTAACATGAACCCAAGATCCCAGTTGAGGCCGTCCTCATGTGTGCGGAACTTGGCTATCAGTTTCTGTTAGTAATTATTTATCAGTAATAAATACTGACCAGCCTGCGACACCCATGTCCCATAAATGAATTTAAAAAATTTAATAGAATAACTAAAGGCAGTGTACTAGACTAGAACTTCACTCCAGTATTCAAGCTCCTTGGTGTTAAATGGATCAAAATTTATTTATTAGTGTCACAAGTAGGCTTATATTAACACTGCAATGAAGTTACTGTGAAAGTCCCCTAGTTGTCACATTCCGGTGCCTGTTCGGATACACTGAGAGAATTAAGCATGGTCAATGCAGCTAACCAGCATGTCTTTTGGGCTGCGATGTGATGACCTTGCCACGGTCTACGCTTTCGGTGAAAATATCGGAAATGAGACCTCCCACAGAAACCAGAGCACCCAGAGGAAACCCATGCAGACACAGGGAGAACATGCAGAGTCGATACAGACAGTGACCCAAGCCAGGGATCGAACCCAGGGCCTTGGTGCTGTGAGGAAGCAGTGCTAACCACTGTGCCAACCCTACGATTCATTGTGAATGACAAACATTTGTGTTCTGTGATTAATCAAAACAAAATCTAAAGCTGGCATTTCATGCAGAGGCAGTCGACCCAGCCATCAACTAGAAAATCAGGAGGGAACCTGTCTCCACCTATCCTGGAAGCCGCTATTCTGTTTTATGTAGGTCAGGAAATTAGTTGCTTGACACTTTAGCTTTTGCCTCTCCAAGGCAGGATCTCCTGCCTCCAAAATCTGTTGGTCAGAGAGCCAGCAACTCTTCTGTTGCAGCAGTGCCACCAGAAGCAGTGGTCATTGGCAGAATTGCAGCAGTCACTAGCCCAGCAACCCCGGACCAACTGCATAATACATATAAGTGGGGTCACGGATCACTGGTACCAGTCAGGAAGTCCTTGGCAAGACTGGTGGAGAATAGAGAGGGGTTCTTTCTGCAGGAAAGTCCATGTCATTGAGAGGGGAAATATTTCATGGGCCGCAGCATGGGGACACCTCTCACCCTACCCTGCACCCTCCCAAGGTCATCAGGTTTTACTGGACGGCTTCCCCCAGGGGATTAAGTGACCCCCATAGCTGGTAAAATATCAGCAGAGTTTGAAGAGTGATTCAAACGATGCCCCTTGCCATTCTATCCAATTTTACTCACCTACCACTACCCCATCCCGTAGCCATTCCTGGGGTGGCGGGGGTGATGGGGGGGAGGAGGGGGCATTAATTTATGTCCCGAGTCACAATGTACGTTTCTCAATAGTTTCTCTTTCTCTTGCTCTTTTTGAGTAAGCCCTAAAGTAATTTCATTATCTTAAAGGCGAGCAGTTCCCCTCCTAATGAGATGAACCCAATGTGTGAACAAAGCTTCAGTAATAGGAGACCACAGCAGGGTAGCAGTGGAAGATGAGGATGCAGCATGCTGCATTCATTAATACCAACAGCATTGTTGCCCTGGGCCTCTGAACAGCAAGCACAGACCTGTGTGAACGGACCTGTAGCTCCATTGATTTAATGGGTACTCTTGGCAGTAACTATGGGAGGAAAACTGTGCCAGTTTGGAAAATGTCATGGAAAAACTTGAGTACAGTGAGACAGCAGACCTTTGGAGGGGGAGGCATGGTGGCACAGAGGCTAGTACAACTGCCCCAAGGAACTGGCTTATCATAGAACCCTACAATGCAGAAAGAGGCCATTTGGCCCATCAACTTTGCACCAACAACAATCCCACCTAGGCCCTGTCCCCATATCCAACCACTAATCCCTCTAACCCATGCATCCTGGGACACTAAGGAGCAATTTAGAGTGGCCAATCAACCTAGCCCATACATTTTTGGACTGTGGGATGGAACTGAACACCCTGATGAAACCCACACAGACACAGGGAGAATGTGCAAACTCCACACAGACAGTGACCCGAGCTGGGATTTGAACTCAGGTTCCTGGAGCTGTGAAGCAGCAGTGCTAGCCACTATTCTACCATGCTGGCCTTCAATTCTAGCCTGGGTGACTGTTCATTTGGAGTTTGCACAATCTCTCCGATTCTGCATGGGTTTCCTCCGGGTGTTCTGGTTTCCTCCCACAGTCCAAAGATGTGCAGGTTAGGTGGATTGGCCATGTTAAATTGCCCCTTACTGTCCCAAGATGTGTAGGTTAGATGGATTAGTTGTGGTCAATGTGTGGCCTTATAGGGTGAGGCAGATGGCCTGGGTAACGTGCCCTTTCAGAGAATTGGTGCATATTCAATGGACTGAATGGCCTCTTCTGAACTGTAGGGATTCAAAGATTCTATGATCCTCCAATTGGACCTTGCCTTCTCTCACTGGAGATACAGAGTTTGAGTAGCTCCCAGGGAGTCAGTCAACAACCCTAAGATGCCACCTTTCACAAGATGAATTGTAGGATGGCCTCAAAATAAGGCATGGAAATGTAGATTCTTTTTTAATTTATTCATGGGACAAGGGCATCGCTGACTGGCCAGCATTTATTGCCCATCCCTAATTGCCCTTGAGAAGGTGGTGGTGAGCTGTCTTCTTGAAACACTGCAGTCCACCGGGTTGTGGGTTGTCTCACAATGCCATTAGGAAGGGAATTCCTGGATCCTGACCCAGCGACTGTGAAGGAATGGTGGCGACATATTTCCAAGTCAGGATGGTGAGTGGCTTGGAGGGGAACTTGCAAGCGGTGGTGTTCCCATGTGTCTGCTGCCTTTGTCTTTCTAGATGGAAGTGGTTGTGGGTTTGGAAGATGCTGTTCAAGGATCTTTGGTGAATTGTTGCAGTGCGTCTTGTAGATTATGCACACTGCTGTTACTCAGCTTCCTTGGTGGAGGGAATTAAGAATAAAATATAGAATTACGACATCCTGAAATGATAATTTAGAAGCAAACACCAATATTAATTAAGAAACTGCTTTTAGTCTCAGGACGCTTAGATAACTAGTTCCTGGGTTGAGAACGCTGGCCTGTGGGGAAATACAAAGCAGAATAAGTCTATATGATCTGGAATTTAGAAGACTGTGGAGTGATGTTTTCAAAAGTTTGACAGCAGAAATACTGAGGCTGTTTTCTCCTGGCTGGAGAGCCGAGAACTAAGCAGTCATAGAATTAGGATGAGGGATTGGACACTCAGGACTGAAGGGAAAAGACATTTCTTCACTCAGAGTTGTAAATCTTTGGAATTCACTACCCAAGAGGACTATGGAAGTTCAGACATTGAGAACATTCAAAACTGAAATCAATTTATCTTAGGGCACTAAGAAAATCAAGGGTTCGGAGGATAACATGGAAAATAGGAGTAAGGTATAAGATTAACAATGATCAACTTGAGTGGCAAAGGAGAAGCAATGGCTGAGTGGTATTGTTACTAGATTATTAATCCAGAATACTCCACTAGTGTTCTGCGTACCTGGGTTTGAATCCTGCCATGGCAGATGGTGGAATTTGAATTTCTTTAAAAAAAGAAAGCTGGAATTAAGAATCCACTGATAACTATGTGTAGGGTCCATTCATTCCTCAAAATAGATGAAGACAGTACTGATACAAAGTTGGATTTCTTTTATTGAACAGGTCTTAAAATTAACACATTACAGAAAGTGAAAAATGAATTATAGGGACAGAGAAAGAGAGAGATACAGCAATACTGGCAAAAGACAATCCTGTGCTGATTAAAGCAGCACTCAAAACAGACTCTGGATTGAATCAATTAAACATAAATCTGTGACTACAAGTTAATTCTTATCTGTGTTATTGAAATTGTTTGGAACATGCTGTCTCTGACTACCAAAACTTCCTCATAGCTGCGGCCCTGAAAAACTGTTGTTTTTGCTCGCCTTGTAGTTTCATAAAATGCAGTCAATTTTTCTAGCTAATCCCAGCATACCTCCTGAGTTTTAAAAGTGGTCAAGTTAGCTTTAAAACCTTAGCATTTAAATGTAATTGCAAAAATATCTTAAAATGACATCCTTGCATTAATGAAGTAAATACAGCAAAGCATACATAGGATTCCTCATCATGAAATCATTGTCGATTGTCAAAAAAGGACACCTGGTTCACTTATGTTCTTTAGGGAAGGAAATCTGCCTTTCTTACCTGGTCTGGCCTACATGTGACTCCAGAGCCACAGCAATGTGGTCAATTCTCAACTGCCCTCGGGCAATCAGGGATGGGCAATAGATGCTGGCCAGTCATGTCCATGAAGGAATATCAAAAGAATAAGGTTTATAGGGCTGTGTGTCTGCTTATTACTCCAATTTCTTATGGTCTTATGATTAAAGTAACATTGTACCTGATCCCCACTCCTGCACCAGCTATTAAGAGAGCAAAATGTGAAATCCTTCTCGGCAAGGAAAATTAAAGGCCAGACAAATTCACCAACCCAACATTAACATCATTACTGAATTCATTTTACAGCCTCATTAACAGAGGTGTCCAACAGCGAGTAACCAGTTATTTGAAGTTAGATGCAGCAAATACAGCCTAATTGAGATCTTTGTTTGAAAGCGCTAATGAGGGTACCTGACAACACTGCACTTTGATGCTCCACTGCTTTACACTACAGAACACTGGAATGTTGGTGCAGGTACTCAATTCCAGGTTTCAAGGTCATCTCCTGGGGCAATGGACGTGCTGTAAACATCACCAAGCAAATTGAATCTCTCCGCCACAGCCATCATTACTCTCATATACAACCAGCAGAAACCCAGAGCAGCATTAAAATTTATTTATTAGTACAGCTTACATTCACACTGCAATGAAGTTACTACAAAATTCCCCTAGTCGTCACAGTACAGCACTTGTTCAAGATCAAAGTACCTAACCAGCAGGTCTTTCAGGACTGAGGGAGGAAACCTGAGCACATCCACGTCGGGAGAAAATGCAAACTCCGCACAGACAGTAACCCTAGCCGGGAATCGAACCCAGATCCCTAGCTCTATAAAGCAGCAGTGTTAACCACTGTGCTACTGTGTTGTCCAGCATTAATACTGACATGGAAGACCTCTTCCTCTTCACCCATTGAGCAGCATATTCTATATATACAACACACCTGTTATAGGAAACTGAGGAAACCATTTCAAAGGAAAATGTGAAGCTGAAAGAGACATTTTGAAACAATTATTTCACTACAGAAATTACCCACTCATACGCTAACATCAGTCTAATAAACAATATGGCTCTTTGACAATAGTGATAACAAAAGGTTTGATCTCTGGTCACTTTCGTAATGGCAATTACTTCTCCTTCACCAACCATGCTCCGATTCCTTCCTCGGATGGCAAACAATTCTTCTACCAGCTGTGTTCCTAGAAAACAAAGCATTCCAGCACTTACACAGCTTGGAAGCCATTGGACAAACAGTTGGGTACAATGGTGCATATTGTGGCAATAGGGTGGCACGGTGGTTAGCATCGCTGCCTCACAGCGTCAGAGACCTGGGTTCAATTCCCAGCTTGGGTTACTGCCTATGTGGAGTTTGCACGTTCTCCCTGTGTGAGTGTCTGGGTTTCCTCTGGGTGCTCCAGTTTCCTCCCACAGTCCAAAAGATGTGTGGATTAGGTGGATTGGCCACAATCCCATCCATGCCCTATTCTCGTAACCCCATATATTTACCCTAGTTAATCCCCCTGACACTAAGGGGCAATTCAGCGTGGCTAACCTAACCTTTGGACTGTGGGAGGAAACCAGGGCACCCGGAGGAAACCCATGCAGACTCGGGGGGAATGTGCAAACTCCACACAGACAGTGACCCAAGGCTAGAGTTGAACACAAGTCCCTGGTGCTGTAAGGCAGCAGTGCTAACTGCTGTGCTGCCATGCCACCCTCAGTAGCTCAGTGACTGAGCTAAACTCTCCAGAAGCCAATTGAAGAGGCCCTCCCACCGTCACGCTTTTCAATTTAATTTTATTGGTGGCTTTGAATTCCATCTTCATTCTGACCCTCCCCACCTCAACACGAGAAGCTCAGATCATTATCTAATCCTCAGTTCATTTACACTTCTCCCTATCTGTGCATGATGCAATGACCTATTCCACCCCAATCAATGTTTTTTTCTGCACCGAATCACACAATATTGACTAATGTTAAAAAATAATCAGTGGTTGAAATGCTGAGAAGTGGTAAGGTGGATAAAAATGAAAGTTCACTCTTTCTCCAGTTTGATTGTTAATTCTGCTAATACCTCATTGTCATAGAACTCCTATGGTGCAGAAGGAGGCCCTTTGGCCCATTGAGTCTGCACCCACTCACCGAAACAGAACCTTAGCCAAGCCCATCCACGTGTGTAAACCCATGCATTCACCATGGCCAATGCATCAAACCAACATATCTTGGGACACTAAGGGACAATTTAGCATGGCCAGTCTACCAAACCTGCACATCTTTAGAGTGTGGGAGGAAAGTGGACCACCCAGAGGAAACCCACACAGACATGGGGAGAATGTGCAAACACCACACAGACAGTGACCCAAGGCTTGAATTGAATCTGGGTTCCAGGAGCTGTGAGGCAGCCATGCTATCCACTGTGCCAATGTGTTGCCCCTTATTCATTCAAAGGAAATTCTCAGAACAAACTTTTAAATAAGACCAAAGGGATAGTCATTCTGGGCAAAATCACTCAATACCTGCTCCCAGTGGAGAGGGGTAAGTGAATAGGCTGCAGAATCTATCACCCACAGTTCCTGAGGGGAAGACTGGGGCCATGTGATCAGTCAGTTTAGCCCATTGGGTTCCAATGCATTTCACCCAAGTGCTTCCAAAGCTGACAGTGCTTTTACATTCAAAGTCACTTCCCAAAACTCACCCTCTTTATTTTTGATGCTTCATGCAAATGAAAGGCAAGTTCTGAGGACTTTCACTGCCCATCAAAAGGCTTTCCTGTCCGGTTCCAGCTGCAGTCATTTGCTGCTGTCATACAGGTGTGCACTGGGAAGTAAGCGTGTGAACCAAAACAGCCCAGCCAAGGTAGCAATTATCTTTTAAAAAAACATGAATTGCAGACATAAGTTTCTATGTTGAATCTTTTCCATGGGAGACTCAAGAAGCAAGCTTCTCAGACACCTGTGGCTTTCCAATGGAGAGTTATTGGTCACAGGATTGAAATCACGCAATACTACAATTTTCATGTCTTTATCAGGTTACACAGCTTTCCAGTCTGCCAAGCCCAAAGAATCCTTACAGTGCAGAAGGAGGCCATTTGGCCCATTGAGTCTGCACTGACTCTCCAAAAGAGCACCTTATCCACTCCCAAACCCACGTTTGGACTGTGGGCGGAAACCAGAGCACCTGGCAGCAACCCACACAGACACCAGGAGAACACCCAAGGCCAGAATCGAACCTGGGTCCCTGGCATTGTGAGGCAGTAGTGCCAACCACTGTGCCATCATGCCGGTTTAAATCATTGGGTGCAGCAAGATGGAATCAGAAAAGGATATGGACAATATATCATACCATTGAATACATAATATCTTTTTCAACAAAGGTAGATCTATGTCCTGCTAAGTAACAGAGTTTGTGGGTCAGTCTGAAATGGATAGTAGCTAAAAGCAAATTATTGCGGATGCTAGAATCTGAAACCAAAAGAGAAAATGCTGGAAAATCTCAGCAGGTCTGGCAGCATCTGTAAGGAGAGAAAAGAGCTGATGTTTCGAGTCCAGACTGGACTCTGGATTTGAAGCGTCAGCTCTTTTCTCTCCTTACAGATGCTGCCAGGCCTGTTGAGATTTTTCAGCACTTTCTCTTTTGAAAATGGATAGTTGTTTTGGCAGAGAGATTAGAAGTGCACGTCAGAAGGAATTAGCACTGTAAGATTGTTTTGGATTTGCAGCAGAAGTATGACATCCGGGGCATGATGTCTGTATGCAGTAAGATAGTGCTTTAAAAATATACGCAAGGGAAAGAGAGGAGGAGATTTAAGAAGCGTATGGTAATTGAATGTTATGTTGTTCATCAGATGAAGGGTCAGAAAGAGATGTTGGATCCATTCCCCCCCCCGCAACATACTGAAAACGCAGGTGACCAGAAAATCTTTCTATCAAGTCACGAGCTCTGAATTCCATTTGCTCGGAAAGTCCCACGCCAAGTAGTATCTTTGACCTTAGCCCCTCGGTACGTTAGTGGCTGCAAACATCCTGCAGCAGAATCAGGCCTTCATCCAGTTCTCCAGACCGTTACTGACCCCTACAGTGCAAGCATCTGACATAACATGATGTCTGTGTGGTGCTGTATACTGCAGGAGCTCCCTGTCACCAAGCAAAACTCACACAAATTAACCTTTGCAAACCCAGAGACAGGCAGGATTTTTTCGTAACCAAATTTCAGATGAAGGCGCCACTGCTATTTTAGTGTCAAATAATGTTTATATAATTCACACTGACTTGCACTGTTACTCAACAAATAAACATGGTTCATCACTTAGTAAACTTGGAAGTAGTTGCATCAATCTTTTATCCTTGTGCATATATCACTCAGAAAACAATAGTAATTAAATGCCACTATTACAGCACCAAAAAATTACAGACCCTCTTCAAGATAGTATCTTACTCGAGCCTACCCTCCTAAACTCTAAAATGTAAGTATTCAAAAGAAAAAATGTTCTATCACACTTGTAGAATATATGCATTAAAATACTGTCTTGCAATTATTTCTGACCATTCATTAATCTTTATAATGAACAATTAATTTTTGAGAAAGTGTGGCAGGCAAGTGTGAAAGTCTTGCCTTCCTGCCCAGTAAATTCCTGCACCCATTGACTCTTGTGAGACCGTTCCCCTGAGGCACTGACTGTGCTTCATTACTGCCCCTGATAGTGGCAAATCACCACTTAATGAAAGGAAGAACTGACATTTCTAAAGCACCTTTCACAATCTCCGAATGTCCCAACCAAGCAAGAATGGGGTTGATTTTAATTGAACGGGTAGTTGACTGGCAGAGTGTACTGGTTGTATAATATCAGAGGACGAACAGTCCATTTTGAGGATCAGAACACAGTGGGCTACTGTTGGAGGTCTGCTGGTGCAGTGGGTTGCATTCCAGCCTTTCAGCTGGGTACAAGTCCCACTCCAAGTCTTCAACACATATTGTGAACACACCTTGTGTAGTCAAACTGATTGGATAGTAATATGCCTTCCAATGTACCTAGGGGAGGCGAGAAGAGTGGGTGAGATTCCTACTCAGCCATGCTCGATATCAATTGGCACCCCTCAAGCTATAGCCTCTGATGACAGGCTAGTGGTCTGTTCCAGGTGGATGGGGTAGCACAGTGGCACAGAGGTTAGCACTGCTGTCTCACAGCACCAGGGACCTGGGTTCGATTCCCAGTTTGGGTCACTGTATGTGTGGAGTTTGTATGTTCATCCTGTGTCTGTGCAGGTTTCCTCCGGGTGCCCCAGTTTCCTCCCACAGTCCAAAGACTTCCTGACTAGGTGCACTGGCCATGCTAAATTCTCCCTCTGTGTACCCAAACAGGTGCCGGAGTGTGGCAACTAGGGAATTTTCACAGTAACTTCATTGCAGTGTTAATGTAAGCCTACTTGTGACACTAATAAACAACCTTATAAACGCGGGTCTAGTGTCTGGACGGCCACTTTGAGCCCTAGCAGACTCAAGGATCATCCCCGGCATGGTGATTTCAGGCAGCTCTGTGATCAACATCTTCATTCCTGCCAGTCACTAGCCAATTGAGCTGTCAGTGCCAATTGTGCTCATGCCCACCGTCCTCTTCCCACCATTTCTAACACTGTCCCAACTAACACTGGCAAACATTCAATTCCCCTGATCAAATTTGGGAATCTATTGGCCTTTGTTACTAACATATCCAATGTTACATATCTCATTATACAGTATTTCATTGTTTTCATCTGATGGAACTTTTTCTTCCCTCTTGGGGCATTAAGCTGGTGTAGCACAGTTTATGTTACAGGCAATCCAAGATTCTAAAAATTCTGCCCAACAATATGTATTAACCCTAAACTTAGGCAACTGTCTCTTTCTATAATTTTGTTCTATGGCCATTCACCCATGAGGTTGTGAAGAATCCAAACTCATTCCATTTGGGATCTTTACAACTTGTTCTGGATTGATTTCAGAACCAGGCTGAGAAAGTGCAAGGATAGTGCTCAAACTCACTGCCGCACCCGATCTCCCAGTTTGTCAATTCTCCGAAACTCTCACCAGTGGATGTCTCAGAATACCTCTCGGTGCCGGTCCTCTCTCAGCACGCTGATGGCTGCCAATCATTGAGCATCAAATAAAAGAAAGGTTGAAAGATTTAACCACTTCCATCTAGAAGGACAAGGGCAGCGGGAAGACCACCACCTGCAAATTCCCCTCCAACAAGCCACTCACCATCCTGACTTGGAAATATATCGCTGTTCCTTCGCAGTCGCTGGATCAAAATCCTGGAACTACCCCCCTAACAGCATGGTGGGTCAACCCACAGCATGCGGAGTGCAGCGATTCAAGAAGGCAGCTCACCACCACCTTCTCAAGGGCAACCAAGGATGGGCAAGCCTTCTAAATTTGCCATAACGTGCCACCCTAATTTAGGGAATATTTGGCGGACATGCACTTAGATCTCATTCCTAAAGAAACACTTATACAGCATTTTCTTAAACTGGTTCAATTCCACAGCAAGATCAATAGTGTGATTTGAGGTATCATCAGCTCTGCCAGAGCCCTGAATTAAAATCTGTAGAGGGTTACTCAACATCTGATGCCAATGGAAGCCAGAAGTCCTTTGAGTACAGAGAGATAGAGGGGAGACTGATTAAGGCCCATAATGTTATTTAACATCTGGCAGTGCATAGACGAGATTACAGGACAGATAAGTTTTCCCCAATTCACAAGTGAAAAAATGATATAGAATAGAGGTTGTCCAATTGTCACAGATTATATAAAAGAATATTTAATCACTCAGCAGTACTTCAAACTCATTTAAGAACTAGCAAGGATAATTTTAACTTTGCGTGATAGATTCCTGCTGCTCAAACCTAAATAATGTAAGTTCCACCCCAAAAACAGACTGGAATTTCTGTGTAAAAGGCTTTTAACAAGAAGAATCAAAAATCAGACAGAGGTTGGAGGTCCTGGAAATAGGGTTAGTTCACAAAAGATTTTCCATTGGTTGGCAAGACAGCAACGAAAGATAAAAGATAAACAACAAAATAATTACAGGAAAACTGAAAGCAAACTGTGTGAAGTTTGTACATTCTCCCCGTGTCTGCATGGGTTTTCTCCGGGTGCCCCAGTTTCCCTCCACAGCCCAAAGATGTGCGGGTTAGCTGTGCTGCCACACTAAATTGCCCCTCAGGGTCAAGGGGATTAGCAGGATAAATACATGGGGATACAGAGAGAGGGCCTGGATGGGATTGTTGTGGAGGATTAATGGGCTGAATGCCCTCCTTCTGCACTGTAGGGATTCAATGAAATCTCAAAGGGTGAATTAGTGGTGATGTACAGAGCAAAATCACCAAAGTACAAATCTAATGTGCTGAATAGCTTGTTTCATTTTTATGATATTCTAAGACAGGATCCCCAATCTGAAACATTCCTGTCCATCTCCTGTTGCTTACAGCATGGAAAAATTAAACATTTATAGCAAAATGTCTACTGATTTACTTGATATCTGGCACCAATAAACTGAGCATTCAGGTGTTAATTCTAAATGTTGCTTGTGTATTCGGTGCAAGTGCAGTTCACTCTGCTCTAGCCAACAGTCCTTGAATCAAACCCAAGCTCCTTCTCTCACATTCACTATATAAAATTATTATAGAGCTCCCTGCGCTCGATTCTGCGCTCATTGTACAAAATCAGAGAATCTCCCAGGGCAGCGCTTTCACTCTCACTCAATAAACTGACAGAAGTTCTCTGTACTCAGGTTTGCTCTCATTGTAAGCTGAGTTTTCTTCCTTGTACTGTATAAAACTCATGTGGCACATTGCTTGAGAACGTAGGAACATAGAAATTGGGAGCAGAATAGGCAAATTTAGCCCTTCGAGCCTGCTCTGCCATTCAATCAGATCACAGCTGATCTCTCCCTGGTCTCAAATCCACCTCCCCACCTGTTCCCCATAATCCCTATCCATTTTCCTTTGTTAGAAATGTATCTATCTCCTTCTTGAAACCATTCAACGATTCAGACTCCACCGTGCTATGGGACAGCGAGTTCCACAAATTCACCACCCTCTGCCAGAAGTAGTTCCTCCTCATCTCCATTTTAAATCTACCACCTCTCAGCTCATACCTATTGATGAAATAGCACTTTTGATAATAAAACACAAGACAAAACGTTTGGTTCGAATTTGGTTTCTTAAATCCTCGGACGTACCGTAAAGATGTGTAGGTTAGGTTGATTGGCCATGCTAAATTGCCCCATAGTGCCATGGCCTGGGTGGGATTGTTGTTGATACAGACTTGATGAGCTGAGTGGCCCCCTGTAAGGATTCTATGATTCTTTAATTCTACCAAACGATGATGGCGCTTTGAGGGAAAACTTTTTAACTTTTCACAAAATCGCTACCATTTTGCGTGGAAATTTCCAGCTTTGTAAATTTTAACGGTAAAAATAAAGGTCAGCTTGAAACTGTCTGGAAAATCTTGCAGGAAGTGTTCTGTCAGCATCTGAAACAACTGTCTTCAAAAGCCTTTGGAGTGGCTTAGTGTCAGGTGAAGTGTTCAATCTGTACTGGTGGCCCTTTGTCCTACTGTAGCTGTTTGTATTGTTGCTGTTCTGAGACTTGGAGATCATTAATTTATTTCTGAGGTCCAACCACCAGGGGAGCCAGCAGGTGTGACTCTGCCACAATTAGCTGTTAATAATGCGTGTTTTGCAATAAAAATTGGCCAGATGCTAAAGAGTTCACGACCAGATTTATATCTGGTTGTTGCTGCTGCTTCATAATTTGAAAGTATATGCCAGGACCCAACAGGAAATAAAGGCAAGACTGGATCCAAAGGAGAGAAATTAAGATAGGGGAAAAAATTGCTTCAGTGGACCAATTATCCTGCACATCTTCTGCTGATGCTTCATCTAAATGTACAAAATAACTGTTCTACAAAGACCAAAAGACAAAATGCTGGAAAATCTCAACAGGTCTGGCAGCATCTGTAAGGAGAGAAAAGAGCTGATGTTTCGAGTCCAGATGACCATTTGTCAAAGCTCTTTTGGTTTCAGATTCCAGCATCCGCAGTAATTTGCTTTTATCCAGCGTTTTACAAAGACTTTCAAATCACAGTGAACTTCAGTACTTATATAATGCCTTGGCTTCCTATCTGCATAGTGTAATGCTGAAGGTGAACTTTAAAATGTTCGCAGCTGGAACGTTTTAATGTTCATTTCTCACCTTTTTAACACGAGTCGCTCCCTCAGTTCTATATGCTCCCTGGTGACGTAAGTCTCACACATAATATTTGCTTGGGCAATTATCTTATAATAATTGTCCAAGAATTGTCATTCAAACATGCAAAATGCTCACTCGCTGATTGTGAAACTCTTGTTGCACTGAACTCCTCCAGCCTTATTCAGCTCCTTCAAGGTATCTGGCCTTTTACAGATGCCAATTTTCATTGCCTCAGCTGCCAAGGCTCTTAAACTCTGGAATTCCCTCCCAAAATCATATTGTTTCTCTTCATCTCTCTCTCTGTCTCCTCCTTCAAACTTATCTTTTCGACCAAGCTTTTGATTAGCTGCTTTAATATCCTTGCGTAGTTTGGTGTCAAATTTTGTTTCATAAATGTTGTTGTGAAATGCCTTGGGATGTTTTAGAATCATAGAATCAAAGAATCCCTACTGTGCAGAAGGAGGCCAGTCAGCCCATTGTTTTGTTTTATGTTTTTTGTTTTATTTATTCATGTCACAAGTGCAGATTCCACACAGACAGTGACCCATTCAAAACTGGGTCCCTGGCGCTGGGTGAGGCAGCAGTGCTAACCACTGTGCCATCGTGCCATCCATCAAAACAAAGAGAAGAAATGAAAAATATAAACAGGTAAAATCAAATAAAATCCAAAAATGTTTTACCAGTGCATCAAGAGCAAGAGAATAACTAAGCGAAGGGTAGGACTGATCAGAGATGCATGGTAACTTGTGCAATGATACAGACAATGTGGGCAGGTGAATACTTTGTCTTCAACAAGGACAGGGCTGATCCAGACATTCCAGTTAAAGAGGAGTGTGAAATATTCAATGAGTAATATGAGAGTGGAAGTACTGAGCAGATTGTATCACAGGCTGTTAAAAGAAGCTAGAGAGGAAGTATCAGGTGCTATAAGGATCACCTTCCAATCCTCACTGGGTACAGGTGAGTTTCCAGAGAATTGGAGGTCTGTGAAAGTTGCATCATTATTTATAAATGATGCAAAGAATAGGCCAGAAAACTAAAGGGTGGTTAGTCTGCTTAAGATCAACAATAGGAAATGGTGGAGGAATAATGCAGCAGCTTGGTTTTACCTTCAGCAAGTTTATCCCTCAGACATCTCCATAAAGTTACAACCTAACTATTGCTCATTCATTTCTTTATTTTCCTCCCCTCACTTTCCAACTCCCTCCCCCCTCCCCCTCACCCTCCTTCCCCTCACCCCTTCCCATGCCTTCCCCTCTCACTCCCCTCTCCCCCTTCTCCTCTCCCCTTCCCCTCACCCATCACCCTCATCCCAGCCCCTTTGCTCCATCCCCACCCCTCCCCCTCCCTGTGCCTACCCTCTTCGCCTCCCCCTCCCCATCCCCTTCCATTCCCCA
Source organism: Carcharhinus amblyrhynchos (assembly GCF_965287045.1). Lineage (NCBI taxonomy): Eukaryota > Metazoa > Chordata > Chondrichthyes > Carcharhiniformes > Carcharhinidae > Carcharhinus > Carcharhinus amblyrhynchos. The sequence continues at coordinate 12,847,527 of NC_137339.1, forward strand.
CCCACTTCCTCCCTTGCCCTTCTCCCTCTCCCTCCCCTATCCCCTTCTCCTGCCCCATTCCCCTTTCCCCTCCCTTTTCCCTGCCCCATTCCCTTTTCCCCACCTTTCCCATCTCCTCCCCCATTTCCCCTCCCCTTTCCCTGTCCTTTTTCCCCTCCCTTTTTCCCTCCCCCTTTTTACTCCCACTTTCCCTTCACTTTCCCCTTCCCCATCCCATTCCCTCTCCCTATCCCATTCCCTCTTCTCCCCACTTTTCCCACCCCTTCTCCCCTTTCCCCTCCCCTTTCCCTGTCCTCTTTCCCCTCCCTTTTTTCCTCCCCCTTTTTTCCTCCCCCTTTCTCTTCACTCCCCCTATCCCATTCCCTCTCCCTGTCCCATTCCCTCTTCTCCCCACTTTTCACACCCCTTCTCCCTTTCCCCTCCCTTTTCCCTGTCCTCTTTCCCCTCCCCCTTTCCCCCCCCCTCCCCCTTTTCCCTTCCCCTCCCCCTTTTCCCTTCCCCTCCCCCTTCCCCCTCCCCCTCCCCCTTCCCCCTCCCCCTCCCCCTCCCCCTTCCCCCTCCCCCTCCCCCTTTTCCCTTCCCCTCCCCCTTTTCCCTTTCCCCTCCCCCTCCCCCTTTTCCCTTCCCCTCCCCCTTTTCCCTTCCCCTCCCCCTTTTCCCTTCCCCTCCCCCTTTTCCCTTCCCCTCCCCCTTCCCCCTCCCCCTCCCCCTCCCCCTTCCCCCTCCCCCTCCCCCTTTTCCCTTCCCCTCCCCCTTTTCCCTTTCCCCTCCCCCTCCCCCTTCCCCCTCCCCCTCCCCCTTTTCCCTTCCCCTCCCCCTTTTCCCTTTCCCCTCCCCCTCCCCCTTTTCCCTTCCCCTCCCCCTTTTCCCTTCCCCTCCCCCTTTTCCCTTCCCCTCCCCCTTTCCCCTCCCCCTCCCCCTTTTCCCTTCCCCTCCCCCTTTTCCCTTCCCCTCCCCCTTCCCCCCTTCCCCCACTTGCGCTATTCCAGCGGTGTCCATTAATACACTCTTGGAGGTTGAGCCAATGCGTCAATGATCATCACCCGTCTTTAATAAGGCAATTAGCTTGACAATGTAATTGCCAATGCATGCACTTGCCGGTACATCAACAAGTCTGACTTTGGTGGTAAGCAAATTGTTGGAATCAATTCTGAGAGGCAGGAAAAACTGTCACTTAGAAAGGCACAGATTGATCAGAGATAGTCAGCGTGCCTTTGAGAGAGAAAAGTCATGTCTTACTAACTGAATCAAATTTTTCGAGGAAGTACCAAGAGGATTGATGAGGGTTGTGCAGTGGATGTTGTCTACATGAACTTTCGTATTTGATGAGGTCCTGCATGGTTGACTGGTCAGAAATAAAACCTCATGGGACACAGGGGAATGTGGCATGCTGGGTCAAAAATTGGCTCTACAACAGGAAACAAAGGGTAAAGGTCACTGGATGTTCTTTATGAATGGAAAGCTTCCAGTGGCATTCCACGGTGCTCAGTGTTGGGGCCCTTGCTGTTTGTTATATATATTAATGATTTGGACTTACATGTGGGTACATGATTGAGAAATCTGTAGATGACACAAAAATTGGCCATATAATTAGTAGTGAAGAGGTTAGCTGTTGAGCCCAGAATGATATCAATGATTTTGTTCAGTAGAAATAAATCTGGCAAATGGAATTCAATCTGAAAAGTGTGATGAAATGCATTTGAGGAGGGCAAACAAAGCAAGGGAATACACAGTAAACAGGAGGATATTGAGGTAGAGGGAGTGAGAGATTTTGAAGTGCATGCCCCATGTCCCAGAAGGTGACAGGCCAGGTGGATAAGGTGGAAAAGAAACATCTGGAATGCTTTCCTTTATTAGTCGAGTTATTGAAGTGATTGCCTCACCAAAGCAGTCAGCATAATTAAGGATCCCATGCACACCAGTCATTCTCTCTTCCACCTTCTTCTTTGAGAGAAAGATACAAAAGTCTGAGGTATAGTACCATCCAACTCAAGAACAGTTTCTTCCCTGCTGCTGTCAGACTTTTGAATGGACCTACCTTGCACTAAGTTGATCATTCTCTACACCCTAGCTATGACTGTAACAATACATTCTGCACTCTCTTGTTTCCTTCTCTATTAACATTATGTTTTGTCTGTATAGCGGGCAAGAAATGATACTTTTGACTGTATGTTAATACATGTGACAATAATAAATCAAACCAAATATCAAATACAAATACAATAGGGAGATAACGCTGGAACTGTACAAAACCCTGATTGGGCCACAGCTGGAATTTTGTGCACAGTTCTGAATTAGGCATTTCGGCCCACTGAGGCTGAGGGTAATATAATTGAGGTGTACAGAATTATGAGGGGCCTAAATAGGGTAGAAAAGAAGGTCCCGTTTCCCCTAACCAAGGAGTCAATTATAAGAAGCATCGATTTAAGGTGATTGGAAGAAGGATTAGAGGGCAGCATGAGGAAAAATATATTCACCTAGAGTGTGACGGGTGTCTGCAATTCACTGGTTGAAATGGTGATTGAGACAGAAACGCTCAACCCATTTATAAGGTATCTGGATCTGCATCTGAAGTATTGTAACCTGCAAGGCTATGGACCAGGTGCTGCAAAGTGAGACTAAAATGAGAGGCTAGTTCCTTTTTCATAGAATAGAATCCCTACAGTACAGAAAGAGGCCACTTGGTCCATCGAGTCTGTACCAACCACATCCCACCCAGGCCCTACTCCCGTAACCTCACACATTTACTCTGCTAAACCCCCTGACACTCGGGTCAATTTAGCATGGCAAATCAACCTAACCCGCACATCTTTGGACTGTGGGAGGATACCGGACCACCCGAAGGAAACCCACGCAGACACAGGGAGAAAGTACAAACTCCACACAGACAGTGACCCAAGGCCGTAATTGAACTTGGGTCCCTGGCGCTGTGAGGCAGCAGTGCTAGCCACTATGTCACTGTGACACTCTCTTGTTATTGGCCAGCGCTGATATGATGGGCTGAATGGTCTCGTTCTGTAACATAACCGTGCAGAGAGCTCTCATCGCTAGAGCACTCAACGAGGCTTTTCTTGAGAAGGTCAGTGAGAATCTTTTGCCACTGAGTGCAAATTCTAGGCTGCAGTATTTTGGTTTTGGGCCCAGTCAGCAATCCAACGCAAACTGAATTCAAAATTGTGCTAGCTTTCAGAATTGAATCCTTTGCTCAAGTTTCCTCTCAATCTCATTTTTATTTTTACAAACCAGTGCGCTCATGCAAAACAATTTTTTAAAAAACTTGTTTGCATTAAAATATATTTCTTGACATATTTAAGTTTATTAATGCAGCTAAAAATTAGCTGTTTTTTTTAAATCATTATCTATCCATCACCTCTGAGTAACCTGATTTGATACAATGGAAAATCTTTTTATAAAAACAATACAGGAACACTTAATGGTTTCATTGATGTATGTTCATCAGCTTCTTAGTAAATGAAATACTTTTTACAAGGGGCCTATTAGTGTCCTTTTACCTACAAAAGCTTAATTTTAAAAGCTTTCTCAAAGGCCCCAAATAGGCACATCTAGCAGAAATTCAACACACAGAGCATGGGGGCAGGCTGTTTTTTTTGGGTGCAGATCAGATTCCAGTGTAACATTTCTTAAAATGGTGCAAAGGACAGTGGAAACTCTGCTGGATGTCATCTGCCATTGTCATCCATCAAGCTTTTGCGAAAATTAGCTAAATTCGATGGCACTGAAAAAAAAGTGTTTCTCCCAGCTATCCTAACATTTTTTAAATATATCTGCATCTACCGAAGGTTAACAGGAAGCCCAGATGAATGGAGTAAACATAACCTAACACAATCAAACCAAAACAATAAGACATACCTTAAATATTAAAATACATGGGTGCAAAATGATCAACATGTCTAAATTACAATCACAGAGCCAAAAAAACACCTAGAAATGAACAATATATACATGCAGATGTATACAACATATACAATCAACAACAGCACTGAAATTATGCTAACAAACTGACACTAATGCAACAGCACCCAATAAACATAGCAGTCTTACAAAACTAAATCTACAAATCCAAGCACTATATCAATAAACTAAACAAAATGCACAATAAAAACTCTAGCCCTCCAGTAAACCAAATGAATTGTGGCAAGTGTTACCATCTTAAGCCCACACTGAGTTTAAGTGATGGGAGGATTGTGTGCTCAAAGTTAGAACAATCTTCTTCGATGCAAACTAACAGGATAAAGTTCTCTTCTCCAGGCACAAAATGCTGACGCTGGAAATCTAAAAAAAAAGAAAAAGGATGAAAATGTTCAGCAGGTCAGGCAGCAGCTGTGAGGAGAGAAACAGAGTTCACTTTTCAAGTCAGTGACCTATCACCTGAACAAACGAATCAATTAGAAAGCTTGCACAATTTGGAGTGCAGTTTGGCAAATTACAATCGGGCACATTCAATCCAAATGGACATGAACGAGCAGAACAAAACCCCTCCAAAATTCAACACGGTTTAATTTCCTATGTGCCTTTTTAAACAATCAACACGTTTGCTCCCACCTCAGATCTCTGTTATTTTAACTCAGTTACTGGCTGCTATAACATGATGTGGAGATGCTGGCGCTGGACTGGGGTAAACACAGTAAGAAGTCTCACAACATGAGGTTAAAGTCCAACAGGTTCCCACTCACCTGACGAAGGGACAAGTCCCGAAAGCTAGTGGCACTTACTCCCAAATAAACCTGTTGGACTTTAAGCTGGTGTTGAGAGACTTCTAACTGCTTTAGCACGCACAGGTAAAGAGTTGTTATTGTAGGTTAGGCTTGCTGGTGAATTTGGGTAGAATTTCACGCCCCCTATACTTTATCATCATAGAATCATAGAATCCCTACAATGCAGAAGAAGGCCATTTGGTCTGTCGAGTATAAACTGACTCTCCGGAAGTATTGGCCCCTTTCCCCGTAACCCCACATATTTATCGTGCTAATTTCCCTAACTTCCAGACCTAAGGGGCAATTTAGCGTGGCCAATCCACCTAATCTGCACATCTTTCAGACTGTGGGAGGAAACCAGAGCACCTGGAGGAAATCCAGGTGTCCCAAGATGTGCAGATTAAGTGGGTTAGCTGTCGTAAATGTATGGGGTTACGAGATAGGGTGGGGGGTGAGGGTCTGGGTAAGGTACGCTGTTAGAAAGAGTCAGTGCATATTCAATGCACCAAATGGCCTCCTTCAGCACTATAGGAATCCTATGATTCTATGAATATTTCTAGACGAATAACAATTTCATCACAAAAGAAGTAAAAATTGTACGGGAATGGGGGGAGATAAATTATTTTAATCGTGTAGTATTAGTGGAATGAACTTTGACTGTTTTTTAATATGTTCTTTTTTTAAATAAGCTTTTAAGAACAAAAATGGGATAAGATTTAATTTAGTAAAATAAGATGTCAGGACTGTTTGTCATACTCCGTACCCCCACTCCCACCAGCTGCCAGGGAGGGGCAGGGCAAACAATGCTTAAGACAAACTGCCTGCAGAGAAAGAGGGGAAAAATGGTTAAACAAAAAAGATCTAAATGAAGTCCAGTTTGGATTTTAAAACAGCTGAATGATGTACCTCAATGATTAGCTGCATACGAAAAGCCACTTTCTGATATAACCCTAATTGCTTCTACAATTTAAAATAGTTGAGATGTCTTGAAAAGACCTGGCAATTTTTTAATGATCAAATTATATGTTTCCTTTTCCCAATCCCTAACAGGGAGCAGGTTTTCCCTTAGAACCTGCAGTTTGGAATGTCCAGACCTCACAAAGCACACTGTCAGAGAGGCACTGGTTACACAGCCCAATTTATCAAGCTGTCACTTTGCTGACACTTGCTAATAAATATCCTGCCAGAACCCTCACACCTGGCAGCACAAGCACAGTGCAACATTCCTCTAACCTAATTTGCTAATTGCAGCTTTCCCCATTAATTTTATTCCTGTCTTCTTTGGTGCTGACATGGGAAAGCACAAGATCAAGGAAAACAACCAGAACTTAATAGTTTTTTTGTGGATCCGTCTCACGATGCTGTAACAGGCTCACACCTTCCTTTAACTAAAAGCAAACTGAATAGCTGTTAGCACCAAGATTATTTATAAATGCAGCCTCATTGAATGATCATTCATTTCAATTAAGTTTGCTTTGACGTTAAGAGAGCCCAGTGTCCATTCATTCCTGCCCAGGACCTATGGTCAGAGCGAATAGGCATCAACAACGTCTCTGGTCTTTTTTCCGCAAGGTGTTGAAGTGGAGGCAGGATTGAAATCAGGGGAATTCAACCTCTGCCAGTCCAATTATTCACATTGTATTCATTTCAATGGGAAGCCTAGCAATCCATCAATTTAGTTAGCAGTTACATCCAGTGAAACCAGTAATCAGCCAGATTGTCCATTGTGACAAAGCCAATTTCCATACATGTAAACTCGGGACAAATTTTTAAAAAACTGTTTTGTCTGAAAGGTAGAAGCAAACATATTTGTTCTCATGAATATAAAGCTCTTTTGTAATATAATTTGTTTTGGGGAACTAAAGCGAACCAATCGTTTCAGCATACGCTGAGCATTACAATATTTTTTTGGCTTCGATACCATGCCTCTCACTGCCTTTAAAGGAAGAGCCATCCTTGATGAATGATGTTTGTGAAAAATATACCAGTTCTGGCGAAATACAGTTACGAAGCAGAAAACGATCCAAACCATATGTTACATGTAAATGAAGGCAGGATGGAGACGATGAAAGAGATCAACTTGAAACAAATGATTCCAGAATCTCTTCCAGATTCACAACTCAGGTTGATTGCCCTGCCAAGTTGATTACTTGGAAGGCAAGTGAACAATTGGGGTGGGCAATTTATTATTATCGAGATTGACTTAGATTGTTCCACCGTCTCCAGAACTTCTAATGCAACCTTATGACATTCAACCTTGTGGCAAGTGGCATTGGCTGCATCATGGGCTATCTCACAGTATTCGGCTTCACGTCGTAGTGAGTTGCCCAAGTCAGAAGCAACTTTTGTTTGAAACGTTAAGAAGAACTGTCAGGCAAGGAAAGAGACACATAGTCTGACTCAGATTGAAGTGACATATTTCTTTCACTTTACAAAACAAATTCACGTGAAGGAAATGTGAATTTTGAGCCCCCCAAACCAAATTCTAAATTAAGGTCAGACAATGTGAACCCTTTCCCCTGTTCTTTACAAATTCAGTAGTTAATTCATACTCCATTACGAGGCTGAGAAGTCATTTTTTTTTAAGCTGCCTCTTAACCCAAGATTGTCAAGCATTGTATGTTTCTTGTGGCAGCGTGGTTAGCACTGCTGCTTCACAGTGCCAGGGACCCAGGTTCAATTGCCAGCTTGGGCCACTGTCTATGCATAATCTGCACATTCTACCTGTGTCTGAATGGTTTCTTCCAGATGGTCCGGTTTTCTCCCACGGTCTGAAAGACGTGCTGGTTAGGTGTATTGGCTATGCTAAATTCTCCCTCAATGTACCTGAACAGGCGCCAGGGTGTGGCGACTAGGGGATTTTCACAGTAACTTAATTGCAGTGTTTATGTAAGCCTACTTGTGATACTAATAAATAAGCTAACCTAAACTTAAAGATAGGTTTATGCTGACCCTATGGCAGTCCAAATGTTTTGCACTAGTTTAGTGAACAGAAAGCTCGGTGGCCCCTCAGAGGTTTTTGCACTATTTCCACCAAAGGACATTTCAGCAGAGATCTCTATGATACCATAAGATTATTTATATTTGTGCCCTTAATGATTCAGCAGAATCCAAAGTCTAACTGTGCACTTTAACCACTGGATTATGGCTGCTCGCCTTTCATGCTGTGAGGGAGTTAAAGGGTCAGCGTCTTTTCATGTCAGACTATAATTCTTGTTGACTACTCCATGGAAAATCATTTCTGTATTTTCCAAAGTCCTCAGATGTCCTATGGGAATCTGGAACTTACAAGACAGTATAATGATCTCAACGAGGCCCATGAGGTTGGCCTCTTGGTGAATGAGCTCCCTGATTGAGGTAATGATTGCCTGCCCAATCAGGGAATCTCACCTGTATATATTAAGGAGTGACAGTTTAGGGATTGACTAGGTTAGGGTTGCTGCTGGAGTTCAGGTGAATGAGGGGAAAAAAAAACCCTCATAGAAATGTATGAAATTCTAACAGGACTAGATAGGATAAATGTAGGGAGAATGGCCCTGATGGTGGGGAAACTCCAGAACCAGCAATCACAGGCTGAGGATTCAGGGTAGACCATTTAGGACGGAGGTGAGGAGGCATTTCATTACCCAAAGAGAGGTGAGCCTGTGGAATTCATTACCACAGGGAGTGCTTAATGCTAAAATATTGAATGTATTCAAGAGGCAGATATAATGCTTGGGATAAATGAAATCAAAGGTTATGGGGAGGAAGCAGGAGTAGGCTGTTGAGTTGGATGATCAGCCATGATTGTGATGAATGGCAGAGCAGGCTTAAAGGGCCAAATGGCCTCTCCTGTTCCCATCTCCTTTGTTTCTATGTCTCCTGATGCTCTAGATTCTGTCTTTGTACCAGAAGCATTCTTGGGAGTGGAGATACTTTTGTAAATAAAAAGAATCTGGTGAAGGAACACTAGCCTGTGAGGAATTATTTCAGGTACCATGTTCCTGCACCTGTCCCTCCAACTAAAACATTAGTTGAGTCCTCCCATGAGAAAGCTGGCTGCCTTGCATCTATTTGATGCTCATGGGGCATTCATAGTTTAAAGGTGAGTTTTCCACCCTATATGGGGAGCTGGTGGCCAATCCAATTAGCCAGCAGCTCTATAGTTTGAACAGTATTAAGTTCAACTGGTGGCCACAGCTGGTGCAATGGTTAAAAATTACTGAGTTTGGTCTCAGCCTGTCCCTGCTGCTGTGTAGTGCTACTGGGGGGCACTACTACTGCCCCACCCCAGCAGTGGGGGTGGAATGAGGCTGTTAAGTGGTATTAAATGGCCACTCCTGAGCAGATGATGGCAGGTGCTGCATTTTGCCAGCCCCTTGCCTTCAAACACACAGCTAACTGTAATATCAGTCTGGAATTTATTTTTGAGATAACACTGCTTTACTTTATTTGCAGCTAGATAGAAGAGGTTGGAATCTGACTCTGCATGCAGTTGCTTATCAGAACCTGGTTAGTTATGTTACGTGAACAACATTATTGAAGGCCTCTATCATTCAAAAGCACTATGTTTTGCCTTCAATTCTAAGTGGTTAGATGGGGGCTAGGTACAGTGAATTCAGATTTTGATAAGAATCCAGGGAGACCAGATGCATTCAGGGGCAGCACAGTGTTTAGCACTGGTATATCTCAGCTCAGGGACCTGAGTTTGATTTTCCAGCCTGGGTCACTGTTTATGTGGAGCTTGCACATTTGCCCCCCTGTCTGTGTGGGTTTCCTCCTGGTGCTTCAGTTTCCACACCCCCCACCCCTGCTGCCACAATCCAAAAAATGTGTGGGTTAGGTTGATTGGCCATGCTCAGTTGCTCCTTTAGTGTTAGGGGAATTAGTCGGGTAAATATGTGGGGTTATGGGAATGAGGCCTTGTGGGATTGTTGTTGGTGCAGGCTCGATGGGCTGACTGGCCTCCTTCTGAGAAGGTGACCAAAGAGGTGGATGGGGGCAAGGCAGTTGACGTGGTATACATGGATTTTAGTAAGGTGTTCGATAAGGTTCACCATGGTAGGCTTCTGCAGAAAATGCAGATGTATGGGATTGTGGGTAATCTAGGAAGTTGGATCAGGAATTGGCTATCAGATAGGAGACAGAGGGTGGTGGTGGATGGTAAATATTCATCATGGAGTACAGTTACGAGTGGTGTGCCTCAGGGATCTGTTTTGGGGCCACTGTTGTTTGTAATTTTTATTAATGATCTGGATGAGGGTATAGTTGGGTGGATTAGTAAATTTGCTGATGACACCAAAGTTGGAGGTGTGGTAGATTGTGAGGAAGGGTGTCATAGTCTGCAGGGAGACTTAGGTTGCAGAGCTGGGCCGAGAGGTGGCGGATGGAATTTAATGCGGAGAAGTGTGAGGTAATTCACTTTGGTAGGAGCAACAGATGTGTCGAGTATAGGGCTAACGGGAGGACTTTGAATAGTGTGGATGAACAGAGGGATCTAGGTGTGTGTGTACATAGATCCCTGAAAGTTGGGAATCAAGTAGATAAGGTTGTTAAGAAGGCGTACGGTGTCTTGGCGTTTATTGGTAGGGGGATTGAATTTAGGAGTCGCAGTGTAATGTTGCAACTGTACACTACTCTAGTGCGGCCGCACTTGGAGTACTGTGTGCAGTTCTGGTCCCCGCATTACAAGAAGGATGTGGAGGCGTTGGAGAGGGTGCAGAGGAGGTTTACTAGGATGTTGCCTGGTATGGTGGGGAGGTCCTATGAGGAGAGACTGAGGGATTTAGGGTTGTTTTCGTTGGAAAGAAGGCGGCTAAGAGGGGATCTTATTGAAACATATAAGATGATTAGAGGTTTAGATAGGGTGGATAGTGATAGCCTTTTTCCTCGGATGGAGAAAGCTAGCACGAGGGGGCATGGCTTTAAATTAAGGGGGGGTAGCTACAGGACGGATGTCAGGGGTAGGTTCTTTACTCAGCGGGTGGTGAGGGATTGGAATGCCCTGCCTGCTGCAGTTGTAAATGCGTCTAGTTTGGGGGCGTTTAAGAGATCTCTGGATAGGTTTATGGACGAAAAGGGATTGGTATAGGCTAGTGGGTCATTGTTTTTGTAACTGGTCGGCGCAACATCGTGGGCCGAAGGGCCTGTTCTGCGCTGTAATGTTCTATGTTCTATGTTCTATGTACTGTTGGTATTGTATTCTTCAAAGTAGTTTTTTTACCATATTATTCTCACTGGGAATCAGAGAACTAAAGGATGTTTTTTCAGGTTCAGTCTCATGCTCCTACCAGCTCTCAGGGATACTTTCCGGCCAATGACCCAGCTCCCAGATGAAGTTCGTCACTTTACTCAGGCCTCCAACTAAAATTTGACTGCCGTCTCCCTCCCTCCCTCCCCCCGCCGTCCCGCAACAGAGGCTCATGGCTTTCCTATGGGACATAACCTGCTCATTTAAACTTGTGACCAGGACATCATTGGAACAGTAGCAGGACTAGATAGGGTAAGAGGCCACCCTAATTTTAACTACCCCTCCTGCACCCCAGCCAAATTTCCATCATGCCAGGGGGTTGGCAGAGGGATAGTTAAAATCAGGATCGTAAAGGCTAACATTATTCTGACAAAGTGCTGCTCCTTTGAAATCTGCAGCTACTGGACTCATGACATCAGCAAATGTTAGTGAGAGAGTCAGCACAGAGATATGGAGGCAGGTGGAAAAGGGAAAGGCATTTTCAGACCATCTGCTCCTTTCGCTAATAAGGCACAACATTCTCCAGCAGCCCCTGTGAACCTTCAGTCATAAAAACCGCAATACAAAGTTCAAACTCACCAATTTCATCAGGCAAAACATCAGCCCACGAAAACTCAAAACTGTTAATTAATGATTCATGATTGATGACCAAACTCTCAAACTGCTCCACTCAGGGCATACCAATCTAACTCTATTCCAATACACTGTTATAGAACTATTGATGTGTGAGACTGGATCATGTCCAAGATAATATACCTGTTCACTAGGGTGGCACAGTGGTTAGCACTGCTGCCTCACAGCACGAGGGATCTGGGGTTCGATTCCTGGCTTGAGTCACTGTCTGTGTGGACCTTGTGCATTCTCCACATGTCTGCGTGTGTTTTCTCTGGGTGCTCAGGTTTCCTCCCACAGTCCAAAGATGTGCTGGTTAGGTGCATTGATCCAAACAGGCACCAGAGTGTAGCGACTTGAGGAATTTCATAGTAACTTCACTGCAGTGTTAATGTAAGCCTTACTTATGACCAATAAGTAAACTTGTAAAAAAAAAAATAAGTTGCCCATTCCTTTTATAGCTTCATTGCATTTGCCGCTGGTCAGCAATTACAAGTTTACCTTTGATTTTCGATGAATAAACCAGAACCGGTAAAGAGGAGAATTATACAGAGCTGTGAAACGGGAGAGAGATCGAACTGTTTAGGAGTTCCCAATCACAGTTTAGTTTCGCTGTGCACTCAGCATTTAAGTGTTGCTGGTTAAGCATTTTTAATTTCATTTCTGAGCATGAATCGGAAAAGACAGCAGGCCAACAAAGCAACATTTTGGGGGAACTGTTAATTCCAGGCCCGTGACTGTGACTAATTTGTCAAAGTTTGTTGTGCCACTGCAATCGCATACCAGGCCACACTTCACCCAAGTCAACACAACCCAAGATGTGATTAAAATTTGCTGTTCCAACGAAATCACTCAGTTTAGCATGCCAGTACAACCAGGGCCAATATCATTAAAGCACACTGAGCCAATTAATGGCCCTGGCAGTAGGATAATCACAGGCATTATGACTATGTAACTAGGGCCACTGTAACTTGAAATGTTATTGCATTCACTGGGCCAATATAATCAGAGCTGACACCAAGGGGAAGGTATAATTGTGCCTCATGGTTCCAATGAAATAGAACACAGAAAGGGGTAGGATTATTAGGGGTTCCCCACCCTCCAGCAGAAACCAGGCAGCACTGCCACAAAATATCTTCCTGGAAATGGTCAATGCTGTCATTGTAAGGCAGTGGTCTAGGTCACTGGGCATCCAGGTTCAAACAGGTAGGCCCAACCAAAATCCAAACCCAGATCCTTTCAACCCAAGGCACAGGAAAGACTGTTTCCAAGATCCAAACTCTCATTCATTGACAAAACAACTTTGACCGACAAAATATAAAAATATCAGAGTCCCTACAGTACAGAAGGGGGCCATTTGGCCCATCAAGTCTGCACCGACCACAATCCCACCTAAGCCCTATCCTTATAACTGCACGTATTTACCCTGCTGGTCCCCCTGACACCAAGGGTCAATTTACCATGGCCAATCAACCTAACCTGCACATCTTTGGCGTGTGGGAGGAAGCCGGAGCGCCCAGAGGAAATCCACACAGACACGGGGAGAATGTGCAAACTCCACACAGTGATCCAAGGCCAGAATTGAACCCCAGTTCCTGGCGCTGTGAGGCAGTAGTGCCAACCATTGTGCCAGCGTGCCACCCCAACTATGGCAAAGAAACAAAGCAGGCTAAACTCCTTCCGTTCAGACTCGGGTATTACTCAGTGCGATTAAGCGTAAGTTTTTTTTTAAAAATCAAATCATTTGAGTGTGAATTTTAGTATGGGAACCGGGAAATGAAACAGCACTAACTCAAGGCAGAATTTTCCTCAGATCCTAAAATGTGCTAATCCCAACTTAAGAAAAGCATTCCCTAACGCACAGACTGTGGATAAGTTAGGAGTTGCCAACCTTCCTGAATTATTGATCTCCTGGCACTGTTTTCAGCCAATCTGGAGAAAACTCAATTTGGTCATTAAAATAGATTGTTCCATTCACTTTGAATTTATGTTTCTTCATCTCACTGCAGCCATCCTGTGGCCTTTCTGAGTAAGACCGCTTGTACTGCCAAACGAAGGATAATTTGGCGTTCTAGGTTATGAATGTCCGCACACATTTAATTGAGAGAGGGCTCTTACAGCCAACAGACTGAGGCAGCCTTCAGCTTGGCTTGGGCTTTGATTAAAACCCACATTGCAGAAATAAAAAGGTCAGTGTGCTAAACCCCCCACCCCACTCATTAATCCGTCACAATTCACACCTTCAAATTTTCTTTCTGATCCCCTTCTGATCGTCACAGATATTATAGGTCCTCAAAATGTTTCTTCACTGAGCTCCCTTTGGTGATTATTGTCCGGTCCACGTCTCCCTCTTTCTAAGAAACAGAATGGAACATCCAACTTGGTCGGAAGTGTAAGTCAATTGCCCATTATAAAACCCTGATTTTCTTTCCTATTGACTTCAACTAAACGAGGTCTATGAGTGAACAATTCACCACCACCACATTTATAGAATCATAGAAGTTTCCAGCATGGAAACAGGCCCTTCAGCCCAACTTGTCAATGCCACTCTTTTTTTTGAACCACAAAGCAAGTCCCAGTTGCTTGCGTTTGGCCTACACCCCTCTACACCCATCTTACCCATGTAAGTAAATGCTTTTTAAAAGACAAAATTCTACCCACCTCTATTGCTACCTCTGGCAGCCTGTTCCAGACACTTACTACCCTCTGAGTGAAACAATTGTCCCTCTGGACCCTTTTGTATCTCTCCCCTCTCACCTTAAACCTATGTCTGCTAGTTTAGGCATCCCTATCTTTGGGAAAAGATACTGACTATCTAGTTAATCTGTGCCCCTCATTATTTTGTAGACATCTATAAGATCAACTTTCAGTCTCCTATACTCCAGGGAAAAAGTCCAACCTCTCCTTGATAACTCAAGCCATTAAGTTCCAGTAGCATCCTAGTAACTCTTTCCTGCACTCTTTCTAGTTTAATAATATCCTTTCCATAATAATAGGGTGACCAGAACTGTACACAGTATTCCAAGTGTGGCCTTAGTAATGGCTTGTACAACTTCAACAAGACATCTGAACTCCTGTATTCAATGACCAATGAAACCAAGCACCCCTTAGCATATTAGTTCTCCTGCCAAAGTTGGAACTTTCCCTTTGTTGAAGTGCATTGAACCTTTTCAGCTAACATCACCAAAAGAGTAATAATAGTCACAGTAAAACACAGAAAATGCAGAGTGGAGCTTAAGAAAGTAATTAGGAAGGCAAAGAGGGTATATGAGAGAGGGCTAGCTGTTAAAAGGAAAATCCCAAGATATTCTGTAGGAATATAAATGGGAGGAAGAGGATAACCAGAGAAGGAGTAGGTCCATTAGGAATGAAAGGGGCAATCTGTGGATGGAGCCAGAGGACAATGGCGGAATGTTGAATGAATACTTCACATCCATCTTCACCCAAGGGAATGGGGATGAAGATATGGAATTCAGGGAGACTGCAAGGTTCTTGAGAAAATTGTCATTGGGAAGGATGTTGGCAGGCTTAGGAGTGGATAAATCTCCAGGTCTGGATAAATTGTGACCCAGGCTGCTGTGGGAGGCAAGGAAGAAGATTGCAGGGGCTCTGAACCAACTTTTTAATTCCTCTCAGGCCACAGAGGAGGTGGAGATGTCGGAGGACTGGAGAACAGCCAATGCGATCTGCTATTTCAGAGGGGTTGTAGAGATAAGCCAGGGAACTGTAGACCAGTGAGTCTCACATCAGTGGTCGGGAAACCATTGGAGAAAATTCAGAAGGAAGCCGCAGCTGGAGTACTGTGTGCAGTTTTGGGCGCCGCACCTGCGCAAAGATATTTTGGCCTTGGAGGGAGTGCAGAGGAGGTTTACTAGGCTGATACCGGAGTTGAGGGGGTTGAGCTATGAGGAGAGGCTGAATAAACTAGGCTTGTACTCGTTGGAGTTTAGAAGAATGAGGGGAGATCTCATTGAGACATATAAGATGATGAATGGGATGGATAGGATAGAGGTGGAGAGACTCTTCCCGCTCAAAAAAGACAGTAGGACTAGGGGGCACAGCCTCAAGATAAAGGGGGGGTGGTTTAGAACGGAGTTGAGGAGGAACTTCTTCACTCAACGGGTGGTGAATCTCTGGAATTCTCTGCCCGTTGAAGTGGTGGAGGCTGCCTCGCTAAATATTTTTAAGACGCGGGTTGATGGGTTTTTGATAAGAGAGGGGATTAAGGGTTATGGGGAGAGGGCGGGAAGGTGGAACTGAGCCACGACAGATCAGCCATGATCTTGAATGGTGGGGCAGGCTCGAAGGGCTAGATGGCCTACTCCTGCTCCTATTTCTTATGTTCTTATGTTCTTATCTCCACTTGGTCAGGCAGGGCTTGGTCAGGGATAGTCAGCATGACTTCGTCACGCCGAACAAATTTGATTGAATATTTTGAGGAGGTGACCAGGTGAGTAGACAAGGATAGTGCAGCTGATGTAGTTTATTTGGATTTCAGCAAAGCCTTTGACAAGATCCAACATGGGAAATATATAAAGAAGGCAAATGCACTTGGAATCCAGGGTAATTTGATAAAGTGGATTCAAAATTGGCTCAGTTGTAGGATGATGTGGAGATGATGACGTTGGACTGGGGTGGGCACATTAAGAAACACCAGGTTAAAGGCCAACAGGTTTATTTGGTATCATGACTTTCAGAGCGCTGTTCCTTCATCAAGTAAGTGGAGAGTTGGGTTCACAAACAGGGCATATATGGAAACAGACTCAACTACAAGATAATGGTTGGAATGTGAGCCTTAACCAAGTCTTTACAGGTACAGACAATGCAAGTGCAGAAAGGGATAATGACAGGTTAAAGAGGTGTGAATTGTCTCAAGCCAGGACAGTTAATAGGATTTTGCAAGCCCAGGCCAAATGGTGGGGGTTACACGTAATGAGCCCAAGATCCCAGTTGAGGCCATCCTCATGCGTACAGAACTTGGCTATCAGTTTCTAAGTTGTTGTGGGTCTTGAAGGCTGCCTTGGAGAGCGCTTACCCGAAGATCAGAGGCTGAATACTGTCAACTGCTAAAGTGTTGCCTGACATGAAGGGAACACTCGTGCCTGGTGATTGTTGAGCAGTGTCCATTCATCTGTTGTCGTAGCGTCTGCTATGGAGTTGTAGGAGGCAGAGGGCTACTTTAATGGCTGGAAGCCAGTATCCAATGGCATACCATAGGGATCTGTGCTATTATTCAGCATTTATATAAATGACATAGATGACTATGTGGGATAGGATTAGTAAGCTTGCGGATGACACAAAGATTGGTCAGGTGGTTACAAGAAGATATAGAAGGAATTGTCAAATGGGCAGATAATTGGCAGATGAAATTTAACCCTGAAAAAGGTGAGGTGATACAATTTGGAGGGAGTAATTTGACAAAGATGTATTCAATGAATGACATGACACTAGGAAGTTCTCTGGAACAAAGAAATGTTGGCGTGTTTGTCCGTAGATCTCTGAAGATAGAAGGGCACATTAGTGGGGTGGTGAAAAAGACATATGGGACACTTGCCTTTATCAATTGAAGCATAGATTACAAAAGTAGGGAAGTCATGTTGGAGTTGTATAGAACTTTGGTGAGGCCACAGCTAGAGTACTGGATGCAATTCTGGTCACCACGTTATAGGAAGGATGTGATTGCACTGGAAGAGGGTGCAGAGGAGATTCACCAGGATGCTGACTGGGATGGAACATTTAAGTTAAGAAAAGAGGTTGGATAGGGTTGGGTTGTTTTCGTTGGGAAGTCTCACAACACCAGGTTAAAGTCCAACAGGTTTATTTGGCAGTAAACGCCACTAGCTTTTGGGGTTTGCCCCTTTGTCAAGTGAATCCGCATCTGAAGGGGCAAACCCCAAAAGCTAGTGGTGTTTCCTACCAAATAAACCTGTTGGACTTTAACTTGGTGTTGTGAGACTTCTTACTGTGTTTATCCCAGTCCAATGCTGGCATCTCCACATTATTTTCATTGAGCAGAGAAAACAGAAAATCCTGGAACTGTCCCCTCCTCCTTCACCCCCACCCCCCAACATCACTGTGAATGTAACTACACCATGTGGGCTGCAGTTGTTCAAGAAGGTGCGTCACCACCATTTTGTCAAGATCAATTAGGGGTGGATAACCAATTCCAGCCTCGTCAGCAACTCCCACATCCCTTGAAAGAATAAAATAGAGGCATCTGGAAATTTCTAGCCAATATACTGGGAAAAAGAGATTTATTCCAGACCTTCATTCATGGTGATGTATCAGAGAGGTATGGTTTGATGTTTCTCTATGCTCACTAAACCTTGGTGACTCTTCAGACACGTCTGCTGAAAGTGGTGAAGAATGCCTTTAATTTTCAGCGTAGAAACAGAGTGAATGTAACCATTGATAATATCCATTATTTTGATACCTTATTTGGAAATATCTGGCCTATTTCTTCTAAAGGACAGCTGGAAGAAGTAGCATTTTACGACATCCTTTCAACAGGTTGCTCGATGCATGCTTAGCAATGAGGTACAACCTTTAAATAGAAAGGAGATTGCCTACATTAGCATAGCATGAGTAAGTTGTTTTTCCTTTAGTGGGATGGTATGTATCTCAACCAAGGCTGCTACTCCTTTAATCACTCCTGTAACAACATTGACCCACTTCTGCAAGCTGTAATATCTCTGCATGACAAATGACAACTGGCTTAGAATGTCAAACCAACAAGTCTGCTTCTTATTCCTGTCCCAGCGTCTTTGCATGCTCCTACCAGCCTGCCTGTTAGCATTAATATTCAAGCAATTGCTTGTGATAAATCCCAATCCTGATGCCTGGTACAATGGTTCAATAGCTCTGTATAATGGGTTGATGGCTCTGTTCAATGCATCATTGGCACTGTGCATTGTGTTATAGCCCTATATAATGGTGTAATGGCGCCACAGAATAATTTGATGGTCCTATATAATAAGTTGATTACCCTGTGCAATAATGCAATGATACTGTATAACGATGAAATCACCTTATGCAGTGGCTGATGGATTTGTGCAATTACATAATACTATGTAAAATGATATGCTATCTAATTATTGAGTTAAATGCTGCAATGGTGTTATGTAATGGTGCAGAGGGTTTATATAATTATGCAATATAATGGTGTAATGGGTCTTGAAACAATACAATTGTTCTCCATAACACTATCTTGATCCTATGCCATTCAATAACACTATAAAATATTATAGTGACTTTACAGCAGCTAAATAATTCCATAGAACTTTGTAACAGACTTAGAAAGTGATACATGATCTTGTATACTGATACACTAATGATGCAGAGATTCTATTTGCAGTATTTGACGACCCTGTGACTGGTACAAAGTCTGTCTATAAAGGAACTACAAAAGGTCGTGAATGTAACCCAATCCATCACACAAACCAGCCTCCCATCCATTGAGTTCTGTCTACACTTCCCGCTGCCTTGGCAAAGCAGCCAGCATAATTAAGGATCCCACGCAGCCGGGCATTCTCCCTTCCACCTTCTTCCTTCGGGAAAAAGATACAAAAGTCTGAGGTCACGCACCAACTGATTCAAGAACAGCTTCTTCCCTGCTGCTGTCAGACTTTTGAATGGACTTATCTTGCATTAAGGTGATCTTTCTCTACATCATAACTATGACTGTAACACTATATTCTGCACTATCTCATTTCCTTCTCTATGAATGGTATGTTTTGTTTATATAGCACACAAGAAACAATACTTTTCACTGTATGTTATACATGTGACAATAATAAATCAAATCAAATTAAAAAAACTGTAATTGTCTTGGATAAAGGTGCATTGGTGCATTTAATATGACCATTCAGTTGTCCTGAAGTTGATTTGATTTAATTTATTATTATCACATGTATTGGTATATAATGAAAAGTATTGTTGTCTTTAATCGTGCTATCGTTATCATGTTGCTCTGCTCCAGTTCTGTTGCTACCTGAATGGACTACATTGCCTTAGCTAGTGACAATTGCAGATAAACAGCTAGTAGGATTTCCAATGCAGTTTTGAATCTCTTCGACCATTCTATTCTCAAACACATAATCTTCTCTTTTTCTGCATTTAGTGGCATGTGTAATAAATTTGCAGAGGCAGAAGTCCCTTCACTGAAATCCCTTTATTTACAAACTAACAGTAGTGCACAGAGTGCTCGCAGTCTACTGTGTGTGCGTGTACATATGCGTGTCCGTGTGTGAGAGAGAATCTGGCACCCCGGTTAAGTACAAGACAAAGACTCCCTGATTGGTCCATCAATGGAATCCTTAATCAGGGAATTCATACTCCAATGGGCCAACCTCAATGGCCTGATTGAAGTCATTATAGCACATGAGGCGGACAAAGTACATGCTATTGTCTGTTTCCAAAGCTAGAATTTCCTGGAGTAGAGCACCAGACCGTTGCCACAGGTGATAGCTTGAGGAGGCAACACTCCAGAAGAAGCATGGCAAGCCAGGCAACTTTGCTGTTCTTACCATCCACCATAGGTGTACTGGAAGAATTTACATTAGATAATCAACCTCTTTGGCCACATTGTGAATACACTTTCCACATCCTGAGTGGGACGCAAACCCACCCTGTCTGAATTTGTAGGCTGGCTGGGTCAATCGGAACAGGAAATAGAGAACTTTTGATTCCTAAATCTCAGGTGTGAAGTGGGGGGTGGGGGGGGGGGGCCACCTCCATCAGAAGCCTCATTCTGACTGGAAACACCCTCCTGTCAAGGATCAGACATCTCTGAACGTCCCTCCCAACCCAGGCCTATCCTCAATAACTCAATCCCACCCAAATCCCACTCAACACCTGCGCCCCCCCAAGTAGTTTTTGTTACTTGTTGAACTATCTGGATGATTAATTTGTCATGAAATTTTCTTTTAGTATAGGAGGAAGTTATGAATGAATCACTTTTTTCAAAGTTTTTTTTTTATACCTACCACTATACATTATAGGATTCATTGGTTCAGAGTACAATGGGCCAATGAACATGGAAGTGCCATAGCTTGGCTTAGATGCATGAGCTGCCAGAGAAGTGTGCTGAAGGGCAGAGGTTAACATAGGGGCATTAGAGGGACCTTTTTTTTTAAACTTACCTTTTAGAAAGTAATCTCGGGTTCACGACTTGGCTGTCAACCACGGTTCTTTAAAAAACTTGCCCAATTCCATGAAATTTGCAGATAAGCTGGAGATCCCTATCCCCGCAATGGAGCCGAGCAGGTCAGGAGTGCTGGATGCGGTCTTGTATAGCAGCAACCAGCCTTTGTGCATCTTGGAAAGGCAGAGGCTGAGGGGAGACCTGATAGAGGTCTACAAAATTTATGAGAGGTGTAGACAGGGTGGATAGTTAAAGACTTTTTTCCAGGGTGGAAATGTCAATTACAAGGGGGGCACAGGTTCAAGGTGAGAGGGAGAAAGTTTAAGGGAGATGTGGGGTGTGGTGAGGGGGGTAGTTCTTCACAGGGAGTGGTGGATGCCTAGAACACATTGCCAGAGGAGGTGGTGGAAGCAGGCACATTAGTAACATTTAAGCGCCATCTGGATGGGTACATGAAGAGGGAGGGAATAGAGAGATACAGACTGAGGAAAAGCAAAAGGTTTTTTCTAGTTTATTTAGGACACCATGATCAGCACTGGCTTGGCAGACCGAAGGGCCTCTTTCTGTGTTGTGTTTTTCTTTGTTCTTTGCTCTCTTAGTTCTTTAAAGGTATTTTCAAAAACAAACAGCCTGCTAATGGGGTTGGGAAACCTGGAATCACCTGCCTTACATAAAGGCATCCCAGCTTGGTGAAAATCCAGCCCTACATTTCTCATAAGTGAAACGTGACTCTTGCATTTTAGATCAGGAGGGATCTACTCAACTTTATTGTACTGATTCGACATACTACGATTTACTCAATATACCCTCCATTACCATTCTTTCCCTATTCTTTTTTATTTTTAATTTTCAAACAATGAAAATAAACTTCCAACTTTCTCCTGCAAAGGAAGCTAGAACAAGGGGCAATAAATATAAGATGTTCTCCAATCAATCCACTAAGGAACTCAAAGAGAGGTTTGAATGTAGAATTTGCTTTCACAAAGAGTGACTAAGGTGAATTATGTATATAAATTTAAAGGGAAACTTGATAATTATTCAAGGGAGGGGGGAAAAGAAAACAGAAGACATTGCGATACATTTGGATTAAGTAGTATGGGAGGAATGGAGCATTATTAACAGCACAGAGCAGTTTGGTTGAGTGGTCTGTTTTTGCTCTGCAAAGCACAATCCCACAATCCAAAGATGTGCGGGTTAGGTTGATTGGCCATGTTAATTCACCCTAGTGTCAGGGGATTAGGAGTACAGAAATAGGACCTGGTGGGACTCAATGGGCTGAATGGCCTCCTTCTGTACTGTAGCAATTCTATGATCTATGATTCTATGTCCTAAAGTGTAGGCAGCTATTTATTCTTCAGAAATCTTTCAGATAAATGAAATGTGCCATATCAGTGATTTGCAGCCCACTCATTGAATTTTGCACATTAAATAGCCAATCAAAAATATCAGGTACAAAATTCAAAATAAAAATTAAAGTGAGCAAACACAGAGAGGCTCCATTTAAATTTCCAGCTTCAAACCAAGACCTACAGTGATCTGAAGAGGAGAGTCTAGCAGCAGGCACATCAGGAAGCTGGTATTCCTGGAAAAGCTTCCTTTCAAAACCACGGTGTTCCAGCAGCCTCTGAGTTTGTTATTTCGCCCACCGAATCGTTACAGCCAAATTGGTCAACGTCTTTGACATGTGCCTCTCCCATGTGATACTATGAAAGCTGAAGCCTGTGCACTCACGCCTCAGGCAGCGCGAGAGGCTTTTTTATTGCTTCCTACACAAATGACCGTTGTTTAAATGAGTTTAGTGCTTTAAATGGACCACTGAGCCCTTCTCACAGCAGAATAGAGATGTAGATGTAGTGAGAGTAGGAGAGTCACAGCCTAATGAAGACAGCAGGGTAATGAGGTTGATATTGAGTGGTCTGTAATGGTAAATGTGTGTTGGACCAAAACACACACCTAATTGCTTCCTTGGGTTTCACTGATAGAGTTGTGGATGACTTAATTTTTTTTCTGTGCCTGTTATTTTTCATTACACTTTTTTATAGATTGCACTGTAGAGTGTAGATAATGTCTTTCAAGCATAAACAAATCACTATTTATTCGTTTTTTTCCTTCCCTAATAAGTATTCCATTGATTATCTAGCAAAGAATGATACAATATTAACAAATGGAAATTGTGAACATATTGATTGTGGCTTTGCAGATTCAGTGAGGTACAAAAAGCAGCTGCCTGGGTCACACTTTTCTACAGCGAGCGTCTTTAAATATATTTCAGTGGTGGTTTTCAGTAAACATCCTCCAACAATTGTATTCAAGATTATGAGGGGCATGGCCAGGATGGGGATAAGGATCAGCTGTTCCCCATAGTTGAAGGGTCAGCTATGAGAGGACACAACTTAAAAGTGAGGGATGGGAGGTTCAAGGAAGATTTGAGGGAAAGATTTTTTATCCAGAGGGTGGTGATGGTCTGGAATGTGCTGCCTGGGAGGACAATGGAGGCAGGATACCTCGCATCCTTTAAAATGTACCTGGATGAGTACTTGATACATCATAACATTCAAGGCTATGGGCCAAGTGCTGGCAAATAGGATTAGGTGGTAGGTCAGGGCCTTTGATACGTCAGTACAGACTCGATGGGCTGAAGGGCCACTTCTGCACTAGTATTCTGTAATTCTATGACTCTGTGACTTCCCCTCTGCTGGCTATTGATTTAGTAAATAAAATTTGGTAATTTGATTTTCATTTCACATTCCCAAAAACTTGTCTGCGGCCCATGTCCTAACTCACGTCGTTCCATTTACCTATCACTTCTTGTGCTCACTGACCCACTTTGGTTCCCAGCCGAGCAAAGCCTCGATTTTAAAATCCTCATTATTATTTTCAAATCCTTCTGTGGTCTTGCCCCCTCCTTATCTTTTCATCCCCACAACCCCTTTGCTTCTCTAACTCTGGCCTCTTGGGCAGCTCTGATTTTAATCACTTCATCGCCTTCAGCTGCCAAGGCCCTAATTATAGGACGGATGTCAGAGGTAGGTTCTTTACTCAGAGGCTAGTAAGGGCGTGGAATGCCCTGCCTGCAGCAGTTGCGGACTCGCCAACTTTAAGGGCATTCAAATGGTCATTGGATAGACGTATGGATAACATTGGAATAGTTTAAATTAGAAGGTCATTGGATTGGTTCCACTGGTTGGCGCAACATCGAGGGCTGAAGGGCCTGTACTGCACTGTAATGTTTAAGTCTGGGCTTTCTTCCCTCCAAGCCCCACACTTTTCTGCCTCACTTTCCTTCTCCGCTGTTTCAAACCTACCTCTCTGATCGCTTGCTCTAATATCCCTTCATTTGGCTCAACGTCAGATTTTGTTTTATAATATTCCCGTGAGGTGACTTGTGACATTTTATTACGTTGGACGTGCTGTATCACTGCAAATTGCTGTTGTGGTTGTGAAGAGGCCTTGTGGCGCAGTGGGTAGTGCGATGCCTGAAACCCACTTCACAGGGACACGGGTGGGCTTCCCATCTGAGGACCTGTCCGCCCCACCATAAAATCGCATCCTGGTCAGGGCGGGCAGAATCCTGGAGGGTATTGTCTCCGTGCAATTTTACGCCACCCACCAAACCCTGGACCTGCACCACCTCAAAACCCACTGGGAGGGAGTGTAGAATTCAGACCAAATTGACAACAGAGATCAGAGGACCCAACCTGTCCATGCAACAATGGAGAAAGTTATGAATGAATTACTTTTTTCAAAGTTTTCTTTTACACGTTTCAGTATAGGGTTCATCAGTTCTAGGCATTGACTCACTATACAATGTGGAAGTGA
This sequence comes from Carcharhinus amblyrhynchos, assembly GCF_965287045.1. Lineage (NCBI taxonomy): Eukaryota > Metazoa > Chordata > Chondrichthyes > Carcharhiniformes > Carcharhinidae > Carcharhinus > Carcharhinus amblyrhynchos. The sequence continues at coordinate 12,872,044 of NC_137339.1, forward strand.
CATAGCTTGACATAGGAGTCATTAGGGGCCATTGTGTGGGTGGCAGGGCAAACCTTGGCATAAGGGGCATGAGGGATCATAGAGGGTTGAGTGGGGACATGAAGTGACATTGATGGGGCATGGGGATAGTTTGGAGGGTGAAAAAGCATGAGGGCTGAGGGTTGGCGGACCTTTTGTGTCCATATTTTAACTGGGACAACATCCCACATCAAGGCAGGCCATTTAAACTGTATACCTCAAACCAGCCTCCCATCCATTGACTCTGCCTATACTTCCAGCTGCCTCAGAAAAGCAGCCAGCATTATCAAGGACCCCAAGCACCCCAAACATTCTCTCTTCCACCTTCTTCAGTCGGGGAAAAGATTATACAAGTCTGAAGTCATGTGCCATCCAACTCAAAAACAGCCTCTTCCCTGCTGCCATCAGACTTTTGAATGGACCGACCTCACATTAAGTTGATCTTTCTCTACACCCTAGCTATGACTGTAATACAACATTCTGCACTCTCTCCTTTCCTTCTCTATAAACATTTTGTCTGTATAGCGCACAAGAAACAATACTTTTCACTGTACACTAATAGATGTGACAATAATAAATCAAATCAAATCACCTCTGCCCCCGGCAACTCCTTTGGCTGCCTTCACACTTATTCCCAGGTTGGCTGGCCTGACTCCAGCATGCCCCCCCAGCCTTTACGGGCACTTTCTCCCAAGGCAAACCGACCAAGCTAGAGGTTTTCCTGACTTCCACTATCTGTAATCATTGGAATTCATTGAGGACCTTACACCCTCCCACCTTGTGACTGGTCCATGATTGAACTACTTGTGTTCCTCGTCATTGTAACCTAGTCCTTGAGAATGCACCATTCTGTTACAGGCTTTGTGCACCGTTGTTTTCCTAACACAGTCATAAATATAAGAACTGAAGAACAGAAACATAAAAACACAGAAGATAGGAGCAGGAGGAGGCCATTTGGCCCATTGAGCCTGCTCCGCCATTCATTATAATCATGGCTGACCATCCAATTCAATAGCCTAATCCTGCTTTCTTCCCATAAACTTTGATCCCATTCGCCTCAAGTGTTACATCCAGCTGCCTCTTGAATGTGGTTTCAACAACCAGGAAAAGAGGCAATATTATACTGGAACCTTTAAATTTGGGCTACTCCACATAACAGATGTGTTATAGCTAAAAGCTAATGAGGGGATACAACTGAAAATCTTCTCGAGAAAAGATAGCATTTGACGTGTTACAGAAGATAGCTTTATAATAAAAATTAACAATACCAGAATTAGTGTTTGAATAGAAGAGCTGATTTCCAAACTCAAGCAAATTTTGTAGCTTAAGATATGAGAAAACTGAAGTTGTTAAAGGAAGAAACAATAAACAGGGCGATAAGGAGCAGGAACCTGGAGTGCAGACTTGCTTTGCTTTGTTTTGTACAGGAGCAAAAATGAGACAAGGGAAAGCACAGAGCTAGTGATTCTTTAGCACTGTCCAATCAATTGTTTTTTTTCCCTGTTTATTCTAACACCTTGCAAAATAAGCACAGCTTGTATTTAAGTGGAAGCTGGCACGTAGCAAAGTGCAATTTTGAAGAATAAATATTGAGTTTACTTCAATCTGCCAAACAACTGTTTTAATTCGCCAACGGAGGCAAGAGAATGTGCTTTTTTTTGTTGTAAGATCGTGTCAGCTGGAAGGCATGAAGTACTGAGCATGCACTTGACTACTCCAGTAATGTTACACCCATGCACTGCCAGTGCCCTCAGTATGCTGAGTGAGGGAGTGAACCAGTCCCTGGGTGTGTGAGTTCAGTCCAATTCCTATTCCAGTCGGCAAATCACTGCATCTCGCTTTCAGGCAAGCAGTCTGTCCTCCTTCAGTCACTTTGCAATATCCACTCCCAATATTAGGAGTGGAATCAAGGGGGTTAAAATACAGTGTCATTTCCTTCCAAGAAAATCACCACTTGCTGTGTTGAAAGGGCATGTCAACAAAAGCTGTTTCTTAAATCTGCAGCATCGCAGCCGGGGGCAGGGGAGGGTGTTTTTGTGGTGGGGCGGGTGAGAAGGTGTGAGGAGAGAGTGGAATAGTTTTTGGCTTTGCGCTGTAGTGAAAAAAAAAACAGGTGACAGTGAATCCACAGCCCGAAGTCAAAAGCAACCCCAGTGAGTTTCTTTGGCCCAAGCTCACACTTGTTTTGGAAGAGAATCTCTTGCTTTCCACAATTCTAATTTAAAGCTGTTCCTGACAGCCCAAAGCAGTTTGAGTATTTATTTCATGGAATTGGATTCCACCCCTCCTCCCCACCCCCACCCTCCGCCCCACATGGTTTTAATCTTCACTTATCAAGATGTAAAGGAAGCCTAACGATTAGTCAAAGCATGGAACAAAATGCTTCAAAGAAAATGGTCTTTCTCCATGACGATACAGGGCCAATAAAATAATTTTGTCAAAAGAAACCAAAATTTAAGGACTGTAATTGAGAAATAAAGGGATGAGCGTGAGGAAGTGATGATCATTTGTACACAGTGTAAAACTCTGAAAGGAAAAAACATCAGGAAAAACAAAAGATAAAATTTTAACAGATAATGGGGAGGAAACTGATGTAGATAGGAACAGAAACATTGAAAAGAAACAACTAATTGAGAACCCACCCATGAACATAAAACGGACGACCAACAAACTGAGGCAAAAATTAAAAGAAATTTTGTTCCATTTAACTCCTAGCCTTTCCTCCTTCATTTGGTTTTCCAGCCCTTCAGTAAATTCTTGCTGCCGTTCACTCTCGCCGGATCTTGCGGTCCAGCCGATGGCACACTCCGCTGCGGCTTTCCCAGCGGTGAGGGGTGTGTTCAATGGGAAACCCCATCGGCTATGACGGGACCATAAGATCCCACCACCAATGAACAGCGTGTCGCCTCCCACTGCCGCAAAGCATGCCGCAGAGGGGGAAGAAAATCCCAAACATTAAATCGGATTCCTAATTCGGATCTCTGGAATCTTGGTAACACACATGCCCTGATACGGTTACAAATGCAGATACAGAAATACATACAGACGTGTAAGGTCACATACTGAGATACCTATCCTACAGCAAGGGTAGGTAGAAGCAGCTTGAATCTGTATGACTCAATGTCATATTGCATTTATCTTCGGAACTACCAAAAGTGTCCTGGCCAATATTTACCAATAACCCTCAATCATCAGGACAAAAACAGATCACTTGATTATGAGCACATTGCTGTTTGTGGGAACTTGCTCTGGACAAATGGACTGCCTTTTGCAACGTTACACAAATGACGACCCATCAATAAAATACTTCATTGTCTGTAAAACATCCAATAGTCACGAAAGTTGATTTTTCTCCGCACCTTAGCTATGACTGTAACACTATATTCTGCACCCTCTTCTTTCCTCCTTCCCTATGTACTCTATGAATAGTATGCTTTGCATAATATAGAAGCATAGAAGATCGGAGCAGGAGAAGGCCATTTGGCCTTTTGAGCATGGTCCACCATTCATCACGATCATGGCTGATCATCCAATGCAATTGACTAATCCTGCTTTCTCCCCATAACCTTTGATCCCATTTGCCCCAAGTGCTATATCCAGCTGCCTCTTGAATACATTCAATGTTTTGGCATCAACTACTTCCTGTGCTAATGAATTGCACAGGCTCACCACTCTTTGGGTGAAGAAATGTCTTGTCATCTCTGTCCTCCCACAAATCCTCAATCTGATCCCTGGTTCTGGACTCCCCCACCATCGGGGACATCTTCCCTGCATCTACCTTGTCCAGTCCTGTTAGAGTATTATATGTTTCTATGAGATTCCCTCCTCATTTGTCTGAACTCCAGCAAAAACAATCCTAACCTAGTCATCATGTGCGAGAAACAGTACTTTTCAATGTATCCTAATACACGTGACAAGAATAAATTAAATCAAATCAAATCAAGTCAAATCAAAAGGTGGTATATAAATGCCCATCTTTACTGGACAACATAGAGGCTGCATTTAAACCATTCTTGTTACATCTAACTGAAAGTGCTTGTTGCTGGTGTGAAATAGAGTCATAGAGGTTTACAGCATGGAAACAGGCCCTTTGGCCCAACTTGTCCATGCTGCCTTTTTTTTTAAAACCCCTAAGCTAATTCCAATTGCCCACATTTGGCCCATATCTCTCTATACCCATCGTACCCATGTACAATGGTAAATGGAGAAGATCTTTTACTCACCCTCACTGGAATGACCATTTTTTTTAGAATCCAATTTTAGAATATTTTACTAAATATGATACAAATTAGAGAAAAATGAAATTTTTGTCAGTTTTACTATGATGTTCGCCTCACGGTTCTTTTAGAGTTCCATTTAATTTCAATTAAACCACAACTTCTCAGAGTATAATTGAAAAGCTAATAAAGGAGATCAATCTTTCTTAAAGGCTACTAATATGCAGAGCATCTGACACGCTTCTTCATTGTTCCATGCGCTGCACAAGAGTTAATTTTATGCAAATATATGCTTTGAGTCACATCAATGTAGCAGAAAAATGAAAATTCTGTCACGACAGCAAAAGATTGTTATTTCAAAGCTTTCAGGAACATAATAAGCATTGCTACGGACCGCATGCATTTTATCAAACATTTTGGATTAATTAATCCAGTGAAGGAGATGAAATACAAAAGTCCATCATCTGAGAACATTTCGTTTGCTATTTTTGGACTGAACTTTACAAAAGGGAGATTCCATGTCAAGTGCAGATGTAATGAGAACTCAATGTGAACCTTTCACCAGTCAGTTGTTAACTAACAGCAGCTGCTCAACCTGCAGCCCCTTCCACTCAACGGTGTGAAGTGCCTTTAAAGTTTGCCTTTATCTCTTAATTGCATATAATTATTTAATCATTTTCATCAAAAAAAAACTATTGAATTGCATCTGTCTTGTGTGTATTGTGATCGAGCCAAATGTGTAATATTGGCAGTGTACTTTTGTTCAGGTTAACACTGTGAGTTACAATCCCAATGAATCACTCCCTTTTACTTGCCTTGTAGCATAGATGTTCAGGAGGGGAAAAGAGAGGCAGACACTACCCACTCAGTATCAGTTGTGTTAATCACTTTTTACACAATGTGTACTGTATATGAGATAGAGTTGGCACTGTGATGTACAAAAGCCATACTGTATGAGATGTGAGATGCATTATCCCCTTCGCCTACCTTGTTTGATTTGATTTGATTTATTATTGTCACATTAAAATACAGTGAAAAGTGTTATTTCTTGCATTCTATACAGTCAAAGCATATAGTGCGTAGAGAATGATATCAATATTATCAATGATTAAGTTGTAAGATAATAAGAAAAACACTGTAAATGAGACTGAAATAAAAATGAAATATGCCAGAAGTATGCAAACACCCAGACCAGCCAGTCTATATATATATATATAGAAAAGGCAGACAGAGTGTGTGCCTTTCATCAGAACTGCTGAAAGAGACAAACCTGAAATGCAATTCGCTGTACAGACCTCACTAGCCCACTGTACACTTCCAGCCCCTCTCTGTGGTATTCTTTATTTATTAAGCCGCACCTATTTTCAGTTCTCACCTGCGTCCTAACACCCATGGTAAACTCATGACGCAGAGTTTTAAGTCCTTTAGTCGTGTTACAATTGCTTTCACAGAAACCCTTGTGTATCTTACTGCCACTGTTTGTGCAGTTACGTACAGATGGGAACGCAACATTCCCTCTCATTCTGCAAAGTTGCTTTTTTCTTTGTCAAGCTGCTGGTTGGCCGTTGGCTGTGGTTTTTTTTCCACCAAAAACTGCTGTGCTGGAGAGAATTTCACAAGCAAGAAAGGAACGCAACTGAGGTAGGTCATTCTAATGGAAAATAATAAATTCAAACACTTAGGAGAGCAAAGATGATAATTCGACTTTACTTTGCAGACATGTTTCCAAATTTCAGAGATTAAAGTGACCTGTCCTCCAGTCTGCATCCCACAGCATATTTAATGTGTTCTAAAGGATCTTTATTTGACCCTCAGAATTGCAGTAGTTCTGATAATTAATAATAGTCCCCATTTCTTGTCCTAACATTTAACTGAGTCCCCCGACTATCAGATTGTATTTTAAATCATGATACTTTGATAGCCTGAATTGGATTTTTTTTCTGAATATTAATGAATTATTAATTTTGATTTTATTTGTTAAAACCTGAGCTCAGTGCCCACGAGTAGGAATAGCCCTAGTTGCACCAAGTGCCCCAACACTTACAGGTTCTTTAGCTTAAGCACGTGGGGGGTGTTCTTTTTACAATTGGTACAGAATTCAATGCTGTACGTGATGGTTTTTGCCTTTGGGTCACCTGGGTCGGATGCAAATGTGATTAATTCAGAATTACACTTTAATTAACCATTTAGTATCATTGCATCAGGAATACAAAATGGTAAAACACTAAAGCCACATGAATATTGTTTCAATTCAAAAGGCACTCTGATCAGACTGAAAGGACTTTTTATACTAAGATATGGACTAGTGAGCAGGTCACATTCCAAATGTACAATTTTCTGGTACATACCTTTGCTCCTACTGCTTGATTTTTTTTGGTCTTTCCCACATTTATATTTCCATTCATGTTTGCACAGATTAGAAACCACATTTGGGAAACCTTCAGAAATCTCTCCATTCTACATTATCAATACTTAAATCCAGAAGCTTAATGCTTTCACATTACAGATAATTAAAGCATATTTCCATTGTTCCCAAATTACAGATGTCTATGTGTAAAAACATTACCCACATTACAAATATCTACACCCGAAAAGCCATGACTTCCATGTTACAGATATCAGAAACCATAAACTCATTAATCGTACCAGGATTTTTAAGATGGCAGTGTTTCCCTTCTTGCCATCCAAAGAGTCAGCAGAGAATACAACCCCACTGATATTCCCAGCCTTGCAGCCACTTAATGCCCCAATAAGTGTTGATTAGCAGGAGGCAGGACCTCCATCCCTCACTCAGGAGGAAGTCTCACCTCAGAGAGCTGCCAGCCAGCTCTCTGGTCTCCGCAGCACCAGAAGCTGCACTGGACAGGACTGAGAGTACACATCATCATCCCCATAATCTATGTCCTGGGAGCCTCAGGCTGGGGGAGGTGATGCGAGGCCTGGGGAGGGGTGGGGTGGGGGGAGGTGGCAGCAATTTTGCTGGGACTGGGTAGGATGGCACACCTAAAGGACCAGACCTTTCGTGGGAGGCACCCAATGTTAAAATAAGGCTATGAATGGAGCCAGCCACCGCTCCCCCCCCACCATCCCCCCCTCCCCCTCCATCCCCGTCCCCCCCAGTCCCCACCACCCTCAATCCTTTCCCAACCATGGCCTGACCAGGGTTATTTTATGGGCTTCCCCCGCCCCTGAACTCCTGCCAGCCTGAAAATTGATGCTGGGCAGGAAAAGGTTGTTAAATGGTCAACAATTAGCCACGTAAGGTCTTCGATTGGGGCAAAGGTGGAGAGGCTGGTCTAGGCCTCAGGCTCACCCGTCCCTAAATAAAATTGTGGAGACAGGATGACAGATGGGAGCCTGATGGGGATGCCACTCAAAACATTTTACAGCCACCTCACACTATAAACCCACTGGTGGGGGGAACATACAATTCAGTCCCAAATTACAGATATCTCAGTACAAAGTTCCATTTCTCCTCTGTTACTAGTCCACATCAGTTTCTAATTGTCCCTCTGTTACAACCTGGCAGGAAATGTAAGAGAATGAGTCACAATAATCTAACCTCTCATTTTACCTCCCTGGAGAAACAGGTCACATCCTCCTTCAACTCCATTCATCCCTCACCTGAACTGGAGGAGGAGAGGAACAAAGCTCTTATAAAAATCACAACTGCAAAATGTCAGTTCTCCAAGAATGCAATGTTTTCCTGACATACCTTGTCACATACAGCTCTGTTATATCTTCCGATTTGGAGAATATAAAACAAGTGTCAAAGAAATTGCCATTTGGTTGTACCTGAGTGGAACCACTATTGTCCACATTCCCATTATTTGTCATCCTGATATAATGCCTGAGTCTTTTGCAGGACAAGGACTTGCCTGAGATGTAGGCCGGAATTCCCTAATGCCACGATGGCCAACAATAATGGAGAATTTAGGGCTGAACCAAATCTCCATTCAAAGCAGCAGAACTGGAGAATCCCAATCACAGGCGAGGTCGGAAAATTCTGGCCATCATCTCATTGCAACATTTATGTTATTTCTACTTCATCTCATTTTCACCGAGTTGACTTCAATCCAACTCATTCGATGGTAACAGGCCACATAGGCTATTAAAGCAAATAGATTATTTACCCGTACATGGAATCGTAGAATCATAAAATCCATATAGTGCAGAAGGAGGCCATTTGGCCCATCAAGCCTGCACCGACAACAATCCCACCCAGACCCTATCCCCACAACTCCACGTATTTACTCTGCTAATCCCCCTGACATGAAAGGTCAACTTAACATGGCCAATCAAGCTAACCAACACGTCTTTTGGGCTGTAAGAGGAAACCGGGGCACCAGGAGGAAACCAACACAGACACAGAGGGTGCAAACTCCACACAAACAGTGACCCGAGGTCGAATTGAACCCCAGTCCCTGGCATGGTGAAACAGCAGTGCTAACCACTGTGCCACCATGCTTAGACAAAGGAGGTGGACGAAAGGGCAGTTGGGAGTTTTAGTGAAGGAACTCCAGATAGGTCTGAGGCAGCTCTAAGCATGGTAGCACAGTGGTTAACACTGCTCCAAGGACCTGGGTTCGATTCCTGGCTTGGGTCACTATAAGAACATAAGAACATAAGAAATAGGAGCAGAAGTAGGCCATCTGGCCCTTCGAGCCTGCCCCGCCATTCAATAAGATCATGGCTGATCTGTCGTGGCTCAGTTCCACTTTCCCGCCCTCTCCCCATAACCCTTAATCCCTTCTCTTATCAAAAACCCATCAACCCGCTTCTTAAAAATATTTAGCGAGGCAGCCTCCACCACTTCAACGGGCAGAGAATTCCAGAGATTCACCACCCTTTGAGTGAAGAAGTTCCTCCTCAACTCCGTTCTGAACCGCCCCCCCTTTATCTTGAGGCTGTGCCCCCTAGTCCTACTGTCTTTTTTGAGCGGGAAGAGTCTTTCCACCTCTATCCTATCCATCCCATTCATCATCTTATACGTCTCAATGAGATCTCCCCTCATTCTTCTAAACTCTAACGAGTACAAGCCTAGTTTATTCAGCCTCTCCTCATAGCTCAACCCCCTCAACTCCGGTATCAGCCTAGTAAACCTCCTCTGCACTCCCTCCAAGGCCAAAATATCCTTGCGCAGGTGCGGCGCCCAAAACTGCACACAGTACTCCAGCTGCGGCCTCACCAATGCCCTATACAGCTGCAGCAAGACCTCCCTACTTTTATATTCAATCCCCCTCGCTATGAAGGCCAGCATCCCATTCGCCTTCCTGACCACCTGCTGCACCTGCAGGCTGGGTTTTTGCGACTCATGTGGAGTTTGCACATTCTCCTCGTGTCTGCGTGGGTTTCCTCTGGGTGCTCCGGTTTCCTCCCACAGTCCAAAGATGTGTGGGTTAGGTTAATTGGCCATGCTAAAATTGCCCCTTAGTGTCCTGAGATAAGTAGGTTAGAAGGATTAGGAGGTAAATACGAAAGGAGATGGGGGTAGGGCCTGAATAGGATTGTGGTCAGTGCAGACTCGATGAGCCAAATGGCATCTTTCTACACTGTAGGGTGTCTATCTATCTATGAAGCATGGTGACCAATGGTAAAGTGATTAAAATTAGAAATGTTTAAGAGGGCAGAATTAAATGAATACAGATATCTCAGAGGATTTAAAGGTTGGATGAGATTACAAAGATGGGGAGGTGTGAGGCCATGGAGGGGTGGGAAAACAGAGTTTAAAAATTGAGGCATTGCTTAACTGGAAGCTAATATAGATCAGAGAGAAAATGGGTGATGAGTGAATGCAATTAAGGACATGGGCAGCAGAGTTCTGGATGATGACAAGTTTACGGGAGGAGACAAAGTGGGAGGTTAGCCTGGAATATACTGGAATGGTCAAGTTAAGAGGTGTCAGCAGCTGATAAACTGAAGTGAAGTGGAGTTAGGTGGTGTCACAAGGTGAAAGATCTTGGTGATAGTGCAGACATGTGGTTGGTAGCTCATCTCAGTGGGAAGTGAACAGAGAAGGGAGCAACCTCCAACTAGGAAGCACTTCCAAGCTAAAACAACCTTCCCCCTACCCCTCTCACTCCAATACTTCTTGGGTTCTTTGTATCTCACCTGTCCCATATCATTGTGCCGAGCATGCCACATCAGGACTCTGGATTCACAATTAACCCCTCCAGTTCCTATTGTCATCTGAGCAGGAAGGTATTCCGTCGATGTAGGCTAATGGGAGTTCCACTGCATATTGCTGACAAACTGTGCCATGCTGCAATGCTGTACAAAACAACCTAGAGCAAAAACAGTAAATCACCATTTTCTTACTTCCAATGCTCTAATCCAATAGCACCAGGAACACCTGGCCCTTATCCTTAGTACATAAGAGAACTCATCTAAAAATAAACTCGCTTAAAACTACAGAAATATATAATTTTGGTCCCATCCATCACTGAGGCTATATTACTTTCCACATTCTTTCACTAAAATAAAGAAATGATGGAATAACCGTTGTACTGGCCCTCCAGCAACCTCCTCTTTGCAGCACCGCTTATACCTGCTTGCTAAAAGAACATGTGAAAATTTGTCACACGTTAAAAATCCTGCAGCCCTGTAAATGCCAGGCCTCCATTAAGAATTGTTAGTTTGACACATTCATGTCATTAAAAGTATTTAACTGTGATATATATGCAAATGAAACAGAGCTGTACTCAAAATGCGTAAACTGGGAAGTCAGACAGGGTCCGGTTCTTCACTGTTATGTGGCAGGCTCTGATGAAAAGGGCATAGCTGGATACTGGTTGAGGGTCGAATTCTGCCTGGCTCTGTTTCCCTTGCATTTTGGAGTGCCTATGTCCATCCTTAAACAATAGCGTGCAGTTGAGCAAGTGCCCAGAGGGTGTCTACAATATCCTCTTACAGTAGTTAACTCCTACAGGAGAGAAGGTTTTAAAAAATGTGGTGGGGAAGGGGAATGTAAAGAACAGAGAAAATTACAGCACAGAAACAGGCCCTTCGGCCCACCAAGCCTGCACTGATTCCTATTCCTTATTTAAACCCACTGCTTATTGTCCATTGGTTTCTATCCCTCTAGTTCACCTCTCATTCATATGTCTATCAAGATATGCCCTGAATGTTACTAACGTGGCTGCTTCCACCACCTCCACTGGCAGCACATTGCAGGCACCCCCCACCCTCCATGTGAAAAACTTTCCCCGTACATCTCCCCTAAACCTTCCCCCTCTCACTTTGACCCTGTGCCCCCTTGTATTACTGAGGCACCTCAAAGGTGAACATGCTGGGTGCAGCAAGGTGGAATTCTATTGCACTTTCTCTGAGGTTTAAATCTGAAGGCTTTGTTTTTCATCCTCAGGTTGAATGCCTGACGTGGAATGTATCTTATAAATATCAAGAGAATTACAATTGCATGGAGGGACCAAGGAGAGGAAGACACCCTACGGAGACAAGTCAAATTGTATTACACTTTCTGTAATTTTCAGTCAGAACATTTTGTAATGCATTTTTACAAATTTTATGAATAAAGCATATTTTTGGTGGGAAAACTGGTTAAAAATTAAACACAAATGAATGGTGGAACATTTAAGAGGGAGGCAAATAGAAACTAGAAGCAGGAGTAGGCCATTCAGCCCCTTAAGCCTACTCCGCCATTCATTTTGATCATGGCTGATCATCACATTTAATATCCTGATTCCCACCTTCCCCCCCCCATCCCTTAATCCCAAGAGCTATATCTAATTTCTTCTTGAAATCAGGCAACATTTTGGCCTCAGTTATGTGGGTGTGAATTCTGCAGATTCCTCATCCTCTGGATGAAGAAATTTCTCCTTACCTCAGTTCTAAAAGGTTTACCCCTTTATCCTCAAACTATGACCCCTAGTTCTGGACTCCCCCCACCATCTGGAACATTCTTTCAGAATCTACCCTATCTAATCCTGTTAGAATTTTATAAATTTCTATGAGATTCCCCTCTCAATCTTCTAAACTGTAATGAATATAACCCTTACCCATTTAGTAAACGTGAGGGAGATAAAGGGAATGGAAGGGTTAGATGACGAGAAGTGGCGAGAGGCTCTAGTGGACCATAAATCCTAGCAGAGACCAGTTGGGCCGAATGGGCTGTTGCTGTGTTGCACATATATATTCACCGATCCTGATGGGTGATTGAAAGATAGTGCCTTCATGTTCCAAATCAGCCACTTGACTGTGGAGGAGAAGCGGGCACATCTGTGGATTAAAGAAACAAAAGTGCAAGCCTTCCTAAATCCCCATACCAATTTTCAAATTAAAAATTAAATGAAATGTGATTCATCAGGGCAGGCTCAGTAATAAGGACTCTGCGCTTCAGTGGCCACGACTGCAGCGTTTGCCAGTTTTATCCCACCTTACCTGTTAAAATATCACGGAGGATTGGAAGGCAATAACAATAATAAATGACTAATGGGCGCGATTACAGTCGATATAATATCCCAATAAAAGCTTAATAAAAATGATCCCAAGCTCGTCTCAGCAAGCTCTCCCCACCCAGCGCCAGGAGGCAGCCCGTACCATAGCTCCACTGCGGGTGATTAGAGTTCCTCTTTACTCACAGTGCCAACATTACCAGGCTGAATCAATTGTAACTAATTAAATATAATACTGTTATGAGCCACATTTCCATCAATATCAACTTCTTTATTACGCACATTATCGATACCGTCGGATTGTCTGGAGCTCTCCGGAGAGTAACAGCAAACATGAATCATTTCACTGATAAATGTGGAGTACATTGAAGCTTATTCCCTCTGAACACGGCACTGAATATTATCAGGAATAAGACTAATCATGTGCCTTGTAGCATATGATTAGCAATTAATTTGTACAATATAAGCAGTAATGCCTTTAAAGCAAGGGGATTGATGAATGTGCAAGAACGGTATCTAAGCAATTATTACTGACTGGTTCCTTTTCTCTCTCTCTCTCTCCACAAACTGCTTCTGTGCAGTGGAAAGCAAGGGGCCAGCGAGTCTTGAGTGGTTGTTTAAACTGCAAACTGAGCAGGAATTGTTATGAGCGTGGAAATATAATCTGTTACCGTGTGTGTGTGTGACAACGCTGACACTGGCAGCTTCACACTGCTCGGGTCTCATGGCTCATCTCATTGAATGTTACATTTGCCTGGTGTGTGTGTGTGTGTGTGTGTGAGCAAGTGGACGAGGAAATGAAATGTACTCATGCACTTGATTAAACCCTGAGTGGCGGGCGTTCACTAAATAGGACAATAATAAAAGCCTGTTTATTGCTACAATTCATTTCCAGTTGGGAGTGAAAAAAATAAATGAATCTCTCCCACAACCTCAACTGGTATAAGTAAAACTGTGAACCGGCCAGACACTCTTAAGTGAGAGGTGTGCCGCCTTTTCATTTTATTTTTAGCTTTCTCTATCGCTGCATCTCACTGTATTTCGCCCTCTGTTCCCCTGCTCTGCTGTGTCTTTCCATATCCTCTCTGACCCCCACATTCTGTTCGCCCTCGGGTAAGGGCATCCCGTTCTTTAACTGCTCACGTTTTTGACCAGCACACCCTCGAATTTTATCCTTTTACTCTCCCTCTGTGCTTTTAAAACTTTACACTAACTCTTTTCACTACATTCTGCCCCCTCTCCTTTCCTTCTGCGGTACGTTTTGTCTGCATAGCATTGCATGAAACAATACTTTTCTCTAACACATGTGACAAAAATAAATCAAATCGATAAATTTTCCTTATCCCTGGCCTTGCCATCTGTGAGTCTGAACAGCCTCAACTGATAGCAGGAAAAGAGGTGTCACCACACATTTTGCAGATTGCAACACCGTGATCTTAAGTCCTTTGAACAGAAGCTGGCTCGTAAAAGCGTAAGCAGGGTGACAGGCACATCAAGGCCAGTAAAAAAAACTACCCTTTGTTTTATTGCTTAGCCAGAAATTCCACCTCTTCCTTAACTCGGTTACTTCCTGCCTTCCTTTCTTTCCACTTTGTCCTATTGTCCTATCTCTCTCTGCAATCCCGTTTCTACCTTCCAGCAAAGCGGTACTCAAAATCAGACATCAATCAAAACACATCGAATACAATCATAGCAAATGACCTGCGTGGGACAAAATTGCTACTTATGTGTAAAGCAAATTGGTATTTTCCTTTGCATTCTGGAAGATCAAGACAAAAAAAAAGTATTGCAAAATCCGCAACCAGATGCCTTAAAAAAATCGATGTGGAAACATTGTAAATTAAACATCAAAGCAATAATGTTACGCTCGATTTTAAACCTGTCATCAGTCATCTCTTCCGAAACTGGCACCAATGCGATTCAGCATTTAACCCTGTCAGAACTGCACAGGAATTTCTGTGGACAAGGGGGCGGGGGGGGAACTGCGAGATTGCAGGATCGCTGTTGCAGACACCCTGCAGGTCACAAGAGGGGTTGGGGGAGGTGAGAAATATTCCTTCCATCGACAGAGGGGGGCGGGGGGTGGGGGGGGAAACTAGCAGGAATGTCTCATACATGCTCACTATTCTACACATTACAGAGTGAGTGAGGATGTTCCAGACATTCCCGTATTCAGGTTAACGCAGAGAGATGTTCCAGATTATATAACAAGTGAAAGTGTTTTGGATGTTCCTATATTTTTAAAATTACACCACAACTCCTTCATTTTGTGGATTAACACGGAAAAAATCTATCCCAGAAACTGATAGTCTGCAGATTAAGTAATGGGTGTAGAATTCTTCAGACCTCCTTATTCTGCAGAATACATATTCGAGAGTCCTATTTCCTGCAGATTATTCAGAAAACAAGGGCTATTTTAGAATTCCCCTCCATTTGCATATTGTGCACTGATAGAATCATAGAATCCCTACCTTGCAGAAGAGGCCATTCAACCCATCGAGTCTACACCTATATTACCCAGGTTCTCCCCCACCCTATCCCCGTAACCCCATACATTTACCATGGCTAATCCATCTAATCTGTGCATTTTGGGACATTAAAGGGCAATTTTACCATGGTCAATCAATTTAACCTTCACATCTTTGGATGCTAAGGGGCTATTTAGTATGGCCAATCCACCTAAATTAAACATCCTTGGACTGTGGGAGGAAACCAAAGCACCCGGAGAGAACCCACGCAAACACAAAGGGAACGTGCACACTTTACAGTCACCCAAGGCCAGAATCGAACCTGGTCACCTGGAGCTTTGAGGCAGCAGTGCTAACCACTGTGCCGCCATGACGCCCAAGATAGATTCTCTAACGATGTAATCATGTGGTCAACAGATGTTGTATGAAGATTATTTTAGATATTGTTTTATTTTTCAGAGCAGTTTTGGGCAAATATATTTGAGACATTTCTTTACCAGGATGATCACACCATGAAGGAAGAATGGTCCAGCCTCTCTTTTCAATCTTTTTTACTTCCTAAGATATTTAGGAGAAACTTATCATCACCTTTCGTTGTTCCAACAAACTTTAATCTTTTCTTGGCAACGTCTAAACATCATTCATTCATCTACTTTGCCTGTTCCTCCTTTCAGCAATAACAACAACTTTCATTTATACAGCACTTTTGCACAGTAAAACATCCCATGGTGCTTCACAGGAGTGTAAAACTCATTGAATATATTCAGGACAATTTTTTAGAACAATACATTGCGGAATTGACCGTGGAATACAGTATTTTTAGATCTGGCAACATGTAATGAGACAGAATTGATTAATGATCTCATGGTAAAGGATACCCCTAGGGAAGAGTGATCACAACATTATCAAAGTTCACATTCAGCTTAAGGATGAAAAACTAGTATCTTAAATGTAATAAGGAAATAACAAAGGTATGAAGACAGAGTTGGATAGAATGAGTGGAAAAAATAGGTTAAAAAGTCAACTGGTAGATAAACAGTGGCAGATATTTAAGGATATATTTCATCATTCTCAACAAAAGGTACATTGCATCATGAAAGAAAGACTAGGTGAAGGATGAACCATCCGTAGCTAACTAAAAGTTAAGAATGGTATCAAATTGAATGGAAAAGTGTACAATATTGTAAGAAAATGGGGCAAAGTTTAGAAATTGGCAAGTGATGACTAAAAAATAAATAGAAGGAAAATAGATTATGAGAGTAAACTAGTAAGAAATATAAAACCACAGCATAAGAGTATTAACAGAAAATAAGGAAAGCATGGTGGTTAACACTGCTGTCTCCCAGCTTCAGGGACCTGAGTTCAATTCCCGGCTTGGGGTCACTGTCTGTGCAGAATATGCACATTTTCCCCATATCTGCATGGGTTTCCTCTGAGAGCTCCAGTTTCCTCCCATGGTCCAAAAGACGTGCTAGTTAAATACGTTGGCTATGCTAAATTCACCTTCCCTGTACCCGAACAGGCATTGGAGTTTGGCGACTAGGGGATTTTGACAATAACTTCATTGCAGTGTTAATATAAGCCTACTTGTGACACTAATAAAAATAAATTAAATAAACTAAAAGTTATCACTGATCTCTAGTCGGATTAGACTAGAGAATTAATAACAGGGAAGAAGAAAGTGGCAGAGACATAGAACAAATATTTTGTGCCTGCCTTCTTGGTAGAGGACACAGAAACAAATCTCAATAAAATAAAAAATCAAGAGGCAAAAGGGAGATAAGATCTTAAAATAATCATAAATAACTAATCAAATAATATAACTAAAGACTAATGAGTTCCCTGGACCTGCATCCTTGGGTCTTAAAGGGAGTGGCTGAAAAAAATAATGGATGCATTGGTTCCGATCTTCCAAAGTTCCCTGCATTCTGGGAAGGTCCAATAGATTGGAAAACTGCAGATGTAACACTTCTATTCACAAAGCAGAAGACTATAGGCCAATTAACTTAACATCTGTCGTTGGGAAATGCTGTAATCCATTACTAAAGTACTAGCAGAACATTTAGAGAATCATAGTACAATCAGGCAGAGACGGCATGCATTTATAAAAGGGAAATCATGTTTGACAAGTTCATTAGAATTTTTTGAAAGTGTAACAAACAGGATATGTTGGAAGCAGTGGATTTAGATTTCCAGAAGGCATTTCAGGAAGTACCACAAAGACTACTGCATGAGGTAAGAAGCGTAAACACATTACTGTGGTTAGAGCAATGGGAATTTAGTATAGAAGTAAGAAAGCCTTGCTTCTTCTGTATAGCATATTGGTGAAGCCACACCTTGTGAACTGTGTATAGTTTGGTCATTGAAGTTGCTCATTGAAGTTTAGAAGAATGAGAGGTGACATCACTGAAACATATAAGATACCGAGGGGGCTTAACAAGGTGGATGCTAAGAGGATGTTTCCCCTCATGGGGGAATCTAGAATTGGGGACATAGTTTCAGAATAAGGAGCGTCCTATTTAAGACAGTGATTAGGAGGAACTGCTCTCAATGTGTGATGAATCTCTGGAATCCTCAAGAGGTGTGGAAGTGGGTTACTGAATATATTCAAGGTTAAGATAGACAGCTTTTTGAAGTGTAGAAGAGTCACAGATTATGGGGAACAAAAATAGAAGTGAGGCTAAGATCAAATCAGCAATAATAGAACAAAAAGCAAAGAAAATGACAGCACAGGAACAGGCCCTTTGGCCCTCCAAGCCTGCACCGACCTTGCTGCCCATGTGAACTGAAACCCTCGACCCTTCTGGGACCATATCCCTCTCTTCCCATCCTATTCATGTATTTGTCCAGACGCCACTTAAAAGTCACTGTTGTATCTGCTTCCACCACCCCTCCTGGCAGCGACTTCCTGGCACATATCACTCTCTGTGTAAAAAAACACTTGCCTCGTACATTTTCTTTAAACTTTGCCCCTCACACTTTAAACATTGATAATTGACTCTTCCACCCTGGGAAAAAAACTTCCGTCTATCCACTCTGTCCATGCCCCCATGATCTTGTAGACTTCTATCAGGCCATCCCTCCACCTTCTTGAAAGGAGGAGCTGGCTCAAGGTGTGATCATACCCCTGGTCCTACTCTTAGGTATGTATTTCTAAAATTTGACACCAGAACAAATGAAGAATAATTAGAACTGGTGAAGAGGAAGTTTTAAGGAGCATTTTAAAACAGGAGAGAGAGAGAGAGCAAGATATAAAGAGCTTTTCTAAGGGTATTTTCAGAGCTTTCATCCCTGGTGACATCATGCTTTGCAGGTCACTGGCCTTCCACCTTGATTTCTGAAGAAGTTAAAAATAAACTGCGGGGTGGAGATGTTCCAGACATTTGTATTTTGCAGTTTAGTGAAGAATCTTATTGACAATCTTTAATTCTGCACTTTGATTTCCAAT
The DNA here is from genome assembly GCF_965287045.1 of Carcharhinus amblyrhynchos. Lineage (NCBI taxonomy): Eukaryota > Metazoa > Chordata > Chondrichthyes > Carcharhiniformes > Carcharhinidae > Carcharhinus > Carcharhinus amblyrhynchos. The sequence goes on from NC_137339.1 coordinate 12,890,606, forward strand.
ATCAAAACCCCACAGAGACTCCCCATCATGGACTGAAGCTTGGGGGTTTTGAAAGCAGACTAGGTCTAAGGAAGTCACACCAAAAAAATGACTTGTAATATTTTAATGGATCCTAACAACAAAAGGTTATTGCCAGGCCACACTGTGAATTTTAATATTTTAGAATTCAGGATACTTTATTGCGTTCCAAAAGATTTATATAAAACAACACTGAAAAGTGATTTGAATGTTTTTACTGATCCAAGAGATTTTCCCTTTCTTTCTCTCTCTCTCTCTCTTAAGCTAATAACACTGAACATCCCAAACATGTCACTCCACGTTGCATAATTCAGCAGGAAAAAAAGGTTCCTCGTATTACAAACCCCAATATAATGGAAATTTGTGGTAACTTCAGGGAAGCTGCATGGCTTTTATTCATCAGGCATCGTTATTAGATAACATGCATTATGAATGCTTTGCAATTTAAAAAGAAAGGAAGCTGAATAAAAGCAAATTATTTTCTTTATGTGCAATCACTTCTTTGACTCCCATTCCTGTCAAGCATCGAAAGGGTATAAGGTATTAATCAATGACTGAAATAAGTCAGCCTGCTGTAACTTTACAAAATATCCTGATTATCATTAATTCACGCACTGAATATTTCATGTAATAAATATGTGCACAAATAGATGTATACATTGCACATCTCTAGTGTGATGTAAGTAGCAGTCATTTTCTTGATTTAAATATACAAGATGTCAAAAGAAAAAGTGCAGAAAGAAAGGGGGGAACACCTTCTTCTGCCTGCCGCGCAAAACATAGACAGAACCTGCTGAATATTTGAATAATTTACCAGCGCTCTTTGTTTTTATTTAGATTCGGATGGCCATGCATGCAACATAGCAACAGTGATGCGCACTGCATTGTGTAATGATAATACATTATGTTCAGTTCAGCAATTTAATTGCAAGGATTTTAACAAGAAATGAAGCTGAAATGGATACACCCGCACCTCACTTTAAGGCGCGCGGTGTCAAAATGGTAAATGGATTAATCTGTTGCTGAAAACAGCTTAGCTAACCCGCACTCCCCCATTTCGTTGCTGATGGGTTCATAAGATGCATCCCGATTGTTGAAATTATTGTCGCAGAAATGATGCTCTCCTTCGTAAACCATTCACTTATGGAGCTGATTATTGAACCTACTTTGGGATGGATATACATGAAGGAATTGCCATTTAAAAAAAAACTATTGTGACAGCTTTAATTTGTGTGTTAATTTGAAAGAATGACATGTTAGGACCCATTCAGTGTGTCTGTTATTATCTCAGTGACTGTTCCCTCTCATCTTGCCTTGTGCCTGAGCTGCTACCATATCTGTCCCTGTTATCATTTCCACTTCTGCTAACATATCACCTCCTGCCATCATATCCCCTCCGGCTCCCATATCCCCTCCGGCTCCCATATCCCCTCCGGCTCCCATATCCCCTCCTGCTCCCATATCCCCTCCTGCTCCCATATCCCCTCCTGCTCCCATATCCCCTCCTGCTCCCATATCCCCTCCTGCTCCCATATCCCCTCCGGCTCCCATATCCCCTCCTGCTCCCATATCCTCCCCTCCTGTTCCTATATCCCCTCCCTCTGCTATAACCTCTCTTACTACCATATCCCCTACTGCTATCATTTCCTCTCCTGCTCCCATATCCCCTCCTGTAGCTGAGACAATTTATAGAATTGAAACAGACTTTTTGACTATCTGGGAAGGCAGTTTTGTTTTTTGACGCAACCTGTCAAGAGTTCCAATTCTTAAATCTTAAGGATTTGGAGCCAGTAATGACATCACATGAAGTAGATTTCAAAATGGTTGTTTGAGACCATGTTTGATAATTCCATTCTGAAATTAACTAAAGCCAAACAATTGCTGGCACACTGTAGCAGCAGATTTCCTATGAACAATTGCCTATAAACCTCCCAGAGACTTAGTTGCAGGGTAGCTTCAAAAACACAATCCTGCAACTTGCTCAGTTTCGTCACTGCGAAGTTAAACTTCTAACATTAACTGATGCATTGCTTGCAACAGTCCAAATACCTTCACAATCCTGTGAATTCTAAGGTGGACTAACACTGTATCTTGAGCAGCAATGTGGGAGAGTTTCTGTTTTGGTGTAGATTGAGTCTAGGTTAAGGATTTGTGTGAATCCAGAGTGAAACAGAGGGAGCCTTTCTGGAGGAATGGCACTCCCTTTCCACACAGAACATCAATGTGGTGTAGCTAGACATTTTGAATGCTTTAAAATGCCAGCTCTTAATGAAGCTATTCAGATGCTGCTTTTCGCTCATCTTCTAAACATTTAGATTCCATTGGTGTTAGGATGATAGAGTGAACCCGCACCTGCCCTTGCCAATATTAGAAACCGTAAAATCTAGGGATGGAGTAATTTAGAGCACTGGCAACAGCAAGGATGCATCAACTGCAGCCCCCTGACCGGAACTGACCCATCTTTCCAAGGCAGAGTCCTCTAGAATTATAAATGGACAGAAGACTATTTTTCATTGTAACTCTATAGCACTCATAGGGGTGGCACAGTGGTTAGCAATACTGCCTCACAGTACAAGGGGCTCGGGGTTCGATTCTCAGCTTGGATCACTTTCTGTGTGCTCTCCTTGTGTCTGCATGGGTTTCCTTTGGGTGCTCCTGTTTCTCCCACAGTCCAAAGATGTGTGGGTTAGGTCAACTGACCATGCTAAAATTGTCCCTTAGTGTCAGGGGAACTAGTTAGGGTAAATGCATGGGGTTAAGGGGATAGAGCCTGGGTGGGATTGGGGCTGGTGCAGACTCAGTGGACTGAATGACCTCCTTCTGCACTATAGGATACTGTGAAGCCCATTAATAAAAGAAAGCAATTAACCCCCTCGGGGATCGTATAATCTAGAGATAACTTTTCATGGCTGGATGACCCTTTGTCAGAGTTGAAGCCACATAGGGTGAGATTTATGCTGTTAGGGTTGGGGGTGGAATGTAGGGGATGGTCTTGACAAAGACATCATAAACAAAAAGACAAAGAGAATATAAATGATGGTGACCATGGCTAAGAAAGGTGGCACTTTACAGCCTTTTGGACTGAACATTGAGTTCACCCATTTCAGAGCATGAACACTCTCCTCCACCTTCAGCGCATTTCCATTCATTTTATTTTATTTCACTTTATCTCATTTATTTATCAATATATTTCTAAAATTTTCATTTCTTCCATCATTTTTAAGTTCCCTCCCACCCCCCAACTACCCACTACGGTCTCCCCTCTCCCATTCCACTAGGGCCAGCTCTTACATGTCTCAGGTTGTCCTTTAACACTCTGCTTACCTTTACTCTGTAATGTACACATTCTGATCTCTTAATGGGCCGCTATCAGTACCCTTCTTAGCCGTGAGCACATCATTCACATTTCCTTTGTCTTTTTGTCTATGACATCTTTATCAATCCCCCCACTCCTCACCCTCGCAGTATAAATCTCGTCCTATTTTCTATTGTCTTTATCTCTGACAAAGAATCGAAACGTTGGCTCTATTCTCTCTCCACAGTTGCTGTCAGGCCAGTTGAGAGTTTCCAGCATTTTCGGTTTTTGTTTTTGTTTCAGATTCCATCAATCTACAATAATTTGCTTTTATCAATTATTCGAGTGAAGATTTGGGGTGGGATTTTCTCGCCGCACTCACCCCAAAACCGGAAAATCCCATCCAAGGTCAACGGACCTTGGCATGGTCTGAGCACCGCCCGCCATGGGAATAATAGCTTGCCAAGTCCCATTCTGCCTGCTATCAGAGGGACTGAATATTGTTTCTTCATCGACCTGGGTTCTACTGAAGATTTTGAAGGATATAATGGGAGAAAGCCTGGGAAAGCCAACATGTGCCCTTAGCAAGGGACCATTGGAGGCAGATCCACCCTCCTACTTCCAACATTGTAATCAGGGTTTAATGATCTGCTATTTAAAGTAATGTTTGTGGATATGGCACAACATGAGCCAAATTCAGGATGCCCCTCACCATCCCTGTCCCTGATTACAACTGCAATACAATGCCCCAGGGGTTTGGAGGCCACAGCATTTAACTGAAAAAGAAACAATGCATCTTGCCTGTTAGCACACATAAAAGCTCTGTCCTGGTGAGGTCAGGTCAAGTTTCACCCCCGCAATAAAAAACCTGGTGCTGCCTTACTAGAACCTAAACTGCAATTACTGATCTGAGAATGACAGTTACAGAATAAATATGCCTTTGGCAATAATCTGAGTTGCAATAACACTAATATGGCACAGTAAAGATCAGCTAATGAATAAGTTCAGCGAATAGCATACATGAATAGAATCTTCAATGATCTTGATCGTGAAGAAATTGGTTAATTGTGGCTGATGTAAGCCACAAGTTATTAGCCAGGTCATTGAGTGTCCTTTAAGACAGAGATAGATAGGTTCTTGATTAATAAGGAGATCAGGGGTTATGGGGAAAAGATAGGAGAATGGGGTTGAGAAAAATATCAACCATGGTTGAATGGCAGAGCAGATTCGATGGGCCGAGTGGCCTAATTCTGCACCTTTGTCTTATGGACTAAGTCATTCTATAATGGTTGTCAGGATTACGATTCCAAAAGTGAACAGCTTGCTTGCCACTAAGATTTTATCTTTCCAGAACATGTGACATAATAAGGTACAACTAGAGGAAAATAGCTGCAGTTGTGCCACTACTTTTGAACCCTGGGTGCATTTCAGTACAGAAGTGGCAATATAACTTGAAAGTCAGGTCCTGAATTGACTCCTGGGCCTGTTATAACCAAGCAGTGAAACCCACTGACCCCACCTTTTCCAGGAAGCTGCCTATACTGATTTGTGTAAACTCTGGCTGCAGTATAACCCCAGCCCGGTACAAAGACATGCAATAAGAGGGTCGTAATTGTCCGTTAGACTGCTTTAGTACTCTAAAAATTAGTTTTTCAATACATTTAAGGCAATAAAAAAAGACAACTTTTTTTCTCTCAACTAAACATACAGCCCATCCTTCATAGAATAGACCATTATATATAAACACCCAAACTCACATACACAAAACTCCATGATCACAGATCATGGATGTGACCCCAGTGATTACAGGTGGCAGTTTGCATTTTCTCCTTGTGTCTATATGGGTTTCCTCTGGATGCTCTGATTTCCCCCAAAGGTGTGCGGGTTAGGTTGATTGGCCATGCTGAATTAACTCTGGTGTCAGGGGGATTAGCAGGGTAAATGCATGGGGTGACAGGAATAATAATGTTGCCCGGGTGGGACTGTGGTTGGTACAGGCTTGATGGGGTGAATGGCCTCCTCTGTTCTGTAGGGATTCTATGAGTCAGCTGACCACCACATCATTTTGTCATTGGTTTCATAGTTTACTGGGTCAGCTGACCCTTACAGCTTGTTACCACTGGTCACACTGTAACACACCCAATGTTATCTTTGGTTTTCTTCTAACACATATTACAAAAAGTTTACAAATGCATCCTATTTGTAGACATAATAAGCAGAGTGCTACATGATAAAAACCTTTTGCAACTCATCATAGAGAAAGAGAAGTATGTTGTGGAAACTCAGAGAGGCAATGTGGCACTGCAGCCAAACCTACTATAATTACATGCCTCAGCATTACAAACTCCCAAAGACGCAAAAGTGGTTCTTAACAAGCGTTCACTTCATCAAGTTCCACATTTCTTTATTAGCAATAACAAATTTTCCACTGGGCTAAGGGGAGATGAACTATCTAGATGAGAACATTCTACTAACAGATCATTAGAATTGCCAACTGTTGTAACAAGACAAATGTTGCAATATTGTTTGCGATGATGGGGTTTTTAACAACAAGAGTTTATAACTTGCAATTTATAATAACAACTTGCTGTAATGAAAAGGATATAATATCCGAATTTGTTACACGGTTGTTTAAGTAAGTATATTTGTATTATTCACACATCCCAAACTGTGTACGTTTTACACCAAGATATTTTCTGGGTTTAATAGCATCAAATAACGTAACCTAGTGTTCTGTCAATAAGAGGAATATGTATGAAGTGCATTAATAATTAAATTTTATGAAATGTAGAATGTGTGTAAAATGCATCGGTATAAACAGTGCGGTGAGTTATTAACATTGAAATGCAAATAAAATTCATATTCAATATCTGCTTGAACACAACGGATGGCCAATGCTTTATTTTTTTTGTTCAAATCTCATTTCTTCCATATTCCACGATTATGTGATGGGCCCAACACTGCATCTCTGCATTTCAAACACCATTCAATTATTTTTAATCTTTAATAATTTATAAGTCAGTTCACCTTTTGAAATAGTTCCAGCATTCCTCTCACGTGTGAGTATTGGCACCAACTACTTTCAAAGTCGTGTTAAAAAGAAACATTTCCATTCTTATCTCTACTGTTTTAGGTGCTAAACATTCTCGAGTATCCCCACACTCTCCATCCCATCCCTATCCCCCTCCCCCTTACCCTGTAACTGTAATGGTGGTAATGCTTTAATAAGCATCCTTAAGTTTTAAAAATCTCAAACCCCAATTACTCGACCACTACACATAGGACTCTGCAATTAGATGCAAGCTCAATTCAGAATAATTTAAAGCTTTAATGGGAAAGAAAACGTTTTACATGGTAGTCAACTGAGGCACCCTATGGGACAGTCAACTGAGGCACCCAATGCGGCAGTCAACTGAGGCACCCTCACTCACCATCTAGTCAATGTGGTTGAGCTCCTAATTTCTGCCAGGCTGTCCATGTGGTAACAGATGAACAAAGGCACTCTAGAGAGAGAAAAAAAAGTTACAGATTTTGCCACTCTGTGTAGAAACTCTTGACGGGTTGATAACCCAGCAAAATCGCAGGGGCCTAATAGTGATTTTCTGGTCACCCAAGGGGAGGGGATTGGTTCATGGGACAGGGGCAGGGGTAGTATTTGTTCCATCATTGTTCGCAAACTCGTCAAAGTTGTTCTCCAGAGTTACATTATATAAAAATGTGTTCTCTGTATTGCTCAGAGCCCATTTATTTTGATTTTGTTGTCATAATATTTCTCATGCAATGTATCTTTCTTAGCTAAGTGCATTGCCTTAAAACGTAGCAAGTAGACTGCCTCAACCGATCTACATGTGAAGTCAAACCAGGATGAGACTCAAAATGAAACCTAAAGTGTTTATCATTGCACAGATAAATATATAACGTTGCTTTCACTGAGAAAACCTTGCAACCCTTTTTAAACTTTCAATCAATTAAACTGGAATGTAACAGCATCACAGACTCAATAAATACTCATTACCAGTCATATATATCCTCAACAGTCAACTAATGATGCTCGGGCATCACAGCAAAATCAAAGCTAAACAAAGACATCAGAAATAAAATTGAACTTTAGTGACAGTAAAAAAAATCTTTATCATCTAACCTAATCTGGAAACTCAAGGAGCATTATTCTGCAACATAGAGGAGCGTTTTAAGTTATTCCCTAAAAAGGAATTTTTTAAATTCCTGTGTAAAAGGGAAGCAAACTGTAAATTATATAAAAATTACACCAGTTGTAATTTATTAGCAACAATAAGTGTCTTAAATTAATCAGTAAAATTGGGGCCCATTGCATATTAATCTAATGCAATGATACATTTTCAATTATCCCTGTATAATGGGGAGCACAGTGTAAATGCTTCTGCAAAGGGAGGTATATCTGAAACGATTCTACATGAAGTATTCAATGGAGTAAATAATATACACAAGTATTTTGTAAAACATAATCACATTTTAAGTTTTTACATACAACGGGGACTATTTTAGTAAAAAGGAATGCATATATGTCTATAAAATGATTCTGTAAAACAGGATTCCATTTTAAATTACTCTAAGTATAGTATGTTCAAATTACTTTGTAAAATAGCAGCTGGTGTTAAATTATTCCGTAAATAAGTCATACATTTTAAATTATTCTCAAAAGTACGGAGATTATTGTAAGGTATTTTTGCAAAATATTTTGGACAGGTTTTAAAACGATTCCGCAAATACTGGGAACATTTTAATTTCCTCACAAGTAAACAGATGGAATTTTGTTTTTGTCTCACAGATGGGAGTTCTATGTTATCATAAACCAAATCACAAAATGGAGATTAACCTTTCAAAAAAAAATAAGGGAGGGGGGGATTTTTCTCATCAAGGTTGTGATGTGAGTTCTGGGAATGAATTGTTTTTCACTGGATCACCAAATAATGATAAGCTTTCCTCTCATAAAAAAAACTGGAGAGATTTTCAGAAAACAAATGTGTGGTTAAGATAGGAGGAAAATATTGATGTGTATTTACAGGCCCAGATGATTAGTGCCCAGTCCTAATTGTATCAGTTATTCTTACTGTGTGAACATTCAATTAAAAAAAAACGCGTGACAGGTCCATTTTTGAGAAATCCATTCGACAATGAATGAAATGCAGCATCCTTGGTCAAGGCTGAAGTCGTGCTGTTACGTATTTGGGAGAAAGCCGGGCACATTGCTAATCAGGTCATTTTACTAAGTGTCCGTAGACTGAAACAGTACAGATTGCACCCTTTCACTAGGTCAACAGAAAGAATAAATGTCATGAATTGAAGCCTGATGTTTCTGCTCTCTTACAGATCGTCCCATACAACACCAACAGGGCACTTTTCAGCACACAAGTCAATCTGCAGCGCTTTGTAGTCGGAATCTCACAATGCCCTTAATAAGACTGCTTTGCATATTAAAGTTTCAACGCAGTGTGACTGCTTCTCGGCTGCTGAACGTAAGAAGAAATTCACTCAATTCCGCCGACGTTTTAATTTAGCAGCTCATTACTTTTCCATTCTGACTCTCTCAGTTTTGCATTGCCCTCGAACTCCGGTTTGAAAAAGACAGAGGAATTGTTGATGATACATTTGAAGGTGTTATCCAACATCCTCGTGCATTTAGCGGTGCTTCCTATTTGATCATTTTGCACAAGTTACATGAAGGAGGTGATGATTGTTTTTGAGAGAGAGTCAAGCCGTTTGCGTCGGGATGCTTAATATTTATACGTGAAGGAAACAGCCATTTTCAAACAAAACCAATGAAGAAGGTGCTTTTATTAAAAAAAAATATAATCTTTAACTGGGTATCCTCCAGTTAAAGAATAAAATAAATATTTGCTATCTAGTCTTAGTGAGCTGGATCCTAGCATTTTTTTTCCACACAGATTCTCTCCTGGGTCTCTTTTTTCTTTTTGTTTGAGTGCATCTCCCCCCAGCTTTCTGTTAAAAATCTCCACCTTGTAGTTGTGTTAATGCTGACTTCAGTCCTGCTGTGGTGAGAACTTCACATCTGCGTATTAATGACAGTAAAGATTAATTTCCCCAAGCCACTGCCAGAACCAAAAATACCAGCAGACACCCCCTAAACAGACACTTCTAGTGTGGGAGGAGGAGAGAAGGGGGGGATAACTTTCTGCTGATCCAGTTATTTTGCTTTTCCTTTCTGCCACTCAGCTCCAATGAAAGTAACCTCAACTGAATTTCTTTTTTAACACAGGTCTGCAAAACAAAAAGGAAAACAGTAAACACCAAATAAACTCCCTGAGACACAGCGATTCTAAACTGTGGTCGCCCTGGGAACACTTGTGCTCATTTTTTGTACCTCCTGGATCAATCCTGGCATGGTTTTGAGTCTCCGGTCATCCACTCGCCCTCTTCTCTACAGTGACGCTTTTCGCGGTGGCCTCGTGACTGCACATATTTGCTTCGGGGCATTGCAAAGTCTGCAAGAATCTATTTCTGTATCGCTCTGGTTTTTAGCTCTGCCGAGCGAAATTCCACACAGTATCGTCAGCCTTGACCCGATGGAAAGTGGTTTGCGCCACTCCACACTGACAGATGGCCCAGGAATTAAAGATCTGTGCTATGTGGTAAATGTTGTTTTGCCATTGTTAGTCTTTTGGAGGCCACTGGGTCTGATGCGATGGTGAACATGGGCAGCCACAGCGATTAGCACCGCTGTCTCACAGCTCCAGGGACCCGGGTTTGATTCCCGGCTTGGGTCACTGTCTGTGCAGAGTCAGCACATTCTCCCTGTGTCTGCGTGGGTTTCCTCTGGATTCTCCAGTTTCCTCCCACAGTCTGAAAGATGTGCTGATTAGATGCATTGGCCGTGTTAAATTCTTCCTCAGTGTACCCGAACAGGCGCCGGAGTGTGGCGAATAGGGGGATTTTCACAGTAACTTTGTTGCAGTGTAAGTCTACTTGTGACTAATAAATATACTTTACTTTTACTTATATGTCTGTGTTGCATTTCAAAACATCCTCGAAGCAGCTTAGACTCATGAAATACAAACAGAAAATACTGGAGGGACTCTGCAGGTCGGGCAGCAGCTGTGGAGAAAGAAATTGAGTTAACATTTTGACTCCCAATGACTTTTCTTCAGAGCCATTCACCTGAGTGGAAGGAGAAAGAAAGAACTTTCATTTATATAGAGCCTTCCATTACAGCAAGACATCCCAAAGAGTGGGATAAAGGCAGCACAGTGGCACAGCGGGAATTTTTACAGTAACTTCATTGCAATGTGAATGTAAGCCTACTTGTGACTCTGATGAAATAAACCTTTACTTAATGAGCTACCATTAGGTGTCACTGGTACAATTACTCACAATGTTGTTCCAGCATTGGAGACAGGAATGGACGTAAATTCGATACAACTCACTGTAAGAAAGCCATTTCTAATTTAATCTAATCGCAATGCAGTGGCATCATAATGACAGTGGGATTATGCTATTTGGTTCAGATATAGTTACAGCATTATGTAATAACACTTGCTTAATTACAGTATACAATGTTATAATCAAATTGTATTGTTATCATCAGAACGCAGTTATAGCTACATGTAATGCATTTATAGTCTTATTACCTTCCCTAAGTATGATGTCAAGGTTGTTTTAGTAACTGGACTAGCTCAGTATTTAGGACAATAATCTTCATTTAAATTGTGCCTTTTACAATCTCAGGTATTCCAGAAGCTTCACAAGCTATGTACTTTTGTCATAAATGTGGTTAGCACTGCTGCCTCACAGCAGCGGGGACTTGGGTTCAATTCCCGGCTTGGGTCACTGTCTGTGTGGAGTTTGCATGTTCTCCCCGTGTCTGCGTGAGTTTCCTCTGTGTGCTCCGGTTTGTGCCCACAGTCCAAAGATGTGTGGGTTAGGTGGATTGGCCATGCTAAGTTGCCCCTTAGTGTCAAGGGGACTAGCTAAGGTAAATGCATGGGGTTAAGGCCTGGGGCGGGATTGTGGTTGGTGCAGACTCGATGGGCCGAATGGCGGCCTCCTGCACTGTAGAATTCTATGATAATATACAAAGCCCATTGGGAAGAAGAAATAACACTTGCGTTCTTGGCGGCTTTTGGTAACAATGCTATATGGAACTTCTGTCCTGCCTGGGATGGACATTTGAGCTGTAAAAGGAGACTGAATAAGCTTGGATTGGTTTCTTTTGATCAGAGAAGAATAGAGGGGACATGATTGAGGTGTATCAGGTTATGAGGGATATGGACAGGGTGAGTAGGGAATAGCTGTTCCACTTGGTTGAGGCATCAATCACAGAGTTTTAGGATAAGGGGCAGGAAATTCAGAGAATGGTGGGAATCCAGAATGCACTGCCTGGGAAGGTAGTAGAGACCAAAACCTTACATATTTCGATGAGCACTTGAAATATCAAGGATATGGGACAAGTGCCGGAAAATGGGATTCGTGCACCCTTCGTTGTAGCTACTGTTGGTGCAGATTCGATGGGCAGAAGGGCCTTTGCTGCGCAGTAATGACTCTATGACTCTGACATAGGAGTGGTTGAAGAGAACAGTGTTAATGCATTTAAGGGCAACCTAGTTAGGTACTTGATGGAGAATGGAACATAGGATCTCTCGATAGTTTAAGATGACATAAAGTGGGAGGAGGGTACTGAGGAGCATAAACACCAGCATAGACCTGTTGGGGTCGAATGGTCTATATTTGTGCTATAAAATTCAACGTACTGGAAGATATCCAAATTCTGTTGCCTGTAGGCTCAAAACGAATACATTTTTAACTTAGAATCCTGACAGTGCAGAAGGAGACCATTCAGTCTTTTGACTTTGCACTGACAGACCAGCCAACTCAGGTCCAACCCACCCTGTAATCCCGTACATTTACCATGGCTAATCCACCGAAGCGACACACCCTTATACACTAAGGGGCAATTTAGCAAGACTAATCAACCTAACCAGCACATCTTTGGAGTGTGGGAGGAAACTGGACCACCTGGAGGAAACCCAGACAGACACCTTGAGAACATGCAAGCTCCATTCAGACAGTGACCCAAGGCCAGAATTGAACTTGGGTCTCTAGCGCTGTGAGACAGCAGTGCTAACCACTGTGCCACCATGTCGCCCCTTGATGGAGAGAAGAGAGAGGGAACATTGGGAGTTGGAGGGTGTCGCTCGAATGAAGTATCTACATTTGGTTCACGCCCATAGGAATTAACTGCAAAGAAAATTCTAGAGCTGAGAAATTGGCAGATGTGAGTGTGGCAATCAGAATGTCATCTCCGGGCTTGCTGGAAATAGGTCCTCGGACCTGACCTGTGTAAAACCAATGAGCCATGCATGTTAGTTGCATGTCTGTGGATTGCTCTCAAGTTAGAGCCCCAGGAAATTTGACCAACTCCATTGTCACATAGGAGGCTCTGCTACAGGGGCTATCATGGGTTATAGTCCACCTTGAGGATGTCCTTATAACTGGATTGACAGAGGTGAACATCTAGCAAATTTAGATGAGGTGTTAGATTTCAGGAGGCTGGAGTTTGCCTCAAGAAAGAGGAGCACTTTCAAACCAATGAGGTGACCTATCTCGAGCACCATGGAGATGCACAAAGATTCCATCCTATGGAGGACAAGATGAAGACCAAAAACACAACTGAACTCAAATTGATTTTGCAGATGACAAACTACTATGGATGTATTGCTTTACCAAATTCACCAATAGTATTGGCTTTCTTGCATATTCTGCTGAAGAAACATCATCATTAGTCTTGGAGGGCTCCACAGGAGGACGCTTTCAACAGAGTAAAGCAATTGCTACATTCCTCAAGGCTGTCAGTACAATTTGATCCACCTAAAGAATGGGTATTGATGTGCGATGCCTCTCCATATGGTGTTGATGCGGTGTTGTCCCATGAGATGGACAATAGCTCTGAAAGGGCGATAGGGTATGTATCAAGCACCCCCTTGGAGGTCAAAAAGACAATCACAAATCGAGAAGGAAGGACTTTGATGTCAAGAAACTTCCCCAGTACTTACATGGTAGACACTTCACCATCATTTCTGACCAACAATTGCTCCTGGCTCTTGGACAAAGCTATCCCATGGGCGTTAATTCTGTCAATATAATTTCAAGCACGACCTGGAGCACATACAATGAATGTGAGTGTTCTTAGCCGCCTACCTTTGTAAAAAAGTATCACAATTTTAGTGCTGCAATGTTAGAAATGGAGGGCTTGATACTAAGATCTGACTGCCTCCAGGATGTGGAGGTGACATGGCCCCCAGATTACAGGCAATGCCTTATAACTTCCATTGTTGCCATGGCAATCATTCCCCCCCCACCACCCCCGCACTTCCTACAGTGATAGGGCCAACTCAGCAATTTTAATAAATTCTCAACAAAGGAAATCTTCTTGTGCAAACCACTGTTACATTGTTACCCAACAATATCCCACACCCCTCAGTTAATCTAACACCAAACAAGTTGCCCGCTGTTTCGGCAGAGCTCCTGATTGCTGCACAAGCCTTGACCACTTGCTAGTTTAATGTTCCTAACATGGATCCTCCCTTCCTATTGGAAAACCAGTGGAAAATCCGTGTCGCTTCGGTGGGGGAAACCAAAGTCTATTAAAGTGCTTCTCACTGGCCAGTTGGTGGGCCTTCCCTGGCAGACAAGACCCTGACAGCAGACTTCCCTCTATTGCCGGCAGCGCCACCAGGAGTGATGGCTGTTGCTGGTACTACAGAGATGCCTTCACCAGAGATCATCACAGGATGCCTGGATGGAAGTCAATGTGGCAGACTGTGGTTCAAAGAGGATCTGTCGAGGGGGAGTGGACGGGAGGTGGTAAGGCGCAAGGGCAAGTTGTGGCTCCCAGCCTTCCAGATGCCAGGCTTCTTGGTCATGAACCAAGCATCTTTGGATGTAAGTCCTCTGATGGGAAGCTGCTGTCAACACCATGGGGCTGGCTGGGAGACTGTCTAGAGACACGGGAAACCTGGCCTAATTCATTCATGGCACACGAGTGTCACTGGTTGGCCAGCATTTATTGCCCATCCCTAGTTGCCCTTGAGAAGGTGGTGGTGAGCTGCCTCCTTGAATCGCTGCAGTCCATGTTCCGTGGGTTGACCCACAATGCCATTAGGGAGGGAATTCCAGGATTTTGACCCAGTGACTGTGGGGAAATGGTGATGTATTTCCAAGTCAGGATGGTGAGTGGTTTGGAGGAGAACTTGCAGGTGGTGGTGTTCCCATGTATCTGCTGCCAGATTCCCTGAACCCCCCACTGAATCCAAAGGCCTCCAGGGTAATGGTCTTTAGGTGGTTCAGCAATGAGGTTAATTAGCCAGTGGCCAGCTTCCACAGGTCTGGCCTTTCCTGCTGCTGGCTGATTGAGGGATCATTTTCCCCGCTGGTTGGAGTGGGGTGCATGGCCTCCCCCACAATTACACAGGCCCACTCCAGCAGGCTGCACTGAATCCAACCCCCATGCCTCTTAAAAGCTGCGTTCGAGTATAAGCTACAGCCATCACCTGGAATGGCACAGTGGTTATTACTGCTGCTTCACAGCGCCAGGGACCTGGGTCCGATTCTCGGCTTGGGTCATTGTGAGGAGTTTGCATGTTCTTTCTGTGTCTGTGTGGATTTCCTCTGGATGCTCCGGTTTCCTCCCACAGTTGGTAAGGCGTGCCGGTTAGGTGCACTGGCCATGCTAAATTCTCCCTCAGTGTACCCAAACAGGCACTGGAATGTGGCAACTAGGGGATTTTCCCAGTAACTTCATTACAGTATTAAGGTAGACCTACTTGTGTCACTTGGTTTAAAAAAAAGGTCAGCATGGACAAGTTGGGCCAAAAGGCCTGTTTCCATGCTGAATGACTCTACAACTTCATGACTAATAAAAACCCTACCTTGCTTTCCCCTTTCATTAAAAACCTACCCCCTTTGACCAAGCTTTGGATCATCTGACCTGATATCTCCTCATGTGACTGGGTGTGAAATGTTGCATGATGCTCGCTGAGAAAGAGCTTGGGATGTTTGATTGCGTTACAGATGTCACAGAGATATATAAGTTGTCCTCCTCCCCAACATCTTCATCTGTCACACTTTACCCTCTGATTCCACCTTCTCTGTCTTTCAGCCATTCACACCTTTTATTCTCTCTGTGGGCTGCCTTTGCCCTTGTTTTTTGTGGCCATCCCTCACCTTTCACTCCCTCACCTACAGTATAAATATCTCCCACTTCCTGCGCCTTTCAGCTTTGACAAAGGGTCACCTGGACTCGAAACCTCAGCTCTTTTTATCTCCCTTACAGAGGCTGCTGAGGTTTTCCAGCATTTTCTCTCTTTTTTTTTTGGTTTCTGATTCCAGCCTCTGAAGCGACTCGCTTTTATATGCAGGTTGTTGCTGCGTGTGGAGCAGCACCCTGACAAATCCGGCTCACGGTGGCCGGTTTTCCATCTCCGACGCCGAAATCCGCTGCAGCTCTTTTGAGGAAGTTATAATCCAAGCCTTGCTGCGCTGACAGCACACTCAGGCAGCCGGCATTAAAAAAAAAACCCCAGCTAATGACAACAGAATATACAGCGCCTCAGTAAAGCTGCTGCGTAATAACTCCTGACACTAATAATTATTAAGTGAAGCTTTTGCATGCACAGGCTGTTAGCTTAATAACAATTCATGCTACTGCAGACCCAGTTATGACACACTGAATATGCAGACTATAAATAGTTGGTGTGAAAGTTATTGGAAGAATTAATAACACTGCCTCAGGGTTACAACTAATTCTACTAAGACTTCATGTGACACTTAACAGCTATTATACATGACAACACAAAAGCATTGTCAATTTGCACTGTAATACATGAATTCTTCCCACTAGTAACTCAGTTACATTGTAATGAGCTCCCTGTGTCTTGCCGTCTCCTTAATCCTTCTTTTTATAAGCCGAGCAGCTCCTAAGCAGCCATTTTAATTGAATGGCTTGAAATACTGTTCCAATTTTTTTCTCCTTCTCCCCCTCCCATGACAACAACACCCCCCCACCCCCAAATCTCTGGGTAGAGCAGGCATGAACGTCACCTTAAGCTGATCACAAGGCTCCCGGAGATCTGTATCGAGGGACTAGATTTATTTTTAGTCACGAATTAATCTTTGACGCTAATTTTGGTAGCCTTTGGGATGGAAGACTTGACACTGGAGATCTGTGCAAAAGAATGACACACGCTGAGCACTCCACCTGCATTCCTCCAGTTCTGGCCTCCCACCCCACCCATCTCCAGCCCCTCTACCCCCACCACCTCACCCTCATGGCACATCCTTCACCCACCAATTCTGGCAGGTTACCCCTTAAGCTATGGAAATCTCTTGACAAGCTTATTCCTCCTTCTGCGCTGGAGGAAGTCTGTGGTAAAAGGAGAGAACATGAGAAATAAAGGCAGTGACATTCTGAATAACATGCACACGCAAAATATTTTCCTCCTTTGATTCACTCAAGGAACAATTCCATTCAGTCCTCCATTGTCCAGACAAATCCAGGAAATTCTTAATTATTTTGATAATCTCAGCAGAATAGTTCAATTCAATGCACATGATACAAATAAATCACCCACACTACAATTAAATCACATTATTTTCTGCCACATCAAAACAAAAGGGGCCCGGGTTCAATTCCAGCCTTGGGTCACTGCCTGTGTGGAGTTTGCACGTTCTCCCCGTGTCTGCATGGGTTTCCTCCGGGTGCTCCGGTTTCCTCCCACAGTCCAAAGATGTGCGGGTTAGGTGGACTGGCCGTGCTAAATTAACCCCTTGTGTCCAAAGACATGTAGGTTTGGGGGGATTAGCTACAATAAATGTGTGGGGTTACGGGGATAGGGTGGGGGCTTGAGCCAGAGTTAAATGCTCTGTTGGGGAGTTGGTGCAGACAAGATGGGCTGAATGGCCTCCTTCTGCACTGCAGGAATTCAATGGTTCTTATCTCCTTTAGACACTATTTGGTACAATGGCTAGGATTTTGCAAGCTTGCCACAGCATGACTCCCTCCCACCCCTCCAGCAGACAAGGCAGTCCATATAAACCTCCGTTCACTTCAGGGGGACCGTAATATCCCGTCGGGTGGCAGGGGCTGTAAAACCCTTGCCAACACCTTTGACCAAGCTTTCAATTAAGCTGTCCTGATTCTCGTCTAGATGTGGCACGGTGTCATCTATTGTTTGATTACACTCCAGTGAAGCATGCTGAGATACCTTACCACATTAAGGCCACCATATAAATGCAGGTTGTTGTTGGTTCAAATAGCCAAACTTAAAGAATTTTTTTTGATGTGGCAGAAAATGATTTAATTGTAGTGTGGGTGATTTATTTGTATCGTGAGCACTGAATCGAACTATTTTAAAACTGATGCTGAGATTATCAAAATAATTAAGGCTTAACTCCAACCAATTTCCTGGATCGGGCTGGACAATGGAGGGCTGAATGGAGTTGTTCCTTAAGTGAATCAAAAGAGGGAAATACTTTGCGTGCGTGTTATTCAGAACGTCACTGCCTTTGTTTCTCATGTCCTCTCTTTTTTACCATGGACTCCCTACAAAGCAGAAGGAGGCCATTCAGCCCATCGAATCTGTACTGACTCCCCAAAACAGCATCTCGCCCAGATTGCCATGTTTCCTGTATTACAACGGTGGCAGTAAAGCACTTTCCGAACATCCTGAGTGAGTGGAAGGCACTATAGAAGTGCAAGAAGGGCAGCACGGTGGCGCAGTGGTTAGCACTGCTGCCTCACAGCACCAGGGACCCGGGTTCGAATCCCAGCTTGGATTGTGTGGAGTTTGCACGTTCTCCCCGTGTCTGCGTGGGTTTCCTCCAGGTGCTCCGATTTCCTCCCACAATCCAAAGATGTGCAGGTTAGGTGGATTGGCTATGCTAAATAGCCCCTTAAGTGTCAGGAGGAATAGCTAGAGTAAATTTATGGAGTTATAGGGCTAGGGCCTGTGTGGGATTGTGATCGATGCAGACCCGATGGGCTGAATGGGCTTCTTCTGCACTGTAGGATTCTATGAATGCTCATTGCATTGACTGGTAGAAATGAGTAGGTGGGATCATGGCATTGTTGTTAGCCTCACACAGTGAGGCCTATCAGTAATAACAGCCATTCAGGGCAACTGATAGACACAAGGAGTTATTCTGGGTGATGGGAGGCAAGTGTAGCAACTCTGAGTGATCTGACGATCGATAGACACAAACCGGAATAGAAGACCTATCAGTGGCTGGGTAGATAATTCCTCACTGCTGGAAATAGCAGTCATTGCTGGAATTAAAATCCTTGGGACCACTTTGATGTAAGACGGAGAACCATGACGGTTGAAGGAAAATGAGACATTTCACACAGCAGAATAGGATAAACATAAGTCACAAAGGCCCCTGTGGTTGCAGTGGCGGTGAACCTGCTTAAACCATCGACACGAGCTCTTTTCACCATATCCACTGTGTTGGTTTGTTGAATGAATAAATCATCAAGGAAAACAATTATTTAATACTGTAGCAATCTAGACATTCACTTTGAGTAATCCCCAGGTACAAAGTCTGTGAAAAAGGAATCAAGTCACAAATTAGACAGTGGGTCACACAGAACAGTGGTTTATTAATTTTTAAGTATACAGTTTGGCTTTTAAATTCGCATGGAAAAGGATCTTCCTTGAGAACAGCCAGACAGGAAGACTGAAATATTTAACCTTAGATGGGTTTTCTAAATCCTAAATTATGTTTTACTAAATCCTTGATATTCATGTTACGCTGTGCACTAAATTCTTGGACACTGTTATTAAACTCTTAAGTATACTTCCATCCACAGCAAAAGTCTTTCCTAAGGACAGAGCTCAGAAATAGCTCAAACCATAGCAAGATCAAATACAACGAGTCACACGGGCTAGAGTTTTTTTGCCATCCTCGTATTTTCTTTCTGACTAATACAGTGACTTCAGCTCCCAATTAGAGACAAGCGTTCCGACTGCAATGTTTTTGTCAAAGCAAGGACCATCAGGAAGATTTGTAGCTCCCCTGTCATTTCTCTGAACTTTAACTTGTTTCTTCTAAAGGAAGATCACCCTGATGACATTCAGATGCAACCTGAGCACAGGGATGAGATAATAACGTCACTCAATACTTGGGAGATTGGGTCAGGCCGAGAGGAGCTGAATGCACTGTCCCTCAGTGGGCAGCACAACACTGCCATCATGTGGTCAAATTGGGCATGTGCCCCCCCCACTACCTGAGAAAAGGACACAGTGCAGAGATGGTGCGCCAATGGTGGAAGGATTGATTCTTCTCCATTTCAAGCCCTTCATTCCTATCTTTATTCAGTCGAAAGACTCATGTCCATCAATCAGTGCTTGGACTTTGTTTCTTTGGCCCATTCGAGTTCAGATATCTCCCTATTTTGAAATTTTCTATTCAAGTATTATGCTTTGATTCCTTCCTCAACTCTGTTCTATCCATAGCTTCATTTTATCCCTTATTTGTGGCTTTGGAGTGATGAAGATGTTGGATGTCTTCATCAGGAAGATGCTGGCGTGATAGCTCTACTGGAATAACTTGGGTAGTCCTGGAGCTCAAACCTTCAGCACTAAGACTGGAATAAGAACCTAAGAACGTCTTACGTTCTTATCCCAGTCTTAGTGCTGAAGGTTTGAGCTCCAGGACTACCCAAGTTGTTCCAGTAGAGCTATCACGCCAGCATCTTCCTGATGAAGACATCCAACATCTTCATCAGGAAGATGCTGGCGTGATAGCTCTACTGGAGCTCTACTCTCTCTTTGGCCCATTCGAGTTCAGATATCTCTCTATTTTGAAGTTTTCTGTTCAAGTATTATGCTGTGATTCCTTCCTCAACTTTGTTCTACCCATAGCTTCATTTTATCCCTTATTTGTGGCTTTGGAGTGATGAAGATGTTGGATGTCTTCATCAGGAAGATGCTGGCGTGATAGCTCTACTGGAACAACTTGGGTAGTCCTGGAGCTCAAACCTTCAGCACTAAGACTGGGATGATGCTGGGATTCATTGCCTGAGTTCAATTGACACTCCTTGATACTGTATGGAGTGAATCGAATTGGCTGAAGATCACCAATTCTGGGTGACATCAGAAGAAGAGGGAAGTGAATCATCAACTACAGTTTCTGGCTGAAGCTGCTTGCAAAAGTTCCAGCCTTGTCCTTTGCCCATCATTAGGGATAGAGATGTTGATGGAGCCTCTTCCTCTCATTAGTTGTTTAATTGTCCACCAGTATTCAAAAGTCGATATGCCAACTGCTTTGTTGGTGGGATTGCTTAGTCCTGCCTGTAGCAGGCTGCTTCAATTGGTTGGCATGCAATAAATGCTGTGTTTAGCTTCACCAGCTTGGCACCCTTAGCATTCAAGCTTGCCTGGTATGTGCCTGGTCATTCCTCCACACTTTTTTTAGCGTGATGTGGAGATGTCAGTATTGGACTGAGGTGGACACATTAAGAAGTCTCACAACACCAGATTAAAATAAAACAGGTTTATCTGTAATCATGAGCTTTCAGAGAATTGCTCTTTCAGTCCACCTTTTTGGAGTTGATCCCCTGGCTCAGTGGTAACAGTGGAGTGAGCGAGATACCAGACCATAAGGTTACCAATTCTGATTTGATACAATTCTCCTCCTGCTGATGGCCCACAGCAGCCTGCCAGTGGGCTAGTTATAAGCTGATAGATCTGTCCTGAACTTATCCCACTTAGCTCAGTAGTAGTGCCACAACAACTTAATGGAGGGAATCTTCAGTGTGAAGGTGGGACTTTGCGTCTTCAAGGACCATTCTGTGTTCAATCCTACCAATACTGTCATGACAGATGCATTGTGACAGATTGGTGAGGACAAGGTCAAAAATGTCTCTTTCCCCTCTTCTTCCCTCACCAACTGAGCAGTTATGTCCTTTAGGACTTGACCAGCTTGGTTAGTAGTGGTGCTACCAAGCCACCATCTGTGACAGACATTGATGTCCCTCACCCAGTGTACATTCTCTGCCCTTGCCACCATCTTCCAAGTGGTGTTAAAGGAAGGAGTACTGATTTCTCAACCAGGGTGCGGTAGGTTTCAGCAAGAGGTTCCCCTGCCCATGTTTGACCTGATGCCATGTGTTTCCATGGGGCTGGGATCAATGTTGGGATCCCTGAGGGTCGCTCCTGGCTGATTGTAAGCCACTGTGCTGCCATCTCTGCCCATGGGGCAGGATATACCCAGG
This sequence comes from Carcharhinus amblyrhynchos, assembly GCF_965287045.1. NCBI lineage: Eukaryota > Metazoa > Chordata > Chondrichthyes > Carcharhiniformes > Carcharhinidae > Carcharhinus > Carcharhinus amblyrhynchos. Next base: position 12,912,184 of record NC_137339.1, read on the forward strand.
GATGGTCATGGAGGTGGCTGAGATATTGGCTGCAAGATAAGGTTCAGTCTGTGTGACTATGTCACTCTGTTGTGACAGCTCTCCCAATTTTAGCCCATTTCCAGATGTTACTAAAGAGGGCTTTTGCAAGACCACCTGGGCAAGGCATGCCTTCGTCATGTCCAGGGCTGAGGTCAGTGTGAGATGATTCATCCTGTTTTATTCTTATTAGCTTCCTTTGTGGCAGTTTGATACAATTGAGTAATTTGCTAGGCCTTTTCACAGGGCAGATAAGAGTCAATGACATTGCTGTGGGTCTGGATTCACATTTAGGCCAGACTGCCATGGCACAGTGGTTAACACAGCTGCCTCTAAGCGCCAGGAGACATGGGTTCAATTCTCAGCTTGAGTCACTGTCAGTGTGGAGTTTGCACGTTCTCACCATGTCTGCATGGGATTCTGCCGGGTGCCCCAGTTTCCTCCCACAGTCCAAAACAGTGCTGGTTAGGTGCATTGGCCACGCTAAATTCTTCCTGAGTATATCCGAACAGGTGCCAGAGTGTGCAGATTTTCACAGTAATTTCATTGCAGTGTTAAGCCTACTTGTGACACTAAAATTTAAACTGGGTAAGAATGGCAGATTTCCCTCCCTAAAGGGCACTCGGGAACCAGGTTGACTTTTATTACTTTTTCCCATGGTCACAATTACTAATATTAGATTTTAATTCCAGATTTGCTTGATTAGCTGAATTTAAACTTCCCAGCAGATGCAGTGCAATTTGATCTTATATCCCCAAGCAGGCGGCTCAGTAACACAGTGGTTAGCACTACTGCCTCACAATGCCAGGGATCTGAGTTCAATTCCGGCCTCAGTTGAATGTGCAGAGTCTGCATGTTCTCCCCATGTCTGCATGGGTTTCCTCCACATGCTGCAGTTTCCTCCCACAATCTGAAAAATGTACGATTTGATTTGATTTTTTATTGTCACATGTATGCAGTGAAAAGTATTGTTTCTTGTGCACTGTCCAGGCAAAGCGTCCCATTCATAGAGGAGGAAAGGAGAGAGTACAGAATGTAGAGTTATAGTCATAGCTAGGGTGTAGAGAAAGATCAACTTAATGCGAGGTAGATCCATTCAAAAGTCTAATGGCAGCAGGGAACAAACTGTTCTTGAGTCTGTTGGTCTGTGTGGTCAGACTTTTGTACCTTTTGGCCATGTTGATTGGCCATGATAAATTGTGCCTTAATGTCAGGGGGATTAGCAGGGTAAATACGTGGGGTTAGGGTTTGGGTGAAATTGTTGTCGGTGCAGGTTCAATGGGGCAAATGGTCTCCTTTTACACAGTAGGGATCCTGTGATTAGTCCGGACCTCTGGATTACTAGTCCAGCGATAGCATGGGCGTTAATGCTACTGCACCCGCAACGTAAATTGAAAGGCAGGTATTTACTTTAACGGAAGCGTTGTTGTGAAGGTTTTGCCAGATTGCCTTTTTCTCGCTCCCTCGCACTTTGAGTTCTTTTTTTTTGAAATGTCAGAGGAATACAGAAGACGCAAAGTAGCTGCCGTTATTACACAAAATTAATCATACCTCGCAGCCCTAAACTGGGAGAGGCTTGAAGTTTATATGTGTGTATAAAAAAAAGCACCTCATAACACATTCAACTGCAAATAAGCACCATCAATCATACAACAGTCAGAAAATTCATGTGTGCTCCTACCTGCTACTCACTGGCATGACTTGCTCAGTCTCTAGAGCACAGTGGTTGGTTTTGTGTGAAAAACTACTTGTCAGCAGACAAGTGGCAGGTGTGTTAGGGAACATTTTAGAGTTTGCAAAGTTCTTTTTTTTAAAAAAAAAATCCTTTTCGGGAAAGTGGGTGGATAAATGAGATGGCTGTGATGTCCACGGAGGGGAGAGGGGGGTGTTATCAGTTAGTCAGTCCGCACCATCCGCTTCATCCTCCCCCCTCTCTTTGTCACCGCGCTTTTTTTATAAAAGAAAAACCCCCCTTTGCTTCCAGGGCTTGAGCCGAGAAAAGCCACTCGCTGCTTCGAGTGACGCTCGAGTTCCAAATGGCACTATTCCCCGGTGAGATGAGTGTCTCACAACCGCAAATTATGGAACAGCAGGTCGCGAGTAACTTCATCATTTAGGAGCAGATAGGTGAGAGTCAGCATCAGATTAAGGAAATACTCAAGGGTTGTCTCAGCTTTCATAGTACTAATGAAGCCTGTCATTGCGTTTATGTGGAGGCAGCTGAGTTGCTCAGCCTGTGCTTTTAAAATCCACTTATTAAAGCATAATGAAACTAAGCACGCTGCTAGCACTGGGAACTTGTGAGTGGAAACTATGAAAACAGAGAGCTGGCTGCAAAGCTAGTGTAATGACATGATAAAACTATTTCCATATGGCAACCTTTCAGGGCTGCTTCAACAGCCCATACCATCACCCTGCCTGCTTCAAGGCAAGCTTGTCAACTGCAGGTTTTGTGAAACACCTCTGTGCGCCTATAATGTTATTCCAGCTCAGTTTATTTATGCAGAGGAGCCGAACTGTAATCAAACAGTACAGGGGTTCGCCTGGTGCAAAGTGACACATAACAGCTTCAGCTGTTCTCCCCCTACCCCCCCCCCAAAGTAAAAAAAATTCCCAAATCTAACCCATTTCCACACACCAAAAAAAAAACAAACAAAACGAACGTGTACAGGGAATTTAATAAAAATCAATGGCTTGCGCCTGCAATTGTACCAGAAATAGCTCCAAATATCAGAATCATCTCTTTTGCGTGTTGTCAGCCTTGGGTAGCTTTCTTAGTGCGGCACAGGGCAATAATCGCAGAGTGTGGAGGAACAAGAGTGCGGTACACCTTGTACAAGGCTCTGCTCAGTGACTTGGCAGATTTACTCACAAGCGGTGAATGAGTCATAAGGGTCTTCACATCACATCCTTGTTTGTACAAATCTATCAAAATGCGTGTATTTTAATTCCGAAAAAGAAAACTTGCCCGGTTCACGTCACCATAATGTACAGAAACAGCTCAACTAAACAGTAGAACCCAATTGCAATGCACAAAGCGATACTCCGCCACGCCACTTGATGGCTGTTTGAGAGTTCACGGGGTTTTTGCTCCACACAGACCTCAGTGAGCCGTACCCTGAAATGTTGGGACGGAAGGAATTTGGGGCTCTCTGTGGTGCTGACTGTACAAAATGTGTCATAATACCGCAAATTGCATAGTGTGTGTGTGTGTGTGTGTTCACCACCGATCAGCTCATTAGGCAACCGTGTGAGCAACGCCATACATCTTCTTTTAAATAGTCGGACCCTATTGTCACCAGTGCTGCCATCTGTGTGTTCATATGCTGGAACAGGCCGGGCTGTTTCCGTAACTCTGGTAAAGGACAATGGCATCACCCACCATATAGGTAATGCAGTCAGTTTGGAAAGCTGAACTGTTCCCTCAGTTGACCCAGAGCAACAATTTCTCACATTCCATAGCATCCCTATCGTTTAGAAGGAGGCCATTCGGCCCATTGAGGACACCCCCACCACCCAGGCCCCATCCCCACAATCTTATGCATTTACCTTAGCGATTCCTCCTGACACTTAGGGGCTATTTCGCATGGCCAATCTACCTAACCCGCACATCTTTGGACTGTGGGAGGAAACTGGAACACCTGGAGGAAATCCACACAGATACAGGGAGAACGTGCAAACTGCATACAGACAGTGACCCAAGCCGGGAATCGAACCGGGGTCCCTGGCGCTGTGAGGCAGCAATGCCACCCTGATTTTGTCCCATCCTAGGTCTAAAATACAAAAGTCACGGATGATGCAACAGTGCAGTACTGAGGAGTTGCTGTACTTTCAGAGATGCTATCTTACAATTGAGACAGTGAACTGAAGGCCCATCTGCCTGCCTGGGTGGATATAACTAACCAAGACCAAGAACCTACAAAGGGTCATTAACATAGTCCAGATCATCACGCAAGTCATCCTCCCATCGATTGACTCCGTCTACACTTCCCACTGCCTCGGAAAAGCAGCCAGCATAATCAAGGACCCCACGCACCCCAGACATGATCTCTGCCACCTTCCTCCATCAGGAAAAAGTTACAAAAATCTGAGATCACATACCAAATGTCTCAAGAACAGCTTCTTTCCTGCTGCCAGATTTTTGAATGGACCTACCATATATTAAGCTGATCTTTCTCCATCCTAGCTATGACTGCAACTCTATGTTTTGCATCCTCTACTTTCCTTCTCCCCTATATACTCTATGAACGGTATGCTTTGTGTGTGTAGCATGCAAAAAAAATTTCACTGTATTCCAATACATGTGACAATAATAAATCAAATCAAATCCATGGGTATATTTTGAAGTGGAGATGCCAGCATTGGACTGGGGTAAATGCAGTAAGAAGTATTTTGAAGATCAGAGGAGTTGTCCCCAGTGTCCTGGCCAATATTTATCCCTCAATCAACATCACAAAAACAGATGATTTGATTGTTGTCAGATTGCTACAGTGGGAGTTTGCTGTGAGCAAAATGGCTCCATGTTTCCTACATTACAACGTTAGCCAAACATCAAAAAGTACTTTAAGATGAATGATGGTTGTGAAAAATGTGACATACATCTTTTTCTTTCTTTCGGCTTGCTTTGTATGAATTAAATTCCATTTGTGATGGAAATTGATCTTTATTTCATTTAAGGATCACTTTCAAAATAACTGGTAGCAACCACAAAACCAAATCAATGGTAACACATTCAGATTTGGAGTTCTAACTGTGAATTCAGGCTCGTAGGCATCTAACAAGATTCATCTTCTGCTTATACAGCCTTTAGTGTGGGCGAAAGAGGTGAACAGTAATGTGTGCTGGCATTATGGAGCACACATTATTAAAAGTGTTCATAGCTCTCTCCATACAAGTCTGATGAAAATGTTGTTTGGCTAACAAACTAGCCAAGAGATTATGCAGTGATACTTCTGGCCCTGTTACCATCTAAATCAGTGGCCAAACATTCCCTCCAAGTGAAGAGGGTTACAGCTGCATTCTGTCCCCAAGAAGAGCGCAGACAGGGCAGGATTTTCCAGCCATGCTCGCCAACACTGGAAAATCCTGCCCTTTCCATGGTCTGCCTCTCATCCGCTCCGATTCCCGTAGCAGGTGGAGTGGTAATATCTCAGCCTAAATCTTTTGCTCAACACATCAGAAGTTATGACCTACAAATTCCCAATTTTGCTTCTCCATCACTAGGATGCATTGACATCTACTGTAGATAAGATTAGATAAAGCTTCATAGTCAAAGGATAAGATTATAATCTGGGATAAAGACAAGGCAGATGGACTTGTCTTCGTGAAGAATCTATTCATTCTTTTTTGTGTCCAAAAGCATTACTAGATCTTGTTCCAGTATCAGATCTGAGAATCTTGATCAACGAATTAATTACTTAATTATAAAAAAGTCAAATAATTGTAATGCGCTCAACACCTTATATCACAGAAAAGTATATCACAGAAGGAGGCCATTTAGCCCATTAAGCCTGCATCCATTCTTTTCAAGAACAATCTATTTAGACCCACACTCCTACTTTTTCATTATATGCATGTATTATGTTTCTTCTCCAAGTATCCAATTCCCTTTTGAAAGTTTGTTTCTGAAGCTCTATCAGCCACTTCATTTGGAATCCTGACTATTTTAATATTTGATTTGATTTATTATTGTCACATATATAGGGAGACAGCAAAAAGTATTGTTTCTTGCGCGCTATGCAGACAAAGCATACCATTCACAGAGGAGAAAAGAGAGGGTGCAGAATGTAATGTTACAGTAATAGCTAAGGTGTAGAGAAAGATCAACTTAATATATGGTAGGTCCATTCAAAAATCTGATGGCAGCAGGGAAGAAGCTATTCTTGAGTTGGTTGGTATGTGATCTCAGACTTTTGCATCTTTTTCCTGATGGAAGAAGTGGCAGAATATATGTCCAGGGTGGGTGGGATCCTTGATTACGCTCCCTGCTTTTCCAAGGCAGCGAGAAGTGCAGACAGAGTCAATGGATGGGCGGCTAGTTTGCATGATGGAGTAGGCTACATCCACAACCCTTTGTAGTTTCTTGCGGTCTTGCTGTGTAAAAACAGGTTTTCTTCCAGTTCTTTTGCCAAGCGCCTTAAATTGGTGTTATTTTGTTATTGACTCTGCAACCACCAAGAAGCAGTTTCTCATCATTTACTCTACATAAAGCAGGAAGGGCCTTTTCTATGTATTTTGTCTTAAATACAGAATGTGAAGTACAAACTCATCCATCTTGTACCTCTTTCCTCTCCAGCTTCCTATGAACTAAGGAGCTAAATGTACGAGAACGGAGCCTAAAAACAAACGTTTGTGGACAGATCAATACGTAATTATCTGGTGATTCTACACCATCAGGTGGCAATGTTAGAGTCATTTTACTGCTCCTTCTATTTTTCCACAAAGAGTTTAAACATATTAACCTAGGACTCAGGAGTTAGGCACAGGCTTAGTGCTAAACACAGACAATCTCAAGGTTTATTCCACATGGCTAACGTTACAGTATTAGCAGAACCATGTCCTATTGTACATATTATTGCTCGCAATGCGCAGCATCAGAGAGATTTAACACTACATGATGGTTTCGGATTCTCCCCTACTGCAGGTTGGATTTAATTTGGAAGAAAAAATAAATTGTACGCTTCAAAAGAATGCGCAAGAGATTTGCTTTAGCACAACACTTTTTCTTAAAAAAAGAAAATCATTGAGAAACTTTGTGACACGATGTTACAGTCACACAGCTTATCGATGGTTCTGAGTGTCACAACATTTAAGTTGCATTTTCGATGATAGAACTAATGCCTAAAATCCTGCCGCCAGCAAGCGAATTTATAAATAGCAAGTGTCATTCCGGCAAGTGGAATCTCTGCAGCACAAATTAGATGTGGGTGAGACTGGGAAAGGCGTCAGCGAGAGCAATGACTTTAATCTGATTTTTTTTTTGGAGCAGAGAGTAATGGCAATTTTTAGAATTGTGTTAGTGTCAATTACAGACCGGTAAATTCAGAGCACTAAGAACTACGACCCTGAAATTGCACCATGGCGTAGTAGTGGATGAATATCTCCTTCCAGTATATTAACAGAGGCATTAGCGCGTTAACTTTGAACAGGTTAGCACACCAGCTGGACCAGAGCAGATAGGAATTTCAGACACATCTTGCAATGGCTTGTCCTACAGCTTCCTTTCAGGCTGCTACAGAATGGAGACCTGTATCACAATCATGAGACTGCTATAGCACATTAGGTAGAACCACACAGAACTGAAGAAAGCTGGATGGTCCATCATGCTAACTCTTTGAATGAGCTATTTACTTCTTAACTCTTAGCCCATAACCCCTGCATCCCCTCCGCCACTGACCACCCACCCCCACCTCCACCCCCAGCACAGTGGTTAGAATTGTTGCCTCACAGTGCCCAGGACCTGGATTTGATTCCCGGCTTGGAGGACTGCACGGTCTGTCCCCATGACTGCATGGTTGTCCGCACACAGTCCAAAAGACATGCCGGCCTCCCGATCGCTGGCCAGCGTGCAACTCTGCATCAGTGACCGTGCAACCCCCACCCCATCAGCCCCTGGTCTGCCTCGATCTCAACACTCCAGCAGTCTCAAACTCCCGGATTCCTCCCAATTAGGTGAATTGGCCATGCTAAATTCTCCCTCAGTGTACCCAAACAAGTGACAGAGTGTGGCGACTAGGGGATTCTCACAGTAACTTCATTGCAGTGATAATGTAAACCTACCTGTGACATTAATAAATAAACTCTTAAAATAAACTTTTCATGTATTTTTATCCTATTTACTTTTGTAAGTTTCTAGTTACTTCCAAATTATACCCTGTGTACTTCCCATCCACACCCCCAATGTCTCCTCTTTTGCCAACTATCTTAACTCTGTATCCTCCGATGACGGCTCCTCCTACCATTTATTCTTTCTTACTTCCTCAGAATCACTCATAATTTTGAATACTGATTAACCCTTCATTTAACCTCCTCTGCTTTAAGGAGACTATTCTCCTTAATTAAATGGATCCTTATCCATATAACTAAAGTCCCTTATCACTTGTACCTTTCCAGCAGAGCTCCTCAGCCCCATTGATAAGGCCTTGAGATCCTGTCTAAAACGTGGTGCTCATAACTGACACACAACTCTAGCTGACATCAATCAGGTTATTCATGAATGGTTAATATATTTTTATTATCTGTCTTTGAGGTGTGAGCATCACTGGTAAGACCAACATTGATTACACAACCCTAATTGCCTTTGAGAAAGTGGTGGTTAGCATAACTTCCTTGCCTTAATATTTTACATCCCTCCATGTGTAAAGTCCAGGACTCCATATAGAATCATAGAATCTCTACAATGCAGAAGGAGGCCATTCGGCCCATCGAGTCTGCACCGACCACCGTCCCACCCAGGCTGTATTCTCACAACCCCACATATTTACCCTGTTAATCCCCCTGGATACTAAGGGTCAATTTACATGGTCCCCCCCCCCCACCAACCCTGATGTGAAGCCCCTATCGCCGGTCCCCCTCGATCTGTTACCACACCAGAGTGCAGAGTGGTAGCGGGAAACCCCACCTATTTCTCCCACTAGAAGCCCTGTCCCCCATTAGACCCAGGCCCTCTTGGCACTGCCCAATGCCCCATGGGGCCAGAGTGGCACTGCCAAGCTGGCAGTGCTGAGAGACATGCCCCCTTGCCTCCGCTTGCCTGGGGGTCCTCCATGGCACTCGCTTCACTCCAGCAGGGTCAGGCCACTATTTCCCTGCAAGTGGGGGAGGCTGCTGTAAACCCCTCTGGATTGAAGCACTCCTGGTGGGGTCGGGGGTGGTTGTGGAAGAGGTTCAAGGGCACAAAGGCTTCTGTCCCATGCCAGCTAATCAGGTGGATATTGTCATTTAAATAATTTATTCAGCTCCACCCCGCTTTCAAACGTGCGCGGCGACCATTGCGCCCAGCAGGAAGTTGACTATACAACCACGGCTCGAGTCTCCTAGCCCACTAGAGCAGCACAACGGGCATTATATCTCCCATTATGGGCAAGTCCACAACTAGATATTAACCTGCCTCCTGATTCCCAATTCTGACTTCTGCCATGAAAATCCAGCCTCCAGTGACAAGATATCAATGCTGCAATAGTGCTGATTATTCCAATAAATTATAGAACCCCTACAGTGCAGAAAAAAGGCCATTCGGCCCATCACTGACAATAATCCTACCCAGGCCCTCTCCCCATAACCCCACATATATTCCCCACTAATCCCCTGGAGCTAAGGGGAAGTTTATCATGGCCAATCCACCTAACCAACATATTTTTGGACTTGGGAGGAAACTGGTGTGCACCCAAAGGAAACCCACTCAGACACAGGGAGAATGTGCAAACTCCACACAGGCAGTCACTCGAGGCAGAATTGAAAGCCAGATCCCTGGCACTGTGAGGCAGCAGTGCTAATCACTGCCACTTTGCTGGTATCACATTCGACTGTCATCATCCTTGATAGTACAAGAGAACACTTTACTCCAAGCTGAAAAGGAAGAATAGATGTTGACTTTCATTGATACGTGACAGTTGAGCACTATAGAGTGAAATACAGACACTCACTGTGTAAATAACATAGGGCTAAAGAAACAAGATGCAATGCTTTCCCTAATAATCACAAACTCCAAACACTAAAGATAAATCGGCAGTAAAGCTCACTTTTATTTACTCTACGTTCTTCAGAAGACAAATCTCCCAGCTGGAATATGCCACACACTTCGGACAGTCATTCCCCTCCCCCTTCCAATGGTTGAATTTAATAAGTCTTGAGAAACACTGGAAAGCCCCCTTGGGGTATTGTAGAAACTACTGACTGAAGAAGCGATAAAAGTCATCATGCATATGAAATTCGGGTTGGAAAGTTAATTTGTGCCGTAGTTCGAACATTCAGGCACAGAAGTACGATGAGGGTGCCCTGAAAACTGAGCCTTCAGGCCATAATTCTAGTCTTATTTGAACATGATTAATAGTCCCTTCCAAAATGCGAATATGATGTACTCACCCTGACACAGAATATTGATCTATGCCTGACTAAGGTCAAACACTGAATACTCAGAGGTATTTACTCAGTACTTTGAAGTAAATCCCCATCCTAAATTATGAATAGTAAACTTTTTTTTTAAGTTCTGACAAGCAAATTAAGCTTTATTTTTGAATGGTAATGTTTAAATGTTTCAACGCTGATCACACTTTCAGTTTAATTGCCAAATTGACCCTTCTCTTGATGTCATCAGTTTCATCTCAACCTCGTTCCTTACCTTGCGCAATCTGCGACATCATCTCAAAGACAATTCATTTGAAAACAATTTTGATAATAAGTATGTGATGTGTGGGCAGACTTGGAATTTAAGCACAGTTTTTGGTTTCAGAAAAAGGGCCAATTTACCGACATTAAAAATCTGCTAAATTGCTTTAAAGAATTATGTTCATCCTTCAAGATGAGTTGCCCTTGCAAAGGAACTGATAAGTAAATTGCAAAATGTATGCCTCCAAAATCTAATAGATTCAAATTTCCAAAATAGTGACAACGGCTAATGGATTGGGACACATTAAACATAACTATTTATTCAACTGCGTTTCATCTTGGTCTTAATGTTATATCCAATACTAATTGCTCATCTCACCTCCAGAAAATCCTAGATAGGATGAAATATTTCTTTGCAACCGTCATTTCAGCCATCATTCTTGACAACCAATAACAGCAATATATCCAAACTCCCATTCTTCCAACTTTTGAAAGGACCATTCAGCACAAGGTTTATTTGTACTTAAGAAAAAATTAAAGTGCTGAATTTACATTTCTTTAATTTGTGTCGGCTTCATGATTTCATTCTTTGCAAACGGTAATAGGAGATTAATAACTCACACATCAACATGGGACCAAGGACAGATTACACTGAAAATTGAGTGGAGAGGGAGGTTCTGTAATATATCCAAGATATTAACCCACATTAGGGTCAGTGATGTTTAGTACATTGGAAATATTTTTTCTTCTCTCTGGAGAAGTTGTAATGTATATATTTTTGTTACTTTTGGTCCACAAACTCATTAATTTAGTAGGTCATAAATCTGGGACAAGAGTACTTTCCTCTTCCTTTAAAAGCAACGGGACCAGAAGTGTACAGGAGAATCTTATCCTGCCTGAAGAAAGATGCATTGTTCCTGCCTCTCTGTGATGGTTGATGGGATTGTGTACGGTTGTGTTACTGTCAGTGAGCAATGGGAGTGTATATCAGGAGGTGCAATAGTCCTTTGGGATGCATGGAAAAACTCAATAAGAATTTGTGGAGTGCTTTTCACACAATGGGGGAATGCATTTGATTATGTTATAGCCAGAATACACTGCAACATATTGTACTAGTTTTTTATTTATTAGTCACAAGTAAGGCTGACATTAACACTGCAGTGAAATGTGAAATTCCCCTGGTCGTCACACTCTGGCACCTGTTTGGGTCAATGCACCTAACCAGCACATCTTTCAGACTGTGGGAGGAAACCAGAGCACCCAAAGGAAATTCACACAGGCAATGTGCAAACTCCACACAGATAGTGACCCAAGCCAGGGATCAAACCTGGGTCCCTGGCGCTGTGAGACTGAATGGGCATTCAGCCTCTGACCTTCGGGTAAGCATTCTCCAAGGCGGCCTTCAAGCATTCTATCCGGTCCTGGGGACTTGTCCACAATCAGTCCCTCCAGTCTGTCGAGCACCGCCTCTCTAGTAACAGTAATGTCATTAAGACCCTCCAGTCCTACCACCTTTCCATCGCTAACACCCGGCAGATTATTCACGTCCTCCTCCGTGAAAACAGAAACAAAAAAGTTATTCAATACCTTAGCCATATCCCCATCCCCTACCACTAGGTCCCCTTTCTCATCCTCTAAAGGACCAACGTTCACCCTAGCCAGCCTCTTCCTTTTTATATATTTATAAAAACTCTTGCTATCCTTTTTTATATTAAGCGCTAGCCCAGCTTCATAGTTTCTCCTACCCTCCTTTATCAACTTCTTTGTCAATCTTTGTTGACATTTAAACCTCTCCCAATCCTCTTCTCGCCCACTACTCTTAGCTACTCTAAATTCCTCCGCTTTTAATTTAACACTTTCCTTCACCTCCTTCGTTATCCACGGCTTATTACCTCTCCTCCTACAGTCCTTTTTGACCATCGGAATAAATTTCTGCTGAGCACAGTGCATTGGAGGGAGGGTCTGCTGAGGAGCAGTGGAGGATCTTTAAGGAGATCTTTCTTGGTGCTCAGCAGAAATTTATTCCGATGGTCAAAAAGGACTGTAGGAGGAGAGGTAATAAGCCGTGGATAACGAAGGAGGTGAAGGAAAGTGTTAAATTAAAAGCGGAGGAATTTAGAGTAGCTAAGAGTAGTGGGCGAGAAGAGGATTGGGAGAGGTTTAAATGTCAACAAAGATTGACAAAGAAGTTGATAAAGGAGGGTAGGAGAAACTATGAAGCTGGGCTAGCGCTTAATATAAAAAAGGATAGCAAGAGTTTTTATAAATATATAAAAAGGAAGAGGCTGGCTAGGGTGAACGTTGGTCCTTTAGAGGATGAGAAAGGGGACCTAGTGGTAGGGGATGGGGATATGGCTAAGGTATTGAATAACTTTTTTGTTTCTGTCTTCACGGAGGAGGACGTGAATAATTTGCCGGGTGTTAGCGATGGAAAGGTGGTAGGACTGGAGGGTCTTAATGACATTACTGTTACTAGAGAGGCAGTGCTCGACAGACTGGAGGGACTGATTGTGGACAAGTCCCCAGTACCGGATGGAATGCATCCGAGGGTTCTGAAAGAAATGGCGGAGGTTATAGTGGATGCATTGGTGGTTATTTTCCAGACGTCGCTGGATTCCGGGGAAGTGCCGGAAGATTGGAAAACGGCTAATGTTACGCCGTTGTTTAAGAAGGGTGCCAGGCAAAAGGCAGGGAATTATAGGCCGGTTAGTTTAACGTCTGTGGTAGGTAAAATGCTAGAATCCGTCATTAAGGAGGAAATTGCGAGGCATCTTGAAGGGAATTGCTTGATAGAGCAGACGCAGCACGGTTTCATTAAAGGGAAGTCGTGTCTGACAAATTTACTGGAGTTCTATGAGGATGTGTCTAGGGCGGTCGATAGAGGAGAGCCGGTGGATGTGGTCTTTCTGGATTTTCAGAAGGCGTTTGACAAAGTACCTCATAAGAGGTTATTGCAGAAGGTCAGGGGACTTGGAGTTGGGGGTAGGGTGTTAGCATGGATAGAGGATTGGTTGTCAAATAGGAGGCAGAGAGTGGGGGTCAACGGGTGCTATTCGGATTGGTGGATGGTGACTAGTGGAGTGCCCCAGGGGTCGGTGCTGGGGCCTCAGCTTTTTACCATTTATATAGATGATCTGGAGGAGGGAACCGAGTGTAGGGTGTCGAAATTTGCTGATGACACCAAGATTGGGGGAACGGCAAATTGTGCGGAGGGTGTGGAGAGTCTGCAGAAGGATCTAGATAGGCTGGGCGAATGGGCCAGGAAATGGCAAATGGAATTTAATGTTGGCAAGTGTGAGGTGGTCCACTTTGGTAGGAAGAATGGTAGGAAGGACTATTACTTACGTGGCGAAAAACTGCAGCAGGTGACGGTGCAGAGGGACCTCGGGGTCCTTGTGCATGAGTCGCAAAAACCCAGCTTGCAGGTGCAGCAGGTGGCCAGGAAGGCGAATGGGATGCTGGCCTTCATAGCGAAGGGGATTGAATATAAAAGTAGGGAGGTCTTGCTGCAGCTGTATAGGGCATTGGTGAGGCCGCAGCTAGAGTACTGTGTGCAGTTTTGGGCGCCGCACCTGCGCAAAGATATTTTGGCCTTGGAGGGAGTGCAGAGGAGGTTTACTAGGCTGATACCGGAGTTGAGGGGGTTGAGCTATGAGGAGAGGCTGAATGAACTAGGCTTGTACTCGTTGGAGTTTAGAAGAATGAGGGGAGATCTCATTGAGACGTATAAGATGATGAATGGGATGGATAGGATAGAGGTGGAGAGACTCTTCCCGCTCAAAAAAGACAGTAGGACTAGGGGGCACAGCCTCAAGATAAAGGGGGGGCGTTTTAGAACGGAGTTGAGGAGGAACTTCTTCACTCAAAGGGTGGTGAATCTCTGGAATTCTCTGCCCGTTGAAGTGGTGGAGGCTGCCTCGCTAAATATTTTCAAGAAGCGGGTTGATGGGTTTTTGATAAGAGAGGGGATTAAGGGTTATGGGGAGAGGGCGGGAATGTGGAACTGAGCCACGACAGATCAGCCATGATCTTGAATGGCGGGGCAGGCTCGAAGGGCTAGATGGCCTACTCCTGCTCCTATTTCTTATGTTCTTATGTTCTTATCTCCACTTGGTCAGGCAGGGCTTGGTCAGGGATAGTCAGCATGACTTCGTCACGCCGAACAAATTTGATTGAATATTTTGAGGAGGTGACCAGGTGAGTAGACAAGGATAGTGCAGCTGATGTAGTTTATTTGGATTTCAGCAAAGCCTTTGACAAGATCCAACATGGGAAATATATAAAGAAGGCAAATGCACTTGGAATCCAGGGTAATTTGATAAAGTGGATTCAAAATTGGCTCAGTTGTAGGATGATGTGGAGATGATGATGTTGGACTGGGGTGGGCACATTAAGAAACACCAGGTTAAAGGCCAACAGGTTTATTTGGTATCATGACTTTCAGAGCGCTGTTCCTTCATCAAGTAAGTGGAGAGTTGGGTTCACAAACAGGGCATATATGGAAACAGACTCAACTACAAGATAATGGTTGGAATGTGAGCCTTAACCAAGTCTTTACAGGTACAGACATGATCTTATTGAGTGGCGGTGCAGGCTCGGGGGGCCGGATGGCCTGCTCCTGCTCCTATTTCTTATGTTCTTATGACACACAACAGCGCAGAGTCGTTGAGCAGAGACTGATAGCCAAGTTCCGCACACATGAGGACGGTCTCAACAGGGATCTTGGGTTCATGTCACACTATCTGTAACCCCCATGACTTGCCTGGGTTTGCAAAACCTCACTTACTGTACTGTCTGGAGACAATACACATCTCTTTAACCTGTGATCAGCGCTCCTTCCACTCACGTTGTCGGCCACTTTAGGACTTGAACAGCAGGATGGGGGTAAAGATTCGCATTCTAATCAGTAATCTGTAAACTGTCTGTGCTGTTTTATGCTCTATCTGAGGCCAGAACTCTCCATTCACCTGACGAAGAGGGAAACCTCGAAAGCTTGTGAGTTTACTGTCAAATAAATTGGTTGGACTTAAACCTGGTGTTGTCAGACTTTTTGCTGTGAGGCAGCAGTGCTAACCACTGTGCCACCGTGCCGCCCTAATTTCAGATAGGTGTGAAAATGCCTTATGGCCAATGCATGCAGATACAGTCAGTAATTATTTGCCACTCTCGAGCACTGACCATTTTGTGTAAATAAGCTAAGCAAGGCTCTCTCTTCTGTACCATTATGTCCACACAATTGCCCATCTCTCTGCACACAAGCCCATAAATCTGAGGAGCTTTCCCATGTGGAAATGGAATGTACTTATCTCCCTCTTCCCACAATTTTCCTGCAGCACATTCAATAAGGTGGACTAAGCCTCCTTCTGTTTCAAGTGGGGCCTCACACTGTTTGTTGCATCATGAATCAATTTTGACATACCAATGAGTGTGATGTGTATCACATGCTGGCCGTTGAGATGCCTGAACAGATCTTGACTCCACACAAAAAAAAATGTCCAGCTCAGTGTCAGCCAGGCCCCAGAGTTCCACAACACCCTTCAACTCCCAAATTACATCTCAGCTCAAATTTAAGATCCCTCCACCTGTTCCCATGCTCATCTCCTCCCTGAACAGCAAACTTCATTCTGCAATCGCAATAGATTGAAAGAAGGGCTGACCCCAAAATGGGTGAGGCCTCACAACAAAGACTCCAAAGGATTACACAAGCACCCTTTCTATCATTCACCCAAAGTCCCAAAGCTAAGGCGTGGCCCTTTCAGGGGCCATACAGTTAGCCCACTTATACTTCTGCTTAGTTTACAAGTTTGTCCAGTTGCCCTATGCTCTGCCTGTTTGTACAGTTCCCACATGACAGCACAGGAGGAGATACTTTTTCCACTATGCCCACTCTGGCTCTTTGTCAGAGCTTTCCAATTAATCTCACACCCTTGCTCTTTATCCATAGTCAAACAATATTCTTTTTTTCTGCCAGATACCATTTTGAATTCCTGTGATGTTTAACATCATGAAGGAAAGTTATGAAATCCAAAAGATCAATCAAGGGGAATGAGATTGATTGGATTGTTTTCTCCCAGACACAATAATGGATCAAATGGCCTCCTCTGTGTTGTAAGATTCTATTGACTGGGGGAGGCGGTGGCCTAGTGGTATTATCAATGGACTATTAATCCAGAAATGTAGTTAATGTTCTGGGGACTTGGGTTCAAATCCCACCATGGCAGGTAGTGAAATCTGAATTCAATAAGAACAAAAATCTGGAGTTAAGAATCCACTGATGATCATGAAACCATTATCGATTGTCGGAAAAAACCATCTGGTTTACCTCATGTTCTTTAGGGAAGGAAATCTGCTATCCTTACCTGGTCTGGCCTACGTGTAACCTCAGAGTCACAGTAATGTGGTTGACTCTTAACTGCCCTGTGAAATGGTCGAGTGAGACACCCATTCTAAGGGTGACTAGAGATGGGCAATAAATGCTGGCCAGCCATTGACGCCCATGTCCTACAAATGAATTTAAAAAAAAATACCCCTGTGAACATACCCAGATCACAGTTTGCAGGTTTTCACATTTCTTTTGTAGTAAATAGTTTTGTCCACAGAAATACATATTTTAAAATGAGCTGAAACGAGGACAGACCAATTATCCAGAGATAAAGTGTGTCCGAACTTGATGGGCGAAATAATTTAAGTAATTCTATTTTCAGCACTTCTTTAAATGATCTTACATTAAAATGCTTCAAATGATCTGAAGCTACATCGAAATTATCTGCAGAGAAATTAAATGCAATTAGGGAGCTCTTGAAGTGATTTTAGATGCTGTTATTTAATATTTTAAAAAAATAGCCTTTCCCTGTCAGTCTTTTTCTCTCGGGTCTGCAAATCCACTGAAGATCAGCCTGAAGATTTTATATTAAAATCAAAATTGGGCTCATTCGAAACTGTGCCCCCCCCCCCCCCCCCCACCCACCCACCCCCCCTCAGCAAAAGAAATTTGGGTGTGGGTTGCTTTTGAAGGAAGCAGTTTGTGCCATCTCGGATAGCCAAGGGACATTATTGGAAATGTGACCCCTCCCACCTCCCAAGTATAAATAACTGTGTGTCCACTATCTCAATCCCCCGAGCTGGATTATCTTAATTTGGAGAATTTTCTCTTTTTTTTTAAATTTAATAAGGAAAGCCTCAGATATTCAGATTGGACATTCTGCCTTTAATTCAGCCAAAACTAACATCATCTTTCGTTGCTTCCTCTCTCAAACTTTCTTTTAAAAATTTTGTTTGTTTTTCACTTGTAAATTCTTTTCTTTTCCCCCTTTAAATGCCAAGGTCAAGAATGTGATCATCAGATTAACATGTCAGTCGAACGGGGGAAGGGGGAGGGAACATGTTATTTTGAACATGTGAACAATTATGTAAGGACCAGCTCAAGGCACTTGTTAATTTAAGGCAAAAATAACTCAAATGCCAGCATTTAGTGCACATTTCAGCACAGATTAATGCTGACCAAGTAACCTGCCAACCACTCAGAGTCAATCAGGAATTCAATTCAGAACATTAGAAGCTCTAACTACTTCCTTCGTTTTTTTTTTAAACGGCCTGAATGTGCGTACGAGGAAACTTGATCTCAACAAATTTGCAAAATCATAGATCCACCATCGATCCCTGACCCCTTCAGCAAGTCTCAGAAGCACGGCGGCTGCCGAATCTCTTCCCCGATAAAAGACGCCAATTTAATTTTCAAAGTGAACTCCTCCTGGTCATTTTTCAAAACCAAGCTGAGGCTCCAGTCTCACAGCGTTGAAATAAAACAAAGAGATAAGGCTGCCGTATTGTCCCGTCCATCTAGATTTCATTCACCAGCAGACACAAAACCACGGTAAAAGTTGATACGTACTGACAGGCAGAGAGAGAGACAATAAAACCGAACAGAATCAGCAGCTGAGAAAGACAAGAACTTGCAAACATGTAAATGGTGATTTTTTTTTTTTCACCAACACTTCTTTGCTCCATTAAAAATACTAATTTAAAATAAAAACTTTGGGCGGCTGCGTGGCGCGGCTAAGTAGAAATATCCAATGACTGGAACTTTGAACATGTGTTAATATTTATCCCGTGGGTAAAATCCAAGTGGGAATGTGACTTCGCCTGTGGGATGCATGGAGCAATTTCCAACCAATGTTTCCGCGCTTATCACTTCTTTTCCGAGGGTTTAATAGCCTGAATTTTATGAAACTGGGAATCAAAATTTTAAAATATGTTAAGGAAGTGGAATAATTTAGCAGTGCCTGCGTGGAATAAGTCATAGGGGAGCTGTGATTGAGATCCAGGGGTGTGGAAACTGGCAGGAATTCGAGGAGTCTGGAGGGAGGCCACATATAGGATTACAACACAGTGGCACAGTGAGTTAGCACTGCTGCCTCACAGCACCAGGGACCCGGGTTCGATGCCCGGCTTGGGGTGACCGTCTTGTGTCGAGTTTGCACGTCCTCCCTGTGTCTGCGTGGGTTTACTCCGGGTGCTCCGGTTTCCTCCCACAGTCCGAAAGATAATATGCTGGTTAGGTACATCAGCCATGCTATATTCTCCCTCAGTGTACCCAAACAGTTGCCAGAGTGTAGCGATGAGGCGATTTTCACAGTAACTTCATTACAGTGTTAATGTAAACCGACTTGTGACACTAATAAACAAAATAAACAAATTTTGAATATCTGATGGCTCAGACAGGTGAACACATTATGAGGCAGGATCATTTCCTGGTCTGTGCTGTTGAGGGAATTATATCCCACCTCAGTGAGCAGACAAAAATTCCTACTCCCAGCTACTACTCACAGATCCGCACTCAAAAACCCTCACACATGAATGGCTGATGAGATCTCAACTGTGCTGACGCAGTGTGACCCCTTGTCTGAGTTGCCAAAGAGGATGAACCATATCCCAGCATTAGATTTTGCTTTCAAGGGAGTTGGGAAGAACATTGATGAGAAGAAAAAAGTCTTGGCTATACCCTTGAGATAGTAGAGGCAGATCACCTACCTTTCGTGAGAACGAAACATCCCAAATCATTTTACAGCCAATGAAATGCTTTGAAACTCAGTCACTGTTGCAAAGTAGGAGACAGGGCATCAGATTTGCACGCAGTGGACTCCCACAAACAGCAGTGAGATCATGGAGGGAAGGTCCCCTGCTCCTCTTGGAAATAGTACAAAACACACGGGACTATCAGCTGGGTAGACAGACAACATGGTATTTTAATGTCTGGCCCATCACAGGAATCATAGTGGGCAGAACAGACCATGGAAAGATATAAGCTTATGAAGGGAATAGATAAGATAGAAGAAGAGAGATTGTTTTCACTCGCGGGTGAAACCAGAACTAAGGGCCACAGCCTCAAAATAAGAGGGAGCAGATTTAGGACTGAGTTGAGGAGGAATTTCTTCACCCAAAGGGTTGTGAATCTGGGGAATTTCCTGCCCGGTGAAACAGTTGAGGCTACCTTGTTGAATGTTTTTAAGACAAAGATCGATAGATTTTTGAACAGTAAAGGAATTAAGGGTTACGGATGAGTAAGTGGAGTTGAGTCCATGAAAAGATCAGCCACGATCTTATTGAATGGTGGAGCAGGCTCGAGGGGCCAAATGGCCTACTTCTGCTCCTGTTCTTGTGTTCTTATGCAAAGGGCTGTTGACCTCAGGTGGGATTTTCTGGTTTTAGGGTGAGCACAGCCAGAAAATCCTGCACACAGCATTAGCTTAATGTTTCATCAGTGGTCTTGGTTGAAGGATAAATATTGGTCACTGGGGGATCTCATCTAGTTCTCTTTGAATGGTGTCATGGGATCTTTAACCTCCATCTGAGAAGGTCAACAGGGCACAGATTCAAGGACAGACTTGATGAAATCATTCAATGACAATGATTTATGGTCACTTGGCAGAGGTGCCAGACAACCACAGGCATCCACTGAGCCACACTGATCTGACTGAGTCTGAGGTTTCATGAATGGGATGGAGGATTAAGGCGGAAAGGACAAAATGTCAGACCATGACTAGCTAATAAACTTAGACAAAGCAGGAGCAGATTAGGCAGAATTAGTACAAAGAATGATGGACTTGCATTTTTCCAGCACTCTTCATCATAACTACCCAGTTTCTCAAAGTGCTTCACGTCCAATGAAATACGTTTGCAACATGATCACAGTCATAATGCAGAGAACAAGGCTGCCAATTTGTGTACAGCAATGATCAGATCAATTATTTTTGTGATGTTGGTTGAGAGATAAATATTGTCCAGGTCATTGAGAATAAACTGCCCTGCTCTTCGTCAAAACAGTCCTGTGGGATTTTTACCATTAGCTGTGAGGGTAGACAAGGCCTTAGCTTAGTGTTCATCCAAAAGACAGTACCTCCAACAGCGTAGGACATCTTCAGTACTGCACAGAATGGAGAAGTAGGGGATCAGTCTTGAATTTTGTGCGTCAGTTGTGGAAAGAACCTCAGAGTTCGGCAAGCACGCTCCCGACTGAGGAACAGCCAACAATAGTAGGGGCTAATGAAGCAGGAACAAAAACAGAAAATGCAGGAAAACCTCAGCAGGTCTGATAGCACCAATGGAGAGAGAACAGAGCCAACATTTCGTATAAGGAGGACCCATCGTCAGAGCTGAGGTCTGATAAATCCTAGAGTTTCTTTCTCAGACATGGACGGGGGTTCTGTGCATTTTAAATCGGCATTGGCAGGTTTTAGAACATAGAACATTACAGCGTAGCACAGGCCCTTCGGCCCTCGATGTTGCGCTGACCAGTGGAATTAATCTAATGAACCTCTAACCTAAACTATTCCAAAGTTATCCATATGCCTATCCACTGACCATTTGAACACCCTTAAAGTTGGCAAGTCCGCAACTGCTGCAGGCAGGGCATTCCACACCCTTACTACCCTCTGAGTAAAGAACCTACCTCTGACATCCGTCCTATAATTATCATCCCTCAATCTAAAGCTATGTCCCCTCGTGTTAGCCATCACCATCCGAGGAAAAAGGTTCTCACTGTCCACCCTGTCTAACCCTCTGATCATCTTGTATGCCTCAATTAGGTCACCTCTTAACCTTCTTCTGTCTAACGAAAACAACCTCAAGTCCCTCAGCCTTTCCTCATAAGACCTTTTTTGGATGAGAGGAGCGGGTCCCGGCAAATCTGCTCACTCTAATTTATTGCCTTCGAGAGTTTCAAACCAAACAACTCTTCAAAACACATCAAGAATGCTGTCTCCTCCTGTTCTTTACACACAGCATCCACAAAGAAACTGATACTGAAATAAATGTGAGCTGATTGAAGGGTAAATTGAGTTAATTTCCAAAACTGAAGAAGACATTCAATAAATTACAATAGAAAGCCAGTGTGTTGGAAGAAAACAGCTTCTGCAATGGAGTAATATGATTTACGCTGTGAGAATCTGACTTCCTGCAGCCCTTTTGTATTCCTTTTATAAAGCTCCACCAGCAATGGAAGTAAGGGATAGATAGATATTTATTAAGGGACCAACATTACTTGTTGGCAGTCGTATAATATGCTTTATAAGGGCAGAAGTGTTATACAATATGTGTCACAAAGTATTATTTTTCTGCTCAGGTGAAGCTGTGTGTGATCCAGCCTGTCCTTTTCCTAATTGTTGTAAATAGGCACCTGCTCAGGTTACTGGCTAAGCATATACAGAGGTCAGAGGATAATTGTTTCTCCATAGCTTGCAGCTGCTTTTAAACCCCTGGCTGCTTCCTAAGACGAGAGCCAGAAGGGAATGACCACCTCTCTTAAACAAAACTCTTGACTCTTTGAAATGCGATCCCTTGGCTGTGAGATCTGACATCGACACTTTTTTTTGTGACATTGTTTGAAACATTTCCCGTCTACACAGATTTCCACCTACAAAGCATGATTTCCTGTTGTAATGTTTGGTCATATTTTTACTATTTTTCACACTGAATCATGAACCTGCCTCTACACTTTTTCACGTTATGATCTGGAGTGCACAGCCTGAAAGGATAGTAGTGGCCAGTTCAATTCTAACTTTGCAAAAACCTTGGTCCTAACTCACACCAAGTTCTGATTATTCCTTTGCTCGCTGATTTACACAATCACTCAATAAAGTAGCATCTTGATTTTAAATTCCCCACATTTGTTTTCAAAATATCTTTTTCCTTTATTCTTTCAAGGGATGTGGGTGTCACTCCAAGGCCAGTATTTGTTCCCCTCGGGCTGACTGTCTCACTCAGTAGTTAAGAGTCAACCACATTGCTGTGGGTCTGGAGTCACATGTTGGTCAGACCATGTAAGAATGGCAGATTTCCTTTCCTAATTAGTGAACCAGATGGGCTTTTTTTTAATTACAATAATCAACAGTGACTTCATTAGATTTTTAATTCCAAGATTTTTATTGAATTCAAATTCCACCTTCAACAGGGGTGGGATTCGAACCCGGTTCTGAGAGCATTACCCCGGCCCTCTGAATTATTATTCGACTGACAATACCACTGTCCATTGCCTCCCTCTAATACCTCCATGATGTTGCCCCCCCTCCATCTCTGACACCCCCCCCAACCCCTCAATTGTCCTGCAACTTTCCGAGACACTGAAGCCTCTCCAATTCTAGTTTCTTGAACACTACTGATTCTAATCGAAGAACAAAGAAAATTACACCACAGGAACAGGCCCTTCGGCCCTCCAAGCCTGCATCAATGATGCTGCCCAACTGAACTAAAACCCTCTATTCTTCTGGGGATCATATCCCTCTATTCCCATCCTTTGCACGTATTTGTCAAGATACTCTTTAAACCCTACTATCATGTCTGCTTCCACTACCTCCCCCAGCAGTTCCAGGAACCCACCACCCTCTATGTAAAAAAAACTGCCTCATACATCTCCTTTAAACCTTGTCCCTCACATCTTAAACCTATGCCCCACAGTAATTGACTCTTCCACCTTGGGAAAAAGCTTCTGCCTATCCATTCTGTCCACGCCCCTCATAACCTTGTAGATCTATATCAGGTTGTCCCTCAACCTCCATTGTTCCAGTGAGAACAAACCAAGTTTCTCCAACCTCTCCTCATAGCTAATGCCCTCCATACCAGGCAACATCCTGGTAAATCTTTTCTGTACTCTCTTCAAAGCCTCCACATCTTCCATCATTCCACCACTGGTAGCCATTTCTCCAGCACTAAGCATCAAACTCTGGAGTACCCTCCTCCATCCTCACCATCTATTTTAGTCTATTTAAGACACACCTTCTCACCCATGACTTTGATCAAGTTTTTGGTCGGCTGTGCTAAATATCAAATTTTGTTCGACCACGTTCCTGCGAAGTGTCCTGGGATGCTTTACATCATAAAGGAGTTATATAAATGCAAACTATTGCTGTTGTTATATTTGAAGAAGAATAACTATGTTGAACGCAAGAGTGGTAATAATTTTTCAAAGAAGAAGGTGTAGCCTCCTTCTGCACTGTGTAATTCGATCATTCTGTATTTTGACACAGCTCTATACATCCTGAAAAATACATTTAATGAACTTAAGGAAACTGTATTTATTCTGCCAAAGTAACCATTGAGAAAAAAAGAATCTATTCTAGCCAAAAAAAGGAAAACATCAAGAAGACAGGACAAAAGCAAAATACTGCAGATTCTGGAATCTGAAACAAAAACAGAAAATGCTGGAAAATCTCAGCAGGTCTGACAGCATCTGTGCAGAGAGAATAGAGCCAATGTTTCGAGTTTAGGTGACCCTTTGTCAGAGCTGACAAGAAGACAGAGCATTTGGATAAATATTTGGAGCAGTGGACGATAAAAAGAAATGCAATTAGTTTTCATTTGCTCTATTGTTAATATCTGTGATTCTATACAAGGTAAGGTTAAGTAGAGGTAGTAGGAAGAGAGAAAAGTTAAGGATCATAAAATCCCTACAGTGCAGAAGGAGGCCATTCAGCCCATTGAGTCTGCGCTGACCATAATTTCACCAGGCCGTATCCCCATAACCCTATGCATTTACATTAAGGAGCAATTTAGCATGGCCAATCCATCTAACCTGCACATCTTTGGACTGTGGGAGGAAACTAGATCTCCCAGAGGAAACCCACGCAGACAGAGAAAGATTGGGCAAACTCCAAACAGACAGTGACCCAAGCTGGGAATCAAACCCAGGTCCCTGGTACTGTGAGGCAGCAATGTTAACCATGGTGCCAACATACCAACCAAGAGGTATGTCATGACTCAGGAGGCCTAACTGGAAAGAGACATAGCTTATTACAGAATGCCAAGTAAAATTTAATGTATACAGGTGAGGCCCCGCCTGGGATTACAGCTAAGCAGGCCCAGTCCTGGGCCTATCTTATAAAAAAGTCTCAGGTATGAATTCCAACTGCCTGTTACCAGGGAACTCATACTCATTGAGCCCCACAAGGTGATCAATCATTAATTTCCCCGTGGATCTTGTGGGGGTTATCACAAGACAAGACAACAGAAAGGGGAAAGAAAAATCAAAATATCGGAAAGAAAAGAGGAAACATGACCTAACCAAGAAAATTTAAACTCAAAGGTTTGTTCATTCAACGCAAAGAATCAAATGAATAAAACTAAAGAACCAAAATTATTGATTAAATAGAACGTCAAGCCTTATTGTACAACAGCTAGTGATTGTACTTATGAATAATTTGTTTGTAAAACGTGTTCCTTTAACCTTCATTTAACAAACACACAAGCACTTGGGATAAAATAAAGAGCCTCCAACATCAGGAGCATTATCCAGAACGGAGGTAGCATCATTGTGTCTGTACATATTCTCTGTAATGGTGTCTTTATTGGATGAATTGCATCATTAAATTAAATTGCACAACTAAAAATGCACCATTAATTTCAGAAACAACAGTAAATACATCTCATTTCATAAACGGGGTCTGCATGGAAATGTTTTGCCTGCAGCTACCTTTGCAAAGTATTGAAATCACATTATACAAACAGTAACAGCACAGTCCCTGTGCTAAAGTGTCTGTGATATGAAAATTAATATCTTTTTAATTGTCTGTAACTCGTATAAAGAGTATTCATCCTGACCAACATGTCCACCAATACTTTGATTTTAAAATGCCATCCAAAAACTCTTGGCCTCTTGGACATCACTCACTGCCTTCAACCCACCGTTGCTGGTTGTGCCCTAAGCCATCTTGATTTCTTGCTCCCTAAATCTCCCACCACCTCTTCACCTCTCCTTCCTTCTTTCAGACATTCCTTAAAACCTGCAAAGATTTTAGCCATCTATCCGAATGTCTCCTTCTTTGACTGTAAAATGCGAACTATTGTACCACCATGCTGCTAATTATTGCTTAATTAGCAGCACGGTGGTACAACGGTTAGAGCTGCTGCCTCACAGTGCCAGGGACCTGGGTTCGATTCTCAGTTTGGGTCACTGTGCAGAGTCTGCAAGTTCTCCCCGTGTCTGCGTGGGTTTCCTCCAGGTGCTCTGGTTTCCTCTCACAGTCCAAAAGCCATGCTAAATTCTCCTCAATGTATCCGAACAGACACTGGAGTGGGCGACTAACAGTAACTTCATTGCAGCGTTAATGTAAGTCTACTTGTGATGCTAATAAATAGTTAATGTACATTCTTGACGTTGTGGTATTAAAGTAAATCCTTCAAAGAATATAAAGTGCATCTCATCATTTAGCTTACATGACTCTATATATAGGGGTGTGCAAAGGTGCACTTCTGCAGTTTGTTTTAGAAATATCAATGACATTAAAAGAGCAGCCTTTAGTTGCATTTGAGCATATAAAGAGATAATCACAAAGATCTACTCAAGGCACACAGACAGGATCACAGTGCCATCTACAATTATCACCCAGTCCACAAATCAATCTGTTGAATTTCTAAATTAAAAGCTTGGACAACAACAGGAAAATCTGCATTTATATAGCAACTTTCTTGGCCACCATACATTACTAAGTGCTTTACAGTGAACTAAGTGTTTTTGAAATCTAGTGACTGTTGTAATACAAGAAATATGCGCAGAAGGGGAAAAAAATGGGGAAATAAGAACAGTGATCTGGACTGGTCTTTTATACCTTACAATAGAACATTAATAAAAACTGGTGAAATAAGGGTACTAGTTCAACTGTGTTTTTCCTGTAACCATTTTACACACAGCCAGCTCCTACAACAGCAATGTGATAATGATCAGTAATT
The DNA here is from genome assembly GCF_965287045.1 of Carcharhinus amblyrhynchos. Taxonomy (NCBI): domain Eukaryota; kingdom Metazoa; phylum Chordata; class Chondrichthyes; order Carcharhiniformes; family Carcharhinidae; genus Carcharhinus; species Carcharhinus amblyrhynchos. The sequence continues at coordinate 12,938,746 of NC_137339.1, forward strand.
GTGATGGTATTTAAAAGATAAATATCAGCCAGGGCACTGGGGATAGCCTCACTTGAAAGGAGAGCTATGGGATCTTATACACCCAATCAAGAGAACACACAGGGCCTCAGCTTAATGCCCAACACTCAGTAGAACATCAACCTCAATTCTTAGACTCCACAGAATCCCAACAGTGTAAAGGCCCATTGAGTTTTTACCAACCTTCTACCCTAGGTAGAGCATTTACCTAGGTCCACTCCCCCACAATATCCCCATAACCCCGCACATTGACCATGGCCAATCCACCTAACCATCTTTGGGAGGAAACCGGAGCACTCAGAAGAATGTGCAAAGTCCACACAGGCAGTCACCCAAGGCCGGAATCGAGCCTGGATCCCTGGCGCTGTCAGACAACAGTGCTAACTAATGTGCCATCTTTCTTGTCAAGTCCTAGAAAGGAACTAGAACCCTCAAAGGCAAGAGTGCAATTCACTCAGTGACAGCTTCCCCGTATCTCCATAATCAACAATGTATGGTGGGAAGAGTGTTAGATTGGGATTTACTATTGTGACAGAATTAGCTATTGAAGAAAATGTGTTATTTATAAAGTTAACGTGCAACTCTAGAGATTATTTATAAAGTCAGCCTTAAAAGTTGTACACGTACAAGAAATGTTTCATTGGTCACACTAAATGGTAAGGAAAGTTGGCAACATTGGTAGATGAGTGCACTTCCAACAACACTCAGTACCACCCAGGGTAAAGCAGCCATCTTAAACATTCTCTCACTCCACTACCGATGCACAGTCTCAGCAATGTGCACCATATACGAGCTTCACTGCAGCAACTGACCAAAGCTCTTTCGACGGCACTTTCCAAATTTCTGACTTCCACCATCTAGAAAGATAAGGGCACCAGATACATGGAAACATCACCACCTGTAAATTACCCTCAAAGCCACATACCATCCTGGCTTGGAACTATATCGCCCTTCTTTCATTGCGATCTGATGAAGAGTCGTCCAGATTCTTAACATTGGCTCCATTCCCTCTTCACAGATACTGTCAGACCAGCTGAGATTTTCCAGCATTTCCTCTTTCTGTTTCAGAAGGAGTGAGTGGGGCCTGGTGTTCTGAAGCTGCGGAAATGCCAGGGTCATTAGTCGGACCACTCATAGATGCACAGCAGACAGAAAAGAATCTAAAAGCTGCATTCGTTTAAATGCTAGACCACAAAAAAGATACACGTCACATTTATGGCAAAGAAATGCAGTTGTACTGAAGAAAGAACTATTTTGGAATCCTTTAATGTGATTTTGGATAGGAAATCAGCAGACAACCCAAATTAGATCGATGGACAGTTTAAGGAAGCAAAGGTGAATTAGTCACAGCATAGCATGAATGTATGGTGGCACAGTGGTTAGCACTGCTGCCTCACAGTGCCAGGGACCCGGCTTTGATGCTTGGCTTGGGTCACTGTCTGTGCTGAGTCTGCATGTTCTCCCCGTGATGCATGGGTTTCCTCTGGGTGCTTCGGTTTCCTCCCAAAGTCTGAAAGATATGCTGGTTAGGCCATGCTAAATTCTCCCTCAATGTACCCGAACAGGTGACGACTAGAGTGTGGCAACTAGGGGATTTTCACAGTAACTTCATTGCAGTGTTAATGTAAGCCAACTTGTGACTAATAAATTAACTTTAGACAAAAACTAAGGGAAAGCTGTGCAGTCAAGGTGCCAAATTTCAGATCAGGTGTTAAACCAAGATGCCATCTATCCTCCAGCAGGTTCTCTGCCATTACTGTGAAGGAATTGTCTCCAGTGCTTTGACTAACATTTATCCCACAGTGCACATCACTAAAGCAATTATTTAATGGGTATTTTTAATGTTTGTGGAACCTTGCTGTACATAACTGTGTTGATGTGGAGATGCCGGCGTTGGACTGGGGTAAACACAGTAAGAAGTCTGACAACACCAGGTTTAACACATAACTGTGTTGTACAGCATTATTTGGTTCACAAATAATATAAGATTGGTTTCTAAAGATTAAAGCTATGATCCTGTATTGTGTTGTATTGTATTCCAAATACTGTATTGTCGGGTCATCCTTTTTGCAACTTTTATATCATCTGAAATGCTCCAACATGTCTATGATGCATTCAGTAAAGTTTCTGCATCTTAACGTATCCCTCAACAGATGTATACAGTTGTCACAGATGTGTCACAAGCCAATGGTTCTCACTGGAATATGTATGGTCCAGATTTCCACTGCAACATCGGAAGATTGCAGTAATGCAAAACTATAAAAATAAAGTTTACATCACTGGACTAATAATCCAAAGAACATGAGTTTTTTAAAAAAACCTACAACGTTCCTCGCCTGCAGGCTGGAAAAGTCCAAGTGATAAAACTGTCAGCTCTTGTTTAAATACCCATTCACTGTCAGCAAATAACCTCACAGTGTTAAACTTCCAGCTGAAAGGGGTCGAATGAATGCATGGCAGAGACACAGAAAGTTGTAGCTGTGTTTGTTTGCTGTTTTCTCCTCTTTAAATTATGCTGTCACCTATTGTTAGAACGGCAGCCTATCTCCATGTTCTATCGAACCAGTGAGTAAAGCTTCATTGAGGTTTACAACAGGAAAAAAGGCCTTTCAGCCCATTATGCCTGTACCAGCCATCAAGCACCTATCTATCCTAATCCCATTCTCTAGCGCATGATTCGGAGCCTTGTATGCTATGGCATTTCAAGTGCTCATCTAAATGTGTCTTAAGTGTTGTGAAGTTTCCCACTTCTTCCACCCCTTTCAGGCAGTGAGTTCCAGATTCCCCCCACTGTCTGGGTGAAAAGGTTATTCTTCAAATCCCTCTAAATCCCCAGCCTCCTTCCCTCAAATCCAAGCCCCCTGGTTATTGAACCCTCCACTAATGGGAAAAGTTACTTCCTATCTACCCTACCTATGTCTTTTGTACACCTTGATGAGATCCTCCCTCAGCCTTCTCTGCACTGAGGAGATCAACCTTATTTCCAAACAACGCTATTTTAACCTGGGGACACTAATCCAGATTATTTTAACTCAGGAAAGCATTGTGCTAAACCGACAGTAAGACATGGCAGAAGGCCTGGCACCAAAGTGGCAAAAAGGAGCGAAGTTAAAACATTTAACTTTCTTCCAGGGCCGCTATAGGGTTCTTTGCACCTCTTCAGCCCTGGCCTGCTCCCCCTCTCACTGCCAACAATTCATAGAGTCACAGAGGTTTACAGCATGGAAACAGGCCCTTCTGCCCAACTTGTCTATGCCGCCCTTATTTTTTTTAAACCCCTAAACTAATCCCAATTGCCCGCATTTGGCCCATATCCCTCTATATCCACCATACCCACGTAAATATCTAAATGCTTTTAAAAAATAAAATTGTACCTGCCTCTCCTACTACCTCTGGCAGCTTGTTCCAGACACTCACTCTCCTCTGTGTGAAAAAATTGCCCCTCTGGACACTTTTGTATCTCTCCCCTCTCACCTTAAACCTATGCCCTCTAATTTTAGACTCTCCTACCTTTTGGGAAAATTTATTGACTATCTACCTTGTCTATGCCCCTCATTATTTTATAGACCTCTATAAGGTCACCCCTCAGCCCTATGCTCCAGAGAAAAAAGTCCCAGTCTATTCAGTCTCTTTTTATAACTCAATCCATCAAGTCCCAGTAGCATCCTAGTAAATCTTTTCTGCACTCTTTCTAGTTTAATAATATCCTTTCTATAATAGGGCGACCAGAATTGCGCACAGTATTCCAACTGTGGCCTTCCCAATGTCTTGTACAACTTCAATAAGACATCTCAATTCCTGTATTCAATGTTCTGACTGATGAAACCAAGCATGCTGAATGCCTTCTTCACCACAAACAACGTAGCCAACCATCTCCTGGGGCACTAACCATTCCCTTGGACCTCCAGAATCTTGCTCTCTCCCATCTGCACAGAAGCCATCCCCATCTCCAGCCCCCACCCCTCACCACCCCTTCCCACCCCCACCCCCACCTCCCCCCCACCACACCCTTGGTGATTCCCACCAAATTATAATTCACATATAACTCACTGTAAGGGTTTCATTCCCTCCCTGCACCCCACCTACCCTGAACATGTCCGGGGTTTGTCACAGGAGCGAGCAAACTTCAGAATTATCCAACACATCTGGAACAATGTAATTGCAACCAAATGTTTTAAATGTGCTCTCCTATTCTGTTCGCTTGAACAGTTTTACACTTCCCAATGTTAGTAGACAGCCATGAGACAGCTGGCACTCTGCCAGCCTCATGAGCAGTTAGCACTGCCTGTGATTTTAAGTAAAGAAAGAACTTGCCTTTCACAATCTAACAGCACCCCAAATCATTCCATATCCAATTATGAAACGCAGGATATCAATTTGTGCACAGTAAGATCCCAGAAACAGATAATGACCAGATAGTTTGATGGGCGGGATTTTACAGGCCCACTCGACCCAAGTCCAGAAAATCCTATCCGAGGTCAAAGGGGCCTTCCCATGGTCCATTCTGCGGTGGGCAGGGTGGTAAAATTCCGACGATTGTCTTTTTCCATACACGGACTCAGAAACTTTAGCCCAGATGTTTACGAGGTTGTGTATTCAGAACAGAGTTCCGGGAAATCCTGAAACACAGGTTTCTGAAAATTCGGCAGTTTATTACTGCAGGATGTATGAACATATGGGTTTGGAGTAGGAGTAGGCCTCTCAGACCCTCAAGCCTGCTTTGCCATTCTATAAAATCATGGCTGATCTGATTACAACCTCCTGCCTACTTGCAATAACCTCTCACCCCCACCCCCCCACCTTGTTTATCAAGAGTCTATCTATCTCCACCTTAAATATATTCAGAGACTCTGCCTTTTGAGAAGGAGAGTTCCAAAGACTGATGACCAGCCGAGAGTAAAGTAATTTCCTCATCTCTGTCTTAAATGGACATCCCTTTTTCTTAAGCAGTGACCCTAGTTCTAGATTCATCCACAAGAGGAAATGTTCTCCCACGTCCACCCTGATAATATCCCTCAGGATCTTACTCAATCAAGTCACCTCTTACTCTTCTAAGCTCCAGTAGAGTGAAGCCTAGCCTGTCCACCCTTTCCTCAGAAGACAACCTGTCCATTCCTGATATTTGCTCAGTAAACCTTCACCAAACTGCTTCTAATGCATTGACATCCTTCCTTAAGTGAGGCCAACAGTGTACACAGTACTCCAGATGTGAGATCAATACCATTCACTACTCCAGATTTGAAACCAATACTGTAGCACAGTATTCCAGATGTGAGACCAGTACTGTACACAGTACTCCAGATTTGAGACAAATAGTATACACAGCACTCCAGATGTGAGATCAATACTGTTCACTACTCCAGATGTCAGACCGATACTGTATACAGAATTCCAGATGTGGGATCAATACTGTACACAGTACTCTAGATGTGACACCAAATATTATAATACAGCACTCCAGTTGTGAGACCAATACTGTTACATAGTACTCCAGATGTGAGGCAAATACTGTACACAGGATTCCAGATGTGGGACCAATACTGCATAGAGTACTCCAGATGTGAGACTAATACTATGCACAGTATTCCAAATGTGAGACCAATACTATACACAGTCCTCCAGATGTGAGACCAATACTGTGCATGGTACTGCAGATGATGTCTTTTAAATATTTTCTCCAGTTTTCCCATCCAACAACCAGCCTTGGGGAGGAGATGGCGGTTGGGAGGAAGGTCACTCCTCCACTATGGAGCTGGTAGTCACTTGAAGAAATCACTGTCAGTGGCTGGAGATCCTGAGGTGAGTACAGATGGTGTTCAGGATTGTCCAATCCTGGTTTGGTGGAGATGATGCTTGAGGGTGACACAATGTTTTGAGGGGTGAGCTTGTTGGTCCAGGGAAAGCACTTGTCCATCCTCCTGGCCCTCCAGCAGCGCTAAAAAGCCAATTACTTTATGGGTCCAGCCCTCCCCACCTCCTTTCACCGGTAGTGTTTCTAGACGCTGGTGCGTACCCAGCCAGCATGGGGTAAGAATGGAAATACTTTTAAAATGAAGGCAAGCAGCTTCCTTAATGGATTCCAACCACTGACCTATCTCCTGAGACCAGATTCGGCACACGCCTGCCTCTTACCAAACTGGAGGCAGGCAGACACAAACTTTGGGTCCCCATTTCAGATTTTTAACCTTACCTCCAAACCAAACCCACCATTTAACAAGGATTAAAATTATCCTCTTTGGACACAACAAAAAGAGATGGAGCATCGATTTTTTTTCAAGTGTTGCCAATTTTTTGACTCTATAGCAGGCATCATTCCTAAAGCAGCATTTAAGGGGAGGTATTGGTCTAGTGGTAATGTCATTAAACCATTAATCCTAGAGTCAGCTAATGTTCTGGGGACCCAGGTTTGAATCCTACTATAGCAGCTAATGGAATTTGAATTCAACACAAAATACCTGGAATTAAGAATCTACTGATGACCACGAAACCATTGTCCATTGTCGGAAAAACCCACCTGGTCCGCTAATGTCCTTTAGGGAAGGGAATCTGCTGTCCCTGCTGGTCTGGTCTACACGTGACTCCAGATCCACAGCAATGTGGTTGAGTCTCATGTGCCCTCTGAAATGGCCTACCTAGAATGCCATTCAGTTATATCAACAGTTCAAGAAGACAGCTCACCACCACCTTCACAAGGCAACTAGGGATGGGCAATAAATGTTGGCTGTGTCCCACAAATGAGAAGAAATTTGGCACAATGTCACTGGCTTTATCAGAGCTGCAGGACAAATAACAGGACTTGCTTAGGAGAATTTACAATTGTTGCAGCTTATGGATTAGAGAAGCCACCCACACCAGCAGTGCAATCTACCTGCCGTATGATCCCACTTTGCACAGCATTTCACAGAGACATGAGTAAAGTGAGGCCTCAAATGCCGGCTGTTGTCCGACAGTAATGGAGCACCACATGGTTATGAAGATTTCCCTAAAACATACCGAAATACAGACAGCTGCAGCCAAAGAAAGGGACACTGTGCACTTTTAATGGGCCATTTTATATGTTGGCAGCAAACATGAAACCCTGTCTACTTAGAAATCCCATCAAAAATTTTAATTGCTCCAAACCAGGTGTGAAGTTCAGCCGTTCTTGATCTTTAGCCACTGCCAAAAACATCCCACCAAAACATGGCAATGAGAGCAGCTACAATTATTCTTTATTATTGCACAAATACACCTAGGCAATTTCATCATTATCCCTCTTTATCTGACAGATTTTCCTTTTTAAAAGATGGGCTGTATAATTTATCAGTGGCGCCTACCTCATGTACAAGTGCGGTATATGCTAATATAGACTCAGTTTTTATTCCGTTAATCGCCCTGGGAATTTACAAAAGACAGCCCTTATTTACTCCATGCAGGGAATGTATGGTAATAAATTATAACCATTATGGACCTAAATAAGTCAATGACAGGGAATAAATGGGAAATGAAACCGTGTACCCATGTGTGTTTTTCAGTCATGCATTAGATGCACGCTCCATATGGGAAGCAGGAATGCAAATGCTTGTGTAATGAAGTTTAAAATAGCTGTGTTTTAAATTAAAACATTACAATCACATTTCATTTCTTTCCAATTCAGTTAAAGCAAGATCAGAGAATATAAAAAGTAAACTTTCTCATTAGCAGCAATAGATTCTGTTGTTTTTTTTTCCTTTTGAATACGTGGAAATATTAGGGTTGCTTTACAGAGGAGTCTGTGTAGCTCAGCTGACTTCAGACTCACCAAATAGGGGAACAAGAGGCAACAATATGTATGCACTCTTCTCCAGGACAGTAATTAGCAAGGCATGGACCCCAGACAACAAAAGACCATCCAAAAGACTGCCTGTCCAAGACCACAAGAAATTACAGAGGGTTATGAATTTAGCCCAGTCCATCTGGTCTCCCAGCCATTGACTCTGCTGCTCTTCCCATTGCCTTGGAAAAGCAGCCAGCATCATCAAGGACCCCACATACCCCAGACATTCTCTCTCCCAACTTCTGGGAAGTCTGAGGAAACATACCAACCGACTCAAGGACAGCCTCTTACCTGCTCCCATCAGACTTTTGAATGGACCTACCTCATATTAAGTTGATCTTTCTCTACACACTAACTATAACTACATTCTGAATTTTTTCCTCTCCTTCTCTATGAACAGTATGCTTTGTCTGTGTAGCGTGCAAGAAACAATATTTTACACTGTATGCTGATACATGTAACAATAATAAATCAAATCAAAAAGGAAAATCAATTTTCACTTGGTTTATATTCTACAGGGGTATTTTAGAAATACATCTTTATAGCTTAGTTTAAAGTTTAGTTTTAGATTGCAAAGTGACCAAGTCCAGGAAGTTTTAAAATTGAAAATTTACTTATTAGTGTGACAAGAAGTCTCACAATAACACTTCAATGAAGTTACTGTGAAAATCCCCTAGTCGCCACATTCTGGTGCCTGTTCAGGACACTGAGGGAGAATTTAGCATGGCCAATGCACCTAATATCTTTCGGACTGTGGAAGGAAACTGAAGCACCTGGAGGAAACCCACGCAGACATAGGGAGAACATGCAGCCTCCGCACACACAGTGACCCAAGCCAGGAATTGAACCTGGGTCCCTGGCGCTGTGAGGCAGCAGTGTAAACAATTGTGCCACCATGCCACACAATGAATTGGGAAATCAATATTGAAGGGTATTTGACATTTCAAAAGCATAGGAAGCTAGGAAAGATGGTAGGGTAGTTCTGTTAATTAAGGATATCACTGGAAGAATTGAGAAGATGGCCTTAACTCACCTTTGTTCAAAAAGGTTGTAAGAATACCCCCAGCAATTATAGGCCAGTCAGTTCAACATCTATGGTGGGTAAGCTTCTAGAAATAATTATTCAGGATAGAGATGGCAGTCAGATGGAAAAATGTGGGTTGATGCAGAAGAGACAGCTTGGATTTCTAAAGGGGAAATCATGTTTAAATATCTTGCTGGAATTTTTTAAGGGGGTAACAGAAAGGGACAGTCAAGGTAATGCTTTTGATGTGATGTACCTGGACTTTCAGATGGCATTTGATACAATGCCAGCCAACAGACTTGTGAGAAAAGCAATGGCTCGTGGAATAACAGACAGTAGCAACATGAATACAAAATTGGCTGAATAATAGGAAGCAGATGTAATCTCACCAAGGCGCTATACAATTGCAGCAAGATATCTTTACTTCTGTAATCCCCTTGCAATGAAGGCCAACATACAATTTGTATTCTGAATTGCTTGCATGCTAGCTTTTTTTGTCTCATGAACAAGGACACCCTTTGGACAGCTATACTTCCCAACCTCTCAGCATTTAAGAAATACTCTGCCTTTTTGCTTTTTCCACCAAAGTAAATAACTTCACTCTTATTCACATTATATTCCATATGCCATTTTCTTGACCATTCACTTAGCCTGTCCAAATCCCTTCGCAACCTTCTTCCAACTTGCATTCTGCACTAGTTTTGTGTCAGTAGCTTTTAGGTCACCTAACAGAAAGATAGAGTATGGAAGAAGAAATAAATATGGAGCATTTAAGAAAGCTACTGCAATAATCATCAATGACTTCAATCTACATGTAGACTGGGCAAAGCAGATTGGCAATGATAGACTGGAAAATGAGATCAGAGCATGTATTTGAGATAGTTTCATAGAGCAGTACATTCTAAAGCCAATCAAGGAACAGGCTATCCAGGCTGCTGATGAACAGTGAGACAGAATTAATCAATATAACCTCATGGTGAAGGAGCCTCTAGGAAACAGCAATCATATGGTAGAATTTTAAGTTGAATTTGAAGGGTGAAGTGTGGGTTTACAGCGAACCAGAGCACAGCAACATCCAACAAACAATATAATAAAGACCAGATAACCTGTTTTTATCATGTTGATTGAGCGATAAACATGGGCCAGGACGCTGGGGTAACTTCCCTGCTCTTCTTCAAAACAGTGCTCCTGTACCTTCGACATCAGTTTAACGCCTCACCCAAAAGTCGGAACCTCCACCAATGCCATACTCCCTCAGTACTCCTTTTGGACAGGCTGAGTTTGGTCAAGAAAATGGCATATGGAATATAATGTGAATAAGAGTGAAGTTATCTACTTTTATGGAAAAAGCAAAAAGGCAGAGTATTTCTGACATGCTGAGAGGCTGGGGACTATTGCTGTCCAAAAGGTGTCCTTGTTCATGAGGCAATAAAAGCTAGCATGCAAGTATAGCAAGCAATTCAGATTTTGTGCTCAAGTCCTAAAATAGGTCTTAAACTTGGAACCTTGTATTTCAGAGGCAAAAGTACCACCAACTGAGCCATAGCTGATGACGATGCACCCATCATTAACTCATATACACAGATCATCAAGGAACCAGACAAATCAGTTACTGGCAAATTATGTAATGTGAACCTACCACATATAAAATTCTAAGAAGCATATTATAATCAGTGATATCCTCTTTTTTTATGATGCATATCGTCTCCATTCCATTTACCTCTCAAAACCATACACTAATCAATGGGGTGGAACAGTGGCAGTGTGGTTAGCACTGCTGCCTCACAGCGCCAGGCACCCAGGTTCAATTCCAGCCTCAGGTCATTGTCTGTCTGGAGTTTGCACTCTCTCTCCTAATCTGCACGGGTTTCCTCCGGATGCTCCAGTTTCCTCCCACAATCCAAAGATGTGCGGGTTAGGTTGATTTCCATCCTAGATTGACCCTAGTGTTAGGGGATTAGCAGGGTAAATATGTGGGGTTACGGGTGAGATTGCGATCGGTGCAGACTCAATGGACCAAATGGCCTCCTTCGGCAGGGATTCTATGACTATTGAGAGAGCCTGGTTCTGAGAAGAATGGCCTTCTTTTAGTACAGTACAAAGCTGGCAAGGATTTATAGTAATGCAGATCTGGAAGATCTCACCTTACACGCTCTTTCAATTAATGAAGGCAAATTGATGTGGTGCATTGGAAAAGCATTTCAATGGAACAAAGGTTTCCTGGTATGTTCATTCCAAGGGTTATGGGGAGAGGGCGGGAAAGTGGAACTGAGCCACGACAGATCAGCCATGATCTTATTGAATGGCGGGGCAGGCTCGAAGGGCCAGATGGCCTACTCCTGCTCCTATTTCTATTTCTTATTACCGACAATGGATTCAGCCATAATTGATAAAGATTTACCAGTTAAGGCAATATAGCAAATTTTATATTTGAGTGTCTTCTGACACTAGGCTGTGGAATCAAAACCTCTGCTGCTATCTATCCCCCAAAGAAAAGGTAACTAATTTTCTAATCACAGTTTCATACAAACACAGAAGCATAGAGGATAGGAGCAGGAAAAGGACATTTGGCCCCTCAATGCCATTCATTATGATCGTGGCTGATCGTCCAACTCAATAGCCTATAGAAATGTGATGACTTCAGCCAGGCTAATGAGGTTGGCTTGCGAGTTTGTTTATTTGTTTGGTGTCAACAGAGATACCTGATGAGTCTTAATGGATGGTTAAATCAGGGATCCTCGTGCTCCCTATTTAAAGCAGGTGTGTCAGACTCCCAGCCTGCATTCAGCAGGGAGCAACTGGAAAGCTGGCTGTGTACAGATGTATGGTGTAAATAAAGTAACTTGGTGACAGGACTTTCGCCTCCATGGAATTATTATAAGAAACACAGAAGATCGGAGCAGGAGGAGGCCATTTAACATGCTGCCATACATTAATCTTACAATGAAAGGCTTCTCAAGTTTCTGTGTTTCCTTTTACAATGATCTTCACTCGGTGTTCTGTAAATGTGAATTGGTACATTTCCTTTACCAGATAGTAACTGATGGTTCCCTGATACATTTATCTGTCCCCCCAGCAGGTTGACATTGAGGAAACCTCTAGTTAGTAGACACTTACGATCAAAATGACTGCAAGCATAGGCAGAAGAAGCGGGAAAGTGAATAAATTTATTTCTATTAGTAACGTAGTCAGATAAATATTCTGTGAAACAGTGTTGACGCTCTTGTAATATTCTGTCAAATAGACAGGCCACACTAACGCACAGCTCCTTTTGGGAGTTTCAAATAGCCAGCCATCTAAGAGAAGTATTTTTCACAGTAGAGGTTCCTGGTCATCAGTTATAGCTGACACACAAGTCTTAGGTTTCCAGTTGCAAACAGAGTGGATAGCAGGGATTATCAGTAAAACCACCAGGTGAGAAATACATTGGGTAATGGAAGCTCTTCATTATCAAGAACTTGAAATCCTGTTGCTATCTTTTACTTCACTGAGCTGGTATCGTGCTGTAGTCATCTGAGATCATATCTTGTGACGAAGACTGGATTATTAATTGAAGCCTGTGTGTGTTGTACGTGATACAGTCATCATGCCACATCCCAGAGTCAAACATACAAGCTTATTACTGTGGCTTCATCTCCGCGCCAACTCTCAATGTGAGATTCTTCCTGATTCCGACGTTATTGCTTTGCCTCAGTGATAATTTCTGGAGCAGGACCATTTCTAGGAACTATTCCTCTCCAGATCTTGTTCCCCCAATACTCGCACCCCCAGCCCCCATCATGGAAGAATTCTGCATATGTATAACTCTGAAGTTTTCTTTCTCCCTTTCCTGTCTCATCCTGCCTTCACTCAGAAGTGGAGAATGTCTCACTGCATCATATTGCTTGACCAAAAATGTTTAGGGGGCGGCACAGTGGTTAGCACTGCAGCCTTACAGTGCCAGGGTCCCGGGTTCAATTCTCCGTCTTGGGTCATTGTCTGTGCGGAGTTTGTGTGGGCTTTCTCCGGGTGCTCTGGTTTCCTCTTGCAGTCCAAAAGACATGGTGGCCAGGTACATTGGCCATGCTAAGTTCTCCCTCAGTGTACCCGAACAGGCGCCGGAGTGTGGCAACTAGGGGATATTCACAGTAACTTCATTGCAGCATTAACGTAAGGCTACTTGTGACACTAATAAATAAACTTCTAACTCTAATCCTTTGGAAATCAACCAGCAAGAGATTCAAGTATAATAACCACTTGGTGAGTACTCCACAGTGTTCTCCTGTCAGGAACACAACTCCAGCTCACTTCTTTATTCATTTAACAGCCCGACATCGATTGTTAACAGGCTGTCACATGGACATCATGTCAACACATGGGATCATGTGCCACTCGCTCATGACATAGATACCAAGGAATGAACATCTGTCTGAAAGATTTTGCAACAAGCCTCCAGTACATGGGATTGAACCCATGTAGAAATGGGTTCAATCAGTCACATTTATTCCTCACACATTACACAACGTGTCACCTCTTTGTTGCCAGTTATCCACCTCAAGTAAGAACCTTATCAAACCTGTTAAAATCAGTAGTATCATAATTAAATATTCCAGGTGACACAAAATAGCAAAAACTGCAACTCTGATCCCAGGGTCTAGGCCAGCTTTGTGATCCAAAACAATTGATTGTATCTCCAAATAATAACTGATGCCGAAATACAGAGTAAATATATATCTTTTTAAATCATCTTCGGTGATCCCTTGTGTGGAGGATGATTCTTTCTTCTGGGTGAAAGTGAGGTGCCAGTTTTGGTTATGATTAGCTGATGTGCCCTATTTTAACCTTGCAAGCCCTCCCGCAGTGAGGACATTATTTGCCAGCTGCTAGAGCGCGATGATGGGTTGGCGGCCTGAGCAGGCTCCATTGCTCTCGCTGTTCTCTCTGTGTTGATTGGAAGCTGTTTTTGACAATGGATCGCCATTTTGGTCATGATTGGGCGTCTGCTTCCCATGTGTTAATGTCCCCAGAGCAAACCTTCATGGTGGTTCTGAGATTATCATTGACATATTTCCATGGACTCCGGGCACCCTTGCATAGTTCTGATTTGGGCACCAGTTTGGGCAATCTTGACTTGGGCATTTTGACCAGCTCAGCTGATATGAGATTATCCACAGTCTCTATACTTTGTGTCTTGTAGAATATTTGTTTTTTGTTCTCCCACCTAATTTCCAAGACATTTCCTACAGGACCTGTATTCCGATCTACCAGAATGAAATTCCCCCATCAAACCTCCACAGCCACATGGGGAACTCCACCTCCCCGCAAGCATACAAAGAAGACATTGTTCATGTTTTTGTTCCAGGGCCTTGAAATGGCATCTATAAATTGTCCATATTTCAGCATTATAGAAATCATGGGACAGCCACTAAACTGAGTTTAGTGTCAGGTCATAGAGGTTTACAGCATGGAAACAGGCCCCTCAGCCCAAGTTGTCCATGCCGCCCTTTTTTTAACTACTAAGCTAGCCCCAGTTGCCCACATTTGGCCCATTTCCCTCTGTAACCAGATCTGATATCACGATTCTCAAAAACCTGAGTACACCAACTATCACAGGCAGAGGTACCCAGTAATGTGCCTTGCATCAATGTCAGTTTTTTGGGATACACAGCTTCCAAAGAATGGAAACTGAGGGGCATTTTTCAACATTTCACCATCAACCTAGATTAAGGCAGTAGATTTGATATGAGTTCAGTAGAGACCTTCAGTCTCTCTGAAGTTTAGGGCATGAATCAGTATCAAATGTAGTTCTTCTTCAGGCTGAGCACAAACTTGTGCACCATGAACGTACTGTAGTTCTATTATAGAAATTGTTGTCTTGATTTTGAGGTCGAAGAGTTTAACTTCAGTGCGACAAGTTATTACCACACCTCAAAAAATAACAATTTGCCAAGCTCCATGACCACGTGGCAGCAGTGTCTGTTTTAGATGGCACAGTGGCACAATGGCCAGCAATGCTGCCTCACAGTGTCAGGGACCCGGCTTCAACTCTGGTCTTGGTCACTGTCTGTGTGGAGTTTGCACATTCTCCCTGTGTCTGCATGGGTTTCGTCCAGGTGCTCCGGTTTCCTCCCACAGTCCAAAAATGTGTGCATTTGGTTGGTTGGCCATGCTAAATTGATCCTAGTGTCAGGGAGATTAGCAGGGTGAATATGTGGGGTTACAGAAATAGGGCCTGAGTGGGATTGCAGTTGGTGCAGACTCAATGGGCCAAATGGTCTCCTTCTGCACTGTAAGGATTCTATGATTCTATGAAGTGGAATTGCCCTATCTCCAGATCTCACTTCCTCAGGCTGGAATCACATGTCCTTAACTGACTCCATGTGTCCATTGGGAGTTGTTCCCTTTATGCTTGGAGGAGGCCAGGTGTGTGGTTTTTGTACGCTTTTTTTGGGAGGGCGATTGTACTTTTCATTCTGTTAGATCAGAAAAACGATCTTTTATAAAAGGCCTTATAAAGGTCTGTGGAAGGCTGACGTTGCCAGCGGTGCAACTCTGAAAGCCTGTGACAGTGTGGGACCTACCTCCAGCACTTTTCATCTCAAAGTGTTGGAAGACATGGCGGGGAAATCCAATGGACTGCTCACCGTTTTTCTCACCTGATTTTGAAGGAAAACTGAAAATTCTACCCCATGGGTGAAATACCAGCAACCTAGAGGTAGGCTGTTCCTCTGCTTTGATGTCACTTATTCAGGCCTGATTTTAACTCTGTGCAAATAAGTGGGTTTTGAGTGAGTAACATTTGATCCCATGATTCGCCTGCCTCAAAGGAATTTGAGGTGAAGCTACAACACATTTATCAACATAATAGAATATTGATAGGATAATCCTATCAAATCATTATGATACTTGCTATGCTGGAAGGCTTGACACTAAGCATCGACCCATGAGAGGAATCCAATGCCAGCCCAGTCCTTAGCTAGAATTTCCCCAAGACATACCTACCTCCACAAGGGTTATGATTAGCAATAACAAGCCAATATTCTCTGAGAACCCAGGGGTGGTGAAGCCAATTGTAGCACCCTATAATGACCCCAATGCAATTAGCCACACAGTGAAGACTTTGCATTAAAGTTTGCCCAGAGTGTCTTCAACGAAATCTAAGAAATCCGTTTATAATCCTCGCAAAGTCTTTCATGCGAGAATTTTTTTTAATTACAAAACAACCTCTTTATGAATTTATGAATTTCAAATGGATTCAGAAATTAGATATGTTGCAAGACACCATAATAGTTGCTTTATAATCTCAGTTTGATGGTGGTGTTTTTACACGACTACTGAGCCTGAGCACATGCACAGGACTCGATTTCCCAACTCACATTTTTACTGTAAAGGAGGAATTCTCAGCAACATCCAGAATCCAATGCGATGTAGGTCGTATCAAAAGCAGTCCCAAAATGTTGACATCCACCATATTCAGAACAACAGGACAGCTGCCCCATTATTATAACTATGTCAAGGCTAGCCTGTGTCACAACTCCATTTACCCTCTTTAGCCCCTTGCTGCCCATCCTACTGGCCCCGGGGAGATGGTGAGAGGGACAGTGTGGTGGGGATGGGGGAATCAGTGGGGGAACAATATTTAGAATTCAGTTTTCATGGGGGTGGCATGGTGGCACAGTAGCGAGCACTGCTGCCCCACAGCGCCAGGGACCAGGGTTCAATTCTTGGCTTAGGATCAGAGAGTCATAGAATCCCAACAGTGCAAAACAAGCCCATTCAGCCCATGGAGTCTGCACCAACCACAATCCCATCCAGGCCCTATTCTCGTAACCCTTCATATTTACTCTGCTAATCTCCCCTGATATTAAGGGGAGATTTAGAATGGTCAATCAACTTAACCCATACATCTTTGGACAGTGGAAGCATGTGGAGAAAACCCATGAAGACACAGGGAGAATGTGCACATTCCACACACAGTGACACGAGGCTGGAATTGAACTTGGGTCCCAGGTGCTGTGAGGCAGCAGTGTTGATCACTCTGCCACCATGCTGCCCGCTTGAGTCACTGCATGTTCTCCTCGTGTCTGCGCGAGTTTCCTCCGGGTGCTCCCGTTTCCTCCCAAAGTCCAAAACACATGCTGATTAGGTGCATTGGCCATTTTCCCTCAATATACAAGTCAACCATCAATGCAAACCAGCCTCTCATTCATTAACTCTGTCTATACTTCACGCTGCCTCGGCAAAGCAGCCAGCATAATCAAGGACCCCATGCACCCTGGAAATACTCTCTTCCACCTTCCTCTGTCAGGAAAAAGATACAAAAGTCTGAGGTCACATACCAACCAACTCAAAAAACAGCATCTTCCCTGCTGCCGTCAGACTTTTGAATGGTCCTACCTCACATTAAGTGGATCTTTCTCTACACCCCAGCTATGACTGTAACACTACATTTTCCACTGTCTCCTTCTCTACGTGCAGTATGTTTTCTCTGTGTAGTGCGCAAGAAACAATACTTTTCACTGTATACTAATACATGTGACAATAATAAATCAAATCAAATAAAAAACCTGAACAGGCGCTAGGGTGTGGCGTCTAGGGGATTTTCACAGTGACTTCATTGCAGTGTTAATGTCGGCCTACTTGTAACACTAATAAATAACCTTAAAAAACTTAATCTTAGAAATCACAGGACCGCATTTATCACATAGCTGAGAGAAAATTCCTTCAGTGCTCCAAAAAGTGTGAATAAAAGGCAAAGGACTCTGCTTGTTCCGTTATCGGGTAAGCCAGGGTGTTCCAAGAAGCCCTAATGATCATGTTTAATCTGATTTGCAGATACCCAGCACATGGCAATCACATGACCATCCTGTTGGCACAATTCATCTTGCTATCCCAGCGCAATCTGTAGCACTCAGATGCGACATGTTCTCCCATTCATTTTTTGACAGATGACTCGTTTCTCAGATACAAATTGCTAGCAGCTTGCCTTCACATACATCACGGCATGCACACGAGTCCTCATCAAACCCACACTACATCTCCCATTTATTACCCAGTTTGTTTGCAGTTAATCTGTATCCTTGCTCGGAACAGCATCCATCTTCCACACATCTGCTACCTGTCACCCACGCGTCAGCCTCATGACAGCAAAAATGACAAAACTGTTGTAACAGTACAGCACTTTCTGTTCACAGCAAGAGATTAAATTGTACCAAAAAAAAAAGCAGCACCCGGGGAAAAAAAAGGAGAAAAAATTGAACAATTAATACTCACAGATAACATGGAGTGACTATGATGAATTTTCTTTCTGTTAAGCAAACCTGCAAGAGGACTAGGGAAAGGCTGTTTATGTATCATGGAAAAGCTGGTGCCAAAATTGCTGAAATTGTCATTTTTCTCCAAACTGTGATATATAAAATTGTGCATTAACTGTGTAAGAGCTGAAGCTGTCTCGCAGCTTAGGGCCATTGCTGTGAGTGCCACACAGTGACTCCAAATGGGAAACCTCAGTATGATCAAACCTCATTATTATAGACTCGCACAGGGAGCAGGGCAGTCATTCTTCGTACTTCGTGGAGGCCAGAGCAGGAGAAACCTTATTGCCTTCCTTCATTTACTAAAGTGGGACGGGGGAAGATAAATAATTTGTAATAACAAGCGGTTTTAGATTGCTGCAAGAAGAGGAACGCAATTACAGTGTCTTTAAATAAGGTCACACTTTACTGGGGATCTCTGTGAAGATTTCGGTGGCATAGTGGTTAGCACTGCTGTCTCACACGTCAGGGACTGTCTGTACAGAGTCTGCATGTTCTCCCCACATCTGCGTGGGTTTCCTCTGAGTGCTCTGATTTCCTCTCACGCTCCGAAAGATCATAGAAACCATAGAAACTCTTTCGTGCAAAATGAGGCTGTTCGGCCCATCAAGTCTATACCTACAACAATCCCACCCCAGGCTTCATCCCAGAACCCCAAACATTCACCCCACTAATCCCTCTGACCTACACATCCTGGAACACTAAGGGGCAATTTAGCATGGCCAAGCAACCTAACCCGCACATCTTTGGACCATGGGAGGAAGTCAGGGGCACCTGGAGGAAACCCACACAGACACAGGGAAAACATACAAATTCCACACAGACAGTGACCCAAGCCACAAATCGAACCCAGGTCCCCGAAGCTGTGAGGCAGCAGTGCTAACCACTGCGCCATCATGCCGCCCAGATGTGCTGGTTAAGTGCATTGGCCATGCTAAATTCTCCCTCAGTGTACCCGAACATAAGCCAGAATGTGGCGACTAGGGAATTTTCACAGTAACTTCAATGCAATGTTAATGTAAGCTGACTTACGACACTAATACACAAACTTCAAAGGATTTGCTGAGTGATACACCTCTCCTTACACAGCTAACAGACAATTTTATTCCTGGATCACCCAAACTAAAATGAATAGCAACTTTTCATTTATAGTGCAAACACAATCAAAACTGTAAGGCTAAATTTCGCACACCAAGCTCCAGTTTCATCCTCAGGCCATACCAGCTATACTAGACACACACAACAATCACACATTTAATAAACAACACACTGACAAAGAGAAAAGAATAGAATATGGGCCTCATGCACATTTAAATCAAGCAATTGTTCGGATTTCAGTGCCAATGAAACAAATGCCCGTACTGAACTTGTTCCACAGGTGAATGACTCACCTGAACAAGGAGCAGCACTCTGAAAGCTCGTGCTACCAAGTAAACCTGTTGGACTTTAACCCGGTGTTGTGGGACTTCTTAGTGTGCCTATCCCAGCCCAGTGCCGGCATCTCCACCTCATTCCACAGTGGCACAGGAGAATCAGTGCAAGCTATCAAAATTGCAATTTCTAGTATCATAGACACGAGATAACATCGCAACGACCTCTCATCATCACTCGGTGCTTTGAGTGCCTATACATTGTTGGATTTCAATGCATCTTTCATCCAATTTCCATGAGGTAATTGAAAGAGAGGGGTGACACGGTGACACACAGGAAGGCAAGGTGGCACAGTAGTTAGCACTGCTGCCTCACAGCGGCACGGACCAGGGTTCAATTCCGGCCTCGGGTAACTGTGTGGAGTATGTACATTCTCCATGTGTCTACGTGGGTTTCCTCCGGGTGCTCTGGTTTCCTCACAGTCCAAAGGTGTGCAGGTTAGGTTGATTGGCCATGCAAAATTGCCCCTTAGAGTCAGGGGGACTAGCTAGGGTAAATAAGTGGAGTTATGGGGATGGGGCTTGGATGGGATTGGGGTCTGTGCAGACTCAATGTGCCAAATGGCCTCCTTCTGCACTG
Source organism: Carcharhinus amblyrhynchos (assembly GCF_965287045.1). NCBI lineage: Eukaryota > Metazoa > Chordata > Chondrichthyes > Carcharhiniformes > Carcharhinidae > Carcharhinus > Carcharhinus amblyrhynchos. Next base: position 12,958,886 of record NC_137339.1, read on the forward strand.
TAATGATTCTGTGATTCAATGTAAAATTTCCTAAAAAAGAAACAACTCCACTAATCACAGCTTTGTGCTAGAACTAAAATAACCAAATTTACCGAATAAAGAGATTGCCAATCAAGTTCCATAATGTAGCTTTTAACTTCAACACAAATTAGATACAGTAGAAATTACAGTCAGATGATGCTTCAAATAAAAAAAAGCAAATTTCACGGTTAATAATCAACACAACAAAGATATGACTTATAAAACCACAAACACTCCCCACACAAATGTGGCACTACATAGTTACACATTTCCACAATGTGTTGTTCTTTATTCATGTAGGGTAGCTTAGGAGTCCTATCAGACAACAGCTTTCACCTTCCAGTTTTATACCTATGATTATTATCAGACAGCCACAATTATATGAGCCTTTTCTTCCCCCTGGATTTGAGAGTCCTGATGGTGTAGCGTTCCAGAGTTCCTTTTCAATCTGGTTTCCAATGTGGGTGCCATAAGCATAGACATGGGTCAAGGGTGGAAGAGGAAAAGCACATTGTTAAAATGGCGGCGCGGGCTCGTTGAGCCAAAGGGCCTGTTTCCCGTGTTGTTCTTTGTTTTTTGTTCAGTTGACCAACCAATATCATCCAAGTTCACAGTTTGGCAAAAGACCAAGCAAACTCTTCAGCATCTCTGAGCTAGTCACACAGCTTTCAGGGTCTTTTGGACCTTTTTAGGCAGCTTGCACAATACCTTCAAGACTCTTTTCTGCCAGAGAAACTGATCTCTTCCTGAGAGTGATTCGCTTCTTCTGCTCACAAAATTCTCCATGTCCCTCCATCTGCCTCTGTCTGCTTTCTCTTTGTGTTTGTGCGCTGATTGCCTTAAACCCCCAGCTCGTCTGTTTGTAGCTCTTCTCTCTGTCTGCCACCCACATGGTGTCCTTCCTGCTGCTACTGCTTTGTGGTCCAGCACCACTAGTCTCACGGACCAGTATGTCTTGTTATTGAAGAAAATTATAGTTTATCCCTTTAGGAGTAGCACAGTGGCTTCCTCACAGTGCCAGGGATCCAGGTTCGATTCCCGGCTTGGATCACTGTCTGTGCAGAATCTGCATGTGCTCCCCATGTCTGTGTGGGTTTCCTCTGGGTGCTCCGGTTTCCTCCCACAGTCTGAAAAACATGCTGGTTAGGTACATTGGTCATGTTAAGTTCTCCCTCAGTGTACCCCAATGGACTCTAGGCTGTGGCGACTCAGGTATTTTCACAGTAACTTCATTGCAGTGTTAATATAAGCCTACTTGTGAGGCTAATAAATAAATTTAAACAATTGATGTAAACGCTTAAAAATCCCTTTTCAAACAGTCTTTAAAACAATTACAGATTCCCTTGACATTACAAATTTTTGTTACTGTACTGTTTCTAGGTGTAAAGTCAGCACACATTATTAAATTATTTAAAACAGAATTTGTTATACCTTTACCAAATGTGCTTATAATATGGCTAACAATGCAGCCCCTGGCTGTATCTGTAACAGGATACACTGGATTGCATTTGCATATTACTGTCTGAAAATATAACAGGGGAGACTGAATATGTATAACAGGCTTTCTGGCCATTTATTATACAAGAGCGCTGACTGCTTTATAAAGTAGGACTGACTCTTTCTATTACTGGGTGATTCTATCATTACTGACTATACATACAACAACACTGGCTGTCTCAGTGTTTACTGTGCAATGTGCTTCGGGAGTCTGTATCAGGCATACTAGCAGCATGTCCTGACCAGCTCCACTGGGCCCTGAGTCAAGGAAAGTTGACTTGGCCATTCACAATACAACAGTATCTATATTTCCCCACCAACTGCTATCAAATTGACAGTCTTGCTCAGAGAAGCTGTAGGATGATCTGGGAAGTTCAGTGTGGCACAATACAGGGTAATTCTGTTATTGTGCTGTTATGGCACCCCGGCAGGACAAGGCTATCTGCCTGTTTGATGTAATATTCCTGACTGGGAGTTTAAAGGTGAAAAAGAACAAAGAAAAGTACATCACAGAAACAGGTCCTTTGGCCCTCAAAGCCTGTGCTGATCATGATGCCTTAACTAAACTGAAAAAAACTTCTGCCCTCATACTGTCCATATCTCTCTACTCTCTCCCTATTCGTATACCCATTCGGATGCCTCTCAACTGTTGCTAACATGCCTGCTTCCACCATCTCCTCTGGCAGCTCGTTCCGGGCATCTGTCACTCTTTGCGTGATGAACTTCCCCCTCCACATCTCCCTTAAACTTTCCCCCTCTCACCTTGAACCTGTGCCCCCTTGTAATTGACACTTCCATCCTAGGAAGAAGCCTCTGACTTTCCATCCTGTTTTATGCCTCTCATCATTTTTAGACTTCTATCAGCTTTCCCCACAGCCTCCACCTTTCAAAAAAAAATCCATGCCCAGGAAAAAACTTGGTGAATAAAATGGTGCATCAAAATATAATCAAATACTTAGAAGGCTTACCCACAAAGGACTCATTACCAGTCAATGATAAAAGTAAAGTATTCAAATGACATCTGCACACAGTCCCCCAAATAAAGAGAACCATCAAGATCACATTCTCATGTAGTTTTATACAAAAAGATTTGAAAATATAGATTTGAAAACAGTGGACACAGTCTGCTGTATCAAACATGCATTATAAATCAATGTCACTTCCCACCTATCAGGTGTCACTTTTGCCTTGGTGAAAATACAGCAGCAAATTATTTTACAAACATACTAAATCATGGAATTGTTACTGAGCAGAAAGAGGCCATTTGGCCCATCATGTCTGCAACGGCTCTCCAAATAAGCATCACGACTTAGTGCTTTTCCCTGTACTCCTGCACATTGTTTCTATTCAAATAACCATCTTGTGTCCTCTTGAATGCCTCAATTGAACCTGCCTCCACCATACTGCCAGGCAGTGCATTCACAGTGGCAAGCATTGCTGCCTCACAACGCCAGGGACCTGGTTTTGATTCCCAGCTTGGGTCACTATCTGAGTCTGCACGTTCTCCCCATGTCTGCATGGATTTCCTCCGGGTGCTCTGGTTTTGCTCCCACAGTCCGTAAGATGTGCTGATTAGGTGCATTGGCCACGCTAAATTCTCCCTCAGTGTACCCAAACAGGCGCTGGAGTGTGACAACTAGGTGATTTTCACAGTAACCTCACTGCAGTGTTAATGTAAACCTACTCGTGACTAATAAATAAACTTTTCTTTTGCAGACCCGAACCACTCATTGGGTGAAAAAGTTTTTTTTTCTCACACCATATTTGCTTCTTTTGCGAATCACTTTAAATCTGTGTCCTCTGGTTCCTGATCCTTTTTATAAGCAAGAGCAGTTTTTCCCTATCTATTCTATCTATCTACATGGGCCTCCAAATGATTTTGAACATCTCTATCAAATCAGAAGTACCAAGACTGAACTGATATTTTGCCATTGATTTAATATGTAGTTTGTTGTGTTATTTTTCCTAAATTCCTCACCAGCAGACATTCCCGTGTACGATGTATAGGCACAAAAGGTAAGATTCTCCGGCTTCCCAGCCACGTTTCCCCTCAGTGGGAGGTGGCACATTGGTTATTCGCGGCGCGATTCTTTGCTCCCGCTGCTGTCGATGGGAGTTCCATGGAAGGGGTGCGCTGCCGGCGGGACTGAAGAATTCCACCGGCGTGAGCGGCCGGAGAATTCCAGTCAAAGTATCTCCGTAACATCACTGGTAATGAAGCGGTTAAACTGAGTAAGCCTTATAATTTCACTGTCACTGCAGCCACTGCCTGGGTGACACAGTGCAATTAAAGAAAGCAGTTAAAGTGAAACATTTTCTCATTGTTTGGCCACTGATTGGAATCTATGTCTTAATGTATTTACAACAAACTCCATCTCATCAAGCAGCCATTTGGTTAGCAGCAGGAGTTGGACAAGCACTGTGCTTAACCAAAGACTAATAGAACGTATTTCTATTATCACGCAGCCACAGCCTCAACATCTGAACGTCAATCTTCAACTTTGATCAAATCACTAATTAAGTCATGCATTGTTAATGAAGGCTAGTGCACTGAACTTACGCAAATTATGCACAGCGAATAATTAGCAAGGAGGAAGATAATGAATTTTCAGTTCCAGTGTGAGCCGGCGATAAGACATAAACGTTCAATGTCTCGGCAACTTTTTAATGGTGCAATGAAACCAGATATTGAAAACTCTTAGCCTTCAGCATGGTTCAATCCTGCACTACATCCCCTTGCAGGCTCATCCTGTACACCACTCCCGCCCACCCCCGTCAGATATACCCCACATTCCACACTATTCTGCCGGCTCTTCTACACCCAAACTCCTGGCTCCACTTTCTGATGTCCCAATGCACACCATGAATCGTGGAACAGAATCATAGAATCCCTACAGTGCAGAAACAGGCCATTCAGCCCATCGAGCCTGCACCAACAACAATCCCCACCCAAGCCCTATCCCCAAAGCCCCAGCCATATTCACCCTGCTCATTCTCCTGACACTCAGGCAATTTAGCAATCAACCTAACCCACACATCTTGAGAGTGTGGGAGGAAACCGGAGCACCAGGAGGAAACCCATGCAGACATGGGGAGAACATGCAAACTCCACATTGAAAATGACCCGAGACCGGATATGAACCTGGGTCCCTGGTGCTGCGAGGCAGCAGTGCTAACCACTGGGCCATCGTGTTCTGTGGTTTTTTTCCGTTCTAAAATATTCCAGTCTTCCCTGTAACAGGCTTTAGCATACCCCACAATCTTAGCCCTGAGGTCATCTGAAATATTGAACCCACGGATATTGCACCCCTTGATACTTTCCTATAATAGAATCATAGACTCCCTACAGTGCAGAAGGAGGCTATTCAGCCCATCGAGTCTACACCAACAACAATCCCACCCATCCTCACGACCCCACATATTTACCCTCTGACACTAATGGGCAATTTATCATGGTCAGTCAATCCAATCTGCACATCTTTGGAGTGTGGGAGGAAACCGGAGCACCCAGAGGAAACCCACACAGACATGGGGAGAATGTGCAGACTCTACACAGTCAGTCACCCGAGGCAGGAATTGGACCTGGGTCTCTGGCGCTGTGAAGCAGCAGTGCCAACCATTGTGCCACGCCTGTAGTGCTACCACCTCAGCTTACATCACTTGCAAGCACTCCTTCACACTCCACACACCCATTTCTGCAACACTCCATAAGGCACTTGCAAATCTGTCACATAGCAGCTCAATACCATAGCCCTCAGCCATCTCAGCATTTCCCACTGCACTGAAGGAATAAAAGCAAGTGATAGAATATATACCTTAAGAAAATTAGGATACATATTTGACTGACTCTGAAGCAGGTGTGCTTTAAATATTTCTTTGAAGTTGTTCTAACAAATGGAATACTTAATCAAAGGCAGCAGACTCCAGTTAAAGATCTACACTCATCTAATATTTCTTTCTAAAGTTCGTTCATCACATTAACAAGAACCATGACATTTAAAGTACAAAACAAAGATATATTGATGCTTTCATTGGACTTGCCATAAGCAGGTTCAGTAATTCTGCACTGAGTCACTAAGATGAATGTTACATGAAGCACAACCTTTGAAGCAAAAAAAAGATGATCTTTGGTTAGATGGTTGTGTGGTTCGAGCGCAGCTGCTGTACAACTGAGTTTCAGTGAATAAAATGAAAAGAGACGTTATTTATATGCAGCAGCATGTGGAAAAACGTCGCTTAGACGATAGATTTGATCATCCAAAAGGATTGGGTCAGGCTTGTAAAAAGTTCAGTGTTTTTATATATTTGACTCAACATGGATAGACAATGCCAGAGCAGCCTCTGTGCAATTGAACATGAATATTAACATTTGATCTGGACCACTTTATCTACACATGCAGTAACCTTAGTCAGTCTCTAGGCTGTCCAATCATTATTAGGACCTGTCCAAAAGCATGTTATGGCTTTGCATTAACTGAAATTCAGAGTAAACATAGCAGAGGGTAACTGGAACATGTTTCAATAAAAGGGGTGTACTCAAATCAAGGAAGAAAAATATAATCTGGCACAGAAGATTTGATTTGATTTATTATTGTCACGTGTATTGGGATACAGAGAAAAGTATTGTTTTTTGCCCACTGTACAGACAAAGCATTAGCAGGAAAGGGGGAAGGGAGAGGGTGCAGAATGTAATATTAAGGAAACAGATTCCAATCAATTAAAGATAAAGTTTATTTATTCATCACAAGTAAGGTTTACATTAACACTGCAATGAACTTACTGTGAAATTCCCCTAGTTGCCACACTCCAGCACCTGTTTGGGTACACTGAGGGGGAACTTAGCATGGCCAACTAGCACATCTTATGAATGGGGTGGATAGGATAGAGGTGGAGAGACTCTTCCCGCTCAAAAAAGACAGTAGGACTAGGGGGCACAGCCTCAAGATAAAGGGGAGGCGGTTTAGAACGGAGTTGAGGAGGAACTTCTTCACTCAAAGGGTGGTGAATCTCTGGAATTCTCTGCCCGTTGAAGTGGTGGAGGCTGCCTCGCTAAATATTTTTAAGAAGCGGGTTGATGGGTTCTTGATAAGAGAGGGGATTAAGGGTTATGGGGAGAGGGCGGGAAAGTGGAACTGAGCCACAACAGATCAGCCATGATCTTATTGAATGGCGGGGCAGGCTCGAAGGGCTAGATGGCCTACTCCTGCTCCTATTTCTTATGTTCTTATGTTCTTATGAAACCGGAGGACTCAGAGGAAACCACGCCAACACGGGGAGAGCATGCTGACTTTGCATTGATAGTGACCCAAGCCAGCAATTGAGCCTGGGTCTCTGGCACTGTGAGGCAGCAGTGCCAACCACTGTGCCACAGTGCTGCCGATGTGAGCACACTGGTGAGGTTAGCATTTCTTGCCCATCCTTAATTGCCCTTCTGAAGATGAAGGTGCGTAAACTTCTTGAACCACAACTTTTCTGTAGCAGTTTGATGGAACAGACTGGCTTATTGGGCCATTGCAGAGGAAGAGGAAATCACATTGCCACTGGGCTGGAGTCAGACTGGGTGAGAATGGCACATGCCCCTAAAGAACGTTAGTGAGCCAGATGTGTTTTTATGGCAATCCAGTGGCATCATGACCATCAAAACTGAGATTTATTTTAATTAATTGAATTCAAATTCCCCTGCTGGCAAGGTGGGATTTGAATTCATGTCCCTGGACCATTAGTCCAAAGGCGCTAAACCTTAATCCCCTTAATGGGAATACAAGTCCACAGATGAGAGGCACAAAATCCAACAGAGGAAAAGGAAGACAGTCTCAGAGGAACCAGGGCTCGTTTCACATACTGTCTCAGTTCCAAGAAGCTGTACATCACCATTCACCTCCCAGAGGTAGTCCGTGCTCAATTAGCTGAACTCAGCTATTGCAGGAATAAGCAGACAAACACCTGTCCCAGCAATGATGGTGAAGAAAAGATATCAGTCAGAGTTCCAGATCACTATCCAGTAAATCCTGTTGGAATGTGCATGAGTAGACATCGTGATCTCATCCGGAATTTAATTCATTTTAATTATTTATTTGTCAGTTACAAGTCGGCTTACAACAACGCTGCAATGAAGTTACTGTGAAAATCCCCTAGTCGCCACATCCAGCACCTGTTCGGGTACACTGAGGGAGAATTTAGCATGGCCAATGCACCTCACCAGCGTGTCTTTGGACTGTGGGACAAAACCGAAGCACCCGGAGAAAACCCACACAGACACAGGGAGAATGTGCAGACTACACACAGACGGTGACCCAAGCTAGGAATCAAACCTAGATTCCTGGCAGTGTGAGGGAGCAGTGCCAATCACTGTGCCACCGTGCCACCTTCCTGCCGGCAGGATCTTCCAGTCCTGCCGACGACAAACCTCCACCGTGGGTTTGCTGGCGGCAGGAGGTGCAAACCACGGGAAAGCCGGTCGACGGTGGCTGGATCAGAAGATCCTGCCACTGGCCAGTCGCAGGCGTCCTCCACCACAGTGTAACACACCATGGACTGGTGGTAGGGGCGGGGGGGGGGGGGGGAGAGGTGGGGGGTGGTCCTGCCCATGTGAGAACAAGATCAAATTCAGCTTGGATGCTCCTCGAGACTGTTAACAGCTTTCTTACACTGCTGCACTAGGTATAGGTACATAGGTCCATAGGAAAGGTAATGAACTGGGCAACCCGCGTAAACAACACATCCATCACTTGCTTTATGCATCAATGGACAGACGTTTGACTGATGTTGCTTATGCTTTCCCCAGCACAGCCTGAATGAAGCCAACGTAGAAGTTGAGTGCTGTTGTGACTTTGACTGTCGCCGTGGCAAGGCAGCGCTTTTGGCAATGAAAAGTTCTAAATGTGGGGCAGGCAAGTGGCACTAACATGGGACAAATGAGTAGCATTTTCCCTGTCAGGGAAACACAGGTTCCTTACCTACAGTAGGATTGAAATCAGACCCCACTCTGTACGGCAGAATGTTGGGCAGCTGTGGTTGGGTGACTCCTCGGCCGCTTATTAAGCGTAGCTTTCTATACTTGCACTTTTTTGTTGCTCTTCAGACAGATAAAAAGGGAATTCCTCAGGGAAATGCCACCATGACGTGTGCTGAATTGCTGAAAATGAGAAAAAAATAGGAAGTACCATCACACTGGAAGAATACATGTATATGCAAAAAGGAAGACATCGCTTTACAGTTCATGACCTCAAGATATTTCTTAAGTGTTTCACAGCTACTGAGATATCCTGAAGCAAGGTCACTATTGTTGTATGTGAAACAACCCAGCCAATCTGCATACAGCAAGGCCCCACAAGTACAGATCACATAGTCTAGTTTAGTGATGTTGGTTAAGGGCAATGAGTTGTCTCACTTTCACATCCACCTGAGAGAGTAGGTAGAGACCCAGTTTAACGCCAATTAAAGCACAGAAATAAAAGTGTAAGTATTCAGCAGCAAACTAGAAACCAGTGCAGAATACTCAAAAGATAGCCCTTAAATCCAATTCAACCTATTAGTCACCACCTATTTACCACGCATCCCTCTTTTACACGGGACTTCACATTGAGAGGTGAGTCATGTGATGCAAGGGGCTGATCTGCAAAGTGTAATAGATAAAGGTTCCAATGATTTGCAAACAGTGCCAAAGATTTCAGCAAGTTCTGTGTTTGAAAAAAGATGTTAGTGACTATTTGAAAAAAAAAACTGGTGTAATAGTTTCAAATTTTCTTAAAGCTGCACTTATCAAGTCATGGCTTTGTGAGTGGAAAATCATGTCTCACAAATTTAATTGAGTTTTTTGAAGGGGTAACCAAGAAAGTAGATGAGGGCAGTGCAATTGATGTTGTCTACATGGACTTTAACAAGACCTTTGACAAGGTACCGCATAGTAGGTTGTTGCATAAAGTTAAATCTCACAGGATCCAGGGTGAGGTATCTAAATGATACAAAATTAGCTTCTTGACAGAAGCCAGAGGGTGGTTGTAGAGAGTTGTTTTTCAAACTGGAGGCCTATGACCAGCGGTGTGCCTCAGGGACCAGTGCTGGATCCACTGTTATTTGTCATTTATATTAATGGTTTGGATGAGAATATAGGAGGCATGGTTAGTAAGTTTGCAGATGGCACCAAGATTAGTGGCACAGTGGACAGTGAAGAAAGTTATCTCCAATCGCAACAGGACCTTAATCAGCTGGGCCAGTGGGCTGACAAATAGCAGATGGAGTTTAATTTAGACAAATGCAAGGTGATGCATTTTGGTAGATTCAACCAGGGCAGGACTTACTCAATTAATGATAGGGCGTTGGGAAGAGTTACAGAACAAAGAGATCTGGCGGTAAATGTTCATACCTCCTTGAAACTGGGGTCACAGGTGGACAAAGTGGTGAAGAAGGCATTCGGCATGCTTGCTTTCATCAGTCAGGACATTGAATACAGGAGTTAAGACATCGTGTTAAAGTTATACAAAACATTGGCAAGGCCACACTTGGAATACTGTATATAATTCTGGTCACCCTATTATAGAAAGGATATTATTAAACTAGAAAGAATGTAGAAAAGATTTACCAGGATGCTACAGAACTTGATGGATTGAGTTATAAGGAGAGGCTGGATAGACTGGAACTTCTTTCTTTGGAGCGTAGGAGGCTGAGGGGTGACCTTATTGAGGTCTATAAAATAATGAGGGGCATAACAAAGACAAAGAACAAAGAACAACACAGCACGGGAAACAGGCCCTTCGGCCCAACGAGCCCGCGCCGCCGTCCCATTGTCTCAGTGACCTATTCATGATTTTAGTCTACGCCTAATGTGCGAGGATCAGGGAGGTCCAATATAGGGACAATTTGTTACCCAATCAATCAGCCTAAAAGACATAGACAAGGTAGATAATCAATATCTTTTCCCAAAGGCAGAGGAGTCTAAAACTAGAGGGCATAGGTTTAAGGTGAGAGAGGAGAGATACAAAAGTCCAAAGGAACATTTTTTTCACACAGAGGGTGGTGAGTGTTTGGAACAAGCTGCCAGAGGTGGTAGTGGAGGCAGGTTCAATTTTATCTTTTAAAAAGCATTTAGATAATTACATGGGTACAATGGGTGTAGAGGGATAGGGGCCAAATGAGGGCAATTGGGATTAGTTTAAGGGTTTTAAAAAAAGGGCCTGCAATGGTTCCTGTGATGGATGGGATGGGAGAATTTCCCCATTAACTATTATATTATTTAATCATCTACAGTGATCAAGATCTGTAATTTATTAATAAAAAGTATGTGAATGGTTATTTATCACTGCAAATGCTCTTGGACAAATTGGGTCGAAGAGCCTGCTTCCATGCTGTAAACCTCTATGACTCAATGACTTGGCCTTTTGAAGGCAAATTGGATTTTCTGTTGTGCAGCTTTGTTGAAGATTGTTGAAACCTTTTAATTCAAAGATTTAAGTCATGTTTAGTATTCTCTTTGTTAGGACTACCCATTTAGAGACAACCACATCGTATTTGACAACTGCTGATGAGATTCATCTGGCCCATTCCAGAACCAGTATCATAAAAACATAGAAACATAGAAACTAGGAGCAGGAGGAGGCCATTTTGGCCCTTCAAGCCTGCTCCATTATTCATTATGATCATGGCTGATCATTCAACTTTATACCCTGGTCCTGCCCTTCACCCCTCATATCTTTTGTCCCCTTTGCCTCAAGTGCTATATCTAATTTCTTCTTGAAAACATTCAATGTTTTGGCCTCAACCACTTTCTGTTTTAACAAATTCCACAGGCTGATCTCTCTTTTGCTGAAGAAATGTCTCCTCATCTCAGTCCTAAATGGTCTACCCTGTATCCTCAGTCTGTAACTTCTGGTTCTGGACACCTGCACCATTGGAAACATCCTCCTTGCATCTGCCCTGTCCAATCCTGTTAGAATTTTATAATTTCCTATGAGATTCCCCCCCTTATTCTTCTGAACACCAGCAAATACAATCCTAGCCGACTGAATCTCGCCTCATAAATCAATCCTGGTATCCCAGGAATCAGTATGGTAAATCTTCTCTACAATCCCTCTAGAGCAAGAACATCCATCCTCAGATAAGGAGACCAACCCATTTCCCTAACAAAGGACGGCAAAATCCTTCCAGTTTTTTTCCATACAATCCCATAATCAATACACTGCAAATCTATCCAATCAATCATGCTTCCCAAATCTTGAATTCACACACTGGGTGGGATAATCCGGCCACACTTGACCCAAAACCGGAGAATCTTGCCCAAGGTCAATGGTCCTTTTGCATGGTCCACTACCCCTCCCCCCCCACCCATGCCCTCGCCTCTGCCTGCAATGGTTCCTGTGATGGATGGGATGGGAGAATTCCCCCATTAACTATCATATTATTTAATCATCGACAGTGATCAAGACCTGTAATTTATTAATAAAAAGTATGCGAGTGGTTATTTATCACTGCAAATGTTCTTGTTTCTCTTCCTGAACCTACAAGTACACAAGGCAGAATTTCATTGGTTCTCATAGTAAGGTTATTCCAGGAACAGGTCACTAGTCTGCCACCAGAGGCTCATAGCTTGAGGGGTGCAACTCTGCACCAAACATGGCTAACCAGGAATCTCTCCCACTCTTACTGCCAGCCATTGGTGTGTGTTTCAATGAAGTTGCAGGTTGATGGCTATTTGGCCACATTATGAGTGCACCTTCCTTGGCCATCAGGTCCTTGGCTGAGATTCGAACCTAGAGCTTCTGACTCGGAGGCAGGGAAGTTACCCACTGCACCACAAGACTTTCTTATCACTGTGGTGCTCTTCCCTCTACCCAGCGCTTCCTTGGCATTGCTGTGGGCTGACGGTTACCTATCCTAGTGCTCCGAAGTCAACTCCTACAGACAGGAAACTGAGAAAGATGGGGCTTAAGCTGCGACAACACAACCCTAAATTAGGCTAGTCAGTGTGTCTGATGTGGGGACAGTTTGGCCTGCTTTCCTGGCTTAAAGAGATATGGATGATGGATAGTCATGTTGAAATCCACAGAACCTTATCATTGGTGAAAATCATGGCTGCCCAGTACCCTTTCTTGCTGCGTCTGACATGATTTGGCCTTTGGATAGTGCAGCCAGAATTCAATGCAACACTGTGCATTGTATGCAGTTGCAATCAAAACGTATGAGGTATAACACTGTCGTCCACCCTTCTGCAACCTGCAGGAACACTTCCCAACAAATTACTGAGTTCTCTGGTCTTCGGTCAAGAATGTGTGCACAGCATTTTCATCCAAGTCCTCAAGCAGCTTTCATTTCAAATGCAATCAAAAGCAGCCAAAATTCTCAATTAACTTCTTCCAACAACCTCAGGGCAAGTAAACAATTATTCTTCAACAATTCTGCTAACTTGCCTCTTATTGCTCCACACTCCTGTAATCAGCCACGGGCCTTTGAAGGCCGGATGTGTGCCTGAACCGCAGACCCCAGTTTTAAATTAACCTGCTCAAAGGGCTGAGAGCTGATTCAGGTCACTTGTCCGTTTTTAGACCCTGTCCACTTCAGTGGAGCACAAAATCGGGTGGGTGTGTCTGACCCCAACACGGCCCATTCCAGGCGGGCAAGGTCACTTCAAGCCAAGACTTCACTGTCAACAGAAATCTCTGCACCAATTATTCACCTCTACATGGTGCCAAAGTCCACTGTTATCGTACTGATGAGTGCCAGCAAGAGACAAGTGGTTCCCAGGAGGACAACCCTCCTGGGGCGCAGCACACACCTTGCCCAAAACAGCACCCATCCAGGGAAACAGCCCCTGTGAGGATGCATTTCACAATCAGAAGAACTTGACTCAATATTCCACCACCCACTCCCCCCACCCCAACAGTAATTTACACTCAGGATTAACAGTGGTATCAGTAAAAGTCATTGAGCAGGAATACTTTACACTAATTAGCCTGAAATATGCAAGTTCAGGAGTGGTTAAACAACCTGCCAACTGCCGTTGGTCGATCAATTTGTAGTTTTTTGCAGTTCAAATTAAATTTTCAATGATAAAAACTCAGCAGGTCAATTGCAAATTAACTTAATTCCACTCTGTTAATGGCAAGTGCGAGGTTGTTACATCCAACACTGCCAGCGGTGATAAAGTCATCAAGTAATGAGCTCTGAAGTTTCTACAAGAGTAACCCCTTCAGGGAAGGTCTGGAAACTCAACAGGGAGTTTTACCCATCGGTTCCAGAGATTTCCCTGCAGGCTTCTGAGAACTGCTGTCAGTCTCCGATCGGGTCGAGATGCTTGCGCAGTGTGGGGAAACAATCATTCAATGTTATATTTTCCACCAGAGCAGCCAATTAATCAGGGTGGCTGTCCAATTAAGGATGGGGTGTACGTCCTGATGCTGGAAGGCCAATCAACTAAAACTGGCCTTTCCAGTGGAGGGGGAGATTGTTTGGGAGCAGAGGGGAGGATAGCGGGTGGTGGGTGGGGAGAATCCACGTTGCAATCGGGGCTCTGTGACTAAGCAGCACCCAGGCAGGGAAGGTGACAAAGCCAGACAGGAGCACTACTCACCTCAGCCACCATCCCCTACAGCCTATCTGTCCTTACCCCAATTTCGGCCCTTAAGTGGTAATTAATGGGCACTCCTGCCCCCACCACAATTCTGAGAACAGTAGGAGGAGGTCAGGAATTTGGCAGGGAATTGGGAGGGGGGGGGGTGGGTGGGTGGTAGATCTGTGGTTTACTCTGCTCAGGTCTCAGGAAGCGAGTGGGAGGGGAGCCCCCTTTCCCTATTGAAAGCTCTCCCAAAGGTCAACATCACCTCCACCTGCCCACCCACCCCCACCCCAATCTGGGTGTGCTTGTCCCTCCAGTCTTTCCATGATGATCCCTGACACCCCCTCTCCTCCAGATTTCCAGATCACTGTTGTGCCCCACGCACCTAGGCATTTAATCCCTGACACCCATTCCCTCTGGGAATATTTTGGCTCAATTCAATAGATTTGGGATCATTTCTTTTGTGATAAATTAGTTATTCTCCTACACCTACCCTCATAGCGGTGATGAAAACTTCTCTTATGATGAAGCAGTTCAGAGAAGGTTCACTGATACCTGGGATGGGGTGGGGGGAGGGGAGGGGACATTTTTCTTACAAAGAAAGAGTGGACAGGTTGGGCCTGTATCTATTGGAGTTTAGAAAATTGGAAGGTGATCTTGTTGAAAGATATAAGACCCTGAGGGGGTTTGACAGGGTGGATGCTAAAAGGATGTTTCACATTGTCGGAGAAACTAGAACAAGGGGACACAGTTTCAAAGTAAAGGATGGAATTTACCACATAACCCGCTCTGTGTTTTTTGCAGTGGTGGGAGGTGTCCTGCCATTGGCAATGGGGTTTCCTGTTGAATGCATGCCTGGCCACTGTGAAACCCTCAGTGGGGTAGCAACTTTTACAGATGCATCATAGAAAGCATTCTTTCTGGTTGTATTGCAGCTTGGTATGGCTCTTGCTCTGTCCAAGACCACAAGAAACTACAAAAGGTCATGCATGTAGCCTAGTCCATCACGCAAACCAGCCTCCCATCCATTGACTCTCTCTACACTGCCCCACTGCCTCCGAAAAGTAGCCAGCATAGTCAAGGATCCCACGCACACGGGACATTCTTTCTTCCACCTTCTTCCATTGGGAAAAAGATACAAAAGTCTGAGGTCATGTACCACCTAACTCAAGAACAGCTTCTTCCTGGTTGCTATCAAGCTTTTGATTGGACCTACCTTGCATTAAGTTGATCTTTCACTACACCCTAGCTATGTCTATAACACTACACTCTGCACGCTCTCATTTCCTTATCTATGAATGGTATGCTTTGTCTACATAGGGCGCAAGTATCAATACTTTTCACAATATACCAATACATGTGACAATAATAAATCAAATCAAGTAAAATATTTGACAAGACAGGAAGATCCCACGGGCATGAATGGTTGGTAGGTCTATCCTAGGAGTCCCTCTTTTAAGACAGAGATGAGACTTTTTTTCTCTCAAGAGGGCTGTGAATCTTTGCAACGCTCTTCCTTAGAGAACAGTCAAGGCAATGAATATTTTTAAGGTGGATGCATGCTTAAGATTATTGGGGGTAGGCAGAATGTGCGGTTGAGGCCACAATCAGATCAGCCACGATCTTATTGAATGGCACAGCAGGCTTGAGCGGCCAAATGGCCTAATCTTGCTGGGACTTTTTTACACAGAGGGTGGTGGGGGCCTGGAATGCACTGCCAAGTAGAATGGTGGAGGCAGACTCACTGGCACCGTTTAAGATTTACCTGGATAGTCACATGAGCAGACTGGGAATGGAGGGATACAAACGAATGGTCTAGTTGGACCAACGAGCGGCACAGGCTTGGAGGGCCAGAGGGCCTGTTTCCTGTGCTGTACTGTTCTTTGTTCTTAATCTCAATTTTAATCGCTCCGTCATTGGCAGCTACTCCAAAACCTAGATACCAAGCTCTGGAATTTCCTTGCTGCCTCTCTACTTCTCTTTCTTTCTCTAAGATACTGCTAAAATCCTACCTCTTCAGCCAGGGATTTGGTCATCTTCTCTAATATCTCCTTATGTGGTTAAATGTCATATTCGTTTTCATAATACTCCTGGAAGCACCTTGGAAATTGTGATGACATTAAAGGTGCTGCTTTACATACAAGTAATGGTTGTTGGCATTGTTTCTTGTTGTGCAAGCATTGAGGAGGACAGCATTGAATTCCCAGATTGGTAAAATGGGTGGAAAACTAAAGTATCAAATTATAGGCAGAAAAGCAAGAAGTCATTCATTTTCACAGGAAAGACCACAGAGAGAAAATTTAAAATAAAGGATACAATTCGAAACAGAGTGCAGGAGCAGAGGGACCTGGGTACATATGTGGACATATCGCAGAAGGTGGCAATGAGCGTACAGCAACCTGGGCTTTATCGATAGGGGCATAGAGTACAAAAGCAAGCAGTCCTGTATAAAGCATTGGTTCAGCCTCAGCTGGAGTATTGTGCCCAGTTCTGGGCACCACATTTTAGAAAAGGAAGTTGAGGGCTTTGGAGAATGTGCAGAAGAGATTCACAAGAATTTTAATTGTGCAGTTAGATTGGAAAAGTTTTCCTTTGTTTGTTTGTGAGACATGGGCATCACTGGCTGGTCAGCATTTATTGCCCACCTCTAATTGCCCTTCAACTAAGTGGCTTGCTGGGCCATTTCAGGGGACAGTTGAGAGTCAATCATATTGCTGTGGCCCTGGAGTCACATGCAGACCGGGCCAGGTATGGACGGCACATTTCCTTCACCAAAGGACATTAGTGAACAAGATGGGTTTTTACGACAGTGGTTTCACAGTCATCAGTAGATTCTTAATTCCAGATTTTTTTTTATTGAATTCAAATTTCGCCACCTGCTGTGGTGGATTTGGAACCACAGCCCCCAGAACATGAGCTGAGTTTCTGAATTACTAGCCCAGCAATAATACCACTAGGCCATTGCCTCCCCCTGTCGGGACTGTTCTCCTTGGAGAAAAGAAAGTCAAGAGGAGAGTTGATATAGGTTTTTGAAATCATGAGGAGAGTCAAAATCATGACGGGACAGATCATTGGTGGCAGAGATAATAATTGACTACAAAACAAAACAGATGCATCATCAGTACACAATACTGAATTAAAGTAGCTGTATCACTGGGATATAAAGAGTCAGTTAGCCACGAGGTGGGAGAAGGGTACATCTTTAAATGACTATCTCGGCATCAAAATAATATTGTAACTTCCTCAACCCGGAATTATCCAGCGCCAGACAACCGACATTCATTTATTCCGAGGGTCATTTCACACAGCCATTTCTCTAATTTCAACCTCTTGCTTCAAAAAATTGTACTCGGTGGTGAAATGAAAAATAAACATGAGGCAATGAGCAGGCAATGCTTGTCACTACAAGTAAGAAGTAAAAACATCAGCAAAAAAGATCACTTTCAGCCTCAAGAAACACAATCACCACCAAATTACATTAGAATTTTTTTTTATTAAAGAAAATTGCTTCCTGCAAAGTTAAATAATACAATCGCCTCTTCTTGCATGCCATGGCCCATTTCCTGTTGTATTTTTCACACTAACTAGTAGATACTTGTGACAGAGGAACTGTATAAAGAATCAAAATCAAATTAACTGTACATTCTAACTGCATTAGGTGCTGTCAAGCATAGTACTTTCACTTCATACATTTGTACCTTGGGAGTAAACAATTCGTACCATTTATCTCCAAGTAAAAAAATGGACAACTCACATAATGGAGTACTGCTGTTAAACTGTTTGGGGGAATTATTTTTCAGGAAAGGGTTGCGGTAATGCTGGGGAAGTGCGGGGAGATAACAGTGTATTAAGAAGTAAACAGAGGACATTGATTCATTTTGCTCTTCAGCTTTTATGATAGCTGGACTTCGATCTGCTTCTCAAAATCTGAAACACCATCACTTCTAGTATCATAATATCATAATATCTGACTGCCTGTTCTACTTGGCCTTTGCCCATATTGATTGCCTGAGGCTGAGAGCCCTGATGGATCATTTTATAAGGCTTTTGCAAGTGTTACATCCAATTTGTCAATAAACTAAAAAAAAAAGCAATGAATACCCTACATGGGAGCTTTTATCTTCATTCTGCTTCCTTTGAAAGTGGCGATATTCGAATGCACAGCAATATTCAAATTCACACTTTCTTCCTCCACTGAAAAGACTGGAGTAATGCTATTTGTTGTCTGACCAAAGAGCTCATTATCACTAATTTATACTTTAACAGATCCTTACCTGTTTACTTCCAGTAACAAATGTGCAAAGCTGCACGCCTGCATGAGTTAACGTTTGTCAAACCTATTAACAACCTTCTCCACTTTTAAAAACAAGAAGCCACAAAAACATGAAAAGTATATTTGGAGTAGGGTAGGCGACGGTACAGTGGTATTATCACTAAACTCTCAATCCAGGAACTCAGCAGATGTTCTGGGGACCTGGGTTCGAATCCTGCCATGGCAGATGTTGAAATCTGAATGCAATAAAAATCTGGAATTAAGAATCTACTGATGACCATTAAACCACTATCGATTGGTTCACTAATGTCCTTTAGGGATGGAAATCTGCCATCTTTACCTTGTCTGGCCTATGTGTGACAGCAATGTGGTTGTCTCTCAACTTCCCTCTGAACAAGGACATCTAGGGGTGGGTAATAAATGCTGGCCAGCCAGTAAGGCCTATGTCCCACAAATGAGTAGAAATATATTATATAGAAGAGAGGGAACAATCCCAAAAATTAATATCTACAGTTTCCTAATTTGCTCAATAGATGTGTCTTCTCACCTATCGAATCCACAATGTCCAATGCTCCAATAACTTTTCCTCTTATTCCTTCTAAACTTCAAATATTCCAATCCCTGCACTCTTAGCGCTTTTGAAATTAAAAGAAAATCATCTTGTTTCTATTCAAACTCATTTTCAAAACTGTGGAAGCCTCTGGGGTGGGATTTATCGGCCGTGATCACCCCAAGACAGGAAAACTCCACCCGTGGTCCTCCATTCTCAAACAGAGGCTTTAAAACATTGACAAAAACAGAAGATGCTGGAAAATCTCAGCAGGTCTGACAGCATCAGCGTAAAGAGTCTGGATGACGAAGATTCAAAACGTTGGCTCTATTCTCTCTCCAAAGATACTGTCAGACTTGCTGAGATTTTCCAGCATTTTCTGTTTTTGTTTCAGAATCCAGCATCTGCAACATTTTGCTTTTATCTTTAGTTTGGTGGCACTTTTTTGGATTTTTTGATTTATTATTGTCACGTGTACAAGTGCACACTGAAAAGTATTGTTTCTTGCGCACTATACAGACAAAGCATATCGCACATAGAGAAGGAAAGGAGAGAGTGCAGAACGTAATGTTACAATTATAGGTAGGGTGTAGAGAAAGATCCACTTAATGTGAGGTAGGTCCATTCAAAAGTCTGACAGCAGCAGGGAAGAAGCTGTTCTTGAGTCAGTTGGTACGTGACCTCAGACTTTTGTATCTTTTGCCCGACGGAAGAGGTGGAAGAGAAAATGTTCGGGTTGCGTGGGGTCCTTGATTATGTTGGCTGCTTTTACGAGGAAAGTGTAGACAGAGTCAATGGATGGGAGGCTGGTTTGAATGATGCCAGTAGCCACTAGCTCTGCTCTTTACCTGACAGGAGAATCAGAGGCGATTTAATGGGGCTGTTTAAAATCATAAATTGTTTTGACAGACTAAATAATGAGAAACTATTTCAAGTTGTAGAAAGTTTGGTAATCAGGGGACACAGATTCAAGGTATTTGGCAAAAAAAACCAAAGGCGACACGAGGATTTGTTTTATGTATATGGAGTGTGCTGTTGTGATCTGGAAATCACTGCCTGAATAGGTGATGGAAGCAGATTCAGCAGCAGCATTCAAAAGAGGAATAGATACATATTTGGGTGGCATGGTGGTACAGTGGTTAGCACTGCTGCCTCACAGCGCCAGGGACCCAGGTTCGATTCCAACCTCGGGTGACTGTGTGGAGTTTGCACGTTCTCCCCCCAGCCCCCCACCCTGGCAGTGTTTGCGTGGGTTTCCTCTGGGTGCTCTGGTTTTCTCCCGCACTCCAAAGATGTGCAGGTTAGCTTGATTGGCCATGCTAAAATGCCCCTTGGTATCAGGGTGATTAGCGAGGTAAATACATGAGGTTACGGCAATAGGGCTTGGGTGGGATTGTTGTTGGTGCAGACTCGAAGGGCCAAAAGGCCTCCTTCTGCATTGTAGGGATTCTATGATTCTCTATTTGAGCGAGAAGAATTTACAGGGCTCTCAAGAAAGAGCAGGGGTGCTGGATCAATTGGAAAGCTTCACAAAAGGGCTGGCACAGGCACAATGGGCTGAATGGTCTCCTTTTGTGTTGTATCATTCTATGATTGCATGGTCCATCTGCTCGTGTGCCCTCCCTCTTTCACTTGCATTAACAGCCTTGGCCCCCGAATCCAGATGTTTCAATTGAAGCAATAAGCAGGTGATTGTTAATTATGTGTGGGTTCTTGTTCATTCAGCAGCATACCGATGGCTACAAAGAGTACGGCAGTTATTCTGACCATTCTGTATCCCTCAGCCAACATCATAAAACGAAATTGTCTTGTTAGTTGTGTGGTGTATGTATATATATTTTTGTTGGGGTTTGGAGTGAAGACTGCCCCTTTAAGAATATGGGTCAATTGGACCCTGGGCACTTAACACCTCCCCAGTATGGGACCTTGTTGGGCAGTCTCAGATCTGAATGAGCACAGACCATAAATAAAGAGCCAGTGGTCAAGTTATCGAGCCCACCTCATGATCCTTTATGCACCTTCGTCCATAGGGACATACACAATAAGTTATCTCATTGTCACTGTTTCTCTGCATTACAACAGTGACCACATTTCAAACGTTCTTCAATAGCTGTGAGATGATCTGGAATTTTATCACAAGCTCATGAAAACTGCAATGTTGGAACTGATAAAGACCAGGCTGCCTTTGTCAAACTTTCCACCGGTTTAATTGCTATGGACAGAGGTTTGAGCTAGCTGAGTGTACAGCCAGACCAGTTGAGAGGGGTGGTAGTGAGCCTTAACATGACAATTAGTCAGGGAATTCAAGCCATTGAGAACCATCTGGTTAAAGAAGATGACATCAAATATGTCTATTAAGATTGCTTCAAGTATCCGATCATTGAAGAAACTGGTGTGCCTCAGGGATCTGTTTTGGGGCCACTGCTGTTCGTAATCTTTATTAATGATCTGGATGAGGGTATAGTTGGGTGGATTAGTAAGTTTGCTGATGACACCAAAGTCGGAGGTGTGGTAGATTGTGAGGAAGGGTGTCGAAGTTTGCAGGGTGACTTGGACAGGTTGCAGAGCTGGGCCGCGAGGTGGCGGATGGAGTTTAATGCGGAGAAGTGTGAGGTAATCCATTTCGGTAGGAATAACAGATGTGTTGAGTATAGGGCTAACGGGAGGACTTTGAATAGAGTGGAGGAGCAGAGGGATCTAGGTGTATGTGTACATAGATCCCTGAAAGTTGGGAATCAAGTAGATAAGGTTGTTAAGAAGGCATACGGTGTCTTGGCGTTTATTGGTAGGGGGATTGAATTTAGGAGTCGCAGCGTCATGATGCAACTGTACACAACTCTGGTGCGGCCGCACTTGGAGTACTGTGTGCAGTTCTGGTCCCCACATTACAGGAAGGATGTGGAGGCTTTGGAGAGGGTGCAGAGGAGGTTTACCAGGATGTTGCCTGGTATGCAGGGGAGGTCCTATGAGGAGAGACTGAGGGATTTGGGGTTGTTTTCACTGGAAAGAAGGCGGCTAAGAGGGGATCTTATAGAAACATATAAGATGATTAGAGGTTTAGATAGGGTGGATGGTGATAGCCTGTTTCCTCGGATGGAGAAATCTAGCACGAGGGGGCATGGCTTTAAATTAAGGGGGGGTAGTTATAGGATGGATGTCAGGGGCAGGTTCTTTACCCAGAGGGTGGTGAGGGACTGGAATGCCCTGCCTGCTGCAGTTGTAAATGCGCCTAGTTTGGGGGCGTTTAAGAGATTGGTGGATAGGTTTATGGACGAAAAGGGAGTGGTTTAGATTAGTGGGTCAATGTTTTTTTTAAAAATAAGACTGGTCGGCGCAACATTGTGGGCCGAAGGGCCTGTTCCGCGCTGTAATGTTCTATGTTCTATGTTCTAAGTCCTTTCACTCTCAGTCTCCCAAATCTTTGAAATGAGTATCTCCTCAGCCCTCAGCCTTCAGTGGATAGAAACTGGAAAGTGTCAGTGCTAAATTCAACAACGCTCCACAGAGCAAGGGAATGCTCCTATTGGACAGAGTGCAGCATTGAATCACTAGAATCATAGCCACACTTCAGCTGTCTCTAGAGGGCTTGAAAACTGCCAAGGCTGAGGTTACTCATCCCTGTTTATAGACCTTTGCAACCATGGGTTTACAGACTTTTGCAGCCAGGCAGAAGTACCCCCCTGGCCAAGTATTCATGAACCACAGTCAGAAGAGGTGGTAATCAGCAGGATTTCCATGGTTGACCTGATACCATGAGATTTCCTGATGTCTGGAGGACATCAGGTGGAAAAGTCCCCCTGATTGTATACCACTGTGCCGCAATCTCTGGTAAGTCCATCCTGGGCCAGGACATACCCAGGAATGATATTGGTGTGGTCCAAGACAACATCCGTAAGGTACGATTCCACAAGTATGACTATGCCAGGCTGTTTCTTAACTGGTCTATGGGTCAACTCTCCCAATTTTGGCACAAGCCCCCAGACATTAGTAAAGAGGATGTTGCAGGGTTGGCAGAGCTGTGTGTACCGCTGCTGTTTAAGGTGGGCGCTGGGTCGATGCCAGATGATCCATCCGGTTTTGTTGCTTATTGACTTTTCTGTAGCAGCTCAATCCAACTGACTGATTTGCTGGGCCATTTCGGAATCAACCACAATGATACAGTTACTGTGCATGCCAGCAACATGCAAATAATGTTTGATTCTTGAGCATTCATCTAATTCAAAATTATTTCTGACCATAGTTGATGTTTTGAACACTTGCGGCTCCCCAGAACCTGAGATACAGGTGAGAGAAGGAACATTGGCTTTTATTTGATATTTATTGCATGTGTTCATTGACTCTGACTTGTGACCTTTAAGATACATCAATGTGAGAAATTCTTAAGTCACCTTCTTCTGAATCAGTTCATAAGTAGCCTTGCGAAGATGTAAAAAAAATCTGTGCATTCACATCTCTAAGAACACCCAACCCATCACAAACGTTTCCCTTTTTATCTGTTACAATGATTAGAGCTTGCCCTTAGCCAACGTGTAATGCACTAAAGGACAAAAAACCTCCATTAATATGCTTGCTGCTTAATTGTAAATAGCAAAAGGACTCAATCTCAATTAGCCATATTGCAGTAGTAATTAATTATACAATAGATTTTTTCAAAAGATTGCAAGCATGTTCATATTTATAAACACTCACCAGTTCACCATGTAACCTTTGATTAGCACAGTTAATTACCTTCAGCAATGTATTATTAATTCCAAACCAAATACAAGATGAATAGATTATGGACTGAAATGTGGTTCTCTAATTCATGGTGGGTCACAAGCTTAAGGATCATCTAAAAAGGCCTTCCTCAGTCCACCAAAGTAATCCAGTTAACCTCAGTCAGCACTGCTTTTTAATAGATCCTATTTAACACAAGCAGCCAGATTTTGCACACGTGAGTGGTTTTAATTCTTTCTTATGAGGTCTCACACACATGACATTTTCATTTATGAAAGAAGCTCATTTGATTCTCTGTTTGACACTTGCAATGACTAAAGTGCCAAAATAAATGAAGGGTGCAATCAACGACACGGTGACACAATGGTTAGCACTGCTGCCTCACAGTGCCAGGGACCCGGGTTCAATTCTGGACTCGGATAACTATCTGTGTTGGAGTTTGCACGTTCTCCCCTTGTCTGCATGGCTTTCCTCTGGTTTCCTCCCACACTTCAAAGATGTGTGGGTTAGGTTGATTGGCCATGTTAAATTGCCCCTTGGTCTCTGTGGGATTGGCAGGGTAAATACATGGGGATAGGGGCCTGGATGGGATTGTTGTTGGTGCAGGTTCGATGGGTTGAATTGCCTCCCTCTGCACCTTAGGGATTCTATGAACTGTAAGGAAATGAGCTGCCATCTTCCCACTTCGATTTGCGCAGCAAATATATTTTGAATCACACTAGTTGCAAACTAAAATAATTCATTTTAGTCCAAATGTCCCACTATTTCCAGTGGTGAGGTGCCACAAATATTCATCTCAAACTGAACTAATAAAGGACTGACACTGTTGCCACGGTCACAAGCACAAGTTTAATGCAGGCTACGAAACACTGCAGCAGAAAACAAGTCATGAGTGGAGGTGTCGCTAAAGGTTCATTAGACAAACAGGCACAACCGTACACTGTGCAGAGGAGAGGGAATTAAAGTCGGACAAAAATAAAGAAAATTAGAGTCATAGGGTGAGATTTTAAAGCCTCACTCATCCTGAAATCATAAAATCCTGCCTGAGATCAATGGATCTTTCCATGGTCTGCCCCTTGCCCGCTCTGATTCCTGTGGTGGGTTGAATGGTAAAATTCTGTCAATAGAGTCATACAGTGCAGAAAAGGCCCTTTGTTGCATCGAGCCTGCACTAACAATAGCCACCACTCAAGTCATGCTAACCCCACTTTCCTGCACTCTTGTCCCATATCCCTGTAATGGGAGCATTAGAGAGACAATGTGAGAATGCATGATAGAAGAGATGCAGGCAAGATGGTAAATGAAGACATTGATGATTTCTTAAGTCAAAACAGTAGTTTATTTACGTTGAGCGGTAGAACTTCATTGCCTTTCTCCAGGCATATTAACTTTATGGAGTTTTACCATTGCTTTCACTGCGTTCCTATATCTTTTCAGAATTGTAAACCACTCTACAGCCAATGAAGTACTTTTGAAGTGTCGACCCTGTTGTAAAGTGAGAAAGACCCAAAGTGACAAGATGACCCAAGACCGCCCCACTCACCTGATAAAGGAGCAGTGCTCCGAAAGCTAGTGGTGTTTGCTACCAAATAAACTGTTGGACTTTAACCTGATGTTGTGAGACTTCTTGCTGTAAAGTGAGAAATGCAGCAGCTCAGTTGTACTCAGCAATGTGCTAATGGCCAGATTTTTTTTTGTGACACAGTTTGAGGGGTTAAAATTGGGATAAATATTGGCCAGGATACCAGCGATATCTGCTCGACTCTTGTTTGAAATACGCCCACCTGAGGAGACATGCTGCTCATGAGATTTCACACCTGGATGTGTCAAGGTCCACTGAATGGGATGGACATGTTATTTGCATTTTTATGTGCTTACTTTGCAAGCAGAGACCGAAAGTCCATCAAGACAATGGGGAACAGCTAGCCATCCATAAAAACAACCAGCAAACACTTAAACCCCCTTGAGAGGAAGAAAGAACCCCAACTCTACTTTGTTCCCACTAGTCTGACGTGTCAAAAGCTTCTGAGGTGGAAAGTCAAAATGTGATTACTTGTTCTACAACAATGATTACAACAGACATAATAATCAAAGTCCTTTAGAATATACCACAAGCAGGACTTTAAGAACTGGGTTTGCTGAGCAGAAACAGAAGAATTTGGAGAAGCTCCTCATGGAGCGGTAAGGAATCTCTCTCTCTCTCTAAGTTAAGTAAAGCCCGATCAATACAGTCTAAAAATCCAGCACAAGAGATGGTAAATACATAGAAACATAGAAAGTAGAAGCAGGAGTAGGCCATTCGACCCTTCAAGCCTGCTCCACCATTCATAGTGGTCATGACTGATCATCAAATTAAATATCCTGATTCCTCCCACATGCCTTGATACCTTTTAAGCCCCAAGAGTTATATCTAATTTCTTCTTAGAATCACACGTTGGAAAGAACCTTAGGAGAAATTTATCAATTCCTGGAAGATGGATCACAAATTAAATAAAAGGAAATGGTCTCCAGCAAGTGCAGTTACATTTAAAGTTTATTTATCAGTGTCACAAGTAGGCTTACATTGAAATGAAGTTACTGTGAAATTCCCCTAGTCACCACACTCTGGCACGTGTTCAGGTACACTGAGGGAGAATTTAGCATGGCCATTGCACCTAACCAGCATGCCTGTTCAGGTACACTGAGGCAGAATTTAGCATGGCCAATCCACCTAACATGCACACCTTTAGACTGTGGGAGGAAACCAGAGCACCTGGAGGAAATCCACGCAGACACAAGGAGAGCATGCAGACTCCACACAGACGGTGACCCAAGCCGGGAATCGAACCCGGGTCCCTGGCACTGTGAGGCAGCAGTGCTAACCACTGTGCCACCATGCCACCCATGGACTTCAGCTCAACTCCAGGATTTTAAAGGAACCAGCTAACTTAAATTGGCCTCAACAATCTACACCTCGAGGACAAGCAAAAATCTTAACCACATCTTTTTTTAACTATTATTTTGACTCTAACGTCTCTTACTTCTGATACCTGTGTGAGACTTTGTGTCAATTATTTGTTTTTCTTGGGTTGAGTGGCTAATAAACTTGCTCTTCCTTTCTTTAACTCAAGGAAACTTCATGATTGGCTCCTTGTGTTAATTGCTTAGGTAATAACGATTACATTTTGATTTGAAAAAGGCATCCAACGGGAGAAGAAATTTAAAAACCATTGTTGTGACCAACTGAGGAGGAAGAATAGAGAGAGGCCGTTCCACTCCACCTCACTGGACCAAGCATAACCTGACAGAGAGTAAATGGCATATCACAAAGATATTCCCAAGACAGAGGGCCATGATGTGGAGATGCCAGTGTTGGACTGGAGTGGACAAGCTGAGAGGTCACATGACACCAGGTTATAGTCCAACAGGTTTATTTGAAATCACAAGCTTTTGGAGCGCTGTTCCTTCATCAGGTGACTTAGAGTCAGAGAGGTTTACAGTGTGGAAACAGGCCCTTCAGCCCAACTTGTCCATGCCACCCCTTTTTTTAACCCCTAAGCTAGTCCCAATTGCCCACATTTGGCCCATATCCCCCTATACCCATCTTACTCACAAAAATGTCTAAATGCTTTTTAAAAGACAAGTGCACCCGTCCCTTGCTACTACCTCTGGCAGCTTGTTCCAGACACTCACCACCCTCTGTGTGAAAAAATTGCCCCTCTGGACCCTTTTGTATCGCTCCCCTCTCACCTGAACTTCACCTGAAGAAGGAGCAGCGCTCCGAAAGCTTGTGATTTCAAATAAACCTGAAAGACAGAGGGAATTAAGGAAGGGGAGGCTAAAATCAGGAAAAAGGAATCAGGAAGAAATCCGAATTTGGGATAGAGTGAGTTAGAATTAAAAACATGCAATTCGAATTTCAAGATGACAGCTAGAAATTAACAAGGGGGTGGGAATTTCTGGTCGTACCCGCCCCAAGACTGGAAACTCCCACCCGAGATCAACAGATCTTTAACTAGTCTGTCAAATTTTTCTTCCCATCTGCGACAAGTTCCACGGTTGACAGGACTGGAAAATTTACCCCATTGTGTACATTTTCATTCTCCAGTTCTTGAACTTTGTAATGTTAATCACACTTGCTTTACCATGGGGGCAAGGTGAGAATTCTCATTTGTTAAAGAATACTATTCACAGGGAAAAAAATAAAATCTTCAAACCAGATGCAGATTCACAGTCAACTGGTGTATGCCACAGAATACGTACAGCACAGAGAGACATGTCATTCAACTCAACAATGACCCATACCAATGTTTATTTTCCACACTCTTTCCATGTATTCCATCTGCCCCACCCCTCTGACCCCCATGTAGAATGATAAAGCCATAGAATCCTTACAGTGCAGAAGGAGGCCATTTGGCCCATCAAGTCTTCACCAACTCTCCGAAATAAGATCTTACCCAGGTCCACCCTCCCACCTCCCTACCCCCGTAACCCCATACATTTACCATGACTAATCCACCTAATCTACACATCCTTGAACACTCAGGGGCAACTTAGCGTAGTCAATCAACCTAACCCGCACGTCTTTCGGACTGTGGGAGGAAACCTACGCAGACACGGGGACAACATGCAAACTCCACACAGACAGTGACTCAAGCTGGGAATCAAACTCAGATCCTGGCACTGTGAGACAGCAGAGCTAACCATTGTGCCACCATATCCCTCTATTCCCTCCCCTACTTGTGTGAATGCAGAAAATGTTAGCCAATGAGTTGCCAACCCTCCAAGATGTGCCCAAAAGCCTTAATCAATTAAAAATTAACTACCTGAAAACTGCAAGCTATTTGACAGAGGGGCAACAGAAGGCGGGAAGTCATCAATGAAACCGGGAGAAATTTGTCCAACCAAAATCAGTAACCCAAGCTATCGCCTGTTTCACGGGCGTAGTTTAAACATCTTTCTGTGAGTACTGACACATGGTTTGAGGACCAGCTGGAAGTATTTACAACACTTCTGGGGAACCCTTGCAAATATTTGGACTACAGCTGGAAGCATACTCCTGAGACCCCTTCCTAACTTACAAAAGACACATGTCAAATTCACGAAGGAGATGAGTGTCGCCATTGCAAGAAACATATTTTTATTAGCAAATTAAAAAATTAGTAATGAGCAAACAGGTTAACAAATACAGAAGGATTCAAATCAAACAGGATTCAAATCAATCCCTTGTGGAGCCCTCTCAGGTGCAAAGGGTAGGGTTCAAAGGGTAGAGTTCAGGAGTAGGGTCATCATTACAAGCAGTGCAGCGGAGGGAATTCATTTCAACTCTTGAAGCCTATTGTCTGCTAAAATATCTCAGACTTGAGCAGGTCATCAAGCTTCATGAACACATGGATTGGCCATGGTGAGGAACTCTGCTGGAAAACCCTTCTAATAGTTTAGTTCACACACCGTGGGTTTTTAACAATCCGAACAACAGTAAGGTAGATCCCCTGGCAGAGGGTGGACAACAAACCATTTGACATTCAGCTTTTGCCCCTTAACAACTTCAGTTTGTTGGCAATAAAACCAGTCGCGACTGACGCTCACTGGCCTGACCTGCCAAGCGTAAACAAATACGATCCACTGCTAATTTTAACACCGCGTTCAAGAGAAATATAACAAACGTCTCTCCAGATTCTATTTCACGTGCGTGTGGCGTATATTTCAAGAAAGAAAAGATAAATACACATGACACGGCAATATCACATCAGGAGCAATGTTACTCGGCGTGATAGAAAATGCCACAGCAAAGTAGGTCAATTCATTGTGGACAGTTAGTGGCATTATGAGGCTATGACTGCCTATTTGATTATAATGTTCCAGCAACTGGGCCTTGAGAGAAAGAGTGAACGTGACAACTGTTCTCAATTCTCCACAGAGGAATGAGTGAATAAGTATGCATTACCGAGACAGGTTAGAACTTGCTCCTGACACCATGTTATGGCCATTTGTATGATAAAGTGTAAATAACCTGTCAGACAATAACTAAAGACTCCTCTCTTGCACCTTTCCCTGAGGAGTCAGCCTCTGAGCAGGAGAAATAATTGCTTTAACAAGGTGGGAGATTCCAGTGATTGTTTGCTTTCCATTGTCTTGCCGCCAGATGGTGGAAATGATGTAGTGCTTAGGAATACAATACGCAGGTCATGACCCAGTGATCTACAACACAGCCCCAGCAAGAAAAGAAGAATGAATAAGTTTGTCAGATAAGGGGTTTTTTTTTTGAAGCAGTGATAGCAATCGCGCAGTTACAATTTTTTGCTCAATTCTTCTGAGAATGGGTCGGTGATAAAAAGTGTTGCGTTCGGCTCCTTCAGCGCAGATTGTCCTCACAACAAATAAACCATCTCCCTTCCCAAGCACAGCCTGTTAATACTATTCTAATGATGTCCCCGGAGGACTGTAATACCCTGTCATAAACATCACTTCCCTTCAGCAGGGGCAGATTCCAGCTCTTCCAGAAACACTTAAAAGATGCAATAAAAACAGAAAAACAAGTTCGCCGGCAACCAAAAAGAAGAATGATGGATTAGTTTTTTAGGTAGCCGTGCTCACTCAGAAAGCTATTTCAAGATGGCTCTGGCTGTCCACGACGGTTACGAACTCTCCATCGAAATGGAGGCATTAACATACCTTTTATCTTACAGTGGTTAGCACTGCTGCCTCACAGCGCCAGAGACCCAGGTTCGATTCCCGACTTGGGTCATTGTCTGTGTAGCTGTGTGGAGTTTGCACGTTCTCCCTGTGTCTGCGTGGGTTTCCTCTGGGTGCTCCGGTTTCTTCCCATAGTCTGAAAGACATGCTGGTTAGGCACATTGACTAAAAACAGGCACCGGAATGTGGCGACTAGGGGAATTTCACACTAATTTCATTGCAGTGTTAATGTAAGCCTTACTTGTGACAAATAAACAAATAAACTTTGAAGATGTTAACTGTGTTTCTATTTCCTATTTTAAATATCTGCCATTTGCAATTTTTCGTATCAATATTAAGATGCATTTTCTCCTATCGATAGAGAATATTGTCACAGATAGATCTTATGGGCCTGTGATCCAATGCACTTGTAGATGAGGAGTTTGTGTTTTCTTACCTTCAACGTAATTGTCTCAAGTTCAATAATTATAACAGCAACATTTTTGTGAATTTAAAAATATGGAGGGATATTTATTGTCGCACATTTGTCCCGGAGATTTAATAAAAATGAAGTCCCACTCATTTGACTCACTCACACAGGTTAGATACAGATGAGGGAAAACAACACAGCTACTATTCCTGATTTGTCTCAGTCTCTTTCATTATGGACCTGTAGATTTTTAGATGAGTTTGGGCTTTTCTTGAAATGAAGGCTTTGCACGGCAGAGGATTTTCAGTAGTTATGCAGCCTTTTGTCATTGACCTTTCAAGAGGGTGGCTCTTGGATGAATTTGAAGTTGGAACAGTTTGGGGGAAGTCTTTCTCCCACTGCAAATGTATTGCTGCTTATTTCCGAGGAAGCCTAACAGCTGGTTGATAGCTTTCTGTGGAAAGTCTCTGTGGAATCACTTCTTGCTGTTTTAAGTACAGGCAACCACCATGGCTGCCTGAACTTGTGCCCTGTTACAAGGCCAAATCCTTTTCCAAATAAGGTGGGTGGCTGGGTCAGATGTATATCTTGTGTGATGACCATCACACTTTGGGAGTTTGAGACAGCTAGTCACAGTTATCTGAATGGCCCACATAAATAGAAATTACCTTTTTGAATCAGTTCCAGGAGAAGGTATTAAATCACTATCAGTCTGGAAAATTCTATTTACTCCCTCTTGAGGCACAAGAGAAGTCAGGTGACCATTGAGCAGCCGTCTTTTTGGAGACTTTTTTAAAAATATAGAATATTGATTGAAAGTTCATAACATACCTGCACATAACAATATTTTAAACATATTACTGTAAGAAATGAATCAAGTGCTATAATTTGATTTCTAGATTTAGATTAATGTGCTCACTTTTAAGTTTCATTTGGCTTCCTCATGCATACCATCTAATCACTCTCTTGGAGCGGTACGGTGGCACAGTGTTTAGCACTGCTGTCTCACAGCACCAGGGACCTGGGTTCGATTCTCGGCTTGAGTCACCATCTAATGGTACGTCCCCTCTGCAAAATATGCCACGGGGAGTGCATCAAATCCTTTCCAAAAAAGACTTGCTTCGACCACCGTTTGGTGGAGATAGCTCCAAGGAGTCACAAACCTCTGAGAGAAAGAAAATAATTTGGTTAACACTGCTGCTCACAGCACTGGGTTCAATTCCCAGCTTGGGTCACTGTCCTTGCCGAGTCTGCATGTTCTCTCCGTGTCCGCGTGGGTTTCCTCCGGGTGCTCCAGTTTCCACCCACAGTCCAAAAGACGTGCTGATTAGGAGCACTGGCCATGCTAAATTCTCCCTCAGTGTACACGAACAGGCACCGGAAAGTGGCAACTAGGGGATTTTCTCAGTAATTTCATTGCAGTGTTAACGTAAGCCAACTTGTAACACAAATGAATAAATAAAAACATTGGAATAGGAGTAGGTCATTCAGCTCCTTGAACCTGTTCTGCCATGTCCGATCTGTATCTTAACCCTATTGTACATTGTTTGTTACAGTTCAGTGGGCCTGAGGAAGGCTGCATAGTCAAATATGGGTTAACTGGAAATCTTTCTTGATGCTTCGATCAATTTACAGATCAAAGCTGCGTCCATGGTAGCTAGTATATAAAGCTCAGGCCAACATTAAACTGATCCTGAGAGTAGGTCATGTACTCACTTGCACCACTGTGTGGCAGTACTGTGCACAATCCCACATTCAGCTTACGTATGCCAAATCTCTATACTACACCTCCTCCAAGTTTTTATTGAATGTATTTTAAGTGATTATAGTTTATTTGATGTTTGACATTGTTATTATTATCATACATTTCCATTGTCATGACTACATCAAGGAGCTCTAGCAAAACTGAAGTCAATGAGAATCAAGGGGAAAATCCTTTGCTCGTGGGAGTCAAACCAGCCAAGCCACACGCCATCCTGACTTGGAACTATATTGCTGTTCCTTCACTATTACTGGGTCAAAATCCTGGAATTCCTTTGCTAATAGCACTGTGGGTGTACTCACATCACAGAGACTGTAGTAGGTTAAAAAGGCAGCTTACCACCACTTTCTGGAGGTCAGTTTAGGATGGGCAATAAATGCTGGCCTAGCCAGAGAAGCCCACATCCCATGAATGAATTTTTTTTAAATGATTATTTCCCTATCTCCACATTCAAGTCCTTGAATTAAAAGGTTCAGGCAGATGGGAGGCCTTTTCATCCTTCCATATCACATCCACAAAACTGTTAGAGGAATGGTAGACTCTGTTGCTGTTGATTTTTCCGGTAGGTTTGGAGGTTGTTTTGACATCTGGGTATGTTCTTTGATATCTCTCCATTGCACAGTGCGGATGGATGGCCTTGCGTCGAGCAAGAGACTCCTCCTGTTCCTCCTGGCTGTGCCCTCTGTGGTGCCAACCAGGCAGGAGTGAGGTTGGTCCTCATCCTTTCTAATGACAGTTCTTTCTTTCTCCAGGTCTTTAATCCTGACCGCATCATCTTCCTGTAATTGTGGCAAATATCTGGTGCAGCACTTCCTGTTGCAACTGGAAGCTTGCTGCTGCCTGTATGACTGTTGGCTTCTTTGGATGCCCTGCTGATCCTAGGTTACCTGATTTGATTTATTATTGTCATACGTATTAGCATACAGTGAAAATTATTGTTTCTTGCACACTATACAGAATACCATTCATAGAGAAGGAAACGAGAGAGTGTAGAATGTAGTGTTACATCATAGCTAGGGTGTAGAGAAAGTTCAACTTAATGCAAGGTAAGTCCATTCAAAAGTCTGATGGCAGCAGGGAAGAAGCTGTTCTTGAGTCTGTTGATACAGGTCCTCAGATTTTCATATTCTTTTCCCATGAAAGAAGGTGGAAGAGAAAATGTCTGAAGTGCGTAGGGTCATTGATTATGCTGGCTGCTTTTTTGAGGCAGTGGGAAGTGTAGACAGTGTCGATGAATGGGAGACTGGTTTGTGTAGTTGCCAACCCTGATATGAGTTTTTTCAATAGGATTGTAAGTTATGTGCAGTTTCCTGTCCAACAGGCATTTGGATGGGATAGGCTAATTTGTAAAGGGGTGGACCGGTATGTGAGCACTGCTGTGAGGATGCTCCCATTCTTGTTTTAGAATGGCTTTTACTGCATGGACCGTTCTTTCGTTTGTCTGTGTTACTGGGCTTTTACTGCCTCGCCTGCCCGAGACTCGTAAGATCCCGCCCGAGACAGACAGAGAATGCTGCTTTGCAAGCCTCGCCCGCCCCAATTCCAGAGAGGGTGAGCTGGTAAAATTCTGGCCTGTGTGCCTCAATGAGCTGGTGTGGTGGTGGAAGCCAGATATTGTAGTAAAGCATGCAAAGAATTGATTGGAGAACTGTTGGTCATAATTGGCCATGATCGTGTTCGCGATGCTGTGGCTTATAAATATCTCTTCTTGTGCCTTAATTACTGCCTCCATGGTAGTTGTGTACATTTGCTTCATCTCAACCCATCTGAAGAAGTAGTCCGTCACTATAAAGAACAATTTGCCATTGGAGGTAAACAGGTGAGCATCTCTCCCATGGCCCCACAGGGAATTTTGTGGAGAGTGAAGGGCTCTGTGCAATGCAATGGCAATTTGCAATGGTGACTTCAATCGCCTTGGAAATACTTGGCCACCAGTCACTGGATTGAGTCCGTGCTCTGCGCTTGGTTCTGCCTAGGTAGCTCTGGAGTATTTTTTGAAGGAGCTCTGGCAGCAAGAAGACTGGGATGATCTGCCACTCCTTGTAGGCCAGGAGGCCATCGATAATCAGAAAATGTTTTTGTTGTTCAAACCAAGTTTTCATACTCTCTCTGTTTGGTCTCTGCTGAGGCTATTGTTGTTGGCACTATCTCCAGATATGGGCACACTTCTCATTCCTGGCAAATCTGCTGCAGTTTATTGGCAAGCATCAATTACTCATCAGTTGGGAGTGGTTTTCGAAGATCGAACAGCAATGCACCCCTTTCACATGACTCTGCTAACTCTGAAGAAGAGCAATAAAATAAAAACTTACAGAAAATAAAGCACTCGAAACAGACTGGCAAGAATTGTCACTCAAACAGAGTTGAGATTACAGTTCTTTATTAAGAAACGAAAATGTATTTTTAGGTCAAAGTGTGTGCTAAAAATTAAATCTACACAGTTTAAGTCCAATGTATTTCAGTAAACTGGACAGATCCCAATATATGAAGTCACATTGGAACAAGAGTAGGCCATTCAGCCCTTTAAACCTGCTCCACCATTCAATCCAATCATGGTTGACCAGACACTTCAATGCCTTTTACCCACACTATCCCCACAACCCTTTACATTTTGTTAATCAGAAATCTATCAATATCTGCCTTAAACACATTCAATGACTGAGTTTCCACAGCCCTCTGGGTTAAAAAATTCCAA
The DNA here is from genome assembly GCF_965287045.1 of Carcharhinus amblyrhynchos. NCBI lineage: Eukaryota > Metazoa > Chordata > Chondrichthyes > Carcharhiniformes > Carcharhinidae > Carcharhinus > Carcharhinus amblyrhynchos. The sequence continues at coordinate 12,994,031 of NC_137339.1, forward strand.
AGATTCACAATCCTCCATGCAAAAAACTTTCTCCTCATCTTGGTCCTAAGAAGCTTCTCCCTAATTTTGAAATTCTGGCCCCTAATTCCAGACTCCATGGGAGGAGAGATTTATAGACCTGAGTGTCAGGTGAAATGCTCCATCCATTTACCTCTATTTGTGTCTTTAGACCATCTACCTAGTTAGAAATGCTGCCATAGAATGGACATAGAAAGGATGCTTCCACTAGTAGGAAAAACTAGAACCAGAGGGCACAATCTCAGGCTAAAGGGACGATCCTTTAAAACAGAGATGAGGAGGAATTTCTTCAGCCAGAGAGTGGTGAATCTGTGGAACTCTGCTGCAGAAGGCTGTGGAGGCCAGGTCATTGAGTGTCTTTAAGACAGAGATAGATAGGTTCTTGATTAATAATGGGGTTATGGGGAAAAGGCAGGAGAATGGGAATGAGAAAAAAATTAGCCATGATTGAATGGCGGAGCAGACTCAATGGGCCAAGTGACCTACGTCTGTTCCTATGTCTTATGGTCTTACGGCCTGCACGCATTCAAATAGAGTGCCTTTAACTTTGTCTTTTTGGCATAATTCTGCATTCAGCACATACTTGATGTTGTGCTTTGTTTCTCTTGCTTTTGATCCAACGACTACTTCCTCTAACCAACTTTATTTCCTTCCAGTTTTGGGCCACCCCTCAGTTTACCATCACTCCAAACAAGCTAGTTTAAACCCACCCCAACTGCATTAGCAAATTTCACCACAAGTATATCAGTACCAGTCCTGTTAAGATGTAATCCATCCAGCGATTGCTCCTGCCCCAGAACTGGCTCCACTGCCCGTGATGCCTTCCCTCCTACACTATTTCTCCAGCCACGTAGTTAATTGATCAATCCTCCTATTCCTGTGAAGATGTCCTGCTGCCGTTCCGTGATACCCTTGGATCATGGCACCAGGGAGGCAACATGCCATCCTGGAGGCACATGTACTGCCACAGAAATGCCTGTCCAATCCCCTGACTATGGAATCCCTTTCTCTAATCCCTTCCATTCTTCCTCCCAACCTGTATACTTGAGCCACCTGTAACGTCACAGGCTTGGCTCAGACTGCACTCCCCTGAGGAGTAATCACCTTCATCAGCATCTAAAATGGCAAACCGATTAGCAAGCAGGATTACTCAGGGGGCTACCTGCTTGATTGTCTTAGAATGCTTGGTGGTCACCCATTCCCTCTCTGGCCTATGCACTCCTAACCTGCAGTATGACCATCTCCCTAAACCTGCTATTCATGGAGTCCAGAATCCCCACACTACAGAAGGAGGCCATTCAGCCCATCAAATCTGTACTGACCACAATCCCACGCAGGGCCTATACCCTCATTTACCCTGCTAATCTTCCTGACACTTGGGTCAACTTAGCATGGCCAATCGACCTCACTGGACTGTGGAAGGAAACCAGAGCACCTGGAGGAAACCCACGCAGACGTGGGGAGAATGTGCAAACTCCGCACAGTCAGTGACCCAAGTCGGGAATCGAACCCAAGTCCCTGGCACTGTGAGGCAGCAGTGCTAACCACTGTGATACCATGCCACCCACCCATGTAGTCCCCTGCCTCATGGCTACAGTCATGATGTGGGTATGCCAGCGTTGGACTGGCGTAAACACAGTAAAAAGTCTGACAACACCAGGTTTTAGTCCAACCTATTTATTTGATAATATACTCGCAAGCTTTCGGGTTAGCCCCTTCATCAGGTGAATGGAGAGTTCTGGCCTCAGACAGAGCATATAAAACACAGACAGTTTAGAGATCTCTAAACTGTCTGTGTTTTATATGCTCTGTCTGAGGCCAGAACTCTCCATTCACCTGATGAAGGGGCTAACCCGAAAGCTTGCGAGTATATTATCAAATAAATAGGTTGGACTAAAACCTGGTGTTGTCAGACTTTTTACTGTGTTCATGGCTACAGGACAGTGACTCCAACTGCCACTCGAATTCTGAAACCCCAGAGCTCAAGACTGTGCAGCTGGTGATACTTCCTACAGATGTATTTATCGGGAGGCACATGATGATCCCATGAGTCCACACAGACCATAGGACATACACTCCACTCAGCTGAGTGCCATTCTGTAACTCTTACAACTATCTAAAACACTTCTGTGAGTAGAATAAATAAAATAAATTTCTGGTAACGTAACTTTACTATACTTATGCTAACTTTAGCTTATTTTGTTACTTTATTTCACTTTGACTTCATTTAACTTTACTTCCCTATTGCTGGTGTTCCTGCCTGAAATCTATAGAGGTATTTCTTGATAAATGAGACCTCTTTCTAGTTTAAGATATCTAAATACAGTCCCCAACAGCACTTGTCACCCGCCAACGAACGTACAGTTTTCACAGGACGTCTCTACATAAGAACATAAGAACATAAGAAATAGGAGCAGGAGTAGGCCAACTAGCCCTTTGAGCCTGCCCCGCCATTTAATAAGATCATGGCTGATCTGTCGTGGCTCAGTTCCACATTCCCGCCCTCTCCCCATAAACCTTAATCCCCTTGCTTATCAAAAACCCATCAACCCGTGTCTTAAAAATATTTAGCGAGGCAACCTCCACCACTTCAATGGGCAGAGAATTCCAGAGATTCACCACCCTTTGAGTGAAGAAGTTCCTCCTCAACTCCGTTCTAAACCGCCCCCCCTTTATCTTGAGGCTGTGCCCCCTAGTCCTACTATCCTTTCTGAGCGGGAAGAGTCTCTCCACCTCTATCCTATCCATCCCATTCATCATCTTATACGTCTCAATGAGATCTCCCCTCATTCTTCTAAACTCTAACGAGTACAAGCCTAATTTATTCAGCCTCTCCTCATAGCTCAACCCCCTCAACTCCGGCATCAGCCTAGTAAACCTCCTCTGCACTCCCTCCAAGGCCAAAATATCCTTGCGTAAGTATGGCGCCCAAAACCGCACACAGTACTCCAGCTGCGGCCTCACCAATGCCCTATACAGCTGCAGCAAGACCTCCCTACTTTTATATTCAATCCCCCTCGCGATGAAGGCCAGCATCCCATTCGCCTTCCTGACCACCTGCTGCACCTGCAAACTGGGTTTTTGTGACTCATGCACAAGGACCCCGAGGTCCCTCTGCACCGTCGCCTGCTGCAGTTTTTCTCCACGCAAGTAATAATCCTTCCTACCATTATTCCTACCAAAGTGGACCACCTCGCACTTGCCGACATTAAATTCCATTTGCCATTTCCTGGCCCATTCGCCCAGCCTATCTAGATCCTTCTGTAGACTCTCACCACCCTCCGCACAATTTGCCTTTCCACCAATTTTGGTGTCATCAGCAAATTTCGACACCCTACACTCGGTTCCCTCAAACTCAGCTTGCTGTCCCAGTAGAGAAGTCCCTCAAAGGACCAATTATCTCCGCTCCCCAAAGGTGAGCGAAGGCCCCGAATCTCGCTCTTTATTTATCCGCTGTCGAGGTAGAGGTGTCCTTTGCAGGTCCGGCTGTCTCCACTCCTGGAGAAATTTAGTGTGCCTTTCAATTTAGTAGAAGTGCTTGAATTATTGATGGAAGTAAGAGCAGGGAACCAAACAAGTTCCTGAACAGACTCTCATTGAACGATTCATCCATCTTTTAAAACTGACGAGCAGCTGAAATCTCAAACCCCAAAAACGTCTACATTCGATTAATAACAGTGGTACTCGTATTCACCCAAAATCACCACCAGAACACACTAACAATCAAAAGCTGCAATATATCAGCTATTCATTTTATTTCTATTAAGTATCAATGAATCCGACAATCTTGTTCGAGTTATTTGAAGGCTGCAGCTAAGTTTTATGCTTCTCATGTAATTAACTCAATTTTCCCAGAAAACTGATCCAAAACAAGAATTTGTTCTCAACATCAATCATTTACAGCTCTGAGATGAACTTGGATTTGGGGGTGGGGGGGTGGGGGGGGGGGGAGGCGGGGGAGATGTGGAGTGTGAGGTTGATGGCATGCTGGGTGATGATGATTACAATCTATTTTGACTTTGATGCCAGGCTATGGAGGATAAACTGATCTGATCGATAAAGGAAGTTAAGGGTTACGGAAAACAGATAGGAAAGTGTAGTTAAGGCCAAGCCATGATCTTATTGAATTGTAGAGCAGGCTCAAGGGGATGTGTAGACTACTCCTGCTGCCCATTTCTCATGTTCACATTTTCTTATAGGGTTAAGAGTTCATAACATCCAATTCAAAAATTAATTTTTGTTTAAAGTATATTTATTAGTATCACAAGTAGGCTTACATTAACACTGCAACGGAGTTACTGTGAAAATCCCCGAGTCTCCACACTCTGGCCCCTCTTCAGGTACGCTGAAGGAGAATTTAGCATGGCCAATGCACCTAACCAGCATGTCTCTTGATTTGATTTGATTTATTATTGTCACATGTATAAGCATACTGTGAAAAGTATTGTGTCTACAGACAGAGCATACCGTTCATAGAGAAGGAAACAAGACAGTGCAGAATATAGTGTTACCCTCGTTGTTAGGATGTAGAGAAAGATCAAGTTACTGCAAGGTAGGTCCATTTAAAAGTCTATTAGCAGCAGGGAAGAAGGTGTTCTTGAATCGGTTGGTACGCGACCTCAGACTTTTTCTTTACAGTCTTTTAAACTGTGGGAGGAAACCGGAGCACCCGAAGGAAACCCACACAGACATGGGGAGAATGTGCAGACTCCGCACAGACAGTGACCCAAGCCAGGAATTGAACCTGGCTCCCTAGCATTGTGAGGCAGCAATGCTAACCACTGTGCCTTTGGCAACAACGGCGATTAGACTAGCTGTACAGGCATTCTGTCCCAGCAGTAAGGGGGAACATTTACTTTTGAGAACATTTCCAAAGCGGGTTCCACGACATCTTGTAAGAGCTGACTTTTTTTTAAACCCTAATAACATAAACAGATTCCGAGAACATGATTTTCACCTATGACCTAATTATTTTGCCTTGCCTCTTGACCCATAGCTGTGCCATTAACCTCGTTGAAAAGAGTGGAGTGCTTTTTACATTAACTAGAGCGCCAGTGGATAACAATTACCTGGCGCACTTGTGACAGTGTTCAGAGTTCACCAGCGCTGTGAGGGAAAAAAGCAAAAATCAACCCTGAAAAAAAACAATTCACTATCCCAGGCAGCTGATGGAAAGAAATAATCCACAACTATTTTGTAATAGGATTTAATCAGCGCCATAATAATTTGCTGGTACCGGTTCTACGTACGCTCAATAAACGAATTGAAAGGGTAGCATTTTTAAGCGGATGAAAATATAAAATACAACATAAAAGTCCATTGCCTGCCACCGTCGGGAGAAACTTCATTTATTTTATCCTGTATTTTATCTACCACCATTTCCGCTAATGTGAAGCAGTTGCAAAAGGGGACAGGCTGAATGATAGACTGTTACATAAACAAAGTGTGTTACACCATTTACCTGCAAATATTACAAGTGCGGGGAAAATATGAAGAGTAATGGGTTTATCATGTTAAACAAGAAAAGTTGTAAATTATGTTTTTGCTCGTGGTGAATGTGCAGCTCAGCCAAACACAGATTATGTCAGCAACACTTAGGGTTACATGTGACACTGATAAGCCTTGACAATTTGTGAGCTCAGCCTGTGACAGTTAAGAACATGAAGCTCACCAGATAAACAGCCTTCAATCAGGGGCTGAGAAAGAAACTGTCACCGCGCACACAAGAGGGAAAAAAAACCCCACACAGACATGGGTTGTATCTTGGGGCTTGTCATTTTCTTAAAATGAAAAAAAAATTATTCAGAAAAGGAACTGTTGCTGCCAAAAAAAAATTGTCTGACCATAGCAAAGTACAGCAAGACAGATGCACTGCTCGATATGATAGAATACTTTTAGCATGGATCACCACTCTTTTTTCCCTTGCACCTTCCCTTTCATGTTACTCGCCTCCATTACTCATAGCAGATAAGAAAATGTGAAAAAGTAATAATAATTAGACAAGGACAAATGGCTGGACATGGATATGGATGGCTTGTTCCACTAAATAACGGCCTGTTACCATGCCAACCAGCCGGCAGAGTGCTGATCTGACAGAGCGCTGAGCCGCTAACACAATGGCACATCATCCGTTATAGCAAGGCTCGGGCACTGTTCACTGAACACGAGACAGTGCCCAGGGCCTCATGCTCCATCAGTTAAAGTCAAGAGAAGCTATTTTTTTCATTACACGGAGCCGCACGATTTGGTTGGAGCAAATTAGGCAGCAGCTCAGTGCATCAGGAAAATCCATGGTCCATTTACAGATTCAGACAACTAGGACAACGTGAAAAAGCATGCTTACAGAGCCAGGAACAGGGTCTTGATAGTGCTCTATCAGTGTGTTACACAGCGCAGTGCATCAGAGAGTGTTGTACAGTAAAGTGTCAAGGCAAGACTTAGTCTGGAACGCAATAGCATAACACAGGTAAGTGTTATTGGTGGACAGAGCTGTAAAGAGTTTGATACAGTATCTGTATATGTATATAGCTGGTCTATACTTTATTCAGTAAAGCATCACAGGATTAGCACATTAGCCAGGATTGAGCCCAATGCAAGCTTCAATGCAAAACTCAGTATCATATAAAAAGTGTCAGTGCTGTTACTCAGTAGAGTACCAGAGCACATTACCAAAGACTGAAGTTTCACGGGACCACTAATGACACAGCACAGCAGTAGACTTCTTTGTATAATCACCTAACTAAAATACTGCAGATTCTGGAAATCAAAAATGGAAACAGGAGGTGCTGAAACTACAGTGAATGTGGAGAGAGAAACAGTGGTGACTCATCATAATTGTTGATCCAAAACTTTGAACCAGAGAGAAACTGAATGCACACAACTTCCCTTTGTATCCTGTCATAGGTAAACTCTCAGGATGACATTTTCTCAATTTGTTACTTGTAGGAAAACTATCCATGCAAGTACAAGGTTTCTTAACAATTAATGAGCACAAATCTTCCATAAGACGTTATGTATTAGGCCATTCAGCCCATCGAGTCTATTCCACCATTCAATCATAGCTGATATGATTCTCATCCCCATTCTCCTGCTTTCTTCCCGTAAGCCTTGATACCCTTATTGATCAAGAACCCATCTTTCTCTTAAAGACACTCAATACCCTTCCATCATGTGTGACTGTGCTTGTGATATTAAACCTAAGAACTTCCTCTGGTCCAGTCCTGTAACCTTAAGTATGATGGGATGGATTCAGGTTCCCACCTACTCATTCGTTGCATCTTGACACTTTGCATTTTCTGCAAGTAGAGGCATTTTTACATATTGTTATGACTACTTACATGCTAGTGCAGTATGCAATGGACAGAGCTAAGCAATCTACAGATAGCGGATACCTTCTAAGCTCTGCAATCCTATGTTCAATCATGAGTCGTAATCATTGAGTCATAGAGCATACAGCACAGAAAAGGCCCTTTGGCCCATCGAGTCTGCACCGCAATCACTACCATGAATGGTGATGGACAATTAAATAATTAACCAGGCAGGAAGTTCCACAGATAACCCCATCCCCAATGATGGGGATAAGCCAGCACAATCGTGCATAAGAAAACATAGAAACGCTACAGTGTAGAAGGAGGCCATTCAGCCCATCATGTTTGCACTGATAACAATCCCACCCAGGCTCTATCCCCATTGCCCCACATATTTGCCCCACAAATCCTTCTAACCTACACATTCTGGGACACTAGGAAGCAATTTGGCATGGCCAATACACCTAACCCGCACATTTTTGGACTGTGGGAGCAAACCAGAGCATCCAGAGGAAACCCACACAGACACAAGGAGAACGTGCAAACTCCACATGGACAGTGACCCAAGCCAGGAATCGAACCTTGGTCCCTGGAACTCTGAGGCAGCAATGCGAACCATTGTGCCACCATGCTGCCCCTTTAGCCCCAAGAGCTATATCTAACTCTAAGATGAAAGCATTTGCAATCATCTACAACCAGAAGTGTTGAGTAGATGAGCCACCTCAAGCTTCTCCAGAGATCCCCAGTATCACAGATGCCAGTCTTTATGATTCACTCCAGATGTCATCAAAAAATGGCCGAGAGCCCTGGATACTGTAAAGGCTATGAATCCTGACAACAGTACTGAAGACTTCTGTATCAGAACTAACCATGCGCCAGAACTAGCTGTGCTGTAGCCAAGCTGTTCCAGCACAGCTACAACACTGGCATCTATCTGGCAATGTGGAAAATTGCCCAAATATGTCCTTTCCACAAAAAGCAGAACAAACCCAAGCCAGCCAATTACCTCCCCGTTGGTCTATTGTCAATCATTTGCAAAGTAACAGAAGGTGTTGTCAATTGAACAATCCAGCAGCACTTAACACAGCAATAATCTGCTCACCATCACTCAGTTTGTGTTCCGTCAGGGCCTTTTGCCTCCTGATCACACCACAGCCTAAGTCCAAACGTAGATGAAAGAGCTGAACTGAACAAAGAGAGGTGAGAGTGACTGCTCTTGACATTGAGGCAGCAGCATGACATCAAGGAGCCCCAACAAAAGTGAAGCCAGTGGAAATTGGGGGAAACTCTCCACTGGTTGGAATTATCATCTACACAAAGGAAAATGGCTGTGGTTGGCAGAAGTCAATTGTCTCAGTTACAAAGCATCATTGCAGGGGTTCCTCAGGGCTGGTGTCCCAAGCCCAAACATCCTCAACTCCTTCATCAACATCCTTTCATCCATTCTAAAGTCAGAAGTGAAAATGTTCGTTGATGACTGCACAATGTTCAGTACAATTCACGATGCCTCATACACTAAGACCATAAGACGTAGGAGCAGAATTAGGCCACTTGGTCCATCGAGTCTGCGCTGCCATTCTATCATGGCTGATTTTTTTCATCCCCATTCTCCTGCCTTTTCCTCATAACCCCTGATCTCCTTATTAATCAAGAACATATTCTAATGCAGTCTGTGTTCACTTCAAGTAAGATCTAAGTGGCATTCAGTCTTGGGCTGATAAGTGGCAAATAACATTCATGTCATGCAAGTGCCAGGCAATGACCATCTCCAACAAGAGAGAGTCTAACCATTCCACATTGACACTCAACCATTGCTGAATCCCCCACCATTAACAAAGCCTGGGGTCAACCATTGATGAGAAATCTGACTGGGCCAGCTGTATAAATTCTGTAGATGCAAGAGCAGGGCAGAGGCTGGGAAATCTGCTGCAAATAACTCACCTCCTGCCTCCCTAATGTCTGTGCACCAGCAATAAGGCACAAGTGGCATTAGGGCAGCAGGGTGGCAAGCACTGTTTCCTCACAGCACTAGGGACCCAGGTTCAGTTCCAGCCTCGGGCACTATCTGTGTAGAATTTGCACGTTCTCCCCATATCTGCATACGTTTCCTCCAGGTAAATGCTCCCATAGTCCAAGGATGTGCGGGTTAGGTTGGTTGGCCATGCTACATTTCCCTATAGTGTCAGGGGTCTAGCAGGGTAAATAGGTGTAGGGCCTGTTGTCAGTGCAGACTCGATGAGCCAAATGGCCTCCTTCTGCACTGTAGGGATTCTAAGATACTAAAAAGTCAGGAATGTGATGGAATACTTTCTGCTTGCTTGGATGAATGTGGCTCCAACAACACTCAGGAAGCTCCACACCATCCAGAGCAAAGCAGCTTTCACATTCAACACGCCAATCGTCATCTCAAACATTCACCCCTCAACCACTGATGCACAGTAACAACACTTTACACTGCAGCAACTCATGTTATCTCCATTGATTGATTATTGTTACATGAATTAATATACAGTGAAAAGTATTGTTTCTTGCACGCTGCACAGACAAAACATATCGTTCTTGGAGAAGGAAATGAGAAATTGCAAAATGTGGCATTGCAATCATAGCTAGGGTGTAGAGAAAGATCAATTTAATGCAAGGTAAGTAACATTGACAGTACCTTCCAACCTGTGACTCTACCACCTAGAAGGGCAAGGGCAGCTGATGCATAGGAGAATACCCTGCAATATCCTTCAAATCACACACTATCCGGACTTGGAACTATACTGTTGTTCTTTCACTGTCATTGGGTCTAAATCCTGGAATTCCCTTCCTAACAGCACTGTGGCTGTACGTGCACCACATGGACTGCAGGGGTTCAGGGAGGTGACTCATCACCACCTTCTCAAGCACACTTAGGGATGGGTAACGACTGCTTGCCAGTAGCACCCATATCCTATGGAAGAATTTTTAAGATTGGATTGGTGCCCAAGTCACTGTGAAATAAAAGTGTATACAAAATAAAAACAGAAATGGCTGGGAAAACTCAGAATTCTACCGTCTCGCCCATCGTGGAATCGGAGCAGGCAAGGGATGAACAACAGAAATGTCTCTTGACCTGGTCAGGGATTTCCAGTCTCACTCGAGCAACACCATAAAATCCCACCCAGTAAGTCTGGCGGCATTCGTGGAAAGAGAAACATTGGGCCCGATTTTACTATCGCGTTGCTCCTGTTTTTGGGCATGAAAACTTGTCAGAGGTGAGGCGAATAGTGTGATCCACATCCAGTCCTGCACTAGTTTCCCCCTTTACCAAGGCCAAAAATGACCGCAATCAGGACCCGTGTCCAAAACGGGCGCCTCAGCCATTTAAATCCATTTACATTTAAATTGACTTAATGGGCTGCACACCCGACCTTACCGGCACTTCCCCCTTTACCACCGCGTTCGCCCATCCAGAGTCAGTGCAAAACAGACATACTCCACGAAAGTCCGATTCGGGCGCTCCAGTTAGTGAGACGGTAAGTGTCAAGTGTCAGATGGCTCTATGCTTGAGATCAGTTGAGGGGGGGGAGGGGGGTTCCACTGCCACACTATCTGAGATCAGTGGAGCGAATTGGGAGGGGGGGCTGGGGGGGGTGGTGGTGGTCAGCTGCCATCTGTCTGAGATCAGTGAGGGGGAGGGGGATTCCGCTGCCACTCTGCCTGAAATCAGTGGAGGGGAAGAGGGGTCCACTGTCACTTTGCCTGAGATCAGTGTGGAGAAGGGGGGAAGGGGCCTGCGTTCAGTCTGAGCGGCGGGGGGGGGGGCGAAATGGGTCAGTAATGTTGTAGGGTGGGGTATTGTCTGTGGGGGGACCAAAGGGAGGCATTATCTGGCCCGGGAGGGACGTGGCAGGGGAGCAGCCATCTATCTTCTTTTTCTGTACATGTGCAGTTGGAGGTGCCGATAAGCCCCGCCCACAGGCTTCGGCAGCGCAAATCAGAATTGCTGATATTCTTGCAGACAGGCTGCCTATGGGGGGGGACGCCTGAGAATGGGCCTAAAAGTCGGATCAAGTGCTCCTAGCACTTAGAATCAAAATAGTAAAATAGGGCCCATTATATCAAATATGGCTCTTCTGGACCAGCTGAGGAGATGGATTGGCCGTGGGCAGCACAGTGGCACAGTAGTTAGAATTGCTGCCTCACAGCACCAGGTTCTCGGGTTCAATTCCTGGCTTGGGTCACTATCTGTGTGGAGCTTACACGTTCTCCCCGTGTCTGCATGGGTTTCCTCCGGGTGCTCCAGTTTCCTCCCACAGTCCAAAGATGTGCAGGGTAGGTTGATTGGCCACACTAAGTTGATCCTTGGTGTCCAAAGATTTGTAGGTGAGGTGGATTGGCCATGATAAATTGTCTCTTAGGGTCCAAAGATGTGTTTAGATGAATTGGCCATGTTAAATTGCCCCTTAGGATCAGGGGGACTAGCAGGGTAAATGTGTGGAGTTAAGGGGATAGGACCTGGGTGAAATGGTGGTCGGTGCAGACTGTTTGGGGCAAATGGCCTCGTTCTGCACTGTAAGGATTCTATTTCTAAGCCAGGCTCTCCCTTGCAATTGGTTACTTTTCACAAATAGGAATCGAACCTTTTAAATTTGTCTACAAGCACCATTAGCAACACCAGCTGCAGGGAATGCAGAACCTCTTTACCTTTAGCTATAAGATGATAATCTGTTTCTATTCCTAAGCACAAACTCTAAGCACCTTGGCACCATTTGTATTTGACATTGATACAGAAATTCATGCAGCGATCTTGCACGTTGTGACGAAATAAACATTTGCAACCAGAATGACTAGAGCCAAGTTTAACCTAGCCAAATTATTGGCATTAACAGTCTCAAACTGGGAGCAGTGAACCCACAGACTGATTAGTCATAGAATCAAAGAATCATAGAATCCCTACGGTGCAGAAGGAGGCCATTCGGCCCATCGTGCCTGCACCAACACCAATCCTACCCAGGCTTTATTCCCATGTAATTATCCCACTAATCCTCTTTTAGCATGGCCCGTCCACCTAACCTGCACATCATTTGGGTGTGGGAGAAAATCGGAGCACCAGGAGGGAACCCACACAGACACGGGGAGAATGTGTAAACTCCACACAGACAGTGACCCGAGCCAGAATTGAACCCGGATCCCTGGCTTTGTGAGGCAGCAGTGCTAACCACTGTGCCACCGTGCCGCCTTCTATGACTGCTGCTATTATATACCAGGGTTTATCACTGGATGATTGACGCGTTCACCTGTTCCAGGGTAGCTGGCTCTTTTCATGTGCAAATAGGGGCCCCAAGTGGCTTAAAGAACCCCACTAGATATTTTAGGAGGCACCAGAGCAAAGTGTGCATGAACAAACACTCCAGTTTATTGACAGTACAGCAAAAGGGGCTCCTAAGAAAGCTGGAATGCATCTGCTTGCAAAATAATCAGAGCTGTTGCTGTCTCCACCACCACCACCACTCCCGCCACAACCCTACCCTCCACTTCCCCCACCCCTAATGATTCTGGCATCTTCACTCCCACATGGCGGGTACCTTGTTCCCTTTGCCAGTCTCCCTTCTGGAAATTAAGATCTACCCACCCCCGCACCGGGTGAAGTAGCTCAATGTGAATGCAAGTCACGCAGTAAATTACAACACTGACCCTTTACCTCCCAGGCTCAGTTTTCCAGTACTGCCCCAGGGAAAAGAATCAAGATCTTCTTAGTCTGCAGGCTGCAGATTCCAACAAGGATAATCATTTGCCTAATCTTAACTCAGAAACAGGGCACTAATACAGAGAACTAACTACCCGTAACTCTATGCAAATTGCTAGCATATTGACAATGCCAGTTGTAGAGACAAGAGGTCACACGACACCAGGTTATAGTCCAACAGGTCTATTTGAAATCACAAGCTTTTGGAGCACCGCTCTTTCATCAGGTGAAATGGAGGGAAGCATGCAGACACAGAATTTACAGGCGGAGTGACGATAGCCCAACACTAACAGGTAATTAAGAGTGTCAAGGGATAAGTACAGTAGAGTAATTGTAGAGGTGTTAAGGATGACTAGCGTAAGAAACATAAAAACTCCCACTGCACACTCTCAAGGGGTCCTTCCAAAGTTACAATTGAGCTACATTGTTGGATAACGTCATGGGAGTTTTCTTTGTGTGGCCGTGCTAAACCTATCTGGGAGAATGATTGACACTGATTCTAAAAATGGAGAAGCGTTCCAGTCTCGAGCACAAGGCATCCCTCAACGCGATGAGGAGAAAAGAAATTGCCAAAAAAATAAATTATTTAAAAATATATAGTCCAAAAAAATACTCATTATCTAACCCTTAAGGGATTGGCAACAAAAAGAAAAATTGCTGCTTCCTTTTTTTTATTGTCCAACATACTCCAATCTCAAAGCCATCATAAATGTTATATAGACCGGCCCTGAATACAACTCAGCCTCTTCTCAATGACCCAAGCAATTCTGTTGACATTCTCAACCCTGGGAATGACAGAACATCTGAAAAATACTCAAATGTTCAGCCATTCATTTTATTTTAAACAACTTTGGTAGACTTTGGAAAAAAAATACTTTGATGCTTTATTTGATAAATAACGGCAGTGAACTTTTCAGATGAAATGAGCACAATTTAAAATAAATCTTGCAACAGTAAGACAAACCTTTTTAAGCTAGACAAAAAAAAATTACTTTCCCGTTCATTTTTCACTCCTTAAAAAAATGTCCCCTTATAGTAAAAGTGGAAGTACCTTTCCAAACTTAAGAACAAGACCTCTGTCTGGGGAGACACATTTTGATTTCACAAAGTCCTGATGTACACTGGCACAAGTTCTGTCAGATCAGATTATCCGTGCCTGATACACAATTCTATCCAGTCGTGTTTGAATGAGGCCGTAGATTCAGAGATTCCCCCTCTCACATCTGTTACACTCTGTGAGAAACATTACTACTAAATATTCCATCTATTATTATTGATTACATTAACACTGCAATGAAGTTACTGTGAAAACCCCCTTGTTGCTGCACTCCTGTTCAGGTACACTGAGGGAGAATTTAGCAAGGCCAATGCACCTAACCAGCATGTCTTTTGGACTGTGGGAGGAAACCGGAGCACACGGAGGAAACCCACTCAGACATAGGGAGAATGTGCAAACTCCACCAGACAGTCACCCAAGCCAGGAATCGAACCTGGGTCCCTGGCACTGTGAGGGAGGAGTGCTAATCACTGTGCCGCCGTGCCGCCCCAGATCTGATTATTTGTTAAACAGAATCCTCACCAGACATCTGTTCTAGATTCAACAAATGGTGACAACTTGGAATAAGAGAGAGAGTGAGAGAGAGATACAGAGAAAGGATACAAATTCTACACTGCTGCAACAAAACTGTGCTTCTAGTATGAGAGTAGTATTAGAAAGTACAGGACACAATAAAAGTCATTAGGCTGCATTCGCAAAGAATATCTCCGCATGATTTGCACTGTTGTGGCACAGTAATTAGCACTGCTGCCTCATAGCAACAGGGACCCAGGTTCAGTTCCTGTCTTGGACAACTGTCTGCGTGGACTGTGCACGTTCTTCCCATGTCTGTGTGGGTTTCCTCCGGGTGCTCCAATTTCCTCCCACAATCTGAAAGGCGTGCTGGTTAGGTGCATTGGCCCAAACAAGCGCTGGAGTGTGGTGACTAGGGGAATTTCACAGTAACTTCGTGGCAGCCTTACTTGCATCTTAGAAATTAACTTCACTTTGTTCTGAGCTCTCTTCAATGTGTTCAACCTTCTGAGTGAGGTGAACAGGCAAAGTTTCTAAACTATGATAAAACTTAATGAAATGCTTATTCCTTATATCTGAAAATAACCTATTTTCAGATATCAACTTGACTCAGTAATCTCTATACATCAGCTCTGTCCTGTGTTATTGTAAGGGTGACTCTCACAACAGGAAGGGGAGTACTCTACAAACTCTTTGGTCAATAGTCTCTTCACTTATCCTTACAAGATTTCATCCTATTCCTGTCCTGCTCTTATTAAAGCAGTTAATTAGCAAGGCATTAATGGCATTTAATTGGAGTCTGTTCTGCATACGTGTTACTCAGTGAGGAATATCACATACTGGCTTTGAGCTGAGTTTGAGGTTTGACACTATTACTTATGTGCTGTAGTTATGAAGTGGTATTTTATATAATCTGCATGCCATATAATCACTTTATGTAATCTGCATGGTTCAATATTGCCTTCCCTGATACTTGTCTTTTTCCATCTTGTGAAACCTTTCCTGCTCTATTAGATTTTTTTTGCAATATTTGTTCTCACCAAACGTGGAACATGTCAATGCTGAGGACTGGGGGTCTTCCCAATTATTTGTCTCATTTATAACCTCAAGATATTGTCTTCGTAGCCAGTGTGATACTTTTCATTTTCCTCAGAGATCTGTGACTTCTCCGAGTAACATTTTTCAATTTGAGGTCCAGATCAGGGGCAGTCATGAAATACAAACAGAAAATGCTGGGAAAACTCAGCAGGTCTGGCAGCATCTATGGAGAGAGAGAAACACAGTCAACATATTGATTCCAATATGACTTTTCTCCAGCATTTCCAGTTTTTATTGCAGATTTCCAGCATTTGCAGTATTTTGCTTCTATTTAAGGGGCAATTATGCCCCCAAGCACTTGCTCTAGAATGTCCAAACATATTTTGTAGGTGTTATAGAACCGTACAGTGCAGAAAGAGGCCATTGGCCCATCGAGTCCCTGAAAGAGCATCTTTCCCAGGCCCTCCCCTCCAACCATTCCCCATAACCCCACAGATTTACAATGGCCAATCCACCTACAAAGTACACATCCTTGGACACTAAGGGGCAATCCACCCAACCTGCACATCTTTGGACTGCGGGAGGAAACCAGAGCACCCAGAGGAAACACACACAGACACAGGAAGAACATGTAAATACCACACAGGCAGTCACCCAAGGCCTGAATTGAATGTGGATCTCTGGTGCTGTAAGGCAGCAGTGCGTATTGTAAAGCAATGCATCTCTGCGCGATCAGTCACAAGCCACGCTGTGATGTCACCAGAGGCATTTGCAGTGTTTTTATCTCTCTTCCATGCTGAATTTCAATCTGGCAACAGCTCTTAAATAAATCTGTGCTAAATTGGTTCAAAACCCTACATTGTGGGTGCTCATCATCTTTTGTCTTGTTACTAATACCGGTCAAAACATCGAATATATAACAGGAGACATTTTGTGCCCAAAGACATCTTAATTCCATGAGTTCAGTCTGAATTCTAAAGTTATTTTCCAGGACATCTAACTCCCCATGATGAGGAGTCATCCAGACTCGAAACATTGGCTCTATTCTCTCTCCACCGATTCTCTCAGACCTGCTGAGATTTTCCAGCATTTTCTGTTTTTGTATCACCCCTGTATGTAAGTCTGAAGTCCCTGGATTACAATCACTGCTGTTCTGTGAGAAGATCAAGGTATGATAAAAGGAGCTTCCTGTTATTGAAACCAGTTTTAAATTATTGCTCTTTTTTTTAATTCCTTCTTAGGACAAAGGACAAAGAAAATTAAAGCACAGAAACAGGCTCTTTGGCCATCCAAGCCTGCACCAACCATACTGCCCGACTGAACTAAAGTTCCCTACCCTCCTGGAGACCATATCCCTCTATTCCCATTCTATTCATGTATTTGCCCCTTAAAAGTCACTACTGATTCTGCTTCCACCACCTCCCCCAGCAGCGAATTCCAGGCACCCATCCCCTCTGTGTAGAAAAACCTGCCGTGTACAACTCCTTTAAACCTTGTCCCTCACAATAATAAATCAAATCAAATCATTCAGTTATTTCACTGCATCTAGAGATGGGCAATAACTATGCCCTATGCCCCCTAGTAATTGACTCTTCCATCCTGAGAAAAAAAGCTTCTGACTATCCACTCTGTCCATCCCTCTCAAATCTTGTAGACTTCTATCAGGTCGTCCCTCAACCCTCCGTCGTTCCAGTGAGAACAAACCAAGTTTCTCCAACCTGAGAAACTTAGGAATGGGACAGGCAGGGCCAGTTATTGCCCATCTCTAGATGCAGTGAAACAACTGAATGGTTTGATTTGATTCAGTTTGATTTGATTTGATTTATTATTGCCACGTGTATTAGTATGCTGTGAAAAGTATTGTTTCTTGTGTGCTGTACAGACAAAGCATACCGTTCATAGAAAAGGAAAGGAGAGAGTGCAGAATGCAGTGTTATTGTCATAGCCAAGGCGTAGAGAAACATCAACTTAATACAAAATAGGCTCATTCAAGATGGCACCAGGAGAAGAAGCTGTTCTTGAGTCGGTTGGTACGTGACCTCAGACTTCTGAATCTTTTCCCGACAGAAGAAGGTGGCAGAAATTATGTCTAGGGTCTGTGGGGTCCTTGGTTATGCTGGGTGGGAAGTGTAGACAGAGTCAATTGCAACAGTGGCTGGAAAGATCACTGTTCAGATCACTTGTCTTCCTAGTTGGAAGAAATTACCTAGTGAGAAGAGTTGTGAGAAGGCATTGCAGATATTCATAACACTTACAGAGGGCAGGTAAGAGTCAATCTGACTGGTGTAGGACTGACATCACATACAGAACAGATAAAGGAGCTAAGTTTGCTTTCTGACGGACATCACTGTGACAGTCAGGTGGGACTTTAACCTGGTGTTGTGAGACTTCTTACTGTCTTTATCCCAGTCCAACGCCGGCATCTCCTCATCATGGCAGTCAGGCTGTCAGCAATTGACAATCCAACAGCTACGTGGTCAGTTAAACCAGCCTTTAATGTCCAGGTTATTTAAACTGTATTCAAATATTCCATCTGCAGTGGTGGGATTTGAACTCACGGGGCGGGGTTTTCTGACTGCATTTGCCCCAAGATCGGAAATTCCACCCAAGGTCAACAGATCTTTGCATGATCCGTATCCTGTCCTGTACGATTCCCGTGGTGGGCGGGACAGGAAAATTTAGCCGTGTAGTCTCTGCATTATTCATCCAAGCCTTTGGATTAACAATCCAGAAACATAACCACTCCACTACCATACCCAAGTATTGTAAATACAGTATAAAAATTATTCCATTCTATAAATAAGTATTCCATAGGTCATTTTAATCTTGATTAAATTTTTTAAAAAGGGTTGCCTCATCAAATGCGTAGATGACAGACATTTGGAGATTTATTTTCACCGCAAACCTTATGTTCACCTCACCAACCTACTGCCCCTTAGGGCAAGGTAATGAATGAGATACAGACTTTATTTTATTTTAATAATTCCCTCATCTCATCTTAATTAGAACAAGGTTTCGCTTTGCTGCCCAATCATTGTTATAGCAGTCATCATGCAAAACAATCTCTTATCAAGTTTGACTACAAACAGTAAAAGGCACTTCATAAATAACTAATGATGCAGAATGTGTTCTTGCCATATGTTAATCATGAGCTGGTGGATCTCAACCACAGCGGCTCCATAAAAGAAAGCAGTTGAGTAGTTCTGCCAGTGATTCAGCATCGAGCGTGTTAAGACAATATTATAGAGACCTCTTTTTGTGCCTTAATGCAAAATCAAGAAAGACTTAACACGTGCATAATGAAGTAGACAGCTTCTTGTAGAATTTGTAGTTCATCAAACATCAAGCTCAGCTAAGCTTCTAAAAGCTGATTTTGAAAAAGCTATTCTTCAGCAATTATTTACTCAAATGAATTATTATTTTAACCTCAGCAGGAGTGAAGTGAATCACGTTAAATATTTTAAAAATCAAAAGTTTTCTTGAATGTGAAAATTATAAACGCTAACAGAGGTCGCAAATACTGGAAATTCTGCACAGTAAAAGGAGGGATTCAAGTCTAATTCTGTGCAACATTCCCTCATCAAGGGCCCGACTCAAAATATGGTCACTGGCCAATAAACTCAAAGACACAGAATCATTCTGCCACATATTCTGAACATGAAAAGACTGTTAAAAGTTTTAGATTTATCACTTTACAATAGGGTGGCATGGTGGCACATTGGTTCGCACTGCTGCCTCACAACACTTGGGACCTGAGTTAGATTCCTGGCTTGGATCACATTCTGTGCAGAGTCTGCATGTTCTCCCCATGTCTGTCTGGGTTTCCTCTGGACGCTCCAGCTTCTTCCCACAGTCCAAAAGACATGCTGGTTTGGTGCATTGGCCATGCTAAATTTTCCCTCAGTGTGCCCAAACAGGCGCCGGAGTGTGGCGACTAGGAGATTTTCACAGTAAACTTAATTGCAGCATTAATGTAAGCCTACTTGTCACATTAATAAATAAATAGAAATCAGGTTCTGGAACCCCCTCAAACTGAAGTCAGCTATAACAATAATTCCTCACAAAAATCTATTATTAATGATTGAAATGAAATAGTAACCCAGTGAGACCATATCCTGTTTGTACACTTGTTTTTGTATATATATTCAGTCTTAATCATTTGAGTGTGCATTTGCAGAATCCAGCATTTTTAAACAGTTGATTCCCATGGTTGCTAATGCAGGAGAGTTAGGAAAGAGTTTCAACTGAAGGATTGTTTGATTCTTTACGTGAATATATGTAACGCCTTCTCACAACTCTTCTCACCAGGTAATCTATTCCAACCAGGAAGACAAGTAAGCTGAACAGCAATCTTCTCAGCTAATGTTGTATCAATTATTGAAAGGGACTCGCCACTCTGAGAAAAGAGTCCTTACCTCTCACAGACTCTAAGGGATCAGTTGTTAAGTGATAAAAGTCACCCAATGAGTTGGAGTAACAGCCCTAGAATGTATTCAACAGAGACAAATGGGTTAAAGTGACAGGCAACTGAAGGCTCATTCAAATAAACTAAACAAGTTAGAGTGGCAGCTAGACTTAGAATCACCAAGTAATCTGCAACCACAAAGCAGACCTAGGTTACATGTTACAGAATCCCTACAGTGTGGCAGTCCATTGAGTTTACACAATATCTGTGAAAGATCCTAGCCAGCCCCAACCCCCCAACCAATTTCCATGACCCCATGCATTTACCATGGCTAATCTTTGGACATTTAACAGGCATGAGGCAACTTAGCATGACCAATCCACCTAACCCATGGGAGGAAACCGGAGCACCCGGAGGAAACCCATGCAGACACGGGGGAACATGCAGACTCCACGGTCATCCAAGGCTGGAATTGAACCCCAGTCCCTGGCGCTGTGAGGCAGCAGTTCTCACGCTGTGCCACTATGCCACCCACTCCACAAACTATTTTGAATCAGCAAGAGCACTGGGACTCACACAATAGATTCTGAAGAATGAAAAGGAATGGCTGTCCAACTGTAGCTGGAAGGAGTTCCCCAATCTTGACAGCATGAAAGGGTATGACTCTGATATTCCTGCAGGCTGAATCAGGAGGATAGTTCCAATCCTGGACAAATTAATTGGGACGGGTTCCTTATGGAACAGTTTTATGGCCACTGTTCCTTACTGTTATGAGAAATATTAAATGGCTAGGCCAGAGAAGGGCGCAGCTTAATTGCAACATGAGAGATGTAACCTCTATATTAGAATGATAGTCTAATAACGAAATAGAGATAGAATCAATATAGTACAACAGGAGGCTATTCAGCCTACCGAATCTGCACCAACCATAATCCCACCCAGGCTCTATTCCCCTAACTCCTCATATGTACCCTGCTACTCCCCCTGACACCAGAGTTAATTGAGCCTGGCCAATCAACCTAGCCCGCACATCTTTGGAGCGTGGGAGGAAACCAGAGCATCCGAAAGAAACCCATGCAGACACAGGGGGAAACGTGCAAACTCCACATGGACAGTGACCCGAAGCTGGAATTGAACCCAGGTCTCTGGCGTTGTGAGACAGCAGTGGTAACCGCTGCGCCACCGTGCCACCCAGAAGTTGCATCAAGACAAAAGTGGAAGTGAAAGAAAAAAATTGTTCATGTTTATCCAATACAATTGATTAGAAACAAAAATGTTAAGTACTTACTGAGGAAAATTAACCGTGAATGCAATTCTTTATATGAATTAAAATAAGACTATCGGCAGTGCTACTTCCAAAACTCAACTACAATTCTCACAGGATTTGTTGACTGGACTGCATAAATCTGAACGGGCATCCTTTAAAAGCAGGTCACCAATAATATAAAACTGGAAAGTTATAAATGAGGAAAATCCACAATGAATGAGTGTTAAGGCCTTGAACCTCTGATCAGGGATTATCTATGATCTATCCTGATATGTCTTCCTTTATTAGTGAGTTTGGCCTTCTGTGTCTCTGTTTTTGATCAATGTTCCTCTTGATCTCTGATGTTTTTTTTACTCCAGCGTCTAACTGCTCTTAACTATCTCACCTGATAAACAGCTGCTTTAGTGAACACTGATTCCTTATTGATTTTTTTCCCATTCTGCCACAATTCTATGTGTCGACCATTTCCCTGGTGACAGATCACAGAGATTTTTGTTGTAACTTATTTTTTTTTGTGTCTCACGATGTTGTGTTCAACTGTATCACCCCAGCCAGTTGTCCACGAAATACACCGCTGCCTGTGAGCAGCTGAACGCACGCTGCTGCCACATTCAAATACTGGGAGAGTGGAGAGGCAAGAGAGTCGAAAAACAGATTGGATTCTATGATTAAAAAGCTGCTTCGTTTTACAATTCTACCTGAGATATGATACCTTGGAAAATAACTATTTACGTTTTAATCAGTTCATTAATACGTTGATTGAAAGAGCAATTAGGTTCTGAATTTTCTCAAGGTCTGTTTAGAGGCAGAGTGATGGCACGGTGGTTAGCACTGCTGCCTCACAGCGCCAGGGATCCGGGTCTGATTCCAGCCTTGGGCGACTATCTGTGTGGAGTTTGTGTGTTCTCCCCATCTCTACATGGGTTTCCTCTGAGTGCTCCTGTTTCCTCCCATAGTCCAAAGACATGCAGGATAGGTGGATTGGCCATGCTAAATTACCCCTTAGTGTCCCAAGCTGTGTAGGTTAGATGGATTAGCCATGGTAAATGTGTGGGGTTGTGGGGATAAGGTGGGGGAGAGCCTGGATAAGATACTCCATCAAGGTGTTGGTGCAAACTTGATGGGCATTCTATTTTAAGCAGTTATTGTAACCACTGAAATAGCCACACACTGTCTCATTCTTCTCGATGGTAGTGGATGTAAAGCATCTTTCTATGGGAAACCAAGAAGAGCAGAAAGAGAGAATCATAGAATCCCTACAGTGCACAAGGAGATCGTTCGGCCCATTAAGTCGGCACCGGCTCTCCAACACAGCATCTTACCAAACCACCAGACCCACCCTATCCCCGCAACCCCATGCATTTACCCCACCAATTCCTCCAGCCTACATATCTTGGGGCACTAAGGAGCAATTTAGCATGGTCAATTCACCTAACCTTCACATCTTTGAACTGTGGGAGGAAAAGTTTATTTATTTTTTAAGTGGGTTTATACTAACACTGCAATGAAGTTATGTGAAAATCCCCTAATCACCATACTCCGGCACCTGTGCAGATAGACTGAGGGAGAATTTAGCATAGCCAATGCACCTAACCAGTGCATCTTTTGGACTATGGAAGGAAACTGGAGCACCTGGAGGAAACCCATGCAGAGACAGGGAGAACATGCAAATTCCACACAGACAATCACCCCGGCTCCTAGCACAGTGAGGCAGTAATACTAACCACTGTGCCACCGTGCCACCCGTGCAAATTCCAAATTGTTGACTTACTCAGGTCCAGTTTGAGAACAGCAGGGTAGAGGCTAGGAAACAAAACTTCCCTCTTGGTCAAGGGGCAATGCCTGGTGCCAAGATGTGGAGTTGCCGGCGTTGGACTGGGCTAAGCAAAGTAAGAAGTCTCTCAACACCAGGTTAAAGTCCAACAGGTTTACTTGGTAGCACGAGCTTTCGGAACGCTGCCCCTCACCTGATGAAGGAGCAACTCCAAAAGCTTGTGCTACCAAATAAACCTGTTGGACTTTAACCTGGTGTTGTGAGATTACTTGTGGTGCCAGGATAGGAGAAGAGCAGAAAATACATTTAAATCATTCCTTTGGCATAATGAGTTGCCAGACTTTACCGAGGTCTATTTGAGACCAAACTTTTTATCTTCTGGTCCACGAGGATGACCCATCTAAATATTATTATTAGGAAAATACGAGGTGGCCTAAATATTCAAACTTATTCTTCTAGAATTATAGAATCAAAGCAAGCTAGGATCTGCACTGAGTCACATACGTGCAAAGCAATCTACTTAGACCGAGTTGAATTCAAATTGAATCAGTTCCATTCTAAACAAAAGCAGACAAATCTCAATAATCTAAATGAATCCCATGTAATCCAGTTCGAATTAACCTGATTCAATTGAAATTAATTCAATCTGGACAATGCAATCTGTACAAACCTCAGTCTCAATTCACCGCCAACACCTCTGTTTAAAATCAATGCAATACAATCTGATTTCAGAAAGTTTATTAAAAACAAATCAGGATTCTTCACAAATCATAAGATGCCTTCGGAAAAAAAACCACAGCCAAAGCACAAATTCCTCCTGCTTTAAAAAATGTATCATGTTATGTCCTCCCACACGACCACTTTTTTCCAATAAAATTGAACTCCCTTGGCTTTTCTTTGCAGCTCACTGATTTACGGAGTGTGCTATAATACACAAAATTAACGGGGGTTGTCATTACTATACAGTCAAGGTCATTTCTGTAACTCAAGGACTATTGTTAACTTTATCGCTGGTGAACCAGGGTTGGTATTTGCTTAACAAACTTCTGAAAGCAGATGGATTTAATGAACAAGGTTCTTTTACTTTCAGTAATACTGTACTGTAAATGACGTACAGGAATGATTATAGAAAGGCACATACGAACTCACACAATTGTGAAAAATTCTTCTTGTCTTGGCAACAGTTCTTCGATGTACTACAATGCATTGTGTGCTTTGGGACTTGGTAATGATTTTGATGTCTACCGTAACTGTAACACACTGTCACTCCACTAACCCTGAGTGAGGATATCATATTCAACTATAAAAGAGAAAATTGTCAGTAAACTGCCTGACTTTCTAGGTAGATGGTTGTAGTTTGTGTGTGGAAATATGTGCCTTGGCCAAATCTTCACCAGAATAAACAATTACCCAGAACATAAAACCTTCTCTACGAAGTCTCAGAATCTGTCAAACCAGCAAATAGATCCAAACAAAGTAGGAATATATCATAGAAAGCTTGGCAATGCAGAATGAGGCCACTCAGCCCATCAAGCCTGCACCAACAACAATCCGACCCAAGCCCTATCCCCACATATTTACCCTGCTAATCGCACGACAAAGGGTCAATTTACCATGGCCAGTCCACCTAACCTGCACATCTTTGGACTGTGGGAGGAAAGTGGAGCACACAGAGGAAACCCACACGGGCATGGAAAGAACATGCAAACTCCACACAGACAGGAACCAAAGGCTGGAATCGAACTCATATCCCTGCCACTGTGAGACAGCAGCGCTACCCACTGCACCACCATGCCACCCAGACTTAAAAGCTTAGACGGCTCCCTCAGCTAGTCTGTTTGATGCTGACGCAGGGAGAATGTGCAAACTCCATACAAACAATCAGATCATCAACCGCATTGTGTCATCTGCAGCATTCACATGTGCTTCGAGTGGGTTTAAAAATAACGTGCGCAAGACAGAACAGAAAAATACTTGCTCACAAATACAATTCATTGTAGTTATTGTATTGTGTAACTTATTTCCCATCACAGACAATGACGAACTAATAAATGTGGTATTCAATTCAATTCAATTTTATTGTCATTGTATAGTGCACAAATACAAACACAACAAAACATAAGCTTGCAGAGTATTGACATGAGTGTTAACATCTTATGAGATAATCTGTATTAGGATGCTGCAATGACATAGAATTAAGCATTTTCAAATTAACACATAAATGTTATTATTTGTTTTTAGGAATGAGCATCGCTGGCCAGCTTTTATTGCCCAAGCCACGTAGGCTTTGAGACGGTGGTGGTGATAAGCTGCCTTCCTGAACTACTGCAGTCTATGCAGTCCACTGTGCTTTATTTCTTGGAGCAGTTTGATATAACTGAGTGGTTTGCTCGGCAGTGGTTCACCATGCCGCTGTGGGTCTAGATTCACAAAACGGTACAGTAGCACAGTGCTTAGCTTGGCTGCTCCACAGCACCAGGGACCTGGGTTTGATTCTCGACTTGGGTCACAATCTGTGCGGAGTCTGCACATTCTCCCTGTGCCTGCGTGGGTTCCTTCCAGGTGCTCCAGTTTCCTCCCAAAGTACAAAAGACGTTCTGATTAAGTTCATTGGCCATGCTAAATTCTCCCTCAGTGTACCCGAACAGGCACTGGAATGTGGCGACCACGGGATTTTCACAGTAATTTCAATGCAGTGTTAATGAAAGCCTATTGCGACACTAATAAATAAACTTTAAACAGATAAGGATGGCAGATTTCCTGCCCTGAAGGACATTAGTGAACCAGATGGCTTTTACAATAATCTTAGTGATCTTTGCTAATGAGACTAGCATCTTATTCCAGGTTTACTAATTGAATTTAAATTTCCCCAACTACTACAATGGAGTTGAGTCAGTTTCTGGATTACTGGTCCAATAACATTACACCGACCATCCTCACATACCCAGATGCGTAGATTTTACATAATCTTTCATGGGAATAGCATTTATTGTCCATTCCCAGTTGCCCTTGAGAAGGTGGTGGTGAGTCACCCTCATGTAGTGTAGGTAATCATCATGGCTGTCAGTGAAGGAATTCCAGGATTTTGACCCAGTGACAATGAAGAAACAACAATATAGTTCCAAGTCAGGAAAGCATTGGTTTGGAGGGGAACTTCGGATGGTGGTGTTCCCGTGTTTCTGCTACCCTTGCCCTTCGAGGTGGTAGAGGTCATATGTTTGGATGGTGCTATCAAATCAGTCCAGGTGAGTTGTTGCAGTGCACCTTGTAAATGGTGTGCACTGTTGCCATTATGCAGCACCATGGCACAATGGTTAGCACTGCTGCCTCACAGTGCCAGGGACCCAGGTTCAATTCTGGCCTTGAGTCCTCGATTATGCTGGCTGTTTTCCCGAGGCAGTGGGCAGCGTAAATGGAGTCAATGGATGGGAAACTGGTTTGTGTGGTGGACTGGTCTTCGTTCGCAACCCTTTGTAGTTTCTTGCCGTCTTGATCAGAGCAGGAACCATACCGAGCTGTGATGCATTCAGAAAGGATGCTTTCTACGGTGCATCTGTAGAAATTGGAAAGAGTCATAGTGGATAAGGCAAATTTTCTTAGCCTTCTGAGAAAGTAGAGGCACTGGTGGGCCTTCTTAACACTAGCGTCCGCGTGGAGGGACCAGGACAGGTTGTTGGTGATCTGAACACCTAGAAATTTGAAGCTTTTGCCCATTTCCATTTCATGTCCATTGATGTAGACAGAGGTGTATTCTCCACTACACTTCCTGAAGTCGATGAATATCTCTTTCGTTTTGCTGACCTTGAGGCCTTTGGGATGTTTTCATGTGCGCAGCTTATCAAAGTTCCCTGTCAGTTACAGTAGAAGCATTGGGAATGTATTTGCAGGACACTGGTCTTCCCTGTGAGGAGGCTTCATATCACATCACTGACAAGATCACCCTGCTGGGTGGTTCAGGAATTGCTTTCCCTGACTTAGCTGCCCCCTGCATTTCTGTGACCTGGTATCATGGACTGAGGGTTGGTTTCTGTCTCATGTAGTGTTCCCTCCCCTTAGGTTTTTCATGTAGCTCAGACAGTTTAACTAGCTGGATTGCCTTGCCTAGGATAAGATCATCTTTACCTTGTAGGTGGTCAGAGAGTGAATCACCTGCAACACCCACCAATATTCTGTCTCAGATGAGTTCAGAGCTTAAAAGGTCACAATCATATCCCTTGCTAGCTTTGGAAATCATTTATAAAGGAACTCCCTGGCCAGCTGGACTCTCTCATTGAATTTGGCTCTCATCAATATTTATTGCATCTCCAGTAGAAGTAAACAAAGGATTTTAAATCATCAAATTTGACAAATGACTCATTGATAGCTTGTCATGCAATAACATCATCTACAATTGACCCAATCGAGTAAATAAGTGTATTGACTTGTTCTGTTTCTGATGTTTTATATAGACATCTGCTATTGCTGCTGTAAAAATCTTTTCCTCCAAAGATTCCAATCTTGTGCCTGATCTGGTCCAGGGATTAATCCCAGTGGAAATGTGAAATTGCGATCCATTTTCCAGATGTTTAAAGTGTGGGAACAGATTTAAGAGATTAGAAGCTTCCACTGCGATTCACTGCTGAACAATGAATCTTCCCGCACTTTCCCTGTATTTGGTGGGCTTTCAAAAATGGTGGCCACATCCTTCTCAAAGAAATGACTTCAAGTGCCTGCTGGCTGCCAACTTAATTTAATCAGTAGCATTGCAAGTGAGGACATTGCAATGGAAAACAGCCGTCACCTTGCTGTTGAGAAAATCGGGTGGTTGCAAGATACCGGAAGTAGACAAAATTTCATAGAATTCCTACAGTGCAGGAGGAGGCTATTCAGCCCATTGAGTCTGTGCCCGACCACAATCCCACCC
Organism: Carcharhinus amblyrhynchos; assembly: GCF_965287045.1. Classification (NCBI taxonomy): domain Eukaryota; kingdom Metazoa; phylum Chordata; class Chondrichthyes; order Carcharhiniformes; family Carcharhinidae; genus Carcharhinus; species Carcharhinus amblyrhynchos. The sequence continues at coordinate 13,022,026 of NC_137339.1, forward strand.
AGGCTCTATTCCCGTAACCCCATGTATTTACTCTGCTAATCCCCCGACAGTAGGGTCAATTTAGCATGGCGAATCAATCTAACCCACGCATCTTTGTACTGTGGGAGGAAACCAGAGCACGCAGAGGAAACCCACGCAGATACAGGGAGAACATGCAAACTCCATACAGACAGTCAACCGAGGCCAGAATTGAACCTGGGTCCCCGATGCTATGAGGCAGCAGTGCTAACTACTGTGCCGTCCTTTGGTGTCTGATTTATTTAGTCTTTGCCAAACTCAGGAGCCAAGTGTTGAGACATGGGCCAGATTCTCTGGCTGTACACGCCTCAAAACCAGAGGATCCCACCCAAGGCCAAGGGACCTTTTCATGGTCCTCCCCCGACCCACTACAATTCCCATGGCGGGCGAGACGGGAGAATTCCGGCCTTGGAATCAGCGATCGGAATTAGTGATGGATTTCATTAATACAGTGTTTCTGATGGAATGAAATAAAAAGGGTTTCTCACAACTGGCTAGCCTGGAGTTTTTAAAATAATTATCTCACCCTTATAGGCTCTGCTTGCTGAAACTGGACTTTCAAGAGGGATTGTGTGGAGTCTTAAAACTATTTTTGCTTCCGTGTTCCTCTCTCTCTCTTGGTTTTCAGTGAGCTCTCTCTGTGTCTGTAGCTTCAGTTGGGAGTTAGTTTTGGTTCAGTATCCATTGAGAGCCTCCTTTTTCCTCGTTCTTCTGCATTCTTGTGAAGAGAAAGGTTTTTGATTTGGATCCTGTCACCATGAGCGATGCGGCACGGTGGCACAATGGATAGCACTGCTGCCTCACAGTGCCAGGGACCTGGGTTCGATTCCCAGCTTGGGTCACTGTCTGTGTGGAGTTTGCACATTCTTCCTGTGTCTGCATGGAATTCCTCGGGGTACTCAGGTTTTCTCCCACAGTCCAAAGATGTGCGAGTTGGGTGGATTGGCCATGCTAAATTGTCCCTTAGTGTCAGGGAACTAACTAGGGTAAATGCATGGCATTATGGAGATAGGCCAGGGTGAAATTGTGATCAGTGCAGACTCGATGGGCTGAATAGCTGCCTTCTGTACTGTAGGATTCTATGAAGAATCCTGCTTCAGACACCATTAAGTTATCTTGAGTATATTAACAACAAGTCTTCATTAGCCACTCAGAACTATAGACAGCAGAGAGAACAGGTAAGGAGCTGACGCCATCCTGGGTCTTTCCGCATCTCTGGACCGATCCTGGCTCTGAATCATATGTCTTCTTACAGCACTATGTGGGAGGTACAGACCCACATTAACCCCATATGTATCAGACCGTACTGCTACAGGACTGAATATGCATGAATTAGTGAAATGACTTTCAATTAAAACCATGTTACATTCATGAAGGATAAAAGAAGAGTTGTCTCAAGCAAACAGTTTAAAAGTTTTTCTTGAAACATGGCTAAGCTATTCCAAAAAGAACAAAAAGTATAGCACAAGATCAGGCCCTTCTGCTCTCTGAGCCCATGTCGATTGTGATGCCCAAACTAAACTAAAAAAAGCCTTCTGCCCTTACTCGGTCCATATTCCTCTATTCCCTCCTTATTCATATATCCATCCAGAAGCCTCTTGAATGTTGCTCCTGTTCCTGCTTCCACCACCTCCTCTAGCAGTGCGTTCCAGGCACCCACCACTCTCTATGTGAAAAACTTCCCCCCGCAAAATCTCCCTGAAACTTTTCCCCTCTCACCTTGAACCCCTGTGCCCCCTTGTAAAAACTCAGTCCATAAACCAGTACAGTAATGGAAAAATATTGTTGTACATTACATTATGATCCCAGTATAAATATTATCTTGTGAATCTTATGGGAATATTGAAAAGAAATGTCTGAATCCTGTTGTTTTAAGTGCAAAATTATCACTTTATAAATTAATGTGACAACCAATTAAAATGATGTAGCCTTAAGTGTAATGCTAACACAAATTTGACATAGATAAATGACATTTAAAGTAAGATTGGAACAATGCTACGTACATTTGTTGTTTATTTATAGACTTCATATATCACTATCCAGGGTAGTTTGGGAGCAATACTCACTGGGGTTAGCCTCCATAGGGCCACCTTCAGGAAGGAAGGGCACAGCCATCACTGGATGATGCATCAGCATTTTCCCCAAGATGGGCTTCAACAGATTCTGTGAACTGACAGACACCATCCTTGTGTGATAAGAAAAGAATTGGTGGAATCGCACTGGTGTACCCATCAGAAAACTGAACACTTTCTGACAATCACCTCTGCTATACTGCCAAGTATCTTCCAATGTATTTGCAGCTATATCTATAATTTAGTTTATTTATAAGTATCTCAAGTAGGCTTACATTAACGCTGAAAGGAAGTTACTGTGAAAATCCCCAAGTTGCCACACTTCGACAGCCATTCAGGTACGCTGGGGGAGAATTTAGCATGGCCAATCCACCTCGCCTGTACATCTTTTGGACTGTGGGAGGAAACCGGAGCACCTGAAAGAAACCCATGCAGACATGGGGAAAATGTGCAAACTCCACACAGACAGTGACCCAAGCCAGGAATTGAACCCATGTCTTGGGTGCTGTGAGGCAGCAGTGCTAACCACCGTGCCACTGTGCTGCCCTAGACAATTAGATCCACTCTCCGAGGGGATAAGCTTTGCAATAGGTTGGGTTGGAGAAAGGAGCAAACATTTGGTACAAAATTCCAGTCCTTCGGTATAATTCCCATTCCCAAATATTTTTAGAAAATTACAGTTAGTGTTTCCATGGTTTGTTACCCCCTATCTGCTTCAGTATTATGGGACGTAAATCCTTCTCACTTTCCTGTTACTCCTGTGAACTCTTACTAAACGAAGCCTTTTTACATACTGATCTCCTTGGCTCGGGGAGGCATCAGTGTCAGAGTTGGAACACTCTAGCTTCATACTCCAAGATCTTGAACTTAATCTGGGTCAATACCTCAGCACTTTATGGAGAGAGTGTGGCACTGTGAGAGGTGCCACCCTCCAGCTGAGACAGTAAACCAAGGCTTCTTTTTCGAGTTACTGTTTGGAAGAAGAGCAGGGAAATTATTAAGATATTTATCTTTCAACACCCACCCATCAGCTCCCCCACCTACCCTCACACGCACCCACCATCCCCATTGCTAAATTGAAACATCTGGTCATTTTATCTCATTGTGGGAGCTTGCTGTGTACAAAGTTATTATAGCATTTCCTACATTATGACAGTGGCTTCTCTACTGCCAAGGAACCTCTTCATGATAAGTACTCTGAGCTGCTGAATGATGCTAGATAAATGTGCCCTTCTACCTCGGCACATACTTTATCTGTCTCTCATGGCACAGTGGTTAGCACTACTGCCTCATAGTACCAGGGACCGAGGTTTAATTCCAAGTTTGGGTCACAGTCTGTGTGAAGTTTGCATGTTCTCCCCATGTCTGTGTAGGTGTGCTCCGATTTCCTCCAAAGTCCAAAAGATGTGCAGGTTAGGTGCATTGGTCGTGCTAAATTCTCCCTCAATGTACCCACACAGGCACCAGAGTGTAGTGACTAGGGGATTTTCACAGTAACTTCATTGCAGTCTTAATATAAGCCAACTTGTGATAAATAAATAAACTTTTTCTTTGTACAAGATACAGAAGAAACATTCTTACCCTTACCATCACCCTCATGCACAAGCTGCCACCTCTGTCATTAGGTGTTTCCTCTTAGTGACTCTTTTACATCTCCTTGTGCTGAGATATAAATCTTGACAGTCACGGATTAGGCTTGTCCCTTTGCTGTGTGTGTTTAAAACATCAAGGATTCCTGACATCCCTTCCCGGAATTTTTACTGTTTTAATGTTGCTTTATCAATAAAAAGATAATGATTGGATCAAATGTGGTCTTATTGATTTTATCTTTATTTTTATTTCTTTAAGCTTTGTGTTATTAATTCATACTTAATAATGTACAATCTGGAGAATGCAGCAATATTAGCTCTGGTGGTTTATTGTACTTAAACAGCCAAGATGAATTTGTTTTGGTTCAATTCACTGATTATGGCTGGGTACACTTCAAGGTGAAGCTGATTTGGAATCACTACTATACAGCACAAACTACAGGGTGGCATGGCAGCACAGTGGTTAGCACTGCTGCTTCACAGCCCCAGGGGCGTGGGTTCGATTCCTGGGTCACTGTCTGTGTGGAGTTTGCACGTTCTCCTCTTGTCTGTGTGGATTTCCTCCGGGTGCTCCAGTTTCCTCCCACAGTCCAAAGATGTGCGGGTTAGGTTGATTGGCCATGCTAAAAATCACCCTTATTGTCCTGAGATGTGTAGGTTAGAGGGATTGGTGAGTAAATATGTAGGGATATGGGGGTTGATCCTGGGTGAGATTGTGGTCGGTGCAGACCTGATAGACCGAATGGCCTCCTTCTGTACTGTAAGGTTTCCAGGATATGGGGGGCAGATCTTGTTTTGGCTCAGTTTTCGTTGATTTATTATTATTGTCACAAGTAGACTTATGTTAACACTGAAATGAAGTTACTGTGAAAATCCCATAGTCACCACACTCTGGCTGTTTGGGTAAACTGGTGTCTGCCCATGAGTGATTCTCTGAAGCCATGTCAGATTTAGATAGCCATCAATCATGGCTGAAAAAGTCACAACAGGCTGACTTTGACCTGAGCAAAGGGTCAGCAGAACATGTGATCACATGTGACTCACCATGGGCTGAGCAGCGAGAGCTACCCAGAAACATTTACCAAGTCTAAGAGACAGCTCACAACATTGCAGGGCACAGCAGTACACCAATACATGTGACAATAATAAATCAAATCAAATCAAAGTCTAAACAAGTGTCGTCACACTGAGAATTAAGATTGGGCAACTCATATCAACAGGAAATCACCGCTTGTAATATTGAGGGACTTTCAATAATAAATACAGAATTAATTTGAGAAGATTGAGCGCATAAGTTTAATTTCATTTAATCAGTCAGTGATACCAATCATCTATTCACTCTGTGCATTGTTTGAACACATTTAAGTTGTCTCCTCGGTTACTTTTCCGGCACCAAATATATTGCTGACAAAGTCCTTCCAGCAAATGAAAAACAGCTTTCCAGCCTTTTGTAGCCTCCCTTTTGGATGTTACATGGTCTCGTATTAATTAAATAAAAATGGAAGATCTTTTGTCTTGTATTAATAAACAATAAACATACAGATGTTCTGAAGTATCAAGTCTTTATCAGTCCACTAGTGCAGTGGAATCTGTTAGCAGCTCACCCCAGCCTATTTGCCAGTGCATTTACTTACAAGCATTTTTTTTCCATTCCACTCAACTTTCTGCTGGATTAAGTGAGTGTGAGATGCTGTTTTGTACCTTGCCAATATAGCCATTGTTCATATGTGAACCTTGGGGCAGCACAGTGGTTAGTACTGCTGCCTCACAGTGCCAGGGACCCAGGTTCGATTCCCAGACTGGGTTACAATCTGTGCAGAGTCTGCACATTGTCCCTTTGTCTGCGTGAGTTTCCTCTGGGTGCTTCGGTTTCCTCCCACAGTCCGAAAGACATGTTGGTTAGGTGCATTGGCCATGCTAAATTCTCCCTCAGTGTACCTGAACACCGGAGTGTGGTGTTTAGAGAATTTTCACAGTAACTTCATTGAAGTGTGAATGTAAACCTACTTGTGACACGAATAAATAAACTTGAAACTTAAACTTGATAGTGTTAGAAGGCTACAACTAACGCAGAAAAGTACTGGAAAATCTCAACAGATCTGACAGCACCTGCGGAGAGAGAATAGAGCCAATGTTTCGAATCTAGATCTGACCCTTCGTCAGAGCAGTGCATCAAAACATTGGCTCTATTCTCTCTCCACAGATGCTGTCCAACCTGCTGAGATTTTCCAGCATTTTCTGTTTTTGTTTCAGATTCCAGCATCTGCAGTGTTTTGCGTTCATTTTAGCGTCAGAAGGTATTCTCCTGCAATCCTATCCTCGCCCCATAGGTGTGGAATGTTATCAGAGTTACTGGATAGTAACCTGGAGCAGGAATTGTGACTGAAACCTTCCCTCACTGACCCGTGACCACTTGGAATAGTTAAAGATATCAGGATCAAATTTTGGACTTCATCCGTCTGTCAGACATAGTGACATTTGAGATAAATTCACTGAGCAATTGGAAGAGCCCAATTTAATCAAACAACCCAACATTTTCTCTTTAATCTTTAAATGTAAATTCACACATCTCCAGCAGGGAAGAGCTTCCATATTATTTATGTTAATGGGACTACGCCTTTCTTCACTATTTGTTATGAACCCAGAACCCTTCCTGTCCGGACAAGCTGCCTGTGGGACAATACGTTTTCGACCAGTGAAACCTCCCTCTGACTGAAGAGGGTGAGGCAGAAGATTATTGGCACATGAATGTTTTTGTAGCAGGGTTTCAAACTATCCCCTGTTTGGAGATACAACTTCCAATCAGAACACCGTGATCAAAGTACACTTTTCTCAAACACTCGAAATACAATTTCAAATTTCTTGATTTCCATATTCTAATTTCTGAATCCTTTACAAGTGAAATAGGAACATCAGAGCAGGCGTAGCCCCCCTCGAGCCTGTGGCACCATCCGGTTAGTTGGAAGGCAACACAGTGGTACAGTGGCAAGCACTGCTGCCTCACAGCATCAGGGTCCTGGGTTCAAATCCCGGTCTGGGTCAATGTCTGCGCAGAGTCTACACGTTCTCCCCGTGTCTGCCTGGGTTTCCTCCAGGTGCTCCGGTTTCCTCCCACTCTCCAACGATGTACAGGTTAGGTTGTTTGGCCATGCTACATTGCTCCTTTGTGTCAGGTGGGATTAGAAGGGCGAATACAAGGGATTACAGGGATAGGGCCGGGGTGGGATTGTTATTGGTGCAGGCTCGATGGGCCGAATGGCCTACTTCTGTAATGTAGTGATTCTATGATTCTTCTAAAGCATGGCTGATCTACCTCAGCACTACTTTCCTGCAAAATGCCCATATTCCTTGATATCTTTAACATCTAGAAGTGTACTTAGTGACAGGTTTATCCCATGACTAAATATTGGGAGAATTCCTGTTCGTAAAAACTTGGCTGACTACAGTAAACCATTCCCACGCCTTTTCTGGTATTTCACGGAACATTAGTATTAAAACAGAGCAAAATTAACAGACAATCTGGATAAAGCCCAGACGAGGTAGACAATGTGTGCGCTAGCACCTCCCAACCGTGGCTATCTAGCCCCACCTTGTGGCTCAGTGCTGCACATTAATCACTGCAGAGGTCTGGGGGAAAAATGCAACTGTATGGTTCCATACATTTCAAAAGGAAGTGAAGGATGGCCTTGTACATATGAACTGCTCTTCACTTCATCAGATTCTGTAACAAATGGAGTGTCTTTTGCGCGGTTTTACAATCACAGAGCCCTCAGTTTAATTCCATTCTCACTCAGGGTCAGGACAGGAGCAGTCAGAATCAGCAAATGCTTCTTTCTTTCACCACGCAGTGAACTATGTTTAGGGATTGTTTCTCGATGCGAAATGAATAGGCCATTTATCTACAAGTGCTGGCTGTCGCGGTGCACAGCTCCAATACTTCAGACTGACCTAATACAGATCACAAGGTGCCCTTTGGAGCCAACCCAGGTCACAGACTTTTATTCTCTTAAATGGGGTTGCAGTCCTATTAACTCTCCGCGCAGTCTCCCACTGCCACTCAGAAACTTTTATTCAGCTGAAGGGATAACACCAACAGCTGCGTTAGAGTCCAAGTCACCTTCCATCCCAGCATCCTAAAGGTGACATTTAAAAACTAGGACAGATCAAACATGACTGCACAGTAAGCCTGCTGCTGAAGAGGCAACAACTCTCTCAATTCTGGCCAGCTTGTGTGTGCCTTTTTTTTTAACAAACTAGTGGAATCTTGAAGAGTAGAATCATAGAATCTCTACAGTGCTATTTGGCCTATCGAGTCATCACTGACTCCTTGAGAGAGTATCTCACCTAAGCCCTCTCTCTCTCCCTATCCCTGTAACCCCGCACATTTCCCATGGCTAACCCAGCTAATCTACACATCTTTTAAGACTAAAGTGGAATTAGCATGGCCAATCCATCTAACCTGCACATCCGGAAGGAAACTGGAGCACCCAGAGGTCACAGGGAGAACGTGCAAACTCTACACAGACATTGTCATTCGTTCCCCTTTCTCTAACAGTAGTTTGAGACCTTGCCACCATTTTGAAAAACTTCATTTGTTACAACCTCCACATTTAGATGCTTTCCCCCCTCGAAACCATTGCATCAAGGGCATTACAGGGACATTGCTATACCCCAGTCCGCACTTAAACACAATCCTGTCCACCATCTCTGAGATATACTACAGGAATTTGCCGAGGATCCTTCCGGCAGGAATTGAGCACGGGTCCCTGGTCATGTGAGGCAGCAGGGCTTACAACTGTGTCATCGTGCCACCCCAGGAGGAAACTATCTCAGTCAAATCCATTATTATTCATCTCTGCTTTCTCAGTGCCAATGCCAGGTTGATACAGGATGGCATGGTGGCACGGTGGTTAACACTGTTGTCTCACAGCTCCAGGGACCTGGGTTCAATTCCCGGCTTGGGTCACTGTCTGTATGGAGTTTGCATGTTCTCCACATGTCTGTGTAACCTAATGTAACATTCATATTAGATTCTTTTCCCCCTTGAAACCATTGTACCAGGTGCATTAGTACAGCACTACACCCCAATCTGCAATTAAACACAATCCTATGTTTTATCAACTTCAGGAAGTGTAAAGGGGAACATGCCCCTGTCTACATCAATGGGGGCAAAGTAGAAAGGGTCAAGAGCTTCAAGTTTTTAGGTATCCAGATCACCAACAATCTGTTCTGGTTCCCCCCCATGCCGACACTATAGTTAAGAAAGCCCACCAATGCCTCCACTTTCTCAGGAGACTAAGGAAATTTAGCACGGCAGCTACAAATCTCACCAACTTTTACAGATGCACCATAGAAAGTATTTTTTCTGGTTGTATCACAGCTTGGTATGGCTCCTGCTCTGCCGAAGACCGCAAGGAACTACAAAAGCTCGTGAATGTAGCCAGCATGTGATCGTGAATCACGCAAACCAGCCTCCCATCCATTGATTCTGTCTACACTTCCTGCCACCTCGGCAAAGCAGCCAGCATAATTAAGGACCCCATGCATCCCGGACATTGTCTCTTCCACCTTCTTCTGTCAGGAAAAAGATACAAAAGACTGAGGTCACGTGTCAACTGACTCAAGAACAGCTTCTTCCCTGCTGCTGTCAGACTTTTGAATGGACTTTCTTTGCATTAAGTTGATCTTTCTCTCCATCCTAGCTATGACTGTGACACTACATTCTGCACTGTCTCCTTTCTTACCCTATGAATGGTATGCTTTGTCTGTATAGCAGGGAAGATACAATACTTTTCACTGTATGTTAATATTTGCAACAATAATAAATCAAATCAAATCAAATTAAAAGTCTACCATCTACAAAATGCACTGCAAGAACTCACCAAGCTCCTTTGGGAGCATCTTCCAAACCCAAAATTGATACCATCTTAAAGATCAAAGGCACAATTGTATGGGAACACCGCCATCTGGAACTGTCCCTCAAAGACCCTCACTATCCTGCTTTGGAAATATATCGCTGTTCCTTCACTGTCGCTGAGTCAAAATCCTAGAACTCCCTCCCTAACACGACCATGGGTTTACCTACACCACAGGCACTGCAGCAGCTGAAGAAGGCAGCTCACCACCATCTTCTCAAGGGCAATTAAGGATAGGCAAATAAATGCTGGCCTAGCCAGCGATGTCCACATCCTATGAATTAATTTTTAAAAACGTTTGGAAATTACGCAAGAGAACCCACTGGAATTGAATCAAGTTTTCAGCCTAATACATCACCCCAGCTTTCAGAGCAGTGGCCATATAAACACCCAGATCAGCCATCGTTCAGTTACTATTACACTTACCTCATTAAATTAGAAGGTTGAGTACTCAGGTCCAATTCTAGAGCCTTAAGTGTGCACATACCTTTCTATCAAGGGAAGAGATACGAATTCCTGGCTGATCTTTAAGAAAGCCCACCAGCACCTCTACTTTCTTAAAAGGCTAAGGAAATTTGGCACGATTCTCACCAACTTTTACAGATGTACTGTAGAAAGCATCCTTTCCGGATGTACCACAGCTTGATATGGGTCCTATTCTATTCAAGACTGCAAGAAACTACAAAGGACTGTGGACAAAGCCCAGTTCATCACTCAAACCAGCCTCCCATCCATTGACTCTGTCTACACTTGCCTTGTAAAAGCAACCAGCATAATTAAGGACCCTACACATCTCAGACACACTCTATTCTACCTTCTTCCGTTGGGAAAAAGATACAAAAGTCTGTGGTCACATACCGACCAACTGAAGAACAGCTTCTTCCCTGCTGTCATCAGACTTTTGAATGGACTTACTATATATTAAGTTGATCTTTCTCTGCACCCTAGATTTGACTGTAACACTACATGCTGCACTCTTTCCCTTCCTTCTCTATGAACGGTATGCTTTGCCTATATCATGCGCAAGAAACAATACTTTTCACTGTACACCAATGCATGTGACAATAATAAATCAAATCAAAATCAAATCTTTGCTACAAACACCTCAAGCACTGCATGAATTCTCCATCAGGCTTCATCCTATCTAATAGCTAATCAAAAAACAAAATCTGCCCTTTAGATATTGTGGATCAGTAACTCATAAGAAATCAAACAGCAAACAACTCCATTTCAATAGCCATTAGACAGGGAGTGAAATTCTGTTCTAGTCTGAATACTCATATTTGCACCTTGAGTTTCCTTTTGTTGCACTTCTGTCCATTCCTCCTATGTTTCCTGCATCTTCAGCCTTGGTTTAAAGTTTATTTATTAGTGCCACAAGTAGGCTTACACTAATAGTGCAATGAAGTCACTGCAAAAATCCCCAAGTCACCACACCCCAACACCTGTTCGCGTACACTGAGGGAGAATTTAGCCTGGCCAATGCACCTAACAAGCATGTCTTTCGGACTGTGGAAGGAAAGCAGAGCACGTGGAGGAAACCCACACAGACATGGGGAGAATGTACAGACTCAGCACAGTCAGTGACCCAAGCTGGGATTCGAAACCTGGGTCTCTGGCGCTGAGGCAGCAGTGCTAACCATTGTGTCACCGTGTCATTAGCTCCACATCCGTTTCCAGCGCGCAGCTGATGACACTAAAAATCTTGGCCCCGGAGACGCACGGAGGCCATGGCGCCCAATGGGAAGCTCATGAAATGACCTCTGCTGATATTTCAAATCCATTGCATTATTAGAGCAGCGCAGCAGTCTGGGAGAATCACCCCTGTGTAACGTGCAAGAAACAACGCTTTTCACTGTATTCTATTATATGTGACAAAAATAAACCAAATCAAATCAAACATAGGGGAGAAGGAAAGGAGAGAGTGCAGAATGTAGTGTTACAGTCATAGCTAGGGTGTAGAGAAAGATCAACTGAATACAAAAAAAGTCCATTCAAAAATCAGATGGCAGCAGGGAAGAACCTGTCCTTGAGTTGGTCAGTGCGTAACCTCAGACTTCTGTAGCATTTTCTCAACAGAAGAATCATAGAACCCTACAGTGCAGAAAGAGGCCCTTCGGCCCATCAAGTCTGCACCGACTGCAATCCCACCCCCATATCCTTACATATATTTTACCTGCTAATCCCTCTAACCTATGCATCTTAGGACACTAAGGGGCAATTTTAGCATGGCCAATCAACCTAACCCGCACGTCTTTGGACTGTGGGAGGAAACCAGAGCACCCGGAGGAAACCCACGCAGACACGAGGAGAATGTGCAAACTCCACACAGTGAACCGAGCCGGGAATCGAACCCAGATCCCTGGAGCTGTGAAGCAGCAGAGCTAACCACTGCGCTCCCATGCCGCCCAGGTGGGAAAGATAATGTCCAGGGTGCGTTCAGTCCTTGATTATGCTGGTTGCTTTTCCAAGGCAACCGGAAGTGTAGACGGAGTGAGTGGATGGGAGGCTGGTTTGAGTGAGGGGCCGGAGAGTGGGACACGGGGGAACGAGTGGAGAGGAGAGGCTGATGGGAGCTTGAGACTGAGCATCATGTACTTTACTTGCTTACTTTCTAATACAGGTCTGGGAGTTGCTTGGTTTGCGCGCTGTCAGGCTGCTGCAGTACTGTATTGGTTCAGATTTCTAAGGTGACAGTGCCCTCCAGTGTTACAGTTTAATGCAGCATCAGCTGCTACTGCTGTACGGCAGGGTTAAAGGAAATGAGATATTTTATCAAATATCATAATGGAGAAAAGGATAATTTACTTATTGATAGAAATCCTCTACGTAGCCCGAGCTACAACCAAATCCATAGGAGAAGATGATAGCATCAAAGACCCCAGCAACAGGGGTCAAAACACAATCCAACTCTTGAAAATTATAACATTTTCTTCCCCCATTTCCCTCTGCCCAGGCTGCTAAGCCCAGGCCTGGCATCCACTAGTAAGTATTTCTTGACTTACTTTCTTTGTTACTTTATGTAACCCTGGTAAAATCCTACAAAATAGGCCAGGATTTTCCCGTCCCGTTGAGGGAGGTTCCCCTGTGGCTGACATGGCGAAACATTTAAACCTCCATCGACTTTAGTGGGGGCCAGGAAATCCTGCTGGTGGGCAGAGATCAAAAAATCCTGCCCCGTGAATCCTAACCCTTACACTGGTGACTCAATAAGAAAGTAAGGAGTCTCACAACACCAGCTAAAGTCCAGCAGGTTAAAGTTAAAGTTTATTTATTAGTCACAGATAGGCTCACATTAACACTGCAATGAAGCCACTGTGAAATTCTCCTAGTTGCCACACTCCTGCAGCTGTTCGGGTAAATACACCTAACGAGCATATCTTTCAGAATGTGGGAGGAAACCGGAGCACCAGAGGAAACCCATGCAGGCACGGGGAGAATGTGCAGACTCCACACAGACATCGACCCAAAGTCGGGAATCGAACCCGGATCCCTGGTGCTGTGAAGCAGCAGTGCTAGTCACTGTGCTACCGTGCTGTCTCATTTATTTGGAATCACAAGCTTTCAATAAAGAAGGGCTTGAAGAGTAAAGAGGGTGAGTTGGGTTGGATTGGATTGAGCTGGGGTGATGATGGGAGGGGAGCATTGGGAAGGAGTGGAGGTAGGAAAGAGGAGGCTGTGGAGGAAAGGTGTCGGTGCAGTGAGGTGATTAAAGGTGTTGGGAGATGTGGAGAGGGAAGAGATGAGAAGGGATGGGGTGAGTGGGCTAGGGAAAGGAGAGGTAGGGAGGAAAGGCGAGGGCTGGAGTGTCAGAGGCATAGGATGAGGAAAGGGGATGGATGAGAGCTGAAGGAAGGGTGATGGTGAGGGAAGGAAAGGGTTAGGGTCAGTGGAGGGATTAGGAGGGGTGTGCAGGAGAGAGGACAGGAGAGATGAGGAGGTGTGGGAAAGGAAGGGGAATGAAGGGGAAGATAGAGGTAGATGTCCCTCAGATTGCTGTATCTTCTCTGATACCCCTTCCACTGAAGGTGCTGTGGTGATATCGTGGGGAGTAGGTTGGTCTGTGTGTCAATGACATACCCGGATCTGGAATGATAATGAACAAAATTACTCTTCAAACTGAGAAGTGAGATCACCAGTGAAATCAGAGTCTGAATACTCTAACGTTTGAGCAGTTAGAACTATTCTGTTCTGACTCGCTAACAACTGTGGCAGTCTTGATATCTTCTGCTGTCTGAAGGAGGTCGAAGGTCACGCAGGCATCCCAGTTCAGAACAGAGAAAGGCAAGGATTCAAGGAGCCAGGTTCCCCTTGTTCCACACTGAGGAACGTCCATAGTTCCAATCCAAAGGATCTGGAGCCACAGTTCCTCGTCTGACGGGACTGTCACTGGAATTGAACGAGTAGGGGTGAGAGTTGGACCTGGCAGAGATGGGGATGGGAAGAATCTGTAGATTCTAGGATGGTCCCAGCAAATATTATCCCGCTATTTAAAGAAGGAAGGAGAATTACCAACTGGTTAGCTAACATCAGTAGTAGGAAAAATGTTAGAGTCTATTATAAAAGATGTGATAACAGACATTTAGAAAATATCAACAGGATTAGTAAAAGTCAGTGTGGACTGATGAAGGTGAAATCATATTTAACAAACCTACTGGGGTTTTTTGTGGATGCAACCATAGAATAGATAAGGGAGAACCAGTGGATGTGGTGTATTTGGATTTTCAGAAAGCTTTTGATGAATTCCCAAGTAAGATGTCAGCATGCAAAATTAAATCATGTGGGACTGGGGGTAATATGTTGGCATGGATTATAAACTGGTTCGCAGACAGGAAACGGAGAGTAAGAATGAGTAATTACTTTTCAGAGTGGCAAGCAGTGACTACAGAGATCAAGACAAAGTGTTAGTGACCAGATCAGAAACAAGAAGATACGTTATGAAGTTAGCCTAGACCTCAACTATTTTTGATTTTGGTATTAGTGCAAGCATAAGGCATTTCTTGCCATGTGTGAATCTATTGACCTACTCGGAAGCTAGGCTTGTACTCGTTAGAGTTTAGAAGAATGAGGGGAGATCTCATTGAGACGTATAAGATGATGAATGGGATGGATAGGATAGAGGTGGAAAGACTCTTCCCGCTCAAAAAAGACAGTAGGACTAGGGGGCACAGCCTCAAGATAAAGGGGGGGCGGTTCAGAACGGAGTTGAGGAGGAACTTCTTCACTCAAAGGGTGGTGAATCTCTGGAATTCTCTGCCCGTTGAAGTGGTGGAGGCTGCCTCGCTAAATATTTTTAAGAAGCGGGTTGATGGGTTTTTGATAAGAGAGGGGATTAAGGGTTATGGGGAGAGGGCGGGAAAGTGGAACTGAGCCACGACAGATCGGCCATGATCTTGTTGAATGGCGGGGCAGGCTCGAGGGGCCAGATGGCCTACTCCTGCTCCTATTTCTTATGTTCTTATGTTCTTATGTTCTTTTCCTAAAACAAATTTTGTTTACCAACAGAATTAAAATATATCAAAAACAATTAGTGTCATTTTTACCAATTGAAATACATAAATATGACAAGGTAAAATTCTTAACAGCTAGATATTTCTACAGTCCCAATTGAAGCAATATCGCCACAGACATTTATCCTTCTTCAAAATCAGTTAGCACAAAATATATAGCTCACATGAATACTCGATTTCCAGCCTTTTAATACTTCTGGACAGAGGTCCAAAAAGACAGCTGTCTGTTGACTGCCACACAGCAGTCTCCTGAGAAAGATCTAACTTGAACCAGCAGAATTTCAAAGAAGGAGACTTATTTTCTGAGTTTCCAATCTCCAATCTTCAGAGAGAGAAAGAACTACTTCCCTCTATAGCTCCTAAGCAGCAACTAAGCGTGTTTCTCTCTGTGAGCCTAACCGTCCAGTCACATGATCTTTCCTGTCAATCAACCTAATCAAATCCTATTCTGAAAAACCCCAGGGGAAAACAGTAAAATGACATAGCTGCATTAACCCAGATTAAAAACAAACATTCTAGCAATTAAGATAAATTATGCTTCAGCAGCATCAACATGTAGGCTGCCAGTGAGACAAATTGGCACCTGTAAATGGAACTGACTGCTAAAAAAAATCTAGCACAAGAAACATGACACAAATACATTTCTTAAAAGCACAGTATTGTCACATTAGGCCCCAGCTGTTCGCAATGAGTTGGGTGAGGGAATCGAATGTAATGTTTCCAAATTTGCTAGTGACACAAAACTAAGTGGAATTGTGAGTGGCGAGGAGGAAGTAAGGAGGCTTCAAAGCGATTTAGAAAAGTTGATGAGTGGGAAAATACATGGCAGATACAGGATGATGTGGATAAGTGTAAAGTTATTCACTTTGGTAGGAAGAGCAGAATGGCAGTGTTATTCCAATGGTGATAGATTGAGAAATGTTGATATATAAAGGGGGCATGTACACGAGTCATTGAAAGCAAGCATGCAAATGCAGCAAGCAATTAGGAAGGCAAATGATATGTTGGCCTTCATTGTGACCTACTGATGTACAAAGGGACCTGTACACCAGGTGTTGGAATTTAGAAGAATGAAATGGAATCACATTGAAATGTATAAAGTTCTGAGGGGACTGGATAGATAACGCAGGAATGACGTTTTCCCTGGCTTGGGGTTTCTACAATAAGGGGGTCATGGTCTGAGGATGTGGAGTCTAACATTTAGGACTGAAATGAGGAGAAACGTCTTCACTCAGAGGGTGATGAACCTGTGGAATTCTCTACCACAGAATGTGGTCAAGTTACTGAAGGTATTTTAAAAATAATTAGATTTCTAGACAATAAAGGCATCAAGGATTATTGGGAGAGTTTTAAAATTAAAGTTTATTTATTAGTGTCACAAGTAGGTTACATTAATACTGCAATGAAGCTCCTGTGAAAATCCCCTAGTCTCCACACACGGGCGCCTGTTCAGGTGCACTAAGGGAGAATTTAGCATGGCCAATGCACCCTAACTAGCACATCATTCGGACTGTGGGAGGAAACCAGAGCACCTGGAGGAATCATAGGAACCCTACAGTGCAGAAGGAGGCCATTTGGCCCATTGAGTCTGCACTGACCACAATCCCACCCAGGCCCTATCCCTATAACCCCATGCACTTACCCTAACTAGTCCCCCTGGCACTAAGGGGCAACTTAGCATGGCCAATCTACCTAACACGCACATCTTTGGAGTGGAAATCAGAGCACACCTGGAGGAAACCCAGGCAGATACAGGGAAAAACGTGCAAACACCATACAGATTCCAAGCAGGAATCGAACCTGGGAACCTGGCGTTGTGAGGCAGCAGTGCTAACCACTGTACCACCCTGTCGCTGTACTGTGGGAGTATGACATTGAGATAGAGGGTCAGCCATGATCACATTGAATGTCTGGTTGGACTGAAAGGCTTACTCTTGCTCCTATTTACTCAGTTTCCAAAGAGGGTCACAATCAGTTGCCGTGAGCGGGAAAGACATTTGGGAAACTTCATGATTGGTCGTCTCTTGAAGAAACATCGGAGCTGTCAATCATAGTGCTCTTAAGGAAGGTGTTCCTGGATGTTGACCCAGCAATAGTGAAGCAATGACCTTTTATTCCCATATCAGATAGTGGGAGGAGAACTTCAGAGTGGAGGTGTCCAACTCATCATCACTGAGCCTCAGTGATAAATGTGGAAATCTAGACGGGCTGTAATCATGGAAAAACACAACTTACTCTTCAAAGGAGAACAGCTGGAAATATAAAATATAACCACTTTGAAGCTTATTCAAATTTGTGGTTTGAGAAACCCAATATCAGTGATCACCGCTTGAGGCTGGGAGGGGAAAGATAGCAAAAGGGAATTGTTTACACTAAAAATAGTTTTGTTTTTCTCTTAAATATATTTTATATCTGTTCAAATTACATCAATCCAGTGTGTATTGCTGCAGCTCACAGAGAGAAGACATTGTCTGCGCTACCATTTGGAGAGAGACTGGTATGTAAGGAAATGCTTTTTAGCCTCTATTGAATAGTCATTTTTATTTCATGCTATCCTTAAAAATTAAAAATGGATTAGTTATTAATCATTTAAAGATGCAATTCAGAAGCATGAAGACTCATAAATATCTGTAATATAAATAGTAATTCTGCAAAAATTGGCTGCCACCTTTCTGACATTTGTGACATAGTGACTACATAATGATCATGAATTGTCGAGACAGGGGAACCAGTGGATGTTCTGAAGGTGGATAAATCACCTGAAACAGATGGACTACACCCCACGGTTCGGAAGGAGGTAGCTGAGGAGATTATGGAGGCATTGGTGGTGATCTTTCTAGAATCACTGGAGTCAGGGAAGGTCCCAGAGGACTGGCAAAAGGCTAATGTAACACCACTGTTTAAGGGAAAGAGGCAGAAGATGGGAAATTATAGGCCAGTTAGCCTGACCTCAGCCGTGGGTAAGATTTTGGACTCCATTATTAAGGATAAAATTATGGAGGACTTAGAAATGCACAACAAAATAGGGTTGAGTCAGCACGGCTTCATTAGAGGGAGATCATATCTGACAAATCTGTTAGAATTCTTTGAAGAGGTAATGAAGAAATTAGACAAAAGAGACACAGTGGATGTGATTTATTTGGATTTCCAGAAAGCCTTTGACAAGATAGAATCATAGAAGGAAGGAAGCCATTCGGCCCATCGAGCTTGCATCAATCACAATCCTACCCAGGCTCTATCCCCACAAACCCATGCATTAACCCCAGCTAGTTCCCCCAACACTAAGGGGCAATTTAGCATGGCCAATGCGCCTGACCGTACATCTTTGGACTGTGGGAGGAAACCCACGCGGACACAGGGAGAATGTTCAAATTGCACACAGACAGTGACCCAAGCTGGGAATTGAGCCCAGGGCCCTGACACTATGAGGCAGCAGAGCTAAACACTGTGCCATCCCAGGAGGCCGTTAAATAAGCTAAGGTGCCTTACAGGAGGCCATTAAACAAGCTAACAGGCAATGGTGTTAGAGGCAAGGTACTGGCATGGATAGAAGATTGGCTGACAGACAGAAGGTGGAAAATGGGGATAAGAGGGTCCTTTTCAGGATGGCAACTGGTGACTAGTGGGTGTTCCACAGGGCACAGTGTTGGGACCACAACTTTTCACTATATACATTAATGATTTGGTAGATTGCACTGAGGGCATGATTGCTAAATTTGCAAATGATACTAAGATATATAGAGGGACAGGTAGTATTGAGGAAGTGGGGAGACTGCAGAATTACCAGAACAGGTTAGGAGAGTGGGCAAAGAAGTAGCAGGTAGAATACATTGTGGGAAAATGTGAGGTTACGCACTGCACTTTGGTAGGAAGAATAGAATTGTAGACTATTTTCTAAATGGGGAAAGTCTTCAGAAATTTGAAGCACAAAGGGACCTGGGAGTCTTGATTCAGGACTCTAAGGTTAACATGCAAGTTCAGTCGGCAGTTAGGAAGGCAAATTCAATGTTGCTTTCATTTCTGGAGGGCTAGAATACAAAAGCAGAGTTAGACTGCTGAGGCTGTCTAATGCTCTGGTCAGACCCCATTTGGAATATTATGAGTTTTGGGCCCATACCTAAAGAAGGATGTGCTGGCCTTGGGGGGCTTCAGAGGGGGTTCACAAGAATGATCCCGGGAATGTGAGTTTGTCATAAGAGGAGCGGTTGAGGAGTCTGGCTCTATCCTGATGGAGTTTAAAAGGATGAGGGGGGATCTAATTGAAACTTACAGAATACTGAGAGGCCAAGATAGAGGATGTTTCCACTAGTAGGAGCGACTAGAGCTCGAGGACACAACATCAGAGTGAAGGGACACTCCTTTCAAACTGAGATGAGGAGGAATTTCTTCAGCCAAAAGGTGGTGAATCTGTGAAACTCATTGCCGTAGAGGGCTGTGAAGGCCAGATCATTAAGTGTCTTTAAGACAGTGATGATAGGTTCTTGATCAATCAGGGGATCAAGAGTTATGGGGAGAAGGCAGGGAAATGGGGATGAGAATATATAGAGTATTTTGAGATCACATCTGGAGTGCAGTGTACGCTATTGGTCTCAATTAAAGAAGGATGTAAATGTATTGGAAGTAGTTCAGAGAAGGTTAGCTGGACTAACACTGGAACGGGTGGGCTGGTATAAGGAAAGATTAGAACTCTCTTCCTCAGAGAGTGATAGAAAGAAAGTCTTTGAATATTTTTCAAGGCAGAAGTAGATAAAATATGAATAAGTAAGAGGTGAAAGGTTGTCGGGGTAGGCGGGAATGAGGAGATGAGGATACAACCAGATCAGCCATGAACTACTGAATAGCAGAGCAGGCACAAAGGACCAAGTGGCCTACTCCCGCTGTATGTTCTTAAGTTCTTCATAAGTAATTAATTGACTGCAAGTGCATTGTCTGTAGGTGGGGTTTGGAGATGCATGAACGTGAATCATTCTTATCAATATATATAAAAAACTGTGAACCAGCATAGGCAATTAAAATTGTATAATTGTATAGATAGCATAGATTTATACTGGGGCAGCATTGTGGTTAGCACTGCTGCCTCACAGCGCCAGGGACCCGGGTTCAATTCCCGGCTTGGGTCACTGTCTATGTGGAGTTTGCACGTTCTCCCCATGTTTGTGTGGGTTTCCAAAGATGTGCAGGTTCAGCGGATTGGCCATGTTAAATTGCCCTCTAGTGTCCAAAAGATAAATGTAGGTTAGTTGGATTAGCCACGGTAAGTGAGCAGGTCATGGGGAATAGGGCTAGGTGGGATGCTCTGTCAGACAGTCAGTGCGGAATCAAAGGGCCAAATGGCCTCCCTCTACATTACAGGGGTGTAAAGAAGGCAATCTAATTTAAAAACAAGCCTAGGAATTAGTGTGTGTGATATTAGTTAACAGTCACTTAATATGCATCATATAAAAGTACTGTGTGTCAATTTAGCTATGGGTAATTGCATTTATTTTGCTATCTCCACTGAACTAGCAAGCCTAAGGATTGAAACCATACAATATCATACTTTACAAGCTGCACAAAACATGTCGGCATATAAAGGAAAAAATTTTAATAGCATCTTTTATGTCCTCAGTTTGTCTCAAAGCACTTTATAAGCAATTCAGTACTTCCCCTCGGTATGTCCCCCCTGCAAAGTTGCCAATTTGTATACAGGAAGATCCAACAGTGATGCAAATTGAGGAATAAGTGTTGGTCAGGTCTCTGGGAAGAACCCCCCAGCTCTTCTTCAAACAGTACCATAAGATCTTTTATTTTACTTATTTGTGTCACAAGTCAGCTTACACTATAATGAAATTACTGTTAAGATCCCCTAGTCGCCACGCTCCAGCGTCTGTTCAGGTACACTGAAGGAGAATTTAGCATGGGCAATGCACCTAGCCAGCATGTCTTTCGGACTGTGGGAGGAAACCAGAGCACCCAGAGGAAACCCACACCGTTACAGGGAGAACGTGCAGACTCCGCACAAACAGTGACCCAAGCAGGGAATCGAACCCAGGTCTCTGGCTGTGTGAGGCAGCAGTGGTTAACCACTGTGCCACTGTGCCGCCCATTCATTTGCATCCATTTAATGTCTGATTTAAAAGTCAGCCAGTGTGAAAGTGCTCCACTACCTTAGTATGTCACTGGAATGCCAACCTGGATTATGCAATTGGATTTGGTTAGTCAATTAATTGATCTAAAAAATCTTCATGCAAGATTGTTGTCACTGAAATTTGACTGGTATCTTGCATTTATATATCAGCCAAAACATCCTTCAGAAACATCTCAAATGTGCTTCACATCCAATTAATTTCTTTGAAATGATGTTTTACTTGCTGTTATGAGGTTAATGCAGATTCACAGAAAAAGAATGCAATATAACTTGTGAGCATTCAGTGCGTCTATAATGTGTAAACAGACAAATAAAATAACAACAGAACAATGCTGGAACATCTCAGCAGGTCTGACAGTGTCTGTGGAGAGCGAATAGAGCCAATGTTTCGAGTCTAGATGATGTTTTGAGTCTGAGATTTTCCAGCATTTTGCTCTTACTGTTTCAGATTGCAGAATCCACGGCATTTTGCTACCAGATAACAATGTGTGCTTAAACTCAGCTGCAGCGCACCAGAACATTCCCCAAGTGCTGAAAACCTTTAACAAAAGTACAGCGCACAAACTTCTCTAATTGAAAAATTTCAGTGTTATTTTCAAGCTACAATATGTACGTGAAAGAAATGAAAGACTTGCATTTGCAAAGCACAGTTGTCACCCTCAGGACGTCCTCGGGTGTTCTACAACCAATTAAGTAGTGTTGGAATGTCTGAAACACGACAACCTATTTATGCATGCGAACAATGTCATTCTGAGTGTGGCGTTTTGTAGACCGTTGCCCACGTGCAGGGTTGCCAAATTCCACTGGCATCCACCCACGAGGTGGTTTTCCTATCGGTATGAATAAAGTGATACCCATACGAAGGGCAAGTGAAGTGAGATGTGTGCTGATTGCCCGTAGCACTGAATGTGAGAGACCTGCACTCACTCCACATCCAATCAAAGCATAAATATTTATTTTGCTTTTACCATTTGAAGTTGATGACAGTTCTATAATTCATGGTGAAATATTTGGCGTGTACTGAATGCATTCAGTCTCATTCAGGGGTCATGGTTAGTGAACAAGCCTGGTTT
Organism: Carcharhinus amblyrhynchos; assembly: GCF_965287045.1. NCBI lineage: Eukaryota > Metazoa > Chordata > Chondrichthyes > Carcharhiniformes > Carcharhinidae > Carcharhinus > Carcharhinus amblyrhynchos. Next base: position 13,044,330 of record NC_137339.1, read on the forward strand.
CTATCTATCTTGCTGCCCTCTGGGATGAAGGAGACCAATTCACTTGCCTAGATTGCCCATCACTGGACTGAACGGTAGCTGATATTTCCGCTGTTCAAACCCAAATATTTGTTACGATGCTAATATGGAATATTAGCATATTCCATATATGGGTAAATACAACCAGAAATAATGGCTGGAATTTTACTGCCTCACCCACTCCAGCTTGGAGAACGGAAATCTCCATTGGTCTTGGCCGGGATTTTATGATCTTGCCCAAACAAAGTCGTAAAATCCAACTAAATGTGTTTTATCAATGTGGTGGCACAATGGTTAGCACTGCTGTCTCACAGCATCAGGTACTCAGGTTCGATTCCCGGCTTGAGTCACCATCTGTGTGGAGCGTGCACGTTCTCTCCACACCTGCGTGGGTTTTCTCCAAGTGCTCTGGTTTCTTCCCACTGTCTGAGACACGTTAGGGACATTGGCTAAGCTAAATTCTCTCTTAGTGTACCCAAACAGGCGTCAGAGTGTGACAAATAAGGGATTTTCACAGCAGTGTTAATGTAAGCCTACTTGTGACACTAATAAATAAACTTTTTTTTTCTCTCTGCAGAGTCTACAAGATGTCTGCCTGTTTAAACATTTTGCACACTGGTTTGGTCGGGATGCGACGCCTATTGACTTATGGTTGGTCCATCTATTCCAAGCCTAACCCATGCAACATTAAGGAGCTTTTCGTTTTGTTTCTGATCTGTCTGAGTATCGCTGGTGCTGCTGGGGCACTTCTGTATCATTGGTTGTCACACACACTCCAATATAAAGAGGACATCTCCAGTATAATCTCAGGCACCTTTGCCTCTGTCGTTCTGCTGCTTGTGTTTCTGGTGCATCCTGCCCGTTGCGCATTTTCCTTGATAATACCCACACTAGGTACCAAGCAGGGACGGAAATTGCTTCTGTCTGGAATATGTTTGCTCCTTGGAGCAAACGTCATCCCAAACATCGTCTGGAATATCAAGATGTTACTGGAAATATCTCAGTGTATCCTGGAGAGTGCAACGGAAAATATCTTAAACTCTACGCAACTAGTATCTCAATCAATGTCTGCCTTAAAACTAGGTAGCATAGATCGTGTTTTTAATTTCCTGAACTTAACAGTAAAGTACCACCCAGAAATAAACTCTATCCACATTAGAAGTGCTTTGACAAATGTTAGTCAACAAATAAAAGGAGATTTTGACAGTGTACAAGTGTGGATGGATCGAGCCACATTGTTGGTTAACAGAGCTCTTGCGACCATCCTCTTTTTTAATCTGATTGGGGCATCGCTGTGGTACCTTGCTCGCTACCTGACCGATCTAGATTTTGACAACAGTTACCTGACGAGAAAGCTGGAGGAACTGGCCAAGAGCAATCCAGTCACTTGTGACATGTTTCTGGCTGCTGCTGGAAAGCTAACAAAAACAACAGGATTAAAACTAACTCAAAAAGAAAGGAAGAAGTGTCTGACACGCCTGACAATGGTCACTATATATTTAGTACTGTCTGCTGCAGTTATAGCAGCAGATTATGGCATCTTCCACCTCACTGGCAGCCTTACAGGGTGGACAGAGAATGCACCGCACCTATCTGTGTTCCTTCATCTCAAACTTCTGGTGAGTTGAGGCCGCGGCAACAGACTTTACTTTCACGTGTTATATTAAAGCTGTAACTACTTTCAGTTTATGTTGCATGGTGTGGGGTGAAAGCAGGTCTGATTTGCATTCCAGCAAGTGATTGACATTAATCAAATATTGTCCCCTTTTACTTTTGCCAATAAGAAAGAAAGCATTCCTTACATATGGCACAATATAACTCAGAAACTCCTCAAAATCCATTATTATGGGAAATGACTGGTGTTATGTGGGTGAATATAACAGTTCTATCTTTGTTTTACACAGTTAGGCATTCCTTTGGTTCCTCCCTGGTGCACCTCGAAGTGGATTATAACTCTAGCCCCACTACCTTAGATCAGGAGCACTCTCTCAACAATCACCCTCACCTGAGTTCAAGGCAGCAACTTCACACAGACTTATTTTGGGCCTGAGAAAGTGAACCATGTGTCCCTAAGGAAAGTGACTACTAAGAGATATTGGGTGGAATTCTACTGGTTCCCACTGAGTCCGCACTGACGCGCAAGAAACACCTGACTTCCCACCTAATCCCATCTGCTAGCACTTGGCCCAAAGCCTTGAATGTTATGACGTGCCAAGTGCTCATCAGGGTACTTAAAGAACATGAGGTGACCCGCCTCCACCACCCTCCCAGGCAGCACATTCCAGACTGTCACCATCCTCTGGGTAAAAAAAGTTTTCCTCATATCCACTTTTTTACCTTCAGACCTCGCAAATCTTCCTTTGAATGACCTATTCATGTTCCATCTCTCGTGGTTACTAAATTGCATTAGGTAAACATCTGTTTGCCAAACACATAAGAACATAAGAACATAAGAAATAGGAGCAGGAGTAGGCCATCTAGCCCTTCGAGCCTGCCCCGCCATTCAATAAGATCATGGCTGATCTGTTGTGGCTCAGTTCCACTTTCCCGCCCTCTCCCCATAACCCTTAATCCCCTCTCTTATCAAGAACCCATCAACCCGCTTCTTAAAAATATTTAGCGAGGCAGCCTCCACCACTTCAACGGGCAGAGAATTCCAGAGATTCACCACCCTTTGAGTGAAGAAGTTCCTCCTCAACTCCGTTCTAAACCGCCTCCCCTTTATCTTGAGGCTGTGCCCCCTAGTCCTACTGTCTTTTTTGAGTGGGAAGAGTCTCTCCACCTCTATCCTATCCATCCCATTCATCATCTTATACGTCTCAATGAGATCTCCCCTCATTCTTCTAAACTCTAACGAGTACAACAAAAACAAATATATTAGTTCTGTTCACACCATCACTCTGTCCCTTACCCATATATTCCCACTGTTTAAAATATATTTCCACAACATAACCCATAGAATATATTCCAATGTCTTGGATTTCTCTGACATTTTCCTGACACAACGCTGTTAAAGTACACGATCATCAACCTACCAGCAGGTGCTATTAAAGTTTAAATCCACATGTTCAGTGACTCATGTTCAAATATAACTTTTAAAAGAATTGCAATGTTTTTCTTTTCAGGTAGAAGTTAATGTCCCTGGAGTTTCAGAAGTTACAAAGTTTATGGAAGCAATTTTCAAGCATCTTGATGAAAACGTTAATCTTTCCAAAAAGATATCATTGGTAGACATTAACCAGAAGCTCCCCTGGACTTACAACCTGATACCAGCCAACTGTGTAATGAAGCCAGCTCCTCCAGATGTGAGGGTAATATTCTTTATCAGCGGCATGTTCATCATTACTTATATCATGGCAGCGTTGGATGCTTATGCAGTGCGCATCCGCAGAAAAATCGCGGCTTCCTTTTTCCAGAAGCAGGAAGAAGAAAGGATCTGTTATTTGTACCAGAAGATTCTGAAGAAATGCGGAAACGGTGGAAACGGAGGATCCTTAATCTCAGCCGGGCCCTCAGAGGGAGATGCCAAGGAGACGGGGTGTGCCGAGCATGGAGTGGACAGATTCGCACAAGGAAGGACAGGAGGACACAAGGAGAGAACTCAACCTGGGATTGAACCTGCAACTCTTGAAATGGCATGTTACAGAACAGCGGTGACAGTTTATTGGGGGAAGGAAGAGAGCAATGAAGAGGAAAACAATTTTTAAAAACAAGGTCATAAAATTCTACTGACCAATGGACTACTAAAGGTGAAAAATTGTGGTGGGGTGGGGGGGGAGGTGTGGGGAGGGAGCTTTTCATTCAAACCAAACCATTCCCCCTCCTGTACATTCCTGCCACATACTTCCAATGAAACTGTCAAGGCTTTACCTCCAACGAAGATCTCTTGTCATTGCCGCAAAGTTAGTCTTGTGATGTAACTAACATGGAAGTGTCCCAGATCAACTTTATAAATGGGCTCAGGATGCAGAATGGCTATAAAACCATCAGACATAGGGGCAGAATTAGGCCACTTGGCCCATCAAGTCTGTTCCACCATGCAATCATGGCTGATATTTTTCTCATCCCCATTCGCCTGCCTTTTCCCCATAATTCTGATCCCCTTATTAATCAAGAACCTATCTATTGCTATCTTAAAGATATTCAATGACCTGGGCTCCACAACCTTCCACATAGTCACCTCCCACTGGCTGAAGAAATTCCTCAGAAAGCTCAGAAAAATAACCAAGGTTTATCCTTTAATATTAAAGGATAATATTAATATTAGAGTATTCTAATGATGAAGATGTTACCAGTTAACTTGCTGCGGTATTGTCAGCTAGAAAACCAGTATAACTCTACTCCTCTTCCATTGTTAAGTAGCCTCCCTCTCTCTCCCACGTGCTCAAATTTTTGCCCTTATATTATACCATTAGTTTGAATTCAGGTTTTTTAACCTGATTCTTTCCTCAATCTGCATGACCCTGGCTCTGTGATCTGGTTGCCTTTTGCTACACAAACACACACCATTGGTGGATTTTCCGACTATGCTCACTCCGAGGGCGGGAATTCCTGTCCGAGGTCAATGGACCTTTGCATGGTCTGTGCCCACCCGCTGTAATTCCCGTGGCGGAAAGAACAGGAAAATTCCACCCCAAATTTATAGTTATGTTACATTAGGCGCATGGTGTAATTTTACACAGTTTAGCCTTGAGATGGATATATCATACTTACCAGATTTCAATTGCCCTGTAATGTCTTTTTTTCCAGCTGAAACATGACATATATTCATATTGTAAATGTTAAACAAACTATTCCTTGATGATGTCCTTTTTTCTGTATTTGATGTGATCACATCATTTGTACAATTAACATTAGATTTGTGCTTAGAATTTTCACGACTGGCTCCACTTCCCATTGCAGAGACTGTTACATTTACTTATCTATATAGTTTCCTGACATGTTTGTATGTTTAGATTTCCAACAATAAAATAATAGATGATTTGCAGTGGTTTGGTTTCTGTTCAACCACTTTCAGAAATGATGCATTTTGGTTTAAAACTTTGATTTTAAAAGTTTCTTTCATTTCCTATTCATCTGTTTTCCACCGCTCTCCTCATTGTTCGCATATTTCATTGTTTCTATTTACCTTTTTCAATGTTTTGTTCACTTTGCTCTTAATGTAACTGTTTATCTTCCTCTATTAGAACTAGTCAATATGTCCTCACCTTTTGTCCCATTGTTTCTTTCTTTGTTCATGGAATTTGGGTATCACTGGCAGGGCCAGCATTTATTGTGCTTGAAGCAATGGTGATCAGCCACTTCTTGCATTGCTGTAGTCCATATGGTAATATCACTCCCATTGTGGTACCACATGGGAAGTCCTAGGATTCTGATCCACCAACAATGAAGGAACACTCATAGTTCCAGTGGCAGAGGTGTGCTCATATTCCCACTGCCCTTGCCCTAGAGTTTGCAGGTGCTGTTGAAGAAGCTATGAATGTTGACCTTGTTCTCACATTAATTCCATTCACTTCCTCCAAATAAAAGGTATTGCTAAGGGTATTTGTATGCGTCCTAGCTATGCCTTTTGTGCTATATGCAAGACCACAAGGGATAGGAACAGGAGTAAACCATCTGGCCCTTGAAGCTTGCTCTGCTTTGCTTTACGTTCATAGCTGGTCTGGGACAACAACAGCACTTTCCCACTCATTTTCCATATTTCTCCATTCCCTGAGAATCAAAAGTCTATCTAATCCAGCATCAAATATATTCAATTGTGGAACATCCACAATTTTCTAGGATTCCAAAGATTCAATTCCTGCATAAAACCATCTCTCCTCAATTATACTCTTATCTTGAGACTTTACCGTGTTTTACATTCCCCAGCCAATGGGAACACTTTGTCCACCCAGTCTTTTGTTCCCATTAGATCACCTCTCATTCATCTAAATGTCAAAGGATATAGGCATAATTTATTCTCATAGGACAACCCTGTCATTCCAGGAACCAATCAAGTGAATCTTTGCTTAACCACTACCAACATAAGTACACCTTTCCCTAAATATGGAGATACAAAATGAATACACACAGCATTCCATATCTGGTTTCATCAAAGTCCTATACAATTGCAGTGAGGCTTCTTTATTCCTATACACCCAATTTCTTTGCAATAAATGCCAACACACCACGACTTCTTAATTGTTTTTTTGTACCTGAATGCTAACTTTGTATTTCTTTAATGAGCACAGCCAAGTCTCTTTCTGAACATGCACACCTTGTAGGAAATATTCAACATAACTCTTGACCCAAATCCCGGCTTGAAGGGATTGTGTGTCACGCACGTGCACACTAATTCTGCTTTGTCAAGCTGTTGGGATTGAAGAAGTCCACTATAGTCTCTCCCTAACTTCGCTTTCTTGCCTGACGATAGGAGAGTATTTATGCTTACTTATTTGCACACAGTTTTTCAGCTCTTGGTGCAGCGAGGGTGTGGACATTCTTTGGCTGGGTTTTTGTTTTGTAAATGTGTTTAAAAGATGTTTGAAGTATATGTAATGCACAGGAGGTGCAAAATTTTCCAATTTTGTCATTACATAGTTAATTCCATTAATAATTATGTTCCTATATATCAGAGTGGATTTGCAATGTCTGCAGTAAGTCTCAGCTGAGATCCATTTGGATTTTGCTTTGTATTTTGAGCAGTGGTGTTTCTCCCAATTTTAAGGGTGTCTCTGATACAATGATTTCCTTAGAAGCCTTTTTTTTTCATTTTTATTCCAATTCAATCAAATCAAGTCCAATTCAGAGTCTCAAGTTGAGACATTCCTCCGATCCAAGCTGACAAGACCTCTTACCTCCTGACTTGGGCTTGATCTACATGATCCAAGCTGATTGGAGTAAGTACACCTCCTCCTCCAATGCTTGATCACATTTGCATCTTAGCCAAAAGGTTTTTGCCACTTTTAAAAATTGCTTCGAATGAAGCTAAAATGTAACCTCTTAAAAAGGATAAAATAAATTCTACACTTAATGGGAAGTATGCAACTTGGCTATTTCAAATGCTTTAGAGAAGTATATTCCTTAAGATGACAAGTGCAAGTTTCCTATATGCTGCTGTGGACATAGACATTGCAAAATTATTGCAGATTGAAAATCTGGAGTCAGGTTCCACCATTGTGGGTACATCACACTTTTAGCTTGACTTCTTAAAAATCACTCAAGTTCTTTTGGAAGCTTTGATGTTGGTGTGAAGATCATGAGAGAAGAGTCAGGCTACGTGCAAAACGTACAAATAATATGTCCAAACCCTCCCCCTCCACCTCCCTTCCCTACACCTATCTGTCCCTCACCTCCTTGTTTACAGAGGCAACAAAACCATTGTGTCAATGTAAAAAAATATTTTATTGATTGTAGAGGTTAAAGAGAATACATTTTATTGCAAGAAATTTGAAAAGTTGAGACAATTAAACGAAACAAAAGAAGCAAAATGTTTTGTTAAATGTTGACATGGTATTAAATTTTCATATTTATAACTGTTAATAAATGTTTCCCATTAAACTTTACTAATACTTTATTGAAACAATATTTAAATATGAAATTATGCAAATACTTCATCAAAACAGTAGTTTTATATGAGTTAATAAATGAAGTAAACAAGGCAGAAGAATACCAATGATAAACACATGGGGTGAGATTTTACTGCCTCGTTCATCCTGAAACTGTAAAATCTGGCCCAAGGTCAATGGACTTTCCCATGCTCCACCCCTCACCCGTTCTGATTCCCGTGGCAGATGGGGTGGTAAAATTCCAGCCACGGTGATTTAGATTTTCTATGACCCAAAACATGAACTCATGCAATACGGTAATCAAATCATTGTCTGAGAAGTTCTGACTTTTCTTTTTCCCAATTACATTTTCAGCTCTCGTATTCCAAATTAAAACATCCAAACACTTAAGCATGCCCCATGTAAAGTTATACGATTTCAGATTTAAATAGTAATTTCAAATTTTGAATGAAACCCATGTACGTTTATACATATTAAATACTCACCTTCAATCATAAAATAAAAACTACTTTAAATGAGCCAATAACAATAGAATTGTTTAAGAAGTTTAAGAAGAAGAAGAAGTTTAAGAATTGTTTAAGAAGAATAGAGTTGTTTAAGAAGGGTGCCAGGCAAAAGGCGGGGAATTATAGGCCGGTTAGTTTAACGTCTGTGGTAGGTAAAATGTTAGAATCTGTCATTAAGGAGGAAATTGCGAGGCATCTTGAAGGGAATTGCTTGATAGAGCAGACGCAGCACGGTTTCATTAAAGGGAAGTCGTGTCTGACAAATTTACTGGAGTTCTATGAGGATGTGTCTAGGGCGGTGGATAGAGGAGAGCCGGTGGATGTGGTCTTTCTAGATTTTCAGAAGGCGTTTGACAAAGTGCCTCACAAGAGGTTATTGCAGAAGGTCGAGGGACATGGAGTTGGGGGTAGGGTGTTAGCGTGGATAGAGGATTGGTTGTCAAATAGGAGGCAGAGAGTGGGGGTCAACGGGTGCTATTCGGATTGGCGGATGGTGACTAGTGGAGTGCCCCAGGGGTCGGTGCTGGGGCCTCAGCTTTTTACCATTTATATAGATGATCTGGAGGAGGGAACCGAGTGTAGGGTGTCGAAATTTGCTGATGACACCAAGATTGGGGGAACGGCAAATTGTGCGGAGGGTGTGGAGAGTCTGCAGAAGGATCTAGATAGGCTGGGCAAATGGGCCAGGAAATGGCAAATGGAATTTAATGTTGGCAAGTGTGAGGTGGTCCACTTTGGTAGGAAGAATGGTAGGAAGGACTATTACTTACGGGGCAAAAAACTGCAGCAGGCGACGGTGCAGAGGGACCTCAGGGTCCTTGTGCATGAGTCGCAAAAACCCAGCTTGCAGGTGCAGCAGGTGGTCAGGAAGGCGAATGGGATGCTGGCCTTCATAGCGAGGGGGATTGAATATAAAAGTAGGGAGGTCTTGCTGCAGCTGTATAGGGCATTGGTGAGGCCGCAGCTGGAGTACTGTGTGCAGTTTTGGGCGCCGCACCTGCGCAAAGATATTTTGGCCTTGGAGGGAGTGCAGAGGAGGTTTACTAGGCTGGTACTGGATTTGAGGGGGTTGAGCTATGAGGAGAGGCTGAATAAACTGGGCTTGTACTTGTTAGAGTTTAGAAGAATGAGGGGAGATCTCATTGAGACGTATAAGATGATGAATGGGATGGATAGGATAGAGGTGGAGAGACTCTTCCCGCTCAAAAAAGACAGTAGGACTAGAGGGCACAGCCTCAAGATAAAAGGGGAGGGGTTTAGAACGGAGTTGAGGAGGAAATTCTTCACTCAAAGGGTGGTGAATCTCTGGAATTCTCTGCCCGTTGAAGTGGTGGAGGCTGCCTCGCTAAATATTTTTAAGACGCAGGTTGATGGGTTTTTGATAAGAGAGGGGATTAAGGGTTATGGGAGAGGGCGGGAAAGTGGAACTGAGCAGCGACAGATCAGCCATGATCTTATTGAATGGCGGGGCAGGCTCGAAGGGCTAGATGGCCTACTCCTGCTCCTATTTCTTATGTTCTTATGAATTAACTGCTTAAAAGAAATAACGAAGCAGATTAAATATTTCAATATACCTTTATAATAACAGGGAATCCTTTTGATCTCTGTCTTCAAATTAATAATGCTGTTTCAAAGCTAGACGTTCCCAGTCTGGCCCCGACATAAGGGGGCACAGCTAGTGTACTCCTGTGTCATGCTGGGGCCTGCGGGGATTGTCCCACTGAAGCCGAAGGCTGCTGCTCATCTGGATTGCACCGCAATTTTTCAACTCAGGCAAGTGCCCAAAAAATTCCATGGCTTTCCAACGCTAATATGGGCATTCAACCTCTGATCTTCAGGTAAGCGTTCTCCAAGGCAGCCTTCATGACACATGTAAATGCAAACCTGCCAAGCAGAAATGATAAACCAAGTTCCGCACACACGAGGATGGCCTCAACCGGGATCTTGTCTTTTTTTAATTTTTGTTTTTATTCCAATTCAATCCAATCAAGTCCAATTCAGTCTCAACCACTTGAGACATTCCCAATCCAAGCTGACAAGACAGGGCTCTCACCTCCTACATGATCCAAGCTGATTGAAGTAGGCATAGCTCCTCCTCCAAGATTTGATCTCATTTGCATCTTAGCCAGAAGTCCAAGATGCCACTTTTAAAAATTGCTTCAAATGAAGCTGAAATGTAACCTAATGACTTCAACCAAACGCAGCATGTCGATACTACACTTGATCTTAGCCAAAAGGCCAAGGATCTTGTTACACTAACCCCCACGACTTGCCTGGGCTTGCAAAATCTCACTAACTTCTGCTGGAGATAATTCACGCCTCTAACTTGTGCTTAAACGCTCTCTCCATTCATGGGAATTTTTCTATTCCTGTCACCTACAATTACCTTGCTTGCTTAATCTGTCTGTATTTCCTTGCAGCCTGCGTCCTCCCCACAGCTTATCTGTCCACCTAGCTTGGTATCATCAGCAAACATACATACGTTACTCTGTCTCTTCATCTAAGTCATTAATTTAGATTGTAAATAGCTGAGGCTGCAGTAACAAAGCTTGTGGCACTCCAGTAATCACAACATGCCAACTTGAAAGTGTTCCACTTGTGGCGACTCTGTTTCCTGTAAACCAAAGCTCTATCCATGCCAATATATTACCCATGTACCATAAACCGTCATCTTGCTCATTAACACTTTATGTGGCATCAAATCAGCTGCCTTTTGGAAAGTCAGGTATACTGATATATTCATATATATTCAGGTATCCTCAGGTCTACTGATTCTCCTTTAACTATCTTACTAGTTCCTTCCTCAAAAAAACTAATTCATTTGTCAATTTTATTTTTCTTTTCATATGATAAAATTGTCCAATCATACTATGGTATTCTAAATGCCTTTAGACAATGCAGCTTTTATGTGGAACAGCCCTATTTAGCCATCGTCATTTTCCCCAGTACTTTGATGACTGTACTGGCGCCGTTTCTGGCTCTTTCCCTGTATCTGGCAGTTTCATTAACTTTGCTGCCAATTTCAACTTACTCTGACTTTCTCATAATCCAGCTCCAACTCTTCTCTTGCTTGACTTCTCAGGCTCCATTTCAGAGGAATGCTGTTGAACTATTCACTATTAGCCCACCAACTTCCACACATCCTGTTCCAGTCAGAACTGCGCATTCCATTCTCCTAATTGCTCTCGCTGTCACATTCATTTCGATGATCCAATGTACCTTCTCCGTTACCTCCAGTGTAATGCCACTGCCAAACACATCTTGTCCCACCTGCTTCCTCAAACAGATTGTTCTATTGTGACACTCTGGTTCACTACTCAATCACTGACCTTCTCTGCTGCAACAGATCTTTCCTTTTGCACATTTTCTTAGCTACCCTCTGCTCTTCATTTGTTTAAAACCTATTGCATTTTTCTTACTTTTCCCAGTTCTGATGGAAGGTCATGAGCATTAACCGTTTCCTTCTCCCCAAATGCTGCCTGACCTTCTGGGTGTTTCCAGCATTTGCTGTTTCTAATCCAAGACCACAGCCGGTATTTTACCACCTCGCCCGCCCTACTCTCAGAACGACATTCTCTGTTGGTCTCGGGCGGGATCTTACGAGCCTCAGACGGGCAAGGCAGTAAAATTCTGGCACACCTGTCTTGCTGACCAAACAATACGTTAAATGATTATTTAAAAACGTTAACACTAAATAAAATGATACACAACGTGATACAACTGCATGTTTCTTTTAACATTCACATTCACACACTTTAATATCATGAAAATTTATTCAGACATGGCTTATGTGTATTTAATGTACAACTTTTACAGAATGCTTTCTTACAACATCTGTTTCCAAACAGCGGAATAGCAAGATACAGTAACAAATCGCCAAAGACATTTTAAATAGAAATCTTTATTTACAACATTAACATCAAGAGGCAAATAAATCAGTAAAAGCAATATCTGCTAACAACCTTACCTTTAATTATTTTGTGTTTTTTAAACAAATTTTCTATCATACTTGCTTTGCATGAAATGTAACATTGGGATACAAATAGCAGTATTAGCTATCTTTAGACGGAGCTAAATTAAATCCTCACTACTTTTCCAATACTGTAGGTCTCCTCCAGTTGGCCTTTCAAATATTGCTTTTACAGCATGATAAAATTATTAATTTTATTATTTTAAGTATTTTTTTAACCGGTGTCTACCACCAACAGAACTTGATACATAAAATTAAAAACACAAAAATTAGATTGAGGCTAATGGGAAAAATAGAAAGAAAAAAGTGACTCATTATAATACCTGCATTGAATTATTCCTTATTTAAATAATAAATAGTTTGCTCCACTGGGTAAACCTATACATTAACCATATTAATGTACAATTTGGTGTTATCAGTAAGGAAAGAGCTTGAATATACATGATCTCAGATTTCTGTAGTAGTAAGCAATCTAAGAATAAAAAAAATAAAAAAAATCTATAGTCTAATCTCACACATTTTACCTAGAAATCCCAAACTCCAAGAGCACCCAGTTCAGATCGCACATAATTATTGTACAGGAATTCAAAACAATCATTTTCTGCATTAAAATATAATTCCATTTTATTCACAGTGCTCTGAACTCATTTGTGATGTGAAGCATTATTAGATAAATTTACAGTCAGGGAAGCGGGTTGGGGGGGGTGGGGCTAACAGGAAAATCTGGAGATTGGAGATGCAGCCCAGCCCTTTTAGTTTCCAAATCCATTGTGGACATTAGTACTGTCAGTGTTGAGACTCAAAGAATGATGCCAATTCACAAACATTCCAGAGTCACAAAATTTTCATTAAAATATATGCCAGTTCCATGAAGTAAGCCTTCTAGAAGGTGACTGACTCCATGGTGGCGTATTGTTCAACAGGCACTGGATGCCTTGGGTACTTGATCCATGCAACTATTACTCATCTGCAATCTGCCTCATTAGGATACTTGATCCTACTTAGCTTCTAGCCAACCTTGCTCCAATATTTCGGATATCCACTTATAGACGAATTCCAGGAGGATCAGGAGTAAGAATGTGAGTCACTTTCTTCCTCCCCAACTCAGAGCCATTGAGGACAACTGCAATGTGCCTTTCTTCCCCTCAGCCTCCTCATATCTGATGAAGATCAAACTCTGGAGCTCTTCCGGTTGGCATGTTTCCCTTATTCCCTAGATGAACCTGCTGAGGACTCTAAAGTTTTGCTAATTTCTCGAGCGAAGCTGACATGACATTTCATGAGCAAATTAGAATACCGATAGCTTGCACTCTTGGAAACACGGGCATTTTCCACTCTGAAGCCACAAACAGGTGCTCTAATAGGAGTTTGTGCACTGATCTTTTGTAAAAATTGTTCACCTTAAGAAAAAAGGGATCAAGTTGAGACAATCGGCAGTTAATTTGAGTTTGTCCCATTCCTAAATAGCTCTGTATAAAAACCCTTTATTAGAACTATCCATTGCAATTTTGTTTTAAAGTCAGCTTGTAGTAATAAGCCGTAGAAACTTATATCAAATGCAAGCATCTCATACTGGTTCTAAAAAAGTCCTTTTTTTCAAATTATGGAAAAACCAACTCATTTTTGTAACGTGGGAACTCATCTAATTACTAATCTTCCCTGCTGGGATGCAAGCAATTTAACCTGTGCCATGCACCATGATCCAGTACAAAAGTGAAAAATTCTGCAATCAGCCAGGTAGTTCTGCAATTCACCTTCCTGTTGAGAATGAAATACCCATATCGCTCCAGGTACCAGGTCACTAGCTGTCACTGGGCATTGTTTGCCAGTGAGGAATGTTCAAACAGTGGACTGCAGTTTGAAACAGGGAATAAATCCTGCTTAATGGCCACAACATTCAGGCATGGGAACATAGGGAGATCAGCTATATTATTATGCCTAGATTTAACAGAGGAAGCAAAGTGGAAATGGTAAATAATAGTGAATAAAATATGCACTTTAATTGGTTATATTCATAAGGACACTCTTCACTGAGTACAGGTATAGTATTTACTTCCCCCTCAGGATGCAGAAAAGTGCAACCAAATATAAATGAAACAGTGTGAAGAACCATATGGAAAACTAACGTCAGACTACTGGGTTATCACCATGATCCCTTACACTATCAGGCTAGTTTAATCATTTGTTTCTTTCTTTTTGGTTAGTTTTGACCTCTTATATGGATGAGCAGCAAACCTGAGTGCTTTCATCACTTAGCAACCAAAGTAACTGATGCCTCCCCCGGCCCACCCACAGTAAAACGTTGTCCGTGCATACCACGATTAAGCTTTCAATCTTGAAAGCATCCACTCTGAACTACCCATGTATAAATAAGGCAAGTTTTTATTCCCCGCTCCAAATAAAAATCTTTTTCATTTACTTCAAGAACGAGACTCTGTTTCCAACTGAGTGGAAACAACAGGCACTCAGCCATTTTTCTGCTTTCAACTTGGCCAGGGCAACAGCTGAACTGTAATGCCTCTGTTTTATGGATTACTCAGCTCCATCTATGCATGGTTGGCTTCAGACGGCCAAATTTTGTTTTGGCTCATTTGTACACCAGGGAGCACAAGTCAAAAGGCTGCCAAATGTCTGTCCTGCGTGCAAAACGCAGCAATTAATGACTGAAAGACGTCTGCATCTACACAGTTTTCAGATAATTAAAAAAAAGCCTAAACATATTAAGAAGGGATTCTTCCAAAACTAAAAAAAATTCAGACGATGTTACTTAAACCTCTCCTAATAAAGCAAAGTTTCTTTCAGTTTAAGAACAGCCAACATGCAGTCGGTAATACACTAAAATTAAATCAAATGTCTGCTTTGTTTCTTGTGGGGTTGGGACTTCACCAAAAAAAAAAATCAGTCGATGTGGAATGTATCTGCTGCTGTTGACAGCAATTAGTTGTTTTCTTTTAAACTATGTTAAGTGATCAATATGATCAGACAAGGCCTCAGGCCTTTAGTTGCACAAAACATACCCATTTGCTTCAACTAAGGTAGGTTCAATTCAAGATAATATTCGAAAAAGCTGCCAAGAGCAGCATTTTGTTTTCTATTCCAATCACCCAGCATTTGCTTGTCTACAAATGCAAGTTACAATAACAAAGTTAACCAGGCTTGACACTGTCTTTATCTAAGGTAGTTCTAGTAACTTTGTACATATTGATTTAAAAAATAATGAGGCTACAGAGGCAGAAATGCATTTGTGGCCTGACTCAAACTGTATTAGTAGCACAGAAACCTTGCACTTCAGTTGAATTGTTGCATAGATTTCTGCACCATCTGAACATTTGACTTCAGTCATCCGGGGTTTGGGGGGGAGACGGGGGAGGAGTCTCCACTTAAATTGCTGTTTTGGGGGAAAAAGAAGTTCTCAGTGGCAGTAACTAATTTTGCGTTAAAATGCTAGTCATGATTTTGTGTCATCTTAGGGTACACATTCTTTTTCTTTGAGACAAAAAAAATGCACCAGCAGACATGTCCAACCATGTGAAACACTATAAACTCCAGCAAATCAATGGTTGAGTAGAAAGAAATATGAGCAGCAGCAAACAGGGTAAGTAGAAGGAAAAAGAAACTCTCATTAACTAGAACAATCAGCATTTATGGAATAAAGACTACAAGCGAGCTCAGATGTGCAAAATGATTCCACTTCCCTGTGATGAGCATGTTACCTTTATGCTTCGTTGTCAGCCTAAAATCTATCGTTCAATTGGTTTCGCTCAACTACAACGTTAATTTTATATTTCTAACAAACTTTGGAAAAGACACGGCAATCTAGAAAATTTTTTTTGTTTTAAAACAAATCTGAACACACCCTGAAATCAGCGGCATTACAGTTAGCACATGGTAGCAGTTACTTCCAAATCAATCTGAGCAGAATTTTCTTCCTTCTTTCCAAAACAAAAGTCCCAGTATATCATTGTCCACACAAAATCAAAAGCAATCAAAATTTAGTTTTACAGCTAAACATAAAAATGCTATCCACTGAATTAAACGCCATCACGATGAATTGCATAATGCTCAGTCCTATCACTCATTCATCAGGTCATCACAGACCTTGCACATTTGGAATCTCACAATCAATAATTTACACTCAAAGTAAGGAAATTAGGTAGAATATTATTCCTTTGGAGTACAACCATGTAATGTAAGCTGATGTTTGATGCAATATCACTTGAAACCTTGACACCAGAGTTGAAACTCATTCCGAATGATGCAAATCTCATTCCATTCCCCCTATACTTGTCAAAGCAGTGGAAAGCCAAAGTTCTACCTTCACAAGGATCCTTACATCATCCATCACCAAACATAGACACTATGAGTTATTGCTCAGCAATTTACAGGCGACCCCTCTCTTCCTCTCACAGAGGTGAGGATGTCCAAGCAGCACTTGATGGGTAATTCTGTCTCAATATAAACTAAATTGAATACTTGTGAGAAATAAATCACTTTTCAAACTTTTGATCAGTTACTGTTTGACCAATTTAAGCTTTGATTTTCAGGTAAGATTTATGCAGTTGCACTTTTCAGAAGCACCTCTTTTTATAGATATAATGGCGGGAAGGGGAGAAGAGAGAAAAATAAACTTTTTAAAAAGTTAAAAGCTAGATTGGCAGCACAGGATAAAATCTGGGTGATCAACATGGAAAAACCTAAAGATCTTGCACATTTTTACAGATTGGCTCAGTTGTCAAGGTCTGGTGCGAACAAGACTGACAACTTGAACTGGTGCTAAAAGGCAAATGAACAGAAATAAGGATCTGTCAAATATTTAGCCTCACCAATGCTGTGCAAAAAAAAAATCAGAAAATGTGACCTATAAAAGTGTATATATAATATAATATTGTATTCATTATTTACAAGATATATTCACAGGAGCCAGCTTCCAGGAGTTTTATGCTGCAGTACCTTGCTTTTGAGTGAACAGCACACACTTTATATATTAACCCCATTCGAAATTTTATCTGCAATATTTTTAAATAAACAAAATTATTGCTTGGCATTGCATACGCAGATTTTAAAAGTTGGAGGTTGGTCATACAGTTACGTTCCACTGCAAAATACCAATGGGATATTTATCGCAAAGATGATTTGGAAAACAAAAACAAGAATTTGCTAATGTGCAGATATGGCTATACTGATCATGAAACACTGCAGCGATCCTAGACTACTTCAGCCCTCTCTAAAGTGCATTGACAAGCACACAGTCCTATGCTGACACTTAGCAGTCACCTTTTTCTTCCCCCAAAAGTTTGTAAATGTGACAATCACATTACAAGTGACATTTCACAATACTGCCCAAAAAAAGAAAACAAGGCTCGGTACTGTATTAGAGAAAGATGCAAGATTTGGCAAGGGAAAAGGTAGCAACCAGATGACATTAAAGTACAATTAAAAACCAAAGCAAATCCTAAATGATTTGAGTTTTTGACCCAGCGGTGTACTGCTGCTAAGAGTCTTCTTTTTGATAAAACAAACACATCTAATAAAAACCGAGAAACCGTTCTCTTTTTGTTAAGAAATGTACAACTTAGCAGGCTGGCACAGTGGTTCTATTTGGGCTGCACCAATCCCCAGCTGCACACAAGGTGGTGCCACTTCCATCTGTGTAAGTGTCTTTTGTTGTATATTCTCACAGTGCATTGCTCTCAAAAGCCATATGGACCCAAATTAACCATTTTTGGATTGATGATCAGCCGTCCTGAGTTGTCAGCAATATTTCTGTTTCAGGGAAAGGAGAGAAAAGAAAGGGAGTTAAGGGCATTTTCAAAGTCTGACATTTACTCCAGTCTGATTCAATATAAAACCTTACAATTAAGTCAAACAACTTACACAATCATTTTTTTTATGCTCCAAGGAAGAGGTGACTGTGTTGGAGGACACAATGCACTTTGGATTTCATGACATGATCAAGCTCTTCCAAGTCAGAGGCACGGAGCCTAGATTCTCCCATTTTGCACCAATAACATGTTTTTACACCTACCTGCCTATGGTTTGTCCCCATGCATTTTAACAAAAAACTTGAGTTGGCAAGCATAGAACTGAAATAACTGTGACAAACAATCTCATCAGAATGTTATAACTGTGTAGTATTTCTATTTTCTATATCAGCCACCCTCACAGCAACAAGATTAGGTTGGAGAGGCTGGGACTGCTCTTAGATCAAATGAGATTTGATAGGTGAACAAGATTACAAACGTTTTGGACAAGACAAGACAAAGAAATACTGTTCCAAATTATTGCTGATGTTGTAAGGGTTTGGACAAGCAATACAGGGATAAGGAGGAAAACATTTTTATTCAGTTGTGTTGAAATTGGCTGTTGCCTTTTCCTACACCTTCTGAGGGTACTAATAGCAGAGTAGATAAGAAGAAACCATGGATACAGTATATTTGGATAACCAGAAGGCATTCTTACGTGGTGTCACACAAGAAGAGAGTTTATAGGATTCTGATTAACATGTTAGTTTGGACTGAGGATTGGTCAATTGGCAGCAAGCACAGAGTGAGAATAAACGGGTCATTTTCAGGATTGCGGGGGTCATTTTCAGGATTCCGGGCACTAATGGGATGCCATGACGATTGGATCTCAACTCTTTTACAATCTTTATCAATAACTTGGCTGCAGAGAATGCACAAATCGCCAAGATGAATACTAGATGGGAAAGTACGCTGCAAGGAGGATGCAAAGCAGCTGCAAAGGGATGCAGATTAAATGATGGGTAAGAAGGTGATAGATGGGTATACAATGTGGGAAAGTGTAATATTATTCACTCCAATAGGAAGAATGGAAACATGTTTTTTTTTTAAAACTTCTGATATTCAGAAAAATTTGTGGGTCCATGTACATGAATTACAGATAAGTTAACATGGAGATATAACAAGAAATTTGGAAGGCAAATGGTACTTTATTGCAAGGAAATTTTAAAAATCAGGAAGCCTTGTTGGAATTGTATGAGATTTTGGTGATACTACACCTAGAATACTACATACAGTTTTATACCATATTTGCATTAGAGGGAGTGGACCAAAGTTTCACAAAATGAGAGCTGTCTGCTGAAGAGTCGCTGATTAGAATAGGCCTGTGTTCTTTGGAGTTTAGAAAACAGAGAGGCGAAATGTATAAAATTCTTTGAGATCTTGATAAAGTGGATGTTAAGAGGCTATTCCCCCGGCAAGAGATTTTAGAACTCGGGATCATATTCTCAAGATAAAGGACTGGCCATTTAGAAGTGAGATGGGGATAAACCCGCTCAGAGGGTTGTGGACCTTTGAAACTCTCTAACACAGAGGATTGCGGATGTTCCATCATTAAGAACCTCCAAGTCCAATGTTAGGAGAATTTTAGGCACTGAAGAACAATCAAGGGGTAGGGAACAGGGTGGAAAATGAAGTCGAGGGCAAGGATCAGCCACTGCAGGCTCAAGAGGCCACATGACCCACTCCTGTTTATGTTCTTGCATTACAACAGTGACCACACTACTGCATTGGTTATGAAGTGCTCTGAGACATAGCAAAATCATGAAAAACTTTAAAGATAGCACAAGTTTTGTTTTTACTTTAGTCCCACCTGTTCTGGACCCATGGTTGACATCCCTGACACAGACATTTGGGTCATGCCAATTTGCCCTGGCATCTGACCCATACTGCTGCCACTGGCATTTACTGGCATGTTGGCATTCATATTCATCAAACTGTTGTACGTGCTGGCATTTGTCTGTTGTCCAAATTGCTGTGGAGGCTGCTGCGGAAATGTACTGCCAAAAAAAGACAAATACAAAATCAAAAATAAACCTTCATGCTCCTTTGTAATCTCATGCTATTCAAGGAATTGAGGTGTGCATAACACAATAACAAAGGCCTTGCGACACTTTTGGTTTCATCTTTCCAAAATACAGGCCCTACCTCTTTCTATTACAACACCTTGCAATTTGAGGTGAGCCCAATATGCTTGTACTAGTTACTTTTGCAAGTTTTGATCACCTTCTGCGTAAAGAAATAATTACTGACGTCAGTCCTTGACAGCTTGTTGCTTTGACATTTCTCATAAGTATTGTTCTAGCTTTATTGTCTCTACTCTATCAGGATATACAAATTACATTCAGCAACATTGCAATGTAATTTCTGCTTCACAGCAACTCTAAAGTTATAATATACATTTCAAGCCAGGGCTCAATCCAACACCAAAGGTAAGCAGCATAAAACTCATAAGAAAGAGTAAACATGTATAGCTTTGATTGCATGAAATGTTAATCCACTGTAGGGTCAAACCAGTCTTAAAGAGAATCCCTTAGCTATGCGGATTTTTAAAAAATCTAACTGTCATAAATTTATACAATGGCAATGCTGCCATCCATACACATATAACACATGCACATTTAAAATGAGCTCTGCGAGAACAGTTCTGTAACAACAGATATAGGCTGGCAGTTTAAACAATATACTATCTGGTTGGAACCATAACGTTCCCCCTGATATCTTTTTTCAAGGTGGAAAAGACCTAATGGTTCTTCAGAGCTCATGAGAATGAACTAATACCAGCTAATAATCGCATACCTATTTCCACCCATGTTTCCTGTGGACCAACCCTTCATGTCAGTGGTTGTTTGGTAGACAGAAGCTGCCTGAGGGTGCTGCATCATGGGATTCTGCGAAAGTCCCATTCTTGACATGAGTGCATTATGGGGGCTGGGGGCCCTGCCAAATGTTGGATCAGGTTGTTGATTCATTCCTGAATGAACAGAGAGAAAGCTACAGTTAATCCACAACTAATGCAACCATTACAACCGCCAAAATAAATTGGGGCAAAATTTAAATAACTATTTTAATTTATCAACTCGTATATAACTTATAAATAAGCACCCCTTTGACAAGGATGTTTCATTGTAATTCTAGCATAAAAATGATAGCTTTTTCCCATGTTAGGTCTTACTAGGGTAACATTCCTCAGGAAATGGTAGCTCTTTTGCATCTTGTCAATACAAAAACTTTCTTGCTTGCCATGACAATAAATGTCAACAGGCTAGTCAACAGGCTGGGATTCAGTGTTTCCCAAATGCCCACGTAAGCATCATTTCCAGTAGGTGATTGCTCAATAATGATTGGTAATGAGATACCAGGTGGATTTTTCTTTCTTGAATAGAGACGCCGAAGCTAATTGCAATAGGGCAGCACAGTGGCACAATGGTTAGCACTGCTGCCTCTCAACACCAGGGACCCGGGTTCAATTCCAGTTTTGGGTGACTGTCTGTGTGGAGTTTGCACATTCCTCCTGTGTCCTCTGGGTGCTCCAGTTTCCTCCCACAGTCCAAAAATGTGTGGGTTAGATGGATTTGCCATGGTAAATGTGTGGGGTTACAAGGATAAGGATAGAGCAGGGCAGAGGGCCTGAGGTGAGATATGCTGTCAGAGACTTTCTGCAGACTTTTAAGGGTTGAACGGCCTCTTCCTGCACTGTCGGAACTCTATTCTATGACCATCTCATTTAGTGGCCCAGCTGTTCGGTATGGCTAAAGATTCACCATTAGACCTCTGTCAGGTCATGTGAAAATCAAGAGTACTTTGTCCATAATTTACCAACCAACTGTCTGAAGTATTTCACTCCAAGCATTCCTTAATGTCTTAATCAGGGATCAAGTATTACAAGGTTTCAACAGTTGCTTACTGAAATACAGTCAACAAAATATAGAGATACAAGTGTAGTAATGAGGAAAATGTATTGTTAAAAAATGGAGTTAATCTAACCAATCAATTGAAGGGATGTTAAAGGAGAAATGAAAGCATTGTTCAAATAAATACACTTCAAGACAAAAGATATGTAAAACTAATTGAGAAAATAAATTCATTCCTGAAATATTTATAGTGGTAAATAGGTAGAAGACTTATAAAAATGAGCAAAGAGAATGTTTTAGAACAATAAATGTGTCAGCTGTCAATAGATAATGATTTTTTGAAATCAGATTCAAAATTTTTCCATTGGAATTAATTTGAGCTGGGACAGCAGCAAAGTTTAGAAACTGTTTATGGACAAGGGATACAGACTATCTTCACCAACAGCTTGCACTCATATGCTGTTTTTAATGCAGTGAAATGTTGCAAGATACTTCACCACATTATCAGGCAAATCTGATACTAACACAGAGGTTGAAAACTTGATCAGAGGTAGGTTTTAAAAGGCCACTTTAAAAAAGGCCAGTAGAGAGAGACACAAAAAAGGAGCAGCTGGACAAGTTGGGCCGAAGGGCCGGTTTCCATGCTGTAAACCTCTATGACTTTATGATTATGTGAATTCTAAATCTTACAGCCATAAAGACCATGAATAGGAGTAGGAGTAGGCCATTCGGTCCCTTGAGCCTGCTCCGCCATTCAACAGGATCATGGCTGATTCGACATGTGTCACATCCAGTTTCCTGCCCTTTCCCCCTAACCCCTGATTCCCTTATTGATCAAAAATCTACGTCAGCCCTAAATATTCACAAGGACTCTGTGGCAAGATGTTCCAAAGACTCACAAGCCTAAACAATTGAAGGCACAACCACTAATAGAGCTGCGGAAAGCATGTACGTGTGAGATGTCAGTTTTGGAGGAGTACCAACAACTTGGAAACTTGTAGGGCTGGAACAGGATGAGGCTATGGGGGAATTTGAACACGGCTCAGATTTTTATATTGAAGTATTGGTGAACCAGAAGCCAACATAGGTCAGTTAGCACAGGGGTGCTGGAGGGGACGGGACTTAGTTAGGATTTGGATTTACAGAGGATGGTTGGCTCATGGCCAGCCAGAGAACACGGGAATTGTTGAGTTTGGAATAACAAAGGAATGGAGAGGGGTTTCAGTAGTAGGTGGACTTCAAATATGCAATGATCAGTGAATGATGTGAATGACTGAATTTGACAACTAGACTCCAACCATCTGTTTTCCCACATTTTCATTATTCCATAGATAGTCTGATACCAGAATGTCCAACACTAAGCTGTAAACCCCAGAGGCACGTTTATGGGGAGCTGGAGGGGAAAAAGGAGGACAAATGACAAAGGTTTTTGAGATAAGTTATAACTGAAAGGTAAAACAAATGAAAAAAGACTTTGCTATCTTCAATTACATACCATAACTTGGATGGTAGGTGAATTGCTGTGGTGATGCTGGGGTTATCTGAGGCCCTCCCAATGCACCTTCCATGCCAGTGGGAGCGGTTACATTGGGTGGAGGGCTGAAGCCTTGTTGCTGTTGCTGTCGCATAATCATGGCCCGTTGCATCATCTGCCTATGGCGTTGACTCAGGAGGTCTCGATGTCGCTGGGCCATTAACTGTGCATTGAAAAAACTCTACAAATTAGTGCCAAAGACACAAACGGCCCACAATAATCTACAGAACTTGTCAACAGGATTTGAATGTGATCAATATTTGTTTAAAGTTATATGATCGACTAAGCATTGAATGATTGCCCTTTGTGAAAGAAGCATGTGATCATCGTAGAACTGGCCCAAAATTAGCTCCAAGAACAGTTCAGATGGTCTCTAGGACAGTCTTGATCAGCTTCTTCCTTGTACAATGATAATGTGAATAATGTGAACTAATGCACTTGTCCAGACATAAAATATATATTGTTTTTAAAAAGTGTCTGTACAGCACGAGTTCTCCCAAGCCTGGACTAAAAGAGTTAGCTGCTTCATTTCCTGCACATGCTGGTACCATTATACTTCAGTAATTGCAGCAATCTTTCTCATCTTTCCATGATTCTCATATTCCCTGCTTAACAATAATATCCAGTTACTGTAAATTACACTTTTTTGATCCAAAACTATTCTTGGTCTTCACGACAAGTCAGAGAATAGAAGTCCGTAAAAGGGTTGCAGCAATTATTTAGAGTAGGTTAGAAGCAATGTTCACTGTAGGCTGCATGGCTGTTCAGCAACCCAAAAGTCCCTGTTCAGTTTGCACATAAATCAGCCCCTTAAATTACCGCACATAGGTGGCTATGCAAAACAATTAAAAGCACCCACGCGTGTAAATAAGTGCACTCAGAAATTAAACTAGAGGGAGTTTTGGTTAGAAGCATATTCAGCAGAGTCATTATATCACAGCTTCATCAAATAAAGCATGTATACTACATGCTCTCAACTTTAGAAAAACTGTTCTCACTTCACAGCAACTGTCATTCACACACCCCATACAACTTAAGGAATTGGCTTACGGACAGAGGCCGGCCACTTATTTTACACATAAAGAGCACATGTATAATTTAAAAATAAAGTATGAAAACACTGGCCACACACCTGTGCCACCATTTGCTGTGGTATGCCTTGTCGGAGAGCTGGACTGACTGCATTGGGATTTTCCAGCTTTACTCCAAGGGACGGACGGTTTGGATTCATAAGCTACAAAACACAAATTTCAAAGGTCTTTATAAATCCGATTCAAATATAAAAAGCATCTCACGTCAATGTAGCATATGCCTCTTACATCCCTCACATTTTTAGCGCAGTAGAAAAAGCCGTAATTTATAACAAGATTGATTGGTGACATGATTAACTGAGCTCAACTCAATCATCAAGAGCAGGAAATGTCACAGTATTCAACTGTAGGAATGCTAATCAAAGTGACCAGGTAGTTTAAAATCAAGAAAGCAAATAGTAGATTTTGCTTCATAAGGAGATATAGGTTTTTAACTCCCTAATTCTGTCTAATCACACAAGTCATAACAATTACGGGGAAAGAGAATGCTTGTGGAATTATGTAAACAAAACTGCGTCCTGCTATTCAGTTGCAGAGAACACGGTAAATCTAATGTTTTAAGGACTCTGATTTTAATGAACCTATTGAAATTTACCAATGCCAGCAAGCAACAGGGCCTCACAATAACATTCAGGTTTGATAGAGAGAACCTTACCAATACTGGAGAAAAATTGCACTACTGTAACTGGCTGTGAAGATTGCAGTTCTGTATATTTACTCTGGCAGTATTTGCTCCTTGCATCAGATTTCTGGCTCTGTCATTGACCGGATGCAGGCATAGAGAACGCAGCAGCGTGGGCACACAACCCCTATATTTCCTCTCCCTGATCTTAAGTTACTAAGTATTTAAAAATCTTCTGAGCAAGTCATGTTAAAAATGTTCACAGGCAAGCCTGAAATCCCTATTTCTGCAGTTCTCCATATTTACTCCAGTCCAATGTTGGCATCTCCACATCATATTCTACATTTGGACACTGAAAGCCAAATGGAGAACTGAAGAAATAGGGTTTCAATTTCAAAATAAGCGTCACCACTTCAGATTCCAGAAAAATGTAAAGGCATTAAAAAGACAATACAGAAAAGATTCACAGGAATGGTTCCAGCAATGAGGATCTCCAGTTACCTAGATCAATGATTTCCAACTTATGTGTCATGGCACACCAATATACTACTAAAAGATGTTGATGCACACCACCTCTTTCCTCTGAACTGCCCTCTAGCAAAAGATTTTTCTAGGGTGATTTTCAGCTTGCGTTCGCTATCAGAGAGAACAGCAACGCAGTTGGAAAATCTGGAGTGAATCAGGATACGCGGGTTTACATGTTCTACAGTGCATATGCGGATACCTAAAATCTTTTGCCATCTGCTGGTCTGAATCATTTTTTTTTTGCTTAGACAGAAATGCCATTCATACTCACTCTGGACAAATGCTTTGGTACTTTACTACAACCATTACCACTCCCTTTGTCTTTAGTTCCATGGAATCTTTGCCCTTTAATCTCTTGCATCCCATTCCAGACCTTCCTACTATTCTTCCTCCTCTTCTCAGCTTTCAATGGTTTGAAACTATTACATTTCTACCTACCTCCAGTTTTGAAGAGTCATATTAGACTCAAAAGATTAACTCTGTTTCAATCTCCACAGATGCTACTGGAGCTGTTGAGTATTTCTAGCACATTCTGCTTTTTCCCAGCAGCTATAATTATTTTATTTTTATTTTAGCTACTACCAGCTACCACTTGAGATCTTTCCTGATCAACCCCTCACCAACCCCTTTCATTCGCTCTCTCAAGATTTATCTGAAGGCTCGCTGGAGATGCGAAAAACTGCAGCATGCGACGGTGCAGAGGGACCTTGGGGTCCTTGTGCATGAGTCGCAAAAACCCAGCTTGCAGGTGCAGCAGGTGGTCAGGAAGGCTAATGGGATGCTGGCCTTCATTGCGAGGGGGATTGAATATAAAAGTAGGGAGGTCTTGCTGCAGCTGTATAAGGCGCTGGTGAGGCCGCAGCTGGAGTACTGTGTGCAGTTTTGGTCGCCACACTTACGCAAGGATATTTTGCCCTTGGAGGGAGTGCAGAGGAGGTTTACTAGGCTGATACCGGAGTTGAGGGGGTTGAGCTATGAGGAGAGGCTGAATAAACTAGGCTTGTACTCGTTAGAGTTTAGAAGAATAAGGGGAGATCTCATTGAGACGTACAAGATGTTGAATGGGATGGACAGGATAGAGGTGGAGAGACTCTTCCCGCTCAGAAAGGACAGTAGGACTAGAGGGCACAGCCTCAAGATAAAGGGTGGCGGTTTACAACGGAGTTGAGGAGGAACTTCTTCACTCAAAGGGTGGTGAATCTCTGAATTCTCTGCCCGTTGAAGTGGTGGAGGCTGCCTCGCTCAATATTTTTAAGACGCGGGTTGATAGGTTTTTGATAGGCAAGGGGATTAAGGGTTATGGGGAGAGGGCGGGCATGTGGAACTGAGCCACGACAGATCAGCCATGATCTTATTGAATGGCGGGGCAGGCTCGAGGGGCTAGATGGCCTACTCCTGCTCCTATTTCTTATGTTCTTATGCCTAGAAGTTGTCCACAGTTCACTAATTCAATATACTCCACCCTATAATGTTCATCCTCAAGTCCATCTGTTCTAGTGCAGATTCAGACCACCCACATGCAAGTTCTAACCCACTTCCTTCATCCACACGATCAAGAATTAAACTCGAGGTCAAAATGAAGATCGATGTTCAACATGGACAATGCAACACATAACTGTTCTTACCTGCTGTGGGCCTTGTAACCTCTGCTGAAGTTGTAATCTAAGTTGTTTGGGAGCAGAAGCATTCATCATGCGATGCCGGGCAAAGTTTGCTCTTGCATGAATGTTGGCAAGGGGGAAGCTGCCTTGTTGACCCATTTGATTCATCATGGGGTTAAAGCCAGGTTGCTGGCCCTGCATGGAAGGGTAACATCCCTGTACTGGGCCAGGCTGGGATGGAAATGGTTGACCATATGTAGTTTTTTGTTCCAACATCATGGTTGCATCCTGCCCCGAGAACAGTTCTGAGTGTGCCTCAAGAGGTTGAGCCTAAGCAGCAAAAATAATAAAGGTTAATCTGATTCACTCCATAAAGCCTTAACTGAAGGCGACAGTGTCCAAATTTTTCATCTCTGTTATCTTTAACAAATTCCACAGAACCATAAAACCCCTGAAGATCAGAAGGAGGTCATTCAGCCCATCAGTGCACCCCATCTCTAAAGCATCTCACTCAAAGCTACCATGATCTTGCACCTGAAAGTAAGTTTGGTGAGCCTGACTTTTAAATATACTTCGCTATGGCACTAATATTATCAAATTTAAGTGTACAGACATACTCATACTTGCTCTTGACAACCTGCCAAAGAACATCTGGGGAGTTTAGAAGAATGAGGGGGGATCTCACCTCGCTAAATATTTTTAAGACGCGGGTTGATGGGTTTTTGATAAGAGAGGGGATTAAGGGTTATGGGGAGAGGGCGGGAATGTGGAACTGAGCCACGACAGATCAGCCATGATCTTACTGAATGGCGGGGCAGGCTCGAAGGGCTAGATGGCCTACTCCTGCTCCTATTTCTTATGTTCTTATGTTTAAGTAACTGGAAGTTTTTTTTTAAAAAGCTGAAAGAACTGTGGCAACAAATTATATACCATTTAGCTTTAACAACTCAAATGTGCATGCATTGTAATTGAGAAGTAGATGCATATCCCAAGTAATCAGACTGGAGGTATCCTTCAAGTACTTGAGATATAAATTTAAGCTTTAATATTTAAAACCTTAAGGACATTTAAATGGGAAGCAGTCAAGAAGGCCAATCAGCATTACCATTGTACATCAGCCTTTAAGGAAATTGATGCTTTCGCTGCTCTTACATCACTCCCCATTTGGCCATTGAACTTCAGTGAAATTATCTACAAAGGAACTCTTATATTGATAAAGTGGGATTACTTAATTTCCTTACTTAAACTCCCACCATCAGCTCTACTTTTCTGCCAATACCTGCTCGTATAACTCAGACACACACACACACACACACACACAGGACCAACAGACCAAGTCTACGAAAAACAGAGCAGCAGCCAAATTGAAATTGGTACCAACACAATATTAGGCCTGAAAAAGTGGGAAGATATAGGAAATGCAAAATGCAGTTGAAGCAAGAAATACCTGTGTTTAGATTATGATCTATGTTGCCAGATGACAAACATAGGAAGAAGCATGGAACCTCGAACTACTTGCTAATTTGTTTTAGCAATGTATTTCTTTCTGTGCACATGCACAGGAAATAAATATCCCCCATAGAGTTCTCTCTGTAAATTGACAACGCCATACTGGTGCATTGTGCTATCAAGGTACTTTGTTGAGACTGCTTTACACTGATGGTGCAACCTGCACCTAGCCACAAAGTCCCCCAAAACAAGACTGTTCAAAGGCAGCACAATGTACAAATTGTTATTTATCATTCCCCAGCTCTCATATCATTTACTGTTACTGCCTCGTGTCAAAGGGAAAAAAAACAAAAAACTGGAAAGTTTGACTGCGGTACCTGACTAATAAGATCTGGAATTCCTAACGCCCTGTCAATTTCTTCCAGACCCATTTCATCAGCATTGCTCAGCAGGGTGTCTAATTGATCCAGTAGCGCTTTCTCATCATTCTGAGCTTCTGCTGTCGTGGGAGGGCAAAGAAGATCATCCAGGGAGCTTCCAAATGGCTGCCTGTAATAGAACATATTTAGAGCCAAATACATTATTGCAAGTACAAACAGTATAGATTGACCCCAAACTTGGATAAAGGAGAGAGCAGCATACATGGCTATTTTAATGCATACAAATCCAGGAGATTCTGACCACCTTAGACCATTAGTGAATCACAAATTAGCTTTTCTTGTTTTAACACATTAGCAGCTCAGGTATTTAGGTCAGAGAAGTTCATGGCATAGGAACTCACTCAACCTATTGTGTTTACGATGGCTCTTTATGAGAGTGTTTTAATAGTAATTCCGCAGCCATGCTTTCATCACATTGGAGTGGGTATCTCTAAGGAGATTCACATGTAGCTTCATTTGCTGGAATAACCTGCCTTTAGAAAAGGTACTTTGAAAACAGAAACAAAGAAAATTGGCCAGTAGGCAGAGTTTCACACAATTCTACAAGACACCAAGCCATCGGCTCAGTTCCTGGCTATATTTCTCAAACTCAGCCATTCAATCTGAAGGAGTCATTCAGTAGATGCCTGAAGCTTGCCAAGGAGGAAGGAGAGAAAGTTAGGGCAATGGTTCCAGATTGTTCTTACTCAACACTTGAATAGATTGCAAGATATCTTCAGTGTTTACACTACACCTGAAGCCAAAAAAACCTGACCTTAGGATACTTTGTTCAATTTCAATTGACACAAAATGAATAAAGGGTGGAACAGTGTGTTGTAACTTATCCAAAGGGTGGCATGACAATCTGTCAATCACGAAGGAAGTTGAAAGTAGGAGTTTGGTGATTCTCAAAACAGTCCCCAATGCGCACAGTATCATAGCGAATGGCCTATAGTTTGCCACTAATTATCAAGGGACCAGAATGGCAGCAAATATACAAAAATTAAAATGTCAAAATAGGGGCTGCTCATATAACGTTGGGTAAAATTAACTCTGCTCTCAATAGTGCTACAACTGACCTGGGAATGCTTGAAGTCAACACAAAAGATGATACCAAAATTAAAGACCACGCTGAATCTAATGTGAATATTTACTATAAAAGTGAATTTTTTCTGAAACAAAAAACAAGCAGCAAGACCATTTCTGCCCCCACTGTTCAACAGACAAGTTAACCTGCTTTGGTTGCCTGAGGCTCCTTGTTCCATCTGAAGGACACCTTCTGACCATGATGCAGTTGGATTGGCTGGACCTTGTTGTTGTCCAAACTGCGGACCTCCAAGGCCCATATCCATTTCTGTAGGTCCTAGGTAATGAGAATATTTATAAAAAAATTACATTGCAGATTTTAAAAATCTGGATGCTGTACAGTAAAATTAAATGTCTTTATCCTACTCCTCCACATAAAATCAATTTTAACTTCCAGCCAAGAGCGTGGATATGATCTGCTCCTTTTCCTCTACCAATACAACTCAAGCCTATTGGAAACAGTTGCTTATGAACAGTTCAAATCCTTCTCCAATTTGCTTTCCTCAGTCTCATAGTTAATTATTTATGGGAAATATTTTATGGATTTTCTTTACAAAGAAACATTAGATTGTAGCACTCTCATTGTCTCGTATAATTAAGAGGAAGGAAGTGGGAGTGACAAGTGAGCCTCCTGCTCTTGCCTCAGAAATATTATAACTGTGTACAACCATTAAAAAAGATAGGAAAATGAGTGAGCAAAAGTGAGCAATGTAACAAAGAACCAACTTTAGAAGTCAGACTAAAGCTAAATAAGCTTTGGCCTATCCTTCAAAGTGTGGAATTCAGAGATTGTGATGCACTCATTTTTGACAAATGGCTTTTGAAACATTGAAACAGAAACAAGGAGCAGTAGCTCATTCAGCCCTTCAAGCCTGTTCCACCATTCAATATGATCATGGTTGAACCTCTATCTTGATGCCACGTTCACACTTTTTCACCATAGCCTTGATGCCATTAAAATCTAAAAACGCTCTCTTTCTTAAATTCATTCAGTGACTTGGCTTCCACAGCCTTCTGCATCACAACTGCTGGTTCACCTTTATCTATCCTAATAGCTCCATCCTCAAAAAAAACTCCAGCTGATTTGTTCAGCATGATTTGCCTTTATAAACCCAAGCTGGCTTTGTTCAATCCTGTTAAGGCTTTCCAGGAGTTCTATTAGCTTTCCTTTTATAAAGCCTCTAGCATCTTCCCCGCTAACTTGGCTGTAATTCTCCTTTTTTAAAGTAGTAGGATTACATTTACCACCCTCCAATTTGTAGGAACTGCGCTAGAGTCTATAGAATTTCGGAAGATGACCACCAATGCATCCAATATACCCATTACTTCAATATTTTAGGATGTAGATTATCAGGCCCTGGTGATTTGTCAGCCTTTAAGCCTATTAATTTCTCCAGCACTATTTTCTTGCTAACACTCATTTCCTTCAATTCTGCTCTCTCACTATACCCTTGGGTCCTGAACATTTCAGGGAGGTTATTGTGCCCTTTTTTGTGAAGACAAATGTGTATGGTTATCCACTTTGGCAAAAATAATAGTAGGAGGGATTACTATTTAAAGGGTGAAAAGCTGCAGCATGCTACAGTGCAGAGGGACCTGGGGGTCCTTGTGCACAAGTCGCAAAAACCCAGTCTGCAGGTGCAGCAGGTGATCAAGAAGGCGAATGGAATGCTGGCCTTTATAGCGAGGGATAGAATATAAAAGCAGGGAGGTCTTGCTGCAACTGTACAGGGCACTGGTGAGGCCGCAGCTGGAGTACTGTGTGCAGTTTTGGTCGCCGCACTTGCGCAAGGATATTTTGGCCTTGGAGGGAGTGCAGAGGAAGTTCACTAGGCTGATAGTGGAAATGAGGGGGTTGGACTATGAAGAGACACTAAACAGACTGGGTCTGTACTTGTTGGAGTTTAGAAGGATGAGGGGGGATCTTATAGAGACATATAAGATAATGTAAGGGACGGATAGGGTAGAGGTAGAGAGATTCTTCCCGCTCAAAGGATAGCAGGACTAGAGGGCACAGCCTCAAGATGTGTGTCGGGGGCGGGGGGGGGGGGGGAATGCAGAGTTTAGATTGGAGTTGAGGAAGAACTTCTTCACTCAAAAGGTGGTGAATCTCTGGAATTCTCTGCCTGTTGAAATGGTGGAGGCTACCTCGCTAAATATATTTAAGTCACGGGTAGATAGGTTTTTGACAGACAAGGGAATTAAGGATTATGGGGAGAAAGCAGGAAAGTGGAACTGATCCACTTCAGATCAGCCATGGTCTTATTGAATGGCGGGGCAGGCTCGAAGGGCTAGATGGCCTACTCCTGCTCCTATTTCTTATGTTCTAAGTCAGAACTAAAGAATGTGTTTGATGTGGTCAACATTTCTGTCATTTCTTCATTCCCCATTATAAGAACATAAGAACATAAGAACATAAGAAATAGGAGCAGGAGTAGGCCATCTGGCCCTTCGAGCCTGCCCCGCCATTCAATAAGATCATGGCTGATCTGTCGTGGCTCAGTTCCACTTTCCCGCCCTCTCCCCATAACCCTTAATCCCCTCTCTTATCAAAAACCCATCAACCCGCTTCTTAAAAATATTTAGCGAGGCAGCCTCCACCACTTCAACGGGCAGAGAATTCCAGAGATTCACCACCCTTTGAGTGAAGAAGTTCCTCCTCAACTCCGTTCTGAACTGCCCCCCCTTTATCTTGAGGCTGTGCCCCCTAGTCCTACTGTCTTTTTTGAGCGGGAAGAGTCTTTCCACCTCTATCCTATCCATCCCATTCATCATCTTATACGTCTCAATGAGATCTCCCCTCATTCTTCTAAACTCTAACGAGTACAAGCCTAGTTTATTCAGCCTCTCCTCATAGCTCAACCCCCTCAACTCCGGTATCAGCCTAGTAAACCTCCTCTGCACTCCCTCCAAGGCCAAAATATCCTTGCGCAGGTGCGGCGCCCAAAACTGCACACAGTACTCCAGCTGCGGCCTCACCAATGCCCTATACAGCTGCAGCAAGACCTCCCTACTTTTATATTCAATCCCCCTCGCTATGAAGGCCAGCATCCCATTCGCCTTCCTGACCACCTGCTGCACCTGCAGGCTGGGTTTTTGCGACTCATGCACAAGGACTCTCCCGGCTTTTGACTGAAGGTTGCGGGCAAGAGGTAGGAAAAAATGGAAGTAGAAAAACTTACTCAGTCCCATCATCTGTTGCTGAAGCAATGTTCTTGCACCAGATTGTCCATTAGATCGTATCTGCATACCAAGGGATGAGTTACCCACCATAGCTCTTTGCAGGGACGAGCTATAGTCGGAGCTTGGTCTGATCATAGAGTTAGGTCCTGTGTTCCCAGTAGAGTTTGGCAATCCCCACTCCCCTGTTGCCATGGCTGTTTGCTGAGCAATGCTCACACCGCCATGTGAACCTGATAAACAGCAATAAGATTTGAATAGGCCAGTGTTCCTTCCATAATTACATTTGCAAAGTTGAAATATGTCCAGTACAGAATGCATTGCACATTTATATAAATATTTTATTTATTGAACACAAAATTTACTTATATGTATGGACAGTACAGTGGCACAACTGTTAGCATAGCTGCCTCTCAGTCCCAGGACCCACTTGGGTCCCAGCTTGGGTCATTGTGTGTGCAGTCTGCACGTTCTTCTTGTGTCTGCATGGGTTTCCTCCAGGTGTTCCAGTCTACTCCCACGGTCTGAAAGACATGCTGGTTAGGTGCATTAACCATGCTAAATTTTCCTCAGTGTACCTGAACAGGCACCTAGGCGACTAGGGGATTTTCACAGGAACTTCATTGCAGTGCTAATGCACACCTACATGTGACACTAATAAATGAACTAAGATATTTCATGGCCATCATCTCAATGAAATAAAAGACTCCCACAAAAAACAAATAACAACTATTATTCGTTATTTATGTAGATGGTATTGATGACTATGTGGGGAGTAGGATTAGTAAGTTTGCAGATGACACAAAGATTGGATGGGTGGTTAAGTGAGGTGGAGTGTCTGGGGCTACAAAGTGATATAGACGGAATGGTCAAATGGACAGATAAGTGGCAGATGGAATTTAACCCTAAAGTGTGAGGTGATACAATTTGGAAGGAGTAATTTGACAAGAAAATACTCAGTGAATGGTAGTTCGCACAGAAGTTCTGTGGAATGAAGGAACTTTGGCATATTTGTTCACAGATTTCTGATAGTGGAAGGGCATGTTAGTAGAGTCATGAAGAAGGCACAGGGGACACTTGCCTTTATCATCCGAGGCATAATTACAAAAGCAGCAAAGTAATGTTGGAGTTGTATAGAACTTTGGTGAAGCCACTGGCAGAGTACTGTGTGCAGTTCTAGTCACCACATTATCAGAAGGATGTGATTGCACTGGAATGGGTGCAGAGGAGATTCACTAGGATGCTGCCTGGAATGGAGCATTTAAGTTATGGAGAGAGATTGCGTAGGCTTGGGTTGTTTTTGTTGGAGCAGAGAAGATTGAGGGGCTACCTGATCAAGGTGTACAAGTTTGAGAGACATGGACAGAGTGGATAAGGAGCAGCTCTTCCCCTTAGTTGAGGCATCAGTCACGAGGGGACATAGGTTTAAGGTGGGGGCAGGAGATTTGGGGTGGGCAGAAGGGAGAGGATGTGAGGATACTCTATTCCTCAGGGTTACCAGCTGAGGGGGAGATGGTGTCCAGGATGCTGGAAGAACTGCTTGCTTCTTTTCTTTTACATCTATCTCAACAGACAAGAAGGGGCCAGGACAAAGTTTCATTCAAAAAACATCTCTGACAATGCACCAAAGCCTTATTGCAAAGCATGTGGAATTAGGAGTACAGCCAATTGACAGATTCATAGTTGAAAGGCAGAGGTTGAGGGTAAAAGGGCAATACTTCGTGAAAGATACTATGATTGGAATTCTCCCATCCTGCGCATCACTAGAATTCTAGTGGGTGGGTGGAGACCATGTAAAGGTCCATTGATGTCAGGAGGGAACCTCTAGTTTTAGGTGAGCGCGGCCGGAGAATCCATCCTGGTG
Source organism: Carcharhinus amblyrhynchos (assembly GCF_965287045.1). Lineage (NCBI taxonomy): Eukaryota > Metazoa > Chordata > Chondrichthyes > Carcharhiniformes > Carcharhinidae > Carcharhinus > Carcharhinus amblyrhynchos. The sequence goes on from NC_137339.1 coordinate 13,079,394, forward strand.
TTCCAACTACAGCTTTTGTTGGGGCTGCTCAAAACTATGATACTTATAAATAATCTGAACTTAGAAATTGAAGGAATAATATTAAAATTTGTTGTTGATACTATCAGAGACAATAACTCAGTCCAAAAAGGGTTGAAGGAGGGCATTGATGGCTAGCAGTTTCAGCAGATATTAAAGTTTAATGCATAAAGTCTGACCTTGTCAAAGGAAAAGGAAAACACCTCAAGTTCCATAATTTAAGTCAGTGAGAGAACAGAATAACCCCGTATTGAATACACATATGTGCCTTAACAGATGATAGACCAAGTATGCAAGGCCACAAAAAATGATGATGATTTGGTGTTGCAAATCAAAGCAGGCCCCAGTCAAGTGTATATGCTTTTGAAAAGACTATTTTAAGTTGAGTGGCGGACATGCACAGATTCCCTGTTGCCTTGTTGTCAATGTAAAGTTTGAAGTGCTGCTCAATTATTGAAAGGAGCATGAGCATTAATTACTAAAATATCGATCCTTAAAAAATCCACAAAGGATCATGAATGTACATTAAAGTTCTTAAAAAAATTAATGGGCATAATAAAAAGTTTTATTTTTGAATTGATAAGTACAGAAAATAGGAATGGACAAAAGCCACTCAATTCCATCAAACCCACTCCTGCCACAGACAATTTACTACTTCTAATGGTGCACTGTACCTAATATAATGTTCTTTAATGGATAAAAGCTTGAAGATCAAGATTGTGTAACATTCTCCATGAGCTCCCAAAGACTTAACCAAGAATTGTGAAATATTGATCTGCCCTTTGGATGAAATGCTTAATCGTCTGCTCTATCAATCTGTATTGAAGATCCCATGGCACTAATTTCGATACGAGTAAGTGATTTTATCCCCAGCGTCCTGGCCAGTTTATCATTCAATCAACATCACAAAAACAGATATCATAATTTTTGCATTGCGGTTTCAGAGAACTTGCTTAGTTAGGGACTGCTATTCTTAAATTACAGCAGTGGTACATTTCATTGACTGTGAAGCACTTTGAAATCTCCTAAGGTCAAGAAAGCGACCATAAGTGAAATATCTTCCCTCTTGCTCTCTTTTCTAGCAGGCAGGCAATGGCAAAGTCTGAACAAGGTTTCATCTTTATACTGCGTCGAATGTCAACACATCCTTCAACAATTCATTTATGTTTTTGGTACACAATATGAAATTTCTTCTTTCTGGGCAAGACAGCAAAAAAAGGTGAAAGATGGAAACAGCATCAAGTTCCTAATCAGCTTTTTCCCTGTGTACTTGCATGTTTTTCATAAAGTTGATCAAGTGGAAACATACCTGCACTTCCCACAAAACTTTCTTGGCTGCCTCCCATCCGGTTTGCCATCATTGCTTGCTTTGCCATCATTGCATATGGGCTGCTGTTCCTCAGAGGAGGGCCAAGTCCTACATTGGGCTGGCCCTGGCTGTTAATATCCAACGACATTGCTCGACTAAACCGAGGTCTCGAGGATTGCATAGGTGGCGGACTGCCTAAAGCTAATAAATTGACATAAAAAGTTACCTCATCAGCATGGGGTATCCCAATAAGAATTCAAAACAAAATGCAAATACATACAGAATAATTTCTCCACTCACTTAGGGCAGCACAGTAGTTAGCACTGCTGCCTCACAGCACCAGGGACCAGGGTTCAATTTCCAGCTTGGGTCACTGTCTGTGTGGAGTTTGCACATTCTCTCTGTGTCTACATGGGTTTCCTTCGGGTGCTCCAGTTCCAACCACCACACCACCCCCCCAACCCCCATAGTCCAAAAATGCACAGGTTAGGTGAATTGGTCATGATAAATTATCCCTCAGTGTACCCAAACAGGCTCCAGACTGTGGCGACTAGGTGATTTTCACAGTAACTTCACTGCAGTGAATGCAAGCCTAATTGTGACACTAATAAATAAACTTCCTGCCGATAAAACGGTTAGACTGAAGACTTTTGAACTTGGTCTTTAGTCTTAATGAAAAAAATTCTGGACAGTACAGAAATAGAGAAAACCCTAAAAAATTGTGTTATTTAAAATATTCTTCCTAAATTTAAGAAGTAACAGGATCATTGTAAAAATGACAGAGAAGTTCGTGAACACTGATGGTAATTAATCAGTTTAACTTCAACCATGTAACAAATCAGTTTTGTTACATTAGTTGACTCAGTAATGTCTCCAGCCCATTTCCTAAACAAGTCATTAACATTCCCGTTAAAAGCAAACTGAACATTTTAAGTTATGGAATAAAACAAAAATAATATTAAAAAATAATCAACATTGACGGTTGGTCTTACTTAAGCAGGTATGCTGAATGGCATTTCAACTATGAGAAAACGTGGTGCATAAATTGCATTTTCCCCAGTTAGCTATAAAAAATCCTGTAGGTGAGTCCAACTTAGACACTGCACTTCAAAATGATTTAATTTCCTAACCAACTTTTAACTTTAATCACCAAAAGAAAGTAACTGGTTGTTTATCCCATTGACATCAGTGCCCAAGTGGGTTGTTGCATTTACCCATAAAACAATAGTTGTTACATCTGGAAGTAACTCAATGGATGTGAAATGCTTTGGGATGTCTTGAGGACATAAAAGGCACTATACAAATGCTTGCACTTTTATAACATGATATAATGAGTCTCAACATGACACCTTCCTTTTTCAAAGAAGTTCTGAGAATATGACCTTAATAATTCATATCATGCTGAATAAGTAATCAATATTTGATTTCATGAAATATACAATATCAAACATGCAGTTCAATCCCATCCCATAAAAAAGCAAAATCAAAAGCAAATCCATTTGACTGTTATAGTCTTGAAAATAAAGTCAAATATTAATTTTCATTAATTTCATGAAATAAAAGCAAGTAGTGAAACAGTATATGGTTACATGGGTAAGACTGGTATAGAGATATGGGCCAAACCACAGGCAGTTTGGACTAGTTTAATGGTAAAAACTGGGCAGCATGAACAAGTTGGGCTGAAGAGCCTGTTTCCATGCTGTAAATGTCAATGACTATAATTAGTATAAATTCAAAATTCCATTTATCAACATAATTATTTCCTGGTGAACCCAATTACTTCCAAATTAATTGCCAAGACTACATAAAGTTCTCATCCAAGCGTCAAACTTCAAAACTAAAAATCAGGAAGAAAATGCATTGCATTCATCAGTGGATTTTTAATAGCAGCCTCCCAAACTTAGCCTGAGTGTTAGGCAGGTAAAATGTATCTGAAGCACATTTATGCATGCAATGAGCAGCTTCGGGAAAGCAGCCAGCATAATTAAGTATCCCAAGCACCCCAGACATTCTCTCTTCCACTTTCTTCCATGACAAAAAATATACAAGAGTCTGAGGTCACATACCAACCAACTCAAGAACAGCTTCTGCCCTGCTGCTGTCAGACTTTTGAATGGACCTATCTTGCATTAAGTTGATCTTCCTCTACACCCAAGCTATGACTGTAACACTACATTATGCACTCTCTCCTTTCCTTCTCTATGAACAGAATGTTTTGTCAGTATACCACGCAAGAAACAATACTTTTCACTATGTTAATACATGTGACAATAATAAATCAAATAAAAGACTGTACTGCAGGTTCTAGTAATATCCTAGCACTGACAAATTCTTGCTGCAAGAACTTGGCAGTGTTTGGGATGTAAGGAAGAGGTTTACAGCAACAGATGGATTTGGGGAATTTTGGAAATTGTTTAGAAACTGCAATCAAAAGAACTCCATGCCAATCTCAGTCCAGGAAAAGAAGGACATTGCTCTGGTCCATGTTGTTTCACCCTGAAGGGATGGTTTCAGGGATTTGGCTATCTCTCAAAATGTGCTGATTTCCAGCATTGAGGGAGAAATTGAGGTAGGAAAGCCAGGCAAGTCCCTGCCATTGAGAAGGTCATCACTCCAATCCTCAAAATCTCTCAGGTAGCACAGGACTTTGTAGGCCAGCTCTTTGATATGATGCACTTTGTTTATAATTTAAGGTTCAAGACTAAAGTTTCTTGCATGTTAAAAAGCTAGACACATCAACAGTTTTAGACAGCAGGTGGCAGAGTTTTCTTCACCTAATACAGAAGAACGATTTCACCATGAATAACAGAACCAACTTACTGCCACGGATTTGCTTCGGTGTTCCTGGGGAAGGTGAGTGACCTCTTTCAAACGCCATGACATCCTGAAACATTGCTTGTTTGTTTATCATAGTGTTGCTATTCCCAGACTCCGGGTAATACTGGGGCAAATCACCCAAAATATCATCCAAAGTGTCCAATTCATTGTTTGTCTGAAATAGAAAATATAAGAAAAATCAGTATTAGGAGTTTAAGGCCCATCCTAACTGATGGAGTACAAATTTATATCATATAATCACAGTAACTGCTCTTTTACTCAAGCCACGAAGAACACAAGCAGCAGCAGGAATAGGCCACTAGGCCCTTCAAACCTACCGCACCATTCAATACAATCATGGCTGATCTACACCAGCCTCAACTCCTTTTCTGTTCCATTTCCTCATAGCCCTCTACTCCTCGATCTATCAAATATTTATCCACCTTCATTTTAAACACTTCTAATGATCCGGCCTCCACTGGGACAGAGAATTCCAGAGATTCACCACCTTCTGCAAGAAGAAATTTCTACACATCTCAGCTTTTGATGACCAGCCCTTTATCTTGTAGCTATGCCCCCTTGTTCGAGACTCCCCTCTAGTGAAAACATCTCACCATTTACCTGGTCAAGTACCCTCAGGATGTTCGAATCAGATCACCCTTCATTCTGCCAAACCCCAAGGAATACAGATCCAGACTATTTAGTCTCCCTTGATAGGACAAACTTTTCATCCCAGGAATTAGCTTGGTCAATCACCTTTGTACTGCCTCCAATATTACTATAAACTTTTTTAGGTAAAGGGACCAAAACTGATCGTAGCATTCCAGGTGAGGCCTGCACAATTGCAACCAAACCTCCCTATCTTAAAACTCCATCCCCTTTACAATAAAGACCAAATGCTGTATGCCTTCTTAGCTACTTGTTGGACTTGTCTGCTAGTTTTTAGTGATTCATGCACTAGAACACCTATGTCCCTGTGCTTTCACTCACCTGCAGTCTGTCTCCATTTAGATAATAATCTCCTTTTGATTCTTCCTACCAAATTGATTCCTACCTCATTTCCCCACATTAAACTCCATTTGCCAGGTTTTTGCCCAGTCACCTAATTTATCTATACCATGTTTCAGAATCACAATATCCTCATAATAGTGAACAATTCACAGAATACAACAGTGCAGAAGAGGCCCTTCAGCCCATCAAATCGGCACCAACACATGGAAGGCCCTGACCTGCCCATCTAATCCCACTTGCCAGCATTTGGCCCATAGTCTTGAATGTTATGGCATGCCAAGTACTCATTCAGGTACTTTTTAAAGGATGTGAGGTATCCCACCTCCACCACCCTCCAGGCAGTGCATTCCAGACTGTCACCAGCCTCTGGGTAAAAAAAACCTTTTCCTCAAATCCCCCCGAAACCTCCCACCCTTTTAACTTGTGGTCCCTTGTAACTGACCCTTCAACTAAGGAGAACAGCTGCTCCCTATCCACCCTGTCCTTGCCCCTCAATCAGATCGCCCTTCAGTCTTCTCTGCTCCAGAGAAAACAACCCAAGCCTATCAAACCTCTCTTTATAACTTAAATGTTGCATCCCAGGCAACATCCTGGTGAATCTCCTCTGCACCCCTTCCAGTGCAATCACATCCTTCCTGTAATGTGGTGACCAGAACTGCACACAGTACGCCAGCTGTGGCCTCAAAGTTCTATATCACTCCATCATGACCTCTCTGCTTTTGTAATCTGTACCCCAATTGATAAGGGCAAATGTGCAATATGCCTTTTTCACCACCTGTTAACCTGCATTTCCACCTTCAGAGATCTATGGACAAACATGCCAAGGTTCCTTTGTTCCCTTTCATAGTATACTTGTCAAATTACTCCTTTTAAAGTGCAGGCTAGTAACTGATCCCTGTGGTACTACACAAGTTACATCTTTGCACTCTAAAAAGGACCCATTTATTTCACACTCTATTTTCTACATGACAGCCAGTTTATAATCCATGCCAACACACTTCCCCCAATTCCATGGATTTTTATTTTATGCACCAGTCTCTTATGTGAAACCCTGTCAAATGTCTTTTGGAAATCTAAATGCACTACATCGACAGGATTTACTCTCCCTATTATGCCCTCGACAAATTCAAATAAATTTGTCAAACATGATTTACCTTGCAAAAAACCACGTTGACTGCGTTTGATGATATTCAGCTTTCCTAAATAATTAGCTATTTCATCTTTGATTATTGATTTGTGTCTTGCCAATAATAGACATTAAACTAACCGGCCTATAGTTCCCTGTCTTCTGCCTTTCTCTGAACAAGGGAGTCAGATTGGCTGTTTTCCAATTCTCTAGCACCCTCCCAGAATCTAGCGAGTGACGAAAATATTCAACCAATGGATCTACTATCTCTGCAGCCAGTTCCACTAAAATCCTAGCGTGCAGTTCATCAGATCCTGGTGATTTGTTTGCCTTTAGCCCCTTGAGTTTCTCTAATACACTATCCCTTATGATTGGGATTTTTAGATACAACAAGTTGATGATAATTTTGTGGTCATGAATTTTAGGACAAGTTCATTTTCATAATTCTAGTTTTATTAATTGAATATTAATTTCACCAGCTGCAATGGGATTTGAACCATGCCCATAGAACATTTAAAAGCAAAATACTGTACATTCTACCACGTTATTTAAAATCAGCCCATCTGATAGTTTAAGGATATTTGCAATGTCTACTACAGTGAAGATTGATGCAAAAATATTTAGCTAAATACAACTTTTGCTTTGTTTAAAAAAAGTTCAAGCAAAGAAACCTTCCATTAACGATTTTATCTAAAACCTGTGCAGCTTTAACTGGAAGTAGGTCATTTGAAATGAGGCCCTCTCACCAGAATTGTCATTGGTGTGCCTGCATAACTAAAATCAATTCAACTCAAAACCAGTTAACATTTCAAGTATAAATGATGCTCGAGTCATTTAGATTTGAAGCATTAACTCTGCTTCTTTCCACAGATGCTGCCAGACTTGAACTTTTCCAGCATTTTCTGTTTTATTTCAGATTTCTAGCATCTGCAGTATTTTGTTTTCAAATGTTCTGGTGGGCATGGGTTCAAATCCCACTGCAGCTCATTAAAGTAAAATGCAATTAATAAATCTAGAATTATAAAAATAAACTCATCTCAAAAATGACCAAAAAATTATTGATTGTCGAATCCAATTAGAAATCATCCCTTAGAAATCTCGCTGTCTTTATCATGTGATTCCAGACCAACAGCAATGTAGTTAACTCTCAAATGCCACTCAGTTCAAGAGAAATAAGGGATGAGCAACAAATGCTGGCCTTACCATTGATGTCAATATCCCATGAAAGAATAAAGAAGAAGAGCAGGTTAGAGGAACAGCATGGTCCTGAAATTGAAGGGGAGTATGATGCAAAATTGGACTAATGCCCCATCTGCCTGCTGCTCCTTCTTCACCCATCTATAATTTTAGGGTCATTTACATGTTACACAGCTTGAACGGTTTGCTGAAATACAGGTGACCACCTGAGCTCATGGATCCCTTGGATCCTGCCGGGAAGGGTATGCCTCCTTCATTCAGCCTCTGAAACAGGCATATTTTCCCACAATAAGAATAGGCCTCTTTCAAAACACAAGGAAATGTTGAATTAACCTAATTTCCTAAGGGTGATTCTTGAACGTTTAATATAACAGGCGTGTGCGCTTGCGTGCACGTGCACAAAAGAGAGAGAGAGAAGACAGCCTATTTGTCAACTCTGCATCCACAGCATGAAAACTAATGTTCTTAGGGCACTGGCACAGCCAACATCAAGCATTACTTACAACACAATAAGTAATCTATTATTTCTATTAATAAAACACATCATAGACTTTTAAAAAAAATGAAATTCTACATCACAGACATCTAAGGAGTAAAATTATCTTTTATTTACCTGCTCAGTTGGTTCAGTCTTGATGCGCACTTCATCTTTCACCTGTATTGAACCTGAAATTTTTGCTGCATTACAAGGATCCATTTTGTCCATTCCTTCAATTTTAGGCTTAATATCCTTTAAAGTGAGTTCTTTAGGATCATCTTTATCTAACAGGTATCGCAGTAGTGCATTATTTTCCTTCTTCTTCGGGCTCATCTGCTCTTGCTTGATCACAACATCTCCCACTGGTGTCATACTGCCCGAATCCTGACAAGACTCTTTGCCTGTAGCCTCTGCAGTCAGCTTGGCTACTTCAGCAGGAGAGTTTCCATTCTTCAGCAGCTTGTGTAAAATTTTGTGTTTCTCTTGTAAAGTAGAGCCATGCAATGTGGTTGCAGGGTTGCCACCAGCTGCAGCAGAGGTTGAGGAGACCCCCGTCGGACTTGTGATACCTGGAGAGGAGTCTTTAATACTAGAATCCAAGTTGGAGTTTGTTAAAGAAGTCAGTCCCATATCATCCGAGGGAGAGGTCAGCAACTGCAGAAGTTTGGTGTGGTTTTTGTTCTCATGGAATCTTCTCTGGCTCTCGATGTTGTCATTGTTACCAAAAAGGTTCAGATTTCCTTCCTTGATGTTCTTCTGTTCGCTATGAGCATCTCTGCTTTCTGGTCGACTCACTGTGCTCTCAACTTGGTTGTGTTCCCCAAAAAGGCCAGGGGAATCTTTTAGATCCATGCTACTCATCTTTGATTGCTGGAGCAAGTTCACATTTGGGGAGGTTTCCATTTTTTGACCAGGTGATGATAGTGATGACAGGAGAGAAACTCCTAATCCTTCACTTATGGCTTGAAGTGCATTAAGGGAGCTACTAGAGAAAGTGCTACTTCCTGTGGTGTTTATATGTCCCACTGGCGATTGCATGCCACCAGTTGTAGAATACGGGCTGGGTCCCATCCGCGGACTTGCCCGATGCCTCGGTGAAAGCATTAGATTCTGTTGGGTTGTACTCACCCCAGGGCTACTGTGTGGGGGACTGTTCATGGTGAGTGCATAGTTGTTCCCCTGTAAGTTAGGCGTCTGCATACCAGGCCCATGGTTCATTGCACCAGCAGTCCCGCTTCCTGTGCCAAACCTCCCCATTTGCCCCATAGAACTGGGGTCATTCAAATTATTTGCACCATAGGTCATATTATTTTGCACTGGCATTCCCTGTCCTGCTGCTCCTGATGGCAAGCTCATATTGCCCGAAGAGTTTGTACTCGCTGTAGCAAGTGTTTTCATCATTTCTTGCCCCATGTTGGTTTGGTTCAATCTGCAACCATTCTGCTCCCTGTAAGTAGAACAAGGTTATTACGGTTTAGATTCAACATTAGAAATCAAGAATTTCCTTCACTGGGAAGGTAAAAGCCCAATAATGACATTGTTCATAATTATAGCATCGTATTCAATAAAACACACTGCAATACTACATTCTGGTCATTCCAATCAATAAAAACCTAGACATGTCTTACCCCATTCCCTTATCAGGAGCAGAGGTAGGCCATTTGGCCCATCAAGTTTGTAGTGCCATTCACTGAGATCACAACTAATCTGATATGATAAGCCTCAACTCAACTTTCCCACCTATCCTCATAGTCCTTGATTCCTTCACCGATTAAAGATGTCTATCTCAGCCCCGAACATACTTCACCACCCAGCCCACACAGCGCTCTGCAGTAAAAAATTCCACAGATTCCCTACAAGCAGAGCAGAAATCCGTCCTTATCTTTGTCTTAAATGGATGACCCTTTACTCAGATTATACCGTCTGGTCCTAGACTCTCCCACAAAAGGGAAACAACCTCTCAGCATCTACCCTGTCAAGCCCCTGAGAATTCTATGTGTCTCAATAAGGTCACCTCTCATTCTTCTAAACTCTAATGAGTTAACTTCCAACCTATTCTATATGTTCCCTCATAAGAAAATCCCCAGCATGCCATTTTTTTGTTTTTCTGGAATCAGAGTGAACCTTCTCTGGACTGCCTCCAATGCGAGTATAGCTTTCCTTAGATAAAGGGAAACCAAAACTGTTCACGGTATTTCAGATGTGGGCAAACTAGTGCCTTATATAGTTTTAACAAGACTTGCCTATTTTTATACTCTATTCGCTTTGAAATGAATGTCAAAATTTCCACCTTCAAGATCTCCATACTCTGTTCAGTTCTATTAATATCTCTGACTCCTCAAAGCTGCCATAAACTAAAAGGTGAAAAATATGACTCAGAATTGTTTTGTTGATTTAGTTAATACGCTGTCTTCTATTGTAGCAACTGTCAACTCAGGTGAAACTTTCAAAGTAGAATAGCCAATAAACACAAATCATTATAGCCCTTGTGCTGTTGAACACCACCCCCCCGCCCACATGACACAACTAAGAATGGGCAGAAGTAATCCACGTACACTTAGATAAACAGAAATACAAAAACTCTACTCAGCTCCTTTGAAACCTCGACAGCTAATGCCAAATTTCCAGAAAGCTGAAGCTATTTTTTAAGTGAAGATAAAAGTAAAGAAGCTCAATATTTACTAAATATTTTAAGAATAAAATCGGCCCAAAGCACGAGCTCCAGTGTTGCAACTGGTCTTTCTGCATTGTTTGATTCCATGACTGAAAAAATCTGCACTAACTTTGCAGATTTAACTGGTCCATCCCTGTACAAACTCTACATTGGCAGTGGTGAAATATCTTTCAGATTGGAAAGTCACAAAAAAAAAGCAAATTTGGAATTTTAATCTTAAATAAACTTACCAACTGACAAATTGATTCAGGCAAAAAAACAAAATGGCATGCTGGGGGTTACCACTGATCAGAAACTTAAATGAACTAACTATATAAACATTCTATCTACAAGAACAAGTCAGAGGCTAGGAATCCTGCAGGCGAATAATTCACTTCCTGACTCCCCAAAGCCTGTCCACCATCTATAAGGCACAAGTTGAGTGTAACAGAATGCCCTCCACTTTCTTGGATGAGTGCATTTCCAAAAACACTAAAGGAACTTGACAGTATCCAGGACAAGGCAGACCACTTAATTAGAACCCCATCTACAAACATTCACTCCCTCCACCACAGATGCACAGTAACAGCAGTGTGCACCAGCTACAAGATACACTGCAGGAACTCATCAAGGCTCCTTAGCATCATCCAAACCCATGATCACTACCTTCTAGAAGAAGGACAGCACACACATAGGAATGCCACCACCTGGAAGGTCCTCTTCAAGCCACTCATCATTCTAACTTGCAAATATATCATCACTCCTTCACTGTTGCTATGTCAAAATCCTGGAACTCCCTCCCTAACAACTCTTTGGGTATACTTAGGCCACATGGACTGCAACTGTTCAAGATGGCAGATCATCACCTTCTCAAGCGCAATAGGGAATGGCAATAAAAGCTGGCATAGCCAGCTAAGACAATGTGCCTTGAATGAATTTTAAAAACGTATCATAGCCATGGCGAGATGGGACATCACTTCTCACACTGCAGGCCCTGGACCTCATATAGGTCTTCATTGGAGGTGATGAGTTCAGTCAAATAGTGAGAAATCACAAAGGAAAGTCAACTTGTGCAAACCTGAAAAGCCATCTAGTGAGCTGTGAAAGAGTATAATTCACACACAGATATGGCAATTCTTGTACTGTGCAGTTAATAAATGCCACAGAGACAGAAAAATATAGCAGAAAAACAACGGGTTACATACTATGTCCTTACAAATCAATCTGCTCAAATATATGGAGTTGATAGGCAGCTATAATACAAACATTTTAAACAAAGCTGCACTTCCAAGATATTGTTAAAAAAGATAACAGTTTCGGATATCAGCAAGTTCCTGTACCTTTGCAGCAAATGTGTAGAGCCAAAGCCAAGGGATTCGTTGGATGTTGGGTTGCGTAAAAGTTTGGTCTTGGTTTGTGCAGTGACTATAGTGCCATCCGACATGGAAAATCGATAAAGGGGACTCTCAGCTTGGCCTTGAGTCAAGGCTAAGTAGGAAAGGAAAAAAGTTAAGAGAACATAATCTACTAGGTCAATAAGCCAATTATATTAAGTAGCAGCAGAGTCAAAAATGCAGCAATAGAACTTTCAGAATCTTTAAACATTGCCATTACATATTTTGCATTGTATTGAGAAAATCTTGTTTTCTCAACAAATGTTAAAACCAAAAAAAAGTAGACAAAATACAATATATACCTGAGCTAGAGGAAGAGGACAATTAAAATTGGGAAGCTGAAGCTAACTGCTTGCTTGCTCTATTAGTTTAAAATTCATTATTTCTGCTTTTAAGAAAATCACTAAAAAGGATAGTAAACTCTGAAATAGGTGGACCTGGTGGCCTTTAGGCACGCAAGGAACAAAGAAAGAATTAGGTGAACTCATTGGCTTGAATGTAGTGGCTTGCACAATGGGCTGAGACATAGGAAGGGTCAGGAGACAGTATTAATCTACCAGGATCACTCAGCACCTGACTTCATTACAGTCGTGGTTCAAACATGGCTGAAAGATCTAAGTCCAGAGGTAAGCCGAAGGCGACTGTGCTTGACATCAAGGCAGCAGTGTCCGATTGTGGAATCGAGGAACCCCAGCAAAACTAGAGTCATTGAAAATCAGGGGACAACCCACCAGTGGTCGGAGTCAAACATAACACAAAGGAAGGTGGTTCCAATTGTTGAAGGGCAATCATCTCAATTGGAGGATATCACGGCAGGAGTTCCTCAGGGTACAGACACAGGGCCAAATATCTTCAGCTGCTTCATCAATGACCTTCCTCCCATCACAAGATCAGAAGTCGGGATGTTCACAGATGATTGTTCAATGATCAGCTCATGTGACTCCTCAGTTACTGAAGCAGTTCATATCCAAATGCAGCAAGAACTGGACAATATCCAAACTTTTACTGACAAGTGGCAAGTAACATTTGTGCTACAGTGCCAGGCAATGACCATCTTCTCCAAGACAGAATCTAATCATTATACTTTAACATTCAATGGCATCAACATTGCTGAATCCCTCACTATCAACATCCTGGGGGTTATCATTAACCAGACACTGAGCTGGACTGGCCATACAAATACTGTAGCTACACGAGCAGGTCAGAGGCTCGGAATCCTGCTGTGAAGAATTCACCCCGAGTCCCCATAGTCTGTCCCATCCACACGAGTCAAGACTGTAATGGAATACTCTCCAGTTGCTTGGTGAGTGCAGCTCCAAAAATACTTGGGATGTGACAGCATCCAGGACAAAATGGCACCCCATCTACAAACGTTCACTTCCTTTACCACCAATGCACGGTAGCAGCATCGTGTACCATCTACAAGGTGCATTGCAGAAACTCACCAAGGCCCCTTAAGATAGCACTTTCCAAACCCACAACTGCTACCACCTAGCAGGACATGGGCAGCACACGGGCAGCACACACATGGAAAAACCACCATCTTGAGGTTTCCCTCCTAGCCACTCATCTCTATTGACTTGGAAATATATCGTCACTCCTTCACTGTCAATGGATCAAAACCCTGGAACTCACTTGTTAACAGTGCTGTGGGTTCACCTACACCACAGGGACTGCAGTGGTTCAAGAAGGCACCTCACCATTTTCTCAAGGCCAATTAGGGATGGGTAAAAAATCTTGGGTCCAATGAAGCCCATATCCGATGAATGAATAAGGAAATAAATGAGTGCATAAATAGTTTGTAAAATTATAACATCTTTGAGCTATATTTCATTTTTGAGGGCTTGTACTTTTCTTTCACTAATCTCCACATCACTCAAATCTCAATTCTACTTCAAAAATATCAACATATATGTATCTATTCCTCATAATTCATCAGTAACTTTTTTTCTAGGCCAATGTCATTTTGAAATGCTTCACCTTCATGATAATGTCTTTTCAGAGACCATGGTTGCCCATCATTATGGTGAAAGAACCTCTGTATGCATCTTCTCACAAGATCTTCCCAGCCAGGCTTCATTGAGGCACGCAGGGAACTTGGATCTATTGAAGTAATTTTGCCTGAAAATAGGTGCAAGAGGAAAAGAAATTAACATAGAATCAGTTCAATTGTTAGAAGTAAGCCAAGGATTCTGCCAAGGAACAATGTACATTTACAATGCATTTAGTCAAGAGTCAGGTATGACCCCGAGTTAACCAGGATTCTGGAATTTGCAAAGCACCTTTCAACCAACGAAAAGTTGGTTTCAGCATTGACAATTTTGTTCAGTATTCAAGGCAATTGATAAAGATTCACCTAGCCAGTGAAATTATGTAGCCAAATCATTAATAGAGGTATCAGCATTATCAACTTGAGAGTTTATTAGAATGGCACATGAATAAACATAAGAAAATTTTACAGCTCAAACAGATCTTTTCCTTTAATCAGGGTGGTTTCAGCGCTCACATGTCATATCGTGCCTTGTGACAAAACTTTCGGGACTGGAGGGAAACGGCGATCTCTCCACTGGTGCAATCCGTCTTGCTACACAAATCATACAGGACTGCAGATCTAAAAGAACAAAACCAGATTTTTCATTTCTAATTTCCAGGTTAGAATGGTTAACAAAACAGGATTAATTGTTGTTGCAAAATTATGATTAACAGAAAGCCATTTTATGAGTACATTAGACATTGCTTCAACTGTATCTTTCACAAGGTGATATCTTTTAAATGGCCGGTATAGCAAACATAGAATTCTCAAACTTCCAGCTGTTGAAGCTTTAAAAGAATGCTTTAAAAATAAACAAAGCATTTTACAACAGCAAGCAATATTACTCTGTGCTACAGACTAAGTTGCTTGCTTTTCACTTGCTTGACACACAACAGTTACAGGTGCACAAAAACAAGCGGCCATGATGACTCTGGGTTCCAGGAGTCTAAGTTATAAGGAAATGTGAGCAAAGTTGCTTTGGGAAAGAAAGAAAATACATGGTTCAATTGAAGTTATTTAATACTATGAATACTGAAGCAGATCCACCTGAATTATTTATTGTGTAGCTCAAGAATACATTCCACATTGACCACAGGAAAATGGTAACTTTTTAAAATATCTTGCCAAAAGAGAGCTATGGACTAACTTTACCCCAGTTCCTTTCATGTTGTAACACCAGTGTTCATTCTATTTGCCACTCTTCAGATAACAAAGCAGTCCATGTTCACATGCAGAAAGCCTTCGACAACTTTGATTTGAACTTTCATGCTCAATGATAAAGTCGCAAGTAACATTCATAACCACCTAAGTGCCAAACAATCACCATCTCCAACACACAGGTATAACCCAACTCCTTTTGACATTAAGCAGTATTACAATCATAGATTCATTTACCACTGATAGCCTAGGAGCTCACCTTGACCAGAAATAAAACTGGACCACTCACATTAATACTGTTGCTACAAGAGTAGGTCAGAGTGTGGGAATTCTGCTGAAAGTAACATACCTCCTGGCCATCCCCAGAAAGCTTTCCTATGACCAAAGCACAAGTGAAGAACGTGATGGAATACTCGCCACTTGCCTAGTTGAGTGTAGCTTCTTCAGCATGCCAAACAGCCTATTTACTCGGTACCCCAACCACCACCAGTGCACCATGGCTACAATGCATACCATCAACAAGATGCACTTCAGCAATTTGTCACAGCTTCTTCAACAAGACCTATCAAACCCACAACCTCTAACACGTAGAAAGAGGAAAGCAAAAGGCACATAGAAACATCCTCTGCGCTTTCCCCTCCAAGGCACGGATTACCTCGACTTAGTTCTTTCATCATTGTTGGGAAATCCTAGAGCTTCCTGCCAACAACACAGTGAATGGACTGTAGCAGCTCATGGCTTACCACAATCTTCTCAAAGGCAATAAGGCATAAATGGTGGCCTTGCCAGTGATGCTTATATTCCATGAATGAGAAAACAAAATACATGAACTTTTGATACATTGCAGCCAATTTGTTAAGTGACCTTAATAAAAACCAATCATTTCAGCTTTCAAAAACAAGTCTTAATGGCTTAATTATATTAGAAGTTTACCTTCACCTTCTTCAGTCATAGCCTTTGGCTGAGAAAGTGCAAAGCACTGCATAGTTTCATATTTCTGACGTGGCTCGTGGTTTCCATTCGACTCATCTAAGGAATCATATGGCATCTGAACTAACATACGACAGTTAAACGTATGGCTCTTCTGTCTTTGTGTTTCGTTCCAAGAAACCCCATTCACTGAGGAATAAATCAACACAGACCATGAGTAATAATACAGCAATCTTTATAGTCAACAAATCAAACGTACAATCTGTAAATACTGGACATGCATTCATTGGTATCTGCAAAGTTGTTAACAGGCAAATCATGAATCTGGATTATCTGTTTCAGCTTTCAGGCTACTTCAGAAACAACCCAACTCCAATACCTGGTTGCACCAACATATCCCAAAAAAAGCTACGCAGTAGTACTGCACACTTCTCAAGGATCTCTGATTACGAGCATTAATTTCATATGCTCGAATTTTTGCTTCTGCACTTATTTGGAGGTGTTCCTAAAATGCTTATAACCAAGTTTACAAATACAGAAACAATTAATCTTAAAATGCTTGATTCAACATGTCCCAACATAAAGAAAATTCAATCTGAAAAAGAAAAAAAAACAAAACTTGTTTTGTTCTTTCAAAAATTTTGACTTTCTGCTTTGCTGTCCTTTTTTTTGCTGGAATAACTTAATTTTTAACATTTTTAAAAACAAACCTTTTTATCCAGTCTTATTCCTTTAGATGCCAGTCATTCATACTAAAAGTACCAGCATTTATCACTCAGCAGGTGTTTAACGGCAGTACCAAGAGAACATGAAGGTAAATAATGCACTACCTCGGAGCATTTTTAAATGTATTCTTTCATGGGTGTGACCATCACTGATAAGGCCAGTGTTTATTCCCTATCCTTAATTGCTCTTGAACAGGGTGGCTTATGAGATCATTTCGGAGAGTGAAACACATTGCTCACTCAAAGGCAGACTTTCTTCCCTACAGGGCATTAGTGAATCAGATGAATTGTTATAATAATCGTTGATACATCACAGCTATGAAACTCTTTCAATTCCAGACTTTATTAATTTCCTACTGTTGTGGGATTTGAACGCACACCCCGAGAAAATCAGGCTGGGCGTCTGGATCATTACCTCAATGACACTGCCACTACATCATGGGCGGCATGGTGGCACAGTGGTCAGCACTGCTGCCTCACATCGCCAGGGACCTGGGTTCAATTCCTGGCTTGGGTGGAGTTTGCACATTTGCCCCGTTTATGCATGGGTTTCCTCTAGGTGCTCCGGTTTCCTCCCACAATGCAAAGATGTGCAGGTTAGGTGAATTGGCCGTGCTAAATTCTCCCTCGGTGTACCCGAACAGATGCTGGAGTGTGGCAACTAGGGGATTTTCACCATGCTTCAATGCAGTGTTAATGTAAGACTACTTGTGACTAATAAATAAAATTATTGCCCCACCATCGACAAGTTTGAAATCGGAATGCCAGATAGAGCAGCAGTCTGTGTGTAAAGGCTAAACCACATTACAACTGTTAATATGACATTGCTCTTCCAACCACCACACTTCCAGCCCACAACTTTTGTATACAGGTTAAGTTTACCGTGGGAGCACAAAATATTAGCAGCCAGCAACTGTGGGACTTTATGTTTATCTTTGGTGGATCAGAGGGAGGAATTGGACTGTTCCTCAACTCCTCAAAGAAGCTTCAAGCCTCTTTTCTGCTAATCACAGCCACTGCGTTCGGTGATCATTTTCCATCCACTAAACTCTAATCCTAAACTCCTGCTGGGACTTGACACCCCACAACTCTGTCATATCAGGTCGCAATCTCTTCCTCCAACCCAGTTGCCAGGTTTTGTATTGCTGGATCAGGTTATATTAAAAAAAACACAAAGTATGAAAGCCACAAGGAATCATGAGATGAAACAGGTCAGCAAAAATCTTATTTCAACTGATAAGTTAAAACCAAGGTAGGCGTTAATTGACAGATTAAATGTGTCACTATGTGCCTTTTACAATCTGGATACGATTAGCTATTTATCAAAATAGCTTTCTGCCAAAGGAAAGCACAGGAAGTCTCAGTGAATGAGCTTGAAAGCCTCAGCAAGCAGCAAGTGTGAATTAAAACTGTTGAAGGCCACACCCCAATAGATTTTAGTCATACCCTTGACACAAATGTACTTCTTCCTGACAGCTACCATTATAGACTATTAAGATGAAAGCTTTTTAGATGGTATTGAAGTATCCATTGCTGAAACTTAGGCTAGCTCCCACAAAAATTCAAGCTGTCAAACGGAGTCTCTAAGAAGCACCATGTTGTTCTACTTCGGACCCTGTCCACAGAAAATGCAACCAGGGTCAAATGATGCCAAGTTAAGGCGGCTCATGAACCAACATATCATTCCTAGTGACGTTCACAATGACAAAAGCTCTTATTGAATCTTGTGAAAGGTCTTAAATATTGCAGGACATACAAGGAAGTTTGAAGGGGACCACCTATTGTTCTACCTTAACTGTCACAATGCCAGCAATTAGATTACAGCCACTTCTTGCTCTGAACAGCTGGTGTTTCTACCCCTGGGTAGCTTGATTTGCCAAAGATATGAGTTATTTCATTTTGTTTGGTTGTGTACCTTTCCATTGTGGGATTGGTTATATTGAAGTTAAGTTGCTTTCTTGTGGACAGCTTTTCTGAAGAACAAAGTAGTTATTACAGTTTGGATTTATTTATCTGTCAAACAGTTGGGTTGGATCCACGCTGTAACCTCTATGACTCTATGCTTTGGGGTTTAAGAAAAAAAAGGGCAGCATGGACAAGTTGGGCCGAAGGGCCTGTTTCCATGCTGTAAGCCTCTATGACTCTAAATCCATGTACCAAGTAGCAAAGATTTGGTTACCAAATCAAGACACAGGTAAGAGAACATTGGAGAACTGCAGACTGATGTACACACTTAATTCCCTGGATCACAATTTTCAAGGCACGAGACAGCTCTTTTTTTTTTTAATATCCAGGGACAAGACAGTGTATTTACAATTGTCTCAACTACCACACCGCTATCAGCTATACAATGCACAATTAACTGAGTCTTCCGAAGAGATGGGAATATTGATTTGGAGGATCAAATTTTTGTTGCAATACTGAAATTCATCTTGAACTAAGCATTTGTTTTGAATGCTGCTCAAGGAAGTCAATCCACTGATTCTTGGGGTTGGCTGGTGGGTTGGATTGGGGAGGGTGGTGGTGGTGGTGGTGTACAGTGAAGTATTACTCAATCATCTAAAAATTCCTCATCTCTGCACACATGCACACCCATACACCAGGACTTAGTAAAATTTAAGATTGTTGCTCTACCTGTAGATTTTGGCAAATTTCGAAGGAATTCATCACGGTCCTCTTGATGAAGAATGTTATACACGCTGGTACTCATAAGCTCCTCCTGTTTGTACTGAAGGTACTGGGTAACGTTTTCAGACACAAACACTATGTTTCCATCTCGATTGACCACAAACAGAAAGCCATCCAAGGCCTACAAACCACAAAGAAAAACATGTCTTGCTATGTAAAATCTCTGTAGGACTATTTATCAGTATTCACCACAGGGTTCATTTCAGAGCACTAAGTGATGATATATGTTTAAAAGATGCATGTCCAGTAGTATTCAAAGAGAAAAAAAACTTTTCGAACCAAAATGTACATGGACAATTAAAATTTCTTCCAATTCAAAAACAAAGTGCATAAGTGGGAGAAACTAAGATAAAACTTGCTGCACCTTTGAAGCTTACCTTGAGTAAGAGAGGACCCAATGAATCCTTGTCAATGACTCCTTGCCCTGTTGAAGATACATCCGCTTTCTGCACATCATCTTCATTTGAAGATGCTTTTCCTACGAAGAAAAACAATCTTTAATTGTCCAGAGGCCAAAAAAACAAATAGAAAAGCTGCTTTCAAGTTTCACTGCTACGTGTCCATTGTCCAAGAAGTAACATGGAGGTACTTTTTTGAAATTGGAGTTGTAAACTGAGTTCCTAAGTGTAGGTTTTTTTTTAATCTGTTAAAATGTCAGCTGAATTTCTTGATCACAATTCCATTTCATCAATGCCTCAGCTTGACGATTTAAAAAATTTACAAGCTGAATAGCAAGTTGTATTTACATACTGCCTTTTAACGGAAGAAAATCTACATGAGCTTCCTGGATAGGCATGAGGAGAAAAGGGACACTTAACAAGAATGGAAAGATTAGAAGGGAGGGACAACAAAAATTTTAGGAAAGAGGAGAGGTGGAGATGTTTAGGGAGAGAATTCTAGAACCAAAGGCCAGGCAACTGAAGGTTCCGTCACTTGTGCTGTAATGAATGAACGAAGGGGAAATAATCACAACTGGTTGCAGTCAGGGCAATGAATACTTCAGCGGGTGATATAACTTTGGAGAAAATTGCAGAGATAGCACAGGGTATTCAAAGTCAAGGATGAGAAGTTAATGGCATAAAAGTGGTGCTGAAAAAACTAAGCAGGTCTGGCACCATCTGTGGAGAGAGTAACAGAGGTAACATTCGAGTCTAACATGACTTTCCTTGCAAGATATTGGACTATCTGGAACAAAGCTGAATCCCTAAAACTCTGGCAAATTGGAGAAATTCAGAAAAAGCTACCAATGTTTTGATTTAGCTAAAATATAAATAAGAAATCACAGAAGAAAACAAGTAATACAGGACTAAATATTTCATCAAAGCTTACGAATGACAAAAAGAACTAGCATTAATCGAAAAAAATGAATATTTCCTCTGCAGGATGAACACATATGTTCCTCTTTTCTCCACCAATTTCATTCAAGTTGACTGTGGATCTTTGTACAGTAGTCCAAATTACAGCTCATCTAACTGGAACAGAATTTCAATGTCTTTGCTCTGGGACCAAACTGACAAATTAAAATTAGATATTTACAACGCAATTCTTGAAAAGGTGCGGGGGAGGGGTTCACAATACTGAAGACATTATTAAAATTAGGAAACTGCAAATGTAACACTTTTATTCAAGAAAGGAGGGAGATAGAAAGCAGAAAAAACACTGCCAGTTGACCTAACATCTGTCATTGGGAAAATGTTAGAATCCATTCTTAACAAGGTAGTTTCAGGACATCTAGAAAATCATAATAAAATCTGGTATTCAGCATGGTTTTGTAAAAGAGAAATTAGGTCTGAAAAATTAGATAGTTGTTTGATATTATAGAACTTGAGTAATGCTTAAAAGACACACGCTGTTAAAGCCTTTTGTCTTGCACTTGTCAGGACAGTCTGCAAGGAGGCAAACAGTAAAGAGAACAACAACGTATAAGAAGAGAGTACTGACTGGTTGGCAAGTGGACCCTGATTGGTAGAGATTTTGCCATGACGAATGCACCACGAAACAATTAACTGTCAAGCTCATTTTTTGCATTCACTCCCCACGACAATGCTTTGGCTGGAATCAACCTGCCTGGTTTGAATATGAACAAAAGCTTGGCAGGTAACTGGTATTCTTCTTATGGACTGTCCTGATGAATGCGACACAAAAAGCTTCAACAGCATTTTTTTTTTAAAGCAATGCTCAAACTTACTGGAGTTCTTTGAGGATGTAACAAGCAGTAGATGCAGTGTAGTTGGATTTCCAAAACACATTTGAAAAGGTACAGGACAGAGTTGGTTTCTGCACAAGATGAGAGCTTATGGTGTTGGGGGTTATATATTAGCATGGATAGGAGGGATAACAAACAGGGTTTGAAATAAATGGGTTATTTTCAAGATAGCAACAGTAATTTGGGTAGTGCCACAGGGATCAGTGTTTAGGCCGCAACTATTATGATTTATATTATGGATGAAGAGGCCAATAGGATTGTAGCCAAATTTGCTGATGATATGAAGATAGGTAAGAAAGCAAGCTGCAAGGAGGATACAAAAAGTGTAAAGGGTTAGAGATAGGATAAGTGAATGGACAGAAGTTTGGCAGATGGTGTATAATGTGAGGTTGTATACTTTGGAAGGAAGATTAGAAAAGCAGATTTTTTAAATAGAAACGGACTACATAATGCTGCAGTACATAGGGATCTTGGTGCCATGTAAACAAATCACAAAAAGTCAGCTGTTGTTGAAGAATGTAATTACAAAAAAAAGCAGAATGTTGACCTTTATGACAAAGGGGATAGAGCATAAAATGCAGGGAAGTCTTGCTGCAACTGTACTGGGCACTGGTAACACCATACTTAGTAAGGTTCTCGTCACTTTATTTGAAGGGGGATATACTTACATTGGAACCCTTTACAGAAGGCTCACTAGGCTGATTACTAGGATCAAGGGGTTGTCTCATGAGGAAAGGTTGAGCTCAGGTTGAATCTATACTCATTAAAGTTTAAAAGAATGTGAGGTGATCATTTGAAACACAAGACTCTGAGGCGGTAGGGAGGAGTTTGGTCTCTTGGGGTTTGTTAGCCTTTGGAATTCTCTACTCCAGAGTGCAGTGGAGACTGGATCATTGAATATATTCAAGGCTGATTCAGACAGATTATTGACTGACACGAGAGTCAAGGGTTACTGGAGTGGGAGTGCAGGCGGGAAGGAAAACAGAGCTCAGGCCACAATCAGATCAGTCATCTGAATAGTCTCAAAGGCTCGAGGGGCCGGGTGGCCTACTTGTTTTTCTGTTTCTTAGGCTCTTAAATTTGCAAGTCAGTTTTATCTGTAGCTCAACATCTCAGAATGTAGTTAAACAGAGACCAAGCTCAGTTTATTTTTGTTCCAGCCACCAGACCAAATCAAAACCTTTTACAGACCTGCCAATGATGGTTGAACAGGAAGGAATCTGATTTTGTTCATGTAGCTGCAATTGCAAAACCCAACAGCGGTTTGCAGGATCCATCACTGTAGTAACTGAGGACGCATGTTTTTATATTGCTGATAGAAGTACAAATTGTTTAATGATGGCACTCATTCAGTATTAAGGTGTCTACTACTGGGCATGAATTAACAATTTTGTTTCAAGAGAGGGATAGAGAGAGACCATAAAGACTATCGCAGTGAGAAGAGATTTTCGGAGGCTAATAAGAGAAAATTTATGGGAATGATCAGGAGTTGTCTGATATTTTAGTGTCAGAAAGCACCAATTATTCTTCTGGGTTTTACTATTAATTCCGAACTTTGAAGGCACCGTATTTCAAAAGGTAATTCAAGGAAAGTTTGTAACAACAGCTACTTGCATTTATATAGCATTGTAAACGTCGTAAAGCATCCTAAGGTGTTTCAGAGGAGCACTACCAAACAAAATTTGACAGTGACTCAGTTCATTGGATATTTCCCCCAGTAATACTTTGTAGAGGGCTATAATGTACCAGATTACCTTGCTCCTTTATCTGACGAATCTGCCTCACAGTTTCTTTCAAGATTGCACATTTATCAGGTTTGACATTGAAGTTATCAATGTCACTTAGGTTGGCAGAGATTAGTTCAGCCAGCTCCTCGATGTATTTACTCTCTTGCTCACGACGGCGCTTTTCAATGCTACAATTCACACTGTCAAACACAAGTTATGCAGGATGGTGAATACTCTAATAAAGATTATCAACACCATATAAGATTATCAACATATAATCTATTTCCTGCCAGAATACAGAACCAATTTTCTTTAGCTGCAATCCATATATTGTGCTAATTTATTTTTGCTGTAAAATCAATGACTTCTTCATAGAATTACATTAAGTTACTCTCAGTACAAAATGTTGTAAGTACTGTACTCCATGTTAGCAATCAAGAACAGTCAATTTAGTATACCAACATAATATTTTCTAGAATAGGACTTTCAAAGAAAGTGCTCAATTGAGAGGGTCCATCAGCATCAAAAACCACAGTATATCTGAGCAAACTTATGGGTACCACATTGTTCTGTTGTCCCTTCAGGGTTAAAGAACTGGCACTATATAGTACAGTAGGCTTATCACCAACACAAGCTTTTTTCAAACAGGGCTGAGAATGAAGAACTGACTTGAAATTTCTTGGAGGAGGCGTATGTAGACTGAGGTATCTTCAATGTATTAAATAAATAGTAGTGCCTTAGATTGTTGTGGTAATCACTTTGGCACTGTAGTTGGAACTTGTACTTATCTATTTATTATGGCATCAATTAATCAAACAGACACATTCCAGTGGTGGACCATGTTGGCACACCAACATTCTGGATTGACATTGGTACAATAAGCCCAATTGTATGAAGTCCCAAATTTCAGATAAGTTGGAGGAGCTGGTGCCAATCAAAAAAAAAAGACAAGGCACACCAATATGTATCTCAAGACAGATGGCTCCTGTACTTCTCAACAGTTTACAACCAAATTCGCAATAGATTGCTGTAAGGTTATTCTCAGTATCTCTGATTCAGGTTCCTGTAAAGTGTGGATGAGGATGCTTGTGAATCTGACAGCAAGGTCAAACAAATGGCACATGAAGAAGTGAATATGATTCATGAGAAACCAGAGAGATGAACTGAGTAGTGCAGGGTGAAGTAACTGCTGCGCAGATTGAGGTTCCTTGAGTTTCTGCACTGGAGAACCAATGATGTGTCCCACGTTGAGTCAGGTATGGAACATGAAGGAAGAAACTGTTAGCTGATTCAAGGGGTTGGGGAGGTAAGGGAGGGGAGTTTCAAGTTTAGGTCCTCAGGAGGAGACTGTAAAGTGTGGCATAATGCTGGATCATGGGAGATGTGGTACCAGAGAGAAGGGAAATGAAAAATGCCACGGTCAGGTGAAAACAAGAAAAGCAGAGTTAAAAAAACAAAGGATAAGTTGAAAGATCAGAATAATAGGCTCTGGAACATTAGCTAAGGTGCACACAAGGAAAATTAAAGTGATGTCAACAGAATGGAAATACAGGTGAGGCACGAACGACTCTTAGCAAGTGGCCAGGAGATAAATCCATTATCTCAGGGCCTGGAAACAGCAGGGGAGTATGGCCTGGATGTAGACTTTTCAACAATTACTTACAAGCTGAGGAGAAGCTGACAGAGCAGGTAGCTATGGCAACAGAGGCGTAAAGTATGTGACCAATGTTCAACAAGGTTGGTAAAAGTCTAGAGAATTCAGAGAAGGAATTAAAAATTGACCATGTGCCAGCAAGATTGGTTCAACATTCTAAAGAAGCGGTGACTAATTTAAATAACTCCATTGATCATCAAAAGCCCACTAAAACATTTCAGCACTGAGACTTGGGTTTAAGTGCTAGACATGTTGTTGGTACAAATGAGGGTTTGTTTAATCTGAGATGTCTCAAATATCTATGATTAAAGTCATCTTCTAATTAACTCATCAAAAGAATTCCTCTAATTTACAATGTTCTAGAAAATTGAAAATGGCAGTTAAATATGTCCACAATTCAAATAATCTTTTACAAGAGATCAAGTTTAGCACACCTAAAGGATTTGAACTTCAGAATTCGGATCATGCCAATGCTGATCCATTCAATTCATTCACAGATGAAAATGGGCTATCATTTGGTCGCTTCTGAGATTCTGATCCCGCGCTAAGCTCATGGTGGTGCATTCAAACTGCTTTTCCAGGAAATTTCAGCGTCAGTTCTCAAATGGAAAGATTGGCATGTGAAGTGCCGTAATTTACAGCATGTGTCATCAACCAAGCCTTCCAAGAAATTCTGATTTTTTTAATTTAGAGATATTGGGGGGGGGAAACGATTTTGTAGTATTGTAGAATTTCCCACAGATGGCAGCACTTAATGGTTTCAGTGTGATACCGACGTTTGAATTTAAGCAGGTTCACAAGGGGAAGAATAGAAAAAACCTTTAAATTTAAAGTTTATTCTGATTGGTGCCTGTGAGAGCTAGATAGGAAACTGTGTTGCAAGGCAGAAAATCTCAAATGTTTGATGCAGCTGAAAAGAACACATTGTTTGTACCAAGACTTGATACTGAACACATTAGTCTGGGTTATGACAAGTTTATTTAAATTGCTGGGTACATCCAAAATACATATATAAGACAGTTGTTTTTCTTTATATAGTACTTATCTGAAAATTCACATGGCAACTGAGTCAAATCAATAGTTTGGACAGTGGAAAAATTCAGATCAAGACTTCACTGCCATTTTTTCACTCCTGCCAGCCCAACACTGCCATGGGACAACACCTGCCAAAATATCAGTGGCAATTCTTTAATGTTGTACGCCCCACCACCACCAGCAAGAATGAAGAATTTGACATGAGCCAAATCTCCATTCACAGCAGCAGGACAGGAGAATCCCAGCCACGGACCAAGTTGGAGAATCCAGGCTATCGTTTACACCAGTGATGATTTCCAAGAAATCATCTGCCAACTGAATATACCAAAACAAAATACATTCTTAAATTCTTGCAGCATGTGCACCAAGAATCTGAAGCAAGAACTGCCTACTGTGCACCAGTGCAACTGGCAGGTTATTCTGTATGGGTTTGTTTTAAAAAGTAAAATCAGCTAAAATTATCTAAAATCAGCTTGAGAGGTGGTGACATTCTGGACTCTGATTAAAAATGTTTATTTTTTGGGATAAGCCTGGGATAACCCAAGAGCAAATTTCCCAAAGAGGAAAATATATAAAAAGGAGGCAAAGCTCAAATTTCTTCTCCAAACTGACCCATTCACAAACAATTGCAAGCGATCCCCAAACGGAAGCCCTGGTGCTTATGCCACCTTTCTTCCAAGATTCATTTCAGATGGCCACAATTGGGGAGGAAGGAAAATTGACAATTATATTTAGGATTGCCAACAGTAATTAAATGTTTTCCTCAAGGTTTAATCACATGAGTTGACCCCACACTCCAGTGATTATTCAAACAATATATCCATTCTTGTTATGCACTGCTTTCCTACGCTAGTTGGAAAGCAAGATGGCTCATTACCCAACTGAATGATGCTTGATTGTCAGCCAAATAGCCTTTCCTCCCATTTTTATATCTGGTAAAGCGAAATGTTCAAAGAAATTGATTAAAATAAAAATCCTTTTTTAGTGCCCCCATTTTCCCCCTGGATTACACATAGTGGTGTCCTGAAGATTGATCTTCAATTCCTGGAAACTCCAAAGCAATCCTTGAGGGTTGGCAACCCTAATTACGATACTGTCACTGTCAGTTAGGTCAGACTCACAAGATATATTAATTACAGCTCTTTATATACCTTGATCCCTGAGCATCGAAGGATGAAAGTTTTCGTTTCCTTGAATCAGAATTCACCGGATCCAGTGCGTTTTCTCCGGGTCCGCTCATCTTGAACACATATCAGCGACTGTGAGACAGAAGTGAAGAGGTAAGGGCTCAATTCAGATACAGCCTTTCTTTAGAAGTGGCCACTGATTAGATGAATCTTTCTTATTCTTTTAAAATTGCTGATTTGCTGTTGAATTCAAAAAACACACATCAAATAGCTTTGTCAGGTCCTGTAAGTACCAGAAGAGCAGATATCTAATGCAGCAATATGATTAACTTTAATTAACTAAGACTGCCAAGCTTAATCCTGGCCACAAAATTACTAGGGCCTGTGCTTCACTTTTGTGCCACCTCTGCAGAGATCTTTAAGTGCGTCATTTTCCATTTGTCCTGCACGTGACCCTTATTTCCTTTCAATTTTGAAAGAAATAGTTGGTTGACATTAAAGATGACACAGTTACTTCGTTCCAGTTCTTACCCAATTTGCATAAACAACTCTGACAGGTGATACATGAGATGTGCATTGCAAGCTATCTGATTTAATGCTGGAAATAATCAAACTTCTCTGTGCAAAAGATTTCAGTCTGAACTGTTGTAACGAGATTCCAGCAATTTAAATATGGCCTGAATTCATGGTCAAAGTCTAACCTGACACAAAGGGAAACAGTGAAATTCTCCAGGGATTACAGAAAGATTTCATTGTGCTCCTTCAGGAGTCAATTCTGACCTTAACAGCCAATTTGAACTATATACAAATCTGGCATTGGTGTAATGTTTCAAGCTGACACTAAACTTACAACGCTGATGCACCCTTAGAAAATACTCAGTGAGAAGCCACTGAAGGTAACCAATTCAAAACAAAATGCGAAAGTCAAAATAATTTTCATTGTTCCAAGGTTGCCAACAGTCACAATTCGCAGAATGTGTTTAACATTTAGAATTCATGTGGGAAAGTTGAACATGGGGACAATTCTCCCATTTTTGGGCAGCGGGCTGGGAGAATCATGCAGGGGAGTGGGGGATTTGCGTGAGCTTTTGCTCCCTGCTAATGTCTCCCAGCACTGGATTTCTGATGCAAACTGCTCCACATCAGGTGAGGCTAGCATTTAAATGATATATACTAAATGCATTTTCCAGGTCTGCTTGCTTGTTTCACTCTAGCGGAGATTGCGCTAGCTCCCCACTTTTGGGGAACCATCGACCCGATGGCTGGAGGGAAGGGGGCAATCAGGGCAAGGGCATCGCTGGTGCTGCCCAAGGAGCAAAGTGCCTGTGCCTAGGGATACCTTAGCACCGCCCATCAGGCATGGGGCAATGCCAAAGGGCAGAGCTGTTGGGGGCAGGGTTTAGGGGGTCCTGCTGCTACTTTGTCTGGGGACTAGAGATTCGGGGGGGGGGGGGGGAGGATGTGGAGGAATGACGACAGTAGGGGTGGCTATGATTGGGCCTGGGGCGGCGGCGGGGCAGCATTGCAAGGGTCCTGGGCTGGCCATTGATTGAGCTGACAATGGCAGAGATCAGCCGAGGCCCGCTGGTTTCAGCCTCCCTTGTGGGAATAGGCGCCACCCCCTGAAATTTAATGATACTCGCACTGGTGGCCTCTGCATTGCAGTGTGGGAGATTCTAGTCTGGACTCCCACTGAAAAAACAGCATGAATTACTCCAGTTTTCTTCCAAATTCAACATTTAGAATTTTTACAATTGAATTTCATCCCTAGTTTTCCATGTTTAAATTGCCTGCATAACATCATGAACTTAAGAGTCATGAAATTTGAGAATTGCACAATCATCTTAAGATAAAAATGCAGGGCATCAGAAGATGACAGGAATGCACAACTGGGTAAGTTATTCTTATCGAAAGCCAACATGGACATGAGGAGGCAAATGACCTCCTTCAGTGTTATAACCACTGTATGATTCAAAGAAAACAAATTTCATCACACAGATGATGATGGGAGGAATCACAAGGGTGAACAACAATTGGAATAAACCACAGCCACACTCACCAATGAATTAGGATGAAGATGAATGCCACTATATCAAGGTACACCCTGCCCACAATGAATAGATATCCTGCCAGGCCTTCTACAAGACTATGGCTGTGATAGCACCAAAAAACTAGATTGATCTCTGGTCTTGCATTAACACAGGAGCTTCTGCAGTTCTACCCAAATATTTTACATCATACCAAGAAGCCCACAAAGCTTTAGGAATACTTCTCCTTCTGAAACTACCTTCCTGTCAGTGCCATCATCTTGACACGTGTCTCTTATACACCGAAGTTCATGGGCTAAGTATCCATCTGGTGCTGCTGAAACAGGATTAGTAACGTAGCATTTGGCTTTAAAAACCCGTGTCTGTACAATCAATCTTTATTTCCAGCAACTCCCAAGGTCAGTAATGAGTCAGCATCAGCTCTCTTGAAGAAGTCTCCAGCAGAACCAGATTACACAAAATCCATTTACAAAATAAAAAAAATCTATGTCTATAAAAATACATATCAAAAAGACTAAAATGTCCCTGCACAATCACTCATTATTCTTCCAATAAGCAGCAAATAACAGCATTAATCACACATTCATAAAATGTGAACAATTGTTGGCTAATTAACAGTATTTTTTTCCCTGATTTGCTGGAAAGAGTTGCTCCCCCCCAACCCAGCTCATTTTGCTGCTTGGTAACTTGGAAGGCTTGCTGCGATAGTTAAGCAGAACTTCCTGTTAACAAGGGGCGGAAGTTGAACTTTTTCTTCCTACAGCACTGGTAGATTTTCATTGACTAAAACAACTAAAAAAAAAGCAAAATAACATTCAAATCTCACATTTAATCAGTTTAAAATAATTTGTTCACTTAGTTTAGTCATTCTCAAATTTTACTTTCTGGTTTAAAATTACGAACACAGACAATAACTTGAAAAATGTTCTTTTTGTACAAAGGAAAACGTTCAGTGCAGTAATTGTCTTAGATACTGAGTTAATCCTGCACACGTGGCAAATGGTTAGTCAATAATTTG
The DNA here is from genome assembly GCF_965287045.1 of Carcharhinus amblyrhynchos. NCBI lineage: Eukaryota > Metazoa > Chordata > Chondrichthyes > Carcharhiniformes > Carcharhinidae > Carcharhinus > Carcharhinus amblyrhynchos. The sequence goes on from NC_137339.1 coordinate 13,109,745, forward strand.
ATAGTTTGAATATAGATCCGCTAAATTTTATATAAGCAGCAGGTAAAATAATGGAAACTATACAATGCTGTAGATTGGCGACATACCTATGCAACAATAGCTTAATAAGTAACTAGAGTTCTTGTATAATAATAGCTTAATAAGTAACAGCATGAAGTTAGGAAGAAAAGTTCTCGTAGCATTTTCAGAAAAATGAGGTCAATCAAACAAACAAGAAGATATTGGAAGGAGTTATGATATAGTTTATTTAAAGTTCCCCAGAAACTAAAATAAGGGCCTATATCAAAGACTACATGGCAATTCAAAGTAGAATTGCATGACTGGATAAGAATTCTGATCAAACAGGCAAGCATACAGAAAAGGGCATACAGTCAGGCCAGAAGAGGCGTGATAATGTTGAGTATTACAGAGGTCAGTGTTTAGACCTTTGATATGTCTTATTTACATACATTTCCTGGATGAAGCAATCGATCTCAAGTGTGTTACTTTTGCAAACATTACTAAAACAGGGAGTGCAACAAGAACAGTGAGTGCAGTTATCATCTTGTTGAAGAATTTAGCTCTGTTTTACATCTGCACCAGTAAACAGTAAATCAGACATTGACAAATGCAAAGCATCACAGGACTCTTAAATCGGCCTCACAGGTGGAGGATGTGGTCAAGAAGGCGTATGGTGTACTGGCCTTCATTAATCAAGGGACTGAGTTTCGGAATCGGGAGGTAATGCTGCAACTTTATAAGGCCCTTGTCAGGCCTCACTGTGCGCAGTTCTGGTCACCTCACTATAGGAAGGACGTAGAAGCTACTGAAAGGGTACAGAGGAGATTTACAAGGATGTTGCCTGGATTGGGAGGCATGCCTTATGAAGATAGGTTGAGGGAGCTGGGACTCTTCTCCCTGGAGAGACGAAGGTTGAGAGGCGACCTGATAGAGGTTTATAAAATGTTGAGAGGAATAGATAGGGTGGATTCTCAGAGGCTATTTCCCCGGGTTGAAATGGTCACTACGACAGGACACAGATTTAAGGTGCGAGGAGGCAAGTACAGAAGTGATGTTAGGGGTAAGTTTTTCACTCAGAGGGTGGTGAGTGAATGGAATCGGCTGCCGTCAGTGGTGGTGGAGGCGAACTCGCTGGGGTCTTTTAAAAGACTTCTGGATGAGTATATGGGATTTAATGGGATTGGGGGTTATAGATAGGTCTATGGATTGGTAGGTATTGATGTGATTGGCGCAACTTGTGGGCCGAAGGGCCTGTTTGTGCTGTACTGTTCTATGTTCTATTACATTTTAGGAAAAAGAGTTACGGCAATATACAACAAAAAGAGATTCTGAAAAAGTTTGCCTTCAGGGTCCATAAAAATCAAGTAGGTGATGCTGCCCTTCCCCCTCCTCCACAATTTCTCTCCATTCTCGCCCCTCTAACCCCCTACTATTTGAAGCAAGCAGCTTGCTAGTAGGCCTCAAAATGGCTTAGGCACCCCATCCAAAAGTTAAATCGGGTGTGGAGAAGAAATTAAAAAAGGAAGCAGAACGTTGGAATACGTAACCAGATCAATGCAGCAGAGAATACAGAAGTTCTGCTGAAACTTTATACTGCATCTTGATTCAACCGCTCTTTGCCACACTTCAAATGAGGGAAATAAATGCATTTGAAAGAGTGAAAAGAGCAGAAATAATGATCACGAGGGTAGAAAGAATGGGTTGGATTAGAAAATCTTACAACACTATCCAGAAAGGATCAAACGTTGCATGCACTGTTATGATAATATGAACCAGAATACTGTTCTGTCAATTATGTCAGTAAAATGAAAACAAAAGTCTAAATAATTTAAAATAATTTTAAAATAAATCTTCACTTGAGGGGGGTAATAAATATTTGGCATAATCTGTCAGCTACATAGGGCAAATCACCAAAACTGGAGAGGAGGCAGTTGGATGCTAGTTTGGATAAAATGAAATATGAGATGGAGAAGTTGACCTTTTCACATCCTTGACTTTTTATTTGTGTTCTTAAAATATTTCAAGTTTCAAAATCATACTGATTAGTTATGACTTTAGCCAATATGTGGACTGTTGGACAGTGTCTGGTTAAATTGACTTTCGAACCAGCTGATCCCAGAGTAAAAATCTTGCTACTCCATTTTCAGATTCATTGGCAAGTAATTATGCTGTGCCCTTCCATACTGAGTCTTGATAGAGATGGCTGGCTCCGTTTGGCACATCCAATAGAACAAATGACAAGTAGCTAAAAAATTTCCAGTCATTGGATAACAGAAACATGCGATCTGGTAACTTGCACACTCAAGTACATTTTATCTACTTGTAAAACAATGTTGAGGGAGCTCGGTCTTTTCTCCTTAGGAGAGATGAAGGATGAGAGGTGATCTGATAGTGGTGTATAAGATAATGAGAGGTATTGATCAGGTGGATTCTCAGAGGCTTTTCCCCAGGGCTGAAATGGCTGCCACAAGAGGACACAGGTTTAGGGTGCTGGGGAGTAGGTACAGAGGAGATGTCAGGTGGTGGGCGAGTGGAATTGGCTGCTGTCGGTGGTGGTGGAGGCAAATTCGATAGGATCTTTTAAGAGGCTTCTGGATGAGTACATGGGATTTAATAGGATTGAGGGTTATAAGTAAGCCTAGTAGGTAGAGATATGATCGGTGCAATTTGTGGGCCGAAGGGCCTGTTTGTGCTGTAGTTTTTCTAATGTTCTATATAATAGCCAGCTCTACCTTTTGACTACTGTCATACTGTTTGCCCAACACCAAGTGCTGAGTGAGTTCCTTCAGTCCTCAAGGCAAGCTTTGCTTCCTGGTCATTGAATCCCAGCAAGAATTCTCACAACACCAAGTTAAAGTCCAATAGGTTTATTTGGTAGCAAAAACTACTAGCTTCCAGAGCGCTGCCCCTTTGTCAGGTGAATAGGAGTTCTATTCATAAACAGGGCCCTGTTTATGAATAGAACTCCCTGTTATATGCCCTGTCTCTGAATAGAACTCCCACTCACCTGACGAAGGGGCAGCGCTCCGAAAGCTTGTGGCTTTTGCTACCAGATGAGCCTGTTGGACTTTAACCTGGTGTTGTGAGTCTTCTTACTGTGTTTACTCCAGTCTAACGCTGGCATTGCCACATCATTTAATCCCAACCATTTTTAATGCTCAAACTATTGCAATCACAATGCCCACACCTGAAATCTCAATTTGTCAATTGTCTCCATAGATTCTGCCTGATCTGCCCAGCAGTTCCAGTATTTTCTGCTCTTTGTTTCAGATTTCCAGCATCCACAGTATTTTACCTTTTTAAAATTTGTAATCTAATCTCCTGTTCAACCCTGAGATACCTCCATTTTTCATTACCAACGGCACCTCTCAACATTGCCTGTCAGCTTCCTCTTTGATGGCTTCCAATACTGAAACCCTTTTATATCGTAGTCACCCCTGGAATTATCTTCTAGGAACCTCAAAACTCTTCTACAAATACTTGGTTCTGTCCCAAATTTCACTTATCTACCACCTTTCTGCCTACCTCACCTACACTGGCTCCTTATCCTCAAATTTATTTATTTCAAATTTCTTCCCATGTAAACTCTTCTTGGCTTTGCCTTATCCTATGTTTGTAAACTCTTCCCCAGTTTTATACAGTATTGTGCCCAATTGATGCCAATTCCCAAAATCAAAATGCAAAAACAGCTAATGTGCTGTTATCGAGATTGAATACACAATCCACTTGATAACAAACGCATGGGTTCCTCATACTAGGTAGCCTTAATGTTTACAGTACTTGTTAGTAGTTATGCTAATTCTACAGAATATATTAGTGCATCAGGGAAATAGCTAAAAGTAATAATAATGTGGTATAAATTACATACAGTTGCTACTCGTTCAATATGTTAATAGTTAATGTGCTTAGATCATAGGCTTTCTTTGTAAGGTGCCTCCGTCCCTCGTTTAGGCAGCAGTCTAGGAATTACACCTGTTATCCAAAGTCAGTTCTTTTTATTCTTTTGTTGATCTTTCTGCCTGGTCCATTTATGAGATCAATCCCCAGTGAACCTGGCAATGTAATTTTTAAGATGTGCCAAGACAGTACCATTGGTGCTCTAAATCACTACACAATGTAATAGGATACAGGTCTTGTGCTCATAATTCCCCATTTGGCAAGTTCCAACCTCCCCTGTACCAACAAAGAAGATCAAGCAATTTGCTCCAGAAAGAAACAGCAATACCATGCATGAAGTATCATGTACCTCTCTCGTCCAAATTCCTGTTGCTAGTTCAATTTAGAAATGATCCCTGGCACAAGATGCAACGGTAAACTAAAAATTTACATCTAAGTAATCAAAATAAAACATCCTATTAAAATAAGTTTTGGTAACACAAGCTTACATGATCACATAAGTAGCTCTGCAAATAGTATAGACAGATATAGTGAATTATTTATCCCCATTAAAGAATTCTTCCACATTCATCTCTTCATGTTAAAAACAGTGATATGGCTACTGCAGAAAACACAAGTGTCAATTGACATCTGGAAGGTAATACACGTCCTTTCATCTGAGGAAGAGCTCCAAGCCTAACAGTCAGCTAATAACAGAATCTGAGCATCAATCTCCCAATGCTTGGTACTGACATACTGCAACACCCAGCTATAAAATGCAAATTTAAAAATACCTTTTGAATAACCAATCGCCCTCTTTTAGATGGGATCAAATCCAGCCTCTAAAAGTGAAAGAGAAGACTTCACACAGGCCTTCAATCCCCAATATAATTTCTAATTAGAACACTTTTATTTTATTTTAAAACTATGTTTTAATTTGACTATTAGGATGTTATTTTCTGCTTATTAGACACCTAATTAGCTGAACATTTATAACTGTAATTCAGATTTAATGTTTTAATTCCAAAGCCATTTATACAAAATAAGGTCATGGAACTTTAATTACTGCTCCTTACGTGAGAAACACTAACACTAAACATGGCAGATGTGGATTAGCAGCATGGTTTTTACAGCACAGTATAAAAGAACAGCACGGCTCAGAAAAATAACCACAGGTTCTTCATGCAAACCACTAATTAAAAATGCTGTATTAATGACCTGTATCAATCAAACTCAAAATCATAATTACTGCAGTGCTAATTTTTTCCCAACTCTTATCAGAGTTATTTATATACTAATATGTTGCAAATGGAGGTTACTTGGGGCTTATTTTCAAACAGATTGTGAAAGACTTCAAAACTTATTTCCAAATTTAAAAGTAGCTATTCACTTATAATTTAAACCTTTAAATTGTTGATTAAACTATAAACACTGATAATGAAGGTATCTGTTTCAACAGTAAAAAACATTGCATTAGCATAGTACTAATATATAATATAGTAAGGGTTGCAAACGTAGCACTGTACATCACGCAAACCAGCCTCCCATCCACTGACTCTACACTTCCCGCTGCCTCGGAAAAACAGCCAGTATAATCAAGGACCCCACACACCCAGACGTGCTCTCTTCCACCTTCTTCCTTCTTGAAAAAAGATACAAGAGTCTGAGAACACAAACCAACCAACTCAAGAACAGCTTCCTCCCTGCTGCCATCAGATTTTTTGAATGATTGTATACCGTGTTACCACCTCTGCTGAGTCTGGGGCATTATCTGTAAAATACGATTCCGTGAAACAAGCCCCCTGATTTGTAAGGAGCACATTAGAGTCAACAGGGCTGAAATTGCCATGTCATTTCTGCTGCTGAGGTCAATCTGCAGGTCACTCAGTTCCTGACCTGATTGCAATCACAGTTCAACCGTGTACAAGAGCACAGTTGAGTTCTTGAGATGAGCTGAGAGGGACTACCCTTGCCACCAAACTGCTTTGGACCAAGTGTGGCACCAAACAGCCCAAGCAAAACTGAACTAAATGACGATTATGTGGAATTCTCCACACGTTGGCGTCTTCCTGGTGCAAAGGAAGATGGTTGTGGTTGGAGGAGGTTAATCATCTCTGTTCCAGGGCAACAGGAGTTCCTCAGGGTAGTGTCCTAGGACCAACCATCTTTGTCAGTAACCTTTTCATTATGACGTCAGCACCATTCACGACTCCTCAAGATACCAAAGCAGTCCATGTCCAAATGCAGCAAGACCTGGACAATATCCAGTGACAAGCAACAATCTCACCATACAAGTGTAAGGCAATGACCATCTCTAAGAGATGGTCATAGAATCACTGAATCATAGAAACCCTACAGTGCAGAAAGAGGCCTATCGAGTATGCACAGACCAAAATCCCACCCGGGCCCTACCCCCATATCCCTACATATTTACCCGTTAATCCCTCTAGCCTACACATCCCAGGACACTAAGGGGCAATTTTAGCAAAATTCAATTGCTGAATCCCCTGCTTTCAACATCCTGGGGATTACCATTGACTAGAAATCAGCCATACAATTACTGCGGTTATTAGAATAGATCAGAAGTTAAGAATCCTGCAATGAGTAGCATACTTCCCGACTCCTCAAAGCCTGTTCACAATTTGCACAAGGCATAAGTCAGAAGTGTGATGGAACACCTCAATTTGTCAGGATGAATGCAGTTCCAACAACTCAAGCAGCTTGATACCATGCATGAGAAAGCAGCCTGCCTGATTGGCGCTACTTCCACAATCATTCACTCCCTTCACACACTGACAGTGCATATCCATGTACAATAGTCAAATGCAGGAACTCACTAAGGATCCTTCAACAGCACCTTCCAAACCCACAACCAGTAGCTATCTTCTAGGAGGACAAGGACAGATACATGGGAATACCACCACCTGAAAATTTCCCCACCAAGTGATCACCAACTTGACTTGGAAATATATCATTCCTTCAATAATACAGGATCAAAATCTTGGAATTTTCCTAATAGCAACATGGGGGTATCTAGACTACATGAACTGCAACAATTCAAGGTGGTAGCTCACCACCACCTTTTCAAGAGCAATTAGGGATTACAGGTCTGGTCAATGAAGCTCTCATCCCACGAATGAATTTTTCAAAGCTGTAAGAGTAACAATAGGGCAAATGAATCAGTGAGTAGGGAACAGAATGTATGGTGGGGGCCACAGCACCAGAATTTTTGCAAGAATAATTTTTCACTTTAAGATGTTATTATCTTCCTGTCTTGCTGTGCCCGAAAGCCACTTGCTATTCATCAGTTAAGTGCATGAGTAAGCAACCTACTCCTGTGCCTCTTCAGTGCTGCTCTCAAATCATACTGCAAGGTGTACAAAATACGTTGTTTCTTAAAATAATAAATGTTCCCTGGTTGAAATGTATAATCATCTGCAGTGTGAAGCACAGATTGGAGCCTTCTTAACATCCCTTAACTATTTCCCCATTAGAAATCCAGATGATAGCTGTGCAAAACTGTAGTTGATACAAATAGAGATCATGTGTAAACATCAGACTTCAGATCAGACTTCCTTTATAAGATTGTTTCTCTACACCCCACAAAATGTGATGTGTACACTACCTTTTTTTTTTAATTTATCCATTTCATATTTAGAAAGATGATTTGTCTCAGTATTCTACAAGTACTGAACCAGAAGGTGGCATAGTCAATGTACAATTTAGTGACAAATTAAAAGCAAAATAGGGTACCACATAACATTGTGACATCCCAAACTGATCTCTAAATAAATCATACATATTAATTCCAGAATATGACAGAGGCTATGGGATAAAGGATTAAAGGCAACAGTGATGATAAAACACATGACCAGGTACAATACTTAAATCCTTTGAATGAAATGCAATGTAGAAAAATTGAGAGGTGCAATCGCGATTGATTAAAGAAATTCAATTTATTCAATGTTTAAAGGTGGAACAAAGTAGGAAACCAATGTTGATTGTACATCAATTGTGTTTAAATTATAAATAGGTTTTTAAAATATTCATTCATGGGGCATGGGCGTCGTTGGCTGGCCAGCTTTATTACCCATCCCTAGTTACCCGAGGCAATTGAGAGTCAACCACATTATTTGTCATGTTACACTCTGTAAATAAATGTAAGATTGAATAAAGACTGGCTCCAATACGATCCTTCACCAACTGGCTTTCCAGAACAGAATAACTAATGAAGTAGAAAAACATTGAAAGCCAACACTTGAAGGTATAAAGCGACATACTTCTAATTAGGCTTAAAAACAACAGCAGAGTAGCAGAAGTAGATTCCAAGTAAAGACATAGGAGTGTCAAAGGTGAGTAAAAAACAGCAGAAAGTAGCATCAAACTGTTTCGAAATAGAGCCGAACATTAAGAACGTAAGAACATAAGAAATAGGAGCAGGAGTAGGCCATCCAGCCCTTCGAGCTTGTCCCGCCATTCAATAAGATCATGGCTGATCTGTCGTGTCTCAGTTCCACATTCCCGCCCTCTCCCCATAACCCTTAATCCCCTCACTTATCAAAAGCCCATCAACCCGCGTCTTAAAAATATTTAGCGAGGCAGCCTCCACCACCTCAACGGGCAGAGAATTCCAGAGATTCACCACCCTTTGAGTGAAGAAGTTCCTCCTCAACTCCGTTCTAAACCGCCCCCCCTTTATCTTGAGGCTGTGCCCCCTAGTCCTACTGTCCTTTCTGAGCAGGAAGAGCCTCTCCACCTCTATCCTATCCATCTCATTCATCATCTTATACGTCTCAATGAGATCTCCCCTCATTCTTCTAAACTCTAACGAGTACAAGCCTAGTTTATTCAGCCTCTCCTCATAGCTCAACCCCCTCAACTCCGGTATCAGCCTAGTAAACCTCCTCTGCACTCCCTCCAAGGGCAAAATATCCTTGCGTAAGTACGGCGACTGAAACTGCACACAGTACTCCAGCTGCGGCCTCACCAATGCCCTATACAGCCGCAGCAAGACCTCCCTACTTTTATATTCAATCCCCCTCGCTATGAAGGCTAAGTAGTTATTTGATACTTGCCCGACCATGTAAGCCCCAATATTCACCAACAACGAAAAGGCGCTCCATTACACCTCTCAAAAAAAGAGACAGAAATGAAGAACTCTCAAATATCTGAGGAAAATGGCTATAAGACGGTCCAAATAGTCTGAAATCCTAATGGAAGTTCCTGAATGTGATCAAAATGATTGGCAGATTAAAATGAGAAACCATAAATTCCCACCTATACATAAGTATTCTTCCAACTGGTTAAATTAATGAATTTTTTCCCTCTCCTCCTAATGAACACCAAGGTGAACACACTCCATTTCCCCTTCCCTCCCCACTAGTTGCATTTCCTATTCCAATTCACCTATTCAATTGGCTGGCAATCCATTTCCCTGCCAATACCCTGCAGCTAAAATAGGATACTCTTATCCAGTTTCATTCTCCCTTTCACAGTCAGTCAGTTCCCCAACTGACTGTCGATTCAATTCCCTAACCGCTCCCATCAATGGCTGCATTTTTTCTGTTCTTGTCTCAATTCCTTACTTTCGCTGATCGAAATTCCTCTTTCCTGCACTCCTTTTCCCTCCTCCTCCAGCTCCCCTCTTCTCAATATCTTCACCCTTTCTCAATTTCTCCCACCCTGCTCCCCTTCTCTCACCTCAAATTTACTTCCCCTTTCACTCTACTACACTAGTTTCATCATCCACCCCCATGTAAATCTGCTGTGCTGTAGAAGCTACATTAGACTAAACTACAGATGCACATTACAGAATATCAATTGGTAAAGTGCTAACAACAGTAACTAGAACATTTTTAGAGTCACTGAGAACAACTGGCAGTCAAATATTACATACAGGTACCAACTGATCCTTTAATAATCAACCAGAGCACCTTTCTTTAAAGGAAAAACAATCATGGTTGCAGCCTCCCAGCAACAGACAAATTAAATGACAGTACTGTAAAACAATCTCTGCTGTCAGAATGCAATAGGCATATTATCAGAACAAAAATAATTTTACAAAAGCTATGTCTGTTAGAGGCAGTCTACAAATCTTACAGAGAACAGTGCAAGTAAAGACTATTTAAATCTGGAAAAATACACAAGTGAATGCACAATCCTGCATTTTGAACAAGTATCGGAAAGCTTAACTAATAAGCAGAGGTGAAAGGAAGTATACTGCACATGTTGAACAACCATCATGAAGTTCCGGGGACAAACCATGTAGAATTTAGCCTATAAACAGAGCTTACAAAGTCCAATATAACTTAAAGTATCAAGACAAATACCTATATAGACCAACCTTTTCCATTGAGCAGCAAGTGCACATACATAATAATAGCCAAAAATAGATGACCTAAATGCCTCTACCAAATATTAAAGGGAAACCATAAGCAGTTAACACTGTGCACTGGATTGAATTAGGTCCATTGGTATTTCCAGGGAAAAGACAGGATGCAATGCAAACAATACTAATCTATAATATTAGTGCTGCATCTCTTCCCAACACCAAGCAGAAATATTGCACCATACAAAAAATAATGTATCCTCATGAAATAAAGACAGAAGCTGTCGAAATAATTAAACCATTATTGGACACTTCCTCTGCTGATATGAAGTCTGCTTCCATATGTAAATATTTTACACCCAACTCTTCTAATTCAGCACCTCTCAATCTCTTTATTGCCTCTATTATGTTGGACATCATCAGACATCTAGTGTCAGAGAAGCACTGAGTAATTTCTTGCTGCTCAATGTTGGGAAGACAGATGCCCTCCATCATCAGTCCCTGCCGCAAAATCCCTCACCACTGAGTCCCTGGTCACTCTCTATGTCTGAAGTAATTAATAAGGGGATCGGGGTGGTGGGGAAAAGACAGGAGAATGGGGATGAGAAAAAGATCAGCCATGACTGAATGGCAGAACTGACTTGACAGGCCGAGTGGCCTAATTCTGCTCCTGTGTCTTATGGTTTGATTGGTCTGTCTGCAACATTTGTTGTCCTGTTTAATTTCCGACCCAGGTCCCATTAATCGCAGACTCAGTTTGCTAAAATCCAATCTCCCCTCAAGTGTGTAGAAAACGCTTATCGACAGGAAAACTAATCCAAATCTCAATGTTCCAACCCCTGTCATTAACAGAAATTGAATGGAGTGGACACCAAACCCACAACTTCCAGTAGATTTCAAGAAACGTTATGATCCTATCTCAGCACTGAATCACCTTGTCCTCCATGGAGCAGAAAGCCTTAAAAAGACATTGATCCCCCCAGGAAAGATATGAGAAAGACAGAATGTCATATCCTCTGATACACCTTCCACCACCACTAGGCAATGGACAAGTGGATGCAGGAGGGATTTACACATAAGAAAGAGAATTTTAAATTTAAGGCATTGGGTGACCTGAAGCCAAACAGTTTTCCTTTTGTGCAGTAGCAAAATAAGCAAGCAGAAAGTAGTGCCAGATAGGATACGTGCATCAAATATCTGAATCAACAAACTTACGGAGAGCTGAGTTTCAGAGACTGGTGACCAAGGCATATATGAAGGTTTTGGCAGCAACTGGGCCGTGTAAGGGAGAGGGGGGTTATATTGCTAGTAAGCAGTCTATGTGACGAATGAGATGGTTGAAAAATGAACAGGACAAGGTTGCAAACAGTCTAGTTCAGCCAAAGATAGTGGCCAGGGAGGGATTGGATTCAACGATAAAGGTATGTCTTTTGCAGCAAGGACTGAAGATGAGGGGTATCTGTCTTCTCAATGTTCAGCAGCAGGAAATTACTGCTCATTTGAGACTAGATATCAAAGTCTTAAAGAACAGGACAATAAAGAGGTTGAGAGGAGTGGTGAAGTAAAAGAGCTGGTGTACCTGTTATATGAAAAGTCTATATCAGCAGAGAAAGAGGAAGTGGCCAAGCATGGTTCTCTGGGGGATGAAGTTAAAACCATAGGTACAGGTATGCTCTTAAAATCTTCAAAAAAGTGGACAGCATTCAGGGAGAATATTTTCATTGACTTCCATCAAAGCCGTTTTGAATCTGATTAGAGATGCAAACAGGAAGCTGCAGGAGCAGAGACTGCAAGACAATGGAATGTTCAAGAAGCTTCGAAAGAAAGGGAGATTGGAAATGAATAGGAATTATGAAGAACAGAAGTATTTTTGAAGAGGATGCTGATGTTTTGAAGAGGAGGATGAAAAATGCCTGAGGAGAGGGATCCACTCAATACAGTAGCAAGGTTAGATAACATTTAGGAGCTCAATGAGAATTGTGGTGAAGGAGCAGGAGATGGACAAGATTTGTTTTGAGAAGGTTAAGAAGGGGAACATGGGAGAGCTTGGTTTGGTGGGAAAGGATGGGGAGGGTGGAAAATCAGCAGAGGCAGCCCAAAGGATGGTCTCCATTGTGGTGAAAAAGGAAGTGCTATGCTCCTTCCACTGGGGGATTTTAATAGTGACTTCTTTGTAGTGTTCATGTAAGAACATAAGCCTATTGTGACACCAATAAATAAACTTTAAACTTACTGTAAGATGAAGGAGGCAACAGGATAATGTCAGCAGAAGCAAATGGCAGCAGAGGGAAAAAAGTCTGCAGATGCAGGTCTACCTCAGAAAACCTTTGCAGACTTTTGGCAGAAGCAAACTAAGGTGGATAGAGTAATGGCTGACTAACCCAACTATGAATCACATGCACTCACACTCATCTCACTAGGCCTTGAGACTGAAAAGATGAAAGCCATACCAGAACAACAACAGATGGATGGAGGCTTTGCTAGAGATAAAGCCATTTAAATGGAGGGGAGGGAATGCTTATGTAAATCAACATCGTCAGGGTCTTATGGTGGAGAAGAATCTAGTCTTAATGTATTTTTTCTAGGGTAATTGCAGAAGGAAATGGAGCTGGAAGAGGGTATCGCATGGAGCTGAGTAAAACAAAGAAGTGGTCAGGCAGCTTTGTCAGTGATGAAAACCACAGGAGTAGACAGGCCACAGGACACGGCAAAGTCAAGAAACTGAATATGGGTTGGAATAGAGATGTTTGAGAAACATAAGAATGTAGTGAACTCTGAGAAGGGAAAGCAAATGGACCAGAGGTGGAAACTGGAAGTATCACAAAGTTGTTCATGCAGATGGAAAAGAGAGAGAACTTTTATCTGGCACTTGGGGAACAGAAGACAATGAAGATTTGGGAGAGTCAAGAGGGGTAGAATCGAGAAAACAGCTTAGAGGAATAGATGCATTAGGAGTAGGAGAAAGAGGTTAAGATGATTTGATGACCCAACTGGTGGCTTGAATACCGCAAAGTGCCGGGTAGGCACAGGGGCTTCAGCAAGGGGCTGAAAACCAAATTCAATTCAAAGCTGATATCTGTATCCCTAACAATACCTCCCCCCAACAACAGCTTCATTAATCATTCTTATTAACAACATAGAACCACAGAATACCAACAGTGCAGGAGGATGACATTTGGCCCAGTGAATCTACACTGACTGTCTGAAAGAACATTTTACCCAGCTCCTCACCTTGTCCTATCGCTATAACTCTGCACATTTACAACAGCTAATCCACCTAACCTCCATATCTTTGGATGCTAAGGGACAATTTAGCATGGCCAATCCATTTAACCTGCACATCTTTGGACTGTGGGAGGAAACCAGAGCACCACGCAGACACAGGGGATACAGGGAAATATGCAAACTCCACACAGACAATCACCCAAGGCCGGAATTGAACCTGGGTCCCTGGCACTGAGGCATCAGTGTCAAACATTGTGCTACTGTGCTGCCCTTATTTACTTTCAATCTGCTACCTGTTGATCACCATCTCATTTTACATTCTAGGTTTAAGAAATCTAAAAGGTAAATATAAATTTGCAAGTAAAAGAAAATAAACCAATCAAGCCCACTCAGTTACATTATGCAATAGCAGATGGAATCTCAGTTCAATGTCATAAAAATAGTACATTTCCCACATTACTATGCAATAAACATGACATAAGTTAGTCTTTACTATTTGAACAACCTTACTCAAGTATAAAGCAACAACTCCAGAAGAGGAGAAAACATGGAGATGACATGAGTGGGTGGTAACATTCTGCTGTTAAGATGAGTGGTCACTGTATAAGGCTTCAATCAATTAATTGAGAGTTCATTGAATAGTTGTATTTTTCAGGCTTCTGTATTAAGCTGCTTCAGTTTCTTTGGGGAATAAAATGAATGAATTGCTTTCTTCAATGTGTACAATCCTCAAAAATTTATACAAGCACTCTTCAGATTGAGAAAAAGCACCATTTCTCCAAGGAGGGGAATTTACTCTCAAGTAAAAGTTCTACTACAACCTTTGCTTTTACTTAATATTGCAAATGGAAACTGCACATACAACCTTCAATTCAGATTCTCAAGCCATAGGAAACTCACTTTCCTGTAGCCTTTGGAAACATGACAGGTTCTCAGAAACAATTTTTACACCAGCAAATATATAGTTATTGCAGGCATGGGCTGTCATTGAATGTTTTATCTCTACCCTGCTCAGTGCATGCACAAACTAATTCCCTGCATCACTTGGCTGTTTTTATGTAATAAAGTTGCTGAACAGCAATTTTGTCAGCAAATATGCATATCGATAAAGATCCTTGAGAGTTGTAATTTTATACCAAATGTTTTACGTTAGGCACATGCAAATTTAGACGCAGAAGATTAAGAATATATTTTGCCAATCTGTAGCTCTTTGACTCATTCGTGGCATAAAAATATAAAATACACATACTGAAAGGAACATTCACCAATCTGGATGGTAGGACCCAACTCAGAATAGTATTTTCTATTGCTCTACTAGCATAGACTATACAGTGCCTATAAAGATTACCAATCAACTTGTATTACTTTCTTGACAAAAGTTCACATTTAATTCAGGAAAACACATCATAGTACTTTAAAGAAGCATAAACAAACAAGAATTTACCCCAAGTTAAAAAAAAAAAGAGGATGGGTGGCCAAAAGCTTGGTTAATGAGTTAGATTTTAAGGGGCGTCTTTAGGCTTAGGAAGGTTACTTCACAGCTTAGGATCAATACAGCTCATGGCATGGATGCCAATTGGAGAGCATACAAAGTGAGAATGCCTAAGGTGACAGCTGGAGAAATCGAGTTTGTGTAGGGCTCAAGGGGTTACAGAGACAACCAGGAGCAAGGTCATGGTGGAATTTCAACACAATGACGTGAATTTTTAAATCCAGGAGTTGCTAGAAGAAAACCCAATGTCGGCCATCATGCACAGGGCACAACGGGACTTGGTTCAGCTAAGAAAAGCTGAGTTTGGGATAAGCCTAAAGTTTATAAAGAGTGAAGGATTCAAAATGGGCAAAATATTAATTGGAAAAGTTCAGCCTGGAGGTCACAAAAGCATTAATAAAACTTTCAGAAGCATAAAATCATCTCATTCATTGCGGCACATTGATTAGCATTGCTGCCTCACAGCACCAGGAAGCCAGGTTTGATTCCGGTGTCTGAGAGAGTTTCCTCCAGGTGCTCTGGTTTCCTCCCACAGTCTGAAAGACGTGCTGGTTAGGTGCACTGGCCATGCTAAATTCTCCCTCAGTGCACGCGAACTGGTGGAGTATGGCGACTAGGTGATTTTTACAGTAACTTCGCTGCATTGTTAATGTAAGCCTACATGTGACACTAATAAACGATATAAATGTCCTTTTGGAGACAAAATGCGCCATCCTTACCTGGTCTGACCTACATGTGACTTCAGACCCACAGAAGTATGGTTGACTCTTAACTGCCTAGCAAGCCATTCAATGCTGCCAAAATAATAAACCCTGGCCAGTTGACCCTGCAAAGTCTTTCTTACTAAGATCTGGGAACTTGTGCCAAGAGGAATTTTCCCCGATTTGCACTGATGTCAGTTTTGCTCAGGTTCTTTGATGCCACACTCAGTTAAATTTTACTCTGATGTCAAGGGCAATCATTCTCATCCCAGCTCTGGAGCTTAGCACTTTTGTTTGGTCAGGAGCTGAGAGGCCTTGGCAGAACCCAAACTGAGCATCAGCAAGAAGGTCATTGTTGAGTAGGTGCTGCTTGATAGTATGTTGGTAACATTTTCCATCGCTTACAGAAGTCAATCACGCACGTGACTGAATGAGTGCGGCCCCAACAACACTTAGGAAGTTCAACAAGACCCAGGACAAAGTATCCTGTCTGACTGGCACCTTACACATTCACACCCTGCACCACCAGCAGACAGCAGCAGCAATGTATGTCATTTACAAAATTCACTGCACCAAATCTCCTTCAACGACACCTTTTGAATCCATGACTACAACCATCTAGAAGGGCAATGGGAGCCGATACCTGGGAACACGACCACATGCAAGTCCCCCTCCAAGCCATGCACTACACTGACTTGGAACTACACTGCTGTTCCATCACCGTCATGGGGTCAAATATCTGCAACCTCTTTTTTAAGAGCATTGTGGATGTGCTTACACCAAGTACACTGCAGCGGTCCAAGACAGCGGCTCACCGCCCCCTCCTCAAGGCCAATTAGGATGAGAAACTAATGCTAACCTTACCAGTAGAACTCTCATCCCAAAGAATTTTAAAAATACAAGTTGAGGTGGGTAAAGTTGTACAGGTGAAGGTAGGTGATCTTTGTGAGGATGATCTTTGGAAAGGATATGGATCAGCAGCTCAGCAGGATCAAATAGGATAATGAGTTCATAGTTTAATACAATGATGGACAATCAGCAGCTAAGCAGATAGCTAAGAAACAGAGTTCAAGATGATGGCTTTGGCCTTCCTAATATTTAATTCATCTGTTTTATATTAACAAAGCTCCTAATCCGATCTGCTATTTTCCCAACCAAAGTTGTACATCAGTAGCATCTAAATAACACAAACCAGCCTCCCATCCATTGACTCTGTCTATACTTCCCACTGCCTCAGTAAAGCACCCAGGGCATTCTCTCTTCCACCTTCAGGAAAAAGATACAAAAGTCTGAGGTCACATACTAACCGACTCAAGAACAGCTTCTTCCCTACTGCAGTCAGCCTTTGAATGGACTTACTTTGCACTAAGTTGATCTTTCTCTATACCCTCGCTATGACTGTAAGATTACATTCTACACTTTCTCGTTTCCTTCTCTACGAATGGTATGCTTTGTCTATAATAGCGTGCAAGAAACAATACTTTTTACTATGTTAATACGTGTAACAATAATAAATCAAATAGTAGCAATAGAAGTAGGATTGGGTAGATGATCTAAACAAACCTAATTATGTTTTTTACTATTCAGGCACTACATGTTGAAGTTTAAATAAATATGAAAACTATCATTTGGCTGCATATCTATTATACTGTTGGATAAACTTCTCCAA
Organism: Carcharhinus amblyrhynchos; assembly: GCF_965287045.1. Taxonomy (NCBI): domain Eukaryota; kingdom Metazoa; phylum Chordata; class Chondrichthyes; order Carcharhiniformes; family Carcharhinidae; genus Carcharhinus; species Carcharhinus amblyrhynchos. The sequence continues at coordinate 13,127,036 of NC_137339.1, forward strand.
GGATATAACACGTCTCCAAAACGACTGAAGGAGTATTTTATGATTGTTAAGCAAATTTCATTGCTTTTACATGCTGACCAGCAGGGAAAGTGCCCCAAATTTCATAAGCATTAGTCACCATGTACCTCAGCTTCAATCTGTAAACATCTGGGTGATCCTGCAACTTCTTGTAATAGTGCGATCAATCATCATGTGTCATATCTGAAAAACAAGAGACATTAAACTTTTTGGTACAAGATGGAGCCAATGTGAACTTATTCAGAAGTCTGGTATCTGTAGACACGTGACCTAACAAGGTCTTCATTGTCTTCCAATGACTGAAAGAAACACTGTCATTTCAGCAGAAGTACGAGTAAAACAAAACTGAAACAAGTTCAATCCAACACCTTCACTCCCATTATGAGCAGTAACTTCTTATGCATCATAGTAGGGTGCTATAGTTGTCCACGTTTCAACTTGTTCCTTGTTATGGAACGATTTATTTTTTGCACAAAGGGTGGTGTATTTCCAATTAACATTACAGCTGGGAAACTATATCACAAAATCAGATATTATCCTCACTGATTCATGTCAACTCCTGCAACTAGCAAAGAGGAAACTAACCCAAGTTTCAGATAAAATTTTATTTACAATTTTAATACAGGAGTGGAAGATTTTACTTTGCTCCTGAAACTAGTTTCTTGTTTAAATCTGATGTTGCTTGGCTGCCTAATATACATATGGAGTGATACAATAACCAGAGTTTCACATTTGATAGCTTCCTGACATTAGTTGGATCATTGATATGTACTCTCTCATTAGGGGGACTTGCAATGATAAGATCATCAACTTTACTCATGCGCGTGTTAAAAAGTTCGCAGAAAGACCTTCGATCATAATTTTTGCAGCGATTGCTTCTCCATTGGTACAAAAGGCTGGTTAAAAGCAGAAAAAAATCATATCCTAAAGTAATTTTCCTGCCAAGTAATAATACAAATCATTGCGAACTTTTGCACCTTTTTGTTTGGCAGAGTTGTGAAAAGGGGTAGACATCTGCAATTTAGTGCGATGAGAAACAGTTTCAAGGACACAGACATTCAAAGCAACATTTATTAACGGTTCCTGCAGTAATTCAATTGGAAGCTAAAGTGAGATAGCTGACTAGTGTATATTTCAGTAGCTATATCATTTGTACAAAACATGGATCTGCAAGAGAGTAGGAATACTATATTTTGCCATAAGCAACACGAGTTTCATCATATGTAAGCACACTATTGACCCATTTTCAAACAAAGGAGGAAAATTCTAGTATAAATCTCCACAGCTATCTCATTTGCCAGACAAAACATTGTTTCCATTTTCATTTTGAAAATATGGAACAGGCCAAGGTCATTCCAAAAAATAAAGATCTGTTTTGAGTCCCATGTACTAAAAGGGCCCCAAACATTCTTGGGGCAAAGTGGAATTTGAGATTTATGTGCTAAGCTAGAATTTCTGGAGGGATCAGGGCATCTGACTAAAACATACAGAACTCCATACCAGCATAAAACATCTTGAGTACATGTTAAAGTTGGAGAAAGAGGGAAGGGAGACTTGAAGACCACATGGCATTTCAGCAATGTGTAAAATTGGACTTCTTTGTACGAAACCTATTCGCACTGTACGAGCAGTAATCTTGGAATGTCCAAGTCAAATCATCTGGTCGGAAACACCTCTGCTGCCAAATTACACCTGTACCTTGATAACATCTAGTAAACTCGGGGCCGAAGAGGAGGAACAGTAGGTATGCTGTCAATAATGGCATCCAAATATCTCCACCCTCCCAACCAATAGGAAAGTGGCATAATCCAGTCTTCAAAGGAGAGCTTCATTATGACTGACTTTTACCAATTTTCTGCCATCACTCAAGCAAATGCTATGCTTCAACTGCTTGATCCATGGAAATTTGGTATCAATATATATTACAAACTTAGCTGATACATCAGAACATCCACCTCACTGTGGCTGCACTTTTGGTCAGAAATTTTACCTCTAAAGATAAATGGCCTAATATTCTTTCTTCAAGCATATTATTCCCATTAGTAATAAGCTAGCAATTTCATTTCTCATAACAATGGCCTTGAAATTGTGTTATGGGATAAGTCAGCTGATGCTTATTGTAGTTATTTTAAACTGGCTAATGCCATCCTTAAAATAACAATAAACTGACAATGTACTCTGCTTGTCGACTCGGAAGATTAGTTTGTGAAACTCCATTGGAGTCCTTTTAGCATCAGAGGAAAGCCAGCCATTCTTTATTCACCCTGCATTCAAAAGGCTAAAACAAATCGGAATACCTTCTGAGTGGTAAGAATCTAGTTATGGAGCAGTATAGGGAATTAGGTACTTGCATACATAAAAATCATCAAGTTAGTGCAAAACCTTGTATACAAATGCATTAGTTAAGAGCTTGAGTAAGCAATTTGACCCCTTGAGCCTGCTCTGTCATTCATTAAGATCATGACTGACCTGATCATGGTCCCAATTGCACATTCCTCCTAGGAAGCAGATCCTCCCAAAGGATGGAGGAAAGGCTGGAACACTTTCCTTCTAGGCTATGAATGCTAGGTCAATTAGTATTTTCACAACTGAAATGGATAGGTTTTTGTCTGGTAAGCGTAGTATAGGATATAGAACAATGGCAAGTAAACAGAAGTCAGGTAACTGAACAGTAAAACAAGCATGAGGGGCTAAATGGCCTATTTCTGTTTTTTATTATGTACTTTAAGTAATACTGCACTTAAATTATATTTAACAACTAAATTGCCAGTGAGTAGCAATTCACATTTTCCTTTTTTTTCCCCCCCGAACTCACTTGCTCAATACTAGGTGAGTGTGAAAATCTAGCAATAAGCTCAACATTAAAAGACAAGAGATAAGCACAACATGACTGCCTATTCACTTAGTTTTCTACAATAAACCTTTATTTTGTTGAAAGGACTTGAATTATTACTACCTCAGACAGCAGGTCCAGAAAAACAAGGTCAAGCACTATTGTAAATTTTCAGTTACAGTATAAAAGGGAACAAAGGAGAAATGAGGAATCAGCAGAAAACCAAGCAATAAAGGGCTTTCATTTTTCCCCTTCAAAAGATGGCATTCACAAATCAATATGTGCCACAAAATCTGCCAAATTGTTCAAATAATTTCTTCACATATTTGGCTGTCACTTTCCTCCTTCACTCAAGTCAGTGTAATGTTAATATCAATATTTATAATAACATATATAGATTATTCAATTCTTGATTTGTTATGAAGTTTTCTCCCACACAGACCTATTATGCTGTCTGGAGCCTGGGGCTTAAATTGGACAAATCCTGCACGACATTGTGTCAGTAACAGATGTACTGAGGGACCTGGTTTTCCGCCTGCACATGTATTCAAAGCATCTTGACACCTCATATCACAAACAGGTAAAGAACTTACAAGCCAAGGTGCAAGGGGAAATAAAATAAAAGAACACTTTTGTCCTTTCAATATTTTACTTAATGTAAAGCCACTGAAGAAAATGGGCAGCATGGTGGCATAGTGGTTCGCACTGCAGCCTTACAGTGCCAGGAAATCGGGTTCAATTCTGGCCTTGGGTCACTGTCTGTGTGCAGTTTGCACATTCTCCCTGTGTTTGCATGGGTTTCCTCCAGATGCTCTGGTTTCCTCCCACAGTCCAAAGATGGGTGGGTTAAGTTGAATGGCCATGCTAAATTGACCCTTAGTGCCAGGGGAATTAGCAGGATAAATGCATGGAGTTACGGAGATAGGGCCTGGGTGGGATTACTGTCAGTGCAGGCTCGATGGGCCAAATGACCTCCTTTTGCAGTAGATGATTCTATTGTATGATTCTAAAATTTGAGATAACTGAGATTTGGGATAAAGTTTTCACTGCCTAAACCTGATGGTCACACTGATGAAAAGAAATGCTGAACTAATTTTCATCGTCCCAACAGTTGGAAATTTGAAACTATCATTCTCGCCTTCTGTAAAAATTGTTTCTTTGTTAAATCCATGTTCATTCCACCTAACTGTTCAACTTGAAGCAGGCTAAGTTTAGCAAAGCTGAGCGTTAAATCCGAAATGCGACCCATCACAAAGGAACAATTTCCACAAAACTGTTTATTTCCTTCTAATCCCACTACCTCAAATCAAAACTCTGCCATTTCCCAGTTTTAATTACACCAATTCTACTCTCATTGGCATCTCATCCTCCACGAGCATCAACTTATCATAAACTTTGCCATCTTCTTCCTGCCTGTACGGAGTCCTGCTTCCTTGTCAACTATTTCCTTGCTAATTAAATTTAATCGTGTGGCATCCACTGTGTTAAATTGAAATCCTCGCTGGCTTCACCCTTTGCTCGGTCAGGAATTTCTTTTAGCCCTATACTGCCCCTCACAAGGTCCAATCCTTATTCCACAACCCTCATTCCACAACCCTCTGTTGTCAGATCCTTCAGTTGCCTCAATCCCAATCTGCTCTTCCTCTACCTTTCTGCCTCACCATGTTTTAAAAAACTCTTAAAATCCATCTTTGTAACTGATTTCTCATACCCTAGGTATATGCTTACTATTTTTGCTTATGCTATAGAAGTGCATATTGTTGCGGTTGTAAATATGCAAGGAAGGGGGAGACAGTAAGATAACTGTCTCACATAAACATTATAAATCAACAGTTAGAGGACAAGGAGGTGAGGGGGTAAAAACAAAAAAAAAATCACCTTTCTCCTCAATGTTTTATACAATGTAAATTCACTAAAAATGATTTGAGATTAGTGAGGTATGGGATGAAATTTTCACTGCATTAACTTGATGTTTACACTGATGATCATCGACCATAGAATCCTACAATGCAGAAGGAGGCCATTCAGCCCATCGAGTCTGCACTGACAACAATCCCACCCAGGCCCCATAATCCTTAACCCCACACACTTACTCTCCTAATCCTTCTAGTCTGTGCATCCCGGGACACTAAGGGTCAATTTAGCACGGCCAGTCCACCTACCCTGCACATTTTTGGACTGTGGGAGGAAACTGGAGCACCCAGAGGAAACCCAGACAGACACGGGGAGAATGTGCAAACTCCACACAGACAGTGACCCAATATGGAAATCAAACCCAGGTCCCTGGAGCTGAGAGACAGCAGGCTAACCGCTGTGCCATCCATGGAGAGAGGATGCTGAACTAATTATTTTAATGCACCTTAAAAAGTAACAAATAGTATTACTAAAACAATTTGTGACAAGTGCAACTTTCAGCCTCAATCTGTTGCATAATTTGTACTATGATATTTGTGTTAAAACCAGTTAATCTTTCATAAACTGTGTATTGTACACTTCTGGGGAGTGGGAATTTTTTTCATTTTTTATTTGAAGATTCCAAAGTAATTTAAATGTTTCCATTTTTAAAAAAATTCATGCAAAGCAGGGTGGTGATTACCAATCAACAACCTCAAAATGAATCACAACATGATCTTCAATCAGCGGTTACTGAGTATTCTGATATTACAGAACAGGGTTTTACTATTGATTCTCCCAGACTTGTGACAAAGCATCAATTATAAGATTCTAGAATCAGTATACAACTCCTCCAAATAAAACAGTAAGAGTACATAGTTTTATGCACACTGAAATCATTCATTGTTATGCTTGGATGGCATTGAGAAATTCAAAATAGAGATCCAAAATGATCAATAACCATTAAACAACAATTGGTGAAATTCTCAAATTTCAAAGCAAAATTGAAGGAAAATGTCCAATTGTGCTGCCAGTCATGAATGGTCGCTGCAATTCAAATATGCAATATATTAAACAAAAAAAAGTCATTGGGACTTCTCCTACACCAAAAGCAAAATTCACATTCTTCAAATTGCTGAAAATGTACCATCTACAGGATTACCAATAATGCAACAAAGAATAATCTAACTCCACTGAAGAAAAACAATAAATATAACCATATTACTAGCTACCACATGACCTAAACAATGCTTTTTTTTAAAAAAACAAGTGCTGCCAATCAACCCAATGTACACTTCCTGGAATATATTGTAGTTTCATTAATTGGCAGAAACTGGAAAACCATTAATAAAGGCACAATGAAATGTCAACAGGTTTCATTATCCACATCATTATTTCCTGCTATTCCTGCACGGACAAGAGAGGAAAATTGGACTTGGGAAGCAAGAAAAATCCCAATTACCAGGACTATACATGTGTGCATCTGTGAGGCGCGAATGGGTATCTTACTTTTGTAGCTCTTGTTAAGTCATTGGACTCATCTAATAATGGCAGCCATCACTCCCGATTGCTGCTATGCTGTTTCTGGGCACCACCACTCAACACAAGGAAAAAGCACTACCTTCCTGCTGCTAATGTCTTCCACCACTCCCTCCACAGCTTTATCTGAAAATACAAGGACCCTGACTGGAGTTATTTTCTGATTGCAACATGAAGGAACAACTCCCAAGTTTGCCTGTAAATAAACGCTGCTCTCAGTGCGTAGACTTCCATTACTCTTAACGGACCAGTGGTGAGCTACAAATCAGAAGCATGAATAACACAACAATGCGTCATGAATGTTTGAATGTGACCTGACCTTAAAAAGTAGTCCTGGCCTTGGGTGTCATCAACAAGTCAGCACTGCAGGATTATCCACCCAATATGGCTCAACTGTAAAACAGACACTAAATATTATTCAGGGCTTTTAAACAAATAACTCAAAGCAATACTGAAAATATAGTTTATGTGAAGTATTTTATCATTTTGCCAAAAACATCAATTGTAGGTATTCTTCCCCAGTCATACGAATTAAATGTTGTGTATGGATACAATTCCTATGTCAGCCTATTATTCCTTATAATGTCTCAAAACCTAGTACCTATCACAGTTCTTTACCCTTTCCAATAACCTGTGCACACTATGGTCAAACTACCTTGCAATTCTTCCTGGTGAAATTCCATCACTGGAATCTGAGAGGCAATTAGCAGCTGACTACGAAAGGTTCCTGGGATTTAGCCAACTTGGTTAAATGGCAACATTCCTGCTTCGGGGTCAGAAGTTGAAGAGTTCAAACCACACTCCAGATAGCCTCGAAGATTAAAATACAGGTTCTTAATCAATGTAATCTTCATAATCTCCAAAAGCTGACATCTAACAGGTGCTCATGAAGAACCTTCAGACACCCTTTTACTCCAGGTGGAGTAGTAAGTGTTTAAACATACTTATTATACATATACATATAAGCATTTGTATATGCATGCAGCTGCAGAATGTGTAAATTCTACACCAATTTGAGGAAGCATCTGTTTGAACTGATAAAAAATGAACAGCAGAATGTTTGACTAATAGGACTTTACGAAGTGAACTCAGTATAGTTACTTTCCTTCCTCATTACAGCACCAGATTTTGGTGCATTAAGTGAAATGGGCAATTAGGTAACCTGAATACTTCTCAAGAGGTGGTGCAGTAGTGCAACTATTCAACAACTCACCATTATCTTCAGAAATTTAAACAAAAACTTTCAAAAGTTTTACAGTGCTGTTGTACTTTAGAACTGATCTAATGCAAAAGCCTTATAGGATTAAAGAAAAGCTGTGGATGTTCAGCCCATTTAGATAGACAAATTACCATGGGCATGTCCAAATTATGAATGACCCACATGATCCGATAGAATTTTTTTAAACACAAAGCTAACAATCCACATTGCACAGCGATTGTCACGAACAGGCTGTATGTTTCTTTGACCTTGTGGGCGGTGCTGCTATCACATGGAGGCTGTTATTCAAAAAAAATTTTTAATTGGGAACTATAGTGCTCTTCATTCGATTTTAAAACTTCAAGAGTTTCTTTGAGACAGTAACAGGAGATTGCAGGTTTCTACATTCAATTCTTCACAATTGGAATAATTTTTATTTATACTAACGGTGGCAGTGACAGTGGATTCTTGTAGATCAAAAATATTTCCCCCCTCTTGCCTTCCCTGCCATGTGACCTGATTATAAAACCATCCAATATGCCCTATGTTCCTAAAAATTACTCTCAGCAGTGAGTTTCCAATCTTAGCTTTGTTGCCACAGTAAATTGCTGGCTGGAGTAACAATGTCATTCTTGTGCACCTCTTGCAGGTCTATTTCAGATTGACATTGATACAGGATTGTCACCAGTACCAGTCAGTTCACATGGACAACAGTAATGCATGACCTGGGAATTACCAATGACAAAAAATTAAAACACATTTTATGCATTTACTCAATTGAGTGGGCGCTTACAATAATGCAATTCAGATACTTAGATACATATGGAGTGCCAATTTACTATATAACAATTTTTTCATGCTTAAGAAACATTTACAGTGCTACAAGATTCGCCATAGTCAGCTTTCCAAAGGTAGTGGCAGTTTGCTAGTTAAATGGAGGAGGAAGTGCAACTGCTTTTAATCAGAATACATACAGGTATAATCAGGTCATATGGCAGGAAGGACTAGAAAGAGGAGAAATATTTTTGTTGCTGTGATACTACACACTCACTACCACCCTATAATAGATATTTGAGAGCAAACTGCAATTTATACAGCTGCAATTCTATCCAATTTTAGTGATCTGAAAACTGGGAGAGTGTGATTTACGATCAGTAAAGTCACTACTTTAAAATCACTACCAATTCTTTGTCATTTTAATCAAGTTTTTTTAAAAAAGTGCTTCTGTGTTTCTTATGCAAAGAAGAGACTTGGAGGTATATACTCCTTTTTAAGGATGACAGTTAACAATGGTGAATCCTCCCCACTCCATTTAGCACAGATTCCCCCTCTCAGACAAAAAAGAGACTTGAATAATGTCAGGGAGAAGCAATATACTCTCAAATCACTTCTAAAAATACTCTGGTCAAAATGCTACGCATTCATTGATAGAGGTAGGTATGTAAAAGGATCTTTCAGTCCACCTAACATCAAAACCGTACAGGGTTACATATAGCATCTAGTCAGACTTGTTCATCACAGTTTGCATACTTGAGTTTTTTTGTCACTTTTTAATCTTGACAAAGCTTCTTTTAGATCAACTCAGCGAAAAGATTGAATTAACAGATGCAGGTTAAGAGATACAAAACTGGATATCACATCAATAAATAAAACCAAACTAACAGCATCTTTACATGCAATAAAATGTCAATAGAATATCAACATATGTACCTATGCTGCTATCCAGACAGAGGAATATTCCTCAAATGATCCACAAGTCATTTATCACTACTGAAAATTACAGGTTTAGCTTGCAGAGTCCCGCATATCTTAAAACACATTTACAACCTTCATTTCACTCTAAACGCAGACACCAAAACTGCTTCAACACAAAAACTTTTAATCTTAGATGTCTAAAAATACTCTTTGGCAAGCAAAACTGAAATAATTACACCCACACACCCGAGAAGCAGAGTCACTATCACAGCGCTTCCAGTAATAAGCTTTTCTATGTAGAGGAAGTCAGCGTAAACAGTGAACAGATATTACAGAAAAAAGAAATGATGCTCACCTTTAACCAATGAGATTGCTAAAAGTGGGCAAATTGCCAAGATCGTCCTGGTACTCCGGTAAAAGTCTAACTACTAACCAGTAACTAACTAAAGTAATTATCCACTTCCCACTCCTCCTAAAAATTAGCCAAAGTACACTCTATTGAAACTGAGCTGAAAATCTTTCAAAATTCAGAGCACTCAGCTTACTCCCAGGGAAAACAGAAAACAGGAAACAAATCAACAAAACTCATCAGCTTGTTTCACTTAGTTCACGTGATCTTTGCCCAGTCAGCAGCCAATGCATTTCCCTTCCTGTATTGGCAGAATTATTTGCACTAATCGTAATGACTGCTGAAAAATTCCCAACCTCCTTCTCCGAAAGAATGTACCAAGCTGTTCTTCAGCATGCACAGTGCTCCCAAAGAATGTTGCTCTGATTGCATTATTTTTGATGTTTCTACTTAATTACTGTAACTGAAAGCTGCAAGCGTCATACTGTGCATATCTTGAGGATTTTTTTTTAAACAATGAGGGCGGTACCAGTCTAAAAAAAAATCAAGAAACCTGGTGTTTGAAAGAATCTGCAGCAACTCTGCAACAGAATTAACCATCTTCTTCTATTTATATCAATCTCTGCTTGCATGCAGAATTATTAAAAAAAGACTATACTGTAAAAAAAATCCAGACACATTTTCCATTTCAATTATTCCACATGTACTATTTTTGGAGGACGATGTAACTCTGATGTTATCTGTGAGAGACAGTAATGCGGCAGTTTGGAGCTTTTGGTTTAAAGTATACATAAATCAAACAGATGCTACATTTTTAAAAGACATGATTTTTGCATTTTAAAAAGTAGTTTAATGTGTCATTTTCATACTTATTTGCTGGTAATCAGCAATCGCTGTAGATGCAGATGACAGTTGCAGTCCAGCATATTTAAATGGTTCCTGTAGAGATTGTTATGAATAACATTGCAATAAAAAATGAAACCATTTCACGCCCGTGTCCCCCTGCTTCCTCACTGCTGCCACCATCACCACACCCTATCCCACCCACCAACATTACATGTAATTTAACAACATCAAAGTAAGTTTTATCTCGTGTTTTCTTCTTATGAACATTAACGGTCTGGACTTCTGAATGATCCAGACAATCCTTCGGTCCAGTTCTTAATTTTCATCGTGTTACTGGACAAGGGTGCAGGCTCATGCAAATGTTTGACTTTGTAAAGTCAGACTTAGTCACAGACTAGATGAATTCACAATTCTGTACCCTTTGGGAACCATTAATATAGATCTTATTCATTTCCATCAGAATATAAGTCATTTGTTACATTCATTCGCGGGATGTGAGCATCGCTGGTGAGGCCAGCGTTTACTGCTCAACTGTCCTTGAGAAGGTGATGCTGAGTTGCCTTCTTGACAAACAAATGGCTTGCGAGGCGGTTTTTGAAGATAGTTAAGAGTCAACCACATTGTTGTGGGCCTATGGTCACAGAAGTGGGGTCCTCAGGTGAGGATGACAGATTTCCTTCATGAAAGAAAGCTGAGCCAAATTTTGTGTCAAGCCAGGAGCTTCATGGTCACCATCGCTGATATAATTTATTCCAGATTTAGTTAATTGAATTTAAAGCCCCAAGCTGCTGGGGCAGCACGATACCACAACGGTTAGCACTGCTGGCTCACAGCACCAGAGACCCTGTTTTGATTTCCAGCTTATATCAGTGTGTGTGTGGAGTTTGCATGTTCTCCCAGTGTCTGCTCTGGTTTCCTCCCACATTCTGAAAGATGTGCTGGTCAGGTTCATTGACGTGAACAGACACCAGACTGTGGCAACTAGAGGAATTTCACAATAACTTCATTGCAGTGTTAATGTAAGCCTTAGTTGTGACTAATAAATAAACTTTTCATTGTGGGATTTGAACTTGTCTCTCTAGGTCATTTGTGTAGGTCTCAGGATTATTAATCCAGTAACAGGACCATTATACTATCTTGCCCCTGTGATCTTTAGGATAGAAATTGGTGCCAAACTAAAGGCAAGTTGCATTCATGATGTCACAAAATGTAACAGAATTCAGTGTAATTCTAGTAAGACATAAGATTTCAGAAACAACGAGTCAGAGCTGACTTATTCATAAGAACATAAGAAATAGAAGCAGGAGTAGGCCATCTAGCCCTTCGAGCCTGCCCCGCCATTCAATAAGATCATGGCTGATCTGTCGTGGCTCAGTTCCACTTTCCCGCCCTCTCCCCATAACCCTTAATCCCCTCTCTTATCAAAAACTCATCAACCCGCGTCTTAAAAATATTTAGCGCGGCAGCCTCCACCACCTCAACGGGCAGAGAATTCCAGAGATTCACCACCCTTTGAGTGAAGAAGTTCCTCCTCAACTCCGTTCTAAACCGCCCCCCCCTTTATCTTGAGGCTGTGCCCCCTAGTCCTACTGTCCTTTGAGCGGGAAGAGCCTCTCCACCTCTATCCTATCCATCCCATTCATCATCTTATACATCTCAATGAGATCTCCCCTCATTCTTCTAAACTCTAACGAGTACAAGCCTAGTTTATTCAGCCTCTCCTCATAGCTCAACCCCCTCAACTCCAGCATCAGCCTAGTAAACCTCCTCTGCACTCCCTCCAAGGCCAAAATATCCTTGCGTAAGTGCGGCGCCCAAAACTGCACACAGTACTCCAGCTGCGGCCTCACCAATGCCCTATACAGCTGCAGCAAGACCTCCCTACTTTTATATTCAAACCCCTTCGCTATGAAGGCCAGCATCCCATTAGCCTTCCTGACCACCTGCTGCACCTGCAGGCTGGGTTTTTGCGACTCATGCACAAGGACCCCGAGGTCCCTCTGCACCGTCGCCTGCTACAGTTTTTCGCCCCGTAAGTAAGTCCTTCCTACCATTATTCCTACCAAAGTGGACCACCTCACACTTGCCAACGTTAAATTCCATTTGCCATTTCCTGGCCCATTCGCCCAGCCTATCTAGATCCTTCTGCAGACTCTCCACACCCTCCGCGCAATTTGCCGTTCCACCAATCTTGGTGTCACCAGCAAATTTCAACACCATACACTCGGTTCCCTCCTCCAGATCATCTATATAAATGGTAAATAGCTGAGGCCCCAGCACTGACCCCTGGGCCACTCCACTAGTCACCAACCGCCAATCCGAATAGCACCCATTAACCCCCACTCTCTGTCTCCTATTTGACAACCAATCCTCTATCCACGCTAACACCCTACCCCCAACTCCATGCCCCCTTACCTTCCGCAATAACCTCGTGAGGTACCTTGTCAAACGCCTGCTGAAAATCAAGAAAGACCACATCCACCGGCTCTCCTCTATCCACCGCCCTAGACACATCCTCATAGAACTCCAATAAATTTGTCAGACACGACTTCCCCTTAACGAAACCGTGCTGCGTCTGCTCTATCAAGCAATTCCCCTCAAGATGCCTCGCTATTTCCTCCTTGATGACGGATTCTAACATTTTACCTACAACAGACGTTAAACTAACCGGCCTATAATTTCCTGCCTTTTGCCTGGCATCCTTCTTATTCCTGATAAACAATAACTTAATAAGTGTAGCAGAGTGGTGGGTCTTGATCCCTCACCCTCAATATAAATCTTGTCCGATTTTCTTTGCCTTCAGCTCTCACAAAGGGTCATCCAGATTCCAAATGTTGATTCTGTTCTCTCTCCACAGATGCCATCAGACCTGCTAAGCTTTTGCAGATTTTCTGACTTTGTTGGGCTTGACTGTTGCATCGTCTGCAGTGGTTAGGGTCTGTTGAGGGGGCAGAATGTGATTGACTATTCACACTTTTCAACAGTGTTTTTGAGAATTTAAGAATGGAGATGTTCACAAGGGCAGTGAGGGGGAAGAACTGGTAGCCCAAACATCTGAACAAATTCAGGGAAAATCAGATTTTACTTGAACGATAGTGAGCTTTCAGAAAGTAAGCGAGAGGCCAACAAGGCACAATAAAACAAAAATGGTAAACTGCACCTATATACACAATTCATACACTACTTTTATATCAATAGCAATTCCAAAAGTAATGAGAGTTTCCGTGATCACAAAAGACTATTAAGCTATTACGCAATCAAATATACTTTCAGCTTTGGAGACTATGCACTGCAATACGTCAGTTGCTAAAAGAAATAAAATTAACACTTAAAGATACACATCACGCATCACCATAAGTGTAAAGCACAAGTGTTGTTCAATGAAATGTGAAACAGTTGACGCTAAAATGTATTTTGCAGTACATTAACAGTGTCATTCAATAATCATTAAAGAAAGAATGTTCCTCAGGTCTGACCAAAAATTAACTATTTGGATTTCTTTTAATGAAACATTTACAAATGTTCTATCTTTTTCCATTATTAATGGGACAATCACAAATTTCTACTGTACGTCTTCAAACTTTCCTCAAAAGATCACAACACATTATTTCTGTGACAGAATTGTTATCAAGTACACTGATCAGTTGAGAAAAAAATTACTACACAAAAAAAGCCTCAAAAGGAAGTAAAAACTCAGAAAATGACCAGAAACTCTTTAACTGTTACTAGAACCACTACTTCCTTTGTGTGACTGGGAAGTTGCCTTCATTACTGGTATGCAGTTCTATTACACTGTTATATGGCCCAGAAGTGATCTAATCTATTCTTTAATGCATTTCTCAGTATTCCCAAAGTTCTATACTAATGCACTTTCATGTTTTAGCAACCTACAATTGTAACAGAAGTGGAGTGTACTTATAAAATGAATATAATTCATAGAATAATTGATTTTTTAACACTGCCACACAAAGATTCCCACTCCAACAGGCCAAAGCACACAAAATAATGTAAAGCATACAGAATGTAATGATACAGTAACGTCAATTCCCATTACGATAAATCATCAATCTGATGTAAATGCAATTTTAACAATAGAAATCTTTATATTTTTTATAAGGATGCATTCATACTGCCATTATCAATGTAGCTCAGAGCAATTCACTTCCAAGTTTACTTTGGAAACACCATTACTTCCAAGATACACATGCATCAAACAAATCAATTAATTTTTTTCTTTTAAAGTCATTTGTTACTTCATCCCAAAAATGACAAGCAATTGAAAATCTTTGACTGCGCAAGTACATTTTTCCCCCTTGCAAACCTGACTTAAATTAGCCTTTTGGGGCCTGAACAGGAACAGACTGTATTCATATTGCAGCATAAGATTTGCAGTTCAGGTCTGAACCTAGCAGGTGCTGGAGGTGGAAGTTTGGGTTTGAATAAATACCAACTCATTCTGCCAGCTAATTTATTTAAATACCACTCTTCAGTGGCAAAAGGATGTTGCTGTAAATTCATCTCAGGAACACTGAAAGGAATCATATTTGATCTATACAAATTGAAGGTGGCACATAGAAGACAAAACAAGAGTAAACGAGCCTGTTTGAACTGCACCGTAGTTGATGGACAAATCAAGACTGAAGCAAATTCAAAACAACTACAGCAGTTTTGATAATGCAATACCTGTCGGTTACACAGTTTCCCGTGGGTCTATTGATAACTGACTAGTGTTACAATCACCTCAGAGAAAGTTAACATTTAAAGAAAAATTTGAACACCCAGGCAGCGATCTTACCATTGCATCCTGCTAACTGATGGGTGGGACAAGCTGGTAAGATTGCAATGAACCAAGAAATCAGGTTCACACTCGATTTCTCACCTTTCACGATCTTATCTGCACCAGATATCTGGCCTCATCAGCCTCATGTCGTTTTGGCACAATACTGAATAAATTATGTAAATTTATTTTAAATACAACTTAAATTAGCAAGCCTGGGACGGTATCATCGAGATTTACTTGCCCGTATGACCTCACTGGGGGAGCTACTCTCTGATGACAATTACGCATGGTCCTCTTCAACGTGGACCAGGCGTGATGGGCTTGTTGGTAGAACTGGATGCCATTCAGGCCTTCCTTGGGGGGGGCGCCAGGAAAAAGGGGGAGTGCCCTTGGGAATGCTGCCTGGCACTCTGCATAGTGATCGGTGGGATGCTACCACTCTGCACAGTGTTGGGAGGGGTGTCTGACTTGATCCAATCGGGACTCACAAACAGCCGCACAGCATCTTGGTAGCACGGAGGGATGCTGGGTTTAGGCCACGGAGGCTGGCTATATCTAGCACAGGCTGTGTGACAGATCTTCGCCACTCTCAGATCAGAGGCCTGCACATGCGTAATGGCACTTTCCGGTGATTTAGGCTTCGCCCATTCCTGTTACTGGCAAAAATGGATTTCAGCATTTTTTTAGTCAAAGTGCATAAGATTTGACATTTGGGCTTGCCAAAAAAAAACTGATCCGAAACTCTCCCATTATCAAGCTTGTTCTGGGCTTAGAATTCTTTTCATAAAATTAACCCCCATCCCCCACTCCCCAAATGATTAACTGAAAGAAATTACACCACAAGCTTTAATTTTTTTTTACATGATAAACTAACTTTACTATGTATATTAGAAACAAACAAAAGCACTAAATAAACACTCAGACAACCACAGCACAATGAAACAATCACAGTCTGACACTTTGGACTAAAACCTCAACCAAATCTTCATTTTCCACTGTTTTTTACCCCAGATACTTTATGGTTATCCATTTTCTTGGGACCAACTCCAAACTTTTCCACAGCTGATTTGTAAGGTCTGAAACTCTTCAGCTCGAGCCTGAGCTTTACTCACAGTTCCTGTGTTGTGGCTTAGACAGAAAATTAAAAACATCACTGATTTCTAACAGCTATATTCCCCTGGACATAGAATCCCTACAGTGCAGGAGGCCATTCAACCCAATGAATCTGCACCAACTCTCTGCCTCTCCTCTGCACTATCTCCATAACCCCACGCATTTACTGTGACTAATCCCCTAAACTACACATTTTGGGACATTGAAAAATTTAGCATGGTCAGTCCACCGAATCTGCACATCTTTGGACTGTGGCAGGGAACCAGAATATGAGGCGCAAGTAAAGTTCATTTATTAGTCAAAAGTAGGCTTACATTAACACTGCAATGAAGTTACCGTGAAAATCCTCACACGCCGGCACCAGTTTGGGTACACTGAGGGAGAATTTAGCATGGTCAATGCACCTAACCAGCAAGTCTTTTGGACTGTGGGAGGAAACTGGGGCAACTGGAAGGAACCCACGCAGACAGAGAGAACTTGCAGACTCCACACAGTGATCCTAACTGGAATCGAACACAAGTCCCTGGCACCATGAAGCAGCAGTGCTAACCACTGTGCCAAACGTACGCTGACACAGGGAGAATGTTCAAACTCCATACAGATACTGGAATTGAACCCAGATTCCTGCCACTGTCTGGCAGCAGTGATAACCACAGGTGTTTTGCAGCTCGAAAAAGAATTTCTCTATGCTCGATTCCAAGCTAACCTCTTGTTTTTCTATGAGGGCTAGTATAGATTCCTTCCTCTAGTCCAAGGTTGGCAAATTTTCCAGCCTTTTCTCTGATGAACTTTAACTCCAAACTGTACCACCACTGCCTGCTTCTCTGTACAAATTCACACGCAAATTAAAAAGGAACATCTTAGCGACTACAGCTCATCTACATGATAGCCTGGCAGACTTGGGATGTTCCAAACAGAAATGTAAAATAACTTATCATTCTCTTGAAAACAACACCTTTGATTCTGTGAGTCAGAGGTTTACAGCATGAAAACAGGCCCTTCGGCCCAACTTTTCCACGCCACCCTTTCTTTTTTAAAACGCCTAAGCTAATCCCAATCGCCCGCATTTGACCCATATCCCTCTATACCCATTGTACTCATGTAGCTATCTAAATGCTTTTTAAAGGATAAAATTTTACCTGCCTCTATCATCATCTCTGGCAGCTTATTCCAAATACTCACTGAAAAAATTGTCCCTCTGGACACTTTTGTATCTCTCCCCTCTCACTTAAACCTATGCACTCTAGTTTTAGACTCCCCTATCTTTGGGAAAAGATATTGACTATCTTCCGGATCTGTGCCCCTCATTATTTTATAGGCCTCTATAAGATCATCCCTCAGCCTCCTACACTCCAGAGAAAAAAGTCCCAGCGTAACCAGCCTCTCCTTATAACTCAATCCATCAAGTCCCGGCAGCATCCTAGTAAATCTTTTCTGCACTCTTTCTAGATCTAGTTTATTTCTATTTCTAGTTTAATAATATCCTTTCTATAAAGGGTGATCAGAATTGCACACAGTACTCCAAGTGTGGCCTTACCAACGTCTTGTACTTCAACAAGATGTCCCAACTCCTGTATTCAGTGTTCTGACCGATGAAACCAAGCATGCCGAATGCCTTCTTTACCACTCTGTTCACCTGTGACTTCACTTGCAAGTAGCTATGAACATGTATCCCTAGATCTTTTTGTTCTGTAACTCTCCCCAACACCCTACCATTAACTGAGTAAATCCTACCCCGGTTTAATCTACTGAAATGCAACACCTCGCACTTGTCTAAATTAAATTTCATCTGCCATTTGTCAGCCCACTGGCCCAATTGATCAAGAGCTCATTACTAATGGCGATAACTTTCTTCACTGTCCACTATGCACCAATCTTAGTGTCATCTGCAAACTTACTAAGCATGCCTCCTATAGTCTCATCCAAATCATTAATATAAATGACAATAATAGTGGATCCAGCACTGATCCCCGAGGCACACTACTGGTCACAGGCCTCCAATTTGAAAAACAACCCTCTACAACCACCCTCTGGCTTCTGTCAAGAAGCCAATTTTGTATCCAATTGGATACCTCACCCTGAATCCTGAGAGATTTAACCTTGTGCAACAAGCTACCATGCAGTACCTCGTCAAAGGCCTTGCTAAAGTCCATGTGGACAACATCAACTGCACTGCCCTCATCTAACACCTTGGTTACCCCTTTAAAAAAAAGCGATCAAATTTGAGACATGATTTTCCACTCACAAAGCCATGCTGGCAGTCCCTAATCAGTCCTTGCATCTTTAAATGCCTGTCTCTCAAAATACCTTCCAAAAATTTACCCACCACAGATGTGAGGCTCACTGGCTTGTAGTTCCCAGACTTTTCCCTGCAACCCTTTTTGAACGAAAGCACAACATTTGCCACTTTCCAATCTTCAGGCACCACACTCGTGACTATCGATGATTCAGATATCTCGGCTAGGGGACCCGCAATTTCCTCCCTAGCCTCTCAATGTCCTAGGATACTCTTCATCAGGTCCCGGAGATTCATCTACCTTGGTGCACTTTAAGACTTCCAGCACCACCTTCTCTGTAATATGTACACTCCTCAAGACATCACTGTTTATTTCCCTAACATCCATGCTTTTCTCAACACTGATGAGAAATAGTCATTTAGGATTTCACCCATCTCAAATGGATCCGCACATAGTTGACCTTGTTGATCCTTAAGAGGCCCTACTCTCTCCCTTGTTACTCTTTTGCCCTTTATATATTTCTAGACAATCTTTGGATCCTTCTTTGCCTTATCTGCCAAAACAATTTTGTGTCCCCTTTTTAACCTCCTGATTTCTCTCTTAACTCTACTCCTACATCCCCTACACTCTTCAAGGGATTCACTTGATCCCAGCTACCTATACATGTCATGTGACACTTTCTTCTTCTTGACCAGGGCCTCAAATATCCCAAGTCATCCAGAGTTCCCTACTTCTGCCAGCCTTGCCCTTCACTAAGAAGAATGTGTTTACCCTGAACCCTGGTTAACACACTTCTGAAAGCATGCCACTTAGCAGACATCCCTTTGCCTTCCTACAGACTCCCACAATTAACTTCTGAAAGTTCCTGGCTGATATCATCAAAATTTGCCTTGCTCCAATTTCAAATTTTAACTTTTGGGCCAAACCTATCATTCTCCATAGCTATCTTAAAACTAATAAAATTATGCTTACTGGTCCCAAAAAGATTCCTCACTAATACTTCTGTCACCTGCCCTTCCTTATTTCCCAATGGGTGGTCAAGTTTTGCCCCCTCTCTAGTTGGGCCATCCACATACTGAATGAGAAATTCCTCCTGACTACACTCAACAAATTTCTCTCCATCCAACCCTTTAATACTATAGCTGTCCCAGTCAATGCTGGGAAAGTTAAAATCTCCGACTATTAACACCCTATTTTTCTTGGAGTATCTGCAATCTCCTTACATATTTGCTCGTCAATTTCCCGTTGACTATTTGAGGGCCTATAGTGCAACCCTATCAAAGTGATTTCCCCCTTGTGTCTCAGTTCTACTCATACAGACTCAGTGGCCAAATTCTCAGACATATCCCCTCTCGGTACGGCCGTGATGCTTTCCCTAATCAAAAGTGCAACTTCCCCTCCTCTCTTACCTCCTGTTCTATCTTTCCTATAGCATCTGTACCCTGGAACATTGAGCTGCCAGTCCTGTCCCTCCCTTAGCCATGTTTCAATAACTGCTATAATATCTCAGTTCCACGTACCTATTTATGTCCTGAGCTCATCTGCCTTGCCCATCAGGCCTCTTGCATTGAAATAAATGCAGATTAATCTGGACCTCCTTTGCTTTCTGTCTTGCTTTTGCCTGATCTGTCTGTACTAGGATTACTGACATTGCCTTTACAATTTAATATGCTGTCTTTAACTTCTGTGCTGTCCTCACATTTCTGTTGTCTCCCTACTACTTTGGATCCCACCCCTTGCCAAACTAGTTTAAACCCTCCCGAGTACCTGTAGCAAATTTCCCCACCAGGACGTTAGTCCCCCTCCAGTTCAGATGTAACCCATCCCTCTTGAACAGGTCAGCCCTTCTCAGAAAAGATTCCAATGATCTGAAAATCTAAATCCCTGCCCCATGCACCAGCTCTCAAGTCAGGCATTCATCTGCCTAATCCTCCTATTCATACTCTCACTAGCATGTGGCAGCGTAAGTAGTCCTGAAATTACCACCTTTGAAGTCCTGCACTTTAGCCTTCCACCTAACTCTCTATATTCAGATTTTAGGACTTCATCCCTTTCCCCACCTATGTCGTTGGTACCAATATGTACAACAACCTCTGGCTGCTCACGCTCGCCCTTAAGAATGTCCTGCAATCGTTCAGAGATGTCCTTGACCCTGGTACCAGGGAGGCAACACACCATCCTGGAGTCTCCACTGCGGACACAGAAAAGCTTGTCCATGCCTCTAACTAGCGAGTCCCCTATTACAACTGCTCGCGTGCTCTTTGCCCAACCCTGTCCCACAGCAGAACCAGCCAGTGTCACAGGCCTGGCTGCTGCTGGTATCTCCCCCTAACAGGCTAACCCCCTCAACAGTATCCGAAACGATATACCTGTTTGAAAGGGGAATAGGCACAGGAGATTCCTGCGCTACTTACCTGCCTTTCCTGGCGGTCACCCATACATCTGTCTGAACCTGTGGTGTGACAATCTCCCTATAACTGGTGTCTATCACACTCTCTGCTTCCTGTATTTTCCGCAGTGCATCCACCTGCTATTCCAACTGAACAATGCTGTCTGTGAGGAGCTGCAACTGGACATACTTCCTGCAGACAAGGTTGTCAGGGAGACTAGACTACTCCCTAATTTTTTTTGTTTACTTTATTCCAATCCAATCAAGTCAAATTAAAGCCAATTCAGAGTCCCAACAAGTTGGGACATTCCCAATCCAAGCTGACAAGACAGGGCTCTCACCTCCTGTCTTGGGCTTGATCTACATGATCCAAGCTGATTGGAGTAGGTGTTGTTCCTCCTCCATGGCTTGATCTTATTTGCATCTTAGCCAAAAAGCTGAGATGCTGCTTTAAAAAGTTGCTTCAAAAGAAGCTAAAATGTAACCTAATGACTTCAGCCAAGTGCAGCATGTCAATACTACACTTCTTAGCCAAATTGCCCACATCTGGCATGAGGAACTTGCCACTGCCCTAGCTGTCATATCGCCCTCATACAAGATAAAAGAATCTCAACTCACCTCTCACGTCAGGAAGGCGAATGGGATGCTGGCCTTCATAGCGAGGGGGATTGAATATAAAAGTCGGGAGGTCTTGCTGCGGCTGTATAGGGCATTGGTGAGGCCGCAGCTAAAGTACTGTGTGCAGTTTTGGGCGCCGCACCTGCGCAAAGATATTTTGGCCTTGGAGGGAGTGCAGAGGAGGTTTACTAGGCTGATACCGGAGTTGAGGGGGTTGAGCTATGAGGAGAGGCTGAATAAACTGGGCTTGTACTTGTTAGAGTTTAGAAGAATGAGGGGAGATCTCATTGAGATGTATAAGATGATGAATGGGATGGATAGGATAGAGGTGGAGAGACTCTTCCCGCTCAAAAAAGACAGTAGGACTAGGGGGCACAGCCTCAAGATAAAGGGGGGGGCGGTTTAGAACGGAGTTGAGGAGGAACTTCTTCACTCAAAGGGTGGTGAATCTCTGGAATTCTCTGCCTGTTGAAGTGGTGGAGGCTGCCTCGCTAAATATTTTTAAGACGCGGGTTGATGGGTTTTTGATAAGAGAGGGGATTAAGGGTTATGGGGAGAGGGCGGGAAAGTGGAACTGAGCCACGACAGATCAGCCATGATCTTATTGAATGGCGGGGCAGGCTCGAAGGGCTGGATGGCCTACTCCTGCTCCTATTTCTTATGTTCTTATGTTCTCTCCCTTGCTTGTGGTCCTCCTGCCGATTTTTTTTGTTTTTATTCCAATTCAATCAAATCAAGTCCAATTCAGAGTCTCAACAAGTTAAGGTATTCCTGATCCAAGCTGACAAGACAGGACTCTCACCTCCTGGCTTGGGCTTGATCTACATGATCCAAGCGGATTGGAGTAGGCATTGCACCGCCTCCAAGGCTTGATCTCATTTGCATCTTAGCCAAAAGGCCGAGATGCTGCTTCTAAAAATTGCTTTAAAGTGAAGCTAAAATGTAACCTAATGACTTCAACTAAGTAAGCATGTCGGTACTACACTTGATCTTAGCCAAGAGGCCAAGAAGCGATCTGAACTGGTTTTTTTTTTAAAATAAAAAATTAAATTGCTAAAATCTACTTCACCGACATTTGCACATCTGACCTACAACATTTACATATATCACATACTGGAAAATTGGCCACATTGTAATATCAATTATATTTTCTCGTACTCCAGCACAAAATAGCTGTTTTTAGTAACACTGCAGCAGGCGAATTACAGAACTTCAATTTAGTGACAAATTTTAAATATTGGGAAATACTTGTGTAAAAAAATTCAGTATTCCAACCCTGTACGGAAATAGGTTACGGTTACATGACTGAAATGGAATACTCCCAAAATTAAGTTCCAAGAAACCAAACTGGTTTTTTCCACATCAATTCTCAGTTTTGCTTTCCCCACTGTAATGGACAGTAATAAGTTCATCAATGCTCACCAACAGTGTTATTAAACAGCTTTCATTTCAACTCATCTGAGTACAAGGATGAGGGAAGCTGGAAAAAGAATACAGACAGATTTTGGTTTCAAGAGATGTAATTAACAGCCAAGGCTGATACTATGTCCACTAAATGAAACATTTAATATATTACTGCCCACTTGTAGCATGACTCACAATTTCTCAATAATAAAATGTTTTAAAATTTATTTTTGGAATGTGGGTGTCGCTGACTTAGCCAGTATTTATTGCCCAAGCCTAATTGCCCTGGAGATCGTGGTGGTGAGCTGCCTTCTTAAACCGCTGCAGATCATGTGGTATAGGTACACCCAGTGCAGTTAGGGAGACAGTAGCTGGATTTTGATCCAGCAGTGAAGCAATGGCAATCTATTTCCTAGTCAGGATGGTGAGTGGTTTGGATGGGATCTTCCAAGTGATGATCATAAAATCATAGAAGTTTACAGCATGGAAACAGACCCTTAGGCCCAACTTGTCCATGCCATCCTTTTTTTTTAAATCCCTGAGCTAATCCCAATTGCCTGCATTTGGCCCATATGCCTCTTAGCCATGTAACTATCCAAATGCTTTTTAAAAGACAACATTGTACCCACCTCTACTACTATGTCTGGCAGCTTGTTCCAGATACTCACCAGCCTGCGTATGAAAGAACTGCCCCTCTGGACACTTTTGTGTCTCTCCCCTCTTACCTTAAACCTATGTCCTCTAGTTTTAGTTACCCTTCTACTTTTAGAAAAAGATATTGACTATCTAGCTGATCTGTGCCCCTCATTATTTTATAGACCTCTATAAGATTACCCCTCAGCCTCCTACATTCCAGAGGAAAAAAAAGTCCCAGTCTAACCAGCCTCTCCTTTTAACCCAAACCATCAAGTCCTGGTAGCGTCCTAGTAAATCTTTTCTACACTCCTAGTTTAATAATATTCTTTCTGGGCGATATTCCATGTATCGACTACTTTCCTTGTCCTTCGAAATGGTATTGGTCGTGGGTTTGGAAAGTGCTGTTTATGGAATCTTGGTGAATTCCTGCAGTGCGTCTTGTAGACGATACACATTGCTGCCATTGTGTGTTGGTGGTAGGAGTGAATGTTTGTGGATGGGGGTGCCAATCAACCAGGTTGCTTTGTCCTGGATGGTGTCAAGCTGCTTGAGTGTTGCTAGAGCTGCACCATCCAGGCAACACTCAAGAACTCATCTAGGCAAGGGGTTGTGCATTCCATCACACTCCTGACTTGTGCCTTGTTGATAGAACAGGATTTGGGGAGTCAGGAAGTGAGTTACTTGCCATGGGATTCCTGCCCATGATTTGCTCTTGCAGCCACAGCTTTTATGCGGCTAGTCCAGATCAGTTTCTGTTCAATATTAACCCCCAGAACGTTGACAGAGGGGGATTCAGCAATGGTAATGCCATTGAATGTCACACGGCGATGGTTAGATTTGCTCTTGTTAGAGATGATCATGGCCTGACACTTGCCTGGAGTAAATGTTACTTGCCATTTATCATCGAAATCTTGCTATATTTGGACATTAACTGCTTCAGTTTCCTACAAGTTGCAAATGGTGCAATCAGCGAAAATCCCCACTTCTGACCTTATGATATTACACGGAATTAATTGAATTGATTAAAGGCTTGCACCTGTGTTGCTGGAAATCTCTGGAAAGGACAGAGATGGATCAGCCACTTGGCATTTTTGGCTGAAGATTTTTGCAAATATTTCAACCCTTTTTTTGGACTTACATGCTGGGTGAGGATGGCATTAAGTGTGTAGCCTCCTCCTCCAGTAAGTTGTTTAATTGTTCACCATCATCCATTACTGGACATGAGAGGACTGCAGTGTTTAGATCTGAGCTATTGTCTGTGGAATCCCTAAGCTCTGCCTTTCGCTTGTTGCTTATGCTATTTTGCACACAAGCAGTCTTGCATTGTAGCTTCACTGGTTTCATACTTCATGCTTAGTTATGCCTGCTGCTCCCGGCATGCCTTTCTGCACTCTTCATTGAGCCAGGCTTGATCCGCTGCAGTTGTAGCTAGCAGGTTGGTGATTCTTGGTGATTAGCATTGAAGCCCCTACCCAGAATACATTTTGCCACCCCAGTGCTTCTTCCAAGTGGGGTTCAACATGGAGAAGTACTGACTGAGGGAAAGGGCGGGGGTATGGAACCAGCAGGTGGTTTCCTTGCCTATCTTTGACCTGATGTAATGAGTGAAGAGAGACATAGCAGAAATATGAGAAACCATACCTTGGATGACACGGTGGTTAGCACTGCTGACACATGGCACCAGGATGCTGGGTTTGAATCTCAGTTTGGGTCACGTTCTGTGTGGAGTTTGCACATTGTCCCCGTGTCTAAGTGGGTTTCCTCTGGGAATTCCAGCTTCCTTCCAAAGTCCAAAGACGTGCAGGTTTGGTAGATTGGCTGTGCTAAATTAGCGCCGGGGGCTAGCTGAGATAAATGCTTGGGGTTATGGGGATAGGACTTGGATGGGACTGTGGTTGGTGCAGACTCAGTGGGCCAAATGACCTCCTTTTGCGCTGTAGGATTCTATGATTCTGGTGATACCTACTCAAGGATAACTCAGATGCCAAGGGAATAGCTCATAGGATGTCTGGTGCAGAAAATAGAAAGTGATATTATTTATATTGGGGTAAACTTCAGAGATTGTCCCAATAATGCAAGGAAAGAAAAACACAACATGAGTATGGAGAAGGAGGAGCATAATACAAGAGACATAGAGGGAGGTGGGATCCTACAATTTGTCTAGGATCGCTTTGCATGCAGTATGATTTTAGTCTGACAAGAGGCAGTATTGGATCCAAAGCAAGGCAGGCAAATAACACAATAACAACAGAGAACATCTAGAAAACAGTGAACATAACATAGGAAGCTTTGATGTGTGACAATACTGTGACTTTAAGAAATGTATTTTAATCATGTTTCTCTGCAAGATGTTTCAGCAGTCCCTGGGATTTAGTCAGCATTGTGTTGTTATTGTTACTGAAGCAGTATAAGTGACATCATGGTTGTTTTAATCTGAACTAATGCAGTGTTCTATGGTTTTAATGGTCCCCTGAGATGGCAGGATCTTGAGCTTGATTTAGGATAATTGACAGGTGAGGTTATATGACTCGGGACAGCTATTTTTCACACAGCAATGCAGTTTCCGTTTTCAGAAGTTACTTGAAGCTAAGACAGACAGCAATGTTTTTTCCCCCCTCTCTGGGATGGAGATTCTGTTGTCTGGGAAGCTATTTGTGAAAGCTGCCTGGTTTGAAATCTCTGAGGCTTTGCTGTTTGAGGATATATTCTTCTCTGAAAACTGCTGTGGGGTTTGCTGTTCATAAGTATTACAAAGCTGAAAGCATTACGTGAGGATACTTGTTTTTGTGCTACGTCTGAAGAAGTGAGTGTGTTTGTGGGATGTTGCTTTACCTTGGAACAGAGGTAGCTAGCCAAAAAATTATGCTAATTCTTTTTGTTATATCCTGTGTTCTTAAATAAACTTCGTTTGATAAAAGCTTCTGAGTGAATCACTTGAATCATACCTGGAGTTATGCTCACCAATGCCAAAATCAAATGTAAAACTTAGGGTCGAGGCTAACTTCATAAAATACCTTGGAAATTCTGGCCTAGGTCTTAGCAGGGTAAAAATTGAAAAGGGGTCCGGGTCCGGGTCCATAGGACTCTTAAATCGGCTTCGCAGGTGGAGGATGGGTCAAGAAGGCATATGGCGTACTGGCTTTCATTAATCGAGGGATTGAGTTTAGGAGTCGGGAGGTAATGCTGCAATTTTATAGGACTCTTGTCAGACCCCACTTGGAGTAGTGTGCGCAGTTCTGGTCACCTCACTACAGGAAGGATGTGGAAGCTATTGAGAGGGTGCACAGGAGATTTACAAGGATGTTGCCTGGATTGGGAGGCATGCCTTATGAAGATAGGTTGAGGGAGCTAGGTCTCTTCTCCCTGCAGAGATGAAGGTTGAGAGGTGACCTGATAGAGGTTTATAAAAAGTTGAGAGGAATAGATAGGGTGGATTCTCGGAGGCTATTTCCCAGGGCTGAAATGGTCGCTACGAGAGGACACAGGTTTAAAAGGTGCTGGGAAGCAAGTACAGAGGAGATGTTAGGGGAAAGTTTTTCACTCAAGAGGGTGGTGAGTGAGTGGAATCGGCTGCCGTCAGTGGTGGTACAGACGAACTCGCTGGGGTCTTTTAAAAGACTTCTGGATGAGTATATGGGATCTAATGGCATTGGGAGTTATAGATAGTTCTATGGCTTGGTAGGTATAGATATGATCAGCGCAACTTGTGGGCCGAAGGGCCTGTTTGTGCTGTAGTGTTCTATGTTCTAGGAAAAAGGACTCTTAAAAGATGCAGGAAACTAAATGTGAAAAGCCAATTGCAATTGAGTTAAAAGGGATCAGAATGGGAAATATTCAAAGAGATGATAAGGGCAGATTCAAAACAATTAAACAAAAACATTGAAGGAACTTAGAAAAGCCATTTATAATGGTCTAACATCAAATCTTTCAAACATCCATAGATATAGAAGGACTGCTGTGTACAAAATGAGAGGGAAGAAGATAAGCAAGCTAATTATGGGCCTACATAAGTTTAAGTTCATTTATTAGTGTCACAAGTAGCTTTACTTTAACACTGCAATGGAGCTACTGTGAAAATCCCCTAGCTACCACACTGTTCTGATACACAGAGGAAGAATTTACTATGGCCAATGCACATAACCAGCACGTCTTTTGGACTATGGGAGGAAACTCACACAGACACAGAGAATGTGCAAACTCCGCACAGAGAGTGACCCAAGTTGGAAATTGTACCTGGGTCCCTACTGGTGAGGCAGCATTATGCCACCATGCTGTCCGTATTGCTCATAGTTAAGCTTCCAAATGATAAAGTATTTAAAAGATACAGGTAAAGGACAGGCTTAATTGGTAAAAAGACAAATTACATCTTTATAGGACTTCAAATCATCAGACGCAATGAAGAATTCTGATGAAGGAAATACAGCGCAGGTTTTTTTTTTAAAACATGCTTTTTGGAAAGTGATCATAAAAAACAAAACAGTGGTTAGTGGATGGTTTTCTGACTAGAGGAATGCAAGTCCCATCATTCTCCAGTGCTGGAACCATTGCTGTTCTTGAAATATATACAATAAATAAATGATCAACTATTAGCACAGGATGCACTATATCAAAATGTATAAATAACAAAAAAAGGAGCACATTTAAATTATGAAGGTGACTAAGCAATTTTAAGAAGATATAGTTTAGTTACTGGGTGGACAAGTAAGTGCAAGATATCACTTTATTGCATTTGGGGAAGATGAAGGGAAGCACATTTAAGAGAAATGGATAAAAGAGCAGAAGGGGCTTAGGCATTTAAATATACTTAAGTGAGAAGACAAACTCAATACACTGCTTTAAAAAAATTGGGATCTCAGATTTCAAAAGTAGAAATATTGGATACAAGAGCAAAAAGGACATGCTTAATCTATATGAATAATAAATTCAGAAATAATATGAGGACTGTGTTCAAATTTCGTCTCCTTACTGGGGAGGATGTCAAGATATTAGTCAGGGTGCAAGAGAAATTAATTGGATCATCCCAGGGACGAGGGGCTTTAATTTGGAGGACTCTAATTTAAAACAAAACTCATGAGAGAATCTCTAATGGTATTGAAAATAATGATATAATAAATCATGGAAAATTATTTTTCAACTGGATGTGGAGTTTGATGCTTAGAAGCAGGGCAAATGCAATTACTGGACCAATGATTAAGCAAACTGAGCTGTTAGGAAGGAGGTTTGAATCAGGAACTAATACTGATTTCTAACCAGAATCCAATTTAGTCAATGTGAAGCTGAAATTCAACATTGCATCTAAACTATGATTGGTATTAACAGCTGTCCACTTGTTCACGATACATGCAAAAGTTCATGGGTTCAGGAATACTTAGGACCATTTCTTCTAAAGCCTATCTATATGCTCCTGAGTCTTCCTATCCCAGTATCTCCCAGAAGATATAACATTTCACAGCTGTTCCTTAAGTAAAAAGGATCAGGAATGTTATTGAGGAGTTGAGTTATCTCAAGCACCCTTATACTCTGACAGGAGCTAACAGTAACTACAATAGCACAAGTGAGCATAGAATTGCCAAACTTGGCTCAGTTGATAAACTCAACTTCTGGTTCAGAGGTTGACAAGTTAAAACCTCATACCAGAGCACATGTTTTGGGCTGATCTTCCAACGCAGCAGCAAAGAAATGCTGTTTGTTGGCATTACCTCAACTATCAATTGAGGCATTAAATCGACAATCAAATTGCCGCTGCATATATTGGGGGGGCGGGGGGGGGGGGGGGGGGGGGGCGGGGGGGGGGATGAAATTAGGTTTGAGCAAAATGTAAGACCAATCCAATATAGAGGCATAAAATAATTTTGTGGGGGATGTTGAAGCAGTGAAACATTATAACCCCATTTCATGTCTGGTAAAGTGGACAATATCCTGCATCCAATAGGTGCAACTGAATTGCCCAGTTTGTACTCAATATTACATTACTTGCTACTTGTTATTGCAGCTGCAAAAGGCTGCACAGTAGGAATTAGCCAAAGAAAGACAACACAATTTCAGCAATCAGGTTTAAAGTACCACCAGGAGGGACATTTAAGTTGTATCTTGCAGTTAAAATGTCTTACTACACTTTTGAGAATTTCAGATATAACTTCACTGTAAAACAACTTAGCTGCCTGATGCACTCACTTTTTGATATCCAGAGCAACCTGCAAGGTGAGTCACTGAGTACATACTCTTTCAACTTACAGCAATTAAAAGCTACTTTTTTGTTTGTTCATCGGATCCAAATTAAAGGCCACCATCGCCAAGGGCTCTATTCTCTTTAAGTATAATATGCTAGCATGACACAATGAAGGAGCCCAGTGATGGGGGAAGAAGCAGGCCTCAAGTTCAGGACCAGTATCCCTCTGCTCTTAATTCTGATTCCCTTTCTCACACTCAAATTTACACACAATCACCATGCATAATATCTTTCAATGCAAACTTTGTTTGAAGTATGTCTTAAAGTTAGCATTCTAACTTGCGTTCCCCTTCTGTCACTGTAGGTGATGGAGAGGAACCCAACCAGCACAAGCACAGTTACACACATTCCACAGGGTGCATTTAGTGATTTTTAAGAGGTAACAACACAAAGTGAGGAAAAATGTACAACCAACTGCTGGTCACCACAGGTGGCACTGCTGCCACAGCGCCAAGAACCCAGGTTCGATTCCAGTTCAGGTGACTGTGTGAGGCGTTTGCATGATCTGCCCACGGCTGTGTTGATTTCCTCTGGCTGCTCCAATTCCCTCCCACAGTCCAAAGATTTGCAGGCAAGGTGGATGGGCCACAGTAAACGGCCATGGGATCAATGCAGACTCGATGGGCCGAATGGCTTCCTTCCACACTATAAGGCTTCTGAGACTCTATAAATAGCCTGGAAGGCCACGAGGTTACTGCTACACTTCAGTGGGTTAAGGAAATCAAGAGTTGGTGACGATAACCGTAGCATCAGTTATCTGCTTGATTTTCGTGTAGCCACATTTGATATCCATGTTACCAGATGCAACAACAACTGCCTAAGGTGAGCTTGAGGTATAAAGTTGGCCTTGACTCCCAGTGGCAAATGTTGTGCTAATGTTTCAAACGTCTTCAGCAAGCATGCTTCTGATATGGCCTATAGTGGCAGTTATTGCCTGTATAAGGTCACAGCATGATAGCTGTGACCACCAGTTGGGCTCAGGTACCATCACTCTCCCTAGTATGCGTATTTTTTTTAAAAATTCTTGTCGAACTTTGACTACAAAGTACAACATTTGGATACATCAAAACCAATTCCCACCTCAGTTATGTTCTTTATTGTGACATCCCAATCACAATGGAACTCTCTGGCTTGCATTTTTCTTATTCATTCGTGGGACATGGGCATTGCTGGCTGGCTAGCATTTATTGCCCATTGCTAGTTGCGTGAGAGTATTTGAGAGTCAAACACATTGCTGTGACTCTGGCCAGACCAGGTAAGGATGGCAGACTTACTTCCCAAAAGAACCTGAGTCAACCAGATGGGTTTTTCCTGACAAACGACAATGTTTCATGGCCATCGGTAGATTTTTAATTCCAGATTTTTTTTTTTACTGAGTTCAAGTCCCACCATCAGCAATGGTGGGATTTGAACTCAGATACCCAAAACATTTGCTGAGTTTCTGGATTAATAGCATCTCGTCGTTCCCTGTGCTCTTACAGGATTCCTTTCCATACATCATCATTTGCAATCTCTGCCTCTTCTGCAGAAATCCTGCAAATATTGTCTTCACTCTTATACTTGGTGACTTCCATTTTTTCTGTACCAATAATC
This sequence comes from Carcharhinus amblyrhynchos, assembly GCF_965287045.1. Lineage (NCBI taxonomy): Eukaryota > Metazoa > Chordata > Chondrichthyes > Carcharhiniformes > Carcharhinidae > Carcharhinus > Carcharhinus amblyrhynchos. The sequence continues at coordinate 13,158,406 of NC_137339.1, forward strand.
ACCATGTTGTTAAGAATAAATAAAATGTATCTGCCCTGAAATTATTTCAAAGTAACTATTTTCAAAACACAAAAAAGTTAGAATGGCATTTAAGAAATGGTAAGAAAATTAGTTTGAATTAAACATCAAAATAAGTCTGTTCACCACTATGAATTCCAATGTGTGGTAGTTCCTTTAAATTACTTCAGCACAGGCGTCCAATGAAAAACTCTCTTACCAAAAATATTCTTGAGTGCTGAACAAGCAAGAAAAACAGGAGAGTTTCAGTGAAGCCAGCTGCTGACTGCCTGGGGTGCCACTACACAAGGGCCTGGATCTCCAAGTGAACTAGGAGACTTCCTGCCACCGCTGTTCCACCCCCATCCATGGGCATCTCCGCCATCATTGGTGGCAAATGTATCCCCCTCCACCCCCCCATGGCAACAGGGGTTGCTGGCATCAGGGCCTTCCCAATGGGTTTCCCCCTTCCGGGTGCTACTCAATATATTAATTCCTGGGATATAGACTTCACTGACTGGACTAACATATATTGCTCATCCCTAATTACCCTCGAGGTGGGAATGAGCTGCCTACTTTAACCATTGCATTCCACGTGATGCAGATTACACCCACAGTGTTGTTACGAAGGACTCCCAGGATTTTGACCCAGCGACAATGAAAGAATGACGATATATTTCCAAGTTGGAATGCTAAGTGGCTTGCACAGGAACTTCCAGATGATGGTGTTCCCATGTATCTGCTGTCCTTGTCCTTTTAAATGGTACTGACCATGAGTTTGGAAGGTGCTGCCATAAGAGCCTTAGTGAGTTCCTGCAGTGCATTGTATAGATGCTACACACTGCTGCTACTGTGCGTTGGTGGCAGAGGAGTGAATGTTTGTGGATGTTCCAATCAAGCTGCTTTGGCCTGGATGGTGTCAGGCCATCCAGGTCAAGTGCTATAGCAGCTGCACTCTGAGGCAAGTGGAGAGTATTCCACCACACTCTTAACTTGTGCAAGTCTCTTTTTTTCAAATTCAAGGGGTTCCTTTAACTTCAGGAGTGGGGGGTTTTCTGATTATTTTCTTTTCTCCAGCCTCAGCATTTATCAGAACACAGTGAATATCCATTATTGACTAGAAATGAATCTCAAATTAGAAACGGCCCATTGTGCAACTTATGACTGAGGTGAGTCTAACAAATGAAACCCAACCATCACAGGTCGTAAGTAAACCTCATTACATCAGTCTACTGTTTTAATCCCATTGTGGAAGAATTCTGTGCTTAATATTGGAACACATTATTTAGTTCTTATCACAAAAGTGGTATTATAATGTATTTAAAACTATTGTATTTTTTTCCCTCCAAGTAGGGAAGGTCAACTGTGATGCCCATGTTGAGGAAAGTGTACTTTATTCTTTGGAAAGAAATACTTCACTAGCTCCTTGATTTATTAGAACAATAAAATGCAGTTGGGGCTTGTTAGTGAAATGGCTGCCAAGACTGAGATACTACAGCAAGTAAAAAAAAATAGTTTAAGCATTTGCACTCAAACAATTATACAAATGAAGTTCAGAATAAAATACCTGCACCCAGCCCGGACCATGGCCTCACCACCCAACATCAAACCATTGTTACTAGGACTGTCACTGATCTCATCTTCCCTGGAGGTCTTCCTTCCATTTCTGCCAACCTCAAAGTTCCCCCCCCATCAAACAGCCCTCTTCTACCGCCATCCCAAAATCTACAAGTGGGTCTGCCTGGGTAGATTCATCATATTAGCCTGTTTCTGCCCCACTGAACTCCTTTCTTCCCATCTCGACTCCCTCCCTTCACACCTACATTCAGGATTCTCTGATGCCCCGTCATATCAATAATTTCCAGTTTCTGGACCCTAACCAGCTTCTCTCCATGATAAGCATTCAATTCCTCTATATCTCCATCCCCACCAGGAAGGTCTGAGGATTCTCCACTTCTACCTTGAGCAGAAACCTGAACAATCCCATTCACCACAATTCTCCTTCTGCCAAGCTGAAAATGTTTTCTCACTCAACAGTTTCTCCTTTAACTTGTCTCAATTCCTGCAAATAAAACACATGGCTACTGATACCCAAATGGACACCAGTTATGCCTCTCTTTTTGCAGGATGCGTGGAACATTCCTTGTTCCTGTCCAACTCAGGCCCCCTCCCACAATTTTGTTTCCATTACATCAATGACTGTATCATATGCACTCATCTGGATGTTTAATCGATTTAGCTTCCAATTACCATCCCTCTCTCACTTCCCTTTCAGTGATAGACAAACCATCAATATTCATTACAAGTCCATCAACTCCTACAACTGCTCACAGCCCACAGCCTATAAAGGACTCCACCCCAATATCCTAGTTTCTCCTTCGAGGTCACATCCGTTCTCATGATGCCACTTCGAAAATGGTGCTTTTGACATGTCTGCCTTTTCCCCCCTCAAATGTTTTCCCTCCACTGTGGTTGACAGGAAACTCAAATATGTCCAACGCATCTCCCGTTTCTCTGCCCTCACTACTATCCCTCCTTCCTGGGACTATGATAGGGTTCCGCTTGACCTCACTTTCACCCCACCAGCCTCCAAATTCAAAGAATCATCCTCTGCCATTTCCGCCAATTCCAGAATGATGCCACCAAGAAACATCTGCCAACTTCAAAACATTCCCTTAACAACTTCCCATGCAATTGCAGAAGTTGCTACACCTGTCCCTTTACCTTCTCCCTTCTCAATGTCCAAGGCCTCAAACACTCTTTTCAGGTGAAGCTTCATTTCACTTGCAGTGCCTTCAATTTCATATAATCACAGATTCCCTATAGTACAGGAAGAGACCTTTCAGCCCATCAAGTCTGTACTGACCACAATCCTACCCAGGCCCTATTTCCCTAACCCTCACACATTTATCCCGTTAATCCTCCACATTAGGGTCAATTTAGCATGGCCAATTATCTAACCTTCATCTTTGGGCTGTGGGAGGAAACTGGAGCACCCAGAAGAAACCCACGCAGACACAGGGAGAACAAACAAACTCTACACAGATAGCCACCCAAGGCCAGAATTGATCCTGGGTCCCTGGCGCTGTGAGCAGATCCTGTGTATACAGAAGACTTGTCCGTAAGGGATGGCTTCTTTAATATGTTTAGTGGAAGCTGGAGAAGTGGAGTGCCGTGAGGTTATCTGCGGGCTTGTGGTACAGTGAAGTGCTGAGGTGATGTCCTTGTTGGAAATGCGTGTATCTAAGAATGCAACCGATTCTAGAGAATAGTCCATGGTGAAATGGAACTTGTTGATGTCATCATGTAGTTGTTTCAGTGATTGTTCACCATGAGTCCAAACTAAGAAAATATTGATGTATCTAGTGTATAGCATCGATTGAAGGCCCTGTGCAGTGGTTTAGTTTGAACCTGCGCATGAAGATGTTGGCATATTGAGGTGTGAATTTGGTCCCATGGCTGTTCCATGTGTCTGGCTGAAGAACTGGTTAGAATCATAGTCAGAGGTTTACAGCATGGAAACAGGCCCAACTTGTCCATGCTGCCCTTTATTTTTTCAAAATCCCTAAGCTAATACCAATTGCCCACATTTGGTCCATATCCTGCTATATCCTTTGTACCCATGTATCTATCTAAACACTTTTTAAAGAGATAAAATTGTGCCCACCTCTACCACCACCTCTGGCAGCTTGTTCCAGGCACTCACCATCCTCTGTGAACAAATTGCCTCTCTAGACACTTGTATCTCTCCCCTCTCACTTAAACCTGTGCACTCTAGTTTTAGACTCCCCTACTTTTGGGAAAAGATATTGACTATCTACCTTGTCTATGCCCCTCATTATTTTATAGACCGCTATAAGATCATCCCTCAGTCCCAGTATAACCAGCCTCTCCTTATAACTCAATCCATCAAGTCCCAGTAGCATCCTAGTAAACCTTTTCTGCACTCTTTCTAGCTTAAATAATATCCTTTCTATAATAGGGTGACCAGAATTGCACACAGTATTCCAAGTGTGGCCTTACCAATGTCTTGTACAACTTCAACAAGACGTCCCAACTCCTGTATTCAATGTTCTGACCGATGAAACCAAGCATGCCAAATGCCTTCTTCACCACTCTGTTCACCTGTGACTCCACTTGCAAGGAGCTATGAACATGTACCCCTAGATCTCTTTGTTCTGTAACTCTCCCCAACACTCTACCGTTAACTGAGCAAGTCCTGCCCTGGTTCAATCTGCCAAAATGCATCACCTCGCATTCGTCTAAATTAAACTCCATCTGCCATTCTTCAGCCCACTGATCCAATTGATCAAGACCACGTTGCAACTGGGAGGTAACTTTTTTCAGTGTCCACTGTGCCACCAACCTTGGTGTCATCTGCAAACTCACGAACCATGCCCCCTGCATTCTCATCCAAATCATTAATATGAATTACAAATAACAGTTATTGAAGTTGAAAACATTTGTGGTCCAGGATGAAGCGGATGAGTTGTAAAATTGCATCTGGAGATTGGCAGTAGTCGGCGTTGCATCAATGCCACCATTGTGGGGGATGCTGGTGTAGAGTGCCGAGACATCCATTATGACGAGAAGTGTTCCTGGTTCAACTGCTCCCTGTATGCTGAGTTTCTGTAGGAAGTCCGTAGTGTCGCAACAAAAACTGGGGATTCTTTGTACAATAGGTTGCAGATGCCCTCGACATTGCCGGTGAAGTTCTCACATAGGGTCCCATTGCCCGATATGAAGGAACGGCGGGTGTATTGGCCAGACGTGTTAACACGTTAAAGAAGCCACCCCCTACAATAAGCCCTCCATATACACAAGAGGAGGATCGCAACAGACACCTCCTGACGCTAAAAGATGCCCTCATAAGAGCAGGATATGGCACTCAATTCATCGAATGACAGTTCTGACACACGACGCAAAAAAACTGCACTGACCTCCTCAGAAGGGGAACATGGGGCACGGCGGACAGAGTACCCTTCTTTGTCCAGTACTTCCCCAGAGCGGAGAAGTTACGATGACCTCGCCAAGGCTACCCCCACTTCTTGCCTCTAAATAGCCACACAACCTCAAACAGACCATTGTCCGCAGCAAACTACCCAGCTTTCAGAAGGACAAGTGACCACGACACCCCACAACCCTGCCACAGCAACCTCTGCAAGATGTGCCGGATCATCAACATGAATGCCATCATCTCATGTGAGAACACCATCCACCAGGTACACAGTACATACTCTTGCAACTTGGCCAATGTTGTCTACCTGTTGTGCTACAGGAAAGAATGTCCCAAGTCATGGTACACTGGGGAGACCACGCAGACGCTACGACAACGGAATGAACGAACACCACTTGACAATCACCAGGCAAGAGAGTGTTCTCTTCCTGTTGGGGAACACTTCAGCGGTCACAGGCGTTCGACCTCTGATCTTCGGATAAGCGTTTTCCAAGGCAACCTTCACGACACATGACAACAGAGTCACTGAGCAGAGACCGATAGCCAAGTTCTGCACACGAGGACGGCCTCAACCGGGATCTTGGGTTCATATCACACTGTCACTCGACTTGCCTGGGCTTGCAATGTCTCACTAACTGTCCTGGCTGGAGACAATACACATCTCTTTAACCTGTGCTTAACCTTCTCTGCATTGTCTACCTTTAAGACTTGATTACCTGTAAAGACTCACATTCTAACCATTATTTTGTAAATTGAGTTTGTGTCTTTATATGTCCTGTTTGTGAACACAACTCCCACTTACCTGATGAAGGAGCAGCGCTCCGAAAGTTAGTGCCTTTTGCTACCAAATAAACCTGTTGGACTTTAACCTGTTGTGAAACTTCTTACTATTTTTCAAGGGCACGTAAATCTTCCTTATGCCCTGGGCCAACATTTTTTCCTCAATCAATACTGATCCAAAAAGAGATGTTGGCTGTTTATCTCACAGCTGTGTATGAGACCGTACTCCGTACAAACTGGCTGCCACATTTTCCAACATTACAACAATGACTACATTTCAAAAGTACTTCATTGGCTGTTAAGTGCCTTAAGATATCCTGAGGTTATATTTTTTCCCTTTTTAAATTCATCCTTCCACCCAGATTTACTGTACTTTTAAATAGTTCAGTAAAGTTGCCATAGTTCCAGAAGACCATAGGCTGGTGGTGACTTAACCTAAGGATCACCACACCTCAAGTGATGGGCAAGGTCGAGTCCATATGACTTCATGAATAACCTCAGCCAATACAGGATTTGAACCCGCGCTGTTGGTGTCACTCCACGTTGCAAACTAGCCATTCAGCCAACTCGGCTGACCGATCCCAACCCAACTCCATTGTATATCTAGCATAGTGGTAGATAACAGGAAAATGAGACTCAGTTTAATCACTTTAAAAAATGATTTTCTATAACAATGCCTTTGCCTTACTGAATCATATACTGCTAATACAGTGAAAGGAAATCAAGTTACAGCAGATGATCTGAATTCAGTGTCACCCATGGTGGTTTGAGGGCTGAGAACAAAACTTGAAACATTTCCTGTTTTTCTTAATGTTTTCACATTTGCATTTTTAAAACCGCCTACTCTTAAAAGCTAAAGCAAAACTCAGCTTTGTACATTCTTGTTCTCAGTTACTGAATACCATAGGCAACACTTATTTGAAATCTGAGTACTGCTCACTGTCAGTAAAAGGCAAGAGAAAAGATTGCAGCAATATTCAAACATTGAAGATGGCACAGCAAGCTAAAAAGAGCACAATATTCAGTTCCATAAATGCATTTGCTGCTGTTTTTAAATATGTTGATCTCTCATACTAAGGGTTTGAGAAAAATGTCACAAATACTTTATTTTAAAAATAATTCCAGTATGTGACTGAAGTATGGTTCTTATAGGTTTGGTTAAAACTTAAATCCCCCACAGTCTGCATTCTAGTGTTAACACCCACAGAAATGCAAATAGCTCCAAGATCACTCACTATTAAAAAAATTAACAAAGCCCATTAAAGTTGATTTCTTAATATATTCAAGTTATACAGCTGCTTTGCTCAGGCTTACAAATGTGAAAATGTTTCTTGATGCAAGAATATCAATACAATTTTGATTGCAATGAGAACAAAAATGCTGAAAACATTCTGCAGATAAAGCAGCATTCATGGAGAGAAACAGAATTAACGCCTCAGGTCAATGACCTTTCATTCATCCAAACTGAAAAGAGTAGAGTTTTTGAGCCAGTGGGAGGGGGGAGCCAGCAGGGAAAGGTCTGTGATAGGGTGGAGGCCTGGGGAGATTATATGACAAAATATTGCATGACGCCACAGCTAATGAGAGTGGTAACGGATATAGTAAAGAGACAAGTGTTTGGATTGTACTGCCTAATGCTTCTTGGAATCTCCACAGTCTTCAACATGATTCATTCACAATCTTCAAGTCTCTGCTTCATTGTTCAGTTGATGGGACTATCATCTCTTACTCTTGTCGTTCCAATCAGAACAAAGGCATCTCCCATCAATGGCTTCTCTTCCCAATACTCAGTGAAGTACCCAAGGATCTAGGCTTGGCTTCTAATCTTCCTCAAATGAGATGCTGTCTTCGGCAATATCATCCTCAGACACTGGATCAACTTTTGCACGTAGGCTAATGTTATCGAGCTCTATCTCTCCACTGCTTCTGACACCAGTCTTCTTGCCTAAACATCCAGTACTGGATCAGCTGTTCTTTCACCTAAATACTGGGAAATGGAAAAACAATGATACATTCTGTGCACCACAGATTCCAAATCCTTGCTAGCAACTCCAACCATTGCACAGTACCTGCCCCTAGCAAAATCAAATTAGCTTCCAATCCTTTACCCTCTCCACAAAGGCTGTCTACCTTATGTGTAACATTGCTGACTTCTAGCATGTCCCAGTCAATAGGTCACTGAAATTCTCACCTATGCCTTGATCACCTCCAAACAGGGTATTTCAATGTTCTACTGCCAGCCTCCCATCCTCAACTCTCATTTCACCCATACTGAATCCCAGTCTACTTATCACCTTTGCTTCCAGATTCCTCATGCCTCAAATTACATAATCGTGTCGAGTCCATCTATGAAATTGTGCCTCCCTACCTCTAGTCACCAACATGACAACCCCTGCCCTACACTCTCTGTGCATTACCACCCATACCTTTGGCAGTCCTGCCTTCAGCTGCATAGATCTTTCAGTCATGAATTCCTCCCTAAGCCCCCCTGTTCTTCTCTTTCCTCCTTTAAGATCCCACTTTCTGATCTTGGCTATCTCTCCTTATAACTCCCTTTTTGGCCTAGTGGTCATATTTTAAGCTCATGTCTCTGAAATGCCTGCATTATTTGCAAGATAATTGCCATTGAGATATACAGATGAATGCAACTTAAAATAGTTATTCTCCAGCAATTAAGGGTCTGGGACCAAAAATCTTTTGCATTAACATTGTGAGCAACACTATAAACCGCATATATCTTTTAATTTCAAATTATTGCCAGGTATTGTTTCACAAGAATACCAAGTTGGTTTTTAGTTGGAGATGCATTTGGAACTAAGAAAAACTACAGTAAAGTCTGCCTTTACAAAACAATGCTGGAAAATCTCAATTCTGGCATAGCAACTGTGGAGGCAGAAAAAATGTTAACTCTTTTTCTCCCTCCACAGATGCTGCCAGACCTGCTGAGTTTTCTGTTTTTGTTTCCGATTTCTAATATCCACAGTATTTTGCTTTTACTAAAGATCTGATTTTATCTTTGTAACATCTTATAAGAATAATGTTGAAGCTATTGCCAAAAATATTCAGATTTTAAACAGTCCTTTGCCACTTGCATGCATATTTGTTCACCAATTTTAGCATGTAACATTTTTAGTCTAGAGTCATGCACAGGGTTATCAATAAATGTTTTGTGGGTGTGGAGTACATGACCATGATCCACTTGAATTGACCTATCTATAGAAAGTTTTAACATGCAACACCTGACACTTACACTTCATAAATTAATCTAATGAGCTAAATTAGTGTCTCAAAAAATGCAGTCACCTTTTAATAATATGGACAGCAGTAGAGAAGAATTGCATGTAATACCTCAAATTGTGGCGTGTGCTGATGGTTCGAGTGTTTGTTTCACCTAATTAAAGATATAATTGAAATTTTTTAAATATAAAAAGCTCAAATTTCACAAACAGTGACAATAATATTTGCAGAATGCTATTTACTTGTTTCTGTCGGTTGTAAAATTTATTTGTCACCTCAGAATACAACAGGTTTGCTATCTTAGCAATAACACAATTTGGGTTGGGGGAATGCAGTGTTATCTAGTTAAGAGGATGACCTTCATAATGTACAGCATCTTCAGTTATACTCTGGCTTAAGTATCTATCATGATCATGTACCACTGACCAGTGCGCTCCACAAGCAGTCAGGCAAAATTCCTGTAAAATCAACTTTGACGGACCAGACACTGTATTTCAATGGTCGGAAAGAGGCTCCCCCGCCAAGTCTCTTAGCTTCAACACTTAAAATGCCAGTCTTCCAGGGAAGGGCAAAGAAAATATCCCAAAGACTCTCTGAAGCTCTCCTTAAAGCCCAGCGACGTTGACATTAATTACTGGAAGGTGCTTGCAACCAATCATTCAAAAAATGGCAAGAGCTGCGTCACGCTTTAAGTCACAAAGTAATAAAGATGCGGCAGAGAAGGAAAGTAAATCCTGTACCTCAGACCACACTCTCTCGTGGTCTTCTGACTCGTGTGCTCGAACATCTGTATCAAGAATTGGCCTGCTCACATGAGGACCTGTGAAATGCAAAACCCTGAGAAGATATCATCCTCAAACTGAGGGCAAGCTGACAATTAGTAGTTTGATCTGGTCTTCCAAATGTTCAGAACTTTATCATATCTTCACCAATAGTTACTGCATTGTGTGCCTTTTAAGCACTCCCAACGAATGAGAGACTGTGAATCACTTTACTGGCTATGAGTCATGATGATGGCATCTATCCAATTGTTTGTTGGTTGTCAGTCATTTAAAGAGGCGCAATAGCTTAATCATCTCACTTAAGAAATAACATATTCAGGCAAGGTAAAGCTCACATGCAGCTTTAACCAGGATTACCAAAAATTGCTCTGTATAGCTGAGCACCATATCCACATAGCACACCTCCACCAAGCCACACAAGATTTAGAAGTATTTTGAAAGAGACACTCAGTCCAAATATTTCTGTCCATCTTATCATATTTAATGGGCTACAACAGGAAGAGTTAAAAATTTGAATGCAAGGTTTTAAAGAAATCTCTTTTAGATTGTCTTCATTTGAAGATGAATTTTAAAAGTGAACTTATCAGTTTAAAATTATAGAATCTTAATTTATACTAGTCATTTTTTTAAAAATGCACTATTCCACACTAGTGAAATATTTTAATTTGCATACCAGCAGTTATTTTGTTGGCTAAAGTGTGTAATTCAGTATAAAGGGGAAAAACCTACCCAGACTGGTTTACTGTTAAAATGCAAATATATTACTTTGGTGGGCAGGAGGCCACACGAAGTTCTGCTTTATGTATGCAGATCCTGGCCAAAACAATAAAGATGTTTGGAAACTTATACAGAAGAGATTGGCAAAATGCATGTTGGACAATTAATATATTGTCTCAACTTTTTTCTTCAGAAAGGTAAACTAAAATCATCTTTATGCAGGACCACTAGGGATCAATTAAGAACATAAGAACATAAGAACATAAGAAATAGGAGCAGGAGTAGGCCATCTGGCCCTTCGAGCCTGCCCCGCCATTCAATAAGATCATGGCTGATCTGTCGTGGCTCAGTTCCACATTCCCGCCCTCTCCCCATAACCCTTAATCCCCTCTCTTATCAAAAACCCATCAACCCGCTTCTTAAAAATATTTAGCGAGGCAGCCTCCACCACTTCAACGGGCAGAGAATTCCAGAGATTCACCACCCTTTGAGTGAAGAAGTTCCTCCTCAACTCCGTTCTGAACCGCCCCCCCTTTATCTTGAGGCTGTGCCCCCTAGTCCTACTGTCTTTTTTGAGCGGGAAGAGTCTTTCCACCTCTATCCTATCCATCCCATTCATCATCTTATACGTCTCAATGAGATCTCCCCTCATTCTTCTAAACTCTAACGAGTACAAGCCTAGTTTATTCAGCCTCTCCTCATAGCTCAACCCCCTCAACTCCGGTATCAGCCTAGTAAACCTCCTCTGCACTCCCTCCAGGGCCAAAATATCCTTGCGCAGGTGCGGCGCCCAAAACTGCACACAGTACTCCAGCTGCGGCCTCACCAATGCCCTATACAGCAAAAACAATATTAATGCATTTTTATCATACAATAAACCTTCACCTTAAGTCACTCCACTTGAAGTTGTTTCTACTTTAGGGCATTTTTTTCCTTTGATTTGCATTGCCATTATCAGCTTTACATCATCTACATTACGGCCCTGCCCGAGTTAAACTCGGGGCCAGCTGCCATATTCGGATGATGGAGCTGCCACCACAATCACCAGAGGTTCAAGCTGTGGGGAGAGTCAGCAGCAGAAGCACAAGCCGGCTGCCAATCAAGTGCTGAACCTAGTAACCGGGGCAGAGAAAGCAGCACCCAGACCCCACCCCCAGCTTCACATATGTGCCGCCACTACCACTGTCAGCTCCTTCACATCACCCCAACCCCACCTATTCCCTCCATGGTACGCTGCAAGGTATACTGAGTAAGTCCCTGCAGACTGTCAGAAAGGAGTCTAGTCTCTGGACAGAGAGCAAGAGAGAGAGAGAGAGAGCGAGAGAGGGAGATGAGAGAGAGAGACATACACAAAGTGGGAAGTGGGGAGGGGGGGGGGGGAAAAGAGAGAGAGAGAGAGAGAGACACACACACACACACACACACACACACACAGAAAGGAAGAAAGAAAGAGATAGAATGGGAAAGGAGACACACACTGGGAAACAAAAGCAAAAATTTAACTTGAGTTCCAAGAGTGCTATGGGTGACACACAGAAACTGTGCAACATAAATAACAGTAAATCATCCAAGCAAGCTCTAATTTGATTTTATGTAGTACATCTGTTGTATTCAGTGACATATTTCACTTTGCAAGCCATTCCAGCTAGGAATATAGGTGTTGTATGCACATGGCATAGTATTTCAACTTGTATGTTGGTTTGTCCAGACAAAATATGTCTGAAGGAACCTAACTCCAGCTTAAACACTATGCCTACGGGACATATGACGATGTCAGCACGAGATGTAGATTGAGTGAGGAGTTGAGAAAACAGTTCAGGTGTGAATTTCAGATTCTAGTGGTTGGTGACTTTTCTTGCCTGTCTTTAAGATAAGTAAGTCAACTTTCTATTACTTGTGTAAACTATTAACTAAGCGACTAATTAAATAAGCAAGGTCAGACAGAAATGGCAGGCCTGGTGGTGTGCTGCTATTGCAGCATATGGGAACCTGTGGAATGCATCACAATCCGGAACAACCATATTTACAGAGAAAGTGCTTGAACTTAGGCAATTTCAGCTCCAAGTTGCTGAGCTGGAGTCTGAGTTGTAGACATTGCATGATATCAGGGAGGAGGAGAATTGCCTGAGCAATTTGTTCCAGGAGGCAGTCATAGTAGACTTTAGGATAGGCAGAGCTTTGGATTGATCAATGTTCAGGAACAAGACGATGTGACAGAGCAAGCACATAAGGAGCAACAGTATGCAATGATGGGGAAACTTCAGCCCCTAATTTTGTACGAGGTGTCTGCTACCTGTGTGGATAGGGAGAAAGACTGCAAGTTGAACGGACAGATTGACCATGGAAAAGGACATCACTCAAATGGGGGAGTGAAGTGGAATGTGATAGTGATAGAGGATAACATAGTTAGGCAGATGGATATTGTTCTCTATAGTAGACAACAAGAGTAGATAGCATAAATATAGACAGTCGTGTTGCTTGACAGTGTCAGGGTTTAGGTATCTGCTCAATGCTGCAGCAGAACTTGCAAGGAGAAGGGGAAGATCCAGTGCTCATGCTACATGTAGGATCAACAATGTAGGTAAGACCAATTTTACTGGAGCTACAGGCAAATTGACACAGCACAAATAAGCTTAGAGAAATGAATGCTTGGCTCATAGACTGGTGTGGAAGAACTGAGTTCTGGTTTGTGAAGCACTGTTACTGGTATTGGGGAAAGTGGGACCTGTAGCATTGGGACTATCTAAGCCAGAACTGTGCTGGGACTGGTGTTCTCACAAGGTGCATAACTGATAACATAGAGGGGGTTTTAAACTAATTAATGGGAGCGACGAATTGACTTTTGGAAAATGCGATACACTAAAAAGTACAAGGCAAGAAAGAAAGATATTAATATGGGAAGTAATATAAAAATAACAAGGATGTAGAAATAAGTTTAAGAGTAAAGCAGCTGTCAAGGCCAGAGGTTACAAAAAAATAATAAATGGACTAAACTAAAGGCTCTCTACCTGAAATGTATGCAGCATTTGAAACAAAATAATTGAACTGATGGTACAAATAAAAATGAATAATTACGATCTGATAATCATGACAGAGTAAGAAGTCTCACAACACCAGGTTATAGTCCAAGAGGTTTATTTGATAGCACAAGCCACAAGCTTTCACAGCACTCCTCCATCAGGTGAGTGAGAATTTGAATTAGGAATAGGAGCTCTGGCAGATTTTTCACCTCCTTAACCTAAGGCACAGATACAGAATGCATTACCTCCAATTATCACTCCCATTGAAGTGAGCTAAACCATCAAATTCTGGTTCAGAATATGATCCAAGTGGGAAAAATAGCAATCTTTCTTGACCACTGGATGTCTCAAAGCGCTTAACTGCCAAAGTAGCACTTCAATGAAGTGCGGTCACTATTGTCGTGCAAGAAATGAAAAAGGAGAGCAGGAAACCCTGAGCTGAAGCAGCAGGCTCGTTCCCATGGCAAGCATCTCCAGCTTCTTGCTTCAGGGGGATAAGAGTGGGGCCAAGACTAGTATTTTAAGCTTAAGGGCAATTATCAAGAATTAGGAATTACTGCTAAAAATAAGGGATAGTCAATTTAAGGCAGAGATAGGACAAATTGATAGTGAATCTTTTACATTCTTCCTCAGAGGACAGTCGAAGGAGAGTCTTTGAATATTTTTAGGCAGAGGTAGATAGATTCTTGCTAAGGGGGTGAAAGATTATCAGGGATAGGCAGGAATGTGGAGTTGAGCTTACAATCAGATCAGTCATTATCTTATTGAATGGCTTAAGGGGCTGAATGGCCTACTCCTGTTCATAAGTCACAATTTTCAACACGGAACCACTAAGTGCAGGCTTACTGTATGCCTGCAGTGTATTTCTCTGGTATATTAAAATATCAGAAGTGCAGAGATTTAAAATCAAGGATATGTGAAGTACATATTTGCTGAGAAGTGTTCTTTTAGTTCTTCTATGGGAAATGGGCTCTGTTGACAAGGCCAGCATTTCTTTCCCATCCCTAATTTCCTGGAGGATGGAGGTGAGTAGCTTTTTTGAACCGCTGCATTACATCTGGTGTAGGTACATCCACAGTGCTGTTGGGAAGGAAGATCCAGGATTTTGACCCAGTGACGATATAGTTCCAAGTCAGGATGGTGTGAGATTCGGAGTGGAATTTGCAGATGGTGTTCCCACGCGTTTGCTGCCCTTGTCCTAGATGGTAGAGGTTGCAGGTTTGGAAGCTACTGGCAGAGGAGCCTTGGTAACTTTCTGCAATTACTCCTAACTTCTGGTGGATTCCCATGTCCTATTTTGCTGAATGGCTGTCTCCAGTTGCTTTGCTTGGTTTTCAGAGAGTTCCTTAAATCTACCATTAGCAGTAAAACCTATTCTAATAATTCTTCTCCCCTGGCCATGCCAGATGAATTCTCCTGGAATCCTCAACTGCCTGCAGGGTGTGTCTCCAACTGGAGGCTGCATTGAGCAGAAGTAGCCAACAAATTCAAGCAGTTTTTCTGTCTGCTGACCACTCAGCTGTTCTTGTCAGCCTGTAATATTCATTGATTTCTAGCAAAACCTGTGAACTGATCTCAAATGGCTTTTGCTGCCCCTTCCCCATGACAACATAACACACATTGGTTTTTATCTAGGTAGAATTTCTAATTAGCTATCCTTGTCTTCAAATCCCTTTCATCTTATAAGTAAATGGATAATGTTCCACCAATTTAGTCCAGCACAGCCGATAGGTTGAAGCTTTCAGTGCTGATGAAAGGTCAGTTTTTCCTTCACTAATGCTGACTACATGTTGAGTTTTTCCAGCATTCTCCATTTCTGTTTGATTTCAATTCATCAGTGTATAACAACGCAAGTTTCAGATAAGTGAGGAACTCAGTCCACCCAGTCCATCTATCTAATTATCACAAATTTCACTTATTGACCATCACCTGCCTAACTTTTGTTAAAAATTTCTTGCACCACCACCACCTATGGCAACAAACTAGTTCCACATTCTTATAACATTTTTAGGAAATTAAGAGTTTTCTTATAACTCTTTTTTGTTGTCTACATCTGCAGATGTGACCTGTTGGGCTTAAATGATACAAGCAGAAACCCTTAGGTCCAATTTGTCAAAATCTTTTGTAAGTTGAAACAAGCTTATCATCTTCTCATTGTCTTCTCAGAGAGAAAGACAGAATGCATGACAGCAGATTGCCTGGCCTGGGCTTCCATGCCCACCAATAAAGATGATGAAGGGCTGATCCAAGTGATGTGTTTAAAATTAAAGTTTTGGATAGTGCGAGTGGAGAGAAACAATTTCCCCAAGTTCAGAACATGGAGCCATAACTTAAACTTAGACCTCAACTGTTCAGGGTGATGTCAGGAAGAAATCCTTCATATGAAAAGGTAGTGGATACCTGGAAATATCACTCCAAAAAGCAATATCAAGGCTAAGAGAAACAGTCAATGCTGAGATCGACATATTTATTTGGTAAGGATATTGACAGCCAAGCAACCAAAGTAGATTGATTCAAGATATAGATCACCCATATGTTAACTAAATTATGTAAGACTCCAGAGACTGAATGGTCTAGGCCTACATTTCTAGAAATGATCCAAGTTGTCAATCTTTCTTCATACATCATTATCTTAATTTTCGAAAATCAACTGTTTGAGGTTACTTCAATAACCGACCATACTTTTAAATAGAAAGAACAAAATTCCGTGCCGTACTACAGATGTAGACTAACCAGGTCAAATACAGTTTTAGAAAGACCTTCTTAGATTTAGTCAGTAACAGCCGTTGGTCATTAAGGCTCTCAAGTATGTCCTGCAATCTACTAGGTCACAACTGATCTGTACTTCAATTCCAGTTATAAACTATGGCACTGGCTAGGCATCTTAGTATTCCATTTGCTTTTTGTTTTTAACAACAGTCTGAGAATATTGTGCTGGCTATTTTAGTGAGTAATCCATTAAAACCTGAGATTCTCTACTGCACCAAAGATATGCCCATTTCATACATAACACACATCAGCTTGTGTTCTGCCAAATATCATAACTTGACATTTGGCTGCAGCAAGATGCATTTGACACTGTTTTGCCTGCTAATCAAGCTTGTCAAGATCCTTTTAATTTTTGTGCAGTGATATTAATCATTTGTCACCAGCAGTTTGAACCAGAGTTGTAAATTTGTACACAATTCCTTTCTCTAAAATCAGTCACAAACATTATAAACAGCCAGTCCAAATTCGATCTTGTGACACAGTACCAGTAATTGATTAGTTTTGCATGGTTAAGTGTCGAGTTGTCAGTCATTACTTTCTCCCAATCAACATTTGTTCGCTGATTTTAAATACATTCCCGCCTAGCCCATGGGCATATGTAATGTTCTATTGCGTGGTGGTAATGGTAGTTGAGTCCTCTTTATTCAAACATGTCCAAGCTACAAGTTATTTCATTGTCTTCTGTGGGTCCTCCCATGACAGGCAAGTTTGATGAGTGATCAGAATACGCACCCATAGGACTAACAGTTAGAACATAAGAACATAAGAAATAGGAGCAGGAGTAGGCCATCCAGCCCTTCGAGCCTGCCCCGCCATTCAATAAGATCATGGCTGATCTGTCGTGGCTCAGCTCCACTTTCCCGCCCTCTCCCCATAACCCTTAATCCCCTCTCCTATCAAAAACCCATCAACCCGCTTCTTAAAAATATTTAGCGAGGCAGCCTCCACCACTTCAACGGGCAGAGAATTCCAGAGATTCACCACCCTTTGAGTGAAGAAGTTCCTCCTCAACTCCGTTCTAAACCGCTCCCCTTTTATCTTGAGGCTGTGCCCCCTAGTCCTACTGTCTTTTTTGAGCGGGAAGAGTCTCTCCACCTCTATCCTATCCATCCCATTCATCATCTTATACGTCTCAATGAGATCTCCTCTCATTCTTCTAAACTCTAACAAGTACAAGCCCAGTTTATTCAGCCTCTCCTCATAGCTCAACCCCCTCAACTCCAGTACCAGCCTAGTAAACCTCCTCTGCACTCCCTCCAAGGCCAAAATATCTTTGCACAGGTGCGGCGCCCAAAAATGCACACAGTACTCCAGTTGCAGCCTCACCAATGCCCTATACAGCTGCAGCAAGACCTCCCTACTTTTATATTCAATCCCCCTCACTATGAAGGCCAGCATCCCATTCGCCTTCCTGACCACCTGCTGCACCTGCAAGCTGGGTTTTTGCGACTCATGCACAAGGACCCCGAGGTCCCTCTGCACCGTCGCCTGCTGCAGTTTTTCTCCACGTAAGTAATAGTCCTTCCTACCATTCTTCCTACCAAAGTGGACCACCTTGCACTTGCCAACATTAAATTCCATTTGCCATTTCCTGGCCCATTCGCCCAGCCTATCTAGATCCTTCTGCAGACTCTCCACACTCTCCGCACAATTTGCCATTCCCCCAATCTTGGTGTCATCAGCAAATTTCGACACTCTACACTCGGTTCCCTCCTCCAGATCATCTATATAAATGGTAAAAAGCTGAGGCCCCAGCACCGACCCCTGGGGCACTCCACTAGTTACCATCCGCCAATCCGAATAGCACCCGTTGACCCCCACGCTCTGCCTCCTATTTGACAACCAATCCTCTATCCACGCTAACACCCTACCCCCAACTCCATGTCCCTCGACCTTCTGCAATAACCTCTTGTGAGGTACTTTGTCAAACGCCTTCTGAAAATCTAGAAAGACCACATCCACCGGCTCTCCTCTATCCACCGCCCTAGACACATCCTCATAGAACTCCAGTAAATTTGTCAGACACGACTTCCCTTTAATGAAACCGTGCTGCGTCTGCTCTATCAAGCAATTCCCTTCAAGATGCCTCGCAATTTCCTCCTTAATGACAGATTCTAACATTTTACCTACCACAGACGTTAAACTAACCAGCCTATAATTCCCCGCCTTTTGCCTGGCACCCTTCTTAAACAACGGCGTAACATTAGCCGTTTTCCAATCTTCCGGCACTTCCCCGGAATCCAGCGACGTTTGGAAAATAACCACCAAGGCATCCACTATCACCTCCGCCATTTCTTTCAGAACCCTCGGATGCATTCCATCCGGTCCTGGGGACTTGTCCACAATCAGCCCCTCCAGTCTGTCGAGCACCGCCTCTCTAGTAACAGTAATGTCATTAAGACCCTCCAGTCCTACCACCTTTCCATCGCTAACACCCGGCAAATTATTCACGTCCTCCTCCGTGAAGACAGAAACAAAAAAGTTATTCAATACCTTAGCCATATCCCCATCCCCTACCACTAGGTCCCCTTTCTCATCCTCTAAAGGACCAACGTTCACCCTAGCCAGCCTCTTCCTTTTTGTATATTTACAAAAACTCTTGCTATCCTTTTTTATATTAAGCGCTAGCCCAGCTTCATAGTTTCTCCTACCCTTCCTTATCAACTTTTGTCAATCTTTGTTGACATTTAAACCTCTCCCAATCCTCTTCTCGCCCACTACTCTTAGCTACTCTAAATTCCTCCGCTTTTAGTTTAACACTTTCCTTCACCTCCTTCGTTATCCACGGCTTATTACCTCTCCTCCTACTATCCTTTTTGACCATCGGAATAAATTTCCGTTGAGCACCAAGAAAGATCCCCTTAAAGATCCTCCACTGCTCCTCAACAGACCCTCCCTCCAACGCGCTCTCCCAGTCCACATTCGCCAATTCTTCTCTCATCCTACCGTACTCCCCTCTATTCAAACAAAGGACGCGTGTCCGGGAACCCACTTTCTCCTCCTCCATCTGCACCAGAAACTCCGCCATACAATGATCACTCTCCCCAAGAGGATCCTTCACCACAAGGTCCCTAATTCTACCCGCTTCAATACATAGCACCAGATCCAAGATAGCTCGCTCCCTCGTCAGCTCCAACACACACTGTTCGAGGAAACTATCCCGGCAGCATTCCAAGAACTCCTCCTCGAGCCCCCCGCGTCCAACATGGGTCGACCAATCAATATGCAGATTGAAATCCCCCATAACTACGGCCGTCCCATTCCTGCACGCCGCACTTATTTGCACGTTAACAGCCCGCCCCACCTCCAGATCATTATTCGGGGGCCTATAGACGACACCCACCAGCGTCTTCCTCCCTTTGCTGTTCCTAATCTCCACCCACAACGATTCCACCCTCTGCTCCTTGGCTCCAATATCATCCCTTGCTACCACCGTGATGCTATCCTTAATCAGCAGAGCTACGCGCCCCCCTTTTCCCTCCTGCCTGTCCTTCCTAAACACTTGATAGCCCTGTACATTCAGCTCCCAGTCCCTGTCACCCTGCAGCCACGTCTCTGTAATGGCCACCAGATCGTATCCATTTGTGTCGATCTGCGCCATCAGCTCATCCACTTTATTCCGAATGCTTCGTGCATTCAGATAAAGTGCTTTCATCCCAGCCTTCACCTGGACCCTATTTGCCGCAACGCCACCAACTATCCTCACGCCCCCTACTCCCTCTATTATTGGGACATCCTCGGCCTCTTCCCTTAGATGTACATTCTCCTTAACTTTAGACCTTGTAAGGTCACCTACCCTCGCACCCTCCCCCCCCCTAATTAGTTTAAAGCCCTGTCTACAGTCCTCTTTACTCGATTCGCCAGCACTCTGGTCCCAGCACGGTTCAGACCAACCCCATCCCGCCTGAACAGGTCCTACCTACCCCAATACTGGTGCCAATGCCCCATAAATTCAAACCCATTCCTCCCACACCAATCCCTGAGCCACCCATTCACTTCCTTAATCCTGTCAACCCTACGCCCATCTGCACACGGTTCAGGCAGTAGCCCAGAGATAACCACCTTGTCGGTTCTACTTTTTAATTCCATTCCCAGCTTTTCATACTCCCTCATGTTTTCATTGTTGGTGCTTGGGGGAACTTCTGCAGCTGTGCCATAATAGCCTTCCTCTGGGCATATTGGATTTTGAATTTGCCATGGATGGCCCTCGGAACATGCTGAACCAAATTTCAACGCTCGTCTCCATGTGGTGCTGTTGGCTCCAGTGTTTTCCCAAGAGAGGTGGTCTGCAATTCAGGAGTTCATTGAAGTTCTATTTAGGGTACTGCCATATCATTTTTACTGACCACCTTGATGCTGTCTGCTCCAAGACAGTTTTCCAGAGAAAATCTGCTTGGGATTCTGGAGGAATCCACATGAGAAACATGGTCTGCGCAGCTAAATTTTCTGGAGGGTGCTCTCCCTTCTGTTGTATTGAGCACCATGAAGAACTTCGCTGTCATTTTCTCCTGCCATTGAGTGTTCAGGTATTCCAGAGCAATGACGCGGCATTGATATCAAACCCAGGATACTGCACCATACAAGAGGCTGATAAAGACAATGGCTTGGTAGTTTGATTTTAGTCTTCATCTCAAAGCCATGCTGTTTGCAGACATGATAATGGAGTCAGTTGTAGACAGAACATGCTTTTAGGTAGGGAACAGTGTCACACGACTTCCTGAATTCCTGTAGATAACGTCTGCTGTGTCTCATCTATCTACTAGGTCTGTCAACTTTCCAGAGAAATATTTAAAATTCATCAAACATGATCTCTCAACCCTAAAATCATGTCCGTTTCAGATTAGCTCATGCTTAAGATGCTCCTTTGTACCATAAAATTAAAAATGGATATTTATCTAATAACAGTAGGTGATAATGTAAAATCTATGCTATCAAAGAAAGAACGCATGGACTTAAACCAAACTTTGATGTTTATTAATTGCCTAATTGTAAGATAATGCAGATATTAATCTTGTATGAATTACAGTAGAACGTCATGGCTACAACAATGCAATCATGCAAGGTATGGGGAAGTTACATAAGTATTTTTGCACTTACATTGCAGAACATTAAACCTATAGGAATATTTTAGTTATTAAAACAAAATGAAGTATAACCATTAAATAAATCTATGCAGGCAAGTGAGAAAACAGTTACTCGGATGGTTAAGACATGTCCAATAAAATGAGTTATATTACTGCGGACAGGAGTGGGTTGAACTAAACAGCACTAATTTCTCTTCTCAGCAACTGTCCATAAACAGAAACTGTTTTGGGTTTGCTTCCCCTTTTATAGGTGGTGGCATTTTCCCCAACTCTTCAGTTTTGGGGTGATCCAATTTCTATTAATAACCCTACAGCAAGCTCAAGACAAAATGAGGACAAAGGGTTATTTATTTGCACACACTCAAATGTAGGAGGGGGTATTGCAACATCATTCCCTTTGCAATCATACAGTAAAACATGGATAAAGAAAGATTTACATTGCAGAGACCACAGAGAAGAGGAATGGTGTTACACAAGGGTTCGAGAGTCCAGCATCAAAGTCCAAAGAGGTATTCCCTTGCAGAAGTCGGCAGGCTCAAAAACAACGCTACATAATTTTCTGGTCGTGTTCACTGCACACAATGAGGGGCAGACAGAGATGAGTCAGTTCTGTAGGCTATGATGCCGACGTTCCAGCAAAACAGTGCAGATGGGGCCAGCTATTCAAACTGGATAGAGCTATTTTTTCTGTGATGCTACTAGTTAGATGTAAAATTGCAAGCTGAGATTTTGCAGTACAGCAAGGCAATGTTACTCGTTACACAAGCAACAAGTCAATGGCTGATGACTCCAAACTTTCCACATTATCTTTGACAAGTGATGTGTATTCCTCATCTAGGTTCAATGTCTCAACCATTAAGAATTGAAAGGAAGTTTGCAGGGTCCTTTTTCCTGGCAGCTGAGTAGACTCTAGTTGGCCAGCCTGCATTATGAAAAGAAGATGGCCTTTGTAAGCTCTCTGCATGTGACATGGGGGTATTTAGTGCCTCTTCAGAGATATCGAAATACCACTTTTTAAAAAATTCAATCCATAGAGGCAAGTTTCAGCAGTAACGAACTGAGATAGAAGAGGCGGTAAGTGGCGTTAGAAAAATGCAAGTTAGCAGTCTTTGGATTTGGCAGGAGTGCAAATATTCACTCTTCTTTGAGCCAGAGTTGATCCCCTGACTTAGTGATAATGGTAGAATGGGGGATATGCTAGGAATTATACAGATTGTAGTAAAATTCTGCTGTTGCTGGTGGCCCACAGCATCTCATGGATGCCCAGTCTACGTAGAGTTATGAGATCTATTTGAAGTCGGTACCATTGAGCACAGTGCTAATGCTAAACAGCACAATGGAGGGTATCCTCAACGTGAAGACGAGACTCCACGTTCACAAGAACTATGTGGTGGTCATCGATATGATCACAGACAGATGCATCGGCAGCAGGCAAGATATTGAGGATGAGGTCATGTTTGTCCCTCTTGTTGATTCCTTCATCGCCTAGCATAGATCAAATCTATCAGCTATGTCCTTCAGGACCCTGCCAGCTCAATCTGTGTAGTGTGACTGAGCCACTTAGTGCTGGACATTTAAGTTCTTCAACCAGGGTACATCATGCACCCTTGCCATCCTTAGTAATTGCTCCAAGTGATGTTTAACACGGAGTACTGATTCGTCAGCTGAGATGAGGCGAAAAGTGACGCATGCCAACAGAAGCTGTTCGCAATCTTTTCTAAGTCAATACTTTCAGTCACAAATTAGTCCAGTGTTTTAAATTCTTAATCATAAGGAGGCACATTTAAGGTCATATTTCTGCTGATGTAAGATTATGCATTTACAGACTGTACAATGCCAAAAGTATGATGGTGGAACTTACTGATTGACTTAATACTATGAAAACAAATATTTTATCCTAAGTGATAATGGAAAATTCATTAATTATATGATGCAAAATCATAAATCTATTTTTATTCTCATTTTTCATATTTCACAATAAGCAAATGGGTAAACTTCTTCCCAGTGTTATTTAACATGTTCACAACTTCCTAAGAAAAATATGTCCTGCAGAGGATGGTGGCATGGTAATTCTCTACAATTGCAGCTACTCATTTCTGAGTTGAGGTGCGAAAACGCATTTTGGTATCTAGCTCAAACAAGCGCTCAAAGATTTCTGCAGATTGCCAGTTATTGTCTGAGCCCACAGAAAAGGTCAGGAAGAGAAGGAACAATGATAAAAGAACTTCAATTTCTCTTGATTTTTCTTCTCAGTTTGCACCCCTCTCCTTCAGGCATAAACTTGGCTGGGGTGCCCAGTTTTCTTGAGCAGCAGCTCAGTCAGGGCAAAGGTGTCCCTTCCCAGCAGCTTACCGAGTTCCTCATCATTGCAGATGGTGAGGTGCAAGTGGTGAGGAATGATGTGGCTCTTGGGTGTCCCCAGCCACGATGCCAGCCAGCTCAAAGATCTTGATGGTCAGGTACTCCAGCACAGCAGCCAGATAAACAGGGGCCCCAGCACCCAACTGCTTGGTATAGTGGTCCTTGCACAGCAGCAACAGGTGGATGCAGCCAACGGGGAACTGGAGATCAGCTCTGGAAGAGCAAGTCTTAGCCTTGGTGTGCTCCTTGCCTCCAGTTTTACCATGGCCGAACATGCTGCTGCTGCACTTGTTTAAAAACCTTTACCAATTTTCAATTGCATGTCATCTTGTTTGTCCATTACCTCCCCAACCAATCAGCTCAATAAACTAAATAATGAACCTGAGTTATTACCCAGAATTGAGGATTCTCAATCTACAGGAATGCTGATCAAGAAACGGAACACAAAATTATGACAAATTTGTAAAGAAAAAGGACATGAAAAAAAGATTTGGAACATACAGCAAGTTTCTACCCGAATGACTCTGGCATGTCTCTTCAGGTGAATCATTAAAAAGAATCTGGCAGAGGTTTTGGCTAGTTCGTGGTTCAGAACTACTGCGTGTTAGATTGAATTCAAACATCGATTATGTTTAGATTGCGAAACAAAGCAATCAACAATGGACTCTTGACCGAGGGATTCAGATCAGCAAGAAACTAGGTTCAAACCCCAACCTAGGTTCAATTTGTTAATCTTATCTACTTAATGGTAACAATTTCCCACAATGTCCTAGGTATGAGTGTTCTAAGGTCCTTATTCCCAAATGTTATCCAGCTACATTTTCTGCAAGTTTTCTGAGCATTTTCTGAGCATTAGATGACAACAGGATTGAACTTAGCTGCCAGTAACTTTCACTCTGGCCACGTGCTTTGTTTCTTTACTCCAACTATTACCCCTCTCTCTTTGCCTTTTGGCCCATGACTTCTGGATTTTTAATCTCTCCTGTCTTCCACCCTATCCCAGATTTTCCCCTTTGTTCTACATCTCCCTCCCCGCTTTCAACACTTCTTTTCCCCACCATATTACTTCCAATCTGCAGCTCTGTTTCTCTCTCAGATGCTGCCAGACCTACCAAGTTTTTCCAGCAATTATTTTTATTTCAGGTTAGCAACACCTATATTTTGCTATTATTGAACTCAGCTGTGATGACTTCCATGCTTAAATAAACTAACTCCCTGTTTAGGTCTAACCATAAATAACCACATGAACAAGGCTTTATTTTAAATATTTGTTCAAGGGATGTGGGTGTCACTGATATAGAAAAACTGCTGATGCTTGAACTGCTGCAGTTCATATGGAAAAGATATACCTGCAGCGTTATTAAGTAGGAAGTTCCAGAATTTTGATCCAGCAACAATGGAGGAATGGCACAATATTTTCAAGTCAGGCTGTGAGCTTGAAAAGTGCTCTAAGAAGCCTTGGTGAGCTGAAGTGCATTTTGCAGATACTTCTGCAGCCCCAATGTGCAGGCAATGGGTGGAGTGAACATTTAAGATAGTGGATGGAGTGCAGATCAAGCAGACTGCTTTGTCAAGCTTTCTGAGCATGATGCAGTGGCACTCTTGCAGGCACTTGGGGAGCAGTCCAACACACTCCTGATATACCTTGAATATATAAAAAGGCTTTTGGGAGTCAGGACGTGCCACAGAAATACCCTATAGCATTCAACCTGTTCTTATAAACACAGTATTTATGCGGCTCATCCAATTAAATTTCTAGCCAACGACAACCCCAGAATGTTAATGGTGTGGGAATTCATGACAGTACTTTCTGGCACTTGTGGCACAAATGTTAAATGGCACATTTCAGCCCAAGCCTCAATGACAATCTATCTTGCTGCAGATAGATACATACTGCTTCAATGACTGAGGAGTCACCAATGGAACTGAGGATTTGTGGAATCAATCATCAGCAAACATCACACTTCTGACCTCACAATGGAGGAAAGACTGTTAAAGAAGCAGCCGAAGATGATTTGGCCAAAGGCATTAACCTGAGAAACTCTTGCATCAATGTCCTGGACTGAGGTGATTGGTCTCCCACCAATCACAACCATCTTGCTTTCTGCAGGCAAGACTTTAACCAGGAAAGTAACTTCTTCCCTTCCTTCACTTCCCACCCCCATCCGTTCTGCACTGGCTTCAGTTTTATTTGGCTCCTTGAGGCCACATTCAATGCTGCATTGATGAATCTCACCTCAGCTCTGAAATTCAACACTTTTGCCCATGTTTGCACCAAGGCTGGAAGGGGGTCTAAAATCATGCTCCTGACCAAACCTAAATGAAGCAGTGGTGAGGTTATCAGAATGAAACTGGACAACAACCCATCACTAAATTATAAAATTATGACAACATTTGTGGGGAACATCATAAAGGGGTGTGGAGAAAGAAAGAGAAAATAAGTAGAGGGGGTCAAAGGCTATTTTTGCACACCTCCAAGTTGATCACTTTTTTTTGTTAATCGTATTAAATCCCAGTTTGATAAAGTTTTCAATCCAAATGAAACTATACGTAAAAAAAAATTGTATCCTAATTTAGATTAACTTCAGTAGAAAGTCCTGCCTATTCAGAGAACATGCTCTTGCAGAACATTTCAGACAGTAGCAGAGCGAGAGATAATACTTCAGAAGAGCCCCTGGAATGGGATTTTGAAATATATCCAAATATAGTGCATTCCTGGTTATGTGAAGCTTTGGTAATTTAAACTAATTATGTTAAGAGTACTGCACTGATGAGAAACAATGCACTGGAGAATAAAACACTTTTGCCCAGAGGCACATGAAGGTTCCTCATACTTATATAAAGCAGTTTTAAAAAATTAGACAGAGTAAACCCTGTATTTTCTAATTGTCGCCCTTCGCTTTGATAAATGAAAGTGAATATGCAGCAAAGTCATTTCCAGAACTCCACATAACCCCACTACAGGAAAAGAGCATTTTAGCTCTTGCCAACTACTCTGCATTCTACATAGCTCCATTTGGCAAAGGTCAAAAGTTTAGAGTTTTTTAGAAACTGAAACAGCCAATCAACAGAACACCACAATGCTGAATACACTTTGACCCTATCCAAAAGGATTTTTTTTCTTTTGTGTGGCTGTAGGCATGATCTACAATTGATTCAACATGCTGCTTATATTGTAGATGCAGACATCCACAAGGCAAATGGGTGGTAACTAACTGGCACACAAATAATTCACAAGTTTCTCAGATTAGTATAAAATGATTTAGCTAATCATCTGCATAATAATGAAGACTGAAACAAATTAACAAAAATGTTGGTGTTTCATACTTAAGTTGCCCAGTTTGCACCTAATGTGCCTTGTGTTGTTTCTTATTTTACATTCGTGCATGTTCTACAAATTAGTTACTAAAAAGAATGGTGTGTAATTGACAAAGACTGCTTGTCCAGTATAACAGTGTTTTATGTGGCAAATCTATACTACTGTACTGTCAAAATAACCCTAAAATAAAAAGCACTGACAACTTCAGCACTTAAAATCCAATGACCATACCTTTTTTAATATCTGATTCAGATACTGGGAGAGACCAAAACATATTTTTTGAGAGTCCATCTCAGACTTCTTCAAGCCTTTTAATGTCTATCCTACTTCTATAAATGTCATTTCACTTCAGCTTTTAAAGCAATTACTAGCAAAGAGATTGAGATACTGCTACAGTACCTTTAATTAATGGAAAATTTAATTGGATTTTTTAAAAGTAGGAATTATTTTGGCTGCGTGATAGTGGAAGGTTGTTTATACCAGCTAGGAAGTCAGTGACACAGGTCATCCATTTTAAAGGAGTTAATAAATGATGAAAGTGGTGAAACAAAATTTCTTTAGACAGCAAGTTATTCATCAACTCAAAAGCCCATGATTTTAAAGGAGGAGCTGATACAGAACACAGAATCCATCAGGGGATAGCCAGTGCACCCAGAAGCAGGAGATTCAGCCGCTCTTAACTGCAGGGATTTGGTTCCATAAATTAAATCAGAAACCCACCTAAATGCACTACTTGATTGTTAGATGGGAGTGGAAGATAATCAGGTGAAGAACACAGCCATGAACCTACACCCTTGCCCATTCTGGCTCACAAGGAAATCCAATATAAAAATTTTAAACTTTGCAGCCCTCTTCTAACACACAATCACCCTCACAGCAATGAACCCTGATCTACGTATTTAATGACTCGTGACTTGGGGGGGGGGGGGGGGGGGGGGGGGGGCTGCCTGCTCAGAAGAGCAGTTTATCTTTGAGATATGGCAGTAGTTTGGGGAGAAAGTTGTTTTCCTCATACTTACGGCCATTTGGTAGGTTTTCACCCAGTAGAGGAGTTAAAATAATAGCCATGAAATTTTAGAGAATGTAAGGGGCTGTAATTTGGCTCTCTAATCTTTGCCACTTGTCCTACAAATTTCTCCTTTTCAAGCCTATCCAAACCCCTTTGAAAGGTTTAAAACCGGCTTGCACTACCCTTTTATGCAGTGCATACCAGATCACAACAACTTGCTTTTTAAGAACATATTCCTTTACATTGCCTTTTGTTCTTGTCAAGATCCCTCCAATCAATGTCCTCTGATAACTGGCCCTGCATGACTAGAAACAGGTTTTTGATAATTAACAATGCCAAAATGCTTCATAATAAATACCTATTACCTCTCAACCTCCTCTGCTTTAAGGAGACAACTCTAATCGCTCCATATGACTGCTGTCTCTCACCCCAGTAGCGTTTTAGTGCAGAGGATAATTACAATCTTTAAGACATTTTGACATCCTTCAAGTCTGGTGTACAGAACTGAAAAAAAAAGTAACCTAACCAGCTTTATAAAGGTTTAGTACAACTTCCCTGCTTTTGTACTCAATGCCTCAGTTAATAAAACCAAGGACTCCCATGTGTTCTTAAAAAAACGTTCAACTTTTCTTGCCACCTTCAAAGATTTGTGCGAACACATTTTAGAGGAAGACAGCGAGATAGGCGTATGGGGAAAAGCAAGGAAAAGGGATTTATTTTGGAATGCTCTCGCAAAGAATTGGCACATATACAATCAACCCTTTCTGTGATGCAAAGTTGTAAGTTCTGCAAACTTACACAGTTCAAATCGAGAGGAAAGGCTATCCCAAAGGTAAATGAGAATAAAAACCAAGTTCTCTGATTTGATCTTAAGAGGTTTTCATTTTCAGGGAGCCATGAGAAGTTTTCATATTCTTCAGGGAGTCCAATGCTAAACAGCAATTCCAGATTCACAGCACTTACAACAGCATGCAATTTTGCTGACAGATTAAGCAAGTCCAAAATAAAGCAACTTGAAGCATACAAAAGAAATAAATGCAAGTAGCGAAATGGAAAAAAGTATCATACTGAATTCATGGGGATTTGAAATAAAACGGGAAAAATCAGATTGAAAGCTGAAATGATCAGTGAGAAGAACAGAATAAAGAAAGACGCAAAGGATGGAAAAGCAAGCAACTGGAGAACGTACAATCTAATTTTACAATGTTTAGATAAATGGTTCATTAGCATGGATCACTCTTGCAAGTGGTCAATCATCTTGCTATTATACAAATAAATATAGAGCAGTGTGAATCAACTGCCGTAAAAGATAGATCCAGAAGCAACAATAAGACCATTTATAATCCAGACGCCACAGATCTGCCTTTTGCTCTTGTTTTTCTTCAACATCACTGGCAGCGGACTGAGTTAACACTAGAAAAGGAATAATTTGATTTGTGAAATCCCTTATTCTATAGTAAAATGAAATGTTAACATTGTAACAGATACGATCAGTCATTTATTTCACATGGTATTACTAATGCTCACATATTGATACACAATTTAAAAACTGAACAGTGCAATGCAACTTCAGCTGATCATCTCATTTCACTTCAACAGAATTAGCTGTCCACATTCTGTTCTCCAATTCTGGAACAGAATGGCTCTCCCTTTACAACTTATTGCTGTTTGCCTGTGCAACCCTGTCTGCAAAAGCCAGATTGACTTTTGGGAGCAAGTTTCCATTTTGAGCCTGATGGGGCACAAACTGTGCTTGAACTTGCACGGTTAGGCAACAGTCCAAGTTTCCAAGGTAAAGTATTCTATCAATCACTGCAATCGGCACAATAGGTTTTCCTTCTCCGCATTAAAAATGTGGACTGATGGAGAGGGGAAACCTGCTGCAATTTTGTTAATAGAGTCAAAAATTGAATCACAAAAGTTAAGCCATTTTTTAAAATGAGTGTTCTAGTCATCCAACCATGTGAATCTAATTTTAGAATAATCGAATAAAAAATTGAAAAACTAATACCAAATGATTTATAAATTTGGCTGGTACACAATAGTCCACTTCTTAATATATTCAGCATTCTCAAAAGGTAACATTTTAAAACATGCTTATCATGCCTGTGCACCTAAGAAACTACAACACTGTGAAGATCATCCTCTAAACGTTTCCCCAATCAATTGCAACTCTCCAACCTCGTTAATTCTATCTGGAGGATATGCCCAGTTTTGTGAGCAGGGTTGATTTCTAGACAAATGTTTTAAACCAGCATTAAAAGGTCATAGAAACATGAAATGAGCTTAACAAAATGCTTGCATTTGAAATTCCCCAATCAGCAAATTTTACCCAAATTGTCTGAATAAAACTAACGTAACCTGTACACCAGTTTTTTCTTTTGACCACATTTGTCACATTGTCTACATTGCTCCTGAACACACAAAGGATGTATGCTGTATAGAAATCTTCCCAAAAGATATGCAATACTAGTATCTGATATATCAGACGCTCGACACCAACTACACTGTAGTTCCACATAATATATCACAGCATGTACGCCTGTATCATCCAGTGAACCACAAATTCTGGTACAACCTTTGTGGCCAGTGCATCTTCAGATTCATTTTCATTTGAGGCAGAAGCTGTTACTAGGTTCATCGTAGGTAGTATCTACCAGTCTAGGTTACGGAAGCTTAGTCACTGAATCTGTTCAATGCAGGAGTCGAGAGACTTCGAGATAACATTAAGGGATGCAGGGAGCGTGCAGGACAATGGTGCTGAGGAGATGATCAGCCATGATCTAATTAAATGATTGTGCAGGCTCAAGGGGGCTGAATGGCCTACTCCTATGTTGCTCTGACAATAGAAACCCTACAGTGCAGAAGGGGGCCATTTGGCCCACTGAGTCTGCACCAGCAACAATCCCACTCCAGGCCCTAATCCTACACATTTACCCTGCTAATCCCTCCAACCTGCACATCCCGGGACACTAAGGGGCAATTTAGCATGGCCAATGAACCTAACCAGCACATCTTTGTGGGAGGAAACAGAGCACCCAGAGGAAACCCATGCAGAGACAGCGAGAATGTGCAAACTTCACACAGACAGTTACCCAAGCCAGGAATCGAACCTGGGTTCCTGGAGCTGTGAGGCAGCAGTGCTAACCACTGTGCTGCCCCATAGTCACTTAGTGAAAGTAGTCACTCACCAGAAAAGGTAACCAAGCAATTTATATACAAGTATTGATTTGTCCATCAAGAAACAATTTAAAGTAATTAATTAACTATGTAACACTTTGCCAACTCTCAAAGGCATGCCGGGCACTTTACAAAGAGTTTCTTTTGAATATTCTTATTTCAGGTTATTAGCCGGTCACAAGAAAACAAAGAGGTAATGCACTAATTTAAGCTGTTCGACTCCAAACATGGCCAACTGTTTCAATTCTTTTAGAAGCAAAATGAAACACGGTAACACAGTGGTTAGCACTGCTGCTTCACAGCTCCATGGACCTGAGTTCAATTCCCAGCTCGGGTCACTGTCTGTGTGGAGTTCGCACATTCTCCTCGTGTCTGCATGGATTTCCTCTGGGTACTCTGGTTTCCTCCCACAGTCCAAAGACGTACGGGTTAGGTTGATTGGTCATGCTAAAAAAAAATTACCCTTAGTGCCCTGAGATGCATAGGTTAGAGGGATATGGGGGTAGGGCCTGGGTGGGATTGTGGTCGGTGCAGACATGATGGGCTGAATGGCCTCTTTCTGCACTGTAGGGATTCTATGAAAACACAATTATGCATAACATCCCATCTTAATTTTGTAATTAACATGAATACTTGCAGGGATTGAAGATTTAAAAGCACAATCTCACTTAAAAGACATTACCATAGTGATTATACATCTTTCAGAAACTCAAGTGTGCATTACTTCAACAATAACCATTCATATAAAAGAGCCTTAGAGTCTTTAAACAAAAAAAGTTCATTTAGAAAGCAATTTAAACTGCAGTATGTATTGATAATCGATACAGAAAATGCTGAAATAAAAGCTGGTCAATCAGGATAGGTGAACATATCAAGTTTGGTCTTTCAAAGCATTACCTAAGTTATCAAATCTTTCCCAGTCAGCACTGATCAGCTTCATATATTCAACACTTCCTCTGCCTATTTCAGATGTCTAGCAAGCAGTTTGCTTTTTATAACTGTACTATGTTCACATGAAATATCAGTGCAGTGCTAGCACATTACAAACTATAATACTTGGTGTTCCATAGCAATCCAAAGGGGACAAGCACAAGCAATTATATATGTCATGTCTAAGTTACTCATCTAAGCATGAACTCAGATTTTTAAATATAGAACAATTATCTGGCAGTGAGTACAAGGCTGGACTTCAATCAAATAGCTTGGAGAACGACAAAAACCTGGAGTTTCACTTAACTGCCTTCCAAACATCACCTGAACCACAAGACCTACCTTGAACTCATTCCCACTTATTAATTACTTGCAAGAAAGTGACTTGTCATTTTTGTTTTCTAAAAAAGTCTAATCATCAAAATTTACATGAGACTAAGATGATAATAAGTAGAATATATAGGATGATTGATTGTGACAGGATTCCATTGGTCTTCAGTTGTGTATGGAGGGCTTCTTAAGGGAGGGCAGGTGCAGAGGAGGGGGATGGATGAAAGAATGAGAGAATAACTACCCAATTTGATGTAAATTACACTACCATCCATCCAAACAAGCAATCCATTAAGAAGGTTATTTACATGATTAAGTTTAGTGTACTGGTCATTAGTAGCAATTCAAATCAAGAGTATACCCAATTACACATGGTGAGGAGCAAGTCAAGTATCTATGCTTCAAATCTATACAAAGTGGCTTGGATGCAGATATTAAACTTCAGTCTCGTATTTACAATATACCAGCATAATTACAATAATGAGAACAATGTAAATAGTAAAAAATGCTGGCTGAAATTACTCTGAAGACAGACAATTCATTTCTGATATAATCAATCATTCAGTATACATTTGAGAGATTCACTGGAAGATTATAATTAGATCATTTTACAGCTCTAAAGAAGAGTTGTACCATAACTAGCAAAGTTAAACATTTTAGTTATCTTTACATTCTTCAGTATATAAGGTCTGCCTGCCATCAGCAGGTTATCAGCCAGTGCAATTGGAGGTATGTGGAAAACTTATGAACCCTACAATTTCTCTAGGGAAATAAAACTGATCACTAAAACATTCGTCACAGCTTGGAAGTTAGATGTTTGAAAAGTTAAGAATTCACATCAGTCATCTTTCTCTGCCAACTTCTGCTTGAGGGGCAAGATGGCATCATATTGAACTTGAACTTGAACTGTCTTCCAACTAAGACAATTGCAACAAAACCTGTTGGAAAGATTTGAAGTTGGAGATGGGGGAAAATTGGTTCTGTCATATTGGATTCTGCCAAATACATTTTAATTGTTCTTTTTAAAATGGAAGAATTTACTTAGAGGATTTCAGGTTTGTAACTGCATTCAAAGATGCACACAAACCACGAGTAGGAATTTTTGGCATGTATAAATAATTGATAACAAGTGCAATAATCAATTTCCATGAATATAACACCTACCGTATCATCCCAGAAATCAGGTCAGTGTTAGTTAGTGGGGATCTACCTTATGCAAAATTCAGTTTCCATTAAATTCATGAACTTTGAGTGCTGAGCAGTCGTCACGGCTATTGCATTCTGGAATATAAAAACCCAATACAATTATAAACTTTTAGTCTCCAAGCAGGTTCCCATCATTTCACAGCAAGTCATACAAAGGACACTGTAATCAAATAAGGAAATCTTTCCTAGGAAGACGAGCTTCACATTAAAGCCCGACTTCAACATCTCATAACATTCTCATCACAGCTGGAACAATTTTAGTTCCAGAAAAATATTAAAGTTTGCGCTGTAATGTACTGAACTGCATAACTGATCACTTTTTTTAAAAAAGGAAAATCTACCCCACAATCCAGCTGGTCAGTTTAATTTTACTGATCAGAACACATAAAACGAACGTGATATCAACACAGTTAGAACCAAAAAAGTGGCACCATTGCAGAGATTTGACAGTAAAGGACATTAGAATGCACTGGTGGGCAGTACTATTGTCGTAAATATGTGATCCAGTGCAAAAGCTCCAAGATCAACGCTTTCATAACCCAATCCTTATGTTTATGATTTATTTACATTGAGATTGTTCTTCCTCCATTAATAATATTATTGCTTTTTGCAAGGTTTCTTCAGCGATAATCTATTTTTCATTGAGAAATCCCCATTTCAGAAAATGAATACATAGAGGGGACTGTTTATTTTTGAATGGAAGGAAAGGGATGCCCTGCAGAATGGAAAGTGCCTTCCAAATTATTCTTCTTTAGCTCTGTCAGAACACGGAACCACAGTGACACAGGTATGATGATGAGGTAGGTCCTTAAATCCATTCTAGCTAGAACAAGGATTGAACCCCATGCCTAATCTGATCCACACCTACCATGGGACCACCTCTTTGATTCCCATATCCAAATCATTCATATACATGTTATATATTGTAAACAGCTAGGGACTGAGTACTGATCCTTGCATACCCCACGAGTCACAGCCTACCAATGTGAGAATGACCCGATTATTTCTACAGTTTTCAGCATGTTAGCAATCCTTAATCCATGCCAGTATATTATGTCTGATATCATGTGCTTCAATTTTGCTGACCAATATCCTGTGAGGTACTTCATCAAAAGCTTTCTGAAAATCCAAGTTTACTACATCTACTGACTCGCCTTTGTCAATTCTGTTACTAACATTCTCAAAAATTCCAACAGGTTTGTCAAAAATGATTTCACGTTCATAAATCCATGTTGACTATACCCAATGAGATTATTATCCACCTATCGATTTATCACATCCCTTACACAAGATTCTAGCATCTTCCCTACTGCTAATGTCATTCACTGTTTTCTCTTTCCCTCCCTTCTTAAATAGCAGGGTGACATTTGTTACCTTCCAATCTGCAGGAACTGTTCCAGAATTTAGAGAATTTTGGAAGACAATCACCAACGCATCCAATAGGGCAGCACAGTGGTTAGCACTGCTGCCTCAAGGCTCCAGGTTCAAATCCTGGCTTGGGTCACTGTCTGCGCGAAGTCTGCATATTCTCCGTGTCTGCGTAGGTTTCCTCCGGGTGCTCCAGTTTCCTCCCACAGTCCAAAAATATGCAGGTTAGATGAATTGGCCATGTTAAATTCTCCCTCACTGTACCCAAACAGGCACCCAAGTGTGGCGACTAGGAGATTTTCACAGTAACTTCATTGCAGTGTGAATCTAAGCCTACTTGCGACTAATAAATAAAAACTTGAAAACTATTTCTTTCAATCCTCCAAGATGTAGAATATGCTGGCACTGGGAGAATAACCTTGAGATTATTGCTCTTGTAGTCCTGCTTTTTAATTTCCTTCCTAACCCCCTCAAATCTGCTTTTGGACCTCAACATTCTTCCTATCAAGGTAGTTGCTACCAATGACGATCACAATATCTGGCTGTTCAACCTCTCCAAGAAGGGCATCCTGCAGCCACACTGTACCCTTGACCCTGCCAAAATGAACAAATTCACATTTGTTCACATTATATTTCATCTGCCATTTTTTCCCGATTCACTTAGCCTATCTATATTTCCTTTGCAGGCTCTTTATCTCCTGTTCAGAGCTTACTTTCCAATCTATCTTTGTGCCATCAGCAAATTTAACAACTATACATTCAGTCCTGCTCTTACCACCTGCAATGGGTGTATGTTGGAAGGATTTAAAGGTTGATACTCAAATGGGTTTGGCTGCATTATAAATACACCTTCTTTGGCCAGCTGAAGGAGGATTTAAATCTAGAACTTCAGGTTCCGTATCCATAGAATAGAATCCATAGAGTAGAAGGAACGCTCTCCGCTGTGCCACAAGACGTCCTCCACCCTTTGCATTACACCGGGTATATAATTATTTAAACAAACAAATGTTACCTGTGTTCAAATGTGACCTTACGTTTGAACAGCATTAGCCATCA
Source organism: Carcharhinus amblyrhynchos (assembly GCF_965287045.1). Lineage (NCBI taxonomy): Eukaryota > Metazoa > Chordata > Chondrichthyes > Carcharhiniformes > Carcharhinidae > Carcharhinus > Carcharhinus amblyrhynchos. Next base: position 13,194,508 of record NC_137339.1, read on the forward strand.
CCACAAAAAAATCTGCTCATTCCCAACTAAAATCAGGACATCCTAAGAACTCGGAAATGCAAAGTGGCTTGGCACCAAGACAGAAACGGACATTGTGAGAGCCTATCCATAGATCTAAATGGTGAAATGAGATATGCAAGCTTCATTAGACCCTTTGTTAGATTTCTTCCATCTTGGGTGGTTTGCTCATGGGGTTATTTTTAAACGGCATTTGATTTAAGGTCATGGTCAATCTCCATAATGTGGATCCTTCTAATTTTGCATCTGCAAGAACACCAGATTTATAATTTACAGTGCAAACATATTAAGCATCCTACATTGACTAGTTTCAAGGAATTTCCATTTTGAAAAAGTCTGCACTTAAATTTTCTTTCACCTTTCTTTAGGAATGTTTGCAGCAGATGATCAGCAATCGAGCAATATTGACAAGTCGATATCATTGTTAAACAAGAGGTTTCCACTTGAGGGAATCAGAATTCAAAAGGGAATTCTGCTAAGATCATTTTATTTGCGAAAGTAAATGCTGAAAATCAAGGGATCACACTGAATTTAATCTGATTTGACTGAAGTCTTGGTATTTTTGATTGAATAAATTAGGCTTGTATTCGTTAGAGTTTAGAAGAATGAGGGGAGATCTCATTGAAACGTATAAGATGATGAATGGGATGGATAGGATAGAGGTGGAGAGACTCTTCCTGCTCAGAAAGGATAGTAGGACTAGGGGGCACAGCCTCAAGATAAAGGGGGGGGCGGTTTAGAACGGAGTTGAGGAGGAACTTCTTCACTCAAAGGGTGGTGAATCTCTGGAATTCTCTGCCCGTTGAAGTGGTGGAGGCTACCTCGCTAAATATTTTTAAGAAGCGGGTTGATGGATTTTTGATAAGAGAGGGGATTAAGGGTTATGGGGAGAGGGCGGGAATGTGGAACTGAGCCAAGACAGATCAGCCATGATCTTATTGAATGGCGGGGCAGGCTCGAAGGGCTAGTTGGCCTACTCCTGCTCCTATTTCTTATGTTCTTATGTTTGTTTTCCTCCATTCTTAAAAGAATTTGAGCCACAACATTTCCTGCCTCAAATCATTCTTTAAAATGAAGAAACTCCTTCCAAGCTCATCACCACTATAGGTACATTTTCAATTTGAACTTGCTGCATAAAACTATGAAATTAAATGCTACATGTAATTTATTTGTATATTAGTGGATGCCTTTTGCTGCAACGGAAGTACATGAGAAGGAGCTCAAAATGGAAAGAAATGCTGTAGAAAGAACTTTCCACATAAAGTATTTCACAACATTCTTCACTGTATTATTTGAAATATTGTTGGGGTAGGCTTCGCCAAATTATTTATTTGTCCGCATTAGCATCCAGACTAAGTATCTAGCATCACGTTCACCCAGAACCACTTTTAGCACAAGCAGCTAAAGTGACCCTGCTTTTGTCACAGCCGCTTTTCTGAAATGATTTCTCAAAACCATGTCACATTTCGAAATTACCAACTGCTGCAGAAACCATTCTAATTTTATGCTCCGTGATTCCCTTCACTATTGTATCAGGGTGGTCTCTATATATTTGTGCGAATATAGTACTACTTCAGAAACAAGTCACTCTCTATGCAATTGGCCTCATGTGAAATATAAATTTTAAGAAGGGGTATGCCAGATTGAGGCCCTAAAGCGTTGCTAATTTCGAATACTGTTTCAGAAAATCTTGCGTCGCAATAGCTGACCTTTTCAACTGTGTCAAGTGCTAATACAGTATAATATACAGTCTATGAAAAGTATATGGAAGTTTTTGGCTGGCTTCAGTAACTCCTACAACAGCAGCTCTTTACTGAAGTGCCTTCAATTATAGTGCAGAGATTAAATAAAGAAAGTATGTTTAAGTTTTGCATGCACGCACACACTTGCTATGGCTTCCCTCTTCAGCTACTATAATATAATCATAGAACCCCTTGAGTGCAGAAGGAGGCCATTTGGCCCATTGAGTTTGCACCAACTCTTCGACAAAGTATCTTAATCAGGCCCACCCCTTGCCGTATCCCCGTAACCCAACACATTTACCCTAGTAATCCCCCTAACCTACATATCTGGAGACACTTTAGCATGGCCAATCCACAACATGCACATCTTCAGGTGGTGGAAGGAAACCCATGCAATCACCCAAGGCCGGAATTGAACCTGGGTCCATGAGGACCTGTGAGGCAGCAGTGCTAACCACAGTACCACAGTACTGTATTGAGGCAGCATGGTGGCACAGTGGTTAGGCACTGCTGCCTCAATATAGTACCAATTTTAAGAAAAGCTTGCAACTCAATTGTTTTTGCAACTATAAACCAGGAAAAAGAAAAACAAAGCAAGATACTGAACCTCCTTAGTGTGGAATTAGTTTATACCAAAAAGAAGTCCATCGCCAGATAACTGCCTGACAGAAAAGACATTAGCCTTAATTCTAACATTTTAATTTAAAAATGGTGATTGCTGACGGCAAGACTCTCCAAATTTTGAGGGGCAAAGACAATTCTGCTGTGTGCTTCAAGAATCCTTAGGATTTTAATATATTTCTCCCAATACTCAAGTTGAGCTCTATATTTTTCTTTCAACTTACCATAGACACTGCACTATTTCATGCATTTTATTTTATAAAGATTAAATAAAACAATTGAAGCTTTAGCTATAGAATGCATACCAATTTGATTAATGGCTTTTTAACAAAATTACTGCAGAGATACTAATCCTTTTAGAGCTATGGAATCACAAATTGTGTGCAGTGATAAAAGTCACTTAAAATATTAAGAGCAGCAATTAAACAAAAAGCAGCTCTTAAATATTACAAATACATATTAAAGAAATGAGGGTGATGAGAAAAAGAGGGGCAAATCTTACACTATTTTAATTCATACTATTATTTCAATCACACCCTCCAAGTCTTTTTACTGCCTCTTCTCCACTTACCAGTTAATCCACTCCCACCCTCAAGAAAAGCACATCATCATATGATGGCAAGTGGGGGAGTTGGTGGTAAAATAATCAATGCAATAAGGGGCATTTTTGAAAGCAAGATTAAAGCACCGCTCAGGGAATATTATTCAGCAGCCAGCTGTGCTGAAACTTATTTTCGGTTGTTTAAGGCTTGTAATGGCTGGTTAAAACAGGCAAGAGTTGCCATTTGTGTCACTGAGCTGCAGACAAAAATTTATTTCCAAAAAGTTACCTCAGCTTAATGATGGGCAGAGACTTTCACATCAGGATGTTCCAAAGCATCCAATCAAGTATTTGTGACATGTAGTCACTGCTTGAATGTCAGAAACGTGGCAGCCCTACGTACACAACAAACCATCATCACAAACAGCAATACGATAACCAGATAATCTGTATTTCAACATACATTTCTGATACATAAATATTGGCCATGGCACTGAGGATAACTTCTTCACTAAGGGATCTTACATGTCCCCTTGAGAAAACAGATGGGGACTTGGTTTAATGTGTCATCCAAAAGGCAGTACTTCCTCCCTCAGTACTCCCAGGGAGTGTCAGTTTTGATATTTGTACTCATGTCTCTCAAGTGGCACTGTCTGTATTAGTGGCATTTTGGCTGACCCAAATGTCTTGTATTTGAATATGTGAATAACCTGTCTACAATTAAAAATTAATCATTCAAAAGTCAAACAACAGAGTAGAGTTTAACAATCTCTTCCTTTTGCAAACACTCAGTAGCAAAAAAAAAACAAAATGCAATGTTGGCCTTTAGTATAATATGGAACTTTTTTGATGAAACAAACACAAAAGCCTACTGATTATTTTGGGCAACATATTAGGTAATTTGTGCTAAACTGTGCATCAATGCAATTACTATGGAGATATGCTGATCATATTACAAAGATAATTGACTTTAGTCTCACTAACGCTAGCTTTGGGAATCATACAAAAATTAGAGCTATAGCATTAGAGACTGGCTATGATGGTTAGTTGTTTTTACAAAGTGAAGAGAACCCAGATGGGTTATTTGTTACATATGGTCTAAATAACTTGTGACAATTATTTTTCCAAATACCTTTTTTGAAGGGCCATGATCAAAAGAATACTTTTAGATGTTAATTAAGGATCAATCTTAAACAAAGCAGTTCATTCAACTTCTCTGAGTGAACTGGAAACAGTGCTAGGATTTTCAATATTAATTATTTGAAAACGTAGATATTTTAGTTTCATGTGTTGTATTAATGGCTTACATATCTCCGCTATTGTGTGCATTCTCTGTAGACCCTGGTACAATTGGGGGGTATGGAACTAGAGGTTAATGTAGCAGTATCTTAAACTGAGGAGTCATCTCAATGGATTATCTGGGATATTAAACTCAGTACTATTATAAAGGAGAGCAAGAGTAACAAAATTAAGCCAGATGCCAAAATTTCTTTGGCTAACTACTAGTAAATCAGATTAACTGGTCAAACATCAACATGGCCACCATGCTTGACTCCTGTATTCAGCTACTGAGTCAGAGTTCCAAATTTCCATTGCCAGACATATCATTGCAAGCCATCACAACACAAAGAGAAACTAATTATGGGGGGAGAAAATGGTAATTCTTAATAAGGCATGCAAATTCCTTGAAATGACATGCCTGTTAAATGGAATCATTCCACTTCATTTCAAATTAGAACAACAGCGCCCTGTTACAGCCATTGCCTGATAAAACAAGTACTCCAATTTTTACACTTGCCTATTTCCTTCTTATTTCTTCCATCAAGGTACAAGTCCACAGAATACCCTTCAACTGTTGATCTTTATTTGTGAGCTTCAATAGCAATTGGAATAGGTTATTCACAGAATTACACCATGGAAACATGACCATCTGGCACAAACTCTCTCATTTTGCTGTTGATCCTTTACCTAGGGTTATGGAAGGATCCAAACAAAGATGAAAATGTCAATGCTGTGAAGCGTTAGTGGACCAGGGGCTAATGCAGATCAGCAAATATAATCACAGAATCTCTACAATGCCAGAGGCCATTCGGCCCATTACTGATGGATGAATGGACCAGATGTAGATTGGATTCAAGCAACTGAGCATTAGGTAATCTCAAGTTTGCATCCCAAAATGGGATGCCTCAAAAAGAAAGACACTGGAGTAGTTGACTTGAGAGGAAAGAATGGCATAAATGGGAGTTCCTACAACAGCTAGGCTAAGGCAAGGCTGGAATCAAGCCATTTAACAAAAATGGAATTAAAATGTCTTTGTGATGAAGAGGATATGGGGTCAGAAGCTCAACTTAGAATCGGTTAGGATGCTAAAGTTGGGAATGTTCTGCTTTGGCGCAAGACAATGGCTAAGGAGCGAGTAGAATCAAAGACTAGGCATGGCCTGAAGGCAATAGCACTGGACTTTCCAGTTTTCAACTGGATGAGATGTTCATCACATTCAAGGCTAGATGTCAGACCATAGGTCAGACAGCACAGTGGCAGTGCAGAGGTTACTTAGTCGGTAAAACAGAACTGGATGTCATCAAAATACATATGGAACATGAAAATAGAGGGGCCATAAGGATCCTTGGGACTCCAAGTGCAATGGTGCAGAGTTGGAAAGAGAAACATCTGTAGGAGATTTTCTGCCTGTGGCTGAATTGGTGAGACTGGAACTATGAAAGAACAGTCTTATTCAGCAGGACAATAGCAGAGAGGCATTGGAAGAGGATGCTGTGGTTCAACGCTGGTAAAATTTGGAGGTCAAGAAGGATAAGAAGAAATAATGCACCATGGTCCAGTCTATGAAGGCCTCATTTGTGACTGATTATGGATGCTTTGGTGTTATAGTAGCGAGGGATGGAAACCTAATCAAAGATGTTCAAACATGGAGCAATGAGAGAAAATGGTCAGGTGTTTAGGAAGTGACCACATATTCAAGCACTATGTTTTAATTTCTAGATTTACTGAACCATTAAGATAATGCTGCATTTTGAGGTTGCTTAATAAAGGGTAGCATACATATACTTCAATGCATCATGCCAGGTATGACACATACCTTACTTCTAGGATTCTCTATCTTTAAAAATATCCTCTATTAATCAAGACACTTAACTATCAAATCAAAGTCATTTAGTCATTAAAAAATGATGCAAAACCAGCCAGCCATACCCCATATTTCAATAACTTGCCTCAAATGCAAATTAAACTATCAAGTATGAAGTATGAGTCATTTGTCCAAAACTTAAGAGCTAATTATAGACAAACATTGTATAGAACAAATTTTCAAAAATATGAGCAAAATTTTCTGCTGTGGAGTTCAGTCACCCATTCTAAGTTATTTTTCAATTACATTTGATGCTCACGGTGTCAGTGATTTTAGTACTGGACAAGAATGGAAAGTAGGAACAAAGTTCAATTCCAATCTGTGCTGAATTTGGCCAGCCAATGACCATGTTAGATGCAAAGTAAATCGCATCTCAGTAACAGCATCTCAATATCAGCTCGAGAACAGTACAGTTACTGGACCAGTATGATAATTACCATGGTCCTTCACCAGCCATCCTAGTAGCAGCTCCAGGCGATAATATCTATTGGCACATCCAGGTCCCTGTTAATGGAATCCTCGAGACGGGGAATGAGATGCACGCATGCACACACACACTTATTAACATAAGTCAGCCCTGTATTTAGATGGGCAATAACAATGAACATTAGATCAGTAACTGGATTGGATATTTAGAGTAAAAGCGATGTCAATAATGCACACGCTAAGACAAACTGGATTGCGCATTAACAGACAATCGACAACTGTGATCTTCACGATCCAGGGACAGTGTGTGTGTAGTCCACCCATCCATCCTCTCTCACCCATCTTCACTAAAACTGAATTAGCTACTCAATTCAAACCCAAAAGGCGGGAAGGGCTGATCTTAATATTTAAAAATTAATCCTGCTTACCACTGCAAGCTGAGAAGAAGTATTGAACACATAACAGAATAGGTTCACTCTTAAATGTTATAACAAAATAGAACACTCCCTGCAACTCCTCTTGCTCTTCTATTCTACGTTTAAATTGCCCAGCAAGCATTTTCTGCAAATTTTCCCCTGCACTGATGTCATGAAGTGATATCAATTGTGTAATTTCTGTAATGTACTCATGATGCCACAAGAGTGGAAATTTAAGATGCTTTCTTCAGATATCTTCCTTTACAGCAAGATGTATATGCTTTTAATGATTTTAAATGCCAGCTCCAAAGATAAGTTTCTTTTTTAAAAAAAAGGGAGTTTGAGGTCTTGCCATTCAGAACCTCTATTCTATGATCAATTAGGGTGGTAGTTTTTCCATAACTAAATCAATTTTTTAAAAAGTATCCCAGAAATGATAAAACTGATGATTCACTCTGCTCTTGAAATGACTACCCTGTACAACACTGCAAACAGAATACACAACAGTGAATGAGCCAGGGAAATTGAGGTGCTCAAGCATGTTATGTTATTGAATTCTACCAATTAGAACAGCACAAACAGCCAATTATTAGCATACGTTCCTCTCTTGTCGAGTGAATTTCCAAAACTTATTTGAAGCAAGGTCATTTCTCAGCCAGTTGACAAGTCACCTCAAAACAGAAAAGAACATAATTACTACACTCAAATGGACCTTAAAAAGCAATCCACTTTGAGAAATAGAAAATTCACACTGGTATTCAACAACAGCAAAAGTTGATGGGCAGAATTTTCTGTTTTTTTGTTCTAAGTGCTGGACCAGCGAGAAAATTGGTGTGGCTTTTCTTGCTATATGATTCAGCACTTAGAAGAAAATAAATCCTGAAGGCATATCCCATGCTATCATGCTGGTGTGGCAGGACCTGAAAGAGCCATCAATGTCAGTTTTCCCAAGATTGAGAACCATGCTGTAATATGCCTTTTAAAGGGCACCCAGCTCTCCAGCACTCAAATAAAAATGCAGAATCCTCCCCCCTTGCATATGGAGGACCCTACCCCTCTCCTCCTGAGAGCAGCCCCCACACTCCCCAGAGGAAGAACACTGCACTGTACTGTACCCTGGCGCTGGGCAGGGCATGGCTCTCTCCCCCCTAGGGGCTGTATTCACCGGCATGGTCTCTTTGTCTGTTTCATCATGCTCCAGACTTGTAAACCTCACCGGTGTGATGGGAAAACCTCAATGTGGTGGCAAGCCAACTAACAAAATAATATATCTAAATAAAGTTTTTGTCCTTCCTGGGTTTGGTGATGGTGGTGGGGTGGGGGCCGGGGGGAGTGACTGCACTGTGAGAATGTCACTATTGGTCTCTTGTGGGATTTTGCACACTTGTTGCCATTTACGCCCACAACATCTCAGACAACATGCCTCAAACTTTTCCTCTAAGGCCCTTTTCGGCTTTAAGGCCAAAGAAAAATAGAAATTTTCTTCTTTCTTATTACTACGATGTCTCAAAATGGTGGCATAGATCACCTCAAAGAAAATGTAGTTTCCTCCGCTTAAAATCACATGGTACTACAAATTCTGCAAGTCTCAAAAAAGGCTGTAGGGATTAACACTCATCCTATTAAACAATCAGCAATTCCATAACTGAAGTAAATTGCACCACTCTGCCACCTTTTCAAAAAAAAAGTTCTGATATACATGCACAGACGTGTTCTTACTTAGTAACTCCCAATGCAATGTCTTACTTCAAGCCTAAGAGAGCAAGGGTGTATTAACAACATGAAATTACTGGCTTCTATTTCAACAAAAATTATAGGTTCTGCTGACCCAATTTAATATAACGTTCTGCTTTTGTATCAATCACTTCTAAACGCCCAGAAAGAATCCTGTCTCCAGACAGGACTGAATAAGCTGTTACTAAATGATTGACCTTAAACACGTAACAAAGCTAGCAGTGTTGCAAATTCCAACTTGTGCTGAGGTCGTTTGGTTCTGTACTGCTGACAGGTTAGATGTATTGAACTAGATCTGCATGAGCAAAACATACAACACACAAGTTATCCCAAAAAAAACTCTGATATTTAAAAAAATCCACAAGAACAAAATTTCAATATCTAATGTTTAACAAAAATTCATCACAATTTTAAAATTTTATTTTATAATTTTGTTTATTTCACTTCTTTCTCAAGTCCTTCAGCAAAATGTATTTTTCTTGATCTCTTGGATCGTCCCACTGCTCTCCTACAACACCCTGTTCCAGTCACACACCCAGGTCAAACAGTCAAAATTGTCATTCAATAATAAAGTGGCCTGCAGTGCTGAACTAATCATTGCTAACGAGACACAAATTAAGAGAGATTTCTTCTAGAGAGATGCAAAGAAAATGCCATACAAAAGTTACCAAACAGAGCAAAAAGGCCGTGCAAGATAAAACATCTGAAGGAATTAGGATTGTGCTGGTATCAAGAAATAGCACAAATGGTATTATCCTACTTAACCTGGTGCTGGCAAGAAAACAGAATAGGAATTAAAGGAAGTTGGTTGGATTTGCAAATGGTGGGAAATGACTGGCACCACATCTACAAACATCCACTCCCTCTGCCACCAATGCTCAATAGCAACAGTGTGTAATATCCAAAATGCACTGCAGCAATTCACTAAAGATCCTTAGACAGCACCTTCCAAACCCACAACAACTTCCATCCAGAAGGACAAGGGCAGCAGACACATGGGAGCACCAACACCTGCCGTTCTTTCCAAACTACTGACCATCCTGACTTGGGAATACATCACCGTTCCTTTGCAGTTGCCGGGTCAAAATCCTGGAATTCTCTCCCTAACGGCACTGTGGGTCAATCCACAGCATGTGGACTGCAACGTTTCAAGAAGCAACTCATCATCACCTTTTTAAGGGCAACCTAGAGATGGACAGTAAAAGCTGCCAGCCAGTGACACCCATGTCCCACGAATGAGTAAGAAAAAGTGGTGTTCCCACAGCAACTGGTGTTGGGACCACTGTCATTCATTACTTAATAAACAAACTGAACACAAATCATACCCACTTCATGCCACAATATAGGAAGACATGATTAAAGTTGCAAAATAGGTGCATGATACACAAATTAACTTCAACATGGATAAACATGAGTAGTGGTTTTAGGGAGGAAAAACAATGAGACCACGTACTGCTTGGAAAATAAGTGCCTAAATGGGGTTGAAGAAGAGGGATTGGGCTGGGTGCAAATAAACAAATCAATGCAAATAGCAACACAGGTTAATAAATCCATTTTAGAAGACAATGCATTGAGGAATAAAATTAAAAAGCTGATAAGTGAATCGAACCTTATTTGGAGTAATGTGAACAGTTCTGGTTTCTATACTATACAAAGGACATAGGGACAAAGGTGCAATATCATTTAAACTATATCAGAACAGTGTCACGTGCATTGGGAACGACTGAATAGGCTGGGCTCTTTTCCCTAGAAAAGCAAAGACCTGATAGAAGTCTTCAAGATTATGAAAGAAATTTGATAAGACAAACAAAAATTGACCTTTCTACTTGCAGGGCCCGAACTGGGAGAAATAAATATGACAGTTGCTTATAAATCTGTTAAGAAATTTAGGAGAAAACTGTACCAAGACAGTGGTTGGAATGTGGAACCCACTATCATATGAAGTAGTTCAGACAAATAGTATCATTTAGATACAACAGATAAATTTAGGGGGAGGAATACACAAAAGTGACAAAGTAGTAGAAGTGGAAGTTGCTAAGATTTCTTGGAGTGTGGAGCATCAACATCAGGGTGGATCTGCTGGGCTGGATGGTCTATAAGTGTTTAATAACTTTAATAAATGTTTAATGCTTGGACAACTGAGATCAGATCTAATTATATGCCTCACCATTACAGGCAATGTTGCAGCTCATTTAGGACTCAATACTTCTCAAAGTCAAGTAGATACATGGTTTGAAGAATAATCCACTCTGTGCCAAAGTTCATCATCTTTTAAAAAAAAAGGTGATGCAGCTGAAGTGTCAATTGTTCACAGTTATACGAAAAGCTGCATCTATTAATCCAGACACAAGAATTTCAGCAAGAAAACAAGCAGGTAATATTTTCATGCTGCTTCTTCTAAACACAGAATTTCCTGAGACATTGTTGAAGATTTAGCATTGAGTGAACAACCATTTGTTGAAACAGGGCTGCTTCAGCTATGGTAATGTGATAATCTGAGCAATGATATTTAATATCAATAAGCAAGTGGGTGCCTGAATACCTGTCAGACCAGTTTATGATGTTTTCACGTTGGGAGATTCCTTTAAATGGCAATCAATTTTCTAATCCTCCTGCTCCACATCTGAAAGGACAGTGATAGGCACCGGTGGGAGGGGGATGGGATAAAAAACGTCAAACTGTGTGCACCTTCTGTGATTAATAATTTGGCCAATTCAAATCTCAAATTTTGGCAACACGTTTTCATGCTTCCACGATATAAAGGGGAGTTGCTACATAATTGTTTTGCATTGGAACAGCTTAATATCATTCATCCGAAGCCCATGCGACTCATTTCAAACATTAGAAACAGGCGTCAGAAACTTTCAATCCTCATCCCAAGTGGACAAACATCACAGCACTTTTGCTAAAAGTAGAATGACCCAACTATTCATCACCCTCAAGACAGACATATCATGGATTGACCAGCACAGAAAGAGGCCAGTCAGCTTATCGTGCCTGCCCCATGTGCACACACAGACATCTACACACACACGCCCACCTAAAATGTATTACAAACTTCTACTACTCCATGCTATACGGGCTACTCTACTGATGATCTTGGTTGGACCAAGTCAGCATGCCTGAATTTTGCACGTCAGAACAGCTTACAATAATAATGGAGCACAATAATATGGGGATTAAAACATCTCCAAGTTAGTATCTAATTGTAAAATATTGTCTCATCTAATTTGTTGGGGAGTGATTTATCCCATTGGGAACAAAATGAAGTAATGAGACAAACAGAGAATATGTAATTTACTAAAATCCCTGTAGTGTTCCTTTTGCTCTCAAACTAAACTCTGCAGAAAACTCTTCAAAAACTCTTGAAATCCTTGCCTGTTGACAGGACCACAAACACTACCAACCTTAACCTTTCCCCACAGAACTGTGAAATCCCTTGGCTGAAGTCTTTCCTTGTTGATGGCAGGGATATGATTTTCCAGTACCATTGAAAGTGAATGGAGTTTTAGCTGGAACGTCAAATTTTCCATTCCTGCTTGCAAAGGGATCACCATGAACAAGATCAAAGAATCCCACTCAATATGCTTACTAATTTTAGCTGAAATAAATCAATTCTTCTGTATTTAGAAATCGTCTACATTCAGCTTTTATCTTTGAGTATATGTGTACGCAAAAGGAAGTGGAAAGTATAATTCTGGCAGAGCGAGAGAAGTAGGGTCAGTAACAGCTCAAAACTTGGACTGTAACCAGTGGCTCGTTAAAATAACAGCGTGTATTAAGCTCTGAAGCTTTGTTCTAGCCCTACTCAAATACATAAAACCAGAGTTGTTGAACGAATGGTTCTTTGATGTAGCAAAAGCTGTACTGCAGTCCTTTTCACTTCCTGAAATTCCAACTAAACTGGATGTTTCTTTACATTAAAAACCAAGGTACTGCTCATTTGAAACTAAATCATTGCAGTTACCTAATACTTCTAATATACATATGTATGTATCTGTTTGCAATTGGAGTAGATACAGAAAATTGCGCAATAAGTACTTTTTAAAAACAAACTTCATAAAGCATAACTGAACCAAATTTGCTAAGACACAGGCAAATCAAGCTTTTAACAGATTAACTCATCCTTTAAGACTAGTGCAACATTTGCCACAACACACAACCTATTTCCACCAATAGCCATATTTGAATTCTTAATTTCTCCTGTTCTGATGTCTCATATGGAATGTCATTCCCCCGAGTAACCACAGACCTGGTTGCAGGCTTTTACCAACATCTCCATTATAGTAACATGACATTACTTCCTGACAATTTTCCAGGTAGTGCTTTTTGTCGAAGCTGGCTCAAATGCAATATTAACAGAAGAGCGGAAGTCATTTAGATGGGGTCCCCCCTCATCTGCAGGAGGTGAAACGCATAAAGAAATCAGTAAAGGGAAGGAAATAAGGGAGGGATTTATAACCTCAGCAAAAAAAAATCTTCAAAATGTTCTTAAAACACTTGATGGTGTAGATTCAGGCCAATTACAACCAATGTACTTAATGCTTTGGCAAAAAAATTACTGCAGTTGGAAAAATTGATTTCAAATGTGCAATCACCACTTCTATTACTGTTAAAAAATGTATCATGTATTTTAAAACTTCTTTATGTTTGATTTTTGAACTTACGATATGAAAAAAAATCAATAAAAAGCCTTCACCAAAGTCTGCGAATAACCCAAAGTAAACTCAATGTCTTGTTGGAGCAAGTTCTCTGCTGTTTGCCAACCTGAGAACACATGTTATTGCAACTGCATAAAAAAAGTGGAATGCCTTGTTTGTTGCTTCTAAGTATTTGACATCTGCAAACAGGAGCTAGTAGAGGCAGTTTTTAAGCCATGCAGTGCTTGTGCCAAAATGAGCTGCTTTTGAAGACTGCAGGCCAAACTGTGGTTCAGCACACTATAAAGCTTTAAATTTTGGAAGTATCGTGTATGGAGTTTGCATAGTTTTGAGTTGTAAACATGCTGCCAAACGGGTACTTGGAAGAGATGCTTTTACAGTACCCGAAATTCAGGGAAGGCTTCAAAATATGACGTTACACGTCACACTGTTCGTCAGTTAACTTACAGTGAAAGCATTCTCCAATTCACAAACGGTGGGCGTTATGCAGAATGTACAAATGAAGGGTCAAAAGTTTACAGTGCTTTTATTTTCACCTTTCAACATCCAATCAGAAAGGGAGGTTATACTAACTGAACTTCAACTTACGCCAACTAATTAACTCCTTGAGTACCACATGGATCGAGGAAGCAGAAAGCAGAAATTGCAGGAAATTAAGTATGACAACACCCTTAATTCACAAACTGAACTTTATGCATACGCAAACAGATGCGTTGAAGTCACTATGGTTTTCATTGTTTTGCAAAGCTATCTCACTATGAATTTTGAAAGTTAGATTAAGCTAGCACATCAGTCTCCTTTCTCATTTTAAATTGTATTAATGACCAGTTGCATAATTCAAGTAAATTGAAATTATATCTTACCGTTGCCAGTACAGGTATACTTGCTAACACCGCACTAAATTAGGAATTATTGAAATCTGCAGAATGTTTTCTGTAGTGAAGTCTTAAGACATACATACAAACTACATTAACAAAAAATATAAAAACATATCATACATGCATGTACCTCAAATCGCCAGAATTCTGCACCTTCCCAGTTTCCGAAAACCACAATTAAAAATCCCAGTTCAAATGAATAGCTTCCATATACCAGAGGTTTGGAAATGCTATTTAACAAGGCTTGATTCACAGTTTTCCACTGTTCACTGGTGATGGATGAAATGAATACTTAAGGCATTGATCAAACTGGCTGCTCTGTCTTGGATGGTGTTGAGTTTCTTTCAATGTTAGAGTTGGATTCAACTAGGCAATTGGAGAGCATTCCATTGCACTTTTGACTTCATAGAATCAGAATGGTTATAGCACAGGTGCCCATTCACCAAATTCATTTCTGTGCTGACTCTCTGCAAGAGAAACTCAGCTAGTCTCACTCATCCACCCTTTCCATATGGTTCTGCAATCATTTTCTTAAAGATTCTTAGCAACTTCCTTCTGAAAGCTCAGACGGTATTTGTATCCACCACAGTGTATTCCAGATCCTAACCACTTGCTGAAATTCTCATGTCTGTGTTGTTCCTTTTGCCAATCATCTTCAATTGGTATCCTCTGGATTGTGACCCTTCCTGCAATGAGAACAGTTGTTCTTTATGCTAACAGTAAGCAATGGTACAACCCAACAGGATGGTAGAAACAGATTGAATCCAATAATAGCTTTCAAAACGAACTGGATAAACAATTGAAGATGACTGTCGGGATAAGTGGGAAGAACAAGGTAATGAAAGAAACTGGATTGCTCTACAAAATAGCCAGTGTGTACTCGATGGGCCAAATGGCCTTCTTCTTTGCTGTACTATTCCCTGATTCTATTCTGTCTGTAAATCCATTCTCCATCCCTCCAAAGCTTTCAGATATCCTTCCTCAAAACAGTTGCCCAGAATTGGGCATGATCTTGTGTTATGATCACAGCAGAGACCAGTACTTCTTTTAAAAATCAAAATCCCAGTTAGTTACTAAAAGATGAAGCCACGGATTCCACACTCCGAATTAGAATTTTTACAATGCAAATACTAACTACTACCTCAGTTAATCACCTATACTTTAAAACCCAGTCAACATTGGTTAAACATGAATTAACTGGCAAATTGCAGTCGATGATAAACCATAAATTGCACATTAATTGGCAGATAACAACTTGGACAGATTTTACAACTTAGCTGAGCAGAATGCTCAACATACAAGTCAAACTCAGTCACAAACATTTTTAAAATTTTCTCTTCCTTATAAGAATTTCAGCTCCTCATTTTCAGGACCCCAAGCAGACAGCGACACATAATCAACCCAAGTTCCACAGGCATGGTCTTAATCAAAATGACATATGTCGGCAGAACCTCCGCCCTCTGCGGAAGAATGTAGATCGATCAATATTACTTTCGTTTCTGCAATTGTTTCTGTAATGATGCTTTGGTTATTCTCAGCCTCTGGATCTAGCCTCTGTCTTCTTCAGCTTGTCTGTGTTGCACCAATGGATTTGTCAAATTCCACAACTAAACTCTTAATGGTCCCTTTTAACTAGCTTCAACTAGAAGTTTGGCTTCCAAGTCATGGTCACTCACAGTTTCCTTAACATGGGGAGGTGATGGCATGATGCCAGGCACCAATGGCCTAGCGCTGACTCAGTGTTATTGTCATTTGACAGAGACCCAGGGTAATGATCTGGGACCCGGGTTCGAGATGGCGAAATTTGAATCCAAAAAATGAACAATTCATATTTCTTTGTATTGAACCTTATCTGCTACAGGGAGGTGTTGGTATAGTGGTATTGTAACTGGACCAGTAATCTAGAGGCCTATGGCAGATGAATTCAATAAAAAAAACTGGAAGAATCTAATGATGGACTTGAAACCATTGTAGTCCATGTGGTTCTGTAGTGAAAGATACCTTTCGCTCTTACCTACACATGACTCCAGACATGAAAGTTCAGCTTCCTAAAAAAAGCTGTCCCAAGGTTCCATCACACTCTAGATGGTGGACAGGATATGGGGAGTCAGGAAGAGAGTTAGTAAACACCTCTGGCCTGCTCTAGTACCAGTAAGAAGTCTCACAACACCAGGTTAAAGTCCAACAAGTTTATTTGATAGTAAACCCACTAAGATTTCCAGGTTTGCCCCTTCGTCAGGTGAGTGGAGAGTTCTGGTCACAAACAGAGCATATAAAGGCACACACAGTTTACAGAATACCGATTAGAATGCGAGTCTTTACAGTTAATCAATTCTTAAAAGGTGCAGTCAATGTCTGACACCTTTGACAATGTCTGCACCTTCAAGAATTGATTAGCTGTAAAGACTCATCTTCTGTAAACTGCGTACCTTTATATGCTTTGTTTGTGACCAGAACGCTCCATTCACCTGACGAAGAGGCAAAACCCGAAAGCTAGTGGGTTTACTATCAAATAAAATTGTTGGACTTTAACCTGGTGTTGCGAGGTTTCTTACCATATTTACCCCAGTCCAATGCCGGCAACTCCACATTATCTCTACTCTAGCACCAGTGTTTAATATCATTGGTTCGATTAAGTGGTCAATGGTGACATACCGATAGCACAGGAATTCAATGATGAGACTGTGACTGAATGTCAAAAGATGGTTGTTCACTCGTTGAAGATAGTCATTGTCTGGCACTTGTGTGGCGCAAATGTTATTTGCCACTTGTCAGCACAAGTTCAAAGTGTTGCCCAGGTCTTGCTGAAAGCAAGCACAGACATTATCTAATAGCTTAAAAAAGGACTGAACACTGTTCAATTGTGAGTGAACATCCACACTTTAACCTTGTATCAGAGGAGAGGTCATTGGTGAAGCAGCTGAAGATGGTTTAGACTAGGACTGAAAAACATCTGCAGCAATGTCCTAAGACAGAGATGACTGGCCTCCAACAATCACACCACCCCCCCTTGTGCAAGGTTTGACTCCAACCAGTGGCGAGCTCACACACCTTGATTCCCATTAACTTCAGTGTTGCTAGGACCCTTGATGCCACATTCGATCAAGGCCAATTATTCTCACCTCACCTCTCAATTTCAGTTCTGTTGTTGAAATGTAAACCAAGGCTGCAATGAGATCAGGAGCTGAGTGGGCATGACAGAACCCAACTTAGCACCAGTGAGCAATAAATTGCTCACTAAATGCCACCTGATAACACTGTGAATGGCCCCTTTCACCACTTTGCTGATGATCGAGAATAAGCCGATGGACAGTAGATGGTTGGTTTGGATTTGTCCTGCTTTTTTTTAGGAAAAATGGAGAATTTCTGCATACAAGCAAAGCTATGAATAAATATTTTAATACTCAAAAGGGAATTTTATGCAACATATTTAAAGCAAATCTCATTAGAATAAAACATTTTTTTTCTCTTAGCACGCAATTTACACTGCCTCTTCCCGGATAAGATTAAGAAATTGAATGCATTCAGCGGCAGAATAATTCAGGAAACTAACAAATCCATTAAAACTGTTACACATTGATTTGAAGTTACACCAAGTACAACATAATTCTACTTTGCCCTGTTGCAGTATATAAAGAAACAAATCCCCCAAATTCCTCATACCTGTAACAATTTATGCTGGACAATGTATAAATTTTGAAAACGTTTATTCCTTTGACAGCCATGTAAGGAGCCAAACTCAAGTTAAACTGAAATCAATTCAAATTATTCATCACAGACCATTGCAGAAACTAAATTATTTTTGGAAAAACTGAATTAATTTAATCAAAACTTTTATTCAAAAATGAAGTCACTACAATTGACTGGAAAATTCTACTTGCTGTCCACTGAAAAACAACAAAGTCGTATCCAGTATTTCCAAATAATCTATATCTCTCCAGCACTTCCAATGCTTCAATGATGGCACAAAAAAAGGGAGCAGGTAATAATAGGTATCAAAAATGTCAATGTATTCAACTCCTTTGCATCTTTCCCGTTGTAACTTCAATAATAAATCTATGCAGCAATGCAATCATGAGTCTTTTTACATTTCATTCTGCTAAATCAAAAATAAGTTGCTCGGAAATTAAATAATCAGAGCTCTGGTACTATGCTAAGATCTAAAAATCAAACATACATGGGGATTCCACTCTCAAAACTCACATGCAAAGATAAATAGCTACATTCCAACAAGCGCTTTTTACACAGCAGTTCTTGCCTATTTAGCCTGTGAGAATGTACAAAACCGACAAAGCCACATACACACAAACACCTGTAAATGAATTACTTACAATCTCTAACCTCTGGAACAAGGAGCAATTTCTACCAGGACCAGCATTACAATCAGAAATGATCCAAGATTCAACTTAAACTAAAACCTGTTTTTCATGGCTATAATGTCATTTAGGTTTCAAAAAAAAACCGACCTGCCAATTGATAAGAATTTCCAACAGTATTACTCAGTAACATTGCTCAATGGTAATGAACTTTTAACATGTGCGAGTAGTGTACACACAAACTTTTAAATATAGATATTTAATGCAACCAACCAAGGTCACTTGCTGTTGCAGTCTGAAAAGCAGGCTGAATAGCATTACATGCTCAAATAGATAAATCCCTTCCAACCAAGGAATGTTATCAATTTAAAATTCAGAAACACAATTCCTCATTATTCATTAACCTAATGGTTTTGAAATTCCTTTGGCTCAGACTATTCTTAAAATTTATTTCTAGTAATCTCATTCAACTTTCCCTCTTTTTAAAAACGAAAAAGCTTGGTTTAAAATTATGGTATGAATAATAATAACTTGCCTAAAGACTTCCAGCTACTCAAACAGCATGCACTGCAAACCCCTGACTGCACAAAATAGCCCATGACTCAGATGAAATCAAGACCCCGATTAAGAGGGCTTGATATAAAATGTTAAGTGGCTATATTTCAATAAGTGAACATCGAGCAAGAATATATGATTAGATCCATTTATTTCAATCAGTACAACTTACCTTTGCATAATTATTCAAAGCAAAGAACAAATCACATTTCCCTACATATGAGTAGGTTGTCTTATTTGGTTTAAAATAAGATCTTCTAACTGGTCCTCCAACATTTCTGGCTTAGAGCATCAAGTTTTCACAACTCACTGTTTAAAAGTCTCACTACCTCAGCACCCTTCTCGCACTAAAACTGAATAGCTTTCTCCATTTCAAATTAAATCCTCATACAAATGGGTGCAAGGCATTTTCCAATTGCCTATACAAGCTAACAAACTGCTTGTTATTCAATCACTTAGGTGAACAACAGCCATTTAGTACATTAACCACCTTGGTACCTTTTGTAAAAAGAAATGCCTGAAGTAGTTAGCTGGTTCAAAAATGTACTTACCTGGACCTCTTCTGCATTTTCCAGCATTCCGTATTGTTGCCACAACCCCCAAATTGCTTTGTGTTTTGGACGGTGTCATCACATCCAGATATCTCAATATTACTGAAACCCTTTGATGCAACATAGAATAGAATCGTAGAATCTCAACGCGCAGGACGCAGCCATTTGGCCCACTGAGTCTGCACTGACCCTCAGAAAGAGCATCTTACCCAGGCCCAGGCCTCCCCTCCTATCCTCGTAATCCCACGCCTTTATCATGATTAATCCATCTAACCTACACAGTTTTGGACTGTGGGGAGGAACCAGAGCATCCGGAGGAAACCTGCACAGAAATGGGGAGAATGTGCAAACTCCTCACAGACGCACTCACCCAAGGATGGAGTCGAATCCAGATGCCTGGCATTGGGAGGCAGCTGTGCTAACCACAGCGCTGCGCAAGTATTCAGCAACACTCCCAAATATTAGGAGTTAAAATTCCATCAGGCATAGAATGCAATTTGTTGAATCCAGAGAATCACGAGTAATATTTTCTTCATGCTCCTAGTTTATTATCTCTGCTGTCCTCATGGGTCTATCATTGCCAACCCCCATTTGCACTATCATTTGGTGGCATCCAAAAAGTGGCAGTTTCCATATGTAGGCTGATGACATCCAGCTCTCCCGTACACCACCAATTGTGCAGCTTATCCAACATTTTGTGACGGATGAACAGAAAATTGCTCCAGCTAAATATCATGAATCCTCATGTCCGTTGCCCACTACAAATTCTG
The DNA here is from genome assembly GCF_965287045.1 of Carcharhinus amblyrhynchos. Lineage (NCBI taxonomy): Eukaryota > Metazoa > Chordata > Chondrichthyes > Carcharhiniformes > Carcharhinidae > Carcharhinus > Carcharhinus amblyrhynchos. The sequence goes on from NC_137339.1 coordinate 13,214,882, forward strand.
TTCCCAAGTCATTGATTTCATCTGTTCCCCCTAGCAAATGTCTGAGGCTCAATGAGAGTGGTCTCAAGCCTGGTGTCATTTGAACCAGAAACAGACTTCTTGATGCATATCTGTGTCAGCTACAACACCGTCCATTTTAGACGTTTTCCTCAACTTCTCCTTGTTGTGTGGTATGTATCATGCTCTTAAGAATTGCCAGTAAAAACACCTCATAAATATAGTTGTTGTTATTGCTCTCACTAAAAGGCCTCAGTATTCTTCCTAATATGTAGCATCCAATACTGAATACAACTGAGATCTTACAATGACTTCCAAGCTTCCAACATTACAACAGTGACCAGAGTTCACAAGTTCAACTAGTTGCAAAATCCTTTTGAAATCCTGAGATCATGAAAAGGCAAGATATAAATGCCAGTCTTTCTTTCTTATAACAAAGAGAGAAAATGCTGGAAAATCTCAGCTGGACTGACAGCATCTTTAAGGAGAGAAAACAGCTGATGCTTCAAGTCCAGACAATCCTTTGTCAAAGCTTTCTTTCTTATAGGTTTACAATCGTCTCTCGGTTTTTATATTTTGCACTTCTTGATATCTGAATTAGTTACTATAAATCTTAACAGCTGACAGTTACTTCCATTCACAGAAAAACTTACAAATAGAAATTGGTGCTCTGAATGCTACACAAACAACAAATTGAAGATAATCACACTCGTAACATGGTTCATCTACACTTTCTAGAAGCAAAATACATTTACATACAGGGACCAGTCTTTGCAAACAAAAGGAATATATTCGAGCATGTGCCTTCTTTGAATTACCCAGGAGCTTAAGGAACCTACAATTCCTATTGCTTTCTCCATGGTGACACTTTGGCCAGAGTTTACTTGCCAACCAGTCACACCCTTTTCTATTGTAGTACAAATTGTCATCATTGTTTGAAATTTTGCATTCTTGTGCTTGCTCTGATGAGTGCAAGATGAAAAGGTTTGGCAACATGTCTTCCCTTTATAGCAAAAGTCAAATAGAAATCTATCTTTTTTTCAATACTACCTTCTAACTAAGCTGCATCTGTAAAAGCAACCAAAACTAATCAAGCAATTTTCAGTTCCCATTACTAGAACACAATTTCACATACAATCTTGTTAAAAGCCATCATTTTTTAAACATGACAACATATGCTGCTTTAAAAAAAGTGTGTTTTCTCATTTGGTTTTGAAGCAGAATCTTTGTACACACATGTCCATTTATTTAATTAAACTTAAATTTGCATTTTCCAACCACTGCACAAAACAAATATGGTTTTAATTTTAAAAGCTGGAGTGAATTATCTTCATCATGGACTCTGGTGATTTAATACAGCTGTGAGGTAGGCCAGAGAAACTTCATATGGCATGAATCACCACAATCCTGCCAGCAATCTACATGCACTCAAATCATGGGTCCACCATACTCAAACGTGGAATTTTGTTTCCTTGCACCTTTCAGCAGAAACACTTATCTTTTAAACTGACGACAAAATCTGTAAGAAGTATAAACAGCTTACAAACATGATACCAGGAACATTTTGTTCTCAACACTATTCCCCTGGTAACTTTGAAACAGTGAAGACTGCAACACTGGCACGTACCCTCAGTTCAATAGAAAACACTGCACAGCTCTCGAAACTTTAACTCTTTTTCTCACACAACAGTTTTTTGCTGACAGAACAGTATAACAGATTTTAGTCAGCTGACTCATGAACAGCATCAAACGATATTTAGGTCAGGATAGATCCTCCTCTTTTGCGTAATTAATGTTTCATCTATGTTGAATTCTGGGAATGAAAAACATATGAAACAGGCGTTTCAAAGGACTTTCGACTAAAATAGAATACTCCAAACAAAAGCAGGGCTTCAAAAGTCAGCCTGTAAAGCCTCATGACTCATTGCCATATGGAGAGGGTTATAATTAACGCAATGAACCAATGAAGGGTGGAAATGCTTTTAAATGAAGAAGGTGAGTGTGTGGAAAGTTGTCATTAATAGTTTACTCCTGCCTTATGATCCTGCATACCCAGTCCCTCTGCTCCACCCCACGATTACAACAAAACTGCAGTTCTCAGTCCCTCTGCTCCATCGCAAGTCCCACTTACGCCTTTATGCTGCAAGAATGCTATTGGTTATTTTGAAACACAAAATGAGTTGGGAGAGAAATACTCGTGCAAAGCTCCCCATTTTGTTCCATGATTTTTACAGTTCTACAGCACTCAAACATTTTCTCCGCCCCCACCTCCCCACCCCAACCCCATGAAGGCTAGCATAAAATACTATATTAGTGAACTACAGTTTCTAAATATGGAAGGTTGAACCAAGATTAAATATTTTTAAGTATCCATCCTCCATGGCCTGAAAGCATTTATTTTCTTTACAATAAATAACTAATAGATTTTATATAAAAAGAAAAAAAAGACAAAAATCAGCTTTGGATTTGCTGTGTAGTTTAGACCTAAATGAGGAAAAAAAAGGGTAAAGATGCTTGCCAGAAGAACACTTAAAGTACAATTGTGTTTTCACTTTGCAGCCAAAACTAATTTAACTTGAAGCAGAACAGCACTGTCGTCCCACATGACTCTGTAGGCAGCAGCAATAAGAACAGTATGTATTTATAAAGCAGTCCTCATATTACATAGCAATCACAGGATAAAAAGAGCAGGTCACTGAGCCCGACAATACATTTACAGAAGCAAAATAATGCAGATATTGGAAATCAGAAAGAAACAAAAACAAAAAGAAAAAACGCTGGAAATACACAGTGGCAGAGTGATTAGTACTGCTGCCTCACACAGTGCCAGAAACCCAGATTCCATTCCAGCCTCAGGTGACTGTCTGCATGGAGTTTGCACGTTCTCCCCACATCTGCATGGGTTTCCTCCGGGTGCTCTAGTTTCCTCCCACAGTCCAAAGATGTGCAGGTTAGGTTGATTAGCCATGATAAATTGCCCCTTAGTGTCATGGCAATTAGGGTAAATGTGGAGTTACGAGGATAGGACCTGGGTGGGATAGTTGTCAATGCAGGCTCAAATGGGCCGAAAGGCCACCTCCTGCAGTGTAGATTTTCTATTTCTAGTAGTCATACAGCATCTATGGACAGAAAGATTCAACACTTTGGGCTAAAGTGTCTTATAATTACAGTACCTTGTGGGGGGTGGGGGATAAGCATCAAAAATAAGAGAAGTGAAAGGAGCAAGCTGTTTAGTGTTGGAGCAGCATAGGATATAGGACAAATCATTAAAGTAGGATGAATGAGCTATGACAATACTTGAAACCAAGAATACAGATTTTTTTGGGGGGGGGGTGAAATAAAGCTGACAAAAGAATACAATGAGTGTGTATTGGACTTAGTTGGCAAAATCTTGAGAACTTATGTAGAGATGTCAGCTAAAAAAGCACCGAGGAAGTCAAGTTTTGAGGTGATGAACGTATAGATAAGGATTCTGGCAACTGAAAAGAACAAACGGTTTTGGAAAGGGCCCGGGGAGTGAGAGCATTATGCTGAAATTCCACGCTTCTAAACAGTCAGCTTGTAACAGCAACTAGGTAACATTGCTATTCCACAAGCAAAAGATGAAGAAATGGCGACAGAAGCCAAAATGAGATTTGCCAACTTTGCCAATACTTTGCTGAAGAAACATTTGTTAATCCAGCCTTACAAATCAAGATAGGCAATTTGCTGGTCCAATCATGTAGGAAAGAAGTGTTGCACTGGCAAACAGGTTGGGCTACATGTAACTAACCTGCAGCATTGGTGGCTGAATCATTCGATTTTTTCCTTTTCTGGAGCTAACTCAAAGTATTTTTCAATGCAAAACTCCGATCTTTTCCCAAGGTCAGGTCATTGTAAGGTCTGAACAAAGTGAATAAGACTTTTTCACATATTTACTGGCTTATTGTAATAAAAGCAAAATACAGTGGATGCTGAAGATATGAAACGAAAATAAATCAGGTCATGTCAGCATTTGTGGAGACAGCAACAGAGTTACATTACAAATCCAATATGACTTTTTAGGTACTTGGAAGAGTTATATTGGGTTTAAAACATTAACTGTTTTTCACTCTGCACTTGTGCTGACAGATCTACGATTTTCCAGCACATTCTACTGCTGGTTTACTATGTTTTCATTTCGTAGAATCCCTACAATGCAGAATAAGCCATTTGACCCATTGAGTCTACACCAACTCTCTGACAAAGAATCTTACTCAGGCCCTCCCAGCCACCACCAACCCTCCCCCCATCCCCTGTATATACCATGGCTAATCCATCTAACCTGCACATCTTTGGACTGTGGGAGGAAACTGAAGCGCCTGGAGGAAAGCAACACAGACATAGGGAGAATGTACAAATTCCACACAGGCAGTCATCCAAGGGTGGTATTGAACTGAGGCCCCTGACGCCGAGAGGCAGAAGTGCTAATCATTGCACCACTGTGTTTCCCAAATTTGGAATACGAACCAGTTGTTTTTGACTTAGGCCATGTTTGTAGACATATTGGGTTACATAGTGTCTACCCCGGCGAGGACATGTCAGCCTCGGCTTTTCTTTCCCAAAATTCAATTAACCGTAACAGGGTTTTTTGTAATTTATAAGGATGAAAGAATTAAATAGGCAATGGCTGTACTTAACCATTTACATGCCAACTGTAAATAACTCAGCATCTAACAGGCTTTCCAGTCAGTTTTTGTTGAGACAAAAACCTACCCAGGTAAAGATATTTCTAAGTCCTTCATCAGTGCTTGAGGGTGAGGCAATTGTTTTCATCCTGAAATTCTAATGGTGTTTAAGTCAATGTAAACTGTAATTTCTGGAGGTAGTCTGTTTACAACCAAAGCAAAACATTGATGCTATTGCACCCGAGGTTCCTTGCGATTGAAATTCTACATCCCTGTGGTGAATTCCAAAATGTAACAGAGGTAGGCCTCCAAATTTGCAAACACGAGCGACAGAAAAATGCTACCATTCCAGACTGCCCAAAAATAATCGGGGTGCTGTAATTATAAAAAAAATTTCAAAATGCTGATTCTGGTCACATGACTTCTCTCCCTATAATGAGTACTCCACAGAAGGTAATTAACTAGCTCATACCTGGGCAGACTGTGGCTACTGTGTTATGGTGTAGTGATTAACTTCTTTAAAGTCCCAGTCATCACTTCTGAATAGACCTTTCATCCCTGTGATGAGCTAGGAAGGTCAACACTTGCCATATGTCTATTGTCCCAGTAGACTCTCTGTCTCTCCCTTAAAGTTGGCTTTATAGAAATAGAACTGGCTTGCACTATTTGAAGGCTTCAGTTTCTGAACTAATTCTTGACATCATGCATGAAATATCACAGGAGGTTTGCCTCAACATGTCTTAATTGTTGCCCACATTGGAAACAAAGAAACTGATCAATTTGTAATACCAGAAATGTCAGGTGACTTTTGGCAGCTATCTTAATTAGTGTCTTTACTGGTTTTAAGATATTCTTTCAAAAAAGCTTAGTATCGATTTGACCAGCCAATGAAATAAAAGATAAAAGATGACACACACAAGTCACAATGTCATGACATGCATCACATGGGAATGGGCCCCTCAGCTATCACAAAGCTCTGCTTAGGGGATCTATCCACAAATATGTACTACGATATACACATTTAACTGTGTCAAGAATCCAATCTTACTTAATCATTAATTTGGGGGGGTAGAATGAGAGATAGGAATCACAAAAGGAGAAGCAAAGAGATTCAAAATAGTAAAAAGGGCTGCAGTTGGCAGGCTTCAAGTTGTGAAGTCTCACAAGACACCCAGGAGACCTGAGAAAGCAGAGGATGGTGATCTCATGCCATGGGCTGCTGGAGCAAAAAGGTAACCCTCTGGAGTGTAGTGTTCCGTTCAGTGCAGCTGAAGAGCTGAAGAAGTGCACGTGAATTAGTGCTGGCATGCAGATTCCGGAATTCAGGCTAACAGTGTCTCAGGAGACAAAATTGAAACTTTGCAAGAGAAGCCATTGTTCAGCCAGTCTGAGTTGAAGTAACCTTTGGAGAGAATTCCAAGGCTACATCTTCAAAAGGGAAGAGTGAAGATTTGTAATTTCTCATAAGGGAGACAAAATTTAATGAGGCTGTGTAACTCAGTGAATGCTGATGTCTGGGTGAAGTCTGCCTTGGTTACATTTGTCATTTATTGTGCAGTGGACACAGTTTTCCTGTTAATTCATGTAAATTGTTTTACTTTTCTGATTTTGCATCGTAAAAGTTTATTTTGTTTATTGAGAAACCATGCAGTCTTGGATGTGAAACTTTGTCTCCTTTAAACATAAGTTTACTGGTCCCTTACCAGATCGTGCCAAAAGCTTCTTGGTCAAGGAACGTAACAACTGTATTTGACTTTGGATACAAAAGGAATTCATGTATTTTTGAGAGCAAGGCAAGAGAGCTCTACTGAGACAGCTCCAGTTGTGCTCATTAAAGCCCTGGAGTAATGAGTTGAAATAATCCAATGTCATTTTGGATGTCTCTACAGAGAGTTTCTTTCAAAATATTTTGCTCTAACAATGTCAACAGTCGTATCTGATTGTGTACAGCACACAATCTATGCCATACTCTACAACACTAGATTTAACTGTGATACCAGTCACCCACTATTCTACAACCGTAAGACCTGCCAACATGCATTCAAGACTGACATCAACGATAGCCGCTAGTACAAAGTGTTGAGACCACTCAATTTTCTTTTCTATTGAATTCAAATGGTGGACGGGCAGAGGGAATGCAATCTGATTTGTTTCCTTCAAGAATGATTTTATCCCAATACATATATGGCTGATGGTATTCACAATTCAGATGGATTAAGTACAAAGAATTCAATGTCCACCATGCTTTTCAAAAATGATGGCAACAGTACTGTAGCATAATCTACTAAAAGATTGTTCATCCATCTACACACATGCAGGAACTTTAATTGGGCACTTTCAGTGTGATCTACAAAATACTTATTAAATATCTGAATTAGGATATTAGTTTGAACTTATTTTTGCAAATAAATCCTGAAACTTCAGATGTATTAAATAAAGCAAACCTATAAAAATGAAACTTTTAAAAAAGCACTTCACAAATGGATGTAACATGTCCACATTTTTGTTGCAAAATAGAAACATGAGGGCTAATAGGGACCCTAGGTTTTGATGACTACATTAATTTCTATTTGATAAAGAAACCAGTTTGCAAAACCAAGCGTTGAATTTTCTTTTGCATTCAGAATTGGGTAAAGCGTATGCCAAGGCCAAGTTCATTAAGCTGCTTCTTGGGATTCCAATTATCTACCCCTTCTCCCACCAGACTAAAAAGGAATGGGATTAAAATGCTAGGAACATTTACACTGCACCCAGCCACCTCTGAAACAATCAACTCTTTGCAAAGTATTCTAAAAGTGTTCTATAAGTGCCAATTAACCAATGTGCTTCAAATAAATACCAATAAGTGATTGTTGGAAAGCAGGACATCATGGTCAAACCAAGTTAGATCTTCATCTAACACCCATACATTTGAAATTACCGCAGGAACTCAATGGGTAATAATCAGCAACAGGAACCCTGATCAGTCTTCCTACCTAACCCAAGAGCAGGGTAGGCAGTTCTAACACAACCAGCCACTGATTTTTAATGGGTTGCACTTCTCTCTTAAAATTTACCTTTCTTGATTGCTCAAATCAGGCATAGGAAAAGTTTACTCCAAATGCTGGAAAAACACATCAAGTTGCTAGTTGAATTAATTAGCAAGCCTATATTTTTTCCGTGACAAGTTTTGAATCCACTTGCTTAATTCATACACAGTCATGTCAAAAGCTCACTGGAGCATTCAGTGTTCCTGGCTTGCAGTTGTGCATTAATTTGATGTTGCTCTGTTAACCCACTGTCAGAAACAAAGCAGTGTGTAAATTAAAGATACTGACTACTCATTCTTCAGAGTACCTGGGTTGTGACTAAAACTGACTTTTTACAGCATGTTACAACAGCAAGTATTTATTTCTCAAGGTTATTACAGTACAATACAGAAAGAGTTAGACAAAGGGAAAAAGGCAAATTCTTTTGATCAAGAATACTTAAAAATGATTTAATCCAGGTTGGGGACAACGCATTTAAAATGGAAATGAAAACCTCCACTGTCACAACCAAGCAAACACAATGGCACCTCTTCTGTAATTCATACTTTAAAAAAAGTTCACTTCATTTATCCCTTCAATTTTGTACTTGGAAATAGGAGAGGGCAACATCTTCCCACAGCAAAAAATGACATTTACTTTAATATTCAACTCAATTCAACTTCATGGGATATCCTACTGTTCTAAATAAAAAGGTATATTCAAATATAGACTAGACTGGAGTCCTTATCATTCGCATTAGATTACAGAGGATAAACCAAAAACCAAGGTTGATGTAGAGCTTCTAGAATTGTGCAAGTTGTTAGATGACAGAAAAACTGTTTGGTGTGAAGTTATCAACATGGCAGAAAAGCACTTTAGCAGAATTATAACATACATTAGTTGATTTCCTGTGACGCTGCACATGGCAAGCCAAAAACTATGGTCACTTTATCTGTTTTTCAGGTTTGTTCATTGCCATTTGAGGTCATCCATTTTGGTAGGAATGACAGCAAAATGGACTATTATTTAAAAGGGTAAAAAACTTGTAGCATGCTGCTATGTAGAAGGACTTGGGTGTCCTTGTGTATGAATCGCAAAAAGTCAGTTTGTGGGTGCAGCAGGTAATTAAGGCAGCAGAGGGACCTCGGGGTCCTTGTGCATGAGTCGCAAAAACCCAGCCTGCAGGTGCAGCAGGTGGTCAGGAAGGCTAATGGGACGCTGGCCTTCATAGCGAGGGGGATTGAATATAAAAGTAGGGAGGTCTTGCTGCAGCTGTATAGGGCATTGGTGAGGCCGCAGCTGGAGTACTGTGTGCCGTTTTGGTCGCCGCACTTACGCAAGGATATTTTGGCCTTGGAGGGAGTGCAAAGGAGGTTTACTAGGCTGATACCGGAGTTGAGGGGGTTGAGCTATGAGGAGAGGCTGAATAAACTAGGCTTGTACTCGTTAGAGTTTAGAAGAATGAGGGGAGATCTCATTGAGACATTTAAGATGATGAATGGGATGGATAGGATAGGATAGAGGTGGAGAGACTCTTCCCGCTCAGAAAGGACAGTAGGGCTAGGGGGCACAGCCTCAAGATAAAAGGGGAGCGGTTTAGAACGGAGTTGAGGAGGAACTTCTTCACTCAAAGGGTGGTGAATCTCTGGAATTCTCTGCCCGTTGAAGTGGTGGAGGCTGCCTCGCTAAATATTTTTAAGATGCGGGTTGATGAGTTTTTGATAAGAGAGGGGATTAAGGGTTATGGGGAGAGGGCGGGAATGTGGAACTGAGCCACGACAGATCAGCCATGATCTTATTGAATGGCGGGGCAGGCTCGAAGGGCTGGATGGCCTACTCCTGCTCCTACTTCTTATGTTCTTATGTTCAAATGGAATTTTGTCCTTCATCGCTAGAGGGCTGGAGTTTAAAAACAGCGAGGCTATGTTGCAGCTGTTTCAAGGTGCTGATGAGGCCACACCTGGAATACTGTATAGAGTTTTGGTCTCCTAACTTGAGAAAGGATATACTGACACTGGAGGGGGTGCAGAGGAAATTCACAGTTGATTCCAGAGTTGAGAGGGTTGGCTTACGAGGAGAGACTGAGTAGACTGTGGCTATACTCATTGGAATTTAGAAGAACGAGGGGGATCTTAAAAATTATGAAGACAAGATAGATGCAGAGAAGAAGTTTCCACTGGTGGGTGAAACTAGAACTAGGGGGCATAGCCTCAAAATAAGTGGGAGCAGATTTAGGACTGAGTTGAGGAGGATCTTCTTGTGAATCTGTGGAATTCCCTGCCCAGTGAAACAGTTGAGGCTACATCGTTGAATATCAGTAAGGCAAAGTTGGATAGATTTTTGAAAAACAAAGGAATAATGGGTTATGAGGAGCGGATGGGCAAGTGGAGCTGAGTCCACAAAAAGGTCAGCCATGATCTTATTGAATAGAGGAGCAGGCTCAAGAGGCCAGATGGCCTACTCCTTGTTCTAGTTCACATGTTTTTGTGCGCTATTGCTGAATTTCTTTTAATGCTTTTCTTCTGTCATTTTTATTCCCAGTGGAAGATAGTTTGTGATGTTACTAACAACGCTAGGCGCCAGATGAATGAAGAGAATTGTAGCGTTAGAAAGCTCCATTTCATTCCGATCTTCACTTACTTGCATTTCTTCCAAATCCTCGTCAGAGCTTAGCCGTTTAACTTCTCATTTCCTCCTTCTTTTCCAGCCTTTTACTCCAATCAATATCCCTCCTACTTTTTTCACATGAAAAACTCATCTATATATACCACTTCCCCATGCTCATTCATACTCAGTTTGCGCACCCAAATTACTTTGCAGATTTACTTACAAATAATAATTCATGGAAGTAAAACCAGCAGTTTGCACCACACAATCCATGGTGATTATCAATTTTAAGGTTCTCTCAGGAAGCTCCTGACTTTCCTGCATTATTGACCTTTTTGGGCAGAAACCCCTTATACAACAATCCTAACTATTTTTGCAAGCTTCGTGGTTTTCCAGGAACATTTCCATTTGGTGCCCACTCAAACATGGGCCACCAGATTTAAGGTTAATTCACATCATTTAAGGTTCCTAGTTTTGGGTTAGCCTTATATATTCTCAAAGATGTAGCATGCTGCTCACTCCAACAGTGGTTGTATGTAATTCCTGTGCCTGTAATTCCCAATATCTAATTACACAATAAGGTAACATAGCAGACTCAAATGTGATCCCCAATGTTCAGCGCATTTCTGCATGTGAAGAAGCATACAATCGTCAACCTTTAGGAAGACAAACTGAAACACTTGTAATAATTTTTATTTGGCCTTGTTGCAGCTAGAGGAAAATTTTATTTGATTAAAGCAAACTCATTTCTCTCCTTGAAAAAAATTAAGGAGCGATAAATGGTCCATGCACCCCTGCCATCAGCAAATCATTTTTCCTAACAACGAACTTTAAAAACTGATCCCCAACACTTTAGCTTCAAGGTCCAGGCAAAGAACAATACCTCAGTGTCTTTAATCAAATTCTGACAGTCCCCAAACATAGGATTCTTCACTGTTTTGTTTTATATTCTGACAAGCAGAGGTATGGTCTCTGTGAGTAAAACTGCCTTCACTTCAAAAGGGCAAGATTATTTGCTGGATCTCTGAAATGAGGTCAACATCCCTGCTGATTCTGGATAATGAGCCTGGTTGAGACAATGGATTCTAAATTGTGACCAAAATAAGCTGCAAATTGTGACATACTACAAACTGGCTCATCTCATTTTTAAGCAGATCTCCAACGTCTGCAATTTTTTTTTAAAAACTGCAAATTCATGGTTTTATTTCAAAACAATAAACATAATACGATTGCAACACGCTGAGCGCAAAAGCAATGATTTAATTTCTAAAAAGTAAAAAGGTGAAAAATATGGAATTTGTCAGGGTCAAGCAAGCAAAAAAAAATACAGAAAGCCATCCCAGCACGCAAATTCACAAGGTGGCGGGGGGACAATGCTTGGACAAAAATCCCAACTACAATTTCTAAGCTATTGATTTAGAGTTTGAGTTAAACATCCATAATAGAAAGGTGAACAGTCAAATAAAAATAACTAGAAGATATACCAATGTATTTCCTTTGAAATTCTAGCAGATTCTTTGCAGAGATCAAGAAAGCCCTCTCAGCCAGTGAAGCAATCACAAATATCTTTTCATGTACAGCAGTCACACAGAGGCGCAGAATTTCCTGTGGTGGCAAAATCAGCTAATTATAGTGAAATTTATGGCCAGTGCCACAGCCATTTTACATCGAAATTTCTTGTGCATGGAATACAAGAAGCAGTGTAAAAAAACTAGTATGGTTTAAATATAATTAATGAGCCCCCAGGGAAATGTAGGAAAGTGAGCAAAAATAATTTTTTACTGAAGCTAGGGAGTTTAAAATAAACGGTTGACAACTCTTTCAAATGGAGTCCAAAGAGTTTCTATTGTTTAAAAAAAAAATCCTCTCAGATAACCACACAGTGAGATGCTCAGTTAGGCAGAAAAGGGGGCTATAATTCTACAGAAGATAGCTTTAGGGTTCTCAATGAGATTAAGGGAAGGTGGGTGTGACAACTTTAAAAGGCAGGCACGGAAAGAGGTGGTGGAGGCACTCACCACTACCTCGTGCCTGCAGGACAGATGAGCAATGCCACAAGCAGTTTAATGACTTAACCAGAACTGGAAAGGTAAGGCACTCAACATGCTGAATCTCCTTCCTCTCCCACCCTGACATCATCGCATTCAAGACTCTGAAGTGGAACTAGCACTGTCTGGACAAGCAAGTTGCAAACCACACCCACAAAAATGAGTACCAATTTGGGCCAACTGCAGATTCACCAGTTGTGACATCCCAACAATGTCAACACGTGATAAAACACCAAAAACAACGTTTTCCTGTTTGTCTTTGCATGATGGCGCTCACGATGGACCGATCATAATCATATAATGGGGTTCCTCAGCTATTACAGCACCATTGCTCAGGTAGAAACTGGAAGTACTACAGATCAGGTAGAAGAATAGATGGGCATTGACAGTGAAGTATAGCAAGTGCCTACACCCATTATTTCTCCATGCTCCACACCCAGAGCCCAACCTGGCACATGGCCAGCAGCAGTTCCAAACCAGGTGCCAACTCCTGTTCAGCAGAGGCTAAACACAACTGCATGAGCTTTCTTCCAGACATGTGATCCACTGCTTCCCTCCTTTCAGATAAAAAATTGGTATACAGATCAGGTGTGTGCAGCCAACCAAAAGTATACCTAGGCACCAGAGTAAAGCAGGATACATGAAAAGGGATAGGGTAGCTATCCCTGTTAATTGTTTTAAATTAAATATTAATTTGCTGTAGTATTAAGGATGATGTGGAGATGCCAGCGTTGGACTTGGGTGAGCACAGGAAGAAGTCTCCCAACACCAGGTTAAAGTCCAACAGGTTTATTTGGTATCATGAGATTTCGGAGCGCTGCTCCTTCATCAGGTAAGTGGACAGTCGGGTTCAGAAACAGGGCATGTATAGACACAGGCTCCATTGCCAAATTCCGTATAAGAACATAAGAAATAGGAGCAGGAGTAGGCCATCTAGCCTGCCCCGCCATTCAATAAGATCATGGCTGATCTGAAGTGGATCAGTTCCACTTTCCCACTCTCTCCCCATAGCCCTTAATTCCCTTGTCTGTCAAAAACCTATCTACCCATGACTTAAATATATTTAGCAAGGTAGCCTCCACCACTTCAACGGGCAGAGAATTCCAGAGATTCACCACCTTTTGAGTGAACAAGTTCCTCCTCAACTCTGATCTAAAATGTCCCCCCCTTGTATACGAGGATAGCCTCAACCGGGATCTTGGGCTCATGCTACACTAAGTGTAACCCCCACCATTTGTCCTGGGCTTGCAAAATCTTCCTAACTGTCGTGACTTGAGACAATTCACACCTCTTTAACCTGTGCTTAATCCTCTCTCCATTCTCACTGTCTGCATCTGTAAAGACTTGATTATCTGCTAAGACTTGCATTCCAACCATTATCTTGCAATGGAGTCTGTGCCTATTTACATTCTGTTTGTGAACCCAACTCTCCACTCACCTGATGAAGAAGCAGTGCTCTGAAAGCTCATGATAACAAATAAACCTGTTGATGAGATTTCTTACTGAAGCATTAAAGGAGGTAGTAGCATACTGATATTGTCAATGGGCTCGTAATTCAGAGACCTAGGGTAGTGCCATGGGGATCTGGATTTCAATCTCACCATTACCGGTGGTGAATTTTGAATTCAATAAAAGTCTAACAATGGCCATGAAACCATTATCAATGGTCATTAAAAACACATCTGGCTCACTAATATCCCTTTTGGGAAGGAATCTGCCGTCCTTAACTGGTCTGACCACATGCGATTCCCTAATGACTTAACAAGCCACTTGCTTCAAAGATAATTAGGGATGAGCAACAAATGCTGGCCCAGCCAGTGATCCCCACATCCCACGGATAAATAAAAAGCTAAAAACTGTTGCAAATGGTTCAAAATGAGTTCAGCAACAATTTTTTTTGCAAATTAAAATTCAAAACGGAGAGAAAAGGTAAATTAATTGTTAGGCTTTGAAGTTGATAAAGTTGCTTTTGTATTCAAGTTATCAAAAGCATGTCTGACCCTCTTTCATGCCCTTGTAGGGGCATATAGTCAATGAAAACCACCACCACACCCTTTGACGGTCCTGACCTCTCAAAACAATACTCAATGCTAACATACACCTTCTGTGTCTTCAACACTCATAGCTCAGGATGATCCAGCTCTTCTTCCTGTCAAGATTCAGACTTTCCCTCATGGCAATCATTGCATTGCACTGCAGGGCACTCCACTTTTGTCCGTGCACCTTAAGTGGTTGTTGAGAACCTGAAGAATCCTCCCCACCATCCACATGAACACAGCATTTCTTCTCTGATGAATTCTGGGGATCCTGAACCGGAATCTGCAGCCACGGCATTCAGGATCCATCTCTCACTTCACCCCTGCTGCTTGCAAGTGTGAACTGCCATGGTCTGGGCAAAACATACTGCCGAGTGTCTAAGACAATTAGCGAATAGAAACTCTTTCTATTCATTGAGCTGGCTGGCATTGGGTCAACTGACAGGTTCAAGACCTACACATTTACAGTAATTATATTGTTAGCTGACAAATAGAAAATTCAAAAAAATCCACTTCTGGGAAAAAGGCTGGACCATTTGGTCAGTGAATCCTGCTTTTAAACCTTATATAGCGTAACAAAAAGAATCCTATTAATATATTTCATTTTTTCACAATAGGAACAGAACATTTACATCATATCCTTCAATTCCATCTCCCACAAAAATAAGCCAACAGTTCCTCAATTGTTTGCAGTGTTATTAGATATTACTCTAAGAAACAACAGAATCGGATGTTCGATTCAAAGTCAGAATTATAACCCAAAGTCTGCAAAGCCAATGGACAGATCATGAATCTGGGATACAGTGGAACTTACAATAATTCTTTTTTCAGGCAGTGCTCTGGGATCAAGAATTACTTGATTCCACTCTAATATGATGAATTCTCAGGTGTCTGGGAAATCCAATGCGTGATCCGCATATTTTGCCACAGGCAGCGCAGGTGATGCTTTAAGGATTGGTAGATCAGCCGTTTGTAGGTTTGTGCACGTTCTCAAGTGCCTCCACTTCATCTGTGTGTGTTTCCGATGAAGACAACTGATGCTTGGTGCTTTCCCAAATGAACTGTTGACATTTTGGTCAGTCACAAGCCGAGGATTCATCAGGAACATTTGACCTCCTCATGGATACTCTGAGGACATCCCAAAAGCATTTCTGCCGATATTCTGGAAATCTCCTGCCACACTAAAAATTCCAGTTACAGCAGATGCTCTATGAGCAGCACGTTCAAATCAATGAACCCAATGAGAACCATTAATGCCTCGAAGCTGGAAATATTGCTTTTGGAGAGGATACTGCTGTTGGACTGCCTTTCGTGCCACCTGATTTTGAAGATTGTGCAAAGATACTGCTCATGGTACTTATACAGTGCTTTGCGCTTCCTTAGGTTGCCCAAGTCTACGAAGCTCAAGAATCAGATCACTGCTGCCTGCTGAACCAAACCTTGGTCTTGGATTTGATATCATGGTCTTGAAATACTCTTACCTTTGGTCAGCCAAGGCTAAGCTAGCACATTGGAGGCAATGATAAATGAACATTAACTACATGATAGAGACGATGCTAGCATTAGAAAAAGAAAACTACCAGATGCACAAACATCCTTACATTTTGTTCTTGTGCAAATGGTAAGACAACAGGTCATGTATATTAACAATCGAGACCTTGATATACAGGACACAACTTTAAGCTTTGCGGCTGACAGAATTTCAAAAGGACATTGTTTTTTTTTAAATTTGCAAGCTGTGGGCAGCAATGGCTAAGCTGGCATTTATTGTCCATCCATAACTACCTTCCTTTTCGGAGGGCATTTGAGAGTCAACCACATTGCTGTGGATCTGGAGTCACAAGTAGGCCAAGCCACGCAAGGGTGGCAAATTTCCTGCCCTAAAGGACATTAGTGAATCAAATGGGCTTTTACTACAATGATTTCATAGTCATTATTAGACTTTTAATTCCAGATTTTTTTTATTGAATTCAAATTTCACCCTCTGCCATGGGTCTCTGGGTTACTCATCCAGTGACAATGCCATTACATCACCACCTCTCCTCGGCAATAAAAGTTCAATGCAGAGAAATATGAAGTGGTTTAGTTTGGTAGGAAGAACATGGACAAACAATACAAAATGAAAGGTACAACTCAAAGCAGTACAAGAGTGGAGGAACCTAAATATACAGAAATCACTAAAGGTGATAGGACAGGCTGAGAACACAGTTAATAAAGCCTTATTAGAAGGGGATAGAATACAAGAAAAAGGAGGTCATGTTGAATCAGTGCAAGTCACTGGTCCGAACTCAGCTGAACTACTGCATTTAATGGACAACTTTAGAAAGGATGCATATAAGATTCACAAGAATGGTTCCAAGGATGAGGAATTTCAGTTATCAAGATAGATTAAGGAAAATCATCCTAATTTTGTCAAAGAAACAAAAAATTAAGAGGAGGTTCGATAAAAGGTATTCAAAATCATGAGGGCTCTGGCCAGAGTAAATAGGGAGAAATGGTCGACACCTGTGAGAGAATTGAGAATAAGAGGGCACTGATTTAAAATAATTAATAAAAAGCAAAAACAAGAGAGGAGAAAAACTAATTTTCACACAATGAATATTTAGTGTTTGGAATGCACAGCCCAAGTGTGTGTGTGATGGAGGCAGGTTTAATTGAAACATTCAAGGAGGATTTAAACTGCTATCTGAAAAGGAAGAACATAAAGCACACAGAGAAGGTAGGGGAATGGCTCTAGGCAAGTTGCTCATTTGGAGTGCTGTGCAGACACAATGGGCTGAATGGCTTCCTTCTGCACCAAAAATAATTCTGCAATTCAATACCCCAGGCAGAACATACATACAGTAGAAGAAACTTTTATGCAGTTGCAACATTTTGCCTCAGACTTCGCGAAGCAAGAATTACCAGAAAATCTGAAAGAAGATTTTCCACTACTGCGTTCCTAGGACATAAGAAATTCAAGGTTCAGCCCATAAAGCTTAGCCCATAATTTTTTCTAAGTACACTTAAGGACAAATGTGCAAATTCCAAACAAGTGAACAAAAGAAAATTCTTAGACGTGCAGATAATGGAATTACCAAAGCATTTGAATTTGACCGACCATGCAAATTACATTCAAAGTCCCTTCTCCTGCCTGCCACCGAGTCTCTGACATCTTTGTTCTCAATGATCACTTCCAATACAAGGATCCACTTTGTCCAGCACACGTTTTGCAAAAAAGGACGACACATCTGCA
Source organism: Carcharhinus amblyrhynchos (assembly GCF_965287045.1). Taxonomy (NCBI): domain Eukaryota; kingdom Metazoa; phylum Chordata; class Chondrichthyes; order Carcharhiniformes; family Carcharhinidae; genus Carcharhinus; species Carcharhinus amblyrhynchos. The sequence goes on from NC_137339.1 coordinate 13,232,459, forward strand.
GCTAGAATTTTTTTTAATTAGTAAAAGCCAACTTATCACAATTCAGACTTTATAGAACCCAAAAGAGAAAATGCTGGAACATCTCAGCAGGTCTGGCAGCATCTGTAAAGGAGAGAAAAGAGCTGACATCAAGTCCAGATGACCCTGCAGCTATGCTGAAATTTTCCAGCATTTTCTCCTTTTGTTTCAGATTTCAGCGTCTGCAATAATTTGCTTTTATCCTTCTTTTTATAGACTTTGTACATAACCTCCATCATTACTTTATAGCTTAGCTGCTTACATGTTCAGCGTTTGCAAAACACAATCTAGACTAGAGATGAGAGACCAGCAACAAAGCTTCAACATTTCTCAGAGCAACCACAAAAACAAAAGGAAAGCACCAAATTCATCAAAAGGCGAACTGAAACCCTATCTGAATGGGATTCTGTCAAATATTCAAAAGCTGATGTCTAAATTCTCACACATTTCCTTTTCACCTCCAAGCCCATTCCAAGTTAAATATACATATGGCTTTATCTATATAAGGAAAGTTCATTTGAAACAAGTAGACTATGCATCTTTTAATGTGATGTTAGGGTCACCTCAAATTCAGATTATCTTTTAAATACCATTAAGAAATCAGGCTTTAAAAGATAGACTTTTTTTATAGTACATAAAGTATAGATAAGCACACAATTTTCTCCCTTTCCCACCTCTGTTGAAATAAATATCTGGAAACTGGTAACCAAAAAAAAAAATCAAAGAAAGAAATCACTTCATATTTTCATCCACAATTTGAATTGAAGTATAGTGCACAAGGAGACTGGCACAGAATAATTCCAATAACCTTTCAAATGTAGCGAGTACAATCCTGCACATTGAGCAGACTGATCACTGTCATAACTGACCGACCTTGAGGCTGCACTTAGCAGTCTGTTACTATAGCAACACTACATTTCATCAGCTACAGTCTGCCTGTAAAGAACCCATGTAGCAGGTAACCAGGGAGAACAATACAATAACAACAAATTCAGCTATTGTTTTTTTACCCTAAGACACCTACTATCGACAAGTGGCAATTTCTGCTATATCAAGAGTCAAATTAAAGCTTTCGTGTTCAGGACTGTGTCAGTTGGGGGGGTGGGGGGCGCAGGCGCAGAACCCATTCTCCCCCTTTCTTTCACTGCCCTCCCCACCCTTCCAATTTCCTATCTTGCACTTCTCAAGGTACTGGCATATGCTAGGCCAAATGTATAACTGGTGCTCTGCAAGTGACCATTTGTTTTGGATAAGTAGAAAGTCATCAGGTCATTTGAGGCCAATTTGAAACCAAAGGAATAGCTATTAGAGAAAGACACAATTTTTGAAACTGACAGGATGTGCTCTTAAGTAGCATCTCTTTATGCTCCAAAAGCACCAGCCAAGTGTAATTTAAACAATACTGCACAATTCAACTGTTGAATGATTATTAATGCATTTATTTCTAATACTTGTTAGCTGTGGCAAAAAAAGCTTGTTTTAATGCAGACAAATGATGGAGAAGCATGGAAAGAAAACAATCACCAGAATTCCCTAAATTTAAACGTATTTAAAAAATAGTTCATCCAACAAATGTTTACTGGGCTACCTTTGGGTTAAAAGCACAATTTCGAAATTAGATTAAAAAATAACTTAGTTACAAGTTGAATCTAGGAGTATTAAGTCAATTAAGACATTTACTTGGTCTAACACTTAAATGCTGACAACGTAATTGTTAATCAACAAAAATACATTTGAAAGTGGCGTGAGATTAGTCTACACCCAATCCAAGTACTATGCAGAACAGAAGCCATTTTAAAATGATTACAATAGAGTTCATAGATCTCAGGAAAGATATTGCTCTTTCAGCTCACAGGAGCTTCAAGAACACATCCAGTTTTGAAAATGTAAATGTACAATCATAAAAAGGGTAAATATGTCAAACTGACTTATTAAAAACAGAAATATAATTTATTCCTTTTCAAGGAACCTACCTCACCCTCTCTGCTCGACTGCTCAATGCTGAGCAAAGCAATTAGAACATGAAAGAACTAAATCCCACATTCTAACAGTGTAAAAGAACAATACATTCATAATACTGCCAATGACCCTTATACTGGCTGCAGGCATTTGCAAACCTCCATTTGGTCTGCCATTCAGGATTCCCGAAAAATCCTACAAAAAGCTTCAAACATGTAGTTTGTTATGGATTTGACTCTATGAACTAATATTCCAATTTTTTAAAAAGTGTACATCTCAACTAACAGGGCCAGCTATTCTTTTAGTGGGCTTCACCATAAATTTAGAATGCATAAGATAATGTGTGGCCCAGAAGAAATTGGGTACACACATACTGAATTCATTAGTCAAATTACAGTCCAGTCCTGATAAACCGACAAATTTTCAGGTCTTTTTACCATCCAATCTCTAGGACTTCTGCTAAAGCTTTTTGCTCCATCTGTTAATGAGACAACACAATGATCATTGACAATTCCCGCTGGTAACAGATTAGCAAGTGCTTTTCAGCTTTTGTTACAAGCTGACTTACCCTTTTATGAATCATGGACAAGACAAACAAAATGGTAATATATGTGAATAGCAGATTATTGCTAAACAATTCTATATTCATTCCGGCACATTCAAAGCACTTGTGTTTTTTAAAATCAAACTTAAGTTAGCACTTCAGCATAGTTCAAGCCGCCCCCTGGGACTTAAGCTATACTCAAGAATTTGTGAAGTATGTGCTGTGGGGCCTAGTGCAGTTAATATGGTTTATATACACAAAACCCCTTATCTTTAACAGAAACAGTGTTTTTACATGGAACTTTAAAATGTAAATGATGGCTTAATGAATAGATGAGATTAAATAGACTGCAAATCAGGAAGAGAAGCAGAATTAAGAGTGATAAGACTGAAGAAAAACTTTGCAATGGTCTTTAAAAGTCAACTTCAGCTCATCTCAAAGCACTTTACAATCAAGCAGAACTTTTGAATTGTAGCCACCATTGTAATACAAGACAAGTAGCAGTCAATTTGTATACAATAAGAACATAAGAAATGAGCAGGAGTAGGCCATCTAGCCCTTCGAGCCTGCCCCGCCATTCAATAAGATCATGGCTGATCTGTCGTGGCTCAGTTCCACATTCCTGCCCTCTCCCCATAACCCTTAATCCCCTCGCTTATCAAAAACCCATCAACCCGTATCTTAAAAATATTTAGCGAGGCAGCCCCCACCACTTCAACGGGCAGAGAATTCCAGAGATTCACCATCCTTTGAGTGAAGAAGTTCCTCCTCAGCTCCGTTCTAAACCGCCAGCTTCAAGAAACACCAACATTATCATGACCAAATAATCTTTCATGCAAATACTGGCCAGGTTGACAGAGTAAAAAGTCTGACAACACCAGGTTTTAATCCAACCGATTTATTTGATAGTAAACTCACAAGCTTTCGAAGGGACTCCCTCTTCGTCAGGTGAATGGAGAGTTCTGGCCTCGGACAGAGCATATAAAGCACAGACAGTTTAGAGATTACTGATTAGAATGCGAATCTTTACACCTAACCTGCTGTTCAAGTCCTAAAGTGGCCGATAATGTGCGGGGAAGGAGTACTGATCACAGGTTAAAGAGATGTGTATTGTCTCCAGACAGCACAGTGAGTGAGGTTTTGCAAACCCAGGCAAATCACGGGGGTTACAGATAGTGCGACATGAACCCAGTAATCTCTAAACTGTCCGTGCTTTATATGCTCTGTCCGAGGCCAGAACTCTCCATTCACCTGACGAAGAGGGAGTCCCCGCAAAAGCTTGTGTGTTTACTATCAAATAAATCAGTTGGACTAAAACCTGTTGTCAGACTTTTTACTGTGTTTACCCCAGTCCAACGCCGGCACATCCACATCAGGTTGACAGAAGCAGGCTTGCATAGAAACAAGGAGGAATAGGCTGTTCTGTCCTTCAAGCCCGCTTCGCCATTCATTCTGATCATCACGTTCATTATTGTGATTTCCCCCCCATACCTCTTGAGCTATATCTAATTTTTTGAAATCCGACAACGTTTTGGACTCAGCTACTTTGTGGTAGTGAATTCCACACATTCACCACCCTCTGCATGAAGAAATTTCTGCTCACTTCAGTTTTAAAAGATTTACCCCACATCATAGAGTCTAAGACCCCTTGTTTGGGACTCCTCCATCATTGGGAATATCCTGAATCTACCCTGAATAAACTGTTAGAATTTTATAAGTTTGTATGAGATAAGAACATAAGAAATAGGAGCAGGAGTAGGCCAACTAGCCCCTCGAGCCCACCCCGCCACCCAACAAGACCATGGCTGATCTGTCGTGGCTCAACTCCACATTCCCGCCCTCTCCCCATAACCCCCAATCCCCTCTCTTATCAAAAACCCATCAACCCGCGTCTTAAAAATATTCAGCGAGGTAGCCTCCACCACTTCAACGGGCAGAGAATTCCAGAGATTCACCACCCTTTGAGTGAAGAAGTTCCTCCTCAACTCTGTTCTAAACCGCCCCCCCTTTATCTTGAGGCTGTGCCCCCTAGTCCTACTATCCTTTCTGAGCGGGAAGAGTCTCTCCACCTCTATCCTATCCATCCCATTCATCGTCTTATATGTCTCAATGAGATCTCCCCTCATTCTTCTAAACTCTAACGAGTACAAGCCTAGTTTATTCAGCCTCTCCTCATAGCTCAACCCCCTCAACTCTGGTATCAGCCTAGTAAACCTCCTCTGCACTCCCTCCAAGGCCAAAATATCTTTGCGCAGGTGCGGCGCCCAAAACTGCACACAGTACTCCAGCTGCGGCCTCACCAATGCCCTATACAGCTGCAGCAAGACCTCCCTACTTTTATATTCAATCCCCCTCGCTATGAAGGCCAGCATCCCATTCGCCTTCCTGACCACCTGCTGCACCTGCAAGCTGGGTTTTTGCGACTCATGCACAAGGACCCCGAGGTCCCTCTGCACCGTCGCCTGCTGCAGTTTTTCTCCACGTAAGTAATAACCCTTTCTACCATTATTCCTACCAAAGTGGACCACCTCGCACTTGCCAACATTAAATTCCATTTGCCATTTCCTGGCCTATTCGCCCAGCCTATCTAGATCCTTCTGTAGACTCTCCCCACCATTTGCCTTTCCACCAATTTTGGTGTCATCAGCAAATTTCGACACCCTACACTCGGTTCCCTCCTCCAGATCATCTATATAAATGGTAAATAGCTGAGGCCCCAGCACCGACCCCTGGGGCACTCCACTAGTCACCATCCGCCAATCCGAATAGCACCCATTGACCCCCACTCTCTGCCTCCTATTTGACAACCAGTCCTCTATCCACGCTAACACCCTACCCCCAACTCCATGCCCCCTGACCTTCTGCAATAACCTCTTGTGAGGTACCTTGTCAAACGCCTTCTGAAAATCAAGACAGACCACATCCACCGGCTCTCCTCTATCCACCGCCCTAGACACATCCTCATAGAACTCCAGTAAATTTGTCAGACACGACTTCCCTTTAACGAAACCGTGCTGCGTCTGCTCTATCAAGCAGTTCCCCTCAAGATGCCTCGTTATTTCCTCCTTGACGACGGATTCTAACATTTTACCTACAACAGACGTTAAACTAACAGGCAGTGAATATAATCCTAACTGGCTTAGTCCCTCCTCGTATGACAGATCTGCCATCCCAGGAATCAGCCTGGTAAATCTTTTTAGAAATTTAAGTGTGAGATCCAGAGTGGGAGCATCAAGATGGCTGAAGATTCTGCTACCAATAATGAAGCAAAAAAAAACACAAGAGACGGAAATATGGATGGCAGCAGTCAATAGTAAAAGCATTAAATCAAAGTTATAGGGCGGAACAGATTGCAGATAAGGCTAGGCCATGGAGAACGTTATACTCAAGGAACAGGAATTCAAATTCCATGGCAGGTTTTGTTTTTCTTTCATGAGATGAGAGCTGGCAAGACCAGCATTTGTTGCCCATCCCTAACGGCTACAAGGTGAGCAGAGTTCTTGAACCACCATAGTCTATACGGTGTAGGTGCACCCACATATCAGGATTTTGATCCAGCAACAGTGAAGGAACAGTGGTGTGCTTCCAATTCAGCATTGTATATGGCTCAGGAGTGGATCTTGCAAATGGTGGTGTTCCCATGTGTCTGCTACCCTTGTCCTTCTAGGTGGTAGATGCTGTGGGTTTGGAAGATAATGCCAAAGGAGGCTTGGCTAGTTGCTGCACAGTCTCTCGCAGATGGTACACATTGCTGCCATTGTCCAGTGGTGCAGGATATGAATGTTTAACGTGATGCTTGGGATATCAATCAATTGTCCAAGATGGTGTCAAGTATTGCTGGAGCTACAGTGGTGGAGTATTCCATTAGGCTTGCACCTTGTAAATAACGCACAAACTTTAAGGAATTAAGAGGAGGTGAGTTACACACCATGGAATTCCCAATCACATGGCTCTTGTAGCCATGGCATTTACATGGCTAGACCGCTTAAATATCTGGTCTCTGGTAACCCCAGGATGTTATGTGGGGTGTTTTGGCAATGGTAAGGTGATTAAACATCAAGTAGTGATGGTTAGATCCTCCAATATTTACTCTCCACCTGAACCACATCTCAATCTTTTCAATGAGAACTCTGGGTGACATCAGCCATCTCAATTTTTTTGCTCCAGTCATTCATTCTAACCCAGAGGTGGGCATACTAGGTTAGTGAGTGTCAGCTTAGTGGGCAGCAACATTAGAATGTTCATTAACTATGACCCTTGAATAAGATTAAATACGTTTAATGTACGCCAAATATTTCCTACGTTACAGAAAATGCTTCATCATTCATATTTCAGTAGAATTATCATCTTCAAGTGGTAGAAACAAAATAAATATGCTTGATTGGGTGCAGAGGGAGCACATGGCTCTCAGTTAATATTGTGTGCAATCAGCATACTTCTGCAGGAGAGTCATCAAGACCCAAAACTCTGTTTCTCTCCTAAAATAAGAACATAAGAAATAGGAGCAGGAGTAGGCCAACTAGCCCTTCAAGCCTACCCCACTATTCAACAAGATCATGACTGATCTGAAGTGGATCAGTTCCACTTTCCCGCTTTCTCCCCATAACCCTTAATTCCCTTTACGCAAATAAGGGGACCAAAACTGCACACAGTACTCCAGTTGTGGCCTCACCAGTGCTTTATACAGTTGCAGCAAGACCTCCCTGCTTTTAATATTCTATCCCCCTCACGATAAAGGCCAACATCCCATTCGCCTTCTTGATCACCTGCAGACTGAGTTTTTGCGATTCGTGCACAAGGACCCCCAGGTCCCTCTGCACAGTAGTATGCTGCAGCTTTTCACCCTTTAAATAATATTCGTTCCTACTATTATTTCTACCAAAGTGGATAACCTCACGTTTGCTAACATTATACTCCATCTGCCAGGCTTCCTGAGTTTATCCAACATTTTGTGTTTTTATTTTGCACCTCACACGCCTTTGCTTTTTGAGCACATCACCTCAGTCATACCAGCTGGCAGAAAACTATACGGATGAAAACCAGCGGAATGTGGTAACTCTGAGTAGGCAGCAGCCAACGAAATGTCTCGTGGGCTGCCTTGATGCCACATGTGGTGCCTGGGCAGCAGGCTGCCCACCACTGCTCTAACCTGTCTGCCTCGTAATGTGATACACTCCATTCTCTCAGGGCCAAACCTAACATTGTCATCTAACCTGCTGACAAGGACGTTGCTGTGATCGTCTAGCAAATAAGTCTGTATCAGCAGAGACCAAATGTCAACTCCACAAAACTTCCTCCGAATTCCTGGATTGTTACCTCATCATCCAAAGATGTGCGGGTTAGGTTGACTGGCTAAATTGACACATAGTATCAGGGGATTAGCAGCATACATATGTGGAATTACAGGAGTAGGGCCTAGGAGGGATTGGTGTGGTGCAAACTCAATCAGCCGAAGGCCTCCTTCTGCACTGTAGGGATTCTATGATTCAATGATCGAGCCATTATCTCCAGGATGGTTACTGACTTTTCCTGCTGATCTTCCTCCCACAGCTTTCAATCTCCTAAACCACAACACATTTCTACCTTCTTTCTTGGATTGAGAAGAGATCTGCTCTATTTGACCCATCAATTCACTTGCCCTATTGAACTGATTTCTTCCAATCTTGAATCTATTTTTTCTCTCCTTGTCTAGTGTCTTCTCATCTACATCTGTAACACTTCCGATACCCTTTGCCACTAACTTATTTCAATTTACTGGTCATTACCACTTGCTCTTCATCATGGAAATTCAGCCACTTATCAAAAAGTAAAAAGCTATCAGCAGTACATGTCCATAAAGCTATTGGGTTGCTTTCAAATCCCAAATGGGTCACTAAAGTCCTTCAGAGAAAAAAAACCTGTTGTCCTTACCCAGTCTAACTGATCAGTCTCACACCAGTGTGGCTGACTCTCAACTAACCTTCAAAAGTAATCTCAAGTCAGTCAACTGTATCAAACACAGCTCAACTGAAATACCTGCTTTATACCAGCAACACACATCCCAATAAATTATTTCTTATAAATTTAAGAGTCTACCTATTCCTCCAGGTTAAGAATCATGGTTGTGTCCCTAGCCAGCACACTATTTTCAACAATAGCATTGCAAACCAAATTAGTTGGGTCATCAAGTTCAGTACAGTATGTTGCTGATGCAAGGGCTGCCAAATTTACTTAAGACAACAAGTCACTGCAAAGCAACTGTGTGAAAAGCTTTGAGACATATGTAATGCGGGTGCTATAAAAATAGAACATTTCTCATCCAGCACAAAAGCCACACTAATTCCAGGTACACCAAGTCTGTAAGGCAGTGGTCTTTAATCCTTTTGAGCACCAGATCACTTTTAGGATCAGAATGCAGCCAGAGATCTACTCTTAAACATGCGACTTCCTTAAAACAAAATGTACTTGCGCAGAGCACACACACCTATCCTTAGTGTGACACATGCACTGGCTCGCTGAGTGCTGTGTAGTCTGGGTTGTATTTTGAGATGGCCAGCCTCACACAGTCCATCTGTGAGACGAGTGCTATACTTTGACTTGATGATTTTTATCCAGGAAAAAGCCATCTTGCAACAAGTATGTGGAACCACAGTAGGCCTTCACCTTGAGTGCACACAATGTCAGAAGAATTTACATGTCCCCAAAAGTCTTAGTCCCTTAACCTACCTTTTAGTCATTTTGCATGTTGAGTATTTCCATATCAAGTCCACGGCTTTTTCCAAACATCTGAAATTTTCCTGTCAGATTTCCAATGCCCAACTGAAGAAAAGGATTTGAGACAAACAATGATGCGTCCCATCTTGTATAACACCTGAATTAGTCTGCTGAATTCCTTTTCCATTTGTCTGCATGGAACATTTTCTGTTTGACCTGTTGTTGGATTTCTCCAGATCTGGGTAACTGGGCCAGTTTCACCTTGAACACATTTAGTGCACTGATCATATCTCTGTCCCTCACCTGCAGTTCATGGTTCAACTCATTCAATTTTTTACTCATATCCATAAGAAATGCCAAGTCTAGCAACCACACATTATCTAACAACTTGCAGTACACCACATTTCTTGATTTGACAAAAGGTGTCAAATTTCAGGGAGCATATCTAAAAAACCTCTGCAGAACTTCTCGACTTAACCACCTCATATCTGCATGAAGGATTAGCTCTTTGTAGGTGCCATCAAGCTCAAGTCACAATTTGAACAAGCGATGCTCCAGAGCTCTGGCATGAATTTAGTTGATGATATTGACTGTCATTACTCAAGAAAAGTCAATAACCTTGCTCACGTGCTCTTGTTGGTAGATAACTGTGGTAACTGACAAAAGGAGGGAAATTCAAGATCATTTTTGCAAAGTGCAACAAAGCCTGCATGTTGACACCCAGCATCAGTTGTGAATTGAAAACCAGTTTCTTGATTGGAATGTTTTTCTCAATCACATACCTTTTAAATTCGTTGTGGATATCCCTGCCTCTTATTCTCCCATGTGGCAAAAGAGCGAGGAAGTCCTTTTCTGTTGCATCTTTGAATACCATGCAGAGAAAAACAAACGAACAGCTGGCCATATCCAATATGTCCAATGACTCAAACTGCAAGAAACATTCACAGTCTGATAAGTCTATTTGTTGAGACAGATTCTCTGACAGTTCCACTCTTCTAGCTACTGTTAAAGCACCAAGTAGCATGCTTTTGATGATTGTCATAAATTTCATCTTTGTTTCTAAAGTCTTTGAACAATATGTTGGCAGCAACCATCATAGTCTCCTTGATAACTTCACCATTAGTGGACAGTTTCTTACGCTTTGCCATCAGATGGCGTATGCGAAAAAACACTTTTTTGCTGGTCTTGCCTTTAGTCACAGGGTTTTGATGAGTGACCGTTAAGCTTTGCAACATTCCCTTTAACTCCCCAACTTTCTTCGAATGGTTCTGTTTAAGGGGACATGTTCTTCAAATTTTGCATGCATTGTCTTGTGATGCTGTTCCAAATTACCTCTTTTACTCTAGGCTACACTCTGACAAATGAGATAAATGGTCTTGCCTTGGACGTTCATAAAGAGAAATTCGCTTTCCCATTCCTGGCAAAAATGGTAGGGTTTTGTCCTCTTGAAGGTCCTTGGCTCTTTGCTCATCATTTGTCTTCACCCAGCTTATTCCAGGTTTTGGCGCTTGAAATTTGGCAATGAGCTGATTCGCTCATCACAAGAAGCCAGAGTTCCGCACATTTTTGGCAAGGGTTTCACAGCCAATGATTATCAACTTTGTGACTCCAGAATTGACCTGTCGATTGCGATGGAATATTCAAAGACCACTGCAAGGATAGTAACATTCCTGGTTGAAATACGTATTCCAAAAAAAATTTTCCCATTCGTGGAGTAAACAGAAACATGATGATTGGCACAGATGGACTTGCTTCCTTACCGTTTGCACAGGTAAGTTATGAAAGCATATTTTCAATCTTGGAACACAATACCATGGTTCCAATTCAAACATAAGGAGTCAGTGAGTTAAGCATGTGAGCAGCACTGTACTTGGAATGCTTCACTTGGAATGCCATTGTCTTCCACAGACTTACGCACAGAGTTGCTTCATTACGTTACTGACTTTGGCTTGAGGGCAAGCATGACAGAATGTGATGCCAAGGAAGTGATTCAATGGCCTTGTCACTCATTGTGGATTCTTGGTTCAGGAGAAAAATTAAAGTGCTATGCCCAGTGAGAACCTCATGCCTGTTTGTTAGGAACTGATTGCTGTCTGGTGAATGTATAGGTGTTTTACTGTGGCTTTGTGGCCATAGACAGATCAGAGATCTTATAAAGTGGCCCTTATTAGCAGCTTCCTGAAACTTTGCAGCCTTGATCTCCCATAGTTGATCCTTCCTCTCAGTTTGCTATTCTACATGATGGTATCTGGCATTTATTGCTGGTGATTTTTTTTTATTTAATATGCAGGATTTGTCAGCATTGTGCACTTCATAATTTGGCTTGATCTTGGTTATTCTTATCAAACTAATCTTGGTGCTCATGTTTAATGAATTCAAGGGTTCAGATGCTGCGACCAGAAATGACACCACAATTTCTTTTAGGAATCTTTAATGTCTGTTATCTTCTGGGACACTAGCAAGCTCTACAGCTAATTTTGGTCTTAATCCACGTTTCTTGATAAAATCTTTTAGGCTAATTACATCAAGCTTCTTTTGTGGTTAGACTATGTCTCACAGTGCTTTAGGTGTTATCTTCCAAGGACACGATGCTCCTCTTAAGCTGATGTTCTGACCAACATTTAGAACCTCCAAAGCAGCAGATAAAATGCACACCCATTAAGTCTCTCTGTTGTACAATAATGTGGTCCTACACGTGCCAATGTTTAAATCTAGTCTGCGTCCATGTTGTTTTCAGTTTGTAAGCTTGTTGAATGATTGCATTTGTGTTGAGAAGATCACACTTGCTGTGCACAGAGAACAAGTTAGCTGCTGAAGTTTATCATGACCAATGTTGTTGTGTCCTAGTACTCCCCTCCACAAATTAAAGTCTGTAGCAACATGAGCATAGAAGTCACCAAGATAGGAGTTCAGTGGTACTCTGATGATCCTGCCGATTGTAGAACATAGACCTCATTGATTTGTGCTATTATTGGTGCATGGACACTTATGAGTATCACATGCCGATTTCTAAAAAGTAATATGAAGTACCATGAATCTGTCGTTGATAGCCTTGGGAAGTGAGTTGAGCTTACATGCCGATCCACAACGAATGGCAAAGCCCACACCTGACTGTCGAGCTACCCTTGGATTTGCCAATCCGGTACAATGTGTAGCTTGCATCTACTTGCTCAAGACGAAACTCATCTGGAAATTTTGTTTCATTTACAGTGGTTGTCAATTTAGTATCTTTTTAGTGTTCTGGCTATGAATGCTGGTCTGGTCTTGTATTATTATTTAGAAGTATTTTGACATTGCACGTGCCAAGTGTCATCTGGTAGTTAGTTGTTCTTTGAGTTTATTTATGCTTCAGCTACAGTGATTGGTGACCAATCAGGTGCAGGGAGGGCAGGCTGTGTTTAGTGTTCCTGTTTTTTTTTCTTCCCTGGATAGGGGTGAGCAACACTAAAAAGCGTGCTCTGTTGTCTTAGGTGGATACAGGCTCCACTTCTACCCCAATCTGTGGAAAGTGAGCATCATCACAGCCACCAGCAGCATCTTTCATTGTCCTCGTCACCACTTTCAGATCACCACAGGGTTTGGTAGTCTGATATGATGTTCAGTATAAATATTGAAAAATCTGCATTACTGAAGAACTAGCCACAAACTATGAAAACTAGTTCGGTCAAACATTTTAAGAAGTAGTAAATTTACAAAGAGTAAATAATTTGTGTACAGAGAATACTTTCTATGGTTTTGGTTGGACATGAACATGGCAACACAAGCGGTATAATTCTGACACAGCTATGCCAGATAATAAGATGGTACAGATAGAATTTTTTTGTATATTAGAAATAAGAAAACAACTCTCTATCTTCTTCCTATGATTTCACAGAGCAACAAGAATGTGCTAAAAGACCAATATGTATTTTTTTTTAAATCTATGCCTCAGTAATATATATTTATACAGCATGTTTAACATAAAACATTTCAAGAATCTTCACAAAGCATTATAAACAAACTGCACCACCGATAAAGGATATATTAGGTTAAGGAATGCTTCTATAGATAGGGGGATGCAAAGCCATGAGGATTTTTAAAAATCAAGACATTGATTGATTGGGAGCCAATGTAGACAAGGTGAATGAGCCTTGAGTGAGTTAAGATACAAGCAGTAAAATGGAGTAGGCTTAAGTTATGGAGATGAATGGAAATTTCCATTCTGTCTGTCAAGAATAAAACAAATGCAGGACCTCCAAATATCAACTCTAAAACTGAACAATTTTAAGTTTTCTCTTGATATGATCAACTATGGAGAGCCCAAAGTTGGTTCAAAGTGTGATCAACATACGTGGTTCACTTTTGCAGAGCCAGTGTCACCATGCATATGTATTATAAGCTTGTACCAAATGTAGCTAGGCATAATTTAGTTTCCAACTTTAGTCCAGTGAACATGATGGAAGAAACAAGATAGTCACATAGATTCAAAACAAAAAAGTCTTTCTGAAGAAGAGGGAAAAGTTGAAGGGCAAGTTGATCAATGATCACCTTTGTACATCTCAGCCACAGGCTCTTGATCAGTGCTTCATTACATGTAGCCCATCCACAACATAAAGGGAGGCATTAGAAAAGCCTTGACTGAACTGTACGCAAAAGTACTAGAATTTATTCTCAATTCTATTTAATGGCTTTTAAATAATTTCATTTTAATCAACTATCCTGAATAGTTCATGCATCATCATTCTGGCTGACAGAATAGAAGATGTTAATCTGCTTTACATTAACTTAAAAAGCAAACCAAATCTAAGTGAACTCAGCCTGACGAGAATAAATACATCCTTCAGTACTTTGGCGACTTAGTCATTATGGTTTCAGAGTTAAAAAGCTTTTTATGCCACGTGCAATCCCAGAATCTAGCAACACTGTATTGTAAAATGCTTCTTGGGTAATAGCTTTATTACAGCTGAAGCATTACAGTGAAGCCAGAGGAAACAATTCAACATAACTATAAGCAAAGCTACAAAATCTGCCACATGAACAATATTTTCTGAATTGAATTTTATGTAAAATGTTGGATTTTTGTTTTGCTTTTTCCCCCCATTTTGTTCTGAACTCATTAGATTTTGTGCAGGGACCAAAACACACTTCACTTCAGGCATCTTGTGTCAGCATCAGATACTATATGGCCAAGCATAGCACTGTTAAATACCTCCATAATTTTCTTGTTTAGTAAAGCACAATACCTAAACCTTAAAACGGCACTCGCTAATTCATCAGTATATTACACCTTCTGAGCCCTCAAAATTTCTCTAGCGTCCATATAATGCCATTCTTGTCACTTGCATGAATACACGTACAAATGCCATACACGTCATTCACATATCAGTAGAGACGCAAACTTACAAAGTAGGAGGAATAGCTCATTCAGCCCTCACACCTGCTCTGCTATTTGAGAAGATCATAGTTGCTCCCGATTGTGGTCTCAACTCCACTTTAATGTCTATCCCATATGCCCTTTGATTCCCTTGTTAGTCAAAGATCTTTCTCAGTCTTCAAAACATTCATTGACCCTGCCCCCATTGCTCTCTGCACAAGAGAATTTCATGCTGTGACCCTCAGAAAATATTCTTCATCTCCATCTTAAATGGGAGAGCCTCAGCCAAACAAGTACCTTCAGGATCAGAAATATTTCAATAGGATCACCTCTCATTCTCCGAAACTCCAATGGATATAGACACAACCTGTCTAACCCTTCATCCCATTAGTTGAGCGAACATTCTCTGAACTGCTTCAAATGCAACTATATCATTTCTTAAGTAGAGAGATCAAAAGCACAACAGGACGCAAGGTGTGGTCTCACCAACTGTAACAAAACTTATGCTATTTTATATTCCATTCCCTTGCAATGAATGCCAATATTCCATTTGCCTTCATAATCATTTGCTGCCCCTGTATACCACCAACCTTTTGCAGTTCATGTACTAGGACACCCAAATCCTTCTGTTCTACCGAGTTCTGCAACCTCACTCCATTTAAATAACATGCTGTTTCCTATTCCACTTGTCAAAAAAATTCACATTTTTCCACATTATACTCCATCCGCTAAATCTTTGCCTATTCACTTAACCTGTCTATAGCTATCTATCTGCAGACTCCTCATGCTCTCTTCACAACCTATTCTCATCACCAAAATTTAGAAATCAATTCAATTCCTTCATTCTGTGCATTATATATTTCTGCTACATTTGTGTCTTCCTTTTAGTGAAGACAGAACCAAAGTATGCATTTAGCTCCTCATCCATTTCTTTGTTCCCTGTTATGAATTCCCCCGTTTGATTGTAAGGGGCTATGTACATTTCTGTACATCTTCTTCCTTTTGCATATCCATAGAAATTTTTGCAGTCAGTTTTTAATGTTTACTTTCATACTCTATTTTTCCCTTTGATGAATCCCTTGGTCCACATTTGCCAAATTTTTAACTTCTCCCAATCCTCAGGTGTATTGCTTTTTCTCACCAATTTGTGCTATTTCTTTGAATCTAGTACTAATTTGCCTTTTAAGCCATAGTTTGGCCACAGTTCCCTTGCCACTCTAGTGCCAAACAGGAATATACAATTTTGAGTTCATCTATTCATTCCTTGTATGTCTGCCATAGACTGTTCACTGTCCTTACTTTTAGTAATGTTTTCTAGTCCACCATAGCGAACTCATGCCTCATATCATTCATCATAGTTACCTTTACTGAGAGAGTCAGAACCCTGGTCTCAGAATCAGCTACCTCACTATTCACCTTCTATATCATCATGGTTACTCATTCCCAAGGGTTCTCTCAACTAGATTGCCAAATAATCCTTTCTCATTGAACAATACCCAGTCCAAGATGGCCTGTTCCCTTGTTGGTTCCTCAATGCATTGGTTCAGAAAACCATTTGAGCATCCTTGTCCCCCAACCCAACCCAAAGACATCAGTCCTGGTCTTGCCTAGGTGTAACTCATCCAGTTTGCACAGGTCCTGCCTTTCCCAGAACTGGTCTGAATATTCCAGGAATCTGAAACTCTCTCCCTGCTGTTATATCCTGCTGTTTGTACTCTGACTAGCACGTGGAATCCTGAAACAACTAACTTTGAGTTCCTACTTTTTAAAACTTGCTTCCTAACTCCCTATATTGTTTTTAGAGCCTTAACCTTTGTTTTAGAACCTATGTTGTTTGCCCCAGTGTATACCATGACAAACAACTGTTCACCCTCCCTCTTCTGAATGTCCTGCAACCGCTGAGACATGCTTGACCTTAGCATCAGGGAGGCAACATACCATCCTGGAGTGTCGTTTGCAATTAAAGAAACATCTATGTACTCCCCTCGCAACAATCTCCAACGACTATTGCACTTCTACTTCTTTTGCTTCTCTCCTGTGCAGCAGAGCCAACCATGGTACTGCGAATTTGGCTGCTGCTGTTATCCACAGAGAGGCCATTCCCCTCAAAATGGTACATCTGTTTTGCAGGGAGAAAGTCACAGGAGATTCCTGCACTGCCTGTCCAGCCCTCCTGTTCACCCTGAGCTCACCCATTTCCTTCCTGCCTGTGGAGTCTGAGCCTGCAGTGTGACCACCTCTGTACACAAGCTATCCATGATACTCTCCATCATGCAGATGTTCCAGTGTCTCCAGACTCTGTTCCAGCTCCACACCTTAGGCTGCCGTGAGCTGCAGCTGCAAACACTTCATGCACACATACTAGTCCTGGGAACTGGAAATGTTCCTGGTCTCCCACATGGAGTAAGAACTGACCACAGATTGGAGCTCTCCTGCCATGTCTTCCCACTCAAGTCCTTTTAATATTAAGCAACATCAACCAAGGCCTTTTTTCTCCACTGTTATTACAGAATATATTTCTTACAAACAACGAATCATAGAATATTTTAACAATTATAACCAATATTAGTAGTAGGTACCTATCCAACTGTACTCACCCAAACAGCTGCTTAGATTTCCTTAGGGAATGTAATGTTGCACTCTGCTCTTACCATTTTTTAACCACCTGGCTCTGCTTTCTTCTTTTCTTGAATAGCAGAGTTACATTTACAGCTTTCCACTCTGATGGGACTTTTGCAGAACGCAGGGAACTTTGGAAAATTCCAACCAATATCTCTATTGTTGCAGCTGACACTCCTTTTAAGACCCTAGATTGCAGGCCATCGGGTCCTCTTATCCTTTCACTTCTTGATTTACAAGCATTTCTGAGGTTTATTTGCATCTTCTCCAGTGATGATTTGCCCAAAATATCTGCTCATGCCTTCGCCATTTCCTCATTTCCCATTATTCCATCCTCAGGCTCACTCTCTAGATGACCAATACTCCCTTTAGTGACTCTTTTTCTTTTAAATATTTGGAGAAACTCTTACAATCAGTTTTAATATTTTTTAGTTAGCTTTCTCTCATCTTGTAATTTCTCCCTGATTTTTAAGTCATTGTTTACTGGTTTTATAAATTATATCTAATTTTCTGACCTACCATTGATCTTTACAGAATTATATGCTTTTTCCCTTCAATTTGATACCATCTTCCTGAGTTCCTAACTTCCTTAGTTAGGTACGGATGGTGTGTTGTTCTCCAAAAGTCCTTCTTTCTCGCAAGAATGCATCTTTCAGTGTTATCGAATATCTCCTCAAAAGTCTACCGCTGCATCTCTACTTTAACCTTTAACCTAATTTTGCAGTTCACTTTAGCCCGCTGTCATCGTACCCTTTAAAACAATAGTCATTGACTCCCTCTCCTCACCCTCAAAATTTAATGTGAAATTCAACCAAGTTATGATCATTGCCTAAAGGCTATTTCACTATGAGGCCATTAGTTAATCAAAGTTCATTGCATATTACCAGGCCTAGCTGTATTTGGATCTACAATATGTTGCTCCAAGTATATGTGGTACATGTGGGTGCCAACGACGTAGGCAAAGTGCGGACTGAGGATCTGGGGAGGGAGTATGAGAAGCTGGGAATGGAATTAAAAAGTAGAACCGACAAGGTGGTCATCTCTGGGCTACTGCCTGAACAGTGTGCAGACGGGCGTAGGGTTGACAGGATTAAGGAAGTGAATGGGTGGCTCAGAGATTGGTGTGGGAGGAATGGGTTTGAATTTATGGGGCATTGGCACCAGTATCGGGGTAGGTGGGACCTGTTCGGGCGGGATGGGGTTGGTCTGAACCGTGCTGGGACCAGAGTGCTGGCGAATCGAGTAAAGAG
Source organism: Carcharhinus amblyrhynchos (assembly GCF_965287045.1). Lineage (NCBI taxonomy): Eukaryota > Metazoa > Chordata > Chondrichthyes > Carcharhiniformes > Carcharhinidae > Carcharhinus > Carcharhinus amblyrhynchos. The sequence goes on from NC_137339.1 coordinate 13,250,895, forward strand.
GACTGTAGACAGGGCTTTAAACTAACTGGGGGGGGGGGGGGGGGGGGGGGGGGGGGTGTGTGTGCGTGCGAGGGTAGGTGACCTTACGAGGTCTAAAGTTAAGGAGAGGGTACAGGTAAGGGAAGAGGCCGAGGATGTCCCAATAATAGAGGGAGTAGGGGGCGTGAGTATGGTTGGTGGCGTTATGGCAAATAGGGTCCAGGTGAAGGCTGGGATGAAAGCGCTGTATCTGAATGCACGAAGCATTCGGAATAAAGTGGATGAGCTGGTGGCGCAGATCAACACAAATGGATATGATCTGGTGGCCATTACAGAGACGTGGCTGCAAGGTAACAGGGACTGGGAGCTGAATGTCCAAGGGTATCAAGTGTTTAGGAAGGATAGGCAGGAGGAAAGAGGGGGGGACCTAGCTCTGCTGATTAAGGATAGCATCAAGGTGGTAGCAAGGGATGATATTGGAGCCAAGGAGCAGAACGTGGAATCATTGTGGGTGGAGATTAGGAACAGCAAAGGGAGGAAGACGCTGGTCGGTGTCGTCTATAGGCCCCCGAATAATGATCTGGAGATGGGGCGGGCTGTTAACGTGCAAATAAGTGCGGCGTGCAGGAATGGGACGGCCGTAGTTATGGGGGATTTCAATCTGCATATTGATTGGTCGACCCATGTTGGACATGGTGGGCTCGAGGAGGAGTTCTTGGAATGCTGCCGGGATAATTTCCTTGAACAGTGTGTGTTGGAGCCGACGAGGGAGCGAGCTATCTTGGATCTGGTGCTATGTAATGAGGCGGGTAGAATTAGGGACCTTGCGGTGAAGGATCCTCTTGGAGAGAGTGATCATTGTATGGTGGAGTTTCTGGTGCAGATGGAGGAGGAGAAAGTGGGTTCCCGGACACGCGTCCTTTGTTTGAATACAGGGGAGTATGGTAGGATGAGAGAAGAATTGGCGAATGTGGACTGGGGGAGTGCATTGGAGGGAGGGTCTGCTGAGGAGCAGTGGAGGATCTTTAAGAGATCTTTCTTGGTGCTCAGCAGAAATTTATTCCGATGGTCAAAAAGGACTGTAGGAGGAGAGGTAATAAGCCGTGGATAACGAAGGAGGTGAAGGAAAGTGTTAAATTAAAAGCGGAGGAATTTAGAGTAGCTAAGAGTAGTGGGCGAGAAGAGGATTGGGAGAGGTTTAAATGTCAACAAAGATTGACAAAGAAGTTGATAAAGGAGGGTAGGAGAAACTATGAAGCTGGGCTAGCGCTTAATATAAAAAAGGATAGCAAGAGTTTTTATAAATATATAAAAAGGAAGAGGCTGGCTAGGGTGAACGTTGGTCCTTTAGAGGATGAGAAAGGGGACCTAGTGGTAGGGGATGGGGATATGGCTAAGGTATTGAATAACTTTTTTGTTTCTGTCTTCACGGAGGAGGACGTGAATAATTTGCCGGGTGTTAGCGATGGAAAGGTGGTAGGACTGGAGGGTCTTAATGACATTACTGTTACGAGAGAGGCGGTGCTCGACAGACTGGAGGGGCTGATTGTGGACAAGTCCCCAGGACCGGATGGAATGCATCCGAGGGTTCTGAAAGAAATGGCGGAGGTTATAGTGGATGCATTGGTGGTTATTTTCCAGACATCGCTGGATTCCGGGGAAGTGCCGGAAGATTGGAAAACGGCTAATGTTACGCCGTTGTTTAAGAAGGGTGCCAGGCAAAAGGTGGGGAATTATAGGCCGGTTAGTTTAACGTCTGTGGTAGGTAAAATGTTAGAATCCGTCATTAAGGAGGAAATTGCGAGGCATCTTGAAGGGAATTGCTTGATAGAGCAGACGCAGCACGGTTTCATTAAAGGGAAGTCGGGTCTGACAAATTTACTGGAGTTCTATGAGGATGTGTCTAGGGCGGTCGATAGAGGAGAGCCGGTGGATGTGGTCTTTCTAGATTTTCAGAAGGCGTTTGACAAAGTACCTCATAAGAGGTTATTGCAGAAGGTCAGGGGACTTGGAGTTGGGGGTAGGGTGTTAGCGTGGATAGAGGATTGGTTGTCAAATAGGAGGCAGAGAGTGGGGGTCAACGGGTGCTATTCGGATTGGCGGATGGTGACTAGTGGAGTGCCCCAGGGGTCGGTGCTGGGGCCTCAGCTTTTTACCATTTATATAGATGATCTGGAGGAGGGAACCGAGTGTAGGGTGTCGAAATTTGCGGATGACACCAAGATTGGGGGAACGGCAAATTGTGCGGAGGGTGTGGAGAGTCTGCAGAAGGATCTAGATAGGCTGGGCAAATGGGCCAGGAAATGGCAAATGGAATTTAATGTTGGCAAGTGTGAGGTGGTCCACTTTGGTAGGAAGAATGGTAGGAAGGACTATTACTTACGGGGCGAAAAACTGCAGCAGGCGACGGTGCAGAGGGACCTCGGGGTCCTTGTGCATGAGTCGCAAAAACCCAGCTTGCAGGTGCAGCAGGTGGTCAGGAAGGCAAATGGGATGCTGGCCTTCATAGCGAAGGGGATTGAATATAAAAGTAGGGAGGTCTTGCTGCAGCTGTATAGGGCATTGGTGAGGCCGCAGCTAGAGTACTGTGTGCAGTTTTGGGCGCCGCACCTGCGCAAAGATATTTTGGCCTTGGAGGGAGTGCAGAGGAGGTTTACTAGGCTGATACCAGAGTTGAGGGGGTTGAGCTATGAGGAGAGGCTGAATAAACTAGGCTTGTACTCGTTAGAGTTTAGAAGAATGAGGGGAGATCTCATTGAGACGTATAAGATGATGAATGGGATGGATAGGATAGAGGTGGAGAGACTCTTCCCGCTCAAAAAAGACAGTAGGACTAGGGGGCACAGCCTCAAGATAAAGGGGGGGCGTTTTAGAACGGAGTTGAGGAGGAACTTCTTCACTCAAAGGGTGGTGAATCTCTGGAATTCTCTACCCGTTGAAGTGGTGGAGGCTGCCTCACTAAATATTTTCAAGAAGCAGGTTGATGGGTTTTTGATAAGAGAGGAGATTAAGGGTTATGGGGAGAGGGCCGGAAAGTGGAACTGAGCCACGACAGATCAGCCATGATCTTATTGAATGGCGGGGCAGGCTCGAAGGGCCAGATGGCCTACTCCTGCTCCTATTTCTTATGTTCTTATGTTCTTATGTAAATGTCCCACAAACTCATCTTCCAGGCTACCTTTGCATGGGTGAGTACAATCATAACAACATTCAAAGGGGTCAACAAGAGCAAGTCACTCAATTGGTTTCAATACCTACATCTTCCGTTATATGCACATTGCATCTGCTGTATGCAAAAAATCAACAGGATGCACTGCAGGAACTCACTTAGATTACTTCGACAGCACCCCTTTCCCCTGCAATGAGAAAAACTAGGGTAATAATTTCATAGAGAAAGATACTTCTAAACGGTCAAGTCACACAGTTATCCTGATTTGGACATATACTGTCACTCCTTCATTGCTGCTGGGCAAATGACCTCAAATTCTCATGCTTATTAGCATTATGGAAGTACTGTCAGTCTGAGGACTGCAACAATTCAAGGAAATGGCCCACTATGTTTCAGGGTGTGAGAGTTGAGCAGTTAAATGCAATCTTGCCAGCATCACCCGCATCCTGAGACCTTACAACCAGCAAATGAAAAAGATTCCAATACCACTAATCTGGGCTAGATTTAAACCCACATCTGAGAGCCAAAACCAGTGCTGAATGGTGTTTTTACATAACAGCAGTGTTAATTGCTGGGGTTAGAACAGAAATGCATATTTCAAATAAAGATGTATATTTTAACAAATTTAAAAAATGGCCCAGAACTTATTTCTAAAATTCACATTCAGGTGTCAGCCTGACACCACAAGGAGGAATAATTAGAATCTTTAGGGAGTATCATCTCAATCCACGTTGGCAGTCAGTTTGGGCATCAATGCCAATTTAGCATTCACAAGTTTAATGTTGGTGTAAAACTGAAATAGATTCACACTGATACTAAGTATGGATTGACCACTTTGCATCTTTAATGCGAATGGAGAACACCCAATGCCAACCTATATTTACATAGCTTTTTAATGTACAAGTACTTCTAATGTAACATAACAAAACATCTCATGGTCTTTCACCAGAGTATCATGAAACATTACGACATAAACTACATCGAGGTATTAAATGAAATGCCCAAAAGCTTGGTCCAAGAGGTGGGCTTTATGAAGTGAATTAGAGGAGAAAAGTAAAGTTGACAAAGTGAGTTGTATGGAAGGAATTCCAAAGCTAGAGTCCTAGGTAACTGAGGTTATGGCCACCAAAAAGTGGACAATTATAACTGGAATGCACGAGAGGTCAGAATTAGAGGAGCACAGGTATCTCACGAGGGCTACTGGGCTGGAGGAAATTAAAAAGATAAGGAGGGGCAAGGCCGTGGAGGGATGTAAAACTAAGGACGAAAATTCTAAAATCAAGACACTGCATCACTAGGACCCAATGGAAGTCAGGTGAACAAGACTTGATGCAAGTACAGATAGGAACAGCAGTGCTTCGGAGGGCCTCAAGTTTACAGATGGTAGAAGTGAGACACCAGCCAGGAACGTATTGGAAAAGTCAAGTCTAGAGCTAAAGGCATGGATGATAAGACAGGTACGTTATCAAGCGACTTCATGGAGGTGAAAATAGGTGATCTTGGTGATGACACAAGCGTGAGGTTGGAAGCTCATCAGAGGATTGAAATGTGTCACCAAGATGGCAGACAGACTGGCTGAATTTCAAGATTGTTCCAGGGACAGGAATAGAATTGGTAGCTAGGGAATGGAGTTTGGACCAAAACAATGGTTTCGGTTTCCCCAATATTTAATTGAAGGAAACGTCTGCCTCTCCGTACTATACGCCAGAAAAACGACCTGCTAAGTAAGAAGTCTAATTTAGTAACAATGGAAAGAGTGGTGGTGGTGAAATAGAGGTTGGTGTTGTCAGCATACACGTTAAAACTAACACTAAGCCTTCAGATGATGTTGCCAAGGGGCAGCATGTAATTCAGAAACAAGAGAGGGCCATGAATGGATCCTTGGGGGACACAGAGGTAATGGTGCAGCAGCAGGAAGAGAAGCCATTGCAAGTGACCTTCTGGCTATAAGTAGGGAGATAAGAATGGAACAGTCACAGCCAACCAGATGACAGTGGCATGGTACTGGAGGAGGATGGTGTGATCAATCGTGGCAAAAACTGCAGGCAGGTCAGGGAGGATGAGAAGGGAAAGTTTACCTTGTCACAGTACAGATGCATTCAGAAGTGCTAGTCAGGAAGTCTTATTCAAGAGGAAGTGAAATATTACAATGATTCAGTAACATTTCTTTTGGGGAAGAGTGCAAGAAAGGGAACTTTCCTGTATTGGTCTGATGCTGACTTTGACTATGCCTTTAGCCTCTATTCTCTTGAGCTGGTGAGTTTTCATGCACTTAATGGTGAATATTCATTGCCTCCCTCGCAAGTTTTCTTTGAAAAATAGAACTGACCAACGTCAGACATCATATGAAATAAATTAGCAGTTTCCTCAAAATGGACACTTAATCCAACCCTAAAAACCTTCCTGATTTACTGCAGTTAGAAAAACCCTACACTTCAGATTAACAGTAAGGACTACAAAAATAATCAACCTTGAGTGATAATCACAGAAATTAAGTAAATTACTTTTAGCCACTTGGCTAATGGTAGTTTTGATCATTTAGTAGATTTTGCAGATGAGGACAACTCGTTTTTTTTAATGCATATCATCCTATCGCAAATGTTCAAGCCCAATTTTGCTGAAGCAGCACTTTTCCATGCAGTTTTCTCTACACTGTCAGCTATTTACAGAGCTAAGCAGATTAAATATTTCTCAACAAGACCTACAATGGCCAAGGCAAAACTCAAATACTGAAAAAAAAACTAGACATATCCAACATCAGCATGCATCTCATTACCCAATCTAAAACATGGCATCTAGTTCCATGTTGTGTTTTCAGGATCTCTGACTGCAAAGTGAAATGCAATTCTTGTACAAACAGCGCTCAGTGTCATTAGATGCCTCCACGTTTTACAAAAGTTCTGGCCACCTGTAAAAACTAACTGAAATTGTATTTGACCTGCATTAGTGTTGTGAAACATGCAGCGTAGTCCAAAAATTTGATCTGTATACTTCAAATTACTCTCTCATTATACAAGCTTGTATTTTTAACAGTTTGGAATTCAGGATATAATACATTTAAATCTATTAAATTAGTTAGCACTTTGTATTTTGATAGAGGAAAATAACAAAAATGAGACAGCAAGTAACATAGTCACGAAGCAACATTTACTGCAGGCTATGGGCACCTCCCCACCCCTTCAGTCACGAAACTGTGACGAGGAGGAAGAGGAAAAAAAATGGATTAATGAATGTGAACACAGGATGTGAGGACTGCATCTATAACTTCAGTCCAAAGTAAATTAAACCATAATTAGATTAATTGAACTACAATTTATTAAATGACATCAGTTTAAATTGATATAAATACAACTAAAATTTAAGAATTTATGCCCTTCTTTCTGAAAATATTAATTTACCATAATTTATGACAAATATTTATGTCTTCAAAATGCTATTCAGTTGCTAATTTGGATAGAGATGGAGAAACAGTCAAGATAAACTAAATTATTGAAAAATTATGTTAAAATCTGGAATACATAATCTCAAAGGTTGTTGTGAAAGTAGATTCAACAGTAATTTGCAAAATAAATTGAATACGTATAGTGTTTGAGAAAAAAGAAAACACTTGGAAGGCCATGGGGCAAGTGCAGAGGAGTGGGACTAACTGGATAGTTCTTGCAATGAGCTGGCACAGGTACAATGGGCCAAGTGGTCTCCTGCACCATATGATTCTATGATTTCAAGTATTTTAGAACCAATAATCCCCATCATTTTAGAAACTGAATAGCTGATCTTTAGTGTTCAGGAAATGTGTTCAAACACATGTGTTTTTAACATATTTCATCACATTCACATAACCAAAGCATAGCAGCCCTATAAAACACACAAACTGCTTAACTGATACAAAACATGGTTTTTGGTTCTACATTTTTAAACCTTATTGTTTATGCATTCCAAAATTCAAATGTATAGTTACCATGTACACTTTGCTTCTTCTTTTCAAACAAGAATTTTGTTATAAATAGCAGTAACAAATAAGCAACTCAGTAAAATAACTCTCTTACTACATTGAATGTCACCCACTGCAGAAATTCAACCACACTTGCGCATATGTGGAGTACATATCAACCATTTCACAGGCTTGCTATATTTTGAATGCCATGGGCAGTGCACAAGAGCGAAACAACCCAAAAATGGAAACATAAGAAAAGGCTACAAAATGTGGGGGTGGGGGGAGGCGGGGGGAGATGAAATAAAGACAAGAGTAAAGTCACCAGGTGCTTATTAAGTTTTAACAGCCACAAAGTTTTTTATGTTAAAATGCCTACCGTCATATTAAAATGTACCAAATATTGCTTATTTTACTAAATTCTGACAAACTAGAACCTGGTTCTATTTTGGTGAAGAACTGTTGTATTCCTTAAAGGGTTAAATTAAATGTCATGGCATAGGGACTACAAACTGCATATGGAAAATAAAAGCAATATTCATCAGTCAGAGGCTAAACATTGGTTTAATACCTCAGACAGACCTAGGCGTAAATTGTTTTGTAAAATCTTTCAAATATAACAGCAATAAAAATATTCTCGAAAAAACATGACCCTCATTGCTGCATTATTTTAAACATCTTTGTTTTGCAAAACTGTACCTAGAAACCAAACTACAGGAGGACGCCAATATTCATCGATGTGAACATCCTATCTTATAAATAGAATATACTTATACAAGTCTGAAGAATAAAGAAACAGGTCAGTGCTGATTAGAAATATTTTTCCAGCACCCACGTGGCTGTGGATACTGTAACCCAGCTAGCTCTTTCTAACCGCTTCTGATAGTAACCGCAGTCAAACTGAACACTACGCGAGGTCATCGGGTGGTGTTGCTATAACAACATCCTTGGCTGTTCCGGACTGACGTAAAAACTGTATGGAAGTTGCAGTCAGTTGGTGGTTTGACCCAGAGTCTTTAACACAATCTGAAGAAAATAGGAAAATCGACACCCGACCCCTTAGCCTGGCGTACAAATGTACAACCAAACACGAAGCTAAGTCGGGCTGGGGGAAGAGAAAGAGAAAGAGAGAGAGCACGCCTTTCTGCAAAGTGTTTTAGCAGCCACCATTAAAAAGAAACACACACCCAGGCCATCTGCAGTACCAGCCATGGAAGTATCAAAAATTGTAATAAAAGTGTTTTATAGTTCTGTTCAGACATTTAATAAATGCACTGCTGACACCTGAGACATGGAAACGATTTTTCCCCTGCTAGTAGTAAAAATGTTACAACATGTCATTTTTCTTTAATGTCAGCTATGGAAAAATCAGCAAGTGTCCTGCAGAAAGGAAAGCAAATGGTTCCAATCAAGGACAGGTTAAGTGCTGCATTCCAAATTTCGGCACTCTTCGGCATGCAAATTTCATAAACATTCGTATCAAGTCTTAATCGGGTATTCATCTGATGTCTGAACTCGCATTGTGTTTTCTACCTCCTTTTCCCTTTCACTTCTCAGTATAAAGAAAACAGCCAGAGAAATTGTACTCAGTGCAAATGAACGCCATCGCGGACCCTATCGTCATCTAAAAAGGCTTTTAATCCCAAGTGTAAAATAGTTCAGTACCTTTAAATAAACTGGCCAAACCAGAGAGGATGCTTAATACCAGAGAAGGATTTTAAACAGTGTGCACGGAAAATACCGTGCACTCCAGAATATCAAACATTTAGCTTTAGTATTTTATGGAAAGTAGCTCCAGGCTCCTCTAACAGGCCTGCCAATAATGGCATCCAAACAAGATGTAGATGTCAGACCCACCAGTACGTTAGCAGCTGTCTATCAACAGGGTCTCAGCAGACACACCAATGATAGCGGCTTACGAGTGCTATCAGCAAACAAGCCAATGGCAGAAATCCCCCTGCACGCTGTCACCAGACTCGACGACAACACACGAGCCTATCCGACTGCTGCCTGCACATCCACAATTAGAAGCAAGCCATCAAGGAGCTGTCACATTGAATTATCCTGTTCAACAAACAACGTTGCGCTCTTCTAATGCACAAACTGCAGGTATAATCACCGATTTAAATTTAAAAAAACACATTCGGGCACTGTGGTATTTATAAACCCGCAACCGCCAGAAATTAACTGAAGCCAATCGTCAGAACGCAATGAATTCACAGGTTGAAAAAAATTACAAACAGCATATAGCAATTCACACTCGCGACCTTCTGAGCAAGTCTTCCAAAAATAGTGATCAAGTTATGTCGTACGTGTTTTAAGCGTATGTGCATCATTTAATGCAAGATTTTTTTTTCTGTTGGCTAGCACAAAGCCACTTAAAGTGCAAGAACTGAAATTGAATTTGTTCTTTTTCCACATCAGCTTTCAGGCTCCATGCTTGGTAACAATTCTAAACATTCAGAAAATACAATTTTCGACCACAAGCCATTCTAAATGATTACATGCAATATTTTGGATCGTGTTAATATTCCACCATAAAACTAATTTTCAAACTTTTCCTTGTGGAAGATCACTAACAAATATTGGCATACGCTCATCCTAATGATCCAAAGGAAAACATTAAAAGATCTAAGCATTATATAGAAAATGGAAATGTGGTGCTAGTAGACCAACAAAGAGAGAAATACAGAAATTTGAAACGATTGCTAGAAAATTGATGACCTTGGAGATTTCGTGGGATCCCCTCAGACAGTGGGGGCTAATTTGAAAACCTATGCTCCACTACGATTTACTCCATTGATGGGAATATATTTAAAGCGCACCTCATCTGTTTTCCTGAGTCTGCAACGGGGCAAGTGAACCACACTGTTATTGATTAGGAACACCCTAGGTTCAATTTCTGATTTATTCAATCTCAGCTGGGGCAGAAGTGGTAATAGGTGGTTAACTTCTGCTGCATGGGAGTCAGGATAGCATGAATAAAATTAATAAAAACAGACATCCCACTCATTATCTAACAATCCTATTCAAAAAGCACAAGGGGGGGGGGGAAAAACAGTTGTGAACTTTTTTTAACCTTTGGAGACCAATGCCACCCCTTCCTCTTTAAAACTCACTCTCCCACTAAGTATCCCGAAGGATAACCATTTCAGGATAAAGACAACAAGATACTGGAATCACACCCAACATGGGTCACATTTATGACAGGGAGGGGTAAAAGGAAAAAGAAAGAAAGCAGGGGAAAAAACACATCTACAAATCATGCTAATGTTAGACTTTAAAAATGAGTAATAGATCGCAAAGAAAGGTGAAAACTGGCAAGTGTACTGAAATAAAGGCTGACTAGTTATAGCCTCTCAATTTTAACAAGCATTCATAAAACGACTTACAAGGCAGTTGCAGGCATCCAAATATCTTTAAAAAATGGATTTTAAATTATGGTGCCGAAGCATTTAATGAAGAAGTCCTGCCCACAATTTTTTCCCCAGTGTGTGTATCACAGGAAGACTGATAAGAGAGGGTGACATTAGAAATCTCACATATAAAGAAAGTGTGTATTACAGCCATACAGGAGGACTGACGAGGGGAGTGACATTAGCTATCTTGCATAGGAAGGAAATGTGCATTATAGGCATACTGGAGAGAGGGGAGGGTGATATTAGGAATCTTGCATAGAAAAAGTGTGTAATACAGGCATACCGCTGGACTGACAAGAGGAGGGGGTGACAATAGTAATTTTGCAGAAGAAGGATGTATGTATTACAGGCATTTGCAGTGGCACAGTAGTTGGCACTGCTGCCTCAGTGCCAGGGATAGCAGATTCGATTTCTGGCTTGGGTCACTGCCTCTGTGGAGTTTGCACATTCTCCCTGTGTCTGCAAGGGTTTTCTCCCATAGACTGAAAGACGTGCTACCAGCTATGCTAAATTCTCCCTCAGTATACCTGAGCAGGCGCTGGAGTGTAGCAACTAGGGGATTTTTCACAGTAGAAAAAAAACTTAGACGGACTGACAAGTGGAGACGGTGACATTAGGAATCTTGCAGGAGGAAGAAAATATGTATTACAGGCATATAGACGGACAAGGGTGGCATTAGGAATCTTGCACTGGAAGAAAGTGTGCATTACAGGTATACAGAAGGAATGAGAAGAAAGTGACAAGACATACTAGGCATCTCGCATAGAAAGAAAGTGTATTAGAGGCATACAGAAGGGCTGACAAGAGAGGAGGGTGACATTAGGAATCTTGCATAGGAAGAAAGTGTGTATTACAGGCATGCAGGAGGACTGACAAAAGGAATGAGTGTCATTAGGAATCTTGCACAGAAATAAAGTGTGCATTACAAGCATACAGAAGGACTGACAAGAGAGGAGGATGACATTCCAGGCATCTCTTGCACAGGAAGAAACACCATTTGGAGAAAATAAAACTGAGATCGGGATTGAATAAAACCATCTCTCCCCCCCCCGCCCCGCCCCGCCCCCCCAAAACAAAACCCAAACTATCGTCGACAAGACGGGGGGGGGAACACAATGCCATAGCGACGGTTTGACTGACAGGGCGGGCGGCCAGTGGGTGGGTGGGTAGTGGGCTGGCGGGCGGGCGCCGGGCTCTCCAAGTTCGGCCTCAGTCATTAAGTTGTCCCGAAGCGAGATTTTGGTAAGCGCCGAGGCGAGGCGGGGCCCCACCGGGAGCGGGCGGGGATGTGTCGATATCGGTGTGTGGGGGTGTGTGTGTGGTGGGGGGCGTTGGACAAGCCTTTCCATCCACCCTCTCACCCCCCTCCATGTTAACAGGTTAGTTTGAGGCTCTCTCAGGTGAACTTCAGCCCGGGACGGAGAGACGGCGCTGAAGGCGGGCCCGGGGATGGTAGGGGCTTCTCCACAAAGAGAATTGGGGGGGGGTAATTAAAATAATAATAAATAAATCACTTCATAAATAAATAAATAAACATACACAATTTACCTCATACCCCTCTCCCGGTTATTTAATCATCCCCGCCCGCCACTCACCGCGCTGGCTGTTACTCGGAGGAACATTCCAGTATCCTGACCTTCGTTTCCCTAAATAAGCCGAGTAAAAGCGCCGCCATGTTGCTCCTTGTTTATTTAAATCTCGGATCACTCCCAGGGAGGGAGGGAAAGGGGGCGCCCGGCCTCAGTGCGCATGCTCGCCGCCGCGGGGCCAGCTGGGAGTTGTAGTCCATCGAGCTGCTCAGGTGACCCTGACCTGTCCCTGCTCTGTGTTGTGCCAACAGTAAGCAGTCTCACAACACCAGGTTGGAGTCCAACCAGTTTATTTGACAGTAATCCCACAAGCTTTCAGAAACGGCGTCCCTTCGTCAGGCCTGTGGAAGGTTCTGATCAGAGAAGGGCGTATGAAGTCACGCACAGTTTAGAGAATAGTGATTAGAAATGCAAGTCTTTATGGCTAACCTGCTATTCAAGCAGGTGTTGTGAGATTTCTTACTCTGTTTGCCCCAGTCCAATGCCAGCATCTCTACATCTATGTGTGACAAGTCAGGCTCACATTAACACTGCAATAAAGTTACTGTGAAAATCCCCCAGTCCGGCTCCTGTTTGGGCACGCTGAGGGAGAATTTAGCATAGCCAATGCACCTAACTAACACATTTAAGTTTATTTATTAGTGTCATAAATAGGCTTATATTAACACTGCATTTGAAGTTCCGGTGAAAATCCCCTAGTTGCACACTCTGATGCCTGTTCTGGTACCCAGAAGGAGAGTTTAGCAGGGCCAGTGTATCTAACTAGCACATATCTTGGACTGTGAGAGGAAACTGGAACACCTGGAGGAAACCCACGCAAACACAGATAGAACGTGCAGAAATATGCACATTGAAAACTATTTGAGATGCCCAAGTAGGCTGACATTAACACTGCAATGAAGTTACTGTGAAACTCCCATAGCTGCTGCTGACAGCGAGTTAGGCAGGCTGGCTGGCACGAAAGTGTTTGGTTTTACCACGGTAAAGGGAAAGAATGTAACCCGCACTGCAGTTTCGTTCAACCATCTATGAAGCTCATCTTTCTTCTGTCAAGAAAAAGATACAAAAGTCTGAGATCACGTACTATCTGACTCAAGAACAGCTTCTTCCTTGCTGCCATCAAATTTTTGAGCTGACCACCATATATTAAGTTGATCTTTCTCTACACCCTAGCTATGACTGTAACACTCCATTCTGCACCTCCTTTCCTTCTCCACTATGTACTCTATGAACAATATGTTTTGTCTGTGTAAGTCGCAAGAAACAGTACTTTTCACTGTATCCCAATACATATGACAATAATAAATCAAATCACTTAATTGCAAGTAATCTGCTGCATCCCCCAACAGGCAAAATAAAACTGCAAATTTGCAGTTCAGCAAAATGCTTTAAAATGAATCACAAGCAACCAATGTCCAACTGGAGAAAAATCTGGTTTTGATACTTTGTGTGCAGGACAAAAATGTGAAAAGGTTTATTTACTTATTAGTCACAAGTAGGCTTATATTAACATTGCAATGATGTTACAAAATTCCCTTGTCGCCACACTCCAGCACCTGCTCAGGTACACGGAGGGAGAACTTACCATGGTCAAGGCAAGTAACCAGCACGTCCTTCGGACTGTGGGAGGAAACCAGAGCACCCAGAGGAAACGCACACAGACATGGGGGAGAAGGTGCAGACAGTAACCCATCTGGGAATCAAATCCAGGTCCCTGGATGCTAACCACTGTGCTGCCCTGCACTACATTTAATGGCAAGTAATCTGCTGCATACCCCCAGCAGGGAAAATAAAACTGCAAATCTGCAATAAAGCAATACACTTTGAAATGAATCACAAGCAACCAACGTCTATCTGGAGAAAAGTCTGGTTTTCACATTTAAAGTGTGCAGGACAAAATGTGCAAAGTTTTAAATATAGATAACTTAAGTATGTGGTGCATTTATTGTTAGTATTTCATAAAGAACATTATTGAGTCTATGATAAAGACAAATCACTGCGGATGCTGAAATCTGGAACAAAAACAGAAAATGCTGGAAAATCTCAGCAGGTCTGACAACATCTGTGGAGACAGAATAGAGCTGATTTTGAGACTCTGGATGACACTTCATCAGAGCTGATAACATGGACTTCTCTTTCTCTCAGTCTACTCCTGTACATCTAATCCCTTCTCCCTCATTTATGGAAGGGGGTTTATTTAAAAGAGTTGGATGTGCTCAAGGCAAAATATTGGATATGTTTATAGCTTTTTGGGTAGGGAATTAGGACAATAAATTTATGCAGATGAGATATTCAAGGCAGTGATAGTACAAAGAATTTACCTGGAATTCAGGACATTGCTCTATGTACCTTCCATTGGCAATCAGTATAGGGAATTTGGTATAAAGTATTCAGTACATTGCTTGTTTTGTGTACCTGTTTCTATTAACAGAATATATATAATACATATGGTTTTGAGAATTGGGATAATCCCATCAGTTATCTGGAGAGTTACAAACAGAGAATAATCACAGAGTCTTTGTAAGTGTGACAGTGGCATCAATCCTACAGATCAAAAGTTCAGGCATACAGATAATCAGGTTATCATGGATACAAGCTATTCAGCAAAGCAGTAGTATAATCATGCACACAGGACACATTTCAGAGTCCATATGATTGCAAAAGATAATTAAAAGAATCTTCAAACAAACTTTTGCTCTCCAGGTCAGAAATAACCTATTTGAGAAAAAAGAATTTGAATCAAATAAAGATTACAAGTTAGCGTTTGATTTGTTGTCTTCATGATTCAATAACAAATGGACAGATTCCAACAAATCTAAATTAAGAATTCATTAATCATGATTTTCACTTCAAGGCAGCATTGTGGAGCTAACAGGAGTAAAACTATTACTTCAAAAACAGAGTCTAGTTTGATTACATACATTACTGTCAAGACATATGTGTGATTGTCTATTCATTGTTATTTTGATCTTGCAATGCTCAAATTATATTTCTGAACATAAGTGTATGTAAACAAATCATGAAGTCCTAATATTGCTGGTTTCCTTCAATGAATCATGAATCTAACAACATAATTACAGTATAAATATTAAAATAATTACATGGAAATAAATATATGTCTGGTGTTAATGAAATGCACACCTTGAGAACTTTATAGATGAGAACATACCAACTCACTGACTTCTAACCTCATCATTCACTCATCCTATATGACCCCGATTGTAATTCTGAAAATGAATGGATTAAAATCTCACTCATGGAGTTGAGTGTCATTTGCTTCCAACCCACTCCTCACCTCAAACACTAATTTACTGATGAAACATCCTATCAATTCAAAACAGAACTACATTTAAGCTAATATCCAAGTTGATTTTTTTAAAAAAAGGAATGCATTAGTCCCCAATATCTCTCGTGATCTCTGGTGCATTGTTAAGAAAATTTCCAAATTTATTAGGTGGAATAACTGAGACAGAGACCACTCTGTTGGTGGGATCGCCAGCTGTTTCCTGATGTTACTGTAGTAGTCGTCGAAATTCAGTAATTAAATCTGCAGCACATTTATGTTGATTATCTGATAACACAAATGTCAGATGGTTTACTTCAGACATGTGGCAAGAAGGTTGTGAGTCAGCACAATCGATGTTGTCCACTGAAGAGTGTAATATGCAGCATTCCTCAGGCATTACAGAGCAAAAAAAGATACACAAAATGAAAGCCATAGCCTGCAACGCCCATATCCCGTGAAAGAAAAAAAATAGCCGAACCACCAAGATGAAAAAAAAATCAGACCTAGTTTAGACTAGTTTAAGCAATTTATTTAATGTGCCCTATACATACATACCGATTAAGTGTGGTGGCGGTAGTTCACTGGGAGTCCACGTTGCTGTGGCAATGTGCACTTTTTTGTAATGTAGTCTGGAGCTATGAATAGTGACAGTAGAGGCACCAATTTTCTTTCCATCACATGGCTGACAGAAATCTCTCCGCCCCACTGGCACAGGTTGGGAGGATTTGCAGATTTCTACATAACCTGCTTGGTTACATTATGATCTCTCCGTCCTTGTTGGGACTCGAATCCGGAGCTTCTAGCTCAGAGGCAGGGATGCTAGCCACTGCACCACCATGCAAATGTAGTTCTATGCAAACAGGTCTCACTTAATTTAGAATAGGGACAGGCTTCTCTATTTTCCTTTATTTCTGTCAGTTCCTTGCTTCCCTTTACTGAACCACCCCTGCTTCTTCTGCCTTCACCGTGCCCATTAACCTCCTGCCTCTGATTCGGGAATGCAAACAGGCATATTTTTAGCTTCGCTGCAACCTCCTTTTCACAATGTTCGCACTTGCCATGCGTGGATTTTCAAATGCTAAACGATTGGGACTACTTTAATTGCAAGCAAGTGGTGTGGTTCAGAACTGAATGTCATGTATAATTATTTCATTCAACTAAAGATACATCTAAATTTCAAAAGGTAGTTTGTTCACTGCATTATTCAATTGGCTTTTTACTTTTTAAAGAAAGAAATGTGCCCTCCCACATGCTGTGTCCTTTCTGATCTGCAGCACCATTGAATGAAGTATCATTTTGCGCTCCCCTCAGAACGCCAGAAGTTTATTTAAGGTTGTGCTTAAATCTTCTCCGGTAAATAAAACAAAAATCTGACCTTGTGATTAAAGACAGTGTCGTTAAATCTACACCGACTCTTAATAGAGTTGTGTGCATTTCTGTTTGCAATTGAAATACCAATATTAACAGGGTTAATTTCGTATCAATTATTTTGTTATGGTAATATCCCATCGTGCAGTTCACAACCTGTTTTTTTTAGAAAAAAATGCTTGTGCGTACGTGCAGCGCCTTGTAAAAATGCGCATTGGGCTCTGGAAGAATGTGGGCGGCGGTGTCTGCAGCTGGGGGAGGTGCGGAGAACACCCAAGTGTCAGCACTACCTTTATAAGGGCGTGTAAACCACAGGTACCGATGCTTAATTCGAATACAACACACACAAGTTACTGGCAAAGGAATGGACGAGGGAGGGTTCATTGATCTGGATTTAAAGATCACATATATACACCCACACACACAAACGCCCTCTGCTGCATTGACTGGTTTCCATAGCTTTCTTCAAAGATTTTTAACCCCAGGCTTTTTTTAAAAAAAATCAGCCCTGAGTCGCCGCTTAGGTTTCCGCCCCTCTTAGTCTCTTCCCAGCATCGAAATACATTATACTCTTGAGAAATCAAGGGGCTGGAGAGACCAGACCATCGTATGTACCGTCAGTAAGAAACTGACTTTTCTCTACTAATACAACGGGGGAGGGGGAAGAAAGATAAACATGTTCAAATTACATTCCACTCGAAGGGAGATAGTCAGCAGAAGAACTGCAGCTTTCGAGGAGAATTCTAAAATTAGAGTGTGTGTCACTTTTGCCACTTGGCAAGTGAAACACTTTTTCTTTCCTATTTATTGTACCTCGATGATGCAGTGTCCACTCGTTGTCCTGCGGGTTAGAAGAGACCCTCCCACGAATGGATTCTCATCTTAAGTGCTCGGTGAAAGTGAAACTTGTTTCAAAGGCAAGCGCGACGATAGAGCAGTTTCCCAGCCGCTGAGCACTATGGGCTAGCATGGCATCCATTAATAAGCAATCCGCAGCTATTTAACAATGGGAGACAAAGAGTCGGGAACCGAACGTGAATCTGAATTTCAGCCCGCTACTACCGCCATTCACATCTATTGCTTCGCTTTTCTCTAATGGAAAATACTAAGAATGCTCACTTCACAGTATTTAAGAATAGAGGTATGAAGGTATGACGAAGGGCTGCACATTAAAGCGAGGGGCGAAGCGAATAATGTCCAGGGCCATGATATTTCTGTAATTTGGGTAGCCCCGAGAAGTCAACAGTAAAACTATTGCACCAATATAAATATTCCCATTCATCATAGCAACCATACTTACCAATATTTTAGTGTAATTTGCACGGAATTAAGATACTCGTGTTATGAATTTACACCTTACCCTGCGTTTGAGACTGCAAACTCATTTCATTTCAGAGCTCTTAACCTTGCAATTATGTCTTTTGTACAACACAGACAAGTTTTTCCAAAATACTTCATTTTCTGGGAAACAATCTGGTCATGAAATATGCTATGTAAATGCAAATTGTTCCTTTCCTATTTTACCCTTTTGGTGCAAAGCAGTTTGGGATGTGTATGACAGAAACAACTACATACTCTAGAGATCAGAGATTATTCAATGAGCTAAAATCACATAACACAATTTAGCTTTACACTTGTTGCAACTCCAACCCAGTGCGAAGGAATGTTACAGAATTATTTTGAATAGTTTTAGCATCTGGAGATTTGAAGCGCCTCTTCATTTTCTCAAACCATCAACCCACTTAATTGTCTATCAGTAAATCAGTGCAATGTATAACCTAACTTGATCACTGTGGTACAGTGGTTAGTACTGCTGTTTCACAGCACCAGGGACCCAAATTCAATTCCTGTCTTGGATCACTGTCTGTATGGAGTTTGCATGTTCGCTCTGTGTCTGCATGGGTTTCCCCCCTCAGTCTGAAAGATGTGTTGGTTTGGTGCCCTGACCCAAACAGGCGCTGGAGTGTGGCAACTAGGAGAATTTCACAGTAACATCATTGCAATGTCAATGTAAGCCTTGTTTGTGACTAATGAATAAACTTTACTAGTTCGCATTTCTGTAGCATCTTTTACATAGTAAAAACATCCAGAAGTGTTTCACAGGTGTTTCGTCAAGACAAAAAAAAGCTGACAAAAAGCTTAGTCAAAGAGAAAAGGTTTTTAATGGAAGAGATGAGGGGGGAATTCCATAATTTAGGGTTAAAGAGTTGGAGAAACATAGAGTTCTTATGAATTAGAGAAGATTACAGAGACAGAGGGGCACGAGAAGTGAAGGGAATTGAGCACAAGGATGAGAATTTAAAAACTGAGGTATTTAGAAACAGGGAGTCAATATAGGTCAGTAAACCTAGAAATGGTGAGTGAATGGGATGGTGCCATTTAGGATACTGGAGCAACGTTCTGGATGTGCCTACATGTATTGAAGTTCGGAGATGGGAAGCCAACCAAGACTGAGTTGAAATAGTCCAAGTCTGGAAGTAAGAATAAAAAGGTAAAGCTTTTAATGGTGGATTGAGGTAGGTAGAAGCAGAGATGGGAAATAGATTAAAGAAGTTGCATCTTTATACTGAGCAGAGGGGAAAAATGATCATGCCCTCATTCTGGACTGATTCAAACTTTGGTATCAGAGATAAAAGAATACATTTTAACCCTTTGTACTGGTAACACCTCCCTACTGTTCTTTCAGTCAAATCTTTTTTCAGCCCTGCATTTAAAAGGGTCCCTTGCTGAATTACACTGATACTCAAGTATGAATCCAGTCCAGACTAATGCCATTTTCATTAACAATAATTTTAAAAATAATGGCACTAAAGAATGCCCAATACCAGATGGTTTTCATTTAAGGGTATCAAAAGGAATAGGTGAGAATGTGCCATGTATTCTTCCAAAGTCCTCTCAATTCAGGAACCATTCTTTTTAGATTGGAAACTTGCACATCACCTCACTATTTAAGAGGAGAGAAATCCATGAAATTATAAAATTGGTTAGCTAAACATCTGTTATCAGGAAATTGTTAGAATCTATAATTAATCGTGACTGAATATGCTTTTTTTCCCCCGTATGAGATAATGCCAGCAGGAATGTGTGACAGGCAGGCAGATCATGCCTGACAAACCTGATTGAATCTTTTGGGGTAGTGGATAGGCCAATATTTCTGGCTATCATTTATATAACTTCCAGAAAGCATTTAATAAAAGTCTCCCAAAGAGTTATAGTTAAACTTGAAACTCGTGCAATTGAGGACAACCCCTTGGGCTGGTCAAAGGCAACAGAGTAATGGGCAGCTATGCTAAATGACAGGATATGACGTACTCAACAAGGGTATCTACTTTTCCTATCTAATATTTTAGGATTGAAAGCCAAATATACTCAAGTTTTCAGGTGTCACAAAGATAGGCAGCATAGTAAACAGTGGAGATGAGAACAGATGTTAATTTAATACTGTATAAACAAGTGTGAGGTTATCCATTTTGGACATAAAAGGCTGGATAACTTTACTTTATAAACGGTAAAAAGATAAAAGCAGCGCAAGCCCAAAGCCTTTCAGTGACCATCGATACAGATTAAAATGTAATTTGGAAGATTATAGAGTGATTTTAATCACTTTTTTGATGTGATTTATTATTCTCACATGTATCAAATCAAATGTCAAGATATCACGAAGAACAACAACTAGGGTAGGGAAAGAGAAACTATTGATATGGGTCGGGGAAGGCATAGCATATCCTAAAATTAGAACCATGCCTTTGAGGAGTAAAGTTAGGAAATCCTTCTACATGAAATGTAGTTACAAAATCTGAACTATTCTGCAAAGGGCCGACGATGCTTAGCCAATTATTAGTTTTAAATCCGAGATCAATAAATTTCTGCTTTCTAAGGTATTAAAGGATTGGGGGGGGGGGGGGTGGTTTGCGGGGGCAAGTAGGCCGCAGGTTAGTCATGATGTAATTGGACTGCAGAACAGACTCGAAAAGGAGCACGTGCCACCACCTGTTACTGTGTTAATATCTCTTTGCTTGTAACAACTGCACTTGCACTACTAGTACAGCTAGCACTGTTGCATAGGTGAATAGATTGAATCTTGCTGATAAAAGGGTGAGTTGCAAATGTTAAGAATCTGCTGGTTGATTTGCATTCTTGCCATTTGAACAAACGACAACGCACCCCTGTACTTGCCCCCGTTACTTTTAAGAATTTGCTAGATTTGTGCAACCTCTGGCTCGAAATGGAACAGTTTATATAGTTCAGTCTCATTCCTGCATGCAGTCACTCTTGTTCAAAGTTTTTTTTAAAAAAAGGCACATTTAAATGACCCCATCCTCTCCTAAACCATATTTTTTTCCCTCTATTTTTAAAAGATCCAGTTTGACTAATTCACTCCACATCATTACTTTCTCTGTCAAGTCTCACTGGTTATGATCAGTTCACGGAGGTATCCGAGATGTCGTGTTTCCCTCAACAAACCATAATCGACTTATACTTTCAGTAAGATATGGGGCAAAGTTGCGTCGACGTGGCGCATGCTCTGCTCCAGGAAGATCCTGCAATAAATTTAGTTTCAGCAGTACCTTCACATCTCTCCCGACTTCATGTTACAAATTTGGAATTATACTAACATTAAGAGTTAAACTATAACCAGTGTGTAATCAGAATGGCACAAGAATACCGCCTATTGTGAATCAGAGAGCGGAAGTGTCCCCGAGTTGATCTCAGATTTCGGCTTTCGATGACAGCAAAATGCACTGCAACTCACCTCAACGATCCTGAGAGAACTAAAGTTCCTGATCACTGGTTAATTTGAGGAAGGTCGAGATATAATTTGCCACGAGGCGGGCTTGCAGAAACCTAAAAGTATTGTAGATCCCAGTCTAGAAATCGTTTATGCTGTTTTGATTTTATTTTGCAAATTGCCTCAGATTATTAACAGAACCTCAAGAAACCCCTTGTTGGGATTAAAGGACACTGGATCCAGTATGGTATTTGTTTAAAATGTTTCTTTCTAATGTCTATGGTAACATTCCTAAGTGTTTATGTTCCACACGGTTCGGAATTTTAAAAACATTTTACAGTTGTGTCCCACTTACCTTGTTCAGTTTTTAAAAATTAAGTTTCTTCAAAATTATTTCAATGGAAATACCCCTACTCACTTCCACACACAACCCCCGAATCAAAAATGACATTTGCACCGAGAGAGTAATGCTGCAGATATGCTTTTTACGAGTTTGTGTAATATTTAACACTAACCACTGGATGGTGTCCATTGAATCCGAGTGGCCTGGTGCAATTCTTAGCAATTCCAACAGGGATAAAGGAGGATCCAACAGGCCAAAAGCAGCCCCAAAATAGTTCTGCTACGTTCACCACCTTTACTCCCTCTAATCCACATGTCGTCATTGCCCACCAGCCATTACTGCATATATATCACGAATGGTCTACTCCTACTCAAGTTCTACGTTCATATGGTTGCCCACTCTCCGATTGTTTTGGTACCCCTGGAATTACCAATTCTTGTCCTGGACACTGATGCCTAGGCTCTGGGAGAAGAGTGCTGCCTACTGAAGTTTGCAAATGGGCTGTCTCAGTTGCCTATGGGATCTGGGTTTGTAATTTCCGTACCCACCGTCTTAACTGATACACAAAGAATGTGTCCCTCCTTCACACTTAGGGATCATTTCTGTAGTGTTTTCCTAGAGAAATGTGTTTCTAAAGTGTGTGGTCTCACAAACCACGAGGAGGATTTACAGTGTTCTCTTCTGAGCAGGAAGCTGGCACTGAGTGTTGCTTTTAGCAACTGCTTAATGTCATGAGTGTTCCTTCTCTCTCGTAGAGAGATGGAGGAAGAGAACACAGTCTGAGGTTTCTGGCTTTCCCTTTCAAGAAGGAGCCTGTAATTTATCCTTTGCTGGTCCCTGCCAGTTAATAATGTAAAATCAAAATGCTGCAGATACTGGAGCAACATCTATGGAAACAAAGTTAACTGCGAGTGCAATGTGACTGTTCTTTGGAATGGCCACTGAACCTGCCATTCATCGTAGCTTTGCTAGAATTGCAGCATTGTTGCAGTGTGCATCCAGGATTGCCAAAAGAAAACTTCCACAGTTTCTGCAAATTTCAATTGACTACTAAGCAACCTGGACTGGGTTTACAAGGTGCTTTTATATTGGGATCACCACAACTATAGTTTGGGATGTACTACTTTACAGAAAATTAATCATTTTTGAAGTGCAGTCACCGTTACAATGGCAGCTAATACGTGCACAGCAAGGTGAGAAAATTACTAGATAATATTTAGTGACATTGGTTAAGGGATTAAATAAAAATAACTCCACTGCTGCTACAACTTTTATATCCACCTAAGGCCGCGGATAGAGTTATTTCCATCAAGATAGCATCTTCAACAGCACACTGGTCCCTCAGAATGACAGCTGAGATTATATCCTTATTGGATAGTAGGAGGAGGATCGGAAATCTTCATTGCAAAGACTAGCACTGCCCCCCCCCCCCCCCCCCCCGCCACCAATCTTGCCCTTTTAACGCAGTGCAGTATTTAAAATTTCACATAGATAGCCACACACACTAATTCATGGGGGGGGCGGGGGGAGGAGGAGGAGAAAAGAAGCAGGGTAGTTAGTGAAGAACTTCCGAGGGACCCTTAAATCCTTTCAAAAGGAAAAATGTGAACTGAATGGCAAAATATATACAGCTTCTCATTTTATAGTAAGGGCAACCTTGGACAAAAGATATTTCTTTTTCATAGAATCCCTACAGGCCCATCGAACCTGCACCCACACACACCCATCCCCACCCATCCCCATAACCCCACATATTTACCCTGCTAATCCCCCTGATACCAAGGGGCAATTTAACCTGGGCAGTCCACTTAACCAGCACACCTTTGGACCATGGGAGGAAACCACAGCATCTGGAGGAAATCCGTGCAGACACGGGGAGAATGTGCAAGCTCCAGTCACCAAAGACCAGAATAGAATCTGGGTCTCTGGCACTTTGAGGCAACAATGCTAACCACTGTGCCACCCTTTATATCATGCAAGTCACATTGGACTCAATATCAACTGTTTCTCCTCACAGCTGCTTGAGTATTTTCAAAATTAGGTTCAGAATTATCATGATACATTTTCATAGCAATGTAACAGTTAAAACTTATGACAAGGTTATTTCCAAAGCAAAGCAATTAATAATAAATGCATATCATTGTTGTTGACCCATTGCTGAAGTTAATTTGGTTACCATTTAAGGTAACCAGAAGTGAGAAACTGCCAAATTGTCTCTTTTGGACATTACTGTAACATTCAAACAATGGTTTCAGGAACAAGCATAGCAAACTGTGAGCACCCCATCAGTTGCAAAACCAAATTCTATTTAATGCCTGGCCTAAATTTCTTGCACAGGACAATGCAATTCTAATTCAGAGCTGGTTACACAAATTGTCAGTATTTCCATCAGTGGCTATGCATCCCTAGCCATTGGATTGCTGCATTTATCTGCATTCTTTTATCTGCAGATTAGGTGTATTGAATATGTCTATACATAACTGGTATGTGTTGTACATCAATGTAAATGTTTGTTATATCTGTTTAAGAAAGTTTTCCTCCAAAACAAATCACTTAACTGAACTATCCAGTCTGCAAAGTACACAGAGCACAGCGCATCTGGCATTTCAAATATCAAATCATCAAAGACCATCAGCAATTTAAAATGTCACAGATGAGGCAACAAGTTTATTTTCCAGATTACAGAAATAGTGGTTTCATAACATCAGATTCAAAACTTATGTTGAACTTACAAGACCCTACCAAACATATACTTACACAAGAGCTTGGCAAGTGAAGGTATGTTTGGAGTAGCAACTGAAAAACACAGTATTGTGTTCTACAACCCACAACTGAATATAATAAAGACAAAATGTAAAGTTAAATAAAAATCACCTTGAACTATCTTCTGTTGTACCAGTAGAGGAATTTTAAAAAAGGCTCCCACTGCCCTGACCACAAATTCATCAGAACACAAAAGCAAATGGAGTGGGAACAAGCTGTTACAGTTACATTGATTCACAAAATATTAGAAAAACAAATTAACTACATTTACATGACTTGAGTTTAGAAAGGCTTCTGACATTCAGGACTATTCTCATTTTAACCGTAACCGGCTAAGTGGTCATGTCTCATGTCATAACATAATAAAGTTTAAGCTGCTGTTCACCTATAGTGCCCTCTTTAAAAAAGTCAAATTTATTTATACATACTTATAAGAAAATAGACTGGGAAATGACTGCTTTTTGATATCTCATTGGAGTTTCAGTATTTCCTCATGGATAAGATCAATATTCTGGTCAGCTCTGCCCATCCTGTCAGTCACACAGGATGTCCTGTCTCCTTTTAGTACTGATTAAGCACTACAGCAGTCAATTTTTTTTTCCTTCAGTCTAAACGCAACAAACGTCTGTGTACAAATGTTGCAACAAACAATTAGATAGCCCCTGTCCATTGTCACAGAGCCGGGGTACTACAATTCGGCTGAAAAAGTGGTATAACCGTCTGAATGTGAAATTTTATCCTCCACCAAATGCAAGAGCATGAGATAGTCTAACAGTATTTTATCAAGTATTTTACCTCCCTCCAAGTTGATTCTACATGCAACATTCACAGCAGCAGGCAGGGATGACAGAAGCTTAGACTGTGCTCCAATTTAGGCACCAACACATTGTGTTAATCAGTATGTAATAGTGGGATTCACCTTCAAATTTTGTTTTAAGAAACAATTCATGGAATTGTTCATAGAAATTTACAAGAACCATACAGCTTCCTATTTGCACAGAAAGACAAAACAGCTATGTTTATTCTACTCAGTGGTTCATTGTACAAGTGTGTACACAAGTTGATTTTGTACAAATAAATGGTTGTGTACATGGTGATTCAATAACAATAGATGGAAGTGTGTAGAAGTTTACTTGGTGCATGTATGTATGTTTCTGTACATACCCAGTAATATGGCACATGGTCAACACGTCTGTAGACACCAAGTGGTTTGATAAAATGATATAAAATGTATATGCACTGATTCAATACAAATCAGCACAGACTTGTACATAAGGCGATTCAATGCGAGGATGTTTACACATGGTGATTTGGTACAGATAGTCGGGAAAGTAAGCCTGTATGTCTACTTGCTTATTTGGTAGATTTGACACACTATGGTTTTCAAATGTATGTACACAAGGGATTCTGAGAAAGGCCAATAGGTCTTCAGCAGATGTATAACGTTTTTCATAATGGGATTAGCTTGACCAAAATTTGATTAGAGCACATGGTAGAAACGAAGTACAAGCTAATCATCCCATTGCACAGCTTTGTCACAGAGTGGGGAATTGGTCTCAAGAAATATTTGATGCTGCACATTGAACAGGAGCTATCACCCAAAAGCATATTCTGTAAATAACTCTAGTTATGAAACACCATGAGATACCCCTAAAGAAAGAATCTAACTTGGGAGAATGCCCAGAGAGTATCAGCCTGCAAAACCATTTAATTGCCTCTTAGGAAATATTATGGGGGATAAAGCACAAGGTAATCTGGTTTAAAATATTTAACTGTCATGTAAAATACTATTGGTGACAATTGTCATTAAGACAGGTTGGTTCCAGAACCACTTCTTAGAACAGCAAAACAATTTCTTCTTTGATTAAAATAAACAATGTTTAAAAACACCAAAGTCATTTCTGATGAGATGAAAAATATCAGTGAAGTGGACTAGGCGTAAATGATTAAAATCTGATACCTTTTCATGTTAAAACTACAGAAGTAGACAACATTTGTCAAAGTTAAGGCACAGTCCCCATCATGCATCTATGGGCAAAGCACTAGGCTGACTTAGGCTTGAAGCAACCAAAATGATTGAGAACGCACAGACAGGAACAGACCAATTTTCTCACTTAACATAAATCTAAAAAGAAATAACCTCCCCTTGAAGAAACATTTTGCCGTGTTACTGTATAATTGTAACATGTTTGCTTTTGGCTCGTCATTTTATACATTTCAGATCAAGGACACTTGAATAAAGGGGGAGGGATAAAAGTTGGAGGTCAAACACAAACACACATTTTCTCTAAAAGTCACAAGAGTAAAACAAAACCCCACATAAAAGTCAGGCTAGAAATGCATGTAACAATCCTGGAGGGGTGGGAGGGGGCAACAAATAAGTAATCCTCCTCCAATGGTTTGGGCTGTAGGAACTCTACAGCAAGAGATCAATTACATAGTTAACCGACCTACCAAAAAATATATTGGAGCCAAAGCCTGTATTTACGGTGTGGACAGCTCTCCAATTATGTGCCATTGTTATCAGCTGGGACATAATGATTAATTCAAGTCAACGTATCTTTAGTGCAACAATGGAGACTGCCACACACCAGTCAGGGTGAAGTTTTCAGGAGTTTTAGGAAATGCAGCATGAAGAGCTATGTCACATGTTACATTTGAACTTGTACTCACATACAAGTAGATCTGGGGAAAGTTCTTGTAGTTATTTATTTAAGCATCACAAAAGACTCACTTTGACAGGGCAGAGACAATGCAAGAATAGATCAGTGTAGCTGTGATAGGCCCAGTCCCCAGGTAATAAGACAATCTTCATATTTAATTTTGAACACGTTGTTAGGAACTACAAAATTCATGCCTATTGCCCTGGTAACAGGGCCCACAACAGCCTTTGGTAAAGGCATCCGACTGGCTGATTTCTATCTCACCCCAAGTACCACAGCCACTTTTTCATCATTTAGGTGTCTTCAAGCCTCCATCCAAATTAACAAGAGCAAAAAAACTGCAGGCATGTACCTCAGAGCTGAGCATCTACTATTTGTTCCAAAAGTTGACCAGTACGGGACAGCAAGACTAGTGTTTCAAATCTCACTCCCATTCATAAGACTGTAAGGAGAGCCTCTCAACAGGTTCAGCCATCACCTTTTTTGCTCAACTCTGATCGGTAGAAAGTGATGAAAGTAGAGTGGTTTGGGGTGAGATTAGATTTGTGATCACAGTTTATTTTTTCTCCTCAGATTTCCCTTCTTTAAAAATCCAGCTTCACGAAGCTTTTGCTTTTCTTGCACGTGGTGAGGTTCCACTTTCTGTCTTCACTGTTCCATTAGATGCATTAGCTGTGAACACATTTAAAAATACAGTCAGGTAATAAAAACATGGTACAAAATTACACACACATTAGATCCATATTCTTATTTAGAGATGGGACAGGCCAAAAACCTGGCAACCCAGGATCTGATCAGAACTTCTCTATTTGATCATTTAGTTGATTTGACTCTAGGGGAACTTCCCTCTGAAAACCTGGAAGTCATACTGCACCCCTACATGCAAACACCTCAACAGCCTAGAGGCAATCATTTTCACAGAATTGTTACAGTGCAGAAAGAGGCCATCCCAACTGCACCAGCTGTCCAAACTAGAATAACTTGGAGCCCTTCCCTTGCCTTTTCCCCATACCCCTGCACATCTAATACCCCAATTGAACCTGTCTCCACCACATTTCCAGGCAGTGCATTCTAGATCCAAACCACTTCTGCAAGTTTTTTCTCATCACTTTTGGTATTTTGCAAATTACTTAAAATCTATGCACTCATTCTTGATCCTATTACAAGCAGAACAATTTGTACCCATCCACTTTGTCCAGCCCCTTCCTGATTTCTTTGACTCGATCAAATCCCTTTTTAGCCTTCTTCTCTCCAAGAGGAACAGTCCCAACCTCTCCAATCTATCCTCAAAACAGAAGTTTCTCATCCTTGGAACTATTCTTGTAAATCTCTTCTGCATTCTTGTCAATGTGTTGACATCCTTTCTGTAGTATGGCACCCAGAACTGCACACAATATTCCAGCTTCGTCTAACTAGTGCTTTGTACAAGTTCAGCCTAAGCTCCTTCCTCTTGTACTCGATGCCCCCTGAAGACCAGAATACTGTATGCTTTATTAACTACCCTCTCCACCTGCCCTGCTACTTCCAATCAGCTGTGCACATACACACCAGATTCCTGTGCTCTTGCAGCTGTTTTAAGAACTTTATCCTTTATACCAAAATGCATCCTTCTCTGCACTAAACTTCATCAGCCATCTATCTGCCCTCTCCACCAACTTGTCTATGTCCTTATTCAGTACTGCACTGTCCTCTTCGGAGTCCAAACGTCCTCAGCTAACTTTGAAATTGCCCCGACACACGAAGATCTAGATCATTAATGTACATCAGGAAGAGCAACGGTCCCAATACCAACCCCTAGGGAATAGCACTACAAATCCTCCTCCAGCCTGAATAATATCCATTGATCATTTCTCTGCTTCCTATTATTCAGCCAATGTTGTTTATTTTATGTAGGGTTCAGAAATAGTGACAGAAAAGCATCAAGTCCACCAGGAAAATACAAAAGTACTGTTTTTCATCACAGAAATCCATCTAGAGATGCCAAAATACCATTTAGAAGCATAACATTACTACACAATGGCTGAAATTTATCGGGGCGGCATGTAAAAAAAAATCCCTTCGCATTTAGATGCAAATGATTAAGGATTCTAAATCCACAGACAGGGAACTGGAGTCAACTGGTGCAGATTTAAAATTTTAGAGTGTTTGATATTTGCTTTACGAACAGTCAACTATTTGTAAGAATCAAGGTGAATGATTGGACAGGTTTCTCTTTGAAACCTCTTTCTAACTGGCATTAATATTGTAGTTATTACAGGTTAATTCACTAAACAAAGTATAACTGCTGTACAGTGGTGATACGTTAAGCAGTTCAGAACAACAAAGGTTTTACCATTACTGGCGACCACAATAAAAATGGAGCAATTGAAAAGGAGCTAATGGAGTTGCTGTTCGTTAAAATAATTTCACAAGTTAAGCCATTTAAATTTAATTGCAGAGGGACTAATTTCTTTCCTTGGTGCCACTGCACTACACAAACTACTTTGGTTCCCCAGGCAGCAATCTTCAATGATAGGAAGTATTGCGCATGAGCTGTGCAGACAGCTGTCCACAGCACTGCCTACTTAAGAGTCTGCATGTCCCCCTTCAAAGGTATAAGTCACAGTTAAAACAGGATTTTTTTTAAAGAGGGACAGGATACTTAACACAAGTAATTCTAGTAACATGCAATTTTTATTTAAAAGCATCAGGTGTAAAGTCAGGAATGGAACACGGTTTTGTATTACACAGACTGGTGCAACGTGATTAGGAAGTATCAGAGTGTATATAAAAAGGACATGGTTGCCAGGCTGACTCCATTACTGATGCCTGCAAAATGAGGTACCACAGGCTTGTACACAGAATGAATGCGACACATTAGGGTTTATTTTTTGTAATGTTTAAATAGAAGTGCTCCCCATAATGTGGCTCAAACAGCATTACACACACACTACAGAAAATGTATAAGTGAAGCCTTCCTACCTCTACCTGGTTCTTAACCATTTATCCTTGTTTGTTAGAACATAAGAACAAAGAAATAGGAGCAGGAGTAGGCCATCTAGCCCTTCAAGCCTGCCCCGCCATTTGATAAGATCATGGCTGATCCGAATTGGATCAGTTCCACTTTCCCGCCTGCTCCCCATAACCCTTAATTTCCTTGTCTATCAGAAACCTATCTACCCGTGACTTAACTATATTCAACGAGGTAGCCTCTACCACTTCAACAGGCAGAGAATTCCAGAGATTCATCAGTGAAGAAGTTCCTCCTCAATTCTGTTCTAAACTGTCCACCTCCCTTAATTTGAGGCTGTGCTCTCTAGTTCTGGTTTCCTTTCTAAGCAGAAAGAATCTCTTTATCTCTACCCTATCTAGCCCCTTTGTTATAAGTCTCTATAAGATCCCCCCCTCAGCCTTCTAAACTCCAACGAGTACAGGCCCAGTCTATTCAATCTCTCCTCATAAGCTAATCCCCTCATCTCCAGTATCAGCCTGGTGAACCTTCTCTGTACTCCCTCCAAGGCCAATATATCCTTATGCAAATAAGGGGACCAAAACTGCACACAATACTCCAGTTGCAGCAAGACCACCCTGCTTTTATATTCCATCACCCTCGCGATAAAGGCCAACATTCCATTCGCCTTCTTGATCACCTGCTGCACCTGCAGACTGAGTTTTTGCGATCCGTGCAGAAGGACCCTCAGGTCCCTCTGCACAGCAGCATGCTGCAGCTTTTCACCCTTTAAATAATATTCCTTCCTACTATTATTTCTACCAAAGTGGATAACCTCACATTTGCTAACGTTATACTCCATCTGCCAGGTCCTCGCCCACTCACTCAGCCTATCCAGATCTCTGCAGACTTTCCGCGTCCTCCACACAATTCGCTCTTCCACTCATCTTCGTGTCATCAACAAATTTTGTCACCTTACACTCAGCCCCCTCCTCCAGATCGTCTATGTATATGGTAAACAGTTGAGGCCCCCAACACCGATCCCTGTGGTACACCACTAGTCACCAACTGCCAACTAGAAAAGCGCCCATTGATTCCAACTCTCTGCTTCCTGTTAGATAGCCAATTCTCAATCCACACTAACACTTTACCCCCAACTCTGTGTACCCTAATCTTCTGCAGCAACCTTTTGTGAGGCACCTTATCGAACGCCTTCTGGAAATCTAAAAACACCACATCCACTGATTCCCCTCTGTCTACCGCACTAGTCTCACCCTCATAAAAATCCAGTAAATTCGTTAAACACGACTTCCCCTTCACGGAACCATGCTGCATCTGTTTGATCGAACTGTTCTTTTCTAGGTGACCTGCTATTTCTTCTTTAATGATGGATTCTAGCATTTTTCCAACTACAGACATTAAGCTAACCAGCCTGTAGTTCCCCACCTTTTGTCTGCTACCTTTTTTTAAACAGCGGCACAACAGTAGCTGTTTTCCAATCCGCCGGCACTTTCCCAGAGTCCAGCAAATTTTGATAAATAATTACTAACGCATCTGCTATTACTTCTGCCATTTCTTTCAGAACCCTGGGATGCATTCCATCCGGTCCCGGGGACTTGTCTACCTTCAGTCCCGTTAGTCTACCAAGCACTACCTCTCTAGTAACAGTAATTGTATTAAGGACCTCATCTCCTACCAACCCTCTATCTTTAATATTCGGTAAGCCATTTGTGTCCTCCTCCGTGAAGACCGACACAACTTAAAGTCTCAGCCATTTCCTCATTTCCCACCATTAAATCCCCCCTCTCGTCCTCTAAGTGTCCAACATTCACTCTAGTCTCCTCTTCTTTATATATCTGTAAAAACTTTTACTATCATTTTTTATATTTAGAGGTGGTTTAGTTTCATACTCTATCTTTCCTTTCTTTATCGCTTTCTTGGTCATTTTGTTTTTTTAAATCTTGCCCAATCTTCTAATTCCCCACTATTTTTAGCCGCTCTGTACGCATCTCTAAAGTTCTCTAAAAGCTAGCTCTTGAACTAAACTGCTGTTCCTCTAATCATTATTGGCCTCAAAAGTGCGACAGCTACAATAAAGCCTTGGTTGTGACATCTTATGAATGTTAACATATGATCTGCAACACATTTTAGGTATAGGTGCTGTTTGTTTTTGTAAGAATGAAATCATATAAACTGTTTTTTTCTGGGATTACTGCAATCTCCCACAGAAGTTTCACTATGAGACTGAATTTCTGTCAAGATTGTCCTGGAGTCCAAAAATAATGTTAGTAAATTTAACAAAATGCCAAGTGTGCTTTTTGTTTAGAAGGTCAAGTCATGGAATGGAGGATGCAGGAAAAAAAAAATAAACAAAATGTTTAGGTTTCAATACTGACCCTTGTGCTCCTTTTTTGAAGGCTTGTTCTTGGTATTAGTTACTTTCTTTCTGGGGATCTGATTCTGAGTGTGTTCCCTCCACTTCTTCAGTTGGAAGTTAATAAACTTCCACATCATCCATGCTTGTGTTAGACAAATAGCTGCTAAGCAACTGATTCTATGCAAACATAAAAAGGAAATCCACACATCAGTGAATTATATACTTATTCAAACTAAAACACTTGCACAAAAATAACTGTAATCTAGAAAGTAGTTTGATAAAAAAAACAAACTGAAAGGGCACCAAAATTGTATTTTTTCTAAAGCAATCTCACTCTGAAAGATAACAAAACATCACTCAGCCATTTACTTAACACTTAAATATCAGCAATTCATATTACAAACTAATCTTCAGGTTCTGTACCTTGAACATTAAAGTAACATTGCAAATGTGCCCTCACTCTGACGATAGGTACGATGTTAAGAGTCGCTAAGCCACTTCAGTTGCCTACCTGACAGTCAATGTGTTGAAATTCCCATTTGCTACTGAGAAGTCTTGGTTCTCTGCTCTTGCAAGGCCAAAGCCAAACGTGAGGACAGACAGAGTTAAAGTGAGGAGGCGAGCCATTACGAAAAGTAGAGCCCAGAGAGTGAAGCTAAGGAGAACAAAACATTATTTTTGTAATAGCTGCTAAACCTTGCTGACGAAGGTGATGGTGCTTATGTTATCTTTCTCTGGCACTTAAGCAAATTGTTATAAAAGATGTATTCTAAAGTTCCAGTGATCGTCAATTATTTGTAGCATTCAAACCAAGAGAACATACTGTTTTAGAGTACTGTACTTTTCAGTCTCAGCATTTGGAG
Source organism: Carcharhinus amblyrhynchos (assembly GCF_965287045.1). NCBI lineage: Eukaryota > Metazoa > Chordata > Chondrichthyes > Carcharhiniformes > Carcharhinidae > Carcharhinus > Carcharhinus amblyrhynchos. The sequence continues at coordinate 13,284,303 of NC_137339.1, forward strand.
CATGAGGTCCTTTGCTTTGCAAGAGCTGTAAAATAATTTATTTCACTCCTTCTCAATTAGAAACCGATGACAGCTTTTCAGACTGAGTCCACAAGCAACAAAAGATTTTCCATATTTATTCAATTTAAATCTATCGTAATTTTTAATATCTGCAATGAACTTGCTCTCGAGCTTTTTCTGTTCCAGTGATAATTGTCATAGAAAAAGACAGAAGCCCTTCGAGCCTGCTCCACCGTTCGTTACGACCACGGCTGACCATCCAACTCAACAGCGTAATCCTGCTTTCCCCCCCATAACCTTTGATCTCTTTCGCCCCAACTGTAATATCCAACCGCCTCTTGAATATTTGTCCTAAGTGTATCAAGCCCCTCTTCAGAGCTTAGTACTCCATTCTCACAATCAGCTTGGTGAATCTACATTAGATCGACTTTATGGCTTTGCACCCTTTAATTAATAGGAGCATCCAAAATTGTATGAAGTACTTGCATGTAGGGAACACTTAATCATTATCACTTCGTTCTTGTACTTTACGTCCTAATTATAAAACATAAAACGCTATTTTTAGTAGCTTTGTTGAACTACACAATTCCAAGAAATTTATATTCATACTCTATTCATTTTCTCTATTCATTCATGACTTTATCACTATTCTTTATTTTCCCCTCCCAAAATGTATGACCACATACCTTTCCAATTACAATTTATTCACTGCAAGGCTGTTTATTCCACTAACTTAGCCAACTGAAACCACAGTCTTCCTCAGTTTTTACTTTGACGACAGCAGCAACATATATATCAAGAATAAAAATATGTTCACTTAATTTTGTAAACTCCTAAGAGTCCATGGAGCGTCTTCAGGGAGTCTGCGAAATTGGCAACCACCACACAACTGTTAAATGCTGGTTGGAACGCGCAAAATTTAAAAATCAAAAACCAAAGCAAGAACTCGTGGAGCACAAGAAACTGCAAAATTGTCCACGGCCAACAGTGAGGCAAATCAGTCAGAAGCTGGGTAGTGACAGCAAGAAGAGAGTGCATGTGGCCTACAGGCAGCGGAGCCTCAGCAAAGGATGCAAGTGCCTTTGTGTGCACAAGGATGCAATAACTTTGTGCATGTGAGGGAGGGGCGAGTGGCAGAGAGACAGACACACAGATGTGTCCCATTCTGCTATCCAGCATCATTGTTACATAAGAACATAAGAAATAGGAGCAGGAGTAGGCCATCTAGCCCTTCGAGCCTGCCCCGCCATTCAATAAGATCATGGCTGATCTGTCGTGGCTCAGTTCCACTTTCCCGCCCTCTCCCCATAACCCTTAATCCCCTCTCTTATCAAGAACCCATCAACCCGCTTCTTAAAAATATTTAGCGAGGCAGCCTCCACCACTTCAACGGGCAGAGAATTCCAGAGATTCACCACCCTTTGAGTGAAGAAGTTCCTCCTCAACAATGAAAAAGGCAAGACTTATAAATTTTTAATGAGAACATGCCAGGTTAATCTATGCATAGATATGGCTGGAAAAGATAAGTTTACATTTGATTTCTGTGTTTGTACCTATTTCATGGTGAAAAGGGGGTGTAGATATTATGAGAATGCTTAGGGCTCCTTGATGGTCTTGAGGGAACACCAGGGATTTTGTGGCTCAAAGTTCAGAAAAGCCTCCTCTACATCCATTAATTGTAACCCTTTATTTTCTGTCAACCAGCTGGAAATGCTGGAAATACATAGCATGTCTGTATAAATTTATAAAGACAAAATGCAGATTATGCTACTACTGCAGTGCTATATCAAGTCCTGCTCATCATTTCTAAAGCAGAAGTGCTATATTGCCTACCATCCACTACCCCTTACACAATTTGCATATCCAAGGAGACTTGAAAATAATGTATTAAGAGTTTCTCAAATCTTTCACCTGCAACAATAAAGTGTGCATGCTATTTGGTTCAAGTAATTTTTGTCCCAATTTTACAGTAGTAATTCCATTTGCAAGTCATCATGAACAACTGCTCCACATCTTTCTCTATTACATCTGCATTCCTACTTTATTTGCAAAAACAAAAATAAATGACTCCCATTATACATTCTTGCTGCACAATTAGATTTTCCTCTCCATCTTTTAAGTATTTGCACCCACTTAAGTATGCTTTTTTAGTTCATTTTATACGTTCTGCAAGCATTTTTCTCATTTCCTTCAAATCTTTTTCTTTGGCCACTATTCTTGCCCTCACTGAGATGAGCTGACATAAATTGAAGGAGGGGCCTAAAAACTTCTGTTTGCTGTGTCATGGAATGAGCATGGCAAAATGAGAAAAAAATCTGGTGTACTCCAAATTGTTCATACTCTTCAAAGAAAAAGTTTACATAACTATGCTCACCCCTTCTGTTTGTTTTCATCACTGAAGTAGAATAATCGTGATGCATGAAACAAGAGCTCTACCAGGTAATGTGGCACCAAGAGAATCAAGCCCAGTCGGTGAAGACTGTAAGAAAAAAAAAATCAAACTTAAGATACAAGAATGCTGTTTACTTCTAAATGTCATGTTGGAATGTTAGTTTTAATCTAAATAGAATACGCACCTTGAAACAGTCACATCCACTTAATATATTTAATTCAACCGATCACAAGAATCAGAAGTCTCTTTAAATTTAAAGTTGTCGCGAGCACATTACATGTGAAAGTTTACCAAAAGATTTGACATGGTAAGGTTCGTTCTCAGGAAATACAGTTAAAAGGGGACAAAGACAGTGCATGAAATAAAATTATAAAAAAGTAATTGTTTGAAAAGTTCCCACTGTCCATTTGTTCAATGTCATCAACAACATCACAAAACACAAAAGCCTATACTATCTCTTAGCAAGCACTTCTAGTGAGTGGATTGCCAGTATCTAACTAATGTCAAAAGTATAACTTCATACCATGCAAGGCTCCTAAGCAAGTTCACTGTGTTCGATCAGATATCAAACATTGGTCACATTATCCTAAAAACTAGTTGAGAACTTTTTTTTTAAAACTACATCCTGGCTGATTTGACATTTGGCTCAATACATTAAGCAAAAATTGATTGTGCAAATTCATTGTATTGTGTCCTAGAAAGTAAGCAATATGTTTAACAAGTTAATGGGGAAATAAATCCATTTCCTTAATCATAGCTGACTCTCAAAATAACATGCAGCCCAACTGACAAATTTATTGTATTTTTAGACTGACTCTGAAGCAAAAAGAATGAGATTTGTTAGTGACCCAAGTTGGACTAAACGAGTTACCTAAGCAACAATCAGTATGATCAGGAGTAAGTTAGAATATGAAGGCCCAGCCTGCAATGTTATTTTATTCTCACAATACAGTAATTTCAAATCATCCCTGTTCACACTATCCAGGTAAATTTTCAAAAGTATTAGTAGGCCCTGTCACAGGGAGCAGAGGAATTCACAATGAATAGCTGTATAAAATGGTCTGCCAGCCACTTTCATTGTGTACCACTTCTTTGTAATTTTTAAGTTAGTTATATTCTTTAGCATCAAAAAATTGAAAAGGAATAGAATGCAAGGAGAACAATGTGTAAAAGGAAGCAGAGAGCCAGTGGCAACAGATACGAGAAATTACAGGAGGAAAAGGGAAAGAGGAATGCACCGATCAACAAGCGGCTTGCTTTACATTTTGCTTCCTTTAAAAAGGATATTGAATTTAGGAATAACTCCAGAAAGAAACAAAATGCAGGGAAGGTCATAAACAAGGGGCTGTTTGCACTCTTGCACAGTGAATCAATGTGCTTCTTGTTCAAGGGAATCTCAATTACCCATTATACTTTGCATTATAATACAACAGGGTGGAGGAGAAGTCTCTTAGGCAAATAATAAAAGATCTGAGTCAGAAATACCAAAATTTGATCATTGTATCTAATTTAAAAATAACTGTCAGGCACGTGCTAAAAACTTACTTTAATATATAGGCACCAGTGACATGGAATATGTAAAGGCAAATGTAGTACAGCTGTCGAGCGATATCCTCCTGCAAGATTCAACAATTTGAAACACATGAGGAACACAAATTAAGAAGTTGAAAAGACACCATGTGTGCCATGAAGCAGGTGCAGATTTGCTTCAGAATTCCCTAGAGGGTTTGTTCCCTGTCATCAGATGAAGAAGCTGAATAGGGACCCAGGTGCTTTCCTACAGGCAGGGAGAAGTCAGGAACATCACTTCAACCACACCTCATAGTAAAAAAATGAAGAATTGGATTAGTGGAAGCTTTAGAGCAGATTGCTCAGTTATTTGCCTGCCTGCCTGATCTCTTACTTGATGAATGGTATGGAAGGACTTCAGAAAGATACACAAAAATCAAAACATAATTTAGCAGCAAAATAAGTGATACATTAAATAAGGATCCCACACATCATTTCCTTGCATTCAAAATCACCCCATACAATCCTGCTTAACACTGATGAACTTTAAAACCACCATTTTTAAACTTAATTTTATTCTTTCTCAGTTGCAAAGCTGATGTGCAGAGTGGACTGGGCAAGCACTTCAATCCACCTCCTTGCTTCCTCCATTTGAATTAGTTTTTGGAATTTAATTCATGCCCCCCCTACCCCACCCCCCCAAAAAAGGATATTTTAGATCCAAGCTGACCAGAACAGACATTAAACACGATGTCAAGCTTGATCCTACACTTGATCTTTCAGTCATTATTTAATTGGCTATATTCTGGAGGCAGAGATATTGCCAGATCAAGTCACCAACACACCTTTTAAGTGGAAAATAAAAGTGATCAGTCAGCAGAATATTTTGGTTCAATGAATAAAACATAATACAAACACACATTTATTACAAGTTCACACGCACATGTATTATAGGGTTATACTTCATTCAAATAAAGAAAAAATGTGAAATTTATATTATTGCTTTCCTTAATCAATTGGGCATCTGGCAGACAGGGAAATCCATTCTTGTTCAGCATCTCCAAACTAAATATCAAATTAGGCAGCTACAGCTTGTGTTGCACTATTGGCAAACATTCTTGACACAGGGACAGATCCTATCCTATACACCAAATTCAGAGTTTGGGTGCAAAGACTTAGAAATCATCAGTTGTGGATTTACAGGGGGGAACAGAGTGATTAGCACTACTGTCTCACAGCATCAGAAACCCGGGTTTGATGATTAGGATGTTTTATTAGCAAGTTGGTGCAGACTCAAATGGGCCAAACAGCCACCTTCTGCACTGCAATAGCTAAATCCACGTTGGTTTCTCAGCATAAAGCTCTAGTAAAGTTGCTTGTCCAGCAAGGAACACCGTCCGTGCCTTATCAGGAGGCAAAAGCAATAAATCACAATCCCAAGAAGTCTACCTCTCTAGCTCAACTATAATGAAGCTATATTGCTGATTATGAGCTTGGGAATACTGATACTTGCGTGGGTCAGGTAATGTAGTAGGTCTACCAAAAGAGATAGATTGCTCCACTGACAGTTAGGTCAACTTGGAATCAACTCAAACTCTTTATCACCCGCATAAGGATCTGTGTCACTAACTTTTCATTAGACAACCAGTACATATGGGTTTGATTTCTCTAAATGCATCGCAGGTCATGATTCCCAGCAGCTGTATGATGATAGGTTAATAACCATAAAACCTCCAGTTCATTGCCACTATCTTCTGGACTACAGCATGGGTATACAACAAACCTTGTGGAATAGAAGCTGAGCTGAACAGCAAAAGCCATCAATGCAACCCAGTTGTAGCAAACAGTAAATCCTGGATAAATGAGAAGTCAAATAATTGCTTCCAGTCGCTGCAATGCCAAGCCCCTCAGTTTCTTCATCAGCTATATCTGCTTTCTATGTTTTGTAAATGAAACCTATCAAATTCATTTTAGCCTCAAGTGTCAGACTCAGGCTATTGAGATGTATATTGCATAGCAGTACAAGACTAATGATAAATCTCACCCAAACTAATGATAAATGCCCCAAAGACATGGTCGCCATTGTATTGCTCCTGTATTTCCATAATAAACTTGTTCTGTTGCACATTATTTACATTCTATTATGAAGTTAGAACAGAAATATGTAATTATGTAGTACAATATGAAAATGACCCAAACTTCAGAAAGGAGTAGATACCAAGCCATTGTTTGAAGCTGAGAAGTGGCTGAGAGCTTGCTCAAAATTTTCTGGCCTTTTCTTTTGGCAAGAGTGATAGGAGGGGTTGGGAAGGAGTTTCAAGGAACAGGATCATGGTAACTGAATGAGCAAAGTATAAAGAAGAGCTCAGTGAGATAATCGAAGGACATGGGATGAGCACAAAGATCAGTACAGTGCAGAGGTATGATGGGGTAAGACTGCAGCATGGAAGATGGGAATATCAGATAGGATGCAGGCTGCCAAGGTGATAAAAACTGTGACTTTAATACAGAAAGGAAAGCAGGATATTTGCAAGCAACACTGTGGAAGAAGCACCAACAGCACAGAGTGGATAATGGAAGAGCATGGACATGGTTGTGAAGTTTTAATTAAATAGTCTTGATAATTAACAGAAGTTCACTGAGTTCAAAATAAAGTTGCAGTAAATCTGATGTCATCAGAATACACGTGAAATCTGACACCTTAAAGAGAAGGAAGGTACTTAAGGCAGAAAAGAAATAATCTTTTTGCAGATCAATAGTAGCATTGATTGCTGAAAGCCATACAGGGAGAGACTTTGGAGTCTGGCGATTAAATTGACAGACTTGGGAAAATAGTTTTGTTTATTGTGAGGTTAACAACAGTAGAGTATAAAATAGGCAGAGAAATAGAGAAGATAAAAGGAGACAAAGTGGTCATAAATATTTACCACAGTGCATGAGATGGCAAGATCAAGGGGCTGGCTATGAGTCAGGAGTTGATGTCATGGGTGAAGATAAAGGGCAGAGAAGTCAAATGAATTGAGACATAAGTAAATTAATAAGGTGGAAGTTGAGACTATCAAGAATGGATAATCATGGTGCACAGAACGAGGGAAGTAGTCTTGCCAAGAAAGTCATATTAAAATCTCTGGGTAAGCAGCAAAATGGCAACATGACTTCAGAAGCAGTCGTACTACTCAGTTTTTTTTTTAAATACATTTGTGGGTTCAACAATGTTTATCACAAGAGGAAGAGTTTACACACCAGCAATGAATTGGACAGAGGGATCAGTAGGATTTTAAAACAATTTAACATTCCTTTTGAACATTAAAGGAGGATCAGTTCCTCAGACATCCAAACACCATGATCGTAAAGGTTACTGAGCCACTCCAACATGGAGTTTCCACTTATGGCATGCTTTTCTCGCACTATATGAAAATTCTATTGACAAATCTGGTTTTACACATTTAGATCATTTTTGATAGTGTAAATAACAAACAGATATGCATTTACCTTTCTAACTTTCTGAAAATAGAGCTCTGGTAATGCATGGAGCCAATAAGCAATCTGGCAAATGTAGAAAAATTTCACCTGAAAGCTGAACCAAATAATATGTTGAGTGCACAGCAGTTACATAATCAACAATTACACACATTTCAGTTTTGCAAAATATATATCTGGTTTTAAAAGCAAAGAATTCTATGCCCATAATCCTCCAGACTACCATGTTTCAAAGTGAATGATCAGAAGTTCTTCAAATGAAAATGTATTTTGAGGCAATCACATTTTCAAACAGAATATGTATACAATCTGGTTATTTTTCCTCAAGTTTGTTTTCTCATTCACTCCCTTGAAAGCCTCGATTCTAGTACTCAAACAAAAGTAGGCAATTCATTTTACAGATATGTGTCCCAAGTAGGTTTATCTTACCACTAATCAAGTTACTGTGAAAATCCCCTAGTCGCCACACTCCGGTGCCTGTTCAGGCACACGGAGGGAGAATTTAGCATGGCCAATGCACCTGAACAGTACATCTTTCAGGCTGTAGGACGAAACTGGACTGTGTGAGAAAATCCACGCAGCCACAGGGTGAACGTGCAGACTCTTCACGGACAGTGACCCAAGCCAGGAATCAAACCCGGATCTCTGGTGCTGTGAGGCAGCAGTGCTAACCACTGTGCTACCATGGAACTGAATTCATGTGGCTTGAGCAAACTCCAACATTCAAATCCCACTAATCCCCCTAACCTACACATCCTGGGCTGCTAATGGGGCAATTTATCATGGCCAATCCATCTAACCTGCACATCTTTGGACTGTGGGAGGAACCCAGAGCACCCAGAAGAAACCCATGTGGACACAGGGAGCACATGCAAACACCACATGTACAGTCACCCAAGGCTGGAATTGAACCTGGGTCCCTGGCACTGAGGCAGCTGTGCTAACCACTCTCACCCTCACCAAAGTTGCCACAGAATGATTGGATAGTGCTGTTGGGCGCTTTTTTACCTTTCTAAGCTGAGTGTGCCAAAATGGTACCATTATTGCCTTCCTGACTCAGATCAGATAGCTCAGTTTTGGACTGTGAATCCAAAAGGACAACTGCTTTGCTTCTTCACTCCACACAGGGCACTTCCACATAGGAAGAGTGCCTTGCAGTCAACATAGCAATGAATCAGTCTGGAAAGAGTGAGCTGTAGTTAGCATCATACTGACGTAGTCTGGGAAGAGCGAGCTGTAGTTAGCATCACACTGAAGCAGACTGGGAAGAGCATCTTGCAGTCAATTCTTGTTGAAAAATACAGAAGTGACATCACAGGAAAACTAAGTTCATTGGTTGGTAAGAAACTGCTGTAAATTAGAAAATGCAGGCAGCTGTATTTGGATCTAACCAAAAAAGTTAAGAAGGTAACAAAAATAGTGTAAGGGAAGTAAAGTTAAAGACTTAAAGATCTGCACAGACTTAAGGTACAGAAGTGTTCAGAGTAAAATAAGGTCCCAGCACATTGCAGCTGAACTTAACATATGTCATGAAATTAAATCAAAATTTTCAGAAGATTAATTTCTTCTTAGTTGAAACACCTATTAGATGGTGTCCATGAATGAGTCCTTCAACCAAGATTTCAGGGGAAAAAAAATCTATTGAAAGGAGAAAAAAAAGATCTGGAACACTTGAAGGAAGAGTACTTGAACATGGAGTTGCATGAGAATTCTGAATTCTAGATATACATATCAAATTAAGTAATGACATGTTTGCTCAAGGTTTATTTAATACTTTCCTTATCCTTATCTCAAAAGGATGCTAATTCTCACTGAAGTGCAATTCTATTGGCACCCATAGCCCTCCAGTATTTCATCCAGTGATATTCATGTATTCACCAAGACCACAAGAAATCAAGAGGCCATTTAGCTGTGGGTAGTACCATTGCTACAATTTTCAATTAATGTCCATGCATGCAACTGTCAGCAACAATCACTTGATGAACAACATGCAGTGTGAAATTCCTTTTAATAAGTTAAAACAGAATGCTTATTTTTCATTTGTTAATTCAGGACAGATTAACAAATGGAAGAGGAAAAATAAATACAGGTATTCACCAATTTCTTAATGAAGAAAACTTTTGCACTCAGTAGGAGCCGCTCTATCTTGGATAATTCAGTTACTGCTCTAGTTCAGATAACCTTGCCTAGTACAATCACAGTATCAAGGCTGGTATTTCTAAATCTGACCTAAATGGATTAAGTGCTGCAATAAATGGCTCTGTCATTTACTAGGCCAAGGTTTCTCCAGGCTTTTCTAGCCACGGAATCCTTTGACCTCCCAAGAGTACTGATGGAACCCTTAAGAAACATTCATATCGTATTCCAGACTTGTTACACAAAACAATGAATCTTGTGGTTTAAGTGCAAATACACTACAAACAGTTAAAAAAGACATTCCAATTCGTTTTGGTATACAATTTAAATGTTCTCTTACTCAAGAAGTACCTAAGCCTTACCTTTTCTTCCTTCTCAATGGGCAGGATGATGTTGCTTTGCTCTTGCTATTTCACTTTGACCTTATTTCCAGCATTTCCAGTCAGAGGCTGGCTTCTCATTGCATTGGCTGCTAATAGGTTGTCTAGTGCATCTATCAGCAGCCAACAAAATGAACTACCTTCGATTAGACAAACCAGAACAGCTTTTCACAAACTTAAGACAGCCATACCTGCTGGGGAACCCTTGGGTGGTTGTAAGAAAACAAGTTTGGGAACACTGTACGAGGGGATTAGGGAAGGTGTATTTGCTGCATTTTGGCAGCACAAAGTGTTCACCAACTGTGGCTTACTTTTTGTTATCATGTGGATATGCTGCAACAAGAGGAGGTTTACTAGGCTGATACCGGAGTTGAGGGGATTGAGCTATGAGGAGAGGCTGAATAAACTAGGCTTGTACTCGTTAGAGTTTAGAAGAATGAGGGGAGATCTCATTGAGACGTATAAGATGATGAATGGGATGGATAGGATAGAGGTGGAGAGACTCTTCCCGCTCAAAAAAGACAGTAGGACTAGGGGGCACAGCCTCAAGATAAAGGGGAGGCGGTTTAGAACGGATTTGAGGAGGAACTTCTTCACTCAAAGGGTGGTGAATCTCTGGAATTCTCTGCCCATTGAAGTGGTGGAGGCTGCCTCGCTAAATATTTTTAAGAAGCGGGTTGATGGGTTCTTGATAAGGGAGGGGATTAACGGTTATGGGGAGAGGGCGGGAAAGTGGAACTGAGCCACGACAGATCAGCCATGATCTTATTGAATGGCGGGGCAGGCTCGAAGGGCTAGATGGCCTACTCCTGCTCCTATTTCTTATGTTCTTATGTTCTTAAGCCTCAGCACAAACAACATCAAACTGTAACATTCGAACCACTGAAATGGCTGGATATAGCCTTCAAGTTAAACTGAAATAAAAGTTCTATTGACTTGTTTTAATACAATTTTTCTTCTTTCATAACAATAGCAATTCTTATATCATTTGCTTTCCATTTAAAGATGAGGAAGGTGTGCTTACAACATATGAGCATGTGGATATCTTTCCCATAAAAGTGTAGGATCTGTTGTAAATTTTTCCTGGGGTGGAAAAGGAAAAAAAAAATCAGTCCATTTGTACCATTATAATTTAGCATAAACTCTAGCATGAAACATTTGATACATTCTTACTCCAGTCAGGATGCTTCCTCCCCAGATAAAGGAGAGCAAATAGAAGAAAGCCAGCTGGCCAGATTCATTGAATTTACTGTGCTTCGTTTTGGACAAATGCAGCCGTCTGTTTATTTTCTGGAAAAATGAAAAGGATGACATTTGAGAGATTTATTCTACAACCTCAAGTTAAAAATGTAAACTTGGTTGGTTAAGACGCAGGTTAAAAGCAATGCAATTCTCCAACCTAGTAGGAAAAATGAAATAGATACATTCTGAACATCTCCCATTCTCGTACTTTTGATTACATGGCCAAATAATGCTACTGCATCTGAGCTGCTATAGCTTGGGTTTGTGCATTCAATCTACAGTTCAGAGATTTTTCTTCAGGTGTTCCCCTTTGTCAATCCGGCAGCAACTAATGGAAACTGTATTTCTCTCATTTTGGAAGCAATCCAGCGAAACTGAAATATCTGGTTCACCTTTGTTTGAGTTGTTTGTTTGTGGTGGCGGCAAAAACTAGGTGGCCGCAGATCACAGATATGCAATGGCTAAACCTAAACAGTTGCACGAGTCATGTAAATTAATAATCCTATAGCTGATGCCCAATCTGGTTGAGTTTGATATATTGTGCAAATGGCCCAAGTTGTTCTATCAATTTCCAACCATACCAACTATGAGTGGCAGCCAAGGGAAAGAAATCTGTTGCTGAAGTCACCCAATTATTGACCGGAACCAAAAGAGGAAGTGCTGGAAAATCTTGGCAGGTCTGGCAGCTTCTGTAAGGAGAGAAAAGAGCTGATGTTTCAAGTCCAGACGATCCTTTGTCAAAGCTTGGACAAAAGGTCGACTGGACTTGAAACGTCAGCTCCTTTCTCTCCTTACAGATGCTGCTAGCCCTGCTGAAATTTTCCAGCATTCTCTCGTTTGGTTTCAGATTCCAGTATCCACAGTAATTTGCTTTAATCCAATTATTGACTGGGTGTGTTTTTTTTTGCCTTTTGAGTACAGGAAATCTGGGCAATTTAATTACTTATTTTGTACAATATATACTATAGATATACATATGAGAAATGGCTGTTGGAATCCAAATGGTTATTATTTTTCTTCCAGCACTTCCGATTTACTATCAATTACCAGAGGGATAAATGTGCATGAAATATTCACTTTTAGCATGATGGACAAACATGAAAACAAAAGGGCACTGAATACACAAATCAAAAACTGCGTTTATAAAAGTGATTTCAGGATGTCCCAAAGTATTTTACAGCCAGTTTAATACTTTTTGAAGTGTAGTTACTGTTGTAAGGCACTCTGCATGCACACACAAATAGCACTGACCAGATAGTCAGTTTCTCAGTTGAGATAAATAACAGATGCACCGTGAAGAATACTTTTGAAGGCTGCCATGGACTCTAATATCCACCTGAGAATCATGTTTAAGATTTCATTTGACAGTGGAATGCTCCCTCAGTATGGCACCAAGACTTTCAAAAATGTAAACAGAAAATGCTGTTTATACTTAACAGGTCTGGCAATGGACAAGAGGAATTGGTGTAAATGACCTTGGGCCATTTAGACTCGAAATATTGACAGGGTTTCTCTCTCCATAGATGCTGCCAGAACTGCTGAGTTTATCCAGCATTTTCTCTTTGTATTTCAGATTTCCAGCATACACAATGTTTTGCTTTCACTAAGAGTTTCAGCCTGGATAGTGAGCTAAAATTTCTAGCATAGAACTTGAGTGCTTTGAATTCAGTTGAGAGACACCCATTGCGCCAAAACTGATAACAAACAGAATGAAGGCCCTTGTACAGAAGCTGGGACTAAACAGTCCTAAGGAAGGCCATCCATTCTAACTGCTGGCCCCTGGAGTTGGGAGAGATTCTCAGCTCCTTGAACATATCTCCCGGACAGACTGCACTGATGAGACTAAGGCATGACAAGCCTGAGCGCCTCACATTAGAATTGAGGGTTCTAGGTACATGACTTAATACAGTTAAGCCCAGTCTTAAATTGCCTAATTTTGAGTAATTCCAGCTAACAGTCAGGTAATGGGCAAGTTTCATTTTAAGTTACTTCATGCTGTGTGACCTGGGCCATCTGATGCTCCCTGGCGATCTTCTCACTGCCAACTCTCAGGTTCACGGCCTCTGCCACTCATGCAAAAATTAGCACGTTCAGGGATGCAGTACTGCACTGGAGTGTGAGTCACCAAGGTCAAGTTCCCCCCCTCCCCCAAACTATAAACAAATATGCAAATAAAAGCTTTTCACTTACATCCAGAATATATTCTTGTATCACAGCATGTAGAATGATAGCTATCAACATATAAAAAAATATGGTGGCCAAGTCTTTAAAGCCATACTCGTAGAAGCTGATGGAATCAGTTCCCTCATCTGTAGAGTGGAAAATAAACATCAAGTATACATGGGTAACACTTTACAACAAATATCATAAATGCAAAAATGCTAGACCTTGTTCCTGACAGAGCCACAGGTGACAGATGTTGAGCACAGAGGTCAGGGTGTCAATTTAAAGTGTAGTTTTTCTTGACTTTAATCATCAGAAAATCAGGAGTGCCATGACTTAGGTGCACTCACCGCTATACCCATTCTCTTAATATACAAAACAAGCAAACAGTCTCAAATTTAATAACAGTTCTGAAATTATATTAGCTTGCGGCATCAGTGCTTTGTCAGGAAGTAATATCTATTTAAGGTTGTAACAGTAATCCTAAATAGGAGACCCACATTCTGTTCTTACTGCAGTTATGGCTACATTGGTAACAAGTTACATCTAAAGAAACGACTTTTACATAGTGTCATTTGTAGCCTTATTAGGAAAGCCCAAAGTTTTATATGCCAATTAAATACTTTTGAAGTATTGCCATTGCTGTAATACAGAAAATGCTGCAGTGTAGCCAAACTGTGCACCACAAGCATAAACAGCAAAGTGATAATGCTAAGACAATCTGTTTTTGTGATGTTGTTTGAAGAACAAGTCTTTATCAGGAAGCATTTCTTCTACATAGAATGCTTTGGGTTATTTTACATTAAGAAGTCTCACCACACCAGGTTAAAGCCCAACAGGTTTATTTGGTAGCACAACCATTGTTTTGTAAATTGAGTTTGTGTCTTTATATGTCCTGTCTGTGAACAGAACTCCCACTTACCTGATGAAGGAGCAGCGCTTTGCAAGCTAGTGGCTTGCGCTACCAAATAAACCTGTTGGACTTTAACCTGGTGTTGAGTGACTTCTTACTGTGTCTTCGCCAGTCCAAAGCTGGCATCTCCACATTATTTTAATCTCAGAACGGACGTCTCATCTGGAGGCAAGTACAGCAGGACTTGCTTGTACTGCAGTACAGCATTAAAGTGTTAGCCTAGATTACATGCTCAAGTCTCTCGAGTGGGATTCAGATCTACTATTGTCTGACTCAAAGGTGGGAAGCCCATCACTTTGCTAAGGTAAAGTGCTTCAAGACATCAGGTGGTCATCAAAAGCACTGTTAAAATACAAATCTTTCCATGTAGCAATCTCATCTAGAGAGACAGAAGGGTAGTTACATTTGGAAGTGTGATTTGATTGATTCTCAAATGTACAAAATAACTTAATTATAACTGAGGAACTGCCTGTGGTGTTGATTGTGGTACTTCAAAGGATATGCTGTTATTTTGTCAGGATTGTAAATGCACAACGTAGATCATAGGAGTCAGGGAACCACACTAAGCTTGAAATTCAAAGCACTTTTGATTTTCAGCGTTGATGCTACGCCTCAAAAGTTTGGAATAACATTTCTGATAACTTACATATGTAAAATTAAATGGAAAATATAATCTTGATCAATCATTGCAAGCATAAAGTATAATTTACATGCAAGTCTTGAGCCTCTCAAGTATCTCATCTGATAAATGATATTCACCCAATTTGTAACTGAATGTTAGCCATTTATCAACAAACTAGTACTCAACAAATAGAGCACGTGGCAAACAGGTACTCTAACTACTAACCAAGAAACTGCTGTAGACTGCTCCAAAGAAGAATGTATAAAATGTAAAATATTGTGTTTCTGCACAGATACTGTCAGATTGCTGACTTTTTCCAGCACTTCTGTTTTATTTCAGATCTCTAGCATCCACAGTATTTTGACTTTATTTCAAGGATCCTTCCTCTTCTCTTTGGCAGCTCACTGTATGATACTTTGTCATCTTAGGAGCACACATGAACTGTTTGAGTATTTCTGGAATGTTCCAGTTTGACCTTCTGCTCTACTGGCCATATCAACTAAAAGTGCTTGCATCCTCAATCTGCTGTCTTTAACCCTTCCATTGTGTTGGCTCCAGGGTCCACCATCCAGACCATTTCAAACTCTGTCCTATTCTGCATCATCACGGAACATCCCATTTGTTCCACAAAGACAAGGAGATTCCTAGGAATTTTAAGGTAGCAGGCATCTGATTCAGTAAGGTCTCCATCCCAGAGATCTGAACGCCAGTTAGAACCACAAGCCTGTCATGTGTGACAACTTAGCACAACATTTCGTTTTCCAAATATCAGTCTGACTATATCCCAAAAACATTTAACAAATCATCTTTCTTGTAAATTTCATCCAAGAACGAATACAAGGTCCAAATCTTCTCAACTATCCAACTGATGGGCTTACGAAGCCTTTGTGATTTTACTACTTACAGGAATTAACAATACCAAGATGACACCTTCTTTTGTCTTTGGTAGGGACATAATACTTGTACACGTCCGCTCAATTCTTCCACTGGTCACATGATTCAGAATACAAAATCAGAGGGAAATCATCCTGACAATTTGCATGCTATTTTCACAGTAGCTACTGTGATAATTTTCTAAAAGATCTTTCATCTTAAAACTTCTCCTTTAACCAACCATCCTCTGCTACCAAACCATGTTCCACTATGAGAGTTGGTGAAGGATATAACCAAAGAATGTTTTATACACCCTTATGCGCATTTATTTAAAGAGTTACAGATTACAAACAAGCAACTCCTAACCTCAACATCACAGTTTAAGACTATTTTTATGGGCACAAGTGCCAGTTAATGTCCACCATTTGCCTACAGTTAATATACAATTAACATAAATGTCTTGTATTAAACAGAGCGCCCTGCCACTCTTACCTTGCTCCATACAAACATGCTTTCATTCTCCCACAGAGATGTCAGTTATGCCATGCTCAATTTACAAGTAACAAGACACTAACTTTACTCCATGCCTGCTTGAACATGGGCCTTATGTTTTGCAGCATTCCACTACAGCTGCCAGCTGCTCTGCTCCTTGGCCTCACATTCCACATTTAAACATATCTCTCCACTTCTACCACTCCCTGCTTGACTGACCCACTCTGACCTATACCCATAAATATCTTGAAAATCTACTAGTAAACTACATGGAAATTTCCAGAGCTGAATAATTAAATCTGAGTATTTCATAGTTGAAACAACTTTTAACATAAACAAATGCAAGCTATAGCCAGGGTACTAGCAAGCATATTGAACAGCTCAATAAAACTAATATATCAAAAGACTCACGTACAATATCACTGACATACTTCCTGAAATATTTCTCTGTTGAAACTCAATGTTTTCTCTCTAATCTGGGTCAATTTATTCTGCCACATCTAATGAGGTTTTTTTTCTGGCTGACAATTGGAGGTTTGCAGCAAGGAAAACAAATGCAGCTGAGGAACTGATTGCATATCCAAGAGTTTGGGGAGTGGGCAAGTTCAAAGGGAGGAGGTTGGCCTGTTTCCTTCAGCTTTTTCTACCTTTCTCATCCCAAAAAGAAGTTGGTTCTTACTCTACTACAGGAAAAAGGAGCTAGCTTTTTGGCAAGAATCTGCTGAGCTTTTAAGTTGGTCTGTTCCAATCCTCAGGTTTAAAACAGTCTACAGGCTGTTGAAAATGTTAATAAATATGTTAAAAAAAAGAGACGAATAGGTGAATGAAATAATACAGCAACTTCATTGCAGTATTTCTGTAAGCATATTTTTGACAAAATTAAGCTCAATTGAAAAACATCAAGAATGGCAAAACAGGTGATGTGTCAAAGCTGCTGCACATGGGAGTTCCTGGATGCTAGTGCGATCCAGGACAAACACGTCTGCCGTGTTTGTGGTTCAGTCATTGAACTGGAGGCTGAGTTGCAGACAATGTGACACATCAGGGAGGGGGTGGCAAGTTAAGTGGATGCTTTGTGCCAGAAGACAGCCACACCACTTGGGATAGGATGCTTTGGGATCAGATCTTCTAGTTTGGTCAATGATCAGGAACAGAAGGGTGTGACCTCAAGTGAGGCAGGTAAGCTGACCGAGAGAGCAGGAGTGTCAGCCTCTGTAGTTGTTCAATAGGTTTGAAATTCTCTCAGCTTGTTTGGATGAAAATAGGGGCTTTATGGTGAATGAGCAAGCTGATCATGGCACCATGATACAGGAAGCCATTCAGGTGTCAGAAGAAAAAGACATGTAGTGACAGTAGGGGATTGAGTTTTCTGCAGCAAACAGCAAGGGTCCAGCTGACTGTGTTGCCTGCCTGGTGCAAGGGTTTGGAATATTTATTCACAGCTAACAGCAATTTGGAGCACTCAGTTGTGGTTCATGTAAGTATTGATAACATTAAAAACTAGGAAAGGAGGTTCTGCATAGAGTGCAAGAGAAGCTAGGCACTAAATTAGAAAACTGAACCTCAAAGGGAATTTTTGGATTACTATCTGAGCAATCACAAAAGTTAGTATGCAGTGCAACAAGTAACAAGCAACACTAATAGAATGTTATTGTTTATTGCAAGGGGAATTGTATACCAAAGTAGAGGGGTTATGCATCAGTCGTACAGGGCAATAGTGAGACCACATCTGGGAGAACTGTGGACAGTACTGGTCTCCTTACTGAAGGAAATACGTAAATATGTTGGAAACAGTTCATAACAGGTTTACTAAACTAATATTTAGAATGGTGGATTGTATTGAGGAAAGCGTAAACTTTAGAAGAGCAGAGGCAGCATGGTGGCACAATGGTTAGCGCTGCTGCTTCACAGCACCAGGGACCTGGGTTCAATTCTGGCTTTGGGTCACTGTCTGTATTGAGCTTACACGTTCTCCATGTCTATGTGGATTTCCTCTGGGTGCTCCGATTTCCTCCCACAGTCCAAAGATATGCAAGTTAAATTGATTGGCCATGCTGAATTGCCCCTTAGTGTCATGGGATTAGTAGGTATAATACATTGGGTTTTGAGGATGCCTGGGTGGGATTGGTATTGGCGCAGGTGTGCTGGGCCTCCTCCTGCACTGTCGAGATTATGATTCTATGAGGTGACTTGATTGAAACAAAGATCCTGAGGGGAATTGACATGGTGCATGTGAAAATGATGTTTCCTTTTGTAGGGGAATCTAGGACTGAGCGTCACTGTTTCAAAATAAGGGTTGCCCACTTGAGTGATGAGGAGTTTTTTCCCTCTCGAGTTCAGATTTCGCAATTCTCTTCCTCAAAAAGTGGTTGAGGCAGTCTTTGAATATCTCTAAGGCAGAAGTAAATAGATTCTTGATAAGCAAAGGGATGGAAGTTCAGGGCAGGAGTGTGAAGCTGAGGTTAAAATTAGATCAGCCATGCCCTGATTGAATGGCAGAGCATTCAATGACTGATCGACAACTGCTCCTAATTTGTATGTTCATATATCATCTTTGATTTATAATTTCCACAATGACTTCAGTGAGCCAAGTTAAAACTAGTTAAAAGTATTGAACAGTCCAAGTATAAATCTCTCAATTGTTAAAGCTTCACATTATTTGTATGATACAAGCAATTTATACTTTCCAAGTCTTACATTTGGCCCTCTTTTTATAAATGCAAGAATTTCTTAAAATGCAAATTTTTTCTGGCCCAAAAATCTCAGAGCACCTTGTTCCCCACTTAACAGACCTGTTCAGACTCTTCTCTACTGCAAACTGACCTGCAACATTCATTTCAAGAACAAAACACCTTCTTGTTTTAACATAATGTCCTGGTCCTAGACATCCTTCAACTTGGTGTAAGCATGGTCATGGATGTTCAAACGATAAAACTGCTTGGCAAAACCCAAATTACAAAATTCAAAAACATGATCTAAACTTCAATAATTACACCATACTTCACAAACCAGATGGTAAAGATTAGTTGTGTGTGTTAACTGTGTAAAAATGTCCCTCAGCGCTAGGGTGGGAGAAGCAACTGAGAGATCAGAGGACATAAGCTGGTTTTCAGAAGAGAAGCAAACAAAAAGTCACACGAATAATTGAAGGATCAAAAATATTCAGATAAATGTAACAAAGAATAAATGCAACAAAAAGTTTTCCAGCCAAGCATTGAAGATCAAGTTGCAGGCCCGTGACACCACAATAGGTCTCTGGGGGAAACAACTGTTGCAGACAGTGGTGTGGAGACAACTGGAGGTGAGATTTATAATTTCAGTGCATACACTGTCATTAGAAGTTAGCTCAAAACTCTTCAAATAAAATTTTGATTAGTTGTTTTTTCAGTGCCTACTGGTTCTCACTTCCCATAAAATAAATTGTGATTCATTAAAGGATTTCATCCAATGACATTCACTAACTTAATGGTTCACAGAATCATAGAAACCCTTCAGTGCAGAAAGAGGCCATTTGGCCCATTGAGTCTGCACCAAACAATCCCACTCAGGCCCTACCCCCATATCCCTACATACTTACCCACTGATCTCTTTAACATATGCAACTCAGGACACTAAGGGGCAATTTTAGCACGGCCAATCAACCTAACTCACACATCTTTGGACTGTGGGAGGAAACTGGAGCACCTGGAGGAAACCCACACAGACACAAGGAGAATGTGCAAGCTCCACAGTGACCCAAGCTGGGAATCGATCCCTGGAACTGTGAAGCAGCAGTGCTAACCACTGTACTACAGTGCCGCCCTGAGTTGCTGGTCATTACTTCAGAATTTCCCATTTTAAGATGCAGAAGACTACAGCCCAAAATATTTTGTTTTTCCACACGCACCATAACGCTAAATAGCTCTCTCTTACCTATATTGATGTATGTAACATTGTACTGTACGGTGATGAACATGATGGCAAACTTGGCTGTGACCTGTAAGCAAATACAAAGAGTTCAGACTTCACCCATTTTATATGCATTCAAAATAAAATATACAACTGAACAACGAAATTGAAGGTGTCCATAAAAACAAATTATTGGTTTCCATTTTGCATTCCAATACAGTTTCCTTTTTTAAGCTGTAGTAACAAAGTCTAATTTTTTTTCATCATGTGGATTTCAGTGCCCACAATTTCCTCTTCGTAAACGTACACAGGAAAGAGCCTCTACAAATGATTCAGAGTCTATTCAGTGAGCGGAGCAAAAAAAAATGTCCAGCCAAGGGGAAAGAAATAAAAGAGAGGGCCATCGAAAGAGAAATTCAAGGTACAACTGGTTATGGTCATCTGTGGAGGTGGTTACAAACTGTAAGGTGGTGATAACTGATCTATACAAGAAACATCTTTCAAAGTCAGGAGAGCAGATGAAAAACAGTGATTCAAGGTTAAGGACAAACAATATTTCCCCTTTAGCTGCAAATTCATTTGTTTCCATTTCTCAATGTTTGATGTTACTGCCCTGTTTTAGGATTACTGGTTGAGAAAATTTGCTAATCTTCAATGTCTGTGTTTCATTTTGGGCAGAAACGTTCCTCTTATACTTCCCTGGTTACATTTTAAGTATCGAATCACGTTCCAGCTTGGCTACATTGCCAGTCTATGCATTAATCACTAAACCAGAACTTAGGAATGGTCACATAATGGGGACTTCCTCCAAAAGTCAAATTACATACTGAAATTGCTTTTAGTTTTCAGGTGCAAGCAAACATAGAACAAACTGATTGCATTTATTTTTGCAAACAAGATGCAGGACAGTTAATTGCAGAATTTAAGAACGGTACATTTCTATTCTAAAAAACAATTTGGAAAGGTTATTTATATTTAGTTGACTGGGTGGCTGATTCATGATGCAGTGATGCCAACAACGTGGGTTCTATTCCCATACCAGTTGAGGTTATTCATGAAGGCCCTGCCTCCTCAACCTTGCCCCTCGACTAAGGTTTAGTGACCCTCAGGTTATATGACAACCAGTCAGCTCTCTCTCAAAAAGGAGAGCAACCTATGGCCATCTGGCACTTCAGTGACTTTCATACTCGTGAGATCAGTAAAGCACATTAGCTGCAATATGCAAACGATTTTGAGCATTACGTATGTATTTGTGCAAATAGTTAATTCACTACTTTTGAGATCGAGACTGATTAATTTCAGAGAATGCTAAGGCATTACATAGTAGACAAACTTTTACACCATGTTTTCCTTCATGGATACATCCAAATCAGAATTCAAGGAAGGGAAAGCTGGGTGAAAATGACTTGAGGAAGAGATAGAACTTTTACATATTCAGGGTGGGAGCCTACCCCAGCTAACACTAGTCAACTAATTTTTCAGTCTGGAATGCAAGGATCAATTTTCAAAGATGATTTTGGGAAGAAATAAGAAGCTGGGTTGAAACTAAGTGGTTATAAAAATGGCGAACAAGACAGGTTTTCAAATCAAGAGAGTATTGGAACGATAAAAGCAAATTACTGCGGATGCTGGAATCTGAAATCAAAGGAGAAACCACTGGAAAATCTCAACAGATCTAGCAGCATCTGTAAGGGCAGAAAAGAGCTGACGTTTCAAGTCCAGATGACCCTTTGTCAAAGCTTTGACAAAGGGTCATCTGGACTCGAAACGTCAGCTCTTTTCTCTCAAAGATGCTGCCAGATCTGCTGAGGTTTCCCCGCATTTTCTCTTTTGGCGAGTTTTAGGATGAGTTTTGAAACATGTGCTGGCCAATAACGCAGGATAGATTCAACCAGAGCTAATTGGCAGCAACATCACAGTATCAAGAACAGACAGAACATGAGTATAGAAAGTGCGGGTGGCAAACTGAGAAGGATATGGCATTGAGCAATTGAATTGGTGGATGCCCAACCCCCTTCACTACAGTAAAAAAAAAAGGGCAGTTCACATTATGTTGCCGATCCCCTGCAAAGTCTCTACAAATGCCCAGGTGTCTATGGACCCCAACTATAAAATAGGGTGGCACGGTAGCACAGCAGTTAGCATTGTTGCCAGGGACCTGGATTCGATTCCTGGCTTGGGTTAGTGTGTGCAGTTTGCAATTCTCCTTGTATCTGCGAGGGTTTCCTTTGGGTGCTCCGGTTTCCTCCCACAGTCCAAAGATGTGCGGTTAGGTTGATTGGCTATGCTAAAATTGCCCCTTAGTTTCCTGAGATGCGTAGGTTAGCGGGATTAGTAGGTAAGTGTGTAGGGATACGAGTAGGGCCTGGGTAGTATTGTAGTTGGTGCAGACTCAATGGGCCAGATGGCCTTTTTCTGCACTGTAGAGATTCTATGAATATCAGCAGGCATCATAGATACCATTTGGAATGTCAACCCATTTCAAAGTGTTTCTCAATAGCATGCCATTGTATCTTAAAAAAGATACAGAAACACAATTTATGCTATTACTTGTCAAATAGTACCTTTATCTAATCACTATTGATTGGAATTATCACTCAAGAGAATCTATGTTTGGTTTTGAAAACTTGTTCAAACAAGTAATTCACAAGCAGCATTAAATATAACACGTACAACAGACTGAAAAAAATTCTCCTGGCATGATTGTTTCCTGGACTTTTTTTTTTAAACTGAAGCAATATTGGATTTGAAGAGGGTTAATGAGATGTTAAACTGCTGTGTCCAAGTTGTTCTATATTGTGCACAGTACAATATGTGTTCTAATGATCCCTTTGGATATCTCGTGTGACTCAGTGTCAAATTTAGATGATAGCTGTGGTTCTGTTGATCGCACTCTAGCCAGAAGATGGTGATTTTGGCCACATCATCTAAGCTGACACACCAGGACAGGACAAAAAGGGAGCACTGCCTAGAGATGTCATCTTTTGGATAAGTTATTCTTCCTCTCTCTCAGGTGGATGTTGAAGTCGGCCACATGAGAGAGAAGACAATTAGCTACCAAGTTTCCTAAATTGTAACAGAGATTGCTAATTGCTAAGCACTTTGTGAAGGGTGGTGGCCATGAAAAGCAACATAAATGCAAATTTTTAACAAACATACTCATTAAGCACCTTGGGGTATCTTTCTACATTAAAAAGGTGCTATGTAAATGCAAGTTGCTAATATATATTTGCTGCTACTTAATGATTGATAGGGAATATATTTAGGTTTGAGCATGCAAGATTTTGAAATATCAGTTGGCTCACAGCATAGTGGGAATCCAATCTCCAGTGAAGAAATAACATTTGTGATCATAAGTGGTGTTCTTGACCTTTGGAAGCTACATGTTTTATTTCTGTCAATAGCAGGATCATACATGTTTATTTTTGCACAAGTCATGCAAGATCATGTTTTAATGCCTCCCTTTCCTGTCAGGTATGATGCTCTTGGAGAGTCAGTGCAGACTTGATGGGCTGAACAGCCTCTGCACTCTAGCGGGTACTCTCATTCTAGGTGCTGTTCTTTAAGAACAGTCGAGGATGAAGTAGTTGAGCATCAAGATTGCATGCCATTTGGTTCAATAGAAAGGAAGGGGCAAGATCAGGACCTACAATATGGTGTCTCTGGCATGGGCTGAACATAATGGCTTTAGTCTTAGTGCTGGCAGATCCAAAACATGATGCTGACAGCAACTGGAAGATACAGCAGAAAAAAAAAGATATAAAGCTCAGCATTACTGGCACATGTTTGAAAACCGATTCCATGCTCGTGACACCATTTTCCAGATGTACAACTTATGGATGGAAGAGGAGAGTTCAAGGAAGGAAAATAGATCTTGCATCACAGAATTAAAAAAAGAGAGTTCGAGGTCCACAACCTAAAAAAGAGTGACAAAGTTCTGATGAATGTTCAATCTGAAATGTTAATTCAGTTTCTCCCTAGACAAAGGCCTGCAGAGTGCTTCCAGTGACACAAATACTTATTTGGATGTCATCTCACCTACATACATCAGCTATCCTCCTTGGTACTGCACCAGACCTTCACAACTGGATTACACTAAGCTTTAAAGAATATACGGCAGTGATTTTCTGATAGACATTGGAAGAGGAGTTCACATATTGCATAACTTTTTTTTGTTTTTTATTCCAATTCAATCAAATCAAGTCCAATTCAGAGTCTCAACAAGTTGAGGCATTCCCGATCCAAGCTGGCAAGATAGGGCTCTCACCTCCTGTCTGGGCTTGATCTACACAATCCAAGTGATTGGAGGAGGAGTTATGCCTACTCCAAAGTTTGATCTCATTTGCATCTTACCCAAAAGGTCAAGATGCCACTTTTAAAAATTGCTTCAAATTAAGCTAAGATGTAACCTAATGATTTCAACAAAGCACAGCATGTCAATACTACACTTGATCTTAGCCTAACTTATGTGGGAACACTTAAATCAAACTAGTTTCTCCTCAGTAATAACAATGCATCATATAATAATGTAGTCATATCCAATTAGAGTTTATTCACCACAACCTGAAAGGAGGGCATTAAATACCAAAATAGTGATCTTTTGGAATTTAACTTGCATGATGAGTGCAAACAAACATGTTGCATGATCCTGCTATTGATACCAAATAAAATGTGCAGCAATGAACAGTGCATGGCTGCAAAATAAAATGTAGTACATTTTATACCAAACAGGTGCCTGAAACACAAACGTCAAGGCTTATCCCAAGCTACTCATTTCACCAGAGGAACAAGCAATCTAGAGGCACATCAGGCTATGCTCAAAAGCATACTTAACTTAGAATGATATTTCAGCAACAGGGATTTATAGATTTGGCACACAGGGAAGCCATTTAGCCTTCTGTGCCAGCTCTTTGAGAGAGCTATCCAGTTAGTCATGTTCCTCTACTCTTTCCCAAAAGTCCTCAAGTTTTCCCCTCAAGTGTTTATCCAATTCTCTTTTGAACATCACAATTCAATCTGCATCTGCCATCCCTTCAGACAGTACAAATCAGGTCATAACAGCACAAATGGAATAAACCTTGCCTAACTTTGATTCTTTTACAAATTTCCTTAAATCTGTCTCATCTGGTCATCAACCATCTGTCATTAGGGACAGTTTTTCCTTATTTAGTCTTTCAAAACTGAACACTTCTCCTTGAATCTTCTCACAACCTTTGCCGTTGGAAGGAGAATGTCAGCTTTTCTACCTATCTGTTCATACCTAGTAACAAAAAGTCATTGGATAGAGCAGCAATGTGAGCTGGTGCAAAACATCATCCCTGAACTTGCTGAATTGTAATACTTCCTCAGGAAACTGTATGACATTGTCTAGCTCCCATTTCTAATGTTATTAACCTAATAAAATCTTCTCAAAGGAGTTGACACCGTTCCAAAAGGATGATAGCCAGAACTAAACACCACGCTCCAGCTCATATTTTATAAAGCATATTATAAAGATGAGCATACCTTCATATTTTTGTTCTTTATACTTATTTATTGCTACTGTACTTTCTTGCAGAGGCAGACACAATTAAAAAGCACTAATCTAAAAGTTGACTACCTGGTCATTAGCTTTGAAAATAGCATCCTGCTCTGGCTCCCCATTGGAAGGCACTGAAGCACAAAACTGGTATACTTACAGTAAATTCTAAACTTTGCACACTAAGTTATATTGGTCTGAAGTGATATATGAAGCAAGATCTTAAACTCATTCAAAACACACTTTAAAATAAAGAAAGCTAAGAAGCCTATTACAGAGTCTTTTGAGGTCCGTACATGTTGAGTTAAGCAGCAACTGACTGGTCAGAGATTCTTTTAATAAATGTTTTCATTGTTAATTACTGCCAATCAACCTAAGCATCAAAACTTAACAATTACAAGTGCAGAATTAGGTTTGGAGTACTTACAAATGTAAAATTTTAAAATATTTCTCATTTCTGTCTTCAACTACCTCCCCCCCATCTGTTTCCCTTTCTGATTTGACATTGAATTGATGGGCAAGTTCACATGTTCTTCTCAATTCAGACTGTTTATCTCACAAACCTCCATTCTAATTGACGAAGAAAAACAGTTGCTTGTCCTGTTTGCTCAGATCCCAGACACCCCATTTGCCTCAGTTGTTTTTAGTTTTCACTTCCAGCAACACGCCACAGAAAATAGTCAGATTTAAACAGGCAAGGACAGATCTATCTCATGGCTACAGAAAATAATGGCCCATTATATATAGATTTTTTTCAGAAGAGTGATAGTTTAATCACTCTATTTAAGTCAATTTGATCCCTGTACCGTAATTTCTAATCTTTTCGATAATTAAGTGGCACCACTGTGGATCTTAAATGCACCTTAACAGTTCAGTTGGAATCTGACATGATACAATGGCCTCGAGTTAATCATAGTCATAGTTTGCACTTTAGTTCTTTGATCCAGCTAAAGAAATAATTGATTACCCTTCAAAAGATTATCCACGTTTCCTCAACGAGAAGAAACAAATCTATATACAGCATTTTTTTCCCCTGATATTTTGTCAGATTGTGGCATTGTAAATAAATGAGTCCTGGCCATGAGACTTTGGCATTTTTGTTAATGTATTATTTTACAGGATGCAGGCATTACAGGCTAGGCCACCATTTATTACCCATCCTTAATTGCCCTGGAGAAGGTGGTAAATAAGAACATAAGAAATAGGAGCAGGAGTAGGCCATCTAGCCCTTCGAGCCTGCCCCGCCATTCAATAAGATCATGGCTGATCTGTCGTGGCTCAGTTCCACATTCCCGCTTTCTCCCCATAACCCTTAATCCCCTCTCTTATCAAAAACCCATCAACCCGTGTCTTAAAAATATTTAGCGAGGCAGCCTCCACCACCTCAACAGGCAGAGAATTCCAGAGATTCACCACCCTGAGTGAAGAAGTTCCTCCTCAACTCCGTTCTAAACCGCCCCCCTTTTATCTTGAGGCTGTGCCCCCTAGTCCTACTGTCTTTTTTGAGCGGGAAGAGTCTCTCCACCTCTATCCCATCCATCCCATTCATCATCTTAAACGTCTCAATGAGATCTCCCCTCATTCTTCTAAACTCTAACGAGTACAAGCCCAGTTTATTCAGCCTCTCCTCATAGCTCAACCCCCTCAACTCCGGTATCAGCCTAGTAAACCTCCTCTGCACTCCCTCCAAGGCCAAAATATCTTTGCGCAGGTGCGGCGCCCAAAACTGCACACAGTACTCCAGCTGCGGCCTCACCAATGCCCTGTACAGCTGCAGCAAGACCTCCTTACTTTTATATTAGTTCAATTCTCATCTTGGGTGACTGTTGAGTTTGCACGTTCTTCTAGTGTCTGCGTGGGTTTCCTCCAGGTACTCCAGTTTCCTCCCACAGTCCAAAGATGAGCCAATTAGGTGAATTGGCCATGCTAAATTGCCCCTTTGTGTCTCAAGCTGTGTAGGTTAGATGGATTAGCCATGGGAGATATGTGGGATTACAGGGATAGGGCAGGGCAAAGGGCCTGGGTGAGGTGCTCTGTCAAAGAGTCAGTGCAGGTTTAAATAACTTTCAATTGTCAAAATGGACATTTTTCCTCCCAAAAAGTGCATTTTTGCAATTGGTGCAGAGTTTAGTAAAACAGATATTGATTAAAAAGAACCGAATAAAAAGGAGGAAAGCAGAGATACAAACAAGTAATGTAATTATCAGAATTAGCGTCACACAGAAAAAGGTAGAAGTTGAAGAACATTCACTGGAAGTTTCAACGACTTCAATACAGTCGTGGAGCAGAGAATATTGCAACAGTTACCTGCTATAAACACCGCTCAATTGCAAAGTCAAGAGGATGTATGACAAGCAGCCAATTCAACATCACACTTCTCACACGATTGCCAGCCATAATTTCCAAAAATGTCACTAGGCTTGGAAACATTTGCAAGTGCAATAGTTACAATCTTGCTTCAAACTGGTTGCTGCAAGCTCATGTCACATCACATTTACAGCCTTGATGTCACCATACTCTCTTTTGCAATATCCACAACAGCATAAAATCAGATACTTCTTATCTATGTTTTACAATGTTTGCCATTACTGTCATACAGGGTACACAAAAGCTGTGCTCATTCCCATGGTAAAATTCTCTCATTGAAGCTGTGTACACTCATTAAGGGATGAGATGGAGTTTAGAAAAGTAATTATTTCATTTGGCTCTTTTCACCTCCCAGAGAGATCCCTCAACACAGTAAGAAGTCTCACAACACCAGGTTAAAGTCCAACAGGTTTATTTGGTAGCAAAAGCCATAAGCTTTCAGAGCACTGCCCCTTCGTCAGGTAGGTGGGAGTTCTGTTCATAAATAGGACATATAAAGACACAAACCCAATTTATGTGGTTGGATTGCAAGTCTTTACAGGTAATCCAATGTGACTGGACAGAGGGTTAAGCACAGGTTAAAGAGATGTGTATTGTCTCCAGACAGGACAGTTAGTGAGATTTTGCAAACCCAGGCAAGTTGTATGGGTTACAGATAGCATAGTAAAAGGTCTGACAACACCAGGTTTTAGTCCAACCGATTTATTTGATAGTAAATTCACTAGCTTTCGAGGGGATTCCCTCTTCTTCGGGTGAATGGAAAGTTCTGGTGAATTTACTATCAAATAAATCGGTTGGACTAAAACCTGTTGTCAGGCTTTTTTTTTTAAACTGTGTTTACCCCAGTCCAACACCGGCATATCCACATCATTACAGATAGCATGACATGAACCCAAGATACCAGGTGGGACCGTCCTCAGGTCTGCGGAACTTGGCTATCAGTCTCAGATCAGCGACTCTGCCTTGTAGTGTGTCGCGAAGGCCGCCTTGGAGAACGTTTACCCGAAGATCCTAGGTTGAATGCCCGTGACCGCTGAAGTGTTTCCCAACAGGAAGAGAACATGCCTGCCTGGTGATTGTCAAGTGGTGTTCATTCACCCATTGCTGTAGCGTCTGCATGGTCTCCCCAATGTACCATGCCTCAGGACATCCTTTCCTGCAGCATGTCAGGTAGACAACGTTGGCTGAGTTGTAAGTGTATGTACCGTGTACCTGATGGAGGGTGTTCTCATGGGAGATGCTGGCATCCGTGTCGATGATCCGACATGTCTTGCATAGGTTGCTGTGACAGGGTTGTGTGGTGTCATAGTCACTGTTCTCTTGGAGGCTGGGTAGATTGCCACAGACAATGGTCTGTTTGAGGTTGTGCGGTTATTTGAAGACAAGAACGGGATGGCCTTGATGAGATGCTCGTCTTCAATGACATGTTGAAGGCTCTGAAAAAGATGTGGTAGCTTCTCTGTGCCGGGGAAGTATTGGATGACGAAGGGTACTCTGTCCGCCGTGTCCTGTGTTTGTCTTTCGAGGAGGTCGGTGCAGTTTTTCACGGTGGCCTATCAGAACTGTCGATCAATGAGTCGAATGCCATATCCTGTTCTTACGAGGGCATCTTTCAGCGTCAGGTGTTTGTTGCAATCCTTTTCATCTGAGCAGTTCCTGTGTACACGGAGGGTCTGTCAATAGGGGATGGCTTCTTTAACGTGTTTAGAGTGGAAGCTGGAGAAGTGGAGCATAGTGATATTTTTTCTGTTTTTTTCACCTATTCTATGCGTGTGATACAGCCTTGTTCCAATGTGACCACGTACTTCTCTTGTGGGAAGGAGTCAAGGGAACTTTTAAAAAGACATTAACAACTTACTGGTACTTTAAAATGTATTTTTGAAACTTCAGTGTTGACATCTTTTATAAACTCTTCACTGACTTACATTTATCATTAGCCACTCTTAAATGGACAAGAATTTAAATGCTTATTAAATTTATTCCACTTTCAAAGGCTTTTTAAAAAAATGGTTGCCATTGACATTCTCAATTCTGGTCATTTTTTGTTCCCACCTACTACACATCAAAATTCCCTTACTATTGTGCAGTGAATTTGTTGCACATGAAAGTTAATGTTATTGGGGTTTACATATGACATGAATTTGTATGATTTATATTAAACAGTCTTAGATACATAATACATATTCATACCTATAATTGCAATCTGGAGAATGAAAAGCTTATGACCAGATAATCTACAACAGTTGGACTACCCATTACATTGTATCTGATACTGTAAAGCATGATTGGCCTTGTATGATCCCACTATCAAAACTCAATACCTGTGAAATGATCATTTTGCACTCAAATTCCCAAGTATAAAGAAGTTTTAATTTGGTTTAAAATGTATAGTAAACAGGACAGGTGTACAAATATTCAACAACTGAGGTTTGCCAAGTTTTAGGAATGGACAATTTCATAAGCAGAAAGATTTGCACTTTTAGTGCCAAAGTATAGGAAACAAAAACACAATAGGGCTGCTTGGTCCGTCTTGTCTGTGGCAGCTAATTGATAAAAAAATCCAAAACAAATCATTCAGCGTTTCAAAACACTTCATATACAAACTATTCAGAAATGCAGGGTTACATAGCAAAAACACCACAGGATATCTGAACATCAAGTCAAATGGCCATTTAAATGATTTTGATGGTCTTCAGATGGAATTTATACATTGGAAAATCCCTAATCTTTATTGTGACATGTAATCTTTCACAGAAGAAATTGATATAGAGAGGCTGTCATTGGACTGGAATAGGCACAGTAAGTAACCTGGTGTTGAGAGATTTCTTACAGTAAAAATTGGCTCGCTTTAACACCTCCCACAATAATACACTTCAATATTATACTGGAGTGTCAGCCTAGATTGTGAAGTCCAACTTGAACTCTCAATCTTTTAAAATAGGGGTTGAAGCATTACCAAGGCCAAACAAACGTTGCGGTTTAAAACACATGATCATCTTCAGAGTTCCTATTAGGGAGGGAGGTATCACTATCTGGAAGGGAACAGAAGAGAAAGACAGTGAACTGGATACCCTCAGGAATAGGGCATTAGAGCCAGAAAATGGTATAGTAATGTCAATATCGACATAAACACTAGATCAGAAATCACTGCCAGCACTGATTTCCTCCCATCTCTATTTAAATTGTGCGCATATGTTGGTAGTGTGACAGCTGCTGAATTCTGCCGCTCATTCAATTACACATTGGCTTCATTTTGAGATTATTTCAAGCAGGACAGAAGAAATTTGGAAACGTACTGGCACAGTCACACAAGTTAAAAAACTAATTTTAATGACATCTATGCTAAAGTAGAAAACTGGATACCTGAGATTGAGTCACAAGCATATCAATTTAATAGGGCGAGTCAAACTATATCAAGCGACCAAGCAAGTCTCAGGTTATTTATAATCATCACCTCAGCCCAAGATTTGATTACAGTATGTATTCTGCACCCAAGATCATTTGCTTTCAATGTTTATTCATGGAACTTTTAGTTAACAACCTTTGAGAATATCAAAAATACGTTGTGATTTCTAACCAACATGTTAGGTTCCACAAAGGTGAGGACTTCATAAAGTATCAAGACAATAATTTCACACCAATGGGCGCTTTCTTAGTGTTTTGTTCCTGTAACAGTACACAAGACACCAAGGAGTCAGGCCAAGACTGTAATTCAATACTGAGATGCTTGAACTCTTTTTTAAAGAAGCTTGACATGGCTGTTTATGAATCCTAATTGACTTTACAATCCATTGGTTTCTTTTCGACAAGTTGCGTGCAAACCCTTTGTTGCAATTACGTAGCTAATTGTTACCAGCAAACAATTAGAAACAAGAGATTTCATTAGCATAAAGCATAAGAGCAAAGGTTAAGTGGTTTATCACACAAACATGGAATGGATTGCTTTATTTAACAACAGATTATGGAACAGGACAAGAGGATTATTATTTTTTTCTTTGGGGTATCAGGGGAACAGTGGTGGTGCTTGGAGTTTCACTGTGGGAGTAAAAGGAAGGGAAAAAATTACGAGCACAAGCATTCCGTGCATTGTGTTGAAATTTCTATGACATTAGAAGACAACCCAGGAATCTTAACAAGAAGATTAAGAATAATGACTGCTCAACTTGCTTAGGATCCACGCAGCCCAGTGATAAAAACCTCAAGCTTTTCAAACTTGACTGGATTTTAATCCAAATAATGGAGGTGAAAGGGCAGAGTTCTAATAGTATTACTGCAGTCTACATCTACAAACAGGTCTCTAAAATTTGATACTAAAACTGAAAGAAACAAATGAATAAGTTCTATTATAAAGCACACATTCACACACTGCATCTTTTTCAATTAAACAAATGCTTGGGGGAAAGCATTCCCTGGGTCAGTCCCCACAGAAGTGCCTTCACCACGTCCAACTTGCCTGGTTTGACCTGAAGCAAAAGTTTGCCAGTTAACTGCCCTGGTGCATTCGCTATGGCAGCACCTTTACCAATCAGGGTCAACTTGCCAACCAATCAGCACTCATGTACTGTTAATTATTGACCCCGTAACAATTGACATTCTTGCAAGTCTGCCCTGATGAGTGCAGGGTGAAAGGCTTCAACAGCATAATACTCAAGTTATTTACCACCAAACCAAAATTAGGAGTTGTACATCATTTATTTTGAACACAAGTCTCTACCAAGAGTTTTTTTTTATTTAATTTGATTTTCACATAATAGTTTTGACATGCATACAAATTGTGAGCAGGAGCAAGCCATTCAGCCCCTTGAGCCTATTCAACCACTCAATAAGATCATGGCTGATCTGACCATGGTCTGAATTCCACTTTCCTTTCTACCCACTAAACCCATCAACTTTCGACAATCAAGGATTTAACTCAGCCTTAAAAATATTCAATTACCCTGCCTACACTGTTCTCTGGAAAAGAGAATTCTACTGACTCTCAAACATCAGAAAAATATCATCTGTCTTAAATGGGAGACCCCTTATTTTTAAGTGGTGACCCATAACTCCACTCTCCTTCATTAGAGATAGCATCCATCCTATCAAGTCCTCTCAGGATCTTATGTTTCATTGTTATTGCCATTCATTCTTCTAGACTCCAATGGATATAGAAAACCTATCCAATCTTCCCTCCCAAGATAATCCCCTTCATCCTATCAGTTGATAGGAACTGCTTTGAATGCAATTATGTCCTTTCTTAAAAAAGGAGACCAAACTATGGAAATGAAAGTTCACCACATCCACAAATTCCTCTTGTCCACACTGCTGGTTACTTCCTGAAAAGGTTGAGCATGATTTCCCTGTCCCTAATCCTTCATGATTCTACTCACGTATCGAAATTTGCTAAATACCCCACCATAATGTCCTTAATAAGCAAATTGTAGAATTTTCCAAATGACAGATTAAGCTAACCAGCCTGAAATTTCCTGCTTTGTGTCACCCTCCTTTCTTGAATAGAGGAGTCACATTTGCTATTTTTCAATCCAATGGGACCTTTACAGAATCTAGAGTTTTGGAAAATTGAAACCAATGTATCGACTATCTCAGCAGTCACTTCTTTTCAGATTCTAGGATGAAGTCCATCAGGAGGTGGTGACTTGTTAGATTTTAATTCTAATAATTCTCTCAAAATAATTATCACCAGGGAAAGAAATATTAAGTTTCTCCTATTTTGATAAACACTTATTTCTGGGACACTCTTAGCATCCACTACAGTGAAAACATATACAAAATATTTGTTCAATTCATCTGCTATTTCCTTATTTTCCATTATTAGTTCCCCAGATTCCCTCTATAGAGGGCCAATATTCACTTTATCACTCTTTCCATTTTAAAATATCTGTAGAAACTGTTAACTACCTATTTTTAATATTTCTTGATAGCTTTCGCTCATACTCTAATACTTTTCATTAGTCTCAGTCATTCTTAGCCACTTTTTAAATTCTTTCCAAACATCCACTAACTTTCGCAGAACTGTACATTTTTTCTTCTAATGTGACATTATCTTTAACTTCCTTAATTAGCCATAGAATCATACAGTGCAGAAAAGGTCCTTCAGCCCATGGATAATACTTCCATCGCTTAGTTCTCACTGGAATTTATCTTTGAGTGTTATGAAGTATCTTCACAAATGTCTACTACTGTATGTCTACTGACTTTCCCTTAAACCTATCGCACAGTTTACTTTAGCCAACATTCTTC
Source organism: Carcharhinus amblyrhynchos (assembly GCF_965287045.1). Classification (NCBI taxonomy): domain Eukaryota; kingdom Metazoa; phylum Chordata; class Chondrichthyes; order Carcharhiniformes; family Carcharhinidae; genus Carcharhinus; species Carcharhinus amblyrhynchos. The sequence continues at coordinate 13,318,518 of NC_137339.1, forward strand.
ACACCCTCAATCAACAGAATGCTCAAACAACAAACCCATGGGACAATCATGAACATTTTCCTGGATAATGACTGGAAGTGAAATCCTAGAAGAGCTTTCCTTTCCAAGCAGACGACAAGATCAAACGTAGCAACTTCTGCCCCAAATAATCTATCAAACCCATTATTCAACCTTGCACCTTTCAACTCTGCATGACTCACATCAAGTGATTGCACAATGAAATCATCAGAGGTGTTTTTGAAAAAAAAGTTATTGCGGCAGACATCCAATGACTTCACATCCTTCTGGACAGCAATGGACACAGCATGAAGTCTTGTGTTGCATCTGTCTGTATCCTGGACAGTCTAGGGAAGTGTCACTCGGCACACAGCACATATTAGCAGCTGCAGTCTCATTATGACACCAAAAACAGTTGGTGAAATATTGTAAAATTAGTCTTCCTTATTCTTTGAAACTGTAAACTTTGATGTAGAAGTCAAAATTGTAAGAAAGGCATTTGAAGAACTTCTGGAATGCTCATGAAAAAACACTAAACAATATGGCCTCAGTATTTGAAACTATCTTTTCATCTGTCAGTCAGAATTTTAAAAAATTCATGGGATGTGGGTGTTGCTGGCTAAGTATTGTCCATCCCTAATTGCCCTCCAGAAGATGATGAACTGCCTTCTTGAACTACTACAGTCCAAGTGTTGTAGGGCACCCAGTATTGTTAGGAATGAAATTCAATACATGCATTAAAACTCAGTGAAGTTTAAGGGTAAACTAGATACTGAGCAAAATTACCCATAAATGTGGCATGAGCTAGTAAGCTCACTCAAAGAGGCAGAATAGATGGCCAAAATGGGAGACATTATGCTGTTTCAGTAAGCAGGGCAGAATGCGGCTTTGCCTGTGACTTGGAAACATCTGCTGCTAACACTGTGGATTTAATAATGCAAAACATTGCACCTAATATGGGTTTGTCAAGGGATAGGCAAAGTACATGTCAATATTTGCATCGGATTTGTGGTTTCATTTATAGTTGCACAATTTAACAGGTAAAAAACACACAAATCAACCACAAACCAGGGGAGAGGTGATACTTCCAATCACAACTTACTGAGCACAAGCAAGATAAAACAAGGATGAGTAGCCTGCAAATCTATCAATGAAAAGAACTAATCAAATGACTCAAAATAGGTTGAAAACCCTTTTGGCTGCCACCCTAGTTCCATCAGTAGATTGAATATTGGAAATAGGGTCATCATGGAGACCCTTCAGTGAAGGAGGCCATTTGGCCCATCAAGTCTGCACCAACAACAATCCCACTTAGGCCATATCTCCACACCCCCACATATTTACCTCCCCCCACCCCCCAAATCCCTCTAACCTATGTAACCCGGGACACTAAATGGCAATTTAGCACAGCCAATACACCTAACCCAGACATCTTTGGACTGTGGGAAGAAACCCACACAGACACAGGGAGAACATGCAAATTCCACACAGTGACCCAACCCAGGTCCCCAGATCTGTAAGGCAGCAGTACCAACCACTGTGCCACCCAATCATAAAGCATTAAAGAAAATCAAAACTTCAAGAAAATTGCGTTTCCTTGTACAACGACATTGGTGTTTCAAATGCTTCAAACAAAATTTTTGGTCAGGAGCTCTCAGAATCCTGAGACTTGAGTTCATAAGGCTTTCTCAAGCTACAGTACCCTAGGTCAACCTTTAGTAAGATGGCTTACTATGGCTACCTGGATGGGGCAGTGCAATGTGTGTACATCATATGTGGAAAGAGCACACACCAAGGCTTAATTCCAAGTCATTAAATTCATCAGATTTCAAAGAAAGTTTTTATTCATTAGAAAGAAAATCTATAACCTCCAGTCCTTTCAGCAGTGGCAGACCATGGCCAAGGATGGACAATAAGCAAGGCCAGTGGTGAACACTTCAAGCAAGTGAAGAGTTTGTGCATAAAACATCAACAATTTTTAAACTCTTTCAGGTAATTCTATTCAAGGCATAGTTATATAAATAGACAAGATCATGCACAGGGATATCTTTAGTAACTGTAATGAGGAGGGAACACATTTCATCTACTTGCAGTGGATAAGGGAAAACAGAATTTGCAAAAGCCAATTGAAAACATGCACCTCACCGTTTCACACAAATGGCAACGCAACTTTTAACTTTTCAGAAAATGTAACATTTATAGGTGAACCCGGCATGGAAATACCAAAGTGACATGGTAATTCTTCCCTCATTTTCTGGGCAACTGGAGAAAAATACATTCTGTATCTTTAATATCATCTTCCCAGATATAAATTAAGACAAACTGAAAAATGTTGCACAGCTTGTGTGAGAATCTGGATAATGTCCTACACTAACAGATGAAAATTGAACATTTGAGAGCCAAAGATTTCACCTCAATATTCAAAAGCAATTTTAATTTTATGTTGAAATTGCAGTATCAAGACTGTGAGCAGTGCCCTAAAATGGAGCCTGCAGAGTCACTACACAAATGCAACAGGTAACTTGCAAAAACTACTGGTCATATTTCCACCACCATCCAAAAGTGTCCCCATCCTAGCGGGGGTATCCTTTCATAAGCACCAGCATCTCAGCAGAATGCAACTTTTTATCAACCAAAACAATAAATTTCAGCAGCCTACTTAACCATTAAAAGTATTCAATGGGCACACATTTTCCAGCTGATATCACCAATCATCATAACAGGGGAATGAATCCTACTGACTTCTCCTTGCACAGCAAGAACTCACATCTTCTAACTTATTCTTTTGTGGTCACTAAGACAAGAGTTATGGAATAATTCCCAGGAGGATATTTCCTTCTCCATTGTTATAGTTGTACAAGTGTTCAAAAGAAAATGTAAAATAGGTCAACTTTCCAGAATAAATAAGACAAATCTGCTATAACCTACATTTTGCCCTTCTTAAAAGTGGATTCAATTGGCAATATTCCAATCTTTCTGGACAAAGAACAGATCCCAAGTCTTTTATCTAGAGTTACTAATACATAGTCATAGAGATTTACAGCATGGAAACAGGCCCTTTGGCCCAACTTGTCCATGCCGCCCTTATTTTTTTAAAAGCCCCTAAGCTAATTCCAATTCCCTGCATTTGGCCCATATCCCTCTGTACACATCGTACCCACATAACTATCTAAATGCTTTTTAAAAGATAAAACTATGCAGAGAATTGAATCCATGGAGGAATCTGAAAACATGGATGAAAACTTTAAAATTGAGATGCCCCTTAACAACCTTGGCAGTTATCCATTTCAGGGACTAAATAAAAGTATTCCCAGCATTGAACTTGAACTGTAACTTTGAAAACATAAATACTACTCATTTAAATATGCCATCTTTTCATCAAAAAGAATCAATTATTTTTTGCAGTCTGAATTGCTAACATTGCATCATTTAAACATAGCCTTGCGTGTCTTTTTAAACCTACTGCAGCTGTACTATGTATCTGAATTGTCCACTAAAAATTCCACAATTTTGAGAAACAATATCTTATTTGAAAAACATCAGACAGCAGCGTTTTAAACATAATCCATGATATCATTTTATAGTTTAAATCAAAGTAGATTAATCAAAGAATGAATAATCAGAAGTTAGCTTATGCTGATGATATTAGAGTACATAAATATGATTATTCCAGTTTCTACTGGAAGTGGTTAGTTTTATAATCAAAAGCTGCATGCTAATATTCACAGGCAAAATGTAGATTATGGTCCCTACATCTAATAAGTGTCTGTAATAAACCATTATAAACTCCACATATCCAAACCCAAAAGTTTCCAAAAATGTTACACATTATAAATATTGGGGTCAGTCATGAAGAAAATATTCTCAGCATTTCCAGCTTTTCCTTGTAAGTTGTGAATCATTGAAGTTTGAATACTGATTTTGCAAGTTGACCCAAATATACAACAGGTACCCATTAAAAAGGGGTTGATGATGTTGAGGCAGGTTCATGAGTTCAGGAACTATGGCAACATTCTAGACAATTCTTGTTATACAAAGATTTATTTTTGTTGACATAAGTATTTTTAATTGTGAAAATAGTTTTATGCTTATGCTGTGGAAGACGAATGAATGGCAAATCACAAAAAGTAGGAACTCGAAGGGAATCAAATAGAATGGAATAAACTGAAAAAAAACTTAGTAAATAACAACGTGGGAAAGTGAAGAGTGGGGTAATCATAAGAGGCTGAGGCAGGAGTAACAACTGCCAGAAATTGAAGAAAATGTAAGTTTATTGGCATTTTGAGAAGAGATCATCCTTATGTCTTAATTTGATTTATTATCACACGTATTAACATATAGTGAAGAGTATTGTTTTTGGCTCGCTATACAGACAAAACATACATTTTTTTTTAAACACTACAGCACAAACAGGCCCTTCAGCCCACAAGTTGCGCAAATCACTTCTATACTTACTAAGCCATTGACCTATCTATAACCCCCAATCCCATTAGGTCCCATATACTCATCCAGAAGTCTTTTAAAAGACCCCAGCAAGTTCACCTCCACCACCACTGATGGCAGCCAATTCCATTCACTCACCACCTCAGTGAAAAACTTACCCCTAACATCTCTTCCTGCACCTTAAATCTGTGTCCTCTCATAGCGACCATTTCAGCCCAGGGAAATCGCCTGAGAATCCACCCTATCTATTCCTCTCAACATCTTATAAACCTCTATCAGGTTGCCTCTCAACCTTCGTCTCCCCAGGGAGAAGGGTCCCAGCTCCCTCAACCTATCTTCATAAGGCATGCCTCCCAATCCAGGCAACATCCTTGTAAATCTCCTCTGCACCCTTTCAATAGCTTCCATGTCCTTCCTATAGTGAGGCGACCAGAACTGCGCACAGTACTCCAAGTGGGGTCTGACAAGGGTCTTATAAAGTTGCAGCATTACCTCCCGACTCGTAAACTCAATCCCTCGATTAATGAAGGCCAGTACACCATACGCCTTCTTGACCACATCCTCCACCTGCGAGGCCGACTTAACAGTCCTATGGACCCGGACCCCAAGATCCTTCTGCTCTTCAACACTGCTAAGACTCCTACCTTTGATATTGTATTCCTTCATCCCATTGGTCCTGCCAAAATGGACCACTACACATTTATCTGCGTTGAAGTCCATCTGCCACTTCTCCGCCCAGTCTTGCATCCTATCTATGTCCCGCTGCAACTTCTGACATCCCTCCAGACCATCCACAACACCACCAACCTTCCTATCGTCTGCGAACTTACTTTTAATATTCATTATATTGTTCTTAGAGAAGGGAAAGAGAGAGAATGCAGGATGTGGTGTTACAGTCATAGCTAGGGTATAGAGAAAGATCAACTTAATGCAAGCTAAGTCCATTCAAAAAATCTGATGCAGCAGGGAACAAAGTGTTCTTGAGTCAGTTGGTACATGACCTCAGCCTTTGGTATCTTTTTCCTGAAGGAAGAAGGTGGAAGAGAGTGCATCCAGGGTGCATGGAGTCCTTAATTATGCTGACTGCTTTGCCAAGGCAGCAGGAAGTATAGACAGAGTCAATGGATGGAAGGCTGGTTTGCATAGTGGATTGGGCTACATTCACAAATTTTTGTTGTGCCTTGCAGGCTTGGGCAGAGCAGGAGCCATACCAAACTATGATACAATCAGAAAGAATGCTTTCTATGGTGCATCTGTAAAAGTTGGAGTCATAGCTGACATGCCAAATTTCCTTAGTCGTTGAGAAAATAGAGAAATGTCTGATTATTCATTCTATGATTAATCTACTTTACAATTTAAACTATAGAACGATATCATGGGTTATATTTAAAACGCTATTGTCTGATGTTTTTCAAATAAGATTTGCTTCTCCAAATTGGGTTTTTTTCTATCTATAGTGTTGGCATGGGGGGGGGGGGGGGCACGCCACAATGACAGGTTGGTGATCTGGACACCTACAAACTTGATGCTCTCAACCCTTTCTACTTCGCTCATTTTTCTTTTTCACTCATTTCTACTTACTTCACAAATTTCTGCTTCAAAATAATATACTTGTTGTCTCCATTCTTAAATTCAAACCTTGACCTAATATAAATTTCATAAATCATGCCCTTTGTGATCATAATATGGTACAGAACTTGCACCATTCCCAATCTCAGCACATCTTATCGTGCAGTGATCAAACATGGTCCCACTAATACAAATGTTTTTAATTAACTGAGTCACTATGACCGAGATACATACAAGAAGCAACTTTCTCTAATAGCCATACCATTTCCTCTTGATTTTTTAATGATATTGCCAGCACTGCATCCCACATTAACATCCAACAGAATCTCAACTGGTCCAGCCACTAAAACACTGTGGGGCAGAGACTTTGAATGTTGCAGTGAATAATTTACTTCTGGACTCCCAAAGCCTTCCATCTACAAGCCACTAATCAGAAATGTAGTGTAACATTTTCAACATACACTAACAACAGTCAAAAAACTGAACCCTACCCACTAGCCTCACAATGCCAGTACTACTAGCATTGCTAGGCGATACTACTACCACAGCACCATAAGCAGTCTCCCAAACTCCACACAGGCTATGTGCAGCTGGTATACCAACAGTTCCTTAAATCAGGTACCATCCGGACTTCGAAATATATCACCATTCTTTCATCACTGCTGTATCAAAATGCTGGAACAACCTACCCAACAATACTGAAAGAGCAATTTCACCAAAGACTGCAGAGGTTCAAAAATACTTTCCACAAGCAAACAGGAATGGACAATAAATGCTGGTCATGCCAGCAAAGTTTAAACTAAGTCTCCAGATACTAATTATGGCACATACAACCAACATAGTGTGTCTGCAATCATCAGCAGAAATGGGCAGTGTGCGATTCCAAAACACCAGTAGCAGAGAAAAATCTAGCATAAGTGAATTTGAACGTAGGTGTGTTTAACCAAAAGTAGATCGAGTTTTGAATTTAGTTTTCTTAGTCACTCCTCAATTGCTTGTGCCTTTGCATACAAATGTACCACTTGTCTAACTCATTTTGAAGTCGTCAGATCTTTGCGTGCGTCTATATTCCTTACTTTATTGCACTCTGTATTTTGTCATCAACAAATTTTATCCAGACAATCTATGAACAATGTGAGTTCAAGCTAGATTTCACTTAAAAATTCATTCCCCCAATAAACTACACAGCAGTTAAGCGTACTAGGTTGTTCTAGCTCCATAGTTCAAGTTATGAGTTTTCACACACGGCTTTACTATTGGAAATGCCATTATTTTATCTTATAACATCCTCAAAAGAAGTTTGTGTGTTGGGAACTTCCCGTGCTACACTGCTACAAAGACTACTTCCTCCATCCTGTCCCTTAGAATAGACTATTTTTGAACTTCCTACTGATTTAAAATTCAAGGGACTAAAATAACTAGGATGCATTCATTAAGTGTGCACCTGATAGTAATTCAAGTCTGGAATTCAAAAAGCCCATTTTCAAACAAAAATGAATATGCATTTATATGGAGAACTTGAATTTTATACAAAACCACTTCACAGTCATTAAGTTATTTCATAAGTTTTTAGGTAATCACAACAGCTTATGTGTGCACAATAAAGGTCCCAGAAAAAGCAAATAAACGAATGACCAGTTAATTTGTTTTGGTGTGTTAACTGACAGATGGTAAATGTTGGCAGAACTCCCTGCTCTTCGTAGTAAAAGTACCATGCACACACAAGATAAATGCAAAATATTTATGCTAGAATCTGAAACAAAAACAGAAAAATGCTGAAAAATCTCAGCAGGTCTGACAGCATCTGAGGAGCTAGAGTAGAGCCAACATTTCTAGTCTAGATGACCCTTCATCAGAGCACACACACTTACATGTTAAAAATTCTTCAAGTTAGAGCGCTTCAGGATCATGACCTTCTTATTCAAAGATAATTCATTGAACCAAGTTGACAATCAGCATTCAACTGTGGCCACCCTATAACCCACGAGTTGAGAAACAAGAAGAGCAAGAACATGACATATTATCATCTCTTTTCAAAAATGTTTGTGCTTTTTAGTATCTCTTTTAATTGTTCTTGACAGGAGTGTGTCAGTGGCAAAGCCACATATATTACTCATCCCTAGTTGCCTTTAAGCAGTTGATGGTGAGCTGCCTTCCCGGTTGACTGTAGTTCAAGTGGTGTATATACATCCACAGTGCTATTAAAAAAGGGGTTTCAGGACAATGACCTAATATATCAAGTAATTCCTAACAAACACTACTCACCTCCTTCCCACCTCCCAAAATAAAGTATTAAGAGTTAGCGTAACTTCAAGAGGATCCTATCATTTAAACTTAATTTGTAAATTAAAGATTTCCATTGCAGTCTGAATTCCCCAATTAGGTTGCAATTACTGTCTATTCAAATCATAATGTGGTTTCTAACAAGCAAAACTCTACAATTAGATCCAAAGCTTTGATAAATTCAGTACAAACATCAACTAACATTGATCAATAATTCTGTTTATTTTCATGTAGAGCTGACAGGATAAAACAGGGCAATAAGATGAATCTCTCAGCTACAATAGAAAACTAAAAATTCATCCATCTAGGTGGTTTTATTAAAACTGCAAAAATTAAGTGCAAAGATGCCAACCACAGGAACAATGATCATAAAAGCGCAGCAAAGGTGGGCTGGGCACTAAATGCCTAACAAAATATCTTCCAGGGTAATCTTATATGATAAATGCTGGCAAATGTTCCTGGGGTGGAAATTCAAATGACATAAGCATTGTCTAAAGACTAATATTCAAAAGTCTGGCATCTCAACTGATATATTCAGGGCATAATATTCATGACAAAATATGACTCACAATGGCACAGTACAGCTTGAAGCAATTTCTATCAAGCTTACTGAAGAAAGCATAAAGGGAATAGTCCCTGAGGTTGTCTGCCAATATGTTGGCAGTTGTGTTGCAAATATTCTCACAAGAGTTGCAGACATATGAAAACTTACAATTGCTCACAGGTTGTAAGCTGTCATTACCAACAACGCTCAACAAATTAGATGACAATATGACTTCAATAAGGGACAAATTGTCTACATAAACGCTTTGCTGCAGAACTATTTACTTTTACAGCTAAAAACACAGAAGCTCATTATAATAGAGCATTCTTCAGTTTCATTGAACACTTTGGTTTAATTTATCACAAGTAGGCTTACATTAACACTGCAATGAAGTTACTGTGAAATTCTGTCCAAGTGTGCCAGAACAGGCACCATAGTGGTGACCAAGGAATTTTCACAGTAACTTCATTGGTGTTAATGTAAGCCTACTTGCAATAATAATAAAATCCCCTAGTCACCACCTGTTTGGGTACACTAAAGGAGAATTTAGCACAGCCAATGTACCTAACCAGCATATCTTTCAGACTATGGAGAAAACTGGAGCACCTGGACAAAATCTATGCAGACGTGGGGAAAAGGTGCAGACTCTACACAGGCAGTGATCCAAGCCCGGAATCGAATTCTGGTCCCTGGCGCTGTGAGGCAGCTGTGCTCACCACCATGTTACCCTTTATAGTGAACATTCTGAATTGATCATAAGTTAAATTTTGAAGAAGCTGAAACGCCAGTAAAGAGTACGTCTCAAGTTGATTGACAATAAACATGCAACCTGTAACACACACAGTTTCCTTATTCAAAGTACAGACATGAAGTTCAAGCAGAGTGGCCATCACTTGGTGCTAAACAGCAGGTACAAGAGAGGACCTTGAGGATGAATGCGTGTGTGTGTGTGTGTGTGTGTGTGAGAAAGAGAGAGAGACCCCCTCTTGTGAATCCCTCTCCAAACTGTGCAGATGTTGGGAAGTGTGTGTATACATATACACAGCTGGCCCATTCCAACTAAGATGACCATACTGCACCCCCACCTGAATCCTGCCGTTCAAATCTGGCCCTCTTCACAAGCCGCCCCCTCCCCACGCGTTTACCTCGAACATCAGCCCCAGCAGAATCACCATTGCGACGCACGACACGATATCCGCATGGTTCTGGATCACGAACTCATGACTGAAGACGGCAGGGTTCTTGCTTTTCTTCCTCAGGCCCATGATGGCTGACGACTCAAATTACTTTCTTTTTTGTAAAATTCCCTCTCTCTTCAAACTCAAAAAGGTAAAGAAGGCAAAACTTTGAAAAGGGTTGGGGAGGGGGTAAAAAAAAACCAAGGCTCCGAATTAAAAAGAAATCAACATTCCCCCCTCCCTCCCGCCCACCCCAAGCTCCTCGACGTTGAGCCGAGCCGCCTCCTTCGCTGCCCCGCACTGCCCACAGCCGCGCGGCACTGACGCCCCGCTCGAGCAACCATTCCTTGTGCCCACGCACTTGGATCGACAGACGGGCCAGCCAATCAGAACGCCGCTTAGCCTGGGTCTCGGTCCCGCCCCCTTCAGCAACAGTCCGTTGACCCGTCCCTCCGCTGATTGACAGGGAGATCAGCCAACCGAATTGGCCACTTTCAGCCCCCGTGGCAGCCAAACAGGAGGGGGCGGGGGAAACAAGAGACCAGCTCGCACTGCTGCGCGTGCGCGGACCTCTTCAACAGCTGAAGTGTCAACTGTCAACCTAGGAAAGGTGTTGTTGCCTCTTGCTGTTGATGGATGTGCCTATCTTATTTAATAGGTATTTATGGCATCCATTATCAATGTAAAGCAATAAGTTGTGCCCACGACTCTTCTTTTTGTAGTAAGAAGTCTTACAACACCAGGTTAAAGCCACTTCTTAGCAAAATCTAGATTGTTTAGCAAGTGTTGTTCAATCACAAAATTGAATCTAATGCTGAACATTATGGCTGGAATTCTTCCATTTTGACACTAACTGCTGTGGCGGGTTCAGAAATGTGGAGTGTTTCCCACTGTGTTGCCCAGTGGGAAAACATGCCAAATCTTCTGACCTCATTAATTATGCACCCATGTTTCCCACTGTATTCAGTGACAGGACAAGCCTGAATACACACAGCATAGAATGGCACATAGTCTGCCATCATGTCTGGGTGCCATATTAAAAGGGTATCCTAGAATACTGACCCACTATTGAAGAAAGAAGATAGGCCTCCTAAAAATAAAGATGCAGTTCGTAGAACATTCTGAGGCTGGAAGATGGACCCCCTCCAACATACCTAAGCTAGAAGGTTCAGTTCCAGATGTAATCCCAACCCACTGTTGCATTGGTCCACATTCCAGAGTTGCAGATGTCCTCCATCCTGAAACCCAGAGACAGTCCAAGGTGTGATTCAGATGAATCCCAACATCTGCATACCATGTTGTTCTGAATGTGGATCATCTGTCAGTGCTGCGAAGAATCTGGCATGGTGGGGGTGGAGGGTATGGGGTATATGTGATCAAGCTTTAATTTACATCCCATTAACAGGATACAAATGATATCATGCCGGCTTCTGTGCAGGTTAGATGGACTGACCATGCTAATTAAGGGGAGGCGGTTTAGAACGGAGTTGAGGAGGAACTTCTTCACTCAAAGGGTGGTGAATCTCTGGAATTCTCTGCCCGTTGAAGTGGTGGAGGCTGCCTCGCTAAATATTTTTAAGAAGCGGGTTGATGGGTTTTTGATAAGAGAAGGGATTAAGGGTTATGGGGAGAGGGCGGGAAAGTGGAACTGAGCCACGACAGATCAGCCATGATCTTATTGAATGGCGGGGCAGGCTCGAGGGGCTAGATGGCCTACTCCTGCTCCTATTTCTTATGTTCTTATGTTCTTATGTAATTGCCCCTTAATGTCCCAAGATGTATTTGTTAGGGGGATTAGCAGGATATATGCATGAAATTACAGGAATTTCAGTGCCAGTGTAATGCCAGGTATGTAGGCCATACATTCCAATGACTAGTAAATCATTTCAAACAGTTCTTCCCTTCGGCTGTTCACAACAGGCAAAGTACTGACTGTTCTCAACCAGCCTGTGCTTGAAAAATTCAAAAACATAGTGTCCAACATGAGTTGTGATTCCACAATTGGACAACACTTAATAAACATTCCTGGAGGTGCTCAGAATGAAACTCAGAACCAATTTAAGAATATCAGTTGAGCTTGGTGTGGCTCATGTACGCACACTGGAAGATACATATATTCACACATACAACCATGTCTTTTGCAGACAGATGGAGCATATCCTTTGTTTTACTTAGCCACTTTACTTTGACATCTGTGCTAAAAGCAACTGTATTGCAAAATGATTGTACAGGATGAAATTGTGAAACTTTGTCCTTATTTCCATCAAAGTAACTATTTTATTTGCTGAAACATGTAACATTCTATTTGTAAGAACTGATGTGACTTGTGATACCAAAAATATCTAGGGCAACGTGACCTGATGTGATAAATTGGACTTTCTGATTGCTAATGGATGCTACACTGAACAGTTAAAAAGTAAGTAACTCAACCTGTAAGTGATAATTTAACCAGGGACTATTCATTTATTTTTGTGATGACCCCCACAAAGTCCATGGGAATCACTGATTGATTTCCCTGTCCGGCTCACCGAACATGAGTTCCCCTGGTAACAGGCAATGGCCTAACTGGCTGGAACTTATTACCTAAACCTTTTATAAGGCAGGCCCAGGACTGTGATTGCTGGACATAGTCCCAGATAGGGACTACTGTGTGTATAACATAGTAGCGACTTTATTTTGCATTCTGCAATGAAGTATGTTCCTTTCGAGTCAGGATTCCTGAGTCATTACATTGGCAATGAGAAACAAAATCTTTCAAACAGCTTTGCCTTTCAACAAATTCAGTCAGACAGTGATGGGGAGATATGGAAAATGCTGCAGTTTGGGAAACCGGAAACTTATGATGCTGCTGTGGAGTATTGGTCCCACAACACTGAAAAAAGTCACTGAATTCTTGATGAGATTGCAGAAATTGTTGGAACACTATGAAAAGGAGTTAGCACTTCAGGAATTGTTAAGGGATCATTTCGTATGTGGAATTAATAATATTGAAACCCAAAGGAAGCTATTGGCCAAACCAAATCTGAACCTCAGATTTTATGCAAAAATGCATAAAAAGGGGCCTAAGAGCTTCAGGGGTCCATAAACAGTACTGTCCACAGGCTTGTGCAACGCCCCCCCACCCATCACCCCACACCACCGCAGTGCCAAGTCCCCAGTGGATAGCCCTCATTTCTCCTATTTCTTGCCAAGAAAGGGTGATTGGAGTTGGCGGCTGTGAGATTCCAGAACTAGATGGGAAGTCTCTCCACATTACAGTGAGGAGTAAGCACATCTGTGCTGCACTTGTAGTCATAGATTCTGCCCCAGACATGGCTACCAAAACAGACAAAATGTGTACCGCCCAGGCTGAAGAGTGAAGCCACGTTAGGGCGGGGCTTTACGAATTAATCAGCCCAAGAATGAGGAATGTGGCTAAATCGCATCATTGCACCCAAGTGTCTCTAATCAAGATTAAACCAAGTTAAATGGCCACTCCCTAGACATGGAGGTTTTCATAGGAGATGCCGTATCTATTATTGGGGAGCAAACTTCTCGGTGATTCTGATTCGGTATCTTCTCTTCAGCTACACTGGCTACATAAACCACGGAGCCCTTACATATTGCTGGGACCATTGTAAACCCAGTTACACACAGGCAATGGATAGTCTGCCTAATAGTGCTGCAACAACCAGTCTTTTAGGAAGAGATTGGCTATGGAAAATTTGCCTGGATTGACAACAGATCTTTAAAATGAGGACTGGCAATTATAACAAAGTTATTGGGACGTGTCCCAAAGTGTTCCAAGAAGGCTTCGGGAATATTAAAGGCAAATGAATCAGTGCTGAGGGAGTGCCGCACTATCAAAGTGTTAGTCCTGAGGGAATGCTGCACTGTCAGAGGATCAGTACTGAGCGAGTGCTGCACTGTCAGAGGGTAAGTACTGAGAGAGCGTTGCACTGTCAGAGACTCAGTACTGAGCAGTGCTGCACTGTCGGAGGGTCAGTACTGAGCAGTGCTGCACTGTCAGATGGTTAGTACTGAGTTAGTGCTGCGCTGTCACAGGGTCACTGCTCAGGGAGTGAGCAGTGACTCTCTGACAGCGCAGTACCCCCTATGTGCCAAAGTAGAGGATGAATTGGAACACCTAGAGGAACATGGCATTTTATGCCCTATTCAATCTGCTGAATTGGCATGCCAGTAGTTCCAGTTTTAAAACCTGACAATTTGGTCCATCTCTATGGGGACTATAAGTTAATGGTAAACTGAGCTTCCTGCTTATACAGATATCCTATGCCATGCAAATTAAGATTTGTATGCCAAGCTCACTGAGAGTCACATATTTTCCAAATTAAACATGAGCTACGCCTACGTCCAATTGAACCTTAGGTGTCACCCAGGAAATACATCACCATATATACACACAAAGGACTATATGTGTATACTCTTTGCCCCTTTGGATGTATTTGGCTGCATAATTTTTCAAAAAATGATGGAAAACATTCTTCAAGGGGTGTCCAGAATGGCAGTCTATCTGGATGACATTTTAATCTCAGAAATTACTGCAAAGGAACATTTGTAAAGTTTGGAGGAGGGTTTACAGCTTTTTTTCTGATGCTGGCCCCCAATTAAAAAGGGAAAAATGTGTTCCAGGTTAACGAGGTAACAGAGTTGACAAGGATGGATTACACCCTGTCGAAGAGAAGGTGAAACCCAGAGAAGGATCCATGATGGTCAGAAACCAGATAGTGACTTTGAACCAGGAATTTAAGTTACACCTCTCCGTGGATTCCGGGAGTTATTCTCGAAAAAACAGGACTTCTGTCTTATAAGGTAAAAACCAGGGAGAAGATCTTCAAGAAGATCACCTTGGTCACAGGGAACTCTCCTCAGAGACAACTGTTTCTATGGACATGCCACGTTGGTGTCGTTCACATCAGTACATAAGTGGAAAACTCCACCCCCTTGAAAATTCAAGAGCATCATCTGGACAATGAAGACTGGCTCAGACACGAAGACAAAAGTGGTGGAGATCTAGTCAGAGGTTGCTAATGAGAATGAGCCCCGTGTAGTGGCTCTTCGGCTCGTTGTGGAAGAGGCACTCATTTATCCATTACACGGTCTCCCCCCGCCACCCCCCCATCCCCGCAACCCTCTCCACCACCCCACCCCTCCCTCCCGACCATACCCCACAAACCTTGGAAATGAGGTCTCGGGCAAAGAGATGGAGAAGGTCCCATCATCATCGGAGCAATGGGGAGCCCTCAAACTTGGAAGGGGGGAAGAGGGATATAATTACCCCCACGAGATCCCATGGTGAATCACTGATTGATCTTCCTGTGGGGCTCATTGAGAATGTGTTCCCCTGGTAACAGGCAGTGGCCTGCCCAGCTACAACTCATTACCTAATCCTTTTACGAGGCAAGCCCAGGACTGAACCTGCTAAATGTAGTCGCAGGCAGGGACCAGTGTGTGTATACCACAGTTGTGTTTTATTTTGCACTCTGTAATAAACAATGTTCCTTTCCAGTCAAGCTTCCTGAGTCATTACACTGCTGAACAAAAATAAACTTTTATGTTGTAAAGTCTTGTTTTGTACTATCCTCACACATTTGTGCCGACTGAAAGATGCACTGGCATGGTTTGGAGAGAAAAGGATTACATGGCTGTATGTCTGCTTTAAAACACTGGGCTCGGTGTTTAAAATGTCTTTAAAAGTGTCTTTAAAAATTCTTTTAAAAATGCTGCATTTTTCAATTTGCTCAGTCATTTCTTTTTGGGATTTTTTTGTACATTTAAAGGTGTGATATAAATGAATTCAGTGGTGTAAGTAGCCTATGAGTGTAACATCACTTGTTGTATAAACATACTGCAGCCCAGAATAGTTTGGCTGGAGAATGTGCCAGTGACATCTCCTTTCACAGACTTCCCAGTCTTGGCTGAGATATCAAAGTGACAAGTACCAAATGGAGTATTCCTAATAGGGAGGAAAAATTGAGCGAGTTGCCATAACCTGTTGCTTAAATTGCCATTAGCACAGTCCCGGGGATTGTTGAAACTAAAACTGTAAAAGCTTTTTGTCTTTGTCTCCACGTCACAGCCTGACAGGGTGACATATAATATTCAAATCAATACTGCTGTCAATTTGTGCATGTGTCATAACGGATTTAGGTGTGTGATTTACTAATTAATCACCAAGGATGGAACTCAACTAAGAATAGCTTCTTCCAAATCCCAGACTGTGAAATTCTATCAGTATACCAGAAATAGAAGTGCAACTACAACAGAGCTGCTGAGACTTTGTATCTAGTTTTGCATAGGCCATCAGCCCTGCTTTGGAGACTTCAGCTGAGAACTTTTTGGCCCCCTCCCCCAGTTTTTCAGGGGGCGGCTTGGAACATAAAATTACTTGGGGTGAGGTAGGCCTTTCCTCATTTCATGGCGGCCAGGCCCCGTGCTGGTCATATGAATGTTAGGGAAAAATATTCTATGCGCATTTTCAATTGATTACTTTTACAGAATGGATGCCTACAAAGGTTATCCTCAATTTAAGCCACTCATTGGTAGGTTTTTAGTGTGATACACAATGGGATTGTGATAGTACCATGGAGTTTAATTTCAGTGATAAATGTCGTCAATGATCATTTAATTGCATTAATTGTCACATAAGTACCTGTGTGGTTCCTTTCATTTCAAATTATCCATAGAATTTAGTTCTTTAACCATTCTTTCAAACAACTGTATTTTTACTTAAATACTGGAAGGTACTGTGCTGTTGTATTAGTTGCTTATATTTTAAAATTCATTTTGAGGATGTTGATGTCACTGACAAGGTCAGGATATGTTGCCCATCCCTGTTTGCCCTGAAAATGTGGTGCTTGTCCTTTATGAGGGTTTATATTCCCTGTGGTAAAGTTGTTGAACCTCCAAAGCTGTTGGTGGGAAGTTACATGTTTTTTAGCCAGCAATGATGAAAGGTGTTTCCAAGTCAGGGTGATGCATGATATGGAGGGGAATTTGATTGTAATAATCATCCGAAGCACCTGCATCCTTCTAAATAATGGAGGTTACGAGTTTGGGAGGTGTTGCTGTTAAGATTTGGCAATTTGCTGCTGCACACATTAAGGTAGTATACTGTTTCATTATTGAAGAGATTGAGAACGGAGCTAAGCAAACAATCAGACCTCTAAGCAAACATTTAGACCTTAAGAAGAGGTCAGAGATGAAGCAGTTGAGATGGTTGGTCCTTGGTACAATGATGTCCACTGGAGAATCTCCCCCCAGATCCTACTAACTTAAATTTTACAAGGACTCCCTTTGATATTTGATCAAAAGTTGCCTTGGCATCAAGCAAGTTAACTCTCATGTTATTTCTGGAATTCAGTTCTTGTGGCCATGTTTAGGTAGGGCTATCAATGAGGTCAACAGCTCTTTTGTAGAAACAAAAGCGAGCATCAATGAAGTTAATTTTTGAGTAAATACAGCATGATAACACTGCTGATTACTCCTTTCATCACTTTACTGATAATTGCGAGTAGGTTGATTTTAGGTGTTAATTGGCTGGATTAGATTTTTCCTTTTTTGTGGGCAGAACAGATCTGTGCAATTATCCCAAATTGTGAAGTAGATGCCAATTTTGTAGTAATACAGAAACAGCTTGGCTAGGGGCATGGCTAATTCTGAAGCATATGTTCAATATGACAATCAGAATATTTTCCAGGCCCATAGTCTTTGGTGTGGCCAGTGCACTACTCTGATCCTGAAATTGACTGAAGATTGACATTCATGATGGTAGTGACATCAAGAGGAGGTTGGATATGATTGTCCACCTGAACTTCCAGTTGACGCTTGTTGTAAATACAAAGATTAGCATCTTCTAACATAAGTTCAGAATTGCTTGCAGGCTAAATCCTGGAAACCCTGCCTCACCTTTACCAATCTCTGAACTCAGTGAATAGGCTTTGCACTTTCACCCTCTCCCCCAAGTCCCTATCCTCTACCTTTCACATTTGAGTTCTAGTCCTCCACTGCCTGCACCCCTCTGGAATTACCTCTGATAGTGCTCATTATTCACTTACTTGAGTCTTGATGCACTGCCTCCCCCCACCCATCTACTTGAGCCCCAGTAACTTACTTCTCCCATTATACTGTGGAAGAAGTTCACTTCAAAAAAAAGTATTGCCTGGTGAGCACTAGAATGCATAATTGTGTAAATCATCAGCTGATGATACTTCAATAAGTACTTAGCATTTTAGACATACTACTCAAAAGGTGCTGTTGTATGGATCGTGTGTTGTTGGATTGTTGGACTAACATTTAGAACAAAGAACAACACAGTGCAGGATCAGGCCCTTCGGCCCTCCAAGCCTGCGCTGATCATGTTTACCTACCCAGACCAACCGCTTAGATCCCTTTATTCCCCATTTGTTCATATGTCTATCAATGTAAATCTTAAATGTGGTGAATGTAGCTGCCTCAACTACCATTTAACAAAAACTTCTGCTATTGCTAAATTAATTGATAGAAATAGGTCGGAGGCTTTATCAGCATATGTCAATCTTGATGTGATTGGTCAATTATAATGATTGAATTGGCCTGATCTGTATTTAATTACTGTGGCCAAAGTCCATTGGATGCATTAATATCAATTCAGCAATGAAGTTGATTATCCACAATGCCACTAACTTCATTCTGGATCCCATCAAGAATCTATTTAATGATGTTTTTTTTAACTAAACATGCTTGTTTTATTTCTATATCTTTATGATGGATTTTAACATATTATGCTAATTACCTTTTTACTTATTTTGCCAAAGATATAGTTTTATCCTTTGCTTTTTTTTAGAAACCAGAGGCTGCTTACCCTAGATTCCAATTGAGAAACTACAGACATTTCCAGAATATCTGGCAATGCTGTTCTGCATTACATCAGGAAAAGCTGCTGAAATATAAAGCATCAATTACACAACGCCACTTCAGTCAGTGCTGCGTCAGACATCAACTCTGCATCTGTGACAAACCTGAGTGTCCATGATTCAAGTGCAGGTCTCCTCTAAGCATGTAACATATTATATCTTACTTATATGAGACAGGGAATGGACAGGATTCACGAATCTTCTTTATTCCTGGTTAGAAATTTATAATTGTTTCAAAATTATGTTTTTTATAACTACTTTTCAATCTTTAAGTCAATCATGTCAAATTCCAGATATTTTCCAACCAAAATCTTTTATTGAGTTCAATTTCTCCATTAGGAGGAATAACAGCATGATGCATTTTTCAAAATTAAGTTTGAAAAATTGTGGGCAGGTAATCAATAAGTTCTAGTAACTGGAAAGTAGGAGCAGGTACTATTAGGTCATAATATTATATCATATAATGTAAACACATTGCCTATAATGTAAGTTTTGAGTGTAGCAGGCACTTAAACCACAATATAATTACAGATTTATTACAGTGCAGAAGAAGGCTATTCAGCCCATAATACCTACATCAGTTCTCCAAATGAGCATTTTATCTCATGCCATTTTTCTGACTCCTCCCTGTAATCCTTATCATTTTTTAGATAATCATTTAATTCCATCTTGAATGTCTCAATTGAACCTGCCTCCACCACACTGTCAGGCAGTGCATTCCAGACGCTAACCACTCACTGTGTGAAGTGTTTTCCTCATATTGCTTGTGCTTCTTTTACCAAATATTTTCAATTTGTGCCTTCCTATTCTTGAGCTTTTCATGAGTGGGAACCATTTTCTCCTGTCTGCTCTGTCAAGGCCCCGCATGATTTAGAATATTTTATCAAATTTTCCCTCAGTTTTCTTTTCTCCAAGGAAATAAGTCTCAACTCCTCTAATTCATCTTTACAACAGAAGTTTCTCATCATTGAGAACCACTTTTGTAAGTCTCTTCTGCTCTCTCCAATGCCTCCACATCCTTATAAAGTGTAGTGGCGAGTCCAACGATGTGCAAGTTGGGTGGATTGGCCATGCTAAATTGTCCCTTAGTGTCAGGAGGACTAGCTAGGGTAAATACATGGAGCTGTGGGGATAGGGCCTGGGTGGGATTATAATCAATGCAGACTCGATGGGCCAATTGGCCTCCTTCTGCACTGTAGGATTCTACGATCCTGTGATTCTGAAAACTATATGCAATATTCCAGCTGAGGTCTAACTAGTGTTTCATACAAGATTGACATAAGTCCCTCTGCTCCTGAGTGTGATTCAAAGCCCACTCAAACAGCGTTCTAATTTTCAATGCGTTCGAATTTTACTTCACTCACTTAACAAACTGACAGTGACTAGCCAAGAATGTTTACCTGAAAATTTGGAGTTGAGTAACAGTGTTTGATCACTCTAACTGTTAGCAATGAGAGCCTGTCACTGCCTATTGCTCTTATGGCACTTCCAGGGGAAATAATTTACTAGTTACTTCTCAATATACTTTTAGCTAGATCAAAAAAAAATGCAGAGCCAAGAATCAAATTGAGCTGCCGGGAATAACTTTTTGCTTTTCTTCATAAATCAGCAACATTTTGAAGATCTTTCTATATTAAGGGGAGTCAAAATATATTGTAAAATTACTTTGTGAATAGTTGTGAAAATATAAAAACATTATTATAAATGAAAGATGTCAGAATATTGAAGAATCTGTTTGAAGAATATTATATAAATGCTGCATTACTGTGGTCATGCTGTCATGGAAAGACACCAAATAGAGATCAGGTGCTTTTCACAGAGTGGAAACATCGGTGAGTGAATGATCAAGATGCATTTGTCGCTGATGTCCCTTATGGATGCTTCCAGAGCAACACAGGCAGGAACATGAATGTGCTTTGGCTGCCTGTCTGCCCTCTACTGTTCTTCACCTACATTACAATATGGATATCCTTAAAAAAGTTATGAGAAATGGTTTCCAATATTGCCTGGGCTTCCTAAGAAGCAAACATTTCGGCTGTTGATTTTTAATCCCAAGAATAAATCAGACTGAAAGAAAACAGGATAACAGAAATCAACTTGTCAGACATTGGCCATTTAGATGCCAGCTTCTGAAACAAATGAACAAATTGTGTTGCCACAAATAAAGTTGTTTTCAATATTACATCTGAATTGTTCCTGTTTACATTCCTAATTTTTAATCTTTGATTCTTTTTCTCTATCTTTTGATTTTATTCCCCTCTAGTCTTTTAATAGGAGTACTTCTTGTTCACGTTCTTTATCATAATCTTGATGGAACTTTTTAATGTGATTTTTGATTTGATTTATTGTTGTCACATGTATTAGTACACAGTGAAAAGTATTGTTTCTTGCACACTATACAGACAAAGCATACTGTTCATAGAGAAGGAAAGGAGAGTGCAGAATGTAGTGTTACAGTCATTGCTAGGGTATAGAGAAAGATAAACTTAACGTGAGGTAGGTCCATTCAAAAGTCTGATGGCAGCAGGGAAGAAGCTGTTCTTGAATCGGTCAGTACCTGTCCTCAGATTTTTGTATCTTTTACCCAATGGAAGAAGGTGGGAGAGAGAATGTCTAGGTTGCTTGGGGTCCTTAATTATGCTGCTGTGTTTCTGAGGCAGCAGGAAGTGTAGACAGTGTCAATGGGTGGGAGGCTGTTTTGAGAGATGGACTGGGCTTCATTCACAACACTTTGTACTTTCTTGCAGCCTTGTTTAGAGCCAGACCAAGCTGTGATACAACCAGAAAGAATGCAATTTTGTTGATTATCACAATTTTTATTAATGGTAGGAGATCCATATGAATGGAATTGTGTAGGAATTGATGCTGGAGCCGTTTTTCTTTGCAAACTGATCTGGTACAACAATATTCTGAATGAAGACTTTGAAAGTACCATCAGCAAGTTTTCAAATAACATGAAGATCTGTGCTGCTGTTAGAAACTTTGAGGAGGAATGACGACAGTTTGATGAAGGGAGTAAATTGTTTATATGTGGACACTATTTGAAAGAGGGAACATTCCTACAAGGTAAAGTTAAATCAAATGTCAGCAGATTTTTATAAGGGTATTATTTACCTTTGCAATAGATTGTCAGCTAATTTAGTGGATGCAAAATTGCCTCAAATACTCACAGGTAGCTAGATCAGTTCCTGGAGAAGACTGTTAGCTCTGCAGCTAGGTGGGGTGTTGCTACCTCCTGGGACAGTAATGTAGCGGTTATGTTACTTGACTGGTAATTCAGAGAACGTGAGTTCGATCTGAATGATGACAGTTTGAGAATTTGTATTCAGTTAAAAAACCTGTAAATAAAAAGCTGGTATCTGTAAAAAAAAATTCTTTTAAAACACTTGGGGTGTCATAAAATCCTAGTTGGTTCACAAAGGAAACCTTATATGTCTGACTATATGTAGCACTAAGTTGTAAAAGGTCACGGAAATGTGTTTCAGGAAGGTAGTCTATCACTTTAGGGCAACTAGAGATGGACAGTAAATGCTGGCCTTTCCAGCAATGCCCACATCCTGAGAATTGACAAAAAACAAATTTGTTTTTGATTGCCACTGAGGGTTGGAGAGAATTTTCCCAGAATTCTTTGTCCACCAAATTGACCTATGTTTACATATTTTTTGCCTCTCCCAAGATGGTGCAAGGTAAATCAGGAGTATTGGAGATTGTTTTGCTCAGTTTACAGCATAGGTGAATGGGACAGACTGGATTACTTGCTTTCTTTCTGCCTGTCATTTATATGATTCATATGACTAATGAAGAAAAACAAATAATCTTGTAAACAGACACAAATTTTGCTCATATTTATGTTTTCCTTAAGCTTTATAAACATACCTTAAAGTAACTGATTGTTTGCTGGAACTCCATAGTCTTTGTACGCTGCACTCTAAAGAAAATTTGTGATTCTCTTTTCTGCACCTTTGGTGGCCATACCTTCAGCTACCGAAAGCTCCAAAATTCCCACCCCAACCGTGGGAATCTAGCAGACACGGTGGACCATGTAAAGGTCTGTTGACCTTGGGTAGGAATTTCTGGCCTTCGGGTAAGTGCGGCCGGAAAATCCCATCCTTAGTGTCGGGGGATTAGTAGGATAAATGCGTGAAGTTATGGGCATAGGGCCTGGGTAGGATTGTTGTCAGCGCAGGCCCAATGGGCCAGAGGTCTCCTTCTGCACTGTAGGGATTCTATAATTTTATGAAAAAGCCAGACACAATTTCATGAGGCCATGTGCTTTAAAATTCGACCAAGCTTTGGTCACCTGTCCTAATAACTCTTTGTGTGGCCTTGGGATAATTTGCTATGTTAAAGTTGCCATATGGATACAACCTGTTGTTTTTGGACTGTTTGGTGACAATAAACATTCTGGCACATGAACATAAGAACATAAGACATGAACAGCATAGAAACCAAAGCAGTCACTTAAATTACCTATTGAAACTCTTCTGGATATATAAAAATAAAAGTTCTTAAATTGTATTTTTGTTAGATTTATTTATTATGGTAAATACAAATAGTTTAAAGGAAATATTCAGAGGAATACGCCTAAATCTTTAAATTAAATTGATGTCTTTTTGTTAAAAAAAAGTCCTTAATAAGGATAGCAAAAATAGTAACAAATAAAACTTTTGTGAAGAAGGCTGACATGCTGTATAATTTGACTGATGCAACATTTCTGTGATTTTTCCGTACACAAATAGTCATCTAGGCCAGGTACTGAACAAAAGTAGGGACTCCACAACCAAGTTCAGCAAATTTTCTTCCGCCAAGTAGACAGAAAGTTCAAATTGGAGCCTGGGTGGACACATGGAATTGTTTTTCTTTCCCATAGACTAGTTATAGCAAAACTTTGGAAACAGAGAGCTTTCTGCACTGTTGGGCAATGATATTTGGCACAAGCGACCAAAGGAATCTTAGGAGGAGGAGGAAGAAATTACTTTCTCCTCTACCCATGGCAGGCAACAGTTGTGAAGTCCTTGTAGATCAAGTATAGCACTGTAAGATAAAAAATAAAGTTCCTTATACTCTTTCAACAGAATGCTTCTGCTCCAGTCAAGGAAAACCCCCTACTGCATCAGTATAACATTACATCAGTCATTCTGGGCCTCAATGAGGAAAACTACTGATTATGGGAGTGCCAAATTAGGAATAGTTTTAGGATTGAATTCAGAGTGTCCAAACTCATCTCGTATTTCTCCCTTTCATGGACATTGAAATAAGATTCATTATTTAAAGTTTGTAGATTACTGAAAGGAAGCTTTCACTGTATATTAGGGTGAATTGATGTCTCCTCAAATTAGGTCATTGAATTTGGCACATGCACTGACAAGTGTGCATGTGTAGAAGCACTGTTGGTGATCATCTTGTGTTGGCAAGTGTTACAGTTCTAACTTAAAACAGGAAATTACACTCAGTTGAATGCACCATTTTATTTCCAATTCATGGATTTGTCACCACCAAACAGAATCTTCTGTTTTATATGTCTAAGTTGATTGTTTTTGTTGCAATAAAAAAAGGGAACTGTATCAATTGATCTTTAATGATTATGTTTTGATTTTGTGGACTATTAAATGTGCTGTTTTGACGTGTCACTTTCCCATCTTCACTGTTGGCGCAAGCAGATTCAGGGGTAGCGCTTCTGCCTCACAGCGCCAGGGATCCAGGTTCAATTCCCAGCTAGGGTCGTTGTCTGTGTGGACTTCTCCCTGTGTCTTCGTGGGTTTCCTCCAGGTGTTCCGGTTTCCTCCCACAAATCCGAAAGACGTGCTGGTTAGGCACATTGGCCATGCTAAATTCTCCTTCAGTGTACTCGAACAGGTGCTGGAGTATTGCGATGAGGGGATTTTCACATTAATTTCATTGCAGTGTTAATGTAAGCCTACTTGTGACATTAATTAAAAAAGTGTGAAATATGTTCAGTCATTGCAATGTTTCAGTAGTGAAATGTGGTATATTAAACTGTACCTTCATGTTCTCATCTATTTGCAACTGCAGTTATCATGTTTGAATTTCCTGTGAAGCATGTTCAAAAAGTCACAGACAATGGCCTTCCTTTGTCACCATTCAACCCAACCCAGAAAAGATTCACATTGTCCTGTTCTCTACTTTACATGTAGTTTTCAAAGAATTGAAAAATATTGCTCCAGTTTTAAATTCTGTCAGAAGACTTCTTTTGGCTGCAACATAAGGGAAAAATATTATGGAGGTAATTTTAACACAGTGCAATTGTGCAAGACTGGTAATATATTGGCAATCCATTTTATAGTTCAGCTGATTTTTATTTTCACTTACTTAATAAAAATAAACATGAAGAGATATCAAAAGGCCAGTCAATTGGCTATCAGCCGAATCACTCTATTGCACAAAGTCAATTATCCCTCATGTATTTCAAATTAATTTTGTCTCCGAACAGAGTGCAGAGGCCATTAATGCAAAGAAAATGCCTGTTTTGTTATTAGGAACAATTCATACTTCGAAATTTAAATGTAAAGTTAGATTGCTTGTAGTTTAGAGTGCATCATCCAGCAGTGTGACCTAATTACCAAGTGAGAAAATTTGCTAATGAGTAACCAGAGGCACTTGATGACCTCTTTGGATGGAAAATGTCAAATAAGAAATATTTGTACACTCTTTTCTCAGAAAGCAAATTAATGTTTGGATTGAAAGAGTATGTTGTATATTTAAAGTTAGCTTAATGAAACAGTCATTTTCTTAAAAGTAACGCATGCTTTAACAAGACATAAAACCCTATTTCAAGTTAGCATAAACGATGATAGTCAGGGCTAATGGGGGCAGGAAGGAGTCTAGTTGATTGCAATTTTCAGATCAGGATCTAATGCCCTCATTGGGCCAGATTGAAAATATTGGGTGCAATTCTCCCATCCTGCTGCGTTGCATTTGTAGCACAACGGGCCAGGAGACTTGAGCGGAAGCCACTACAAAGGCTCCCTGCTGGATGCCACGGCTTCCATGTGTCACCCTGCGTTGGATTTCTGGTGCCGTCAGCTCCGTGCCAGAAATCGGTGCGGAGTTGTATAATGTATTCAAATGAGTATTTGAATATAATTTGCATCCTATTAGCCGGCCTGAGACTGAAACTTCCGGATCCGGTATCGCTACCACCTCCCCCTCCCCCCCCCCCACCCCGCTTCCAGGAGTTGTTCATTCCACTGGAGCTTAATGTAGCTCCTCTTGTGGGGGGGCTAACAGCCCGACCCAGCTGGAATGAATGGGGGTTAATTGAGGCCTCCCCCCCACCGCCCCCCGCCGAGAGTCGGGCACCAGTGGTTACCCCTTGGGCATTGCCACCTTGACAGTGCCAGCCTGGGCTCCCTGTCACCACCCAAGGGGCAGTCAATGCTTAGGCAGCATCTTGGCATTGCCCATTAAGCATCAGGTAGTGCCAAGAGGCAGGGCCTAGTGAGGAGTGGAATCTGATGGGGAGGGGGGTGATCAGTGGGTTGAGGGTCCAGCTGCAAACCGAGCTGAGTTACAGAAGGAAGCCAGTGATCGGGGCTGGCCATCGGGGCGGGGGGATGGATCAGCCTTCTGAGGGGGGCCGGGACTGCAGGGGGGATATTGGGACTGTTTTGGGAGGAGGATTGGGAGATCGGGGTTGTGCGGGGGTGGGATCCTCAAGGCAAGCTGGGGCAGGGGTGTTTGAGACTGGCCTGGGCATATCTGGGGAGCCAGTGATTGGGCTGTTGGGGGCAGGGGGGAGGATTGCACCGTGATGTGGGGATCGCGGGGTTGGCCAGCGATCAGGCTAATCAGTGATCAGAAGGTCGACAGTGAGTATGAGGCCCACTAAGAACTATGTTGACAGCCTCGTGAGCAGGAATAGGACTCAGCCCCTGATTTTTAGACTGATTCACACTAGTGCACTCCGTGGTGCACAGAGTGTGGGAGATTCATTTTGAAACTTCCACTGAAAAAAACCAGTAGGATTTACTCCAGTTTCTACACAAATTCGACACTTAGAATTTTTTTGGGAGAATCGCCCCCATTACCTTGAGGCTTGGCTGAGGAGCAGTAGTGGCTTCCTGGGCAATGGAAGCCTATTGGGAACTGGAAGAGGCCCACCAAGTTTAACTTTATCTTTTTTTAGGTTTCTTTTTGGGTCAAGCGAAGCTGGGGTGTGCCTCTGGATTCTACAAGGAAATCTTCCATCTCTGCTGTTCCAACATCTTCTCTTCAAACTGCAACACCAGGTTAAAGTCCAACAGGTTCATTTGGTAGCACAAGCTTTTTGGAGTGCTGCTCCTTCATCAGGTGAGTCATGCCAAGGGGGCAGGGCCTGATGAAGGAGAAGCGCTCCGAAAGCTCATACTACCAAATAAACCTGTTGGACTTTAACCTGATGTAGTGAGACTACTTACTGTGCCCACCTCAGCCTAACGCCGGCATCTCCACATCCAAACTGCAATTACTTGGATATACATTTAAGGTGTCATTGTCAACAGAGCTATGAAGTAAGAATTGAATGTTGAAATTAGGCTGATAGCTCTTTGTTGCGCAGCAATGTACAACACTCCAGGCCTCTATGGATAGGGGTACAAAGCTCCCTGTGGAAGATGGGTCACAATGTGGAGATGCTGGCATTGGATTGGGGCAAACACAGTAAGAAGTCTCACAACACCAGGTTAAAGTCCAACAGGTTTATTTGGTAACACAAGCCATAAGCTTTCGGAGTGCTGCCCCTTCATCAGATGAGTGAAAGTTCTGTTCACAAACAGGGCATATAAAGACAAACTCAATTTACAAAATAATGGTTGGTATGCGATTCATTACAAGTAATCGAGTCTTAAAGGCACAGACAATGTGAGTGGAGAGAGGGTTAAGCACAGATTAAAGAGATGTGTATTGTCTCCAGCCAGGACAGTTAGTGAAATTTTGCAAGCCCAGGCAAGTCGTGGGTGTTACAGATGTGACATGATCCCAAAATCCCGGTTGAGGCCATTCTCATGTGTGCAGAACTTGGCTATCAGTCTCTGCTCAGCGACTCTGCATTGTCATGTATCATGAAGGCCACCTTAGAGAATGCTTACCCGAAGATCAGAGGCCGAAGGCCCGTGACTGCTGAAGTGTTAATTAAGGACGTCACAGACAGAGGAGTCACAGCTCTGGAGTGCATTAATTTTTAATTGCTTTTATTTATAGTGCATTTTATGCTTAAAGTTCCATCTTCACTGATGCTCTCTTGGTGACCCTAAAACTTGTTGATCTTCCGTGGCCTCCAGCTACGTCTAAGTGACCTCCCAGGATGTACATCAGAGATGGAGGCGGTCAGCTGTGTTTAATACCCCATGGCCTTTGATGCCCTGCAGTGCCCTGGCCAACTTTTGGATACAGCTGTGGCACCCAATTCAGCCAGCTGCTCGAGAGACGTGCTGTCAGGAAGTGAGCTCCAGAAGCCTCTGCAATATCTGGTGCTGCCCAACAGGATCTGCACCATGGTTTGTGACTTTTCAACGATAGCCCTCTGAATTTGGACCAAGCTCTGGAGCTTATCTGCAGTTACCCTTTGAGACTGGGCCATGGTCTTGAAGCCTGCAGCCATGGCCCATACTCAGAGAACCAACCTCTGGAATCCCATGCTCTGTGTAAATGCAAAGAAGGGATGAGTATCTGGGCAGCTTTTAACTTACTTGCGAAAGGTTGGAATGGATGAATGTTTTGTGGATCCTCTATGTCAGATCTGCCAATCTGCCAGTCACTCACAGCCTCTCAGGTACCTCCCCTGAGAGCTCTATTGCTTGCTCTTCTAAGAGAGTCAGGAACCAGAGTTTGTGGGTTCCACCACTTGTTCCCTTTGATTATGCGCCGTCTTCTCCTGTGGAGACATAAAGGAATGATTGACAGTTTGATGACTGGTGAGCCTGGGATAGTGCAGGGGGAGTAGGTGGGGGATTGTGAATGGGTGGCGTAGCTTGGCACCATGTCTTGACAAGCAAGAGATATATATGGGGGTACTGGAATGTCAGAGCTAAAAAGATATTCAGACACAGCATTCTCGAGTGATGGATACTGTATTCCCTTCTTATTGATAAGGAGAGGATTACTGAAGAATTCATAAGGCTTCTTCAGTTTGCCCTCTTCAATTTTGTACAGTCAATTTTTTTATAGGTTCAACTTCTAGTAAAGATCATTGTTTCTAGTCATGCACACTGGTAAATTATTTGCATATGATGCAAAGAGGTAAGCCCAAGACAATACCTGTTTATTTGCGTCCCATCGGTAATGTCATCAGCTTTAGTGGTGGATGGATGGAATATCTGTTCAGACAATAGTTATTTAATAATGCCTTAATCATAGTTTCTGTGCTGTTAGGAAGGACATTCCGCTGTGTCCTGTTGATAGATGAAGTAAAACATCCCCTTTGTCTGTGCTGACTATTTCATGTATATGCAGAGATAGCCGGTCTACAATGAGAGTGCTGTTAACTTTCCTGACCCCACCCCCCCACCTCCGAATCCAATTCTCCTCTCCCACAGAGGGATTTGAGGAGGCTGCTGGGGCTTGGGCTCTGGACAGCCACAGAGTATCAGGGAGTGGGTCAAGATGAACATTCCAGGAATGACGGATGGAGTGATACCAGGAAGAGACAGATGGACACTCATCCTTGCAACCTGAATGAGGTCATTCATCCTCTTCCGGCATCGGCTGCTGGTCCTTTTTTTCAGACCGTGGGCACTGATTGTCACAACCACAGCATCCGTGGCTGCATTAGAGTCCCTGCTCCTGGGTCATCTTCCCTCCGGAGGCTACAGGATGGCCAGCTTCTCCTCCACGGCATCCAGCAGTGTCTGAGCTCTCCCTCAGAAAACTGCGGGGGCTGGTTTGTATGCTGTAATTTTCCTGCCATGACTGGCTGTGAGTCCAGGGTAGCATTCAAATGTCCTCTGCAGGGGAATGTTCCAGCCGGAAGGTGACAAATCACCCAATCAACAACTTTTGGGGAATCTCACCTGGGGCTTTTGTAACAAAACATTTCTAGCCCGGCTTCCAGTTATGATGCCATCTGTGGTATTGTGCTTTTCAGATTTGTAGAGCACAATCTAGCTGGTCATGAAGAACAGCTTCAGATTGTAACACTTCATCATTATCCTGACACATCCTATTATTATTCATAAGATGGTGCTTTCAATGTTGGTAAAATAGAATGCTTGTGCAATTGGAGAAGGATGAAAGTTGTGTAACTTTTAGAAATTTTTATATTAATTCTAAGCCTGTTGTATGATTTTTTTATTATGCTTTTAGATATTTCCTTAATTAAGAGCATAATATTTGAATGTGTAAGTGAAATATACTTCTGAAGGGGAAGTAGTTAAAAAATAACTCTACAAAATGTTTCCTTCTGATTTTCCCCTTCATTCTTCACCACCACTGAATTCCACCACTCCACTGAATGGCCACCATTTACCTGGAAGCACAGATACTGAATGCCAGCTGTCATCCATAGGGTGGCAGCAGTACAGAGCCCTAACCTGACATGCGCACATAGACATTTTCAAGTACTTGTCAGAAGCAGGAACTTGGTCAGAATGGTATTCATCCACAGTGCAGCATCGCTAAAGACAATTAAAATATTCTTGCTGTAGCCACAGTTAAATTCAGCTAAATCGACAATGACAAAAAATTGAACCTGGAACTTCTCTGCATGACTCATACTGTAAAAAGTCACAACACCAGGAGACTTCTTACTGTGTATACCCCAGTCCAATGCCGGCATCTCCACATCATGACTCATACCGGCCACAGTGGAAACTTTCAAAAATTCCCTTACATGAAATAAAGCTTAAAAATTCACTGACCAAATGGAGGCCTTACAATTTTGGGCAGAATTCTCCTATTTTGAGATGAAGTGCAGTATTACACAACTCTGACAAACCTGCCATGCTGAACAGAATGGTGGGATCTTGCACCAGATTCTGCACTTGGAACCTCATCAATTATGTACAAGTGCATTTCCTCGGAGTCACCTGGAAGACCAGCAGCTGATTTGTCCACCCACTACAGTCAGCTGGTGGCTTTGAAGATCTTTAAGTCTAGCACACTCGCATCACTCTCTCCAGCCCACTTGTTATCACCCAGAGCACACAGGATGTCAGCAACCCAGAGGAAAAAGGCTAGCAGCCTCAGAAAGATGTCTGTTCCTTGATTTAACCACTCTCTCCTCCAAGCCCATCATCTGCGAGGCACCCATGCCCCACTTGGACATCGACCCAAAACTGGAGTCTTTGTACATCCCCTTCCACTAAACAATGTGATATCCCTTTGACTTCCTTGTTTGTGAGCTTTTCATGCAGCCTTGTTGGGTTCAACCTTCTTCCACTCGGTCCCGAACTCCAGGCACTGTACTGATCTGACTTGATGACACAGGAGGTTCATGGGTCCGGTAGCATGGTGCTGTCCATGAAGAGCAGCTTGGCATGGAGATGGAGGCTAGAAGCGGTCTGCCCTGGCACAGTAGTGAACAGCACATCAGGAGCAGTGCAGCACTTTGGCAGTGAGTTGTTGCACTCACCCTTAAGTCTTTGGTGAAGTGGGTACTGCTTTGTGCACACCACTCATTAGCAATTGGGGTTGACGTAAAAGTCTACTAGCATAATGCAAGATTGAATGGCATGATGGGATTTGGGCAGACAGCTGTTTTAAAGGGGATTCGTGAGATAGAAATGAATGTAAATGGTGTTTGCACCCCCTGCCAGCGGGAAAACAAACTAACATTCAGCCACCATTGCGAGAATTGTAACATGATATTATGCCAGCAGATTTTAGACTTTGTGGCACCCGGTAGGTGAACTTATAGATGCAGTCTGATCTGCTGAATATTTCCAGCATTATTTTCTGGTTTTATTTCATATTTTGAATCTCTTGGCGGTACATGATACAATTTTGAAATTTCCAAATGACATGAAACTTGGAAATGCCATAAACAGTGGGGGAGTGAAGACATAGACAGGATGGTGAATGGCTGGACACATGGCGAAGTGTGAGATGACATAGTTTGATGGGAAGAATGAGGAAAGATATTACAATTAGCTAAAGCAAAACATTTAAAGGAAGTGCAAGAACAAAGAGATGGGAGTGTTTGTGAATAGATCTTTGAAGAAGGAGGACAGATTGACAAAACAGTCAATAAAATTGACTGTGATTTGTGGCTTTATAAATAGAGGCATCGCAAGAATCAGGAAGTTATGTTAACCAATTAAAAATAAACTCTAGTTGGGCCCCAGCTTGAGTGTTGTGTGCAATAGTGGCAGAGTTGGATAAGGTTCTTAATTGGCCACTTAAAGGCCCCAATTAGCATCAGGGAGGCCATGGTAGCTGATGTCTGCACCCCGAAGACTCCACCACCTTCCATACAATTTGGGATGAGTTGCAGGTGGGCAAACAGACTGTCCGCACCATGGATTTTACAAAGCCCTTTGCCTCCAAACC
Source organism: Carcharhinus amblyrhynchos (assembly GCF_965287045.1). NCBI lineage: Eukaryota > Metazoa > Chordata > Chondrichthyes > Carcharhiniformes > Carcharhinidae > Carcharhinus > Carcharhinus amblyrhynchos. The sequence goes on from NC_137339.1 coordinate 13,350,908, forward strand.
CACTGGCAGGGGAACATAAAATCCAGCCCATCAAATAGAAGGAAGTCATCGACTGATCAAGTCTGTGTTGGCTGTTTCGAAGAACAATCCAATTGTCCAATCCACTCTTCCCCATATCCCACAAATTTTCATCCTCCAAAATCTATACAACTCCCTTTTGAAAACTATTAACTCTGTTTCAGTCACCATATTAGGCAAAGCACTGTTTCAAATTCATATATTACCTGTACTCAGTTGGCCAACTAAATTAAGTTTGTGCCTTCAGCCAATGGAAGTAGTTTTCTTCATTTACTCTATCTAACCCTTTATGAGTTTAAACATTTATATTAAACATTCTCTTAGCATTCTCTCCTTTAGGGAGAAGGGTGGCACAGTTGTTAACACTGCTGCCCCAGTGCCAGGGACCTTGGTTTAATTCCAGCCTTGGGCGACTGTCTGTGTGACATTTACATGTTCTCCCTGTGTCTCCATGGATTTCCTCCAAGTGCTCCGGTTACTTCCCACAGTCCAACGATGTTAGGTTGATTGGTTATGCTAAATTGCCCCTGTATCAAGAGGATTAGCAGGGTAAACATATGGGGTTACAAGGATAGAGCTTGGGTGCGACTGCTGTCGATGCAGACTTGATGGACCAATGCATTATAGGATTCTATGATTCTATGAACAGTTTTAGGAGGGACATGAAGTTTGAGGATAGCACAAAAGAGATTAGAAGAATGATTCCAGGGATGAAAGAATATATAGAAACATAGAAATATTTAAGCCACAGATGGAGGTCATTTGATTTATCAATCCATGCTGGCCTACAAAGAGCTAACCAGCCTAATTTCAACATTTTGTTCTTATTTCATAGCCCTGTTGGTTATGACATGTCAAAAGCATATCTAAGTGCTTTATAATATGATTGGAATTTCTGAATCTGCCATTTTTTCAGGCTGTGAGTTTCAAGCACCCATCACCCCAATGGGTCAATGGCTTTCTGCTATACTAATGTATGGGCTGGATTTTATCCCCTCCACCAGCTAATAAAAAGGCAAGGCAAAATTCAGCACCTGGGCTGCTTTCCATCTGTTTGCCCTTCTCCAACCTGTTTCAAATTTATGGGGGCTCTAATGTATGACTACTTAAGAACCAAAATAGAAGTAAGGTGTGATCATTTAATGTATTTTAGTAGTGTTGTTTGAGAAATAAATGTTGCTATATGCCAGAGGAATTCCACTATTTTTTAAATAGTGCCTTGGATTATTATTTGTCCACCTAAGAAGGGAGATTGGGTCTTGATTTAATATATCTCCTGGAAGATGAAATAATACTGTAGTTCCTCAGTACTATTTTTTGTTGTCAGTTTTGAACCTGCAACATTCTTACTTAAAGGTGAGAGTGGGGCCATTGAGAAAAGGTAGACTGTTCGATGCTTTCCTCCCAGCAGTCTGAGCTCAACTTGTAGATCCCAGAAAAGGAAGGACAACATTTAAAACACATTGCCATACACGTTACAGACATTACATGAAGCATAGCCTGTGGAATATGACTGATGGTTTAAGCTGAAAATGTGATTTCAACAATTCCATGGACTTACTGAATGATTTGGTGTTGGGTGTGCTTGGGCTGTGAGACTGTGAATCAGATTATAAGTTGGTTCCATGCACACTCAAGAAAATTGCCTTGCAGTTTGCTTCCTTCCCTACTTAGAAGTGATACCCAAGGCATTCTTCACCTTGGCAGGATTTTCCAGCTGTGCTTCTCCAAAACTGGAAAATTCCACCCTAGGTCAATGGAACTTTGCATGGTCCACCGTCTCCTCACCCCCACCCCAGCCCACTATGCCCGCTATGATTCCCATCCCCAGCCCCGCACACCCGCTACGATTCCCATGGTGGGCGAGTCAGGAAAACTCCCCCCACTGTGTCCAGTCCTCCAAGGAGGAGTGAAATGGATCTATCCATCCAAAGAGAGATATCTTGTTAAGAACTCTTTTCTTTTCTCAACCTCACTCAACTTCAATGTAAGCTGATAATCATAGTCAGACTATTTTTAAAAATTCTTCATTGCCAAATGCAAAGATGCTCATTCTACAAATTAATCTCTTCAGAAACAAAAGAAGTGGAGGCACATTAGAACATTTTTTCTTCATTTTCATTTAGTATACCCATTTGTATATTCTGTAATCAGAGCAGCTCTGTTTATAGGCGGACATCTATCAATAGTTACGTCAGTTTGTCAGTGACATTAGTGGGAAAAGCATACAGTTGGCTCTGTCAAATAGGATATTAAAGAGCAGCCTACATGGATTAATTCTTAAGCTATTCAACATCGAGTGCCAGTTTTAGTTGGAACTGTCCACTGACCAAAATGAAATTGGGCATAAAGTTTACAAAGTTGTTCACATGCACTGCCTCCTGTTAGTCACAGAGGAGAAGTCAGGAAATCTCCTGATGTGTGGTATTAAAGTTGGGTGTATGACACAAGGAACTGATCTAGAGAAAACTATACTTTTAAAATATCCCCTTATCCAAAATGGCACCTTACTTCTTGGTGACTAATGGAATAGGTCAGTTCTCTAGGGCTGAGAGCTAGGAGCTGTTTAGGACAAAGTAAAAAGGGTTGAGAGCTTCAAGTTTTCAACTGTCCAGGTCACCAACAACCTGTCCTGGTTCCCCCCATGCCAGTGCGATAGTTAAGAAAGCCCACCAATGCCTCTACTTTCTCAGAAGACAAAGGAAATTTGGTATGTCAGCTACTACTGCCACCAACTTTTACAGATGCGCCATAGAAAGCAGTCTTTCTGGTCGTATCACAGCTTGGTACGGCTCCTGCTCTGCCTAAGGCAGCAAGAAACTGTAAAACATTGTGAATGTAGCCCAATCCATCATGCAAACCAGCCTCCCATCCATTGACTGTGTCTACACTTGCCGCTGCCTCGGCAAAGCAGCCAGCATAATTTATGACCCCACGCACACCGGACATTCTCTCTTCCACCTTCTTCTGTCGGGAAAAAGATGCAAAAGTCTGAGGTCACATATCAACCAATTCAAAACAGCTTCTTCTCTGCCATCAGGCTTTTGAATGGACCCTACCTTGCATTAAGTTGACCTTTCTCTACACCCTAGCTATGACTGTAACACTACATTCTGCACCTTCTCATTTCCTTCCATATAAATGGTATGCTCTGTCTGTATAGCACACAAGAAACAATACTTTTCACTGCATTCTAATACATGTGACAATAATAAATCAAATCAAAAGGACTTCACAATGGTTGACTAACTTGCTTACTTTCTTTTCCTATTTTGGAGAAACTAAAGATCCCAAGCTTATGAAAGTGTGAAAATATTCATTTAAAATGCCCGTTGTGAAAAAAAACACTAAGTACAAGGAACTGCTCAGTTCCTGCAATAGTTAAAATCAACGGGCTAGTTTACACAGAAAATAATTTGCTTTGGCGACTTTTTCAGTTGTGAAATTGGCTATGCTTTTAATCTTATTTAATAAGCTTTATTTTTTAATGCAAAATAACCTGTGGAAAGGACCACATCTACTTGAAAAGTATGCAAACTTTGCAGCAGTTGAACAGATATTCATCTATGATCTATTGATTTTGTGAAACAGTAGACTTTACAGTCTCCTAACAGCACTATGCATCTTGACATAATGTGGTGTCATGTTGTAAACTTGGATAGTCTCCCAACCTATGACTAATAGTTAGGTTGTTGCCTCATAGCAGCAGTAGTTGCCTCAGCCAGATCACTTATTTAAAGTTGTTTTCGGATTTAGAATCTTCTTGAATCATCAACAGCACTAACAGAGGCAGTTTTGATACTGAAGTATGATTGTAACGACCTTGAAATACCCTGATGTTGGAGTCACAAAACCTGTAGTGAAAATCCTATCCAGTCGTGTCTTAAGATAAAAAAATCACTGAATTTGTGTTGTTGGTATCATTGCAAATATTTTGGTATGAAACAGTTACATTTTCATAATAGGTTTCAACTGTCCTTTAAAATTCATTTTGCAGGATGAGTGGTGAGTTTTCTCTCTACTTTTTTCCGAGACTTTGGCTGTGGCTTAAATGCTGCTCTTCTTCCATCTTTTCCCCTTATTTCCTTCTTTGTACTGTGCATTCTTTCTGGAATTGTGGCATGCGCTTTGCAACTGTTCTCTCCATTCAGTGGAGCTTGGAGCCAACCCATTAAGATGTCCAACCTTGAATTGCCACAGCCCTTTGACTTTTTTCAAGTGTGTGGATGCCTAGGCCTTATGCAAATTAGTCAGTGACATCAATAGCTATCTGTTTCAGACTAACCCAATATGCTGGAAGACCACATTAATTTGCCTTGGGCAAACTTGCCACATTTAAAACACTCGATCTCTTTGCCCACTGATCTCTGACTTCTGGTTAGCAGTTCGTCTCTTGCCTTGTTGGATGTGGGTTGAGTAGTTGGCTTGTGGTGCAACATGACTATGGGATGGCACAAGACATCTTGTAGCCACTTGAAGGCTTACAGATGGCTCACAAGGCAGAAAATAACCAGCTTGTGTGTTTATCTGCTTGAGTGTCACATTTGTAATCAAGTAACTAGATTCTCAAAGAAGCAAAATACTGTGGATACTGGAATCTGAAAAAAACTCATTGGATCTGGCTAACAGTATTATACTTAAAGAAAAAGCATATATTTGTGTATATATGACTGGCAGGTCAGGAGGTTGGAAAGAATATGAAAAGACTGGCAAGGAAAGAAAAATTAGAGTGTGAGAAAAATTTAGCCAGTAATACAAAGGTGGATAGTAAAAGTTTCCATTGATATTTAAATGAGAAAAGAGTTAACAAAGTGAGTATTGGTCAAATAGAAAGTGGGGAATTGGTAATGGAAAGTAGGGTAAAGGTAGACGAATTAAACAGGTAATTTTCATCGGGCTCTACTATAGAGGACACCAGTAATATCCAAGAAATAGCTGTAAATCAGGAAGTGGAGAGGAAGGAGAAACACAGGAAAATTACAGTTACCAGGGAAATGGTATTGAGCAAATTGTTGCATCTGTGGGCTGACAAATCTTTTGGTCCAGATGGACTTCACCCTAAGAAATGGATAATGAGATAAGTAACACATTTGTTTTAATTTTCCAAAATTCCCTAGATTCAGAAAAGGTTCCATTAGATTGGAAAATAGTATTTACCACCTTTATTCAAAAAGGGAAGGAGACAGAAAGCAGGAAACTTTTGGTCAGTTAGCGTATCATCTGTCATAGGAAAAATAAAGATGTTACAAGGCAAAATTTGAGGCAATCAGACAGAGTCAACATGGTTTTATGAAAGGAAAATCATGTTTAACCAATTTATTGAGATTCTTTGAAGGAGTCACATGTGCCATGGATAAAGACGAACCAGTGGATGTATTGTGCATAGATTTCCAGAAGGTATTTGATAAGGTGCCACATTAAAAGTTATTGAGTAAAATAAAAGCTCATGGTAAAGGGGTAACATATTGGCATGGATTGAAGATTGGTTACCTAACAGGAAACGGAGTGTTGGCATAAATGGGCCATTTTCTAGTTGGCAGGATATGACAAGTGGTGTGCCATAGGGATCAGTACTGGAGCCTCAACATTTTATGATTTATATAAATGACTTGGACAAAGGGACTGAAGATATGGTTGATAAACTTGCTGATGAAACAAAGGCAGTTAGGAATATAAATTGTGACAAGCGTGCAAGGGCACAAATAGGTTAAGTGAGTGGGTAAAAATCGAGCAAATAGAATATAATGTGGGCAAATGTGAAGCAGGAAGAATACCAAAGAACCCTATTGTCTAAATGGTGAGAAATTGTGGATTCCTGTGGTCCAGCGGGGTCTGGGTGTCCTCATGCTTTAAAAAAGACTAGTACCTGGGTACAGCACTTAATTGGGAATGCTAATAGGATGTTATTCTTTATTGTGAGGGGAATTTTTTACAGAAGTAAGGAGGTTATGCTTGAGTTGTTCAGGGCATTGATGAGACTACATCTGGAATACTGTGTACAGTATTGATTTCCTTATTTAAGAAAAGAAGCAAAAGTGTTAGAAACTGTTCAGAGAAAGTTTATTGAACCAATTCAAGAAATGGGCAGATTATCGTATGAGGAAAGGTTGAAGAGGTTAGGTTTATATTCACTGGAGTTTAGAAAAGTATGAGGTGACTTGATCGAAGCTTTTAAGATTTTAAAGGGTAAGTAAAGTTGCCATAGTCCCAGAGGGCCATAGACTGCTGTCCCTTTTGAGGGGGAGAGCTGACTGGTGGTGATTTAACCTGAGGATCACCACATCTCAGGCTTGAAAAGCATGCCATCATGAATAGCTTAGAATGAGATAGATTCTTGATTAACAAGGATGTGAAAGGTTAATCAATAGGTAGGAACGCGGGGGTTGAAGTTACAAGCAGATCACCCATGATCTTATTGAATGGAGCAGGCTCGAAGGGCCAAGTGGCCTGTTCCTGCTCCTAGGAGAATGTACGTACGTCTGTATGATCACCTAAAATAGTTGTTGAGCTAGTAGCAGTAAAGACCGCGTGGTTATGTAGCAGTGAAAATATGCAAAGATTCCATTGTGCATTTCCTTTGGAATATAGTTTATCAATGAGTGGCAGCAGAATGAAGATGAAATAAAAGAGAGATGTAAATAGGATGTTCTCTTCATTTCAACATCATCCTTCAGTTCCGCACTTTTAATTTAAAATTACTCTTTCATTTGCCGGTTTACAGAGGAATTAGCCTCAACTGGAGGAAATTAGACCCCTATACAACTTATTGAATGATCCATTTAAGTTTAAACTGAGTTCCTATAATATGTTACCAAAGCGCCAAGTCATATAGATCAGACAACTTGCAAGTTCAGTCCCTGGTCTATGCTGTGACAGTTGGAGAAGGTGGCGTCATTGCTATATTAACCTAATTACCTTGGATCAGGGAAGAGGGTGAGATCTCGCATATTAACAAGTTAGCAAAATTCTTCCTATAACATAATACATTGCTTCCACTAACTCTGTACAGTAACAATAAGCTAAAAGCATTTTACCTGCAAGTTGGATGGCTAGTCCTTTAGGTAATACTACTGGCTAGGGAAATTGTTAGTTTTTTCTGGTCCACGCTGGATAGGTCAAGATTTTTTATTGCGACCCTTAATTGCTCTTGAGAAGTTGGTGGTGAGCCAACTTCTTAAACAGCTGCAGCCTATCTGGTGTAGGTACAGCCACAATGCTGTTAGAGATGGACTTTCAGGATTTGACCCAGCAACAGTGAAGGAATGTGATATAGTTCCAAGTCAGTTGTGTGGCTTGGAGGGTAACTTGCAAGTAGTGATGTTTCCATATCCATGTGCTGCTCTTGTCCTTTTTGGCGAAGATATTGTGGGTTTGGAAGGTGCTGTCAAAGGAGCCTTGGTGAATTGTTGCAGTGCATCTTATAAATGGTATGCACTGGTGGAGCGAATGGATGTTGAAGATGTGGAAAAGGTATCCATCAAGCAGGCTTCTTTGTTCTGGATGACGTTGTGTTTCTTGAGTGCTGTTGAAGCTACACTTGTCGAAGCAAGTGGACAATATTTCATCACACTCCTGACTTGTGCCTTGTCAACAGTGGAAAGAATTTGAGGAGTCAGTGGGTGAGTTCCTCTCTACAGAATTCCCAACTTCTGACCTGCTGTTATCGTTACAGTATTTATATGACTAGACCAGTTAAATCTCTGATCACTGGTAACCCCCATGATGTTGATAGTGGGCATTCATCAATGATAATCCCATTGAATGTCAAGGGGAGATGGTTAGGTTACTTCTTGTTGGAGATGGTCTTTGCCTGCCACTTATGTGATGTGAATAATACTAGCACAGTGGTTAACTCTGCTGCTTCACTGCGCTAGGGACCCGGGTCCAATTCCCAGCTTGAGTCACTGTCTCTGTGGAGTTTGCACATTCTACCCATGCCTGCGTGGGTTTCCTCCAGATGCTCCAGTTTGTCCTGCTTTTGTGGACAGGACATACCTGGGTAATTTTCCACATTGCCTGGTAAATGTCAATGTTGTAGCTGTACTGGAACAGCTTGGTGAGGGGCATGGCAAGTTTTGGAACACAAGTAATCAGTACTGTTAATGGAATGTTGTCAGGGCCCATAGACTATTCAGTATTCAGTGTCTTCAGCCATTTCATGAAATTACATGGACTGAATCAAATTGACTGAAGATTGGCATTTATGACGTTGCAACATCTGAAGGAAGCTGAGAAGGATCATCCACTTGGCACTTCTTCATGAAAATTGTTGCAAGTTCTCTAGCTTTGTATTTTGCACAGAAGTGCTGCGCTCCTCCATCATTGAGGTTGGAGATATATATGGAGCCTCCTCCTCCAGTTAGTTGTTTAATTGGACATCAATGTTCATAAATGGAGCATGTGGCAGACCTTAAATCTAATCTGTTTGTTGAGGGTTTGTTCAGCCGTCCATTGCATGCTGTTTTTGTTGTTTAGCTTGCAAGTATTCTTGTACTGTAGCTTCAGCAGGCTGGCACCTCATTTTTAGTTATGCCTAGTGCTGCTTCCTGCAAAGATTATGAGAGGGTGTAAACTGAATCTGTGTAGTGAAAGTCAGATTGTCCATTAAATCAGCATTGGAGGCTTTTGATGTCACAATCCACCAACTCTGCAAGCTTCTGGCATATGCACAATCCAAACCAGCACGCTGTCAAGTAGGACAAAAAAATTCAGGCTGAACCAGTAATGGCCAGATGTATCCCAAACAATTATTTTTAAGAGTTCAAAGTGTCTGCTGCACTCTGGCACCAGCAGAGGTACAGAATCCAATTCTGTAGCCAAAGTCCTCTTTCGATAATGGGAGAGTAGAAAATTACTGAGGAAAAAATGGATGGAGAAAACTTATTTTTGTGATTTTCCTCATTTTCAAATGGAGGTAAACATAAGAACATAAGTAATAGGAGCAGGAGTAGGCCATCTAGCCCTTCGAGCCTGCCCTGCCATTCAATAAGATCATGGTTGATCTGAAGTGGATCAGTTCCACTTTCCTGCTTTCTCCCCATAACCCTTAATTCCCTTGTCTATCAAAAACCTCTCTACCCGTGACTTAAATATATTTAGCGAGGTAGCCTCCACCACTTGAACGGGCAGAGAATTCCAGAGATTCACCACCCTTTGAGTGAAGAAGTTCCTCCTCAACTCCGATCTAAACTTTTGAAAACATTTATTAAAGTCTCATGGTATTTGAATAAAACATTGAATTGGGTAGACACCTAGGATTTTTCACCTTATTTTCAGTAAAAGGGCATGTGTCCATGCTTTTCTATATAGAAGCAGATTAATTGAAAATGAAGCTTTTACCATAATACCCATCAATATTTTTAGGTCATGTATAGCAAGAGTTTTATTTTGTTCATGCATAGGATGTGGGTGTTGCTACAAGACACGCATATATTTTGAGGCTGTGCCCTCTAGTCCTGCTATCCTTTCTAAGCGGGAAGAATCTCTCTACTTCCACCCTATCCATCCCTTTCATTATCTTATACGTCTCTATAAGATCCCCCCTCATCCTTCTAAACTCCAACGAGTACAGACCCAGTCTATTTAGTCTCTCTTCATAGTCCAACCCCCTCATCTCCGTAGCAAAGCTATCAGTTAACTCTTTGGAAAGATAGCTTGTTTTGCCTGAAGGTAGAGCCCCCACATTTCTCTATACTGTTGAAGCTGCCTGCTGTATCAAAAGTCTCAAAATATTTTTTGAATCCATCTTTCGATTGGGTTGGCTCAAGCTCATCCATTATGTTTCCTTAAGTGAGGGAAGACAAATAATTAATTATTATTTCCAAAAATATACCAGGAACTTTTTTTTTTGTTTTTGCAAGTAATTACCAGCCTTAACTGAAGGAAACATCAGTGGATGGTCCTTTGGAATGAATTTAATAATGCCCTCGTACATGTTAGATCGAAAGCCCTTTTCATAATGTGTATTCAGGCACAGAAGCCTACATTTTAGAATCTTGGGTGGACTGCATGTAGTTATCAGCACTACCAGCCCCATTACTGAGCTGGAGAAAACAACTGAGTACAATGGAAAGTGACCTTTCAGCCCACACAGTTACTATTTATGGTTAGCTCTTTCTTAATGACTTCCCTGGTTTCCAGATAATTATTTAGCATTATGCTTCCTGTTTATTCTGACAATGCTCCACACAATATTTTCCTTTTTGCAATACTCCTGATTAACATGTTTGTGTATGTTGGTCTAGTATGAACCATGCTAAAGTTGTTAGAAATTTTAAAGATTCAAGAAGGACTGAACAAGAGGTCCAACAGAACAAAAGGGTCAATAAAACTGTCCCATTTTAATCAATCAGATTTGCCTAAATATCAGTAAATCTTCATTTCTTCAAAATAACAGAACTTTTGAAAACATTTATTAAAGTCTCATGGTATTTGAATAAAACATTGAATTGGGTAGACACCTAGGATTTTTCACCTTATTTTCAGTAAAAGGGCATGTGTCCATGCTTTTCTATATAGAAGCAGATTAATTGAAAATGAAGCTTTTACCATAATACCCATCAATATTTTTAGGTCATGTGTAGCAAGAGTTTTATTTTGTTCATGCATAGGATGTGGGTGTTGCTACAAGACACGCATGTATTACCATCCATAATTGCCTTGGAGAAGGTGGTAGTGATATGTCTTCTTGAACCACTGCAGTTCATGTGGTGAAAGTACTCCAATAGTGCTATTAGGCTGGGAGTTCCAGAATTTTGATCCAACGGTGATAAAGGAACCAGTATATTTTTCCATATCAGGCTGGTGTGTGACTTGGAGGTAATTTTGGAGGTGGTGCTATTCTCTTGTGCCTACTGCCCATATTTTTCTAGGTGGTAGAAGTCACATCTTTGGCAGATGCTGTTGAAAAAGTCTTGTTGAGTTGTTCCAGTGCATCTTGTATATGGTGCATATATTGCAGCCACAATGTGCCTAGATTGTGAATGTTTAAAGTGGTGGATGGGATGTCAATCAAGTGAACTGCTTTGTTCTGGATGGTGTCAAGTTTCTTGACTGTTGTTAGAGCTGTATTCATCTAGGTATCTGAGTAGGTGCAAAAGAAAACTTATTCAGCATTGCCTCAACAATAAACCTTGACTCTCCAGAAGAGCATTCACTATTGTAACAACATGATAACCTCAGAATGACTTGGAAGGTGCAGGAATGAGGAGACACTGCTAAATTTAACAGCAAGACCTTATTATGTTTTGGCTGTTCTGCTTTCCATCCAGTATCTGGCCAGTTTGAAAGGCTACTTAGCAATCTGTTGGAAAAACAAACGAACAAAGCTTCAGCCAGACAACCTTGGTGACAGCCCTCAGTAAGTGCAATTTTAGGACAGGCCTCATTTAGTTGAGATTAGGGAATTGATCAATTATATTGGTGGGGTTCACTTCAGAATGGGGGTTGGGGATTATTGCCAATCAAAGCAGTGGCTTGAGAGAGGCCGCAATTGATAGGCTGAAGGTTTCTTTGTTCCTCCTGGCCTACAGGGATACTATAAAAGTAATTGCTTTCTGGAAGGTTTTAAGGTTTTTAGTATTTAATTCTTTTACTCATCCCCATCACCCTGACATGCGTTACGAAATGCTTTGAAACTTTTAAAACTGATTCCATGAATGAGTCCTGCACGCAATTAATTACTACCAGTAAGTAACATGTTCCAGCAGGAACCCTGATTAATTGTTTTCCTCCTTTGTATACCCTTTCAAAGCTTTTGTATACTGAAGCTGAAGCAGTTAAAGAGGTAGTCTGGTAAAGAGGTAGTCTGGTAAAGAGCTAGGTTCTACACCTTTTCATCGCAAATACAGGTTTGGAAGTTTAATAGCATCTCTGGCAAAATATTTGTGACCTGAGACAGAATTAGGATGATTTTTGACTCTTTGCCCAATTGGCACTCTGACATAGAGCTGCAACAGGCAGAGGACAAAATGGCTGTTTGACTTGCTCACATATAAGTGACATCATTATGACTAGCACAACTTAGTGCTCCTGCCCACAAACCACAGGCAGTGCAATGATCGGGGTAGCCATTTGAAATGCTTTTTAAAGGGATGATCATGTGCAAGCTGATAACTCTTTTGGAAACATTTTTTCTTGCACTAGCATCTGTTTTCTGAACTTAATGGACTTGAAAGCGCGTCTTGTTGGTTCTGAAGCATAGAAGCTTCTAGAGCTGTAGTTTATTCTGTGGTCTTTCTGATTGCCTCCCACTTTGAGGAGGAGGAGGAGGAAATAGTAAACAAAGCTGCAGCTGGGAGAGAGCAAACAGAAGGGAACATTCTCGTAGAGAAATCTGTCAGAGTTGATAATCTTTGAACAGCATAAAGTTTTCAGCATGGAAGCTGGCTTAGACTCTTTGATTTTTTAAGGCTGCTGCAAGTGGGCCTGCAAACCTCAGACAGCACTGCCTGTTGTAGCAAGGCAGCTACAGCTCAGAACATTGTCATTCCTTTCAGGGATTAGCAAAATTGAGGTGGAGCAGTCAGGGTTCATTCAGCTGCACGAATGTTGAAGTGACCACATGCTCTAGAGCTGACTGCAAATTGTTAATATCATGTGTGACAACAGCATGCATGTGCTGGACACCATTATGCAATTTGACATGAACAAAACAAAGAACAATGTAGCACAGGAAACTGGCCCTTCGGCCCTCCAAGCCTGTGCTGCTCATGCGTCTAACTAGACCATTCGTTTGTATCTCTCCATTCCCAGTCTTTTCAAGTGGCTATCCAGATAAGTCTTAAATGATCCCAGCATGTCCGCCTCTACCACCTTGCTTGGCAGTGCATTCCAGGCCCCCATCACCCTCTGTGTAAAATACGTCCCTCTGACATCTGTGTTAAACTTTGCCCCCCTCACCTTCAGCCTGTGACCCCTTGTGTTCATTACCTCTGACCTGAAAAAATGTTTCCCACTGTTCACTCTATCTATGCCCTTTATAATCTTATACACCTCTATTAAGTCGCCCCTCATCCTCTGTCTTTCCAGGGCGAACAACCCCAGTTTAGCCAATCTCTCCTCATAGCTAAGACCCCTCCATACCAGGCAACATCCTGGTAAACCTTTTCTGTACTCTCTCCAAAGCTTCCATGTCCTTCTGGTAGTGTAGTGACCAGAACAGGATGCAGTATTCCAAATGTGGCCTACCCAATGTTCTATATAGCTGCAACATCATACGCTAACTTTTATACTCTATGCCTTGTCATTTAAAGGCAAGCATGGCCTTCTTCACCACCTTCTCCACTTGTGCTGCCACTTTTAAGGATCTGTGGACCTGCACACCCAGGTCCCTCTGTGTGTCTATATTCCTGATGATTCTGCCACTTATTGTATAGCTCCCCCCTACATTAATTCTACCAAAATGCATCACTTCACATTTACCTGGATTAAATTCCATCTACCATTTCTCTGCCCAATTTTCCAGCCTATTTATATTCTGCTGTACTCTCTGACAATGTTCATCGCTATCCGCAAGTTCAGCCAAGCTTTTGGAAGCATCCAAATGCTTTGGAAGCATCCTTAAAGATAATCTAAATCATGCACTAATTGGTGATTCGCTCATTCTTTTAAAAACTGGGTCACTGAAAAAAAAATTGTATCTCCTCTTCAGTAGAGCTCAGGCTTGAGCTGGCTGTCTGATTAGTTCTTTTCTGTGCCTTCTTTGCTATCTTCAACTGCTCCTACAAGCTTTATTCAGTGAATCCAACAGTGCAGTCTCCTGAGACTTACTAAAAGTCACATAGGATGTCTATTCCTGTGCTAGTGCTTTAAGAGCAATAAGGCCAATATATTGTCCTTATCCTCATTTTGACTTTGGAGGCACGAATTAAGCTGTACTTGATAAGTGAAGATATTTCAGTGGCAGTTTGGTGCACCATCAAGCTGTTATGCTCAGAATGTGACAACATAAATGTATGATTGAAAGAGCTGTGGAATGTTTTATGCCATTTTATATATTGCTGGTACATGCATTTACCACCCATGAAAAAATGTGAGCAATTAATCCCATTCTATTTTGACAGCCATATAGACACAAATTAAAAAAAGACAAGTTTATCAGCCAAATTTAGATTATATATTCTGTGTATGCCAGGTGTCCCAGCTGGATTTTGGTTATGTGACACATTTTCGACTGTTGCTGGGAAATTACATTGCTTCAAAACAGGTTAAGTGGTTCCACTACTGGATCAGCAAGTCTGTATCAGTATCTGCCAAAGTCTATAAATACTGTGCAATAAACACTAGCCATTCACAATAAATAAATGTTTACGATCGTTGTATGAAATGATTGCACCTCAAGGCAATCATGTAACTTCCCAATTTGGTTTTGGGTAAGAAATTGTGCCATATCCCCCATATTATTCAGAATGTCAAGTCACTGAAGACATAACAGCATTTATCATCTGACAACATTTTTCCTTTCCTCAGTGCTAGTTCATTGGCACCAAACCTTTTTGCAAATTACTTTCTGGGGTGGTATATTGGAAAGTTGTATTCACTGAATAATCCTAGTTGCCTTGAGAGTAGCTGTGGATGTTCTCCTTGAACTGCTGCAGTTCCTAGATGCTGATGGTGTTCCTAACCATCGCATTAGCTGGAGAAATGACTTTCTCCTACTCCTGTTCTTTCCTAAGTCACCTGTAGGTTGGCACTAGTTCTCAGTCAGGAAATACTCTTTTTCGGAAGTGCCAGTGTACTTGAGACAGTATTATTGAACCAAACTCAGTACCATTTGAGTACCATTATTTAAAAGGCAAAAAGCTGCAGCATGCTACAGTACAGAGGGACCTGGGGGTCCTTGTGCATGAATCACAAAAACCCAGTCTGCAGGTGCAGCAGGTGATCAAGAAGGCAAATGGAATGTTGGCCTTTATAGCGAGGGCGATCGAATATAAAAGCAGGGAGATCTTGCTGCAACTGTACAGGGTACTGGTGAGGCCGCAACTGGAGTACTGTGTGCAGTTTTGGTTGCCGCACTTGCAGAAGGATATATTGGCCTTGGAGGGAGTGCAGAGAAGGTTCAGTAGGCTGATACCGGAGATGAGGGGTTTAGCCTATGAAGAGAGACTAAATAGACTGGGTCTGTACTCGTTGGAGTTTAGAGGGCTGAGGGGGATCTTATAGAGACGTATAAGATAATGAAGGGTATAGATAGGGTAGAGGTAGAGAGATTCTTCCTGCTTAGAAAGGATAGCAGGACTAGAGGGCACAGCCTCAAGATAATGGGGGGGGCAGTTTAGATTGGAGTTGAGGAGGAACTTCTTCACTCAAAGGGTGGTGAATCTCTGGCATTTTCTGCCCATTGAAGTGGTGGAGGCTACCTCGCTGAATATATTTAAGTCACGGGTAGATCGGTTTCTGACAGACAGGGGAATTAAGGGTTATGGGGAGAAAGCGGGAAAGTGGAACTGATCCACTTCAGATCAGCCATGATCTTATTGAATGACGGAGCAGGCTCAAAGGGCTAGATGGCCTACTCCTGCTCCTATTTTTTATGCTCTTATGCAGAAGACTTATTCTGATTCAGAAACAATAATCTATGAAAGTATCTCAAAATATAGCGCACATACTGTGAATTGCTGTCTCAGCTTGGAGTCCGTCAGAATATGACTTCCTCTTCTATTGTCAATGCCAACTTCTGTATACCTGGTAGAGATAGCATGAAAGATACAGTTGGAAGGAACAGAAGTTAATTAAGACAAGGAACAAGATTTTTTTCTGTAGGCTCTGAACCCTGGCATCAGTCCCAAATGGATGTTAGAAGCCCACAAAGTTTGGGAAACAGTCTCTTTTCTGTTGCACAGCACCCCCATTGTGCCTCCAGGGAAATAATCACAGGACAGGATGAAGTTGGAGAATGGCAGACATGTCCTCAGTTTAAAATTCTGTGTCCATCCATCACCATTCCCAGCCCCAGCGGGGCCTTAAAATTCTCACCAAAGTGACATGTTTACAGCAGCCTTCATTCCATGCGGAAGCCACACTTGATAATTACATAGCTTGGGATTATTTCAGCATAATTTCAAATGGTTTAAAAAGGATTTCATTTGAGCTTATTTAGTTCAATTTTACTGCCATAATTAATGATGCCACAAGTAGTTTTACAGAATGAGTATCCATTTGATTCATATGCCTGACAGGTTATTCTGAATACAGTTCCGGTAAGCAATTTAAGTAATTAAATACTTTGTTTTGTACACATCTTAAGTTACTAGAGATAGCCTATTTGCTACATAATTACTCAACACCAATTTTGATACCTGGTACAGCTTAATTCCATTCCTGTCCTTGCCTAATGTCCAAATGTGTGCACTCCTTGCCAGAGTTTAAGTATAATAAATAAGACCAGAAATCCTACTCCATTTTCTTTTCCATAACGTTGGGACACTGAAAACAACAGTAAGGATCAGATGAAGGAGGATGAGTGGAAGCTCACAAGGCACATAAACACCTGTTATAGAGCTGGTTCTTGTAAATACTTTGTAACTTTGTAATACCATTGTCAAAATGAGATCAGCTAATTCAGCAGAGAATAGAGATTGATTCTGACATTTTTCTGGTCTATATGATTCAGCTACTTAATGCTTAAAACCATTGAGCTGTTGGAGAACACATTTCTTACACTCCTAACAGTTGAGGCATTCACTGCTGCTGAGAATCTGTAAATGATCATCTGGGTATATTGCAGTGAATATAGGAACAGGAGCAAATCATTCCTTCGATGCTGTTTGCCTGTAGAGTTAGAACATGACTGCACCTCGACTTAATTTACTCACTTTTCAGCTATCTATTTAAACTTAAATTAGTAAATTAGAAAATCTTAATCTTGAAAATTTCAAATGCCCCAGAATTCACAGCCTTTTAAGGAAGTGAATTCAAGTTCCCCTAACCATTGTATTGAAAAAAAGCTTCCTGATTTCACTCCTAATTGGTAGAGTTCTAATTTTAAAATTAGACCCCCTTGGTGTTTTGAATTCCCTTGCCAGAGGAAATGCCTTGGTGGGAAGTTGGGAGGGGATGGGGGGAAGCTTAAAAAAGATTGTTATGCCTTACGTGAGCATTCCGCATAAAATGATTCTTTTTTCAATTTGAAAGCAAGACCAGTTCTGTTTAGCCCCCATCGCTTGATTTTAACATCTTCCTTCTGTGCTGAAATTGCTGAATTCTTAAAGTGAAAAAATTATCCATGTTGTACAAGAAATCCCAAGGTAAACAAATGTTCCCTTAGCAACCACAGTGCTGCCAATGAGTGTGTTAAGCACACAAGACCTAAATGAATGTGAAAACAGTCCTTATTATTGTCATGGCAACAACCACAGAACAAATCAAAAAACTCATGCACTGTGTAATTTATTCTGGTAAAATTTAATAGTGCCACATATTCTATGTATTGAATCATGTGTATTCATAAGTTACCCTCTTTTTTTAAAAATTTGATTCAGCATGGCCCTGAGGTTGGAAGGCCATGGGTCTGATTCTTGGCGTAGTTTATTTAGCTTTTCATTTGATAAAAATTCTTGATCTTATGATGTGAAGAAGAATGGGAAATGGCAGAGCTATGTAAGGTGCCTTTCATTCTGCTATAGTTATAGTTTTTGGACATTTGTCTTTGTTAACCATAGAAAGAAGGATTAACATAATTGTACTGCCAAAGTTGATCATTTATGTTCAAGACATGGCATAGGAAGGTACCAGGTGTCTATTGCATATAGCAATACATGACTTTGATCCTATTTTAACTCCAGCACTGTTTGCAATGGTTGAATTTTGATTGTAATTCAAAGAACTACAGGCCTCATTATAATCTGAATGAATTTAAAGTAAAAGTTAAAGTTTTTTTTGATTTAATTTATTATTGTCACATGTATTAGCATACAGTGAAAAGTATTGTTTCTTGCATACTGTACAGACAAAACATACTTTTCATAGAGAAGGAAATGAGAGAGTGCAGAATGTAGTGTTACACTTATAGCTAGGGTGTAGAGAAAGATCAACTTAATGCAATGTAAGTCCATTCAAAAACCTGATAGCAGCAGAGAAGAAGCCGGTCTTGAGTCCGTTGGTACTTGACCTCAGACTTTTGTATCTTTTTCCCGAAGGAAGAAGGTGAAAGAGAAAATATCCAGGATGTGTGGGGTCCTTAATTATGCTGGCTGCTTTGCCGAGGCAATGGGAAGTGTACACAGAGTCAATGGATGGGAGGCTGGTTTGCATGATGAATTGGGCTACATTCACGACCTTTTGTAGTTCCTTGCAGTCTTGGGCAGAGCAGGAGCCATATCAAGCTGTGATACAGATGCACCATAGAATGCTTTCTATGGTGCATCTGTAGAAGTTGGTGAGAGTTGTAGCTGAAGTGCCAAATTTTCTTAGTCTTCTGAGAAAATAGATGTGTGGGCTTTCTTAACTATAGTGTTGGTATGGGGGTCCAGGAAGGTTGTTGGTGATCTGGACACTTAAAAACATGAAGCTTTCGACCCTTTCTACTTCATCCCCGTTGATGTTGACAGGAGCATGCTCCTCTTTATGGAAGGCGAATGGGATGCTGGCCTTCATAGCGAGGGGGATTGAATATAAAAGTAGGGAGGTCTTGCTGCGGCTGTATAGGGCATTGGTGAGGCCGCAGCTGGAGTACTGTGTGCCGTTTTGGGCACCGCACCTGCGCAAAGATATTTTGGCCTTGGAGGGAGTGCAGAGGAGGTTTACTAGGCTGATACCAGAGTTGAGGGGATTGAGCTATGAGGAGAGGCTGAATAAACTGGGCTTGTACTCGTTAGAGTTTAGAAGAATGAGGGGAGATCTCATTGAGACTTATAAGATGATGAATGGGAGGGATAGGATAGAGGTGGAGAGACTCTTCCCGCTCAAAAAAGACAGTAGGACTAGGGGGCACAGCCTCAAGATAAAAGGGGGGCGGTTTAGAACGGAGTTGTAGAGGAACTTCTTCACTCAAAGGGTGGTGAATCTCTGGAATTCTCTGCCCGTTGAAGTGGTGGAGGCTGCCTTGCTAAATATTTTTAAGACGCGGGTTGATGGGTTTTTGATAAGAGAGGGGATTAAGGGTTATGGGGAGAAAGCGGGAAAGTGGAACTGAGCAGCGACAGATCAGCCATGATCTTATTGAATGGCGGGGCAGGCTCGAAGGGCTGGATGGCCTACTTCTGCTCCTATTTCTTATGTTCTTATGTTCTTATGTTCTTTATGCTTCCTGAAGTCGATGACAATCTCTTTCGTTTTGTTGACATTGAGTTACAAGTAGGCTTACATTCACACTGCAATGAAGTTACTGTGAAAATCCCCTACTGTGAATTTCCCATTGATTTGACTAGCCTGACAGGAAATGGTCCCATTTCGGGAGGGGGTGGTGATAGGTACTGGTGGATTAGCAGGAAACTGATTCAAAGTGGAAATTCACTGCTTAAAACAAGATTATTACTTAACTCATTTGCAAGAAGTAGAACTTCTAAACTATCATAAATCACTGAATAGGCTTCAGCTTGAGTATTCTTTCCAATTCTGGCTACCACACTTTAGGAAGGATGCTAAGGACTTGGAGAGGTACGGGGGAGATTTATCAGAATCATTAAAAATTGAACAATAATCCAAAAGAAAAATATGAATTTAAAGATTAAAATGAGTAATGCAATCACAACCAGAATTGAGTGTGAACTTTAATTGCCACCTTTAAGGTGGCAGGGAGCTTACCAAGCTTGTGTCCCACCCTCAATAGGTGGAACACTTCATTAACATACTTAAATAGGCTCCCACAGTGAAAATGGAGACCTGATTTAAATGTTGCCCTTGCTGGCTAGATTTCTCAGGCTTGGGAAATCCGGCAGTAAAAAGGAGGCAAGAGTTGATTTATTCAGAGTTAAATCCTTTTGATAGAACTCTTTGAGTCAAGAAGAGCAGGAGTACTCCCCTCCCCACCTTGTCAAACTAAGGAAACCTTCCTAGCCTTGCCCAAGCCAATCACATGCTCTCTCCCCACTTCCGTGGCCTTCCCTTAAACATTCATCAATTCCTTGGCCTCCACCCTTCCAATTGCCATTTCTTTCCTCTCCCTCACCATGTCCTGATGTTTCACCCACATCTAATTGCCATTCTCTTCCTCCCACCACCAACCCTTGATTTCTTGCTCCCACCCTCCTGATTGCACTCTCTTTCTCTACCACACTAAACCAAGGCCCAATCTGGAGCTAAGGAATATGTTGCTGATGTAAGATGAGATAAATAGAGTGGGAGGGGACTTATGAGGAGCATCAATACCAGTCTACTTTTTGTGCTGTGAAATGTGTGTAATTCCTTGGTGTATTTGAAACTATTTTCATTCCAGATATAGTAAAAGGTGCCAGGTGCAATCAACAACATGATGATGCAGTTTTGCATCATTAATCCTCTTTCCACATCATATTTGGGTGGCACAATGGTATAGTGGTTAACACATCTGCTTCACAGTGTCAAGGACCTAGATACGATTCCAGCCTTGGGTGACTGTATGTTCACCCCACTTCTCCATGGGTTTCCTCCCACACTCCAAAAATGTCAGACTAGGTTGATCACCCATACTAAATTGCCAAAGTGTTGGAGGATTAGCAGGTTAAATACATGGGATTATGGGGATAAGTCCTGGATGGAATTGTTGTCGATGCAGGCTTGATGGGCTGAATAGCCTCCTTCTGCACTGTAAGGATTTTATGATTCTATTTTATTCCATCTTGTACTGTGTCCTGTTTCATGCATCAGCTCTGTCCATACCAACCTGTTTGGCACTTGGTTTTACAGAACCTTAAACAAAAATATTTTATTCTCATGCTTACATCCTTTCAGAGCCTTGACTCTTCCCTATCACTGTAAGCCCTTCCTGAGCCCTGTGTTCCTATGACCCTTGTTTCCTGTACATCATCTTCCCTTTCTCCCATCATAGTTGTTTTCAGCACTTATACTCTGGAATTATGTTCTTAAATCTCTGCACCCTGCCAACCCAGAGTGGGATTTTCCATCTCTATCAGTAATGGGTATTGTTGCTTCTGGGACAGGAAAGTTTGATGTGTGGCCAAAAGACTTTTATTTGCCCTCCAAATTCTCCCATTCTATCCATGATGATGCCAGCCATGCAGCAGGATCAGAAAATCCTAGTCTCAATCTTTTCCTTCAAGACTGTCCTTAAGAACATAAGAACATAAGAAATAGGAGCAGGAGTAGGCCATCTAGCCCTTCGAGCCTGCCCCGCCATTCAATAAGATCATGGCTGATCTGTCGTGGCTCAGTTCCACTTTCCCGCCCTCTCCCCATAACCCTTAATCCCCTCTCTTATCAAGAACCCATCAACCCGCTTCTTAAAAATATTTAGCGAGGTAGCCTCCACCACTTCAACGGGCAGAGAATTCCAGAGATTCACCACCCTTTGAGTGAAGAAGTTCCTCCTCAACTCCGTTCTAAACCACCTCCCCTTTAT
Organism: Carcharhinus amblyrhynchos; assembly: GCF_965287045.1. NCBI lineage: Eukaryota > Metazoa > Chordata > Chondrichthyes > Carcharhiniformes > Carcharhinidae > Carcharhinus > Carcharhinus amblyrhynchos. The sequence goes on from NC_137339.1 coordinate 13,372,425, forward strand.
CTTGAGGCTGTGCCCCCTAGTCCTACTGTCTTTTTTGAGCGGGAAGAGTCTCTCCACCTCTATCCTATCCATCCCATTCATCATCTTATACGTCTCAATGAGATCTCCCCTCATTCTTCTAAACTCTAACGAGTACAAGCCTAGTTTATTCAGCCTCTCCTCATAGCTCAACCCCAACTCATATTTTTAGTAAAACTTTTGGGCATTTGTGTGTCTTTCTTTACTTCAATATCTCTGCAGCCACAGCAGGGAGCTCTGAAGCTTGTGTTGCCTGCCTGGTGCCAAAGTTAAGGACATCACCTCATGCTGGAGAGATACTTGCAGTGCGAAGAGATGGATCCAGTTGTTGTGGTCCATGTGGGAACCAATGACATAGCTAGAATTAGGTATGAGGTTCTGCTAAGAGAACTGGAAGAGTTAAGGTCCAAAGTAAAATGCAGAAAATCAAATGTAATCATGTCTGGATTGTTACCTAAGCAACCTGCCAATTGGCGTAGGGTGAAACAGATTAGAGAATTAAATGAGAGGCTCAAAATATGGTGTGGGAAGTAGGGCTGCGGACAAGGGTTTAAACTAACTCAGGTGGGGGAGGCTTTGGTTGAAGGGAAACTTAGAAATCCAAAGGGAAATGTTGTAACATTGGAACAGCACAGTGATGTGGGTAAAGATGATCAAAGTGGGATACAAAAAATGTTCGTCAGTGAATAAAGTCAATGCAGAGACTAGACGTAAAAAATGAAATTAAAGATTCTTTACCTGAATGCACAAAGCATCTGTAATAGGATAGATAAGTTAGGACATGATGGTGGAATTTTACAGCCTCGTTCAAGAGAAGCCAGAAATTCCCGCCCGAGGTCAACGGATATTTCCGTTGTCCAACCCTCGCCTGTTCCGATTCCATGGCAGGCAAGGAGTAGAATTTCAGTGATAGCGTTAAATGATTTAGATCTGCTAGCCTTTGATATTCAATAGCATGACCATCCCCACTATCAATATCCTGGGGGCTTATCATTAACTAGACACTCATGTGAACTAACTATATGAGTACTGTGGCTACAAAGAACAAGTCAGAGCGTTGATTGGCATCCCTTCCACAAACAATCACATCCCTCACCACTGATGCACAGTGAACAATGTACAACATCTACAAAATGCACTGCAGGAGTGCACTAAGGCTCCTTAGACAACAACTGCCAAACCAACAACCACTATCTCCAGAAGACAAGGGCAGCAGATATAGAAACGTCACTGCCTGGAAATTCCCCTCCAAGTCACTAACCATCCTGATTTGGAGCTTTATTACCATTTCTTTACTGTTGCTAGGTTAAAATCTTGAAACTCCCTTCCGAGCAGCATTGTGGATGAGAAGGCAGCTCATCACATCTTTCTGCAGGGCAACTAGGGATGGACAATAAATGCTGGCCTAGCCAGTGAAGCTAACTTGCCATAAATTAATTTAAAATGGACATTCTTGCATTGGAGATGATACAGTGAAGGTTCATTAAATTTTACTCTGAGATGAGTAGGTTGTCCTATGTTGAGACGCTGAATAGATTGGTCTTGTATTCTCTGGCGTTTAAAAGAATGAGAAGTAATCTCACTGAAACCTACAAAATTCTGAAGTCTTGATATGTGGATACTAAGAGATTGTTTCTACAGGTCAGGGAATCTAAAACACAGACACCATCTCAGGATGAGGGGCCAATCATTTAGGACTTGAAAATTTCTTCAAAGGGTATGAATCTTTTAGAGCTATTGGATGCTCCGTTGTTGATACAATGGAGGCTGGGGTTTACTGATATTTGAGTCTCAAGGGGAATTCAGGAATATGGGGACTGGTTGGGATAATACAGTGAAGCCCAAGATCAGCCATGCTTGTATCGAATAGCAGAGAAAAGTCTGTGGGGTATGGGGTCTTTCATATTTAACTTCAGCGAAGCAGTGTTTTGAAGTATTTCTTTCTATGCAAGTTATAAAAATTCAAGTCGTTGTTCATTGTGGATCTCTAAGTGTATTATTTTGTTTTAATGAAATCATTTTAAAAACAGCAACAGAAAACAATGGCCTTATTTCATAGATGACTCTGCATATATTCTGATGCTTAGTACTTGAAGAATCCCAGTCATTAGACTGACATAGGGAAATTGTCTTGTTTACATGTAATGGCTCCACATTTTACATTCAGGGAAAAGGACAACAATAAGGTAATTTGTTGAAAATGTACTGCTGCCACAGAAAAGTAGGCTATTCAGTAATTATCCTAGCTGCTTAGAATAGAGCAACAGCTTGATATTTGGTTTCTTTGATATCGTTGCTCTTTACTGCTGAAACTGAGCCAAGCTTTGAATTCAAATTCTTTTCACAGAATGGCTTCTGTCTGCAAATGCTCTGCAGAAGTAACCATTCAGGAAGTGTTCTAGCCAATCAGCTTCAGTTTTATATGGTGGTAAATTAGACTGTCCAATTGCAGTTGAGTTACTTTGGAGACTGACAGATCATCAAGCTTATGTGCCAAGCCCTTCTCTGAGTACTGAGTTACTGTCCACCATGTTTTTTTAAGTATTGACTTAACCCTGTGTTACAGTACAATGCAACCACAGAGGTAAGTACCAAACAGTTTCTTTAAGCTACTTTTAAAGTGTTCAAGCTTATTTACATGTACTTTTATGATCTGGCTGTTTTAAAAAAACTAGCAAACCAAGTACTTTCAGTAGTTGCAATGCTAGTTTTTACTTTTTGCTTCCCTTGGTCACATGTTACTGCCATCCTGTTCAGTAGTGATTCTGTTTAAAGTGTGATCAGCTGTATTTTAAATACATTCCTAAAGGAGGGTGAATTGACTTTTGGTTCATACTGTACTGATCCTCACTAATCAATTGTAGTGGCCTAGCTTCTCTTTAACTGAAGGTGCTTGCCCTATTGTGTAGCTGAGTCACATGCCTGTTGGTGGGCAAATAGAAGAAGCAGATTGCTGCCCTACAGGGAGTCAAAGCAGGCATTAGCTAGTTTGAATTGCAAACAAGATCAGCATCGTCACTAAGAAGGTAGGATACAGATTGCGCTGTCACAGAATTAAATGCAAATCTGCTTCTGTAAGCATATATTTCAGTATATCCCTTTTAGCGTGGCAAAACAAAATGGCAATTTTCATGGGGGAGGGGTAAATGGGTGAGCTTGGAAAGGAACTTATGCACTGTAATTTTGAGATTAAATTAGAGACTGATTGATTATAGTGTAGTATGTGATGTATACAGCCACAACCAGGCTTTCAGAGAAGGAGGCTGTTTATACCTGTGTATGTGATGAATACCTTTGTGCAGAAAAGACACACTGAGATCCATACATGTGCAATCAACAGCACAAGAATGAGGTATACAGATGTGTATGCATCTATTTTTAGTGTTCAATGACACAATGGCTTTGTTTAGTAATTATGAATATTATTTATTCTATTTGTGAATGCAAACTTTATTAATGCACTGTTTTTTCCTGTTTTATTTTCTCTCTATTAGCTGTAGTTAATTTGAATACTTGAGGATCTTGTCCTTGTGGCTCCTGCATCAATAAGGTTTTCCTCTTGATTGGGAGGATAGGAAGTTCTGGCCTGTAACCATCCACCCTGAATGTTGCCATTGCTTCTCTATCTTCATCTTACAATGCAGAATTTCTCTTCTTCCCAGGCAACTTGGCTGAAACTATCACATTTAGTATCTTATGTATTGTGATTTGATCTATAGTTGCCAGGTGGACAGAGTGGCACTATAAATTGGTAATAGTTTCCTTCAGTGCTTTTAATTGTTGAATCTGCTTTATTTCACTCTACAATGAAAACACCCCAGTTCAAATGGATTTTGGATAGCCTGGGAAGAAAAAGAGTTAACTTGTTACCATAGTGTTCTGCAAGTGTGAGTGCAGAAGGAATACAAGATGTCAAGGAAATCTGCTTTTTGCAGCTCTCTTCCAATTGATTTGAATTAAATACGGTACTGCAACAATCACTTAAAACTATTTTTATTCTAAAGTAAAGCATTAAATTACTAGAACAGTGTGTGCCTCTACGAAAATATATTCTTGTTCTTCATTTTTATCTAGTCCTTTTCGCACTTAGCTACACAGGGAAGCATATGCAACAATGAATTAGACATTAGGGTATTCTTCCTGATTTCCCCTTGCTGCCCCTGTGCGGGGGCAGAAGCGCAGACGATTGTTAAAAAATGTCAATGCCTGCAGCAATGCAGCTGTAATCAGGAGTTAATAGTGTTAGGAATCGTGGAGACAATCACGTAGCAAGCCACTTTATGGCATTGTGCAGCCAATGTGCACTGCATTTCCAGCCCCTCTCTTTAATGCTTATTGGTTCTTATAATGTGCACAATTATCAGCCAAGAGCCAAAACGAACTTTAAGCATTTTGATAGTGTAATGCTGAAGGAAGGAAGATGCTGTAAATGTCTGCCAGTTGAGTGAATGGGTTCTGAAATTGGCCCTGTCAGTTGGGCCTGTCCTATTCTTTCTGTATGTCAGTTAAAATATATGCTCGCATTCAGTTGTATAATTGATTTTATAATCAATTGTAAAGAGATTAAAAACTGGAGAAGTGGCATAAGTAGCTGAGATTTGCCAATGCCTAGTTTTTTTGGTTTCTTCAATCCTAACCGCTGTGCACAAAGAAAATGTTTAATTTAATGAACATTAAAATGTGAAACAAGTTACTGGTATTTCAAAATATTCCCACCCACCCCCCTCATAGTTTAAGATTACTGTAAATAATTTTGGCGGTTGATAAAACATTGACTCATCTCAGAAGGTTCTAGATTTTTTTCAGTTGCTTGATTCTGGTTTCACTTTCCTTTTCCTTTTTCAAAAATGTAGAGTCTTATTGTGGCCAGTGAGTTAATATATTGTTTGGGGTGCTGTGGTACTGAGCCGTTCAGACAAGCAGGGCCCAGATGGGTTCTATTTCTGATGTCTGCAGAGTTAGTTAATCTCAGCTGGGCCATCAGGTGAGGGCGCTATATTAGGCCTCTGTATTCCATCAAATAGCGAGCCTTAACTTGATTGCTGTCCAATCACTAGAACTGGACAATAGCACTTTGAGAATACAATAAAATTATTTGCTGTAACAGTGCAAGGCTGCAGGCTCTTGCTTCGAATTATTTGGCAAGTTACTGGGCTGCTGACGTCATGTGTAGTTCCATCACTATACTTTTGGTTTGAGTCCTTTCACTAACCTTTTAATTCTACTCACAGCTTGGACCTCCTGCCTCAAAGTCCTGTTAACATCTCTCACGTACGCCATTTTTCTTGCAACTCAGTGTTTCCGATCAACAGTCATAATACTGAAATGACCATGAGCAAAATCACATGTGGCATCTTATGAGAATGTGGCTACAGTGGACCTTCAAGAATAGTTCTTTTTGACTTGTTTGCAGCTTTTGACACGATTAATCTCACTATTGTCTTTTTAAAATACATTATTGGGATGCAGGCATTGTTGGCTAGTCTAGCATTTAATTGCCCTTGGTGGTGAGCTACCTTCTTAAACTCCTCCAGTCCATGTGGAGTAGCTGTGCCCATAGTACTGTGAGGGAGGACATTCCAGGATTTTGACCCAGTGACAATGAGATAATGGCAATATAGTTCCAAAATCAGGATAGATTGTGGCTTGGAAGAAAACCCCAAGGTGATAGTGTTCCCATATGTCTGTTGCCTTTGTCCTTCTAGACGGTAGTGGTCATTGGTTTTGGAAGGTGTTGCCGAAGGATCCTTGGTGAGTTCCTGCAGTGTGTCAGAGGTGAAGGGAGTGAATGTTCGTGGACAGAGTGCCAATCAAGTGGGCATGGATGGTGTCAAGCTTCTTAAGTGTTGTTGGAGCTGCAATCATCCAGGCAACTGTACTCCATACTCCAACCATACTCCAACTTGTGTCTTGTAGAAGGTGGACAGGCTTTAGGAGTCAAGAAGTGAGTTACGCACCACAGGACTCCTAGCCTCTGATCTGCTCATGTGGCAACAGCATTTGTATGGCTAGTCCAATTGAGGGTAGGTAATGTTATTGAATATAAAGGGCTGATGGTTAGACTCTCTCTCTCATGGGAGTTAGTCATTATCTGGCACCTGTGTGGTGCAAGTGTTAATTGCCACCTGTCTGGATATTGTTGTGGATGAGCAGAAATTTCTCTCAACTAAATTTTGGGAAGGATAAAAGCATTGTCTTTGAGTCCTGCAAAATCTCAATATTTTAGCCACTGATTCCAACCCTCTCCCTCATTATGGAGGCTGAGCCAGACCAATTGCGAAATCACTATCCAATTTGAATCTGAGATGAGCTTGCAATCACATATCCACTCCAACACCAAGCCTCATTCTTTCTACCTCAGTGACATCACTTGCTCTCTCCCATCCCAGCACATCTGAAACCCTCCACCATGGCTTTGTTACCTCAGCAGTTTGGTTCCAGTGCTCTTGTGGTTGTCCTTACCATCTCCTATCCCAATAAACTTGAACTCATCCAAAACTCTGTCTATATTCTAAATGCATCAAACTCCATTCACTTTATCACCCTGAGGTACATTGGCTTCTTGCCTGTGAACACTTTCATTTTAAAATGATCACCTTTGTTTTCAAATGCCTCCGTAGTCTTCCGCACCCCCCCCACCCCCTGCCCCTGTAATCTTCTTCAGCCATATAATCCTCTGAGATCCTTATGCCTCACCTTCTGTCACTCAAACTGAATTAATATTCCCTTCTGACTCCTCTGCACCTTGAGTTGGAAGTTTCAGCAGCTGTATCCTATCCTGAGGATTCCTTCAGAGAACTGTGTTGCTATGCTATCTCTGTCCCTACCTTCAAAAGTTTCTTGGAAAAAATATTAGCTTAGATCAGGCTTTTGGTTTCCCTGAAATTGCCTCACATTTTGATTGTCCGTTTCTTTTCTTTGCGCTCCCCCACCACCACTGCAAACTAATGTGAAAAACTTGTGTTGTAATGTGTTCTCTTTTTAATATTTGAAAAATTTTCAATTGCAGGAACTCGTGTTACACAAAAGTGTGTTTGAGGAAATGTAATGCCACGTATCAATGTGTGCATGATCTGTAGAATTTTCTGTGCCTCAGTAGTAATAGAAATCTGTCAGGCTGCAATAATACAATGATGCCTGGTTAACAGTTGTAACGTGGTGGCCAGTATGCCAATCAATAAGCCTGCACTCCTGGTGCACAGAGTTGTTCCTTTACAAATCATGAAACTTGAGGGCCTAGCCCACGCTGTAGGCCAACAGAAACGTCAGGAGGTGGTGATAAATCTTGTGTTTTTAAAAATCCTATAGATTGTAGAAGGAAGGGAGGGCCTGAGGAAAAGAGGAATTCTGCACTTTTTGAGGCTTGATCTATGTCTGTGTGACTGGGTCAGAAGCCAGACAATAGTAAGGAGTACGTGCTAAACAGCTCTTTGGTAAATACGAGCCAAATTCAAGTAGAGGCTGAGCAGGCAGTCTGCAGTGGAGTGGGGGAGGGGACGTGAAGCATATTCAAAGAAAAATAAATCGTGCACCCAAAACCGCCTGGCCAATGAGTTTTTAAGCTTGTGGACTTCATAGTGCATGGCAGCCACCACTTTTTCTTTTCTTTGAGACACTATGAAAGGAATTTGGTTAAAGTCTCCCGGGAGGGACAGGTCATTTAAATAAGTTGTTAGTCCGCATCAAAGAGCTTGATTTTTGAATGGTTTTCTTTGCTCATTTATCAAGTGCCTAAACTTCTATTTATTGAAAGAATGGTAGAAACCATTTTTACACTGGCATGGTTACTTTGGGTTATTCTAACTTGCAGTGTTCAAACTTAAAGTACCTTGAATGTTCACTCTCAGCCACAGGGCCTGAAGCTCTAGATTAAATATCTTGCCGAAGTAGGTTAAATGTAGCAATTGGCTTCATTTTCATGTGCCATATTTCCCCTTTCCTCCCCCGTGCCTCATTTAATTTGCTGCAGAAGAAAGAACTTTTGAAATGATGACATCAACTCCTGTACCACGAGCTGACCAAGAATAAGATTCTTTGGCTGGACCTACCCAAATCTTATTTTGTCTTTCAATATTTCTAACAAAGTTAAAAATGGCTGCACTGGTAGGGCCTACATGCAACAGCAACGTGTAATGAGAATCATAATTGCAAATGCCACATCAAAGCAGTGCTGTGGAAGACTAATTTTTTTGGCAGCCTTTTAGATCCCCCCCCCTCCCCAATATCCACCTCATGTAATTGTCTGTCTGCATGTTATGTATGCATGTTTTCCTCTTACAATCTAGGCTGCAATGCAGAAAGATGCTGTCTGTAACAAGGTAGCAGCAGCTATACAGCTTTTCGCTGCAAACCAATCATATCCTACCATGTAGTGTTTAACCAATAGCAGCACAGAATAGGTTAAAGATTGACAATTGCTGTAGCCGGACTCAGAAAGGCCTTCTGGAAATTTCCTCCATCTTTGTTCCACCAAAACAAGGTAAATTCAGCCAAGCTGAAGAACTTTATATGTTTTTAGTGTTTAAAAGAAGTTATGATGCTCGCTGTCGTTTATGTAACATACCCTACATGGCTAAAAGGAAGCAATTTCTGCAGTTTTTGTTAACAATGTTGTACTTGATGCTGATGGGATCTGCTGTTCAGGCTGTGAGACAAGAACAGAGAGCCCAGTGCATTAACTTCTTGTGCCCAGGACCCTCCTTTAATGATGTGCTGGCAGCTCTATGCTGCATTATTCTGTTGTTACAATAACTATAGCAAAAACACAAAAATTGTGAATTGATAAAAATACTGATGTAATTCAGTGCCTAGGAGAAGCAAATGTCATGCCCAAGGTAAAAAGCTGGTTCAAACCGGTCTGAGCAAGTCTGCCATTGCTGCATCCACAATAGAGCTGCTTTTTAAAAAATATTTCAAGCCCACTGAATGAGAGTGATGGTCGTGTTGTCAGGATCTGGGCTACATTTTTAGAGCTGTAATGAAAAAGATTAATTTTACACGTATTCAGTTTACAGTCAAAAAATATTTTCTATAAATATCACTGGGATTCTAAATGGCATTTAATACAAATGTAATGTAGGTATGGTTTTGTATTTGTATTTCTTCTGCGTGGAATAGTTCCTGAATTAAAAGCATTGGTTCCATTTAGTACAGTGGCTGCCTTGCAGTGCAGTCTGATGCAGTTACTTTCTGTTGATTTAATAGACTTAATTGTGTCCTAAATGGTTCTGTTATGCAGGATTGCAGGCTTGACAATTGCCAGAGTGATTATGAAGAGTGCCACCATTTTAGACACAGATAGGAGCAGACGGACGGTGCCAGGTTCCATTTTTAGACTCTACATATTGTAAACACTGTGTATAGGACAATTAAATGGTTGATAATGGTATACGCAGGGCAAACTGAGCTTTCCGACTGTATTCAGGATTTCTGTTTGTTTTCTTTCAAAATAACCTGAAAAAAATCTGGGGGAAATTAATTCTACAATTCATTTGAGTATTTATATTCTTAAGCCTTCAGTATTTCTAAAACCAAGGGACTATTTGCTTATTTAATTGGGGATTTTATATGGTTGTGTGGATAGTGCAGGCAAGGTGACCTGTACAAAGCCATTCTTTTTGTTGAGGCATTTTTGATGAATCCTTGAATGCACTTTCCTTCTGAGTTTGTGCAGGCACATAAGATATTGATGCTGTTATTGTTCGGTGGTAAATAGCCAGCAATCTTCTGCTACAGAGTATCTTTGTTATGAATTCATCTGGTTGCATGATGTTGTAATCTATTTGCTATCATCACAAACCTCTGTAATATGAACATAGACCACGGTTTTGATGCAAAAGGAAGTAGTCTGTGCACGGTAAGTAATGGGAGGTTTTCTACTTATTCCTTTTAAAATATTATATTTGCTGTGTTGTCAAATCAAATGACAGTCAGAATGGGTTTAGACCATAATTTGAGGTTCAGTTGATTTACATAATTCATGTGCCGTGCTAGCCATTCGACGTAGGACATGTAACATACAATTGTGTACATGATACTAAAATGAGAGAGTATTGTGGGTTAAATCTTAAGGTCCACATTCTGAGTGCAACACCTGCCTCCACCACCCCAGATATAAACTGCAAGTTTTGTTTCCTGGGTCTGACTAATTTTATATTGTTTGCAATCCTATAAACTGCTTTGCAAGTCTCTTCTGCTTCTCTATTATGGACTGAATTGTTTGTTTTATTTGTAGCCCATAAATGTTTTAAGTATTCCATTACATCATTTTGTAGAATAAAATTACACACAATTCTTCATACAGCAGATATACGAGATATGTTATAACTCATTCGGCATGTCAAATATCACGAGTTGAAGATAACTGAAAAACCAGAGAGCAACAGATGGTTATTTCAGTTTTGCCAGTGGGGCGATTTATTATGTTGATGTATTTATAACACAGTTGAATCATTTATAAAGCATTGTGATTGGGGAGAAAAATCAATGGAAGATTCCAGTCGTGAGAAGAACAGATACAAAAAAAGTAAACAAGTGCACTGAGCACTAATGCAGCCTGCTGCATAAGCACCTGCAATTGCTATTTTTATAGATTGTTGTTTAATCATTATCTGTCTACTTTCACCTCCCACCACCCTGAAACATTCTTCTTGCTCCTGTAGGCACTAGCTCATGCTGAACTATGAATTCAATAATATTTGGCCAAATGGTCATTTTTTGTATGTGAGCCTTAAAATGAGTGTCAGCATTTTGGTGTTATCTTGGTAGAGACTGATCACTTTCTAAAAAAGGGATTCAAACTTCCAGTTACTCTTTGAAAAAATGATATCACAAGATTTCACATTTTAAAACTTTGAGTACAATGGCTAAAAGCGCTATTGACAAAATACTTTTCTGTAGTCACTCTTTACTTTAAAGAGAAGAATATTCCTCTTTATATGCTTGCCACACATCACATACACCATGGAATCACAACCTTTGTAGTAAGCAGTCCAAAGTTGCTCTCTGCTTCCAATGGGTACCATCTTCCTGTTTCACCTGAGAGGTGATGGCCTAGTGGTATTATCGCCTCACTATTAATCCACAAACTCAGCTAATGTTCTGGGGACAAAGGGTCGTATGGAATCGAAACGTCAGCTTCTTTCTGTCCTTACAGATGCTGCCGGACCTGCTGAGATTTTCCAGCATTTTGATGTTCTGAGGACCTGGGTTCAAATATCACTACAATAAATGTTGGAATTTGAATTCAATGAAAAATATCTGGAATTAAGGATCTACTGATGACCATGAAATCATTTGTCAATTGCCGGAAAAACCCATCTGATTCGCTAATATCCTTTCGGGAAGGAAGTCTGCTGTCCTTGCCTGTTTGAAGTCTCTCAACACCAGGTTAAAGTCCAACAGGTTTATTTGGTGGCAAAAGGCACTAGCTTTTGGAGCGCTGCTGCTTCGTCGGTTAAGTGGGAGTTCTGTTCACAAACAGGGCATATAAAGACACAACACAATTTACAAAATAATGGTTGGAATGCGAGTCTTTACAGGTAATTCAGTCTTAAAGGTACAGACAATGTGAGTAAAAGAGGGTTAAGCACAGGTTAAAAAGAGATGTGTATTGTCTCCAGCCAGGACAGGTATGAGATTTGGCAAGCTGTGGGGGTTGCAGATAATGTGACATGAACCTAAGATCCCGGTTGAGGCCGTCCTCCTGTGCAGAACTTGGCTATCAGTTTCTGCTCAGCAACTCTGCGTTGTTGTGTGTCGTGAAGGCCACCTTGGAAAACACTTACCCAAAGATCAGAGGCCAAATGCCCATGACCGCTGAAGTGTTCCCCAACAGGAAGAGCGCACTCTTGCCTAGTGATTGTTGAATGGTGTTCATTCATCTGTTTGTCGTAGCGTCTGCATGGTCTCCCCAATGTACCGTGCCTCAGGACATCCTTTCCTGCAGCATATCAAGTAGGCAATTTTGGCCGAGTTGCAAGAGTATGTATCGCGTACCTGGTGGATGGTGTTCTCACATGAGATGATGGCATCCGTGTCGATGATCTGCATGTCTTGCAGATGTTGCTGTGGCAGGGTTGTGTGGTGTTGTGGTCACCGTTCTCCTGAAGGCTGAGTGGTATGCTGCAGACAATGATTTGTTTGAAGGCAAGAAGTGGGGGTGTGGGGATGGCCTTGGCAAGATGTTCAACATGTTATTGATGAAGATGAACCTCTCACCAAGACCATCCTACATCCCCACTTCTTGCCTTCAAACAACCGCACAACCTCAAACAGACCACAGGTGCAGCAAACTACCCGGCCTTCAGGAAAATAGTGACTACAACACCACACAATCCTGCCACAGCAACATTTGCAAGATGTGCCAGATCATCAACATGGATGCCATCATCTCATGCGAGAACACCATCCACCAGGTACGCGGTACATACTCTTGCAGTGTTGTCTACCTGATTATGCTGCAGGTAAGGATGTCCCGAGGCATGGTACATTGGGGAGACCATGCAGACACTACAACAATGGATGAATGAACACCGCTCGACAATCGCCAGACGAGTGTTCTCTTCCTGTTGGGGAACACTTCAGCGGTCACAGGCATTCAGCTTCTGATCTTTGGGTAAGCGTTCTCCAAGGTGGCCTTCATGAAACACAACAACGCAGAGTCACTGAGCAGAGACTGATTGCCAAGTTCCGCACACATGAGGATGGCCTCAACCGGGATCTTGGGTTCATGTCACACTATCTGCAACCCCCGTGACTTGCCTGGACTTGCAAAATCTCACTAACTGTCCTGGCTGGAGACAATACACATCTCTTTAACCTGTGCTTAATGCTCTCTCCACTCACGTTGTCTGTCTGTACCTTTATAAGACTTGATTACCTGTAAAGACTTGTATTCCAACCATTATTTTGTAAATTGAGTTTGTGTCTTTTATATGCCTTGTTTGTGAACAGAACTCCCACTTGCCTGATGAAGGAGCATCACTCCAAAAACTAGTGGTGTTTGCTACCAAATAAACCTGTTGGACTTTAACCTGGTGTTATGAGACTTCTTTCTGTGTTTACCCAAATCCAATGCCGGCATCCCCACATCGTGTTTATCTGGTCTGGCATACAGATCCAAATCCACAGCAATGTGGTTTATTCTCATCTGCCCTTGGGCAACTAGAGATAAGCAGTAAATGCTGGCCGGCCAGCCAGCAGCTCTCACGTCCCACAAATGAATTTAATAAAAAATTTCAATGATTCTTATTTCCCTGCCTAGGTGAGAATGAATCTTTGGATGGCTGCAGGATGTGTCACTTCACCCGGAGACCATCTCCCTCCTGCATTTGGCTCTAATAGTGCTCGAGGCATCATTTCTTTGCTGACCAGACAGAACAGCTGTCTGTAATTTTGATTTTGCAGGGAAGCCTGTAACTTGATCTTCCCCTGTCATCCTCCCCATGGCAACTAGGTAGAAATGGTAATTAGGTACTCTTGACCTCTAGTCTCTTTCATCTTGGATGTAATTGGGCATTTAACAGCACAACTGTTAAAATCTGATACTAGTGTACCTTTCTAGGACTTTTTGGGAGACTTGGGCTTGGATTTTTGCTTTCAAGTGCTGCATCACGTCAGCAGGGAGAAAGAACTATGAACGGTGGGAGCTTCTTTCTTGCAGAATGGATGCAGGGTGGTGCTTGTTCCAGTGCCCCCAAATGCAGTTTAGAGCTGGGCTTAAGGCAGTCCAGTGCTGCAGCGGATTGTGTAACAGGCCCACCTTGGTTTTCTGGGACTTCACCCCAGTTGCTTTTAAAAACATTAGGTCATGGAGTCTAGATCCCACATACTCATCAGCCCTTGCCATGCATGCTAACTTCATAACCATTGACCACAATGGTAGTTCCATTGTGAATGGAGATTTTTTTTGACGTAGTGATATTGAGTCATATAGGGGGGAATTTTTCTGTTCCTCCCACTATGGGAATCGTAGCGGGCAGGGAACAATTTAGTATTTAGTAAAGGAGAACCAAAGAAGTGATGAAAGGAAAAGAGAATATGAATACAAGCTAGTGGGAAACATAAAATGGATTATAAAAGCCTGTTTAGGTGTGTGGAAAAGAAAAGGTTAGCAAGGACAAATATGGTTCCCTTACAGGTGGAGATAGGAGAATTTATAACAGAGAATAGGGTGGAGAAACGAGCCCATTGTGTTGTGCATCTTGCAGAAAATCTTTCAGAAATACCAGCGATTTAAGTGACTTGTGAAAATGAGAAATTGAAATAAATTAGTATTAATAAGGAGGTAGTACTCAAAATTAATTTGTTTGAAGATTGATAAATCCTCTGGACCAGATGAGCTTCATCCCAGAGTGTTGAAGGAGGTGATTTTTCAGATAACTGGTGGCAGAGTAGTTAGCACTGCTGCCTCTCAGGCAGGGACTGGGTTCAATTCCTGGATTGGGTCACTGTCTGTGCAGAGTCTGCAGATTCTCCCGTATCTGCATGGGCTTCCTCCGAGTGCTCTGGTTTCCTCCTATAGTCCAGCTGGTTAGGTGCATTGACCATGCTAAATTCCCCCTCGATGAACTCAGACAGGTGCTGGAGTATGGGGACTAGGGGATTTTCGCAACAACTTCATAAGAACATAAGAACATAAGAAATAGGAGCAGGAGTAGGCCATCCAGCCCTTCGAGCCTGCCCCGCCATTCAATAAGATCATGGCTGATCTGTCGCTGCTCAGTTCCACTTTCCTGCCCTCTCCCCATAACATTGCAATGTAAATGTAAACCCATAGAACATAGAACACTACAGCACAAACAGGCCCTTCGGCCCACGAGTTGCGCCGATCACATCAACACCTGCCAATCTATAGACCTATCTATAACCCCCAATCCCATTAAATTCCATATACTCATCCAGAAGTCTTTTAAAAGACCCCAGCAAGTTCGCCTCCACCACCACTGACGGCAGCCAATTCCATTCACTCACCACCCTCTGAGTGGAAAAACTTACCCCTAACATCACTTCTGTACTTGCCTCCCCGCACCTTCAATCTGTGTCCTCTCGTAGCGACCATTTCAACCCGGGGAAATAGCCTCCACCCTATCTATTCCACTCAACATTTTATAAACTTCTATCAGGTTGCCTCTCAACCTTCGTCTCTCCAGGGAAAAGAGTCCCAGCTCCCTCAACCTAACTTCATAAGGCATGCCTCCCAGTCCAGGCAACATCCTTGTAAATCTCCTCTGTACCCTTTCAATAGCTTCTACGTCCTTCCTATAGTGAGGCGACCAGAACTGCGCACAGTACTCCAAATGAGGCCTGACAAGGGTCTTATAAAGTTGCAGCATTACCTCCCGATTCCTAAACTCAGTCCCTCGATTAATGAAGGCCAGTACACCATACGCCTTCTTGACCACATCCTCCACCTGCGAGGCCAATTTAACAGTCCTGTGGACCCGGACCCCAAGATCCTTCTGCTCTTCAACACTACTAAGACTCCTGCCCTTGATAGTGTACTCATTCATCCTGTTGGTTCTGCCAAAATGGACGACTACACATTTATCCACGTTGAAGTCCATCTGCCACTTCTCTGCCCAGTCCTGCATCCTATTTATGTCCTGCTGCAACTTTTGACATCCTTCCAGACCATCCACAACACCACCGACCTTCGTGTCATCAGCGAACTTACTTACCCATCCCTCCACTTCCTCATCTAGGTCATTTATGAAAATGACAAACAGCAAGGGTCCTAGAACAGATCCCTGGGGCACTCCACTGATGACTGACCTCCATGCTGAAAAAGACCCATCCACAACCACTCTCTGCCTTCTGCAGGCAAGCCAGTTCTGGATCCACAAGGCCAAAGGCCCTTGGATCCCCTACCCCCTCACCTATCTTTTGTTATCAAAACTACTGAAAAGGGTGGTGCCACTTCAGACTGAGACGGAGAGGAATTTCTTCACAGGGTGCTGAATCTTTGGAATTCTGTATCCCAGAGGGCTGTGGAAGCTCAATCATTGAGCATGTTCAAGAGAGGAAATTGATTAGATTTCTGGATACTGATGACATCAAGGGATGTAGGATGGAGGTTGTGGGAACGGCTTAATTGCCCACACTTATTCCAATAATCCCATCCCCGTGGCTCCTTTCTAGCCTCTGTTGCTAACTTATGACCCCCAATCTCACCCTTTTCTCTTTCTCACTCTATGCCAACTCACCCAATTTTCACCATGGGTAGACCTCATGAGTCATGCTGAGATAAATAAAAACTATGGATAGGATTTTCCAGCCATGCTAGCCCAAAACTGGAAAATAGGACCTGAGGTTAACAAATCTTTGCGTGGTCCTCTCCCCACCTGCTATGATTCCTGTGGTGGGTGGGACAGAAGAATTCCACCCCCCCCCCGCCCGTATGACTAAATATTACTACATTAAAAAAAATCTCCATTCACAAAAGCCCATTCAAAGCATTTAAATCTTACAAAGTACTTAAGTTACCTCATAACCCCATGTATTTACACCAGCTAGTCCCCCTGACATTAACGGGCAATTTAGCATGCCCAATGCATCTAACCTGCACACCTTTTGGAATGTAGGAGGAAACTGGAGCACCCAGAGGAAACCCACGCAGACACAGGAAGAATGTGCAAGCTCCACACACACACACACACACACACACACACACACACACACACACACACACACACACACACAGTCACCCAAGGGTGGAATTGATCCTGGATCCCCGTGAGGCAGCAGTACTAATCACTGTGCCATCGTGAAAATTAGAAGACAAACTTCAGTAAAAACAAGTATTTGCAGATAAACTAAGGAACTTCTGTTTTCTGCTAATGCTGAGCACTCTATTGGAAATGGACAAATGTAATATTTTCCAATGCATTAGAAGCAAAGCTAGTTCACTCTATTTGGTGACCAGACTAATATTGTCTTTAATCATCTGTGGAGTATGGCCATTGTTGGCTGGCCTACAGTTATTGCCCATCCCTACTTGTCTGAGGGCAGTTGAGAGTTAACCATATTGCTATGGCTCTAGAGTCACATGTAGGCCAGACCAGGTAAGGTCAGTAGACTTCCTTCCGTAAAGGACATTAGTGAATCCAATGGGTTTTTCCAACAATTGACAATGGTTTCGTGGTCATCAGTAGATTCTTAATTCTAGATTTGTTTTATTGAATTCAGATTCCACCATCTGCCATGGTGGGATTCGAACCTGGGTCTTCAGAATGTTAGCTGCGTTTCTGGATTAATAGCCTAGTGATGATACCTCTGCCTCCCCCTTGTCAGATGTGTAATCAGATAGGTGAATTAGATGAGCAATTTCCTTTGTAATTTACTGTAACTACTTCATATTGAAATCAACAAGATTGTTATCTTGAAACTGGAAGATTTCCTCAAAGTGCAACAATACCATAATGTTAAGTATTATATTTTATTGGGGAGAGGCTGAGCAAGGAGGAGCTGAAATGTCCCTTTTTGGGAAAGGGGCAAAGAAACTATGGAAGCTAATGGATGGATATATTGTTTCTTGGCATAAACCATATTTGCTGTAGTCAAGTATATTTAGGGTAGCGGTTTCAAATAAAAAGGATATTTCTGCAAATATTTGTTTGCAGTGTGGTGTTCAACGAGGTATGGTGATCAAAATCCAGAGGGGTGTGTGCAGAGCACAAAATAGTTGGCGAAATGGTTTAGAACCGGAGGACACCAACTTATGATAATTGGCAAAAGAACCAGAGGCGCCATGAGGAAAATTTTTTTGCAGCAAATGGTTAGGATCTTGAATGTATTGTCTGAGAGTGAGGTGGAGGCAGATTCAATTATGGCTTTCAAATACAAATTGGATAAATGCTTGAAGAGAGAAAATTTGCAGGGCTTTGGGGAAAGTGGGGGGGAATGGAACAAATTGAGTTGCTCTCATAAAGAACTGGCACAGATGCAATGGGTTGAATAGATTTTTCAAAAAAATATTTTTGCAGTATTCTTTAAGTATTTTCTTTTGCTCTTTCTTTTATGTAGTTTGGCTGAAGACCCGCCTAAACAGGAGCAGGAGGAGGAAGAGGAGGAGGAGATGGAGATCTCAACCAGATCAAGAGGTGAGTAAAAGAAAACATCTTGCATCCGTCCTCTTTGTCTACAATGATGGATACTTTGGTGTGCGTTTAACTCTCATTATCTGCACAACACTGGACCAAGAGCTGGAAATACTATTAGGCTGGCTATCCATTTGTCAGCAAGTGCTGACACCTTGGGGGTGATCTTAAGATCCCTCCCTCCACAGATCCTGAATGCAGAGTCACAGGGTGTCCCTCTTTCTCCCACCACCAATCCCTAATGTCGAGTAGCAGTGGGTTCCCCAGTCTGGTCCTGCTCATCTCTGCCTCTGCCACCTTCCTACTGTCAGAGTGCCTGGAAATTCCCAAGGGGCACCCCACCCTTGCCCCCGACCACTCAGGTGGGGGCACCTCAATAGCTTCTGATTCTACCAGTGAGGCCATCCCTTTTGTTGGGAACCAGCTATGATTCTCGCTGGATGGAATCTCCCAGTAAGGTCAGAGAGGCAAGTGAGCCTGGACAATAACATCCCAAGCTCATTAAATCAATGCTAAATTGATTTAAATTTAAATAAATTATTAAGCGTCGTGCTGGAAATGACCGCAAGGCTGATCTCGCCAGATATCCAGTGCTAGTAAGAGAGGTGAGAAATTGGGCGTGAATCTGATTTTTCAGCTCTTTCATGATCTTACTGGCTCACCCCGCCCATCGGCCAGCATGGTGCAACAGTAAGATTGTCCCCGATTTGGGTCAAATGGCCTGCTTCCAGTCTACTCCAATGAGTTGACATATTCCATCATTGAATATGTCCACAACTTGAGACTGATAGTTTTTAGGGATCAAGGAGTACATGGAACAGGGAGGAAAGTGGAAGATTAGCCATGATCTTATTCAATATCAGGCTTGGGAGGGGACAAGAGCGGTTGTGTGGTCTACTGCTGCTTCCATTCTTAAGATTCAACGTCACTGATGCCCAATGGCTGCAGCATGTCCCATCTATAACGTGCTGCTGCAATTTGTCAAGGCTTCTATTCTATGATTCTGAGCTGCTTCCAGCCCTATGACCTCAACCACTTCAAAGAACCAACATGTACGTAGAAATAGAATCATCATTTTCTGTTCAAATCACAAATCACCCTGGGTTAGAAATATATTTCAGTCCTTTGTCACTGCTGGACTAAAATCCTGGAGCTCCCTACATAACAGCCCTCTACCATGGGTGTCGGTGTACCTGCACCTTACGAGGCAGTATGGTGGCACAGTGGTTATCATTGCTGCCTTACAGCACCAGAACCAATGTTCAGTTCCAGCCTTGGGTGACTGTGTAGAGTTTGCACGCTCTCCCATGTCTGTGTGCATTTCCTCCGGGTGTTCCGGTGTCCTGTCACAGTTCAAAGATGTGCAGGTTTGGTTAATTGGCTGTGCTGAATTGTCCCTTGGTGTCAGAGATTTGCAGGGTAAATATGCGGGGTTACGAGAATAGGCCCTGGGTGAGATTCTTAGTGTTGCGGGCTCAATGAACCAAATGGCCTTTATCAGCACGTAGAATTCTACAATTATGATACGAGCTGAAGTGGTTCAATTAAGGACTCTCAGTAAATGCTGGTCTTGTTGATGCCCACATCCCATGGTCCAATAATACATACTTCTAAAAAAAATTAGTTTATCACGACTGTACATTCTTATTGCATTGAATATCATGGAATAGATTGGAAATATCTGGAATATCAGAGTGGGCCACTTTAACTTAAACTGGGAATGTTTGAAGACTTTGTTTTTGTTTTGAAAAAAATATATAGTGAGTCACCTTTTGGAGCAAGTGTTTAGCATTTCTAACATATAGTGGTCAGAATTCCCTGGACTAGCATGCGCAGCTGCTGCTGACAGCGAGAATGGAGAATTTGATGTTCAGCCAAATCTCTGTTCACCGCAACAGGACTGGTTAATTCCAGCTGGAGGCAAGGTTGGCGAAGTCCAATCGGTATCTTCCCCTCAAGTTGCTTTTTTGCTTTTAATTGTGAATGCTGTTCAGACCAATTTGCTCCCTGAATGCAGATTTGAGGGTCAATTTCAACATCTTATCTTCATTTCCCTGATATTTTTGTAATGTTTAACAGCTGAATGCCTGAAAGTACTAACTACATGAAACAAAGCCAGGCTACTGACTGTAAGTTTATTTATACAAAATCTGAACACTGAAGTTACAGCAATAGAATATTTAAGGCTGTGGGTTTGTTTAGTGACGTTCAAATTTGGCCTTAGAAAGGATTCACGCATCTCACTACAAGCTTTAAGAAAGTTCCAGACTTCAAAAAAGAGCATTATTTGTACTTGATCTGATTCATATTCTGTCATGTCTTCTCATCCTAGTTATACCCATTACATTTATAAATCACTAGATATATAATAAAGATTAATCCACAGCATGCTTTTTAGTATTTTTAATTGGGAATGAAATAAGACTCTGCACCTTGTAAGGTGAGAAACGTTTATGCGCAATTAATTTTAGCATTTTGACTCATTTGTCCTTAATTTTCTGTAGTTTAACAGAGCTCAGGTTTAAGATGGAAGCTACTGCTTTGTTGCATTTCAGTTTGGAAGACAGGATGCACCAAGCAAGTTTGTGAATCAAGAAAATAGTTAAGATGAAGGTGCTTTGATCTATTTTTCGTGCCAAGGGCTTCAACTGAGATCCAGCTGCTGTGTTTTGAAACATCTTACCAACGTTTCATAGGATAATTCTTCAGATAATCGTGTCCAGTGATTGATAGTGTTGTTTTGAAAAGACAAAGCAACATTTTCAGTTGTTCACTGTTCTGGCTAGAATGCACCCGGGCTCTGGAACCAGAATGCCACACATTTTGAGCAGAATGTCCTGTGTGTTTTCACTTTGACACGACATGTTAGCCCCTTGTGGATGGTTTCCATTTTCCCCCTGATACCAATTACAGAAATGTATTGTATAGCAGTTTCTATATTTTTTTGCTGCAGTGTATGCTCTGAGGTGATAGGAGACATCATAATTTCTTCTCCAAATAGCATTCTTGATTATTTGAGGATTGATAAATCACAGCATAAGCCGTGATTTTTGCTGCAGGGTGGGGCAAGGAGGCAGGCCACAAGTCTACTTCAGGCAGAACGGGGATTGAACTCCACAGTTTTGGCATTATTCTGAACTATGCATCTAGCCAAATGAGCTAACTGACCCCGTGATAGGAGCATGGTCTACTTCTAAATCTTGTTCAGTGAGAAACTCTCAGTGATTGGGATTAATTATTAAATCTTGTGTTCTGTTGATCTGAATACAGTGGAGAGAAAAGACAAAAATTTCCATTTTACAGTCATTTTGTCTACTTATGGAAACTGTCATCTAGCCATTTAATACGAGTAAAGATAATGGCAGGAAGGAAACTGTTACACCCATTTTTCTTCAGTTGGTGCACTTCTAAACCACATGTACACAAAGGTTGGGCAGATCCCTTTTTAAAATAATTGGGGCTTAAGATGGAGATTTCCTCTTTTCAGTTGGGAAGACAGGATGCACTCTATATGAACCAAGCAGTGTTGGTCTTGAAGAAAATTGTTACGACAAAGCACTTTGATCTAATTGTATTGCTCATATAAAGGGCTTCAACAGATGCTAAAGACCCGTTACTTTCCAAGGAATTCTTCCATTTTCTACAACGGTATTTGACTAAAAACTGGAGTTAGAATAGACCAATCCATTTCACCTCGAGACAGTGCGGTTGCCAGTTAATCATTCATCTCTGGGTTGGATTGAAATCCAGTTCCAAAGATGAATGATCATTAAACTAAGTCACTGGTTTCACGTGTTATAGACTTAGAACCATAGAATCATAGAACATTACAGCACAGAAACAGGCCTTTTGACCATTTTTCTGCCTAGTCCCATTGACCTGCACCTGGACCATATCCCTCCACACCCCTTGCATCCATGTGCCTGTCCGAGTTTTACTTAAATATTAAAAGTGAGCCTGCTTTCACCACTTCATCTGGCAGTTCATTCCACACTCCCACCACTCTCTCTCTGTGTGAAGAACCCTCCCACCATTCCCTTTAAACTTTTCCCCTTAACCCATGTCCTCTTAGTTTTTTTCTCCCCTAGCTTCAGTAGAAAAAGCCTGCTTGCATTCACGCTACCTATACCCACCATAATTTTATACACCTCTGTCAAATCTCCCCTCATTTGTCTACGTCCCTATTCTAACCTATTCAACCTTTCTCTGTAACTCAGTTTCTCAAGTCCTGGCAACATCCTTGTAAGCCTTCTCTGCACTCTTTCTCAACCTTGATAATATCCTTCCTCTAATTAGGTGACCAAAACTACACATAATACTCTAAATTTGGCCTCACTAATGCCTTATACAACCTCACCATAACATTCCAACTCTTATACACAATACTTTGACTTATAAAGGCCAATGTTCCAAAAGCATTCTTTACGACCCTATCTACCTGTGACGCCACTTTTAGGGAATTATGTATCTGTATTCCCAGATCCCTCTTCTACTGCACTCTTCAGTGTCCTACCATTTACCTTGTATGTACTACCTTGGTTTGTCATTCCAAAGCGCAATACCTCACTCTTGTCTGCATTAAACTGCATCTGCCATTTTTCAGCCCATTTTTCTAGCTGGTCCAAATCCCGCTGCAGGCTTTGAAAACCTTCCTCACTGTCCACTACAGCTCCAATCTTTGTATCATCAGCAAATTTGCTGATCCAATTTACCACATTATCATCCAGACCATTGATACAGATGACAAACAACAATGGACCCAGCACTGATCCCTGTGGCACACCACTAGTCACAGGCCCCCACTCAGAGAAGCAATCCTCTCTGGCTTCTTCCATTGAAAGAAGTCTCACAACACCAGCTTAAAGTCCAACAGGTTTATTTGTAGCAAATGTCACAAACTTTCGGAACATGCTGTTCCTTCGTCAGGCGGGTGGGAGTTCTGATCACAAATGGGGCACAAAGACACAAACTCAATTTACGTGAAAATGATTGGATTGTGAGTCTTTACAGATAATCAAATCTTAAAGGTACAGTCCATGTGAGTGGAGAGAGCATTAAGCACAGGTTAAAAGGATGTGTATTGTTTCCAGACAGGACAGTTAGTGAGATTTTGCAAGTCCAGGCAAGTTGTGGGGGTTACAGATAGTGTGACATGAACTCAAGATCCCGGTTGAGGCTGTCCTCGTGTGTGGAACTTGGCTATCAGTCTCTGCTCAGTGACTCTGCGCTGTCTTGTGTCGTGAAGTCAGCCTTGGAGAATCTTACCTGAAGATCAGAGGCCGAATGCCCGTGACCACTGAAGTGTTCCCCAACAGGAAGAGAACCGTCTTGCCTGGTGATTGTCGAGCAGTGTTCATTCGTCCGTTGTTGTAGTGTCTGCACGGTCTCCCCAATGTACCAAACCTTGGGACATCATCCCACGTGAGAACACCATCCACCAGGTAGACGGTACGTACTCTTGCAACTTGGCCAACGTTGTCTACCTGATACGCTGCAGGAAAGGATGTCCCAAGGCTTGGTACATTGGGGAGACCATGCAGATGCTATGACAACAGGTGAATGAACACTGCTTGACAATCACCAGGCAAGACTGTACTCTTCCTGTTGGGGAACACTTCAGCAGTCACGGGCATTCAGCCTTTGATCTTTGGGTAAGCATTCTCCAAGGCGGCCTTCACGACACACGACAGTGCAGAGTCGCTGAGCAGAGACTGATAGCCAAGTTCTGCATACGTGAGGACGAAAAATCAGGAGATTGCTTCCAATTCTCCTAGCTCCTCTGTCAGCTTTGTCGTAACAGTACCTCATCAATAAACTTAGCATTCAGACACATTGGGCAGAATTCTCTCTACTGGGATCAATGGCAGACAAGAATATGACAGGAGATCCAAAAATCAACTTCATACCATGAGAAATTAAAGAGGGATCTTCCAATGCCACCTGCCGTAACAGATTGGGAATCTCCCTGGAGACTGTTGGGAAATTGATTTCATGTGTAATCGGATGCATGTGAAAGTCTGACTGCAAACTTCTCTCTGTGTATGATTGTCCATGACGTCAGTGGAAAAACATGCCAGTCTAAACGTGCCTGAATCAACGTGGCGTGTAAAAGTCAGGATTTGTCCTCCAGTACATAATTAATTCCATTGGGAATAGAAGATATGGTGTGTTTCCCATTGGCCATAGCCTCTCCTTGTCCCTGCCTCTGCCACAGGACCTAGTCCCAGATGGGAGAATTCCACTCATTGAATGCAAAGTTGCAGTACTTTAAATACCATGTATAAACTTAGGGCTTAACCATTCAGGTCTTTGTGAATTTTTAATTGCATGACTCTTGATTAATGACCACAATCTCCTCTAACACTGAAAATTTATTTTTTCCATGTTGGGACTCTCATTCTTTAATTATTGTTGGATAATGTTTCCGTTCCATCTCTTTTAATTCTTCTTTCAAGTCTAATCTTTCCGTCACATATTTTGCTTTCAATGACTGATTTTACAATGCATTAAATAATCCAACTTGCATTTTCTGGTGTAGACTCAGTAAGGATTCGTCAATTTGGTTTGTTGAAAAGAGAGACTATTGCTTGCCCTGTTTGTACAGGTCCCGGATACCCTGTATAGACTGCCGTTCTGTATCAGCCTACCCTTAACAGTAGATTATCATTCAAAAGCTCACAAATTTTGTAAGCATAACAAACGTTGTCAAGTTTGTTTCCCACTGACCACAAAATCAAGACCAATGTTGACAACCATTTCACATGTTCAATATTTACAAATGGGAAAAGGAATTCAAAGAACAGCCCAGCACGGGAAACAGGCCCTTTGGCCCAACGAGCCCACGCCGCCATTTCAACAAAGCATTTTCCTACACCTACCCTGCTCCGTGTGTATGTGAATGGTACCCCTAATGTAGCCTGATTCAGGGGAGAATAGTGTAGGGTCAATTTGGTACACCAATCAGCCTAAGAGCAAATCTTTGGGGTGTGGGAGGAAACCGGAGCACCCAGAGGAAACCCACACAACCACAGGGAGAATGCGCAAACTCCCACAGACACAGGCCCAAATCCATGTATCTGCACAGCTAGCAGTGATAGTCACTGAGCTGTTGTGGTGCCCGTCTGCTGGTCCAGGATTAAGCACACAACGACACGAAGTACTAGGCCACTCTCGAAACCTCCAAGAGCAGCCCACACATGACCCACCGTGTGCATGCCCCTCGTGTGACAACAAGGTGGACCGACACCTGTGGATTAAAAGAGACAAAACAAAATTCAGCCAAATAAACACATCCTTTCTCTATAGGTCAACCTTCTTTAGATCTTCTCTTGATATTTTCTTTCTGCTGTCATATAACTGCCCTTTTGAACTTATTTCTGTTGCCCACACCATTGCATTGACTTTCCATGGTAACAGTCCACAATCTGTTGCCCTTCAGGTGAAAAGAAATTGCTTAACTTCACTTTGTAACTTACTAATTTTTCGCTTGCATCTCTGGATATTGTTAGCGATAGTAAAGCAAGATATTATTGTGCACAAGGGAAATAGTAAGTGAATAATTAAATGCTCCTATGTTGCACTAATGATCTTGCCATTGTTTGCGTGTCCTGAGCTTTGTTTTATATGTCTGCTGGCATCTTAAGATGTGAGAGGAAGGTGGGAAGCCCTGTATGGTTTTCTGTTAGCATGTTGTACAAAAATACATGGGACATTTAAAGAAACTTGAATAGGGCTCCACAAAGAAACCATTCAAAAGTATGGTTCTCACCAAATTTCTGGTGCTGCTTTTCCTTAGTGACAATGGACATCACTAAGTTTGTCAGTACAGATATCTTTGTCCTAGTGTATGCCATTTTCTTGGTATGTAATGATTTAAGTTTATTTTTCAGATCCTGGTTCTGCAGAACGTGCAGGACTGAAAAGAAAGCAACTTAGCCCTCAACCATCCTCAAATGGGCACTCCCCACAAGATGAATCATTGAGTCCTATTAAAAAGAAGAAAAAACCTGGCTTAGCTAATTCGAGTAAAGAGCAGGTATAGTAACGTCAGAGTCTGCCTTTGTTTTGACACTTGGTATGTTTAAAATCAAGCTGCATTATCCCACTGTTCTTTCATGGTTGACCTTTTGAAATTGGTGAAGAAAACGCAAACAAAATTTCGAACGTGCATATGAGAAGAAGAATGAGAAAAGACCACCTACACCCATCAATCCTAATTTTAAATTTAGTATGCCATTCAACCACCTCCTAAATCACCCATTGTCCTAAAAGTGGGTTAACAGGGTACATTCCTTAAAGTGATCATCAGCGCTCTCGGAGATCATAGTGGCTAATAACTTATCAGAGCCACAATTAAACAATTCTTGCCTGCCAGAACTACAAATTCCCTTTTGCTCAGAGACTTGGCAAATTTCTCCTTTAAAGGTCTTTGAAGCAATTGCACCTTTTGAGAATTTATTCGCTACAACAAATTAAATGACTAAATCAGAAATGTAATGCGTTCATCTGCGTAATCTAGCTGCACATTTGGATTTGTTAACTATTCTTATTGTCATTAATAACCATTTAAAATAAAATTGAGAAGGGCACCGTAGCTACTGTTCTACTCTTTAAGAGTTTGTTAGTTATTCATAAGTGTAGCAATTTCTCCCTAAAGTTGCCAATTTAAGAGTGGGTCTCTTGCTGAAATTTTCAAAGGCTAGAAACGCAATCAAGAAACTTTTTTTCAACAGAAAAGGAAGAGGATAGATAATCCATGATCAGAAAAATTGCAGGACAATATGCTGGTTTTCATAGCCTGTTTCTTCTTTCCTCCGTGAATAACATTTCTCTGTTCTGGCTGAAAGCACACATCCCTTTTTCTAATTAACTTTAAAGATTTTGCAGACATTTCCATCACTTTGTATTGAATTCATGAGTCACCACATTGCCTCCCATGTTCTGTACATTTCTTACAAAGATTGAAATTTTGTCATCAATTCGTCAGCTTAGTATTGAACTTGGTAATATCCATAATACTTTCCATAATTAGAAACTAACCATGACATCTGAATTATCTAGTTGATAATTATTATGAGTGTTTTTAAAGCAATATTAAATTGGCTGCTGCTAGTTTACACTGTACTGGCATTGTAATATCTAAATTTGCAGTAGACTTTATTGTAAGTAGTCAAGCCCCAAAAATGTATTCATTTATTCATGCTGCAACTATCGCAGTAACATTTAAACTCTTCAAATGTTGGTAGATTTTTAATCCCCAAAATTTAGAAAAATAGTAGCCATTCTTTGTATCAGTAAATTTTTTTTTGTGTTTTGATGTCTTTGCTGCAATGGCATTTGATTAGTGAAAGTAATGTTTATTAGCTTGTCTCGCCTTGACAAATCAAAGTTTGATTTAATTGTAACCCACTTAGACGTTAAAGATCCTGTGAGTGATAAAGGAAAAGTACAAGTTCATGTAGCTTTCAACAAGTCAGAAAAGAGCAACTGTGCAAAGATCAGTTGCCAGCTAAATTGCTTCATTTTGTCGCCAGCAACAGGTTTTCCAGTGTTTTCACAAAAATCAATGCAGAAGAAATTGATTATGAATATCAAAGTGCTACTGACTTTTTAAGTCTGTAATACTAGATATCATTTTTAAAAAAATACTTTAAACAGACAACTGTTTGGATATAAAAATAGTCTGATAACGATGCAGCTAAGACCTTGGACATCAGTGTGTTGAACCTCATTATTCTTCATTGTTGAATGACTCACAAGTGACTTCCAAAATACCTTGGTATTTGGGTAGTTGTGCTTTTGTTAATTGGCTTTCAAATCTAAATCTAATTAATTTTCTTTGGTCTAATTCTGGTAAAAAAATACTGTTCTACAAAATGGCGTAATGCAGCTTTAAATTGATTACGTTTAACATTTAGTAATGTTTTGTCCTCTGCTTGTCATTAAAAAGTCAGAGTGGCATGCTTACCAGTCCTTGTAATTGTTTTAGCTATTAGTTCTGCAATCATTAATCTTCTTGCTTTTTGTAAAGGTGCTAGGCAATTTTCTCAGTATTTTCTAAGCTGTACCTGTTTATCATACCCGTTTGTGTTCCTTAGACACAACACTATGCATGTGACATGTTGGAAGGTGGTCCATCAATTAATTAGTTTCTTTCTAAATTGAAACTGACACTCCACTGACAATGCTCACCCAAGAGCCATGGTGGTAACACAAAGCTTGGGTGTTCTATTCTGATCTGATGTCCAAGTTAACCAGAATGAGGCCCTGTGATGAAGCACGCTCATGCCAGTAGTTTTGAACCAGCTGCATCCGAGTGCAAAATTGCATGTTAAAAGTTCTTGGTTGGTTCATTTGGATGGGCAGGCGCGAATCCTAACGCTTTTTTGTGGACATGTACTTGGTCACCGGAGAAGAACGGATAAAAATTAATAGTTGGAGAACAGTACTCTGCACAAAACTATCTATACAAAGCTGCTTTGTGGCTGATCATTTAGATCTGGCCACAAATATAACTCCAGTCTGCTAGTTTGTGCAACACGTTTCACAGGTGCTTTTCTGAAACCTGTTGTTGAAATGTGATTACAACTTAAACTATATACTTGTCCCTCTGATTAATAAAAGGGGTCATATCCAGTATCAGTATTAGCCTGATATCCTGGAGCTTGAGGGAGGCAGAGATGAATTTATTTGTTCCAAATCTATGCTAATCACTTTAAAAAGAAAATCACTGAAGTATAATTCTGTTACTATTAGCCAGTAGTCATTATTGGTGTAATTTACTGATTTGATTTGGATGTGATGCCATATTCATAATGTAAACATTTTTTCCTGCAAATTTTGAATCTATATCTTATGTGTAGCAATTGTAATTTACTGTTTCACATCAACTAAACAGCAGTAAAACTTAGTGGCTGTTTAAGACTTGTTTCACTTTTGGGCTGTTTAATTCTTGATTAGTGTAATCTCAATGACGTGCTTTCTGTTCAAAGTTCAGAATCGGGCTATTGTACCTAAATTTATATACACAAATTTTAAGAATTAATTATTTCAGAGTTCCTTTATATTCATTCAGTACAGTTCTTCATTTTTCTTCATTTCCACTTCCACTAGACATTCTATAATATCTTATCTAAGCTTCTTAGCTTTGATCCTATTTGGATTTCTGGTCCAGTGATGTCTGCGAAAATTAATGCTCCTTGGTGACAAAAAACAAATAGATTCTTTTATCTCCTTGCCAAATTTTTTACTTATACTATAACTTGCTGAAATACTCATTCTGCAAGTGTGGCCTGAGAGATTGTGTATCAATAGGATGACATTATCCGTCATTTGTGGTCAGCTATCCATGCAAGGACACTTTACAGAACTGGTCACGTTATACCTGCTAAGCGAGGATGAATGGTAGGCTTTAGAATTTTTTTTCTCACCTGCTAGCCTAGGGGAGCTGAGGTAAATCAAAAATGAAGAACTTGCTTATGGTTATGAAGCTCTTTGGCATTATATAAATGCAAGGAGGATATTCCAATGATGGGGAAGTCTAGAACCAGGGGTCACAGTCTGAGGATTCAGCATAGACCATTTAGGACAGAGGTGAGGAGACATTTCTTCATCTAAAGAGTGTAGAGCCTGTGGAACTTGTTACCACAAAAATTAGTTGATGCCAAAACATTGAATGCATTGAAGAGATGACTGTATATAGAACTTGGGGTGAATGGGATCAAAGGTTATGAGGGAAGAAGCAGAATTAGGCTATTTAATTGGATGATCAGCCATGAATGGCAGAACAGGCTGAAAAGGCCAAAAAGCCTCCTCCTTCTGTGTTTCTATGTAATGTGGGAAAATGTATCAGTCAGTATTCATGCAGTCAGGTCCCATGAACAGCAATGAGATAAGTGGCAATACTGTTTTTTAGTGGCATTGGTTGAGAAATAAATATTGGCTAGGCACTAGGGTCAGTTGGAGAACGCCTGTGCTGCTCTTTGAATAGTGACATGGAATATTTTACTTCCAACTGAACAGGCAGTCAAAGCCCCAATTTAGCATCCCATCTGAAAGAAGGCAATACTGACAAACTTCCCCAGTACTGCACTGAAGTATTTTCCTAGATTGTGTTCCAGAGGAGTCGTCCTGTATCTTCAACGTTCTGACTCCGGTAAGAGTCCTACACAGAATCAAGGCTGATAAATAAATTTGTTGCCATGGCTGAGATCCAATATAAACATTTTTCTTTAAATCTGAGATCAGAAATGGAACATTGACCAATATTGCTCAATATCCACTGAACTATTTGACGAAGCTACTTTGTTAAATTTTATCCATACTTTTCAAGTATCTTGCACAACAAATATTTTTGGTAAAATGCCTCCAAACTTAGAAATCTCCAACTTAACATTTTAGTACAAAATTTCAACTCAATTTTTATGTAAGTATTTTATCATCTTTGTTCATTTAATATGTATGGCAGACCACTTTGGCTTCAAAATTACAAAATCCTTGTTCTGATGTCCTTCTGGAAAATGTCACATCTATTCCTGTTGTAATTTTGTGGGGAAATGTACCATCAAATATGGTACTAAGACATAAAATCCAGGAAGAGCTCAAGATTTGATGTTTGTAATATGGCTTTAAAGGATTTCAACAGAGATCCTACTGAAGCTAATGGCCGCAAACAGGTCATCTTGAATTTGGAAAACATTGTCTTCAGCACTCAATATCACCCCAGGAAAATCAATCAACAGATTGCAACAGTAGATTTTGGTAGAGGCAACTGGAAAGAATCAGAATGAACATCAAAAGTGGGAGCAAGAGTAGGCCATTTGGCCCTTTGAGCTGTTCCCCATTCAATAAGACCATTGTTGATCTGATTGTGGCCTTAACTCCATTTTCCTGCCCCTTGATAATCCTTGATTTTCTTGTGAATCAAAAGTCTAGCTTGACCTTGAATATATTCAGTGACTTGATCTCCACCCCTTTCTGGGTTACAGAATTCCAAAATTACCAACCCTCAGAGAAGAAATTCCTCTTCACCTCTCTCCCTTGTTTTGAAACTTGAGCCATAAGTTCAAGATTCCCCGATGGGAGGAAACACCCTCTCAGCATCTACCCTGCCATGCTCCCTCAGAATTTTACATGTTTCAGTAAGATCTCCTCTCATTCTTCTAAACTCCACAATGAGTGTTGACCTAACCAGGTCAACATTTCCCCACAAGACAACCCTTCATCCCAGAAGTCAATCCAATGACTCATTTTTTTGGAAGACTTCTAATACAAACATATCTTTATTTATGTAAGGAGACCAAAACTGTATGCAAATCTTTAGGTGTGGTTTCATCAATGCCCTACACAGTTGCAGCATGACATCCCTACTTTTATTCTTCATCTCATTTGCAATAAAGGATAATATTCTGTTTACCTTCCTAATTATTTGCTGTACCTTACTGTTGGCTTTTTATAATGAATGCACAAGGACAACCAGATCCTCCTATACAATAACATTCTGCAATCTTTCTCCATTTCAGTAACATGCTGTTTTCCTATTCTTCCTACCAAAGGGGCCAATCTCACATTATCCTCCATCTGTCCAATTTTTGCCCACTTATTTAATCTATCCATAATCCCTTTGCATAACATTCACTCACCAATCACTTACCACCTGACACTAATAAATTCTCTTAAGTTTAATTAGACATGCTGATAGAGAAACAGACCATTAATGTTGCCAAACATACTTTCATTGAGATATGTACTTAAGGACCTCAGCAAGTCTAAGAACAGCCTTATCCACCCCCATATTATGGGGACCAGATGGAGCATTAATGGAGCACCCTGGTCCACCAGAAACACACCTGATGGCACAAAGGAGGCCATAAAATCCACCCCATAGTCTCTTCTGTTCGGGTCTCATGAAC
Organism: Carcharhinus amblyrhynchos; assembly: GCF_965287045.1. Lineage (NCBI taxonomy): Eukaryota > Metazoa > Chordata > Chondrichthyes > Carcharhiniformes > Carcharhinidae > Carcharhinus > Carcharhinus amblyrhynchos. The sequence continues at coordinate 13,404,451 of NC_137339.1, forward strand.
AATCCTGCAATTTGTACAGACTCCCAAGAATAAGGCTGTAGCCCTTTATCTGATCTCACCTACACTAATCATCAGACAATGAAATATCAGAAACTATTATCTTGCACATTGTAAATTGTTACTGATATTCCTGTGATGAGAAACTTAATTAAGTGAACATTCACTGTTGCTCAGGATCTTGAGCAACATTTGGAGGAGTAAGCACTTTGTTTGCCCGTTATCTTCTGCTTGGGACTTAAATGTTATCCTTTGAACAAACTGATGCAAGAATCAGTTGAACTTGTGATTTCTTGTCACTTTTTAAGATTGTTTGTTTGGTTTTCGTTTTGTTATGTATAGTAAGTGAACCTCATACCTTGTTTGAAGTTGTATCTTGTCTTATTCTTGTCAATAATAAGACCATTATCACAGAAAGAGGCCATTCAGTCCATCATTTCTGTTCAGGCTCTTTGTTCAATCTTTTAATTGGCTCCACAGCCAATGCAATAGCTCTACTCATCTGGTCTTTCCCAATAACTGATAATTATTCTCCCTTTAAATATTTATTTAATTCCCTTTCGGAAAGTTACCATTGAATATATTTCCACCCCTCTTTCAAGCAGTACGTTCTGATCACAAGTTGCATGTAAAAAGATTTTTTTCCTACATGTGGCTTCTCATTCTTGTAGTTACCAACCTTCCTTGATGCTGGCAAGACGATATTTGTTGCTCTCGGGGCCATGGTTCAACCAGATAGTGTGGGGCTGTGATACATATTCAGATGTTATCAGATTCAATTTCCTGGAGGATGTTAGTGAGCTTCTCGTGGCTTTTGTGGTCATTTTTGTTTTCTGTTACTGGCACAATTAACCAGATTACTGAATTCAGTTTCACAGCTTGCTTCAGGGTTTCTGCTTTGTACGTTATTCCCTTGGTGTCCTTGGCTCTAGGTTGACACAATAATGTACTATTGAAAGAGTGCTGCATTTTGGGCAGTACAATATTTTTGGATGAATGGACAAGCTAAGGTTCTGTCTGCTAATCCAGTTGTTTTAAATTGGCACCAGAAGATCCCATTGCACTGCTTAAAGAAGAACATGGTGCCATTTCTCTCTTAATGAATATTACCAAAATAGATAGGTCATCCATCTCTTTGTTTGTTGGATTTTGCTTTTGCAGAGTAACTTTTGCATTTCCCAAGTAATTCATTTTGATCCTGATGCTTGATATCTAAAAGTGTAATTTTAAAAAAGAATAGCTACAGCCTTTTCCTTCACAATTGAAATAAGTCTCATCCTTTTAACGTGCGGTTTTCTATGCAAAAGAAATGGTGATGTGGAGTTTTAGAAGATGTTGGAGAAGAAATTCAATCACGCAGTCCCACTTCTAGCCTTCCTAGCAGACTTGCATTGATTTTCCAGGGCAGGCAGTATCACAAGTCACTTGGATAACAATCCAAGGCAATGCCTGCCTCTGGCGAATTGACCGACATTTGCTTAGTGCCACTATGTGAACAAACTTCTCCCAAGTTACTGTCACACCTGAGGCCACTGTCATCTTGTGTGGCATTACCAGCATGTTAAATGGGATAGATTTAACACCAAATCCAATGTCACAATTAGACATCCATGTGACCCTATGCATCATCAGCTGCAAAATCATATACCACTTCTTGGTAATTTCCTTCAGTCCTCCATCACCACCAAGTTGTTGACTTTGAACATAATCTTGACTTAGTGTGAGATTTAGAATGTATCAAGTTCAATATCGGGTGCATCAACATGAGGTACCAATTTTGTGAAGCTGCAATGCAAGACTACTCATAAGTTGAGAGCAGAAGTAGCATGCTACGGACAGGGTGATTCCACAGCCAACAGATCAGCCTCAAGTTCTGCCATATCCAATAGCAATAACTTGAACTTTGAATACTTGTTAATGTAGTAAAATGTCCTGAGACATTTCCTGTGAGTGTTGCTGCAGTTGCTGTCAGGCTGGCCTGGTGTGCCTTGCTTGTTTGTTTTGTGCCATCCTCACATATCCACTGTAGTTGGCCTGCAACTACTTTGTGATGTTCAAGATCCAATTTCACCTGGGCCTCTTTCTTCTGTCCTTCACTTCTGTCTCTCAAGTAGGTTGACAGCTTTGATCAAATGGCCAAAATACTGAGGTTTTCTTTTTTGGATGTCACACTAGCAGAGAAAATTTGGGATTTGACTAAAATATTTTGTTAAATAACTAGGTTGTAGGGTGCAGCTTAAGCAAGAGGAAATTCAGACTTAGCCAGAGGTGAAGTGATTTAAGCTGGGAATTTTCAAAAGGCCAAAACTGGAGGAGAACAGATTTCTTGAATGGCTGGAGGAGATAGGGAGGTGCAGTACCTTGGAGCCAAGTGTCCTATTTCTGTGCCATAAGCTTTCTGTGATTGTGTGATCCCATGAAGGAATTTGAAAACTGGATGAGAATTTTAAATTTGAGACTCTGCTCAACCAGAAATCAATATAGGTCAGATAGCACATGGATTATAAGTGAATAGGACTTGGTGTGAGCTAGGATAATGGCAACAGAATTTGGGTGAATTTGGATTTATGGAAGATGGGCGATCCAGTGGTGGACAATTAATCACAGACGAGACAGATGTCTTCACAATCACCTGCAGCTAGATGAGGCAAATGGGTGATCCTTATCAGCCTGCTGTTGTGGATCCAATTGTTTGTGACTTCAAGAGAATTGAATAACTTGCATGAAAAACAGTGCCCAGACAGAGACTGGACCCCTAGACACACTGTTTGGAAGTCTGATGCTCTACTGTCCGGACTCCAGAATAACCAGCTGAGCCTTGCCTGCCACAGGAGGTTTATTTTAGAATTCAGATTTGAATTTAAACATCTACCGTCATGAGGTTTGAACCTGGAAGCCCAGAGAATGGCTAGCGATTTGTGGTTTACCAAGTCATTGACCTATACCACGAGGCCACTGCAGCAATGCAAAGTCCAGTCTTCGGTTAATTCTATTAATTATTTTAATCGGGAAATGATATTATTGGAGGATAATCTTCTCACTCCCAGAATATCACTGCAGGAATTGCTCAAGGCTGTATCCAAGGCTCAGCTATTTTCAGCTGCTTCATTAATGATCTTCCCTCCATCATAAGGTCAGATGTCTGGTTGTTCAGTGATGAATGGACATTGTTAAACCTCTTTCACAGCACTTCAGGTAATGAAGTACTCAATGCCTACATGTGTTGAGGACTGCCCTTTCCTCTTCACTTAGAGTTGTGAATCTGGAATTCTTTACTACAGAGGGTTGTGTATTGTCTCACCATTGAACATGTTAAGGCTAAGGAAATTTGGCATGTTTGCTACGATGCTTACAAACTGTTACAGATGCATTTTTCTAGATGTATCATAGCTTTGCATGGCTCCTGGTCTGCCCCAACACTGCAAAAAACTTCAAAGGGTCATAAACGAAGCCCAGTGCGTCACGTAAACCAGCCTCCCATCCATTGATTCTGCCTACACTTCCTGTTGCCTCAGAAAAGCAGTCAGCATAATCAAGGACTCCACGCACCCCAGATATACTTTCTTCCACTGGGGAAAAAGATACAAAAGTCTGAGGACATTAACAGCCAAATCAAGAACAGCTTCTTCCCTGCTGCCATCAGACCTCCCTTGCATTAACATGACCTTTCTCTACATCCTAACTATGGCTGTAATACTACATTCTGCACTTCTTTCCTTCTGTGTATAGGAATGCTTTTCTGTATAGCGCCCAAGAAACAATACTTTTCACTGCATACATGTGACCCTAAATCAAATCAAAAAATATTCAAAACTCATTGATTCTCATTGTTCTTATTGTGACTCTCAATGCTTGTGGTCGGTCAGAGTAAAGGATACAGTTAAGGAGGAGGGATTGTGTACAATGGCATGAAGGAACAATCTGATTAATTGATCCTAGAACAATCCAGAGTACAGGGAGACATTGTCCTTTTAATAGTCTCGGGTATTCTGTTGCTCAAGGAACTTGAGGTATAGAATATTTCTTATCGCAAAATATGCGATATCTGCTACGGTTAATCATCTATTGCTGAATTATTTCCAAAATGATGTAAAATATTAGAACATTTTCTTTGCAGTAAATATATTTTTGGACATTTAAATATTAGTGATTTAAATTGAATCAGTAACAAACTGGAAAGGATTTGGATTTAAGTAGATTGTTTGACTGTTAAACATAGATCTCTGGGTCATCGGAAATGGGGAACTTCCTGTACTTGAGTATGGATTCAAATTTACATGAATCCTAACATTTCTTTAGCCTGAAGAAAGTAAGTTTTTAAATAAGAACACTACATAAACAACAAGATCAATAGCAACTATAAAGTATTAACGGTTTCAGCATTAACTCAATTCCCTAGCAATTCCCCCACCTTTATCCCTCTCTCTGGCGACAGTCTCAGATTAAATCAGTCTTTTTGTAACCTTGCTGTCATATTTGTTTCTGAGATGTGCTTTGCTTGACATTGCCCCCGTCTTATTGAATGGCGGGGCAGGCTCGAAGGGCTGGATGGCCTACTCCTGCTCCTATTTCTTATGTTCTTATTGTCAAAACCTTCATCCATCCCTTTTATTATCTCTACACTCCACTATTCTAACACACTCCTGGCTGGCCTCCCACGTTCTCCTATTCATAAACTCAAGGTCATCCAAAGTTCTGCTATCCATGCCTCAACTTGCGCAATGTCCCATTTTCCCCATTTTCCTTCTGTTTTCCTATCACCCCGCACTCGTTGACCTACATTGGCTTCACGCACGCACACATACCAAGCAACAACCCTTTGAAATAGAAAGCCAGCGTCCAATTAACATCTTAATGGAAATGTTTTCAATTGGAGATCCCACATGCTGAACTGTTAAATGTTTTGTTGACTATGCTGTATGATTTTAGGTTACTTCTAGTAAACTGGCTAATATAGCTTTACTTGTGTATGTATGATTGGACACTCTTGTCTTCAAAAAAAATGACTTTCTCTTGTGCAGGCGTTTTTGATTTCTGCTGTAGATCTTTCCATCATCAATTCTGATATTTTAGGATTTGCATTAATTTGCTGCTGCAATTCTGCCAATGCCTTGAGTTCAAACAACTTTGCCTTTATACTAAATGAAGATGAACTGTTTTGTTCTTGTAGAACTCTATAGTGTACATTCTCCAACAGCATTTACTAATTGATTCAGAAGTTGGCTTATACCATGTCTTGGTTCACTGGGCAGTACTACGTAGAAACATACATAGCAAACAGAAGCAGGGGAAAGCCATTTGGCCCTTTGCACCTGCTCCACCATTCATTTTGATCATGGTTGTTCATCAAATTCAATATCCTGATCCTGCACACCACCACACAACCAAACCCCGCCCCCACACACACACACACACACACACACACACACACACACACACATATCCCTTTAACCCAAGAGCTATGTATAATTTCTCCTTGGAATTCTTCCTTCTCATACTCTTAAACTGATGGGCTGTTTGATGTTTGTTTGGCATGCATTATGCTGGACCTGTATGCAATGCATTACAAATCAATATTATTCTCTGCCTTATCATTCTCCTCTGGATTTTTCAGATAACTGGTAACATTGCTGAACATGTATTGGTCTCCAAATGTGTTGGAATTCCCTTGAAGTAAATGGTGGCCTATTATGTGATGCATCATCTCCTCCAGTAGCCTGCTGAATTTTAATTTCTTTTGTGCTTAGAAGTAAATAGTATAGCATATTGCTTTTTTCAAATTTTGGATTCCAAATGTATGTCAGTTGACATGACCTTGCTTGGTGTTAGCATTGATAGTCATAAGTTGAGTACATCCAGTTTGTATATCAGCAGGAAATATATTTTTGCCTCTCTTTCAGACAAAATCTAACTTTTAATGTTAAAATTGGACCCTGATTCTTGGTTATATTTTGAGCATACCGATTTTTAAAAATATCAAATTAGTCCAAATTGATCATTTGCCATTATTTTCTTTTCCAATTTGTGCTCTAACTTCTGCAAATCTGATATTTATTTTTGTTTCAGTAAGAAGCTAATGGTTGAGATAATGTTCATCTTGCTGACATATTTGTGTGACGTAGACTTTCTTCACTTAGCTGAAGGAGGTGTGGTTGCCCTGATAACTAATAATGAATCAGATTGGTTGCTTAGAGAAATTACCTTCAGCTGCACTTCACTGTCAGTGGAGCTAGTTTTGTTCATTTTCAGACAAATATGACTCGAATAGGAAATCCCATTCTTTTGTTGATGTTGCTTCTATTGGGCTTATTTCCTTGATATGTTTTATTTATCCGAATCATAGACTAAATCTCCTCTACTATTTTGGCAGTTCTCTTTTTCCTTAGTTGTGTTTCATGTAGCCATCTTTGATATTTCTCAGGAGCTGTGAAATTGAAACAGACATAAGACCTTATAATTTCCAAACAGTGCTAAAAAGCTGGTTCAGAGTCTCTCATTTTCTAATACAAGTTAGGAGCAGCAGAAGGCCACTCTACCCCTCAAGCTTGCTCCACCATTCAATAAGAATCTGGTTGATCTGCTTGTAACTTCAACTCCACATTCCTGCCGACAATCTTTCACACCCTTGTTAATCAAGAAACTATCGAGCTCTGCCTTAAAATATTCAAACACTCTCTTCCAGTGTCTTTTGAGGAGGAGAGTTCCAGAGACTCACAATATACTGAGAGAAAAAGTTCTCCTCATCTATCTTAAATGAGTGATCCTTATTTTTATACCGTTATTCTCTATAAACATACATATATATTCATGACAAAGCCCATTCTTAGCATTGAAGCACATTAACAATTAAGCTTTGGCTGGTTCAGGCTGAACATCGCCATTGGTTCCATGTAAGCAACAATAATGTTCAAGGGCTTCAAATTATTTTGGTTTGATGCACATTTCTTCATTATCTTTTACACTACCATGATTTGAAGAGACCCAGTATTGAGATACTAAATTTTCCATCTCAAAACTGATTTAAAATGCTTCTTGATCTGTTGTTTTATAGTTGGAAGTAGTTTCCTTGCCAGTGACTGTGGGAATTTTCCACTCTGGAACAATTCCACTCTGGACGGCACAGTGGCTAGCCCTGCTGCCTCACAGCACCATGGTCCCAGGTTCAATTCTGGCCTTGGGTCACTGTGTGGAGTTTGCGCATTCTCACTGTGTCTGCTTGGGTTTCCTCTGGGTGCTCTGGTTTCCTCCCACAGTCCAAAGATGTGTGGGTTAGGTTGTTTGGCTATGCTAAATTGACCCTAGTGTCAGGAGGATTAGCAGGGTAAATGTGTGAGGTTGTGGGAGTAGGATCTGTGTGGGCTTGTGATCGGTACAGACTCACTGGGCCAAATGGCCTCCTGTACTGTAGGGATTCTATGAAAATAAGTACAGATGTTCCAGTCCTGCTTTTTTGGGGACTAGAAACTGTTGCCTGAGGTCAATGGACCTTTTAATATTCCATTAAATTATCTGTCCCAACCATGACAATTGGAAAATTTACTTACAAGCCCAGTGTTGACTTCCACTGGAGAATGCATCGACTGAATACGTGAGATCTTGTGCTGTTCAGCTCATTGGTAGTGCATCTGCAAGGAGCACAGTAAATCTCATGATGGCTGGACAGGAAGTGGTCTGCCCTGTTGTTGCCATATAAACTCCAATATCTGGGTACCGTGGAAACCATGTTTAAAGAGCACCCAGACAACCATTCACTCGTAAGGGCCTCCAGATCACCACCTTCTCCTGTGTACTGTTTCTAGACTTGGAGCAGTTTTGGTTACCAGCATCAGAGAGTGGTCTGTCAACTGACCCGAAAATCCAGGAAGAAGTCTAACTGCTACAGTCATGAAACTGAATGTTCTAAATTTCCACTGTAGCTGAATTTAGAAGCAGGAGTAGGCCTACATGAGATGTAAGTGGGGTTCCTGACTAGCCCCATGGGATATTTAATCCACTTTTGAGCTGCCATGATAGTTGGGGAAATAAGATTCCAAACTAATTTCCTGATGTTGGGAATTTGATTTTTAGGCTCCTGGCAAATCTTGTTCCCCCACCCACCACAGTTCCCACTGCTGGTGCGAGCAAAAGTTTCCACCTTCTGTGTGGTTGGGAACTGTTTGACGCTGCAAAGTGCCGTTTAGCTTGGCCAGTGCATCTTACTTTCTGAGCTTTTGATGAACTTTGAACTTGTGCTTCGCTGTCAAGGTTTGATATGTTGAATGGCTCTAGCATCTCGGACAGGTTTAGATGCATTTGCCACTATTTTGGTATGTTTGCTATTTGCTTTTTCATTGGTAAATTAGGATGGGGAGGAGTGGTGGTTGATAGTACTGGACCTCTTGGTCTATGACTTTGCTGAGCAAGTGTAGTGGGTTGTTAGAATCCTTAAGTTCTCTGTTGCCTGAATCACAAAACTGTTTCAGGTATTCTCAGAATGTTCACAGACCTCAGTTTAGCTGAAATCTGACTTGCTTGTTTAAGAGCATGTTGATTGTTCTTTTACAGATCCAACAACAACATGTGAGGGAATGTGATCTTTATCTGGGTCACAAATAGCTTCCTCCGAAATATGTTGCTACTGTTTGCCTTTGGTCCAATTTCTGGACTTTAGACACTTGACTGAGAAATGGTCTGTTTTAAATCTAAGCAAGACAGGCTGTTTGACCACATTTGACGCTTTCCTAAATTTCTTGGGCTTTATATTTTCTCCCTCTTCTGTGCTAAATATTGCACTTACTTCTTTCAGCTGCTTTTGTTTTTTTTCACTTGCCTTACGTGTGGTTACAAGTGCCTTCTTAATACTATTATTTTGTATTTCTAATGATTTGTCTCCAATTAGGTTTCCTTGTGTATTTATTGATATGTCGTAGATAAGTTGCAGAGATTCATCTATGACTCTGGTTTCATTTAGATTGTGATCGTGGTAACAATAGAGCATTAATACGTTTCTCCATGAAATCATTGTTCCGTCTTCCTCTGGGCAATAGCAACGTCAGTTTTGCCTTATGTTTTAAAGGCAAGAGCCAAGTGTTGTACCTGCATCTTAGCCAATTGTGTAGTAATTTTGAAATAATTGGGTTGTTCAATGAACTATCATGCAATCATGAGATTTTTCTCACTCTCCCACCACACCCTCCACCCCCTGCCCCGCCCCATAAAATCTTAAACATTTTCCCCTTTGTTTGTTTATTTATCATCTCCATTTCCAGCTTTGCTATGAATGGTATATTTTTAACAATACATACCAGGAACTACATTGTAGCTGTATTTCTGGTGTTTAATATTTTTACTTGATAAATGTTTAACATTGTGATCAGGATACAATTAAACAGAAACAGTGCAGGATCTGTATGTTATCATGCTTAGCTGAAAGGCAAAATGGAGGCATAAGAAAAGAAAATTTTGGTTTCAGCTGCCTTTATTCCATTTTAGCTTATTTTTAAAATATTCTGGTTGATTGAGGATGAATTAGTTCTAGTTTGGATACAATGTAATTTGAGTTCAGTTACTATCAAACTAAAAATACATCAGACCTTAATGAATTGTTTATTGCTATCCATCTGTGAGCTCTGTTCACTATCAAGTATACAAACACAAGTTGGAAGAAACAATCAGAATTTTTTCTCTTTGACAAAATCATATAAATATATTAATAATTAAATATACCAGATCAATATGTAATTACCATGTAAATAATATTGCACTTTTTTCAGTGTTACATATATTTTTGAGCTTTTTATAAATCCACTAACCACCATGTTTTCTGATAGTTACTGGAAGGAAGAAAGAACTTGCATTTGTGTAGTGTCTTTCGTGACCTCAGCTGCCCAAAGTGCATTACAGCCAATGCAGGAGATGTGGTAGCCAATCTGTGGCAGTCAAGTGCCTGCTGACATCATTGAAATGCACGATCATATTGTCTGGTTTTGTTATTCAAGGGATGAATATTGACTTGTAACCTGGAAGAGCTCCTCTTGTCTTCAAATTAAGACACTAATGATCTTTTATATGTTTCTGAGAGGTCATATGGGCCCTCGGTTTAATGACTGAAAGTGCATGACTGAATCAGCGTAATACTGAAGCACTGTTAGCTTAGTGCCACCGAGATCGGCATTTGAATCTGTCATCTTCTGGCGTAGGCAAATGTGCTACCAGAGAGCCAATATTGAAGAGATCAACAGCCATTTCGTTATCAATAACTTGCACATGTATAATATCTTTAATACAGTAGAATATTTCAATATGCCTCACGTAAGAGTGGAGAGAAAAAATTGATGTCAAGCCAAAACAGAACATATTATCAATAGGTTTTAGGGAGAGTCATGAAGGAGGAGAGAGAGGTTGAAGGATTTAGTTATGGAATTCCTGTGCTTAGTATGTTTGCAGAAGACAAAGCTGCTGATAGTGGGTAGGGTTAGGCACAAGAGGCAGGGGTTTGTGGGATGATTTCGAGATGGTTATGGAAATAAGAAATGGTGAGGTTTATGTAGCTAACACACAGGATATTTAGGTTTTAAATGTTTTTTTGATGGGAATGTCTAATGTGGCTAGGCCAGCACTCATTATCCATCTCTAATTGCCATTGAGAAGATGGTGGTGAGCTGCCACCTTGAAAAACTACAGTTCACGCAGTGTAGATACACCCACATCCACAGTACTGTCGAGGGATTTTGCTGGGACACTGATATAGTTCCAGGTCAGGATTGTGAATGATTTGGAGGGGAAATTGAAGGTGGTGGTGTTCCCATGAATCTGCTGCCCTTGTCTTTCTAGGTGGTAGCCATTTCCAAACCCATAATCTCTATCGGAAAAACCTTGGTGAGTTGCTGCAGTGCGCTTTGTAGATGTTTCATTCCCTCCACCATCAGCACAGTGTGTATGTTTAAGGTAGTAGATGGAGTGCTGATCAAGTGGGCTGTTTTATCTTGGATGGTATTAAGCTTCTGGAGTGTTGCTGGACCAGTACCCCATCACACATGTAAGTTTTGTCTTGTAGATGATGAACAGGCTTTGGGGAAATCAGGAAGTGAGTTATTTGCTTCATAATTCCCTACCTCCTGAGCTGCTCTTGTTGCTACGGTATTTATATGATTGATTAGAAACTGAAGTGCACCAATCATAAGCCAGGATGTTGATAGTGGGGGATTCAGATATGGCAATATTGTTGAATGTCAAGAGGAGATGGTTAGATTCTCTATCTTGTTGGCAACAGTTAGTTGGCACCACATTTGCTACTTATTAACGCAACATGAAGTTGTTCAGGTTTGATGCATGTGAACACGGACTAAGGAGTTGCAAATGGTGCTGAATGTTGTGTTTGAAACATAAGAGGGTGAATTTTCCTATCCTGCCCATCGTGGGAATTGTAGGGGACGAGGGATGGGCCATGGAAAGGTATGTTAACCTTGGGCAGGATTTCCCGGTTTCAGGGCAAGTGCGGCTGGAAAATCCCATCCAAGAGCCCTGGAATTCGATGTAATGAGGAGAGAGAGTTGATAGGTCAGCAGAACCTGGTGTGAAATAAGATAGTGGCATAAATCAGTTGAAGTTTACAGTAGTTGGAAGTTGGATTAGTGGTCAATAAAGCATTACAATAACCCAACCTGAAGGTGGCTTAGACGTGGATCAGGGCTTCAGCAGTGGATGGGTTGAAATATAGGAGAAGGCAGACAAAGAGATGGAAGTAGGTGGGTTTTGTGATGGAAAACATTTGAGATTGGAAGCTCCCCTTAGTTCGTATAGGATGACAAGATTATAAATGTCTCATGTAGCCTGAGATAGCTGATCAGGGAGGAGGTTGAAGTTCATGGCAAATATACAGAGCTTGTGGCAACAGAAGCATGTAGACTGGATGTTAGACAAAGAGGCATTAGTGGGGTGAAGAGAAATGGTGGGAGGTACAACTGAGTTCCACCAATATATATGTGGAAGTTGACCTCAATTTCACTAAAGGCAGCATGTAACTGCAGAAGAAGAGGGAGCCAAGGATGGATTCTTGGGGCCTCCTGTGCTGTCTGAGGCTGGGAAGAAAAGTCATTGATGCAGATGCTCTGGCTATAATTATACAGGTCAAAGTGGAACCAAGTGAAGATAATCTCGCTGAGCTGGATAACTGATGCTTCTGGACATGATGAAGTGCAATGCAAATGCAAGTCTTTCCTTTTGTCTGTTCCCTGAGTTCTCTAATCTGAGATACACTCTCAAGTGCCTCAACAAAAATGAAATGACCTTGACTGTTCTGAATAAGTGAGTTGCATGATTTAGCCAAAACACACAAAGTAGTCTAAGGATTGATCCTTGGTTTGTGCTGAGTTGAACTACTTAAATACTCTACATTGATGCTGATACTTGCATAAGAGCAATAATTCCCGTCTTGCTGGATCTACTGAGACCGTCTGCCAGCAAGCTCCAGTTGTCTGTCCATTTTGCTGACTGCGTGCAAATTAATTTATTATTAAACATTTCCAAAACAAGCCATTTTCTATTGATCGCTTCAAAATATTGAGACAAAATAGGGTATGTTTAACGTCATTAATGACCTCCACCCGAGCTTTTAATAGTAAACACACCAAAATCTTTTTACAGTGAATCCAAATGATGAACAGACGTGAAATTAGCATTTTGAAATGGTTTGTAGGGCTGACTATTAAATGGATTCTTTAATCTGGTCTCACCTGTTTTGCAGAATTAGTCATTACCCATACATTTTGATTTCACCTGAGTGTCTGCCTTTTCAGCTTGCCTCTACGCTTTGCTGTTCAGGTTTGTCACTGCCCCAGAATTTGTTGTGTAAATGCAATCATTTTGTAACATCTCAGAACTTGTGTATCTTGCAATAACTACAATGAATGGGACAGAGTTGTCTAAACTCGTGTGAGCACCCATTTTGCTTAGCCCAAATAGGGAGGAAAGCTGGAGTTGTGTGATTCATCAGATGGATCTGTTTGGTGTTAGGTAGTTCCAATTGTCACTTCAGAATTTTCGTTAACATTTTCCATGTTAGAAATATGGCTGAAAAATACCCTCCACTGATCTAGCCCAATCATCTGCATCATGCATTTCTGTATATCCATGAAGATCTAATTATAAACATATGCCTGCGACTGCAGCATTTCTTTCAGTGTAAACAATTCTCATGGTAATTTAAATGTTTGGCTTATTAAATATGGACAGTAATGCTAACCTCACTATCTAAAAAATCAAGAGATTTGGTACACAGCTCTTGAGTTGCTATTTTTTTCAAACATAAACCAATATAGACAGTTTATTTTTATTTAAAATCTTGTCCCAATCTTCCACCAGTTAGCACACACAAGGGTTTGAACATCATTTTTTTTAAAGTGCCAGATGTTTTCAGAAACTGACCAGCTGAAGACAAGTGGATACACAGTGGGGGAAGCCAGTTTTGGCTGTTCAGGGAATCACCATAACCCATTAGAGAATCAACAGAGCAAAGGAGAATAGGCACTTGGTAAGGGGGTTGCCGTAATACTGGTCAGATGTGGAAGGGGTTTGCGTTAGTACTTAATCCTTAGTCCTTGAATGGACCCTCTAGCATTGCAGAGGCAGAAGAGCAAGGAATAACTCTGCCAAGGACATTGGACTGCCGAAAAAGAAGGCTTGAGCTGGCAATGCAGAAATGACTGTCAGATTTTGGAACCTTTGATGATGAGGGGCAGTGCCTCTTGCAAGAAGGGAAGAGCCCTGAGCATCAAGAAGGCATGGGAGAAGAAAGAAGGGCAGGAAGGTAATGGAGACCACACACAGCATCGATCACCAAGGATGGTGTTACTTCATGATGACTGAGAACCAGTGTCACAGGCGATTGCAACTCTCCTTATCCCCTTTTATCATGCAAAACCCCAGAATGCTTCCTAAGCACTAGCACCTTGTTATTTTCCTACTTTGTACACCATGAATAAGAATTGTCACCTTCACTTGTACACATATCAGCCTCTCTTTCTATGCTGCAAAAAGTTATTTCTTTATGCAGACCATGTTATCTTCCTTTTAAACGCTACATGAGCATTATTGTTGTTGAGAAAAAAAATTTAAAATGTAGTTTCAATGTCTTTAATATGGGACTTTGACACAAAAAGGCAGAGTGAAAGTTTGGGGAAAATAGGAGAGTCATGGTTTACTACAGCCAATATAAAGCAAGTAATTTATAATTCAGACTAAATTTAGTTTTTATTAAGCCTGAAATGGCAGAACTGCTCTTCTGTTGCTTTTGTAACTGAGCCAGCCAATAGCATAATTATATATTTAATGAAACAAAACTTTCTCTTTCCTCTTCTCTTTCTCTTAACTCTCCCCTGTTCTTGCAAAGAAAGTTAAGCCTGTGTTCTTCAGTTTTGTTAATTTAACACATCTGGTGTTAAATTATGACAATTGGGAAACCAGACATGTTTGTATTTCAAAAAACTTCAATTAGTTTACATTCTTGCCAACTATGGTTGTGTTTTCTGGAAATAACTCTTAATTGGATATTTAATATTTCTCATACTTCAGGTTTTTTTTGAGTTTATACAGTGAGCATTTTCAAGTGCACTGAAACCACCAACTAAATACAATAAAGTTTAGAAGCTCTAAGAGTGCGACAGCACTCCTGCGTATTAACTTACAATTTCAGTTGTGAGTGGGGATGGAGAGATTAAAAATAATATGTTTTTGATTATGGCTCCACCTGTGGAGGAATTGTGGACATGATTATTACCAGGGGAAAGACAAGTAAATAGCCATGAGTTCTAGTAGGACTATTTTTAAAAATTTGTAACAAAAGTGCCTTGGATTAAAGCTCAGTTCTGGGTCAAATAGAAAACCAAAGTTGTGGTTTGGTCTTAGAGAGCAGGGGGAGGCTTGTGTGGTAAATTTGTAGCGGGCTTTGGTGGGGGAGGGGAGGTGCGGTGTGGGGTCTGCGCATGCTTAGACAGTGGCATGTTGGAGGTTGCATGTGGCTTCTGGAATCCTCTTCTTCAGGTACCATGCCCCAATAGGATGGTTGGCAACCATGGGCGTCCATTAGATTGGTCCTTGATTATGCTTGGCAAAGTACTGCAGTGGTTTGCTGTTGCCTTCTGCAGTATAGCTAACCAGGAAATTCTCCTGCTCTTGAATGCCTGCTATCAGGCATAGTGAAAGGACTTACAGGCTGATAATGAATCCATTTGGCCACATTCTGCGCACACCTTCCATGGTCATCAAGTCCCACAGTGGGACTTGACCCTGTATCTTCTGGGCCAGAGGTAGGGATATTACAGATGAATCACTGGACCTACCTAGTTTCTGGGATAATATCATTGAACGTACTGTCTTGAATTTTGAGCAATGTTTTTCAAATGCCCTATTTAGATACTAGGTTTTCTGGTATGACTATTTGCTTGATCAATATTAACTTACTATTGCTGTTAAAATGGCAGAATAATTGTGAGCCTTGGAGAATCTGACTGATAGCTCATTGGGCTCTACTAAATTGAATGGGGTTAATAGTATGTGTAGTAATGGTTGGCTGCCAGATGAACAAAAATTGGAAGGGGGAATCATAATTAAAATGCGTTGAAGGCCAGCAGGTGTTTTCTAGGACCATCACCAGAAAACCTGTTTCTTTTAAAAAAAAACAAAATGGTAGTAGCTTTGATGACTGCTGATAATAGGACATAAGTAATGTTGTAAAGAACGTACATGTTAGTATGCATTGCTAATATCGGTACAGTATTGCTAAGTAAATCTAGTTGGTTTAAATATTTTTAGTATTGTTAAATGCAGAAGATGTGAGATGTCTTAACCTTGATGTAGTGTAATTAGAATACCGGTACTTGTTAGGTATCAAATTGCTTATTCAGATGGAAGGGTTTCTGTTACATTTTCACAAAAATCTACAAATTTTTTCCTCAAGTTTTCTTGAATGCTAAAATTAATAAATACAATTGGACATAGCCTTCTGTGTTTTTTTTTCTCTGTCTTAATAGTGCAAATATCTGCAACTTTTAATACATTTTTTCTATTTTGTAATCTTTTTCTTGCAAGACTAATGTATGGAAAATTAAATGCATGTCTTGGAAGTATAAAGCACAATTGTCTGAATCACCGACTTGCTTCTTTTTTAATTAAAAAAAACAAGCTTGTCACTAATTTGTCATCTCCTGAATATCTTATACTATTCTGGCAAACTTGTGTCACTAGACAGTTGTTACTATTGCATCCTTAACCATCTGGTGTTTGGGATGAGAAGCCTAACAGAACTGGTATTTTTTTTGCACCCTAACAATTGCTGATCATCCCATTTTGAAACCAAGCCTGTTTCTCTTGCCTGCCATTTCAGTTGACACTTAGACGTGGTCCCTTTGCTTCTATGAAGCAGCCATTCACCAAAGACCTTCTTCATGTTGTACCACAGGATGGTCGAAATGACTTCTATTGCTGGGTGTGCCACCGGGAGGGCCAGGTTCTGTGCTGCGAGCTCTGTCCTCGTGTC
This sequence comes from Carcharhinus amblyrhynchos, assembly GCF_965287045.1. NCBI lineage: Eukaryota > Metazoa > Chordata > Chondrichthyes > Carcharhiniformes > Carcharhinidae > Carcharhinus > Carcharhinus amblyrhynchos. The sequence goes on from NC_137339.1 coordinate 13,420,961, forward strand.
TACCATGCAAAGTGTTTAAAACTGAACGCTGAACCGGAAGGGGACTGGTTCTGTCCAGAATGTGAGGTATGGTAAAAGATAGTTAAAACTATGGTGAGGGAAATGGGCATGAATTCATTCAAATTCATTTTTATTTTTTAAAAAAGTGGGATTTTTATATTGATTATATGTTATAAATCTGATTAAAAGACGCATGTAGTCACTATTCCTGGGGTAAGGTTCATCAATAACACAAACTGGTATGGATACAGGGAACTGACTGAGTTGCTAAGAATGTGATTAGCATTCTATAACCTTGGTAAAACATATGTACATCATTAACCCTTTGAGCAATAAAAGTAGACTTTTAATCAAAGAATCCTCCAATTTACTTTTCCTAAGCTGATGGTTTTGTAGTTTTATTAATTTCTCTAATTGCACTTTTATAATCAGTAGCTTTTAAAAGTTGGAAAATATACAATTCAAGAAGTTTTTCAAAGGGTTAATGCAAAATCTTGGTGTTAAATCTGCTGGCTTTGGCCTTGTTTGGTATCCTTGCCATTCAGTCCGTTGTGCAATTCATGAATGAAAATAATGTCTGTCTGAAGATTAAGATTGCACTTCCTGGAAGGCTGCATTTGACCAGTGTTGATGTGTTCTTATTCTGCTGAGGTGGTTCTGCAGCTGATTGGAAGTTTGTGCCCAAAACAAATTAAATGTAAGCAGATTTTGTTTTTTTTAAAAAAATAATTTTAAATCTGTTTGCTTCACAGAAAATCACGGTTGCTGAATGTATTGAGACTCAGAGTAAAGCTATGACCATGCTCACTATAGATCAGTTGTCTTATCTGCTGAAATTTGCACTACAGAAGATGAAGCAGCCAGGAGTAAGTAAAAATGGCAATGCTGTGAGCTCCTCTCTTTGTTGTTTCTCCCTCGTGACTTCCCCTTGTGACATGCTGCTGATGCCAGTTGAGATGATTGAATTGGCTGTGGCTCTTAAATGGTCGTGAGATGACTTTCCATTGGAGGGGTGGGGGAAACCAAATGTGTGGCCAAAATTCACCTTATGCAGCTAAGTATTATGAATTATACCGCATCTTATATTTATTTGGAATTAAGACAAATTGAAGCCGCTCTTTATGTTTATGCATTGACAGTCAAATAGAATGGTTTGCAAAAGTCAAAAACTGCAACAGCTACGTAATCAGCATGGTTATTTGATGCTCATGTAGAGAAAGAAGTCAGAATTGCCAGTCACTCGAAACATGAGACACTTTAATATTTAGTACGCCTTCATGAGACAGCAGTACTTGCAGGAAGATCTGCTGCCTCTGTGGGCCTCTTTTCATGGTTTGTTTAATAGCTCCATCTCCAGCTGTCAAACGTGGCAGGAGCTCTGTTGCAGAGCTAAAAACAGTGTGAAATGTCTCTCAGCTTCTTCCTCACACACAAAGCTGCAAATGGAAAGTGAGAGAAATGCCATGTTTTCAGAGATCAATGATATCTTGGGGTAATTTTGGTTTCCCTTTTCTCATATTTGTCTGCCAGTTTTTTTTTTGTTGGACCCTTTTCTGTGCCTTTGATCAAGAGAATTGGTACATGGCCAGTTCCAAGCCTCCTGTCAGTGCCTTTTTCAGTTGGTCTCCTATGGAGTCACCATGGCTCATCCAGCCGAGATTATCCACTGCAATTTTACTTGTATTTATTGCCTTACTGCTAATGGGAGATGCTGCATTAATTGTGTGGCATCACTCATTACATGTGGCTTGGGGAACGTAAAACTGTATATAAATATCCCTGCTCGGTGCTACTTGGCACTGTGGATTAACACTGTCTCTGTCATCTTACTGTCTGTGAGGGGACTATCAACTCTTGATAGGACAATTATTTATCATTACTCTGATCCATTTAGAACATTTCACCACTTGGGCAGCAAACTCTGCTAAATGTAGTAATTTGTGGATTTGTCATGCTATGACAAATCATTTGTCTTAATTGTGGAGCAGTTATGTTTTACCTGAACATGAAGCCAAACTCTTGCTTTGAAAGGAAATTGAAACTTAAATCTTTTTAAATATTTTATCTGAGCATGCATTTTGTCACTGACTATTTCCCTGATTTGCTTCTTAAAATTCTGTGCTGCCTTTTAACAGACTGAGCCCTTCCAGAAACCAGTTTCATTGGAACAACATCCTGATTATGCTGAATATATCTTTCATCCAATGGACATTTGCACACTTGAAAAAGTAAGTCTGGAGTGTGAGACTTTTTTGGTTTGTGTTGCTATTGGACAGTAGTTCTGTTCACCTTTGATTGTTAGAACCCCTACAGTGCAGAAGGAGGTCATTCGGCCCATTGAGCCTGCACCGACAACAATCCCACCCAGGTCCTATCCTTGTAACCACACATATTTACCCTGCTAGTCCCCTTGACACTATGGGGCAACTTAGCATGGCCAACCCACCTAAGCCACAAATCTTTGGAGTGTGGGAGGAAGGCCCAGCAACCAGAGGAAACCCACACAGACACAGGGAGAATGCGTAAACTCGACAAACAAACAGTCACCCAAAGCTGGAATTGAATCCGGGTCCCTGGCGCTGTGAAGCGGCAGTGCTAACCACTGTGCCATTTGCTTATTCTTCCTTTTTGTTTAATTCCCCCCTCCCTCCCCGCTGCCTATCATTGCATCCTGGCTTCAAAGTTCTGTACATTTGTATATTTTAGTTTTAACAGTTTACTTTGCTTCTATCCGGTACCATCCAGTGGCAGGGTTTGAATATGACAATAATATACTTTCATAAACATGGTAGCATTTCTTCCTCAATTATCTGTCAAGGCCAGGTGTCCTAATGTTATGGTACTTTTTTCCAGTCTTTACTTCATGTGAAAGTTGACAAATTTTGATTCTCTGCACCTGTTTTAGTTGCACTTTTTTTTAAGCAGCTTTTGGTGAAATCTTTTTTGGCTGACTTGTGGCTTCAGCTCCCCAAATCCATTGCACTCCTGAGACACTGAAAGTCTGTCTATCCCAGCATTCAACAGATTCAACATTGGAGCATCCATAATCCTGAGAATTCCAAAGATTCTCAATCCTCTGCAATCTCCCCTCACCTCAGTCCTAAATGATTGTCCCCTTATCTTGAGAGTGTGCTCCTGTGTTTTAGGTTTCCTAGACAGTGGAGCAACCTTTGTGCCTACCCAGGAAAACCCCTTTGAAGTCTCGTGTGTTTCCATGAAATCACCTCTGATTCTTCTAAACTGCAGACAATATAGGCCTAATGTGTTCCAGTTGCTGTCATGGAATGACTCTCTTACCCCAGGGACCAGACTAGTGAGTCTTTGCTTTACTGCTTTCAATCCAATGGCATCCTTTCCTGAAATATGGAGACCAAAACTGAACACACATCTTCAGGTGTGGTCTCACCCTGCCCAGTCCTTTATTCTTGTACTCCAGTCGTCTTGTACTAAAGAGTAATGTGCCATTTACCTTCCTAATTGCTCATTGTACCTACAGCCCCATGTTAAAGTTTATTTATTAATCACAAGTAGGCTTACATTAACACTGCAATGAAAGTACTAGTCACCACACTCCAGCACCTGTTTGGGTACATTGAGGGAGAATTTGGCATGGCTGATTCACCTAACCTGCACATCTTTGGACTATGGGAGGAGACTGGAACACCTGAGGAAACCCATGCAGACATGGGGAGAATGTGCAAACTCCAGACAGATTTCCAAGCTGGGAATTGAACCCAGGTCCCTGGTGCTGTGAGGTGGCAGAGCTAACTGCTGTGCCACTATGCCACCCCAATCACTGTGCCACACCAAAGACTCTGAACTCTGAACATCAACATCTGCAAGGCCCACATCTCCTTTTTAAAAAAAATCTGCTTGTTTATTATATACTTTATAGAGCTAGGTGCTGTATATATGTAAGTCCTTTTGTTTTTGACTAGGTTATTTTACCCCAAATTTTGAATTCCCTACCAAGTGAAATGTCTTCCCTATGATCAACTTATTAAGCTCCTTCATGATTTTAAAGACTTCCTTGGCCTTCTATTGACAAGAGCCCCAGGCAGTTTAATCTTTCTTCCTTCAATTTGGTCTGTTGTATTTGGTGCAGCCAATGTGGCCTTCTCTACATTGGGGAGACTAAATGCAGACTGGGTGACTACTTTATGCAACACCTTCACGCTGTCCATGACCCCCAACCTTCTTGCTTACCATTTTAGTTCAGTGCTATGCTCTCCCACCCACATGTCCATCATTGGCCTGCTGTAAGTGCTCCAGTGAAGCCCAGTGCAAGCTGGAGGAGCAGCATCTCCCTTGGGCACGTTCAGCCCTAGAGACTCAACATTAAGTTTGGCAGCTGTGGATTATGACTCTTCTCCTCCACCTTAAACCCTTTTTAAAAAATATCCTATGTATTTATTGTCTCAATGCAACACTCATCCGCACCCCACACTACAACACCAGGTTGTGTGTCTTTTGTTCTTATAAGTTGTGACATTTTGTTGCAATTTCTCACAGCTACACTTTAACATCTAAAACATTGCCCTTTAGTTCTGACGAAGAGTCATAAGGACTCAAAGCGTTAATTCTGCTTTCTGTCCTTACAGATGCTGCCAGATGTGCTGAGTTTTTCCAATATTTTCTTGTTTTAGATTTCAGCATCTTCATTATTTTGCTTATTTTAATTTTTCCTAATAGTTATAATCTCTTTTCTGACATCATCCTTGTAAATCTTTTCTGCACCTTCCTCAATATGTCTAAATCCTTTTGGTAATATGAAAAACTGGAATGTATGCAGTACTGCATTTTAAGTGTGTCTGACCAAAGATTAAACATTCAAAGGAAACTTCTCAATTCTATCCATCCAGAAGTTTACTCTATTACTTAGCTTGTATTTCTATACCTACATTACTACAGTTAATAATTTCTGAATCTGTACCCCAAGATCATTTTGCCCTTCTATTCCACATGTAAATACATGGAAGTTCTGCTGACTGCATAACCAAATTTTCCCTGAACATCGATATCTTGTCCAGGGGACACTGAAACATCCCTGGTAATTAAAATAAAATTACACTAAAAATGAATGGAGGCTGCTTTTAGTTTGATTAAAGTTCTTCAATATTGCTTATCCATTAAAGGTCACTTCACTGACTTCTCTCAAATTTGATTTTCTTCTTTACCTAGCATGTTAATTCAGTATTAATTGTAGTTATGTGGTGGGCAGTGTAATGACTTTGATCAGCCCATTGACGTTGGCCTATTGGAGTATGAACTCCCTGATTAAGGATCCAATTGATGGGCCAATCAGGGAGTCTTGGCTTTGTGCTGAAATGGGACTGTCAGTTCCTCTGACACCCCCGGAAGTAGACTGCTAGCAGTCTGTGCACTGCTGTTAGTGTTTGTAAATAAAGGGATTTTGATGAAGGGACTTCTGCCTCTGCAGATTTATTGCAGGCAGCAACTGGGGATTTACATAAACCCTATAAGTAGATACAGTCTAAAACTATGGTGATTGGAAGTGCATGTTTACAAATTGTAACTGCATAAATAAATGTAAAATGAGTCTGTATATAAAAAAATATGTAAGCGTGTGTAAAGGTTGGCTCTAGTTGTATCCTTCACCAGTTGGCTTTTTGGGATAGAACACCGCATGTTGGAATATTTGCATCCAGTCTCCATCAAGCAAACTACTTTTCGAGGGACAAATCATTGAATTTAACAAGGTTTCAAGTTAAATTGGGTTTTGGTTTGTGTGAATGAAGCTCATTCGTAACCATTTATATAGTTGTGACAGATTTTTAAAATATTTACTAATTTATTAGTTGCAAGTGATGATAGCTGTTATTGCCCTTTGAAGAATTTGGAATGCAGAATCTTGAGACAAATTGCTTCATTTTTTATGACACAGGCCAGTCATGTACTGCCTCACTTTCCAATATGAAAATTTGGGTAACTGTCCAAATCTGCACTCTTACTGGTAAAATCCCCAGCTAATTTGAACTATGTTCTTGTTGATCAACTGCTTGATCAATCTGTCAACATCAGCTATATTAGAAGAGACTGTAGAAATGCTACGGCATACAGAGGCCAGATCATAGAATCCCTATAGTACAGAAGGAGACCATTCAGCCCATTGAGCCCGCACCGACCACAGTCTCACCCAGGCCTTATTCTCGTTCTTATCAAAGATGGTTTATATTATATGAACTCTCCAGAGTGATGGTCATATTATACAAAATGATACGCATGCCTCTGAGTCGCAAGATTCCAGATTCAAATCCCACTCCAGGGCTTGAGCACAAAAATCTAGGCTGATGCTCCAATGCAGTACTGACCGAGTATCAGAGATACCATTTTTCAGATGAAATGTTAAACCAAGGCCCCATTTGCCTGCTTGGGTGGATGTAAAAGGTCCCGTGGATTACTTTAAAGAAGAGCAGGAAAACTATCTCCATTGCCATGGCCAATATTTGTCCCTCAATCAACATCACAAAAACAAGTCATCTGGTCTTTATCATCTTGCTGGTCATGGGAGTTTGCTGTGGACATATTGGCTGTCCCATTCGTAATTGCAACAGTGACTTCACTTCAAAAATACTTCATTGCCTGTAAATTGCTTTGGGATCCCTGATGTTTGTGAACAGTGCTATATAAATGCAAATCTTTCCTCCTTCATTTTTTTTCCACTGGTGAGTATGGCTGTATTTTTTTCAGAATGTCAAGAAGAAGATGTATGGTTGCACTGAGGCTTTCCTTGCTGATGTCAAGTGGATATTGCACAACTGCATCATATATAACGGTGGTAAATATTTTAATGTGCTACTAGGAAACATGTTCCCCGCTAACATTTTAAGCAATATATACTGCTAAAAGCTACTCTAGTCTTCAGTTCTTCATGGGCACTTATAGTAAAAGGACACCCTGGTTTTATATGATTGGTGGTATAATTCATAATTATAGTTTTTTTCAAACTTATAATTATGTTGAGAAGTTCAGCATCATAAAGTGAACATAAGTTGCATGTATTCAAAAAATTTGACCCTTTTGCCTTTTGGCATTTGCATAAACTGAACTAAAGATAACCACAAAATCAGGTGCAGAAAATCACTTCATTAAAAATGGCTGAATATATGTGATTTTTAGATGTGAGGTGAAGACCATATCTGGAACTTTCCTGCACTTCATTGTTCTTGTGCCACCTTTCTAATAAAACTCTAGTAGTTGTAGCTACACATGTTGTGTATAATTTCCTCTAATATTGTGGAGTTTTCATCCCAGATATTACCTCAAATTGAACTACTGTTATGGATTTGCATAAAAACTTTACCTTAAAGACCCCTAAATGTATACCATCGAAAGTGCGTTTCTGAGCTTGGTTATTGGTTTATTAAACAATATCCTCCTATCATACCGTATTGTATGCAGCTTATCCACTCCAGTCTCTGAGGTATGAAATATGTCCAAACCAAAGGAGTGAGTTCTGCTGAAAATTATGCTCAAAATACTAATTCATTGACTGCCACAGACTATTTTCTTCCTATTTGGTGTTAGGAGACCTCTGGGTTCTTCTCTGAATGAGTGAGAGAGAAAGGACAGTGAATATTATGCTATTCAGCATTGGAAGGCATTGCAGTTAAGCCCAACCTTGTCCCTTCTCACTGTCCACATGTGGCTATTGTCTAGCAGGGAAAACTGAAGTGTGATGGAATGGAACACTTGCTGTTTCTTTTTCTCTCCACTAGCGTCTATTGACAAGTGAAAATGAAGACACTAGCTATCATCGAAACCCTGCAGTGCAGGAAGAGGCCGTTTGACCCATCGAGTCTGCACGGACCACAATTCCACCCAGACCCTACTCCCATATCCCTACATATTTACCCGCTAATCCCTCTAACCTATACATCTCAGGACCCTAGGGGGCAATTTTAGCATGGCCAATCAAGCTAACCCGCCCATCTTTGGACTGTGGGAGGAAACTCATGCAGACACGAGGCGAATGTGCAGATTCTGCACGGACAGTGACCCAAGCCAGGAATCGAACCCCTCCACCTGGAGCTGTGAAGCAGCAGCACTAACCACTGTGCTACCATGCTGCTTCTGGTTTGATAGCGCTCGACTAGTGCTCTAGTAGAGATCTGCTACCTTGGTACAAACTAAAGGTTAAGTCTGGAATGTTTTGGGCATGTTACACATCTAAAACATTTACCCATTGAACTAGTAAAGAGCTGCATCTCCCCAGGGTGGCATAGTGGTTAGCACAGCTGCCTCAGTGCCAGGGTCTCCATTCGATTCCTGGGTCACCATCTGTGTGGAATCTACACGTTCTCTCATTGTCTGCATGAGTTTCATTTGGGCGCTCCGGTTTCCTCCCACAGTCCCAAAGACATGCTGGTTATGTGCAATGGCCATGCTAAATTCTCCCTCAATGTACCCGAACAGACACCATAGGATTTTCACAGTAACTTAATTACAGGGCAGCACAGTGGTGAGCACTGCTGCCTTACAGCTCCAGAACCTGGATTCAATTCTGGTCTGTGTTGCATTTGCACAGTCTCCCCATGCTTGCACGGGTTTCCTCTGGGTGCTCTGGTTTCCTCCCGCAGTCCAAAGATGTGCAGGTTAGGTTGATTGGCCATGCTAAATTGCCCCTTACTATCAGGATAAATAACATGGGGTTATGAGGATAGGGCCTGGGTGAGATTGTTGTCAGTGCAGGCTCAGTGGGCCGAATGGTCTCCTTCTGCACTGTAGAGATTCTATGGTCACAGAGACTGCAAATGGACTGAGAGATACCAGCTATATACTTTACTGTTATGAATACAATTCTTTGACTGAAGGGGAACTATGTTGGTTTAAAATGTGGGTCACTTTGTTAGCTAACAGATGTACAGTTAGTCTGTTTTTCTTCTGATCCATGTTTTCCCCTCCATGCCAAGTTGACTCCTTGTCACATACTTCTGACATTTTGCCAAGTAATCTTATTTGAACTTTGGTTCCTAAGCTCATAGATACAAGTCTTCAGCCAGTTGGGTTAGCTTCATATGACACTAATTCTGGACGTAACAAAAGAAACATACCTGACAATATCTCAAATGTGGTGCTGAAGGCCTATCTTCCAGAACTAGCTGGACTTAGAGGTGATCTATCTCAGTACACCTACAGTACTGGTGTCTGCCTAACACTCTGAAAAATTGTTCAGATATGTCCTGTCTGCTCAAGCAGGACAAATCCGTCACAACCAATTACTTCCCCATCAGCTTACTCCCAACCATTAACAAAGTGATGGAAGAAGTCATCAACAGTGCTATCAATCAGCAATTTTTCAGCAGCTGTATGTTCAGTGCCCAGGTTGTGTTCTGCCAGAACCACTCTGCTCTAGCCCTTAATACAAACTTGGCCCAAACAGGGACACAGCTGTATTCCAGAGTCATTGCCCTTGACAGGTAAGTGGCTTTTGACAAGTCTGGTACCATGGGGGCCAAAGAAGTCTGAAGTCAATGACAATAGGGAGAGGGGGGTAATTCTCCAGTGGCTGCTCTCTCATCTGGCACAAAGAAAGCTGGCTGGCGTTATGAAAGCCATGATGTGGAGATGCCAGTGTTGGACTGGGGTAAACACAGTAAGAAGTCTCACAACACCAAGTTAAAGTCCAACAGATTTATTTGGTACCACAAGCCACTAGCTTTCGGAGTGCTGCCCCTTCATTAGGAAAGTGAATCAGGTCAGCACGTAGCTGATGAAGAGGCAGCACTCTGAAAGCTAGTGGCTTGTGCTACCAAATAAACCTGTTAGACTCCAACCTGGTGTTGTGAGACTTCTTACTGTGGTTATGAAAACCATTCAGCTCAAATCATTGTTGTGGATGTTTCTTAGGGTAACACCCAGGCCCAATTATTTTCAGCTTCATTAATAATCTGTCCTCCATCATAAAGTCAGGTTGCTGATGAAAGCAGTGTTCAGCTCCACTTTGCTTCATTATCTGAAGAACTAGTCTATGTCCATGAGCAGCAAGATTTGGCTGATAGGCAAGTAATGTGTGCATCACAGACAACGGATATTTTCAATGACAGTATCCATAGGTGGGTCTCCCATGACATTCAATATCATAGCCATCACTAAGCCTCCTAAGATCAACGTGCTGGAGTTCACTGTTGACCAGAAACTGAACTGGACCATTGATATTCATGTTATCACTAGCTATTCTGTGGCAAGTGGTTCACCTTCCAACTTCCTAAAGAGTCTGTACAGCTAAGGAGAAACTATGAATGCAAGTTCTTCTTTGCTTGTAAGTGAGGAGTGTGATGGAATGCTCTTGTTGCTCCAGTAATCTTGAAGCTGGTCACTAACCAAGATAAAGCAGCCTGTTTGATTGAGCCCCTCCATCAATGAATTTCCTCCACTGGCAGAGTGTATTACTTACAGGATGTACTGCAGCAGCTCACCTATGCTTCTTAGCAGCACCTCTATGACCTCCAACACATAGAAGAAATAGAGCAGCAGTAGCGCGAGAGCACTGCCTTTTCCAAGTCCTTCTCCAATCCACCCATCATGCTAACTTGGGCATATATTGCCATTTCTTCACTGATGCAGAGTCAAACTCTTCGATCTCTCTATCAGCTTTGTGGGAACACCTTCAACACATGGACAACAGCAGTTCAAGAAGGCAGTTTACCACCACTTTCTCAAAGGCAGTGAGGGATGGGCCATAAATACTGCCCTTGTCAGCAAAGGTTGAATAAAGAATAATTAATTGCAAGAGGCAAAATATGCTTTATTTGATCCTGTCCTCACCAATCCCCCCACATGCACTTTGCAATAAGGATTAAGAATTAATGGTTAATGACTGAGTGGATGTAAACTCTTCTTCTTTTTGCACAGGAATGTTCAGTTTAACTCTAATGCCCTTTTGCTACCCCAACTGAGAGAAACTAACTGATGTAGATTAGGGATCAAATTAAGGAACTTTATGCCCTATATATCTCAACTACTAGAAAGATAAACTTACCTAAGCTGATGAACTATACTTCTCTCCTTTATTCCTTGGGGGCAGCATAGTGGCAGAGTGGCTAGCACTGCTATCTCACAGTGCCAGGGACCTGGATTCGATTCCTGGCTTGGGTTTGCATGTTCTCCCCATGTCAGTGTGGGTTTCCTCCAGATGCTTAAGTTTCCTCCCGCAATCCAAAAATGTGCTATTTAGGTGCATTGGCCATACTAAGTTCTCCCTCAGTGTACCCGAACAGGTGCCTGAGTGTGGCAACGAGGGCATTTTCATAATAACTTCATTACAGTGTAAATGTAAGCCAACTTGTGACTAATAAATTAACTACTTGAAAGTGGCACTTCAATAAAACTGCTGCCCTGGTGTAATCATGTGGACACTGATATCTTAAGGGTGTCAACAAAGTCAGGAATTTTTGATGAATCTGCTTTGTTTTTCATGTTTGTTTCTGACTGTACTTTTATGGAAGCAATTTAAATTAGTCCAGCGCATTTCTAATCTATTACATATGTAACTTTGAAAATTTAATTTGTCTTTTTATGGTACTCTTACCACTGAGTCTGAGGAATGATGGAAAAGCTTCAACAGCATAATGCAGCCCAGAAGAAGGAAAACATTTGGAGACCTTCTTACTGATTCTTGAAAAAGTGCTGCGGGATATTTTTTGTTTACCCAAAACAGGTAGAAAAGCTGTTGATCTCATCTAAAGGTTGGCATTCCTGACAGTGTAGCACGCTGGCATTCCTGCACTGAAGTGTCCATTTAGATTGGACTCAAAGCTAGGCCTTGAGTATGTGACCTTGTTTTTCAGGGATAAGTGTGCTGCCACTTAGCCAAGTAAACTAGCAGAAATGTGCAATACACTGTTGTTGTTAGATTAGCATTGTTATTGAATGAAATGTTAGCAATCCAGTGTTCTGTTTTTAAAGTCAATAATAGGTTTTTGTATTGCAGCCAATCACAAACTAACGGCAACAGCAAAGGTGATCATCAAAATCTGCGAACATGAAGTAAGTATGAGCAAGACGTTTGTATAGCCATAACAACACAACACTTCTGCCTCAGTAAAGCAATAAAATACATAAACATGAAATCAAAATAGGTGGGCAGAACGGTAGCACAGTGGTTAACACTGCTGCCTAAGTGTCGGATTTGATTCTTGGGTGGGTGACTGTACAGACTGCACACAAACATTCTTCCCGTATCTGCATGGGTTTCCTCTGGGTGCTCCGGTTTCCTCCCATAGCCTGAAAGACGTGCTGGTTAGATGCGTTGGCTGTGCTAAATTCTCCCTCAGTGTACCCGAACAGGCGCTGGAGTGTGGTGACTGGAGGATTTTCACAGTAACTTCATTGCAGTGTTAATACATGCCTACTTGTGACACTAATAAATAAGCTTAGGCTAGGCATATCATTCAGGCCTTTAAGCAACTGAAAGAGAAAGGTTAGGCTAACCTTTTTTGTTAGATTCTTATCAAGAATCTTGTTCTCCTTCTGTCTTTCAGACACTGCTCATTTTCTATCCTTCAGATTTTTCGCATTTATGTGTCTATTGTACCTTTGGTTATATTAAAGTCAGTAATTCCAACATAATATGCTTTTCTTTTTGTCAAAAAAATAGATGAATGAGATTGAAGTTTGTCCAGAATGTTACTTGGCAGCGTGCCAGAAGAGAGACAACTGGTTCTGTGAGCCTTGTGTAAGTTGAAGTTTCCTGACAAACTGTAAATAACAAACTCCACAGAGTGCTCACGGTAGCAGAATGCTGATTACTTGAGCTTTAGCTTAATTCTCTGTTTTTGTTTTCTAAGTTCTTAAGAACCTTGACTGTCAGTTAAGTACTAGTTATTTTTAGGACCCTGAAATATTCAGCTATATCTTAGTCATCAGGCATGTGTGTTTGAAAATGCAGCCAAGTGCACTTTGGCTTTCGGCATTAAAAAAAAGAAAACCAGTTCCACAACCGAGTCAACAACTTGCCAGCAGCTGAACATGCCTGCCAGCTGACTTCAGAAATTGCACTTAAAACTGGTCTGATCTCCAATTGGCCTGTAGATTTTCTGAAGAACAGTCTTAATTGATTCAGAAAGGTAGAACAGTTACGCCTGTCAGCTTTTCAACAGAATGCCTTATGTGAAGTCCGCATATCCCACACAATAGCACATTGATCTGGATTTTGCAGTTATAATAGTAGAATTGTCGGCATTTACCATCATTACAGTTGAGAAACTGGCAGCCACTTCCGGCACCCACACGTGTTGTTAAATGTGGAAATTTGAAAGTATATGTCAGTGATTCTTTGCTTTTCATTTGGAGTGTGACCACAAAGACGGAAATCCGTAAAAATTTTTGAATTTATCTGAACTGGCAGTTTTTAATCTTGCTGTGCACAGCCTGATTAAAGTTACACCTTGTTCAGATGTGTAATTTGGCTTCTAATGGCATACTAAGCACCAATTATTGCTGAAAAACCAGTCTATTTGTAAACAAAAAAACTAATTTTATATTTGTGGAATGTCAAATTTCTCTATTTAAGATTTTTAATAAAACATTTGAGAGGTTTCCTTGATATTTTGGCCCTACCATAATCCCATTTCTTTGTCCTGATGTTTCTGTTGCTTTCTGTAAAATGGTGGGAGGGGGTTTCACAGCAAGGAGCAGGGGCTGGCTTTCAACAACTTGTCCCAATATCCTGATGGCTATCAGTGCTATTTGAGCAAGAGACCTTATTAATGCCAGCGGCATCAGGATAAGGCCCTGATATGGACATTAATTGGCCACTTAAGGGCCTCAACTGTTGGCCTCCACGGGTTCACCAAACTTCTCACAGGTAAGGGCACAGATTCTGCCCTATATAACCATTATCCTTTTTTGCTAGCGTTCCAATTTCTAACTTTGTTCAATTGCCTACTTTCTATTCCCCGCCTTCCACGAAGACTGTGCCTATCATTTATCATCTTCAAGTCTCCATCTTCAGCAAATTTAGTAATTTATCGTTTGTCTAGTGGGATAGGCAAAGGGTGATTGCTTCTTGAAGTGCTGCTGCACAGTGCCAGTGAAATTGTGATATAGTGCCATCTTGTGTTCAAAATGTATAGTGCCTGTTTCAAAAAAGTACAATATTGAGTTTTGCAGTTGACCTTTTATCAGTATTTCAGTAATATTTTCAAAGCAAAAGCTGACTGTGCTTAATTTCCAATCCCTCCTTCCCCTCCCACTCTTGAGGCCGATCACTTTGTTGCGGTAATTTAGATTGAATACAACAGGGCCACAAACTTCAGTTCCCTCTCACCGTGAAGTATAGTAACTCTGAATTCAAGAAGAGAACCAGTAAATTGTTCCCAGTAAATATTACTGGGTGCACTGATCGAATCGCCCCTCAAAGTATTATCCATGCTCGAAGACGGGCAATGATGGTGCACAGGCAGTTTGTGCTGCTGCTGTATTCCATTGACAAGTTATGTAACGACTGCTGGTCTTAATCTGTTTCTGTTGGGATTGTTTGCATTGAAAATTAGCAACACTCCTGTTCTGATTTCTGTCCAGCGCGGTCTTCAAATGGTTTTTCTGTTCTTGTGTGGCAAGATTTATCGACCCATTCTGTTGCTTGTTACATTTTTCATATACAGAGTAACCCACACCCACTTGTCTGGGCTAAGCTTAAAGGCTTTCCCTTTTGGCCTGCAAAAGCTCTGCGGGACAAGGATGGACAGGTTGATGCACGTTTCTTTGGACAGCATGACAGGTGAGAATTAATCTTTAGTTGTGATAGTTTTTTTTTGTTTAACGAAGATTTCTATGTATCATGTTTGCCTTCATTGGATGGGGCATCAAGTATAAAAGTCGGCAAAATTATGTTACAGTTGTATAAAACATTGGTTAAGCCACATTTGAATACTGTATCCAATTCTGGTCACCACACTACCAGAAGGACATGGAAGCTTTGGAGACAGTACATAAAAGGTTTACCAGGATGTTGCCTGGTATGGAGGGTATTAGCTATGAAAAGAGATTGAATAAACTGGGATTGTTCTCCGTGGAAAGACGAAGGCTGAGGGGGCAATCTGATAGAAGTTTATAAAATTATGAGGGTTGTAGATAGGGTGAACAGTTAGAATCTTTTTCCAGGGCAGAAATGACAATAACAAGGGGGCACAAGTTCAGGGTAAAGGAGGAAAGGTTCAGTGGAGATGTGCGGGGGGGATGTTTTTTACACAGAGGGTGCTGGGAGCCTGAATGCACTGCCAAGTGGGGTGGTTGAGGCAGCTACGTTAGCGTCATTTAAGACTTATTTGGATAGACACATGAACAGGGAATAGAGGGATACAAGTGGTTGGTCTAGACAGGACAATGTGATCTGCGCAGGCTTGGAGGCCTGTACTGTTCTTTGTACTAATTTATACCAGAAGCAATGCTGATTTAGCTGGTTCCCTTGGCGGACAGTGTCCCCATTTATTAAAACGTTCATAGCTGTAGCGGAAAGCTACAGAATGCAACACTGTGTATGCCATGAAATCTTCATCTGAAGCATCACTAATTTGTTAGTAGTTCGATCCATAATTTCAGTGAAATGTTAAGGCTATGATTGTGAAATATTTGTTCTGTGCTCACTTAAAATGGGGGAAGATAAATAGCAGTATATTTTATATAATTTTTTTTCTAAATTTGGGTTGTATCCTGGTGAGAACACAGCATTCTGGTAAAGTACCATTCATTACAGAACTCTTAGGGATCATTTGTATAGTGTTTTCATAGAGAAATGTGTTTCTAAAGAGTGTGGTTTCACAAACCATGAGGAGGATTTACAGTGTTCTCTTCTGAACAGGAAACTGGCATTGAGTATTGCTTTTAGCAACTGCTCAATGTCATTGAGTGTTCCTTCTCTCTCTTGTAGAGAGATGGAGGAAGAGAATACAGAACTGTTACTTGTGCCGGTAACCACGAAAACAAGGGCACCACATAAGAAGCTATTAGTTTAACAGTATTTTTAAAACTTTTCTCCCTGCTACATTGTTATCATGCCAATATACCAAGTAGCTGCTTGTAACTGTAAGGAACGCATCCACCTAATGGGTTGCTGTTGGCTTTATACTCAGAAAATCAAGGCCAATATGTCAACTTACAACAGTGGCCAAGTGCTCCTTTTAAAAATTTCAATGGGGGCAATCTTACCAAAATAATTCTAAGTGTTGAGTGAGCGATGGAAATGGGAAAGTTTCTGACTCGTTTTTTTCAGAAAGTTGAAAAATGAAATCTTTCGGCACTTCATCCAAAAAAAAGTGCCACCTTGGCAATTTGTGCCAGTAAGGGGTGGGGTGGAGCCTCACCGGGAAGCAGGCTGCTGAGGTTTGGGGTCACCATTGCACAGGCGCCCCCACCCTCCTCCCTTGCCAATTTTTCTGCCTCTCACCTGATCTTGTCAGCTCTCCACGCTGAGCAGTTGGCAGAATGAGCCAACAAGATAGCCTCATACAAGCAACTTATAAACAAAATCTTGTTTTTGGGGACTGAATAATTTAACCATTTAGAGCGTGAGAGTAGCAGGTGAGAGAAAATGGTACAGTTGTTTGCAGGATTTGCCTGCAGGATTTTCCCTCGTACTTCGACAGTTGAATCAAAGTAAATGCGGGTTGTGATTTGAGAGAAGGTCATCTTTATGCTTTCATAAGTAAGATATTTTTGTTATTCGGAGGTGGAGCTGATAAAACCAGAAATAATACAGAAAAAACATTAGTCCTTGAAGCAAAGTACTTTAATTTCACATTTTAATAAATATATTTTCTCTTTGAAATGCAGGGCATGGGTTCCAATAAACAACTGCTACCTCATGTCAAAGGAAATTCCATTCTCTGTGAAAAAGACAAAAAGCATCTTCAACAGTGCAATGCAAGAAATGGAGGTTTATGTAGAGAACATTCGTAAAAAGTTTGGGGTGTTCAATTATGCACCTTTCCGGTCACCGTACACACCCAACAACCAATTCCAGATGTTAAAAGATCCCCAGAACCCAGCAGCTGGGACTGCCAAACCTGATAAATATGAGAAAATGAAATTAAACTTTGATATGACAGCATCACCGAAAATAGTCCTCAGCAAGTCCATGTTAATCAGTGGTCCCAGTCGGAGAATTTCGCTAACGGACATGCCCCGCTCGCCCATGAGTACAAACTCTTCGGTGCACACTGGTTCTGATCTAGAAACTGAACCTGCAGAAAAGAGTGCGAAAGCAGCTTCCAGTCATTTCAGTGCAAGTGAGGAGTCCATGGATTTTATTGATAGGAACACAGGTATGATTGCCCCAACTTAAATGTCCCTCGGGTGAGTGGGGTGAGGGAGGGAAAGAGGGAGAGGCAAGGACATAAATTGGCTTTTTTTTTGCTAAAGCTATATGAAAGCACCCGATGGGAGGGATTTAACTTCATTGGCCCCAGCATGTGGGATTTCATTGACATAAGCTCATTTCTATACAGTTCATTCTATTTGCATAATACAGCTTGGTAGTAAGCCTGCTCTCAGTTGTCCTTCATTGAAGAAGGCCTCTTCTGTTTTGCAGACATTTATAGTACAGCAGAGGGGGGGTGGGGGGGGGTGATACTTGAACAAAGAGTTACAGTGATGTTATTCATGTAGTGAATTGTGATACATGTGACTGCGTCCCTCTTAATATCATTGGGAAGCAGGAATAATTCATATTGGCCAGAGTTAGCAAACATTCCAGAGAGCTTGTGCAGCCGTAGTGAAGTGAAAAACTTTAAAAATAGATGCTCTTGGGTTTTGAATAGTACTTTTTCACGTCATTTTCATTTAAATGGTGAATACCGTTTTGTAGAGGATAGCCAGTGTTGCCAACATCTAAAAGATCATGTTTTAAGTAGCGGGGCCTTCTGTTTTGTTAGCCGAGTTGCCAAACTTCTTGAGAATTTAGTTCAGAAACTTAATCAAGAGACTTATGCATCATTGTTATTCTAAATGAACAAAAGGAAATGTGGGGATATTTGATGGCTTGTCATTGAATATAGAATTTATCTTGTGAGATTGAAGGAAGTCAAGAGTTATGCGGGAGTCCCTCATAGGTTTGATGGATTCCATATTCGGTGGTTAAACAGAATATTCTGCTCATTGACTGACTGTACACTGTGTGCAGTTATTGGGTAACATTTATCCTCCTACTGACTTTATGCTCAGTTGTGGCGCAGGTTGCAAACTTTGTTCAAAACCTGGAATTCTCTGCCAGTTCCACATTGATCCAGTTTGTTTCCTCTTTCAGCTTCTCCTGGATCTGTGAAGACGAGTCAAGCTGGCAGTGTGTCGGGCAGCCCAAAACCCTTCTCTCCTCAGTCCTCCACTCCCATTGCTGCTAAAGCAGAAAGGACTTTGAAAACCCCTCCTACGGGCAGCATCCTTAACCTAAACCTTGGTTAGTTGTGACCACAAAATGTTCTTCCATTGGTTTTGTGGTGTTCTTGGTCAAAGTGCAGTGAGACAAAGAGGCTGGGTGGGAGGGGTGCGTATGCATGTTTGATGAGATTGTCCAAGGATGTGCGGCATGCCCTGGAAAGTGGTGAAGGAGGAAGTGGAGCAAGGAGTGCAATTTCTTTGGGAGCGATATAGATACATTGAAATAGAAGCATATTGTCCTTCTTAACATAGCGATCAATGTTATGATTTAGTAAATTAGTTCCCAATAGCACACAGCCCCAGTTATCTTATAGAATTTTTATCATATTTTGGAAGTCATAAAGTACACCGAGCCAGAAAGATTTTTATATATTGAGCATATATTGGTTCAGTTCAAAGCAAAAACTTACCTTCTCCATTTATCTATCGTTTTGCTTGTTTTATGTCTTCAGCACCATTGCTTTTCATTTCCATTCCAATAATGAGACGCCAGTTTTTGTTTAGGTTCTTTTTATTGGTTTAAGCACTCTCATGGTTGGCAAACTCAGCAGGTCAGGCAGGATTTGTGGAGAGAGAGAAGCAGAGTTAATGCTTCAGGTCTGTGACTTTTCATCAGTATATCAGGATTCTGCTGGAAGTCAGAGACCTTATGTTTCTCTCTCCAATGATGCTGCCAGACCCGCAGAGTATTTTCAGCATTTTCTGTTTTTATTTCCAGTTTCAAGCATCCACAGCATTTCACTTTTGTTTCAGTTAGCAAGCTCCTTATGTTCATAGTATCCCTAATGTGCATCATTTTGGTACGCTAATGTATTGTGCCATTGTAGCATATTGACTTTGCTCACCTGTCTATCTTTTCAGATGTCACGAACAGAAAATTGATCCTGCCTTCTCACTAATGTTTTGCTCTTTCTTGTCACGCAATAGATCGCAGTAAAGCAGAGATGGATCTAAAAGAGCTCAGTGAAGCTGTGTTACAGTCAACTCCGGTGCTCCTCACCTCACCAAAGAAGCAACCGGTACGGAGCAGCTTCCTACTTAACCTCGACAAGACGATAGAAAGTTGTAAAGCACAACTAGGTGAGGATTTAATCAAATTTTTGTTCATTTCAAGAAAGCGTTCTTTTTTTTTTGTTTGGGGTAGGGGGAGGGAGGAAGGACAGTAAGCACATAGCCTGGACTTCATGAGTTCTCAAAATATCTCCTTCCACAGTTATTGGTTAGGAAGGTATGAGAGTCAGTATTTTGCTCACCATCCTGTTTAATTGGCTGAAGTATGTGGCGTTGGTATTTCGCCACACCTTTTTATCAAAATGGGGAAATGTGCACTAATGAATGGTCTAAGATTCTGAACATGAACTGCCAAAACCCATCCACTGAAAGGAAGTTCCAGAGGAATGATTTCTGAGTTAAGGATTTCAAATAGGTGGCTGCCCAGCACTCCACTACTGAAGTTCATAGAATCATAAAACCCCTACAGTACAGAAAGAGATCATTCAGCTCTTCGAGCCTGTACCGACCACAATCCAATCCAGGCCCAATTCCTGTAACTCTCATTTACCTTGCTAATTCCCCTGACACTTGGGCAATTTATCATGGCACATCTTATACAACTTTGGACCTTGGGAGGAAACCGGAGCATCTGGAGGAAATCCACACAGACATGGGGAGAATGTGCAAACTCCACACAGCCAGTGACCCGAGGCTGGAATTGAACCCAGGTCCCTGGTGCTGTGAGGCAGCAGAGCTAACCACTGTGTCACCATGCTGCCCCTTAAATTGCCAGCCTTAAGATGTAACTTAAAAATATTTTCATTTCCATTTCAGTTGCAAATTTACTCTTGCCTATTTTGTTTGTAATCTGTTCAATGCAGATATGTTTAATGTGTGCTGAAGCTAGCTGAATGAAACATTCAACATGTTTTACCATGAGCATTATGTGCCCTATTTTCGTGTAGCATCCAATTACATTAATGTTACAATACAGTAAGGGTATAAAGCCATGCAGCCCAGAAAATGTATATTTTAGTTTGCAGTTGGTGCTATTAACTGATTTGAACCAGGGCTACATTTAGTCCACCTTGGGGAAAGGTAGCTGAAGTTCCTGCTCCTGATAATATCCAGTGACAACTGCTGCAAAGGTATGACATGTGATAAGAAAAAAAAAGACCTTCCATGACCAAACAGCTTGCTGAAGCACCTAACAGAAAAGCTGAAGTATTTGCATTGCCAATGGGTATTTGCACAACAAGGAGCCATACTCCAGGAGATAGTGGAGATATTTTTATGGAGCACAGCCCTCATTCACTTGAACATTGAAGCCTTAACTTATTGAAAGGGCTGTCTTCAATATTTTTGTCTTATTGTGATCAGAATTTAAACAACACTTTTTTTCTTGCACCACATGCCCATTAACAGAAAAATAAAAGCAAAATACAGTGGATGCTGGAATCTGAAACACAACCAGAAAATGCTGGAAAATCTTAGCAGGTCTGACAGCATCTGTGGGGAGCGAATAGAGCCAATGTTTCAAGTCTAGGTGACCTTCATCACAAAACGTTGGCTCTATTCTCTCCCCACTGATGCTATCAGACCCCCTGAGATTTTCCATAAACAGAAATGTGTTTTATTTCATTTCCCTCTTTATAAGTGCTGGCATATTTCCCAAACCCTTGGTTTTGGTGCGAACCAATTTTGAATTGATAACCCCACAGCAAACTCAAGATAGGATGAACTTGATAGGTTAGTTTACTTGCATGCACTGAAAATAGGGTTCATAGCATCTCCTTCATCTTCTGACAATAATGTGTGGGATAGGGAAAAGAAAGATTTATAGTTTGGAGACCACAGAGGAAGTGATTGCTGTTTGACATGGGTTTCAGAGTCTAGAATCAAAGTGTAATGAGGTATTCCTTCAAAGAAGTTGGTGGGCTGAAACGTGATGTTGTAGAGTTCACTTTTCTGATGGTGTTGACTTAGCATGATGAGATAGAAATGCGGCTGTGAATCAGTCTTGTAGGTGATGGTGCAGAACTTCCAACTCAAACAGGATAGATGGAGCCAGGTGTCCAACCTGGGTCAGGTGTTAAACAACAGACTGAGCTTTTCAGCTTTGCAAGGCAATATTACTTGTTCCACAAGCCAGAGGCCCAGGCCATGTGATTTTTCCTTCCCATAATGTCTTCAACAAAGGATTTTTATCAAATGTTTGTAAATTGGCTCTCTCTTCCAGGCTGAACATGTCTTAGCAATTATGGGTTAAAAGGAATGTTTGAGTGATCATTGTCTTAGGAGACATTCCGTCTCTGCTGGCCAGCCTGGATTATCAAATACTAAAAGCCTTCAATGTAGCCCCCTTTGAAGTTGGACTGTGCTGTCCCGAGGTGATTATTAGTAGCTCATTAGAGATAACGAAGTGTGAGATTTCCAAAACTGCAAAGTGGCTACTTTTGTCCTGAGCTCACAGACAGACACAGTTTCCGCCGTTTTAAGGATCTTTGTTCAGTTTTTTAAAAACAATTTAGAAATAGCTGTAAGCATTCTGATGAATATTTAATAATCTACAGTATGAGGTCTGAGTCCCTCATAGATTTCTGCTTTCTTTAATTGTAGAATCTGTTCTTTCATGCATTAAATTCTCATTTGTTACTCGATTAGCTATATTCCTGTGGTTAGTTATGATGCTCCCCCAACACCTACAAATACAACTTAATCTGATAAAATTTTGATTATTGTTTGATGGTGATGGTAATTGCTGTAAGATTATAATCAGCTGTCTATTGGTATATATTGATATCAAGATGTGATAATCAATAGTCTGTTAGCACATATCAACATTGATCCTGCCCTGAAAGCCACAGGCAGGATAAATCTGGAACTGAATAAAGTCATAACAATAACACAAAGTTTGGGATATGTTATGGTTAAACAAAAGCAGAAAGGCTGGAGGGATTTTAGTGGGGAGTGGTGTGTAGGTAATCTGATTGTAGCCACTTTCTTGGCTGTTGCAAGTTCTTATGATGTAATGTCATTTCGAGATTTGCTCTTTCCTCTCTTTTGCACACTCCTTTGCTGATTTTTGAAATTAAATAAATTTCATTGGCAATATTTAAATTGTGCTGCTCTTTATGAGCATTATCAAGCATAGAGAAGGGTCATCCAGACTTGAAACGTTGGCTCTATTCTCTCTCCACAGATGCTGTCAGATCTGCTGAGATTTTCCAGCATTTTCTGTTTTTGTTTCAGATTCCAGCATCTGGAGTAATTTGCTTTTAACAGGGTAAAATCATGTCATTTTTGTTGTACACATCTTGCCATTGCATTCCATTGACTAGTTTTGACATGTTGCACATTATTGCGTTGTATGTTATTAAGTAGGAAATGTTCCCAATATTATTTTTCATTCATGGAATGGCTGGGCCCAGCTCTGATTTCCTATCCCTAAATGTCATGCATTTTGGAGGGCATTTAAGAGTCAACCACAGTGGTGTGGATCTGGAATCGCATCTAGGCCAGGCCAGGGAAGGATGGCAGATTTTCCTTCCCTAAAGGACATTAGAACATGTGTAGGGATATTCATCTACTGTAATGTTTCTGATCAGCATTTGAAATTTGTAGGCGTTTATTTTGAGACTTGATTGACATTATTCCAGATGTTGATTTTAGTACTGTATGAAAATCGGATGTGTTGTTGTCCCAAGGAATAAATGAAATCACAGAAGATGTTGATGCAGGAGTGGAACATAGTGACTCTGAGGATTCAGAAAAATCGGACACCTCTGAAAGTGAATATGCCAGTGATGAAGGGCCCAAACTAAATAATGGACAAGAAGAGGGAGAGGAAAAGGAAGGTACCAGGAGTGAGAAGGACTCGCCCTTTGTGAAAAAGAAGCCGAAACAGGTAGTGGCTCATGGTGAAGTAAAGCAAGAAAGCAGTCCGAGTTCTGCTGTGAGTAAAACTGAGGCACCTGGACAGGAAAAGGCAAACGGGGACCCTGACAAAGAACTTGTTGAGAAAATGAAAAATCTCCATCAGGCAGCAAAGGAGAAACTAGGGAATAAAGATGAGACTGACTCGCCAACAGTGCACTTGGGACTGGACTCTGATTCTGATTCTGAGAATGAACTGGTTATAGATCTGGGAGATGAAAGTAAGGAGGCTGTACGAGAAAGCAAGAAAGGGGAGAAAAGCAAAAAGGATCAAACCCCAACGCCGACTTTGAAGGAATCACCAGCTCCATCAAATACAGAATGTATGTATCTTAAACTTTTGTTTTCTTTATATTGTAACGCTTTCTCTTACCTGGTGGGTGACCAGTGATGGTGTGCTTACTATTTCAAGGCTATATTTTGGGTAGCTTTTAATATTCAAATGCCATGGATGAGACCTGTTCAAAATTTCCACTTTTGGAAAGCCAACTAGTTTGGTTTATAGAACCATTTAAAGCCATCTGTAACATGATTAACATGTAGGAGATGCAATGGGATCATCCGACTGTAATTAACAAAAGTGGAAACACATTGAGATTTGGATTTTATTTTAAATTTCAAATTACCAAGTAATGATCTTTGTATATTCAGACTGTCTGGAAAGTGGCACCATAGTGGAAACTTCAGAATGGCTGAATGCGATATTAAATTTGTTGGTGTAGATTTCATTCCCATGGTATAATGCATTGAAATGAAGAAATACCATAATCTTGGGAAGGATGCATTTTCTTATTCAAAGTATTTTCCACCTCAAAGTGGAACAGATTTTCTTTCAGAAATATAGTCTGGAATCTTTGCTTTAAATGTTAATTTTTGCGGTTGAACTAAAACGTGCTGTGTTCAAATACTTAGCATTTAGAAAGGAAAGCCAGTATGGATTTTTTTTAAAGGGGAAGTCATGTTTAACTGAATTACTGGGAATTTGAAGTGGTAATACAGTGATGAGGACAATGCTGCTGATGTTGTGTACATGGACTTCCAAAAGGTATTTCATACAGTGGTGCATCACAGACTTGTGAGGAAAATTATAACTCATGGTGGTTAAAAAAAAAAGGCCATCAGAAACCAGGATACAAGATTGACTGAGTGATGTGAGACAAAGAGGAGTGGTTAATGGATGTTTTTCAGGGCTTGTAGTAGGATTCCTCAGGAGTCAGTTGTTAGGGCTCTTGCTTTTCCTAATGTATATTAGTGAACTAGATCTTGGTATTGTTTCTTTTCTTGCACAAGTCAGACTTTCATCTGTTTCCGTTGTGAGTTTTACCTGGAACAGATCACCTAGCTTGTCGCTGGAGCTTTATAGCTTGAGAGGTACCACTCCACATCAAGTGTGGCTGACCAGCAATCTCTCCTGCTCTTACTGCCAGCCAGTGGCACGTTGGAAAGATTTTGCAAGTTGATACTCAACCTGTTTGGCCGC
The DNA here is from genome assembly GCF_965287045.1 of Carcharhinus amblyrhynchos. Taxonomy (NCBI): domain Eukaryota; kingdom Metazoa; phylum Chordata; class Chondrichthyes; order Carcharhiniformes; family Carcharhinidae; genus Carcharhinus; species Carcharhinus amblyrhynchos. The sequence goes on from NC_137339.1 coordinate 13,445,766, forward strand.
ATTATGAATGTATCTTCATTGGCCATCAGCCCCTGGGGTGGCAATTGTAACCTGGAGGTTCTGGCTCAGAGCCAGGGATGCTAACCTTTGCCACAGACCCTCCTCGATCTTGGTGTGCAGGGCACAGTTCCAAAATTTGCAAATGATATGAAGCTTGGAAGCATTGTGAACTGTGAGGAACTTTAAAAGGACATGTACAAGTTGGTGGAATGGATGGCTTAAGTTTAATGCAGAGAAACATGACATGATTCATTTTAGTAGGAACAATGTGGGAAACAGTGTAAAATAAATGGTGCAATTCTAAAGGGGAGCAGAGGGACCTGAGTGTATATGTGCATAAGCCATTGAAGGTGGTAGGATAGATTGAGAGTGCGATTAGTAAAGCATTGTGTCCTGGGCTTTATTACTAGGGGCTTGAATTACAAGAGTAAGGATGTTATGTTGAAATTGCATACGGCACTATTTCAGTCTCAACTAGAGTATTGCGTTCAGTTCTTGGTGCTGCACTTAGCATGGAGGTGAAAACATTGGAGACAATGCAGAAAATATTCACAAGAATGGTTCTAGGAACAAGAAACTTGAGCCGTAAGAGTACTTTGAGGAAGTTGGAATGTTTTCCTGAGAAAATGAAGGCTGACAGGAGATTTGTTAGAGGTATTCAAAATCATTAGGGAGTGGGCAGAGTCAATGAGGAGAAACTGTTCCTACTCATGGAAGGATTGAGAATGAGAGGACACAGATTTAATATAATTGTTAAAAGAAGTAAAAGCAATATAAGAAACCTTTTTCACACAGTGAGTGCTTATGGTCTGGAATGCATTGCCTGAGAGTGTGGTGGAGGCAGATTCAATCAAGGCATTCAGACGGGAACTAGACAGTTTTTCGAAAATGAAGAATGTGCAGGATTATGGGGAGAAGGCAGGAGGAAGGCACTGACTGAGAGTATGATGGAGGCAGGTTCAACTGAGGCATTCAAAACAGCATTAGACTGTTATCTGAAAATGAAGAATGTGCCGGATTATGGGGAGAAGGCAGGAAAATGGCACTAAATGAAATGCTAATTCAGAGAGCTACTGCAGACACGATGGACAGGATTTTACGGCCTCACCCGTCCCAAAACCGTAAAATCCTGCACAAGGTCAACGGACCTTCCTGTTGTCTACCCCTCGCCTGCTCCAATTCCTGTGGACATCAAAATTCTGGCCACAAGGCCAAGTGGCTGCCTCGTGTGCTGTAAGAATTCTCTGATTCTGTGAACTTGCTTCAGGGTGCAGGAACGTAGAGTTTTCTTGTGAGTCTTGATTCGGACCCCTTTAAACTGCAGTAGCTGAGACTTGAATTCAAACCTGTTGGTTCAGAAAAAATTCAAACCAGAATTTTGAAGAGTACGTATTTTCAATATAAACTAGTTGGTGGGATGGGTGGGGGGTACCTTAAACAAAAACAGTGCCCCCTGTGCTAACTTTCCTGCCTTCCTTTTAGAGAATTTGATAAAGATAATCAGAGAGATGTGGATCTAACTGCTGATTATCCTGTTCAACAGTTAAGGGAAAGTATAATATTGCTAATTATGTATATAGGTAAAGCATCACCCACTTCAACTGTGTCCAGTCAACCAAAAGGTGAGGTTGCTTCTTCAGTCCCCAGTCTCCCAAGCCAGACCCCTTCAGCCAGTATTACAACGTCTGCCAGTGTTGTGTCTACTGCCACAGTTCCAGCTGTTGCTGTTAGCAATAGCCCAATTAAAAAACAACGGCCTCTATTGCCAAAGGAAACTGTTCCAGCTGTTCAGCGTGCAGTGGTGTGGAATCCCTCGACAAAGTTTCAGACCTCCTCCCAGAAATGGCACATGCAGAAGGTACAAAGACAGCAGCAGCAAGTGCAAGCACCGCAGCAACAGCAGTCTCAAACCACAGGAACACGATACCAGACCAGGTTGGCTGTGAAAGGTATAAATATTTTGAGTATCTAACTCTAATTCTAGCAGAATCCAACACAGAATTAGGTTGGTTATTTTATTACTATTGAAAATTTAATTTAAAATTTGCTTTTGTATTAAGGGAGGTAAATCAAGTCTTAGGGTGACCAGTTGTAGTAACCCAGTTCAGATTAATGCACAGCAGTGCCATTTTAAGAAACTGAAAGGAATCTGCAATGGGAATTTAGCTCATTGACATTACCTTAGATGACTTAAGGTTATACCACCAGCTTTTGGTAGAAACTAAAATCCTAAAAGATTGGAGGTGCCAATAATACACAAGACAGCTCATTGGAATCTGCCAGTCTCCCTTCTCATCACAGGAATGACAGCCTTCTGTTGCTTATTCTTTTCTGTAACAAACATGAATAGCCTTTACATTCACAATTATTGTAGCATCTGAAATGGCCTGAGCTGATTTTGTACCAAAGGGGTGCCTTGGTTAGGTGTTGAGTTTTTAGAATTCTATAACTTTAATCATGTATGCATGCACCAGATTTGAGGACAGTGACTCAAGCCTCATACCCACTTTAACTTTCTAATTACAGCTGTGCAGCAGAAAGAGGCAACTTTGGCAACTTCAACATCCTCCATCACTTTGGTTACCAGCAGTTCTTCGACATCTGCGGCAGGTAGCGGTTCAACAACTGTAAACTCAGCTTCCAATTCAGTCTACAGTACTGATTTGCCTATAGCTACTCCGTCTGCTGATGTTGCTGCTGATCTTACTAAATATACAAACAAGGTATGTTTTGTTACTCACTTTGAATAGGTTTGCTGAATAGAATTGCTTAGAAATTATAACACGGAAGCAATCCGTGCATATCCTTCATGTGATTTGAAGTCCCATCTGACTGGTCTCTAGCCAAATCTATTTATGCCCCTTGCTGTTTGCCCCAAATCTCCCATTGTGTTCATGTCCACTCATCCTTAGATTCCCAACACAGGGAACCGTCATCATTTTAAATGTTTTCATATAATCATCTCTGATTTTCCTTTGTTCTTGCATGGTCTAAATTTTGTCAGGTCTTACACAAGAACACAAGGATTAGTAGCAGGAACAGGCCATTTAGCCCCTCAAGTCTGCTCTGCCATTCAATAAATTTGTGATTATTGATCTGATTATTGCCACAACTCCACTTAGCTGTCTGCCCCCTATAATCCTTGGCTCCCAAGTTCAAGAATCAGTGTACCTCAGCATTGAATATATTCAGTGACCCAGCCTGCACTGCTCACTGGGGAAGAAAATTTCACAGAATGATGACCCACTGGGGAAAATAAATTCTCCTAATCTCAGCCTTTAATGAGAGATACCTATTTTTAAAACAATGTCCTCTGGTTCTAGACTATCCTGGTCCCCGCATTACAAGTTCTGGTCCCCGCATTACAAGAAGGATGTGGAGGCGTTGGAGAGGGTGCAGAGGAGGTTTACTAGGATGTTGCCTGGTATGGTGGGGAGGTCCTATGAGGAGAGACTGAGGGATCTAGGGTTGTTTTCGTTGGAAAGAAGGCGGCTAAGAGGGGATCTTATTGAAACATATAAGATGATTAGAGGTTTAGATAGGGTGGATAGTGATAGCCTTTTTCCTCGGATGGAGAAAGCTAGCACGAGGGGGCATGGCTTTAAATTAAGGGGGGGTAGCTACAGGACGGATGTCAGGGGTAGGTTCTTTACCCAGCGGGTGGTGAGGGATTGGAATGCCCTGCCTGCTGCAGTTGTAAATGCGTCTAGTTTGGGGGCGTTTAAGAGATCTCTGGATAGGTTTATGGACGAAAAGGGATTGGTATAGGCTAGTGGGTCATTGTTTTTGTAACTGGTCGGCGCAACATCGTGGGCCGAAGGGCCTGTTCTGCGCTGTAATGTTCTATGTTCTATGTTCTATGTTCTATCCCACAAGGGGAAACATCTTCTCAGCATCTACTCTATCGAGCCCCCTCGGGATCTTTTATGTTTCAATAAAATCGCTTCTTGTTCTTCTAAACTCCAATGACTATAGGCCAAATCTGCTCAACATTTCCTCATGTGCTAATCCGTTCATCCCAGGAATCAATCGAGTGAACCTTGTCTGAACTGTTTCTAATGCATTTGTGTTCTTTTTTAAGGGACCAAAACTGCACACGCTAATTAAGATGCTGTAGCAGCATTTCTATACTTGAATACTTGATTTCCCCTTGCAATAAATGATAATATTCCTTTTGCCTTCCTAATCACCTTGCTGTACATGTGTACTAACTTTTTGTGATTCATGTACCAAGGTACCCACATCTCTGCGCTATAAAGCTTTGCAGTCTGTCTCTGTTTAAATAATATTTTCTATTCTTGTCAAAGTGGACAAGTGCAGATTTTCCCATATTTTCATCTGACAAATTTTTGCCCACTCGCTTAACCTTTCTAATCTCCTTTCTTGACCCTTTATGTCCCTCTTGACAGTATACTGTCCTACTCATCAGCAAACTTAGTTACCATACATTTGATCCCTTCATCAAAGTCATTGATATAGGTTATATAATTGAGGCCCCAGTACAGATCTATGACACTCCATTAGGTACAGCTTGCCAGCCTGAAAATCCCTCCTGTCTGTTTCCTGTTAACTAACCAATCCTCTATCCGTGCTGATACATTACCCCCTACACTTATTTTATGTAGTAACCTTTGACGTGGCACCTATTGAATAGTTTTTGGAAATCCAGGTGTACTAGATGTCCAATTTCCCTGTTATCCATGTTGCTTGTCACTTCCACAAAAAGCTCTAATAAAATAGTTACACACTATGTTCTTTTCACAAAGTCTTATTGACTCTGCCTGATTGTTTTATAATTTTACTAAATTGCTATCACATCCTAATAATGGATTCTAGCATTTTCCCTAACACAGGTGTGAAGCTGACTGGCCTGTACTTACTTACTTTCTGTCTTCCTCCTTTCTTGAATAACAGTGTTATGTTTACGAATTTCCAATTGCCTGGGACCTTTGCTGAATCTTGGGAATTTTGGAAGCTCACAATAATTACCATCTACTATCTCTGAGACCGTCTTGAACATAAGAACATAAGAAATAGGAGCAGGAGTAGGCCATCTAGCCCTTCGGGCCTGCCCCTCCATTCAATAAGATCATGGCTGATCTGTCGTGGCTCAGTTCCACATTCCCGCCCTCTCCCCATAACCATTAATCCCCTCGCTTATCAAAAACCCATCAACCCGCGTCTTAAAAATATTTAGCGAGGCAGCCTCCACCACTTCAACGGGCAGAGAATTCCAGAGATTCACCACCTTTTGAGTGAAGAAGTTCCTCCTCAACTCCGTTCTAAACCGCCCCCCCTTTACCTTGAGGCTGTGCCCCCTAGTCCTACTGTCCCTTCTGAGCGGGAAGAGTCTCTCCACCTCTATCCTATCCATCCCATTCATCATCTTAAATGTCTCAATGAGATCTCCCCTCATTCTTCTAAACTCTAACGAGTACAAGCCTAGTTTATTCAGCCTCTCCTCATAGCTCAACCCCCTCAACTCCGGTATCAGCCTAGTAAACCTCCTCTGCACTCCCTCCAAGGCCAAAATATCCTTGCGTTGGTGCGGTACATGCCTTGCGAAACATGCTGGTGAAGGCCATCAGGTCTTATCAGCTTTTTGTTCAAGGAGCTTTTCTTGCTGATCGTGAATTTTTAAGTTCTTCCCTTCTACCTCATGATTTTCAAGTATTCTTCATCAAAGCATAGATTCCCTATAGTGCAGAAGGAGGCCATTCAGCCCATCGAGCCTGCACCAACAACGATCCCACCCATGCCCTATCCCTGTAACCCCATGTCTATACCCCACTAATCCCCCTGACACGAAAGGGCAATTTAGCATGGCCAATCAACCTAATCCACACATCTTTGGAGTGTGGGAGCAAGCTGGAGCACCCAGAGGAAATCCACGGGGGAACATGCAAACTCCACACAGTCACCCAAGGCTGGAATCGAACCTGGATCCCTGGGCGTTGAAGCAGCAGTGCTAATTACTGTGCTGCCCTAAGCTCTTGAGTTTTTTTTGTGTCTTCTACAGTGAAGACAGATGCAAAATACCTGCTCAATGCTTACGCCTTTCCTTTGTTTTCCATTATTAATTCTCCAGGCTGTCAACTGAAAGATGACATTATACCTGAAATAATCAAATATTCAAGTTTAACAGGCAAACAATGAAGTTTTTTTTTTAAACCATTGGGCACGCACGAAGAAATTGGTATAAAATCATACTGTAAACTGTACACATACACTACAAGCAAAGCCACATTATTATTATCACATGTATTAGCACAGAGTGAAAAGTTTGGTTTCTCACACGCTATACAGACAAAGCATATCATTCATAAAGAAGGAAATGAGAGAGTGCAAAATGTAGTGTAACAGTTATAGCTAGGGTGTAGAGAAAGATGAACTCAGAACAAAGAACAACCCAGCACAGGAAACAGGCCCTTCGGCCCAACGAGCCCGCGCCACCGCATCACCCTACACCTATTCTACCCTGCATGTCTACGAATGGAACCCTACTCAGTCAGATTCAGGGAAGAAATAGTGTCAATTTGGTAAAAACCGATTAGCCTAAGATCACATCTTTGGGGTGTGGGAGGAAACTGGAGCGCCCGGAGGAAACCCACGCAACCACAGGGAGAATGCGCAAACTCCCACAGACACAGGCCCAAATCCATGTGTCTGCACAGCCAGCAGTGCTAGTCACTGAGCTGTTGCGGTGCCCGTCTACCGGTCCAGGATCAAGCACACACACCGACATGAAGTACTAGGCCACTCCTGGAACTTCCAAGAGCAGCCCACGCACGACCCGCCGTGTGCATGCCCCTCGTTTGACACGAGGTGGACCTCCACCTGTGGAATAAAGACAAAAATATTAATCTTACAGCCTGCCCTTCCGGTGTCTCCCGAGGTTTAACCCTATTTAATAGCCCCTACCATATCCCTCCATTCTCGTTTCACTCATGTGCCTATCTAACTGCATCTTAAACGAGTCCAACGTTCCTGCCTCCACCACCCTACTCGGTAGCGCGTTCCAGACCCCCACAACTCTCTGCGTAAAGAACCTTCTTCTCACCTCCAAATTATACCTCTCCCCCCTCACCCTTAAATGATGACCTCTCGTGTTCGTACCCAGTCTAGGGAGCAGTCTCTCACTATTAACTCTATCTATTCCCTTCAGTATCTTATATACTTCTATCATGTCCCCTCTCAATCTCCGTCTTTCCAAGGAGAATAGTCCCAGTTTCTTCAATCTCTCCTCGTAACCCAGTCCCCCCATGCCAGGCAACATCCTGGTAAACCACCTCTGCACCCTTTCCAGAGACTCCACGTCCTTCCGGTAGTAAGGTGACCAGAACTGGACGCAGTACTCCAAATGCGGTCTAACCAACGTTCTGTACAACTGAAGCATTAGACGGCAGCTTTTATACTCTATGCCCCTTCCTATAAAGGCTAACATCCCATAAGCCTTCCTAACAACCTTCTCCACTTGTGACGCAACCTTCATGGATTTGTGGACCTGCACTCCCAGGTCCCTCTGTGTGTCTGTACTCCTAATCGGCCTACCTTTTATCACATAGCTCCTCTCTGCATTATTCCGTCCAAAATGCATCACCTCGCATTTGTCAGGATTAAATGCCATCTGCCACCTATCTGCCCACTGCACCAACCTATCTATATCCTGTTGTATCACCTGACAATCCAGTTCCGTACCCGCCAACCCTGCCGTCTTGGTGTCATCAGCAACTTAATATATGGTAGATCCATTCAGAAGTCTGATGGCAGCAGGGAAGAAGCTGTTGTGTCAGTTGGTATGACTGAGGTGTAAAATGGAAAAAGAGCGCACATTTTAGCTGGATTTATAGTTCTCCATGTAACAACATATCTTCAAAACAGTAAAATCAAAGTGCTTTATTACTTGTTGCAAGTACTTAAACAGATTTTCTCCTTGATGGACGCTTTACCCACACACATTGTCTGTTTTTGCTTCTTGGTAAATATGTGAAAAATATGAGTTTTTACATGAAAATTATCTCTTGCCAAGAGTTTAGCTACAGAGCTTTCTTTGCTGGCCTCTGTATCTGGCAGGTTTGCACAAGAATGATTGCTGTAAGGTATAAATGTTAAGTGATGCCCAGCTGTCAAAAGAGCAGAAATGACACCAGTTGTAAGATCTGAATTACTGTTGAAGATAATGAACAATACTTTATTTGTGATCGGACAAAATTTCATGTCAGAAAATCTGATAATGCAAAGTGGTCTGTATCAAAGAGCCTAGTTTTCATTATTAATCCATACAACTGTTACTATTTAGATGATGGAAGCGATAAAAGGAACAATGACTGAAATCTACAATGATCTTTCCAGAAATAGTTCTGGAAGCACAATAGCAGAGGTTAGTCATTTATGTTCAAATTGAAGTCTCACTGTTAAATAATGTTCAAAGTCAACAGCCAACTGATGTGAATTGACTGTTTATTTTGTCATCTGGCAGATACGACGAATGAAAATTGAAATTGATAAACTGCAATGGTTGCATCAGCAGGAACTAGCTGAGATGAAACATAATCTTGGTAAATGTCATGAGTCAGCCTGCTCCTTTTTATTATTTTCTTTTATCTTTTCTATGCTATACTTCATTACTCTGGCCAGTGATATGTAGAAATGTACCTATTAGCTACACCATCTAAAATTAGGAACCCAAAGTGAACTGGTTGCTCTTGTTACTCATGAGAAATCTTGAGGCCTTGGTTTAGTGTGCTTCCCTAATGCAAGGTTGAGACTAGCAAATTATGGGCTATTTTAACATTGAAGGTTATTTTTGAGAATAAAATTTCCCTCCAAAAGATAACCGGATAAATGATCAATTTGTTGTGTAACAATCCCAGTTGATGTTCTAACTGATTGGGAAGATCTCAGAAGATTGAGAAGGCTCAAAAGATTGTAACTTTTATTTATTTTTATCTAATGTGAAAGTACAGAGTCTTAGGGCTACTAATTAGTTTCAACAAAGAACACTTATTAAAATAGAAAAATGGATAACAATATACAAATGGATACAGGTTTTAAGATTAACATGGATGATAAAGTGAATTTGAAGCTACAGTGGTCACATTAATGCACAAAATCCTTTTTAAAGCACATATATTGGCTGCGGTCAAACGCATTCTGCTCTGAACCCAAGTTAGTACCTGCAGATTTCTCCTCAGAATCCCACCAAATAATTGTCACATGAGAGTTTTCAAACTTCACTCCCAAAACACACTTGAAAATCTTGACTCATAATAATGCTTTCTATTAGCAGGTTGCATTCCAAAATCCAGGCCACGTTTTTCAAATTATACTTTTACACAAAGCTTCTTCTCCATTTCTAAGAGCAAATCCTGTCTCGGATTTACACCAAACCCTTTAGGATTTCTTTGTCTTGACTGCTGCTCAAACATTTTACAATTGCTTTGACTTTCAATTTCCAGACTCTTATTAAAATGACATTAAACATTTTAGCTGTCTCTGATATCTGCTCCCCACTTTAAACCTAGTTAATGAAATTGTAGCTTTAACTCCGAGTACTTTGTTTACTGTTCTTTGACTTCTTCAGGGCAATACTCTATTCTCTGTTCACTTAACTTCAGTTGTCTGCAACCTTCTTTCTGCCCCAGTTCCTTTGTTGCCTGGACTGTACTTGGCTTCTTAGGAAGCCTGCATCTTTGCAACTCCCTTATTCTGTCCAGCTTCTCCTGGCAGAATTGAGAGCTGCTCACTCCTCAATGATCTGTCTCTAACTTCTAGCTAAAACTAAGGAAAAAAAGAAAATCTTTTCCATCTGGGTAGTGGGCCTCCTGTTGTTAAGCAATGCTGTTGTTAGTATATTTCTTCTTTACACCATAACACTCTGTAAGCAGAATAGAATCACAGTTGGAACTTAACCAAACCCCACACATAAAAACACCTCTGTCCAGCATGAATCTAACTATACATTTCTTCCAGGGGCAGAACGTTAAATTAAACCCACTCAAAATAATACCTTATTTCTAATGTCTATCAACACATATATCCCTTAAAGCTACCTTTATTTTCCTAACAGTTGGCTTCATGGATCAACTGCTTGATTTTTATTTCTCAGTTGAAAAGCTACTGAGTGGAATTTTCCAGCTGCGCTCACCCTAGGCTGGAAAATCCCATCCGAGGTCAATGGAGTTTTGCTTGGCCTGTGTCCCACTCACTGATTCCTGTGGTGGGCAGGATGGGAAAGTTCCACCCACCATGTTTTCTTCCTTCCTGTTTGCTTGGGTTTTTTGCATTGTGCAACACTCTTGGGGAGATAAGCCCAGGTAGGTAGCCTACATTGTCAGTCTCCTTCCAAACTTGGCCAACAGAAGACGAGGGAGGATTAATAATTGGACTTCCTTCACTTTGGGAAGTATCTGTCCTCTACTAGGCACTTCCTTTATGTTAAATACATTGAAATTAGCAGCTTGTTTTGTAGAGAATCAATGTAAATCCCCCTTCTGTATTTTTGCAATGTACAGATTGATTTTAATATGCCACAACCTCTTTCCTCACCTCCTGCATTCTGATACAGGCAGGTGCTTTCCATTTTGTTTTATGAATCATTGTAACCAAGTGGACTGGGAATAATGGGCGTAGCCTTGTAAAACTAGATTACTTTTGATTGTTTTAAGATCAGTGAATCAAATTTGTTCAAAAAAGACAGTAGGACTAGGGGGCACAGCCTCAAGATAAAGGGGGGGCGGTTTAGAACGGAGTTGAGGAGGAACTTCTTCACTCAAAGGGTGGTGAATCTCTGGAATTCTCTGCCCGTTGAATTGGTGGAGGCTGCCTCGCTAAATATTTTTATGACGCGGGTAGATGGGTTTTTGATAAGAGAGGGGATTAAGGGTTATGGGGAGAGGGCGGGAAAGTGGAACTGAGCCACGACAGATCAGCCATGATCTTATTGAATGGCGGGGCAGGCTCGAAGGGCTAGATGGCCTACTCCTGCTCCTATTTCTTATGTTCTTAAAAGATTTCAAGTCTACCTCTGGAATGCAATTGATGTTCTGCTCCCAGGCTCATGACACATGAACTCTTTTAAGTTGAGACCATAAAAAAGCCTCAGTCTAAATGTAATTAGTTTGGAATAAACTTTAGCCATGCCATTGCATATCATGATATCTATATAGTGCTGTTATTACTAGTGTGCAGCTTCTTTACGCTTTTCTAAAATATGATGTGCTTTCCAGAGGTATCTGTACACTTATACTCTTCTGTATTAATCAGAGGATAGTTCAGGAGCAGAACTTTTGCAGAAGTGCCTCTAGTCAAGATGTAGCTTGCGACTGGTGTACAGAAGAGTTTCATTTCTCTTTGAAGGGGAGGTTCTGCCCCACATTTATATTCCGGGTTGCTTTTGATAAGCAACTTTGAAAGCACAAGTCCAGAAAGCTGGAGCATTGAGATGCCATTAAATGTTTTCATATCTCACTTTGTCTCAGAATTTTAAAATGTTTTATTTCTTAAAAACTGTTCTGCTTTAATCCATTATTGGCAAATGAGCTGTGATCATTTTCTCAAAATAGTTTCTGGTTGTGTGTCTTAGAGCTAACAATGGCAGAGATGCGTCAGAGTCTTGAACAGGAAAAAGATCGTATGGTTACAGAGATGAAAAAACAGATGGAGGCAGAGAAGCAGCAGGCTGTTGATGAAACCAAGAAGAAGCAGTGGTGTGCAAACTGCAGGAAGGAGGCCATCTTCTACTGTTGCTGGAACACCAGTTACTGTGACTACCCTTGCCAGCAGGCGCACTGGCCAGAGCACATGAAGTCCTGTACTCAGTCAGGTACTTAATGTCATAAATTCAAGTCTGTCTCTAAGTTTTCAGCTTTGACATTTGTGATCTGCCTGAATGGCTTCACTTTAACACTGAATATAGATGGAGCTTTTTCAAGAAAATATATTCAACAAAAAAAATCAACATGCCTTGATCCTTTTGAAGCGGGTCAAGAATTGTGTATAATTTTTGCCACAGTGTTGCATGGAATCTGATTTTAAAAAGGGAAACATTGGAAAATAGGAGCAGGAGTAGGCCATTCAGCCCTTCGAGCCTGCTGCACCGTTCATTATGATCATGGCTGATCATCCAACTCAATAGCCTGATCCTGCCTTTTCCACATATCCTTTGATCCCCTTCACCCCAAGAGCTATATCTAGCTCCTTCTCGAAAAAGTACAGTGCAGAATTCTTTGCTTGCCATCATTATTGGAATGGTTTCAATAATATAAATGGGGATGCATTGCTTTTAAAGTGCAAGCAGCCTGAGGCATAGAAGATTGTATTGTGTGTAAAGCCCCAAGTACAAAGAATACTGGACATTAATCTTTCATTGAATACATCTTATCCATTATAAAATAAGTACCCTGCTCTATCCACTCTTTGCTGTTGATGCTCAGTCTGTAAGATGGGACAAACTTAAATAAAACAGTTGGCACCTCATCAGGGTTGCCTTTAAATTGCAAAGTTGGCACATTAGTTCAGCTTTAACAGATTTACCTTTTGATTGTAGCCACTGCAACTCAGCAGGAAACTGAATCAGAAGTGAGCTCCGATACGTTAAATAAGAATGCACAGCAAGCCCCTGCAGTCCAGCAGTCACCATCGGAGAACAAAACCGGCCAAAGTGACAAGGATCCCAGCACAGATAAAAGCAAGGAAAATGTTACAGTAAGTAGTGCCCAGTTACATTAGTCTACAGAACCTTTCTTCAGGCCTGTAGAAACCATGGTATTCATTGAATGCCATCTTTTATTTTCAAAACTATTTGTGACTTAGTTAAGTGAAACAACCACAGTCCTTACTTGGCAAAACCTATCATTTTTATGGACTGGTGTATCACTAAACCAAATTCACTAGTAATCAACAATTGTATACTAGTTCAGCTCAACTTCCTGTTCGAGGGTAGCTGGAGATATCACATCTATGGACCATTTTGAAATGATTTTCTGATTTTTTTTTTATCAGCATTGCATACTTCTAATCATGTTGTTTTACATTGCAGTCTTAAAACCATTACTGCTTTATTTGCCTGTCATGATTCTTTTTCTGTTACATGGATTCACATGGAAGCCAATGTTGCAATGTTAATTTTTCACATTGACACAGTTGTATTTAAGCTATTTAGCCCTTATGAGTGTTGAACAAGAACCTGTCCTCAATTTCAAGGACTTCACTTGTAGAAACTTGATGCAAGTCTTCATTCAACTCCAGTTTAGGCAGACAAAGACTAAATTGCTTAATCAGCACATGGGTCTTCTCAAGCATTACTTTAGAAGTGGACTTAATTCTGACAATATGGCAGGAATTTTACCTGCCCGCCACAGGAATTGGAGTGGGCAAGGGGCGGACCATGGAAAGATCTGTTGACCTTGGGCAGGATTTTACGGTTTCAGGATGAGCAAGGCCGCAAAATCTCCGGCCTCCCCGCTGCGTGTTTCCTGCAGGTGAGCGGTGGATTGTCTGGTCCCGTCATGACACCCCAAACCAGTAGGAAACCTGCAGGTGGGGGTGTGTTGCCGGTGGGATTGGAGTATCCTGCCGGTGTGAACGGCTGGTAAATTCCGGCCTATATGGCTAGCAGTGGCTAGATTTCACTTGGATTCCGTATCTGTGTTCTTTTCCTTGGACCAGTCAATTTATGTTTCTTCTCTTTTGAAGTCATTGTTTCCCTGCTGAAGTTTGTTTGTTCAGATCTCTGCAATGCCTTGATTAAGTGGTCATTATACATATGTAAACAAGTGAAGGTCAGAAAACCACACAACTGTATCATCAGGTATATATCAGTTGAGTCTAATCCTGCTTTCACCTTTGGACTTTGCAGTTGTACCTCCAGTAGAACTACCCTCACTAGCTGAGTCACTTTCAAATTGTCATATAACCAATATAAAGCAGCTGTTATGTATAGATATGCAAATATTCTCCAACTGGCAAGTTTCCGGTTTCGATCATCTCATCAAAGGGAGGTCTGGAGCTTGCCAACAGAACAAAAGGAAAGGTTCGTAGGCAAATCAGCTGAGCTGTACTGATTTTCAGCTGGCCACCTGCCCTTCCTGTCATGACTGATTTGTCAGAAAATATGGATTTTTTTGGTTGATTTCATAATTGCAGTTAGGTAAGGAATTTTGTCCTGAGGAATGCAACCATTTGTTGTCCTTACCGGTGTCAGGGAAAGTTGCAGAATTAAACTCCTGCTACTCTACCTGCAATATTTGTCTTTCCTGATCTCTCAAGTTTCCCACATGGTACTTATTTTCTGCAGTAGCTATTCTTTGACCCCTCTGAGCTTACCTTAAATTAGTGGCCTTGATTTGAGATGCTAACAGTGTGATGATCAATGTTCACCATTTATTACGGAATAAATTGGGCAACAAATTCTGCATCTGGACATGTGCAGTAACGTGGTGAAATCTGGAATTGCTGCCCCAGTTGCCCTGTTTCTCTAAAAGCTTGCTACACTAGTAACTCACTGGTAGACTTGGCAGTAAAACACGAGGGGCGTGAAGTTGTGGTGCTCATCCACAAGATGCACACTAAATTTGCAAACAAAAATTAGTGCGTGCAATTAAGTGCAATTTATGAATCTCTGACACTGAAAATATATAAATGTAATTGTAATTATAGTTGGAGGTTATTAAAAAAATTACATTTTTTTTCTTTCTAAGTCTTCCTAAGTTTTACCTTTTTGCCTCTCTTTTCTCCTTTAAGACAATATTTAAGATCTACCTCTTTGATAAAGCTTATGGCCATCTGCCCTGGTTTCACCTTGCCTAGTTTGATGTCAGACTTTGCTTTTTAATGCTCCTGTGAACCACTCTGGGATGTCTTAATGTGTTACAGACACTGCAAAAATGGGTTGTTGTTCTGCCCCTTTTATCACTGTATCCCACCTATCTTTATTCCTCTTTGCTTTCTGTGCATGAATTTACACTAAAGGGCTCTCTTTGCCTCAATAAGCAGTGACACATTGTTGTCTGCCTTGCACACAGATGTCCTGTAGAGGGCCCCACGCTGAATTGGCTCTGTAGCTACCGTATGCTCAAAAAACTCAGTAAAAGCTGTCAGCATCATGAACAGAAACATAGAAAATAGAAGCAGGAGTAGGCAATTTGGCCCTTTTGAGCCTGCTCTGCCATTCATTTTGATCATGGCTGATCATCAAATTCAGTATCCTGATTCCCCCTGCCCCCCTCCAATACCCCTTAATCCCTTTAGCCCCAAGAGCTATATCTAATTTCTTCTTGAATTCACACAATGAATTCACACTTTGTGGTAGTGAATTCCACACATTCACCACTCTGGCTGAAGAAAATTTCCCCTCAGCTCAGGTCTAAAAGGTTTAACCCTTATCTTCAAACTATGACCCCCATTCTGGATTTCCCTCGCTATCAACCCTGTCTAACCCTGTTAGAATTTTCTAAGTTTCTATGAGATCCCCTCTCGCTCTAAACTCCAGTGACTATAATCCTAACCAACTTAGTCTCTCTTAATATGACAGACCTGCTATCATGCCAGGATCAGCCTGGTAAATCTTCGCTGAACTCTTTCTACAGCAAGGACGTCTTCTCTCAGATAAGGACATGAAACCCGCATACAGTACTTCAAGTGTGGCCTCACCAATGCCTGTATAATTGCAGTAAATCATCCCTATCCCTATACTCAAATCCTCTCGCTCTGAAGGCCAACATACCGTTTGCTTTCTTTACTGCCTGCTGTACCTGCGGGCTTACTTTCAGCGACTGATGTAAGAAAATGTTGAGCACTGCTCAGTTGCCACTGACAGATAAATATGGACCTTATAGCAGAAAGAGAAAAATAATATGGGTGGCACAGTGGTTAGCACTGCTGCCTCACAGTGTCAGGGACCTGGGTTCAATTCCGGGTCACTGTCTGTGTGGAGTTTGCACATTCTCCTTGTGCATGTGTTTCCTCTGAGTGCTCCAGTTTCTACCCACAGTCCAAAGATGTGCAGGTTAGGTTAATTGGCCTTGCTAAATTCACCTTTGTGTCAGGGGATTAGCAGGGTAAATATGTGGAATTATGGAAATAGGACCAGGGTGGGATTGTGATTGGTGCAGAGTCAATGGGCCGAAAGGCCTCCTGCACTGTAAGGATTCTCTGATTCTATGAATATTTTGTTCTTAGAGTTTGAGCTGGAATACAGATAGGCTCTAAAAGTCAAAGATAGTGTATTAACACACTGCATCATTGATTTCTCTTCCTCTTCCCCAATCCTGAGATCTCCATACGTAAAGAAAGAAGCACAAAATGTGTGGATCAGTAAATTATGTATATTTTCTTACTGGTCCTGCCTATTTCCTGGTACCATGCTGGTACCACCAAGAAGTAACACTTGATTGTGTTATTTTCATTGGAATAAAGTTTGATTCAGGGCGTCCGTTTCCATTTTGGGCCATGAAATTGCTACTTTTAAATACTCCACCACTGAAGTCTGATGTGTCACCCAAATCCACTATAATTGTGGCTTGTTGCAATAAATATAGCTTTAAAAAAAAACATACAGGAGTAATTTTCAACAGGAAAGAAAATTGGCTGATCTGTTACTGGTGTCCAAACAGCAATGCCAATTTTATAATCCAGCGATGAGTTGAAAATGGCCCCCCACGCCATTTCCTGCAACTAACCCTGAGCTGAGTCACAGGAGATTTATTAATGGTATATAGTTTCAAACAAAATAGTAACTTTGCAGTCCAATTGTGCTGTAGGTTCTGAAGGGCAAATCAAAAACATCAAGGCCACCTCAGAGTGATATGACAAGTATGAAGATCTGCAGATTTTGAAGACAATCACTCACTCTTCTAGAGAAAAATGAAATATTAGCAATTATTGTTGAGAAATGGCCAGCACACTGGAGCAGTGGTTAGTACTCCTGTCTCGCAGCGCCAGGGACCCGGGTTTGATTCTAAGTTTGGGTGACTGTCAGTGTGGCGTTTGCATGTTTTCCCTGTGCCAGTGTGGGTTTCCTCCAGGTGCTCTGGTTTCCTCCCGTGCTCCAGAGAAGTGCTGGTTAGATGGTTTGGCCATGCTAAATTGCCCCTTAGTGTCCCAGGATGTGTAGGTTAGGGGATTAGTGGCGTAACTATGTGGGGTTACGGGAACAGGGCTTCTGTTCAAGAGTTGGTGCAGATTTGATGGGCTGAATGGCCTCATGCACTGTAGAGATTCCATGATCCTATTATCTGATTTAAGAATCTAATTAGGTAGCTATTCTATGAATGAAGAAACATGAACAGCAATAGAATCAAGAAAGAATTGTTGATAATCAAAATGAAAAAGCAGAATTAAAATAAACTTGCTGAAGTTTTTATAGAATTTCTAAATTTCCAGCAGTCCAAAAAGTGAGTTTCTAGCTGAAGAAGAAAGTTCATTGATTTAAATGCACTTTATCCTACGTGAAAATGGCTCTCCTAAATAATAGCAAAATATTCAAACCTGTTTTTATGGATACTCAAAGAATAGTGCTTTTAAGGTTCTCTCTGTAGTTCTTTGTTCTTTGTACTGACTTGGCAGATAGGAGCTGGTTGACCAATGATCAATTTACTATCGAGTACTATCATTTACCAACTAAACAGACATTGGCAAATGGAGAGTGTAACATGGGTGCAATTCTTCCATTTGCACTCAAAGTACTCACACCAGCAATAGACAGAAATGTTTCATGCTGGCATTAGCACTGTCTGTCAGGTGATATTCGCCCACCTTAACCATTTCAATTTCTCCTTACCAGGAATTATAGCAGCCAGGCCAGCTTTACAGAGAAAGGGTGAGCCGATCTCTGTGTTGACAGACAGGCTTGCCCCCAACCCCCACAACATGGCGACACTGGCTGACAAGGGCAGAACCCCAACCTCTCAGCTCAGAAGGATTCTCCTCCACCCCACCACTGCAAAAACGGGTAACCCCCATCACGTAGGCACGAGGGTAACGCAAACCGCCTCACAGACACTCCTGGATTAGGCCCCCTCACGACTTCCATCAGGACCTTCAGTGCCAACATTGCACTGCCCACTGGCAGTGACACCCTGACCTGGTGCCCTGTACTGCAGGTAGGTAAATGTTGTGCCCCTCTGTCATTACCAGGCTGCAGTGGGAAGATACCCCAAGGGACCTGGGGGTGGGTGACCCCGTGACCTTGTTGACTTTGTGACTTTCCACCAGGATGGTGAGGGTGGGGCGCGGCTAATGGCTGCACATGGCTTTGTTATCCTGGTTATCACTTCAGGATGGTGATTTCAGACACCATTCTAGGATAAGATGTTCATTATTGTCTCTGTCCTTTAAAGCCTTTGAAGTGTCCTGGTCACTTTGATATCCATGCCCCTTGGATACCTAGAAGCCTTCAAAAGCACCACAGCAATCCATTCCACAATAAGGATAGGCCCCAGTGTTGAAAGCCCTCTTTAAAGTGCTCTTATAGAAATGACCTGTCTGGATTACACGTCATTTGAAGTGCTTTGATGCATCTAGAGTGCTTTGTAAACATTGTGCTTAGAAAAGAGAAAGTTAAACCTTGTGAATGATCCAAGGCTGTTCAGAAACATTATGGTTAGAAACAAAGGCTGCACTTGAGATGCATTCAACCATGAAGGGAAAGAAAAACAGCTGTTCTCATTGCTATTTTTTGTGGGTAAATAAACCATACCTGTCAATCTAACCACTTCAAAGGATGTAGATACCAGACAACTCAAAAGGGTACTCCCCAGTGAAATTGACCATCAAAACTCAGAAGTTCTGGGTTATTGGACAAGTGCAACCACTAGACACCCATCCTGGTGGGAGATCCAAGTCCACTTCTGCTTAAGTCCAAGCCCACCCAACCTGCCTGGCAGTGGTAGAGGGAAACATGGGCACAGCACCCCTTGACTCTCACCCCTTGGTGTACAAGACACCTAGTCCAAGTTTGTCGGGACCTGCACCAAAGCTTACCCAGTGGACTTCCCACTATGGGGGGGGTCTGGTGGAAGTCAGGAAGACGCTGAATCGGGCTTCCAACTTGCTAACAGCACTACAGTAAGCAGTCTTGCATAATCAAGTGGCTGGGCAGGAACCTTTGGGGCCATGAGGTGCATCACGACAGGTTTGCCATCCAACGGGAATCCCCATTTAGGCCTGGCACCTGATTCAATGAGCCATCGGGATTCCCAGCCAATATCACCTATTTAATTCTATTTCAACATACCCCACTGGCTGAGGGTTCAAACAGACTAAGTCAGACTGGGCAGTGATATTCCAACAGCACAGCTTTTCTTTGGTTCAACACAACATCCTTGTATCTTGGAATAATTCAGTAAAATCTCACTACCCATCCAGTTGCTGTTCCAGCTTTTTGTGAACTTTCAGGCGATGCAGATCCTTCCTGCCTTCCACCCCCTTCATTGTGGAGTTCCACTAGAGGTAGACAAAAACTTCGATGAGTGACGAAAGACTTGAATAAGACACTCACTGAGTGTGTTAAAATGGGCGGTGTGGGCTTGTAGGGCCAAAGGGCCTGTTTCCTGTGCTGTGCTGTTCTTTGTTCTTTGTTCTGTTGGGCTCATTTAAACATACTCAGTGCTCTGGCAAACTATGCAACCCATCATACCAACTTGACTCCTTGGAGGGTAATGTGAGTGCAGTAAATCAATTGTGCACCCTCCTGACATGAAAATCTAAGTTTTCCACCAAATTAGTTAGGAGTAAAATTGCATTTAATGCATATTTGAGAGCCGTTTTCCATTAACGCTCATTAAAAGTTAATTATTATAATCGTTATACAAATTTGTCTTTGGGATGTTAACATAGGGCTGGCGATATCGTTCCCTTTCAACATGAAAGAAAACTTCTTTTTCTGCAAGCTTTGATTTGAGCGAAAACTGTTTCACTATTTCCTTTTCTGATATGCTTTCTTCCTAATTATGCTTTGTTTAAATCCAAGAGAGTAGAGGCAAAGGCAGGGCTTTACTATTGTGAAACTGTCAGTGGAGTTCTGAGGGATGCCAACATCCGGCAGTTCGTGCACCTATTCTCCTGCAGAATTTTTGAAGAATTCTCATTACCACCTCAGTAGTAAAACATTGCAGTTAGGAGCCAAGCTCTGCTTGGCAAGAGTGACTTAGATGTTGCTATTTTTCCCATTTTAATGTTTCATTGCTCAAAAGTGCACTTAAAGTTTGACTCTGAGGCATTAGACAATAAGACGTAGGAGCAGAATTAGGCCGTTTAGCCCATTGAGTCTGTTTCGCCATTCTATCATGGCTGGTTGTTTTTTTTTGCTCATCCCCATTCTCCTGCCTTTTCCCCACAACCCCGATCCCCTTATCAATCAAGAACCTATCTATCTCTGTCTTAAAGACACTCAATGACCTGGCCTCCACAGCCTTCTGTGCAGAGTCCCACAGTTTCACCACTGTCTGGCTGAAGAAATTCCTCCTCATCTCTGTTTTAGCTCGAGGTTGTGCCCTTTGGATCTAGTTTTTCCTACTAGTGGAAGCATCCTCTCCACATCCACACTATCCAGGCCTCGCAGTATCCTGTTAGTTTCAATAAGATCCTGCCTCATCTGTCTAAACTCCAATAAATGCACAGTTCTCGACCATTTCTCATACAACAAGCCCTTCTTTCCAGGATCATTCTTGGTAACCTCGTCTGGACTCTTTCCAAGACCAGTACACCCTTCCTTGATGTCCAGAACTACTCACAATACTCCAAATGGGGTCTGACCAGAGCCTTATATAGCCTCAGAAGTACATTCCTGCTCGTGTATCCTAGCCCTCTCGACATGAATGCTAACACGTGTTGCACATTGCATCTATTGTTGATGATTAGTGGTGTTCGGGTGTCACTGTAGAACTCTCTTTCTGCGCAGAGAATGTCCAGAGGATTCAGTTTACCAACACAAAGTTGAAATTCGTCTTCAGGTAAGCCAAATAGTTCCAAAACAAGCAACTCTTGGCACACACACTACTTCAATATGCCACAGTCTCTGGTTTACAATACCTCACATGGGGATGTGATAGGGAAGTATTGTCTTAGGGATTCTTCTAAAGTGAAAAATAGCATTAGAAGTAATGACATGTAGCAGGATTGAAAATAAAGTACATTTATTTGAGTTTTGAGAGAAACATTAGGAGAATTTGAAAAGCAAATTTGCAAATTCTGGAAACCTGAACAGAAAAAGTGCTGGTAATATTCAGCTGCTTTGTGGAAAGAGAAATGATTGTCATTTTGAGTTGCTGAGTGGAAGAATGTATCATTTATTTTTTGCACTTTGTTTTCTATGCTGAGAATGTTTTAAGCTATGCGACTTCTCATTTATTTTTGGAGTGCATGGATAATTTATTTGGTGTGGTTACACACATGGTAATGTAAAGGGACAGACTTTTGCATGCTTAAACAGGGATTTTTGGGTTGCTGCTGAGCTATGAAACTTACAGAGGGCATTGCTTGTAAGTGAGGGTGCTGCATTGTGAATGAGTCTGAATTTTCCCTGTACATGTTCCCTGACACTTGCTCATTACCTTTCTCTGTTCCTTCCTGCCCTTTTATTTTTGCTTACAGACTGATGCCTTATAAATAAGATGTATTTCCGATGCAGTGATCCCATTACCCTGTCTGCATCCAAAGCTCATCATGCCCTTTTGGCTACTAATTAGTCCTATTACCTCCTTGGTCTATTTGCTTTGCATCAGTATTTGAGAAATGGAAATGATAGTGAAGCTAACTTGAGAAGAAAAGGTATTTGTGCAGTTTTATCCTTGTCTTAAGATGAGGGTAGATGTAGTGGCAATGTTGAGAAAAGCATCAGACAGGAGATCAGAAATGCATGTATTAAAGCAACATCTATGATCAAATCTGCATATAGTTTGGGAGAGTTAAATTAGTCACAGTACAATAGAAGAGAATTTCTGGAGTGCTTATGGCATGGTTTTCTGGAGCAATATGTTGAGGAATCAATAAGGGAGAAGGCCGTCTTGGACTGGGTGTTGTGCAATGAGAAAAGATTAGCTGGCAGTCTAGTTGTGAGAGAATCTTGGGGACGAATGACCATAATATTGTAAAATTCTTTGTCAAGGTGGATAATGATGTAGTTAATTCTGAGACCAGGGTCCTGAATCTCAATAAAGATAACTGTGATGGTATGAAATATGAAGTGGCCATGATGGACTGGGAAACATTACTGAAAGGAACAAATAGGTGAACTCCAGAAGTTGTTTATTGCTTTTGGCGCAAAAGTGGAAAGGGAATTGTGACCAAACCATGGCTTACAAGGGAAATTAGAGATTGTATCAGATTCAAGGAAGAAGCATACAAATTGGCAAGAAAAAGCAATAGGCCTGAGGATTAGCAGCATTTTAAAATTCAATAAAGGAAGACAAAAGGATTGATTAAGAAGGGAAAAATAGAGTATGAAAATAAGCTAGTGGGAAGTATAGAAACTGATTTAAAAGATTCTGTAGTTAAGTAAAGAGAAGAAGATTGACAAAAGCGAACGTAGGCCCCTTACAGTGAGTTACAAGGAATAAAGAAATGGCCGAGGAATTAACTTCATACTTTATTCATGTTTTCCTTTGTGAAGACTGAAGCAATGTACCAGAAGTTTTGAGAGAAACAAGTTTTAGTGAGAAGCTGAAGGAAATCAGCATTAGTAGAGAAATGATTTTGAGAAATTGATGGGATTGAAGGTGGATAAATTTCCAGTTCCTGATAATCTTCATCCCAGAGTGCTTAAGGAAGTGGCTCTGGAAGTGGTAGATCCATTGGTGTTATTTTTCAAAATTCTTTGGACTCTGGACTGGTTCCTACAGATTGGAAGTCAATGTAGGCCCACTATTCAAAAAGGGAGGTAGAATCAAAGCAAGGAACTATAGACCAGTGAGCCTAATGTCGGAACCGTGGAAGTTGCTAGAGTCCGTTGTCAAGGATTTTATAACTCGGCATTTGGAAGGTCGTGGTATAATTAAACAAAGTCAGCATGGATTTAGAAAAGGGAAATCATGCTTGATGAATCTATTAGAATTTTTTGAGGATCTAACTAGTAGAGATGACTGAGGAGAACCAGTGGATGCAGTTTATTTGGACTTTCAGAAGGCTTTTGATAAGATTTCACATACAGACTACTATGTAAAGTTAAAGCATATGGGATTGCAGGTAATGTCTTGAGATGTATAGAAAGCTGGTTAGCTGAAAGGAAGCAAAGAGTTAACATAAATGTGTCTTTTTCTGATTGGCGGTCAGTGACTAATGGGGTTCTGCAAGGATCTGTGCTGGGACCCCAATTGTTCACATTTATATTAATGATTTGGAAGAGGGAATGATTAGTCATGATCAAATGAATGGTGGAGCAAGCTCAAAGGGCTGAAAAGCCTACTCCTGCTTCCATTTTCTATGTGCAAGCGACTTCCGTTTGAGGAAGATCGTAATTATGGTAGTTAACCCAACTTTGGAGGGTGTACAGGGCGGGGGGGAACAAGAAATGAAGAGGATGGCACTCAGAGCTTGCACAGTAATTTCGGATTCATTTTGATTTTTGTAATTTTCTCTTTTTATATTGATATCTTTAATTTCCTGGCATTTGAGCATGTCCAGTTCATATGCAGGAGAGAGGCTGTCATTGCCTTCAATGGCTTTTGTTTGTCGTGAGAGTGGATATTTGCATGTTGCTTTAGAGGATGGGGTGAGTGTAAAAGGAATAATTTTTATATGCCCCAAGTTTCTAGCCGGCTTCGGGACTGTTGGGGTGGGGGAATGGGTGGGCTTATGCTCAAAGCAGAATTTTACTTTTTTGCCAATTTAAGAACAATGCAGACAAGGAATATTATGCTGAGGCTACTGCCACAGATATACGGAGTGAGAAGTCTCACAACACCAGGTTAAAGCCCAACAGGTTTATTTGGTACCACGTGGTTTCGGAGCGCTGCCCCTTTATCAGGTGAGTTATTACCTGATGAAGGAGCAGCGCTCTGAAAGCTTGTGCTACCAAATAAACCTGTTGGATTTCAACCTGGTTTTGTGGCACTACTTACTGTGCCTACCCCAGTCCAACGCCGGCATCTCCACATCACAGAAAAACAGTGCACTGTCCTTCCTCTTGCATTCTAAATAAGACGTGGCAGAAAAATGGTTTACATTTCATAGAATCATAAAATCTCTACAGTGCAAAAGGAGACCATTCAGCCCATCGAGTTTGCACCAACGTTCCAACAGAACATCCCAGCTGGCCCTATAGCCATAGCCCCACGTACGTGCCCCACCAATCCCCCCTAATCTATATATCTTGGGACTCAAGGGGCAATTTAGCATGACCAATTGACCTAACCTGCACATCTTTGGACTGTGGGTGCATCTGGAGGAAGCCCATGCAGACATAGGGAGAATGTGCACACAGACAGTTACTCATGGCCAGAATTGAACCCAGGTCCCTGGTGCTGTGAGGCAGCAGTGCTAACCACTTTGCCACCGTGCTGCCCATTTACTGTGCTATCCTTCCACAGTCTGCAGTCATTAGGAGGAAGTCAGCTATGCTGTGGCCAAGATTTACCTCCTGTTTCATGCTTTTTACATCACTGGGTTTCAGTTACAGATATTATGACAATGAATAGGTGGAAGATTTTAATCACATTTTTCACTTATCACTTCATTTGATGTTTTAAATGAAATATCAATTATATTTTAATTTATTTTGAAATTTTAACTTGGTCTAGGCTAAGATTTTAAAAGTGCCAGTTTTAAGCACATACTAATTGAATGATCTATGTCTTTTAGCCTTTAAGCCATGTCCATCATTAGTTTGGAATGTAATTTTAGTAAGGGATATAACTGCATAGCTGTGGCTACTGCAATTTGCTTATCCTTGAATCTTGTCAAAATAATATTGACATTTGCCTCTGCGTATCAAAGTGATTAACTTATTTCTATCTGTTCTGAGGATACTGGGTAAGAAAAGGGGTGTATACACTACATATTTTAAAATCTGAGATGCTTCTACACCTTTCAGATTTAGGATATTGACTTTCCCAACAGGTTTTATTTTAATGTGAAACTGGCAGATGACGTGATTTGTTTGTTTTGGCAGTTACCATATCCACCGTTGTATTTTAATGTTTTATCTGATTGTGATGCTCGTCTTTGCCTTCTGATTAAAATAAAGTTTATTTATTATTGTCACAAGTAAGCTTACAATAACACTGCAATGAAGTTACTGTGAAAATCCCCCAGTTGCCACACTCCAATGCCTGTTCGGGTACACTGAGGGAGAATTTAGCATGGCCAATGCACCTAACCAGCACGTCTTTTGGACTGTGGGAGGAAACTGGAGCACCCAGAGAAATCCCCCGCAGACATGGGGAGAACATCAAGACTCCGCACAGACAGTGACCCAAGCTGGGAATTGAACCCAGATTTCTGGCGCTGTGAGGCAGCTGTGCTAAGCACTGGGCCACCTTGCCAATTGGCCAATAACTGGTGTACCTGCTTACAGAGTGAGGTCTATCTAGCTCTGCAGCACAGCATGTGCGAGATTTGGGGCAATAGCAGGTGACATTACTGGCATCCACTTTGAGCTGTAATTACTGGAGATCAATGAGTTGGAGCAAGCATATTCCTGATATCTCCACACAAAAATGGTCTTGATGGTATTTTTTAAAAAATATAGCCAAGTTGTAGAATGCACTAACTATTTAAGTCCAGGATTAACTCCCATACACTTCAATTCTGTTTTGTCTTCCACCCACAGAATATGCCAGTCGTGGTGAATCCAGCAGTTGGAGCAGTCACTGTGCAGCCAGAAGTCCAGTGCACCCAGACCACACTGCCTGTCCAAACCCGCAGAGCCTGAAAGCCACATTCCTTGTGGAAGGACTTTTGAAGAAGGCAGCGTAATGAAGCAAGACTTTGCATGGGGACCTTGTGAACACTGCCCTAGCTCGCCAGTCCTGAGTGGATAAATTAATTGTGTATCTGCTTTGTACATAATATACAGAGTTTCTGTGACACTACATTCTTGCCTAGCATTAAAAAATACAAAAAAGTTTCAAGCTGAAGTCTTCGGAATACGATCACATTCTGCAAGCCTTTTAAAAGAAGTTGTCAATTCTAAATCTTCATCCCCTTTGTATTTTCCTTTAATGTGGTTTAATGGAAGATTCTAGACTCTAGTTTCTGAAAATGTAGTGAATTGGGGAATGTGCACAGCATGCAACACAAAAAAAGCCTTGAGTAGTTGGACCACAGCATATAATATTTATATGTAGGAGTCTGTGAAACCCAGTGACGTTAAAAAGCATGAAATGGGAGGTAAGTCTTGGCATTTCTAATGAAGGAGTACAAAGTGGGGAGGTAAATCTCGCTGCTCATTTTTTTTCCCTCTTCTCCACTTGTTAGCTAGCAATTGTTTGCTCTTGGTATGTGTGACATTTGAACACAAGGAGTTTGTGTGTATATGAGATGATCCTTTGTGTTCAGAACGATTCCAGTGCTTTTCTGATGTGTATATTTTTGTTTTTTTTTTATTTTTCATTCTGGTTTATAAAATAAGCAGTTTGTACAGTTTTCAACAGTCCTGATGGGTAAATGTTGTTAAAATAAAAAGTAGAAAAAAATTGACACTATAGTAAATTTACTATTGTTTTTTGAGGACATGACTTGCCAGCCTAACTTGTGAAACAAAATTGCTTTTAGCATATGGAGGTATTTTTTCACATTTCTTTGTACAAAGTTTATATTAAAAATAGAAAAAAAAATTCAACGGCTGGTATCTCTTT
The DNA here is from genome assembly GCF_965287045.1 of Carcharhinus amblyrhynchos. Lineage (NCBI taxonomy): Eukaryota > Metazoa > Chordata > Chondrichthyes > Carcharhiniformes > Carcharhinidae > Carcharhinus > Carcharhinus amblyrhynchos. The sequence goes on from NC_137339.1 coordinate 13,472,558, forward strand.
TCTATTGCTGCCTCGTAGGTATTTTGTGAATCTATAAATACCTGATGCCACGGTAGAAAAGTACGTCAATGCTGGACTGGTAAACAGATTGGAGAATTGGTCTTGTGTCCCTGGCTTTCTAAACATGTGGGCTTCTTGCTGCTCCATGCAGAGTGAAAACCGTGGGCTGGATTTTCAGATGCATCGGAGCCGACATTGGGGCTGGAAGTGCATTCAGTTATGTGCTGCACCCCTCTACCCCTGTCCCTCACCTCCATCCCAATACAAGCTGAGCCAGGACGTCCTGTTCCTGACCCTGAATTGGACACTGACCCATTTTGTCACTGGGGTTGAGAGGCATTGAACTCTCTGTGGAGCTCAGGTAAACTTTTATTATTTGACACTTGGCTTGTGTTACCATCAAGTGGACATAAATCAGTTGTCTGTAAAAACTTCTTTGAAAGGGTGGCACAGTGGGTTAGCACTGCTGTCTTACAGTTCGAGGAACCCGGGTTCAATTCCGGCCTTGGGTGCCTGCCTGTGTGGAGTTTGTGCATTCTCCCTGTGTCTGTGTGGGTTTCCTCCGGGTGCTCCAGTTTCCTCCCACAGTCCAAAGATGTACAGGTTGGGTGGATTGGCAATGCTTAATTGCCTTTTAGTGTCCCAAGATGTGTAGGTTGGATGTATTAGCCATGTGTGGGGTTACAAGCATAGACAGGGGGAGAGGGCCTGGGTAAGACAGTCAATCTGTCAGACAGCCAGTGCAAACTCGATGGGTTGAATGGCCACTTCAGCACTGTAGGGATTCAGTGATTGAAAAATAATATTGAAGACTCATTGCAAAAATGGCAGTTAAGTTTGTAATGTCACTTTCTTAACAGATGGTGGGGCTGTTGCTCTAAAAAAAAGTACTGAATCTTAAGCAGTTACTTTTCAAATCTTGTAAATATAATTGCAGCACAAATACTACATAATTTTACCATAACGCATTTGCATAAATTATGCAAGCAAAATAATGTATTGCTTTGCTCCCTAATCATAGAATTCTTACAGTGTAGAAAGAGGCTATTCTGGCCATTGAGATTGCACCAACAACAATTCCGCTCAGGCCTTACCCTCTTAACTCCACGTATTTACCCTACAAGTCTCTCTGACACCAAGGGACAATTTAGCATAGCCTTTCCATCTAACTGTACACCTTTGGGCTGTGGGAGGAAACTCATGCAAATACAGGGAGGATATGCAAACTCCATAAAGTCAGTTTCCTGCAGATGAAATTGAACCCAGGTACCAGGTGTTGTGAAGCAATGGTGCTAACCACTGTGCCACCGTGCTGTCCTAATGTTTTGGGGTATGGTAGGGGGAGGGGGTGCAGGTACAGTTTAGTAGATTGAGTGAAAATGGGCTATTTTATCACCAATTCTATATTTCATGAGACTGCAACTTCCAAGAGTAAAGTTTTAAAGTTGATTTATTAGTCGTAAGTAAGGCTGCAATGAAGTTACTGTGTAATTTCCCTAGTCGCCACAGTTCGGCGTCCATTTGGATCAGTGCACCTAACCAGCATGTCTTTTAGAATGTGGGAGGAAACTCGAGCACCTGGAGGGGACTTGCACAGACACGAGGAGAGCATAAGAACGTGCAGGCTCCACACAGACAGTGACCCAAGCTGGGAATCAAACCTGGGTCCCTGGCGCTGTGCAGCAGCAGTGCTGACCACTTTGCCACCCCTTTTAGGAATGGTTGACTTGTTTATAGTTGAATTGGACAAAGATTTTCTTGTCATGAAAAGCTTGTTGGATATTTATAATGGATTATGATATGGAGGGAGTGAAATGTCTATCATTCACCAGTTGTGTTTAGAACTCAGAAAATGGACAAATTGAAAAAATGGATGGGAAGAAAAATTTTTAAGTTGAATACTATTTTTAGTGAAAGAAAAGTGCCACCGATCTTGAAGATTCAGAAACTATTAAGTGTACCATTTCAGCTGCTATACATTAATAGCCAGTTGCATAACTAGGATGGTAACTAAACAGGAACGGATGAATATTTGTAAGAAAGAATCAACAGGAGAGGCAGCATATGTGGAGAGAGAAAAATGCCCCTAAAATTTTACTGCCATCAATGCTGGCTGGACCTTGTGGTGCTGCCGGTGGCACCACGGTTTCCCAGCAGTGAAGGATGCTTTCAATAAAAACCCCATTGACAAAGGCAGGACCAGAAGATCCCACCACTTGTGAATGGCGTGTCGCTTCCCACTACCACAAAACACACATGAGAGGGAGGAAAGTCCCACCTGAGCTAATGATTCTGGTCAATGATTTTTTTTATCCATTCTGCAAACATTAACTCCTTTTCTCCTTCCACTGCTGCTCCCTGACCTGCAGCATGTTTTGCCTTTTTCTGTTTTAATTTCAGGTTTCTGGGTGCTAAATGTGGGTGTGTTTAGGTCAGGTGAGAAGTTAAAATTTCAAACATGGCTCTACCTCACCTTCAACATGCGCATTTCCAGTTTATACAGAGGTGGGATGGGGACAGGTGACAAGTAAAAACTTTTAAGGAGACTTCATTTCTCAATTTTTACAGTACTTTCATTTTTCAAGATTATTTCAGTTGGGTTCCCGGGATCTCTGGAAACTTGTTTTTAAATGGTGGGTGATCATCAGATTCTGGCATCCGCCCACCTACTGGGAGATGTGGAACCAGCATATTGACATTGGGTTTAAGCTCCAACATCATCACACCAGATTTTATGCGGTCCCAATTTGCAAGCACAAACTGCACACTGTGTTCCAGAAGTGGTCTTATTAATGCCCTGTACAACTGAAGTAAGACGTATTAATTTTTCAGCTTCAAGCTCCTTGTAATAAAAGACCACAATACCATTTGCCTTCCTAATTGTTTGATGTGTCAGCATGCTTACTTTCTACGTTTCTTGTATAAGCAACAGTTAAAAGTTGCACATCTTTTAATAAATATTCTCATTTTTTATTCTTATAACCAATGTTGATAAACCACACTCAATATTCCATTTGCCAACTCACTTAACCTCTGTTTATACCTCTTTGCAGCCTCTCTCTCTCATCCTCACATCTCACAATTCAACTAGCTTTGTATCATAAATAAACTTAGATCCAGAACTCTCTGTGACAAAGTAATTAATAGACTTTGATGTGCTTGTACATCTTTTGCTGAAAATAAGTGCACAAGTACAGCAGGCAGTAAAGAAGACAAATTGTATGTTGGCCTTCATAGCGAGAGGATTTGACTATAGGGATGTTTTGCTGTAATTGTGTAGACCATTGGTGAGGCCACACTTAGAATATTGAGAGCAGTTTTGGTATCATTATCTGAGGAAAGATGTCCTTACTTTTGAGGGAGTACAGCAAAGGTTTACCAGGCTGATTACTGGGATGGCAGGTCTGTCATATGAAAAGAAACTAAGTGCATTTGGATTATATTCACTAGAGTTTAGAAGAATGAGAGGGGATCTCATAAAAACTTGTAAAATTCTAACAAGGTTAAACAGAGTAGATTCAGAAAGAAAGTTCCCAATGTTGGGGGAGTCTAGAACTAATGGTCATAGTTTGAGGATGAGGGGTAAACCTTTTAGAACTGAGGTGAGGAGAAATTTCTTCATCCAGAGGGTGGTGAGTGTGTGGAATTCACTACCACAGAAAGTAGTTGAGGTCAAAACATTGTCTGATTTCTCAATGAAATTAGATACAGTTCTTGGGCCTAAAGGAATCAAGGGATATGGGGGGGAGGAGGGGGGATCAGGAAGTTGACTTCAATGTTTAGCCATGATCAAAATGAATGGCGGAGCAGACTCAAGGGGCCGAAAGGCCTACTCCTGCTTCCAGTTTCCATGTTTCTATGTTCACGCTATTTCCATTTGAAGAAGATCATAATCATAGCAGTTAACCCAACTTTGGAAAGTGTACGGTTTGTGTGAAGGGGGGAAATAAGAAATAAAGTGGATGGCACTGGTGAGGTCACACCTGGAGTACTGTGTGCAGTTATGGTGTCCTTATCTAAGGAATAATGTCCTTGCTTTTGAGGGAGTGCAGTGAAGGTTTACCAGGCTGACTCCAGGGATGGCAGGAAAGACTAAATCGGTTAGGATCATATTCACTGGAGTTTAGAAGAGTGAGAAGGGATCTCATAGAAACTTATAAAATTCTAACGGTTAGACAGGGTAGATTCAGAAAGAACGTTCCCAATGGCAGAGGAGTTCAGAACTAGGGGTTATAATTTGAAGATAAAGAGTAAACCTTTTAGAACTGATGTGGAGTTGGACTGGGATAGGAACAGTAAGTAGTCTCTCAACACCAGATTAAAGGCCAACACCAGATCTATTTGGTAGCACAAGCACCTAATGAAGAGGCAATGCTCATTTGTACCTTTTTTAGAACAGTAGAAGGTGGAAAAGAGAATGTTCGAGGTGTGTGGGGTTCTTGATTATGTTGACTGCTTTTCCAAGGGAAGTGCAGACAAAACCAATGGATGTGAGGCTGGTTTGAGTGATGGACTGGGCTTCGTTCACGACCTTTTGTAGTTTGTTGCGGTCTTAGACAGAGTAGGAGCCATACCAAGCTGTGATACATCCAAAATGGATGTTTTCTTTGGCACATCTACAGAAGTTGGTGAGAGTTGTAGCTGACATGCCAAATTTCCTCAGCCTCCTGAGAAAGTAGAGGTGTTAATGGGCTTCCTTAACTATAGTGTTGGCGTGGAGGGACCAGGACAGGTTGTTGGTGATCTGGACACCTAGACACTTGAAGCTAACAACCATTTCCACTTCAATCCCATTGATGTAGACAGCAGCAGGTCCTCCACTATGCTTCCTGAAGTCGATGACTATCTCCTTTGTTTTATTGACATTGCAAGAGAGATTATTGTCATTCCATCAGATCACCAGATTCTCTATTTCATACCTGTGCTCTGCCTCGTCATTGTTTGAGATCTGACTCACTATGGTGGTGTCATCAGCAAACTTGAAGATTGAATTGGAAGGGAATTACATTTTTTACATTTGGGAAGATTTATATTTGTGAATATCAATTTGTTTTCTCTTGACAGGTAAATATTTGTATATAAAAAGGCAGGGAACTGGGATCAGATGATTCCAGTTGAAAATTTGGCACTATCACAGATCTAACCATCTTTGCTGTAAGTAGCTAAAAAGGTGCAGCAACAACGTTAGGCATCAAATTCTCAGCCAGTCTGTAAAGCAGCACAGACCAAGTATATTGGCAGCAAATTGGAGCTGAGGACAAAGGGACCATGCAAATCATCACAACGAAGAAACAAATCCTTCATTAAAATTGCATTTATATAGTGCTTTTCACATCCTCAGAACACCTGTTTTGCACAGTGACACCTAGGTTTGAAATTAATTGCAGGCATTATTGTTGTTTGCTCTAGAATTCTGTCACAGACTGAACATTTTCAGCATGCATAGACGAATTTCCTGGACAAATCTGTTAAGTTTGCTGTTTCAATCCCAGCTGATGTTATAACTGGACAGGAATGTCCAGAATGGAATCCTAGCTCAAACGTGGAGAGACAGAGTCACAATCCCACTAATTAGTATTTTTTTGTTGTTACTCATTCGTGGGACAGGGTCCACCTCACCAGCTGGCTAGCATTTATTGCCCATCCCTAGTTGCCTGAAGACAGTTGACAGGCAACCACGTTGCTGTGGCTCTGGAATCACATGTAGGCCAAGACCAGGTGAGGGTGGCAGATTTCCTTCCCTAAAGACATTAGTGAATCAGATGGGTTTTTCCAACAATCAGCAATGGTTTCATGGTTATCAGTAGATTCTTTAATTCCAGACATTTTTTACTGAAGTCAGATTCCACCATTTGCCTTGGTGGGATTTGTACCCAGGTCCCCAGAACATTAGCTGAGTTTCTGGATTAATAGTCTAGCGATAATACCACCAGGCCATCACCTCCCCTGATTTTAACAACAAGAAAGACATTTATTAAACATGAAAAAGTGGATTATAACACAATACTCCTTTATTCCCCCTTTGGGTTAACAAATGCACACAGGTTTTAACACGGATGGTACCACATAGTAGGTTGTTGCATAAGGTTTAATCTCCAGGGCGAGATAGCGAAATGGATACAAAATTGGCTTGATGACAGAAGACAGGGGGTGGTTGTTGAGGGTTGTTTTTCAAACTGGAGGCCTGTGACCAGCCTCAGGGCTGTTGTGGCTCTATAAAATGCTTTGGAGTTTCTGACCTGAACCATAACATTACATTCTGTACCCTCTCCTTTCCTTCTCTATGTATGGTATGCTTTGTCTGTATAGTGTGAAAGAAACAGTGCTTTTCACTGTATGTATCATTCATACACGTGACAATAATCAAATCAAAGACTGTAAAACCATGCTCCCCTCACATAGTAATATATGTACCCTGTCCCATCCAGTCATTTTGGACTGCAGGATCCGATCTTGCCAGACTTCCCAAATAGCAGAAAACAGGAATCGCATTAAGTGTTCGTGTACTCTTAGACTGCATTCCTGGAAATCAGAACTAACCATTAGGACAGAGCCAGGAACTTCCTCTCTCATTCTCTTAGGCTCCTAACCTTCCTAGAAAGATTCTCACTAATATTTCTGGGAAAATTGGACACCAGCACCTCCCCTCATCTCCCTAAATGCCACCCCTCCCTCCCCCAACCCCCTCCCAACCTCTATACCTACCAAAGACTCCCAGGCCCTGGAACTTCCATTCAAAGTTTTGTTGGACCTTGTATTTGTTTATTTAATTTCTGCTTTAAGCAATTAAGAGTCAGTCCCAAACATATGGTGAAAAGCTGGTCTCAGAATTTTCTTTTTATTCTTCCATGGGATGTGGGTGTTGCTGGCTGGGTCAGCATTAATTGCCCATCCCCAATTGCCCTTCTTTATAACTTCTCAGAGTGATCAAGATTGACATACAATTTGTCAAATGCTACCAAATACTCATCATCCATGCATGTTCCCAGCCAATCATATTTTCAACTCTAGTCACCTCTCCGCAGTCCTACAGCAAGGTATACTTCCTTAATCCCAAAATTCACTCGGTGCTTCACATTGTTTCCAAACTTCTGAGGTAGTGCACGTAGACCTTGACACAACATACTTGCCACTATAACTCAATCCACAGAAAATAAACCATAACTTCCACAATAACTGAAAATGTTTCAGAAAAACTTTTCCCAAAACTCTATGATCCAATGTGGTTAAGTATAAATTAATAATGTCTTTCCAGATTTTAACCTGCCTATTCCTTGGTGTTTCTTTAAAAATATATATCAAGTAATGATTTGCTTTTTTCCGTTTCCTTGTTTTGGATTTTGAAGGTATTTAAGTGTGTTGCACAGTACATATACGTACTTCATTTCTACACTGTATTAACATTTCCTGTCGTGACAGATGTCTGTACACTTCCCCTAACCCCTAACTGCTCAACCCATTAACATTTCGACTGTCAGCCCCAGGCAGTGACAGCTTTGGCATTGGCCCAAAAGTAGAAAATCCATTATGACCCAGAAGAATATGTTAGGGGAGAGGCAAAAAGAGAAGCATGGCTACTGTGATAACTCCGGAAGCCCAACTGGAAAGGAATGGTATTTATTGTTAAACACAAAATAAAGCCACTGCTCCATGGCATACAATAAATTCTGCAGACACTTCCAGGTGTCTGCCTTTACAAAGGGGTTCAGGTGACGAGTTCCACTTGGGTAGACCATTGCCTATTACCAAGGGAACTTGTATTCAGTGAGTCCCATAGTTTAAACTTCATTTATTAGTGTGACAAGTAGGCTTATATTAACACAGCAATGAAGTTACTCTGAAAATCCCCTAGTCGCCACACTCCGGCACCTGTTAGGGTACACTGACAGAGAGTTTAACATGGCCAATGCACCTAACCAGCATGTCTTTGGACTGTGGGAGGAAACCGAAGCACCCAGAGGAAACCCACACAGATACAGGAAGAATGCGCAGATTCTGCGCAGACAATAGGGCGTGATTTTACGGCCTCGCTCATCCTGAAACCGTAAAATCTGCCGGTGGACCATCCCATTGTTTGCTCCTCGCCCATTCCGATTCCTGTGACAGGCAGGATGGTAAAATTCCAGCCAGTGACCCAAGCTGGGAATTGAACCTGTGTCCCTGGCGCTGTGAAGCAGCAGTGCTAACCACTGTAACACCATGCTGCCCTTCTAGAGATTCACATGCAAATCATGGGGGTTATCACAGCTACTTCCTGTCCAGTTATGGACTGTCTATGGACTCATTTATAACTCAAAATGTGACCTGCCATTGACTCCCACTATTCTTTAACTTACTTGACAGTGGTGAGCAGAGGGTAATTACCTTGCCACCTTTTGTTGCTGAAGTCATTGGATAATAAGATTGTACAACACAAGGGAAGGAGTTCATTTGGCCCATCACATTTGTGCCAATTCTCTTACAAAGAGTCATCTAGTTAATCACATTCTGCTGCTCTTTCCCCGTCATCCTGCAACTCCTCTTCTGCCTTAAAGTATTTTAAGGGATAATGCATTGATCATTCTGCTGATGAATCAACAGCGTAGCCACTGAGTCGCTGACTCAGACAGTCCAGAGTGACCTTAGCTAGAACGAAAGCGGTGCCATGATAACTGGCCTTACCTGGTCTTGGGAGGTAAAAAGTCAACCAGCCTCTGATCACTATTTAGAATGCTTTTTTTTTATTCTACTGCGGGTTGTGGGTGTCATGGGCCAGACCAATATTTATTGCCCACCCCTAATTATCCTTCAGTAGGTGATGGGGAACTGCCTACTTGAACTGCTGCAGTCCTTGTGTTGCAGGAACACCCACAGTGTTGTTTGGAAGGGAATTCCAGAATTTTGATCCAGGGACAGTGAAGGAACAGTGATATGGTTCCAAGTATACATACATACAAATTAATGCGGACAGGATTGTGCTTGCCTGTAACGTTCAAAGAGCTTGTCAATGCTCCTTGGGTGAGGTAGAGGTGACGGGCATCATGGAACAATATGACAGGAAGGATTCCATGCCTTTAGGAAAAGAGGAGGAACTGGGGAGATCAGTGATAGAGAAACTATTATAAATCTTAATAATGTATTCATTTTTCTCAGAGGCTGTTAAATGATTTGAAGCTTGGCTAATTGTTTTGAAACCGTCAGACAAAATATATCCCTATGGCAAACCATGAGTTCAGCTCTGGTTACCAAGCCAAATTTTAGCTTTGTGTAAGGACTTCCTGACACTTTAGCCCATCGGTTGTAGTTTGATAAGTAAAGAAAGAACATCTCACAATGTACTATGAAGTTTGAAGATAATTGGAGTATTTTGGGGGAATAAAACTGGGGGTTGGGGGAGGGGGCAACCCACCTTTGTTCATTATTAAAAAAGAATAATCACAATGTCTCTTGCTTAACACGTGTCTCACAGCAAAGTAGTAAATGGAGGGTGGCACAGTGGTTAGCACTGCTGCCTCACAGCGCCAGGGACCCTGGTTCAATTCCTGGCTTGGGTCACTGTTGTGTGGAGTCTGCATATTCTCCCTGTGACTGTGTGGGTTTTTTTCCCAAGACATGCTGGTTCGATGCACTGGCCATGCTAAATTCTCCCTCAGTGCACCTGGAGCGTGGTGGCTAGGGGATTTTCACAGTAACTTCATTACAGTGTTAATGTAAGTCTACTTGTGACGCTAATAAATAAATTTTACCTGAACAGTGACCTGCACTATCTTGCATGGAACCCTACACGGTCCCTTCATTTGTTTATCCGGCAGTAAGAATGCTTCAATAGTAAGCAAAAAAATTTTTAATTCAACCATGGGACATGGGCATTGCTGACTGGGCCAGTATTTATTGCCCATTCTTAATTGCCCTTGAATTTAGTGGTTTGCTAGGCCATTGCAGAGGGCAAAGAGTCAACCACATTGCTGTGGCTCTGGAGTCACATGTAGGCCAGATCAAGTAAGGTCAACAGATTTCCTTCCCCAAAGGGCATTAGTGAACCAGATGGGTTTTTACAATAATTGACAATAGATTCACAGTCATCATTAGGCTTTTAATTCCAGATTTTGTATTGAACTCAGATTTCACCATCTGGTATTGTGGGATTTGCACTTGGGTCCCCAAAGCATTACCCTGGGTTTCTGGATTACTAATCCAACGACAACATCACTACATCCCCACCTCCCACTGCTCAATGTAAATCCAAAGTAAAGGTTTAATGAAGATCCTGCACTATACAACCAGCTGGGCCATGCCCTGGGTCACAAGTCTTACCCCCCCAACCGCCCACATCCCCATCTGCTTCCTATTTCTACTAGGTCATCTGACCACCACAGCATGTTGCCATTGGTTATATTGTAACATCATTATCCATCCCTTATTTCAGAATGGCAGTCTGGAATGGGTCAACCTTTGCAATGAGTGCTCCTGGCACAGTGTACTCCGTGTAACTGTTGGGAAAACATGGGAGATTGAGATGTGGAACTGTGCATCTGTATGCTAAAGTTGAAAATTGTGTTCAAGAATTCCTAAATAGAATAATAGTGATCATATTGTTTGTACACTTTTGTTTCAAATGTTCATATATTATATAGCAAAATAATAACTTGTAGCTATCTAGTGCTTTACAAAACCACCATAAATTTCAAAGTGCTTTTCAGCCAATGAAGTACTTTTAAAGTGTAATTACTGGTTGTAATACCAGAAACACAGCACCCACTCTGACAAACAGCAATATGGTAATGACCTATTATGATATTGATTGAAGGATAATTATTGCTCAGGACACCATGATGAACCCCCTCCCCTCTGCTCTGCTTTGAAATAGCGCTGTGGAATCTTTTACATCCACGCAACAGGTAGATGGAACCTGAGTCAAACGTCTCATTTGAGAGACAGCATCTCTGACAGTGCAGCACTCCCTCAGTACCACACTGGAGTGTCAGCCTTGATTTTTGTGTTCAAGCCCTGGAGTGGGACTTGAGAGCCCTGAACCTTGTACATTCAAAGGAGAGAGGGCTGACATTGAAACATAAAAAATAGAAGCAGGAGTTGGCCATTCGGTACTTCAAGATTGCTGCACCCTTCATTTTGATCATAGCTGATCATCAAATTCAATATCCTTAGCACAAGCCATGGCTGACATGTCTATATAACTGTATAGTATATCAGCATGTGCATGAAACATGTGTCACTTGGACATCCGGCATGCATATAAAGAGCAGCTAAGAATTTTCTTTCATTTCACATCCTGATCACTAAAGTAGATGTCAGTCCCTGAACTCTGTCCTCATTCAATTTTTTGTTGCTGTTCTTTTGATTGAAAGTTGATGGCGGAATGTAGCACTCAATATGACTTGGTGAATGTTCCATTTCAACTGGTTAGGTGTATTGGCCATGTTAAATTCTCCCTCAGCGTATCTGAGAAACAAAAGGAGATAGTCATTGACTTCAGGAAGCAAAGTGGAAGACATGCCCCTGTTTACATAAACGGGGTTGAATGGAAATGGACAAGAGCTTCAAGTTTTAGGTGTCCAGATCACCAACAACCTCTTCTGGTCCTTTCATGCCAACACTGTCGTTAAGAGAGCCTACCAATGCCTCTACTTTCTCAGGAGGCTATGAAAATTTGGCACGTCTGCAACAACTCTCATCAACTTTTACAGATGCACCATAGAAAACATTCAATTTGGATGTCTCACAGCTTGGTATGGCTCCTACTCTGTCCCCCATAGTCTAAAAGATGTGCTGATTAGGTGCATCGACCCGAACAGGTGCCAGAGTATGGCGACTAGGGGATTTTCACAGTAACTTCATTGCCGTGTTAATGTAAGCCTACTTGTCACACAAATAAATACATTTTAAAACTTAAACTTACTGGTTGATCTTCAAACAACTGAGAAAACGTCAACAATGAAGTACTCAACATTGTACATTCGTTGTTACAAATAGGACTGGCCTGCTTTCCCTGAAGAAGGATATTAATTGGGTTGGACTGTGAAGCATTCCCAGGCAATAGAATTCCAGCTGAGGGAGGCTGTAATGAACCCTGGATAGGACCTCCCTGTTCCTCCAGCATTGCCTTCCAGGTGAAAGGTGGATCCAGTAAGATGAGTCGGTTTCAACAGTAAAATGAACAGAGATGCATTTGTTTTCTAGCATTCTTTCTCCTGATGTGGAATGTAACGCAAAATTAGTCTCAAAAGCAGTAAACTGAAATGTTCCCCTGTTTAGCACGTGTTTAGAATACAGGTGAGTTATACAAAATGCTATAAAAGACTTAACAGCAAAGTTGAAAAATACAATAAAGTTTACTATTTAAGGAAATTATTCCCGTTCTGGCTTTTTTTAAATGATGTAATACAATATTAAATGGCCATAGGTGTTAGTTTAATTTAATCTTCATTTTGGCATGAGAACAGACAGTGATTAATGTCAAAACTATCACAAGTTGCTGCATGAGGTGATTTGTTGCTGTTTGCACAATATTTAAATAACTTGAAGTGAAACCTGACTAATGCCAAGGATGTTGGGACTGTTTTCGGGGTGAGTTTCAGGTTATTTCAAGGAGGCAATGACTAGGCTTATTGCTTCACTGTTGATTTTGAAAGATGTAGTGGTTCCGTAAAGGACCACAAAACAAGGTCCCGCACGGGAGACTTGTAAAGCAGGTCAATTCACATGGGATACAGGGTAATTGGATAAAGTGGATTCAAAATTGGCTCAGTTATAGGAGACAGAGAACGTTGACAGAAGGCTGCTTTAGTGATTGGAAGCCAGTGGCGTACCATAGGGATCTGTGCTGGGCCCCCTATTTTTCGTCGTTTATATAAATGACATTGATGACTATGTGTGGGTCGGATTAGTAAGTGACACAAAAGATTGGACGGGTGGTTAACAGTGAGGCAGAGTGTCTTGGGCTGCAAGAAGATATAGATGGAATGGTCAAACGGGCAGATGGAATTTAACCCTGAAAAGTGTGAGGTGATACATTTTGGAAGAAGTTATTTCACAAGAAAGTACTCAATGAATGGTAGGACACTAGAAAGTTCTATGGAACAAAGGGACCTTTGTTCGCAAAAACCCAGCCTACAGGTGCAGCAGGTGGTCAGGAAGGCTAATGGGATGCTGGCCTTCATAGCGAGGGGGATTGAATATAAAAGTGGGGAGGTCTTGCTGCAACCGTACAGGGCATTGGTGAGGCCGCAGCTGGAGTACTGTGTGCAGTTTTGGTCGCCGCACTTGCGCAAGGATATTTTGGCCTTGGAGGGAGTGCAGAGGAGGTTCACTAGGCTGATACAGGAGTTGAGGGGGTTGAATTATGAAGAGAGGCTGAATAGACTGGGCTTGTACTCGTTGGAATTTAGAAGGATGAGGGGGGATCTTATTGAGACGTATAAGATGATGAATGGGATGGATAGGATAGAGGTGGAGAGGCTCTTCCCGCTCAGAAAGGACAGCAGGACTAGAGGGCACAGACTCCAGATAAGGGGGGGGGCAGTTTAGAACAGAGTTGAGGAGGAACTTCTTCGCTCAAAGGGTGGTGAATGTCTGGAATTCTCTGCCCGTTGAAGTGGTGGAGGCTGCCTCGCTAAACATATTTAAGTCACGGGTAGATAGGTTTTTGGTAGGCAAGGGGATTAAGGGTTATGGGGAGAGGGCGGGAAAGTGGAACTGAGCCAGTTCAGATCAGCCATGATCTTATTGAATGGCGGGGCAGGCTCGAGGGGCTAGATGGCCTACTCCTGCTCCTATTTCTTGTGTTATTATGACCTTGGCTGATTTCCCAACTCTTGTACACGTTGCCCCGGCTGATTAAGTACACGTATGACATGGTAAACAGTTTTAGATCATGCTACATGGTTTGATCAGCCCACAATAAAGTCGCAATATTGATGACTGCAAAGGTCAAAATCGTACTCAAACTAAGAGCTGGCAAGCAGACAGATCCCTTGTGGTGAGATTGCTGTGTATAGCCTCCAACTCTGTGAGTGGGACAGTGTGTCGAGAGGACCAGCACCAGGTTAACTCAGTTGGGAAAGATGAGAGATCAGGGTGTGTATTGATTATCAGGCCAGAGAAGGTTATAATTATAATAGGTATTTTTTGCAGTTGCTGAACAATAAATTAAATGGAACAAGGAGAAAAGTCAAAGGGTGTAAGTATATTGTCAAAATGTCCACAAAATTCCCGATTTTGAATTGGGATGCATCTGACCAACCAACCGAATTCGAAGGGTGGGATTTTCTGCCCACACACGCCCCAAAATTGGAAAATCCCACCTGCAATCAACAGACCTTTTCGCAGTCCCCTCTGCCTGCTACGATTCCCATGGCGGGCAGGATGGGAAAATTCCCCCCCAGGTGTTTAAACAATGTGCAGATCTATGGTTTTTTTGATTCAGGTGTGTTTGGACCAGACAAGCAAACCATAAAAAATTGCCTAGCAATTGGGAACTAAGGTCTACACTGGATGAACGCATCAGGATTAACAGCAGAAGAGCTAAAGAATCCTCAAGAGGAGGAAGACAAATTCACAATCATGTTAAACTTCTGTATCCATCAACTAGAGTTCATGTGACTTTGACATGAATCCATTGAGCACCTTGTCAGCAGATGCGTAGAAAAGTTTTTTTTATTAGTGTCACAAGTAGGCTTACATTAACATTACAATGCAGTTAAAATTCCCCAGTCACCACACTCCAGCGCCTGTTCGGGTACTTTGAGGGAGAATTTAGCATGGCCAATCCACCTAAAATAAGTTGCCTGCCATTTAAAATGGAGATGAAGATTTTTTTTACCTCAAGAGGGTTATGAGCCTTTGGAACTCTCCTCCAACCAGCATGTCTTTTGGACTGTGGGAGGAAACCAGAGCATCCAGAGGAAACCCACACAGACATGAGGAGAACTTGCAGACTCCACACAGTGACCCAAGCCAGGAATTGAACCCAGGTCCCAGATGCTGTGAGACAGCAGTGCTAACCATTGTACTACAGTGCCACCCAGGGTACATATTGCGATTTTTCAAATGCTGAACTAACAGACAGAATTGTTGAGTTGGTGATCGCATCCACACCGATGAAAGCATCCCAGAAAGGTCTGCCACATAAGCTCAATATATATAGCATTGAATAGTTACTCAAGGATGGAGTTAAGTAAAGAGCAATACTCGCAATTAATGAAGCTTACAGGTCAACTTAAGTACTACCTCAATTATTGATGCATTGACTAGCAAGCCATGTGGGATGTGTGGTCTTCTGCAGGCATCATGGGAATATCCAGTTTTAGAACATAAGAACATAAGAACATAAGAAATAGGAGCAGGAGTAGGCCATCTAGCCCCTCGAGCCTGCCCCGCCATTCAATAAGATCATGGCTGATCTGTCGTGGCTCAGTTCCACATTCCCGCCCTCTCCCCATAACCCTTAATCCCCTCGCTTATCAAAAACCCATCAACCCGCATCTTAAAAATATTTAGCGAGGTAGCCTCCACCACTTCAACGGGCAGAGAATTCCAGAGATTCACCACCCTTTGAGTGAAGAAGTTCCTCCTCAACTCCGTTCTAAACCGCCCCCCCCTTTATCTTGAGGCTGTGCCCCCTAGTCCTACTGTCCTTTCTGAGCGGGAAGAGTCTCTCCACCTCTATCCTATCCATCCCATTCATCATCTTATACGTCTCAATGAGATCTCCCCTCATTCTTCTAAACTCTAACGAGTACAAGCCTAGTTTATTCAGCCTCTCCTCATAGCTCAACCCCCTCAACTCCGGCATCAGCCTAGTAAACCTCCTCTGCACTCCCTCCAAGGCCAAAATATCCTTGCGTAAGTACGGCGCCCAAAACTGCACACAGTACTCCAGCTGCGGCCTCACCAATGCCCTATACAGTCCAACAATTCTCCAAACATATGATAGAAAGGGCCACTATAACGACATGGCAATGACAATGGATGAATGTATGTGGTGAGGACAGAAGAATATAAATATTCATCAATTTAATAGTTTCTAAAATGATGTAGCAGAAATAATAAAAATGGACAAGTTTGTGCATCTAAAAATATATCGAACACACCTAGTTTTATCTCGTTCAAAACTTTGCATTGTTATCACCATGCAAAATTACATTTCTGATTTCCCCATGCCAGCTCACTGTGAGGTTAACGTTACTTCCTCCAACAATCTGTCTGTGTATAAAAGTTAGTACATGTCCTTAGTAGTATGAAATTGCACCCTCAGATTGTCATTGAACCTAATAGCTGGCTTCCTCTCATCGGATTCTATGCCCTGACTTTTCTTTCTTGGAGCCGTATTTGGGTGGTGTTAAGATTTGGAGGGTGAATCCACTTGGGTCAGTATTAGACTCTGGTTATATTTCACAATGCGTTTCAACACATACTGGTAATTGTTGCCAGCAAGACAGGTAGGAAACAGTTCGAGCAATTAATAAGGAGCAGGACCCCTTGGAAAGCGCTCGGTTACTATTTTCCTTCATGAAATTGAGCTTTAAACATGGGAAGCACTAAGGCAATTTAGTGTGAATAATTTCACTTCATTAACAAAATGCTTACAGACTTTTTTATGCTCTATGAATGATCATCTGGTCATTTTCTGTCATTGCCATAACCACCAGGAAATATCTAAGGTGACATATGAAACTGATTCAGATATCCTGACCACAGTGAAAGATGTAACTGTAATATTGAAGCTCTTCTTCTTAAGGAGACAGTTCCCAATAATAATTTGAAAAAAAAAATGGCATTTTCACTCACCAATCTGATGAAATATCAGATCAGCCAGAAGTGGACAACGTAAGGCAAAGTAGAATTCTACACACTAATATTATGGTCATGTTTTTTCATGCGGCAAGATTGTCATTTTGCCATCATTGCCTATAATCTTTCCTGTGCCCCTCCATTCTTTATACCCTTCTCTTTAATAATACACAATGTCCTCAAGCTTACAATTCACCTGACGGACTGAGTTAATACTGAATCAGCAGTGGCGGGATTTTCCGATCAGCAGTGGTGGGATTTTCTAGTCACCTCACCCTGCAGTGGAGGTGTGGCTGGACTAGAACATGAGCAGCTTGAAAAACCTGGCCCCTGTGCTGGCTGATTCTTCTCTATATACACATCTGAGTATAATTAACTCATCAATACCCAATATCTGTTCAACTTATTACCTTAAACAACTAGACATTTAACAGAGGGCTATTTGAGTAGCACAGGGGGTAGTTCCCCTGCGTTTGAGCTGGAAGGCACAGTAAAAAGTCTCACAACACCAGGTTAAAGTCCAACAGGTTTATTTGGTAGTCACCTGACGAAGGAACAGCACTCCAAAAGCTAGTGGCGTTTACTATCAACTAAATCTGTTGGACTTTAACCTGGTGTTGTGAGACTTCTTACTGTGTTTACCCCAGTCCAACGCCGGCACCTCCACATTTTGAACTGGAAGGCACAGGGTTCAAGGCCCATCCTAGGGCTCGCTGACTATGAAAGAAGCTGTCATTAGTGTGCATCGGTGTCTGTGGGGAGGGTTAACAGCAGAAAGGGCGTCTGCCTGTAAAACTACCTGCAGCATGGTGACCCAAGTCAAAAGAGGAACATCCATCAACAGAACCTACTGGATACTAACAAAGGTATTGTTAAAGTCATTTCTCTAGCAAGTCTTATGTGTCACTGATACTCAGTATAGGGGCAGAATTTTCCCATCCCGCCCGCCCCGGGAATCATAGCAGGTGGGACTGGACAATGCAAAGGTCCACTGATCTCAGGCAGGAATTTCTGGTCTTAGAGAAGAAGCAGATCCCCAGTTCATCATTATAAGCTGCAAGTAATTTTTCTCAATTCAAAATATTAATAGAAGTGGAAGTTAGAATTCTCTATAGCCTCAAATATTGCTACAGAAGCTTCAGTGTACTAGGTAGTCACAGTAAAATGGATCATGCCATTGTGGTTCTTACCACTTAAATTAATTTTTTAAATTTCACTTTACTTTCCAGATATGTAACTTGAAACTTCAATTCAACCTTTTGACTCTAGTTTTCCATCTGGAGCTTGCTAAAATGGGAGATGCTGCACTTCTGTATACAGTTGTTAACATTGGTAAGCTCATTTATTTCCTATTTACAGAATACATAACTGCTCTGTTTGTACTAGCATGACATCTTGTGTCCAAGGTAATGCGGTACAACTTCTTTAGTTCAATGCAAGTGCCACAATAATTTTTGGCCAGGAACGGGGTGGTTCCAAAATATGATCCATTCTTTCATGGGCTAATGTCAAATAATCTATGTTGATCTGAATCCAGAATACAAAATTGACAAAATCTTTAGCATTATGTCCAATCAGATTCTCATATTGGCCAATTATAATGGGTTCATTTAGATTTTATCTATGTGATAGATATCTAACATGAGTTATTAAAATGGATACATATATGTGTATATATACACATATATATATTCATCTAAATGAAGACATGGGAGCTTAAAAACAGGAGGAGGCTTTTTAATTCCTCAAGCCTATTCTGCTTGCCATTCAATGAGATCATGGCTGACATGTGACCTAACTCTACACACCTGTCTTGACCCAAAATTATTATGTTAAAAGCACCATATAAACATAACATCTCATGGAACTTACTGGAGTGTTGTAAGACAAATGTGGCACCAAGTCATATAAGGACCAGTATAGTGGTACACTGGTTAACACCGCTGCCTCACAGTGTCAGGGGCCTGGGTTTGATTCCGGCCTTGGGTAACTGTCTGTGTGGAGTCTGCACGTTCTCCCCGTGTCTGCGTAGTTTTCCTGCGGGTGCTCTGGTTTCCTCCCACAATCTGAAAATGTGTAGGTTAGGTGGATTGGCCACTCTAAGTTGCCACTTAGTGTCAAAGATGTGTAGGATACATGGATTAGTCATGGTAAATGTGTCTACCTGATTGTCTACTTGATACGTTGCAAGAAAGGATGTCCTGAAGCATGGTACACTGGGGAGACCATGCAGACGCTACGACAACGGATGAATGAACATCGCTCGACAATCACCAGGCAAGACTGTTCCCTTCCTGTTGGCGAACACTTCAGTGGTCACGGGCATTCAGCCTCTGACCTTCGGGTAAGCGTTCTCCAAGTTGGCCTTCACGACACACGACAGCGCAGAGTCGCTGAGCAGAGACTGATAGCCAAGTTCCACACACATGAGGACGGTCTCAACAGGGATCTTGGGTTCATGTCGCACTATCTGTAACCCCCGTGACTTGCCTGGGTTTGCAAAACCTCACTCACTGTGCTGTCTGGAGACAATACACATCTCTTTAAACTGTGATCAGTGCTCCTTCCACACACATTGTCAGCCACTTTAGGACTTGAACAGCAGGTTAGGTGTAAAGATTCGCATTCTAATCAGTAATCTCTAAACTGTCTGTGCTTTATATGCTCTGTCCGAGGCCAGAACTCTCCATTCAGCTGACGAAGAGGGAGTCCCCTCGAAAGCTTGTGAGTTTACTATCAGATAAATCGGTTGGACTAAAACCTGGTGTTGTCAGACTTTTTACTTTAAATGTGTGGGATTACAGGGCTAGTGTGGGGTGGGGGGGGGGTAGGCCTGGGTAAAATGCTCTTTCGAGTCAGTGCAGACTCAGTGGGCAGAATGGCCTCTTCGACACTATAGTGATTCTACGATGAGGAGATATTAGGGCTGGTGACAAAGAGCTTGGACGAAGAGATAGATTTTGAGCAGCATTTTAAAGAAAAAAAAAGCAAGTTAGGGAGGCAGAGAGGTGTCTGGAGATATTCCAGAGCTTACAACCCAGGCAATAGAAGCTGTGGCCACCAGGGGTGAAGCAATTAAAATTGCGGATTCAAGAATTCAGAATTAGATGAGTGCAGCTATCTCGGAAAATTGACGGGCCGGAGGAGATTATGGAGGGATTTGAAAGCAAGGATGAGAATTATGCATTCAAAAGCTTCTCACAGTACTCCAGGTGTGGTCCCACTAGAGCTTTGCATAGGCTGAATCAAAACTTCTTTGTATTCTAGTCCTCTGAATAGGAAAGCCAGCATGTTAATTAATTCAATGAATGAATTTAAAAGTAAATCAAATGCAGAACCACAGGTCTTCATACATTGAAGGACATACATTAGTTGTAAGTGCTGATATAGTCAGTGCATTTATTGGTATTACAACCTTGTGCTTCATGGTTTATGCAGAGGACATGAAGCAGGACGGACTTGCAGCCTAAGGCTGCAGTTTAACTGTGTGAGTTTGGTAGTTGGCAGTCAGTGCTGTGTGAGAACAAAGTACATTTGCGAATATGGTGCATGATGCTGGGAGTTGTGGCTTTCATTAGTTTCTTTTACTCCTTAATTTTATCTTGCAACTAGGAGGCTTTCCCTGGCTTTGGAGTAGTTTCAGAACATTTAATGCTGAACAAATTGTTCTGCTGCTAAAACAGAGTTGTGCTTAAACTGGTCCATACCTTTAATAATAAAATCCTGAACTTAATTACATTTATCCAAGCAGAACTTTTAATAACACTGTCTTTAGTACTCATGCAGATTTGATAAAGACAATATGACACAAATAAGTTTATATTTAAATCAAATTCTCTATAAGGTTTAGCTCACATTATAAACCTATACCCATTGACAGTGACAGATTTGGGAACTTCCATGACCTTAAGTCCGAGGCGCTTTAGTGAGGTGCAGACTTTTGGGAGAAAGTGTCGTTAATCACATTTTAAGTGCTACTGAATAGGTGATTTTTTGTTTAAGTTTAAGTTTATTTATTAGTATCACAAGTAGGCTTACGTTAACACTGCAATGAAGTTACTGTGAAATTCACCTAGTCACCACACTCCGGCGCCTGTTCGGGTAACACTGAGGGAGAATTTAGCATGGCCAATTCACCTAACCAGCATGTCTTTCGGCCTGTGCGAAGAAACCGGAGCACCCGGACGAAACCCACGCAGACACGAGGGGAATATGCAGGCTCCACACAGACAGTGACCCAAGTCGGGAATCAAACCTGGGTCCCTGGCGCTGTGAAGCAGCAGTGCTAACCACTGTGCCACCATGCCACCCCATTATTTTAACATTATGCTACGAGCTTTCGTTCCAACATAGGCATGATAAGTAGTTGCAATGATTGCATTTGTCCTCCTTGTTTTTAACAGTAGATTATTCTGTTCATATTTGTTGAACAGTTGCATTTGTACATCTCTGTAGTTTTCAACAGGACGCTAATGTTCCATTATTCATGATGTTCCTGCTTCCATTTGGTATGTTTTCTTTCTCAGCAGCGATCTGTTTGTAACTTGAGTCATGTAGTAAATATGGTGCTGGGTTGCAGAGTTGGGGGCGGCATGGTGGCACAGCCAGGGACCCAGGTTCAAATCCAGACTTCTATGTGGAGTCTGCGCTTTCTCCCCATGTGTTTCCTCCGGGTTCTCTGGTTTCCTCCCACAGTCCAAAGATGTGCAAGTTAGGTGGATTGGTCATGCTAAATAGCCCCTTAGTGTCCAAAGATGTGTCAGTTAAGGAGTTTAGTGGGGTAAATGTGTGGGGTTACGGCAAAGGATGGGGCCTGAGCATGATGCTCTGTCAAAGAGTCGGTGTAGACTCAATGGGCCGAGTGGCCTCCTTCAGCACTGTAGGAATTCTATGATGCTATGAATTTTGTACTAGATACAAGACATTTCTAGTTGGCTTGTGTGATGCATGGCACTGGTGTAGACCATTTGGACTGACTGTTTTACCAATTTATTAGGGCTTTGTATGGTTACGTTTCATTATCAGAAAGAATAAAAACATTCTGATTTATGAATGTCTGAAGCTGTTCAACACACAATTGAAATTGTTCTACTAGAATAGTGCTAACGGAGTGCTCATAAAACCTTAACTTTGAAGCACTGCAGTTATGGGTTGGGGGTGGGGGAGAGATAGTGATATACTGATAATCCAGAGGGCCTGAGGAGATGGGTTCAAACACACCACAGCAGCTGGTTCAATTTAAGTTCAATTAATAAAAAATCTGGAAGTGAAAGGGTGGCACGGTGGTGCAGAGGTTAGCACTGCTGCCTCACAGCTCCAGAGACCTGGGTTCAATTCCCAGCTTGGGTCACTGTCTGCGTGGAGTTTGCACATTCTCTCTGTGCCTGTGTGGGTTTCCTCCGAATGCTCTGGTTTCCTCCCACAACACCAGGTTTAAGTCCAACCGATTTATTTGATAGTAAACTCACAAGCTTTCGAGGGGACTCCCTCTTCGTCAGGTGAATGGAGAGTTCTGGCCTCAGACAGAGCATATAAAGCACAGACGGTTTACACATTACTGATTAGAATGCGAATCTTTGCACCTTTTCTTACTGCGTTTACCCCAGTCCAACGCCGGCATCTCCACATCATTCCTCCCACAGTCCAAAGATGTATGGCTTAGGTTGATTGGCCATGCTAAATCGCCCCTTAGTGTCCCAGGATGTGTAGGTTAGAAAGTTCAATGGGTTAAATGTGTGGGGTTATGGGAAAGGGCCTGGGGTGGGATTATTAGTCGGTGCAGACTCGATGGGTCGAATGGCCTCCTTCTGCGCTGTAGGATTCCTATGAAAGCTAGTCACAATAATGGTGTCCGTGAATCCATCACTGATTATTGTAAAAACCTATATAGTTCACTAAAGAAATCTGCCATCTTTATCTGGTCTGGTCTATATGTGACTCCAGACCTACAGCAGTTTGGTTGACCCTTAACTGCCCCTTGAAACTTTTCATGCTGTTCAAGGGCAATTAGAGATGGTCAACAAATATTGACCTTGCCAGTGTTGTCCACTTCACATCAAATAATTTTTAAAAAGTGAAGGAATAAACATCAGGGTTGCACAGTTGCACAGTGGTTAGCACTGCTGCCTCACAGCGCCAGGACCTGGGATTGATTCCCAGCATGGATCACTGTCTGTGCAGAGTCTGAAGTCTCTCTGTGTCTGTGTGGGTTTCCTCCAGGTGCTCCGGTTTCCTCCCACAGTCCGAAAGACGTGCTGGTTAGGTGCATGGGCCATGCTAAATTCTCCCTCAGGCATCGGAGCGTGGTGACTGGGGGATTTTCACAGTAACTTCATCGTAATGTGAATGTAAGCCTACTCGTGACACTAATAAGTAAACTTTAAGCAGTGAGGCTGGCTTAAATTAATGCATCTCTGGTAGA
This sequence comes from Carcharhinus amblyrhynchos, assembly GCF_965287045.1. Taxonomy (NCBI): domain Eukaryota; kingdom Metazoa; phylum Chordata; class Chondrichthyes; order Carcharhiniformes; family Carcharhinidae; genus Carcharhinus; species Carcharhinus amblyrhynchos. The sequence goes on from NC_137339.1 coordinate 13,495,767, forward strand.
TAATAATTCCTAAACTTTTTTATTATACTGGTGACAGCAAGGTGCAGAAGGTTAGACCATTTATTCCAAAGTTAACAAAAAGAAGACACTGATGCTCATCTTCAGTGGAGTTGAAGCAAATACTGCTGTCAGCCTTAGACTGATGATCCGTAAATGGGATCAAACTTAAGTGCCGGCAGGTACTTTGCAATTCCAGCTCCAATCCTTCCGACGCAGAATTTAAGGCATTCACTTATTGGGAATTAATTCACAATTTGAAAGCTGGTAATATGAGGCAACACGTCTTCATTCTTTTTCTCATAAAACTACCTCTGGACCTTGTGTCATAAATGCCTGTGAAGTGGCTGTTCAAAATTTAAATGTGCGGGGCTTCTAATAGCACTACACAGCCAATACATGTAGTGCCAAAGCTGTTCCATATGTCCCTGCTACCTCGGAGATGTATCATTTTCATCAAAGGAGTCCAGGGGTTTCATTCACATGTTAGGTCCATAATCCAGTACAGCAGACAATTTGGCAATCATTTGTAAAATATAAATTTTTTTAGACAAGAATAAAGCTCTTTCAACTGGAGCGGAAAACAGGGGACAATGTTGTGCTTTCTCACAATGCAAGGCTGAAAAGAAGGGGAAAGAAAATCTGACTCCCTGCTATGTAAAATATGCCAAGAACGTGGAATATAAAATCCAGACCTTAACATAAACTAATAACAAAGAAATTCTGTCATTGAGGTTTATTGAATGTCGTTATAAAAATGTTGAGAGGAAGTGGTTAGGTATGACTATTGTCTATAATACTGACCAGCTGTGGAGACTGAATATGAAACTTCATGGAATCAGAAAGAATTTATAAGCTGAGAACGTGTCAGGTCTGATTCTGATAAATTGTAGACTTTGCACTACTTGACCTATTGCTTCTTCAGGTCATTAAACACTTTGCAGACTCTACGCTATTGGAAGCAATAACTCCTTGACTTTGAGTGGGAGAAGGTATCACCTACAGTACAATTTGCTGCGGTCAGCCTTTTTAAAAATAATTCTTTCTCTTTTCATTTCAAGGTACTTTCTTATTTCCTACTTCACATATTTGCTTTAACTCACATTCTCCTTCCAGATTTGGACGATTATGGGTTCATGTATCATTCCCTGGGAAGAAGCTACGTTGACAGTGCAGTATTGAGTAAGTGCTGTATAGCCCAAAATGATCATCTTTTGATTGACCCAAGACATTGTCTGCAAGAAATCCAGTGGTGTTATTTGAAGAAGATCAGGAACGTTCCCTGTGGTCAATGCTTATCCCTCTATCAAGATCACTAAAACAGAATATCCGGTCATTATCTCATTGCTGTTCATGGGATTTTGCTTTGTGCAAATTGGTTGCTACGTTTCCCCACAACAGTGATTACACTTCATAAATACTTCATTGGCTGTAAAAGTGCTTTGGGACATCTGAGGTCACGAAAGGCACAATATAAATATTCTTTCTTTTCCTTTCCATTCCTTTCCTTCCTTCCTGTCTGACATGCTTTGTAGTTCACTATGTGTTGAAATATTGATCTCAGATGGATGGTTCGGATAAGGTACTTCTCCAGAGCATGGGGCAGAAAATCAGAGGAGAAGGCAGCCACCGGAGCTTTCATGCACTTCCCAGTGATTATTTAAAGAATCAGGTTGGCCGATTCTCAATATAAGGACGCTTTCTTGTTATATCAGTTTCGGAATACAAACTTTAACAAGGTAGAACTTAAACAAAATGAAAATGTAAATTTGCTCAGGACGGTATGGTGGCACAATGGTCAGCACTGCTGCCTCACAGCATCAAGGACCCCGGTTCAATTCTGGCCTCGGGAAACAGTCTGTGTGGAGTTTGCACGTTCTCCCCGTGTCCGCGTGGGTTTTCTCTGGGTGCTCTGGTTTCCTCCCATGCTCCAGAGATGTGTGGGTTAGGTACATGCTAAATTGCCTCTTAGTGTCAGGGAGATTAGGAGGTTAAGTATGTGGGGTTATGGGGATTGGACCTGGGTGGGATTGTTGTTGATGCCGGCTCGATGGGCCAAATGACCTCTTTCTGCGATGTAGATTCTATGATTCTAAGAGAGTCAACAGAAACACTGTACTGGGTGAGGAGCTTAACTGGAATAAGGTGCCTCAGTAAAACCATCAGGTTCAGATCAGGGTGAGAAAATTTGTGGCTAAGACAGAATCTCCTGTCCCCTTACTTCTTTAAGTCATTTTTTGGAAAATACAGGAACTACCACATATGGAAATTTTGAGTGTTACCTGAAGAAGTCTCTTCATTTAAGTTATTTTCTGTTTTGGGCACAGAGCATCATAATGTCCTCTGAAACTCCAACAATGGTGCAACCCTTGTCATTAGACTTGTGTAAGTAGAAGAGACGTGAACCGCAAACTACGTTTTTGACAATTTTTTAAAAACGCGACAAGGTCATGGTTAATTCAGAAATATCATTCAGTAAACACCTCTGAATTCTGCTGGCTGATTCTTTCACTGCCAGAGGCCTGCGACACTGATACCTCCAGCACTTCCGAAGAGCCGAGGGTTTCTCCTGACGGTTAATTGCTGTGATTTATTTTTCCTCTGCCAAGTTCGTGTTTGAACTGGACGTGGTGATCTATCGTTGTGTGAACTGGGAGATTTCAAGACGAAACCAAAGTGGCCTTGAGCAAGATTGCTGGGCTTTTAACATTGCTGACAAATTTACTCACTTCATCATCTTCCTCCACCCAGAGCAATGTCTTCCAAAGGGATGATCTAACTAATTCGATCTAAAAAAAATGTCATATCACTCTACTGTCATCGTTCCATTGTTGCCTCACTCTTTTGATGGCATGGGAAAGAAGCAGAATCGAGGGAGCCGGGGACTACAATTGCTTTTCTCCCCCTCAGATGATGGCCTTTTTGACATGAGATTATGCTTGTTCCAGAACAGGCATCCCCAGAGACCGTGAAAGAGGATGTCAGGAGTTTGCTTTTCTAAACTGAGACTTGGTGAATGAGCAGGGGAACAGCAAGGCTCATGTGAACAGGCTGCTCGAGACCTGTCACGTCTGTAGCCCCGGGTAGCATCCAGAAACGTGACAGCTTGACTTGTGTGTCTCTACCTGATCTCAGGCAGCTATCACAGGAACAGCCGTCTACATGCATTAATGTGAACTGGAGGGCAGTCAGCTACACCACCACAATGAGATGCAGAGCAGAGTGACTGCTCTTTTGTTCCAGAAATGATAAATGATGTTCACACAGGGACATTAGTGACTCATAGATTTACATACCCATGTGCACATATCTGTTCTCAATTTTAACTGCAAATCTATGGTTCACAATTTCTAATCCTCAAACTTCTGCATGTTCACGTTCAGGGGGTTTCTAGGGAAATTTTAGAATTGTTTTTAATGTGTTACATACTGATAATTCGACTCAGTCAGTAGATATAGAAAGTATAATGTGTTGATTTTTAAAAAATTATCTGCTTTTGTGATAGCTTGTGTTAATAATATGGAAATATGATAAAATCAATGACTTTTCAATGAAACTGTGAATCCCTTTGCAAATAAAATAGACTGCATTTAATTGTCAGTATTTAACTAGAGTGAGAGTTAGCGATGCTACAGAACCCAATCATTTTCAACCCAGGATTTGAAAACTGAAGAGTCCAGCACATTCAGGTTTCAGCTTAAAGAGGCTATTTTGACCTTTCTGCCAAAGGTTAAACTCTTAGATTGATTTTTTTTCCTTGGTAGGTTTCTATGACAGCTGTGCAGTCAGTCTCAGCATTTTACCTAAACAGTTTTGTAACCTCCATTTGCAGAATCCCTCAGGCTAGCCTTGTGGCCAGTCACAACCTCCCATCTGTTACATGTGGCGTCCAGGGGTTTCTTTTTAATGTCCCTTAATTTTGTTGTTCTAAGATCTGTGGAACAGACTGACGACCCAGACCAGATAATGTACATTACTTCTCAGAAATCTCCGGAAATTTCTTTACTCCCAAGCTTGGGAAAAAAGGTAAGTGTCAACGGGGTAAAGTGTCATCAGTATGTGTGGCGTGAATGTTTTTGCTTTGTGAGTGTCCGTTTGTTTGAAGTATTTTCTTCCAAATGAGAAAAGCACCACGTCCCACAGTGTCCCTTGCACAGGCGAGAAGACAGTGGTGTTACTTTCCCATGTGGCACAGTGGTTAGCACTGCTACCTCAGAGTACCAGAGACATGGGTTCAATTCCAGCCCCGGTCACTGTCTGTGCAGAGTTTAGACTTTCTCCCTGTGTCTGCGTGGCTTTCCTCCGGGTGCTCCGGTTTCCTTCAACAGTCCAAAAGATGTACAGGCTAGGTGGATTGGCCGTGCTAAATTGACCCTGGTGTGGGGATACGGAAATAGAGACTGGTGGGATTGTGGTCTGTATAAACTCAATGGCCTGAATGGCCTCTTTCTGTATTGTAGGGATTCAATGAATTGGGGTGATCTGAGACTGCCAATTAAGCCAAATACAAATGCAGACCGTGGGCCCTTCCACTAATTCAGCTTCTTCCCCTGGGGAAATGTTTTGGCCCCTTCCCCATGGTGGCATACCGTGGAAGAGACATTGCCCAGCGTGTTGAGAAGCGTGGGCTCAGACACTGCGCTTTCTTCCTGTAAGAAGTGTCACAACACCAGGTTAAAGTCTAACAGGTTTATTTGGAACAAGCTTTCAGAGAGCTGCTCCTTCGTCAGGTGAGTCACTCACCTTTTTTTTATTCACTCATGGGACATGAACATCGTTGGTTGGCCAGCATTTATTGCCCATCCCTAGTTGCCCTTGAACTGAGTATCTCACTCAGCCATTTCAGAGGGCAGTTGAGAGTTGACCACATTGCTGTGGCTCTGGAGTCACATGTAGGCCAGACCAGGTAAGGACAGCAGATTTCCTTCCCTAAAGGACATTAGTGAACCAGGTGGGTTTTTCTGACATTTGACAATGGTTTCACGGTCATCAGTAGATTCTTAATTCTAGATATTGTTTATTGAATTCAAATTCCACCATCTGCCATGGCGGAATTCAAACCCAGTCCCCAAAACATTGACTGGGTTTCTGGATTAATAGTCCAGCGATAATACTACTAGGTCATCATCTCCCCAAATGTGAGAAACCTCCCCAGAGCTGATGAAGGAGCAGCACTTTGAAAGCTTGTGATTCCAAATTAACCTGTTGGACCTGAACCTGTTGTGAGACTTCTTACTGTGTCCGTCCCAGTCCAACACCCGCATCTCCATATTACGGCTTTCTTTCCGTGACACAGCAAGTCCGAGGCACCAGGTTGACTTTTGACACTGGACAAATTGGCATAATTGCACCATTTCACCTGCAACTCACCTCGACCATTGTGAATGTAAGAGAAAGAAAAAGGAATCTTTCGGTAAAAGCCTCTGTGGAGAGATGGAGTTTGATGAGACCCAATCAGGGGAAAAAAGTATCTTGTAAAGTGAGTGGGGGCTGGAAAAGTGGTGGTCACAATCTAAATCCAAGCTGCAAAGTAAAGTGGCAGCTAACTTTCGGGTAAGAATGTACTCGGCAAACTTTACATTGGATGTTGACAATTGTACCTTTCCTTTTCCAATGTAGTGCAGGTTTGGGGAAATCCAGTGACTGAAAATTGCACGTGTCTTTGACCTGCTAGTTAACGTTTGTGCTTCCAAAGAAACACACATCTTGGTTACATTCTGAAACATTCCATCCCGTTTTGCTGAACAGGCTGGCTAGTGTTAAGAAGAAAAGATTTTAATGGAAAATTCCAATGAGTAGACTGAACATCTACGGGTGTGACGCGCTGACTGTGATGTTCAAGCCAAGCAATCAACAGCTGCCACCCCTTATTTTCCACCCAGCGGCCCAAGGGCTGGAATATCCTGTCGATGTTTCATCTAAATCTGAGGTGGCTAGTACGAATTGCTGTCCATTCCTGATGTTCCACATTTAGTTCTGGAGCAGATTCAAACCAGTCTTTAACATGGCCCACGCTGGCAATTGGATTTTCCTTTGGGTTGAAAGTAACTACTCCTTAGTCCCCACAATTAAACTCTTGTCTTCTCAGCAATCCACGTTTATGTTGTACCTGTAACCGAGGCCTTCATTTTACTGTGTTAGAAAACGCCTTGGGGCCAAGTTTTCACTTTCAGCTCTAGTGGGAAACCTTGCAACAAGGGCCAATGTTTCCTGCTATTTCCATGGTAGTGCACAGTAAATTTAAATATTTAAATCAGGAGCTCTAAAATGGCACCTAGAAGTACTTTAGTAAGAGTGCTTGCTCCATGATAAATGAGAACTAGGCCCCTAGCAATGTGTAAGCATTGAATTCAGTCCAGACAAAGAGAAGCTAATGCTTGATACCATAGCTGTGCTTAATAGCAAAAACAATTATTCTTTTTTGATTAAGTAATTATTTTGTTGTCACTTGTTAAGCTTTTGTTTCTCTCTGTAATGTTCCTCAGCCAGTCTGAAGACAGAACAAACATCACTTAAAGATAATTAACTGCTCCCTAATCACTGTCAACTCAATCCTAATAGGCTGACAGTGACAAGAACTGAAGGGTCATCAACCTGAAACATTGGGCGGAATTTTACTTCCTCGTCACGGGCAGGACTATAAAATGCAACTAGCCGTTCAAAAGTCCATTCACTTCAGCAGAACTGGAAGATCCCATTGGCAGGAGGGGATGTAAAATTAGGTCTGTATCTCTCTCTACAGACGCTGCCTGACCTTTTGAATATTTTTGGTATTTTCTGCTTTTACTGCACAGTCAGGAGTCATTGAGAAGGTGATGGTCTAGTGATATTAGCGCTAGACTATTAATCCAAAATCTCAGCTAATGTTCTGGGGACCTGGGTTTGAATCCTGCCATGGCAGATGGTGGAATTTGAATTCAGTAAAAAATGTCTGGAATTAAGAATCTACTGATGGCCATGAAATCATTGTTGATTGTCAGAAAAATCCATCTGGTTCACTAATGTTCTTTAGGGAAGGAAATCTGCCATCCTTACCTGGTCTGGCCTACATGTGACTCCAGAGACACAGCAATGTGGTTGACTCTCAACTGCCTTCTAAGGACATCTAGGTATAGAAATAAATGCTGGCCAGCCAGTGACCCATGTCCCACAAATGAAGAAAGAAAAAGTCAGGAGGTGAGTTAGTAGCCACACGGTTCCTAACCTCTGACTTGGACTTGCAGCCTTGGTATTTGTCCAACTGGTCCAGTTTGGTTTCTGGTTGGTGGCGATCTCTAGGAAGTTGGTAGTGGCTGAATTCAGTGGTGGTGCAACTGGATTAGACAGGAGGTTCTTACCTTTCCATGCAAAGCACATGGTTCTATTCTACGCCCAGGTGATTTATTTTAGACACCTCTGTAATGCCAGATAAATAAAGTATCAAATACCCCTTAAAGGAAGCATATGGTCAGAAATAGAATTATAAAACTTTGACCCAGTTCTTAGGTGCACACACACTGTGCGACAGATGTCAAGATTAACCATCTTGCGGTAAGATTTCTTGGTGCTGGGGAAGGGAACACTATTCATTTCAAGAACCTAATAACAGCAATAAGCATTCCCAGTTAGGGAGCACACTCACATGTGGAGTGACTTTCCCTCTATTCTATCCATAATGCCTTGTCCTCAATTTCAATATTAGGAAAATAATAGTCATCCTATGTTGTCTTTTGGTCACAGTATGGTGACAATCCTGTGCTATACATCCAAGTCCAACAGGAACTGAACTGATAGTGTCTTCAATTTAATCCACATCAGGAAATCCACAATTCCTGGGAGTTCACTGTGTGGGTCAGGGTGTGACTCACAGAGTGGAGGCAATGGCCTAGTGGTATTATCACTAGACTATTTATCCAGAAACGCAGCTAATGTACCGAGATCCCAGGTTTGAATCCCACCATGGCAAATGGTGGAATTTGAATTCCATTAAAAAAACTTGAAATTAAGAATCTGCTGATGACCATGAAATCATTGTCAATTGTCATATATGAAAAAAAATCTGGTTCACCAATGTCCTTTAGGGGAGGAAATCTGCCATCCTTACCTGGTCTGGCCTCCATGTGACTCCAGAACTCCGTGTGATTCCAGAACCACAGCAAAGTGGTTGACTCTCTGAAATGGCCGAGCAAGCCACTCATTACTGGCAATTAGGGATGGGCAATAAATGCTGGCCAATTAGAGACACCCATGTCCCATGAATAAATTTAAAACAATGACTCCTTACCATAGTGCTCTGGTTAAGTCCATTTGCTTTTAAGGAGGAAATGCCTTGGCCAGTTATGGCAGTGTCAACCATCTGCCTTGGCAGTGGAAGTGTGAGAGGTCTGGGAATTGCCATTGGTGCATCGTTGAAGGAGGCTGCCATGATACATTAGAAAAGATAAATATTCGGAGTTGATGCTTTTCAAATGACAATGATCTCCTCATGACTGACTGTCATTAAGAAATGGGCATTTGAAACTGTTGTGGACCTCACTTCCACCATAACCTGCTCCTGGCACTGTTTGTGTTGGAGACAATGGGGATGGAACTGGCATGATTGGGTGATGTCTATGGGTGGGGCATTACAGGTGGACACAAGAACTCCCCACCCCTGCTTTGAGTAAAATCTGCCATTGTTTAGAAGAATTTGGAGAAGTTTGGGTAACATGTGTCCTGCTCCAGGTTTGAGCATGTCCACCCCAGTTTCATTCTTGCTGGTCCTGTTCCCAAGACTCAAGGTCCTTGCAGCCAGCAGACAGAACTTTACCCCATTAATCTGAGCCGCACTTGAACCCAGGTGATGTGCGACTGCATCCACTCAACACATCCTTGTGTCATCAGTGCTACTGACCAGTCCAGGCTACACAATGCAGCATGTATCCTGTGACTGCCTGAGGACAGTTCCTGCATGCGCTTGATGTGCTGCTCTTGGCTTTTCTTAATGGAGGAACTCATGCACTCAAAACCCTTCAATCATGAGCTGAATGAATTCCTCCAACCCCAGCCCATCATTATACACTGCCTCAGGAAACTCAGACCGGGAACCGTGTGAGCTCTCTTTCCTGACTGTTTGGGTTGGGGGAGAGGGGGTCTGATGCTGGCCATGTTTGGGGGGGGGGCGGGGGGGGAGGAGGATTGCTGACATTGACTGCTTTGAGGGAATGAGTGAGGAGGAGAGATGCTGACTCTGATCGCAGAGGTGGGGGAGGGAAGGGGGTGCAGCTGATCTGGGGGGAGTGCGGGGAGGGTGGGGGGGGGGGCGGGGGCTGGGGGTGTTTGCATGGTTTTTGGGGGGGGGGGGGGGCGGTGCGAAGTGAAATATGCCAGCTCTGATGACAGGTAGTGGAGTGTGATCACGGCGCCCTTTAAAAATGGCTCCCAGCTCTCAGTGCAGCTGGGCTTGGCTGCTGTGTTTAGGCCCTGCTCCTCGACCTGTCAGCGTAAAGCACATCCAGCTTTTATTTTTGATTAAGTGCCATAAGATCCGGAAAAAAAAAACTGGCCTCGTTCTCTGGAGAGAAACTGAGCGGCTTTCAGTCAGACTCGGAATTCCCAATTCAAACATCACAAAAAAGCTGGAAGAACTTTGCTATATTCCAGAGAGATGGATTTGACTCCCAGTGAAAGGAGGTTATTGCTCAGATATATATTATTTCAGGCCCAGATTGAAGACTGCAAGATTAAAGATCAGCAGTGACAGTCACATACTCCACAGACCACCATGGTTACCGTGCTGTTAAACCAATAGAAATATCATTCATGGAGTGCAACTAGTCTCGGTTATAATGTTAAATTAGTAGGTAGAAATTTGCAAAAGCACCTTGGGGGGAATCTGAGAGAAGTTTCACAGAGCTCCACCTTCAAAGCTTCACTTGCAGCATTATCAACAATTATGATTCATTTGTATGTCTCAGGGTGTTGCTTTATACTTAATGCAAGATATTTAATTATAATTTTCCACATGCTTAAACACCTCCTTCGAATCACAGGCGCTACAAATTTTTCAAACCCTAGAATTTGAATTCTCCCTCAGGAAATGATGCAAAGCCATCAGAGGATAAATTAAGGCCAGGTTTATGGGCCACATTGGGTAATGTGCTTTCAAACAACTCAGCAGCTTGGTGGCCCCATTAACAGGTTATAGACGTGTGTTCAGATTTCATCCCACATCTACAGCACCTTAATGAATATAAGTGAATCTAATTATTTGTTTCAAAGTAGCTTGTTGAGATATTAGTAGGAGGGTGGGGGGTGTAACTTAAAAGGACTTACTTTATCAGCTGCGGGTCTCACTAAAATTCCAAACTTTGCTTTACGTCATCCAGTGGGCCAGCTGGTGTAAATCAACCAAAAAGCCATGCCAAAGCCTCCGATCTCACTGCTGCTGGGATTCAGTGGTAGTACCAGAATACTGTGTGCCACTACACAACACGGCTAACTACGTTTAGAAACCTTACAGTGCAGAAGGAGGCCATTCGGCCCAACAAGTCTGCATCAACAACAATCCAACCTAGGCCCTATCCCTATAACCCCACATATTTACTCTGCTAATCTCTCTAAATATGCATCCCGGGACAATAAGGGGCAATTTAGCATGGCCAATGCACCTAACCCCTACATCTTTGGGCAGCGGGAGGAAACCAGAGCACCCGGAGAAAATCCATGCAGACATGGGGAGAATGTGCAAACTCCACACAGACATTGACTCAAGCAGGGAATCGAACCCAGGCCACTGGAGCTGTGAAGCAGGCAGCAGTGCTAACCACCGTGTTGCCCCTTCAGAAATAGTACCTGGGTAAAATATTGTCTGAAGTAAATTACTGGTGTTATTGTCAGAAGTAAGGTTCAGTTAAATCAATCAAAAAGCCATTCCAAAGCCGCTGATCTCGCCTGCTGCTGGGATTCTCCAGTCCCGCCACAGTGAAGGTAGTTTAGACTGAGCACCAAATCCTCCATTCTTGCTGGCAACGGCGGGGGAACGGACAAGATTGGTGAACCTGCCTTAGATAATAAGACTTTCGAGATGGATTTTGACTGCAGAAAGGGATATTTGACTGCCTCAGAATGCTAAGAAGAGTGAATCATTCAGATTTATATTTCTATTGCGGAGAAATTCGTACGCAGATGAATAATGATGAGATTATGCAGCTGTTACAAAATAAGAGGAAATTGTTGATGACATTATGATTTTAAAATATGGAACTTCAGACTATAGGTCTTGGGAGCTGGAGATTGATTGCCTTAAGGACACCTTAAAATGTACAATGGACATCTTTCCCTCCTTCACCATGGCAACAAGAATTCACACTCTTCACAACATCTTAAGTAATAGGTTTAGTCACATCACTTGTAAATATGAAATCACAAAGCAAAAAGCTTTTAATTAATGGAAATTGTCAAACCACTATTTGAGCAGAATTCTATAGATATAAGTTCACAGTCTGGGCATCCAATGCACCTTGTGAAAAATAATCTGATGGAAATAATTTGGCAATTTGTGTGTCTATAATGTACTTCAATTTTTTTCTCAGAGATCCTAGCCATGAGACCAAGTTGGTTTGCTTTCAATATTCTACCTTTTCTGTTTCACTGGGATTTGGATGGGGAGAGTGACTCACCCTCAGGCCATTTTCACAGTGGCACTGCTGCCTCACAGCACTAGGGACCTGGGCTCAATTCCCAGCTTGGGTCACTGTTTGTGTGGAGTTTGCACATTCTCCCCGTGCCTCCGGGTGCTCCAGTTTCCTCCCACAATCCAAAGATATGCACGTTAGGTTCTTTGTCCTGGCTAAATTTTCCCTCAGTGTACCCAAACAGGGGCCAGAGTGTGGTGACTAGGGAGTTTTCACAGTAACTTCATTACAGTGTGAATGTAAGTCTATTTGTGGTTAATAAATAAACTTTACCTTTATTTCCATTGTGACCATAGAAATGTATCGGAAAGCGGCTAATGTTACACCGTTGTTTAAGAAGGGTGCCAGGCAAAAGGCAGGGAATTATAGGCCGGTTAGTTTAACGTCTGTTGTAGGTAAAGTGTTAGAATCCGTCATCAAGGAGGAAATAGCGAGGCATCTTGAGGGGAATTGCTTGATAGAGCAGACGCAGCACGGTTTCGTTAAGGGGAAGTTGTGTCTGACAAATTTACTGGAGCTCTATGAGGATGTGTCTAGGGCGGTGGATAGAGGCGAGCCGGTGGATGTGGTCTTTCTTGATTTTCAGAAGGCGTTTGACAAAGTACCTCACAAGAGGTTATTGCAGAAGGTTAGGGGACATGGAGTTGGGGGTAGGGTGTTAGTGTGGATAGAGGATTGGTTGTCAAATAGGAGGCAGAGAGTGGGGGTCAATGGGTGCTATTCGGATTGGCGGTTGGTGACTAGTGGAGTGCCCCAGGGGTCGGTGCTGGGGCCTCAGCTATTTACCATTTATATAGATGATCTGGAGGAGGGAACCGAGTGTATGGTGTCGAAATTTGCTGATGATGCCAAGGGTGTGGAGAGTCTGCAGAAGGATCTAGATAGGCTGAGCGAATGGGCCAGGAACTGGCAAATGGAATTTAATGTTGGCAAGGGCGAGGTGGTCCACTTTGGTAGGAATAATGGTAGGAAGGATTATTACTTACGTGGCGAAAAACTGCAGCAGGTGACGGTGCAGAGGGACCTCGGGGTCCTTGTGCATGAGTCGCAAAAACCCAGCTTGCAGGTGCAGCAGGTGGTCAGGAAGGCGAATGGGATGCTGGCCTTCATAGCGAAGGGGATTGAATATAAAAGTAGGGAGGTCTTGCTGCAGCATTGGTGAGGCCGCAGCTGGAGTACTGTGTGCAGTTTTGGGCGCCGCACTTACGCAAGGATATTTTGGCCTTGGAGGGAGTGCAGAGGAGGTTTACTAGGCTGATGCCGGAGTTGAGGGGGTTGAGCTATGAGGAGAGGCTGAATAAACTAGGCTTGTACTCGTTAGAGTTTAGAAGAATGAGGGGAGATCTCATTGAGACATATAAGATGATGAATGGGATGGATAGGATAGGATAGAGGTGGAGAGACTCTTCCCGCTCAGAAAGGACAGTAGGACTAGGGGGCACAGCCTCAAGATAAAGGGGGGGTGGTTTAGAACGGAGTTGAGGAAGAACTTCTTCACTCAAAGGGTGGTGAATCTCTGGAATTCTCTGCCCGTTGAAGTGGTGGAGGCTACCTCGCTAAATATTTTTAAGACGCGGGTTGATGGGTTTTTGATAAGAGAGGGGATTAAGGGTTATGGGGAGAGGGCGGGAATGTGGAACTGAGCAGCGACAGATCAGCCATGATCTTATTGAATGGCGGGGCAGGCTCGAAGGGCTAGATGGCCTACTCCTGCTCCTATTTCTTATGTTCTTATGTACCTTACATGTCAGTTACTAAGTCCCATTGTTATAAAGTGCGGGAAAGAAGCCACAACATTGGTGCTGCAGCATTTTGTAACCCTGTAGTTCAAATGTTTGAAGGGCATTACATTAAAACGTGCTATGCAGAGTAGGAGGATGAGCCTTCTCTTCCTACATTTCTCATGTAGTTAGAATCTCTTGCAGTTCCCTGGAGATTATCAGGGGAAAATAACTCTTAAATTTTTGCTCAGCTCTTTGTTATTCATATCAAAGCACCACCAACCTGAAGACAGGTTTCTTTTAGGTTTGTTTTGTTCTCCTTGCAATGACCTGTGATGCTATTTTCACTCCTTTTGTTTTATTAAAATGTACTCTATTTCAAAGCCTTATTTTTCTTCAGAAAATTTATAATTTTATTTAGTAAACCAGGATAATTACGTTAATGTCCAATTCCTAAACAGCTTGCGTAGAGAGATACTTGCTTGTGGACCATTCAAAATTATTTTGTAATCTATAGTCAGAACATTGTGTAAAGGACAATGAATTCCCACATGATTTTGTATTCACAGCATGGTGTTCATTCAAACCTTCAAAACAAAAGCAGAGATGGAGCTTGAAATAGCTCAATTTCCCACATTTCAAAAGTTCATGGGATCCTGGGTGCAGGACACTATTCTTGACAGCATACAGAGTTAGCTGTTTGGATCTGAGAGCAAGTAATTTGCACCTTCATCTCCTGGCACAGTAGACCATTTTCCCAATGTGGGCCTCTCGGTATTTGTTCCATTGACTCCAGGGCGCTTCCCAATAATCTCAGCATGCATTTGAGAAGTGAATGGACTTGCACAGAAGAGGGTGCTGGTTGAAAGGGTTTTTGGCTATCAAGTAGATGAAGATTATCTAACGCTATTTGTTATGATTATCTAACATTACCAGGAGAACGTGGAGAGAGTGCAGAAAAGGTTTACCAGGGTGTTATTAGGAGGTTATTAGCAATGAGGAGAGATTGAATAAACTAAGATTGTTCTCCCTTGAAAGATGGAGGCTGAGGGGCAACCTAATAGAAGTGTATAAAATTACGAGAGGTATAGACAGGGTAAACAGTTGGAAGCTTTTTCCCAAGGCAGAAATGATAATTACAAGGGAGCAAGTTCAAGGTAAGGGGGGAAAGGTTCAGTAGAGATGTGTGGGGCAAGTTTTTTTACATGGAGGGTGGTGAGGAGCTGGAACGCACTGCCATGTGAAGTGGCTGAGTCGTTCACGTTTGCCACATTTAAGACTTATCTAGATATGCATATGAACAAACGGGGAATAGAGGAAAATAAGCGGTTGGTTTGGATAGATAAATGTGATCGGCGCAGGCTTGGAGGGCCGAAGGGCCTGTTCCTGTGCTCTACTGTTCTTTGTTCTAACTGCAGGGTGCTGCGACTTCTCCAACATGAGGATGCAGGAACTTAAGTGAGCAACTTGATTCAATGTATTATTGTAGAGATTGATTGCTGTAATTTGTCAATATTACCATCACATCTTGTGCCAACCAGAATGGTGGAAGGCAAATTAGATGGACTGTGTTCTTTCTCTTCTTGCAATTCCCATATTTCTAGGCTCCAGTGTTCATAGCGTAGCCAAGGTAAATAATGTAAATAATAGTTATGTGAAATAGGCCTTAAAACTGTAAGCATTTGAGGACATTCAATGTTTTGGAAAAACCTCAAAAGCAGTCATTTAGTAAATATCCATTGGTTACTACTTGCTGTCTGTGAAATCTTTAGGTAGCACCTTCCAAATCCACAACAACACCCATTTAGAAGGACAAGGGCAGCAGATACATGGGAACACCACTCCCTTCCAGACCACTCACCATCCTGACTTGGAAATATATCAGCCGTTCCTTCTCAGTCGCTGGGTCAAAATCCTGGAATTCCCTTCCTCAGGGCATTGTAGGTCAACCCACAACACACATGACCTGCAACGATTCAAGAAAGCAGCTCACCATCACCTTCTCGAAGGTAACTAGGGATGGGTAATAAATGCTGGCCAGTCAGCGACTCCCATGTCCCATGAATGAATTAAAAAAAATCAGGAACCTACATGCCTTAATTGAAAACAAATTTAATTAACCACAACTCAGTAATTCCTTGTCCTTTTGCAAATAGCTGGTGTGAGGATGTATTCTGCAATTATGGACATATGGTTGATAACTTTTCAAAGTGAGATGTGTCGTATTATTTGGCTTTTCTATGACTTGCTTCAAAAGGCCTTGGAAAATTTCAAATCCTTTTTTATTCAATGCCATTTAACCACAAGATTCATTGCCACAAAAGTACTATCTGCACGTATTGATCAACAAGGTGGTGGCATAAGGCAAAGTGTAGACACATGCACAGTCCACAGAACACCTATTCTTAATAAAAACACTCACGGGTTGCTATTTGCAGTAACTATTGAAAACAACTTGACAGTATCAGAGAGAAAGAGAGAGATAGAGAGAAATATCGTAAGATTACAAATTTACACAAAAAAGATTATTTGTCTTTTGATTGTCTTAGCAATAGCAGATTTTGTATTTTTTTAAATAAGAACTTATCTTCCTTTTGGGGCAAGTGTGTTTACACATATAGCACAGTTCATGTTGGGGGAAAGCTGAGTTCATAAATAGCAAGTATCATTTTAAAAAAAACTATAGGGGAGTCAAGGGTTATGGGGAACAGGCAGGAAAGTGGAGTTGAGGCCAAGATCAGGTCAGCCATGATCTTATCGAATGGTGGAGCAGGCTCGAAGGGCCACAAGACCTACTCCTGCTCTTATTTCTTATGTTCTTATAAACAGTGATTGTACCACGCTGTTGATAACCACAAGTCTCTGTTCCCTCTTGGTGTCCAAAATAAAGTCTTGACAATAAAGAAGGATTCAATCGACTTCGTAGTTAATATCAGATCAGGTTTGTGTCTTTTCGATAAAGGCACATTTCCATGACGAAGACCTTGGTGCAGTGGTTTTTAAATCAATTTTGTTTTCTCTTTGAAGGTCAGATCTCATTCGTAATTCTGAAACCATTTTCATTTTGCTTCTGTGAAGGTTAAGACAAAGCGTATATCAACTGCATAATCCACACATTTCATAGCTGGATCAGCACCACAGTCAAGGAGCAAAGGTGCAGTCTGTTTTTCTGCTACAAGTACTCAAGTTCCAGGGCATGTCGTAGGGCCTCAAGGTCTGCATGGCACGAGATCCTCCAGAATGGCATATTGTTCTGCGGAAAGCACAAGACAGCTTGCTGAAATGATAAATCCTTTACTTCAAGCAATCCATCTAACTGTTAGAACCTAACACCCCACAACAAGGTTCTCAATCAGAGTATTCCGTTCAGAACAATTTACCGGACCACCCCCAAACAGCTCAGCTCAACAGCACCAAGTCAAAGGAACTGTGGCAGGGATCAAAGGTCAGAGACTGGAGAAGAAAACCAATGAAAAAAGGCATTATTATTTTGGTGAATTGTTCAACTTTGTGTCATGACCACCGGTGATGGAATTGAGAATTTCTACATCAAAATCACTGTACAGATAATCTCCAATGACTATTTCTCTCCTTCAGTAATACAACCCAGATTTGACGTCAGCCAAACACACACATCAGTGCATTTATACATTACTGGTGGCGAGGGGAAATACTGAGGATGTAGGATTACGTTCTAATGGGCTTGATATTTATACTTTAGTGAACACATTTTCAGGATTATTTTCTGCCTTATTATTATATATATACTTCTTTTTATTCATTTGTGGGACATGGGCATTGCCAGCTGGCCAGCATTTATTGCCCATCCCTAGTTGCCCTTTGAGGGCAATTGAGTGCCAACTGCATTGCTGTGGCTCTGGAGTCACATGTAGGCCTGACCAGGTAAGGACAGCAGATTTCCTTCCCTGAAGGACATTGGTGAACCAGATGCGTTTTTCTGATAATCGACAATGATTTCATGGTCATCAGTAGATTCTTAATTCCAGATTTTTTTATTGAGTTCAAATTCCACCATATACCATGGTGGATTCGAACTGGGTCCCCAGAACATTAGCTGAGTTTCTGGATTAATAGGCTAGCAATAATACCATTAGACCATCACTTCCCCAACATATATATATATATCAGTTAATGTGATTTAATGAGAGTGTATGAGAGAATTCTTAGAGGACCTATTCCTCCTGGAGTTTGGGCTGTAATATTTGCCTTATTGCAGGGTAGTTCTATCTCCAATTACAGTCTCATCTAGTGAGGTCCCACTCTGGGAGCAGAGTCTTGTAAAATGAATCTTTAAAGCTGAACAGTCTTTCATTGAGAATTCCATCGAGCACTTGACCCAAATACTGAAAATAGATGCGTAAACTACACCCTCTTTGGACTAGTCCAACAAACAGGTTCTTCCAGTGCATTGCACAAAGTTGTTGACTTAATGAAATAATCATTTTTCTAACACACCCCAACCCAGCAGGTTGTAATGTACACGGGACTTGTGTAATGTGAGAGTGAATCTGGGAACAAACATTATCGTTCACTGTTTCCTCCAGGAAAGCAAAGCAAACACTAAGTCAAAGCGGTGCCAATGTGTTTGAACTGGAGTTAATGTTGCATAACTCAGTTCAGTACGACACAAAAACATCTTCACACCAACTCATCGTCGCTTTATACGATCAACAGAACTGCTGCTAATTTGGGTTGGGACTTAAGGAATCGGACTGTGAATGTGGTTTGGAACCCAAGCAGGGATTGCAGCGTGACTGGGAGTTGGGATTGCAGTTCTATCGTGTCAAATTAAATTCATTTTATTTTCTGTTGCAATTAAAAATTGTATGTTAATCCTAAGTAGAATTGTTATGTCATAACTTGCTTTTATTACCACCTCTCGAACCTTGGTTAGGCAGCACTTGGAATATAATGTTCAATTTTGGTTGCCACACTATTAGAAGGATGTGACGGCTTTGGAGAGGGTACGGAAAAGATTTACCAGGATGTAGCCTGGTATGGTGGGCATTAGCTATGAGGAGAGGTTGGAGAAACTTGGTTTGTTCCCACTGAAACGATGCAGGTTGAGGAGAGACCTGATAGAAGTCTACAAGATTCTGAGCTGCATGGACAGAGTGGATAGTCAGAAGCTTTTTCCCAGAGTGGAAGAATCAATTACAAGGGGGCACAGGTTTAAGGTGCGAGGGGCAAGGTTTAAAGGAGATGTACGAGGAAAATGTTTTACACAGAGGGTGGTGGGTGCCTGGAACTCGCTGCCAGGGGAGGTAGGGGAAGCAGATATGTGACTTTCAAGGGGTGTCTGGACAAATACATGAATTGGATGGGAATAGAGGGATGCGGCTCCCAGAAAGGGTAGGGGGTTTTAGTTCAGATGCAGCATGGTTGGTGTAGGCTTGAAGGGCCTGTTTCTGTGCTGTAATTTTCTTTGTTCTTGTCTATGATCTGGGAGATGGTGGGGAAATTGCAGCCAGTGTTTGTCATGGGTGAAAATGGTGACACCAGCAGAAGAATCATTCCCGGGTGACTGAGCAGAATTCTCCTATTTTGAGACTAAGTGCTGTGGCAGGTGCAGGAGCTTGGAATATTTCCCATGGCGGTGGCCAGCAAGAAAATACACCACATCTTCCAGCCCTGACCTCATTAACTATACAGATGGGTGTTTGAACCACACTCAGTGGTGGATCGGGCCTGGATGGCATGTAATGTCATCATGTAACGGCTGTTGTGTCTGGGTGCCATATTGAAAAGGTACCTGACATCACTGACTGACTGCTGGAGAAAGAAGGTGGACCTCCTGAAAATGAAGATAGATCTCTCGGAACATCCTGAGGCTGGAAGATGGATCTCCCTCCAGGACACTTAATCCGGAATGTCCAACTGCAGCTGTGCTCCGGATCCACTGCTGTAGTGTTGCAGGGTGTAGGGCTGAGGAGGGGGGGGGTAGCGTGGGGGGGGGGGAGGGGGGCCCTCCATCCTGAACTCTGGGAGCAGCTCTAGGCATTGTCCAGATGTGTCTGCATACCGTGTTGTTCTGGAAATATTTCATGCCGCATGCTGGCGTGATGGGTTGGACCTTGAATGGGATGGAAATGAGGTTCATGTTGGCCTCTGGTGGGTTTCCCGCCCTAACATGGCGTACACTGCTGGAAGATTCCCGCTGGTGTGAAACTGATTTCTGGGCCTGCTGCCGTATTCTCCCACCGTGTCCGCCATCGAGGGCTTGGGAGAATTCCGCTTCCCACTGCACCGTGTTAGCTAAAACTATTAACTTCCACATCACCCTATTACTACCTCCTCAACCATACAAACAGAAAGTTAGTTCTTGCCCTGTTTCTCTCTTCCCTCCCTGCAGTCCAGTTAAAACAAAACAAGCACCTTGACTTCCCAAAATACATCACTAATGCATACCATTTACTTCTTACTTTTCTTTGCGCAAGGATATTTTGGCCCTGGAGGGAGTGCAGAGGAGGTTTACTAGGCTGATACCGGAGTTGAGGGGATTGAGCTATGAGGAGAGGCTGAATAAACTAGGCTTGTACTCGTTAGAGTTTAGAAGAATGAGGGGAGATCTCATTGAGACGTATAAGATGATGAATGGGATGGATAGGATAGAGGTGGAGAGACTCTTCCCGCTCAAAAAAGACAGTAGGACTAGGGGGCACAGCCTCAAGATAAAGGGGGGGGCGGTTTAGAACGGAGTTGAGGAGGAACTTCTTCACTCAAAGAGTGGTGAATCTCTGGAATTCTCTGCCCGTTGAAGTGGTGGAGGCTGCCTCGCTAAATATTTTTAAGAAGTGGGTTGATGGGTTTTTGATAAGAGAGGGGATTAAGGGTTATGGGGAGAGGGCGGGAAAGTGGAACTGAGCCACAACAGATCAGCCATGATCTTATTGAATGGCGGGGCAGGCTCGAAGGGCTAGATGGCCTACTCCTGCTCCTATTTCTTATGTTCTTATGTTCTTATGTTCAGTATTTTTTATGACATGATTACTTTTTTAAAAAAGGATGTCACCAGCACTTGCTAAAATGGGGATCTAGCTATTGCCAAAAGCCATCACTGCTGCGGGCATGTCAGTTATTTGCAGTGAAAGTCTCTCTCCGTGCTATTGTGTGTAGCTCAGGTGTGGAACTGAGTCAGCCATTCCAATCAATCAAGCCAAAGACAGGCATGCAGGCTGCTCTTCAAGCACTGCCTTCACTACACACACATACAGCATTCACACCGGGAGACATCAGTAAGAGGCCACTTCAAACCTTTTCTTCAAACAGCCACTGAAGCTTATTAGAGTTAAATATCCTGGAAAAAAACGTTGTTTGCTCAGTTGTTTCAGGTGCTGACCCTGGGAAACAGGGCTTTCTTTGATGTCTGTAGGTCCGATCTGTCGCACCTTTGTTCAATCAGCCAGTTACTGGGATAGGGCAGCTTATCCAATAGGATCTCCACTATCTGTCATCATGGAGAGACCACCACACCCAGCCCCCCACCCCCTCCCCGCCCAGAAATCCCAGGCTGGATGCTGAAAATTGACAGATAATATAGAGCCTAAGGCATAGGATAAAAGGAAGAACAATACAGCTAATTTTAAATTTACATTTTCTGAGGTTAAGTTTTGTCAGATAGCAAATTAGTGATGTCTTCATAGAATAGAATCCCTATAGTGCAGAAGGAGGCTATTCAGCTCATTGAATCAGCACCGACCACAATCCCATCCAGGCCCTAATCCCGTAACCCTACATATTTACTCTGCTAATCCTTCTGACACTAGGGTCAATTTAACATGGCCAATCCACCTATCCTGTACATTTTAGGACTGTGGGAGGAAACCCATGCAGACACGGGGAGAATGTGCAAACACAGGCAGTGACACAAAGCCGGATTTGAATCCATGTCCCTGGCGCTGTGAGGCAGCAATGCTAGCCATTATGCCACCATGCCGCCTTTGTATTAGGTCCTTTCAATGACAACTGGGGACGTGAATAATTTGACAGTAGTGAAGGGTAGTTCTCCTGTAACAGTATGCAATGATATATATATATTTGTTTCAACAAGATTAAGGCTCAGAATATGATACTGTATGCAATGACAACATCCCAATGTTATGATGTGTGGAGTTATGGAATACCACTGCCAGTCCATCAAATTAGAATACATCAGCAATATATTTCAAAGGTAATTGGGAAGAACTGGCATCTAGTTTTAGGGTGCTATCAGGTTGGGACCTATTTGTAGTTGGAAAAATGTCTTTAAGAGCATCTTATAGTTTGCTATTTATTTGAGAAACCAATGTATAGAACCGAGGCTTAGGGTACAGGGCATCACCAAGGTTGGCAAGAATGAAATGTAAGAGACATCTGGCAGAAGTAGAAGTTTGATCCTGCGCATGACAGGAATCAATGAGGTTACACTGAGGCCTCATTTGAAGCAATTTTTAAAAACCGCCATCTAGGCCTTTTGGCTAAGATGAAGCTCGGATCAAGCACTGGAGGGGGTGCCATGCCCGCTCCTATCAGCTTGGATCATGTAGATTGAGCCCAAGACAGGAAGAATGGGCCCTGTCTTGTCAGCTTGGGTCTGTATCGTCTCTCCTGTAGGGATTTTGATTGGAACAATTTGGTTTTCAATTGGATATAACAAAAATAAAGTTGGAGAGCTTCTTGGCCCCTTGGCTAAGATCAAGTGTATATCAGGTCATGCACTTGGTCAAAGCCAATGAGGTTACACTGAGGCTCTACTTGAAGCAACTTTTAAAAAACCGACTCAGTCTTTAGGCTAAGAAGAAGCTCAGATCGAGCCTGGGAGGGAGTGGAATGCCTCATCCTATCAGCTTAGATCTGGCTTGACTGAGACCAGATAGGAGTATGGACTGTCTTGCCAGCTTGGATCTGTAATGTCCCTCATGAAGGGATTCTGTTTGGCATCATTTTCCCGGAGCTAGCTGGCAGATAGGACCAGTTGGCAGAGACGGGAAGGGCAGAATGAGACTGAGGAATTTGGAGGGATTGATTAAAGGAAACGGCAACTTAGCTTTCTCCACGTAGCTTACAGAGAGGACTATCCGTTAGGCAGTTCGACATCTGTATTATTGGAACCAGTATGAATGGTACATTCTCTGTTCATCTATTTATTGGGTCCTACACCCGGCATAGGGAAATTTGCATATTTGAACAAAATAGCACATCTGCAGGTAAAAGAAAAATACTGCGGATGCTGGGATCTGATACAAAAACAGAAAATGCTGGAAAATCTCAGCAGGTCCTCACAGTATCCGTGGGGAGGCAATAGAGAGATTCTCTCCACACAGATGCTGCCAGGCCTGCTGAGATTTTCCAGCATTTCCTGTTTTTGTTGTGAATAGCTTATCTGCTTTGTGCACAAAAGCTAGGCTCGCTTTTAAATGAGTGACTGAAAATTGAATCAGGCAGTCAAGTGGATGTCCAGGACACAGATCTTCCTCTGTCAAGAGGCTGTTTGTCAGACAAGGAATGGGGAGTTCTCAGTTACAAATCCTCTCTGGAGAAGAAATGTAAAGAAAACAAGATTTTCTTTCTTCTGTAATAAAAACCTACACATCATTATCATAGAACTCTTCCCGGGGCTCAGGCTGGCTTCTCCAGGGTCGTTTGCATTACCGCACTAGACGCTGGGAGGCGCCCGTCTTCGCCACTCTGGATTCGGGGATCTGAACCTTCCGATCAGCTGAGGGCGATGGAAGCCACCGCCCGTCCCTTCGGGGTGGCACACGCCCATCTCTTAGGACCAACTGACCCATGTAAATGTAATGCAAATGGTGTAAAAACCACGAGGAACATAAGCAACAAACTATTTCTCATGAATCTCTGAGCTTATAGGATGGCACGGTGGCACAATGGTTAGCACTGCTACCTCACCGTGCCAGGAACCCGGGTTCGATTCCTGGCTTGGGACACTGCCTGTGCAGAGTCTGTACATTCTCTCTTTGTGTCTGTGTGGGTTTCCTCTGGGTGCTCCAGTTTCCTCCCACAGCCCAAAGATGTGCGGGTTAGGTGGATTGATCATGCTAAATTGCCCTTTAATGTCCTAAGATGTGTAGGTTAGGCAGATTAATGGGGTGGAGTTACAGGAATGGGAGGAGTTGCAGGGTTTGCCGCTCTCTCGGCAAGTTGTTGCAGACACGATAGGCTGAATGGCCTCTTTTGCACTGTAATGACGCTATGGTTCTATAAACTGCATTGCTTGAATACTTTTAATAGTAATAATAATTAAAATTATAACAGTAATAATAGTAAACTTAATCTGCTTGGAATGGGTTGAAGTTCAATATGAGAGGCTTACCTTTTTTGCTGCTTGTTCTTCTTCAACCCCATCTCCCACCACAATGTAGACGGCTTTTCTTCCAAACCTTTGAATTATTCTTTCAAAGCAGCTTTCCTTCCCTAAAGGTAAGCATTACAAATAACAGTGCTCCAATCTCGGTGAGCAGTAATAACTTTGTAAAGTGTTTGCATACAAGTTTGATTTTGATAAGTGGCTGCCACTTGTGTAAAATACTCATGGGACATGACTCAAAAGTATGCAATGGAAATATATTTAATATCAAGATAACCCATAAATGTCTATCATTGCTGTCGTGGGTTGAACTATGTCTCAGAGCAGTATAGTTAAAAAGAGCATGTCCCCTGTACAGTCACAATGCAATTAGGCTAAAAAATACCATTAGGCCCTTTAGAACCATTAATGTGATTAGGCTGCACTGTCTCTTTCTTGTTTGTGATCCAAATTATTTGTCTTACATTGCCTAACTACTTACATTCAATTCAAATGTTTAATTTTAGTTTAAATTCAATTATCTATCAGTGTTGATCATGCAAGTTCTACAGTCAACATTAGTTTGACAACCCTATAGCTTGACAAAACCTCTCTCTGTTTGCCTTTATCTGACCATCGTTTACACACATGACATGTCATCCAGAAGGTGATCATCATCTATAATGCAGAATTAAATAATTTCATAACGTCTTTAAAATTCACATCTGCTTACCCGTTTTTGTAGCGCTGTAAATATTTTCTATTGGGAAGACTGTCCCCAGTCCGTATAACAATACCTTTGAGAGGGCAGGTATCAGCTGTGTTGTTGTAACGAGAATATTCACACAATTTGATCTGTAAAAGAAACCAACTCAATTTTTTACAATCACCTTTGAAATGCTGTTCCTACCTGCAGTGCCCGCGATGCCCTGCTTTCTAACACATACCTCCACTTTGTCTCAGCACTTTCTCAATCTTGAGCATCGACATCCAGGATAAAGGAACTTGCTTGTTTGACACCCATCCACCCACCACCCTGTCCATCACCGGTGCAATGTGGCTGTAATGAATGTCATCTATAAATCACGCTTGTCTAGGCTTCTTCCACATCATCTTCAAAAGCTACAGTTGTATCATTAGGGTGGCATGGTGGCACAGTGGTTAGCACTGCTGCCTCATAGTGCCAGGGACCTGGGTTTGATTCCTGGCTTGGATCCCTGTGTGGAGTTTGCACCTTCTCCCTGTGTCTGCATGGGTTTCCTCCAGGTGCTCCAGTTTCCTCCTACTGTCTAAAAGACATGCTAGTTAGGTGCATTGTCCATGTCTCTCTCTCAGTGTACCCGAACAAGCGCCCCTATGGGGCGACTAGGAGATCTTCACAGTAACTTCATTGCAGTGTTAATGTAAGCCTACTTGTGACACTAATGAATAAACTTTAAAACAAACATCTAGCAGGGTAAAAGCAGCAGGCACACAAGAACAAGACCACCTCCAAACTTCCCTACAAGTCACACATCATCCCTTCATCTTCATTTGGCCAAAATGTTGGAATTCCCTCCTTATAGTAGTGTTCACAGATAGGCAATAGCAGTTCATGGAAGTGTCTCACCCTCCTTCTCGAGGGCACTTAGAGATGGATAATGAATGTTGGCCAAGCCAGCAATGCTCACATCCCATGAACAAATAAGAATAGAAATCACACCAGCGTGCATCATCTTCATATCCAAAGCAAGTCATTTATGTAAGCTCAATCTGCTACTTGTTTTCTCCATTTTTCACCAATTTACTCTCTTGCCAAACAAAATTTCGAATGAATCTGTTCAGTCTTGACAAGTTGCTCAAGTGGCAGTTAGAATCCATAGAATCCCCACAATGTAGAAGGAGGCCATTTTCTCCATCGAGTCTGCACCGACTCTCTGAAAGAGCATCTTACCCAGGCCCTTCCCTTTTGTGCTTTATCCGTAACCCCATGCATTTACCATGGCCAATCCAACTAACTTGCACATCTTTGGACATTGCACATTGTGGGGTTGCCTTGGCAGTGAGCTCTGACAGGCTATTTGGCTAGAAAACCCATGCATGCACAAACATTCCAACAGCGGCTATCTGACAGAAATCAGGAGGTGAAGACTAAGTTGCTTAATTTGTTCTCTCACTCAAGAGATACTTAGGTCAGTTGAGTGTCTTGGGCTATAAGAAGATATAGACGGGAGAGTCAAATAGGCAGATAAGTGGCAAATGGAATTTAACCCTGAAAAGTGTGAGGTGATACACGTTGGAAGGAGAAATTTGACAAGCAAGTATTCAATGAACGGCATGACACCAGGAAGTTCTGTGGAACTGTGGTGTTTGTCTATAGATATCTGAAGACAGAAGGGAATGTTAGTAGGTTGGTAAAAAAGGCGTATGGGCCACTTGCCTTTATCAACTGAGGCATAGATTACAAAAGTAGGGAGTTGTATAGAACTCTGGTGAGGTCACAGCTAGAGTACTTTGTGCAGTTCTGTTTGCTATATTATAGCAAGGATGTGACTGCACTGGAGGGGGTGCAGAGAGATTCACCAGGATGCTGACTGAGTTGGAACATTTACATTATAAAGAGAGTTTGGACAGGCTTGAGTTGTTTTGTTTGGAGGAGAGAAGACTGGGGATGGGGGGGGGAGTGCGGGGAGGGGAGGTGCTGGTTGCGACCTGATTGAAGTGTACAAGATTATGAGGCACATGGACAGAGTGGATAAGGAGCAGCTGCTCCCCTTAGTTGAAGGGTCAGTCATGAGGGGAACACAAGTTCAAGGTAAGGGGCAGGAGGTTTAGGAGGGGATGTGAGGAAAAAGGCCTTTACCCAGAGGGTGGTGATGGCCTGGTCTGCACTGCCTGGGAGGGTGGTATAGGAGGGTTGCCTCACATCCTTTAAACTGAGTGAGAACTTGGCACGGCATAACATTCAAGGCTATGGGCCAAGTGAGATTAACTGGGAGGTCAGGTGTTTCACATGTGTTGGCGCAGACTCGATGGGCTGAAGACCCTCTTCTGCACTCTATCGTTCTGTGATTCTATGAATCGAAACATCCTTAATATCATTCCAGTTCAGAGCAGGTGATACGAAGCAGACTAGGAATTGAACATATCCCAATACCAATCCTGTTACCTATATTAATGGTGACAAACTAGGATCAAATACGCCTGTTAAAGTCAGGGCGAAACTAAATTACACAGAACCACCAAGAGAAGCAGTTTGTAAGACTCCGAAGATCTAAAGCAGCTAATTTGCTGCTTTTCACTCCAACAGCATGCTTTCAACATCTAGCTGGTTAAGAGGTGCCAGTGAGCTAAACATTACTTACCTAGAGTTAATTAGACTGAGTGCTTTCAGTGCATGTGTCAGCCACAGATCAGTTAGAGCCTCCATATCTGCCCTCAGCTGCAGCCAGCCTTCCCTCTTGGGTGTCCCAATTAAACCTACGCAATGACAAAGAACACAGGCTTAAGGAGAGTCGCTGATTTTCACCTTGTGTTGGTTATTGCACAGTTCCATAGTCAAAACTAACCAGCAAGAGAGATAAAGAGTAACAGATCGGCATTTTTGGCGACATTGTGTGAGGCTGGATATGGATTCGACAACAGAAATGATACAGACTGTTGTGCTCGTGATGAATTACTATGTTTACTTTACTCTTCAGAAAGGTTAGATGAGCTGTGAGGAGAGGCTGGACAAACTAGGGTTGTTTTCTCTAGAGTGGCGGAGGCTGAGGTGGGGAACCTGATAGAAGTCCATAACATTAGAGTTATAACAAGTCTACAACAAGTCTTTCACAGTAACTTCATTGTAGGCATCGATAGGGTAGACAGTCAGAATCTTTTTCCCAGAGTTGAAATTCTGGGAGGCATGTGAGGTGAGAGGGGGGAAAAGTTCAAATGATTCTAGGAGATGTGAAGGGCAAGTTTTTTTACACAGAGAGAGGCAGATGCCTGGAACACGCTACCAAGGTGGTGGTGCAGGCAGATATAATAGGGGTGTTTAAGGGTCTTTTAGATAAGCACATGAATATGCAAGGAATAGAGAGATATAGACCAAGGGCAGGCAGCAGGGATTAGTTTGATTTGGCATCATGCTCGGCACAACATTGTGGGCCGAGGTTCCTATTCCTGTGCAATATGGTTGAATGTTCTATGATTTACTTGTGGAAAAATCCAGAAATAGTCCAGAATCATTGTGCTATCCTTTATCTGTTTTTTTTTTCTTTAATGGCATCCTGCTTTTTCCCTTTGAAAGGAATTTCTCATTTGGGAGATACAAATAGGATTTCTATCTTAAGTGCAAGAGCAGTCAAATAGGGTGGAACTTGAAGGGCTCCTCTTGACTCATTCTGGAGTTGAACTGTCCATTGTCTGACTTGTGACAGAACTTTCCCGTTGCGATAAGAAAGATTTCAGCATTTTATTAAATTGCGGATACTTGCCCCCGACGTTGTTTTTGTAAGTGTTGTACATTTCTTTTACTCGACGATAGCGGAATGCTAATTTCCTCATCCAATCTACACCCCCATGCACACCAGAGCCTATACAAAGGTTTCCACCAACTGCTGCTGTTTGGAAACCATCTGTTGCAAAGTTATACGTGCTGTGTGGGAGGAGAGAGGAAGACTGTTAGTGGCATTAGTTCCATTAATTAGTGCACAGCTGACATTCTGAAGAATACAGCAGCCCGCGCGGGGTTTATTTACAGCGAGCAGCTCACCTCAAATCCTGCCCATTGTCATCCGAAGATACATCGTCGATGTGAACCTGGTCACACTCCTGCGAAAACATAATTAACATTAAAAACTCTGGAGTTTAAACAAAGTGCAGCACGATGAATATTCTAGTCAGCACGCAGTCTGCAGCGGAGAACTTTCCCATGTCAAGATCGCTTCCTGCATCAGTTGGGGATGAAAATGTGCCATCGGATGTTATATCAAACGCCAGAAAAATGATTTTAACCTTTGCCCTCCTACCGAAATCTACATTCTGTCTCATTTAGCTATAGTCTCTCAAGATGCTGAGGTCAAAGTTGAAACCCATGTTGGCTTTTAGCATTCCATGAGCAAGATCACAGGTTTTAACCAGTGAATGTAGTTGGAAAGTACAGCTCGCAAGGAAATGTTTGGTTCTGTATTTCTACTTGATTGCTCTGAATGAGGAGAAGTTACAGTAAAATTCCTTTTGCAGATGTTGATTTTGTTGGTTAATGCGCAGAGACTCTGAAAGCTGCAAAGTCTATTTCAGCTCAGCTTTGAAAATCTAATCAAAAATAACACTGGCTAAGTGCATGCGACACTGACAATTGTTCACAAATGGGGTTCATTCAGCAGCATGAAGTACTGGTTTCACTTTAATCTTGATTATGTGAATCAAAACATCGAACAGCCTTGACACAAATGACTCACTTCTAAACAAAATGTGTAAGCACTCATGGACTTGCCCAATCTGAGCTTTTTTTCATTCCTTCATGGGCTGTGGGCATCACTGGCGATTGCCTTTCCTAATCGTCCTCAAGAAAATGGTGGTGAGCTGCCTTCTTGAACCGTCTGAAGGCAGTCAGTGTGGTGTAGGTACACCCAGTGCTGTTAGGGAAGGAGATCCAAGATTTTGACCCAGTGACAGTGAAGGAGCAGTGATGTAACTCCAAGTCAGGGTGGTGAGTGGCTTGCAAGGCAACTTGCAAGTGGTGGAGGACAGCGCGGTGGCACAATGGTTAGCGCCGCTGCCTCATAGCGCCAGGGTTCGATTCCTGGCTTGGGTCACTGTCTGTGCAGATACTGCACATTCTCCCCATGTCTCCTCCGGAAGTTCCTGTTCCCTCCCACAGTCTGCAAGATGTGCTGGTCAGGTGCATTGGCCATGCTAAATTCTCCCTCAGTGTACCCAAACTGGCGCTGGAGTGTGGTGATTGGGGGACTTTCATAGTAACTTCATTGTAGTGTTTGTACTTGTGATACTAATCAATAAATAAAATAAATTTGTCCTTCTAGGTGGTGAGGGTCAAAGATTTGGAAGGTACCATCAAAAGAGCTTTAGTGAGTTGCTACTGGGCACCCTGTATATGGTCCACACTGCTGGGTGGGTGGTGCAGGGAGTCAACATTTAAGCTCTCACCTCACCTCCAGAATTTAGCTCTTTCAGCTCTTCAGCTGCATTAGCAGGTGAAGCTGTGAAGGGAAATGAGGGGTTGGGATGAAGAAAACCTTGCCCCCTGCATTGCCTAAGGACCAAAATAGAAGCTGCAAAAAAGTCCCATCAGAGACAAACATCACAAACCTTAATCTGGACGATAAAAAGCGGAGAGTAGAAACGACAGAAATATGACACAAGTGAACAAATGGCTATGCGTTATTGCCTATCATGATGTGCCTGAGTGTCAGTTTGTATCCCTAACTCTAACAGTAAGTTGATTGCAAAGGCAGCATTACAACACTGAACGTGCTCAATATTCTCTTTCACAGTCGGCCACAGACAACCTATTTTATGTGTTGAATTTGTACTTAGCAAACTGAGGGGGCTCTGTTCTGAAGAAAGGAAAGGAACTACTTCGCTTAATGCACTCACTGTCAGCATCAACTATTTTTAGATAAGATATATTGCCATTTACAAACTGCAGTGATTCTCAAATGTTTTCTGTCAAAGGATCCATTTTCACATGAAGTAATAATCATGGACTCTCCATCTAAATTACGGTGCTACGATCTGGAATCAACAACTGTAGATTCTGAACAAACATGGCATCAAATATGTTTTTTTCCCATGAGAAGGTCTAGAATCTAAAACCCCTCATCTCACCCCAAAACTGGAGAATAGTAGAAGATAAGAAACACTCACAAACTATTGCTCAAAATTTTGGTCGCTACTATTTCATAGATTCCCTGTAGTGCAGAAAGAGGCCATTTGGTCCATCAAGTCTGCACCGACAACAATCCCACCCAGGCCCTATCACCATAATTCCAAATATTTATCCTGCAAATCCCCCTGACTCTAAGGGGCAATTTAGCATAGCCAATCCAATTAACCTGCACATCTTTGGTCTGTGGGAGGAAGTCAGAGCAGCCAGAGGAAACCCATGCAAACACAGGGAGAACATGCAAACTCCACACAGACAGCGACCCAAGCTGGGAATCGAACCCAGGTCCCTGATGCTAAGCATTGTGTCACTGTGCCACCATTTGGTGATCTTTGTGACTCTCTCAGTTCTTCTCCATCGGCACTCTCCTCCTGGATGAGGCAGCCTGCATATATACTGACCATGTTCTGCTCCTGCCTCCCAAGCTCATGCTAAGCCCACCTCCGGCTACTGCTTGTTCAGTCTCTCCTGTTTCGACCATGGAACCTCCTCCCCATTATTAATTGCAAACCGCACAGCTCTCAAGAGGCAAACATAACCGAGGCTCCTTCCCTACTGGCCAAAATGAATTGTTATATAATTAGTCCCGTCTGAGACTAATTGTGGTGTTGCATGTTACTTTTATTGAAAGATGTCTTTCTGTCACTGTTGTAAAACATGTTCAGCAAGAGCCCAGCAGTGTTACTGATTATTTTTTGACCCCCACCCCCCCAATACCCCCCAACCCCCACCCCCGCTTTGAAAAATCTTCACTAGAGCCTCAGGGATCCGCAGACAGCAGTTTCCAACAGTAAAACCTCTATTCTGTCTTTGCTTAATGAACTCGAACATTAGAAGTTCTTTTTCTCTCGTATCACTACCAGTCACTGCCTCAGCTTGCCAATTTAGTGGTGGATAGAGATAATTTTGTACTGCGTATTTTGTACCTTTTAGAAACTTCCCTGACACAGCCTGGAACTCACTTTCTTTAAGATCTTTAGAGGGGGCAGCGAGGAGTAACTTTAATCCTTTCAGTCTGGGCTGCACTCAAGCTCAGGTCCCAGAGGTGAAAGTGAGTGTTCTAACACACTGAGCCACCATGTCCCATAAAGGCTCAGGTTTTCTTTTCAAACAGTGTGGCTTACCCTAAACCTGACACCCGCAGAAGCAAGGAAGTGACCTCTTGCACATGCCTGTAAAATAGCTGCAACCATTTTTATTATAAATCAAACTGTGGCAACCATTCACATCGGTTAACAGTTAGTCGAAACTCAGCGAAATTGACACTTTGTACCGCAATGCCAAACTGTACGTCTTAAGTGAACCTGGGCTTTTTGAATGAGGGAAATGAGAACTCAAAATGCCATTAGGACGGGGCTGAATGAGAGCACTGGGTCCCAGAATGAGAGCACTGGGTCCCATTTTTTTCTAAACGTATCTATGGGCTTCAATCAAAGGCTTTCTACCATTGCTGGGCTTAGTTCAAGTTCTCAAAATGGAGGGCTAAAGCATCAAAATACACCGCCAAGTAATCCTTAACGGCTCATCGCAATGAGTTGTTTTGCATTTCTAGTCGACCCCAATTGTCTCCAAGGAACGTGAACGGTCGCTGGTCACCAATGCAATGCATTCTAACCAGCAGGTGTCTCCAAAAAACTTTGAAAAGTTGCTATTTTATTGCACCGGCTACTGATATGTGTGTGGGCAAAGGCCCCTCCATGTGTGTGTGTTACTTATCAGTCTTCATTGGAACAGGTCTAGCCAAAAAAGTTATCCTTTAGGGGAAACTTGAGTGCGAGACCAGTTTTCAACCTTGGATTTCCCAGTTGGAAGGTTTGCTCTATCTTTACAGCAATGTGATTTTCATTGCTGCAATTAATGTGGGTCAATAATACGAGCACTCTTGAAACTGCATGTGTAATTGTTTAGTGCTGCATAGTTTTGCTATTACATGCTATGGGCAAACATTAATGATTTATTATACAAAACCATTACATATACATTTGTTCTGCAGAATACGTGAGCTTGAGTCACAGCCAATTCTACTGAAGGGTTACTGCCTGCCTATATAGTTTGCAACGAGTTTGCTTCTCTCAACCGTTAGACTGATACTTTGACTACAGGAGTAGCATCAAAAATGTCAACTAAATTAAGGAGATTGTCATCAACTTCAGGAAGCATAGTGGAGAACATGCCCCTGTCAATGGGGATGAAGCAGAAAGGGTCAAGAGTTTGAAGTTTTTAGATATCCCGGTCACCAACAACCTGTCCTGGTCCCCCATGCTGACACTATAGTTAATAAAGCCCACTAATGCCTCTACTTTCTCAGAAGACTAAGGAAATTTGGCATATCAGCTTCAACTCTCACCAACTTCTACAGATGCATTCTGGTTGTATCAGAGCTTGGTCTGGCTCCTGCTCTACCCAAGATCATCACGCAAACCAGCCTCCCATCCACTGACTCTGTCTACACTCTCCGCTGTCTCGGAAAAGCAGCCAACATAATTAGGGACCCCCTGCACCTTGGACACACCCTCTTCCACCTTCTGCCGTCGGCAAAAAGATACAACGTCTGAGGTCATGTACCAACTGACTCAAGGACTGCTTCTTCCCTGCTGCCATCAGACTTTTGAATGGACCTACCTCGCACTAAGTTGATCTTTCTCTACACCCTAACCATGATTGTAACATTACATTCTGAATATCTCCTTTCCTTCTCTATGAACGTTATGCTTTGTCTGTATAGCGTGCAAAAAACAATATTTTTCACTGTATACTAATATATGTGACAATAATAATCAAATCAAATCAAGTCAAATCAATCTTCAAATCATGTTGATTAATGCGCAGGTAAAATGATGTGCTTTCTTCATGAGTGAGGCATTTGTGCTATGAATATTTTGCTTTCTCTGCTTTCTACAATTTTTCTTCTGTTTTACAACTATACAAAAATATTGAACAAAATACTCAATTGTTCTGAAGACCACTAGCTTTCAAATAGCTGTTTAAGTGTTTCATTAAACAGCATTGGTGGTGACGCCATGGTTAGCACTGCTGCCTCACAGTGTCAGGGACACGGGTTCCATTCTCGGCTTGGATCACCGTCTGTGCAGAATCTGCATGTTCTGCGTGGGTTTCCTCCAGGTACTCTGGTTTCCTCCCACAGTCCAAAAGACATGCTAGTTAGGTGCATTGGCCATAGTACGTTCTCCCTCAGTGTACCCGAACAGGCACCAGAGTATGGCAACTAGGGGATTTTCCCAGTAACTTCATTGCAGTTATTGTAAGCCCACGTGTGATACTAATAAATAAATTTATTTTAAAAGCATCCATCAGTAGCTACAACAAGACCAATAAGATGCCTGGGTTCGAAGGCCAACCTAAAACAGAGACATTCAACAATGGACCAAGAGACGCAAGCTTTCATTTTAGTCTAAGCAATCTGTTTGTCTACACTGCTCCGACGTCTCACTCACAGCGAAACCAAGTACGTGATGAGTCAGTCAGGAAAATATTACACATTCATCTTCTGTGAATCTATAGGATCAGCTGCAGAAACCCATTGATGTCACTTTAATGCCATCTTCTGCACAAAGGGGGTGGAATTCTCCCATTGGGGACTAAGTCCCGTAGCAGGGATGGAGATATTTTCTGCTGTAAAGATGGATGATGAACCATAGCGAGAGAATGGGTTTGTGAAACGTATCAGCCATGATCGAATGGCAGAGCAGACTCAGTGCACCAAATGACCCAATTCTGCTCCTATAGCTTATGGTCTAATATGGTGCAATATCTTCTGTCCATGGTGTAATTAAATATGCATCCAGGGGTTTTGCCCTGTGTTCCGTGACGGGACAGGCTTAATGTTGCATTGATGCCATCATATCTGGGCACAATATTTAGAAGGTTCCTGACATGTTCAATGCAAGAAGAAAAAAGACAGAAAAACCTCCTGAGGAAAGTAGATGAATCTTCAGGAACACACTGGGGCTGGAAGGTGGACCTCCTCGATGACACTGAAGCTGGAATATCCACCTGATAGATGCTCCCCCACCATCCAGCGCTGTGCTGTTCCAGGTTCAGGGTCACTGGCGGCCTCCATCCTGAACTCCGGTTGCAGCCTCAGGCCCCCTGCAGGTACGTCCCAGCAACTGCACACGTTGGTGCAGACGTGTTCTGGACAGGTGTGTTTTTTCGCTGCGGTCATGGAGAATGGAGCATGGGTGCTGGGGCAAGATTTTAGTTGGGTCGTCATCTGTAGCCCATTAACCGGATAGAAATTGATTTCTCGCCAGCCTCCAGCGAGATTCCTGATAGATTATATAGATTATATAGATTATATAGATTCCATCTATATAAGGCTCCGGTCAGAGCCCATTTGGAGCACTGTGGGCAGTTTTGGGCCCCATATCTAAGGAATGATGTGCTAGCCTTCGAAAGAGTCCAGAGGAGGTTCACAAGAATGATCCCTGGAAAGAAGAGCTTCTCATATGAGGAATGGTTGAGGATCTGGGTCTGTACTTGTTGGAATTTAGAAGGATGGTGGGGGGGGATATTATTGAAACTTACAGGATACTGTGAGGCCTGGATAGAATGGACATGGAGAGAATGTTTCCACTAGTAGGAAGAACTAGAACCAGAGGGCACAACCTCAGGCTGAAGGGGCGATCCTTTAAAATAGAGATGAGGAGGAATTTCTTCAGCCAGAGAGTGGTGAATCTGCGGAACTCTTTGCCACAGAAGGTTGTGGAGGCCGGGTCATTGAGTGTCTTTAAGACAGAGATAGATAGGTTCTGGATTAATAAAGGGATCAAGAGTTATGAGGAAAAGGCAGGTGAATGGGGATGAGAAAAATATCCGCCATGATTGAATGGCAGAGCAGACTCGATGGGCTGAGTGGCCTAATTCTGCTCCTATGTCTTATGATCTTATGATCATGGTGGGCACCTTCAGAAGATCCCGCTGTAATTTCACATTGATTTAAAACTGACTTTCGAATCTCCTGCCAAATTATCCTCCCACCTACAGGGGCATGGGAGGATTCCACCCATAACCTCTGTCGTCAAGAAGAAGGACAATAACAACTTGCATCGATACAGTGCGTTTAACAAGTAAAATGTTCCAAGACACTCTGCAAATTCTTATCAAGAAAAATCTGAGCCACGTAAAGAAATATTAGGCCAGATGTCCAAGCGCTTCATCCAAACAAAATTAGCTTTTGCACAAGTTGACTTTGGACTCTACACATTCACCCATCTCCAGCTATGCCATTTTATTTCAGGCCAACTGTATGTGAAGAAGATAAATTACTTACCTCATCCTTCGCACAACATTGTCCTCTCAAAACCTCCCACACTATTTCATTCTTTCTAGGGTTATTTACAGGAGGCAGGAATTGGGCTGGACTCCCAGAATAACAGGTCTCTTCCCCTGCATCCTGTGCTTTGTGCCCAGGGAATCCACAGTCCCTGGAAGCAAACCACAGGAAAAGCAGCCCCATTATTATTGCAGATTACGATAGTAGTTCTGCCCATTTCCTCATCCTCTGAAGGAAGAAGTCATGGCCAATTCCATGTTAGGCTTTTTCTTCCAGCTCATGTGGTCATGTCCTCTTATTCCAAGCTTCATGGGAAGTACAAAGAACTTGTTAATTTATACTGGAACTGTTCTTCAGCAAATTAAGCACTTGTCCTATGTCCCTTCTGAACCCTTAGTCTTGTTTCTTTGTTGAAGACAAAATCCCTAA
Organism: Carcharhinus amblyrhynchos; assembly: GCF_965287045.1. Classification (NCBI taxonomy): domain Eukaryota; kingdom Metazoa; phylum Chordata; class Chondrichthyes; order Carcharhiniformes; family Carcharhinidae; genus Carcharhinus; species Carcharhinus amblyrhynchos. The sequence continues at coordinate 13,532,044 of NC_137339.1, forward strand.
ATTCTTTTAGTCCATTTTGTATTTCTTGGATCGCTGCCCAGAAATCATCCCGGTTGGTATTCATTCCACTTTTTCCGGAACAATCTCTGCGGGGATTCCTACATCTTACGGAAATCTTGTGCCTGATGCAAATACTGGAATGAGTTCCTGAAATTATGAACCAATGTTGGTTTATGTTCAGTGCATATCTAAAATGGTTATTAAAATTCTTCTTGAACGTTTGTTAGTTATTTCCACAAGCGCCTTGGAGATTCATGCATCGCATATTTTCTTTTTCCACAATGTGTCTTAACTAATTGCCTTGTATCCATTCACTGGGAGGAACAGAGTGAGAGAGTAGAGCTACAAAGCCAAAGTTACGACAGGAACCCCCCGCCCACCTTCAGAGATTCCGGGTGAGGGCAAACAAATCATATGTCAAACTTGGGACCAGGTGGACCAAACTTTATTTGCATTGCATTATGAATGAACTAGATAGAAAGCATGTGACACAAAAAAAGCAAAGGATTTGCAGAATACAACAATGTGTTTGCAAATATGTGCAAGTGTATGGAGAAAAGGTAGAACTTGGCACTAAATCAGAGTGGCGCGGTGGCACAATGGTTAGCAATGCTGCCTCAAAGCGTCAGGGATCCAGGTATAATTCCCGCCTTGGATGACTGTCTGTGTGGAGTCTGCACATTCTCTCCATGTCTGTGTGTGTTTCCTCCAGGTGCATAAGATCATAAGATCATAAGAACTAGGGGCAGGAGTAGGCCATCTGGCCCCTCGAGTTTGCTCCACCATTCAATAAGACCATGGCTGATCTTTTTGTGGACTCATTTACCCACCCGCTCACCATAACCCTAAATTCCTTTACTGTTCAAAAATTTATCTATCCTTGCCTGAAAAACATTCAATGAGGTAGCCTCAACTGCTTCATCAGGCAGGCAGTTCCACAGGTTCACAACCCTTTTGTGAAGAAGTTCCTCCTCAACTCAGTCCTTTCTTCTCACGGTCCATAAAGATGTACCCCCTGCTCACAGGGGAGACGCTGTCCTAGTGTTGTATCGCTCAGTTATTAATCCAGAAACTCAGCTAATGTTCTGGGAACTTGGGTTCGAATCCCGCCATGGCAGACGGTGGAATTTGAATTCAACAAAAAACATCTGGAATTAAGAATCTACTGATGACCATGAAACCATTGTCAATGATTGTAGAAACCCATCTGATTCACTAATGTCCTTTAGGGAAGAGAATTTGCCATCCTTACTTTGTCTGGCCCACATGTGATGTGTGACTTCACACTCACAACAATGTGGTTGACTCTCAACTGCCCTCGATCAACTAGGGATGAGCAATAAATGCTGGCCAGCCAGCGATACCCACGTCTCACAAATAAATTAAAAGATTAAGTGACTTAGCCGTTCTAAATCACCCCTTAGTGTCCTAAGATGTGTAGGTTAGGTGCATGGGGAATGGAATAGTGGAGAGGACTTGGGTGGGATGCTCTGTCGGAGAGTCGGTGCATTCGATGGGACGAATGGCCTCTTTTGCACTGCAGGGATTCTATGAAAATGCTCATTTGGAGAGCGAGTGCAGACATGATTGGGTAAATGCCTGTGTCATAACACTTCTGTGATTCCGTCACATGGATTTATATCAGCCTTACAACTAGGAAGACACACAGCAAATAAAATGCAGCAGCGATAAGTATTAGAAATGGGCCAAATACTTGGGGCATCAGTAAATAAATGGATTTAGCTTGGGCAGTGTAATAGTAAACAAAGCACTTTCAATGTCCAGTCATTAACAAAATGTCATAGAATAAGGAATATATTTCCACAGTGGCAGGGTAAGCATATAGAAATCACGCTAAGTCTTGGCGAAATACACTTCACTTGGAACATAATGTTCATTTGGGTCTTCGTATCATAGAGATGATAGACTTTGATCAGAGAGGGTATAAAAAAGAAAAGTTAGCTCAAATAGGATTGCATTATGGAGAAAAAGTTAAAATAGATTTAAACTTTGCAGACTAGGAAATGAATACACTTCTTGCACGGGGTGGGGCAGTTGTGAAACAGGGGGAAAATATTCAAGAATCTTTTAAAGATATTTGATTGGATAAAGTAGCCCAGATTATAACTTGTATTCATCTCACCCAAGTATCACCATGAACATAACCAGAGATTAGAAAAAAGGAAATTTACAGTGGATGTCATAAGAAACCTATTTTCCAAATGACACTCTTTAAAATCAGGTAGAATTTGTTCTGTAGAAAATATATAACTATTTCAAAGACTGCCGCTATATTCATGTATGCTGAAGGCTCCACTTAGGTGCTACACTCTATTTCAAGGGTGAAACAGACTCTCTTTCTGCATTTCAAACCCCTCTTTGCCCTCCCCTTCCATGATAATTTGCTCCAGCCCTACATCCTTCGGTGATAGCTGTGCCCCTGCCCTTCCAATTCTAACTTTTTGAGCATCCCTGCTTTAAAATAAAATTGGCAGTCATGTCTTCATAGAGTTATAAAATTCCAACAGCACAGAAGAGGCCATTTGGGCCATCGAGTCTGCACTGACTCTCTAACAGAGTATCTTACCAAGGCCTTCTTCCCTTGCCCTGTCCCCGTAACCTCACACATGTGCCATGGCTAACACACTTTGAACACTAAGGGGCAATTTTACATGGCCCAATCCGCCTAACCTGCATATCTTTGGAACGTGAGAGGAAACCAGAGCACCTGGAGGGAACCCACGCAGACATGGGAAGAACATGCGGAATCCACACAGACAGTCACCCAAGGCAGATTTGAATGCAGGACCCTGGAGCTGTGAGGCAGCAGTGGTAACCAGTCTGCCACCATGCCACCCATCTTCAGCTACCTAACTCTGGAATTCCCACCTTGAACCTTTCTGATTCTCAGTGTCCTCATTTAAGACATTCCATAAAACCTACCTCTTCGATCAAGCTTTTGGGCACCTTACTGGAGTTCTATGAGGATGTGTCTAGGGCGGTGTTTAGAGGAGAGCCGGTGGATGTGGTCTTTCTGGATTTTCAGAAGGCGTTTGACAAAGTACCTCATAAGAGGTTATTGCAGAAGGTCAGGGGACTTGGAGTTGGGGGTAGGGTGTTAGCGTGGATAGAGGATTGGTTGTCAAATAGGAGGCAGAGAGTGGGGGTCAACGGGTGCTATTCGGATTGGTGGATGGTGACTAGTGGAGTGCCCCAGGGGTCGGTGCTGGGGCCTCAGCTTTTTACCATTTATATAGATGATCTGGAGGAGGGAACCGAGTGTAGGGTGTCGAAATTTGCAGATGACACCAAGATTGGGGGAACGGCAAATTGTGCGGAGGGTGTGGAGAGTCTGCAGAAGGATCTAGATAGGCTGGGCGAATGGGCCAGGAAATGGCAAATGGAATTTAATGTTGGCAAGTGTGAGGTGGTCCACTTTGGAAGGAAGAATGGTAGGAAGGACTATTACTTACGTGGCGAAAAACTGCAGCAGGCGACGGTGCAGAGGGACCTCGGGGTCCTTGTGCATGAGTCGCAAAAACCCAGCTTGCAGGTGCAGCAGGTGGTCAGGAAGGCGAATGGGATGCTGGCCTTCATAGCGAGGGGGATTGAATATAAAAGTAGGGAGGTCTTGCTGCAGCTGTATAGGGCATTGGTGAGGCCGCAGCTGGAGTACTGTGTGCAGTTTTGGGCGCCGCACCTGCGCAAAGATATTTTGGCCTTGGAGGGAGTGCAGAGGAGGTTTACTAGGCTGATACCGGAGTTGAGGGGGTTGAGCTATGAGGAGAGGCTGAATGAACTAGGCTTGTACTCGTTGGAGTTTAGAAGAATGAGGGGAGATCTCATTGAGACGTATAAGATGATGAATGGGATGGATAGGATAGAGGTGGAGAGACTCTTCCCGCTCAAAAAAGACAGTAGGACTAGGGGGCACAGCCTCAAGATAAAGGGGGGGCGTTTTAGAACGGAGTTGAGGAGGAACTTCTTCACTCAAAGGGTGGTGAATCTCTGGAATTCTCTACCCGTTGAAGTGGTGGAGGCTGCCTCGCTAAATATTTTCAAGAAGCGGGTTGATGGGTTTTTGATAAGAGAGGGGATTAAGGGTTATGGGGAGAGGGCCGGAAAGTGGAACTGAGCCACGACAGATCAGCCATGATCTTATTGAATGGCGGGGCAGGCTCGAAGGGCCAGATGGCCTACTCCTGCTCCTATTTCTTATTTCTTATGTTCTGACCACCATCTCGTCATGTGGGTCAGCGTCATACTTTGTCTTATAACGTTGCTGTGAAGCACCTTGGGACATTTATTACATGAAAGGAGCCAAGTAACTGCAAGTTGTCCTTGACGCGTTAGGAAATTTATGTTAGGCAAAGTGTGTGAGGCAGTGCTGAGATATCAGGAATACAACATCTATTGTTATTTTGTTGTTTGCAATGATTGTGCTGAAACACACAATTCCTTCACTTCAAATGTTTTCAATGCACTTTTTTTTAACAAACTCTTCTCTTCTAAAGGCCTTGGGTTTTATTTTGTGCACAATAATTCTTTTAATGACAGCAATATATCACCCAATATATTGTGCAGACTGCTGTCTACACAGCTAGTACAGTGCCCCTTTAAATGGTTGAACATGACTTCCACTGGAAATATGATTCCGAAAGATTTTCCCTGTCAGGCAATTGCTTCAAACTTGGCCTGATCTGGGGAGAAGTTCTGCCAACAGCATATAACTGGCTTCTTACCCTGCACCTTTTTTGTAAGGCAGGTTGGCAGGGTTTTATATTAAGACTGGAAGGTAAAACAACATGGTGGGCACTGGCTACACGGCAACATATTTCTTTAAATGAAATGTATCCATCATTTCTTGCAGCAGCAACGTATAATGACTGGGGTGCAATTTTCACATTTCCATTTGAGTATCTAAAAACTCCAGGCATTCCCAAAGGGAATGATGCTGCAAACTCTGCTATTTTTCTAATGGTTTATGAGGAAACCTTTTTCAAAAAGAAAGTAGATTAAAATTATTTCTTTTTGTCAAAATGAATTAAAATAAATACTTTTAAAAATTATTGGATGATTCAAAATATGAAAAGTATTGATCATTCTTGAATTCCACTTTTTTTTATTGAATTCTCTGCAATCCTTTCTTTCTCTTTCATTGGCCTATATTATATATCACTCCTTGGTCAGGTGCAGAGGCAGGTACCACACCCTTTCAATATTTAATTATGAAGGCGTGGATGAGAGTGACCCACGGAGATTTAGTTACCAATTATTCCCCGTTCTCCTTCCTTCTTGGGGTGAAACACCATTTTCTTTTTGCCTCTCTGTCCAACACCACAGTGGAATTTGGGAAAGCACCTTTCAAACAACTATTCCAAAAGATAGGTGGCTACGGCATCATCTATCTTAATGTTTTTCAACTGTCATCGTCCTCTCTTCCTTACTAACAGAGTGAGGAGAACAATTTCTTCCTGGCTTTTACATTCGCAAATCACAAGTTAGGCTGAGTCTGCAGCCAGGTCCCTTTTTATAGGATGTTTGCCTACCTCCCAACAGTCCTCCAGGAGGATTGGCTAGGTGGGGTAACAATGGTTAGCACTGCTGTCTCACAGCGCCAGGAATCCGGATTCAATTCTGGCCTTCGGTGACTATCTGTATGGAGTCTACACATTCTCCCCGTGTCTGCATGGGTTTCCTCAGGGTGCTCTGGTTTGCACCCACAGTCCAAAGATGTGCTGGTTAGGAGGACTGGCCATGCTAAATTGACCCTTAGTGTCAGGGGGATTAGCAGGGTAAATACGTGGGGGTTATGGGGATAGGGTCTGGGTGAAATTGTTGTCACGGCAGACTCAATGGGCCCAACGGCCTCCTTCTGCACTGTGGGGATTGTATGATTCTATGATTCTATGTGTGGCGAGGTGCATTGCTCCTTCCCCATCTGGCATGACCCCACATGATGTCAGCTCAGTATTCAGAGACTTGAGCTCTCGCTGCTCTCCCACTTGCTGAGGCTTCTTTGGTTGTAGCAGAATGAAATTTGGAAATCCTCCAGGCAAAAAATCGAAGACTTGATTCACCAGCAAATATGTCCCTCAACATGTGCCCCCTAACTCTTCACCTGCACCCCCCACCTCCCCCTGCCCTGTCCCCCCATCTCGTAACTTCGCAAGAGGCTCCTACTGCACGGTAAAGCATGTTTCAACTTGACATTTTAAAAGCTGTAATGGCATTTGTGTGCTCCAAAGAAAAATTATAGAATTGTGAAGATAGTTCTGCCAGCCTCCTACCTCCTCTCTTTTGCTGATCTCATTTGTGGACTGAACAACAGCATCAATGGAATTTTTCCATCTGAACAAGAAACTTTTGCCCACAAATTTAAGTTTAGGTTTATTCATTGGGTGTCACAAGTAGGTTTACATTAACACTGCAATGAAGTTACTGTGAAAATCCCCTAACTGCCACACTCTACTGCCTGCTTGGGTCCAATGGGGGAGACTTTAGCACGGTCAATGCACCTAACCAGCACATCTTTCGGACCATAGGAGGAAACCTGAGCACCCGGACTAAACCCATGCGGACATGGGGAGAACATACAAACTCTGCGCAGATGGTGACCCAAGCCAGGAATCGAACCCAGGTCCCTGGCGCTGTGAGGCGGCAGTGCTAACCACTGTGCCACTGTGCCACAAAGCGATTAACAAATTTATAAAGTAAAAACAAAAGCTGCTGCAAACACACAAAAGAGGCTAACCCCCAGCGCTGATAGAAAGATAGCTTAACTTTCCAACTGAGTTTAAATGAACAGTTGGACTCCAAACATAAATCTGTCCTTTTAAGAAAAATATATAGATGATAATCACCTTGTTGTATCCAGCCTTTAGATTTTTATTTGCTATTTCCCAGATTGGTAACTCACTTCTCACCACAAAGCACCCTTTCAGTGCGGAGACTACTGCCTTGCAGAATCCATTGTGGATTATCTGTGCACACTGGATTGTACTGCTACCCAATTCCTATTAAGACACAGCTCAAACTGTCTAAGCAGTTTGGTATTTGCTTGGGATCTGTGTTTTCCATTTTCTTCTTTTTTCACTGATTGTTCAGTACAGGAACGTGCAACACTGGTAGCTATCACATTACTGACTTAATGAAATACCATGAAATTAACTGAGACACTACCTCAGAACCCATCAGCAGCCGCTATCGGATTACTGACTAAGTGACTGGTACAGAAATTGACCGAGACACTAGTTCAGACTGGCAAGTAGGACTACTTTATTGCTACTTTTTGAGACCTTTTTTTTTCTGTTTGCCATTTTTCTTGTCTTAAAACCCTGTACAACTTTTATTAAGCAAAGGCAGATGAAATATAAGAAACACTCGCTGGATGCTAAACTTCAGTCCCCATCCTTCAATAAATCTGGTAAAGGTGCAGGCTGCACACTCACTGTTTCTTTTGAATACAGACAATCCAGCAGCAGGCAGAGACCTTTCCAAAGGTTACACTGAGCCGATCTAAATGGCCTGAACGACCTTTTCACATGTCTCATGATTTAATATGTCTGTATCAGTATAAATGTACTATACGTGACCTACCTGGTGCCTTTTATTTCCCAAGTACTGCTGGTCCTACCTCTTTGAATAGGGTTAGAGTAAGTTCAGCACTCAGAGATAGGGTTATACAGCATTGTCCTGTCAATGCGGCTGCCTGATGGCAGCGTGCAATTGCTAAATTGACCTCAGTCGTCCCCGGTTAACTCGATATCTCTAAAGTGTGATTCACTCTCTTTATCCAACATAGTTGCTTGGGCTTAAACTGTTGGAACTAAAAATTCCAGCTATAGTGCACCAACAACTGAAAATTTACCAGCATTATTTCCATATTCCCTCCTTTCAATGCACTTACATATGAGAAGATAGGAACAGAAGGAGGCCATTCAGCCCCTTAAGCCTATTCTGCCATCCATTTAAACCATGGTAAATCCATACCTTAACTTCATTTACTTGCTTTGGTTTCATTATTTTTAGTATCCTTGCTGAGTAAATATCTATATATCAATCTCAGGCTTGAACTTTTCAGTTGACGTTGCCTGAACAGGTTTTTGAGGCAAAATGTTGCAGTTTTTTTATGATTCCCATTTATATGAAGAAGTGCTTTCTAACATCTTTGAAGATGTTTGAAGACATTTAATGAAGCAATAGCAACAGGTTTTAAATTGGGTCAGTCCATTAGTTTCATCACTCACATCAGGCGCAAATGTGCAAAGTCATCTGACATTCATTTGCATGTAATTTTTGTTGAAATACAGGATACAGGATAATTGCAGTTACATAGAAAGGTTGGAGAAGTTGGGACTAGTCTCCTTAGAGAAGAGAAGGTTGAGAGGGGATTTGATGGAAGTATTCAAAATCATGAGGTTTCTGGGCAGAGTAGATAGGGAGGAACTAGTCCCATTGGTGGGAGAACCATGAAGCAGAAAGCATAGATTTAAGATCATTGACAAAAGAAGCAATGACCACGCGAGGAATGACATTTTCATGCAGCGAGTGGTTAGGATTTGGAATATGCTGCGTAAACATGTGGTGAAGCTTCCAAAAGGAAATTGGATTATTATAAAACCTGGGTTAGGCCGCATCTGGAGTATTGCGGTTCTAGTCACCACACTACCAGAAGGACGTGGAAGCTTTGGAGAGAGTGCAAAGAAGGTTTGCCAGGATATTGCTTGGTCTCGAGGGTGTTGGCTATGAGGAGAGGTTGAATAATAGATCTGTCTTCACTGGAAAGATGAAGGCTGAGGGGAGATCTGATAGAGGTCTACAAAATTATGAGAGATAGACAGGGTGGATAGTTAGAGGCTTTTTCCCAGGGTGGAAGTGTCAATTACAAGGGGGCACAGGTTCAAGGTGAGAGGGGGAAAGTTTAAGGGAGATGTGTGGGGGAAGTATTTCATGCAGAGAGTGGTGGGTGCCTGGAACGTGCTGCCAGAGGAAGTGATGGAAGCAGGCACATTAGCTACATTTAAGGGGCATCTGGATGGTTACATGAATAGACAGGGAATAGAGGGATATGGTACAAATAAATGCAAAAGTTTAGTTTAGTTAGGGAATCATGATGATCCACAGGACTGGAGGGCCAAAGGTCTTGTTCCTGTACTGTACTTTTCTTTGTTCTATCAGAAAAGGACAAATTTGCCGGATTAGGGGGAAAAGGCAGTGAAGTGGCACAATGTAAATTATGATGGGCTGAATGGCCTCCTTCTGTGCTGTAATGATTTCTATGACTCTATGGCAAAGAAATTTTGCAATGGGATTTGCTTCAAATTGCTCAGGTGGGGGCGTAGTAGAGATATGATAGAGCCTCTTCTGTGCTACAAGCTTCTATAATTCTATGGTTTCATCCTACATTCCCACCCAGTGAGGATTTCAGAAAAGCCATAGAGAGTGGTCAAGTGCCAACCTATTCAAGTGCAGATCACTGGAAAAAAACTGGCAACCAATTCTCAGCTGCACTGCATCCATTTTCTAAGCACTGTTTTTGCTCCCCTTTTTGAAACCTATGTGTCAGAGGCTCTTGATGAAAAGTTGACGGTACTCTTTTCGTGGAACCTCTTGCTCTCTCGCTGCTGCTGCACATGCTCTTGTTGCAATAACAGGTGGCTTTGAAATTAAACTGCGCCTCCTGCAAATCACAGTCCACAAGTTAAACTCCAAGTGAATGGGATTGTCAGCTCTGCGCTGAAAGCGTTGCCTTTCAATCACACTAAATCCCTTTATGTAAGCATTGACCACATTTACAAAAGCACAGAGAAGTACTTAGCAAAGGAGGCTTGAACACTGCTTGGGAGGCAATTAAGCCCCTCCATCAGATTTTCTCATCTCTCTGTCTTTTCTCCCAGGTAATCAGGTATGGCTGCTCTGACACATTGCCACCTCTGTTCTCTGCTTAAATACATATTTTCCTCCTCACTGCACTGAGTCTATTCAGATGTGTCATTAGCAAATGGAGTTCTTAATTATCTGAATTAAGGGACTATGTAAGGCACAACCTCCCCCAAACCCACAGTACAATGTTGTTCCGCATTCTACTATTAATTATGTTTTTTCTTTAGATGTTCAGAAGGACTAACCTGCGTAATTCTAACTGCCCAAATATCACTGATTTACCAACAAACATTGTCCCTAAATTTACAGAGTAAAATCTGGCTGCATAATTACTAGGTAAAAGAACTTGTTCTAAAAAGCCAAGAAGATGTAAATCATGTGTCACATAGTCTGTAAGGGATTGTGACAAGAGTTTTAAATACAATAGTATTGTTCTATATTGTAAGTTTTAAAGCTTATCTTATTTATTATGGTCATCACAATTAGGCTTACATTAACATTGCACTGAAGTTACTGCAAAAATCCCCAAGTCGCCACTTTCCAGTGCCTATGCGTGGACACTGAGGGAGACTTTAGCATGGCAAACTAGCATGTCTTTCAGACTGTGGGTGTAAACCGGAGCATCCGAAGGAAACCCACGCAAACATGGGGAGAACATGCACACTCTGCACAGACAGTGACCCGAGCCAAGAATTGAACTGGGGTCCCTGCCGCTACGAGGCAGTAGTGCTAACCACTGTGCCACCATGTTACCCACAAAGCGGCATCCCTAAAATCTGTGACATAACCTGCTGTTGCAACGTCCCCAAACCTTAATGCCCTATATCCCTCATTTTCTCTTCCTAAGGGCAATCATCATGCTTACAAAACCAAAACTCTGAACACTCAATGCCAACGGGTCAACAATTTACCTTGTCTTCCCTTTTACTAATTTTACCCTGAGCGTTATGTTTGCATTTATATAAATCGGCCTTCACTGCTCTGACCAAAACAAACACAACAAAATGATCCAGAATCCTGAAACATTTTCTCCCTTACATCTGGCCTCAAAATATGATTTTATTGAATATAGTGCCAAAAATTCTGTACTTACCTGATAAGACAAGAATCTTTCCAAGCAAACATGCATACATGTGCAAAAATTATGAAGAGGAACATTGAGCATTAACATTCTTGGGTCACTTTATAGGGGTTGGATAATATCAGATGTGCATTGTGCAGTAAATGTGAGGATTATCATGTTACTTGCTGAGGAAATTCTTCAAAAATTACAGACAGGAAATGAGTTTGGATTACCTGTATCTTTTTGTATATACACGCCTGATGTTATTTGAACACTAAAATATGTCCGAGGGAACATAGCTCTGATACAAACGGACCCAACGAGTCCATTTAATTGGACCAACTGCATTTAATTCATACAAATGCACAAAAGGATAAATAACCAAATCCATCAACACAGCTGCAGAACTAAAACAGTGATTCATTGCAAGTGAATGCAGGTCAATGAGTAAATATGTCACCTGGGGTCCAAGATCAGGTTTGTTCACAGGTCCGTGCCAAGCTTAGCGGGTGGCATGGTGAGGTCTGCAATTTGTTGCAGTGCCCTGCAACAGGAGGGCAGACATCCACAAGGGTTAGCTGCCAACCCTGACTACATCCAGTGTGAATGCACAGATAATAGTCTCTACTTTTTCAGGAGGCTAAGGAAATTTGGCATGACCGCTACAACTCTCACCAATTCTTACAGATGCATGATAGAAAGCATTCTTTCTTTCTTTTATTTACCAGTGTCACAAGTAGGCTTACACTAACACTTGCAATGAAGTTTCTAATTGTATCACAGCTTGGTATGGCTCCAGCAATGTGAAGAAAGTAGCAAAGGGTTGTGAATGAAGTCAAGTCCATCACGCAAACCAGCCTCCCCTCCACTGACTCCATCTACACTTCCCGCTGCCTCGGAAAAGCAGCCAGTATAATCAAGGATCAAGAATCACACCCCAGATATACTCTCTTCCACCTTCTTCCATCGGGAAAAAGGCACAAAAGTCTAAGATCACATACCAACTGACTCAAGACCAGCTTCTTCCCTACTGCCGTCAGACGTTTGACTCTTGTATTAAGCTGATCTTTCTCTACACACCACCTGTGACTGCAACACTGCACCGTCACCTTTTCTTCTCCCCTATGTACTGTATGCTTTGTCTGTATAGCACGCAAGAGGCAATACTTTTCACTGTATCCCAATACAAGTGACAATAATAAACCAAATCAAATCAAAGAACGGCATTAGACTCAGAGAGGTTGTAAATGCCCACAGGCTGTAGCACACCTGCTAAACATCCCCTCAGGTAATCAGATCCATTATTGTCAACTGAATTGAGTACTGGATGGTACACGTAACAGCAACCAATGCAAAATCATTGGTAATACCCTATGGCCTTGAACCAGTTCTTCTCTATGCTTATTGCCCCATCCTCCTCAACAGCCGCCTCCTCTCCCTGCCCCCCCCCAACCCCCGCCACCCCCCACCACACACTTTGGTTGCATACTTTTTCAACATTCTCTGTCAGGCTTACATGTGAGACATAGTTACTTAAGTGAGGTGTTGGAGGATTGCCAGTAGCTGTGGAGCCACATCGCAGAATGAGACACTGCCTTCAGCAGAAATGTGAAGAAAAGCGGATTTAGAAAACGTGAGTGCAGGATAAGCTGAATAAAATTAATATTATTTTGAAATGTCTCATTGTCACTGACAGATATGTCTGAACCTATTTGGCAATTACGAATATGCAGGCAATTTTGAATCCTGACTTGGCATTCTACAATAGCTTTGGTTTTATTCAAAATAAAGTTCCTCCTTACCTCTAAGTCATTGAAGAATAGGTGCATGTCGGCCAAATTAAAAATCATTTCCTCCATTCGCAATCCAAGCGACACTGCGGTGGGTGTATCCTGTCAAAAGAAATGGCAGATTTAAGCCAAAAGCAAAATACTGCAGATGCTAGAAATCTGAATTAAAGGTCCTGACTTGAAAAGCTGGCCGTAATTCTCCAGTCTAGCACACCCCGCCAGCGAGAACAGAGAACTCAGCACTCAGCCAAATCGCCTTTAACTGCAGCAGGATTGGAGAATCCCAGCCACAAATGAAATGAATACTGTCCCAACCATTAACTCTGTTTCGTTCTCCAGAGATGCTATCAGACCTGCTGAGTATTTCCAGAATTTTCCGTTATTTATAAGTAGATTCAAGCTCCAGTTCTGAGAGCCCTGGTAAGTTTTAAGTTTACTTATTAGCATCACAAGTAAGCTTACATTAACACTACAATGAAGTTACGGTGAAAATGCCCTGGTCACCACACTCGGGCACCTGTTTGGTGCACTGAGGGAGAATTTGGCATGGCCAAGGCATCCAACCAACACATTTTTCAGACTGTGGGGAAGAAACTGGAGCACTCGGACTAAACTCACACAGGCACGGGGAAAATGTGCAGACTCCGCACAGACAGTGACCCAAGCCGGGAATCAAACTCAGGCCCCTGGTGCTGTGAGACAGCAGAGCTAACCACCGTGCCACCCTTTAGAGACTTGTTTAAGCGTATAGATGCAATTATTTTGCTCTTTATTTACATTCCTTTAGGGACAGTTCATAAAATATTTTCTAGCTGTCAAAAAAATCATAGAGTGATCAATTAATTCCATCAATGGGCTGATTCACAATGTGAGTCACACATACAGAGAGAGTGTATACTTTGAGACAGAGAGCAATGCACATTTTGAGTAACCTCTCAATTGTAACACAATGACTAATGTTGACGTAAGTCATAGAGTACTAACAGGATAAAGCATAAAGAAAGAATTTGTATTTATATGGGACCTTCACAAGTTCAGGCAGCCACTTTGAACACTCCAGTGTCTCGCAAACAGCAATGAAGTAGGATAAAAATTGTTACAATGGCTGTGGTTAAGGGTTAAAGGTTGGCGAGCGCTTTGGGAGAACGCCCCTGTCTTTCTTTACAATAATAGCTTGGGATCTTTTACATCCACTTGAAGAGGAAGATGGGGCCTGGGTTTAATGGTTCATTTGAATGCAGCGTTCTCTCAATATTGCAGGGAAATGCTGGCTTCTGTTATGCGTTCAAGTCGCTGGAGCAGGACTTGACACCACAACCTTCTGACTAAGAGGTGAGAATGTTAGCATGAATCCAGGCAGCAACCTTGTACTGAGCACCTTCAGTAGCCAAGAGTGAAACACTCATTCATGGCATTGTTTACGTAACATAATGGTCACAGGATATTATACATACAGGCTACAGACTGCATAAATTATGGCTGACACAAACTAACATGCACATTTGTAAAATATATTTTATTTCATTCCCCATCCACTGGAATGTCGCAATTTTTCATTTATGACGGTCTCATCACCATTAATTGTCAGTTGGTCACAGGTAAGGCATCAGACATGATAATGAGCTAATTGTGCGTCTCATGTCACTGGAGTAAGCTATAGTTAGGACAAATGCATTGACAACTGCAGGCAGAATTTTACTATCCCTCATTGGCCTGTTTGCAAGTGGGAGTGCCCGTAATATTGCCTGAGTGACCTTCCTTCTGCCCTGCTGCTTGTCCCTGACCTGTCCACAATTTCATACAGGGCAGCCCTTCCCCAGTTGAGGCCCTTACGTGACCTATTAATAGCCATTTTAGGGCCATTTCATGGCATATGGAGCTCTGGGAAGGAGGTAGGGTGGGCGCAGGAGCAGGGGGGACTGCCCAGCTGATCTCCCTGTTTGGGCCTCCGATGGGAAGGAGGGCCACTTTGCCTCAAAGGCTCCCTTTCCACATTGGCTGCTTCACTCCTAAGGTATGCTCCCTTATGGGTTCTCCCTCCTCCACCTCCCCCCATATCTCTTGCTTCTTCATCAAGAAACTCGATCCCCTCTTCCCAACCCCCTGACCCTACTTTCCCCCCTTAGCTCCTCCTGGACTTTGGGACTTAGAATTTGGGGTCAGCTCATAATCCCAGTCCTGGCCACTGTGACACTCTCGTTGCTGGGGCTACAGAACTACCAGCCAATCAGATTGCCTGGCAGCTCTCTGAGGCAGGGCCTCAGCCCTAAAAGAGGCAGAAGTCCCACCTCCAGCCAATTAGGGTGTCTAATGATTGTAGGGTGCTGTGATTGGGTGTTGGGGCAGGAAATCCCCCCACCTCAAAACCCTGCCTCATACGTTTAAAATCTGAGGAGACTTGCATTTTCACCCAATGCCTTTGTGAAGGAAAAAAAAATGTTTTACTTGGTTGGTTCCTGGAACATGCTGTCAGTGGAGGTGGTGGAAGCAGGCATGTTAGCAACATTCAAGGTGTATCCTGATAGACGCATAAATGGGAGGCAAAGGAGAGATAGAAAGTGTGTATCGGTGTACGCTTCATGGGCTGATGGGCCTGTTCTATTCTTTGTTCGTTGTTTGTTATTTGTGTTAGTCCCTTAACCATAATAGTGTTTTTTTTAAATGCTTTGGTTTGGTGATATGACACCTTTCCAGGATATGGAAAATTCTGGTTTTCCGGTGCGCTTCATCACATTATCTCATGTTTCAAATGAGGGGCTTTACTCATGGAAGTTGGCCAATGAGGAGCTGGGTCTACACTGCTCCAGAATTCTGCACAGCTGTTGCTAAAAATGCTAGTGTTAAAAAATTCTTGAACAACGGAGAGTCCACCACCCCAACCCCCTGCCTACCCCCCAAACCCCCCACCACACTCCCCCACCCTTCACATTAGCCCAAGCGCTCCATCACCAATCACTGCAAGTGACCCAAAATTCACCTTTATAAAAACTGGGCAAGCTGCCTGTGGAGGCACGGCTAGAGAAAATGTGGTTTTCATGTTAAAGTGGATTTGCAACAGATACTTTCAATTTCATTCAGTGCTGGAGCAGGGTCTGCGTGGAGCTTGTCACCGGTGTGTTGACAGGCTACTGTAAGGAGTTCTTTAGGTCAGATTGCAATGTGGAGCTCCACAGCACTGCAGCAGCATTTTTCAAGTTTAAAGTTCAAGTTTATTTATACAAGTAGGCTTACATTAACACTGCAATGAAATTACGGTGACAATCCCCTGGTCGTCGCACTCCAGCCCCTGTTTGTGTACACTGAGAGAGAATTTAGCATGACCAATGTCCCTCATCAGCTCGTCTTTCAGACTGTGGGACGAAACCTGAGCACTCGGAGGAAACCAATGCAAATGTGGGGAGAACGTGTATACTTCGCGCAGACAGTGACTCAAGCCGAGAATTGAACCCGGGTCCTGGCACTCTGAGGCAGCAGTGCTAACAGAAAGCAGTTAGAATTTCTCCACTCTTTTTAACAGGCTATTTTTCAATATTTTCATTTTCTGATGTGATAAATCCCATTCAGAGGATTTTACTGAGGAATTTGAATTTTCATGTCAGTTTGACCTTGGTTCTCAAAAGCTTGGCAATGGAGTTGAAAAGATGGGATTGTGGTATGCTTTATGCCATATTTCTGAATATTCTTGGGGTCTGATGCCTCAGAGGGTGGCATCATACATGGCCCTTTGCTAAACTTGTATTATAACATTACAGAAAGCCCTTCTTGTAGAAGCTAGGTGATTGAAAACATATTTGGGGTGTAAATTAACTTCACAAATCAAAGCGTTCAGATAGTATAGAACTACATTGCTTGGGGACAGGAAATGTGGATAGTGCTTAGCCTGAATTTGTGCAGCTAGAACTTGACTCAGTGTTATAAATTACTGGACCATTAATAAGGCAAAATGTGTTGTAGTTTGAATTTTTAAAAACTATTTTGTGACCTGAAGAGTTAATCTGAAACAAAAATGAAAAGTTTCATGTTGTCAGAATGACAAGTAATTTTTTTAGGTTCAAGACCAGATTTTTCTCTGACGAAAATGGTCAAATTGTCTACAAGTTGTTTCTTCCCTTTCAGTGGTAAATCTCAGACCGGGACGTGTCCAAACAAAGAGACTGTCTGAGTGGTGAGTGAGGCAGACTTATAATAATTAAATCTTTCTGTTGCTCTAGCTCTTCCTCCCCCTGAATTCCATGTTCCTCAGGTCCATCTCTGTTGGGACTTTAAAAACGCACCTTATTTAATCCATTAAAAAACAATTACGATTCAAAAAAAAATTTATTAAACCTTCCCTTAACCTTCTCGGCTATGAGGAGGACAACCACAGCATCTCTAGGCTTTCCAACGGAACCGATCCCCTTTTCCCTGCTATCATTCTGGTCTCTCCTCTGCAATCTCTCCAATCCTTTGGCAACCCTTCCAAAGTGTGGTGCCCAGAATTGGGCACAATATGCCAGCTGATACCTAACCAATGCTTTATAAAGGTTTGGCACAACTTCCTTGCTTTTGAGTTTTATTCCCCAGTTCAGAGAGCCAAGGATCCTTTTATGTCATTTTAATAAAAGCTTTTATAATCTTATTCTCCGGCCTCCAAAGATTTGTGGATTTGAACTCTTCCTGCACCTCTTTTAAAAACTGTAAAATTGCTTCTCCCCATCCTTCCATCTAAAGTTCGTCACTCGCTAATTGATTAGTCCACTGTATTTTATTTATTCACTCATGGGACATGGGTGTCACTGGACTCAGCAACATTTATTGTCCATCCCTAGTTGCCCTTGGAGGGTAACTGAGAGTCAGCCACATTGCTGTGGCTCTGGAGTCACATGTTGGCCAGACCAGGTAAAAATTGAAGATTTTCCTTCCCTAAAGGATATTGGTGAACCAGATGAGTTTTCCAACATTTGACAATGGCTTACACAGTCATCAATAGATTCTTAATTCCAGAGATTTTTTAGAAAATTGAATTCAAATTCTACCATAGCAGGATTTGAACACAGGCTCCCAGAACATTAGCTGAGTTTCTGGATTAATAGTCTAGCAATAATACCACTAGGCCATCCCCATCAACATGTACTTAGCACTGTATAATCCAACAAGCAGGACGGTAAATATTTCTGCTTTAATTCAGCAGCTCTTGACTCTCAGTGACCAATAAAATTTTCTTGTTACGATGCAGTAAATAGAATAAATCCTCTGCTAGGTTGTTCAGTAATAGCTCCATGTTACTTTTTGACAAGTATAGATTATTAACTGCAGAACAATTCAATGTTTTAATATCCCCTGTGACAATTAACATGTCTGAAGGGTTTCTGGCTAGCACTCAAAACCAAGTAAAATCACATCAACTTTTAGCATTCCCCAACATTTCGGGTTTGTTTTGGCTTCATGCATTTGGTGTATTGTGTGCAGTTCTGGTCACCACACTATCAGAAGGACGTGGGAGCTTTGGAGAGAGTGCAAAGGAGGTTCACCAGGATGTTGCCTGGTCTCCAGGGTGTTGGCTATGAGGAGAGGTTGAATAAACTAGGATTGTTTTCACTGGAAAGATGGAGGCTGAGGGGAGACCCGCTAGAGGTCTACAAAATTATGAGAGGCATAGACAGGGTGGATAGTCAAAGGCTGTTTCCAAGGGTGGAAGTGTAAATTACAAGGGTGCACAAGTTCAAGGTGAGGGGTGGAAAGTTTAGGGGAGATGTGTGGGGGAGTGATGGGTGCCTAGAACCTGCTGCCAGAAGATGTGGTGGAAGCAGGCGCATTAGAAGCGTATGGATGGTGACATGAGTAGGGAGGAAACAGAGGGATACGGACCGAGTAAAGGCAGAAGGTTTCTCTTTTACTTAGGGCATAATAATCGGCACAGGCTTGGAGGGTCGAAGGGCCTGTTTCTGTGCTGTATCTTTCTTGAAATTGTTCTTTGCTCACTAGGTATCAGCAATCTCAGGGATTGGTAAAGCAGAATGGGATGATTTATTAAGCCTCAAAAGTTGAACCAATCCTCGTATTTTGTAAACCAGGGCAGCCCCTTGCAATGATTAATCAAAGGCATTTCCTGCAGCAATTATTAGTTTGAGATTCTTTCCTAAGGTTTTCTTCAAAATTGAAAGGCTTTATGGAAGGGATTTTTATAGTTCATCGTGCAGCCCAGCAACTTCTGAAATCCAGAGACAGGTAAGCTTCTGGTGAAGCAAGAGGACCTATGTGTGGCCAGAGAATTTACTCCGACAATTAATCTGGAAAAACAGTGTTCTGGACTTAAAATGCACAACGTACTGTGCCATGGCTTACAAAAGGAGAAAGTTAACTTGTAGGGGAGTGGGACTCTCCGGCTGTTCACACCAGCGGGATTGTCTGGACCCGCTGGAACCAACGGAGGTTTGACTGGGTGCCAAATTCTTATCCTCACTGGCAGCGAAGACAGGGCATGAGTGGTTGGAGAATCCTGGCTGCGGTCATCTGTGTCGCACCAAAAATAATTGGTGGGCTAGTGCGGGGGGTGAATTTTGGTCGTCCCACTGAAACTTAAGGCCCACTTGATTCCATATTCAGGCAGGACTGTAAATGGGCAATCAACGTGCCCACCTAATACACTGATTGTAGGATCCCAACTTCAAAACTGAGCTACAAAATGGCCAGAGAGAAGTGTTGCCCCAGGTTTTGACTGGCCAAAACAATAGTCCTTAAAGGGACAACAGGAAACCATTCAAAACCCGCCACAATGTTTATTCAAAGTTATACAAGAGACCTAGGTCCCTCAACCTATCCTCATAAGGCATGCCTCCCAATCCAGGCAACATCCTTGTAAATCTCCTCTGCGCCCTCTCAATAGCTTCCACATCCTTCTTGAAGTGAGGTGACCAGAACTGTACATCAAAGGCTTTCCTTTATCCAGGGCTTCTGTTGCTCCAAAAAAAAACTTCAATAAACTTGTTAAACATGGTTTTGTGGAGGCGCAAACAGACGTGTTCCATCAGAACATGACCACTGGCCTTCGGATGAGCCAGATTTTCCCCATTTGCTCCCCGTGAGCAGTGCATTGTCAGATCCATTCTCATTTTGGGGCAATATGGAAAGAAGCATCAAGATGTCTGTTTGGCACCTGTGGCTCTTGTGAATCCATTTAGATGAGGTCTGATGCCAACTTTGCCAGGGAGACATGGAACAAAGCTCACTGACTTACTGGTGCAATGGTCACAAGGTGAAATTCTAACCAGCCACCACTGTCCCCCCTTTCAACACCATGTAAAAACTGTCCAAATATTAGAACAGCAACATTACAGAATAGAACGTGGAAGCTATCTATTATAAATGAGGTCTGAAGTGAGATGTTTGTAAACCTGGCAATAAACTACAATTTCAGTTTATTTGTTCGTGTCTAACAATTTCAAATGACTTGTACATTAAGGAAGCTTTGAAATTGTATGTGTTCGCTTGACTCGATGGCAGCATTTGGCTTCCGAGTTAAAAGGGCTTAGGTTTCACTGCACAATTTCAACGTAGAATTCTAAGCTGCTATTTTCATGTAGTGCTGAGGGAATTGATACTTAAAAAGTGACATTGTTGGAATCCTGTTTAGATGGACACTAAAGAAACCATGGGATTTTGTTTTAAAGAAGAAGGGCAAGGAGTTCTCCAGGTGTCTGGTCATTATTTACCCTCTCAGCCAATATCACCTAACAAGATTAAAGGGCCTTTCCTCTCCATTAGACCAGAAGACCATAAGGCACAGGAGCAGAATTAGGCCACTTGGCCCATCGAATCTGCTCTGTCATTCAATCATGGTTGATATTTTTCTCATCCCCATTCTGCCTTTTCCCTGTAACCCCTGATCCCCTTATTAATCAAGAACCTATCAATCTCTGTCTTGAAGATACTCAATGATCTGGTCTCCACAGCCTTCTGTGGCAGAGCTCCACAGATCCACCACTCTCAGCCTGAAGAAATTCCTCCTCATCTCTGTTTTAAAGGATTGTCCCTTTAACTATTATAATTAATTAATTAATTAAGAGTCACTTAATTTCTCCTCATCTCAGTCCTAAATGATTGGCCCCTTATCTGGAGATTGCGTCCATGTGTTCTACCTTCCACGACCTACAGAGACGATCTCTGTGCCTACCCTATCAAACCCCCTCAGAATCTGATAGGTTTCAATGAGATTTCCTCTCATTCTTCTAAAATCCAGAGAATATGAGCCCGATTTACTTGACCTTTCATCTTAGGACAATCCCCTCACCTCATCAATCTAGTGAACCTTCATGTTGGTGGCTGGGGAATGGAGTTTCTGTGTGGCACAGTAGTTAGCACTGCTACTTCACAGCACCAGGGACCCAGGTTCAATTCCCAGCTTGGGTCACTGTCTGTGCGGAATCCACATGTTTTCCCTATGTCTGAGTGTGTTTCCTCCCACAGTCCAAAAGATGTGCTGGTTAGGTGCATTGTCAATGCTAAATTCTCCCTCAGTGGTGCTAGAGTGTGGCGACTCGGGGATTTTCACAGTAACTTCATTGCAGTGTTACTGTAAACCACTTGTGACCCTAATAAATAAACTTCAACTGTTTGGTATTGTTTGTTATTTAAACAGCTTGGCGTGAATCTACCAGGTGAAGATTCTCCCGACACAACATTGTCACGCATTCCTTTCAGAGACTTCCGATCCCAGCTGTCCAATAAAACTCACAGCACAGCATCACCCGGATGGAGCAGTGTGGAGTCAGCTGAAATCAAGGACAGGCCCCTCTTGCGGCACTAGCTCCCATATTCAGATCCAGTTTTTGAGTGGGTGAGGTTGGAGAATGGGTAAGTGATTGTCTCCGGCCATCTGAGGACTAGAAGACTTGGGGCCCATTTCTTTTCTGAGTAAACAGACTTCTTGTTTACTGTAAAAATACATGGATTGCTGCAAGTCTTGTCCCACCCTGCTCCCAACACACTGCAGTCAATTCACAGTCTGTCCAAACTTAGCTTTCAATATGAACTAACTTGGAGCCATGTCAAAACTTCCCTAGCATGTGCTTGGTTAATGTAAACAAAAAAATCTATTTCAAAACATTGAATAAGTAACTTAAGCAGTGTCTTAAGGATGTGTAGCAGTGACCATATTGATGAATGATATAGCAAACCTATAGACAATGACATTCAATTCTGAATTAATGCTGAATAATAGAACCACAAAATCCATACAGAAAGAGGCCATTTGGCCTTTTAGGTCTCCGCCAACTCTCGGAAAGAGCATCCCACCCAGGCTCTCCCCTCCACCCTATCCCTGTAACCATGCATATTTACCACAGCTAACACACCTATCCTACACATCTCTGGGCGCAAAGGAGCAATCAGGTGAAGCAGTGAGTGTTCAATGCTTCACCTGATGAAGGGGCAACGCTCCGAAAGCTCGTGCTAACAAATAAACCTGTTGGACTTTAACCTGGTATTGTGAGATTACTTACAGTGCCTACCGCAGTCCAACGCCGGCAACTCCACATCATCTTTGGACTGTGAGAGGAAACCCAGGGAAATCCCAAGCAGACACAGGGAGAATGTGCAAACTCCATTCAGATAGTCACCCAAAGCCAGAATCAAATCTGAATTCCTGGCGCTGTGGGGCAGTAGTTTTAAACATTGTGCTACTGTGCCACCCACATGAAAATAAACCTGATAAATTAGGTTTTTAGGTACAAAGATATGCCCTATAAATAACTTGCACACTTAAACGATAAATGCAAAAAGTAAAATGCTGTGGATACTGTATTTTTTATTCTGACATAAGTCCATTGATATGAGACATCCATTCTACCTGCCTCCGTCTAACGACGCTGCCTGATCTGCTATGCTTTTCTATCATTTTCTGTTATTATTAGTGGCGCAATTAAAGGATGGTTAGTCCCTACATAGCGTTAAATACAATGTTAAAGTGCTGCCTGTTTTTTCTGGGGTTTTTTGCATCAAATCATACAATTCTTTATTTCCCTAAAGTAAATTTTTAGTTTTAAAAGCCTTGCAACATAATTACAGGATTCAACAGGTACCGCTAAGTTGCTTTCTGTGTGCTTAACTGCAGTTGAATAGATTGGCGTGTCTCTGTGATAACCGTTTCCAAGTAATTAAACTATTGCTGTCAGTTTCTACCTTGCAAGGAACATGCTTTGTATTCTAACTGCAAACGACAGAATCTCAATTGTCCCAAAGAGCCCACAGCAATGCACTAATCCCTGCCTAACCTCTGGTTGACTCGCATACAATTAAACCCACATTGAATACAGGTCTAATTTTAATGGAGTTCACCCCTCTACGTTTACTACACCACAGACACAATAGACTACTTTCAGCCTCATCACACTATACTTGATAGAACACAAGGCTCTCTTTAACCTCCTCTCGCTGGAACACTTCTCTTGACGGTCTCAAGAATGGACGGATCAGGTGTTGACAAGTTTAAAATTTATTTTTTTTTTGCATTCAGCCAAATTAATATGATTTCGGGGAATGCAGCAGTCTGTATTTCATTCTGATTATATGGGAAATTTGCCAAATTTAAATCCCTACTGTTGGGGAGAGCTGCAAAGGGGCAGAAGTAGGCCAGTCAGCGCCTCGAGCATGTTCTGCCATGGCTGATCTGCATCTCACTCCATTTGCCTGCCTGTACTCCATGTTCTCCTTTAACCGACCAATCCTGAAAATTTAAACTGACCCAGCATCTTCTGGGGGAAGAGAGTTCCACATTTCCTCCATCCTTTGTATGAAGAAGTACATCCTTTCGGTTCTTTTCAGGGGCGGCACGGTGGCGCAGTGGTTAGCACTGCTGCTTCACAGCGCCAAGGATCCAGGCTACTGTCCGTGCAGTGTTTGCATGTTCTCCTCGTGCCTGTGTGGGTTTGCTCCGGGTGCTCCAGTTTCCTCCCACAGTCCAAAGCTGTGCAGGTTAGGTCAATTGGCCATGGTAAATTGGCCCTTAGTTTCTGAAGCTGTGAGGGTTAGATGGATCAGACATAGGGTAAGAAAGGGTGGTGGTGGTAAGTTGCTCTGTCAGAGAGTCGGTGCAAACTTGGGGGGCTGAATTGTCTCTTTCTGCACTGTAGGGATTCTATGATCAACTAATGGAATTCCTATTTAAAGATGTGACGCCCTTGTTTGGAATCCCTCCGTCCCACGAGAGAAAACAGTTCCTTCATACTTATCCAACCAAACCTCTATTATTTAAAGACTTTGATTTGATCAGTCCTGAAGAGAATGTAGGGCACGTTCATATGGTTGCCAAGCACAGTTTCACCAAAGGAACGCCAAGACTTATATCATGATTTAAATCTTGGCATTCCTTTGGTGAAGCTGTGCTGTACCTCTTCCTGAGCAACCATACAATTACTGGAACACAGTGTGGAAAAGTCTGAGGTTGTGCACTTTGGAAGGGGGAATGGAGGCATAGACTATTTTCTAAATGGGAAAATGCTCAGGAAATCAGAAACACAAAGGGACTTGGGAGTCCTTGTTCAAGATTCTCTTAAGGTTAATGTGCAGGTTCAGTCAGCAGTAAGGAAGGCAAATACAATGTTAGCAATCATGTCAAGAGGTCTAGAATACAAAAGCAGGGATGTACTCCTGAGGCTGTATAAGGCTCTGATCAGTCCCCATTTGAAGTATTGTGAGCAGTTTTGGGCTCTGTATCTAAGGAACGATATGCTAGCCTTGGAAAAGGTCCAGAGGAGGTTCACAAGAATAGCCCCTGGAATGAAGAGCTTTTCGTATGAGAAACGGTTGAGGACTCTGGGTCTGCACTCATTGGAGTTTAGAAGAATGAAGGGGGATCTTATTGAAACTTACAGCATACTGCGAGGCCTGGATAGAATGAACGTGGAGAGGATGTTTCCACTAGAAGGAAAAACTAGAGTCAGAGGGCACAACCTCAGGCTAAAGGGACGATCCTTTAAAACAGAGATGAGGAGGAATTTCTTCAGCCAGAGAGTGGTGAATCTGTGGAATTCTTTGCCGCAGAAGGCTGTGGAGGCCAGGTCACTGAGTGTCTTTAAGACAGAAATAAATAGGTTCTGGATTAATAAGGGATCAGGGGTTATGGGGAAAAGGCAAGAGAATGGCGATAAGAAAAAATCAATTTAATGCCCCTTCCCAGAATCAGGGGCATTAAAAACAGTCATGGTTCCCAGTCCCAACAGTATTATATTGACTCACTGCTGAATAGGTTCATGTGCCTGGGTGCCATGGAAGGATATATTTGATTTTGGCTCTGATAATCAAGACTGAGCATCTTGCCAACCTCCACCATCCAGGCTCCCACTTGAAACAAGGTCGCTTGGTTAAACAAAGAAGAGGACAGCCAGCGTTCATGATCTATACCAGGTTGAGTTGCTGGCTTTGGTGGAGGTTGGGGAGAAATAATAGAAGCATAGAAATCATACAATCCCACAGTGCAGAGAGAGGCCATTTGGCCCATTGAGCCAGTGCCTACAACAATCCCACCCAGGCCTTATTTCCATATTACCACATATCTCCCCTGCTAATTCTCCTGACACTAAGGGTCAATTTACCAAAGGATAGCATGTTGGCACAGTTAGCACTGCTGCTTCACAGTGTCAAGGACCTTGGTTCAATTCCGACCTTGGGTCACTGTCTGTATGGAGCTTGAATGTTCTCTCCGTGTCTCTGAGTTTCCTCTGGATGCTCTGGTTTCCTCCCACAGTCCAAAGATGCGGAGGTTAGGTGGATTGGCCATGCTAAATTGCTCCTTAGTGTCTGTAGGTTAAGGCGATTCGTGGGATAAGTATGTGGGTTTACTGGGATAGGGCCTGGGTAAGACACTTACCCAGCCGGTGCTGACGTGATGGGCCAAATGGCCTGTTTCTATACTGTAGGGATTCTATGAATCCACCTAACGTGCACATCTTTGGACTATTGGAGGAATCCTATGTGGACACAGGGAAAAGGTGCAAACTCCACTAAGACAGTGACCTGTGGCTGAAATCGAACCTGGGTCCCTGGCACTGTGGGGTAGTGGTGCTAATCATCGTGTCACCCAATGAGAGGGAGAAAAAATGTTCATACATAGAACACAATTTGATTTAATTGGTAAACTGCACTGCAGAATTAAGTGTAGTAAGGTTCATTATAAGCAATTCTCCTTAATCTTGTGCTGTGTTTCCAAGAAAAAAAAGGAACATTTTTAGCTTTATCTCTGACTACTCTATTCCATTGGCATATATTTAGCTTGGTATCTGTGGGATGCCCAGTGTATTCTATGTCTTGCATCTGTGGGATGCCCAGTCTATTCTGAATACATATATTTAGCTAGGCGTCTGTGGGATGCCCAGTGTGTTCTGTGCATTGCATCAGTGGGATGTCCAGTCTTTTCCATTAGTATATTTTTAGCTTGACATCTGTTAATGCCTAATTTACTCTGTGAGTCTATCTGTGCCTTAGTGTTTGTGACTTTGGATCAGGTTGCACTATTTTCACTGACATATGCAGAAGAAATAAACTCGTCAAAGCTTTGAGAAAAATATGAAGCTTAATTGTAATGTAAAATATAAACATACAAATGTCCAGCACAAAAAAAAATGCTTGCTGCTTTAACAGTGCATTCACTTATTATAACTGGGTTATATTTTAAGATCCTAGTTTCCACAAAAATCTTCTATTCCAACTAAGGGTCCAGCCTCTCAATTCCTTTAACTGCTTTGCAAAGTAATACCAAAAACAAAAATTTGTATGCAGTAGATATTTTGAATATCTCCGCTGACACTAATCTCAGCAACAGAATACAAATTGATATTACAGAACTTGAGGATTTCTGGGAATGAGGCATGTTGAAACTTTTCGTCTTACACTGACCAAGACACTTCCCAAGAAAACGGATAAAAGCAAATTACTGCGGAGGCTGGAATCTGAAACCAAAAGAGAAAATGCTGGAAAATGTCAGCAGGTCTGGCAGCATCTGTAAGGAGAGAAAAGAGCTGATGTTTCGAGTCCAGATGACCCTTTGTCAAAGCTTTGATGAAGCTTTGCTGCCAGACCTGCTAAGATTTTCCAGCATTTTCTCTTTTTGTCCCAAGAAAGCGGACTGCTGTATGAGAAGAGAGTGCTCATTGATTGGCAAATGGACTCTGATTGGTAGAGGCATTGCCATGGAGACTGCACCAGTTGAAGGTGACTGAGTGAATTGCCAAGTGCTGTTTTGAAATTTAAACCAGGCAGCTTTTCCCTGATTGGTCAAGGCACTGCTTCGAGAAATGAGTCAGCAAATAGCTATCATTTATTTTCTTTAGCCGATTTAGGAGGAATATGTGTATGTGTTTTTCCGTCTGCAAAAAATAGGGCCCTGTGTCTGTAGCTTCCAGTGCACTCAAATATACCACACTGCAAGCCCGAATTGCAATCTTAAAACTGTTGTCAGCTCTATTCTTAGCACACAAATGTGCTAAGTCTACAAACTCAAGAACAGCTCCTTCCCCACTGCCATCAGACCTTCGAATGGACCTCCCTTGCATTAAGTTGATCTTTCTCTACATCCTACTGTACTGTGACACTACATTCTGCACTTTCTCCTTTCCTTCTCTATGAACAGTATGTTTGCCTGTATTGCGTGCAAGAAACAAATGCTTTTTACTATATACTAATACATGTGACAGTAATAAGTCAAATCAAATCAAAATCAAAAACTGGTCACCTGCATGAAATAATAATCATTCCAACGTGATACATAAGAACTTTACTTACAGTTATTCTGTCGAACATGATCTTGTGACACGGTGGCGCAGTATTTAGCACTGCTGTCTCATCAATTTCGGATTCAGGAGACTGTGCGGAGTTTGCACATTCTCTCTGTGCGTGGGTTTACTCTGGGTGCTCCAGTTCCCTCACGCACTCCAAAGATGTGCAGGTTAGGTTGATTGGTCATGCTAAATTGCCCCTTAGGGGGAACAAGCCCGGTAAATGCATGGGGTTACGGGGATAGGGCCTAAGTGGGATTGTTGTCAGTGCAGGCTCAGCGGGCAAAATGGTCTCCTTCTGCACTGTCGGGATTCTATGATTAATACACTAGTAATCACTGAATAAATACCAATTTACTCTTGCCGTAGCTATAGATCTAACTTGGGTAAGTACTCAAAAAGGTTTTGTTCTGTTCTTGTCGCACAAGAGGTATATTAACGCTGCTAATGCAATAAGCACTGACATCACAAGCTCCCCTGGCACCTCATGATGCCTTCACCATGTCCAGCTTGATACTGTTGTCTAACATTACAACAGTGACAATAGGACAGCAATACATATTTGGCTGTAAGGTGCATTGGGTTGTCCTGAGATTCTGAAATGCAGTGTATAGAAACAAGGCTTTCTATTTAATGTCCCCTCTCCCCCTCTCAATCTTACAACTGTTTATTTTTTTTTGTTTTGTGGAAAAGTTGTGACATGGTTAAATAAATGGTGGGCAGCCGCAACGTAACAGCACAAGACTGTCCCGACTCCTTATTGCTGTTGGTCGTGGCTAACCCTGTTGGAGCATGTCACTGGAACCAGCAGAAAGTCTCCACATCCTGAAGCTTCCCACTGACAAGACATGAATAATGATCTTCATGGCTTCTTCAGAAATGGATGGCTCCGACTGGAAGTATGCTAAGAATGTCTGTTACCAACATTAGAATCCAAGTGGTTGCTGGTGCCAGAAAGGCGCTGACTTGTGCTGATGGTTTGGAGGCTTTAAGAGACATGGGAAACTGGACGGGCCATTCACAGACCGGTCACGGGTCACTGTTGAACTGTATGGTCTGACCTGTGGTGTCAGGTGGCTCAACTTAGTGTTTACAAAGGAAGGTTAAAAGGGATTTGGTAACGTTTAAGAGGCAGTATCCGGTTGGGCAGGTGAATGTAAGCTGGACCAAGCTGATGTGAAAGCAACAATGTTGCTGTCTGTGAGAATCACGCTAAAAGTTTATTTAAAAATGATCTACTTATTTCGGTTCACAATCAGCAGCAGTAAACGAAAGAGTTCCGGACAAAAAATGCACCCATTAGACATTGTGCTGCTTTACAAACTGGAATTACTTTGTCCCATATATTTAACTTAGAATCCCTACAGTGCAAAAGAAGGCCATTCGGCCCATCGGGTCTGCACCAACTCTCCAACAGAGCAACTCATCCAGGCCCATCTCCAGCCTCTTCCCTATCCCTGTAACCCCACACATTTGTCCTGCTAACTGCCCTAACCTACACATCCTCGGACACTAAGGGGCAATTTTACTATGGCCAATGCACCTAACCTGCACATCTTTGGACTGTGGGAGGAAGCCAGAGAACCCGGAGGAAACCCACACAGATACAGGGAGAATGTGCAGGCTCTGCACAGTCACCCAAGCTAGGAATCGAACCCGGGTCCCTAGCGCTGTGAGGCAGCAGTGCTAACCACTATGCCATCGTGTCACTATTTTCTTTCCATCCACTCTTCCTGCACATTAGTGCACTTCTGTCATTAAGGATGATAGCTCAGTCTGACTGTAAATAACTCCACAGGCAGCATTTACTCCTCAGGAGACCACAGCCTTCTTCTCCTTCTCAACTGCGACCCACTTCATTTCCCTGGAGTCTTTTTCTAGACAAAACAAACTGAGCCACTGGCGGAATCTAATTCGCTCTGAGTGTTTATCAAAGTTTAAGCATTTGTTGAGACTTTAATTGGAACTTGGGTTGCCCGAGCAAGAGCCTAACATTCTAATATTACAGCAACTGGGTCTCCTTAGGGCGGACAATTGAAGATTCTATCGACTGGATACCATCGCAAGCTAATCTAATGTTACATTTCCTTTCACATCTTTCTTCACAACGTCTTGGTTGGACAGATCAGTAATAGAAATTCATAATAATTAGCTGAGATATTCATGGTTTCCACTCAAGCCATTCTTACAAAATAGTTTTTATAATAGCTACAATATTTTGGGTTAGAGGGTTTTTTTTATCGTCTGATTTGATGATCATTCTTCACGCTTGGTGAGACTGTTAAACGTTCAAAACTTGACCATAAATCATCCAATTGCCAAGAAGGAGTGATGTTTTCTCTTCATCCTTTCTCGGTGAGACATGGAAAGGGCTTGTTACAGAGGAAATGCTCCAAGGAATTAAAGGTTTGGCAGCATGTCAGTTAACATCGGACTGAAATATGTATCAACTATTCAGCTGCCATAAACTTGGCCGGGTGACATGGCAACAACTGGTTCTGGGAATTCAAAACATCCCCAGACAAACCAATGAGTCTATTGTTCAGTGTATGACTATCACAAAAGTTATAAGGTGCCAAGTCCTCAAGCCGTGTCATTTGATGTGCAATGGGCAAAATTATGTGGATTATACGAACGCTTGTAGGAGGTTGTGCCTGACTGTTGTTTGTCCCCCACATTCACAGTAAATAAAAGGTTCCCAAGCTTGGAAATTGCTTTAGTTTTCTATAGCAAACCTTTCAAAGGTATTCAAGCACCCAGAAAGCTTTCTCTTTTAATTAAAAGGTGCAATGGGAAAAGTGGAGAGGTTTCATTGTGCAGAGATTCTTGTGGTTTAGGAGCCTGTGTTTAAGAAGACTGTAATTAGTCCGCAGAGTTGAACATTGTTGCTGCAGTGTGCCCTTGCGAGGGCTCTGCGGTGTAGCGACCTTCCTGCAGAGAATGTTTACAGCTCAGCTCACCATTCCGATTCTGAACAGCCTGCAATGCACCTCCTGTTTAACTGTACTGGGTACAGTGCTGGTGTCCCGCAAAAATAATATGAGGCACCTGAGAAAGTACAAAGATTTACCAGGATTGTACAAGAACTAGACGGTTTGTAATATCAGAAAAGACTGAACAGAGTTGGGGTCTTTTCTAGAAAAGAGAAGGCTGAAGTATGGCATCAAAATTTTTAAATTTTGAGCAATAGGATAGAGAGAAAAGATGTTTCCAAGTGTGGGAGTAAGAACTATAAATGTGAGACTGTCACTAATAAATCCGATAAGAAATTCTGGAGAATTCAGTTGTTGGAACATGGAACTTCGACCAAATATATGTAGCTGAGGCAAATAGTAGAGATTTTAAGGGAACGCGAGGTACATAAATGAGGGAGAAAGGAATAGAAAGATCTGAAGATAGAGTTAGATGAATTAGACTGGACGGATGATGTGTGGCATTTAAATGCCAGCACAGACTATTTGGTCAAACTAAATTCTATATAATTTGATTTGATTTAATTTGATTTATTATTGTTACATGCATTGGGATACAGTAAAAAGTATTGTTTCTTGTGTGCTATACAGACAAAACATACCATTCATGGAGTACATAGGTGAGAAAGAGATGAGTGGATGCAGAATATAGTGTTACAGTCATAGCTAGGGTGTAGAGAAAGACCAACTTAATATGAAGTAGGTCCATCCAAAGGTCAGATGGTGGCAAAGAAGATGCTGTTCTTGAGTGGTGGGGTGGGTGTGGGGAAGGGGCAGCCTCCTCATGACATTGTTACAGTACTCCTCATCGTAATGCGGGAAAGACCAGAACAAGTACAGACTGATTTGTAGCATTTCCTCACCTACAAAGTGGCACATGCATCTTCAACCAGAGCCAGACTCATTTAACGTGTGGCGGAATGGACAGTGAAGCTGTTTCTCCACCATTCTTATTCCAGTTTCTATATTTTGGAAATACCTGAATTTGGTTGAATTCTTCTAATTATTTTCAGGTACAGCATTGACAACATAGACTTATAGGACTGACCATGGCAAAACTTCTACCTGTCCTACGGATATGCCTTCACCTTTTGCCAAATTGCAGCATCAATGGAATTGGCGCAATATTGGTGAATGTTCATGCCCTTTATAGTGCAAAAGAAGTTCCCAATGCCGTCTAGTGATGGGAGTCGATGGGTTAAAGAATTGTCAGTGGTTTCTGGACACAGTTTAAATTTAGTGATCAGAAAATACAATTGGTAGATTGGATGAATAGGCCACCTTCCCTACTTAATGCCATTTAGAATTGTAATTGGAGTACCTGCAAACAATCCAGCAATGCTGAATGAAGGACTACACAGGTCTTCCTTGCAGCACAGTGGCAGAGTGGTTAGAACTACTGCCTCGCAGCACCAGGGACCCGAGTTCAATTCTGGCCTCGAGTGTCTGTCTGTGTGAAGTTTGCACATTCTCCCTTGTCTGTGTGAGTTTCCTCTGGTTTCCTCCCACACTTAAAAGATGTGTGGGTTAGGTTGATTGGCCATGTTAAATTGACCCTAGTGTTAGGGAGTTAGCAGGGTAAATATGTGGGGTTATGGGAATAGAGCCTGGGTGGGATTGTGGCCAGCGAAGTTGTGATGGGCCAAATGGCCTCCTTCTGCACTGTAGGGATTCTATAATTCTATGATTAGCATTGCTAAGGAATGGTGGGAATTAAACCAATGCCCTCTTTTTTTCAAATTCCCATTAGATTTTGAAAAGGACAATGATTCCCCCCTTCCTTTTCCCCTAATAAGAATAGAAATGGTTCATTTATTATGCTCTCACAGCTTATTGATTCAAACTCAATATTGAATCCAGTTTGAAGCTTTTCTCCAGTGCATTAATATCTTTCATAAGCTTAGCATTTACGAGTGCTGAATGTTGCACTTGAAGCATCATTTGATTTATTGAATGTCAGCAATAACCTCTTTGAACTCTGCATTCTGTGCACAGAATTGAATCCAGGCGATAGAGTTCATGCTTGCTGACTGCAGAGCCCGCATTGTCTCCCTTGGGTAAGACTTGCCATATTAACTCCCAGAAAGACACTTAAGAGGCCAGTGGTGGGCTTCCTCTGGGATTAAGGATCCCAAGGGGCGGAAGTCTTATCCTTTAGGATCGGCCAGCCACAAAAGACACTGGCAACTCCTCATTACTGTCAGCACCACCAGGGGAGTTGAGGCGATTTGCTGGGAATAGACCCGCCAGGGTCAGTGCAGGGCACAGGCCAGAGCTGACTGAGCTGTGGGGAGGTAGTCAATTGAAGGGAGGAGGGTAGGAAAGGTCGGGGGTGACTCTCAGTGTCCCCCACCCCTAACTTCCCAATGTTGGGTCCTCTGATCAGGTACTGACTTAACATAATAGAATTTGCTTTTCAGGCTTCCCATATGTGGCAGGATGGCACGGTGGTTAGCACTGCTGCCTCACAGTGCCAGAGACCTGGGTTCAATTGCTGGTTTGGGTCACTATCTGTGTGGAGTTTGCATGTTCTCCCTGTTTCTGTGTGGGTTTCCTCCAGGTGCTCTGATTTCCTCCTACAGTCCAAAGATGTGCCGGTTAGGTGGGCTGGCCATGCTCAATCGCCCCTTAGTGTCAGGGGGACTAACAGGGTAAAACTGGGGTTATGAGGATAGAATCTGGGTGGGATTGTTGTTGGTGCAAGCTCAATGGGCTGAATGGCCTCCTCCTGCACTGTAGGGATTCTAGGATATGGCAACTACCCTGTCACAGCTGGCTAAATACCAACAGCAACGGGATGAGGCCCTTAAATGAGCATCAATGCCTGCTTAAAATTTTTAATTGGCATCTAGCCAAGAAGAGCATCCATGAGCCTTCGTGACCTAGACTTATTTGGGCCAGAGTTGGGAAGGTTGCAGCTTCCCTGTCTGACATCCTCCTGCCCGACTGAATGCCCCCTGGCTCCATAGTCACCTCAGGAAAGACCATTAACTCCTTTCCTGTCATTCTACTAATAGGTCCTACCATTCTGTATGGTCCGTCAAATAATATCATAGTGTGGTGGCACTTAGATATTTACTCACCTAGTAAATGCAAACCCCCTTACTTGTTTATTTAACCACGTCTTGTTTCCTGTTATTGGCTATATTACTTCCTGTAATTGGACAGTGTGACCTCCTGAGAGAAAGTCTTGAGCTGTTTGTAAATGCCAATAGAACTGACACACTGATTAATTGCTCCAAACTCACGGCCAGATATTTGTTCATTTACATTACGTGATCTACTCTTGGTAAATTGAACATCTTTTTTAAACTGAACTGATGCAGATGAGAGAGAAATAAAAAAATATGGTGAAGTGTTAGCTAAGGGTTCAACACCTCATATATCAACCCTATCTCTGCAGTGTCGCTTCAGTCATTGCTTCTGTCATTGCAACATAAAGCCCACTGCGCCCCAAAAGTTATACATCGAATACTTAGTTCACAATAAATTACGGCATGGAGTGTTTTTGTATAATTCTGCTTAAGTTGTTCGAGGAGAGACTTGATTTGAGACTTTTTATTTAAAGTTATACTTGTATAAAATTGTGGATATTCCCACCTAGAGGGATGAGGACAGTAGATACATAGGAACACCACCATCTGCAAATTCCTCTCCAAGCTATACATCGTCCTGATTTGGAAATATATCACCGTTCCTTCACTGTTGCACAGTCCCCTGACAGCACTGTGGGTGGAACTGCACCACACAGACTACGGTGGTTGAAGAAAGTGATTCACCACCACCTTCTCGAGGGCAATTAGAGAGGGGTAATAAATGCTGGCTTAGCTAGTGATGCCCACTTCCTGTAAAAGATTAAATTTATAAAAGAATTGTTTGCTTTCGGGGATTTTAGTACCGTGTTGTATTTCAAAATTCTAACTGAAATTCCAACAGGTATTCCCTAAGATTTGGAAGCAATACCTGTACAATACAATGTCCCCACATAGGCCAACATTAAAGGGTTAAAATTTACTCAGGTTACTCAGTCACTGGTTAACAGATTTGTTCCCTCATTGTTCTGAATCAAGATCTTGGAATTCCTTCACTAATTCTGAGTGGTGTGGGAATACTCACACCACACGGACCACAGTGGTTCAAGAAGGGGGCTCATGATCACCTCTACAGGGGCAATTCAGGTTGGACAATAAATGCTAGGTACACATCACATGAACAAATAAAAGAAAAAAATCTGACCACTTTTGTACTAAATTACTACATAAAACCTTCGTAAAATTACACGCAACTGGAAGCGTACGGATTAAAAAACAAATGATTATATGTGAAAATAAACAGTAATATGAAGCTTAATAAAAGTACAATATATCAACATTCATGGAATGAGAATGTCTACAATGTGTCATTGCCCTTTCTAAGACCCGTTTCTGATTAAGTTCAACAGTCTAATGTCTTTTTACAGCATAATGAATTTAGCCTCTTTTTATTCTCTCATCAAACATTCATTCACCCTCAGGCATCGTTTATTTTTCTGAGAGTTCATTTAGTTCAAAAATCACTTTCAAACAAGCTCAGTGCTGTTTTAAGCCACTCCCTTATGCCGTGCGCCAGCATCTCTTTTGTCATTTAATCACTCCTGCTCTCTTGCCGACAACAGACCCTTCCCTTTATTTGTTGCTCTTCCTTCCCTCTCGTTCCTCTGGCTCTGTAGTTGGTTATGAACTATCAATTCTCTAACTCTTCAAGTTTGGAAGAACAGTCATTGATGATTCATCGTTTCTCTCTCCACAGATGTTGCCTAACCTGCTGAGTATCTCAAACATTTTCTGTTTTTATTTCAGATTTCCATCATTCAGAGTGGTATGCTTTTGTGTTGTTCTGCTATTTCAACTCTCTTTTGTTTATTGTATACCTATTGTAGGCAGCTGGAGGACATTAATTGGGGTGTCACTTGCACACACACATAGAAATATTATTGAAATGGGGTGTGGTTGAGTTGGGAGGTACATGCATGTGATCTGTCATTCCGTCAATAAATGCAAGACTGAGTAAGGATTTTTTTCCAGTACTATCTTTCACTAACTGGCTTTCAGAACACCTTTGAGTACAAACTAACACTTCAAACTGCCTGATTAGGTTCTCACACAACCTTGTACAGTGATTCAGTAGAAAATAGATGTTACAAGTGCAGAAATGAACACTGAGTAAAATATGAACACTTCCCTTTGGTGCACACACACACAAACATACTGCAAACATGCTAATCGTCACATTGGAGTAAACCAGTTCTTTTCAATTAAAGGAACAATAGACCAAGTTTTATGAGTCCCCAGCAGGTGTGTTTCCGTGGAGGGGGCAAGTGAAATAGGGCATCCTGTCATATTCCTACCAAATCACCTTCACAATTGGCAACCTGTCATATTTAACAATAATTATCAAGGGTCAGTTAGACTTATTGCCAAGCCAACTGACCTCAATATTATGCTGCCCATGCCATAACATGCTGGGTAGAAGCAGGCAGCCTGATTTTTTTTAGTTAAATGCTTAAAGGATGGGAAGAAAGAGGGAGGGAGGCTGCCCTTTGCAGATCATAGGGTACCCCCCACCTCCCTTCTTACCCAGTCTCTCCCTTAAACCTGCCCCCTCCTCCCGCACTTCTCCCTAACCTACCCAACTCTCCTGGCTTAAGACCCTGGACCTACCTCCTCCAGAGATCCACTGGGCCTTGGTCTTCTTCTGAAGTCCTGGCAGCAGCTACTGAATCTCTACTGGCCAATCCAATTAGCCAGCAACTCCAGAGCAAGGGACATCTACGTCAGCGAGGGGCAAAGGTCCCACTAGGCCTTCATCAATCTGCCCCACAGCATTTCAGGTGGAATTTTACCATCCTACCCACCACAGGAACTGTAGCAGGTGGGACACAAACCATACAAAGATCCATGGACCTTGGGCGGGAATTTACGGAATTGAGATGTGAGCGCGGCTGGAAAATCCCTCCCTCTTTGGGATGGGTCATTGTGGAGCATGTTGTCTCCAGACTGACTTGTTTATGTTATTATTCTGCCCAATGCTTCTAAATGAAGGGAAGAAACATCTCTTTCGGGAAAGGGATAGGGTTTTCAAAATTATGAACAGTTTTGAAAGAGTAAGTAATGTTTGGAAAATAAGTAACAAGGGGGCATAAACTCAGAACCCAATCTGCAATCGGATACAAAACTTCAGTCTGTTCCCTTCGATATTTCTTTTGCCAATTTTCTCCTTTCTCCTGAAAAATGAAAGGAATATCCATATAATGCCATTGGCTCACCAGATTTTATAAAGAATGGTTGTGTAAAGCAGATTCATTTCATTCGCTTGTGTCCTAAGGTGAAAGGTAGTGTGGCATACATTGATGGATAGACGAATACAGTCTGTGCTCTACCCTTAACATTGATAAGATGTAGATGATAACAAGGAGCAATATGCATAACATATCGATAACATATCGGGCAGCACGGTGGCACAGTGGTTAGCACTTCTGCCTTACAGCGCCAGGGACCCAGGTTTGATTCCTGGCATGGGCCACTGTCTGTGTGAAGTTTGCATGTTCTCCCCGTGTCTGCATGGATTTCCTCTAGGCGCTCTAGTTTCCTCCCACAGTCTTAAAGACATGCTAGTTAGGTGCATTGACCATGCTAAATTCCCCCTCAGTGTACCCGAAACAGGCACCAGAGAGTGGCAACTAGGGGATTTTCACAGTAACTTCATTGCAGTGTTAATGTAAGCCTACTTGTAACACTAATAAGTAAACATAAATGATACAACATTTAATGTACGCACTGTGGGTTTAAAATGATGCTGCTATAGTATGTTCTGGATGGTTCTCCCATTGATGGGTTTTAGCAGGATGGTTCTTTTTAATATGAAACTCTTGCTAAGTCACAGAAACCTTTATCAGCTGTACGGGGGAGTTTTGAGGGCATGAATAAACACTTTATTGGCTCATTATCTCCAGGGGTCAGGCTCTTATCAAAATCACAAATAACATCCAATAGGAATGTGGCAAAGGTAAACAATTCCTGTTCATCCTTCTTGATCTGTTTGCAGCCCTTAATATGGTTAGCTAACTCATCTTCTTCCTGTTGTCTTGTCTCCAATTCTTAGCTGTGTGGAACTGTGTCACTTCCATTCTTAATTATAGCCAAGAAATCACCCGCAATGGCTTCTCTTCCCACTTCACACTATTCCATCTGGCGTTCCCAGGGTTGTTCTTGGACCCCCTCCCTCCTATTCCTCATCTACATGCTGCCCCTCAACAATGTCACCAGAAACTTCAATGCCCGTTTCCATGTATGTGCTAATGATACCCAGCTTTACCTCAACTCTTGACACTGCCACTGTCTCTGAATGTTCAGACTTCTTGTCCAATTTTAGCTTAAAATTAATGGGTCGGTGTAGGGTCCATTCATTCATTTGAATACACCAGGTGAGAGCACTTTGGTATGAGTTTTAAAATGGTTTTCTTTTATTGAAAAGAACTTTAAAAAAAATGATTAACATGACACAAGCGAGAAGAAAGCAAACTTGGGGACTGGTTTCACAGCCAGGCCTGTATAAAAACATGTAGCCAGATGAGCGGAATCTGAGAACTGCACTGAACAAGACATGTACTGAAATAAAAATATATTTCAATTGTTACCTTGTTATTTGAAGTGTTTTTCACATTCTCTCTCTGTCTGCAAAAACAGTCCTTGCTGCTGTTATTATGAAAACTTGTTTTGCCTGCATTGTGTACGCTTTAGGAATGCAGTCAATTTCTTGCCAACCCAGCATGCCTTCTGAGTTTTAAAATGTAGTCAAGTTTAGCATTTAAATGTAATTGCATAGGCAGAAATATCTTAAAATGAAGTCTTTGCATGGATGCAGTCTTTACACAGACTGAAGAAACAGGGCTAAGCACACATAAGATCTTTCAGTGGGTTTTGATTGGGTAGGGGGGTTAAAGTCTGAAAGATCTATTTCCCAATCCAAATTGGCCCACTCCCTACTTTAATCGGGGAACAAAGATGAGAGGGTAAGCAATCCACACCAAGGAAGTGAGCTGGTAATCTAAATATGATAATGATGCTGTGAGCTCCACTGTCATTCAGTTTTCCAACTTTAACTCTGCGCAGCCAGGTTTCCTGAGCGTCAGTAAAACCAACGAAGTACCACATCCAAGGTAATACAAGATAAGAGCGCACGGTGTTTGGGGTAACATAAAGGATTGGAGCGAACAAGAAGCAAAGAGTAAGAATAAGTGGGTCTTTTCAGATTGACAAACTGTAAGTAGTAGAGTGCCACAGGGATTAGTGCTGAATCCTCAACTTTGTTCAATCTGTATCAATGAAATGGATAAAGGGACCAAACACATGGTATGTAAAATTGCCACTAAGAGAGTAGGAAAGTAAGTTGTCAAGAGGAGGTAGAAAATCTGCAAAGGGATAGTGACAGGTTAAATGAGTGGGAGGAATTTGGCAGATGGAATAAATGTGAACAAGTCCATTTTAGCAGGAAAAATAGAAAAATAAACTTTTAGGGGACGTTCCCATTCTGCCCGCCACAGGAATCATAGCAGGTGGAGGGGGGTAGGAGGACCATGCAAATGTCCGTTGACCTCAGGCGGAGTTTTCTGGTTTTGGGGCGAGCATGGCTGGAAAATCCCACCCTCTACTATTTAAATGGAGGGTGATTACAGAACTCAGTGGTACAGAGGGATCTGGATGTCCTGTACATGGATCACATAAAGTTAGTTTACAGGGACAGCAAGTGATTAGGAAGGCAAATGAAATGTTGGCATTTATTGCAAGAGGAATGGAATATAAAAGTGGGGAAGGTTCACTGCAGTTGTTTTGATGAAACCACATCTGGGGTAGTGCGTGCAGTTTTGGTCTTCTTATTTGAAAAAACATGCTTTAGAAGCAGTTCAGAGAAGGATCACGAGATTTATTCCTGGGATGAAGGGTTTATGAAGAAAGGTTGAACAGGTTGGGAGTTTAGAAGAATGAGAGGTTATCTTATTGAAACATTTAAGATTTTAAGGAGATTGTATGGTGTATGATGTTTCATCGTGTGGGGGTTCAAGAACGCAGGAAAATAGTTTAAGAATAAGAGATTTTAAGACAGAGATGAGAACTTGTTTCTCTCAGAAGGATATTAGAATGTGGAATTCTCTTCCCCAGACAGTGATAGAAGCTGGCTCTTTAAATTTATTCAATGCTGAGTAAGGTAGATTTTCGTTAGACAAATGTATGAAGGGTTATGGGATGCAGTCAGCAAAGTGGAGCAGATATCACAACCAAATCAGCCATGATCTTATTGATTCATGGAGCAGTTTGAAGGGCTGAATGGCTTACACCTGTTCCTAAGTCCTATGTTCCTACATTTCTATGACAGCTTTGTTGAGATGAGGGTCAGAATTCTCTGGCTCGCATGCCCTGCTTCCACGGCCAGCGAGAACGGAGATTTGGCGCTCAGTCAAATCTCTGTTCACTGCAGTGGGACCGGATAATCCCAGCTGCGCTCAAGGTCAGAGAATTCCAGCCAAGTTCTTGGCAGAATCAAAAGACTGGTGCCTTTATGCTCAGCTGTTGGACTCAGATCCCCGTTTGGGGTTTGAAATACAATCAATCAATCTAGATGTCACGTATGACTTTGAGTTGATTTATTATTGTCAGATGTATTGGTATATAGTGAAAAGTATTGTTTCTTATGCGCTAGCCAGACAGAGCACACTGTACATAGAGAAGGAGAAAGTGCAAAATGTAGTGTTACAGTCTTACGCTAGGGCATAGAGAAAGATCAACTTAATGTGAGGTAGGTCCATTCAAAAGTCTGATGGCAGCAGGGAAGAAGCTGTTGAGTCGGTTGGTATGTGACCTCAGAATTTTGTATCTTTTTCCCAATGGAAGAAGGTGGGGCTACAGTATGTATGGGGAACATGGGGTCCTTGATTATGCTGGCTGCTTTTCCAAGGCAGCAGGAAGTGTAGACTGTGTCACTGGATTGGAGGCTGGTTGGAGTGATGGATTGGGCTTCGTTCATGAACCTTTGTAGTTTATTGCAGTCTTGGACAGAACAAGAGATATACTAAGTTGTGATACAACTGGAAAGAATGTTTTTGATGGTGCATGTGTAGAGGTTGGTGAGAGTTGTAGCTGACATGCCAAATTTCCTTAGTCTCCTGAGAAAGTAAAGCCTTTGGTGAAGCTTTCTTAACTATAGCGTCTGCATGGAGGGACCAGGACAGGTTGCTGGTGATCTGACCACTACAAGCTTAAAGCTCCCGAATATTTCTACTTTGTCTCCATTAATGTAGACAGGGGTATGCCATCCACTATGCTTACTAAAGCCAATGATTATCTCCTTCGTTTTGTTAACACTGAGGGAGAGATTATTGTCATTGCAGCAATTCACCAGATTCTCTATGTCTTTCCTGTACTGTGTCTTGTCATTGTTTGAGATCCAACCCACATTGGTCGTATCATCAGCAAACCTGAAAATTGAGTTGGAGGGGAATTTGACCGTACAGTCAGAGGTATGTAGAGACTATATTAGTGGGCAGAGGACACAGGCTTGCAGAGCACTGGTGTTGAGGATGATCATGGAGGAGGTGTTTGTGTCTATCCTTATTGACTGTGGTCTGTGGGTTAGGAAGTCTAGGATCCAGTTGCAATGGGGGAACCTGAGCCTCAGGCCATGAAGTTTGGAGATGAGTCTCATTGGAATAATAGTGTTAAAGGTTGAGCTGTGGTCTATGAATAGGAGTCTGACTTGCAGTAGTCATGTGACTCTGCCATGCGGCAAGCTGACTGTCAGCTACCATTTCTACTCAGTTTAATAAAGCCTCTCACTGAGAACATGCTGAAGAAGAACAGCAGTCCGTATACATGACACTATCCCTATCTAAGGAACTTCAATAATCATGCACCTCCCCCGAGGCCTCTATTCTGACCACAAGCCTCCAACCTCCCAAACCAAACACAAAGCCGACAATCCTCCAGGGCCCGATTTATTGCCCTTAGGCCTCAGGCCCCCTCCCAGCTGCGACCTTCAATCCCAACATCCTTCAGCCCACCATAAGTCACTCACTTCACACTCCCAGCCTGAGACTCCTGTTTCCTCTCCAGCTCCATCCCACTGATATCTCCTATCTCATAGAATCATAGAACCCTACAGTGCAGAAAGAGGCCCTTTGGCCCATCGAGTCTTCACCGAACGCAATCCCACCAAGGCCCTACCCCCATATCCCTACATGTTATACCCACTAATCCCTCTAACCTACGCATCCCTAGATACTAAGGGGCAATTTCTTAGCATGGCCAATCAACCTAACCCGCGCATCTTTGGACTGTGGGAGGAAACCGGAGCACCTGGAGGAAACCCACGCAGACACGAGGAGAATGTGCAAACTCCACACAGACAGTGACCCGGGCTGGGAATCGAACCCAGGACCCTGGAGCTGTGAAGCAGCAGTGCTAACCACTGTGCTACCATGCTGCCCACTCTGCACAATCAACTCTCCCTCCTCCGATCAGACCCTCTCCATTGATATCATTCCTTGCCCCTTCAGCCCAGCACAGACGTTCTGTGGCCTTCAGTGCCCTGCTCCTATCCAGCCGGACACTCAGCCTGTCAGTCAGGCTGCAACTTGATTGGTGACACTGTGGAGTTAGAAACCCACAGCATGCTTGGAAATCCTGATTTCTGGATTCCTGATGGTTTTCTTACCTGTCTGCTCCCAGGCAATCAGCTAAGTAAAAATTTACCCCGTTGTCTTTGGTACCAACCTCTATCTCTGTTCCACAGCTACCCACTCCAACCCTCTCCTTGGCAACTGCGTGAGATTGAATCAGATTACTCAGAATATTGGTGTCATATTTCATCCCAAACTAAGCTTCCTACCAGATATTCACCTACTTCCACTCTTCAGCGTTTGTTGACTTTGTCTGCCTCAGCTAATCTGCAGCTCAATCTCTCACCCAGACGTTTGTTCCCTTTAGATTTGACTATTGCAATGTTATTTCTGGACAAATTCCCACAATCTACCTTCTGTAATGGGGAGATGATGGCCTGGTGATATTATTGCTAGACTGTTAATCCAGAAACTCAGCTAAAGTTCCGGGGGACCCGGGTTCGAATCCTGCCATGGCAGGTGGTGGAATTTGAATTCAATAAAAAAAAGCTGGAATTAAGAATCTACTGATGACTATGAAACTATTGTCAATTGTCAGAGGAACCCATCTGGTTCACTAATGTCCTTTAGGGAAAGAAATCTGCCATCCTTATTTGGTCAGCCCTACATGTGACTCCAGAACCACAGCAATGTGGCTGACTCGCAACAGTCCTTTGGACAAGGGATGGCAATAAATGCTGGCCAGCTAGTGATACCTGTGTCCCATAAATGAATTTAAAAAAAAGTTCTGCTGCCTGTGTTCTAACTTGTACTCAGTCTTATGACCCCATTATCCCTGACTTACATGGATACCTGGTTAAAATTGTAAAAATCTCACCCTTACATTCAAATCTTTCCATAGCCTTGTTTGTCCTTGTATTTGAATTCTCCTCTAGCCGTACAACCTGATATCTTTTTAAAAATTTATTTACAGGTTGTGGACACGGCTGGCTGAGCCAACTTTTATTGCCCATCCCTATCGACACCCTTCCTCGATTTTAGTCATTTCATGATTAGTGGCCGTGTCATCAGCTGCTGAGTTTCTAAGCTCCGGAATTCTCTTCCTGAACCTCTTCACCTTTCTTGCTTTAAGATGCTCCTTAAAGTCCACCCCTTTGAAAACCTTCTGGTCACTGACCCTAAACTTCCCTTATGTGGCTCGGTGTCATATTTTGTTTGCTCATGCTCCTGTAAAGCACCTTTAGAAGTTTTCCTGTTACGGCCTTTAAAAGCAGGCAGCCAGTTCAAAGGGCAACATTAGTTTTTAGCAAGATGACAGAAGAAGAATCCTTATTATATTTCTGCAAAGTGACGCTTGTGAGGCCTGTCATTTTGAAGAATGGCATTTTTGAGGATTGATGTTTTGACATCCCTCCCCTCAGGGACCTATGAGCTCCATTCACCCCTCCCCCTGCCAGCCTACCCCTTAACATTGAGATCCTCCTCCCCACCGTCTACAGAGCATCCCATACACTCCTGCATCCGGTACCCCTAATACTTACCTGAAGTGCGGTCCTGGGACTTAGGCTCAGGCATGATGCTGCAGTACCTCTTCCAGCCACTGCAGCACTGTGCTTGGAGGGGCTGGAAAATCCAACTGGCCTACAGTTCTCCAAGGTTGAACTCCTGTCCAAGGGTACACAGATATCCCACTGGTTGCCAACCAATGCTCAATTGAACTTAAAATGGATGTGTTCCCCTCTGACTCTCAGGATGGTGGGCACTGAGTGTTCACCATCCTACAAATTGAGGCCCTAAGTTCCATTCTAAATTTCCTTTGTGGGGGTAAAACTTTATTCTCTTATAATGTTCCTGCTGTTTACTTAAAGTACCATTAACTCTCTAACCACACTTGTCAGTTCTTTTATTTTAATATTGTTCTTCCATTGTTTATCTAAATTCTTTCTTTACATTTCATGTTTGATAGTCTCTTGCACTATTCCATATATTAATAATGCTTTCAAAAAATGTTTCTAGTCCAAATGCTAGGATTATGGCTCTTTTGGCAGACAGGAGGCATTAAACTTTCACTATTTACTCTCATACTACTTCATTACTTTGTCGGTTTTGCACCCAGCGCCAAACAGTTTGCGATCATCCCGGCCCCTTTCCAAAGGCACAAACCAGATCACATCCAGAAAAGGCGCGAGGCTGTTTTGTATGAGATTGACTGGATTTCAACCTCATTAGCAGGTTTGGCACGCGATTGTCCCACCTCCCAGAATGTTCCCACCTGTCAGGAGGTCACACTAGCACGATTCACTACTGGTCTCCACTAATGCAGACCTGGCACAATGGGTAGGGGGGGCACTGGAGTCATGGAAGTCCCCGGCTGGCCAGGGGCATGATCGAGCAGTGTCCATCAGGCAGT
This sequence comes from Carcharhinus amblyrhynchos, assembly GCF_965287045.1. Classification (NCBI taxonomy): domain Eukaryota; kingdom Metazoa; phylum Chordata; class Chondrichthyes; order Carcharhiniformes; family Carcharhinidae; genus Carcharhinus; species Carcharhinus amblyrhynchos. Next base: position 13,576,561 of record NC_137339.1, read on the forward strand.
GCCCATCTGGCATCCTAGCAGTGCCAGCTGGGTGCAGCCAGTGTGCCAGGAGCAACACCAAGGGTGTAGGATTTGGGTGGGAGCTATGACAGGGATGGGGAAACTATGATGGGGAGGGGCATGCGGGGGTGGATCAGACTGAGGGACCCATTGGGAAGGCCCCAATGCCAGTGACCCGTGTCAGGGAGGGGGTGGTGGAACATGCCGTCGATGAAGGGTGGGGGGTCCTGGCGTCCATGGGGGGAGGGAGGGGATCTTCCAGTGCACTATGAGATCAGGGAGCCTTATTAAACAGCGCCTGAGTGCCCTGAAGCCGGGCTCACTGGCACCGCCAACTACCCCACCACCGCACCCCCCACCCCCCCCAACCAACCCCCCACCCCCCACTTTACCGGCACGTACCTCACCATACTCCAAAGAATTGACTGAGCGTGGACTGATGACAGTGTGGAGTGTACCTGTGAGAGCAACGCAGATTGCTCCTGTTTTCTCGCCAATATGACAGGCTCGAAGGGGCAGACTCGAAGGGCTAGATGGCCTACTCCTGCTCCTATTTCCTATTTCTTATGACACTGCCTGTAGGTTTAATTGTGTCTGAACCTGTCATGTACAGATTGGCTATCCTTGCCTTGTTTTTGTATTAGGTGCTTTAATTCAGAACCCCATTTAATTTTTTTTATGGCTTCCTTACATTGGCAATCCCACTTTTCGGACCTTTATATATATAGAATGTCACCATAAATATCCCTATTCTGCAAAGAAGTTTACTGTTTACGATTTCGCTCCCCCTTTCTTGTCCAGAAGGCTTCACAAGGCTTACTAATTGAAAATGGGACAATTGAAGTGCAAAATAAGCAGCGTCTTTAACCAAACCCTTTGTAAAATTCTTCTCCAAAGTTATGGATTCTCCTTGTATCATCTTTGCCACGTGACTGGAAGGGTTAGGTTTGTGTCTCATATTAGAAATGCCTTATTAAATTCTCCACTTTAAAAATCCACGGTCTACTGAGCACATTATGTTCTATTTGTTTTCTAGACTAGTTTAAACGGTTTAGTGGGTTCTGTTTCACTTCTTTTGCCTGTAAGCCAAGCCAGTGTTGGAGTAAGGCATCTGCAGCTCTTTAATGTCCCTGAGTGCACAGCACGCATGACTAACACAGTGTAAATAAACACAGCTGAGCTAGGCAGAAATTGGAAGGTTTTCTCATTAGAAAAATAAAATAAACAGATGCGGTTAAGCGCTCTGTCTAAAGTGTTTGTCCAAAGAATGGAGATCTCTCAGAAGTTTGGGCACAAAGGTGATAGGGCCAAGTCTCGTGTAAAAGGAATGGAATCTGCATGGTCCTTTTAACTAATAGTCCTTGGGGAAGCCTGTTGATTTTAACCTTAAAGGAGTGTTACGTCTTGGGATTTTGGCAGCTTTTCTTTTTGGTTCTTCAATAACAAACTTGGGACAGTGGTTTTGTGTTTCACAAGGAGCAGAATTTATTGAAGTTGCCCATTGCTGATACTGGGCCAAGAAATACCTAATTCAACTCGTCTGGCTCAAAACGGGGCTGTTTTTATAACACAATGGAGACTATGGGGCTCTGTATAAAACACAAGGTAATTCAACAGACATAGTAATCACTGACCTCTTGATTAGTAAAACACTATTACATCCTTACACATAGCAGTAGGAACTACACACTCAAAGCATCACTCCATGATGTAGTAAATCCTGATTATTGTGAGAATACTTTATGGCAGTGAGGGATTTTGCAAGGAAATATATTTGAGAGGGTCGTATCCTTCCACTTTTTTCTTAAACATTTCTGACTTCAAAAAAAAACTGGGAAACCCCTTTTGCGATGTCTTACTGAAAATAATATTGCACAGCGATTTTACGACAGAATATTCATCTAAACAAAGAGAACGCAAAGGTGCTAAATATAACTGGCTTATTCTTATTTTCAAATACATTCAACAAGTGGTGACCAAGTGTGTCTGCTGTTACATCTCATTCATAGCCTCTCTGCAAGGAGTTTTGCCCAGGAGCAACAGTGAGGGTCAAAGAAAAGGATCTGGTGTGAAAATCAGAGGCTGCAGGTTTGAGTATAAATGGATTAGTGGGCAGGTACAGAACTCTACAGCAAGTCAGAAGCACTTGACATGGACTGCAGAGGATCAGGACTCATTGAATTCCTGCTTACTGATCCACATTTGCTGGAAGGTGGAGTGAGAAGCCAAGATGGAGCCTCAGATCCACACTGAACACTTCCTCTTGGATGAAGCAATGATCATAGTCTTCGTTACACCGGGAGACAAGGCTGTGATTTCCTTCTGCATCCAATCGGCACTAACTAGAGGTGACATTAACTAAACGTAGCTGTTGACTTATGCTGTCAAACCACCTCTTGTTTGCATTCTGAGTGTGAAGCAATTCAGTGCTCCCAGTGGTACCATAGGGGAAGTGCATCTCACAATATCCCTCAACTGTGTCCCTAGTGACTTCCCAAAATTTCTTCCCCCGTGAGGTAGTGTCAGATTGTTCTTTAAATCAAATCTTGGGAGCACTGGTACCAGAATGTGGATATTACAGTGCAGCAAAGATTTACCAGACTGATTCTGGCAATGGTGGGACTGATGTATGTGGAGATATTGACTAGGTTAGAATCGTTTTTGCTGGCATTCAGACAAATGAGGGGGGGATCTCACAGAGACTCCCCTGCAATCATTATGAAACAAATGTTGGGGAGCCTTATAAAATTCTAACAGGACTAATGGTACAAGCTTTCCCTGGCATCCAACCAGTGCTGCACCTGAACTGTGATTATTGTTCGGAATACAATGGGATCTTCAAACTGCTGTACCTGGCTTTAGTGTGCTTGAAGTTCCAGTGCAAATGTAATCATTTGTCCATGAATGAGATGAGCATGATTTCACACACACACTTCACAAGGAAACAATGAAGCTAACAGAGTTTGGTATTTACAATCTTGGGTGCAGTACAGTAAATTAATTTGAAGTTTGAAATAAAAGTTGAAAAACTAGAATCATGGAATACCCACAGCGTAAAAGGAGGCTGTTCGGCCCAATAAGTCTGCACCAACAACAACCTCACCCAGGCCCTACCCCTGTAACCACATGTATTTACCCGGCTTATCCCGACACTAAGAGGCAATTTAGCACGACCAATCAACCTAACCCACATATCTTTGGAATGTGGAAGAAAATCGGGGCACCTGACGTAAACCCACACAGTCTACGTGGCGTTTGCACATTCCCCCGTATTTGTGTGGGTTTCCTCTGGGTGCTCCGGTTTCCTCCCACAGTCCAAAAGACGTGCTAGTTAGGTGCACTGGCCTAAATTCTCCCTCAATGCACTCGAACGGGCACCGGAGTGTGGCGACTAGGGGAATTTCACAGTAACTTCATTGCAATGTTAATATAAACCTACTTGTGATACTAATAAATAAACTAAAACACATACATGGGAAGAATGTGCAAACTCCACACAGACAAGCACCTGAGGCTGGAATTGAACCCAGGAACCTGGTGCCATGATGCAGCAGTGCTAACCACTCTGCCACAATGTTGCCCTAACTAGTTTTGTAACAATTTATTTTGACTCTGTGATCCAGGAAGTTATAGCCACAATATTTCTAATATTTTAACTCATATATTGACAACAATGATGACTTATCGTTAACATGCTTCAGGAATGTGGGAATGAGTGAGTATAATAGAATCCCCACAGTGCAGAATGAGGCCATTCAGCCCATCAAGCCTGCACTGACAACCATCCCACCCAGGACTGATGAGCAATCTCAGAGACCTGGCTTGTGACCAGTATGTGAGATTACCAGAATACAGCAGGGCAAGGAGTTATCAAGAAAATCAAAATTGTCTGCTATAACTTTAGCAGAAGATTAATAGAAGGAATGGATCGAGTGATTGTGCATAACCGATAATAGAATTATTTGTAAGTGGTGATGGAATTTGTGTATATGGATATGCAGTGACTGAACTGTTACTTGTAAAGATATGTGGTTTCAGAAACCAAACCTCACGGATAAGTATTAGTTGGAGACATTTTTGATATGTTGGAGTGATTAGATATGCATTGATTGGACATCTATACCAGAGTATATTTTTGATATGAGAACACCTCTAAATTTGACTGCAAATTGGCATTACAGTTGTAAATACATCAATACATTCATAAACTGGCTCTGCGCAAACAGAGTAGTGTAGTTCTACTGCCATATTTCCTCTTCCATACAAGCAGTCTAAGCCTCTTCAGTTTTTGGTTTGTACACAGTGCTTAGCATGTATAATCATTATACATGTCGCAATAATTTTCAAGGGGAGAATTAATGTCTAGTTCTACCAGTGTTCATTTGGACTTCTGGACATCAGAACAAACAGCAACTGTAAAATAAGACTCTACCTTACAAAGCACTGGCTCTTTATTAGCCTCATTCCAAGTGTGTAAAATCCCAGTGTTCGGTATTATGTAGAGGTAAACTCTTAAAAGCTGAACAGTGTCTATCAGAAAACGTTCATGTCCATCAAAGTCCATTTTCAGTCTCCTTTAGTGATTGTCTAGTTATATCCTTAGTCACTCAACAACATTGTTTATTTTCACTGAGACACTGGCAATTCCCTCTGTGGACCTGAAAGCATCTTTCACTTCCTTCCTGTTGAGACACGGTGGTCACTGAATTGCAAGTCCTTGCCTGCAGAATTTGCTTAAAATGTCACTGAACATCACTGCATCTATTAGCATATCCAATGCAAATGCACTTAAATACTTTGCTTACATTTTCTTCACAACTTCAGTCTGAAATACTATCAAACCAGAAAACAAGGTCACACTATATCAGGTGCTTGGGTGATTTTGCAATTTCCCTCTCCAAGGTAATTATTTGTGCAGACACATGTTTGGGAAGAGCATGTTTCTGTGGGTTTAAAAAGTTTCTCAAGTGCTTGTTAGAATGATCTGGCATTCCAGTCCAAGCTGTTTCACTGAACTAAAACTGTTTGACCCTTGGAAGGAAATCTAACTCCCCAGGAATACAGTAGTTTAGAGAGTTAATGTAAGATAGCACAGCAGCAGCAAGGCACATATCCGCACACATGCGGATTTTTGAGACTACTTCCTAAGCAAGGCTCCTGCTGTTCTTGTCTCCTGACTCAGGGCAGTAGTGGCATATTGTTTACCACTCTCCGCAACCAAACTTCCAGAGTTATGAATTTATAGTTGACAGCGGATCTATTCCAGGGAATGGTGTATGGATGGAGTCATGATGTCAGCAGACAGTTATTCTCATTGCAGCTTGCGTACAATGTAATTCTCCATTTCCTTTCTCTTGTTCAAGAGCTTCTTTACGAGGTCCAATTGAGGGTTGCTCAGATTTCATCAAACAATCTGTTTCTTTCGCTAAACATACTGCTTATTGAGGGAGTGACCTGATTGTTGTAAAGTTTTATTTTCCCAGTATTATTGTTATCACCCTTCATAACAAAATACTTAAGTCTTCACTGTGTTCTGCATGAAGCCACCAGTTTTCGTTTCATTTGTGTTCATAAAACAAGGATGCACTGCACTGCTAGTCCTTCTTTAATGGAAGAAATTGGCATGAATCTTTCTTTTATTGAAGTCAGCAAATGGAACAATTTCCATAGTTTACAACAGCATCAAGCACTCCCTGATCTGAGATAGCTGCAGGGCAAAGCAAAGGAGACACTCATCCTAATTGTCTGCGTTAGATTTGAACCCAGGTTCTGAGGGCGCTGGAGAGATACTGGCCGAGAAATCTGATGACGCAGTGTTTCACATGTGGATTTCCAGGCCAGTTCTGTGATTGAAGATGCACACAGAAAATCTGCATAATACATTTCATTCCTAAGTTTTACATTGGCCGGAATTCACAGAATCACAGAATACTACAGTGCAAAAGAGGCCTTTCGGCCCATCAAGTCTGCACTGACACATAAAATGCCCTGACTTGCCCATCTAATCCCACTTGACCCATTACCTTGTATGTTATGGCGTGTCAAGTGCTCATCCAGGTACTTTTTAAAGGATGTGAAGCATCCCGCCTCCACCGCCCTCCCAGGCAGCACATTCCAGTTTTTCCTCAAATCCCCCCTAAACCTCCCACCTCTCACTTTTAAATTGTGTCCCCTCGTGACTGACCCTTCAGCTAAGGTGGAACAGCTGCTCTCTATTCTAATTCCCTGATCGTTCACACCCACCACCGCTTCATGCCAGGATGGAGGATTTGATACTCAGCCAAATCTTTGCTCACTGCAGCAGGACCACAGAATCCCGCCCATTAAGTTCACGTTCTCCCACCGCATCCGCACAGTGTGTACAGTTTCTCCTGTGTCTTTAAGTGCTTCTCATTTACACATTCCTGACCTGACTCCAGGGGCTGGGTTTTACTGTCCTGACTTGGGACCACATGGAGTTGGGTGGAAGAAACAAAATGGTGCCCAGAGGGAGGATCCAGATGTCCCATCCCCATTTCCCCCTCTGGCCATTAAAATCATTACAGTGCAGAAGGAGGCCTTCTGGCTCATCAAGTCTGCACAGCCTACCATCCTTCTAGGCCCTATCCCCACAACCACATTTGTTTACCCTGCTCGGCCCCCTGACACTAAAGGTCAATTTACTGTGGCCAATCAACCTAACCCGGCCATCTTTGGACGTGGGAGGAAACTGGAACACCTGGAGGAAACCCACGCAGACACAGGGAGAACGTACAAAACTCCACACAGTCACCCGTAGGCTGGAAGTGAACCTGGGTCCTTGGTGCTGTGAGGCAATAGTGCTAACCACTGTGCCACCATCTGTGGTGAATGACAGGAATCCCGCACACAGCTGTTTAGAAGTTGCCACCACCATTGGAAGCCTTTCTAACTTGTAGAGATAAACCATGGATGGAGGTGGAATGAGTAGGGAAGGTGAATAAAAACTGAGTTGACCCCTTTACAGCTCATCATGAAATGCTGTAGCCTAATTATATCTATGTTTGCTGAAGTGAGTTATGATTGTGCTATTACTGAAAAAGTCAAGTGATATTTAAATAATGTGGTTGCCAGATTGTTACTTTGGACAACTGGCAAGTTGTCAAGTGAATGAACAGCTTCATAAAAGTAAAAATGTCTTCAGATGAATTAGAATAGATCATTCACTGGATAAAGTGTTAATTTGCTTTGTACGTAGAAAACATAGCCCATTGTGGGGTGGATAGCCAAGTTATGATATTTTTCCCTTGGCTTTCATTCATTCCTTTAACACTACTCAGCCATCTATTTGGCTGCTTCAATGTTTTGACAGATTTTTGAGCTTTTGACTGTCTTCAAAGGCACTGATGGATTCTGTATTTCAAGATTTGTTTATATAGAGAATAGAGTTCCAACAGCGCATGACCTAGTGATAATATCACTAGAGTATTAATCCAGAAATTCAGCTAATGTTCTGGGGTCGAATCCTGCTTTGGCAGATAGTGGAATTTGAATTCAATTAAAAAAATCTGGAATTAAGAATCTACTGATGACCAGGAAACCATTGTCGAATGTCTGGTTCACCCATGTCCTTTAGGGAAGGAAAACTGCCATCCTTACTGGGTCTGGCCTACATGTGAATCAGAGCCACAGCACTGTGGGTGACATTCTGAATAGGCCAAGCGAGACACTCAATTCAAGGTCAACTAGGGATGGGCAATAAATGCTGGCCAGCCAGCGACACCCACGTCCCACAATGGATAAAAAAAACATGTTTCTTCCTCCCAGAACACTAATAAATTGGTGAAACGTGATTTTTTTTCACAAAACCAGGTTGACTCTGCCTGATTACCTTGAATTTTTCCAAGTGTCCTGCTATAACACCTTCAATAATAACCTCTAACACTTCCCCTATGATAGATGTTATGCCTGTAGTTTCCTGCTTTCTGTCTCCCTCCTTCTTTGGATAAAGGAGTTATCTTTGCTATTTTTCAATCTAATCGAACCTTCCCTGAATCTAGGGAATTTTGGAAAATTAAAGTCAGTGCATCATCCATCTCACTAACTATGTCTTTTAAGATCCTCAGGTGACGTCCAAAAGGAACTGGGAACATATCAGTTGCAGCTTCAACAACTTGCACAGTGTCATTTCTCTGGTGGTTGTAATTTTCATGAATCCCTCTCTCCTTTCCATTCCCTGATGTACAGCTATGTCTAGGACATTACTTGTATCCTTTAGACTGAAAATTAGCGGAAAATATCTATTCATTTCATCCGCCATCTTCTCGTTTCCATTATTAATTCCCCAGGCTCTCATTCTATAGGATCAACACTCACTTTGTTAATTCTTTTCATAGAATCCTACAGTGCAGAAGGAGGCCATTAGGCCCATCGAGTCTGCACTGATCACAATCCCACCCAGACCCTATCCCCATAGCCCCATGCATTTACCATAACTAGTCCTTCTGACATCAAGGGGCAATATAGCATGGCCAACCCACCTAACCTACACATCTTTGGACTGTGCGAGGAACATAGACATGGGTCAAGGGTGGAAGAGGAAAAGCACATTGTTAAAATGGTGGCGCGGGCTCATTGGGCCGAAGAGCCTGTTTCCCGTGCTGTGTTGTTCTTTGTTCTTTGAAACCAAAGCACCCGGATGAAACCTATGCAGACATGGGGAGAATGTGCAAACTCCACACAGATGGTGACCCAAGCCGGGAATCAAACCAGGTTCCCGGCACTATGTGGCAGCTGTGCTAACCATTGTGCTATACTTTAAAAGTTCTTTATTGGCAGCAAAGTGTCTTATGAAGCTTTGAAGATGATATGTACGTTATTCTTACCTCTTTGCTGCTGACCAAATTATCCTTGTGGCAGGATTTTACGGCCTTGCTTGTCCCAAAACCGTAAAATCCCACCCAAGGTCCTTAGACCTTCCCATTGTCCGTCTCTTGATTGCTCTGATTCCCACGATGGGCGCAGGGGTAAAGTTCCAGCCTACGTCTTTTATTTTCTCCCATTTATTTTCTACCCACCCACCCAGCTCTTCCAGCAAAATCCGTGGGCGAACTCGATTTTGTTCAGGAAAAATAAAAAGCTTGAATTTACATTGCACTGTTCACAACCTCAGCTCATCTCAACGCACTTTATAGCCAAGTGGGCACTGACAGAGTGGATAAGGAGCAGCTGTTCCCCTTAGCTGAAGGGTCAGTCACGAGGGGCTATAGATTCAAGATGAGGGACAGGAGGTTTAGGGGTGGGATATGAGGAATGTGTAGCCTGGGAGAGGGGTAGAGGAGGGTTGCCTCACATCCTTAATGACAACTTGGCATATCATAACATTCAAACCTCAATGACTCTATTTGGGACTAGCTTAGGGGTTAAAAAAGGGACAGCATGGACAAGTTGGGCCGAAGGGCCTGTTTCCATGCTGTAAACCGCTATGGGCCAAGCGCTGGTAAATGGGATTTGGTGGGAGGTCAGGACTTTCTCACATGTCAGTGCAGACTTGATGGCCCAAAGAAACTCTTCTGCACTGTATGATTTTGTGAAGTATATTGGAAGTGGCGCGTTTGTTGCAACAGAGAAAAAGTGGAGCTGACAACTCAATTTTTGATGCCTGAACTGCTTCAGCTGGCATTGGAGCTCCAAGACACCAGCTAATGTGGGCAAGAGGCACCTGGCAGGATAAGAATTTGTGCACCAACCATGCCCTAGGCTTCTCACGGCCTCAGATATTATTTTAATTAGAGGGCTTGCCCATGACGTGGCTGGAATGCATTAGCAATGCTCCAGTCCCTTCGAACCTGTTTTCAAAAGGATGCTGAGGGGTATACTTGTATGACTAGCTGGTTCTCAGTGACTGTCCTTTTCTTATGCTTCGGGTTTGGACCAGAATGAATGGGCAACATGAAGCAACACAACAGAGGCCTGAACTCTCTTCAAGAAATGCACTTTTCCAGATGGTATAGATGAACATAAAAACTTTACAGCAAGTTAGCTGAAAGCACAGGGACTTGTGGTTAAATGCTAATGTAATTTTTAAGGGGAGTCTTTGTGCACCTGATTTTCCTATTTTCCATGCATCTGGCGAATGAAGACTAATAATTCTGGGTACTCTACATTTTATTATCATTGCTTGTAAAGATCGGTCCCTCTAAATTCCACACATTCAATTTTACACAGAGAATTCTTTCCGGTTGTATCACAACTTGGCAAGAAACTACAAAAGGTTGTGAATGTAGCCCAGTCCATCACGCAAACCAGCCTCCCATCCACTGACTCTGTCTACACTTCCCGCTGCCTCGGCAAAACAGCCAACATAACTGAGGATCCTCGCGCACCCCAGACATATTCCCTTCCACCTTCTTCCATTGGGAAAAAGATACAAAACTCTGACGTCATGTACCAACTGACTCAGGGACAACCTCTTCCCTGCTGCCAGCAGACTTTTGAATGGACCTACCTCACACTAAGTTGATTTTTTTTACACTCTAGCTATGATTGTAACACTACATTCTGCACTTTCTCTTTCTCCATGAACAGTGCGCTCTGTCTGTATAGTGCACAAGAAACAATACTTTTCACTGTATAGTAATACATGTGACAATAATAAATCAAATCAAAACAGAGAAATGATTAAATCTATAGAGCAACAGAAACTTAATTTGTAATGGTTTCACACAAACAGAAAGATCAACTTACTTTATATTACCCTGGTCCTAAAAGGGTTAATTGCAACCTCTATATAACACATAAAAGGGGGTCCTTATCTTTCAACTGGCAAATAAATACACACACAGCATTCTTTATCCTCTGAGGAATAGGGGCTTTAGAGTAAAAGGTCCTACCTTTCCATATCGGGTGGCATATGTCCCTGTGAGTAATGAATGGAAAATAATGATGGTTTCGTCCAAATCCCACACAAAAACCCGCTGTGAAGAAAAGAACCAAAGAAGAGGTTAGCCCTGTCAGTAACTTGGAACTAATCTACAATATCATTATCCTATAAATGTGGGTTCATGCATATTTCATAGGCTGAGTGCTGAATCAGAATCTGGCCTGAATGTTATCGTTCGATCAGTGGGAGTCGGTGACTGCATTATGTGATTGCAATTCGCAACTTCCTCGGCAGTGACAGTCTGCTAAACCACCAAGAGAGGAAGCTGAACTGGAGGATGAATCAGTATTTGATGAATCTGTAAATAGGTGTGAAGAAAACTTTTCCCTGACAAATTCAACAATACTATAAATCCGCCTTCGCAATAACACCGCGACTGTTCAAACGTCAAATAAAGGCAACCCTCTGTTTTTTCAGTTTTCCTGGAAAAGAGATGGAATCTCAGAATAATGTCCCCAAAACACTGGTAAAATCCTGGAAAATCCCATAGTTATCTGCAATAAAAATGGAATTTGAGTCATTTAAGTCACCATGAACCAGTAGCTCTAATTGTAAGCAGACAGAAACCTGGAATCCAATCCCCAAAACACTGGTTAAAACAAAATCACACAATCCTTTGTAATAAAAGCAGAATTTGACTTATTCCATCTAGCAGGAAACACTGACCATGGAAACACGCTGAAACTGAGGTACATAATGGAATTGTGAAATATCCAATGGGACTGAATGGACGGAGCAGCTTATAAATCCGTGCTTTGTGTAAGGTGAGAGGGGGAAGTTCAAAGGAGATGTGAGGGGCAAGTATTTTTACATAGAGGGTGGTAGGCATCTGCAACACGCTGCCAGGGGTGGTGGTGCAGGCAGATGTAATAGGGGCATTTAAGGGGCTTTTAGATAAGTACATGAATATGCAAAGAACAGAGGGATGTGGACCAAAGGCAGGCAGAAGGGATTAGTTTAATTTGGCGTCATGTTTGGCCATCATGGGCCGAAGGGCCTGTCCCTGTGCTGTACTGTTCTATATTCTAACACAACTAACAGATCTCATAGAATCCTACAGTGCAGGAGCAGGCCACCCACTCCCTTTCCCTATAACCCCATGGTAGTGCCCCTGACACTAAGAGGTAATTTAGCATGGCCAATCCACCTAACCTGCACATCTTTGGATTTAGAAGGAAACCAGAGCACGCAGAGGAAACCCACATAGACACGGGGAAAATATGCAGACTCAACACAGCCGGGGATCGAACCCAGGTCCCTGGTGCTGTGAGGCAGCAGTGCAAGTCACTGCGCCACCATGCCGCCCCGTTCAAGGCAATTTCATACATAGAACAGGACTGCATATTCTAGTCCTTAGTTAGCAATAGTGGAGAAAAACTGCCTTTCCCCCCCTAAAAGAAATACTTAAGAACATAAGAAATAGGAGCAGGAGTAGGCTATCTAGCCCCTCGAGCCTGCATCTATATAGCACCGCATCATATCTCTGAAATAGTTTAGATACAAAAAATTACTTTGCCGTCACTGTAGACAAGTACGGCAGCAATTTTCTACCCAGCAGGATCCCAAACAGCATGCTGTGACACATAATCAGTTAATGCATTATTGGTGGTGTTAGCTAAGGGAAGAATGTTGGCACTGGAAGAACTGCCTATTCTTATTCAAAATAGTGCCATGTTGGGTAAACATAGCTAACGTAATCCTGTAATATGTGCAATATCGATTCAGATATGTGGCACGGCCGAAAATGAAAATTGGGAGAGATGAATAACAGACTATTGAATTAATATTGTTAATTTTACAGCAGAATTCAAAGTCAATATTGTCCTCATGGGATCTCAGTGGCCACCCCTAGTCAAGCAGGTGAGTTTATTGCTTCTACCAAAGAACACCATCTCCAATAGTGCAGCATTCCCTTCATACTCCATGGGGCGGCATGATGGCACAATGGTTAGCACTTCTGCCTTACAGTGCCAGGGATCTGGGTTCGGTTCCAACCTTGGGTGACTATCTCTGTGGAGTTTGCACATTCACCCTGTGTCCTTGTGGGTTTCCTCCAGGTGCTCCAGTTTCCTCCCGCACTCCAAAGATGTGCAGGTTAGGTGGATTGGCCATGCTAAATTGCCCCTTCGTGTTCAGAGATTTCTAGCTAGGTGGATTAGCCATGGCAAACATGTGGGATTATCTTGATGGCCTGGGTAAGGTGCTCTTTCAGAGAGCTGGTACAGACTCGATGGGCTGAATGGCTTCCTTCTGCACTGTCAGGATGCTGTACTAGAATATTAACCAAGATTATCTGCTCACATCTTGTAATGGTCCCTGAACCCACAGCTTTGACTCAAAAGGCGAAAGTACTAAAACCTTAATCCGACAGGCTTTCTGTACTGAGTGGAACAGGGAAAAATGCTGAACAGCTCTGACTACCCAGAATTAGGGAGATCAAACTTTAACCAGAATATTTAATAAACTTGAAATTATACTAATGAGGTTCTCTTTTATGTCGCTTGCTGTTGGGTAAAATATAAACCCTGAAAAGCCTTGGATTGAATAAATTCACATAGATAGTTCTTAAGGAATTGAGTTGGAACTACTTTTACCTTTTATTCTTTTTGGATTTATATCCAAAGCCTAATACAAAACTCCATAAAATCACAGTGCCCAGGGCTCACAAAAAATTTCACCCAGATTTCACCCATTTGGTGCAGTCCTATTGAGTTGATATTTTGCTAGAGATTGTACAGATTCTAACTACACTAATATTAGAATCATAGAATGCAGAAGGAGGCTCTTCAGCCCAGTGAGTCTGTCCCGACCACAATCCCACCCAGCCCTATCCCCGCAGTCCCAAGTATTTATCTTGCTAATCCCCCAAATACTAAGTGGCAATTTAGCATGGCCAATCAACCTAACCCACACATCTTCAGTCTGTGGGAGGAAACCAGAGCACCCAGAGGAAATCCACGCAGACATGAGGAGAACGTGCAAACCCCACACAGACAGTAACCCAAACTAGGAATCGAACCCACGTTCCCTGATGTTGTAAGGCAGCAGTGCCCCACTCTGCCCCACCATTTCCTGGTGCAAGAGACCATCAGTACTAACCACTGTGCCACCGTGCTGCCCATATTGAAGGAATATGCAGCAGAAATGCATTAAAGAGCAATATCATGGACTCACTCACTCTAAGGGAAGCATCACATAGATGATAACTTGGAGGGCAGGACAGTTTAAAAATTAGGGTCTCCCACTTAAGACTGAGATCAGGAAACTCTTTGTTTTTGTCACAGTGTCATTGGTCTGTGGAATTCCCTCCGCCAGAGAGCAGTGGAGGCTGGGTTACTGAATATGTTGAGTTAGAATCTTGATGAGCAAGAGAGTGAAGGGTTTATTGAGGGGGGCAGACAAGGAAATAGAATTGGGGCCCTAATCAGATCAGCCATGATCTCATCAAATTACAGAGCAGGCTCAAGGGGCCGGGTGGTCTACTCCTGTTCCTGTCTCCTTGCATTCATGCGGGCAAATTAAAAGAGCAGGTGATGGCCGCACTGGAAAAAAATCAGCCACGATGCCACATTGAAGAGACATGTCACAGAGGATTATTAAATAGTGCATCATGAAAACGATATGTCACTGGGACGTTTTAAAGGGATACCTCACAAGTCACATTAAAGGATGTAGAACAGGCACAAATTTTAAGTCCAATTAAACAAATTGCTCTCTCTTCAAAGTGATTCTGGCCTCTCCACGCCAATGCGTGCACGACATATCAATGTAAGCAACCATTATTTCACTGAATTTTTTTCAAATTATGTGGCTTCATATGGATGTTCAATCCAATCTGAAACAAAACAAGGCGTATTGAGAGGGTAGCACAGATGTAGAATATGGTTGCTTTCTGAGAGTCGATCGTGTCAAGGTGTACGGAATAGAACTGTCATCCCAGAAATGTATAAAACAGGACTGAATATACCAGCTTTCCAAAGTTGAAAGGTGCATTAGACTTTTTTTTTCTCCCAGGAATGTCCTTAAGTAAACAGGGGCTGCCCAGTACCAATAAAACATGTTTGAGTTTTCATAAATTACATGTTTTACCTTCTCTGTTTAAATACAGAAGTTGATGACTTGGATAAATGATGGCTTTAAATTTGATACTGGCCACACAAAAGTAGCAGCTACTTTATAAAAATTTGAAAAGTATTCAGAAAGCTAACTTGTTTAGACAGTATCTTCCCTTGACTTGGGCTTTTACAGAGATTACTTGACTCATTGAGTGGTTGG
The DNA here is from genome assembly GCF_965287045.1 of Carcharhinus amblyrhynchos. Taxonomy (NCBI): domain Eukaryota; kingdom Metazoa; phylum Chordata; class Chondrichthyes; order Carcharhiniformes; family Carcharhinidae; genus Carcharhinus; species Carcharhinus amblyrhynchos. The sequence continues at coordinate 13,591,736 of NC_137339.1, forward strand.
TAAATACAGAGAAAAAAAGCTGTACTGTAATATTTGACTGACATCACTGTTAATGCTGCAACATTATGATGTAATCATAATATTGTAATACAAGCGTTGCAACTTAGTTGCAACAAATATAATGGTAATTCCAGCATCAAGCACTAAGCTTTCCTCCTCCCCCTCAATAATTCTTCATTTGACCTGGATGGGCCAAGGTAGATTGCAACACAGTTTATTATTAAAGTTTAAAGTTTATTTATTAGTGTCACAAGTAGGCTTACATTAACACTGCAATGAAGTTACTGTGAAAATCCCCTAGTCACCACACTCCAGCGCCTGTTCGGGTACACTAAGGGAGAATTTAGCATGGCCAATGCACCTAACCAGCACGTCTTTCGGACTATGGGAGGAAACCGGAACACCCAGAGGAAACCCATGCAGACACGAGTAGAACATGCAAACTCCACACAAACCGGGAATCAAACCCAGGTTCCTGGCACTGTGAGGCAGCAGTGCTAACCACTGTATCACTGTGCCACCGTGCCACCTCATTCTGCCCCACCATTTCCTTGTGGAAGGGACCATCAATAGAAGCTGGATCTAGGAGTTATGATTGGCAGGATCACAAAAATAAAGGAACCACAGTCTCAAATATTTTGCATTCTTTGTACACTGGAATCAGGGGTTATCTGTTAAATCAAGGTACCCATTGCCATTGAAAAAGGGGGACCGCGGGGAAAAGAAAATGATGATGTACTGGACCCAGAACTTTCAAAGCGCAGCAGCCTATCAGTCAGGTAAAACATTCATAGCCAGCAAACAAATCTAAGAGACACCTTGACCCACTTCCCATTTCGACTAGGTACCTGAGGGGTGGAGGGTCAATAATATTATATAACCATGCCAAAAATGAGAGAGGGATGAATAAAGTAACTACATGGACAAGATAAACTTTAATTTGGAAAGGAATGATAAATTAAGGAGCTTCAGCATGGATTTGCTAAATTAAATTGTGTCGACTAACATGACTGAACCTTTTGATGGAGGTTGATCATGGTTAGTAGATATAACACATGAGGACTTTCAGAAGGCATTCTGCAAAGTTCTATGAGGGAGGCCTATCAAGAAGAAGGAAGCCCATGGGATTAAGGGGAAAGTGGCTGTATTGACATAGAATTGGTTCAGTGACAGAAGCAAAGAGTGGTGGTCGAAGAATGTCTTTCAGACTTAGAGATGGTTTGAGGTTGCGTTCTCTGAAGGTTAGGTGGAGTCCATTACTCCTTGCAACTTTTATAACTAGCTTAGAATTGGGTGTAGGGAGAAAGCAGCATTTAAAACTTGCAGACAGCACAGTTACGGGAATTGTTATAGATTTCAGGAGTGCATCGCTGGAATGGATAGAAACATTGAAGGTTGAGTTAAGTGCAGTGAAGTGTGAAGCGCAGCGCTTTGGGAGGGCTAATATATACTATTCATTACATGTAGATAAGCCTCGGTGTCCATGTACACAAATCCTTAGCGGTGGCAATGCCGGCTGACAGGGTGATTCAAAAAGCATAAGGGTTAAAAGTTTATTTATTAGTGTGACAAGTAGGCTTACATTAGCACTGCAATGAAGTTACTGTGAAAATCCCCTGGTCGCCACATTCCAGTGCCTGTTCAGGTATACTGAGGGAGAATATAGCATGGCCAATGCACCTAACCAGCACAGAAATTTTCGGACTGTGGGAGGAAACCAGAGCACCTAGAAGAAACCCACACAGACATGGGGAGGATGTGCAGACTCTGTACAGGTGGTGACCCAAGCCAGGAATTGAACCCTGCTCTCTGGTGCTGTGAGGCAGCAGTGCTAACCTCGGTGCCACCATACCGTCCATATAAATGAAGGAACAGAATGAAAAAGTAACCAGATCATGCTAGAACTTTATGAATCATTGACTTGTTCTTAGCTGGGGTACTGTGGACAATTCTGGGCACTGCAATTCAGAAGAGGAGTAAAGGTCTCAGAGAGGGAACACAGAAGTTTACAGGATGTTACCAGGGATGAGAGACTTCAGTTAACAGGGAAGGTTGGAAAAATCAGGAATATTCTCCTTCAAACAGAGGAAGTTAAAAGGTGAACTCGTAGAGGTTTTCCAGATGCTGAAATGTTTTGCTTGTTTAAATAAGAAAAAACATAGGCTGGAATTCCCTCAGCGTTCACGCCCTGCCACCAGCAAGACTGGAGAATTTGAAACTCAGTCAAATCTCTGTTCAGTGCAGCGGGACTGGAGAATCTCAGCTGTGAGCAAGGTCGGCAAACGCAGCTCATATTCCCTCTGGTGAGTGGGTCAATAACTGGAGGTCAGTGATTGAAAATCATCAAAAGAAAACCTAGATGAAGAGAATTTTTATCACTCAGAATGTTGCGATCTGCAATGTTCTACCTGGAAAATCCAAAAAGAGCTAAATGAGGTTGAGGGACTTGCAATACAATAAACAGGAATGTGAAATTTAACATGATTCTTCTTCCAATATAGCATAATGAGCCGAATGGCTTTCTTCTGAGCTGTAGGTTTCCATAAGGATAAACTGGGGCAAGGATGCAATGCCTCCTTAATCACTTACCAGTGGAGAATCTCACCTCCTTCCACATGCTGAGGACCTGAGAGTTGGGATAATGCCTGACATTAGTAGGGCATTTCTGGGAGCAGATGGAAGTACCACCACGCCAGGTGATACTGCCATCAAATATGGGGAGAAATGGATGGAAAGCCAAGCCCCTTAACTCTGTGATTATGTAATATTGTAACTATAACTGTCTCAGTTCTCTAACATTATGTTCATAATATTCAGGCACATTGTATAAGTGTGGTATTAACCTGTAACTAGACTTCTGTGATTTATTGATGCTGTAATACTAATCCTGTAATGTTATAATTCTAACACTAAGAATACAGTGTATAATGCTGCAAGATTATAATATTGTAACTTTGTAGCACTGGAAAGTATCAGTAAGATCTTCAAGTTTCTAGACGTCCAGATTACCAACTAACTGTCCTGGTCTCTCAATGCCCACGCTATGCTTAAGAAAGTCCACCAACACCTCTACTTTCTCAGGAGGCTAAAGAAATTTGGCACATCTGCTACGACTCTCATCAACTTTTATAGATGCACCACAGAAAGCATTCTTTATGGTTGTATCACAGTTTGGTATGGCTCCTGCTCTGTCCAAACCCGCAAGAAATGATAAAGGATCATGAACGAAGCCCAGTCCATTACACAAACCAGCCTCTCATCCATTGACTCTGTCTACACTTCCCACTGCCTTGGACAAACAGCCAGCATAATCAAGGATCCCGCGCACTCCAGACATTCTCTCTTCCACCTTCTTCCATTGGGAAAAAGATACAAAAATCTGAGGTCACATACCAACTGACTCATGTACAGCTTCTTCCCTGTTGCCAGACTTTTGAATGGACCTACCTTATATTAATTATAGAATCCCGCTACTACAGAAGGAGGCCATTCGGTCCATTGAGTCTGTTACGGCCACAATCCCACCGAGGCCCTATCCCCATAACCCCACACATTAACCCTGTTAATCCCCCTGACACGAAGAGTCAACTTAGCATGACCAATCAATCTAAGCCGCACATTTTTTGGAGTGTGGGAGGAAACCAGAGCACCTAGAGGAAATGCAGAAACAGGCAGGATGTGCAAACTCCACACAGACAGTGACCTGAGGCTGGAATTGAACTGGGTCCCTGGTGCTGTGAGGCAGCAGTGCTAACCACTGTGCCATCATGCTGCCCTGTTGATCTTTCTCAATATCTTAGCCATGACTGTAACATTACATTCTGCACCCTCTCCTTTCCTTCTCTATGAATGGTATGCTCTGTCTGTATAGCACACAAGAAACAATACTTTTCACTGTGTACTAATACATGTGACAATAATAAATCAAATCAAAAATACCTCAATGTCAGTATCTAGTAGAGGGGAAGGATCATTGTTCCTTTTTGATCTCCCACGTAACTTCCCATCTGAACTTCTCCGCTGTCGATCTGAATCCAAATCTTTCACGGGGGTTCTGGCACGATTGACAGTGTTGTAATCTCCTGAAGCAAGCAAATGTGAACCATTCAGAACAATCCAAAACGAACAGAGGTTCTTCAAGTTTCAGAGCAGTTGCAATTTTATTTTAATATGTAAGTTTGTCACTTTTAAGAACATGAAAACATCACTGGCCCAGTTACTGTATAAAGAGGCAATGGCAGCATTCCACTGCTACGGACATTATAAACTGTAATGATACACCAATATAATGCACTTTGCATTTGATAATGGTTAGACAGGGTAAAGTTTAGTATAATGTATTTATTAGTGTCATGTGTAGGCTCACATTAGCATTGCAATGAAGCTACTGTGAAAATCCTCCAGTTGCCACACTACAATGCCAGTTTGGGTCCACTAAGACAAGTATAGCGTGGCCAATGCAGAGTCTTTTGGACTCTGGGAGGAAACATGCAGCACCTGGAGGAAACCCACACAGACACAGGGAGAATGTGCAGACTTCACACAGATAGCGATCCAGGCCAGGAATTGAACCTGGGTCCCTGGTGCTGTGAGGCAGCAGTCTAACCACTGTGCCACTGTGCCACCTATATGTCGACTGCTGAAGAGACAGAGACATCTTTTCTATTAGTTGTTTAGCTTTCCACAGGGACTCTTGTTGGGGAGAGTCTTGCTAAACAAAATTGCAGTGTTCTTTTGGGCAAGAAAGCAAGCATGATTTTCTCCAAAAAAAAATGCCAGATTTCTCTTATGACCCCACTCCGTCCCATCAATAATTCCTTCCCCTATCGGCCCTTTCCCCCCTGCACACCAGTCATCAGACCCCTTCTCCCCACCTGATGATTGGTTCCTCCCTATCACCACAGTCCAAGCTGGTACCAACCTCTTTGTGCAACTCCCCCCCAACAACGGCCATCACTGGGACCCCCTTCTCCATTCGTTCTTGCCACCACGACATCTAAATGAATTCCACCCCCATTCCACCCCACATGAATCTCCCACTGGGGTCCATCCCATGGCACAGGTTGGCACTGCCAGTTTGGTATGGGCATGGTGCAAACCTTGCAGTGCCAATCCATGCCAAAGGGCAGTGCCGGGGGCATTGGCAGGCCACTGCCTAGCCATGTCGCTCTCCCCTGGGGTCTATAATTACCTTGACGCTTCTGGGAAGACCCCCACAACAGGCTCATGTCCAGGTGAACCTGTTGTAAACCAAGCTGACATGATGTCACGTTGGCGCGGTGTTAACTTCTGGCGAGGATTAGTGATTTTAAAATTCTGCTAATTCCAGGTCTTCAGCCTGCACCGACACTTGCAAGGACAGAAAGCGTGGGCTCAATATCAGCCCCATGATTTACTTTCATCTCACTGATTGTAATTATTTTGATTCTGTAACTGCGCATGGGCACTTGCCACATCAAGACTGTTAATCCCCTTCTTTGAGTGTAAACATTTTCCACATGGATTGTGTCGTCACACTGTAATGTGGTAATGATTGCCAGGTGAGACACGACTGGAACTGGCTCACAGCTGAATCATCAGATTTCTATTCCATTTACAACATGCATTCCAAAGTATCTGAAGAATTTTTTCCCCAGTTATTGTCATGCCGATGTGCCATTGGGATCTTTGCATCCTGGCGAAGCAGAATCTACCCTTTACATATGGGCTGACTTCTCACATTTCTTCACTTTACACCATGAGCAATCGCTAAAAAGGAAACTTATAAAGAATCCTATTCAAGTCTTCCCTGATATGTACCAGATTTTCACATTAAACAAGTCACCCCAAAGCAATTATTTCAGTTCATAAACAATGACATTTTCTGCTCTGTTCCTATTTCTTAAACCAACGATACTTCTGTGCATTAAAATCACCCACCCAAATCTAATAATACTTTGTGAAGTATCAAATTATTAAGTTTGTAATTTGTAATCATTGTTATCAAATATGTTACAATATTTTTATTAGATAAATGCATTTCAATATAGCATCCAATTTAATTTGCAAATAAAGTTAGAGTCATTAATAAATCAAAGATACAACACAGAGAAGGCCCTTCAGCCCATCACATCTGTGCAGTCAAAAACAGCCACCTAACAATTGTAATCCCCCTTGGCCCATGACCTTGTAGAGCCTGGTATTGCACGTGAATATCTAACTGCTTCTTAAATGTGTTGAGGGTCTCCATCTCCCCGTCCCTTTCAAGCAGTGAGTTCCAGACTCCCACCACCCTCTGGGGGAAAAAAGTTCTTCCTCACTTCCTCTCTAAACCTCCTGCCCCTTATCTTAAATCTGCACCCCATAGTCATTGACCCTCCACCAAAGGGACAAAGCTAAAGATCAAGTATTAGTCATATTCTCAGTAGTTGTTTCTACCTTGCTGCAGATTAAGATAACACATGACATTGACATTACTTTAGTTTTCAGGTATTGGGCAGGATTCTCTGGCCAGTCATGCCAGCGGGATTCTCCAGTCCCACTGCAGTGAACAGAGATTTGGTTGAGTGCCAAATTCTTTGTCCGCACTGGCAGCGGCAGAGGAGCATGAAGAGCTGGAGATTCCTGGCCATTATTTTAACTCTTACTTATCTTTGATCCATTTGTACTTTGCCGAGATTGGCATAATAATCCTGGTGAAATTGGAAGAGACATATTAGAATAGGGAAATTGAAAATTATTAGATTGATCTGGAGGAACTTAAAATTACACATATTTTTTGAGGCAGTGACAAGGAAAATCAATGAGGTTATTTGATTAGATTTAGACTATATGGATTTTAGCAAGGCTTTTGATACGGTTTCAAAGGGCAGATTGGTCACAAAAAGAAAACTCCATGTGATACAAGACAACATAACAGGTTGGATCCAAAGTTGGCTCAGGGGCAGGAAGCAAAGAGTAATATGGATGTTTTTGCAAGTGTTTCCAATTGTGTTACATAGGGATCAGCGCTAGGTCCCCTGCTTTTGTGACATTTATCAATGATTTGAAATTCAGTTTAGGGGGGTTAAGATTTAGAAGTTTGCAGATGATAAAAAAAATTGGCCAAGGGATTAGTCAGGTCGCTGAACTGTGACAAATGAAGTTCCATCTTCATTTGTCCCTCATTTGCGAAAATATGTCTTGACCTTAGAGGAACAAAGAGACATTGGAATGTGTGTCCACAGATCCCTGAAGGTTGCTGGATGGGTAGAACAGGTGATCAAGAAGATATACAAGTATTTCCCTTTATTAGCTGGAAGGTTATGCTGGAACTGCACAAAACACTAGTTACATCACAGTTGGCACAGTAAGAAGTCTCACAACACCAGGTTAAAGTCCAATAGGTTTATTTGGAATCACGAGCTTTCAGAGTGCTGCTCCTTTGTCAGGTCATGATTCCAAAAAAACCTATTGGAGTTTAACCTGGTGTTGTGAGACTTTCTCTTTGGAAAGACGGAGATTGAGGGGTGACATGATAGAGGTATATAAGATACTGAAGGGAATAGACAGGGTCAATAGTGAGAGATTGCTCCCTAGATTGGTTACGAATACAAGAGGACGTGATTTAAGGGTGAGGGGGGAGAGGTATAATTTGGATATGAGAGGAAGGTTCTTTACGCAGAGAGTAGTCGGGGTATGGAACGCGCTACCGAGTGGGGTGGTGGAGGCGGGAACGTTGGGCTCGTTTAAGGTTCAGTTAGATAGTCACATGAGTGAAACGAGGATGGAGGGTTATGGTAGGGGTTATTGAATAAGGGTTAGAGCCTCGGGAGACACCGGAAAGGCAGGCTTGTGATTAACGTTTTTGTCTTTTCACTCCGCAGGTGGAGGTCCACCTCGTTGTCAAACGAGGGGCATGCACACGGTGGGTCGTGCGTGGGCTGCTCCTGGAGGTTCCGGGAGTGGCCTAGTACTTCGTGTCGGTGTGTGTGCTTGATCCTGGACCGGTAGACGGGCGCCGCAACAGCTCGGTGACTAGCACTGCTAGCTGTGCAGATACATGGATTTGGGCCTGTGTCTGTGGGAGTTTGTGCATTCTCCCTGTGGTTGCGTGGGTTTCCTCCGGGCGCTCCGGTTTCCTCCCACACCCCAAAGATGTGCTCTTAGGCTGATTGGTTTTACCAAATTGACACTATTCTCCCCTGAATCTGGCTAAGTCAGGGGTTCTATTTGTAGATACGCAGGGTAGAATAGGTGTAGGGTGATGTGGCGGCGCGGGCTCGTTGGGCCGAAGGGCCTGTTTCCCGTGCTGGGTTGTTCTTTGTTCTTTGTTCTTTGTTTGTTCTAACTGTGCTCACCCTAGTCCAACACCGGCATCTCCACATCATGGACATCACAGTTGGAGCACTCCAGGTTGGAGTACTATGCACTGTTCTGATCACTGCACTATAGGAAAGATATAATTGCACTAGGAAGGATGTTGGCCAGACTTGAGAATTTTAGTGATGAGGAAAGGTTAGATAGGCTAATGTTGTTTTCTTTGCAGCACAGGAGACCGAGAGGAGACTGGATTGAAGTATATAACATTATAAGAGGTCTTGGTAGAGTGGATAGGAAAGCCCAATATCCCTTATGGAGGAGTCCATAACCAGAAGGGTGAGAGGACAGAAGTTTCAGAGGGAAATTGAGGGGAGGCAAAACCTCATAACATTGAAAAAGTACTTGAAGTACCATAACCAACTAGGTTACAAACCAAGAGTAAGAAAGAGGGATTAAGGTTGGTGACTAATTGGCAGCCAGTATGTAGCTGAAGAGGTAAATGACCTTCTTCTGCACTATAAATTTCTATGTTCTAACCTGGAGGAGCTAAGAATGGTGCAATTGCCTATAATAATTGAGAACCCATATTTAGAGGGACCTGACGATGATGTAAGAGCAACGGTGTTTCAAAGGACAGTTCCATTTTAAAAAGCAAATGGCCACATGTTTTACTTTTTATGACATAATATTACAGGTTGTGTGTTGAGAATTGAGAACAGGGTATTCTGGTGTCTCATTTGTTTGGCAGATGTCACCCAAGGCCGAAATTGAACCCAGGGAACAGTGCCAGGGATCCGGGTCCAATACTAATCTTGGGTGACTGCCTGTGTGGAGTTTGCACATTCTCCCTGTGTCTGCATTGGTTTCCTCCAAGTGCTCCGGTTTCATCCCACAGTCTAAAGATGTGCAGGTTAGGTTGATTGGCCGTAATAATTTGCTCCTTAGTGTAGATTGGGGGATTATAAGTAAATATATGGGGGTACATTAAGAGGGCCTGGGTAAAATGCTCTGTCGGAGAGTCAGTGCAGACCCGATGGGCCAAATGACCTCCATCTGCACTATAGGGATTCTATGTCATCTTTCTCTTCGCATCATTTAGTTGTTAAGAACTTTTTACAAAAGCTTTCTCATGGGATTTGAAAATTGCTGTCCACACCAGCATTTGTTGCTCATTCCTAATTGCCCTTGAAAAGGTGGTGGTAAGCCATTTAAACGAGTCCTCCATACAGCTAGTCTGAGCGGCATGATGGCACAATGATTAGCACTGCTGTCTCACAGCGCCAGGGACCCTGGTTCAATTCCCGGCTTGAATCACTGGGAGTCTGCATGTTCTCCCCATGTCTGCATGGGTTTCCTCCGGGTGCTCTGGTTTCGTCCCACAGTCCAAAAGATGTGCTGGTTAGATGCATTGGCCATGCTAAATTCTCCCTCAGTGTACCTGAACAGGTGCCAGGGTGTAACCACTAGGGGATGTTCACAGTAACTTCATTGCAGTGTTAATGTAAGCCTACTTGTGACACTAATAAACAAACTTTAAACTTTCCCAGTGATTCTTATATATATTACACACCTGAACGGTTATATTATTTATATATCTATGTCACTTCATTGCAGGACTGTTTGTATTGAAGAGATTTAGTCTAACACTAACCCTCCCACAATGTTTGAACTCTTTATTCTCCCAACCCATGACTGCCAATTCAATTGTAAGGGCGAGCATGAGCAGTCCTTTTAAGGGCTGCATAACAATTAATTTGTTTTGATTACTGGGTAAAGGATTTAGAGTTTAAAGCTGGTATAACTAGTGTCAGGAGAGGGTTGTCATTGTCCAGTGCTGAGGAGTGCTGAAAAAGGAGTAAATAAGAAAAAAGTAGTTTCTGGACCAGCTGAAGATTTATACCTGGCTCTTACCTGGCATTGACTCTGCACTTGTTTGATTGCTGATAGCAATTGGTGGCTCCGGAATCTGATAGGTCATTCCAGAAATGGCTGAAGGACTAATGCTATTTGCGGTTACGTACGGAGAACTGTATGGAGAACTGTAATACTGTGGATACTGACCCTGTGGGAAGCCTGGATATGCAGTATATTCCTGAGGAAACAGAAACAAGCAACAACATGTCAGTTTACAGAGAAGAAAGATCACTTCCATAACGTCAGATTTTTCTGTGTGATCTGAATTACATAGAAACATAGAAGATAGGAGCAAAGGGAGGCCATTTAGCCCCTTGAGCCTGCTCCACCGTTCATCACGATCATGGCTCATTATCTAGCCATCTAGCCCTTCACCATTCATAATGATCATAGCTGACCATCCAACTCAGTAGCCTAATCCTGTTTTCCCCCCATAATCAATGATCCCATTTGCCCCAAGTGCTATATCCAGGCGCCTCTTCAATACATTCAATGTTTTGCCATCAACTACTTCCTGTGGTTATGAATTCCATAGGCTCACCACTCTTTGGGTGAAGAAATGTCTCCTCATCTCCGTCCTAAATGATTCAGTCGCTTACCTTCAGCGACTGGTGCACAAGGACACCCAGGTCCCTCTGGGTTGTGAGCATAATGCCAGTCAATCTTCCATGGGAACCTAAGGATTGGAGGTGGTGGTGGTGTGGTGTGGTGGTGGTGGTGAGTGGGGGGTGGCGTGGTACTGTCCAACAGAAACCAGGTGGGATAGGAGTTAAAATATGTAGGTAACACCCAAAACCATTTTAATGGCTTGTGCAGAACATCCATCGCAGATGCTTTGCTCAGTAGAATAGAGTTACCAACCCTCCAGTGTGGTCCGGGGGTTCCCTTTGTAAATTCCTTACCTCCTCTTGTCAACAGAAACTGATAATTAATCTCCAACACACTGGAGGGAGCAATTCAGGGGAAAAATTACTTTCTTTCAGCGCTTTTGTGTATTGAGCATAAAAACATTGGAATAGGGAAAGCTAAAGTGTTGGACTGAGTTGGGATTCGCCTAACCAGCTGACGAAGAGGGTGTTCATATTCTGGTTGCTGAGGAGAAATGTTGTAGAAACATGGGAACATAGAACAGAGGAACATGAGTAGGTTGTTTGTCCCCTCAAGTTTACTCCACCATTTGATAAGGTCATGGCTGATTTGGTTGTGGTTCCAACTCCACTCTCCTGATTACTACCCGGAACCCTGACTCTCTTGTCGAACAAAAATTGATTTGAATCAGTCTTGAATAAATTCAATGGTTCAGCCCACACTGCTTTCTGGGGAAGCACGGTGGCACAGTGGTTAGCACTGTTGCCTCACAGTGCAAGGGTCTCAGGTTTGATTCCTGGCTTGGATCACTCTCTGTGTGGAATCTACACATTCTCCCCTGTCTGCGTTTCCTCCGAGTGCTCCGTTTTCCTCCAATAGTTTGAAAGACGTGCTGGTTAGGTGCATCGGCTGTGCTAAATTCTCCCTCAGTGTACCAGCACAGGTGGTGACTAGGGGATTTTCACAGTAACTTCATTGCAGTGTTAATGTTAGCCTACTTGTGACGTTAATAAATAAATAAATTCCACAGACTAACAACCCTTTAAGGGAAATAATTTCCCCTCATCTCCGACTTAAACGGGAGATGGCTTATTCTTAAACTGTGTCCCCTAGTTCTAGTCTCCGCCACAAAAGGAAACATTCTCTTGATATCCACCTTATTGATTTCTCTCAGTGACGCTGGAGAAATGGCAGCAATATATTTCCAAGTTGGGATGATGTATGACTTGAAGGAAAATGTATTGTGTTTCCAAGTGCCTGCCGCCCTTACATTTGGACATCTTCAGACATTGTTACTGCATTGTATTTTGTAGATGGTAGACACTGCATCACCCTGCTCAGTGGTGGAGGGAACTAATGTTTATGATTGTGGGTGATGTGCCAATCTAGTGGGCTGCTTTATCCTGGATGGAGTCAAGCTTCTTGAGTGTTGAATATTTCTTCACATTTCTAACTTGTGGCTTGCACGTGATGGAAAAGGTTTTGGGGAGTCAGGGGATGAGTTACAATGTCCAACCTCTCACCTACTCTTGTAGCCACAGTACTGGTATGGCGGGTCCAGTTAAGCTTCGGATCAATTGTGACCTTCCCGCTTCTTCCCCTTACCTCCCAGGATGTTGACGGTGGGGATTCAGTGAGGTAATGCCACAGAACACATAATGTCAGAGGGAGGTAGAGTCTTTCTCTTGTTGGAGATGGTCATTACGTGGTGTGCTATGAATGCTACATACCAATTGTCAGCCCGAGCCTGAATGTTGATCAGGCCCTACTGCAGGTAACTTTCTTTAATGAGTTTTAATCTATGCATATACTGGCTCAGATAGTGTAGGCACAATAATGTCAATCTCTGGGGGATTATAGCACTGCTAACAAGTAACTCACAAGATCTGTAGATCAAGAACTGGACGATTTTGGTCATACCTGTTGTGCACTGTTGAAGCCTGTAGAGCTGGTGATTGTATTATTTCCCTGATAAATCCCTGATGTTGCTGTCAGACCACTACCTGCGAAATGAGAACAGACCCAATTATCGTCACAAAGAAGCACATATTGGCACACATACCGTGACTGCAAATCTGCTTGATTTCCAGCCTGCTCATGTATTTTGTATACATATCGTAATGACCCCCCTCCTACCATTTCCTCCCCCTCCCCCTTCCAGGAACCATCTGTTCTCATTGATTTAAACAACTGCTGGTTTAAACAATCCAATTTTCACAAAGTAATATCTCTTGAATGGCAAGAGATACAAAGAAACATTTACAAAGGAACATAACTATGGACAGACAGATTTATGAATGGAGACAGTTTACAGATGGATAGGTTTGCACATGGATTGATTTACAGATGAACAGACTTACAAATGAACAGGTGGAAAGGTTTATAGATTGGCATAGGGCAGATATATATAATGACAGGTGAAGTATGCTAGACAGGAAAATGGACAAATTTACAGATGGAAGACCGCTAGATACGGCACAGTGGGGTGGTACGGTGGCACAGTGGTTAGCACTGCTGTCTTGCAGCACTAGTGACCTGAGTTCGATTCCTGGCTTGGATCATGGAGTCTGCACGTTCTCCCTGTGTCTGTGTGGGTTCCCTCCAGGTGCTCCAGTTTCCTCCCACAGTCTGAAAGATATGTTGGTTAGGTGCATTGGCCATGCTAAATTCTTCCTCAGTGTACCTGCACAGGCGCCTGAGTGTAGCGATTAGGAGATTTTCATAATAACATCATCGCAATGTTAATGTAAGCCTACCTGTGACACTAATAAATAAACTTAAACTTAGATACGTGAAGGGGTAATGTGCTAGGGCATAAATGAAAGCTGGTAGACTCACAGGTGGATAAACATTCCTACTGTCATAAATTTATAGATGGATTAATTTAAATATTGACAGATTAAGACTTTAATATATTGATCACTTTGAAGTTGAACAGTGAAATCATGTTGCGTGATTTTAGTCAACCCTTCATGTTAATGCTTCTTTTAAAATAGCAGATAAGGAACTCTCACCCAAACAGATTGGCCGGGATTCTCTGGCCTCGCCCACAGCTGGGATTCTCCAGCCTCGCCCACAGCTGGGATTCACCAGTTCCGCTGCAGTGAATGGAGATTTGGTTGATTGGCAAATTCTCTGTTCTCGTTGGCATTGGTGACATCGGAGAATTCTGGCCATTGAGTCCTCATTTGCTAATGGTAATGTTTTGAAGTTTACAGATGGATTGGGGCGGACTTATCGATTGACTGATAGATTTATAGATGAATAAACAAATTAAACTGTAAACTAGGGGATATATAGGACATAAAGTAGTTTAAAGGTTTATTTATTATTGTCACAAGTAAGCTTACATTCACACAGTCATGAAGTTGCTGTGAAAATCCCCTATCTACCACCCATAAGCACCTGTTCAGGTACACTGAGGGAGAATATAAGTATGGCCAATTCACCTAACCAGCATGATTTTGGATTGTCAGGGGAAACTGGAGCACCTGGAAGAAATGCATGCAAACATAGACAGACTTCACAAAGACAGTGATCCAGGATGGGAACTGAACCTGGGTCCCTAGCACTGTGAGGCAGCAGTGCTAACCACTGTGCCACAATGCCACCCTAGTAAATAGGATAGATAGCAAACAGATAGGCAGATTTAGAGTCACCCTCAGAATAAGGGCATTCCGTGATGATTCTCTCGCAACTCCTGATGGAAGCATATGTCTATTAATGATGGGTAATGATAGAATTAGTTTGGACTCATCTCTGGTGGCCAGCACAGTTCAATAGTCTGCCAAGACTCACTGCCAATGGTCACTCATGGACAATTATCACCTGCGCAATTTCAACTGAGCCAGAATGACTGCATTTTGGAAGAAGTCACTCGAACTGTTCGGTGAAAAAGTGTTTTTGGATTCTGCTTTCAAATAGCTGAGCTCTCTTGTTCTGGATTCCCTGGCCAGAGGAAATGTTTTCCTTACTCTACCAAATGCCTTTGTCACTTTAAATAGCTCATTAGATCATCCCCGAGCCTTGCAAACTCAACAAAATGTAAGCCAACTTTATAAAAATGTTTCCTAGAATTTAACCCTTTAAGAATCATTCTAGTGAATCTGATCTAAACATCTTCCAAGAGCAATATATCTCTCTAGTCGTTCACTGCCCAAAAATGAATGCAGTGGTCCAGATGGAATCTGACCAAGGTTACATACAACTGAAGCATTACTTCTCCACTTTTAAATTCGAATCGACTTCAAAGAAAAGCCAACATTGCATGAACTTCTTTGATTGTTTTCTTATGCTTGTGCAGACTGACTAATAATAGATACCCGCAAAGATGTTGACAAACATTGAGAAACAGAAAGACTTACAGATGCGCCATAGGAAATATTCCTTTCTGGCTTGGTATGGCTCCTGCTCTGATCAAGACCGCAAGGAACTACAAAGGGTGCTAAACATAGCCCAGTCCATCAAGCAAACCAGCCTCGCATGCACTGACACTGTCTACACTTCCCACTGCCTTGGAAAAGCAGCTAGTATAATAAGGGCCCCACGCACCCTGGACATACTCTCTTCCAACTTCTTCTGTTGGGAAAAAGAACAGTCTTTTCCGTGCTGCCATCAGATCTTTGAATGTTTTACCTCATATTACCTTATATGAAGTTGATCTTTCTCTACACCCTAGCTATGACTGTAACTCTACATTCTGCATCCGCTCCTTTCCTTCTCTATGAAAGGCATGCTTTGTCTGTATAGCCTGCAAGAAACAATACTTTTCACTGTATACCAATACATGTAACAATAATAAATCAAATCAAATCAAAAACAAGTGTAGCAAAGGCAGAAAAGAACGGACACATTTGTAGGTGCAATTACTTGCGATTAGATATACTGACATTTGGAAGAGATAGAACATTATATGAGAATTTATGAGTTGAAGACAGACATGTTCATAAAATGAAGGTTCACAGGGCAAATAGAAAAGAGAGAGATGGCAGAGAAATCGCCAGACACATGAATAGACTTACAAGATGTTGGAAACACTAGGTTTGGTTAAAAGGGAAACATTCATATAAATCTAAGATTACACAAGGCGGGATGGACAGATGCCTCAAGTGACAGAATAAGATTGGCAGATTTATATACTGTTAGGTTTCCAAATAGACAGATGGGAAACATATTAATTATATATTAGTAGCTGGATGGATTTACTAACCCAGAGATTCATAGCCTGACAGGTGGTGAGAATTATTGATTAATGAATGCAGATTGACAGATGGGGAGATTTACTGATTAACAGATGGTTACATTTTAAAGATAGGCCAATTTCCAGATGAATATATTTATATATTGACAGATTGATGAATAGTTAAATGTTTGAGTCGTTTGTAGATTGATAGATTATAGGTGGAATGTGGTATTAATGGGGAGATTTGTAATTTGAAATGCGTATTGATGAACAAATAAACAGAGGAATTTATGGATGAGCAGATGGGCAGAATTTTGAGATAACTGTATTTGTTTGAAGTATGGGAAAGTTGATAGACATACCCAATGATCCATTTATGAATTTATAGACGGGCAGGGCTATTGATAGACATACTTTTTCAGTTCAGAGCCAATGGGAGCAATGCTGGATTTAGGCTTAAGTGAATTAAGCTACAGCTTAAGAGACTCAAAAAATGAGGGGCCTCTAAGTAAGAACACAATTGACTCAATAACAAATTTTCTCATAAACGGTTGTTAAATAAAGATATGGGAAAACGACTCTCTAAATATTGACGTTTTGTTCCAATATGACAAAAATCTGCATATATTGGCTTCTTGTCAAATTGAGTTCATGTATTTGAGCAGGTATAATAATTATTCATCTCAAAATGTCATGAAAATCCATTGAGAAATAGTGAAGCCGGGTAAAATGAAAGAGTTTGTTCAGTTACCCCTGCTGCTAGCCACAGCCAGCTGTTGATATTAGCCTCATTGGGAAAATAAGGCACTTCCATGCTTATATTAAGAAAGATTATGCAGATAAAAGAGCAGTTAAGCCTAAGGACCTAAGATATGGAATCACAGAATTCAGACAGTGCAGAAGGAGGCCATTGAGCCCATCGAGTCTGCACTGACTATTACCCAGGCTTACCCCATAACCCCACATATTTACTCTACTAACCAACCTCCCCCTCCCCCCACCCCCCAACATAAGAATGCTGGAAAATCTCAGCAGGTCTGGCAGCATTTGTAAGGAGAGAAAAGAGCTGATGACAGTCTGGATTCAAACCACCAGCTCTTTTCTCCAGCATCCGCAGCAATCTGCTTTTATCCCCTAACACATAAATCTTGGGACACTGAGGGGCAATTTTGCACAGCCAATCAACCTGACCTGCACATTTTTTGGGCTGTGGGAAGAAACTGAGCACCCGGAAGAAACCCACGCAGACACGGGGAGAATGTGCAGACTCCACACAGACAGCGACCCAAGCCATGCTAACACTTTGCCACCCTGCCGCCCAATATTTCCATTTAGTGAGCCGCCGTTGTGTGGAGTAGCTTTGCGGTTGGTGTCGATAAAAAGGTTTCATATATAACAATTTAGAAATCATGATCATATTTTAATTTGAGGGTGTTAACAGTTCTTTTATATGGTACACCATTTCAGTTAGATTATTAATTTTTCTAGGTATCTTCATCTTTGTGTATGAGCAAATATGAAGCTATCATATTTATAATTTCAGTGTCTTTGTGAGAATCATAAAGGATTATTTTTGTTGCATGAGGCCTCTTATGCTTGACATAGCTTAGGGCCTCAGCATGTTATAATCCGGCTCTGAGTGGGAAGCTGGATGCCAGCCCAGAATTGATCCTTGGGTCTGATTAACCTTTTTTTGTGTGAGCTGCTGGTGTCTGTTGTACAAAAAAACTAAGCCGCCTGTCCTGTAAAGCAACTGCCTAATGTAAGTCACGAACGCAAGAAGCAGCAAAGGGATGGGGGTCAGTCGTGAGGATGGAATCAGGGGTAAGGGTTTGATTAACGATGCAGGAGAATCCAAATTGGAGGAGGCTTGGCCTTCGCCTTGCTCACTGCCAGTTAAGTGTGTCCTTTGGGGTCATGGCATCACCAAATGCAGTCTTTCAATGAGGAACTCCCAGTGTGGGTGGCATGGCAGCACAGTGGTTAGCACTGCTGCCTCACAGCGTCAAGGAACCAGGTTCAATTTCAGCCTCGGTCACTGTCTGTGTGTGGTTTGCACGTTCTCCCCGTATCTGCGTGGGTTTCCTCTAGGTATCCTGCCACACTCCAAAACTATGCGAGTTAGATTGATTGGCCATGCTAAATTGACCCTAGTGTCAGGGGGATTAGCAGGGTAAATATGTGGGGTTACGGGAATAGGCCAGGGTGGGAATGTGGTCACTGCCGATTTGATGGGCTGAATGGCCTCCTTCTGTACTGTAGGGATTCTGTGGTTCTATGAAACTAAAACAACATTTTCATGTGGGGGGTGCCTAACAGTAGTTTCAGGAAATTGACAGAAATTCCATTTTGTCCATTAGGAGAGATTAGCAGGGTAAGTACGTGGGTTGCGGGGATAGGGCCCGGCTGAGATGCTCTGTTGGAGAGTCAGTGGCGACTTGATGGACTGAATGCACTGTAGGGATTCTTTGAAATTTAGCAGTGGCATGAACATGCGTAAAGATTGGGCACTGCAACTGGGCATAATGTAGAACTGTAATGGTTACAATGCCTGCGTGTTTCTACTGCCTGTGGTTTTAGGCTGGAAAATGGGCAAACCTATTGTTGGTGTGATGATGGAAGTCATGATGTGGGTATGCCGGCGTTGGACTGGCGTAAACACAGTAAAAAGTCTGACAACACCAGGTTTTAGTCCAACCTATTTATTTGATAATATACTCACAAGCTTTCGAGGGACACCCTCTTCGTCAGGTGAATCCATTCACCTGACGAAGAGGGTGTCCCTCGAAAGCTTGTGAGTATATTATCAAATAAATAGGTTGGACTAAAACCTGGTGTTGTCAGACTTTTTACTGTGATGATGGAAAGACAGACAGGCGAGTTTACAGATGTGTGTAGAGGTGATAATCACGTTTACAAATGTACAGATGTGCGGTGACATCATTTAAACAGATGGAGTGATTGGTAAACTAACTTCATGGGTGATTAACAGATGTCAGCCTCGGCAAGGACGTGAACTTGATTTACATCAAGCCTCATGGCGATAAATGCGGCTAAAGAGCAGAGCACCGTACCTTCCGGGGCATCAGATACCCTCCCCCACCACCCCGCCGGGCATGATATCACGCCAGCGGGAATCACTACTGCTCTGCAGCAGTCGAAATGACCACCCTAGAGGCCAGTGCAACCCCTGGGTGGTAAGGGACAGGGCAGTGTATTGGCAGTGCCAATGCTGACCCAGCATGGCACTGCCAGAGAGTAGGGGAAGATGGCTGACATGGGGCAAGGGAAGATAGCCAGTGATAATAGATGGAGCGAGGGGGGGGGGGTGGGTTGTTAGTGTCCTGATATCCTTTGGGGGCAGGGCACGGGGTGGCTTGTATTTTAACTCTGAGATCTCTGGAGCTAGCCTTGCTGACGTGCTTAGACCCTGCCCCTCAGGAGAGACGGCATAAGACATGCATCCCTGTACTAGAAGATCTGGAGAGAAAATCTACCTGATCCTCTGGGGAAAAACGCACCAGTTTTCAGTCAGAGCCTGACTGCCATTCTTTTGGCAAAATTCCCCCCATTGCAAATAGGACCAGGATTTTCCTGCTGCAACCAGGATTGCCCAGTCCTGCCTAAAGTCAGTAGACATTTGGCTGGGCTGCTGTATGTGCCGTGGCTGATCCCTCCATGATTCAGCCAAAAAATCCAGGCCATAGTTTGAAGATAAAATTCCATATATATTGGGTAGTGGGATTCACCGACTTCACCAGATAGCTGGCGGGAACTCTGGTGTCCTGCTGAATGGGGTGTTGGCCAAAATTTGGGATTCTTGCTGGGTGTGAGGGCTATTGGATCCACCCAGTCTACCCCACTGGTCCCATAGTGGGTGGCAACCTAATTATTATGCAATCAAACCTGGTAATTGTAGTACAATTAGCAGTCTTGATGGCCCATTCATTGGCTCCCTACCATTCATGCACCTCTGCTGCAGAAAATGTACCTGGTGGGCTTTAGTGCTAGCAATGAACTGCATGAACCTAGTGTGCTAGATGCTAAGGGTCCAGGGGAGCGCCACCAACCCCTTGGCAAAGAGGGACATCCTTCCTCACCACCACTCAAATAACTCGTCACCCTCACACCATGCAGGCATGAAGGTGACTCAATCCCACTTCCCCACCTCAGCTGTCCTCACAACCCAAGACACTCACTCTGCCACCATCCCCTCCTAAGTGGTTTCACTTCTTATTTTGCAGACCACTTATTCCCTTTGAATAAACCATAGTTATCAATCAGGCTTAGAGTCTTTGTAAACATTGAGGTTAGGAACATGGGGGTATTTAAGATGCATTCAAGCATGAAGCGAAGAGTAAATAAGCACAGCTGACTGGAGGTTGCATAGAAATCCATTTAGCTGTCAATAAAATCCTATTTTAAAGCATTGCACTCCTAAATTGAAAGATTTCAAAGGTTTTCAATGGAATAGAGAGGGTTTAAAAGGTTTCAGCTTTCCAGAAAGGCTCAGAGATTTCAAATAAAAGTTGTGTGAATCCACTGGGGCTGAGTGCACAGCTGTGGAGAGGAAGCACCCTAGCTGAAATTGACATCTCATCTCTGTCACAGGACATCAAAGGGGTGGTTCACACTTGCAGCTTCTAACAGGGAGAGAGGGAAATCCCTGCTGCAGAATAGAGCGCTGAACTGATTTAAAAATCTGCTAATTGTCCAAGGGGGCATGGAGATTAAAGTGACCTGGCCACTTCAAATTTTCATAGCTGACAGGCAGGAATTAAGATATTAATCACAGAGCTGTCTGAAATAACCATGTCATGTGGGGAATCTTCAAGTCTGCTTCGGCTAGAAGGGACAGTCCAACCACGACACCCCATTCCAGGCGAGAGTGGCAATGTCAAATCCTTGCGCCCAGCCCAAGCCCAACCAATGCCCAGGATCCTTGAGAGACCCTCGCTCTGCATCCTGGCAGCAGCAGAGGGAACATCGGCACTGGACTTATCTTTTTGACCTTCCTCGAGTTCCCAAGGCACCAGACCAGGGTGTCACTGCCAGAGGACAGTGCATTCTTGGCACTGCCAAGGCATATGGCCTGAAGATGGGCCTGAGTGGAGATTTGGGGA
Source organism: Carcharhinus amblyrhynchos (assembly GCF_965287045.1). NCBI lineage: Eukaryota > Metazoa > Chordata > Chondrichthyes > Carcharhiniformes > Carcharhinidae > Carcharhinus > Carcharhinus amblyrhynchos. The sequence continues at coordinate 13,612,823 of NC_137339.1, forward strand.
TTGGGGGGGAGGGTGGATGCCCCTCTTTAATGAGGGCTGAGGGATTTTTCTGGTCGGGGGGGGGTGATTGGGGGGCAGGAAGGGGGCGCTATTTCAGTTTTGGGGGGAAGGGGCACTTGTCACCAACCATGGAGATTGGGGCATCCTTTAAAAAGCTCTGATCAGCTATGCTGGCTGGCAGGTTTCCTGAGCTGCATTAATTTGCATCTTTCTTTGGGTGAATTCCACTTGGAGGATGCTGTCAGCGACAGTGGGAAAAAAACTCCAGTTTTCCCACTGCTGTGGGCACATGGTTCCAATTTGGGTGAATTGCGCCCATGGTATGTGTCTAAGTTTCTGAATTTTATGTACAAGCATACATTTACATACATAAAAAATGCCTAACAAGTTTCTATAAGGAGACACTACAGATGTGGAGACTGCACACTTACGAATATTTTTACATAGTGAGCGATGAATGATAGAGTGACTCATAATATTTCAGTAGAACAGATGGATTAAGTTGGTAAATATTAAGAAAGAACATAAGCTTTCATCTGTGGAGTGATATACGTAATCACCCATAAATAACCCACATCAAAAAGATACTGGTTTATTCAGAAATATGAATAAGCTTTAATGTAATTATCCATCATTCTGCTCGCTTTACTTCTCATCAAAAAAAACACGTTTGTTTAGCTTAAACTGTGTGTCAAGATATAATTGAAGACATTAGCATGCAGAAATTATTAAGCTCCAATCAATGGGTGCAAAAATTCCCATAATCTGCCAGAGTCAGGCTCTGTCTGAAAACTGACATGCATCCCTCCAGATTCACAGCCGAGTTTTTGGATCAGGAAGGGAATTCCAGAATTTGGGAACTAAGCAGGTGAAGGCACAGCCACCAGTGGGGGAGGGGGCAGTCCTCAAGAGATGAGATGTAAATGAGTGCACATATTTCAGATGGTAAGGAACTGGAGGAGATTATAGATGTAAGGAAGGGCGGAGAGATTTGAAATTGAGGATGAGAAATTTAAAATTGAGGTAGGTGTTGCTTAACTGGAAGCCAATGTAAGTCAGCGAGCACAGGGATGATGGACAAAAGGGTCATGGTAGGAGGTAGGACACGGGCACCAGGGTTTTGGATGACCTCACATTTACAGAGGGTGGAATGTGGGAGGCTGGCCAAGAGTGCGTTGGAATATCCAACTCTCGGGGTAACAATGGCACGCATGAGGGTTTCAGCGGCACATGAGCTGAGGCAAGATTGGAATCAAATGATGTTACAGAAATAGGCAGTCTTAGTGATGGTGCGAACATGTGGTAGGAAGCTCCTCTTTATTGGATATTCTCAGCAATTGTAACCAAATCAATGCTCATCATTGCAGACTGACATCCCTACAGCATGTATTAATCTCATATTCCAATATGCAATCCTCCTCCTAAGAGGGCATTGGATTTCCTTTGATTTGGTCCATGATTACGCTTGGCATAGCACTGAATAGTTTGTTGTTGCCTTCTGCAGTATGGCTAACTGGAAGAATGCTAACCTCTGCAACATGGCTAACTGGGAAATTCTTCTGCTTTTACCACCTGCCATCAGGTGCTTTGGAAGGACTTACAACCTTATGAAGTCCTGAAGTGGGACTCAAACCCAGAACTTCTGATCCAGGGGTAGGGATGTGCCTCAAGACCCCACCCCACCAATATGCATTGCCATACATTTAGCCATTTAAAAATCTGACAGACATTCCTTTGCCCTTTTAAATCCATTCACACTTTGAACCGTTCCCCTCATCTGGCCAGATCACCTGATATAATTAAGAAATTTCCAAAGGGAATCACAGTATTCTGATAGTGCAGAAGACCATTCAGCTCATTGAGTCAGCACTGACTCTTACCCAGGCTTATCCCAGAAACCCACATATTTACCCTGCGAATCCCCCTAATCTATATATTTTAGGACACAAAGGGGCAATTTAGCATGGCCAAACCACCTAACCTGTACGTCTTTGTGGGAGGAAACAGGAGCACCTGGAAAAAACCCACACAGATGCAGGGAGAATATACAAACTCCACACAGACAGTGACCCCAGGCCAGAATTGGGTCCCTGGTGCTGTGAGGCAGCAATGCTAACCACTGTGTCACTGTGCCACCCTAAACTTAAATCTGGCAGCAAAGGGATATGGGAAAGGAACAGTGGAATGAGACAAGTTACAAAAAGCTGGCAAATGATTAAGGGACCAAATGGTCTCTTTCTGGGCTGTTTCAATCCATGATTCTGCAGTAACTGCTACTATCTACCTGAAAAATGTAAGGAAAAGAATTAATGCTAAGATTTCAGTGAAGGTCCTGATAGTCACATTGATTGATTTTTTACATCGTAAATCAGAATGAATATTTAAAAGAATATTATAACCTCAAATTGCTCTTTAAACAAAAGATAACATGACACAAGGTACTCTTGATAATTAATGAGCCACTATTCCGAAACATCGGTGATCACAGGGGAAAAGAAGGCATTATCCTATTTTTCACCAATGAGGCAACTGCCCAGCTTAAATGGTTCCAATCACATGTTTGGGGGTGAGGAAGGGGGTTTTCCTTTACAGTTCAGTTGCATCTCTGATTGGGTTAACCCAGAGAATGACGTGGACTTGTTGTTGCAAAATGATCTGATTAGGGAATCAGATAATTTCTCCTGAGCGTTTGAATAAAGACAACTTGGATGTGCGCAAAGAAGAAGATAGCTGGGAAAAGCATATGGAAAGAAAGCAAAAGATTCAAAATGGTAACTTGGATACATTAGCTTACCGATTTACTGTGATCAATGTTATTGCTGAGTGTGTTAATGCCCGGTACCAGTTGCACCTATTCAGGTACTGACACAAATATCTTTTACGAATAAGGACTGAGCTCTGGCTGTTCTTTGCTACTGTCCTTGATTGCCACAAATCTTGGAGGTACATCTGTGTACTTAGTCCATGGAGGCAGAAGTCCCTTCACCACTTTCCTTTATTTACAAGATCCAATAACACTATACAGAGGGCTCTCAGTATGCAGTCTACATCCAGAGTGCCAGCGGAACTAACACTCCTATTTAAGTACAGAGCATGGGGCTCCCCGCATGAACCATCAATTTGGCCCTTAATCATATTCAAGCAGCTCCACCTCAATTGCCTGATTAAAATCGTTACAATCTGCACTCTCTAAAGGGTACAGAACAAAATACCTTTGGTGAGCTCTGCTATTATGAGTAGAAGGGAGGTGGAGGTGGGGAAAGGGAGGGGGGAATAATTTTAAAACCTCAGTCAGCAGAAATGAAAAAAAGGATTGTGGGGATCCAAGCCACAATCTTAATGTAATAACTAACTTTGTCGCTTAAGTTTGCACCTACAACAATAACTCATATTTATATAGCACCTCTAATGTACTGAAACAATACAAGGTGCTTCACAGTATCGTTATACAATGAAAACTTTACACCAAGCCACATTCAGGCAAATGACCAAAAGATGGTCAAAGAGTTAGAAGGAATGTCCCAAATGAGCAAAGAGGTTTACGGAGGGAATGCCAGGCTTTAGGATGTAGGCAGTGAAGGCACGACCACCAATTGTGGAGTGATTAAAATTGGGGATGCTCATGAGGTCAAAATTTGAGGAGATCAGATAACTGTATCTGTCAGGCTAAAGGGGAGTGTAGAGATAGTCTAAAAATAAATTGAACACCTTCAGAAACTCTTATGGTTTATCTCCTTTTCTCAAAAAAAATTATTCTCACTGTAGCCTGGGTAGTAAAAATGTTTTGCCTCCTTCATTATGCTGAAGCAGTGAGCTGCAGTCTATCTTTGGCCAGGCAGTATCTCTCCTCTGCATTATACTTCTTCACCACATTTTTCTCTTCTATCCGCCTGCCTTCCACCAGTTCTTCCAACTTCCCGCTGTGCCAGCTCTGCTAGGCTTCTAGCATTTCCTCTTTTAAATGTTGTTATCGGTCTCCAGTAAGTCATTCTCTGACTGTGATGTAGTGTTAAGCCGCATCTGCAGTTCACTAATTTGCTGTCTGAACTCAAGCACTGTCATTCTTTTCCTTTTCAAGTCATTCTATTTGAAGCATGTGCTTTGACCTGAGGTTCCGGGTCTCCCTCCTGGATGCCTCTTCTGCACACTGTACTGCTTGCATATGCTCTACCATATGCTCTGCTCCAGCCATGTTGTGACCTACTCAACCCTCAGTATTTCCAGGTCAGCTACTTTATTCTCTGGTTCTAATTTTTCATCTTGGGAGTGCTGGAAATTTCTGGAAATTTTCTTTATTTGCTGCACTTTCTGGATTAGTTCTTTCCTTTTTCTGTCAAGAGATCTTCATGGTTTTCAATATCACTCTTGAGAATGTCAATATCTGACTGTGGCACATTCACTTGGCCTTGCATGCTATCTCAAAACAGTGGGATTCATCCAATCTGTAGGCCCCGTGACTCTGCAGTCACTTTCTTGCTTCTGTCCGTAGGTGCTTTTCAATGGGTGTACACTACCATCAACCCTCAGTGCCACCTCTTTCATCTCATGGTTTACTGGGATAATCTGCAGCTCTTTGCAATTGGCATGGTAACACAGTGGTTAGCACTGCTACCTCACAGTGCCAAAGACCTGGGTTCAATTCCTAGCTTGGGTCTCCTTGTGGAGTTTGCACATTCTCCTCATGTCTGCGTGCATTTCCTCCAGGTGCTCCGGTTTCCTCCCACAGTCCAAAGTTGTGAAGGTTAGGTGAACTGGTCAGGCCAAATTGCTCCATGGTGTCAGGTGGACTAGCTAGGATAAATGCCTGGAGTTATGGGGATAGGGCCTGTGTGGAGTTGTGGTTGGTGCAGACTTGATGGGCCAAATGGCCTCCTTCTTACTGTATGATTCTATGCTCAATCCCAGGATAGTAGGGCCATCTGTTTCAGTGACGTAGAACATTCAGCTAACATATTTTTCTTTGTGTGTCCCTCTGATTTGGGGTGTTCCGAGCTGTTGAATCTCAGTACTCCCACATGCCAACAGCACCACCTTGCTGAGTTTCACAGCATCTTTCCCTGAATAACCGTTTCCTTGTAAATTTTCAGGGAAGGTTCTTCAGGGACAGTCTGAGCGGGATGATGTTACTCTGTGCTCCAGCAGCAAGCTGCAGCTTCTTGGTTGTGATCTTATTTCTCACCCCCAACCTGATCAGAATGGTTGTGCAAATTTCTCTTCTGTGGGAACTGCCACCTCCAGCCATCTCCTAGAGTTGTATGGTTCCTTTGCCTACTGTGTTCTCAAACACATCATCATCTTCCAGGATATGGATGTCTTAGATGTTTTTCCTTTACATTCATCCTGTCGCTCTGTCTCTGATAACTCCTTTGCCATCTTCTTTCTTTGTTTTGCACACCTTTTCCCAGTTATTGGGCTTCTCCACAAGCTCTGCAGTTTGATCTAATAAGAGGGACATTTTCTTCGTCTATGAACTGCTGGCCACTCACAGCTGTATTATATTTTTCCCTCTGTCCGGTGTGCACTCTTTTCTTGCTGTTTCAGTGTATTGGCCCTGCTATCGTTTTTTTTTTGACTTGACTGAAAGCTAGCTGTTTGGGTAGTCAGAATCTTTTGTGTGTCTATTTATGGCTTCACGTGTGTTGGCAATGTTAACAGCCTGTGATATTGTGAGCTTGTCCTTTCCAATCAAATCGTTTTGTACTTCAGGGTGATTAGAGTCTAAGATGCACAGATCTATTAGCCTGTCATCGCTGTCCTTGAATTTATATTTTACGGCTGCCCTTTTCAATCTTGTTAAGAAATTGTTGACAGGCTCACCTGGTTCCTGTCACAAGCTTATCAGCGGCTCAAGATTTCTCCTGAATTTGTTTAAAAATTTAGTCTGGGTTTTTACTCTCATGCTCACTCCATGGCCAATTATTTGAAAGAAATTAAACCCTTTCCGTCCTGCCCACAAAGAAGTGTTGTTGACCCTTCTTGCTTTGCTGATGGCTTTCCACAGATGACTGCATCTCAGTCTTCACTCCTATTTAAACTTCTCAAATGCCTCTCTGGCATTACCAGCCTCCTAATTCATCATGGGCCGGAGCTGTGCTGTAATTGCCAGCAACCATTTTGTTTTCACATGCTTTACTCAGTTTTGCTGTCTCTCTCTGCTCAAATTTGGATTGATTTTTTTCAGTCGCGTTTCTGCATTAAATATTTGGGTTTTTACTTCCAGACTTTCACTGCCACCATTTTACGTCTACCTATTCCCAGAGGTTCAAATTAATTAAACTCAACATGTTGGGCCTTCATTTAGTGTATTTCTTCAAGGTCCACTTGTGGCTGTTGCTCAGAACCTTACAGCAGTGCAGGGGTGTACAGAGGTGACAGCAGTAAATATGACGCCCTGGATATACATTGTCACAATGCAGCACAGTGGCACAGTGGTTAGCACTGCTGTCTCAAAGTGCCAGGGACCTGGGTTTGATTCCATCCTCAAGTGACTGGCTGTGTGGAGTTTGCACATTCTCCCTGTGTCTGCGTGGGTTTCCTCTGGGTGCTCCGGTTTCTTCCCACAGTCCAACAATGTGCAGGTTAGGTGGATTTGGGGGCGGGATAAGCTGCTGTATCCTACAGTTGGTGCAGACTTGATGGACCAAGTGGCCTCCTGTGCTGTAGGGATTCTATGTGTAATTAGTTCCTAGCTCTTTTTGAATAACATAACAACGTAACCTCTCAACGTACAATATCCTGAGGAAACTAAACAGGACCAGATATATAAATACTGTGGGTACAAGAGGAGGTCAGAGGCTGAGAATTCTGTGGTGAGTGACTCGTAACTCCGCAAATCTCATTCACCACCTCCAAGGCACAAGTCAGGAATGTGATGGAATACTTTCCTCTTGCTTGGGATGAGGGTATCTCCAAAAACACCCAAGGAGCTCGAAGCAATCCAGGACAATGCAGGATTCGAAATACAACCTCTTCAGCGATAATGTTACTGAATGGTGGAGCAGGAGCAGGCTTGAACATAGAACATTACAGCGCAGTACAGGCCCTTCGGCCCTCGATGTTGCACCGACCAGTGGAACCAATCTAATGACCCTCTAACCTAAACTATTCCAATGTTATCCATATGCCTATCCACTGACCATTTGAAAGCCCTTAAAGTTGGCGAGTCCACAACTGCTGCCGGCAGGGCATTCCACACCCTTACTACCCTCTGAGTAAAGAATCTACCTCTGACATCCGTCCTATAATGACCACCCCTTAATTTAAAGCTATGTCCCCTCGTGTTAGCCATCACCATCCGAGGTAAAAGGCTCTCACTGTCCACCCTATCCAATCCTTTGATCATCTTGTATGCCTCAATTAGGTCACCTCGTAGCCATCTTTTCTCGAATGAAAATAACCTCAAGTCCCTCAGCCTTTCCTCATAAGACCTTCCCACCAAACCAGGCAACATCCTGGTAAACCTCCTCTGCACCCTTTCCAATGCCTCCACATCTTTCTTATAATGCGGCGACCAGAACTGTACACAATACTCCAAGTGCGGCCGCACTAAAGTTTTGTACAGTTGTAACATGACCTCACGGCTCCGAAATTCAATCCCTCTACCAATAAAAGTCAACACACCGTACGCCTTCTTAACATCCTTATCAACCTGGGTGCCAACTTTCAGGGATCTATGCACATGTACACCGAGATCTCTCTGCTCGTCAACACTACTAAGAGTCGTTCCATTAGCCCTATATTCTGTACTCCTGTTACTCTTACCAAAGTGAATCACCTCACACTTTTCCATATTAAACTCCATCTGCCACCTCTCAGCCCAGCTCTGCAGCTTATCTATGTCCCTCTGCAGACTGTAACATCCATCCTCACTGTCTACAACTCCTCCAAGGGGCTGAATGGGCTACTTCTGCTCTACTTCATGTGTCCTTATGTAAAAGGCTTTTATTTTGAGGGAGTAAACGTTATTATTGTTGTTGATGAGCGGAGAGTGGCACAACGATACAGTGGTTAGCATTGCTGCCTCACAGCGCCAGGGGCCCAGATTCGATTCCCAGCTTGGGTCACTGTCGGTGCGGAGTCTGCACATTCTCCTGTGTCTGCGTGGATTTCCTTTGGGTGTTCTTGTTTCCTCCTACAGTCTGAAAGACAGACTGGTTAGGTGCATCAGCCATGCTAAATTCTCCCTCAGTGTACCCGAACAGGTGCCAGTGTGTGGTGACGTGGAGATTTTCACAGGAACTTCATTGCAGTGTTAAGGTAAGTCTACCTGTTACACTAATAAATAAACTTAAAAAAGAAACTCTGCACCTGTTTTCTCTGTACAGAAAGAAACTGAGGAATTGTGTCACTGTTTGTCTTAAGCTCCACACCCCCCCTACCGAATTGTGCTACTTATTTTACTTAAAAGTCTTTGAATGCATGGATGGAAGGGACAGCTGTAAAAACTTCAGTAACTGGGCCATCATTGCAAATAAAACCCTTAAAAAGAAGAGTGTGCCACAAGATGCCTTAATGGCACGTGGCCCTGAAGCCCTTTTGCACAAAACAGGAAGTATGGTTTTTACTTCTGTATAAACTCCTCTTCCTTCGGGCCCCAGTAGACCTGTTTTGTCTGAACCATTGCATGCAAAATACCTAACTCTTTTCTTCTGAATGGAGGGCAGAGGATAGGTGGGTAGCTTTATTGCTGTAAGGCAAAATCTTAATAACTGATACCTAAACAAAAAGGCCCTTGTATCTTTGAGCTTGGAAACAAAGCAGGCTGGAATTTTCTACTCTTAACAATGTCACTTCATATAGATCCATCATTCTTTATTAAGTCTGTCAATGGGAGGACACAGCTTAAGGCAACCAGCACTAAAAAAGAATCTTAATGTTAAAAGTTTATTACCTGTACCGAAGTAATATGATACGCTCTTTACTCGTACAACCTCAATATGACGCCCTGCTTAATTCTGTGGGAGTTAAAGATAATTCCATTCCCCAGGAATGTAAGCATTAAATACAACAAAAATAAAACTACTAACAAAGTGCCAGTGATTATCACTTAACGGGCTGAACTACAAGGCACATTCCAGGACTAAATGTTCAGAACTGAATAAATGGGACATTGTACATTGCTGGGGAGTGTCCTTCATACGAAATAGTGTCATAACTCACTTGCGCTTAGGACACTTATGATTTACGACTCTTTCATGTAGCAAGGCTGTACATGTAAAGCGCTGATTATTTCTGAGCAATTTGTTTCCTTCAGGTCTTCTCAGACCATATGCCATCCATAAGCCGAGACAGCAGACAAATAATTATCACTAAGGTCACTAAAAATGGCAATACATAACTCTTCCCTCTGTACGAAAATATTCAAACATGATGGCAGGATTTTCCAACTGCACTCGCCCCTAAGACCGGAAAATCCCACCCGAGGTCAACGGACCTTTCCATGGTCCTGGCCCACCCCCAATAATTCCTGTGGTGAGCGTGATGGTTTTTTTGTTTTCTCCATCCTTTCTAAATGCCTGATGCCTCCTGGCATCAAGGATACAGACTCTGACTATGTGGGGCTTCATTAATGATGTTGCAATAATGGGTGGCACAATGGCACAGTGGTTAGCACTGCTGCCTCACAGCAACAAGGACCCAGGTTCAATTCCCAGCTTGGTTAACTACCTGTTTGGAGTTTGCACATTCTCCCTGTGTCAGAGTGGGTTTCCTCTGGGTGCTCTGGTTTCCTCCCACAGTCCAAAGATGTGCGGGTTAGGTGGTTTGGTCATGCTAAATTGCCCCTTAGTGTCAGGGGGACTAGCTGGGGTAAATGCATGAGGTTATGGGGTTAGGGCCTGGGTGGGAATGTTGTCAATGCAGACAATAGGCTGAACGGCCTCCTGCTACACTGTAGGAATCCTGTGATTCTATGATCTGCTATCCACCATCTTGCCCTTTAACTGGCATTGAGTACATAACAATATAAGATCCAAGATCTGGGTATAGAGATACATTTAGTGACACAAAAAGGTTACTGGTGGGAACCCTTTCTACTTTTAGAAACTGGGGCTTTTTTGGCCATTTTTACTTACTTAAACAGCAGTGAGCAGTAATTCTAATTACTTCAGCTTTACACTGAGCAACACTCGATGAACTTATTCTACCAGATTTCATTTGCTTAACGTGTAAACCCATCAGGAATCAGCTGCAATAACACTCGCTTCACAGCCCTCAAGTGACTTATCAATGACTTGTCTAGTCAATGACAGCAAAGGACATTAATGCAGAATCGAGGAGCAGGAAGCCATAGAAAACTAAGCACTGTCGTAAATTTCAAAGTCCCAATTCATATCCAGATCCTGAAAGGCTGCTTGGTTATAACAAATATCCCAAATGGCTGCACATCCAGGCAGAATTAAAAGGAAAAGGTTTATATTGGTGGCCGAGGTCAATGTTAAAGGAAGATTTGAATTTATGTCGTGTTCCTCATGACCTCAGCATGTTTCAAAAAGCACTTTAATTGGTCAAATGATGTCAGGATTGTAATGCAAGAAATGCGGCAGTCAATTTCTACACGGCAAACTCCCTCAAACAGAGAGGGAATAAATGATCAGGTTATAAACGCTGAACTTCAGGGATAAACGCTGAACGAGGTATTTAAGAATCCACTTCTGTTCCTTGAGTAGTATCGTGGGATCTCTTATTTCCACCTCATTTGGCCGATAGGGCCTTGTTTTATCATCTGATCTGAAGGATGGCAGTTCAGGCAGTGTAGCACTCCCACAATTCTGCACTGACAATGCCACCCTAGGTTATGTACTCGCATCCAACTTGATGCTTGAACACTGGACCTTCTAATTCTGAAGCATTGGTGCCAGCGATGAATCTTGGCTGACAAGATAAATTTGAAGGAAAGCTTCAAAGGTGCGGAGTGATGTAAAAATGGGGGTTCGGGAGAGAATTTCAAAATTGTGATGCCAAGTTGATCCAAGATTTTTCCACAATGGTAAACAGAGTAAGTAGGGAGTGCATAGATTTGGAAGAACAGATGGTGTGGGCTGGGAAGTAAGGTTAGAAAGGGTAGCAGAGATCGGGAATAACAAGACCATAGGAGGATTTGGAGGTAAAAATCCTGCCCCGATTCTGAAGCTCGGAGAACGGAATTCTTTGTTGGCCTGAGTCGGGATTTTACAAGCCTCGCCTGAGCAAGGCCATAAAATACCGGCCTATGTATTGAGGCTTGCAGAACCAATAAAGTTAAGAAAGGACAGGGGAGGTTGGCAACCTGAATGTTATCTGGCAAAGAGCATGGGCGCCAGAATTCTACATGAGTTGAAACTAATGCAGGATAGAATTTGGTAAATGGGTGAAGAGGGCATTGGCAAAGTTGAGTTTCTAAATGGCGCAGGCATGGATGGATACTTCACCAGTGGTGGAAGTACAGCAGTAGAGACAAAAATGGGGGATGTTCTGAAGGTGGAAGTAATCACTCTTGGTGATGGATTGGTTGTGGGATTTGAAGCTCAACTCATTGTCAAGCAGTACATCAAGGCAATACGATCATAATAGTTTCAGCTACTAATCTGGTTTTCTGCCAATTTCAACACCTGGCTTTCTGGATACAAAATGGAAAGCATTCTAATAATGTATATCGGTTTCAGTTAAAACTGATTTATTAAAAATCTTATTTACAGTGTAGCTGCAAACCATACAACAGTTTTGCAACAACACACATTCCAATGTTTCAGAAGACAAACCTTCCACTGAGGTAATAATATTTAATGCGTAACTGAGAATTACCTTTTATAAAGTACCTCCTGTTGTATGTGTTGAACTTGTTACAGTGGATAGGTCAATTTCTTCTGGGATATGAGGCACATTCTGAAGTCACAAAAGGTGACTAAATGCAAGCTTTTTTTTTCTTAGTTTTTATTCAATGAAATAATTTTCTGTGTATGATTTTCAATGCACTTGTTAACGAATGGCAGCGTGATTCTCACTGAAATAGCCTTGGTATGGATTACCTTGATTAAACTCATTTCTTTGTGCTACAGAAGATTGGAATCAAAATGAGTCAGCCCAGTGTAGTTAAATCTGGTAATAAATGATTACATCCCTTTTATTCTGAAGTGCACCATAAAAGAGACTAAGTAGTACAATAATTGCTGGTATGTAATCCTTTATGAGGGACCATGCTGTTCTCAGCAAGTTTCTCAAAGGACTGATAACTTTTTCTTTTATGCATTCATGGGACGTGGGCATTGCTGGAAAGGCCGACATTTCTTGTCCCTCCTTAATTGCCCTTGAATTGCTGCAGTCTGTTTCGCGATAATGAAGGAACAGTAATATTTTTCCATGTCAGGATGGCATATGACTTGGAAAAGAACTTGGAGGTAGTGTCATTCCCATCTACCTGTCACCCTTGCCCTTCGAGGTGGAAGATGCTGTGGAAGAAGTCTTGGCAAGTTGATGCAGTGCATCTTGTAGATAGGACACATTGCAGGCACTGTGACGATTTATGGATGGAATTAATGCAATGACTAGGATGCTAATCAAATGGATTACTTTGTCCCAGATGTTGTGGAGTGCCTTGACTGTTTTTGGGAACTGCATCCATCCAGCCAAATGTACCAGTTTCCCATCAAACTTTTGACTTGTGCTTTGTAGGAGGTGAACTGGCTTTGGAATAATTAGAAAATAAATTACGCGCCACAGAGTTTCCAGCCTCTGACCTGCCTCACTATTTATGTAGCTTGCCCAGTTAAGTTTCTGATCAAGGGAATTCTGGGATTTGATGGTTAACATTTGAATGTTAAGAGGAGACGGCTAGATTTTCTCCTATTGAGATAGTCATTGCCTGACACTTCTGTGGCTTGGGTTTTATTTGCCATTTATCAGCCCAAGCCTAAATGTTGTCCAGTTTTATGTCTGTATGCTTCATTGTTTGTCACTTCTTATTTCAGAGCTCCTATAAAAGTTGGAAGTACAGGGATGGATTTTGAGTGCAGCAATTGCACCATCAGTAGAAGCAACTAATGGGAATATTGGCAACAGACCAATTCTAACACAAGCAAATGTATGAAGTGTGATGTTGTGTTATGCTTCATATAGGCCAGATCTTAAATAGCTGTGCACTATCCAAACACTCATAACCAAACCCTTGCATCAGCGAATGATTTAAATACAATTTGTTTCATATTATGTGCAAATAACATAGATTATTGCTTTTACAAAACGCAAAAAATTGGTCCTTTGTCATTCCATATAAATGTATAAAAGTTTGGGGAGTTGTCCTGCTGTGTAATTACTCTTCAGTCTGTGCACTGGTGCATTAGTAATAGCACTAACCACTTCCCTGTAAAGCTTTGAATTAAAAGCTCAATATTGGAAAGTAGCTTTTCTTTAACTGAATGAACCCATTCCCTTTCCTGCTTTGCAAAGCATCTTTACGATAAAGTTTAACTTCTGTCTTTCCATTGCGCTGGTAATTCTTTCCGTCAGGACATCTCTAATAGTAAAGGCACTGAGACAACACTCAGAATTCAATCTGAGCTGTTCAAAAGAGGAATAAAAATAGACAATGAGTAATTTAATTGCTTTTTTTCAAGTTCCCTCTGGCTGTAAAATTACTTTATGTGGATACCAACATATAAACGCTTAATTCCTCTCTCTGCTACTTTGAAAGAGTTCAACCGATTCCAGATAAATCGGCAAACTTCTCCAAATTGCAGACAAAGAATGCATTAAGCCTCTGTGCACTAATATTTGCATAGCACAATTTGTGCCTACACTGAGTGCATTAGATTTATTAGTGCAAATCTTAGGCATTTTAACTGGCGAGCATTTTTCATTGTGGTGATATCGTTTTGTTTTGGAGGGATGCACTTTCGTATCTTCGCTGGATCTTTTGAAAAACACAATGGCAGCCAAATTGTCCTTGTTGTCATACATTGCCCAATTCTGAATAACCTGGATCTCATTTCCCACGTTATGTATTTTAACTCTGTGGCAAATAGTTTCACGGGGAAACAGACGCAGTTTCACGCTTATCATGAAACAGTAAAGGTGATTATTTCTGCTACATTTAAAGTCGACCTGTGTTTGTTTGAACACTTCTGAACCTGACGGGGTGATTTTCTGCAGTGATTTTTTATCATGCTGTTTAAAAAGAGGAGGTTTGACCTCTTCTGAAGGAAGCGGCTGCTCTCGTGCTGTGTTCACCACCGTTGCAGTCTCACAGACTGTGTCAAATGAGAACCATGTGTAGAGTGGGAGGCCAAGAGGACACAGGAGTTTATGGTGGCTTTGCTTTTAAATTATATATGGCAGAAGTTTAGCCGTTGCAATGAGTTATAAAAGGAGTTCAGAAGTATCTGGAGATCTGATGCATGGGGAGAGGGCTGTTTACTTATGTGAACTTTTCTTTTTAGGGAAAAAAAAGAGCAACCTCCTTTTCGGTGAGGTCAGAGTTCAGCCTTGTAGAGTTCGTGAAGGCTCCATAAAAAAAAGAGCTTTTCAGCTGTTTGAAGCAGCCCTGCTGAGAGAAATTGATAGATCCCATGAGATGACTTGTCTTCTCCTCCTAAGGGTGGACCTGTAGTTGGATTTTCATGAAGGGTTAATTTGCTTTTAAGTCTCTTTACAAGATGAGGTAAAGGGCTGGACACGCAAAAAGAGAGCTTAGGTTTAAATTCCAGCCACGCGTCAATTGTATACAGATGAGCGAGTTAGATGAGATTGTGGCAGAAGTACAGATCCTGTTGATTAATCATGAAGGAGAACTAGACTGTGACACTGTTTGCTTAAGGAAGAAACTTAGCATTGAGAGAGGCCATCTTACCCTTCCAACTGAAGGATGATATTGTACCTCTACGATCGAAAATAAAATTGATTTTCAGCAATATTGATTGCGTCCATCTAATGTCAGGGGTGGGTGGGGAAGGGGGTGCAAAAACATCCAATTGATCATGTCCAAGTGAGCTTATTGAAGTGAGGAAGAGATTAATGATAGCTTGTCAGCCTTATATGTATGAACATTGCAGTCAGCTACTGTCCAAATACAGTAATACATAGGGCATCCTCCCAGGAATAAAATGTTGGTTTGGAACTGACGTTTTTGACTTATTTATTATTGTCACATATATTAACATACAGCGGAAAGTATTCTCTCTGGCGACACTATACAGACAAAACATGCCGTTCTTAGAGAAGGAAACGAGAGAGTGGAGAATGTAGTGTTCCAGTCATAGCTAGGGTGTAGAGAAAGATCAACTTAATGCAAGATAAGTCCATTCAAAATTCTGACAGCAGCAGGAAAGATGCTTGAGTTGGTTGGTGCGTGACCTCAGAATTTTGTATCTTTTTCCCAAAGGAAAAAGGTGGAAGAGAGAACGTCTGGGGTGCGTGCGTCCTTAATTATACTGGCTGCTTTGCTGAGGCAATGGGAAGTGTAGACAGAGTCAATGGATGGGAGGCTGGTTTGTCTGATGGATTGGGCTACATTCATGACTTTTTGTAGTTCCTTGCAGTCTTGGGCAGAGCGGGAGCCGTACCAAGCTGTGATACAACCAGAAAGAATGCTTTCTATGGTGAATCTGTAAAAGTTGGTGAGAGTCGTAGCTGACATGCCAAATTTCCTCAGTCTTCTGAGAAAGACGTGTTCCACTTGGGTTTAAGAAAGGAAGTGGGTCAGAAGGAAGAGGGGATTGACCTAAGGGGGGGATAGCCCTGCAATCAGCAAACGGTAGCCCCTGAAGAGTGATCCCCCACCATCCTTCCTGCCTTTTAAACATTTAAGTTAAAAAAAAGTCAAACTTTCCACTCTTACATTGCTGTCCATGCCAAATGTTTTATGTTATCAGGGTCAACTGGGTTGATAACAAGCCTAGTTGACCCTTCATTGTTCATTTAAATATGGCAGATGGGTTCAATTTCAATATCCACCAACCCCCTGTATTATGGGGGTGAGCTCAGGGGTAGACTGCAAGGTAGTGGGATGGGCTCCCCGCCCTATTTCACTTGCCCTCCACCCCCCCCACCATGAAAACATACTCATGTGGGCGTATAAAGTTCAGCCCACATTGTGTAAGGTTGGGGCACCCTCATAATTTCGTGAAGACTTGCATGAAATGAATTAGTTCACTAAATCTCTGTAGCTTCGAAATAAAGTCAACCGTTCCTTTCATTTTTAAAAGTGTGTTAGGAATCATTTTGGAATGACAAATGCATGAATAGGATGGGAATGGAAGGATATGGTCCCTGGAAGGGTAGGGGGCTTTAGTTAAGTCAGGCAGCATGGTCGATGCAGGCTTGGAGGGCTGAAGGGCCTGTTCCTACGCTGTAATTTTCTTTGTTCTTTGACCAGCAAATTTGAAGGGAGCAAAATGTTGACGTCCAAGAAGGAAAGTAGAAAATTCAATTTCTCCCCACTTGATGCAATTCCTATTGCATTTCCTCATGGATAGATAATCAAAAATATGCCCTTCGTATCACACCCAGTTTCTGAAATGCAAACATGTTGAAGTTATCAGTTTCATTTTTTGGCTGCAATAGAGAAGGAAGAAATGATGAAAAGCTGGATTGCAGGGTTTTAATGAATATTAAATTTACTGTGGAATTAAATCTGCAATATTTATGAAATTTGAACCTTTGGGTGTGCCCAGTTACTGATATCTTGGGGCACAACGCAGAAAGAAAGCAATCAAACTTGGTGTCACGGTGAAGCCTGCGGAATGCCACCCTTTCAAATACCAAAGGCAAAATTTCCTGCTTCCACCAGCAGCGGGAATTGTAGCGGACGGGGGCAGCGAGATTTGGTGGGAGGCCAAAAATCAGTTTGCTGAGGTCAGGAAATTAGCTTGGACGCTTGTTCTCCTGACCATCGTGGTGGGTCCAAGGCAGCTCAAATATGCCACGGGAATTATATCAGGAACTCTTAACTCTTGTTAGGAGTGCAACATACCAGAAACTTGTTTACTGCGAACCCCCCCCCCGCCCCCCCCCCACTCCCCCCACACAACTTACAAATTCAGTGCCCCAACAATGGGAATCTTAAACGATTTGGGGTGAATTTTCCTGTCCACCTGCCATGGGAATCATAGTGGGCTAGGGGTGGGGGATGGGGGGTGGTGATGTGAGAGGGGGGGGAAACCATGCAAAGCTCCGTTGACCTTGAAGCAGGATTTTCCAGTTTTGTGACGTGCATGTCCAGAAAATCCCACTCTTTATTTCGCAGCGTGTGGCACAATGGCACAGTGGTGAGCACTGCTGCCTCAAAGCGCCAAGGATCTGGGTTCAATTCCCGGCATGGGTCACTGTCTGTGTGGACATCTGCACATTCTCCCTGTGGCTGCATGGGTTTCCTCCGGGTGCTCTGGTTTCCTTGCACAGTTCAAAGATGTACGGGTTAGGTGCATTGGCCATGCTAAGTTGCCCCTTAGTGTCCTGGGGTGCATAGATTAGAAGGAGTAGCAGGGTAAACATGGGGGGTTACGGGGATAAGGCCTAGGTGGGATTGTTGTTGGTGCAGACTCGATGGGCTGAATGGCCTCCTTCTGCACTGTCGGGTCTCTATGATGCTATGACTGTACACAGTGGCATGCACGTTTTTTCAATTAATTCAAGGGATGAAGGAATGGCTGGCTGGGCCAGCATTTATTGCCATTTGCAAGGGCATTTAAGAGTCAAACACATTGCTGGGGGTCAGGAGTCACATGTAGGCCAGACCAGGTAAGGGTGACAGATGTCCTTTCCTAAAGGACATTAGTGAGCCAGATGGGTTTCTACAACAGTCGACAATGGTTTCATGGTCATCAGTAGACTTTTAATTCCAGATTTTTATTGAATTCAAATTGCACCATCTGACATGGTGAGTGTGCCATGGGAGTCTTCGAGCAAGGGAAGAAGAGTGAATGGGTGCCATTCAAATATGGTGCCTGGACGTTGGAGCCTCTAAAGATGATGGCAAGGGTGGGCCACTTCCTGCCCGGCACACGAGATTTGGCATGATCTTTGTGGGAATGAGTGGAACACTGCTAAGATTTTGAGTATTCAGAAGCTTGCTCTTTAGTCACTTTCGCCAATGGAAGGCAATTAGTCCACAGAATGGAAATTTTGACCCTTACTTCCACATGGATGTAAATAATGCACATTTGGCGCCTGAGAGTTCGTGCGACAACTCTCCTGATCCACTACTTCCCTGGCAGCAATGAGGCAAAGATTAAACTCATGTTTCCTTGATTGTAAGTTTTAAATCAGAATTTTCCATTCTTGTCCGTTAACATTATTAAATAGAAGATGATTTACTTGGATGAAGTGCAACACGTCATTCTACAGATCAGGCCTTGGGGGTGAATCTTGCCTTTGGAAGATAAGTGTAAAATGCGCGACAGCAAGCTTTACATTCTTACTGATTTTTATTTCCATTGACCTCAGCAATAATAAAAATCAAGTGGCGTGAAAAAGGCCACTGACCCACTGTCACCTGTCTTACACTATCGCACAAAGTCAAAGCTACCCTATTGAATCAGAATTGACTGGGATGGTCTTTGCTCCGCTTGTGGACTTGATTCTCCAGCTGACTCTATTCCTCAGTTAACCAGACTGTCCACAACAAGGCATCAGCTTTGACAGCAGGTTGAGGGTCCAACCACATATCCATCACTAAACTAAGACCACTTATTCCTAGTTCTGTACCATCGCCCCACTCTGTCCCACCTCTGCCGCTAATGTCCTCATCGATAGTCCCGTAGGGTTGATAGACCCACTGGGTGGAATTTTACTAACATTTGTCAGACTCTGACAGAATACCAACGGGTATCTCCAGATGCCAGGTTTTCAGGACAGATTTTCTGGCACTCCTCATGGGCATGTTTTACACTGTCATTCCGGCAAGTTGGGCCGGATAGAGACAGCAAGGCCAGCACCACAGAGATGGAATCAGAGAATCCTTACAGTGTAGAGGAATCCATTACCCCAGGTCTTGCAATTGTACCTTGACCCTCTCACATCTTTGTTTCCTGACAGGAGCCCACAGGGGGACCTATGCCAAGTTACATTAAACTTTAAATGGCACAAGTTACATAAGAACATAAGAAATAGGAGCAGGAGTAGGCCATCCAGCCCTTCGAGCCTGCCCCGCCATTCAATAAGATCATGGCTGATCTGTCGTGGCTCAGTTCCACTTTCCCGCTTTCTCCCCATAACCCTTAATCCCCTCTCTTATCAAAAACCCATCAACCCGCGTCTTAAAAATATTTAGCGAGGCAGCCTCCACCACTTCAACGGGCAGAGAATTCCAGAGATTCACCACCCTTTGAGTGAAGAAGTTCCTCCTCAACTCCGTTCTAAACCGCCCCCCTTTTATCTTGAGGCTGTGCCCCCTAGTCCTACTGTCCTTTTTGAGCGGGAAGAGTCTCTCCACCTCTATCCTATCCATCCCATTCATCACCTTATAAGTCTCAATGAGATCTCCCCTCATTCTTCTAAACTCTAACGAGTACAAGCCCAGTTTATTCAGCCTCTCCTCATAGCTCAACCCAAACCAGGTTACCAAACCAGATTTCAGCTCGACCCAGGCAGGCTCAGTGCATTACAGGGCATGCTGTATTTGTTCATTATTGGAGCACAGAGGGACTGTGAAAGTTGGCCCCATATCTTCTAGATAGCTCATGCCAATCAAACATTAAGCCCTCAAAAATATAACCTTATTGCTTTAAAACACAATGCTGACTTCACTTTGTAGTCTACACATTAAGGATGGACATTGTTGATCTCTGCCAGGGCAGCATTTGGAGAACTGCTGTACGTTTCAATCCCTCCATGGTGGAGAGGGCACAGGAGACAGCCATGGATCAGTGCTAACTAGTCATCGCAACAAAGCTGCACATTGCTGGATATCAGATGAGGACAGAATCAGGTTTGGAATGGGTGATCTGTATAACCATATCTCCTACTCATTGTTCTAAACGTACACCAATTTGCTGAATTTTGGAAATTTTCCCAAGAAAATCGGAGCCTCCATTTTAAATGTGACATGTCAGCATATCAGGGTTTTAACTCGCAGGTAAGGGATATAAGGGACAGTCACTTCAGCAAAGTGTTGGTGGTATCTGTACTATAATTTCCAGCTTGAATCAGTGTCTTCTCACAATGAGCACTTAAACAATAGATCATTGGAGATTGCTTGTTGTATCAAACTACTGATAGAATAATCTTCATCAGCTCAAGAGATTCATGCATTCCACAGAATCATACACTATTACCAGGTACATTTAACAAGATGCAAATATATTCCTTTTTTACAAATTTTAGAATGAATAGATTGGAAATTTATAGATTATATTCAGATACTTGTCCTTACACCAATATAATATTTTGGATCTTTCATATGTATGCAGGCAAGGAAAGATCTTTGGTGAACTTAAGATATCCCAAAAATGCTTTAAATTTTTACTCCATTCTTGAAGTTACAAAACAATGCTCAGAATGGACTGGACAAACCAAAACCATTCCCTGCTTGCTCCAAAAACCAAACTGAAAAACAAATAAATCCAATTCAAGTTCCTTACAAGGGAATTGAACAAGATCCAAGCTGACAAGATTGAGGCACTGCACCCCATCTTGGGGGTTTGCTCTGATGCTTGATTTTAGCCAAAATACACAAAAACCATAGTCAGCTCTCGGAAATACAACAGCCCAGTTTGAGCACAGCAAGGCCACCCACAAGCGCAATACAATAATGACCAGAGAATCTGTTTTATAGAATCCCTACAATGCAGAAGGAGGCCATTCGACCCACCGAGCCTGCACCGACAATGATCCCACCCAGGCCCTATCCCCGTATCCCCACTTTTTTACCCTGCTAGTCCCCCTGACACTACAAGGCAATTTAGTATGGGCAATCAACCTAACCCGCATATCTTTGAGTGTGGGAGGAAACTGGAGCACCCGGAGGAAACCCACGCAGACACGGGGAGAACATACAAACTCCACACAGACAGTGACCCGAGGCCTTTATTGAACCCGGGTCCCTGGTGCGGTGAGGCAGCGGTGCTAACCACACTGCCACCGTGCCGCCCATGTTTCCATGTGCTGTTGGCTGAGGGACACATTTCCATGGTTCCTATCTAATATCTGTCTGCGTGGAGTCTGCACATTCTCCCTGTGGCTGCGTGGGTTTCCTCTGGGTGCTCTGGTTTCCTCCCACAGTCCAAAGATGTGCGGGTTAGGTTGATTGGCCATGGTAAGTTGACCCTTAGTGTCCTGGGATGCGTAGGTTAGAGGGATTAGCGAAGTAAATATGTAGGATTACAGGAACAGGGCCTAGGTGGGATTGTCGTTGATGCAGGCTCGATGGGCCAAATGGCCTCCTTCTGCAGTGAAGGGATTCTATGATTTTATGAACCTGTATGCCTGACGCTGTGAGGTAGCGGTGCTAACCACTGCGCCACCATGCTGCCTTGGCAGATTTGAGGGCAAACTGACTGATCGTCTTATTCCTGTAGCACTGAGCTACTTATGTAATGTTACTGAAATGGCAACGAATGCAAACCCACACAAGTACAATGGAAAGCGGAGTCGCGTCGTCATTTGCAATTGGAAGCTGGTATTAAAAAACCAAGGGTCGTTAACTGTGACACTGCACACCTGGTGTTGTGGCAGCTTCATACAATGGAGTTTAATATAACTTGGCCAAGTGGGGGCATGTTAAGCTTCATTACTCAGCGTTTGTGTGGGTGTAAATTCTGAACAGAAACCGAAAAAAAAAATGAGCTAATTTTCATGTGTTGGCCAATGCGAGCCTCACAGGAGCTGAGACTTCTTTCATCCTTAGCCAGCTCAGGCGCACAGATCAGTCTTATATTCAGTATAAAGCTGATTTCTCTTTCCCCATTTGCTTTGGAATCTGACAGCCATTTTAGATTCATCACAGACTGAAAAGCTTTATTCCCTTCTCTGGAGCGGTTGTCCAAATTAATTACAATGGAAGAACAGTAAGAAGTCTCACAACGCCGGCTTAAAGTCCAACAGGTTTACTTGTAATCACGAACTCTCGGAGCACTGCTCCTTCATCAGGTGAGACTCTCTTCACCTGATGAAGGAGCAGCACTCTGAAAGCTCATGATTCCAAATAAACCTATTGGACTTTAAACTGGTGTTGTGAGACTTCTTATTGTGCCCACCCCAGTCCAATGCATCTCCATAAAGGAACAGCCTGCATTACAATTACTGCAGCCCCGAAATGCACCAATGTTTGAAAATCAAACTTACTTAGCACGGCCAATCAACCTAACCTGCACATTTTTGGATTGTAGGAGGAGACTGGAATACTCAGAGGAAACCCATGCAGACATGGGGAGAATGTGCAAACTCCACACAGACGGTCACCCGAGGCTGGAATTGAACCAGTGGCATGGTGGCACAATGATTAGCATTGCACTCTCACAACTCCAGGGACCTGGGTTCAATTCCTGCTTGGGTCACTGTCCGCACATTCTCCCTAGCTGCACATTCTCCCTGTGTCTGCATGTGTTTCCTCTGGGTGCTCTGGTTTCCTCTCACAATCCATAGATGGGCTGGTTAGGTTGATTAGCCATGATAAATTGACCCTTAGTGTCCTGGGGTGCATAGGTTAGAAGGATTAGTGGGGTAAATATGTAGGGTTACAGGAATAGGGCCTAGGTGGGATTGTTGTCAGTGCAGACTCGATGGGCTGAATGGCCTCCTTCTGCAGTGTAGGGATTCTATGATTTTATGAACCCGTGTCCCTGGCGCTGTGAAGCAGCAGTGCTAACCACTGTGCCACCATGCTGCCTTGGCATTGTTCTGGCCTCACATGTAACAAGTGAGGGACCAAATACAGATGGATTTTAGAGGAAGTTAATTGGTAAAGTGTCTGTTGAAGTCTAACAATGTTTTGCCTGCCCTTTTTGTACATGTATCTTAGCATGTATATTGAGGCAGTTGGAATTTTGTCTGGTTCACACAATTTTCTTTCTTTTTCCCTCCAACAGTTTGTGGAATAGATGGGAGAGGGATTGCTTTCATTTATCAGGTTGAGGCAAAACTTCTCTATATGATCAGAATCACAGTTTTGATTTCAATTCCATGAATTCTTGAATTTTATTAGACCTCACACTAAAACATGTAACATATTTCGGATAGTAACACATTATAAGTGTCTAATCGCATTGATATAAAATATATATTTTGTTAAGTATATTATATTTTCATTTGGATATAATTGCTCAATGAAATCTTAAATGAATGAAACAAAGATTTCTAAATTATTTAAGTGCTTTGGGATATTTTACTACTTTAAAGAGGCTATATAAATGCAAGTTATTGCCATTTCGAATCCCTGTTTACATTCATACTAATCCAAGAAACATCATGATGGTAACATACCACGGGGGTTATTCTCCCATCCCGCTATGCTACTTTTGAAGTGCCCCCTAGGCATTGCCCTGTGACCAGTGGGCTGTGCCAGCCTAGGCCCCTGGCACTGCCCAAGGGGCAAAGTGCCAGTGCCTGGGGGGCATTGGCACTGCCCATTGGGCATGGGGCAGTGCCAAGGGGGCAGGGCCGAAAGGGGTCAGGGCCTGATGGGGTGGCCGATTGTGGAGATGGGGGATTCCACTGCCACTCTGCTGTCAGGATCGGTGGCAGAGGGAGGCAGGGAATCCAGCGATTGGGGTTTCCATTGGGGTGGGTGGGGTATTCCGAAGGTTGGGACTGTGGGGAGTGAGGAGGGGGGCTTGGGGTCAAGGTTGTCCCGGGTGTGTTCCCAGGTGGCCAGCGATCGGGTTGTGGGGGCTCGCACAGCTGGCGATGTGGGGGTCGTGGGGTTGGCCAGCAATCAAGCTGGCCAGCGATCGGGGGGGGCCACTGTGCATGCGCCAGTCTCAGCGCTGACAGATTGGCACATGCACAGTGACCTGCTCAGCGCTATGCTGCTGGCCTCTCCAGTGAGAATAGGCCCTGCCCACTGATTTTTGGAGTGATTCATGCATTCTGCAATGCACAGATTGTGGGAGGAAAAAACAGAGGGATTTACACCAGTTTTTATGTGAATGCGACACTTAGAATGTTTTTGGGACAATCGTCTGTCCGTCCCCCTCCCTCCCTCCCATGTCTTGGACAACTTTATGTGCATTTGTTAGCCTTCAGTTTTTTTTGTCCATTATATTTAATGACCTCAAATCCATTAAGCGAACTTGGCTAAAATCCTTGGAAAAGTACTGGTGAAATCGATGTGGAATTAGTGCTGTAATAGACTAAGTATTGAATACGTGTCCTGTTGTATAAACAGCTGCTCTGAAGATGTTATCAGTTAATGAAGGATTCTAAAGCTAAGACCATTTCAAGAAAGCTGCATTTGAAAATTAATAGGGATAGATTCCTTTCAGAGGGCAATTCTTCCTATGCTCTTGAGTGAATGTTTGATGGGTGAGTAAAAGAGAAACAGAGCAAGAGGAAGAGAGAGACGCAGATCCGGAATTCTCCGAGTGTTCACACCCAGCCGCCACTGCTGGCATGAACAGGGAATTTGGCGCTCAGCCAAATCTCCGTCCATTGCATCAGGACCAGAGAATCCCAGTTGTGGGCATGGTCAGAGAATCCAGCCCTTGGAGAAGGAATCAGACCAAGATTAAGAGACACCAAACCAGTTGAAGTTTCATAGAACATAGAACATTACAGCGCAATACAGGCCCTTCGGCCCTCGATGTTGCGCCGACCAGTGGAACCAATCTAATGACCCTCTAACCTAAACTATTCCAACGTTATCTATATGCCTATCCACTGACCATTTGAACACCCTTAAAGTTGGCGAGTCCACAACTGCTGCAGGCAGGGCATTCCACGCCCTTACTACCCTCTGAGTAAAGAACCTACCTCTGACATCCGTCCTATAATTACCACCCCTTAAACAGGAAAAATTTCCTTAAAACAGCTTCTGTTCCACCAAGATCATGGTGGTAGAACAGGCACCGTTGTAAGGAAATTGTAGTCACTGTGAGTGAGGAGACTGGAGAAGGGAGAGGCCAAAAAGAAATTTTTGTGATTGGCAAAAAGCAATCGAGTGGGAATAACATTTTGAATCTTAAGAAAATTACAAATCCTATAGTATATTCACTGTTGAGTGGTATCAAAGTAAGAAACATTGGCTGGAATTTTACTGGCAGAGGCTCGTAAGATCGCGCCCGAGGACAAAGGAGAATGCCGTTCTGTAAGCCTCCCCCACCCCGATTCTGAGGTGGCCGTGCTGGTAAAATCAAGACCATTGTTTGTATTTTCTATTTTAAATGTTTGCAAATGGTAGTGAAATAATTCATCATCTTGCATTAGCTCTTCCCACAATGTACTATTCAAGATATGTACTTACTATCCACAAAATCTGCTCAAATACTTTGGCAGAAGAACCAATCCCACATCAATGCAGGAAATTTCCATTTCAATGTCCTCTTGTATACTGGGCTGAACTTTAAATCCCAGATCTCATCCATCATTGAGGCCATATATTCCCGCCTCCACAACACTGGCCATCTTTGACGTTGCCTCAGCTCACTGCCGCTGGAACCGTCATCCAGCACCTTGACCTCTCTATTCGGCATTCTCATTTGCTTCCTCAGTTAAAACTCTGATGTCTGCATGCTGCCCCCTATCATGTCTGCCCTCACTGGCTGGTTTGCATCCTTCAAACTGATTGGATTCAAACTCTTTGCCCTGATTTACAGGTTTCTGCAGAATCCCACCACTCCTACGTGACCATAAGAAACAGGAACAGGAGGAGGCCATTTGGCCCCTTGATACTGCCCCGCCATTGAATAGGATCATGACTGGTTCAACATTCCTCATGTCGACTTTTCTGTCCTTTCCCCTGTAACCCTCGGTTCCCTTACAGATCAAAAAATCAAAATATTTCAGCTTCAAGTGTACGCAATGGACGGGATTTTACTGCCTCGTTCGTCCCGAAACCGTAAAATCTTGCCCAAAGTCAATGAACCTTTCCATGGTTCATCCCTCGCTTGCTCTGAATTCTGTGGCAGGCAGGACAGTAAAATTCCAGCCAATCACTCTGCCCCCACAGCTCTCTATGGCAAGGAGTTCCAAAGACTCACAACCGTCTGAGAAAAAAAAATCCGTCTCAGCTCAGTCTTAAATTGGCACCCCTTTATTCTGAGGCTATACCCTCTGGTACTAGACTCCCCAGTGAGGGAAAATATCCTCTCGCCATTTACCTGATATATTTCAATGAGATCACCTTTCATTCTTCTAAATTCCAATGAGCAGAGTCCCAATCTGTTTGACCTTTCCTCAGAAGACAATCCCTCCATACCAGGGATCATCCGAGCGAATATTATGGGTGTTGGCTTCCCTTAAATCTTTTTCTCTTCCAGTCTAACTCAGTAGCAAGGCATTTGATCCATTCTAAAATGCTCAACTGGAAGAGTCCGCCCTGACAACCCTTTTTCTAGCTGAATCCCTGAACATCTGCCTCTTGATTCATATCTTGATTAACCTTCTTTGGCCACTGTTTCCAGCTGTCCAGGTGTTATACTGTGATGAGGGAATCAGATGAATGTACGTTGTTGATCCATGCTTATTACCTGTGTAATCAATATTACGGTCACTCTGAACATTCAACACAGATTCCAGAACAATCCAATGATTGATACATATTTCTTTTTGTTAGACCCGGCTGATACTGACCATGCATCTGGTAACTGTAAGGTGCCTGGCCTGGTGACGGTGTACTGAAACTGGTGCCGTAGCCGAGAAATCCTGTCTGTCCTGGTGAGTGTGCCTGGCTCAGACCATCTTCTGTCTTGATGCCTGATTCAGAGGCACATTGTTACTTCAGGAAGGCGGGAATCAAATTGCATGCACACACATTTGCACCACTCACATACAGCCCTTCAAATGCTCTTTTAAGTAACTCTTTCAATAGTTTACAAGGCAGCTAGAAACACCTCTGACGTAAA
The DNA here is from genome assembly GCF_965287045.1 of Carcharhinus amblyrhynchos. Classification (NCBI taxonomy): domain Eukaryota; kingdom Metazoa; phylum Chordata; class Chondrichthyes; order Carcharhiniformes; family Carcharhinidae; genus Carcharhinus; species Carcharhinus amblyrhynchos. The sequence goes on from NC_137339.1 coordinate 13,639,789, forward strand.
GTTAACACCAAATAAAGTTTATTTGTTAATCACAAGTACGTGTACATTAACACTGCAATGAAGTTACTGTGAAAATCCCCTAGTCCTCATACTCTGGTGCCTATTTAGGTACACTGAGGGAGAATTTAACATGACCATTGCACTTAACCAGCATGTGTTTTGGACTATGGATGGAAACAGGGAGAATGTGCAAACTCCACACAGACAACAACCCAAACTGGGAATCGAACCCAGATCCCATGCGCTGTGAGGCAGCAGTGCTAACCACTGTGCCACCCATGATAGCCCAAACTATGGCATCCACTTAAGGGGGAATGTGGTGTTGATCAAGTAGATTGAGATCAAATCAAGGTGAGGAGCTCCCGTACTCTCCTGTAAAATGCATTACCTGATGACTGCATACCCATGTTGCCTCCTGGTTGATGTGTGGAAGTCACCCAGGGCTGTAAAAGACTAGTCTGCCCCACAAAAAGTTTCAGTATGATGAGTCATGCTTGGAATCAAGGTGAGATGCTGTTATGTGATTGTGGCTGGCAAATCTTCACACAGTAAGTGACAGCTCCCCTATTGCTTCGTTGTGAAGTGTAATTTCCTAGTATACGCATGGAATCGTAGAATGTTGCAGCACCAAAGGAGGCCACTCTTCCCACTGTACCTGTACTGGTTCTTTGCCAAGTTATCCAGTTAATTCCAATCTATGGCTTTTCCCCAATAATCTGGGGTGGCACGGTGGTACAGTAATTAGCACTGCTGCCTTACAGCGCCAGGGACCTGTGTTCGATTCCCAGCTTGGGTCGTTGTCTGTGTGGAGTTTGCACGTTCTCTCCTGGTCTGCGTGGGTTTCCTCCCACAGTCCAAAGATGTGCTGGTTAAGTGAAGTGGCCATGCTAATTTCTCCCTCAGTGTATGGCGATGGAGTGTGGCGACTAGGGGATTGTCACAGTAAGTTAATTGCAGTATGAATGTAAGCCTACTTGTGACTGATAAATAAACTTCTATTTTAAACTTTGATTCCCAGTGTCCCATCCCCAATCCCACACTGCCTCCCCATACCACACCTCCCCCAACCGCTCCCCCCCCCTCAACCCCCACCACACACCCTTGCCTTCCCTCATCACACTGTTAATAATGGTACTGCTTTCTTTCAGGCAGTACACACCAGGTTTCACATCTCCTTCTTAGGATTTTAATGTAACCCGTGCATTCTGAGGGGAAGACTGGGGGGGGGGAGAGTGGACTTTGCATCCTCACAGCTTCACTCCCTTTTGCTCTATCCTATGCCGCTCCTCCTCCATGACGGTGGCATACAAGGGTACGGGATGCCAGGCTACTCCATAGTGGGATTGAGGGAAATGAGAGTGGTGCAGGTGGCTTGTCTCTGTCAGAGTCAAACAGAAGCAAATGCAGCTGTGTGTGGGCAGAATAGCAAAAACAAAATCACAGCACAGAGTGTTTCCCAGACACAGAAGTAGTTAATGAAGCTCTCCAGGCTCCCACATTCCTCCATTCTGTCTGTCTCAGCTGTTGATGGCAGCAACTGTGTCGACTAATCCTCAGGCTAAGTTACTGAGTGCACAGTGAACGCAAAACTAGAACCTGTAGCATCACTGGTACCTTGTTACAACATATATAGGATGCACAAGACTAGGCAGATAAATTGCAGGAAGGACCAATAAGCATGAGGAAACTCAGATGGCGACTATTTTCTTTTGGAAAACTGGGGTAATTGACTTCCGCCCAATTTTATTGTCACAAATTATCTGGCCCAATTACACACAATTCTGTTCATGGATTTTAATGTTGACCTTCCAGATCTCTGAATTTCTGGCCTGCCTTTCATCTGAATATGCCGGCCTCAGTTTAGTCATCTTTATCTGAGTTCAGATAAAGGTGGGCATTAAGATTTGGTAGCATATCATGGGCCTTGCTGCTAGCACTTTTCTACGTCTCAATCATGAGGTGATATTAGTCTAGACATGCGTCCTTTCAAGAAGCATTCAAAGCGGCTTGTGAAACCACTGAGTTTTCCTGGTACTTGGTGAGAGATCATCTAGATTGTCAAACGTCTCTGAGCTCCAGCACAACGCCAAACACAGTGAACCTTTATCATTCATTAATTCCTTCAAAATACTTAAGTCTGACCTGTGATGTCTGGAGTGCAAGAGATGATTCCAAACTTGCACATAAATAGATACATTGTCTGGCCTTGCTGGTCCCGAAACTGTAAAATCCTGCCCCAGGTCAACAGGCCCGTGGTCTGCCCCTGGCCCATTCCAATTCCCATAGCTGATGGTTCGGTAAAATTCTAGTGGGAATGCTGCCTGCACACAACTTGGGCAGAACTTTCCTGCCCATCTGCCACAGGAATCATACGTATCGTACAAAGACCCTTTGACCTCAGGCAGGACTTTCCGGTCTCGGGGCGAGTGCTGCCGGAACGTCTCCATAATTCTATTTCCGGTATATAATCCTTAGAACACTTAAAACGAGGATCGGAATAGTAAGCATCAGAGCTGCAGTCATTTCTTCTGCTTTATAATATCTCCTCCTGCACATCTATTAATCAAATTATTTTACGGGCCAAATACTTGATCAGATGTTCTTTATTCTCATCAATGAGGGCTGACTTCAATTTACTCTTAGCAAATATGGAGATGCTGCTTGAAGCATTCTGTTTGAGTGAATATATCCTTTTGTACTCACTGTAAGGTAATCCGTAGGGCTGACTTGGTGGTGGGTAAGTGGCGTAAGGAGCAGCTTGCTGAATTCCCGCTGTGTACTGCGTTTGCCCGTAGGCCGCCATGGCGTGGAAAGGCGCTGTAGGGATAATGTGTGGATATGATCTGATTGGGATAAATAAAAGATAAATCCATCAACTGGTATCCATTACACCGGCTTATAAATTATTTTTGGAGAGCACATTAGAGCAATTAGGTTGTTGGTCGGCAGAAAGGAAGGGTTGCGTTGGGTGATCAGAGTATTTACTGAGTGACAGAGCAACAATGACTCTTGATGGTCCAATGTGCAAGTGGAAAATGCTTTTATTTCATAAACTTACAGAATTCTGAGAGGCCTAGAGTGGACGTGGAGAGGATGTTTCCACTAGTGGGAGAGAGTAGAACTCGAGGGCAAAACCTCAGAGTGAAGGGACGCTCCTTTAAAACTGAGATGGGGAGGAATTTCTTTAGCAAGAGAGTGGTGAATCTATGGAACTACTTGCTGCAGAGGACTGTGGAGGCCAGGTCATCGCGTGTCTTTAAGACAGAGATAGGTAGGTTCTTGATTAATAAGGGGATCAGGGGTTATGGGGAGAAGGCAGGGGAATGGGGATGAGAATCACATAAGAACATAAGAAATAGGAGCAGGAGTAGGCCATCTGGCCCTTCGAGCCTGCCCCGCCATTCAATAAGATCATGGCTGATCTGTCGTGGCTCAGTTCCACTTTCCCGCTTTCTCCCCATAACCCTTAATCCCCTCTCTTATCAAAAACCCATCAACCCGCGTCTTAAAAATATTTAGCGAGGCAGCCTCCACCACTTCAACGGGCAGAGAATTCCAGAGATTCACCACCCTTTGAGTGAAGAAATTCTTCCTCAACTCCGTTCTAAACCGTCCCCCCTTTATCTTGAGGCTGTGCCCTCTAGTCCTACTGTCCTTTCTGAGCGGGAAGAGTCTCTCCACCTCTATCCTATCCATCCCATTCATCATCTTAGACGTCTCAATGAGATCTCCCCTCATTCTTCTAAACTCTAACGAGTACAAGCCTAGTTTATTCAGCCTCTCCTCATAGCTCAACCCCCTCAACTCCGGCATCAGCCTAGTAAACCTCCTCTGCACTCCCTCCGAGGCCAAAATATCCTTGCGTAAGTACGGCGCCCAAAACTGCACACAGTACTCCAGCTGCGGCCTCACCAATGCCCTATATAGCCGCAGCAAGACCTCCCTACTTTTATATTCAATCCCCCTCGCTATGAAGGCCAGCATCCCATTCGCCTTCCTGACCACCTGCTGCACCTGCAAGCTGGGTTTTTGCGACTCATGCACAAGGACCCTGAGGTCCCTCTGCACCATCACCTGCTGCAGTTTTTCTCCATGTAAGTAATAATCCTTCCTACCATTGTTCCTACCAAAGTGGACCACCTCGCACTTGCCAACATTAAATTCCATTTGCCAGTTCCTGGCCCATTCGCCCAGCTTATCTAGATCCTTCTGAAGACTCTCCACACCCTCCGTGCAATTTGCTTTTCCCCCAATCTTGGTGTCATCAGCAAATTTCGACACCCTACACTCGGTTCCCTCCTCCAGATCATCTATATAAATGGTAAATAGCTGAGGCCCCAGCACCGACCCCTGAGGCACTCCACTAGTCACCAACCGCCAATCTGAATAGCACGCATTGACCCCCACTCTCTGCCTCCTATTTGACAACCAGTCCTCTATCCACGCTAACACCCTACCCCCAACTCCATGTCCCCTGACCTTCTGCAATAACCTCTTGTGGGGTACCTTGTCAAACGCCTTCTGAAAATCAAGAAAGACCACATCCACCGGCTCTCCTCTATCCACCGCCCTAGACACATCCTCAAAGAACTCCAGTAAATTTGTCAGACACGACTTCCCCTTAACGAAACCGTGTTGTGTCTGCTCAATCAAGCAATTCCCCTCAAGATGCCTCGCTATTTCCAGCCATGATTGAATGGCGGAGCAGATTTGATGAGTCAAATGGCCTAATTCTGCTCCTATATCTTACGGTCATATGGTCTAAAACAAACCAGTCCATACCCCTCGAGCTTGCAATGAACTCTTTCATATAAAGTTTACTTGGCCAGGCTTTTCTTCATCAGACTAACAAAACAGACTTGGAGTACTACCTTCCATAATCTCCCTCATTCATTATTGTCAAACTCACACACCCACGAGGCAACATTCAGTGTTCTTTGGAGAGTTTAATTTTCATTCCAGAATATTCTGCCAGGGAATAAATGACAATGTAGGACCTGGAATAACAATCAAAGGAATGGACTCAAATGAAAGGTAGATGATGGAACCTGGAATGGACTTTACTGGAACATGGGTGGCAGCTGGTGGGCGGTGGTGGGGAGGAGGCCAATATTTGCAAGAATTAGATTAAGAGATAAAGAATACAAGAAATGGACTTGGATTGAAGGAGGGATTGAAATGCGAAGAACAAAATCATCCTGGAAAGTGTGGAATGAGAATACAGAAAACACAGAGACACTAAAAATTATGGGCGTTTCATGGAGTGAAAATTGATCTTTTAAAAAATTGACATAGAATAAAGACCTGCAGCAATGAAAATTTCCATTATGATGTAATACTGAAAAACACTGCATTTCGCAAGCAAAGGGTGATTTGTGATTCCGACAGGAGTGAAAAGTCATCGTGATAAAGTTAAACTTTATTTATTAGTCACATTTAGGCTAACATTGAAGCTACTGTGAAAATCTCCTCATTGCCACACTTCAGCACCATGCGCGGGTACACTGAGGGAGAATTTAGCTCGGTCAATCCACCTAACCAGCACGTCTTTCAGACTGCGGGAGGAAACCGGATCACCCGGAGAAAACCCATGCAGACATGGGGTGAGCATGCAGACTCCACTCAGACAGTGACCCAAGTTGGGAATTGAACCCAGGTCCCTAGCGCTGAGAGGCTGCAGTGCTAACCACTGTGCCACCCCAGTGCCCTTGTTATTGGTTTCTACCATCGTGTCAGAGTAAAACAAGAGGTTAAAAACCAGCCTCATTCACAGGAATGCAAGTCACTTCGATAAGAATGCTCGAGGTTAAAGTCAGTTTGGTGTCTGAGAGAGGGACTACATGATTTAATTTAGTATGAATTGCAGGACTTCTTCAAACATGTGTTTATTGTGAAATCAACAGATTTTTTTTTTCAAATCTCTTAGAATAGGCAAGTTTAATGACCACTGTTCCAAAATTACTACTATTCACTTTTCTCTCTTTTGTTTATTAAGATCTTGGTTGTACATACCCAATAAATCTATCACGGGAGATCATATGAATCCTAAAAAAAGAGAATAGACAAAAGAGAAAAAAGAGAATCTCTTGATATCTGAAGAAGTGAAAACACTCTCTGGGACATAGAGGATAAAGGCTGTCTTACTGGAGAGATCAATGATCAAACACTCCCACTTGTCCAGGTAAGAAGTTCTGAAAATATACCAGTGACAGCCACTTTATAACCCAATTAGTCAAGATGCTTGATAATCCAGGCGAGATAGGGAGAAACTGCTCGCACTGGTGAAAGCATTGTTATAGTGGCACAGTGGTTAGTGCTGCTGCCTCATAGCACCAGAGACCCAAGTTCAAATCTGGCCTCGGGTGACTGTCTGAGTGGAGTTTGCACATTCTCTCTGTGCCTGCATGAGTTTCCTCCGGGTGTTCCGGTTTCCTCCCACTCTCCAAATAGGTGCTGGTTAAGTGCATTAGCCATGCTAAATTCTCCCTCAGTGTACCCGAACAGGCACCAGAGTGTGGCAACTGGACGATTTTCACAGTAACTTCATTGCAGTGTTAATGTAAGCCTACTTGTGACACTAATAAATAAACTAGTGGTACCCACTGACAAAATGTGGGCCCTGTAATTCTTAGCTTCAATGGAATATATATGAATTATATGAATTACTGTTAGCTCAATCTTTGTTTAGTAAAATCCAAATTAATTCTTTCCATGATAGAAGCTGTGTGATTACCAGTACTGCCCTCAGTGGCAAATGTACCAACAGAAACACAAATCAAACTGGCAAGACACACAATAACAACAAAACATCTAAACTGAATCAAAACATGATTTAAAATGCCACTTACTTTGATGTATAAATCTGGGATGAAAACTGGAGTGGTTGTCTTTTACTGAAAATATCACTGTTATTAGCTGTAGAATGTAAAACAAGCAAAGAGAAAACACAATTAGCTGCAGAATAATTGCAGTAAGTTCTCAGAGGCGGAAGTCCCTTCACCAAAATTCCTTTATTTACAAGATCCAACAACACTATGCAGAGGGCTCTCAGTATGCAGTCTACATCCAGAGTGCCAGAGGAACTGACACTCCTTTTTAAGTACAGGGCATGGGACTCCCTGTTTGGATCATTAATTTGGCCCTTAATCAGGGACATCTTTTGTTGTCCAACCAAATAAACAAAATCAAATTAACTTAGGGAAAACTCAAAAGGGGCAGCTCCCTAAAAGGAGGGGAACTGCCCAAAACAAAAGACAAAGCAGAAAGCAAACTTAAAGCATCAAATTAAAATGTGAATAAAGGGGTCAATAATACACCCCAGCCCTTGTGGTGCCCAGCAGGCATGGAAGGCATTGACGGTGCCCTCAGACACCGTATGCTCCCTCTCCAGGGAACCCGGCCCTATTCTGCCCATCGAGCCTGCACTGACAACAATCCCACCCAGGCCCTATCCCTGTAACCCCATGTATTTGCCCTGCTAATCCCCCTGAAACTAAGGGGTAATTCAGCATGGCCAATCTACCTAACTCTCAATTTAAGACTGACTTGAGATGAAAACTTTCTCTCAGAAGATCGTGAGTTTTTGGAACCCTGTTCCCCAGACAGTGATGGAGGCAGGGTCAGAGGCCGATAAATTCTTGACTAAAAAGTTTTCGGGAGGAGGCTGGAAAGTTGAGTTGAGACCATAATCAAATCAACCATAATCCTGTCGAATGGCAAAGCAGGTTTGACAGGTCAAATGGCCAACTCTTCCTAATTCATATGGTAATATGAAACTTTGCCCCCTATAAATTATGTTTACAGAGTGTGCACTTTAATCAATCTATATGTTAGCTTGTTACAGTTTCACAATAAAAAACAAGGGGCACGACCTTACCGCCCCATTCACTCCACGCTCCCGCTGCAGCGAGGTCAGAGAATTTGGTGGCCAGCCAAATCTCCGTTCATTGTGGCAGGATGGGAAAATCCCACCGGCGTGAACCATGGCAAGATTCCAGCCAAGGTTTTTCACTGATTCTGGCAACCTTCAATCCCATTCCGGCAACGTTTAATCCCATTCCATGGTTGATCTATTTGATCCCAAAGAGATCAGTGGCAGCTTGGAGCTACAGCCTATACAAACCAATCATTCACAAATTACTTTCCTCCGCTGTTGGTTGCCCATAAAATTGAATGTGAAATTTTGAGACGTTAAATCTTAAGATTGTATTTTTATTTTAAATGGATTAAAACTTCAGTAAAACAATGGACAGTTCAATGTTAAGCATTGATGTGCTACAATAATCAGCTTTAACAACTCCTCCAAGCCCAGACCTCCAACATCTAGAAGGACAATGGCAAGAGCTAACTGGGAGCATCATCACCTTTAAGTGCTCCTGCAAATCACACAACTTCCTAGCTTTCATATACATGGCTGTTCACTCTGGCCCAAATTTCTGGCACTCCCTCCCCCGCAGAACTGTGGATATATCTTCACCAGCTGGACTGCAGTGGAAACGCTCACCTTCTCAAGGACAATCACTTTCTTTCCTCGACTCATTCATGGAACATAGGTGTTGCTGGCAAGGCCATCATTTGTTGTCCAAACTGAATTTGGGGTGGCACAGTGGCAGAGTGGTTAGCATTGGCGCCTCACTGGCGCTGGGTTCAACTCCAGCTTAGGCGACTGCCGGTGGAGTTTGCATGCTCCCCACATGTTAGCCGGGGTTTCCTCTGGGTGCTCTTGTTTCATCTCTCAGTCCAAAGATGTGCAGGTTAGGTGGATTCAGCATGCTAAATTGCCCCTCGGTATCCCTAGGTTAGATGGGTTAGCCATGGTATATGTGTGGGATTAAGGGATAGGGCAGGAGAGAGGGCCTGGGTAAGATACTCTGTCAGAGGGTCAGTGCAGGCTCGATGGGCCAAATGGCCTCCTTCTGTACTGTAGGGATTCTATGAATTGCCCCTGAATTCAGTGGCTTGCCAGGCCATCTCATAGGGCAGTTAAGAATCAACCACATTGTTGTGGTCTGGGCTAGACAAGAATGGGATTAGTGAACCAGATAGGTGTTTATGACAATCAATGATGGTTTCATGGTCGCCAATATCTGACACTAGCTTTTTATAAGTCAGACTTATTAACTGAATTCAAATTCCACAAGCTGCTATGTTGGGATTTGAACCCATGTCCCCAGAACAATAGCCTGGCCCTCTGGATCACCAGCCCAGTGATGTTACCAGTACACCACCATCTCTCCTTAAGCGGGTTAGGAGGATTGGCGAGGCTAAATTGACCCTGGTGTCAGGGGGATTGGCAGGATAAATGTGTAGGGTTATGGGAATGCGGCCTGGGTGGGATTGTGGCCAGTACAGACTTCTTGGGCCGAATAGCCTCCTTCTGTACTGTATGATCATGAAATGTTGGCCTTTCCAGTGACACACCCCAAAAATTAATTTTTAAAAATATGCTCCTAGCCTAGTGCGTTTTCAGGCTTTTGAGAATGGAAAATATTTGAAATGCAGGTTGATTAGCATTTGAAGAAGAACGTATGTTAAAATTAGATGTGATAATTCATCGGAGTTCACTCGTAAGGTTTTGTTTGACTAATACCAACACACTTATCCATGCAGAAGCCAGTTAAATGCAAAAATTGTTTAGTTTTTAAGTAATTAAATCAGCGTACCCTCAATCCAAATAATTACCTTGCTGTCTCGTGGGTTACCATGAAATGTAGGACAGACGCAAGAAGATTACAATTTAATTTTCAAAAGGTGAAGTGTCTTGCAGTTAGAATTACTGTGCATGCAGCTTGCAATCATGTTCCATTCACAACTTCACATGAGATTAAATTCAGAATGGGAGGGCTTGGTCCCCCCAAAATCCTACTGCTGTCTATATAATTATTTTTATTTTCCTATTTAAAGTATGTTTAATTCTTTAAGGATAAATTACCATGGGTTGGTATTGCATTGGGTTCCAAAGTGAGAAAGTGCCAGATAAATTAATAGGTCACAGTCTAGATCTATAAAATTACTTTTACACTTCAGTAGTTCTAAAGTTGCCAAAGCTTAAATTAGAACAAACTCAGTTTCCGTAAGACTTTTAATCTAACTTCCTGCCTTCATGTATATTCCAGGCTGTTTTTGAGCTATTTCCCTTTTTGTTGTCTTTGCTCATTTTCTGGATGGAATGTGTTGGGTTTCCCATGGATTTTGAGACACTGATGTCAGGGCCATATGGGGATCCTAAGCCAGTGCTGACCGAGAGCAAGACTGGCACAGCAATATATCCAGAGGGCAGGGTGGGTTTGCAGTGCTGCCAGTGCAATCAGAGGGTTGGCGGTTCTAGAGTCTCAGCAATCTCACCAGGATAGTTGGGTGCTGCTGAGGAAGGCTGGACACTTCAAGGGCACCTCATCACGGAGGCAACCTTGAAAGCGAGGACTTTAAGGGGGAACACCAGTCGGCAGATCCCTTGGAATGGAGGGGAAACCTGGCAGAAGCATTTGGGCTACGGGCACGGCCTTTACTGCCCACTACTCCCTCTTTGCAGCATGCACCCCCTACCACCCCACTCCCACACCAGACTGTCACAAGATGGCCGCTTCCCCAGGTCTGGCACCCTTTGCATGTGGCAATGGGTCTCTTATGCAAACACTGCCTCAAAATCAGCCCCCGTCAGGGCCTTGGGTACATAAATTGGCTGCCTGCTTCCTTTCAGCAGGGGGCTGATCAATTTCCCATATCTGGGAAAATCCCTGGTAACGGGCATGTGTAGGAGCCATTATGAACCAACACTTCCCCACCCTGCACCCCACCCACCCTCACCACCTGATCCAGAACCTTCAGCCCAATGTTTCACTAAATTATTGTTGATGGTTCAGTGTAATCACTTAACACCTACGCAAAAATATTTTCCTGTGGCTACAGTAGGACATTCACTGAAGGGCATTACCTTCCATGCCCAACTCCAGTGCCATTTTCAATCCACGCCAACATCTTAAGATCAAAGGGAGTGATAAGGAGGCATGGGTATCAGTCAGAAGGGCGACCATTGGAAAAGTCTTTGTTTTCCACTTCTGCGCCCAGCTATAATGCTAAGTGCTCCTGAATAAAATATGTTGGAGATCAATGGTGTGTGTTAGGTAACCCTAGCAGTCTCTGTAATTGCAGCTTCAGCATTGCCTTCACCAGATACTTGAAAGAATGAAACATAAAGCACTGTGACAAACAAAGGTTGACACCTTTGTCTGTATCTGTGAATATGGTGCATCTTTCACAAATTAGAATGCCTAACTTGGGCACTAAATTGTGATGGTGTTAACCTTTTCACTTGAATGTCAGAGGCTGTGGGGCGATCTGAGAGACCTTTACAAAGTTATTAGAGGCATGGATAGAATGGATAATCCCAGGGCAGAAATATCAATTACTAGGGGACATAGAATAGAATCATAGAATCCCTACTGTGCAGAAGGAGGCCATTCGGCCTATCAAGCCTGCACCGACAACAATCCCACACAGGCTCTATCCCTGTAACCCCGCATATTTACCTCGCTAATCCCCCTGACACTAAGGGGCAATTTAGTACGGTCATTCCACCTAGGTTAAGGCAAAAAGGGAGAAAGTTTAAAGGTGATGTGAGAGGCAAGTTTTTTTTACACAGTGTTGGTAAGTGTTGGAACGCACTGCCAGAGGAGGTAGTAGAAATAGCTACAATAGCAACGTTTAAGAGGCATCTTGATAGATAGGCAAGGAATAGAAGGTTATGGGCTGTGTAAAGACAAAAAGGTGTTTAGTTTAGAAAGGCATCAAGTATTGGTGCAGACTTGGTGGGCCGAAGGGCCTGTGCTTGTGTTGTACTGCTCTTTGTTCTTTATAATGCAGCAATAATTTAACTGCAAATGAAAAACATTGTTTACTCCACTCTCATTGTAAAAATGGAGCAATGTCTCCATAGATTTTGAGTCCTGAATGTCATATCACTAGAGTGGGGTTCGCATGTACCGAGAATGCTCAATTCTGATTAATACTATAATTAGGGGCTGGTTAATTTAACAGCAGAATGAGAGGTCAGCCGCTGTTATAATTGGAGAGCACCACTCTGTTATCCAAGTGTGGATTCACCAATCTGTTTCGTGAATGAAGTAACCCTTTCGATATGTGGCTGCTGAGGGGCCCACACTTTATGTAGCTGATTCTTCCACTTGGCTAATTCAGAGAAGGCTTCCTGCTGCATGCATGAAGACAGAGTGTTGCCCAACTGCAGGAAGACATGCCCAAGTTATGCAGCGGTGGAAAGGCTACTGCATAATCGAAGAGAGACCTTCTGTTGTATAGGTGTGGAGAGGTGTATCTCCTTCTGATTGAAAAGGGGAGGTGATGGCCTAGTGGTATTTTTACTAGGCTATTAATCCAGAAACTCAGCTAATGTTCTGGGGACCTAGGTTCGAATCCTACCACGGCAGATGGTGGAATTTGAATTCAATAAAAAATGTATCTACAATTAAGAATCTACGGATGACCGTGAAACAATTGTCGGAAAAACCCATCTTGTTCGCTAATGTCCTTTAGGGAAGGAGATCTGCTGTCCTACAATGTGATTCCAGAGCCACAGCAATGTGCTTGACTCTCAATTGCCCCTTGAAATGGCCCACTCAGTTCAAGGGCAACTAGAGATGGGCAATAAATGCTGGCCCAGCCAGCGACGCCCAGGTCCCACAAATAAATACTTTTTTTTATAAAAATGAGACCAGCCCGATGTATAAACATAGAGAGAGCTGCCCACTCCACAACTGAGGAGGTCTAAATCTGAAAACATTTGTCTGGTCTGATTTATTGCATTATTCACTTTGCAACTTTTAATGTAAACTGCCGGATTATCGCCATTAACTCACCTGAATTAGAGAAATGTTCTACTGCTGTTGTGGCAATCTCACTGCTGCTCATTGACTCTGACTTGTCTGCAAAAAAAAAGAGAAATTCTCACTGAACATTGAACAAATAGTTGTGAAGATGATTGTGAAACCAAAGAACAAAGAAAATTACAGCATAGGAACAGGCCCTTCGGCCCTCCAAGCCTGCATTGACCATGCTGCCCGACTTAACTAAAACCCCCGACCCTTCCAGGGACCATATCCCTCTATTCCCATCCTATTCATGTATTTGTCAAGACACCCCTTAAAACTATCATATCTGCAACCCCAAAATTCAAAGAGAACACAAGGAAGATTCACATTAAACTAATTTCTGCTTCTTAAAACAAGCTGGGCCAGTCTGAAATATAAAACAAATGATTCTACACAGCTACACCCTTACTGTTTTTATCGCTATGCCCCATTTACCACTCTTTCATTGTCCTTCCTCTATATCGAGTCTTTGATTCTACTCTTCATTTTATATTTTGATAACATTGAAAAGAAAAGCAGTCAACAAAGATATATCTTTATTTTTCTCACTGTCTTCATCCACCACTATATTGTATTATTTGATTATCCTTTAATTTTCTTTGTTTTTCTTTTGTTTCTCCATGTCGAATGAATATCCTGCACCAGTTGAGACTTGAGCGTGGAGTGAAGGCAGGTGCAGCAACTGAGACAAGCATTTGGGCTTATTTATTCGTTTGTGGGATATGAACATTGCTGGCATTTGTTGCCCATCCTTAATAGCCTTTGAGACGATGGAGATGAGCCATCTTCCTGAACCACTGTAGGTACATCTGCAGTGCTGTTAGGAAAGGAGCTCCAGGCTTTTCATCCATTGGCAGTGAATGAATGTTGATATATATAAGTCAGGGTGGTGCGTGGCTTGGAAGAGAGATTGGGGGTGGGGGCATTCCTATGCACCTGTTATCCTTGTCCATCCAGATGATAGAGGTCTCAGGTTTGGAAGGTGCTATCAAAGGAGTGAGTTGCTCCAGTGCACCTTTGAGATGGCACACACTGCTGCCACTGTGCACCGGTAGTGGAGGCAGTGAATGTTTGGGCTGGTGGATGGGATGCCAATCAAGCAGGCTGCTTCTTCCAGAATGGTGTTGAACATCTTGCGTGTCACTGGAGCTTTACACATCCAGACAAAAAATCCACAATATTTACATGGCATGTCCGGTTAGGTTTCTGGCCAACCATTCCCACTGACTTGCTTGGGTTCCTTGATGCCACAGTCGATCAATTGCTGTTTTGATGTCAAGGGCAATCACTCTCACTTTATCTCTACAGTATGCCTCTTTTGTCCAGTTTGGACCAAAGCTGGATGGTGATTTGAGGCCCAGGGACCCTGTCGGAATCCAAACTGAGCATCAGTGAGCAAGTTATTGCTGTTTAACGTAGTTGAACCCAGCTCTTTAACATTGTCTCTCTAAAAGACCTGGATTTTCTGCTCCCCTGCCCCTCGTGGCGGTTTTAGAACATAGAACATAGAACATTACAGCGCAGTACAGGCCCTTCGGCCCTCGATATTGCACTGACCAGTGGAACCAATCTAATGACCCTCTAACCTAAACTATTCCAATGTTATCCATATGCCTATCCACCGACCATTTGAACGCCCTTAAAGTTAGCGAGTCCACAACTGCTGCAGGCAGGGCATTCCATGCCCTTACTACCCTTTGAGTAAAGAACCTACCTCTGACATCCGTCCTATAATTACCACCCCTTAATTTAAAGCTATGTTTCCCTCAGTGGATGTGGCAAACAATTGACTGTTGGTGAGACCTTCCAGGCTTTTGAATGGCTTGCTTCCCCCTCCCCTGATGGGAAGGGGGGGGTGGTGCGAGGAGGGGGTGAAAACTTCAGTGGGACTGAAAGATTCCACTGGCGGGAAAGACCAGAAAAGTCGAAAGGGTTTAAGGTGCAATGAATTACTGTGGTCACTGTTGCTATCTATATAAGTGAGTATTGTAAAGAATGTGATAATAGAGGAGAAGGAAATGCACGTTAAGTATAGGAGTAACAATAAGGTCACCAAGTTTCAAATTTGCAAATCTGGATCATTATAGTTTTAATATGAGACATAACTGGAATAGTTGACCCCTGTAAGGGTCATCTGAAGGATCACCCAATTGATCAACGGGGAACGAGCGTGGGGATCTTGGGGTAAAGCGTGGGTTTTTGCAGCCAGAGTGATCCTATAGCTGCGAATGAACATATTGATTATATCACCCTCTACATCATTGTAAATAGAAATGAACCCATTGTCATTCGTAAGCTAACTGTTGGTCGCCAGTTAATGCATTTACTACAATAACAGATTAAAGTTTTACACTGAAAAGTTGGCCTTTGTGACCATCAGATCTGAACCAAGTCTTTAAAGACAGCAGTGGCGTGCACCATCGGCAAGATGCACTCCAGCAACTGAGTGCCTTCAATAGCACCTTCCAAACCCGCAACCTCCACCATCTAGAAAAACACAGGCAGCAGATGCATGGAAAACTACTGTTAGCATGTTCCCTCTTGGCATGGAATTATGTTGTTGTTCCTTCATGGTTGCCGGGTCAAAATTCTGGAACTCCCTCTCCTACAGCACCGTGGGTGTATCTACACCCCCATGGCTTGTTGTAAATCAAGAAGGCGTGCGTCGGGTCACCACCAACTTCTCAAGGGTAACTAGAGATGGGCTTGTCAGTGCTGCTTGAATCCCGTGAATGAAAATAAAAATCATTAAATCTTTTCAGCTACATGGCTCTTAAACATTTCCCTGGATTCTGCATTCCCTGCTGTGCTGAATAGGATCGTGGAATGCCCTATGTAAAAAAAAATCCTAACCCCTCTCATCATTCTTTGGTGCTGATCCTATTTCACAATTTGCAAGGCTGGAATTTAAATTTATGACCCATGGGCTCTTCATCCATTAACCATTAAGCTACTGTACCCAGACATGATTAAATAGCTTCAGCATTATCCATTTGCCTTTGTTCCTCGTGCCCTTTTCATGAAAGCTGGATTCCCACATATTTCTACATTTAAACGACTGCCGAATATTGCGGTGGATTTTTTTAATCATACGCACTTAGCTATGCTGACTTAGGAAGCAGTCTCACAACACCAGGTTAAAGTACAAACAGATTTATCTAGTAGCACGAGCTTTCAGAGCGCTGCTTCTTCGTCAGGTGAGCGCAGGATTTGTTTCACACACAGGGCACATATAGACACAAACTCAATTACAAGATAATGGTTGGACCGCGAGTCTTAACAGTTTGTGTCTATATATATGCCCTGTTTGTGAAACAAATCCTGCACTCACCTGATGAAGGAGCAGTGCTCTGAAAGCTCGTGCTACCAGATAGACCTGTTTGGACTTTAACCTGGTGTTGTGAGCCTACTTACTGTGCCCACCCCAGTCCAACGCCGGCAACTCCACATCTATGCAGACTTGGTAAAGTACATGAGATGTACTTAGTGAAGGAAGGCTGCACAGATTCTGCCCTTGACCACTTTGCATTTCAACAAGGAATAACCAATTCTCACCTGAAATGGTTCTTGCCAGAACCACCAGGTTTACAGATCTCCTTTGTGGGGATTGGGGTGGATGCATCGTCTGAGCTGGCAAAAGACTTTAAACTTATGCCTAGCACATTCAGTACATCAGTGCACAATATGCTGAAGGAACATTTTCTCTTCTTTCATACAGTGAATACTTAACAATAGCATAAGTACTGAAGAGGTCACACAACTTTGAGAATGTTACCTCATTTATGAAATGATGAGTCACTCTCTGAAATGTTGATTTACTAGAATGTTATGAAGTGAGGGCGACAGAGAAGATAGACTATTAGAAAATAAATATTGGGACAAGGTGCCGTCAACATCACAGTGAGGAAAACAACAATTATCTCAGTCAGATTAGAATATCATTCAATTACATAGAATCCCTACAATGTAAAAAGAGGCCATTCATCCCATCGAGTCTGTATCAACACTCTGTCGCAGTCTCTTACCCAGGCCCTCTCCCCTATCCTACTCCAGTAACCCCACACATTTACCATAGTTAATCCGTCTAACCTACGCACTTTTGGACATTAAAGAGCAATTACTTTACCATGGCAAACCTTCAGATCTTTGAACTGTGGGAGGAAACTGGACCCGGAGGAAGCCTACGCAAACACGGGGCAAATATGCAAACTCCACACATACAGTGACCCATGGGCGGAATTGAACCCAGGTCCCTGGCACTGTGAGGCAGCATTGCTAACCACTCTGCCACCGTGCTGCCCCTTGGTTGAAATGAAATCATATCCCACCCATTTAGGATGGAGATGAGGAGACATTTCTTCACCCAAAGAATGGTGGGCCTGTGGAATTCATTACATAGGAAGTAGTTAATGCCAAAACACTGAATGTATTCAAGAGGCGGCTGGATATAGCAGTTGGGGGCGAGTGGGATCAAAAGTTATGGGGAGAAAGCAGAATTAGGTTATTGAGTTGGATGATCAGCCAGGATCGTGATGAATGGTGGCGAAGGCGCGAAGGGCCAAATGGCCTCCTCCCGCTCCTATCTTCTAAGCTTCCATGTTTCTATAGTTACAGAACATATAGAACATAGAACATTACAGCGCAGTACAGGCCCTTTGGCCCTCGATGTTGCGCCGATCAGTGGAACCAATCTAATGACCCTCTAACCTAAACTATTCCAATGTTATCCATATGCCTATCCACTGACCATTTGAACGCCCTTAAAGTTGGCGAGTCCACAACTGGTATTGTTTTAAACCTACATTCTGCATGAACTGAAACTGGGATGGATGAGATCAATTTATCCAAATATCCCCGATGTGCTGACTGTGCAATCAACATTCAGATTTTAATCACACATTTCTGCTTGATTAAATTCATTACACAACAAGTGACCTGTTTTTGCCAACTACCAACAGCCTCTGATTAACCTTTTGTAACAAAGGCATGGATTGTACCTGTCAGAACTTGTTCAACAAGCTTTGCTGCCAGTAATTCTTTGAAGGGAGTTTTGCATTCTTCTACTTCCCTTTCCTTTGAGAAATAACAGAGATAATGTGCTTATGGCACCATGTCGGCCCGGAGATAAAATGTCATTGTGGAATCAAACTAAGAATCCGTATAACCTGAAGCTTATAATTAATCATCAGTATGCTGAAAGAACTCCATTTACATAGCACTTTCCATGACCTCAGGATGTCCAAAAACACGGTACAGCCGATTAAATGTAGCCACTATTCTAATGTATGAAAAATGGCCTCCAATTAACGCACAGCTAGTTTCCACAACGGCAGTATGATAATGACCCGATAATCTGTTTTAGTGATATTGATTGAGAGGTAAGAATTGGCCAAGACCCGGGGAAGAACTCCCCGCTGTTGTGTGAACAGTGCCATGGGATCTTTTATATCCATCTGAGAAACAGACCGGGTTTAAAATTTCATCTGAAAAATGGCAGCTCCGAGAGTGCAGCGTTTCACAGGAACACAAGGCGCGATTATGAGCTCAAGTCTTGGAGCAGGGTTCGAACCTGCAGCTTTCAGGCGTGAATGCTACTTACTGAGCCACAGCTGACACCTGAAAAGGCCGGCAAAGGGCACGTCATTAGTAACCTGCTAAACGTTCAGGCGCCTCTGAAAAAACAAATTCTCCTCGTTAGGGTCGAGTCCAGTCAAGGAAGAAAAGATCTTCAGACCAAGTGCTGTCAAGCAGAGTCAGAGTGATTAGTAATATTATTGCTGGAGTGAGATACTGTTATAAAATTAATGAGTTCTGCAGGCGTCGGACATAATCCACAGCAGATGTAACCCCAAATGGCAAAACCGCTCTAAATGCAAGCTTCAGTGGGCTTCGTAAGAGAGAAAGGAATGGAATGACGGAGCAGAGCAACCTTAGTTGCAACACTCACAGAGCAAAAGGGCTGTAACAAAAGGGAAAAAAGCAGTCGGGAGTGGAGTTAGCAGCTGTAAAATTAACGGAAGGCCAGTGTGAAAATATTAGGCGTTGCTGAATTAGGCAGTGGAATGCCAGTGTGCAGATTTGGCCACTGGAGATTAGATTTCCTTCTTCGCTGCCTGGACAGTAAGGTGGCGAGTTTCAATCCATCAAAACAAATTTGAATGATAAAAGCAAAATTTGATGATTTGAATGATAGAAGTAAAATACTGCGGGTGCTGGAATCTGAAACAAAATGCTGGAAAATCTCAGCGGGTCTGACAGCATCTGTTGAAAGAGAATAGAGCTCTGATGAAGGGTCATCCAGGCTCGAAACATTGGCTCTATTCTCTCTCCTCAGATGCCGTCAGACCTGCTGAGATTTTCCAGCATTTTTTGTTTCAAAAGGAATGAATGTTCTAAAATGAGCGGGCAATCCTCGCGTGACCGTGAAGGCAGAAATTTAATCCCACAATAAGTAGCAGAAATTTTTCTTTAACTGATTGACTTGGGTTGTGAATTCATGAATTTGCCCACCTGGCAAATTAATAGACAGAAAACTACGGGCACAGGCCGAATCGCAGAATTACCAAAATCCACTCCACAGTAAGAAGTCTCACAAAACCAAGTTAAAGTCCAACGGAGTTTATTTGGAATCACGAGCTTTCGGAGTGCTGCTCCTTCAGCAGTTGAGCAGACAGTTGGATTCACAAGCAAGGCATGTGAATCCAACTCTCAACTGCAAGATAATGGTTGGAATGCGAGTCTTTACAGGTACAGACAATGCGAGTGGTGGAAGGTTTAATCACAGGTTAAAGAGGGTAGTTAGTAAGATTTTGCAAGCCCAGGCCAAACGGTGGGGGTTACACGCAGTGTGACATGAACCAGGTTGAAGCTGTCCTCATGCTTGCGGAACTTGACTATCCACAGTTGGAAGACACTCCACATACGGGGCACAAATCTGTGGAAAGGCTCACATCTAGCAAACTCCGTGAAGGTTTTAGTGCCTCAATGCAATGTTTGGCTTTCAACATCGGCAGGAATTCCTTGGGCCATCACGCCCCGCTGTCGCTGCCAGCGAGATCAGAGAAATTGGCGCCAAGACAAATCTCCGTTCACTGTAGCAGGATGAGAGAATCCTGTTGGCGTGAACGGCCAGAGAATCCCGCCCATTGTCTTTCCCCACCTCAAATAAGTAGGAAAAGAGAACTGTATAGATTATAGACGTAACCTGATGCACCATCATTCACTTACAAAAAAATGACAGACCTGAATACAAGAAACTTGGGAAAGCTGTACCATAGTACACAGAATATAATCTGTTTTAACCTTCTCTGTTCTAAGGTGAGCAGTCACAGCTTCCCTAGTTTCTCCACATAACTCAGTTTATTTATTAGTGTACAAGTAGGCTTCCATTAACACTGCGATGAAGTTACTGTGAAAATCCCCCAGTTGTCACATTCTGGTACCCGTTTGGCTACACCGAGGGAGAATTCAGCATGGCCAATGCACCTAACCAGCACGTCTTTTGGACTGTGGGAGGAAACTGGAACACCTGGAGGAACATGCAAACTCAGGCAGTGTCTCATCTGTTCTACCAGCCTAGTCAATCTCCTTTGCATTCTCTCCCAGACCTGGGCAAGTTTCCTAAAGTGTGGCACAGACTTGGACACAATACTTGAGCTGTACTCAGGGCAACCATCTTCACAAATGCATGCTCGGCACTGACTATTTGTGTTATCATTATTTCTGAAGGATGCAGGATATGATTTGTCATTAAATATCCATTTTTAAATATATTTTCATGGCCGAATGTCCTCTGAAAGCAAAATACTGCAGATGCTGAAAATTTGAATCATGAATGTTGGAAATTATCAAAGGATCAGGCAGCATCTTAGGAGGGAAAAAGTATTAATGGGCTGACTTGTGCAGAGGAGGCAGATCCACTTCCCTCAGGGGCCAAAATCTGGTGGCAACGAGGGCCTAATGGTAGGCACTGGAGGGATGAGGATGCATCGATATCTAGTATTCCTGATGAGGGGTAAATGGGCAAGGGAGTATTCATGCTAGGGGATAGGGAGGAGAATCATAGAGTCACTGAATCCTACAGTGCAGAAGGAGGCCTTTTGGCCCATCAAGTCTGCACCAAATACAATCCCACCTAGGCCCGATCCCTACAACCCTATGTATTTACCCTCTCTAGTTCCGCTGACACAAAGGGGCAACTTGGCATGGCCAATCCACTTAACCCACACATCTTTGGACTGCAGGAGGAAACAGGAGCATCTGGAGGTAACCCACGCAAGTCTGTGAACAGGTGGTGCCATTGCCATGGGGGCAGCCATTGCTGTCAGGGCTCCTCCCATGAGCCAAACAATGCTCATAAAGAAGGTCTGCCGCTCTGGAGCCCTCTGGAAACTACCCCCCACAACACACATCAACAGCACCCCCTCACCCCCAAATGCCCACAGAAACTGCTGGTAGGCCTCAGTTGGCCGCTTAAGCAGCTCATTTAGGGCTTTGAGCTGTCTGCCATCTTTCCTGCTGGTGGCAAAATGGCATGGAAATGGGAAGACCATCCATGCTACCTGATACCTTCTCATGTCACTTATCAACCTTCTTGGCACACAGCCCACCCCAAATAGAATCATCGAATGTATGGCATGGAGACAGGGCCTTTGGCCCAAACTGATCCATGCCGGCCAAAACACCCATCTAAGCTTACCTCAGTTGCCTGCATTTGGCATAGAAATGGCTGGTGAAATTCAGTCCAATGTTCCAGGCCAATGATCTTTCATTGGAATTGGGAAAAATTAGAGATGTGCGGCTTTTAAGCAAGTTCAGAGGAAGTGAATAGGGGTGGGGAGGGGGAGGGTAAAGAACAAAAGCAAAGGCCTCAGATAGGGTGGAACCAGGCGAGGTGAAATGATCAAGGTGATGAAAGGCCAAGGAAAAATGACAACGCGATAAATGAAAACGAAAAGATGGGTCTGGAGGAGGTGTAAATGGGAATGGCAGAATCATGGCCAATATCTGCTGTCTGAAAAAATGGGGTAAAGGTTACGATCTGAAACATCATATCCGGGAAAACTGTAAAGTGCCTCAGCAAAAGATAATGGGGAGGAATTTTCCGGCCATTCACACCAGCGGGATTTTCTGGTCCCGCTGCAGTGGCCGGAGATTTGCCTGAGCGCCAAATTCTCCGTACTCGCTTGCAGCAGCAGCAGAAAATTCCGGCTGATATGTTGTTCCCCAAACTCACATCGAGCTTCATTGGAACTGCATTGGCGGCTGGAGTCAGAGACATCAGAGCGGGAGATTTAAAATGACAAGTCACTGGAAGCTTAGGCGCATGGATGTGGAGTCAACAGACAGGTTCTGTAGAGGAGAACACATTGTGAGTAGAAAATACATCGACTAAATTGAAAGAATTACAAGTAAGTTGCTATTTTACATGGAAGAAATACCTGGTTCCTGGATGTTGCGAAGGGAGGAGGTAAGAAGACAAATTTGCATCTCCTGCACTTGTACAAAAAGGTACTGAGGAGAGAGGAGGTCATGGTGATTGAGGAGTGGATCAAACTGTCCACTTTCCATATCTGTGTTTCCGCTGTGTCTTCATTTTACCTCAACTGAGGGTTTCCCTGTGCTGTGATAGCGTGGCACTTGCCTGTGTCCATTCTGTTTCCTACACTTACCCTCTCAATCTTACCCTTTCTCTTGTTCTCACTTTATTCTCCAACTCGCCCCCACATTCAACAGAACTTCCTCTGCATTTCTATCACTTCCAAACACATCATCTCCTCCCCTCCCCTCAGCATGTCAACGGGACAATTCCTTCCACCACAGTGAAATCTCCTTGTCTGCACCAATTTAAAAATTATTACATCTCAAAAATTTCCCAGAAGGCCTTGAAGAACCTAAAATAGCAGCTCTCCACAGATGCTTTGTGGCCTCCACAGTATTTGCAACATTTTCTGTTTCGAATTAAAGTCTCTTCCAATGCCACATTATTATTCAATTCAGACTCAAAACTGTAGTATGACTATGATCAAGAATTAAGCAAGTGAATTATTTGCAGTCAGTTTTGACTAAGTCATGAAACAACAAATTGGCCGACCAAAGTGATTGGTGGAGAGAGGGGAGGTTAAGCAGGACTCTACCAAACCCCCACTGTTGGAACTATGAATTTGATTGCTTGGTAGTACAGATCTGTGCATTGCTGAAAATTGAGACATGCTGTTCAAGCGTCTTGTCCTACACTCATCAGAACAGGCGCAAGAATACCAAATTTCAAAGGGACCATCAATATACACTGCATGAGAAAAGGGTGCTGATTGATCGGCGACTAGGTTCTGATTGGGCAAGATATTGCCCAATCAGAATGCACCAGGGAAAAGTTATCCCCCAAACTTTATTTAAAATTCAAAAAAGGTAAGTTGACTTTGGTCGTGGCACTGCCTGGGGACTACCCCAGGGAACTGTTGTTTCCTTGTGTTTTTGTTTACGTACAAAAAGCATAATGCCTGGAAATGTTCTCTTTGTTTGTACAAGACAAGC
Organism: Carcharhinus amblyrhynchos; assembly: GCF_965287045.1. NCBI lineage: Eukaryota > Metazoa > Chordata > Chondrichthyes > Carcharhiniformes > Carcharhinidae > Carcharhinus > Carcharhinus amblyrhynchos. The sequence continues at coordinate 13,663,206 of NC_137339.1, forward strand.
CCCTGAATATGTCATTTCTAGCAGAGAGTGAGCCAAATTGCAAATCTATCTGGGTGAAGAAATTTCTCCTCATCTCAGTCCTAAATGATCTATCTTGTATCCGTAGACTATGACTCCTGATTCTGGACTTCCCCCACCATCAGAAAAATGCTTCCTACACCTACCTTGTCTAGTCCTGTTAGAATTTTATAGATTTCTATGAGATCCTCCCTCATTCTTCTGAACTCAATCGAATATAATCCTAACAGACCCAATCTCTCCTTGTACATCAGATCCGCATTCCCAGGAATCAGGTTGGGCAAACCTTCACTGCACTCCCTCAATAACAAAAACACTCTTCCTCAGGTAGGAGACTATACATCTGGGTGTGGCCTCACCAATGCCTTGTAGAATTGCAGCAAGACATCCCTGCTCTTGTACTCGAATCCTTTCGCTATGAAGGACTGTATACAATGTGCCTTCTTTACCGCCTGCTGTACCTACTTGCTTACCTTCAGTGACTGGCATACAAGGACACCCCGGTCTCGCTGCACATTCCCCATTCTTAATTTATAATCATTCAGATAATAATCTGTCTTCCTGTTTTTGCTACCAAAGTGGATAAGAAGATAGAGGCCCTTGAAATGTGAATGCTAAGGCATATGCTAAAAATTCAATATAGAGACCATTAAGCCAATGATAAGGTGCTTGAAATTGTGAGAATTGAAAGAACTCTAAAATGTGACACTGAGAAAAGAAAATGTCAGTATTTTGGCCATCTAATCAGACTGAAAAGCTATAGGGATCTCTTCTGGAGACAAAGTGGGGGGGCAATAGAAAGAGGAGTCAACCTAGGCATGGTGGGATGACAAATGCCACAGAGTGATTGCAGACAAACTATAGTTGATGTATGCGGACAACTTAAGACAGATGAATGTGAGGTACCATGACAGCAGATCCCATGGTCGGAGTAGCTACAAACAGCAGCAGAAAAGATTTTGCCTCAAGGACTGCAGAGATAGTCAGTTACAAAGCACGTGAAACTCATGGAAAACAGTGGAATTTAAAGCCAAAACTGACCCAGGGAAGTTGCACTTTACTCTGACAAGGAGGTTTGGAAATTGGAGAACAGTTAGTACTCGAGAGAATCAAAAGACAGATCATATAAAATAATGAGGTGCTTCATAGTGCTTTCTGTGATTCTAAAAATCTTAATTAAAATGTAACTAAAAACAAAGAAAACAAATGAAATATTTGTCCATACACTTGTTATCATTGCAGTATACATAGGCAAGAACCATTCATTAGCAAAACTCTATCTCAGGCTGCTAATATGTGAGGAATTGGGTCTCTTATATGTTGAATAAATTTGGCCACTGATCCCCACTGTTTTGCTGCCATTTATGAATGGATTTTAATATGAATCCAGGCCTTTAACAAGAGTATTTTGTCTGTGAGGTAAAAAGGTTAAAATACACTGACACCGGAGCTATTTATGTCTAAAAGCTTTGAGTGCCAAGTTATGTATTTAAGATTGGCAAGCTGTGCCTACACTTGTGTCAATGATGTTGCGATCAGATGTTTGTGTTAGTGGTGGTGTGACATGCACTGAGGATTCTGGACTAGTCCCTACTAGAGCTAATGTTCCAGGAATGATATATTCTCACTGTGAGTCATTGAGTTTTCTGAATAGACGATTATTCCAGGTGAATACATCGGGTTGCAAGTTGCAACACTTTACATTGCACAGTTCAGGAATTTGGATTTTAACTGAAATAGTGATTCATAAATGAGCATATTTCACTTGTGCTGAGGTTAGCCACAAACCCTTTCTCACAAATTAATCGTGGGCACGGGACGGGTTACACAAGTGGACTCTCTTCCATCGCTTTTGCAGGCACTTTAATCATAAAATGTATAAATTTTAAGGACATTAATATCATAGAATCCCTACAATGCAGAAGGAGGCCATTCAGCCCATCAAGTTTGCACCGACCACAATCCCATCCAGGCCCTATCCCCACAGCCTCACGCATTTACCCTAGCTAATCCCCTTGACACTAAGGGGCAATTTCGAATCGCCAGTCCACCTAACCCACACATCTTTGGACTGTGGGAGGAAACCGGACCACCCAGAGGAAACCCTTGCGGACAGAGGGAGAATGTGTAAACTCTGCACAGACAGAATCGAACCCAGGTCCCTGGCGCTGTGAGGCAGCAGTGCTAACCATTGTACCGCTACATATGCCTGTGTGACATGGATAAAACACTCCAATGTTTATAAAATCTCTCTGTGTGGTTATTTAACACAGCGCACTGCATATTGAGAGCTTCCCCGCGCTGAGGAAAATTTGGGGAAATGATTATAAACTAAATTAACCTTGAGGGAAGCAGTTTAATAAGTAACTCCAGCACAATGAAACTCGACGGCTAATGAGAGTAATTGCCACTTACTGCAATGACTGCAAGTTTGGCTGAAGCATTCAAAGAGAAAATCAGCAGTTTCCAAATTCAGCAGGGAGGTCAAGGCAGAAAAAAACTGAATGAATTCATTTACACAAAGTTAGACACAGCCCCGAGCTAGATGGGACAAATGTCCTCTCCTTCATGGTAATTTGTTGTGAATGAATGAGATGATGATTTGGATAAGATGATGAGCAACAGGCAGTTTTGTGTTGTACCCACTGGTTTCAGAATTATACAACTATTTGATTTGATTTATTAGTGTCACATGTATTTGGAGATAGTGAAAAGTATTGTTTCTTGCGCACTAGACAGACAAAACATACCATTCATAGAGTGCATAGGGGAGAAGGAAAGGAGATGGTGTAGAATGTAGTGTTACAGTTACAGATGGGGTGTAAGAGATTCAAAGAGAACATTACTAGAAGGTTTAAAGGGGCCAGAGTTATGGTCTAAAACTACAGAACAAGAGTAAAAGATAGTATTAGAGTGTATGCTGGGGACAATCTTGCTCTGGCATTAACAATTTGATGAATTATTTGATGAAATAAACTTTTGCCCTACTGTTTTAGGCAGGATATGATCACACATTGGAGGAAGGGGAAGATGATCTGGAAAATGACAGCAGTCAGGAGGGCGATATCTGGGAAAGGATAGGGGCTTATTGGGTGGGGACATGATTGGAAGAGGGCCATCGTTAAAGATGGACAAAGTATATACTGGGTAGGATGTGAGCCAGTGGCAGCCCATGGCAAAAATATTGATTGCACATTTAGGCGTGTGTACTTCCTACAAACTTTTCTATTTTGTGATGCCCGGACTGGACTTCCCTGAACATATCTGACCCAGTGCAAGCTATAGCCCAAGTTTGCACAGGGGTGGTCATAACATACTTCAGACCCTTTGTTCACGTATGAAAAGCCATTTTTCATATCAATAATTACATTTTGGATTTAAGAAAACTACTGCTTGGGTGTTAACAGCCTGAAATCAAATTATAATTTCCAAAGTCACCAGTATGGAGTCAATCTGTCATGAAAGTCTCGGAGCCAATTATCTTGAAGAAACATGAATGGAATCATCTCCCAACACATTCACATCCAGACAACCACCTGGTTAATTCCACTGGATAGGGACGACTCATTAGATGTAATCATCTCAAACAATGAACTCTGAGAAAGGAGCTCCCCCAGTCATAATCTAATCAAGTCAAAAGTATACTCCTGGAATACACATGACCATATTTGGGTAACTGGGAAGTTGATGAGAGGAGATCATGGGATAAATTAGTGAAGATTCTTTGGTGTTTCAAGAAAATGCTTTTCCCAGGCCATAGATCTGAACAGACGAGGCAGAGAGCAGAAGATCCCGAAGTGGAAACTCTCTTCTCCCTCTCCCTCTACCCATCTTTCAAGTTTGAGTCCTGTCTGCTATTGACCGTTCATGTGTCACAGGTAGAGTTTTTTTTAAAAACAATCCAGGACATGTTGCCACTAGGTATAAAGATCAATCTACCATTAGTATCTTTAAACTGCCTCCACAATAAATCTTGAGTCACCACCAAGCCTTCTCTGACTCCATCCAAGTAGTCAAGCTACAAAACCCATACATCTTTAACTATCATTGGACTCTAAATAAATTATTCTATCTATTCTCTATGTTCTATAATTTATGTGTGAGTATGCATGTGTGTGTGTGTGTGTGTGTGTGTGTGTGTGTCTGTGTATACCTTGACTGTGTATATGTGTGGAAGTCAGAGCGAATGTTTTATTTTTACTTTGACTAAGTTAAATGCAATAAACACTATTATCTTTAATTTTTAAAACCTTACAAGAAAATCTATCTGTGTGCATTCTTTACTGCCACAGCACTTTGACAATTAAACACTCACTGAATTGGCAAAAATATCCTTTTTTAAAAATTAAACACAAAATACTGTGGATGCTGGAATCTGAAACAAAAACAGAAAAATTCTGAACAATCTCAGGTCTGACAGCATTTGTGGAGAGAAAATAGAGCCAACATTTTGAGTTTGGATGACTCTTTGTCAGCTCTGATGAAGGGTCATCCTGATTCAAAACATTAGCTCTTTTCTCTCTCCACAGATGCTGTCAGACCTGCTGAGATTTACCAGCTTTCATTCCGTTTTTGCCGTTCTTTAAAATTCTGTTGTGGCCATATGAGAGTGGGAAAAGAAGGGCACTATTCCACCTTTGTTCATCTGATTGTAACAGAAAGATTTCAGGCACAGCCAAAGGTTGCCCTTAGACCTATATGGCAGGGAGCTTAATTTCAACATTTATTGAGTACAAACTTCCTACCTGTCATGGAATCACAGATACCTGTTTTTGTACAAAGATGGGTACATTGCCAGTGAACTTCTAGGACATCATGTCAACCTGATAGGCATTTTTATGATATTCTTATGAAGCACTGGAAATATTTTTGTGAATATGGTGGTCACAGTGTCAATACATAAACACTCTGCGGTTGTTTCCCCTGTCTGGAGAGAGAACTCGGGTTCATAAATAGTCAACTATTCACAGCTGATATGAGGAGAAACATCTCGACCCAGAGGACTGTGACTCTTTGGGATTCTCTATGCTAAACAGCTGTGGATTCTCAACTACTGAGCACAATTGAGAGTGATATCAACAGATTTTTGGATAATGTGATGATACTGTGCCTTTAAGAAACTTATTTATAATATGATTCTTGAAAGGGATATGTTTAAAATTCAGATCTGGTTTGCAAGGTATCAATTTATCCAAGAAATCCTTTAAATTGGCAGCTGGGAGAACAGGATGAGTACCCGGGGTGCTTGTTTTAAGCTGAACAAATGCATTTGTGTTTACTTAGGCTTCCCCTAGGGTCTCAGAGTAGAGTTTTTATTACGTTGATTGACAGGGACAAAGTCATGTGTTGGGAGGAGCTAAGCTTGCAGGGAAGATACACACTTTCATTTTCATTTTTTAAACATGTAGATACTGCCTGGTTCAGAAAGAAGCAAGATGTGTCTCTCTGTCTCTGTTGCTCTCTCTTTCTCTCTCTCCAGAAGTACTCTGACAGTTCTAGGACTGTTAACCTGAGATAAGCAAGTAAGCTTACATTGTGCTGACTAATTTTAAAAAAAGAGGGGGTTTAAGTCTACAAGACGAATATTGCTTGAATTGGAACTCATAGTGGGAGGTTAGCAGTTAAGAATTGTATCTTGTCCTGTTTAAGAGTTGCTCAATTGTTAAAAGTAAGCCAATTCATTTGTTGAAGCTGAACTATGTTGCTAAACAAGCAGAGGCCACTGAGGCCCCCTGGGAGGTTTGGGCGATGCTTCTTGGGCAGTGCCAAGGGGGTGGGGTTGATTAGTGGTGGTGGTGGAGAGACTACTGCCATTCTGCATTTGGGATCACTGGGGGAGAGAGGGAGGAAGGCAATTGGGACTGGCCATGGGGAATGGGGGGGGTTGGGCTGTCTATGGAGAGTGGAGGAGTTTGGGTTGGTCATGGGGGTCTCGAGGAAGTCGGTGATGGGGGGGAGTGTCATGGAGACTGGCAACAGGGGAGGGGGTACCAGCGGCTGGCAGTGTGGGGGTGCGGGGAAGGCATCGGAAAGCTGACAATTGGGATGCTGTTGATGGGGACAGGGGCCAGTGCACATGTGCCAATCTCCCCACTGACAGATCGGTGCATGCGCAGTGGCCCGCTCAGTGCATTGATGCCAACTTCTTAGGTGAGATTAGGCCCTGCTTCACCCTTACTGGTGTGAATCCCCTACCGGACTTTGTGGAGTACAGAGTGGCGGAAATCCATCCCACTCAGTATGCCCAAAAAAACAGGCAGAAAAATCTCCCGTTTTCCTACCCGTTGGGCACTTAAGATTTTTTTGGGTAATTCTACACAAGCCTCCAGTCAAAGGTTGAGGTGGAACAGGAGTAATTTCAAGAGGATAAGAATTATCTTTTATTCTATGATTCATGTAATTCATTGCTCATTTTATAGCCCATGAATATTTTCATGCAAAGATATTCCCTATAGTTTTGTATGGCCGATTTAAGAGGATTCCAATTATTTGTTATGTCAACTGTGCCACATTCGAAGAACTCTAACATCTTTCTTTTGTCATTTTCCCACCTTCCAAACATTTCCAGCCACAAACAAACCTGTCAAATTTGTTCTCCTACCTTCTTTGCCATTTGATGTGACTGAGGTGTTATTAATCTGAGCGTTGTTGAAATCTGAGTTGTTGGGACACTCGATGCTTCCAGTCAGATTGTGAGGGATCACCAAATCTAACATTTCCATGCACCTGGCAGAGAAAGTTAACAATAAGTGTAAGATAGTCATTCAACGGCATATACAACTATGCAAATTACAAGTAAATTATTTCAACATCACCACCAGAAAGTCTCCGTGAGAAGTTAATGAACTCCCAAAGTATTTTGGAAAACAAAAATGCAAAAACCATTCCTCCAGAAGTTTAGAGATCTAAAAATCTTGAAATCTAGATGCATAATTGAATTGAGAAGTTAAAATAAAGCTTATTTATTAGTCACAAATAAACTTACATTAACACTGCAACAAAGTTACTGTGAAAATCCCCTAGTCGCCACACTCTGCCACCTGTTCGAGTACACTGAGTGAGAATTTAGCATGGCCAATGCACCTAACCAGCACATTTTTCAGACTATGGGAGGAAATTGGAGCACCCGGAGGAAACCCACACAGACATGGGGAGAACGTGCAAACTCCACACAGGCAATGGCCCAGCCAGGAATTGAACCCAGGTCCCTGGTGCTGTAAAGCTAACCACTGTGCCACCATGCCAACCAAAGTGATTGCTTTAGTGATATTGCAGTCACTTTTTGTTAACAGCAAAACTTCCCTTGCCTCACTCATTGCGTTTTCTGAAATTCGTGAATTACTACCTAGATTTGCAATAAAACGTTCACAGCATGCTTGTACAAATATCAACATGGCAAGCCTTAACTTGGCGGGGAGAAATTTTGCTGGGGACTGCAGTGGAAATCTCCAGTGCAGGAAACCTGAGTTATGAGGAATGACTGGAGAGGTGTATTGAATTCTGGGCTTACAGTAACCTTCAATCATCGTGTGACTGGCTATAGACATTAGTGTAGCAGCTCCCTGAGGAGCATTAGAGATTATTAATTCCACATTTAAACAAACACACATTGTTTCAGTTTCATTTTTGTTACAGGTTTACTGCCAACAAACAGAAAAAGAAATACTCTTAGCTCTTATAAATATTCATTGATCCATCCTAAAGGGATATTCACAGGCGAAACCTCACTGATGGTTGCTGTTTGTGTATAGTCATTTTGTGGCAATTTTCCACAAACCAAATCTGAGTCACTGCTCTCTCATTAAATTATATTTTTTGACTATGTTCCCTTTAATTATAATCAACAAACAAACCTCAACTACTGTTGAAAGCATGAGCATCAGTCAACCACAGGAAACTTCTTTATTACTAGTAACGAAACTATCTCATCTGCAGAAGGACAACTGTTACACCAGCGAATGAATGGAAGATTAGATAACAAGTAGATTTGTAGCCGTTGGATCATTGGAATTGCTAATTATGGTGGATATCTGATTAAACCGAGCACCGTTTTTGCGTGATATTTATGACAAAGAAATCTACCATGAATCTGGAGTACAGTTAAGGGAACAATGCACCAGGTTAGCAAACAGTGCAATGATACAGTTGGGGGTGGCACAGTGGCACAGTGGTTAGCACTGCTGCCTCACAGCGACAGGGACCCGGGGGTCCAATTGCCGGCTTGGGTCACTGACTGTGTGGAATTTGCACATTCCCCCCGTGTCTGCATGGGTTTCCTCTGGGTGCTCTGGTTTCCTCCCACAGTCCAAAGTTAGGTTGATTGGCCATGCTAAATTGCCACTTAGTGGCAGGGGGACTAGTAGGGTAAATACGTGGGATAACGGGCAGAGAATTCCAGAGATTCACCACCCTTTGAGTGAAGAAGTTCCTCCTCAACTCCGTTCTAAACCGCCCCCCCTTTATCTTGAGGCTGTGCCCCCTAGTCCTACTGTCTTTTTTGAGCGGGAAGAGTCTCTCCACCTCTATCCTATCCATCCCATTCATCATCTTATACGTCTCAATGAGATCTCCCCTCATTCTTCTAAACTCTAACGACTACAAGGTTGAAGTGGTGGAGGCTGCCTCGCTAAATATTTTTAAAACGCGGGTTGATGTGTTTTTGATAAGAGAGGGGATTAAGGGTTATGGGGAGAGGGCGGGAAAGTGGAACTGAGCCACGACAGATCAGCCATGATCTTATTGAGTGGCGGGGCAGGCTCGAAGGGCTAGATGGCCTACTCCTGCTCCTATTTCTTATGTTCTTATGGGATGGAGCCTGGGCGGGAATGTGGTTGGTGCAGACTTGATGGGCCAAATGGCCTCCTTCTGCAATGGAGCGATTCCATGATTCTATGATGCAACAGCCCCAGATCTCATTAGTGATCTCCTCTGATGGACAAACATAATAATGTGATCAGTACTTTGCTTGTTGTGCAAGAAATATAGTTGGTGATGGAAGGAAAGAGAGTCATCAAGTCAGAGGAAGTCATGATTTGATATGATTTGATTTATTATTGTCACATATAATGGGATGCAGTGAAAAGTATTGTTTCTTGCATGCTGTACAGACAAAGCATGCTATTCATAGAGTACATAGGGGAGAAGAAAAGAATGCAGAATATTGTGTTACAATCAAAGCTAGAATGTAGAGAAAGATTGGATTACTATATGGTAGATCCTTTCAAAAGTCTGATGGGCAGCAGGGAAGAAGCTGTTCTTGAGTCAGTTGGTATGTGATCTCAGACTTCTGTATCTTTTTCCCTGTGGAAGAAGGTGGAAGAGAATATGTCTGGGGTGCGTGGGGTTCTTGATTAGACTGGCTGCTTTTCAAAGGCAGCAGAAAGTCGATGAATGGGAGGCTGGTTTGCTTGATGGACTGAGCTACGTGCACAACTCTTTGTAGCTTCTTGCAATCTTGGTCAGAGCAGGAGCCATTATGCTGTGCATTGCTCTGGTTAGATTGCAGATCGAGTGTGGTGACCAGTTCTGCTTGATAATCAGTGTGCAAGGGCTGGAGGCAGTGCTAAGAAAAGGGGGCACACTGATGAGCTCCAGTGTCAGTAGTCTGAGTTGAGGAATGACTGGAGAAACTTGGGCTATTCAGTCAAGAAAAGAGGTAATCTTACAGAAGCAGACAAAGAAGTAGCTATGGAAAATATTCTTGATATTGTAGGATGGTGTCAAAAATGCAGTTTGAACCAATGTTCAAGTTGGTAAATGGAAATTTCAGGGCCAAAATATCCTGCACCAGATGTTGGCCAAATATGTTGGAAAAGCCTAGGGTAGGAATAAGCAGGCGGCAATCAGAAGGATTGGAGGAGAGTTACTTGGCAGTGACACAATGTTTTAACATAGAACCAGTCGGAGTAGTTCTGTTTCCCTTGACTCCACAATTAAAATTTGTGCTTTGGGCACATTCGATGATCAGGGCACAAAATCCCCAATTGTCAGAATTGCACTGGGATTGACGAGTGTTTGCTTTTATTGAGATTCTTCTTAAAATTATTCTCATATTGCCACATGCCAATTCTTCCAATGATCAGACACCATTGGCAATACTTTGGAGCATTTGTTTTTAAGTTTGCTTTGAAAATATACCTTTCTATGTTCAAGGTAGACAGCATCGTGCAGTTAATTAATTAAGAGAAAGTGGCTTTATCACAAAACATATGCATTTTTATGTTGCATATGCATATAAAATGAATATAAAATATGCATTTCTTATGCATACAAAAAAATCCATTTTTGAGCTTTGACAAACGGTCATCTGAACTCAAAACATCAGCTCTTTTCTCTCCTTACAGATACTGCCAGACCTGCTGAGATTTTTCAGCATTTTCTCTTTTGGTTTCAGATTCCAGCACCCGCATCAATTTGCTTTTATATGCATTTTTAATCTGAGCACCATTTGTGAGTAGATGGGTTTGAAAAGCAGAACATGACTTTAAAAATAATGATTCAACCCATTTGCTAGTTATATTGGTGTACAGTCACTATCTCTGTAAATTGGAAAAATTAAATTCTAAATCTTTTAAACTTTGCCTAACAATGGCCTTGTTCTAAAAAATGGGATCATTTTAATTTTTGGAGCTTTCTCAAAGGTTTCCAAGCAAACCCAGTGAACACTTCCAATAATAGTGAACTTGAGTAGTGGCACAGACCACTTTTACCTGCAGGGCCATCTTAGAATCACAGAAATCCTACAGTGCAGAAGGAGGCCATTCAGTCCATCGACTCTGCACCGAGAATAATCCCAGCCAGGCCATATCTCCACATATTTACCATACTAACTTGTCTAACCTACACATCCTGGGACACTAAGGGGCAATCTAGCATGGCCAATGCACCTGACCTGCATATCTTTGGACTGCGGGAGAAAACCAGAGAAACCTACACAGACATGGGGAGACATGCAAACTCCGCACTGACAGTAACCCAAGCCAGGAATCGAACCCGGGTCCCTGGAGCTGAGGCAGCAGTGCTAACCACTGTGTTTGTAGTGTGATGCTTCTTAAAAGATTGCCCAAATTCCATTTGTGCTCAATGCATTTAGAAATAATTAACAAACCCATTTTGCACTTAAACCTTGGCATCCTTGGCAATGGTTTCACCTTCCTAAGCAAACTGCACTTAGAAAAAACTTTTGCATCTGAGCCAAATCTCCAAGCCAAGATCTTTAAAACTTATCTTCATGCAGGAGTCTCCAATGGTGTCTTTACGGATCACTGGCTTGGCTGGCAAGAACATGAACAGACTGGCCATAGCATGCATGGCATCAGCCGCCAACGTTCCCAGTATGGTTCGGCAAAGGTGTCTGGTAGAGGTGTTTGACCTCAGTGTCAGTGGGTTGGAGTGCTAATCCAGGAATTGAGTACCTAACCTAGCTTGGCACTCCAGTGCCATACTGCAGGTGGGTTATATTGATAAAGGTTCTGCCTTTTTGGTCAAAGTATTCAACCCAAGTCTCAGTCAACCACCGGCCAACATCTGCCAAAGTAGGGTGATTGACCACGTATCTGGTTAGTGCTTATGGGATCTTGTTGCGTGCAAATGACCGCAGTTTCTGTCAGTGAGACAACACTGACTATATTTCAAAAGTAATTGGTTTCTGCAAAGTGCTTTGGGATGTCCTGAGAATGTGAAGATCTGACTGTATGAAAGCGAATGATTTCCTCTAGGTACAGTGCATTGGATACATTGGGGCAGATTCACACTTTGGGAAAATTGTTGTTAATGGGGTGTCAAGAGCTTAAAAATAGGATTGAAAGACTGACCAGCTGATTAACCATAATGACTGACGTACTGCAATCTTTGCCAGGCCCTATCGCTGGATGGCTATTTGAAAACAAGCAGTATTCATCTGTCCTAATAGGGCAGGCATGGTGGCACAGCTATTAGCACTGTTGCCTCACAGGGACTCGGGTTCGATTCCCAACTTGGGTTACCGTCTGTGTGGAGTACGCACATTCTCCCCGTGTCTGCGTGGGTTTCCTCCAGGTGCTCCGGTTTCCTCCCACAGTCTGAAAGGCGTGCTGGTTAAGTGCACTGGCCATGCTAAATCCTCCCTCAGTATACCCAAACAGGCACCAGAGTGTGGTGACTAGAGGATTTTCACAGTAGCTTCATAGCAGTGTTAATGTAAGCCTATTTGTGACACCGATAAATAAAAAAAGCCCAAATTAATGGCCTGCTGGCCTAGTTAGGAAACCCTTTGCAATTTTAAAGAAAATGCAAATGGACAGTGCACCACACGAGCTTTGATCCTGACTGCAGGCATTTAAATATGGTCAGCTGGTCACCAGGTGCCACCATGGGGGATTGGCCTTTGAAGCATTGCTGGTGTAGGCAGCTGGGCTCTTGAAGATTCAGTGGGATGGGCAGCTGCGCTAAGCACTCTGTTGGTGTGGTGAAATAGCGTCCCTGTTCCATTGGCGTGTGGGCCAGCCACCAAGTGAGTCTCTGCAGGAATGGGCAGCAGCTCAACATATTTCACTAGTACAAGCGGCCAGTCTCCAGGGTTCCATCAGACTCAGCAGCAGCAGTGTGTTCTAACTACAAGATGCACTGCAGCAATTCACCAAAGATCCTTAGTCAGCAACCTTCCAAAGCCATGACTACTTTCACCCAGAAAGTCAAGGGCAGTAGATACATGGTTGCCCTCCAAGCAATTCACCAACCGGACTTAGGAATATATTGCCCTTCCTTTACAATCGTTGGGTCAAAATCCTGGAATTCCCTCCCTAACATGGGTCAACCAACATGTGGACTCAAGGGGGCACTCACTACAACCTTCTCAAGGGCAACTAGGGATGGGCATTAAATGCTGGCCAGCCAGCAATGTCCATGTCCCACGAATGAATAGAAAGAAAGTACAGAGGGCCATAAGTCCACCTTTGACCCTGACAAAATCATGTTGCTATTGTGGAGGTGTAAGACCGAAACAGCTAAAATCTCATGTCCTTCCATAAATTCAGTGATAAAACAATTGTGCTTGTCATTTTGCCATGATGAATGAATGAAAAATGAAAAAGCACTGCATTTCATAGTGAATTATGTTGAATCAGAATGGAGGGCTGAACTAAATACCCCAGTCATGCAAGATATACCTTGCAAGTAGATGCATAAATTGAGTTCAATATGTGGATGCATAATCCTATAATGTAACAATTAATTATTTATCTGAAGGCACTGAAGACATAGAGGGATTATAAACATGTTGAGTCAAGTTTCCAGAACATATAAAGCTAGCATATTAGGGTGGGTGAAATGAAAATGTAAGACAGGGGTCTGATTAATTTGGGAAAACTCCACATTTTAATCTTATGTCCTGTCAACTAGTTAGAGCAAATTTGATTTTAAAAAATTGGCTTCAGCCAGTTGTCTTTCTGTAAGGGCCATGTTTTTGTGCAGTAGGGGTGACCAATATAAATAACTGGGGCTACAACTGGACAGTATATTCAACAACATTTATCTTGCATTTATAACTAACTTTGAGTGTAGTAAAACAGCCCAAATGCTCCACCAGGTTGCTATCAGACAGAATTTGACATAGTGCCGTGTAAGGAGACATTAGAAGAGGGGACCTGGACCTTATTCCCAGGGGTAGTTTGAAGAAGCCTCTGAGAGGAGGAGATTATGAAGACAGAAATTCAGGAAGGGAATCCCAGAGATTAGGGCCTAGGCGACTGAGGACGCATCCATCGATGGTGGAGTGAAGAAAACTGGGAACGCGCAATGGGTCAGAATTGGAGGATCGCAGAGTTTAAGTATCATACAGCTGGAGAGGTTTCAGAGATCGAGAATGGTGAGATCATGGAAGGATGAACTCAAGGGTGAAAATGTCAAAATTGAGATTGTTGGACTAGTAAAAAACAATTGTCCTTAATGGATTTTCCATGTTGATTTCCAAACTCAATTCCATATTTCAAGATTTTAAAAAAATTGTTTGCTGGATTTAACAGATTATTTGTAATTTAACATATATGAATTAGACAGTAGAGTAGTGATTGACCTGTTAGGGCAAATGTACAGGGGTAGTGGCAAAAATCCAGACACAGTCACAATGGGTGGTACATGGTTATTACTGCTGTCTCACAGTGCCAAGGAGCTGGGTTCAATTCCTGGCTTGGGTCACTGTCTGTGCAGAGTCTGCACATTCTCCCCGTGTCTGCGTGTGTTTCCTCTGGGTGCTCCGGTTTCCTCCGACAGTCTGAATGATGTGCTGGTTAGGTGCACTGGCCACGCTAAATTCTTCCTCAGTGTAACCAAACAAGTGTTGGAGTGTGGCAATTTGGGGGTTTTCACAGTAACTTCACTGCAGTGTTAATGTAAGCCTACTTATGACACTGGTAAAAATAAATTTTATTTTAGCAGCTGTCTAAACTGCTGTTCTCTCGACGGGTGACATCCTGTGAGGTACCTTCCCATTTTCTGTCTACCTTCAACAGAAAATGCCATGGCAATTCGACACTTCTTCCTGTCTGTTTATGTCAGGGAAATGATTTGCTCAGCCATTTCAGAAGGCAGTTAAGAGTCAACCACATTGCTGCGGACTTGGCCAGGTCAGGTTAGGACACCAGACTTCCTTCTCTAAAGAACAATAGTGAACAAAAACAAGGTAGTTTCATGGTCTCCATTACTGTTACTTTTTTGAGTACCATTTCTGATATGCCATTGAGTACCATTACTGATCACTTACTCAAAAAAGAAGTCCCATACTTATTTAATACACCTCAACTGTCCTGGTAGGATTTGAACTCATCTTCCCATTTCATTAAACCAGTATTACTAGTCCAGTAACATAACCACTTTACTAAAGTACCACTGCATTCAGTTACAACATTGCTCTTGGACTCTCCACTAAGTGGCAATCATGGAAGTTTCACACAAGGTCCTGTCACTTGGAAGACTCTGAAGAAATAGTCTCTAAAAAAGGATGTATGAAAACCTTGTGAACTAAACCTAAGTATTGTGTTGACTCCCTAGATTGCTGTTTCATTCTGTTACTATGTATTATTTAATATGTAAAGTAATCTGACCCAATAGTTATAGCAAAAGATGTTTTCCAATATTTGGTAACATTCGGCAGATGCAGTAGGGCATCTCCTGAGCAACAGTGAGGAATATTCTGAATGTTAGGAGGGTACATGCAAACGTACTCAGGTTAACCACCTCACGGCCTGTAAGAAAGATGCAGGTTTTGGATCAATGAGACTCAGTCAGTTTAAGAAAACCAGCAGAGAGCTATAAACACAACAGCAGTGCTGGGATAATCCTGAATTGCAACAAAGGAATTACGACTAAAAGTGTGACTTGCGTTTGGTGGGTGTTTGGATGATTATAGTGATGCACCAGAACAGCTTTTGGAGAGCAGAGGGCTTGCAAATGGTTCTATTCAGAGAATAAAGGACACACGCCTATTCCATTCTGAGTGCATGGGACCTTTGGCTCACAAGGGATGTGCTTGAATCTGCTTCGCAACATTTTCTCAATCTGTCAGATGATTTGCAACATTAACGCCCTAGAGCAAATTGAGGTTCTGAGAGTGACATGACTTTCAGAGCCCAGCTGCTCTCATACTTAGATTTTCAAAGGAACTTAGAAATATAACATTGTTTTAAAACTGAAAGGCAAAAGACGAGGTTAATTTTTTTTTGGTTTGGACTCTGTCCTAATATGATTTGGCTATTGTTTCATTATAGTTGTCAGTAACATGTGTTTTGTGACAGTGGTCAGTGACAATCAACATCCTGAAAAAGTCTCCAGTCCAGAAGAGACAAGAAAAACGCCTTTATAAGACGAGAACTTGCAATTGTTTAGGTTATTCCGGTATATATTGGTGGACATTCGAACAAAGTAAGAAGAAAGAGATTGTATGACTCCCTCTGTGCTACAGCTTGAAACTATACAATTACATTATCTCATTGATCTGTTGCAGAAAGTTACCCTCACCCACAGAAGCTGAAGACAAAAGTGACAACTGGTTTTGAATGTAACAATATGATCTTGCCATGTGACTCAGACATTTGTGGGGTCTGATTCTTGGAGCCCGAGGCAATGACATGCGATGAAATAGTTGAACTCGGCATTTGCAGGAGTGTTCCAGACTCGAGTCAGAGAACAGAACACAAGAGATGACAGCTGTGTGCGACTTCAAAAGGTTCCCTCTGCTGTGACTACATCCACAGCATATGGTCGTCTCAGAGTCACTTGGAGCAGAGCTCACCTTTCTAGCCATTGTTCCATTTACTTTGCACGCAGCCATGAGATTAATAAGCGCCATGAACCTACTCTTATCTCAACAAACAGGTGGCACTGTCCAAACTAAACTACACTGGCCACACAACTAATTTGTTTTCTGTTAAAAAAGACACTTTTTAAGAGAAAGAAAACCATACTTCTTTCATAGAATCCCTAAAGTGCAGAAGGAGGTCATTTGGCCCATTGAGTCTGCACTGACAACAACCCCACCCAAGCCCTATTCCCATAACACCATATATTTACCCTGCTAATCCCCCGACACTTGGGTCAATTTAACATGGCCAATCAACTTAACCCACACAACTTTGGATTGTGGGAGGAAACTGGAGCACCCGGAGAAACAGGGAGAAAGTGCAAACTCCACATAGATAGTGACCCAAGGCCGGAATTGAACCTGGGTCCCTGACGCGGTGAGACAGCAGTGCTAGCCACGGTACCACCTTTTATCCTGCCATTTTGTACTTCAGTTGTCACACTTTTATAAATGGATTTCTTAAATAAGTGAACACTTGAGCATCCTCCATTTAGAACTGATAAAATTAAAAATTTTATTGCAAATGCTGATTTTGTGTGCTCTCAGCAATGTCTGCTCTAACATGTTTCTTGCAGTTTTGGCACAGGAACCCACTTGATAATATAAACTTCTGTCTGTGTGAGTTATTTTTGCATGTAATGCATCTAGGGTGATTTGTAAGCACTGATGTAGATGCATTTGTAAACAAAATCTTGATGTGTTCATACACTTCTTCCAATTAATTAAAAATGCTGTAATTAGGGTTTGCTGCTGAAATTTGCTCTCTTAATCCTCCCAAGCTGCAAACCCTGCTGGAAATGAGAGTTGTTCTCTTTGGAGCAAAGGCCATTGAGGGGAGATTTGAGGTCTACAAGATTGGGACAGATTTAGATAAAACCGACAAAGGAAAGCTTCATCCATCATCTTACACTACAAGGAGTAGGGGCAAAGCAGGTCAAGGTTCTGGGAAAGAGATGCAGGGGGATGTGAAGAAGAACATTTTTTTTACGTCATGACCTGGACGCAATGACCTGGAGACTTACCACCTATGAGGATGATTGAAAACAAAGACAAAAAATGATTTCAAAGGGGAATTGGATAAGACACTCGAGGCAAATAAGTTTGCTGAGCTAGAGGTTGTGGAGGTTGGGTGGGGAAGGGGAAAAAGAGGGGGTGTTGGAGATGATATTCCCACAAAATGGTGTGGGCCAGGCAAGGCTGTGAGCCCGGGTTGAGCGCTTCTGCCCTGCCTGGCCCACCGTCTTGTGCGTCGCCTTCAGCAGTTTCGTTAAGATCCATCAGTTGGGCAGCTCAGCACCCAGTGCAAATGAGGGAGTTTGCACGGGGCATACCTACGCTCTGAAATTTCAATCAGGGTACCTAAGTAAAGCAAAGGACCCTGATTTGCATACATTAATGAGCGTCCTGTCTGTTTCAGGCAAAAAACCCAGGCCACAGTATGCCTTGTCATATGAGGAATGGTTGAGGACTCTGGGTCTGTACTGGTTGGAGTTTAGAAGGATGAGGGGGGATCTTATTGAAACTTACAGGATACTGCGAGGCCTAGATAAAATGGACATGGAAAGGGCGTTTCCACTACTAGGAAAAACTAGAACCAGAGGGCACAAGCTCGGGCTAACAGGACGATCCTTTAAAACAGAGATGAGGAGGAATTTCTTCAGCCAGGGAATGATGAATCTGTGGAACTCTTTGCTGCAAAAGGCTGTGGAGGCCAGGTCATTGAGTGTCTTTAAGATAGAGATAGATAGGGTCTTGATTAAGAATCAGAGGTTATGGGGAAAAGGTAGGAGAATGGGAATAAGGAAAATATCGGCCACGATTGAATGGCGAAGCAGACTTGATGGGCCGACTGGCCTAATTCTGCTCCTATGTCTTATGATCTTCTGGTCTTATAAACCCCAGGAAAAAATACCAATGGATAGGATTGGAGCAGGAACAAGGTGGTAAGTGCAGCACCCTCTGGTTTTTGGGCTGCTACTGGCCCACAACCTGCCCTGAAGACTGAAGTAAATTTGACTGTGAAACCTTTATATTATTAAAGCTTAAACAGTTAATTAATCTCAGAATTAGACGTCGCATGAGAAGCGTCTCTTCTAAAGGTTGAACATTAGATTTCAATTCACTTGAACATTCTTGCATTTTGCTGTTTGCTCAGTTGGTGAATAATTTATTCAACGTTGTTTGTTAATTTTAAGATAAAATGCAGCGTGAAAGTGAATTGGTTGTAAATCTGCACTTTTAACACATCCCCACTTCCAACATTACACATTACAAAACGGCACCAATGAGCTTCAAGTGGATTTCAGTATTAACAAGATCAGCAAATCTGCTACAAGGATTCTGAACTCATACCAACCAACCACTTCAATTACTTTAAGAGTAATTCTGTATTGTAATAATGCCAAATTAAACATGTGCTCTGCAAACTTAAGTATGTCACTGTATTTTCACTGATGATAATATATCAGTCTTCACAGTCATGGTCCGTCACTCCTTCAAGCAAGTGCCTAACCCAAGAACAAGGGGGTAAGGCATGTGGGTGTAATAGGAAATGTACGACTTTGAGAACACATAGCCTGGGTGTGTTTAAAAAGTTCAATTTGTCACAGTTAAATATGTCACATTATTGGCAGATGGTGGAATTTGAATTCAATTTAAAAAATCTGGAATTAAGAATCTACTCATAACCATGAAACCATTGACAATTGTTGGAAAGACCCATCATACAACTATGACTGTAATATTACGTTCTGCCCCCTCTCCTGTCTTTCTCCTCTATATACACTATGAATTGTCTGTAAAGCAGGCAAGAAACAATACTTTTCACTGACAATAATAAATCAAACGAAAAGTTGGGCAAAATGTATCTTGAGGGGCTCCGTAGGTATCAGGTATAGATATGCATGATTTTTTTGCCTGTGGTCACAGGCCAGCTGTATGCTCAAAGAATGGAAGAACCCGTGATTTACAAATACTGCTGGCTGACCCCAGGGAGCTCTAATAGCCACACGGGTGCAGTCAACGGCCTCTAGGGAAACATCTGATGTCCCAAAGCAGCTGCCCTCACCTGTGGAGAATTCGATGAATTCATTCACATCATTGAAGAGGGCATTGGTCACCACCTTTTATGTACCCATGGTGCGGCAGTCTGTCAAATTCTCCTCAACAGCCTTTGGCTCCCTGAAAACCACTGCTGGTGAAAATACTGAGTGTCACCAACACCACTGGCACAGGCTCCCCATCAAATCCATGTGACTGGGTCTTGCTGTAGGATCCTACACAACTTATCTCTGTGACTGCTTACTCGGGCTACCTCTGCTATATCTGGCATTGCCTCTCGGCCGTTTTCAGTTAGTTAGTTCCAGACCTGAACATGCGGTAAAAACGCTGGCGCCTGTATTCTCTGATACACCCCTGGGTGCTTGCTTCCTGGCCAGCCTCTCCCTCTGGTGCTAGGAGCCAGCTGCTGGCCTGCAACAGCCCTCTTTTATCACATTCTCTTCTCCTGCTTCTGAGACTGTGAGGATATTAGATGTAACGGACACACAGCAAGTTCACTAAGTTAACAGTAGAAGGAAGGCAGACATTGATGTGAGCATCTGTGTGTTCATGGCTTTCATCCACGGAGCTGAACAGTGAGGTTTTCAAATCTTCCCATTGGCCTCACCCAGAACTCCTCTCCCCCTCCACCCCTCAAGTAGCCTCCTCCCACTTGGATCTGGACTTGTCCCAGCTTCACCAATAGTCTGGAGCAATGGACAGCCTCAGGACAAGAATTACCCTCCACTGAGAATCCGCCAACCTCCCTCTTGCTCCTCCAAATTTGAACCCACCATCTTTGTCCCTCCAGGTATTACTGTGCACCTTCCTTTTGTCAACAGTGAACCTCTCACCATGACCCTTGAGCCCCCTTCCAACCCCCAACTACCTCTTGCTGCTCTTCATGGTCCAATCCAACTTGACTCTCATCCCTAAATCATCCCAGCCATTCCTGGCACTCCACCCAAACTGGCAGCTTCCTGTTCCACTCCCCTGTGCTACATCCCTCAGGAGTGGCACAGTGGGGGGTGGGGGGGTGGAGCGACATGATGGCACAGTGGTTAGCGCTGCTGCCTCATAGCACCAGGGACCCGGGTTCGATTCCTGGTTTGAGTCACTGTCTATGTGGAGTTTGCACGTTCTCCCAGTGTCTGCGTGGGTTTCCTCCGGGTACTCTGGTTTCTTCCCACAGTCCAAAGATGTGCTGGTTAGGTGGATTGGCCCTAGTTTCGGGAGGATTAGCATGATAAATATGTGTGGTTACCGGGTTAGGGTGGGATTGTTGTTGGTATGGGCTCGACGGGCCGAATGGCCTCCTTCTACTGTAGGGATTCTATGAATTCAATCAGAATGGACATGCTGAAATGGTGTAATTAAACAATCGTGAAACCAGTGCCATCAGTTTCCTGTGGGCTACTGACTTAATCTGGAAGGTAATTTTAAAAGGTATAAAGATAATGGCCTGGGATTTCCACCCCCACCAACCCACCCTCATCCGCCCCCACCCTCCCCCAACCCCCCCTTCATCTATGTCGTGTTTTCTAGCGGTGGATTGGCTCACTATTGACCACCGGGGTCCGACCTTCCAGCACCACTGAAATCAATGGGGATTTGTGTTGCTTGCCCATCCTGTCACCTGGAACCCGCCACTGGGGTCACCCTCGTTGGGAGTGGAAAATTCCACAGGCAGGAAGGGCCAGAAAATCCCACCCCAATGAATATTCATGGAATGCGTATGTTTTGAAAATAGGAAGCTGCCACCAGACGGCCGGAGACTCAACCCAAAACTGCAACATCGTCCACCTACTCCCTGCATCCCAGCTCTCCATTGGGAAACTGAGGTTTTGGCTTCCATCTAATTACGTTACACCAACCGCCATGTTTCCCACTCTTACAGGTTCCATTAAATACTACCCCATAAGTTTAGACTAATTAAGTTTACTTGCTGAATAAAGATAGACAGTATTCCTGATCTAATAAATTATATCATGCAGTTACCACTATCAAGGGGAACTAGGGATGGGCAATAAATGCTGTCCAGCTAGCGCATGTCCCACAAATGAATAAGGAACATTACCATGCCAAGTGCGCAAGATCCATAGACTCGCAAGGTGAGCAAGACTCTTCTAACCTGATTAAAAAGAAATGCTGCATAAAAAGCAGTGAGTAATCCTTACCTGTTGGCTAAACAAGAAACAGGTACAGGGAGACACCATTAGCCTGCTATAAACATGAACCTCACGCTGGTATGATGAGTAACTCTAGTGTTGCTGATTGGAAACTGTACCTGGTTACGCAGAGTAATTATTACCTCACAGTTTTACAAAAACTGAATATAATTATGAGGCAGAGATGCCAACATTGGACTGGAGTGGGCCCAGTAAGAAATCTCACTACACCAGGTTAAAGTCCAACAGGTTTATTTGGAATCATGAGCTTTCTGTGCCCTGCTCCTTCATCAGGTGAATCGACATAATTAAAATGTGTTATCTGATGACTAACCCTTACTCATCTGAACAAAAAACGTTTGCTTGAATAAGGTGAACAGTCTACATAGTTAATAATTCCAATAGTTATCCTTTTGCCAACAAACAGATCCACCACAATTCAGAAGCAAGAGCTATTAGAGTCCAACAGCACAGGAGGAGGCCATTTAGCCCATCGAGTCTGCACTGACCACAATCCCACCCAGACCCTATTCCTGCAACCCCATACATTTACCCTAGTTAGTCCCCCGACACTAAAGGGCAATTCAGCATGTCCAATCCATCTAACCCGCACATCTTTGGATTGTGGGAGGAAACAGGAACACCCAGAGGAAACCCACGCAGACACAGGGAGAACGTATAAAATTCACACACAGTGACCCGAGCCAGGAATTGAACCTGGGTCCCAGGCGCCGTGAGGCAGCAGTGCCTCCCATAGCTACTATGGCCAGAACTTTGCCGTCTCATCTGTCCCGATTCCAGGACAGACGAGGCTTGTAGAATGGGATTCTCCGCTGGCCTCGGGCGGGATTTTATGAGCCTTGCCCCAGCAAGGTTGTAAAATCCCGATACATATGTGTCGAAAGTTGGTCGTAACAAATAAATTTTCCTGCTAATCAACTTCACTTTGGAACAGATCTTTTTTTCGCAATTCTTAAGGAGTTTGTTTCTACCTGCCTCAGGTTAAATCCTCACTTATTGCCATGACCTTCACTCACCTGCTTTCTAATAGCATCAAAACGCAGTAATCAATTAAACTTAAATCTGATAAAAGCGAAACAAATTTCCCATTAATGCGGGTCCATCTGTTGCACATTTTGTTTTATGAAACTAGGACCCAAATGTGAAAGGCACATTTCTACCAGCCAGATTGGAAGCAAATGCTTTCTTTGAGCGTCATTGTGCATAGGTTAGTATTACTTTGGTCTTTTCTTCTGCCTCCTGGATATCTGCTCCTCCCCCCAATCACGGAGAGCAGCAGAATGACTGAGGGTCATTCATTATCGCAGGGCAACAGCTGGGATGTAGACCTCCCCGAAACTTCCCTGCTCATCATGCAAAACAGCTTAGTCAAGGTAAGCAGGAGGATATTCCTGCAAAAAAAAATAGGTAGCTCCTAGCAATCTGCTCACAGGAGAGAAGTCATGCATTAAATCCCCAGTGAGGTTCGGCATATAACAAGGATGTCACCCCTCCCCCACCTTGCCCCCCCCCTCCACTCCCCCCCCCCCCCCCCCCCATTGCCTCAGTTGCAATAAGAACTTCACAGCCCTATCTCAGCATGCTCACAGTCTGCCCCATTGTGAATGCATGTTCATACTTTATTGATTAATGTAGATCAGATGTGACTTCTGCTGTGAAAGTTTATCTATAGACACTCCCCCAGTCAGTCCAGGGGCTGCTGGCTGAAGACTAGCTGACCACCCACCTGCGGCTCAAATGAAACACATCTTTATAAAATGTGCTCAGGATCTGAGTGTTGTCCTGGAGGCTGATTGTACGGAACAGCTTGATAATTACAGCCCGGCTACCCTTCTCCACGTTTGCACACACACATAGATTTCCAAAGCAAACTGATCGGAAGCTGGAAGCATCTTGTGTAAACTTCAGGCCTGGCAGGCCTTTAGGTTCTGTATCTGATTAAGAAACACTCTGCCGAGCCAAGCAAATAACTTGCAGGGGTGCAGGAGGGGACATTAGAGACTCTCGCCTATGATGGTCTCTGCCAACCTTTGACAGCTAGTTCATGGGCAATGGCAGTATATGGCACGGCATGTCTTCTCTTTTCGAATCATAGAATCCCTACAGTGCAGAAGGAGGCCATTCAGCCCATCACTTCAGTGACAGCTCTACGACAGAGCATATTTACCCCACTAATTCTGCTAATGTATACATAGGGCGGGATTTTACGGCCTCTCTTGTCCCAAAACCATTAAATCCCATTCGCGGTCAATGGACTCTTCCATATCCGCCCCTCGTCCGCTCCGATTCCCGTGGTGAGCGGGGCAGTAAAATTCCAGCCACAGGATCCCTACAGTGCGGAAAGAGGCCATTCAGCCCACTGAGCCTGCACCGACAACAATCCCACCCAGGCCCAATCTCCATCACTCCATTCATTTATCCTATTAATCTCCCTGACACCAAGGGGCAATTGAGCATGGCCAATCTGCACATCTTCAGAATGCAGAAGGAAACCGGAGCACACGACGAAACCCACACAGACAGGGGGAGAACATGCAGACTCTGCACAGTCACCAAAATGGGGAATCAAAACTGGGTCCCTGGCACTGTGAGGCAGCAGTGCTAAACACCCGTGCCACTGTGCGGCTCCTCCAGACAATGGTTAAGTGAAAAGCTGATAGAAATAGACCTGAAATAAAGTACTATAACACTTTTAAAAATGAATTCATAGTTCAGATTGAAGCCTCCTTACTTAATCCAGGATCTGAAAAAGTCAATGTCTTTGAAAAAAAACCCATTGAGAATGAATTTCCAATGGTAGTTCTTTCTTTATTTCCTCGTAATAGAGTGGCCTATACAATGCACACTGGGTGCATTTTTTTAAGTATCTTGAATCCCTACAGTGCAGAAGGAGGCCATTCGGCCCATCAAGTCAGCATCAACCACAATCCCACTCAGGTCCTATTCCCATAACCCCACATATTTACCCTGCTAATCCCTCTGACTAGGGGTCAATTTAGCACGGTCAATCAACCTAACCCGCACATCTGTCAGGCCGTGGGAGGAAACCGGAGCACCCGGAGGAAACCCATTCAGACACGGGGAGAATGTGCAGACTCCACACAGACAGTGACCCGAGGCCAGAATCCCTGGTGCTGTGAGGCGGCAGTGCTAACCGCTATGCCACTGTGCCGCATCACTAGGATAAGGCAACAAATTAAGTTAGACTGTTAGCAGCCTGGTGCTAACAATCAGCCCCTCCTCTCCCCCCACTCTCCCCGCCCTGCCTTTGGCACATTGATTTCAAATCATGGAATTTATACTACATCACTTACACATTTCGAACAATATTTTTTCGGTGTAGGGCCATAACTCAGCCACAGCAGGCATAGTTCTGAGCTCAACTGATCTAATAAAGGTTATCCACAGGAGTGCCTTGTGGAAATGTCACTGCTGTTCATGTTAATGGATTTCCCCCTCTCCCCCGCTCCTCCCTGCCATCCCTCCCAGGCCCCCACGTTATGAAGTTTTCGGTCATCTGTCACATCAGCAGTAACATTTCCACAATTGGATTTTAATCTGATTTATGTGAACAGACTCAATTCAATTACTGAGAGACGTTTGGTGAAAGAAACGGTAAATTTAATTTGCGAAAAGGAATAAAGAAACGCTTAGTTTTCCGTAAATTTCCTGGGAAACACTACATTTGGGACAGAACTGGGGATTTTATTCTGTATGTTGCGTAAAAACGCAATTCCTGTCTTCCATTTTCTGTTTAGTTTTATCTATTTTTTTCTCATTCTTTCTCTCTCACCTTTGCCCTTTCTGGTTAATTCTGCATATATACGTAGCTTCCTCTCTCCGTCTGTTATTTTGTGTATGTGTTTGCTCCTTCCTTTTAGAGTGATAATTTGCTGTTCTGTCGTATCATTCAGAGCCTCAGGACATCCAAAGGCATTGCTCATTAATGAGAAAGCGTTGAAGTGCCATCACTGCTGTAATGTAAGGAAATATGGCAACCAGTTTGTACACAGTAAAGTTGAAAACAGCAATTAAATAATTATCCAGTAATATGTTTTTCTATTAATGATTTTGGTTGCATGACAAATGGCTCCAGGAGAACTCTCCTCTTTTCATTTCAATAATATTGGGTGTCTTATTTCTTCCTGAGTGTACAGTTGGGCCTTTATGTTGCCTATTGAGTCTATTCATTGGTTTACTCGCTTTTGTTAGAATCATAGAATCTAGTGCAGAAATAGACCATTTGCCCATCGAGCCTACACTGACAACAATCCCACTAGGCCCTATCCCCGTAACCCATGTACTTACCTAGCTAATCTTCCTGATGCTACGAGACAATCGAGCAGGGTTAATCAAGCTAGCCTGCACACCTTTGGACTGTGAGAGGAAATCAGGGCACCCGGAGGAAACCCACATGGACACGGGGAGAACGAGCAAACTTCACACAGTTACCCAAGGCTGGAATTGAACCATTGCACTGTGAAGCAGCAGTGCTGACCACTGTTGTACCGTGCCACCCGTTGATTAAATCCCCTTCCAATATTATCCTACCGTAACATGGATAGAATCACTGAATCCAAAACTTTCAATGATTGCCAGTCAGATGGTGGAACCGGTGATGTTACAACTGATCTGAAGCCATATCTCTATGACCGGGGGTTTGGTCTGGTTCTTCCCTGTGAATGTGTTTTGGTTGGCTGGGTTTATGTCCCAGAGTGAGATCAGGTCAGGTTGAATCATGCCTATGAGTTGCTTTGGATTGGATTTTGCCTGAAACAGGCTGGAATTAGATTGGCTCAGTTACTATCTAAAAGTAGGGTTGGATTGTCTTCCACCTCAAAGTAGCGCGTGACCCCGTTGGCTTCTTCCTGAAAGCAGGATTAGACAGGTTGAGGTTTATATGGTAGAGGGATCAAACGTGCCCAAACGTGGGGTTGGATTAGATCAAATTCCACCTGCAAGTGAATCTGGATTGGACTGAGTTTTGCCTGAAGGAGAGGCTGTTCTGGATAGGTTCTGCCAAATAAAAATGGGTGGTGACAGGTTCACTAAATGGGGGGAGGATGAGTCTTAGATCCAATTAGTGTTTGTGTTCTGCCTGAGACTGGCATTGGTGATGCTTCTCAGATTAATAAGAAGAAAGGTCACCAGTGAATAGTATACAAGAATAGAGGCTGGGTTTCCTCCTTCCTCATGAGCTTTCCCAGAATGTTGACCCTCATTCTCTTCCCCAGACATTGATTTTGTTTTTTGAGATGGCGGGGAGAGCAGTTTGTTGATTGGTGTGCTACCAGTTAAGCAAGTGTACATATTCCATCAGAACAGGCAACAACAGTGAACAACACATTCTAGGTCAGAGGAACAGTATGTTCAAGAAATGACGTGCAGTTAATTTATATGTATTAGGGGGCCAATGGAAAAGCTGTGAAATTACATCAGAAGATAACAATCAGTGAATAATATAATGTAGTGAGATTATAGAGAAGTCTAAAGATTCACAGGGCAGCATCGTGTGACAATTCCTTCAAATTTCCAATCATGGTGCACAATTCGTTGCTTAAATCCTGCAGTTTTTGCACGAAATGCCTTGGAAATAGTGAAAGCGCTGGTTTTGAAGTGATTAAAAAATTGCTTACTTCAACATATCGCTTTCTCTAATTAGAGAGATATTTCAAACATAGAAAATGCTGTATCGTTACATGTGACATTATGATATATTTATGTATAATTTCACCTGATTATATGTCATTATATAATCTGCTATATTTAGATTTACGTACAGCTGGATATATTTATGCAATTTTTATAAATAAATCCGATGTATTATATTCTGTTTGTTTCTGATATCTATTCTACTGCTAATTACGTATTATGGGGGTCAGGAATAAGGCAAGAAACAGATTGATTTAAGTGGTACCTGGCACTTGTAACTCAGGCATATTTATTTATTGAGAGGAGAAGGCTGGTCAGGACATTAAGAAAATTTCCCAGTTTCTATTGAATGATGGCACAGAATCTTAAACATCCATCTAAATGGGCAGATTTGCACTGTTAGGTGAAATGAAGAGATAAAGTTTTACCATCTCGGCTGCCACAGGAATCATAGTGGACAGGACACGGACCATGAAAAGATCTGTGCAGGATTTTCAGGTTTTGGGGTGAGTGTGGCTGTAAAATCCTGCCCCAAAAAGAGAAAGGCACAAATCTAGTGTGGTAAATGGCATGAAGCATTTGCCAGAATTAAACGGGACTCCCTACACTCAAAATATTTGCCACTGCTTGGAAAAATCAATGCAATTTGGCATGGTGGCGCACTGGTTAGCACTGCTGCCGTGCAGTGCCAGGGATCCAGTTCAAATCCAGCTTCGGGTAACTAGAACATAGAACATTACAGCACAGTACAGGCCCTTCGGCTCTCAATGTTGTGCCGAGCTACGTCCAATCCTAGACTGTGTGGAGTTTGCAATGTTCACCCCATGTCTGTGTGGGTTTCCTCCCAGTGCTCCGATTTCCTCCCACAGTCCAAAGGTTAGGTTGATTGGCCATGCTAAATTGCCCCATACTTTCAGGGACAGTTACGGGGATAGGGCCTGGGTGGGATTGTTGTCAGTGCAGTCTCAATGGACCCAATGGACCTCTTTCTGCACTGTCGGGATTCTGTGATTCGGTCAAAATGAGAGAAAATTTGAGAAGCAAGGAGGGCTTTGCGTCGCTTTCCATGAGAGCCAGATGGTGACGACTGCTCTTTTAATCAGTTCACTTCAACTTGCTTCATTTGCAATCATCAGTCTGATGGGCAGGAGGTTGTATGTACATGTGTGGTTGTTTCTTAGATTTACAGCAGATCACTTAGAATGATTGGGAGAGAGAGAGAGAGGGAGAGTGCAGCTGTTTCAAATTGTTCCTCCCTCGTTTCAATCATTTTGTGCTAAAATTGTACTGGTCCCCGCGTGGTCTGAGGGATGTGGTATGCATTCCGCAGCAAGTGTTTGCCTCGCACATTTATTGGCCATTTATGTTGTGTAATCGGATGCTCGGAGATCCCACATGATTTTGATTAGCAGTTCAATCCTGGCAAAACAAGGCTGTGTGTGTGTGTGTGTGTGTGTGTGTGTGTGTGTGTGTGTGTGTGTGTGTGTGTGTGTGTGTGTGTGTGTGTGTGTGTGTGTGTGTGTGTATTTAAACCAAAGCCAGCCAGTGTGATGGTGGTGAAGCAGCATGCTGATTTATCAAAAGCAGCCAAGAATAAATAGTACTCGCATTCATATCCATAGCTTTAAATATAGGTTGACTGGTCCGTTCCTGGAAGGGTTGGGAATGAAAGGTTGGTGGTGTTGGGGTGGTTTGGGGTAGGGTAGTTTGGGGTAGGACAGTGGAGGTTGTGAGGTTCTTTCGCATCTATTTCCTCGCAAACTGGAAGAAATTTTCCCTTACAGATGAAGAGGCGAACTTATCTCACACGTTGCTCATGAAACAATGATGCAGTTGTTAGTCTGGCTACATTTCCTATCAGGGAAGAAGTGAAGACGCAAGGAAAAGCTAAATGAGATGACAAAATAATGAGAAATAGTAATATGTTAAATGCAACACATTGCAATGCCTTTGATTCACAGTGGCACAGTGGTTAGCACTGCTGCCTCACAGTGCCAAGGGCCCCGGTTCGATTCCTGACTTGGGTCACTGTCTGCATGGAGTTTGCACATTCTCTGCATGGGTTTCTTCCAGTTGCTGCAGTTTCCTCCCACATCTCAAAAGACATGCTGGGTAGGTGCATTGGCCATGTTAAATTCTTCGTGAGTGTACTGAACAGGAGCCGGAGTGTGGCGACTAGGGGATTTTCACAGTAACTTAATTGCAGCATTAAAGTTGGCCTAGGTGTGACACTAATAAATCAACCAATTAAAATAATGAAATCACAGTAAGAATAGTTTTATAAAAGCAAAATATTGTGCATGCTGGAATCTGAAACAAAAACAGAAAATGCTGGAAAGTGTCAGCAGGTCTGACAGCATCTGTGGAGAGAGAATAGAGCCAACATTTTGAGTCTGAGCTTTATCAGAGCTGAAGAGGAAGAAAATAGGATGAGGTTTATACAGTATATATAGAAAATGGGATGAGGTTTATACAGTGTTTATAGAAAATGGGATGAGGTTTATACAGTATATATAGAAAATGGGATGAGGTTTATACAGTGTTTATAGAAAATGGGATGAGGTTTATACAGTATATATAGAAAATGGGATGAGTTTTATACAGTATATACAGAAAATAGGATGAGGTTTATACAATAAGGACAGGGGGAAGGCCGTTGTGTAACTGGCCAAGATGTCATAGACAAAGAGATAAAAGGAATGTAAATAGTGGTGATAAATGCTGAGAATGGTGCTAATAGCTTCCATTAAGTGATTAGAACATGAAAAAGATGCGGAATGTCAAACGACCACCACAGGCAGGTGGTGCATGGCCTGGTTGAGGTGGGGGGTGGTGGGGGGGGGAGGCGAAGGAGGAACAAGATGGAACGTGAGATAGACAAATAAATTGATGGAAGACATTAAAATTAAAAATAAGAAGAATGCAAAGTAAAAATGGATACATAAGATAAAAAAGAAATGAAATAAAATAAATGGAAATGGAGTGGAGGTGGAGGAGAGAATTCTTGAAGCTGTTGAACTCAATGTTCAGTCTGGGAGACTATAAAATGCCTAATCGGAAGATGAGGTGTTATTCCTCCAGGTTTAAATTACTTTGGCAAATAATTAATACAAAAAGAATGGCCAACTGGCGTCCTTAAGTCTTTGATTTTAATCTAATTTCTACATGAGCATATAACAATAGGCAAAGTGACCCACGTCAGGACAATTTTTGGATGAAGGTTAGAAATTAGGATGATTGCTTCCCAGACTCAATTTCCCTTGCCCAGTTTCCTCCAGAGCATGCTACAAGGTCCTAGGTACATCGACCAGAAACAGGAGTAAGGTTCCTTAATATGCCACTACTTGAGGGTCTGCTGCCTGTTTTAGAACCCAAGGCTAATGAAAAGATAGAAATATTTGCAATCTTATAGTGCTTTACACAAATACCTGGCATCTCAAAGTACTTTTGAAGTGTAGCCACCACTGTGATGTAGGAAACGTGGCAGTTAACAGGTACTTGGCAAGCTCTTGCCGACAGCAATGTGGTAATGACCAGATAATCAGTTTTTCTGATCTTGTTTGAAGGGTAAATATTGGCCATGATAAGCTCCCTCTGCTCTTGAAATAGTGCCATGGGATGTTTTACATCCACTTGGGCAAGCAGATGAGGCCTCGGTTTAACATTGTATCCAAATGGTGGACAATCCTCTGACAACCCCCTCAGTACTGCACTGCTAAGTCAGCCTTGACTTTTGTGCTCCAGCCCTAGAGGGGGACTTAGGCACAGGGTCTCTGAGGCAAGAGTGCTCCCAACTGAACCACCAGTGACACACATCCATCCATACAAGATGCATGGAGCTTCTGCAGTCTTTCCAGGCGCGCAGCGGCCCAGCCAGTGATCCTGCAAGGGACTGCTGGAAGCGACCGAAGGACAGATTAAAAAAAACCTTGCATTTATATAGCACCTTTCTCAAAGTGATTTGCAGCCAATTAAGTACTTTTGAAGTAACTGTTGTAAAGTGGGAAACGTGGCAAATTTGTGCACAGCAAGACCCCACATGCACTGAAGTGATAATGACTGGATAATGTCACGTTTTGTGTGATGTTGATTGAAGGATTAAATATTGGACAGCAGGGATAACCTCTCTGCTCTTCTCCAAAATGTTTGACATCTACCTGAGAGGGTGGGAGGTTTAAAGTCTGATCTGAAAAGCAGCACCTCTGACAATGCCACCCTTCTTCAGTACTGTGCCAGAGTGTCAGTCTCGATTTTTGTGCTCAAATCCTGTTGTATCATTTCTGATTTTTCATTTACTTTAATGTGGAAGCAGGAGGCACAGGAACACTAAACGCCATATTACCTCCCCCCCTCCGCAACACCCCCTCAGAACCCCACCACACCACCACCTCCCCAGATTGAAGCCAGTTGAGATTACTAGGCCTCGCACCAGCAATCTCTATCAATGCCCCTGACTGTTCTTCACAATTCACATGTAGATGATGCACAATTTCCAGCAAGACTTGGACAGCCATCTTCAGGTGCAAGTTGACAGCACGCGCCCCACTACACTGCTTTCAGTGAGAGGCCAATATCCCAGGCAGCAGAGTAAAAAATGCCATTCAGAAAGAGCGTTTGAGCCTTATTAAGGTGCACTCACAAGGTGCAAATATCATTGTCAAAGTATCCACCAAACACAGGGTCCAATACTAGTCAAATACTAACAGTACATTGATTTAAGGCCTTGATTTCCGACTGTGGTGTTAAGAAGATTTACTATTTACCTCAGGCAGACATCATCCAGTGAGACAGAAAAATAAACTTGTATCCCTGAGGCAACGACAATAATTTGTGGTTTTGCCCTCTCTATCACTTAAGTTCACATTCTTTCAATGTCAAAGTTGGCACATCTGCGCAATCCATTAATATTGGCGCAACACCTCTCTGACATACAACTAACCAACCAGTCCCTGAAAATGAATACACTGTCCTCTTAGGGAAGACACAGGCGTCTGGGTTTTCCCTCCAGGGCAGGAAACAGACAATGGGGCTTTTTCTGGGTCTCCTATAGGAGGCGATGGCCTGGTAGTATTATTGCTAGACTATTAATCCAGAAACTCAGCTAATCTTCTGGGGACCTGGGTTCAAATCTTGCCATGGCAGATATTTGAATTTGAATTCAATAAAAAAAATCTGGAATTAGGGATCTATGGATGACCTTGAAGTCATTGTTGATTGTTGGAAAAGCCCATCTGGTTCACTAATGTCTTTTAACGGGTGGCACAGGGGTTAGCACTGCTGCCTCACAGTGCCAGGATCCCAGGTTCAATTCTGGCCTCGGGTCACTGTCACTGTCTGTGTGGAGTTTGCACGTTCTCCCTCTGCATGGGTTTCCTCCAGGTGCTCAGGTTTCCTCCCACAGTCCAAAGATGTGCGGTTAGGTTGATTGGCCATGTTAAATTGACCCTTGTGTCAGGGGATTAGCAGGGTAAATATGTGAGGTTACAGGAACAGGGTCTTGGTGGGATTGTGATCAGTACAGACTCGATGGGCTGAATGGATTCCTTCTGTACTGTAGGGATCCTATTCTATGATTGTGCATGTCCCCATGGACAAATCGTCACTGACTGGGATTTTCACAGGACACCCTCTCAATTAGCATCGGTTAATTATCTAGTTAGGGGTGTGCATGGGTTCTCAAAAGTGAAGATCTAATGAGAGGCCTTCCAACTTGAAAGCAGCAGCAGACTGTATTGGAGGGTAAACAAAATAGAGGGCACTTCAACATGGAGGCACATCTCTCAGAATACTGAAAGGCCTGGATAGAGTGGACATGGGGAAGATGTTTCCATTAGTCGGAGAGATTAGGATCTGAGGACACAGCCTCAGAGTAAAGGGACAACCCTTTAGAACCGAGATGAGGAGGAATTTCTTCAGCCAGAAGGTGGTGAATTTGAGGAACATATTGCCACAGAAGGCTATGGTGGCCAAGTCATCGAGTGTATTTAAGATAGGGTTCTTGATTGGTAAGAAGATCAAAGATTACAGGGAAAAGGCAAGGGAATGGAGTTCAGAAACTTAACAGCCATGATTGAATGGCAGAGCAGACTTGATGGGCCAAATGGCCTAATTCTGCTCTTACATTTTATTGTGTATCCAACCTCTTCAGGCCATAACCTAAAGATAGATTCAGCAGCTCGGAGAGGGGAGAACATCTCTACAAGGCAGTCTCCTGCAGATAGGCCAGATGTTTTCTAGAAATGCCTGGAGTGCTCGCACGACCCCGGCCCAATACTAGGCGCACTCCTCCAGGCACCTAAACTGGGTCCTGACTGAAATCGTACGGGTAGGTCATGCCAATCCCAATCCCATCTCCACAAAAACGGCCCAGATGTATGAGGAAACAGCCCTTGGGCTTGCGGGGTTAACTTCTGATGCTGCCCAATCCCGCTGGGGCCCGAAAATGCAGCCCAGTGAGTGCACCGTCTTGGGCACGTGCAAAGGCTCGGGCATTATGAAATGAGCACAGTTGCAGTAAATATTACTGTGCGTGGTTTTCATTAAGTTTTCATTTCAGAATTAATTTAGATCAGAAATAAGTTACAAAACACTATTATACATCAGCATCAGTCCTGCGCGCCCAAGTTACAAAATTACAGGGCAGCTTGCCCAAAATCATCCTGAGTATGACATATTAGATTTCAGAATCGTTTAGGACTCATAAGAAGAATATAGGGTGTAGTTTCTTTCTATTATGCAGCTTATAATAAGGATTAGTGTTGTCATGTTATTCCTGCTTTGTTTCAAACTTCATATATTGGTAATAGCTGTTTCTTTAGTGATTCAGTCAACTTCATATAGTATGATATAGTTTATAGGATATTTGGAATATCCTGCCAATTTAAATGAAACATTCGTGTATAAATTGGCACTTAATTCCCTCACTACTGCCAGTGCATCTTTTTTCAACAGGTTGTTGGAATTTGCTGTCTGTCAATGTACTTTTCACCAAAACTTCAATGGCTTTGGATTTCAGACACAGCGACAAAGTAATTACATTCGCCACTGGCTTTGAAGAAAGCAATCCACAAACATCCAGCGATCTCTGCGGTGTGGATTTTCCCCTTTCCTGATGTCAGTTTAAATCTGGCACCAAGTCAATGAGATCACCACGGGGTGCAGCAACAGTGACGTCATCAAACAGCCAATCCCACCGAAGCACTTCCACAGACAGCAAATCAGTCAGTGAAAACCACTCAAAACTTCATTCTCACTTGAAACTTTTACAGAGAAGGGCAATAACTGATTGGAACGGGCCCTTAGGACTGAAGTCGAAGCTACAATAAAACAAACCTTGAAAAAAATTAAACACCTGAGAATATTTTTTAACAGGGCAGCATAGTGGCACAATGGTTAGCACTGCTTCCTCACAGCTCCAAGGACTGAGTATGATTCCCGGCTTGGGTCACTGTCTGTGTGGAGTTTGCACATTCTCCCTGTGTCTGTGTGGGTTTCCTCCAGGTGCTCCGGTTTCCTCCCACAGTCCAAAGATGTGCAGGTTAGGTTGATAGGTCATGAAATGTTGCCCCTCAGTGCCCTGGGGTGTGTAGGTTAGACAGGTAAATGTGTGAGGTAGTGGGGATGAGGCCTAAATGGGATTGTTGTCAGTGCAGAATCGATGGGCCAAATGGTCTCTTTCTGTACTGTAGGGTTTCTATGATTCTATGATTGACATTCCACAAAGATAACCCTACTGCACATTTTAAAACTTCATTCAACAGGGTGCATCTTTTTCAGAGGTTTTTATGAGACTCAACCAAAGAGTAAAAGCTTCTATCACCATGATTTCTGTTTGATTATAACCTGAGAGGGATGGGGAAGGTTCCTCAATAATACATCACCTGGAGAAATGTAGCATCACTGACAGCAATTTTGGTATTTCCGTGTTAACCTGTGCATGTGTGGATTCGAGAGGTTTCTGTCAGTTTCAGCGAGTAATGAAGATAAACCTGGACTGTTTCAATGTCGTCACTAATGCAAAATCTGAGCCAACATGATTCATCCTCAATTGGATTATTTGGAAGAGCCTACAGTATATTGTGAAGCTTTATGAGTTTTCTGTAAATTGTACAGAACTAAATGTAGGAAAAGTGCTTCCAGGACACCAAACGTATGTTTAACAGAGCTTTTGGTGTCATTACTACACAATTTTAAAGTTTGAGATAGGTGAAAATGAAGTTGTACCAAACCTTTATAAATCACTGGTTTTAAAGTTTATTTATTAGTGTCACAAATAGGTTTACATTAACACTGCAATGAAGTTACTGTGAAAATCCCTTAGTCGCCACACTCTGGTGCCTGTTCGGGTACACTGAGGGAGAATTTAGCATGGCCAATGCATCTAACCAGCAAGTCTTTCGAACTGTGGGAGGAAACTGGAGCACCTGGAGGAAACCCACACAGATATGGGGAGAACTTGCAGACTCCGAGTAGACAGTGATCCATGCCAGGAATTGAGTCTAGGTCCCCGGCGCTGTGAGGCAGCAGTGCAAACTACTGTGCCACTGTGCCGTTTGGATTCAGCTGCAAGACTGTGTTCAATCCAGGATACCACATTTTAGAGTGAATGTCAAGGCTTTGGTATGGATGCAAAGGGAATTTATTAGAATGATAACTGGGATTTAGGACATCAATTATATGGAAAGAACAGAGAAGTTAAGATTGCATTACTTAGAGTGGAGAAGGCTACTGGGGGGACTGAATAGAGGCATTCGCATTAATGGGGCACTTGTTCACAAACTCTTGATACAATGCTTCAGAGATTCTCTTTACCTGAAATTGACAGGGAGGCTAAGAGCACTCACTGATATTTATGCAACAATCAGACAGAAGCATGGTGTGAGGTGTTAAATGTGAAAATCCAGAAGTTGCTGTATGAAATGTGCCACTCCTCCATGAGCTGGGAGAAAATGGCACGTTGATATCTGGTTCCCATTTAATGTCTTACATGGCATGAAGCTCCTGCATTTTACCATAGATATGGACTAAACATTCCACAAGAAGTTGTTGTGTCAGTCCTTAGCTTGTAACATTGTGCTTGGGCTGCTCTTGAATGTTCGAGAGTAGCCTAGTGCTTCATGTCGTTAGTGCATGCTTAAACTGGACCAGACGCTGGGCAACACGACAGCTCAGTGACTATCACTGTTTGCTGTGCAGATACATGGATTTGGGCCAGTGTCTGTGGGAGATTGCGCATTCTCCCCATGCTTGCGTGGGTTTTCTCCGGGTGCTCCGGTTTCCTCCCAAACCCCAAAGATGTGCTATTAGGCTGATTGGAGGTATTAAATTGTCCCTAAATTAGTTTCCCTCAATGTGGAATGCCATAAACAATAGATAAGGGTCATGGGTGGAGGGGGGAACTGGTAATGATAAAATGGCGGCGTGGGCTCGTTGGGCTGAAGGGCCTGTTTCCCGGGCTGTTTTTGTTCTTTTTGTTCTTTGTACATCTTAATTAATACCAAACCCCTCTGTGACTGGAAATTAAGTTTTACAAATTTGGAGCCTCATTCCATCAGGCTCAAGAAATTTGAAACCATCTGAGAAAAAATGGCCCATTTGATTCACCACCTGATGTATAATGATATCAGTGTGCAACATCTACAAAATGCACAATAGCAACTCACCAAGGCTCAATTGCCAGCAGCTTTCAAACCTGAGACCTCTACTACCTAGAATGATAAGCGCAGCAGGCGAAGAGAACCTTTAAGTTCCTCTTTACATTATGCACCATTCTGACATGGAACTACAACACTGTATTTTCACTGTCACTTGGTCAAAATCCTGTAACTCCCTCCCTAACAGTATAGTGGATGTAGCTACAACACATGGACTGAAAAAGGCAGCTCACTACATAGTCAAGGGAAATTGGTGGTGGGCAAATGAATGCTGGTTTTGCCAGTGATGCTCATATGCCAAGAACAAATGTAAAGGAAAAGGATTTTAACTGTTGTTGGAGATTTGAAGTGATTTTGAATGTCCTTTTCATCTTAATCCAAACTTCCTTCTCTTTATCTTGCTTTCTATATCTGATTTGTTATTAAATTCAAGACTCTAACTTACACTTCTAGTTCAAACTCTGTCGTGCTTATTAGCAGTTTTTCAATCTGATTAGTTAAGGAGATAGATACACAGTTGCTCCTTCCATTCAGATATGCCCTGGATGGCCTGTAGAGAGCGCCTCACCATTTAACTGTCCTGCTAACAACAACTTGCTTTGCAAAATGGCATAAAAAGTCTATCCACGGCGTGGCAAGTCTATCTTTGGGCAAGTGCAAGTCCTGCAACAAAATGTGGCCTCAGAACTTAAATGGGGGGCATTCTTTGACGTCCTTAAATGGTAAAATGATTCAATGAACAACTTAGACATTTATTATCTACAACGAATATATGGAACATTGAGAGGAACTTCCAATCAGCAGTGCCTTGTTGTATGGCCTAAGCTTCAGTGTGACACTGAAAAGGTTCTGAAGAGCACAGAGTGCACTTCAGAATAGGTTAAGGCTTTGACTTGCTAGTTATTGCTTTATTAATTAAGCCCAAGTACTCTTTTACCATGATTTTGGAATAAAAATATTTTTTTGCTGTTTCCCCTACATACAACAAACTCAGGGCAAAATCTCATAAATTCCAAAGTCCGGTAAAAATTAGTTAAATCTAGTTAATCCTGAATCAACAACTGATAGTAATTTAATACAAGACCACAACCCTATACAAAAATGAAAGTAAAACTTCCATGTCAATTAAACACAGATGTGAGGTGACCTCATCTTTCAGAAAATGTTATATTCCAAATACCGTATTTTTTCTATTAGACCATTAGATACTCGCACAATCTTTTTTTTTGAATTGGGGAAAATTAGCAGATTGTCTGATTGCATTTTAATCCAATGAAAGATCTATGGTTAGTGAAACCTTAAAGAGGAGCCATAATAAATATAAAATGGTAAAGAAGTGGAGAGTATAAAAATAAATAACTACATTGGCCTTTGTATCCTGGGCTGGTCAAATATTGGTCAACTATCATTTATAAGGCAACTTTCCTGGTGTGAGCCCAAGTCTCTTTACACTGAGAAGCAAAGAAGTCCACATAATCTTTGGGAAACCGGGCTCCAAATTGAATCCAGATTGAATTTGGAAGCCATCCCCAGATCTTTCCCTCTCGTCCTGTGTTGTCCCATCTTTGAGGAAACAGTGGATTCAATTTCTCCTGAGAAAAAAAATCACACCTGCCCTCTATCCCATCACACAAACCGTTATCTTCATCTTCTCTGTCTCCACACTTACACAAATGCAGTTAAGTCGCTATGATCTTCCACTTCTGATGAAAGGTCTCTGACCTGAAATATTAACTCACTCCACAGATGCTGCCTGATCTGCTGAGTATTTCTAACGTTAATTTTGTTCTTATTTCAGATCTCCAGCAGCTGCAGTAAGTTGATTTTATCATGAAATGCAATTGCTGGAACTAGCACTAGGACTCCTTGAACTATTTCTTCTTCCTTGAGAAAACAAGTGAGCAGAAGACCTATTTTGTGTTCACCAAGGTAAAGTATGTCAAAGAACGCCCCAGCAAAATCATTCCTCCAATGTAAGACAGGTGGTTAAAGATCCATTTTTTCTCCCATATGTGATTTCCTGACCCGCTCTTACTGGGCAGTCTTAGTGGAGCCAAGACCTGTCCTAGTTACAATACCTATTCAGCAGTTACACTGGGAAAGGGACCAGGGCCTGAACAAAATTTCTGGCCCAATGTTAAAACTCTAATAAAAAAGAACAACGATTTAAAATGATATTAAACAGTAACAAATGTTATGAAATCGGAATATTGCTCAAAAGAGAAACATGCTGCCAAAGCTTATTGTTTTGGCCTCTTCAGAACAAACACAGGAATGCCAAATTTCAAATCATCATAATTTAGACTACAGAAAGAAAAGGGAGCTGATTGATTGGCAAGTCAACTTTGATTAGCCGAGACATGGCCATGCCCATTGGGGGAGCTCTTCTACATGATGACTTCTCTCACCATCTTGTGCCCACCCCCAGGCACCTAAACTAGCCCCTATCGGTTTGAAAAACTGAAGGCCAACTGGAAGATTGGGGTGGCACAGTGGAGCAAATGGCCAGCACTGCTGCTTCATTGCGCCAAGTTCGATTCCTGGCTTAGGTCACTGACTATGCGGAGTCTGCACATCCTCCCCGTGTCTGCTCCAGGTGCTCCTGTTTCCTCCCAAAGTCTGAAAGATGTGCTGTTTAGGTGCATTGGCCATGCTAAATTCTCCCCCAGTGTGCCCGAACAGGTACCGGAGTATGGCCACTAGGGGATTTTCACAGTAACTTCATTGCAGTGTAAGCCTACTTGTGACACTAACCAATAAATTTTAAGCTTATAAAAAAAGATTTTTTTTCACCCCTAAAAATAACTCTTTTGACTCCTAATGAGCCTAACCAGCTGGATGTTGGTGAATCACTCTG
Organism: Carcharhinus amblyrhynchos; assembly: GCF_965287045.1. Taxonomy (NCBI): domain Eukaryota; kingdom Metazoa; phylum Chordata; class Chondrichthyes; order Carcharhiniformes; family Carcharhinidae; genus Carcharhinus; species Carcharhinus amblyrhynchos. The sequence continues at coordinate 13,702,947 of NC_137339.1, forward strand.
CCGACCCCAATCCCCCATATGAGAAGTGGATGCTCGGAAAGCAGGGGATGGCAGGTGTTGGGGGTATGGCTGCTGAGTTATTGTGGCCTAAACTAGAGATCACACTGGGCAGTGAGTCGTTTGAGGTGTGGGTAGAGGGTCAGCCAATTTCCGAGGAAGTGGGGGAGGAGGGGGGTGGTAAAGAGATTAGCGAGACAGATTGGTGAAGAAACACTGCTGCTCTCCCTGGCCCGCAAACAATATTGCAAATACATTTACCTCATGGATCCAGTCCTTCATGCATCATTGTATACCGCAGGGTTCCCAAGCCCTTAGAAACCTGGCCTCCACATGTTAAAAATAAAAGTTCTAGTAAATGGAGGCATGCTGACTCCTTAAAAGATTTTAGGAAGAGGAACTGCCACCTGCCCCCCGTCACAAAGAAAACCCTTGACCTGCCTCCATCTAAGGTCAAAGTGGATGGGTTGGGGTCAGGTTTGAGAGTTTAAAATTTTTACCTCCTACTCAATGCCAACCCACCTGAATCTGGAGGCTAAAAGTCCTTCTAAACTTAAACCATCATTGTATCAGAGCAGTGGCATGAACACAAAATGCTGCTGGCTTTATTAAAACATTTGAATCTAGATATTATTATTGCATTAATTGAGCATGATCTTTATTTCATGTTTTCCAATGAGAAACATAAAGTAAAGGGATCTAGCAGGGTACATAAGTAGAGTTATGGGCTTAGGGCCTGGATGGGATGGTGGTCAGTGTAAACTTGATGGGCTGAATGGCCTCCCTCCGCACTGCAGGGATTCTATGATTCTATGAGAAGTTCACAGAAACGCAGAATAGTTACAGCACATAGTTAGTGGTAGCTATTCAGACCACACTCTGAGCCAGTGCATTCCAGATCCTAACCGCTTGCTGTGTGAAAAGGTTTTTCCTTGCGTTGCCATTGCTTCTGTTGCCAATTATCTTAAATGTGTGCCCAGTGGTTTTCGATCCTTCTAACAATGGGAACAGTTTTTCCCCATTGACTCTGCCCAGATTTCTTGTGATTTTGAATGCCTCGATCAAATCCCCTCTCAATCTTTTCTTCTCCGAAGAAAACAGTCCTGTGGCACCCACACCCCAGCTGAAGCTGAACCAGTGTTTTACACCGATTTAACTGCTGTTCTTTAGTACTCTGGGCCCCTACTGATAGAGTCTAGGATGCTGTATGCTTTATGAACTGCTCTCAACTTTTCCTATCATCTTCAAAAATTTAAGGCACATTTGCACCCAGTTCCATTTGCTCCTGCACCCCTTATAGAATTGTATCCTTATTTTATGTTGTCTCTTTCACCAAAGTGTATGACTTCCCTGCATTAAATTTCATTTGCCATTTGTCCACCCATTCCATCAACTTGTCTATGCCCTTTTGAAGATCTACACTATTTTCCTCACAGCTCACAATACTTTCAAAGTTTTGTACTGTCCACAAATTTTGAGTGTTTGTCTTGCACACTCAGGTCTAGATCATTTTTAGGGATCAGGAAGAACAAGGGTCTGGGATCTCCATTATTCCAGTCTGAAAAACATCCATTAATGTACAGCTCTCTGCTTCCAGTCACTCAGGCAATTTCGTATCCATGTTGCTACAGTTCCTTTCATCCCATGTTCTGATGCACATTTCAAAATAGAAACGTAATTGCATTGTATACTATTAACCAGCTCTTCACAAATGTGCTAAAGCAATCACCAGTCCCACCAGACATGTTGCACATACACTATCCTCGATATTAGCTATCACATTGAAATTATAGGGCTAACACAGCAGGTCTGATTCTCCAAACTGCAGCTCCTTGATGCGAGGGCAGAACCTGGTGTCACAGCTCTCCAAACCTGGCTGGATATCCTTTTGGCTGGTAGCATTATTGCCTTCTAGGACTTAAACGCTAAAATCTAGGCTGACACTCCAGTGTGGTACTGAGGAAATGTTGGAGTTGCTTGTTATTTTGAAAAGATGTTCATCCCTCAATTAATATAATTGAAACAGATTATTATTATTAATGCAACATACTACTGTGTGTCTTCTGTACAGATTAAGTGATGGACTTGTCTTTATTATAATCATTTAAGGGATGTGGGTGTCGTTGGCAAGGCCAGCATTTATTGCCATCCCTTGGAAGGTGGCGGTGAGCTGCCTGCTTGAACGGCTGCAGCTCACGGGTTGTCAGAACACGGGTTGTTAGGAATGGAGTTCCAGGATTTTGACCCAGTGACAGTGAAGAAACGGCTGTATATTTCTAAACCAGGCTGGTGTGTGACCTGGAGGGGAACTTTCTAGTGGTGGTGTTCCCATGCTTCTGCTGCCCTTGTACTTCAAGGTGCTGGAAGTTACCTTAAACCCAGCAAATGAGGAGTCCAATGTGGCTTTGGGGATTTAGCATTTGCTAAATAATGAGATTGCTTTGCTGTTTGTGGGAGTTTGCTGTGCACTTGTTGGCTACTAACTTTCCTACACTGCAACAAAGAATACACTTCAAAAACACTTCATTGACCATAAAGCACTTTGAGATGCATGCTGTTGTGAAAAGTTCTATATAAATGCAAGCCTTCTTTCTTTAGATATGCCAAAGCAAAACATATTTTGTATGATAGAGGGTTTTTCAGAAGATCCTATATCATTTCTTGGCTGCTTAATAAAATGCATTTGTCAAGTAAACAGTTGATTGCACTCTCTGGATGCCTTTATGCGGGGGTGAATTTCTGCAGAGTTCATCTGCTCGTCCAACATATGCATGGTCAAATAACCATGAACAGCCCATGGAAATTACCAGTGAGTGCTATTTGCCTCCTTGTTAATTTTGCATACCCAAAGCTGCATAGAATTTACAGCAAGGAGAAAAGACCATTCTGTCCAACTGGCCTATACAGTCCATACAAATCTCCTCCCATTCTCCTTCATCTAACTCTATCAGCATATCATCTTGTTCCTTTGTTCCTTCCTCCCCCTCCCACCGCCCCACTCCCACGATGTACTTATCTAGCTTTCCCTTAAATGCACCCATGCTATTTCCCTCAGCTACACCATGTGATAAGAAATTACACATTGTAACCATTCTCTGGTTAGAAAATATGTATGTGCATGTATTTGTACAAACAAATCAACTTGTACAAATATATATTTTACATCCCACAAGCACCCAGTAAAGACCAAGCAGCATAGTAGGTTAACATATGGTTGATTGTTCAGATGATGGTCTGGTCTGTCACTTTAATAATCTTATATTAAAAGAACTTGAGCTATCTGAATCACACTCCCAATGGGAACTGCACAAATTGCACAAGGTTTGCAGTTTCTATCAATGAATATGTGGAAGATTAAAAAAAAATGCTATGCTAGAACTGTAGTCCCATTGCCACTACTTGTGATTCACTTTTTAGAAGCCATGCTTTTTCACATGGGACATTCAAACAAAGCTTTCTATACATTTACATTGCATGTTTGTCCTTCTGGCATTCTCTATAGAACGAAAGAATTCCTACAATGCAGGAGGATGCCATTCGGCCCAATGATTCTGCACCGACCACCATCCCACCCAGGCCCTATCCCTACAACTACCGCATATTTACCCTAGCTAGTCCCCCTGACACCAATGGGCAATTTAGCATGGCCCATCAATCTAACCCACACACCTTTGGACTGTGGGAGGAAACTGGAGCACCCAGAGGAAATCCACTCTGACCTGGGGAGAATGTGCAAACTCCATACAGACGTTGACCCAAGCCGGGAATCAAACCCAGGTCCCTGGCGCTGTGAGGCAGCAGTGCTAACCACTGTGCCACCGTGCCGCCTTCTGATATAGCGGCCCATGAAACATGCTTGCAGCTCATGCAGTTGGTACTGATTTGCTGCACACCTTTGGTGAGGTGGACCAGTTTCTGGCTGGAGAAGTAATCATGATGTACAAGAGAAAGACGTGATTCTTTGTAGTATGGTTGCCATTTTCTGGTGCCGCCAAAGTCAATGGCATTTTGGATGGCTCGCAGCACCCGCTGCAGCGGGACTGGAAAATCCCTGCCATGGTCTAGTTTTGTTGGGAAGTAGGAGAGGAATTTTGCAAGTTTTATTTTCTCCCTTAATTGGCCATGCATTTTTTTTTTGTCTGGTATTTGTTTTCCCTTCACACAGGCCATTCATCTCTTGGAGGATACGGAGTGATGGGAATCATGATATTGAAGGCATTGTGATTGTGTGGAGGAGGTTGGATTGACCAAATAGTGTTTTAACTGCCCGTGGTTTTAGCATGGTTCATACGCTTTGTATTGACCTTACCATTCTTGCTTCAACCAACATTCCCAGAAATAAAATATCTAGTCATTCATGCACTTGCTAGTTGTGGGCCTTTGACGTGTAAAAATTGGATGGCACTGTGACTCCCCATTAAAAGTCACAAGGGCATTGAATCCCTTTCAGAAGGTTCAAGCTCTCTTTGGCATTTCCCTGCAGCTGTATGTGTTTGAGAGTAGGGAGCTGGATGGATCAAATCTACATTCTGCCACCAGCACATTGATGTTCTCGATTCCCTACAGCACTCTCTCATCACGATAAGGATTAGCTTCAAAGTCATTCACAGGGCTGAAAGAGCCAAGGTATGATCTTATGCCACTAAATTGTTGTAGGGGCTTGCTACCTCATTTTCAGCATTCAATCTGTTGAATATAAGCCAAACAATCTTGGTGCGTTGTGAATGCCACATTATTAATCATCAGGGAATTCGTTGCACAATATTAAGTAAATTAGTACTTCTACTAACCACAGTTTTTGCTCGGGTTTAGCGTATGCATGTCGCTAAACCATTTTTAATTACTTTCCTCTTTGACCTCCATGCCCTTTGACCTTTACTCAGCCATTATTGTTTCCTGAATGTTGTTGGTCTGAGAGTCTTTCTGTCAAGAGTAAAATTACAAATCACTTTAATCCCCAGCAGTGGGTCTTCGAGGTTAAGGCAATGCCCATAAATGTATTGCCAACGCCTCATTGTTGAGGTCTGAAGACACAATAATTCTGAATCTCATTCCAACTTTTAAAGTGATGTTTCCCGCATCTCTGTTAGTGAAACTGCAGATTTAGCACAAAAAGCAAAGTCTGTAAGTTGTTGCTATGGCACAAACACTAAAGTCCTCTATTAAGGTCCTCTCTCCTTGAATGGAGGTGCTAACCTGTTTGTTTTAAATTGGTTAACACCCCCATTAAAAGACCGGAATTTGATATGACTCTGTTATGCATTTACATGATGACATTGCTCATGGTAATTCCCAGGCTCGCTTTTTAAGCTGTTTAAGTATTTTGCAGCACAATTACGCTATAGACAAGGAAAAGACAAGTGAATGAAAAAAAGAACAAATACAGAGAACGGCATTGACTAACCATTCATTTAATGTGCGATTACCTTAAGGAATTTTAGGCAAATTAAATGCCTGCTTTGTTTTGTCGTTTCTACCATCTTGGGCGAGCTAACAAATCACATAGGTCTATCTTCAACAAACCTTTTCTATAGTAATATGAACCATATTGAAAAAAAACATTTATACTTTAGAAGTTGAAGTTTTTTTCCCTTCAGTAACTATGTTTACATTCTCTGCGGTGAAATAAAGAAATGCTTGCATTTATACTGCACTTCCTCACTATGTTGGAAAAACAAAATCAAAATAATTCCTGGAATGTGTTGCATTTCATCTGAGGTTCAGTTATTACTTGGACGATCTGTGTCAAGAACACACCACAAACAAAAAGATAGATGCATCTATTTTTCAGGAAGATTATTGGCCTTCAAATACTGGTATGGAATCTTTAATGTTCACCACACCAGATGGACAGGCTCTCAGTTCAATGTCTCATTTAGAATGCAGCACTTCCAACATTAAAGCACTCCCACAATATTAGGCAAGAGTGTCAGCCCGCATTATGCTCTCAAGATCTGGAGGTCAGTGGAAATAAAAATTGGGAGGGATGTAAGACATGCTGCCAATTCACTATCACCCGTTTTACAATGTCACATGGTCAAAATTACCCCCTCCCCCCTAATGTGCTACTTTAATCCTTGAACTTCTGACCCTGAGACAACAGTACTACTAACTTAGCCAAACTGAGACACCAGTGTACTTCACCAGAGGTCAATGCGACTCACAAAAAAAATGAAGCCGTCTTTTCTTGTTTTGGTCTGGTAGCTGTCCCTTTAAATTAGGCACACTGTTTAAGAATTTAACACGGTGCCCCCAGCCTAGGCCATTACATAAGTTGTAAAGTTATGTTGTTATTTTCTCCCCAGTAGTGGGTTTGAAATTTGTTGGACGCACATTTACAAATATAATCACACATTATCATTGATTCAGTTATATGTGCCATTTTCTTCTGAAAGAAACTGAGTTAAAAATTTCTAGCAACCCTTGATAACCAAGCGAAGAGTATGGAACAATTCAGAGCACCTCAAGTGGAGTTATCAATAGACTGAAATCAAAGAATGACAGCAGTATGTAGCTAGCTTTCACAGCTCATAAAGGAGACGAGAAGGAGGGAATATTTGTATGTTTATATTAAAGGTGTTCATCGAAGGTCTGGTGGCACAGTGGTTAGCACGACTGGCTCACAGCTCCATGGACCTGGGTTTGATTCCTGGCTTGGGTCACTGTCTGTGCGGAGGTTGCATATTCTCCCCATGTCTGCGTGAGTTTCTTCCGGGTGCTCTGGTTATCTCCCACACTCCAAAGATGTGCTGGTTAGATTGACTGGCCATGCTAAATTGCCTCTTAGTGTCCTGGAATGCATTGGTTAGAGAGATTAGTGGGCTAAATATGTGTGGGAATAGGCCTGGGTGTTATTGTTGTTGGTGCTGACTCAATGGGCCAAATGGCCTTCTTATGCACTGTAGGGTTTCTATGATCCTATGGCAGTACAGCACATAGATGAAACCCTTTTTTATTGCTGTCCCCTTTGAGGATGTTGAATTTCTATTGTAGACAGAGTTTTCATTCTTCTTTAACTTGTCAATTGTCTGTTCAATACATTTATAATTGTTCAAGGCTTGATGTTCTATCACTTAATGAAGATTTTAATCATAATTTCATTTTACTAACAAACAGAGCTTTCTGTTTATTATCCTGGAAGCACAACCAAACATTTACCCTGACAGGAAGGTTATTGATGCTACTCTTGAAAGCATAAGGATTGGATTCACCTATGAAAGTGGTCTAAGATGTGACTGCCATAAAGTCTAAAGTAAGAAAGAGTAGTAAAGATGCTAAAACATAACTGTCTGCATAAACTCCAAACTAAAGTTTATTTATCAGTGTCACAAATAGTCTTACATTAATACTGCAATGAAGTTACTGTGAAAATCCCTTATTGCCACACTCCGGCACCTGTTCAGGTTCACTGAGGGAGAATTTAGCATGGCCAATGCACCAACAAGCAAGTCTTTCATACTGTGGGAGGTAACTGGGGCACTGGAGAAAACGCACGCAGACACAGGGAGAACGTGCAGACCCCGCACAGACAGTGACCTAAGCCAGGAAGCGAACAAGGGTTCCTGGTGCTGTGAGGCAGCAGCGCTAACCACTGTGCCAACGTGGCACCCAATTATTAGAGCAATCAGAAGTTTCTTTCTTTTACCTTAGCTTTCAGCGTAGCGCACTGCAGAAGGTGAAGTGAAGGCACAATGATGAAACTATAAAATTATATTAAGCAATGATAGCCTGCAGGTGGGTTGGGGCTGTGTGCTGCAGAGGGGCAACACAGCAATACTCTGAAGGTAAACCAAGATGTCAATATTGAATCAGGTATCCAGAAAAACAAAAGCGATATCCTCATAGAGGTGCTTGAATAGAAGTGACAAGATAAATAAAATGATGACAATGATAAAGCGACAGATGCTTTTGCATAATGTTTTAGTACATTTTTCCTGAATTAATCTCATTAGCTGCATCAAGCTTCTTCATTCCTGGAAAGAATTGTAGAAGTTGGGCAGCATGGTGGCAGACTGGTTAGCAATGCTGCCTCACAGCACCAGGGACCCGCATTCAATTCTAGCCTCGGGTGACTGTGTGACATTTGCACACTCCCCATGTGTCTGCGTGGTGCTCTGGTTTCCTCCCACAGGCCAAAGATGTGTAGGTTAGGTTGATTGGCCATGCTAAATTGCCCCTCAGTGTCAAGGAGACCAGCAGTGTAACTACATAGAATTATGGGAATAGAGGCTGGGAGGGATTGGTGCAGGCTCAATGGGCCGAATGGCCTGGTTCTGCAGAGTAGGGATTTTATGATTCTATGAAGTGTGGGCAAAAGTAATGGCACAAACAATTACTACCCCACAATAGATAATTGTCATGGACAGACACATTTCACAACAGCACATCATCCTTATAAATTGTCACATTATTCCTTTTATAAACCATATATCTGTATTATCTAATGCAAAGTAAGAAGTTTCACAATACCAGGTTAAAGTCCAACAGGTTTATTTGATATCATGACCTTTCGGAACACTGTTCCTTCATCAGGTGACACACCACATCATATTAGCTAGTGATAATACCACAAGGCATTCATCCCCCCTTGGTCTCTTTCTCCACAGATCCTGACAGACCTGCTCAGTATTTCCAGCACTTTCTGTTTTTATTTCAGGTCAACTTGTATTACACATTGTGGATACTGGGGAGAGGGAACCATTAGTACAGACTGCTTAGCTGCCTTTCTATTATGCCCTAGATTATTCTTTGAGTTGGGTTAACTGTTAATTAACTGCTGGGTTAATTCTTGTGGTCATCTCCTCACACAGACAAGCTCACTTACTTATAAAAGTACGTAGGCTCAACAAGGTCAAAATATCTTTTGCTGAAAGGAACAGAGTTGATGGGCGAGATTGGATGTAGCTTTTGGATCTCTGGTGGCTAAGAACTTTTGAGAGTGTGAGATTTGAGTTGAGAAGCAGACATTATAGCAGACAATGTTTGGAATGCAATAACTTTCACTGGAGTAGCATGATGTCAGCCCACTGAAAGTTAACAGCAAGTGATTTAGCAGTTGCACTAAAATTAGAAAAGAATTAATAATTTCTGTTTCCACTCGCACTAATCCCTTGAGCTCACAGGGAAAGGAAATCAAACCAAATAAAGCTGTGCTGTAACGGTGCTTTGGCCAATAGCAGTCCTCCCATCTAGTATATTATTTCATGTTTTCATGTTCTGTTTTGTCCCTCCAGTTTTTCTTCTCTCTTTCTTAATTTTCTTTCTGTGGTGTGGTGATTCATGATGGGAATCCAGTCTAACGTTATTGGCAGTCCTCCAGTATCATGCCCTAGTGGATAGTCTTCATGTGTTTTCTTTTATTTTGCATACCACTGGGCCATCAAAACTAAGTCTAATCCTCTCCTGTTCATGTATAGCCCGGGCCATTGTAATTGCCTGCAGGACCCCTGGTCCAGTCTGCTTCCTAGGATCACTGAGGCCAACAGTGGCATTCTCACTGCAGCCCAAGATTGGCTATCACAGGTTTTGGCATAAAAAGGACAAAAGATCAACTTCTAGGCTGACACCAACATACCAACAAAGGACTGGTGACCATTTTGATAGTGGGTCGGCCTCCATCACAATAAGTGGTCTACACTCAACAGGATCAACTCTCCATTCAAGCGTGTTACACCTCCTCCAAGTGGAATTTCAAGGAAAGGCGGGCATGTGACTATGGTCATCCCAGATCAAACTGTTCACCATACTGTGAACAAATGTGACCAACGAAAAATTGCTTCGCGATTCAAGGCAATCCTTCTAACAACAATCGAATAACAATTCTCAATGCAAACCAGCCTCCTATCCATTGACTCTGCCTACACTTCCTGCTGCCTCAACAAAGCAGCCAGCATAATTGAGAACCCCACACACCCCGGACATTCTCTCTTCCACTTCTTCCTTCAGGAAAAAGATACAAATATCTGAGGTCATGTACCAACTGATACAAGAACAGCTTCTTCCCTGCTGCTGTCAGACTTTTGAATTACCTGGCATTAAGTTGATCTTTTTCTTACACCCTAGCTATGACTTTAACACGACATTTTGCGCTCTCTCGTTTCCTTCTCTGTGATTGATATGTTTTGTCTATATAGCACGCAAGAAATAATACTTTTCACTGTACGTTATTACATGTGCCAATAATAAATCAAATCAAATCAAATCAGTGTTGTGAGTTGGCTGTAAAACTTGGACTAAAACTTATAAAACTGCAAGCTGTCAAATGCAGAAAGAAGATGCCTGAGATGGCTTAGAGCAACACAAACCAAAAATTGAACCATGATAATGTTTTGGTTTCTATAGCTGTTGAATGCAGTACAAATACCAACTGAGCCATCACGGTATAGCTTGTGACTTTTTAATTTAAAAGCTTCTTTAAAATCAACAAAATGTTTGTTTCTTACAGAGGAATTCCATAAAGAAGTTTCTTATGAAAATGTAATTTGTTCTTTTAAGGAAACTGGTGATGCTCAGTGGTATCAAATGATAGCAGCTCATCCCTTTGTATAATACAACAAATTTACTGTAGCCATTTAATTTTATCGCTTAAGCGACGCAAGGAAAATATTATACATTTGAGTAATATCTAAGGCTTCTTTCTTTTCGATACCAGCTGTATCTCCAGATCATTTAAATAATCTTGCTTAAGTTGCAAGCAACTTTGTTCCTCCTTTCCCAAAACTTCCTCTCCTCAATTTGTTCACATTGCAGATTTTTTTTGGCTTTACTTTCGCTGGTGGATTTGCAATATTTGATTAAGATAGATATGTTTAATTTATTCATTTCTATCCCCAAATTTCCTTCTGTTACTTAGTTATCTATGGGATTACAGAAGTTTTTCTCCCCTTACCCTCCAAGTGGTGTTTTTGCTCCAACTGCCAGTAGTGTAGCACTGCGCTAGTAATTTAGGGGAGGTGATAGCCGAGTGGTATTATCGTTAAACTATTAATCCAGAAACTCAGCTAATACTCTGGGGATTTGGGTTTGAATCTTGCCGTGGCAGATGGTGGAATTTGAATTTAATTTTAGAAGTCTCAAATTAAGAATCTACTGATGAGCAAGAAACCATTGTCAGAAGAACCCACCTGGTTTACTGATGTCCTTTAGGGAAGGAAATCTGCCACCCTTACCTGGTCTGGCCTACATGTGACTCCAGAGAAATCTCAATGTGATTGACTCTCTACTGAACAATGGCAACTAAGGATGGCAATAAATGCTGGCCCAGCCAGAGATGCCCATGTCCCATGAAATAATAATAATAAAATTCCCCATTGTTTTGTTTCCAATGACAGTATCCTGAACAGTCACTCACCATGCTCCAGGTCTGGTTGCTTGACGCCCTCTGACTACAATGTCTGAATGCAGCATCAAAGCACCTCGTCAACATTTCTCCACCAATTCCAGTGCCAACATCTGTTGCCCTCAACCCCCTCACAAAGGAAAATTCATTGTAAATATAGTTAGCCCAGAAATTTTATCCAATGGCCTTGGGAAGAAAATGAATTCATTTTGTTTTTTGATAATTACCACCCTCCCTCCCCCGCCCCCACCCCCCAAACCCCAACTAAGACGTATGCTTCACAGTTGTTGAGTTTTTGGGGTTGTCATCTGACAAACACTGTCAGACGCAGGATAGTGATCAGACTGGATCTGTGGGATTCCTGAAACTCCAATACGTTGTTAACTCCTTCAGATCCATTCACGATTTGTCAACAGGAACTAGAAAGGGTTCCTACCTGGTTGTTCAACAATGTGGGCTGTCACAGTGCATGGTAATTACTGCAATCTCAAAGGAACAGGTTGAAAGGGATTCCTCTTAAGAGGTATCCTTTTCCCATCCACATTGATTTTATGCACAGCAGTTGGAAGACTCGAGCAGGCAATGTCGAGGTGAAATTTCCAATTCAAGCTCAAAAGGGAAATTCAAAAATGTGGGAGAAGCTTCTTGAATGCATTTCTAACATTAAGTGGCAATTATGGGAATGTGGTTAACAGAATTCATAAGAACATAAGAACATAAGAAATAGGAGCAGGAGTAGGCCATCTAGCCCTTCGAGCCTGCCCCGCCATTCATTCCGTACCTTAAATGTTTTGTTGTTTTTAGCTACGTGCATTAACATGAATGAGAAAGGACATTGATAGATTGAATCAGTCTGCAGAAATCTGAGAAATTTGATTAAGTTAATTTAAGATTTTTCTTGGTTGGAGCTAATTGTACTCGAAAAATAATTAAACTACTTGATCTGGTACTTTTGTGGTGTTTGTTAACAATTAAGTGATTCTACCTTTTAGGGAATACAACTGTTTATTTAAATTGCTTTACATTTTGTCAGTGGGGAAGTGGATCTAATCAACATACTTGTTAATTTGATTGTGGTTACTGGAGTTAATCGTTTTTTTGCCAGCATACCTGTGATGCTCTTGAAGGTTGATACTTAAAATGTGACACATTCTTGAAATGCCACATTTTCGAATCTCTACAGTGCAGAAGGAGACCATTCAGCTTATCAAGTTGGGACCAACACCAATCCCACCATATTTACCCCACTAATCCCTCTAACCTAAGCATCCCAGGACATTAAGGGACAATTTAGCATGGCCAATGCACCTAACCAGCACATCTTTGGACTGTGGGAGGAAACTGGAGCAAACTCACACAGACACAAGGGGAACATGCAAACTCCACACAGACAGTGACCCAAACCGGGAATCGAACCCAGACCTCTGGAGCTATGAGGCAGCAGTGCTAACCACTGTGCCAGCGTACCACCAAAGAGGCCTTTGAGTGGCATTAATCATACACAGACAACTCTACCCAGCTACCAAAAGCAAAATCTTGCAAATTTAATTAACCTTCAAGCAGTTGAACTTTCTGTGGGGATTATTTTTTTGCACAATTGCTTACGCATTTGATGTTTTTGATCTGCGTTCACTTGCGCATGCAATGTACTGTTATAATCACATATAGTGCACACTTTCCATCTCAGTAAATAGTTTTTTGTATTGACCACATGCTTGCGTGCTAAAATATAATGTGTATTGTTTATGAAAAATGAAGGCATTACCACTGCTTTCACAGAATAAATCAGTTTAGAGAAAGGAGTCACACCTCTCCTTAATTGCTAAGTAGCTTAAAAACTCATTGAAGTCCTGGCAAACGTCCCATGTATTAATTTGTTACTAAGGTAGCGCTGTGTTTAAAGTTGCCTTTCCTTTTAAGGACATGACTCGAATTGCTGTAAATAGGACATGTTGCGGTCAACTAAAGGTTATAGAGAAAGAAGGAGATTTTGAGCCTTCAAAGAATATCTTGGATGGAATTCTTGATAAACAATTTATAGCTGCCCATTAATGCAGCCAATGTTTTACTTAATAGTTGTTTTAATGATGGATTATGATCTCCTTAGAAATTTCATAAGTTTTGTTGTTAACTATGAAACCATTTGAAAGACTAAGAAACTGGAAACAGGAAATAGCTAAAACCTAAAACCAGCTAGAAATAGAGATCAGATTAAAGAATGCCAGAATTATTATTTCAAAATTCCTGTTTACATTAAAAAGGGAATTTCGACTTAATATTATTTTGACAGCGACCTCCACCACTTAAAAGAACAAGGGCAGCAGGCATGGGAACACCACCTGCAAGTTTCCCTCCAAGTTACACACCATGCTGACTTGGAACAATGTCCTTCACTGTGAAACTGGGTCAAAAAACTGTCACTCCCTATCGAAGCACTGTGGGAATACCTTTACCATACAGACTGGACATTCAAAAGTTTACCACCACCTTCGAGGGCAATTGCATTTGGCAATAAGTGCTGGCCCTGCCAGTGATGCCAACTTCCCATGAATGGATAAAAATCCTGCCCTGCCTGACAGAAACTTGGTAGAAGGGGGATAAAATTCAAGTGGCAAATGTGTCACTGCTTTAAAACATCTAATTTTAACCCCAAGGATTGTTTGAGTCAGTGAGGTTTTAAATATTACAAACTTGATCCCATCTGGCTTGAACCAATGCATTTCACTTCAAAAAGGCAGTGGAATGGGATTAGGTGAACCAAAACATTCTCAGGAGATGGATCCACAATCATGACTCTCATAATCTCTCAACACCTCCGCACTCTTCCCCTGCAAATCCCTGCAACCCCTACCGCCCTCCAGCCCAAACACAGTCCATGCCCCCACCACCAACTATGATCTCCCTTCCTCACTATCTGCTCTTTCTGGCTGTTGAGTAGAGAAACTGCAGGCAAAAAATAGTCAGTTAATCGTAGAATCCTTATAGTACAGAAGGAAGCCATTCAGCCCATCAAGTCTGTACTGACCACAATCCTACCTAGGCCCTATTCCCGTAACCTCGCACATTTACCCTGCTAATCCCCCTGACATTAGGGTCAATTTAGCACGGCCAATCAACCCAACCCGCACATCTTTGGACTGTGGGAGGAAATCGGAGCACCCGCAGGAAACCCATGCAGACACAGGGGGAAAGTGCAAACTCCACACAGTCAGTGACCCAAGGCCAGAATTGAACCTGGGTCCCTGGCACTGTGAGGCAGCAGCGCTAACCACTGGGCCACTGTGCAATATCTAGCAAAGGTGTATACGAATATATTAGGCTGAATTCCGTGGGTCTCCCAAGTAACTCCCTGGGCATGTTCACTAGGCATGGGGAAGAAATGAGTGCAAGATTCATCTCTGTCTTCCCCAGGAAATGGCTGAAACAAAGCAAGGTTTTCCCAAAATTCCTGGCCTCCTCTGATGAAGATTTTCTCTAAGGACACCCCCCTCCCCCCCCCCACCCGACGACCCCCCCCCCCCCACCCCCGAGTTATTTCATGCTTTAAAGGCATGAGCTGAGAAATCAAGTTCTGCTTTTCTTGGACCCACGGAAGTTAAAATCAGGAAGTTCCTGGAAGATTTCTGTGTGGCCTTCAGTGTTCCCTTTAAGGGTCACTGGTTGGACAGCTCAACATGAGTTCTGACCAGGACAGGCCCCATGTTTGCATATTCTAGTTCTCCTTCTAATACGTTCGAGGCGACGAACTAATGGATGACGGTGAAGTGAATTTCTCTCCCAAATGTTATTTCATCCGATAGCTGGTGTTAGCACTGCGAAGATTCAACATGGCTGTGCAACAAGCAGAGATGGTTTAATGTTTGTTCCTCGTTGTCTCCCTGCAGTATGAATGTGAATTGTTCCATTTTCCACATCAATCATCTTTGTGGCCCTTTAGATGAGGTTGCCAAGCTCTTGTTAATTTCTGCTAATTTATGGGTTTGGTTAGTAACAATAAACAAAAAATGTTGGAAATACACAGTGAGGTACATTAACATCCTGAAATGGAAAAGACAGGGTAACGTCCCAGGAACAGATTTTACATGAATTCCAATTCTGGCATTGGATCGCTATCAAAAATATCCAGTCACCTTTTCTTGTTGAGAAGGACAAGGGCAGCAGATGTGTGGGAACACTACCACCTGCAAGTTCCCCTCCAAGCTACTCACCATCCTCACTTGGAAATATGTCGCTGTTCCTTTGCAATCATTGGGTCAAGATCCTGGAATTCCCTCCCTAACGGCATTGTGGGTTAACCCACAGCACATGGACTGCAACGATTCAAGAAGGCAGCTCACAATCACCTTCTCAAGGGCAAGTAGGGATAGGCAATAAGTGCTGGCCAGCCAGCGAGACCCATGTACCATGAATGAATAAAACAAAAGTGGGGACTGATTGCTGCGCATTTCTAACATCTTGTGCTTTAATTTCAGATTTTTAATATTTGTACTCTGGTTTTTATTTTGTGACTGGTATTGCGTTACAAACACCACTGCGGTTTACTGTAAAATCAGGTTTACTGAGGCCCATATAGCCAGCAGAAGGAAGGTTATCTACTGCCTTTGGAGCTGAGGTTCAAATCCAAGTTCCTGGCATGGGTTTTACAGCCCCGCCGTGACAGGCCCCACTACAGGGGATGCAGCGGGGCAGCCAAACATCCATTGACTTTCAGCAGGACTGGACAATCCCACCCCCAGACATGACTATGCTATCTTATGTGTGCACAAAACTTCCCATCCTTTTTAAGTTCAATAGAAGTTGCTGTCACAGTGAAGAGTATTGAAAATATTACTGATGTAGCTTCATTTTTCTCATCTTTCTTGATATATTAATTTGGGTATTTTGCTGTGATGACTTTGGAAAGCACTACAAGAGATGACTCAACTGACAATAGAATACCTCCAGTGCAGAAGGGGGTTCAACGAGTCTGCACCAACTTATCAAAAGAGTATCTTACCCAAGCCCACCCTATCCCCCAACCCTGTGCATTTATCTCGCTAATCCACCTAATTTACAGATCTTTGGACACTAAGGGGCAATTTAGCATGGCTAATCCACCTAATTTACAGATCTTTGGACACTAAAGGGGCAATTTAGCATGGCCAATCCACCTAACCTGCACATCTTTGGACACTAAGGGGCAATTTGGATGGTCAATCTACCTAACCTGCACATCTATGGACTGTGAAGGGAAACTGGAACACCCGGAGGAAATCCACGTAGGCACAGGGAGAACACGCAGACTCTGCACAGACAGTGACCCGAGGCATTGATACTAACAATTTGGAGATAGTTGCTGGTATCTATGACCACTGGAGGCTGACTGTTGAGAAGAGCACCGGAAGAAGCAATCAGAAACTAAGATCAGAGTTTTACGTCCCTGTCTGCCATGGGAATCAAAGAGGGCGAGGAGTGGACAATGGGGAGGTCCATTGATCTCGGTGGCATTTTACAGTTTTGAAATGAATAAGGCTCTAAAGTCCTGTCCTAAATGTCCAGCTAGCCAAGAAGAGGGCCCAGAGAAAACAGGGGTTAGTGAATACTGCAACTTCTCCACTGTGTTTCTCTGTATCAGATGCAGCAGAGAATGCCATGCTAGAGTGGGGCCCCTGAGCTACGAAAGGCAATGTTTAATGCAGAGTTGACCACCACGGGGCAAATCATCATTTTATGAGACAGAAGAACGCTTTAACCTAACCTGATTATAATCTTGCACTGATTGAATCACTGCACTGATAACATTCCTAAATGATTTTGACTGGTAAATCAATAAAAAATAAAATTGTCCCATGTTGGAGGAGAACAATTTGTCAAATTTCCTATGGTTTTCTTATTAAAAATTGGGTGCAAGGATCAATGTACATTGTGTGTTGCATGTGGCTGACTTGATGTCACAACTGTGATGCATGCATATCTCTGGCTTGATGTTCAATAGAATACATCCCAGACTATCTTCGGTTCCTGGTGTGAGGATTGTATTCTTGAAACTGCTATAGATGCCAGTCTTTCATTCCTTGTCAGGCAGGGAGCAAAGACAGTAAAGTACTGATAAAGTTACCACACTGACTGTCCTCTTCAGGCTGAGGTCATTGATCAAAGGTGAACTTAGTTCATGCACTACAGCATTGTTAACTAAACGCAACGTTGTCACTGTCCTGTGCATAATCTCCAGCAAATTTGATTATCCCACTATCCCAGTAGCAGCTAACGACTAGAGCTGCAACAACAAAATTGAGCTCCTCAAATTTATGAGGGGAACAGTGGTGTAGTAATAATGTCACTGGACCAATAAGCTAGAAGCTCAGGCCTGTGTTCTGGGAATAATAGGCTCAAATCCCAACATGGTAGCTGGTGGAATTTAAATTCAATTAATTATAAATTTGGAATTGAAAGTGAAATACATTAATTATGAAACTATCAAGGGTTGTTGTAAAAACTCATCTGGTTCATTCATGCCCTGTAGGAGAAGGAAATCTGCTGTTCTTACCTGGTCAGGTCAGTGCGTGATTTCAGAAAATAATAGAATTATGAATCATAGAATGCCTACAGTACAAAAGGAGGCTATTTGGCCCATTAAGTCTGCACTGATTCTCTCTGGCATAATATCTTATCAAGGCCCTTTCCCCAACCCTTGAGGAAGATATGCATTGGGATTCTGAAATTCTTTTAGCATTGACTTTGGAAGATAGCACAAATTGGCTTTTTTTAAAAGAGTTTTGTTGGTTGCTTTATTTGGAATGTTGTCGTTTGATTTACCATATAGTGGATTGCCTCAGCTGCTGCGGCGGAATACGCCACAGCTGTCAAACTGTGAGCAGAGTTTTTGGGGCAGGTTGTTGGATGTAGATTGGCCTAAAACACCCTCAATTAGATGGAAGTTCTTAATTAAAAGATTTATTCTTTTCAGTTTTGGAGCTACAGAGCATTAAGCAGTTAGGGAAACCCCTCCAGGAAGAGCTGTGTAATTGTCATGCCATTGAGTTAACAAGATGTGGTAGAGGTATGTGTTCCACTGACTGTCTTTCTCACTTGATTTCTTTGAGTTTACTTGGGTTTTTGGGATTGATTTCCTCATCAATTTTCTCTAAATTTGTAACATTAAAAATGACAATAGGAACTGGTTTTACAAATCCTTGCCTGTTTTATATGGGAATCATAAGAGATCAATACCCCTAACTTTTTTTTAGTTATTCATGGTACATAGGCATCACAGGCTGGCCAACATTTATTGGCCATTTCTACTTGTCCTTGGAGTCAACCACATTGCTGTGGATCTGGAGTCACAGGTAAGGATGGCAGATTTCCTTCCCTAAAGGACATTAGTGAACTTATTTAGGCTTTATTTAGGAAGAATGAGATGAGTTGTAATATTTAGGCACTGTCCATTTCATTATCCTGAAATATAAACAGAAACCAGTACTCATGAAACTTAAGTGGATCCCTACCTTGTTATATATGGGAATTTCATGAGTGACTATGGTAATTACTGCTGCCTTAGTTATCACTCTCAATGCAGGAGTCAGGGATGGGAACCTATGTCACAGTCCAAGGTTTACATTGGAGCTTTGTGAAAACTGCCCCTTTTTTTACTTACCTGAGATGTGTGCCACTGGTAATTAGGGGTCTTACTGGAGAGCTAAAAGGAAAAAAATATTTGCTTTCATTCATCCATCCTCCATTCTCATGATACATAAAAAATTTGGATCCCAAATGTGGGGTGGCGCGATGGCACAGTGGTTAGCACAGTGCCAGGGACCCGGGTTTGATCCCTGGCTTGAGTCACTGTCTATAAGGAGTCTGCACATTATCCTTGTGTCTGCGTGGGTTTCCTCCCACAATCTGAAAGATGTACTGGTTAGGTGTATTGATAAGCTAAGTTCTCCCTCAGGTGCTGGAGTGTGGTGACTAGGGGATTTTCACAGTAACTTCATTGCAAATAAACTTTAAACAAATGTCATAGGAATCATGGGAGGCCAGATATTTTATTTTGATAAGTGACACTGAGGGTTGAAATACTACTGATGGTGGCACATTTTCAATGTGTAAGTGCCTTATGTCACAGTGAAGCACTCCATTGACTACTGCTGCTCAGCCAGACTGTACAGTGAATAATGATTCTCCCAGTACTGTAGGCTAGGCCATTAAGTGTTTATAAAGAAGGCTGATGCCTTATGTGATTTCCACGCACAAAGTGAAGAGATTATATAACATGCCATGTGCATCGGTTGGTAATTTCGAGCTCATGTCTACATAAATAGGAGTTAGCTGCAACTGAAACAGATGAGCCTGATGGTAATTAGAATGAAATTGCTCCCAATTCCCTTTACTTTGCCTGAGTAAATGAGTTGTATTCCCTTTCTGAAGGTAATTACTGTTGCCTTGGTTTATCATTGGCAATCAACTCAGTGCAGCTACAAGCATCAGTGAGATCAAACAACATTATTGCTTTACCTACAGCAGGAGGACCAAATCATTCAGTGGATCTTTATTATTAGAAGGCTCAAAGAATTACATTTAAATATCGGCTAGGCATTATGATAAGTTCATTATGTCAAGGAAACGCCCAATCAAGTAGGCCTGAGAAAACATCGACTGAAAAAAGCCGCATGAAAATAAACTAGAAAGGCAGAAATACTAAAGCGTTTCTTCTGCCAGCTGAAGTAATATTTAGATAATGTGAGATTTGATTGCACAATCAAAAGCCTCATCCACGCATCTAAGAGTCAGGCTCGGTGACTCCAAACACTTTGGGGTAACTCGTGGCTTTTCACAACAGGTCAAAACGGACAGCAGCAAATCAGTCAGCCCATTTTACAGCCCTCCTGAAACGAAGACATTGTAGAATGGGCTGACAAGTCCCTGATGCCTGTTTTACACTGTCCAGCAAAGTCAAATTTTATTTATTAGTCACCACGAAGATTACATTAACACTGCAATTAAGTTACTATGAAGATCCTCCAGTTGCCACACTCCGGCGCCTGTTCGGGTACAGTGAGGGGGGATTTTGCACAGTCAATTCACCTAACCAGCACAGCTTTCAGAAGGAAACCGGAGCACCCAAAGAAAACCCATGCAAACACAGGGAGAATGTGCAGACACAGTGACCCAAGCCGGGAATTGAACCCAGGTTCTTGTCTCTGTGAGGCAGCAGTGCTAATCACTGTGCCACCGTGCTGCCCATGAGTCTATGTGAAAAATATTCATATTTCACATATACATGCACCAAAGTTTAACTTACTCCATTCCACCAAGCATCCCTATGGTCAGTACCCCACTTGCAAACTAGAAACACTGTTCATGTGGGCATCATTTACACTTAGCAACTGTACTTGTACATCGAGGCGTTCTCCTTGCAGGATAAAGCGATGTGTCTTTCTGCCCAGTCGCAACATCCACTTGATCAGGAAGTCTCATTAATGTAAGAAGGAATCTGATTGACAGGATTGCTATTGAGGTCAAATTACACAATCAGTAGCAGCCTTTACAGGAATGAAGTTGCACTTATACACTGGGAACCAATTGCAGACTCATGTATGAGTTTGGTTACCATGGTTGCGTAATTAGTGCTCTATCTGCACAATTTGGAAATCAAATTACATGATCAGGAACTTTACTTCCATAGTCAAGATCCTATTTCTATTTATCAAGAGTCCTATTTATCTGAAGAGGAATATTATTTGCATAATTAAAAGTTATTTTTACAATCAGTACCGATGTTTGGGAGGATGTTGATGGGGTTCGATGAAGAGCCTCATGTTGTGCCCACACATCAGTATCGACTCATTGGACCAAACAGCCTGTGCCAATGCAGTAAATGCTACGTAACTTTGTCTACATAAATAGAATCCTAATTCACACAGTTTCAAGTAGTATTTTACGATTCGGAGTGCTCTATGCACCGCCAAGTGTCCTGCTTACATAAATCAGGCACACTTGTCACGCTATCAGGGAGGTACATTTGCACAGCTAAGAGTGGTGTTTACATGATCAGAGAACCACTTAAATAATTAGGAGCTGTAGTTACTTGTATAGGAGCCATGTTTGCTCAATTAATATCAATATTTACACTTAGTAATCCTTTTTATAAGTTCATCATTTATTTTAAAAAAATACCTGTATGCCGTTCTGTGACATTTACTTGAGCAGCAGCCTAGTTAAAGTTGTAGCAGTTTCATTTATAAGGTCAGATGTTCTTTGCCATTAGTTACCATGTTCATATGATCCAGAATCCACTTTATAGCCAGTCCCCAGAATTGTCATCTACGTAGACAGAACCCTTGTTTATGTGGTCACATGCATGATTTACAAGTTGCTCAGTTACACCATCTAGAATCTCATTTCTATAATCAGAAGTCCCAGCTGTAAGATCGGGAATTTAATAAACATAATCACTTGTCATACTTATACGGTGAGAAGCTCCCTTTGAACAATGAGGGATTTTGTTGACATGGTGAGAAGTCAATGTTTATGCTACTGCTAACACTGTTAGTGTGGTCTGAGGATCTGGTTTATGCACCCAATAATTCAGTCACACTGCAAAATGTTTACTTGCACAATTTGGGCCTTAGGTATGCAGGTACATATTACTTACTTAATGATTACACCAAACCACAAGCAAAGGATAAGGATTTGTAACCGTCTTCAGGCAGAAGTGCCGAGTGGGTGATCAATCTTGCCCTCCCACTGGGGTTCCCCACTACCACAAATGCCAGTCTTCAGCCAATTCAACTCAATCCAAGTGATGTCAAGAAACAGCTGAAGGCACAACAGAGTCTATGGACACTGACAACATTGTAGCTACAGTACTGAGGGCTTGTGCTCCAAATCTATCTGCGCCCCTAGCAAAGCTGTCCGAACACAGCTACAAGACTAGCATCTAGCTTTCAGTGTGGAAAATTGCACAGATATGTCCTGTCCACAAAATCCAGCCAATCACTACTTCATCAGTCTACACTGAGGCAGCATTTGACCAAGTGTAATGTCAAGGAGCCCCAGCAAAATTGAATTCAATGGGAATCATGAGTAAACCTCTCCACAGGTTGGAGTTTTTAAAAGGCAACTGGAGCTTAGAGGTTTAAAAAAAAGGCGGCATGGATGAGTTAGGTCAAAGGGCTCGTTTCTGTGCTGTAAACCTCTATGAGTCTATGAGTTACACCTAGTACAAAAGAAAATGGCCATGTTACTGGAGGCTGACCATTGGAGCCACAAAGTATTCCTGCAAGATTTTTCAGGCTAGTGTTCTAAGCCCAACCACATTCAGCTACTTCATCAATAACTTTCCTTCCGACATAAGGTCAAAACTGGAGATATTTGCTAATTGCTGCACTGTGCTCAGTATCATTCACAACTCCTCAGATTCTGAAGCTGTCTGTGCCCATGTTCTGCAAACCGTGACAACATTCAGGTTTCAGCTGATAAATTACAACCAGCCTTTGTGCCACACAAGTGCCAGGTGATGACGCCTCCAACAAGACAGGATCTAACCACCTACTTTTGACATTCAAAGGCATCGCTACATTCCTCACTGTCACCAACCTGGGGTTCACTATTGCCTAGAAACTGAACTGGACCAGCCGTGTAAATCCTGTGGCTACAAGAGCAAGTGTGAAACTGGAAATTCTGCAACAAGCAATTCTCCTCCTGACTCTCTGAACCCCGTCCACCGTCTACAAGGCACAAATCAAATGTGTGATGGATTACTCTCCACGTGCCTGGATGACTGCAGCTTCAACACTCAAGAAGCTCAACACCATTGAGGAAAACATGGCTACCAACAATGGAACAATTAAAATTGAATATAATCAAAGGGGCCTAAAGTAATGTGCGATACAGGGCCAATATAGTCTGCTTTTCTGCCAGAGTGGAGGGCCAAGGTCTACTTCACGTTGCAGACAAAATGGAAGTTTCAAATTTTTCCCAGTTCCGATAAGAGGAATAGCAGCCCACTTGTTCGGTACCATATTCATCACCTCAAAGGTTTACTCCCTCTCCCATCAGTGGACAGTGGCAGCGGTGTGCACTATCTACAAGATGCATTGCAATAACTTGACAAACCTCCTCTGACAGCAGCTTCCAAACCACTTAGGACAAAGGCAGTAAACACATGGGAGCACACCAGTCTGCAAGTTCATCTCCAAGCTACGGAACATCCTGACTTAGAACTTGCCATTTCTTCAATGTCATTAAGACGAAAACCTGGAACTCCCTCTCTGTGGGTGTAACTGCATCACATGGAATTCCGCACTACCACACCACCAACTTCTGAATGGAATGGTGTCAAATACTGGTCTTGCTAGTGACGCTCACATCCCATGAATGAATCAGAATGAATATTGGCTGCAATTGGTGTTACCAACTGTGTCAATTCTTATTGGAACAGGGAAAAATTTTATACTTCCATTTTGTCTGCAATGTAAAAAAGTCCTTGGTATTCCAGTCTGGCAGAAAAACAGACTACATTGGCCCTGTATTGTATGTTATTTTAGGCCCTTTTGATTTTACTCAATTTTAAATTGGTAGCCATGCTTTCAGCTGTCTATTCCTAAGGCTCTGCAATTCTCTCCCTCACCCTCTCCACCTCTATACCTCTCTCCCCCTTCAAGACACTCCTTAGAACTTGCCTCATTGACCAAATGTTTGGTCATCTGTCTTAATATCTTGATTATTCGCTCAATATTTGTTCATAAGGCAAAGTGCCTTGGGGCATTTTAATGGAATATATTAGTGAAGTCTTTGTATCCCCTGTAAATATTAATGTAATTGTTGTCATAAACTTCTATTTTCCTTCCCACTTCCCATTGACCTCAATCAATAGCACAATTGCATCTAACTATTCTCACATTTCCTCAAAGCCTGTCGAAAGTGGCTAAGAGTAGTTGCAAAGGAGTAACCTAGGGATGGCTTTTGTTAAAATTATTCTACCCTCCCGCTAAAAATGTGTTTGGATGTACTATTCCGGTCGTACATTCTGTATTATTAATTGAAGTATTTGTTTGCGGTATTAATTACTGCAGCAATAGGCTTGGATACACTAGATCTTCTGAATTGCTGTTAACTTATTATTGCACATTCCTCCAAACAGATTTTATAGATTCCAAAAAACATTTGACTCATTTGTACAGATACAAAAGATACAAAAAGGTACAAAAACATACAAAAGTCTGATGTCACGTACCAACCAACTCAAGCACAGCTTTTTTCCCTGCTGCTGTCAGACTTTTGAATGGACTTACCTTGCACTAAATTGATCTTTCTCTATACTCTAGCTATGACTGTAACACTACATTCTGCACTCTCCTTTCCTTCTCTATGAACGGTATGCGTTGTCTGTATAGCACGCAAGAAACAACATTTTTCACTGTACGTTAATACATGTGACAATAATAAATCAAATCAAATCTAAGTGATTAGCTTGTACAATTCCTTCCAAATCAAAAGGGGAAGGCCTATAACCAGAAAACAAATGTTACAATCACAAGTGTGCAATATAAATGGGACCCAGCCCAGACCAATAATAGCCAAGAGAACCAGCTCTGATTCTATTTGAAGTGGTTCTGGTTGATGAAATGTGATATAAATGCTCGCTATTTTGCTCAATCGCACAGGGTATAGGCTTTCCTGTATCTGAGTCCTGAGAAACATGTGAATTCTGCTACCTGCCGTGGAAGAGATGCCAAAGAAGGGTCATCCAAATGTAATTCAACTATTTATTCCCAAATGTCATGCTTCAAACAATTCCCAAGCGTGTGATTCTTAAGATTACTCCCTCCTTTAAATAAATAGCCTCGTGTTTTGATCAAACACTACCATACCTCCCAAAAATTTTGGAGGAAAATTAGAAGCCCAACCCAATGTTAAATAAGTAATTTTGAGATGCATTACCTGTGGCACATTCTGTATTGATTTAACCACATCTAAGCTCTTTCTGGTCTTTTTGAAATCTATTTCCTTTGTGATTTACTTTTACAATGAAACACATACCACTTCCTTTGTAAATCTCAGTGCAGAGAGGGATGTCCGTAACGATTGATAGCATCAATCTTTAGTTAGTAGCAGTTTTGTAAATGGATGTTTAGTCTGGTTTTTTAGTCTCCCTGCGGTTTTTCTGGGGGGATTCATATCAGAACAACTTGACAAGACCATTTTTTCTTGTAGTCAATTAGTTGCGTGCACAACGATTTACATTGGGCTGATGATGAGTTAATGGAACATGAATAGAAATTAAATCCTCCAAAATTGTCACGGCGCATATAACTATTAAATTAATTGCTTTTAATGGAATGTTGCTAACAGGGCTCTATTCATCTGAATTGTCACACAATCCAGAGTATTATCAAAGGAAATATTTGTTCACTTACGGAGAGATTTTCCATCTTCCCTGGTTTCTATGTTTTACATTTTAAGATCTTTAATCAATTCTCCATGGAACCTTCTATTCACTGAAGCTCTTTAGTTCCTCTTCCATATCACTGTGGTTATGGGAGTGAGGATAACTCACCGTCACTCCTCATCTATAATGTTACAAGCAGGAATGGACACACGTTTTTCTTTGATGTGTTATACCAAATGTCAGCCCTGGATTCAGTAGGAAAGTGAGAAGATAAACTAAAACCAGCACCATTTTCAGTAATAATACGCCTTTTTGAGGAAGAGACAGCCATAGTTTTACCCTTAAGTTGACAGCATGCTTTGTCTTAAAGTGCTTGTAGCATCATAGCGATAGACAGCACCAAAACCAGCCCCACTCGTCAATGCCAGCCAGGTTTCCTAGGTTGAACTAGTCCTATTTGCCTGCATTTGGCCCATATCCCTCTAAATCTTTCCCATTCATGTACCTGTCCAAATGTTTTTTAAATGTTGTAATTGTATCCGCCTCTACCACTTCCTCTGGAACTCATTCCACATACGCACCACCCTCTATGTGAAAAAGTTGTCCTACAGATCCCTTTTAAATCTTTCCCCTCTCACCTTAAAGCTATGCCCTCTATTTTTCACTGGGGAAAAGACCTGAGTTATTTACCTTACCTATGCCCTGTTCACAAAGCTCAGACTCTTTGACATGGATATTCTTTCCCCAGCAACTGAGGGAGATGGTGGCTCCCGATAATAACTCATGGACGGCAACTTGAAAATAATGATGCATATCAATGCTGTTTAAATGTAGATCCAACATGGTAGGAACTGACATGCAATGTAATTGACTTCGTTTCCACAGCATTGGAATCTGAGTGCAGCCTATACTCATTGAGGGTACAGCCTCTTAATGTATGGCATTTGTGGGTGGGATTTTCCAGCCACGCTTGTTCCAATACTGGAAAATCCCGCCCAAGGTCAAGGGATCTTTGCATGTTTCACCGCCCCCCCCCCCCCCCCCCCCCCCACCCCCACCACACACCCATTACAATTCCCATGGTGGGCAGGATGGGAAAATTGCATAGCGAGGTCTTTGCAGTCATTGTACTGAATGCAGTTCCCATGAAGATTAGTTTATTGGTCAGTGAATACAATGCATTTGCACCAAGTTCACTTGCTTATGGTGGTCTGTCCAAAACAAAACCAGTTAGAATGTTAACTGGCTTTCCAACAAAACACAGCTGGTTTAAGTTAAAGGGACGCTGCCTTCACGAAAAGCTCTTTGATAACCCACTCTAATCAATTACATAAATTATGTCAATGATATCAATTGCACATGATGTCATCACTCATGGAAATAATTACCTCTCCGCTCTTTTGAAACAAAAAAGAAGTTGGCAAATAATTCCCATAAAGGCAATGACCCTTTAAGGCTACAGTGCAACTGTATAAATACTAATTCATAATCTTGTACTACTCATCGCAATTATAACAGACTATCTCCTTGTAGTTGGTACAGTGGCTAGCACTGCTGCATCACGGTGCCAGGTTCAATTCCGGCCTTGGACGGCTGTCAATAGAGTTTGTACATTCTCCCCATGTCTGCGTGGGTTTCCCTCCAGGTGCTCAGGTTTCCTCCCACAGTTCGAAAGCGATGCTGGTTAGATACTCTGGCCATGCTAAATCACCCCTAGTTTCAGGGGTATTAGCACAGTAAATGTGTGGGATTAAGGGATAGAGCCTGGGTGGGGCTGTTGTCAGTGTAACCTTGTTGGGCCGAATGGTCTCCTTCTGTACTGTAGGGATTCTATGATTCTAATTGCCCACCAGCAATTCATTTGACATTTCTGTTCAGTAAATTCATACAATCGTTGCTTTTTTATTGATGCAGGATGCCAATTACACCACAACAGTCACTATAATTCTAAAGAACAGATTTAGTTGTAAAGTGTTCTGAGACATCTCGAAATTGTGAGAGGTATAGAAGAGAAGAAACATCTCACAAAACAGTCCATTTTGAATCTTGCAGCTCTCTGAAACTCCAATGCAAGTAGACTGTTTTTTTAAACATTCTTTCACTGGATGTTTTTATCACTGGCAAGGCCAGCACTTATTGACCATCCTTAATTGTCCTTGAGAAGGTGGTGCTGAGCTGCCTTCTTGAACCTCTCTAACAGCACTGTTGGTAAGCCCACAGCGCTGTTAGAAAGGGAGTTCCAAGTTTTTGACCCAGTGACAGTGAAAGAACGGTGACATATTTCCACGTCAGGATGATGTGTGGCTCGGAGGGCAAATTTTCAGGCAGTGGTGTTCCCACACAATTGCTGCCCTTGTCATTCTTGGTGATGGAGGACAGGGGCTTGGAAGCTGCTTTAGAAAAAGCCTTGGTGAGTTGCAAAGTCCAATTCTCCTGCTTTCACCACGCCCTATTGTTTTTCAAATACTTATCCACTTCCTTTTTTATAAGCTATTGTGAATTTTCTGTCATGTAGAATTCATGGAAGACCATTCCAAATGCTTATAAACCTCAAAGATGTTCTCCCTCATTTATTTGATAATGATTACAATTTTCATCCTCTAGTTGAATATTCATTAACCAATGAAATAGATTTCCACTGTTGAACTAATCTACATGCCTCATAATCCTAAACAGTTATATCAGATAATTTTCTTTTGTTCTAGTGAAAGAAAGTAACATAAAATCTGAACTTTTTATTCATGTTATCTTCTTGGCAAATTTCTTCTGTAGTGGCTGGTAACACTCTTGCTTCTGAGTCAGAAGGTTGTAAGTTCAAGCCCTAGTCTACGAATTCAGCATAACAATCAAGGCTGATACTTCAATACCAACACTGAGAGAGTGCTACACTGTTGGATGCACTACATGAGATGTTAAATTGAGGCTCTGTCTGTTTTCTCAGTTGGATGTAAAAGATCAATGCACTATTTGAAAGAAGAATGGTAAGATAATGCTGGGGTTTGACCAATATTATCCCTCAAACAACATTGTTTAAAAGAACATAAGAACATAAGAAATAGGAGCAGGAGTAGGCCATCTAGACCTTCGAGCCTGCCCTGCCATTCAATAAGATCATGGCTGATCTGTCGTGTCTCAGTTCCACATTCCCGCCCTCTCCCCATAACCCTTAATCCCCTCGCTTATCAAAAACCCATCAACCCGTGTCTTAAAAATATTTAGCGAGGCAGCCTTCACCACTTCAACGGGCAGAGAATTCCAGAGATTCACCATCCTTTGAGTGAAGAAGTTCTTCCTCAACTCCGTTCTAAACCGCCCCCCCTTTATCTTGAGGCTGTGCCCCCTAGTCCTACTGTCCTTTCTGAGCGGGAAGAGTCTCTCCACCTCTATCCTATCCATCCCATTCATCATCTTATATGTCTCAATGAGATCTCCCCTCATTCTTCTAAACTCTAAAGAGGGAGGCCATGACCTAGTGGTATTATCGCTAGACTGTTGCTCCAGAAACCCAAAAGAGAAAATGTTGGAAAACCTCGGCAGATCTGGCAGCATCTATGAGGAGAGAAAAGAGCTGTCATTTTGAGTCCAGATGACCCTTTGTCAAAGCTGGATAAAGGGTCAGCTTTGACAAAGGATCATCTCGACTTGAAACTTCAGCTCTTTTCTCTCCTTACAGATGCTGTCTGACCTGCTGAGATTTTCCAGCATTTTCTCTTTTGGTTTCAGATTCCAGCATCCGAAGTAATTTGCTTTTATCTAGTGTTGCTCCAGAAACTCTGCTAATGTTCTGGGAACCCGGGTTCGAATCCTGCGAGGGCAGATGGTGGAATTTGTATCCAATAACAAATGCCTGAAATGACGAATTTACTGATGACCATGGAACCAACGTCAGAAAAATCCATCTGGTTCACTAATATCCTTTAGGAAAGGAAATCTGCCGTTCTTACCTGGTCTGACCTGGATATAACTCCAGAGCCACAGGTATGTGGTTGACTCTCAAACGCCCTTCAAGAGTAACTAGGGACGGGCAATAGATGCTGGACAGCAAAACCCATGTCCCATGAATGAATTTTAAAAAATTATCTGATCATTGTAATTTTGTTGTTAGTGAGAGCTTGCTGTGTGTGCAAACTCTGAAGAAGGATCACATGAATTCAAAACATGTTTCTCTTTCCACAGATGTTGCCAGATTGGCTGAGTTTTTCTAGTACTTTCCATTTTACTTGGTATGTGAAAATTAACTGCTATGTTTCCTAAATTACAAC
This sequence comes from Carcharhinus amblyrhynchos, assembly GCF_965287045.1. Taxonomy (NCBI): domain Eukaryota; kingdom Metazoa; phylum Chordata; class Chondrichthyes; order Carcharhiniformes; family Carcharhinidae; genus Carcharhinus; species Carcharhinus amblyrhynchos. The sequence continues at coordinate 13,732,912 of NC_137339.1, forward strand.
AGAAATAATTCAAAAACGTTTCAATGAACGTAAAGTGCTTACGGACATTCTGAATGGGAATGGTGCTATATGAATAAAAATCTATCTTTATGCTTTCTTTTGGTCTTAACACTCTTTTAGATATTGCAGCCAAAATCTACACAAAATTCTAGTTGCAACCTAGACAATGTTTTGTATTTCATACATTGTATTTGATACATTAAATTAAACTTATTTGAAGCATTCCCACTTACTGGATGTTTTCTTTCCTTTTGCTCCTGAAAAGTACCATTTTCCTATTTCTCCTCTTTAAATTTTATCTGCCGTTTATCTTCCCAATTTATCTTATTTATGTCTTCCTTGAGGCATTTGCGTTCTTTTTTTGCTTCTGCAAATTTTGTTGTGTCCCTCTACCCAAATCCAGATGAGTACCAGTTGATGGGCATTTTGAAGGATGCAAAGCTGCACACCCCCATTAACCACTCCTCCATTAACCGATACTCTGTATTTTCTGTCCTTCATCCAGATTCTTATCAAAGGTCAATGACCTGAAACATAACTCTTGATTCTCACTTGCCAAATGCTGCTTGACTTGCTGAGTTTATTCAGCGCTTTTTTTACTTTTTTTCTCAATCTTTTAATACCTTGTGCCTAGTCACATCTTAATACATCTTATTAAATACCTTTTCTAAACCTATTTATACTACATCCACTACAATTGTTTCCTAATACAACCCGCTATTTCCTCAAAGATTTCAATTAGACAACTCCTGGGCTTTCTATTTGCTTAAAAGTTGTTCTGACATCTATCAGTTCTGATGAAAATGTGCAATCCTAAAATACTGGGTTGAAATTTTTAAAGCTTATTTATTTATTAGTGTCACAAGTGGGCTTACATTGACACTGCAATGAAGTTACTGTGACACACTCCGGCACCTGTTTGAGTACACTGAGGGAGAATTTAGTGTGGCCAACACACCTTACCAGCATGTCTTTCAGACTGTGGAAGGCAACCCGAGCACCCGGAGGAAACCCACACAGACACGGAGAGAACAAGCAAACTCCACGCAGACAGTGACCCAAGCCAGGAATCGAACCCAGGTCCCCGGGGCTGTGAGGCAGCAGTGTTAACCACAGTGCCACCATGCAAATTTCCCACCGGTTTCAAGGTCCCGACATCAGAGTGAAGAGCACCTCCTGTTCCTGCACTTGCTAGCGTAGGACAAGCCTGACAACTTTACCACAGGTGGTCTGTTAATAGGCTGGCTGCAGGCCTAGTGAAATTCAATTATAATTACGTGAATATGTTCTCAATAAATACAATGGCCCCACATTCACAGGGAAAATATCAAGAAGATCAATGTGTACATTGTTATTAGTGTGTAAGGGAAATGCACTGATTGGTGCCAAGGAAGAGATACAGCATGGGTTGCTGGATGATTTACACTGTTCTGCTGTTAGTCTTACAAAATTTGAAATCTCCGTCAACCTACCTATGAAGTTCAAGACATTTTTGCTGTTGGAATGAATTAAATTCACCACAGAATTTTAGGCCCTAAGGATGTAAAGACTCGCTTCATGTTGAGATTTCAGTTCACGCAAAGCCACTCAACCTCAGAGATCCAGAAAAGGGACAACAGAAGCTGTGGTGTCTCATTTCTGCAGGTAATAAATTGTTTCTTGAGGTTTCCCTGTCTTTTCCTTGGTCTCCTTTTCTCCCCCCTCGTCTCACTAAGCCCAATCTTTTTTTTCCCTCTTTATACAGCTTTGTTTAACTGATTTGATTTGAATTCAGCCTATTTCCACTTCCACTGTTCCTCTATTTCTGTCCTCAGATGTCCTTTAGGGCGGTACGGTGGCATAGAGGTTAGCACTGCTGCCTCACAGCGCTAGGGACCCGAGTTTGATTCCCAGCTTGGATCACTGCCTGTGCGGAGTCTGCACGTTCTCCCTGCAACTGCATGGGATTCCTCCGGATGCTCCAGTTTTCTCCCACAGTCGGAAAAGCGTGCAGGTTAGGTACATTGGCCGTGCTAAATTCTCCCTCAATGTACCCAAACAGATACCAAAATGTGGTGACTAAGAGATTTTCACAATAACTTCATTGCAGTGTTAGTGTAAGCCTACTTATGCTACAAATAAATAAGCTTAAAAATTTAGTTAAGGATATAAACTATTGGTCGCGCTGTTCATCAATGTCCCAGATGCCCCATCGACCTTGCGCTATTATGAGCTCACACTTCCAGTCATTTGCTGTGCAAACAGGTTTTCCGGGTAAATTTTGCAGGACAAGATCTAACAAACTGAGCCAGTTGCAAAAAGCCTCACTCCAGCTAACTCTGAATATTATCACAGTAAAACTATTTTCGTCAACATGGTTGCTTTAATTCTGATTTCTTGACTGGTACATACGGTAAATGTAGCATCAGTAAACTAGTCCACTGCTGTGATGAGAGTGGGTTTTTGAATCCTTAATGAAAAAGGTTCCCTTGTTATAATTCAATTTAACATCACTGTTCAAGACTTCAAACTCTGTGCACCATAGCAACACGTAGACCCTTATTGTAGTTACTGAGCCTGTTGGGAATGGTTGGCTTTTCTCTTTGCCAGATACATATTTATTCCTTTGAAAAGGTACTCTGTACTCACATTTTTAGCTCTTGGATTGCTTCAGGCACAGACACAAAGCATTGATATCTCTATGCAGCAGAGTTAGTCTAACAGATGGTCAGAAATCACATTGCGGCAGATATTGTCAATATAGAGACACGGGGCTCCCTATGACATCTTCAAACAAGGATTTAATTGGTGAAAGGAAATAAGAGGCTGTCCTTAACACTGGGTCCAATTTTCCACCTGCTGTAAATCATTTTAATGCACTTAATAAACATGAAATGCTGTCACCCATTTCTATGCACAGTCAGCATGACTCACTCCTAGATCTTCAACAAATAACCATCAACCACTCCTATATATTTACTGAGAGAATCATTGACTTCTTTGCACATGGTAAATGCCGTCCACCTAGTTCTTGACATTCAATAAAATTTATCCTGTCCCATATACTTGATAAGTACCAATTACTCAGTGCTATATACTTGATAGGCGCATTTCAACTACTCTTATGCCAGTATTAAATGGCCATCACTAATTTCTATATATTTGATAAGTGGTTTTGATTCTACTATAAAGGTAGTAATGGTGTCACACGGTGACACAGTGGCTAACACTGCTGCCTCTCAGTGCCAGGGACACAGATTTGATTCCCAGCTCAAGTCACTGTCTGTGTGGAGTCTGTACATCCTTCCCATGTCTGCATGGGTTTCCTCCGGATCCTCCAGTTTCCTCCCACTGTCCAAAAGAGGTGCTGGGTAGGTGCACTGGCCGTACTAAATTCTCCCTCAGTGTACCCGAACAGGCGTCAGAGTGCAGTAATTAGGGGATTTTCACAGTAACTCATTGCAGTGTTAATGCAAGCCTACTTGTGGCACTAATAAAAAAACTTTAACGTAGATAACATATACTCTTGTAAATTAAAGTGACAATATTTCTGAGGTGGAACTTAACAAGTTCAATCACCTCCTGGAGTAAAGATTTGTGCAAGCCACTGACAGTATAATCCAGCATCTGTAAAGCAGCCAGCACCTTGTGCTCCTGATGTCTGTCAGCAGAAAGTTTTTAGCACTTGATAAAAGCAATGTTGTGATACTGCCTACTGATGTCAATGTCAAATCTCACTCATCGACAGGAGCACACCAAATTTAAAATTCTGAGAAACACCCTGCTTATTCAAAACATATATTGATTTATTTTAACTTACCAAATGCAAAGCATATCCATCAGCACACAAAAGCAAAATTTTGCTGGAAATTTGAGGTAAAAGCAAAAAATTACCAGAAATGTTTCAACAGGCCAGGAAGCATCTATGGAGGAAAAAATCAGGTCAATTACCCTCCAGTAATGCTGCCTGACCTTAAAAGTTTGTTTATTAGTCACAAGGCTTATATGAATGTTGTAATGAAGTTACTGTGAAATTCCCCTAGTCATCACACTCTGGCACTTCTTCAGGTCAGTGCACCGAACCAGCATGTTTTTCAGACTGTGGGAGGAAACCAGAGCAAGCCCACACAGACATGGGGAGAACGTGCAAACTCCAGACAGGCAATGACCCAAGCCAAGAATTGAACCCAGATCCCTGGCGCTGTGGAGCAGCTGTGCCACTGTGCTGATCGGCTGAGTATGTCTAACATTTTTGGACTTTATTTAGAACTATCAGCATGTTTACTTCCATGCAATCATGTATAACTGTATGTTTATGTGGAATAATCATATTGCATTAGTCAATATCTTTATATTCAGTGTAAATGTCAGAACATTTGTGTTTATTCTTTATTAATTTACACTTTAAAAGTAAACTGGATGAACACTTGTGTGAATGGGGGAATGGGACTGATTGGATTGTTCTACAGAGATGGGCCAAATAACCTTCTTCTGTGCACTGATGATTCTATGATACTAATAGACATAATTCTCTCATGGCCCACACTGACAGGATCAATGGCAGGCTGGGGTGGGCTTTGAGAGAACTTGGTGAGAGGCCCAAAATTCGATTACATACAAGCGTGAATTTAAATTGGGATCTTCCGAATGTGCATCTTCCAAATGTGCCCGCCATACAGGATCAGGAATCCCACTGGAGGGCCACTGTAAAACTGATTTGCATCCTGCTAATGGGATGCAGATGAAGGTTTGACCAGAGTCTTATCTCCAGGTCCAAATTCCCGTGATGACAGCAGGAAAACAGGTTGGTCCAGAATGCATCTGGATCAATGTGACATGCGAAAGGACCTATCCGAACAAGACCTGGCGATGTCTTCGGAATTCAGGATGGAGCTACTGCTTACCCTGGAACATCACTGCAGTACAGACTGGTGGTGCATCCATCAGGTGGACCTTCCAGCTTCAGTACTATCCAAGAGGCCCATCTTCCATCTTCCCAACATTCCTGGAGGTCCATCTTCCATTTGCGCAGTGTTCCTGGAGATTCATCTTCCACCTTCATAATGTTTCTGGAGATCCATCCTCAGTGTTCCTGGGGGCCCATCTTCTTTCTTCAACGATGAGTCCGGAACATCAGGCAGCTTTTAAATATCACTCCTATCTATGACTGTGGGTTGTGCATCGTGAAGCATGCCCTGCACAGAAGATGGTGCACAATGTCTAAATGCATAATTAATTATGCCGGGCACGGAAGTCGTGGCGTGGTTTCCTGTCATCCTCTACAGTTGGAAACACTCCTCACTTCTGCTCCACCACAGGAGTTAGACCTAGATGAGTGAATTGGCTTACAGTATAGTAACTATCTATTTTGATATATCTACGTAAAATATAACTGCCACTGTATTTCATGATGATGACAATATAACTGTCAATGTATCTATTAAGTGCAATTTTGTTGTACTTACATATATTGTAATACCAGTATATTTTTATAGTGTAACCAACAGTGTACTTTTGTCAGAATGTTTGCACACACTGTGAGTCTATTTTCTGTGCAGTTGGAAGCTTTTCATGTGCATTCTATTTACGAATAGTATAACCCAGTATAACCATCAGTTTCTTGTTATTGTAACTGCGAAAGTAACTATTGATATAATTGTGTTCAATATTACTGTTGTATGCATGCCAATGTATTTATGTTCAGTATGGAAGTTCAAACATTTACTTTGTATATTAAATATATTTATATACAGTTTCAAGTTCAATGTATTTATGTATGGTCCATGCATTTCTGTGTGGTACGATTATAATGCTGCATTTACATAGCAACTTCCTGATTCAGACTAGTCATTGCAGTATCAGTTCCAGCCAAGCAGCACCTTGTTTATACAACCTAGATGAGCTTCTGCCCAGGAAACAACTTTATATACATAGGAGTATGCATATAACAACTGAGGTGTCCGTGATTAAAATTTAAATGTTTAAAGCAGTCAAGAGAGAGCTGTCTGTGTAATCATTTGAAGTATGTTATACATGGTACAGAATACAGCCAATGCAATAATATTCATTATTAGTGATTCACCCCGGACTACTGCTAAATATCTCAGTCTATGCATTTTAAAATTAAAAAACATTTGCATGCTACAGAAATCCATGAAAAACCACAAAGCATTCCCTTGGCAACCATGCTATAATTAGTTAATGTGCCAACAAGGAGCCATGCAAAGTTTTGAGCTGGATGGTTCCTCACTTTGATTATTGTACAGTAATAATATATGCAGGAGCTTTGCAAATCAAGTACAATGTCACCTGATCCAGTTATTCAACTCCCTATTGTCCAAATCTCTTCACTATGCCCTATCAGACCTTTAACTTAAGTTTATGGGTAGTATACAATAATGCAACATATTCTATGATTGTGATCTCCTTCAAAAATTCTAACATTACTTGCTTCATAGTACGTCTGCCTTCAATTTTAGTAGCATTTTGCAATTTTTTCTGCATGATACCGACCCTGGTACAATGATGCCACTCAGCGTTTTGTCACTACTGTCTCTGTTGACCTCTCCACTGTCTCTAAATAATTAGACTGTTTGTCGAACATTCAAGTTCTGGATGAGCAGAAATCTTGGCCAATTAAACACGGGGAAGAGTGAAGCTATCATTCTTGGTCTTGGCTATCAAACTCTTGTTTGCTCGACCCCAACTCCATCCCCTTTCCATGCAACTGTCTCAGGCTGAACCTCAATGTCAGGTTTGACCAACTTTCAACCATATATCAACACCATCTCTAAGACCACCTCTGTAACATTCTACCCTCTGTAAACTTAAGGTAATCCAAAATTCTATACCTATGTCCTAACTCTCCCCAAGTTCCATTCACCCACCATTCCTGTGCTTGATAACTTATTTTGGCTCCGAGTTAAGCAGTGCCTTGATCTTAAATTCTCACCCTTGATTTCAAATCTCTCCATGATCTGACCTCCACTGGTCTTGTAATCCCCTCATGCCCGCCAAGATATCTGCACTGCTCTAACTCTGGCCTCCTAAGCATCCTCAATTTCTATCGCTCCACCATTGATGGCCATACTTTCAGTTGCATAAGGTTCTTCCGCCCACCACCCTTTCTGCCCATTTCCTCCTTCAAAGACACTCATCCAAACCCACCTCTTCATCCACCCTTATATCTCCTCACATGGCTTGTGTCCTATTATGATCTATAATGCTTCTGTGGAGCATCTTGGGACATTCCATTATGTTAAAGGTGCTATATAAAACCAACTTGTTGTTGTACTGCTACTTAATTATTTCTGCTCATGTATAATTAAAGATATATGAGACCTCTTAAATACAAAACTGATCTCCCAACTTGCTTTGTCATCATTAAGCGCTTAAAACTTCATTGTCCATGTATGATTTGGTCCAGTTTATAAATGGGAAGCAAAATCGTATCCAAATGTAGCCCCTATTCATAAATTATCATAACACTCCTGACTAATACCAAAGGGACAGGTCCATTGGAACATTACACTCAACATAAAATGTTCTGTCTCCATCGCAACTCTCGCCAGAAAATATAAAATGTTGCTAAATTCTTCCTGTCCATAATTTTGACAAGAAAGTCAAAACACAAAGATCAATTTTCTATCTAATTTCAACAATGAGCAGATTTTCCCATATGTTACGCAAAACTACCTGCATAATATTTTGCAAAAATAACAATAAAATATCAATGAAGAATCTACAAACATATCACAACAGCACATGAATGCTGGTCCATGGGCAGAAGTCTGAAGATGGCACTGAAGTCATGAGCGTGTATAGTATTAAAATATATTTGCTGCCTAAGTCAGTATATTCATATATAGAACAATTGTACTCGAATTTGCTTATGCATGTAATTCTGAAAATGTGTGCTGCATACCTGTATTGCTGTTCTCCTCTACTGTAATTGTTTAAGTCAGGTGGAAATAATTGTACAAGATTTTTATTTAATAAAAAATTAGATTGCAAACGGGCTTAAGGTGCAACATCATTCTAAGCTGCATTTACTGCAAAAGACAAATGCTGAAATTGTAACAGTGCCTTCAATACCAAGACCTACAGAATCATCATAAAATGTGCAATACTGCATTAAACAGCTTAAAAAATATACCATTAGACCCATGGAGCTAAGACTCGGTGAACAGATTTAAAATTCTTAAGTGTGGGTCTATTACAGGCTGCATTTTTAAAAGAATCTCTAATTTACCCTTATGCAAATTTCAAAACACAAGGAGTAATAAATGTCAAGAGGATGAAGAAACGAAGATAATAAAATTCTTGACTATTGTTCATAAATAAAGTGTTTATCCATTCCATAGATGGATAATCTAAACATAAAAGTGAGTTTGCCCTATGTAACACAGTATAATTTCTGTTTATTAATTAATATTATTAAGTTTATTTGCATGCCTTAGAACTATTAATGAATTTATGTGGATGGTGTATATATCAAAGTTATTAAAAATCTCACATTTTATTTATCTCTTTTGTGATTCCATTATTTTGTTCTTTTTAGCTGTTATCATTATAAGTGCTGATTTTGTTGTTATTCGTGTGAGATTGACTTTTAAAAAAGAATGCTCAAATGCAAAGTGGGGTGAAATGTTCTGTACTTTTTAAAAAAATTTCCACATTTTGAGTCAATGGCCTAATCAAGCAGCCAGTCATCACCGTTTCAGCAGAGCCCTGAAACAAGAGTACGGCAGCTAACCTAGGGAATTTAAGCTCAGCGTATTTGAACCTTTTCGCTGTCATTAAGACACCATTATAATTATTTGTCGCCTAAATCTAGTTTATCTCCATTCACCTGATTAGAACAGGGTGTTGGTGAAAATCCATTAGGAGCAGCATGATCAGTCAGGAAGGAAAGAGGAGCCCCTTTGTCTTGCTGAATTATCTGTATTTTCATTGTCCTCTGACTGAATCTTTCAGCTAAGGAGTGTAGCAAACAAACTAAAAGCCCAGAAGCTGAGCCCTGTTTCTCAGAGTTTCCTCCTCTGTCAGCAGCTATGTGTTTGCTGAACATTTAAAGCCTTTCTTATAGAAGTGCTGCTTCTTAACAACCATCTTCCGCCACAGCTTAAATAATTTCTTCTTTTTTGTTTAAAAAAAATCTGCAGTTCCACACTTGACTCCACACCAAACTCTGTGACTACCTAACACCTATTATTTAAATATATGGCAAATACTCTTGGAAACAGCTTTTCCATAGCATTTGCGACTAAGTTGTACAAATTCTATTTGTTGTTTTAATTCCTACCATGGTTCATTTTTACAGCCATGCTTTAAGACCTTACAAATTTCATGCTTCAAATTACAGTGTAAAAAATCTTACATATACATGATAAGCGAACTATAGTTGGTTTAAATGCACTCCTTAAATGTTATGTAACAACCCGCTTATGACTACCCATTAGTTTCAACAATACCTCTTTGCCAAACTGTCCCTCTTGTTTAGGGACCGGGCTGAATGTAAATTTAATGGCATTCAGATTTTATTTTTTGGATTTTTTTAAAGCCTCTGCACTTTCAATGAATGGTCCGATTATTCCCTTGTCTTTTCAATATGTTCATGACAAAATAGAAGATATTAAATATCCACACTTTACTTCTAACATATTGCATTTCAAGTGTTCTATTCTAATACAAATATATGTGTGCAGATATATAACTGTTCAGTAAATGATTCACATATTTTTTGGTTACCATCTATTCATAAATTGAGCTTGGATTTTATTCCAGAATACTTTGAGTTTCTGGGCAGTCAGAATAAACATTTTCATCAGCCCAAAGTGTAATGCAGGCCAGTCATTAACACAGGTTCCTAGCACCAAAAGGGTATATTTCAATGGTGCACATGTCAGTCATTTTTGCAAAGAACCCCCCCCCCCAGATTGTCTAAAATATAAGACTTAAATGGAATTGCTTCAGGTTCAATTTGTCAGGGTAGCTCGTCTCCTCCGTATCAAACAAATGTCTGCATCATGATGTTCTTAACTCCTCATTCCAGTTTTTTTTCCACGGTCGATGCTAATTAAATTTTAAACAACTTGATAGCTGACGTCTGTTTAATGTTTATGATGTCCAGCAAAAATCTTCCTGATCCAAATTCAAAAAACTAAAAATGCATAAAACAGTTTGAAGATATGTTAAGATCTATTATACCTACGCAGCTTCAAATGCTATATATTGCTATTTTAAAATTATAAATTGATTTAGATTGAAGATTGCATTAATAGCAATTGCTTCAATAATAAGGATATTTGGATACACTCAATTTTGGACTACAGACTTGTATTTTTTGCTGCATTTCATATCATGGTAAAAAAAAACTTCTCTCCAAAAACCTTAATCATGTAAATGAGAGTCTTTTGAAAATTCTGGAAGATTGCAACATAGTGTATCATCAATGCTGATAGGAAGAGGGACCTTTTAAAATATTACCATAATTTTTACACCTTATTCATGGTTCACAAGACTTAACATCAGGAGTTTAAAAAAAAGACAAAATAAGCTGAGAAATATGTTTTGGAATAAATTCAGAATGCAGAAATGTAAAGGCTTGAAGAACATTTTAAGAGCAACAAAATCATATTGTTCCCTACAGACGCATCTCTAAGAAAATATTGTTTATTATCTATTTTCTGCAAATCTAGATGAATATAATTGATATGTTCTACGTATTGCTGCGTGTGGACATTGAGAAAGCCTCTAGACTTACATAAAGCACATAAACTTCTCTTGTCTCAGTAGCTTCCTCGTATATTCAAGTATTCACAGATAAATCCTTCGTATCCTCGTGTGTAGCACAAGCACATTCGCAACATTTATATTCTCCTCACAGGCAACCTACAGATTGAGAATGCCTACAGTCTTATGCGGTTCACAGCCTTCCACTGTGCGTGTTAATACTCCTCGCTTATCTGACACACCTTTGTTGTGCTGTAACTATTTGTTTTTCATCTCTACAATCTACAACCAAAAAAGTAAGCCCCTACCCCCCCCCACTAAAAAAAATCCGAGCATCTTCGCATCCGGAATCACATTGCATTATCTGTAACTTTTTATTTGCTTAGCATGATCTTTACTCCTGTTCTTTCCAACACGCTCTCTCTCGCCGTGTTTAATTGCTCATTTGTCCCTGCCAGTTCTTTTTTTTCACACCGATTGTCTCAATAAACGTAGATTTCTCGTTCTGATCGCCGAGATCCCAAACCTGACTGCCTTTGTCGGTGCCTGCGTCCTGGGGTATCGTAATTACTCTTACCAAACCCCAACTTGCAAATAAGACTACTTCAGACTGCGATACACGCCACAAGAGCAATTGTTCCGTCCTCGAGTATATTTGTGATTTTTGTTCCCCCCTTTTTAACAGAGCCCGGGGAGATACAACGAACATCGGCAAACAAAAGTCGCTGAGTTGCACGCATTTCGCAAAAGATTATTTTTCCTTTAGCGTTAAAGCAACATTTTACACATGGCCCTGTGTGTAAAAGACCCAATGCACCAAGAGGCAACGGCCAACTTACTTACCGCTACCCAGGCCGATGTTTGTGTGTGTCTCCAAGGAAGAAAGACTAACTCTGCAGCTGTTGGTATTCTGCAGAACTGTCGACAGTCTGGAGAGTGGCTTTGCTGTTCCACACAAAATTAAACAGCAGCAGGAGCACACTCACGGTTCCAGCACCGATTCTCGTGTTGAAGGACTCTTCTGGGCTTCTCTCCTGACTTCCACTGCGCTTGGCAAATCTACTTCTACTGAGCTGTTCTCAAATGAAGATGAAGGTCTATATTTCCATGACATCTCACTTGTGCTTCAGGCTATATGAAGTGCATTTTTTTTATAAAAACACACGGGGCTTCTCTGGCAGAGCAGTGTACGCACACTGACTGACTGCTCCGGCTGTTAGATGTTACATGCAGTCACTGCAAAGCAGTGTCCCAAATGAGACTTGCACAACTCTCCCTAGACCCAGTGGACGCAAGCTGACTTGAAGAAAAGCCAGATATGACTCCGAGCAGAAGACATTGAGAAATTCCACGGCGAATCCTCCACCTCCCCACCCCCCCCCCCCCCCACCTCCCTCCCCAACTACAGCAGCACCCCACCCCCACCCCAATCTCTTCCCTCTTGATCAATCCCCCGGCCAGACTTTGAATCTAGCTCAATTAGATATTATCTGTAACCCTTAGACAAAGGCAAGAGCCCAGAGCTGAATGGCAGAAAGCTTACCTTTATTTGCTTAATCAGTCTGCTACTGTGCCCACACCAATTGTGATTTTGCTTTTCTCTCCCCTCGGCCTTAATTTTTCACGGTTTAGATGGAACAAGACTTCATTTTATTGTGCGGACGAGGGTTTTGAAATGAATATTTCAGGTAGGCTTCCCCCCCCCATCTATCTTTTTTTTTGTTTGAAAATGATTCTAAAAAGCCCAAGTGCCAATAACTCGTGGCGCAATGTGCACAGAGTGAGCGAATCGTAAAACTGTAAGTGAGAAGACACAGTGAATGTTTAACTGCCTGGGAAGGCGAGTTGCCAGCATCCACTTTATCTATAGCGTTGACGAAAAGAGGCTCGCTGAACTCACCTTCAAAAGAGTCATTTCACCAACAGAGTTGAGCTGTGATTTACCATAAAAAAACACAATCCTTATACCCCCCCCCACACACACACACATGAAAAGACGTATTGGAATCTCAGCAGAGCTGTGATTTATACCATTGGGTTTATTATTTTAGTAAATACTTTATAATAATTTGTTTGCAATATATCAAGACACCAAAGACTTGAAATGAATTTCAAGGTAGTTACAGAACGCCGCCTGCAAAGGTCAATCATTCCCTCTAAGCGCAACAATCTCAAGTTGATGGGCAGTCTAGACAAAAAAGTGCTTATTAAAATGATCGTTTTCTCAAAAATGTGTGTACTTTTACATTAGTTGGATTCTATAATTTTTAACAGCTGGAATTAACAACAACAAAATCAGTATGCCGAACTGACTTTGGTAATTGCACAAACCTGAAATGACTTTTCTCCGTTTTTAAGGTCTACACGGTTGTGGAAATGGGAAGGGTTTCCTTGCTGATGTCAGGTTGCGCCTGTGTCTGAGACGTCGTGTGTTTCTCTCAGTTATTTTCACAGTAACTTCATTGCAGCGTCAACGTAAGCCTACTTGCGACACTAATAAATAAAGTTGAAACTTTATTTTTGCAGTGGAAGCCTGTTTGATTTGTCTTCACCGAGGCCCACGTGTTTTTGTTTTGGTTTTGCGTGGTTTGAGAAGCAATCTTGTGAGAGGACATGGCCAAAGTTAGCAGAACATTTGCAGAAGTTAGCAGAACACTGCCCATTACTCAACAGGCAGAAGGGATGAAGCATGTGCATCATTTGCAGACGGGAGCTCTTTTAATTTAGTTTTGGGGGGGTCGGGTGTAATCAGAGAAAGCTTTAAAGTTCAGTTGCCAAATTACTTTGATTTAATAAATGAACATCAAGGTATAAATTCATTTGTGTTAGAGAAAAGAATAAATTGAAAGAAACTAAATTCCACGGGTGAAATTTTTGCTGTCCACTACGTTTAACACTCAAGTATACTGAAGTCTGATTTGAAAGAACCACCTTAGTCTCTGTTTGGGAACAAGGTACGTGTGACATATATTTCGAATTACCCACAAACTACTCAATAGTCAAACACGCCACAGAAAGTGTGGAATGCTTGTGTACTCCACGGGGCTGCAAATCTTTACTTCCAATCTATTGATTTAAGAAAAAAAAACTCCTTAAAATAAATGATAGTTCACAAATCTCCAGCACAGCGGGGTTTTTTTTCTCTCTCCCCCTGCATTGCAATTTAATAAACGACTACACAACTACCAAGCGCTAAATGAAGCTGTCACATACTAGCCGCACGATAGAGAGAGAGAGAAAAGCTCCAGCTTTCTCCGGTAATTTAGTATCAGGTAGCCAGTTTTAATTCGGAAGCCCTTTTTTCAATTAAGCAAAATAATAGGCTTTGTGCCGTTTAGTGACCAGGTGCAGAAACGCTGCTCAGTTTTGAAAAGCTCTGATCAGATGGTCCTGCTCCAGAGATCTCACTAGTTCCTAGGTAGTAATTTGGTGACAAGTCGCATCGGTGATTGTAATGATGCGCTTTGACCACCCCGAACAGCCTTTTGTTACGCAGAACTTCAACTGGTAGACTGCCACTCAACACCAAAAAGTCATCGGTTTATTTTTATCCATCAGTGACTCTCTATTGACAGAATATGAAATTGTTCTTGGATTCTCAGTATCAGTGATAATGATATCCCGGGTTAATCATTATTCATAGAATCATAGAATCTCTATAGGACAGAAGAAGGAGGCAATTCGACCCATTGAGCTGTACCGACAACAACCCCACCCAGGCTCCACACCTACGTATTTGTCCTGCTAAACCCCCTGACACCAAGGGGCAATTTAACATGGTCAATACACCTAACCCGCACATTTTTGGATTACCAATTGGCAATTCCAAAAGCTACAAAAAGCGGTCACGGTGTTTATAAAGACCACTCCGAAATAGAAGTGAAATTAGAAGGTGAATTCAGCAATGTCAAGTCACCACCTCAGGGACACAGTGCACTGTCCCGTGCACTGTCTTTCTCGGTGACCTGTGCTCCCGTTCGGTGCCGCTTTGTTTTTACTGGGAGCGTGGGATCCATTGCAGTTAGACCCTGGTTGATTCAGCCCACCGGATCCAGAGAGAAAGCCCAAAGTGCGAAAGAAGCAAGTTCCAAATCGGGTGAATGGTCTCCAAATGAAAACATGAATCTGTCTTCTCTCTTTCAGCTGACGGGATTTAGGCGTATTTCCTTTCGCTTTATTCTTTTTTTAGAAACAGGCTCCGTCCTCCAACTCGTTCCTTTCAGTTGCGAGTTGCATTGATAAAATCACAGCTGGAGTTTCAGAGTATCTTCTAAACTACATTGAAAAGATATTTCCAACTCGACAGTAACGCTGTGTCTGGACATGGAGGGGAAAGTGAGGTTGAATACTAGTCTAAACGCTTGTTAAATATTTACTTTCGGGGGGCAAAAAAACCGAAAGGCTTCGCTTCAAATCCGCAATCATGCAAGTGGTGTAGTGCATTCGATGAACAACTTTTGCAGCCTTTGATTTGATTTATTATTGTCATATGTACTAGTATTCAATGAAAAGTATTGTTCCGATACAGACAAAGCATACTGTTCATAGAGAAGGAAAGGAGAGGGTGCAGGATGTAGTGTTACAGTCATAGCTAGGGTGTAGAGAAAGATCAACTTAATGCAAAGGTAGGTGCATTTAAAAGTCTGACAGCAGCAGGGAAGAAACTGTTCTTGTGTCGCTTGGTACGTGACCTCAGACTTTTGTATCTTTTTTTCCCTGACGGGAGAAGGTGGAGGGGAGAATGGCCGGGGTGCGTGGGGGTCCTTGGTTGTGCTATGGGACAGACTGTTTTTTTTTCACACCTGCGGCAGGGCTTTGTCGGGGGATGGATGCTGAGCGGAGGCCCATAACCTTCGCAGGGAGGAACGGGAGGGAGAGTAACTTCAGGCTGGTCATGTGCATCCTCGCAGTGTCTGGTTTCACAGCACCACTGCAAAGGCCAGGGAGCAGGCCAGCTTCGGTGGCTGCAGATGGTGTCCGAGACGGGGAGACCGTTCGAGAAGGGAGGAGAAATTGTTGGGGGGGGGGGGGGGAAGAAAAAGACAATTGTGTCTATTGCGGCGTGGCTTGGTTTCTCTTTGAATTAGCATCTATATATTGCCAGACAAAACTGATGCTGATGGCTTGTACCAACAGAAATCACCATATAGCAACCTGAGTCCTCATCAGTACCTGAATCCTCTGTCTCCCTCACCAATGTTAACTCTGTGCCCTGTTCCATCTGTGATACCCGTCTAAAATACTATTTCTCATCAAAGATTTCTTAAGCACAACACACACATTTCGAGAGAATCATCGTGTGGCCTTCCTTTCTCTGGTGTGTGACAAAAGATATTGGTCGACTGAAATGTTCAATGTAACAAAAATAAAATAAATGCCCAGCAAGTGGATCCCAGTGGAGTGAAGTGAGGCGGACAATGTGCATTTTGTCGTAATTCGCTGTCCATTATGAAATCCGATTCTCCCCCCAGCACCCTCTCCCCAGAACAGTACAGCACCGAAACTCCGAATGCTTTTCAACACTTTGGAGCCACGGCAGGGTCAAGTTCAAGCAAGCAGCTGAGAAAGCCGTTTTACAACCCACCCCAAGACTCAATCCAATCGAGGTTCGTCACTCACCTCGCTCACCGCTGAGGAACATCACGGGGAATGGGCAGCTGGGCGTCAGAAATAGCTCCATGGTGCAGGCTCGGTATTATCCCCCCAAAAAAGTTCGATGCCAGAAACAGGCTTTGGCCACAAGGCTCGCAACACACCTAGATTTTAACTTGAGTCGCAGCAGGCAGCCTATGAGTGCGGCTGCGGGCCACCTCCCATATAAGGAAAATCAGGGTAAACTGATCAGCCCCTTCAGGCCGTCTTCCCAGGAACAACAACACAAGCGGAAATAATCCTCTGTTTTCAAATAAACCAAGCATTACCGAAAATGATCGAGATAAGATTACAGCCAGATCGCACTGAATATTTATTAGGCCATAAACTTCATCGGCGCAGTTACAGATTTACTTTCAGCCCCCTTAACAGTCTCTCTACTGGGCTTTCTGTCAAGCTGGGTTTCTCACTGCATGTTTTTGTGATTATTATTTTTTATATTAATGGATATTAAAGCGTTCTATCGCAATCGATCAACAAACTGAGGGATCACAACCAATTTAGAAAACAACGCATTTCTGAATGAAATTGATTTGCTGGTTGCAAAAGGAAGCTTCAAACACGTAAATGGACAATGCTAAAATTGCAGACCGACACATTCCACGTGTTAATTGTTGGTGTGCTAATATGGCATACAGGTTCCAGCAAGCATGCAGGACTGGGAGATTTGTTGAGGTGTTTGAACTTGGTGGATTCCAGATTCTCAGAAACATGTTTCCTTGCTGCTCATCAATCCTGACTTCATTTTTTTTCCTCTTTCTCTACCTAAATTCAAAGTCCTCGTTGGGGGGTGGGGAGGAGGGTAGAGAGAGAAAATGTAGCAGCGATACCAGGAGAGAACGCTTTCCTTGGACCTGCAAGTAGGCCCTCAGTTGAAAGCCATCGAGGTGGAGTGGATGAGTTTGCCTTGATGGTGCGCCCCTCAACATAAATGTCTTTGCACGCGATTTAATGCACTTGACAACTTATTTATTTTAACTGGATTCTGTTAAGATAGAGCATAAGGGAACTTTACACGATCAAATTATGCAATCCCATCAGAGGAAATTAAACTCTATGAAGTAACAAATGCGCGAACCCTTTTTAACCAAAGCTCCATCTCATTCCTGTTTTTTTTATTATGATAGCCTATTTACTAATATTCTTGCTTGGCCACAGAACCATCACAGATCTACTGACCGTGCACATTTTTAAACAGGCAGGTAAACTGCCCAAACGTTAACCGGTACAGGTATTTGGGGAAAAAATAACATTTTTATTATTAAATGTAATTTAAAAACAGGCAATCCAAGACATTAGACAATTCGATAGCATGCCATGAAAACAAAACCTTCATTATTATACACAATTTCTTTGCAAGTGTTGATTGCAAAGCAGATTGTACCATTGCGACCCCACAGTGAAACTCGATGTGGGAGACAGATTTTGTCCGGGTGTATTTTCGGGTGTCGCCCTGTGAATGTTACCAGGTGTTGCGTGAAACATTTCCACGGATTTACATCAGCCACCCGAGGTGGGAAACTTGAATACTCAATCAGGTACGTATGCCATGGATTAGGCTGGGAAATTGAATTCTCCCAGGTTCAAGACGCCTCTCGCCTCTAGGATTAGGCAGCATGGCACAATTTTAGATTTGATCTGAAATTTCGTCCCAGAAATACAACTCAATGATGAACCGAGCAGCAACTGTGCAACAAGACAGTGATAATAATTTTCAAAAATGCTAGCATTTTTAGCATGAATTAAACCTCTCAGCGTTGGCTAAATGAGGGTTCCTTCAGCCACCATGCAAATTAAATAATGGTATTTTACAGTGACAATGTTGATTGAATGACGGCCCCTAGTGTAACAATATCAATTGAATGAAGGTCCCCACAATAACAACCTCAATTGAACGATGCCCCCTACAGTAACAAATTCAAAAGAATGAAAGCCCTTACAATAACAACCTCAATTGGCTGTGAATTTTATTTAAACAACATTAAAGTGTTAAGTAAGGAGAAGAAGAAAGAAGCTCAGCCATCCTGCAAGCTTCTTCTGAGTGAAGGTCAAAGTGTTTACTATTTAAAGGAGTTGTAATCGGAGCTGTGCAGGGCTCTGCAGTCTTACAGCTCAGGGTATGTGGGATGTCTACAAGAAACCGAATCAGCAGTCACATTCCCATGTTCGTGCACAGGCTGACAGTGCCAGCAACGCTGCCCTGTGCTAGTAAACATCCTTAGCTGTCATTAGCGAATTTAATGATAATTTGGGGGTGGAGGGAGGGGAGAGGGGGGGAGACATATTCGAGAATCCGAACAGGAAAGGGTAAAACAGGATCACACAAGAAAACTGGAGCGGCTGCCCGCTGGTGCATGCAGAGAATCCCTAATAGCAATCGAGCAACAGACTGAGTGCAATCGGTGAACCATTGCAGATAGATGTGCGTTTATATACTGCACTTGAATGAACTATAGAGTCATACTCTGAAAATGGAACACAAGTGCCTAGGAATAACACGCTGAGCGTAGTATTCTCTCATGTGGATCCTAATACATTTTGTATTGTATTCAGGCATGTTAGTAAGGAACGGTCTGAGCATTAGGGCGGTTTAGTGGATTGTATTTAAATTAGCCTGTGAATGTATTGCTAAGACAGTTTTGTAACGAGTACAAAAGTAACGAACACAGACGAAGTGCAAGGTACATGATGCGAACAAGTAAATGGAAAAGTTATTGTGACATCAACAATACTCTAAAAGGTTCAAATCTAGGATTTTTTTTCTTATAAGCACATTAGGGCCTGAAGAAACTATTTCACTCACTTTGAATTAGTGTGCACGGTAGATACTACTTGGTGCGATTGTTAAAGTCTCCTAATCTAGATGATTTGGGTTTCCCTAGACCACACTTTTGAGAGTCTGGCACACAATGATTGTAAGCATGCTATATGCCATATTGGACCAATTACAGCTTCTGTCCCACCAAAAAAAAAATAGGCGCTGTGTGATCCAATTTCTAGGTCAGTTTTTCTCCTTTCTCTGAGGAATACCAAACTGACTGTTACTACTGATTGCTTCCCTGCCAGTTTCCTTTTCTGGATTTCCCAACTTGGATTTAAAAGTTCGTTCTTTTCCAATCAGAAAAAAGAGTCACTGGATCTTCCTGCATTTTGACTGGCTCACCACTCAAATACAACAAAGTCAAATAAAAAAAAACTAGTCAGTGGCATTGTTGAAACTGGGAATTGTCTTTCCCTTCAGACTTTAACCAGCAGTGGGATGTTCTTGGTTCATGACTTAGGTTTTATGTTAATTTTTTTTACTCCATCCTTAAATTTCCAAAGCCCATGTTCAGAATGGACTGAACAAACCCAAATCCATTCCTTTTGCTGGATCCAAAAACCAAATTCAAACTCCAATTCATGGTCCTCACAACCATAGAACCATACAGTGTGGAAAGAGGCCCTTCGACCCATCGAGTCTGCACTGACCACAATCCCACCCAGGCCCTACCCCCATATCCCTACATATTTTACCCATCAACCCCTCTAACCTACCCATCCCAGGACAGTAAGGGACAATTTTAGCATGGCCAATCAACCTAACCTGCACATCTTTGGACTGTGAGAGGAAACCGGAGCACTTGGAGGAAAACCACGCATACACGAGGAGAATGTGCAAACTCTACACAGACAGTGACCCAAGCCAGGTAGCAAACCCAGGTCCCTGGAGCTGTGAAGCAGCAGTGCTAACCACTGTGCTCCCGTGCTGCCCACAAGGGAAACAAACAGGATCCAAGCTGACAAGATAACACATTGCACCCCATCATGGGCTTGATCTTAGTCAAAAGGCTGATCAGCAATCGGACACTTCAGCCCCTTAATCAGAATATTGGGTCTCAAAAGGGACTATTGCCAAATCATAGCCTCGGCAAAAATACATAATTTGGTAACAGTGGATGGATACATGATGCAGTTCCATTCACATTCCTCTACGGGTAATGTCATAACTGAAACTATTTATTTTAACAGGTGAAACCAAGAAACAGAGGAAAATCATATGAAAGCATTGATTAAGCACTCATCCGCTAGTATTCAGACAAAAGCTTCATTTGTAACCTAATATTTGAATATCATAATTTTAATGTCTGTGTCATTTATATTAAAATGTGCAGTTAAGAAAGTAGGCTATGTATATAAGCAGGTGGTAAGTTCCTGCCTATAATTTGTTTACCTCTTGGCTGGATATAAATGTCACTAGCCTTGAAATTATTCTATGCAAATATATGCCTCCAATGAAATTATATCTTTCCTAGATGAGGGGACCAAAACTGCTCACAGTACCTAGATGTGGTCTCACCGATACCTTGTAGTTGCAGCAAGAAATCCTTACTCTTATACTCCAACCCCCTTGAAATAAGGGCCAACATTCCATTACCAGCTGCACTTGTGTCTAGCTTCCTGTGTTTTGTGCACAAGTACTCCCAATTCCATTTGTGTTGCAGTTTTATGCAGTTTTTCTCTATTTAAATAATACTGTTCTTTTGTTCTCCCTTCCAAAATGAACAACTTCACACTTTCCCACATTATCCGGTTTGTCAATTTTTTTGCCCACCAACTTAACCTATCAATATCACTTTGTAAACTGTTTGCATCCCTCTTGCAACTTGCCTTTCCACTGATTTTTGTGTCATCTTCAAATTTGGCTACTGTACTTTCGCTTCCTGCCTCATTAATAGATATTGAAAACAGTTATGTCCTAGCACTTATCCCTGTGGAACCCCACTGGCTACAGGTGACCAACCTGAAAAAGAATCCCTTATCCCCACTCACTGTTTCCTGCCCATTAGCCAATTCTCTACCGTGCCAATATACTACATCTAACACCAAGGGCTCTTACCTTATGACTTAACCTTTTGTGAGGTACCTTGTGTTATCCGCAAACTTGGCAATAGTACATTCACTTCCATTGTCCAAGTCATTAATATATACTGTAAATAATTTTGGCTCTAGCATTGATCCCTCTGGTGCTCCACTAATTACAGCTTGCCATCCTGAAAATGTCCCTCTTATCCCAACTCTCTGTCTTCTGTCAGTTAACCAATCCTCTATCCATGCGAATACACTACCTCCAACATCATGGGTTCTTATTTTGTTAAGTAGCCTGTTGTGCAATTCCTTATCAAATGTTTTGATTTGATTTGATTTATTATTGTCACATGTATTAACATACAATGAAAATGTTGTTCTTGAGTGCTATACGGACAAAACATGCCATTCATAGAGAAGGAAATGAAAGAGTTCAGAATGTAGTGTGTTAGGGTGTAGAGAAAGAGCAACTTAATGCAAGGTAAGTCCATTCAAATGTCTGACAGCAGAAGGGAAGAAGCTGTTCTTGAGTCAATTGGTATGTGACCTCAGACTTTTGTATCTTTTTCTCGAAGAAAGAAAGTGGAAGAGAGAATGTCTGGGGTGCATGGGATCCTTAATTATGCTGGCTGCTTTGCCAAGGCAGCGAGAAGTGTAGACAGAGTCAATGGATGGGAGGCTGGTTTGCATGCTTTTTGGAAATGCAAATATTTTACATCCACAGGTTCCCCTTTATCTATCCTGCTCATTATCACCTCAAAAAATCGGAACTGAAAACCATTTCTCCCACACCAGTCTTTGAACCTTTCTAATTTTATGCATCCCATGCCAATTTGCACAAGGCTTAGGTAATAATCCAGAGATTATAATCTTGGAGGTTTTGTTGTTTAATTTAGTGCCGAGCTCCTCAAGCTGTCCATGCAGAATCTCTTCTCTTGTTCAACCTATGTCATTGGTACCCACATGGAGCATGACAACAGGATTCTCCCCTTCCCACAACACGTTCCTCTCCAACCCAAAACAGATGTCTCGAACCCTGGCAGCAGGTAGGCAACACAGCGTCTCACTCCTTGCTACAGAGAACAGTGTCAATCTCCACTCACTATCCTTTCCCTACTACCACTACCTTCTTATGTGCTGCCCTGGCTTGAATGGTTTCCTGTCCTACAGTGCCATGGTCAATCAGCTCATCCACCTTGCAGTCCCCGCGCTCACGCAAACAAGCTGAAAGAGCCTCAAGCCTGTTGGATAATTGCAGAAACTGACACTCCTGCATTCCTGTTGTCCGGGTCCCCTTACCTGCCTCAGCTGCAGTCATCCCCCCACCCCTCATCCATGACACTTTCCAAACCAGAAGATCCTATCCTAAGAGGTATGACTGTCTCCTGAAACAAAGCTTCCAGGTAACTGCCTCCCTCGCTGATGTGTCACAGTGTTTGCAGCTCATGGTGGCACAGTGGTTAGTACTGGTTAGCCTCACAGTGCTAGAGATCTGGGTTCGATTCTTGGCTTGGGTCACTGTCTGTGCAGAGTCTGCACGTTCTCCCTGTGAATGGGTGGGTTTCCTCCAGGCGCTCCGGTTTCCTCCCACAAGTCTGAAAGACTTGCTGGTTAGCTGCATTGGCCATACTAAATTCTCCCTCAGTGTACAGGCGCCGGAGTGTGCTGATTAGGGGATTTTCACAGTAACTTCATTGCAGTGTTAGTGTAAGAGTTAGTGTCAGAAGCTGACTTGTGACACTAATAAAAACAAAACACTGAGCCAAAACTCCTCAAGATGCAGACACTTACTGCAGATGTCCTTGCCCTGGATAACAGCAGTATCTCTGAACTCCTACATGCTATAGCTTTGACACATCACTTATCCTGTCATACTTATGATCTTTAATTATTCAATTATTTATCTTCTTTGGGATATTAATGAATCTTATCACAAACTGCAGGACAAATTTAAACCTTTGGAAAATAGATCTTGGCCACTTACTGGATAGTCACCAGACATTCACTAACAGCTCAACTCCTCCTCTGTCGAACAACAGAAACAAATTTCCACTGGGTGAAAAAGTTAGAAAAGCAAAGTATTGACTTCCCCTCCTCATCAAACCCCCTCTTCTCACCAAATGTCCATGCTCTGTCCAAAGCTGCACTCAGTGCTGGTCATCAAGAAAGTGCCTGAATATATTTGTTCTGAAGAGAGGGACGAGCTGAGCCCAGGTACAGCAGAGAAAAGTTCAAGCTAGCTTCCTTAATTAATTAACTCTTTCTGCTGCTGCCAGTAGATAGATTCTCTCCCCCTACTTAGGCCCCTGGATGAGACTTTAAGTTAAACAATACTTGAAGTCAAATGTTAAACACAAATACAAATAATATTAGATTTTTAGGAAGATATTTAAAATTTCCCTCTTCTCATCTTGTCCAATGACACTCAGAACTGTTCAGTGAAACCCTTAAAGTGTCTGCCTCCAGAGAAACAGCCTCGTGGCATTGTCACATAAAGCCAGATATGACATCAGACTGATGAAATTTTAAAACCAAACCTTTCCCTTTTTCATATTGATAGAAAGGTACAAACATCCCCTTTTTCTTAGCAGACAATAAGTGCATTTGCATGCATGATTCTGTATGACTGTGAGTTACCCAAGTGATCCTCTGGGCACCCACTGTTCTCATGCATTAATAGCTGCTTGTTTCATGAACCAGATTCTGTGCACTCTTTAAATCATGCAAGTTTCTCAGTGGTACACAAATGTGTTCATATTGGTTGTTCACCTGGGCGATGTTCCATGTCTGGAGTAAGTATTGGATAGGCACATGGAACACACCAGAATGATAGGGAGTGGGATAGTTTGATCTTGGTTTCAGACAAAGTTTGGCACAACATCGAGGGCCAAAGGGCCTGTATTGTGCTGTATGTTCTATGTTTTATGTTCTAAATTTTGCCCTTCGCACCTCACCCCTAGTAATTGATTCTTCCACCCCAGAAAAAAGCTTCTGACTATCCATTCTGTCCATGCCCCTCATAATCTTGTAGACTTCTATCAGATCACCCCTCAACCACCATCGTTCCAGTGAGAACAAACTAAGTTTCTCCAACCTCTCCTCATAGCTAATGCCCTCTATACCAGGCAAATTCCTGGTAAATCTTTTCTGTACCTCTCCAAAGCTTCCACATCCTTCTGGTAGTGTGGGGACCAGAATTGAACACTATATTCCAAGTGTGACCTAACTGAGTTTCTATAAAGCTGCAACATGATTTGCCAATTTTTAAACTCAGTGCCCTTGCCGATGAAGGCAAGCATGCCGTATGCCTTCTTGACTACCTTCTCCATCTGCGTTGCTACTTTCAATGACCTGTGTCCCTGTACACCCAGATCCCTTTGCCTATCAATATTCATAAGGGTTCTGCCTCTTATTGTATATTTTCTATCTGTATTAGACCTTCCAAAATGCACATTTGTCCAGATTAAACTCCATTTGCCATCTCTTCTCCCAAGTCTCCAACTGATCTATATCCTGCTGTATCCTTTGATGGTCCTCATCACTATCTGCAAATCCACCAACCCTTGTGTCATCCACAAACTTATTAATCAAACCAGTTACATTTTCCTCCAAATCAGTTATATATATTACAAACAACAAAGGGCCCAGCACTGATCCCTGAGGAACACCACTTGTCACAGCTCTCCATTCAGAAACGCACCCTTCCACTGCTACCCTCTGTCTTCTTTGACCAAGCCAGTTTTGTATCTACCTTGCCAGCTCACGTCTGATCCTATGTGACTTCACCATCTGCACCAGTCTGCCATGAGGGGCCTTGTCAAAGGCCTTACTGAAGTCCATGCAGACAACATCCACTGCCCTACTCTCAACAATCATCTTCGTCAGTTCCTCGAAAAACTCAATCAAATTCGTGAGACACGACCTCCTCTTCACAAAACCATGTTGCCTTTCACCAACATGTCCACTTATTTCCAAGTGGGAATAAATCCTGTTTCAAAGAATTCTCTAAAATAATTTCCTTATCACTGATGTAAGGCTCACAGGCCTGTAATTACCTGGATTATTCTTGCTATCCTTCTTAAACAAATGAACAATTGGCTATTCTCCTACCCTCTGGGACCTCCCCTGTAGCCAGTGAGGATACAAAGATTTCTCTCAAGGCCCCAGCAATTTCCTCTCTTGTCTCTCTCAGTATTCTGGGGTATATCCCATCAGGCCCTGGGTACTTGTCTACGTTAATGTTTCTCAAGAACCCCAATACCTCCTCCTTTTTGATTTCAACATGGCTCAAATTATCGACACATCCTTTCCCAGACTCATCATCCACCAAGTCCTTCTCTTTGCTGAATACTGACGCAAAGTACTCATTTAATACTTTGCTCATTTCCTCTGGCTCCATGCATAGATTCCCGACATAAAAGTAATCTTCTAGAAATTTGAAATAAGAACAGGAAAGGTTAAGAAATGCTGTGACGATACTGTGCATTTAAGAATTGCATTTGTGTTGTGTTTCGTGTGCTGAATTTTTTTTCAGATTCTGTTCCATTTAGCGGTACTGCTTCGTCTGTAATAGGCAGACTATATGTTGAAACTATAGAAG
Organism: Carcharhinus amblyrhynchos; assembly: GCF_965287045.1. Classification (NCBI taxonomy): domain Eukaryota; kingdom Metazoa; phylum Chordata; class Chondrichthyes; order Carcharhiniformes; family Carcharhinidae; genus Carcharhinus; species Carcharhinus amblyrhynchos. The sequence continues at coordinate 13,758,725 of NC_137339.1, forward strand.
CACAACTGATCCTAATTATGGGAATGTTTGTTTTGATCTGGGCTAATACAAAGTTGTTATTTTTGTGTTTTCCCTTGGGGTTTTTCAGAGTAGGGTTTGATTAGGTCTCTCTCTGAGGGTTGGAGACTGGGAATTTCCAGAAAATAGGTCTCTTTCTCTGAAGCTCCGCTGTTCAAAGTTATAACTTTCTCTGCAGGCTGCTGTACGAGAGTCAGAAGACAAGAGTCTTTCTGTATCTCTGTCCAGAGGGGTCAAAAGGCTGGAAATGTAGCACCCACATTAGCATATCTGCTTTTGTGTAACTGGTTCTGAAGAAGGATGAATGTCAGTGGGGATATAGCTTAAATTGGAACTATAAAGATAGCCAGCTGTTAAGAATTGTACCTTGTCATGCATAAGCATTTCAATTGGTAAACGTTATGTTAATTCTTTTTGTTATATTTTAACTGTGTTGTTAATTTTTTTTTTGTTTTAATAAAAACTTCCTAGCGGGTTAATAGAATTACACCTGTAGTGAAGCACCTTATGCTTGTACTAATGCCAAATGCCAGAATCAAATAAGGTTGAGGTTTATGCAAACTTTATGCTATATCTTGGAGTTTCAGATCTGATACCTGACAATGCAAAGAAAATGAGTGTCAGCAATGAAAAAGAGAAATAGGAAATGCTGGTAACACTTAGCAGCATCTATGGAGTCAGGAAGGAACAGAGTGAGAGTGGGATGAAAAATTAAAGTGGCTGTATCTGCAGTATTTTACTTTTGTTTCAGCAAAGGATCAGATAGGTTAATGCAGCAGGTGTGACACTTAACCAAAGATATGGAAAAAAATCTTTAAAAAGGTTGTCCTCTCTCTTTTCACAGCTAATGATTGACCTGAAATGCATTTCCAATGTTTCTGTTTTATTTCCAAAGCAATTGTAGCTTTGAGACACTGACTCTCAACTCAATGGCATGGTATTGAGAAACTATATTATTATAGGAGTCAACCGTTAAGAGATGGTTGACTTTGAAATCTGTTCAATTTCAGCATTAGTCTATGGGTGGGATTTTCCAGCGACACTCGCCCCAAAACCAGAAAATCCTGCCCAAGATCAATGGACTTTTCCATGGTGCGCCCCTTGTCTGCTGTAATTCCCATGGGGGGCAGAACTGGAAAATTTGGCCCTCTGTGTTACTGGCATGCTATATATGGTCCAACTTTAGAGATTTTGGATTGGACTCAGGCATCAATTAGCCTTTAATTCTATTTGCAACTAAAGATGTTTCCTCAGTATATGCCTGAAGAAGTCTCATAAAATATTTAGCTAAAGGAATATTAAACCTACATATAGTCATGCCAAGACATGCATATTCACATCATGTTGAGGAAGATCAAAGAACAGAATCATAGAATCCATACAGAATAGAAGTGGCCACTCAGCCCATCAAATCTTCACCGACTCTCTGACAGAGTGTCTTACCCAGCTCTCCCCCTGTAACCCCACACATTCCCCATAGCTAATCCATCTGACCTATAGATCTTGGGACACTGATGGAGAATTCATGGCTCCTAATCCACCTAATCTGGACGTCTCTCAGATGGTGTGAGAAATCGGAGCACCCGGAGGAAACCCGCGCAGACACAGGGAGAATGTGCAAACTCCACACAGACAGTGACCCAAGGTTGGAATTGAACCCGGATTCCTGGAGCTGTGAGGTAGCAGTGGTAACCAGTGTTAAAAAGATATTTTAACTCATTTTTGCCGTGCATAAACATATTCCAAAATCAAATAAATTTCCCTTGCCTTGTCTGCAAGGTCGCTCATTCCTATGCAGCCATGGACCACAACCCAGAGAAACTTGCTAGAACAGAAATTTTCAGTGAAATATCTGTATATTTAATGCACTGAGTGATGCATCATTAAAAAAAAACTTGAATGTAATTCCAGACCAACATTATTGTGAATACTAATAAAATCTGCAACATTCATATCTTAGATGTAAAAATGAGGTTTCACATTCTGTAAATGTTTTCCAAGCTCCTGCAGCTGTTTGGATCCACACATTCAGGCTGTGGATCAGAGCCATCCTGCACAATGGACTACTGCCCAGTGGGTCTGCACTGAGAAACTCAGACATGCCAGTAAACAGCCCATTCGCAAAACTGACCTGTATTATTGTATTCAAGGCTGAACCCAAACCTGGACTTCTAATGGAAACATTTCCAATGTCATTGATTTGATTTATTATTGTCACATATGTTAACATACAATGAAAAAATATTGTTTCTTGTGCGCTATTCAGACAAAGCATACCGTCCGTAAAGAAGGAAACGAGAGGGTGCAGAATGTAGTGTTGCCCTTATAATGAGGGCGTAGAGAAAGATCAACTTAATGCAAGGTAGGAAGGTAGGTCCATTCAAAAGCCTGACTTCCCAAAAGCAGGGAAGAAGTTGTTCTTGAGTCGGTAGGTACGTGACCTCAGACTTTTGTATCTTTTTCCCGACAGAAGAAGGTGGAAGAGAGAATATCCGGGACACGTGGGCTCCTTAATTATGCTGGCTGCTTTGCGGAGGCAGCAGGAAGTGTTGACAAAGTCAGTGGATAGGAGACTGGTATTGCACCAGAGTTCTGCTGCAAAATGTTCTATAAAAAATTGAGCTGTGAAATTTGTTGCTTCTGATCACTGCATTGCCCCACTTCATTATTAGATCATATATATATGTGTCTGTTTCTGTTTTTGATTATTCAGTTATTGCTTGATTCCCAGATGTCTGTGTAAGTCTGTGTACAAACCGATACCAGTATCACAATTCCTCAAAGTTTTTTTTGTGGTCTGTGGCTCAAATTTCCTAAGAGTACATTTAAAGTGGCTGAGCTGAGTGTCATACCAGGGTTGCACCAGCAGGTACAAGATTAAAGTAAAGTTTATTTATTTGTGTCACAATTAGGCTTACATTCACATTGCGATGAAGTTACTGTGAAAATCCCCTAGTCGCCACACCCCAGCACCTGTTTGGGTACACTGAGGGAGAATTTAGCATGGCCATTGCACCTAACCAGCATGTGTTTGAACTGTGGGAGGAAACCAGAGCACCTGGAGGAAATCCACGCAGACAAGGGAAGAACATGCAAACTCCACACAGACAGTGACCTAAGCCGGGAATTGAACCCGAGTCCCTGGTGCTGTGAAACAACAGTGCTAACCACTGTGCCACCGTGTCACCCACAGGCATGCCAGGGCATGCTGTGGAACAAGACATGCTCGCTTGGACACCATCAACGTAAACACTATTATTCACACAAACTAGTTTTATCATTTACATGTGTAAACAACAGTGCTGTGAAATTTAATATAACTGCAGCTTTCTGATAGGCAAATCCTCGCGATAGTTCTTGTGAGTCTTGCTAACATGCAGATGCCTCAACATTCAAGCTGCAGTTAGCACTGTCACTGCTTCTCTGACAACATTAAAATTATAAATATGAAGCCACTCTATTCACATAGGGTAAATATTAATTTAAATAACTAGTTCCTCTACTCAAAGTTAGCCAGCCAGGATATTATGATTCTCAGTCAAATCTACCATCCTAATTAATTTTCTTCCTTACTGCCAGAATTTTAGCATCCCACTCGCCATGGGAATTGGAACTGGCAAGGGGCAGACAATGGAAAGGCCTGTTGACCTTTCAGGCAGGACTTTATTGCTTCGGGATAAGCGAGGCTGAAAAAGCACATGTTTGCATCATTGCCAAACCACTGAAGTACTCTCCTGCATTTTAATATGCGTGATGTGAGACGCTGGCGTTGGACTAGGGTAAACACACTAAAAAGTCTCATAACACCAGATTAAAGTCCAACAAGTTTATTTGGTAGCAAATGCCACTAGCTTTTGGAGCACTGCTCCTTCGTCCTACTTACCTGACGAAGGAGCAGCGCTCCGAAAGCTGGTGGCATTTGCTACCAAATAAACCTGTTGGACTTTAACCTGGTGTTGTAAGACCTCTTACTTTTAATATGCAGCCAAACCATTCACAAATATAGCAATGTTCCAGTGTCTTAACACTCAACCATAACTTGACTTTATGTGGCACATTTAGCATAGATAACATCCCCAAGTTCATCTCTGGGAGTTAGTGATAAAAAGTGGGAGTAGACACGGAAAGAGATAATGAGCTTTAAAGAGAGAGATTAGAAAAGGGGAACTAATGCTTGACTGAGAAGCTAGGCACTGATATGATTGCTAAAGTGGCAGAGATGAGCAAAGTTCAAGGGTTGATAATAAATATTCCAAAGAGTTCAACTGAACAGATCCATTTTCTATTCATTAACATGATATAGCAGTGGCTAAGCCTAATTTACATTGATAGCTTAGTATGAAGTTTAACACTTCTTTAATAAACTAGCAAGTAATTGCTTTAGTTTGGTTTTAAAAAATGTCAACAAGTATTTTGGTGAAACCTGACTTGTCAGCTCCTCTTTACAATCTTCCAGGTAATTATCTTCCTTTGAGTTTCTGCTTTTCCATGTCTTTTTATTGGAAAGCCACGCTGAGAGGCCAGAATCCACAGCGCAAGGCACGACCATGTCCGAAAAGAGAAATAAAGATAAAATGAATCAAGGAAGAAAGTCAGTTAGCATTTAACGTGGGCTTTAGAAGGATATTTAAGTTTATTTATTAGTAACAACTGAGGCTTACATTAACATCGTAATGAAGTTACTGTGAAATTCCCCTAGTCACACTCCAGCACCTGTTCGAGTCAATGCACTTAACCAGCACCCCTTTCAGACTGTGGGAGGAAAACAGAGCACCCAGAGGAAACCCGGGCAGACACAGGGAGAATGTGCAAACTCCACACAGACACTGACCCAGTTGGGAGTCGAACCCAAACCCCTGGCACTTTGAAGCAGCAGTGCCAACCACTGTGCCACCAGATTGGAGGATGATGGGAAAATTGAAAGAGTTAAGGGATTGTCGATATTATTGATTAAATGAGATATCCAAAGAATGGAATGTTGCAATGCAGAAAATAGTAATTTGCCCTCCACATTCCTGCACATTCTCTGCTAGAATTCTACAAATCTAATGCCACTCTCTTGCAGAGCCCCATATCTTTCCCTGCTTCAAATATATATCTAATCTTCTCTTTAAGGATGCTTTGTCCTCTGCCTCAATTATTCCCATGGCAGAGCATTTCGTGTTCCAACAACCCCTTTTCTTAACAAAAAGTATCATTGGCAAGTGATACCAAGACATGAGCAAGAGTTAGGACTACAGACTCAACCACTGTAAGCAGATCTAGATACAGTGGGAGGTTGACTCTGTGTTTGACAGATGATGTTTTACTGATGTGCAGTAAATTGTACACAGGCAGGCCAAATTCTAAACATGCATATATCTGAAAGGGAACTGAATTAAAGCCAATGGTGATAAAAAAGGACACCTGGATGTTTTTGTGCATCAGTTCGCAGGGCCGTAAGGCAGAAAGGGTGCTAGGATGTTTTGATGGATGATTCAGTATAAAACAAAGAAAAGTACAGCACAGGAACAGGCCTTTTGGTCCTCCAAGCCTGTGCCAATCACGATGCCCAAACAAAACTAAAATAAATCCTTCCGCTCTTACTCGGTTCATATCCCTCATTTCCCTCCCTATTCATGTACCCATCCAGATGCCTCTTAAATGTTGCCAATGTGTCTGCTTCCACCACCTCCTCTGCAGCGCATTCCAGGTATCTACCACTCTCTGCATGAAAAATGTTCCCCGCACATCTCCCTTAAACTTTCCCCCCTCACCTTGAATTTGTGCCCCGTTGTAATTGACAATGCCTCCCTGGGAAAAAGCCTCTGTCTATCCACCCTGTCAAGTCTCTCATAATTTTATAGACCTCTATCAGGTCTCCCCTCAGCCTCCACCTTTCCAGTGCAAACAATCCTAGTCTATTCAACATCAATTCATAGCTAGCACCCTTGAGACCAGGCTATGGTGAACCTTCTTTGCACTCTCTCCAAAGCCTCCACATCCTTCTGGTAGTGTGGTCACTAGAACTGTACACAATATTCCAAATGTAGCCTAACCAAGCTGCAACATGATTTCCCACCTCTTGCACTCAGTGCCCCAGCTGATGAAGGCAAGCATGCCATATGCATTCTTAATCACCTTGGCTGCCTGTGTTGCCATTTTTAGGGACTTGTGGATCTGCACGAACAGATCCCAAAGTATACCATTTGTCCTTGTGCAAGACCTTGGTTAGGCCTCAGTTAGTGTACTGTGTTCATTCCTCACAATACTCCCCTTCCACAATATTCCTTCACTTTCCTTCCATCTACAACACATCAATCCATCTCCTTCGCCTCATACTGTTACAATGCTTATTTCCCCACACACCTTATATGGTGCATACTAGCTAATTTATAGCAGACACATACTCCAAACAGCTCATAAAATTAACAAACTTCCTTTACTCTTGCAAGAGAAGGTTGTGCACAGTCTGTCATAGTAGGCTGGAATTGGAGGAGGTTAATTCCGCCAGCTCACCTTTTCCCCTGTGGAAGAAAATGGATCGGCCATCTCAAGTATGGGGGGATTCATGACTGTGGTGATTTTTAAAAATTCATTCTTTTTAATTCATTTATGGGATGCATTGCCCATCCCTCATCACCCTTGAACTGAATGTCTTGCTAGGCCATTTCAGAGGGCATTTAAGAATCATTGTCTCTGGGTCACACGTAGGCCAGACAAGGTGAAGATGGCAGATTTCCTTTCCTAAAGCACACTTTACAATTCCAGATTTTTATTGAATTCAAATTTCACCAGCTGCCAAGATGGGATTCAAATCTGGGTCCCCAGAGCATTACCTTGGGTCTCTGGATTACCAGTCCAGTGATAAAACCACTATGCCATCACCTCCCTGCTATGCTGAGTGACAACACTGCTTGAGAGATCGCACATGATCTCTTTGCAACCTTTACCCTACTTACTTATGTCTCACTTGACATACTTGTGCCATGCCAAGGTATTTCAGTCTGCAGCTGGGTCCTCAAACCTCGGAGCTTTCTGGATCACCCAACATGGCCACCTGTTGCCCGCAATAAATGTTCAGTTCCCTCAAAACCTCCAAGCAGCAGCTACCGGTGAAACATCTTGTAGGAGCATTAAGTGAACAGAAAGGCATGCATTAAGGGCTTGATAGTTCACGGTTAGTTCTGTTAACCATTTAATATAACCAATAATAGAATTAAGGGCGACATGAAGAAAAAAAAATGCAGTAATTTATTTTGTTTTGGAAGGTACAGCTTGAAAGTGCAGATTCCACAGCAACTTTACAAAGAGAATCGGATACGTGTACGGGGCTATGGCGAACATGCAGAGCAATGGGACTAATTGGATAACTCTTGCATAGAACCAGCATAAACTTTGATTTGATTTGATTTATTATTATCGCATGTATTAGTGTACAGTGAAAAGTATTGCGTTTTGTGCGCTATACAGACTAAGCATACTGTTCATAGAGAAGGAAAGGAGAGGGTGCAGAACATAGCATTACAGACATAGCTGGGGTGTAGAGAAAAATCAAATTAACGCGAGGTAGGTCCATTCAGATGTCTGATGGCAGCAGTGAAGAAGCTGTCTTTGAGTCCGTTGGTACATGAGCTCAGACTTTTGTATCTATTTCCTGATGAAAGAGGGTGGAAAAGAGAATGTCAGGGGTGCGTGGACTCCTCAGTTATGCTGGCTGCTTTTTTGAGGTAGCAGGAAGTGTAGATAGTGTCAATGGATGGGAGGCTGGTTTGAGTGGTGGACTGGGCTTAGACAGGATAAACTGAAAGTCCTCCTTTTATGCTGTGGTTCCATGGGCACTATCCTCTGGCTTTTCATGTCCCTGCGGGATCTTCTGATCCTGCTGATGGCACACCTCCAACACATATTTTTAGCATCATGGTGGGTGGAATCAATGGGAGATCCCATTCGCAGTGACAGAACCAGAAAACCCTACCTCTGGCCAATAGCACTTTGCTTTCCATTGCCAAGGAAAATGCTGCAGGAGCCCCAGAAAAACCCAGTGATTAATTCTAATAACAGAAATCTGTAACTCGTGCTTAGGTAAAAGTTAATCCATGTCGCCCACTCCAGCCTGAAATAAGCAATTTGCATAAAATGAAGGCTCATGAGGGTAATGCTGTCCTTGCTCAAGTAATTCACTGAAATTATGTTTTCAGGAGGTGACAAAGTTCAGTGATAACCTCCTTTGTAAAGTGCTATCTGAGATAATGGTCCTCAGTGACATTTGGTGGAAGAAGTTGGCCCCTTAAGAACTGATATAGATGTACCCTTCTTTCCAGTGTTCACTTCACCCTCTCCGTCTGTGAGATGCTCCTGCTCTCTCCTTTTTCTTATTCCCCCTTGTCCGCCTGTCCTAAGTGATGAGGGACAACCCTTTAGAAGCGAGATGAGGAGGAATTTCTTTAGCTAAAGGGTCGTGAGTCCATGGAATCCATTGCCCCAGAAGGCTGTGGAGGCCAGGTCATTGAGTATATTCAAGGCAGAGATAGATAGGTTCTTGATTGGTAAAGGGGATCAAAGGGATGGGGAAAAGGTGGGAGGATGGGACCATGATTGAATGGCAGAGGAGACTTAATGAGCCGAATGGCCTAATTCTGGCTTCGATATCTTATGGTCTTATGGTATCGGACCGCTCATAAATGCACTAAAACTGTTCATCAGGCAGCCGCAGATAGTGAAGCTTCAACTAAAGCTTCATAAAACATCAGAATTCATGATCAGAAAAGACCAAAAACATCCAGAACTTTATCCGCAGCCTCAGATAATAAACTAGCGACTCGCCAGCATGTAGAGAATAAATGCTTTAAATAAAACAGCTGGAGGTTTCTTTCTGCCTATGAATGTCATGAGATGCTAAGAGAATTTATGACATGATGAGTGGGATCCTCCACCTTGTCCGTGGCTGCCTCGCTGCAAGTGAAGGCGGACAATTTGGCGTTCCAGCCAAAATACCATTCACTTTCAGCGGCACTGGAGAATCCCAGTGACACACGAGCTCAGAGGTTTTTGGTGGGTGAGTCCAGCGTTGGAAAAGGGTCTGACAACAGGGTCAGGGTAAAAGCAGAACACTGCGGATGCTGAAAATCTGAAATCAAAACAGAAAATGCTGGCAGTGAGTCTGGAATCTATGGGAAGAGAAACAGAGTTAACGTTTCAAACCCAATAAGACCCTCTTCCGTTTATTTGAATAGGACATTTATTTGAATATTTTAACCAATGAGTGAAATCATTTTGGCATGTATCCTAGACCCCTGCAGAGCACCCAATTTAGGTGGCCAGTACTTCCAGCATGTAATTAGTACATGTGGCCTACCTGACGTATTGGACGCTTAAGTTCCTGTTTGTGCCTGAAAAATGGGTGCAGCGGATTCAAACTTGACATTTTGGGTGGAATTTTCCTATCTCGCCCCGGAAAACATAGCGCACAAGACAGAAAATTTGGTGGACCTTGCAAAGGTCCACTTTGGGTGAGAATTTCCAGTCTTGAGGCAAGTCCTTTGATGTTTTGATTTCTTTCAGGTACTACTGCTACTTATTCAGCAGATTGTAAATTGCAAAAGAGATATGTAGCTGATACATTAAAAATCTGCTGCAACATAGCTAGGATAGCTTTCCTCTCACTCAGTGAGCAATGTCATTGATGCTGACTGATTAGATACCTCACTGAATACTACATGGATCCTGGCAAGATTTAATGCACTCCTTGCAGCATGAAAGACAATGTTCATCAGTAAAATCGCTATGTGTGAGCTCACAGAATGGTTTCGGCACAGAAAGAGGCCATTTGCCCCATTGTCCCTGCACCGATTCTCTGAATGAGCAACTCACCCTGTCCCATTCCCCCACCTCCTCTCCATAAACTTGCCCATTCTTCCTTTTCAGGGTACAGACAAATCCCCTTCAGCACCCTTTATTTTGCATTGTCTCTCCATGCCAAAATGAATCGTTTCACAGTTCTGTGCATTGAATGTCATCTGTCACCTGTCCACCCATTCCACTAACCTGTCTGTGTCCTTTCGAAGTTCTACACTATCCCCCTCACAGCTCGCAGTGTTTACAAGTTCTGTATTAATGCATCTGCAAACTTTGAAATTGTGTCCTGCACCCCAAGGTATTGATATATGAGTAAAAACAAGGGTACGAATGCTGACCTCTGGAGAAAACAATTATAAACCTTCCACCAGCCCAAAAAACATTCATTAACCTCTTTGTTTCCCATCGCTCAGCTGATTCCATATCCGTGAAACTCTGTACGCGCGATATGTGTTGGGGGATGTAGCCTAATATAACAGCTGTTAAAGAGATTGTAGCATTAGATGGAAAAAATGAGAAACAATCATCCACAGGTTTACTGCATTTCAACAGATCCATAGACAGAAGATCAGGAATATTGATGTAATGGGGAATACATGAAGCATAACAATAACACCTCATCCAGCAACTTGTGATGATGATTCACCTTATACAATGTTCCTTCCTTCAACTCGCTAAACCATTTACACATTAATAGCAGTCAGTGCTGTTAAACTCATCATCATGCAGATGGTAAATTCTGGCCCTTAACAATTCTTTTGTTAAATTTCCTCACAGCCTTTAATCTTGGATCTAACTGCGGAAGCTATTAGCTAATGGAAGTTGTCTGAAGGAAATTGACCAAAAATTGATCTGATGATTGGTAGTAATCTTTTCTCAATTCTGATATGTCATTCAGACTCTGTACGACATTTGTGCCAAGTGAGAGCTTCTTAGAACAAGTGTTGAAGGCTTAAGCGTTAATCACAGCTCTGATGGGCACAACAAGTACTTTCATACAGAATATGATACTGCCTTAGGATTAAATTGTATCATTAGCCCTGTTAAACAAGAGAAAGAAATAATATTTAGGTTAATTTTTTGTATATGTATACATATGAAGTTATGGGATGGCATGGTGGCACAGTGCTTAGCACTGCTGTCTCACAATGCCAGGGACCTGGGTTCAATTCTGGCCTCAGGTCACTGTCTGTGTGGAGTTTGCACATTCTCCATGTCTGCATGGGTTTCCTCCGGGTGCTCCGGTTTTCTCCCAGAGTCCAAAGACGTGTGGGTTAGGTTGATTGGCCATGCTAAATTCTCCCTTAGTGTCAGGCAGATTAGTGGGGTAAATATGTGGGATTACAGGAATAAGGCCCGGGTGAGATTGTGGTCAATGTAGACCCGATAGACCGAATGGCCTCCCTCTGCACTGTAGGGATTCTATGATTCTATGTGAAGGTAGTGTACAACATTATTTTTAATTAATAAATTATAGTGATTTTTTTTCTCTACCCTTGATTTACTACATGGAGATCCTATGCAATATAACTTTTCAAGACTTTGTCACGAATGCTGAATTTTAGATATTCATGTTTAGAAGTCCCCTTTAACTTAAGGTGAAACAGACCATTCTGAAAAGGGGGATGGTGAAGTAATGATGAACACCTTAGCTCAGAGAGATGCCCATGAGATTTGGTTGCCACGGTGAGGGAAACTCAAACCTATTGAAGTGCAACTTTGACCCAGAAGCAGTAGCAGTGAGGAAAGTTTGTAGTTATTTTAAAACATGAACAACGTGGCACTGGTTTTCCAGTGTGAACAACATTTAGAAAACATCCATTGAAGGTATATGTTATCTGGAAGCCTACTTCAGAAATTGGAGACTTCAACCACGTGCTACCAAGACTGTTGCTTCAGCCTGAAACCTTGAAGGCCAGGGAAGAACTACACATGGACGAAAAGGGATTGGTATAGGCTAGTGGGTCATTGTTTTTGTAACTGGTCGGCGCAACATCGTGGGCCGAAGGGCCTGTTCTGCGCTGTAATGTTCTATGTTCTATGTTCTATGTACATCCATTCACCCACAACCCAACTCCAAGATTCCTTGATACCACTCTTTTACCATATGCAAACTTACTAGCACCACCAGAACAGTGGAGTCATGGTCAAGGTGAGAGTGACTCACACACAGAAACTTGTGGGTACCTTCTGGGGCAGCAGAGCCAACACAGTATGTAGTGCTTCACTCTGTCTGGTCTATGAAACAGCAGAGTACTGCTGCTCAACCTGGATCAGGAGTCACCACATGGAAATGTGTTACAACCTAGATGGGAGGAGTGCACTGTCTGTCTCTGGTTCCACCACCCCACAGGTCACAACATATACACCAATGATTTTACAGCTAGCTATATGGTGAAATGTGTGCGTTACATGGTAATCTCAAAATGACCACATTTCTTCAATAAACAATATTATTTGTTCATTATGAAGCCACTCCTGTCAAGTAGAAAGTCAAAGCTTAATTAACATACAGTGCTTTCTCCAAGCACCCAAACTCACTCAACACACACACACACACACACACACACACAGACATACACAAAACCACATGCACATGCATTGAGATACACATAGATGATTGGTTTCTCAGGATGGTCTGTGAAACAATTGATGATTGGGGTGGCACAGTGGCACAGTGGTCAACACTGTTGTCCCACAGCGCCAGGAACCCTGGTTCGATTCCCAGCTTGGGTCACTGTCTGTGCGGAGTCTGCACATTCCCCCTGTGTCTGCGTGGGTTTCCTCCAGATGGTCCGGTTTCCTTTCAAAGATATGTGGGGTGGGTGATTGGCCATACTAAATTGCTCCTAAGTGTCAAAGGACTGGCTAGGGTAAATGCATGGGGTCATGGGGATAGGGCCTGGGTGGGATTGTGGTCGCTGCAGACTTGATGGGCTGAATGGCCTCCTTCTACACTATACGATTCTATGACTCTTCTCAGAATGACTCGAGGAAAACTTGCAGAAATTCAATTTCTTTACATAGTGCAATTTAGGAGCAGCTTCTATTCACTTTCAACTTTGGATTGGACTTGGGTGGTAAAGAGATATAGACAGGATTTTCCGACCTCGTCCGTGGCTGGGATTCTCCAGTCCTGCTGCTGTAAATATAGATTTGACTGAGCACCAGATTCTCCATTCTCGCCAGCAGCAGTGGTGGACCACGGAGAATTCCTCCCGTGGTCTTCTTTACTGCTTTTCTCCCAAAGTAAAGCCAAAACCAGCTTTTCAAACACAGTTTTTCCATGGTCCAAACCACAATGTGACCCAGCTTTTAGTAAACAGTCCACCAGGTCGAATAGATTTTCAGATCCTTTAAAACTGTTTAATTACAGTCCAAAGATGTGCAGGTTAGGCGGATTAGCCACGGTAAATGAATGGGGTTATGGAGAAAGGGCAGAGGGGAGGGCCTGGAGCGGGATGTTCTTTCGGAGAGTCGGTGCAGACATGATGGGCCAAATGGCCTCTTTCTGCACTTTAGGGATTTATAAATGCTACCCTTTCTTGCGAAATGGAACTATTTCCAGGAATAGCAGTAATAAGAGTCCTTGCATTCACCCTTTAAGGGCTTGTGTCCTTTAAAAACACAAATTCTTAGTCCTTGAAGACAAATCATTTTGTGTGATCAAAGTATTCATGACATATCGTTGAATCCCTACAGTGCAGAAGGAGGCCATTCAGCCCATTGTGTCTGCACTGGCCACAATACCACCCAGGCCTTATTCCCACAACCCAATGCATTTACCCTAGCCAGTCCTCCTGACACTAACGGACAATTTAGCATGGCCAACCCACCTAATCCGCACATCTTTGGAGTGCGGGAGGAAACCGAAGCACCTTGAGGAACTTCACGCAGACACGGGGAGAATGTGCAAACTCCACACAGAGAGTGACCAAAGCCAGGAATCAAACTCGGGCCCCTGGTGCATTGTGCCACAATGCTGCCATAGATATCCAACTCCAGAAAGAGACGAGAATTATCTCAGGGATGTTGAGACCAACACAACTCAAGTAGCTTTCTGTGCTAGCACACATTGAACCTCCTGATGTTTCCAGGTAAAAAACATCTTCCTCAAAGAACAGCACTGACAGTCAGCTAACATAGCTCGCCCATTGACATAGGATCTCAAAAACAACCCGTACACCCAACCAAGATCCTATAGCCCTGTAGAAACACACTCTAGTACAAAATGATAACAGCCCCACAACTCAATGGCATCTCTTGGTTGACTGCAAACATCACCAACTGTAACTTGATAACGGATCAGCGTGTTGAATTCCAGATTTTAATGGATTTTCCATATTAACTGCTTGAGGATGGGCCAGGGATGATGTGGCCACTTGCTACACAAGTGGAACAGCTCAAATTTTGACAGTGGCTGTCCAAGTCAGACTATCGCCCACACCCTGAACTCTTGCACTGAAAGTTTCATGCTGGTGGCATTCAAACCATTGACACTGAATCAGCCGAAACTATTGAATGGATTGTTATCCTTAACATTGAGTCATAACTGCCTCATCAGCCACACAAAATATATACATGAAAATGTTTGGGAATCTGCAATTATGTTTAAAATGTGTGAAATAGGGCTTTTAAAAGTTTGCATCACTTGTTATATGATCAATCATAATTTTTGGACCATATAAAATATAGGTCCATGTGACCTGGTGACCCTTAACCCTGGGTAACCCTTAGCCCAGAAGCAGTATCAACAGGAAAGAATTTAAAATGTGGAGGCTGTGTGGCAGCCAGGAGAAAGTTTATTTATTAATGTCACAAGTAGGCTTACATTGACACTGCAATGGAGTTACTGTGAAAATTTCCTAGTTGCCACACTCCACTGCCTGTCCGCTGCCTGAAGGAGAATTTAGTATGGCCAATGCACCTAACTAGCACATCTTTTGGACTGGGAGGAAACCACAGCACCCGGAGGAAACCCACGCAGACATGGGGAGAATGTGCAGACTCCGCACAGACAGTGACCCAAACCAGCAATTGAATCCGGGTCCCTAGGCATTATGAGGCAGCAGTGCTAACCACTGTGCCACCTTGCCACGCCAAAGAAAAAAATGGAAGGACTTGGGAGAGGAGAGGTGGTCAATAAGCCAAGCCAGAGAGCTAACTCCTGAGTGGTTGGAAAGCACATTTAGGATGGTTGCCAAGATTTCTTTCATCTCTGAATGATTGAATTCTTGGAATCGGTGTTACTGTGTGAAGATAAAGGCAAAACTGGTCGATCCACATCCATGACTGGTAGGAGCTGAGAAGGCTCCAGAAGGAAGTGCACCATTTTGGGAAGATTGCATGGGTGGAGCTCTATTCACATGGAAGCTGCTGCCTTCAGAGAATTGGCTAAATCTGTGAAGGGAAGGAACTGGAATTCTGCTTTGAAGAACCAAAGAAACTGGGACTATGCAGGCTAAGTGGTCTGCCTAGAAAATCAGTGAGAAAGTCTCTGTTGTATCTGCTATTCCATGTGTAATTTTCAGCTCAAACTAACCATGATTTTCCTATTAATTTATGTCATGTTTTAAATGAAAGTTACAAAATGAAAAATTACATCTAGTGATTTCTTGACTTAGGGTCATTTGGTAAGTTTGATTATTTTGGCTTATGGATTCCCATGAGGATTGTAACAACTTTTATTCCTATTGAAAATATCACTTGTCCTTACACGCACCTTTAAAATCAAATAAACTGACTAATGCAAATAATAGGGGAGGTGATAGCCAAGTGGTATTATCACTAGATTATTCATCCAGAGACTCAGCTAATGTTCTGGGGACTTGGGTTTGAATCCCACCATGGCAGATGGTGCAATTTTAATTTTAAAAAAATCTGGAGTGAAGAATCAGCTGATGACCATGAAACAGTCATTGATTGTCAGAAAAACCCATCTGAATCAATAATGCCCTTAAAGGAAGGAAATCTGCCCTCCTTACCTGGTCTGGCCTACATTTGACTACAGAGCCACAGCAATGTGGTTGACTCTCAGTTGCTCTCTGAACAAGGGCAACTAGGAATGGGCAATAAATGCTGAACAGCCAGCAATGCCCATGTTCCATGAATGATTTTAGAAAAGTTTATGTGTCAAGAACTAAATCACTAATTTATATTATATGTAATGGCCAACTTTTGTCACTAAAATGAAAGCATAGTTACATACTTGAGTGTTCGGACAATCAACATAAACCCAGTCAGAATTCACTCTAATATTTTTATGTCATCAGGGCTACCCCTGCCTCCCCCCCATAAATCAGTTCCATGTAGTAACCTGAAGAAAAAAACTATGATATAGATAAACCATACAAACCCAGAATCAGATTACTGTTTTGTAACCTATTCCTCAGTATAATATAATATCTGTAGTTCATGATGTGGAGATGCCGGCGTTGTACTCGGGTGAACACAGTCAGAAGTCTCACAACACTAAGTTAAAGTCCAACAGGTTTATTTGGAATCACGAGCTTTTGAAGTGTTGCTCCTCTTCCATCTGAGGAAGGAGCTCCAAAAGCTCATGATTCCAAATATACCTATTGGATTTTAACCTGGTGTTGTGAGATTTCTTCCTGTAATTCAGTAATGATACCAATTATTTTACTTATAAAACCACCTTAATCCCTCAATTAGATTATATTCTAATGATTGCCCTCAAGTGTCCATTTTCAATGAATATATAACCATAAGGTGATTTGCAATGTCAAATGATAGAATCCACTGTCTGTATATACCTGTGGTAAACTTTGACTATTTTTCTTGTCTGGCACTTTGGCTGCATGCTTTTTAAGCGAAAGGTTTATTTTATTTGATATAATCACTGAAAATGAACAATATTCCTCTGGGCTGTAGAGGTCACTAAAAAGCAAAGGATTTCCAGGTTCTGTACTTGTCCATGCTGTGACTATCTGGTTAAAGCAATTCTATTGTCTTGTCATAATGAATAGTCACAAGCTATCTCAGAAGACAACCTTTACAAATCAGCTTGCATCCATATTTTAAAATCTATAAATATTTAAAAGCTTTGCATGCAATTCACAAGTGAGCAAGTCATTCTTCAGAATTCTGGTACCATGTTTAACTTTGGGCAAGGGATCTCAGGAAAGATATATTTACCTTGGAAGGGCACAGGGCAGAGTACCTGAATTATACTTGGGTGTCAATGAGGATAGGTTTCATTCATGGGATGTGGGCATTGCTGGTATCTATTATCCATCCCCGAGGGCATTTTAATCCACATTTCCTTATGGATCTAGAACACATATAGGCCAGACCAGGTAAGGATGACAGATTTCCTCTCCTAAAGGACATTAATGAACCAGATGTGTTTTTACAGCGATTGACAATGATTTCATGGTCATTGTCGGACTTTTAATTGCAGATTTTTTTAAATTGAATTCAAATTTCACCATTTGCCATGGTGGAATTTGAACCCAGGTCCCCAGAATAGTACCAGAGTCTCTGGATTACTAAACCAGTGGCAATATCACTGTACCATCGCCTCCCTGCTGCATAAACTTGGATAATCTTCCTTTGAATTTGAAAGCTGATCTAATCAAGGCACTTCAAATAATTAAGGCGCTGGGTATAATAGAAACAAAGGAACATTTTTCTCTGGCAGGAAAAGTTCAAAGGATGAAGCGTAACCTTAAAATTAGAGGCAGGCGGTTTTGGAGAAAAAGCGGGCAAAACTTTTTCACACAAACTGTCGTTGAAATCTCCCCCCCTCCAACAAATACTGGGTGAAATTTTCAAGAGTTTAATCAATGTTTTTTGGCAAGGATGTCAAGCAATATAAATGACTGCAGGCAAATAGAGTTGAGATATATCTCAGCCTTATTCTAATTGAATGGGAGAACAGGCTTGAGGGGCTGAATGGCCGATCTGTTCTTGTGCTCCTGCCTAACTTACCAGTTAGTCCCTTTGCAATGCTATAGCAGCTATAATTATGTAGTGATTACGGCCCGGTTTTTCATTTTATGTGCTTGGGTGTACATAGACTGAAGAATTCCTGCGCCCACAGGTCGGATTTTCATTCGGGATTAGGGAGGGAGTGCAGGCTGGATTGGAAGCCAGGCCTAACCCCCCCCAAATAGATGCGGAGGCTTACAGGTCCTGGGGCAGGCTAGGTAGAAAGCCCTGTGTTGAATTTCATTTTAAAAAGAATGAAACAAAGAATAACCCTTACCCCTTCCCCCCCACACCCTCTCACACAACCCCACTACACATCCATGTCAAACTATGTCTACTCATGCCCCCAATCCCCATTGCTCCTCATAACTCCATGCTAACCCACCCACACGGCCCCTCATAACTCTCTGCAACCCATACCCCTCTACCCAGGACCATGGCCCCTCACACTTACTACGACCCCACATCCTAATGGCCTCCTGTAGCCTCTGTGCTGACTTACGCCATCCATACTACCACCCACTATCTTTTGTCCTTAAATTCTTCATGTCAACTGACCTAGTTCATTGACAGCTTTGACAGTTCCTTGACAGTTCTTTGCCAGATATACAACTCCTTGACAGTTGAAAAATTCCAATGTGTTATACACTTTCTACACAGAATCATGTTTTTTTAAATACTGCCAAAGGGTACCTTACCTCTCCTAAAGTCTTCTGGGACCCTATCTAAAGGAGTACCTTACCTTTCCAAAGGGGTGCCCTGGGTATCCAAATGAACCCACCAAGTTCAAACACTCCCTCGTGGTGAAAATCTGGACCTATGTGTAACTTCTGTTGAGACATTATATTCTTTAATTATTTTTATATTGTACTCTTGACTAAGTCCTTCTCCTCTCCTTGAGACTTTGGGAGTGAATGTTACTGTCCCGCCCACCACAGGAATCAGATTGGACGAAGGGTGGACCATGGAAATTGCATTGACCTCAGGTGGGATTTCCTGGTTATGTGACGGTGAGGCTGGAAAATCTGACCCTTGGTCTCTCACTCCTTCTTTAAGATCCTCCTCAAAATCTATCACTGTGACCAAGATCCTTGCTAAAATCTACATTTTTGGCATGACATCTATGTTTTCATTATGCCTCCGCAAAGCAACATTAGACGTATTTCTACATTAGGGGCATTGTGTTGGTGTATTTGTCATTGTGCTATTTGCCATCCTTCAGCAAGAAGGTTGGGAGGAGGCAAATGGAGCAGGATTTTCAGGTCACGCCAAGGTCAGGAATGGAGGTGGATGGCGTCAATTTCATGGCTGAGAACTGGGATTTTCTGGTTGGCCTCCCAATGTGACCTGGCCAGGGTGTGGGGGAATGCTAGCAGTTAACGTGCTAGCAGCGGGTCAGGGGGACAACACTCCAGGTTCTACAGGTTCTCTCTCCCTGCCTGGGCACAGGTATAGCCAGCAGCTGCCAGGTAAAGGGACTTCTCCAACCCCCCCACCCTATCCCTCCCCACTGCCACCCACGGGCTGGCCGCATTTTCAACTTTTACTTGAAATTTTAAGAAAATGTTGTTGACTGGACGCCTCCATGTTGAAGTGCCTCTCGGTTCCTTACCTCATACTTCAGTCTGATTTCTCTCACAAACTGGAAGGCCTCTGATTGGCCATCCAGCTTCAAAAGCTCTCCAACTGCCCCTAACTATACAGAAACTATCTCCACACCAACTACCATCTTAGAATCCCTACTGTGCAGAAGGAGGCCATTCAGCCCATCAAGTCTCCACCCAGGCCCCATCCACATAATGCAACATATTTAACCTGCTAATCTCCCTGACAGTAAGGGGCAATTTAACATTGCCAATCAACCTAACCTAACCCGCACATCTTTGGACTGTGGGAGGAAACCGGAGCACCCGGAGGAAATCCACGCAGGCACAGGGAGAACATGCAAACTCCACACAGACAATGACCAGAGGTCAAAATTGAATGTGGGGCCCTGGCGCTGTGAGGCAACAGTGCTGACCATTGTACCACCGTGCTGCCCTTTAAAGCACTTTAAAGTTTTGGCACTACTGATTTTCACACTATTTCAATCCTCCCCTCAGTCCGGTGGTTCCGAAACTTGAGAAGTGACATCAAGGTTGTACCCTTCTCTGTTTGCGTTCATCTGCATCATCGTGAAAATGTTGTTTCTTTTTATTTATTAGTGTCACAAGTAGGTTCACATTAACACTGCAATGAAGTTACTGTGAAAATCCACACTCCAGCATCTGTTCGGGTACATTGAGGGAGAATTTAGCATGGCCAATGCAGCTAACCAGCGCGTCTTTCAGACTGTGGGAGGAAACAAAAGCATCTGGACAAAACCCACAAGAAGAACATGCAGACTCTGCATCGACAGCCCGAACCAGGAATTAAACCCGGTCCCTGACACTGTGAGGCAGCAATGCTAATCACTGTGCCACTGTGCTACCCTAAGGGCACTAAGGGGACATCCTGGTCAAAATTGCAAAGTGTTGTGGATTCCTCCCAAGCCTTAGCTCCTGTTTCTTGCTTCCAGAGAGGAAGTTCTAGCCACAGTCCCTGGTCTACGGCATTCCATAATCAGCCACTCAGGGAGCCATTAAGGCAGATGAGAGCTGATCAATTTCTCATTCCTTGATAGTGAGACTTGATTACTTTGTGACATCCGTCTGCAGTAACACTTACTGTGCACTTGTGTAAAAATTCCTGCACAAACTTGGTCTGAGTAATGGTCCTCCAGCAGTGGTCAAATTGTGGGAATATTAAGTTACATGATCCAGTCTTTGAGGTTGCCTGGTATTTTGTGGTCAGCAGCAAAGCAAAGGAGCTGCCTGCTGACCTCAAAGAATACCACCCAAATGATCTGTGGTATGGATTTCCCCTTTCCCAATGTTCACTTAAATAGGGGGTGGCACGGTAGCACAGTGGTTAGCGCTGCCGCCCCACAGCACCAAGGACCCAGGTTCGATTCCCAGCTTGGGCCACTGTCTGTCTGGAGTTTGCGCACAGAGAGTGTGATTGCATTGTTTAAGGATTGTGGGCTTGGAGTGATCTTCACTGTAAGAGGAAGCATAGAATCACTGACCACAATTTCTGGGTTTCCTCAGTTCACTCTATAAGTATGGACTCCAGGACCATACGTACGGACATCAGTAACTGAGGTAACCATGGTGGCACAATAGTTAGCACTGCTGCCTCAGAGCGCCAGGAACCTGGGTTCAATTCTGGCCTTGAGTGACTGTCTGTGTGGAGTTTGCATGTTCTCCCCCTGTCTGCGTGGATTTCCTTCAGGTGCTCCAGTTTCCTCCCACAGTCCAAAGATGTGTGGGTTAGGTTGATTGGCCGTGCTAAATTGATCCTAGAATCAGGGGGATTAGCAGGGTAGATATGTGGGGTTATGAGAATAGGGCCTGGATGTAATTGTGGTTGGTGCAGACTCAATGGACCGAATGGCCTCCTTCTGTGCCATAGAGATTCTATGTTTCTGTGGATGTCAACAGCAAATGTTAATGGTTTTGCCATCACTACCACTAGTATAAATAGAATCCCTACAATGCAGAAAGACGCCATTTGGCCCATCACTCCTGCTCGAATAACAAACCCACTTAGGCCTTGTGGGCCGAAGGGCCTGTTTGTGCTGTAGTGTTCTTATCTCCATAACCCCATGTATTTACTGTGCTAATCCCCTGACACTAAGGGGACAATTTAGCATGGCCAATCAACCTAAACCCACACATATTTGGACTATAGGAAGAATCCGGAGCACTCGGAGGAAACCCACACAGACAAGGGGAGAAACGTGCAAACTACATGCAGATGGTCATCCAAGGCCGGAACTGAACCCAGGTCCCTGGCGCTGTGAGGCAGCAGTGCTAACCGCTATGTCACTGTGCCATTTCACTTGTTGTACATCATATCTAAGATGACAAAATCCTGTGTAGGATGATTTCAACTACATTACACCTCGTCTGGATCAGAAGGAAGGGAACTGAAAGATCTTTCTTTTATGTTGCCCAGGCGCTCAGACACGACTGACCACATCACGTGTCAGAATAAATGCGTCAATGACTTGTAATTAAACATCAGTAACATTGAAAGGGCTAATTTCTTGATCCATTTGTGAATTTAGCTGTTTGCAAGTTATAAACTAATAATAGTATTAATCTTACATTTGGAAAGAATTTTAATTAGGGGATTTTTAAGTAGCTATTAGTTTTTAATAGTTTGACAGTAGTTTCCATCAATGGATTTTGTTTCCTTTGAACCAAAAACCATTTTAGATTTTTCCTTTAGTTTATTGATTTTTCAGAACTCATTATCCATATTATTAACAATTGCTTTATTTGGATTGTGTCTGTGTGTGTTCCCTCCAGGAGCTCTGGCTTCCTCCCACAGTCCAAAGATGTGCAGGTTAGGTGGATTGGCCCATAATGTCCCAAGTTGTGTAGGTTAGGTAGATTAGCCATTGTAAATACGGGGGGGTGGGGGGGTGGTTACTGGGATAGGGCAGAGGGGAGGGCCTGGGTGGGACGATTTTTCAGAGAGTCAGTAGGCCAAATGGCCTCTTTCTTCATTGTAAGGATTCGATGGAAGATCTCGGGTGCACCAGGGAAGGAGTGCCAGTACTGGGGAAGGCTTCAGGAATATCAGGGAAGGTCTTGGGGCTACCAGGGAAGGAGTCACAGGCACTGGGAAAACACTCAAGTGTTCTGAGAATGGAGTCACGACTGAGAAACAAAGACCCTGGATGAGGGGCAATGGGCCCCAGAGAAGGGCAAAGACTTAGGTATGAGGTATGAAGGTTCCATGGCTGAAGGGTGAAGACAGCAAGGCTGAGGGGTGAAGACTTGGGGGCTACAGGGGCAAAGGCCTCAGGATTGAGGGATGAAGGCATCAGGGCCAAAATGAAGGAAGCCCTTCCACTGGGAAGGGAAGTCTGGGCTGGTGGGCGTGTGGCCATTCATCACGGATCCACTCAAATATTGTGGGGGATGCGGTCTACAGGCTCATTACGGACAAGGGCAAGTCTAATGGTAAGACATGTCAGTAAGGAACACTCCACTGCAGCTGAGATCATTCAACCACAACTCAGTGAACATGCCTGGAGCCTAACTGTTGACCCAGCTATGCCCAATAAATCGTCATCACTGTGGCCACCATTGATTGTTGTTCAGTGGTTAACCCTTGGCATGCTGACCTCCAGCTTTAGTAACTTCTATATCCTTTCTCCCTGCACCACTGTCAGACTGGGCAAGCACATATATCCCTTGATGGTTAGCTAGGGTACACTTGCTGAAGGGAGCACTCCAACTCATAAGTTGTGTGCTGGGGTGTGATTTGACAAGTGCCTCCCAAGTTGTGTGCAAGACCTTGAAGTAAAGCTTAAGACAATGTGAGATGTGAGCTCAGGATGCCAGGTGGCCAGAACTGTGGCCACTCAGTCAAGTTGTGCGGGGCAAGACTGGTATTGCGGCCTTGCCCATTGAGAGAGTGAATGAAGGACAGGAAACACAGTGTGATGGCCAGCACGGGTTACTGTCTGGAGACGCAGCTCCCCAGGGGGATTGGGCAAACAGTGCAGCTTAGGAGACAAATGCTAACCATCAACTCACACTCTGTTTCATTTTGCAGTGACTTGTGTGAGGGAGAGATGGAGCCTGTGGAATTAGCAATCATTCTTCTGGCTCATAGACAGGAGAGTGGACATCAATGGAGGCACCAGATTCTCCAGAGGCACAAAGAGAATCCAAAGGACAAATGAATAGCAAGGCCTGCTCTGCAGGGAGGGGGGTACCCAGAGAATTGTTGTTTGGAGGTATCTTCCTCACACCTGTGTCTACAGATGGTGCCTGAACTTCCTGCAAAACAGCAAGATCCCCGGTCAGGGCTCCTGGGAGCTCATGTATATACCCTTCTGCAGAAGTTGGCCCCATGGCACTTAGAAGGCATTCACTGCCTAGGGCTTTGAAAGAACATAAGAACATAAGAAATAGGAGCAGGAGTAGGCCATCTAGCCCTTCGAGCCTGCCCCGCCATTCAATAAGATCATGGCTGATCTGTCGTGGCTCAGTTCCACTTTCCTGCCCTCTCCCCATAACCCTCAATCCCTTCTCTTATCAAAAACCCATCAACCCGCTTTTTAAAAATATTTAGCGAGGCAGCCTCCACCACTTCAACGGGCAGAGAATTCCAGAGATTCACCACCCTTTGAGTGAAGAAGTTCCTCCTCAACTCCGTTCTAAACCGCCTCCCCTTTATCTTGAGGCTGTGCCCCCTAGTCCTACTGTCTTTTTTGAGCGGGAAGAGTCTCTCCACCTCTATCCTATCCATCCCATTCATCATCTTATACGTCTCAATGAGATCTCCCCTCATTCTTCTAAACTCTAACGAGTACAAGCCTAGTTTATTCAGCCTCTCCTCATAGCTCAATCCCCTCAACTCCGGTATCAGCCTAGTAAACCTCCTCTGCACTCCCTCCAGGGCCAAAATATCCTTGCGCAGGTGTGGCGCCCAAAACTGCACACAGTACTCCAGCTGCGGCCTCACCAATGCCCTATACAGCTGCAGCAAGACCTCCCTACTTTTATATTCAATCCCCCTCGCTATGAAGGCCAGCATCCCATTCGCCTTCCTGACCACCTGCTGCACCTGCAAGCTGGGTTTTTGCGACTCATGCACAAGGACCCCGAGGTCCCTCTGCACCGTCGCCTGCTGCAGACACAGATGTCCTCAACTTTTACATGACTGGCCCCCTTTAGGGCTCCACGGGTGACCTTCGCAGCACCTCACAAGCCTACACATCCCAGAGACAGACACAGCCTTTGCAAGCTCGCATCTGAATCCATTTTGATTGGGATCAGGTAAGCCACGTTGCTATCCTTGCTATGTTGTCCTGGCTGTATTGGAGTGTTGGCACAACCTCCTCAGACAGAAGGCAGTAGGACTCCTCTATTCTGCCTTTCAATCCGACGAATGTCACTGATATCCCCTCCTGCTTGCCTTTGTAGCTCCAACAACTGGGTCAGAGTCCAGAGACTTACCATCTGACTGCGACTCCGCAGATTCCTGGTCTCCAGCAATCCTCCGAGGACCAGAACCAGAACACAGCTTGCTTCCACCTGTTGTGGATCAGAGGGAGCGAAGTGCTCACCAGTTTGTGACCCTGAGGCCCCTGCGAAACCAGGTTCCGCCAAGTATGTCTCTGCGCTAGTGGAGGGTGTGGCTGAAAGCTGTGATGGCTCTTTGATCTTTACTTCTGAGAAATGATCTACCTTAGTGTCGGAGTTCTCTTGAATGTGGCTGGCGGAGGTGTTGGGCTGTTCCCCTGGATGTGCCTGCAAGAGGAGGGAGATTTCATAGGTGCTTGGCCAGGGGCCTTCAAATAAAGGTGTCACGATTCATGTCAATTTGGTGTGATGATGTGCTGGATCCTCACTTGATTTGTCGCTGCCCATCTCACCCTTGGCGTAGGAGAGATCAGCTTCCTCCTCAGCCAGCTGGGGGGTTCTTTCTTCGAAGTCCATGAGGATAATCATCTCAGGCATCGCTCCATCCATCTGGAATCTCTCCCTCTTATTATGATCCAACTTGTCCTGCATAAAAACAGATGGAGAGAGTGTAAGCACAAGCCGGGGCTGATGTTAAGGATGCCTGGCATGTGTGAATGGTGAGTGGGAGCAGCGAAACGATGAGGACATGACCCGCAGGCAAGATGAAGGTGCGTGTGGGAGAGCAAGTGGGGGGGCGTCCCTTGAGTTGGCAGTGAGTGAGCACCGTGTGGATGTGTCATGGGCGGCACGGTGGTTAGCACTGCTGCCTCACAGTGCCAGGGACCAGGGTTCGATTCCTGGCTTGGGTCACTGTCTGTGTGGAGTTTGCACATTCTCCCCATGTCTGCATGGGTTTCCTCCAGGTGCTCCAGAGCCCAAAGATGTGCGGGTGAAGATGTACGGCCATGCTAAATTGCCTCTTAGTGTGAGAGGGAGCTGGCCAGGGTGAACGCATGGGGTTATGGGGATAGGGGCGGGATAGGATTGTGGTCAGTGCAGACTCGATGAGCCAAATGGCCTCCTTCTGCACTGTAGGGATTCTATGATTCAATGATTCTATGATGTGCATGTGAATGTGTGAGCTGACAGCGATGAGAAGAGTGACTTACCCTGGCAGTACAGAGGAGATCATTCATCCCTTCCTGGCAATGTTTGACACTGACCACTGCTGCCACCACCTCCCGTGCTGGGTTACTCATCCACTTTGTTGGTCTCCTCCCTGTGAATGGGTAGAGGACATCACGCCTGCTGCATCCAGCAGTATGTCGAGAGAGGCATTTGAGAACTTAGTGACCGCCTTCATTGCAGTCAAACGTTGCCATGAGCCAAGGAGAAGTGGCTGGTGAGCGCTGGGATGCCCGTTAAATGAAGAACCCCCATCATTAACACACTGAGATGAGGGGGGGGGGGTGCAGGTGAATCAGAGGCTGTCCGCCACCGAGCCAGCATGAAACCCATGACCTAAAATCTTTTCTCGAAGTACAATATGGCGTGAAAATCCATCACCCCCAGTGGGCTAAATGCTGCTTTTTCTGCTCGCCATCAGCCTTTATCAAATTTAGGGAAAATTCCGCCTGATATATTTGCAGATATGGAAGGTTGAATAGGTTGGGACTTTATTCCCTGGAGCGTAGAAGAATGAGGGGAGATTTGATAGAGGTGTATAAAATTATGATGGGTATAGATAGAGTGAATGCAAGCAGGCTTTTTCCACTGAGGCTAGGGGAGAAAAAAACTAGAGGACATGGGTTAAGGGGAAAAGTTTAAAGGGAATACTTGGGGGGGGGGGGGGGGGTGCTTCTTCACACAGAGAGAGAGTGGTGGGAGTGTGGAATGAACTGCCAGATGGAGTGGTGAAAGTGAGCTCACTTTTAACATTTAAGAAAAACTTGGACAGGCACATGGATGAGAGGGGTGTGGAGGGATATGGTCCAGGTGCAGGTCAGTGAGACTGGGCAGAAAAATGGTTCGGCACAGACAAGAAGAGACAAAAGGCTGTGCTGTAATGTTGTATGGTTCTATAGTTCTATATGGAAAATTGAGCATAAATCATTTTGGAG
This sequence comes from Carcharhinus amblyrhynchos, assembly GCF_965287045.1. Lineage (NCBI taxonomy): Eukaryota > Metazoa > Chordata > Chondrichthyes > Carcharhiniformes > Carcharhinidae > Carcharhinus > Carcharhinus amblyrhynchos. Next base: position 13,785,660 of record NC_137339.1, read on the forward strand.
AAATACTATAACATGACAACTTGTAAATCTCAAAACATGAAGAAATGGTTGATGATGACTGAACTACGGTCTGTATGAAAAACCTTTGTTTGCTGAAGTCTTTAGCTTCACTCGTCTAGATGTTGGGTTGAATATGATAAGGATGGTGGGCGGTGAGGGTGCACGCATGGAGCAATCCCCAGTGATAAATCTCATGTGGACCCAATACTGAGCCTGGGGCCTCATTATCATTGAATTTGCAAATGCAAACACCAGATAGGTGCACCTGGACAGTTTTGAGGTATAGAAGATCAGGTCACAGTAGCTGCAAGTGAGGGCAGTAGATCAATGATTGAAGGTCGTTGGGTCAGCTCCACATTCAGGTAATTGTGTTTTAAGCGCTTGCCTATAGTTTGTCACCCTTTCATGACCACCTGTTAGATGATCATCCTCAATGTAATAAGTGCCAGTTATATAAAAAAAAGGTGCCTGATACCACAGAACAAACCAACAATGCTGAGGGGGCATCACACAGTCAGTAGGCATCTTGTTGTCCATGTATCTGTTTCAGGACTGGGTCCTGAATGGTGTGTTTCTTGGCCTTTACGGTGGGTGTGTCTTTCTAATTTGTAATGAGCCTGCTACTCATTATATTGGACGCTGCTTAATGCCTGAGATACAGGTGCTGCACAGTCACATTTTTAGACTCAAATGTGATTTGTGTAATGTTATGGGTTTAATTCCCTTAATGATTGCTTACAGAAATTATCTTAACTGCTTGATCAGAAAATCGCCCAATTTTCAATTTTTTTATGGCAGATTATCTGAGTAGAATAAAGTATTGCTTTTGGTTGCTCTTACGCAGGACACAAAAGACTCCACTGGACAATTTGAAAGATGAGAAAGAATTGCCTTTATATAACGATCTTTGCAACCACCATAGACTCCAAAGAACTTTACAGCCAGATAAGTTGTCGTCACTGCTATATGCTAATGGTGTACACTGCAAACTTCCACAAAATGCATTGTAATAATTGTAATGACTTTAATGAGGTCCACGAGGTGGGCCTGTTGGAATATGAGCTCCTTGATTGAAACAGTTGATGCAGTCCAATCTGGGAGTCCTGCAGAGATATATAATGTGGAGTATCCAGGTTACTAGCACTCAGGGTGTGTACTCTGTATTGGGAAATCACAAACTATTGTAAATAAATCTGGATTCGTTGAAAGGGGACCGGCATCATGGGAGTTATTTCAATAATGATCCAGATTATCTGCTTTTGTAAAGTTGACTGAGAGAAAAATATTGGTGCAAACAACTTTGTAGCTCCCCCGATCTTCTTTAAAATAGTACCATGGGATTTTTTACATCCACCAGAAAGGGGAGACAGGGCTTCAGTTTAACATCTTCGCTGAAAGACAGCACAACTGACAGTGCAACACTCCCTCAGTATGGCATTGGAGTGCCACCATAGATCAGGGTGCTTAAATGGGACTCTATGATCTTTTGATAAGAGGTGAAAATCTACCAACTGAACCTACTTAGTATCTACAACAGGCATAACGTTGTTCTAATGTGACCAGTGATAACATTGGGGTCTGTTACAATGTAACCAATGATAACATGCTGTGAGGGTCAGCTGACCAGTAGCAATGCAACCAATAACAAAATGTTGTGATAGTCAGCTGACCCAATAGAAATAGAAAGAAGATGGGGATGGTGGGGACCTTATGTGGCCCAGGGTGTGGCCTGAGTGTTGGTGCAATGAAGTTTCTTTATTAAATCTTTTACTTTCTGAAGTTAGTTATTTTGTTGTTTACAACTGAAGATCCTCACTGCTGGATGATCAAAACATCGTAAGATTAAGATGCTTCTTCCGGATGGGGGGCATCTTGCACCATTAGTTCAAATTTTTCCCGGTCCCTTCCAGATATTGTGATTCACGATTTACAGGATAGCTGTTCCCTGCAAAAGGCTGAGCACCATTAACCTTGCGATTTTTAAAAAAATTCTGGCGGCAAAATCTCTCTTCATAATGAACCATTTGTGAAACCCGAATCTTAGCTTAAGTCGCAGATTGTCAGACATGCACCGCCGTCTTAGAAAGATAATGAAAAACGGTTATGATGTTATGATCATCCAGCAGTGGGGAGCTTCAGTTGCAAACAATACAAGAACTAACTTCAGAAAGTAAATCACAGAGAAAGGTTTAATAAAGAAACTTCATTGCACCAACACTCAGGCCACACCCTGGGCCACACGAGATAATAAAAAGTCTTATCAAACACTGCAACTTTACCTCAGTGCAGTCAATAGAAGCTCCGCCGGTGAGCCTCACCCCTTCTGAGAACAAAAAAAACCCCCTTTGGCTCCGAGAACCAGCTGCTTCTAAGGTAAAATTAAACTTGCGTATTTTACGCCACGTAATATAACGTTTGCACATCAATAACACAAGCTTACTAATTTACTCCTTGTGTCTGGTTTGGCCACTGCAGTGAGTTATCACTTTCCTAATACCTTTCATTTCAGATCCAAAGTTCAGCTCTTTCAAGCAGTTTGCTCGCAGCCCAACGCCGCAACCACCACCCCCCCCATCCCCTCATTTGCTCATGTGGAATTCCGTGAATGCCTTCAGACATTCAGGGTCTGCTCCGTGATCTCGATCTCTTTGGATTCCCGTGTCTTGATAGATGCGGGTTCCCCTGCATGTTGTCAGTGTTCTGCTCTGCAGCAATTCGGCTGGCCTCCTCTCCCTGATGGTTGTCACATACCGTGACTCAAGGAATGACACAGATTTTTTAAATAGCCAAATAAAAGACGGGGGCTGGGGGTGGGTCGGAGGGGGGGGTGCAGTAATGGGAACATGAGAACAGCTGCAAAGAGAGAGTGAGAGAGAAAGCAATCAACATTTCTCAACGTCCGGGTAGAAACTTCAGACATTCGGCTTGGGTTAAAGAGAGGCAGCAAATGAGCATTCTGCGTCCATCAAGTAACTGCAGTGCAGCAATTTTGGAAAGTGTAGTGAGGTCCAAAATCAGCTCTTAGTTTGTTAATAAATCCTGTGCTGTGTCTTTGCCTGGTCATTGAAGCTGTGGGGTTAATTATTTTTGGATATGATGGCTGTGCGCCAAGTTCTCCGTTCTCCCTAGCAACTGTGGCAAGGCGTACAACGTCGGAGAATTTCGGCCGCTGCTGATAAGAGAGATGCAGGTCGCAGTTCGTCCTTGCTCACCTCAGCGAAAGTGAATGGGCTTTATTTTTTAATGTATTTCTGGTGAATTTATACGCTTGTAGCCATGTTATTTTGCTACGGTTGAGGTAACTTCATGGCATTCTCAAAGGCTGTAGGAGGCGATTTCTTCTTGAGAGCTGAATAAGCAAAGAAGCAGGGAAAAAAGGACACTGTCTGCCTAGTATTTGCAGTTTCAGGCGGCAGGGTAGCACCGTGGTTAGCGCTGCTGCCTCATAGCGCCAGGGACCCGGACTCGGGTCACTGTATGCATGGAGTTTGCACATTCTCCTCATGTCTGCATGAGTTTCCGTCGGGTCCCCCAGTTTCCTCCCACAGTCCAAAGATCCCCGGGTTAGGTTGATTGGCCATGCTAAATCAATAGAACATAGAACATTACAGCGTAATACAGGCCCTTCAGCCCTCGATGTTGCGCCGACCAGTGGAACCAATCTAATGACCCTCTAACCTAAACTATTCCAATGTTATCCATATGCCTATCCACTGACCATTTGAATGCCCTTAAAGTTGGTGAGTCCACAACTGCTGCCGGCAGGGTATTCCACGCCATTACTACCCTCTGAGTAAAGAACCTACCTCTGACATCCGTCCTATAATTACCACCCCTTAATTTAAAGCTATGTCCCCTCGTGTTAGCCATCACCATCCGAGGAAAAAGACTCTCACTATCCACCCTATCCAATCCTTTGATCATCTTGTATGTCTCAATTGGGTCACCTCGTAATCTTCTTCTCTCTAATGAAAATAACCTCAAGTCCCTCAGCCTTTCTTCATAAGACCTTCCCACCATACCAGGCAACATCCTGGTAAACCTCCACTGCACCCTTTCCAATGCCTCCACATCTTTCTTATAACGCAGTGACCAGAACTGTACTCAATACTCCAAGTGTGGCCGCACCAGAGTTTTGTACAGTTGTAACATGACCTCACGGCTCCGAAATTCAATCCCTCTACCAATAAAAGCTAACACACCGTACGCCTTCTTAACTTCCTTATCAGCCTGGGTGCCAACTTTCAGGGAGCTATGCACATGTACCCTGAGATATCTCTGCTCGACCCTTGTGATACGGGGGGATTAGTAAGGAAAGAACATGGAGTTACAGGAATAGGGCCTGGGTGGGATTGTGGGCAGAGCAAACTTGATGGGCCGACTGGCCTCCTTCTACATTGTAGGAATTCTATGAGTCACTGATGCCTCACAGTGTCAGGGACCTGGGTTCGAATCCGAGCTTGTATCACGTTCCCCCCATTTCTGGGAGCTCCGGTTTCCTCCCACCATCTGAAAGATGTCTGTGTGGAGTTTGCACATTCTCCCCATTGTCTGCGTGGGTTTCTTCCGCGTGCTCTGGTTTCCTTCCACAGTCTGAAAGATGTACTGGTTAAATGCATTGACAGGCGCCTGTTTCCCTGGCGATGGGGGAATTTCACAGTATCTCCATTGCAGTGTTAATGTAAGCCTTACATATGACTAATAAATAAATAAGTAAACTTTAAAAAAAATGTAGCCCACTTCTACCATTGCCACTCCGAGCTGATCATTTGGATGCTGCATTAGCATTGCTTGTCTTCCCAATAAGGACATGTTATACGTATCATGCAGTGCTGCAAATTAGGGGGACTATGAAGTCAGAACCGTTCCCCTCCCCCCCACCTCACTCAAATCCATCCCAATGAATTGGCATATTTAAAAGTTAATTCCAGCTACATTAACATCCTGGTCAAGCCAACAGTCATTGCCCTTGAGAAGGCAGTGGTGCACCACGTTCTTAAACCACTACAGTCCACGTAGTAAAGGTGTGCCCCCAATACTGTTAGGTAAGGAACTCTGGGATTTTGACTCTGGATATGAAGGAATGATGATGTACATACAAGTCAGGCGGTGACGACCCTCCTCTGTGAAGCAGTACAAAATGTTGTTCGGCAGGGACGTCTAGAATTTTGACTCAGCAACAATGAAGGAAGGGCTGCTTCTCTGACTAACTTTGCATAAAGGAATAATCCTGTGAGATTCCTTTGGAGAGTCATGAAGAAATAAGACTAGAATATTCAAGTAAGTTAAAAAATAAATATAGTCCATACTGGAGCCGAGATTAGTGAAACAGCACACTGCCTCTGAATGGTAAGACAGAAGCTTATGACATGCTGGTCCTGCGAAAAAACCAAAGGTCAGGGTTCAGCATACAATCATATAGAACAGAAGGAGGACATGCAGTCAAGCATGCCTGCCGCTTCTTTGAAAAGGCTTTTCAATTAGTTCCACTCCCCTGCTCTTTTGATACAATTCCCCCATAGAGACTGATAACATTAAAAAAGAAATTTGAACTTCCAGTGACTGGCTGAAAGGATCACCTGACACGATTTCAAATTTTAAGACTTTTACTGCAACAAACAAATTAAAAGCAACATTGACTAAACACTAATTTTGTAGGTACCTACACTCCAAACCACAGAATGGCCTCCCCTATTTAACTTTTGAAACAATCAAAAATCCCACTCCACTTGCAAGTTTCCATGACTGTAACACTTTCCCCATAGTTATATCAGTTCATTTCTTGGGAATTCTGTTTTTGCCTTTGCTCGCGTTTTGTTGATATGTAATGAAGTGGCTGAAAATCGCCTCAGGCAGACCAAGGAAGTTTGAGATGCTCTTATCTTATCTCTGATTTTCAACTATTGGCCATCCATTTTTCAGGTGAGAAATGGATGGTTGAGAATTGGCTTCAATATTTGAAGGCTATATTTTGCTTTCTTGTAGTTCACAGGCACTGAACTGTAGACATTTAAACAAGGTTAACGCAACAGGACGTAGAAAATAGGAGTAGGATTAGGCCATTTGGCCCTCCAAGTCTGCTATGGCATTCAGTGACAGAGTACAGGAACGAGGTAGAGAATCTGGTGAACTGGTGCAGCGACAATAATCTCTCTCTCAATGTCAACAAAACAAAGGAGATTGCCATCAACTTCAGGAAAAATATGTCCCCGTCTATATCAACAGGGACAAAGTAGAAAGGATCAACAGTTTCAAATTTTTAGGTGTCCAACAACCTGCCCTGGTTCCCCCATGCCAACATTATGGTTAAGAAAGCCCACCAATGCCTCTACTTTCTCAGAAGACTAAGGAAATTTGGCATATCAGCTAAGACTCTCACCAAATTTTACAGATACATCATAGAAAGCATTCTTTCTGGTTGTATCATATGGCTTGATATGGCTCCTGCTCTGCCCAAGACTGTAAGAAATTACAAAAGGTCATGAACGTGGCCCAATCCATCACACAAACCAGCCTCCCATCCATTGACTCTATCTATACCTCCCCTGCCTCGGCAAAGCAGCCAGCATAATCAAGGACCCCACGCACCCTGGATATTCTCTCTTCCACCTGTCATATTACAACCAACTCAAGAACATCTTCTTCCCTGCTACCACCAGATTATTGAATGGACGTACCTTACATTAAGTTGATCTTTTTCTACACCCTAGCTATGATTGTAATACTACATTCTGCACACTCTCGTTTCCTTCTCTATGAACAGTATGCTTTGTCTGTATAGCGCACAAGAATCAATACTTTTCACTGTAAACTAATTCATGTGACAATAATAAATTAAGTCAGTGTGATCGTGGCTGATCAAAGCAGGTCAAGTCCCACCAGGTCTTGGTCCACTAGATGATGCCCGCCAAAGTGAACAAAGACAACAGAGCAGAGCAGTCAGCAAGCTACCTCTATCCCTGCTGCAGATGCTAGGGATACACTATGATGCAGTGGTAGGGTTAGAAAAATGAAGAAACTTTGACATCACTTCAGGGTCATGGGTGTTTAATCGCTGTATGTTTCATGCACCTTTATAAATACATCTGCTGTTCATGAAAACGTTCTTGTACTTAGTTGCATCTATGTGTCCTTTAATTGCAAGGGTGAGCCATGCTCCCACTCAGTGATCACCTCCCTTTGTGAGCCTTACATTCAGGTGATGTGTAGTCATGATAGTTACTCGATCCTTGTGTTATGTCAAAGGGATGTGCAGAACTCTTTACTGGAAGTGTTTGCAAACTGTATTGGCAACTCGATTCCTTACTCATAGAACCCTACAGCACAGAAAGAGGCCCTTTGGCCCATTGAGTCTGCACCAAACACAATCTCACCCAGGCCCTACCCCCCTATCCCTACATATTATACCCACTAATCCCTCTAACCTACATCCCTGGACACTAAGGGGCAATTTCGTAGCATGGCCAATCAACCTAACCTTACGAGACAGCGCGGAGTTAGGCTCAGTTGTCTTGGAGCTATTGCGAGATGCCATCCCATTGGCATCACTGAGAAACTGGAGCAGCACTCTGGCAGGTAGGCTTTGAATGTTGCACTTACCTCAAAGCCATGAGGGAAGTGAGGGCAGACAGTTGCACAGCACTTGGATGTGATCGTGACTGAGACTGGTCTAATTTCCTGCTGGCATGGCACGAATTTGGGAGGGTGAGTGTGATTCCGGCGACTAGTATTTTTAATGAGTATTCCTGACACGCTAATACATGAATGGGCAGCAAACCAGACCCGTCATGAGCCTGTCATGAAAGCGATGAGGGAAAAATTCCCATTTGATTTCCCGCTGGTGGGATTCCAATTTTTGATCTTTGTCCGAACTTTCCACTCCCACAGACCATGAAACCCACCATTGGCAGGACCGGAAGATTCTGCTCGAGGACTTTCTGTTTGCCCCTCCCACCTGAGGCCCCGTTGACGGAGAGTGCCAATTTAATGCCAAATTAGGAGCCGTTTTGTGCTGCCGAGCGAATTTATAGAGATAGGCATTCACCATCTGTGTCACACAAGTAAAGACCCAGTGTTCATCGAAGCTGCTCAACCGGATTGATTCACCACACACACACTGCGTCTATTGTTCTACCTGGTCTCTGATCATTCTCAGTGCAGCTGCTCACTGACTCTACCCTTCAGGGAGTGCTGCGCCAACAACGACAATAGAAAACTGACTGCCTTTGCTTTAATATTCTCCCAAAAGGCATCACAAAAGTCCGTGCAATTGTGACCTTGTTGGCTCGCATCGACTTTTAGCGCTTGCCTACCTGCTGCAACCAGGAATTTAAAAAAACGATTACCGCTGACCTGCAAACAAGAAAGGCGTCGTAATTGAGGCAGGCTTATGCAACTAATAACCTGAAGCTAAAGTACACCTGCTCGTATCTACAAACCACTTATTGTGGTTAAATAGGATTGTTTTAAATTAGATCAGAAGATTATGTAAATTGATTCAAAAACATCAAGTCACATTATACATAAGAGCAAATACTGTGAAATGTGTGATGTTGGGGTTTTATTGTGTTTGTGACCTATGACTATCTCTTATCCCTAGGGGAAGCAATAGCCTAGTGGTATTATCACTAGATTATTAATTCAGAAACGCAGCTAATTTTCTGGGGACCTGGATTCAATGGTGGAATTTGAATTCAATAAAAAATATCTGGAATTAAGAATCTACTGATGACCATGAAATCATTGCCATTTGTCAGGAAAAACTCATCTGGTTCACTAATGTCCTTTAGGGAAGGAAATTTGGCGTCCTTACCTGGTCTGGCCTACGTGTAACACTGGAGCCATAGCAATGTGGTTGATTCTTAACTGTCCTCAGGCAACTAGGGATGGGCAATAAATGCTGTCTCATGTCCCACAAATTTTAAAAAAATCCTGAATCAGAACTCTCCCTATCAATTTCTAATCTGGCACAGCAATTGTTTTAGTTGGCAAGGTTTAGATATGAATGAAAGATGGGTTTGGTTACCGCCTACCCCTGCATCACTTCTATATATCATGTTTAGTATTTTGTTTAATTTAGTCGGCTGTTGTTGATGAGGTTGACATTTATTGCTCATCTCTCTTGTCTTGTGTCCATCCTTCAAGGCTAAGATGGCCATGTTAATCATCTGGAGTGTTTGGTGGGTTCCAGTGGGTCTATCATTGACTACCAAGGCCGTTCTGGGCCCAGAAGGCTCTGCTGCATTCCTAGTTGCCAAAAACGGTACTGCTAAACTTTGCTTCTTGGACTGGTGGTAGGGAAGTCAACCACATTGCTTTGTGAATGGTATCTAGGCCAGACTGGGGAAAGACAGCACGTTTTTCTCGCAAGGGGCATTTGTGAATCCGTTGGACATTTACTACATAATCACTTCTACTGATGTCACCTCCTCCTGGCATTATGCCCCTAAGAGGGCATTGACAACCATGGAAGTCCATTAGATTGGCATGTGATAGTGCTTGGCAAAGTGATCCATTGGTTTCCCATTGCCTTCTGCATTATGACTGATCAGAAAACTCTCTGGCCTTTACCACCTCCTACATATTCAAAGGATTTACGGGCTCTTGTTATGAACACTGCCTCCATGGTCATCGGGGAGTTGAACATGGAACTTCTGGCCTAGGGGTCAGGACAAAATCAATATGGGTCTCCCTTTACACTCGTTACAATACCATTTTTCTGGAGTTGATCATTAGGCTTAACAAAGCTAATGAAACAGGAATATTAGAACTTAGGAGTAGGTCATATAATGCTTCAAGCCTGCTCCACCATTCAATAAGATGATGGTTGATCTGGTTGTGGTCTCAACTCCACACTCAGCCCCCCACAACCATTAGGACCCTTGACTTCCTTGTTTAAAAATCTATCCAACTCAGTCATGAATGCATTCAAAAACCAAGCCTCCACTGCTGGCTGCAGCAGAGAATTCTACACACCAATGATCTTCTGTGAGAAACAAAATTCTCCTAATCTCAGCCTTGTTATTATTAAACTTTGACCCTAGTCCCAGTGTTTGTCTGGAGTGCAAATATCCTCCTGGCATCACCCTGTCAAAGCCCCTCAGGATCTTATATATTTCAATAAGATCACCTTCTATATATATACTGCACTATTATCAAATATATCTGAACTCTCTTGGTAGAACAACATTACCCTTTGCCCCCTGTGCTGCTATTCAAGCTCGTGACCTCCTTCATTATTTGAGAGCTGAATGTCAAGGTCAGAATATCTCTTTGTTTTAAGAGCCTCAGATGACTTTGCCAGTGCAAACGGCAAAAGTACGGAATCAATAAAAATATCTTCATCAATTTTAAGTAGATAAGATTGGTAAGCTAACATAGTTCGAAGGAAGATGTTGGATTTTCCATTACTGAAAATAATACTCTTACAAAACAAAATTGGGAAAATTCCTCAGATGTGGCTGTTGCTGCAGAACAGTAAATACGGGGTTAATTCTGGAACCCAGTAGGCCCTCTCCCTCTCAGCCCTCCTCCCGGTGAGCTGTGTTCACAGGGTGTGCGTGGCAGAGGTTGGGAGCTGTTACTCCCTGGCAGCCCACCACCCCCGGAAGAAGGGGATTGCAAAATTACGCTTGCCATTTGAGTGTTATTTAAAAAGCAGCAGCAGTGTTTCTCTACAACCAGTGCTAACTAATCAACCGTTTCATGCGTGTGAACCGTGTCCCTTCAATTGATATTTCGGCTTGGCTCACTCAAAGGTTTCTCAGTAAAGGGTGCAGACAACCTAGACGTGTAACTATTTATACTGGAATGCCAGTCTCAAATAAATAAACCATTCCTCTGAAAAATATCATAATTACATTCAATTAAATTTAAAATAAAAACAATTTCACAGACGTTTTTTTCTGTTTTCTCCCCATCCCCTCTCCTGTTCCTGAAGGCATTGAATTATGGCAGGGTGTGATATTGGAAGCCACCCACTACCTTCACTAACTGTCCTTCTTTCATCGGCACAGCCCACGCAATGGAGGATAGCAGGCTATATGCCCATGGGAAGTTTTACAACTGATCACCAAGCCAGACCTGCTATAGGCTGCGTTTTCTGCTACGTGACAAAATAGTGTCAGTGTGTAAAAGCAAGGGGGCAATTAAATCCAATAGAAAATGGTAATCGAGTTTTCATCTATTTTTTGATTTGATTTATTATTATCACATTAGGCTGATTGCCCATGCTAAATTGCCCCTTAATGTTCCGGGATGTGTTGGTTTGAGGGATTAGCAGGATGGGATTATTATGGGTGCAGACCTGATGGGCCAAATGGCCTATTCCTGCACTGTAGGATTTCTATGATTCTATGTATTAGGATACTGTGAACAGTATTATTTCTTGTGCACTGTACAGACAAAACAAAGAAGACAAAGAAAGGAGAGGGTGCAGAATTTGGTGTTATAGTCATAGCTAGGGTGAAGAGAAAGATCAACTTAATTTGAGATAGGTCCATTCAAAAGTCTGGTGCACTCAGCATTACGTCCGTCATAAAAGGTACTATTGGTAGCTTTTTTGTCCAAACTGTTAGGACTTTAAACTCCTACATAACTGCATGAGTGACGGCGGAGTCAGCAACAAAAATGTTGAGTCCTAAACTAAGAGTCAGAAGCAGCTTTGCACAGCCAAGCAAGATTTCAACAGATCACCACTGCACCCCCACAGAAGTGAACACAGTGTTCTGAGCCCCCTGAACATGACCACACTAACGAATGTTAGCTTATAGTGCAACAACAGGAGGATCCAGGGAATGCAAAGGGCAAAATAAATTTTTTACTTCTGAGAAAGAAAAGTACCCCAGGTAGTTAATCTACACATCAGAGTCAGCTATTTAAACTGAATAGAGCAGCAATGCCCGTAGCCGGGGCTAGGACTGTGTATCACTGGCTTCACAGGGATAGTGAACCATTCACTAATCACTGGCAATGAAGGTCATCATTGCCCTCCACTTCCCAGGGACCTAAACTGAATGTCAGAGGAACTAGCAACATTCCTTTTCATCATTTTATTAAGGAGGCATCTACCTACAAGTAACCGGTGACAGAGATGGGTACATTTTTACAACAACAAGGTAGAGGGTATCCTCCCACTGTCTCCTCCCGGCCCCCTCCCCCAGCCAGGCCACCAGGAGTGTTTCACTCAAGCCGGTTTTATAATAGCTCACCAATAGTGTGGAGCTGGCAGCACGACCCTGCTGGAGTGAAGAGGGAGCCATTGAGGCTCCTCAGAGGTATGGGGCGGGGGGGAGCTCGATGCCCCTTGGCACTGCCCAAGGGGCAAAGTGGAGAAGCCCAGGGAGCATGGTGGCACTGTCCATTAGGCATGGGGAAGTGCCAAGGGGATGGGGACTGTGGTGGCGGGGCCTCTGCGGGACGAGATTGGTGGGGGTGGGGATGTCCTGTTGCTACTCTGCATTCGGGGGTGACAGGCGGGGGGGCGGGGGGGAGGTTAGCGATTGGGTTGTTGGAAGGGGGGGCGGTGAGTGTCAGGATTGTCGGCGGAGGGAGGTCGGGGGATCAGGATGCCAGGATGGGAGGAAGATCGAGGTGGGCTGAGGGGGTGGGGGTGGTGAGACTTGCCACATCCGGAGGGGGCCAGAGATTGGGGCTTGTGAGGTGGGGTCAAACAGCCAGCAATGCGGGAGCACAAGCAGTGTGACCCGCTCATCGTTATGCTATCAGCCTCTCCAGTGGGAATAGGCTCCCAAAAACACTTCTAAGTGCCGAATTCCCATAAAAACCAGAGTATATTGTTTTATTTTAGCAGGATTTTCAAAATGAACCTCCCACACACTGTGCACTGCAGGTGCCTCAGGGATATTCACAGTGAAAATCCAGGGGTGGGGGTCTATTAGTGGGGAGCTGTTGTAAACGCCACTGGAGTGAAACCCTCCTGGTGGTGAGGGCAGGGCGGGTGGAGGCGGGGGGAGGGGGGGGGGTGCTGCGGGGATGAGGCTAGCAGGCCCAGAGACCTCCGTCCTGGGCCCACTAATGGGATTTAAATTTGAATTTTAATATTCTGGCACGGAGATGTGCTAAGGCTGTGGTCTCCACTGGGGAGCCCAGTGAATGGCCCCCACTGATGTCTCCCAGCCGGCTGCGCTACACGAGCAGTGCAGCCGGCTGGGAGAATCGCACCTCCATCCCCCCCGAAATTTCTCTGGGGAAAGACACATTGGTTTTCAGTCAGAACCCGACACTTGGGGTAGGATTTTCTAGGCATGTGTGACCCGAAGCCGGAAAATTCCACCTGGGTTCAATGCACTTTTGCGTGGCCCATGTCCCACCCTACAATCCACGGGCAGGATGCAGAAATTCCACTTATTGTCATTTTTTTTAGAAAAATTCCACCCTCTTTTTCCACTACCTCTTGGGAAAGAGGGTTCCAAAGACTCTCAACCTCTGAGAGCAAATAACTCTCCTCATCTCTGTCTTAAATGGGCAACACTTATTTTTAAACAGTGACCTCCAGTTCTAGATTTTTCCACAAGAGTAAACATCCTTTCACCCTGTCAAAATACCTCAGGGTCTTGCGTTTCAATCAAGTCGCCTCTTACTCTTCTACTTTGGCAGGAAGATTGGAAAACAGTGTACAATTTAAATGGAGAGAGATTTTCGGACATAATATGAAGAGATACGGGTATCCTGGTTCAGCTGAGTTTGTGAATGTGAGAGTGTGAAAGTGTGAGAGTGAGATGTGGCTGGGTGTACGTGTGAAAGAAAGAGGTGTGTGTGTGTGTGTGTGAGAGAGAGAGCTGGGAATGTATGTGAAAGTTTGTGCGTGTGTGTGTAAGAAAGAGAGGTGAGTGTACGTGTGGGGAGAGGGAGAGGAAGAAAAGTGAGTGTGCATGTGTGTGTGAGAGAGAGAGCAAGTCTAATATGAAACAAATTTGTGAGCAAAAGAAGCAGCCATATTCCTCATGTTAAAAATGACAAAAAGGTAAGACTTAAGTACTTTGAGAATAAGGGAACTTTTGAATTATAATAAATGCATACATATCAGAAATCAAAGCAATGTGTTTTTATGTTTGTACCTACTGTACAAAAACAATAATGTTTTTTGTGATTTAACTTGTCAGTATACCAGGAATGTTTCTCAAGGGTTCTGTCTATACTCTTGGGAGGTTAAAATGCTTCCTTGACCAGAGAAATTTGGGAAATCCTGGTCTAGTAAATCTTCCCTGAAGTGCTTTCAATATATTAACTTCCTTCCTTAAATAAGGAGACCAATACTATACGCAGTACTCTAGATACGGTCCCACTATATCCTACTTTTATATTGAAACTCCCTCACAAGGAACAATAACTTTCAATTAGCAGCCCTAATTACTTGCTGCACCTGCAATGCCCCACAGCATAGGTTGGCATGTGCCAACATATTCATTCATAATGATTATACAGTAAAATGTTGATTGTCAATCTGGTAGTGCCAACCTGTGCCAGGGCAGTGCCTGCTACACTCCTCTTCCCTGGGGGCTATACTTATGTTTGTGTCCTCCTGGAGGAATCCCTTAATAGGTTTACATTTTAAGAAACCTATCAAGAACCTCACCGATGTGACGTCATGCTGGCAGGGTATGGTTATTCAGTGAGGTGGGGGGGATAATTTAATGAGCGAACTAGCTAATTATATTCAAATTTATTTAAATGTATTCAAACCAGGTTCTCACCCATTATGGGCATCAACTGGATTATAACATCAGTGAAGGTCAATGAAAATCAGAAAGCGCACTCACGCCAGCCTGAACTGCACTTTTTGTGCCGCACAGGAATTTGACCCCACTTCACTGATCCCATGCATGGTGAGTGTAATGTCAAAATCACCCCCCCCCCTCCAACATCTGGAATACTTTGCTCAGTTTGGTTTCCTTATTTGAAAAAAAATCGATATAATTGCATTAGAAGGAGTTCAGTGAAGCTCCACTCAACTCATCCTGGGATGAGGCACTTAGCTTATGAAGGAAAGTTGAACAGGTTGAGCCTATCTCACTGGAGTTAAGAAGAAGGAGAAGTGATTATATAGAGGGGATTTGATAGTGTAGATACTGGGGCAGTTTTTCCACTTTGTGGGAACAACTAGAACCTGGGGACAGAGTTTAAAATCCAGCGTTTAAGACAGAGATGAGGAGCATTTTTTTCTTTCAATGGGTCATTCATCCATGGAATTCTCTTCCCCAGAAAGCAGCGGAGGCTTTGGGTCATTGAATTTAGTCAAGATAGAGGTGGGCAGATTTCTAATAGACAAGGGTTATGGGAGTCAGATGGCAAGGTTAAATTTTTGATTTGTTTATTATTGTCACATGTATTAGCACACAGTGAAAAGTATTGTTTCTTGCATGTAATACAGACAAAGCATACCGTTCATAAAGAAGGATATGAGAGAGTGCAGAGTGTACTGTTACATCATAGATAAGGTGCAGAAAAACATCAACTTATTGTGAGGTTGTTCCATTTAAAAGTCTGATGACAGCAGGAAGAAGCTGTTCTTAAGTCAGTTGGTATGTGACCTCAGACTTTTGTGTTTTTTTCCCAATGGAAGAAGGTGGAAGAGAGAATGTCTGGGTACATGGGGTCTTTAATTATGCTGGCTACTTTTTCAAGGCAGCGGGAGATGTAGACAGAGTCAGTGAATGGGAGGCTGGTTTGAGTGAAGGATTGGGCTACATTCACGACCTTTCTTGCGATCTTGGGCATAGCAGGAACCATGCCAAGCTGCGGTACAACCAGAAAGAATGCTTTCTATGGCGCATCTGTAAAAGTTGAGACCACAGGCATGTCAGCCTCAATATTGTTGAATGTCAGAGCAAGCTGGAAGGGGTGAATGGCCCTACTCCTGCTCCAAAGTTCCCACATACACACTCTTGGAATGGAACCTCTTGTCATCATAGGGATTAAAATAAGGAGGAACATAATTGGGGGGAAAAAAAAGGCTTCCTGTATTGTTTACCTGTTGAAATCCTGGACACAGTCATAGTGGATAGACCTAATGTAAAGATGGATAAAGTCACAGAAGATTCACAACAATTTAACAGAGAAAGATCTACATGCCATTGGTCGCATATTGACGTTAGACTAACTCTTGAAGCGCAATCAATCACATATGCTTAGTCTTTCATCCTGTGTAGCCTAATTCTTCAACTGCGCAATCTTCTCAAGGTCTTGAAGGTCTTTTCCTTGCAGAATGAACTCCCCCCTCAGCCCTCTTGTCCCATGGTATTTCTTAGCTGTTACCATACAGTAATGTATGAGTGAATCGATAAAATGATGACTAGGCAATCTGTAAAATAACAAGCTTGTTGAAATACTGTCCTCAGCTGCACAGAACTGAAGTTAATAATTAATAACATATTGACGGAGAGTATATATTGATGGATTGCATACTACTCCAATATCAGGGACATGGAGAGAGTTCTATTAAAGGTCTGCCCTCTCTTTAGAGAGATTGATTTCTAAGGCAGTAAGTAGAATGCAGCTGGTATTCAATATTTAGGAGAAAGGTACACATATTTCCCAGAATTTGTGCTTTTGAGAAGAAATCCATTGGCCATACATTATATTTCTATTTTCCTTTCCCCGTAGCTAAATACGACTGGATGGTATAAAGTGCATAATGAGACATTTAAACCACACATGGGAAAACAAAGGATATTACACTCATTGTGGTTGATCACTAAATTATTTCATGACTGATAACAAATGATGAACGGCACCACATCAGTGAGAGATGAGCTTTAGTAATTACTGTTTTCAACAGCTTTGTTTGCTTGGCCGTTTTATAACGCACAAAATAGCTTGTAGATTTTCTTGTTTGGATTGCACAACTGATTGCAAAATGATTCCTTAATCCGCTAAGAAGAGGCATATCCATTGAGCAGGATGTAAGCAACATCATTTTTTCTCCGTAAGAAATTGAATACTCCAGTATTCCAAGGATTTGTAACCATAAACAACAAACCAAGTCCATGAAGTATGTTCCAAGTAAAGTTCATTGCCTAGATGTGGTAATGTGGATGTTTCTGGTCTGGAATGTGATGGGGTTGTGTGATCTGGGAGAGGTGGAGGAGATAACTATATGTAATGGCTGGGGCAGGTTTCTGTTAACCTCAACGTTGGTATGTCCTTTCATTAGGACAAAGAACACCTTAGCTCCTTACTCTATCTCTTGTCATGATAAGAATTAGGCTAAGGAGAAGGGAGCAATAATTGAGAGAATGATAGGAAGCAATAACAAAGATGTTCCTGGCGCTTGGGGCTTGAAATAGAAACATGGAAAATTCGGTCCTTTGAGCTGACAACCATTTAATATGACCATGGCTGATCATGCACTTTCAGTATCCCACTCCCGCTTTCTCTCCATATCCCTTGATCCCTTTAGCCATAAGGGACACACCCAGCTCCCTACTGAACATATCTAACAAACTGGCCCCAACAGTTTTCTGTGGCAGAGAATTCCACAGGTTCACAACTCACTGAGTGAAGAGGTTCTTCCTGATCTCAGTCCTTACCCCTTATTCTTAGACTGTTACCTCTAGTTGAGACTTTGCAGCAGATTGAGTACAATTGGAAATGAACACATCGTTGACATGATAAAAGTAAAGTTTATTAGTCACAAAAAATCTTACATTAGTATTGCAATTAAGTTACTGTAAAAATCTCCTCGTGGCCACACTCCAGCGCCAGTTTGGGTACATTGAGGGAGAATTTAGCATGGCCAATGCACCTAATCAGCACATCTTTCAGATTGTGGAAGGAAACTGGAGCACCTGGGGGAAACCCACGCAGATATGGTGAGAACATGCAGACTCTGCACAGACAGTGACCCAAGCCGGGAATCGAACCCAGGTCCCTGATGCTGTGAGGTAGCAGTGCTAACCACTGTGCTGCCCCCTTTAAATTTGTCAAAATTATCCGCATGCATTCAGGCATGGCACCTGCATAGCTTTTGTCTTCACTTCTCTTCAATTCTGCTTGACATGTGCTCATTCATTCAAGCAGTTCCCATCTCATGCACATACTTTAAGTCAATTCATTTGTTCGCCTTGAATAAATAGCAATACCTCAGCCTTAGCTTTGATTTTCAACTCACCTTGATCCTCCAGTTCATGCAACCGCTTAGGTTTTTGTCCCTCTTGTCCACCTTCAACTATCCAGCTGAGGTCCCCATGTCGAACATCAGGCATCATTTACTTGCCTTTGACTTTGACAATGTTGCAGCTCACACGTCATCATTTGACTCAGCAAGTCACACATCCTGCCCTTGACTCCACTGCTCACATGTTCACCCTTGATTCAGCACTTCATCTGCCTGTCCTTAATTCTGCTGCACATGCAGACTCCTTCTCCCACTCTTACAGAGTAGGAAAGGAATAAAAACTCAGAAACAAAACTCCATTCTAGCCCTTGTATAAAATCATTCTTCACAACCATACTGGTTTGTTTTGTTACTCTCACTCTTCTGCAGTGTGAATCAACACTGGAGGTCAATATGTCAATCATTTTAAGTAAAATAGTTAAATAATATGTGGAGCCAAAGTTTGTATATAAACCCCTCTTTTTTTCCCCCGCTTTTGCAGACCCTTTTTTTCCTGTGGGAGACAAACAAGAAAGAAGGAAATGCAACCTGAGGGCAAACTAACATGTTCAAATTTAACACATATCTGTTGGCAAGCTCCAGGCAGTGTAGATCGATGATCTGACCCCAAGCTCCATGTCAATCACCTGGGAGCCCTAAGTAACAGCACTTGTGCTCATAATGAATTGCACCACAAATGAAAAGAAGATGGATTGAAAAATCCAGAAGTCCGCCTGTCTCGTGCATAATTGATGAAAGCCTGAGCGATGCTTTAGTAGCTAATAAATTATTAAAATCAGGCTCATTAGAGAAGATTTCATTATGGGATAATTTAATTAAATGACAGGTAAAAGGGTTTTGGGGACTGAATTCTCCTTTGACTTCACCAACTATTGACGGATTTGGGATGAGAATGAATGATAATGGACTAAAAACTATCATTTATTAATGGAATCTGAAAGCTCAGCGACATTTCCCTCCGTCTCCTACTAAAAAGGCTTTAAAAACAGAAAGGAGAAATGATATGGTCCTACATATAAGACCAATCTGAAATTTAAAAAATTATCCTTGGATGTTTGGGTTGGGAGGGCTGCCAGGCAAATGAACAATAATTACAAATTAATGTTATCTTTTGAAAATTATGGAGGAGTTATTCTTAAAAACAAACTTTTAAAACATACTTTCTCGTTAAGGATAACTATCTAATCTAGTGTCTTCCAAAATGCTCCTGATGTCCCTGCCCTATTGCTATCCTAACAATATTTAAAGTTACCATCAATAAGTATAGAGTCTGTCACCAATTTCTAGTGTTTCAGAAGTATTGGATATCCAGGGCAGCGCGGTGGCACAGTGGTTGGCACTGCTGCCTCATGGCGCCGGGGACCCATGTTCGATTCCCAGCTTGGGTCACTGTCTGTGCAGAGTCTGCACGTTCTCCCTGTGTGTGCATGGGTTTCCTCCGGCTGCTCCAGTTTCCTCCCATAGTCCAAAAGACGTGCTGGTTAGGTACATTGGCCATGCTAAATTCTCCCTCAGTGTACCCGAACAGGCGCCAGAGTGTGGCAACTAGGGGATTTTCACAGTGACTTCATTGCAGTGTTACTGTAAGCCTACTTGTGATACTAATAAATAAACTTTAAAACTGTAAACAACGCAGATTTCTAAGAGTGACAGGAGTCGGCAACTTCAATTGCTCGTTGCTTTGTAAAGGTTTATTCAATGCAAGAAAATTGCCGAAAACTCAAGTCAGGAAAAATACAGCAAGGGTTTATTTAACTGCTAAGGCCTTTGAGGAAAAATATTCTCCAGTAACTGCCTGCCTGAGCTGCAGAACTTGTAAGGGAGGGGAAGTGTATTGTTGAATGTGTATCGTACAGTATTTGTGTGGCTGAGAATTAAGGATAATTTTTTTAATTTGAAAGGAGTCTATTGCAGAGTAAATATTCTAGAATTGTATTTTGTATCAATTTTTTAAAAAATTAATTTAATTTAAATTATTTTTGCAGTATTTGAACACATGCTCTGTTCAGTTGAACCATTGCGTGATATAGGATGTTTTTTCAAAATGAAAGGACATTTAGGATACCAGGTGACTTAATATAATGAACAAAGGAATAACAGCTTCTCTTCAACTGAAGACAGTCATCTTCATTGGGAGCAACAGGCTCTAAAGGAGTTTGGATCAAATGAGTGGAGGGCTCACAAAGGAAAATATTTTTAAAATGAGCACAGTAGGAACAATGCCTAAGGAAATTTTGGAACTCAAAGTTATCTCAGGAGCTGATTGCAGTCATGAAGCTTTTGCATAGTTTTAACCTGTAAATAACCAAGTTGCGTTTTCCCTAAACTAGTGCATCTTTACAATTGGTGACAAAGATTAAAGAAAAGGTTCTCAAAAAAAAACGAAGAAAAGTACAGCACAGAAACACAGGCCCTCCAAGTCTGTGCCGATCATAATGCTTTAACTAAACTAAAAGAAAATCCTTCTGCCCTTACTCTGTCCTTATCCCTCTATTCCATCCCTATTCACGTACCCGTCCAGGCACCTATTAAATATTGCTAATGTGCCTGCTTCCACCACCTCCTCTGGCAGCACGCTCCAGGCACCCACCAACCTCTGTGCTTCCCCTACACATCTCCTTTAAACTTTCCCTCTCTGACCTTGAACCTGTGCTCCCTTGTATTTGACAATTCTATCCTGGGAAAAAGCTTCTGACTATCCTGTCTGTGCCTGTCATAACTTTGTAGACTTCTATCAGGTCTCCCCTCAGCCTCCGTCTTTCCAGTGAAAACAATCCTAGTTTATTC
Organism: Carcharhinus amblyrhynchos; assembly: GCF_965287045.1. Classification (NCBI taxonomy): domain Eukaryota; kingdom Metazoa; phylum Chordata; class Chondrichthyes; order Carcharhiniformes; family Carcharhinidae; genus Carcharhinus; species Carcharhinus amblyrhynchos. The sequence continues at coordinate 13,806,583 of NC_137339.1, forward strand.
AACCTCTCCTCATAGTCAACACCCACAAGACCAGGCAACATCCTGGTGAACCTTCTTTGTACTCTCTCCAAAGCTCCCACATCCTTCTGGTAGTGTGGTGACCAGGACTACATGCAATAGTCCAAATGCGGCCTAACCAAGGTTTTATATGGCTGCAACATGCTTTCTCAACTCTTGTACTCAATGTACTAGCTGATGAAGGCAAACATATCATGTGCCTTCTTAACTGTAAGTATCAGTTTACACTGAAGTTGGGAAGAGGACTTACCAAAATGCCACTCTTTGGATGGATAGGTCCATTTGACTCCTCTGTTGAGGACTGGACAAAATACGTAGAACACCTTGTGTATTACTTCCAAGCCAAAGGCAATTCTCTTGGGTTTCTGTGGAACCCAATCTTATAACCTGATTCACAGTCTCACAGCTCCAAGCACGCTCGATTCCAAATCATTCAGTGGGCCAGTGGAATTGGTGAAGTCACATTTTCAGCCTAAACCAGTAGTCACGCTCCAGAGATTCAAGTTTACTTTGAGGGGTAGAGCCCCAGGTGAAATGACTGTGACTTATAATCACTAAATTGAAACAGTTATCAGAGTTCGCAATTTTGGAGCCAACCTGAATGATACGTCACAGGACAGGTTAGTCTGCGGGGTGAATAATGAGGCAGTTCAATGGAGATTACTTGCAGCGGTTGATATAAATTTTAAACCATCGAGGGAGATAGTGCAGGCACTGGAAAGCAGTGAATAAGGAGCACAAGTGTTACAGACAGTGCACCAGTTAGGATGTGAACAAACTTTGCTGATCAATTGCCTCTTCTAAATCTTTTTGTCTTATTTGTGCCTTAATTTGTTTCCTGGTGGCTACCTCTTCAGTTTTGGTGCCAAAACTGAGGAGATAGCCACCAGGAAACAAATTTAGGCACAAATAAGACAAAAAGATTTAGAAGAGGCAGTCGATCAGCAAAGTTTGAAGTGTAATGTTACTGATGTGGGGGTAATCACACTCCTGAATATTGCAGGATAAAGGGGGTGGAATTTTTTTTGTCATAAGAAAGGCCACTTAAGGCTTGGATGCAGAGCCAAGTAATCTACCAAGTAGCTGATAAAATAACATGTCATCAGTATGCAACATGGAAGAGGTTAGTATCAACGATTTAAATATTCACGCACTTTAATATAAAAGCAGGCAAGGTAGACCCAATTATTGTAATGCTTTGGATAAACCGAAGCCTGATAAGATGGAGGTTGATACAGAGGCATCAGCTACTGTGATAGGTGAGCATACAAATTATTAGTTGAGAGGAGTTCAACCACTGAGTTTTAAGAGTACTGCAGTCATATTAACAACTTATACTGGAGATGCGCTAAAAAATAATGGACACTGCAATGGTACCTGTTAGCAATGGGTAACAGTCTGCCCAACTCCCAGGGATCATAATGACAGGCGAAGAACCAAGCCTTCTCGGCAGCGACTGGCTGAAGGAAATCAAGTTAAATTGGGCTGAGATTTTCCAAGTGCAGGAAGGATGGCTGCTCAAACTGATGAAGAAATACAAGGGCATCTTCAAGGATGCAGGCACCATGATCAGCACAGGCTTGGAGGGCTGAAGTGCCTGTTCCTGTGTTGTACTTTTCTTTGTTCTTTTGTGTGAGACCAGTACCATATGTTTTACAAGAAAAAGCAGATCTCAGGTAAAGCAATTGGAAGAACTGGGCATTATCCAGCCAGTTCAGTTCTTGGAATGGGCAGCACCTATACTTCCTGCATTGAAACCAGACAAGACAGTCCACATTTGTAATGATACAAGTTAACAGTTAATTGGGCTGCCAAGTTGGATAAATATCCAATCCTGAAGACTGAAGACCTGTATGCAAAGCTGACTGGAGGTCAACTTTACACAAATCTGTATATAAGTCATACATGTCAGCATCTCAAATTAGACGATGCTTCCTGAGATTATGTCACACTGAACATACACAAAGGATTGCTCCAATACACGGATCTGCATTTTGGTGTGTCTTTAATATATGCCATTTTCCAGAGGACAATGGAGGGACTGCTGCAGGGGATGCCATGGGTTGTGGTATACCTTGATGCTTGTATAAGTAGATTGACAGAAGCCGAGAATCTAGCAATCTTAGAAGAGGGGCTGAAGAGATTTCAAAGGGCTGGAATCCATCACAAGAAGGAGAAATGTACTTTTCAAGCCTTTGAGGTGGCTGAGTGTTTTTCTGTCATTGGAGAGGTCACTTAAGGCTTAGGTGTAGAGCCAAGTAGTCCACCAAGTAGTTGATTAAATAACTCGTCACCATTATACAACACGGAAGAGGCTAGCATCAACAATTTAAATATTGACACACTGTTTAATATAGAGTAACCCACCTGGGGTACTGTGCAGATGCACAAGGGTTACACCCCATGGGAGACATGGTCAAGCCAGAGTAAGGTCACATGACCTGGAGAACCAATTAGATGCAAGATGGGGGAGGGGAGTTACCCTGGTAAGTGCAGGCTTCCATACTCAGAGTTATCTCGGGAGCTGATTGCAGCCACGAGGCTGCCAGCCTCTGCATAGCTGTAAATAAACGAGTCGTGTTTTCCCTAAACTGATCAATGAGCATCTTTCCAGGTGCATTGCGCTATCTTCTTCAGAAAATCAAATTGAATAAATAATTCTGGAAAAGATGACTATCCAGCAACAATTTTGCAATGTGTTTTGTGCCTCAAACCTCTGTCAAACGAGTTTGCATTTGGAATGTGTTTAAGATTTATCCCTTGTTGTAGACCTGTCATATATCATTTATTACAATATCGTGTGCAACAATTAGGAACACTGTTCGAATTCATTACCAAGGACCAAGGCCCAAAGAAGTTACATGTCTTGCCAGCAAAGTATGCTTTTTAGAAACTAACTACATTAAATATATTTTATGATTATGTGGCAGATTTATGAGACAGAACCAAACATAACATAGATGGAAACTACAACGTATCCAACTATTTTTATGATTTACCTGGCATGAGGAAAACTGCTGATGATCCACATCTTACTTAGAAGTCAAATATATGATCACTCTTCTTTCTGCCAGAGAACTAAATTATCTTTTCAAGATGTTACTCCATTTTGCATTTGTTTTGAAATATTTTATATTGTCCATCTCATTGAGGTCGTCCGCCAACTTCTAAAATTACCTCGATAGTAGAAATGATTCTGGCCTTATTTGCAACAACTTTGGACTTTTTAACCATAGATTTTTCTCTGTCTTCTCTTTAACTAAACTGAAGGATTTATATTCTCCACAGAGTGGTTTAAACATGAAGGGGCTGGTGGTTTTGGTGTGTCACCAGAAGAGGTAACTCAAACCTGTCTTGTTAAGTTTTCAATTTGAATGATTTCTTCTAAGTTTCCATTAAATGGGTTTGCTATTGCTATTATATGTTAAATTAAGGCATGAATAAATTTTATGTCAGCATTTTTAGAGACAGGGAATCAGATTGCATAGAGGAAGTCTCTTTGATTCATTGGCCAGAATTTTACTAGTACTTCTGCTGCGGAATCGGAGCAGACAAGACTTGCAGAATGGAATTCTCCATTGGCATCGGGCAGGATTTTTCGAGCCTTGTCCGAGCGAAGTCGTAAAATCCCAGCTATTGTGTCTGAGCTGGCTCCTTGAAATTTTCTTTATTCAGACATGAGATTGGGGCATCGCTGGCTGGCTAGTGTTTATCCCTAGTGCCCATCCCTAGCTGCTCAAGGGCAGTTGAGAATCAATTACATTGCTGTGACTCTGGAGTTACATGTAGGCCAGACCATATAAGGATGGCAGATTTCCTTCCCTCAAGGGCATTAGTGAACCAGATGGGTATTTCTGACAAGCAGCATTCCCATTCTCTTGTTCCTTTTTCATACTATGGCTCATTCCTCCTTTTCAAGTATCCTGTCCTCGCAATGCAATTTGAAAGTTACCATTGAATCTGCTTACCTTATTCTTTCAGGCAGTGGATTCAAGGTCATAACAACTCGCTACATAATAACAATCCTCCTCATTTCTATCCCTTGATCTTTTGCCAAAAGTCTGTGTCCTTTGATTGCCATTTGTCCTGTCCTCTAAATAACAAACCTCTCATAATTTTGAATGTCCCTAACAAGCCAGCATCACTGCCCATGACTGAACGAATTCCAGCTTCTCTAGATTCTCCACACAACTGAAGTTCCTCATCCCTAGTATCATTCTAGTAAATTTCATTTGCATGATTCAGAGCCTTGGCATCCTTCCTGGTATCCAGAATTGGACGCCAGGATGATCACCCAGAATTAAGAGGACAAACGTGGAAAATTGCCATCCAACTATCCGTCACAATCACAGCTTGATGATGTCCTTCCCCCCCCTGTAAAAGTCAGAAGGATAAATGATCATAAGTTATAGGAGCAGCAATTCTGTCCATTGAGTCTGCTTCGTCATTTAATGATCATGATTAATCTGATTGTGGCCTAAACTCCAACTTTTCTGCTTTTCTTTATTTGTTCATGGCATGTGGGCATTGCCGTATGGGCCAGTATTTATTGCCCATGCTTGGGGGCATTTAAGAGTTAACCGCATCGCTGTGGGTCTGGAGTCATGTGCAGACCAGTCTAGGTAAAGACAGCAGATTTCCTTCCCTAAAGAACATTAGTGAACCAGATGGGTTTTTTTAACAACAATTGACAATAGACTTTTTCTAGATTTTTATCGAATTCAGATTTCACCATCTGGCATGATGGGATTCAAACCTGGATCTCTAGAGCATTACCCTGGGTCTCTGGATTGCTAGTCCAGTGACAGTACCGCTACACCACTGCCTCCCCTTGTCCCTCAACTGCCTCGCTTATCAAAAATTTGCCCATATCAGTCTTAAATGTATTTAATAACCCACTTCCACTGCTTTCTGTGGAAGAGAATTCCAAACGCTATCCAACATGCACCTTTTTCATACATATTATAGGTGGAGCCATGGATAGAGAAGTCGAGCTTCTTCCCACCACATGGCTGACCAGGAGTCTCCCCTACTCTTACTGCCTGGCATTGGCATGGGTTGGAAGGATTTTCTGGTAGATATTCAGCCTGTTTGGCCGCATTATGAATATACCTTCCTTGGCCATCAAGTCTTGAGGTGAAATTCAAACCCAGAGCCTCTGGTGCAGAGGCAGAAAAGCCCACCACTGTCCAACAAGCTCCCTGTGAAAGTGAGGCATCTAAAAATTGTTGCGCCCACATTACCAGGCCCACATGTCCGTTCATGTGCAACAAAGTATCAGAAATAAAAACAGAAGAGAAATACTCATCAGGTCTAGCAGTGCCTGTGAAGAGTTTAAGGCAAGATTCTTCAGCCACCCGTCTGTATGCTTCCCGCTGATGAAAGGTTTTGTGTGGTTTATTTGTTATTGTCGCAAGTAGGCTTACATTGACACTGCAGTGAAGTTACTATGTAAATCCCCTAGTCACCACATTCCTGTTCAGGTACACTGAGGGAGAATTTAGCATGGCCAGTGCACCTAACCAGCATGTCTTTCGGACTGTGGGAGGAAACCGGACCATCCAGAGGGAACCCACGCAGACACGGGGAGAACATGCAGACTCCGCACAGACAGTGACCCAAGCTGGGAATTGAACCCAGATTCCTGATGCTGTGAGGCAGCAGTAATAACCACTGTGCCACCATGCTGCTAGGTAAGGGAACCAAAATTATACACAATACTCCTTATACAAATGTAGCAAATCTTCTCAACACATTGTTCATATATACATTCTGTATATTCTTCTTTGTACTTGTGACTATTTTTGTCCGTGAATGTATTGGGATGTTTTCTGACATTTAAGGTGTGATAAAAATATTCGTTATTGTTAATTACCAGAGTAAATCTCATAATAATTGAGATCAACAATCACCAGATGTCCGGAGGTTCACTTGTGCTTTCTCTAAATTGCAGACTGCTTTGGTCTGGAGTTTGACAGTGATGATCAAAATTTCTTTTTCAATAGCTTTACTAATTGATGTTTATAGCTAGTGGCGGGATTCTCTGGTACTGTCGCTGTCCCTTTGATGTCACCCCATGCTGGCAAGAAACCCATGGGCGGGAGTGCTTTGCCAGCGGGACAGGAGATTTCCCACCTTAATGTTTAAGATTGATGATCTTCAGTCGAACTTCCTCAGCATCTAGGAGCTGGTCAGGCTGCCAGTTATTGAGACAGCCTGGAGTTAACTGGCTGCTCTGAGATGCTCAGTTCATCCTAATGAGACCCATCATTCAAAAAGGACGAAGCATCTACCCGACACTAGCACCAGTGTCGACACTGATGGAGAAAATCTACCCTGTTGTTTAAAAGTGCATTATTTTAATGAGTACTCACATCACAAATAATGGATGCTAGGTTAGGAACTATAAACATTAATTAGTAAAGCTGAAAAGAAATTTTGATTATCACTGTCAAACTCCAGACTAAAGCAGTCTGCGATTCAGAGAAAGCACAGGTGAACCTCCTCAGGTATGATGATAGTTGATCTCAATTATTACGAGACTTAGGGCCCAATTTTACCATTTTGATTCTAAGTGCTGAATCTGGGAGTGTTCCAGATCCAACTTGTAAACCTGTTCTCTGGCACTCTCTGGTGTGAGGTTAAATTCTTAAATTCCGTTGAGCGATTCCAATTTGAAATTCAAATCTTCTTGGCCTCAGCCATCCCCACCTAGCCACCTCGAAAAATACTGTTTCCAAACTCCCCTTTCCTCCTCTGGTTCTCGTCTGGAGTTTGGAGAAACAGAAAAGACCAGAACCAGAGGAGGAAAGGGGAGTTTGGAAACAGTATTTTTCGAGGAGGCTAGGTAGGGATGGCTAAGGCCAAGGAGGTGAGAATTTCAAATTGGAATCGCTCAACGGAATTTAAGAATTTAATGCACCCCCTCCCCCTTGAGGCAAGTTTGGAGATAGGGGCAGTGGTTGAGTGCATGCAATCAGATATTGGAGGGGTCCAGATCCTGCCACCCACCCGTCTCCTTTGAGCAAATCTATTACAGAAAGACCTGCGGGTGGTCTGATCAGATTGACAACAATTATATACTTGCTACCAAATATTAACCATATTAAAGAAGCTTTTTTCCGATTTACAGCAATCAACTTGGCAACTCAAAAAATATACATGATGTTCAGCCACCAAGTTGTGCAGCATTTCAGTTAAAATTAGTTTTTAAAGCAGTCATTTAAAAACAAGGTCACATTAATAATTCATGGCTCCTCTTCTGCGTCACGGCCTGTGATGCTGCTGTCCATTGATAAATTTCCTTCATTCCATCTTTCTTCAGCCTCTTCCACTTCAGACACATCTTGTGGTTTACTTCTGATCAGAGGCCATTTGAGGCCTTTAGGTAATGACCCAGGATTGTCTCGTATCCCACTGCTGCTGTTAATCAACAAGCGGTGGGCAGGGGACTCGCCATCCAGCGAGGCGGTCCAGCAAACAGTCTACTGGGGTGGTGGGAGGGGGTGTCTTTCGTTCAACAGCCCCCGCCTTCCTGCCCACACGCAGTGATCCTCACTAGGCTTCACTGAAGTAGCAACAGTGGCCATCACTGCTGGTGACACAGCTGATACTGGCTGTCTCTGACTGGCAGGAAGCTGTCAGAGGCCGGTTCTTAGCTTACTAGGGACTTACTTAAGCGGAAGGTCTGTCACTGTCCCTATAACTGCCTGATTAACTCAGAATACCATTGGGTTTCCTGAAGATAAGCAACACTGGGCTGGCGCCGGTTCTCCAACACCAGCCATTATGGTCAGCTTGGGGAGAGGTTTTGCTGCACGGGATTCGGCGCAGGATAAAATATGAGCAGTAGGTATTTGGAAAACTGAAGCTTAGAGAGTGGAGAAATGAGAAACCAGCCAGGATAACATTGGAAGTCTAGAAGTGAGACAGGGATCAGACAGATACAATGTGACAAAGATAGAAACTGGCAACCTTTGTGGTGAGAAGTATATGACTTTTAAAGTTCAGGTCGAAGTTGAATATCATGATTGAAAACAGTTAGATTTGAACAGAAAACATGTGATTTACTTTAGAATAAAGTAACAAGTGACACAACATCCTGACTTGAACATATATGGGCGGCACGGTGGCACTGTGGTTAGCACTATTGCTTCACAATGCCCTGGACTCAGATCCCATTCCCAGCCTGGGTCACTGCCTGTGTAGAGTCTGCACTCTTTCTTTGCATCTACGTGGGATTCCTCTGGGTGCTCCAGTTTCTTCCCACAGTCCGAAAGACGCACTGGTTAGGTGAATTGGCCATGCTAAATCCTCCCTCAGTGCACCCAAACAGGCGTCTGAGCATGGCGACTAGGAGATTGTCACAGTAACTTCGTTGCAGTGTTAATGTAAGCCTACTTGTGACACTAATAAATAAACTTCAACTTAAAAAGTATGTTGTCATTCTTTCATCTTCACTGGGTTAGAAGTCTGGAATTGCCAACGTAACACATTTAGCAGCATCATCACCACACAACATACAACCAAGTAGGCATTGGTATAAAATGCTGTCCTTGCTAGCAATGCCTGTATACAAAGAATCAAACTTCATAAAGCAGAAAGAAAAACTACTTTGAAAAAGATGTAGCTTAACCTACGGGGAACCTTTCCAAGGTTTCAGCATATGTGTTCATGTTGAATCGAAACAGAGAATTTAAAAGATTATTGTTTGACATGTCAGTGGGCTATTAATCTGCCCTTTCTTTTTCAAATGTTGGTGGACCTATTGTGTAATCTCTGCTGTTGTTCCAGATTTTTGAAATATATATTCTGCCCCACCTCACCCCCACCCCTGTTCAAGATTCTTTTTTGATTTCCACCAGGTGCAAAAGTTATCATTTGAAGCTTTATTACACTGACCACATAATATTCACAACTACATTAAGATCCCTCTGCACAGTGTTCACACTGGCGTAAGTTAGAGTCTCACAACATTGCATGATCTGTTCTTAATTTCTTCTCCTGTCTTGTCTCCAGCATAACATGCTTCCATTTCTTTGCCAGCTGAGGATTGATCTACTATTCTTTTCTCTGGTAACTAAGCAGAGGCCAAGGTAGACATATTGCTCACTTAAGCTGCCTTTTGGCATCATGATTTATGCTTGTTTGTGGCCTGGAAATCTGACACCCATAAATTGATTGTACTGTCATACAGGATCCATTAGACAAGCCCTCAAAGCTAGCACAGCTCCTTCATCCCATTCTGCAGTAAGGGCACTTAATTAGGTCATAATAACTCTGCTGGCTTAATGCCCTAAGACTATATTAGCAGTTAAATGACAAGCTATTTTTATTGTGGCTCACAAATTTTATTTTATACATATATATTTTGAAGGCAGTTTTTTTTATTAAACACACATGACACAGCTGGCACGAGCAACACTGAACACAATGTTGTAAAAAGGTTAAAAATATACTTTACTCATGCACAATGAAGACAATCATTATTGCTGCTAGGTGTAGGGTGAAGGCACGGATTTTCAATATAAAAGGACTGAAACGTTTTCGAGGTATGAAACTTTAAAAAAAAGCATATATATCAAGATGCTAGGCTCCAGAAAATAATGCTGAATGTTGCACAGTGCAACAAGGAGATGGCCTACTTAGCTAGAAAACAAGAGTTTGGATTGAATCCCAATGAAGTCTTTGGATTGTAGAGAAACCTGCTTAGCCACAGCGTAGGTTCAAAAGAGTTGAGAGGATGTAAATGATCCATGGACAATGATACCACTTTATGAGGTACATTGAAGAGCTCACTTACAAAGCAAAGCCTAATCTCACTGAGGTTTGTGAGGAAAAGCATTCAAAGGACAAGAACCAGAGTTTTTTTGTACGTGTGTATCGTCCCCTGGTCTCAGTGGAGAATTGTAAGGAGGCCAGTGCCCCCACTATGGAACATGGCACAGAATCACCTACAAAATGGGAGAGAAAACAAGGTCCTCCAAAACAGGAATCTATTGTTATTTTGCTGTCTATTTTATTTCTATCATGAACTTTATGGTTTTGCAGTCAATAAGTCTGGACAAACTGTATTATTTTTCTTTCGTTCCCAAGCATCATGGTGTGCTATTGCTTTGACTAACTTGCTTCGACTGCTGATTGTGGAGGCTGCTTAAATAAATGTTTGGAGCAGAAGTAAAATATTGCGCTATTCAATTCATGTTGTTGATTAATGTGAGTCTGGGCAGCAGGTCTGAGTGCTAAAATTGGCTTTAGGCTCCTTTGGTTTAGGAGGGAAAAATTTCTCCACAGTTTGAACTCCTGGCCGGTTTCAACCGCCTGTGCTGGGAAGTGTTTGGGACATTGCAGAGTGCAAACAGGATAAAAGCTGGCCATTATGCCACACAAGAACGAACAGCCTGCCAGTTTGTGCATATGAGTGCATGACAATAGGAATTGGAGAAGTCCATCAGATCCACCAAGCCCATCCCAGATGGTCATGCTGCATGAAGCATTGTGGACACCATTTCTCCATCAGTAGTCATGCAACCTCCTGGGAGAGGACAAAGAAAACAGGTTCAAAACCCAAAGAAACAAATCCGGAAAATTCTTTTCTAGTTGAAAACGAGTTGAGGAGACCAGGGCCCATTTTATTTATTTTACTTATTATTGTCACAAGTAGGCTTACATTAACACTGCAATGAAGTTACTGTGAAAATCCCCTAGCCGCCACATTCTGACACCTGTTCGGGTTACACTGAGGGAGAATTTAGCATGGTCAATACACCTAACCAGCTTTCAGACTGTGTCACATACAGAAGGTGTCAGAAAGTTGCTGGCATCAATGGACAATCATGACAGCAAAAAATCAGTGCTTTCAGGAGACATTATTAGCAAAATCAACACTGTACTTCAAGTAATTATTCTGCATCATTAATAACTATAATTTTGTATTCATTAAGCTTTCTGTTTACGATTGTAACAGTTAGATATTACGGGGGAGCTTACTTTACATTACCATTTCTCTCACATCACAGCAATTTAACAGTAGTGGTACAACTTATCACTAATTCAAACATTGAATTGGACCTGAAGTCTGGGCTCAGTTCTGGTCATTGGTGCAATTATGAGGTCCTACAATTTTTGAACGGTAACATTAAATTTTTGAGTAAATGATGGGGTCATGTGACCTGTTCTGCAGTCAGTCTGACAGCAAGCCCGGGCGGTTTGATTATTGGAGATCGGAGGAAGGTTTGAATTGTGTTACTGAGGTAAAGGTGCAAGGTTTTTATGCTTAGAGACAATGGCAGCAGTCTCTGAGTTTGCAGTGAGTGGACCAGGGGTGGGATTTTCCAGCCATGCTTATCCCAAAAGCCAGGAAGTTCCTTCCAAGGTCAATGGACTTTTGTATAGTCTGTCCTCCGCCCACTATGATTCCCGTGGCAGGTGGGACAGGAAAATTCGCCCCCACCCCCATGAGTCTCCCAAAGTCCAAGAAAGGTGTTGTAGGCTTTTGGTTGTAAACAGTTATGCTGTGAGCTCTCCATTTACTTCTGAGATGAAAGGCAGCAGGGATCAAAGAGGGCTAATTAGAATTTCTACCCAGACACAAAGTTAAGGTGTTTCAAGTTGCCAAGGGGAACAGGACAGAGGAAGCCATTTCTGAGATCAATTACAGGTTCCCCTACAAATCAGTGAATATCACAGACAGATGGCTGCTCTGTGAGGTCAGGAGAGAGAATCGGCAGCTTGACTCTGTGAGCTATGGCAGCCAAATGCAGGAGGGAGACGGCCTGTAGTCAAAGAGACAGAACCTGCAGTCTTCTTCGGATTGCCAGAGATTTTCTCCAGCACGGCCATGGGATGAAGAAAACTGGAACAGCTTTAACTGCTAGTGGTGGATTTAAGGAACTGTCCAAAGGAAATGCCTGCAGGCAGTCACTCCAAGTTTTTAAACAAAGAAAGAGGGATTCAGGAACATAATGAAAGTTGTGAACGACTGTGAACAGTTTGCTATGAGGGCAGTAATTCTGCGGAGAGCGTGATGTGTGATAAGTATAAATTGGAAATGTTCTCTCAAAGTTTAAAGTATAACTTGTCTAACAAAAATAGTTCAATCAATAGTGTTTTTCATCATTTGTACAGTAAAAATTTTAAGAAGTGTTGTGTCAGAATTGGAATTTCAAATCCCTTCTTAAACGTTACATGTTTCTACAGGACACGTCCATCATCACGATACCATCCAGGACAAAACAGCCAACGTGACTGGCACCCTACCCACAAACATTCACTCCCTCCACCGCCAACGCAGAGTAGCAATAATGTGCACCATCTATAAGATGCCCAGCACGAACTCACCAATGCTCCTTAGACAATAACAAACCCATGACCTCTATCATTTAGAAGGTCAAGGGTAACAGACACAAGGGAACACCACCGCCTGGAAGTTCCTCTCCAAGACACTCACCATCCTGACTTGGAAATATATGGCTTTTTCTTCAATGTTTCTGGGTCAAAATCCTGGAACTCCCTCCCTAACAGCACTCTAGGTGTACCTACACCACATGGACTGGAGTGATTCAAGAAGGCAGTTCACCACTACCTTCTCAAGGGCAATTCTCCAAGGGATGGTATTAAATATACGCTACTAGCCTGCGATGCCCACATCCCTTGAATTAATAAAAACTAACAAAAGAAGACATTCTATTAGTGCAGAAGGAGGCCCATCCAAGCCTGCACCAACAAAAAAATCCTACCCAGGCCCTATTCCCGTAACTCCACATGTTTAGCCTGCTAATCTCCCTGACACTAAGGAGCAATTAAGCATGGCCAATCAACCTAACCCACACACTTTTAGATTGTAGGAGGAAACTGGAGCACCTGGAGGAAACCCATGCAGACACAGGGAGAATGTGCAAACTCCACACAGATAGTTACCTGAGGTCAGAATGAACCCAGGTTCCTGGTGCTGTGAGGCAGTGTGCTGCTAACCGCTGTGCCACCAACACAGGAGGCAGGACTAAATTCTGAGGAAAGACTGGGAAATATGCGCTTTCATTCTGGAAAGGAGAGGTGATCTTACATACAATATAAAACAATAAAGTGACAGACAGAAATAACAACTGAATTCAAAATAGGCCCTTCTGCACATAAGCACTTGAGGTAGGATTTTCTGCACCTCCCACTCCTTCACCACCACACCCACCACCCCCCCTGCCCCCCCAACACCCACCGTGCCCCAAATTCACCCAGGAAGTTTACCCATGGTTGGGGAACCCACACGGAGAGCCGTGACTGCTCAGTTGTCAACCATAGGATCATTTAAGGATCAATGAGATGGTACAAGCAACAAACACAGAGTCATTGTGCAATGATGAGTTAAAATGGACCAAATTGCCTTCCTCAGGAATGATCAGCATCTGATCACTAAAAGGCTAAATTAAAATCATGGCATACAATCCATTCCACATTCAATCTGAACTTTTGATCCCTTCTGATGTAACCGCATTAGTCTTGGGTTAGTTCTATCCGTCGTACACCGCTGTACACTAGTTTTGATAGATTAGACAATATCAACTTAGTACTGTGAATGCAAGACATTAACCTGGTTATTTGGTTATGAGAAGAGTATCTCTGTTTGCGTTCCACTCGACACGGACATTAAGCAGTTATGCACCGTGACTGCAATTTCCTTTCTTTCATTATTGTTTAATGCACAATATCTTCGATACTGCCCTTCTGGGAGTAACCACAACAGAATCACTGCTGAGAAGGAATGAGTGAGAAAACCCACAGAGGACCAAGCTGAAGAAAGATATGCTGTGACTGTTAACATTCCCCATTTAAATTGAGTTCCCATACAAATTGTGCCAGCTTGTATTTTTTAGTGACTGCTTATTAATTGGCTGAGGTAAAAACAAGCATTGGCTGTGCCCTTTCTTAGAACAGTTAAATCTCCAACTTCTTCTCACTCTGAAGAAAGATGATTGAGCTGAAAAGTTAACCCTGTTTTCTTCCACACGCATTCTGCCTGATTGGCTGAGTGTTTTCCATTTTACTTCATAATTAATGTTATATGTTGTGGTTAAAAGCATAGAGCATTGTTTTTATGTTTTCCTTAATGTGCCTAAGTGTTTATGGATTGCATGTTCTCATTTCCCCTTTTAATTTAGTTAATTGTGATGCAGATCAGATTGCCTTGAGGTATTATTGATAGCGAAAATGAGAGTCTGCTACCTGACACAAGGACAATCCATAGAGATAGAGGATTGTTTGATTGCTGCTTAGTAACAGGTGCATTTAGCAGGGCTTTGAACTCACCGGTATGTTTCTTTATTAATTCTAAATGTAGCTGGAGGATAGATATTCGAAATGAAGTGTAATATAGATGGTCAAAATGTTAAAGGATATCGGGATTGAGATTTCAATCAAGCCTACGTGGAATTTAAATAACAATTGCTTCTGAAATACAGCAACAATGTGATATCCTTTGTCTTTGTTAAATGAAGGCATCTTATTAGTGTTTGGACACATTTATCACATTTAGAAAGCAGAAACTGAATCTCTTGAAGTGTAGAATCTTGGCCTATTGCTTTATCTCAAACAGAGTTTCAATCCAACTTCCCACGTCCCAAGGCCACTTTATTTTACCTCCATAAGAATATTGGCTGCTCTAGGCAGGATTCTCCAGTCCCGCCGGCTGTGCAACCCCCGCCTGCAGCTTTCCCATCGGTGTGAGGTGACTTCAATGAGAATTTCCATTGACAGCAGCGGGATCAGAAAATCCCACCATTAGCAAACAATGCGCCACCGCCTGCTGGCGGTAAGCACATGGCTGGGAGACCAGAAAGTCTCATCCATTGAGTTTCATACCTGCTTCACGCCCTCTTTCATCCAAATCCTGATCCATGCTTATATTGCAGTGTGGTTGGATTTTTGTTTCTGGGGTGGGAAGTTGAGCGGTCAGTGGGATGAGGGTTGGATTGTCAGTGGGAGATGGATGTCACGTGGTCAGTGGGAGGGTGGAGTAGGTGGTTAGTGGGTGGGGGGAGGACGACAAAAAACTGCTTGAAGCTCCATGCTACGGATAGAAAATTTAAATGATCACAAAGGTGATAATTAATTAAAATCATTATAAATTCATTATGGGATGTTGGCGTCACTGGTGAGGCAAGCATTTATTGCTCATCCCTAACTGTCTTTGATTTGATTGGCTTACTTGGCCATTTCAGAGGGCATTTTAGGAGTCAACCACATTACTGTGAGTCTGGAGTCACATGTAGGCCAGACCAGATAAAGGGGCAGATTTTCTTCCCTAAAGGACATTAGTGAACCTGGTGAGATTTTAACAAGCAATAATGGATTCATGGTCGCCATTAGACTTTTAGTTCCAGATTTTAATTGAATTCAAATTTCACCATCTATCATGGTGGGATTCAAACTTGGTCTCCAGGATATTACCTCAGGTCCTTGATTACTAGTCCAGTGATAAAAAAAATGTTGTCCATTGCTCTCCCACTGTGGTGCCCTTGTACAAAAAGACTTCCTTACAACTTCCTTATTTTATAAAGAGTGTCTGTGTTGACCCTACGTTGTGATAGAACAGACCACTAAGGAAAGTAACAAATCTGATCCCGAATTCTCTGGCCGTTCGTGCCAGCAGAATTCTCCAGTGCTACTGGCTGTGGGTTTCCTGCTGGGTTGGGATGACATCGATGGGAATTCCCAGTGACAGCAATGGGACCAAAGAATTCCGCCGCTAACAAACAATGTGCCACCTCCCACCGATGGGAAACGCGTTGCTGGGAGGCTGGAATCCTTGCCCCTGTTTACTGGTTTCTTTAAAGCAAATTTGGACATAAATTATGAAGAGATAGCTTACGCCTCCCTCTTTCTCTCTGGCTCTCCTTATCACCTGGCCCAAGGACCATTTACAGCTGATGAAAGTGACCAAGCCTTCACCATTTCCACTCTGAACAACGATTGGGAAGTGGACAAATGGGGGCTCTGAGGGACTGTCGATAACTTCCATCTTATTCTGGGAAACAAAATTCCTGATTTCGACCTGACATTTACTCATCATATCAGCAACTGAGTAACGTGCAAGCATTTGGCCAATTCCCACCACACTATGCATTGGTCTTTGTAGAGACTGCATTACACTAACATTGAACAATTTGATTTGATTTATTATTGTCACATGTGAAAGGTATTGTTTTTTGCATGCTAAAGAGACAACGTATACCGTTCACAGAGAAGGAAATGAGCGAGTGCAGAATGTAGTGTTACAGTCATAGCTAAGGTGTACAGAAAAATCAACTTAATGTGAGATAGTTCCATTCAGAAGTCTGATGGCAGCAGGGAAGAGAGAGTTTAAAAGAGTTAGAATTAAGTTTTAGAAGTATCGAATGAGGGTGAAAGATAGAATTAAAGGGTATGTTGGGCACAGCTTGCAAGAAGACGCCTTGCTCTGGCGCCATCTTGAGAATGCACCTCTTGATAAAATTATTTTCAACCATTTGAAACATAATTACGACTCAGAGCTAAATGTAAACTTGCGTTGCTCTCCCTTATCTAAACGGGCTACTCCATTCGTGATGCAACTGTAAGAATCTGTGCCCTGTTCCCCACACCAACTATTCAGCACATCATCAATCACTGGGTTGGTTCATACAAGCAGTAATCAAACTTAAGGTACTTATTCAAGATTGTAAAGTGTTGACCACTAAGACTTAACAAGAATCTGTCAGCTGCATATTAAAAGTGCACTGTTAGGTCAGAGAATTGACTTTAACTACTGCTGTGGGCTAGCTGACTCTCGCAAAAATGTCCACGTTGTATCTGCTGTGAGATAATATTTATCTAAATTCTACAAAGTTTATTCAGCTTCACTTATATCATTTTTATTGATTTCTGCATTTCACCTGTGTCCAGACACCATTGTTTTTTTTTTACTTTTGATGGCATTCAGAATGGTTAGAGAAATACTGACTCTTACACAGGTCATATTGTGATAAATTGAAATGGCACTTTTGTTTTAAGAAAACAGGTCTAAAAACAAGAGGTTGTAACTTTTTGTGGTCAGTCTTTGAACTGTTAGGCACGCCTTCTGACTGTGGCAGTTTATAAACTAAATTGTCACCATCATTGCCTTAATAAAGGCCACTTGGTAACAAATGAGCCTGCAGCCAGGATTAACGTGTTAACCTTAAGTCTGTCAACCTGTCACTAAAATATTTACGCTACTTTTGACTGCTTACATTAAAAACCCATTAACCTGGGATTAGTTTCTACAGTGAGTGTGATGTCACAATACAACAAGTTACACCCCGTCCAGTGACTGTTTGTATGGTAAATAAGCAAATACTAAAATGGGGACATTACATGTTTATATATCATGTGTCTTTCTGCAGTTGCTAAAGAACTTATTTAAATTCAGGCAGATACCGAGGTTTCAAAGTACAATGAATGGGAGCTATTGTGTGATTAAATTGCATCTTAATTTTATTCAAGATGCATTTCATTGTTATTGTCCAAAAAGGTTGCACATATTTACTTGAGTACCTAGGGTTATGGGAGCACCTCCTGAGGGGATATTGGGAAGGGTGTTAGGGCAACAACTAACTTTTTGTATTTAGTGTCAGCTTCTGAGTCATTGACTATGATAGGTGAAGTGAATGACACCAGCCAGTGACACTAATCTTTCAAGTACCAAATTCAGAAGAAACATCTTTATCTGCAGAATGGTGAGAATATAGAACTCATTGCCACAGAGAATAGTAGAGGCAAAGAGTACAGGTGTATTTAAGAGGATGCTAGGTAAGCACGTGCTGGAGAAAATAACAGGTGACGAAGGAGGAGGCGGACACTTGAGTGGAGCATTAACGTCAGCATGGTTTGGTTGGGCTGAATGGCCTGTTTCTGTTCTGCATGCTTTTATGTATGCATTACTTTGTTTCTTCACCCAATAAGTTCCCAGCAATTCTGAAACGAAAAGGCAGAAAATTAGAGCGACTAAGACATAATTAATGTGTATTTGAAATATCCACAAGTTCGGTTCTTTCAGCCTTCAAGTTTTAGACTTGGAGGATTTTACTTGTTGGATATTCCATTTTGCTGTCAACCTGAAGTAAATATTGTTATACCATCTGGAAACAAATAATAATTATTCCACAATATGGTAAATTAAATCCTCAAGAGTTCACCCCGAAATCGTTTGCTCAGAGTTTAAGGTGAGAGGGGAGAGATACAAAAGGGTCCAAGGGGGCAGTTTTTTCACACAGTGGGTGGTGAGTGTCTGGAACAAGTCGCCAGAGGTAGTAGTCGAGGTGGGTACAATTTTGACTCTTAAAAAGCATTGAGACAGTTACATGGGTAAGATGGATACAGAGGGATGTGGGCCAAATGCGGGCAGTTGGGACAATGCATGGACAAGTTGGGCTGAAGGGCCTGCTTCCATGCTGTAAACTCCATGATTCCATGAGTGGAATATTATGAATCTACAGCCAATTAAAACTCATCCATAAGTAGAGTGTTTGGATATTTTTTAATTAGTCTTGTTTATAGCTAGTTAAATCTGACCATGGAGAATTGAATGTACAATTGGAATTACCACCATGATAGTAATTTGAAATGACAACAGTAGATACAAATCACTGATTATTGAACCTAAATGATGACCACTTACAAATGTTTTCAGAAGTTAAGTACCACATGGTGTATGCTCACTCTTTTCTATCATTTGCCACTGAATTTTTTAGTTACAAAAATTGGCTCCATTAGTGCCTGGTGCCACGACAACAGAAACACAAAACTTCAACAAGGTTGGCCTGACTGTTTTTGGGCCACTTCCAGAATAATGTATGTAGCATGCCATGATTGTAAACTTGTCAACACGGGCTTACCATGTGTGCACCACAGCATGCAGTATGGGCAAGACCGTGTTGTCTAACAAGGTCTAACACTCACTTGATACACAACCTGCCATTTTTGATCTCGCAAGTCCTGTTAACACCCTCTCTTAATCACTTCCAGATGAACATGATAGGCCCCACAATATTGTCATTTAAAGGGATCCATTATGGGACGTCCAGCTGAGGTACTATTGATGCTACGGAGTGAGCAGAAGTACTGTGTTGAGTGTTATTGGTGAAGCTGGTGTCTTTCGGGAATCAGGAACTGAAGAAAGTGGTGCCTAGTTTTAACCAGGAGGTCAGGGGAGTTGGAAGTCTTGTCACGGGACAACCTGCTTTCAATAATATGGGCTATAATCGCTGTTCCTCTTTGCATGCAGGCCACAGAGACATGGAGCACAGCCAATAGAGAGTGGAAGCTGAGCACAATGCCAGGAGTAGACACATGTGCCCGACAATGGCCTGCAGGGAGTACGTCTTTACCTTCACCTTAATCAACTGCAATGTCTGAGGGAGCTAATTTTCAACAAAGTGATCATCATAGAACTGTGCCATCTCTGACCTTCGGTGTACAGCTGCAGAGCATGGTGACATTGGCATTGACATTGTCTGTGAAGATCGCCAAAGCCCCCAATTCTAAACCATTGACCAGAAACTGAGCTGGACTAGCCTTAAAATTACTGTGGCTACAAGAACAGAACAGAGACTAGAAATTCCGTGGCGAGTAACTCACTTCCTGACTCCCCAAAGCCAGTCCACCATCAGCATGGCAAAGGTTAAGGGTGTGATGGAATACCTCCACTTGCCTGAATTAATGCAGCTTCAACAACAGCCAAGAATTCTGTCATCAAAAATATTAAAGTATGGGCAGCACAGTGGTTAGCACTGTTGCCTCACAGCATTAGGGACCTGGATTCGATTCCCGGCTTTGGTCACTGTCTGTGTGGAGTTTGTACGTCCTCCCCGTGTTTGTGTGGGTTTCTTCCGGGTGCTCCAGTTTTCTCCCACAGTCCAAAGATGTGTGGGTTAGGTGGATTGGCCATGCTCAATTGCCCTTTGGTGTCAGGGGGACTAGCAGGGTAAATGCATGGGGTTAGGGGGTAGGGCCTGGGTAGATTTATGGCTGGTGCAGGCTCGATGGGCTGAAAAGCCTCCTTATGCACAGTAGGATTCCATGATTCTATGATTCTGTGATTAACTAAACGCATTGATGGATGATCCACAACCCTGTGGGGCAGATATATCCCAAAGATTCACAAACCCTTAAGTGGATTTCTCCTCCTCTCAGCCCTAAATGATCATTATCCTGAGATTGTGACCCTGTGTTCTAAATTCCCCAGCCACGGGAAACAACTTCTTAGCATCCACCCTGTCAAGCAATTACAGAATCTTCTATGTTACAATGAGTTCACCTATTATTCTTCTAAATTTCAGAGAGTACACACCCAAATTGCTCAGTCTCTCAGCACAACTCAGCCCTCTCATCTCAGGGACAAACTTAATGAACCTTTGCTGTACTGGAAGGCATGGTGGCACAGTGGTTAGCACTACTGCTTCACAGGGATCTGGGTTCAATTCTAGCCTTGACTGACTGACTGTGTGGAGTTTGCACATTCTCCCTGTGTTTGTGTGAGCTTCCATTGAGTGCTTCAGTTTCTTCCCACAGTCCAAAGATGTGCAGGTTAGGTGGATTGGCCATGCTAAATTGCCCCTTAGTGTCCAAAGCTGTGTAGGTTAGGTGGATTAGCCATGGTAAATGCACAAGGTTACAGGGATAGAGCGGGGGTGGTTTGGGGGTGCTGGATAAGATGCTCTTCTGGAGAGGTGGTGCAAGCTTGAAGGGCCAAATAGCCTCTTTCTGCACTATGGTACTATCGCTAATGCAAAAATATCCTTCCTTGAACATGGAGACAGTAAGTATGATCTCATAAAAGCACTGTACAATTGTACCAAGACTTCTTCATTCTTGTATTCCAATCCTCTTGCAATAAAGACCAAAATGCAAACTTGTACAAAACACTGATTCAGCCTCAGCTGGAGTATTGCATCCAGTTCTGGGCACCACACTTTAGGAAAGATGTGAAGGCATTAGGGAGAGCGCAAAAAAGAGATTCGCTTATAGAATTGGCGCTTACCTTGCATTAAGTTGATCTTCCTCTACACCCTGGCTATGACTATAACACTACATTCTGCACTCTCTCATTTCCTTCTCTATGAATGGTATGCTTAGTCTGCATAGCGTGCAAGAAACAATACTTTTCACTATATGTTAATACATGGGACAATAATAAATCAAATCAAATTTTGAAAAATATTCCTTTTTTTTATAACCAAACTGAATAACTTCAAACTTCCTCACATTAGACACCATTTGCCATCTTGTTACCCATTTTTAACCTGCTGATATCTCTTTACAGCCTTTTTTTTTGTCCCCCTCATAGCTTGCCTTTCCACTTGTGTCATCAGCAAACTCAGATATATTCGTCTCTGCATCTTCATTAAGTCATTAATATAGATTGTAAACAGCTGAGCCCCGGCACTGATCCCTCCAGCACACCAGTAGTTACAAACTGCAATTTTGAAAATGCCCTACTCTTTGTCCCTACTCTCTGTGTCCTGTCTGTCAACCAATCTTCTATCCAAAGTAACATATGCATATATCACCAAGACTTCTTTAGCAGCATCTCCCAAGTGTACAACATCCATTACATAGAAGGACAAGGGCTGGAGACTCAAGGGAAAATCACCACCACCTCTAAGTTCTCCTCCAAATCACACGCATTCCGATTTAGAAATATATCGCTACTCATTCGTTGCTGCTGAGTCAAAGTTTTGGAACTCCTTACTTGAGAATATTGTTTAAGTTTAAATTTATTTAATAGTGTCACAAATAGGCTTATATTAACACTGCAATGAAGTTACTGTGAAAATCCCCTAGTCACCACACATCCAGTGCCTGTTCGGGTACAATGAGGGAGAATTTAGCATGGCCAATGCACCTAACCAGCAAGTCTTTCGGACTGTGGGAGGAAACCAAAGCACACAGAGAAAACCCATGCAGACAAGGGAAGAACTTGCAGACTCCACACAGACAGTGACCTCAGCTGGGAATCAAACTCGGGTCCCAGCCGCGATGAGATAGCAGTGCCAACCAGTGTACCACCATGTGGGAATGCCATCATCACACAGACTGCAATTGCTCAAAAAGGTAGTTCAGTACTATATTCTTGGGGCAATTATCTATGACATTAAATGCTGGCCTTGCCAATGACAGCCACACCCCACAAATTATTAAATAAACTTAAAGAAAAAAACTATTTGGTTCCAGGCTTGCACAGATTCTCAGATTAAAGTGAGATGAATTTTAGATGTTCAGGCAATAAGCGGGGTAACACTGTGAATGCTACAGCCTGAAGTATTAGTATGGGGCATTAGTTCCATTTATCAACAGAAAAATACCAAAGAACAAAGTACTAAACAAACCGTTGTGCAACTTTTGCAGCCAAACCAAAGAGGTTGCATTCAAAAGCACCAATGTCATTTGGTAACTCTCTACACTCTGATTTCAGAGAAATGAGGGTGTTTTTTCCCTGCTGCCCTCTGAACACTCTGGGTAAATATAACTACTGGCTGTCACCTTTTTCTCGCCCTCCTTCTCCCTCTTCCAGAAGCTTCTACTGTTGTGCATGGCCTCTGCTCGCTCTTCATGTCAGAGAAACATAGAAAATAGAAGGAGGAGTAGGCCCTTCGGCCCTTCAAGCCTGCTCCACCATTCATTTTGATCATGGCAGATCATTAAATTCAATATCCTGATCCTGTCTTCCCCCCATATCCCTTGATCCCGTTAGCTCCAAGAGCTATATCTAATTTCTTCTTGAAATCACACAAAGTTTTGACCTCAACTGCTTTCTGTGGTAGTGAATTTAACATCCTCACCACTCTCTGGTTGAAACATAAGAAATATAAGAAATAGGAGCAGGAGAAGGCCATCTAACCCCTCGAGCCTGCCCCGCCATTCAATAAGATCATGGCTGATCTGTCGTGGCTCAGTTCTACATTCCCGCCCTCTCCCCATAACCCTTAATCCCCTTGCCTATCAAAAACCTATCAACCCGCGTCTTAAAAATATTGAGCGAGGTAGCCTCCACCACTTCAACGGGCAGAGAATTCCAGAGATTCACCACCCTTTGAGTGAAGAAGTTCCTCCTCAACTCCGTTCTATCCTTTATCTTAAGGCTGTGCCCTCTAGTCCTACTGTCCTTTCTGAGCGGGAAGAGCCTCTCCACCTCTATCCTATCCATCCCATTCAACATCTTATACATCTCAGTGAGATCTCCCCTCATTCTTCTAAACTCTAACGAATACAAGCCTAGTTTATTCAGCCTCTCCTCATAGTTCAACCCCCTCAACTCCGGTATCAGCCTAGTAAACCTCCTCTGCACTCCCTCCAAGGCCAAAATATCCTTGCGTAAGTGCGGCGACCAAAACTGCACACAGTACTCCAGCTGCGGCCTCACCAATGCCCTGTACAGTTGCAGCAAGACCTCCCTACTTTTATATTCAATCCTCATTATCTCAATCTTAAAAGGTTTACTCCGTATCTTCAAACTATGACCCCTAGTAATGCTGTATTCCAAGAGGAAGGCTGATGTGTGCACCCATGTCTGGAGGGAACGGGCTTGAAGTCATAAAAATGTTTCTTAGCATCTTCTGCATTGCTCCCAGTGGATGTCCGCAACTTGAAGCAGCTACAGAAAGTATCAAACATTGGTAAAATCATTGTAACAATCAGAAGAAATCAACCAGCAACTAACCCTTAACTAGCTGATGATCCTGTTAAGTTGCATTGGTGGCTTTCATAGAATCCCTACAGCACAGAAGGAGGCCATTCAGCCCATCAAGCCTGCATCGACAACAATCCTCCCAGGCTCTATCCCTGTAACCCCACATATTTACCCTGCTAATCCCCCCGAAACTAGAGTCAATTTAGCATGGCCAAACAACCTAACACACACATCTTTGGACTGTAGGAGGAAACCAGAACATCTGGAAGAAACTCATGCAGATATGGAGACAAGAGGCAGACTCCACACAGACAGTAACTCAAACTGTCAATTGAATCCAGGTCCCTGGTGCTGTGAGGCAACATTGCTAACCACTGTGCCACTGTGCCACCCTTCTTGCTGCTAATCTTGTGTCCAGCCATTCAAGCTTAAGAGTTGTAATTAGCTTGAACATTGAGCTCCACAATGGTGCAAATGGTGCCAATTCAGTATTGCACACTCATTGAGCTCATGATCTGTCCGCGTTGAAAGCTCCTGGCACACAGAGCACTTTCAACCACCATCATCAATCTGGTATCTGGCACCAGACCAAGCGCCCCCATGCCGTAGATACCATTTTGGAAATTGAAGGGCACCAGTAGTGCCCAAATAATGGGGGCTAATGAGTTCAATTTCCTGCCCTGTGCATCAGAAATTAGGCTAGCTATATAAATGAGTCAAATGACCTGTTGTGCAAAAAAAAAGAGGACTGCATTGGTACAAATCAAACAACCCATGCATGGGCACAAGAATTAAAATAGTTTCAAAATGGTTTGGTTCAGTTACGCTAAGATTTTGAATATGCTATGCAGAGATCAAACATGTTACATTGGCTTGGAGAGACATAATATTGCTTCAAGGTTGTGAGGAATTTGGCCCATCTTCAGATGTATTAGCTTCAGATTAATAAGATTGGCTATTCTTTGGCAGGAAATAAGAGGCGTGGATGCACAGGAAAAGTGATCAGAGCGATTTGTAGTCGGTTCCATGAACTGAAACCTGGAAAAAAAATCAACATTTTTGATTTAAATTTAAACCAAACAGTTGTATGTTTGGTTTCCACGTGTAGTGAGGAGGAAGACCATTGAGAACAGTTGCTCAGTATGTTCCGAGTACAGCTAATTTTTAAGTATGAATTTGATTATTTTGGCACTGTCAGCAAGTTGAATTAACATTGCCGTTAGTAGTCAGCTTGTATGGATTCCAGTATGGGCCCAAATGAAATACACATTGGGGCAAATGAGAAAAAGGCTCAAACCCCTTGATTGACAGCTCCTTTCTGTTTTAGGGATTATGTCAGGATAGAAGAGGATTATGTCATTTACTTCAATTAACCCTTCTGTTTAACTTTGGCATTTTTAATGTGCTCAGTTCCAATGAAGCTGGGACCTTTCACCTCCCGAGGAATGATGACTATTTTCCGCTCACACATAATAAACAAAGTCATATTCGCTCTTTTTAAATGTTCAAACATTGAACTTACTCCTTGGGTTCTAATTGTGTTGCTTCTGATAGTTTAGTCCAGTCCCGGAGATACAGCCTCAGACAAGGAATTACATAGGAAGGTTTGCAGTGGAACAGTTAAAGAAAATAACATCTGTTTTTCATTTGAGATCCAGTCAATGATGTTTTGACTGACTCTTCTTGGGGACTTTTTGTACTTCATAGTAGTTTGTTGTTGAATAACAAGTGAGTATTAAATCCAAGTATTCCAACTTTGCCCTCACATAGCGCAGAGGGTGAGGGTGGGGGGGGTGAGGGGACACAAGATTGCCATGTTGATAGATAGTTTGATGTTACTGAAACACTGAGACATATTTTCAGAAATTCTCATATTAGTGATGGATTAGCACATATACTGGAATCAGTAAAATACTGGAATTAATTTGGGCAATGGGCCATTATTTCTGTAGGTAATAGGAACAGACTTCAATGGATTTAAGCAATGGTAATACAAAGGCAAAGAATCTAGTGCCAAATTGGATTCGGCATGGGTTTGGAGGGACAAAGGGCCTGTTCCTGTGCTGTAATTTTCTTTGTTCTTTGGCCTTAAAAATAGATGTTTTATCAATTCTGGTATTGCACCAATTGTGGTACTAGTAATAGATGCTATGTATGTGTACATGTATATTATATATATATATAGCATTATTAGTAATAGACTGATGCAGATTCTAGTATTTGTTAAGAATTGATTCTGATATTAACAGTAGTTGAAAACAGATCCTAATCCTGGAAATAGTAGTATAGTAGTACAATTAGGCTTATACTAACAGAAGTGATGTTGACTCTGATATTGACAATACAAGAGCAATGACTACAGTATTGGAAGTAAGCATGCACTGATCTGAGTGTTGGTAGTTGACATTTGGTAGTTGGAGCTGGTCTAGATTCGAATGTCAACTATAGATTGGTATGGATTCTGGTAACACAAGCAGATATGTAAGAAATCCTGAAACTGGAAACATTCTGCAGTTAATCGCAGTATTGGAGTAGAATGGCCTTAATATTGAAAATAAAAACAGACCGATACAGGTGTTGATATTGATATTTACTCAATGGCTTTAACATCAGCATGGGGGTGGGGGTGGGGCAGAGGGGAGGAGGGGGGTGGGGAGGGAGGTTGGGCAGGGGTTTCCATTGACTCACAACCACTTATGCTGTTTCTGCAACCCAACCACGATCATGACCCACAGTTTGGGAAGTACTGGTTTATATTCTCTGTATTCTACCATTATTTTTGGACTCATCCATTGCTGTTAAATTATCGGACTGTTTATCAAACACAATTGAGTACTGAATGAGCAGAAATTTCCAAACCCATTTGCCGAAACCTTGCTGCCGTTTACACTGGTGGGATCTTACAGTCACACCAATGGCAACCCCACTCCCGCCACAGGTTTCCCAGCAGTGAAGGATGCCCCACTGGCAATAGCGGGACAATAGGATCCCACCACGAGCGAGCGATGCACCGCCTCCTGCCACAGAGGAGGAGGAAAATCCTGCCCATTGTTTTTGATTCTTGCTTAAAAAAACCCATTTCCTCATCACCAACCTCCCTCTCTCTGCCTGGCAACTGTCTGAGACTAAACCAGACTGTTCACAATGTTGGTGTCATATTTGACCCCAAGATATACTTCCAATCACAAATTGGCACAATCACTCCATTATGGCAGCTGCCTTTGCCCCTGCTTCAATTAATCTGCTACTGAAATCCTTACCCAGGCCTTTGTTGCCTTTAGGCCTGACCATTCCAATGCATGCCTGAGTGCCTTCCCACATTCTATCGCTCTATTCAAAACTGCTGTCTCTGTTCTCACTCGTACCAAGCTCTATTCACTTATTACTCCAGTGCTCGCTGATATACATTAGCGTCCATTCAAACAATGACTTGATTCTTAAAACTTTCATCCTTGTATCTAAATGTGAGCATGGCCTTGGCACTCCTCTTCTCCAGCCCAATAACTCTCTTAGATATCTGCAATCATCTAATCCTCGCCTTTTGAACAAACCAGATTTAACTTGTTTCCTCATTGGTGACTATGCCTTCAGCAGCCAAGGCCCCAAGCTCTGGAAATCCTTCTCTAGACCCTTGCCTCTCTCTCTTCTCTTAAGGTCCTCTAAAGACTGCTGACTTGACCAAACCGTTGACTATCTGCCCTACTGCCTAATGTGACTCAATCCATCTGTCTAATGTGACTCAATGTCTAATATTGTTTTATTTAAATCCTGTGAAGCATTTGTTCTATTACGGTAAAGGCTCTATATAAATAAAGGTTGTTGTTGTTGTTCTGTTGATAAAAATGCCTTGATTCCTCTGTCAGCAGTAAGTTCAATATCAAAAGCAAGTCACAGGTTCATGTTGAGCTAAGTGCTGGTACTGCTGCATATTGGATTGGGTGAATATTTTAGCAACCTTAATGGAAAAGGAAAACGAGGAGTTAACACGGAATTCGGCCTTGCTTTTGTGAGGTTGATCGATAGAACTCAGAACACACAAGGACAAGTCTAATTTGCGGCATTGATATGAAATATTTATATGTCCAAAATAATCGTAACAAGAGCTGGAAGGAGAACAATTATTATTTATAAGTAAGCACTTTAGCAATTCTCTCTTGCTCTCAATGACTTTTCTGTGAAGAGGATTTCTTAATTTGTCCTCTATGCTGTTTTCAGCCTAAGCACAAACATCCATGAATACAGTTTTCAAACTGGCTTTCCAACTATTTCTGCAACCCTACACTGAATTCAATGGCAACATTACCATCAAATCAAGGCAACACAATCAAACTGTTAACATTTTAGAATATATTGGTGGTGCAGAGTAATTTAGTTCTTGAACAGTGTTAATAAGAAATTGGTACAGTTTCCAGTGTTGGTAATACATACTGACTTTGATCACAGAGTCATAGAGCCATAGAGGTTTACAGCATGGAAAGAGGCCCTTTGGCCCAACTTGTCCATACTGCCCTTTTTTTTAAACCCCTGAGCTAGTCCCAATTGCCCGCATTTGGCCCATATCCCTCTATATCCATCTTACCCATGTAACTGTCTAAACATTTTTTAAAAGGCAATATAAATAAAGGTTGTTTAAAAGACAAAATTGTACCTGCCTCTACTACGATCTCTGGCAGCTTGCTCCAGACACTCACCACCCTCTGTGTGAAAAGATTGTACCTTGGTCCCTTTTGTATCTCTCCCCTCTCACCTTAAACCTATACCCTCTAGTTTTGGACTCCCCTACCTTTGGGAAAAGATGTTGACTATCTAGCTGATCTATGCCCCTCATTATTTTATAGACCTCTATAAGTCATGGTAAAAATCTACCCTTGATGGTAACTGTTATTGTGCTAATTGCAAAAACATCTTGTACTCATGGTTAAGCAAGTTACATAGATTTAATTTTCAATCCATGGCAGGAATTTTACCACCTTGCCCACCCCAGAATCAGGGCGGGTGAGGTTAGCAGAACGGAATTCTCCGTTGGCCTCGGGTAGGATTTTACGAGCCTCGCCTGAGCAAGGTCGTAAAATCCCGCACCATGTCTCCCCTTTTAGGTCACACAGTAGCTCCACTTAGGATCATACAGTACAGAAGGAAGCCATTTGGCCCATCGAGTCTGCACCGACCACAATCCCACCCAAGCCCTATCCCCATAACCCCATGCATTTACCCTAGATAGTCCCCTGACACTAAGGGGCAATTTAGCATGACCAATCCACTTCACCCGCATGTCTTTGGAAGGAAACCGGAGCACCCAGAGGAAACCCATGCAGACATGGGGAGTATGTGCAAGATCCATACAGACAGTTACCCAAGACAGAAATCAAATCTAGGCCCTTGGGGCTGTGAGGCAGCAGTGCTAACCATTGTACCACCATGCCTCTTCTAGTCAAAGGGATAGATGGTTGGAGTAGAGATCCAACACACAAAAATCTTTGGACATTTTTAACTAAGATTTGGCAGGTATTAAACTGTGCCTCCAAAAACAGGCACAGGGCGCACAGTGCATGGTTAACATCTACGTATCCAATGTGATGTAGGAAGCACACCAACTTCATGGTAGTTCGATACAGCCTCATACAGAAATAGACAGTGGCAAAGACTGCTGTCCCTGTGGTTGAAACATGGTTTACAGAAGTGGATGAAAATACATTTTTGAACCCTGGAAAAGGAGCAGAGATGACACTAAGAACCAAACAACATTGAAAAGTTCAAATCTGCAAGAACAAAAAAGGCTGCTGAAAAAGACCACGGTAAACAAATAAAGACTGTAAGGCTGTAAGTGAGACAACTCCATCTTAAATGAGCAACCCATACTTTTAAACAGTTACCCTCCCCCCCACTTCTAGATTCTCCCCTAAGAGGAAACATTTTCTCCACATCCATTCTGTCAATACCCTTCAGGACCTTAAAAGTTTTGATCAAGTCGCCTCCTATTCTTCGAAAGTCTAGCGCAGGATTTCCCTAACGTTTCATGCTGCCCTAACCTCGGCATATTTTGCTGACTTGGGTGGCACAGTGGTTAGCACTGCTGCCTCACAGCACCAGGGATCCGGGTTCAATTACGGCCTAGGGTGACTGTCTATGTGGAGTTTGCACGTTCTCCCCGTGTCATCATGGGTTTCCTCCGGGTGCTCCAGTTTCCTCTCTCAGTCTGAAATTGTGCAGGTTTGATTCATTGACCATGCTAAGTTGCCCCTTAGTGTCACAAAATGTGTTAAGTGAGGGGGGATTAGACGTATGTGAGGTGACAGGGAAAGGGCAGGGGTGGGCCAGAGCAAGATGCTCTACATTAGAATCTGTACAGACTTGATGTCCAAATGGCCTCCTTTGGCACTGTAGGGATTCGATAATTCTAAGAGTAATTAGTACACTACTATGGTACGGATTATTGCGGCACGGTAGCATAGTGGTTAGCACTGCTGCTTCACAGCTCCAGGGACCGGGGTTCGATTCTCACTGTCTGTGTGGAGTTTGTACATTCTCCTCGTGTCTATGTGGGTTTCCTCTGGGTGCTCCAGTTTCCTTCCACAATCCAAAGATGTGTGGATTAGATTGATTGCCATGCTAAAATTGCCCCTTAATGTCCTGGGATGCGTAAATTAGAGGGATTAGCGGGTAAATGTGTGGGGTTATGGGGGTAGGGCCTGGGTTGGATTATGGTCGGTGCAGACTCGATGGGCCGAAGGGCCTCTTTCTGCACTGTAGGGTTCTATGATTCTATGATTTACACTATAGGATTTTTTTCTAGCCTTACTGACAGAGAGTCAGAACCCAATTGCAATATTGCTCAGGTTGTGCCTTGACCGCAGACAGTTGGACAGCTGCTGCACTCTGCAAGTAATAGCCAAGGATACTAATCCAGCAGCGAATTTCTACTTTCTGATTCATTTCCTCAGCCAACTCCAGATTCGGAAAGATAAAGTTATGCATTAAAATCAGAATTTTTCTTCCTGTCCATGATGAAGCATCTTGGGTTTCCAACCTCAAGTCTTAAGAATTGTGCAGAACATCTGTTTGTGGAGCTCTAACTGAAAAAAGAAAGTTAATTTTGACTATTCTTGCACTTCAAATTATTCAGTTGAACACACAAACATTGAATTTTTTGATTTCCCATGAGGAAGAATAAATATTCAGCTGAATAGCATTTCAATATTACTGTAGATTTCACTGATTGTCCATTTAAAGGGGTCTGATCCAACCTCTGCTGGGTTAGACAGAATGCTAGTGAATATATCATAGCAAGGTGTTTAACAGCCAGACTGTGGTTATTGCAGCAGATTTCTCCTTTGGAAACTGCAGACCCCAAGTAGCCCACTGTCAAAGAACGAAGAACAATACAGCACAGGAAACAGGCCCTTCGGCTCTCCAAGCCTGCGCCGCCCATGCTTCCAACTAGACTATTTGTTTGTATCCCTCCATTTCCAGTCTGCTCATGTGGCTATCCAGATAAGTCTTAGACGATCCCAGCGTGTCCACCTCTACCACTGTCAATGCCAACTGTGAATCAATAAATCTAACGATTACAGTGAGAACTTGTGGCACACAGATACAGGTGAAATAACTGTGGTTCAATCAGCAGGTCAAATAATGTTTCAGTTTACCAGCCCTCTTAATTTCTTCCGGCACTTTTCATAGAATCATACCGTGCAGAAGGAGGCCATTCAGCCCATTGAATCTGCACCAACCACAATCCCAACCATGCCCTATCCCCATAACCCCATGCATTTAGAACATAAGAACATAAGAACATAAGAAATAGGAGCAGGAGTAGGCCATCTAGCCCTTCGAGCCTGCCCCGCCATTCAATAAGATCATGGCTGATCTGTCGTGGCTCAGTTCCACTTTCCCGCCCTCTCCCCATAACCCTTAATCCCCTCTCTTATCAAAAACCCATCAACCCGCATCTTAAAAATATTTAGCGAGGCAGCCTCCACCACTTCAACGGGCAGAGAATTCCAGAGATTCACCACCCTTTGAGTGAAGAAGTTCCTCCTCAACTCCGTTCTAAACCGCCCCCCCCTTTATCTTGAGGCTGTGCCCCCTAGTCCTACTGTCTTTTTTGAGCGGGAAGAGTCTCTCCACCTCTATCCTATCCATCCCATTCATCATCTTATACATCTCAATGAGATCTCCCCTCATTCTTCTAAACTCTAACGAGTACAAGCCTAGTTTATTCAGCCTCTCCTCATAGCTCAACCCCCTCAACTCTGGTATCAGCCTAGTAAACCTCCTCTGCACTCCCTCCAAGGCCAAAATATCTTTGCGCAGGTGCGGCGCCCAAAACTGCACACAGTACTCCAGCTGCGGCCTCACCAATGCCCTATACAGCTGTAGCAAGACCTCCCTACTTTTATATTCAATCCCCCTCGCTATGAAGGCCAGCATCCCATTTGCCTTCCTGACCACCTGCTGCACCTGCAAGCTGGGTTTTTGCGACTCATGCACAAGGACCCCGAGGTCCCTCTGCACCGCCGCCTGCTGCAGTTTTTCGCCACGTAAGTAATACCCTAGCCAGTCCCCCTGACACTAAGGGTTAATTTAGCAAAGCCAATCCATCTAATCTGTACATCTTTGGACTGTGGGAGGAAATTGGAGCACCCGGAGGAAACCCACACAGACAAGGGGAGAACGTGCAACTCCACACAGACAGTGACCCAAGCCGGGAATCAAATCCGGGTCCCTGGCACTGGGAGGCAGCAGTGCTAATCACTGTGCCACTGTGCCGCCCATTATTTCTCAAAGAGGTTGTTGACAGGGTCTTACTGACACACAATGATTTACAAGAAAAGAAGTTATTCCCTTTTTGCATATGAAAAAGCGGAGTCGTGCAGAAAAGGTTTTTTTTATTGGTGGAGCATGGGCGCCACTGACTGGGCCACTATTTATTGCCCACCCCGAGTTCCCCGAGCGTAGTCGAGTGTCAACCACATTGCTGCGGCTCTGGAGTCAAATGTAGACCAGACCCGGTATGGAAGGCAGATTTCCTTTCCTAAAGGACGTTAAACAAGATGGTTTTTTTCTGACAATTGACAATGGTTTCAAGGTCATCACTAGATTCTTAATTCCAGATAATTTTTGTCAAATTCAAATTCCACCATCTGTGGTGGCAGGATTCGAACCTAAGTCTCCAGAACATTAGCTGAGTTTCTAGATTAATAGTCCAGCAATAATACCCTAAGGGCATTGCCTCTCCTGGGAACTTTAGCATGTCTCCATCTTTCTACCGATTTTAACATATATCTCCACCTTCCATAAGTAACATCTGTGTTAGCGTCTGAACATGTGCTAATAACGCAAACTCCCTCATAAGAGTGGTATCCCAGTACATTGCACAATTTAACGCCTTTAGTCATAACCTGACACTGACTGAGAGTGTAGAGGGAGAAAAGAGTTAACGTTTCGAGTCAGCACGACTTTGTCTGAGCTGAAGAGAGATGAAATGTGATGGGTTTGATGCTGGGTAACTGCTTTGCTGAACACCTTCACTCAGTCCACAAGCATGAGCCCGACCTTCCTGTCGTTTGTCATTTCAATTCACCAACTTGCTCCCAAGCCCACATTTCTGTCCTTGGCCTGTCACGATATTCCAGTGAAGGCCAACACAAACCGGAGGAATAGCACCTCATCATCAGATTAGACATTTTGCAGCCTTCTGACTTGACGTTCAGTTGAACAATTTCAGACCATGAATTCTGTCTCCCATTTTGATATTGTTTTCATAAAAACAACCCCCACCCACTCCTACACACACACACACACACACACACACACACACGGCCAATCTGTAACTTGTTTTTATATTTTGCTTTGAGAAAGTCCCCTGTTTTGCTATTAACACATTCTGTTACTTTTATGCCACAGTTAGCATCTTCTTTGGTCTTTAATGCTACCATTAACACTCCCTTTCTCTTGTGCCCATGGCATATTTGCCAATCTCTGAGCTCCCACCTATCGCTGACCTATTTTGCTCCAATCTCTTCAACAGTATTCAACCCATTTCATTTCCACCTCTCTTCGGCTTGGAAGAGGAGTCATATGGACCTGAATCATTTCTCTCTCTCCACCGATGCTGCCAGACCTGCTGAGTCTTCTCCAGCACTTTCTGTTTTAATTTCAGATTTCCCATATCCACAGCATTTTGCTTTTATTGAAATGCTGAGTAGTTGTGTTGACTGGTGAAAGAGAGCAGTCCCTTTTCAGGTGACCCAGCTTTCGAAGGAGTGACTCAGCGAAGAAGACAAAAGGTTAGAAGAGGTTAAAGTGTTTGACATATGTGAGACCATGCATGAATTAGAAAATAAGAATAAGAATCTTAAATTTCTTCTCTAGATTAAAAAAAGCCAGTATAGATTTCACTGGAATAATAAAGATGGAGATGGGAACATAGACTTTGATTTGATTTGATTTATTGTTGTCACACGTATTAACATACAGTGAAAAGTATTGTTTCTTGTGTGCTATACAGACAAAATATACCGTTCATAGAGAAGGAACTGAGGGAAAGAATGTAGTGTTACAGTCGTAGCTAGGGTATAGAGAAAGATCAACTTAATGCAAGGTAAGTCCATTCAAAAGTTTGACAGCAGCAGGGAAGAAGCTATTCTTGAGTCGGTTGGTACGTGACCTCAGACTTTTGTATCTTTTTCCCAATGAAAGAAAGTGGAAGAGAGAATGTCTGGGGTGCATGGTGTCCTTAATTATGTTGCTGCTTTGCCAAGGCAGCAGAAAATGTGGACAAAGTCAATGGACGGGAGGTTGGTTTGCGTGACGGATTGGGCTACATTCACGACTTTTAATCATTCCTTGCAGTCTCGGGCAGAGCAGGAGCCATACCAAGTTGTGATACAACTAGAAAGAATGGTTTCTATGGTTCAGCTATAAATGTTAGTGAGAGTCATAGCTGACATGTCAAGTTTCCTTAGTTTTCTGAGAAAGTAGAGGCGTTTGTGGGCTTTCTTAACTGTAGTGTCAGCATGGGGGTATCAGGACAGATTGTTGGTGATCTGGACACCTAAGAACTTGAGGTTCTCGACCTTTTCTACTTCATCCCCATTGACATAGACAAATATGTTGGATAAATTGCATCTTATGGATGATGGAAGCAGGTTATTGGAGAAGACTAAGGCTGAAGAAATAAAGATATGGTTTAAGGTTCCACCATCAAATGGTAATGGTGGTCTTGAGTAAAATTTTGGTGAAGATAGGAAAGGTCTTTGTAACAGGTTGATTGTGAGAAAAGGATGTGTGTCAGTATTTGACTGTCATTGGCAAGGCCAGCAATTATAGAACATAGAACACTACAGCACAAACAGGCCCTTCGGCCCACAAGTTGTGCCGATCACATCCATACCTACCAAGGCCATAGAACTATCTTGAACTCCCAATCCTATTAAATCCCATGTACTCACCCAGAAGTCTTTCAAAAGACCCCAGCGAGTTCGCCTCTACCACTACCGACGGCAGTTGATTCCCCTCACTCACCACCCTCTGAGTGAAAAACTTACCCCTAACATCTCCTCTGTACCTGCTCCTCAGCACCTTAAACCTGTGTCCTCTCATAGCGACCATTTCAGCCCTGGGAAATAGCCTCCGAGAATCCACCCTATCTATACCTCTCAACATTTTATAAACCTCTATCAGGTCACCTCTCAAGCTTCGTCTCTCCAGGGAGAAGAGACCCAGCTCCCTCAACCTATCTTCATAAGGCATGTCTCCCAATCCAGGCAACATCCTTGTAAATCTCCTCTGCACCCTCTCAATAGCTTCCACATCCTTCCTGTAGTGAGGCGACCAGAACTGCGCACAGTACTCCAAGTGGGGTCTGACAAGGGTCTTATAAAGATCTTATCGCTCTGTCCTAATTACCTTGGAGAGGGGAAGTCCACCTTCTTGAACCACAGCAGTCCGTGGAGTGTAGATGCACCCATAGCGCTGTTACGGCAGGGGCTACCAGGATTTTGACCCAGCATCTTCTAAATCCACAACTACTAGCATCTAAAAAAACAAGGGGTGGCAGATGCATAGGGACACCAACACCTGCAAGTCCCTCTAAGCCACTCATCTGGGAAACACTGTGGCAAAGTAATCAGCACTGCTATCTCACAGTGCCAGGAACTAGGGTTCAATTCTCGGCTGGGGTGACCAACTGTGCAGAGTATGCATGTTCTTCCCGTGTCTGCGTGGGTTTCTTCCAGATGCTCTGGTTTCCTCCCACAGTCCTAAAGACATGCTGGTTAGATGCATTGGCCATGCTAAATTCTCCCTCAATGTACCCGAACAGGTGCTGAAGTGTGGCGACTAGGAGATTTTCACAGTAACTTCATTGCAGTATTAATGTAAGCCTACTTGTGGAACTAATAAAAAATGTTAAACTTTAAAATACCATCCTAGGCAACAATAAAGCATTTCAAAGATCAAGAAAACTTTAATCACTTGCAGCCCATTTCAGCTAAAACCTCATTAAATGTATATAAACAAATAAACCCAAAAGACTTGAAAGGTTTTAGTCACAATCCCAACTCCCAGGCATCACGGTTCATAAACAAAACCTGAACGAAAGAAAATATTTTTACCTTCCTTCACACACAAATATGCATAATTCAACTTAAAATTTATACATTTTCCATAACAAATTTTTGATTTGATTTGTTATTGACACATGTATTAACATACAGTGGAAAGTATTGTTTCTAGTATGTTACACAGACAAAGCATACCATTCATAGGGAAGGAAAGGAGTGTGCAGAATGTAGTGTTACAGTCATAGCTAGGGTGTAGAGAAAGATCAACTTAATGCATTGGCATTGGGGAAAGATTAGATTCTCTACATTTAGGCATGGATGCTTCAGTATCTGAATGGTGCTGACAACTCTGTAATTGTCAACAAACATCCTGATATTGAACCTCCGATGGAGAAATGGGCCAGAATTTTACTGGTACATGTGTACCGCAACCCCACGGATAACCTCACAATGCTCCACTTCTCCAGCTTCCACCCGAAACACATTAAAGAAGCTATCCCCTACGGACAAGCCTTCTGTATACACAGGATCTGCTCAGATGAGGAGGATCACAACAGACACCTCCAGACACTGAAAGATGCCCTCATAAGAACAGGATATGGCGCTCAACTCATCAATCGACAGTTCCAGTGCGCCACAGCAAAAAAACCACACTGACCTCCTCAGGAGACAAACACGGGACACAGTGGACAGAGTACCCGTTGTCATCCAGTACTTCTCTGGAGTGGAGAAGCTACAACATCTTCTCCGGAATCTTCAACATGTCATTGATGAAGACGAGCATCTCCACACCCCCACTTCTTGCCTTCAAACAACCGCACAACCTCAAACAGACCATTGTCCACAGCAAACCACCCAGCCTTCAAGAGAACAGCGACCATGACACCACACAACCCTGCCACAGCAACCCCTGTAAGACGTGCCGGATCATTGACATGGATGCCATCAACTCATGTAAGAACACCAGCCACCAGGTAGATGGTACATACTGTTGCAACTTGGCCAATGTTGTCTACCTGATACGCTGCAGGAAAGGATGCCCCGAGGCACGGTACACTGGGGAGACCATGCAGACGCTACGACAACGGATGAATGAACACCGCTTAACAATCATCAGGCAAGGCTGTTCTCTTCCTGTTGGCAAACACTTCAGCGGTCATGGGCATTCGGCCTCTGATCTTCCGGTATGTGTTCTCCAAGGCGGCCTTCACAGCACACAACAGTGCAGAGTCGCTGAGCAGAGACTGATAGCCAAGTTCCGCACACATGAGGACGGCCTCAACCAGGATCTTGGATTCATGTCACACTATTTGTAACCCTCATCACTTGCCTGGGCTTGCAACATCTCAGTTACTGTCCTGTCTGGAGACAATACACATCTGTTTAACCTATGCTTAACGCTATGTCCACTCACATTGTCTGCACTTTTAAGACTTGACTAGTTGTAAAGCCTCACATTCTAATCAGTGTTCTGTAAACTGAGTGTGTGCCTTTATATGCTCTGTTTGCGATCAGAACTCCCCACTCACCTGACGAAGTAGCAGCATTCCGAAAGCGTTTGTTATCAAATAAACCTGTTGGACTTTAACCTGGTGTTGTGAGACTCCTTAGAGAGCTGCATGGTCAGAGGTGCTGCCTTCAAAACAAGGCATTAAACAGAGGTTCTGTCCACCTACCCAGCTGGATGTAAAAGATTATATGGAGCGAGGGGGAGGGGGAGGGGGAAATATCCTGGACATTCACCAAACAATGAACATTGCCGAAAATGTTTAACTGTTCCTTTATCTCATTGCTCATCAAGGGGCTTTGCTATGTTGTATTTTGCTACATAACAATAGTGACTGCACTTCTAAAGTAGCTAACTGCTTTGAGAAATGTATGTCTATTTATGCGGGGGCGAGAGAGTGGCCCACATCTGTTATCAGTTGTTGTGTCTTCTTAGTGACCAGAGCACTTTTCAACAAAGCTAAAAGATTTAATGATGCTGAACTTTCAGCATTCACACTTTGTACTCACGCAGGAAATGATGGCTGGGATATGGAGAACGCTCTCATCTATTTTTCCTATGAAGTTTCAGCACCTTTGGAGGTAACACAGGCCTCCTGCTCAGGTTTCCACAGTAAATCCTGCTGCCTTGTACTCACTTAATAGCAAATGCACACTGAACGTTGGAATCAACACTTGACATTTGGCGCATTTGATACTATTTCCTTCTCTTGAAAGACAAAATATAAGTAATCACCTTTTTCTCCCTCCAGCTACTTCAATTATTTTGAAAGGTCCGCAGCACAATATTATGCGCCATAAATTCTCTAATACTGCCCTTAATTATTAAGTACGAATTCAGCTATGAAATACTGCAGCTTAAGAAGAATAAACATAACAATCACATTGTCCACTATATTGTGATGAATTAGAACTTTAATATAAGGTACCATATCTATATCACAGTTCAGAAATATGTAAGTGACTCAATACAAGATATCAATGTGTTACTTTGCATGTTTAGTGACCTATCTGAGACTAAGGCCAGATCAGGTTAGATCAAATTATTTAAAATAATTTCTAATGATGTTGAATAGTTAATCATAGTACTGTCATTTTTCGACAACACAGAGAATTATTTTCAGGCCAATCATTTGTTGTTAGAATCACAGAATCCTCACAATGCAAAAGGAGGCCATTTGGCCCATTAAGTGTCTGCCAACAGTAATCCCACCCAGGCCCTATCCCTGTGACTCCATGGGTTTAACCTGCTAATCCCCCTGTCACTGAGGGGCAGTTTAACATGGTCAATCCATCTAACCCGCACAACTTTGAACTATGGGGGGAACCCAGAGCATCCAGAGGAAACCCATGCACAAGTGGGGAGAATATGCAAACTCCACATGGATATTGACCCAAGCCGGGAATTGAATCCAGGTCCTGGGCGCTAAGAGGTGGCACAGTGGTAACTACCATGCCGCCCATTTTTTGAAGAAGAGAAGTCATTTTATTTCAGCAAGTTTTGATTTCAAATCAGGCTTTTAATCAAAAAGTGTTGTCCCACAAAATATCTTCCTGAACAGGGTGGGCCAGTTTGCCTACCCAATGGACACATCCATAGTTGGCACTGACATCTGTAATTAGTACGGAAAAGAAAACGGGAATAGTTAAGGAAACGCGATAGTATAAATAGACTTGCTACTAATGCTGGTTACAAGATACCTCGAGGCAAAACTCAGCAGTTTTGGGGAGAGCATTGGTTTCAGTAATACATTCAGAAGCCAAAACCTGATGCACCAATAAAGATATGCAGAAAGCTGGGCTAGAGAGCTCTTCATTCCAAAGTTGGCTGGTGTTGACACATCATCAGCTCAGAATCAGACTTTTGGCTGAAATCCTCTTCCCTGGCTCTGACTGAAATGTCAGTTGTCGGTGGTGTGACAATCCTATGTGATCCCAAACCAGATGTGTGCAGGAAGGCTGTGTAGAATTGAGATTTTTATTGAAAAACTTTACTTAACTCCTTGAGTACCAATATTCTCATTTTTCTTCCAAATATTGCTCAGCATTTAGTTCCTATTCTTTTAGAAATATTAATAAGTCTATGTGTGGGGCATATGTGTATGATAAGTATCTGATATCGCGTGCAACATAATGGCGAGTGAGCAATATTTCTACAAAAACTCTTGGGTTAGAAATTCCATCAAATTCCACAGATTTTTTGAGTGTTGGACTAATGAATTTCATAGTCCAACATCCTACACTAAGGGAGTCTGCTGCCATATTGGTAAAAGTGAACATTAGTCCTGGCAAGTGCCTAAATGAAAGTGAACCTCGCTAAAATATGTTATAGGTGTTCTGCACTTGAATCCCTTAACGCAGGACCTGGGAGAATGCTAATCACTGGGGCCCATGCTCAAAGTCAATCACTGGCCTAATAGCCTGTTATTCTGAATGGTCAGCGCCCAAAGCAGCCAATCTGGAATGTAGATCTTTTTGATTGACAGGCTAATCAGCCAATGACTGCTGTTGTTCTGAACAGCAGCAATTCTTGACCCAGTAAGGTGCATCAGAGTCCGCAGTCCCTCCTTTTCTTGTCTACCCCCTTCTGGGCTTCAGTTTGGGTGTTGTTGGACCTGTGTGCTGCTTTTGTCCCTGACAAGGCTCCCTGCTGAAGGCCCTTCCCTCCAGATGTCTCCTTTGAGTCCATATCCAATCCAGTCCCTTGACATCATCAACAATGGGGCCTGTGGCCCAGGCCCTTCCCTTCCTGACCTCAAGAAAGGCCCTGCTCCACAGACACCTTCGTTAAGGGACTGGACTGGGAGATGTCTTCAGGACATGTCGAAGAGCTCTGGAAGAAAATGACCCTTGGACACCCAGGATCCTTCCATTCCTCTCGCAAGTTGACCACCATTTCCTCAGAACACAATTCCAGCTGACAAGTTGGGCCCACCATAAAGTCACGGGAAGGGAATCACAGCTGCTGTTGAGTCGGTGTGAGATTTAATGATTGTGTGTGAGAGTGAGTGGATAGAAATAGCACACTATCATAGAATCATAGAATCCCTACTGTGCAGAAGAAGGCCATTTGGCATACCGGGTCTGCACTGACCACAATCCCACCCAGGCCCTATTCCCGAAACCCCACACAGGGGACTCTGCTAATCCCCTGACACGAGGGCCAATTTACCAAGGCCAAACAACTTAACCTGCACATCTTTAGACTATGGGAAGAAACACACGCAGACATGGCGAGGATATGAAAACTCCACACAGACAGTGTGGAATTGAACCCAGGTCCCAGGCGCTGTGAGGCAGCTGCGCTTACCACTGTGCCACCGTCTCACCCCATTATTGCAAGTCAATTTGCTGGTGCTAATTTACTGGACGGTTTGGCCATTTTAAAAGCTGGAAAGAAAACCAGGAGTCATGTGCCTGTAGAACGTACATGGGGTTGCTGTTTGAGGTGTTTGTGAAATCTTCTGAAGGCTACTGTCTGGATATTTCATAGAGTCAGATTCAAAGAAGTGGAGCGGGTTGCATAATATCAATGATCAAGTTGAGTGTAATTGTCTGACCAAGTTGTGGTTGTAAAGTGTATCATACTTGGCTTTATAAAGAAATGCATAGAATATAAAAGCCAAGACATTTTTCTGAAGTTGTATGAAACAGTTCGACCACACTGTGACTTCCCAATTTGGGCGCGCCTAGAATGTGAGAGGGAGGGTTAAGGGGAGTGTGGGGAGGTGTTGCAGCAAGTTGGCCTTCCAGAACAGGGTTTCATACATGAACATGCTATTCTTCAGCAGGTAAGAAGAATCACTGATTTCTACCCATTGCGGCAGGAATCAGAGCGAAACTCCAACGCACAAACTGTGCTACCTCTTGCTTCAAGACTTCAACAGCATTGGTCACTTTTTCGTCTATGCAGCAATCACACAGGTAGTGAATGTCCATTATTTAAGAAGAGAGCAATATGTCCTCTTCCTGATGGTTGCTGCTGATCAGGAGGAAAGAATTCCTGGATGTGCCTGCAATGGGATTTCCCCAGGTGCAATATCTCATTGACCACAAGTTCATTTCACTGCTCTGTGTTATCTCCATCCTGGAAATGAGATAACTGATACTAATCTTCTCCTGCACCTTTCCACACATCCCGACTTGTGGCCCTGATCCTGATTTGTTCAATAATTACTTCCAAGGCAACATCCAAAAATGATAGGATACTCAGCAATGCCATTTTCTGCTGTTCCAGAAATGCAGTTTACACACACTGCAAACTCCATTATTTTGAGTATTGTGCACAGTTTTGGTCACCAATATAG
Source organism: Carcharhinus amblyrhynchos (assembly GCF_965287045.1). Classification (NCBI taxonomy): domain Eukaryota; kingdom Metazoa; phylum Chordata; class Chondrichthyes; order Carcharhiniformes; family Carcharhinidae; genus Carcharhinus; species Carcharhinus amblyrhynchos. The sequence continues at coordinate 13,848,657 of NC_137339.1, forward strand.
AAATATAGAAGATAGGAGCAGCAGGAGGCCATTTGGCCCTTCAAGCCTGCTCCGTTATTCATCACGATCATGGCTGATTGTCCAACTCAATAGCCTAATCCTGCTTTCTCCCCATAACCTTTGTTCCCATTTGCCCCAAGTGCTATATCCGACCATCTGTAATAGGACAAGCATTGCTAAACTGGAAAGAGTGCAAAGAAAAATTACAAGGATATTGCCAGGTCGAGTGGGCCTGGGTTCTAGGGAGAGGTTGGTCAGGTAGGACTTTGTTCCTTGGAACATAGGAGAATGAGGGGGACCTAACTGAAGTGTATAAAATCATGAGGGCATAGATAGGATGAACGCACATAGTCTTTTTCCCAGGGTAGGGGAATTGAAAACTAGGGGGCATAGGTTTAAGGCTAGAGAGGAAAGATTTCAAATGAACCTGAGGGGCAACTTCTTTATGTATAGGGTGGTGCGTATATGGAATGAGCTGCCAGAGAAAGTGGTTGAGACGGGTACAATAGCAACATTAAAAAGCATTTGAATAAATTCATGGATGGGAAAAGGGGAGGATATGGGCCAAATGCAACAACTGGGACTAGCTGGGTGGGCACCATGGTTGGCATGGGCCTGTTGGGCCAAAGGGCCTGTTTTTGTGCTGTATTGCTCTATGATTCTACTGCCTTAAGAGGTACAAATCCCTGGATTTCCCACCCTTCACATTTCACCTACTGGTTTACATATCCCAATGGTGAGTTGTGTATAAGCAACATGCAAGTTACTATCTCATTTTAAACGACAGACAACCATCCAATTTGATCAGTCCTCCCACTGACGTCAATTGGTGAGCAGCATGAATGCTCCCTTCCCGATTGGCACCAGACATAAAAAACAATTCCAATCGGTGAGGAGAAAGAGAGGCAGAAGTATGGTAGTGTGTGTGTGTGTGTGTGTGTGTGTGTGTGTGTGTGTGTGTGTGTGTGTGTGTGTGTGTGTATGTGAGGTAGGAGGGGGAGAGAGCTTTGTGTGGGCTGAAAAAAAGGATAGAAGGAAGAAACTGACATTTATATACAACTTCAGGTCACCAGAAACCAATTTTACAATCAATTACACACTTTTGAAATGTAGTGGGATGAATTTTCCCATTTTGCCCAACATGGGAATCGGAACGTGTGAGGGGATGGACTTTGGAAAGGTCCATTGATCTCGGTTTCAGGACAAATCATGTGTCCCACCCCGTTAGTATTGTAAGGTAGGAAATATGGTGGCCAATTTCCGTACAGCCATGCACACCAATGCAATGATAGCGAGATAATCTGTTTTAGGTGTGACGTCGGGAAAGTGTATGAGCAGGCACAATAAGTGAATGACGGGAAATGTATATCTGAAGAGAAAGAGAGAGAAATAAAACCTGTGAGACAGTTACAAGGGAGAAAAAATGCAATCAAGCAGACCTTTACAATAAAGGAGAGAAAGGCTTGAGAATGAATTTTTAATCAGCAGCATTATTTTAAATGCCCGCACCCAGCTTCTGCCTGCTCGGTTTAACATTGAAATAGGTCTCCAGCTGGCTGCAGTAACAGCTGTCCACAGTGATGACAAGCACTCAGCTCACTGTTTAAAATTAGAATTTGGATTAAATTGGTGGCAAAGTGAGTACATGTCAACTGTGCAAACAGTCGATCCACACAAACTTCCTCCGGTCTTTGGCAGTTCGAGATAGAGCTCTGGCAATTTAAAACATATTACTGATTAAAATTAAAGATACATGATATAACACTCCTGTCAAAATAGCGTATCCTCTGGCTGATTCGGCTCAAGCAACATCACAGGAGATACCAGCATGTCTGTGTAAAATGATGGCGTATTTTTTTGGTTACTAAGACACAAGAATGGAACAGGTGCTGAGGGACCAAAAAAATCTGACTTGCATTAAATAGTCAGAGCTGCGTTACTTTAATATTGCGTGCAAGTCTTCAGCCAGTGTCTCATCCCGAGCAGAATAGTGGTAATGTTGAATAAAAAGGCAGTGAGGCAATTTCAATTTCCTATGGTAGTGTAAAATGGTCCATGGAGAATCATCAGTCTGTTTCTACAACTCTTGTGAATTTACTTAACGGGCCCTATTTTTACCATTTTCATTCTAAGTACTGGGTGGACTTGAAACTATGAGTGTATCAGATCCGACTTTTAGACCTGTTCTCAGGCACCCCCATACGCACTCTGCCTGAAAAATAGCAGTGATTCTGAATCACGCTGCAGGGCTTAATGCGTGCAAAATATTGCAGCTCTGATCAGCGCCTCCAACTGCACATATGCAATTAAAAAGAAGTTAGTGAAACACTCCCTTGCCATATTGCTTCCAGGCTGGATAATGCCTCCCCTGACCCCAACAGACATTGCCCCACCCCCACAACTTTAATGACCCCCTTATCCCCCACCCCCCCCCCAGACTGATTGTGGCCCCTTGCCCCCCTTCCCCCCAACCGATTACACGCAGATTGGCATCAGAACCCCCCTCCTCCCTCCCGATCATGCGCAGAGTGGCAGCAGATCCCCCCCCACCCCTCGCACTGAGCAGAGGAAGAGTGGAAGCAGACCCTCTGCTGCCCCCCACATTTCCCCCGCACCCCCCCGCCACCTCACTCCCCCGCCCAGTGATCTGAGTGGAGTTATCTGACCCAGCTTTTCCTCCACCCCCACCCACCTGAGTAGAACCATCTGACCACCTTCTCCCCCACACTCCCCCACCACCACCGATCACGGTGGCACAGTGTTTAGCACTGTTGCCTCACAACACCAAGGAACTGGGTTCAATTCCCAGCCTCGGGTCACTGTCTGTGCAGAATTTGCATATTCTCCTTACGTCTGTGCGGTTTTCCTCCCATAGTCAAAAGATGTGTGGGTTAGGTGGATTGGCCATGCTAAATTACCCATCAGTGTCAGAGGGACTAGTAAGGTAAATACATGGGGTTAAGGTGATAGGACCTGGGTGGATTGTGGTTGGTGGAGGCTTTTGATGGATCAAATGGCCTCCTTCTGCATTGTAGGGATTCTATTTTACATGATTTCTTCCTTAGAGTTAATTGTCCAATTCTCTTTTGAATGCCTCAATTGAATTTTTCTCCATGCCACCTCAGGCAGTGCATTCCGGATCCTAACCAGATTGTAGAAAACCTTTTGCTTATGTAGCCTTATTTTGCCAATCATCTTAATTAGGTGTCCTCTGGTTCTTGGCCTTTCCACCAATAGGAACAGTTTTGCCACCTCTACTCTGTACAGACCTTCTAATCATTTGGAACGTCTCTATAAATCTTTCTTGAACTTCTCTTCTCCAAGAAGAACAGCCCCAGATGTTCCAATTCATCTGAAATGCCTCACCCATGGAAGTATTCTTACAAAGCTTACCTGCACCCTCTCTAATGTCTTTGCATCCTTCCTAAATTGCAGTGCTCTGAATTGGACATGTTAATCCAGCTGAGGTTGAAACAATATGTTATATAGGTCCATCATAACTTCCTTGCATTTATACTCTGTGCCGTGTATGCTATAATTGCTTTATCAACCTGTCCTACCAATATCAATGATTTGTACTTATATTAAGCCAGGCCTGCATGTTCTTGCACTCCTGTACAATCCCATCTACATTGCTTTTGGACAGTCAGGTCCCAAAGTGGAATCCGACTCAACAGGTCCTAACTTTTACTTTGATGAATGAACTGATTTATAGGTCTGCCAGTTAATTTTTAACAAAAGAATAACACATTTATTAAACAAGAAAATATTTACAATAATACATTACTCCATCACCCCAGCTGTGCCTTCACGGATATATACAGACTTGTATTACAGAATATATAGTCTAATGTTCTCAATAAGTATACCGTCTATGTAAACCAATAGGTGAAATGTGGTCACATACACTACACTCTGAAACCGAGTGACAGATGCCATCCAAAACAACTTCTGTGGATTTCTCACCAAATCTCCCCAGATGATTGAAACACTATGAGCCAATTGTTCTCATTGGAACTCTGGCTTTCACACTAGGATTTCAAAACACCCTCCCAAAGAACATGCTTGGAATCATCTCCCATCCAAGACTTTCTCTCAGATGCCTTCACCAAGGATCCACATCCAGGATTTCAACCTCTCCACTTGGTGTTCCCTTGCCCTGGATCAACACATCCAGTCAAACTTCCACACGATCTCCCAGGTATCCAGCTATGTCAACAGAACACTAATGCTTCACAGGTGTATCAAGGTGTCACCAACTTCAGGACTATTTCTGATGCCTGGCTTTTCACTTGCTGACATCTCCAGATTTGTACCTTGCCTTGATCAAACAGATTCAGATTGGGTGCAATCCATGGAGATGGCTGTTCTGACTTCTTGCTTCTCTTTTGTGGCTTTGGCTGCCTCTGAGTGACTCTGTAGAAGGAACGGGCGTTTTCCACTGGTACACTTGAGAGTTTCAGTGACCAAAGCAGGAGATGGAGTGCCTGGTCAACAATGGAAAGAATATTATTGCTTAATTTGACAAGACTTCTTTTCCCTTGTTTGGCTTTGTTGTTTATTAATTGCGCCACTTTTAAAAACTAACTTTCGTTAGTTAGTTTTGTTTGGTGACATTGGGGAACCCCAGCGTCCATTTGAGGTTCAATTGATGGACTCAAACTTTTAAGAAATAAATGCTAAGCAGAAGCACAGTGGAAATAGAGACTGAAGCACGTGGGCTTAATTTTAACCGCCTGTCTGACCAACTCCCACTGGGAGGGCAGAGTTAGCAATGTCCTTTTAATAATAGCTTAAGTGTGTAACTATACAGAAAAAAAAATCCAGCTTGTTTTTAAATCATTTTGAGAAGTAACGGAACTCATAAATCCTGTAACACAGTGAAGACAATCCTTGCCAGCTCATCTGAGAGGATTGTATAAATGCATGCTTGAAATATTGTACATGCTCAGACTCGGGTGACAAGGGAATTGCAGCCACAGAGCAGAAGCTCTGGGAAAAATATCAACCAGAAACCAAGTCAAAATGAGAAAGAACACAGCAAAGAATAGTTTGCATTTATATAACATTGGTTGTATAAATTATTTTAGAACTAGAATCATTTACAAGGTAGACAATTAAAAATAGGAATGAGAAACAAGTGGACTGTCTGTTATCTGATCCAACTAATAGTGCAACAGGCATGGAGCAGAAAGTGCGGGAATAGCTCAGCAGGTCTGCAGCATTTGTGGAGAGAGAAGAGTTAGTGTTTTGAGTCCAATATGCCCCTTCTCCGTTCATCAGGAATTGGGAGGGATATCGAACAGTGCTGTTTCAACTGACTGCCCACAATAACAATAGGATTTGCCTTTATTGCAGGTTCCCCAGGGTTCAAGGTTCCTTGGACTCAGCCCTCATTTCTGCACATGCTCCCCATCACCCTCATGACAGCTTTCTAAATAGAACACCCTTATTAGCTTAAGGATCCGAACACCTGGAACATGGCAACAATGTAGAACAAGTTCAACACATCACCAGAGGTGTCAAGCTATGAATCCTGCTCTCTTACTCTGCTTGCACCTCCAGTCTCACTCTATGCCTCTCGCCCACTTCCATCTGCTGTCCTGCAATCATTGCCCCATCTTTCAATCCAATAGTTTCACCATTACTACAACTATAACTCCTCCACAACACACATCACAAATTATGCAGGAAATGTTCAACCATGCGGCGGCACAGTGGTTAGCACCACTGCCTCACATCACCAGGGACCCGGGTTCAATTCCTGGCTTGGGTCACGGTCTGTGTGGAGTCTGCACGTTCTCCCCGTGTCTGCTGAGTTTCCTTCAGGTGCTCCGGTTTCCTCCCACATTCCAAAGATGTGCAGGTTAGGTTGATTGGCCATGATAAATAGTCCCTTAGGGTCAGGGGGTTAGTAGAGTAAATAAGTATGGTTATGGGAATATGGATTGTGGTCGGTGCAGACTCGATGGGCTGAATGGCCTCCTTCTGCACTGTAGGGATTCTATGATTATGTCAGGGCCATTCTCCAAACTCAAGTAGATCATAAACACGGGCATATCTACCTTACAGAAGGACCTGCACAGCCTGCAAAGAACCATAGCCAGGAGAGTCTGAGTCTGCCTGCTCATCCACCCTCTCTGGAAGAAATTATGATGTCCAACCAGGAAAATGGAGGTGTTATGGCCATGGTCATCAATACTGGAGTAGATGTTGCACAGCATTTCTCCACACCTTTATCCCTTTTTACTTCCACGTCACCCTATGTACCTTACATGGTGAACTGTAGCTACTTTCACCAGCCACTTCTTTCTCTGATCTTCACCAAAGGTCAATTTTATTCGTTCTCCTCCTCCAGCTTCCTGCGCTTCTTGTTTCACAGATGGTGGTGAGGGCTGTCTGTCCTACACATCTGGACAGACAGTCAGGGCTGCACTGCAAACTCCCCTAAGTGATCCAAACAATGGGAGCACAGCCTCTGTCTGCCTAGTGAAATTCCTGGTAGCAAAATAGCTCTTGTTGGCAGGTGATGTCTGAAACTGTGCTGGACTCTAGACAGGAATCATGAACCATGACTGAAGGGGATAGCCCTTGTCACGCCTGTGCCCTGACAGACTGTTTGGACTAAGGTAAAAGCGAGGACTGAGGCAGGAGAAATAAATCAGAACTCCACCTAGGAAACCAGACTCAAGGCAGCATAATACGGAGTCACAAATGGTTGCAAACAAGCTGGATGCTGAGGGAGAAGAAGCTAATTCTATTTAGAAAAACGCCATAAGGGTGATGAGAAGCATGTACAGAAATGAGGGCTTAGGAGCCTTGAACCCTGGGGAGCCTGCAATAAAGACAAATCCCAGAGCTATTTCATCCCACTTTGCTTTGTGCATTGGGAATGCAATGTACTCTTTCCTTCTGCCACAGAGTGCTGGAATCGCCCTGATACAACAATGCATCACAAACTGGTGGATGTTGCTGTTATCACCTGGCAAAGTGTGGAAAGAGTCTGGTGCATAAAAGATAAGAGTCACAAACGCATTAACACCACAGAATTTTGATCTGACTTGATTTATTATTGTCACATATATTAGTGAAAAGTATTGTTTCCTGTGAACTATAGCTGGCTCAGACGCTGCTCCGAGTTAAGTTGGAGGTAGGAGATGCACTCTGGATATCCTTAGTGAATATGAGAGTCCCCCCTTCCTGCAGCACAGCTTCCCTCTGTGCTATCCTTGTTCCATCACCCTGTGGTTCTGCAGCATAAGTAAGTCAGCAATGTTAGCCTTCATAAGTGAGAGCTAACCTTTTGTTGACAGGTTTTCAAAGCATACTGTACTTACAGAAGGAAAGGAGAGAGTGGAGAATTTAGTGCTTCAATCATAGCTAGAGAAAGATCAACTTAATGTGAGATATGTCCATTCAAAAGTCTGATGGCAGCAGGGGAGAAGTTTTTGAGTCGATTAGTATGTGATATCAGACTTTTATATCTTTTTCCTAATGGAAGGAGGTGGAATAGAGAATGTCCAGGATGCGTAGGGTCCTTAATTATGCTGGCTGCTTTTCCTAGGCAGTGGGAAGTTTAGACAGCACCAGTGAATGGGAGGCTGGTTTGAGTGATGGACTGGGCTTCATAGCCTTTGTAGTTTCTTGCAGCCTTGGTCAGAGCAGGAGCCATACCAAGCTGTGATACATCCGGAAAGGATGCTTTCTATGGTGCATCTGTAAAAGTTGGTGAGAGTTGTAGTGGGCATGCCAAATTTCCTTAGTTACCCAGGCCCTGATTTGTCACTCCAGTCGTGACAGCAATAGGCCACATAGCTCAGTAATATTTTCCTTAGTGAAATGGAGGCGTCTGCTTTTTATTTTGAAAGTAAGATGCTGCAGATTCCGGAAATCTATAAGGTAAACAGAAAATGCTGAGGTTGCCGTGCAGAGGGAAGCAGAATTAATGCCAGAATTTTCCAGCCGTTCATGCCGGCAGGATTCACTGATGGCGTACCCCTGCCACTGGTTTTGCGGTAGCGAGGAGTGCATTCAACGGGAAACCCCCATCAACAACAGCAGGACTAGGTGATCCCACCGCCCGTTAATGATGGGCTTCCCTTCTGCTGCGTGGCCGGTTACACGGAAACTTCCACCTAATGTCTCAGGTTGATCAATTTTCATCAGATAGAAATGTTATGTTCCTGTCTAGTGCACCATTTCAAATCCCATTTCACTCTCATCCCTCACAAAGTGAAGCACACAGAGATGCTTGGTGCACTCACGTAACGAAGGAGCAGTGCTCCGAAAACCAGTGGCGTTTGCTACCAGATAAACCTGTTGGACTTTAACCTGGTGTTGTGAGACTTCTTACTGTCAAAGGCTCCAGCATGGAAAGATTGGCTGGCATAGGAATTGAGGGGAATGGCAATCTTGACAGCCACTGACAGCACGATCCTTGCCTTCTTCTATGGTTGTGGGTCCAGTTTGGAATATCATAGACTCATAGATTCCCTACAGCGCAGAAGGAGACCATTTGGCCCATCGAGTCTGTACCAACCACAATCCCACACAGGCCCTTTTCCTGCAAAAAAGGGTTAGGGTTAGGGTTAGGGTTAGGATTAGGGTTAGGATTAGGATTAGGTTAGGGTTAGGGTTAGGGTTAAGGTTAACCCTAACTCTAGGGTTAGGGTTACACATCCACCCTGCTAATCCCCTGACACTAGGGTCAACTTAGCATGGCCTATCAACCTAACCCGCACATCTTTGGACTGTGGGAGAAAACCGGAATACCCAGAGGAAACCCACGCAGACCCAGGGAGAAAGTGCAAACTCCACACAGACATTGACCCTAGGCCAACCAAGTGTTAACCACTGTGCCACCGTGCCACCCAGTGTGTGACACAATCCAGTCATCACCTCTCTGAACTATAGCTTGCTTAGACGCTGTTCCTAGTTAAGTTGGAGGTAGGTGATGCACTTTGGATATCCTTAGTGAATATGGATATCTATTGAGAAGTCCCCCTCTGCTATAGCACAGCTTCCCTCTGTGATGTCCTTGTTCCATTACCCTGTGGTTCTGCAGCATAAATAAGTCAGCAATGTTAGCCTCCATGAGTAAGAGCTAACCTTTTGCTGACAGGGCTTTAAACTCCTTGAAGAAAAATCAGCGCCATTTCCTGATTCCAAAGCCTTTTCATAATCCCTCCAACAACACAGAACTTCAATGCAGCACTGAAGGAAAGCCAATAGCACCCCGCCCGTAAATCTAATGTTGATGACTGTAAGTGGCGCTTGTCGGAGGGAAGTGTATTTGACAAATGATATAAACAAGGTCTATCAGCAAATTGGATGCCAAGTCTTCACGAGATGATGAGTTAAGTTCCGATTTCCCACTCTGCATGTTCCTGGTGCATGCAAGGCATACCTGCATTAACAACCTTGCCACGCACGCCACACTAGGAGTGACTGGAAATTAATCTGTTTTTCAGTCTCCAAGATTGCCGATACTTTAGATCCAGATTGTGCTACCTGAGCATGTCAAATAGTTCCTGATTGTAATCCAAGTTCTGCTGGTCCATGGAAAATTACAGCACCAAAACAGACCAATAAAAGCAAAATACGGCGGATGTTGGATCTGAAACGAATACCAAACATGCTGGAAAATCTCAGCCAGTCTGACAGCATCTGTGGAGAGAGAATAGAGCCAACGTTTTAAGTCTGGATGACCCTTCGTCAGAGCTGAAGACAAGGAAAATCAGGCAAGATTTACTTATTAGTGTCACAAGTGTTAACAATAACATTGCAATGAAGTTACTGTGAAAATCCCCTAGTCACCACACTCTGTTCAGGAACACCGAGGGAGAATTTAGCCTGGCCAATGCACCTAACCATACACTAGTGGATTATACTACTGAAGGTGAGGAGGAAAATGGAGGAACTATAATTGATAAAGTAAAGTTTATTTATTAGTCACAAGTAAGGCTTACATTAACACTGCAATGAGGTTATTGTGAAATTCCCCTAGTCACCACACTCTGGTGCCTGTTCAGATCAATGCACCTAACCAGCACGTCTTTCAGACTGTGGGAGGAAACCAGAGCTCGCAGAGGAAACCCACGCAGACACGGGGAGAATGTACAACTTGGCACTGACAGTGGCCCAAGCCAGGAATTGAACCCGGGTCCCTGACACTGTGAGGCAGCAGTGCTAACCACTGTGCCATCCCAGATAGGAATGGCATGGACCAAAAAGACCATTTGTTGAAGACACATTCATCCTGAAGTGAACTCAATCTTTGCGGGGGTTCCTTTTAGTGTGCCTGAATGATTAATTTAAAACAATAGCTTTAACTGTGATGCTTTCTGGCTCCAAGCCGGAATCTAGTTTGGTGTGTTTATTGACAGATTATTCTTGATTCAGACCGAGACAATTATTGAATTAGGATTTCATCCTCAGTCTGCTCGCTTAATTGAGAAAGATCAAGTTCCTGATTCAGATTACTGTTCCAAATATTGGCAGCGACTGTTGTTCTACTCACTCTCTCATGTTTGCAGAATAGAGCAAGTCCAAGGATGTTATGCTGATATACACGAAAACTCATATTTCAGCAGGTTGTATGAAAACATGACTGAAGCCAGTTATTTACGCGCAGGATGCAGCGATATTTGTTACATGATATCTCTTTTACATCTTTATGGTGAGATAGAAACCCCTTTCTCGCAATGGCATGCAGGAACAAAAGAACGCAAGGAATGTGAGACAATAGATCTATGGATGGTTTCCTGTAATAATAGTGGCTTTGAAGATTGATGTTTACAATAGCTTTGGAAATGTTGGCCACAGAACATGCATTTTTGAGATATGCATGTTGTCCGCATCCAATCCTTTCTTATAAGTTGCTGTTGCAATCTTGTTTGCGCAAATATTCAGTTCTTCAGAACTTGCACGTCTCAGAGTGTTGGGAATGCTGTCATTGGGATTGTGAATTGCTTCATCTGCAGTGCAATCATTTCAACCATGTTAAATGATCAGAGCTTCGAAAAAAGCTCAAATCTACATTACAAAAATTAACAGTTGCCACTGAAAGTAAGTTGACAATACAGCAAATATTATACACACTCAAGGGCATAGAATCCCTACAGGGTCATTCGAGGCTGCACCGACAACAATCCCATCCAGACCCTATCACCATAACCCCATTTATTTACCCTGCTAATCTCCCTGACGCTAATGGACAATTTATCATGGCCAATTCACCTAATTCGCACATCTTTGGACTGTGGAAGGAATACCCGGAGGAAACCCACGCACACACGGGGAGAAGGTGCAGACTCCACACAGACAGTGACCCAAGGCCGGGAATCAAACCTGGATCCGTGGCACTGTGAGGCAGCAGTGCTAATCACTGTGCCACCTTGCTGCCCTTTAAAGCATGGTGCTGATTTTCACACTCCACATCAATCCTCCCCTCAGTTCAGTGGTTCCAAAACTTGAGCAGTGGCATCAAGGTTGTGAACCTTTCTGCTTGCATTCATCTGCATCATTGTGAAAAAGCTTTTTTCTAATTTATTAGTGTGACAAGTAGGCTTGCATTAACACTGCAATGAAGTTACTGTGAAAATCCCCAACTCTGGGTGCCTGTTCATGTACGCTGACGGAGAATTTAGTTTGGCCAATGCACCTAACCAGCATGTCTTTTGGACTGTGGGGGGAAACCGTAGCATTGGGATGAAACTCAGGTAGACATAGGGAGAACATGCAGGCTCCACACAGAGAGTGATCCAAGCTGAGAATTGAACCCAGGTCCCTGGCGCTGTGAGGCAGCAGTGCTAACCACTGTGCCGCTCATGGCGTACCATGGCACAAGAACAGGCAATAATTCAAATTACCCTGATTAATTTACCCACTACTGGAAAAATAAATTTGCATGCAATTACACACATTTGGCATTCCTTCCTCTAGTTATGCATGAGTTCCCAATGTGGCAACACAGAAACACCCCTACACAGGATTTCAGAAAATATTCACATTACATAACTCAGATCAAAACCCAGATAATGACAGTTTTCTTTTATTCAAATATCATTCTCACCAGTCTTACTGCCCTCTCCTCTTCTCCTTAAGGCATTGACTCCTTAATGGGATACAGATTCACAGGCATCACTCACCTTTTGGTACTTTGTCCAAGTGCCCATTAATCATCTGTAACTTCAGCAGGGATTGTGCACAAGCCCAGTCCTGTCTTCAGCTGATATTCAGACTTGTATAACAATATAGATCAGAAACTCGGGGCTGGATTTTACGTTCCACCAACTTGTCCTGTAGCCATTTCACGGCTGCCTGGCGATTAATCGGTTCAAAGAGGGCCTTCCTCCCCCGTTGGGAGGAGGTCCTGCCTCTGAGAACTGACAACCAATCAAAGTCACATCTTTGGGAAAGCCTTGATTGGGAAAAAGTGGCCCAAAAAGGATGCAACTCCCTAGCCCGGCTGCCAGTTCATCAGCATTCACCTGAGACTCTTGGTAGTGGCCTCCTCCGCCATTTGTAAAACCCCATAGGCAACGCAAGGAGGCCCTTAAATGGTCAGTAATGGGCCTGTGAGTGAGAAGGCTGCCCATTGCCTCCTCCGCCATTGGTAAGATCAAAGTGGGGCTGGTAAGCAGCAACTTGATCACTTTTACCTCGCTCTCTAGTCCATAGGTGCTGAAATCAATCAAAGTCAAGCCCTTCCCTAGCCTAGAACCCAATGGCTAATTCAGTAGAGATATTGGAGGAGCTTCATTTAATTCTAAGGATTACTGGTGGATGTGTGCTTTAAGAAAAAGTATCAGAGATTCGGGTTAAGTATTTGCACCCATTTTCAAGCCAGGGAAATCATAATTCATCATGCGCCCTCACCCTTTCCTGCAAACATTTCCTAACACCTCTTTTGAATGATAACAACCGTGCGCAAGTGTGTCCTGTCCTGCTGGCTGGGTGCACATTTAACATGGGGACTGCACGTGGGACTGGGACACCTCTGGCCCTCGAAGGCTGTCTGCCCCTCTTCAAGAGAAGCACCATTGACTAAATGGAGGTTGCTGCTTACTGTCAGTGCAGCAACTGGGGAGAAGGGAAATGGAACCCCAAGACAGAAAGAGGGCTCCAAAGCTCCTCCACCACAGCGCTGGAGATCTTAATCATGGAAATAAACAGGAGGTGAGGAACCTCCTTTTCTTGGGGAGTCAGGCAGCCCTCACACCCTCTGAAGGTGACGGAAGCAGATGACCAGCAAAGTGTGCTCAGGGTCTGATCTGCAGACTTGACTGCAGTGATGAAAGACTTTTAATGGCTTTGGGCAGATGGTCAAGACCAGTCAATGTATTTTCAAAGGACATCCTATGTTAAGCCTCTCAGTGCAGTCCAGTAATAGAAGACTGTGCAAATCCTGCTTCCTCTGCGTCTTTTGAGTTGAACCCCAAAATTGAATTAAAATACTTAACTGTTTGTAAGAGGAGTTATGTGAGCTAATTTGACCAGAACAGCATATCTAATATATCGGTAAAGCTATGAAGGGGGCTTAAGACCAAAGAGCAGGTGTATAATCCAAAGCTTATTTCTGCCTCTGCACATAAAATGGTCTCATCTGGACCCTATATTTAATAAGGCACGGTGACCTTCCAATATTTCCATAGAATCCCTACAGTGGAGGGAGCTGATTCAGTCCATCAAGTCTGCACTGACTCTCCAAAACAGCATTTGCCCAGGCCCAGAACCCACCCTATCGCTATTAGTTACCATGGCCAATCCACCTAACCCGCACATCTTTGGACTGGGAGGAAACCGGTGCATCCAAAGGAAACACACACAGACACAGACAGAGCATGCAAACTCCACACAGACAGTTATTCAAGGCCAGAATCGAACCTGGCCCGTGAGGCAGCAATGCTAACCACTGTGCTGCCCTCATTCAAAACTATTCATAAATTCTGGCCTCTGCCAGATTTTTGGTATTGGAAGAATATATGCCAGACTGGAAGGACCTTGGTCAACGTGAGTTTAGCTTCCCCACTGGAAGTATTATTCATTGCTTTGAATGTATGGGATGGAGACTTTATGGTAAAGGATAAACTAGCTTCAAAAAGCTAAAGAATTTGATCATGAGGAAACATTCAGAAACTGATTCTTCCAGAGGACTCTATCAATTTCCTCTTGATAAGCTTGGACCACCCCAACACTGAGATGCGCTTATTAATAAAAGCAAAATACTGTGGAGGCTGGTGACCTGAAATAAAATAAAAACCAGGAAATTCTGGAAAAACTCAGCAAGGCTGGAAGAAACAGATACACCGTTTCAAGTCCAATATGCCTCTTTGTCAGGACTGATGAGTGATCGGAATGTGACGGATTTTATGTTTTTGGAAATGGGTGGAAGGAGGGGCAGGGAGAACAAAAGAGAAAGTTGCAGGTAAGTTAGAGAGTGGGAAAGACAAAATGGCCATCTTTCGCATCAGAACAATTCCGTGATTCTATGAAATGGCTTTAAGGACAGGAAGAGGCATTTACCTTCATAGGGTGGGATTTCCCATCACGCTCGCCCCGAAGATTGGAAAATCCCACCTGACGCTCTTTGACTTTTGTATGGTCCTGTCCCTCCCACTACAATTCCCGTGGCAGGCGGGATGGGAAAATCATGCCCATAGTTTTTTGGGAAAGGTTGCCTTGTGAATAATGGGATATGGCTCGATGGCCAAATGGGATTCACTGCACGATGAGACAACGGAAAGAGGTGGAGCGTGAGAGGCCAGAAGGCAAGTTATTAAAGAATACAGTTTTAGAAGTGACAAAAATATGTATAAATGTGTTAACAGAGATTGGATAACATCAGGGCTACATCGTAGAAGAGGTTTTGGTGACAATCTGGAGTTCGACGCTTAGTTGTCAGTTGAGAAAAAAATGATTTTGTTTATTAATTCATGGGACATGGGCGTCACTGGCTGGGCCAGCATTTATTGCCCATCCCTAGTTGCCTGAGGGCAATTGAAAGTCAACCACTGGGGCTCTGGAGTCACATGTAGACCAGACTAGGTAAGGACGGCAGATTTCCTTCTCTAAAGAACATTAGTGAACCAGATGGGCAATTGACAACGGTTTCATGGTCATCAGTTGACTCTTAATTCCAGATTTTTTTTATTGAATTCAAATTCCACCATCTGCTATGGCAGAATTCAAAACCGATTCCCCAGCTTAGTTTCTGGATTGATAATTTATTGATAATATGGAGGGATGCGCGGTGGCACAGTGGTTAGCACTGCTGCCTCAGTCCCAGGGGCCTGGATTCCCAGATTGTGTCACTGTCCGTGCAGAGTCTGCACATTCTCCCTGTATCTGCATAGGTTTCCTCCAGCTGCTCCAGTTTGCTCCTACAGTCCGAAAGATGTGCTAGTTAGGTGCATTGCCCATGCTAAATTCTCCCTCAGTGTACCCAAACAGACACTGAAGTATGGCAGCTAGGGGATTTTCACAGTAACTTCATTGCAGCGTTAATGTAAGCCTACTTATGACATGAATAAATAAATCTTGAAGGAACTTTGAAAAACTAATAATACTAGGCCATCGCCTCCCCAATGTTTTCTATATATTCACTCAGAAACTGGAAGGAATCAACAAGTTGCAGAAGTGAAATATAGACAAATGGAGAGAATAATAATCCATCTGAACTGGACCCTGGGAGAATCTAGCAATAATGAGCACTGTGAAAATAAATCTAAACATTAATGTTCGAAGTATGCATAAAGCTTTGGATTAAACAGGCACAGCTGCATCCTTTTGCCATTTGCTTTTCCTAGTTCAATTAGGGTTCTGGGAAAAAAATCAGCTTTCTGAATGTGCATTGCACAAGTTCCTTTATTTGTACTGGAGCAGCAGATAATGCCAGGTTTCATGCAAATTTTGATTTGTATATTTGCCTATCGTGGTTCATTGTTTCTCAGTTACAGTCAGCAAAGGCAAAATACCCAGCAATTGCTTACCTTTACAGCATCGGGTGGCAATGTTCAATCTAGGATCAGAAGTAGTGTGCTTGTTAACCAGCTGACTGGAGCCGATCCCGCTCCATTAGCAGTGTACTGAATTGCAAGATAATGTAATGAATGTATCAAAACACATGAGATCATTATAGACAGAAATATTTTAATGAAATAAAAATGTATAAGGAATAGCTCAATACCTTAACATTTTACACCATGGTGCCGTATAATGGCACCGGGGCTAGCACTACTGCTTCACAGCACCAGGGACCTGGGTTTGATTCCCAGCTTGGGTCGCTGTCTGTGCAGAGTCTGCACGTTCTCCCCACGTCTGCACAGGTTTCCTCTGGGTGCCCCTGTTTCCTCCCACAGTCAGAAAAACTTGCAGGTTAGATGCATTGGCCGTGCTAAATTCTCCCTCAGTGTACCCAAACAGGCGCCAGGGATTTTCACAGTAACTTCCTTTCAGTGTTAATATAAGCCTACTCGTGACACTAATAAATAAACTTTAAAAGTTTAGTGAACAGTTTTGTATGGATCAAGATTTGAATAAAGGAGATGTAATTAATTGTGGTATGATTTGGAACTTTTGCACTGCTGTGGCAGCAGTGTTACTAGCTTTTTATTCATGGTTAAAACTTGATTTGATTTGATTTATTATTGTCACATATATTGGGATACAGTGAAAAGTATTGTTTCTTGGGTTCTATACAGACAAAGTATACCGTTCATATAGTTCACATCGGGGAAAAGGAAAGGAGAGGGTGTAGGATATAGTATTATAGTTACAGATAGGGTGAAGATCAAAAGACAATTAAGAGGAATACTACAAGTAAAATGCCGTCAGGTGATGTGACAAGGGGAGGCATCTACAAATCTACACAGAAGAAGATTGTGATTCCAATCATGTCTTTGACAATTGACCAGATGAAGGTCAGGACTTTTTTCCGCAATGGAGGGGGAAAATATACTATAAAACTGTATAGTGTATGCTCATAGGCTTCATCAGGAACACAATGAACCTCAATGTCAGCAAAACAAAGGAGGTAGTCATCAACCTCAGGAACTGTAATGGAGGATATGCCCCTGTCTACATCAACAGTGTTAAAGTGAAGATGGTCAAGAGCTTCAAGTTTCTAGATGTTCAGATCACCAACAACCTGTCCTGATCCCTCCATGCCCACGCTGTAGTTAAGAAAGCCCATCTGATTTATTTTGGGTTTTTTTTAATCCCCCTAACCTACACATCCTTGGGCACTCAGGGGCTATATAGAATGACCAATCTACCAAACCTATACATCTTTGGACTGTGGGAGGAAACTGGAGCATCTGGAGAAAACCCATGCAGAGATGGGGAGAATGTGCAAACTCCACACAGACAGTCACTCAAGGCTGGAATTTAACCCTGGTCCCTGGCACAGTGAGGCAGCAGTGCTAACCACTGTGCCACTGTGCCGCCCTACAACAATTTTTTCATTTGTTTAATCCTACATGCACTCATCTCTCTGAAGGTTAAGAAATAACTGGAGAGGGAGGTAACCTTGCAAAGTTACTCAAAGATCTCTCTTAATGGACATTTTCAATTGGTGGGCTCAGACGGGTAGTATTGCAGCCTGTCACTTTACCCAACTATAAGCACATAATACTTGACTAAGTAACATAATAAATGGGCTAAACTGTATTAGAAGTGGTACAGGCAATGCAATGGTTAATCCAGGAGAAATTTTAATGGGTATCTGAAGGATGGAAAAGCCAAATGTAACATGCCATAATTTGTCAATGTTTTAACCAGACGCATTATCCTGTTTAATGGAAAAATAGCTAAAATTTATCATAATCTGTTCTGTATGTCTTTATTTAATGATATACACCTTCTCTTTCTTTAATTTTGCAGGCTGTCAACCTAAATAGCACAATTTTCTTCCACTCAGCGGAGTAATTTACTTAAATCTATACTCAGTAGAGAGGATGCACACAATTAGAGAGAGCAGTCTACTGTAAAACGAATTAAAATTGATTGTGTTCCAGTGAAAACTAAATTTGTAATGCACTAATTGGATTTCACCCAAACATCTGCAGCTAGCTGACTTGATTGTGCTGTGCAACACTCACAAATAAAATCAGATTCATGATGAAGATCGCACTGAAATTTTCTTAAAAATGCATAATGTGATTGGAAAATGAAATTAAAACATTGCGGTAATGAGGCTGCAGTGGTGGCGTTGAGTGATACATGCCAATCAGGTCCCCACATGAGTTTTCTCTCACTGTTCTCACTGAGGTGACAGTAGTGATGAATCGAAGGGCTTCAACTCTGCATCCCATAACATGGGCAGCACGGTGGCACAGTAATTAGCACTGTTGCCTCACAGCACTAGGGAGCCGGGTTCGATCCCCGACTTGGGTCACTGTCTGTGCGGATTGTGCATGTTTTCCTCATGTCTGCATGGGTTTCCTCCAGTCTGAGAGACATGCTGGTTAGGTGCATTGGCCACGCTAAATTCTCCTCCAGTATACCTGAACAGGTGCCAGAATGTGGTGACTTGGGGATTTTCACAATAACTTCATTGCAGCATTAATGTAAGCCTACTTAGAAACACAGAATCCTACAGTGCAGAAGGAGGCCAGTCAGTCCATCGAGTCTACACCGACCACAATCCCACTCAGGGTCTAAATCCATAACCCATGCATTTACCCTAGCTAGTCCCCCTGACAGTAAGGAGCAATTTAGCATGATCAATCCACCTAACCTGCACATCTTTGGAGTGTGGGGGAAACTGGAGCACCCGGAGGAAACTCACACAGACATGGGGAGAATGTGCAAACTCCACGCAGACAGTGTCCCAAGCCAGGAATCGAACCTGGGTCTCTGGCATTGTGAGACAGCAGTGCTAACCACTGTGCCACTGTGCCACCCCATGACACTAAGAAATGAACTTTAAAAACTTTAAGTGGTAAACACTTCTTGGCCTAGTGTGGCAATTAGACTCCCTGAGAATCAATGTCGGGTAAAGTGTATTCCACTCCAAATTCTGAAGCAATGTATTTTCCCACTGCACTTGGCAGTTGAGGCTAACAGTCTCTATACAATGTTCAGGCTTTCAAAACTCATGTAATCACTACTAACTGATTTATTGCATTCCTTATACTCTTATCAATTTCAGTCTTCTACTAAGCGTTTGCTCCCCCCCCTTCTCAAAATGAAATAAATAGATTTGCAATTGGCATCTTTGAAAGCCATCAATGGAGGGACCGGCCTTCATCTCTTTTGAGTTATGTCCAACTCTTTATACAACCGAGATGCATAAAGCATACTTCCGAATCCTACAGTAGTCACCTATCTCAGAGAGAATAAATTTCTGCCTAAGGGTGAACATGCTGACAATCTGGGGATTAACATCCGTATTGGTTTAATTGGTTGCTTTGTAAAAATAAAATTCCATCTGTGCTTCATTAGATGAAACATTGCGGCCGGAATTTTACCAGCATCCCGTCCCAATTCCGGGGGCTGGCAAGGCTTGGACAATACCATTCTCCATTGGCCTCGGGCGGGATCGTACAAACCTCGGGCGGACGTTTTCAGTAAAATTCAGCCCAGTGGGTGGAATTTTCCTTTCCAACCCACCACGGGAATTGTAACGGATGGGGCAGGACCATACAAATGTCCGTTGACCTTGTGCGGGATTTTCTGGTTTTGGGACAAGCGTGGCCAAGAAGATCCCACCCTGTAGCTTTACATAGAATTTTCATGTTCTTCAACAAAGTAGCCTTATTGATGAAAAGAATCACTTCATTTTCAGTCGAAAGAATCAAATTTTATGCTGCTACTTCTACACAGGTTCCTGATTTATTGAAATAAAAGTAGAAAGTACTGTAAACACCTTTCAGGCACCGTAAGTAGTCTCACAACACCAGGTTAAAGTCCAACAGGTTTATTTGGTAGCACAAGCTTTCAGGGGCACACTGCTCCTTCATCAGCTGAGTGACTCAGGCACTCACCTGATGAACATAAGAACATAAGAAATAGGAGCAGGAGTAGGCCATCTAGCCCTTCGAGCCTGCCCGACCATTCAATAAGATCATGGCTGATCTGTCGTGGCTCAGTTCCACTTTCCCGCCCTCTCCCCATAACCCTTAATCCCCTCGCTTACCAAAAACCCATCAACCCGCGTCTTAAAAATATTTAGCGAGGCAGCCTCCACCACTTCAACGGGCAGAGAATTCCAGAGATTCACCACCCTTTGAGTGAAGAAGTTCCTCCTCAACTCCGTTCTAAACCGTCCCCCCTTTATCTTGAGGCTGTGCCCCCTAGTCCTACTGTCCTTTCTGAGCGGGAAGAGTCTCTCCACCTCTATCCTATCCATCCCATTCATCATCTTATATGTCTCAATGAGATCTCCCCTCATTCTTCTAAACTCTAACGAGTACAAACCTAGTTTATTCAGCCTCTCCTCATAGCTCAATCCCCTCAACTCCGGCATCAGCCTAGTGAACCTCCTCCGCGCTCCCTCCAAGGCCAAAATATCCTTGCGTAAGTACGGCGCCCAAAACTGCACACAGTACTCCAGCTGCGGCCTCACCAATGCCGCAGCAAGACCTCCCTACTTTTATATTCAATCCCCCTCGCTATGAAGGCCAGCATCCCATTCGCCTTCCTGATCACCTGCTGCACCTGCATGAAGGAGCAGTGCCCCGAATGCTTGTGCTACCAAATAAACCTGTTGGACTTTAACCTGGTGTTGTGAGACTTCTTACTATGCCTTCTTCACTCCAACACCGGCAACTCCACCTCATGACTTTTCAGGGAAGACAGTATAGTGGAAAGTACAAACGGGTTAAGCCTAAATGAAAAACAAGGGGTGCTTCAATGTTAGGTATATACATAAGACAAAAGGGTTAAAGGTTCAATTCGTTCCACCATCTTCGTGTTATCTTTTGAATCAGGTGCCTTCACCCTTTCAGCTGCCAATCCCATATCCTTTTAGTTACTCACCCACACTGGCCTTGAAATTGCATACTGCAACATCTATTTTGCAGAATGGGCCCCAAAATTAAATTGGTTTTGTTGGGAGGATGCTGTGGCATGCAGGGAAAGCCCAGCCAGGCCGAGAACTTGACGGTCCTGCCCATCTTAATGGCAGAGACTAATCAAATAACAGTCTCCTGCCTAACTGCTGGCTGAATGAAACCTGCAGGTGCTCTCATGGAACTCGATGATGTGCTCCAAGCTTTACTCAAAGTTTGTTGGAGCTGGATTTCCCTACATCCCAGTGGCACAGGCTCTCTGATAGGTCTTTAATGCACCAAGCAGGAATGTGATGGAATATTTTCCACTTGCCTGAATGAGCGCAGCTCCAGCAACACTCAAGAAACTCGCCATCAACCAAGACAAAGCAGCCCATTGATTGGAATTTCATCCACCACCTTAAACATTCACTCTCCCATCCAGCAACACTCAATGTGTACCACAAGATGCACTATAGTAACTCACCAAGGCTCTTTTGAAAGCACTTTCCAAACTTGGGACTGCCACCTACAAGGACAAGGACAACACATGAATGAGAACAACAACACATGAATGAGAATATCACCCACCTGAAAGTTCCTCTGCAGCCTGTTTTAAACCTTGTTATGATCCTGAATGTGATTCCCAAGTTTTTGGCATGACCCAGCTAGGGACAAATAAATTGTTGTTTAAAGTAGACAAAATTTGAAATCCAAGGTACTTGCTAAGAGAATAAAGCCGCAAGATACCACAACTTCTGAACAAAATAAACACTACTCACCACTTGTTCCTCTCCCCAGTCCCTGTAGTGATTCCTCCCAATGGTCTCCTCCCGATGTCTCTTTTCCTGGTCTTCTCTCTCTTTCTGTGACCTTTTCCGTCCATTGTCTCAGGAATCACAATATGGCATCCAACCCCTTGATTAAGTTTTCATGTTAATTTTTCCCATATAGACAAACTGAGACCTTGTACCCACCCCAAAGAACTCTAAAACACTGGGCTGCATATGCACAACCTACTCCTGATCCACCCAGACATGAAACTCCAGGACTTAGTTCCCAATCTCCATCCAACAACTAGATAAGTTTAGACCTCTTCACAACCTTCATTACTAATTCGTCACGGCTGCTGGCTCAAATTCCTGAATCTCATGTTGTTCTAATCATCCACATTTAGTTAGCATAAACGGTTGGATTTTTGACCTCAAACACTTTAGGAACAGAGATAGACTGGACCCAAACATTAAGAGGCCAGCTGGCATGTTAACTTCCCAACCCCATTCCAGGGATTGGACAATTGGCTGCCCACAATGTGGGCAGGCAATTAGATTGTTAGGAGCCTGGTTGAGAGTAGGTTTAGGAGATTCCCTGATGCAATAGATGAATGGTCTAGAAGCAGGCACGCAGTAGCAGGTTGAGATGCCAGCATTTCAGGGAGGTCTACATGCCTTCCTTCGCAAACTTATTAGCCATATGAATAATTTGGCTACATGAGCAGGTCAAAGGGTAGGAATCCTGCAGCTCATAACTCACCTCTTGACTCCCCAAAGCCTGTTCACCACCCACAGGTCACAAGTCAGGACTATAACGGAATGTTCTCCCTATGCCTGGACCAAAATGACACCAACAATACTCAAGAAACTCAACACCATCCAGGACAAAACAGTTGTTTGTTTTGCACGCCTTCCACAAACATTCACTTTCTCCATTGCACGGTGGCAGCCGTGTGTACAATCTACATGATGCACTGCAGGAATTCGCCAAGGATCCCCAGGCAACACCTTCCAAACCTACGACCACTACCATTTACAAGGACAAGAGCAGCCACCAGCTGGAGGTTCCCCTCCAAGTCACTCACCCATCTTAGTTTGGAAAGTTATCACCGTTCCTTCACTGTCGCTGGGTCAAAATCCTGGAATTGCGTCCCAACAGCACTGTGCGTGCACCTACACCACAGAGACTGCAACAATTCAAGAAGGCACACACAAAATTCACAAGGGAATTTAGGGAAAGACAATAAATACTGACATAGCCAGTGATCCTTACATCCCAGAAATGAATTTTAAAAATACTTAACACATTCCTATCTGCTTCCTGTCTCAGTTATTTTAACTGAGACAGTTACCTACTAAAATAGCAGAAGGACACATCTAAGTTTAAATTTTATTGGTCACAAATAGGTTTACATTAGCACTGCAATGAAGTTACTGTGAAAATCAGCGAGTTGCCACACTGTGACGCTTGTTCAGGTACACTGAGGCAGAATTTAGCATGGCTATTACAGACAACATGCACATCTTTCGGACTATGGGAGGAAAACAGAGAACCCAGAGGAAATCCGCATAGACACAAGGAGAACATGCAGACTCTGCACAGGCAGTCACCCAAGCTGGGAATCGAACCCCAGTCCATGGCACTGTGAGGCAGTAGTGCTAACCCCCACTGTTCCAGCACGCTGCCCTGCTTGTCTGATACCATTGTTCTCATTTGTCTGAAACCATTGTTCCAGGTTCATTTGGAGCTTTTTACAGTCAAAGCTCGCCTGGGCTGCAGTGTTAGTATCTTAGTGCCAGAATTAGCCTGATCATCAGGATCACACAGAGAACAATGCAAATCTAAGACTGTAAAATACGCATTCTGGAAAAAAAACACAATTTATACTTTGATGTTTCCCTGATTTGATTTGCCACTAAAATTGTAAAACAGATGCTCTCTAACTAGGAGCATGTGCAAACTATCAATCCAACCCTGTCATCACTTACACGCCCTCAATCAACACTAGTTTCCTGTTTTGATTTACACAAGATACTAACCTTTCTACATTGGCTTATTGACTCGAGTGGCTTCCATCAGGATCTGTGCAACTTACCATTGTGAGAATATACCACTAGCTATTCTCCAAATAATTAATGCTGACAATGAAATCTGCAAAAGTTTGCCATAGTTTCAGATTGAAAACATCTAGCTCTTTATTGGGACAAAATCAGCATGGTACATCGAGATTTAATAGAAGCATTTTTTGGAATCTGCTTTTATCTGTCATGCATTGCCTGTTCAGTGAGGAAGGTATGGAGGAGAGCAGTAAGATTAGTGCAATGTTAATTGTTACCAAGGCAACAGCTATAGCTGAGTTATTTATTTTCAAAAGCCTTTTTGAAGGGTTTAAACACAGTGATTACCATTTTTTTCACAATCTTAAAAATAATCACTACTGAAAATGGATGAGGGTCAAGTGCAGTAATCAGCTACACCTCTGCTCAACATCACACGGATTTCCTGAAAAACATCTATTTCAAAGATTTGAGAGGCCAGATGGTGGCACAGTGGTTAGCATTGCCGCCTCACAGGCGAGGGATCCAAGTTCAATTCTGGCCTTGGGTAACAGTGTGGAGTTTACACGTTCTCCTGGTGTCTGTGTGGATTTTCTCCCACACTCCAAAGACATGTGGGTTAGGTTGATTGGCCATGCTAAATTATCCGTTAGTGTCAGGGAGATTAGCAAGGTAAATTTGTGGGTTTACAGGGATAGGGTCTGGCTGGGATTGCTAAATAGCCTCCTTCTGCATGTAGGAGTTCTATGATTTTATAACTTACCCTTGTTAGTTTTCACTTGAACTTCATGCTAGGCTGGAAGGGCAGTAGATTCATACCAGAAAGAGGCAACGTATGCCCTACATCAGAAATCATCCGTGCTTCATGTGTGGGAGGTCAGTTTGTCTCCTTTAGGAATTACTTAGCCCTTTGTTAAAGGTGTTGAATAGGTACCTAACTCCAATTATATCCCTGATAGACATCACAACGGACGTTCTAGAGCAAAAGCAAAATACTGTGGATGGCTGAAATCTGAAATAAAACAGAAAATGCTGCAAAAACTGTCGAGACAGAAACATAGTTAGCGTTTTGAGTCCATATGACTCTTCTTCAGACTGAAAGGGAGGGAGAAATGGAAAGGATTATATATTGTAGAAGAGGAGGAGTAACAGATAGACAAAATTATAAAGTTAGTGATGGGTGAGAGATAGAAGAGATTGCAATAAAGATATTTAGGGCCCAAAACAGGAATTGTTCATGGCAGAGTGAAGGACTATGGAAGGTGCTGATAAAGGTAAGATAGCATTTGTGTTAATTGGAACACAAAGGTCCGTGCCCAATGAAAGCAAAACTTAAAAGAATAGAGGATGTTGTACCTGGCTAAGCACAGACTTGATTTAGAGAATCGTATACCTGGTGGCACAGTGGTTAGCTCTGCTGCCTCACAACACCAGGGACCTGGGTTCGATTCCTGGCTTGGGTCACTGTCTGTGTGGAGGCTGCACGTTCTCCCTGTGTCTGCATGGGTTATCTCCCACAGTCCGAAAGACATGCTGGTTAAGTGCATTGTCCATGCTAAATTCTCCCACAGCGTGCCCAAATAGGTGCCGGAGTGTGGCGACTAGGGGATTTTCACAGTAACTTCACTGCAGCGTTAATGTAAGGCTACTTGTGACTAATAATAAAAGGTAACATAAAATAAATACCTTTCTCACCCTCTGCCCGACTTCTGACCAAGTTGCTAGCGGTCAAATTGTGCTTCATAATCCACAGCTTGGACGTGCATTCTTATCTTTTAAGTTGGGACTTCTTAAGAATAGTATAAAACCCCTGACATAGCATAATGCAGGCAGACAGATGTATAGGTTTACAATGCAGAGACAAATCTTTTAGAATTGGGATGGTTATACACAAAGGATCAGTTTCCTGAGGCAACAAATTGCTAAGGACCAATATAAGGCTAAAGCTGCCTAACCTCAATCAAGTCAGAGGTTTTCCATAACAATCTTTCTCACAGATACACCTGGGGAGATTATTATCAGAAGATAGAACTTCTATTCATTGGATTTTTTAGCACGCTTGTACCACATTCTTATGTATGCTATTTTTATGAAGACATTAATGTGGAAGGATTTATTTTAAATCAGTTAATGTATGTTTAAATATAGTGTACACAGGAATGCAGCAACTGTTTGCTAAACATCTGTTCCTGAACTTTACGGATTGGAAGTTCTTCCATTTTTCCTATCAGCGCAGCATTACAAAGATCTAATCTTGTCCCATTAAACCTTCTGCTTGATATTTACTCACTCTCCCCTTCCCACTCAGCCTGCTTCTCATTGCTGAGGAGTCTAAATTGCTCTTTATTACAGCTAATAATCATGTTAAGTGTACGTCCAGAGGTTGCCACCGCGGGTTAGTGTTAATCAAGTAATCATTAACTTTTGCTCACGCTCCTAACTTGATTTTTGAAAATGAATATTTCCAAGACTTGCTAAGTACAGAACACAAAACATTATTCAAGATGACCTTTTAATGCTGGCATTGGAATTTCAGATGCTGTTGAAATGGTAAGCAGAACACAAAATATTGACCAAAAGAGTCTTTCAGCGAAATTGCCAGCATTAGGGTTTGTGTTAGGTGTTGCAAAGTGGAGGGGCAGAAACAACAGCCTGAGAAATTTGAAGTGATAAATTTTGATGTCTGCGCTGTGGAAACTGCCAAAATGTCGCATAATAATTGAATCTCAGCTAGGGACCACATAAGGGAAGACTGCGCTTTAACAGGCATATGAATTCAGGAGTGTGCCTGCTCCTTGAACCAGCCTCGTATTCAAAGAGCAACTTCCCAGACCCTTGTTGGTGGATGTGAAAACAACCATTGAATTTGCCTCTGAAACAATAAATTAGCTGGAAACATCATTGGATCTGGCGTGCAGTTCATCATTGCATCACTGATGTGACACGTGCTTCCTTCAGCTTCACATATCTCATTCAGACCCGCAGAGACTCCCAGATAGATAGTATCTGTCATTATCTAATGTCTGCCACGAACTCTCTCAGCACAGTGCTGTCTGTTAAAGGTTTTCTTCTCCTGCATAGAAAAAAAACACAACCTATTGATGGAAATGTAATTTTTTTATGGAGTACTAAAAGCAGTACAGCAGTATATTTATTACTAAGTATAAAAGATCAAAATTTGAATATCTTTCTGAGTGAATTGGAAAAGCAAAATGCAAACCTTTTTTTGACCATTGTAGCCCTGCTTTAGAAAAGTTAGTGGACTTCCTCTCAGCTATTAGTAAGCATCATCATATTTTCTAACATATTGTGACACCCTTTAAATACCTTCATGTCACATGGCACAGCGGTTAGCACTGCTGCCTCACAACACCAGGGACCCGGGTTCAACTCCTGGCTTGGGTCACTGTCTGGGCAGAGTCTGCACGTTCTCCCCATGTCTGCATGGGTTTCTTCCCGGTGCTCCAGTTTCCTCCAAAAGTCCAAAAAAGGCGCTGGTTAGGTGCATTGGCCATGCTAAATTCTCCCTCAGTGAACCCAAACAGGTGCTAGAGTGTGGCAACAAGGGGATTTTCACAGTAACTTCATTGCAGTGTTAATGTAAGCCTACTTGTGACACAGATAAATAAACTTTAACTTAAGTTGAATTAAGCTTTAAATTATTAATTCCCTTTAGGACTTATCCAAGAAAGCATACCTGTCACTTGCAGTCACTTTGGACAAGCATTTTTACCAATGTAAAATAAGTCACAATCTTATCATGCTAATTTAATGTAATTGATAATCATACATATGTAAAATAACTGACAATGCTTACATTGGCACTTTTCTTCAATTCAGACATCATCATCATCATGCATACTAACACGTATGTTTCCACATATGTGTTATTGAACGTGCATTACCCTCCTGAATAATTTGCTCCCATTGCTGTGGGAGTCAATTTAGCAGTAATTGTACTTCTGATCTGAAGAGGAAGTTACTCTGTTTTCTTATAGTAAACTGAGTGATCTCAAAGAACAATACAGCACAGGAACAGGCCCTTTGGCCCACCAATCCTGTGCCAATACATGGTTTCTATCCCTCTGTTCGCCTCCTGTTCATGTGTCTATCAAAATACACCTTGAACATTGCTAATGTGACTGCTTCCACCACCTCCACTGGCAGCGCGATCCAGGCACCCACCAAACGCTTTGTGAAAATTTTTCCCACACATCTCCCCCAAAACTTACCACCTTTGACCTTAAACCTGTGCTCTCGTGTAGTCAAACCTCCCACCCTGGGAAAGAGCCTCTGCCTATCCAACCTGTCTATGCCTCTAATAATTTTGTAGCCTCTATCAGGCCTACCCTCAGCCTCCGTCTTTCCGGTAAAAACAATCTGAGTTTACCCAACCTCTCCTCATAGCTAAAACCCTCCAGACCAGGCAACGTCCTTCTTTGCACCCTCTCCAAAGCTTCCAGTGTGACAACCAAAGCTGCATGCAATATTCCAAATGTGGTCTAACTAAATCTCATGAATAATGAGTGGCTAAAATGTATTTCCTCCAATAGTGGTTCAATTTTCACAGCCCACAACTGCATTGACACACTGAATATTATTTATGGTATGCATGGTCAACAGGGATTAATTGGTATTATTGTGTTTTTTGTGTATGACTGACTGCTCAGTGTTTATTAACTGTAAGACAATGAACCTCCAAAAACTAAGGTTTTCTAAGTAAACCTGTATCTTCTTGAGAATGCAATACAAAATAAATCATAACCCCACCTTAACAAAGAGCTGCTCAGAATAATAGTCTCAATTTATATAAAAATGTCATTGGTCTGAAACATTAACTCTCTTTCTTTCACCTGTTGAGTATTTTCTGCTTCTGTTTTTCAGATTTCCCGCATCCATAGAATCTTGCTTTTGTTTCGATCTTTTGTTTTCCTGATTAGTTCTTTGGCTTCTTCCATTCATAGAATCCCTACAGCACAGAAGGAGGTCATTCAGCCCATCAAGTCTTCACTGAGCACAATCCCACCCAGGCCCTATTCCCATAATCCACATATTTACCCTGTTAATCCCCTGACACTACAGTCAATTGAGCATGGCCAATCAACCTAATCCTCACATCTTTGGACTGTGGGAGGAAACCAAGGCAGCCGGAGGAAACCAATGCAGACACGGGGAGCTACAACTGTAGTGAGATGGTTAAGTGATTTAGAAGGAATGGGAGGTAAAAACATGATGGGGAAATAATACTATAAGAATAAATAGGCATGCTACAAATACAGCATTCCTGAAAAGAAAAGGAAAGTGCTAGGAAACGCAACAGGTCCATCTGTCCCAAGATGGCAGAAACAGGTCAGTCTCCCACAAGTGCTATGCTCTGACCAAGTATACTATCCGTTGCATTCCAACAGACCCAGTCACATCACTCTAAAAGCTGGGAAGAAATCAGTTAAATCCTATTCAAAGGTCATCAACCTGAAAAGTTATCCAGGGATTCTAAGGGGTCCAAGGAGGGATGTTGGGAAGTGGGATTGAGGGTGTAAAATTCAGGGAGAGAGGAGGTGGTGTAGCCCTCCACCATTGTCAGTTTATCAGTCTTGAGGCAGGTGGTGGACAGCCCACTACCCTTAGGCCAATTCAAGCCTCTAAGGGACTCTTCCCAATGCCACTGGGGAGACTGCAGAGTATATCTTAGAGGCCTCCTTGCAGGCTTGAGGCAGAGCCATCCTGATCAGGCACCCCAGCTGCAAGGGCCAGTCCCACTGAAAAATGTTGCCTACCATAACATTGAATACCTTCTCCCCCCCCCTCCATACACCCCACCAGGGATAGCCTGACTGGTGAGCTGGTCTTACGTACCTTCATTCAAGCACTTCACTGTGTGACTGGTCCTGACCTTCTACAGTACCAGCAATGGCCTCAGCTCCAGGTGGCACTGTTGGACTGATGGCTTTCCAATTGGCCAGCAGCCCTTGGGGGTGGGACCACATGCCTTAAAGGGGCGGAAGTGTCAACTGCAGGTAGTTAACTGCCTAATTCATGTACAATATAGTGAGGGCTTCCATGAACAGCCAAGACAGGGTGCCCCTGACTTTCTGCTCATCAGATGGGAACACAGTTGCCCATAAAATCTTGGCCTTTAACTCTGATTCTCTCTCCAAAGATGCTGCCAGAACTCTGAGTGTTTCCAACCTTTTCTGTTTTTATTTAAGAAAATGAGCCTGCTGTGTATTTACTGTTTCTGTTTAAAGACTTACAATTCCTAGTAATCATTCAATTCAACTGTTTCCTTTTAAATCTTAGACAAACAATGATAATTGTAGATTGTAACAATATGCAGTTATTAATAGAAAATAATGAAATAAACACAACTGAACAAATTTTGAAGTAATGCTTCCACATTAACTGCAAACTTGGAATAGTTTAACCAATTCATGGACAAATGAAGGCTTGAAAAATGTAAAATATCTTACAGCGTGTTACTCCAAAAAATATATCACTATTTAATGATATCAGGATTTAATGAGTTTCAGCAGTGAATGGGTTCACCAAAAAAACAGACGGCAATAACACATTATTTTAAAGATAGCCCATTGCGTTCCAGCAAGTTAGTCCCAGAGCAATAGAGTTTCTGTATCAAACATTTGCAAAATGTTTAGTCCAGTAGAAATTTCATTTATAGCAATTAGCAAAGATAATTAAAATGTATTCTGATTCCATCCTTGTGGTCTTCTTTAGTCTCTAAAAATGAAGGGCCACCATTGAACCATAAAACCTTTCAGGAGGCCGTTCAGTTAATCGATCTTCCGCTAACCCTTTGAAACCGCTACTAGTATCCAACTATCTCATTATACCCACCGCAACCCCCACTCTTTACCTGTAACCATCTATGTTCTTTTCTTTCCAAGTTTTTATCAAATTAACTTTTGAAAGAAAATTATGTCTGAATCTACTTCCTTTTAGACTCCAGATCATAAATTTATGGGCAGGATTTTATGGCCTCGCTCATCCCAAAACTGTAAAATCTCACCCGAGATCAATGGACCTTTCCGTGGTCCACTCCTAGCCCGCTCCATTTCTTGTGGCAGGCAGCATGACAAAATTCCAGCCAATATGTTTTTAAAAATCTTCTCCTTCCCCCTTTGCTTCTTCTCTCAGGCCGTAGAGAATTACTGAAGTATACCTTACCAGTGGTTAGCACTGCTGCTTCGCAATGCCAGAGGCCCGAGTTCGATTCCCAGCTTGGGTCACCACCTGTGTGGAGTCTGCATGTTCTTCCTGTGTCTGCGTGGGTTTCCTCCAGGTTCTCCGGTTTCCTCCCACAATCCGAAAGACATGCTGGTTAGGTGCATTGGCCACGCTAAGTTCTCCCTCAGTGTACCCAAACAGGCACCGGAGTGCGGCAACTTGGGGATTTTCACAGTAACTTCACTGCAGTGTTAATGTAAGCCTACTTGTGACACTAATCAATAAACTTTTTTAAAAAACCACCATCTGCCAATGCAGCTGTCAGTAAAGATTTTATAAAGTGCGCTTAAAGAGTATTCAGTTTGCTCAGGATTTGGCATTTAGTATGCTTAACGATAATAAAATTCTTGCGTTCAGAAGTTATTTGAACTGCTCCTGGGTGTTGCTGCCATACAAAATCCATAAATAAAATTTAAAAAGCCAAAGTTAAGTAGTGTTGTGAA
Organism: Carcharhinus amblyrhynchos; assembly: GCF_965287045.1. Taxonomy (NCBI): domain Eukaryota; kingdom Metazoa; phylum Chordata; class Chondrichthyes; order Carcharhiniformes; family Carcharhinidae; genus Carcharhinus; species Carcharhinus amblyrhynchos. The sequence goes on from NC_137339.1 coordinate 13,880,169, forward strand.
ACCTTTCATTTGCAAAATAAATGCATATTATTCGTTGTGAGCCAGCCATGTTATTTATTGTAAGCTCTTTGGGTTTAACTTATAAATAAATGGCAGCCTCCGTGATAATACCGCTCCCTGGAACATGAAGCGAAAAAAATGCTTTCTCGGTCTCACTACCCTTACATTTTCAATACCAACTGATCTATGAGGACCAGCGGTGAGAAGTTTACATAATTTCCTGCCCCTCCCCCCATCTACCAATTAAGAAGTTTCTGTTAGAGGCTACATTAATCCGTCAGCTGGTTCTGCCCATTTCCTGCAATTTCTGTTCTTGACTAAGGTTAAACAGCAACTTAAGCCCGCGCTGACAGATAATGAGCCTGTGCTGCATTTGCACTCATGCATGGTGTCCGCAAGAAGATCCTTTGTATGTACTGCTACAAACTGGGCTGTTTTGATTACCCAGGCTATCCTTTCACAAAGTATCCCACTGCAAAGAGCCTATGATTGGAATGCAACCGTCTGATTCCCTTCAAGGAACATGATTACCAGAGAAATCCATCATGTAATCAAAGCCAAATTGAGACTTGAGGAAAGCTTGCGCCCGTGAATTTTTTTTAAAAAAAACAAAGATTCGACTATTTACAAAGATGCATCAAAAATAACCCCCGTCCTCTGCATATTTAGGACGGTCGGTTACTCTGCTCTATTTCTATTGGGTTGAAAAGCCAGCACTTCCACAGGCATGACAGACCAAGTGGCCTCCTCCTGTGCTGTAAATTCTATAATCCTGTAATTTTCATGTATAAACTGCCAGCAAGTGTTGGGTTAGATCAGAGCTTCGAACAGGATTTGGGGTGAGTTAGTGCTGCCAACGCAGGTCGGATTAATGAAAGGGATACAGCCAATTCACAAGATTAGAAGATAATTACAGATGAGGAGGGTAATTTGCCTGGCCTTATTTCACTCATTCATTGTAACTTTACATCCTCCCTTTTGCCACATCTAATTCTTCTTTAATAATTAAGTGCTAAGTAGGCCCAATTAAGTGTTCCCCTGCATAATGTGCAGATTGTGCAAAGTTGGAGACTACATGTTCAATTAAATATGAAAACAAGCTTTCACTTCTCCCAGCAAAGACGATCTGCAGAAGTCACAGCGTTTAACTACAATGTTGCCTATTTTCTTTTACATGCAGACTGTGCCTCAGTTGCATATGGTTTCAAAAACATGACTCAAAACGGATAATTGGAAGCCTTAATTCCAAGGAGAGCATGTGAATGTTCCCACTCTATTGGATGCACTTTTCGTTCTGGTGAGCTCTCTCTGCAGTTCCTGCAGACCAGCCAAAGCCCACAGAACAGTTATGTTTTGTTGTCATTGAATCATTTGCCAGATGCAAAATGGCATTAAACTTAAAGCAGGAAGATTTTACTTTTATCATTATTAAGTAATCAGGCCTCAGCCCAATTACATTCCTTTCCCTTCTCTTTTTGTCTCTTCACCACTCTTGTTACCCAACCACCCCTTCTCTTCATCCGATAATTAGTCTCCCAAAATCCAGACCACAAACCTCTGCAATTCTCTCACTTCCTACTCTCCTGCCACAGGTTTCATATCACCTGCACTTCCTCCTAAGTGTCAATGTTCTCTGACGAGCCAATCGAGGCACTGATTGAATAATGAATGCATCATTTTGTTCCACTCCTCTGGCCTCTCCCTTAAAATTTTTATTCTCTACCACATATTGAAGCCCCATGGCCGGTTCCTCATGAGATTCTCCCGCAGAGTTTGCACCAAGTTGACCCCTCATCCTTGGTCATTTTAGTTTCCATTTCAACTCAGTTCACTCCCTTCTCTCCGCTGCTCTCCTTACCACTCATAGAAGCATAAAGAAAAAAACCTACAACACAGGATGAGGCTATCTGGTCCATTTGCCAGCTCAGAATTTCCCGAAACATCTTACAGTCAAAGATACAAAACAGCAGTGTTGTGTCATGTTGAACTCATATTATGAACATTCAGTCAATGCTTTAAAATTTTGAACAAAAGCAGGCATTTAAACGGCTGCAACTAAGCATGTGGCCTTTGGCCATTTGAGTTCCATATACATAATCCTGAGTCTCAAGCAAACACCTCATCATATATGAACAATAAAACAGCGAGGAGAGCCGGGAGTTCAGGTTCAAAACAATGAGGCGAGTTGGGAGTTCAGACTTAAACAGCAAGGAGAGCCAGGGGTCCAGTTTAAAACTGTGAGGAGAGTTAGGAGTTCAGATTCAAATAGCAAGGAGAGCCAGGAGAGAGAGGTGAGACTTCAGTAAAGAGAGGCGAGACTTTAATAAAGAATGTGGACAGAACGAGGCGAGTTTAAACAGCGGGCAAGGGAGCTGTGGGGGAAGAACTACCGTTAACAAGTGAAAAAAAACAGTGACCTCATGAATTAATTGACTGGTAAGTAACTGTTAATGTTAATAAACCATTCTAAATTGCTATCAGATTAAAGGTAAATAAGTTAAATATTTAGATTAAAAAATTAAGACCAGTCATAAATTTTTAAATATTGCAGTCTATGGGCCAAGTGATGGAAAATGGGGTTAGAATAATTCGGTTGTTTTCAATGCGATGGGCCAAAGAATCTCTTCTGTACTGTAGACCCCTATGACTATGGCTGCGCCATTCAGGGAATTTGCACATCTCTTTGTTTAAGGATGGACCATAAACAAAATAATTACAGATTCCAGCTGGATATTCTTTCTGTCTCACCGTGGGCATAAGAAATATCGAAACAAAATTTGTGTGTTCGACAAAGGTGAATGCATCCTATTGACATTCCCTTGTGTTATGGTAGTCCATCATCCAAACTGGGCAGAGTGAATGACAAGGTGTCAAATGACAACACAGGATAAGTAATCACTTTTTTGGAAAGGAAGACTATAAATTTGACCAAGTCACATGCTGAGAAAGCCAATTAGTTGCCTGTTTTTAAAATAACAGCAAGAAGAATGTCATTGATCCCCCGCAAGGGGAAAGTTTCTTCTTGTCCATTCTATTATACCCCTCATAATTTTATACATCTCAATCATGTGCCCCATCAACTTCCTCTGCTCCAAGGAGAACAACCCCAGTCAATCCAATCCTTCTTCATAAATACAAATCATCAGCCCAGGCAACATACTTGCAAATCTCCTCTGCACTCTTTCTAGTATTATCACATCCCTCCTACATGAGATAGAGTTCCATCCGAAAGCCATCAAACAAGTTCCAAGTCATTCTAAGCAGCCAAGGTAGTAAATAGTAACACCTTGAAAGTGGAAGAAGGTCTCCCCCAACATATTCCAACTCTGAATTCACCTGCGAACCAACCTCCTGGAAATTCAACTACAATAAATCTCACAGCTTACTGAAACCTTCACATCAACCAAAGCATCAACTCATCCAAGAAACTATAAGCCTGCCACAAAAAAAATTGCATTGTTTTACTTTCATCTGCATCTAATCTTGGTCCATATGAGTTGAATGACTAAGATTCACATTTTAAACATTCTGTGACAAGTATGTGATCTTTATTTTTAAAACTCATGAGAAGTTTGCTGCTGGGATTATTTAAATTGGGACAGTCACTCTGTGAGTAAGAATGCCCACATCCCTTACATAGAAACATAATGAACACAGGAAGCAAAAAGGAAGATGTAAATTTTGTCTGTGACAGTTGCCACCATTAGAATGTAGGAAATGCAACAACCAATTTGCATGCAGTAAGATCCCACAAACAACAAAGTGATTATGTCCAGCTAAACTGTTTCAGCAATGTTGGCTGATGGAAACGTGTTGGCTGGTGCACCAAGTAGAATTCCTCTGCTCTTCTTTAAAATCATGCCACGGGATCATTTTCATCAATCTGAGTGGGCAAGCAAGAGTCATTATGTCACGGTCTCAGCCAAAAGTCATCATTGCTGATGTTGTGTATGCACAATCAACTTATGGTGCCTAAAGAACCATGAGGTAGGCTTGGTAACTTGAACACTGGGGAGCTCTTTATTGTAGGTATGCACTGTTCCATAATCAAATCTAAGACTGCACAAACAGGTCCCACACTGAGAGGAACTAATCCTCCAGGAATCACTCTTAAGGAGAAGTGCTCATCCCAAACCCCAGCATATATTATATGGGAATTTTCCCATCCTGCCATGGGAATCGTAGCGTGCGACCATACAAATATCCGTTGGCCTCGGGTGGGATTTTTCGGCCTTGGATAAGCAGTGCCGGAAAATCCCACCTATATTATCTAAAATCATAGAATCCCTACAGTACAGAAGAAAACCATTTCAGCCCATCGAGTCTGTGTTGAGCACAGTTACGCCAAACCCTATTCCCATAACGCCACCCTGCTAATCCCCCGATAGCAGGCTCAATTTAGCATGGCCAATCAACCTAACCCGCACATCTTTGGAGTGTAAGAGGAAACCGGAGTCACCCGGAGGAAACCCACGCAGACACGGGGAGAAAGTACAAATTCCACACAGACTCTGACCCAGGGCCGAGTTGAACCTGGACATTAGCACTGTGTGACAGCAGTAAATATCACAGCTGACAGTGCAGTTCTACACTGAAATACCCATGGGGATTTATGTTCAGAGCTCTGAAGCCTTAAAAAGTGAAAGTGCCATTGATTGCCACTCCTCTGTCTATGGATGTGAGTTATGACCAGCAGGTTATCCAGTAATTAGGTCATAGATCATAGAAACCCTCCAGAACAGAAAGAGGCCATTTGGCCCATCAAGTCTGCACCGACCACAAATCCCACCCAGGCCCTACCCTCATATCCCTACATATTTGCCCACTAATCTCTCTAACCCACATATCACAGGACACTAAGGGACAATTTTAGCATAGCCAATCAACCTAACCCGCACATTTTTGGACAGCACAGCTGAAACAGAGAGAAGCAGGTATTTATTCCCTTGCTCAGACTGAGTTAGTTGATCCCCGCAGAGTGGCAGTAGCACTGTGGCACTATGTCAAGGAAGGAGAAAAGCTACCAGCTTTCTTACTGCTGACCATCAACCAATGACCCTTCTAGTAGAAGTGCCAATAAGTGGACATCAGGTGAAGCCAGGATCATGCTGTGCTCCAACGCTGACTAAGAATTAAATATCTCTCTGACAGCTATTGTCAAGGCTCACAATGAGTTAAGGTCACTTGTGTGGGATAATACAGAGAGTGGGAACCATTGTAAGGAGCTAATGCTTTCAAAAGAGGACCTGAGGAGAAAATTGTCGGAGATAAAGGAAGAATTTAAGTTAAAGCTTCTTTCTAAAATGAAAGCTGCCCTTAGTGGAATCTTCCAAATGAATTACAATCCATACCTGGAGCAAGGTGATGGAGCTACAGTGTGTTTGCTTTTCTCCTAAGTGAAGTCAACTGTAATAACAAAACATAAATTCATTAAAGACATGCTGTCTGGCTGACCAATGGACTGACTGACCTTTCACCTTTTACCACCTGGGTTTGAATTTGACTTAACTCAGCTTGGATGAATGTCTCGCTTTTTATTGTTGCAGCTGTTCCAAGTTTGAAGGGCATCGAGTTCAAGATCTGGGCATTTCCCATTAATTTACCAGATCAGTGGGCACGAGCCCACAGCACAGCCTGCTTCAATTGTTGCAGAATCTCAAAGAAGTGTCTAAAAGTAACTTTTCTCCCTCAAAAATTGATAGATTTTGGCCTGTAGCTTTCACAGATCATCAATATTTCCCAAAAATCACAATAAAATATTGGCTCCCCCAACAACTCAGGCCATTTAATGTCGCCAATAGCCAAGGGGAAGCGATGGCCTCGTGGTATTATCGTTAGACGGCTAATCCAGAAATTTAATGTTCTGAGGACCAGGGTTTGAATCCTGCCTTGGTGGGAATGTGGTTGACTCTCAACTGTCCTCTGAAATGGCCTAGTGAACCATTCATGTATCAGCATTTTCAGGAGGAAGCTCACCACCACCTTCTCAAGGGCAATGAGGATGGGCAATAAATGCTGGTTTTGCAGCAACGCCCACATCCCATGAATAAGTTAAAAAAGCTATAAGGTGAGGTATGTTCTTGAATGGATGCTTCATTGATCTGAAGTTGTCTGATCTCAGACAAGACAAAGTTGGAAATGCTACATTTGGCCTCAGTGCACTGCATTAAATCAGGAAAATTGACCAAACTTACCACTCTTGATGAATGGGCAGTGATACCTGCTGGAAAAGATGTGTGTATGTGTGTATTTATACAAATATGAGGAAAGAAGTGGGCTTATTTGGATGTCCCTTCTCCCAGTGGAACATAAGCCAACACTCAACATTTGGGCTTACACATAATGAATGACCATTATGAGAGACATGAGGCTCGTGCAGCAGCAACCCAGCACGGAGTCAAATACTGCCAGTCAGGCCTCTGATCCCCTCCCTCACCTTTCATCCCCTGACCACCAGGCTCCAATCATCTTCCCTGAATCCCCATCCCCCAACGTTCGGTTCCCATTACTTCAGGGCCACTGCAATGCTAGCAATGGTCCCATCTCTTCAGCTGGCTGCTCTATTGAAGTAAGGTCCAAGAATCAAGGTCAGGAATGTCTCAAGCCTTAATATTCAGGAGTAGAGAGTTGCTTCCCTGCTTGCACCACCCCCTGAATTTATAACCACGGATGTTACATCAACTTCAATGAAAAAAATGTAGAATTCTCTTGTTAAGAAATGCTTTTTTAAAGAAATGCACAAATATAGTTTGTGATATGTTATTCTCCTTGAAAGGTGTGCTTCACTGCATCTTATTTTGCTATTTTCAATGATGCTGTCAAGCCTTTCTGCCAAACTGCAACTACAAGGCGAGGCAAGGATAGATATCTAGAGAGAGGGAAAGTGCAAAGCAAGTCAGGTTTTGTACATTGTATATCAGATATACAACTGATAGAATCTTACAGAGCAAAAGGAGGTCATTCAGCCAATCAAGTCTGCACCGACCACAATCCCACCCAAGTCCTATCCCCATAATCCCATGCATTTACCCTAGCTAGTCCTCCTGAAACTAAGAAGCAATTTAGCATGGCCAATGAATCTAACCCGCACATCTTTGGAATGTGGGAAGAAACCAGAGCACCCGAAGGAAACCCACACAGGCACAAGAAGAACGTGCAAACTCCACACAGACAGTGACCCAAGTCAGGAATCGAACCCAGGTCCCTGGCACTCATATATTGTTGTATATCAAATTGTATCTTGTTGAAGATAAGCTTAATTCTGGGAGTCACTCACCTGCCATTATCTGGTTGGAATTTGGGTTGCAATGAAGAAGTTCAATATCTTGGAATGTTTGAAAGTTTTTAAGTCGATTTATTAGTGTCACAAGTAGGCTTATATTAACACTGAAATGAAGTAACTGTGAAAATCTCCAAGTCGCTACACTCCGGCGCCTATTCGGGTACACTGAGGGAGAATTTAGTATGGTCCATGCACCTAACAGAACATCTTTTGGACTGTGGGAGAAAACCAGAGCATCCAAAGGAAACCCACGCAGACACAGGAAGAACGTGTAGACTCTGCACAGACAGTGACCCTGGCTGGGAATTAAATGGGTCCCCGGTGCTTTGAGGCTATAGTGCGAACCATTATGCCACTGTGCCATCCCTGATGATATGGGTGCATAGGAAACAAAGTAAATGTGAGGATGATAAGTAAGATCACAACCCAAGTTTAAATTTGCCATCAGCAACATTACTGCAATATTCCCAGTTACATTACTCTTCACCTGATCAAAACTTGTGGTACAAGATGAAATTATGATGAATAGGCTACAAAAGTTAATTTAAGGAATGGTTATTCGATGACACCATGCTTAGATTGGGAAATCGTGTATATTATAAGAAGAAAGGGAAGATTGGGAGATAATAAGGCGTCCCGTAATTTTGAGATCCTGTGATCAAGGGATGGTCCCGAGTCAATGATCTCAAAATAATCTGTGTACGTGAAGTCTAGTGAGCAAAAACCAGCTCAAAATCTTGAGGCAGAATATTTCCACAGACATAAGAACATAAGAAATAGGAGCAGGAGTAGGCCATCTAGCCCCTCGAGCCTGCCCCGCCATTCAATAAGATCATGGCTGATCTGTCGTGGCTCAGTTCCACATTCCCGCCCTCTCCCCATAACCCTTAATCCTCTTGCCTATCAAAAACCTATCAACCCGCGTCTTAAATATATTTAGCGAGGCAGCCTCCACCACTTCAACGGGCAGAGAATTCCAGAGATTCACCACCCTTTGAGTGAAGAAGTTCCTCCTCAACTCCGATCTAAACCTCCCCCCCCTTTATCCTGAGGCTGTGCCCTCTAGTCCTAATGGGGATTAGACCAAATGGGGATCCCAAGCCTGCACTTGCTGGCAACGGGATTGGCTTAGCAGTTTTCTCAGAGGGGAAGGGTCTTCAAATTAACTGCCTCGGACTCGTCCCCCAACTAAGGAGGGCGGGTGGGATGTAGGTGCTGCAGTCCTGACCTGAGGGCCAGCAGCTCCACTGGGAGAGGTGGGCGCTGAGGGAGGTCTGGGATTCAGAGGACACCTCAAAATGAAACTGCCCTCGGATAGGTGAGTGAAAAATGGTCAATCAGAGGGATCAGGCAGGTAGGGAGGCCCCTCCAAATGGCTGCAGGGAGGTCACCATGTGGCAAAATGTCAGGGACATGGGAAATCACCCTTTGGACCTTCAACCTGCCCTCTTGCAGGTTGTCAATCCTCACTCCTCCTCCTGTGAAACTTCCATATCGACAGGACAGCAGCAGGGAAGCTTTCCCAACACAGCTCCCTGTTACTTCAGTGGGTCTTTCCCTCTACCTCTCTGTCCATCACCTTAGGGCAGTGAAAATCCTGCCCATGGTGCTAGTGGTGCCTTATTGGTTAGTACTATTGCCTTGAGTCATCAAGTCTTAGAGCCAAATCTTCCAAACTCTGGATTGTCGGATTGGAAAATGCCCAAAAATGTTTCAACTTCCAAGAATCAATTCAAAATTATCAGTCCAAAGACACGTGGGTTAGGTTGATTGGCCATGCTAAATTGACACTGGTGTCAGGAGATTAGCAGGGTAAAAAAGTGGAGTTACGGGAATAGGGCTTGGGTGGGATTGTGGTCAGTGCAGATTCAATGGGTCGAATGGCTCCCTTCTGCACTGTAGGGATTCTATGAATTCCCCTGTTCCTCTGGGGCCTCCATAAAGGAGGGAGATGTGTTGCATTTACCTCAGTAGTTTCTGAGGAAGTGTTAAACAGATTAAACAGGTTTAACATCTGGGTCATTAAAAAAACCACCTGACCCCCAACTACTCCCTGACCTCTAAATACCCCCAACCACACACTATGACCTGACCCAACTACCCTGCAACCACCCGACTTGACACCTCCCGACCACTTAACTACCCTCCTGACCCTACTAACCTCTGACCATCCATCTATCACTGCCCCCTCCCATCCCCTACCAAATTTATCCACCTCACCTATGTCCAGCCAACCCCCCACACCTCACCTGTCTGCTGCACTAACCACCTCCATTTACCCACCTCAACCATATATCCACCCAACGACCTACCCCTTCACCCACCTAAATGTTGACATTTATAGCTAAAGGAATAGAATATAAAGGTAATGAAGTATTGTTGCAACTATACAAGGCATTGGAGGGGCCGCACCTGGAATATTGTGCGCAGTTTTGGTCCCCACCTTTGAGGAAAGGTGTAGTGGCATTGGAGGCAGTTCAGAGGAGGTTCACTAGATTGATTCCAGAGATGAGAGGTTTGAAGTAGGAAGAGAAATTTTCCAGTCTATCTATATCCCTACATCTTGCACTATCCGGTGATTGAATGTTCCTGGATTTTACACTCTGCTGGAATGGTTTAAGACTGGGCTGCGATGACACTTTCTCCAATGTCTTGAAGAAAGTATTTGGCTTTAATGATCTGCAAATATCTAAAACATTTCATCTAATAATCAGATGCACAAACCCATAGTGGATTCTGCTGTAATGTCGCTGATCATTAGAGTACCCTGTCACATGATAGTCTCATTTGATCAACACTTTACTGGTGATCTTCTTGAGTATTTGTACAATTCCTAATTAACTGCGGATAGCTAAAGTTGAAATGTGTTAACAAACTCATTAAAAAGTTGGAGAAGGAATGGCTACTTGCATATTCAGTTATTGTGCATCATTTTAGCAGTGCAAATGACTTTGATAGTAATATTACTGTACAGAAATTAATAAATCATACCAAATTCTGCTCTCCACACCTACTCCAGTGGCAGCCTTAACTGATACATTTTAAGTGGTTAAGATGGTGAAGAGAGGAAATTGGTAAACATTCATAAAATAGGTAAAATTGCCATTGTCCCAGATAACTCTCCTCTTTGAGGTGGAAATCTGACTGGGTGGTGATTTAACCTGAGGATCATCACACCTCAGGCAAGGGGCAAGGTGAGATCTTCGTGAATAACCTCAGCTGGTGTGGGAATTGAACCTGTGCTGTAGGTGTCACTAACCAGCCATCCAGCCAGACCAAGCCGCATTCATATGATTGGCAGTAATATCTTTTCCCTTTGTCTTATTCTAAGGCCAGGATTTTCCGACCCCATCATGACGGGACCCCCCATGGTGAGTGTGACAGGCCAGCCAAAAATCCATTGACCTTTGATGGGACTGGAGAATTTCATAAGAACATAAGAACATAAGAAATAGGAGCAGGAGTAGGCCATCTAGCCCTTCGAGCCTGCCCCGCCATTCAATAAGATCATGGCTGATCTGTTGTGGCTCAGTTCCACTTTCCCGCCCTCTCCCCATAACCCTTAATCCCCTCTCTTATCAAGAACCCATCAACCCGCTTCTTAAAAATATTTAGCGAGGCAGCCTCCACCACTTCAACAGGCAGAGAATTCCAGAGATTCACCACCCTTTGAGTGAAGAAGTTCCTCCTCAACTCCGTTCTAAACCGCCTCCCCTTTATCTTGAGGCTGTGCCCCCTAGTCCTACTGTCTTTTTTGAGCGGGAAGAGTCTCTCCACCTCTATCCTATCCATCCCATTCATCATCTTATACGTCTCAATGAGATCTCCCCTCATTCTTCTAAACTCTAACGAGTACAAGCCTAGTTTATTCAGCCTCTCCTCATAGCTCAATCCCCTCAACTCCGGTATCAGCCTAATGGGCATGGCCCATTTCTCTAATGGGCATGGCCTGAACAGTTCACCTGGGTAGAAATGTAATGGTTTTGCAACATAAAGAACAAAATAGATATTCATTCATGTGATTTGCATTATTCATTTTCTTTCATAGAACACCCCATCTGTGGCACAGTGGGTTAGCACTGCTGCCTCATAGCGCCAGGGACCTGGGTTCAATTCTGGCCTTAGATGACTGTGCAGAGTCAGCGTGTTCTCTCTGTGTCTAGCTGGGTTTCCACTAGTTGCTCCAACTAGTCCAAAGATGTGCAGCTTAGGTTGATTGGCCACACTAAATTGCTCCATAATGTTAGAGGGATTAGCAGAGTAAATATGTGGGATTGTGGGGATAGGCCCTGGGTGGGATTGGTGTCAGTGTAGGCTCAATGGGCCCAATGGCACCGTATTTTATGATTTTGTGATAAATTAGGCCTGAAAAACCAGGCTCAACAAATTCCAGTTTCTACTCCACAGTATTGTGACGATTCTATTTTCACCAGGGATCCTCAACTCCCAATCATGTACCTGGTAGACAGCATGCATCTGCTTTGTCACTTCTACAGGAGGCTTTCTAACCATACAGTTATTCAAGGTATAGGTGTTGATGGAATATGTTGTCAATGTGAAGGCCCGCAGGAAGCTGTGTTAGATCTTACAGTGCTGCAGCAAAATTATAAAATGCTGTCCTGGCCACTCATTCGTGTTATTATGCTGCAGGTGTAGCCCAAAGGCCCCAGTTGGCCCATCTGAGCCAACAAATCCACCTTAATGTATCCTAATGAGAGAAAATTAAAGACAAAGGGGGGTCCTAATTTAATACTCATTGTCAATATGTAACCTCAGAACAAATGAGCCATTTATCAATTACTGGTAACATGAAACAAGACAATGGAAAATAGAAATGTGATTATTCTGAGATAGACTAAAAGCATTTTAAAGGGAGAGGCCACATTTACAGATGGTTGAAGAATTTCTTTGACATTTCCCCACCTCAACCTGGGCAATAATTTAAAATAAAAAGAATACAGATAAGGTTTCAACCATTGTATAAATGTGAAAAACCACAGTACGTCTGCCGAGGCATTTCAGCTGCAGGAAATGGAAATATTTTTTCAAGGAAGTCGATGTTAAGCTGATTTTATGAAGCAAAGCACACACAAGCTATTTGATTACAGTCAATATTTCTGATCCACAAGGGGATAAACCTTTTTTTTTCATGTGCGTGTAATGATTTCTAGTTCACTGTGTCACTCCCCTTCATTGCTCTCCATTTTGCACATGCTACAAAGACATGTTCCTTAATGAGAACAATTCTGCCACACGATTCCTAATTCAAAGGCTTCACTTTAGTGCAATTGAGTATGTGCAGCACAATGGTTAGCACTGCTGCCTTACAGTGCTAGGAACCTAGGTTCAATTCCTGGCTTGGGTCACTGTTTGTCAGAGTCAAATTCCAAGTGTTTAGTTTTCTGTCAAATGCTTAAATATTAAACAGGAAAATGAAAAAAAAATGGGAATTTTGTAACAAGCATATGCTTGAATGTCTATATTCAAATGTGAGTGGCACAGTGGCGCTGTACTGCTGCCTCACAGCACCAGGGACCTGGGTTTGATTCCTGGCTTGAGTCACTGTCAGTGTGCAGTCGGCACATTCTCACCATGTTTGCGTGGGTTTCCTCCCGGTGCTCCAGTTTCCTGCCACAGACGAAAAGACGCACTGGTTAGGTGCATCAGCAGTGCTACATTCTCCCTCCCTGTACCCAGAGTGTGGCGACTGGGAGATTTTCACAGTAACTTCATTGCAATGTTAAGGTAAGCCTATTTGTGGCACTAATAAACAAACTTTAAGGATATTTCAGGGACGGACATTAGCCCATTGTGCAGAATGTCACTAGTTTCAAAGATGAAAGGGATTATCAAGGTGTAATGGCTTGGGTTTAAAAATCGGTGGATTGTAAATGAATAGGAAGATTAGGGAAATGAGATCATAAGAAATAAGAGCAGGAGTACCAACTTGACCTTAGAACCAACTCCACCTTTGAATAAGAACATGGTTGATCTGATTGTGGCCTTAACTCTGGTTTCCTGCCTGTCTCCCATAACCTTTGATTCCTTCATCGATCAAAAATTTGTCAATGACACAACTTCCACTGTTCTCTGTGAAAGAGATTTGCAAAGACAAAAGCCCAAACAGCAAGAAGAAATTCCTCCTCGTCTCCATATTTAATAGGAGTCCCTTTATTCACACAATGTTTTGGCCTCAACTACTTTCTGTGGTAGTTAATTCTGCATGTTCACTACTCTCTGGGTAAAGAAATTTCTCCCCACCTCAGTCCTGAAAGGTTCGCCCCTTATCCTCAAACTATGACCCTCAGTTCCGGACTACCCCACCATCAACTAACGGGAAACAGAGAGCTGGGTAGACAGGTAATTGTCTGGTTGGCAAACAGGGAATAGTGTTTGGGCCTCATCAAATGGAGCCTTCCTTGACTCCTCCATAAGAAGAAACATCCTCTCAAAATCTCCCCTGTCAGGGTCTCATATATTTCAATAAGATCATTTATCCTTCTAAACTCTAATGACTGACTATAGGTACAACCTACTCATCTTTTCTTCATTAGACAAATACCTTCATCCCAGGAATCAACCAAGCTACCCTTCTCTGAACCGTTGCCGATGCAAATATATTTCTCCTTAAGTAAGGAGACCAGAACTGTGCACAGTACTCCAGGTGCACATTTCCACACTTTAATGCTCTTTACTCCTTGCAATAAAGGTGAATATTCGATTTACTAATTTACTTCCTCATTATTTGCTGTCCCTGAATGTTAACATTTTGCGATTCATGTACAAGGACATCTCTTGACTGCAGCATTCAGCACTTCCCTGTCCATTTAAATAATATTCATTTTCTCATCTTCCCACCAAAGTGGACAACTTCATATTTTCCAGCATTTTATTCAATCTGAGATTTGTTATCTCATTCACATAACCAATGCATATCCCTTTGCAGGTTCTTTGTATCCTCCTCACAACTTACTTCTTCATTTATCTTTGTATCATCAGCAAATTTGGCTACACTACATTTAGTTCCTTCATTCAAGTCATCGATATAGATTGTGATGAGGCCCGAGGACTGATCCCTGTGGGGCATTACAGTTTGCCAACCAGAAAATCTACCCCAACTCTCCTATTAGTCAATCATTGGGAGTCCAGAAGTAGGGGTCATAGTTGGAGGATAAGGGGTAAACTTTTTAGGACTGAGGTGAGGAGAAATGTTTTTCACCCAGCGAATGGTGAATGTGTGGAATTCACTTCCAAAGAAAGTAGTTGAGGCCAAAACATTGCATGATTTCAAGAAGAAATTAGATATAGCTTTTGGGCGCATATAATTATGGGGGGAAGGTGGGGTCAGGTTATTGAATTTGATGATGAGCCATGATCAAAATGGTAGCCATGATGTGGCGATGCCAGCATTGGATTGGGGCGGACACAGAAAGAAGTCATATGACACCAAGTTAAAATCCAACAGGCTTATTTGGAATCACAAGCTTTCAGAGCACTGTTCCTTCATCAGGTGAGTGGAAGCAACTGGTGTTGTGAGACGTCTTACTATGATCAAAATGAATGGTGGAGCAGGCTTGAGGGGCCAAATGGCCTACTCTTAGTTCTATTTTCTAAGTTTCTATGTTTATATGATCCTCTATCAATGCTAAAATATCACACAGAATGCCATAAGTTTGTGGCTGGGATTTCCTGGTACCAATGTTGGAAGGTTTCCTGCAGCAGACATAGCAAGCCATTAGCAACTTGTATGATCTTCTGGTCTTGTTGAAGTCTATGGTTTGTAGCAGACCTCGCCCACTCCATTACCAGGAAACCTGCTGGGAGGGATCGATTTTGATGGAATCAGAAGATGCAATCAGTGGGAGGGTCTGCAAAATCCCACCCTGTATCTTCTATAGTTGCCTTTTATGTGGCAGTCCAATGAGTGCCTTTCGGAAATCCAAATATACTACCTCTACTGGTTTTCCTTTATCTACCCTGCTTTGTTACATCCTCAAAGAAAGCTAATACACTTCTCTTTCACAAATAATATTGTTTCTACTTCAATGTATTATGGTTTTCTTAATATCCTGCTGCAAAGGAAGTTAAGAATGAGATCAAATTGAAAGAAAGTATGTCCAATACTGTGAAGATTCGTGGTGGGTCAGAAGATTGGGAATTTTTTAGAGGCCAGGATGATTAAAAAATAATGAAGGGGGAGGAATTAGAGTATGAGAGAAAAATAGCAAGAAAAATGAAAACAGACTCAGTAAAAACTTCTACTAGTTATAGAAAGGAAAAGAGTAATGAAGTGAGTGTTAGTGAGATTTTCCTGTTGCGCTCGCCCCAAAACCAGAAAATCCCATCCGAGGACAATGAACCTTTGCGAGATCTGTATCCTGCCCTCTATGATGGTGGGTAGGATGGGAAAATTCTGCCCTTTGTCTCGTGGTGGGTGAGACTGGGGAATTAATGTTGGAAAACAAAGGAATAGCCTAGTCTTTGAAAAATTGTATTGTATTTGCCTGGGAACCAGAATTTGAATCTCACCACAGCACATAGAGTCATAAAGGTTTACAGCATGGAAAGAGGCCCTTTGCCCAACTTGTCCATGCAGCTCTTTCTTATTTAAAAACCCCAAAGCTAATCCCAATTGCCCACATTTGGCCCATATTCCTCTATACCCATTGTACCCATGTAACTATCTAAATGCTTTTTAAAAGACAAAATTGTATCTGCTTCTAATACTACCTCTGGCAGCTTGATCCAGACACTCATCACCCTCTGTGTGAAAAAATTGCCCCTCTGGACACTTTTTATCTCTCCTCTCTCACCTAAAACATATGTCCTCTAGTTTTAGACTCCCCTACCTTTAGGAAAAGATATTGACTATCTAGCTGATCTGTGCCTCTCATTATTTTATAGACCTCTATATGATCATCCCTCAGCCTCCTATGCCCCAGAGATAAAAGTCCCAGTCTATCCAGCCTCCCCTTATAACTTAATCCATCAAATCCTGGTAGCATCCTAGTAAATCCTTTCTGCATTCTTTCTAGTTTAATAATATCCTTTCTATAATAGGGTGACCAGAATTGCACACAGTACTCCAAGTGTGACCTTACCAATGTCTTGTACAACTTCAACAAAACATTCCAACTCCTGTATTCAGTGTTCTGACCGATGAAACCAAGCATGCCAAATGTCTTCTTCACCACTCTGTCCACCTGTGACTCCACTTTCAAGGGGCTATGAACATGTACCTCTAGATCTCTTTGATCTGTAACTCTCCCCAACGTCCTGCCATCAACTGCATAAGTCCTGCCCTGGTTCAATCTATCAAAATGGAAAACAAAAAACAAAGAACAAAGAAAATTACAGCATAGGAACAAGCCTTTCAGCCCTCCAAGTCTGTCCCAACCATGCTGCCCGACGTAACTAAAACCCCTTACCCTTCTGGGGACCATATCCCTGTATTCCCATCCTATTCATGTATTTGTCAAAGCACCACTTAAAAGTCACCATCGTATCTACTTTCACTACCTCCCCCAGCAACAAGTTCCGGGCACCCACTACTCTCTGTGTAAAAAACCTGAAGCGTACATCTCCTTTAAACATTGCCCTTTGCACCTTAAACCTGTGCCCCCTAGTAATTGACTCTTCCACCCTGGGAAAAAGCTTCTGACTATCCAAAAAAGCTTCTAACTATCCACATGTGGCGGGATCTTACGAAAAATATTCTCAGTGCCAAATGAGCAAGTAAAAGGGAGTGAATGGAGTCAATTCTCGGCAGTGGTAGGAGAGGGGAAGGAGCCTCAGCTCACCGGGGATGCCGGCTGCTGAGCTCTCTAAATGCCATTGCGATTGTGCCTCAATGTCCCAGTGTACTGGGAAATCTCCTGCCGATGGGAACCCCCCAACTCCCGCCTGCCCCCTCCACCCTTCCCCCCACTGCCAATCATTCCCATCTGCAGAGTTCCTCCCTTCCCCCTCAAACCAATCACCACTCCAGCAGAGTTCCCTCCCTCCCATCCCAATCGAACCCATCTACAGAGTTCCTACCCTCCCTCCCACCCTGATTGCCACCCTTGCAGAGTTCCCAATGGATCAGATCTAAGTTCTGAAGGCCTACCACATCCAATAATGAAAGGTAGTGGAGAATTAAACAATGCCCTGGAGAAGGAGACTCATCCTCAATGATGGGAGAGCCCAGCGCATTAATGCAGAAGATAAGGTGGAAGCATTCACAACAATCTTCAAGCAGATGTGCCACGCGGATGATCTTTTTCGACTTTCTCCAGAGATTCCCAGTACCACAGTCGCCAGTCTTCAGCCAATTCAATTCACTCCAAATGACATCAAGAAGCCACTGAAAGCATTGCAAAGTCTATGGATCTTGACTATATTCCAGCAAAGTACTGAAAGCTTGTTCTCCAGAGCTTGCTGTGTCACTCGGCTCCTGATCTCATCGCAGCCTTAGTTCAAACCTGGACAGAAGAACTGAACTCCAGAGGTGAGGTGAGAGTGACTGCCTTTTACATCAGGGCAGCATTTGACCGGGTATAGCATCAAGGAGACCTGGCAAGATTGCAATCAATGGGAATCAAGGGAAACTGGTTTGAGTCTTTCCTTGCATAAAGGAAGATGATTGTGCTTGTTAGAGATCAATCATAGATTCATAGGGGACGATCTTACCAGTTCGCCATGCATAGAATTTGAACAGTGCAGAAGGAGGTCATTCATCCCATCATGTCTGCTCTCCAAATGAACATTATGATTTAGTGCCATTGTCCTACCTTTTCCCCACAAGCCTGTACATTGTTTCTATTCAAATAATCATCTTGAATGCTTCAGTGAATCTGCCTCCGCCACACTTCCAGATAGGGCATGCCAGACCCAAATCACTCATTGTGTGTCTTTCTCACGTCACATTTGCATTTTTGGTCGTGTTCTTGTCCTCCTGAGCAGGCAGCAGCCTGCTCGTGGACTATAGGAGCCTTGAGAGTGGAGCAGGCCAGGAAGACCAGGTAGACTGATGGTTGTATCACTGCAAGACCAGAGGCATGTTAGACGGGTGAAGAGGAAATGCATCTTGCCACTTCTGCTCTCATCCCAAACTTGTTTTCCTTTAGAAGAACTGACTCTTCTGACATCCTAGCAACAGAAAAATGGCAGTTTTGTAACAAAGCAACAAGAAAAGGTAATCATTTAGCACACATAATGCTGGACGCACGTAGCACAGTTGCATGTGTTGTAAGTTTTACTTTTTCCGTCTGTAGGAAATGTACTTCTTAAGTTTAAGTTTATTTATTAGTGTCACAATTTGGCTTACATTAACACAGCAATGAAGTTTCTGTGAAAATCCCCTAATCTCCACACTCTGGTGCTTGTTTGGGTACAGTGAGGGGGAATTTAGCATGGCTAATGCACCTAATCAGCACATTGTTCGGACTGTCGGAGGAAACTGGAGCATCTGGAGGAATCACACGTAGACTGGGGAGAACATGCAGGCTCTGCACAGACAGTGACCCAAGTCTGGAATCAAACTCGGGTCCCTGGAGCTGTGAGGCAGCAGTGCTAAGCACTGTGCCATTGTGCCACTCCGGTACTTCCTGGCTGTGTAATTTGTAATTCCAGCATCCGCAGTAATTTGCTTTTATCCAATATGTAAGTACATTTAAACCCTTGGCAATCACAATTAAGCATTTGTAAACAACAAGTCTGTGTGAATAAATTGATATAATGTATAGATAACTTCATAGAACATCTGATCATTTGATTTGCCTTTCTTATCAACACCATCAACCAAAGTGACTTATATTAGGTCATTCCCTATTAATAACAGACATCAAGGCCAGGATTCTCCCAGAAAGAAAACCAAGTACTCAATAGATGGGAAAATGGGAAATTTTCCTGTTTGTTTTTTGGGCATACTTACCTGAATGAATCTCCTACACTCTGTGCAATGAAGAGTGCCTCAGAGTGGTGCATGCTGGAAAGTAGAGGGCGGGGCCTCATCCCGCTTGAGAGGCCGGCAGCATAATGCTGAGCGGGCCACTGCGCGTGCATCAATCTTTCAATCAGGGCATGTGCACCGCCTCCACCCCCCCAAACCCCCACCGCGCCCCCTCCCCAATTGCCAGCTTCCTGATCTCTGGCCATTCAATATCTTCCCAGGCCTCTGCCTTCTGATCATTAGCCTTCCAATCCCGCACCCCCCCTTCCCTCCCCGGATTGCCAGCCTTCTTGACCCAAGCCTCCCAATCGTATGTCTACCGGATTTCCCTCCACAGGCCAGCCCCAGTCTCCCCCCTGTAGCCAGCCCTGACCCCCCCCTCCCCACCGCATGGCCAGCCCCAACATCCCTATGGGCAACCCCACTGACCCCTTAATCCCTCCCCGACTGATCTCATTGTACAGTGGCAGCAGGTTCCACTCCCCCACAACTGATCACCCTCCCAGTAGGCATTGCCCTTCCAGGATGCCCTGCCCCACTGGCCCCATCCCTTGATACTGCCCAGTGCCAGCGTAACCCTTGGGCAGTGCCAGAGTGATCCTGATTTCTAGCGTGAAGGTGATTTCACAAACAAAAGGGGATAGGAGACTTACGATCGGCTGAACACCTGTGCATGAGTCCTGCTAAAGACCCCTGCTGATGTCTCCTGGCCCACTGAGGCACTCAAGTAGCACAGCGGCTGGGAGAATCCTGGCCTAAATCTCATTCTTTCTCTCAATGGACCATCCTGGTATGAGGGAAAAGAGAATTCTTAGTTTTTTGCAATATTATTGTCATATAAGAGGAAACAAGTTCTTGTGTGTGAGTATGGGTGTGACTGGTTTAGTTAAACTGTGGAGACAATTAGACTGCATATGTTAAAAAATCGGTAAAAGAGGTGTAAAAGCAAGTGATTGAAAGAGTCATAATCAAGGGCCAGGGATGCAACTTGACCAGGAATTTGCAATTGATAAGAGAAATGATATTAAAACTGAGTGCTGTATTTCAAAAGAAACATATACAATTGGGAGATTGTAAATATGTGAGGCAAAATATTAGGTTTACTTTATAAATATTGTAGCTATAAAGTAATAAAAAAAGATTGATCAGTTCTGGGAAGGAGAACTTCTAAAGGATTGCAGAAACAATAGAGTGGAAGATCAAATGGAAAAAAACATATTTAAAGTGAGGCTGAAGGCTGTGAGGGAGGATCGATGTGAAATCTTGACCAAGACAGTAGCTGAAGCCAGGCCTGTGAACCTCAGTTTGCTTCCACCCTCAAGACAGGAGAGCCAGTGTGAGATTTCTCCTAGAGAAGCCGGGCATTTTGTGGCAATGTTACTGAAAGTTTGTAGATTGGTATATCTATAAGGACTCTTGCTATAAAAAGCTTTTGGCTCTGAGTTTATTCAATCCAATATCTTTTAGAAAATGTTTGTAAAGTACTATTAACTATGTAAGTGTGTTCTTGTGTCTTTAAATTTTATTTTCCCTTAGATGAATAAATATTTAAATCATTACACGTGGCCTGGAATTTACTTATCTTGACTTCAGATAACTCTTCACAATATACAAATTGCAAACCGTTGTGCCAGCTTGTTTCAAGTTCCCCTTTGGGATTCGAGCAGCCAGGTTATCCATTGGCTCAAGTCGTGATACCACTAAGGGACAAGGCAAGGAGATAGGTACCAGCAACGACCTCAGCCAGGGATCAAACTCACAGTGTTGGTGTTATTCTACACCACACACTATCCAACTGAGCTAACCAACTCCTAGTTACCACATTGCAATGTTCAATCACTTGTTGTAAACCTCATGGAACACTTTTATCTTACATTTTCAAAGAGTAACATAATATTAAGAATTCAATTCATCACTTTTTTTATATCAATGCAAAAAAGTCAACTTCAGATCTCAAAGTGTAGATCTTATCTATACATTATGTGAGCTTTAAACTCATTCACTCCATTTAAGGACTAGCCGATTTTGTGATTTGCATGTGCGCTTATAGTAATATTATAGGCTTATCTCCGTCATCTTTTCATGTTACATGAAACTTTTTATAGGCCTCATTGTGTTTGACCTTTAGTTCACCTGGTCTAGATACAGGCTTACTGCCGGTGCAGAACAGTTGTGAGCTGCCCTTCAGCACCACAAAGACTGTTCCATCACCACCGAGCTTTATCATGACATCCAAGTGAACCCCGCTTTGGGAATTTGGCGGCTGGCCATAATGGAAAGGTTTCCTGTCTCTTATGCATTTCACAACTGGTTGAGCAATAGCATTTGCCATTAATAGGGATTATGTTGCAGTTTAGGTCATTGCTAAGTCTAAAACAGCTTTATTTCAGGTGAGCTGTGATTGGGCAATTTTTTTTTTATATATGTTTTCTCTGTCAAATTAGTTTCTGACATGCTCAATGGCAGGAAAATGGCTGCCAGCCACCATTTTGATTAACAATTGTTTGAACATGCCACAAGAACAATGCAAAGAAACTAATCTTCACCTGAAGGAGTATGCATTCCACAGTGTTAGATCAGAAAGAAAGGGAAGTAACCGTGAGTATTGATAACTCAGGTTAATAATAATGTCATTAATTGCTCATCACGGTCTTGCTTAAGTTAAAATCTTTTTATTGTGGTGCTCGTGATGTCTGGGAGACAGCTGTAGTCTCAGATCTCTTTTTTTTGTCCCTCTGTCTTTACAAGCCTTTAATTCCAGTCCTGTGTTCACCATATGTTCCTATCCCCAGTAGAATAATTAACTTTACCTGCAATAGCAAAGGCTAAAAAAAAAATTGGGAAAGGACACAAACACTTAGAAAGTAGTTAAGTAAACAACCTGTGCGCGAGCTTCTTGGACAAAACACATCTACTGTTTCCTGCAGCTCAGTTATCGCATTTTTATTTTCTTTGTACTTTTTAAAACATGAGCTTTTGTTTATAAACCCACTTTAGTGTGTTAAAAGCCAGTTGATGGATCCGTTGTGGAAGATTAACCCCTAGCTCTGCAGTTTATACAAATGCTCTTGCTTCTGACTGTGGACATTTTGGGGTGGGGGGGGTTGGAAAAGTTACTTGCGTTCTTTAAGTGATACTTGCGCTAAGGTCTGTTTCTTGTTCAGTTCAATTATAGGATATGGAATTTCATCTAACACGCAGAAGAAAAGAAAATACAGCCATGCGCCAAAATTTGCATTTATTTCATCCAAGAATCTTTTTGAAGCTTAATATAACGGCATACCCTTAAACAATCAATCATGAAAATCCTTCTAATTGTGGACAGCAACCTGTCTGATCCCAAAAAGAGAGGCAATCATCAAGTCCAGCTTCAGTGGAGTTACAGCTTCAGATTGTATAGTGGAACCACGTCATTATGGATCACTATCTCTGCTGTAAATAGAACAATTACTCGGAGTTCCTCCAATGAGCTCCTTCTTTCAGATGAATTCACAAATCTCTACCTTGATGCTAATGGTTCCCAGCAGAGCGGTAATGTGTCTAATAAAGATTACTCCAGTGTCTAACATCCCGTTCCAAGCCTTGCCTTATCCACTAATTGGGGTCCGTGGACCCCTATGGGACTGTAAACAATTTTCAGAGGTCCATGAAATAATGTGAAAGTGCAGGCCGGGCCTTACGAGTGGGCAATGTAATCAGACCTGATCAATCTACTCAAAGATTTCTTGAAATGTTTATGGAAGGAGCAATGCAGTTAAAGAGAAAGCAATCTATTCTTGCTCTCAGAGTTTCAAATAGGTCGACAGTAGGAATGGGGTGAATTCCACTCGTACATAATCCTGTAGTAATGTTGCTGCCATTACCTAAGACTGTGGATCTCAAATCCATACCTGAATCCAAGTCCCTGTGGCTCTGAATGCTCTTCCTATCTAGGTATAGATATAGAATCCCTATACTGCAGAAGGAGGCCATTTGGCCCATCGAGTCTGTACCGACCACAATACCACCTAAACCCTATCCCCGTAATCCCGTACATTTACCCTAGCTAGTCCCCTGACACTAAGGTGCAATTTAGTATGGCCGATCCACCTAACCTGCACATCTTTGGACTGTGGGAGGAAACTGGAGCACCTGGAGGAAACGCACACAGACACGTCAGAATGTGCAACCTCCACACAGACAGTGACCCAAGCTAGGAATTGAACCCGGGTCCCTGGCACTGTGCAGCAGCAGTGCTAACAATTGTGCCACTCTGCTGCCTATGTTAGTGCTTTGCAATGGGCTACTACTACCCCACCATTTTTTTTTGCAAAATAATATTCACATGCCTGGGTAAATGTAGAGATTCTAGATCCGATTTTAACTGGGGACCAGGAATGATCTTGGGGCTGGCGAGGAGAATGTCACGCATGCCGACACGGATGGGGAGGGGGGAGGTCGACTCCATTTCTCCATTTAATTTAAGCAGGCCTGACTACCCCAGGATTCCAGCGCCAGTAACATCAGATTGGCTGTTGGGAGCTGGGTGGATGCCAAAGGGTGACTAGTACAAGAACCCGTGGGTTCAGGTCGGGATCAGATCGAGCAGTCGGCTACACTGCAAGAGGATTGGGAGTAAGAGTCACTCTGAGCCTCCTAAAACGTAGCAAATTCTTTAGTCTTGTCTTACCTCAGCCCTCTTCTGAGCTTGGCTTTCTTTGTGCAGTTTCCCTGGCGACATCGAAACCAGGCACCAGCTTCACAATACCAATTGAAAATAGCATCAGGGTCAGAGTGACATCATTAGGACACAGTCGTTGCATTTTAATGAGACTATTGCCTTTCAACCCTCCTAAAACTCCCGAGTTAAGAAATCAGCCACATTAGTGTTGTGAAAAGACAACAGGCAGAATTTTTCCCCTTTCTTCACTGCTTACTAAAATAGTGCATTTAAAATGAATATAGTTCATGAATAAATTTGAAACAAGTGCTGTATTTACAGTCAATATCTGCAGGGAAAAGATAAGTTAACATTATTGTGTGTCTCTCCTGTTAGATTAGGATTCTTCTTCCAAACTTATCATGGAATCGAGAAATCTCTCCAGTGCAGAAGGAGGCCATTCAACCCATTGATCCTGCACTGACAACAACCCTACCCAGGCCCTATCCCCAAAACACCACGTATTTACCCTAATAATCTCCCTGGCACTAAGGGGCAATTTAGCATGGCCAATCAACCTAACCTGCACATCTTTGGAGTGTGGGAGGAAAGCAGAGCACCCAGAGGTAACCCACGCAAACATGGGGAGAATGTGCAAACTCTACACAGACAGTTACCCAAGGCTGGAATCGAATCCAGGTCCCTGGCACTGCGAGGACGCAATGCTAACCACTGTGCCACTGTGCCACCCCACAAAACTACCTGTTTCTTTCAGAGGCTGTCTACTGTCCATTTCCAGCGTTTTCTCAGTTACTTTAGTATCCTGTGTTGGATTTTGGTTTTTTTCTCTGATTACTGAGGGATTTCCATTTGTATATCGATACAATTTCAAATTAAATGATTCACCTCCCAGGTAGAAATGAGCTGTTTCGGCCTGAAGGAAAACATACTCAGATTTCTTTTCTCATACTTAAAAAGATTTATAGTTCACCAAAAATTCTCTTTGTGTCTCTCAATAATGAGGGTCACGTTTCCAGACCAGATGCATGAGACCTGACATTTCCCCCGGCCCACCCCGCCCCCGCAGTTAGGGAAATGGGTCTGAACTTCCCCACACCAAAGCCTTTTGGTCCATCATCAGTATCATCAGGGCCGGCATTCTTGACGCTGCTAATGATAGTTAGAAAGTGCTTTCATCTGTGCAAGCATTCAACGCTGGTGCAAACCCCCCACTGTCAGCACTTAATTAGCATGACCTGCTCAGACGTGTTGTAACACAAAATTACTGACCTTCCCCACCAGAATGTGGGACACATTGGCCACAGATGATCACATCTGTGCAAACCTAAATGGGCAGATTTGTTTCGTAAGTGATTCACGCGCCACAAATAACTTTGTTACGTTGGATCAATTGCCACCAAAGTCCCGAGGTTTGAAAAGAAAACTTATTTTTCAAGCCATTTTTTGGCCTAAAGATTCGCATCAAAGGAACAGCCTTTGGCTAGGAAAAGAAAAACAAGCAGATTTCCTGAAAGAACAATTAAACAGTGGACGTGGACAAAATTATTACAATGACTTAGACAAGTAATTACGGTTGGAACTGCTGCCAGGGACCCGGGTTCGATTTCCTGTCACTGGGTCACTGTCTGTGTGGAGTCTGCACGTTCTCCTCACGTCTGCATGGGTTTCCTCCAAGAGCTCCAGTTTCCTGCCACAGTCTGAACGATGTGCTAGTTAGGTGCATTGGCCATGCTAAATTCTCCCTCGTTTACCTGAATACGCATTCGAGTGTGGCGATTAGGGGATTTCCACAGTAACTTCGTTGCAGTGTTAATGTGAGCCTATTTGTGACACTAATAAGTAAACCTTAAAACAATAAATTATAATATTGACTAACAAAAGTTTGTGACAAAAGTGCTAAATGTTGCTACTGATAATCGTTTATTGATAGTGCACGATCGTTTTGTGAGTTTATTTCCTGGACTTCAGGTCTTCTCCAAATGCTAAGGGGGGTCCATGCAGATGAGTCAGTGAATAAATGCATCGCTGGCTTGTGCAAGTGGCTGAATAAATGGCCTGGTTGGAAAAATGGTGCCACCCCTTTTGGTTGGAACATATATATTGCTGCAAGGGACACTGTTGCTTCCAGACATAGCAACAAATCCCACAGGCCGGTCTCTTATGATTCCTCCCACCCGGTAGGACATTGCAGTCCCTCCAAACTGAATGGAGAATTAAGTGGCTCACTAAATCCACCAGGGGTGGGGAGAATGTCACAGTGGGCCTGTAAAACCCTGGTCATAACATAAGCTGATATTGTAATGCAGAGACAGAAGTGTGCAGGTTAGGTGGATTGGCCATGGTTAATTGCCTCTTGGTGTCCCAAGATGCGTAGATGGATTAGCTATGGGAAATGTGTAGGGATTAAGAGGATAGGCAGGGAAGAGGACTTGGGTAAGATGCTCTGTCAGGGAGTCAGTGCAGACTTGATGGGCTGAATGGCCTCTTCTGCACTGTTGGGATTCTAGATGCTCGGTGCACCTTTCAGATGAGCCGTTAAACGGAGCAGAGGGGCCCAGGTCAGTTCTCCCATGCAATACCCTGAGGAGAACCACTGAGCAGATTATTTGATATCATCACTTTGCTGTTCCCTTCCTGCGTCTACATAATTTGACCGTTGTTCTTGCTACATTATAGTAGTCACTACTCCCCAAAAGATGATGCATTGGCTGTAAAATATTTCGGGACATCCTGGGTGGAGTTTTCCCATCCTGCTCACCATAGGAATCACAGTGGGTGGGACAGGACCATGCAAAGGTCCGTTGATCTCAGGTGAGAATTTTCAGCCTTGGAGCAAACATGGAGGGAAAATCCACCCCCCTGACTTCATGAAAGTTACAATAAGTATGCAAGTCTTTCTTTCAGTTTAATTTCTTTGGTTAGGTCTTGAGAGCTGTGGGTCAGCTGCATTATTTGAATACTTCCAGCACCACTACTAAATTCTGAATTGCTGGTGTTCATGGTGGAGGAATAGGAGAAGCATAAAGCTACCTGTAATACTGGGAGCTAAGGAAAAAGTGCCTGGCAATGCTATTCGCTGTAATGACTATTCTGGATCCTCCTGTATGACTGTCTCGTTAAGGCCACTCTCGCCTATTCTCCTGCGGCCACTGACATTCTGACAACTGGCTTCCTTCTGCCAGTCGCTCTCCTGCATTTGTTCTCCTGGTGTCACCCCTTTGATCCTTGGTCTCTTCTGCTGGTCAGTATTTTGCAATCACTTTTCTACCAGGCCCCTCCTAAAGTGAATAAAACCAAATGACTGCTGGAAATAATCCAATCTATACCGGAGTAATGCAAACAAAATAATTAAACAGATATACCTGCATTTCCATAGCACCTATCACCAACTCACAGATGTCACAAAAGCTCTTTACAGCCAGTGAAATATTTGGAAGTGTAGTCACTATTGTCATCCAGGCAAACAGCACCAGTGATGAATTACCCATCGATAGCAACATAATGGTGATACATTCTTCCGCTGTTAAGCCTCTAAAGATGATCTGAAGATAAAAGTGAAGGAAAACATACCTGTGAATCTGGAACCAAGTGCTGGAAAATCTCAGCAGGTCTGGCAGCATCTGTAAGGAGAGAAAAGAGCTGATGTTTCGAGTCCAGGCGACCCTTTGTCAAAGGGTCTGAGCTTTGACAAGGGGTCATTTGGACTCAAAAGTTAGCTCTTTCCTCTCCTTACAGATGCTGCCAGACATGCTGAGAGTTTCCAGCATTTTCTCTTTTGGCCCCTTGTAAAATGGGCCTGGCAGAAATCTTCGATTCAAATTCCAGAGGATTATTGGAGTTGCACAGAAGCAGTGGGCTGGACAACTGGCTAGCTGTGGATTATCTATACAGCAACCGCACAATTGAGGAATCGAAAGGATCAGAGCAGATTTGTTTTCCACAGTCCATATTTGCCCCATTTCAAAATCAAGATTCAGATTTGCTTGTGCGCTACTGTATTTCACTCTGGTAGTAAGAAATATGAGGACACAGAAAGCAACAACGCTTAAATCCTGAAGTATGTGTGTGTAAGTGTGCGTGGGGTGGGGTGTAAATGGCAGAACATGTTCGAAAGTTGGGATCTGTCTATGCTTGGTATAAAGACACATTTGGCTTATATGAAATACTGTGCGCAGCAGGGAAACAAAGAGGTTCCTTTGCAGCTAAAAAAAAATCAACATTGCCTGTGGAAATGGGAGCTGGTCTGGAGGCCATTGTGGAGCTGAAAGGCTTGAGCTGTAACTGATACCTTGTAATACAGGTCTGAGCGCCCTGACCTTCCTGACTGCTAACCCATCAACAGCTGAACAGGCCGCATTAAAAAAATCCCCGTGTCACGGGCAGCTTTTGGGGAATTGAAACAGAAATGAATCTTTTTTTTATATGCAATAACTTGAAACAGCCACGGGGAGTCAGGGGATAGTTCACAGATAATGTTTTCCTTCACTTTTATCTTCAGATCATCTTCAGAGGCTTAACAGCGGAAGAATGTATCACCATTATGTTGCTATCGATGAGTAATTCATCACTGGTGCCGTTTGCCTGGATGACAATAGTGACTACACTTCCAAATATTTCACTGGCTGTAAAGAGCTTTTGTGATATCTGTGAGTTGGTGACAGGTGCTATGGAAATGCAGGTAGATCTGTTTAATTATTTAGTTTACGTTACCCGGGTATAGATTGGATTATTTCTCCACTAGAGCGCTCGGTGAGACACTACCATTCCATCAGAGGAAGATTACTATCCCCACTTCAGAACACTTTAGAAGCACTTTGCAGAAGAAAGCAATAGGGCGTTACAATGTTGGGTTTATGTAAGAAAAATCAGAGAATCAGGTGGAACATAAACACTAACATGCAATGATTGGAGCAAATGACTTGTTTCTATGCTGTATATTCTGCGTAATCCTATGTATGTTATCTAATGTGTTTCATCAGCTGTAAAGCACTGTGGGACAAGCTGAGGTTGGGGAAGGTGCTATATGAAAGCAAATCTTCCTTTTTATTCCCCACACTTGGGACGGCATGGTGGCACTTCTGCCTCACAGCACCTGGAACCCGGGTTCGATTCCCACAGCTTGGGTCACTGTCTGTGCAGAGTTTGCGCATTCTCCCTGTGTCTGCATGGGTTCCCTGTGAGTGCTCCAGTTTCCTCCCATGATCTGAAAGACGTGCCGATTAGGTGCATTGGCCATGCTAAATTCTCCCTCAGTGTACCCAAATGGGTGCTGGAATGTGTCAACTAGGGTTTCACAGTAATTTCATTGCAGTGTTAATATAAGCCTAGTTGTGACACCAATAAATTCTTTCTTTCACAAGAGGGGAATACAGATTGACAGCTGGTTATGCTTATCCCCTTTCATGCATTCTCCAAGATAGCCGATCATTTATAGTTGTGCTGCATCTTTAATAAAGTTGCAATCACTTATTTTAGTTTAAAACTATAGCCCTAGTTTGACATATGTCACTTTTGAACATAAATATTGCTCCATCTCTTTAAACAGGTTTGCAATCCGTGACATTATTTCTGATCATAAATGTCGCTGTTAGTATTTCCTTAATGTTGACAGCACTACACTCTGTCCTGCCCTGTTTATTTACATACCCCCTGGGGAGAAACAGTCAGATAAACATACTGTTTGCTGTCCAAACTTTGCCACAGAATTCAGATCGTTTAAAATAGAAAAGAATCATTGATGTTCTGTGATAGATTGGCAAGGAACTGTGCAATGAAATGCCAGGGTGTCACAGACCCACGATGAAAATTCACCAGGAATGCTGGCTGGAATTCTCCATCTCTCTGGTTTCGCCTTCTGCTGGCTTCAATGGGAATTCCCATTGACAGTGACTAGCAGAGCCCGCCACCAGTGAACTGCCTGCCACCTCGCGATGCTGAGAAAAAAGCTGAGAGAAGGCCAGCAAATCTCACCCATTGACTTCTGCTTTTCTCTCCACACCTGGTGGACATTTCCACAGCATTTTCTGCTTTTTGTTAATCACGGACTCCATCCTTGCCCCCGCTCAAGACGTTACAAGGAAATGGCCAACCTTACCCTGATAGGTTTCCATGGGCTGGCAGCTAAAGGGACACCTCAGCTGCTGAAGGTTGGAAATCTCATGGGTATGAGACATTCTTCCTGGAATGGGTCACTAGTCTATCGCTAGAGGATACAGCTTGAGTGGTGTCAGTCCATATCAAGCCTGGCTGACCAGGAGACGCTCTGCTATTTCCACCCCATAGGCATTGGAAGAATTTACAGCTTGATACTCAACCTTTTTGGCCAGATTATGGGTGTACCTTCTGTGACCATCAAGCCCTGAAGTGGGGCTCGAAACCTGAGCTTAAGGCTCAGAGGCAGGGATGCCACCAAATGTACCACAAGACCACTCATGCATAAATATATCAGCTCACCTGATTCCAAATCATCTCAGAGAGAACAGAATTTAGAGAAAAAGTAAATATTAACCTGATCATAAGCAGTAATTTGCTTTTTGTTAAGGTGCAATATGTTTCTTGACATGTTAATGTGGGCAGGAATGGGAAGATAAAAATGAGTTAATTTCATTTATAATTTGAGAAATAACAAGACAAACATTTTTTTATTCATCACAAGTAGGCTTACATTAACGCTGCAATGATGTTACTGTGAAAATCCCCTAGTCATTACACTCCAGCACTTGTTCAGGTACATGGAGGGAGAATTTATCATGGGCAATGTACCTAAGCAGCAGGTCTTTCAGACTGTGAGAGAAAACCAGAGCACCTGGAGAAAAGGCACACAGACATCATACAAACTCCACACAGACAGTGACTCCTGCCAGGAATTGAACCCGGATCCCTAGTACTGTGAGGCAGCAGTGCTAAACACAATTCCACCGTGCCACCCACATGAAGCATTATGCTAAAAACCTGTGTGCCGTACCAGATGATATAAAAACCGTATTTCTAACTAAAGGCCTTGGTACATAAGCTGAAGCCATTTTAAAGGCAAATGCAACTGGTCAAATTTACAGCAAAATTAACTTGATTTGCTTACTTCTTGTCTCCCCCTCAGCCGTTTTTTTTAAACTCTAGCTACAGAATATTTATGCCCTGAATACCTTTGTCAATCCCATCCATCCACTCTGACTTTTTGATGTCACTCCAGAATCCCATCAGGAAAGAATACTGGGAAAGTAGTTATTTAATTTGACAGAGCGATTGTGTGAGTTGCGTTTAAAAACCCACTTAGCAGCACGACCAGCCGCCTTCTTTATATTGAGAGGCTGGATTAAAGGAAAACAAAAAAGAGTGCGGGTGACATAAGGGTTTATGTACATCCTGTTGAAACCACTACATATCCCCTTAATGTACCAGGCCACTTAGTGAAGAAAACCTCAAATCTAAAGCCAGCCAACTGGGATATTTTCTGGGGAACCACAAAGCAACCTGCTGTCCATTTATTGTTCGCCTTGCTAGGTGGGCAAGAACGAAGGTGAACTATTACAAAGCCGAGTGAAGAGGGAAGGGAAGCTGAGAATGTGAAAAAGAAGTTTATATTTTAAAAAAAGTAGATTTCAAGGGTTTGGGTTTTAAACGCTTAGCCTCAGTTAACAACAGCAGGAAAGATTTACAGATTCTGTCATTTGAAAGCCCATGGCAGCAAATCCGTCTGCAGATAGGTTTTGGTGCAGTATTCAATGAACACCTCCCTGGTCACGGGTTTGAGACACTGCACAGCCTGGCACTCCCACAGATCTCAGGTTTCACAGTGAGATTTATACACGAATAGTTAAGTGGATTGAGGAGGGAGGGGTGCTGTGAAATACAACATATTAATGGGTACCTGCTGGGCACAGGTATAAAAAGAACCTGTCTGCAATGTATAAAGTTTCTTTTCAGAGCCAGTTATTGGTACACCTGTTGATCTTAGTATCAGCAAAAACACAAAATAGTTATGGGGAGAGAATATTACTCCATTCCCAGTGATTACTTTTTTTTAATTGAAAGGTTGGTATTTATTTGAAATATTTCTCTGAGAAAGCAATTCACACACACACACACACACACACACACACACACACACACACACACACACACACACACACACACACACACACACACACACACACACACAAAGGTTACTTTGAAGTAGTGTTTACTATTAGCTCATTGATGGCAGCCATTTTTCCAAAGTAAGATCCCTCCAAAAAGAGCCATGAGATAAACTATCAAGTAATATGTCTTTAGATTTAAGCACGGAATATTATCTTGCCTGGTCTCTCCACAGATTGTGGCTGACCCGCTGTATGTTTCCAGCAACTCCTCTTTTCATTTCTGTTCTTTTGATGGAGCTGCTTGGAGGAGGAACGTTGCCAAGGAAACCAAGCGAACTTTCTTTGAACAGTGTCCAATGACTAATGTCTACCTGAACTACTATAACGTGCAAACACTTTAAAGTCCTAATGGGGGACAAGGCAGAGATGTGGTGAATCTGACATGACTCTACCTCATTTTCAACTTTTGCAACAAATTGTGAAAGAAAGACTTCTTTTATTTTGTGCCTTTCACATGCTCAGGACATCCCAAAAAATTTTGTAGCCAGCAGCGTAGTTGCCATTTTAATGGTAGGAAATGCAGCAGCCAATTTGTGCACAGCAAGTTTCCACAAACAGCAATGTGATCATGGGGAGGCAATGGCGCAATGGTATTGACGCTGGATTAGTGACCCAGGGTCATGCTTTGGAGTCCTGGGTTCAAATCCCACCACTCCAGTTGGTGAAATTTGAATTCAATAAAAATTTGAAATTAAAAGTCTACTGATGACCATGGACAATTGTCATAAAAACCTACTGGGTTCACTAATGTCCTTTAGAGAAGGAAATCTGCCATTCTTACCTAGTCTGGTCTACATGTGACTCCAGATCTACAGCAATGTGGTTCACTCTTAAAAAGCCTTCAGGGATGGGTAATAAATGTTAGCACAACCAGCAACTCATTCACCCCATGAATGAATTTTTTAAAAATGACCAGCTAATCAACTTCTGTGACAAAATCACAAATCTGGTGGTAAATGACAAAACTTTGGTTTATGTCTCATCCAAAAGATGGCACCTCCAACAATGCAGCACTCCCTCAGTCATGCACTGTCGGCTTAGCTTTTTGTACCAAGCCTCTGAAGTGGCATACAAACTTTGGAATTGAGAAGAATGTGCTGCCCACTAATCCATAAGTAACACTTCTGGTCCTGTAATTCTGCTGATCAGCTTGGACTATTCCATCCATTGTATTCAGGAGACCTCTCTAGGGCAACCTCCAAATTACCCCAGAAATAAGAGGGTGAATTAACTCACAAACACACAAAAATGAGTTCCTCATTATATTTATTATTTATATTGCACCTTGCTTTTTTTTTTAGTCATGTGACTATAATGTGGTGAATGCAATCAGTATGATGGGTGCAGCATTGTTATCTCATTGCTGCCCATTACTGATTCATGATTTTGGTGGTTATAAGTTACCCAGTCAAGCCATTCCTGGGATACAAGTTGTGCCCTGCAGCTGTTGGTCATCTGTTCTCCATTTACTAAATTCCAAATAGTTCATGAGACACGTGCACATATTTACTCTCCACATTCTCTCGATGTCTGTACAGTCTCTGCGTCCCCCTGAAGTCAGTGCTCAGATAAATGTCCTTGTTCTGTTTAGCGTGGGGATAGCTATTCTCAGTAAAGTTAACTCTACAACGAATAGCCATTGGAGAGCTTCAAGTAGCGCTTCCATTCCATCGATTTTCCAAAGCGTTACTCACTTCCGTCCTTATTCCACACCTGGACTCCTGTTTGAAACTGAGGCTTCTGAGTCCCATCTGATACTTGCATTGTGGAAACCTTTGTTGCTTGTACACTCAACTTTTTAAAATCCGTCTCAATGGATTTTCCACTCTGTATAAATTGAAACTTCTTATGAGATTTGCTTCCTAAAAGTTATTTCATACTATCTGCCCACAGCAGATTGATTGCTAAATCTCAATTCTTGTTCATAAGTCCTTCCATGATCCAATTCACCCTACCTACGGCATCACCGTCCATTGCTATAATGGTTCTTTGACTGTGGTTTCCTTCCTCTATTGTCCAATTAAAGATAAATTCTTACCATCCCCCTGTGGGAGGAAATTCTCTTACCTCCAGCTACCTCAGGATCTCCTCAATCCTCAACCAGCCTCCATCCATTGACTCCATCTACATTTCCTGCTGTCTTGGAAAAGCAGCCAGCATAATCAAGGACCCCACACCCCCCCCAACATACTCTCTGCCACCTTCTTCTATCAGGAAAAAGATACAAAAAGTTTGACGTCACATACCAACCAACTTAAGAACAGCTTATTCCCTGCTGCCGTCAGACTTCTGAATGGACCTACCGTATATTAAGTTGATCTTTCTCTACACCCCTACCTGTAACTGCAACACTATATTCTGTACTCTCTCCTTTCCTTCTCCCCTAAGTATGAATAGTATGTTTTTGTTTGTATAGTGCGCAAGAAACTATACTTTTCACTGTATCCCAATACATATGACAATTGTTATGGTTCAGGTCAGAAACTCCAAAGTATTTTGTGGATCCTGCCTGGATCTTTGCGTCTTGAATTTGGCTTCGATAAGCATGATAAATTTCATTTCAGGTATGATTTAAATGACCCCCTAGGGAGATTTTATCAAACAAAGTGTATTTAAGTATATAGTTAACATGTATAGTAAGAATATTAGCAAGAACTTCTACCATTTAGAAATAACACCAAACAACCAGAATAATGTAAAACCCTTAACGAACATAGGAGCTGTCTCAATCAAACCATTCCCATAAACAAGACCCTTCAAACAGATTTAATACAGCACAGACTAATGCTCACATGATACTAGATTTGAGTCCTTTGGATGAAATCTGCGGTTCTCTGGATACAGTCAGAACAGTTTGAAGTCAGGAGAGTTTCCTAAAACACCAGGGACCCCGGGCAAGCCACCAACAGCTGATTTCCACCCCCCCCACTCCTTTCAGAAAAGTAAGACCTTGCTTTCAGACGACCAGCAGAATTTCCAAAACCAGGGAACTAAAGAGCGAGAGATATTTCTTTCCAGCTTAATGTCCCTTCTAAAGCCACACTAAACAGCAGCTCAAACTGAAACGAAAAATCTCCTGTCATCTGACCAGCCAACCAATTTTTCTCCCAACAATGCAGAGTCACAAACATCCCAGTAAAAAATAAACAAGCCCCTATTTAAGCAGCAATAAAAAAAACCTCCAGACAAACCGGTGCCATAACAAGAAAACAACTGAAGCCAAAATAGCCTCTTACAACTGCAGAAAACATGGTTTAGAAAATAAATCTCTTAAAGGTACACTAACGTCACACAATAATAAATCAAGTCAAATCAATTCTTTTCAATACTTCCCCTGATCTCCACCCAGTTCCTGCTCAATACATGATCTGCTTCTTTGTGAAGCATTTTTAGAATTGTTGCTTAACTAAAGTGTTTGAGTGTTAATTGGATGATAAAGTAATTGCTTTGCTCAACACCTCCATTCAGTCAGTAAGTGTGACCCTGAGCTTCTGGTCTGTTAGCATTTTAACTCTGTGTTCACTCCCACTACGGCCTCTCTGTGCTCAGTCTTCTACACTGTTCTAATGAAATTCAGCAGTAGCTAAAGGTACGGCACCTCACCCTTCAAAAATGCATTTTAGAGCATAACAAACTCAACATTTTCAGGTCGTAAGTTCAACAATTTCAGGTCATAAACACAGCCCCTAAATTTTTATGGAGCAGCTGTTGGTAATTGTTGGGAGCATGGTGGTATGTCTTAAAGAAGGCCTCCATGGAGGTTAGCTGTACATCATGTACAGTGAAAGGTACAGGATCAGAGCTGTCTCTATGCTTAGGTCTATAAGCATCTCTGCTCAACACCACACTGGCCCTGGGTCTGCATCGTGCCTTTTCACATCACTGGTTGGATTGGCTTGATTTGATTATAATTGTCACGTGTATTGGGGTATAGTGAAAAGCAGGCAAGATATATTGTTCAGAGAGTACATAGAGGAAAAGGAAAGGAAAGGGTGCAGGACATTAGGGTGGAATTAGAGGGTATGCTAGGAATGGCCTGTAAAAAGCTCCAGCGCCATCTTTTAATTGTGTTGGTGATACTGAATTCAATCCCACATTAACCCTATATGTGCCAGACCCTTATACTACAGTAAAGATTCTGCTACTGCTGTTTACAACTCCTCAAGACCCATCTTTTATTCATTTACTGGTCTCCTTAGTGAGCCTTTTCGATCTGAACAATGATGGTGTTCAGCATATGTGTCAGGGTTGGTTCAGATGGTGGCACTCTCACCTCTTGACTCATAAAGTTCTGCGTTCAAGTTTCACTCCAGGACTTGAGTATAAATATCAAAGCTGACACTCCAGTGTGGTGCTGAAGGGGTGCTGCGGTGTCAGAGACAGGATGGTTAACCTTTATTTTACAGCATTGTCTTGTTATTGACCCAGTTGTTTCTGGGTGTCGCTGGCTGGCCAGCATTTATCACCCATCCCTAGTTGCCCGAGGGCAGTTGAAAGTCAACCACCTTGCTGTGTCTTTGGAGTCACATGTAGGCCAGACCAGTTAAGGATGACAGATTTCCTTCCCTAAAGGACATTAGTGAACTAGATGAGGTTTTCCGAAAATTGACAATGGTTTCATGGTCATCTGTATAGGTTGTATATTGACTGATGTCTTTTTTAATACATCCACAGGTGATTTTTTCCGCCTTGTTGTCCAACAAGGGGCATACATGCGGTGGGTCGTGCGAGGGCTGCTCTTGGATGTTGCTTCGAGAGTTGCCTGGTGCTTCACATCATTAGTGTACGCTTAAACTGGACCATCTGACGGGCAACATGACAGCTCAGTGACTATCACTGTTTGCTGTGCAGATACATGGATTTGGGCCAGTATCTGTGGGAGTTTGCACATTCTCCCCATACTTCTGTGGGTTTTCTCTGCGCACTCCGGTTTCCTCCCTCACCCCAAAAACGTGCTGTTAGGCTGATTGGTGTTAACAAGTTGTCCCTAAATTAGGCGTCCCTCAATCTGGTTATAATTCTCTAAATTTGCACACCTTTATTGTGGAGTCCAATAGGCGTAGACAAAGGTCAAAGGCAGAAGAGGGCACTCACAATGTTATAATGGCGGCGCAGGCTGAAGGGCCTGTTTCCTGTGCTGTGTTGTTCTTTGTTCTTAGTAGATTCATCTGAAACTGAATCACAGCCCGGTGGCTGTTGTTGCCTAATCTTTCATCTGATGAGGAACTTGCTGTCTCGGAAACAAAAACGCGCCTCTGTCAAATCTTTCACATAATGAATAACAACATGGAACGCAATGAGTGAGATTCTCTGATCTCATTCCTCCTGTCCAGCTGCCAGCGAGAATAGAGAATTTGGTGCGCAGCTAAAATTCCATTCACTGCAGCGGCACTGGAGAATCCCAGCCGCAGACCAGATTTTCAGTGAATAGATGATGAATCACTTGAGCCATGTCTTCAAGTACTGATCTTAATGTGATAATGACGGCCGCAACTTTGCCGCTAGCACAAACGGCGATGCGGGCACAAAATATTGTGAGGCAGATAACAAGAATCTTACCAGTGTGATCTCATTTTTGGATTTTCCCAGCCCCTCGCCAGTGATATAATAAAATTCCTGCCCAGGGAGGACAGGAACCTCATTTCAATGATCTACCATCTCACTAAAGGACCTCTACCACATCCCCCAAAGATGTGCTTTTAGGCTGATTGATTGGGTACTAAAATTGTCCCTAAATTGGACCTCCCTGATCCTCGCACGTTAGGCGTAGACTAAAATCATGAATAGGTCACTGAGATAGTAGGACGGCGGCGCGGGCTCGTTGGGCCGAAGGGCCTGTTTCCCGTGCTGTGTTGTGTTGTTGTTCTTGTTCTTTGTTCTCTACACTGTAACGTCTCTCACACTCCTCAAGGGAATTCCTCCCTTGCCAGCATGATGTTTCTAACTGCTTTTGCAAGACGTGAACCAGGTGAAGGGACCCATTTGGCGGTGCACAGGTAAGTGTTGCCCCTGGGGGGCAGTGTAAGGGTTGGGGGTGGGGAGGAGGAACATGCCCAAACAGTACCCTGGCCCCGTTCTGTTGCACTCCTCCAGCACCCTGGTGCCAGGGGCAATGCCAGAAAATAGTGCCAGGATGTCAAGAGGGCAATGCCATAGGGCAATGCCACAGTTCCGGGGCAATATCAAGAGGGGCTTTTCTAGGGAGCTTTTTGCGGAGTGGTTGGGGGGGGGGTCTCCTTATCCACTGGGGGATCTAGCGGAATTTCTCCTTGTGTATTTGGGGGCTGGTCTCCATGTGAGTTGAGTGGGAGAGAGCTGTTCGTTTCATATCAGAGATTTTAAAAAAGCGTTCCAATCTTGGGATTCCAGACATTGCCATCTTTTTCCCGCCCTGCCTCACCATCGTGACAGCGTGGGCCGTGCCTGCAGATTTTCTCTGCACAATGTGGTGAGAAAAGCCAGTGGCGCAGCTGGCGAGCCAGTTTTCAGCCTGTGGAAAATTCTGTCCACATGAGACAGTGTACGTTATTGTAAACTTAATGTACCATTGACCTCACTGGCACTTATCAAAGCTAAGTACTGAGATAAGCTCTTGACGTTTTTCTCTTCTCACTCATTAGAGACAATTTTGACTTTGGGCAGCATGTGAATTGAACAAATCAGCACCTGTTGGATATTTCTCCTGATTCACATCTCTACTGGTGTTGCCCTATTATTATCAGTACATTGTTGGCATGTTTACTTATAATTGTATTTCTATGCTGCTTTAAATGCTAAAATTGCTTTGTTTATCACTACTCATCAAACGACAATGTATTTGAGCTATCACACTGGAAGGTTGTGAAGTGAATGAAAAGATCTCTGGCCTGAACTTGTACAGTTTCCACTTATAAATCACAATTATTTAATCTTTAATCATTTTTATTTGCTGATGCGGGCAACTGAGATTAAATAAAAGCTGATTTGAATTGATCAAAATGTAGCACATGATTACCTACTGTTAATTTACACTGATTTCCCTTTAAGAGAGATAAGGCATCCTGTCTCACTTACTGTACGTGTAATGGCAGGGCTCAGTGCACTTATTATTGCAAAAATACCAAGCTTCTAAATATATTGAATTTATAACCTGTCTGTGAAGGGAATCTGTCGTGACATTGACGTCAGCTCATCAGTGGGGTTAACAGCAGATGGGGACAGGGAGGGGCAATCACGTATTGTTGCTATTCCAGATGGTTACCATGACGATGTGAGGCAGTAATCTGGCATTGTATAATTTTTTTTGCGTCTGTATCATCCGGAAAAGATGAAAACGATAATTTGTTGTAATCTGTTGTGATATGCCAATCGATCAAACTGGGTGAGAGTTACAATTTTGTAAAGTATGCTGGGGAAACAATCGATGTATATAAATACTTGTTTTATTAGCACATATGTGATATACTCATACGCACACACATTCCTTCCCAACTTTTACTCACATCTCATGTCTTGGCCACCTTTCTTTCTGTTTCTAACTTCTACCACTGTTTTCTCAGTGAAATAAACCATTATAATTTAAGTAATGTTCATGTAACTCAGTCAGGTACATTCACATCAATATAAACAATGATAAACTCTGAGACAAGCAGAGAGGGGAAAAATTGGAATCGTGCACAAAATGGGTAAAAGATAACAGGGCAATTGGTCTGAATGTCAGTCCATGCCAACCTGAGGCCTGAGCCAAATTGAACACAGGCCTTCATTTAAATAGAAGTGCTTGGCTTCAAAATTGTAGAGATGTCCTAACGCAACTCTCCTAATGAACCTTATGGATCATAGCTCCTTCTGATGATGTGTCATCCCACAGGTAGATCTTGAGAGGGAGAGAGGCCATCAAGATTGGGCTGTTGGTGGCGGTTTGAGGGGAGGTTTTGGGGCAGGATGGAGGGAGTGGTGAGCCTGGACTGGCAGGAGAATATATTCTCTATTTCTAAAAAGTTAGAAAAGGTTATGTGACTACTCTTAAAAGAGCCTCCAGTGGTACCTTTATGAAATGTTTTTTAGACTACAGGAGACACAACGAGATTGGTCAAGCAACCATTGTATGCATGCAGGTGGAGAACTTTATCCTGCCACTAAATTTCAAAAAAATTTTTGGCATCTTCTCAAATATCCCCATGAAATGTTGATGCATAGATATCAAACACTATTGAGTTGTCTTTCATTTCAGTGGAATTTCCTTTTTTTGATTTGATTTATTATTGTCACGTATTAACATACAGTGAAAAATATTGTTTCTTGCGCGCTATACGGACAAAGCATACTATTCATAGATAAGGAAAGGAGAGAGTGCAGAATATAGTGTTACAGTCATATCTAGGGTGTAGAGAAAGCTCAACTTAATGCAAAGTAAGTCCATTCAAAAGTCTGACAGCAGCAGGGAAGAAGCTGTTCTTGAATCAGTTGGGACTTGATCTGACTTTTGTATCTTTTTCCTGAAGGGAGAAGGTAGAAGGCAGAATGTCCAGGGTGCGTGGGGTCCTTAATTATGCTGGCTGCTTTTCTGAGGCAGCGGGAAGTATAGACAGAGTCAATGGATGGGATGTCTCCTTTAACGTGTTCACCTTCATTGTTTTCTCATATTTGATTAGGTGTCAACAAAAACTCACTTTCACGGCCACATCTCTTTCCTTAAACCATCTCAAACTCGATTCGAAGGAGTGCCCTGTGGAATCCAAATCCACATATGTCAGAAAGCACCTTGCAGCCAAGCTTCTGGATAGTAGAGGCAGGTTCCACAAATTCCACATCGATCTGCTGCACCTCACTGAAACTCTGTGATTCACCAAATGCACCTATAGCTCGCTAGCCGAATGTCCCAGAGTGAATTTATCAACAGCGGCACTTGCCACTATTGGAGTGAGTGGCATAAGTTTGTAGCGTGACACTGGACTGCTGTGAAGTTTAGCAATACTGTCAGCTGACATGGCAAGATGGTGTGTGCTGTTAATCCATTGTCTGCAAATGTGGGAATAAATGAGTGAATAGCAGAGCAACGTAAAAATGGGTGGCACTCAACTTGACCTCAAACCTGCCCTGTCCATAACCTCTGATAACCCTGACCACAGAATTTGCCTTTGCAAACCCAGAGAACAGTAGCCTCAGTAAGAATGAGCTAGCGTTAAAATTTATGACGTAGCTGTGTATCTTGGTGCTTTTCCATCCTAACAATTAAGTCAGAAGCTTTCCTGCTTCTCCTTTAAAAAATGTATTTATTAAGGTCACGAGTTGAGGGGGTTGAGCTATGAGGAGAGGCTGAATAAATTAGGCTTGTACTCATTAGAGTTTAGAAGAATGAGGGGAGATCTCATTGAGACGTATAAGATGATGAATGGGATGGATAGGATAGAGGTGGAGAGACTCTTCCCGCTCAGAAAGGATAGTAGGACTATGGGGCACAGCCTCAAGATAAAGGGGGGGTGGTTTAGAACGGAGTTGAGGAGGAACTTCTTCACTCAAAGGGTGGTGAATCTCTGGAATTCTCTGCCCGTTGAAGTGGTGGAGGCTACCTCGCTAAATATTTTTAAGACGCAGGTTGATGGGTTTTTGATAAGAGAGGGGATTAAGGGTTATGGGGAGAGGGCGGGAATGTGGAACTGAGCCACGACAGATCAGCCATGATCTTATTGAATGGCGGGGCAGGCTCGAAGGGCTAGATGGCCTACTTCTGCTCCTATTTCTTATGTTCTTATATTATGTTCTTATGTACGAGTTGGCTCTCATTAACACTGCAATGAAGTTACTGTGAAAATCCCCTAGTTACCACACTCCAGCATCTGTTCAGGTACAGTGAGGGAGAATTTAGCATGGCCAATGCACCTAACCAGCACTTTTGGACTGTGGGAGGAAAGAGGAACATCCGGAGGAAACCCATGCAGACACGGGGAGAATGTGCAAACTCCACACAGGAAGTGATCCAAGCCAGAAATCGAACCCAGGCTCCTGGCGCTGTGAGACAGCAGTGCTAGCCACTGTGCAGCCATGCCAACCCAACTTTCCAAAGTCAGGGGGATTATCTATACGTGCATACTAATAGTGGGCACTCAAGTCTGAATGGGCGGAGATTGTTCCCAGTGGCCAGCTTTCTGTTTAAAGTACCTCTGCTATTAAAAAAATTGTTCCTATTCAGGTCTCAATTCGAAGCTTAGGATGAATGTGAGCAACATTCTCACTTCAGTGCAGCATAACACAAATCACTGAGTTTGCAAAGACAAGTTCTGTGTCTAAAATTGAAAGAGATTATGGAAAGGATAGGTTTGAAGGGTCTATTTGAAGCACTTGGCAGATGCACTGCCTTCAATGCTACACTGAGTCCTTTTTTTGGGTGCTTAGAATTCGTAATATTGAGAGCATGCCACTCTGCTCTTATCCCCTCTGAATGTATCCAGAACTTGTAATAATCCAGCTAGAAACCTGGCTTTTCCAAAGTTCTGCTTTAATTTCTCTTTTTCTAGGACTTAATGGGACAGGAGTGCATCAAGAGAGCCAAGGATCTCATAAAGTATCAATTTCTTATACTTGCATTTACTTGCCCTGTGTACCTTCCTAAATCTTGAAATTTCTGCTTCATCTGCTCCCAGTGTCTACACAAGCTGAGACAGTATTAAGCTAATCACACAGGTCCACTCAGGCAATACACACATTCACTGCTATTGGAGGCTACTCCTTAGCTCTGCAAAAGACAACCCTTTGTACGACTTCAACAAGAACTCTATAAACAGCTATGCTGAAAAGGAGTAGTCCTTCTCCTCACCCTCCTGAATGCCATGCTCAGTTTTGTAAACAGAAAATACCAGGTACAGCAATGAATGGAACAGCCTGGTTTTCACTGCCCCAATCACTGCCCATGCAGTAGGCAATCAGTTCAGGGGGCATTTCATTTTTATTCACACATGGGAAATGGCCATTGCTGGCTGGCCTGCATTTATTGCCCATCTCTAGTTGCCCAAGTGCAGTTGAACATCAACCACACTTCTGTGGCTCTGGAGTCACATGTAGGCCAGACCAGGTAAGGACGGCAGATTTCCTTCCCTAAAGGACATTAGTGAACCAGATAGGTTTTTCCAACAATTGACAATGATTTCATGGTCAGTGGTAGATTCTTAATTCCAGATTTGTTTTTATTGAATTCAAATTTCACCACCTGCTATGGGGATTTGAACCCAGGCCCCCAGAACATCACCTGGGTTTCTGGACTAATAGTCTAGAGATAATATCACTAAACCATTGCCTCCCCTTATGGTGACGTGAAAAGTAGCTGACCTCACATCATTTCACTTCCTCTCCCACTTTCCTGTCACCAGCTGCTGTTGTTCTGCAGTCTATGCAGACATAATTATATCATTCATTACTTAAACCTGACAAATAGAAACACAGAAACTAGAAGCAGGAGGAGGCCATTTTGGCCCTTTGCGCCTGCTCTGCCGTTCATCTTGATCATGGCTGATCATCAAATTCAATATCCCGATCCCCCTTTCCCCCCCATATCCCTTGATCCCTTTAGCCCCACGATTTCTTTGTGAAATCAGACAATGTTTTGGCCTCAGCTACTTTCTGTGGTAGTGAATTCCACATATTCACCACCCTCTGGGTGAAGAAATTTCTCCTGATCTCAGTTCTAAAGGGCTTACCCCTTATCCTCAAACTATGACCTGATCTGGGCACCCCCATCTTTGAGAAACACAAGGTGATGCATTTTGGAGGATGAAATTTAGGTGTGAATTATACCGTAAATGGCAGAACCCTTAGGGACACTGAGGGATCTGGGCATGCAGGTCTGCCATTCTCTAAAAGTGGCAGCATAGGTGGCCAAGGTGATTAAGAAGGCATACGGCATGCTTGCCTTCATCAGCTAGGGCACTGAGCCCCACAGTTGGGAGATCATGTTGCAGTTATATAAAACCTTGGTTCGGCCACATTTGAAGTATTGCGTGCAGTTCTGGTCACCACACTACAAGAAGGGTGTCAAAGCTCTGGAGAGAGTGCAAGGAAGGTTCACTAAGATGTTGCCTGATCTCGAGGGCGTTGACTATGAGGCGAGGTTGAATAAACTAGGATTGCTTTCACTGGAAAGATGGAGGCTGAGGGGAGACCACATAGAGGTCTACAAAATAAT
Organism: Carcharhinus amblyrhynchos; assembly: GCF_965287045.1. NCBI lineage: Eukaryota > Metazoa > Chordata > Chondrichthyes > Carcharhiniformes > Carcharhinidae > Carcharhinus > Carcharhinus amblyrhynchos. Next base: position 13,924,338 of record NC_137339.1, read on the forward strand.
GAGGCAAAGACAGGGTGAATAGTCAGAGACTTTTTCCCAGAGTGGAACTGTCAATTACAAGAGAGCACAGGTTCAAGGTCAGAGGGGAAACATTTAAGGGAGATGTGCAGGGAAAGCTTTTCACACAGCGAGTGGTGGGTGCCTGGAATGCGCTGCCAGAGGGGTGGTGGAAGTAGGCACATTAGCAACATTTAAGAGGCATCTGGAAGGTAGATGAATAGGGAGGAAATAGAGGGAGACGCACCGAGTAAGAGTAGAAAATTTTTTTTTGTTTAGTGAGGGCATCGTGATTGGCATGGGCTTGGAGGGCTGAAGGGCCTGTTCCTGTGCTGCACCGTTCTTTGTTCTATTACTAACATTAACACCTAATCTTTCTCATTCGTTGATTCACAACCACTGCATAGATTTCTTCAAGTGACCTTTCGTCTGTGGGATGACAGTATCTATTTTTGGAATTTAAAACATCTTGCATGGTTGTTAGTTTTATACATTTATTTTATGAATGCTTTCCCGAAAGCTGGAAACTTTTGGGCCTATCCTGCAGACCAGACCATCCATATCATTTTCTCTCTTTCTACTCCAGTTTGGCAGATCATTTTTCAGGTTTTCAGTTGTTTCTGTCTTAATGTCTTTCCTAAGCCCTGTCTGAATGCTTTCATTTTCCTCACTGCACACCTCTTTATATTTTTACAATTCTGGCTACCCTACAGATCTGTCCGGCTGTGGTTAACATCAAACCTTCCCCTTGCAGTGGCCTATGTCTGGTATTCACTTTGTGCTTTATTGGGCATCCAACGATTTAACCGAAGTTACATGTGAGTCATTTGGGTGATTTCTTTTTTCCATCTCCCCGTTTGAAATCAGGACAGTGGCCAGTTAAGGTCAATGCAGGTTGGATATCAGCCCCAGGAGTAACTGGGATTTAAATGTTCCGCTAAGCTGGCAGCATGGGCACCTTGCCAAAGTCTGTTAGCTCATTTCTTACATCGATTCTTGACCAGGTCACTGGACAACAAGCTACAGAATCTTTCCCCACGAGGCGATGGCAGCAAGGATGAAGTCCTAATAGGTTTCTTGTCATTTTCGAGGTCAGTAGGCCCCAAAGGAAAAGTGTTGGCCTCCCCTCACACATATCACGCTTCTCCTCTTCCCCCCAAACCCAACACCACTACCCCACGCCTCCCACCCACCCCTCCACCCATCCACCTTCCTAATCAGAAAACCCCCATGAGACACATCCAGTGATCTATCCCAACACCAATCCCAAACCAAATGCCACCAGAACAGGCGGAAAGTCAGCCAAAGGCATTTTAAGTGATGCGTCAGCCTCTCAAACCACCCTGACGGCAAGCAAGAAATTAACTCAGTGGCATGGTTTCCAGCATAATCCCACTGGCCTGTTAAAGTCTAAATTTTAGGTTATGTTAGGGTAGGCACAGTGGCACAGTGGTTAGCGCTGCTGCATCGCAGCACCAGGGACCCAGGATTGATTCCCGGCTTGGGTCACTGTCTGTGTAGAGTCTGTACATGCTCCCCGTGCCTGCGTGGGTTTCCTCCAGGTGCTCCGGTTTCCTCCCACAGTCCGAAAGACATGCCGGTAAGGTGCTAAATTCTCCCTCAGTGTACTCAAACAGACGCCAGAATGTGGCGACTGGGGGATTTTCACAGTAACTTTATTTCAGTGTTGATGTAAATTGACATGTGACTAATCAATAAACCTTTGTTGCTTCCTAACTTATTCATTATTACATCCAGTCAAAGATTTTCTCAGATTTTATTATAATTTATTATAAATATAAACTTCGTCCTCATTCAAATGTAAGAAAATGGGTGATTTCACCCTGAAAATTGTTCTTAATCTGCCCCAATAGCTGCTCCAAATAATTTAAACATTGCTCAAATCTTTTTCCAATTCTTCTGTGCAATTTCCTGTCATCTGCAGCCTTGATGGAACTTGCCATATTTCCATTTCACTCTTTTGTTTTTACTGCACTGTGTAATTCTTTTTTTTAACCGTGTTTCTTTGCTTTAAAAGTGCCTCCCCTTTGTTCCTTCTCAACAAACACCCTGATACTCACTGAATCATTTATTCAGTACCTTTTACAATTCCTTATAAACCAAGATTTTTATTTAATTAAGGTCTAAAAATAATATACAGTGGCAGTTCAACCTTTGCTTAAAAAAAAGTCTCCAACCATCTTACGTTTGCTGCAACAGTCTGCCTCCAGCCAGCTGTCTAATTTTATACAAGTATTTATACAAGTATCTCAAACTAATGCAGACTCATAGGATGGTATAGCACTAGATTCAGCCACTCTGCCATGTATTTGAAAGATTTATCCAATTATCCCCGCTATCCTGCTCCTTTCCCATTGTCCCGAAAAAGATTCCTCTTTAATGCATTTATCCAATTCCCTTTTGAAAGCTATTGTTAAATCTATGACTGTTTCCTCCACTCTTTCAGGCAATGCACTGCAGATCGTAACAACGCATCAGGTAATTCTTTTTCTCCTTATGTCTCCTCTGGTTCTTATCTTAAATCTATGTCCTCAGGTTACCAACCCTTCCGTTGCTGGAAGGAGTTTCTCTTTATTTATTTTAACAAAACACTTCAATATGAAGCACTGAGGTTGAAGCAGACATTCATACAACTGCTCCTGGACAGTTAGGATATGAGCTCTTGTTCCTGTTTTATGAAAACTGTTTGTTATGTCTATGAACATCGAGGGCCAGAGAACACCATTTAAGTGCACCTAGCAGTGCAGAGATCCATATCCTACAATGTTTGATAAAATCTAAATAACCCAATGGGCCACAAAAGGTTATCATAGGTCTGAGCAACTTTGTCCAATTAAACAAGCAAGAAATTACAAAAGGCCATGAGTGTAGCCCAATCCATCACGCAAACCAGTCTCCCATCCATTGACTCTGTCTACACTTTCCTGCTGCCTCGGTAAAGCAGCCAGCATAATTAAGGACTCCACACACCCTGGAGATTCTCTCTTCCACCTTCTTCCTTCGGGTAAAAGATGCAACAGTCTGAATTCATGTGCCAACTGTCTCAAGAGCAGCTTCTACCCTGCTGCCATCAGACTTTTGAATGGACCTATCTTGCATTAAGTTGATCTTTCTCTACACCCTAGCTATGTCTGTAACTCTATATTCTGCACTCTCTCCTTTCCTTCTCTATGAACAGTATGCTTTGACTGTGCAGCACACAAGAAACAATACTTTTCACTGCATCCCAATACATGTGACAATAATAAATCAAATCAAATCAAATCAAGCCAAGAGGCTTGAACAGCACCATTAGATTGTCAAAAGAACATCTCAAGGTGCATCTTGTGACATTGTTTTTTACATCTGCAAGATAATGAGGGTAAAGAAACAAACTCCTCAGTCATGGTTTCAGATACATCTCCAACAAGGAATCAATCAAAAAATCCATCAAGACACCTTCTTACTTTTATCATGCAAGCCCACCCTCCCCCCCACCCCACCCCACCCTGCACACGCTCCCCCCCCCCTCCACTCCACCACCCACCCGCAAACCAGTCACTCAAAAGGAATGAACAATTTCTCTTCCCAAACTGGTGGCCTCAGCCCAAAGCACGGCTGGGACTCAATAGTTATGCCATGACAGGATTCCAAGATTCAGCACTTTGGGTGTCGATGTGTTTCATCAGTACATGTGTAAATCTGAAAGCACGGAGAACACCAGCTTTCCGATTTGTGAATCAGAATGATATTAGCATTTCTAATGCTCCATTAGATAAGGAATGCAGATAACCTATCAGCCTGAGTAACTTCACTCCCGCTAAACTAGTCCTCTCATTAGGGAACTAGAGAGTAGTGGATACATCAGTCACCATCTTATTGTGGCAGGAGGTTCAGATATGAGCCCGTCTTATAACTCAGGGTCAGGAGTCGTGTGGGTAGGGAACTATCCTGACCTCTGGGGCCCTCCCCACCCACCCCCATCTATGTACCATCTCCAGACCTACAACCCTTTAAGATCTTTCCTCCAATTCTGGCCTCTTGCACACTCTCCCCCTTTCCTCCACCTCTAATGACTCAGGAAGCCCAACTGGAAAGGAATATATTTTATTACAGAATGCAAAATAAAACCATTACTGTGGTGTACACATGCTGATCCGTGCCTATAGTTCAGCAGGCCCAGTCCTGGGCCTGCTTTATAAAGGCTCAGGTTATAAGTTTCAGCTGAACAGGCCACTCACTGCCTGTTACCAGGGGAGCTCATTCTCAATGAGCCCCACAGTGATATCAATCAGTGATTCCCCATGGAACTCACACCAGCATAGCAAACTTGCCATCAGCTGGCTCAGTCAGAAGTTCTAATTTCACTCCCAGGTCACAAGCACAGTGCAAGCATTTCTTGCCCTCCCTTAATTACCTTTGAATTGAGCAACCTGCTCAGCCATTTCATAGGGCAGTTAAGAGCCAACATTGTTGTGGGTCTGGAGTCACATTTAGGCCAGCCCATGTAGGGATGGCTGATTTCCTTCACTAGAGGGCATTAATGAACCAGATGGGTTTTATGACAATTGATTGAAGTTTCATGGTCACCATTACTGAAACATCATTTGAATTTAAATTCCACTAGGTGCTATGGTGGGATTTGAGCCCATGTGCCCAGTACATCAACCTGGGTCTCTTAATTATTAGTCCAGTATATTTCCTCACCCACTTGCCATGGCCTCTCATGTAACACTACATTCTGCACTGTCTTGTTTCCTTCTCTATGAATGGTATGTTTTGTCTGTAAAGCTTGCAAGAAACAATACTTTTCACTGTATGTTAATACATGTGACAATAATAAATCAAATCAAATCAAATTGTATCACTGGAGCTCACCTACATATTTTTTAAAGAATCTGTCCCGTAGGCACCACTGTCAGGACAGGAAGAGCAAGTTAAAGATCACAACTCCCAGCAAAGGAAGCAGGATGGATGTGGAGAAATCTCATGGGGCATTTTAATCCCTCACCTGCCCAGTTTCAGCTGGACAGGCAGGGTTAAAACTTAGCATGTCTTTTGCTCACAATTTACATTGTTCTGAAATCTATAAGAAGGTATCAGAAATACAACAACCTGATGGTCATTTTTGATTGAATTACAAAGCGTCAAATCTGCAGCAGTGAAACGGGTAAATGCAAAACTGCAGACAATAATATTTTTGTCATCTTGCTAATAAGTTCGGACATAAAACAACTAGCAATTTCCAGCTACATTGCAGAGCCCAGTGGGTTTATCTTGGCGAGACTTGAAAGGGCTGTGATAAATTCTAATTGAATTTGACAGGGGATTATGTGGAGGCTTGCATTGTCCTGATCGTATGCGTGTAAGAGAGCCTCAGCAGTCCACTGCAACTCAGTGTCCAAGTTTCCATGGAGAGAAACCACCAACATTTCAGGATGAACCACATTCACCATGGAACCCAACCACACACTACGAAAACGGGTGTCAAATGACCTGCACTGAAAGAATGGTATGTTTCTCAGTTGTTCACAAAGTACATAAGCTAATTTTAAGTATTGGCAAAGGGTCATAGGGACTTGTGTGAGGCATCAAACAGCGGGCAGAGTAACACAGCAAGAGGGATATTTTGTGACTTTAACAATCTACTTAAACTGCTTCTTCTCAGCAGGGACGCATTTTTTTACATATTGCCAAAAAGGTGTTGAGGATATTCTTGTTACATTTAAAGCAGCATTCGATATCATTAGGCTCCCTGGTATAAAAGGGTTTGTCAGGCAAATACATGTCATCCCTAGCTGTGGTATAAACATCAAAATTCAATATTTCAGGATTATGTATCATTCTTTTCCTGTGTACACAAGTTAGCATTTCATTAATACCTTACACTGAGAGCGATACAGTCAAATGAGGGGGTTTTTTCCGATTTTTTTTCCTCTCTTCCTGTAACCCACACCAGGATAACTCTAAGGAAATCTAGGAGTGATTTGGAGATACCCTAGAGGCATTGATTTTCATAGAATCCCAACTTTGCAGAAGGAGGCCATTTGGCCCATCAAGGCTGCACTGACTCTCCAACAGAGCCTCTTACCCAGGCAATACGCCCCTTTTATCCCTGTAACCCCATGCACTTAGCCCACTAATCCCCCTAACCTACACACCTTTGGACACTAAGGGACAATTTTAGCATGGTTAGTTCACCTAATCTTTGGAGTGTAGGAGGAATCTGGAGCACACAGACATGGGGAGAACATGCAGACTCCACACGGACAGTCACCCAAGGCCGGAACTGAGCCCGGGATCCTGGCACTGTGAGGCAGCAATGCTGCCCTGATTTAAACTTGCAATCTGCATGCTTTTATTATCATTTACAATGTTCAAAATTCATATGCACCTTAAAAACTGCACACTGCAATATGCATCTGTGCTCATGAGCACAGGAATAACATAAAATTATTATTGGCGTCTGGTTCTAATAGGTCAAACTTGCAGACAACTCTCAATGCTTATTGGTTGCGTACCTTTCTGGGGAGGATGGGAATCCGGCATATCCAACATTGTTTAAAGTTGCTCTCCGTTTTTTTGAAAGGAGGTGTTCTGTGCTTGTGGATGGGTGAGGCGCATGGGAGAAATATCTTCATTTCTCCTTTTTCAGCTCCTCTACAAAGCTGCTAAGAAACTACAATTTCCTTTGGCAGTACGATTTGCTACTACTTATTCAATAACCCCGCCATTAAGGGAGCCAGGGAGGTTGTGAATGTGGACAAAATTGGCTGAGAACATGAAAACACTGTCAATCTTAATGGCGGGGCCACATTAACATAGCATAGGGCCAGCAAAATGGGTAATCTGGCTGCCTGGCAACAGACTATAGTCAGGGGCCTGTGGGAATATCCTCCTGGCCTGGAGGCAGTGTTTAAACTAACACTTACCATTGGGAGTTGGCAGCTACTGCCTTTGATAAACAACCAGGAATTCCACAGTTTGGACCTCCTGTAGCATTCAATTGTTCAATTGATCTGTGTTTGATCATGTTAGTCTGCTGACCTATCTACGTTCACTTTGCTCAACTGATTAAGCCTGACTAGAGCCTCTTAGAGCGGAAGTAAACAGAAGCTGCCAGAAAGACCTGAGAAGCCAGATCTTTGAACATGCGTGTAGAAATATCCTGTGACTGCTGAGGTTTTTAGAAACACTGGATATAAACCTGACTTAGAATTAATGTCATCTCTGCATTGCTCTGAGACAGAAACATAGAAACATAGAAATAGAAGGAGGCCATTCGGCCCTTCGAACCTACCATTTGTTTTGGTCATGGCTGATCATCAAATTCAATATCCTGATCCCACCTTCCTTTCCATTTCTTTTGATCCCTTTAGCCCCTACAGCTATAGAAATAAGATCATGGCTGATCTAACACTCACTAAGTTCACTTTCCTGCCTTATCTTTGTAACCTTTAATTCCCCTACTGATTTTATTTATCCATTTCACAGGACGTGAGCGTCACTGGGTCGACATTTATTGCCCATTCCTGACTGCCCTCCATTTCAGCGAGCATTTGAGAATCAATCACATTGCTATGGATCTGGAGACTCATATAGGCCAGACCTGGTAAGGACTATATATATATATATATATATAGAACAAACAAGCAAGTACATTCCCCATCTTACAGTTCAATTTATGCACAATACCAATGATGTTATCAAGCTTTGACTTTAGGATGTTCATTAGGCCCCTGCCTGCCTTTAAAATGAAATGAGACAGGAATGGGTTTGGACTGGATTTGGGATGCCTGAGCTTGATAGCTTAAATCGCTCCCAGTGGATGGGGAAGGGTAGTTAAGATCAGAAGGCCCACTTGATATCTGTGGATTCAAAATTGGCTCAGTTGTCGGAGAGAGAGGGTAATGACAGAAGGTTGCTTCAGTGACTGGAACAGAAAGAAATCCCACAACACCAGCTTAAAGTCCAACTAGTTTATTTGTAGCAAATGCTGCAAGCTTTTCGAACAGGCTGTCCCTTCATCAGGTGGCTGGGAGTTCTGATCACACACAGGGCACAAAGACACAAACTCAATTTACATGCACAATGATTGGAATGTGAGTCTTTACAGCTAATCAATTCTCAAAGGTACAGACAATGTGAGTGGAGAGAACTTTAAGCACAGGTTAAAGAAATGTGTATTGTTTCCAGATAGGAAAGTTAGTGAGATTTTGCAAGTCCAGGCAAGTTGTGGGGGTTACAGATAGTGTGACATGAACCCAAGATCCCAGTTGAGGCCATTCTCATGTGTGCGGAACTTGGCTATCAGTCTCTGCTCAGTGACTCTGCGCTGTTGTTTGTCATGAAGGCCGCCTTGGAGAATGCTTACCCGAAGATCAGAGGCCAAATGCCCGTGACCACTTGAAAGTTTGTGGCATTTGCTACAAATAAACTAGTTGGACTTTAAGCTGGTGTTGTGGGATTTCTTTCTGTTTTACCCCAGTCCAACGCCGGCACCTCCACATCAGCATCTGGAAGCCAGTGTCCAGTGGCGTACCACAGGGATCTGTGTTGGACTCCTATTATTCCTCATTTATATAAATGACATTGATGATGATGTGAGGGGGTAGGATTAGTAAATTTGCAGGTGACACAAAGATTGGATGGGTGGTTAACAGTGGGGCAGAGTGTCTTGGGCTGCAAGAAGATATAAATGGAATGGTCAAATGAGCAGATAAATGGCAGATGGAATTTAATCCTGAAAAGTGTGATGTGATATACTTTGGCATAATTTGACAAGAAGGTACTTAATGAATGGTAGGACGCTAGGATGTTCTGTGGAACAAAGAGAACTTGGCGTGTTTGTCCACAGATCTCTGAAAGCAGAAGTGCATGTCAGTTGCATAGTGAAAAAGACATATGGAACACTTGAGTTTTTCAGTCGAGGCATAGATTACAAAAGCAGGGAAGTCATGTTGGAGTTGTATCGAACTTTGGTGAGGCCACAGCTGGCGTACTGTGTGCAGTTCTGATCACCACATTATTGGAAGGATGTGATTGCACCGGACAGGGTGCAGAGGAGATTCACCAGGATGTTGCCTGGGATGGAACATTGAAGCTATGGAGAGAGTAGGCTTGGGTTGTTTTTGTTGGAGTAGAGAGGACTGAGGGGTGACCTGATCAAGGTGTTCAAGATCAAGATTTCGAGAGACGTGGAAAGAGTGGATAAGAAGCAGCTGTTTCCCTTAGTTGAAGGATCAGTCATGAGGGGACATAGGTTCAGGGTGAGGGGCAGGAGGGTAAGGGGGAATGTGAGGAAAAATCTTTTTACCCAGAGGGTGGTGATGGTCTGGATTGCGCTGCCTTGGAGGGTGGTAGAGGCGGGTTGCCTCATATCCTTTAAAAGGTATCTGGATAAGCACTTGGCACAACATAACATTCAGGGCTATGGGCCAAGTGCTGACAGATGGGATTAGGTGGGAGTTCAGGTGTTTCGAATGTGTCGGTGCAGACTTGATGGGCCGAAGGGCCTCTTCAGCACTGTATGATTCTATCATTCTCTGTTTCCTATCACTTCCATGATTAAAGCACAAGCTGCAAAATCCAGCCAAAATTCCACAGGAGTGGTACTGAGTCTATCAACTTTAAAGTTTTAAGTTTATTATTAGTGTCACAAGTAGGCTTACATTAACACTGCAATGAAGTTACTGTGAAAATCCCCTAGTCGCCACACTCTGGCATCTGTTCAGTTACACTGAGGGAGAATTTAGCACAGTCAATGCACCTAACCAGCATGTCTTCTGGACTGTGCACCTGGAAGAAACCCATGCAGACACGGGGAAAACACACAGACTCCACACAGACAAGCCGTGAATTGAACCCGGGTCCTTGGCACTGTGAAGCAGCAGTGCTAACCACTGTGCCACTGTACTGCCCCTTGTCCCTGTCACACGTGTTGTCTGGGAAATGGGGGTCAAGCTGTGGGTGGGCAGGAAGTCACAACCACAGTCTGGTTACATCATTCTAGTAAAGGCAGAGGCAGTAATTACAGGAATTTATAAAAATTGTTGGATGTTCATACATGTTTTCTGTCCGCACGCTTTGCAGAGAACATTCATCTTTTATTGTGTCAGATTTCCTCTCGTTGACAATAAGCTGTGTCAAAAAAGGCTAATCAGTAGGTTGGTAGGAAATGCTGGCCCGATAAACAATAGATTGTGATACAACAGGCAAAGCAAGAGATTGAAAAGCTGCTGTGATTTTGGGAAATAAGGAAGAAATAATAGGAAGAGAGTCATGTAGTGAAGAGTAATTTATAGGGCTGTAAATGTAGTTCTGCAGTGATATTAAAAGGGAATGTCAAGGAAGTAACTATAAAAGGCAAGGATCTCTACTTTCTGTGGGGACTTCCTGATCTCTCTCAGAGAATTGAGTGGAAGTTCACTGGAATCCGGAGAGACAATGTAAACAGTCATTCATGCAAATCTCTACAGGTTTTCCACAATAATACAGTGAGAGATTGCAGGAAAACCCTTATTCTCTCCAACTCCTCACTGAAATTATTGACAACGACCTCTAACAATATACACCAGCCAGCTGTGAGGCAGCAGTGCTAACAACTGTACCAAAGAACCACCCCACTTGCTGCTTTCTCACAATTGACACTAGTTCACAATCCATTCTGCCACTTGTCTCGTGACATATTTAGTCTCCTTTCATAAACATTTGATTTGATTTTTTATTGTCACATGTATTAACATACAGTGAAAAGTATTGTTTCTTGCACGCTATACAGACAAAACATACCATTCATAGAGAATGAAACGAGAGAATGCAGAATGTAGTGTTACAGTCACACCTAGAGAAAGATCAATTTAATAAAGGAATGACATTACCTATTTGGCAATTCTCTGGCACTATACCTTTTCCTAACAAATTATCGAGTATACGTTGTAATGCCTCTCCAGATCCCCTAGATTTTTTTTCAAATAAGTGAATTCAAGCCATCTGCACCAGTAGTATTATCCTCTTTGAGATTGTTTCATTTATTTAAGATGCTCCATTCTTTATTTTAAATGCAGTTATCTCTTTGTTCACCTCATCATTCAATATCATATCTACATGTTCTAACTTTGTGGCAAATAGCAAAGTGAAATAATTTGTTTGCATTACCATGGGAGCACAGTTGTTAGCACTGCTGCCTCACATCGCCAGGGACCCAGGTTCAGTTCCTGGCCTGGGTCACTTTCTGTGCGGAGTCTGCATATTCTCCCCATGTCTGCATGGGTTTCCTCTGGGTACTCCGGTTTCCTCCCACAGTCCAAAAGGCATACTGGTTAAGTGTGTTGATCATGTTAAATTCTCACTCAGTGCAGCCAAACAGGTGCTGGAGTGTGGCAACTAGGGAATTTTCACAGTAACTTCATTGCAGTATTAATGTAAGCCTACTTGTCACACTAATAAATAAACATTGATATCGGCATATAAATTGACATTTGAAGCCTCAAAATTATTCCAAAAAATGGGGAGTCAATTTATATCCTGAATTTAAATGTGAACCACTGGCATGAATGTGAATGGTCACCATCTTTGCCTTCCACCACGCAGGGTTTATTCTGTATGACAGTGTCTTAAACTCCCTTGCATCACCACAACATAACCCTTATAGCCTACTTGAACACGAGTACCCGTAAGGAACTGGTATGCAAAGTATCTAATTATGGGTTGAAAAATTAAGACTAACTACTAATGCAAGCATGGAATGTCACAACTGAAAGCGAGGAGGGGTTTATTTAAACATAAATGAAAGAACATATATTAGTATATGGAAAAACATGATTTTGGGGGTTGAATATGTTAAGGCCCAAACTCATCACATGACCATACCTGCCAAGCATCCCAATAAAACCCTACACTACAAAATCCCTGGGGAAAACAGTAAAACAGCATTAGTTTAAGTTAAAACCAACATTCTAGCCTTGGTGTTTTGTGAAGTCGGCCTAGACCCTATGTTTTACATTTGATTTTGGCACTGGTGAGCATAAGATGTTTCACTGCAGGTATGATTCAAGTAACCCACTAGGAAGCTTTTATCAAACAAAGCTTATTTAAGAACACAGTTAGAATATAACAGAAAGAATCAGCATAATTTTTACCAATTATAAGACTTAAACATGACATAGTGTAATTCATAACAGCTAGCTATCTCTGTTGTTCCAATTTCAAAAGATACCCCACAGACATATACTCTTCTTCAAATTTAGTTACCATTAAAAACAAATATGCTCATTGGATGCTGGATTTTCATTTTTACACTTCTCAACAGAAGTTTACAAAGAAGGATTTATCCTCAAAATAGCAAAGTCTCAGAGAAACTTACGTCTCTGACAGCTTCTAGTCTCCAGACTTCAGAGAGGGGGAAATAAGAGAGACATTGCTCTCTCTTGACTCAAGAGCCAGCATTTAAGCTTGAGCATTCAGTGAAAAGCTCAGTTTCCCCATCACATGACCATACCTGCTAATCATCCCAATGAAGCCCCACTCTGCAAAATCCCAGGGGAAAAATAGCAGAACAGCATTAGTTCAGATTAAAACTAACATTCTTGTCATTAGAAACAATAATGCTGTTGCAACAACAATACAGGATGCTGGTAGACACTATGGGTCTCAATGCAAATAAAAAACTGCTATAACAGATCTTGCAGAAGAACATGGTTCAAATACATTTCTTAAAGGCACAGTATTGTCACAAATAAATGGGATCATCTTATACACCAGATCTACCTAGACACCTCGATCTATGGTAGCTTTAAAAAACATTGCCACGATGCTGGTCCTGAACTTCCAATCAAATTAGGCAATAACATAAATTTCTCTAATTGCATCCACTTCCAGGCCTTTGAACAAACGCCAAAATTTAAGCTTGTTCTTTTGGACACAAGGGCACTATTGGCACATGTTAAAAGCTTTTAAATTTCATATTTAAAAAACTAAAAAGACAACTACTGTGCACCAATCTAACTAGAAAATGATTCTGCATATTTTCTTGAAGGCTGCCTTATAGATGTTGGTTTCTTGAAGTTACGTTCAGTTATTGAAAATCAGGTGACTTACAGATAATGACTGAAACACTGCTAAATTTTTTTTGTGATAAAAATTGTGTAATTTTAAAATAATTTCCAGCTGCATTAATCAAATTTCTCCAATTTATCACTTAAAACATATAATGAGGGATTAATTTTACATCTGAATTTTTTTTTTAAGAAATCATATTTTAAAATGCTGTCTGATGGGACATCATGGTGGAACCGTGGTTAGCACTGCTGCCTCACAATGCCAAGGACATGGGTTCAATTCCAGCCTTGGGTGACTTGTCTGTGTGAAGTCTGCGCGTTCTCCCTGTGTCTGGGGGGGTTTCTGTCAGTGCTCAGGTTTCCTCCCACAGTCCAAAGATGTGCAGGTTAAGCAGATTGGCCATGCTAAATTGCCCCTTAGTGTCCAAAGATATGTAGTTTGGGGGGATTAAGGGGGTAGATATGTGGGGTTACAAGGGAAGGGTGGGAGGGCCTGGGTAAGATGCCCTATTGGAGAGTCAGTGCAGATTCAGTAAGTTAAATGACCTCCTTCTGCACTGTAGACGTCCTATGATTCAATGACACTCACTCAGACAGATTTTAAGTTTCGTGCTTTGCAAATGAAGTTGAGTACAAAACTGAGAAAAACAGATTCTCTCTGACCCAATTTTGGAACAAATTAATGCCTCGATTGCAAACGGTGCCCAAAGAGGAAACTCTACCCTTTGTCATTGATATCGCAGTTTGCATTTTCTGAGACAATAAGGTATGATCCTTCAAATTCTTTAGAGGTCTGGCCCCAAAATATTTCACCATTCCTCTCCCAGCTCCACCTCTATTCCCTGTCTCTGGTTTATAATTTGTTTCCCATTCCCTTGTACCACTATCAGATATCAAAGTTTTAGCCATCCATACATCAAAATAATTCTGTCTTATTAGCTCTCTCCCTGCTGTCAAAAGGTTCTCGAATGCTCCAAACATACCTCAGTGGTGTGCGATGGATAGTTTTGTACTCCAAGGTGTTCATGATCATGGCATCCACTTGAGAACAATTGCTATGTAGCCTCTTGTTCTATCTTATCCCCAATATTTCACCATTAATGCTACAGTTTAAAGTTGATTTATTAGTGTCACAAGTAGGCTTCCATCTACACTGCAATGAAGATATTGTGAAAATCCCCTAGTCGTCACATTCCGGTGCCTGTTCGGGTACACTGAGGGAGAATTTAGCATGGAGGGTGCACCGAACTAGCACTTCTTTCAGATTAGTGGGAGGAAATCAGAGCACCCAGAGGAAACCCAAGCAGACACAGGCAAAAAATGGAGACCAACACAGACAATGACCTAAGCTGGGAATCAAATCCAGGTCCCTGGTGCTGTGAGGCAGCAGTGTTAACCACTGTGCCCTGGTGTGGGAGTGCCATCATCACACAGACTGCAAGAAAGTAGCTCAATACAATATTCTTGAGAGCAGTTAGGTATGGCATTAAATGCTGGCCTTGCCAGTGACAGCCACACCCCACAAATGACTAAATAAATTAAAGAAAAAACTATATTGTTTTCAGACTTGCACAGATTCTCAGTTTAAATTGAGATGAATTGTAGATGTTCAGACAATAAGCAGTGCTTACCACTGTGCCACCATGCTGCCCCAGGTGAAGAGAAATCTGCATCAGAAATCTGGAAGAGATTTGTAAGTCTTTTGTTTTGTGTATATATATTTATATATATATATGGGAATGTCTTCACCTATCCTCAATCTGACAAAAAAAGCATAGATATCTAATTCATTATCTTCAACTACGTCTAACATTTTCTTCACAGCTCTACTCCAACTTTCTGAGAGAAACAATTGAAACATTCAATTGGCCACCTGGGTATTGTCAAATAGTTTCAGATCAGGCACTTGATTGCAAGGCAAGCTATTACCCTTCATCCTGAAGGAATATTCACTCCCTTTGAAGTCTATCTTTGTGGTCTATAAACCAGCCACAAATCTGCAAAGGTTTTATTTCGCAATTTTTCTCTCAAAGATGTGACCAACCTGGAAAAAAAGACTCCCTGAGATGTTGAATGATGTAAAGTGGAAAGCAACATGGAAAATGGATCACTTCAGTCTCAACATCTAACAGAATAAAGGAGGATTAATTAAAATGCTTTATTAACCTCCCTCATGAGCCCTACACGAGAGACTAACTATACCGAACCTGGAAAGATATGGACAACGGAATTTTACCACCCTACATGCCACGGAATCTGACTGAGTGAGGGGCGGACAACGGAAATATCCATTGATCTCGAGCGGGAATTTTCAGTTTCGCTAGGGATGAATTTTCCCTTCCCACCTGCCACAGGAATTGTAGCAGGTGGAACACAGACCATGCAAAAATCCATTGACCTCGGGTGGGATTTTCCAGTTTCGGAATGAGCACAGCCAGAAAATCCCAGCCACAATGTTACAACTCTGAATAGGTATCATACGTATAAATAGGGCATGATCTTTACTGCCTCAAAAGCATAAACAAACCAAAGTTCTGGTGAGCCAATAACCGCTGAAGATTGGTCCTTTCTGACTTTGAATGCTTTGTCGCAACTGGGGAAAATTTTTAAGAAACAAAAAAGGAGTTGATTGGAGGCAGACAGCTGGAGAAATGAGATGCGAATTAGCCTATCTGTGGAAAACAAGTATTTTACATGTATGATTAAAGAACTGTAGAAGTGATAACTTCAAAGTGGAGAGATAATGAAGTTGACATGTACCTGCCAAAACCAGACTCCACGGAGTGTTAAAATTAAAGAGAAAGAAATGGTATAACAGTAAAACACAAAGAAGAAAAGGGAGAGAGACAGCTAACATCAGAATGCCAACAAGTTGCAGGTACAGTCTCCCATCCATTGAGTCTGTCTTCACTTCCCGTTGCCTCGGCAAAGCAGCCAGCATAATTAAGTACCCTGGGCACCATGCCATTCTCTCTCTTTTACCTTCTTTTGTCGGGAAAAAGATACAAAAGTCTGAGGTCACACAACTGCCTCAAGAACAGCTTCTTCTCTGCTGCTATCAGACTTTTGAATGAACTTACCTTGCATTAAGTTGATCTTTCTCTACACCCTAGCTATGACTGTAACACTACATTCTGCAGTCTCATTTCCTTCTCTATGAACGGTATAGTGCGCAAGAATTAATACTTTTCACTGTATGTTAATACATGTGACAATAATAAATCAAATCAAATCTAAGAGAAACAGTCACTATCTGGCTTCATTGGGCCAGAAGTCTGTTTTTCTCAAACGTGGCCACCTTAACCTGGTTGTGGTAATTATTTGCTTGATTTAACTCATGAAGTTACTTAACATTGGATGCTATTTGGGGAAAAGGGTGTCTCAAAGTTCAGCTAAACGTATATAATTTGGGGGCCAAGGGGTAGTTTCATGTAAAATTTTGTGCATAGACATCAGTATCCTAAAGTCATAGAGTATTGTAGTCCTTCTTGTCGTGTGTGTTTTTGATTTTCTTTTAAGTTAATAAATATCCTTTTTTAATTGTTTACACAACGACTGGACTGTTTCATCACTGGGTTCTATCTCATTTCTTACATAATGCAAAAAAAAACAACACTACGAACCGATGTTCCAAGTTATCTTCTGGGTTTTGGGATACCCTCATATTTAATATCAGCATGGCTCATAACAAATATTGGGAGCATTTGGCCAGGATTTTGGAAAGCATAATTCCTTGTACGTAGGGAATTTGTGACTTTTTAAATGGAGCGAGAGTGAAGAAAACATGGAACCAAGTGTGTAAGTGTGTGATTTAAACTAAGGTGACTGCAAAAATGGATCTGACTGGCTAAGACTTGTTTGGGAGTAGACAATATAGCCTTGAAAAGTGGATATAATCATAGAATCCCTACAGTGCAGAAAAGGTCATTCATCCCATCAAGTTTGCAGGTACTCTCTGACAAGAGTATCTTACCCAAGCCCTCTCCCTCACCCTATCACCATTAACCCCATGCATTTCGCATGGCTAATCCATCTAACCTAGACATCTGGGGACACTAAGGGGCAATTTAGCTTGGCCAATCCACCTAACCCACATGTCTTTGGACTGTGGGAGGAAACCCACACAGACAAGGGGAGAATGTGCAAACTTCGCACAGGCGATGACCCGAGCTGGGAATCGAATGCAGGTCCCTGGAACTTTGAAGCAACAGTGCTAACCACTATGCTACCGTGCCGCCCAATCAATTCTATCATTTATTATGAGAATTGAACTTATAAGTTTTCAAGAGGACAAGAATCTATCTACCCCTGCCTTAAAAATATGCTTGTATGGGGCATTGGTGAGACCACATCTAAAAAACTGTGCGCAATTTTGGTCTCCTTATTTAAGGAAGGATGTATAAGCGTTGGAGACGGTTCAGAGTAGGTTTGCTATTGTTACCTGGAATAAACAGGTTGTCTTGCAAGGATAGGGTGGACAGGCTGGGTGTATCTCTATTAGGGTTTAGAAGAGCGAAGGATGACTTTATTAACATGTATAAGATCCTGAATGGTCTTGACAAGGTGGACTTGGGAATGTTGTTTCCTCTTGTGGATGAGTCCAGAACTAGTGGGCACTGTTTTAAAACTGGGGGGTCACCTTTCCAGGACAGAAGTGGGATTTGTTTTCTCTCAGAGGGTTGTATAACTTTAGAAATCTCTGCCTCAGAAGGCTGTGGAGGTGTGGTCATTGAATACTTTTAAGGCAGGGGTAGATGGATTATTATCAGGCAAAGGAATGAAAGGTTACTGGGGATAGACGGGAAAGTGTAACTCGAAATAGAAACAGATCAGCCATGATCTCATTGAATTGTGGAGCAGGATCAAGTGGCTGAATGACCCATTGAATGGCAGAGCAGGCTCAACAGGCTGAATGTGCCCCTATTTTGCATGTTTATCTGAGATATAAGAGCGAATAAATTATTTTTATTGAGAAAAGAAATTGAGGTGAAGATAACAGTGCAGGTCACCAACATCATTTAGAAAATGGCCAAATTCTCTAACCGTTCACACTGGCGTGATTCTCTGGTCCCATTGGCAGTGCACCCCCTGCCAAGCATTTCCCAGCGGCATGGTGTACCTTCACTGGGAATTCTCACTGGCAACAACAGGACCAGAGGATCCCACTGCCAAGAAGAATGCTGAGCAGAGATTGGAGAATCTCGCCCATGATGCATCATTGATTAGGTGACCCAAGGCCAATACTGGATCTGTTCTCTTTGAGGACAGCACTCTAAACAAAATATGAAGGAACATGCTTATCTTTGTGCATTAGAATATATTTCCTGAGCTCAGACTTCTCACAGAACTAAAGCACCTTGAACATTATTCAATATGGGATAACAAGGGTTCTGTTTTCTGAAGTTGCCAAAGATTCAAATCAATTGAATTCTTATCCTTTACAATGAGAATATGGATCCGGAGTGTGGTGACTGGGTGATTGTCACAGTAACTTTTGATTTGATTTGATTTGATTTATTATTGTCACGTGTTAACATACAGTGAAAAGTATTGTTTTTTGCACGCTGTACACTCAAATCATACCATTCGTAAAGAAGGAAATGAGAGAGTGCAGAATGTAGTGTTACAGTCAGAGCTAGGGTATAAAGAAAGATCAACTTAATGCAAGGTAAGTCCATTCAGAAGTCTGACTGCAGCAGGGAAGAAGCTGTTCTTGAGTCGGTTGGTACGTGACCTCAGACTTTTGTATCTTTTTCCCGATGGAAGAAGGTGAAAGAGAGAATGTCCAGGATGTGTGGGGTCCTTAATTATGCTGGCTGCTTTGCCGAGGCAGCAGGAAGTGTAGACAGAGTCAATGGATGGGAGGCTGGTTGACTTCATTGCTCTTCATTGCAGTGTTAATGCAAACCTACTTGTGACACTAATAAATAAACTTAAACAAGTAAGTAAAATTCTTAATCAGTTGTAAGAAAAATTGCACAAGATATTGATGTTTAAAAAATAGCTACATGTCCTGTAGTTAACTTAATGCCTCAGTGTTTTCTGTCACCTTCGGACCTTGCTGAAAGAGGCGCAGTTTCAGGAATTTCTGGCTCACAAGACAGAAATTCTTGCATGTTAAGACAAGGTCAGTTCAAGGCTTTTTAAAATGGTGGCAGATGGTCATCATCATTTTCCCGATAATGAACTTTTTGAGAAGTTTCAAACATGTGATTTAGATTTAGGTTGTCTGAGGAGGCAAGACTCTTTATATGGTCTGCGAGTTTCTTTTCTTGTTCATTGTTCCTCCCTGTTCCATTTCAACTTTGTCGAAGCAAAGTTAATGATACTTCCTTGTC
Source organism: Carcharhinus amblyrhynchos (assembly GCF_965287045.1). Taxonomy (NCBI): domain Eukaryota; kingdom Metazoa; phylum Chordata; class Chondrichthyes; order Carcharhiniformes; family Carcharhinidae; genus Carcharhinus; species Carcharhinus amblyrhynchos. The sequence continues at coordinate 13,943,731 of NC_137339.1, forward strand.
AGTAACTTTCTCAGCCTCCCAAAGCACAGCAGGATTAGGAGAAAGGAAACAGTAAATTTAGTGTACGGTTTGATCTCATTCTCTAGATATTCCATGAGTTTTGAAGTGGCGAGGTGCTAAACCTTCATCTTGGAAGTCAAGTTGAAGGCGGAATAGTGAAGCACGTCAGCATTTGATACAGACTAAAAGCAGAATTGAGTGCCCCTGCCTTTGAACATTTGAGCCATCAAAGGAGCAGGCATTGAGAATCTATCAAATCCTGAAGTAAATATGATGAACTGCACAATAAAAAGCAAAGGTTTACTCCATGGGACTTGCCATTTCCTTGCCATCCTAGAGGAAGGAAACTGTTTTCAAAAACCTTAAAAACTTATCTTGAGGTAACATGACAACAGTGGTCGAAGGCTGATTTTAAATTCCTAGCATGAAGCCTTCTGGGAGGAGAAGTGGGGAAATTATATAAAGTGTTAGCACCAGTTTAATCAGATGAAGGGATATCAGAAGACGAAAATGTCTTAATTCAGGACTATCTGAAATAAAATGTTACTAGATATTAGGCTACGTCAAGCATTAGCCTCCGGGTCAACTTATTCGAATGAAGTGGATGTTAATTTGTATTATTGCGAGTACCAGATTAAGGACTGTAGCTATTGACTAATGGAGGCGTGTTGAGCTTGAGGCCATATTGAGTTACCATTATTATTAGCCATTATAAAATTGCAATTGCCTTAAAACATTTGCTTTCATTATTTATAATAGATTTGGGTGTTCTGTTCTGCATCCAATTTCTTTCCATATCTTTGTCCTTTGAGTCTCATCAAGAATTTCTGTAAAAAATAATAATAAAAAAGATTGGATATAAAACCAATTCAATCAATTCTAGAGATGAGATGAATCAGACAAGCCCCCAAATCAGGGACGAACTGCCTTAATGATTATAGGGGAGCAGAATCATCAGAATGTTTAATGTTTTACAGGCCATTGGCATGATGGAGTGAAAAATAACAATATAACAATTAATTTAATGTAATTCCTTTCAGAAAATAACTTTAAAAATACATGGTGAAAAGACAAGTTGCGTAACTAACAATTCAGAACAAAACAAACTGTTCCAATGTTAAATTTGCATGAAAAAGATGCCAAATTTAAACCAATTTAACAAAAGAACTACCAGAAAACAGTAAGTGATATCAAATTCGTTTTTGACCATTTTAGTTTAACTTGAATTTGATTTTAATGTAGAACTTGTTTTTCAGATTTTGAACTGTCTTTGAACCTTGTGTGTGGCCTGGTAAACAGTGGTTGGCTCCGCTACCTCACAGTGCCAGGGACCCAGGTTCGCTTCATGGCTTGGGTCACTATGTGGAGTCTGCACATTCTCCCCTTGTCTGCGTGGGTTTCCTCCAGGTGCTCCGTTTTCCTCCCACAGACCAAGAGATGTCCTGGCTAGGTGCATCAGACATGCTAAATTCTCCCTCAGCGTATCCAAACAGTCACCGGAGTGCGGTGACTAAGGAATTTTCACAGTAACTTTGTTAATGTAAGTCTACTTGTGACACTAATAAATAAACCTAAACAGAAAGAAAGTACCCCTGCCTTTGAGAGACAGTGGCAAAATCATGCTCATCAGCTCCTTGAACAAGCTTTTGGTTGTTAGGTCTAATGTCACTTCATTGTTTCACGATTGCTCCTGTGACCAATGTTTTGGGACATTTTTAAAAGATGCTATTTAAAATGCAAGTTGTTGTTATTTGACCAGTAGAAATTTCATACTGTACCATTTGGAAAAAGGAAGAGCATCAATTGAGATTCAAATGATACTATTTTGAAATGATCCCAGTGCTATATGGGTACAGGATCAGAATATTAAATCATTTTTGGATACCAGAGGCTTATATTAGGGCATGTCATAGAATCATAGAATCCCCACAGTGCATAAGGAGGTCATTCAGCCCATCAAGTCTGCACCAACTGTAACAGAGCATCTTACCCAGGTGCATCCCCCCCACCCCCCCACTCCATTGCCTTAACCCCACACATTTATTCCACTAATCCCTACCTACACATCTTGGGACACCAAGACGTGATTTAGCATGACCTGATCCATCTAACATGCACATCTTTGGACTGTGAGAAGAAACTGTAGCACAAACCAGAATTGAACCTGGGTGCCTGGTACTGTGAGGCAACCCTATCATTACATTCATTACAGGAACCTCGATTTGTCTGGAAATCCTACTTTTCCTTTCAGGATTTTTTTCCTTATGTTTTCTACCAAGATTCACAACGTAAAAATAGTTTAAATTCTTCATTGTTTTTAAATTGATGATAACATATAAGCAGACCAATAATACAGAACAGAATCTCTACACTGACATTCATCATGATGTACAGCATGATAATAACATGCTAAGCATTGTACCAGGAGTAATCACAAGGAATCAGAAGATTTAATTCTGACTCTGCGAACTCTCTGTTTATTCATAACTTCTTCCTTCAGTGTAAAAGAACTTGTGCCTCTACAAACAGAATTGAAATTATGACAAATGTGCTCAGCCAGGGAGAATTGTTTTAGATGCAACTTGCAGCAGCATCATAAATGTCCTTGTGAAGCTCTTCTCAGACATTTTTCGCACATTCGTGTCTTATATACAGGCAATAAGCTGGGTAGTCTTTGTGATCTTATTTACACTGTTACTGCACATTACAGCTCATTGAGGTTCTTTGCCCATAATGTAACACAACAGGGGCTTCTGTGCCTCTCGTGCCTTTAATGTGAAAACAAATCTCACAGAGGCAGACTGAGATTAAGAAAGGAGAACAAGGGGCAAAACATTATCCTAGAGTTGACAAAACTCACTGATTCATCATTAGAATACAAGTGCTTTGAAATTGGGAAACTCTGATGTAAAAATGTGCAGTGCTTCCAAAGTTAAAGTTAATTAGTTACATATGGACTTACATTAACACATTGAAGTTACTGTGAAAATCCCCTAGTTGCCACACTCCGGCGCCTATTCAGGTACACTGAGAGAGAATTTAGAATGGCCAATGCACTTAACCAGCACATCTTTCGGACAATGGGAGGAAACCAGAGGAAACCCATGCAGACACGGGGAGAACGTGCAAGGTCTGCACAGGCAGTGACCCAAGCCAGGAATCGAACCAGGGATCCTGTGAGAGAGCAGTCCTCCCTCCATGCCGTGTGTGTGTGTGTGTGTGTGTCTGATACCCAATGCTGGGTCAGATGCTAGCCATGGTTGTGGCATGTGTCCTTCAGTCAGTATGTGTGACAATGGACAGATTGTAACAAAAATCAACCTCTCGAGCTGATTTGACGCCTGTTCTGCAAAACTGGATTTCACAGATCCATGAACATAAGAACATAAGAAATAGGAGCAGGAGTAGGCCATCTAGCCCTTCGAGCCTGCCCCGCCATTCAATAAGATCATGGCTGATCTGTCGTGGCTCAGTTCCACTTTCCCACTTTCTCCCCATAACCCTTAATCCCCTCTCTTATCAAAAACCCATCAACCCGCGTCTTAAAAATATTTAGCGAGGCAGCCTCCACCACTTCAACGGGCAGAGAATTCCAGAGATTCACCACCCTTTGAGTGAAGGAGTTCCTCCTCAACTCCGTTCTAAACCGCCCCCCTTTTATCTTGAGGCTGTGCCCCCTAGTCCTACTGTCTTTTTTGAGCGGGAAGAGTCTCTCCACCTCTATCCTATCCATCCCATTCATCATCTTATACGTCTCAATGAGATCTCCCCTCATTCTTCTAAACTCTAACGAGTACAAGCCCAGTTTATTCAGCCTCTCCTCATAGCTCAACCCCCTCAACTCCGGTATCAGCCTAGTAAACCTCCTCTGCACTCCCTCCAAGGCCAAAATATCTGCGCAGGTGCGGCGCCCAAAACTGCACACAGTACTCCAGCTGCGGCCTCACCAATGCCCTATACAGCTGCAGCAAGACCTCCCTACTTTTATATTCAATCCCCCTCGCTATGAAGGCCAGCATCCCATTCGCCTTCCTGACCACCTGCTGCACCTGCAAGCTGGGTTTTTGCGACTTATGCACAAGGACCCCGAGGTCCCTCTGCACCGTCGCCTGCTGCAGTTTTTCGCCCCGTAAGTAATAGTCCTTCCTACCATTCTTCCTACCAAAGTGGACCACCTCACACTTGCCAACATTAAATTCCATTTGCCATTTCCTGGCCCATTCGCCCAGCCTATCTAGATCCTTCTGCAGACTCTCCACACCCTCCGCACAATTTGCCGTTCCCCCAATCTTGGTGTCATCAGCAAATTTCGACACCCTACACTCGGTTCCCTCCTCCAGATCATCTATATAAATGGTAAAAAGCTGAGGCCCCAGCACCGACCCCTGGGGCACTCCACTAGTCACCATCCTGTTGATCAAGTTTGCAGCTGCATGAGTGATCCCCCATCCCATCCCCACCACCCCTCCTCCCGCCCCCGCCACCCTACCCTCCCACCAACTAGTGGTATTTAAAGGGCTGGCCATCCAAATTGTAGGCGAGGTGGCTTTGATTTGTTACCCTGGCAATGTTTATTGAATTCCTGATCTAATCCCTTGGAAGTGATCTGGTGATTTGGAAGGGTGTGTTGTTGTATCCGGACAGAGAAAGCAGAGGAGAATTATGGTCTGTCTGCATAACAAGGTGGCAACAATTGTAAAAGAATCTGCCTCGGCAGAGCAATGGAACTGCCATAGCAGAGAAATGCTCTGGGCATTGGCAGGAGGGGGTAGGTTCTGACAGAAGGCTGTAGTCACAAAGGGTTTTCAGGGAAAACTTATCCTCCATCCTCCTCAGTCAGAACAATGCCTGAGATTCATCAAGGATGTGGTCACAGAGCTGCACCACCTCCTTCGACAAGACCCGCATCCTCACACAAGGGTGGGGACAATGTTGCCAGTGGCTGTTATGCGCCTGTTCCTTCCAAGTCAGAGCAAGCAATGTTCCAGACATGTACCTATTCATCATATGTTGTTGTATCAGGGAGGTGATAGAGACCTTCTCAGCAAGGAAAGGAGAATTCATTACTTCGTTTCTAAGCAGAGGGAAGCTGCATGATGATGCACAGGATTTTGTCAAGTTACTGGGATTCCCAATGAATCAGATAGCCATCAGCAGCATGCATGTTGCTCTGCAGGCCTCACATGTCATGGGAAAGTGTACCAGAACTACCAACATGAAATCAGCATACAGCCATGCCCAAAGTATCATGTCAGCATTTCCAACACCTTTATCCTGCCCTCCCTGCCATCTTCATGGGCCATATGGATCAAGTGATCTCCTTCCAGGTAGTAACCGTTCTATGATTCTAGGTTACTAATGGGTTTGTGATGGTGGTGTGGTATGGTGAGTAGTTTGAGAGTTTGGGTGGGTAGGAGGTGTCACATGAAGATGTACTCACTGATCTTGACCACACACGCATGGGCTCTTGAACTTCTTGTAACAATGCTGCCAGGTCCTCAGGGCAAGACTCCATGAACTTCCCTTGCCACATTCTTCAATTACCTCTTAGCTTGTTCCCTGGAAGCTTTCCGGGTGTCTTGCTGACTCCAGCAAAGACAATCAGCAATAGTTTTCTTGCAATGAGTACACCTTCCCTTTTAAGAGGTTAAGGCTGCCTTGAAAAGATGCAGGCCAGCTGGAATACTTGCTTGCCATGCATGCTACTGGACCTCCTGAATGTTCTGCCAGCCAGCAACCTAGGGGAGGCAGTGGCGCATTGGGATTATCACTGGACTCGTTATCCAAGGACCAATGGCAATTTTCCAGGGACCCAGGTTCAAATCCCACCGTGGCAAATGGTGAAATTTGAATTCAATAAAAAATTTGGAATTAAAAGTCAAATGAAACAATTATCGTAAGAGCCCATCTGGTTCATTAATGCCCTTTAGGAAAGGAATCTGCCGTCCTTACCTGGTCTGACCTAGATGTGATTCTGACCCACAGCAATGTGAATTGCTGTGCATTGCTCAATTACAGGGATTGGCAATAAGTGCTGGCCCAGCCAACGACATCTACCTCCCATGAACGAATATAAAAAAAACTCACCGGAACACTAAAATAATGGAGTAAAGAAACAGAACAAAGTTTATATGGGACTAGTCGTGGGCAGGTCATAACTCATTACCCCTGTATTGGAAAACAGGAACAAACCAATACTTAACTGAAGATCTTGTTTAAATTGCACTTACATTCAGCAAAGTTGAAATGAACCAAGGGGCTCTCAACACACCTCAAGTGTTACAAATGCAGAAACAGTCACAACCTCATCCAGGCAGGCGATCCAGAAACTGCACAGTTGGGAGCAGTGTTGGCAAATTATGTAAAAATATCCCTTTGTCTTGCTTAAGCCTTTGGCATTCAGCCATTGTTGAGAACCCTGCAATTTTCCATGTTGCTGGAATCCAAGACACATGGTGCATAATGTTATGTTGCACAAGCTTAAATCACACCTCCCTAATAGATGCATAAATGCTTCTCCAGGAACATCTCAACTCCTTCAAGGAGATTTTACAGGATCCTCCCCAAAAGCATTTTAGTCCATTTCCAGCCCATGGAGCCAATTTAGATCCTATAACAGCAAATGTTCGTAGTGGCTGAAAGCCAGCCCTTTCTATCCTGCTTCTTTTATCGGCAAACATCACATCAAACATCACATCGTACCCGTAAACAAGTAACAACCTTTATTCCTATTGATTTGGCAAGTATCAAAAATATATTTCGATACCATTTTTTGAACGATTTGGGTATTATGTTATCTCATGTAAATATAAAATTAAAACATTTTCAACTTTTATGAGATTCCATAATGGAAGCAACTAGCTTTGTGTGCTAGCTTATTCTGTAAAGTTCAAAGTTTATTTATTAGTGTCACAAGTAGGCTTGCATTAACAGTGCAATGAAGTTACTGTGAAAATCCCCTAGTCGCCACTCTCCAGTGCGTCTTTGGGTATACTGAGGGAGAATTTTAGCATGGCCAATGCACCTAATCAGCACTTTTTTCAGATTGTGGGAGCACCCAGAGGAAACCCATGCAGACACAGAAAGAATGTGCAAACTCCACACAGATGGTGACCCAAATTGGGAATCAAGTCTAGGTTCCTGGCACTGTCAGGCAGCAGCACTAATCACTGTGCTACCTACAGGAAGGAACAACAATAAATTATGACACTTCTTAATATAAAAATGTTTTGCATCTAATCTAAGGAAAACCAAAAGTTCCTAATTTGTATTTAATTTGTATCATAATTTGTATTTAAAGGTCTATGTGTTGACTGTAGATTTGATTTGATTTGATTTGATTTATTATTGTCACATGTATTAGTACAGTGAAAAGTGCTGTTTCTTGTGTGCTAGACACACAAAGCATACCGTTCATAGAGAAAGAAAGGAAAGAATGCAGAATGTAATGTTACATTCTTGGCTAACGTGTAGAGAAAGATCAACTTAATGTGAAGTTGGTCCATTCAAACGTCTGACAGCAGGTAAGAAGCTGTTGTTCAGTCAGTTGGTACATAACATCAGACTTTTGTATCTTTTTCCCAATGGAAGAGGTGGAAGAGAGTGTAAGGGGGATGTGTGGGTGCCTTAATTATGCTGGCTGCTTTTCCGAGGCAGAGTGAAGTGTAGACACAGTCAATGGATGGGAGGCTGGTTTGAGTGTTGGACTGGATTTTGTTCACGATCCTTTGTAGTGTCTTGCCATCTTGGCTAGAACAGGAGCCATTCTAAGCTGTGATACAATCGAAAAGAATGCTTTCTCTGATGCATATGTAAAAGTTGGTGAGAATCGTAATAGACATGCCAAATTTCCTTAGTTTTCCGAGAAAGTAGAGCATTGATGGGCTTTCCTAACTATATAATTGGCATGGGGGCACTAGGACAGGTTGGTGGTGATCTGGACACCTAAAAACCTGAAGCTCTAGAGCCTTTCTACTTCATCCCCATTGATGTAGACAGAGGCATGTTCTCCTCTATGCTTCCTGAGCACTAATATGCATCCCATAGAGTACTAATGATAAATTTAGAGCCACGAGTTTTTATTTGTTCACTAAAAACATACAAAGAAAATGTTATGCAACACTTTGTGCTGTGTTTAATTTATAAATGTGCCACTTAACAGTTTTAAGTTAGCGTATCTTGAGTTATTAATCTTGCATCATGGGATTCAGCAAGCACAATTAAAGATAATTCAGGTATTTTTGCTGCTTTACGAAACACAAGCCTTTGATCAATACAACACCTAAGGGGTATACAAACATTTGCAGAGAAAGAGTTAAAAAGTATCCCCACAAGCCTGACATTTCCTCGTTGCCTGCAACAAGATTTCCAAAAAACAACTCTCTGAATGCAACCATCACTACTTTTAAAATTCATTTTGAATTAGTAACTAAATATAAGTTTTATAACGACATGGGTCAGAGAAAGCTACGCTTTCATTAGGAGTTCCCAATGTAGGTCAGTAACGCATCTCATGCTCAGGCGAATGAGGCTTTGAACATTTAGCCTGTTACGGGATCAGTTTCATTTGATTTGTCTGATTTGTCTGGATAGCATAATTGCTGGAGTCTAACTGACTTTTAAAAGATCCAGCATTTAATCAGCAGGTTATACTGGCTGCCCAGTCTAGACTGATTTGAAGGCACTGAAACTATACTGGCTTTTTACGGTTTGTGTTCAACAAAGTGATTAGTTTAAATAGTGTGTTTGGATGAAAGCAGAAACTGATTTTTCAAGCCTTTGATTTTGTGTCAGCTATTTGAAAAGCAAAAGAGGGATTTAAGCACTCAAGAAAGGATAAAGGACAGATTGTATCAAAATTCTCCCAAGTACAGCCACTAAAGCGGTCGTTTTGCCTTCCCTTAACTGAATTTGCAGTTTAAATATGTCATACATCAATATAAAATTTTAAGAGACACCACTGCAAAAACTAGAATTCTTCTAAAGTTTGTTGATAAATTTTGCTGTTATGGCTCCCTGGATGATTCAACAAGTTTATCCAGTTACTGACTGAGCCATACACACAAGGCTGGTTTCAGGTTCAATCCTTGGTCTCTGCTGAATTGGCTGGTCCCAACTAAGGTGGCAGTAATGGTATCTAATTCACCTCAACACTCCTGGGCTAGATAAGGGAAGCAGACTAAAGTTCCTGCTCCTAATTATCATCCAGCAGTTTCTGCTGGAGATGTACATCTGGTGGGGACACCGAGCACGGGCAGGATTGGCCCCAACTAGAACTATAGAATCAAAGAAAAATATTGCACTGAAGGAGGCTATTTGGCCCGTTATCCTGCACAAGAGATAAAGTAAACAAAATTAGAGCATATGGGAATGGTAGTTATACACTGGTATGGGTGGAGATTCAGTTAACAGACAGGAAACAGAGAGTAGGGATAAATGGGTCATTCTCAGAATGGTGGGGTACTGCTGGGCCATTGTTGGTGCCACTACTGATTTTGATTTGGTTTGATTTATTATTGCCACATGTATTAACCTACAGTAAAAAGTATCGTTTCTTGTGTGCTATATAGACAAAACTACCATTCATAGAAAAGGAAACGGGAAAGTGCAGAATGTAATGTTACAGTCATAGCTAGGGTGTAGAGAAAGATCAACTTAATGCGAGGAAAGTCCATTCAAAAGTGTGCCAGCAGCAGGGAAGAAGCTGTTCTTGAATCAGTTAGTACGCGATTTCAGTCTTTTGTATCTTTTTTCCGAAGGAAGAAGGTAGAAGATAGAATGTCCGGGGGCGTGGGGCCCTTAATTATGCTGGCTGCTTTGCCGAGGCAGCGGAAAGTGTAGACAGAGTCAATGGATGGGAGGCTGGTTTGCGTGATGGATTGGGCTACATAGTTCCTCGCGGTCTTGGGCTAATAAGGAACCATACCAAGCTGTGATACAACCAGAAAGAATGGTTCTATGGTGCATCTGTAAAGGTTGATGAGAGTTGTAGCTGAAATACCAAATTTCTTTTGTCTTCTGGAAAAGTAGAGGTTCACGTTTTACATAAACAATCTGGGTGTAGGGACCAAATGTAATACCTCCAAATTTGCTGATGACACAAAATTAGATGAGAATATAAGCTGTGAGCAACTTTATCATTAGTGTAGTGGCTAGTGTCCTGCCTGTCACGTGGGAGACTGGGGTTCAATTCCCCACTGGGGATCTGTCAAGTTCCATGACAGAGTTTTGGTTTTGGAGTGTCTGTTTCAGAGTGAATGGGCCAAATTTCCTAATTCTGCTTCTGTATCTCATGAAGGAGGATGAAAGGAGGTTTTAAGGGGATTTGGACAAGCTAAGTGAGTGGGCAAGAACATGGCAAACAGAATGTAACGTGAGTAAGTGTGCAGTTCTCTACTTTGGTAGGAAAAGCAGAAAGGCTAAGTATTTCTTAAGTTGAGAGAAGTTGGGAAGTGTAGGTGTCCAAAGGGACCTGAGTGTCCTTGTTCATGAGTCACAAAAAGCTAACATGAAGCTACAGCAAGCAATTAGGGCGGGTAATAGTATGTAGGTCTTCATCGCAAAGGGATTTGAGTACAGGGGTAAAGATATCTTGCTGAATTCTATTGAGCCTCGGTGAGACCACACTTGGAGTATTGCATACAGTTTTGTTCTCCTTATCTAAGGAAGGATATAATTGCCATAGAGGGAGTGCAACAGATGTTCACCAGACTAATCCTTGAAATGGAAGGATTGTCTGATGAGGAAAGATTGAGGAGACTGGGTCTGTATTCTTAGAGTTTCAAAGAATGTGAGGTGATCTCATTGAAACAGATGTAGATAGGATGTTTCCCCTGGCTACTGAGTCTAGAAACAGAGACACGGACTCAGAGTAAGGGACAGAGCATTTAAAACTGAGATGAGGAAGAATTTCTTCGTTCAGACGGTGGTAAAACTTTGGAATTTTCTGCCCCAGAGGCCAATAGAAGCTTAGTCATTGAGCATGTTGAATAGATTTCTGGATACTAATGATATCAAGGGCTCTGGGAATAGTGGGGAAAATGACGTAGCGGTAGATGATTAGCCATGATCTATTTGAATGGCGGAGCAAGCTCGACAAGCCAAATGGTCTACTCCGGTTCCTGTGTTTCCACGCTGCTATGTTCTTACGTCCCTCTGCTCATGGGCTGACTCGTTGAAAGAGCTACCGAATTAGTTCAATTTCCTGCTCTATCCCCATAGCCCTGTGCTTTTCCCTGCCTTCAAGCATTTACCCAATTCCCTTTGAAAGCTTTCACCAAATCTGCTTTCACCACCCCTCGAACTGTGATGGATCTTCCCTTCCCGATTGAATAGTCTACAAATATTTACTGACAGGGCTCCCCCATGATTAATGGCTTTATGTATGGACAAGATATGAAAAGGTACATGTGAAAAAAGCATATTCTTTAGAAATAGTTCTGTTGATAAATTATACAGAAGAACATCCAATCTAACACGGGGCACCATAGAAAGGAACACTTCATAAACCCCAACTGTCAAACCCAACTTTTTAAAGTGCTTCTGGAATGGATCAGTTCTGTTGATTTTTACTCAAGTTAGATTGTACAGGTATAAACGCAGAACCAGATAGTTACAATACAGATGTGGTCCTGAAGTGACACAAGGATGTGGGCTATCTACACATTTTTCTGAAATTCGCTCTCTGATATTTTTAAAATAAGCATTGGATATTGTACATTGATTTTCTCCTGGCATAGTTTTATGTTGGTGTCTTATAATGCTCAATGGGTTGTATTAGAAGAAAAAATTGTCATTCTTTGTAGCTTTTATTTTTCGGGTCTGATGGGAAACCATTAGATTTATTCTCTTTCAGAAACTCAGTTGACTTTTTTTGTAACTTCGCAATAAACAAACAATCGAAGTAATTACAAACATTGGATTCCTTCCTGATTTGGACAGTTTGAACTTAAAGCTGGAATCTAATCTTTTATAGAAAATATCATTAATTCTTATTGGAGAGATCCTAGAACAATAATGAATCAAGCTTACTTCACCTCAAACTGAGACAACAACAAACACATTTTCCATATTTTTACCATTGTGCAGACCTTCAGAGATTTCAGGCAATAAACTATTCTGGCTCCTTAGAACTCTCAGGAAATCAGACACATGAGGCACAATTTTACTTCTTTTCCTATAAAGGGTATTACGGTGGGACAATGGTTAGCAGTGACCAGGATTCAAATCAAGCCTTGGGTGACTGTATGAAGTTTGCACATTCTCCCTGTGTCTGTGTACGTTTCTTCTGGGTCCTCTGGTTTCCCCCTACACACCAAAGATGTGTAGGTTAGTCTGATCAGTCATTCTAAATAACTCCTTAGATTCGCAGGGTAAATATGTGGAGTTATGGGGATGGGCCTGGGTGGGATTGTTGGCAGTGGATGCTTGATGGGCCAAATGGCCTCCTTCTGCACTGTAAGGATTCAATGATTCTACTTGTGAGACCAGCTTCATCCCGCAATAAAGACTACCTGAGAATGATTGACCATCCTAAATGTAGATACATTATTCTTATTAATCCACTGAGGAACTTAGATACATTATTCATTTATTCAGTCACTGGGGAACCACATCACATGGGCAAACAAATGATTATTAATAAATTATAAAACAGCATCACTTCAATTTTTGACAGCAGTTCATTGATGCTGATGGTTTAAAACTTCTGACTTTATTTACAGGGGATAATGAATCACGTAGCAAAAATCAATTTTGCATGTGCACAGGCCACTTTTCCATAAGGGGAGACGATTCTGAATGTAAATACCAGCTTTCAGCTCCCACCTCTTTCACCTCTCAATACTGGTGTCTGTATCACAGACACTGGGGTAGATTTTCAACTTCACCCTCTGGCTAGTAATCTGGCAAAGTGATCATCTGCCTGTTGTAAGAGCCCATCTGATTGTTGAAATCAATGGAATGAAAATCAGATGGCTTCCATAATGGGAGGGCAAGCTCTCTGCCAGATTATAGTTCGGGCTGTGAACCGCCTCATTATCCAAGATTTGGAGAGCCATATGTGGCAAAGCAGTATTGAGGAAGACCCACTTAACCCCATTTGGCTGCAAAGCTTCATTTACACATGGCGCTTGCACTTCTGCCATGTGCGTTTTTGGAGAGGCAAGAATTGCAACACTACAAGATCTGTAACAAACCTGGCGCTTACTAAGCAAAGGCTGTGAGTGCTCTGGATCTACAGCATTGACATCACTGCAGCATGGGGAAACCTCCACCTTCGATAGAGCCAGGGCACATTTCAATAGTAAAAGTATCTAATAGCTTTGGGCTTCTGTCATTTAACCCTTTGCGGCAAGTATAAAATGTACCAAAATCAAAATCCCAAGACTTAAGTCGGTTCTGGAATGAATAATTTTGGTTTCCACTCAACGCATTTCTTTAATTACATTTTCTAATATTCATCAATATAAATTTTACGTTTAAGATTTGTGGACTTATCTGAAAGAAAAGATGTGCATACAGACACTGAAAATGCCTGTGCTGAAAAGGTTAAGACTGTGCCACAGCTGATATTTTGGTAGCCTTGGGCTACTCCGCTACCATGAATTTGAGCCTCTGCTATGCGCATTCAATGTTATTTATACACATGGGAGAAATGAACAACATTTGACTTTTAAACCATAACTAATTAATCTATAGACTGAAATGTCACTGTTGCATTCCTTCATTGCTGCTTTATCCATTTGCAGGCAGTCTGCCATTTGTATGTTATGTTTTCTGTTCATGCAGCTCACACCAATTGTACCTTGTCATTTTGGCTTTTCTGTGGAGAAGTAATTGAATATGGCCAATATAGAACATTGAGATCTTAAAAATTTGATTAGCAGCGTGAAACTCCAGTGAGAGTCTAACTTTTCTCCTCTATAGCACAGCCAGCTTTTCAGAAAAAAAATGGCATAAGCACTTACATCTCCTGCGGAAACATTGAGATGGTGTGAGCACCTAAATTCCTTCCACATAACAAGATCTGTCCATGGGTAGGGTCTTCTATTCTGATCAGTATGTCAGTTGCTCCTCATATTTTCTGACCATGAATGAAAATAAAGGGTATCATTTAGTCTACAAATATTGTACATAAATTTATATTTAATCCGTAAATGAAAACATGTTTAATTAATTCGCAGTGCTCCTTGGTCTATAAGTCTGAACAAAAAAGTTACATAAACCTATTGATCAACCTGACGTTTTATTGTCTATGTTTGGAAAATCAAGATAAATTGCAGATTTGTGTCTGATCATAATTAATAATCTTTAACATTTTTGTTATTGCACAATAACAATGTATGTTTCTTTCCCACTCTCTAGGTTTCCCTCTATCACATGTCATCCCTTTGTTTACAATAAATACACATGAGCCTCATCAGACTATAGAAGTTGGCAGTGGCATAGCATGACTTATCTTCAATTGTCACTTACTGAGCTACAAGTGAACAGATCAGTCAATGTATTAAAGCCTTTAAATTGTAGCCTGAGACTGAAATGGAATAGGGATACTCAAGACTGTACAATGTTCAGCACCATTCACTACTCCTCAGATACTGAAGCAGTTCATGTCCATATGCAGCAGGTCCTGGACAATATCCAGGATGGTGCTGACAAGACTCCCCAAAAGAGCATCCCACTCATGCCCTCACCTCTGCCCTATCCCTGTAACCCTACACATTTGCCATGGCTGATCCACCTAACTTACACACCTTTGGACGCTAAGGGACAATTTAGCACGGTTAATTCACCTAACCTGCACTTCTTTGGACAGTGGCAGGAAAGCAGAGCACCCAGATGGAAACACATGCAGTCACAGGGAAAATGTGTAAACTCCACAAACCATCACCCGAGGCTGGAATTGAACTGGGATCCCTGGTGTTGTGAGGCTGTTGTCTAAACAATGTGCCACCATGTTCCCCCCCCTCCAAAATTCTTAACCTTCATCAAGTAAACATTGAGGCATTGACAGAGTTCCCAACTATCCTCGATATGGAGACTTGCCCAAGAACCCAGATCAATAAAAACATGAGATCAGCAGGGATTCTCTATTGACAAGTTAACTGAATTGATGAATTTACTTGATTGACATCTTTAAGTGATTTATGATTTCCTTTGTCAATGTATCAATGCTTCTTTGAATAATCTGTTTTCTTTGTCTCAGCAGTTCCACGCTGCCGCTGTTATTAAGGCTCATTGGTTATGTATATAGTTCCCAGGTGCATGGGCATGGAAGAGTATGAGGGGCCATGATCAGTGACTGAGAACATAGGTAGGACCTTTCAAACTTACCTTTCAAAAGATTCCTGAATCCAGGTTATTGGTCATGCCTGCTCTAACAGGCCATGAACTATGAGTTGTGGAGATGCAAGCTGATCCGATTCCATAAAAACCATAGCTGAAGCTAGGAGATGCTGACCCATGCAATGCCACTAACCAGTCAGGAGTTCTACCCGCTCTCCCATGCAGGCAAAAATTGCCAGTGCCCTCACAGGGATGTGAATCCAGGAATCCAGATCTGCCTGCCATTTTAAATGGCTCCAGGGTCATCCCAACCCCATGAAAATCTGGCACCCAATCTCCCTCCAACTGATTTTTCTGTACTTTATTATTTAAGTTAATTCTGGGTCTTCCATATGCCCATAGTAAGGACTAGACAATAACAGGTTCAGCTTCTTACTGTGTAATCTGGACCATATGGTCAATTATTGTCTCTATATAGAAAGCATCCTTTCTGGATGTATCATAGCTTGTTATGGCTCTTGCTCAGGCCAAGACCGCAAGAAACTATAAAGGGTTGTGAATGTAGCCCAGTCCATCACGCAAACCAGCTTCCATCCATCAACTCCATTCACACTTTCCATTGCCTCAGAAAAGCAGCCAGCATATTTCAAGGAGTCCATGCATCCTAGCCATACACTTTTCCATCTTCTTCTGTCAGGAAAAAGGTACATAAGTCTGAGATCACATACCAACAACTCAAGAACAGCTTCTTCCCTGCTGCCATCAGACAGTTGAATAAACCTACCACATGGTGGCATAATGGTTGGGCTGCCTCACAGCACAAAGGACCCAGATTCGATCCCTGGCCTGGGTCACTGACGGCACGGAGTCTGCACATTCTCCTTGTGTCTGTGTGGGTTTTCCTCTGGGTGCTCTAACCAGCACATCCTCCCACAATCCAAAAGATGTGCTGGTTAGATGCATTGGTCATCCTAAATTCTCCCTCGTTGTGCCTGAACAGGTGCCATAGTGTGGCGACTAGGGGATTTTACGCAATAACTTCATTGTAGTGTTAATGTAAGCCTACTTGTGACACTAATAAATAAACATTAAACTTATATTAAGTTGATCTTACTCTGCACCCTAGCTATGACTGTAACACAACATTCTGCACTCTCTCCTTTCCTCTCTATGTACGGTATGCTCTGTACAGCACACAAGAAACAATACTTTTCACTGTATACCAATACATGACAATGATAAATTAAATCAAATCAAATCAAACATGGATCAGCCAGTGTGTTAATGATGTTATCTACAGTAATCCCAAAGCTAAACAAAAAGAACTTCCTACCATTTTAGATAATCCTATGTAGCTTCTCAATGGTTTAGTTAGTAAAGAGAGCATGTGACTGAAACTTACGTATCTAAAAGTCCCAGATTAAATCCTCCATTGCTTTGAGTTAGTTGATCATACTTGGCTTCAGCACCGTTAGTTTAGTAAAGGGAAAAAAAAGAGCTCTTTCATTATCTAGTGACCCCTCCTGGAATGTGCATGCATGTGGCATTAGATAAGTGGAATTGAGCTTGTCTGCTTGAACAGTCTGTCAATGCAGTCTGAGTTCCTACATCAAAAAAGTCACTCAGGGCAAGGTACCAGAGGGATCCACGTCCATTGAACTATATCTCAGCAAGAGGCAAAGCCTGGAGGAGAGAAAAATTGGCAACAAGAAACCCTGCTGCTGGAGAGATGTTATCACTCGCTACTCAGTCGGAGACTGGGGACCCCTTGACATCCAAATATTTGTTGCCTCTGGCTGGCCACTTTAAAGGAAAGATGAAAATGCTGCTGGAAGATAGTCAATGCTCAAATTTGTCCATTGTCAATATATTCTATCACCTTACAAACCTCCAAAGGCTTTGAAATGGGCCTAAGTGCCTTCCAAATTCTAGATTCAAGGAAACAAAGAAAGAAAGCCAGTCAGCAACAAGCAGGAAAGTTACAATACAGTGTCATTGGTGCATTCTGATATAATGACAGATAAACGTTTAAAAAATTAAAGTGCACAAGTCTTCTGTGGGACAATAATGAACTGAGGTAGAGCAGAACAGCTTTTCCATACTACACATGGCACAGGATTCCTTCATTGTCCAAAACCAGAAGCAAACTTGTTTGGTAGCGCCATTTTTAAATTTGTATTTGATCTGCTTTTAAATTTTTCTGCGCTGTTCATTTTACTTTGGCTGAGAAGTGGCTGGTAGGTGGCTTTCTCCTTTGAATAAACACTTTGAGAGTGTGTAGGGTGGAATGGAGTACAATTGTACAAAATACTGTTTCTCACTTATGCCTGAGTAGCATTCAGTGTCATTCCATGATATGGCTGGGATCACAAAGCATAGAATCCCCACAGTGCAAAAAGAGGCCTTTCGGCCCATTGAGTCTACAGCAACTCTCTGACAGAGTATCTTACCAGCCCCATCCCCCACCCTATCCCTGTAACCCCATACCCTTACCCCGCTAATCCTCCTAACCCACACATCTTGGGACAATAAGGGCAATTTTAGCATGGCCAATCCACCTAACTTGCATATCTTTGAACTGTGGGAGGAAACCAGAGCAGACATGGAGAGAACGTGCAAACCCTACAGAGACAGTTACCCAAGGCCGGAATTCAATCCGGGTTGTGAAGTACAGTGCTAACTACTGTGCCACTGTGCTGCACAAATACCCCTGTGAAGAAATCACAAGTGTGAAGCAAGAACATACTGTACTTTGCTCCAAGCATTGCTGTTTACAATCATAGAAAGCATATGATTGTAATGGACACATTATGATGGGTACTCATGTTCAAAGGCATGGTGTGTCTAATAGAAAAGACCATGTCACCATTGTGAATACTGTCATGGTTGTCTGCTAAAATGAGTAGATAACAATGATTATTAGTTCCAGTCATTGCCTCAATAGTTAATGGCTTAATAAACATAAAATCACAATCAACTACCCCATATCTAGAATCGTACTGTGCCTTAGGTGATGGTCCCTCTTGTACCTCAGTGATACCATATTGAGCCTGTATGTAGGTCCTACTAGTAGCATGCCCTAGTGAACTTACGTGCAGTTAAGCTGTTCTTCTTAAATAATGTTCTCATAACAAAAAAATTTAACTTACAGCCACATTCTCCTAATTTTTCCTCCCTGAAGATGATAGGATACAGTTCCGTGGTCACCTTCAATCTTCTCTTACTTCTCCAAAGTGGCTATTCTTCATCTACTCAAAGGAGTACAAACCTAGGTTTTGCAAACTGTCCATATAATTCAACCTTTTAAAACCTGGTAGGAGTGTGGTGTACCCCTTCTAAGTCCAATAGTTATTTCTGTCTGGGGCCAGATTCTCCAACCTCGACCTCTCCAGTCCCGCTGCAGGGAACAGAGATATGGCTGAGCACCAAATTCTCCATTCTCACTGCACCACCAGTGAGGGGGGTGGGGGTGGGTGGGGGGCTTGGTCACTGGCTGACCAGCATTTATTGCCCATCCTTAGTTACCCTTGTTCAGAGGGCAGTTGAGAGTCAACCACATTGCTGTTGCTCTGGAGTCACATGTAGGCCAGACTGGGTAAAGACAGCAGATTTCCTTCCCTAAAGAGACATTAGTGAACCAGATGGGTTTTTCCAACAATTGGCTATGGTTTCATAGTCATCAGTAGATTCTTAATTCCAAATTTTTTTTATTGAATTCAAATTCCACCATCTGTCATGGGGGGATTCGAACTCCAGTTCCCTAGAACATTAGCTGCGTTTCTGAATTAATAGTCTAGTGATAATACGACTTGGCCATCACGTTTCCTGTGTTTCATATTTGTGCAGTCAGTGATTTGGGATTTTAGTGACTTGTGTAAATGAGCACCTAATTCTGTTTGCTTCTCAACATGTCCTAGCCTCTCATCATTAACAGGATATTCTGCTTTCTCAACAAAAGAGGGAACCAACAGATGAGCCAAGTTCTGTGCTCACCTGACATATAAAAAGGTGTAACTTACTGCAAAGAATAGCTTTAAAGTAACAAGGCTTAGAAGTCGTTTCAGCTTTGTCCCCTTAATACCCTGGGGAGGGGGGCATACTGAAATCAATCGCTGCACCATTAACGGTACCCAATGTGTGAGGGCCTAGGACTTATTGGATTGTGCGATATGCATACTGAGCATACTTAATTAGTCAGAAATATAATCCTGTCCCTACCAGAACAACAGACGTTTGAGCAAAGGGAGCATATGCAAATACAACAGTCCAAGAGGTCTATGAAGTTATAATGCCCATAATGAATTATGCAGCTATGTCAGCTTTGCATTATGTTGAGTTTTTCTGGAAGGGAGAATTGTTACTTTTTCTTTGCAATGGAAGTGATAGTGTCTCAGAGCTCAGTCCACACAGTGGGGAGCCACGTCGGGAAATTGTGAGCGACGCTACGATTTCTACGTGGTGAAAGACTAGGAAAATACCATTCCCTGTAAATCTATATTACTCATTAATTGGTTAAATTAAATAAGGAAAATTACTGAAAATCCAGCATTGCGGTCATATTCTTGGAATGGAATCACAAGCTAGCAGATTGAGGTTCAGATAATCTAAAACATCTCTGCTCGTTCTGAATAGGAAATAAAAGACCGATGAAAATAAAGACTTCATCTGAAGCAGATGTGAGCCTCAGCACGCCTTTCACTCCATGAGCTTGACTTTTCCTTCATTCATTGTAGAGCAGCAGCAGCTTCAGCCAAAAAGTTGGTCAGCTTTATTTTATCTAACTGCTGAGGCAGCAGAAAGGCAGCAAGACAAAAATAATCAAATTCTTGTTTCAAAACCTTGACAGCCCGAGGCAAAAGAAACGTGTACAGATAAGGAAAACCGCCAGCCAAAGTTAACAAGTATGGATGCTAAAAATGAGAATACATGAGGATAGTCTGCAGTACGCGCGTGACCACCTCAAATTCTCAATAGCAGACAGGGTAATGGCATGAGGGGCAATGCTTATTTGGGTAACATGGTGGCACAGTGATTAGCAGCACTACCTCATAGGGACCTGGGTTCAATTCCCAGCTTGAGTCACTGTCTGTGCAGAGTCTGCACACTCTCCAAGGTCTGTGTGGGTTTCCACCAGGTGCTCCGGTTTTCTCCCACAATCCAAAGGACACGCTGGTTAAGTGCATTGGCCGTGCTAAATTCTCCCTCAATGTACCCGAACAGGCGCCGAGGTGTGACGACCATGGGATTTTCACAGTAACTTCATTGAATTGTTAATGCAAGCCTACTTGTGACACTTAAGCTTTAATTCTCTGCCCGTTGAAGTGGTGGAGGCTGCCTCGCTAAATATTTTTAAGAAGCGGGTTGATGGGTTCTTGATAAGAGAGGGGATTAAGGGTTATGGGGAGAGGGCGGGAAAGTGGAACTGAGCCACAACAGATCAGCCATGATCTTATTGAATGGCGGGGCAGGCTCGAAGGGCTAGATGGCCTACTCCTGCTCCTATTTCTTATGTTCTTATGTTTAAGACTATTTGGAGAGCTAGAATGGACACAATAGGCTGAATGGTCTGCTTCTGTGCCATAGCAATTTTGTGAATCTGGCACTTTGCATAATCAACTTACCCAGTACAAATTAACATTACAATCTGAGACAATCAGAAGAATGTGGGGTGTTCCCTATCAACATTAAATAATTGGGGAAATAAGGATAAGAGATCCAAACAGTCATGTTGCACAATACAAGCTTGTCAGCATTAGAACATAACAGCTTTCATGAATATTGAATTGCTTTCTGTATAGTCCAGTGATGTTCAATCTTAAAATAGGTGACAGGGAAGATGCTGTTAGACTACATGACCATCCTTTAAAGTAGGTTTCATCCAACATATCAATTATAAAATAGATAACTGCAAAGGAATAGATCACAATGCTGATCAACTCGGGTGGCACTGCTGCTTCACAGCGCCAGGGACCATGGTTCGATTTCTGGCTTGGCCCATTGTCTGTGCGGAGTCTGCACATTCTCCCCATGTCTGTGGGGGTTCCATCCAGGTGCCCTGGTTTCCTCCCACAGCCTGAAAGAATTGCTGGTTGGATGCATTGGCCACGATAAATTCGCCCTTAGTGTAACCAAAAAGACACCAGAGTATGGCGACTAGGGGATTTTCACGGTAACTTCATTGCAGTGTTAATGTAAGCCTACTTGTGATACTAATAAAATAAACTGTGGCTGCAATTATTCTTTTCCATGTTGTTTCTGCAAACATTATCCCCAATCTTAGGGTGATTATTTTTAATGTGAGAATCTATTTCTGTTTAAGATATGTTGTGCAGCTATGGCATGTAACCGGTCATATTTGTTCCTGGTTCTGTTGACAACCACTACTACAGCTAGTGGCACAATAGCACAGTGGTTAGCACTGCTGCTTCATATCGCTAGGGTCCCAGGTTCAATTTCCAGATTGGGTCACTATCTGTGTGGAGTCTGCACATTCTCCCCGTGTCTGCATGGGTTTCCTCCGGGTACTCCGGTTTTCTCCCACATTCTGAAACACATTCTGATTAGGTGCACTGACCCGAACAGGCACCGGACTGTGGTGTCTAGGAGAATTTCACAGTAACTTCATTGCAGTGTTAATGTACGTCTTACTTGTGACTAATAAATAAACTTTATTTTAGCGTTCTATAAATCATTTATAAGTTTTGAAAAAGTAATAGATTGTATGTTAAAAATGTAATCGTCAAAAATGTAGTAATTTTGTTTTAACTATCCTTCCTTAGAATATCCCACAGAATGGTGGAATGCAGGTTGGTGAAATCCTAGCTTCCCATTGGTGGAAATACTCAGACAGTACAAAAAAGATTTACTAGGATGTTGCCTGGTACAGAGGGCATTAGCTATGAGGAGAGGTTGTAAAAACTTGGTTTGCTCTCACTGGAGTGACGGAGGTTGAGGGGAGACCTGGTAGAAGTCTACTAGATTATGAGAGGCATGGACAGAGTGGATAGTCAGAAGCTTTTTCCCAGGGTGAAAGAGTCAATTACTAAGGGGCATAGGTTTAAGGTGCGAGGGGCAAGATTTAAAAGAGATGTTCAAAGCAGATTTTTTACACAGAGAGTGATAGGTGCCTGGAACTCATTGCCGGGAGAGGTAGTGGAAACAGATACGTTAGTGACTTTTAAGGGGCATCTTGACAAGTACATGAATGAGATGGGAATAGAGGGATATGGTCCCTGGAAGGGTAGGGGGTTTTAGATAAATTGGGCAGCATGGTTGGTGCAGAATTGGAGGGCCGAAGGGCCTGTTCCTATGTTGTAATTTTCTTTGAAACCGGAGCACCCAGAGGAAACCCACACAATCACAGGAGAATGTGCAAACTCTGCACAGACAGTGACCCAAGCCGGAAATTGAACCCAGGCCACTGACACTGTGAGGCAGCAGTGCTAACCACTGTGCCTCATGTCGCCGTAGGGTGGTATATCCTTTACAAGTTTGGTAGATCCTTTACAAGTTTGGGAAGGCTGATACTTTTGAGTTGGAAGAAATGCTGCTCTTCATTCCAAAGATTTAAAGGCAATGCCATAATACATGGATGGATTTTCTTAAAATTCATTTAAGGGACTGGATTTTAATTTGATTTATTATTGTCACATGTATTAGTATACTGTGAAAACTGTTGTTTCTTGCATGCTATACAGACAAAGCGTACCATACACAGGAAGCAAAGCAGAGAGTGCAGAACATAGTGTTATAGTCATAGCTAAGAAGTAGAGAAAGATCAATTTAATACGCAGTAATTAGAGTTTAAAAGAATTAGAATAAAGATCTAGAATAAAGGAATAGAGAATAAAAGATAGAATTAGAAGGTATGCTGGGCACAGCTTGCAAGAAGTGGTCTCGCTCCAGTGCCCTCACTGGCTAGGTCAACATTTATTGCCCATTCCAAGTTGCCCTTCAGCTGAGTGGCTTGCTAGGCCACTTCAGAGGCATTTAAGAGTCAATCACATTGCTATGAGTCTGGAGTCCCAGACAGGCCAGACCAAGTAAGGATGGTAGATTATCATCTCCTTAAGGACATCAGTGAACCAGATGGGTTTCTAAGGCAGGAAGCCCTATATTTAGGTTGTCATGGGTTGGTTTATTAGAAAAGTTGGTGAAGGCTGTAAGAGTGAACCTTGACCTTTTTTTATCTCTTTAACACTTTTATCACTTCAGAATTACATTAAAAGACAGGATCACTTTAGCAAGTGGTGCTTACAATGTGTTGGCAGTGTGTGGATGAAGGCATTTTTTTGACGAACTATCTAACATTTATTTGTATGGTTATCTCACAGTTAGGGAGCAAACAATGTAGACACAAAACGAATAAGGCTAGGTGTCACATCCTCATTAAAATCTAACGGCGCTGTCACCAGGATGTTGGAGTCTTTTATTTTGGATAATTAAACTAACTGCTTCAAACCTTAAAAGGTACAAGCGTTAGGAGCCCTGAGGTCAGCGACAGCTTCTTTTACAGTTTCTGCTGTAAAGGGGGATTGAATTTACCTTTCATGAAATGAACTACTTGATAATGGATGTGATAAGATCTAAGATAGAAAAGTGCTGGCAGAAGTGAAATGGCATTCCTTGAAAATGTGTTACTTGAACTCCTCGATTCTACCACTGGAAACTGACAAGAATTGTAAAATCAGTCACATGTTCACCAGAATTAGCTGCAAGTCACAATTTTAAGAATGTTCTATTTCGTGAACAAGATAGGGATAGGACTCATGCTTTCCTCTGCTTTAATTTGTCAGTATGGTGGTATAGTGGTTAACACTGCTGCCTCAGCGCTAGAGACCTGGGTTCAATTCCAGAGAGTGGTGAAGTTGGGTCATTGTTTGTGCGGAGTCTGCATGCTTTCCATGTCTCTGTGTGGGTTTCCTCCAGGTGCTCCAGTTTGATTCCACAAGTCTGAAAGGCATGCTGGTTAGGTGCATTGGCCATGTTAATTCCTCTCTCAGTATACCTGAACAGGAGTGTGACGAAAAAGGGATTTTCACAGAAACTTCATTGCGGTGTTAGTGCAACCTACTTGTGACACTAATAAATAAACTAAGTCAAATTAATTTTTACAACAAATTGGAGGGGTTTAAATGGATGTGCAAGACTGATTAAAAAGGACAGTGCTATTTCTAACAGTCATTAGCAGAGGATGCATGCAGATGTTTGCTTATTATGACCTTGTTAAAAGCCATTCATAAGGTCTTCAAATACATTCAGCAGAGGAGAATAAAAGTAAAATAGAAGAAAGAATATTGAACTCCGAATCAGATCTAACATTAGCCTGTTTAACGAATTGTAATATTTATATTACTATGGCTTTCAGACAGTAAGCTCATAAAATTTAAATCGACTGGGTTGCATGTCATACCAAAATTTGCCATGGT
This sequence comes from Carcharhinus amblyrhynchos, assembly GCF_965287045.1. Lineage (NCBI taxonomy): Eukaryota > Metazoa > Chordata > Chondrichthyes > Carcharhiniformes > Carcharhinidae > Carcharhinus > Carcharhinus amblyrhynchos. The sequence goes on from NC_137339.1 coordinate 13,968,444, forward strand.
TGGTATTCATGAGAACAAGAATGTTTTCATTGGACTGGTCCTCCAGGATATGTAGTTTCTCTGGTAACAAAGATTACAGTCCATACATAGGATATAGGCCACAGAAACAAAACGAGTATTGGCTTTTCTCCTGTCCTGGAGCATCATATTACTCCTTGACAGAAATACAGCTTTATTGTTACTGTATTACCAAAAGAATATACAGTGATTTAGATTGTGCCCAAGATGTGGATGTATAACTGCACCGCTTACGTACCAAAGACCAGTATTTAAACTGTGGTTCGGATTAGAACTGCAATGTTATTTCCTCGGCTAAATTTACTCTACTCTACATGTAGTGAATTAAGAAAAAAAATATACAAAAATCTCAAACTTCATTCCATACAACCAATAGCTTACCCAGCTAAATTCCAAATTATTTGAACTTTATCATCAAGGTAATCAGAGTTTTACATTTGTAGTAATCCAAAAGAATGTGCTGGTAGCTGTTCATAGAATTATAGAATCACACAGCACAGAAAGAGACTATTTGACTATAAGACATAGGAGCAGAATTAGGCCACTTGGACCATTGAGTCTGCTTCACCGTTCAATCATGGCTATATTTTTTTCACCCCCATTCTCCTGCCTTTTCCCCATAACCCCTGATTCCCTTATTAATCAAAAACCTATCTATTTCTGTCTTAAAGACATTCAATGACCTGGCCTCCAAAGCCTCCTGCGGCAAAGAGTTCCACAGATTCACCACTTTCTGGAAGAAATTCCTCCTCATTTCTGTTTTAAAGGATCGTCTCTTTACCTGAGGTTGTGCCCTCTGGTTCTAGTTTTTCCTACTAGTGGAAACATCCACTCCATGACTAATCATTGTCTGAAAAATCATCATTCATAAACTACTTCAAAACAAAATGTGATATTGATATACCTGACATGCACCTTCAATATTTAAAGTTAAAAAAGGAAATAAGAATAAGGGGTAGCAAATTTAAAACAGAGCTGAGGGGAAACTACTTCTCCCAAAGGGTTGTGAATCTCTGGAATTTGCTACCCCAAAGTACAATGGATGCTGGAACAGTGAGCAAATTTAAGGAGGAGTTCGACAGATTTTTAATGGGCTGAAGGGCTACGGGGAGAAGGCAGGAAAATGGGGATGAGGAGCATATCAGCCATAATCAAATGGCAGAGCAGACTTGATAGGCCAAATGGCCTAATTCTGCTCCTATATCTTATGAGCTTATGAACTTATGCAATGAATCATGTTTTCTTGATTTTGTAGAATGACTTTTAAATTCTGGTAGCTATTTCCCTATTCTAGTGGAATTTTATTTCAAATTGGTTATTATATACAGTTATAGTTATTCACCAAATGTATAATGATTGCCTTATGGTGAATAGTGTTGGACCTACAGGAGAGGCACTGAGGGACAGTAAGGAGTTACACTACTGTGGAATGCAGATCAAGAAATTGCAGAACCACAGTTCACAGTTTTCCATCAATTTTAGTTGAATAACAAAATGGCTTTGGACCAGTAACCTGTGCTCCTTACAAGTCTACTCTTTGCTAGGAATGTCCAATCACAGAATGATCCCCGAGATCTTATTCTTCTGCACTCTATCTCTATCATGTCCTGAATACACCAACCACACTGCACTGAAAATTGGAACAACAGATGTCCCATTGCATTTAAAATCTTCTGTATCCCAAAAGCAAATCACTGAATTCATAGATTTACATAAAATATTCATTATCCATATTTAGTTGCTGATTAAAGTACAATTATTAACATAAGAACATAAGAACATAAGAAATAGGAGCAGGAGTAGGCCATCTGGCCCTTCGAGCCTGCCCCGCCATTCAATAAGATCATGGCTGATCTGTCGTGGCTCAGTTCCACTTTCCCGCCCTCTCCCCATAACCCTTAATCCCCTCTCTTATCAAAAACCCATCAACCCGCTTCTTAAAAATATTTAGCGAGGCAGCCTCCACCACTTCAACGGGCAGAGAATTCCAGAGATTCACCACCCTTTGAGTGAAGAAGTTCCTCCTCAACTCCGTTCTGAACTGCCCCCCCTTTATCTTGAGGCTGTGCCCCCTAGTCCTACTGTCTTTTTTGAGCGGGAATTAACAATTAATATAAACTCAGATTTATACCTACTGTCCATGTCACACTCCCGCCGCAGTGAAGTCAGAGTATTTGTGGCCAGCCAAATCTCCGGCAGGATGGGAAAATCCCCCTGATGTGAATGGTGGTGAGATAAATGGGCTTGATAGTGTTATTCAACATATATTTAATGCTATCAATAGCATCAGCTTTAGACCTTCTTAAATTCTTTTTTGAGGACTGTTTATTCAATTACTTTAGCCCCAATTTTCCTGGAATTGGAAGTAAGCATCTGCACTAGCAGAAAATCCTTATGGTCTCGCGTTGGAATTAGTGGTGTCTGCCTGGTAGGAACCTCCACGAACACGATCGAGACCAGCAGCGGGGTTGGCGATCGACATGGAACCCATTTTTCCACCGACTCCTGATTCTCCATGCCATCGCGATACTCACCTGGGGCTAGAGGACCCGGAGAAGCCACCCCCTTTTTTCAAAGGTGCTTATTCCAGTGTGGTCTTATTCATTCTACTCTGCGGAGTGGCAGGGGAGGGGAGATTGTTAGCTGCAATATTGATTAAATTTTATTTTCTTGATAATCCCATGAACAAGTGTTTAGTTATTGGTGTCACAAGTAGGCTTACATTAACACTGCAATGAAATTGCTGTGAAAATCCCCTAGCCGCCACACTCCAACACCTGTTCGGGTACACTGATGGAGGATTTAACAAGGCCAATGCACCTAACCAAAACATTGAATGTGTTCAAGAGGTGGCTGGACATAGCACTTGAATGGGACCAAAGGTTATGGGAAGAAAGCAGGATTAGGCTTTTGAGTTGGATAATCAGCCATGATCATAATAAATGGTGGAGCAGGCTCAAAGGGCCAAATGGCCTCCTCTTGTTCATATCTTCTATGTTTCTATGTTTCAATGTTTTAACCAGCACATCTTTTGGACTGTAGAAGGAAAACCGAAGTGACTGTACTGGGTTAAGGCAATGCACATCAGAAACATATGCACAAGTTCTGTGTTGAAAATTCAAGTAAACAGAACATTAGAATGGCAGGTCTTTGCATTTACTTTCACAGAACACAGATGACAGTGGCCCAAATGAAATGGAAAAAAAATCAATTCATACTGCTGCGAAATAAAATGAATTGTAGACAAACGTTCTCAAAATTAACTCTATCTTAAAAGGGGTGGTGTGGATTTTGCCTCTTGATGCACCTTACACAGACAACCGGTGTATAATTTCTATTCCATATCTCCAGGTAATATTCCCTTGAGGAGTTTCATTCCAATTACACTGCTAATTGTTTTCATATTTATTCAGACTTTAGTGCTACATCTTATTCTGGAAATTGTTGGGGCTGTGGTTCCAAATTCTGTCTTCTACCTTCAGTTCCACACCGAACAAGTATCTAACTTCAATGTTGGGCATCTGTTTCTGTTTTGCTTGCACACATTTGCTTGGGTTTGAGGTCCGTCAGCTCTGTCTACTGTTTTGGCTCACATTTTCCTCATGATTCAGCACTGTTTTGCCAGTCGATGCTTCACAGGTGCTCAGCAGCTCTTTCCTGTGAAGCCAACTTTAAAAAATGTGTCAACACATACTCTGCAAGCTTATTTCCCCTCCGCACCGATGGCTATCAAGTTCACATCTTGTACATTATTTCACTGCACGGACGATGTGATTTGTTGGTTCCAAGGAAGTGGTGATTATGAGGCCACTATCAAAGGGGTACCTTCAAGTAAAGTTTATTTAAAGCAAAGTTTATTTATTAGTCACAAGTAGTCTTACATTGACACTGCAATGAAGCTATTGTGAAAATCCCTTAGTCACCACACTCCGGCGCCTGTACGGGTAAACTGAGGGAGAATTTGACATGGCCAATTCACCTAACCTGCACATCTTTGGACTGTGGGAGGAAACTGGAGCATCCGAAGGAAACTCAAGAAGACATGGGGAGAATATGCAAACCCCATTTTGGCACAGACCCAAGCCGGGAATCAAACCCAGGTCCCTGGCGCTGTGCAGCAGCAGTGCTAACCACTGTGCCACCTGGCCTTCAGTAAGGGTGCAAATTTGAGCTGTCACATGAATATTAGATATTGCTTTTTGTTCTTGTTAAGTCACATAACATTACATTCACAGCACGGACAAAGGGAGCAGTTCCATTGAACTCCTCAAAGCACTCACCATTTCTAATGCATAATAGACAGCTGTATGCTACATATGCAGGCATTTCTAATACTATATTGGCAGCTATATGCTACGTATGCAGCCATTCCTAATGCTACATCGACAGCTGTGGACGGTACGGTGGCAGAGTGGTTTAGCACCGCCGCCTAACAGCGCCAGGGACTTGGGTTCCTCAGGTGACTGTCTGTGTGGAGTCTGCATGTTCTCCCTGTGTCTGCATGGGTTTCCTCTGGGTGTTCTGGTTTCCTCCCACAGTCTGAAAGATGTGCAGGTTAGGTTGATTGGCCATGCTACATTGCCTGTTAGTGTTAGGGGGATGAGCAGGGTAAATATATGGAGTTATGGAGATAGGGCCTGAGATTGTTGTCGATGCAGGTTCGATAGGCTGACTAGATTCCTCCTGCACTATAGGGAGTCTATGATTCTCTTATAGGGTTAAAAGATGAAAATATATAATATATACACATACGTAAAAAGTGATTATGTACATCCCCCATACTTGAAAGGCATGTAATAATGTTTTCTAAATGGATGCATTTCAGAACAGTAGGGCATTTTGAGGCCATAAGACAGAGGAGCAGAATTAGGCCATTCAGCCCACTGGGTCTGCCATTCAATCGTGGCTGATAGGTTTCTCAACCCCATTCACCCTGCTTTTCCCCGTAATCTTTGATCCCTTTACCAATCAAGAATCCTGTCTATTTCTGTCTTAAATATTTTCAATGACCTGGCCTCCATAGCCTTCTGTGGCAATGAATTACATAGATTCACCACTCTCTGGCTGAAGAAATTCCTCCTCATCTCAGTTCTAAAAGGTCATTCCTTTACTCTGAGGCTGTGCCCTCGGATCCTTGTCTCTCCTACTAATGGAAACTTCTTCCCCACGTCCTCTCTATCCAGGCCTTTCAGTGTTCTGTAAGATTCAATGAGATCCCCCACTCATCCTTCTAAACTCCATCGAGTGCAGACCCAGAATCTTTTAGGACATATTTCAATTGAATTCAAAGACATTGGAAATTCATTACTTAAAGCAGAAAAATGTTAATTCCAAATGAAACATTGGATAGCAATTACTAAAAATAAGCAAATTAGAGTTGTAAAACTATTTGCATGCTACAGATTTTGTGACCATTACCAATCCAACGAACAAGGAAGAATATTATCAATGAACTTGTGAAAAATATTAAATATCATGGAAAACAGACAACTGTTAAAATGAAAGAGCTAACATCTTAAAATACATTTTGCGCAATTGATTCATTACAAAACATACTGGCCAGAATTCTCCAGTCTTGCACGTTCTGCTACTGCTGCTGGCTAGAATGGAGAATTTGGTACTCAGCCAAATTGCCATTCGCAGCAGCAGGACTGGATAATCTCAGCTGCAGCTGAGATCAGAAAATTCCAGCCACTATAAGATGCAATGTTGGCGGACAGTATAATACTCAGAAAAGTTGCCTTACTTGAAATAATGCCAGTTCTGCAAAACTCATGTTTCGTTTAGATCTCCCAGCCCCGTACAATAACACAATTCAGTACCGTAAAGGTTTTGTAAGATAGGTCTTTTAACAAGGCCTTAACGAACGTTGTTCATTTTGCTAATTTCCTTGCATCTATTTTAGAATGGGTGTTAAATTGAATGCAGATTATGGGCGGGATTTTCCCCTTCTCGTCCATGGCCACCCCACTGTGAGTGAGGACAGAGAATTTGGCGTTCCAGCCAAAATCTCGTGCACTTTCGGTGACACTGCAGAATCCTAACTGAGAACAAAGACGGAAGCTTCCATAAAGTATCCTTATCTGTTGTCGTGGATTGCCTTGGCCCACATTCTATCAACAAAACTGTCACCGAAAATCTCCATCCCCATTCACAACTGGGATTCTCCGGTCTCACTGAAAGTGAGTGGAAGTTTAGCAAATTCTCCATTCTCACTCGCAGCAGGGCAGCCAAGGACGAGATCAGGGAATCTCACCCAGATTTCCTCAGTTCAATGCTTTACAAACATCATTGACTGGACTGTCTTCCCATGTGTGGACTAACAGCATAACACTGCCTGTAGTTGGCTCCACTCCACTCCACCCCAGTACAACAACACTCTTCCTGCAACAGCTTCTCTTCTCACTACCGTAAAGACACCTCAGGAGGGCCCCTCGCTCCCGTCCTTCCCCCAGTGGCACAATTCCTGGCCATGGAGCCAATTTCGATGTGTATGCTCATGGCACCCAGCATGTGTCTTGAACATCCTGAAGTCTGTAAGTAAAATGGCAGAGATTTCACCAAGTTGAGCAAATTCTGGAGGCCTTTAAAAACGGCAGGCAGTTCCAGATTCTGGGATTCCTGTTTCTGGTCATTTTAGTTGACACGGGATAAGGATACAGGTAGGGAGCCCACGCCCTGCATTCCCTGACCTGACCTGCTCCATTGTGGGAGTGGGCATCTCATACACATGTTTCCCATAATTTTTATAGTGTCTGGCAGCTTTTTGAAAACTCATGGGTTCTGGTTCCACAGAAGAGCTGTGAATCATTGATTTACACCTCTTGTCCAAGTAAACATGTAGACATTGAAACACCGTACTGAGGAAAGAATAACTGATTGTAATCTCATGAAGATGTCAATCAATCAAAGCTAACATACCCATTCAACCTGTGGAAACAACTCCTATTGAGCCAATTCCATTAGCCAATCTTGGATATCAGCCAAGTATTCATAATGAGACCAACTTCTTCTTCAACTCTCTATCCAGTTTGACGCCATAGATAGGGCTTAGGGTTATTCCCAAATCCACCCCAGGTGGAATGGGGATTGAACCTACCATCAACCCACACCAGGCATCCAGCCAACTGGGCCAACCAGAGTCCAAGTTGCTGTGACAACATACACCTCTATACGTAAGTTCGTGTACCATAATATCTCCCATATGGCACCAGAAACAGATGGACAGATATCTGTTTGTCCACTTGACCTAATCATGAATGTTTGGCTGAGCTCCAAGACACACTAATGGCTTCAACTCAGCAGGGGGTTATTTCGTCAAATTAAGGGGTATGGGGCATGGAGAACATGAGGGTTCATGAAAGGGAAATGTGAAATATGAATGGATTAAGAGAGAGAATGGTGATAGGAGGTGACATGGCAGGCAGAGGTGCAATGAGGAGGCAGAGAGAGGAAATGAGGTATACAAAGTCCCAGAGAACCAGAGGACCTTCTAACCAGCCCATTTTGGCAATTATCCATCTTCATAGCCGTCTCTGAGCCACCTCTAAAACAGTGGGCCTGAATCCCTGCCACGCCAGTATTGAAAATATGCAAAGAAAATGCCAGGCAACGGCCCTTTCCCATTTAATGGGATGTGGATGTCATTATTAAGGCCAACATTTGGTGCCCATTTGTAATTGCCCTTGAACTGAGTGGCTTTCTAGGTCATTTCAGAGGGCAGTTAGGAGTCAACAACATTACTGCAGACTTGGAGTCATGTGTAAGCCAGGTTTCCTTCCGTAGGCTGCATTAGTGAACCAAAGAGGTCTTTGCAATCGATGATAGTTGTCATGACAATCATCGCTGATGATTAGCATTAGATTCCTGATTTATTAATTCAATTTAAGTTCCACCAGCTGCTATGGTGGGATTTGAGCTATTTCTCCAGAGCATTAGCTTGAGCCTCTGGATTCCTAATCCAATGATATTATCACTATACTACTGTCTCCCCTTATATTGTAGATGGGTGTATATCTATATATAGGAAGTTTCCTGACTTGAATTTCCAACCCACTCCATGAAAATCTGGCCCCAATCACAGTTTATCTGATATTGAGAAAAGGATAATAGAAATATGCTTCAGCATAACCCTCATAACCCTAAAGATTTCCTATTCAGGCGCTACAACCACAACCTCAAGTCCATCTCCACCCCAAGAGGTTGAATCACCTGTGCCAAAATTTGCTGAACAAATAACAGCATATGAGTGACACCAACAACTTGGAACAAAACATTTAGCACCGCTGCCTCACAGCACCAGGGACCTGGGTTCGATTCCCAACTTGGGTCACTGCCTGTGCGGAGTCTGCATGTTCTCCCCCTGGGTGCGTGGGTTTCATCCAGGTGCTCCGGTTTCCTGCCACAGTCCAAAAGACGTGCTGGTTAGGTGTACTGGCCAAGCTAAATTCTCCCTCAGTGCACCTGAACAGGCACCAAAGTGTGGCGACTAGGGGATTTTCACAATAACTTCATTGCAGTGTTAATGTAAGCCTTGCTTGTGACACTAAGAGATAAACTTAAACTTAACAAAATAGAGACACCCCATGAATGGTAAAACCATCATAAATTTCTGGACAATTTGCACTGCTTCCACCATCAGCCTCGACAAAACAGCAACTCACCCTTAAGCTCCCATTGAATTTCATGAATGTTGCTGCATTTAGACATTAATTGCCCATTGAACTCACCAGAAAGTCAAGTCGGGTGGGTAATTAGTAGTGTAAGTTCACTTGTAATTATGTCACAGTTGTTAGAGTGGCAAGATCTGCATAAACTACAACTCATCCAAAACGTCCACACCAACTCCAGTTGCAATGTTACCTTTCTTCCTATCAATCGCTATTGGCTCCCTATCTCCGAATACATCAAATCCAAACTCTTATCATCATCCACAAACCTCTTCATAGCCTGGCTCCTCCCTTCCTCCATCGCCTCCTCCAGCTCTACATGCCAGTCACAGTCTACCTTGGTCCCACATCATGAAATGTAATATCTTCCTACCCTTTTTAAAATTTCCCTGAAAATCTATCTCTTTGGTTACCTAGCTTGTCTCTGTCCGCCACTAATTTCAGCTTCACGCGATGTTTATTAAGTTAAAGGTGCTTTATAAAATATAACTATTCCTCCAATGGAGCAACAAAAAAGCCAATTCCTGTTTTCTGCACTCATCATCTCGTGTGTGCCCAATTCCTCGCATCAACGTGCTTTTGTGTAAATTAACGACAAAAGAAAAATATGATCCAGAAAGAATTGTATTCGAGCTAATGAACAGAATGTGCTCATTTTATATCTTCAGCCAGACTTGCCTAAACATATCCAATCATCCTTATGGGCCTTAGGCACCACAACTGGCTCCGGCTTCAAGTTCCCGTTTCCAGAATTCTCAATTCAATTTTTGTGCGAAGTTATAATAACACACCCAGATGTTAGAAATAATGCTGACCCCGAATGGAAGGTGAGAGTCTGCACTGTACAGATTACTGACTTAAATCCAACAGGGAGACAGTTAAAATAGCAAAAAAGGGGAACTTGATATTAATGTATAGGTTCAGGTGTGCACATACAGGAACTGACTCTGGGATTTTCTACAAGCCATAGAATGCCAATTACCACAATGCCCAAAGTAACTGATTTGTTTCTTCTGTGAGAGTGCACCTTGTTGACTATGAGTCTCTCAACATCAAGCTTGGATGAGTGTTCCCTTTCCCAAGTTTACATTTTGAAGTTTACTTATTAGTGCCACAAGTGGGCTTACATTAACACTACAATAATGTTACTATGAAAATTCCCTAGTCGCCACACTCCAGTGCCTGTTTGGGTACACTGAGGGAGAATTTAGCATGGCCAATGCACTTGACCAGCACCTCCTTCTGACAGTGGAAGGAAACCCATACAGACATGAGGAGAACGTGCAGACTCCACAGACAGTGACCCGAGCCAGGAATTGAACCCAGGTCCCTGGTGCTGTGAGACAGCAGTGCTTACCACTGTGCCACGTGCCGCTGTATCACACATTAATCTAGCTATTATGCAAAAACCTATAAGCATGGGAAAAAAACAGAAGTCAAAGATTGTAAGTCAGTTGCTTTTATACAAAATCTAAACTGATATCAAAGACTACAACTACACTATGATACTGGACTGTCTTTTTCACTGTTCCTTTGGTCTTTCTGCTTGTGTTGTTTTGAGTTTCCTTTCTTTTCAGCAGCAAAGTGACATTTTCATGCAAATTAACAGGTACTTCTCCCATATCCCTTCTGATCTCATTCCACAGCTTTGCCCCCACTTGAAAAAAAGCAATTTTAAAATGTTGGGATTCATTAATGATTTATGGGACTCTTTGATATCTGATCCCAGCCACATCTATTGTTTCATCAGCTGTTTCGCCGGCAAAGGGGAATTCAGCAATAAAAGGGCAGGGGGGAGCATTCCAGGTTTTCAAACCCCAACTGGATCTGGTTGTACTTCCGTTGAGCACTCAGGAACAAACAACAAAAGAGTCATCTGCACTTTCAGTCCTGCATCACAGCATCCTTTTTTCAAAGGAGAGGGGAAAATCTGCATCTGTTTTTATTAAATGACAACTGAGTAAGATGTAAGAACCCTCTTATTTAAATTTTGTCCCTCTTCCCACCCCCATTTTCTCTTCCCTGCTACCAATAGGCCTTACTTGAGCTAGGGAATGACCTAATAGTAGTCAGCAGCCTCCTTGTGCCTTAGATCAAATGAACATTCTTCAAGTGTAAAGCTGAAACTATAGGAATCAGCGAGCAACTTGGGGGCGGAAAGGACCATCATTCAACAACACACACAACCAATGGATAGTGAACAAAGGGAGGAACGTGCCTTGATTTCCACCCAGTTTGAACCCAGGTCCCTGGCACCGTGAGGCAGCAGTGCTAACCAGCGAGCCACCAGGGCAGCACAGTGGTTAGCACTGCTGCCTCAAGCATCAGGGACCTGGATTAAATTCCGACCTCAGGTCACTGTCAGTGTGGAGTTTGCACTGAGTCTGTATTGACCGTAATCCCATCCAGGCCCTATTCCCATAACCGGCGGCACGGTAGCACAGTTGGGGGGTGGGGGGGTGTAGTGGTGGTGGTGGTGGTGGTGGCCACGGTAGCACAGTGGTTAGCACTGCTGATTCACAGCTCCAGGGTCCTGGGTTCGATTCCCAGCTTGGGTCACTGTCTGTGTGGAGTTTGCACATTCTCCTCGTGTCTGCGTGGGTTTCCTCCAGATACTCCTGCAGTCCAAAGATGTGCGGGTTAGGTTGATTGGCCATGTTAAGAAATTGCTCCTTAGTGTCCAGGGATGCCTAGGTTAGAGGGATTAGTTGGTATACTATGTAGGGATGTGGGGGTAGGGCCTGGGTGGGATTGTGTTCGGTGCAGACTCGATGGGCCGAAGGGCCTCTTTCTGCACTGTATGATTCTATTCTATTCTATTCTATAACCCCACTCATGTCCCCTGCTAATCTCACTGACACTAAGAGGTAATAAGGAAGAGTCACAGCACCAGGGACTCGGGTTTGATTCCCGGCTTGGATCACTGTCTGTGTGGAGCTTGCACGTTCTCCCTGTATTCTGTGTGGGTTTTCTCTGGGTGCTCTGGTTTCCTCCCATAGTCCAAAGATGTGTAGATTAGGTTGATTGGCCTTGCTAAGATAAAGTTTAAAGTTTACTTATTAGTCACAAGTAAGGCTTACACTAACACTACAGTGAAGTTACCGTGAAATTCCTCTAATCGCCACAGTCTGGCGCTTGTTCAGGTCAATGCACCTAACCAGCACATCTTTCAGAATGTGGGAGGAAGCCAGAGCACCCGAAGGAAACCCACGCAGACATGGGGAGAACATGCAAACATGGACAGCGACCCAAGCCGGGAATTGAACACAGGTCCCTGGTACTGTGACTCTTCCTGTGTTGTCCCTTATTGCCTCTTAGTGTCAGTGGGATTAGCAGGGTAAATAAGTGGGATTATGGGGATAGGGCCTGGATGGGATTGTGGTCAGTGCAAACTTAATGGGCCAAATGGCCTTCTTCTGCACTCTAGGATTCAATGATATCCAAAATTGCTTGTCACTGAGTGGGGCTCTTCAAAATTATGAAAGGTTTTGACAAAGTATAAATGTAAAGAGTTCTTTCAGTTTGTGCTCTCAACCCAGGAAGAGTAAAACGAGAACTCATCAGTATCAAATAGTCACTAAGAAATCAAATAGGGAATTGAGAAAAAACTTCTCTACCCAGAAAGTAGTGGCAATGTAGAATAATCACAGACAGTAGTTGAGGTAAACAGTATAAACATTTAAAGAGAGATTAGATAAACATATGAGGAAGAAGAAAATAGGGATGTGCTGCTCGAGTCAAGTAAGGAATGAGGGGAGAAGGTTTGAGTAGAACTTTGATGGGCTGATTGGTCAGAATAGCCTATTTCCATGTTGTAACTCTCAGAGACTGAACCTTAGTGCTATATTTGACACTGAGGTGAGCTCTCTATCACACATCTCCAAAATGAAGATCATTTGTTTCAATCTCCATAATATCATCTGAATTATCTGCCACTGAAAGCCTTTAGAATGTGGGTAGGCTGACATTTGTTGCCCATCCTTCAATGTCCTCAAGAAGATGGCCTTCTTAAACTGCCGCAGTCCATCTCAATGCTGTTATACAGGGAGTTCTTTGATTTTCATCCAGCAACAGTGAAAGAACGATGATAAAGTTTCAAGTCAGGATAGTGTGTGGCATGGAGTGGAATTGGTAGGTGGTGGTATTCCCAAGCATGTGCTGCCCTGGTTCTTCTAGATCATCGAGGTCAATGGTTTGGAAGCCACTGTTGAGGGAGCATTAGTATTGCTACAATGCATCTTGCATATGGTACACACTGCTGCGACTGTATGTCAGTGATGGAGGGCCTAAATCATAGAATCCCACCAGTGCAGAAGGAGGCCATTTGGCCCATCAAGCCTGCACCAACAACAATCCCTCCCAGCCCCTATCCCCGTAACCCCACATATTTACCTTTCTAGTCCCTCTGATACTAAGGGACAATTTTTGCATGATCAATCAACCTAACCTGCACATCTTTGGAGATGTAAATGTAAATGTTTAGACTGTTGATTGGGGTACTGATCAAGCAGGCTACTTTATCCTATGTGGTGTTGAACTTCTGGAGTGTTGTTAGAACTGCATCCATCCAGACAAGTAGCAATATTTCATCATACTTGTACCTCTGAGATTGTGGATTTGGGGAGTCAGGAAGTGAGTTTCTCACCTCAAAATTCTCAACCTCTGACATGCATTCGTAGCCACAATATTTATATGGCTGGGCCAGATCAGTTTCTGGTCAATGGTAAGCACAAGGAGATTAATATTTGGGGATTCAGTGATGGTAACGCCATTTGATGTCAAAAGCAGATGTTTTGGTTTTCTCTTGGTTGAGCTGGTCATTGTCTGACACATATGTACTACAAATGTTACTTGCCACTTATCAGCCCAAGACTGAATGTTGTCCAGGTCTTGGTGATCTTTGAGGAAGATGTTGAAAATGCTTGAGTCTAGGACACTCCTTAAGGACCTCATGCAGTGATGTCTTGGGAATGAGATGATTGGTTTCCAACAACCAGAAGCATCTTCTTTTATGACGCCAACCAGTTACTCCAGTTTTGCGAGAGCTTCTTAATGCCATACTTGGTCAAAAGTAGTCCTGCACTGTGGCTTCATCAGGTTGACACCAGCACTCATCATGGTACCAAGGTTGATTACCCGGCTTGATAGTAATGGCAGAGTAGGGGATGGGGGATATACTGAGCCATGAGGTACAAACTCCACTGATAGTGATGGTCAACAATGTCTCTTGGGTGCCTAGTTTTGAGCTGCTAGGTTTATTTTGAATCTACCTCATTTCTCTTGGCGGTAGTTGTCCAGTACATGATGGAGGGTATACTCAGCATAAAGATGGGACTTTGTCTTCACAAGAACTTGATTATTCCAATTCACAAGTGGCCATTCTCCCACATTTTATCCCCTGGAAACCTGAGGACATACAAAAGTCTGATGCTGTTGTCCTAACTCACACCATGTCCTGCTCACCCAGCTCTCCCGTGCTTGCAAATCTACATGGGTTCCCAGTCGAGCAACATTTCTTTTTGAAGATTCTCACCCTCGTTTTCAAATCAGTCCATGGTCTCACTCTTTGTTATATTAATAACTCCCTCCAGCCCCATAGCACGGCCACCCCCCCATCCCCAACCTCCTTTTCCCCCCGCCCTTCCCTAATTACAAGAGCACTGTGTGCCACAAGTTCAGCATTCCTGATTTTAATCACTTCATCATTGGCAGTCGTGGATTTAGCTTAGGATTTGAGGTCTGGAGTTCCTTCATCATATCATTCTGCCCCTTTCTCTTTCTTTCCTCTAACATGTCCCTTAAAATCTACCCCCTTTGACCAAAATTTGGATGTCTAGCCTTGTGCAACTTGATGTCAGATTTTGTACTATAATGCTCTTGTAAAGCACATTGGGACAGTTTTTACATTAAAGGCGCTATATGATTGTATGTTATTGTTGTATATTTCATGTAATGTAATCTGTAACAAACTAATTACGGTCAATTAACTCAAGATGTGGAGATGCCGGTGTTGGACGGGGGTAAGCACAATAAGAAGTCTCACAACATCAGATTATAACCTGGTGTTGTGAGACTCCTCACTGCAGTTAACTCAAGCCAGAGCAGGAATTGGACGTGGAAACTCCTTGATCAAAATGACAGTGCGCCTTCCCACTAAAATATAAACGGGCTTCTTTTACATGGGGCTGAATTACATGTAAAGGACCTCTTATAAAAGCAACATTTAAGGAGATTTTCACACAAGCCTGACTGACATAGAAGGAGCCTCTTAAACCAAAATGAATAATGCATAAGGAGCCACTTATACAAGTCCGAATGGTATGTAAGAAGATTCTCATACTGCTCTGATTAGGCACTGCCTTTTCGTTCAGTTCAGATTCCAGGAGACTGATATCTGTGTTCCCATAAACCCGCGAAGGACTGGATTTATGAGTCTCTCTCCAGGATGAGGAAGTTGGATCCAGTGGTATAAAACTCATTCTCCTAAGAGTTTGAATTCAAACAGTACCGATACTAAACACTCAGATTGTAAAGAATGTTCATCAGTAGTCTAAGTAGCCTTTAAGTAGTCTATGATTTATTCTGGCAACAAACATTGTGATTGTTCAAATACATTCGTTACATGTGAAGCCCATGTTACTTATTCTAATTGGAGATTCATTATCATTTACTATGATATGATCAGAGAGGATCTTCTGAATCTGAAGACAATCTAGAGTGCTTTAAAATGTCTATGCTATTATGTTATATTGTACTTGTTACTGGAAAGACAGTGAGTGGGATTTATAGCGTGCAAGAATCAATACCTTCCACTGTGACAATAATAAATCAAATCAAATTAAATCAAAATGCTCCACACCCTCGCCCACTGTGATTCCCAAGGTGAGCAACCCTGTAAAAGTCTGGCCAGTAACTAATGACAGGACTGAACATCAAATTTAGTTGCAATGAACTTTTCCTGTCAGGCGGTTCCTTACTAAGTTATTGTGGAAGGTTTGAAGCTCAGCCACTCACTCCAGCCCCGAGGCCAGATGGCCCTGAGTTCAGGTCACACTGCAGGGCTTGAAGATGGCCACTGAAGAAGCCATTAATGATGTGGCCTATAAGGTTATTAATCAGTCTTTGATTCCTCCCAATGCTGCATACCATTTTCCAAGGACAATGGAGTTTGAATATATGAAAGCAAACTCAGTTACTGCCATCCGCACCAACTCTGAATTCAAGGATGACATCAATTCGGGGTTGTAGTTTCTGCCATGGGTTGCCATGTGAGGGCAGGATAGTGACACAGTGGTTAGCACTGCTGTCTCACAAAGCCAAGGATCCAAGTTCGGTTCCCAGCTTGGGTCACTAACTGTGGGAGTTTGCATGTTCTCCCCATGTCCTCTGGGTGTTCTGGTTTCCTCCCACAATCCAAAGATATGTGGATTAGATGCATTGGCCAGGCTAAATTGACCCTTAGCGTCAGGGAGACTAGCTAGGGTAAATGAATGGTGTTACAGGAATAGGGCCTGGGTGGGTTTGTGGTCAGTTCAGGCTCGATGGGCTGAATGGCCTCCTTTTGCCCTGTAGGGATTCTATGAATGAACAAGCTGATTCTCAACCTACAGATCATTGGGCACATGGTGCAGAACATCCCACAAGATAATGGGATCCCGACTGTGGGGTTTGCTTTCCCTTTCTTTCCTTCTTTATTGCTGCTCTAGCTCATCATAAAAATTCAGAGTGTCTCTGAAGCATATTTTTTAAATCCTCCTTTGGAACATTGGCCATCTAGGAGTTGAGAAAAAAGGACACTTACTTATTCGTGTCACAGGTAGGCTTACATTAACCCTGCAATGAAATTACTGTGAAAATCCCCAAGTTGCCACACACCGGCACCTGTTCAGATACACTGTGGGAGAGTTTAGCATAGCCAATGCACCTCACCAGTATGCCTTTTGGACTGTGGGAGAAAACAGGAGTAACTGGAGGAAGCCCATGCAGACATGGGGAGAACATGCAGACTCCACACAGGCAGTGAGTGACCTAAGCCGGGAATCAAACCCTGGTCTCTGGCGT
Organism: Carcharhinus amblyrhynchos; assembly: GCF_965287045.1. Taxonomy (NCBI): domain Eukaryota; kingdom Metazoa; phylum Chordata; class Chondrichthyes; order Carcharhiniformes; family Carcharhinidae; genus Carcharhinus; species Carcharhinus amblyrhynchos. The sequence goes on from NC_137339.1 coordinate 13,985,192, forward strand.
TGTGAGGCAGCAGTGCTAACCACTGTGCCACCAAGAAGAAACCAATATATACACAGGGATAATGTCATGTAAAATGATGTGCGTATAGCCATCAGGATCCTTAAGTCATAGAGTATTATAGTCCCTTTTGTCGTGTGTGTTTTTGCGTAATTTATCTCCCTTCTAGCAGACAGCTGAATTGTCACATTCTTGAAGCCAAGTGAAAGTTCTTTTTCCTCCCAAATCTTTAGGATGAGTGTATGGAGTCTGGCTATGAGCAAAAGCCCACCAGGTTTGAAAACCTCAGCTGGCATACCCTTGGGGCTTTGGTATTTTTCAGCTTTCCCACCAATTCACCCATTGATTCTATCACAGGGCACATGGGGATAGCCTGGAGAGTACCAGCTGCCTCTGAGGAGTTGAGGAGTTATTAAAAAAGTTATTTCCAGCATTGACAGATGGCATTGTCAACCCTAAGAAGAGAAACACCATCCTGTTAAACAAAGAATGTTTTCCAAGGTGCATCTGTAAAAGTTGATGAGAATCACAGCAAACATGCCAAATTTCCTTAGCCTTCTTAGCAAATAGAGGCGTTGGTGGGCTTTCTTAACGATAGCATTGGCATAGAGGGACCAAGACAGGTTGTTGGTGATCTGATCACCTAGAAACTTGGAGCTCTCAACCATTTCTACTTCATCCCCATTGATGTAGACAGGGCATGTCCTCCACTATGCTTCCTGAAATTGATGATTATCTCCTTTGTTTTACTGACATTGAGGGAGAGATTATTGTCATTGCACCAGCTCATCAGATTCTCTATCTCATTAATGTACTCCAACTCATCATTGTTTGAGATCTGACCCACTACGGTGGTGTTGTCAGCAAATTTAAAAATCAAGTTGGAAGGGAATGTGGCCACACAGTCCTAGGTATATAAGGAGTTTAGTAAGGGGCTGAAGCCACCAAAGTGGGAATGCTCACATGTATGTAAAAGGGATCCTGCACGCCTTAAAATACGACATGACTGAACCTGTACCATGCTGTTGGTACACTCCTTATAGCATGTATCTGATCCGGTAACTTACTCAATGTAGACAACCCACTTTGATAATCATCCATTGTCTCATACCTCATTCTCACAACCTAGGAATATGTAGACATCAATCACTTACAACATTCACAAAAGGACGTCTTTATTGTTCATGGCACGGTGGCACAATGGTTAGCTCTGCTATCTCACAACTCCAGAGACCTGGATTTAATTCCGACCTTGGATGACTGTGTGGAGCTTGTGGGGCACTGATTTTGAGGATAATCGTGGAGGAGGTATTATTGCCTATCCTTACTGATTGAGGTCTTGGTGACTGCCATCCCAAAAAAAAAGAAAAGATTATCCTTCTGGGGGAATCTAATCCCAGGATTGGCCATCTCTCCAATGCCTGGAACGGAACCACTAGGATAAACAGGTTAGGAAAAGCCAATACTTTTGCAGTTGATGCCCACCAACTGACAAAGTATAACAAACACCCCCTTATGTCAGAAAGACAAATAGAGAACCACATGGAGATTTCCTATATCAAAACGCCGGCACCTCTTTGATTATATCATTGCCCAAGTCAAAAATATAAACGACGCCTGTATCATTCAATCCAAGTGGGGGACTGATACCTGCAGGATGTACCGTAGATTCATTTAATCAGTGATGAACATCCACCTAGCACCAAGACATCGCAAGGCCCAAAAGTCCAAGAGGAAGAAAATCAATGCCTCGGCCCTAAAGTAGCCCAAGCCAAGAGAGGAATTCCAAGTCACAACCAATCTGAGAAATCTTCATCCAACTCAGAATTACTGTAGGTGTTCAGTTCATATAAATTGCTTAATATTGCAGTTGTAAACTTTGAATTGTATTTCTCTATTGATGTAGCTCCAGTGAAGATGGTCAAAAATACTAAACATTGGTATTTGATTCAACTGAAATCAGTTTCTATGTGGAATCAGCAATATTTGTCTTACCATTCTCTCTAAGACTTTGGAAACATTAAGTTACCCAGATGGTTGGATGTAATTCAATCTAACACTTTCTGAGACTGACTTCTCTTTCAGAGAGCTAGCACAGGAAGAGTGGGTCAAATGGCCTCCTTCTGTGCTGTTAGTTTCTATGAATCTTTTATCGGAGGTGTAGTCCCTGTTCTAAGACCAAGGAAATACAGCACCAAATTTGTGCACAATTTGAGCAAGATCCCATGACAGCAATGTAGCAATAGCCAGATCATCACAGATCTGGCTCAGGGATAAACAATGGCCAGGACACTGGGAATAACTCCCCTGCTCATCCTTGAGTTAGTGCCACAGAATCATTTGTGTCCACCTGACAAGGCAGATGGGACCTTGGTTTAAGGTTTCAACCAAAAAGTGTGCGAACGGTGTCCACCCATTGACAGAGTGTGTTCAGCATGGTATCATTATAAAAAATACCTCCATCTGCCAGGAGAGCAAATAGAAAAGCAGTACTATGCTGTCAGCCTAGATAACACATTCATGCCTGGGCACGGGCATTGAATTTTCTGAGTCAGAGGTGACAATGTGACCAACTGAGCCACAGCTAACACACCAACAGCACGCAGAATGCAAGTGCTGGTAGCTGGCACTGTTGATAACTGCTTGGTGCATGACAGTAGAAGCATGTTGGAGTGCCACCAAAGTGGGAATGCTCACGTATATGTAAAAGGTTTCCTGAGCATCTTAAAATACTACGTGACTGAACCTGTACCTTGCTGCCAGTACACTATTATAGCATGCATCTAATCCTACATCTTATTCAATATAGGCAACCCACCTTGATAATCATCCAAAGTCCCATATCTCATTCTCGCAACTCAGGAATATGTAGGATTGCAATCACTTACAGCATTCTCAAAAGGACATCTTTATTGTTTATGGCACGGTGGCGCACTGCTATCTCACAGCACCAGGGACCCGGATTTAATTCCAGCCTTGGTGACTATGTGTCTGTGTGGAGTTTGTATGTCCCCCCCATGTCACCGGGTGCTCTGACTTACTCCCACAGTCCAAAGACTATGCAGGTTACATGGATTGGCCATGCTAAAATTGCCCATTAATGTCCCAAGATGTGTGGGTTAGGGGGATTCAAGGGGTAAATATGTGGGCCTGAGTGGGATGCTCTGTTGGAGAGTCGGTGCAGATTTGATGGGCCGTATCACCTCCTTCTACACTGTAGGGATACTATGATTCTTCTGGCCACTACCTTGCGTCACATCAGAGAGATACTACAGTAGTTACTTCTTGCAGTTCCCCCTTAAATTGTGAGCAGTACTCCTGTGATTATTGCTGTTTTTCTACCTCACAATGCATGCATCAAGCAGGACAAACCTATCCAAACTAACTAGCCCTGAAATATTTCCATTCCTTTTTCTGCCTTCTCTGTGTGAACTTCAGTTGAATTACAGTACAATTTTGTTTGTTCTTTTTTATACGCTTTTCTCTCTGAACCACAAATGCAAGACTATAGAACTAAGATGGCAATATGCTTTCCTTTTGAGAGCAATCGTAAATACAGCTGAATGGTCTTTGCAGGAAGTGTTACAGATTAAATTTTAATAATCAAAAATGGCTGAGTTCAGGTCAAGACAGATTTTAAAAATCTGAACCTCTTCCAAGATTAACGGAGGTGGGACAAGAAGTCAGCAGCCAATCCAGTCCCAGGAGGTGGGTTAGTAATTTAAATATTTGAATGAAGCTAACCATCTCTGAGTTAATTTGTTTGGGAGTTTAGAATGGGTGGCTAAGTTTTCGACGCCTTAGGAATGCCAGAAGTTCAAAGCAGATGACAACAGATTCAGGGAAAAGGAAAGTGTCTTTAAAGCACTGCTTGTGGACGAGGAGGAGCAGAATTGCTTTCCCCTGGCCCCCCCCACCTCCCTCCTCCCGCGCCCTCCCCCCCCATCTCCGACTGCCCAAGCACACCCCCATCAGAAAGCCCGCATACAAAAGTCCCCAGAATGTGCCCTCTCCCCACCCCGAGTGTCAAGAACCAAACCCCATCAGTTTAAAGGAACCTCGTTTTGGAGATTGGACCATATCCTTCCCCCAGAGAGCGATAACCTTCTCCAACCTGCTCCAGACTGGAGGCCAAGCCAAGGACGTTTGAGCATGGAACCTGTCAGTGACAGAAGTCACACACTGCGGAGTTAAAGCTCTATGGCATTGGGGGTTAACCCAGTAAGATGTCTCAGAACACCAGGTTAAAGCCCAACAGGTTTATTTGGTAGCACAAGCTTTCAGAATGTCATTCTTTCTTCAGCACTCACCTGAAGAAGGAGTGACACTCCAAAAGCTTGTGCTACCAAAGAAACCTGTTGGACTTTAACCTGGTGTTGTGAGACTTCTTACTGCGCTTATCCCAGTCCAATGCTGGCATCTCCACTTCATTAGGGGTTAACCCAGACTTCCCATTTCAAACTCACCATTCTGCCTACATAAGCTGCCCATTCGAATATCCAGGACTAGGAGTCAAACACAGAGTGGATCAGAGTAATTCAAACAGGCTTTTAGCACAGACACGATGGGCCGGGTGCCCTCCTCCAGTGCTGTGAATTCTCTATGATTCCCTTGTCATGTGGCTAGTTGAGAGGGGATGTGTGATTGGCAGATTTTCTAAAGGTATTGGTGAACTTGAATATAAGCGTCTTATATAATCGCTCAATTTTCGTGGTCTCTTTTATTTATACTCCTGCTGCTGCTCGTATCAGATTCCAACTTGCCACAGTCGGATTGGAACTCCTGATTTCTGACCATGATAATACCACTTCCTCGCTCTCAAGAAACAAAACCCTTGTTTACAACATTTAATTGGAATAGTTTGTTCATTCATTGCTGCAAAGTTAGTCGTGAGTGAAATGGTCACCACATGATGGGCAGTTCAGACAATTTTAGACTCCAGCACTTTTTATAGACGTACACTTTCAGTAAATTAATTAAACAGAGGAATTTCAAACCCAAGTTCTCTGTGAGTTTAGCTGCTCATAATTTCCTCCAGTAATTCCATTTATGGGGGGGGCGCATGTAAGGTAGAAGACAAAGCCACTGGAGTCCCGTCGCATGGAAGGTATTAAACTACCCTCTGGTTTTCTAACAGCCCAAATTAAAATACAATTGATAAAGCCATAAAATTAATAGGTTGTATTGCACATTTGGAAGAAGGACAATACTTGAAAGAAAGTGATTCAATATGGAACTTAATGTGCTAATGGAAGTTTAGCACTCTTTAAACAGAACTTTTTCTGTCTTGCTTCCTTTCACATCCTTTATTTTCCATTCACTGTTTCCGTCCTTTGTCTTTTACAACCTGTCCTTAATCCAGTGAGAAAGCTGCTCTCACTGTGTGAAGTGGGCTGCTAAGCGCCCCCTCATTATATATATTTTGTTTTAAACCACATCTCCCTAGTCATCAGCCATAGCGGATCTAACTAGTTTACTTTGGGGTTTTTGCCAGTTGCGCAGACCTGCACATTAAGAATGGGGCCTGGCATTACACTAAGCGTCACATAAAAGCAGCTAAAGCTGCCTTTCCCAGCTGTAAGGATCCACATTAATAGCCCTATTATATAATACACAACTTTTCCAGGAAGTAGCTGTGTTGATCCAAATTCCAAACCTGCTGCTATTAAACCTGATCTGTTTACATTAGTTTAAGCAGCAGCCAGGATAAAAAGGTGACTACCATTCACCTGTACACAGCTACTGGGGCTACTCAGAGTGAACGAAAATGGCCATTCACAAGTTTAAAACTGTACATCAGAGCCAGGGATTGCTTCCACTTAAATAAACTGTTTGGAGAAAGTTCTTTTTTTAAGTTTTTCCTTTTGTTCTACTGAACAAGCAACTGTGACAAACCACCTTGCTATATGTATGGGAAACAGCCCACACTTCTTGTGGTCTCAGGGTGCCCCAAACTGAAGTAGTTTTGAAGTGTGGCCACCTTTAGAATCATAGAATCCTTACAGTGCAGAAGGAGGCCATTGGGCCCATCAAATCTGCAACAACAACAATCCCACCCAGGCCCTATCCCCGTAACCCTACACATTTACCATTTTATAAATGAAGTCATATCCATGCCTTTAGTATCTCCGACTTGATTATTCCATCATACTCCTGGCCAGTCTCCATGTTCTACTGCATGCTGAAGATCATTCAAAACTCTGCTGAATGTGTCCTAACTCACAAGTCCTGTGCAATCATTTCCCCAGTGTTTGCCAATCTACATTGGCTCCCAGTTAAGTAGCTCATCGATTTTGAAATTCTCATCCTTGTTTGCAAAGTGCTTCATGTCCTTGCCCTTCCCTTTCTCAATCATCTTCTTCAACCCTAATAAGAACATAAGAACATAAGAAATAGGAGCAGGAGTAGGCCATCTAGCCCCTCGAGCCTGCCCCGCCATTCAATAAGATCATGGCTGATCTGTTGTGTCTCAGTTCCACATTCCCGCCCTCTCCCCATAACCCTTAATCCCCTTGCCTATCAAAAACCTATCAACCCGCGTCTTAAAAATATTGAGCGAGGCAGCCTCCACCACTTCAACGGGCAGAGAATTCCAGAGATTCACCACCCATTGAGTGAAGGAGTTAGAACATAAGAACATAAGAAATAGGAGCAGGAGTAGGCCATCTGGCCCTTCGAGCCTGCCCCGCCATTCAATAAGATCATGGCTGATCTGTCGTGGCTCAGTTCCACTTTCCGGCCCTCTCCCCATAACCCTTAATCCCCTCTCTTATCAAAAACCCATCAACCCGCTTCTTGAAAATATTTAGCGAGGCAGCCTCCACCACTTCAACGGGTAGAGAATTCCAGAGATTCACCACCCTTTGAGTGAAGAAGTTCCTCCTCAACTCCGTTCTAAAATGCCCCCCCTTTATCTTGAGGCTGTGCCCCCTAGTCCTAGTGTCTTTTTTGAGCGGGAAGAGTCTCTCCACCTCTATCCTATCCATCCCATTCATCATCTTATACGTCTCAATGAGATCTCCCCTCATTCTTCTAAACTCCAACGAGTACAAGCCTAGTTTATTCAGCCTCTCCTCATAGCTCAACCCCCTCAACTCCGGTATCAGCCTAGTAAACCTCCTCTGCACTCCCTCCAAGGCCAAAATATCTTTGCGCAGGTGCGGCGCCCAAAACTGCACACAGTACTCCAGCTGCGGCCTCACCAATGCCCTATACAGCTGCAGCAAGACCTCCCTACTTTTATATTCAATCCCCTTCGCTATGAAGGCCAGCATCCTCAGCTCCGTTCTAAACCGCCCCCCCTTTATCTTGAGGCTGTGCCCCCTAGTCCTACTGTCCTTTCTGAGCGGGAAGAGCCTCTCCACCTCTATCCTATCCATCCCATTCATCATCTTATACGTCTCAATGAGATCTCCCCTCATTCTTCTAAACTCTAACGAGTACAAGCCTAGTTTATTCAGCCCTCTTGACCTACCACCCCTCTTGACCTCTGCTCTGTAAATTCTAGTCCATTGAACATTTCTGAATTCAATCACTGCCATTGGCAATTTGCCTCCAGCTGTTTGGTTGCTCAATTCTGGAACTCCCTTCCTCCAACTCTCTGTCTTTTTCCACTCTGTCCTCCTTTAAGACATTGTCTAAAACTAATCATCTTGACCAAGATTTTGGTCATCTGGCCTCATATCTCCTTCCATCTCTGTGACAAATTTTGCTCTAGAATGTTCCTGTAAAGTGGCTTGAGAAATTTTATCCTACTTAAAGCATTTTGTAAGGCATTATTTAAATGCAATTTATTATTGCCATGAGCCTGCCACCCTTGTTCTTCTAGCTGGTAGAGGTTGTGTGTTTGCAAGGTGCTGTCAGAGATGGTGATGCGTTGTTACAGTTCACATGTAGATCATTACCCTGTGCCACTGTGCATTGATTGTAGTGGAGTTTAAGATAATGAATGGCGTGCCACTTGTGTGACCTGCTTTGCCCCATGGCGTCACGCTTCTTCACTGTTGCTGCAGTTTTTCTTTTTATTTATTTTATTTATTAGTGTCACTAGTAGGCTTACATTACGTTTTGAGTCAGGAAGTTCAGGCGAGATGAGTGCTTTACAGTTTAAAGTTTATAAAGTGTATTTATTAGTGTCACATGTAAGAATACATTAATGCTGCAATGAAATTATTGTGAAAATCCACATTCCAGCACCTGTTTGGGTACGCTGAGGGCAAATTTAGCATGGCCGATGCACCTGACCAGCATGTCTTTTGGACTGTGGGATGAAGACAGAGCACCCAGAGGAAACCCACGCAGACATGGGGAGAACATGCAGACACTGCACAGACAGTGACTCAAGTCGGGAATTGAACCTGGGTTCCTGGCGCTGTGAGATAGCAGTGCTAACCATTGTATTGAACACATCCTGGCAAATATAGATAGTAGATCACCTTACCATCTATCCCTCATGGAAAAGTTTATGCAGAGAAACATTTCTGACCACAAGTCCATCAGGCAGTGGGTTGCACATAATGTCCTTGAACATAGAACATAGAACATTACAGCGCAGAACAGGCCCTTCGGCCCACGATGTTGCGCCGACCAATTAAAAAGCAATGACCCTCTAACCTAAACCAATCCCTTTCCATCCATAAACCTATCCACGGATCTCTTAAACGCCCCCAAACTAGGCGCATTTACAACTGCAGCAGGCAGGGCATTCCAATCCCTCACCACCCTCTGGGTAAAGAACCTACCCTTGACATCCGTCCTATAACTACCCCCCCTTAATTTAAAGCTATGCCCCCTCGAGCTAGCTTTCTCCATCCGAGGAAAAAGGTTATCACTGTCCACCCTATCTAAACCTCTAATCATCTTATATGTTTCAATAAGGTCCCCTCTTAGCCGCCTTCTTTCTAACGAAAACAACCTCAAATCCCTCAGTCTCTCCTCATAGGACCTCCCCTCCATACCAGGCAACATCCTGGTAAACCTCCTCCGCACCCTCTCCAATGCCTCCACATCCTTCCTATAATGTGGGGACCAGAACTGCACACAATACGCCAAGTGCGGCCGCACCAGAGTTTTGTACAGTTGCAACATGTCGCTGCGGCTCCTAAATTCAATCCCCCTACCAATAAACGCCAAGACACCGTATGCCTTCCTAACAACCTTATCTACTTGATTCCCAACTTTCAGGGATCTATGTACACATACACCTAGATCCCTCTGTTCATCAACACTATTCAGAGTCCTACCATTAGCCCTATACTCCACACATCTGTTATTCCTGCCAAAGTGAATTACCTCACACTTTTCCGCATTAAACTCCATCCGCCACCTCTCGGCCCAGCTCTGCAACTTGTCCAACTTGAGGCCCTGCAGGAAAAGGAATTAGTAGATCCTGTCAGCTGGTTCCCTGAGAAAACGGTCAGAGTTATTTGCCAGAATGCCTTATCTCCAAAACTTTCAAAGAAGCACCATGACAAGGCTTGGCTGGTGGTGAGAGAAGCTCTCCCCTTCAGATCCTTTCTTCGTGCCCAGAGTCTCAAACCCTCCGCATGCCTCCCTCAAGGAGGCTGTGATAGAGAAGAAACTGTCATTCACTTTCTGCTGGAATGTGCCTCTGCAAAGAAGGCCTGAAGAGAGATGCAGTGGTTTTTGTTAGGTTCATGCCAAGCAGCTCAGTGATGCAGGACTTTATGGGGTTGTTCCCAGTGACATAAACCCAGGTAAACATCAGCTGCGGTTGGAGTATCATCAGTTTGGTGGAAGGTGCTCTTTGGTCTACTGGAAATTTGTTGTCCTCACAGAGTGTTGCAGACTGGCCCGTTCCAAGGTCCAGGACTATGTGCTGAGGGATGCGCTAAGGCTTAGGGCAGTCGTCACTTCGGCACAGTGGAGGAAAGTTGCCGTCTAAGGTCTTTCAACCATAGTACACTGAGGGGCTGGAAAATGTATAGACCCCCTCAGGCTGTGTGTTTGACATTGGATGAACTTTGCAAATACAGAAGTATTGAAATTGCATTGAGGCCACACAAAGACAGACAAGCTGTAATTCTATTGCACTTTCTGTAATTTTACAATCCGAAATATTTTGCCCCCAGGCTGTATGTCTGATCTGAAATGTGTATTAAAAATTACAATCATATAGAGGCACCTCAAAATTAAGCACACGGTACGGAGATAGGTCAAATTTGATGGCATTTTCTGTCATTTTCCAGTAAGTGTTTTGTAACGTACATTTACAAATTTTATGAATGAAGTCTATTTTTGGGGGAGAAAAGAATCCTCTGAATTCATTGGCAAGAAAGTCAATCCAACAGTGTCAAGAGATTAATCACTCAAAACAAGCCCAGTTGAATATGTCTAACAGACTCCCTATGTGTCAGGGAGATAAACGGATCCCTGCTCTACTTGGAACTCAAGAGAACAGTGGAAATGTTTTTGGAGATGTCCTCAAATCATCCCTGGAGCGGTCAAACATACCATTGACTCATGGGACCCTGGCTTGTGTCTGACCAAAATGAGATAGCTTCACAGAAGAACACATTAAGAGACTTCATCAGGAATGTGCAGAGGTAAAGTTGAGATGTCAGAGAGAGCACTCAACCTGCAAACAACCTACTTATCCAGCCTTGCAAATCATACAGTGGACTTCTCAGCCATCTCAGAACCCATCAAACCAGAATGGAAGCAAATTACCCTTGATCACAATGAACTGCCTCAGCAGAACACCTCTGGAATTCAGCTTTTTTGTCCATGTTTGCTCCAAGTCTGGAATGAGACCTGAAGCCAAGTGGTGCTGGAAACCAAACTGAATATTGGTTAACAGGTCGTTAGTGATGGCGATGCCTTCTACATTGCTGGGATAGTTTAATTCCAGTATATCACAAAAATCACTATACTCCTGTGGCAGTCTGGGCTCCAGATACCAGAATAAATATTCTAGTATTACTAGAGCAATCTAGTGTATATTTCAGGTGCCCCATAACTGTCTGGATAGTCTCAAAAGGGTGGCACAGTGGCTAACACTGCTATCTCACAGCGCCAGGGGCCCAGGTTCAATTCCCAGCTTAGGCCACTGTCTGTGCAGAGTTTGCACATTTTCCCGTGTCTGCATGGGTTTCCACCAGGTGCTCTGGTTTCCTCCCATAGTCCGAAAGACATGCTGTTTGGGTGCATTGGCCATATTAAATTCACTCTCAGTGTAGCTGAACAGATGCCAGGGTGTGGCGACTAGGGGATTTTCATAGTAACTTCATTGCAGCGTTAATGAAAGCCTACTTGTGACACTAACAAATAAATAATAAATAAGTGTCTTCCAAGATGTTTCTCAAATATTGGACAATCTTGTGTGTTACCAAGCAGCCCACAAATACAACTAAAATTACTTTGCAATTGGCAGAACAGTAACAGGACGGCACACGTGTTAGGCTTTCAGTTCCACATAGACGTGTTTGGCCTAGTAAAAACCAATGTACCTCGTTAAAATGAAGACTGCTGAATTCAAGTGCCACATTACTCTATAACTGCAATCCACAGTGTGCCATTACTGCAGTCTACTGCATCACCCCATCATATTTTACTCTTGATTCACTTTGACCTAAAGCCTTATTGTTGAGTTTAATAAAGTGTATTTATCTATTAGTCACAAGTAGGCTTACATTTACACTGCAATGAAGTTACTGTGAAAATCCCCTAGTCGCCACACTCTGGGTGCTTGTTTGGGTACACTGAGAGAGAATTTAGAATGGCAATACATCTAACCTTGTGCTGCACAGGGAACACAATTGTAATAAGCAGATGGTTTTCCTACTGATCCAGTTGTTGCACTTCACATGCACATCAAGAACAATCAACCTTGCACAGCTGAGCGGCATCCAGCTCCCAGCAGATCTTAAAAGTCTATTAACACCAGAAGTTATCAATCACCAGGGCTTCTCCTCTGGCAAGAGTGAGCTATCATCAGTGCCAAGAAATCTGTTTACCATCACAGTGTAAATAAAAATGGTAACAAGTGCATGTGACTGGTTGCTCCTGGCAGAGGAACCCTGGAAGGTAACACTATATTTATGAATCTGTTTTGTTGAAACTAAAAAGCCATGACACACATTCTCTATCAACCAGCCTTTCAGAGTGCAAAATATTACTCAACACGGTCTTAACTATCCCTTCAAGGCTTAATAACTGAATTAAGTATGAAGACACAAGCAGCCAGTAATTCAAGCTTTTTGGTTGGAAACTAATTGTACAAACAGTCCATTAGGATGAACTCCAAACAACTCCAAGGGGCGGGTCTAGATGAGTTGGTTGTAGTTTGAACTTTTGCACTAACACAGCTACCAGAAACATCCAGTCTTTAGACAAGGAAAAGGTTTTTAAAGCTTCTAGACGCATCAGCTGTTTTTTTTACAATAGCATTTGTTATGATGAGGGAGCGCCAACTTCCTCTTCATTCACCAGCAACAGTAAACTTTGCAAGTATCTGAGGAGGAACATGTTGTTCCCGACAAGATGCCTGAGATTCATGGGGTGACAGATATGTTGGCAAACCTCCTCACAGTCAAAAGAAAGAGAAATTGTAGAATATTTTCTCTCCTTTTCTGTTTTTTCCACACCCTTATTACGTCAGCACCAGTATGGACATGCAACATTCTAAACTTTTGTAGCTGCCACGTCTCTCCCCGCCCCCCTATCCACACCCAGAATTATTTGGCTCGATGATGTCCTTGACTGTCACTCAGCCCCCCACGACTTACATCAGAATGTAGGCAGGGATCCTTGCAAAAAAAAATTAGAGCAGAGATTGAAAAAGACAAGATTGTATCTGCTCTCCTGACCACCTCCCAAACTGGGACTCAAAAGCTTAAAGTGCGCATTAGTACGTAAAATATTTGAAACTACTATGAATGCAACATGCATATTTGAAAGAGTTTATATAACATTTTATCACAGCAGCAACAGCATAATAAAGTTTCAATAGGTTGACAAGTTCACATTTCTGGCCTGAGTGATGATATCATTGAGACCTCCCTTGAGGTGAATTTGTCATTCCCGTGCATGTCACCTTTGGGATGACCATGAAATTGGGTCATAAAATACACAGAATGGCGCTAGGACAGGCTCATCTGTTGTATGGTCTCCTCCAAGGGAACTGAGTAGGTGAATAATTTGGCAGACTATTCCAGCACTGTTTGGACTATCTGATATGTCTCACTGATTGGACTTGTCTGGTACTTGTCACAGATATCACAAGCATTACTGGGATAGGTCAGTACATCAGACTGAACCTCCATCGAGTTGCCATCTGATAATTCGCTCAGCTAACGCCAATGCAAGCAGTTATGAACACAGGGTCTGTTTGCTCCAACAAGGTGTGAAATTAACAGGTCTGTGTTAATGTCCGTGGGAAAGATAACACTGCCTATTTCAAGGACGGTCTTGGTGTTGATGAGGCGTGGGTGGGAGGGGAAGTGGTATGACAAGGAGAAATTGTGAAAAAAGTATAAAAACGACACATCTCATGATCGATGTTAAAGACAAATTCAATGTAAATAAAACATATTTTAACCATTAACCTTCTTCACTGAAGCATCATTTACTGTAATAGAATCACTTAATGAAGAATGGATAATGTGAGATTAAAACTAACCTGCATCAAAAGGGAACAATTTATCCAATTCATGTTGGAAACTTTACAGGCATTTTTTAAATTCCAAATCATGATGTTGGTGTTGTGTATTTTAATTGAAATCTTTGAGCAACTACAGAAATTGTGGAATTTAATAAAGTTTGAAGTTCATTTATTAGTGTCACGAGTAGGCTTACATTAACACTGCAATGAAGTTTCTGTGAAAATCCACCAGGCCCCACACTCCAGCGCCTGTTTGGGTACACTGGGGGAGAATTTAGCATGGCCAATGCACCTAACCAGCACCTCTTTTGGACTGTGGGAGGAAACCGGACCACCTGGAGGAAATGCATGCAGACACGGGGAAAAAGTTCAGGCGCCGCTCAGTGACCCAAGCCAGGAATCAAACCTGAGTCCCTAGCGCTGTGAGGCAGCAGTGCTAACCATTGTGCCACTGTGCTACCCACGGTGCAATCTGCAGCGATGATCAGTACACCAGCCAACCTCACATAAAATTAAGCTAACGTTACGTTATTAACATAATGAATTTTTAGATTGACGAAGATAAGTCATACTTCCTTCTTAACACCACTGTTTAAAGTCAGAAGGTATGGCTTGGAAAGCTGGCTATATAAAGGCAAATTAAATCAACCAAGTGGGTAACCCAATAGTGTAGAGGCTGATGAATTGATTCTTTGTATCACTAGACTACTATCTCTGGTGTGTTTTCAGTTTAGAGAAGCGCCTTCAGAAATATTGTTAAAAAAAATTAGAATATTAAACAACAGCATTTCTTATTCATGCTCTATTCATATTAACTGAGATGTAGATTCATGAAATTGAAAAGCAACTGAGTGGCTAGTGAGAAAGCATGCTTTCTAAATACTGAAAGACTCTTCTTACAAAGTGTATTTTGAAAAAAATTCTTTGGTAGGGATGCTTGCTATCTATCCAACTACAGTTCATATTTCAGTAATATTATCTCCTCTTCAAAAATGTCTAAACTTGAGACTGCTGTTTTGTGACATTAGTAAACAATAGAAGGGACAATTGATTAAGTAGCTTAATCAACCTCCTTTTTTGCTTCTTTTTGTTACGGTTCACTCCTGTTTCTCCATCATACCGCACTCTGCTCCTTGTGTGGCTGCTTCATGTTCTTGCCTCTGACCCTGAGCACAGCTCAAAATTTCCCCCCTTTGGTAAAACTCAGACAGGCACCATGCGACACGGAGAAATGTCTTGATTTGACTATGAGACTGTGGAACCTCACTTAAAAGGACTGAATTGCCTACTTCTGCTCCTAATTCCTATGTTAAAAGAGGGTCGCGCAAGATAACCAGACAAGAAAATGCTGGGAAATCTCAGCAGGTCTGGCAGCATCTGTAAGGAGAGAAATGAGCTGAGGTTTTTCAACGGGTCATCTGGGCTCGAAACGCTGACTCTTTTCTCTGCTTTCAGATGCAGCCAGACCTCTGAGATTTTCCAGCATTTCCTCTTCTGGTTTCAGATTCCAGCAACCGCAGTAACTTGCTTTTAGCAAAAAAAGGTACCTTCTCGCAATTGTAGTAAATAATAGATGTGTGTGGGAGGTAATAATGTCCAGATCAGTGGCTATGGGGAATCCTCTACTGCAGACACTTCCTAAAACTATTCTCTCCAGCTCCCAGCTCATTTTAACTATTGAATTTGGCAGAGAGAGGAAGTTTTGGAGGGTCTACCATTAGGTGTCACACATGCCCCTGGAATTTCACACTGTGTCATCTTTGGTCCTGTGCAAGCATTCGGGAGTGAAGGGATTCTACAATATTGATATCAATCATACTGCCAGTGTGCTGTCCAACACACTCTGAGCTATCTAACTTTTTTTTTATAAATTCGTAGGACACAGACATTGCAGGTTGGCCAGCATTTATTGCCCATCCCTGGCTGCCTCTGGAAAACAGTTGAAAAATCAACCACATTGTTGTGGCACTGGAGTCACATGTAGGCCAGACCTGGCAAGGACAGCAGATTTCCTTCCACAAAGGACATTAGTGAACCAGATGGGTTTTTGTGACAATCATTTCATGGGTCATCAGTAGATTCTTAATTCCAGATATTTTTAAACTGAATTCAAATTTCATCATCTGCGGTGGTGGGATTCAAACCCAGATCCTCATAACATTAGCTGAGTTACCTGATTAATAATCTAGTGATAATACCACTAGGCCATTGTCTCCCCCTTGAGGAAATCTATCCAGAGCCGGGGACTCAGGCTGAGTATTGATCAAAAGGGTGTTTCTGCGCCCTCTCCAGTCACCCCGGTCATTGCCAGAATTTAGCAGACGGACATTACTAGCTAATATTAGAGTTCACATTAGCTAGTTCACTGAAGACTCACTGGTAGGATGGTCAGGCAAAGAAATTAGTCCAGATAAATGTCGACCCCTGTTTCCCATTTAGAAGATGCAAGTTTGCTCTTGAGTTATCTCAGTCTGATCGATTTTCAACGTTTACGCTTCCTCTAAGAACTTCTATCGGTATTGGGAGAGTCAGGGAAAAAAATTGTCCAGAAGCTCAAAAAAAAATAACGAGAACTTCAAAAAAGGACCTTACTGGGAATATCCAGGATGAGGAAATGAATTTCGTGGACAAGTTACATAAATAACGTAACCTGCACAACGCCAAAGTTTCTCAAATGTATAAAAATGTAGTTTAAAAATTACCAGGCGTGGTTCAAATTTCGTCTGCACCTTAACCAAGGCGTTTTCATTGAGTAGACTCAATTTTTCTTGTGGGTTATTTATCTGGAATATTTATTGTTATATGACATACAAATAGCCCCGTTCGGTAAATCATAGCCCTAATTCTAAATGGAACAGTGCTGACTCTCGATAAGACTTGTCAAAACCCGGGCTCCCGGAGCATTAACACTTCTGAATTAAATACAAACGGCAAATCTTTGATCCGTAATGTATTGGGCATTTTTCTGACGCTTTTCAAGTTTTCTCATTGCCCAGGGTCGGGTTTGGGACTTTTCTCTCTCTCCTCTTCAATTCAATCCTTATATTTTTCCCCCTGTTTTTGAGTCCTGGGCTTCTGCGGCTGCCTCTCAGTCTTCCCCTATCGCCAGGGTGTCCTGGGCTGTGTGAACAGGCGGGAAGCGAGACAGTCTTTTGAGCAATAGAGTTAAGCATTTACCTACAGTGGCCTCCGCCAGAATGGTGTGTAAGGAGCTAACAGATGGTGACCGGGAGGTGGGGGGTGGGGAGAAGTAAGCTGGCTCCTCGGTCCAAGGTAGGAATGAAAGTTTACCTGCGCCGTCTTTCCCTGAGCCACATCCCAGCTTTAACCCCAACCCTTTCGAGGGTGAGAGGTTAACATGGACGGTATTAAAACCACACCGCCCTCGGGCCACAGGGAGGTGGGGAAGTGCCCTTAACATCAGCACCTTGACAATAAAACCACAACCATAATACTCAAGCGATACAAATCCATGTCGCTCAATGAGCTGGATGATATTCTCTGTAAGAAGTCTCACAACACCAGGTTAAAGTCCAACAGGTTTATTAAACGCCAGAAGACCTGTTGGACTTTAACCTGGTGTTGTGAGACTTCTCGCCGGCATCTCCGCATCATGATATTCTCTGCACAGACTGTGAAACGCTGATAGAAATACTGCTAACTAGATTCTCAAGGGGAAAAAAATGTCAAGGGTTCCTACAAAAATGGGAATGTTTTTCGTTCGAAGAGGAACGTTTAATCCTTATGAACTTCAACTATACTAATTATTAAACGAATGGCTTTTTTTGACGAACTTAATTGCAACGCTTGATGCCCTGGCGTGGGTACATTGAGCCAATATTTTACTTTCGACTCCCTTTTTTATAGAGGGTGGGTGAGAGAGACAGCACAGTCCCAGTTTCTACTCTGCAACAAGTCCAGGATCAGTGTCCCCCTGCGCCTCTAAATTATCTACATCGCGTTGGACCGCACACAACAAATAACACAAAAGTCAAGCTTTCTTCCTAACGCCTCTAAATCTGATCTGGTCACAGAATCCACCCCCCGCCCTCCTCCCCCCGTCCTTTCAGACGCCCAAATGATTCTACACACTCTCTGAACGGATAATTCGCCTCGGCATGAGATTGATAACACAATCTGAGTTAATTCATTAATTTAATTTTTAAACTGTTCTGAATTAAATACAAACGGCAAATCTTTGATCTGTAATGTCTTGGGGGTGTGGGGCTTTTTTGGCGCTCTTCAAACTTTTCTCACTGCCCAGGATCGGGTTTGAGATTTCTTTCTCTCTCCAATTTTTCTCCCCTGTGTCTCAGTGCTGGGCTCGGTCTCCGGCCGCCTCTCTTACTCTTCCGCGGTCGCCAGGGTGCCCTGGGCTGTGTGAACAGCGAACGGCGGGAGCCCCAGCTCCTGGCTGCTAGCCGATTCAGCAGAATGAACCATTCAAGTGCAATGTGAGAACTGACTGGGAACAAAAAAAAATCCTCGAAAATTCTCAGACCATAAAAAAATTGATGTTTGAGCAGATATCACAAGTAAAATTGCACCTTGTGGAGTGCGGCGATTAGGGGATTTTCACAGTAACTTCATTGCAGGGTTAATGTAAGCCTACTTCTGAAACTAATACACTTTAAAACTTAAAAAAATATCTCGTGCAGACATTTTATGTAGCTGTGATAAGGAGTTTGCTATCAGAGCAGTGTAATCAAGTTTAAAACTGGAAAATTTGCAATAAATTGTCGGCATTTCTAAATCTTAAAGGCATAAATTGGAACCGCTGTATTAACAGAGGTATTTCCAGCTTAATGTGGACAATTTTCCAACTGTAATCAAATATATTGAAATCATATTCAGGCGTACGAAATGCTTTAATATTCACCCCGCGCTGACGAAATATTTGAACCATATTCAACAATAATTAAAAAATAAACCAATTTCATGTATCACGATTTTGTTTTCCAAACGCAAGGACTGGTTTCCCAAAACGGGGGCGAGTGCGGGAAATATATATTTTTAGATCAGGTTTAAATCAAGGTGACATCTGAAAATTCCTGCGATTTTCTAATCCAGCGCTTGAAACGTTTTAAATATATTAAGGTTAATTAAAATGTGCACCTATTATAAGCCATACAGTATTTCAAAATCCCATTCGATGATAGTGCCGACATGCACCAGTCTCCACTCAGAGTAAGATTTTAACCCAAAGGTTTACTTTCTAAAAATTCATCTTATTTTGCTCCCGAAGTTTGTCCTACCTCATCTCATTGCGGGAATTTCAATCCATCTCAATCATGTATGTGTGGCGAGCGGGGTTAAATATTTTCAACATTATAATCAGTTCCCGAGCTTTACTTAAAAATGAAACACACATATTTCGTTACTATCTGGATGTACACTCTTCGGGAGAAATTGAAGTCGCGTGGGTTTTTTTTCCCCCTCAATCAGTCTATGTATGATTTACTTTAACATTGAGATGTGGCTTATTGCACCGTTTTTTTTCTAGAGTGTGTTCCGTCTTGGGGACTTACAGTGACATGGAATAGAGGAGCCGCAGGATAACATGAATAAATAGGACTTCGCTTCTCAGGCTATTTACCGCCCCCCCCCCCACCCCCCCGACACACAACTGCTTTCAAGAAACACTGTGAACTGGAACTGTGAAGCTTAATTCCAAAAACTAACAGAGAGCATGGTCCTTCGTTTTAAGTATTGCATTTGTATTGACAAACCCCTTTGGCATGCGTGCATGTGACATTATAAATCAGTAGCAGGTTGGAGCTTGGTGCTCGCTTACACTCAACCAGAAGCCCCTCAAGAAGATAAGGCTTCCATTGTCTGCTCGGGATCACTCTGGTGTGTGTGTGTGTGTGTGTGGAGGGGGCGGTGGGGGGCGGCTAGTTGGGATTGCTGCGCAGCGCCGGCTAGTGTTAAATCTACGACACCTACAGGTTAAATAATGCAGGAGCAACGTTCAGCTTCACCTGGAGAGCACAGTGCTGGTCAGTTTCCGCACTGAAAATAACAGCCAGGTGGCCCTTTTAACCGCTTGCTAAAGAGGCTCAAATTGAAGTTTATTTATCAGAGTCACAAGTAGGCTTACATTAACACTGCAATGAAGTCACTGTGAAAATCCGCTCGTTGCCACAGTCAGGTGGCGCCTGTTCGGGTACACTGAGGGAGAACTTCGCATGGCCAATGCACCTAATCAGCATGTCTTTCAGACTGTGGGAGGAAACCGGAGCACCCGGCGTAAACTGCACAGACATGGGGAGAAAGCGCAGACTCTGCATAGACAGTCATCCAAGCTGGGAATTGAACCTGGGTCCCTGATGCTGTGAGGTAGCAGTGCTAACCAATGTGCCACCTTATCAGGCTTTTCTATGGCGGAATGTAGTTACGAAAGAAATCCTGGTGGTTTCTATGGATTTATCAGCTGATTCTCTTCTAGTGCAATAAACTATCCACAGATGAAACAATGACCAATAAACATTTTTTGTTATTCATTCGTTGGACATCAGCGCCACAGGCTGGGTCAGCATATATTGTCCATCCCTAGTCACCCTTGCAACTGAGTGGCTCGCTAGGCCAATTCAGAGGACACTTGTGAGTAAACCACATTGCTGTGGCTCTGGAGTCACATGTAAAGTTTAAAATTTATTTATTAGTGCTGCACGGTAGCACAGTGGTTAGCACTGCTGCTTCACAGCTCCAGGGACCTGGGTTCCATTCCTGGCTTGGGTCACTGTCTGTGTGGAGTTTGCACATTCTCCTCGTGTCTGTGTGTGTTCCTTCCGGATGCTCTGGTTTCCTCCCACAGTCCAAAGATGTGCGGGTTAGGTTGATTGGCCGTGCTAAAAATTGCCCTTTTGTGTTCTGAGATGCGTAGGTTAGAGGGATTAGCGAGTAAATATGTAGGTTTATGAGGGTCGGGCCTGGGTGGGATTGTGGTTGATGCAGACTTGATGGGCCAAATGGCCTCTTTCGGCACTGTAGGGTTTCTATGAGTGGGCTGAAGGGGCTCCTTCTGCACCATAGGGATTCTAATAAAAAAATTGTGCAGGCGGTCACAAACACTGAACCCGAGGAATGAAAAGTTTGAGGATCAGAAGCAAAAGATTTATTTGATAGGGAATTAGTTTTGAGTAACACAAAAGCCATATTCGAGCTTAAAGTAAAACCAGATGGATTGAAGTAGCTGTGATATCATCCCTTTCTGTTGCTTTTTTTTAGTTGCTTTAAGGATGGCATGCCTATGCTTCATATCCAAGCTTCATGTTCAGGCTTTTAAAAATCATACTGGCATATAGCTGAGTCTATTTCCTTCACTGTGCCCATCTCAATTTCCAATTCAACTCTTTGGGCTCATGACATTCCAGTTTGAGTAGAAACAGTCATTCATAAACAAGCCAAAGAGATCTTGTTAAAAAAAAGCCAGTTTTAAGTATGAAATGGAGCAATCACATTCTGAAATATATCTGTAATCATAATTCCGAAATGCTTGACTGGTGATTGCGAAAAACGAACAGAAGAAGAAAGCTATTCATTCTTTTTAATGAGTTCCTGTCACTTTGATGAAGAAAGCACGAAGGACAAATCAAAATAATATCAAAGCATCATGTCAAAAAAATACTGGAAATTTTTAATTTGACTATACTTACAGGGAATGTTTTGGAAACTCACTGGAACAATCACTGTAATTAAAACAAATTGAATCATTTTGAGTTTTAAAATTTTTATAATTTTCCAAATTCTTTCTGAATTATTCAGAGCGTTTAGTTTTCTGTCAAATGCTTAAATATTATACAGGAAAATGAAAAAAAGTGCGAATTAAGAACTTTTTGTAACAAGTATATAGAATGTTTGAATGTCTAGGTTCAAATGTGGGTGGCACGATGGCACAGTGGTTAGCACTGCTGTCTCTCAAGCACCTGGGGTCTGGGTTTGATTCCTGACTTGGATCACTATCTGTGTGGAGTCCGCACGTTCTCCCTGTACCTGCATGGGTTTCTTCCAGGTGCTCCAGTTTCTTCCCACAGTCCGAAAGTTATGCTGGTTAGGTGCATTGGCCATGCTAAATTCTCCCTCAGTTTACCCAAACAGGTGCCGGAGCGTGGCGACTACAGGATTTTTCACAGTAAATTCATTGCAGTGTTAATGTAAGCCTATTTGGTGACACTAATAAATAAACTTTAATTGTTGTCAGGCTTTGTACCTGACAGAAACCTTTGTTTTTTGGATGTAGCAAGTCCAACAGCAAAAAAAGCACATTAAGCACTACCTTACCTTAACAAGATGGAACACAAAGGCTGGTAGTCCGTAATGTTCTGATTTCTTCTTAAGGGAATTCCTACATATGCGCTTCCAGAGATGCGGCATAATTTCAAGTTTGGGAGAAAACCAAGGTGTCCATTGCAGCCTGCTTCACTCAGTTACACCCTGCGCTAGCAGAAGTCCCCTAGTCCAGGGCATGTCAGATTGACTCCAGCAAGTGAATTGGTCTGATGATGTGCAGTGATTTCTGGGGCAACATGAGAGCTCCCTCTGTTAAAACAGAAGTGACAAAGGAGTCCTCCAAATGGCCTTTCTTCAGTTTAGATCGTTGAACACTAACATTTGGGAAAATGGTTTTCCCATTTCCACATAAAGCTATCTGCCTGCTCCAAGCTATAGGCATCTTTGTGAGTCCATAATTTTCATATCAAGATAAGAATGAAGTTTTAACAACGTGGAAGTGGTGAGTCAGTACATGGACATCATGCTCCTGCCATCTCAACTGCAGAAACAATAAATGTAAAATTATTTTTGGTTGGCCTTAGTAGATGTGAATGACTATATTTGTGCTGCAATATAGATCTTCTATAAACTAGTGCTGAATTCAGTCATTATGAGCATCAATTTAGTGCAAGACCTTATCATAATGAAGTCATTAGCAATCTGCTGGATGCCTATTTTCAAATTAAAAGTTTAAATAGTGAAAGGTCCTTATTGCTTTTCCATTTTACCATTCCAGTGTATCCATTTGTTTCCAGAGATAAGGTTTCCAAAATTCTAATCATTTTTCCAAATGTGTCAAATGGGTCAAATGAATCTGTTCCAATTTACAGTCTGGTGCCCCTAACATACATTCAGTACTTGATTAGCCTTTATAATGATAACTTTGCATCGATCAGAGTTTTTTCAATGAATGGCTAACAGTCTCTCCAAATGGATTTCCATTGTCAGTTTGGTAAGGGGTGTCTATGCAGCTAACTCTGGTGGTTAGCTGTCACCTTCTGTGGACCAATGGGCATCAGGTAACATTGCTGTTTGATTATGTTGATTTTGCTGTTCTGATTTAATTTGATATTTCAGTCAATTTCCATTTTAAAGGAAAATAGTTGAGTTGTTGCCTCTGTGCTGTATTTCTGTGCTGTTGCCTCTTTGTGAAGAGGCACTTGAGATTGTTCATGTGGGTCTAGGCTCAGATGGTCCTCCGCCCAAACAATCCCAAAGTAGGAACCACATGATCAACTGTTCAATTTTATTCCACTTCCAAGCAGGAGCTTTTACCATCTTCAACAAACAAGTGGGACCAATGAAAGATCTTATTTTAAACCTCTTTATCAGTACAGCTGGGTAATTGGAGTTAAAAATATTATAGGACCCTTTCCTAGTTTTCTCATTTGTGCCAATGAGTTGTGCTTGTTCTGTGGTATAAGGGTTTGACACTTAAAGGGTTAATGTAAGACTGAGTACTGCCCGCACAGTGATGTAAGAGACCCAAACCTAGAAATCAGTGTTGGACAGAGCCATGTGTAGAAGCAAGCATGGAACAATTTGTAATGAAGACCTTTACTGTACCAATGTATATAGTTTATGATAATTAATAAATATATACAGTTCAACTACCTAACACTATGAAGACCTTAAAAAGATCTACCGATTTATCCCCAGCATTATACAACATGGTGACAGCAAATGCAGTAACTCAAAATCTCACAAAGATTGCAGAAGTAAACTAAAATCCTGGAAAACTGAAGAAAAAAATCAAAGAAACAATCCGAGATGAAGAAAAGCTCAAGAAGTAAAGGCACAGAAGGAAATCACCTGAGAAAGGCTCCAAAAAAAGGCTTGGAAGCTGAAGGCAGAAGTTAAATTCCTCACAGTGGCAGAAGAATCCATTGAATCCTATGAAAGTCCAGCTTCAATACCCATGGTTTTCAGAGTCAACAGACCTAGTAGGGTGAGCTAAAAATTTCAAATTCCTGGACAACATGTCCTGAAAATGGTTAAATACTGCAGTGGTCTGAAATTGCTGTTTAAATCAGAGTCCAAAAAAGGATTCTTGAAATTACTATAGACCATAAGACCATAAGACGTAGGAGCAGAAGTAGGTCATTTGGCTCATCAAGTCTGCTCTGCCATTTAATGAGATCATGACAGATCTAACATAATCCTCAATTCCATTTACCCACCTTATCCAAATAACACGATTCCATTACTGATGAAAAAATCTGCCTATCTCAACCTTGAACATATTTAACGATCTACCCTCTACAGATCTCTGTAGTAAAGAATTCTACAGATCCCTACACTCTAAAGGAAGACATTCCTTCTCACCTGTGTCTTAAATGGGTGATCCCTTACTATGAAATTATGCCCTCTGGTCCCAAAGTCTCCCACAAGGAGAAACAACCTCTCAGCATCTACCCTGTCAAGTCCCAAGAGAATCAAAAAGGCCACTCTCATTCTTCTAAACTCCAATGAGTACAGGCCCAACCTACTGAACCTCTCCTCATAAGAAAATCCCTCCATATGTGGGATCAACCTAGTGAATCTTTTCTGGACTGCCTCCAATGCCAGTATATCTTCCCTTAGAAAAGGGGACCAAAACTGTACACAGTATTCCAGGTGTAGTCTAACTAGTGCGTTATATAGTTTAGAAAATCTTCCTTATTTTCATACTCAATTCCCTTTGATATAAAGGTCAACATTCCATTTGCCTTCCCAATTACCTGCTGACTTTGCATGCTAGCATTTCATGATTTATGCACAAGGATCCCCAAATCTCTCTGTGCCACAGCTTTCTGCAGTCATTCTCCATTCAATAATGTTCAGCACTTTTATTCTTTCTAACAAAGCGCGTAACTTCACATCATCCTGTCGGTAGTCATGCTGCTGTTTAATGCGTGTTCCTACCAACTAAAATATCCTCCCCACGACATAGTGGCCCATTTCAAGAACAGGCGTGTCTATCGCATGCCCACACAGCAATCAAAAAATTCTGGCCAATATTGCACAAGCTCATATTGATTAATAAGAAAATACACTGCACAAACTCATAATGAACTAACTAGATCCAATGCACAGCACCCTTTTCATTTGTATCTAAGTTAGTAGACTGATATTCCTTGTGCATGATGCCAACCTCATACATTTTGCAAACATAATTACTTTAGCACTCTGATACATTAGTAACTGGCACATACTGAGCTATTTTGTTTTTACACACTAATGCAGCTCATTCTAAGGCTCAGTGTTGAATCATTCAGAGAAGTTGCCAAGGCTTCTTATTTCTGAAAACCATATCAGATTCAAGATCTCAGTATTATTTTGTAACTGTGTTCCTAATAGCTGGAACAGCTTGTTTTCGACAACGTTAGCCATTGAATGGCTAAATGGAATAATCTTGCAAAAACTCTCTGGACAACGAGTTAATAGTCTTATTCCCTGTATCATTTACAGGCATGTTGCAACATATAGATAACTATAACCTCCCTAAATTAATTATTAGTTATTTTTGTTTACTGCCTCATTAGTAGGTTACATTTATGCTACAGATAAAAGACTACAACTACTAGTGATTTTAACCAACAAATACTTGACATGTTTGCATAGCACTCCTGAGTCTACTATTGTAATGAGAGTTGTCAATTCGGTAGTTGTAAATAGATTAATGCGTCTGCTAAAATAACAGGGAGAGGAATGTTATTTGAACACTTGAGTTTGGTCACCTCCATGAGCAATGATCATTTCTAATCTACGTTGTCAGATTAACATTTGCCAAGTGTTCCGCTCAGTGAGGCAGATACAAAATATACTTCTAGGATACGTCGCTACATGTTGTACTGAGGAGAATTGGGTATTTATGTTTAGACCCCTGAAACATCCTCCATCCTTCTGGCAGCTGTGTATTTTAAAGTTAAGACAGCAACATCTATGAGCACCTAACAGTAAAGGCACGTTTGTAAAGTTTCCAACAGGCTCAATGGACTAACTCAGTATCTTATAAATTCAGTTTAGCAATAGCCTTCCAATGTGCTGTTTCCAATGGAACCAGATAGCAGTGTGCGATTGCCTACTGGAGGTAGTATCACAACTTTCACTTTGGTGTACTCAGAAGTTCAATTATCAACCTGAATCCAGCCATTACTTTCATCTTAATACATATCATAGGAACACAGAAACATTGGAATTAGGAGCAGAAGTAGGCAAATTTGACCCTACTCCACCATTCAATCAGATCGTGGCTGATCTCTGCTTGGCCTCAAATCCACCTCCCCACCTGTTCCCCATATCCCTTTATCACTTTTTTTATTCAAAATATATCTATCTCCTTCTTGAAACCATTCAACAATTTAGTCTCTGCTGCGCTATGGGACAGCGAGTTCTGCAAATTCACCACCCTCTGCGCGAAGTAGTTCTTCCTCACTTCAGTTTCAAATCTACTGCCTCTCAACCTATACCTGTGACCTCTTGTTCTAGATTGCCCCATAAAAGGAAACATTTGGTCCACATTTTTCAATCCCTTTTAAAATTTTGCATGTCTTGATCAGATCCCCTCTCGTCCATCTAAACTCCAGTGAATACAAGTCCAAACTGTTTAATCTCTCCTCATATGTCAACCCCTTCATCCTCGGAATCAACCTGGCGAAAGCCACATTATGCCCACTCAAAAGCGACAGTGTAACTTGCAAATCAGCTCTCTACTTAATTTACTCTGAGATGATATGCAGTTACCTGTTAAATTATTTAAGTTAATTTGGAGTGTACATATCTTTATAAATATATAATGGTTTGTCCATAATGCTTGCTTGTAATGACTTTGGCAAGTCTGCTCTCTACTGGACCAAACCAGCCTTTGCAGCCTGGTCTGTAGCAGATCACTGAGCATTTTGTAGCATCCAATTTATATTCTACATGAAATGATTGTGCATTCTATAGTATGTTCTTTTTCCTGGAACTGTGAGGGTATTCAGTGAACAATACTGCAGTGGCTGAGGTTGGATTCATACCGTATGCTGTTCTACAGGTCAGTATGGCATTGGTGCAGTTTGCTGCGTTGTAAATCAGAGTGGCTTATGCAGTGTGCTGTTTACAATAGTAGTACGGCCTTATTTTCCTCTCAGGGCTTCATTTAACACAGATGTTCCTCTGGTTTGACCCGCTGCACCAACATTTGGAGTGAGTGTTTCTTTTTCACCACATGAGCATGAGAGCCTTTCTTCATTCATCTCTCCTTAGGGAAAGATTAGAAGAGAGAGGAAACCTCCCCTTGCCAAGGGACTGACTAAATAAACCCTCACTCTTGTGGGTCAGCATATTAGGCCTCATGAAACGCATAAATCAGGCGTGTACCAAACAGCCAAGTTCTCATGCAATTCTAAGAAACGGCATTTCTGCTTTTGTGCCAACCATCCCTGATCTGCTGTAGTTTATTGATGTAAATAACACAAAAATATTATTTCAGAATTTCCAACATCGTGCCATAATATTATCCCCAAGTCTTCACTTCAAACTGGTGGATCCAAGTTAATTAGACCGAGCACAGAGTTGCTGGAAAAATAAACAAAACTACTCGAAAATCACAGGACTACTGATTTGTCATATCTATGCAGCTGAGGAACTTGTGGCTATAAATGTTTTCTGCCGTTTCTAATGGTCAAAATTAGTCTGAATTGTGATTACTTAAATCGCAAATTTAATCGAACATAACAGGAACCTTCATACAATGTTGAATAAACACCAGAAATAATTCATCGGTCAAAATATGTCTGCAAAACCGAGGACAAATAAACAGAAGCTGCTCAAAGTTCCAAACAATCTGAGCAATATTTGAATGATTTTCATTCATTTAAATTATGAAGTCAGGTGGAGGAATTATTTTTCAGACAAGCTGAGGATTATTGCCTCAAACGACTGATTGTTAATGTTTAACCCAGGGCTATTTTCTTGAGTTTTGATTTGAAAGTTATATTCGACTTGTCACTGATGTTGGTTCTTGATAAAATGGTTTGCTCAAGACTTCAGTGTTCAGGCTTATTCACACTGAGGGTTCAGAAGCTTCTATAGAACCCAAGTCTTGATAAAGATTCAAGGCTATTAAAAAGCAATGTACATATACACCAGCACTAAACTATCAGAGTAACAGATATATGCACCAATGTTGGTCTTTGCCAGTGGAGTGCCGGGGAATGTAAAACTTCTTCCTCTATTGGAGTTTGGATGCCAAATCCATAGACTGACATGGAACCAGGGGCAAAGGCTCTAAATTGCAAAGGATCATCTCGACTCGAAACATCAGCTCTTTTCTCTCCTGACAGATGCTGCCAGACCTGCTGAGACTTTCCAGCATTTTCTCTTTTGACTCTAAACTAGACTGCCAGGGATTGTATACCACCCCGGTGTATTACTGGCAGGTTTTTCCTTGGGACCTAATTCAAGGGGTGGTACGGTGAGTGGCACAGCGGTTAGCAGTGCTGCCTCATAGCGCCAGGGTACCCAGGTTCAATTCTGGCCTCGGGTGACTGACTGTGTGGAGTTTGCACGTTGTCTGCGCAGATTTCCTCCAGGTGCTCCGGTTTCCTCCCACAGTCCAAAGGTTAGGTGGACGGGCCATGCTAAATTGTCCCTTAGTGTTAGGGGGATTATCAGGGGTTACAGGGATAGGGCTTGGGGAGGATTGTTGTCAGTGCAGGCTTGTTGGGCCAAATGGCCTCCTTCTGCAATGTTGGGTTTCTATGATTGAAGTGATGTTTGGAGTTTTTTTTTTCTGTTGGAACTGTGCAAAATATATAAATACAGTTCATTCACCAGGGATGAAAAGCTTAGCTTACATGCAGGTGCTGGAGAAGCCAGGATTTTGCTGCTTCGAGCAAAGATTAAGAAAGAGATTTGACAGAGGTGTTCAAAATTATGAAGGAGGTTTTAATAAAGTAAGTAATGAAGAAATTGTTTCCATTGGCAGGCAGGATAGAGAAATAAGATAGTTGGCAAAAGAATCTGAGAGAATATTAAGAGGATTTATATATACAATGTATACAGTTATTATGCAGAGTTATGGCAATCTGGAATGCATTGCCTGAGTGAGTGGTGCAACAGATCCAATACTCATTTTCAAACATGAATTTCATAAATACTCAAATAAAAAAAAGGCTGTGGTGGAAGAGTGGGACTAAGAGCGGAAGGGTGGGACTAAGGGCAGCACGGTGGCATAGTGATTAGCACCACTGTCCCACGGTGCCAGAGACCCGTGATCAATTCTGGCCTTGGGTCACAGTCTGTACGGAGTCTGCACGTTGTCTGCTTGGGTTTCCTCCGGGTGCTCTGGTTTCCTCCCTCAGTCCAAAGGTGTGCAGATTAGGTTGATTGGTTATGCTAAATTGCCCCTTACATAGGAGGCAGAGAGTGGGGGTCAACGGGTGCTATTCGGATTGGCGGATGGTGACTAGTGGAGTGCCCCAGAGGTCGGTGCTGGGGCCTCAGCTTTTTACCATTTATATAGATGATCTGGAGGAGGGAACCGAGTGTAGAGTGTCGAAATTTGCTGATGACACCAAGATTGGGGGAACGGCAAATTGTGCGGAGGGTGTGGAGAGTCTGCAGAAGGATCTAGATAGGCTGGGCGAATGGGCCAGGAAATGGCAAATGGAATTTAATGTTGGCAAGTGTGAGGTGGTCCACTTTGGTAGGAAGAATGGTGGGAAGGACTATTACTTATGGGGCAAAAAACTGCAGCAGGCGACGGTGCAGAGGGACCTCGGGGTCCTTGTGCATGAGTCGCAAAAACCCAGCTTGCAGGTGCAGCAGGTGGTCAGGAAGGCGAATGGGATGCTGGCCTTCATAGCGAGGGGGATTGAATATAAAAGTAGGGAGGTCTTGCTGCAGCTGTATAGAACATTGGTGAGGCCGCAGCTGGAGTACTGTGTGCAGTTTTGGGCGCCGCACCTGCGCAAAGATATTTTGGCCTTGGAGGGAGTGCAGAGGAGGTTTACTAGGCTGATACCGGAGTTGAGGGGGTTGAGCTATGAGGAGAGGCTGAATAAACTGGGCTTGTACTCGTTAGAGTTTAGAAGAATGAGGGGAGATCTCATTGAGACGTATAAGATGCTGAATGGGATGGATAGGATAGAGGTGGAGAGACTCTTCCCGCTCAAAAAAGACAGTAGGACTAGGGGGCACAGCCTCAAGATAAAAGGGGGGCGGTTTAGAACAGAGTTGAGGAGGAACTTCTTCACTCAAAGGGTGGTGAATCTCTGGAATTCTCTGCATGTTGAAGTGGTGGAGGCTGCCTCGCTAAATATTTTTAAGACGCGGGTTGATGGGTTTTTGATAGGAGAGGGGATTAAGGGTTATGGGGAGAGGGCGGGAAAGTGGAACTGAGCAGCGACAGATCAGCCATGATCTTATTGAATGGCGGGGCAGGCTCGAAGGGCTGGATGGCCTACTCCTGCTCCTATTTCTTATGTTCTTATAAATACGTGGGATTACGGGTTTAGGGCCTGGGTGGGATTGTTGTAGTTACAGTCCCCATGGGCCAACTGGCCTCCTTCTGTACTGTAAGAATTCTATGATTCTTAATGGATAGCTTTCAAAGAGTTGGCACATGGGCAATGGGCTGAATGGCCTCTCCTGTGTTCCGTGGTGAGTATGATGCTGGATCCATGGAGGTGTCATACACAAAGCAACTGTTCAAGGATGGTTAATGGAGGATGTAGATTAGATAACTCTATTCTAGGGTTTCACCTGAATTGCCTTTTGGGACAGGGAACCACTCACAAACTTATCCTGCAGGGACAAAAAAGGTTGGGATAAAGTATAATGTGGGCAGTTCATGGCATCAGTAGGTTAATTGACCTTTTGTTTGACATAGTAAAATATGCTAAGCTGCTTCACGGCACATTATCGAACAAAACTTGCCTCTGAGTCACATAAGTTTGCCTCTGAGTCACAGTGTTTTAAGAACACTGACAGAAATCAAAGCAGCAGTTTTTTTGGGGGGTGTCAAGGAGAGAGACAGAGAGATGTCGGGAGCAAATCCCAGAGCTTAAGGTATTGACACAGTCAGCAATGTTGGGGTGATTCAAGGAGGAGATGCTCAAGTGGCTGGAATTGAACCCGGGTCCCTGGTGCTGTGAAGCAGCAGTGCTAACCACAGTGTGGGGGAGTGCAGAGATCACGTAGAATTATATATGACACAGAAACAGGCCATCAATTCAATTCAGCCTTTATGTTACTTGAAACGCTGCCCATCTTTCTCTTCTGTACAGCAAGACGAATTGACAGAGGTAGGGAGGAACATTGAAAAGTGTGACAGGACCCCAACCCAGGTGGATAAATTACATCAGAGAATATTCCAGAATAATGGGGAGTAAGGCAACATCAAACAAAGAAAAATTGAGTTTTTTGCGTAATTCAATGTGCCTTTAGAAAAAAAGCAACTATAATTTATTGCAGTTTAATTGCAGCAGGCGGTGAACCTTTTTGCAACAGGTAAAAAGAGGATTACAGGAGAGACAAGCCAGCCAAGGGCAAAAAGGAGTGAAAAAGAAACTCTAAATCAAGTCAAGACACCTTCTATTCTTGATGGCTGAATCTCAGACGCTTGAGTTGGTTTTATATGTCTTTTGTAAAAGAGCACATTAGAACTCAGATTTTCATCATTTTATTACAGAAAATTACATAGTCAGAAGATAGATTCAGCAAGTCCTTTGTAACATGAAGTTGCAGTGTTGTCATGGTGGCCTTTTATGTCCCTCGCCTCCCCCTCCCTCTCCCATTCCCCTCCCCCATAAGGAGACCACCCATAAGAAATCATTGAAAAATATGCAGCCAACTGCTTTGAACAGATGTTCCAATTAAACATAATCTGAAACTAATGGAGGTGCCATCTGTCAAGCGGGACATGATGCATTTCGAAATGTAGTGGTGGGCCGTGCCTGATCCCACTCTGAACTATTCTGCCACACTACACTGACATTCAACAGCTTGTAGACTGAAGCTGCAGAACAATAAAAACTGTTCAGTTATTGCAAGTGGGAGATGTGCGCACACTTGTCTGGGTCCAATGTATCAGAACGTGGACCCGTGGAAGAAAACTCCCCTGGAAGTTTTCTGAAATATAGAAGTCATCCAAATTTTAAGTCTACCACCCCACGCAGGATTTGAATTGACGCTGATCCAACTTCCGGCACTCTGTAAAATGTTTATTTGCAAAGCACTTTTGAACCAAATGCTGCTCTTATTTCAAACTGCCAGCAGAAATGTGGTGAAGTTATTAAAGGAATACTTTACATCTGTCAGAAATGGTGGCACAGTGGCCAGCACTGCTGCCTCATGGCTCCAGGGACCCGGGTTCAGTTCCAGCCTTGGGTGACTGTCTGGGTGGAGTTTGCACATTCTGTCCTCCTTCGGGTGCTCGAGTTTCCTCCCATAGTCCAAAAATGTAAGATTAGGTGGATCGGCCTTGCTAAATTGCTCTTTAGTGTCAGAGGGATTAGCAGGGTAAATACGCGGGGTTATGGGGATAGGGCCTGGGTGGAGTTGTTGTTGGCACAGGCTTGATGGGCTGAATGGCCTCTGACAGGATTCTATGATTCTAACACACATACACAAATAATCAACTGTAAAGAATAGGTGCAAATTCCTTAATCATTTAATGATTTAGACAGATTGTATGCAATACGTTTGGCTGAAAGGAAAACCGAGAGTAAGGAAAACCCAGGATAAGATAAACCATTCCGGAAATGCCCAGCAGCCTGATCAGCATCTGAAGTGAAACAGTTAACATTTCAGCCAAAGCCCTTCACTAGAACTCAGAGCTCTGATGAAAGCTCCCACTCAAAACAATAATTTCCTTCATGCTGTGCCACCAGCTGTCATTTTTCATAATCTTTTCATTTTTCTAATCTTTCTTGTGGACAGCATTCACGAGCTCATAACAAAAGTGTCTATTTGGCTAGTGTGCCCAAGTCGGTAATGTATCCGTGGGGTGAGGCTGGCAGCCCACCTGGGTATGATACTCTTCCAAAGTCGCCAAAGCCTAACAAATTGGCAGCATTCACTATTTAGTCACACATGAAGAGGCAGAATAAGTGACCAGGACCAAAGGAACCATAACCCCATCATAACTCAGGACCTTCAGGAAATTTGCATCAAGTCATTAACACCAGTGCTACTAAATGTAATGAAATCCCTGTCTGTTAGCATGGTCAATATGGTTTTGATAAATCCCCATGGTAAAAATGAACTTTCTCCTGTCTTGGTTCTGATTATCAATTTCCCACATTGAGCAGGAGCTGCCTGGGTACCAAACTTATACATAGAATCCTTATAGTGCAGAAGGAGGCCACTGGCCCATCGAGCCTGCACCAACAACAATCCCACCCAGCCCCTAGCCCCATAACTCTACACATTTAATCCCCCTAAACTACGCATCTTGGGACACTAAGGGAGAATTTAACATGGCCAATCCACCTAACCTGCACACCTTTGGACTGTGGGAGGAAACTGGAGCACCCGGAGGAAACCCATGCAGACACGGAGAGAATGTGTAAACTCCACACTGACAGTCACTCGAGGCTGGAATTGAACCCGGGGCCCTGGCGCTATGAGGCAGCAGTGCTAACCACTGTACCACCATGCTGCCCATTCTGAAAGGGAAACCCTGAGTATGTGGATTCATTGGCTGGAACATCTCAACTCCGCCAAAAGTGAAGCAAGGGTGGCACAGCGATTCACACAGCTGCACGGTGCACGGCATGGCGGCACAGTAGTTATCATTTTTGCCTCACATCGCCAGGGACCCGCGTTCAATTCCTGGTTTGGGTCAGTGTGTGGAGTCTGCACGCTCGGCCTGTATCTGCGTGGGTTTCCTCCAAGTGCTCTAGTTTCCTCTCGCAGCCTGAAAGATGTGCTGGTTAGGTGCATTGGCCATGCTAAATTCTCCCTCAGTGTACCTGAACAGAGTATGGCAACTAGGGGATTTTCACAGTAAATTCATTGCAGTGTTAATGTAAGCTTACTTGTGGCTGGGATGGCATGGTAGCACAGTGGTTAGCACTGCTGCTTCAAAGTGCCAGTGACCCACATTCGATTCCCAGGCTTGGGTCACTGTGTGGAGTTTGCATGATCTGTGTGAGTTTCCTCCCACATTCTGAAAGATGTGCTGAATAAGTGCATTGACCCAAACAGGCGCCGGACTGTAGTGACTAGGGGATTTTTACAGTAACTTCATTGCAGTGTTAATGTGACCCTTGTGACTAATAAATAAACATTTTTTAAAACCAATAAATAAATGTTACTTCTCAGAAACATAATCTCATGTGAAATTATGCCAATTGGTTTCTGAATATTTGGGGCTTGAGAAATGAACGCTGTCTTTACTCAGAGGGTAGTAAGGGCGTGGAATGCCCTGCCAGCAGCAGTTGTGGACTTGCCAACTTTAAGGGCGTTCAAATGGTCAGTGGATAGGCATATGGATAACATTGGAATAGTTTAGGTTAGAGGGTCATTAGATTGGTTCCACTGGTCGGCGCAACATCGAGGGCCGAAGGGCTGCACTGTAATGTTCTATGTTCTATGTCTTCAGGCAACTCAACAACAACAACAACTTTTGCATTTGTATAACGGGTGGAATTCTCCAGCCGTTCACGCCAGCAGTGCAGCCATGCCCATGGGTTTCCAGGCGGCGTAGGGTGGTTTCAAAGGAAAATCCCATTGACAGCAACAGGACCAGAGAATCCTGCCATGAATGAACAACACGTCACCCCCCAC
This sequence comes from Carcharhinus amblyrhynchos, assembly GCF_965287045.1. Taxonomy (NCBI): domain Eukaryota; kingdom Metazoa; phylum Chordata; class Chondrichthyes; order Carcharhiniformes; family Carcharhinidae; genus Carcharhinus; species Carcharhinus amblyrhynchos. Next base: position 14,019,843 of record NC_137339.1, read on the forward strand.
TGCCAACATGTGGCTGGGAGACCGGAGAATCCCGTCCAATGCCTTTATAGTAAGGTGTCCTCACGCACTTCACTGAAGGCAAGTAATGCAATACTTGACACTAAACCGCATCAAGCGGCATTAGGCATGCCACTGACTAAAAGCTTTGTCAAAGAGGTAGGTTTTAAAGGCCTGTCATTGTAACAGGAAGTTGAAGTCAAGTGGCAGAGAGGTTTAGAGAAGGAATTCCAGAGCTTATGGCCTTGGCTCTGGGAGGATGGAGTTAGTGGCTGGGGTGCAAAGATTGTGGTGAGGTCTGAAATACACAAACCAATCAACAAGAATGTACCAAAAGCAGAAATGTAAAATTTACCAGAGCACAATACAAAGTAACCACACATTGATTTAATTCGCACTGGTCTGTGCACAGATCAATCTAAAACATTAAAATATGAACATACAAACCACACGTTCATCCTGTTTAAAAAAAACAAATAAATAGATAATATTGCACAATATTAAATACTTCTTACTCTCATTTCAGAGTACTGGCTGAGTAGTCAAAGAAGTCAAAAAAAAGATTGAATTATATATGGGTCCATCGTCATTCATGCCTCTTTGTTGCTTCATGTAATGCCCAAAGTGCCAGGGTTCAATTTTTGCTTCTTGTTCATTTTATATTGTTTCAAAGTTTCACAGCAATGATTAAACCTGAAGGCAAAGCAGAGACTGACTGCACCAACACACTGTGCCACTGAGCACCAGGGTACAGGTTCACTATTGCAATTCCCCTCAGGATGAGCTCCATGTAGCGGCCTGACTGTCACATGGTTCCAGTTAGTGGAGACCATGTGCTTCCCAACAGGAAGCGACAATCATTTTGATGTCACCTGTTCACACCTCAAATTCTGTGACTTTGGAAAAAGGAATGGAAGTTGTGCGATGCACATTCTCTCGGTTTTCGAATCATGCTGCACCAGTTCAAAAGGCGCTTAAAGAAAATGATAAACCAATAGGTCAGGATGCATCATCTATAACTCTCAGCTGGCACAGTGAACAATAGTCTCTGGAAACCTGAAGTAAATGAAAGGTCATATCTCCCTCAAGAAAAAAAACCTTTAAACACAATGTCACAGAAAGGTTTTGTTTCTTCTCTCTTAATCACTTTGTTTGGCCTCTCTGTGACAGAATGTTGCCTTAATCAAAGGACAAGTAAAGCAGCAACATCAAGTTACAACCCATTGCTAGGCCTCTGCTAATGTTGCTCATGAGTAGGCAGTTAGGAAGTTCATGAGTTACATGAGTGCCTTAGAGTGATTCATCCTCCTAACGCTCCTCCCTTTCTGTTGGGAAATACTTGCAGTCCACTACTTTGCATGTCGGCTGTCTCTGGTAGAATGTCCAGAGTACAGCGAGGAATGAAGACAATTGACATAAAGGATCACACTCTTCCTTCAGATTCTTCTGGGATATTGCTTTCAATGCTTCGTTAAAGCTCTCAAGTCTCAATTTCAAAGAGCCATTCAAATTAGCCTTATCGCATTTGGAGTCTGTATCAATAAAAATCTGGAATGTCTAAAATAAGAAACCATCAACCCGTTTGTAACGAGGCATGGATGCTCCTCTTCTGCTGGTTTGCGGACAGCAGCACCTTGCTCCTGAGACTCTGGAAGATAAATACAGCTAAGATGTGAAATGCAACTTTTGTGAACGAATTAACCATTTACTGGAGGCTAAAGTTGTCAGTTCCAACCTCTTGTGTATAATTACAGACCAGGAACCAAGAGTGTTAAAACCTCTGAACATGAATAACCCTAGGCACCAAATTTTTAATGTACCTCTAAGGTTGTTTAACAATTTTTTCTCCATTCTCTTCCAAAGATAATCTTAACTTATGTTAATTCAATCAGTGGCAGATGATTCGCTGGAGAAACACATGACGGTTTTCTCATCGGAAACAACATTCTGCCAGTTTTTGATAAGATTTTGCCCACCATAGTCTGAAGAGATAATATAGCAGTAGTCCAGGCAGTGTGTAGGCAATATGGAATAGAATTGCCAGCCTGCCAACCCATTACATCCATTACAGAAATCTCACACAAACCGCGACATCCACATGTGATTTTCTACAGCAAGGGGCAATGAAAACTTGAATCTTCCTAGCCAAAATTTAAACTTTAAAACTCAACACTTGATCATGACCAGTTTTGGAAGACCTATGCTTTGGGAACTAGTGAAGCTCTTGCCATCACATTGTGGGTAATGTTTACTGGGAAAGTAAGAAATATACCCTTAGACTCGTCTAAACGTAGGACACAGAGTGTAATGGGATGAATATAAATATAATCCAAGTATCCTATATGAAAGCCATTGTGTAGTGGCATTTGAACCTCCAGACTGAATTTAATTGGATATTACAGCTTTAACCCAGGCCGAAGAGCTCCACGGGGATCAGTTGGTCAAGTGCTGGGATATGCTGCAGAAAATGTCAACGGTACAGTTTTAATCTCTATATTGGCTGAAGTTATTCTCAGGCCCTGTTTTGTCCAACAATAATATCATGGCATGAGCCGTAATTAGCAACCCTTGGACAATGAGGATGCTGCATAGAGGCAGAAGGTCCCTGTAGGAGCTGGTGAGTGATCCAAAATAACACCTGCTTATTCTGAATTCAGAGTATGTACAAGGGAATGCAATAATAAGACAAGAGGCAACATGGTGGCACAGTGGTTAGCACTGCTGCCTCACAGTGCCAGGGACCTGGGTTCGATCCCCAGCTTGGGTCACTGTCTGTGCGAAGTCTGCACATTCTCCCCGTGTCTGTGTGGGATTCCGCCTGGTGCTCCAATTTCCTCCCATAGTCTGAAAGATGTGCTGGTTAGGTGCATTGGCTTGAACAGGCGCCGGAGTGTGGCAACTAGGGGAATTTCACAGTAACTTCATTGCATGTTAATGTAAGATGATTTGTGACTAATAGATACATTTTTAAAAAAACTTTGTTGCTTTTTCTTGAAACACATATTCCCTCCAGTTCTATTAAATTTCATGCAGTATATTTTCAAAGCCTTAGCTTCTTTTTAAATTGAAGAAAAGATGGGTTGGCACCGGGGTTAGCACTACTGCCTCACAGTGCCAGAGACCCAGGTTCGATTCATGACTTGCGTCACCATTTGTGTGGAGTTTGCACATTCTCCCCATGTCTGCGTGGGTTTCCTCCAGGTGCTGTGGTTTCCTCCCACAGTCCAAAGATGTGTGTGTTAGGTGGATTGGCCATGCTAAATCGACCCTAGTTTCAGGGAAGTTAATCGGGTAAACATGTAGGGTTACAGGGACAGGGTGGGATTGAAAGACATGCTGGTTAAGTGCATTGACCCGAACACATGCTGGAGTGTGGCGATTAGGGGAATTTCACAGTAAGTTCATGGCAGTGTTAATGTAAGCCTTACTTGTGACTAATAAATAAATAAACTACAACTGTTGTTGGTGCAGGCTTGATGGCCTCTCTCTGTACTGTAAAGATTTTATGATTTACCTTCTAGCAGAAAACTGTCTGTCGATCTCGTCCAGTGATTGTCCCTTGGTCTCAGGCAGGTAAAGACATATGAAAGTGACTGAAGCAAACCCCACCACTCCATAGAATAGGAAGGTCCCAAAGAGTCCAATTGTTTCTGAACAAAGAGTAAGAAATGTTCGTTTTTCAGGTGTGGGATTTTTCAATATTAATATTGGCCTCTGCCCAAGAGCTTCCCTCTTGAGTTACTTAACTGCAATGAAAGCTTGGTGTCACTCTACTGTCACACAAACATTTAGACACTTCACCAGCCAGTAATTCTTCTTTTTCCTTCTTTGCACAGACAAGGCAACTCTTGTTCTGAACAGGTCGGGACAGCGACCACATCACTTCTGTGCCAACATTGGACACTTATCATATTCCTCTTTGAAAATAAGAAACATCCAGCCTGTGTTTGTCTCCTATTCCCAGTCAGCCTTTGTTCTCTGCCTGACAGCACTTTTTGTTTTATTTCTTTCAGGGATGTAGGTATCACTGGCTAGACCAACATTTGTTGTCCATCCCTAATTGTCCTTGACAAGGTGGTTGTGAGCTGCCTTCCGGAACTGCTGCAGTCCATGTGCTGTTAGACAAGGAGTTCTGCAATTGTGAACCAGCAACAATGAAGTAACAACACTGTATTTCCAAGTCAGGGTGGTGAGTGACTTTGGTGGGGAAGGCGGTGGCGGGGTGGGAGGGGGAATTCCTGGGATCTGTTACTCTTGTCCTTCTAGATGGTAGTCGTTGTGGGTTTGGAAGGTGAGTTCCTGCAGTGCATCTTATAGATGGTACACACTGCTGCCATTGTTTGTTGGTGATGGAGGGAGCAAATGTTTGTGGTTTGGGTGCCAATCAAGTGGACTAATTGGTGGCAAGTTTCTTGAGTGCTGTTGGAACTGCACCCACCCAGGTAACTGTTTCATCACACTCCTTACTTGTGCATTGTAGATGGTGGACAGGCTTTGTGTCTGTGTGTGTGTGCGTGTGTGTGTTGGGGGGTGGGGGGGATGGAATCAGGAAGTGAGTCACTCAGTACAGGATTCCTAACTTCTGACCTCCTCTTGTAGCCATTGCATTGATACGGCTTGTCCAGTTCAGTTTTTGGTCAATGATATCGCCAGGGTATTGATACTGAGGGATCAAATGATGATAATACCTTTGAATGTCACAAGCCGATGGTTAGATCCTCTCTTGTTGGAGATGATCATTGCCTGGCATTTGTGTGACACAAATGTTACTTTCCCCCACTTGTCAGCCCAGCCTGCATATTATCTGGGTCTTTCTGTATTTGGATATGAACTGCTCCAGTGTCTGAATCATCATGATTAACAGTGAACACTGTGCAAACTTCAGTGAACATGCCCAGTGCTGGCCTTATGATGAAAGGACGGCCATTGATGAGGAAACTGAGGATGATTGGGCCTAGGTCAAAATTGAGCAATTTAGACCTTCGAACATAGAAAGAAATATGCATCTTCTCAATGGATAAAAGTACCAATTTCGTTGAGATAATATGCTAATTTCAAAGAACACGGTCCAACATTCTTCCCTTGGTCAAAAGGACTTATCATTTGCATCTGCTGTCTGTGGAAATTTGCTGCTGCAGAATGCTGCTGTATTTGCCTCAGTAACAGTAGTCATTGCACTCCATATGCAGTTATTTACTCTAAAATCTTCGGAGGTTTTTTTTATTCATGTGTGGGACATGACATTGCTGGCAAGGCCAACATTTATTGCCCATTTCCAGTTGAGCTGAGTTGCTTGCGAGGCCATTTTAGAGGGCTATTGAGAGTCAAACACATTGCTCTGTGTCAGGAGTCACATGTCGGCCAGACCAGGTAAGGATGGCAGATTTATTTCCCTAAACGGCATTCATGAGCCAGATGGGTTTTTCTGACAATCGGCGACGGTTTTATGGTCATCAGTAGATTCTGAACGCCAGATATTTTTAATAAATTCAAATTCTACCATCTGCTGTGACGGAATTCGAAGCCAGGTCATTAGCTGAGTTTCTGGATTAACGGTCTAGTGATAATATGACTAGGCTATTGCCGATATTCTGACATAATGAGGTCAAAGACAAACCCAATTATTCTTCTCTTACTTACCAATTACATCCAAGAATGTGACAGTGACGATAATATTCGCCACCCAGTTGAAGCTGTTGGAGAATGCAAACGCTCGTCCTCGAATGTCCGCAGGGAATATCTCACTCAGAACCAACCACGTCACTGAAATATTACAGCAATTTGTCAAGTCTGTGATACTGTTGCAGTTGTTGTGGCCTTGTGTAGATTCTATCATAGATAGATCAGGCCGTGAGATTTAAACAAATACATCTGTAGTTTGTTCGGGATCTCAAATGTTACTCCACTCCTCAACTCCCTCTGCTGGTATGTGTTTTTTTTTCCCTGAGCAGCTTTAAGAATTATCTTTACTCAATGAGTTCCTTGACAGTTGTTATATATAGATGTTAACAACCTGGAGGCGAGGGCTTCTACCCAACCTCACCCAATAATCACACCTTCCTCCACTCCCACCCTGCACACCCAAACCCCGTTGCACATCCGACTCCCAGCAAACCCTATCTAACCTCACTTTCGTTCTCTTTCCCATTCACAAAACGCACATCATGCCACAGTTACCATTGCACTGACCTTTATAAATTGGACTTACTACCTTTTTTTTGTTTTGTAATACTTGTTCACGCACAATTCTTTATCTGAAAGTCAGCTCGGTGTCCCAAACTTGTAGAGGATCAGAAAGACAATAACAGAGGGAAAGTTTGAGAATTGCTGATCTATTGTGAAGAAAGATGTTATTGATTTTGCTATTTTAGGGGTTCATTATGATATTCTGTGATGGAGGCAGGCGCATGTGTGTGTGTGTGTGTGTGTGTGTGCATGCATGTGCGTGTGTGTGCATGACTAGCTTGCCTAGATACCCTCAATCAGGAGGATTGGAAAAAAGAGTTCAGACAAAGGATTGTTGAAAAATAACAAATATATTAACCTACCCTTTCTTAACTACAGAACCACACTGCTAAAAGCTGATTCTTGGCATGAGAACTATTGATGTGAAGATGGCTGTGGATACAATTCAAGCTCTACAATAAACATGTCAACTTAATAATATGTCAGATCATTATGATGAAGTCAGGAAATGCAAGGAGCAACAAAGATTTGGTCAAACTCAGAATTTCCACTTCAGGCACACAGCATGAGGTTTGAAAGTGCTACAACCTGGGGAAAGAGTGTGGGTACGAGATCAGCACAAACAAGGCATTGAAATAGATAGAGTTCTACAACTGAGGTCATAAAGAATTAAGGCAGACCAGGCAAGTATGAGAATGAACCCAAGAGCCTTGATATGGCTGGGAAGGAAACCAGTGGAGCCTTGGACTTATTATTTAGATTTGGAGGGAACCAGAAACAAACAGAAATTCTACAAACACCCAAATGATGAGAGGGTGAAGTTTGTCTCTCAACCACAAAATGAAATCCGTACAAGATCAGGTCAAGACTCTACAGAGACTAACCCTATGAAGTCTGAGACTTTGGGGGAAGATGCAGGGTAAAAGATTAACATCAGGAGCACCTCGTTCATATGTTAACTAGAATGCAATGTTACATGACTAAGAGACTGAGATCTGGTGAGAAGCAGAACTACAAATTCTGTGTAGATTACAGAGGTGTACGGCACAATGGCACAGTGGTTAGCACTGCTGCCTCACAGCGCCTGAGACTCGGGTTCGATTATTGGCTTGGGTCGTTGTATGTGTGGAATCTGCATGTTCTCCCCGTGTCTGTGTGAGTTCCCTCCAGGTGCTCCAGTCTCCTCCCACAGTCCAAAGGACATGTTGGTTAGGTGCACTGGCCATGCTAAATTCTCCCTCAGTGTACACAAACATGCGCCAGAGTGGGGCGACTAGGGGATTTTCATGGTAACTTCATTGTAGTGTTAACGTAAGTCTACTTGTGACACTAATAAATAAACTTAAAAAAAACTTTAATATACATTGATCTGTAAATAAAAAGGAACGGTTTTAATGGATAACAGTCTATGGTATCATTCTTAGGCTAACAGACAAACCTTAAAGAAAACCAAGACAAAAATTATTACAGAAGGAAAGGGATAAGTTTGGTTGATATGAAGTTAAATTGTTAATTTAGTTTCCAGTATAGGTACTTCAACAATGTCATGCAGCCATGCCAGTAAGCAGTCCTCATCCTCAACTATTCCTAGAAGTCAGAACTGATACTACAAGACTGCAAATCAATGAAGTTCATCTCAGCAAGTGTCCTTTATAAACATTTTTGATTGTGCATGATTCTACCTTCTCTGGTGTGGATGAGAGCCAAATCCCTCTCTGCTCCATCATTTTCAACAAATTAGACATTCTGCAACTTAAGAACGTTGGGCGGCACTGTGGCATAGTGATTAGCACTACTGCCTCACAGATCCAGGGACCTAGGTATGATTCCCGGCTTGGGTCACTATCTATATGGAGTTTGCATGTTCTCCCTTGTCTGTGTGGGTTTCCTCCGAGTGCTCCGGTTTCCTCCCACAGTCTGAAAGACGTGCTGGTTAGGGGCATTGACCCAGACAAGCGCCAAAGTGTGGCGACGAGGGAAATTTCACAGTAACTTGATTGCAGTGTTAATGTAAGCCTTACTTGTGACTAATAAATAAACTTTAAAAAGGTTAGGTGCATTGGCCATGCTAAATTGCCCCTTAGTGTCCTGGGATGCATACGTTAGCGGGATAAATATGTGGGGTTGGACTAGGGCGTGGTGAGATTGTTGTTGGTGCAGACCCAATGGGCCAAATGGCCTCGTTTTAGATTGTAGAGGTTCTAAGTTCTAATACCAGCTTATAATTACAGAATCAATAGAAATAGTATTGCACTTACTTGGACCAAACCCAATTGAATAAGCGCTGACAAAGGCCATCATACTAAAGAGTGTAATCCAATTTAAAGCCAAATGTCTGGAGGTTTGAGTTGAGCTTACTGAAGTTTGTTTCAGGTGATTTCTTGTTTTCTTTGAATGGAAGCTTTCATCTGAAGCGTACATGTTATTTAAAGAGTCCACTGTGCTGAGGGAATGACTGGACTGCTCGCTGGACAAGCTGTTGTTCACTCCTACCTCAAAGGCTAGATGGCGTTTGCCCTGGGCAGACGAGGCCAAAGTTCGACTCACGTTGAGCGAATTTCCATTGGTGAATGTCGGATCTGTTCGCCAAAGAATTGGTTCGGAGGAAGTCACGCTGGAATTTACCATCTGATTCGATCCATTAACCTGGGCTTTGAGTCTGCAGCTGGCGTGGGATGCCACAGCGACACCCTGGCTTGAGAAGGTGATCACAGTGACTGACACGGACATTACAATGCAGCCGCCAATTAGCAGTGTTCGTCTTCCAACTCTGTCAGTGCATACCATGGCTATGACAGTCGTGATGACTTTGACTGTTCCCAGTCCTACTGAGGCCAGGACTGCTGAGGCATTGCTTTGAAATCCCACCGACCGAAAAATGGTTGAGGCGTAGTACAGCACATTGGGCTGGCCGGTGAGCTGCTGCGACAGCACTAAACCCAGTGCCACCAGAAATCTAGCCCTCATGTTGTCTTTGGAACGAAATAAGTCAAAGAAACCGTACTGGCGGCGGGTTCCCTGAGCTAAATCCACCTCCTCCGAGTCGGGATTGTCATTCTCTCCACTCTGTAGCTGCAGCAGGACTTTCTGTGAGTCATCACCTTGCCTTTTGACCCCCTGCGCCATTGAGGGGAGAAGGAGAACACTGATGCCCTGGAAAGCCGCTGGGCCAATGGCCAAACCAAACATGTATCTCCACCCATTTCCTACGTCCGACCAGGCATAATTCAAGACGTAGGCGCTCAGAATGCCAAACGTGATCCCAACTTCATAAAGAGACACCATCTTGCCTCTGTGACTGGGGCTGACTATTTCGGAAACGTAGATGCAACAGGCCGTGGAGGAAATGGCCATGGCAAATCCAACAGTCAACCGGCCACAGACCAGCAGTGTGAACGAGGAGGACAGTAAGAGGATGCCACTTCCAACACAGATCAATGCCGCACTAAGGACAATTGAGTTTCTTCGCCCATGATAATCAATGGCTATCCCTCCAACCAACGAGGCAAAGAAAGCCCCAATCAGAAGGGCGCTGACCAGTATTTCTTGCTGCAAGCAGCTAAGACCAAAGACTTCCTTGAGCTGCAGCAAAGCACCCGAGATGATTCCCAATTCATATCCAAAAATCAGTCCTCCGAGAAGTGCCACTGTCGATGACAGCAGTAGCACATGCGCAAGCCGGCCTGAAATATAATGCAAACATTCGTAAAATGCTGACCATCAGATCTCACCCAAAGCATTAAACAGATAGCCACTGAATTATGAAGGATAGAACTCGAACCAATCTTTACACACTTTTACTAACAGAAATACACATCATAAGCATAGGCTTCCAAACCCACCCACCAAAATTTCTGGCTGTTCCTATTTCCCACAAACAAGTCCCTAGTTAACGTCCATCAACTGCATACAACTGAACACCTTGATTTGGATCACCATGTTCCTTTAAGGACCTTTGGAGAGGTCACTTAAAGTACAATCAGATAACACGAACAATAATTTGTATTTATAAAGCACATAAATATACGGTGGCACAGTGGTTAGCACTGCTGTCTCACAGCCTCAGGGATCCGGACTCAAATCTGGCCTTGGGTGACTGTGTATATGGAGTCTGCACATTCTCTCTGTGTCTGCATGGGTTTGCTCCAGGTAGTCCGGTTTCTTCCCACACTCCAAAAATTTGCAGGTTAGGTGAATTGGCTAAGTTGCCCCTTAGTTTTGCAAGGCGTGTAGGTTCTTTGGATTAGCCTCAGGAAATGTGTGGGGATAGAGCAGGGGAGAGGGCCTGGGTAAGACACTCTTTCAGAGAGTCGGTGCAGGCTTGATGGGCCAAATGGCCTCTTCTGCACTGTAGTGATTCTATGATTCATATTTAACACAATAAAACATCCCAACACAAGAGCGTTATAAAGCAAAATTTAACACTGAAATACATAAGCAGTTAAATAACCAAAAGTTTAGTTAAATGTTATAGAGGAAAGAGAGGTAGAGGGGTTTAGGGAGGAAATCCCAGAGCTAAGGCCATGTCAGCTGAAGGCAGTCACCAGTGGTGGACTGATTAGAAATTGGATTTGCTCAGAAAGCCTCAGGATCTCTCAGGGGGCTGCGGGGATACAGGAGGGGTCAGGCCACATAGATACTTGAAAACAATGATTGGAATGAGAAAATTAAAGAGTTGCCCACAATTATGACCAGAATGTGGGACGTGACTGAGGAACATCACTCCCAATGAAAGATATTTCATGGACTTAGCAATACATAAATATGAGAAGGTCAAATACAATGGGATTTGAAGGATACGTGCTACTCAAATAGAAGAAAGTGATTAGCTGGTAGTACAATGCACTCACGTACAACTTTCAACAAGCTGGGAAACTAAGCCACATCGTGACCGAGGTTTTTCTAATGCATTTGTGGGACATGGGCATCGCTGGCTGGCCAACATTTATTGCCCTTGGGCAGCTGAGAGTCAACCACCGTGCTGTGGCTCTGGAGTCACATGTCAGCCAGACCAGGTAAGGATGTCAGATTTCCTTCCCTAAAGGACATTATCTGGGTTTCTTCTGACAACCGACAATAGTTTCAGGGTCAACAGTAGATTCTTAATTCCAATATTTTTTATTGAATTCAGATTCTACCACCTGCTGTGGCGGGATTCGAATCCAGCTCTGAATTAGCTGAGTTTTCGGATTAATAGTCTAGACCATCAGACCATCCCCTCCCCTCATTGTGTTCACAAAGGGTACTGGTCAAAGTTAGGTTTCAGACCATAGTTAAGGTCATGTTGTGCTAAGAGGCTGAATTCACTGATCCCCTTGATGTTGGACTCTGCTTAATTCAGTTCAGTGGAACTCCCCTTGTAAACTACTAAAAACACAGAATCATATCTCGAGGTAAATGTGAAACAGTCACAGGAATTGGTGGTAAATTAAAACTGCAATCAGGACCACATAGGAATTGCACAAAATTCCAATTGGTCCAAATGTTTGTCTCTAATCCTTGACATCAATCTAGCAAATTGGTGAGCCCTTTGATGTGTTTCTCTTCCATTGCTGGGTCCACAGAGATGGCAAAAATGCGCCAGCAACATTCTCTGCCCTGTGGAGAAATAATTTATTAGCATCAAGAATTTATTTGCAAATTAACTAATAACCAATGCTTCAAGAATGCAAATTTAAGAGTCTTTTTTATATACGGAATGAAACTAAAATGTGTACACAAAAGTTCTGGCAGATCCACAGCAGAGGCAATACAACTTCCAGCTCTCTCATTATGTCTGCTGCATGGCAATGTGTACATTCAACACATGAAGTTCATAGAATTCTAGAGTGCAGAAGGAGGCCCATCGAGTCCGCACCAACCACAATCCCACCCAGGCCCTATTCCTGTAACCCCTCATATTTACCATGCCCCCTGACGCCACGGTTAATTTAGCATGGCCAATCAACCTAACCTTCACATCTTTGGACTTTGGAAGGAAATTGAAGCACCCGGAGGAAACCCACGCAGACACGGCATGAATGTGCAGACTCCGCACAGACAGCGACCCAAAGCCGGAATCAAACCAGGATCCCTGACGCTGTGAGACAACATTGCTAACCACTGTGCCACCCTCACCACAAGATGAAGAATGGTGCTGGCAAATGAAAATTTATGCCCAGGTGAGATGCCAATTAGATCACCTTTGTTCTAAGGGTTGATCTGTATCCACAAGCAAGCTATCAGCACAAAGCGACAAATTCAAACAAGAAGGAGTTGAAGAGGAATGTAGCATGCAGTAAAGGAACTGAGCTCCTCGGCTCAATGCCACGTACAGCAGGTACGAGTCCAGCAGCTTTAGCCGGAGTGGACTCCCCACTGCTTTCTCCTGAGAAAAGCGGATGAGCACGAGCAACACCAAACCATGCATCGTTACAGAAACATTTTATTGAGCTTTGGTGGCATATTGCTATTAGTTTCCACTGGATCTTGAAAACGTTCCCTCAGTGCCTGAGGCCATCTGTGTGCCTGAGCTGGATAGCCATGCGTGTGATGATGGGCTGAATGGCCTCCTTCTCCGCTGCAACAATTCTGCGATTCTGTAACACTAATAGAGTTATCGGCAATGCCAGCAGAGGTCAGAGAGTTCAGGCAGATGGAAAACCTTGGGTAGGTAGATCATTGACAGTAATCAATGACCTTTTGATCTGGGATATTTCCCTTGTTGGGCACAGTGATATCTACTCTACCTGCCAGCCCACAGTTACCCTGTATTTCAACCGCATAATCTGATTATATCCTTTCCTATTGACAGCACAGCTACAAGTGAGTGGATAGATGGAACTGGAACTGAGTCTCACTGAGCAAACAGTGGGGATGGAGTTATGATGCGCATGTGAACTTTATTGTGAGCACACAGTGCTTCTGCTGCCTTTCAAACCTAACCTAGCTCCACATGCCATAGAGCCCAAGCAGGATCATGAGCAGGGTAAAACTTCTGTCTACTCCTGTGGAATCACAAAGCTTTCAGCCTCAAAATCCATGAGGCATCAACATCAGTGAGATGCTGTCACCCCCATACACTGAAGATGTGCTCCACTATCACTTTTGACAGGCTTCATGTTGGCATCAAACCACCGGGAAAGGATGGCTGCTGTCTTGACTCACATTTCAGGAGAGCATGTATTCACAAGCTGTACTGGCCTAACACAGGAAGGGAAGCCAGAACCCCGGGACACATTAGCAGATATTTCTATCAGGACTTTTTGTCACCAAGTGTGAGCACCCATCAAGCAGCACTCCCTGCATTCATGGTGTTTTTTTTTGCGATAGTAGTCATGATGTGGGTATGCCGGCGTTGGACTGGCGTAAACACAGTGAGAAGTCTGACAACACCAGGTTTTAGTCCAACCTATTTATTTGATAATATACTCACAAGCTTTCGGGGTTAGCCCCTTCGTCAGGTGAATGGAGAGTTCTGGCCTCAGACAGAGCATATAAAGCACAGACAGTTTAGAGATTACTGATTAGAATGCGAATCCTTACACCTTCTAATCAGTAATCTCTAAACTGTCTGTGCTTTATATGCTCTGTCTGAGGCCAGAACTCTCCATTCACCTGACGAAGGGGCTAACCCCGAAAGCTTGTGAGTATATTATCAAATAAATAGGTTGGACTAAAACCTGGTGTTGTCAGAATTTTCACTGTTTTTTTTTGCCACATGCACTTTGCCACTCTTCAGACCTCAGGTGGAAGACATCCTCGTTGTCCGAACCATTTGAACTGGTGGGAACACTGCAGTCCCAGAAAACAGCCTTATCATCCATACTGCCCTTCACCCTCAGAGAAATCTGTTGAGATGTTCACTTCCCCAGGTATGAATAAAGGAGAGACTTCTACCATTATCAGAAATGACTTCTCTAGAGACACTTTCTCAGCAATGCTGCTCTAACGGGTTGTACCTGCCAATTGGGTGAAGTAAGGGATTGGTTGCTACTGGAATTGGATAGAGTGCAAACATCCCACCTGCCACTGCTAGTCCCACCTACGAAATGAACACATGATACTGGAAAGCACAATCATTGCAATATCTGCTGCACAACTGTCTTCAGTGCCACAATAATTGCCGCAAAGGCACAATATTCAGTGCACACTAAATGCCCAGTGTTGCATGTCTCACATTTCAGGGATCAGCAAGGATAGACTTCTCCTAGATCAACAACCTCAAGGAGGCAAGGCCAGGTAACACTGATGTGCTTTAACAATGTTCCAGGTGTCTTTTCCATAGATGAATGAATCAATAATCATTGACACCTCTCTGGAGCAAAGGAGAGTGAAGCAGGAGGGTCATTCCCATTCCTCACCAAAATATTTACATCACAACTGCATCTTCTCCGGAAGCAGGCTGCCTCCAGTACAACATCGGGCTCTGGCAATGAAGGCAAAATTGGGGAATGTTTAATTTCAACACATAGTCCAGTTGAAATTAAACGTACAGTTGCACTGCATTACCCCCAGCACCATTGAATGCTTATTTTACTTATTAGTGTCACGAGTAGGCTTATATTAATATTTATATATCCTCTGAAACACATGCTGGTTAGGTGCATTGGCAATGCTAAATTCTCCCTCAGTGTACCCGAACAGGCGCCGGAATGTGGCAACTAGGGGATTTTCATAGTAACTTCATGTAATGTGCTAATGTGACGCTAATAAATAAATTTTAAAAAAAGATTAGACATTGAGGTTTAAAAAAATCAAATATAGCGCAAAGAAGTCCAAGAGATGTTCAATTTCGCAACTCACCCATCTCCCCACAAGAGCAAAACCACATTATTCTTCAAAATCAATCAGTGATCTAATGTCCCACACAGCATCCGACCTTTCTCTGGGAAAAGACGAACAGTACACATCATTAGTACTTAGAATCAGTGTGTAATTTCCTATTGTAAATCGGCTTTAACCAAGCTGTTTTTCTATGACTTATTGCTCTTTTCCTTCAGCTGCTCCATGCTGACAGCAATTGAACACAAGGGAAAATGAAGGTTAGCAAATGACGTGCTAGGAACCACTTGAAACCTCTTGAGGAACATCAAAGAAATTTGTAGCCAAGGCAACTAGTGGACTCAATAGCCAGAGTTCCATCAAAACATCCAGGGGACAGAGAGAGAGAGAGAGACAGTACGTTATTAAAATAGGCTTGTTCATTGTGATATACGCTGATCACATTATTGAGGGTGGGATCAGTGTGTATTATTATGGTGTAATGTCCATCAGCCCCTGCTATTGCTGGGTAGCAGGATTGTAGTTTCCATAGAAACCCATGTGAGCAAATAGGTTGGCATGGTTATCCAAGGACCAATCGACTTTTAAGGCTTGGTTGATCTAATTTGGATAATTAATGATCGGTAACTGTTACCTAATATTCTTCATGGTGAAATGGCCACGCAGACTGTAGGTTGTCATTTTTAAAAAGTACATCCAAATGTCATTTCTTGACTAAAATGAGAATAGTAAACCAAAATTAGTACATTATATCATAAATATGCAGGGTATTCCATAAATAACAAGATGGAGATCAAGAGGCGGATACATCTCACCCACACACTGGGAGATGGAGAGACTGGTACATCTCATCCACACATTGGAGATGGTGAGGCTGGTATATCTCACCCACATACTGGGAGATAGAGTGATTGGTACATCTCACCCACACACTGTGGGGCGGAGAAGCTGGCACACCCCTATCATTGCAAATCGGGGATTTCCCTGATGAGTTTCTGGTTCCCACAGTGACAAGATAAACAGCAAACTGAAATACAATTTGGTGAAAGAAAAAGCTAAAACAATTTGAATGAAAATTGTAACTTAACTAATTGATTTAGTGGTAATAGTTTTGATTTGGTCTGATGTTAAAGAATGCTGTAAAAGTGGACAATGTTGCATAATACTACAAATAGTAGCAAAAGGATATTCAAAATAAACCTCTGCAAGAAAGGAAGTTTGTCTGGAAGGAGTAAGGTTGGGGATTAAAGAATGAAAGATTTTCTCTGAAAACTATTATTCTGTTATACGCATTTAAAATGCAGCAAGGCTCAGCATGGATAGCTTTGTTTTATCCTCCCACCCATTCACCCCCATCACCACCACACACACCACCACTCCCCCCACCTCCCCAAGTCATTAAGAACCATCATGCTGGTATGAGGAACTATTGGAGAACTCCTAGTTCTACAGCAACTAGTATTTCACTGGAACCAGTAGGAAAGACCCTAGACTGGCTCATCTAAAATCCTCCATAACATGGAGCCTAGCCTCAGCTAATCTTCACTTCCTCTTTAAAAATAAACACCATTAGAGCAAGATGCCAGGGTCATTAATCCTACAGGAGAGGCAGTGAAGCAGTCATGTAGCCTTGATCTTGAAATCATAACACAATGGATGGTCACAGGCATCGTGTGATAATGGAGGGAGTAACCATTTGCCTCATTCTCGACATTATCAAATTTTGCTTATTGGTAGCATTCCCACTAACAGAGATTAAACTCGCCTGCTGTGCCAAGGGAATGCTGCACGAAGGAGAGCCGCACCGTCCAAGGGAGGGTGCCAAGGGAATGCTATGCTGTCTGAGATGGTACACTCACCCACATACTGGGAGTAGTACTACAGGAGTGCCAGACTGACCAACTTGGAAGTGCCAAGTGAGCACTGCACTGAGGAAGTACCACACTGCATGAGCAACAGTGCCAAGGGAATGCCAGACCAAAGGAACAGCACTCTCCAAGAGCAATGTGAAGGGAGTAGTGTACTGTCTAAGGGTCAGTTCTAAAAGAATACCGCACTATCAAAGGGGTGCTGAAGGAGTGCTGCACTGTCAGAGGGAACGTACTGAGGAGAAATTTCGAGGGTGGTGAATGTGTAGAACTTACTACCACAGAATGTAGTTGAGGCCAAAACATTGTCTGATTTCAGAAGAAATTAGATATAGCTTCAGAGGCTAAAGGGATCAAGGGATGGGATGGGGGGGGCGGGTAGAGGGATCAGGATATTAAATTCAATGATCAGCCATAATCAAAATGAATGGCAGAGCAGGGTTGAAAGGCCAAATAGCCTACTCTTACTTCTAGTTTCTCTGTCAGAGGGACAGTACTGAGAGAGTGCTGCCCTGTCACAGCGACAATAGTAAGGGAGTGCTACATTGTCAGAAGGCCAGTACTGAGGGACAGTGCTGCACTGTCAGAGGGCCAGTACTGAGGGACAGTGCTGCACTGTCAGAGGGCCAGTACTGAGGGACAGTGCTGCACTGTCAGAGGGCCAGTACTAAGGGACAGTGCTGCACTGTCAGAGGGCCAGTACTAAGGGACAGTGCTGCACTGTCAGAGGGCCAGTACTGAGGGACAGTGCTGCACTGTCAGAGGGCCAGTACTGAGGGACAGTGCTGCACTGTCAGAGGGCCAGTACTAAGGGACAGTGCTGCACTGTCAGAGGGCCAGTACTAAGGGACAGTGCTGCACTGTCAGAGGGCCAGTACTGAGGGACAGTGCTGCACTGTCAGAGGGAGAGTACTGAGGAAGTTCTGCACTGTCAGAGGGAGAGTACTGAGGAAGTTCTGCACTATCAGAGGGGCAGTACTGAGAGTGTATTGCATTGTTAGAGGGCTAGTGCTGAGGGAGAGTTGCACTGTCAGAGAGACCTTTGGTGGTTGTAACCGATCCCTGCATCTCTATTCCAAAGAGCAGGGGAGCTCTCCTTGGTATCCTGATCAATATTTATCCCTCAAGCAATATCACAATGATAGGTCATCATATTGCTATATTACTGTTGGCATGACAAATTGACTTAGTGTTGCCTCTATTACAAAATGGGGCTACAATTCAAAATGGGGTTTAATTAGCTGTGAAGAACTGTGACGTATTTTGAGGTCATAAAGGGCGTTTTATAAATTCAAATCCTTCCTTCTTACACAAAAAAAGACAAAAGTGATCCAAAGTCTGATTTAATTAAGACCTACTGAACACCAAAGAAGAATTATTTCCCCTTCATTTATGTAAAGAGGCCTTTTTATATATATACTCCCAGACACCACCCACCATCCACCATCCACCTCTAAAGAGGGGCAGCATGATGACTGGGGTAGCATGGTGGCACAGTGGTTAGCACTATTGCCTTACAGTACCAGAGACCCGGGTTCGATTCCCAGCTTGAGTGACTGTCCGTGCGTAATCTGCATGGGCTTCCTCCCCAAAGTCCGAAAGACATGCTGACTAGCTACATTGGCCGTGCTAAATTCTTCCTCAGTGCATCCAAACAGGGTGCCAGAGTGTGGTGACTAGGGGATTTTCATAATAACTTCATTGTAAGCCTACTTGTGACATTAATAAATAAACTTAAGATGTGCTGGGGAGGTTGATTAGCCATGCTAAGTTGATCCTTAGTGTCAGGGGGATTAGTGGGTAAATATGTGGGATTGTGGGGACAGGGGCTGAGTGGGATTGTTGTCAGTGCAGACTCAATGGGCTGAATGGCCTCCTTCTGCACTGTAGGAATTCTATGATTCGATGGACAATAAACTAAATACCCTAGCTGCTACCAGCAATACCTCCTCCATCCCCCTTTGTCTGACAGCCACAACTTATCCGCCCTGGAACAAGCAATGTCTGGGTGTGATGCCCTTCATGATCGAACAGCCCGCAAAGACTTTGCTGCCCGGGTGGGGGGGGCACTATACATGCTGAAATAATGGCTCAGAAGACTTGTTCAGGATGTTCAACAACACAAACAGCAGCGATAGCAAATAAAAGAAGTTGAGAGGAATGGATACATAGTTCAGAGCTAATCATTCAGAAAGCTGGATGTTTTTAGCGTGTTGTTACATTGTTTGAAACTGCAGCCTCCTTACCAAGTAAATATTTATGATAAATACATTTTGTGTACATCCCACCCTTCCACCTTAAAACCCTTTCATCTTAAACGTTTTTTTTAGAAAAAACCACTAATAATGCGGATGTTTGCTAATAGTTAACATATCACACTCGTTTTCAGAATCCTTGCTTCAGATCTGCTGGAATACTCATCAAATTAAACAGAAATCTCCATCTGCTGATTCTTGCAAGACGCCACGCATTTTAGAAGAGATAAATAGATCTGGGGTTTCTTTTGTTGTTGGGAGTACAGAGTTCCTGGAAAATTGTGGCCTAAATGGGCATTTTCTTGTGAGCGCTGCCTCTTTCCGTTACGTTAACAATTCGGTCACTTGCAAGTATTGAGTTTCTCCCGAGGTTATCTACTTTCGCCTCTGCCTTCAGAGCAAACAAAGCCGAGAGAGTACCTTTCGAATGAATTACAGGAAAAGTGATACCGTTACATTGTGCTGAGGTTCAGCCTCTTGCGGAATGTGCGGTCCCCGCGAAGTCGACGTGGCAAAAGAATTTAAAGAGAGAGAGAGCGAAGAAGTTACTCAGTGAGCTGCGGCTGCCACTTCCACCCGGAGGCCAGCAGAGAGCGGCAGACACTAGCTTTACCAGGCAGAGTCCCCCCCCATGAAATTGCCCAACCTTTGTCAATAACTGGGGATGCTGGAAATCTGAAATCAAAGACAGAAAAATGCTGGAAGTACTCAGCAGGTCTTGACAGCATCTGTGGAGGGAGTGAATGGGCAGGATTTTCCGGTCGCCCTCGCCCCCCCAGTGCTGGAGATTTCTCCCCTAGGTCAAGGGACCTTTGAATAATCCGCCAAATTTTGTGTCCGGCCCGCCTCGATTCCCACTGCAGCGGCGGGATGGGAAAATTCCACCCACTGTTTCAGCAGAGCGGTTAGCACCTCCGCTTCTCAGCGCCAGGGATCCGGGTTCAATTCCAGCCTCAGGTGACTGTGTGGAGTTTGCTCATTCTCCCCATATCTGTGTTTCCTCCAGGTGCTCCTGCTTCCTCCCACACTCCAAAGATGTGCAGGTTAGATGGATTGGCCATGTTTTATTGCCCCTTAGTGTCAGGGCGATTTGCAGGGTAAATATGTGGGGTTACAGGGATATAACCCTGACATTCTCTCTTCCACCTTTTTCGGGCGGGTAAAAGACACAAAAGTCTGAGGTCAGGTACCAACCGACTCAAGAATAGCTTCTTCCCTGCTGCTGTCAGACTTTTGAATGGACTTACCTTGCATTAAGGTGATCTTTCTCTACATCCTAGCTATGACTGTAACACTACATTCTCCACTCTCTTGTTTTTTTCTCCATGAACAATATGTTTTGTCCGTACAGCACGCAAGAAACGATACTTTTCACTGTATGTTAATACATGTGACAATAATAAATCAAATCAAATATAGAGCCTGTGAGGAATTGTTGTTGGGACAGGCTCAATGGGCTGAATGGCCTCCTTCTGCACAGTAGGGACTCTATGAAGATATGACATTTCTTCAATAACAAAATATTTCCAAAATGTTGGGACTCAGCAGATCTGACAGCCTCCCTAGGGACAGACATTTCACGTCCATGTGACCGTTCTTGAGAAGGAAAAGATGTGATTATACATAACAGGGGAGTGACACTGGTTGGCTTGGACTATTGGGCAACCTGTAACCCAGGGACCACATGAGGCCCATCTGAGTTCTAAGTGCGGCCCAAAGACATTTTGCCGACCAGCGCTCACCTGTAGGTTTGCCACTTTCTGTAGATTTCCATCCATGTAGTTTATTTTCCTGCCGGTATGACTGAAGTGATTCACACGTAAAGCAAGGGCACGTGAACTGAGGTGCATACTGATTACTCACAACATTGACTGTGAGAGCCGTGCACTCCCTCCGTGTCCAAGGTGTAAATACTTAATTTTTTACCATTTGAAGTCGATGATAGTTCTATTAACATACCAATGATCAAGCATTTTCTATAACTTGTTATGAAATATTCAGCGGGTCTTAAATGTATTTAATCTTATTATGGCGTCCTGGTTCATGAACAAGCCTGCTGATGAAGGAGGGTCACTCATGAGGATCACTGGTTTGGACCCCAAGGCTAAATTAAGCTACCTCACTCCCATGTGCTGAATAATGGTAACATACGCTCTTACCAATGTGAAAATGGGCCAGCAAATTGTGGTGAGAAAATGTGGTGAACTGCGAACCCATACAATTAACGGAATTATTTGTGCCACTCCACTGTTAAGACCATAAGACATAGGAGCAGAATTAGGCCATTCGGACCATCAAATCTGCTCCCCCATTCAATCATGGCTGATATTTTTTTCATCCCCACTCTCCTGCCTTTTCCCCATAACCCCTGATCCCCTTATTAATCAAGAACCTATCTATCTCTGTCTTAAAGACACTCAATGATCTGGTCTCCACAGCCTTCCACAACAAAGAGTTCCACAGATTCACCACTCTCTAGCTGAAGAAATTCCTCCTCATCTCTGTTTTATCAAGCCTTTAGCCTGAGGTTGTGCCCTCTAGTTCTAGTTTTTTCTAACTAGTGGAAACATCCTCTCCACGTCCGCGCTATTCAGAATCCGTTAGCTTTGCGGAATCCCTACGTATTGCATGAAGTTGCTGCATTGGCGCATTCCTTGCTCATTAAACTCTCCTCTGAAAGTGAAGTTGAATAATTAAGTCTCAGAACCTCCCAAAGCAGCTCACAGATGAGTGAGTACTTTTTTTTAAACGTAGTCACTGTTGTAACACAGCAAAAGGTGGTAGCCAATTTGCTCACCGCAAGTGGCGATATGCCAATCACCAAGTTGTGTGTTTTCAGTGATATTGGCTGAGGTTACAACAGGGGTAACACTCCGGCATTTCTTCAAATTAGTCCCTTGGGATCTTTTGCACCCACATGATGGGATAGATGCAGTTTAACACCTCGTCTAAAAGATGGTGTAGCACTCTCCCAGTACTGGCACTGGGAGGGGTAGCCTAGATAATACGTTCCCGTCTCTGGAATGGAACCCACAATCTTCTGACTCAGAGAAAGAAATGAGGAATGTGTTTACTTTTGATCTAAGCATTAACACCTATAAATTATTTGATCTAAGGATGAAACTATGTTCAAATACTTTGGTCTCACAACAGTAACCTGGAATTATATCTTAACCGGCTGTGGATCTGATCTTTGCTGAAGATAAAAGTGTACCTCCCTTTGTGTTCAATGGATGGATTGACTTGGATCTGCAAACTTTGACTTATTCCCGTTCCAGTTTTCTTTCTTTTACTTTCGCTGTTTAAAAGCCAAGGAAGATCAAAGACGCTCTCTATTCAGCAACAAAGAACAGAACTACCAAAGTACTTTTGTAAAATAAGAATAACAGTTCTGAGCACAAAATGACACCAGGCGATAAAATGAGATTCTTACATTTACGTAGCTGCGATTGCTCTTGGAGATGTAGATTGGGCGAATGCATTGCGTTCCCTCAAATCCAGACGTGTGTGTGTGTCCTTATGCTGCTCCTTCACCTACAAATAATCACTGTACTTCTAGCTTTACATTCTTGTGTACAGAAGTATTGATGGGTGTTCCCTTGTCTGGCAGAGCAAAAAGAGGATGGGCTCTGTCAGCACAGAGCCAGAAGCTGCAACGCAACTCGTACACAAGATACAAGAATAACAGCTTATGTTTAAACACTGCCTTAATGTCTTAAAATATGTAATCCTTGTAACTAAAAATTATCTTCTGAACAGAATTAACCCTCAATACAACTCTATAGAGCTTCTGGGCACAGCGGTTAGCACTGCTGCCTCATAGTGCCAGGCACCCGGGTTCAATTCTGGTCTTGGGCGATTGGCTGTGTGGAGTTTGCACGTTCTCCTCGTGTCTGTGTGGGTTTCCTCCGGGTGCTTCTGTTTCCTCCCACCATCCAATGATGTGTAGGTTAGGTGGATTGGCCGTGCCAAATTGCCTCTTAGTGTTGCCAGATGCATAAATTAAGTGGATTAGCCATGGTAAATGTGCAGAGATACAGGGATAGGGCTGGGGATGGGCCTGGGTAAGATGTGAGTCGGTGCTGACTCAATGGACTGAATGGCTTCCTTCTGCTCTGTAGAGATTCTATGGTTCTATGGTATTGCTCCTTCTGCATGTTGAAGTACACTGTATGCTACACAGACTTTTCTCTTGTACAATGCAAAGGCATCTCAGGCAAGGTGTTTTGAATGACCTCTACAGTGCGGGTCTCCATCGTTGTCAGAACATATCACGGCGGATTTTCAGGTGACTTTTAAACTGCTAGCTGTAGTTTTGATGAATATTGAAGATTTCGTAACATTATTCAAAGAACGCACGATTTCTCCTTGGGTTCCTTGGGCAACCAATAATACTTCAATAAAAAACAGACTAACTGGCCACTCCTTGCTATTTATGTGACATTACATGGTGCACAATGACTTGGCTGCTTGTCAACATAATAACAGTGATTGCATTTCAACGTGATTCATTTTCTATTAAGTGCTCTGCAATACTTCCGAGAGCAAGCTTAGAATGAAACAGACAAGTATCAACGGTACTTGGCAAAAGTACCACAGCATAAGTGGAGAGCAGAGCGAACACAGGACCGAGTGTAATGTTAGCAAAGCTCCAATGTAAGGAACTGGCTGCAAGTGCGATTTCTCTGGTAATTATTTCTCAAGTTGGAATTTAATTTGATGTCTAAAATTTTACTTTGAGCTTTTAAAAAAAAAGCTGTAAAAGAAACTTCAAGCTTGTTCAGCTGCCCAGTTATCAGGAACTGCCTGACGGTTAACTGTTAATTAACTGGAAGTGGGTTAACCCAAATAGCTACTAGTTACTGTGAGCAGGAGGCTGCGTTAGCAGTTGTAACTTGAGTGTCTGCCATGAGCTCTGTGTAAGTAAACAGTATTTAGCTGAAAAGAGAGACATGTTACTGAAGCTTTGCATCTGGCACTCATCAGGACAAACACAAGAATGCCAAATTTCAAACAACCACAACAATTAATACTGAAGAGAAAAGGGGTGCCGACTGGTTGGCAAGTTGACTTCCAAGACGGGAAGCTTCAGCAACATTACTTTTTTTTCCGCAATATTTGAGTTCTGCACGACCAAACCACTTCAAAGAGCATTTACTGCCGCAAAGAGTAAACAACCTAAAGGTGAAAGCAGAACACAGTACGGAGCTAACAGAGTGATACTGTCCAGAACTTGGTGCAGAGGAGAAGGAGGTGCTGCTTTTTCTTCATTTTCTTTTACCCTCCGGTTATTCGTATCAGAAGCTGAGAGCAGTAGGTGGTAGTTTACTGCAAGTTAGTCTGTGGGAAAAAAAACAACAAACTAAAAACAAGATATGAATAATTAAAACTATGGCAGGACAGGTTGTGTGTCTAAAGTAATAAGTTTATTTATTAGTCACAAGTAATGCTCTCATTAACACTGCAATGAAGTTACTATGAAATTCCCCTAGTTGCCACACACCGGCGCCTGTTCAGGTCAATGCATTTAACCAGCACATCTTTCAGACTGTGGGAGGAAACCGGAACACCCAGAGGAAACCCACTCTGACATAGGGAGAGTGTGCAAACTCCACACAGACAGTGACCCAAGCCGGGAATCGAACCTGGGACCCTGGCACTGTGAGACAGCAGTGCTAACCACTATGCCATCATGCCACTGTGTGTGTGTGTGTGTGTGTGTCCGTCCAGTATGTGGGAGTTTGTGGACAGTAGGACTCTACTGAGCGAACACATCTGCAGTGGGTGTCATCATCTTGAATTGTTGAGCTGGATTGTGAATCAGAGACATCCTTAGGTAGAAGGAAGGCAAAGCATTACCTGAACAGTTTGCTCCAGATTTTGTTTGCTCACACCTTTTGGAGAGGTACAGGTTCAGAACAGTGTCGATGTGACCAGTTGTGCACAGAGTAAGGAAAACACAAGTGAGACGGAGGGAAAGGAATCACAGAAATTGATCTGATCCAACTGGTGCAATGTATTTACCAGCTGAGAGGATAAGAATGAAGACAGTTGGAGGCACAGCTAGAATGTGGATCATGGTATTTTGGAGCAGGAGGCTGTCCAAAGGGAAGAAGAAAGGAAACCTCATGTTGTAGGGGGATTCAATAATAAGGGGAGCACTAGTTGCCAGAGCAAGGGAGTTGCCAGCCACAGAGCTGAGGATGAAGGTTAGTTTTAGTTTAATTATATGAACTTTGAATCATTTGAATCTTTTTTTCATGACACACTTGGGGAATCTTCACAGCACACCAGTTGGGAACCAGTTGGAGTAGATAATGGTCCAAAAACAAACAGAGGGGAAGAAAGTGGAGTAACAAGCAGAAATTGTGCTTTAAAACACTATGGCCAGAATTCTACCACCTCGCCTGCCACAGAATCAGCGCAGGCGAGGATCCAACAACAGAAATCTGCATTGACTCAGAATTTCCAGCCCCACCCGAGCGAGAAAATCCTTTCTAATTACATCAGGGAAAAAAATGATCAGAAGCAATGTGGATTCCTCGCAAACTGAATGGTGACATCAATGAAAATAAGGATATGGCGGGAATGTTGATAATTACTTTGCTTGAGTATTTTGGGTAGAGCAAATGGTGGGCATGCCAGATATCCCCGGAAAATTATTATCGTATCCGAGACTGAGTAAGTTTAATGTAAACAATATAATAACGAAGAAAATAGTGGGACTCAAGAGTGGCAAATCCTTAGGACAGATGGCTTCCATCCCAGCGTTCTGAAAGAAGTAGGTGGTACTGGGGGTGAGGGAATAAAAATGACAAAGGTTGAAGTTTTAATATGAATGCATCGTAAGGTTTAAGATTTAATAATTAATAAGAAAATAGGAGAAAAATGGTTATGGATTCTATTCTTACAGGAAATCAGGAAAATAGTACCACGTACAACTTAAAGTCAGCAGAATTTCAAACTGCAACAAACATTACAAATTGACTGCTTTAGCAATAACTAAGTTCTGGAGTCATTCAGCAAGAAGAGTTCCGGTGAAAGCAGGGGGATAGGCACACCAAAATAAGTTAGAAGCTGCTGCAATATGGACAATTTTAAATGTGACAAATACAAGATGTGCTGTTCTGGTAAAACTTCTCTATTTTGTTAAATCAAAATTTAAATAATGTCTGTGTGAAGCATGATACAAATATATGCAGCCTTCATATAAACATCAGAGACTGTGTCCGAGGTCTGAAGTAGCACTCTTCCTACATATGCCTGAATAAAGTTGATCCTAATCTATTCTGAGTCTCCTGTAATTAGCATATAAGAAATTAGCGATATGAGTGGGAGCATTTCAGTTGCCATAGTCATAATAGTCCAAAGTTCTCTCCATTTGGGAACCATCTCTTTAGAATGGAAAATTGAAAATGTCATTCCACTGTTTAAAAACTTATTTACTTAAAGATTAAAGTTTATTTATTAGTCACAAGAAAGGCTTACGTTAACACTGCAATGAAGTTACTGTGAAAATACCCTAGTTGCCACACTCCGACGCCTATTCAGGTAACACTGAGGAAGAATTTAGCACAGTCAATGCACCTAACCAGCACGTCTTTTGGACTGTGGGAGGAAACCAGAGTACCTGGAGGAAACCCACACAGACACAGGGAGAATGT
Organism: Carcharhinus amblyrhynchos; assembly: GCF_965287045.1. NCBI lineage: Eukaryota > Metazoa > Chordata > Chondrichthyes > Carcharhiniformes > Carcharhinidae > Carcharhinus > Carcharhinus amblyrhynchos. The sequence continues at coordinate 14,046,576 of NC_137339.1, forward strand.
GCAGACTCCATGCAAACAGTGACCCAAGCGGGAATAAGAAATGTGACAGAAGGAAAACATGGAATCATAGATTGGTTAGCTTAACACCTGTTGTTGGCAAATTGTTAGAGTTAATAACTAAGCATACTGTGTGACTTACCTTGAAAACTTCCAACTTTGAAGAGGGAAACCTCTTGAAAGCTAGTGAGTTTACTATCAAATAAATCAGTTGGACTTAAACCTGGTGTTGTCAGACTTTTTACTGTACTTCCAACTGCCCAGAGAGAGAAAGCATGGATTAGCGCTGGTGATGCCCAATGAACCCGGTCAAATCTTTTGACATGCTGACTGAACGGTTGAGATTTTCCAGCTCATCGCATCAGCAGGATCTTCCAATCCTGTCGAGGTTGAACCCCCCCCCACCCCGCCAAACCCCTCTCCCCGCCAGGTTCCCCAGTGGTGAGGCTGGCAAGCCAGGCAAATGCCATTGATGCCAGTGGGACCAGAACGTCCTGCTAGTGGCCAAAACAGCACGCCATCACTGCTGCAGGAAATTCCTCCACTGGAGTGTTAGAAAATTCCAGCCAAGCTGTGGACAAGGAATGTCTACGAATGCACTTTATATGGACTTAGACAATGTATTTGATAAAGTTCCTCATAAAAGACTGTTCAGTGAAGTTGCAGCCATGGATTGAAAGCCAATGATTGACCAGTTTGGGAAACCAGTTGATACTGAGGAAGAATAACAAGCTAATTGTAATAATGTGAGCAATGTGACAAGGATCTGTGTTGGGACTTAAAATTCCATCTACATGGACCATTAAAGCACCATTAACAAGTATAAAAATATGATCAAAAAGGCAGATGGTGTGCTGGCATTAAATCTAATGGGCTAAAATACAAAGGGTTAGAAATCATGCTGCAACTGCTCAAAGCCAACAGACCTGGAATCCAATGGGCACAGCACCTAAGGAAGGATTTATTAGTCTAGAAAAGGAGACAGTGTAGATTTATTATTTATTAGTGCCACAAGAAGGCTTACATTAACGCTGCAATGAAGTTACTGTGAAAACCCCCTCATCGCCACACTCCGGTGCCTGTTCAGGTACACTGAGGGAGAATTTATCATGGCCAATGCACCTAACCAGCATACCTTTCAGACTTAGGGAGGAAATCTACACAGACACAGGGAGAACATGCAGACTGCTCACAGAAGTGACCCAAGCCAGGAATAGAACCGGGGCCCCTGGCACTGTGAAACAGCAGTGCTAATCACAGTGCCACTATGCCACCCCTAGAGCAATAGCAAAACTTTGAGAGTTAAATTAGGAGGAGAGGTAACATAAACTAGGTTATAGTCGCTGGAAGTTAGAAGATTAGAGGTGATTTGTGTAGAGACTTCAAAATGTTAAAGGGAATTGATGGAGCAGGTTGTAAACTACTTCTTGTTGATTGTTGATAGGACTAAGGGACACAGCCTAAGAAACTGCTATCAGCAAAGGACAGTAAACAAAAACAAAAAGTGCTGGAAAATCTCAGCAGGTCTGACAGCATCTGTGGTCTGTGGGGAGAGAACAGAACTAACGTTTCGAGTCTGGATAACATTTCATCAGAGCTGGACGAAGGGTAATCCAGACTTGAAACGTTGGTGCTATTCTCTCCCCACAGATGCTGTCAGACCTGCTGAGATTTTCCAGCATTTTCTACTTTTGTTTCCGAGCCCAACATCCGTGATAATTTGCTTTGATCTAAAGGTAGTAAACATTCGATACTCTCTTCCTCAAATGCCATGTAATGCTGACCAATTGTTAATTTTAAATCTGATCTGGATGGATTTCTGTTAAACTGAGGTGTTGAATAATATGGTACAAAGGCGGTAGTTGGGTCTTAGATCTGTCAGGATTTCACTGCATGATGGAACAGACTCAAGGAACTAAACGGCCTACGCCTGTTCCAATGTTCCCATTAAAACTGGGACCAGTTTGAACTATTATTATCTAGATGCAGCTGGCTGTGGCATGTGATTACCAACACATTCTGATCATTATGTTGAACTCAGTTATAGTAACAGGCATTAATAAGATAACAATACACAAAAAGGTCACATGATAATGTTTAATATCTTCAGAACAGGCAGGAACAAGCAGAAACTTGAGCCTCCGAACACTTAGGATCAGATTGGCTGTTGTAGACTTGCACAGGGCAAAATATTTTGTTGATACTTCATACAAGGGGAAGCAGTCTGAACACCTTGTCTATTTTCCCAAGCATTTATCTTAATAGCCAATCCGGGTGGCATCGGTCACAAGGCAAAGAACTTGGTTATTTTAATCTTATGAGGTGTTGGTTGCTTCAGCTGTTTACATTAAAAAAAACACAAGATGCGGAAGCCTTACTGCGGCCAAAATGAAGAAATCATTTTGATCCTTAGATTGTAAGAATACAGGAGCATGAGAAGGCCATTTAGCCCTTTGAACCTGTACCATCTTGCAATAAAATCAGATCAATGATCTATCCCTATATACTCACTATTGCCCTACATTCCTTAATGCCTTTGGTTAACCGCAATTTATTCATCTTAAAATTTAAAATTAACATCAATTCCTAACTGCAGGACAGAGTTGCAAACATTTTCAAAGTAAAGTAAACGTTATTTATTTGTCACAAGTGAGGCCTAGATTAATATTGCAATGAAGTTATGTGAAATTCCCCTTAGAGAATCTCCTCATGTCAGCGTGGGTTTCCTCCTGGTGCTCCAGTTTCCTCCCACAATCCAAAAATGTGCAGGCTAGGTACATTGGCCTTGCTAAATTGTCCCTTAGTGTCCTGGGATGCATAGGTTAGAGGGATTAACGGGGTAATTATGTGGGGTTACGGAGATAAGGCCCAGGTGGGATTGTTGTCGGCACAGACTCGGTGGGCCGAATGGCCTCCTTCTGTGTGGTTTCTATCTACCACTCTTTGCATGCAGAAGTATTTCCTAACTTCATTCCTGGAAGATCTGACTCTAGTCCAAAACCAGGCGAGCTAGTTTCTCTATGTTTATCCGATCCCTTCCCCTGAAAATCACCCTTAACCTTTTAAATTCCTGGGAATACACCCCTACTTTCTAATGATTTTTTTATGCAGCCGAGGGTTGTTTTCTCTGGAGCAGTGAAGGCTGAGGGGACACCTGATAGAAGTCTATAAAATTCAGTGAGGCATAGATAGGGTTAACAATCAGAATCTTTTTCCCGGAGTTGAAATGTCTAATACTGGGGACATGTACTTAAGGCGGGAGGAGAAAATTCAAAGGAGATATGATGGGCAAATTTTTTTTACACAGAGAGTGGTAGGTGCCTGGAACCTGCTGCCAGGGGTAGTGGCGGAGGTAGATACGATAGGGGTGTTTGAGGGACTTTTAGATAAGCTCATGACTCCGCGAGGAATACAGGGATATGGATCAAGGGCAGGCAGAAGGGATTAGCTTAATTTGGCATTATGTTCAGCATAATATTGTGGGCTAAAGGGCCAATTCCTATGCCAAACTGTTCTACGTAATTTAACCCTTCAGTCAAGTCATCATTCTAATAAATCTATGGCGCTCCAAGGCTGATACTATCCTAAGTCTGGTGTCCAGATTTCTCTCCGGTTGCCAGCTATGATCTAACCACATATTTGCATAACTAAAGCCTTTTGTACATTAAGTTTGGTTTATTAAGTTTCTAAGTGACCAACGAGCTCTTTAACATCTTAATATTAGTATTGATCCAATGGAGCGATTAGCTGTTTACCAATATTAATATCCAGCAGTGTTTGGGTGCTGTTTATCAAAGCATTGTTTACTCACGAGATTCTACTTTTCCTTAATCTGAGAGTGTGACAGCAGTGTAACTTGCTGTAAAAACAGAAAATGCTGGATAAACTCAGCAGGTTTTGCAGCTTCTGCAGAGGAAGAGAGACAGTTATGTTTCACATCCATGTGACTCTGTTCCTGCCTATTTATAGCATTCTCAAAGTGGTAGAAGGGGAAAAAAACTCAAGGAAAGAATATAATTAGCACAGAGAAATGATGTTGTGACTCTGGATGTCTCCTGTGAAAGTTTTCCTTGAATAATCTATCAGTTTGGTCTGATGTTGATTTCTTCTCCGAGTGGGAACCAGGTGGGAGGTGGACAAAGCAAAAGCAATGAGTATCTAAATAAGGAAAGTAGACATTCTAATCGGCAAAGGGGTTATGTTTATCATAGTTAAATATCTCTGCATTACTCAAAATAGCCAGAATAGTCAGAACAGCAAAGGAATTCGGTCTAATCCAGACTGTGCCAGTATCAGTTTATATGGATGGGCTGAATGTGAAATTCACCAAAGAAGTCAGAGCCAGTGTAACACTAGCTAGCTCATGCTATAACCTACAACTTGGAGTGCAGGATTTCCTGAATTGTTCTAAGTAAAATACGAATAGAACGTGCATGTTTGCCACGAATGCCGTATCGTGAACCTTTATTCTCATTTTAATTGCTGCAGACTTTATTTGCTATATTTGAGTCTATTGCACAGTGAAACATATACTGTTGCAAAAAAGTAGCATAGCGCAGCTTGAAGAAGATGTTGCTTCACAATTATGTTCACTATTAAATGAAAATCACCTACAAACTGCTACTAATTGCATGGGTGAAATTGTTATTTAATATTTTAAAAAAGACTCAGATTCAGTATCTCATCCATATTTAGAGATTGAATCATTACTAAGAGACACTTCATTCATTTTTTTGGAGAATATGATGTTTTCTTTAACAACTATATGTGGATACCATAATTCAAGCTATTGCCTTGAAGAGATTAATTAACCACAAAGGTTTACAGGGGTCAAGAAAACAGTAAAGAAGGCAAATGGCATGTTAGCCTTCATAGCCAGAGGATTTGAGTATAAGAATAGGAATGTTTTACTGCACTTGTATAGGGCATTGATGAGGCCACACCTGGAGTACTGTGTGCAGTTTTGGTGTCCTTATCTGAGGATAGATGTTTTTGCTAGAGGGAGTACAGCGAGGCTTTACCAGGCTGATTCCTGAGATGACAGGTCTGTCATATGAGGAGAGACTATATCAATTAGGATTATATTCACTGGAGTTTAGAAGAGTGAGAAGGGATCTCATAGAAACTTTCAAAATTCTAACAGGGTTAAGACAGGGTAGACACAGAGTGAATATTCCCAATGATGGGATCATAGTTTGAGATTAAGGGATAAACCTTTTAGAACTGAGGTCAGGAGAAATTTCTTCAACCAGAGAGTAGCAAATCTGTGGAATTCACTATCACAGAAAGTAATTGAGACCAAAACATTGTCTAATTTCAAGATGAAATTAGATATAGCTCACGGGGCTCAAGGGAGCAAGGTATATGGAGGAGATGGCAGAATCAGGATATCAAATTTGATGGTCAGCCACAATCATAATGAATGGTGAAGCAGACATGAAGGGATGAATGGCCTACTCCTGCTTCTAGTTTCTGTACGAGGATTAATTTTTCACAAAGCACATTTGCAGAGGAGCACTTCATCCAGGAGGTTAGGGAGCTGGTCCCCATGATGTTCTCTCTGGGGTCAGCAGATTCAATAAGACATCATCTCCAAAGAGTCGCAAATGAAGCCCATCACGCAAACCAGCCTCCCATCCATTGACTCTGTCGACACTTCCCACTGCCTCGACTTATCAGTCAGCATAATTAAGGACCCCACGCACCTCGGATATTCTCTCTTCCACCTTCTTCCGTTGGGAAAAAGATACAAAAATCTGAGGTCACATACCAAGGACATCTTGTTCCCTGCTGCCGTCACACTTCTGAATGGACCTACCTTGCATTAAGTTGATCTCTCTTTACATCCTGGCTATGACTGTAACACTACATTCTGCACCCTCTCGTTTCCTTCTCTATGAACGGTATGCTTTGTTTGTGTAGCATGCAAGAAACCATACTTTTCACTATATGCCAATACATGTGACAATAATAAATCAAATCAAGAAGCAGTCTCAGGGTGATAACATGTTCTACTCCAAGTTTCCTCAGGCTGTCCAATATAATAATTCCTTCAAATTCCAGCGCCCGCAATAGGCACTTAACCCTCACTAACAAAAAAATGTTTTTTTTAATGCAATGGGAATAGGTTAATCTTAATGGTGATTCTTTCAACGAGTCCTGGTAGAGAGATTCTCTTTATGTAACTAGTAATGTTAAATTATTAGAATGGTTAAATACATATTTCTAATGCGCTCAGTGGTAAATACAGGGCAGTTGAAGGTTGCAGTGTACCTTTTTCATGCCAGGTGAGTAGAAACAGTGTTCTGTTTCCTGTTTTCTGTTTAGTAAATAGGTTCCTGTCCTTTTCTGCCCTGGTTTACCTGCAGGTCACTCACATTCTTCGCTGAGGCAGCTCCAGGAATAGCAGCAGCTTATTGCTACCAAACAGCGACTAGAGAGGGTTGCTGTTTCTCCAGGATTTGCCGCTAGAGGTACATCATTTTAAATCATATTCTCCAAGTGTTCAATCACCTTCCGTCTTAAAATCTAACAAATCGCTGTCAAAGTCCGATTGCACTCCCGTGTAGCACTTTTGAGAACATTGCACTGTCTTAACGGTGCTATAATAATGACCAGACATTGGTTATCAGCTGATGGTGCCGACAACAGCCCGCTGGCCAGAATCGATTGAATTTTTACTTCCCTGGTGTCTTCGCGTATGGATGCCGGCAGGTACGTTGGGTTAGCAAGCTACAGCAGTAACTGCGACACTGAAATGGCTAAACTTCACAGTGGGATAGATCTGGCCTCCTGTTTAACGGGGAAAATATACAGGAGGAAGAGAAACCGCAGCAACTCAGGCTTGTCTCTGGCGCTGAAATTGATCCTTAATTATGTTGCTGCCTCATCCTGATGTAAATGCATTGGGGGTAGTTGAAATGTGGTTTACCAGATTGATACCTGGTCTAATCCCAAATATTGTCAATGAATTAACATAGTTATATATTACATAGAGGAATAGTTAGTGCTAGTAATGTTTTCACAAAGAGGACACCAATCGAAGAGTCCACAAGGAAAATATTGTCAAATAAACTGAACTTTTAGTATTTTAAAGACCAGTAGGTTGTGATTTGACAAAATTATTGAAATTATAGTTATGTTGATATGTACAATGTGCAAAAAGAATAATTAACACAGAGTATTTACTTAAATGGAGGAGGACTGCAGAATTCCAAGGTTTAAGTTTATTTTTAGTGTCATGATTAGGCTTACATTAACACTGCAATGAAATTACTGTGAAAATCCTCTAGTCGCCCCACTCCAGTGCTTGTTCGGGTACACTCAGGGAGAATTTAGCATGGCCAATGCACCTAACTGGCATGTCTTGTGGAGTGTGAGAGGAAACCAGAGCACCCGGGGAAACCCGTGCAGACACGAGGAGAACACGCAGATTCCACACAGACAGTGACCCAAGTTGGGAATCGATCCCTGTCACTGTGAGGCAGCAGTGCTAACCACTGTGCAACCGTGCCGCCCGAATGCAGAGGGATGGGGGTATTCTCATGCATGAGCCACAAGAAGTTAGTGTGTAGATACAGCAGGTAATTAAGAAGGTTAATGGAATGTTATCCTTCACTATGAGAGGGATTGAATATAAAAGTAAGGGTGTTATGCTTCAGTTATGCAGGGCATTGGTGAGACCATATTCTCAAATACTGTGTGCAGTTTTGGAGTCCATGTTGAAAGAAGGAAATAAATGCCTTGGGGGTAGTTAAAATGAGGTTTACTAGATTGATACCTGGTAAGAGCGGATTGCCTTATGAGGAAGAGTTAGACTAGGCTGATTTCCACTGGAGTTTGGAAGACTGAGGAGTGAGCTGACTGAAATGTGTAAGATGCTGAATGGTATTGACTAGGTGGATGTGGAAAGGATGCTTCCTCTTGTGGATGAGTCCAGAACTAGGGGGCACTGTTTCTAAATTAGAGTCATCATTTTTGAATGGAGATGAAAAGAGTTTGTTTCTGAGGGTTGTGTGACTTTGGAACTCTCTGCCTCAGAAGGCCATAGAGGTGAGGTCATTGTGTGTTCGTAAAATGGAATGAGATACATTCTTGTTAAGCAAGGGACTCAAAGGTTATGGGAATGCGGAATTTAAAACTTAAACTGATCAGCCATGATCTTATTAATTGGTGGAGCATTCTCTCAGGGTTGAATTTTGATTTGAATTATTACTGTCATATGTATTAACATATAGTGAAAAATAATGTTTCTTGCACGCTACACAGACAAAGCATACCGTTCATAGAGAAGGAAACGAGAGGGAGCAAAATGTAGTGTTACTGTCATAGCTAGGATGTAAAGAAAGACCAACTTAATACAAGGTAAGTCCATTCAAAAGTCTGACAGCAGCAGGGAAGAAGCTGTTCTTGAGTCAGTTGGTACGTGATCTCAGATTTTTGTATCTTTTTCCCAACAGAAGAAGATGGAAGAGAGAATGTCCAGGGTGCGTGGGATCCTTAATTATGTTGGCTGCTTTGCTGAGGCAGCGGGAAGTGTAGACAGAGTTAATGGATGGGAGGATGGTTTGTGTGATGGATTAGGCCATATTCATGATATTTAGTAGTTCCTTGCGGTCTTGGACAGAGCAGGAGCTATACCAAGCTGTGGTATGACCAAAAAGAATGCTTTCTATGATGCATCTTTAAAAGTTGGTGAGAATCATAGCTGACATGGCCTACTTCTGTTCATATTTTGTATGTTTGTATATGTTTCTCTGTTTTAATACATGTGTTTCATTATGGCACTGATGCCATATTTAAGAATAAGCTTCACTCAGATCAGGTACATGGTAATGAAAAGTTGATTTCCTATGTACGTGGATTTACTCAATGGGTGGAATTCTACCAGCACATCCACCTGAGGTTCATACAATCTCACCCGAGGCCAACAGAGAATGCTGTTCTCTGAGCTTCGCCCTCCCCGGAATCAGGGTGGGCATGCTGGTGAAATTGCGGCCAATATCCTAGTGTCAGAACAAAGCATTATCTGTCACACATCATTGCTAAAGCTGTAATGTAAACCAAGGTTCAAGATGCTTTGGCTCAAATAGGCAAGATGTTTCCAGTCAATTGTAAAATTTCTAATCCAACACCACACATTCAGTCTGCTCACATATGAGCACAGATGAATCCCCAGTTAAAGCCCTTCTATGTTATTTAGTGTTAATTTAGAATTATTGATAGTTTTAACAGGACAAAATATAACCCATTTCCCTTGCTCATCTGATTAGACAACATTGTTTGCTTAATTCAAAATTTCTCATTTTAATTTATGTTAACTTGTTGAAAGATGCTGACACTTTGCAATGTTCTACATCTTCGTGTTAAAAAGCAACATTTTTGGTCATTAAATCCTGCAACTACACCATTTGACAAGTCCATTTTAAAAATAACAGTTCCATTAATACATGAACAATTTAAAATCTGCCTGTGGTCTGCTTGTGGCCTTATTAGGAATTATTATTAAACTCCATTAAGCAGTCAGCAATCAAAGGAGCTAAAATTAGATTAATGGGGATAGCTTCATAGAATCCTACAGTGCAGAAGGAGGCCATTCAGCCCATCAAGTCTGCACCAACCACAGCCCCACCTGGCCCTATCCCCATAATCCCATGCATTTACCCTAGCTAGACTCCGCTGACACTGAGACAATTTTAGCACAGCCAATCCACCTAACCTGTACATCTTTGGATTGTGGGAGGAAATCAAAGCACCCGGAGGAAACCCACGCAGGCACTGGGAGAATGTGCAAACTCCACACAGGTGGTGACCCAAGCCTGTAATCGAACCTGGGTCCCTGGCATGGTGAGGCAGCAGCGCTAACCACTGTGCCACCATGGTGCCCCATTTCAAGCTTCATTTGAACATTTCAAATGTGAAAGAGAATTGGATTGAATCTCCACTTGAGTATGATCCACACCTCTGAATGACTTCCCCAAACTTGGCTGAAGATGTTTTAGCATATGATTGGAAATACTTCTTTCTAGCCATGATCCATATATTAAAATCAGGGCTAAAAAGTCTGTTGAGGGAAAAAAGGAAATAACCAACTTAACCAGTTGAATGAAATTGGTCAAACAAAGGCAAAATACTGCAAATGTTGTAACCCCAAAATTAAAATAGAAAATTCTGGAAATACCCAGCAGGTCAGGCAGCACCTGTGGAGAGGGAAACAGAGTTAACGTTTCAGATTGTTGAGTTAGAACTAGCTAAAAGTTAGACATACAACAGGTTTTAAGCAAGTTCAGCAATAGGGAGAGGATTAAAAAGAAGATTTTTATGAGGCTTTTCATGACTGCTGCATGTGTCAAAGTATTTTACAGCCAATAAAGTAATTTTGAAGTGTAAGCCACTATTATGTAAGAAACATGGCAACAAATTTGCACTCTGCAAACTCCCACAACTACAACATGAGAAAGACTAGATAATCTGTTTCTGTAAAGTTGATTGATGGACAAATATTGTCCCGGACACCTGGAATAACTGAAATAGAAACAGGAAATGCTGGAAAAAAACCAATAGGTCTGCAGCATCTGTGGAGAGAGAAACAGGGTTAGTGTTTTTCAGAAGAGCCTGGAATACCTGCCTTTCTCATCTTCAAGACATTGTCATGAGATCCTTTACCCAAAAGGGCAGATAAGGTCAAGTTCTCTGGCCTCCCGTTAGCATTTTTCTCAGCAGTGGGAGGCGATGCAACATTTACCAGAGATAAGATCTTCTGGTCCCATAACAGTCAATGGGAATTCCCATTGAAGCCACCCCATGTGGCCGGGAAACCTGTGGCAGGGGTGCACCACTGGCAGGACCAGAGAATCCCGCCGGTGTGAATGGCCGGAGAATTCCAGCCAAGACCTCAATTTAACATTTCACCCAAAAGATGCCACCTTTGACAGAGTGGCACGTGCCTAGGGTGGCAGCCTTGATTTTTGTACCTCTGGGGCGGGATTTGAACCCAATTCTTTGTGATTCAGAGGTGACAGGGCTGAGCCCAAAGGGACCAAAGGGCTGATGGTTCAAAGCAGGAGGATTTGATAATGGGACCAATGTAGAAAAGATAGATTGATCTGGAAGAGAAGTAAACAAGACTTAGCAAAATCAACAGCTGCTATTACAAAAACAAAATGCATAATTAATTATCCCTTTAAACTCAGCAAAAGTCCTTGTGATTGAAATTGTTTTCTCAGTCAAGGCATCAAACAGTAAGGCTGACTTTTGAACTTTGTTCACTTATAAATATTCCTGTTTTTCTAAAGCACTTAATTTGAATGAATCACTTTTCTCAATCAGACACAAATGGATTAAATCCTGATAAGTACACCACAGCAAAATCTTATTGTGATTTCAGTGCAAGAAATTGACAAACCTCCAGCTAATCTTTACCCTGCTTTGAAATAATAAAAAAGGCTTCGGAAGTCACAGTGGTGTTTTTCATTCATTCGCAAATCCATGCAGTGTTATCTCTTAGACAACATATACAAACTGCAAATACTTGGGCAGTTTAAACTCCACTGGGGGAGGTGACCTTGGCAAACAAAACCAGATTTAATCTCTGTCCAAGGATGTATGAAGCTATCAGAATTCTCCACATCAAGTTCCAAGCAAAGATTTTTTTTGGTTATTTTTCATATTCAGCAATAACTTTGTACGAACACTATTATAGGATCATAGAATTGTACAGTGCAGAAGGAGGCCATTTGGCCCATCTATTATTGTTCTACATAGGTTGTTAACCAGCAGAGGGAAGGATTGATCAGATGCTTGTGCAGTGCTGAACTGCCGATGATTACACGCTGAGTACTCAGAATGCGTATTTAAACCAGATTACAAGGCACCTTGTTGACGCTTGTATTGGAAGTGAATATTACCAAATTAGGTTCTATAAGAATAATTTGATTTTGTTTATACTGCAATTTGATGTTGCAATGAAGCAGTTTCTGGTGGGAAGCTGATCTGACTTTGGGAGGCAGTGATGTGAGACCCACCCCTCTCTCATCACTTCCTGACCCTGAGTTGTATAGTGCAGAAACAGCCCTTTGGCCCATCTACTCTGCACTGACAATATCATTAATCTACCCATTTTCCTGCACTTGTCTCATACCCTTGAATATTATGATTGTTCAAGTGCTCATCCAAATATTGTTTTAAAGATAGTGGAGGCCGGAAACCTTACAATCTTCCCGGGCACTGCATTCCAGATTGCCACAACCCTCTGAGTAAAAAAGTGTTTTATCAAATCCCCTCTGAATTTCCTGTCCTTACCCTAAAAATATGGCCCCCTCGTGATTGACCCCTCAAACATAAGAACATAAGAAATAGGAGCAGGAGTAGGCCATCTAGCCCTTCGAGCCTGCCCCGCCATTCAATAAGATCATGGCTGATCTGTCGTGGCTCAGTTCCACCTTCCCGCCCTCTCCCCATAACCCTTAATCCCCTCTCTTATCAAAAACCCATCAACCCGCGTCTTAAAAATATTTAGCGAGGCAGCCTCCACCACTTCAACGGGCAGAGAATTCCAGAGATTCACCACCCTTTGAGTGAAGAAGTTCCTCCTCAACTCCGTTCTAAACCGCCCCCCCCTTTATCCTGAGGCTGTGCCCCCTAGTCCTACTGTCTTTTTTGAGCGGGAAGAGTCTCTCCACCTCTATCCTATCCATCCCATTCATCACCTTATACGTCTCAATGAGATCTCCCCTCATTCTTCTAAACTCTAAGGAGTACAAGCCTAGTTTATTCAGCCTCTCCTCATAGCTCAACCCCCTCAACTCCGGTATCAGCCTAGTAAACCTCCTCTGCACTCCCTCCAAGGCCAAAATATCTTTGCGCAGGTGCGGCGCCCAAAACTGCACACAGTACTCCAGCTGCGGCCTCACCGATGCCCTATACAGCTGCAGCAAGACCTCCCTACTTTTATATTCAATCCCCCTCGCGATGAAGGCCAGCATCCCATTCGCCTTCCTGACCACCTGCTGCACCTGCAAGCTGGGTTTTTGCGACTCATGCACAAGGACCCCGAGGTCCCTCTGCACCGTCGCCTGCTGCAGTTTTTCGCCCCGTAAGTAATAGTCCTTCCTACCATTCTTCCTACCAAAGTGGACCACCTCACACTTGCCAACATTAAATTCCATTTGCCATTTCCTGGCCCATTCGCCCAGCCTATCTAGACAATCTAGCCTATCTAAACAAGGGGAACAACTGTTCCCTACTCACCCTGTCCATACCCCTGATAATCTTATACACCTCAATCTTGCCCCCACTCCCCTTAGCCTTCTCTACCCTAGAGAAAACAGTCCAAGCCTATCCAGCCTCTCCTTATATACTCCATCCCATGTAACATCCTGGTGAATCTCCACTGAATCCCCCCCACCTCCGTCCCTGCTCTCCCCGTCCTCCCTCTCCAATGCAATCACGTCCTTCCTATAGTGAGGTGACCAGAACTGCCACAGTCCTCCAGCTGTGCCTCGAGGCAATGTCAACAACCTGAATTTTACCCTCAAAGGAGGAAAATAACTCTAGTCTCTCTTTTTTAAAAAATGCTTGTTATCTACAAAACTCTTATTTTAAAAAAAAAAGCTTGGCCAGAGTTGATTTAAATATTCAGAGTATGTGGATGCTCCCCCCACACACATCAAAATATTATAATTACAAAGGCAGGAGCTCTTATACTTGCCTACAAGTAAATGCAACCAGGGAATTCCCTCCCGGGTTCTGACAATCTGAATTGGTGCCAAACAAGTAGGGAATACTGCGAATGCTGGAAACTGAAACAAAAACAGAAAATGCTGGAAAATCTCAGCAGGTCTGACAGCATCTGTGGAGAAAGAATAAAGCCAATGTTTTGAGTCTAGATAACCCTTTGTCAGAACTAAAGGCAAAGAAAATAGAATGAGATTTATATTGTAAGAGGGGGTGGGGGGACAGAAATGGGGGTTAAATTAAACAAGGTGTCATAGGCAAAAGGATGGTGATTAATGGCTGAGAATGGTGCTAATAGCGTCCATTAAGAGATCAGAATGTGTAAATTACAGAACAAAGGTGCAGAGTGTCAAAGGACAACCTGAGGAATGTAGCAGATGGCCCTGGTGGGGTGGGGGGGAACAAGATTGAAAGCGGAAATTAGAAGCTTGCAGGTGCAGCAGGTGGTCAGGAAGGCGAATGGGATGCTGGCCTTCATAGCGAGGGGGATTGAATATAAAAGTAGGGAGGTCTTGCTGCGGCTGTATAGGGCATTGGTGAGGCCGCAGCTGGAGTACTGTGTGCAGTTTTGGGCGCCGTACTTACGCAAGGATATTTTGGCCTTGGAGGGAGTGCACAGGAGGTTTACTAGGCTGATGCCGGAGTTGAGGGGGTTGAGCTATGAGGAGAGGCTGAATAAACTGGGCTTGTACTCGTTAGAGTTTAGAAGAATGAGGGGAGATCTCATTGAGACGTATAAGATGATGAATGGGATGGATAGGATAGAGGTGGAGAGACTCTTCCCGCTCAGAAAGGATAGTAGGACTAGGGGGCACAGCCTCAAGATAAAGGGGGGGGCGCGGTTTAGAACGGAGTTGAGGAGGAACTTCTTCACTCAAAGGGTGGTGAATCTCTGGAATTCTCTGCCCGTTGAAGTGGTGGAGGCTACCTCGCTAAATATTTTTAAGAAGCGGATTGATGGATTTTTGATAAGAGAGGGGATTAAGGGTTATGGGGAGAGGGCGGGAATGTGGAACTGAGCCACGACAGATCAGCCATGATCTTATTGAATGGCGGGGCAGGCTCGAAGGGCTAGATGGCCTACTCCTGCTCCTATTTCTTATGTTCTTATGTTCTTAAATGCAATGTTGGAAAAAAAATTAAAATTTACAGTGTACACTGGAGCATAAATTAATACAATAAAATAGATGAAGTAAAATGAATGGAAATGGAGTGAAGGTGGTGGAGAGAAGTCATGCTCTGACATTGTTGAACTCCTTGTTCAGTCCAGAAGACTGTAAAGTGCCTAATTGGAAGATGAGGTGCTGTTCCTCCGGTCTATGTTGGCCTTCACTGGAAAACAAAGAACGTTTGCCTGAAACCATTGTAGCCCTTGCCAATCTCAGGGCGGCAGCTGCATCAATATATCCATAAACTGTGTTTGTCTCAACATTTGACTCCAGCTCATAGAACCAAGATTTCATGTAGTTAGTGGCAACAATAAAATAGAGTTGCTGGACTTTTCTGAGAACTGTGTTTTTTAAAACAAGAAGCTCCAGACTGCTGACAATCTTCCTCTGCGCAGTAAACATGCTGTGGGTAATTTTGGGAACATCATGACCTAAGTGCTATTATTTTCTGCACTGACATCATTTTGAATCTCACTGCACAGATGAAGACCATTGGATCCACACTGGCTTTCTTGGAAGAAGTCCTGTTGCTCTGTCCAGTCCCTATATCCTTGTCTTTCCCAAAGAGTTATCAATTTCTCTTTTTAAAATCCATCGTGAATTCTTCTTCCATGCTTCCAAATGAGGAAGAATATTTTCTCACAGCAAGTGGCAATGGTCTAGTACTCGCTACCCATGAGCAGGGCACAAGTAACCATAGAAACATTGAAAATAGGATTAGGAGTAGGCCATTCAGCCCTTCCAACCGAAAGTTAAAGTTTATTTATTAGTCACAAGTAAGGCTTACATTAACGCTGCAATGAAGTTACTATGAAATTCCCCTAGTTTCCACACTCCAGTGCCTGTTTGGGTCAATGCACTTAACCAGCACGTCTTTCAGAATGTGGGAGGAAATCGAAACACCCAGAGGAAACCCACACAGACACAGGGAGAACATGCAAACCCCAGACAGCCAGTGACCCAAGCCGGGAATCGAACCCGGGGCGGCAGTGCTAACCACTGTGCTCCACTTTTCATCGTGATCATGGCTGATCATTCAACTCAATAGCTTGATCCCACCTCCGTGAGAGAGCCTTTCACATCTCTCTGCAGCCCCCCCATCACCAGGATTTCGCTTACTTCATTTGGTAAAAGTCCAGCTATCAATTTGTACAATTCATAACATAATCAATATTATTAATGGACCATTAGTAGCTCCATCAACCAATTGTTATATCCTTGTCAGAGCTATATCAAGTCTACAATTAACAAAGTTCGCAAGCAGCCAATTAATAGGCTTTACATTGTTCTTTACACTTGTGATCTTCCAGGCAGCCTAAACATTTAACTGTCTCCTTTCTTCTGTCTCCATTGTTAATTTATGCATTCCACCGACAGTCTCAATCATTTTAAATTGTTCCAGCTTCTTACCCTGTCTCTCTCTAATTGTCTGGTTCGTACAACACATTACCCCAAATCATCGTGTGACATCCTCATTTATGCCTAACCTTGTCAATGCAGTACCTCACCGCGCCAGGCACTGGGTTTCATTCCCGGCTTGGGCTGCTGTCTGTGTGGAGTTTGCACGTTCTCCCTATGTCTGCGTGGGTTTCCTATGGGTGCTCCAGTTTCCTCTCACAGTCGAAAGATGTGAGTGTTAGGTGGATTGGCCATGCTGAATTGCCCCTTAGTGTCAGGGGAATTAGCTAGGGTAAATGCATGGGGTTATGGGGATTGGCCCTGGGCGGGATTGTGGTTGGTGTAGACTCGATGGGCTGAATGGCCTCCTTCGGCACTGTAGGATTCTATGAATGTGAGCAGTAGTTTGCCATTAGAACCTAACCCAGCTGTTAACTTGGTGCTACCAAAGGTTAATACAAAACAGCACAGAAGATACACAACATAGAATTCACAATGCAAGAAGATATAAAAAGTCCACATTTCTTACATATCTGACTAAATTTCTGAGCAGTACTATATTCCAGGTTTTATTGTTTAATGCAATTTTCCTCCTTCTTACTCTCAAATGAATGCTTCACATTTATCCACATTGAATTTCCTCTCACCTTTGTCTGCCTAATACATTAACACTTCATTACAATTCTCTGTGGTTCTATGCATGTTCCCTATTGTACTGAAAAAGTTGGTAATCTGCATAGATAATATACAACTTGAACAACAGTAGATCCAACACTGACACCTTGGGAACATCATTCCTCCAACCTGAAAAATATCCAATAAATATTATTCTTTTTCCTTGTTCTTCACCATTTATTTGATTATGTCTGGTACATTTCCTTCAGTGCCAATATGCCCGAATGTTATCAAGAAACCTTACATTGTATTAAATCTCTGGAACATTTACTGGACCGTACTCATTACTGATTCCTTCACAGGATGTGGTATTACTTCCTCAGCTGGTATTTTATTGCCCATCCATAATTGTCCTCCAGATGGTGCTAATGAGCCATCTTTTTAAAATGCTGCAGTTCATGTGGTGTAGGTACACACACTGTGCTGTTACGGAGGAATTTCCAGGGGAGTTCCAGGGTTTTGACCCAGTGGCAGTGGAGGAACAGTTATCACGGAATCTATGGGCCAGATTTTCTGGCCACACTTGCCCCAAGGTCAGAAAATCCCCCAGCCCCCACCTCTAAAAGACCTTACATGGTCTGTATCCCGCCCACTACAATTCCCGTGGCAGGCAGAAACGGGAAAACTCTTCCTACAGAAGGAGATCATTTGACCCATTGAGTCTGACCTGGCTCTCCAAAGCAGCATCCCTCCCAGGCCCTATCCCTGTATCCCCACGTATTTTACCTCGTTAATGTATACATCTTAGGACACTAATGGGCAATTTAGCATAGCCAATCCACCTAACCTGCACATCTTTGGACTGTGGGAGAAAACCAGAGCACCCAGAGGAAACCCACGCAGACACTGGGAAAATGTGCAGACTCCAGGCCGGAATCGAACCTGGGTCCCTGGCGTTGCGAAGCAGCAGTGCTCACCACTGTGCCACCATGCTTATTTACAAAAGCTCCGTTAGGCTTGTCAGGTGTGATTGTCTTTTACATAATCACCCATGCCTTTTAAAGTGAATATTAATTATATCCCACAGCATGGCCTTTAGAAGCTTACCCAACACTAATGGTGGGTTTACTGTGACAATGTGACTGCTGCACAGATGCTCACTGGTAAAACGATGGCAACCTACCTGTTCCGACAGGGTATGCCTAGGCTGTACAGTCAGATGGCTTACAGCGAGACCAGCGAGCTGCCTGATACATAGGTATACATGGGAGAGCAACATTGTTAGATCAATCTTCCCTAGCAAGGTCTGACACACCTTCTGCAGTGGAAGTGAGTGGAGGAAGAACTAGGTTCCGTGTAGGAAATGGCTCCTATCCAAATACTATTTTCGTGTTAAGTAAAACTTTGCTTAAGAGGTTATAACACTGCCCAGAAATTAACCTGGAAATGAGAATACCGGAAGATCTAATATCTTGTCATTGTTCACATTGTTACATGTTACTTTATGCCTTCCTGGAATTTGTCATCCATTCCAGACACATTGAAGAAACTGAGAATGTTTAAACCTCTGGTCTAAGAAATGCAGTGCAAATACACTAGAGTATGACAAGTAAATTAATTGTGGATTAAACAGAAGTGGATGTGAGAATGTTTTAGAAACTGCTGGCAGATGAAGTTGTATATACACTGGAACTGCAGCTTTATACAGATTTAAACAACCTTGTGCTTCTTTGCAGTCTTTATACAAAGGATTGAGCCATTCTGTAAACCTACCTGCTTACGTTTTTTGTAAATATATCTAATTAGCTAACTGAGAACCTAACTTGGGAATAGGTGCTGATAACACTGCAACAGCTTCGGATAGTCCACGGGGAGGACAGTAAAAGCCTAGGTTTAAGATTATAAAGAGTTCAGGGAAAGGAGTTTTTTTTAAAAGTTTATTTATTAGTGTCACAAGCAGGCTTACATTGACACTGCAATAAGGTTATCTTGAAAATCCCCTAGTCGCCACACTCAGGTACACTGAGGGAGAATTTAGCATGGCCAATGCATCCTAACCAGCCCACCTTTCAGACTGTGGGACGAAACCAGAGCACCCAGAGGAAACCCACGCAGAGAACGTGCAGACTTTGCACAGACAGTGACCCAAGCCAGGAATTGAACCTGGGTCTCTAGCACTGTGAGGCAGCAATGCTGATCACTGTGCCACCGTGCCGTTTCACTGGGAGTAGAATTGGAATTGTTGCAAGAGTGATTTGTTGTGAAAGTAATAAAGTAATCTGAAAATACATGAAACCGGTGGCAGCACGCACAGTCTCACAGATGAAAATGTTCAGTGCATTTTTTTTTTCAATTCAGTACGCTTGTAATTTCTTATATAACCCTTGTGAATGACACCATTCTGATTAAAAATAATGCAAGCTTTACTTGCTCCCAAGTTTTTCAAGTACCACTTGAGAATGAAGGTATCATATATCTGTTTGAATTGGATTCTCTTTATAAAATCGCACTTTAAAACAGGAGATTTCTTCTTTCCAGAACCAGTCGCCTTGTGAAAAATGAATCGCTCAAAAATCCGAAAGGATCCCTTTCATAATGAGGAAGGCAATCCAGTGAGTAGAAAACACTCCCTTAACCCGTAATTTTCTGTTCTGACATTTGATTTGATTTATTATTGTCACGTGTATTAACATACAGTGAAAAGTATTGCTTCTTGCACACTATACAGACAGAGCATACTGTTCATAGAGAAGGAAAGAGGAGAGTGCAGAATGTAGTGTTACAGTCATAGCTGGGGCGTAGAGAAAGATCAAGTTAGTGCAAGGTAGGTCCATTCAAAACTCTGACAGCAGCAGGGAAGAAGCTGTTCTTGAGTCGGTTGGTACGTGACCTTTTGTATCTTTTTCCTGACAGAAGAAGATGAAAGAGAGAATGTCCGGGGGTGCGTGAGGTCCTTAATTATGCCGGCCGCTTTGCTGAGGCAGCGGGAAGTGTAGACTGAATCAATGGATGGGAGGCTGGTTTGCGTGATGGATTGGGCTACTTTCACGACCTTTTCTAGTTCCATGTGGTCTTGGGCAGAGCAGGAGCCATACCAAGCTGTGATACAACCAGAAAGAATGCTTTCTATGGTGCATCTGTAAACATTGGTGACAGTCATAGCTCACATGTCAAATTTTCTTCGTCTTCTGAGAAAGTAGAGGGCTTTCTTAACTATAGTATCAGCATGGGGGGACCAGGACAGTTGTTGGTGATCTGGACACTTAAAAACTTGAAGCTCTTGACACTTAGCATTTTGTCCCCATTGATGTAGACAGGGGCATGTTCTCCTTTACGCTTCCTGAAGTCGATGACCATCTCCTTCGTTTTATTGACATTGAGGGAGAGATTATTTCCAGATTCTTATTCAATCATTTAACAAGCACATCCCTTCCTTTGATCACGTTATCCAAATTTACCCTTGCAGGTCAAGTCAGTACCGAATAACATCAACCTGGGACCTTCTGCCAATTCCTTGTGAGTTCATTTAATTTTAATATTGGAATCATGTTCTGTTGTCCCAGGGAACAGTTCATTAAAAACATGATTATTTGCTCGCAGTGCCAAACCAACAGACTTCGATTTTCTCAAAATTATTGGAAAAGGGAGCTTTGGGAAAGTAAGTGAAATTTTACTGCTAAGATAATTTTATTTTGTTTGTACTTTTTATGTTTGGGTTTCTCCTGCAGTGCAAACTTTGAACCTGCTTTACCAAGCTGCTATATTTTGTCGTGGAGGTCTCAGGGCACAGTGGTTAGCATCCCCGCCTCCGAGCCAGAACCTCCGGGTTTGAGTCCCACTCCAGGGCCTGATGGCCAAGGAAGGTATATTCATAATGTGGCCAAACAGTTTGAGTGGCAACCTGCAAATCCTCCCAACACACCTGTGGCTGATGGTAAGAGCAGGGAGACTCTTGGTCAACCATACTTGATGTGGAGTGGTGCCCCTCAAGCTATGAGCCCCTGGCGACAGATTAGCGACCTGATCCCAGAATAACTAGCTATAGAAATAGATGAAAGTCAGCCTTAGTGCGCCACTAGGTGCGGGAAGAAAATCAGAACATTTTGGTATCAAAGCAAAATGCTGCAGATGCTGGAAATCTGAAATAGTAACAGAAAATACTGTTGGGTTTTCCCAATGTTTTCTGTTTTTATTCTACATTTTGTTTCCATTTTCCACAGAGCGTTATTTTTAAAATAAGGTATTCTCATCGAGTAAGCTAAAAGCAGGTCTGTCAAAGTGAACAGTTCACAGAACAGGTCAGAATCGGTCAGAACATTGAATACAGGAGTTGGGACGTCTTGTTGAAGCTGTACAAGACATTGGTAAGGCCACACTTGCCACACTGCATGCAATTCTGTATGCAATACAGGCCACACTGTATGCAATTCTGTATGCAATACAGGCCACACTGTATGCAATTCTGTATGCAATACAGGCCACACTGTATGCAATTCTGTATGAAATACAGGTCACACTGTATGCAATTCTGTATGCAATACAGGCCACACTGTATGCAATTCTGGTCATCCTATTATAGAAAGGATATTATTAAACTAGAAAGAGTGCAGAAAAGATTTACTAGGATGCTATTGGGACTTGATGGATTGAGTTATAAAGAAAGATTGGATAGGCTGGGTCTTTTTTCTCTGGAGCGAAGGAGGGGTGATCTTATAGAGGTCTATAAAATAATGAGGGGCACAGATCAGCTAGATAGTCAATATCTTTTCCCAAAGGTAGGGGAATCTAAAACTAAAGGGCATAGGTTTAAAGTGAGAGGGGAGAGATACAAAAGTGTCCAGAGGGGCAATTCTTTCCCACAGAGGGTGGTGAGTGTTTGGAACAAGCTGCCAGAGGTAGTAGTAGACACAGGTACAATTTTGTCTTTTAGAAAGCATTTAGACAGTTATATGGGTGAGATGGATATAGAGGGATAGTTGGCAATTGGGTTTAGTTTAGTGGCTTCAAAAAAAAGGGCGGCATGGACAAGTTGGGCCAAAGGGCCTGTTTCCATGCTGTAAACCTCTATGACTCTATGACAGAAACTTGCAACTGTCTTGAAATATGATCCAATTTATTAGTTCAAACTCGGTCAAAATTATGCTTGAAATATAATCAATATAGACTTGGAAAACATATAGCTTTTATATCCTATGAGTGTGGTTTACAGAGTTAGGACTCTAAATCTCTGAACTTTTATTTTAGGTTCTCCTTGCTAAACATAAATCAGATGGCAAGTTTTATGCCATCAAAGTCTTGCAGAAGAAGATGATTCTGAATAGAAAAGATGTAAGTATAAGACTGTCCTCATTGTTTAACTCCTTTAGTGTAATGGCAACTAGGTAGCACAGCGGTTAGCACAGCTCCAGGGGCTCGTGTTCGATTCCCGGTTTGGGTCACTGTCTGTGTGGAACCTGCGCATTCTCCCCATGTCTGCATGGGTTTCCTCCAAGTGCTCCAGTTTCCTCCCACATTCCAAAAGACATGCTAAATTCTCCCTCAGCGTGCCCGAACGGGTGCCGGAATGTGGCGACTAGGGGATTTTCAACGTAACTTCATTGCAGTGTGAACGTAAGCCTATATGTGACACTAATAAATAAACTTTTTTTAAAAAAATCTTATATTTAGCACTTTAAGTTTAATAAAATATTCTCCAAGATGCTTCACAGGAGCAATACAAAACAAAATATGACAGCAAGCCATGAAAGGAGATATTGGTTTGGATTTAATGTTCTCAACACAGGTCCCATGGGTCTCCAAACTGTTGGAAAACCATGTTGACTCTGTGAGAGAGGCCCAATATTGTCTCCCTGGTCCCTTAACTGACTAGCTTCGGATTGTCCCGAGCATTTAGGACTCCAGTAGCAGAAATCCTGCCCTCCAGTGGCTGCCCACCAATTAGCTTTACAGGGCTGGCAGTAACCACCAGGAACATTGTCTGCCATAGGAACTTCACAAGGGAACATTGCTAGATCCCATGGACTCAGGTAAATGAGGACATGAGGTGGGTCATAGGAATCGCAGGAGAGAAGGGTTTTGGAAGGGGAGTAGCTTTTAACTGCCGTGCTTCCCCACCCCCTCTTCTCTTTCTGATGCTGGATCTTTCAATTGAGGACCGACAACAAGACACCTCTCCCCCAACCCTGGTAAGCTGATAAATAGGGTTTGGTAGATGGCCTTTGGAAGTGTAGGAAAGCCACATGACTGCTTTTTAATCCCTGATCTCCCACTACACCCAGTGGGCTCAAATAATTGATGTCAATTGGCTCGGTTGTGTAATTGACATCCCAGCATGAGTAGGCAAGTTTCCAGGTTCCCGACTCCAATTTAATCACAGCTGTTTTTCCTGCCACTGGGAGGCTGAAGGGTGGGCGTTCCCACAATTAAGGGGAGGTAATGGTCTAGTTATATTATCACTAATCCAGAAACTCAGCTAACGTTCTGGGGGCCCAGGTTTGAATCTCGCCACGGCAGGTGGTGGAATTTGAATTTACTAATAAAAATCTGGAAATACAAATCTACTGATGACCATGAAATCATTGTCAATTGTCAGAATACCCCATCTGGTTCACAAACTTGCTTCGAGGAAGGAAATCTGTCGCCTTGCCTGGTCTTTCTTACATGTGACTCCAGAGTCACAGCAACATGATTGGCTCTCAACTGCCCTCTGAAATGGGCAACTAGGAATGGACAATAAATGCTGGCCAGCCAGTGGCACCCATGTCCCCTGAATGAACAAAAATAAAAGTGGGCCCAACCACCATGTTACCCACCAGGACGAAATGGATTAAATTTCACCCACTAGGTTTGATGACCAGAAGCCTCGTTTAAAAAGAGATAGGTTTTAAGGAGCCTCTTAAAGAGATAAGCAACATGTAGAGGCCAAGAGGCCCCAGACAACTGAAGACACAGGCAGCAGTGATGGAGTGATAAAAATTGGAGTCAAAGAACAAAGAAATTTACAGCACAGGAACAGGCCCTTTGGCCCTCTAAACCTGCACCGACCATGCTGCCCAACTTAACTTAAACTCCTTACCCTTCCTGGGACAATATCCCTCCATTCCCATCCTATTCATGTATTTGTCAAGATGCCCCTTAAAAGTCACTATCGTATCCACTTCCACAACTTCCCCCGGCAGCGAGCTCCAGGCACCCACCACTGCCTGGGGAAAAAATCTACCTCATAAACCTTGCCCCTCGCATCTTAAACCTGTGCCCTTAGCAATTGACTCTTCCACTCTGGGAAAAAGCTTTGACTATCCACTATGAGTCATGCTCATGAGATCAGAATGAGAGAAGTGCGGATATCTCGGAGGGTTGTGGGGTAGGAGGAGGTCACAGAGATGGAGGCATGAGGCCATTGAGGATTTATTTTGTGATAATTTATTTGTCACAAGTGGGCTTACATTGAATTTACTGTGAAGTCACTGTGAAAATTCCCTAGTCGCCACACTCCGGCGCCTGTTCGGGTGCACTGAGGGAGAATTTAGCCTGGCCAATGCACCTAACCTGCACGTCTTTAGACTGTGGGAGAAAACCGGAGCACTCAGAGAAAACCCTCGCAGACACGGGGAGAAAGTGCAGATTCTGCACGGACGTTGATCCATGGTGGGAATCGAACCCAGGTCCCTGGTGCTGTGAGGCAGCAGTGCTAACCGCTGTGCCACATTGCTGCCGCCGTTTCTAAAGTAGGATGTGAATTTTAAACTGAAGACGTTCCTTGAGTGGAAGCCAATGTAGATCAGGGAGCATGGGAACGATAGGGGAATAGAAGTTGGTGCAAATTAAGACAGAGAGAGCAGAAATTCAAATGAATTCTAGTGGGTAGAATGTGGGAAGATAGCTAGGAGTGCATTGGAAGAATGAAATCCAATAGTATTTAAGGCATAACTGAGAGTTTCAGCAGCTGATGAGCTGAGATAGGGTGTGTTGGATGATACTACAGAAATAGAAATAAGCAGTCCCAATGGTGGCATGAATGTGAGTTCTGAAACTCATCTCAGGGTTAAATATGACACTAAGGTTATGAACTTTAGGCTAACCTCAGACTGTTATCAGGGAAAGGGACTACAACTGTGCTTTTGCATTGGAATAAATTTAGGGTAAAAATTTAAATATGACTGCTAATTAATACTAAAGAGATTGTTTAAGGATAGGATTGCATGCATTTAGGTGTACTGAAGCTGGGCTGAATTTGATATTTACCATAGAATCGCTACGGTGCAGGAGGAGGCCATTCAGGCCATTGAGTTTGTGCCGACTCTCCGAAAGAGTATCTTACCCAGGCCCCCACCACTGTCCTATCCCTATAAACTTGCCCATTTACCACAGCTAACAAACTTAACCCACATGTCTTTTGGACACTAAGGGGTAATTTAGCATGGCCCTAACCTATATGAATTCACCCACAAATTAGAAATGTACCCAGAGAATGTCGATGTACAGTAGTTAAATGGACTGACTAAAGGATCTTTTCTCTAGATTCTAAAAGTATCTATTTTAACTTAGCAAAAGAACATTATGGCTGAACGCAATGTGCTGCTGAAAAATCTCAAGCATCCCTTTCTGGTTGGGCTCCACTACTGCTTTCAGACAACAGAGAAACTCTACTTTGTCCTGGATTATGTAAATGGTGGTGAGGTAAGTGGATGGGCACTAGTGGACCGTGATTCCTGGAGATTGCAGTTTCTTCATAAGCTTTATTGTCTGACTTTTACATTTAACTGTAGCACCCCTTCCCTTTGTTTTTTGCCCCTCCATATCCTTGGTTGCATATTATTTGTGCTGGTCTCACTCAGCAATGACATTGCGACCAAAGTAATACTGAGACAGCAGTGTACATGTTGGGCACATTGCTTCCAACCACAACCTCCTGAATGTGGTGGAGATAATTTCCATCAGCCCAGTTCAAAGATGGCACATTAACTGTTTCACTCTGATCAGGGATTTCCTGCACTATATTGACAAACCACAACACCATCGCAGACATCAGAGCAGCCTTCTCAAAAGTCAACCTTCTCAAAAACAACTGGCCTGAACTGGGCATCCAGACAAGCACTCAGATCCTGCACAGACCAGCTGGCGTGGGTTTCGCAGACATCTTCAACCTCTCTTTACATCAATCTGAGTTCCCTCTTTGCTTCAAGAAGATGACCATCATCTCAGTATCAAAGAAGAACGAGGCAGTGCGCCTTAATGACTATCATCTGGTGGCTCTGACATCCATCATTATGAAGTGCTTTGAAAGGTTAGTCATGTTAATCAATTCCAGCCTCCCAGACTGCCTGCGTCTGCTATAGTTTGCCTACCGCCGCAACAGGTCCACAGCAGACACCATCTCCCAAGCCCTGCACTCAACCCTGGAATACCTAGATAACAAAGACCTATATCAGACTTCCATTTATTTACTACAGCGCAACTTTCAACATCATTATTCCTACGAAACTCATCTCCAAACTCCATGGCCCAGGGCTCAGCTCCTCCCTCTGTGACTGGATCCAAGACGTGCTAACCCATAGACCGCAATCAACACATCCTCCACGATCATCCTCAACACCAGTGCCCCACAAGGCTGTATCGTCAACCCCTTACTAAACTTATACACCAATAACTGTGTGGCCAAATTCCCTTCCAACTCGATTTTCAAATTTGCTGATGACACCACTGTAGTGGGTCAGATCTCATACAATGATGAGACAAAATACAGAAAAGAGTTGGAGAATCTGATGAGCTGGTGCGACGACTCAGTATCAACAAAACAAAGGAGATAGTCATCGACTTCAGGAAGCATAAAGGAGAATATGTCCCTGTCTATATCAATGGGGATGAAATAGAAAGGGTCAAGAGCTTCAGGTTTCTAGGTGTCCAGATCACCAACAACCTGTCCTAGTCCCTCCATGCCGATGCTATAGTTAAGAAAGCCCACCAACACCTCTTTCTCAGGAGACTAAGGAGATTTGGCATGTCAACTACCACTCTCACCAATTTTTACAGATGCACCAAAAAAAGTAGTCTTTCTGGTTGTATTACACCTTAGTATGGCTCATGCTCTGCCCAGCACCACAAAGAAACTACAAAGGGTTGTGAACAAAGCTCAATCCATCATGCAAGCCAAACTCCCATCTATTGACTCTGCCTGCACTTCCTGCTGCCTCAGAAAAGCAGCCAGCATAATCAAGGACCCAACGCATCCAGGACATTCTCTCTTCCAACTTCTTCCATTGGGAAAAAGATACAAAAGTCTGAGGTCACGAACCAGCTGACTCAAGAACAGCTTCTTCCCTGCTGCTTTCAGACTTTTGAAGGGACCTATTGTATTATGTTGATCTTTTTCTACACCCTAGATATGACTGTAACACAGCATTCTGCACTCTCTCCTTTCTTTCTATGTACAGTATGCTGTGTCTGTATAGCATGCAGGAAACAATACTTTTCACTGTATGCTAATACATGCGACAATAATAAATCAAAACAAATGACGTGGCCCAACAGCACACCCGACAATATACATTGGTGACTTCAACAGCCAACCACCCTGTTTTGTATGGGTTCATTCTGGAATTTTGCTGATTGTCCCAGATTCTGCGCTGTTCACTCCCGGGGCCTCCTTTGTCCCTTATTTCTAAAGCAGTTTGCACAGCTGCACTCCCAGCACTACCCACAAGGTGGCACAGAGGCCCCAGAGAAGGAGCAGAACTTGGAACTTTTGAGATCTGAATCAAGGTTAAGTTTTGAATACTTTGATCTCCGGCTAAAACAGCCGCTTGCTGATGGGTTGAAGGGCTTAATTTTGTGCTGTAAAACTCTATGACTCATACTATCCTGATGTTACACTGAACTTTTTAAAACTCTATGACTCATACTATCCTGATGTTACGCTAAACTTTTGATATTATTCAACCCACAGCATTGGCAAAACAGTTGCAATGCAGTGAACTAAAATCCTCAAAATCTCCTTGCAGTAAATTTAGTGAGGGAACTAGATCCTATTGATGAGGCTCAAGGGGAAGGGGACTACAGTTGCTCTCAGCGACTGGAAGACTGAGGTAATATTGGGAATACCTAGTCGCTGAAAGTTGACAATATCCTGGGGGAACCATGCCAAAGGAAATGACATTCTGGTATCTGCTATAGCTACTGACCAGCTCCTCCACAACATGTTGATGCAGAGGGATGTCAGTTTAAAACCATGCAACTGCTGGAAAACAATTGACATATTACAACCACTGAGAAGTGTTCTTTTTAATGCTGCAGCTCTTTTTCCACTTGCAACGTGAGCACACGTTTCCAGAGCCACGAGCCAGATTTTATGCATCGGAGGTGGCCAGCGCTATAGGATACCTGCATTCACTCAACATTGTGTATCGGTGAGTTCTGCTATGAAGGAGGTGTTTTCTGCAATATTATAAAAGTAAAATTCCGAAGCCTCTGTAGTTGATTGGTAGATCTCACTTTGTATTCCAGGGATTTGAAACCTGAAAACATTCTCTTGGATTCTCAGGTATTAATAACAGTCTTCCCAGTTTCATTTCAAATAAAAATGTCTCAGAACGCCTATCATGACCAGGTTTTACTTTATTTCAGGGTCATATTGTACTAACAGACTTTGGCCTTTGTAAAGAAGTAATAGAACCAACAGGAACAACTTCTACTTTCTGCGGGACTCCTGAGGTACGTGTGTGACAATTTTATATTTTATTTGGCGTGAAAGGGTTAAATAATCAAAGCCTGTATGTGAAGCGACCACACAGATAGTTTTTGTAAGTAACATCAATTAGGGCATCCAGCCTGCAAAGTTTATTTATTTTTCAGCTAAGTCCAAATCAAACATCTTTCACGTTTCTACATTTCACCATACATTTCAGGTGACACTAATCCTTCTCTGCTCTGTCTCTAAAACTAAATTCACATGACTGAATGTTGTCCAGGATCATTCCTAAAGCATATGGCATTAATTGAATTTTTTAAAAATTCATTTACGGGATGTGGGCATCGCTGACTGGCCAGCATTTATTGCCCATTCCTAATTGCCTTTGAGGAGGTCTTCTTGAACTACTGCAATCCCTGAGGTACAGGTACACCCACAGTGGTATTAAGGAGGGAGTTCCAACATTTTGACACAGCAACAGTGAAGGAGCAGCAACGTATTTCCAAGTCAGGACGAGGAGTGGCTTGGAGAAGAACTTCCAAGTGGTGGTATTCCCATGTGTTGCCTTACCTTGTCCATCTAGATGGCAGCGGTCTTGGGTTTGGATGTTGCTGCCTCAGGAGCCTTAATGAGTTGCTGCAGTGCATCTTCTGGATGGTCTGCACTGCTGTCACTGTGTGTTAGTGGTGGAGGGAGTGAATGCTTGTGGAAGGGGTGCAATCAAGCAGGCTGCTTTGTCCTGACTTGTGTCGAGTTTCTTGAGCATTGTCGGAGCTGCACTCATCCAGAAAAGGGGAGAATAGTTAATCACACTCCTGACTTGTGCTTTGTAGATGATGGACAGGCTTTGGGAAGTCATGAGGTGAGTTCCTTGCCACAGGATTCCTAGCCTTTGACCCTACTCAGTTCAGTTTCTGGTTAATGATAACTCCTAGAATGATGATATCATTGGTCATACTTGTGTGGATAATGGGCACCTAGGATTGTATACATAAGACAGCACAGTGACACAGTAGTTAGCACTGCTGCCTCACAGCACCAAGGACCCAGATATGATTCAAGGGTTGCATCACTGTCTGTGCAGAGTCTACACATTCTCCTCTTGTCCAGGTGGATTTCTTACAGGTGCTCGAGTTTTCTCCCACAGTCTGAAAGACATGTTGATTAGGTGAACTGGCCATGCCTAATTCTCCCTCAGTATACCCAAACAGGTGCCAGAGTGTGGCAACTAGGAATTTTCACGTTAACTTGATTGCATTGTTAACGTAAGCCTCCTTGTGACACTAATAAATAAACTTCAGTGAGAGTGCAAG
Organism: Carcharhinus amblyrhynchos; assembly: GCF_965287045.1. Classification (NCBI taxonomy): domain Eukaryota; kingdom Metazoa; phylum Chordata; class Chondrichthyes; order Carcharhiniformes; family Carcharhinidae; genus Carcharhinus; species Carcharhinus amblyrhynchos. Next base: position 14,076,488 of record NC_137339.1, read on the forward strand.
AATATTACACTTCAGTGAGGTCTAACTTCTGATTGTTGATCAGGTTTCTAATTCGTGGAAGAAAGTTAATGGAATTTTTTTTATTTTGTTTACTTTTGTTGTTGTCATGTGATTGATGAACTTTCAATTGGCTATTACTCCCATGAAATACTCACAAACAGTATATTTTCACATTGCGGAAAATTTATAAGCATCCACTCTGAATATACTTTTGTTTTGTCAGTACCTTGCTCCAGAAGTGTTAAAAAAACAACCATACGATCGGACTGTTGACTGGTGGTGCTTCGGGGCAGTCCTCTACGAGATGTTATTTGGATTGGTGAGTAACAATCTAGCTACTTGAGCCTGCAATCTGTACCCAAAACTCAATGTAGTATTTAGGTGTATTTTTAACATTTTTTCACAATCAATATATTAAACTATATATTTCTTGACCACCACTCCCCATCCAATATACTTGCTGCCATTATCCCATCCAATGGGCTGCATTAAGATGGTTGGGGTCTCTTGCTACTGCAGTTGGTGATGGTTTCAATACTCTGAACGAATTTACGTTGTAGTATTAAATACTGTACATTAAACTGAAAATTTCTAACTACTCTGTTTAGTACTGAAATAATTGTAACAATGAAGGAGAATTAAAGTTTATTTATTAGTATCACAAGTAGGCTTACATTAACACTGCAATGAAGTTACTGTGAAAATTGTTAGAATATTCAAGACGTATTCAAAATACTACACAATATGTCCAATTTGAGTCTAAAACAGTTTAAAATGAAGAAAACAGGCTTATTAATTTATTTTGTCTATTGTGCAAGCTTCTCTTTAATCAAGTCTAAACAGTAAATTTAGTTTGATGCAAGCTTATTTCCTTCAAAATTTTGTTAATGACTCAATGTTTTTTTAATGTCGTCAGCCACCCTTTTACAGCCGAGATGTAGCTGAGTTGTACAATAATATTCTCTACAAGCCACTCCACTTGCCAATGGGTAAATCAACAGCCGCTCGTGATATCCTGATGGGACTTCTACAAAAGGACCAAAAGAGAAGATTAGGAGCTGAAGCAGATTTTGTATGTGTACATTTTGTACATGACTGAACACTAATCACTGGATTATATGAGGATACTTTACACTGATTAGAAGGAGAGTTCATCAGCATAACCTTATTTTGAGGAAGAATGTAGGGCATTTGCTTTGTGCGTTGGCCAACATTCATCCAACAATCAATACCATCAGAACAAGTTCAATGATCATTTATTTTATTTGCTATTAATGGAATGTTGCTGTTATGCAAATTGGCCACACGACTGCACTTCAAAATAATTAATTTGACTAAGATGTGTATTGGGATGTTTTGACTACATGAGAGATATTACAACATCACAATGTAATTTGTGAAGAGGAACACCACTCCATCCATTTAAATTCATCCAGCATACACAATTACATTTAATTGTTTCAGGGCTTTCACCTCTATTCCATTATCTAAAAATTCATTCAATTTAATGACTGTGTGTGTGAAGATCTTCTTTATCTCAGTTTATCATATGTTAGTCTTGAAACTGTAATGAATCTGTCTGTCAGACATGTGTTAGAAGTAATTTTATTGTTTATCCTTTCCATATGCTGGCAAAGTTGGATAGCTCTAAAAGATCACCCATCACTTCATCTTTCTCAAGGCTGAAAATCCAAATTTCCTATCTTTCTTTATATCTCAATTCTTTAATATGAGGGATCAATTTTTTGTGAAGCTCTATATTACCTCCAGTGTTGAATGCCTCTGCTCTGTCACTGATCAAGTCTGAATACTGTAGAGAGGTGCAGTGAAAACAATGTACAATTTAGTTTGCACATAATGTCTTTACTTTATATTCTGCTATTTTAGCTACATATTTCAGCTCTTTGTTTTGTTGATTACTGCACTGAGGTGGTTGGATATATTTGAAAGTTAAGCCTATTAAGTTTTCTGAGCATCTCTGAAATTGAAATATTTTCTTGGCACTCCATAAACAAAGGATTGCTTTTCCTGAGGAATGCTACAGCCTATTCGCTGCATACATAAGATTAAGTTTTGATGCAAAACAATCTCAATAATAGTTATGGATACTGTCTTTTACACTGAGCACATGCAATGTGTTGGGTAACAGATCTAATCATTTCAAGGTCTTTAATCCAAACAACATAATTTTCACTTGAAACTTTAGAATGAGGCATGACTAACTTCACTGTATTTTCTCCTGTCACAGCTTGATATAAAAAAGCACATATTCTTTTCATCCATCAACTGGGAGGATCTCTACCACAAGAGAATTACCCCACCATACAATCCCAATGTGGTATGTTTTCTGGCTTCTGTTGGTTTATATACTTGTAGAGCTGTATATTTTGTTATGTGGCATTTTGCAAGAGGATACAATGGTATAGAAATCTGCTCGAGCAATGTTCGCAATTTAGCACCTAACATGGAGATAGTTGGACAGGTGTATTTAAGTCTGATCTATATTACACAAGGTAATGTTGGGTTGCTGTTCTTGTGTCTGCATATGGTTTCTTCTCCAGTCAGTTCATCATATATAGGGTATGTTTTAGTGTTCATGGTGGACAAAATGTTGCAAAGAACAGGTTGAGACCACCTGTTACTTTTCAAACTTTAGATGCAAACACAATCAAACTCATATCATCTGCCATATCCCCATAGGTGATTTTCTAATTCTCATTTATGTTAGGGAGACTTTTACAAATGCAAAGCAATTACCTTCTCACTTCTAACTGTAGAAATTCCATAGTGAGATGGATGCTTTCCCAAATCTCAAGTAAGTGAAAAAATGATTATAGTGAGATGAAGAAGTCAGTTGAGGCACCTATGACATACCAGACTCCTGTTTGGGTTCATTCGATTTGCAAGTAAAACCAGTAGCTGATGTGTCTGACTGGCTGAAATCTGTCCACCATTCATCTGCTAGGAAAATTGGAAATGCATGGAATTTTTGGTATTTATTAAAGAAAGGTTTTTCACTTTTTCCTGCATATAATTTTGTAAGGGTTTATCTCTAAATTTCCTTGAATTTATTCTAGTGTCCCAAGTTCACACTTCAGGTATGTGAAGGCTTAAATTGCATGGCAAAATTAAAGAGGTCCTGAGGGGGAAAAAGTGCATGTAAGACTGCACTACCCCAATACTGTAAGCAGTACTTATCTGGGGTGGTGGGGGAGGCCTGGAGGGAAAGCATCAGAGTGCAAAAGTGCAATTTTGACTATTATTTTAAGATCTGATTAGATATATAGTGAGCTTTATCATGGCTAGTCCATTCAATACCTGACATGGCATCAAATAAAGGGACCTAAAGTATTTTCACTACCAAAAAAAGTTGTGTCTCACAGGATAATATAAATAAACTTAGCAATTTTTAAATTTTTTGCTTCACAATGTCTTTGTTTTTTCAGACTGGCCCTGGTGACCTACAGCATTTTGATCCTGAATTCACACAAGAAATTGTCCCTAATTCTGTGGGACGCATTCCTGATTCTACCTTTAACAGTCCAACTGCAACAACTGCATTCCTGGGATTTTCCTATGCTACTACAGATGATAATTTGAGATGATAACACAAGTATCTAGTTAAACTGAGGAATGTAAATGGACATTATTATCAGAAAAAAGACACTGAAAACCGCACAAAACATCTGGGGAAATTAATGTTTAGCTTGAATGAAAAATGACTCACTTACAGTTTTCTGAGGAGTATAATGCTTAAGAATTTATGAATTATGGAGCATTTCTTGCAGGTCAGTCTCCCATTAATGTACAAACATGCCTTGCACAACTCAATTCTAAACATGTATACACATGGACATATATATGGGTAAAATGCCCTTAACTCTACTTTGCTTTAACATTGTGTTCCTTCTGTCCTTCCATTTTTCTCTGTGACATCCAGCTGTATAATATACCTTGCTGTTAACCTTCCTGTTCCTGTCATTATAAACATGCAGACTTGAATACTGTTTAAAACAAGCCTGAATTGCACAACCTCAATTGCTAGTTCCTGCAACTCAGAACTCCATTTCTCAATTTAGATTAAAATTTCTTCAATAGTAGCTTCTGACAATAAAATGACAACTCTGGTACATACCAAGCTGTTGGTTCATTTATGCAATGATTCTTCTGATTCCCAAATATTTGTTCATGACTTTAAATTCTGGTTTTTTGAAATTAGTATTAGACGTGTAAGTAAAATTGTCCCTTTCATTCCACAATCATGAAAGCACTACTGTATTCCTTTTGGCAGATACTATTATGTTGGTCTTCTTGCCCCAGGGATCTGATCTATTCTTCATCTTGAATGATGGACTAACCAACTGGATATAGCAGTGGATACCTGAAAATCCAATATTATAGTTTTCTCTGACTTGAGGATTTTCAAGATATTGCTGGAAAATAAAAGGTGCCTATCCCAAATATTGATTTTTCTTTTATTTGTTCATGGGATCTGGGCGTCACTGGCTGGGCCAGCATTTATTGCCCATCCCTTAGGGGACATTTGAGAGTCAACCACATTGCTGTGGGTCTGGAGTCATACGTAGGCCAGACCAGGTAAGGACAGCAGATTTCCTACCCTAAAGGACGTTAGTGAACCAGATGGGTTTTTACAACCATCGGCAATGGTTTCATGGTCATCATCCGGCTTTTACTGAATTCAAACTTCACCATCTGCTGTGGTGGGATTTGAACTCTGGTCCTCAGGAGCATTACCCTGGATCTGTGGAATACTAGTCCAGTAACAATACCATTATGCCACTGCCTCCCCATAACTTAGTAGCTAAGAGTTCAAATGGATGTCAACTCTAACAAACATTTTAGAAAATGTTCTTGTCTAGAGGACCATATGGTTGTGGCTATTTTTGAAAGGTTGGGGGAGAAAATTCAATCCAGGTTAAGCTTATGGCATATATCTATCCAGTTCTTGTTCATGCTTAGAATCCTAAGTTTTCAAATGAAGGGCTTATTTTTTGGCCCATATGAGAAGTTTCAGGAGCAAATTGTAAGGTACATTTGTGGCAGTAAGGGAAAATGGTGGCAGGATAAGAAGTCTTTGCCCTTCACTGAGTTGTCACCAAACTCCACGAAGAGAAATCTTCTTTATAGTAAATGCAGTTCTTTGCCAAAGTTCTTCACATAAGAACTGGGTTCAAGGATCAGAGTGAAAATATACATAATATTATATTCTAGTATCATCTTTTTTGGCGTGAAGTAAACATATTAGTGATGGCTTTTTTATAGTTGATGCAGAAATTAAAACTCTGATTTGAGGCTCTGGAAAACATGAATTGAGATCACATAGAAGAACATATTTTCACAATACTATAGATTTGTATTATGGTTCGAATGCAAAGAGACAAATATCGAATTCTGAGGGTACTGCTGCCAACGAGTGAAATAAGTGCTCAATATGGTATTGTTTCTTCACACTGTTGATCAGGAGAAAGATGTTCTATAGTGACTTGTACTGTTCAATGTATCATCTGTTGGGATTTCCTCCTGCTAGTAGTGGCTAGGGCTGAAACTTATGCTAACTTGCAGGAATAGGCTAAATGGCCCCTTCTTGCCTGCCCCTCTATGCAATAAAGTCATGGCTGATTTTCTACCTCAAGAATACTTTCACCCTATCCTCACATCCCTTGATTAGCGTGCAAAAACTATTAATCTCGTTCTCCACTACTCCCTGAACCCTTTGAATAAACACATTTTGCCACAATTGTTATATATTTAAGTAGTTGGATAATTGCTTTAAGAGCTGGTCACATGATTTGATGGCGATGCAATTGGGGTGTTTCAGCTGCTCCCGCTTTTAATTTCAATTCGTACTCTGTGTAAAGAACATCTCTTTCAATAAATCTTGTTGTTAGTTTGAATCTACATGTGCAAAAGTCTTTTCTTTACGTTACAACAATGAAGACCTAAATGGCCATTCCCTTATCCTGAGACTATGGTTCCTAGTTCTAAATGCCTCAGTCAGGGATACAGCCACTCAGCAATTACATGATCAAAAGTCAAGAATTTTGTAGGTTGCATCAAATAACCTTGTCTTCTTAACTGCAGGAAACATCAACCCATTCCATTCAACATCTCTTCATAAACCAATACTCTAATCCCTGGACGATTTATTGGACATCTCCAAGGAAGCATAATTTTCCTTAGTTAAGAAAAGAAAACTGTACTTAAGTGTGGTCTCACCAATGCCTTGTACAATTAGGATCACAGAGATCTTACAAAAAATAATTCAATCCTGAATGAGTATGAAAACAGGAGAGTTTCAGATCTGTTTTTTGGGCAAGGCCACAAGTCCAATCTTATGCCACTCTGTGCAAATAATGCACGAACTGTTTCCTGCCAGTAGGGAGAGGAGATGGGGCTTAAGCTCACCAGAAAGCTCACTGTCGAGGGTGCAATCACTGTGTTCTGTGCAACAGCTCAGACACAGTTCTCAGTCACCCCCCCCAGCGTGATCGCTGGCCCCCCTGATCAGTTGGCCTCTCACCCACCCCTGGACAACTGCAATCCTTCTCAGCCCAGTGAGAATTTAGAGTGATCCACACCAGTCTCTCATGCATGCTCCATACCAAAATCCTCCCACACAGTCAGTCACTTTTTTCGGGAAAGTTGGAATTTTGCACCAGTGCTTGGGGAGTGGGGGTAGGGGGGGTGGAAACAGGGCTTAAATATGCTGGTAAGTCCAGCTTCAAAGTGCAAGGGTGCTCCAATCTCACAGTGCACTGAGAGACCCTCTTCCTTCACCCTGACACATTGGGACCACCTCACCCACATGTTCCCCACCCCCTCCCCGACACAAGTCGCTGGTATCCGGGCTTCTCCTGATGGGTTCCCCCTGCCTGACCCTCAACATGCCCCTGCCCTTACCCATATCATTACCCCTGACAAGGTCCATCTCTACATGATCCCACCACCAAAGTCCACTGCATAGTCCTCCACTTGACACTGGATGTGCCCTACTAACACACTGGTGATGCCCAGCCAGCACTGCTGGCCTGTTTGGTGGCTACAGCCAAGGTGTCAGGTGGACACCGCCAGGGTGTCTAGAGCACCACCAGGTGGGCACTGCCTGACAAGCACTGTCCAGCCATGACCCCAACCACCCAGGAGCTTCAATGGCCTCTGAGGCCCCTGGCCTGGCCACCGCGTAAGGCCTCTGCTAATACAGACTAGTAGTGATTTTCACCATTCTCACGTCGCACCCAAAGTCTGGTGGATCCTGTGTGGTGGGATTCAAACAGGTAATGCATATTTAAATACTACTTTAAATATGCCAATTAGCTTTGCAGCCTTTCTGGGTGTGATCCGTTCCACACCATTAGAGAGAGGCCAGGAGGATCACCAACCATTTGGTGCAAGATGCGGAAATGATTTTTAGGCCCTCACAGTATTCTCCAGGACAGATGTGGTTGGAGAATCGTCCCCGCAGTGTCAGTGCTAGAGGCAGTGAATATTATTGGTGGTAGATGGGGTACTGGTCAATCATGCTTCTTTATCCTCAGTCATTTCATCCTATCATTTTCTCCTTCTATCTCCTCCATTATATACTCATCTAGCTTTCCCTCTGAATATTGGTTTTCCGTGGCCATCTCCGTTAATGCCCTGAGGATTTATTGGCTTTCAGTTCCATTAATTTCTCCAGCACTTTCTTAAAATGATACAATTCCTTCAATTCCTCCTTCTTAATAGGTCCTTGGTTCCCTAGCATTTCTGGGACGTTTTTTGTGTCTTCTTCCATTAAGATGTAACTAAAGTAGTTGTTTAATTGCACTGCCTTTTCCTCGACTCTACTTACCCACCCGCTCACTATAACCCTTAATTCCTTTACTGTTCAAAAATTTATCTATCCTTGCCTTAAAAGCATTCAATGAAGTAGCCTCAATTGCTTCACTGGGCAGGGAATTCCACAGATTCACAACCCTTTGTGTGACGAAGTTCCTCCTCAACTCAGTCCTAAATCGGCTCCCCCTTATTTTGAGGCTATGCCCCCTAGTGCTAGTTTCACCCGCCAGTGGAAACAAGCTCCCTGCTTCTATCTTATCTATTCCCTTCGTAATCTTATGTGTTTCTATAAGATCTCCCCTCATTCTTCTGAATTCCAAAGAGTATAGCCCCAGTCTACTCAGTCTCTCCTCATAAGCCAACACTCTCAACTCCGAAATCAACCTAATGAGTCTCCTTTGCATCCACTCCAGTGCCACTATATCCTTTCTCAAGTAAGGAGACCAAAACTATACACAGTACTCCAGGTGTGGCCTCAGCACTTTATACAGCTGCAACATAATCTCACTGTTTTTAACCTCCATCCCTCTAGCAATGAAGGTGGCCCACAACATGTGCCAACTCACAGAAATGTCCTCTGTGCCTTTTTCCACCGCACAGAGGCGTTTCCTCTACAGACTGCTGCTGCACACCTTCCACTACCACGTTCTTGCCTGTCCCCTGGATACACCTTGGCAGACCTTGTTGCCGCCGGGCAGCTGAGGTCCTCAGTGGAGGTCCCTCTACGGAGAGATCTCCCCCAATTATCTTGGGGACCTGGGGTGGTGGGTGCTGCACGCAGCAGTCCCATACAACCATAGGTTCTTTCGGTTCATGGGCTCCCAAGCTTGCCCCTTCTGTGATCTTGCGGAGTTCATGGACCACGTCTATGTTTTGTGTCTTAGGCTGCACTTCCTTTCTGTTTACCTGAAAAGCCTTTTACTAATGTTTTGTTTGCACTTCAGTCCCATGCTCCTGATCTACGGGTACCTGGTGCAGAGAGGGGCGGGTCGGGAGGATGACCTCCTCATGAACCTGCTTCTGGGCTTAGCAAGGCAAGCCATCAACAGGTCCGAGCAGCAAGCAATCAATTGGGTTGTTCATCCTGACTGTTTGCCCCTCTATCGCGGCTATATTCATGGCCAGGTATCCCTGGAGAGGGAGCATGTGGGCCATCGCAGTTGACATCTTCCATGCCACTGGGCACTGTAGGGGTTGGGGTGTATTCTAAACCCCAAAAATCACATTATGATTTAATTTTTTTAAGTTTCTTTTTGACTTTGTTTTTTGTTCGGGCTGTTCCCCCTCCTTTTGGGGAGCTGCCCCTTTTAATTTGTCCCTAAGTTCATTTACTTGTCTGGTGCCTTAAAAGAACTCGCTCATTGAGGCTTTTGCTCGGATGGAATTTCATATTGGTCCGAAGCCTAGACCCCCACCCGGGTCAGGTGCCCCACATGTGCCACCTCATGGAAATGTTCTCGGTGCCTTTTTCCACCGGACAGAGACGTTTCTTGTATGGGCTGCTGCTGCATGCCTTCCACTACCACATTCTTGCCTGTCGCCTGGATACACCTTGGCAGGCATTTTTGCTGCCGGGCGGTGGAGGTCCCTCTACAGAGGGATCTCCCCCAATTATCTTGGGGACCTGGGGTAGACCTTGCTGCATGCAGCAGTACTGTACAATTGTAGATTCTTAAGATTCACGGGCTCCCAAGCTTGTCCCTTCTGTGACCTTGTGGAGTCCGTGGACCATGTCTACGTTTTACGTTGTAGATTGCACACCCTTTTTGTTTTCCTCAAGAATCTTTTATTGATGTTTTGTTTGCAATTCAGTCCCACGCTCCTGCTCTACGGGCACTTGGTGCGAACAGGGATGGGTCAGTACGGCAATCTCCTCGTGAACCTGTTCCTGAGCCTGTCAAGGCGGGTCATCAATAGGTCCAGGCAGCAGGGGATTGATGAGATCGTCCATCCTGACTATGTGCCCCTCTACCGCGGCTAGGTATCCCTGGAGAGGGAACATGCAGTGTCCACAGCTGCAACTGACACCTTCTGTGACTCCGATAATCGCGTTTTGATTTCATGTTTTAAGTTTCCTTTCAACTTTGCTTTTTGTTTGGGCTGTTCCCCCTCCTTTTGGGGAGCTACCCTTTTAATTTGTCCCTTAATTAATTTGAGTTAGTTTATTACATTGGTACCTTAAAAGACATACCAAGGATTCAGGTTTGATTCCCAGCTTGGGTCATCATCTGTGTGGAGTCAGCACGTTCTCCCCGCGTCTGCATGGGTTTCCTCCGGGTGCTCTGGTTTCCTCCCACAGTCCAAAAGACGTGCTAGTTGGGCGCATTGGCTACGCTAAATTCTCCCGCAGCGTATTCGAACAGGTGCCGGGATTTTCACAGTAACTTCACTGCAGTGTTAACGTAAACTTACTTGTGACACTAATAAATAAACTTAAATGTGTGGATTAAAGTCAACGGTGGTTACTGTAGCATATATCAACTGTTGAATGTCATTCTCTGCATTATTATTTGGACGCCGACAGACAAATCCCATTAATGTTTTTCCTCTGAATGACGGCCTTCCATGGCGTCGATTCCATTGCTCTAAAGTTCTGTCAGAAGTCAGGCCATGTATGTTTCTAGTCTCATTAATTCTGATAGAATATATATTTCTAACATGTACAGGGGAATCGATTTCACACAATTTGTCGCGAGTAGCCCACATTTTTATTGTGGTGCTCTTTATGACTCCCCATGTTTGCTTCTCGTCCGGGCGCAGCTCCCTCCGGCTGATTCCAGTCCATCGTTGGGCTTCACCTCCTTAGCAACCGCTGGAGCTACGGTTGCTTAGAACCGCCCTGGTTACGGGCCCAGGATGCAGCGCGGCGCCCTGGTTACGGGCCCAGGATGCAGCACGGCGCCCTGGTTACCAATCCCAGGATGCAGCGCGGCTTTCACCCATGAAGGGGAGGAAGATGGTGGCGAGTTTACAGGTAAGGAGCTGCAGGCGTTTAAAGCTTTTTCAAACGGCGGTGGTGCAGGACTCCCCTTGTCGTATGGGTTGGGATTTTATCACCTGTCCAGATACCGAGAGAGACGCATACGCTTATGAAGCCACCCTCTTCCCCCCCCCCCCCCCCGCCTTCTGTACTGAGCATCTGTTGGTGAATAGTAACCATAGAGATTATGGTGGAACTGCTAGTTGGTGAACCCATTTCCAACATTACTTCCACCAACTCGCTGTTAGTTACCAAAATGAGTAACTTGACACTGAGGAAGTTCCCTATTCATTAGTTTGAAGGGCCTACACTTCACTTGCACGTTGGGACGCTGATGTTATGCAAATCCAATCATTGTCAATCATTTTCAGACTCTTCCAGGCAGATACAGTTGTCGTTTCTTACTGAAGTTGTGAATTGTCAAACACAATCTCTTCAATTTATGGTGTAGATTGTACTGGATTATATTAGCATAAACTTCTACAATGATCTGCCTTCCATTTGTGCATTGATTTTTCACAGATGGGGGGTGGTAATTCATAATTGGTACTCATTTGATTTTATATGAAGGTTTGTCCTAGATGTATTGTTCACTGCTGCAACATTGTGTAATTCTTCTAAAATAGCCAGCCATTTCCAATATACATAAAGTACCTATTCAGTTAGCATAACCAGTGCTGCTATTAGGTTGTAAGAATAAACTCTTTTAGTATCATCCATTTATCCTTCTGTTCATAATCTCTTATTCAGAACTACTAAAATCTTCTTGCCATGTAATGAATTATGTTTTCCATGTGCCACCGTGAAATCAGTTTATTTGATAATCTTACAAGCTTTTGGAAACAGTCTTCCTTCATCAGGTGTTTGAAAGGTTCTGATCAGAGAAGGGCATATAAAGTCACACACAGTTTACAGAATACTGATTAGAATGCAAGTCTTTACAGCTAACCTGCTATTCAAGTCTTAAAGATGCAGACAATGTGAGTGGAGGTAGTATTAGCATAGGTTAAAGAGATGCATATTGTTTCCAGACAGGACAGTAAGTGAGATTTTACAAGCCCAGGCAAGTCATGATTGTAAAGACTTGTGTTTTAATCAGTATTCTGTAAACCTTGTGTGACTTTATATGCCCTTCTCTGATCAGAACCTTCCACGCACCTGACGAAGGAACACCTTTTCCGAAAGCTTGTAAGATTACTATCAAATAAACTAATTGGACTCCAACCTGGTGTTGTGAGACTTCTTACTGTGTTTACCCCACTCCAATGCTGACATCTCTACATCACCACTGTGAAATGGCAGATGAAAAGGAACATGATTATATTTAGTTCATAACTATTTGCTGTCTCCCATACTGCATACTTTCAGACTACTTAATCTAAGCACAACAAAATATTACTTTTACTTCACCTTGCTAGTTGCGCTTCAGACATTCTATCAGTCACAAGACTAGAGCCACAATTTCTGTCTGAGAAATATACTTTTAATTGTCAAAATTCTTGCTGAATTAACTACAGATAGCCATGGGAGATTCACAAGTATATTTATTCTGAAGTTAAAATATGAAGACAAGTTAAACTCAAAAAGGACATTTCTGGTCATTTATGTCTATGGACCAAGTGGAGAAGACCGGATAGCTTCAATGATCACAGGCAATACAGCCCACTCTGTCTCTTCCCCTCATAATTTTGCACACCTCTATCAAGTCACCCTTCAGCTGCCTTTGTTCCGAGGATCATAACTCTAATCTACCCAATCTCTCCTCATTGCTACATTTTTTTAGCCCTAGTAATATTTCTGTAAATCTCTGTACACTGTCCAGAGCAATTACGTAGTTCCTGTAATATGTTCATTTATTAATCACAAGTAGGCTTACATTAATACCGCAGTGGAGTTATTGTGAAAATCCTCTAGCCGCCACACTCCGGCGCCTGTTCAGGTACGCTGAGGGAGAATTTAGCATGGCCAATGCACCTAATCACATCTTTCAGATTGAGGGAGGAAACCCACGCAGGCACAGGAAGAGTATGCAGACTCCGCACAGTGGCCCGAGCCGGGAGTCTAACCCGGGTCTCTGGCACTGAGGCAACAGTGCTGACCACTCTGCCACCATGCCACCTGGTAACCAGAACAGCACACAATACTCCAGTTGTGATCTCATCAATGCTTTATACAATGCCAACATTATATCCTTATTTTTGTATTCTATACCTTTACCAGTGAAGGAGAGCATTCTGTATGCCTTCTTTATAACCTTGTCAACTTGAACTGCTGCCTTTAGGGATCTGTGTATTTGTATGCCAAGATCTCTCACGTCATCTATCCTTCTTAGTATGTTCCCGTTTATTTTGTATTCCCTATAACTGTTTGACTTCTCTAAACACATTACCTCATACTTCTCTATGTTTAAATCAATCTGCCACTCCATTGATCTCCAGCATCCCACTGATACTGTTTAGTTGACTTTTGCTTTCCTCTATACTATCCACTACTTGGCCAATCTTTGTGTTTCTTCACATTTTTCAATCGTGCCCCCCTCCCCCGTCTCAAATCATTAATACATAACACAAATAGCAAGGATCTTGAACCCTGTGGAACACAACTTGAAACAACTTTCCATTTGCAAAAGCATCCATTGACTGTTACCCTTTGTTTCCTGTTACTAACCCAGCTTTTGATCCGGTTTGTCTAATTCCCCTCTTTCCCATGAGCTTTTACTTTTTCGACGAATCTGGTTTGTGGGACCTTGTTTTTTTTTCCTTTTTGCATGTTTATACAAACTTTTATTGTCCATTTTTATGTTACTTGCAAGTTTACTCCCATATTCTTTTCCCCTCCTAATCAATTTTTTGGTCCTCCTTTGCTAAATTCTAAACTGCTCCCAATCCTCAACTATTTTTCCTAGCAACTTTATATGACTCTTCTTTAGATCTAATGCTATCCTTAATTTATTTTGTTAGCTGTGCTTTTCTTGTTGTGTTTCTACGCCAGAAAAGGATTATATTATAACTGTTGCAATGCATACATTTATTCCTTAAACATTAGCCATTGCCTATCTACCACCATGCCTTTTAACAAAGTTCCCCAATCTTTTGTAAACAACTCATGCCTCCTATCTTTGTGGTTTCCCTTGTATAGGAGCCTACTTTCAGATCATACTAGTTATCTTGATATAGTCACTGTTCTCTAAAGGACTCCACACAACAAGGTTATTAAGAACCTTTTCTCAGTTCTATTCCAGATTTGGTATTGTGCGTGTTTCCTAGTTAGTTCCTTGACATTTTGGTCTAAAAAAACTCATACGTACTCCATTAATTAATCCACCACTGAATTATTGATAATTCTGTTTGCTCAATCTGTGCATTGGTTAAAGTCACCCATGTTATGTGCCTCTAATTTCCTGTTTAAAATCATTTTTTTCTTTACCAATATTGTTTGGCAGCTTAAAGACAGCTACCACTAATGTTTTCCCCCCCACCCCCCGCACCCTATAATTTGCTTCTTAACTCCACCAAGATGACAGCTAGATTTTCTGAGCCAATATCCTTTTTCACTGTTGCACTGATTTCATTCTTAATTAACACCATCCCACCACCTTTTCCTTTTTGCCTATCCTTCCTAAATATTGAGTACCCTTAGATATTCAGTTACCAGCCTTTATCACCCTCCTGCCATGTCTCCATAATCACAACCATGTTGCACCCATTTATATCTATTTGCACTGTTAATTCATCTAACTTATTGTGTGTGAGTGCTCCGTGCATCCTGATATGGTGCCTTTAGAGTTGTCTTTTCAATACTTTTACACATGTTATTTGTGCTAAGGACCTCTTTGCTGCTAGCCCTTGTTTCTTCTGCCTTTCACATTTGCTTTCTACTTTTCTGATTTTCATTTCAATCCTCCTTTTTCTCTCTTGTTATCCCCCTGCCATTCTATTTAAACCATCCCCAACAGTACAAGAAATAGCCTGCGAAGATTTTGGTCCAGGTTCTGCCAGGGTGCAACCCACCCAACTTGTACATAACTCATCTGCTGCTGCCTTAAAAAAGAAGTCCTTTACCAATCACAGCTCTGAGAACATTACGACAGCAAAAACCTCAATTCTGTTAAATAGTTTACCTATGTAAAAAGCATTATCTCAGATGATTCCACTGTTGACATGGACATAAGCAATCGACTGTCCATGGCCAACATTGCCCCTCAAAGCATGCCAGGTAAAACTATTCATTACGAATTTCTACTAAAATTCAAGTATTCAGAGCTGGTGTCATCACCCTCTTGTATGGGTCAGAGTCACAGGTTCAGTGCAGAAAACAAATGCAACTGCTTGAGTGCTTCCATCAAAATTGTCTTCAATGGATCATAAACATCAGATCCAGGGCTATAGCATGAATGAAATCTTCACAACCAAGCTGCCGGCATTGGATACATTCTCTTACTTTGCCAGTTGCCCTAATCAAATGTGTCATACAAGGAGAACTCTGCAGTGCAAAAGCAGTGCTTTATGTGCTGGACATGAGATTTAAAACCCCAAAAGATCTTAGCTGCCTCTTTTTGACTATCTATTTATCTGAAACAATGAAATGGGGCTCTGTATAATGATGTTCATTTAAGTTTTTAATCATGTAATGAGTTAATGATTTTTGACTCTTTCTCCAACGGTTTTGTAGGCAAAGAATTATATCTACTGTATATCACGTGCAAATATTATTTTAAAGAAATTAGCCTACTATTTTTAACCTGAATGAAACATGGTATTGTGAAACCTACCAAATTTCAAAAGTAGACACAAGTGCATCGTGGCCAACCTGTGGTACAAAATGTCATGGTAAAAGGCTAAACTTGAATCCTCTGGCATGCCCCCTCATGATTCATGCAATGTATAAATTTGCAAATTCCAGTTCTTGGCATACAGGAGAGAAGTTGACTTCCCCAAAACAAGAAACTTGTAATAAGATCATTTCTAAATTCTGACTATCTCCAGGTTGATTCCATTTGCTTCCCAAATGGAGAAAGCTGTTGATGGCTGCTGTATAATGATGTCTCAGTTCCAGCTCCTAAAGTTAGTGTATGCTTACATCAAAGGATTTATAACCATTAGATAGCTGTTAAAAGGCTTACTTCTTTAATCATTTGAGAACCATGGGAAGGAATGCCAGGCCTACTTCCCATGTTTAAGAATACATATCATCAGGTTCCCAGCAGTACTTTTTACTAGATAGGAAAAAAAAGCTGAAACTTTTAACAATGCATTTTAAATTAATAGAAAATTATATGCTAGCTCCAAATCCTAGTATTTATATTTTTCTTTCTCCACCTTCATCCTTTGTTTTGGATGACTTTTTGCAGTAAATAGTTACAATTATTTTGTAGTCATTGTATTCTTCACCCTCATCGGTCCCTCACGTGGAGGATGGCATCTTTCAAGTTTCATGATTTGTGTGCCCTTAACGGACTCAGTAGGACAATCCTGGATCACAGGTATTTGGGCAGCGAGGACAGATTTGTTCCAAGGAAATGAGTTCTCAAGCTAGGATTCTACTTTCTGTCTTTCTGCTTTTGTCATTTCTCTGCAGCTGAGTTTAGGCAGTCAGTTTCCTAACGTGTTGCAGCTTGTTGAATAAGGCTATGTAGCACATAATAGTTTCTCCCATGCACCAGTGTCATTTTGCCCCCTTTTCAGTGAGATCCTCAGAATGTCCTTAATGTTTTTCTACCCGTTTCTTAGCTATTACCTTCTTCTTTACATATTTATAAAACATGTTTAGATATTTCTTGATTTACTTTCCAATATTCTTTCTTGCACTCTCTTTGATTTCCTAATTTCAGTCCTGCATTTTGTATAACTTCTAGGCTCCCCGCAATACTGAACTCTTGATATCTGACATAAGCTTCCCATTTTTCTTGTATTGTACCTTTTATGATTTTTGACATTAGCGTAGCAGAGAACTCTAAATTTGGGAGTCCTATTCCTTTTTCTTGAAACCTATTTGCTTCGAATTCTCTCTATTTCCTCCTGAATGGTTCCCTCTGCTCTTGTACATTTGGAAAGGATATTTAATGAATTTAAGCCTAGTTGACTTTAGTTCCATGCAGCTTAATTACTGGAACCTGAATTATCCTTTTTAAACTTACTTTATTCTACAGAGATATATCCATCTGGCAAAGACCCAAACACTGAATTAGGGAATAACTTTTTATTTCATGGGATGTGGGTGTCATGGCTAGGCCAGCATTTATTGCCCATCCATAATTGCCCTTGAGAAGGTGGTGGTGAGCTGCCTCCTTGAACCACTGCAATGCTTATGTTGTAGGTATACCTACAGTGCGGTTTGGAAGGAGTTCCAGGATTTTGACTCAGCAAACAGTGAAATAGCAGCAATATATCTTCAAGTCAGGATGGTATGTGGCTTGGAGGAGAACTTCCAACTGGAGGTGTTCCCATGCACCTGCTGCCCTTGTCCTTTTTGATGGTAGGTGTTGCAGGTTTAAAAGTTATATTGAACTTTATTTATTATAAGCAAAATGAAACAATACTGCAATTATCAAAGACCAATCAACTTATTCAATGAACTAAAACATCAACTAACTAACAAGGGAAATAAAGGTAAAGTATACTTTTCAACAAAACTCTACCAAAGCGGACAGCAACCTCTACTCTCTGTGCCGGCAGGGTATCTCTGAACAGCTTCTGAAGAGTGCTACAACTTTCTTGGGATCCACACTAGCAGTACAAAACTCAATTGCTCAGGCACAGTACTACAAAATAAACTCTTGTCTGACAGGGAAGTTGTCCATTGTCCCTGAAGTCCTACAAACACCACACCACATCCCATCCCCGTTGGCAGGGGTTCTCATTCACTTCTGTCCCTAAAGATTAAGTGTGTTTCCCTTGCACACAAGACTTTCCTGTACCCTTTTAATATCCCTAAAAGGTGCTGTAATGCCACCTTGGCCAATGTTGTTGGAGATTGTTAATTGGTCAGTAATGTTGTGATGTTTAATTCATTGGTTTCTAGCTAATTGCTCAAATTGCCTTAACACTTTAGACAATGCCTTTTTAAACTGTTTCTTATCTTAATGTCTTTACAAGCACCCAATTCATTCATAAGAACATAAGAACATAAGAACATAAGAAATAGGAGCAGGAGTAGGCCATCTAGCCCTTCGAGCCTGCCCCGCCATTCAATAAGATCATGGCTGATCTGTCGTGGCTCAGTTCCACTTTCCCGCCCTCTCCCCATAACCCTTAATCCCCTCTTTTATCAAGAACCCATCAACCCGCTTCTTAAAAATATTTAGCGAGGCAGCCTCCACCACTTCAACGGGCAGAGAATTCCAGAGATTCACCACCCTTTGAGTGAAGAAGTTCCTCCTCAACTCCATTCTAAACCGCCTCCCCTTTATCTTGAGGCTGTGCCCCCTAGTCCTACTGTCTTTTTTGAGCGGGAAGAGTCTCTCCACCTCTATCCTATCCATCCCATTCATCATCTTATACGTCTCAATGAGATCTCCCCTCATTCTTCTAAACTCTAACGAGTACAAGCCTAGTTTATTCAGCCTCTCCTCATAGCTCAACCCCCTCAACTCCGGTATCAGCCTAGTAAACCTCCTCTGCACTCCCTCCAGGGCCAAAATATCCTTGCGCAGGTGCGGCGCCCAAAACTGCACACAGTACTCCAGCTGCGGCCTCACCAATGCCCTATACAGCTGCAGCAAGACCTCCCTACTTTTATATTCAATCCCCCTCGCTGTGAAGGCCAGCATGCCATTCGCCTTCCTGACCACCTGCTGCACCTGCAAGCTGGGTTTTTGCGACTCATGCACAAGGACCCCGAGGTCCCTCTGCACCGTCGCCTGCTGCAGTTTTTCGCCACGTAAGTAATAGTCCTTCCTACCATTCTTCCTACCAAAGTGGACCACCTCACACTTGCCAACATTAAATTCCATTTGCCATTTCCTGGCCCATTCGCCCAGCCTATCTAGATCCTTCTGCAGACTCTCCACACCCTCCGCACAATTTGCCTTTCCCCCAGTCTTGGTGTCATCAGCAAATTTCGACACCCTGCACTCGGTTCCCTCCTCCAGATCATCTATATAAATGGTAAATAGCTGAGGCCCCAGCAATTTCAGCAGGGGTCATTGTGTATTTGATAGGGTCAATCTCAAAGGTTCAGGTTCCCTTTCCCAGACTATGACAGCACTTTAACTTCGTTCATACAAGTGTTAGTCGAAAAATGCAGAAATACAAATATCCAACTTAATTGATTATTAACTACTTATCCTTCAATTACAGGGTAATTGAGGTATTTCCTTCTAATACAATCATCTGTTGCTTCTCGGTGAATACTATATCAGGTTAGTTTCTGAGGTATAATTGTTGGCAGTATCGACTGACATCTTTTTATATTCACCTAAAATGAAAACTTGACCAAGTTGGCTCTTCAGAGGTTATGTGACAAGCTCCTAATAAAGAGCTTGCCGTATGAGGAATGGTTGAGGACTCTGGGTCTGTACTCATTGAGTTTAGAAGGATGAGGGTGGATCTTATTGAAACTTACAGGACACAACGAGGCCTGGATAGAGTGGACATGGAGAGGATGTTTTCACTAATAGGAAAAACTAGAACCAGAGGGCACAACTTCAGGCTAAAGGGGGCGATCCTTTAAAACAGAGATGAGGAGGAATTTCTTTAGCCAGAGAATGATGAATCTGTGGAACTCTTTGCCGTTGAAGGCTGTGGAAGCCAGGTCATTGAGTGTCTTTAAAACAGAGATAGATAGGTTCTTGATTAATAATGTGATCGGGGTTATGGGGAAATGGCAGGAGAATGGGGTTGAGAAAAATCTTAGCCACAACTGAATGGCAGAGCAGACTGGATGGGCTGAGCAGCCTAATTCTGCTCTCGTCTGTCTCTTGGTCTAACATTATGGCATGTCTGAGCAAATACACTAAATTCTACTAAAATAAAATCTGAGACAGATTACAGCTTGATCACATGGATTTACCTTCAAGTAACTATTTCCACTCCACTTTTGACAAATCATGACTCTGGCCTTTTCCAAATGTAAACCTTTTACTCTTGGGTCTTTATCCTTCTCTATAACTGCATGAAGTCAAACTGAATTATAGTCACTAGCACCAAAATGCTGTCTCACTAATTCCCTTCCTCCCACTTGGTTTCATTCCCTAAAAAATTAAGTCCAGAATTGCCCTTTCTCTTGTTGGAGTTATTGCATGCTAGCTACGAAAAAACATTTCTGCTGAATGCATTTCAAGAGTTCTGTATTCTCTATTCCTTTTGTACTAATTAGGATAGTTAATATCCCCAATTCTGTTGTCTTATTGTTTCTGCATTTCTCAGCAATTATCTTATCTATTTCTGCTTCCAAAAGGTGATATTGTATCAGATATCAACCATGGTTGATGTTACATAATCTCTAAGTCAGGGGCACTCTGGCCAATTTGGCATCTCAACGTAGTCTCAGCTAAATACTTCAATTGCAAGATAATCTCGGGATAGACATGGGATCTTCCTAATCTGTACAGTGGAGCTACTCTTTTTAGTTAAATTAATTGAAGCATGAGAATTGATGAGACCGCACTTTAATGCAGAACATGTAGTTCAGAATGCTGCAATTAACTGTACAGTAGTAGTAGTACTTCTGTGGTCAGTTGTGTATCTTAAATAGTAAACAATTTTGTACAAACTGAACCATGACCAAATTCACACAGCTTGTATCTGAAAGTACAAGTCTTCATTAGTTTTACCTTTCTTTAGGACAAGTGACTGGCATGTGGTTATGTTTGAATTCAAATTTTTGTTTGCGTTTTTAGCATTGTGAAAATATATGATAACACATATAAGTTGTCTTTCTTTTAGAAAACCATGGAGAAGGAGCAACGAAATACTATAGTTTTTAACGCATCAAAGAAAGAACTCTTTACTGCCAGCAGTGGGTACAAGTCATTGCAGAAGAAACTTCGGGCCAACTGGAAGATACAAAGGCAAGTGTTTGCATTTTTAACTTGTGATTGCTTTATTTGAGACGCATCTTAGACATTCAAGTATTTAAGTCAAAGCACTTTTCCTATGCTTTAAGTACTTTCCCAAGCCTGGGACAAAACTCAGAAGATTATACTATTTGGCTGTACGCTGGGAGTATACTAGGATCTTGATGACATCAACTGGTAACAGATACTATGCTGACAAACCGTCTGACTGAAACGGAAATAGATCAACTTACAAAACAAAATCAAAGATTTTGTTGTATTGCAATACTAAGTATTTAGCACTATTAATATAACTGTTTTCTTCAATAACTGAAGTCCATGATAAAATAATTTAGATCAGTGTTGTCCATAGAAATTGCTGATTAGCCCCAGGTGTGGCTACAGTGACATTGTTTTCATAACATGCTTTTAGTAGAAAATACCTTGCGTAAATTCACATAAAACAGTAATGTGCTTCACTAATATCTAACATTCAGTAAGCAAGGAAGTAAAGCCCTCAACAATTTAAAAAACACTTTCACACTCGGTTTCTGGAATTATATTTATTACCAATGAACTCTAAACATTTAAACCACATATACATATTTGCAAAGAATATTGAGATCACATGCTCAATGACAGTGTCTATTTTTAAATTTTATTTACAAATCAAATGCAGTTTGCTATATCTGCTTTCCAAATTAATCACAGGCAGCTAATGCTGATGTATTTGTCAACAATTGTTTTACCTGATGCTGATATCTTATGGCAAATTCTGCTAGCTCCATGTTTATGTAGCAGAACAATGAGGGGGACTTTACTGAGCACTATCAGTATTGAAGATTCAGAAGATTCTTTTTGAAGTCAGGCTAGTACAAAAGAATAGGCAAAAATACAATTAGTTAAAAATAGGTTTCAAAGATGCCTCTACGGTAGCACCGGTTGACTTGGTCCACTCATCTCATCCAGTTAATGATATGACAAAGCACTGCTGCCTCACAGTGCCAGGGACCTAGGTTTGATTCCCAGCTTGAGTTACTGTCTGTGCTGAGTCTGCACATTCTCCCCATGTCTGCATGGGTTTCCTCCAGACGCTCCAGTTTCCTTCCACATTCTGAAATATGTGCTGTTTAGGTGCATTGGCTGTGCTACATTCTCCCTCAGTCTACCCAAACAGGCACCAGAGTGTGGCAACTAGGGGATTTTCACATTAACTTCATTGCAGTGTTAATGGAAGCTTACTTGCAACTAATAAATAAACTTCATAGAAAGCAGGAGCAGATGAGCTTAGAAGATAGCTGGCTGGTTTGCCAAATTATGCAGTCAACATCTTCTAGACAGCATGCCTCCAGCATTTTGTGAATAATAGGAAAACAAAACTTTATTATGGTCAGTTCAAATACATGCAATTTCTCATAATTACAGGTGTCAGAGAACCATTGTCAGTTTAAAAATTATTTGGGAGGCAATGAATTAGGGAATATAGGCAACTAATTATAGGTATTTAATCCTTCCATCTTTTAAACTCTTAAAACTAGAAAACTACAAGTACCTAAAATAATATACGTACGAAGTAAAAATTCTTAAGATCCGAAACAAGATTGCTATGTCTATCACTGATGTTTCAAAGACACTGGGTAATGTCATGAAAAATAGTTTAACCTGTAACCTATTGGTTTGGAATTCATTTATATTTTGATGGCCCATAAATTTTTTTTGGGGGGGGGGAGCTATGTTTTATGTTGAGATGATGGTCCCTTTAAGAATTAGGTTTCTCTGAAAGATTTCTTGTAAAAAGCAACTGGCTGCCAGTAATTGATCAAATAGCTTGGCTTTAGTTTAGTACAAGCTGGCTAGAGAGGATGTTCCTTTCAGGTAGGTTTCAATTGAAATTCTGGGTGTTGGCGAAAAGAGCTTTTGAAAACTCCTTGATAATGGAAGGACTCTGTCAACAATAAGTTGGACTTCTGGGATAGCCAAGCTGAGAAGAGAGAGTGAGAGAGTTGAAGAACTTTAGAACCAGGAGAGTTCTGACCTGAAAAGGCTATGCTTGAGAGGTTAGCAAAGCCTATGTTGAATGGGCAGTGTACATTCATGGGACAGTTGATGCAAGTTTGAAGAAACAGCCCTGCCAGAATAAATGGAAGGACCATAAAATTGAAGCCCTTCTACGAGTCTTTGGAACAGTACTCAGATTAGTGGTTAATCTTTCAATTCTGGGTAACCATCTAACAAATTGTTTGGAATACAAGTCAAATGAGTATGGAAGGAAAGTTGAGTTAAGAAGTTTAAAGCATAAGTATCTGTGTTCATTGTGCTTTTAATCTTATTTAAGATAATGTAGCTATTAATATTTACATTCCTTGATTTTTGTATGTAGTAAAATTATTTTCAGTTAAATTATGAAATTTGTGACTTCATTATTTTAGTAAATACCTGAATTTTCAGATTCAGAAGAAAAATAAACATATATTATGATCCAGTTAGGGACTGTTAACATTTAAAGATAAATCTGAATATTTGCTTTCAGCCGTGGAGCTACACCACAAGATTTCATTTTTAAACAGATTGCAAATTGTATTGTGTACAAAAGACTTAAACAAAACTAGCACTGTTAACTTAACAATATGATTGCTAAAGACATACGTTATGTACTCAGGTTCAATTCTTACTTTTCCCCGAGAATTCTCTTATACTCTGATATCCTGGAGTTATTTACTTCTGTTGAGACAACCTATATAATTTGCCATAATCCTCTGGCTAATGTCCTTGCCTGCATCTATTCTCAGAGATAAAACTTTCATTTACCATCTCTTGATTGGATGTATCAGTCCCTTGTTCTGATTTCCATTTCAACACTTCCAAACTCATCGTTTTGTTACTTTCTTTGCCACACTACTGTAGATTCATTGTAGATTCTTCTGCTAGTTTCAAACAAACCAATATTCCAGTTTCTGTTCCCTTACCATTCAAACTGAGATCAAGCCTCACTCACGTTCCGTGGGTCAAATGATGAAATTCGTTTTTTCATTCTGCTTACAGTGCAGGTACATCTAACTTTCATTTACTTTAGCTATCTCCTCTCAGTGTACTGCAAATCACACAAGGTCCTAATTGCAACTAACTCTCTCAACAAAAAAATCCAGATAAATTGAAACCAGAAAACTTTGCTAAGTTCCACTATTCTCCATGGTGATACAGCATGATCTGGGCTGTCCTTAAAATCAACCTTTAGATTAATTATCCATCATTTACAATTTCTTCTTTGATACGATGAAGTAAATGGGTTTTACAACCTTTCAGGGTTTGCTGAATGTAAACTAATTTAGTACTAATTTCAAAATAAAAATGTTCCCCTGGACAGCTATTCTTATAAGGATTGTCGACATCACGTCTCCAGTTCTTTAGCTAAAGTAAGTCTACATGCTGTTTTATGATCATGCCTTTCTAGCCATTAGCCCATTAAGACAGCATAACCCTAAACGTTTGAATGTTATAGACTCCAAGCTTGTTTTAATTGCATTTATTCCATTTTCTACAGTTAAACTTTTAATTCCTATGCCAAAATATCTAAATATACTAAATACAAGAACCATATCCGCAACAATATCTTGGGTTAAGTTTAGTGTTACTGTTAAAGACCAGCAAGCTTGTATTGGATATGTTTTTGAGAAAATAATTTCAGACTTGATGCGTTTTGTGTTTGACAGTTTTAAAGATGAAATTACAGAGGAAAAGATGATGGGTGTGAAACTGTGGATCACAGCAGGACCCAGAGAAAAATTTACTGCTGCTGAAGTAAGAAAGTGCATTAATTCTATGAATGAAATTTACTGTTTTGCGAGTATTTGTTAGTTTATGATTGGTGTTATGATCCCACAGTGGAATTGTAAACCAAAACAACCAAATTTACTGAATAACCCCTAAATGATGAATTATCAACAAGATTCCTTTTTTTTAGCTTTTACTTTGACATGGAACCAATGCAAATTAAACATGAATTAGCAGACAAATTATATTTCATATAAAAAGGTAAATTTCACATTTAATAGTTGATACAACAAATCTTACACAACACAAGCATTTCCATCACTCCTTGTACAAATGTGGCATTATTGGCATTACAGCCCCACAACATAGTGTTCTTTATTCATGCAGGGTAAATCAGGAGCTCTAGCTTCACAACAGAGTTTCATAGGTGCATAAGCAAAGCATTCTTGTATGAGCTCTCTCCCTCGGGTCAGGACAGTTCTGATCATGTAGTTTTCCAGAGTTGTTCTTCTACTGAGCAAACTATAACACCCCTGGTTCATTTGGCCACTATGAAAAAATATCCAACATCTTTAATACCCCTGAGCTGTTTACATAGTTTTCAAGTATTTGGACCTTTTTATAGCCAGCTTGCACATTGCCTCCTGAAGCTGTCTCCCTTCCTGCCAAATAGAAAGCTGACCTATTCCTGAGAGTGATATCCTACTTCTCCTCACGAGAATTCCATGTGCTCCACTTTTTGTCTCTGTCTGCTTTATCTTTCTGCCTGCATCTAGACACTCACTCTTCAACTCCTCTGCTTCTAGTTTTCCTTTGTGTGTGACTGCATGCTGTCTGTATCCTGACTTCCTTTCTGTTGGTACTGCTTCCAGGTCATAGGTTGCCAGGACACGAGGAGCAATATTTTATCCAAGAAAGGTACAATAGATCCCTTTAAAATTGATGTCAACTCTGAAAAGTCCTTTGGAAATGAATTTAAAAATAATTACAGATTGTACAGACATTTTAAATTATGAATTTTCATTGATTCTTGATTAACAAGGTGGCACAGTGGTTAGCACTACTGCCTCACAGCCCAGGGACTCAGGTTTGATTCTGGTCTTGAATGTGGAATTTGCACATTCTCCCTGTGCTTGCATGGGTTTCCTTCCACAGTCCAAAGATGTGTAGATGAGGTGGCTTGGTCAATTGCCCCTTAATGGCTGAAGATATATAGGCTATGTGCACGAGCTAAGATGCTCTTTTGGAGAGTTGGTGCAGAGTCAATGGGCTGAATGGCCTCTTCCTGCACTGTAGGGATTCTATTGGAAGGAGCTGAAAAGGTTAGAGGTAGGCAGGAATGCGGAGTTGATGTTAAGATCAGCCTTGATGTTAAGATCAGCCTTGATCTTATTGAATGGCAGAGCAGACTCAAGGGGCTAAGGGACCCACTCCTACTAATTTACACGTTTGTATGTTCTTACTGCGCTGCTTTCGGATCAAAGGTCAGCACAATAGTCACAAAAAGAGACAGTCAGTTTACTTAAGCTCCTGAATTCTCTGTAGCATCCTATTGTAGGTAAAACTCTGGATACATATAGCTTACATAATGAACATTTTAACTCAAACAAGGAAACCTCCTGGGAATAGGCCATTTAATCCTTCAAGCCTGTTCAGTCATTCAGTTAGATCATGGACGATCTGTACTTTGACTCCACTTACCCATCTTTGCTCCATTTTCCTTGAAAGTCTCAATGAACAAAACCCATTAATTTCAGTCTTTCAATGTGCCAAGCATCTGCAAGAGTTTTGGAGAATTCCAAATTTCCAGTTTCTTTTATGTGACAAATCCTTCCTGATTTCGCTCCTAAATGTCCTAGCCCTAATCTTAAGATTGTGCCACCATCTTCTACTTTCTAAACAAGTCAGTTTATATTTATTTTATATATTGGGAAATACATCTAGCAAAATTGAATTATTTGCCCGTCACATCAGAAGACGATTAACCAGATATCACTGTAACCTTCCTGAGATTTGAAAATTGCACTATTCAGCAATTTTTATGACCATATTTTATTTTTGCTTCTGTTTACCATGATTTTCTTTAGTCTTTTAAATAATTAATATGCGCACAAACCAGCGGTCAATAAACTAAAATGTGTGCAGTTGCATAAATAATAATTTGGGAACTGTAATAAACTTCAATGTTAAATACATGTCCATGCATATTGCATGGTCTGAATACATTTCTTACAAATCATTTCCTGATGGTTTCTATTAAGGTAGTGGAATGGAGAGGCACATGTTTGTGTAAACTGTAATGGCCATGAAATTATGCTGTGCAGATATTAATAAACAAGTTTTTAATAATGCACAAGAAAACGTGTTCATGTTTGTAGCCGATTTTGGTGGCTAAGTGCTTCAGCACTGCATCATAAAGTTAAAACAAGGAAATAGGGGCTAATTTTCTGGACCGTGTCGAACAAATTCAAAGAACAATGTCCTCAATTGAGCTTTCACTGCTACTCTGTTGATTTCAATGCCACTGGGTTCCATTACACCAGAACCATAAGATTACTACTGATGCGGTGCATTAAGTAACAGGATGTGAATAGGCAAATAGTACAAGCATGTATAATATATACAGGCTTCTTACAAATTGCCTCCTATTAAATCACACATTCTTCCTTCAATGAAAATCTAGTGAATTATCTTTATCTCTGTGCCCATTTACAAAATTGTTTGTTGCAAATTTTCAAACTATAGGCTAATCATTTCTGTATGCTAGTAATTATGTAATCATAGTGCATCTTATTTTCAGGCTATGATTGGAACCAAGTTTTATTTTGAAGAATACTCTGTTTTCTGAATTCAGAATTGATGATTGTAATATTTTTCCCTCTATCTTACAGCTTGAAATATTGAAAAAGTACCTAGAAAGTGGAGGGCGCGTTCTTGTGATGCTGGGGGAAGGTGGAGAATCTAAATATGACACAAATATAAACTTTTTGTTAGAGGAGTATGGAATTATGGTAAATAATGGTGAGCATGGTAAATTTTCTTCAGATTCTATTTTTCCATTTGTATCTTTCTGTTTAAATCATAATTTTAAATATCTTTGTCCTCAAGATGCTGTTGTGAGAAATATGTACTACAAATATTTCCACCCTAAAGAAGCATTAATATCAAATGGAATTTTGAACAGGTAACCTTATATTTCATCTACAGCTTAATCTAATCATTTTCATTCTGCCTGTATGATGCTACTTATAAAGTACTTTACATCTTTAGTTGATAAATTATTTTGGCAAAGGATGACAAAGTTATACTCCAATGATTCAGTCACTACTTCAGAAAATACATTCTGATGTTATCCCATTAATTGTCAATTTTTTATGTACAGGTAATGTCTTCTGTCTCCAAAAGAGAAAACGCTGTAAAATCTCAACAAGTCTGGCAGCATTCAGTAAGGAGAGAGAAAAGCTGACACTTTGAGTCCAGATGACCCTTTGGTGACCTGCTGAGATTTTCCAGTGTTTTCTCTTTTGGTTTCAGATTCCAACATCCTCATTAATTTGCTTTTATCCAATGTCTGCTGGCTGTTTTTTTTCCATTCAGGTTCCATATATATGTACCAAATGTTTTAGGGGGAAAGGAAATCATTTCAGTTATGTTAATTTTCTTGATCTCAGTTGCTACTGAGCTTCTTTTGAAACCATGCTCTGTTGGCCGATCCATGTTTTCTGCCATGGCAAATGCTGTCAAATTATGATTGAGCTGTCTTGCTAACTTACTTTCCAATAGAAAAGTGATAAAAGTGGTGACAATAAGATTAGGCTATTTTGCTGAACAGTAAAAAAAAAGTTTGATTAAGAGTAGGTTATCACTTTTCCAGTGGCTCTCATGGTTTTGAAAAATTACTTGCTTCCTCATTGACAAGGCACTTATCTTGTCATTTCTATTTTACCCAGTGAATTCCCATTATTACAATGACTGCAGCCTATAAAATGGGCCACAGATTGATAAATGACTCTACTCGCAGTTGATAAAGCTTGTATAACTAAATTTTTATTAAACCGGGAAGAGTTTCAGCTCAATTAGTCTTCTCAGTAACTTGCTATTGCAAATGGTAATATATTGTTGGGGAATTTTAAAACCATTTACTGCCACAAAATTATAGCACTTGATGAAGAACTTCATCTAATCCTGCAATCAGAATCCCAAAGGTTATCATTGTGTGGGATCACGCAGAGGAGAGAGAGTCAGTTATGGATGGCAAGTTTAGTTTTCTAAAGTGTACCAATGGGATTTGATCTTGTGTATCTTGGTTTTAAATGGAATCAATTGCTCTAGAATTTGCTTTGTGAAGGTGCTTCCCCTCCAAATTATATTACAGAAAATTAATTGCTGTTCACAGGGAAATTAGTCGAGCTGCTGGGAAATCTGTGCCAGGTATAATGGATGAAGACAACAATGGCAACAATTTACAGTAGGTTTTTCAAAAGTCATCAAATAGAAGCATGGTTTCTGTCCCACAGAATTTTAATCTACTTCTTAATGTTTGTGTGGTAATCTTGCTTAATAATTGTTTTATGATTTGAATACAGAAATTGACCACTTAGAAATAGTTTTGCAGGGCGGCATTTTAATAAGCAAAACTAAAATTCAATAAACTACACATAGTGGTAGCTACATTGAAAACAAAGACAAAGGAATTTGCTTTACTATCCTACATGCACCCTTAAACATTTAGCGACAAATGAATTACTTCCAAAGTACAGTCACTATATTACATAAGTAACATAATGCATTTAGTAGCAAAGAATTTGAAAGACCAGTTTACTGAAATTCAAAGGATAACTTTCCCTGATTAATATTGTTTATTATGGAACTATAATAAAAATCAAAATGCATAATTAATGAATGTTACTTGCAGTATGTGTCAATGCAATAATTTAGTTGTCTCCTAAACTGATCTTTTTTCATTCTCCCATGAGCTTGTGCAGCTACTCTGTGTGCTATTACAATTACTTGTTCTTAGTGGCAAAGTAGATTAATGCTGAGTATTAGTATTGTGCCATAAAGTAATAAGATACATGTTGGTGATTGCTAATTCCATATTAGTTCCAGTGCTAATCAAAATATGAAATGGGGGAATTTTTCTTTAAAAGGTGCATTTTGGCAATTGAAATATGTAATTATGTATCATTATCACATTTATTCAAATTTAAAACAAAATTCTAGAATTGTGCTAACCACCAATAACAGATGGGTAGCCATTGTTTGAAAAGTTAAAATTTAATAGATTTCTGGAAAAGATCTTCATTAAGCTAGGTCACTGTATGCAGGATGAACCCATTTTTCTCAGCCCCAGAAATTGTTTTTGCGTATACCCAACATTTCAGATAATACTTCTCCCTTTTCAACTACAACATGTTATATACCCACATTAGTAGTCAGTCTCAACTTTTCACGTTACAAGTGGATGTTTTATGGTATCTTATAACTGGGTGCAAGAGATCGAGCAATGATATGGGTGAAGATGTGCAGGCATTTAAGACATTCCCACACAGAGCAAACCATAATGGCAAAGGATAAAGACGGCAACCACAGCAGTTTTTTTTATATTCTTAGTCTAAGGTATGTAAGTCTGATACAACTTCAGAGTGCACACTCATCCAGTTGCCTCCCATTCTCTAACTCCTCTACTCTTCAACATAATACTTTATCTTGGCTCCTCATACAACACCAGTGAAGATGAAGTAGTATGTTGAACAATCAAAGTATTTTTAACTACTTTGCCCATTTCTAGGCAAGCAGTAGTTAAAGACATTGTTAGAGTGACATAATTGATGCTTATCAATGAACTAGCAATATTGCAGTATCCTCTGAGCCACTTTCAACCAATCTATTGCTTACTTTTTCCTCTTTGAAGATATTGGGAAGGATATTTTTGTTAATGTTTTTATTATTGTTTACAGTGCACCTGAGAGAGAAACCTTTCCACCAACAGTCTGATTGTGCTTTTTTGGATGCCTTCATATTCATTCTAAATAATTTTTAAATTGTTGGTATAAAGTTTTCAAGTTTCACATTAACTAGAAGTGTCTTTTCATCCAATTGTTATATGTTGAAAAAAGTTGTGGCAGTTTGTATTTACAGTATTTTATTTCTGTTGGGCTGCCTTTCAGTCTTTTTGTGTCTTATATTGTTTTTGGATGGATTCTTTGAGGCATCACTCACCTATGTACTAACATTATGGTATTTTGTTATGTAAGATGTATCATGTATTGACAAGTTGGCTATCTTCTTGACCGTTTAGTAACTTCATTTTTGTTATGTGCTGCAGGGCCCTAACATTTGTATATCCATTTGGTGCTACACTGAGTGTAATGAAGCCAGCCATTGCAGTGCTGTCGACTGGTTCTGTGTGTTTTCCCCTCAACAGGCCGATTCTGGCATTCTACCACTCCAAGGTATAATTTTCCTCTAGAGAAAGTCATCCCTCTAGAGCAAGTCACCATTACAAAGGAGGAAGTGTTTGGTGTATTAAAAAGCAATAAGATAGGTGCCATGTGGGCCTGGGGATTTGTCTATCACAGGTGGCCCAGTGGGTAGCACTGCTGCCTCAGTGCCAAGGACCTGGATTTGATTCCCAGCTTGGGTCACTGTCTGTGTGGAGTTTGTGCATTCTCCCAGTGTCTGCGTGGGTTTCCTCTGGGTGCTCCGGTTTCTCCCACAGTCTGAAAGACATGCTGATTAGGTGCATTGACCCAAACAAGTGCCAGAATGTGGAGATTGGGGAATTTCACGGTAAGTCTTACTGGTGACTAATAAATAAACTTTAACTTTGAACTTTTTATCCCAGATTACTGAGGGAGACAAGAAAGGAAATTGCTGGGCCTCAGTAGAAATCTTTGGATTAGAGGATTGCTTGATAGAGCAGACGCAGCACAGTTTCATTAAAGGGAAGTCATGTCTGACAAATTTACTGGAGTTCTATGAGGATGTGTCTAGGGCGGTGGATAGAGGAGAGCCGGTGGATGTGGTCTTTCTGGATTTTCAGAAGGCGTTTGACAAAGTGCCTCACAAGAGGTTATTGCAGAAGGTCGAGGGACATGGTGTTGGGGGTAGGGTGTTAGCGTGGATAGAGGATTGGTTGTCAAATAGGAGGCAGAGAGTGGGGGTCAACGGGTGCTATTCGGATTGGCGGGTGGTGACTAGTGGAGTGCCCCAGGGGTCGGTGCTGGGGCCTCAGCTTTTTACCATTTATATAGATGATCTCGAGGAGGGAACCGAGTGTAGGGTGTCGAAATTTGCTGATGACACCAAGATTGGGGGAACGGCAAATTGTGCGGAGGGTGTGGAGAGTCTGCAGAAGGATCTAGATAGGCTGGGCGAATGGGCCAGGAAATGGCAAATGGAATTTAACGTTGGCAAGTGTGAGGTGGTCCACTTTGGTAGGAATAATGGTAGGAAGGACTATTACTTACGTGGCAAAAAACTGCAGCAGGCGACGGTGCAGAGGGACCTCGGGGTCCTTGTGCATGAGTCGCAAAAACCCAGCTTGCAGGTGCAGCATGTGGTCAGGAAGGCAAATGGGATGCTGGCCTTCATAGCGAGGGGGATTGAATCTAAAAGTAGGGAGGTCTTGCTGCAGCTGTATAGGGCATTGGTGAGGCCGCAGCTGGAGTACTGTGTGCAGTTTTGGGCGCCGCACCTGCGCAAGGATATTTTGGCCCTGGAGGGAGTGCAGAGGAGGTTTACTAGGCTGATACCGGAGTTGAGGGGATTGAGCTATGAGGAGAGGCTGAATAAACTAGGCTTGTACTCATTAGAGTTTAGAAGAATGAGGGGAGATCTCATTGAGACGTATAAGATGATGAATGGGATGGATAGGATAGAGGTGGAGAGACTCTTCCCGCTCAAAAAAGACAGTAGGACTAGGGGGCACAGCCTCAAGATAAAAGGGGGGCGGTTTAGAACGGAGTTGAGGAGGAACTTCTTCACTCAAAGGGTGGTGAATCTCTGGAATTCTCTGCCCGTTGAAGTGGTGGAGGCTGCCTCGCTAAATATTTTTAAGACGTGGGTTGATGGGTTTTTGATAAGAGAGGGGATTAAGGGTTATGGGGAGAGGGCGGGAAAGTGGAACTGAGCCATGACAGATCAGCCATGATCTTATTGAATGGCGGGGCAGGCTCTAAGGGCTAGATGGCCTACTCCTGCTCCTATTTCTTATGTTCTTATGTTCTTTTATTTAAGAAGCATAGCAAGGGCAACCTGGGTAATTATAGGCCAGTGAGCTTGACATGAGTGATAGTGAAATTATTGGAGAGGATTGTCAGGGATAGAATCTATACACATTTGGAACTGAATGGTCTTATTTGCAACAAGACAGCATGATTTTGTATGAGGGAGATCATGTCTCATTAATTTGATTGAGTTTTTGAGGCGGTGATAAAATGATTAACAAGGGAAGGACCATGGATGTTGTCTACATGGACTTTAGTAAAGAATTTGACAAGGTCCCTCAAGGCAGGCTGGTGCAAAAGGTTAAATCACACAGTATCAAGGGTGACCTAGCTAGATGGATTCTGAACTGGCTTGGTCATAGATAGCCAAGTTCCGAACACATGAGGACGGCCTCATCTTAGGTTCATGTCACACTATCTGTAACCCCCACAACTTGCCTGGGCTTGCAAAATCTCACTAACTGTCCTGGCTGGAGACAATACATACCTCTTTAACCTGCACTTGGCCCTCTCTCCACTCACATTGTCTGTACCTCTTAAGGCCCGATTACCTGTAAAGATTCATATTCCAACCATTATCTTGTAATTTGAGTTTGTGTCTTTATATGCCCTGTTGTGAACACGACTCCCACTCACCTGATAAAGGGGCAGTGCTCCAAAAGCTTGTGGCTTGTGCTACCAAATAAACCTATTGGACTTCTTACTTGGCCATAGAAGACAGAGGGTAGCAGTGGAAGGGTGTTTTTCTGAATAGAAGTCTGTAACTAGTGATACAGGGATCAGTGCTGTGACCTTTGTTGTTTGTAATATATGGAAGGAACGTAGCTGGTTTGATTAGCAAATTTGCGGATGGTACTAGGATTATGGGAATTGTGGATAGTGATGAAGATTGTCAGAGAATATAGCAGGATATTGATAGGCTGGAAAATTAGATGGAGAAGTGGCAGATGGAATTTAATCTGGACAAATGCAAGCTGATGCATTTTGGTAGATCTGATTCAGGTGAGAGCTATAAAATAAATGACAGACCTATTAGCATAGACACACAGGGAGATCTGGGAGTACAGGTCCACATAGATCCTTAAAAGTGGTAACACAGGTGGAAAAGTTGGTGAAGAAAAAATATGGCATGCTTGCCTTCGGCAGCTGGGGCATTGAATGTAAAAGTTGGCAAATTATGCTACAGTTATATAAAACATTGGTTAGGCCAGATTTGGAATACTGTGTCCAATTGTGGTTGCCACACCACCAGAAGGACATGAAGGCTTTAGAGGGAGTAGAGAAAAGGTTTACCAGGGTGTTGCCTTGTATGGAAGGTATTAGCTATGAGGAGAGATTGAATAAACTGGGATTGTTCTCCCTGGAAAAACGGAGGTTGAGGGGGTGACCCGGTAGAAGTTTATAAAATTACAACTGGCATAGATAAGGTCAAGACTTTGAAGCTTTTTCCCAAGGCAGAAATGACAATTACAAGGGAGCACAAGTTTTAAGGTAAGGGGGCAGGGAGATGGTTCAGTAGAGATGTGTCGGGGAAGTTGTTTTTTTACACGGGGTGGGGGGGGGTGGGCCTGCAATGCACTGCCAAGTGAGGTGGTGAGGCAGACACTTTGGTGATATTTAAGACTTATCTGGACAGACACATGAACAGGAGGGGAATAGAGGGATACAGGTGCTTGGTCCAGATTGGACAACATGATCAGCGCAGACTTGGTAGGTTGAAGGGCCTGTTCCTGTGCTCTACTGTTCTTTGTTTTAAATAATTTATCTGTTAAATGCTTAAAAGCTTTGCAACAGTACATATTTCAGTCTACCAGACCTTACTTTTGTGTCAATCCCTTTTTCCCGCAAGAAATCCCTTTCTAGTTTATAACAGAAACTGCCATTGAAACTTCTTGTGCTTCAACTGAGCTTTCCTGCCAGTAGCTGCATCTCAATTTTCCAATTTCTTATTCCTTAACCACCTTCTGAGAAATATCTAAACTCCCAATTAACTCTACTTCTCTGTTTTCCAAATTGTGACAGTTCTGATATTTAACTATAATTAATTAATATAAAATTAATGTAATGTACAAAAAGACCAGAAATATGGCTTCAGAATGAATCCTTCCAGTTGTTCCGTATCAGCTACGCTTCAACACTATACTTCGTCTTGACCAAAGATGTGCAGGTTAGGTTGATTGGCCATGCTATGAAATTGCCCCTTAGTGTCCAGGGATGCGTAAATTAGAGGGATTAGTGGGTATAATATGCAGGGATATGGGGGTAGGGCCTGGGTGGGATTGTGTTTGGTGCAGAATCGATGGGCTGAAGGGCCTTTTTTGCACTGTAGGATTCTATGATTCTAAGACTGCTCACACGCAGCACTACTGGAGATTTTTGTTAATGTTTTTCTAATTGTCTACAATGTATCGGAAAGAAAGGCCTTTAAATCAAAGGTCCAGTTTCAAATGTCAGAATAAAAGTTTCAAGTTTTGCGTTAAATAGAGATGTTTTTCCTTTCAGTTATATATACTGAAACATAATGATGGCAATTTGTGAAACTGAGCAAGTCAAATACTCAGTATTTTATTTCCTATGGACTATCTGCCTTTTTTGTAACTTGTATTGTTTTGCTTGGGGAATACCACAGTGATTAATGAGAATGGTAATAGCTGCACTCCTTTTATCTCAGAGGTCTTCACAAGGCAGAGAGGTGTAACCAAACAAATATTGGAGAAATTTGGGGTGATTAAAGACCAGGAGGAAGAGATGAATTTTAAGAGACTTTGAAAGACAAGGGACAAGGTCACAAGGCAAAGTAGTTCTACAACAAGTTCCAGAAAACTGGAGCAGAGTGACTGGGAAAAAGCTTTAGACAGTGTAGGGACCAGGAAATAAACTAATCCAAACTCCAAAGATCAGGGGAGACAGTTCCTCAAATAAGGAAGAAGCAGATATCCACTGCTTAAATCAGACTATTGCTTCAATAATTTTACAGCTTGTTCCTTGGTAATTACCAACTTACATTTCTGTTTCTTGCATGTAAATTTCATAATCTTTCAAAAATGTGCATGTCCTGGAGTGATGATTGTGCTGCATCCAGAATAACTGGCCATTATTTTGGTCTTTGATTATCACAGTCAGAAGGGGCACCATAGAATAGCTCTTGTAGTGAGTCCTAAACCTTTGTAACTGGAATTATCCTCATGTTTTAACAAAAAATACTGCTTATTCGCAAAATAGTTTGTGAGGAAAATTAATAGACATAAGTAATAATAAAATGTCTAGAATGTAGACACGCCCTCATTTACTTTAAATTTTGTTCGAAGAATTGGAAAATAATTTAGCTATATCTGCACATTATTAAATTTCTACATAGGGTTTGCCTTTCCTGTGATAACAATTGTTTGGTACAGCCACTACACCAACATATATCTTTTAATTTTGTCATGTCAGCTGTCTGAATTTTGCTAACAGCACTCACCTTTAACAACTAAATCAGATACCACATTTGATTTGATTTATTATTGTCATATGTATTATACATGTGACAATGTATACTAATACAGCGCATACCATGCTCAGAGAAGACGGCGGAATCTAATGTTACAGTCATGGCTATCGTGTAGAGGAAGATAGTTTAAAAGAGTTAGAATAAAGTTTGAGAAGCATAGAATGAGAGTAAAAGATACAATTGGAGGATATGCTGAGCACAGCTCACAAGAAGTCGCCATGCTCTTCTGGCATCTGTACATGCTGATTAGACCAGGAAGTTGCTGTCTGACTTGTCCTCCTCCAGAAGTGGCATTACACCAGAACCTTGCTGAGAAACGTGGCACGTTACAAAGCTTCAGCGTTTAGCCACAAAGCACACACTAAAAACTTCAAAAAAAGCTAGGGCTTCTCCATAGAAGCGTAAGTGATCTTTTAACAGTGTGCCAAGTCTTAATTATTATTAAACAACCTCTCTGATACCAAAAATAACTGGCACTTTCTGGTTTATATTCTGTTTATCTCTGTAAGAGTTCTTTATTCTGACTGGTTAAGGAAATACACAGTTGCTTCCCATGTGTTCACATATTTCCCAGAACCCCTGTTTAAGGGGGTGCTGAGCTGTTTTTGATTCCAATCACCGCCAGCTCCAGTGGAGAAATGCACAAAAGATCTGTGGTTCAGTGTAATGAGCAGCTAGCTCTGCTCATTTGCTGTTAAATGCTAAGTCTGGGTCATTAAGTACAAGCTCTGGCAGCCAGTTTGCACTGCAGAACAAGTTTCTGAAATCTCACCCTACTCTGCCATCACCTTGTACTTTTTTTTAGCAAAAGCTTTTATTTGTTGCATACTATGGGTAGACAATGCCCTGGACACTTTACTAGTTTTTTTAAATTTAATAAAACAGAGGACATTTCCTGGGAACAAAACCTTGCTGTTTGAGTTTTTACCAATTCTTTCACATCTTTGTGTACAGGTAGTTCACCAAAGTGTGTTAATAACAATACATTAATAACAATATTAGTTAAGGAACAACGTACCCTTTTAGGCTCCAAATAACTTGGTAGCAACTTGCTGAAAGATCCCATGTTTAAAAATAATTAGACATGCCTTTGCAAATAGCCTGATTTTAGGAACAACTATAACATACTAAATAAATTTTTTATGCTTTTGTTTTATAAGTCATAGATCAATTATAAAACAACTGAGAATAGGAAAAAAACACATTTTCCTACAAGAAATGTCACCTTGGATTTAGCCTTTCTTTCATATTATAAAAGAAGATTATGCGTCTGCTGGCATATACTGTATGATATTTTCTTATAATCTTTCCTACCCAGGGAAAGACACTCCCAACACCTTTAGGAAAAATGCTAGAAACAAGGCGTTAAGAATGGAATTGGTGGTTAACACTACTCCCTCACAGCGCTAGGGACCCAGGTTTGATTCTGGCCGTGGGTGACTGTCTATGTGGAGTTTGCACGTTCTCCCACGTCTGAATAAGTATCCTCCAGGTTCTGTGATTTTCTCCTACTGTCCAAAGATGCGCAGATTAGGTGGATTGGCCGTGGTGAAAAAAAATTGTTCCTTAGTGTCCCAAGATACGTAGATTAGTTGGATTAACCATGGTAGATGTGTAGACTTACGGGGATATGTGGCGGAGAGGGCCTGGTAAGATACTTTGTCGGACAGTCGGTGCAGATGCGATGGCCCAAATGACCTCCTCGCACTGTAGGAATTCCATACTTTTAAAAGCTGATGTGTCAGAATAATGAACTTGAGCTACAAATTATCTTAATTGAAAAATATGTGAAATTTGTTAACAGCTCCAGAACGGAAAATTGGCTGTGCTGGGATCTTGTCACATGATCAGTGACCAGTACCTTGACAAAGAAGAAAATGGCAAAATTATGGTATGCTGTTTTGGGATAGTTTTATTAATTATTTAATTGATAAATGTTAACTTTATTATGCACATAATTTCTCTTTCTCTGATTTAAAATGTCAAGTTTTACAAGTGAAATAAGAGCAAAAACATTAAAGTGGAATCCAATTGATTCAGTGATTTGAATTGTCTAGTGAACGAAGCATGAGTGAATTATATACCTGTTTGGATATATTTTCAACATTAGCTGTGTGTGCAAGATGGTTGGCAATGATTAATTACATGTTTCTGTTGGAGAAATGTTTAATCGCTTTGTGATTTCTGTTATTAGTTAATGCATTGCTACTCTTAAGATTTAGTTTCCTGGACGCCCGCAGTCTTTCTCTGCAGATGAAGAGAGTAAATAAACAAGAATCCAACAGAGTATAATAACTGCAATTCACTAACTCTCACTTTCCTCACAAAGATAATTTAGGAATGCAGAGTTCATCTGAGATACATTTAAAGACCTAAACTGACACCATAGTGCGGATTTTCTGCACGCACACAGCTGGTAGGATCACGCTAGTCTTGCTTTCACCATCATTCCAAATGTAACCCCGGGCAGCACAGTGGCACAATGGTTAGCACTGCTGCCTCAGTGTCAGGGACCTGGGTTTGATTCCTGGCTTGGGTTATTGTCTGTGTGGAGTCTGCACATTCTCCCCATGTCTGCATGGGTCTCTTCTCACAGTCCGAAAGACGTGCTGGTTAAGTGCATCAACCATGCTAAATTCTCCTTCAGTGCACCCACACGGGCGCTGGCGTGTGGTGCCTAGGGGATTTTCAAGTAACTTCATTGCAGTATTAATGCAAACCTATTTGTGACACTAATAAATAAGCTTATTTAAGATGGGAGAATGGAGAACTACAGAGCTGTTAGTTTGACATCAATAACAGGGAAATGTTAGAATCTATTATAAAGGGTCTGGCAACTGGACAGTTAGAAAGTAATGATAAAATTGGATTTATAAAAGGGAAATCATGTGTGACAAACCTGCTGGAGGTTTTCTTTTGAGGGTGTTACACGTAACATAGATTAAGGCTTCCCAAACACATGAATGCTTAATGTCCTTATGTTAGAATCTATTAAAAAGACAACTGTGGACATCTTTTCTCCACCAGATTCAGAAAGGTATTGTCCATTGTTTATTGTTTTCACAGTTCTAAATCTGATCTTGAACGTATACATGTAAGGACCTTTGAAGTGTAAATATCTTGGGTGATCTGAAAACTTCTAAATTTCAGTATTTCAATTATCTTCCATTCATAACTTTGATTTACCTAAAATTGAAAGTTATGTTCCTACATTTGGGGGCGGCACAGTGGTTAGCACTGCTGCCTCACAGCGCCACAGATCTGAGTTTGATTCCTGGCTTGAGTTACTGTCTGTGCTAAATTCTCCCTCAGTGTAGTCAAACAGGTGCCACAGTGTGGCGACTAGGGGATTTTCACAGTAACTTCATTGCAGTGTTAATGTAAGCCTACTTGTGACAGAAATAAATAAACATATGTATCGTGAAATGATTTTCACAACACCTTTTAGAATCTTGAAAGCCTGAGATGGCTTTCTCCAATGGTAATATTCCCAGCTTCTGCAGCCTCTCCTAATAAATCAGCTACCAAATTCCAAATAAGAAATTATTGCACCCTCTTCAGTATCTGGATGTCTTTGTTATAGGAGGAAGACCAGCTTGTAAAAATGCTTCAAGTCGAGTTCTACAGCACCTTGTTCAAACTCTATCACTTTTTTGAGATGTTTCTTATACTCCTGTGGCTATCTAATTTTCTTCCTTTGTTGTTGCGTAACATACTAACGACTTAACTGATCTTCCAACTCTGCCTACGTGTTTTTGAAAGTTCTCGATCAGATGCAATCAGTCTATGGACCCTGAAGATAATGTCAGAAAGTTTATACTGTGCTTTGCTGATCCTCCATCTCTTGTGCCTTTTGTCTCAGGATGTTGTTTTCCAATGGCTGACTACAAATGAAATCCATTTGAACCAAATTGACGCAGAAGATCCGGAGGTAAACTAGTTGTTTAGAGCAAATGGTGGGAAATGCTGCATGCCTTTTTTAAAAACTATGCACTTGACACAGTGCAAAAAAAAAGTTGATAACAGCAAATTACTGCGGATGCTGGAATCTGAAACCAAAAGAGAAAATGCTTGAAAATCCCAGCAGGTCAGGCAGCATCTGTAAGGAGAGAAAGGAGCCAACGTTTCAAATCCAGATGACCCTTTGTCAAAGCTTTGACATCTGAACTTAAAATGTCTGCTCTTTTCTCTCACAAAAAAAAATTGTTATCCTGAAAATGCAGGCATTATTGTATAGAAAAGCTAAAAGATTTCTTGCATTTATGAAGCACTTTTCACATCCTCAATGAATAAACTTGTTGAGCCATCAGGGCAGCAGTACAGCACAGCATCAATAATACTATATGTATATCATGAACGGGCAGAACACAATTGATATCACTGACACCCCAGGATGCTAAACAAAAAATGGAAATTGGAATAATAATTTGCAGATAGGATGGGGTTAGAAGGATCTGCTTGACTCGCTTTTACATGTACCTAATGCTGAAACAGAATGTATACCTTTATCAGGAGCATTTGTTACTAAAGCATAAAGATTGGTGTTATTTAATTGAATGAAAACTAACATTTTGTTTTGCATTGCTACTCTTCCTGTATTATTGATGAAAAATCTTTATTATAAGATTTCAGATTACACCATGCTTCCAGATACAGCTAAACTATCTGACAGATTGAGGGTGTGCCTACAAGAAGGGGATGAAAATCCAAGAGACTTTACCACTCTATTTGATATGTCGGTGTTTAAACTGGACACAATGGCTCTTCCAAAAGTTATCACGTTAGTATCTCTCATTGTGTATGAAATATACTGTACTTCGGAGATATATTTTTAAGTAGCAGTAGAAAAGTGAGTAGAATTTAAAATAGACAATCATAAAATGTTATTGCTGAAAAAGAGACATGCTGTTGAAGCGTTTTGTCTTGCTTTTATCAAGAGAGAAGGAGCAACATTTTATACTGCATGAGAAAGGTGCTGCTGTTTGGTTGGCAAGTTGGTTCTGATTAAGTTGAGGCGTTGCCATGGCAAATACACCTGGGAGCTATTGTCTCCTGTGGTTTGTTTATTTGAAAAGAATGCAATGTCTAGACATATTCCTTTTGCCTGAGAGACTAGGTCCTTGCATATAAATATTCTAGCAAGCGTAGTGAGCTACATTGTGAATCCAAT
Organism: Carcharhinus amblyrhynchos; assembly: GCF_965287045.1. NCBI lineage: Eukaryota > Metazoa > Chordata > Chondrichthyes > Carcharhiniformes > Carcharhinidae > Carcharhinus > Carcharhinus amblyrhynchos. The sequence goes on from NC_137339.1 coordinate 14,117,963, forward strand.
TGATAATCTTAATTTGGTTGTTTGTGTAATTCTTAGAATGCTTGGGATTATCCAGCAATCATAATTAAGACAAAATTACTTTGCTAACTAGAAGAAGATGGTAAATAAATGTAGTTCCTGATGAAATGTAGATGATTAAACACTTTGTGATAGGGGAATCAATTTATGTACTGTTAGAACCCCCAATCTCATCAGCTTTTCAATTTTTTTTGTTTCCAGGGCGTATGAACAACTGAATGTGAAACATGAATCACTCCAACTAATACAACCTCAGTTTGAAACACCGCTCCCTACACTGCAGCCAGCTGTAAGTACAGATTCACAGACAATGTTATAGAATATTTGAAAGGGCCATGATGGTGTCTTCAAATGTAATCTGTGTTCTTTAACACCGGGTGCTCCAGTTTCCTCCCTGGTTAGGTGCATTGATCCAAACAGATGCCAAAGTATGGCAACTAGAGGAATTTCACAGTAACTTTATTGCAGAGTTAATTCATTGCAACCTTATTTGTGACTAATAAATGAACTTTACTTTTCTTTATTTGGTCATTTACTTATTCCCGTCGGTGAGATTTATTTTTAAATCTGCAATTTAAGAAAACCTGTACCAGTTGTCTTATCTTGAGGTGATGGTGAAAATGGTATGGTAAGAAGATAAATATTATTCATTCCGTGGGTGGCACGATGGCATAGTCGTTAACATGGTTGCTTCAACACTAGGGAGCTGGATTCCATTCCCAGTTTGGGTCAGAGTCTGCACGTTATCCCCATGTCTGCATGGGTTTCCTCCCATAGTCCAAAAATGTGGGTTAGATGCATTGGCCATGCTAAATTGCCTCTTAGGATCCTAGGATGCGTAGGTTAGAGGGATTAGAAAGCAAATATGTGTGTTTATGGGGATAGGGCCTGGGTAGGATCATTTTTGGTGCAGACTTGATGGCTAGCTATTGTAACACGTCATAGTGCAGTTTTGCCTCTTTGATAGTAATCCAACACACTTGTGATAATTCGGCTCTGATAGTGACAGTATGGCAGTCTACTGAGACTGCAAGATCTACTTTGTGCAAACAAAACAAAGTATTGCCAGCTTCAAAAAAATAAAGTTGCATGATTCCAGTTTTATCAGTGTGGGTGATTCTCTTGTAATGCGGTATATGAATACATTCTTTTAATTATTATCCGACAGGTCTTTCCTCCCTCTTTTAGAGAGTTACCAGCCCCGACTTTGGATCTCTTTGATCTTGATGAAACATTTTCATCTGAGAAAGTCAGACTTGCACAGCTGACTAACAAATGTGAGCTAATAATTCATTTTATAATTGATTAATTATTCCTTGTTTCTAAGCCACTGTTCCCAAGTATATGTTTTATTCTTTGAACATTGGCCATTTTTAAAAGGTTTTAAGGATTGCGCTGATAATTTTGCTTGTGTTTGTGCTGCATGAATGGACTTCAAGCAAATGTGGGTTTTAAAAATATGGGTTTAAAATATAATTTTCTTTGATTTTATAATTTGCTGCAGTAAAATCAGAGCATGCCCATCTCTGAAAACAACCTTGACCAGCTGTTCTGCTACTGAAATCTTTATCCACATCTTTATTATGACTTGTTTCTTCCAACACTCCTGACCTGTTGAATTCTACATAAACTGCTACTCATCCAAAATTCTGCTCCCTTTATCTTAATTCACTCTAAGTCAACCTTCACTGACTCCCAGGCAGACAATTCTTCAACTTTAAAATCATTGTGCTTATTTTCAAATCACTCCATGACCTTGTCCATCTATATTTCTACAGCCTCCTCCAATCCTACAAGTCTTTAAGATCTCTGTGCTCTTCCAATTCATGTCTTTTGTGCACCCCTGATTTCAGTCTTTCCACTGTTGTGAAGCTATGCCGTTAATTGTCCTCACCCTAAGTCCTGGAATTCTCTCCTTAACCTCTCCACCTCTCTCTTTCATGATGCTCCTTGAAACCTAGTTCTTTAATCAAACTTTTTGTTCCGTCCTGATGTATCCTTTTGTGACTTGGCAATTTAAATGCAAGTTATTGTAAGAGTCATGAAATATCTTGGAAAGTTTTTAATCTGAAGTTCACAGTTCTGTCTTTGTAAGGGCTGGGGTAAGATAGCACACATTTTTTGACCATGAGCATAGTTTTTTTGCAGCTGAATCAATGTTGAAATAATTAATGGGTGTTGCTGGCTTTAATATCAGCCTTTTAATTGATTAAAACTTTTACCCTTCAAGTAACAGAGTTCTCTTAAACAGCTGTTTTAATGCAAGCTGGAGCAAGAATGCTGGAATGCTACAGTTCACATCTCTAACTAGCCAGAATGACATATTCAGAGGCAATTATAGTTTTCAAAATCAATTACAAGTAATTAGCATTAATCAATCACAATCACTTTATGCTTGCTTCATTACAATATCCAATCAGTGTGAAAACTTAATACACCATTGTATTTTATTACAAGTTATCATGGTACAGCTTGTTTCTGTATATGTGGATCATCCCCATTTTCCAATTACAGATGTCTGATTTTATGAGCTTTGCCCAGGCCTTGGTGCCTGTCTGTGAAGGCTCTTATAAGAAGTTTTTCATAGCAGCTTGTTTAATTTCTAAACTTGAGAGATTATTAACCCTCTCATTGGGTGTAATCATTTTTCCATTCTCGTGGAATTCCTCTGATTTTTGTGAAGGTGCAGGTATAATCTGTCTTTCATTCAGACACTTTGGAAGTCATCACCAGTTTTCAAACTAAGTTAATAAGAAAATGACAAGAGGTAGAATTTGTCTTTCCCCAAATAGTGTGCATCCAAGTTCAGACAGTAGATTGATAGAACTAGGCATCCCTGCCCCCATCCCAAAACAAGGAATAAAGAGAGCTGCTGGAGTCAAGTCAGTCTTATGAAGTTTATCAGCAGACGATCAAAGGTTAGGAATGCAAACCCAACCTGACAAGTTGTGAAATTTACTCTGTGAATCCTTGCTACATGTGCCTTCAAATTTGTATTCTTGTCTCTGGCAACAAATGTGGATCTGGCAGTAGGAACAGGGGACTTTGAAACAGGAGTAGACCATTCAATCCTCCAAGTATGTGCCACCATTTTATAAGATCATGGATGATCAGGTTGAGATCTGAACTCCAATTTTCCTGTATTTCCCCCATATCAAAGATCGATTGAAGTCAGCCGTAAGTAAGTTCATTGACCTAGCCTCCACTGCTTTCCAGGGAAGAGAATTCCACAGACTGATGACTGTGAAAAGATTTCTCCACACTTCTGTCTTAAAAGGAAGACCTCATATTCTTAAACTGTCCCCCCCTAGTTCTATTCTCTCTCACAAGAGGAAGTATTCTCCTGGTATACACCCTGTCAAATCCCCTCAGGATATTATGTTTCAACGGGATCACCTCTCATTCTTCTAAATTTTAATGGGTTATAGGCCAACCTGTTCAATTTTTCATAAAGTAAGCCTTAATCTCAAAATTTCACTGCAGCAATTCACCAAATATCTTTAGACAGCACCTCCCAAACCCACAACTATTTCCATCTAGAAGGACAAGGGCAGCAGGTATGTGGGAATACTACCACCTGCAAGTTCCCCTTTAAGCCACTCACCATCCTGACTTGGAAATAATTTACTGTTCCTTCGCAGTCGCTGGGTCAAAATCCTGGAATTCCCTCCTTAATGGCATTGTGGATCAATCCACAGCACGTGGCTTGCAGCAATCACTACCACCTTCTCAACGGCAACTGGGGATGGGTAATAAATGCTGGCCAGCCAGTGATGCCCTTGTCCCATGAATGAATAAAAAAAAAGTTTTGTGAACCTTCTCTGAACTGCTTCCCACACAACTGTATCCTTTTTTCCAATAAGGAAACCAAAACTGTTTATAACACTCTAGCTGTGGTCTCATTTAAACCTTGCATAGGTGCAGTAAAACTTCCTATAGTATTTATATCCCAGTAGAAAAACTGGCAGAGTCAGGGGTCACTACTTATTGGGGTTTGAGTTTACAGATCAACTGAAGTCACGTGGGGAATTTCCAGAGTATTTCAATCATTTCTGTAATGCACCAATTTAATGAAAAATGCTTTTACATGCATACAGTGGACCCATTCAGAATTAGTTTCCAACAACTGTCTGAGCACACACTGATTTTCTATTGCCAAGCGTGATAATTTGGAGTAAATTTTACCTAGAAAGATTATCCTGTTCTGCATAATCATTCCGGCTGCTGTAGTAGAGATGTTGCTATATTAAAATATTAAAATGACAGTAATGGTTTATTCTGTTTGTTTTGATTGAATGAAAATAGTGTTGATTTGTTTCTAGGTACTGATGATGATCTTGAATTTTACGTTCGTAAGTGTGGTGACATTCTTGGTGTATCAAACAGACAAGACAATCGTAGTGCAAAAGAAATTTTAGAACACATCTTTTTCCAGGTGGTGGAGTTTAAGAAGCTGAATCAGGTATAAAAAAAAATTTAACTTGTGGTGAAGATGTTTTTAAAAAATAAATCTTGTTATCAATTGCAGTTTGGAAAAAACGTTCAACTTGCGCGTGTGAAATACCATCTGATGCATTGCAGTGTTCTAGTGCTTACACTTGTTTCCCTCTACAGGAGCATTACCTAGATACGGAAGAGACGGGAATAATTAGTTTGCCAAATAACTGAAATCAGTGCACTATCACTGATATTGAACACTGTGTCTTCATGGTGGTGATACAGCAGGACTTGGCTCTTCTACACCTTGTAGCTTCCAAAATGTTAGATTCCTTATTCAAAAATGTATATTTTTGTATTGAAAGGGTGAATCATTATTTGTCTGTATACAACTTCAAGGCATTTTGTACACTACTGTTACATTTAAGATGATGGTAAACATATCCTATTATAAAACACTCATGCTTGTAAATACCTGCAGTTACTAATTTGTACTTAAGATTAATCTCAAGTTCATAGCATTTGATTTAAAATAAGTGACTAGTATCTAAGTCAATTTTAGTTTTCAAATTACATATACTTTCTCTTGAATTTGAGTATTACTGTTTATCTATTTGTTAATTTTCCTGTTTGTACTTTAATTTGTAAATAAAATTTTTTACTACATGTTCGTGTTTGTCATTTAAATCCTGGCATTTGAGAGATCACTTGTAGGGCAGTAACAGTGAAGTTTGCGCTTCTGTGATTACAAAGACACTTAAGGTAGTCAGGATTTAGACTTACAAAGCTTGTATGGAACTCGGTGGCTGCACTTTTTTCTTGCAAGTTGACCTCAAAGTATTAACATCTTGAAACTCTAAAGGATCTGGTTTCCTCAAATCATTATTCCTATGCAAGAATTAAGCAGTTTCATGCAACATAATGGGAGAGGCGGCCAATTTTCCCCATCCTGATCTTAAATCCAGACTGGATTTGCCTATTTTCTTTCTCCACCATGACAATACCAGGTGATAGAATTAACAGCTCATTCTGCTTTACCTCGGAACTACTTGGTCTGAAAAAAACAGGACTAGATGTCCATGTGCAGAAATGTAATCAAAGTTTGCACCAAAATGCCCAGATTAGGAATATTTATGCAGTGGGATTGATTTAGAATGCAAGTTACCTAGTGGCATCAAAAGTGAATCGGGTATTATTGGGCTATTAGAGAAGCAAGTGGTAGAATTGACTGAATATCTGGCAATCTATCTGGTATAGGGAAATTAGAGTTATCAGATTCAATGAAGAAGCACACAAATTGGCAAGAAAAAGCAACAGGCATGAGGATTGAGAGCAGTTTAAAGTTCAGCAAAGGAGGACCAAGGGATTGATTAAGAGTATGAAAGTAAGCTAGCAGAGAAAATAGTTGACTGTAAAAGTTTACAGGTATGTAAAGAGAAAATGATTGTAAGAGGCCTACATTTTCTTTCAATCAAATGGGAGAATTCGTAACGGGGAATAAAGAAACGGCTGAGGAATTAAATTCATACTTTATTCATATCTTCCTTTGTGAAGACTAAAGCAATGTACCAGAAGTTCTGAGAGAAACAAATTTTAGTGAGGAGCTGAAGGAAATCTGCATTAGTAGAGAAATGGTTTTGGGGAAATTGGTGGAATTGAAGGTGGATAAATCTCCAAGTCATGATAATTTTCATCCCTGAGTACTTAGGGAAGTGACCCTAGAAATAAAGAACCATTGCTGTTTACAAAATTCATTGGACTAGTTTGGAGGGTAGGTAATATAGACACATTATTCAAATTGGGAGGTAGAGAGAAGACAGGGAATTATAGACCTGTGAGCATAATGTCAGTAATGGGGAAGTTGCTAGAGTCCATTATCTAGGATTTCATAATGCAGCATTTGGATGGCAGCGGTATAATCAGACAAAGTCAGCTTGGTTTTACAAAAGAAAATTATGCTTGACAAATCTATTGGAATTCTTTGTCTAACTAGTAGAGTTGACCGAGGCTAACCAGTGGATGTGGTTTTAGACTTTAAGGCTTTTGACAAGGTCTCATTTAACAGGCTACTATGTTAAGTTAAAGCACATAAGATTGCAGGTAGTCTCTTCAGGGGCATAGAAAGATCATTAGCAGATAGGAAGCAAAGAGTTAGCATAAATAGATATTTTTCTGATTGGCATTCAGTGACTAGTGGGGTTCCACAGGGATCTGTGATAGGACCTCAGCTGTTCACCTATTAATACATTTTCCCTCTTCCAGATCATTATCTCCAAATTTGCAGGTAAAGTTGAGTGAGCTGTGAGAAGGATAAAGAGATGCTTCAGTGTGATTTGGACAGACTGTGTGGAGGTATTTACATAGCCGATACAGTATAACATGGATAAATGAGGTTTTCTACTTCAGTACCAATGATAGGAAGACTGGTTACTTGAATGGGTGTAAACTGAGAATTGGCTATTCAAGACCTTGGTGTCCTTATGCATCAGTTACTGAAAGTAAGCACATAGCTACAGCAGGCAATAAAGGTAGCAATGATATGTTGGCCTTCGTAGCAAGAGGATGTGAGTATCGGGCATTGGTGAGGCCATACCTGGAGTATTGGGTGCAGTTTTCATAGAAGCCCTATACTACAGAAGGAGGCTATTCAGTCCGTTGAGTCTTCACCGACCACAATCCCACTCAGGCCCTACCCCATATCCTTACATATTTACCCACTAATCCCTCTAACCTACACATCTCAAGACAGGGGCAATTTTAGCATAGCCAATCAACCTAACCTGTGGGAGGAATTGGGAGCACCTGGAGGAAACCCAAGCAGACATGAGAATGTGCAAACTCCACACAGACGGTGACCCAAGCTGGGAATCAAACCCAGGTCCCTGGAGCTGTGGAGCAGCAGTGCTAACCACTGCAGCCCATGGTGTCCTTGCTCTAGAGAGATTATAGCAAAGGTTTACCAGGCCGTTTCCTAGGATGGCAGTTGTCATGAGGAGAGGCTAAGTCAGGATTGTATTTACTGGCATTCAGAAGAGAGAGGGAATCATAGAAACCCTATAGTGCACAAAGAGGCCATTTGGCCCATCAAGTCTGCACCAACCACAATTCCACCCAGTCCCTACATATTTACCTGCTAATCCCTCTAACCTACACATTATCAAACTTAAAGTTCTGACAGGGTAGATTCAGACAGAATGTTCCTGATGGTGGAGGAGTCTAGAACTAGTGACTATAGTTTGAGGATAATGGGGTAAACCTTTAAGAGGTGAGAAATTTCTTCACCCAGAAGGTGGTGAATGTGTGGAATTCACTACCACAATGTAGTGGAGACCAAAACATTCTGATTTCAAGATGAAATTAGGTATAGCTGTTGGTGCTAAAGGGATTGTGGGTGAGGGGGCAGGCAGTGCTGTGGATAGGAAGGAAAGAAAGAAGAAGAATCAGGATATGAATTTCAATGATCAGCTATGATCAAAACAAATGGCAGAGTAGGCTCAAAGGGCAAAATGGCCTGTTCTCATTAGCTCAGTTAGATTTGGAGCATATCACTTGAGCCAGAAAGGCTCTCGTTGGACACAAGATTGAATTGTGCTGGTTGGGAATAATTTTGACCAGCTGCTAAAGTGTTGGGCAAGTGAGTTGTTAATTACATGCTGGGGCTGAAGGTAAGATTTTAATCCAATTGGCTACTTAGTCACAAATGGTTATGTAAGCCACCAACCATAACCACCCTTGGAAGTGTCAAAATTCTGCACTCAATTAGAGATCAGGATAGGGGAATAAAAGCAGGTTTGATCACATTGCATTGAGAAAAATCAAGGGCTCTTTACTGAAGTTTACCAAAACAAAGAAGCCAAATTTAAAATCTATACAACATAAACCTATGCTAGGAAAGTGAGTAAAAAGGTGACCTGACGAAGGGACTAACCCGAAAGCTTGTGCGTTTACTATCAAATAAGTCGGTTGGACTAAAACCTGGTGTTGTCAGACTTTTTACTGTGTTTACCCCAGTCCAACGCCGGCACATCCACATCAGGAAAGTGATCCAGAGCGAGGTCCAGGAACGGCACTGGAGTTAACAGTTAACACTTAATATGATCTTGAGATACCAGTGTTGGACTGGCGTGGGCACAGGCAGAAATCTCAACACCAGCTTAAAGTCTAACAGGTTTATTTGGCATCAGGCACTTTGGAGCATTGTTCATTTAAACCTGTTGGACTTAACAGACTTATTTAGTTTAAAAGGTGCAGTGCTCCAAAGCTCATGATACCAAATAAACCTGTTGGACTTTAAGCTGGTATTGAGACTTCTGTGCTTATTTTAAAATAAGCTGCACAAAAAGGGACTCGGGACATAGGAAAAGTAGGCAATTTCTGGTACAAGTTAATCCTCATTGTAGAGGTACCAAACCGGAGGAATTTAAGGCGAGATGGGAAAAACATGAATGAACGGTCCGGTATGGAGAAATCGATTCGTTTCGAGAATTACGTTTTTATTCAATACCACAAAACATTACAAAAGGTACACACTAAAAAAATGTACGATTATTCCATTTAGTCGTTTGCAACATTCGGCTGGGTGGGAGTCGCATTTTACAGGTCTTATCCGTCCCATCTCGCTTCGGGTACTAAAGAGGCAGAAGCAAATCCAGAGGGGTTGGTTCAGTGTTGCCCCGCAATTTCAGATACATCTAAAGTTAAGGCGACATCTATGCTGGAAAGGTCACTTGGGATATCTGCAGCTTCAAACTTCTGGTTGTCTTCATCCCAGAGCGGAGTGGAAGATGCAGTTCCCAACACATCCATGGAGAAGCTCTTGGATTCCGAGGGAGAAGGACAAGGTGGGTGTTCTTGGGCAAGGATGCTCAGGTCCGCATGCGGCGGGGTCGCGGGAGATCCGCTCGGCGAGGTTGCATTTGCCAGTGCTTCTGGCTGAGATGTGGAGACTTCCTTTCTCACCGGGGCTTTGGGTTTGCAGAAAAAGTCAGCTTTCTGGCAACAGCCAACGCTGTCAGTTACACCGCACTCCCACTTGGAGGGGAGTGGTCTTCGCTCTGCATTCGTGAGTTGGTTTCCATCAGTTGCAGCCGAGGTATTGGCTAACTGGTCAGAGCTGGACAAAGATATCGTTCCGAAGCCATCAACGATGAAACCTCTGTCGAGTGTCGAACTCATACTTGTCCCGTTCAGCTGAAAAAAACTCCCCTTTGTGTTTAGAAGTGTTTTATATTGACGAGGTTTAGCACAAGCCCATGCATATCACGGGCAATTAATCGCACCCACGGATTTATTTCATTGGTTTGCCGTCTGGGATTTTTTTTATTAAGTACAGATTTGTTTACAGAGTGAAACATTACAGATATCTACCTCCTAATGTCACGCTCTGTCAGTACATGTCTCTTTATTTGCATTCATAATCATCAAATCAATGCCTTCAGTTTGCGTGTATTTAATTTGAAATTATTTTGTCGTCTGGGATTGGTTATGTGTGCAAAATCTCAATATCATCTAACTAGCTCGGGAGGTCCAGTCGTGTATTGATTATTGAAGCAGGAAAGAGAAACATTGTGCTTCCCGGCTGGTGCATTGCTGACCAGCCCGCCAGAATGTGGGTGATTTTCATTCATGAGTAAATCAGCACATGGACAATCCTAATCATCTTGAAAACCCCTCCAAACTCATTTCTAAAGGTGCAAAATAGGCGTTGGAGCCTTTTTTTATTGTACAGTTTTTAAAAATTTGATTTCAGGATGTGAGACAAAGTCAGCATCTCTTCCCCTTTGCAGTTTTTTTATGTTGCTCAAGTGCCTCAGAGACTCATTCAGGATGGGGCCACTGTCTTCAGCCTTCTTTCTTGCCAAAACCCAAATGCTACTGCAATAAAAGCAAAATACTGTGGATGCTGGATATCTGAAATAAAACTGAAAATGCTGGATAAACTCAGCAGGTCTGGCAGCATCTGCAGGGTGCTTTGAACTGATTTTGAACTGAGGCGGGCACAGTAAGAAGTCTCATATCACCAGTTCAACAGGTTTATTTGCTATCACGAGCTTTCGGGGCGCTGCCCCTTCACCAGCTGAATGATACTAAATAAACCTGTTGAACTTTAACCTGGCGTTGTGAGATTTCTTATTGTGCCCACCTTTGCATTTGGAAGTGTTTTATATTGATGATGTTTAGCACATGTCCGTGCAGATCACAGGCAATTAATGGAACCCACAGATTTACTTCATTGGTTTACTGTCTGGGTAACCTGGTGTTGTGAGACTTCTTACAGCATCTGTGGAGAGAAACAAAGTTAATATTTTGAATCTAACTGATCCTTCTACAAAAGTATAGTTCAGTTTTTTTTTAAGTTTTAAAATTTATTAGTGTCACATGTAGGCTTATGTTAACACTGCAATAAACTTCCTGTGAAAATCCCCTAGTCGCCACACTCCAGTGCCTATTCAGTTACACCTTGGGAGAATTTAGCATGGCTCGTGCATCTAACCAGTATGTCTTGCGGACTGTGGGAGGCACCCAGAGGAAACCCATGCAGACACAGGGACAACGTACAGACTCCACACAGACCTAAGCCGGGAATCGAACTCAGGTTCTTGGCACTGTGAGGCAATGCTGCTAACCACTGTGCCACCCTATGGATCGGTAAACAGGTAATTTTGATCAACTGTGACTGCGAATCAGGCAAGTCTGGGGATTTAGCATGTAGTAACAGATGACCCTCAGCCTTTAATATTGACCAGCCAATTCATTGCTATCTGTGTGGATGAGAACAAGGACTGCAGGATGAATCAGAAAACTAACTTTGGCAACCTAATGCAGGATGTCATTCAAGTGGGGAGTGCAAAAAGTCTATGGTAGTATTAAGGAACATTGTATATAGGGGGGTCGATACTGTTTTCTGCAGCACTGACCTGGAGCTCCAAAGGTTGTTTTGCCTGCATGATGCCGGAGTTAAGGACATCTCCTTGCAGTTGAAAATGAACTTTGAGTGAGAGGGAGAGAATCTAATTGGTGTGATACATATAGGAACCAATAACACAGATAGACCTGGGATGGTCTGCTAAGAGATTTTGAGAAGTTAGGCTTCAATTTCAAATGCAGAACCAGGAAGATAACCATATCTGAATTCCTACCCGATCAATGTGCCAATTGACATAGAATCAAGCAGATTAGATAATTAAATGTGTGACTCAGAAAGTGTTGCAGGAAAAAGATTTTTGGTTCAAGAGACACCACAGGAAAGAGGGATATGGACTCCACTTAAAAATTCTATCAGGATTAGAGAGGGTAGATTCAGAAAGAATGTTCCCTATGGTGGGGGAGTCCAGAACTAGGGGTAATAGTTTGAGGATAAGGGGTAAACCTTTTAGGACTGAGGTGAAGAGAAATTTCTTCATCCAAAGAGTGGTGAATCTGTGGAATTCACTACCACAGACAATAGCTGAGGCCAAAACATTGGTGATTTCAAGAAGAAATTAAATTTAACTCTTGGGGCTAAAGGGATCAAGAGGGAACGGGGATCAGGATATTGAACTTGATGATCAGCCATGATCGAGATAAATGGCAGAGCAGGCTCCAAGGGCCAAATGGCCTACTACTTCTATTTTCCAGTCTGGGATTGGTGTCCTGGTGAACTGTGTAACTCAGGCTGTGGATGAGACTTTGACAATTTTGAGGTGAAGAGTGATTTTTTTTTACACATTCATGGGACATGGGCATCGCTGACTGGCCAACATTTGTTGCTTATCCCTAGTTGTCCTTGAACTGAGTTGCTCACTCAGCCATTTCAGAGAGCAGTTGAGAGTCAACCTCATTGCTGTAGATCTGGAGTTACATGTAAGCCAAACCAGATAAGGACAGCAGATTTCCTCCCCTCAAGGACATTAGTGAACCAGATGGGTTTTTACAACAATCAACAATGGTTTTCATGGTCATTAGTAGATTCTTAATTCCAGGTATTTTCACTGAATTCAAATTCCACCACCTGCCATGATGGGTTTCAAATCCGGGTTCCCAGAATATTAGCTGAGTTTCTGGATTGATAATCTAGCGATACCACTTAACCATCACCTTCCCCTTAAAAATCCGAAGAGAAAAGTCATGATAATAGAACAGTGTAATGATGATAATAAAGATGAGCAGAGTGGGCAAGGAGTTTATAATGGTAATAGTGCATCAGTAAATAAGATTCAATGGCAGGCAATGGTAGTAAAAAATCAACTAAAATTCCTTTATGTATGAAGTGTCGGCAATTAGATGAACTAATAACACACCGAAGGATGAATCTTGAAAGACCCTTTTCTGATTCTAAAGATGGGCGACATAGTAGTACAGTGGTTAGCCCTGCTGCTTCACAGCTCCAGGGACCTGGTTCGATTCCTGGCTTGAATCACTGTCTGTGTGGAGTTTGCACATTCTTCTCGTGTCTGCGTGGGTTTCCTCCGGGTGCTCCAGTTTCCTCCCACAGTCCAAAGATGTGCAGATTAGGTTGATTGGCCATGCTAAAGTTGCCCCTTAGTGTCCTGAAATGTGTAGGTTAGAGGGATTAGTGGGTAAAATATATAGGGATGTGGGGATAGGGCCTGAGTGGGATTGTGGTCAGTGCAGACTCGATGGGCTGAATGGCCGCTGTAAGGTTTCTATGATTTCTATGATTCTTTTGTCTTTACTCTGGGTATCACTGACATAGTAAAAAGTCTGACAACCTCTGGTCTGAGGCCAGAACTCTCCATTCACCTGACGAAGAGGGAAATCTCAAAAGCTAGTGAGTTTACTATCAAATAAATCGGTTGGACTTAAACCGGGTGTTGTCAGACTTTTTACTGTGTTTACCCCAGTACAACGCCGGCATATCCACATTATCACTGACATAGCAACTTGGATAAAGTTTCAACAAAGGTGACATATTTATTTAATCCACAATTCATGACAATATCAGCTGTTTAGCTTCCCTGCAAGCTGGAGTCTATTTTGGTGGTCAATCCAATGGCAAACCTTGTGAGTGTCTTTTGAGCAGTTGACCAACTTGTTCTAAGCAGAGATAGTTTGAGGGCTCTTTGTTTATTCCTTTTTTTGCTAAGGTCCTGTGCCATGAAAGGTGAAGCCTGCTTTTTCTTTCCATTTCATTGTTTTTTAATTACATCACAGTTCATCTCCACACTTTCTCCAGACATTCCCTGATTAGGCCCCCTTTGAAGAACACAAATGAGGTACCATAATCAGCTTTACTCCACTTTGTTATCTCCAACGCCATTATCAATTTCCAGAGCTGGGACAATGTGGCACATTTATTGTTTCTGAACAAAGCTCAGTCTACTTATCTTTCCTAGTATGAGCCCTCCTATAGTTTAAGTAAGTTCGCAGAACCTGCTGATTCTGGCAAACCTTTCACTGAAGTAATCATTTATGTTTTGCATTTTAGGCTACAGTGTAGTTCAGTACAATTCTTTAAATATCTTCTTTAGTCTGTGCTCGTCTTCTGTTTTGATATTTAATGTTATCACTATGATACAACTCCATGCACAGAGTTACACCACAACTGATATACATTAATTAATATGAAATAAATAAACAGCTACATAGTTAAAAGGCGATTGTACATTAAAAATGTAAATAATATGTTGGTTTATGATCTTTTAGATCTTGTCACCATTACAGAGACATGGTTATAAGGTGACTAAGGTTGCTAAATAAGTATTGCAGAGAACACAACATTTCAAAGTCAGGCAAATAGAGAAGGAGGAGGGAGTAACCTTGATAGTAAAGAATGCCATAAAGACAGCTACGAGAAAGGACCTTGAGAAGATCAGGCAGTGGAATCAGTGTCGCTGCAGATTAGGAGCAGCAAGTGTCAGAAAACACTAGGGGGAGTAGTTTGTAGACTTCCCCAGCAATAGTTTTATACCATTGAACAGAGCATTAAACAAGAAATTGGAGCTGGTAGTACATTTCAAATTGGTAAATGTTATCTGCAAGCTTTGTTTATTGAATGCTTTCATGAAAGTTTGCTGGCAGTAATTGTAGAACCAACTATCAATAAAGCTATTTAAATTCCAGTATTGTGCAGTGAGGCAAGGTTAACCTCATAGTAAAAGATCCTCTGGGAAATAGTGATTATAATACAATTGAATTCAATAATTAGTTGAAAGTGATATATTCCAATAACAAATGAGAACTTCAAACTTGAAGCCAATTCTGTATGTATATGGGGAGAACAGTCTAATGTTGCCTCAGTAAATAACTAGTGGGAAACTTTTAAAGAAATCATTTCAAATGTTCAGAAGATACATCCTATTAAAAAAACAAAACTTCCACAAAAAAGATACAGCCACAGTTTACAAGGAATTTAAGGGTAATATTGGATTAAAAGGAGAGGGCTTACATTGCTGCAAAAGCAACAATAAGTCTGAGGATTGGGAAGGTTTTAGAATCCAGCAAAGGACCACCAAAAGGTTTATAAAAATCAGCAAATTAGCCAGAAATATAAAAACAGATTTTTAAAAGAACATAATAAGGAGTAGCCAAAGCATACATTGGTCCTTGGAGACAGAGACGGCAGAAATTATTATGGGGAAAAGGGAAATGGTAGAAACTTTAAATAATATTTTTTGTCTGTTTTCACATTGGAAAACATAAGCTATGTACCAGAAATGGAGGATAGCCTAGGTACGAATAAGAGTGAAGAAATTAAGACAATTGTTATCAGCAGAGAAACTTAAGAAACTAAAAGCTGCCTAATCCCCAGGACCTGGTGATCTATATGCTAGGGTTCTAAATGAGATAGCTGCAAAGATAGCAGATGCACTACTTATGATTTTCCAAAATGTCCTAGATTCTGTAATGGTCCGAGTGGATTGGAAGTTAGTGAATGCAATACCATTATTGAGAAAAGGAGGGAGTGAGAGAGGAAACAGGGAACTACGGTCCAACCTAACCTGATATCTGTCAGTGGGAAAATGCTGAAATCTATTTGTAAGGAAGTCTTAAAGATGCACAGAAAATCATAAGATGGTCAGACACAAAGTCAATGTGGTTTTATGTTTGATAAGTTTAGAGTGTTGAGGATGTAACTATTATGGTAGATAAAGGGAACAGTTGATGTAGTAAATTTGGATTTCTAAAAGGCATTCAATTAGGTGACACACAAAAGATTAATATGCAAAATGCAGGCTTATGTAAAAGGGTCAATATATTGGTACATCGTGAGGTTTGGTTAATGGGCACAAAGCAAAGATTCGGAATAAATGGGGCATTTACAAGTTGGCAGGCTGTAACAAGTGGAGTGCTGCAAAAATCAGTACCAGTGTCTCAACCGTTTACAATTTATATTAATGACATAGAGAAAGAGACAGAGAGTGGATGGAAACTGAGGAGGAAACGGAGGCTGTAAAGAGATATAGACAGATTAGGCGAATGAGCAATAACATGCAGGTTGGAATATAATGTGGGGAAGTGTGGATTCTTTTCACTTTCGCAGTAAGATTTGAAATGGTGTGAAACTTACAAATGTTGATGTTTGGATGTTCTTGTACAGGAACACAAAGTTGACCAACAAGTACAACAAGCAACTAGGAAGGCAAATGGAATCTGTCGGTTTTGGTGAAATGTCTTTGGACCAGACACTTTCAAGAAAAGCAATGGGGTAAGGCAGGGCTGCACCCTGATATCAACTCTCTTGGCATATGATTCTCCATGCTATTATTGTATACTTTTGGTTTCTCAAATGAGGGTGTCTCCCCGCCTGCCAAAACTGACAGCAGACTGTTTAATTTAGCAAGACTGTATGCCAAGGCCAAAGTGCATAATATCCTGGTCATCGAGATCCTATACTGAAGGTCATTTGCAGTTAAGTTGGTTCCCCTGAGTCTGCACGGACTTTGGACTGATAAATAAGCATCAGGAAGACCAAAATTGTGGGCCAGGATGTAAAGGCGCCACTTTCCCTCAACATCTACAACCTCATTCTGGAAGTCACCAACTGTTTCAATTATCAAAAACTTGACCCTTGACACCCATATCAGCAGCAGGATTGCCAAGGTTGCAGCTGTCACCCCGAAGTTGAGAAGTCAATTGAGGAGTCTGCAAATGAACCAAAAACACAAAACTCCATGGATACCAGGCCTGTGATCTCAGAAATCTTCTTCACTGTCGTCAAGCATGGACAAATTCTGCAAGCCAAGAAAAGAAGCTAAACAGCTTCCATCTCCATTGCCTCAGACAAATATTGAGCATCTCCTGGCATGGAAGAGTCCTAAATATGGAAATAATTGGGGATCCCCAGTATGTCTCTATAAGATCTCCCCTCATCCTTCTAAACTCCAACGAGTACAGGCCCAATCTACTCAATCTCTCCTCATATCTAACCCCCTCATCTCTGGTATCAACCTGGTGAACCTTCTCTGCACTCCCTCCAAGGCCAATATATCCTTTCGCAAATAAGGGGACCAAAATTGCACACAGTACTCTAGTTGCGGCCTCACCAATACCTCGTACAATTGCAGCAAGACCTCCCTGCTGTTATACTCCATCCTCCTTGCAATAAAGGCCAACATTCCATTTGCCTTCTTGATCACCTGCTGCACCTGCAAACTGAGTTTTTTGCGATTCATGCACAAGGATCCCCAGGTCCCTCTGCACAGTAGCACGTTGTAATTTTTCACCATTTAAATAATAGTCCATTTTACTATTATTCCTTCCAAAGTGGATAACCTCACATTTGCCAACTTTATACTCCACCTGCCAGATCCTCACCCACTCACTTAACCTATCCAAATCTCTCTGCAGACTTTCCACGTCCTCCACGCAATTCGCTTTCCCACTCGTCTTTGTGTCATCCACAAACTTTGTTACCCTATACACGGTCTCCTCCTCCAGATCATCTATGTATATGGTAAACAGTTGAGGCCCCAGCCCCAGCCCTGCGGCACGCCACTAGTCACCAACTGCCAACCGGAAAAGCACCCATTTATTCCAACTCCCTGCTTCCAGTTAGATAGACAATCCTTAATCCATGCTAACGCTTTACCCCCAAGTCCATGTACCTTAATCTTTTGCAGTAACCTTTTGTGAGGCACCTTATCAAATGACTTCTGGAAATATAAAAACACCACATCCACCAGTTCCCCCCTGTCAACCGCACTCGTTACATCTTCATAAAAATCCAGTAAATTTTTCAAACACGACTTTCCCTTCATGAATCCATGCTGCGTCTGCTTGATTGAACCATTCTTTTCCAGGTGTTCTGCTATTTCTTCTTTAATGATGGATTCCAGCAGTTTCCCAACTATGGATGTTAAGCTAACTGGCCTTAGTTATCCACCTTTTGTCTACCTCCTTTTTTAAACAGTGGTGTCACATTAGCTGTTTTCCAATCAGCTGGTACCTCTCCAGAGTCCAGCGAATTTTGATAAATTACAACTAACGCATCTGCTATTATTTCTGCCATTTCTTTTAGTACCCTGAGATGCATTCCATCTGGGCCCGGGGACTTGTCTACCTTTAGTCCCATTAGCCTACCAAGCATACCTTTTTAGTAATAGTAATCATTTTAAGGTCCTCACCCCCTACAGTCCCATGACCATCAATTTTCGGTAAGCTATTTGTGTCGTCCACCATGAAGATTGACACAAAAAACTTGTTTAAGGCCTTGGCCAGTCAATGACCACCTCCTTCGTTTTACTGACATTGAGGGAGAGATTATTGTCGTTGCACTATTTCACCAGATTCTCTTTTTCTTTCCTCTACTCTGTCTCACCATTGTTTGAAATCCAATCCATTACGATGGTGTCGTCAGCAAACTGAAAATCAAGGTGGAGGGAAATTTGGCCACACAGTCATAGGTGTATAAAGTGCATAGTAAGGACACAGTCTTGTGGAATGCCGGTGTTCAGCATAACCGCAAAGGAGGTGTAGTTGCCTATCCTTATTGATTGCTGTCTAATGTTTGCAGTTATTCAAGTTATTCTTGTCATTTCCCAGAATTAAAGAAAATTTTGGAATTAAAAGGTAGTAAGTTTACATTTTACCTGGAAAAGGACTATGCATGTCACATTGTCATAGAAATGGGTGGAGTTTAGTGACATTCATTATTTTGAGTTTATCTTTGTAAATTCAATTAGGACATAGCCAGCAGGCAAGATTGGTTCACGTTTGAAAAAGCAGCTAAGAGACTGTGTCTCACGTAGCTTATAGCTCCTTGGAAGTTGAGAGAGAAAGCCAGACCTACAACTGAAGTAGATTAAATGCTAGCTCTATCATCGCTTCTTGATTTTTTGGCTAAGATCAAGATGGGGTGCAATATCTTATCTTGCCAGTTTGAATCTTCTTTGTTTCTCTTGTGGGGACTATGAATTGGATTCAATTGGATTTTGAATTTTGTTTTTGGAGCAAGCGAGGAATGTAGTTGGGTTTGCCCAGTCTATTCTGAGCTCTAGCTTTGTCATTTTAAGGATGAAGCAACACATTATGAAAAATATGCTAGATCTTTCATCCATAATGCAGCCTGGGAGTGCGAGTTTATATTCAGAAAATAGAAAGCTGGAAAGGGATACATGACTGGAAGATTTGTTTTGTTGGAAGCTAAAAGAAGAAATCTACATTAAACGCTGTTGCAGTTGTAGTTCCAGAAGTAATCAGCTTTGTTTCAGCGGCATTTGAAAACTAAGGGTGTTGTCATAGAACCATAGAACCATCCCTACAGTGCAGAAGGAGGACATTCAGCCCATCAAGTCTGCACCAACCACAATCTCATCCAGGCCAATTGCTGCAACCCCACTTATCTACCCTGCTAATCCCACTGACACTAGGGTCAATTTAGCATAGCCAATCAACCTAACCTGCAGATCTTTGGACTGTGGGAAGAAACTGGAACACCCAGAGGAAACCCACGCACACATGGAGAGAACATGCAAATTCCACACAGGTAGTGACCCAAGACCAGAATTGAACCTGGATCCCTGGCGCTGTGAGGCAGCAGAGGGCTAGATGGCCTACTCCTGCTCCTATTTCTTATATTCGTATGTTCTAACCATTGTGCCACTGTGTTTTGTGATGGAGTCATGAGGAGGTCCATTCTTGAGCTGTGGAATCCAGAGTCACGAGGTCAATAAAGAAATCAGAAGGGTTCTTAACCAAAAGCTAATGGGAGACCCCCACAAAATATTGCACATTGGCAAATGACAGGAACACTGAAAATAAATCAGACTGAATTCCGGAAAGCAGTGATCTAACTTTTACATTGGTCCCAGAGGAAAAGTGAATTAACTTACAAGATGTTGTAGGATAACAGGGGAACCCAAAAGTAGAAGCATAAGTGTTTATAAACTATAGTGTTAAGTTAATAGTGCTTACTTTGTTTCGTAAAGTTTGATTTAGTATAAAAACATGAAACCTTGTGACATAGTTGACTTGGAAAAGGGGGCTGAAGGGTGGGTTAGTAAATTTGCTGATGACACCAAGATTGGTGGAGTAGTGGATGAGGTGGAGGGCTGTTGTAAGCTGCAAAGAGACATTGATAAGATGCAGAGCTAGGCCGAAAAGTGGCAGATGGGGTTTAACCCTGATAAGCGTGAGGTGATTCATTTTGGTAGGACAAACATGAATGTGGATTATAGGGTCAATGACAGGGTTCTGAGGAATGTGGAGGAACAGAGAGATCTTGGGGTTCATATCCACAGATCTCTGCAGGTTGCCACTCAAGTGGATAGAGTCGTGAAGAAGGCTTATAGTGTGTCAGCGTTTATTAACAGGGGGTTTGAGTTTAAGAGCCGTGGGGTTATGCTGCAACTATACCAGACGTTGGTAAGACCACATTTGGAATATTGTATTCAGTTCTGGTCACCTCACTATAAGAAGAATGTGGAAGCATTGGAGAGAGTGCAGAGGAGATTTACCAGAATGCTGCCTGGTTTGGAGAGTAGGTCTAATGAGGAAAGGTTGAGGGAACTGGGGCTTTTCTCTTTAGAGTGGAGGAGGTTGAAAGGTGACTTAATAGAGGTTTATAAGATGACGGAGTGGGGTAATTACAGTGGATGTGCAGAGACTATTTGCTCGGGTGGCTGCAGCTGTACCCGTTGAAGTGGTGGAGGCTACCTCGCTAAATATTTTTAAGATGCGGGTTGATGGGTTTTTGATAAGAGAGGGGATTAAGGGTTATGGGGAGAGGGCGGGAATGTGGAACTGAGCCACGACAGATCAGCCATGATCTTATTGAATGGCGGGGCAGGCTCGAAGGGCTAGATGGCCTACTCCTGCTCCTGTTTCTTATGTTGGAGGTAGATTCTTCACTCAGAGAGTGGTTGGGGTGTGGAGTACACTGCCGGCTGTAATAGCGAGTCGGACACTTTAGGAAGTGGTTATTGGATCGGCACATGGAGCACACCAGAATTATAGGGGGTGGGATAGCTAGGCATAACATTAAGGGCCGAAGAGCCTGTACTGTGCTGCACTGTTCTATGTTCTACAGTTCTGCTGGTAATTGATGGATACTCTGAGACAAGGGAGGGTGAGAAGTGGGGAGGAGGGGGCGGGACCAGGGCAGGGGGAGGAGGGGGCGGGACCAGGACAGGGGGAGGAGGGGGCGGGACCAGGGCAGGGGGAGGGGAGGTGAGTCTGTGAGTGAGTGCGCAGGCGCAGAGGCCGGCGGCCGGGAGCGGCGCGTTTGGCGGGTTTTTGGAAGGAGCTCGAGCGGGAACGGGGCAGAAACCGGAGCAGCAAAGCCCCTCCCCCCTCCCCGCACCCCCCGGTCAGAGCGGCTGCTGTGCGTGTGTGCTGAAGGGAATGCGGGTGGACGGCGCTGGGTGATCGCCAGGCTGCAGTTACCCTGAGGCGGCTGAGCTTCCCCTGGGCCCCGCTGTCCCCCCCCCCCCATGGCCCAGCAAAACCTCGGGTAAGAAACTCGCAGCAAACTGCCCGGGAGACCCCAACAACCTCCCCCCCCGCCCCGAAACACCCCTCCCCCCGAACCTCCCCCCGTGCCCCCCCCGAACCTCCCCCCGTGCCCCCCCCGAACCTCCCCCCGTGCCCCCCCCGAACCTCCCCCCGTGCCCCCCCCGAACCTCCCCCCGTGCCCCCCCCGAACCTCCCCCCGTGCCCCCCCCGAACCTCCCCCCGTGCCCCCCCCGAACCTCCCCCCGTGCCCCCCCCGAACCTCCCCCCGTGCCCCCCCCGAACCTCCCCCCGTGCCCCCCCCGAACCTCCCCCCGTGCCCCCCCCGAACCTCCCCCCGTGCCCCCCCCGAACCTCCCCCCGTGCCCCCCCCGAACCTCCCCCCGTGCCCCCCCCGAACCTCCCCCCGTGCCCCCCCCGAACCTCCCCCCGTGCCCCCCCCGAACCTCCCCCCGTGCCCCCCCCGAACCTCCCCCCGTGCCCCCCCCCGAACCTCCCCCCGTGCCCCCCCCGAACCTCCCCCCGTGCCCCCCCCGAACCTCCCCCCGTGCCCCCCCCGAACCTCCCCCCGTGCCCCCCCCGTGCCCCCCCCGAACCTCCCCCCGTGCCCCCCCCGAACCTCCCCCCGTGGCCCCCCCGAACCTCCCCCCGTGGCCCCCCCGAACCTCCCCCCGTGGCCCCCCCGAACCTCCCCCCGTGGCCCCCCCGAACCTCCCCCCGTGGCCCCCCCGAACCTCCCCCCGTGCCCCCCCCGAACCTCCCCCCGTGCCCCCCCCGAACCTCCCCCCCGAACCACCTCCTCCCCCCCCCCGAACCTCCCCCCCGAACCACCTCCCCCGAACCCCCACCACCTCCCCCCCCGAACCACCTCCTCCCCCCCCCCGAACCACCTCCTCCCCCTCCCCCCCCCCCCCGAACCACCTCCTCCCCCTCCCCCCCCGAACCACCTCCTCCCCCTCCCCCCCCCCGAACCACCTCCTCCCCCCCCCCCACCCCCGAACCTCTCCCTCTCCCCCGCCCCGCACCTCTCCCTCTCCCCCGCTGTCCCCCCTTCACAGCCTGATAGTGGGGCTGGGGTCTTTCCCCACAAGGCAAGTTGGAGGGGTTCTAATAAGTTTTTAAAATTTATAATTTAAAAAATGTTCTGAGAGGATCAGCTGGGAAATTATTGTTCCTGTTCCTTTTGAAGCACTAATTTTCTTGTTAGAATCAGCATTGATCCTAGGAGGCGAAAAAAAGTTTAAAGTTTATTTATTAGTGTGACAAGAGGCTTACATTGACACTTGTGAAAATCCCCATGGAGCCACACTCTGACGCCTGTTTGGGTACACTGAGGGTGAATTTAGCATGGCCAGTGCACCTAACCAGCAGGTCCTTTGGATTGTGGGAGGAAACCCATGCAGACACAGGGAGGATGTGCAGACTCTGCACAGACAGTGATCCAAACTGGGAATCAAACCAGGGCTCCTAGCATTGTGAGGCAGCAGTGCTAACCACAGTGTCACCCTATAGAAAGGAGGAGTGTACATTTTTAATAGAACCTGACTTCTTTTCTCTCCATTTAAATTAAGGTGGAAACTTTTAATGGGTTCCCTTGTAGGTGTCAATGGATAGCTCTTTTGTCCCAAGATTGTGGTTTCAAATCCCACTCCAGATACTTGAGTACATAATCAAGGCTGACACTCCAGTATAAGACTGAGGGGGTGCTGCTGATGAGTCTTTCCTCTTAGGTGGGTGTAAAAGATCCTTTGCTGTCCTGGCCAACTTTTATTCCTGGACTGCTGTCTGTCAACTTTTGTCCTTGGAATGCTATATCTGGTCACTATTACATTGTTGTTTGTGGAATCTGGCTGTGCACTGTTTGGCTGCCTTGTTTACCATGCTACAGCAGTGAGCACAGTTCAGGTATCAGCTGTGAATTGCTTTGGGGCATCCTGAAGTTAGCAACAACACCACACGAATGGAATTTGTAAAACTAAGGACATATGCTCCAGTTTATCTCTAATTAAAAAAATAGCATGAGCACAAAGGTTTTCTTAGTGTGTTTTTTTTTGTTTTAAACAAGAAAAATGATGGTAAACACGGATAACTATTCATTTTTGGTTGAGGCTTCAAATTATCCCTTCAGTTCTCAATTTAATATTTTAGCTTTAATAACTTGCAATGTTTTGTGCATGTGTTTGATTGCCTACAGAAAAGATAATTTGGTGATGAAATGTTTAACAAATAACTTGTTGTTTGGAAGGCCAAGATAATTTTGAATTGATTTTTTTGCAAATGCTGCTGTGAGGAAAATATTGAACACTAGTGTACAGTTTTTCTTTCCCAAACACATTTTAGCCGTAAGCAAGTGCTGACTACAACAGGAGCTTGGTTTTCCTGCTGTCAATTCTTAATTATTTAAAAGTTGACAGAATTTGCTTCAAAGTTTTGTTGGGCTTGCAATCTGTTGCCAGATTAGCCACCTGTTCTTATCTAACTGTCAATACTTATTTGGGGAGGCCTCATCTGCATCAGTAATAAGATGCCTGTTCACTTAAGACAATTGTTTTTGAAGCCTCATTGCTGTTAGTATTTGGCTATAAATCCTGATCCAACTCTTTCAGATGAGCTTTCCCTGCAATGCATAGGTTCGTATTTGTCTCCCTTGTGCTGCTTTTCCAGGTTCAGTTCATGTGTGCAGATACCGATACCCAAAATAAATGACATTGGAAAGCAGAAGCAAAATAGCTTCAAAATGTTCTACACCTGATCTTTACCATCTGTTGTATATTGGCCCCTGTCTAGCTTAAGTGATGTGGCGATGCTGGCATTGGACTGGGGTAAACACAGTAAGAAGTCTCACAGCGCCAGGTTAAAGTCCAACCAATTTATTTGATAGTAAACTCACAAGCTTTTGGGTTTGCCCCTTTGTCAGGTGAATGGAGAGTTCTGGCCTCAGACAGAGCATATAACAGCACAGACAGTTTACAGATTACTGATTAGAATGCGAGTCTTTACAACTAACCTGCTATTCAAGTCTTAAAGATGCAGACGTGAGTGGAAAGAACATTAGGCATAGGTTAAAGAGATGTGTATTGTCTGCAGACAGTACAGTAAGTGAGGTTTTGCAAACCCAGGCAAGTCATTGGGGTTACAGATAATGCGACATGAACCAAAGATCCCGGTTGAGACCGTCCTCGTGTGTGCGGAACTTGGCTATCAGTCTCTGCTCAGTGACTCTGCGCTGTCGTGTGTCATGAAGGCCACCTTGGAGAACGCTTACCTGAAGGTCAGAGGCCGAATGCCCGTGACTGCTGAAGTGTTCGCCACCAGGAAGGGAACAGTCTTGCCAGTCTTCTCTATAATTTAAATAAAAAGTCAGAAGAAGGGTAAATAACACTTCATTCAATAGGACCAGTTGCAGGTGATATTACATGACAGGATGATAATGAATCATCTTCCAAATCTGACTCGGTTCTAAAATCCTCTGATATTTATTTCACCTCGCAATCTGACAAAATATCAGATGGAACTAAATTCAGTAGGAGTGTTCAACTGCCAGGGGAGCTTGTTGATTCATTCATAAATGATCTCTACAGGGTGGTAGAGGGGTATGTACATAGAGATTTAAAGTCTGTATTCCTCAGGGACAGAATAGTGCTGAGTATTCCAGATGGTTCACTTTCTGACCTTCCAAAAGGCAAAGATGAACTAACCCTAGACAAGGCAATCCAGGCAGTTAGACTGTCTGAGCTACACAAGTAACGGGGAAGTCCTGTAGGAAGTGAACATGACGTGAGGTAAAAGCCAACCCTCAGTATAGCTTATCAGATTACAACAACATAGAGCCAAGTCAAGTCAGGGAAAGCAATCCCTGAATCCCCCAGCAGAGTGACCTTGCCAGTGGTGCAATGTGAAGCATCCTCACCGGAAAGATCAATGTCCTGCAACCACAGCCTAATGCTTTACCTACAACAGATAGGAATACTTTGTGCAGTGTAGGTGTTTTGACTTGCACAGTTTGCCGGATAGCCCAAATGTGGAGTCAAGACTGAAAATCCAATAGAGACTGCCATGCTTCATGGGCTAAGTCAATGATTGTGGTCTTCATTTTGGAATGGTAACATCCTGGTAAATGGTCACTAATAAATGTTTACATTAGGATCAGCAGCCAGTCTCTCAGTCCTGTCCAATGGGGAACCATGCCTCGAAGGCTTTGAACAATAGACACTCCGCTTTGCAGGATAGGGTGCGTCCAGTTTCCGGTCATTGGCATGATCCTGAAACGACTGAGGTTTTGGAGCTGGTGTGTCATCTACAACAGCCTTTCTCTTGCATAGGGATGTCTGCATAGCCCTGGATCTCTTCTAGATGGTGGAGGATGCCAAGACTGCAGTATTGTTAGCCAGAACACATTCCAAGCACTCAAATACTAAAATGTATTCAGACTATGATTTCAGGTTCAAAGTCTCTTTGTGGAGCAGGTTTGTCCATTATCGTTGTAGGTTCAGTAAAGAGTCCAATGGTCAGACCAACCTGCCACCCGTAAGATTACCGTTGCACTTCCAGAGGAAGCTGTATCAAAGAATGATCAGTCTATCTCCAAATACGATGATGGTACAGTTGGTCAATATGCAACCACTGTACACACAATGCAATCTCCAGCCAGTGTGCAAAAACCACAAGAGATGATGGGACCTGGTAGCAGTGTCATGCTACTGACAAAAAGTAGAGATGAGCATGCCACTAAATGTTCTCACTCCAAGAATGCTCTTCGTCAGCCTCAGGGCTTTGGGGAGATCCACACGGAGAAAGGAGGAGAAGCAGTGCCAACGTGACAAATACCATGTTCATCCATCCGGTGAGAGATGATGGAGAGTAACAGGAGCCATGGATCAACACAATGGCAAAACCAACTAGGCATGGTTCAACATCAAGCAGTGGAAGAATAGAATGAAAGCGTATCCAAATGCCAGTCCAACCTCCAAGCCATCAACAAGAACCAAAACCAATCGTGCCTCCCACTCTTCTAGTAGAACGGCGAATGAGATTTGGAAGGTGTAGAATGCCTCCAGACTGCCTGAACCTTTAACTTCAAGAACAGGAAGAGAGGAGATGGGGTTAGGAGAATGTTGTTAACCCTAATAGCGTTATGTTTGTAATGAGGTAAATGCATAAAATGTGTAACAATGTAAGACTTGAAGTAAAATAATGTAACTCTCTATATCCATGTAATAAAGACTTGAGGAAGTGTAGTGTCAGGTTCTGGTAAATACAGGGTTAATGTGGGACCGAGCACAGTGCAGTGTGCACACTGATGTAGGAAGACGTATGATCCTAGACCTAGGATCAGTGTGGTGTTGGTCAGAGACCTGTTGAGAAATAGAGATAGCTCCATGCCTGTATTCTTTACTGAATATTTGTATTTAGATATAAGTAGTTACTAAAGACTTGCTGTTAACATGCAGAAAACTATGAAGACTTCTTTAACAGACAAGTTCTGTAACCAGCACCATTCCAACACTTTCTGGTACCAAACTCCAGCTCCTCATTCCCTCAACATAATACTGACCCTCACTGCCTCCCAGCCTTGGTCTTGTGTCATCCTCTTTCATGAAAGTGGCAAGTCAACAGTCACAGCAGCAATCTGGATGCTGACTGGAATTTGGAACCCAGGGTTTCTCTCCTGACCTAAATGGGAGATAAAAGGAGCAAGTGCCAGGTCTACTGTTATTTGTCATTTATATTAATGATTTGGATGAGACTCTAGGAGGCATGGTTAGTAAGTTTGCAGATGACACCAAGATTAGTGGCATAGTGGACAGTGAAAAAGGTTATCTTAGATTGCAATGGGATCTTGATCAATTGGGCCAATGGGCTGACAAATGACAGATAGAGTTTAATTTGGATGAGTACGAGGTGATGCATTTTGGTAGATTGAACCAGAGCAGGACTTAGTTAATGGTAGGGCTTTGGAGAGTTACAGAACAAAGAGATCTAGGGGTACAGTTCGTAGCTCCTTGAAAGAGGAGCCCCAGCTGGACAGAGAACATTCAGTGTGCTTGGTTTCATTGGTCAGAACATTGAATACAGGAATTTGGATGTTTTGTTGAAGTTGTACAAGACATTTGTAAGGCCACACTTGGAGTACTGTGTACAGTTCTGGTCATCCTATTATAGAAAGGATATTATTAAACTAGAAAAGAGTGCAGAAAAGATTTACTAGGATGCTACCGGGACTTGATGGATTGAGTTATAAGGAGAGGCTGGATAGACTCTGCCTTTTTTTTCCTGGAGAGTAGAAGGCTGAGGGATGACCTTGTAGAGGTCTGTAAAATAATGAGGGGTGTAGATAAAGTAGATAGTCAACATCTTTTCCCAAAGGTAGGGGAGTCTAAAACTAGAGGATATAGATTTAAGATGAGAGGGGAGAGATACAGAAGTGTCCAGAGGGGCAATTTTTTCACACAGAGGGTGGTGAGTGTCTGGAACAAGCTGCCAGAAGTAGTAGGAGAGGCGGGTACAATTTTGTCTTAAAAAGCATTTAGATAGTTACATGGGTACGATGGGTATAGAGGGATATGGGCCAAATACAGGCAATTGGGGCTAGCTTAGGGGTTGGACAGTTTGGGCCAAAGGGCCTGTTTCCGTGCTGTAAACCTCTATGACTCCATGTGCAAGTCAGTCTGAAAAAAAAGTTATATGCAAACAGGGTAGGGTACTATGACAAGAAAGTGAGAAATGTACAGAAATTAAGTGGCAGGGACAACGAGTGACTTGCACAAAGGACAATAATGTAGAATCACAGAGAAATGACAACAAGGGGAAATGTTTTAAAAGCAAATTGGGGGAAATGGTGATGGGCTGGGGAGGTGGTGGATAGGCGGAGAATAATACTAATAGAGAGACAGAAGATTTCAGGGTCAAGGAAAAGACGAACTAGGGGAAGAGGCCAGTCGTGTATAAGAAGTTGTAAGCAATACCACAAATCATAATCTTGGAGGGTTATTGATAACTGATTTGTAAACTACAGTTGCATAATTTGATGTGTTCACGTTGTCATTTATGCAATCAAAATGGTGAGACATGGTTACCAAAAAATTGTTTTGAGCTTTGTATTTGGTACTTCACGAGGCATCTTCTAGAATTATTTCCTGAGATTTCTACATATATTTTTGTTTCTTTCTAAACTCAAGAAAGCTTGTCAGACTGAAATCACGGAAGTGGCACATTCTTCCATCTATATCATTGTTAAAACCCTGTGAGAACCAACAGAGTGGGAAAATGGGGAAGTTCTGGCACCCATCGTGAGCTGCTTGTAATGTATGACGCTTCAACAAACTTGCAGGATAAATTAGGATTTCAAGACTGGAACATGGGCATGTTTCATGCAATCCGTAATTGCTAGTCAAACAAGAGGGTCAACTACTTGCAAACATGGTAATTTTTTTTTTTGATTGGGTATCGACGGTAGCAGGTCATGGATATACCGAAGTGGCCAAAAGAGATTCAAGCTTGCTTGATCCTACTTTTACACTAATCGTATTGACTCTACCAATTGCTGTTTCAGCTCTAAGTCTCATGATCTATATATTATCTACTCCCATCATGGAACGTGCTTTCTTTTCATGTGTGTGTATATAGAGAAGAATGGGATGAACCCTCGCAGGATTTGGATTGTGATATCCCGGACCACAAAGATGCAAAGTTCTTCAAAATCAAATGGTCTTCAGAAGAGGTATCTGCTCTGAAATTAATTTGCTTATTTTTAGTATTTTTATAACAAAAAAAAGCAAAACTCCAGAGCTTATTTTGTTAGTATCCTGCCTGTTATGAAAGAAATTCAATTCTTGTATAGTATTGGACCAATATTATTAAAATTCCTCAAAAGATTCTCTCGTAGGAACACAGGGAATAGGCTATTTAGCTGCTTGATCCTGCTCTGACATACAATTTAAATCATGGCTCATAAACCATTTTCCCAAATTATTCCCAAATCCTTTAATATCTACTCCAACATCCTTTAGTGTTTTTCATTGGAAGGAGAAATTTTAGTTTTAACTTCTGGAATTCCCTCCCTAAAAATTTCTGTTGTGCGGCTTTCTTTTTGACCATTATTTAGTCACTTCTAATTCTTCTAATATTAAATATTACATGCTCCTAATTTTCTATTTAAAAACAATTAATAGCCTCTTTGGTTGGAAACAAATATTGTTCTAATTCTAATTTGTTCTAATTTTTTAAAACTTTTTATCCTTGCTGGATTATGTTAGCACTTGTTGATTTGTTACATTCTCTGAAAAGTAACAGAATGAAACTCTACTGTTTAATGAGAAAGTGAAAATCTGTTCTGACTGAAAGGACAAGGTGTAGGGTGCTCCTTCGTGGATGAAACAGCAGCAACAACCAAATCTTATCATGGATTTGCATGGGTTCT
This sequence comes from Carcharhinus amblyrhynchos, assembly GCF_965287045.1. Classification (NCBI taxonomy): domain Eukaryota; kingdom Metazoa; phylum Chordata; class Chondrichthyes; order Carcharhiniformes; family Carcharhinidae; genus Carcharhinus; species Carcharhinus amblyrhynchos. The sequence goes on from NC_137339.1 coordinate 14,147,727, forward strand.
GCAAAAGAAAATCAGAAATCGCTAAGGCACTACTGTTTCAAAGTATGAGCAACAATCTGTAAGCACGCAGATGTGTTGTAGAATTTGTGCAACATATCAGTAAAAGTGGCTGTGGTGACCTGTATGTCTGCTGAAGTTGAACTATTTTTCACATGACGATAATGCATTTATTTGGGCACTGCTATGTACAACCATTCAAGCATGTTGTGGCCCTTCGGACTCTTGAGAGACTGTTCAAGCCTTTGGGCTTACCGAAATGCGTTAATCAAATTCACTCCATTTAAATAACCACTGCAGCTGCTTGTCTTATGATTCTGAAGTGCACTGAAGTGTGTGCCAGAGTAGTAATGGGTTGCAAACATAGCGTTTTAGTGCTTAAATTTCAGGAAGTTTGTGACGCCATCTGCTGCTCTGCTTTATCTGCTGCAGGACATCAGACCAGCTGTCCAATTTCAGGTCGTTGCTCTGTTTCTAGTAGATTGACGGTGGATATACATTTGTATGTTTGAACTCGTAGTCTTGTGACAGCCAGGTTAATGAAAACATTTTAAAGGGTCATCCTTTCTGTTTAGGGAACTTTTGTTTATGGCATCGTTCGTCCGAATCATGAAATATGTTAACAAAAGCATGTAATATTTTTCAAAAGGTTGTATGAGCTGTTATTGATTCCCAGTGATAAATGGGTTTATCGAACGTTCCTTAAATGAGGAAATTGCTATTTTTGTCAGATATGATAAAAAAACGAAGTACCGGTGTCGACCGCCTTACCAGCATCTCAAAATTCAGATAGACCCAAAAATTAGCTGCATTCGAAGCTGGCACCTTGGTTAGCAATTTGAATCAAATCCTTTTATTCGTTATTTTTTGGACTTTATTTTATTTGATGTATTATCAGTATTTGCTTGGCCTAGGATCCAAAATTCTCAAATCCACATGTGTAAATCTGAGCTTCCCGGGTATGGGTTTGGCATCTGTACGATGCAACTTTTTCTCCTGTGTACAAGCGAACCCAATTTAACGCAGAAATTGTGGCCTCAGTTTCATTGTTTAAACCTCTTAATATTGCCTTTGCTGCAGAATTCTTCATTAGAGTATCCATATAATCTTTTGAGGTTTCAAAAAGGACCATGCTGTCTACAACAGAATACTAATCACGTTGCCATGCTAAGTTTGCTTTTTTACTTCTGTTTGTACAGGATGAAAAGTTGAAGAAGCTGATCAACCAATATGGCAAAAATGACTGGCGATTTATAGCCAGTAATTTCTCTGTAAGTATCTTTAATTGTGGCTTGAAGGTGGTCGTTCTTTCCCTGGTTCTTCATGAGTAAAGCTGAAAAATCTTCTGACCTACATATTAATTACATAAGCACATGCACCCAGACACACTTGTGTGCAGCCTCACTAGACCCATATTTGAGTGCAATGAATAAGCAAAGTTAAAAACAGAAAACTATTTAAGACTCAGAATAGCAGAAGTAGGCTTTCTTCATGTAAATGTGTTAGTTCTTTGAGAAAAATGAGATAATTTAATATATTCTAAACTTGAATTTTTTTTTCAGTTTTCTCTTAAATCTTGTTTGTCTTGTTTATTTCAAAAATTTAAATTAAAAAATTGGCTTTGGATTGGTGGTGGATTGTACTTGATATTTCTTACTTTAGACTGAGTATAAAATTTAAGTATATCTTATTTTTAGGATGTAAATGGTTTTCAATTTGTTCTTAAAAATTTATTTTGAGCTTACCAAAATAATTCAGCTGAAACTGATGGTAAAGAATAAAAATGAAGGTAGCTGAGGTTAAATAATAGAGAATGGTTTTGAGAGAGCTTTCTTGGGTAAGAAGGATGATATGTTGGATGGAGAATTTCAGAGTAAGACAGCGATAGTTGCTGTCTTTCTGAAGGATGATGATGGTGACCAGAGGAAATTTTGTAGTACTGTAAAAGAACAGCATCATGATGCCATGTAGAATTTGTAATCCAGAGTGAAGATATAAATTTAATACATTGGTTAATTATAGGCTAGTGCATGAGTATAAGAATAGAGAAACGTTGTTGCAGTTGTATGGGGTGTTGGTGAGACCACATCTGAAGCAGTGTGTCCAGTCTGGGATGAAAGGATTGAAGTGTGAGGAGAGATTAAACCATTTGGGTTAATACTCTGTGGAGTTTAGAAGGATAAGAGGGGATCTGATCAAGGTATATAAAATTTTAAAAGGGATTGATGAAGTAAATGTAGGCCAAATGTTTCCTGTTACAGGGAAGTCGAGAACAAGAGGTCACAGGTATAAGTTGAGAGGCGGTAGATTTAGCACTGAGATGAGGAGGGACTACTTCTTGCAGAGGGTGGTAAATTTGTGGGAACTTGCTGCCCCGTAGCGCAGTGGAGTCTGAATCATTGAATGATTTCAAGAAGGTGATAGATATATTTCTAATTAAAAAGGGATGTAGGGAACAGGTGGGGGTGGATTTGAGTCCAGGGAGAGATCAGCTGTGGTCTGATTGAATGGTGGAGCAGGCTTGAAGGAGTTGAATTTGCCTACTTCTCCTAATTCCTATGTTCCTATACTCCACAAAGATGAGTTGATGGGTAAATGCAACATAATGCAAGATGGAATAATAGCATCTGAGTTTTTGGCAAGTTAAAATTTTTGTAGAATGGAACTTGGAGAGCATTGAGAAAAACTTTGCAAAAGTCAAGCCTGAAGTAACAAAAGAATGGCTGAGGATGTCAGTATCAGTATGGCGAGTGAATGGTAGAGGCAGCTGCTTTTATGATGGAAATAAGCAGTTTTGGCACAAGCAGCATATGGGTTTGAAGTTTAGCTCGATGTTGAACAAGCTGCGATTGCGTGTGTAGTATAAGTTCAACTAGAGCAGGCAAGCAGGTAGAATGGTGGAGTCATTGGAGAGGTTAAGAGTGTGAAATTTCTGGTAAAAGCTGAACAGAATCGATTTGGTCTTTGTGTTAAGTTGCAGGAAGTTATGACTTATCTGTAGCTTGATATGAGAGAAGTAATTTGACTGCACAGTGGTGGTGGTGGAGTCACCAATGGCTTTAAGAGAGACAGAGCTGGGTGTTGTCAGTGTACATGCAGAAACTGACCCTGTGCTCGACAATAGTTGAGAGGCAACAAATAAGTGGAATAGGAAGAGGCCAAGGATGGAATTTTGGAGGTGTCGAAAGATATTGTAAAACGAAACTAAACAAAGCTGAACTTCCTGTCCTCTGTATAATGTGTGTTTTTTGTCATGATTCTACTGCAGAACCGAACTGACCTTCAGTGCCAGCATAGATGGCTGAAGGTTCTGAATCCAGAGCTTGTGAAGGGGCCGTGGACGAAGGAAGAAGATCAGAAGGTAATAAAGTACAAATTGATGAAACTGTAAAGCTTATAGAAACATTGAAACTAGAAGCAGGAGTAGGCGATATGGACCTTCAGGTCTGCACTGCCATTCATTTTGGTCATGGCAGATCATTGAATTCAATATCCTGATCCCTTAACCCCCGAGAGCTACATTTAATTTCTTCTTGAAACCAGACAATGTTTTGGCCTCAACTGCATTCTGTGATAATATGGTAATGGATTTTTGTAAGTCCTTGAGTGTATAGTTTATTTTTATTCCTGTAGCTAATATGTTTAAAATGTTATTATAATCTGTTTATAATGGTTTTATATAAAACAGAAACTCAGTACCACTGAAGATTTGGATTTATAACTGATTCCTTATATGGTGCCAGTCTCCCTTTTCCTTTCAGTAAATTATGTAAAATGCTAAGCATAGGTTATGTTCAAGGTTATGCAGTAGGGTGAGGAATGGGAACACTGGACAGAAAAATCACCTGGCTTTTCTTCCTGATTGCTGTGCCTAACTGCAACAATACTGACAAAAGGGCTGAGATCAGGTTGTTAATCTCGTAATTTGTATTCTTTGGCATGATGTACAAAGAACATTTAAAAGAAATATACACATTTACTGAGTTACATAGCCCATTAAACAGAGAGCTGGGTGAATGAACTGATCTTTGACTCCTTTTCTTTAATTTAGGTAATTGAATTAGTTCAGAAGCATGGGCCAAAACGTTGGTCGTTGATTGCTAGACATCTAAAAGGTAGACTTGGCAAACAGTGTCGTGAGCGTTGGCACAATCATCTCAATCCTGAGGTTAAGAAGTCATCTTGGACTGAAGAGGAGGACAAAATTATTTATGAAGCGCACAAGATCCTTGGCAACCGCTGGGCAGAGATTGCAAAACTGCTCCCAGGGAGGCAAGTGTTCCATTTGATCTTGTCAACAGTGTGCTAGGAATGAGTATTTCTTTCTTAGTTTGTTTTCTGCTGGATTTGAAATTAGCAGTAGCTGAAACATCCAGACAATGAATATCTGGATTTTTGCAAAGCTGTTCATCCATACTTTGTTGCCTAATGTTTGTTTGTTTAATAGCTCTGCTCCTACATGCTGTAACTGTTGCACAGACAAACACTTTTAAAGAGTACTGTAGAAATATTGGCCTCTAGTTTCCCATAGGCTTTGAAAGTATCATTTTCACTGGATTAGAGACCAGAGGAAGGTGGCATATTGAAAGGAATTGAGTAAAGAAATACAGCAGAGGGAAAGGAATGCCCAGAAGCATGGATTGGGGAAGAAAGAAGAAAATAGCAATAACTTCTATCCAACCAATAAATTCATACTATGTTACAGTGCAAACGTCAAGGCTGAAGAATTTGCAACCATCTTCAGCCAGAAATGCTGGGTGGATGATCCATCTCCGCCTCCTCTTATGGCCCCCAGCATCACAGATGCCAATCTTCAGCCAGTTAGATTCACTCAACGTGATATAAAGAAACAGCTGAGGGCGCTGGATGCTGCAAAGGGCCTGAAGACTTGTGCTCCAGAACTAGCAGTGCCCTAGCCAAGCTGTTCTAGTACACTGTCTTCTACCTGACAATGTGTCCTGTCCACAAAAGCAGCGCAAACCCAACATGGTCAATTGTTGCCCCATCTTTCTATGCATTAGCAAAGTGAAGGAAGATGGTATCAGAGCAATAAACTGTTCCCTGATACTCAGTTTGGATTCAGCCAGTGCCACTAAGTGCCTGACCTCATTATAGCCTTGGTCCAAACTTGGACAAAAAGTTGAACTCCAGAAGGGAGGTAAGGGTGACTGCCCTTGACATTAAGGCAGCATTTAACTGACTGTGGAATCGAGGAGTTCTGGCAAAATTTGAGTTAATAGAAATCGAGAAGAAAACTCTATTGGTTGGGGTCATGCCAAGCACAAAGAAAGGTGATTATTGGAGGCAGTCTGTCAGTCCCAGCATATCGCTGCAAGGGTTCCTTAGGGTAGTGCCCTCAGCCCAATCATTATCTGATGCTTCATCAATGACCTCGCCTCTATCGTAAAGTCAGAAGTGTGGATGATTGCTTATGATGTGCACAAGGTTCAGCAGCATTTGTCAGTCCTCAGTTACTGAAACAGACCATGTTTTTATGCAAGACTGGGACAACATTAAGGCCTGGGCTGATAAAGTGCAAGTAACATTAGTAATATTTGTGCCAGACAACTGCCGGACATATCTCCAACAAGGGAGAGTTTAACCACCTTTCCTTGATATTCAGTGAACATATTATCACTGGGTCCCCCAGTGGCAACATTCTGGGAGTTGCCATTGACTAGAAACTGAACTGAATAAGTACTACGGCAATAGGAGTACGTCAGAGAGTAGAAATTCTTACTGCTCTGAATCCCCAAACCCTACCTCCCATTTTCTAGGCACAAGTCAGGAATGTGGAATATTCTCCACTCTCCTGGATGATCATGGCTTCATCAAGACTCCAAAAGCTCAGTGTCATTCAGGACAAAGCAGTTCGCTTGATCAGCCCTCCGTTCCTGACTTGACACATTTATTCCCTCCATAATGACTCACAGGGCAGGATTTGCTGGCTGTTCCTGCAGACAGTATCATCCAGTCCTGTTGGCAGGACCATCCTATCCCAGCGATTGTGAGTCCCTGCTACAGGTACAAGTATGTATTTCAGCTTGTAAAGCTTTTATGAATATTGTCTAGACAAAGTCTGTGTTCCAAGAGTTCCCATTGAGGTTAGTTTTAAAAAAACTTGTACATGGCTTTATAGGGAGACATTAGACCTGAAATTCCTGCCACTGCAAGTATGGTCAGACAGACAGAATGACTAACAATCTGACAGTGTTAACCCATCTCAGCACACAAGGATGGATCATCAGTATAAAAGGGGTCCACACTACTTACTGATTTTTGCTCTGTGTTTGCTGTCTGTGGGAGCCCCAGAAAATTTGAGCATTTCTGTATCAGTTGCACAGGCTGTTATGAAAAGGTTCTATAGTAAAAGAATGGACCCACAGTTGCTCTGTTGCCACTTTCCTAATGGCCTTGTGATTTCCACAAAAAACAGCACCAGGCTTCTATTTCCATATTCCCAAGTACATCTCTGAAGTTTGGCATTATTTAAAAGTTTGATCAGATTTCAGGAACTCCAAGATAACTGTTGCTTCGCTATTTAATTTAACCTAATCACTAAGTAGTGACTTTTTTTGAAATGATAGAACGGACAATGCTGTAAAGAACCACTGGAACTCAACTCTGAAAAGGAAGGTGGAAGTGGAAGGATACTTGCAAGATGGTAACCAGAAGATGCCGATGTTTTTATTCACTCATTCAGAGGATGGTGAAATCCAATGTTTCAGGACCAAAATGACTCAGGTTTGTTTTCTTTTAAACGTTCATTCAGGGATTCATACTGGATTCAAGTTTTATTGATTTTGCAAGAGGTGCTCCCTGTGCAAGATAAAAGCCGGTGATATCAGAAGTTCTACTTAACCAGGAAACTAATTATTTTGAAAAATAAATTGATATTTTCAATATTAGGATAAATTAGAAATCAGAGTTGTTTGTAAAATGTTTCAGTTGTTTTTCTTTAACTTATGTGCGTATTTTTGCTATCCTCTACTAGATACTCTTTAATTGCTCATCTTGAAGATAGTGAAATCCAGTGTTTCAAGACCATTTTATAGCTACTCTCATGATCCCAGAATGGGCCAAAGTGCTTTACACCTTTACTGTTTTGGTGGTATTAGTTGAGACATAAGTATTAGCCAGGTCACGGAAGAACTGCAGTACTTTGCTCTGATACCATTTTCCTTCACTTTGCTAATCACTGAGGGTGATTTAATAGTTTGGATCAGGAATTGGCTAGCTGATAGAAGACAGAGGGTGGTGGTTGATGGGAAATATTCAACCTGGAGTTCAGTTACTAGTGGTGTGCCTCAGGGATCTGTTTTGGGGCCACTGCTGTTCGTCATTTTTATAAATGACCTAGATGAGGGTGTAGAAGGATGGGTTAGTAAATTTGCTGATGACACCAAAGTTGGAGGAGTTGTAGACAGTGAGGATGGATGTTACAGTCTGCAGAGGGACATAGATAAGCTGCCGAGCTGGGCTGAGAGGTGGCAAATGGAGTTTAATGTGGAAAAGTGTGAGGTAATTCACTTTGGTAAGAGTAACAGGAGTACAGAATATAGGGCTAATGGAACGACTCTTGGTAGTGTCGACGAGCAGAGAGATCTTGGTGTACATGTGCATAGATCCCTGAAAGTTGGCACCCGGGTTGATAAGGTTGTCAAGAAGGCGTATGGTGTGTTAGCTCTTATTGGTGGAGGGATTGAATTTCGGAGCCGTGAGATCATGTTGCAACTGTACAAAACTCTGGTGCGGCCGTACTTGGAGTATTGCGTACAGTTCTGATCGCCGCGTTATAAGAAAGATGTGGAAGCATTGGAAAGGGTGCAGAGGAGGTTTACCAGAATGTTGCCTAGTGTGGTGGGAAGATCTTATGAGGAAAGGCTGAGGGACTTGAGGTTATTTTCATTAGAGAGAAGAAGGTTAAGAGGTGACCTAATTGAGGCATACAAGATGATCAGAGGGTTAGATAGGGTGGACAGTGAGAGCCTTTTTCCTCGGATGGTGATGGCTAACACAAGGGGACATAGCTTTAAATTGAGGGGTGGTAATTATAGGACGGATGTCAGAGGTAGGTTCTTTACTCAGAGGGTAGTAAGGGCATGGAATGTCCTGCCTGCAGTGGTTGTGGACTCGCCAACTTTAAGAGCGTTCAAATGGTCAGTGGATAGGCATATGGCTAACATTGGAATAGTTTAGATTAGAGGGTTATTAGATTCGTTCCACTGGTCGGTGCAACATCGAGGGCCGAAGGGCCGTGCTGCGCTGTTATGTTCTATGTACTTTCCGTCAGATGTACCGTAATAGCTTTTACGTTCATCCTGGCAAAGTGTATGGCCCACCGCATCATCCAGCTGACATGTTTCAACATGAGCCAAATCCTTAGCCAAGCTGTTCTAGTACAGCCAGCCTGACACTGGAAGAATGCTCATGTTTTGTCCTGATCATGAAAAGCAGGACAATTGAATCCAGCCAGTTATAGTCCCAGCACTCTACTCTTGATCATCAGCAAAATGATCCAGAGGTGAGGTGTGTATGACTGCCCTTAATGTCAATGCAGCATTTAACAAAGTGCAGCAGCAAGCAACTCAAAAATGTCAATGGGAAAAAAATCAATAGGATGTTTCTTTTTTTAAGCAAAAATAGGTAAATCTATCTTTCTTATCATGATCCTGCCAAAAAAAATTTTCCAGCAAGATTGGATTTAATTTCTTTGGCCTGTCTTCCTAGCACAGTAGCACAGTGGTTAGCACTGCTGCTTCACAGCTCCAGGGACCTGGGTTCAATTCCTGGTTTGGGTCACTGTCTGTGTGGAGTTTGCACTTTCTGCTCATGCCTGTGTGGGTTTCCTCCAGGTGCTCCAGTTTCCCCTCTGAGTCCGAAGATGTGTGGGTTAGGTGCCATGCCAACATTGCCCCTTAGTGTCCTGAGATGCGTAGGTTAGAGGGATTAGTGGGTAAATATGTAGGGATATGGGGGTAGGGCCTGGGTGGGATTGTGGTCGGTGCAGACTCGATGGGCCAAATGGTCTCTTTCTGCACTGTAGGATTTCCATAATTCTAAGTTTTATGAAAACAGCCCCATATTGCTAACCTCCCTGAACAGTTTTCAGTTAAGAATATTCAGTGCAAGCCTTCAGCTTGAGAGCGCTGTTCCTATAGGACTGGAAGCTACTTTTTTTTTTAAAAGTGTTTATCTGGATCATTTGAATGCATTCAAAACATAACTGTAATATGATCTTGCTTTTATTTCTTTCAGCCTTCGTCAAAACCTGAACCTGTTGCTGTCGAAGCAGTTCCACAGCCGCCACCTGTTACTATAAAGCAGGTTATTCACTTTTTTTTAAATAGATTTTACAATTTATTGTAGTCTTAACGCCAACTAGCCTTTAAAATTTAATACAGTTTTGTGGGTTTTATTTGTACACTTAAGCATTTTTGGCTACAATTTTATTTGGTAAATACCCTGTGCATCTATGTTCTTATGTTTCATGTGTTTAATTCTAGTTTACAATAGCATCAGGAGTTCACAAAGTAAAACTCCAGTTATGCTACAGGTACTTGAAATCAATATTCATAAGCCACAATCCATAGGCAACCAATCTCTATTATGATGTTCAGTGATTGAATTTCCTAGGCATTCAGCTGCAGCAACAGTAGCTCTGAATACGGTTTTGAAGTGTGCTAGTACCAATGTTCTCTAGCGGCAACATTTTAATGCTAGGGGATCAGATTAGGAGGGTGTGCTCCTAACTTTGAATGGAATTCTTTTATTTTATCAGGAGATTCAGTAAGCCACATGAGTTTTTTAAAATTTCAGCTTCTCTCTAACCTGCGCAGCAACCAATGTTGACTTTAGGAGAAGGTCTCTCTCACTACATGTAATTTAGAACATTTAGCTGTGAGATGACAATCTTGAGTTCCACCGCTAGATTTCTTGTCACTGTATGTCTAAAACTGCTTTGCATCGAAGCAAAAATGGCACAATTATAGCATTCTCAATTACATTTATGTAAGTGATAAGTAGTCTGAAATCTGTGTTTTTCTTAAATCTGGCTTTTATCTGTGTCTTTGAGTTTTCTGAGTTACTAGTGCAGAACTATGGACTGACCTGGCACTGTTGTATTGCACATTGCATTGATGGAACTCCAGTTGCATGTTGTTGTCATTTGATTCTTGTCACCTTTTATATACAGAATTCAAACAGCTGATCACTTGCTGACCCTGGATAGTTTAAATGCACTTTACTTATGTGAAGGATCCATATATAATTTTGTTAAATCATTCTTTAATCCCAGTAAGTGCCAGTGTCATATCTGTGACACATATCCACATTGCCTACGTTGGCTTTCGCATCTTTGCAGTACCTATTTAATACATAAAATTTCAAACAGGTTTTCTGATAATCTACATTTTACCGTGTCAATCGTAGCTATTGCTAGCTACCATAGGGTATGTACTCATACAGATTGTTATTAAACTTGTTCTCTTGTTACATGTGTAAACACATTTTATATGCAGACTGTTTACAGAATCACAGAATTACTACAGCATAGAAGAAGATCATTTAGCCCATCATGTCTGCATCATGACCTAGTGCCGTTCCCCAGCCATTTCCGGCTTTCCTTGCACATTGGCCGGAATAATAGGAGGGATTACTATTTAAAGCGCGAAAAGTTGCAGCATGCTACAGTGCAGAGGGACTTGGGGGTCCTTGTGCATGAGTCGCAAAAACCCAGTCTGCAGGTGCAGCAGGTGATCAAGAAGGCAAATGGGATGCTGGCCTTTATAGCGAGGGGGATAGAATATAAAAGCAGGGAGGTCTTGCTGCAACTGTACAGGGCATTGGTGAGGCCGCAGCTGGAGTACTGTGTGCAGTTTTGGTCGCCGCACTTGCGCAAGGATATTTTGGCCTTGGAGGGAGTGCAGAGGAGGTTCACTAGGCTGATACCGGAGATGAGGGGGTTGGACTATGAAGAGAGACTAAATAGACTGGGTCTGTACTTGTTGGAGTTTAGAAGGATGAGGGCGGATCTTAGAGACGTATAAGATAATGAGGGGGATGGATAGGGTAGAGGTAGAGAGATTCTTCCCGCTCAGAAAGGACAACAGGACTAGAGGGCACAGCCTCAAGATAAGGCGGGGGGTGAGGGGGGTGCAGTTTAGAATAGAGTTGAGGAGCAACTTCTTCACTCAAAGGGTGGTGAATCTTTGGAATTCTCTGCCCGTTGAAGTGGTGGAGGCTACCTCGCTAAATATATTTAAGACACGGGTAGATAGGTTTTTGGTAGGCAAGCAAATTAAGGGTTATGGATAGAAAGCGGGAAAGTGGAACTGAGCCACTTCGGATCAGCCATGATCTTGTTGAATGGCAGGGCAGGCTCGAAGGGCTAGATGGCCTACTCCTGCTCCTACTTATGTTCTTATGTTCACATTGTTTCTATTCAAATAATCATCTAATGACCTCTTGAATACTTCCATTGATCCTGTCTCCACCACACTTTTTCAGGCAGAACGTTCCAAATGTGAACCACTCACTGTGTGGAAAAGGTTTTTTTCTCGCATCTTCTTTTGCGAATCGCTTTAAATCTATGCCCTCGTGTTCTTGATCCTTGGACAAGTGGGATCAGTTTTTCCTTATTACTCTATCCAGTGCCCTCATGAGTTTGAACATCTGTATCAAATCTCCACTTAGCCTGTCCAAGGAAAACAGTCCCAACTGTTCCAATCTATTCTCATACGTGAAGTTTCTCATCCCTGGAACCGTTCTTCTACACTGTTTCCAATAAATTCACATTCTTCCTATAGTATGGCACCCAGAACTGTACACACTGTTCCAGCTGAGGTTTAACTAGTGTCTCGTATAAGTTCAGAGTAACCTCCTTACTCTTGTACTCTATGCCGTATTAATAGAGTCCAGAATAAGCTTTGTTAATAAAGCTTAATTAGTAAAAGTTTTATAAGCTTTATTAACTGCTCTCTTCACGTGTCCTGCCACCTTCAATGTTTCAAACAAATTTTATGCTTTACAATTGTGATAGGCTCCCATTTTGTTCAGTGTTCCAGAAACTGCAAATGCTTATTTTAAAATAATTCAAAATTGCATTTAAAACTCTCATATTATCTTGTTTAAGAATTTTGGTAAATTTTTTGCCAAAAAGTGCTGAACAACTTAATAAGCAACTAGAAATCTAGTTCTTTGATGTTTCCATGTTATGTTTAATGGTTTTGCCAGTTTACCTATTCAATAACAACAATCACAAGATAGTTACAGAAAGGAAGACTGCTGATAGATTCGTTCAGAAAAATCCGCACACGCATACATTTCTTAGAAGATTCTAATTTGTTGATCACTTTTAGTGTGAAGACGTTCCTGGTATCCATCCATCCTAAATTTGCCATTTGTAATTATGTGCTCATTCTCACTGTCCAAGTAGCACTTTGGGGAAAAAAGGTAGACAGTGAACTCAGCAGACCTGGCAGCTTCTGTGAAGAGAGGAGCAGAGTTAAAGTTTCAAGTCCACCGTAACTTTTCTTCAGAACTGAGAGACATAGATATGTGATGGGCTTTATACTGTTGAAAAGGGGGAGGGTCATGTAAAATAAAAGGGAAGACCATGGATGGTTTAGAGGGTGGGGTAGATTAAATACCCATGGTGTCATGGAATAAAAGCAAAGGGGGTGGTAATAGTTGTCGTAAAGCAACAAAGCATAGGTCCAGAGTAAAAACAGAAAATACCAGATAAACTGAGCAGGTCTGGCAGCATCTATGGAGAGAAGCAGAGTTAACTTTTCGGATCTAAATGATCCTTCTACAGAATTGTTCTGTTTTAAGATTTCCAGCGTATGAACAACTAGAAACCTTATTCTTTGATGTTTCAATGTTGTGTTTAATATTTTTGTCAGTTTAACTATTCCATTACAACAATCATAAGATAATTGCAGATGGGGAAGACTGCTGATAGATTCATTCAGAAAAACCTGCATATTTGTACACGCGCGCGCATACACATGTTTCTTAGAAGATTTTAATTCGTTGATCACTTTTTGTGTGAAGATCTTTCTGGTATCCATCCTAAATTTGCCATTTATTAGTTTGAAACTATGTGCCCTTGTCTCACTCTCCAACCCGAACTCTGGATTAGATGGTGGCTAGTGCTGGAAAACTTAGTGGACCATCCAGCTTTTGTATTGGCCAAGAGCTGGTGTTAAAAGCAGAATAAAGATCTACTCAGTCTGAAAGCAAAGAGTGGTACTTAGCAAAATAAAATTCAAAAAGGGGGCAGAGTTCAAGGTATGAAGTTGCCAAACTCTGTGTTGGATCCAGAAAACTATAACCTGCCTAGTCTACAGTTGAGATGCTGTTCCACCACTTTGTATTGGAACTTTGTGGCAGGTCAAGGATAGGAATCAGAGTTTGAGAGCAGAGTAGTGAATTGAAATGATGAGTGACTGGAAGGTTGGAATCATGCTTGTGGATGGAACCTCTGTTCAGCCCAGTCTGTTTTTGTCTCCCCCGTGATGACGAGACTGCATTGTGAGCAGCAAATACTGTAGAGCTAATTGAAAGAAGTAGAAGTAAATCGTTGCTTTATCTGGAAGGACTGTTTATGGTCTTGGACAGTGAGGAGAAAGGTGATAAAGGAGCAGCTGTTACATCCACAATTACATAGGAAAGGTGCCTTGGGAAGTGGATGAGATATTGGGGATGTTGACCAGCATGTTGCTGAGCAAGTGGTCACTTCAGAATGCTGGTGGGGATGGGATAATATGTATGCTGAAGGTGGCAGAAATGGCAGAGGAAGAATCTTTCATACGGAAGATAATAGAGTGGAAAGTGAGAACAGAGGGAACCCTGTCATGTTCTGCAAGGAAGGAAAAGCAGTGAGGGCAGAAATGCGAGAAGTGGTCAGGCACTGTTGAGGGCCCAGTCAACCACAGTCTGAGTGTGGAGGTGAAGGTAATGGAAGAGAAGTTCAATGTCATGCTGACCCAAATTCTTTGAGATGCAGACATAATGGGAATGAGTCCTTTGCTAAGCGCAGATTGTTCAGCTTCAGAAAGGGAAAGGTCAGCAGGTATAGTGACAACACAATGAGAATTGGGATTAGAATAAGGGATGAGGTCAGAGGGGAAGGATGGGGTGGAAGGATTTGGAAGGGCATCAGTACCCCATTGTTATTGGAACTAGCATTCCTTAATACCTGAAAGGAAGAGATGAAGAATGAAATGAAACTGGGAGCCAAGACGGCCCTGAAGGAGGAAATGTGGCTGTGAAAACAAGTCTTGATAAATGTCTTATCAAATATTAGAAAGGAAATGGATAGCAACGAATGCAAACCAGGTGAAAGAGACAAACGCAAATCCAATCAGGGAGAAGAGTTGAACTACTTCTTCAAGGAAGAGAAGTGGTGGTGGATTGAACACTGAAATAAAAGCAAGGCACGCAGAGAGTGAAGATTTGAATTCTTTAAGTTGGAAAAACTCAGCAGGCCTGGCTGCATTTGTGGAGTGAGAGACAGTTAACATTTCAAGCCTAATACCCGTGAAGAGAGAAACTCTGGATTCTGAAACTTAGCATTCTGCATTGCCTTTATGTTTTCTCAACTATCCAATATAAAATGATCCTGTAGTCACTTCCTTTGCAAGCCCAAGTTTTCCTGTTTTTTTTCATAACCTTGACATTTGGATTAGCCTGATGGCACTTCTCTGCACTATCCCAGTGTAGTGCAGCATTCATGCACGGGTGGAACAAGGATGGGCTATGAGGGTCATCCTGCGTATCAAAGGCTTGAGTGAAGGATTTGAAAAGCCCAGGTTTTTCAATGTGAAATGGAAGCACCTGCAAGGTCATCTTCTGCATCTATACATGAAGATCGCAGAAAATCTTGATAGGAAATAAATATTGCCAGAGAATATATTTCGGTTGGCCATTTTTCAGTGATTCCTCGAGTTTAAATGGCTTATTTAATTCATTGTGCACTTCACCCAAGATCAATCTTTGACTTGTAAATCCTTGGTAATTCCTTTTGCGCGTTGACCTTTTTCCTATTGACAGCTGGAGGACAGTATTGCCAGTTGGTTAGGCAATCTCCTCAAGGATAACACTATGCTTGGTGATCAAGGGCTTTCGGGTACTTCTGAAACTCAGCAAGAACAATGTATTTCTGATTAATCCTAGGAACCTAACCAGCCTACAGAAGAGGCTTCTGGCAGCATGTTCCTGATTGTAGATTCTGGGACAAGATTTTCTCCGCAGTCAACCCCTGAATTCTCTGAGCCCCTGGAGCTAATCAAATGTGTAAGTTCTGTGACATGCTGTGAAAGCAGTCACTCTTGTATTGTGTGTTAGTCTTTCAGTTTTCAACATAGGAATGTTTCCTCTCAAATCCATATCAGGCTCGGTTAATTTTCATTGCATTTGCAAAAGCCCTTCTACAAACACGTGAATTAGGACCATTTGGCCACATGAGCCTCCTCCGCCATTTGATAAAATCATTGCTGATCTGAGTGACCTCAGCTCAACTTCCTGTCTACCCCTACACTCATTGGTTCTCTTGTTAATTAAGAATTTTCTAACTTAAACCTTTAAAAATGTTCAATGACCCAACATTCACTGCTCTTTGGGAAGAGAATTCCACTTAATAATGACATTCCAGACAAAAAAATTCATGTCAGCATCTTAAGTGGGCTGCCCATTATTTTTAAACTGTGTCATTGAGTTTCAGTATCTTCTACGAGAAGATGCATCCTCTTGGCATCCACCATGTTAAGTCCCCTCATGACCTTCTATGCATCAATAAGATTGTCACTCATTCTTCTAGGACTCCAATGTATACAAGCCCAAGCCCAACCTCTGGCTATTAAATAGATGCTGTGTGTTGTTAAAGTTGTGTAGTGACCTCTTTTTGAATTTCTAACAGTTTATTTCATCATAATTAATCTTTCTCTATCACACCTGATTCAACCTAAACATCTATGAATGCTGGCCATTCCTGGAGCTCTTATGATTCAAAAACATATTTGTAATGGTCCCCGTAGTTGAATAGCAAGGTGAAGCTCTCTTTGAGACACAGTGAATAATAGCTTACCTGAGGACTGGGGTATCTGCCATCTTCAGATTTGAGATTTCCATCTGAGTTGGAAGAAGGACTCAGAAAATGATTTAATGCAGCGGGAGAGAATGAACAAACTTCACATCTTCCCTCAAAGACCCTTGAAATATTTAAATTAAAGAGAAGATGGGGAACTATTGATCTTAACCACAGCCCTGCCCTCGTGCAAATGTTTGCTTCCATATCGGAGGATTTTGGGTACTTGACTTTGTAACTTACCAGCTCCGTTAATGGTCGAGAAACAGAATAGCCCTGTCAGAGAGTCCAGAAACCTGAGTGGAAATAGTGTTGACTTCCCCTTCCCTCTATTGAGTCCCCAAAACTTGTTTCTGGGGGCTGGGGTCCCATATCAAACTTCACCCTTCTCTCCCTCAGGCTGCAAAAATCATTTTGTTTTGAGTTGGGGGAAAGGTGTGGTGGTGGTGGAGGAAAGAGAGGAGCTTATGTTGGATAACATCTCCATCAGCTTGCACTGAAGAAAATTAACTGAAGAAATTCAGCATTCCAGGGACTTCAAAGGTCCAACATTTTGCAGAGTTCCTTCAACTGTAGTGCATTAAATGCAACGACAGGCACTCCCTCACTAACATTTAAGTTAGTGCGATGTGTTGACATCAGAGATCTGTGGCCATCTAGGGCTGACTGTTGTCAGAGCAACTGGTGAGGGTTGACAATGTGGATCATGAATTGATCTGCAGGAATTACATTTCAAACATCTTGGATTATTCCTAGTAGTATTTGATTAGTCCTGTGTATTGAGTTCCAGGTATTTGTATCAGTTTGTTTCTTCTTATTTAATTGACAATTTTATTGCTACTTTGGACAAAGTACTTGCTTCTATTTCACTTGCTTGTTTGAAATAAGAAGGCTAAGCCTCTTACGTAAAAAATCAAAAGATTAAACAAAAGAGCAGCAGTTTTGTCCAAACCAAATTATACCTGCAAGCTTGAGAAGTTACAGTTGTTTTACCTTGGGGAAATAATTCAAATGTAGTTCAGTTC
Organism: Carcharhinus amblyrhynchos; assembly: GCF_965287045.1. NCBI lineage: Eukaryota > Metazoa > Chordata > Chondrichthyes > Carcharhiniformes > Carcharhinidae > Carcharhinus > Carcharhinus amblyrhynchos. Next base: position 14,164,839 of record NC_137339.1, read on the forward strand.
TGATAGTGTTTTACTTAACCATTTCTAGTGATTAAGATGACTGAAGCCGATGATTAAGAGGAAATTGCACAGAAAAATGTCCAAGTTCTTTTGATTGCAATTATTGTTTCTCAATGTTATCAGTGGTGGACAGATAAAAGTTGAAATATTTTGGGCATATGGTATGAAGCAGTGGTTAAAAATTATTTGCACCACTGTGTAATAATAACTGAATGCTCTTTTGAATAGGTATTTCCCCAATATATTTCATATTTATTGTGTTCAAAGTTTCAATAATGACTCATTATTTTGAATTTAAAGTATATAAGCTACCAAATTAACTTATTCACGCATAAATGTTTAAACATCTGTGACATTTGCATTGGGTTAGTGTGGAAGAATGAATATCACAATATAAAACATCTTCCGTCTGATATTGGGTAAAAATCCTACCTGTTTATAAATGGTATTACTGATTTGTCTTTTTCACTCATCACACGCCACTAAGTCTAGTGATCACTTCCTGTCCCACAGCTTTTGGTTGGATTTTGATGTATAGCACTGGCTTTCTACCTCAGTCCTTAGAGTGTACATGGGGGCCTGAATGGCTGCCAGCTGTGCTGTAAATGTACCTTAATTTCAGTGTAAATTATACATCCAATTCTAATCTTACTGGAAGTTGAAAGAGTGATTCTGCTGGCAGGACAATCTCTGATTCAACTGAAATGGCCTTATTAATTGTGCCTATTCTCCATACTTAAGGACCCAGATGCATGGTCTGATCTGTCATGCTTTGACTTGCCGGAGGATCTCATCAAACAGACTCCCGATAAGACTGCGCAGTCGACTTTGACAGAATACCGCATTGACGCGAATACCATCTCTGACCTGAGCAGAAGTGCAAAGAAGGGTGAACTCATCCCCATGATTACCTCTCCAGTTGCAGGAAGCTTCAGTACACCGCCAACAATCCTGAGGCGCAAGAAGAAAACAAAAATTTCTCTGTCACCGGTTAATGATAGCAGCTGTGGTAATAGTTTTGCATTCTTTGAAAACAGTACCAGTAGCAGCATGACTCCAAAAAGTACTCCAGTAAAGACCTTGCCCTTTTCACCATCACAGGTAATATTGCATTACTGAACACTTTTTCTGCATTCAGGTTGACTTGTAGAAAAATATAATGTTTTCTTGACCTTGGATCACCCAGCCTGTTCAACCATAAATCACTGCTAAATAATTGTATAATATTGATAAAGACTAATGATTTAAATGACCTGTTATTTTATTTACTAAACCAATGATGCATTCCCCTACCCCTTTTGTCTGCTATCTTTTTGCCCTTTTTCAATCTCAGTCACACTTTCTCAATAACGAAGAGAAAAGTATCTGGTGCTTGGCCTCTGCCAATGCCCCTGTTGAAAGCAATATTTCAAACTCCACACTCTAATTTAACCCTTTCTGCAAGAAAACACTTCTTCATTCAGTGCTCCCCCTTGACACCAAGTTTGAGATCAGAAACTTATTATTCGAGATAATAGCTGATTTTTGTTGTGGTAGGAATTCTCAATGAGAAAACGACCAAAGGCAAGATTCCCTAGGGGGAAAAAATACCTCTCTAACATGTGGTCATTTTCTACATCTTTTGCTTTTCACAAACAGCTAGCTCAAGTCCACAGCCTGTCAGCCCACTTCCCTTGAGCTCTTCCAGCATTTATGCTAATATTGTCTATGTTGCATCTGCTTCTTTTCCTCTGGAAAGTAGTTTAAATTCAAGAGAAACAAACAGTCATAGTCTGTATCAAAAATGTACTTGAGCTGGGGTTAAGGGACAGGTTTACATGTGGTTGCCCAGATCCTCCCCATAATTTTAATAAGAGACTCATTGGATTTTGTCCAAAGCCCAAGTCGCCAATTACTACTTTTATTTAAAAAATCCAACATGCTACTTTCCAGAGACTTCTATATTGTGTTGAATTAACCAGAGTTTAAGACTAGTTATACTGTGTTTAGCTACGTTTATTCCAGCCCCTGCATGCTACATCACTCGAAGCTCATCTCATTGTGATTTTGTTTTTCTGTGGGATTGTTTCAGAGGAAGCGTTTATTTACTGAGTAGTCAGGGGTGCTGATCAGAACTGTCTGGGACTGTGACGAGTGTGGCTGGGCAAAGCTGACTTTTCAGTCGTGAATAGATGATTCAAGCTTAATGGTTTTCTTCTGGAGCTAAATAGAGTCATTGAGGTTTACAGCATGGAAGCAGGCTTTTTGGCTCAACTTGCCCATGCCACCATTTTTTTAACCCCCTAAGCTAATCCCAATTGCCTGCATTTGGCCCATATCCCTCTATACCCATCTTATCCATGTAATTAGCCAAATGCTTTTTAAAAGACAAAATTGTACCCGCCTGTACAAGTACCTCTGGCAGCTTGTTCCAGATACTTTCCACTTGCTATGTGGAAAAAATTGCCCTCTGGACACTTTTGTATCTCTCCCCTCTCACCTTAAACCTATGCTCTCTAGTTTTAGACTCCCTTACCTTTGGGGAAAGATATTGACTATCTACCTTATCTATGCCCCTCATTTTATAGACCTCTATAAGGTCACCTCTTAGGGTATAACCTTAATGTTTAGCACTTGTGTTTGTGTATCAAGTATACTGGCAGGTTGGAATTGTTAAAAGTACAAATTTGTAATGTTTTTCTCTTTTCTCCCCTTAATAGTTTTTGAATTTCTGGACCAAACAAGATAACCTTGATCTAGAGAATCCGTCTCTTACCTCGACCCCAGTTTGTAGCCAGAAAATCATAGTTACAGCCCCGCTCCAGCGAGACTATACACCAAAAGTACAAAAGGAGAATTCTGTGTAAGTAGCTAAGTTAGCAGACATTTCAGTACAAATACAAAACACTGTGGATGCTGGTAACCTGAAATAAAAACAGAAAATGTTGAAACTTAGCAGGCCAGGCCAGGCAGCAGCTGTGGAAAGGAAAAGGAGAGTTAACATTTTGGGGCAGTGACCTTTCATCAGAGCTGGGAAAAGGCTTGTGAGTTAATGGGTTTTAATCAAGTATGGAGCAGGAGGGGGTGGGAACCATAGAAATAGGGAACATGTTGATGGGTTGGAAAGCAGGAGAGCTTAATGAGAAAAGAGGTGACAGTGCAAAGCAAAAGGAGATGGTAATGGTCAGAAAGAGAAATAAAAGGTGGGTAGAAGATGTGCAAATGGGAAAGCAGAATCATCACTGATAGCTGCTGTGCAAAAGGAAAATAGGAACAGAGAAAAGCCCTGTTTCCTTTTTTCCACGAATAAAGAGCGGAATCGGTGGACCTACTCATTTATTGTATCCAGCATATGTTAGTGCAAAACCCTTATTTAGTTTCTCTGACAAAGCAACAGTTGTAAGATGGATTTACTGATTCAGTTGTTCAATCAGTTTTGATGAAGAAACTCCTCTCAATATATGGAGTGGTGCTTGTTTCTAATTTGTGCTACATAAACTCCTGTCACTGTATAGCCTTCTGGACTCAAAAGTTAGTTACACAATTTTAGATCATTACGCCTGCTTCCATTTTGATTTCATTTTTTTTTTGCTGGTTTGTTTTTTTTCTAGTTTCTTTCTTTATTCCTTTGAACTACATTTTAGATCCATTCATTCACCCCCTCATCTGGGCACATCTTTTCATTTACTTTACCCAATGCTGCTCTTTGTTTTTGTACTAGGAAACCTTTTCAATATTTTATTCTCCTGCCCTCCAACCTAACGCAGAGCCCACCACACATATACTTGCAGAGTTTTCAACTACCGTGGGCTATAGTTGCATTAGTAGTCAGCCTCAATTTTTTTCACCCTACAAATAAATGTTTTACTTACTGGTACCTTAAAACTGGATACAAAGGGAGCGTGTGATATTGACTAAAGAAAATACTGCAGATGCTGGAATCTGAAACAAAAACAGAAAATGCTGGAAAATCTCAGCAGGTCTGACAGCATCTGTGGGGAGAGAATAGAGCCAACGTTTTGAGTCTAGATGACTAGATGATGCGACATAGACTGTGAAGATGCATGTGAATTTAAGACACCCACACAACAGACCCAGCAATAGGAACAACAAAGGAGATACTGGCTGTTCAGTTTCAAACGTTGCGTATTTGTCTACCCTCATTTTGGAGGGATTTCTCAGGGCTTCAAAGGTCAACCTATACACTGACATCTATGATATATTTTTATCTTTCATCAGTTGTGATATTGCTTAGCCAATCTATATGTAGATAATATAATATTTGAATGAAACATGTCAATAAAATAAATAATTGCTGACATTTGTACATTAAACTGCTTGAGAAACATCCTGATATATGTTCAGTTTCTTTCAGTATCAATTCTTCCATTTTCTGTTGAAATGTCTGCTTTTTTTCTGCACAGTTGCCATCCTTTTTCATTATTTATAGTAATAAAATTTTAAAGGAATTTGATAAAAATTGATTTAGCAAGTCATCACTCTGCCTTCCTCCCTCCCCCCAACCCCTAAAACATTGACTTGCTCTACATCATGTTCAGCTAAACAGCTGGTAATGTGTCCAGGAATTCCATGAGAAGAGTTTAATTACATTTTGGGTTGGTGCTGTTAGCACCATGTGTCAAAAAGAATCACTGTAATAGATTGAGAAGGCTCCGATCCAAAATAAAAATTCAATTTTATTTTTAGCTGCCTAAAGCAGGTTCAGAAAAACAGTAAACTGAGAATATTGAGCAATGTTTATTTGACAGGTGTGATGGCCTCACAAGAGTTGTAAGCTTTATATCTACTTGCAAATCATAATTACCAGCCTGCTGCGTATAGCCACAAACTTCAAATAAAGATGATGTTTGGCATTTGGTTGGCAACATTCAGTGTTCAATACATTTGTGTTCCTGGCTTAAAAGATTTGGTTGCTAGGATTGTCATTTTTCATATGAGATATTAGATTTTAAAGTGTGCAATGATAAATTTTGGTTTTATTAAACATTTGTGTTCTGTTGTAATTTGACTTAATGCAGCTACATGTTATTTGAACTAACTTGAAAGAGTATCTTTTATCAAATGCTTCTGTGCTGCTTCAGTCGTGTATTAAATTGTGATGCTTGTAGTTGAAAGAATGTGAAATTTGGTGCAAGTTGTTTCTTTTTATCTTTGCAGGTTTCGAACACCCAGAAGTCGCAGATCTCTTTTGGACAGTACACCAAGAACACCTACTCCTTTTAAAAATGGGCTAGAAAAATATGGAGCAGTGAAACCTCGGGTACTTACTATATTGTGAAAATGATTAATTTTCAGTTGCATGTATTTCTGAAAATGTTTTAATTGCATATTTATTTTTCTTCCTCTGGCTTAAATCTAGTATCCAGTCTCTCATTTTGATGAGGATCTAAAAGATGGTTTGAGGAACATTTTGCAGGAAGAAGAAGCAAATTTAGTAAAAAGGAAGCAGCATGGGGTTAGTATGTGCATGTGTTTGACGCATTTTTTTTTACTCTATTATGTCACTTTTAAATTCAAAGTTTTGCCTCGATTGTCCAGTACAGCTTCACATTTTCTGAAGCTCTTTTACATGTAGATGTATATTTATTACTAATTATTTTATGAAGCTTTAATTTCACTTTCTTTTACTGTTTATGGAAGAGCTTGTATTAACATAGAATCCTGACGGTGCAGAAGGACGTCATTTGGCCCATTGAGTCTGCATTGACAATCCCACCCAGGCCCTATCTCCGTAACCCCACATTTACCTCGCTAATTCCTCTAACCTATGCATCCTGAGACACCAAGGGACAATATAACATGGCCAATACACCTAACCTGCACATCTTTGGAGAGGCTAATTTATTAATAAAGTAAGAGGCTAATTTATCAATAAAATAATGGTACTTGTCACAAGTTTGACTTCTGTTGTATGAAAGTAATTTGAAACCTGTTTTACCTCAATGCTGTTGTTTGCATAGCTACACAGACCTCTTATGAAGAAAGTGCGAAAATCTCTTGCTTTGGACATTGTGGAAAAGGATGGTGGTAATACAAATCGTGCTGGTTTCAGCACACAGAAGCAGGTAACTCACCCACAAGTATAGCTATCAATGATATTTATCTGTACTAAGAATCTGTAGACTAATGTTTAACGTTTTTGAGTTTGAAGATAGTTGAAATATTTCTTTGCTTTCACTACTTGACTTATCTATATGAAATAATAATCCATAGGCAAAGGGCTATTCTTCAGTAACTAGTCGAAGTATTTATTTTAACTGCGCTGTTTTTAGATATCAGAGCAATTACAAAACAGATTTCAGAAAAAAAAGATGAGTTTAGCCCTCCCAGGGGATGGGAGGAGGGGGCAGGAGTGGAATTCTCTGGCCAGCCCACAGCAGTTCCTCTACTGTCAATGGGCTTTCCCATTGAATCCACCCCATGCAGCCTGGATACCCACAGCGGGGGTGCACTGTCGGCGGGACCAGATGATCTCCATAATGTGAACAGCTAGAGAATTCCAGCCAATGTTTGAGCCATTGGCTTTCCAAAGAGATGGAATCTTCAGACCTATTTAGCCATAGCTTTCACTTGCTGCTATATCCAAATGAAAGTAGATGGGTGATTATTTTTTGAGAGGGATAAGGGTAATCAACAGTCTTCAACATTCTTCTGAACTCTAATATTTATCATCAAATCCCCTAGTTTAGCTTTTTTATAAACATTAATCATTTTGGCATGCCATGCTAAGGCAAGTTTATCCTTTCTTAGGTAAGGAGACCAGAATTGCACTCAGTATTCAATGTGTGATCTCATCAAGATCCTATATTATTTTTATTTTCTCTTAGAAGCAGACAGAAGAATTTTTATCAAGATCTTTGAATAGCTCTTCATCAAATAAAAATGATACTCTGAACAGAGGTTTTATTATACCTCATAAAGAGACTAGTTTTTCCTCCAAACACTCTAAACCAGAAGCTCCAATGTGGGTAAGTAGCATTATTAATTGGAAATAGTTTTTAAGTATTATCTATAGAAATGGCAGACATAGCCCCTAAATTTCTGTCTTACTAAAATGTGTCGAATTTGCAATTTAATATGGCGTTTTTATCTTGCAATTGCTTCTTCTCACGTATGATTTCAGATCTTTGAATGCCTTTGTTGCCTCTCCATAAAACATCGTTGCTTTGGAACATAATTGATGGCTCAATCAAATGACTGAGGCATTCTGCTTCTAATGGTCTCATGATGAGATGAACAGCATTTAAAATCTTTTCTGCTACCTTGTCAATGTGAACTGCTGGCTTTTGTGTCGGTGGTCGCCATTTTGAAATATGTAGCATATTGAAATTATGCATCTTTATTGCAAGGTGGTCTTTATCGCCTGCTTGATCCCTCGTGCCAACTTAAAAGGTGAGTATAGCCCTAACCATACATCTCAGAACTGACAAATTGAGACCAACTCCTAATGTGAGCATACCCCTAATTGTGCATTTATTAGCTCAAATGGGGGTTGACCTTTATGCCGATTACAGGCCTAAACGGGCATTTTGGTGCCAGGAAAATTAGATTGTCTTGTATGCTGCAGTCTGTGGTGTATTTGACCCTCCAATATTTTGAAGCTGTTTAACAAGAATAATGTACTTGAAAATTTACTCAGAATCCCTGCAGTGCAGAAGGAGGTCACTCGCCCCATTAAGTCCACACCAACCGCAATCCCACCGAGGCCCTATTTCTGTAACCCCACATATTTACCCTGTTAATCCTCTGACCCTAGGGTCAATTTAGCATGGCCAATCAACGTAACCCACACAATTTTGGATTGTGGGAAGAAATCGGAGCACTGGGAAGAAACCCACACAGACACGCCAAGAATGTGCAAACTCGTCACTCAGCAACCCGAGGCCAGAATTGAACCCATTTCCCTGGCGCCGTGAGGCAGCAGTGCTAACCATTGTGCCACCATGCTGCCCCAATGGCATAGTTGGAAAGAAGCATTACATGTGACATTCAAAAATATTTTTTCCTTTGATTTCTTTCTGCAGATGAGCAGTGCTTGGGAAGCAGTAGCATGCGGAAGAACAAAGGATCAACTTATAATGACTGAGAAGGCCAGGAAGTACTTAAATGCTTACAAAACGACCCACACCTCTAGGACTTTAATTTTATAACATGATGTTGGACAGATTTAAACATTCTATCTCGATGAATCTTCCATGGAAAGAATTACCTTCAGGAACTAAAGCAAAAATGGTGGATCTGTAAAACCTTGTTGTTCCAGTCATAATTTGAATCAGGATAGTATCTCATTGTGGGGAGAAATATTGTTCCAGCGACAGACAGTTTCATGACTCCAGTTAGCACACTGCATCATTGGTTGGGAAGCTTCATATCTTAAGAAAGTGACTGGTTGTTGTAGCCTTTTTCTTAATGTTAACCCCGATAACTCTCTTTCACTAGAAAGCTTTATTGTTGAACAATCACTGCACAGGCGAAATTATGCTTGATGTTGCAATGTCATTGAAAAGGATTGTCTTAATGTCTTATTCTGTTTGTCATTGTAACCTTGTTTCTAAGAACTCTTCAGATCGAAGACGAGCTGTGTTTACTGCTTCTAGCAGTAAGGTTTCAACACCAAAATCAGGAGTGTAAAATTCATTAGTTTGCTTCTTAAGAGTTTGCAAAAATTCTCATTTTCCAACTCCTGTATGGCAAAAGAAGTGCAGTGTTAAAAGCTGAAGAATGTTTTCACCAGGATTAAGCAGGCAAATACTATAGTACTTGCTCATCTTAATTATACAAGACAGTCTGCTTTCAAAATAAGTTTATTGGCCTTCCGCAAAGTACTTTGTTGTCACTGATTTATCCTCCCAAGTCTGTCAAAGGTAATTATGATTTTTCAAATAACAAAATATAAATGAGTACAGATGTTCTATGACATTAACAAAGCATTTGTTAAAAATACTAACAGAGACATCATGTTGCTTAGGGATCTCTCTGTCCTATATCATTGGCATGTGTTACCATCAAAGAATCGATATCTAATCATTATGAATCCTAAAATTAGTAACTTCAATACCAAAGCATACACAACTGATAAATATAAGGCTTTGTGATGTAAAGTTAACGTGGAGAAATTTGAAATGGTCATCATAGAAAAATTTCTTTCGTAATACTAGTTAAAATTGGAGAAAGATATTGTTGGTCAGATAGATGAGTCAAAATGGTTCATCTATTGTATATTGTCACTGTTCTGTCCCAGTTGTTTGCATCCATTAATTTTGCTTTGCTGAACAATACATGAACTGTACTATTATGGCCTTCCAGGTGTCAAATATCAACTCAAGTATGCAAAGGCGGGTAGGGAGTGCTTAATAACTGATCAAGTTGATTTAGAATAAAATGATAGGTATTAAATGTTTTGGGTTCTAACTAAGTCCTCTCTCCCTGTAGCTTCCACAAAGTACTAACTTGAAGTTGTTTGAAATGAGTGAGTGCGTGAAAGATGAAAAAGGGTTCCAAATCATGTTAAATATGTGATCATAAAAATCTATAAATGCGTGATTTTTACCCAGGGCTGCTGCTCCTCTCCTGCCTGTTCAGCCTTCCTTTCCGCTCCTTCCCTCCAACGTGCATACAAATGTAATCCTATTTATTTACTCTTTTATGTTTCTTCACTCTTTGCTTCATTGTTCTGTATCAACTCAGTACCCTTTCTCTCTGAAGAGCTTCCTGTATTGTTTGGTGATTTGTTGCTTATTTATTGGAGACAAAGGGCAGAAGTTTTGTGGAGCTGGGAAGACTCCACTGACCAATAAAAGAGGCAGGCGGATGTTCCACTCTCATTTCCAACAGATCCTATTTTTACCAGTTGGGGGGAGGTGGTATGTGATTCACTCAGGAGATAAACTCAATTCAGCCAATCGAACTTGATGCTGAGTTCAAAATTTTGGCGGTTGCAAAGGTTTTAACTTGCAGTGTGCGAGTCACAAATTTATGGAGCAGAAGTAAAAGTTCTGGAAGGGTGAAGAAGGTCAGTTCAGCTGTCGTGATCTGAAATTAAAAGAGAAATCTGGTCTCAGTTGCCAGTTTTTAAAAAAAGCCCTGCTGGACTATCTTGTTTGACAGACTAGCTGGTTAACTTCTTTTTGAGAAACTTTGATAGTTCTTTGCCATTTCATGAAGAGCTATTTATTATGAGCAGCTGACCAATTTTCAAGGGGATTCTGAATTCACAGTTTTAAGACTTGAGGCTATTAAAGGTTTAAGGAACTAATGAAATTTTGTTATATAAAAAATTAACGATTTGAGTTTTAAAATCTCCACATTGCTCTTGAGGTCTACCCATTATGGATACTGGGTGAGTTTGTATGCAGGAGAGAATGGGGATGGAGGGTCATGGGGGTGAGAAGGGACAAGACTGGAGGGCTAAAATCTTATAATACAAAGCGAGGCGTGTTTTCTAATCAGCTCAATCAACAGTCACCTGCAGTCCTAGCATCTGCATCTGAGGTCAACTTGTCCGACTTCATCTATGCTATCCTCTGGAGAGAAAATCTCAGAATTTGGAGTTCTAACTGAGGTGGAATCCAGCAAGTTAAAAAATTTCCGCACTCAAGCTACCTGCCTTGCAGTCAAAGCCTACTCCAAAAATGACAATTCAGTATCCCTTCAGGTTTTTTTAGTAAACTTTTTTATTTCTTTTACAAGAAAAATGTAGTGTTCTCAATAATGTATTTCACTGTTCTACGTACTGTAATGTCTGGTTTGAAGCCCTTTTGGCTCAATTAAATAATTGAAGATATTCCTTTCTACGAGCTACTAATTCTGTGATCAACTCTGACCCTTCTCCAATAAACAGGATATCTTTCTTAGTATGTTTTGCAGTTGTCTGTTGAGTAGTTTTCTTGAAGGCAATTTGCACGTCATTTGGCCAATCTATTAAGTCATTGGATGAATCTTTTAATCTGTTGCAAACAATATCTGAATCATGTTTTGGACCTAATTTGTATTATTTTGACTATTTGTCAATGTAAAAAATAGAATAGGTTTCAAGTTTTAGATTGTTTTTTTAAAAAGACATTTTATTTCTCATTATCCTACTCATTGCAATATCAAGAAATTGGTTAATATCTATTCAATCAGTAGAATGTAAGCAGCCCATTGTTTCCCTGTCTCCTGGACGGCTGTCCATGAAGTATTTGAGTTCTGGAAGTTTGCTTTTGGGATGAAATTGTGTAATGCTATTAAGAAGCAAGCATATGTAACCATATAAACTGCTTCAGTGCTTCTTTAGAATAATGGTGGGACTTTTGTGGATCCAAATAATGGAATATGAAGTAGAAGCAAGGTTAGATCATTTGGCCCTTCATGCCAGCTCTGCTGTTCAATAAGATCATGGCTAATCCAATTGTGGCCTTGCTCCTCTTCCCTTCCTACCCCCTAGACTCCTTTGTCAAATCAAGAATCTAACTCAGCCTTAAAAATTTTCAGTGACTGTGCCTCCGCTGCTCTGTCAAAGACTCACAACCCTCCGAGAAAACACTTCATCTCCATCTCAAATGGATGCTCACTTATTTTTACTGTCCTGTAGCTTTTGTCTCTCCCATAAGGGGAAATATCCTTTAAGCATCCACCCTGTTAAGTGCCCTCAGGATCTTGTATGTTTCAATAAGGTTGCCTTATTCTTCTAAACTCCAACCTGTCCTTGTATGAGAATCACCTTATGGTGGCACAGTGGTTAGCACTGCTGCCTCCTGGGTCACTGTCTGTGCAGAGTATGCCTGTTCTCCCTGTGTTTGTCTGGGTTTCCTCCCACAATTTGAAAGGTGTGCTGCTTGGTACATTAGCCACGCTAAATTCCCCCTCAGTGCAGCCAAACAGGTGCTGGAGTGTGGTGATTAAGATTTACATAGTAATCTGATTGTGGTTTTAATGTAAGCCTACTTGTGACAGTAATAAACAAAACTAACACCTTGTACTAAATGACAACATGCCATTTGCCTTTGTGATGTGAGGGAATCATTTTGGAAGGCCTAATACAGATAGGAAATACGCAGTAAATGGCAGAACACTCAAGAATGGTAATAGGCAGACAGATCTGCGTGTACAGTTACACAGGTCACTGAAAGAGGTGGAGAATAACATAAGAAGTAGGAGCAGGAGTAGGCCATCTGGCCCTTTGGGCCTGCCCTGCCATTCAGTAAGATCATGGCTGATCTGAAGTGGCTCAGTTCCACTTTCCCACTTTCTCCCCATAACCCTTAATCCCCTTGTCTACCAAAAACCTATCTACCTAGCGAGGTAGCCTCCTCCACAACGGGCAGAGAATGCCAGAGATTCACCACCCTTTGAGTGAAGAAGTTCCTCCTCAACTCCGTTCTAAACTGCCCCCCCGCCTTATCTTGAGGCTGTGCCTTCTAGTCCTGCTGTCCTTTCTGAGCGGGAAGAATCTCTCTACCTCTACCCTATACATTCCTTTCATTATCTTATACGTCTCTTTAAAATCCCCCCTCATCCTTCTAAACTCCGAGTACAGAACCAGTCTATTTAGTCTCTCTTCATAGTCCAACCCCCTCATCTCCAGTATCAGCCTAGTGAACCTCCTCTGCACTCCCTCCAAGGCCAAAATATCCTTGTGCAAGTGCGGCGACCAAAACTGCACACAGTACTCCAGCTGCGGCCTCACGAATGCCCTGTACAGTTGCAGCAAGGCCTCCCTGCTTTTATGTTCTATCCCCCTCGCTATAAAGACCAGCATCCCATTTGCCTTCTTGATCACCTGCTGCACCTGCAGACTGGGTTTTTGCGACTCATGCACAAGGACCCCCAGGTCCCTCTGCACTGTAGCATGCTGCAGCTTTTTGCCCTTTAAATAGTAATCCCTCCTACTATTATTCCTGCCGAAGTGGATAACCTGACAGTTGCTAACATTGTACTTCATCTGCCAGGTCCTTGCCCACTCGCTCAGCCTATCTAGATTCCTCTGCAGACTTTCCACACCCTCCGCACATTTTGCTTTACCACTCATCTTTGTGTCATCAGCAAATTTCGTCACCCTACACTCAGCCCCCTCGTCCAGATCATCTATATAAATGGTAAATAACTCAGGCCCCAGCACTGATCCCTGGGGCACTCCACTAGTCACCAACCGCCAATTAGAGTAGCACCCATTGACACCTACTCTCTGCCTCCTATTTGACAACCAATCCTCTATCCACGCTAACACCTTACCCCCAACTCCATGCCCCCTAACCTTCTGAAGCAACGTTTTGTGCGGGACCTTATCAAACGCCTTTTGAAAATTGAGAAACACTACATCCACCAGTTCCCCTCTGTCTACCGCACTAGTCACATCCTTATAGAATTCCAATAAATTCGTCAAACACGGCTTCCCCTTAATGAATCCGTGCTGCGTCTGCTCTATCAAACAATTCTTCTCTAGGTGCCTCGCTATTTCTTCTTTGATGACGGATTCAAGCATTTTTCCAACAACAGACGTTAAACTAACCGGCCTATAATTCCCTGCCTTTTGCCTGGTACCTTTTTTAAACATTAGCCTTTTTCCAATCTTCCGGCACTTCCCCAGAATCCAGTGAAGTTAGGTAAATAATCACTAAGGCATTCACTATCACCTCTGCCATTTCCTTCAGAACCCTGGGATGCATTCCATCCGGTACTGGGGACTTGTCCACCATCAGTCCTGCTAGTCGATCAAGCACTACCTCTCTAGTGACAGTAATCACATTCAGGCCCTCAACTCCTACCATCCTATCTTTAATACCTGGCAAACTATTCGCGTTCTCCTCCATGAAGACCGAGGCAAAAAACTTATTTAAGGCCTCAGCCATTTCCTCATCTCCCACCACTAAATCCCCCCTCTCATCCTCTAAGGGTCCAACATTCACTCTAGCCAGCCTCCTCCTCTTTATATATTTGTAAAAACTCTTACTGTCCTTTTTTATATTTAGTGCTAGTTTAGTTTCATAGCCTATCCTTCCTTTATCAACTTCTTAGTCAATCTTTGTTGATTTTTAAACCTCTCCCAATCTTCTACTTGCCCACTACTTTTAGCCACTCTAAACACATCAGCTTTTAATTTAATACTCTCCTTTATTTCCTTCGATAACCACGGCTGATTATCCCTTCTCCTACATTCCTTCTTTACCATTGGAATATATTTCTGCTGAGCACCGAAAAAGATCTCCTTAAAGATCCTCCACTGTTCCTCAGCAGTCCTACCGACCAATCTGCGCCCCCAATCTACATTTGCTAATTCCTCTGTCATCCTATTGTACTCCCCTCTTGTTCAAACAGAGGACACAGGTCCGGGACCCTACTTTCTCATCCTCCATCTGCATCAAAAACTCAACCATACAATGATCGCTCGTCCTAAGAGAATCCCTCACAACAAGATCCCTAATTCTTCCTGCCTCGTTACACAACACCACATCTAAGATAGCTCGCCCCCTTGTCGGTTCCATCACACACTGTTCAAGGAAACTATCCCAGCAGCATTCCAAGAACTCTTCCTCAAGCCCACCGCATCCGACATGGGTCAACCAATCAATATGTAGATTGAAATCCCCCATAATTATCGCCTATAATATAATAGGTAGTCAAGAAGGCATACGGCATGCTTGTCTTCATTGGTATATCATTGCAGCTTTATAGGATCTTAGGCTGCATTTGGAATACAGTGTTCAATTCTGGTCGCCACACTAACAAAAGATGCGGAGGCTTTGAAGAGGGTACAGAAAGGATTTATCGAGATGTTGCCTAGTATGGAGGGCATCCTCTATGAGAGGAGATTGGAAAAACTTCGTTTGTTTTCACAGAATCAACGGCTTTTTCCCAGGGTGGAAGAGTCAATTACTAGGGTGCATAGGTTTAAGGTGCGAGGGGCAAGATTTAAAGGAAATGTACGAGGCATGCTTTTTTACGCAGAGGGTGTGGGTGCCTTTTGGATTGTGGAAGGAAACCCAGACAAACACAGGGAGAACAGGCAGACTCTGCACAGACAGTGACCCAAGCCAGGTCAAACCTGTGTCTCGGGCGCTGTGAGGCAGCAGTGCTAACCACTGTGCCACCATAAGGTAGTTCTGATACAAGGACAGGTTGGAGCTTAGAAGAATAAGGCAACCTTATTGAGACATACGAGATCCTGAGGGGACTTAACAGGGTGGAACTCATGCCAGGGAGGTAGTGGAAGCAGACAGGATAGTGAGTTTTAAGGGGTGGCTTGACAAATAAATGAATAGGATGGGAATAGAGGGATATGGTTCCCAGAAGGATAGGGGGTTTTAGTTCAGTCAGGCAGTATGGTCGATGGAGGCTTGGAGGGCCAAAGGGTCTGTTCCTGTGCTGTAATTTTCTTTGTTCTAATCCCTTGTTCCTGCATGCTTGGTTATAATTCAGTTCAGAAACCCCAAAGTGCTTAATGGAGCCTGTCTGGATCATATATTTTGCATTTTGAATTTGGCTAGGATAAGCACGATATGTTTCATTTCAGATGTGATTCAAATGACCTACTAGGGAGCTTTTATCAAAGTTTATTTAAGAATATATTCTTAATGTGGTTAGTTAATATGTACGATAAGAATTAGTGGTTGCTTTCTTTCTTGTTTGTAATTGCTCTGATGCATAACCCTTAATGAATATAGGTGCTGTCCTATTTAAAGTAATCCCATGAACCATACCCTTCAAACAGATTTAATTCAGCATAGACTAATGCTCATTTGATACTGGAATCGAGTCCTTTAGATGAAGTCTACGGTTCTCTGGATAGACTCAGAACAGTTTGGAGTCAGAACATCTTTCCAAAACACCAGGGATTCTAGGCAAGCCACCATAGCAGATTTTCCCTTCCAGAAAGGCAAGGCCTTGTTTTCAGATCATCAGCAGAATTTCCAAAACGGCAGAGAGAGAAAGGAAAAACACTTATTTGCAGCCTGCTGTCCTTTCTAAAACTCAACTAACAATAGCTTAAACTGAAAATGAAACAACTCCTGTCACCTGACCGGCCAACCAATTTTTCTCCCAACAATGTAGTCACAAACATCACAGTAAAAAATAAACAAACCTTTGTTTAAGCAGCAATAAAAAGATTCCTCCAGACAAGGTGTCACAATGACATCAGGTAAGGCTGTGAACTGAGAAACACTGAAGCTGAGAGAACAGCAGAGATCGTGATTTAAAACAAACCTTGAAGGTACACTAACATCACAACTTGTATTTTCTTCAATAAACATGCCTGCAGTCCAAAAGCTGAATTGCAATGTGACTGATTTTGAAAAATTCATATACAAACTGACCAGGCTAAAAGTGTGGAAACATGTAACAACCAGGTAATAACAAAAATTGACATTCAGCAGATAATGGACACAGTGGGCAAGGATATCAAAGGAGAGATACAAATCAACTCACTATTCCCATATAACAGGCATTAAAGTACAGATATATTTCATCATTTAAATATCTGAACCAAACTACGTTAGTACATTTCCATCCTGCATTTCATATAAATGAATTTAGTTGACATTCAGCCTTGCATTGATTGGTCTGTTAATGGTGAGAGTAGTGGGTTCTGTGGGTGAGATTGCATGAAGGATTTTCCTAATTTAGTTCAGATATTAACTCTCAGCAATTGTGTTAACACATTTGTTAACATGTATTGTGTAATTTTGGTTTCGCTCCATTTGTAAATTACAGAAGGATCACAATTGTTCCACCCCATTTTGTTCATTCTAGGAAGATATGTTTGCTGACAGGGCAAAATGGAGTAATATGTCAACGATGCCATTACCTTTAGTAAAATCTTTGTGTGTGCCTGTTTTGTTTTTGTACAGTTAATGATTTACATTATTAAAAGTTAATGCAAGTTGAACCTGCCCATGTATTTTGCCAAATTGTTTGAAAAGTGTTAGCCAATTATACTTACTGTGAAGAAGCACTGTGTCGACTCTACTATCTTACCCTAATGCCACCATCAGCACCTTCTCTTGTCCTTAATGCCTTCATTAACACTTGCTTTGTCTTGTGCTCTAAACACATCTTTATGCAATCTCTCCTAGTTCATGTCTGTCTCTGACCTATTATGCTCCATCCACTCTTGTACTATGTAAATTTGGGGCAGTGTGGGGCTGTTGTGGTTAGCACTGCTGCCTCACAGGGCCAGGGACCTGGGTTCAATCCTGGCATTGGGTGACTATCTGCATGGACTTGGCACGTTCTCCCCATGTCTGCGTGAGTTTCCTCTGGTGATCTGGTTTCTTCCTGCAGTACGAACAAATGCAGGTTCGGTGAATTGGCCATGGTAAATTGCCCTTAACATCAAAGTAAATATGTGGGGTTGGTTACGGGGCTAGGGCCTATGTGGGATTGTTGTTGGGGCAGTTTCAATGGGCTGATTGGCCTACTTCTGCACTGTAGGAATTCTATAAATTTATCACATTTCTCCCTTTCTTTAGCTCTGAAAAAGAGTCACACAGACTCAATGTTACAGATTTCCAGCTTCCACAGTATTTTACCTTTATACTTACACAAATCAAAACAGGATTGCATAGTAAGTAATTAACACTTCTTTTAAAATGGCATTCCATAGAATCAAACATTTTGTGCTAAAATTATTTTAGAACAAACTGGATTATAAATGTTAAGCTTTGGAATCTTTGAAATTTGTAAAGATGTTATTTTCAACCCAGTGTAAAAAATGTACAGTTAGAATTGTTTTTGGATATTAGTATTAACTAATGTAATCAATGGAAGAAGTCAATTAATTTATCATCAGTACATTAGTTAGTAATGGTTTTTAAATCTTTGAAATTAATTTGGCCATTAATGTATTCTTGAAGTTTCGTAGCATTTGCGATTGTTTTGTAAGTAGTGAAATTCACTTCCTTACTGCATAAGGAGAACTTTTGTTAGACTGAGTTCTCATACCATAAGACAGAGGAGCAGAATTAGGCCACTCAGCCCATTGGGTCTACTCTGCCATTCAATCATGGCTGATATTTTTTCTCATCTCCATTCTCCTGCCTTTTCTCCATAAACTCTGACCCCCTTATTACGAACCTATCTTTCTCTGTCTTAAAGACACCACTAAAGGTTGTGAATGTAGCGCAATCCATCACGCATACTAGCTTCCCATCCATTGACTCTGCCTACACTTCCTCCTGCCTCGGCAAAGCAGCCAGTGTAATTAAGAATCCCGTGCATCCCGGACATTTTCTCTTCCACCTTCTTCCATTGGGAGAAACGTACAAAAGGTCATGCACCAACCGACTCAAGAACAGCTTCTTCCCTGCTGCTGTCAGACTTTTAATGGACGTACCTTGCATTAAGTTGATCTTTTCTACACCCTAGCTATGACTGTAACACTACATCTGCCTTCTCTCATTTCCTTTCAATGAATGGTATGCTTTATATAGCACGCAAGAAACAATACTTCTCACTGTACGTTAATACGTGACAATAATAAATCAAATCCAATCAATGACCTGGCCTCCGCAGCCTTCTGCAACAAAGAATTCCATAGATTCACCACTCTCTGGCTGAAGAAATCCCTCCTCGTCTTTGTTTTAAACGATTGTCCCTTCAGCCTGAGGTTCTGCCCTCTGGTTCTAATTTGTCCTACTATTGGAAACATCCTCTCCACATCCACTTTATCCAGGCCTTGCAGTATTCTGTAAGTTGCAGTAAGATCCTCCCTCATCCTTCTAAACTCCAAGTACAGACCCAGACCATTCCTTATACCTAACGGTCTTACTGAGAGATCACGGTAGGAGCTTGTGTTTGAATCATTACAGGAAACACTCTCATCAATGATTATATTTGGACCAGTACAAACCAAAGTTGTTGCAGGATATGACAGTGAAATTCAAATGAATAATTTTAAAGATTTTTTAAATCTCACTATCTAATATCCATATGTGAAAAATTACAACTTCAAACACTGTATATTCCTGGTATATTTAAGTTGATTTTAAAACTGACTTTGTTTTGTCCTGTGCAACATTATATCCTGCCTTATGAAAGCCAACAAAGTCTCAATGAAATAATGCTGGTGTGGCTAACTGGCAATATCGACCACATATTAGGCTGGATTTTATGGCTCTCTGCCAGCATGTTATCGCTTCTCGACCTTTTGACTAAAATCAAGTGTAACATCTTCAGAAGATGTTGGATGTTTCCCCTTGTCTGCAGACTACATATTAAATTTATTCCTGAAGCAGGAAATGGAATGGGGGCTTGCTCTCTGTCCACTTCATTCAGTGACTTGGTATCTCTGCTAAAGGAACAAAAAATAATGAAGAGGGAAGCCCATGTAAATCATCATCATCATAGAATCCCTACAGTACAAAGGGGGGCCGTTTGGCCCATCAAGTCTTCACTGACTATAATCCCATCCAGGCCCTATCTGCTTAACCCTATTTACCCAACTATTCCCCCTCACACTGTGGGGCAATTTAGCATAGCCAATCAGCCTAACCTGCACATCTTTGGACTGTGGGAGAAAACCGGAGCACCTGGAGGAAACCCATGCAGTCGTGAGGAGAACTTACAAACTCCACACAGACAATGACTCGAGGCCGGAATTGAACCTGGGTCTCTGTGAGGCGGCAATGCTAATCACTCTGCCACTATGCTGCCCCACCGTATGTTGCCTTCCTGCCCAACCCCAATCTGGCCCTACACTCAACCTTGAAATATTGGATAGCAAAAACACTATTTATTGATTACAGCATAGCCTTCAACACCATTAACACTACAAAACCCATCCAAACATTATGGCATAGGTCTCGACTCTTCCCTCTGTGACTGGATCCTAGACTTCCTAATCTACAGATCGCAACCCATAAGGATAGGCAATGATACCTGCTCCACGATCATCTTCAACTCTGGTCCTACTCAAGGCTGTGTCCTACTCCTTATACACCTATGATTGTGTGGCCAGATTCTCCTCCAACTCAATTTTCAAGTTTGCTGATGACACTACCATAATGGGTTGGATCTCAAACAATGAAGAGACAGAGTGCAGGAATGAGATAGAGAATCCGGTGAACTGGCGTGAAGACAATAAACTCTCCCTCAATGTCAACAAAATGAAGGAGATGGTCTTTGACGTCAGGAAGCATAAAAGAGAACATGCCCCTGTCTATATCAATGGGGATGAAGTAGAAATGGTCAAGTGATTCAAGTTTTCAAGTGTCCAGATCATCAACAACCTGTCCTGGTCTCCCCCCTACCGCCACCATGCTGATACTATAGTTACGAAAGCCCATCAAAACCGCCACTTTCTCAGAAGACTAAGGAAATTTGGTATCTCAGCTACGACTCTCAACAACTTTTACAGATGCACCATAGAAAGCATTCATTCTCGTTGTATCACAGCTTGGTATGGCTCTTGCTGTGCCCAAGATCGCAAGAAACTATAAAGGTCATGAATGTAGCCCAATCCATCATGCAAGCCTCCCATCCATTGACTCTGCTTACGTTTCCTGCTGTCTTGGCAAAGCAGCCAGTACAATTAACAATCCTACGCATCCTGGACACTCTTCCAACGTCTTCCATCAGGAAAACGATACAAATGTCTGAGGTCTTGTATCAACTGACTCAAGAACGGCTTTTTTCCTGTTACCGTCAGACATTTGAATGGACTTACCTTGCAAGAAGTTAATCTTTCTCTGCACCCTAGCTATGATTGTAACACTACATTCTGCACTCTCTCCTTTCCTTCTCTATGAACGGTATGCTTTGTCTGTACAGTGCACAAGAAACTTTTCACTGCATACTAGTTCATGTGTCAATAATAAATCAAATGAAATTAAATGGAGGAGAAAGTCATCGACTTAAGGAAGTGTCGTGAAGCTCATGCCCCATTTACATCAAAGGGAATAAAGCAGAAGTGGTTGATAGCTCCATGTTCCTAAGTGTCCAGATCACCAACAATCTGTCCTGGCCCCTCCACACCAATGTGATAGTTAAGGGCGCCCACCAGCCCTTCCACCTTCACAGGAGGCTAAGGAAATTCAGCATGTTTGCTACAACATGACATGAGGACAAAGATTAGTGACAAAAAATGCAGATTGGTTACAAGGTGGAACGTACTGCCTGAATGGAGATTATGTCAATTGTGGCTTTCAAAAGGGAATTGAATAAACAACTAATGGGAGGAATAAATACAGAACTATTGGAGAAGGGCTAGGGAGTAGTTAAATTGTTCTTACACAGAGATGACAGTGGTCTGACAAGCTCAGTGCTGTAACCATTTCATGATTTTAGTGGAACACTATATTAAAAAAAAGTACCTCAACATAAATACTTGCTGAAATGCTTATGCTCAGTCACCAAGAAATGTATATTTACACTGCCAACTAAATTGGCAAGAATAATTTCAGACGTAGAGAAATATATCACAATTGGATCCATGTCATCACCCAAGAATCTTAATGTAATTTTCCACCAAATTGGGTTTTGTCTAATTACCAATCTTTAACTCGTTTGTTGATTAATTGTTGGTAAAGTTGGCCAACTTTTAGTCTTGGGTTAAACTTCTTATAATTATATTCTAACAATAAAAAGAAATTCAAGTAACTGGCCCAGAATAATAGCAGTTTCTAAGTAATCAGGAAGTAAATAAACAGATTTAATAGTGCATTTGAGTGACTGCAAGGAACTATCATTTTTAACTATGCAAATTAGAAGCAGAAGCTTTGCAAAAATTGCTAAACGATGCAGTTCCATTTTACAAAGTAGGTGACTTGTACAATGAAGAGTTTATCTTAAGGGTTTGCAAATATGTGATCCCCTGGTTTTCTAAGAGAGAACTAATTGTGTTTTCCAATAAATAAGTTGTTTTTTATACAACAATTTCTGAAAAGTATCCCATTTGTTCAACGTGGGTTGATAGGTTAGCTGTAAAATTAAACAGTTTTAGAAATGGAAACTCCATTCTCAATTTTCTTCCCTTATTTGCTATCTGGAGTAAATGGTGGCTCTTTGACAGCCTCACTTACTGTTTTATTATCTCTGTTCCTAAGTACTCTTTCTGTGGTATTTTACCAGATAATAACACATGGCCAAGAAAAGACCCTGGGACTCATCAAACGCTCCCCGTTCAGATCTAGTGAAGCCTTAGCCACAAACTCTCTCAAGGGACCAAACCATCTGACTCCTCTCTTAAGGTATTTCTTTAGACAACAAATTGAGGATGCATGGAGCTGTGATAGTCCATCACTAATCATTTACTGATAAACTAATAACATCCTCTAACTGGGATGGTCTTCATTACTCAGGGACTTGTACAGCTTTTTAAAAGGACTCCATACCCTCCAACTACCATACCTTCTAGAACAGATTATTTAAACTTAACCACACGCCAAAGGATTTCAAGTGCATTCAAGTAGACTTCTCTTTTACTGTTTCCAAATAACCCAGTGTACTGGACTAAATCCAACCCCTGAAGTATCTTGAAAACCTCAATCATGCCCAGTGAAAGCCTGTGGTTCTGTGAAGTAAATAGTTTATAGCCAAGATCAATTTGACCGTCTGCCCTTCTCCAAAAGCCTTTATCTTTTGCCACGTGTGGGAACTGAGCATAATGCTTCTAAGTGTGAATGTACCAATGTCTTTGAAAACCCAAGATTAGTGTCCTTTGTGTTATCATAGAAACCACAGAATGAAGTCATTTAGTCCATCACGTCTGTGCTAGGTTTTTGAGAGAGCTATCCAATTAATCACCGCTCTTTTCCTGCAGTCCTTGCACCATTCAAACTTCAACAGGAAAAACAGGCTGAGTGGACAGGGCAGAAAAGTGAAATTTAATGCAGAGAAGTGTGAAGTGATTCATTTTGGCAGGAAGCATGAGGGGAGACAATATAAAATAAAGGGTACAATTCTAAAGGGATGTAGGAGTAGAAAGACTTGGGGGAATGCGTGCACAAATTATTGGAGGTGGTAAGGCAGTTTGAGAAAGCAGTGAGTAAAGTATTTGGGGTATAGGGGCGTGACGTACAAAAGCAAGAAAATCATGATAACCTGGTATATAACACTGGTTCAATTTCAACTGGAGCATTGTGTCCAGCTCTGGGCACCATACTTTAGAAAGGAGATGAGTGCATTAGAGAGGGTGCGTAGAGATTCATTCAAATGGTTCCAGGGATGATAAACATCAACTACATGATAGATTCTGGAGCTGTTAGCTCTGGAAGAGGTAGGACTTACTGGAGGTTTGATGGGAGGTGCTCAAGAATCTGACCACAGTGGTTTGGAAAAACTTCCCAGTGGCAAAAGGATCAAGAATCAGGTGACACCGATTTAAGGTGTTTGGCAAAAGAAATGGTGAAAGCGGGGGGCAAATGTTTTGAAGCAGCAAGTGGTTAGGAATGGAAATGCCCTGTCTGAGTCAAATGGAGGCAGAGTCAATGAAAGCCTTCAAGAGAGAATTAGATAATTATCTTAAGAGAAAGCAATTACAGGGCCATGGGGAAAAGGTGGGAGTGAGAGATTATGTGACTATGCACAGGGCCAGCATGGACACAATAGTCTGAACTGCCTCCTTTTGCATCGCAAACATCCCTAGATTTTTCCAATTCTGCTTCGAAAATTGAGTGTTTTAGTAATACTCTAAAATCATATTACCCTTCTCTACATGCTACCCCAACTAGCACCTTTTAGTTGTTAATTATTACTCCCAAGTCAATCGCAATCCATCACTTCTTACAGGAACCCCCTGAAATAGGCTTGGAATTTTCCTGCCTGAAATGCATAAATTGCAATTCATTCATTCATTCATTTTCCTTTCACCACAAAATTCTCACTATGAGATAGCAATTTACTTCCTCCAAATTATTATTGTTTTTGCTGTTCATATTGTGGTCTCTATAGTGAGGCTACACAAAAATGTGTTAAGGACTTTGCCAATTTTTTTTCCCTGTAGCAAGTTAGGTCAATTCCATCCTCAACCTTACAGCAAACATTCCATCTTTGTCTGCCATGGAGTTCTTGTATCAAATTCTAAGTATGTTTCAGGAACACGTTCTTGCTTTTCTCCTATTAAAACACAACTCTGTACACTTCCATTCTAGAGTTGTCACATTTCGATTTCATCTTTTTGAATGCCCTTTTACAGCTTAATTAAAATTACCTTTGTTTTTACTTTGGGTATAATCAATCATTGCCTTTCACAAAAATCTGTTGTCTCAACAAACCCACTGGGGACGATTTTGAGCTCTCCATCTGTGGGAACAGTGGCATGAGGTGAAAATGCGGAGTGTGTGATTCACACCGACGAATTGCCAATTCTGATCTTACCGGCCCCTCGCCAGTGGAGTGAAACGCACCGTGGGATCAGAGAAAGCTCATTTTAATATATTTGCATGTCACTAGTGGGCATTCTCCCCAGGATTCCTCCCCCCCACCAGATGTTCAGCAGGTGCTAGTGCGATTTCATTCCTGAGCTATTTACAACAGGTTAGTGTAGATATGAACCTGTCAGGGGAGGGCCGAGGGATTCTCCTTGGGGGTCGTAAAGGTAAGTATAGCCCCGAGGGAGAGGTACATGGCCAGGCAGTGGCCTCGCAATGCCCTTGGCAGAGGTTGGCATTGTTAGGTTGGCACCATGCCAGTGCCAATCTGTGCCAAGGGGTGGGCCCCTGTAGGAGCCTATGGGGTGGGTGTCGGTGGGGCGGGGGAGGGCAGATTCATTCACATGTTCTTGTGGCCAGAAGCAGACAGAGAAGGGAATGTTGGCAGGGGGTGGGACAAGGAGAAGGAGCCGACGATCGGGGGAATCGGAGTGACTGCCAACTCTAATTGGGGGTGGGCTGGAGACCTCTGTGGTAGAGCAGTTTACTCAGGTTCTGATCAGAGCACCCTTTAAAGATAGCACTCTGATTTCTGAGCATCAGGTTTTGCTGGCATGTTGAAGCCCTGCCCCCTGTATGCTGGTGTGAAACACCACCCCCCCCCCCCCTCGATTTTTTTTGGCAGATCCATATGTTATTATTGTTGTAAGATATTATTATCGTAAGATCCAGAAACATACTGGTTTGCTCACCAAAAACACTCCATTTTTTGGTAAGGTTTCTTCCCAATGTCACTATCTTTGTAATAATGCAGTGGCTCTGTACTCTTATCCTTTTGATTTGCTGTTTCCCATCTCCGCTGTTTTGATTACAGGTTTTTTTCCTCTTTTATTTTTTGTCTGTATATAAATCAAATCAGTTTGGATGACTATCCATCTCAACTAATCTAAACCTTTAGATGAACCTGCTGTGTAATTCAAGTTACTTATTTCTGAATCCTAAAAGATAATAACTTAGTTTTGCCACTAGAGGTTACATTTTAAAAACACAAGGATTGTCTGAGAAAGATTGAGAAAGGTCAGTAATTTCACAGGTTAGAGATATCGCCAAAAAGTGTGAACAAGGCAGTGCCAAAGCTCAATTTCAATGCAGGCAGGAAGCAGGAATGAGTGCTGACTTAGTTAGGAGGAAAAGGCTCTGATTGAGGGAAGTTGATGATACATGTGACACAGGAGTTTCCTTACTCTCACATTAGCTTTGGATTCTGATCTTTTTTGGTGAAAAGCTCGAGTATTAATTTGAATCCTGGCAATTTTCTTTTGAATGTGTACAGAAAGCACCAGTGGCAGGAACAAAAAACTGATCATTCATTATATTACTTAAAAATTATAAAGAAATTTGAATCACCGAGACATCATTACCAACTAGATAATAATCACACTAATTAAAATAATACCGAATAATTTGCCAGACATCTAATAAAATGAGATGGTCTAACCATCTATCAGGTAGTAAGAGTTTATCATCAAGATTGATCAATAAATTTCCTAATCCCCTTTCCAATGCTGACTTTGGGCCACTGTGAATAATGCAGTTTACTGCTAAGCTGCTGCTTAGTCTTTCTATTGTTCTCAAGATTTTTAACATTGCAGTATGAAACTAGATTTCAAAAACGCTGAACAATAAAGCCCAATCATGTTTTGACTCAGACGGCATGGTGGCATTGCTATCTCACAGTGCCAGGGAATTACGTTTGATTCCCAGCTTGGGTTACTGTCTGTATGGAGTCTGCACGTTCTCCCAGTGTCTGCTTGGGTTTCCTCCAGGTGCTCCAGTTTCTTCCCACAGTCCGAAAGATGTGCTGGTTAGATGCATTGGCCATGCTAAATTCTTCCTCAGCTGCCAGAGTGTGGTGACTGGGGAATTTTCATAGTAACTTCATTGCTAATACAGATCAATTACTGCACAGTTTTGAAAAAAAAACAGCTTTTGAAAACAAAGCTGGACTTAACCAGTTCGATCCTCCTGACCCCTCATTTCTTCGCAAAGAGATTTTCATTGCATTTGACTGTGTTATTTTAATCCCTTGGAGTGCATCGCGTGCTGTATTGTTAATCTAAGCCTACTTGTGACACTAATTAATAACCTTAAATATGCACTTGCAAAACATCTTCACTACAGTTGATTATTTATTTTAAACTGAGGAATTCACATTTTTCTCAGCTTGTCCAATTGCTCACAGGAGTCTGACAGAAACATATGACCTAAATTAATAACCTTAAACTTTGTAAAGTGAATTCATGCCCCAATAAAGACAGTAAGCAAAATACAGATAAATTCATTGTTTTAATAAAGGAGTTAATTCTCTTTCAATCCTATATAAAACAATAGTAATTAAAAACTTCCTTTTTTGAAAGTAAAATATTTACATATTAACAAGTAACTGTGCAAAATTTACATGAAAAATGGAAAGACAGGATTTGTAAAAGACCAAGGGTGTAACAGTTTTCAGGCATTGGTAAAAATACTGATTAGTTTTCAGTTTACAGACAGAACTCATCAGCTTAATAGCATCTTAAATGTTTCTTTTAACAACATAAAATTACACACAAGGAAAGCAAAAATATTTACAATCATAATGTCCTATCGATAGACAATCATTTAATACAATAACCTCTGAAAATATAAAGAAAAATTTAGTATTTTTTTATAAAAAAATAGATACAAAGAAGGGACATTGCTCTGGTTACCATTAAGTAGGCCCATAGCTTGCATACAGTCTTTTTACCAAAATAATTACGGTTTACATAGCAATTTATGTTATGTGCCAAAATTATGTACAAATTATTAGCTCACTGATAGACACCAGCAAATTGTTTTTCTACACGTGATTCATACCAAGTAACAATCCTTTCACAATTCACCATTTCTTAGATTTTATAACTAAAGTTTTACATTAGCTAGGTAGCCAACACAGTGCAAGTAATGTATATTTATGCAGAAAAGTTTTTTTTAAAATCCTTTACGGCATCATGTATTGTATCAAATAAAAAAAAGCATCTTTTTTCTTTTTACAAATGCCCTACAACATTCACAAAATAAACCCTTCTTAAAGGCTTCCGAAGGAAGCCTCTTGACATGCAAATCACATGGTGAGAACCGCAGAGTTACCGCTGAACAAACTCTCCTAACTCTTCACAAACCATACATTTACAAAGGCTAAATTGAGAAAAAAATACAGCAAAAAGAATGGAAACAATGAAAAGTGGATAAAAAGTACAATAATGAAAATGGTTTTTTGCTCCATGTCCTTGAAGGTAAAATGATCCAAGGTTGCTAGCTTCAGACCCATATAATTCAAAGTCTTTTAAGCCAAATGATTCAAAAACAGAATACTTAAATGTCTCAGGTTGCTACTAATCTGCCAAAAAGTTGGCAAATTATACACTGGTGAAATCAGAATCAGTTTTTAAATATGGCTTGTTTGGCAAGAAGGCCACTCAGTCAGGAGACAAGAAGTGATCAGACTTTCTTATTTTATAAATAAAGTATCCACAGGTCTCGCTGTATTCATTTTTCTAACTAAAATTCAAAAGTTTAAGAACATAAGAGTTAATGTAAAGCTGAACATTAAAACATTTTCCCACTCACAGATTCCAGCTGTTCTCCCTCCATCTCTCTCTTTCCTTACCTCCGTTTCCCCGCCGCGCACCCCCCCCAAAAAAAAGCAAAGAAAAAGAAATGGCAGAAGGTTGTCTCGGTCAAAAAAAATACAAATCAACCCAGGACGTTTATTTAAGGAATGCACGGTACAGCATTAGTGAATGGCTTGTCTCACGCTCATTCTCCAAGCAGAAGATAAGGTCCCTGAGGTTGACTCTTGTTATTCGTTGCCTTGTGAACTGCCTCGCTGTTCCAACTCCAGAGGCACCTGGTGTTCCGCCCGTACTGGGCCCCTAAAGCAGAGGAAAATAATGGATAACATATTACCTTCAATTGTAAACTCAAAGATTTGTCAGAGGTAGCAAGTAGTGGAAGGGACTGAAACATACATCAATTGAAATTTCAGCAACAATCTGAAATTTGCTTTGCGAGTGAGATACTTCAGACTGCCAATTGTACACTCAAACTTGCATATTTGTGGCATAATATATTTAGAGTTACTTGTTTGGTTAACTTTATGGATTTGTTTGGTTAACAAATGAGAAACAACCTTTTCCCCATGAAGTTATTGCTTATTTAGGGATTTTTCTTCAGGATAACTGCAGTTTCAGTTTCTTTGTGCAAGATGTTGAAGTGAATGACCATCGATTAAAACCTGAACTCAAACTAATACTCGCTACAGATTTCATATTAAATACCAGAATATGTAAGTTAATATGAATAAAATGTAGTCGGAATAAGGAGTTGCAGTTGTGTCTTTCCATTTGCCTCAAAGAGAATATCCCGTTGGCCACAAATTTGTGGTGCTGACAGAGATGCCTGTATTTTATCTGAATGTAACATGCAGGAGATAGTGGAGAGAAAGGGATTTGAAATTGTTTTAAGCGGAGTTAGATCTGCTAAACAGTGGTGGTCAAGTTAGTGTCTTCACTGCAACTGTACGTCTTTAAATACATGATTTCTAGTTATTCGTTCACCAAAGACAGCGTCAAAACTTCTCAGTCTGGGAAAGGTACGTAAAGTTGCGTCTGTGTCAAAACAGATCCAGGAATATAAATACAAATTTATCAACATCTGACCCCATGACTGGGTTATATGAAAGTCTATCTGGGAACTCTCTTCTCCTGAGTTGAAAATGCAAGTTTACTTTTGAGGGAGTTCAATATATTTCAAGAAATAAACAATATTTTCCTGAACCCTGTCTGGTATAATTTCCGCATTTATCACTGAAGAAACAGCTTCCGAATTACAAATCTTGTTCCATGACAAAATCCTTGGGCCAGATTTTGTGGTCCTGAAATTGGATTAAAAAAGACAGGATGGCTTGAAGCAAATTGGCTGCCAAGTGGGCCAGCCAGAAATCTTGCCTCTGTTTTTGTGCAGCATGGGAAAGAATATGGCATAGAACCCAGACCTGTGCACATTAATGTCCCACTTAACATTGCTTTGGGCTTATTAAGATAATTTTTATATTTGCACGGAGGCAGCCAGACTTTAGAAGCTGTTAGGTTTTACATCAGCTGCAAGGATGCGTAAACAAGGAACAGACCTCTCTCCAGGCCAACTAAGGCCACAGCTACTGAAAAGTCCTGCCTTCAAATTCCTGCCTCAGAGTTGAAAATCCAGGCCCTTGTTTAGGTTTCAAGTTTTATAGCAACATTATAATTGTTCCTTCCTTGATTCTACGTTTGTGTGGAGCTTGATTGTGCAGAAACTCTGGAGGCTAAAGACTGTTATCAACTTCATCATCAATGCTCTGCTACCAACTTCATCATCAATGCTGATGTAGTCTTTTAATTCACACCACTGCTTTCATAGAATCCCTACAGTACAGGAGGAGGCCATTAGGCCCACTAAGTCTGTACTGACTACAATACCACCCAGGCCCTATTCCCGTAACCTTCATTTACTCTGCTAATCCCCCTGACATTAGTTTAGCATGGCCAATCAACCTAACCTGCACATCGTTGGACTGTGGGAAGAAACCGGAGCACTCGGAGGAAACCCACACAGATACAGGGAAAAAGTGCAAACTCCACATAGACAGTGACCTGAGGCTGGAATTGAACCTGGGTTGCTGGCGCTGTGAGGCAGCAGTGCTCACAACTGTGCCACCGTAAAACCCTTTATTAAAACCTTTCATTCAAATCCAGTGAATCCCTATTTTTAACACCATTTTACCACACGTAACTAATACCATCATTTCACCCACCCTCCCATCCTCATTCCATTTCTTACATTCTGTGCCAAACCATCCCTCTGATTAGCCCCATCTCTCATGGAAACACTCTCTCCAGGCAGGGTAATTTTATTGTTGGGCTCCTCTTACCTTCAACGCTTTTTCTCCATCAGCAGCTACCTCACCCAACACCAACTGTTGGCAGTCGCTTACGCAATATGTGCTCTTGTCCTCAGCATGACTTCTGTGTCTCTGTGTGCAGCAGACACTGCCCACCAAATAAACCAACCAACAAATGTGTCCCTTAAGCTAACCAATACAGTCTGGACAGACAAAAGCCGAGCACTGTTATAGATACTTATGTACGAAATCCTTGACTTAAATGTCTAATAGTATTGGTGAAAAATATTGTTTTTTTTTCTCATAACTTAAACGGGATCAAAAAAAATCATCAATTTTTATACAGTACCTCTGCCCCAGCTCCAATCCCAGGTCCTGGTGAATCAACCTTCCGCTTCTTTCTGGGGCCAATGGCAGCTAATGCAGTTAAATTGGCTTCTCTCTGTCTCATCTGAGCCAATTCCTGTTGTTGCATCTGGGAATCAAAGAGATGTTCAATTATTCATTTGAAAATAATTAACGTTCTGAATGAAGTTCTAGCATTACAATTTGATAAGTGGTTCAATTTCAATAAATGCTAGATGATAAACACAGGGCGGGATTTTCCAGCTTTTCCCGCCAGCAGAACTTCCCGTCCTGCTGAAGACAACCACTCACAGCGGGTTGTTCCCTGGCAATGCCTAAGCCATGCAAGAATTCTGAGACTTTAGCAGGACTGGGAGATCCTGCCAGTGGCCAATGTTGTTCTTATGTTCTTAAGTGTTCAAAATTTGCAGATGATACAACTTGTAAGTATTGTGAACAGCGACAAGCCACAGTGATAAACTTTAAGTGGAAAAGGACTGGTGGAATGGGTGGACAAGTGGCAGATGAATGTAATGCAAAGTGTGAAGTGTTTCATTTTAGTAGGAAGAGCAAGGAGAGGCAATATAAAATGAAAGATACAATTCTTAAAGGAATCAGAGACAGTAGGGGTGATGTATGTAGAGATTGTTGAAGATGGCAGGATAAGTTGAGAAAATGGTTAATGTAGCATTGGGCAGCATGGTGGCACAGTAGCTAGCACTGCTGCCTCAATTCTGGTCTCGGATGACTGTGAGGAGTTTTCATGTTCTTCCCACATCTGCATAATTTCCTCCAGATGTGCCGGTTTCCTCCCACAGTCCAAAGGTGTGGAGGTTAGATTGACTGGCCACGCTAAATCGTGCTGAGGATTAGCAGGGTAAATATGTGAGGTTTTG
This sequence comes from Carcharhinus amblyrhynchos, assembly GCF_965287045.1. Classification (NCBI taxonomy): domain Eukaryota; kingdom Metazoa; phylum Chordata; class Chondrichthyes; order Carcharhiniformes; family Carcharhinidae; genus Carcharhinus; species Carcharhinus amblyrhynchos. Next base: position 14,196,326 of record NC_137339.1, read on the forward strand.
GGGATAGGGCCTGGGTGGGATTGTTGTCAGTGCAGACTCAATGGGCCAAATGACCTCTTTCATAGGGATTCTATGATCCGATAAATCCTGAGCTTTATCAGTACGGGCAGAATATAAAAACAAGGACGTTATGATGAACCTTTCTAAAACATATTGGTTTGGTCTCAACTGTGTGTGTCCCCAATTCTGGGCACCATGGTTTAGGCTGGATGTGAAAGACAGGTTGCAGAAAAAATTCACAAGAATGGTTTCAGGAATGAGGAACTTCAGTTACTTGGATAAATTGGAGAAGCTGAGGTTGTTCTCCATGGGAGAGAAGACTGACAGGAAATTTATTAGATGTTTGAGGAAGGAATATTGGCCAAGGCAACAGAAGAACTCCCTCCCAATAGTTCTTGCATTTGCTTGAACAATTAAACTCTAACATGCCACTTTGAACAATGTTGCCCCCCTCTCAGTACTGAATCTAAGTGTTGGTCTAGGTTTATGAGCTCATGCCTTGTTAGATCTCCTAGTTACTTTGTAGTTTCCTCATTTTGTGCTTGTGAAATAAATGATATAACCTGCTAGAGCAGTGAAATCCCATATACAGGTATTTGTGAGGTGTGTTTTATTTAAATTCAAGACTTTTTCAATATATTGGAGGCCATTTTTTTTAAGGCCTGTGACCACTTGAACCAGTCAACTAACCAGTGTCACCAAGTATGGTTTTGAAGTGTGTTCCTTAAAGAGTTTGAAATTAACAGTAAATCTATTCTGACAAAATGTGCTGTTCCACCAATACTATATAAAATAACCATTTAGTTCACCTCTATACAAAGGCATCGATTACAGTTATGCGCATGTTACTTTTTTTTATTCATTTGCGGGATATACCCATCCCTAGCTACTCTTGGAGACCATTTGAGAATCAACCACATTGCTGCGGCTTTGGAGTCACATGTAGGCCAACCAGGCAAGGACAGCAGATTTCCTTCTCTACAGGATTGAACCAGATGAGTTTTTTCTGACAATGGTTCCATGATCATTAGTAGATTCTTATTTCCACATTTTTAAAAATCATTTAATTTAAATTCCACCGTGCTGGGATTTGAACCCATGTCCCCAGAACTTATCTGAGTTTCTGAATAAATAGTCTAGCGATAATATCACTAGGCTATCGCTTCCTCACTTTGGTTAATAAAAAAGTTTGTGGAATCTTCCTGCAAATGCTTCCCCCCTGCACATTTTTAACTGTGTTATTTGTATTTATGATTAAGCTTGATCTCAGATTAACTAATATAACTAGGTGTTCCACTTATTTTATTATAGGTATTGATGTTCCAGTGCATTCCGAGAATTGTCTTTTGTACAACTACAAAATCAGTACATACGGCATTTTGCTTTGGGGAGAGGGAATAAAGCATTAACTTACCTCTTTGGCCTTCTGTTTTAGCCTAAGTTGCTCGGGGTCCTCTTGTCTGGATCGAGACTGATGGTGAAATGGAATAAGATGGTAATTGTAAAACAATACAGCACTTGTTTTCCAGAATACTGGGGTTGAGATTGGTAATTCAAATTTCCTGCAAAGGTTCTGTCTTGCAACTCACTACATCGCTTGAGACAAACTTCACAACAAAGTCTTTTCGATTTTATATTCTAAGCTGCAATGATTTTACTGTTACAAAAGCAAAATATTGCAGATGCTGGAAATCTGAAATAAAAACAAAAAATTGATGGAAATACTCAGCAGGTCAGGCAGCGTATGTTTATAGAAAGAGAATGAAGGTTTTGGGTTGATAACTTTTCATCACAACTAAAGAAAGATGGAAACGTAAAAGTTTTTAACCCAGTGGAAAGGGGAGGGGGCAGGAAGATCAAAGGAAAAGGTCTGTAAAGGGTGGAAGACAGAAGCTATTAACAAGTAACGGATTTCACGATGCAAAAGCCAGTGAGTGGTAACTATCTTTTTTTCTTTTAAATTTAAAGAAACAAAATCCAGATGAGGCAATGAATGGCTATATAGCATATTAGCACTTTCACTGGCATTGGCACCATGAGATCTTTTGTTCGGTCATCTGCTTTTATTTCCGATTTGCAGCATCCGCAGTATTTAGTTCATATTCTCGCCTGTCTCTTCTTCCTTTCCATTGTCTCAAAAACTTTTACATTTCTTTCTTCAATTCTGATGAAAGGTCATCAACCTGAAACGTTAACGCTGTTTCTCTCCACAGATGCTGTCTCACTGACCGATGATTTACTGTGACATTCTTAACTCAAATAATGCATCAGCACCAATATAGTGGTTACGTAATGGAAGTATGCCGTGTGCAAGTTCAACTCAACTAACTAAAACCCGCAATAACTTACCTAGCCCAATAAAGTGCAGGTTTGTGGACTGATTGAAGCAAAACAAAGAAATGTTCTTTTTCTGCTTGATTACAATGTGCCAAGTAATGGCAGTCAAATAACAGTCTCCACTGCTTATAACTGGTGCACTGGAGTCAATGCAATTTGCTGGCTATATCAGGTGGATGGTAAAACCAAAAGAACCAAGTATCCAATAAGAAAATAATAAGAAATTTTCACTTAGCTACCACCTCTCCTAATCATAAACAATTACATACACAAAAAAATTTTCCTGTCCCACCTGCCATGGGAATTGTAGCAGGTTGGGGGGATGGCGGTGGGAACCACGCAAAGGTCTATTGACCTACAGTGGGATTTTCTGGTTTTGGGGTGTGGCTGGAAAATCCTGTCTCCAGAAACTAATCACCAAGTTGGTTAAACTTTAACGATGAGTGAACAGCTAATTAAAATTGCTTAAAGACCTGAAAGTGGGAGAGAGGGTGATGGTGAAGTGGCATGAGAGAGGACAAGGGATAATAAAATCAAGGGAAATAAAAGAAAATGCTTAATTCTATTTGCTTGATAGGGCAGCTGCCTGTGATAACTGTTGATAATAGTGGGGACAGTATTTTCCTATCCATTTGCATAATACTTTATCACAATGAACAGTTTCAAATTGTTAGACACAAAGAATTTCTTTTGGGTATAATAACTGGAATTTGTTTTCTTACCCCACTTGTTCACAAGGCCTGGGTGATGCAGGCTACATTTATTGCCTATCTATAGTTGCCTTAAAACTAAGTGCCCTGCTGGGTTGCTTGGTTTTAAGGCAACTTGTTGGTTTGTAACATGTTGGCCACATTGCTTCAGGTTGTCAGGTTTACTTTCCTGAATGTCATCAATGGTCCAGTTCGCATTTTACAACAATCTAACTGCCTTCTTGGTCATTTGCATTGCTGTAGTTAACTTGTGTTTTATTTGTTGCACAAACGAATTGGGTGATCTGCCGCATGAACTCACCATTTCTTCTAAAAGCTTGCTTGTGAAACTCCAGGTGTTGATGCCAAGCAAGTAATGTAATCAACCGTGACATTTATTTACTGTAATCTGCATAGACACATGCCTCACACTAGAACGTGCCTCACACTGGCACACACTTGCTAATTCAGTCTCCTCTTGCATTGTACATGCATATGCTGGTCTTAGTTTCAACTTGTTAAACATATTTTTCAAAACAGGTGAATATGTCTACTATAAGAGCTGCGATTTTACAGCAGAAATGGTGAAGCTGGTGACAGAGGACCTACAATTTGTTTAACACCACTGGCTAAGAACATATGAAGTGAACAAGTGCCCAGACTGAGTATGTGCATAGGCTAAACTCCGCATCCAGTATGTATTGCTTGGTGCTACATTCAATTTGCGCAAGCCATCACTACACATTCAATGGACTGGGGAGTTTAATTCATTACAACATCCCCTTCTGTTTGACTTCACTTAAATTCCACTTAATGCTGCTTACCTTTGCTGCTCGCATTAAAATTTCCCTTTCTTGTTCATCTTTCCTCTGCTTTTCTATTTGGTCAAGTTGCTCAAAGAACTTGAGCTGCGACCTCACATCATTTAACTGTTCATACCTATCGTCCTCCTGAAATCAAAAGGCAATTGGAAATTATTTATTGTTTGCAGGAGTGGTAAAGTAATTCCTATCTAGAAACCTTGACAAACAGACTGTCCCATTACTAGTTTGTCGTTTTATTGCAGATTTCTGAAGAGTAGCGTTTCAATCTATAAACATCTCGATTAAAACCTCTGATATATAGTCCAATTGTGCTCGGTGAGGGAAGAATGTTCTGCTTATTGCCCCATGGAACAGTGCTTTGCTTGCAGATAATAAATGAAATAGCAAAAATAAATTGCTGAAAATGAGCAATAATCCTATGTAAAACTAACACAAACCTATTTTTTAAAACCATCATTCATGTTTTCTGTTTTAAGTGCGACGGCTTTACCTAAAATGTAGCGCTGATTTACCATTTAAAAAAATAGGTTTATAATATAGCTGCAGCTAGTGTGTTCTAGGTAAAATTGTTAACATTCTGCCAATAAATTGTCAAAGATGTACTGTTCTGCGGTACTTCCATTAAAAACTTTTAGTTCCTGATTGTACTGAGTTAGTTGAGGTGGCTGCAAAGATAATAAGCCTGGACTCAGTGTCTCAGGCTGGGGAAGGGAATGATGGAGTTAGTTAGAGTTTCTGCATCCGATAACAAATCAGTAATGCTTGCTGAAAAGAAACTCAAATGAATGTCAGTTGAGGAGAAAATCAGGCCAGGTTCTAATTCTCCCCCATTTTCAGATTCCTGGTACCACTCACTCCCCAGTTTTACAATTGGAGTGATTCTACTCTGATCGTGAGGTATCTAGGATTGGCGGGTGGGGAGGAGCAAGAGTCACTGGTGCCCCTGGATCTATATCCCAATGTCAATCAATATTCTGGAGAAGGGTGGAGGGGGCAGTTTATAGCGGTTTTAAGATTACAGCAAATGCGTGTAACTGATCAGTGTAATTTAAAAGAGGATGCAACTTCATTTAGCTTATGAATCTTTTGCTGGTAGGATTGATGAAGCAACTAAAATATTTTCAAAATGCACGATCAAAGATAAAAGAAACAGTAACTCACCTTGTATGAGATGTTTCTCTGCTGTGCAACTTCAGATATTTTTTCTACAAGTGTTTGTAATCTCTGTTGGGTGGCATGTGACACAAAATTTACTACATCTGGATGAACGTCAGTAATTCCATGTTTTTTACCTGTTCCCAAAAGGAAGTTAAAATACTTTTTAGATAGGTTAAGTACTCTTAGTTGGATCAATATAGCATTCCCCCTTTACTGATGCAAATTGTGCTTTTAATACAGTGTTGTCAAATATGACAGCAATGTGGCTATCTGGGAGTCCACATGTAGCTAATTACATTTCACATCAGCACATTATAAAAAAAAAAGCAAGTCACCATTATTAGGGATCAGATTTCAACGCTCATTCACACTGTACATAGATGTGCTTAAGCCTTTTTGTGCATTTGTTGGTAAAATGATGATGTGAAAAGCAGTGCCTATGTTTTTTGGTGATAATTGAGTGCTGTATTTCTTTGGTTACTGAATGATAGTCGATGTTTGTTAAGTAAACATACAGACCTGAATTACATTTATCTGTATTGTGGTTGCATCTATTAAAAATAGCGCATATAGCTAAAACTGTGTTGCCATGGCCACAACTACGGCTAATTAGCAATTTCTGTTGGATGATTTAAGATCTAACCTTGCTTAAGGTTCCACTTATTGACTTTGGCGTTTTTAGTTTCTTCTTGCTTGCTACGTTAAAAACTTTCCTTCGGGATACTTTGAAATATTTCTTCAATAGCACGTCCCAATTACTACCTAAATACAAGAGCAGCAAGTGCATAGGAATACCACCACTGCCAAGTCGCATTCTGTCTTAACTTGGAAATGTATCACCATTCCTTCAATGTTGCTGGGTCAAAAACCTGGAACTCCCACCCACTGCCTCTAGGGAGAATAATTAATCACATGAAACTCCCTCCCTAAGAGCTAATTGTATCCAGATTGCAGTAGTCTAAGAAGGCAGCTCACCTTCGCAAGACGAATTAGGGATGGGCAATAAATACTGGCCTTGCCACTGAGACCCATTTCCTGTAAATTAATTTTTTTTAAAGTCTGAAAGCAAATGTTTTGAAAATACTTCCTACTGCATTGGTCCCTTCAAAGTTTTCAGAAGATATCCATGCTGTGAAAATGGGTAGATATCTCTTTACCTATTTCTAACATTCTTCTGTGCAACGGTGCAGCAAACAGGAATGCTTCATCTTTACATGATCTCGTCAGAGTGCCCACCAGTTCTGAATTTGTTGCTAAAATGCGTGCACTTTCTTCAGAAAGGTTAACTCCAGCCATAGATGCCACATCATTAATATCATCATCATCCCTGGAAAAATTCACATCCGCACATTAATGTCATTATAAGATGATGTGTGGAAAGAAAAGATGCATTAGAATCACGTTTATCTTGTTCAGAAGAAAAAGTTCCCCATTTAGACTTCCTTTGGCTCACAGTGCCAGCAACCTGCTTTCAGTAGTGAACTCCGCTACTAGATCAAGATGTATGCCAGATAATTCCTTCCCTTCTAATATGTGGAGTACTATCATCCCAGAGACAGTAATGGTTCAAGGAGAAAGACCAATTCAGCTTCTCAGTATAATTAGGGTCAGGATATGAAGGTGGCTCTGCCAGCACTGCCCACATCCCAAGAAAATAAGTTAAATGAGCTTTTGTCTTCCTAATGGGAAGATCTTTTTGCCACTTTCTTGGCATCCCCTACTATTCCCTTAAGATTGTTTTAGTCGTAATGTACTGATCCACCACGAAGCACAACACACATTAAACATCCAGATACAGAATACTGTTTAAATTAAGTTCAATTTCTAATTAAGTAACCTGATTAAGGCCGAGGAAGCAGAAACATAAGTAAGGTTTACTACAAAGGTTAAAAAGGTAGAGTCGCCATAGTCCCAGATGACTACACACTGCTCTCCCCGTTGAGAGGACTTAATCTGAGATCACCACACCTCAGGTGAGGGGCAAGCTTGAGAAGGTGGGGCCTTCATAAATAACCTCAGCTGGTACAGGAATTGAACCAGCGCTGTTGGCGTCATTCTGCATCACGAAGCAGCCATCCAGCCAACAGAGCTAACTAACTCCCCGTGAAATAAAAGTCAAGTTTACTATAAAGAATTAGTGATGGGCTATTGTTTTTAAAATGAACTTTGTTAAATCAGTTTTAATGATAGATAAATATTTACTTACTATCAATTAAGTGCTGCACAGATCAATCATTTCTTTGGAATAAAAACTGGAGATTTTAATAACAATCTTTTCCATATTAATCCATCATGTAATCCAGCTTCCCATTCATTGACTGTCTACACTTCCAGCTGCCTCGGCAAAGCAGCCAGCATAATTAAGGACTCCATGCATTGCGGACATTCTCTCTTCCACCTTCTTCCATCGGGAAAAAGGTAGAAAAGTCTGAAGTCACATACCAAGAACAGCTTCTTCCCTGCTGCCAGCAGACTTTTGAATGGACCTACTTTGCATTAAGGTGATCTTTCTTTACACCCTAGCTATTGCTGTAACACTATATTCTGCACTCATTTCCTTCTCCATGAATGGTATGCTTTGTCTGCATTGTGTGCAAAAAAGAATACTTTTCACTGTATGCTAATACATGTGACAATAATAAATCAAATAAAAAAAAATCTAACATTCATTCCTTCTTGGGCTTTTGCTCAAATATCTCACCTGAAAGAACCACTGGCTGCAGCTGCTTCTTTAAGTTTGTTTTTCTGAACAACAGAAGTCTGGACAGAATAAGTCAAACCAGCTTTATTTCCTGGCACCACTGTCTGTTTCATAACAGGAACTGTAAAATTATGGAGAAAGTTTTGTTAAAACACTTGTGTCCAAGTAAGTTTCTCCAGCTCAATTGGTTACAGTATTTTACTTGGAACAGCTATTTTTGGGCCAGGTTTATTTAATTTGCAGATACAAATGCACACTTACATCACTCTGCACAACAAACTATATATTATATACACACACAATGGCTGGAGTTCTCCAGCCTCAACACATGGCAGGCATTCTCCAAGTCCCACTGCTGTGATTTAGCTGAGCGACAACTCCTCCATTCTCATTTTGGTGGTGTTAGCAGGTCATGTGAGACTGGAGAATTCCGGCTATAAGCTCTGTCAATTTGAGGATGATGACAGCAGAATCTTTTTTTTCTAGCAGGAAAAGACCACTCTACTTTTTTTTTATTCATTCAGGGGACACAGCCGTCACTGCCTGATCAGCATTTATTGCCCATCCCGAGTTGCCCTTGGAGGACAGTTGAGAGTCAATCATGTTGCTGTGGCTGTGGAGTTACACATAGGCCACAGGTAAGGACAAAAAATGTCCTTTTCCAAAGGACTTTAGTGAACCAGATGGGTTTTTCCGACAACCGATAATGGTTTTGTGGTCATCAGCAGATTCTTAATTCCAGATATTTTTTATTGAACTCAAATTCCACCATCTGTCATGGCAGGATTTGAACCCAGGTTAGCTAAGTTTCTGGATTAATAATTTAGTGTTAATATCACTAGGCCATCACCTCCCAGAAGGAAGGAAGTACATCTCCTAACTATTATTTTGTCTAAATTACAGAAGCTTCTCAACATGCCAACATCCTCAGTTATTTTAGGTAAAGAAGGATCTCCAAAGATATTTGGAAAAAAAAGTAACTGAATGTGTTGGTAAAATATTTGTATGTCATTCACTTAATTAGATTTACTGCTATACAGTTGGATATACTTCAATGTGGAATATCTATGAATTATGTCAGTATCTAGGATCACAACAGCTTATTCACATTTAGCTTTGACATGTTTGGCAGACTTTGGTACAGGACAGGATTTGGGCGGAAGAATTTTGGATGAGGTGAAGTTTACAGAAGACGACGTATAGAAGACCAGATAGTGTTATTAGAAAGATTGTGAAGGTAACAAAGGCATTGAAGAGAATTTTTGCAACTGCTGAGTTGAGAAGCAAATGGAGGCGATCTTACAGAAATGGAACTAGGTAGCTGTTAGTGATGAGAAAGATATTGGGGGCGGGGTAGAATTCTCCACTGTTTAGCGCAGCGGGCCGGGAGATTTCAGTGGGGCCAGATTAGTGCTAACTGCGCTGGGTGTCTGGCCTCAAGTGTTTCCCATTTGGATTTCTGGCACCGTCAGCGGAGCCATATTAGACACTGAAAAGGAGCATGCAAATCTAACATAAATAAATAGCCTCTTCCACCACACCAAGAGTGTTTCACTCCAGCGTGGTTTACAGTAGCTCCCCGACCCAGCTGGAGTGAGGGGGACCAATTGGAACCCTCCAGAGGGAGAGGGGGTGGGTGGGACAAAGGGTCCGGTGGTGGTGGTTGGGGTCGTGTGGGGGGGGGGGGGGGGGGGGGGAAATGTGTGTGTGTGTGTTGGGGGATGACAGCGGAGTGTGCCCCCTGGGTAAATTCAAATGCAAGTGAGCTGGCCAGCATTCGGGAGGACGGCACTCAGGGGGCCACTGTGCACATGCCAATCTCAGCGCTGACAGATTGGCGCACGTGCAGGGGCCTGCTCACCACTATCTCCCGGCCTCTCCGGCGGGAATAGGTCCCGCCCACTGATTTTTTTGTGCGATTTATCCTAGTGCAACTCTGTAGTGCACAGAGTGTGGGAGATTTTTCTCTGAAAATCCAGTGTGATTTACTCCAGTTTTCACACAAATTTGACACTTTCATTTGTTTTGGGAGAATCGCCCCCATAGAATCAAATAGATTGCTAAAAGTCTGGTTTAACAAAATGGTGGTTTCAATCTTCTCAATAATTAGCTAGAGAAAACCAAGGCCGATCCAAGATTGGACATTGGTTAATCAACTGCACTAAGGTATTGGAGAAGAAGAGAGTGTTTTTGAAACCTAGCTGTCAAAGTAAACATGAAAGTTGATTCCATCTCTATGATGATATTATCGAGGGGAAACTCGTAAATAAGAAAATTTGAGGCCCCAGGATAGATCCTTGTTCATGGACTTCCATGAATAAATTGTGCAGCAGTAGGCGGAGAAGTCAGTGCTCTGACTAAGATAGACATTATAATAGGAAGGAGATAAGATGCTTCACTTTGTGGATTACGAACTCAGAATTGACACCCTAAAAAAAATTGCCTTATTACCAAAAATGTTTATGTAAACGGGGAAGGACTACACAAGAATGTCTCCTTTTATCAGGCTCAGAAAAATGTCATCATTTTTGCACTCAAAATGTTTTTACTTGCGGTATAAATTTTAGTGCTGTGCAAATAATTAGGATACATTTCCAATGTTCCTGTCAGATTATTTAACATATTCATTCTAAATTTCTCTCTGCACCACTCCATACCCAAATTAAAAAAAAAACTCCGATAAATGAAAGTGGTGTTTTGAAGATTCTGGAGCGTTCTAATATTTTTGTCTGAAAGATCAAAGCTAGTTTTTTTGATGAAATCATTTATGTTTTGGGATTTACTATCTGTAGGGCTTAACTTGAAATGTATTATTTCATTACATATACATATATACATACATGCATATTTTATAAAAATTAAGATTTTATTTAATCAATTTGTCTAATAAAAGCAGCTGATTCATCTTCCTAAAGATAGGTTTCAAGAACAGCATAAATGTCATAAACATCAAAAATGCACTTTGGATCATTACTACAGATGAATGTTACAAGAATCCAAATTCTCCCAAAATAGATGGGTTGGGGATGGAATAGACAAATTTGGGTTTGATGGCTGCTTCATTCATTTTGCTCGTAATTATGATCAAAGTATGTATATAAGCCAGTCACTGCCAAGTGAGAACGATGAAGCTTTGAAATTCTCCACTCCAGAGGGGCAATTTAGCATGGCCAATCCACCTAACCTGCACGCTTCTTGAATTTGGATAGCTAAAGCAAGCAAGTTTAAATTCTGCAGCTTTGATGTTTACTTGTGCTACTGTAAGGAGGTTTAAAAACATCCTATTTACCCGTCTGAAGTTGCTTCAATTGCACCGGTGAAGAACCAGTTAGCCTGATGAGGTTCTGAGGCTGCCGAAGGGTCACCATCGGTGTTTGTGTCAGTGTTACCTGCGGTCTGACCAGCGTTCCTTGCTGCTGCTGAACAACCTGAAGGCAAATGTACTCATTAGTTTAAACTGCAGTCTAAGTAAGTTGTTTTATAAATCTTGGACAGTAATGATCATCAGTCTCCAACAGCTACTCAAAATATCACCATTTTTGAATAGATGCAATCCCAATGTTAATAAAACCAGATTTACAAAAATGGGTACAAAGAATACAGTTATGAATTTTTTAGCTTACATGAATATTTGGGGCGACATTCTGAATGAATTTGATTTCTTTCTGAACAATTTCTATGTTCTATATTCCCATGATGTAGAGATGCCAGTGTTGGACTGGAGTAAGCACAGTTAGAAGTCTCACAACACAAGACTTCTTACTGTATTCCCATAACAGCCAAAGGAATCATTTTGGTTCGAACTGTTTTTTAAGCTTTTTTCACCATAGTTTTAATGTGAAATACTACCAACACAAAAAACAAGTACCAGAAAGTTGGAGGCTGTTGGGAGACCTGATAGGGGTGTACAAAATTGAGAGATACAGACAGGGTGGTCAGAGGCTTTTTCCCAGGGTGGAAGTGTCAATTACAAGGGGGCAAAGGTTCAAGGTGAGAGGAGGAAAGTTTAAGGGAGATGTGTACGGGGAAGTATTTCACGCAGAGAGTGGTGGGTATCTGGAATGCACTGCCAGAGGAGGTGGTGGAAGTAAGTATCTGGATGGGTACATGAATAGGGAGGAAATAGAGAGATTAAGGAAGAGCAGAAGGTTTTTTTTTAGTTTAGTGAGGGCACCATGATTGGCACAGGCTTGGAGGGTTGAAGGACCTGTTCCTGTGCTGTACTTCTTTGTTCTTTGCAATTTATGCCATCTGAAGTGACTCTTTCTAGATATGTCCCAGCTCCATCGTAAGTCTGCTCAGTAATAGTAGAAGTATGAAATTCAGCAAACTAATATTCTGACACACTGACTATTTTGCGAAGTGAGTTACTACATTGCCACATTATGAACAAAAAAACGACAATGTCTTGTTAAGTGCAGTATGCAGCAGTATCAAAGCATCGCTTCAGATTCCTTCAAATAATCACTGAGGTGGCCAGGAACAAATTGGCACAATACCTACATTAGCAGTTCCAGAGCAGAAAATGCTTAATTTCTAAACTATGTGGTAACAGCCTGCCTTGCAAGGACAGGATTTTACAACCCCACTGCGACATCTCTCCCCCCACAGCCCTGGTGGATATAGCTAAATTCTATCCATGAACTCAAATCCCACCACGGCAGCTGGGAAATTTAAATTCAATTGAATAAGTCTGAAATAAAAAGCTAGAATCAGTAATACAAACTACCATAAAATTCCACGTAGATCCTTGAGGAAGGAAATCTTTACCTGATCTGACAAATATATGACTCCAGATCACTCGAGCTTGCTCCGCCATTTACAGCTGATCTGTCTGAATTCTACGTTCCCATCTACCCCTGATAACTTCTGGTTCTCATACCTAACAAAAACCTATTTTACTCTGTCTTAAAATATTCACTCACTGTGGGCCTGATTTTATCATTGTGTGGTGCCCGAAAATGGCACTTTCATGCACTTAAATTGAATGAATGAACTGCCTGCCCAACTTTATCAGCATTTCCCCTTGCGCATCCAGATTCGGCATGAAACAGACCTGGTCGCTCCAGCTGCCAAAGGGGTAACTTCAGAGCCTCCAACAATGGCTCTCTGACTCGGGGGGGGGGGGGCCAGGGGGTGTCACTCTGCAGGCAATCGGTGGGGGGGCAGAAGGTCGCAATTGGTCTAGGAAGTGGGCTGGGGGTGGGTCGATTAAGGAGACAGTTATGCTGTGGGGGTGGGGCAATGTCTGTGGGGACCATCGTTCTCGGGCCACTTTATCTGCTTTTTGCAGCCTGGGAGCAATGTGGCAGGGATTCGATTTTCAAATTTTTTTTTCCTCACTGCGCATGCACAGTTCAGAGCTCTGATCATTTCAGGCATGCTAAGCCCTGCCCACAGCGCGATTCAGACCCACAATTTTTTTTCAGGCTAAGTGCATATGGAGGCGCCTGAAAGCAGGTTTCCAAGTCAGATCTAAATTGCGCGCAGATTCAGCACTTAGAACGAAAGTGGTAAAATTGGGCCCTCTGTCTCCACCACTTTTTGAGGCAGAGAGTTTCAAAGTCGCACAACCCTCAGAAAAAAATTCTTCTCATCTCTGCTCTGAAACAGAGATGCCCAATTTTAAAACAGTGCCCCCTAGTTCTGGACTCACCCACAAGAGGAAACAATTCTCCAATCTCGTCCGCAGCTGGGATTCTCTTGTCCCGCTGCAGTGAATGCAGTTCTGGCTGAGCGCCAAATTCTCTGTTTTCACTGGCAGTGGGGCAAATGAGATCAGAGAATCCTGGCCCCTTTCCACATCCACCTTGTCATCTTTTGCCACTCTCGCACTTGTAAAATCCAGTGGCAACAAGCCTTGTCTGTCCAACCTTTCCTCAAATGATAAAAGAGTTTGTTCCAAAAATCTGTCCGAGGCTGCCCACCATCAACAATTCTAGACAAAATATGGTGATAATAATGCCTGAAAGATGCTAAACGTATTGGTGCTAGTTACGCCATATATGGCAACTGTGTTGATCCTACCTTGCTGGCTTGCACTGACTGTCCAGGTTGCGCTAAACTTAGCACAGGATGTTGGAGGGTGCTAGTTACTGTAGCTGTAGCAGTGGTTGTCCGCACTACAGGTCGCTGTTGAACTGTGTTTCCTAATACCACTGCTGTCAACGCTGTTGTAGTCTGAGTTGAGGATTGTTGTTGACTTTGCTGAATAAAAGCTTGCGAGTCTTGAGTGAGTTGGCGCAAGGCCGGCAAACTCCGCTGGAAAAACACAGAATGGTTAAACATTTGTGCTAATCTTATCACAAAATTACTAATTGCTTTGTTGTCATTGAGTTGGACTAATTGGATCACCCAACCCAAAATGCTTCTAAATTTCTGGATATTTTGTTAAGATGGATTCAATTATTTACAGATTCTGGTGCTAGAAAAACATTCTGGGAATGAAATAAACTTTTAAAAGAAACTCTTCTGTCATGTATACTACACACGCAAAATGGTTGTACTTTCATCGTCAGTCAAATCGATTAAGTTACCATTTTAGGCTTGCAAATTTAGACAATCATTTCAGTGAAATTAGCAGAAGGATTTTAACCCTGATTGTTGAAAGGAATCCAACCAAAAAGAGTAAAATATGTTATTTTCAATATAACACACAGCCTCATTGTCCAAAAGGGTTGGGTGGGAAAGATTCTGTTCCAAGTAACAACTGAGTGAGCTTGATATCAATGTTTTTTTGTAGGATGTAAATTAAACCTGCTAATACATTTCACAAAGTGAACACATTTCCCGCATAATCGTTATATTTTCAAACTGATTTTTTGCCACACAAGGATCATTTACCATACAGAAAAGAAATACACATCACAACTATCACCTCCTAATTTGAAAAATATTTATGTACCGTGCCAAGACAAATGATTAATTACCTTCAGGAAAGGCACAAGATAAGGTTGAGGTGAGGAGTTGAGCTCCCTATATAACCGGCTAGTGAAGTCTTCTGCTTCAATTTTCCCATCCTGTGAGATGAAAAAACAAAGTCACTTTCAACATGATTAAGAGCTTTTCCACCTTCAGTGGATAACTTGTACTGTGGAGGGAAAAGACTAGAAGCACAACGGCCAGCTTTTATTTAGCACCCACTGATAAAGACCCAGCACTGCAACTTTGAAAATGTAATGGTAAGAATATTCTTCAGCTAGACAATACTATACATATGATTCCTCTATTAGTGCAACAGCTTTATACCTATACACAGGGAGGCGATGGCCTTGTGGTATTATTGCTAGACTATTAATCCAGAACTCAGCTAATGTTCTGGGGGCCTCAGTTCAAATCCTGCCATAGCAGGTGGTGGAATTTGAATTCAATAAAAACCTGAAATTAAGAATCTACTGATGACCATGAAACCAGTCTGGTTCACTAATGCCCTTTTGGGAAGGGAATCTGCCCCCCTCCTTACCCGATCTGGCCTACATGTGACTCCAGAGCCTCAGCAATGTGGCTGACCCCATAAATAAGGGCAACTAGGGATAGGTGACAAATACTGGCCAGCCAGAAACACCCATGTCCCACTAATGAATTAAAAAAAAACCATGCACTTGCTCCACCAATCTTACGTAAAAACGTTTCTGCCATAAACTGTACTCTGAACATACTCTCCAAGCAGGACTTTTAAGGTTAGGGTTAATTGGAAACCTTTAAAGGGGATTTGCTCACAAACTTACTTAACTTTTAAACACTGTTTGATAGGCTACATCATGCACTTTGATGGAGAAATTCTTAGATGGATTCTGATTTGTGCACATTACAGACAAGTTCCGACACAGTATTGATAATTAGGGCTCCAACATTTTTTTTTAAAAGGATGAGATGCTTTTAAACTTCAGGTGAAATCAGTGATTCACTGTCTCACCTGAATATTTAATCAAAAGTTTGGTACAGCCTTTACTTATATAAAACATTGCTTCATGTGACATTTTTAAAATTAGAGAACTGTAGCTTCGATATCATCCTCATAAAAGCACAGGAGTTTATAGAACAGAAGCCAATTGTCCAATAGTGTTTGTGCCATTCTTTGCTAGAATGATTTGAAATTAATTCCAATGCCTCGCTCTTTCCCAGATATTTAAAATCACTTTCTATTTAAAATATATTTATTTACTCTTGCCTTTAAAGATGTTGTGGTCTCTGCTTCAATGTTCTTCTCTAACAACTCTCTATATAAATACGTTCTGTTTTGTTTCATCTGTTATTTGCTCTCCCCCAATTCAAGAACAAATATAGTTTAGTTAGGGCTGTTTTTTAATTAAGGTAAACTAATGGAGAAACATTTATATTACAGTTTCTCACCAATAGATTTTGCACCAGTTCTTTAACATTGGCAGCCGTTTCAGTTGACTGTTTACCGCTTGAAGCTAGTTTGATCAGCGTAGACAGAAAGTTCTTGCATTTCTTCACATTTTCCATTGTTTCCTGTGGAACATTATAAGCATTTAACGGAAAGAAAGGTACAGTGCATAAAGTTAAAAGCTTTCCCTATTCAAAGTTTACTTTACCTCTACAGGACAAACAACAAAGAACAGCACAGCACAGGAAACAGGCCCTTCGGCCCTACAAGCCCACGCCGCCCATTTTAACACTCTGAGTGCCTTATTCAAGTCTTTCCTCGATCGTCGACGTTTTTGTCTACCTCTAGTGGAACTCCACAATAAAGGGGGTGCAAATTTAGGGAATTATATGTGCGCCAGGAGTTAATGCCTTGCTAGAAGGGAAACTTCAGTTCTAATATAACTTTCACACAGTTTGAATTTTGCTTCAAAACCAGAAGTTCACTTATTTGCTGGGTAAATAAAGTAACTGTGTAACTCTTGTTTATTTTCCTTATTTGAAGATACTAATCCATGCAGGTATAGCTCCAGTCATTGGCACTTTTTTTTTTAAGCAACTTTACACAATGAGCTATTCTTCACGAACATCACCAAACAACACCTGCTTGCATGTATATAACACCAGTAATCACAGAATCATCATAAAAAGACTACAGAGCAGAAGAAGCCATTCGGCCCATCAAGTCTGCACCAACAACAATCCCACCCCAGGCCCTATCCCCACATTTATCCTGCTAATCCCTCTAATCTATACATCCCGGGACACTAAGGGGCAATTTTGCACGGCCAATCAATCTAACCCACACATCTTTGCGCTGTGGGAGGAAACCGGAGCACCCAGAGGAAACCCACACAGACACAGGGAGAACGTGCAAACTCCACACAGATAGTGATCCAAGCCAGGAATCAAACCCAGATCCCTGGAGCTATGAAGCAGCAGTGCTAACCAATGTGCTACTGTGCAGTAGAAAAACATCCCAAGAAACATCATAAGAATTGGCACTGTCAATGAAGAAGACTTTAGGGGTGACTAAAAGCTTGGTGAAAGAGGAGATTTTAAGAAGGGTATTAAAGTATGGAAATGAAATGAGGATTATGCAGGTAAATCCAGAGCTTGAAGCCTAGACAGCTGAAAGCACAACTGCCAACGGTGGGGTGAAGGGAGTGGCAGATTGGTAAGAAGTGAGTGTTAGAATAAAGTTTAGTTCTGGGAGAGTTGTAGAAATGGAGAAGGTATAATGTGGAAGGACCTTGGAGGAATTTTGACCCAAGAATAAAACTTCTAAATTTATGATTTTGGTGACTCATTAAACAACATAGGTCAGCGAGCACAAAGATGATGGGAGAATGGGACTTACTAAGTTAGAGAATAGAATAAGCTGTAGATGAATTCAGATCTACAGAGGATGGAGAAAGGGATGCCAAGAAATCAATGAAATAGTAAAATCTTTCACTCATTAAAGCATGCAGAGGAAAATCTGAGACTGGGAGGAGAAATGCGCTGAAATCATTCGGGTGGGAACCTGGATGATTTTTGTCCTTCAAACAACTGTGAATGTTGTTAAATTTAAAGCCCTCCTTCTTATCCATTTACTGGTATGAACCTGAAACTTTAAATAAGGCTGCCATCATTCTACTAGCTATTACAGTTTTAGAGTCACAGAGTTATTTTCTTCCAAATAACTTTGTAAAAGATTTTCAATGGAAATTTTATTACCTCTTGCTCAGGCTCAGAATTTTGATTATTTGTCAGAATTATTTAAACAGAAATTTGCAAAATGGAGGGTGTGGGAAAGAAGATAAATCCCACATTCATTTGCGCAGCCATGAGATTGCTGTACTGCTAGATTTGCTGAGTTGGGGCCCATTTTACAGCAGTGACTAATCTTCAGGTACTGACAGTGCTGGATGTTCTCTAATCCTTTAATAAAACATAGGATATCAAATTCTTTCAGTAACCTGAAAGTACTTTGTGGTACCAGATTAACTTGAAAGTATATGGTTGATTTAGATGTAATTGGGATCATTTGATCATTCGCTTTTAATAACAATCTATCCATTAACCACAATAGAGCTACATTCGCTCAGTAAATTGAGAATAAGATAAGGCTACCCCATTGCACTTGGGGTGTGCTGACGCTTGTGATCGTGGTTTGCCGAAACTATGGTAGATTAAAGGGTCAGGGTAGACAAAGAGGTTAGACTGAGGCTTTACCTGATAAAATTTTTCAAAGCCAACTTGGCTTCTTGGCTAAGATGAAGCCTTAGATCAAGTCTGGGAGAGGGTGCAATGCTTCATCCTGTCAGCTTGGATCTTTTATGATCGAGCCCAAGATGTGGTGCAATGTCTCTCTCATCTTGTCAGCTTGGATCTGGTTTGTCCCTCATGTAGGGACCATGATTGGTCTTGACTTGAATTGGCTTTTTTGATTAAAAATGAAGTATGAAAGGTACCAATAAAAAAAGTAATAGAATATTTATATTTTTTAATTCAAGGTCAAAAACTGACTTTTCAAAGAGAATTATGAGCATTTGCTGCCTTCAATTTTGTTCCCTGCCCCCTCTTTAGGTTACGGCCAGGAAACATGTGAAAGCTCGAGTGAAAATAATCCAGCTTGTATTGAAATACACGCTCAAATGAATGTGGTTTATGCCCCACTCTGGACAGTGAATGCAAAAAAAGTACCGGGCTGTACTAAAAATAATTGCATATTCCAAAGCATATACAATATAATGACATGTTCTAAAGATAACTGCTGTTGCAGTGAATTTTTCATCAGTGGCTCAGGCTATTCTAAATCAGAAACATTTGGGTGGCTTATCGGAATAAGAACATCAGGGAAGACTTCCACTGCTCTTTGGAACAGAATTTAGGCACCCGTTATTCATTTTGATGTTAACAGAAGCCAACTTGTGCTGTGTAGTTTCTGGCTTGCATATGCAAGCATGACGACAGTACTCATCCAAATACTAACATCGGAATTCACAACTACTTATTCCAGGTGGAATGTCTTTCTAACCACAGCTTGTATGCAGTTGCAGTTGACACAAATTTGGATCTTTTTCCTTTTATGCAATTTGAGTGCCTGCCAGCAGATGGCTGTATGTCTTTAGCTCATCAACCATTAATCAGTTTTGGGTTTCCAGTGCTGAATGGACTTGGCTGACATACTGACCTACATAAATCGTGAAAGGGTAGTCTTATTCATGTAACTCTACCACGGAAGCAATGGATCTTACAGATACACAACGTAACTTGTGGTGTTAGCTTGTAAATTACTTTTCAATTTGTCCAGCATCAACTATGAAAGTAAATGATGGATTAGCTTTTAAAGCAAAAAAAATTATATACAACAGCAAAATGAAATAAAATAGTAGAGTTTTAATTACAAGAAGTAAACAGCAACACTTCTTCCACATCATAGTTACCACCCATAACTCTTAAATTTTTAATTACATTTGAAGAACACGTGGCTTTTAATTTTTTTAAACAATCGATGGGATAAACTTTGTCTTAAAAGTTCATCACTGATTGAATTTCAGAAACAGATGTCCAGTGTTTTATACACTAAATGAACTTAGCAACCATATTAATGGATCTGTAAACAGCTGCCTTTCTGCCAATAATCTCCTGCCCTAACTTCAAAAATACTGGGCGTGATCTTACTGGCTCGTTGCCTCGGTCGATCAGCTTGGCAAGCTGGGAAGTTAGCGGGCAAGGCTAAAAATATCAACTCACACCTTTTTTGCCGGTGAGAACTACTTTGTGCCTAGAAAGGGCGTGAAGCCTATTAGCATAGGACCAACTTTATTTATATCCCATTAGCCAGTCTAGCATGGTTGCTTCTGCCCTTCTGGATCCTTCTCTTCTCGTCGGCAAGCAGGACCAGATGCCGTGGCTACACTTGGGAGATCGGAGGCCACTGAAGCCCCCGGGTGGTTGGGGGCATGGCCAGACACTGCCCATTGGACACTGCCAGCTTGGCAGTGCACACCTGCCACTGAGGAGGTATGGTCTAAGTGCGGGTGGGACTATGACGTGGTGCCAGCTGTTGATCAAAACTTATTCTTGTTAAGTACGAACTTTGGAGTGAGCTGTGTGTAGTCAAAATATTGCTTCTAGATTCTTACAATATTGCACTTCAATAAAGTAAACCTAATATATTAAAAAATGACACCAGTTTCAGAGGTAAATACTGATTAAATTTCTATATTTAAAAAAGGCTCAAAAGCTTTATGCGCTCAAATGCAGAAAATTGAGACCAAAATTATTTTTATTGGTCATAACCAAAGATAAAACTGAGCACTTTTGTTGCAATATACATCTATTTGCTTTAATGGCTTTGATATTTCTTTATTGTCAGGTTCAGTACTGGGACGGCGGGTAATAAACATGAAAGAATTTTAAATGAAAGTTAAGCTAAGGAGACGAGCACAACCAAAGACAAATATAGAGTTAAGTGTGGGCTCTCTTATGAATAAAGTCTGAGGCTTGTGGAAGTTCAGCATCTCGACATTGGCGTGTTGTGATTGGAGATATTGGTTTTTTCAGGTTCTGTAATTTCAAGTGTCCTTCTACATCACAGAATCATAGAATGCCTACAGCACCAAAAAAGGCCATTTGGCCCATCAGGTCTGTTCCGACTCTTTGACAGAGAATCCTAGCTAGGCCCACCGCATCCCCACTAATCCCCCTAACCTACACATATTGGGACACAATGGAGCAATTTAGCATGGCCAATCCACCTAACCTGCACATCTTTAGACTTGGAAAAGAAACAGTATCAACTACATGAAACAAAATAATTAAAATTATTTTGCAGCCTTTCATTTTTTGGAAATGCAGTTTTGTGAAAATGATCTGTTGACTGCACTTAATTTGTGAAACTTTAAGTATATAATTGCAACCATATCTAAAATCTAGCCAAATGTTATGATTTTGACAACAGCAGCATATTCTACGATGGATACTTTTGTTCTACTGCATTACAACAGACAGGAGGATGTTTTTAATCAGATATTTTTCATGGGTGTGAATTTACATTTCAGATAGTAGCTACACAAATGAAAATGTTGATTCTCCCCATTGGTCAATGTATGGTTTGTTGAGTTTAGAACGTATGAAAGATTTATTTGTGAATTTTATTTCTCACAGGTAAAAGCTCCAAATGTTTCTATTCTCACAAATGCTATTTTGAAAAGCTGTTTGCACTGGGTTTTGTGATTACATCACATTTAGACAGATTACATGTATACCATGCATCGACAGCTGATTCTTACCGCTGAGGCAGTGGGTTGCAGTATTTGCGATGTAGGACCTCCACCAGCTGCTGTCAATGTCTGTACAGTTCTCTGAGGTGTTCCTGGTTGGACCGTCGTTGCGGTCCCTATTGAAGCCGCAGATGTTGCTCCACTTATTACGATCTGAGACTGGAAGATAAATAAAGGAAACTGCCTTTATCTAATGTTATTCATGGCCTCAGGATGTTGCAAGTGCTTCGCAGTCAATGAAACACCTTTGAAGTGTAGTCACTGTTTTCAGGTAGGGAAACTTGACTATCAGTTTGCACACAGCAAACTCCCACAAACAGCAATGAAATTCATTACCAAAAAATAAGTTTTTGTGACACTGCATGATTGAGAAGTATTGACAGACTTGGAGAACTTCCTTGCTCTTCTTCAAATAATGCCATTAATCTTTTACTTCCACCCAAAAGGGGAGATGGAACCTCATCTGAAAGATGGACATTTCCGTCAGTACAATCTCCCTCAGACCTGCAATGAAGTATCAAATTAAATTATCTCTTTCTGCCTCTAAAATGGGGTCCAAAACCATGATCTATTATTTCAGTGACACCACTGATCCAAGGCTGAGATAGCAAAAGGACAAAAAGGTATATTAACATCAGAATGTTTCCCATGTATTAAAATATCCATGGCACACTTACTATTGATACTATAAAATCAATCTCCAAGACCTTGCGCAATATGATTTTTACATGTACTTTGTGGTTTTAATTTGGACCTTTATAACTACCCTTCTTCCCACAGACATTTCTTGCCAAATTTTGAAAACTGGAATCCCACTGGTGTCCAACTACTAAATTAAACTCATTGCTCAATTTTCTCTTTAGGAAACATAACCTAATTCGTAACATTACCTGTACAGTTGGAGGTCGCTGCAGTGCAGTTGTTACTTGTACTGTCGTCTGTGGCTGAGAAACTGGCTTGATGATTGTAGGTGTCACTTGTCGTGCAATTATTTGTGTTCCAGGTGCCTAAAAATGACATTGAAAAGGTAAAAAAGTTTAGGCCAGTTTGTGTGGTATCTTGTTGAAAAATGTATTTTTTGAAGAAATAATCTAAAACCACTTAAATGTAACAGAAGGTATTAAGTAGATTAGTAAATAAATATCCATTTCTGGACATATCTATAAAGCTTGAGACGAAAGGATAGAATTATGAAGTGATAGCTTTCAGCACCTTGGAGAGTGGTAAAACACAGTGATAAATTATTAACTTTAACTTAAGAAGTGGAACACGAACCAATGTAGAAAATGGTTTCGTTTTGAGGTTTTAGACCATTTCTACATGTAGTATTCTTCAAAAAATATACAAGTAAATAAGTTGCATAAATCAGCAAACTCTAACAATACAAGTACAGTATATAACTGCAACCATATTTAAAATGTTTTGATCATGACAACGGCAGCACAGTAGTGAACACTGCTGCCTCACAGCACGAGGGACTCTAGTTTCATTCCAGCTGTGGGTGACTGTGTGGAGTTTGCACGTTCTCCCCACATCTGTGTGACTTTTCTCCGGGTACTCTGGTTTCCTCCCATAGTCCACAGGTTAGCTGGACAGGCCATGCTAAATTGCTGCTTAGTGTCCAAAGATGTGTAGGTTAGGGAGATTAGCGAAGTAAATGTGTGGGATTACGTAGATGGGGGTGGGCCTGGGCAAGATGCTCTATCAGAGAGTCGGTGAAGACCCGATGGGCCAAATGCCCTCCTTCTGCACTGTAGGAATTCTATGACTCTAGCAAACTTACTTTCACTACTAGACTTAACTTTTCAGGGTATACATAACACCAGTAGAGATTCAATTGCAGTAAAAACCCATCTCATTCTCTAATGTTCTCCAAGGAAGAAAATCTGTCGTTCTTATCTAGTCTGGCCTAAATGTGACTCCAGATCCACAGCAACGTAGTTGACCCTCAAACGCCCTCTGGAATAGTCTCAATTCAAGGAAAATTAGGGCTGGGCCTTGGGCGACTATCTATGTGGAGTTTGCACATTCTTCCTGTCTCAGTGTGGGTTTCCTCCAGATGCTCCGGTTTCCTCTGAAGATGTGCAGTTTAGGTGGATTGGCCACGCTAAATTGCCTCTTAGCGTCCTAAGGTGTATAGGTTAGATGGATCAGCCATGGTAAATGTGTGGGGTTACAGGGATAGGGCAAGGGAGAAGGCCTGGCTAAGATACTCTGTCAGAGTTACAGTGCAGACTCAATGGGCTGAACAGCCTCCTTCTGCACTGTAGGGATTCTATTCTATGACAATATCTCTGTTCAGTCTCAGAGCATGAACCTGAGCTTCCAGTGGCCTGAAATTTTAATTCTCCACCTTGCTCTCATGCAGACATTGCTCTCCTTGGCCTACTGCATTGTTCCAGTGCTACTTAGTATAAGCTTGAGGAACAGCACCTCATCTTTCCATGCCTTTGCAACTTTCTGGACTTGCTTGCTGCAATTTTCCAACCCTTCCCATTGGCAGGAATCTTCTGGTACTGCCAATGACAAATCCCATGGTGCATTCATCGGTGGTGGAGGATGTAGGATAGGGAAAACTAATAATGGGATGCCTCTGCAAGAAAAAAACCTCAAGGGGGTGATAGAAAGTGATGGGCCCAGCCTACTGAGGAAATGAGCGGTTTCAAAAAATGTGACTAATCCCTTCCATAAAAGAGCCGTAAATAAATATTTTTTTTAGCAACTACCATTACACCACACCCTTGGAAATAGCATCGTACTGATTGCAGTCTTTCCATCCTGACATTTATGTTGTCAACTTGAGGATCATTTAGGGCAATGACTGAATACCTGGGTATTGCAGTCAACGGCAAGATGATAACTGGGAATTGCAATAATGCAAATGGACCTGCTAGGAACATGCAGTTATCAGAACAAATAAAGACGGCAGGGAAAGAAAATATAATAATTACGGGGGAAGGGCAGTGGGGAGACGGTTACAATTGTCAGGGAAACGAAGAAAAGAACATTTCTAAAGAAGAAATTGACTTGTGGAGCTAATAATGAAGGCTTCTTTCTGACACCATGTAGTACAACAGGGGCTCCATAAGAAAATTAGTAAGTAACAGTCAGCCTAGGGATGTGAAATATAAAGATAAAGAAGCAGTTAGAGTATTTGTCTGTGTCTAAGTGTGATACAACCTCTGAAGTGTGTTGCAGCCTCTGAATTTCAGCACTCCATGGGTTGCAAATCCCCATATTCTGCTCAAAGAGCAGTTTTCTGTTCAAAGTGGTACTCTTTGCTCTTAAATCAGCAACATACAGTGCAATTTTTAAACTCCAATCCATCAATGCACGCAAATTAATTATACCTGTTTTACAATAGCCTTGATATGACAATCAGTTTTTGTTTAAATCGTCCTGCCTTATTAAGTTGTATTTGCCATTTTGGCACTAACATTAATATATTGGCGTTTCACAGTATGAAACATCACTTCCTAATCACCTCTCAAGCCAGCAAATTGCCATTTTCTCCACCTTTGTAAAGTGATTTTTTTTTTAACTCTAGAAGACCTTATGCAGGTTATCATGGTTAAATTTTCTAGATTTTCACTAGTCTCTCAAAAGGGTTTTCTATAAGGCTTGCCAGCATTGTCATCTGTCAATTTACATTCTACTTAAATGTGGTAATCAAATTTCAGGGAGGGGGGGGCGGGGGTGAGGATTTAGAATCTTCATAAGGGAACCATGGTAAGTCTAAGTTTCCAATTATGATCATTGATGTTTATCACAACTTTGAATTGCTTCTAGTAATTCAACTCATAACAATTTATTAAGGTAGAAAGATTAGTAATGAACAGAAAACAGTGAGTAGGGATAAGTGGGACATTTAAAATTTCAAGTTGCCCAGCTATAATTAATGAAGAATTGCAAGGATCAAAGCTGCGACCTGAGCTGTTTACAATCTTTAGTAATTATTTTAATGAGAAGACTGATTAGTCTATCTATGTTTAATGATTTGATTTATTATTGTCACATGTATTGGTATACAGTGAAAAGTATTGTTTCTTGCATGCTATACAGACAAAGCATACCATTTATTGAATACATAGAGGGAAAGGAAAGAATGATACGTAGCTAGATGGAAATGTAAAGTGTGAGGAAGACACAAAGAGGCTGCAAAGAGATAAGGCAATTTAAATGACAGGGAACCACGGTGCCAGATGGAGTAAAATAATGTAGAAAATGTGGATGGTGATTATTGGGAAGATGATACAAGATGTTCATACTTGGTGGACAATGGCAAGGACATTTGTGCTAACTATGAGTAGACTGCTAGTATTGAGAGAGGTATTAGGAGTGCCAATTTTATAAAAGGTTATAATTCAAATTATTTAATTTCAAATTAGGATGGAGTTGAGAGTCCAATGAGTAAATAATTAGCATTTCTACCTAGATACAAGACCCATGTGATTTATATTGTCATAGGGATTGGTATTAGGAGGGAAAAGTTCGTAGGAAGAGAGAAAGAAGCCTGGAGAATGAAGTATCCACTCAAGGGATAGAGAAGATAATAATTATGGAAGGGGGTGTTTGGTTGTTTTAAAAGTTAAATGAAGATTTCTGCAGTTAAGAGTATGCATTGCCAACTGAAATAATACTTAATCAATGCTATTTTTAATTTGTTTAGCACAATAATAGACTTCAAATTTGAAATCTTGTTTGAATATCTTTATAAAAGGTCTAACAGGGATTGCAATAGTGAGGTTACTCACTTTGATAGTAAGAATAGAAAAAAAGGAATATTTTTAAAAAGATATGAAACTTCTAAATGTTGTTCAGGAAGATGAAGGCATAGCTATACAAGAAAGAATATCTTGCAGGAAAAGCAAACAATTAGTAAAGCTAATGGCACTTTCAATCCTCAAGTACCATTCCAGAATTTGTGGAGTTTTGCAAGATAGGGTTATGGGGAGAGGGCGGGAATGTGGAACTGAGCCACGACAGATCAGCCATGATCTTATTGAATGGCGGGGCAGGCTCGAAGGGCCAGATGGCCTACTCCTGCTCCTATTTCTTATGTTCTTATGTAATGTATCCAATATCTCTATAGCCACTTTTATCAACATTCTGGGATGTAGATCATTGGGTCCTGGGGAATTCTTGAACTTCTAACTCCATTAATTTCTCCAATACTACTTTTTTAAAAACTAATACTGATTTTCTTTAGTTCCTCATTCCTGTTGGTCCCTTCATTCTCTACTATTTCTGGCAGATTTCCTGTATCTGTGAAGACAAACACTAAGCAGTAAACCTCTTTACTATTTTCTTATTCTCCATTATATATACTATTGTCTCCACCTGTAATGGACCCACATTTGTCCTTGCTAATCTTTTCCTTTTTACATATCTATAGAAGCTTTAACAATCAATTTTTTATTTTTCTCGCTACTTTACATTCATATCTGGTGCTGCCTTTCTTTATCATTTCTTGGTCCTCCTTTGGTTAATTCTAAAATGCTCCCAATCCTCAGGCTTACTATTTTTTGACAACTTTGTAAATCTCTCCCTTTATAATTCAAACTTTAATTCATTTGTTAGCCACAGTTGACTCACCTTTCCTGTTTCTTTGTGTCTAAAGGAATGTATATTTGTTGTAAACCATGTATCAGTTCTTTAAATACTAGCCATTTCCTGTTTACCATATATTTTTTAAATTCACCACAGCCAACTTTGTCCTCATACTTTTGTAGTTTCCTTTGTTTAGATTTAAGACCCTTGTTTTGGATTGAACTACATCGTTTTCAAACATAATGGAAAATTTTAGCTTATTGTGGTCACTCTTCCCAAAGAGTTCTTTTACAATAAATTACTAGTTTGCTCTATCTCACTGCATATTACTAGATCTAAAATAGCTTGCTCTCCATCTAGTTTTTTAGAGCATTACGTTGAGGAACCATCTCACCAGCCTCCCATCCATACACTCCATCTACATTTCCCGCTGTTGCAGAAAAGCAGCCAGTATAATCAAGGACTCGCGCACCCCGGATGTACTCTCACAGAAATCCTACAGTGCAGAAGGAGACCATTCAGCCCATCGAGTCTGAGCCAACAACAATCCCACCCAGGTCCTATTCCTGTAATCCCACAATCCCATTAATCCCTCTAACCTGCACACCCTGGGACTCTAAGGGCAATTTAGCATGGCCAATGCACCTAACTCACACATACTTGGACTCTCTTCCATCTTCTTCAACTGGGAAAAAGGTGCAAAAGTCTGAAAACAGTACCAACATATTCAAGAACAGCTTCTTCCCAGCTGTCACCAGACTTCTGAATGATCCTATCATATATTAAGCTGATCTTTCTCTTTACCCCACCTGTAACTGCAACACTATATTCTGTACCCTCTCCTTTTCCTTTCTGCCTATGTATTTTATGAACAGTATATTTTACATGTATAGTGTGCAAGAAACAATACTTTTCACAGTATCCTAATACACGTGACAATAATAAAGCAAATCAATCAAATCTTGCACATTTCAGGAATCTGTCCTCCAGAGCATTAATGCTCGTTAGACTTACCCAATCTATATGTAGATAGAAGTCTCCCATGATTGCTATATTATACTTGTTATATGCACCTCTAGTTACTGATGTATACCATGCCCTATAATTAACTCTATTGTTTAATGGCCTGTAAACAACTACTGCTGTTTTGCTGTTTCTCAGCAAACTGCTCTGACAAAAAGTCATCCGGACTCAAAACATTACCTCTGTTCTCCCTCCACAAATGCTGTCAGATTTGTTGAGATTTTCCAGCATTTTCTGTTTTTGATCCTACACCTTGTTCATCTGACTTAAGATGCTCTCTCACTAATGTACTGATATTATCCCTCATTATCAGAGCTCTCTCACCTCCTTTTCCTTTTTTATCTGTCCTTCCTAAATATCTGATTCCTTGAATATTTAGTCCCCAGCCTGGGTACCCTGCAACTACCTCTCCGCAATGCAATTAAAATGAGATTGTATTAAAATACTTGGCAAATTCAATTTTAGACTGTTACAGATAAGCCTTTCCCTTACCTGTACAGTTGAGATCTGAACTGGAGGACCACTGGTAGGTGTGGCAGATCGTGAAGTGAGCGCCCCTTGAGACTGAGCTTGCGACTGCATCTGTTGTAGAGCTTGCTGAGGAATCAGCATCAACTGTCCACTGTCACTCCGCACAAGAACCATTCCTAGATATAAAAAACAATTTATTTAACATTCTCGTTCACTCAGATTCTGGTCAGCAATATTTTCTTTAACTTTATGTCCCCATGAAAAGAACAGTTTATGAATTTGATAATCTGAGCAGAGACTGGTACAGTTTAGTTATAATTATATTAATCAAACGCTCTCCATCAGGATCAGAAAACAGCTCTGATAATAAAGGAAATTAAGGATGACACGGTGGCAGTGGTTAGCACCGCTACCTCAGAGCTCCAGAGACATGGCTTCAGTACCTGGCTTGAGTCACTATCAGTGTAGAGTTTGCATGTTCTTCCCATGTCTGCATGGGTTTCCTCTGGGTGCTTCAGTTTCCTCCCACAGTCCAAAGATGTATGGGTTAGTTGGACTGGCCATGATAAATTGCCCTTAGTGTCAGGGGGCTTAATACATGGAATTACGGGCAGAGGGCCTAGGCAGGATTGTTCATGCAGATTTGGTGGCCTGAATGGTCTCGTTCTGCACTGTAGGGTTTCTATGAGTTCTATGAAATAGTAAATTGATATTTGTTCAATTGTGAAAAATTGCAGTATTTGAAATGTATGCATTTTAGACAACAGCTTTTGAATTCAAGGGCATCCAAAAGCACTTAGTGGTCAATTAATTGCTTCTGAAGCATAATCATTGTCACTTTGTATGCAGACAACAAGACAGCATTGGATGGCGTCAAGGAACCCTGAAAAAATGATGTCAATGGGAATCATAGAATTGTAGGAACCCTACAGTGCAGAAGGAGGCCATTCAGCCCAACCAGCCTCCACTGACAACAATCCCACCCAGGCCCTGTCCGCATAACCCCAACATTTACCCTGCTAATCCCCCGATACTAAGGGCAATTTATCATTGCCAATCTACATCTCCCGTACATTGTTGGGCTGTGGGAGAAAACTAGAGCACCCAGAGGAAACCCACGCAGACACGTGAAGAATGTGCAAACTCCACACAGACAGTGACCCGAGGGCAGGAATCTAGGAGAAACGCCTCTTGAAATCACTTTGAAATTGTTGGAGTCATATGTAACACAAAGGAAGATGTTTTGGTTGTTGGAAGCACATCATATTAGTCCCAGGATATCGCTGCAGGGGTTCCTCAGGATAATCGTCCTAGCTCAACCATCTTCAACTGCTTCAATACCTTCCTGCCACCATAAGGTCTGAAGTGAGGATGTTCACTGATGATTGCACAATGTTTAGTAATATTTGCAACTTGTCAGATACTGAAACAGGCTGAGATCATATGCAGCAAGACCTGTACAACATTCAGGGACATAATTTCTGGATTTCAAAACCTCTCCTCATACTATACAAATTGCAAACACAAATACAAGGACAGTTGTTTCAAGATTCCCTTCTGGGATTGGAACAGCTTAGCATTTACCATCAGCCGTGTCCTTAACAGAGCCTAGATTTGTGTTCCAGTTTTAGACTCGCATTTGAACTTCTAACCCATTAGTGGGAACTTCTGAGGCAAACTGACTTGCATGCAATGACAATTACAGCAGATGCCCTACCATATTTACTGCCTGTATAAATTTGAATTGATACCAATTTCACTAGAAGCTGGAGCATGTTACTCACCCTAATCTGATTTTAATGAGGCAAGAAATTCAAGCTTTAGTGTATAGAGGGAACACTGGATTTTGCTCATACTTATGTACATGCAAGCCACTGTGCTCCAAAAGTAAGTAATCGGAAAATCTTGAAATATGTTCCACAATGTAATAAAGCACTACAAGAATACAAATTTAAAAAAAAATCCCCCCTTCGTTTAGATGAGTTATACTTTACAGTTGAGTATACACAGTCCAGAGTTACATAATTAGACTTTGAAATAAATTTTCTATTTCTGAAATTTTAAGTTGGCCTCGTCTTTTCAACAAAAATATGCACATACTAGGGTAATACTGTTGAAGGTGCTGATTTTCAAAAAAGATGTTAAACCCAATGTCCTGTATGAATGGGCATAAAAGATTCCAAAGCCCTATGTAAAGAAATTAAGGTAAGTTTTTCTGGAATCCTGGTGATCTATGTATCAACGGCTAATAAAATACATTATACGTTATTTATCTCATTGCTGTTTGTTAGATCTTAGTGTGGGCAAACTGGCAGCATTACAACAGTGACGATACTTCAAAAAGATCCAGTGAAAGAAGGATTTTCTGCCTGCAACTAGTTTTATCTCAGCAGTATAGTCATAGCATCATAGGAATTCAATCACACAAAAAAAACATTCAGCACATCAGGCTTGTACGGATACCATGCTCTCAAATTGGAACAATTTTCCTTAGTCCAATCTACTGCCCTCTCCGTGTAACTTTTAATATCTTTTACGAATCTTTATCTGATTCTTCTTCACCATAAGATGTAGAAGCAGAAGTAGGCCATTCAGCCCATTGAGCCTGCTTCATCATTCAAAGAGATTATGACTGATTTGCTGGTCTTCAACTTCATTTTTCAACCATATCCCCATAATCCTTAATTTGCTTAATGATTAAAAATCTGCTGATCTCATCCTTTAACATACTTAAAGACAGCCTCTACAGCTCTTTGTGGTGAAGTATTCTACGGACTCACAACCCTCAGAGAAGAAATTCATCTTCACCTCTGTCTTAAATGGATGACTCCTTACTCTGAGATTATGCCCTCTGGTCTACACTCTACCTCAAGGGAAAACAACTTCTCAGCATCTACCCTGTCAAGCTCCCTGAGAATCCTATATGTCTCAACAAGATAATTGATCATTCTTCAGAATTCTAATGGCTATAGGTCCAATCTACTTAGCCTCCTCTTGTAAGAAAATCCTTGCATACCTGGGATCAACCTACAGAACCTGCATCAAATGCCAGTTTATCGTTCCTTAGATAATGGGGCCAAAACGATTCACAGTATTCCAGGTATGATCTAACTCGTACCTTGTATAGTTTTAGCAAGACTTCCCTATTTTATACTCTATTCCCTTTGAAATAAAGTCCAACATTCCATTTGCCTGATTGCTATGGCATTTCATTTGCTACAGTTGTCACCCTGAAAATGCCCCTCTTATCCCAACTCTCTGTCCGCTATCCTCTATCCACGCTGAGATACTACTCCCAACACCACAGGGTCTTATTAATTTTGTGTGGTACCTTATCAAATGCTTTTTGGATATCTAAATATATTACATCTACTGGTTCTTCTTAAATTTATCCCGCTCTTTGCCACTTCAAAGAATTCTAATAAATTTGTCAGGCATGATTTCCCCTCCATGAAGCCATGATGACTCTGCTTAATTATGATGTGGAGCTGCTGGGGTTGGACTGGACAGGGGTAGGCACAGTAAGTAGTCTCACAACACTAGGTTAAAGTCCAATAGGTTTATTTGGTAGCACGAGCTTTCGGAGTGCTGCTCCTCCATCAGATGAGCGCAGGATTTGTTTCACAAACAGGGCATATATAGACACAAACTCATTTACAAGATAATTGTTGGAATGCGAGTCTTAACAGGTAATCAAGTCTTTACAGGTGCACTCAATGCGAGTGGAGAGAGTTAAGCACAGGTTAAAGAGGTGTGAACTGGCTCGGGTCAGTGCTGGGGCCTCAGCTATTTACCATTTATATAGATGAACTGGAGGAGGGAACCGAGTGTAGGGTGTCGAAATTTGCTGATGACACCAAGATTGGTGGAACGGCAAATTGTGCGGAGGGTGTGGAGAGTCTGCAGAAGGATCTAGATAGGCTGGGCGAATGGGCCAGGAAATGGCAAATGGAATTTAATGTTTGCAAGTGCGAGGTGGTCCACTTTGGTAGGAATAATGGTAGGAAGGACTATTACTTAAGTGGCAAAAAACTGCAGCAGGCGACGGTGTAGAGGGACCTCGGGGTCCTTGTGCATGAGTCGCAAAAACCCAGCTTGCAGGTGCAGCAGGTGGTCAGGAAGGCGAATGGGATGTTGGCCTTCATAGCAAGGGGGATTGAATATAAAAGTAGGGAGGTCTTGCTGCGGCTGTATAGGGCATTGGTGAAGCCGCAGCTGGAGTACTGTGTGCAGTTTTGGGCGCCGTACTTACGCAAGGATATTTTGGCCTTGGAGGGAGTGCAGAGGAGGTTTACTAGGCTGATGCTGGAGTTGAGGGGGTTGAGCTATGAGGAGAGGCTGAATAAATTAGGCTTGTACTCGTTAGAGTTTAGAAGAATGAGGGGAGATCTCATTGAGACGTATAAGATGCTGAATGGGATGGATAGGATAGAGGTGGAGAGACTCTTCCCGCTCAGAAAGGATAGTAGGACTAGGGGGCACAGCCTCAAGACAAAGGGGGGGCGGTTTAGAACGGAGTTGAGGAGGAACTTCTTCACTCAAAGGGTGGCGAATCTCTGGAATTCCCTGCCTGTTGAAGTGGTGGAGGCTACCTCGCTAAATATTTTTAAGATGCGGGTTGATGGGTTTTTGATAAGAGAGGGGATTAAGGGTTATGGGGAGAGGGCGGGAATGTGGA
This sequence comes from Carcharhinus amblyrhynchos, assembly GCF_965287045.1. NCBI lineage: Eukaryota > Metazoa > Chordata > Chondrichthyes > Carcharhiniformes > Carcharhinidae > Carcharhinus > Carcharhinus amblyrhynchos. The sequence continues at coordinate 14,229,418 of NC_137339.1, forward strand.
ACTGAGCCACGACAGATCAGCCATGATCTTACTGAATGGCGGGGCAGGCTCGAAGGGCTAGATGGCCTACTCCTGCTCCTATTTCTTATGTTCTTATGTTATGTTCAAACCAGGGCAGTTAATGAGATGTTACAAGCCCAGGCAAGTTGTAGTGGTTACACATACTGCGACACAAATCCAAAATCCCGGTTGAGGCCGTCCTCATGTGTGCGGAACTTGGCTATCAGTTTCTGCTCGGCGATTCTACACTGTTGTGTGTCCTGAAGGCCGCCTTGGAGAATACTTACCCGAAGATCAGAGGCTGAATGCTCTTGATTGCTGAAGTGTTCCCCGACAGCAAGGGAACACTCCTGCCTGGTGATTGTCAAGTAGTGTCCATTCATCCGTTGTCATAGTGTCTGCATGGTCTTGCCAAAGTACCATGCCTCAGGACATCCTCTCTTGCAGTGTATCAGGTAGGCAACGTTGGCAGAGTCTCAAGAGTATGTACCGTGTACCTGGTGGATGATGTTCTCATGTAAGATGACAGCATCCATGTCGATGATCCAGCACATCTCGCAAAGGTTGCTTTGGCAGAGTTGTGCAGTATCGTGGTCACTGTTCTCCTGAAGGCTGTGTAGTTTGCTGCATACAATGGTCTGGTTGAGGTTGCACAGTTGTTTGAAGGCAAGAAGTGTGGATGGCCTTGCGAGATCTTCATCTTCATTGATGACATGTTGAAGGCCTCCGGAGAAGATGTCGTAGTTTCTCCACTTCGGGGAAGTACTGGACAACAAAGGGTACTCTGTCCGCTGTGTCCTGTGTTTGTCTTCTGAGCAGGTCGGTGTGGTTTTCCACTGTGGCGCGTCGGAACTGATTTACTCATGAATACATCATCTCTAACTTCTTCAGCCATTTTCAATACAGAAACAGTTGGAAAATGCAGCATGTTCAAATCATTCTAGTTATTTCAATGCTGCGTCTATCACTGAAGATTGTACCTTGTGTAAGAGCTGGCCATCTCTGACAGCAACACATTGATTTCCTCACTGAACTGTGAATGTGCATACACCTGAGGTTGCTGTCATATTTCGTCCATTACACTGTTGAGCATCGATAGCCTCACCATTATTCGCATTGTTTATCCAGGCCATTACCTAACCATAACTGCTTCCCGAAAGGAAAGTAATGCACTGCTGGTCTGTGAGGGCTAAGTGCTCAGTTCTCATGTTAATTGTATTTTAATTGGATTGTGAAGATTAAAGATCCACAGGTGAAAAGCATTGATTAAGTACCGAGCACATATAAAGGGAGGCTCTCAGGGACACTGAGTATTGCTTAGGGAGGGGGTAGATGTAGGTAATGTTGCAATCCATACATAAATGCAGTGTAAATTTTTTTAAAAAGTGATGCATGGTTTCCTACTTAATCTGGATACAAAATCAATTAGCATGGTAGCAGAAAATGATTGCCTGAAGGTTGGCAACTAAGATTTTTTTTCAGACAGAGAATTGCAATCTGAGTTTTTTTTGAAGAATGGTTGACAGCAAATGCAAATTGTCAGGGTATGGTTAGCCATTTGTGTCATCTAAATCTGAACCTTATAACTAGAGGAAAGGCAAAGTGGTGATGTAGTCCTGGATTATATCCTCACTGAAGAGGAAACAAAATACAACTTTAACAATGTTGCCTACTAACAAAGGTAAAATCAGATGCAAATTGTTTGAGTTGGGTGCCCAAGAGTTGGATACTGCTGAAGGTGTGGATTTTCATCAAGGTTTGTGATGAAACTTACAAAATTGATTAGATGCATAGGAGACATAATCAGACTCAAAGATTTTGAAAAATGAATGATCATTCCATGGAGAAATATATCACAGACTCTGACTGGACAGATTTCAACTTGGAGATTCCTTATTCAGTGCCTGCATTTAAATGAACAGCAGTAAACGCCTGAAACTCAACAGGGATGGTCAAGTCCATTGACAATTGTATAGAACTGAAAAGGGATCAAAATCAATTGTATAACTGAGAGGTGGGCACAACAGAGTCAATGATAGGTTGCAGCTTGAGAAAGATTGACAAAGATGTTATGGACATGAGGCAAAAGGAGCTGTTAATGGTGCCATTTGGGGCTAAAGAGTGTTAAGAGTAGGAGAACAGATCAATGTCAGGTGCAACAATAAGGGACAGTGGCCATGTGGTAAAGGGGTGGGTAGTGAGGGAACAAGCCAGGGAAATTGAATAACCAAGCAAAAGTGAGTCAAGATGGATAAAAAATTTCACAACCTAAAGTTGTTGAACTCAGAGTCTAGAAGGTTGTAATGCACTTAATTGTAAGGTGAAGCATTGTTCTTCTAGTTTGTGTTGAGCTTCACTGAGCAACGCAGCAGGCCAAGCACAGACATGTGGGAATGAATAAGAAGCTGAGTTGAAATGGCAAATGACTGGAAGGTTGGGGTCATGCTTGAGGTCAAAGCCAAGGTGTTCAACAAAGTGGTCACCCATCTGCATTTAGTTGTCTCAATGTAGACGAGAACATATTGGAAGCAGCGAATACAGTAGACTAAACTGGAGAAGGTGAAAAGTGGCTTAATCAAAAAGGAGAGAGAGAGATGGAAACAAAGAAGAGAGAGACCTGTGGCATGGTTCTAGGAGGGGCAGGAGACGGGCTGGACACTTGCGTACCCTATCAACCACAGTTGTTGGGGCTGAGGAAAAGGCTGTCATGTCTGAAGCACCGTTTGTGAAGCTGGCATAAATGGAACAGATGTGACAGGTGGAGTAACTGGGAAAATGGGATGGATTCCTTACAGGACTGATGAGGAGCTGTAGTCAAGGTAGCTGAGAATTGGTAGATTTGTAATAAATCTATCACTTTTCAGTTCTGCAAAGGGTCATGGGGGTTGAAACATTTAAAAGGGTGATTCTAACAAAAAAATTCTGCGTCAAAGTCCAGTTAAAAACTGGAGTAATTCATGCTGTTTTTGCAGTGGGCATTTCAAAATAGATCACCCACGCTGTATACTAGTGTGATTCACTCCAGAAACCAGGGGGTGGTGCCTATTCCTGCTGGAGAGGTGGCAGCAAAGTGCTGAGTGGTGTCAGTCTGTCAGTGCTGAGATCAGCGCATGTGCAGTGGCCCCTGATTGCTGGCCACACCCCGCCTCCCCTCCTCCCCTGGCCTGATCGCTAGCCCTCTGAACATGCCTGGGACAGCCCCTATTTCTGGCCTCCCTCCCTCTGTCACTCAGCCAAAATGCAGAGATGCCATCAGCACTGCCAAGATGTTTGTGAACACAAGTCCTCACTCACCTGATGGAGCTTGAGACTCAGTTAGTGCTGCCAAATAAACCTGTTGGACTTTAACCTGATGTTCAGACCTTACTATGCTTACCCCAGTCCAATGCCAGCATCTCCACATCAAGGTGGCAATGTCCAGGGGTACCCTCCCCAGTGCCCAACCCTCTGGGGGCTCCAAGTGCATCCCCCCCTTCACTCCTGTGGGGTCAGGCCACCAGTTCCCCACGAGTGGGGAGCTATTGTAAGCCCTGATGAAGTGGCCGCCAGACCAGCATTTTCTGCTTCTTTCAGGTTTTCAACATCTGCAGTATTTTGAACATAATAGGAGCAGGAGTAGGCCATCTAGCCCTTCAGGCCTGCCCCGCCATTCAATAAGATCATGGCTGATCTGGTGGATCAACTCCACTTTCCTGCTTTCTCCCCATAACCCTTAATTCCCTTGTCTATCAGAAACCTATCTACCCGTGACTTAAATATATTCAGGGAGGTAGCCTCCACCACTTCAACGGGCAGAGAATTCCAGAGATTCACCACCCTTTGAGTGAAGAAGTTCCTCCTCAACTCTGATCTAAACTGCTCCCCCCACCCCCCCTTATCTTGAGGCTGTGCCCTCTAGTCCTGCTATCCTTTCTAAGTGGGAAGAATCTCTCTACCCTATCTAACCCCTTCATTATCTTGTACGTCTCTATAAGATCCCCTGTCAGCCTTCTAAACTCTAACAAGTACAGACCCAGTCTATTCAGTCTCTCTTCATAGGCTAGCTCCTTCATCTCTAGTATCAGCCTAGTGAACCTTCTCTGCACTCCCTCCAAGGCCAATATGTCCTTCTGCAAGTGTGCCGACCAAAACTTCACACAGTACTCCAGCCGCGGCCTCACCAGTACCCTGTACAGTTGCAGCAAGACCTCCCTGCTTTTATATTCTATCCCCCTCGCTATAAAGGCCAACATTTCATTCACATTCCATTTTGCTTTTATGCTTGCGTTTAAATTGCTAGATTTTGCTAAACTGACACATAGATAGGTTCCTGATTTTTAAGGGATTTTCACAGTAACTTCATTACAGTGTTTGGGGAAATGCATGTCAGGAAAAATGCTTAGGAAATCAAACACAAAGGGATTTGGGAGTCCTTGTTCAAGATTCTCAAGGTTACCATGCAGGTTCACTTAGCAGTTAGGAAGGCAAATACATGTCGAGAGGGCTAGAATACAAGAGCAGGGATGTATTTCTAAGGCTGTATAACGCTCTGGTCAGACCCCATTTGGTGTATTGAGCAGTTTTGGGCACTGAATCTAAGGGAGGACTGCTGGCCTTTGAGAGGGTCCAGAGGAGGTTTATAAGAATGATCCCTGGAATGAAGAGCTTGTTGCATGAGGAAAAGTTAAGGGACTATGGGTCTGTACTTACTGGAGTTTAGGGGGATGAGGGGTGGATCTTTTTGAAACTTACAGGATACTGACAGGCCTGGATAGCGTGGAGAGGATGTTTCCACCAGTAGGAAAAACTAGAACCAGAGGGCACAACCTCAGCTAAAGGGACACAGATGAGGAGGAATTTCTTCAGCCAGAGTAGTGAATCTGTGGAACTCTTTGCCGCAGAAGACTATGGAGGCCAAATCATTGACTGCCTTTAAGATAGGTTCTTGATTGATAAGGGGATCAGGGGTAATGGGGGTGAGAAAAATTTCAGCCATGATTGAATGGTGGAGCAGACTTAATGGGCTCAGAGGCCTAATTCTGCTTCTATGTCTTATGGTCGATGTAAGCCTTCTTGTGACACTAATTAATAAACCACCTGGAATTAGGTTCTCAGAAAATGACAACCCTTTAGATCAAATGTTCATTGCTTTTTAAAAAACTCCTGAGGAAGCTAGTCAGCTCCAACAGGGCGCAAATGGGACATTTTACGGCAGAGTGGAGGGCACAATGATTGAATTTCAAGATTGTTCAGATAAGGGTATAACAGAAGGAACAACGGTGAACAAATGTTTTTCAGTGGTAGGTGACAAAATGGAAATAGCAATAATAGACAAATGAGGCTCAGGAGTACCCCAAGAATAGTTAACAGGCACTTCCAATGTGATTTAATATCACTTATGCAATGATATCAAAGCAAAATACTCTGGATGCAGAAAATTGGAAATAAAAACTCAGCAGATCTGGCAGCATCTGTGCAGAGGCCGAGTTAATGATTGAAATGTTAACTCTGTTTCTTGCTTTACAGATGCTGCCAGACCTGCTGAGTTTTTCTGTTTTTATTTCATTACACGATGTACTGCCTAAAGTGGAACAAATGAGTTTTCGAACAGAATTCAGAAGTTGAAGATGATGATAATAATCAGTCTGAGGGAATTATACTTGTCGCAAGAAGCTTTAGTAATGAGTGTATTAGTTGCGGATTAATTTAATTGTATCATGTTAGATAGTGATTGCACCTTGACAATGAGTGGAACGGATTAGTTAAATTGTTATTTAGATTCCCTTCGTAGTAAGGATCAAAGTAAGGTCAGTGAGGATGAAAATTCTACTTGTTTCAGGTATTTCAGATACGGTGATGACAATACATTAAAACTGCTGAAAAGAGAGTCGGTTCCATGCAAAAAAGCTGCAGTAAGCCACTTTATTCACACAGTTATAGTCTCTAGTGAAATACCCTTGCTGTGGAGCATGCCTTCCATGAAAAAGACTCAATTTTATTTGTGCATGGAATATGATAAAGCAATTATTTTTGGGAAGTCAACAGATGTGCAGTTTATCTAGTCACAACATTATTGTACCCCCTTTTAATAAAAAAACTAACATTTCTAATCAATGCTAAAGAAGTGATCAGGTGATTAGAATGAGAGAAAAACAAATTTTCTTGAAGTTGCACAAACAATGGCTCACTCTTCTTGTCACCAGATTAAAAGTCCTACTAAAGAATGCAGACATGGTCAATGAGATTGGTTAAAAAGTATTTGAGGATACTGTCATGTCCCATTGCAAGTCTTCCCCGGCTCAGACGGGGGATATTTTTATTTTAATCGGCATAACAAGTGGAGTCAATCTTTCTACGGTATTACATGGCAAGGGCAAAAAGGTGATTGTGGGCAAAATCCTAGAAAAATGGACAGGCACCAGACTGGGAGCATCAACTAAATTCCTGACTGACAATGTGGGAGTGTGGGTGGAATTTAGTAATGACTAGTTTGGCAACATGTAAAAAGATGAAATAGGCTACAACTGAGGATGTTTTAAGGGAAAGTAAAACATTTAAAAAAAAATTAAATACAGAGACAAGTATTCAACTTCCACATCTTGGAGGTACCCAAAGACATGAAATTTATCCTTTTCAGTGACACTTCTCATGCCAATCTTCTAGAGGGGTTATGTAGCTGGCTTTATAATATTCTTGATGGGTGAAATTGGAAATTGTGGCAAACAATTGTACAAGTAATATGGAGTTTTAATTAAATATTTTAGGGGAAATTCTATACAAGGGGCATTCTGAGAATAGTTTACACATTGAATGTTATATGGATAATTCCCCATGGGGAAAATGTACATTGGACAAGTGTGACTGAGAAAAGGTTAGGCATTGACCTTGCTAGTGTTAGAGATGCTAGACAAAGGAAATTGTCAAAACAAAATGGGTTGGTGCAATTGTCAGATTTATAAAGTAATGTTTGCACAAAAACTATTGGAGGTCCTAGAGGAACATCTTGTATTATGATGTGGTATACAGTATATAGAAAATTATATTTTTCTTTCCCTTTTTGATTTGTGTTACAAAGTTCCAATTAAGAAAGAAATCTTTCTTTGATATTAATTGCAGTATTAATGCTAAGGATACACAAGTGAATGACTAAGTAACTTCAACACATTTCTGGGACATTGGATATTGGTTAGGGAGGAGGCAGATTTGTGTAATATTGCCAACTAAGTAAATCGTGTATTAAATAAATTCTCATACAGTTTGTTTTTTTTAAAAAAAATGGCTGTTTCAGCTGACTTGAAGCATTAGGTGAAATGCTACTGTCACCAGGGGCACTGAAACCATGATGCAATATTACAGCGCCATCAATATGAAGGCAGTATGAAAATAAATTTGCTTGCAGAATATTAGACAGGTATAAAAAAAGTTACAGCAAATATTCCATTTATTTTAAATGTTTTCCTCCAAGTGTACATAAGTAGGATATACCAACAAACAGGGTCATTTTTATCTGATCCACCAGATTAAAGATCCAGTAAAATTCTAGTTTGTTTTTGTATAAGGCAGCAAAATGGTATTCCCATCTAATTACCTACAGGAGAGAAAGATAAGATGGGTCAGCTACTGCAGAATTTAGGTAGATTACCCACTAGTTGGTTACTTAGTGATACTAATGCAAGTCTGGAGGCAAAAGTGCAGTCCATCTTCTGGCAAAACTTTAGTTTTATTCCCAAAATGCTAAAAAGATCAGTTATTAATTCTAAAACCAATGTTACAACATTACAATGTCACAATGAATCTAGTAAGAATGACAGCTTTCTTGGAAGAAATTTATGCAAGTTACCAATTCACTAATAAGACAATCACTGACAAAAAGCATATTACTGATCATTAATCACATTCAGTCCTGACAACAAGAAGCTGCCAATAATTATTTTTGTTCCTGTTGAGCTGAATGGTAGCCAACAATTTTCAGAAACTCCCTACTGGCTGAAGCAAAAATATTAATCCTCTTGCTTGTTGTTGTAAATATATTGCTTTTGTAAAACTGAAATTATCTGAACATACATTCTGTAGTAACTGGTCTAACATATTACACCTATCTGAAAAATGCTTTTATTTCTAATAAGTTTAAAGTTTATTTATTAGGGTTACATTAACACAGCAATAAAGTTACCATGAAAATCCTCTAGTCGCCATGTTCTGGCACCTATCATGGTAGACAGGTGGAGAATTTAGCATAGCCAATACACCTAACCAGCACGTCTTTCAAACTGTGGGAGGAAACCGGAGCACCCAGAGGAAACCCATGCAGATAGAGAGAAGGTGCAGACTTCACACAGACAATGACCCAAACCGGGAATTGAACCACTGTGCCACCCACAAACGCCCCAATAATTACAATGAAAAGTGAATTCATGCAAGTGTCAAAAGAGAATGGCATCATTTAAGTTAAAAAATTTCAAACTAAAATCAGAACATTATTAAAGGTTTAAGTATTACAATTTCCCAGTCTTCTATAATGAGCTGTCTGAAATAGTCCATTGTGTTAATGGTCTGTTAGTTTACAACCTGAACCTAAAGGAGTTTTTAAATCCACTATATACAATAATTCTACCAACCACATGGACATCTTAACTACAACTCTTACAACACAAAGTACATATCTTTGCATCAGGAAATCTATCAATGCTGGAGTATATTCCAATTAAAAGAAAACTGCATCAGCTGAACACAGTCAAGACTAGAGGGTCACACTCTTAAAGGTCCTGACTGAATCAAGTATTCTCCTACAGCTTCTAATTCTGAAGATGTAATGACATTTAACTTAAGTATGGAATCTCCTGCAGGACTGTCATGTGAATACATTAACTGAAAAAATCCACCATAATGCAATATCTATGAAACCTGGTGAATGGTAAGTCTCCATCTTAGAGTGACCTCCAAGTTATCAGTCGCAGCACTGATGTTGGCCTCCATTCCCAAATGGATGTATTTGGGCTTGGGCTAGTTTGGAATCTTTTTCAAAAAATCTTTTCGATCTCAGTAAATTTGGCCCCCATCAAATAACATCCAAAATAGATTGCTGTCACACAATTTTGAGATCCAAACCAAGGTGCTTGACTGAGGAACCCTAGTCCAGAAACTTAATTCCTACAGGGTGTGAAAAAGGGGAGAAGATGAAGAAGTTAGAAATTAGCAAGACAATAAAAACTGTACCCTAGATCAAAATCAATGGACAATATCGTCAGAAATGTTCCTCATAGGAACAATCCAGTGTCCCAATGCATGCTTTGAAGTTAAGTATAACTGCTGTATGTGTGAGTGCAGAAGGATATGAGTGTGAAAACGGATGATTGGCATGGAGTTTGATGTTGGAGACCAGCTGGAGTAGAGGGTTGAGGTGCCAGCATACTGTGACTGAATTTCACACATGAAATGTTATACCTGACCCGACAATTCTAGTTCTGTCCCCCAATATCTGCACTATTTAACTTAAAAAAAAAATCATTATTAACACAACAATATTGGGTGAAGTGAAAATGGTCAATCTGAAAAAATACTAGAATATTAATTGCAATAATAAATTTAAAATATTTGCGCTTTTTTATGAATCATGGCTACAAATATAGTCAAATTATAAATGCACCAACACAAAGCTAACCTGCTGCCAGTTTAAACATGCACATTCAAAGGCACAAGCAGTGTGATACGCTGCACTAAATTTGTAATGTAATTGAGTAGATCCACTTACACGCAAATCACTGGGACTTTACTCAAATTTCCAGATCTGTATTTGCATATAAACAGTTTAACAGACCGCATTGTTATTTTTAAGAAACTTTAGGATGCTGTATCATAAAGGATGTGCACAGAAAATAAATTGCACTGGCTGATTTCAAAGCAGGTCAGTCTTTAATTTACACTAATCTGTAAAAATACAATTTGAGTAATTTAGGTATATTTGTTGCACCATAGGTAGTGTGGCACAATGTTCCACTCCTGTTTTATAGAACTGTGCATATAATCCTAGATTAAGTTTACTTTTGCAACCACTCTGCTGTCCCCTATTCAATACTTACTTTAGAGCTTCCCAAACTTTGGGTTGCAAGATGGTGGTGGCTTAGATGATGAATGGGATGGATAGGATAGAGGTGGAGAGACTCTTCCCGCTCAAAAAAGACAGTAGGACTAGGGGGCACAGCCTCAAGGTAAAGGGGAGGCGGTTTAGAACGGAGTTGAGGAGGAACTTCTTCACTCAAAGGGTGGTGAATCTCTGGAATTCTCTGCCCGTTGAAGTGGTGGAGGCTGCCTCGCTAAATATTTTTAAGAAGCGGGTTGATGGGTTCTTGATAAGAGAGGGGATTAAGGGTTATGGGGAGAGGGCGGGAAAGTGGAACTGAGCCACGACAGATCAGCCATGATCTTATTGAATGGCGGGGCAGGCTCGAAGGGCTAGATGGCCTACTCCTGCTCCTATTTCTTATGTTCTTATGTTCTTAGATCAACAATGGCGGCTGTAGTCCTGTAGACCGACAGCTAAAGCTTCTGTCCACCAGCTCTAGCCTTCTTTCCACCACTGTTTCCAACCCCCACATTCAACAGCTGAAACTCCAACCACCCCCTCAACGATCCTTGTATGGCCCAGATTATCACTCTGGGATTGCATGAAGTCTGAGGCACTAAAATAGGGTCACATTGGGAAACACTGACTTACATAATTAACTCTACAGCATAGAGGTAGGCCTGGTCTGCACCAAATTTACAGTTCCACACAGGTGCCACCAACTCTCCTCCTCTCTCTCTCTCTTCCCCACCACCACCACCACCCCCACCCCTCCACCCCACCACAACCACCTTTATTTAACCCTATCAGCATGTCCTTTTTTTTACTCACTCATGTTTATCTAGCTTCTCCTTAAATGCATCTAAACTATTTGCTTCAATCATTCCTTCTGACCTTGCATTCCACATTCTTAGCACACTTTCGGTAAAAAGGTTTCTCTTGGATTCCCTTTTGATGGATTAGTGACAATCTTATTTGTGGCCTCTAGTTTTGGTCTTCCTCAGAAGTATAAACATTTCCTCCATTTCTACTCCATCAAAGCCTTCCATTATCTTAAAGTCCTCAATCAGGTCATTCCTCAGCTTACTTTCCTCACGAGAAAAGAGACTGTGCCTATTCAATCTTTCCAGATACTTGCAACATTGGACCTAATATCATAATAGTGCATTTTCCTTTGGCAGCAGAATCTTCTGGTCTTGCAGCTGTCAACAGGGTCACTTGTTTTTCACACCCTCTGGCCCTGGGGATTCCGTGGCGGGGTGGGGGGTGGTTGACCGGAGAAAAATGTTTTTTAAAAATCACAGGAATATGAACATTTAACTGCAGATTGGTTTACAAGTAAACCTGACACATTCCTCAACATCTTTAGAGTTCCCTTCTGTTTTAAGCTACAGATACATGAAAATCTACTTTAAATTAAGTAGCAACCGAAGGACAAGAGGTTATAGGTTCAGAATTGTAAAGAGCAAATTTAGGACTAATGTCATGATGTTTCTCCAACCAAAGTGCAAGAGTAAAGAAAGACAAAACTCTGGAATAATTTTAAACAATTAGACATAAAGAAAAAAAATCAGGCATGTATAGAAATGCCAAAAGACTTTTGAAAATTCCCAAACTATTGTGATAAATACGAATGTTTCCAATTTGCCATCTGCATTGGGATTAAGGTGTTTCAATTGACATTTAAGAGAACTAAAAGTTTCAGTGCCAGCATGTTTAAGTTTTAATTTGTTGCACTGTTAAACAAATTAGTTAACTTTAAATTAAGATGCGATGAAAATATGTCTCAAACTTTTCGTTCAATTAAGTCCAAGAGTGCGCTTGCCAAAATTGGAATGATGCTTAATTTCTGATGTGCAATCTTTCACCTTAACTTTATACTCCTAAAATGTGTGAAAAACATGTATGCTTAAAACTGCCCACACATTGTTCAGAATTTTAATTTGGTACACCGCATTTCCTTGCTCTAAATGAAAGGTGTAAATGAAAGCTTTTAGTCATTTTGGGTGTTCTTTCAAAACCATAACTTTTTTTTATTCATTCGTGGGACATGGGCATCGCAGGCTAGCCAGCATTTATTGCTCATCCCTAGTTGCCCTTGAAAAAAACCCTTGAAAAGATTAGGACCAACTTAATGCTGAGACTGAGCTGAACAAAATTTATAAAAAAAGGGCCAGAATTTTCTGGCCTTTCTTGCCAGCTGGATCATCCCGTCCTGCCAACGGCAAACCCTACCAGAGAATTACTGGCGGCTGAGGATTTCTTGGAACAGGAAATGCTGTTGACCCCACCGCCAGACAATGGTGGGTCACCTCTGCTGCCGTGAAACATGTCATGGGGGAATGGAAAAATCATGCCCAAGGTCTCAGCAAGTTGATATTCAGTGCATGGCATATGGATACTGACCACTCAACGTTGTCTATTTAAGTAGAACCAGCATGTTGCTCAAATTAAATACATCTTTAAAACTTAAATTAAAAAAAAAGGTGCTTAATTGGTATAAACAGAAATTCATTTAGCACAGCTTTAATTTTCACTGTGTAAAGGTAATGGCAAAATTGTTGGGTCAACCACTAAAAATTTCCATCCTCCTTTCGCAGCTGGGATTCTACTGCAGTACTGAAAGTGAATGGAGTTTTGGCTGGAATGCCAAATTCTCTGTCCTCACTCGCAGCAGGACAGTGATTGGAGAATGCCGCTCAACAGAAAACCAAGAATGCAGTTCATGTCAAAGTATTGTATAAATATAATGCACAAATCTTATAAAGGGCAGCTGGTGCCACATCACTAGCACCCTTCCCAAATGGCTCCCTATTCCAATTTTTATTGGAAGTTCAGCAAATACAATAAAGTTAAAAGTGCACATAACTAATACTCTGCATTCCTCCTGTTTTGCTGCTTACTGATTTTACATTGTTCAATTTTAGCTTGTTTTTACTACAAACAGTATAACAATTTTCAGAATTTTTTTGTTCTTGGTGACAGGTAGCCACTTAAGCAGGGACAGAAATTTTCTAATCCTTGACCACCATGGATTTTTTTCTTTTCCCACCCCTATTTGAAACCTTCTTACAAATAAAAAGTGTCTATCAAGTGTAAATCTAGTTTTTGAAACTCATGGCAGCTCCATCCATTAAAACGTCTGCATCCATCCTCTTGTTTATACATAATCTCCAAGCACTTTTGTCTATGAGTGATAGCATTCTTACTTCAGCTAGAATGTTGTGGGTTTAGGCCCTATTCCACAATTTGAGCAAATAATCTAGACTGGTACTTTAGTGCAGTACTTGGGAATATTATTGGAAATTCTGTTTCCTGAATGGGAGTTTAAACCAAGGCACCATGTGACTATTTGTTAGGCATTAAAAAATCCCAATGCACTTATCGATGAAGAACAGGTGAGCTCCTGGGTGTTCCAACCAACATTTATCCCTCAATCAATACCATCAAAACAAATTCACTTATCTCATTGCTATTCAAGAGTTCTTGTGCGCAAAAGGATTGCATTGTTTGCCCACTAAGTTTCACTCTAATTCATTGGTCACAAATAATACTTTGGATATCCCAAGGAAGTGAAAGCCTTTTTAAAAATGCAAGTCACTTTGTTATTTCTGTTAGTGTAAAATCACTTGAGTTTCAACACTTACAATGATCCTCAATATAATGCCACAAACATATTTATTAGCTTTTTATTTCTCTGTATCATTTTCATTATGATAAACACTTTCCTTTTCCCTCATTGCTTTCTTCTCTCTGCTTCTAGCTTAAGCATTTCTCAATCACAACAAATGAGCTCTGAACCAATTTTCCACTTCTCTTTCAATTTGGACACAATTTCCATCTTCCTCAAAAGGGCATTAGCTATGAGGAGAGGTTGGAGAAGTTTGGTTTGTTCTCACTGGAACGGCAGAGATTGAGGGGCGACCTAATAGAACTTAACAAGATTATGAGAGGCATGGACAGAGTGGATAGTCAGATGCGTTTTCCCAGCGTGGAAGACTCAATTACTAGGGGATATAAGTTTAAAGTGCGAGGGGCAAGGTTTAAAGGGGATGTACGAGCCAAGTTTTTTTTTTACAAAGGGTGGTGGGTGCCTGGAACTTGTTGTGTGTGTGTGGGGGGGGGGGGAATGGTGGTGGTGGTGGTGGTGGGTGGGTGGGTGGTGGTGGGTGTGTGTGTGTTGGGGGAAGCAGATATGATAGTGACTTTTAGGAGGCGTACGGACAAATACATAAGTAGATGGGAATAGAGGGGTATGGTCCTCAGAAGGGTTAGGGTTTTAGTTCAGCTGGGCAGCATGGTCAGTGCAGGCTTGGGCCTGTTCCTATGCTGTAATTTTCTTTATTCAATTATTAGTGAATTTTCTGCTGTCATCTTTCCTCAAATGCAACTGTTGGTTACAACCAATTATCCATTTCTAATTTCACCACATTAATTGTTAATTCTTCACAAAATCAGAATCAGTAGAGTGAAAAATTATCTTGTCACTTAATGGGATCCCTGGCATATCTGGGATGTACCCCACACCCTGAATGATCATCTTAATAGAACCAGGGCTTGTCACATTCTTACAATTTGGATTCAGCGGCATCTAAATAGCTGCTGGACAAGGACTATACCTTGCCACTTCAGACTGTGAACTTTCTCCTACATCTTGAATCTTTTTCAATTTTTGTCCCAATACAACCTTTCCCCTCCTCCACAGGGTCATCTGTCACTTGTTCTTAAATTTTGCTTTCACTGAGCACTGACCTTTGTTCTCTTACTAACACATTCTTTAAGCCACTATCAATACTTTCTTTCGTCCTTCACATTGCCATTAACACTTCCTTTAGTGTTATGCCCTAAACATCTTTGTGCAGTCTCTCCTAGCTCACTGACCTATTTTGAACCACCTGCTCTCATACAATAACATCCATCACGTTTCTCCCTCTTTTTATCTCTGAAGTCATATGGACCAGAAACATTAATTCTGTTTCTCTCTCCCCAGATGCGGTCAAACCTGCTGAATTTTTCCAGCACTTTGTTTTTATTTCAGAGTTCTAGCATTGGCAGTATTTTGCCCTTTTTACATAGTGTATTGTGCCAGCTTCCTCTGTATACGAGAATAAATAAATCCCTTTCAACCTTAAGTTATTTGGTGTATTTGCTTCAAATTCTGGATATTTGTTATAGAAATGTGCTGTAGTTACTCAGTATGAAAAATAGGTAAAATTGTAACTTGCAGGAAAACCTTAAGTATCATTTTTAATTGACAGTGAATGAATCTGTCAGACAACAATGTTCTCAAAATTTCCAAAAATGGGTATTATAAATTAATCTTGTCTTTTCTTCTAAAATAACTGCTCGCTGCTGCAATTACCATTGGGCTCTCAACTAAAATTCCTAGTCAAGGTGGGCGAGTTGATGATTTGAGATTTGATTACATTTAAAAGTGAATAGTTCACTTGCAAATTCTTATGTGATGTATAAATGTTAAGGCAGCCATTTACAAAAGAGTGGTGGGGGCAATGAAAGGAGTAAACAGTAATCGAGCAGATCAGGCCTAGAAATAAAAGGCTGAATAGGTCATGGTGGACCAAAACATTTCCTCTTGAAAAGGACAAATCAGGTAAGATTTTTTCAAATGGCTTAAATAGAGGGGTACAGCAGCAGCATGGATAAGAAGTTGGCCGAGGGTTTAAAATGTATTTGGTAGAGAACTATCTGCAATATTGCATAGCACCAGACAGAGGGAGGGACTTTCTGACCCTTCCCACTAGTGGGATCTTCCAGTCCCATCAAAGGTGACCCATCTCCTGTGGCGGATTTCCCGGACCAGGTTAGGCAAGCCATGCAAGATACCAAAGATATCAGTAAGACCAGAAGATCCTGCCAGCAGTCAATGGCGAGCCGCCTCCCTGCCGGAAAAAACACAGCAGAGAGGCTGGCAAATTCTGCTCCCAGTCTCCCTCAACAGGACCATAGGTCACAGAAATTGCTCTTTATTATTATAGCCCAAATTCTAACTTGAGAGTTTCACAATTTACCCCACTATATCTAATTTAAAGAGGTTGGCGTAGAAGATCTCTGCTCAAGTCTGTCACTGTTTATCAGGGTGTTGTCATGACAGTTGGCAGACAGATGTGACTACAATTTCAACATGTGTGTTCTAATAAGTTTAAGGTTAAGTTTATAACTTACTGGAAGTAGCTGGAACAGTCTTTCTACTGAGTGAACAAAATGTACACATATATTACACTGTAAAATCCACACAAGGTCTGCAGTGTACATATCTAACTGAAACAAGCTGCATAAATATGTATCCTGTTCACTCCTTGGGATGCTTACAGAATTAACTATTGACCTTTTCAGGATTGTTGAAAATGTAATGGGTAATGTAAAAATTCACTGGGGTCTTGTATATTTGTAGTATTAACATACATCAATACATATTGAATTTCTCACATATTTTATTGTAGAATGAAAAGCTGAAATCATTTGATCATTAAATTACTTTCTTTTCTTTTAGTGTATTCTCTCAACCACCCCTTTCCCAGGAAATGTAATTTGAGGTGGTGTGTTCCTGCACCTCTGCAATTAGCAGCAGCAAGTTGTGTTGAAAAGGCCTGGGAAGTGTGCAATTAGTTTTCCCTTCCACCTACTGGAAAACTCTGGCCTACACTTGGTAGCAAGGTAAAGTTTTTTTTAAAGTTTATTTCTTAGTCCACAAGTAAGGCTCAGTTTAACATTGCAAGGAAGTTACTGTGAAATTCCCCTAGTCACCACAGTCTGGCGCCTGTTCAGGTCAATGCACCTAACCAGCACGTCGTTCAGAATGTGGGAGGAGACTGGAGCACCCAGAGGAAACCACTGTGCTACCATGCCACCCAGTCTGGCATATCAAATATGGTGAATTGGAGAGTTCCCCATAGTAATGCCTATAATCAGGTATCTTCAGCTGTTTCTTCAATGGCCTCCTTCTATCATAAGTTCATCATGGGAATGTTTGAACATGATTGCAGTATTGGGTTCCATTCACAACGCCTCAGATAATGAAGTAGTCCATGCCTGCATGTAGCAAGACCTGGTCCGTTAAGGAGCAAGCAGCAATCAAGTCACACAAGTGCTAGGCAACGACCACTTCCAATAAGAAAAAGTCTGACTACTTCCCCTGGATGTTCAATTGAGTACTATTGTTGAATTCCCCACAAACAACATCCTGGAAGTCACCACTGACCAGGAATTTAATTGGAGCAATCACACAAATATTGTGGCAATAAGTACAGGTCGAAAGTTGGGCATTCTATGACAACTTACTCACCTCCTTACTCCCAAAACATTTTCATCATTTACAAGACAAAAATCAGAAATGCAATAGACTTTCCACTCATCAGGGTGAACGCAGCTCCAATTGCACTCAAGAAGCTTCACTCCCAAGGGCACAGTGAGCTCGATTAGCAACCCATCCATCACCTTATCACCATGTGGGCACGGATGTGTTCGCACTGCATACTATATACAAGATGCACTGCAGCAACTCATCAAAGCTTCTTCAATATCCCCCTCCTAATCTCATGGCATCTACCACCCTGCAAAACAAGGAACACCACTATCTCCAAGTTCCTTCCAAGTCACACATCAACCTGACTTGGAAATATATCACTGCTTCTTCATTTTCACAGGGTCAAAATTCTGGAACTTCCTACCTGGCAGTACCTACACCATAAATTCTGCAATGGTTCAGAAGGTGGCTCATAGTAACCTTCTGAACGGCAAATCGGGATGAACAATAAATGCAGGTCTTGCCAGTGACACCCAAATTCCATAAATAAATAAAAAGTACGATGCCACTTCATGGGAGAGCTTCCAGTCAAACAGAGCAGCTTTTTAACTTCCCCCTGTTCCTAACAGGGAACCAGCTGGGCTTACTTGTATCCCTCGAACAGGCTAGCAAGTTTAAAAGCTGATCACATGGGGGGCTGTGCCATATCACCTAATGTGAAAGTTAAATGTTTCCACTATCTTTAAACATCTTTCATGGAAGTCCCCATGTTAACTTTCCGATATCAATACAATGATGTTTCTCTTTTCTTAAATTTTGACAAGACTCTGCAAATTCACTCAACATTTCAGACATTACTTGCAGCAATACCTGGACAATATTTGGGTTTGAGCTGGTAAGTAAATGACAAGTAACGTACGTGCCACACAAATGCCAGTCAATGACCATCTCCAACAAAGAATCTAACCATCTCCCCATAACATTCAGCAGCATTACAAAGAACAAAGAACAAAACAGCCCGGGAAACAGGCCCTTCTGCCCAATGAGCCCGTGCTGCCATTTTAACATTACGAGTCCCCCCTTCACCCATGACCCTTATCTATGCTTATGGCATTCCACATTGAGGGAAAACTAATTTAGGGACAATTTATTACACCAATCAGCCTAATAGCACATCTTTGGGGTGTGGGAGGAAACCGGAGCACCCGAAGAAAACCCACGCAAGCACGGGGAGAATGCGCAAACTCCCACAGACACTGGCCCAAATCCATCTGTCTGCACAGCAAACAATGATAGTCACTGAGCTGTCGTGTTGCCCAGCACCTGGTCCAGTTTAAGCGTACACTAACGACATGAAGTACTAGGCTATTCTCGAAACGACCAAGAGCAGCCCTCATACGACCCATCGTGTGTATGCCCCTTGTTGGACAACAAGGCGGACCGAAGCACCTGTGAATTA
This sequence comes from Carcharhinus amblyrhynchos, assembly GCF_965287045.1. Classification (NCBI taxonomy): domain Eukaryota; kingdom Metazoa; phylum Chordata; class Chondrichthyes; order Carcharhiniformes; family Carcharhinidae; genus Carcharhinus; species Carcharhinus amblyrhynchos. The sequence goes on from NC_137339.1 coordinate 14,248,183, forward strand.
AAAGAGAAAAACATTAGTATCATCCACATCCTTATACGTTACCAGGGATGTCCCAAGGCTACTGAACCTTATTTAAAACAATCTCCTATATCCCTCCATCTCCAACCCACTCATGTGCCTGTCTAAGTAACTCTTAAACAACTCCAGTGTGCCTGCCTCCACCACCTTGCTTGGCAGAGCATTCCATACCCCCACTACCCTCTGTGTGAAAAACCTCCCTCTAACATCCGTGTTATACCTCGCCCCCCTCACCCTAAGCCCGTGGTCCCTCGTAATGTGCGTTTCTAACATAGGAAAAAGCTTACCACCGTTTACTCTATCTATACCCTTCATAATCTTATACACCTCTATTAGATCTCCCCTCAGTCGCCTTCTTTCAAGGGAAAACAGCCCCAATTTGCTCAATCTTTCCTCATAACTCAGTCCTTCCATGCCAGGCAGCATCCTGGTAAACCTCCTCTGCACTCTCTCCAGGGTCTCCACGTCTTTCCGGTAGTAAGGCGACCAGAACTGGACGCAGTACTCCAAATGCGGCCTAACCAACGTTCTATACAACTGCAACATTACACTCCAGCTCTTATACTCTATACCCCTTCCTATAAAGGCTAACATACCATAAGCTTTCTTCACAACCTTCTCCACTTGTACTGCCACCTTCAAAGACTTGTGCACTTGCACCCCCAGATCCCGCTGCGTTTCTATACTCTTTATAGGTCTACCCTTTATCATATAACTCCCACCTACATTATTATTTCGGCCAAAATGCATCACCTCACATTTATCAGGGTTAAACTCCATTTGCCATGTATCTGCCCAATATACCAGCCTATCTATATCCCACTGTATTGCCAGACACTGCTCCTCACTGCCCACCAATCCAGCCATCTTAGTGTCATCTGCAAATTTGCTGATCACACCACTTACTCCCTCTTCCAAGTCATTTATGTATATTACAAAAAGAGGTCCCAGTACTGAGCCCTGCGGCACACCACTAGTCATGATGTGGGAATGCCGGCGTTGGACTAGCGTAAACACAGTAAAAAGTCTGACAACACCAGGTTTTAGTCCAACCGATTTATTTGATAATCAAATAAATCGGTTGGACTAAAACCTGGCACACCACTAGTGACAGACCTCCAGCTAGAAAAGGACCCTTCCACTACTACTCTGTGTCCTCTTACCAAGCCAGTTATCAATCCATCTAGATACCTGGCCTTGTATTCCATGAGCCTTAATCTTTTCAACCAACCTACCATGAGGGACTTTGTCAAACGCCTTACTGAAATCCATATAGACGACATCAACGGCTGGTCCTTCGTCAACCGTTTTTGTCACCTCCTCAAAAACATTCTACCAGATCCGTAAGGCAAGACTTCCCCTTAACAAAGTCACGCTGCGTATCCCTAACCAGATCGCAACGCTCTAAGTGCTCATACATCCTATCCCTAAGAATCCTCTCCATCAACTTGCCTGTCACTGACGTCACTTACCAGCACTGAATTCCCCCGCCATCAACACAGTCAGAGTTTGGGAATTGTGCAGCAAGCCCTCCGGACTTCCTGACGCCTGTCCACCATTTACAACGCACAGGTCAGAATGTGCTGGAACACGAGTGCATCTCCAACAACACTCGAGAAGCTCAATACCATCCAATCACCTCCAACACACAGCAACAGCTATGTGTACCATATACGTTATGTAATGCTCTGTAGCAATTCACCACCAAAGCTCCTCTGCCAGCACCTTCCAAACCAGTGAGCTCCATCAACTAGAACAACAAAAGCAGATGCATAGGAACACCACCACCTGCAAGTTCCCCTTCATGCCATACTTGGAACTATATAACCCAGACTTGGAACTAACCCTGACTTGGAACTATATCCCAGTACCTCCACTGTTGTTGGATCAAAATACTGGATGTCCGTTTTCAGTAGCACTGGAAGTATCTGCACCACACGGACTGCAGCAGTTCAAGAAGGCAGTCCCCCATCACCTAACCAGCGAGCCAACAAATCATGAAAGAATTTTTAAGAAGCACACAAAGATAACCTTAAGATGTTTTACACTGTAAAGGTTTGTTCAAGCAGCAATGAAGGATTATCAAGTATGTGCAACTAAAAGTTAATTGAGAACAGAACAAAAATATCTTCTATGTTCTCTTCCTGTCTTATCTGCCACACTCTAAGTGGCACCATAGCATTTTCTCTCGCCTAACCTCGTCTTCTTAATTGTTTCCAGATCTTGTAAACTTGATGGTTCTATTGAAAAACTATACTCCTTTACTCCCAATAAAAAATTTAATACCACCTTATTGTAATAAAACAACCCAAAGTTCTTCATAGGAGCATTATAAAACATGACACAGCGCCACACATGGAGGTATTAGGTCAAATGACCAAAAACTTAGTCAAGGTGGTTTTAGGAAGTGTCCTAAAGGTGGAAAGCAAGATATAAAGATGTAACAAAAGTATTGCAGAGGGTCTAGGCAACTGAAGTCAGAATTAAAATCGAGGATGCTCAAGACGCATGAATTAGAGGAACACAAATATCTTGGAGGGTTGTTAGGCTGGAGGTGACTGTAGAGGTAGGGAGAGATGAGTTCATGGAAGGATTTGAAAACAAGGATGAGAATGTTAAAATCAAAATGTAGCTCGATCATGAGCTAATGTAAGTTAGAAAGCACTGGGGTAATTTGAACTTGGTGCTAATTAAGATCTGGCAACAGACTTTAGGAAGACCTCAGGTTTGACAATGGATTGGGGTTAGAATGCAGGAAAAGAGCCAGGAGTGCACTGGAAAAGTCAAGTCAAGAGGTAATGAAGGCATACATGAGACAGGGCAAAAGTGAAAACAGGTAGTCTTAGTGACAGCATGAATATGAAATCAGAAGCTCATTTCGGGGTCGAGATTGCAAACAGACTGGCTTAATCCCAAACTGTTGTCACAACAGGGATGTATTCAGTAGCTAGGGAATAGAGTTTGGAGTGGGGCCTAAAAACAATAGCTTCAGTCTTACCACTATTTAGCTGGAAGAAACTTCTGCTCATCCAACATTGAATGTTGAATAAGCAGTCCAATAAATAACTCACAATGGAGGAGTCGAGAAAGGTGGTGATGAGTCTCTGTTTCCACATGTATGCCTTCATGTCAAAGGCTGTGCTTTCAGATTATGTTGACGAGGGGTAGCGTGAGAAATAGGAGTAGGCCACAGATAAACCTTTTAATGGACACAATTTCCAGAACATTTTCTGGCAACGGCTGTACTTTGAAAACACCCAGAAAAGTACAACTTCGCAAGAGGCTATGGATTTCTATGTATGACACCTGAAGAAATGGCGAAGGAGCCAGAAGAAAAGTCACAGCAAGTGTTTCACAGCTACAATTAGATAGACACAATGGAACCAGGCGAGAGCAGTCTGAACAAGCTGATGACAGTGAAGCGGCACTGAAGGAGAGAAAGTTTACTTATTGTCATTGTGATGTTGATAAAAGCCATTTCAGTATTGTGGCAGGGGCAAGAACATGACTGGAGAAATTCAAACATTGTTCTCAGAAAGATGGGAATGGACTTTTGAGGCATCATCATGTTCAAGCACTTTGGAGAGAAAAGTCTATTGCAGATGGGGTGATAGTTCCAATCACACTAACCTCTCTTTCACCAGTATTAGAATCAATTTGTACTCTTGCATTCCTTGGAGTATGAATAAGAGCTTGTTCATAGTAATACACCATGCCAATACTTGTATATATGTATTTATTCATTACTTTTAAATGGGGAGGCATATTTTGGAGAGCATTTTAAAATAGTTTAGAGAAGTTTCCAAGTCAATAAAAATAACGGTGCTGATTCGGAGCTTGAATGGAGATTTGAAGTGAACGTATAGATTGAAATATATTCATGGAGGCAAATTGTGTGTCCATTTGACCTCAGAGAGAAGGGTTGACTGTTCCGAGATCTAAATAATAGGTCTTCAGACCCCTGTAAGAACTAGATCTTTGAGGAATACCTTAAAAATTAAATACTGTTACTTTGTTTTCGGGTTCTGAAGATGGTTCCTGCATATCAGATACTATATAAATGGGCAAAAAAGTTTCAGTATACTATTAGAATTTACTTAAAGATATTTATTTTAAGCATTCGCATCCAAATTATTTTAATGGCAATGAATGACTCACAAAGTATCACGCCCTCAGCATAACAGAGATGGATTTAATTCATGAAGGTTGATGTAAAAACCTGGCCACAATAATGATATGTCTACTCTTGCACATTCAGTAATCCACACAAGTGTAACACTTCTTTGCTCTTTTTCTCTCCCCCAGACCCATCACTTCCAATAGACATTTACCAAAGTTACTCCAGAATGTTCATGTATCACAATGGTTGATGCAACACGCGGCAGGACTATCTTTATTGTATAGAAACTGAAATTGCACAAAATCCTGTTAATGTAAGATGCTAAAATTTATTGGCAAGTTTCATCAAATTCAGACACTGAGGAACAAATGCAGCCTTTCTTTAAAAGGAGCTGTTTCAGTTATGTCACTTATATAGATAAAATATTTCCAATAACATAACAACAGCAGATATTAAGGTTCACAGACTGTATGATTAGATTTAATATCTGAAAAAATATATAGTTTTTTGGGGAAAAATATTGATCTATATATCTTTTCGAAGATAAATAAATGCCTTTCTCTTTAGCTGTTCAAAGTAACTTGAGACTTCATATTGGAGCAGATATTTCTCTTTAAAAATCAAATATCCCCAAAGTGGAAGTACGCAGGGTGTACCAAGTGTTTTCTCTATAGGTTGGAGAGGGCTAGTGCTTCATCTCATTTGCGTACAATCTAATGGCCAACTTCTAAGGAATATCGCTGAAATTTCAGGAGCAAGTTACTCCATGTGTGATATAATGGACTCAAGATGAAGAGAAAACGTGCATGTCTCTCCCTTTGCATAGGTTAAATAAAAATATAATTGGATATTTCTAGTAGTGCGGGGGCACTTAAAAAAAACAAACAGTACCAACTGCTACATCTGTCTGGTTCTTGAAAATTATCGTAGTCTTGTTGCAATAACCAATTAAGTAAAATATGCTCAAGTTTTAATGCAATATAAAACTTGTCAAAGTTAAATAACTTTTTCTACATGTATGCACCCTTTAAGCAAAAGTGTCAATGTTTTACATACCTGTGTATTTACTTAAATTAATTCTTCCAGAGTATCAACATCAACAAGATGCATCATTGCAGAAGCAGAAAATCTAGCAGTCGATACAACCTAGTCTCCTACCAAAAATCCAATAATCCTGATAACACCAGACTAAGTTTCTGGCCAGTGACCTAGCCAGATAGTTGTCAATGTGTTAACTAAGTAAACCAAAGTTTTCTTTAACAAAAAAAAACTCTCACATGAAATGGAAGACACAACCAAATTTTATTTTTACCCAATTACTTCTGAAACTACAAATTGTCTTAAGTGCATTTTTTCGAATGTGTGCTCATTAGCAGATATGTCAATTTTTCATATTCCCATTGCACTTCCTCTTTAGAGTTTCTTCCACTGTCACTTGTTATACAGTTCATTTAGGTTACAACAAAAATACTTAATCTCCATATAACCCGGCCCATTGAGTCTGCATTGGTTCTCTGAAACAGTATTCCATCCAGGCCTTCTCCTCCTCCCTAATCACTGTGCCACCCTCATCAATTGTCATAATACTACTAGACCTATCTTTTAATGTGGCTTGAATGCCACATTTTTGATATGTTTATGAAGATTTTCGTATATTTTACATAGCAAACAAATACAGATCTACACAGTGCTCGCATGTATATTCCAATTCAACTAGGCTCAGGGCTCCCAGTGGCCAGGGATCAAGCTTCTGGTACCCCCAGCATCCACTCCGCCCGAGTCCCATCTAATTGTACTAGGAATGATAGTGACAATATAAAAACAAAAAGGCAGAGCAAAGCCACTGGAGAACAAACTGAGTGCCCAAACAGCCCAGGCTATAAATTAGGGAGTGGAGAAAAGAAAGAGACAGAGAGAGTGACAGCAAAGGAGAGAGAAGAAAGAGAGAGGGAAAACAGAAAATTTCTCATGTTGGCCTCCTTATCTTGGCCAGGTGGGTGGACCAGGGTGCGTCCACCAATCGGCAGGAGGTGGGGTATTTACCCAAAGTGGGCAGCAGTAGGTATTACTAAAGTACTGGCAAATTAGTTTTGGTCACAGCATAATTTTCATCATTGAATCTGGAGAAAAATTATAAGGATGTCGATGACATATTAAGATCTAAACTAGTTGTTTTCACTTAAATACTGAGGTTTACTCTCTGTACTAGCTAGATTAATAGCATTCTGCAATTCAGTAATGAGGTCTGAGTTTCAGGGGAATTGTCCAAATACTTCCAAGCAACTTAATTATTTTGGCAAGCAGGTGTTACTTTTCTTAAATTGACTTCAGTATAGTTTTTCATCTTTAAAATGCTTATTTTAAATATAATTGTAGAATGGTATTTACAGATAAAGTATATAACTGCTGCATATTTTCTTGTACAACCAAATATATTACAGTGACATCAAGTTAATTAATAATTTTGTTAGCAAGTGAAATTTGGAAGCTACTTTATTGCTGAAGTTGAACCCAGAATTCCAAAAATTAGGATATTGTTAGTTGAACCCTGGTCATTGACAATTAGAATACTGATTTTCAGAGAAGTCAAAATAACTTTCAAATCAAGACTACCAAGGTAAGATATCTGGAGCTGGCAGTGTGACATTTATTTGGTATTTAGTTATAATTTTTAAAAAAGACTTTGCCAGTTTACTTTCACACACAATTATAGATTATATATTATTTTCTTCTGCTAAAATTATGCACTCCAATGGGAGTACTGAGCTGTTGGAGATGCTGTCTTTTGGATGAGATCTTAAACCAAGGCCACATTTGGTTGTTCAAGTGGATGTAAAAGGTCACATGGCACTATTTTGAAGATGAGCAGGGGAGTTACGCCCATTTTCCTGGTCAATGTCCATCACTCAATCAACATCACAAAAACAGGATTATCTGATTATTGCCATACTGCTGGGAGCTTTCTCTGCACAAACTGAGTACTGAGTTTCCAATGTTAAAACATTAACTACACTTCACAAGTACTTAACTGGCTGCAAAGTGTATTGAAATGCCCGGTAATCATGGAAAGAACTATATAAACGCAAAGTTGTTTTTCTACAAAGATTAGTATTTTGATTTTCATTAAACTTATAAAAATATAGGGAATTCTCAGCTCACTGTTCCACACTGTGGTCACAGACATGCAAAACAGACTAATGACAGAACTAAATTTCAATTCAATTATTTAATAAAATCTTTTATCTAAAAATATAAATTTTAACTACATTACTACAAGTTGTTTATTTACTCAAAAACAACTTTCCTTGATATAAGCACCTTCCTCATCCTTGGGAAGTCCCAAACAGTTATTTACTTTTTTGATGAAAGTGAATCAAAGGAAAAAATGTTACCTTAACTTCTCTCTTTGTAGCTGCTGCCTGACATGCTGGGTTTTCCAGCAGTATATTACTTCTGATTTACTCATGTTATTTTGGGGGCAAATGTAGAATTTAACTTGTACACAAGATTATATGACTTCTGTAATGAAATTTAGCTTACAAAAATATAACGGTGCACATCCAAACACAACAGATTGCTGTGCAAGATTGGGAGACTCAGTTATACAATTGTATTTATCATAACTTAATTTCAATGTGTTGTTTATTCCATGAATAGCCAAAGTGATAAGCATGAATGCTCTCCTGTACATTCGATTTCATGTGATGTTTTCACTCTAACTTCAGGATTAGCAGAGTTTGAAAACTGGGAGATAATACCTTTGTCTGGTTCAAATATCTCACTTCAACTAGGACAATAAGAGGACAAGGAATAACTTTACTCTTGTTTTCCTCCTGTGGCCTCTAACTGACCTGTCTCAAACTGAAGCCAAATGCATATTTCATTTGCTTGTCAACTTTCTTAATTCATCTCCCAAATGGTGTTTATATCCTGCATGGGACAGCTCCATTGGTCACATTCCAATATCTGGTCCAAGTGGCTAAAATTCTTAATGTGTGGGCTTGGTAGTGAATCCCAACACTTAGTTAACCCACAGGGCTGTCACAGCTGAGTTTGATCTTGCCATCCTGACACATGTATGTGCATCTAAACAGTAGTTACCAAACAGTGGTCAGGGCTAGCAACTAGATTCAGGGCCAGATTTCCCCTCTCTTGCCCCTACAAATTCAGAATTGCTAAGGACGCCACAACAGAAAGTTAACAAATTAACTGTTATCAAAGAGCACACACTCTTTAAATTCACTTTGCATCCAACTAACCCAAGCTGGCCATAACATTTTGACATATGTTATTATTCTACTTTTCAGTCCTGACTTTGACTATAAACATTTAAGTTTTGTCTCTAATTCTTCATTTGATTTTAAATTGTCAGATTCTTAGCAAATTCTTCAACTTCTCAGCTAGTTTAACTCAGGTTAGATCATAAAGCAATTAACAAGAATTTGCATAAGAACAGAAAATTAGCATCTGCGTAACAGTACTGAATAAAAACTGTTAATATGTAAACAGCTTTCATGCATGGAACATTCGCAATATACTTCTCAATTTCATAACTTCTATTTTCTAAATAAAAATAAGTCTTAAAGTTGGCATGCAATCTTATGTACCTCAAGGGATGAAGAGTATAAGTAAAGTTAGAGTAATTGAGAGGCTTTTCTAATCAACTTTAGTCTGCACCAAATACTGAAAAGATGAAGTTGTGAATCTAGCAGTTTTCTGTGTACTTCGTTTGTTTATTTGAAAGCATGTCAAATATTAACACAAAATTTAAGACTGACATTCAAAAAAACGTACACATCCACACTTAAAAAACCATAACAATCATATTGCATAGTAGACTTAGCAATCTCCTCAAAAACTGAACATTTTCTTTGGGTTCCAACTGTTCAGCTTAAATATTATGCAATATTGTTGGGACACAACTTCATAGAATGCAACCCAGAAAGAATCTCTAAAAATAGCAAAGCGGAGTGAAAAGGTGTTGCATGTTATGCATTCTAAACTGAGATTTTGTGGTTAAGCGTCATCCTTCCCTTTATTCTATAATTTTTTTTCCGTCTACGTGTTGGATTTTCTAGAATTGTTGGTCTAATATTAAACAACGTCTTCATCGCATTTATTAATGTGCCACCTCTTAAAGATATAGTATGAGGGACACATTGATTTGATGGATGCTTCTACCTTTCCATTTATGCAAAAGCAAAATTGGCAGTGGATTAAATCAAAGTACCTATTCAGTGATCTCACTGGGCTTCTAGTGTATGCTTCACTGGACATAAAAGGGAAAGAAATTCTAGGAATACCTTTAGATCAAATCACTACTCCCATTTTATAGAAATGGCCTGATTGAAGTTCTGACTGCCACTTTTTTCTAAGCTGCACAAGTATGTTCACCATTGGCGATGACACCAGTATGGTTTAGCAAGGAGAATGATTAGACTAAGGGGTTCCCACTTTGGAATAAAATTTTACATTTTAAAGAATTAATTTGTTTCTGCATCCGGATCCCATTCGCCTGTTTTACTCCTTTGCTTCTGGACCTAGAGTGGCCCCTGGTTAAGCAGCACCTCCATTCCAAAATTCTCGTCCTCATTTTCAAATCACTCTGTGGTCTTGCCCCTACATACATCTGTATCTCGAGCCTCTCCAAGATGTATACTCTGCTAGCTCTGATCTCTTGAACATCTCCTATTTTTTTCACTTCACCTCTCGTGACAGTGCTTTTACACCTGTTTAGGCTTAAGCTCTGGAATTCCATCCACAAACCTCTATTCTCCTTTAAAATGGTCATTAAATCTCATCTCTTTGACCAAGCTTATGGTTATCTGCTTTTGTGTGGCACTGTCAATTTTTTTTTTGTAATGCTTCTGAGAAGTGCCCTGAGACATTTTATACATTAAAAGTGCTACATAAATACAAGTTGCTGTTGTTGAAACAAGAGTTTATTTTGACTTTTCTTAATTATTTTCCCTAACAAACTCAAGGAGTACTTTGAAGGAAGTACTCAATCAGATTTTCCTTTCCCTTTAAGGCAACAACCTCTAATATTACATTAATATGATTTTGTGCAATGTAATTCATAATTTCAAATTGTTCCCAACAAATTTCGTGCAGCAAACTAAACTACACTATAGCGGCTCAAAATAGTCCAGATGCAACTCAAAACTTTGGAAAAGCAAAATTTAAACTTCATTTCTAATTCTCTTGCTGGCAGCTGTCAGTTCAAGTGGATATGGTAAGAAAATTTCATACACCCATCATTCCGGTTTGTTAAAACGAGAATGGTAATAATGATGTGTGAATAACTTGATACTGATTGCAGTTAGGCAATGCAGTAGCAAGCACAATTACAAACTATAATTTTGTAGACATTAATCACAAGTCCGCGATGTTAGGTTTTAAGCATGAGCACGTTCTTGATCATTTTGGTTTAAAAGAGGAAATTTTGCAATTTTAAATGTTGATCATTTGTTGCAAAAAAAACTATTTCTGAACAAAGTACAAAATTTGATGCATGCATCATTCAGCATATGCTTGATCCTATACTTTATGATGTTGATAAATTTTCTTTGATTTCTGAAGAAAACACTTAAGTGCTAAATAATATTAAGCTTAGATGATTCCTTATCTGGTAAATTTAGTTTGGGAATGGGGAGAAATAATGACAGAAGCAGAGGAAAGAATACGACAGAAGAAGCATTTCATAAACACTTATTGGCTCTAATCAATGTTCAGCTGATTTCATTGCAAAAATTTGATAATAAACAAGCAATGAATCAGCTGATAAGTTCTTTCTCAGTAAACAGCATTTATTACTTTGAATGGATTTGAAAAATTGTTTTTCACGCTTTTAATTTCTGGGGGGCGTGCAACAGTTGCTGATGAATACGTATATATTGAATTATATTAAAGTTACGATAATTAGAAGTTGTGCAGAACTGTCCTGACTTTTAAAAAATTTAACTTTACCAATTGTTCTAATAGATTACTTAGTCATATCCATCGACAAAGCTACAAAATTGTATGAGATAGAATACAAGTTTCTATTACAGCCATTCTGTACAATCACTAGCACAATCAATGATTTACAAAGAACAGTACAACACAGGAACAGGCCCTTCGGTCCACCAAGTCTCTGCCAACACAGATACCTCTCTAATCTAATATTTTAGATTATAATCTACGTGGTCTAAATCCCTCTATTCCCTACCTATTCATGCATCCATCCAGATGCCTCTTGAACACTGTTTTAGAATCTGCTTCCACCACTTCCTTCAGCAACATGTACCAGGCACTCACCACACTGTGTGAAAAACTTGCCCCTTACATTTCTTTTAAACTTTCCCCCTCTCACTCTCAGCCTATGCCCCTGAGTAATTGGCCCTTCGACCCTGGGAAAAAGACTGACTATCCATTCTATCCAAGCCTGTCATAAGTGAAACGTGAAAGAAAGACCGGATCTGCAAGTGGTTTCACTCAGATCATATGGTACTGAGCAATATTATAACAACAAAACATAATGGCATTAATATATATTAATATACAAACATATATACACAAGTTTAGTAATTTTACGCTAAATTACCTTTTATGTGACAATAGCCTTTTATAATTTGCAAGTCAGAACTGTTAATTTAAGTAATCAAATTCTATTATATTAACATTTGGAAAATATGACCAGAATATTTTTTACTGCCAATTTTTCTGTCAGTCTAATCTATGTTCGGATTATTGACAATCATTGCACATTAACTATTTTCACTTTGGTTTAATTGCCTCCAACGCAACCTAAATTACATCTCTGGCACTGAGCTGTATAGGAAAATAAGCAATGTTTCAAAAGTCTTAACAATACAAGAAAATACATGCCACTGAACAATATGATCTGGTTCTCACCTGGGGGAATCTGAATATTTTGAATGTTTGGCTGATGCTGTGAGGGTTGAGGGAGACGGGGAGCTATAACTTGTGGTGTTATAGTTGTCCTTGGCCCAGTGTTCACTGCTGCTGTCCTTGCCAGAGTTTGGGCAACTGTGTTTATGGTTCCTTTGCCCATTCCTGCCGCTGTACCAACTGACTGAGTGGAAATTCCACCAGGATTGGATGCCACATTCTGAAGCCCACTTTGTATCGTCTGACCTATTACCATAGTACTTGTATTTGATTGATTGTTTACACTGGTCACTGCACTACCAGTTGTTGATGTCAATATTCCTGCATTGAGAGTCTGTTGTGGTGTCTGTATAATTGTTTTGGGCTGTAAATCAGATTTGATAACCTGTCCACCAGCAGACAAAGAAACGTTACTTGACAAACTAGAAGGCTGACTGTTTAAAGTCAGAAGTGAAGTCTGATGGGGAGCCCCGGTGCCACCAGGAGCTGGCAAGTTAGTTACACTAACTGTTGAGTTCAATATAGTACTACTGCCATTTGGCGTTGATGCAACTGACAGAGCTGGGCCACTGTGAGGTGGTGGTCTCACTAATGTCACTGTGGGTCCTGCTGCCTGTGAAGAAACAACAGTTGAAGGAACATTCTGCGTACTGACAAAAGACGTTTGAATAACAGTGTAGGCAGAACTAGAGGCTGGCAAAGACACGGCTGGCAACCCTGTATTAATTGTGTTTTTGACAACAGATCCAGGTCCATTATTGACCACCGTAACAGCTGGCAAGGTAGTTGCTGCTGCTGAACAAGTGAAAGTGGTGGCATTTCCTGCATTGTGAGAGTTTATCGCCATTCCATTATTCCCATTAAGAGTTTGTATGTTGGAGGTGACAGTTTTCACATGGTTGGACACTGGGGTTGCCATTGCACTTATTACCACCGACTTCCCTTGACCGATGCTGCCTGCAGCTGATGTTTCCGACGATCCTGTCACTGCCGCCGCCGCCGCCGCTGTACTCTGCTCCTGTTCCACTCCTGGAGCCTGGGACCTTGCATTATTGATAACAACACTTTGCTGTGCCCCACTCCCCGCCGTGGTCGTGCAGGGCAGGACCCCGCCGCCGAACGCGTTCTGCGAATTGATTAGTGCGTTTTTGCCCTCGGAGCTCTCCTCCACTTTGATTTTGGCTGCGGTGGAGACCTCAGCCCCGGCCAGTCCCATTTTGTTCTCTGCCGCTTGCAGCTCAACATTATTGCTCACCATCCCGGGTGGGTTTTCCACGTGATTGTTCACCGCCGGCGCCCGGACTGCGCCCGGCTCCGCCGCGTTGTGGCCCGCCGCCGCCAGCTGGGACTCCAGGGAGCCGACTAGGTCGCTCACCACTTTCTCGTCTACGTCCGAGAAGAACACATCGTCCAGCAGATCTGGAGCCCCCGCCGCCATCTTAAGGCAGAACTCTTGTTTGACTGGGACCGCGCACGCGCACCGAGCCGTGTTGTCGGGGGCTGACGTCAGCGGCGGGCCGCCGCCATTGGCCGGCTCCCGGTTTAAAGCGCCGGCCAATGACGGGCCGCCTTATTGGGCTGTGGAATGGGGGGCGCCGAGCGGGCTTGAGAGGCGACGGCGAGGGAACAAACACGATGCCTGCGCCCCACTTCTTCTTTCACCCGCGTCGATTCCTCCACGCTCCTCCGACCGTCTCGACGCCCTCCACCCGACTCGCCTCGAAAGCCGCCGTTTTCTGTGGATTTTCCGAATTTATCTTTGTACACGATTGCGCGCAAGATGGCTCCCTGGCTTCGGATGCTAAAGGGCGCCACACCTGGTGGTGATGTGTGGAAATAGCAGCAACTTGTCACATCCTCAGAGAGCTCCATCTCAGCGGACATGTTAAACCTACTAACTCTTTGCGGGGATATGTGTGTGTACGCAGCTGGAGTGGGGAACTAAGTTGGCACCACATCCGAGTGCTGTTGTTCCAAACTGAACTCAGTGTAGCTTTGATTATTTTTTTTGTTCGTGAAACAGCAAGCTTATATGCTGTTGGGATGTTGTACAACTTGCTCGATTTGAGATTGGATTGAGATCAGAGTTGCTGCAAATATATAAAAGTATTAAGTACTTGAGAAATTTCTCCTCTCTTTCCGTTTTCCCCCGCCCCAAAAAATATATATAAGCATCCGTATCCCATATGGATTTTGTGTAAACAGTGCTTGACAAATTCTCTCCCTTGCTTTTTAGCATACATACTCTTCCGTGTCCTATTTTGGATTTTGTCAATAGTGCAAGTATAGATACTTCTGTAAGCAATACCTTTTTCAGTAAAATTAAGCATCTTAACTAATAACTGTTGCAAGTGTTTGATGCCATATGCTTGAAAGGTAAGTAACTTTGTTAATGCTTACTATTTTACTAAATTTTGAATATCTAGTAAGTGTAAAAGTAGTATCCTAATATTTAGGAATGCTGTAATATTTCACAAAATTAGATCTGTGTATAAAGGATGAGTGGGTGTTTACTCAGTATACTTTCAACTATCTAGTTTAAATTATTCTTGCAAATAGCTTGCTTGCTTTATGATTGGAGTCTAAAGTTGACCATTCTGTTTTAAGCTTTGAGAAATAGAAAGAACTTGTAAGGATTTTGAAGAGTTTTTTTTTGAAGATGTGTAAGGGTGCCAGTAAAGGAAGTGTACCTTTTCAGAAAGCATTTGAAGTGTTGCATTGGTAGTGTTTGCACAAGACTGAAAGTAGCCAAGGCTGAAGGCCAAAAAACATGAAACTTTTCTCCAATTGTGCTACCATATCAGTGTTTCTGGCATTTGTCTTGCTTTGGAATTGGATTGAGGTTAGGTTTAAGGGATTGGGTGCAATAGGTTTGTGCAAATTGAAGCTGGGTTAGCAATAAACAGTGTTTTTTGAAGTTGGGTACTACTAGGATTAGTGCTTGGGCTACAACTTCAGAGTTGAGTGGATTGGCCTGCTGGGGGTGATTGAGTAGACTTGACCTATACTTTTCAGAATGAAGTGGCTTGATTAGGTCTGGTACTAAAGTCTAGAGTTGTACCCTCTGAATAAGAGCCATTTGGATGTAAGGATGCCCTCACTCAAGGGGTTGTGAATCTTTGGCATTCCTTGCATCAGAAGTCTATGGCTGTTTTAGCTGAATATATTAATGAAAATGGCCAAACATTTAAGGGAATTGCGACTGAGGTAAATACTGAGCCATAATTTGTGCTCAATGGTGGAGGAGACAACTGAACAGCTTACTCAATTTATTTTATTCTCAGGTGGACATATTTCTCTCCCTATTTCATAAATGAGCTAAAGTTAAACCAGATAATTGTTTCAGTTGTTTTGAGGTATTATGTTTTGCTGCGTAATTAACAAGTGATCTTAAAGGTGATCATTTTCTTATTGGTCAGATAACCAATTTGTTGACTGCTGCTGTCTGGTTACTCCATAAATGCATTTTTGATTTGTGGTCATGTGTATTGGGTTATAGCAAAGTATTGTTTCTTGTGTGCTATAAAGACAGAACAATAGGTAGGGGAGAAGGTACAGAATACAATAATCAGAGCTAGGATGTAGAGAAAGATAAGGTTAATATAAAATCTGATAGTAGCAGAGAAAAAGCTGAGTCAGTTGCTAAGCGATCTCAGGCTTTTGTATCTTTTCCTGACAAGCAGGAAGAGTGTGTCCAGAGCGTGTGTGATCTTTGATTATGCTGGCTGCTTTTTTGAGGAAATGGGAAGTGTAGAGAATCATTGGATGGGACCCTGGTTTGTGTGATGGACTGGGCTATGTTCAGCATTGGATATGAATTTGGACAAAGTGATCTGTGCCCTATTTGACTATAGGATCAAGATGATCCTGTAAATTTCTTGAGACTATCCACATGGTCTTATTGAATATTAAAATACTGATCCTTTTCTATTCCAAGTTCTGAAAGTTTCTTTTGTGCTTTTAAATTAAGCATTTCTACCATGGCTTTTCATTTTGCTTTACAAGCAGTAACTTTGGATTATTACAGAAGCTATTGTAAAATGCTGCTAATTGGAATATATCCAGGGGCTGAGTTAGTTGCAAACTTGTATCTACCATAGATGATTAGTTGGTCTTCTGTTATTGATTTATGTATGACCGTTCCTTAAATGACACAAATTGGGTCAGAGGGCAACTTGCGTTATGTATATGTAATCTTTACAACCTTGTCAAATAACCTTTACCAGCTTGCTCTTGAAAAGAGAAGGCTGAGGCCTCTGACAGGTGCAGCAAGTTGGTATTCAGTTGCTGTGTTCAGTTGTTGGAAGCACTATCTGACACCTGCTTATCACTTTTTTCACAACTCAGTGTTGTAATCTGTTGGTGGTTTTTTGGTCAAGTTTTTATCAAAGACTGACTATTTTTAAGCTTTTATTGTCGGTTGTAATTTAAATATTGCATTTGGTTGGGAAACTTAGGATAGCTGGTATTCTATGCTTGGCATCAAAAATTCATTTTAATGGAGGGAGGGGGTGCAAAAATTACAAAGCATCAAATTATTTAATATTCTTTGCTAAAAATCATTTTCACAAGTGGAGCATAAAAATTGATACCATACTTCTGTATTAAATACATTTCACATTTTATAGCAAGTGATTGTGATGTTGTACTTGTACTTTATAAAATCTAGCAAGGAAGTGCAGTCTGCAGGATTATTTTAGGTGGAGATCTGAAATACAATTTAATTTTACATTTGTGTGAATTTAACTATGTTGCTGAATTAATACTAATGCCAGGCAGGCCTTTAAGTGCGGAAAAATTCAGCAGGTCTGCAGAGCAACAGTTAATGTTCAAGTCCGATATGACTCTTAACCACTGCTTGAGCATTTGAGCTTACTTGCAATTCTTTCAACTTGCTCTGGTTTGATGTGATTTATTATTCACATGTATTGGTATACAGTGAAAAGTATTGTTGTGCTATACAGACTGTGCATACTATACATAGGGAAGGAAAGGAGAGTGCTAAATGTAGTGTTTACTGTCATTGCTAAGGTGTAGAGAAAGATCAACTTGATGTGAGGTAGATCCATTCAAAGTTCAGCAACAAGGAAGAAGCTGTTTGAGTAGGTTGGTATCTGTCCTCAGACTTTTTCCTGATGGAAGATGTATGTCCAGGGTGTGTGAGGTCCTTGATTATGCTGCCTGCTTTGAGACAGTGGGAAGCGTAGACAGTGTCAATGGATAGCAGGCTGGTTTGAGTGATGGATTAGGCCTCGTTCACAACCTTTTGTCATTTATTGTGGTCTTGGACAGAGCAGGAGTGATGCCAAGCTATGATATAACTAGAAAGAATGCTTACTATGATGCATCTGTTAAAGTTGGTGAGAGTTGTAGCAGACATGCCAAATTTCCTTAACCTCCTGAGAAAGTAGAAGCATTAGTGGGGTTTCTTAACTATAGCATTGGCATGGCAGGACCAGGACACGCTGTTGATGTGGACACTAAACTTTAAGCTCTTGACAATTTCTACTTCATCCCCTATTGATGCAGACAGGGTCTGTGTTCAATGCTGCTTGCAGTTTGGTTGCCTTTTTAAACTGGGAGACCAGTCACAGATTGGGTGACTGCTTTGCAGAGCATAGCAATAACCAATTTCCCAGTCACCACTTCAATTCACCACCTTGCTCTGATGCTCACATTTGTCCTTCTTGGGTTTCACTTTTTGTTTTTCTGAAGAACCTTTTATTGATGATTTGTTTTCACTTCAGCCCTACGCTCCTGATCTACGGATACCTGGTGCAGCAAGGGGAGGGCCGGGATGATGACCTCCTTGTGATCCTGGGCCTGGCAAAACATGCCATTTACAGGACCAGGCAGCAGGCGATTGAGGAGGCGGGCAGGGGGGCTGTCCATCCTGACTGTTTGCCCCTCTACTGCGGCTACATTCGTGGCCAGGTGTCCATAGGTGCAGTTGATGCCTTTTGTGCTTGTTGGGCACCACAGGGGATGGGGTGCATTATTGACCCAAATAATCACATTTTAATTTAATGTCTTAAGTTTCCATGTACTTTTGTTTTTGTTCAGGCTGCTCCCTTCCTTTTGGGGAGCTGCCCCTTTACTTTGTACTAATTTAATTTGAGTTTATTTGGTTGACCTTAGAGGACTATGTTCCAGAAGTCCTGTGCAAGCTGAAGGAACACCTCATTTTCTGGTTAGGCACTATATGGTCTTCTGGCCTCTACATTGAGTTTAAACTTCAGACCATTTACAGTTTTCCATTTCACTTTTTTCTCCCTAGTATGTCATGTTGTGCATTTAGACAGCTCTTGACTTCTGCTACAACATCTGCTCTGGACCTGTACTTTGTTCCTTTTACAGTTACCATTCCCACTCTTTGCCTTTCGTTTCATGACATAAAGCAGTTCCAAATAAGTCAAGTTATTTCTCCACAAATGCTGTCAGTTGTGTTGCAGGGTTTTTTAGCATTTTTTTCATATGGACAACATCTGTGGTTTGCTTTTACTTGCATGTCAGTTTGGTTGCTTCGATAAACCTGTTCAATGATTGCTAACTTTTTATGCAGAGCCTGTATCAGTTAGTTTTTAAAACCAAAGTAAGTATAATCTTGGAACATTCCCACTGTCTTCAACTTTTCAAGCTATTTTTGCATTACATGCGCCTCTTTGAGCAAATATGAAAAGGTAGAAAAGTAAACTGATGTGTTCATTTTGTGCTTTTTGAATTAATTGACATTCTGATCAGTCCAGTGTATGTTAAGTTTATCTAGTGCTTTCTTTTAAAATCTGTTTATCCTGAGTTTTGAGAACCAGATGCATGTAACTTTCAAAGTTGTTGACTCCGAGTGTTAATGCATTCAATAATAAAACCACTTGGTACAAATAATCTTAATCTGATTTTTAATTATTTAAATTCCACTTTAAACTCAGCCTCTCAACAATCAACAGCCCAAGATAAACAGTCCTTTTATTCTTTGTCCCATTTTTAAGTCCACTGCATTTGTACCAGTAAATTTAGTCTGAGAAGCCTTAATGGGCAAAAGCAAGAGGTGCATGGGTCCTTTTTATAATCTCCTATATTCCATGTTGATTATACTTTGAGATTTGAAAGTAGTATGCTAATTAAAATGTTGCAGTTTCTTTAAAAGGAAAATGTTGGGCTATTTGAGATGGGTTGGGTAGTTTGACCTGGATCATTTAAGTACCTTGATCAAGCTTTTCTGTTAGCACAATACTTGGTATGTCGCTGGAAACAGAAACCCTTCTTATTAGAGTAAGGTTTGGGAAGGATCAACATAAGGACTGCAGATAATACTGTGCATCAATACTTGGTGGCAGGAAAATATACTAGTATCCTGCAACACATTTGTTTTAATCCCTATAATCTGTTATATGCAGGAGGGCTCCTCATCTTTCACTTAACTAATCATTCCATATGAATTCAAGTACTTAAAATTTGCATTATTTAACTGGGAATGTCACAAACTAATTCTCTCTCTCTCCCTCCCTTGGAGGTTTGCTGAACAATTTACCCAATCTGAATGTTATGTGGCTCATATCTTCTGATATTGCAGCTCAATCCATAAAATCCCTACAATGCAGAAGGCCATTCATCCATCAAGTCTGCACTGACCACAATCCCACTTGGGCTGTATTCCCATAATCCCACATTCACCCTGCTAATCCCCTGACACTTGGGTTGATTGGCTATGCTAAATTAACTAACTCCCACATATTTGGACTGTGGGAAGAAACCAGAGCATCTGGAGGAAACCTACACAGAAATGGGGAGAATGTGTAAATGCCACACAACCCAAGGCTGGAATTGAACCCGGGTCCCTGGCACTGAAGCAGCAGTGCTAACCACTGATGCCCAAGATGAGCAAACATTTCTAAATTGTTCATAGTGGTTTAATACACTAACTTGCTATAATGTAAAGCAAGATTATGAAAACATTTTTGCCATGCACAACAAATAAATTGTGTGGGATTGGAAATGTTAAAGCTGTCTGGAATTATTCTGGCCTAGCTTTTAAATTGCCAATTGTACTAGAGGGATTTTTGCTGTGCTATACCCAATCTTTGCTTGGTGCAGATGGCTAGAATAGAAAAATGCATTTTTTAGATGACTGATACCCTGAATCTTTATTACAATTTTAAATCCAGCTTTAAAAAAGGAAAAAAACACTTAGTACAGTTCTACATAATTGAATATGTTGCTTGGTTAGAACAAGGCATCCTCCAAGTTTTTTATTTGGCTGTTAATACTTGTGTTAAACTTCTGTTACTGATCATCCAGTAGAATATCTCCAGTGTAGTCAAATGTAGCAACCACTGACCTAAACAACAATAACTGAATGAGCAGTAAAAGGCTTTTCTCCAAAAAGCTTGACAGAATGTTGGTATAACAATTTATCTCCTGGGAAGTGTGGAATGCACATTCACTTTTTTCACACTTCCAAAAGAGGAAAGTAAGATTACTCACCGTAGTAACTTTCATTGCTTCCATCCATGACTGTCCAAACTCTGCTCACTGAATTTGTATATCCTGTGTAGTTTTTAAAGTAGCAAGGTTATAGTGGCATGTCTTGCCATACGTTTAACTTTAATGATAAATTCTTAACATTTATTTGTTTTAATTTTCAGAATTCTCCTCTTTGATTTATCACCCTTTGGCCATCTACCAGAAAATATGGTTTCTTGTTCCTGGATTGTAAAGAGTGGTAATCAGGAATGATTAAACTTTACTCAATGTAAACTTGGTTTAAGCAACTGTGCTGCAACACATGTGCTTTTCAGAATTTAAAGTCCATATTCCAAATGCAGTCTAACCAAACTCTTTCAATTGATGCCCCTTTCACTTCTCATATGCACCAGTTGGATGAACTGGGATCCGTATATCCAAGTCATTGATAAATATACTTGAGTTGAGGACCCAGCCCAGGTTTCTGGGGAACACCACTAGTTGCATTCTGCCAATTGGTCACATGCCCATTATTTCTACTGTTGCCTCCCAATGTCAAATAGTCCCCTACCCTCCTTGGTGTTGAACAGTCCCTTGATCCAATGTAGCTAGCTAAAGTTTGCTCATTCCTTGTCATGTTTTTAATATGACCTACTCAAGTTTCAGAATTGCTCCCCAGAAATTGGCCTATTTGGGATGTCCAGGCACTTGGGGCTGGATCTGATTCCAGCTGTCATTAACCCAGTATGCTGCCCACTCTTTCCTTTTTAAACAGGTTTCACTTGTGCAATAGGCTAAACTTGCAGAATACAATTGTCCACTTCCTGACCACACTCAACCTGTTTAAAATGTTTGTGAAATAATGATTTACTGCATTTGTGTTAATACTTTGAGAATTCCAGATGTTTTTCTTTAAAAATAAAATTTGCAAACTTTCATTATAAAGAAAAAACAAATGGGGAACACTGGTTCAAGTGAAATTAAGTTAATTCATTTTGATTTAATGTTTTAAGTCTCATTTCTACTTTTTTAGTTTGAGCAGGTCGCCCTCCTTTTAGGGAGCTGCCCTTTTTGATTTGTCCCCAAGTTAATTTGATTTTGTTTAATTGGTTGGTGCACAGAGGTACACCAAGGATTGATGGCTTACAAATTGAAGAGCAAAGCTCCAAAGAAAAGTTGTTTTTGTGTCCATTTTCCTATTGTCAAGTATATTTTAAGCAGTTGAATACATTCTGTAGAAATGCAAGAATATTATGTCCTTAATGTAAAAAAAAAGGAGCTTGTGGTGGTGCTGCAGCGCAGTGAAATGGATGTGCACCCCTTTTGTGAAACAATGTTGACTAGAACCTAACATGAAACACAGTGGATTTCACTTGCATGCCCACAACTGCACATGGATGTTTTGGCAAATTGCTTGAAATTTCAGTCTCTTGGTTTTAATCCAGTAAAACAGTTTAAAACTGGCCAAAAGATCCAGCAAGAGAAATTGTAACTTACCTTGATGTTTACAACCATACAGGTGCCCTTCAATGCTTTGGACAGGATCTCCCACATATTGTCACAATAATAGTGACAAATTTGAAAAGCTGTTAATGTTTGGAGAAAGTATTGACATCAATCAATCCTATTCAGCAAAAGATCAGAATATAGTTAGTGTGTTGCACATGATATGTGATGTTGCATGAAAACCAGATAACACAAAAAATCACAACCAGTCAGGAAGTATGTAATTAAGATATATCTTTCCCACATCTGCACTGCAAATGTGAAGTCTCCATATGTATTACAGTTCATTGGGGCTTGATCAACACCAGGTGCAAGAGGTTATTCATTCACAGGTGTTTATGGTCTTACCCAAATGGGTGACTCAGTTGCCACCTCTAATACGGCTGTTTTGGGTCTGGAATTGCATGAAGGCCAGACTGGGTAGATTTCCATACCATAAATTGGAGAGGCTGGTGGGTTTTGATCTGTTCTTTTGCTTATTGCTTTTCCCCATGTTACATGGACATTCCCACAAGTTGTTGATACAAAGGAGTGATTAAGTAGCATTGTGGTAATCTAGTTTCTCTATTCATGGGATGTGAGCTTTTATTGCCTTGAATGTGGTGGTGAACTACCACCTTGAACCATAGGTCATGACAGTGCTAGTAGATCACTCCCTTGTTGCTGCTAACCCTTCACAACATGGATAAATGGGAATCAAAACTAGTTTTGGCTGGGTTTGTTTTTGACAATCCAGTGGTTATCATGACATGTTTTATTTGCTATTTTGGCCATTGATTTGAAATTCCTTAGCTGCTGCAAAATTAAAAGTAACCAATATCATTTTGCTGTGTGCATCTTCAATTCATAGCACCTGCAATGCCATCAATCAACTATACAAGATATCTCCTGGTTTGTGCACAACAAGCTTTACAGTTTTTTTTGTAGACCTTTTCCAACTTCTCAATTAGTCTTATCCTCAACTGTAAACAAACATTATCTAAGTTTATTGCCCTGTGAAAGGAATCAAGAAAACCAGGTAAACTGTGCAAAGTTTAAAGCTGGGGCCTTTTACCAAGGGAACAAAATCTTTTTAAAGTTAAAAATTTTTGTGTAGAAAACTGCCAGTTGTAAAATTTACCAGCAAGTTATTGTAAATTCTGGAAAAGGATTGTTAGAAAGTACTTTGGGGTTGATTTCTGAAATTTATTATTTCAATGCTGAGCCTACTTGCGACAAAGTTACTGACAATCACCATCTGTTTGGGTACACTGGGGGAGAATTTAGCATTGCCAAAGCACCTAACCAGCACATCTTTTGGAATGTGGGAGGAAACACAGACAGAACATGCAAGCTCCACAGACAGTGACTCAAGCTGGGAATCTAAGCAGATCCTTCACACTGGAGCAGCAGTGCTTACTACCATGCTGCCCAGAATAAGGGTTGACTGCCCTTTTCCTACTAAATCAAGTGCTTGTAGGTGAATAGTTTGAAGAGCAAATATAGAATCTTGAGGTTTTAAAATTTTCATTGTGGAAAAAGCTTGAGGTTCTGCCCAACATGGATAATGCAGATTTAATCAGGCTGCCTTATACAGAATAAGAATTAAATATTCAAATTCATGCTACATTTTAAGGCAATGAAGTGGGAATTTTTCCTCTATGTAATTCAAGAATATAGTTGGCATAAAAGGAAGTAGACTACAGTAAAATACTGTCACTTTGTTCTTGAGTTGCTGGAAAACCTTGCTGTATAAATCACAAGGTTAAGTGGGTTTTCTGAAATCTCATGAAGTAATTGCTCACTTGTTTTAAATCTACCACCCCTTAGTCTAAAACTAAGGTCTCTTTCTTTAGAATAAGGAGAAATGTCTGCTCTAATGCTCTTGTATACCTCAATTAGGTGTCTCATTCTTTCAAACTCTAGCAGGGATACACCCAAATGATTTAATGGAAGAATCATAGACTCAATGATAACTTTGTCACCACAAATACTACTAGATTTTGTTTTTTCTGGCCTTTCATTTGTATTCTTGCCTGGGATTTGGAGAGTTTTTTGGCCTTGTCTGTTGCTTCATGCCTTTTGGCAAATGCTCTTACTTGCATGAATTGTACATAATCTAAAATCCAGATGTTTATTTTATATCCTAAATATTCAACATGATCACAAAACAGCAGCAGTTCCCAACTCAAACTAATAGATTTAGACTTTGCTTTAATTGGACCTATACTTTTTAAGCTGTATTAAACTGACTTCAAAAAGTTGGCTGTATGATGGATCTCTTAGAATATGACATACTATCTCAGTCACCAATCTAGACTTCACTAGAACTAGTTAAATAGAGAACCAAATGTCATCTAAATGGTTGAAATCTATGATTTGTAGCTCATCAAAAGATGTGCAATTGCATTGAGTTATTTAATTCTCATTCCATTATTAAATCTCCATTAAATAAAATGGCAATCATATAACCAAAAAGGCAAGATGGCATAGCTCCAGAACAAAATGCATGATAAATTCCAAGTTCTCTGGGTGTGTAGATATTTAATTGTTACAAAATAGCTTCCTCTAAGTTAAGATGGGGATTCTCAATCTCTCTAAATTTAGAGTAGGAAGATTAAATTGATTAGAAAAGTTCCAACACATCACAACTGACAGATTATCCAAAATCTCACTGCACCATAAGGAGTACTAAAGATATATAGTTTGACATGCCTTAGTCACATAATTATTCATTTAATCATTCTAATGTCTAAGCCTTTGAATAAGCTTTTAAAAGTAAGGGAACTTGTTGTAACACTTTGTTTAAGCTACTCTAAAGTTTGTTTATTGTGATATTAACATTGCAATGAAGTTACTGTTAAAATTCTCTAGTAGCCACACTCCAATATCTGCTTGGGTACACTAAGGGAGAATTTAGTATAGCCTTTGTGTCTAACCAGCATGTCTTTTGTCCTGTGGTGTACAGACACAGGATGAGGCTGCAAATCTAGCCTTGTACAATGCTTGCATCCCAGAAGTTGTTGTGTGAGGCAGCTGTGAAGCAGCAATACAACATAAGCCATCAGAAATAAAAAGTTCTGTGGGATACAATCAAAGGGTCATTTGTATGCTATAGCTCACATTTTTGTTTGCAAGTGAGTTTACTGGATACATTTTCATAAACATGTCACTAAACTAACAAAATAGTGTTTGATTCAACTGCTGGCATTCTTTGGATTAGAAGACTGTGGATCTGCATGCCAAAACCAGTCCAATGTGTACAATTGAAACTGATGCTTGAAATGATACTGTCCATGCATGACACTATTAAACTGGGGTCCCAGCTGTCTGTCATTCAGGCACATGTGAAATATCCATGATGTGATTGCAAAAGAAAAAGGCATTCTGTCATGGCAACCTGCCACCTTCAGCTGCAACCAACTAATGATGGACCTCATTGGCTGTTCCTGGAATCTTGATGTATATAATAACAGTACTGATCTTTGTCATGTTAATATCATGTTCTTCAAAAGTAATTCACTTTGGATGTTTTGATATGTTGGTATATAAAATATTAAATGCTACTGGATTTTATGAATCAATAAAAAGCTTTTGCAACTGATTAATTGCAAAGAGCACTCAACACTGAATACTGGGTTGCTATCAGAATTTATAGCAACACATCTGTCTTGCATTTATAATACAGCACTATGTAACAGTGGAGCACAAACTGATGTTTTTTTTATTATGGGCATGTAATAACTGATTTCAGTCTTGATGATTTTTCTCACTCTGATATCCACTGGACAAACTTTTATTGAAAATTGTCTGATTACTGAAGGTACAATGCCAGAGTCTGGTCATGACCACCATATTGTTTCCAGGGGAAATCATGGCATAGAGACTAGGTATAGGGTGGGACCTCTAGCTTAATAGTAAGACATGAAGATAAATTGCAGTATTCCAACCAATGTCCTTTTATGGGATGAGTTCATTCATACAAAAAGGAATTGAGCCTGTAACTTTTGAAATTGTATTTAATATCTCATTGCAATGCATTTACCCACAAGGTCTTGGAATGTAATATTAAATACTGCACAATTGATCTGTTTTGGCAGATGGGATTTATTAACTTGCATCTCTGGTGATAAAGGGCTATCCAAACTAGTGGTAATTAACACTATTTTCATCCACAGTTTAAAATCTTGCCAGTTAATATCTCCAGTGTTTGTGTTTTCTCAATGCGCTAGACTTGCTGCCTAGGTTCCACTTCACTAATCAATTTTCCACATCATTTTTATGCAATTTGCTATGGCTTAGTAATACAATACCATTTGCATATCATTTATAGGAATGAAAAACAAAAAAACTTCCAATACTGGTAAGGCAGACTTCCACCATATTCTTCAAATTTCCCCCAAAAAAATCTATAGCTACTTTTGCTTCCTGTGTACTTCTGTCCCTATATTTTGTTCAATGGAGTTTACTGTAATCTTTCATGAGTGCAGTGAAATGTCATGTGAACTTTTACACACCAGCACTATTAGGTATACCAGTCTAACTTGTTTAAAAAATGTGAATTAATAAGCATATTCCAGTCTACCTCTACCCAAATGTTTTACAGATAGTGAATCACTTTTGTAGTGTAATCAATTTGGTTGTTTCATTTGTCCATAGAAATGTGCTCACTACAAGGTTCCAGAAATATCAAATGACATAAACCATTGATTGTAGCCATAGGATCTTTTATTTGCATCTGAATGTGAAGAGAGCACCTTAGTTTACCATTACATTTGGAACCCCCAATAATTCAGTAGTCCATCTACTGAAATATCACCCTGAATTATATGTTGGAGTGTTAGAATGGGTCTTCTTCCTAAAACCTTTAGACTCAAAGGGTAGTACAGTGGTTAGCACTACTGACTCACAGTGCCAAGGACCTGGTTTTGATTCCCGGCTTGGGTCACTGTGTGGGTTTCCTCTGGGTGCTCCAGTTTCTTCCTACAATCTGAAAGATGTGTTGGGTAGGTGCATTGACCCAAACAGGCACTGCACTATGGCGACTGGGGGAATTTCACAGTAACTTCGTTGTAAAGTTACTGTTAGCCTTACTTGTGACTAATAAATAAACTTTGTGGTTGCACTCAGTATAGTAAAATTAGTCAGACACGATTCATTTAAAAATCCATCTGGCATAACCCCCATCCATGCTTTTGTTGCTGCCAGACTAGAATATTCCAATGATTTCCTGGCTGGCGTCCATTCTCTCTTGCTACACAGCATTCGACTCTTCCTAAAACTCTTGCCAGTATCCTAACCTGCACTGAATCCTGCCACCCATTTTCCCTGTGTTCTCACCCTGTTGTTCAAATCCCATTGTGGCTGCATACATCCCCATCTCTGTAACTTTCTCTGACCCTACAACCCACCAAGTAATTCTATGTTCCTCCAATTCTGACCTCTTGTGCAAGCCTCCTTACTTTATTTCACAATTTGTAGCTGTGCTTTTAACCACTTTCCTCCATTTCTCAATCATCTGCTTTTAACGTGCCTTTAAAACCCATTTCTTTGGCCAAGTTATTCATCACCTCTCTTATTTTTATATGTATGAAAACATAAAATAACTAAAACTTTTAGAAATCATCTGCAAAAAATTGCTTCCTTTCAATTAGTTCAAGAAGTTCAAATCAGTCTATGAGATCAAGGATTGAGTTTTGTCATCTGAACCAAGAATTGATTTATTTCTTATCACTTACCATGTTTAAGCTGCACTTTGGAGCTCTTGGGGGCAATATAATTTTATTCCCATCTGTTCTTGCAACATGTCAGTATGAAAATTCATGTCATGAAACTAATTGAATGATTATATTCTTGATAAAATATGCAATTGAAAACTTGTAAGAATTTGCTCAAATTGTTTACTGGAAAATAACTGATGTGAAAGATGGACGTGTACTGAAATGATATGAAATTCATAAAATGAGACATTAAACTAAAATACACAAACAACACAGCTGAAAGAATTTTAGATGAAAGAAAAATATACAGGTAGCTAATATCAGGAAAGGGAAGCAAGATACTTGCACTCAAATTAATCTAACATTAGTTGGGTGCAAACTTTTAGAATCAATAATTAAAGCTAAAATGAGAGAGCATTTGTTCATGCATTAATGGAGGAATGTCAGAATAGATTTATTAAAGGCAATGAATTTGGCACAGTTAATAGCATTTTTGCAAAGGTGACATAACAGACAAAATGTGTACATGGATTTTCAGAAAGCATTTGCCAATTTAACTCAGACTTTTACCAAAATTCAGGCAATGAGGAAATTAAGCAACATGAATAAAAAGCTGATTGATAGGATAATGGATGTTGCTTGATTTAAGTAAGAGTTAGAGGTGGTCTACTTTTGTTCTCCACATAAATGGATGATTTGGCATTAGGAATACAATGTAAGAACATAAGAAATAGGAGCAGGAGTAGGCCATCTAGCCCTTCGAGCCTGCCCTGCCATTCAATAAGATCATGGCTGATCTGTCATGGCTCAGTTCCACTTTCCTGCCCTCTCCCCATAACCCTTAATCCCCTCTCTTATCAAAAACCCATCAACCCGCATCTTAAAAATATTTAGCGAGGCAGCCTCCACCACTTCAACAGGCAGAGAATTCCAGAGATTCACCACCCTTTGAGTGAAGAAGTTCCTCCTCAACTCCGTTCTAAAGCGCCCCCCCTTTATCTTGAGGCTGTGCCCCCTAGTCCTACTGTCTTTTTTGAGCGGGAAGAGTCTCTCCACCTCTATCCTATCCATCCCATTCATCATCTTATACGTCTCCATGAGATCTCCCCTCATTCTTCTAAACTCTAACTCTAATATTGATACTGGCTGATAGTGTAATGAAGGGAGTTTGGATATTAGTAGGCACTATATGAAACAGGGATAGGCAAATTAGTGGAAAGGGTATCAAATTGTAGACGTAATTGTAAATTTAACAACGTGGAGAAATTTTAGGGAGAAACCAAGAATGACGGAAAGAAACTCAGGAGGATATGAATGGGCAGTAGGTTCAAATACAAAATTCTCGGTAAGTATGAGTATAGATCAATTAGAATCACAACAAGACCAATAATATTTTGAGTTTGATAACCAGGTCCAAAGATATAAAAAACTGTAATAAATTTGCCCAAGGCCATAGAATACTGTGCACAGTTTTGGAACCTCATCATGGAAAAGACATTAAAGCCATGGAAATATACAGCATTGAATTACTATGGTGAAGATCTGGTAGCTCTTCAAAGCAAGGAAGACATGTGATGAGAACCTGCATGTGGAGCCTTTTATCATGGGGAGGCTGTAGCTGCCAAATGGTTCTGGCTGAACACAAGATCTTCTGTTAATGTAAGGATTTTCAGCTTGATGATCAACCTGTTTGGCCACATGAAGAATGTACCTTCCACAACCGTAAGGTCCTGGAGTGAGACTTGAACCCAGAGCTTCTGGTTCAGAGGCAATGTCACTCATGGTAAGACCTCCTACCAGGCTGATATTAGAAGAGATGGACAATAGTTAAAAGGAGACACTTGAACACTTAGTGGAAACAATCTTAAGAGATATTATAAAGTTTATTTTAAATTATTGAGCTTTGATGAAAGGTCATCCTGACTCAAAATGTTGACTCTATTCTCTTTCCACATATGCTGCCAGATCTGCTGAGATTTTCCATCATTTTCTGTTTGTTATTTAAAATTATTTGATTTCATTGGTAAATAGGAAAGCAGAGAGTCAGTAATGTATGATTCTAAACAAATAATACAAGGGTTAATTACTTTGTGACCAAATTAGTGAAGTTAAGACCACCTCATGAACATTGAGTCATAAATATATAACACTAACTTTACTTGCCAAATTATGCAGGCAATGAAATGGAGCTCAAATAGATACATGGTTATGTACTTACCAGAATAATTTAGTGGATTATTTTAGCAATAATACTGTTTCTTATCAGTTATTCACTTTCTTGAAACAATAACATATTTAACCCATCCCCAGCTGTCATTCTAATTATGTCACAATTAACATGGATAATAAACAATAAATTACTAACAATGATGATTACAGCATCACAAAGAAGCATTACACAACATGCAGTAATGGGTAATTTTGCCTGAAAATTCTTATTCTTTCATTACGCAGAATTTATTTTGCCTATGTATTATATATTTTTAATTACTGTGAGACAATATTATTAATGACTCCTATAAGTCAACCTATGATTAGTCTTTATCCTTTCCTGCCCAATACCTAAATAACAAAAAGCAAGGCCTAATGATTGTAACAAAGAACCCTTCTATCAGCTACAGTAATATATCATATGCTGCTACACAATTCTCTTCTTGAAAAATTGATTTGGTATATATTCTATATATCTGAGGCTCGGCCTCTAAACCAGCAGGTTTTTTTTTAAATGTATGTAAGGTAAATGAACAACAAATAATGTAAATAATAAACTTTGCGATTATAGAATCATCACAGAATCCCTGCAGTCTACAGCGATCCTCCAAAAGAGCATCTTACCCAGCAAACATCACTCTACACTCCCCCCCAACAATCCCAGTAAACCTGCACATTTAACATAACCAAGCCCTGCACACTAACCGGCAATTTAGCACGGCCAATCCACCTAACCCGCACATCTTTGGACTGTTGGAGGAAACCAGAGCACCTGGAGGAAACCCACACAGACATGGGAAAATGTATAAACAAGGCCAGAATTGAACCAGGGTCCCTGGCACTCTGCTCAATACATGAAATAATAAATATGTTCCTTACCTTTTGTCCATACAAAAATATTAATAGAAGCTTACTTCTTACATGGTGCAATTGCAAAACTAGCTTAGCAAATCATCCATCATCTTTGGAGAGAGAGAAAAACAGTCAACATTTTCCAGAAACCTTGAGATATTAAAGTAGCAAGGGGTTTAAAACAAGTATAGAGGCTGGGAAAGGGGGCAAGAACAAAAAGAAAGGCATGATAGGATGGAAGATAGATGAGTAAAGGGATGATGGTGTAAACCAAATAGGGTGTTAGTGGGACAATTAAAAAAAAATGACTAGAGGAGCTGCAAATGGGAAAGGAAGAATCAACAGCTGCCAGGCTTGCTATCCAAAAACAAGAAAAAACGTAATGGGTGCAGAGGTTAGCATTTGAAATTATTGAATTTGTTGTTGAGTCTGTGTGGTGGTGCACCACTTTAAGGTGGCTTGTTATTTCTCAAGCTTCAGTTGAGCTTCAGTGAAACTCAGCTGAAGCTTGAGAAACAGCAAGCCATCTTAAAGTGATACAGAAAGTCAAGGATAGAGATGTCAGCAGGAATGGGTGTAGAATTAAAATAACAGGACTGGAAGCTCTGGGTCATGCTTTCACATGAAATTGGGAGTTCTATAAAGTGGTCATTCAATTTGCATTTGGTCCCCAAAATGTAGAGGGAACTGTGTAGAGAGCAGCAATTGGAATATATGGAATTGAAGAAAGTACAAATAAACTGCTGTTTCAGCTGAATGGAGTGTTTGGGGCTTTGGGCAGAGAGAAGAGAAGAGGTAAAAAGATGGGTGTTGCATCTTCTGTGCTCGTAGGCAAAGGTACTATGAAAAGGGGAAGTAGAGCTCAGGTCATAGAGGAGAATAGTCCCTTCAGAATACTGAAAGGGGCAGGGAGAGGAAGATATGTTTGGTAGTGACATCATGCTGGAGGTGATAGAAATGACAGAGGACAATAAGTTGAATATTTTGTTGGGGGGGGTGAGGGGAGCAGTGGTTTGTTTGAGTTTAAGGGGAGAACAATGGAAATCCTATTGTAGTTCAGGGGCAAGGAGAAGTGAGGAACAGATAGGATTGAGCTCCCACAAGATGGGGGGAGTGGGGAAGGTGGGTGCGGTGGAGGAGAGGAAGGGTTTTGAGGGGTTGGGGAGGCAATGTGGAATCTTTAGTTGAGGCAAAAGGAAGACATATTTGAAGATTATAGAAGGTTCTTCATCAGAATAAATGACTTGAAGATGGAGAAACTGAACTGGGAGAATTAAATAGGGAGCTTAAGGAAATGAGGTTTAAAGAAGTAAAGTCAAGGAAAGTATGGAGATCAGAGAGAACTTATTGGGACAAAGAAGTCCAGGAATGGAAGGGAAGAAGTCCAAGGTGGACCTTTTGAAGGAAAGGGGAGGGTGAAATTTGAAAGCAATTTGATGAAACTTTCCAGTTCAGGGTGAGAGCAGGACACAGGGCCTACACAGTCTTCATTATACCAGAGAAAAAGGTGTGGGACGGAGGATCAAAGAATGTTCCCTACAAAAAGGCAAGCATTAACATAACGCTCTTTTTATTTGAAGGAAATGAGTGGAATTAAAGGTGAAGTTGTTTAATGTGAGGATAAGTTCAGCCAAACTGAGGAGGGTGGCGGAGACCAGATGGCCTTCCATTCATGGAAGAGACAGCCAGCAGATCATTTTGGTGGGTTTGAACAAGGTTGACATATAGAACCATAGAACCCCTGCAATGCAGAAGAGGCCATTTGGCCCACTGAGTATCTTACACATGCTGTCTTCCCCCACCCTATCCTTGTAACCCTATATTTACCATGGCTAATCCATCTAACCTACACATCTTTGGACTGTGGGAGGAAACCAGAGCACCCAGAGAAAACCCATGCAGACACAAGGAGAATATCAGTCACCCAAGGCTGGAATCAAACCTGAGTCCCTAAAAGGAGGTACTGTGCAAGCAAAGCCCTGAACTTCCAGTTGCCCGGCATTTCAATTCTCTGCTCCCCTTCCACTCTGACCTTGTTGGTCCTGACCTTCAACACTTCTAATGAAGCTTGACATAAGCTTGAGGAACAGCACCTCATCTTTCTGTTGGGCATTTAATGTCTCCTGCCTTCCATCCAATCACATGCCTTCCCTCCTGTTCTTTCTCCCCCCTCTTTCCCTGCCTCTACTTGCTTTAAACTTATTGCATCTCCAGTTTTTTCCAGTTCTAATGAAAGTTAAAATGTTAACATGAAACATTAACTCTTTCCCTCTACAGGTGCTGCCAATATTTTGTATAAGCCAAACTTCTATTTTGCTGACATTCAAAATTAAAAACCATAACTGGCAACAGTGGAACTATGCAATGACATTTATGGTCATGTGAAGAAACAGATTATTCTCAAACACTATTTCATTAAAGTGTCTCTTTTTCAGAGCTAGAAAGAATGCAAAGTTAAGGAAAGACTGCCCAGTAATGTATTGGGTTAGTAGTAACTAGATGCATTGGTAGGAGGGCTAAGATATGAATGCAGAATCAGATTTTGTGCTTCTAATTGATATCTGGCAAATAAATGAAAGAGGACAAAAGGTTTCTTTCAAGGGAAAGAAAGTTCTCAAGAGTGTGTTCAAAAGTCACACCAACTGGGGCAGCATTATTTTGAAGCAGGATTTTTGGAGCAAGGGGTTTCATGCTTACCATTTGACAGCCTACAACGTAACCTGTCCGCAAATGTGGGTTTATTGCAAAAGGACTGGGGTATAAGAGAAGTGTTGTTACAATTGTATAGGGTGTTGGTGAGACCACATCTGGAGCCAGATATGTCCATCGCATCCAGTTTTTGTCTCCTTATTTGAGGAACGATGTGGTGGCCTTGAAGGCAGTTCACCAGATTGATTTATGAGGAGAGATTAAACAATTTGGCCTTATACGCACTGGAGTTTAGAAGGATGAGAGAGGTTCTGATTGAGGTATATAAATTACTAAGTTGGATTGATAAAGTAAACTTGTGGTGCAATTTAGAACAAGAGGTCACCGGTATAGGTTGCGAGGCAGTAGATTTAAAATTGAGCTGAGGAGGAATACCTTTTCGCAGAGGGTGGTGAACTTGTGGAACTTGCTGCCCCATTGCGCGATGGACTTCGAATCATTAAATGGTTTCAAGAAAGAGATAGATGCATTTCTGATTTTTAAAAATGTTAAAGGGATATAGGGAACAGGTAGGGAGGTGGATTTGTGAACAAGAAGAGATCAGCCATGATCTGATTGAATGGCGGGACAGGGTTGAAAAGCTGAATTGCCCACTTCTGTGGCAATGCAATGGTTAGCACTGCTGCCTCACAGCGCCAGGGACCCAGGTTCAATTCTGGCCTCAGATGATTGTGTCTGTGGAGTTGCACGTTTGCCCCGGGTTTCCTCTGGGTGCTCCGGTTTCCTCCCACACTCCAAAGATGTGCGGGTTAGGTGGATTGGCCATGCTAAATTGCCCCGAAGTGTCGGGGGGGGGGAATTAATAGAGTAGGGTTGCGGGGATAGGGCCTGTGTGGAACTGTTGTCAGTGCAGGTTGACAACAGTCCCACACAGTCTGACAACAGTGCCTCCTCCTGCACTGTTGGAATTCTATGCTCCTAATTCCTCTGTTTCCAGAAATTTGGCAGGGCTGCTACGACTCTCATCAACTTTTACAGATGCACCACAGAAAGCACTCTTTCTGGTTGTATCACAGTCTGGGATGGTTCCTGCTCCTACCAAGATGCAAGAAACTACAGAGGGTTGTGAACATAGCCCAGTTCATCACACAAACCAGCCTCCATACATTGACTCTGTCTACACTTCCTGCTGCCTCAGAAAAGCAGCCAGCATAATCAAGGACTCAATGCATCCTGGACATACTCTATTCTGCCTCCCATCAGGAAAATGATACAAAAGTCTGAGGTCATACACCAACTGACCCAAGAATAGCTTTTTCCCTGCTGCCATCAGACCTACCTCATATTAGGTTGATCTTTCTCTACATCCTAGATGACTGTGACACTACATTCTGCACCCTCCGCTTTCCTTCTCTATGAATGGTACGCTTTGTCTGTGTAGTGTGTATGAATCAATACTTTTTGCTGTATACCAATACAATTGACAAAAATCAAATCATAGACTGTGACTACATTCTGCACCCTCTCCTTTCCTTCTCAATGAACAGTATGCTTTGTCTGTATAGCCTGCAATAAACAATTCTTTTCACTGTATACCAATTCACGTGACAATAATAAATCAAATCATAGACTGTAACACTACATTCTGCGCCCTCTCCTTTCCTTCTCTAAGAACAGTATGCTTTGTCAGTAATGTTCAAGGAGCAATACTTTTTATTGTATACTAATACATGTGACAATATAAATCAAATCATAGACTGTAATACTACATTCTGCACCTTCTCCTTTCCTTCTCTATGAACGGTATGCGTTGTCTGTATAGCCCGCAATAAACAATTCTTTTCACGGTATACCAACACATGCGACAATATCAAATCAGAACGCTGGCTGTACTGGCTGACTGCTGACCTGCAGGTGCCGCTGGCGGCGGCGGGAAGGCGGAGCGGCGGCGCCTGCGCGTAGCTGGAGGGAGGCGGTCGCGGTGACGCCATATTTAAGCGCCAGCAGGCGGGGCGGGAGGGAGGCGGGGTTTTGCTGTGTGTGTGTGCTGCAGAGAGATATAGAAAGGGAAGGGGGAAAATTAGCACGGGCAGGGAGGAGAAAGGAAATCGGCCAGTTACCTAACCCACCTCCCCTCCTCTCAAATCCCGGGTCACCATGAGCGGCGGGACGCCCTACATTGGCAGCAAGATCAGCCTCATCTCCAAGGCGCAGATCCGCTACGAGGGCATCTTGTACACCATCGACACGGACAACTCCACCGTGGCCCTGGCTAAGGGTGAGTGCGGAGGGGCGCCTTCCAACTGCGGCAGCGACAGGCCTCTCACCCTTTAGACCCCGTTTCTCTCCAATATGTTGTCCCCCCTCCATTGGACAAACATGGCCTCTTGTTTATGTGTCTGTCCCTCCGCCTTCTGATGGCGCCTTTGTCCTGCTGCCACTACCTGTAAATCAGGACAGGTGCTGAGCTCGCACACCACCACCCCCCCCCCCAGAAGGGGCTGCGTCGACTTCTAAAAAATGTATATTTTGCAGTCCCACCCCCCACCAAAAGCACGGTTTGATAGCTGACTTGGCAATTTTCTCTATTCCTCTCCCGGAGGCACTGTCAGTTGTAATTGTCTTGTTTGCATTATTTATATTTGGGGTTTGTGTGTAATCAAATGGTCTAAATCAAGAACGCCGCCCTGTCTGGTTGCCTGCGAAGGTTCACAGTGAGAAAGAGCTCC
This sequence comes from Carcharhinus amblyrhynchos, assembly GCF_965287045.1. NCBI lineage: Eukaryota > Metazoa > Chordata > Chondrichthyes > Carcharhiniformes > Carcharhinidae > Carcharhinus > Carcharhinus amblyrhynchos. The sequence continues at coordinate 14,284,320 of NC_137339.1, forward strand.
AAGTAAATGTTAAAATATGATCTGAAATTTGTTTGCCATGACACCCGCAGTATTTGTTTTGAAGCTCAGAGGCAACTTTATAACCTAAGTGTCTCGAAAAGCAAATTTAGCATAACGTTTTCACGAACTCGAGTGGCGTGTCCAGACATTCCTACAATAGTGTTAGCTTGTTATAGTCATTGGTTTTTTAAAATTCGAGTGGAGCCTTAGCCCATATGGATCCAGTGACGTTTCCAGCCATAAGTATCTCCACCGAAGAACGCCCATTGTGTTCATTAAGTATCTTAAATACTTTGTCTTCAATAAAATTTGCTTTTAATTGACTCCACCCTATATTTGACTTCTATTTTGTGAGATTTATTTCTTCCTCCTTCGTATTGTAATTCTCTAATATTTATTGAGACTCTCCTTTTAATTTCATTTTCTTTAATCAGCAGCAGAGCTCAGCTTTGAAATTCCTATCCTTTGCTAGTCATGTGATTGTGTTTTAGTTATACCTGGGTTGCTCATTTTTTTTATACGAAAGGCTTTGTTTCCAATCCACTTTTTGCTCCTTTTCATAACTGCTCTAAACCTACCATTGTGAGTGCTATTTCCCAGCTGTGCGCTCCCTAAAACATGTTTCACCTGTCCCATTTCATTCTACAGAACGATATGTGGCACTGCTCCGTTCCTCATTGGGCTTATAACTAAAATGACATGTTGCCAAAGCTTGGAGAAATTGTCTATTACTGTTTAGGCCTTGGTGATCCCTTTTCTCTCTGTCCCCAAACAGAAATTGATTTGGCTTTTTGAATATGGGGCATTGTTAGTAACTTATATATAGGTTTTCTTCTAAATTACCAATCTTATGGAAAACTTAAAGACAGATTTTAAGGTATCTGATTTGTCTGAGGCTATTGAAAATGTGATTTGTTAATTATTGTTTTTGTACATATTTTTCAGGTCATTGTTAGCTTTTCACAAGTCACCAAGGTTATTTTTATATAATTTAACCTTATTAAATTTTGTTACTAGCTTTATCCGATGTACTTGAGGCCTTTAGATTTTACAAGATAAATTATATTGCTGTCATTGTCCATTGCATGCTGCATAGCCTGCACAATTTTAGCTCAAATAAAATCACAATTGAGTACTGGAAATTGTGTATGTTGCGCAAAATGGAAATGCAGCAATTTACTTGACTTTTTTTTATTTCCATAGTAGTAATACTTCCCAGTTTGGATTCTAAAGAATGTGTTAGACTGTCTTATTTCATTGTCCGATCTGAAGCAAAGCTGGGGGAAGTTGTAGAGTGCATACTTTTTAATATACAGAAAGGTACCATTCTTTTTGAGTTGTCCATTCATTTGATTTTGCTGGTAATTTGATACAATTTCCTGATTTACTCATTAACTAGTTAGTGCTGCTTATCGACTAATCTTCTCATCTGAAACCCATTGATTAGATTTATTAGCGATTCCAAGTAGTGTGAAGTTGTTTTGAAATGGCTTTCACTCTCATTTTTGAAAAGTTTGATTTTAATGTACATTTAAGTTTGATTTATTCCTGAGGTAAAGTTCTCGATAGTTGTCATGCCATGATGGTATAGAATCATGGGGTCTTTGTATACTTAAGTACTAAATTAGAGAATCTGTTGTATCCAATGATGCACTATTGCAATGTGAATGTATTTGCTGCAGAAAAATAGTTTTAAGGTGGTATAAGCAGAAAAACTTGTGGTGAAAGTGTCTCAAATATGAAGCTTGTTCTTGTTGAGTTCAGATGTGTCTGTAAAAAGGTAGCATGGATTCTTCCAACAGCAGCCTGTTTCAAAGAACCCTGCAGTTCTGTGTATAAAAAAACTGAAGTGAATCATTGTCCTGTAAACTGAACTTGGAATGGTTCCTTGAAAATCCAAGAAGCAAATGATTAGATATTGGATGTAATGCCAGTGAGAAAAGAAAAAAAAGTGCTCTAATGTAATAGATACAAATAAAATATCACACTGCCTGCTCTAAAGGAAAGGTTAGAGGCTTCAAACTCAATTCTGTAAACTGAATTAGTTTTATTTTGTACTAGTCTCGCAAGACAAGTTTGTCAATTGAGTTGTCAGATGTTGCTTCACAATCAAATAGGCTTTTACAAATAGCATTTACGATTAGAGTTTGTGCAACAGCAGGTATATTTTAAAGAGCAGCACACTGACTGCAAATTCTGAGCTATTAAGCACATTAATATTTTCTTGGGGAAAGGAAGGCAAGTGGTCAGAGATTGCAACTGTGAACTCAAGTGCACTGCAAAACACACTTTGTTTCAAAAAGATTGTATATATTTATATTTGGAATACTGCTTTATAATTGTCAATTCTAACCCTTTCTATTCCAAAATGCTAATTGCTCTGGCAAATCAAAAGATCTAACTCAAGTAAATCTTATCTTCATCAAATGTGCCCCTTTCATCTCATTGCTGAATGATTATATTTGGATCCCATCCATTTGAAAAATGAATAAAAGTAGTGCAATTCATTCACTGTAATTGATTCAAGAATGACTTGAGCCAGTACTGTCAGGGTCGGATGAAATTTTGTTGAGTTGTATTTAAAGCAAGATATTTAATGCTTTGTTTTGGCAGTGCGTTCATTTGGAACAGAAGACCGCCCTACAGACAGACCTGTCGCCCCAAGAGATGAGATCTATGAATATATCATCTTCCGTGGTAGTGATATTAAAGACATTACTGTGTGTGAACCTCCAAAACCTCAACCCCAGGATCCTGCCATTGTACAGGTAAATTACAGAAATTGTTTAATAACTGTACCAGTATTTTTGATACAGCTCATAACTATTGTTTTTGATCTAGCACAATGCTACAGTCACTAGATATGGGTAAATTGGGGAAAATTAATTTAAGCAGGAGGTCTATCCCTTTTAGTTATTTACTCATTATTCAGTTTTGTTGCTCAAAATATTCCGTCTTCAAGTTAAGTTGCTGACACATTGTCAAGTGGCATCTGAAAGGTTTACTTTTGATTCAACTTCATCTGTTGATATCTTGGGCTGTTGCTGTGAAGCAGTTAAGTAACCTAGTCTCCCAACTTGCCTTAGTTAAGCTCATAAAAATCCACTTTAGCTTGTGTTGTTTTTGTTCCCAGTGTATGAAGTACTGGTTCTTTGCAATAATTATTTTGTGAAAGCATTGGCCAAGATTAGAAACTTGTGCATTACATCCAATGGATCTAAAAAGTACATCCAATCACTGAAAGTAAGAATATGCTGTTGTGCTTTTAACTTTTACCCATTTACTTAGCTTCTAAATGTGGATAGTAAATCTATTGAATAGAATAAAAACTCTGCTATTCAACCCCTTCCTGTTGCTTTTCCGATATCCAGTTTGTTTTCATGTGAAAGTGTGTAACTAAGTTTCACACTGTTTCATAGGATATTGCAATATGTATTTGTCTTGTTGAAACAATGTACCAGTAACAGTGTCAGTAATGACAGCATCTTTCTTCTAGTCTTCGTTGAGTGCTTCGTCAAACACTTCATTTCAGCCTCCCACATCATACAGCCCATTCCGCAGTATGACTCCATATAACCAGTTTGCTGGGGGAGGATCTCTGGTTGGACAGCAGTATGGTGGCTCTGTGGGTTTAGGTCAGTGCATTTTTTTTCTCAGTCATAATTTCTATGCAATTGTGTTGACGTTTTGTGCATTAAACTACAATTTTAGTTTAGATTATGCTGAAAGTAACAGTTTGAGCAAAATTGTTAGAAATTTCTGCAAATAATGGTTAGTGCATTGACTTTGTAACCTGCCAGATCTGAGTCGCAATCCTTTAACTAGTAATTAATAGTCTCTATCTTGTTAAATATTCAAAATTTAAATACTGCAACTAACTTTTTAATATCTTTTCAGCTGCCAAAAAAAATCAAGATTAAACTTCTGTGTGAATATAAAATTGAATTAATTTATGGCTGTAATCTGACATTTTGTAAACAAATACTTTGTAGTAACAACTAGAACATAACCCACCTCTTCAATTAATATTGCTCGTAGACTAAAAATACACTTGAGAAATGTTATCAAGTTGTATTGTAAAATATCTTTGGCCTAGCTTAATTTACTAATGGGGAAATTGGTTTTTACTGTTGACATAACTAAATCAGTCATTACATCTTTAAACCTCATTATAATGACAATATAGATCAAATTGTAAAGTAGCTTAATCGGTTTTGCAATCAAATTTGTGTAACTATATCTAAAATTTTGAGAATAAATACTAACTAACAATATCAAATAAGTTGAAGCAGTACAACTTAAGTAATTACTGCAGGAAATCTAAGTTTTCCAATTTAGTCTAACAGTTATTGGAGCCGCTTAAGCTAGACCGTTTTAGTCCAGAGTATAAAATTCTGTTATATTTTAAAGTTTGGAAATAGCTTCAAATTAAAATCTGTTGTGATGCAGACTGTCCTGATGCGTGATTGGTTTTCAGAGACCATTGAGTTTAACAGTTTATGTAGTACAAAAGTGCCCAGTGTTCCAAAACTCAATCAAGAATACAAACTGGAGTAAGGCAAGCTTCATACCTTGCAGTAATTTTGCATCTAGCTTAGATCAGCAATTGTAAGGTAAGTACGACGCTCTACCAAAAACCCTTTGGAAGAATACTATCTGGGAAACCTCCAATTTCACCAATTATTTTACCCTTGAATTGAGACATTCTTGGCTGTAAATTCTTTTGTTAATACTGTGCTATGATTAAGTCTATTGCCAGTTTTTGCTTGCTGCTCCACATTTGTCCTTGTATTTTCATCCAGTGATGTACAATTAGATTTGCTGGAAAATTTGTATTCTAGTTTTGACAAGTCAATGAATGTCTGATAAGTTATAAAACATCTTTTGTAGGAATTGAGGATTACTTAATAACTTTTTCTCTTTTTAATAACATTTGGCAGCATTGATCTTCTGGTTCCCTTTTTCTTTCCTTCCTGCACTTTAACAGGATGTTCAACACCCACCCAAATCACAACTGTTTCTCACTCCTCCAGTACTGATAGTCCTCCCTCACCACAACCAGTCTTTACAGAACTTGAAATACCACCTGATCCAGCACCCTTGCAGAAAAGCCAACTGATTTCTCAGGGTAACGTCTGTCTATAGTCTGCTTAGGTTGTTTATCTATTGTTACTATTGTTACTATGCTAGGCAATTGCCAATCTATCTTGTCTGTGTGCAGCATGTACTAATTTGGAAATATTTATTGTTGAAGCAACTTTATTTTAACTAATTCTCAACTATTAGAGCCATGCCATATGAAACCCGCTTATTATCATACTTGCAGAATTCCAAAACAGCAGTCCATATGGAGCCCGTTTATTCTAAATTGCACCTGAATTAACCAGTGAGGGCTAGTTTAGTTCTTTTTTGCGTCCAAATGATGTGAAAACTTTCCAATTTTAAAAAAAGTTAGCTTTTAATGACTTACTAAATTCCCTTATATAAATAAAAGTTAATTTGTTTGTTTCAGGTATCTACTGTTTTGGAATATCGCCATTGATGTCTTAGCTTGCTTTGTGAATTTCTTTGGTTTCTTCATCCTTTTCAACCAACACTAACATTAAACTGGCAGGAATGTAATGATAAGGGGTGCGCATGGCTCTCAGTTTGGAAAAATGATACTCTTGCAATATTTTACTAACTTGATATTCTTATTTGAAGCCAGTATTTATTGTAATCAAAGTTAAAAGTTCCTTTTTATTTTTGTGAAAATGGAGTTTTACTAAATTAATTGCACTAAGTGTTTGGCATCATGGTGGCACAGCAGTTAATATTGCTGCCTCACAGCGCCAGGGACCGGGGTTCAACTCCCAGCTTGGTCACTCTGTATGGAGTCTTCGCTTTCTCTCCCCATGTCTGCATGGGTTTCCTCTGGGTGCTCCAGTTTCCTTCCACAGTCTGAAAGGTGTGCTGATTTGGTGCATGGGCCATGCTAAATTCTCCCTCCGCATACCTGAACAGGTGCTGGAATATGGCGACTAGGGGATTTTCACGGTAACTTCATTGCAGTGTTAATGTAAGGCTACTTGTGACTAATAAATAAACTTAATGTATGGCCTGCCAACCTAGCCTTTGGTCTTGTGCAGCTAGCCACACTGCAGTCTGTAATGCAGTCTCTTCTGTAATGTAGCTTCAATTAGGATAGGGAAAAGTTAGAGCGGTCCTATAGTATAAATGTTGGTGGTGATGATGTGAAATTGTGAACAGTCTCTTCAGTGTGAAGAACGTAGTTTTGCTATGAGTGTCTACTCAGGTGTTCCCTTGAGCAATCTGGTTGTGTTTTTTATCAAAACATCATTTTTGTTATATAGTTGTTGATGGAGCAGCAGGATCTGGAGGAAGGCAGTTGCATTGAAGCTGCCTTGCAATCTAGTCTAGACACGTCTAAGTGTGTGCTTTAATCTCTCTGAAGTTGGGCTAAGGTAACTGTCTGGAGTTTTTGGTTTGGCTTACAAGCTGCTTTATTCAGCAGTATATGAAGCTGGCACAGTGTAGCTCTGCTCAATTCCTTTGACTTATTTTTGTTGTGGCATGTGAAGATACACCAGTGAATTTGGGATGAAGGGAGGCAAGGGAAGTGATGGTGTGGAAAGGTGGTTTTTATCTGCCATTTGCCCTACCTATAGTACAGCTGCAGTTTGCCCCTTGCAATATTTTGCTGCCTTGGCTGAAAATTCCACCTCAATTCAAATGCCAGTTGAAGTGATGTCAGGTGCAAGGGCACCTTGAAAATCATGTATTTCGACAGCATCACTGGTTCCCAATGCCTCAGCAACACATTTTGGGTTTTCGAAGAGATGGTAGGAGTAGAAAAGAGCTCATAAGCCTTCAATTAATTGCTTGTTGAGGGTGTTGTTGAGCTTGTTAGGAGCATGAGAAACAACAGTAAGTTTCAAATGGCAAGCAGGAGAAATTGAGGGTCTGGGACACTTGAGCATAGCTATAGTAAAACAGCAGGGAACCCATTGGTGCTCTTGAATGCAGTGTAAAAATATTCCGTAAATGGAGAGAGCAAAATTCAGTTGCTCGTGTACCGGCTAATTTACAGTGCTAGAGGTGAGGTTTGATTTTGAGAATTTAAGAAGCTGGCATCACTTTACACCTCAGGTTGAAGACGCTGTGTTAAACTGAGTGACAAGTGAAGCTGCTAAGCAGCCTAAGATGGAGAGAGTAACAAAGAGGCCCGTTGTAGATGGCAAGCCCCTGCTCTGGAGGCTGCCAAAGGAGCAAAATGGGGTTCCAAGGGAAAGAAAGTGCTACTCACGACATGAGTTGTATCAGTCTCCCTCCAAATCCTGCTGTCCCACCAGCAACTATAAAAGGTAACAAAAATGAAGTTGCTTTGATAACTAGCTGGAAATGACAAAGTGCTAGTGCCATAGGAGACCAGCAAGGAGTTGGCCTCTGATATTTGTACTCTAATACACCATGACCTAAGGCCTTGTTGTACCCTTGGAAGATCCCTGCCAATAGTTGTCAAGCTGACTGTAGTGCTGTAAACATTTCTGCATCCAGGTTATTCCACTGGTCAGCTACAGACCTGAATGACAGGCAGTTCTTCACTGTCAAATCGTGACAATTTTCAGTCAGGAGGGCAAGGCACAGAGGACATTTATTTTGCTGCCATTGATGGCTTCCTCTGAGTCCTGAGGGTCAGTGATTGTATATAACCATCAAGGCATGGATTGAACAGAAACTACTTCGAATCTCAACGTCCATCTTGTCTCTAATGACATCTTGCAAGTTTTCCTGGCACTGTCTTTGTCATGTCTATCCTGGTATTGGACATCTTCAGGTCAACACTCAGACTCCAAGTGGTTTCTGTGAGTTGAGGGTTGTTCTGTGCATATGTGGCCTCCTGATATCCATCCAGGATCTAATCATGGAAGCAGAGAACAATTGCAATCCCAATCAGTGCTGACTACTAACACTACTTGCATTGAACAGGCTACTGACCTTGAAGAGTGACCTACATCCCTTTCACTTGCAGGTTGAGTTATCTGTTCTGTATGCGCTCCTACCTCTCTCCCATGGCATGCTGCAGTGCCAACTCCAATGTTGCAACTTTGATTATGCTCAATATGGTGAACTGGACTGCTCCATCTATGAGTCCTTTCACATGCAATGTGCTCTCTTCTACAGGATTGAGAGAGTTAAACGAAGGCTGCATTCCATCACCATGTTCAGCTGCTGCCTTCATCAGTGCTTCCTCCTTATTTATGATCATTGTGAGAGTTATATCAAGTTCTGCCTCTGCACATTTCATTTTTTATAGTTCTTTGCAGAACTATCAGCTAGCTCAGCTCAGTGTTTATTTTGATGTCTACAGAGCTAGAAGCCTGTCGCCCTGGTATCATTTGGCAGACCTCTTGTGGAAACCCCCAGCATGTGTAGCGCTCTCTTTTTTTCAGGTGCAGGGAACAGTACAGCTTTCCTGTCCAGCTGAGCCTTGGTCAGGACCTCAAGGCAAGGAAGATATGGGGCTGTATGGGGATGGCTCTTCAAACTACTGTTGGTTTTCTGCTCTCTCCAATTGCAGTGGCAGCAACTTCCCAATCATGGCTGCTGTTTGCTGCCTTAAATTATCTTCTGTGGTTATTCTGAACTGCTCCAGGCCAATTAATGGCTGATGGAAATAGCCCAGGTGTTGGGTTATTGGCCCAGGAATGAAAATCTGACTCCTGGAGTCTGTTACTTGAAGCTCTCCATCCAAGACTCTAGATAAGAAAAGCATCAACGTCAAGGCAGTAGAGTTTTCCTGGATAACCAGATATCGTTTTTTTAAAAAAATGTCATTGCTTAGGTTCACCTGTTGTCTGCCAGTGAATGGCCAGCCCATCCTGTCATTTGGTAAACTATCTAAATGATGTTAGAATCACAATGCTGAAGTCAGTTGTGGTGGAAACATTTACAGAACCCTGAAACGTGACGTGTATCTGTGATCTAAATATTCCTGTAACTGTGGATTATTTGAACCGTTACTTCAATGATGGCCAGTTTCCAGTAACATTTCAACACTGGCCAAACCAATTCCCTCTATCTACAACCTGAATTATTATTTGTGGATGTGGGCAATTGTGGCAGTCTTGAGGGAAGTAGCTCGTCTTTGGTACTGGAGAGAGTTATGCCAGGGATTTGGTGTGATACTTATGTTACCTGTTGCTCACACAATCCATGTCTGGATGTTGCCCAATCTTACTTAGAACAAAGAACAAAAGAACAAAGAAAATTACGGCACAGGAACAGGCCCTTTGGCCCTCCAAGCCTGCATCGACCATGCTGCCGGACTGAACTAAAACCCCCTACCCTTCTGGGGAGCATATCCCTCTTTTCCCATCCCATTCATGTATTTGGCAAGACTCCCTTTAAAAGTCACTGCTATGTCTGCTTCCACTACCTCCCCAGCAGTGAGTTCCAGGCACTCACTACTCTGTGTATAAAAAAAAAAATCTGCCGTGTACATCTCGATTAAACCTTGCCCCTTGCACCTTAAACCTGTGTCCCCTGGGAAAAAGCTTCTGACTATCCACCCTGTCCATGCCTCTCATGATCTGTAGACTTCTATCAGGTAGCCCCTCAATCTCCATTGTTCCAGTGAGAACAAACCAAGTTTCCCCAACCTCTCCTCATAGCTAATGCCCTCCATACCAAGCAACATCCTGGTAAACTTTTTCTGTACCCTTTCCAAAGCCTCCACATCCTAATGGTAGTGTGACGACCAGAATTGAATGCTATATTCCAAGTGCGGCCCAACTAAGGTTCTTAAGCTGCAACACGACTTGCCAATTTTTAAACTCAATACCCCGGCTGATGAAGACAAGCATGCTGTATGCTGCCTTGACTACCTTCTCCACCTGCAGTGTCACTTTCAGTGACCTGTGTACCTGTACACCCAGATCCCTTTGCCTATAAATACTCTTCAGTGTTCTGCCATTTATTGTTCATTTCCATCTGTATTAGACTTTCCCAAAAATGCATTACCTCACATTTGTCTGGATTAAACTCCATCTACCATCTCTCTGCCCAAGTCTCCAACTGATCTATATCCTGCTGTATCCTTGATGGTCCTCATCACTATCTGCAAATCCACCAACATTTGTGTCGTCCACAAACTTACTTGCTTGTAAAAGAGAAGCTGATCGCTGGAATCACCAGGTGTCCAGCCTGTCTAGCCAGGTCTTGTAAAGGTTGGAAGATCATTTAAGTTGTAGGAAACAATTGGGTCCCAAGGAACTCCTGTCCTATCCTGGGGAAACACTTTTATATGCCCATGTGCAACTGTACCAGTGTTCTTTAAATCTGATGTATTATACAAATTGGCACATTTGGAATTCTGCAGTTCTAACATGTTATGGAAGTAGTTTCTGTGCACAGTGGTTAGCACTGCTGCCTAACAGCACCAGGGACCCAGGTTCCATTCCTGGCTTGGGTCACTGTGCGGAGTCTGCACGTTCTCCTTGTGCCTGTGTGGGTTTCTTCCCATAGTCGGAAAGATGTGTTGATTAGGTGCATTGGCCGCACTAAATTCTCCCCATGTACCCAAACAGAGTGTGTGGTGACTAGGGGATTTTCACAGTAACTTCATTGCAGTGTGATTGTAAGCCTACTTGTGATTCATACTCTAGCATTCTTTAATAGCCATTTTAGCATTGGGCATGAAAGTTGCCTTATCACAGCTAATACCATTCTAACTTTGACTTTGAGGTATTGATTTTTCTTCTTGCCATTCCTGTAAATTACACCAAACTTTGGTGATGGAACCCAATTTTTAAGTTTTATGACAAATGAAATTCATGCATGCCTGCAAGTTCTAGGCAGCTGCAACTTCTGTAATCAAGTTGTAACTGGAAGCTTGATGCTCAACTCCATCAAATGTCCATTTTAATTTGGCCGTGGTAATGACTTTCGTTATATGTTGCAAAATTTAAAAGCCACATGCTCTGTGCTGCATCCACTAGAGTTTGAAATGCAGTGAATTTTGTAGGCGTAAACTAAGAAGTGTTGCTCTAAAAACTTCTGATATTTTGAAATGGGACATACGTTTCAATTAATGTGCAAGTCTTGGCGGGGAAAGAGTCCCTATCTGTAACTAGATGAATAAAAATGGAAACTGGATGGGGAAGTTCCACCTGGCTATATGTTGGAGGAGGATTGTATGGTTAATTGTGAAGGCAGGTCAAGAAGGAAAATAGATAATGTATTGAATAGTCACATAGGATGTCATTTATGACTTCTGAGGGCAGTAGTAGGAGCAAAAACCTGTTTGCAGGAGTTGAATATAGAGCTACGGGCAATATGGGCAGAATTTGGAAAGCAATAAGGACTGGAGAGAAAAGGGGAATTTGAAAATCCGGCAGTATTTTTGTAATAAGGAATGGTCAGGCTTTTTAAAGAGAATGCAGATTTGTTTGGGAGGGGGACTATAAATGAGGAAAGAGAAATGTTGGTTATCTGTTAAAATGGAGGCCAGGATGAGAAGTTGGATGTTCAGCAAGTTTAAGAGCAAGAGTGGGTCTTGTAGACAAGGTTAGATCGAGAAACTAGAGAAAGATATTAGGGCAGGGGCAAATCTTGAAATGTTGACTCAATGGCTGAGTGGAAGGGAAGAAAGCGAATGATGGATGGTCTCAAATCTTACCCTTGTATTCTGGTGGGGGAGGCAAGGAAGAGAAGTTTAAGATAATAGAGTGGAGAAGTCACAGTATTGTGGTTAAAACATTGAACCAACAAAAGCATATAGGCCAAAATAATGACATTGAATGTCTTATTGGGCACCTTAGCAGTTCTAGGTAATGGACAAGTGAATGTTGAAGTTCTTTCTATATAAAGATTTTGGCCTCTAAATGAGCCAGTCTTGATAACTATAGAATACATTTAGTTCACTTTACGATTGAATACAATAGGGTGTTTCCATAAGAAAGTCAATATAGATGGAGTAAAATTTGCAACGTCAGTTCATATGCACATTGCAATAAATTGTTTTTTGTTCATCTTGTTGTAACTCGACCATTGGAGATGTTTTCTGACCTAAATCCAGTTTGTGGACTAAAAATAAATGTACATTTTTCAGGGCTTTTTTGTTGTACAGGCTGAATTGATACAGAAATTGGCAATAAAACTTTAGTGCATTAATCATTCTTTCTTTCAAATAACTAACCAATGATGACCACTTGGTTTGTTAATTTATTATTGTGTAATCATTGCCATTTTTAATTTTTTTGTGTTACGCTTTATTAAATGAAGCAAATGTTTCTAGTGCATGCAAGCTGTGCTCATTACCCTGTTTTGCAGTTGCTGAACTTAATTTTTGTCTGTTTAGCAGCTACAGGCTTTCCATTTTTGCCACCAAGACAAAGTCCAATGGTGGAACAGGGTGTGCAGACAAGCCCTACAGAGGGTCTTAATCAGAAGAACCTACAACAGGACAAAATCCCAGCTAGTATAAATCAGCAATCTGTTGGACAGGAGCAAAGGAAAGGTAAAAGTTCTTTGAACCTGTACCATTGGCCATGTGTTTGCATTCATATAGTTTAACAGGAGAGTTGCTATTCAGTGATTCACTTTTTCCTAGCAGTGAAATCTTTTGCCACTGGCGGGTTGATGACTAAGATTGAGGCCAGGCAGTTGTAGTGTTACACAATGTTTCATTCTGTTGGAGTTAATGGACAATGAATTGTACCTTTCCTATCTTCAGTTGCACAGCCAACACCACAGCAAAGTCAAGCTCAAGTGAATGACGAGAATAAAAAGCCTCAGCCTCAAAGGAGGCGATCAGGTGAGTACTTCTGTTCACCTGCAGGTATATAGACCTTTCATATGACCCTTTTTCTTGAAGCATGTTTTTAGAAAAATTTTGAGTCTTCAATGGCTGTATGCTGTGCAGTGGATACAATACACAGGCTTAAGAGGAAATGCATGCAAATTTGTCACCAGTAAAGATGAAATCAGTAACTGCCTGTGCATTGATGTGTTTAAAGTGGAGTTATGATTGAGAAGCAAAAGTGGAATTTGTGTCCAGAATCTGTAATGTGGAGTTGCTCTTGGAAATTCTCGCACCTTTTCTGTCAGCTTCATGGTTGATGTTTAAAAGTGAGAAATTAATGAGAGTTATCAATGCAGAGGTTGAGGGTAATAGGACCAGGTGAATTGGAGAAGCAGACAAAAGGCAAATGTGTTTTTGTTAGAGAAAGTGTCCTTGTCATAATTATGCATGGAGGTAAAAATGGCAAAGAAATGCTGCATGAAGTGAAGGATGATGAATGGAGGACCACAATAACTCTGAAATAGCTGGTACAGCTGAAGAGAGAAGTAGTGTGCATGTGACGCTGTAGAGTAGTGTGTAGATTCAAACACAAGTTTGAGACTTGTCCCCATTGTTAATCAAATAACCTGACCACTTAACTGTGTATCTGATTTACTAGATATATTTCTCCAACTTCAAGCTATTTTGTTCTCCCTTACTCTTCTCCCCTCCTGCTTCATTTTTCTCTTCTCCCTCTCCTCCCCTCTTTCTGAAGAATGTAGTTCTCTGGCTAGCCAACATCCCTCAATTCTTCATCAACCAACACCATCAAAACCAGATGGGACCAGTATCTCATGGCTTGTGAGACGTTGTGCATGTGATTTGCCATGTATGCTGATAAATCTTGTTACCCTTGTGTAATTGTCTATGTTGCAAGTTGTCTGAGAGAGACAAAGCTGATATAAATACAAGTCTTGATCGCTGCTCCTTCTTGATCTCCATATGTAGATCCAGCATATTTAGTTCCTGACACTTAATCTGGTGCATTTTAAAAATTATTGAACTGTAAGGATAGTTCATATCTTCTATTAGACTTCTATTCATGCACTATATTGCCATCACTGGGAAGTTTGGACATTCTGTAGCAAAAAATAGCAGTTTCATTGAATATGAGCAGCTATTTCATAGATATTTATCTGATTCAGAAGATGGAAGTACGTAGTTGGCCCATTGTGTTCAGGTTAAATATATTTTACAAGGAGGCTAGTTATACTGAAGCAGTAGCATGAACCATGTACTGGCAGCACAATACTTGAACTGCATTTCAAAACATTTTAAATTAATTTAATAATTTTGTGACAGAGGTATCACAATGCCACCTTTTGGTGTGGGAAAATGGACAATCAAACCTGAACTGGAGCTCTCTTGGGAGATTGTCACCTCCTGGTACAGTTTTGAGATTCTGATACCAATTTTAATACTGAAGATCTAAGAGCTTGCACAAAATACTAGGAAGGCATACCTGTTAACAATCTTCCCGACATTTGGAGTTTTGTTACCTGCCAATGTAAAAACCATAATATGTTGCAATTTCTACTGGTTGAACTTTCTTGATTTGGCTATTATGTTTGCCCTATGTTCTGCAAAACTTGTACATTTCAGAAAAGGTGCAGTAGAGTCTGAAGCAAATAACTGTCAATATAGAAAAGTGAAATAGTTGTTGGATATATTCACTCTACCCCATCCAATTCCCAAGAACTTCAAGCCATGGCTAACTGAAGTCAGTTTCTTAAGTGTCCATGTCTGTCAGGAGTTCTGAACGTTTCCTGTTTTGTGGAATGTCTGTGCTCTGTTTCCCTCACTATTTTTTTGAAATTTCCTATTGCTTTTAATGCAAGGAAATGTAACTTGATTTTAGGCAACAGAAGAGTCAGAAACCGTGGAAGAGGGCAGAACTTTTCTGGAAATAATAAAGAAGCAACTATGAAATTTGAAGGGGACTTTGATTTTGAAAGTGCAAATGCTCAGTTTAACAAGGAGGAGTTTGAAAAGGAGTTCCAAAACAAACTCAAAATTAAAGGTAACTTCTCACTATTACTTTAATTGAAGCTAAAGTATGCAAATTATTTTTAAAAAGCAATTCTTGGAATGTTATGTCTTTAATTGCCCTTGAAGGTTAAACTGGACATTTTTCAAACAATTATGTAGCAGAATTTATTTAACAGAAACAAAGTTTAATGGTGAGATTGGACCAAAAGTTTAGGAAAAAAGAGAGGTTTCAAGGAATACCTTAAAAGAGAAAAGCATGGTACAAAGGCTGAGAAGTGTAGGGATAGAATTCCAGAGCTTGGGGCTTAAGCTCCTGGAGGCCAATGGTGATCAAGAGGCCAGATTAGATGAGCACAGATATTAGTATTATAGGGTGGTGAAGATTAGAAAAGCGGGATGGGATTTTATGACCTCGTTTGGGCGAGACCAAAAATTCCCACCTGCGGTCAGAGATTTTCGTTATTGGGAACTTTGTCCTTGCCGATTCTGTGGTAGAGTTCTGGTTGCGGAGTGACGAGGCCGTGAAAGGAAAGGTAAACGAGGAGCAGAGCTATAAAATCAAGACGTTGGCTCCATATCAAGAATGTAGGTCACCCAACACATGGGTGATAAGTGAATGGGACCTGGGTGCAAGTTAAGACGGTCAGCAGAGTTTAGGATAGTAGAAGGTGGGAGAGCATTTCTGGTCATCCAGTACTTGATATTGGATAAGTGTCTAATAACTTTGCAATGCTGGAGGATTCAAAGTAGTGGAGCAGTAGAGTTGGGTGTTATCAGAATACATGTGAAAACTAACAGTTGCAGTCCATGTGAAGAAGGTGGTCATGTGCTTACTAAGCATTTTAAACCATTCTTACTTTAATGCTCAGCCAGTGCAATACACAAGTCACAGCAGAATTAGCCAGTTGCATTGCTGAAATTTCACTGATTAAAACCGACTGCCCAAAGATTTTATTTGAATTGCCTAGGTGCACTGCATTTACCATGAGGTATGGATGGGGACTGGAAAGGAGTTTAAATTCACATTTCCATTCATTTCAAAACACCTAGCTGATTTTAGGAATCATCAGTCAACAGGATTGTCACCAAGGAGCCAACAGCTCCAAAGATTTTACAACCTCCAAGCCCATTACACTTAAACAAACCCGCAAACAGAAAATTGCAGTATAAACTGGGCTAAGTTTCGTGGTCTTCAGATGTTGCATGTAGTCCAAAGGGGTACCTTTTAGGATCCTCTGATTTTCACAGCATCTAATGAAGTACTTCAAATTTCAGATGACAAAGTCCAGAAAGGAGATCTTGGTGACCAAGAAGAAAAAGGAGAGTCAAATGTTGAGACACCAAGTACTGAAGGAAATAAAGAAGAACCACCTCTTGGACCCAACTGTTACTACGACAAAACAAAATCATTCTTTGATAATATTTCCACTGAGCCAAAGACACGGTAAAAGTTGTGCAGTTTAATTTTCATTTTAAGTAGTAAATTGTATTTATGATAGCTGCCTTGGGCGCAGTTCTTTTATACAACTGACCAGTCCATTATCATCCCAATGCTTCTAACTAGAGTTGGCCAGCAACCATTCACTTTTTAAAAAAAATAAGTAATTAGTTTTACAACTTGTGATCTTAAATGATGGTTTAACTTTTGGAACTAACTTGCAAAGTTTGAGTTGTTATAGAATTTGTATTATTGTTTGAAATGGGGGTGAATGTAATTTTGTTCTCGAATTGAATAACTCCTAAGTTTGCAGTCAAGTACCTTGTTTTCCTCCCTGGTTGATTTCAATTAAACTAAAATCAAAGGGCACCTGCCACATCACCTCTTATGGATGTGGTAGGGCCAATGTCAGAAGATGCTGTCCAGGCTTGAAAGTTGTGACCTGATTTTAAAATGGCTTAGTTGGAACAGTTTTTAGTTTGGGTATAGAGCTGTATAAAAGCGGTGGAGCATGAGGAGAAAGAGGACATTTGACTTGTGGCTGCTTGTATCTGAAGAGCATTGATTGTCTATAAAAATTGGTCATGAAATTCACCTGCTATAGAATTTCTATAGATGAATTAAGTCAGCTGTACTTAAAAAAAAAAAATCAGTTCTTTTGATCTGTAGGAGATTGAAAGAATATTGGAATGTCCATAAAATTCTTCATGAATTGACCTAGCATTTGGAATTAGAAATTGGTTATTGGAATCTTTAGATGTATTTATTCGTGGGACATGGGCACTGCTGGCTGGCCAGCATTCATTGCCCATCCTTAGTTGCCTGAGGGCAGTTGAGAGTCAACCATATTGCTGTGGCTCTGGAGTTGCATGTAGGCCAGACCAGGTAAGGATGGCAGATTTCCCTGCCCGAAGGACACTGGTGAACCAGATGGATTTTTCTGACAATTGACAATGTTTCATAGTCATCAGTAGATTCTTAATTCCAGATTTTTAAAAATTGATTCATAGTATCTACTATGACTGGATTCAAACCTGGCTAGACTAATAGTCTGGCAATAATACCACGAGGCTATCGCCTCCCCCTAATAATCTGATGAAAAATTCTGGGTATACCATTTTGGTCTGAATACAGGCTGTATATCTGCATAGACAACATGTTGTGAATTTAATTTTATAATTAGTCCTATGAATTACCATGCACATAATTAACTTTATCTTGCCACGCGTGGAGATGTTTAGTGGACGTAAGGATGTTCAGAAGCTTGAAGAATGAGCTAGGCATATGAATGGTGCTCATTTTCCTTCCCCATAATATTTCACAGTTGTCCTCAGAATATAAAATATATACAAAAACTGCACTCCAGCACTTCATGCAATGAAATGTAAACTAAAGTTTCAACCTGAATGCAGTGCAGGCCATCAGTTGATTTCCAACCTGTTCGTAGGAACTTTGTTTTTTGGTACTTTAATGCAATTTCTCTGTCTTGTGTAAAATCAGTTAAGTGAGCACAGACTAGAGAATCTTGCTCCTCAAGCTGTGGTGGAGATTGTTTATGACTTTAAATGCCTCATAACAGCTCATACTTTTGATATTGAGTAAAGCAAACTTATCACAAGTTCATAAAATATTGGGGCAAAATTAAGCCTTTCAGCCCATCGTGTCTGCTTTGCCATTCGATTGTGGCTGATATGCACCTCATCCTCATTTTCCTGCCTTCTCCCCATAACCCTTCAACCCATACAAGCTAAAAATCTGTTTAATTCAAATTTACTCACTTTCCCAGCAGCCATCGCACTCTGGGATAGTGAATTCCACAGATTCACAACCTTTGGGAGTAGATTCTCCTTAACTGTTTTAAATTTGCTACCCCCTTATCCTAAGACTATGATCTCTTGTCCTAGAGTGCCCCATCAGCCAAAGCATCCGCTGGTCAGACTTATCAGACTTACTTGAATGGGTCACTTAGAAACCATAGAAACAATCGAAAATTACAGCTCAGAAACAGGCCTTTTGGCCCTTCTTGTCTGTGCTGAACCATTGTTTGCCTAGTCCCACTGACCTGCACTTGGACCATATCCCTCCACACCCCTCTCATCCATGTACCCATCTAAGTTTTTCTTAAATGTTAAAAGTGACCCCGCATTTACCACTTTATCTGGCAGCTCATGCCACACACACTCCCATTACTGTCTGCGTGAAGAAGCTCCCTTTAATATTCCCTTTAAACTCTTCTCCTTTCACTCTTAACTCATGCCCTCTGGTGTTTTTTTCTCCCGTAGCCTCAGTGGAGAAAGCCTGCTTGCATCCGCTCTATCTATACCCATCAAAATCTTATACACCTCTATCAAATCTCCCCTCATTCTTCTATGCTCCAGGGAATAAAGTCCTAACCTATTCAATCTCTCTCTGTAACTCAGCTTCTCAAGTCCTGGCAACATCCTTGTGAACCTTCCCTGCACTCTTTCAACCTTATTTAAGTCTTCCTGTAACTAGGTGACCAAAACTGTGCACAACACTCTAAACTCGGCCTCACCAATGCCTTATACAACCTTACCATAACACTCCAACTTTTATACTCGATACTCCAATTTATAAAGGCCATTGTACCAAAAGCATTCTTTACGACCTTATCTGTCTGTGACATCGCTTTTAGGGAATTCTGTACCTGTATTCTGAGATCCCTCTGCTCAACTGCACTCTTCAGAGTCCTACCATTTACCCTGTACATCCTACTTTGGTTTGTCCTTCCAAAGTGCAATACCTCTCTCTTGTCTGCGTTAAATTCCATTTGCCCCTTTACTGCTTTAAACAGTCAAATTGTTGCCTCAGAGTTTTATTTTCAGAACAGTATTTAAATCTTATAGCTACTACAACTTCATCCATCGCATTTTTTTTGTCTACAAACTTGTTATAGGCGTACATGGGCTGAAGAAAGAAAACTTAATACAGAGACTTTTGGGATCTCAGCTAAATTTCTTCGTGGGCGTGGTTTTCGTGGAGGCTTCCGTGGTGGAAGAGGCCGTGGAGGAGGAAGAAGAACCTCATCAATGCCAAGAAATAGTGGTGGTAGCAGGGTTTAGTGAGGTAAAGCAATACAACAAATTTGAAGTGCTTCTGTTTCAGGTGTTAAGCCATGTCCTTGAAAGACTTCTTGGACTGAAATTGGTCTATTTTTAATAATTTCTGACAAACTACTTGCAATAAAAGTCATTTTCATGTATTTAATAATGCTTCTGATATGTCTGCATTTCTCCTGTTTGACAGGGCACTCAACTGTCCAACCCAGCTCCCACACCTCCAGACCCCTCCTTCCTTCCTCCCTCCCAGAATCATAATTGGATCCTTAATTTTCACGCTACCTTTGCATTCAAAGGATTATCCCTCACCATTTCTGCCAACTCCCAATATGATGCCACACCAAGCATCTCTCCTCTGCCCTGCCCCCAACCTCAAGCATTCTACAGGGACCACTAGCTGTGCGACCCTGTGATCCATTTCTCCTTCACTCCCTTCGCGCAGCACCTTTTCCATGCAATCACAAAGTTCACTGTCTTGCTCCTTTATCTCCTTTCTCATCAGCATCCAAGGTAAAGAAGAGTTTCACTTGCACCTCCTCCAATTTGGCCTACGTATTTACTCCTGATGTGGTTGCCTCTATATTGAGGGACTAAACACACCCCCTCTTAAACATTAGAAAATCCAACACCTTTCTCCTCCATCTTAGTTATGAAGAATTGTCATGCAGACTGGACATGTTATCTCTGTTTCTGTTTCTCTTTCTCCACAAATGCTGCCAGACCTGCTGAATTTTTCCAGCACTTTCTGCTTTTATTGCTGGTCTCTTTTTTTTCTTACTGTATTTCTATAATAAGAACTAGGAACAGGAGTAGGCCATCTGGCCTCTTGAGCTTGCTGCGCCATTCAATAAGATTGTGGCTGATCGTTTAGGGGACTTGGCTCCACTTACCCACCCACACGCCCTTTATTCCATTAAATTGTAATATGCTGAAGGCATGACCCACAGCTAGTCTATATTGACAGACTTGTTTTCTTTAAGCACTTTTCTGCACACAAATACAAAACTTAATGTCTTTCTTATGGAGATTGCCTTTTAAGAGATGCTAAATATTTGTTTACTCCCTCTATCTGCTCAAAGGCTCATGGAGAGGCTTTGACACTGGGCACTTCTGGTTGCATTTGTGCTACTTTAGTACAGTTGGAAAAATGGCCCTTAAACGGGAATATATATAGAGAGAGTTTGTAATAAGGTTTCTGTTTTTACCATTATCTTAAACCTGGCTCAGTCAATAACTTTTTTCGTTTGTGTCCTTTTGAGACAAATGAGTTGAAATGCTTTCTAAATATGATATGGAAGTGCTGATATTGGACTTGGGTGGGCACAATAAGAAGTCTCTCAACGCCAGGTTAAAGTTCAACAGGCTTATTTGGTATTGCGACCTTTCAGAGTGCTGCTCCTTCATCAGGTGAGTCTAACTCTGCTCCTTCATCAAGTGTGATCAAAGAGCAGTGCTCTGAAAGGTCGTGATACCAAATAAACCTGTTGGACTTTAACCTGGTGTTGTGAGACTTCTCGCTGTGCTTTCTAAATAGTGAAAAAAAGATGGTATTTTAGAAACATTAGCCCACTATGCTGGTATGTAAATGTTCGACAGACTAGAGGGACTGATGGTGGACAAGTCCCCAGGACCGGATGGAATGCATCCAAGGGTTCTGAAGGAATTGGCAGAGGCGAGAGTGGATGCCTTGGTGATTATTTTCCAAACCTCGCTGGATTCCGGGGAAGTGCTGGAAGATTGGAAAACGGCTAATGTTACGCCGCTGTTTAAAAAGAGTAGCAGGCAAAAGGCAGGGAATTATAGGCCAGTTAGTTTAACATCTGTTGTAGGAAAAATGCTTGAATCCGTAATCAGAGGAAATAGCGAGGCCTCTTGAGAAGAATTGTTTAATAGAGCAGACGCAGCATGGATTTGTTAAGGGGAAGTCGTGTCTGACAAATTTATTGGAATTCTATGAGGATGTGTCTAGTGCGGTGGATAGAGGGGAACCGGTGGATGTGGTGTTTCTCAATTTTCAGAAGGCGTTTGATAAGGTGCCACACAAAAGGTTGTTACAGAAGGTTAGGGGACATGGAGTTGGGGGTAAGGTGTTAGTGTGGATGGGGGATTGGCTGTCAAATAGGCAGAGAGTGGGTGTCAATGGGTGCTATTCGGATTGGTGGCTGGTGACTAGTGGAGTGCCCCAGGGATCGGTGCTGGGACCTCAGCTATTTACCGTTTATATAGATGATCTGGAGGAGGGAGCTGAGTGTAAAGTGTCAATTTGCTGATGACACAAAGATAAGTGGCACAACAAATTGTGCAGAGGGTGTGGAAAGTCTGCAGAGGGATCTAGATAGGCTGAGCGTGTGGGCGAGGACCTAGCAGATGGAATGCAATGTTGGCAAATGTGAGGTTATCCACTTTGGTAGGAATAATAGGAAGGACTACTACTTACAGGGTGAAAAGCTGCAGCATGCTATGGTGCAGAGGGACCTGGGGGTCCTTGTGCATGAGTCGCAAAAACCCAGCCTACAGGTGCAGCAGGTGGTCAGGAAGGCAAATGGGACGCTGGCCTTCATAGCGAGGGGGATTGAATATAAAAGTAGGGAGGTCTTGCTGCAACTGTACAGGGCACTGGTGAGGCCGCAACTGGAGTACTGTGTGCAGTTTTGGTCAGAGCACTTGCACAAGGATATTTTGGCCTTGGAGGGAGTGCAGAGGAGGTTCACTAGGCTGATACTGGAGCTGAGGGGGTTGAGCTATGAGGAGAGGCTGAATAGACTGGGCTTGTGCTTGTTACAGTTTAGAAGGATCGGGGGGGATCTTATTGAGACATATAAGATGATTAAAGGGATGGATAGGGTAGAGGTGGAGAGGTTCTTCCCGCTCAAAGGACAGCAGGACTAGAGGGCACAGTCTCAAGATAAAGGGGGGGGGGGCGGGGGGGGGTAGTTTAGAAGTTGAGGAGGAACTTCTTCACTCAAATGGTGGTGAATCTCTGGAATTCTCTGCCTGTTGAAGCAGTGGAGGCTACCTCACTAAATGTATTTAAGACGCGGGTAGATAGGTTTTTGGTAGGCAAGAGGATTAAGGGTTATGGGGAGAAAGCGGGAAAGTGGAACTGAGCCACTTCAGATCAGCCATGATCTTATTGAATGGCGGGGTAGGCTCAAAGGGCTAGATGGCCTACTCCTGCTCCTATTTCTTATGTTCTTAAGGAAGTTTTTGTATTCTTCCACTCCAAGACTTGGGTTCAAGCCAAGCCTAGCTTGAAGGATGATGGTATAAAGTGTGTGCAGAAACTGTGTAACAATTCACAAATGAAAACCATAATTTGGAGCCGCAAGTAAAATATGGAATATAATCAGTGCAGCGCGGGCTGGTGTAGATAGGGAAGAATACGTGTGAATACTTGGCAATTATAAAGAGACCTTGTAACTAACCCGATTCAATTCTAAATGTAAAATAATTCCACAGTACTTTTGTCAGCAGGAAAATAAAATTTACCACTTGCATCCAATTTTGATGCACAGCACCCAAATGTAAAACAAACTTTTTTAAAAACTTATGATCTTCAGAATGGCAAGAACTGGTTTTCTTCTGCGTTAACTGTCTTGTGATTTTGGAAACACAAGATATTGCGATGAGGTGGTTAATAATGGGCAAAAACATTTTTCTATCTTGGCTTTAATGGCAATAAGTACAGGATGTTGTGGGGAAATGAGTACTACATTTCATGGCATTTGGTTTCTAAATCTGTGAAATGAACAAACTGGATGTTTTTAAGGTACAGCATCCAGTCCTTTCATGAACATTCTCAATTTTTGTGCAACATTGCAAGAGTGGCACAGTGGCTGGCGTTGCTGCCTCTTAGTGCCAGGGACATGGGTTCAATTCCCAGTTTGGCTCATTAACTGTGCCGAATCCTCCGTGTGCCTGTGTGGGTTTCCTCTGGGTGCTCTGGTTTCCTCCCACAGTCCGAAAGACGTGTTGGTTAGGTGGATTGGCCATGCTAAATTCTCCCTCTAAACCCGAACAGGTGCCAGAATGTGGCGACTAGGGGATTTTCACGGTAATTTTATTGCACTGTGAATGTAAGCCTACTTGTGACACTAATAAACTTAAACACTTACCTTGGCTGATATTTTTAAGTTTTGCTTTTTGACCTACTGTTCCCCAATTGTGCATATAATTTTACTTTTTTACATTTCAGGAACTCTAGACGATGCTGAGAAGATTTGGATTTTTGGGTTCTGTGTATATATACACTAAAAGAATTGGCACTACGGATGTCACTTGTGAACTAGTGTGTATTAATTTTTGTTTAAATACACCCAAAGGAGCAACTGGCAAGCTAGTTGTAAAATGCTGCTTCTAGTATCCTGTCAATTAAGGTTTTGTATTGATTTGAGGTCCTTATGCAGTGAAAAAGGAGATGAATGTGTTTATTTTGGGTTAGCTGTGTGTTTAACAGGTGTGGGAGTAATTGCTTGTCTGTAACTGGCTAGTTTGCACAAATCGTGCAAGGAGGGCTTAATTTATTATTTTGAAGAACAAAGCTTCCATGTTGCATCTGTTGCTGCATATGCTCAGGATTGCCACCAGTCCTTTCTATTGCCGTGAACAAGCATCCTTGTATCTTAAGTATCTGAAATGTTTCTCACCCATGCAGATTCTCTCAAAGCTCCATATGGTACTGAAGGGTAAGACTGGTGTCTCTGTTTTAATCCACTTAAATTTAAACAACTTGTTTGAAGTACTGTAAAATCATTAAAGGAGGGTGCAATGAAGAGTGACAAACATGAGTTGGCATGAGCAAATTATCCATGCCTCTTGTATGCACTTGGAATTGAGTAACTTAAATATTTTTAGTTGCATCTGTTACTTCATTTTAGCTTAAAATTTATTTTTATTGATATATCCTTGTTTGAAAAATTGTAAACAATGACTTATTTTCAAGTGCTTTCCAACTGCTCTCTCCAATCTGTGATATTTTGGAATTGCTTTTCACTTGATCTCCATGTTTTGCATGGGTGAAAAAGGTGGCTTCATTTAACCTGTATTGTCTGTAGCTGCATTTATATTGGTAGCTTTATTCAGACTCCTGGAGACTGGGTATGGGACAGCTGACTCCCAGCAAATGGTACTAAATCTGACTCCTTTTTTAACTTGAATTAATGAGTGCAATTCTGCCACCTGAGTAAGGGAGCTGAAATTAGCAAAATAAATATTGAGACTGCTCAAAGACGTTGGTCTCCTAGAATCTGAATAAATGGTGCCACTGTTAAAATCAGTGTAAATATACATCAATTTATGGTCCTTCAGACATGTATGCCACTTTGGATGGTGTAAATATTCTCAATGGACTTCCATATTTTGCAGCTTGTAATTAAACTTCTCATTTTTGGAGTGCATTAGTACTGTGAGGTTGGTATAATACTGCTGATGGGAATCCAACTGTTAAGACTACTTTTTTATGGGATACACCTCGAGAGGCATAAATTATTGGGTTGTAGCATGTGCATAACTGGTTTAGTTTGTCTGGCATACATCCAAACTGACTGTGCTGGACTTAAATTTCTGTGAAGCATTTTTAGTTCAACAAGTTTTTTTTAATGCTATAAATACCAAGAATTGCATGGAATGCCAGGTATGAAACTAATAATCTGGATATTCACTTGCAGTGTGCAAAGTAAGGATAATCATTTTGAAAAGGAAATGTGCAACAGTGCTCTGTACAAAGCTAATGTGTTTCGAATATGTTCAGATACTTGCAGATGTTTGTGTTGTATAAACTTTGTTTCATTTTTTAAGAAAAGTACCTTTGGCACTTGTTGATCTGGGAAGAGTTGGCTAGCTTTGGAAGATCACTACCTTCGGAGCATTCATTGTTCTGCAAGCAAGCCTGTTATTGCACACATTTTGAAATTTTTGAAGACTGACATTACATAATGTCATAAAGCCATGGTAACTGCACTCTTGTAGCAATAAATATTGTGTGAAGTACACTTTAACATTGGGCAAATACCCCAATGATTTAATAAATGATGAGCAAATATATTTTTCCACTTGTCTTATTTTAAGGTCTTTACTCGGTTTGACCTGACATCCTTTACTGATGCACTTAAATGTGTACTGCAACAAGAGGTGGAACGAAGTGGGGC
This sequence comes from Carcharhinus amblyrhynchos, assembly GCF_965287045.1. Lineage (NCBI taxonomy): Eukaryota > Metazoa > Chordata > Chondrichthyes > Carcharhiniformes > Carcharhinidae > Carcharhinus > Carcharhinus amblyrhynchos. The sequence goes on from NC_137339.1 coordinate 14,309,817, forward strand.
AGCATGGTGACACAATAGTTAAACTGCCTTTCATCCAGGGACCTGGATTCTAACAGTATGGAGTCTGCATGTTGTCCGCAAGGGGTTTCCTCTGGTGCTCTAGTTTCCTCCCATGTTCCAGAAGATGTGCTGGTTAGGTGCATTGGCCGTGGTAAAATTTCCCTCATTTTACCCAAACAGGCACCAGAGTGTGGCAACTCAGATTTTCACAGTAACTTAATTGCAGTGTTAATGTAAGCCTACTAGAATAAACTTACTGCTGTTAATGGAATGTAGGTGTACTATGCATCCAGGATGAAAATATAGGTATGCTTGTTGATGTCATCCTTGTATTAGCTACATCTCTCACTGCTGTTGGCTTCCTGCAAAAGTTCACCAAGTTTGCAAGAGATTTGTGTGATATAGTGCCCTTTATCACTGCACAAATCAAATTTCTTTTGCAGTTAATTGCAATGAGCCATTAGGACTCCCAAGGTGAGACTAATCTTTAACTGTATGAATGCAGCAGTTACATTTACTTTTCTAATCTGGTTTCTTAAGAGAATTTTCTTGGATCATTCAGGACTCCCTGGTTGGCACCTCAACTGGCATGTCCATAAGTGTGGGATTGCGTGGGTCTCAGCCATAGAATTCCCACAGTGCAGAAGGAGGTCATTAGCCATTTGATTCTGCACTGATAACAATTCTACCCAGGCCCTATCCTCATAACTCCTCATTTACCTTGCCAATCCCCCTGATACTAAGGAGCAATTTAGCTTGGCCAATTAACCTAACCTACACATCTTTGGACTGTGGGAGGAAACCGGAGCATCCAGGGGAAACCTATGCGCTCACAAGGAGAATGCGTAAACTTCACGTAGTCACCTGAGGCCAGAATCAAACCTGAGTTCCTGGCACTGAGAGGCAGCAGTGCTAGCACAGTGCTGCCATGCTGTCCAATTCATGTGGGAATAACCAGTTTTAAATTTTTTCTTCTGCATTTTGTCATAGGTTAAGACAAAAGTAGTTCATGTTTTTTTTGTTTCTTTATGTAGAGCCAATTTCAAAGAATGGTTTATACTCTTTAGAGTTTATGATGACTCTGGGTTGTGAGACATGTGCCCTTTCCCCTCAATCCCAAACAATTTCAATATCACCTGACCTCTGAAATGACTCCCTTAATCTAATTCCACAACTTGCAAGTGTTCTTATCTCAATGCTTCCCTAACCATCTTTTCTGCCACAATTCTATGGCAGTGGATATGGAAAGGCTTCCACAGGATTGGTGGAGCTGTCTCCCAGAATTAAACAACACTTATTGTCCTTGGTATTGATGGGTAGAGGTCCAATAGTCAATCTGGACCTATTTCCACAGCCCCTTGATCCTCTAGGACTTGGCCATCGGTTCCTTATCTGGTGCAAAGTGGGCAAAAACACTGCAGTTATCAACAGCTTATAGATCATGGATGTCTGTGATGGTCAGTTTTTTTTTTAGTTTTTGCCCAGAGGTGACTGGTATGTGTTTTCCATCTGGGCAGTGTATAATCTTTGGTGAATTGCAACAATTGATGTAGAATGGAGGTTATCGCACTGTCTTGAAATAATAGCATAGACTTGAAGCTTTGTTTCAAATCTCCCATTCAAGATGGTTGCAATCATATCATCATGGAAATAATCGCAGGATTGTGATTGTTTTAGATATCCAAATCTCTGAAGCACATTCCATAATGTTTTGTGATTGAGAGTCAAGTGCTTTGGTCAGGTTGATGAATGCATTAGGTATTCTTGACGCTTTTCTTGGATTTATCTGGCAACTGCCACATTCGGACCTAAAGGAATCTCGTGTGTCTCTGGAAAATGTCACCAGCTACGGGAAGTAATTGACATGGATGCACGTGTACCTGAATGTTCCCCACAATGGACAAGGAAATGCCACGATTTCACAGCAGGATGCTTCCTCTTCCGAAGGTAGCCACGATTGTCATATTGAAGTCGCAGGGAGTTCATGCGCAGAAGGGAGCGCAGAGTCTTGATACAAACTTGCACATTAGGAGCAGAAGTAGTCATTTGGCCCCTCAATCCTGCTGTACCATTCAACCAGATCATGGTTGATCTGTTTCAATTTCCACCCCATAACATTTGATTCCCTTGCTTAGAATGTACCTCTAAAAGTATTCAATGCCTTAAAAGGCAGAAGAGACATGGTCAGAGTTCCAAAATTGCACAAGCCTCAGACAAAATGTCTCCTCATCTGTACTAAATGGGTGACTGCTAGTTTTAATACAGTGCCCCCTTGTTCTGGACTTGCCCACAAAAGGAAACATCTTTTCCATATCTGCCTTGTCAAAACTGTTCAGGATCTTTCAATCAACTCACCCCTCTTTTAAAATATCAGTGGAAACCAGCCCAGTCTCTTCAATTCATTCTGGGTTTCAATCTAGTAAACCATCAATGCATTCATGTGTTTCCTTTTAAATAAGACCAAAACTGCATACATATTAAAGATATGATACTGCCAATAGCCTGTGCACCTGAAGCAGGCATCTGTGATTCCTTGCATAAGAAAGGACAGCATTCCATTAGCTGCCTTGATGACCTGCTATATCTGCATACTAACTTTTCTTGATTCAGGCACAAGAACACCTAGATCCTTCTGCAGCCAATTACCATTTAAACATTACTCTGCTTTTTTATTCTTCCTGCCAAAGTGAATAATTTCATGCTTTCTCATATTCCACACCATCTGCCAGATTTCTTTGCCTACCTGCTCATTCAACCTATTTATATCCATCTACAAACTCCTTTATGTCTGAGGGAGCTAACATGCATTTGATGCCCTCAGCTATGCCATTCGTCACATGCTTCCAAACAGACAAAGACCCATGTGCATAATTGCATTGCCTAAATGCAGCCTTGGTTGTAAAACATACCCTCCACAGACAAAATTAATCTTAACCTTACAATTTTTCCTATCTTCACAAATTATAAGTGTGGTGTGATGTTCTGTACCTTAAAGCAATTTGTAACATTGGGCAGGAGGGAACCAGCAGCAGGTCTAAACTGATGAGAATATTAAAAACAATAGAAGCAGGAGAAGACATTCAGCCCCTCAAATAGGCTGCTCCCCGATTCATCAGATCACAATTGATTTGATCATAACCTCAATTCCAGTTAATTTCCTGGCCCATTAATTTCCTGATGTGGAGGTGCCGGCGTTGGACTGGGGCAAACAGTAATAAGTCTGACAACACTGGGTTTAAGTCCAACCACTTTATTTGATAGTAAACTCACAAGCTTTCAAGGTTTTCCCTCTTTGTCAGGTGAATGGAGAGTACTGGCCTTAGAGCATATAACAGTGCAGAGTTTACAGATTACTGATTAGAATGCAAATCTTTACACCGAACCTGCTGTTCAAGTCTTAAATTGGCCAACAACGTGAGTGGAAGGAGCATTGAGCACAGGTTAAAGAGATGTGTATTGTCTCCAGACAGTACAGTAAGTGAGGTTTAGCAAACCCAGGCAAGTCATTGGGGGTTACAGATAGTGTGACATGAACCCAAGATCCCTGTTGAGACCATCCTCATGGTTAACAATTGCAAAGTATGATATTCCTCCACTACGGTCTGCTAGGTCTCTTTACCTACCGCACATCCTCCTGCCCCTTACCTCTGTCCAAAACAGATAATCCTATTTCAGATGTGACATAAGAACATAAGAAATAGGAGCAGGAGTAGGCCATCTAGCCCTTCAAGCCTGCCCCGCCATTCAATAAGATCATGGCTGATCTGTCGTGGCTCCACATTCCCGCCCTCTCCCCATAACCCTTAATCCCCTCGCTTATCAAAAACCCATCAACCTGCATCTTAAAAATATTTAGCGAGGCAGCCTCCACCACCTCAACGGGCAGAGAATTCCAGAGATTCACCACCCTTTGAGTGAAGAAGTTCCTCCTCAACTCCGTTCTAAACCGCTCCCCCTTTATCTTGAGGCTGTGCCCCCTAGTCCTACTGTCCTTTCTAAGCGGGAAGAGTCTCTCCACCTCTATCCTATCCATCCCATTCATCATCTTATATGTCTCAATGAGATCTCCCCTCATTCTTCTAAATTCTAACGAGTACAAGCCTAGTTTATTCAGCCTCTCTTCATAGCTCAACCCCCTCAACTCCGGTATCAGCCTAGTAAACCTCCTCTGCATTCCCTCCAAGGCCAAAATATCCTTGCGTAAGTATGGTGACCAAAACTGCACACAGTACTCCAGCTGTGGCCTCACCAATGCCCTATACAGCCGCAGCAAGACCTCCCTACTTTTATATTCAATCCCCCTCGCTATGAAGGCCAGCATCCCATTCGCCTTCCTGACCACCTGCTGCACCTGCAGGCTGGGTTTTTGCGACTCATGCACAAAGACCCCGAGGTCTCTCTGCACCGTCGCCTGCTGCAGCTTTTCGCCACGTAAGTAATAGTCTTTTCTACCATTATTCCTACCAAAGTGGACCACCTCGCACTTGCCAACATTAAATTCCATTTGCCATTTCCTGGCCCATTCGCCCAGCCTATCTAGATCCTTCTGCAGACTCTCCACACCCAAACTTCTGGAACAAAGTGCTCAGCTATTTCTCTTCCTTCCTTATGTTGTGCAGTGTCTGCATTTCTATGTCAATAAACCTGATCTGGAATTCCTCTCACTGCAGTTATGTTAATCCTGGGTTGCCTGGGAGTCTGAAAGTTCCAACATTTCGCAGGTGCAGCACAAGGTGTTGTTATTTAGTTAATTTAGTTTAATTCCTTGTTTAAATTAATTAAATACCTATATATATTGCAATTTATTGTGCATATTAAAGCCAGTACTGCCTGCAATTAAAAGTTATGTTTCTTACAGATATTTTAGGTATTTATTTTATTTATATTTATGTTAATTAATAAACCCTACTGCTCCCAGTAAACTTACTGCTTTCTATTACAAAAACCTTATTGTGAAGAAAATCATAGTTATCAGGAAATTGGAGCAGCATTTAAAGATAATTAAACATAACAAGTAAAAATAAACATCACCCACCGAGTTCCCTAAGAAGCCACACGCGATTGTCTCCAAATCAAATTGTCTACTGCGACCCTACACCAGTGTTGCTAACAACAACTTTTATCTCCCGGGCTCTGATGTGAGCAAAAACCTTGAAGGCTCCAGCTGGAATTATAGAATTATAAAATCCTACAGTACAGGAGGTCATTCGGTCCATTGATCTACACCAACCTCTATCCCACCCAGAGCCTATCCCCATAACTCCATACATTTACCCTAACTAGTCCCCTGACACTAAGGGGCAATTTATCATATTTGAACTGTGGGAGGAAACCAGAACATGTGGAGAAAATTCATGTAGACACAGGGATAACATGCAAACTCCACACAGACAGTGACCCAAGCCAGGAATCAAACCCAGTTACTCAGTGCTGTGAGGCAGCAGTACTAGCTACTGTGCCACTCAATGTGGTCCTGTTGTTTTTCATCCACTCCAATCAATGGCTGTCCACCCATGGACTCCACCCCAGGGCACAAAGGGGCAGCCTAAAGAGCACCAGTCACCACTGTGGACCCACGACAGAGGAGATGTTGGAAATGTTCTTATCAGGTTTGATGAATGGCATTATCATCTTTAAAAGAGACACCAATCTGGGAGTGAAGGAGATTGTTTTAGCCATACATTCATTTCTTCTTACCTGGGGGGATGGTCCCAACTACATACATACACACAATGGAGACAGGGAAGAGTCTTACAGCTTGGAATAACTTAAAACAAGAAAAAAACAAAGATATGGATATTAATTCATATGAATGTTGGGAGTCTCGTTATGATCCCAGCTGATGTTGCTACTGGACAAGTCAGTTCCCAGGGTGAAATCTGGCTTAAAAGATTCCAACTTTTATTTTTTGTTTAGAAACGTGGAGGGCGCTACTGAAGATAGTCACAGGTGTCAGCTGATGAACTTTTAACAAAATAAAATATTCATTAAACTAGAAAAGGTGAACTACAGTACGCTCATTACTTCTTCATTCCACTATACTTTTACAAATATATACAGACTCGTAAAGATAACACCAGTTATAAAATCTATCTCATACTCTGATGTTCACAGCAAGTCCATGCAAACCAATAGGTGAAATGTGGTCAGCTGCATCATACTCCAAAAGCAAGTGACAAACGCCACCCAGACTAGATGCTGTGGGATCTCTCATCAACTTCTCTCAGATGCTTCTCATACCAGGGTTTCCCATCTTCATTCTCAAAGTCTCATTTTGGAATCTTTCTCCAAACAATTTTCAGCCAGACACCTTCTACAAGAATCCATCTTCGAGGTTTCAACATTTCATTCTGATGTTCTTCTCTGCTGGATTACCACATGCATTCACCTTCCATGCACCCTCTCAGATGTCCCAACAGCCTTATAGGCCTGTAGTAAGGAGTCATCTACCTTTGGTTGTCTCCACTGACCTCCTGGCTTCTCACAAGACCACTTTATTTCAGGTCTGCACCCTGCAGCTCTGCCTTTTAACTTGCAATCTCTTCTCTTTACTCTTAACTTCAGTGAATAGGACTTGTCTCTGATCCCTGTCATCTTCTTTGACTTCATTGCCGTCTTGAAGTTTTTTCCTGTCCCATTCCCTAGTTTTTGGGACATAAAAACATAGAAGATAGGAGCAGGAGGAGGCCATTTGGCCCTTCGAGTCTGCTCTGCCATTCATTACCATCATGGCTGATTGTCCAACTCAATAGCCTAATCCTGCTTTTTCCCCCATAATCTTTGGTTTCATTCGCTCCAAGTGCTATATCTAGCCACCTCTTGAATACATTCAATATTTTGATATCAATTACTTCCTGTGGTAATGAATCCCACAGGCTCAGCACTCTTTGGGTGAAGAAATGTCTCCTCGTCTCCATCCTAAATGGTCTACCCTGAATCCTCAGATTGTGACGCCTGGTTCTGGACCCCCTCCCTCCCCTCCTGTTCGAGAACATTCTCCCTGCATCTACCCCATTACTGTTAGAATTTTATAAGTCTCTATGAAATCCCCTCCTCATTTGTCTGGACTCCAGCTAAAACCATCTTAATCTAGTAATTCTCTACTCATACATCAGTTCCACCATCCCCGTAATCAGCCTGGTAAACCTTCACTGCACTCCCTCGAGAACAAGAACATCCTTCCTCAGAAAAGGAGACCAAAACTGCATACAATACTCTAGGTGTGGCCTCATCAAAGTCCTGTATAATTGCAACAAGACATCTCTGCTCCTGTATTCGATTCCTCTCGTAATGAAGGCCAACATACCATTTGCCTTCCTTACCGCCTGCTGCACCTGCAGGCTTACCTTCAGTGACTATTGCACAAGGACACCCAGATCCCGCTTCACACTCCCCTCTCCCAATTTACAGCCTTCTTCTTTTTGCTTCCATAGTGAATAACCTCATATTTCTTCATTCATTTCTTCTGGGAAATCTACCCTCCTGTCCAACTTCTCCCATGTCTCTCTGGAGGATGGAGTTTTCTTCTGGGTCAGACAACCCTCTTTTTTAATAACATAGAAAAGAAAAAAAGCTGTTGTAAAATTAGTACTTTCCCAATGCCAAAAGAATTTGGGACATGTGGTTTTGCCCATTGACAAGTAAGTTTCAGAGGAAAGATCAGTTTCTATGTCTCCGTTCAAAATCCAATGTTCAGCCTAGGAAATGCTTAGTGATTATCAGCTCCTTGTAGGAATAATGAGTTTTGATGGCTTTTTCTCTGTTCTAATGGCTGGGAGACAAATTGTTTGCTGTTCCCTTGTTTCATTGATTGTATTGGGTCCACTCAATGATAGGTGTGAGATTCCACAAGGATGAAGGTTGAGCTTTATCCTGTAATTACTCTTGGAAGCTTCCAGAGCAGTAGCCAGCTTGCAAAATTAGACATGAAAGAGATCATAAGCTGTCCAAATAAGCAGAAAGTAAGGTTTGATTTAAACAGCTTATGATCTCTTCCATGTCTAATAGACATGACACCATCTCTGCATCAGGTTCACAGACGGAGGTCAATCATGCTCTAACAAGGTGCCCACAATCCCGTTCATCGCTTTCCTTGGCCCTACTGGATCACATTGCAGGTACAATACCTGTGCATCTACAATTTTTTCTTAAGTTCCCTGAAATCTGTACTCTTTTGTCACCCCATTTCTCCACAACCAGTCTCAGAGTAACCCTAAATATAGCCTCCAGGTCCCCTTTGGCATTCTCTGACCATTTTTGCTTGGACATCTTGTCTGAAGAGATATTTCACTGATTCTCATTACTTAAGAACATAAGAACATAAGAAATAGGAGCAGGAGTAGGCCATCTAGCCCTTCGAGCCTGCCCCGCCATTCAATAAGATCATGGCTGATCTGTCGTGGCTCAGTTCCACTTTCCCGCCCTCTCCCCATAACCCTTAATCCCTTCTCTTATCAAAAACCCATCAACCCGCTTCTTAAAAATATTTAGCGAGGCAGCCTCCACCACTTCAACGGGCAGAGAATTCCAGAGATTCACCACCCTTTGAGTGAAGAAGTTCCTCCTCAACTCCGTTCTAAACCGCCTCCCCTTTATCTTGAGGCTGTGCCCCCTAGTCCTACTGTCTTTTTTGAGCGGGAAGAGTCTCTCCACCTCTATCCTATCCATCCCATTCATCATCTTATACGTCTCAATGAGATCTCCCCTCATTCTTCTAAACTCTAACGAGTACAAGCCTAGTTTATTCAGCCTCTCCTCATAGCTCAATCCCCTCAACTCCGGTATCAGCCTAGTAAACCTCCTCTGCACTCCCTCCAAGGCCAAAATATCCTTGCGCAGGTGCGGCGCCCAAAACTGCACACAGTACTCCAGCTGCGGCCTCACCAATGCCCTATACAGCTGCAGCAAGACCTCCCTACTTTTATATTCAATCCCCCTCGCTATGAAGGCCAGCATCCCATTCGCCTTCCTGACCACCTGCTGCACCTGCAAGCTGGGTTTTTGCGACTCATGCACAAGGACCCCGAGGTCCCTCTGCACCGTCGCCTGCTGCAGTTTTTCGCCACGTAAGTAATAGTCCTTCCTACCATTCTTCCTACCAAAGTGGACCACCTCACACTTGCCAACATTAAATTCCATTTGCCATTTCCTGGCCCATTCGCCCAGCCTATCTAGATCCTTCTGCAGACTCTCCACACCCTCTGCACAATTTGCCGTTCCCCCAATCTTGGTGTCATCAGCAAATTTCGACACCCTGCACTCGGTTCCCTCCTCCAGATCATCTATATAAATGGTAAATAGCTGAGGCCCCAGCACCGACCCCTGGGGCACCCCACTAGTCACCATCCGCCAATCCGAATAGCACCCATTGACCCCCACTCTCTGCCTCCTATTTGACAACCAATCCTCTATCCACGCTAACACCCTACCCCCAACTCCATGTCCCCTGACCTTCTGCAATAACCTCTTGTGAGGTACCTTGTCAAACGCCTTCTGAAAATCCAGAAAGACCACATCCACCGGCTCTCCTCTATCCACTGCCCTAGACACATCCTCATAGAACTCCAGTAAATTTGTCAGACACGACTTCCCTTTAATGAAACCGTGTTGCGTCCGCCCTATCAAGCAATTCCCTTCAAGATGCCTCGCAATTTCCTGCTTAATGATGGATTCTAACATTTTACCTACCACAGACGTTAAACTAACCGGCCTATAATTCCCCGCCTTTTGCCTGGCACCCTTCTTAAACAACGGCGTAACATTAGCCGTTTTCCAATCTTCCGGCACTTCCCCAGAATCCAGCGACATCTGGAAAATAACCACCAAGGCATCCACTATCACCTCCGCCATTTCTTTCAGAACCCTCGGATGCATTCCATCCGGTCCTGGGGACTTGTCCACAATCAGCCCCTCCAGTCTGTCGAGCACCACCTCTCTAGTAACAGTAATGTCATTAAGACCCTCCATTCCTACCACCTTTCCATCGCTAACACCCGGCAAATTATTCACGTCCTCCTCCGTGAAGACAGAAACAAAAAAGTTATTCAAGACCTTCGCCATATCCCCATCCCCTACCACTAGCTCCCCTTTCTCATCCTCTAAAGGACCAACGTTCACCCTAGCCAGCCTCTTCCTTTTTATATATTTATAAAAACTCTTGCTATCCTTTTTTATATTAAGTGCTAGCCCAGCCTCATAGCTTCTCCTACCCTCCTTTATCAACTTCTTTGTCAATCTTTGTTGACATTTAAACCTTTCCCAATCCTCTTCTCGCCCACTGCTCTTAGCTACTCTAAATTCCTCCGCTTTTAATTTAACACTTTCCTTCACCTCCTTCGTTATCCACGGCTTATTACCTCTCTTCCTACTGTCCTTTTTAACCATCGGAATAAATTTCTGCTGAGCACCAAGAAAGATCTCCTTAAAGATCCTCCACTGCTCCTCAGCAGACCTACCTTCCAACACATTCCCCCAGTCCACATTCGCCAATTCTTCTCTCATCCTACCATACTCCCCTCTATTCAAACAAAGGACGCGCGTCCGGGAACCCACTTTCTCCTCCTCCATCTGCACCAGAAACTCCACCGTACAATGATCACTCTCTCCAAGAGGATCCTTCACCGCAAGGTCCCTAATTCTACCCGCCTCATTACATAGCACCAGATCCAAGATAGCTTGCTCCCTCGTCGGCTCCAACACACACTGTTCAAGGAAATTATCCCGGCAGCATTCCAAGAACTCCTCCTCGAGCCCACCTCGTCCAACATGGGTCGACCAATCAATATGCAGATTGAAATCTCCCATAACTACTGCCGTCCCATTCCTGCACGCCGCACTTATTTGCGTGTTAACAGCCCGCCCCACCTCCAGATCATTACTTACACCATGCCTCTCGGTATAGTTTCTGTTGCAACATCTCTCGTCTTTTCAGACTCCTTGCGTTTTCCCCTACTTTCTCTTTCTTCTAATTTCCCTCAAATTGGTTGACCACGACTCCGTCACTGGCTTTCCTTTCCACTATTTCCTGAATCTGAGCGGACAGCAGCCCGACAGTAAACTAGTTCCGTGAAACCTTTCCCGATTCTAAAGCTCTCAGATTTCCAGTCAGGCTATTCAAGATCCAGTGCAGCTAGGTGGAGCTTGCATGGCATTGGCACTCTGCCTAATACCCATTTCAGTTGGGAACCCTGCACACTTGAAAGTTGGCTCCTTCCACATTAGCAGTTGGGCCTGTCTGAAGAAGATAGGGTACGAGAGATTATAATGGTCAGGCACACTTGATGTAGAGTGCTGCCCCTTAAGCTCACAGCCTCACAGGGATAGTGACCTCTTCCAGGAAAAACTTCACTGTGAGGGTGGACGAAAATTTACCTTGTGCATCACAGGGTGTACTAAGAGAAACAATAACATGCTCTTCAACAAGAACAAAAAATGCAGGCTGGATCCAAAGAATGACTGAAGTGGATGGCTAATAATCAGAATTAATTACGTGAAGGTAAATGACTTGGGATATAGATTTCATTCATGACTAATCAAATTAATTTGTAATTTTCAGTCAATTAAGTGAGACCAATTGCTTTTCTTTGTTCTTTAAACTGAAACCCTATTTTGTGTGCTTTTCCCACACCTAGAAACTAGCTGCAAGCCCAAAGCTGAAAAGCTCAACTATTTCTGGCGGAGCACAAGTCAATGACTTTAACAGGTGGAAAAATATCAATTACACAATGTAAAACTCTTAAATTTATTCAAGTGATTGACAATTCATAAAATGGGGAATGTTCAGCTTTTACCAATGATAAAACACAACCATATCTTATGTCTAATTAATGGCGTTTTAGGTCTTTGGTGCCTTCTTCTTTTCAGCTTCTTCCTTTTCTTTTTCGATTTCTGAAACGTAATTCTCAATTTCCTCAGGGTTTAAGATCTGCAAAAACAAAGATAAGCTTAAAATTTAACTTTTTCGTCTATTAATACTAAAACTGTACAAGACCAAGTCTTACAATTCAGATTGGCCAACCTCAATTGCCTCTTAGTGTCAGGGAGATTAGCAAGGGTTACAGGGATAGAGCCTGGGTGAGACTGTTGTTGGCAGGCTTGATGGGCTGAATGGCCTCTTTCTGCACAGTAGGGATTCTATGATTAACAGACATTGCAAGGAATTGTGAAAACGTAGAACGCAGAAGGAAGCGTAGACCATTCAGTCCTTCAAGCCTGCTGTGCCATTCAACTTGATCATGGCTGATCATCAAATTTAATATCCTGATTCTGCCCCCTCCCACCATATCCCCTTAGCCCCAAGGGCTATATCTAAATTATATATAATTATGTATCCATATTAGCTGTCACTCATTCTCCAAATGTACATATTCTAATAGACTTTGAATTACTTAATTTGACAATTTAAATGACTCTTGTGGTGTCTTAAAGTCTTGTGATGTTGTTCAAAAATGATTTCTACTGTGTGATTATTCACTTGTTCACTCTTCTCTCTCCTGATTGTGTTTTTTTTTTAAAGCCAGAATACACAGATATATGCATTATCTGGAGGGGAGAACTGAGTTTTCCCAGCATCTTCCACAAGTTTCTACTGCATGCAAGCACAACTAAGGGTGCTGGATTGAGATACACATGGACTCTGGGCTGTATGCATTGTTAAGATTGTACACTTGAGTTGTTTAGGTGGTTTAAATGTGGCTTTTCATTTGAGGATTAATGGAAATAAATGAACGAAGAAAATGAACCTTATGCAAAATTTGAATCCGATTGCTGTGTTTCACGCTCATTTAGTGTTTAGTGGAGTGACTGAGCAGCCGCTACTGTAGTTGTATAGTATGTTAACCAATGAATAACATAACAGTATGTTAACCAATGAATGGTTAAATTGGTAGAATTTTGTTAGTAAACTAAGAGGAGGGAAATAAGGGTTTGCTTAATTATTTATTAATGTAACGAACACGGAAAACTAGAAACAGAGAGGCAGATTTAAACACTTAATCAATGAGGAATAGGTTGACCAGCTCACCATATAAGACAGAAAGACAGACAATCAATGCAGATGACAAATATTACAATGTTACCCGCAAGAGTTGTTCATGCTTCATCACTGCCAGTTCGATGTGTTTTCCACCCGACTGTACAACCTAACAAAACAGTTTGTGCAAGTAAGTTTTATTTCCCTTTTAAAATTCAGGCTTAAAATCTAGATCAAAGCTATAAACTTAATACAATGCAGTATAAAGATTAACATAGAAACTAAAGGGGTAATTTGTGGGAGGGAATCCCACATTGATAGAAATACAAACGCTCAGGAAGCTAAACTCCTAAATGCAATGTATTTTACAGGTTGATATGCATTTCGTTGCAGTTATACAATAGTAGGATTGCAATGTTTCAAAGTGAAACCCATTTGACATTACATTTCCACCAAAATAATTTACCTCCAGCAAAGCCTTGATGGCAAGCTTTATGGTACCACTATCCGTAGCAGTGGCTTCTTCAGTGTAGTTTTTCTCCAGGAATTCCCTGACCGTCTTTGCACTTCTTCCTATAGCATTGGCCTAAATTCAAAGGAAGTGTTGTAAAGATATGCAATTTGTATAGTTCTCACTACTCAACAGATGATGCTAGGTTCAAAAACTATTGTTCTGATTAAATTTCTGAACTTAAGCCGTTCTGAGCTTAAATTGTTCAAAGATACATCTTCCGAAGTTTCTGCTAGGTATTGCCTCGGAATTCCATTGGTCCCACTTTTGGTGTCTGGAAGGGGGAGTGAGTTAATTACCACATAAATTTTCTATCATTCATCTGAATCCAGCCCAGACGGAGAAATAAATTCCTATCGAGTGTCTGCAAGTTACTAGCGTCACAAGTAGGTTCACATTAACAGTGTAATGAAATTACTGTGAAAATCCCCTAGTCGCCACACTGGGGCATCTGTTCGGGGTCACCGAGGGAGAATTTAACATGGCCAATGCACCTAACCAGCACGTCTTTTGGACTGTGGGAGGAAACCAGAGCACCAGGAGGAAACTTTCACAGACTCGGGGAGAATGTGCAGGCTCTGCACAGACAGTGACCCAAGCTGGAAATCGAAACTAGGTCCCTGGACCTGTGAGGTAACAGTGCTAATCACTGTGCCACCCCTAAGGCCCCAAGTAACAACGTCCTTCATCTGCCCTGTTAAGAAATATAGTAACATTAGCATTAGCACGAGCTTGACCGCAGGAAGTACTGCACTAAAATAACGTATAGAAAATAAAACTGAGCCAACTTTGTCAGAAACGTAGCCGGGGCCACCAAATTTGGCAAAACTACTTGCCTTCCATTCATGGTAGGTGCCTGATGGGTCAGTTTGGTACAGTCTTGGAGTTCCATCAAAGTCAAAACCCACAATAAGTGCAGAAATGCCAAATGGTCTGCGTCCATTACTTTGAGTGTAACGCTGTAAATTAGAAAAAGTGCAAGTTAGCTGTACATTTTATTACCAATATAGAAACAGAAACTCGAAACAGGAGTAGGCCATTTGGCCCTTCGAGCCTGCAACGCCATTCATTTTGAATATGGCTGATCATTGAATTCAATATCCTGATCCCCCCCACTATCTTTTGATCCTTTTAGACCCAAGAGCTATATCTAATTTCTTCTTGAAATCAGACAATATTTTAGTCTCAACTACATTCTCAGATAGTGAATTCCGTGTATTCACCACCTTCCAGGTGAAGAAATTTCTCCTCACCTCAGCTCTAAAAGGTTTAACCCTTATCCTCAAACTATGACCCCTAGTTTTGGAGTCCCCCATCATTGGGAACATTCCTTCTGAATCCACCTTGTCTAACCTAGTTAGAATTTTATAAGTTTCTATGAGATCCCCTTTCATTCTTCTAAACACCAATGAATATAATCCAGACTGACTTAGTTTCTCCTCATGTGACAGAAATGCCAACCTAGGATATTAGCCTGGTAAACCTTCACTGTACTCCCTCTATAGGCAGGGCATCCTTCCAGATAAGGACACCAAAACTGCACACATTACTGCAGGTGTGGCCTCACCAACACCCTATATAATTACATCCCTATCCCTATACTCAAATTCTCTTGTTATGAAGGCCAACATACCATTTGCCTTTTTGACTGCCTGTTGTACCTGTGTGCTTACTTTCACTGACTGATGTATGAGGACACCAAGGTCTCGCTGAGTATCCACCTCTCTCAGTTTACACTCATTCAAGTAATAATCTGTCTTCCTATTATTGCTACCAAAATGGATAATTTCAAAGCATGTTTTGTGTTAAAAATGATTTGTCTAGTAACATAAATTAAGCAATAGAACTCAAACACTTGTCTCTATGAGTTTCTGTATGGAAAACTATAACGTAGACTGCAACTTTCTGGCTGTTGATGCCGGTGGGTTCTTCTGGTCCCATCAACGGCACACTCCTACTGTGGGTTTCACGGTGGCAAGGGGCACGGGTAACCCCATTAACAACAGCGAGACCAGACGATCCCACCACTGGCCAAAGGCGCCTCCATCACCGCCAAACGCATGGCAGATTGTGCGAAAAATCCCACCCATAGAATTCCAATGTTAAGTTTCAGAGCTTGAAAGCGTAAGTTTAAAATTCCTGGGACAATCATTACGGTGTCAAGTAGCTAGTTGGACAAGTATAGAATCCAACCCACCAATTTACTCATCATATATTTTGGTCAGATTCTGCAAGCATGAGGCAAAGATGTCAAGGTGCAAATGATCCATTATAACAAAAAATAGATTGATTTATAGGTGGCCAATACACTGGTTTACTGCAGTTTGGTTAATACAAATGCTGCAGTCTTGTGCATTAGGATAACAGAATAAGAATCATCAGATCACTATTTGGTTACACATGACGAGTTTTTCTGTCCACTTAAGCAGAACAGCTTTGTAAGCAGCTGTGCCTTACATGATTATATACAGCAAACAAACTCAATTTACCTGTTTCAAGCTGGCGATGTACCGTGTGATGTACTCAACCGTGACTGGGTCCTCCACAGTGAGCCGATGGCTCTGACACTCTACACGAGCCCTATTTATAACTATCCTGGCATCAGCTGTGAGGCCTATCGTAATAAAGAACAATATATTGAGATATAATGATTATTCATCTGTCTGAGTAATGCAAAAGTGTGTTCTCCAATGACAATAAATAATGTCCAACTGGATCTTACAGTTTTGGCAAACTAGAACTCATTCAATTTTAGAACAGGATCAAATCCCACTGATATAGGATTCCCCAGAATCAATCCTGTTCTTAAGAGCTACTGCATATCACACAGAAGTATAGATTCCCCTTTCCAGATTTGAAACTTTCATCAACCTATCCCTATATTTCAACATAACTGCAGAAAGAGTTCTCCTTTAATGTGCTCCTTGTCCACTTACTTATTTTTATTTATTAGTGTCATGAGTAGGCTTACATTAACATTGCAATGAAGTTACTGTGAAAATCCCCTAGTCACCACACTCTGGCACCTGTTTGGGTACACTGAGGGAGAATTTAGCATGGCCAATGCACCTAACCAGCATGTCTTTTGGACTGTGGGAGGAAACTGGAGCACCCGGAGGAAATCCACGCTGACACAGGGAGAATGTGCAAACTCCACACAGACATTGACCCAAGCCAGGAATCAAGCTTGGGTCCCTCGCACTGTGAGGCAGCAGTGCTAACCTCTGTGCCACCGTGCCGTCCTATTCATGATGGAATACGCGAAGTCTGCCCGAACTGTTGTTGTAATGAAATGCACTATGAGCAGAGACTGGGAATTTGGAAGAAGCAGGAGTGGAAATTCAGTGCCAAGGAGCAGGAGGTGCTGCAATTTGCCACCAATACTCGGAATGGTTCCTATCAGCTTGAGGCAGTAAGAATAATTATTTCTCCAGTGATTTAATTAAGTTAGCAGAAGAAAGCTTACATAATTAAAAATTGATGTAAATAATCTGGACTAAAATACGTCAGAGCTAGTTAAGTGTCTGGACTGATGTATGTGGAGTTTGTGGACAAACAAACAGTCCAGAGTGAACACATCTCCATCTTTAATCTCCTTGGTTCAGAGTTATTGGGCTGGGAGTGGGGTGGTTGGAGACACTAAGACATATAGGGAGGGGGAAAGAAATAGCTGGACAGTTTCTCCAGATCTTGGTCACACTGTGAAGAGAGGCACACATTTTGTACTGTATACCTTACATAATATAGAGAGCAATGGGAACACAGGTAAGAAAGAGAGCAAAGATATATAGAAATTGATCCAACAGATACCATGTTCTTGTTACTTGTGCGGATAGGAAATACAGATAGGAACAGTCAGAATGCTGACCATTGCTCTTTGGAGCAGGTGGCTGTCTGCAAAGAGGAGCAGAAGGAAGGGAAGCGTAATGTGGTAATTGTAGACGATTCAATATTTCAAGGAATATTACTCTAAGAAAGACTGGGTGTCCCATGTAGTATACTGCCTTTGCCTCACTGGTGCCAAGGTAAGTAACAACTCAAACTGGCTTGAAAAGATATAGGAAAGGGAGGGGAAGGATCTGACCTGATCCAATGATGTGGCTGAGAACATGGGAGAGTAGGCAAGAGGCTTTGTTTGGAGAGTACCAGGAACTGGGGACTAAATTACTAAATTGAAGAATGATCTCTCAAGAGTTATGATCTCTGGATTTTCACATGAAACACATGTGAACTGATATGGAGGGGAGTAAAAAGAAGAAATGAGTGTGAGTAAAATGTTAGGGCAACAGAGCAACTTAAGGCCAGTGGCCCAAATAAGCATTCTTTATACAAATGCAAAGAGTAAAAGAAACAAACTGAATAAACTGTGGGCGCAGATTCAACTACAGGTTAAAAAATTAGAATCTTTACAGACACATGACCAAAAGACAGTCAAGACTAGGTACTAAATACACCAGGTTATAAGA
Source organism: Carcharhinus amblyrhynchos (assembly GCF_965287045.1). NCBI lineage: Eukaryota > Metazoa > Chordata > Chondrichthyes > Carcharhiniformes > Carcharhinidae > Carcharhinus > Carcharhinus amblyrhynchos. The sequence goes on from NC_137339.1 coordinate 14,327,764, forward strand.
TTTACAGGAAAAATAGCATGAGGGGAAAGGATAGCCTTGGTGATGTTAAGAGCACAAGAACATAGGGAGGTAGAAGTCATGCGAAGCTGTATAAAGCCCTGGTTAGACCACAGAAGTTCTAAGCACCACACCTTAGGAAGAATATATTGGCCTTGGAGGGAGTACAGTGTAGATTTACTCAAATGATAATGTTTCAAGTTAAATATGACTTTTCAGAACTTAAGAATCACATTCAACTCAAAATATTAACTCTGATTGTCTGGCCACATGCTGCTAGATCCACTGAGTATTTCAAGCGCTTGATTTCTAACATGAGCAATATTTTGCTTTTAATCTACTAGAACGATACCTGGACTACAAGTGTTAAATTAGGAGAGACTGTACAAACCAGGGTTATATTTCCTAGAATTTAGAAGGTTATGCAGTGATTTCATCAAAATTTCAAAGGGAACAGGGATATTGGAAGAAACTATTTTAATTGCTTGCAAGTCTAAGACCAGGGACATAATATTAAAAAAAGCCACATTTTTCAAGAGTGACATTAGGATATACTTCTTCACAGAAAGAGGGCCTCTTAACAATCAACAAGTCATCTATGTGCAGATCCACAAGAGATGGGTTGGATCCTAAATGAATATTTCTCATCAGTATCTACTGTTGAGAAAAGCATGCATGTTAGGGAACTTGGGGAAATAAAGTGATGTCTTGAGGTGTGTACATATTTTAGAGAAAGAGGTGCTGGAAGTCTTAAAGCACATCAAGGTAGATAAATCCCTGGGACCTGATAAAGTGTATCCCAGGACGTTGTGGGAGGCTAGGGAGGAAATTGCAGGTCTCCTACAGAGATATTTGAATCATCAATAGTCACGGGTGAGTTGCCTTAAGATTGGAGGGTGGCAAATGTTGTGCCCTTGTTTAAAAAGGGCTTCAGGGAAAAGCCTGGGAACTACAGGCCAGTGAGCCTCACATCTGTAGTGGGTAAATTATTGGAAAGTATTTTGAGAGACAGTATCTACAGGAATTTAGAGATGCAAGGATTAATTAGGGACAGTCAGCATGGCTTTGTGAGTGGAAAATCACATCTCACAAATTTGATTGAGGTTTTTGAAGAGGTAAGTAAGAAGGTAGATGAGGGAAGTGCAGTTGACACTGTCCACATGGACTTTAGCAAGGCCTTTGACAAGGTATCGCGTGGTAGGTTGTTGCATAAGGTTAAATCTCACGGGATCCAGGGTGAGGGTATCTAAATGGATGCAAAATTGGCTTTTTGACAGAAGCCAAGGGGTGGTTGTAGAGGATTGTTTTTCAAATTGGAGCCTGTGACTAGTGGTGTGCCTCAGGGATCAGTGCTGAGTCCACTGTTATTTGGCATTTAATCTAGATAAATGCAAGGTGATACATTTTGATTGATTGAACAAGGCAAGACTTACTCAGTTAATGGTAGGGCATTGGGAACAGTTACAGAACTAAAAGATCTAGGGGTATATGTGCATAGTTCCTTGAAAGTGGAATCACAGGTGGACAGAGTGGTGATGAAGACATTCAAGATACTTGGTTTCATTGCTCAGAACATTGAATTGTAGGGTTGGGACATCTGGTTGAAGTTGTATAACACGTTGGTAAGGACACACTTGAAATACAGTGTGCAACTCTGGTCATCCTATTATAGAAAGGATATTATTAAACCAAAAAGAGTGCCAAAAAGATTTACTAGGATGCTACCAGGACTTGATGGTTTGAGTTAAAAGGAGAGGCTGGATAGACTGAGACTTTTTTCTCTGGAGCGTAGAAGGCTGAGGGGTGATCTTATAGAGGTCTATAAAATAATGAGGGGTATAGATCAGTTAGATAGATAATATCTTTTCCCAAAGATGTGGGAGTCTAAAACTAGAGGGCATAGGTTTAAGGTGAGATGGGAGAGATACAAAAGTGTCCAGAAGGACAATTTTTTCACACAGAGGGTGGAGTGTGTCTGGAACAAGCTGCCAGCGATAGTAGTAGAGATGGGTATAATTTTGTCTTTTAAAAAGCATTTAGATAGTTACATGGGTAAAATGGGTATAGAGAGATATGGGCCAAATGCGGGCAATTGGGATTAGCTTAGGGGTTTAAAAAAAAGGCAGCATGGACAAATTGGGTAAAAGGGCCCGTTTCCATGCTGTAAACCTCTATGACGCTATGAAATCTTTTCTGCAAATAGCAACCAATGCTAATTCAATCGTTAACTTTAAATATAAGACTGATAGATTTTGATTAACCAAAGATATTTTAGGGATATAGGGCAAAGGTGGACATGTGGACTTAGTTTATTTATTAATCACAAGTAGGCTTACATTAACATTGCAACGAAGTTGCTGTGAAAATCCCCTAGTCGCCACACTCTGGTGTCTGTTTGGGTACACCGAGGGAGAATTTAGCATAGCCAATGCACCTAATCGGTACGTCTTTCGGACTGGGGGAGGAAACGGAAGCACCCAGAGGAAATCCAATGCAGACATGGGGAGAACGTGCACATTCCATGCAGACAGTGACCCAAGCCGGGAATCAAACCCGGATCTGTGACGCTGTGAGGCAGCAGTGCTAACCACTGTGCCATCCCATTAGGTCATGGATTAGCCATAACTACACTTAATGGTGGAAAATACCTAAATGGCCTACTTCTGTTCCAATATTGTAGAATCTAGTGGGTACTGACTGAAGTTAATTAATCTGCTTCAAATAAACTTGTCAAAATGGGGCAAAGTGTGGCTGGGGCTTTGAGGTAAGAGCAGTGATAAGGCACACAGTGCTCACTTGTTATTAAACACTAAGTTGGACACTAGCATCCACATGTGCAGTTAAACTTAGGAAACAGAGTCAGACTTGGCATTCCAATACAATCACTTGTGCCATAAACAGTTGCCAGCATTACACCACTGAAAAAAGATCCAAGACACTTTCTTGAACATACATCCATGCCATTGTTTAATTGTTTCTCATTATTCTTTCTTATGTGGCACTGAAGCCAGTTTCCCTGGCTGAGATAAGCTTAACTTAATACAGATCAGTGACTGATCATCATGATTTAAAAGAAACAATTATAAAGAAATATTTAACTAGATTTGAGTGACTCAAGTAGTCCCAAATGTTCAACATTAGAGGAAGCAATATTCACCTGCAAAAGCCATGCAAACATTGTCATCCAGTATACAGATCTTCCTTACTGTTCTTTCATCCTGTAATTTGGCTACAGATTTCTTTTCCACTGCAAGAACAACAATTTCTTTTCCTCGAACACCAACCTATCACATGAAATATTAAAGAGTTAGTTTCAAAATGTTATCATTTTACATGACTACTGATGTGTAAATGCAATGTGTGTAAAGTGCAAAATAGTTTTCAAAGCTGCATTCACAGACAAATGCTCACAGGTCCTATCATGAGTTAAAACGTAAATGTTTATACTGTTTCTCTGGATTGACACTACTGTTTTCCTAAGAGAAGTCAAGATATTCTGCATTTACAGTATAATTTCAGCACTGGTGCAAAGTTATAATCATTTTACATGATGGTTGGAATTGTATTAAAACTCCCTAAAGAGAAACTAGAATCTATTATCATTTTATATTATATATTATAGGGATGGCACAGTAGTTAGCACTACTGTCTCACAAAGCCAGGAACCCAGGTTCGATTCCCAGCTTGGATCATTGTCGGTGCAGACTCTGCATGTTTTCCCATGTCTGCATGGGTTTCCTCCGGGCACTCCGATTTCCTTCCCCAGTCCGAAAGACATACTGATTAGGTGCATTGGCTGTGCTAAATTCTCCCTCAGTGTACTCGAACAGGCATCAGAGCGTGGGTATCAGGGGATTTTCATAGTAACTTCATTGCAATGTTAATGTAAGTCTACTAGTGACACTAATAAATACTTAAACTTAGTCGCCTACCAAGTTAAATTTAAAATGCTTTGATTAACTAAAAGTATTTATGGGATTTAGGGCAAAGGTATGTGGACTTGGTTTATTTATTAGTCACAAGTAGGCTTACATTAACACTGCAATGAAGTTGCTGTGAAAATCCCTGAATCGCCACACTCTGGTGTTTGTTTGGGTACACAAGGGAGAATTAAGCATAGCTAATGCACCTAATCAGCATGTCTTTTGGACTGTGGGAGAAAACCCATGTTACACCATACAAAACAAAATCTATCATGCTTTGAAAAAGAAAATGCTCAGGAATATATGTTTAGTTGATATTATTCTAAAATGTTCTTTCTGGTAAACTGATTAACTACTATACACTATTCAGATTGAGATTTAACTAGAGGAAGATCTGGTGATTATGCAGTACTTGTGATTCCAGTGTAATCAAATATGGCAAAATTTGATAATGTGGTGAACAACATTTCTGTTACTCAATTCTGAACTCGTACTAGGTAATTACTGCGGAAGCCCCCTTTGACAAATCAGTTTTCTGTTTTGTCAGTTAAGAAGAGGTAGTGCCTCGCTGGTCTACTGGGAATCTTAAATCCTGCTGAACTAATAGCCAAGGATGTAACTGACTTGTATATTCAGAAAACAATTTACTCTCTTCCTGCAATATATACACACCTGCTAAAGCATAAAAGCAAGACTCAATTAATAATTCTTCTTCATTTTTCAATGATTCAAGCTGAATATACGTGGCATCATGTGCTAATACAGGTATTGCTATATTTTTATCAAACACTTGAAGGGATCATTCCATGATCCCCAAGCTTGCCGCCTTCCGACAAATAATCATAGAAATCATTGAATTCCTACAGTACAGAAGGCAGCCATTCAGCCCACTGAGCCTGCATTGACAACAAACCCACCCAGGTCCTATCCCATTAACCACATGTACTAATCCTGCTAATTCCCCTGACATTAAGGGGCAATTTTATATGGCCAATCAACCTAACCCACATATCTTTTGGGAGGAAGCAGAGCACCCAAACGACATCCATGCAGACACAGGGAGAACATGCAAAGTCCACACAGACAATGACCCAAGACCAGAATTGAACCCGGGTGACTGGTGCTGTGAGGTAGCAGTGCTAACCACTGTGCCACCTATAATATTGAATTAACAGTTCAGAACTCATTGCTAAATAGCATGACATAAAGAACATGTCATCATAGTCCTAAATCATGGTACAGTAACAGGAATCAGTTTGTTGTTAAAGAAATCAGGTTCTTATTTTCCAAACAATCTCAAAAGGCACCAGAACTAACAAGGCTAAATGCTGCAATCCCTGTGGTGCACGAGGGGCAGCATGGTGGCACAGAGGTTAGCACTGCTGCCTCACAGCGTCAGGGACCCGGGTTCAATTCCAGCCTTGGACCCAGGTTCAATTCCAACCTCGGATGATTGTGTGTTTGTGGAGTTTGCATGTTCTCCCCATATCTGTGTGAGTTTCCTCCGGGTGCTCCGGTTTCCTCCCACACACCAAAGATGTGCGGGTTAAGTTGATTGGTCATGCTAAATTGCCCCTTAGTGTCAAAGGGATTAGCAGGGCAAACCTGTGCAGTTACAGGTATAAGGCCTGAGTGGGATTGTTGTCAGTGCAGTCTCCATGGGCCAAATGGTCTTCTGCACGATAGGGATTCTATGAATCCTTTTTCATTAATTAAGAAAAATGTTCACTAAAAGTTGATATGATGTGGGGATGCTGGCATTGGACTGGGGGAGGGGGGGAAAACACAGTAAGAATCATAGAATCCCCACAATGTAGAAGGCCATTTGGCCCATCGAGTCTGCACAGACCACAATGCCACCCAAGCCCCACTCTCACAGGTTAAAGTCTGACACGTTTATTTGGAGTCACGAACTTTTGGAGCACTGCTCCTTCCTCAGGTCAAAAATCAGTAGTAATGGTTATTGGGGAGGGGGGAGAGGAAGGGGATGGTGCAGTTCAGATGGTGGGCACTAGAGGAGCCTGGGCACTGCAAGGAGATGGATCGATGAAGTGAGGGAGTCCCTTACTTGGGCTAGACAGGAAGTCAGGAATGAAAGTTGCATGGGGAGTTGCAAATGAATCCTTCAGATCTCAAGAACACCGGCCTGGACATCTGTGCACAGGAGTCCCAGTGACTCTGCAGTTTTGGTGAATCAGAATTCCTTCCTGGTTGGGCTTCATTAAAGCAAAATATTGAACAAATAAATGTTTCTGAAACTGAACACAAGAGGTTGGGCTGTAAGCTTCCTTCTCTCTGAGGGCAAGGCTGCAAAAGGCCGCGACTTCATTCCACCGGGAGGAAACTTGGCTCTGGGGGGTGGTGGGGGGGTGTCCCCTCTCTTTAGCAATACTCACCGCCGCCGAGCCCTTCTTCACCGCCTCCTGGGCGTACTCCACCTGGAAGAGGTGCCCGTCCGGGGAGAAGACAGTGATGGCTCGGTCGTAGCTCGCGCTCATGGTTCAACCAGCGGCAACAACGACGGTGTAGAGCGAAACCGAAAGCAAACCTCCCCCCCCCTCCTCCTCGCTCAGAAACGCCGAATCACCTCGCCCGCCCCTTCCGTTTGGACGCTACCACTGTCCCGGGAGGGGAGGGTTGGTTGGTGTGTGTATGTGTGTGTGTGTGTAAGAGCTCTCGCTCTCTCCTCCATCCCTTTAAACAGCAGCTGCAGCCACACTGCTCTCTGCACAGCCCCTGTCCCCAACCACTGGATCTGCCATCAACTGGGGCTGCATCTGCACCATCCGGAATTACATTATTTCATTTATATACATATATTGCGATCTCTTGCAAGAGAGAGAGAGAGAAAAAAATCATGTCTGTGGCCTTTGCATCAGCTCGCCAACGGGGGAAAGGGGAGGTCACTCAAGCCACCATTCAAAAGGTAAAACGTCTTGTTATTTCATATTTAGTTATCCTTTGGTGGGAAATCTACAAATTTCATTTTTTCCCTTCAATTCACGAAAAATCGTCCAAATTGTCATTTCCAAATTGCATTTTATTGCTCTCTTTTTGTGTGTGTGTGTGTGTGGAGGGGAGAAATGTGCCATCTCTCTGTCTCTCAATTTTGAGGTGTCGTTTTTGATCATTTTAAGATCCTGCTTGGGGACACTAGTGATTCCCTTCTCCTCTCTCTCCCCACCAGGGTTGCGAATGCAGCAAGCTATGAACAAAGCAAGGTGTGATAGTGCAGACACATGGGGGCAACGGGGGTTAAAGAAGCCAATGCACTGTTTAATTTCATTTGAGGCACAAATATAGATTTCATATTTTCTCTCCCTCTCTCTGTTTGTAAAAAAAAAGATCAATGGGGAGAAATAACATCTGCTTGGCAAAATAAAAACGATTGCATCTCTATTATTGACACGTGATTTTTTTTAAACGTGCGTTTAAATAAAATAACATCAAATGTGCAGTGTACTTGTATACAGTGCTCTTTGCAGGGGCTGGAATCTGAGCGTGCCGATAAAGCCACTTAAAATGATTTCATTTCTCTTGTGCGTTTCCTGAAAAAAAAGAATGCAATTTTAAACGAAGCTGCAAAACAAAATGCATTTTGTATGTAGAATGGATGATGTGTTAAACGATGCGATCAGTAATTGATTGATTAATAAAAGTGCTACTTTTGGTGAGGAATGGGGACGTCGAAATTGTATAAATTTGGGGCATTTTTTGTTCCAAATTAGGTCTAAAATGAAAATAGTATCACATATTACATTTTCAAGCTAAGTAATGAACTGAAACTTGAAAATCTTTTTTTTGAAAGGACAGAGAGGTATTTTCTCAGCACTCAGTGGAGCTCCTTCAGGTGCTTTATCCTTTCATAACCTTATCTGGGAATGACGATACTGTGAGTGGCCAAGCATTTGATTTTTCTCCTTTCTGATCTTTCATTCCCCCTACATCAAGCTGAAAACCTCCAAACTTTTATCGTGATGGTGTATGGCATTCGATTCTGTATTTGGGTTCTGTATTTGGTGGGGAAAGGTGCTGATGTCGATGGAATAGGTAAGTGGGCTGGTGGTGGTTTGTGTTAAGTAGGGGGGGGGGAGTGGGAGAGACATTGGTAGTTTGGCGGATTAATAATGGCGAAGAAGAAAAGGTGTCAGTGCAGACAGCAATCAACACCTCATCAGCATCCTGTTCAGTAAAACCCATCGTGCTGCCATCCGATGGACAAGGAGCATTGTTGCTAAACACCCACCGCTTCGTATTTGTTTCTGTCACTGGCGACGTGAACAATCTCCCTCATGCTAACTGCATTTCACTTGTGTGTGTGTGTGTGTGTGTGTGAAGGGTTGGCCGCAGTAAAAAGGAACGGGTGGCCAGTTAATCAGATCACTATCGTTCAATTTCATAACACTGTAACAGGAGTGCACTCATTATTTGCCACGAACAGTATCCTCAAACTGCAACACATCTGATCACAGGTCAAACAGTAAAATTAAAAAAATGTTGACTTCTCTCTCTTCCTCCCTTTAATTTGTTGGAACAAAAATATTTTATATGGATTATTAATATTTGTATATTTTCGCTGTTTTCAGCAGCTTTTCTTTGCCACCTTTCTTCTTCTGGGAAGGGAGGGTGTGTGTTCACCTGCAAATAAGATAGATTTCACTTGACAACTTGAACTACGCAAGTGAATGCGCAATTTGAGTTTAGCATCAAAATAATCAGGAGTGCACGACAACATTTGCGGGTGCTGGAAATACGCAGCAGCTCCGACAGTATCTGTGGAGAGAGGAACAGAATTAACTCTTGCTGACCTTTTGTCAGAACTAGCAAAAGTTAGAGGGATCAAAAGGGAAAATCTGAGCAGCTCTGGCAGCATCTGTAAGGGGAGAAAGGAGGTGACATTTCGAGTCCAGATGACCCCTTTGTCAAAGTTAGAGGTTTGATAGGGTGAGGACGGGATTAAATGACAAAAAGAATGAATGCAATAAGAAGGGAATGAATGACAGCCATTTGAATGATTGAGTTAATTTAACTATCTTAAACCGATGAAGGTTTTATCATTTTATGTGTGCAAACCACGTGAACCAATAATTTTCTAAGACTGCTTGAGCTTTCACCCATTCCCGAGTTCCATGCTATTTGCAACTGTTAACATTCTGACAATATTTTCTCTTCCAGAAAATTAATGTACAAAGGTAGGATTTTACTGCACTCCATTTAACTTCATATTTTTTGTCAGAGAGCAGAACCTCCAGAGCTGACTAATGTTCAAGAAGGGAACTGGGCATTGATGCAGGATGAAATCTTGTAAACACCAAGTACTGAATAATTAGCAAGAACACCAGTGCCAATTTTATTTATATTTTGTTGAGTCACTGGATTTCACTAAAACATGTACATCATAGCTGAGAGGCAACATACAATACTTCTCAAATCCTTAAATGTCTATCCCAGCATAAGACCATGAGATGGAAGAGCAAAGGTAGGCCATTTAGCCCATCGAGTCTACTCCACTATTCAATGAGATTGTGACTAATCAGATATAATCCTCAACCACACTCTTCTCTCCTTACCTTCATTACTCTTGATTGCCTTACTGATTAAAAATCTTTCCCTTTCAGCTTTGAACATACTTAATGATCCAGCGTCCACAGTAAAGAATTCTGCAGATTCACTACCCTCTGAGAGAAGAAATTCCACCTCATCTCTGTTTTAAATGGGTGACCCCTTACTCTGAGATGATGCACTCTGGCCTTAGGCTCTCCCATAAGGGGAAGCAATCTCTCAGTATCTAGCCTGTCAAGCCCCCTGAGAATCCTATATGTGTCTATAAAGTCAACCCTTTTTTTTAACTCCAGTGAGAACAGTCCCAAAATATTCAATCTCTCCTCTTAAAAATAATCCTCCATATTTGGAATCAACCTAGTAAACTTTCTCTAGATTGCCTCTAATGCCAATGTATCATTCCTTAGATAAGGGGCCAAAAGTATTCACAGTATTCCAGGTGTAGTCTAAGACTTCCCTATTCTTATACTCCATTCATTTGAAATAAAAGCTAACCTTACATTTACCTGCTGAACTTGCAAGCTAGTTTTTTGTGATCTATGCACAAAGATCCACAAATTCCGTTATGGTGCAACTTTTTGCCACCTTTCTCCATTTACATGATATTCAACTCCTTTATATTCTTCCTACCAAAGTGCATAACTTCATATTTTCCTACATTATATTCTATCTGCCAAATATTTGCCCGCTCACTTAACCTGTCTATATCCCTCTGTAGACTCTTTGGTGAGAACCTTATCACTGTTCATGCCATTGGGATTTTCCCACCCTGCTGCAGCGAACGGAGATTTGGCTTGGGCTGCCAAACTCTCCAACCTCGCTACAGTGAGAGTGTGGCATGAATGGCAGGTAAGATCGCGCCCTATGTCATCCTCACCACAAATTTTCAAACTTCAAGCAAAACTAAATTGGCTCACTCTTACTGATGAACTGGATTGGTGTTCTTCTGAATTCCAGCTATGGCACGGCTGAATTCCAGTGAATAATTGGTACAGTTTTAGAAAAGAAGAATCACCTTCTTCCATTACAACAAATTGATACTTGGTCCAGATAATCAAAGAGTATGTTCAAAGCCATGATCCTATATTTTGTAAAATTTGTGAAGGAAGTTCTTTGAAAACTTTTTGTTATGGTTGATGAATATATTTGTTACTTTCAGCTTAAAAGTGTCTCAGCTACCAACAGAAGACAGCATCATTTGTAGGCTGGAAGCCACTTTGGAACTCAGAGTGGAGATGCCAGCGTTGGACTGGGGTGGGCACAGTAAGAAGTCTCACAACACCAGGTTAAAGTCCAAGAGGTTTACTTGGAATCATGAGCTTTTGGAGCTTTCACTTGATGAAGGAGGAACTCTCCGCAAACTTGTGATTCCAAATAGACCTGTTGGGCTTTAACCTGGTGTTGTGAGACTTCTTACTGAACTCCAACATAGCACTCCAATCTATACATTCTGATGATGTGGGTCTGGAGGCCAAAACAGACTGTAGTACTTTTTTGAGTAGGAAACCTATGGTTTTTAAGACAGGTTGTAATCATACTGTTGAGCATCAACTCAAACAATGCAAAATATGGCAGTCATGTGGTTTCAAATGAGGTAACAATTGCAAACTATTCTTCTAATGTCATTTTAGTTTGCTCAATGGTACCATACACTAATGAAGTGAATATTTAAATGTGGAAGCATTAAATCAGCTGTAACATTGTGTAACATTTCAATTTTAGCACCACAATGTAACTAAAAATTTCTAATGATCTTTGATTTTAGATGTTGGATGAAAACAATCATTTGATACAGTGTATCATGGATTACCAGAGTAAAGGCAAAACTGCAGAATGTTCTCAGTAAGTTTCCTTTGTCATTTTGCACTTGGTTTGAAGTAAATTAAAAGCAAATCACAGGCTTGGGTAATGTCCCCAATACTGTAAAAAAAAACCTTAAGCAATGTCTCTGCGTTTGTGAATACAAAGGACCTGATATTTATATGTATGAGAGGTTGTAAGAATTGAAAAAGGTTGCTTAGGGAAAGGTATGATGGTGAGGGAACATATAAAGATAATACAATGTATTCAATTTAGGATTGGGCTTTAAAAATGATAGTTATTAATTAATAGCAAACAGTGACAATATCAGACCTGAGACAAAGGTGTAGGGATCATGTGTCATGAGATCATTAAGGCTACTAGAGCCGCACCATGCTGATTTTTGTCTAATCTATATGCTTAACTTCCCAATATTTTTTTCCTAGTTCTGTTGTACTCATATTCAGTTACCACTTCACGGCTCCAGGGACTTGGGTTCGAATCCCAGCTTGGGTCACTGTTTGTGTGGCGTTTGCATGTTCTCCCTGTGGCTACGTGGGTTTCCTTTTGGTGCTCCGGTTTTCTCCCACAGATCAAAGATGTGGATAAAGATAGGTACATTGGCCGTGCTAAATTGCCCCTTACGGGAGATGTGTAGGTTAGAGGCATTAGTGGGGCAAATATGCGGGGTTAGAGGGATAGGGCCTAGAAGGGATTGTTGTGGGTGCAGACTCGATGGGTCAAATGGTCTCCTTCTGCAGGCTAGAGAATCTGAGATTCTGTGCATCTCTTGGTGTGAACTAAACATAATGATATAGATTTACTGGCAAATATTTATATCTGTTACCAATATATGTATATAGTTAATGGGATTAAGACTGTAACAGCAATAGAAGGTTTGATACTGAAGTGTAATTTTTTTTGTGTGGATTTAATAGCTGTGTTTATGGCTTAACTCTGACTTGATAATATTCCCACCATAAGCCTTAACATTTCAAAACCATTCATACAGAGTGGCACATGTTAAAATACATTCAGTAATTTTTGCTGGTACATGATCATGTATTTTCTCCCACAACTTTTTCTTGCTATGACATGATCATAGAGAAAAGGAGCAGGAGTAGGATATTCAGCCCTTCGAGCCTGCTATGCCATTCAATAAGATCATGACTAATTGTAGCCTTAATCTCATTATGGCCTGAACTCCATTTTTCTGCCTGACCCCCTTAACCCTTTACCCCCTTGTCAATCGAAAATCAAGCTACCCTCTCCCCCCTCTCCCCCCATCAGAATCTTACATGTTTCAATAAGATTGTCTCTCATTCTTCTAAACCCCAATGAGTGTAGATCCAATCTGCTGAAGCAGCAATGCAAGTGTATAAGTAAGGAGACCAGAAATGTACACAACACTCCAGGTGCAGTCTCACCAGTGTCCTGTATATTTATAGTAAGATTTCCCTATTCTTATACTTACAATAAAGGCTGACATTTGATTTATCTACCTAATTAATTGTTGTACCTGTGAGCCACCTTTTTATGGTTCATGTACAAGGACACCCAGATCCTTCTGTACTGCATTTTGCAGTCTCTCCGTTTAAATAATATTCTGCTTTTCTATTCTTCCTGCCAAAGTGGACATCATCACATCTTCACAAATTACACTCTATCTGCCAAATTTTTGCCCACGCACTTAATAGACTCATTAGCCTTGATTTTACCGGCGCGGCTGTGCCGAAATTGGGGTAGGCGAGGCTCGCAGAGTGGCATTCTCTGTTGGCCTCGGATGCAATCTTACTCACGTCAGATGGCCATGCCAGTAAAATCAGGACCATTGTATCCTCCCCATAGCTTGTTATCCCATCTATTTTTGCATCATCAGCAAATATGGCCACAACACAGTCAGTTTAGCAATTAACATAGAATGTAAATAGTTGCAGCGCAAGCCCTTGGGACACTCCATTATTTACTGTTTGCTAAGCTGAAAATGATTTTGTTTTGATTTATTAGTGTCACATATATTAGTAAACAGTGAAAAGTACTGTTTCGTGCACTACACAGACAAAGCAGACCATTCATAAGAACATAAGAACTAGGAGCAGGAGTTGATCATCTGGCCCCCTCGAACCTGCCCTGCCATTCAATAAGATCATGGCTGATCTTTTCATGGACTCAGCTCACTTATCCGCCCACTCACCATAACCCTTAATGCCTTTACTATTCAAAAATTTATCTATCCTTGCCTTAAAAACGTTTAATGAGGTAGGCTCAACTGCTTCCCTGAGCAGAGAATTCCACAGATTTCACAACCCTTTGTGTGATGAAGTTCCTCCTCAACTCAGTCCTAAATCTGCTCCCCCTTATTTTGAGGGGGATTCATAGAGTACATAAGGGAGAAAGAAAGGAAAGGGTGCAGAATGTAGTGAAAATGACCTATTTATCCCAATTCCCTGCTTCCTGTTACTAGGCCAATCCTATATCACCCCTAACACCATGAGTACATGGGCTGGGTTGTCAGAGACTGGATGTATGAACAATGGTGTTTGTTGGGAACCTATAAAAATTCTGACATGTTCAACTTCACTGGAATTGCCCAGGAAGTTTCAGCTTGTGATTGGAATTCCCCTGTTCCTGGGTCCCTCCACAACTGTTTCAAATTCTGAGCTCAGTCATTGTTTTCAGACAATTGTGCGGTACTTATTTGGGTAGTTACTTAGGAAATGTTTGACAGATTAATATCTTTTAAAAACCCAAGTAGCTCCCCCACCTACCCCCCCAACTAATCACCTCCTACTCTTCCCCCTCCTTGAGTGCCCCCTGATTCCCCACCAACCTGACATCACTATCCTTGACCACCCTTATCCACCCAATTGCTCCCTGAACATCCATCTGCCATTCTAACCCCACAGCCACTCAACTAACCCCCCCACCACCATCTAAACCACCTACCCCACCAACCCCTCGATCAACTTACCCAGCTCCCATTTTAGCCACCTACCCACTTCCCCACTTCTCTCACAACCATCTTCTCAGGAGCAATTAGGGATGGGTAAAAAATGTGGCCAAGCAGGCAAAGACCACATCCCATGCATGAATATAACACAAATCACTCACCTCCCCAATTCATCCACTGACCCACACACACCTCACTCAGCTCACCCACTTAATCTTCTCAGCCACTATTACCCATTTGCCAACCTCACCTACCCACCTACGTACTTCACTCACTTACCACTTACTGACCTATCCTCATCCACCTATCCATTCAGTAAGATTCAGATTGGACCTTTAAACTTGCCACATGGCAACTAGTGCAGTAAAAGGGCTGTGTGTCCTGTCTTTGCTTCTTGAAGGAAGTTTGCAACAATGTGCCGTGGTGTTGAGTCGAGGAATTTTTGACTACAGCAGCAATCTGATGATCATTTCTTGAAAGATATGGGCCTTTATCTTGTGTTACCTTTTACGTGGCACTTATAAAAAAAATTTTTTGGAAATTCAAATGTTCTACTTTTATCCACTCTGCTTGTTACATCCTCAAATAATTCCAATAAATTTGTCAAACACAATTTCCCTTTCACAAAACCATGTTGGCTTTGCTTGATTGTATTATGATTTTCTAACTGTCTTGCTACTATTTCCTTAATAATGGATCCAAGCATTTTTCCAGTGACAGATGTTAGACTAACTGGCCTATAGTTTCCAGCTTTCTGTCTCTCTCCTTTCTTAAATAGTCTTGTTATATTCATAGTCTTTCCATGGGACTTTCCTAGAACTTAGGGAGTTCTGGAAGATTGCAGCCAATCTACAACCTCTGCAGCCACTTCCCTTAATACCCAAGGTTGCAGGTAAACAGGTCTAGAGAATTTGCTTGCCTTTACTCTCACTAGTTTTCCTAATACATTTCTTCTACTGATTATGATTGTTTTAAGTTCCTCCTCCCTTTTGCACCCTTCTTTTCTATTGTCTTGGGATGTGTTTATGTCTTCTATTTGTGGAGAATGATTTAAAAAAAAACTTGTTCAAGATCTTAGCCACTTTTTTATTTACCATTATTGATTCCCCAGTGCCACACTCTAGGGGACAAACATTCCTTTTCACCATGCTACCTCTTTTTATATACTTGCAGAATCTTTAATTATCATAATATGCACAAGACTTAGGGTGTAAGATGCCTTGGAGATGTACAAGTTTAAATGGAAAAACTCACCATCAGGAAAGAAAAACCTATGATGATTTATATATGCACACCCGAGAGTGTATTAATAGCAGAGTCTTAGGGCTCTGCTGATTATATAAACTACTCCCATTTTGCTTTGTGATGCTGTCTGAATCATATGATTGACTTGCATCATTGTCCTTCCCTGCCAAGTATGTGTCATCCTGCACTTTTTGAAAAATGATAGAATATTACGGATGATTACTGTATTGGGCTTACACTCAAACTGATGTTTGTTTAGAAGTGCAAGATCTGTGTGGCCTTGGTTGTGTAAAGCACACTCCAGAGTCAAAATTAATCTTAACTTTTTAATTTGTGAAGACAGAAATAATGTTCTGTGAAAAGAAAATATACTGTAAAGCAATTTGGAACTCTCACTGGGCAGCAGAGAACCAGCAGCAGGTCCAAACTGATCAGAATATTAAAAACAGTAGATAGTTTGAAGTGTAATTATTAGTGTGACAATTGGCTTACATTAATACTGCAATGAAGTTACCACACTCCAGTGCCTGTTTGGGTACAGTGAGGAAGAATTTAGCATGGCCAATACACTTGACCTGCATGTCTTTCAGATTGTGGGAGGAAACTGGAGCACCCAGAGGAAACACACGGACACCGGGACAATGTGCAGACAGTGACCCAAGCCGGGAATCGAACCCGAGTCCCTGGCTCTGTGAGGCAGTAGTGCTAACCACGGTGCCACCGTGATGCAGGAGCAGGAGTAAGACATTCAGCCCCTCAAGTAGTCTGCCATTCAATCAGATCACAACTGATCTGATCATGGCAGACTATGTTTCAATAAGATTATCTCTCCATCCATTTAAAGAACTCACCGTTTAAAGAGCTCATTAGATTCTGCAAAATACAATTTAAAAAAGCCACTTTGAGTTTTCTAAACCTTGTGGAATTGAAAATGTTTTGCAACTGATTACAAACAAGTTAAAGGGATAATTAGGCTGTTTACACCAATGTATTATAGTTGACTCAAACACATTAGCTTAATTAGTAAATATTGTTTATGATTTTATATTCTTACATTGTAGTTAGAATATTGAATTAGCATTTAGAAGAGTACATTGTGCACTGAGTGATATACTTGTGCATCATTTTCTGACTAATGCAAGACAAACCTCATCTATTTGAATGTTGTAAACTTGGTAAATGACGACTTTTGTACTGGCATGGTGGATAATAGATAGTTGAGTGAGTTACAAGATGTAATGCAATCATTGGTTTCAGATGAAGTAGCTGATTTTATCTTAAATTCACTCTATAGTTAAATCAGGTAATGATTTTTCAATCCTCTAGTTTGTTTTCTTGTCATCGCAGGAGCTTTCTTGCTGACGTCAATAACACTTGGTGACGTGCAACAACTGGAGTTGTCAGTTTAATGATCTAGAACCCGAAGGCGTATTGGATCAGGAGACAAATGCCTTAGAATGACTAAATAAGAGACATCTTATGCTGAATATAGTATCCAGCTTTTTTAGTGTTTACAAATTCATAGACATAAATTAGTTTTTTTATTTAGTAATATGTGACAGTAAGTATCATTGCCTAGTAATGTTCAACTAACACTGGAAGTATTTATAAGGAGTAGGCCATTCAGCCCCTTGAACTGGTTCAGTCATTTAATTGGATTGTGGATGATTTATGTCTAAAAATTCATGTATCCACCTTAGTTCTATAACCTTCGCCTAACAAAAATCTATCAACCTCAGTCTTGAGAATTTTAATTGATTCCTAGTGCAACAGCTTTCGAGACAGAGGTAGTTCCAGATTTCTACTACTGTTTAAATGAAGAAGTGCTCTCGCATATCGTTCTTGAATGACTTGGCTCTAATTTTAAGATTGTCAATTGTACCACTACAAGAAATAAGGGACACAGATACGATCAAATCCTTTCCTCATTTAAATACCTCAAATAGATCACTCTTTTTTACTTGTTTTCTGTTACATTTGCCAATGTGAATATATATATATACAAGTTCTAGATTCGCCACCCAAGAGAAACATCTGCGTTTACCCGGTCTATTCCTTCAAGTATTTGTAAGTTTAATTGAGATCATCTCTCAATCTCCTAAACTCTAGTTTAGAGAATACAGGCCCAGTTTGCCCAAGCTCTCTTCATTACACACCCCCACCATTCACCAAGTCTGGTGAACCTTTGTTACATTTCCTTTATTGGCAATAATATATTTTCTGAGGTAAGGGGACCAAAACTGGTGAGAGTATTCGAGGTGTGGTCTAACCAAGTTCTTGTACAATTGAAACAAGACCTCACTATTCCTGTGTTCAAATTCTCCTGCAATAGAGGCTAATGCTCCATTTGCCTTCCTAATAGCTTGCTGCACCTGCATGTTAGCTTTCAGTGACTTATGGACAAGGATGTCAAGGACCCTTTGTAAATGTATGCTTTCCAATTTCTTAGCATTTAAGAAATTCTCTGAATATTTGTTCCTTCTATCAAAATGTATTACCTCACATTTTTCCGCATTATGTTCCATCTGCTATGTTCTTGCCTACTCACTAATTTTGCCCAAATCCTCCTATAGACCCTTTACATCTTCCTCTCAACACATATTCCCGCCTATTTTTGTAATGCCCGTGAACTTGGAAATATTACATTTGGCCCCCTCATCCAAATCAATAATATGTATTGTGAACAGCTGGGGCCCAAGTACTGATCTTTTGCAGTACTCAACTAGCTGCAGCCTGCCAATGCAAGAATGACCCTTTTATTCCTACTCTCTGTCTTTTTGCCTGTTAGCCAATCCTCAATCCATGGAATAGGAGGCAACATACTGCCATGTGCTTTCATTTGGCTAATTAACCCCCTGTGGAGACTTTATTGGAACCCTTCCGCAAGTCCAAATAAACCGTCCACTCTCTTTTACCAATTTTGTTAGTAATATCTTCAAAAAAAAACTCCAAGTTCATCAAACATGATTTCCCATTTGTAAATAAATCCATGTGCCCAATCAGATCATGATTGTCCAAATGTCTATTTATCACGTTAGTGATGTCACTGGAGAAGCTTGGCCTGGGGAAGGGCCAAGGAGGGGATGATTTGATTTGAGAGTTTTTGCGCAAGTTATTATGTGCATCGAAAGAAAGTACTGTTGGTCTATTAATCTGAATTAAATCTGAAAAGTTACCACATGTCCTTATTATTTTCACTCCCTAAACTGTCAGGTTTTTAATATAGTATACTTTGGTTATACAAGTTAATTTTTAACTAAATGTAATAAAAGTTATTCAAAACTTAAACAAACTACAATTATTAGTAAAAATTGAATTGTAGAATTTAAATTTGTGACTTGCCTTCCCACAGCTGAATTATAGTTTGTGGATTCATTCACAGATTTTCATTTCCTCTGCATTTTGGGAGCAGTTTTCCTCTACTTTCAGCCATTCCTAGATTCTGTTGATTGATCCGAGTTGTTTATTTTTAAAGCCCGGTTTAAGATTATGGCGTCAAGTCTTTGGCTTCTGGTTGATCCTTGCTCTCCACCTTGTCACTTCATTCCTGCTTATGACTCAAACTCTGTCCAGGTAACAGGATCACTGAAATGCTCTCTTCCCAGCCTAGTGGAAGTTGTCATTGGGCAACCTTGTATGTAGTCACTAGCCTATGTACTCACTGAGTAGAATTTACCCTGTTGCTCTACCATCTGCTGCTATCACTGCTGCTCATTTTGGCACAGCACAGGACTTATTTCTCCTGGGACATGCTGCTATGTAGAAAGGATATCCTGTGGGGCTGGTGTATCTGTCTTAGAAGAACAACAAAGTCTTAGCTCTTGTCTGGACGGTGAGATCAATGCTTGACATGTAAGGGGAAGTCATCAAGTTCATCTAATATCAATGTGTGTAACAGAGATCTTGGGAAGAAAACTGCTGCAATAATTTTATTCAATCTACTGTAATAACTTTAGTACCAAAAATGAATGGACATTGATTTAGGGTGGGAGAGGAGAAACTACTCTTAACATTAAGCATGAGTATGCTTCTTATATGAATTATATCAAACCATGTACTCTTATGAAGCAAAATTTAGACTTGCCAGCACTAACCATCATTTTACTTGTCCTTCTGCGCCGGCCCTTCAGCCTCAACTTTCTTCAGAATACAAAACATTCTTATGCTATCTGAATATGTGTCATGTATCAATATGTGCACATTTCAGTGGTTGCACTCATCGTTTTGATATGATGAGCTTGATTATATACCCATCTGGTGGTGGAGATGAAGGGTCTTTGATTTTATTGTTCAGGGCTAGCTACTCAACCCCTCTCTCTTTCGTACCCAGAGACCAATTTAGAGAAAGTTGAAGGAGAAGGGCAGCAAGATTGGAAAAATTAAGACAACAGTTTTCCATTTTGTATCCTGTCACTGGAACTGGTGATTACTTCAGCAGAGCTGTATTTGATACTTTCAACTCTTTAATCTGTTTTGGCCATCTTGAAAATCAAACCAGTTCCCTGATTTGTCAGTCTGTAATTCAGTTTAGTTAATTCATTTGTTTTAGGTTAGTTATTATTAAATAATTCACCCAATGGAGGTCCATTGAATGAAACAAAATATGGTGTTATTTAATGGTTACTTAATAATGCATTCACGTAAGTGGTCTATATGGAAATGCCACCCACAGTCACATGTAGAAACTGATTGGTAGGGGTCTAAAAGCCACCTCTGATGTTTGTTTACACAATAAATTAATAACTCAAATTGATCCTGCATTAGGAGGCTATCTGAAAGAGATTTCTTTCTTCCAATACACTTCTGTACGTCGGGACCAGAGCAAACTGAAAGGACATAGGAGCTTATCGTTACTATTGTTGCTATCTTTCTTATTAGTATTGCAAAGACTTAAATTGAATGCATTCCTCCACGAATTAAAACAAAATCTTTTATCTGTTCTTCCATTTCTTAGTTACCAACAAATGCTGCACAGAAACCTGGTTTACCTGGCCACAATAGCAGATTCCAATCAAAACATGCAGTCATTGCTACCTGCTGTAAGTAACACATGAGTGGCTGAAACGCTAGGGTCTAGTATGCTTTGTGAGTCAACAAAAGCTACAATTATGAATGAAATTTCTGGATCAATGTTTTACCTATTAACATTTAATTCCATCTCCACTCTGATTTGATTTATTATTGCCACATGCCTTAGCATACAGCGAAAAATATTGTTTCTTGTGCGCTGTACAGACAACGCATACCGTACACAGAGAAGGAAAGGAGAGAGTGCAGAATGTCGTGTTACAGTCATAGCTAGGGTGTGGAGAAAGATCAGCTCAATTTGAGGCAGGTCCATTCAAAAGTTTGATGGCAGCAGAGAAAAAGCTGTTTTTGAGTCGGTTGGTACGTGATCTCAGACTTTTGTATCTTAAATCACTATAGATCTGGCATATAGATATTTCTGGGAATTATGGTATACAACAGTAAATTTGGATAGTAATTAGCAAAGAGCAAAAATAAGAGAAATTTGCATTTATATAGCACCTTTCACAAATTTGGAATACAAAGCTAATCTCAGTGATGATGACACTGACAACTATCATTGATTGCTGTAAAAACCCATGCGGTTTAAACCCATTCATCTTCTGTAGTGAAGGAAATCTGGCATCCTTATCTAGTCTGGCCTACATGTGAGTCCAGAGCCACAGCAATGTGGTCGACTGTTAATTGTCCTCTGAAGTTATTTGATTTGAGTTAATTTATTATTGTCACATGTATTAGCATGCAATGAAAAGTATTGTTTCTTGTGCACTATAGAGTCAAAGCATGCCGTTCCTGGAGTTGGAAATGAGAGAGTGCAGAATGTCATATTGTAATCATAGCTAGGGTGTAGAGAAAGATCAAATTAGTGTGAGATAGGTCCATTCAAAAGTCTGATGGCAGCAGGGAGAAACTGTTCTTGAGTTGGTTTGTACATGACCTCAGACTTTTGTATCTTTATCCCGATGGAAGAAGGTGGAAGAGAGAATGTCCGGGATGCATGGGGTCCTTAATTATGCTGGCTGCTTTGCCGAGGCAATGGGAAATGTAGACAGAATCAGTGGATAAGGGGCTGGCTTGTGAGAGGGATTGGGCTACATTCATGACCCTTTGTAGTTTCTTGCAGTCTTGGGCAGAGCAGAAGCCAAACCAAGCTGTAATACAACCAGAAAGATTGCTTTCTATGGTACATCTATAAAAGTTGGCGAGGGATGTAGCTGACATTTGAGGTGGCACAGTAGCACAGTGGTTAGCACTGCTGCTTCACAGGGTCCTGGGTTCGATTCCTGGCTTGGGTCACTGTCTGTGTGGAGTTTGCACATTGTCCTCGTATCTACATGGGTTTCCTCCGGGTACTCCGCTTTCCTCCCACAGTCCAAAGATGTGCGGGTTAGGTTGATTGGCCATGCTAAGAAATTGCCCCTTGGTACCCAGGGATGCGTAGGTTAGAGGGATTAGTGAGTATAATAAGTAGAGATATGGGGGTGGGGCCTGGTTGGGATTGTGGTTGGTGCAGACTCGATGGGTCAAAGAGCCTCTTTCTGCACTGTAGGGTTCTATGATTCTATGACATGCCAAATTTCCTTAGCCTTCTGAGAAAGTAAATGGCCAGGCAACCCATACAGTTCAAGGGCAATTGGGATGGGCAATAAATGCTGGCCTTGCCAGTGATAAGGAAGAATAAATATTAAAAAAGTGGATGTAAAATATCTATAATACTTTTTCACCAGCTGTCCCAAAGCACTTGCAGCCAATGAAGTATTTATTGAAATGTGGTTACTGTTGTAATGTAGAAATGTGGCAGTCAGGTTATGTGCAGCAAGCGCACGAGCTGTAATATGATAATGACTTGACATTTTATTGTTGTATTCTTGATTGAGGACACTTGGGGCAACTCTCCCTATTTTCTTTGAAGTACTTTCTTGGGATATCATGGGGCAAATAGGATCAAAGGTTATGGGGGAAAAAGCAGGATTAGGCTATTGAGTTGGATGATCAGCCATGATCTTAATGAATCGCGGAGCAGGCTCGAAGGGCCAAATGGCCTCCTATCTTCTATGTTTCTAGATTTTGCATGCATCTTTTTAATGAAGATTTTGAATGTAGAAATGTGTGGCTGTAATCTGCTAACCAGATGCCAAAGTAGAATAAATTCAAAGTTGCTGCAAATAAAAATCAATTCTTTGTGGAAAGGTTTAATTGAATGCTTTTATTTCAAATTAAATAACACATTAAAAAAAATCGAAAATGATTAAAGAAAGAACTTGGATTTTTATAGCACGACCTCTGAATGCCAAAATATGCTTCAAAGCACATCTCAGAATCTACTGATGACCATGAAACCATTGTCGATTGTCGGAAAAATTCATTTTGTTCATTAATGCCCTTTAGGGAAAGAAATCTGCTATCCTTACCTGGTCTGGTTGGCATGTGACTCCAGACCCACTGCAATATGGTTAACTCAACTGTTCCACCTAGTACAACTAGGGACAGGCAACAATGCTGGCCAGCCAGTGATGCCAAGGTCCCACGAATGAATGAAAAAGAAGGCAGTGAAGTTCAGGCATTATTATAATGTACCAACTGATTTGTGCACAACAAGCTCCCACAAACACTAAATAAATAAATGACCAAATCTTATGCTTTTATTTAGTGGCTGAGGATTAGTGTTGGACAAATGAAACTGTGGGAACTTTTACATCTGCCCAGGAGAGTAGGTGGAGCCTCAGTTTAACATCTGAACCAAAAGTCTGTACCTATGATCATTCAGCAGTGTTAGCCTAGATTTTGTGCTCAAGTCTCTTGGCCTGGCGCTGACAACCACAACCCCTTCTGATTTAGAGCCAAAAGCCATGGCTGAAACATTTTCACGAAGTGGAACAACTTTGGCTTGGGGCAGGTTATCAAATTTCTTTTGTCCAGTTGCTCAATGAAGACATCAGATGTGCGGATTAGGTTGATTGGCCGTGCTAAATTGCCGCTTAGTGTCAGGAGATTGGTGGGGTAAATGTGTGGGATTACAGGGAGAGGGGATGGGTGGGATTATTGTTGGTGCGGGCTTGATGGACCAAATGACCCCCTTAATGATTCTACTCCCTACACCGGCCATTCAGTTGGCTGCTCTGAATGAAGTTTGCAATTTATGAAAAACCTGAGACTGTTTTATGGTGTGTTGTAAGCACTAGAAACTGCCTGGGTTAAGATGATCTCAATCCTTTTCTCATCTGCTAAAGTGAATGTTTCGGCTCATTGTGTTAAAAACTATTGCCCCACATTTTGCTACATGATGGTACTCACCGCTGATCTAGAAGAAAGTTGCTGAAAAATAAATAACAATCTACCTGGTGTTGGGTTGTAATTTTCAGATGATCAGTTGTGCTGAGGATTTTTAATGACCAGCAACGGTAATGTCATAAAGCAGGTGAAACAGCCAGTCACATCAAATAATTCTTATAGACAGCAAGCTAAAAAATAACAAGGAGGTTTTATTGTTTACTTTTTATAATTCTACAGAAATTGAAATAAAAATTGAGACATACTTATGGTGTTAAGATATATTATAATATATTAAGATTTATAATATTATGAATTATCATAAACTAAATAATATTTTAAAAATACATATGGTATGGAAAATTTAGCTTGGACTGGGGAAATTTAGCAGTCCACAAATATAGAATTAGATTTTCAGGGCTGGAGAGGTTGTTCAGAGTAATTATGAATAATGTAGCCCAAGGCAATAATCACCTACAAGTTGATAAATCGTGGAACTACTTGGTGTATAGATGTTTTAAGTTTATTTCTTAGTGTCACAAGTAGGCTTACATTAACGGTGCGATACACATCTGGGAAGGATGAAGCTAAGATCAGGCAGGGATGCAGCTGGTCCATTGCACATGGGGTGTGCTGATGCCTGTGATCATGGTTTTTCCTGTGCAAGGGTAGAGCAAGCGATCAGGGTAGCCAATGAGACTAAACCGAGGCTTTCCCTGATGCAATTATTTTCGAAGCCGTCTGGGCCTTCTGGCTAAGATGAAGTTCAGATCAAGGGGTGTAATGCCTCATCCTGTCAGCTTGGATCTTCTTTGATCAAGCCCAAAATGGGGTGTACATTCTTGTCTTGTCATCTTGGATCTGGTTTGTCCCTCATGAGAGTGGGGACTCTGATTGGACTTAATTGGCTTTTTTGATTAGGAATAAAGTTCCAAAAACACTGCAATGAAGTTACTGTGAAAATTCCCTGGTTGCCATACTCCAGCAGCACCTGTTCGGGTACACTGATGGAGTATTTAGCATGGCCAATGCTCGTAGCCAGCACATCTTTTGTATTGTGGGAGGAAACCGAAGCACCCGGAAGAAACCCACGCAGACATGGGGAGAACGTGCAGTCTCCGCACAGTCTGATCCTAATCACACTTGTATTTTCTAACAGGGTTACTGTCTTTTTATATCCTCCCCTAGCCAGTGACAGAGGCCAATTGTTTCATTCTTGCCACTCTCTTGGCTGAGACTAGCTAATCTGACATTGAGTGGGGGTGAGCCCTGAGACGTCCCTGGTTTACCTAGACTACACTACTTCATATGCTTACCAGTTGTTCTTGTGGTTTATAATTGGAGCAAGATTGAACATAGTGGCTGGAATTCTCCGGCCGTTCACGCCTGCGGGACTCCCGCTGGAATGGGGTGAATGGGAGTTGCCAGTGACAGTGACGGGACCAGAGAATTTTGTTGCCAGCAAACAATGTGCCACCTCCTGTCAGCGGAAACACATGGCTGGGAAGCCAGAGAATCTCACCCAATATGTAACGTATGAACATGTAATCTATTTCCAATAAACTTCAGTGCAGTAACTGAGGCACTGCTGCAGTGTTGGAAGTGCAACCTTGTTGGATGAGCTGATGCATTCTACCTGCTCAGGTTGTTGTAAGAATCACATGGCACTATTTAAAGATCACTAAAAGAATAACATTTCTCTTTCAACCACCTATCTTCAAAAGCTGCTCGTTCATTCATTTCCACTGTGTAGGACCCTGTTGTGCATTTGTCTACTTATAACCATGACTGCACTTTAGAAAATAAATCCTTTCAATGGGAAATATTTCAGGATGTCTTAAGAATGTTATACATTGCTATATAAATGCAAATTTGTTTTTCACATGCATGTAATATTTTGTTTCCTCTACTGTGAAATCATCTCCTCAGGGGAAGAACATCATAACTACTTCTAGAATAGAATAAGCGGTGATCTTTCAAGACACCGTAAGAGAACAACATCTCCTCTTTTGTTTTAAGAAAATAAGGACTTTGAGATCTTTAGAAGATTTGTCTTTAAAAATTCAATTACTAATTGTGGGTTTTCCTTTCCCTTCTGATGTTTCTTTTACTTAGCCACCGTCCCAAAATCTGTCAATGGGATCAGGAGGAATGAATCTCTCTGGATCAAATCAAGCCTTACATTCACAGAATGTTCCGAATGACACCATGGGGGGAGGTATTCCCCCTTCTTCACTGATGCAGAGCCAGATGAGCAATGGTAGGTTTTAACAATACTAACCTAAAGTGTATTCATTAGTGTCACAAGTAGACTTACATTAACACTGTAAAAATTCCATGGTTGCTACACTCCTGTTCAGGTACGCTGAGGGAGAATTTAGCACGGCCAATGCACCTAACCAGCTCATCTTTCTGACTGTGGGAGGAAACGGGAGCACCCGGAAGAAACCCACGCAGACATGGGGAGAATGTGCAGACTCTGCACAGGCAGTGCCCCAAGCCAGGAATCGGACCTTGTGCCAAATCCCTGGCACTGTGAGGCAGCAGTGCTAACCACAATGCCACCGTGCTGCCCCACCAGTGGTAACCTGTACTAGTGTTCCTTATTTAGTATAGAACAAAGTTAAGGATTGTAAACCTGAAAATGGCAGAATTCAAGCCAATTTTAAAAACAAAGAAACAAAGAACAACCCAGCACAGGAAACAGGCCCTCCAGCCCAACAAGCCCGCGCCGCCGCATCACCCTACACCTATTCTACCCTGCGTATCTACAAATAGAACCCCTGACTTAGCCAAATTTTAAGTTTGGCATATGGACTTAACATAAAAACACAACTCTACTTCATTGTAATGGTGTATGTTTCACAGGCTAGGGACCTATTTGGTACAGCTGGAAGTTTTGCTTCAGTTTAGTTAACTTAGGGTCCCTGACCCTGGTGCCTGCTGTTTGACACACACACACCTCCAAGGTGCTCATTCCGTTGAACAAAAAGGTTTGCATGTACAATTGTTTCCCACCTCAAACATTCTTGTTTAATCTTAGCGAGATTGTTGATATATATGATACCAGTTTTGTATTGATGGCCCGCCCTTTCACTGTATGCATTTTCAGACAATTTATCATCCTGCGACTGAGATAAAAGGAAGACTTGTCCCATGGGTTTCCGGGTTTTAAGTGAGGTGTCTGCCAAACTGTTGTACAACTCCACAGGTTTTCAGAACAAGTCACTGTGAATGAATCTGGCTCTGGTTCCTCTAGGTCCTTCTCATGTTTCAGTACAACAGTCAGGGCCAGTGACAATACCGAGTTCTTCAATGACTATGCCTGTAAACAACCACGGAAGTGCAGGCGGTTACAGTCACTCTGTGCCCTCGTCACAAGGCATGCAGATGCAGGGTCAGAGTCAGTCGATGGCAAATTATGGATCACGGACAAACATGAGCATGCAAACCAGTCAAGGTAAACTTCCACAAGTTGCCATGTAATATAATTGAAAGAAATAATTTCGATATTGATAATGTTTGCTATTCTGAGCTATCTGTATGAAATGTCTGTCAATTTATTTGGTTAAGTTTAGTTCTCCCTTGGGCAGAATGCACAGAAGAATCTCAATTTCTTAAAATGGCCACAAAGAGACTCCAGCTTCTGGATGAACGTTTTTCCAGTTTGTTTCTCTTGCCTGTGTAAACCTGCAATGTAGCAGTATCAGATTGCCAGATGCCCTAAAAGGACTTTAGAAGATTTTGACCTTTGAACTGAACCTCATGTCATTCAACAGTGAAGTGAGGTAGTTGGCTTCCTTCCTGACACGGGTCTTCTTCAGGGCAGCAATCATCATCTGATTGTCATTGCGCTGGAACTCTTTCACACCTTGTCGCTGCTCCGTGTTTGTTGCCAGTGCCTACCAGCCCGGCTTCTCCA
This sequence comes from Carcharhinus amblyrhynchos, assembly GCF_965287045.1. Classification (NCBI taxonomy): domain Eukaryota; kingdom Metazoa; phylum Chordata; class Chondrichthyes; order Carcharhiniformes; family Carcharhinidae; genus Carcharhinus; species Carcharhinus amblyrhynchos. The sequence continues at coordinate 14,355,461 of NC_137339.1, forward strand.
GGAATGTGGAATACAGAGACCCTCAGAGAACTCCACCATGGCACTGTAGCGTCGAGGGGAAGGCACTCTCCCCATCCCCCCCACCTTTACACCACAAGCTGCCGTATTGTGTGAATGGTGAGTGGATGAATGAATGGGTAGGTGAGTAAGGTCAGTGTGTAGAGTGGGTGAGGTAAGTGGGCGGGTGGGTAGGGTGGTAGGTGAGTGAAGTGGTACATGGGTGAGGCGATTGAACTTGTGAAATTGTCCCAGGGTGTTCCAAGATATGTAAATTAGGTGGATTGGCTATGGTAAATGTGAAGGGTTATGGGTGTCTGGATGGGATGCTGTTTTGGAGAGCCATTGCAGACGTAATGGGTCGCATTTCTGGAGAAGTCGGGCTTGGAAGCACAGCAACAAATGCGGAATGAAGGTGTGAAAGAGTTCCAGCAGAGTGACAGTCAGACGATGATTGTCGATAGCATCTTTCTACACTGCAGGGAATCAGTGGAATTCGATGAGCCTTAACCTTTGGAAGGGAAAATGAAATTGAGAATTTCTGGAATGAGAGGTGGAGAAATGAAAATGCATTCCTACAGTGGCACGAGTGGCAGGTTATGTTGCAGTATTGGTGCATGTGAACACTTAATGTACGTATTTAACCTGCTGCTCTGCGACCTTCAATCACACACTGAATCCTGGTGGTTGATGAGCTGGCTGATTCATTTTTAACTCATCCAAAATGGGATTAGCTTTGCAGCAGGCTGTCGATGCTTGTTAATCATTAGTTTATTTTGGCAGCATTAGGCACCTGTTGCTTTTATGCTGAAGTTAATGTATGTTCTCACCTTGTTGAAATGTAATGACTTTATTCCTTTTAATAGATGTTTAGTGACCCATTCAGTTTCAGCCAACTTTTAAGTGGAGCCAATGTTGGATTAAATTATACTGAAGGATATAGGAGCAGGATTAGGCCATTCGGCCCAGTGAGTCTGCTCCACCATTTGATCATGGCTGAGACGTTTCTCACCCCTATTCTCCCGCCTTTTCCCCGTAGCCTTTCATCCCCTTGCCAATCAACAACCAATCTATCTCTGTCTTAAATACAGTTCTGTTTTTTTTTGTTTTAGCATCAGAATTAGTGATATGATTTGCTGATCCGATTAAAATGTACAACATTGGCTGGGAAAATCTGCTAGAAATTCACGTTTTTTCTTGAGCACGGGGCAAAGAGATTTATTTCAACAAGAATTGCTCATTTCAGGCTATTTTTCAGTTCCCATGATGCACCAGCAAGCTGCGACCTCGCACTACAGCACACCGCAAGGAGGTGGCCAGCATTACCAGGGTCATTCAACCATGGGGATGATGGGACAGAGTAACCAAGGCAACAACATCATGGGGCAACGGCCAATGGGGCCTTATAGGTCATCACAACAAGGTACGAATCGCAGAGCATCACAATTTAAGCATAGCTTGACATGGTATTGTTGACATTTTTTCCTGTAGCCTACACTGCACTTTTCCCTCTTGACTCTGCCCTTAATGAAAGGAGTAAGTTGCTGTTCAAGAAATTCTGTTGTTTTCAGCCCGACACAGAATGCGGGATTTTACGGCCTGGCTCGTCCTGAGACCAATTGACCTTTCCAGTGTCTGCCTCTCACCTGCTCCAGTTCCTGTGGTGGGCAGGGTGGTAAAATTCCAGCTATTAACAAAATAAGAAGCTCTTTAGAAGCATCCAGTCGTTATTACACACGAAAGACAACTGTTCTTCCCTCGGTGATTTAAATATTAATTACTCTAGAGAAAAACCTACAAAGAACAAAATAATAGACAGTTATTTTAAGCAGTATCTTTTTGAGCTGTATGAGGTAATTAGTGGCATTGTCATGGGTAGATTGGGCACATGGGGTTGCAATGTTAAATTGCTTTACCTTCCTTGTCACATTTGAAGGCTAATGCTTAGCTCAATCATGCAGGGAAATAAATAAATCTGAGGTTACCTATTGCAAGTTTCTCTGATCGCTAACTGATCTCTGATCTAATTCTGATCCCTCTAGCCTCTCAAACAATCCCTTCAGGTTTACCTGTAAATTAGAATGTATTTTCTTAAGATTGTTACTTTGCAATTTGTATGTCACACAGGTATGTCTAGATTGTGTGATAGATGCTCTTAAAACCTCTTTTCCTGTTTTTACTTTGTTGTTGGACTTGTCTCTTTGGGGATGGGTGGTTGGGTGGAATGAAACTTCCAAAGTTTTATTTTACGTAGATTACCTCCTGTATCAACTTCGCGACATATAGATTAAAACTTTGATTTGTAGAATGGCCCACTTGATAGAGTTCTGAAATTTTGCAGCTTTAGAAGTTCCTTGGCCAAAACTCTGATTCCAGAAATCCTGTCCCTGAAACCGGTACCCACCATTTACCCATGAGAGGGAGGGTGGTAACAGGGGCGAATTGTAGTTTGCACATCTGTGGTTCACAGTGGCAACTATACATGTAAAAATATAGCTGCCTTCAAAAAGGTTAGTGGAATTTCCAAAACGTGACTTGTGGGTTTTAGATATTTTGAACAAAAGGTTTAAAAGCTGCTCGAGTTATTTGGAGAGGTCAGCAATTTTCTGGATACGTATACCCCAAATTATCAGGATTGTGAGTGTGAATTCTAACAAATTGTGGGGTGGACAATCCAAATGATATTCTTTTGACTGCTGTTTTGTCCATCACTACGCTGGATGTTGCTAACATAACCATTCAGGCATCAGTTTCTTGACAACCCAACATTTGGTCAGTTCCCAAATTCAATACTTGGAGAAATATTTAAGCATACTTTTCATTCTTCTAAGAGAAGAATACTCCATTCACATTAATATGCATGAGTACATTTTTTTTGCAGTAAACAAAAGCTGACTAAATTGTCCGAGTTCAGAAAATGACGCTAAAATTTGATCACCAATTTAGATCCTGCTGTTCCTTCCCTCCTCGTAGGTTCTTCTCAGCAATACATTGGACAGGAAGATTACTATGGTGAGCAATATGGACATGGCCAAGGACCCACAGATTCCATTAATCAACAATATTACCCTGATGGTACTTCATTTTTCCCTTAGACTGCCAGTCATATATGTAATATGAAATATTTATCTAATTGGACAAAGGTATTTAGTCACCAATAAATCAGCTCCTCTGCAATCTGCTAACTGGTGTATGTGGAAAATGCATAGTTCTAAAAGTCTGAGAGATTTTTATGCTTTAATGAGTTTTCTGATCTTGGGTTTCATTTCATTAGGGGAAGGCGATGGCCTAATCGGTAGACTATAAATCCAGAAACTCAGCTAATGTTCCAGGGACCCGGGTTCAAATCCCACCACGACAAATGGTGGAATTCGAATTCAATTAAAAAAAATCTGGAATTAAGAATCTACTGATGGCCATGAAACCATTGTTGGTTGTTAGAAAAACCCATCTGGGTTCACTAATGTCCTTTTGGGAAGAAAATCCTTACCTGGTCTGGCCTACATGTGACTCCAGAGCCACAGCAATATGATTGACTCTCAACTGCCCTCGGGCAATGCCCTCAGTTGACTGCACCATTTCAAGAAGGCAGCTTCTCCAGGGCAACTAGGGATGGGCAATAAACGTTGGCCAGTCATCGATGCCCACGTCCCATGAATTTTTAAAAATTGCGTTATCACCATTGTGAAATAAAAAAAGTTTCATTTTAAGTTTCAAGTTTTAAAGAAAATCTTTTACGACAGTAAGACATCTTCCCAGTATTTTGCGCAGATTTATTTTACATTAGCTTTGCATTTTCATAGTAACTTCATTGCAGTGTTAATGTAAGCCTACTTCAGTCAATAATAAATAAACTTATATGTGAAGTAAAATAGATTCCTTTTGCTTAAAGCACACAAGTTTTTTTTGTTGAATGGCAGAATTGCTGCATGTCCTCAAGCCTGATACTTTTCCAAAGCTTATCTCCCTGAAAGCTTTAACTTCCTGCATAAAACCTGCGAATAAATTAAAATTAAACTAGTTGTCTAGCATGCTTAAAGTGCGGATAATAAGACCCCACAGAAATAATAATGTAGCCCCCTCATACAAATTAGGAGCAGGAAGAGGCCATTCGGCCCCTCAAGCCTGCTTGGGCAGTCAATAAGATTTGATTGTGATCTCAAATCCACATTACTGCCTGCCCTCAATAACCTTTGACTCCCTGGGCAGTCTAGAATCTATCTATCTCGTCCTTAAAAATATTTAATGACCCTGCCTCTACTGCTGTCTGGGAAAGAAATTTCCAAAGATTCACTGAGAGAAAAAAAAATCTTCTCCCGAAATGGGATACCCCTTATTTAACTGAATCCTCTGGTTTTAGTCTCTCCCACAAGGGGAAACCTCCTTTCACCATTGGCCCTGTCAAGTCCTCTCAGGATCTTTTCTATTTCGATAACGTCATCCCTCATTTTTCTAAACTCTGGTGGATATAGACCCAAACAATCCAACCTTTCCTCATAATACAACCCTACGCTCACCACCCCCCATCCCGGGTATTAATTACGTGTATCTTCTCTGAACTGCTTCATTTATATCCGTTTTTTATACACAGTACTCCAGATGTGGGCTGGAATTTTACAACTGCTTTTGCTGGTGGGATTTTCTGGTCCTGCTGACAATGAAACCCCTGCCGCGGGTTCTCCGGTGGCGGGTAGTACATAGAATGGGAACTCCTATTGACATTGGCGGGATGCTGTGGCCCAGTGATGGATCACCTCTGTGATACACACCAAGGTGGGGGAGGGTCGTGAAAAATCCTGCCCACAATCTCACCAACTGCAACAAAACATCCCTATTTATATATTCCAATCCCCTTGCAATAAACAACAAAATTCTATCTGTCTTCCTAATCCTGCATTCCAGCCTTTTCTTATTCTTGTACCAGGACACCGAGATCCCTCATACCTCAGAGTTCTCCAGTCCCTTTCCATTTCAATAATACGCTGTTTTTCCATTCTCCCTGCCAAAATGTACAAGTTCACATTTTTCCAACATTATGCTCCATCTGCCAAATTTTTATCCACTCAGTTAACCTATCTCTGCTCCTTTGCAGACTTCTTGGCCAATACTTTCTGGTCCCGTCCGCCATGCGAATTGTAGTGGGCAGGACAGAAAATTTGGTGGCCCATTTAAAGATCCTTGGGTGGGAATTTCTGTCCTCGGAGATGGGCATGGCCAGAAAATCCTGTCCCTTATGTCCTATCTACAACTTACTTTCCTACCCATCTTTGTGTCATCAGCAAATTTAACAATCATATATCCAATCCTTTCATCCAGTCTCATTGATATGAATTGTAAGTAGTTGAGGCTCGAACACTGTTCCATCTGACACTGCACCCATCACATCTTGCCAACCTAAAAATAACCCATCTATGCCTACTCTGCTTCCTATTAGCCAACCAGGCCTCTATCCATGTAATATATTACCCCCTACACAATGAACTCTTATTTTGATGTGGCACCTTGTCAAATGCCTTCTGGAAATCTAAGCACGTCTACAGGTCCTCCTCTATCTATATTGCGTGATCCTGTATGTCTTTTGAACAGCTTTCACAACTTGTTCTGCAACCTTGAAAGATTTGTCTACTTGCACCTCTAAAGTTATAACATTTAGTTTAAATAACCTCTCTGCATCCTTCATACCAAAATGATTCACTCCACCCTTTTATGTTAAATTTCATTTGCTACATAACTGCCCTATTCATCAGTTTGTCCTTCCAAACTATCCCCCTTCCTGTTTACTACATTCCCAGTTTCCTGCTATTGCCAAGTTTGCAATTCTTCCCTGCATATCCATGCCTGAGTCTTTAATATAATCAAAAGCAGTGGGTCTGAATTTTTATTTTGCTAAATGAAGTGTATACACCAGAATTCTCCAGTCTAGCCCGCAGCTGGGAATCTCCAGTCCCGCTGCAGTGAATGGAATTTTGGCAGAGTGCCAAATTCTCCGTTTTCGCTGACTGCAGCAACAGGGCTGAACAAAATCAAAGAATCCGGCTGATAGTATTTAATAAGCTTATCTATTTCTGTTCAGACAGGCAGACGGCTAAAAGTAGCTGTTAACTTAATTGATTGAGGGCTGGATGGTCAACAGTGAGATCCCTCTTTCTGTGTAATTTCGAAATATCAGATAGTAAACTCTGTAATTAATGCTTGCATGCAAGTATATCACGATCAAAGAAGTCTCAAGGCTGTTTCAACGTGATTTTTGGTGGCGTAATTCTATTTTGCCTTAAGCTGATTTTAGATGGATGATTTAGAAAGCTGCTTTGTCCAAAGACTATTTAAAATGATTCTCATGTAATGTAGCACTGTTCAACAGTGTAAAATGATCCATTTCATTATTTTTTTTTCTTGCATTATGCACTCTAGGTCACAGTGAATATGCATATCAGCAATCATCATATGCAGAGCAAGGTTATGAGAGGTCATTTGAGGAATCCTCGCAGCATTACTATGAAGGAGGTAATGTAAATGAATGTATGTGATACTGCAGATGAAACATTAATCCAATGTAAAGCCACAACTCTAATACTAGATTTAATATATCACGTTTACACTGGGGTTAACGGACTCTTTTTCACGCTACCAGTTTTTACGAAGATTCATTGATTTATCACACATTGAGGGACTGGATTTGAGAACATAAGAACATAAGAAATAGGAGCAGGAGTAGGCCATCTAGCCCCTCGAGCCTGCCCCGCCATTCAATAAGATCATGGCTGATCTGTCGTGGCTCAGTTCCACATTCCCGCCCTTTCCCCATAACCCTTAATCCCCTTGCCTATCAAAAACCTATCAACCCGCGTCTTAAAAATATTTAGCGAGGCAGCCTCCACCACTTCAACGGGCAGAGAATTCCAGAGATTCACCACCCTATGAATGAAGAAGTTCCTCCTCAACTCCGTTCTAAACCACCCCCCCTTTATCCTGAGGCTGTGCCCTCTAGTCCTACTGTCCTTTCTGAGCGGGAAGAGCCTCTCCACCTCTATCCTATCCATCCCATTCAACATCTTATACGTCTCAATGAGATCTCCCCTTATTCTTCTAAACTCTAACGAGTACAAGCCTAGTTTATTCAGCCTCTCCTCATAGTTCAACCCCCTCAACTCCGGAATCAGCCTAGTAAACCTCCTCTGCACTCCCAAGGCCAAGATATCCTTGTGTAAGTGCGGCGACCAAAACTGCACACAGTACTCCAGCTGCGGCCTCACCAGTGCCCTATACAGCTGCAGCAAGACCTCCCTACTTTTATATTCAATCGCCCTTGCTATGAAGGCCAGCATCCTTATCTCATGGCTGTACTATGCAATGAATTTGTAAAGTAAAGTTTCTTAACTGTTTTGTAAGTGGAACAGAGTCAGATCTGTAAAAAGCAACATACAGGCTGATTTCTACCTAAGATTTTTGCCTCATGCCAAAATTCCTGATATTCTGTTCTTTCAGAGCAGGTGGCCTTCACCACCAGGAGAGATGAAAGATCAGAAGAGATGTTGCTTTGTTTTGCCCTTAGCACCAGATTCACATCATTGTTGACTTAGATGCTGTGATGGGACTGTGGGTTTGTTTTGTTGTTGGATGCAGTATTTGGTGATCTAAATAGCCTTCTTTGGCTACATCTATCTTGAGTTTAAATTTTTTTAAGTTCATTTATTATTGTCACAAATAGGCTTACATTAACACTGCAATGAAGTTACTGTGAAAATCCCCTAATCGCCACACTCCGGGCGCCTGTTTAGGTACGCTAAGGGAGAATTTAGCATGGTCAATGTACCCTAACCAGCATGTCTTTTAGACTTGGGAGGAAACTGGAGCACCCAGAGAAAACCCATGCAGATACAGAGAGAAAGTGCACACTCTGCAAAGGAAGGGAATTGGACCCAGGTCTCTGGAGCTGTGAGGCAGCAGTGCTAACCACTGTGCCACTGTGCTGTCCACAATGAAATTGCGTAGTGATTTTTAGATAGCATTTTGAGGATAGTAAAAAAAATCAGAACTTTTTTTTTTACCCATTCTCTGGCATTGCTGGCAAGCCCATCCCACTTTCTAAAAAAAGGACGCGGTCAAATAAGATGTTAGGAGGGGTGACCTGAAGCTTGGTAAAATAGATGAGTTTTCAGCAGGGGAGGGACAGAGTATTTTAGGCAGGAGTTTCCATATCATGGGGCCTCAATGGCTGAAAGCTTTGTGCCTAATTATGGGACAAAGGAAAGGGGAATGAGGTCTAAATCACATGGACTGAGAGTTTGAAGAAGGGGGTTATGCAACTAGGGCTGGTGAGGGCAAGGATAAATCTTACTGAAGTTTATAAAGATGGTGAACGGGAAGCAACCAAGAACCGTTAGATTCTGAAGGTTTATTACCAGCATCGATAAGGGCCTGATGATGAATAGGTTAAGACATAGATAGAATTGGGTCATTGTTAGGATAGTGCAAGTAAACAATCTTTGTAATTGAGAGAACAGTGGGCAGAAAACTGTGGTTAGGGTTGAATATAATAGCACAACTTAATGGATGGAGTCTTTGTGAAGGGTACTGTTTTCTAGAAGAAATGAAATCAACTGGGGGAGGGTTGATGGAAAGGGAAGAGCAATTTCATTTGACTTTTTCCTTTTGCACATTTTCTAAATTTGCTGATATGGGGCTGAATTTTATGTTGCCAGTGTGGGCATGTATTCGCTGGGGTCTGTGTAAAATAAGCTCACCTCTCACCCACTCCTGAGCTGACTGCTATAATATACCAATTCCACAATTGAGCAAATGCTCCATTCTCAGCCACTTTATCCCACATCCTGTGTATTACAGCCTTGGGGAAGGTTTCTTCCAGATGTGTTGGCTTCTGGCCGACTTTCCTTCCAGGGAAGTATCTGGGGAGGAGGTGTGCAGTCTGGCATCCTCAGCAACCCCCCCTACCCCCCACCCACCCACCAATGTTCTCCCCAACTATAAAATCCAGATCCTGCCAGCTGAATGTGATCAACTAACTGGGACAATATTAACCAAAGCTGGCAGCATTCAGCAATGTTACAATGAGCAGCAACTGAACTGTTTGAGAAGTCAAGGTGTTTGGGGGGGTGGTCGGGAGCAGTGGTTGGAGTAATGGTGGGAGGGAAGAGGGATACTGACTGGATAATTAAGCGGGATCAGGACATTGACCTCTCACTTCTGGATCAGAATTTGGAACTGGATTGGATTGATGTCACCCAGGCTAATGGGATGAAGGTGTTTTGTGTCCATCAACTATTAAGGTGAAAATTGAAAGTTTGTTTATTAGTCACATGTAGGCTTACATTAACACTGCAATAAAGTTACTGTGAAAATCCCCTAGTTGCCACACTCTGGTGCCTGTTCGGGTACACAGAGAGAGAATTTAGCATGAACAATGTAGCTAACCAGCATGTCTTTTGGACTGTGGGAAGAAACTGGAGCACCCGGAGGAAACCCACACAGACACAAGGAGAATGTGTATACTTCACACAGACAGTGACCCTAAGGTGAAAATGCAGTTGAGTGTTTTAGTGGTCAGAATTGCAATTGTCACCCATAATTTAATGCTAATAGACATTAAAAACGAGATTTTTAAATAATCCAAAATGCATTGCATTGTGAAGAGTTAAAATTGAGCCTGGGGCCCAAGAAAATGGTAAAAATTCAAACTGGTGCATTAGTGATTGTTGTTGATGCCCTGTTGGATCATTGCAAAGAAAACATCAGTGCATATCTTATCCGTGTGCTACATATCAATGAATACTGAAAGTGATTCATTCCACAGCTGAGACCAGTGCTGACCTTACTTGAATTGCCAGAAAGCAACACCCTCAAACAGGATCACTGGTAATTGGGATCCGCAATATCTGCAATGTTGTACCACAGAATTACCTTGGGCTTGGCCCAAGAATGAAAATGTCCTGAATTGCAGGAGAACTTGAAGGACCGTGCATTGGGTTCTTTGAGAGTAAGGACAATATGTCTGATGGCCTGTTTCATCATTTAACTTTAGGAAACTCCCAGTACACCCAACAGCAGACTGCTTACCAGCAGGGACCAGCCCAGCAGCAAAGTTACTCCCAGCAGCAATACCCCAGCCAGCAGAGTTACCCGGGACAGCAACAAGGATATGGTGAGAGCAAGAATAAAAGCCAATAATCAATTGTCAATATTTAATTTGTAGTTAAATGATGATGTTCTAACTGACCTTTCATCACTCCATAATTCCCAACAAAAAAAAGTAAACTAGGCAGCTGTTGGGATCTGTTCAGCAACTACCATACTGGCTGGATCTAATAACCATGCATTTTAAGGATGCAATTTGCTAGTCCGACATAACAGATTGCAACACACAGCTGGCAAAATTGCATTGTACTGCTAGCAATATCTTGGCCTGAATTCTCCAGTCTTGCATACCCCTGGCACTCAGCCAAATCTATGTTCACAGCAGCGGGACTGGATAATCCCAGCCCTGGGCGAGGTTGGAGAATTCTGGCCCTTGTCTGAGCTTAACAACACGTTTATCTGGTGCTCTAATGCATTTCATTCATGGATTATTTTGTTGCAATTGTGAAGATACTGTGCTTTTAAGACTTGTATTTTAATCATGTTTGTTTGCAGGCATTTCAAGCAGCTCCTAGCATTTTATTGGCACTATTTTGTCTGTAACCGGTGTCCTCTAATTGTTACTGAAGTAATATAATGGATATCATGTTGATTTAAATCTGGACTAACGCAGGGTCCCGTGGATTTTAATGATCTATGGGATTGCTCAGTGGAGTTTTATTGACAGTTGATGTCATGTGGCTAGGGACAGCTATGCTTCACGGAAAGTCCAAGCTTTTAGTTTTGCTTTTCAAGAGTAGCTTGAAGTGGAGAACAGCAACGGTGCTTTTCTCCTCTCTCTCTGGAGTTGGAGTTTTAGTTTCAATTTAGTTGCTGTTAGAAGCTGATGGAAGTAGGTAGTGTGTTTCTGATGCTTTCTCTCCAGAGGCTTTTTGGAAAGTTCTAAGACTGGAAAGCCTCTAATATTTAATCCAACATTCAAAAGACCAGTTGATAGCAGGTGTTAAAAAGCTGACGATCCAGCATCACATGAGCATACTTGCTTTTTGCACCAAGTCTAGAAAGGGGTGTATGTTTGTGGGATATTATTTGACTTGGAACATCATAGATAGCTAGCTGTTAAGGTCTATATTATATCACGTTTGATTCTTGTAATAGGTAAAAGTTACACTAATTCATTTTCTTATATTTTAACTGTGTTCATAATAAACTTTGTTTCATGAAAGCTTCCTAATGGACCGCTTGAATCAATCCTGGACTGAAAACCTTGTGCTCTCCCATGCCAAATTCAAATGTAAAATCTTATAGTCTATGCTATCTTCGTAAAACATCTTGGAAGTTTTTGGCCTGGGTCTTAATACAACATTCATGTTTGCACATCTGAACTTGCAAACATTAACATCAAATTCGCAGCTTAATGAAGTCTACTACTCTCTCTCGTCTTGCTGTTCCCCCTGCCCTCCCTCTCTGCTCCCTAAGACCAAGCCACACAGATAACATGGAAAAATGATATAATCATTCACTGTCAGATTTGATTGGGCCACATGAAGTTTAATCGAGTCCTGCGCTTGTTTGCAAAAACTGTTCACTATTCCAGGGTCATCGTGAAATGCAGGAGCAACCCTCAACTTCTATTCTCCACTACAAACTATCTTCTTGAATCCCTCTTCCTTGTCCTCTTCACCCTCACTTCCAACAGCAAGAATGAGGGAATTCAAAGATTGAGACCATTCAATCTTCGTCTCTGTCATTTCCCACCCTTCTACAAGCCCACTTGGGCCATTGAGCTGCAACTGAAGGAAGGGATGCAAGTAACATGTCAATTATATCAAGAGCCACGCAATGAACTGTTATGTGAAGCTCATAACCAGATCTCTACTTCCAGCTATTATCAGATTACATGTATCAACTGAGATTTATCAATTGGACTTCAGTTTAGATGACTGAAAGAGGATTGGAAGGTTCATAATTGTAAGGACAAAAAAAAAGCAAAAGTTTTTGAAACACTGGACTAGAAGTTGGCAACAATAAAAATGATTTCCCATGGGAAAATGTCTTGACTTTTAAGTTTATCATAAACTGCAGTTGTTCTAGTTGATTTCTCTTTTGAAAAAAATGCCTAAAATTTACACTTTAACACACCACTAAGCTAAACGCTGCTATTGAAAATTGATGCCTCTCACCAATTTTTCAGCACCATTGGTGGGTATATTCAGGTTTGTGTGCATCGAGGTTTGAGTATGATGTGGAAATAGCAACACTTGGGGTGGAATTGTTGACTGCTAAATTGCCCTTAGTGTCAGGGGAACTAGCAGGGTAAGTACATGGGTTACATGGATAGGACCTGGGTGGGATTGTTGTTGGTGTAGGCTCGGTGGGCCGAATGGCCTCCTTCTACACTGTAGGAATTCTATGATTCTTTGAATTTTCCCATCTGGGACTAAGTCCCTTGGCGGGGGTAGGACTCCATTGTGGAGGCTGGTGGGAAAACAAGCTATATCTTCTGACCCAACATCTAAATATGCAACCAGGTGTTTTGTGCCATATTCAATGATAGGGAAGGCCTCATGGCGCATAGCTTGCCTTAGTATCCAGGTGCCACATTGATCCCCTGTTGAAGAAATAAAATGGACCTACTGAAAATGAAGATGGGTCTCCAGGAACACTCTTGTTGGACCTCCTCAATGACAATGAATCTGGAAGATCCACCCGTAGATGCTTTCTCCCCCCCCCAGCCCACTGCTGTTGTGTTCTAGGGTCCAGGGTTGCTGGCAGCCACCATTCCAAGCTCTGGCACAATGGCACTGTTTAGGTGAGTCCTGGTATCTGTGTGCCATTTTGTACCAGCATATTTTACCATTGGTGTCGTGGAGAATCGGAGGTGGGTGGAAGATTCTGGTTGGGTCTTCATCTGCATCTGATTAGTGGGATGTGTCACTTTCATGCCAACCTCCAGCAGCTTTCCCAGTTTGCCAAGGCAGAAACCAGCAGAAGATACCGCAGGAAATTCACACTGAGTTGAAACAGTTATTTGTTGTTGCACTCCTGCCAGTTCCACCCTAATGAATCCGCCAGTGGGGTCAAGGGAGAATTCCGCTCTTGAATTCTGTTCAAACTTTAGTGACATTAAATTGATTTGATTTATTATTGTCACATGTATTAGCATATAGTGAAAAGTATTGCTTCTTGCGCTCTATACAGAGCATACTGTTCATAGAGTAGGAAATGAGAGAGTGCAGAATGTACTGTTACATTTATAGCTGGGGTGTAGAGGAAGATTAACTTAACGCAAGGTAGGTCCATTAGAAGTCTGATGGAAAAGAGTTAGAATGAAGTTTTGGAAGCATAGAACGAGAGTAAAAGAAGAATTAGAAGGTATGGGCACAGCTTGCAAGAAGTCGCCTTGCTCCGGCGCCATCTTGGATATTTAACCTGATCAGGATGTAATTGTCAACTGGTCTTGGGTACTTTCATATTCATAACTGATAAATTATAGGCTCAAGGTACAAACTTAGCGAAAAGGGATAGTTTAAATAAACCAGTTGTCTACTATTTCCAGAGATTTCAGGCATTTATTGACAAGGTTTGGGAGATGGGTTAAAAAGATGATGTCAATTTTTTTATAACTTAGAGGTTTGCAGTAGTTTTCTGTATAAATTATACTCCACAGGTTGTTGAAAATATGTCCATCCATGCAGCAAATATTTTCTGAGACAAAATGCTCATAATGAGACTTAGCGCACTACAGGCGATTGAGCTTCATTGCTAAGTACATTTTTATCTCCTAACCCCTGAGTTTAAGATAACATTGCAAACGGCACCTCATTTCAAATGTTGATATATCTGCATGACTCAGTGACACACCACATGATGTTGCCATTCAAAGCCATCGGAAACTTCTATATGGTACCTGTTGCAGTTTCTCACACCCACTTGAGACTCTTGTGGATACCGTGTAAGAATCCAAACATGTTACAGTGGTACATTTTAAGATTATTTTTCATTTCAGTTAGCATGGTGTATTCCTTTTAAAAATGTAGCTCTACGTTTCTATTGATTTCTGAATCTTAAAAGAAGAATAAAGATGATGTCATGTCATGCGTCTTGTTAAAACCATGCTTTAAAATTCCAGGTCCAACCCAGGGAACTGCTTCTCAGTATCCAGGCTACCAACAGGGACAGGGACAGCAATATGGAAGTTACAGAACTGCTCAGCCAGGGCCTTCAGCTCAACAACAGAGGCCTTATGGATATGAACAGGCAAGATAGATCATCCTGTGATTTACTTCATTGCACAACTTTTTAAAAGTATTTAAGAAAATAATCATTTTGGCATTTCTTACATTGCAATAGTGACTACACTTCAAAAGTATCTCATCGGCTGTAATATGCTTTGAGACAACTGGTGGTCTTGTAAAGCGATATATAAATGCGAGATTTTATATTTAGGGCAAAGCAAATCATTTTAGTTTCACGAGTATACCCCCCACCCCACCCCAAGAGATTATCTCTGCAAAACTTTTGGCTGTTTTCAAAACCAAGCAAATAAATTCTTCACAAAAATAGGGTTACGCATGAGTCGTTCTGTAACAGTTTAATGAGTTTCATGCTATAAGATCCAACAAGAGGTACCATTTAATACAATTTGTGATGATTAAAAAATAAAGTCTTGGTTTTGAAAAGCTGTGGGTGGGGAGAGGGAAGCAAAAGCGACTACTGTCCAATGTTGCTCCTTGAAATTTATAAAATCAAATTCCAATCATCGTTCCAATTGTCAACTACATGTCCATTTCTAAAATGTGGGCTGGAATTCTCTGACCGTTCACGCCAGTGGGGTTTTCCAGTCCCGCCGGGAGCGCACCTCCACCCGCAGTTTCCCATCAGGGTGGGGTGACGTCAGTGGGATTTTCCATTGACAGCGGCAGGACCAGAAAATGCAACCGCTAGTGAACAACACACCACCTCCTGCTAGTGGGAACAAGGTGGCTGGGAAGTGGGAGAATCTCACCCATGGTGTTTTTAGTGCATTACTTTGAAAAAAAGAGTTGACTGTGTCCTTTGGTGTACTATTGCCAGGTTTTCTTGCTGACTATTCTTTTAAGCTAGGAGGTTTACTTTTTCTTCATCTTTACACATCCGCACATTAATAGTTGATGCTTGAAATCATTGAATTATGCAAAGACGATGGATACATTTATGTGTTTTTAACTTAACAACAGTAAAGAAAGGGCAAAGACAAATGATGCTGCCAATGAGCAGACTTCCTCTATATTTGGGTTCACAAATATATAGGAAGCTGAAATATATTTAAATGTGACGATCAGGTGACACGCATTTCAGAAGCCTAGATTTTATGATGATAGAACGGTAGCAGCCAGCATAGCTTTGGGGTTCCAAGAAAGAATGAAATAATTGGGAGAGTGTGTCTTTATTTCCATACAAGAGTGGAGGATGGAGCAGTGCATGCAGGACATGCCATCGAGGGCTTGAGGGAGCGCAGAGTAGAAAGTTAAGGAGTGCAGTGACGTTAGCTTATTTTTAATTGATTGGAGGAAGATAAAGAGGTGAGAATCTAGATGTGGATATCTGTCTATCAAGCAAATAAGGTTGAATTTTCCTGTGAGAACGTGCACATTGGGGTCGAGGCCTGGCCTGGCATTAGTTGGGCAAGCAATTTGGCACAGCCGGCCTCAGTGCTGGTCTGTGGTCACAGTGCTGGCCTTGACCTATGTTTAATGAGGACAGCTCAAGGTCCAATTAGCTGCCTTCCGCTAGCAAGCAGTGGACAGCCATTTGAGACCAATTATTGTTAATTAATGAACCTATTAAACCCTGGTTTCCATGCCAACAGGAATTTCTGGTTAGCAATGAATGTGTTGGGCTCAGGGTGGTAGCGGGTGTGGGAGGACTGATAGATCTCATGAAGGATTGTCTCAGTTGGACCCAAACTGTCGCAGGTGGGCCATAGTTAAGGCCACTCTCTCCCCTGTGGACGGATTGTCGCTCCAAGATAAGCTCCAGGCAACTGTGGGTTTTTTTTCCTGAAACATAAAAATAAACTCATCTATTTTACATCCCTTACCGTGTACATATTCACATCAGTGACTCCCATTCAGCCTGTGGGGTTGCCAACCTCTGGGTATTGAAATGTCTTCCATTTGCCCTTCACCATCAGGAATTTGCCCAAATTTCCCTAATTGGAGGGTGAGCCGGCTCCCTGGCATTTAATTAGCTGGCGCATTGAAGATTGCGGTGGTGATCTGATTGGCAGTCCTAAAAAAGTGCTTGTTCAGAAGATCAAGGATGCCTGGTGTCATCTCCCTCCTTAGTTCAGTGATGGTTTTTTTTAGTCACCAATTTAGTAATGTGTAAATGACATCTTGGTAACAGGACTATTTTGTTCTTCTCTCCTAACCTGTAATATTTTCGAAGTTTGTACTGCTGTTAGAGGAAGGACAACTAAGAAAGAAGCCAGGAGGTGGTTTGGTGTTGGTGAGGTGGGGAGAATCTGATTTGTTCATTGAAAGGTAGACTATCTGCCTGACTCTCCCTCCGTCAATCTCTGTTGGCTTGTTTTGCCACTTGGCTCATTCAGAGCCAAGAACATTTTGGAGTTTCTGTCCTCTTTTAAACGCCAATTTTAGATGTTGAAGTGGGTACCATGCAGAAACACCATGCCCACAGTGATGGGCTCACTCTGAAGAGTAGAGATACAGTTGGGAAATCACCCTATATGTATCACTGTCCTCAACCCTGGATAATATGTTGGGGTTATGGTGGGATTAGACTGGTGGACAGAAGGCCCGCTCTGTGACATTGTGATTAACAATTTTAAGGTAATTTTTTTTAGTGCTTGCTATTTCTTACATTCTTGAGCAACACACAGAAGAGGCATTGGAAGAACCTACATAAAAAAGGAACAGTATTTTAAGTCTTGGCAGACATGTGTCTTGCCAAGAGTTAACAAGGCAAAAGGATATATTTGACATATAAAAAAAGAAAGCTGAGCAGCATGGTGGCACAGTGGTTAGCACTGCTGCCTCACAGCACCAGAGACCTGGGTTCAATTCCCGGCTTGGGTTACTGTCTGTGCGGAGTCTGCACATTCTCCCCCTGTTTGCATGGGCTTCACCCGCGTGCACCGGTTTCCTCCCACAGTCCAAAAGATGCGCTGGTTAGGTGCATTGGCCATGCTAAATTCTCCCTCAGTGTACCCGAACGTGTGCTGGACTGTGGCGACTAGGGGATTTTCACAGTAACTTCACTGCAGTGTTAATATAAGCCTACTTGTGACACTAATAAATAAACTTGAAACTTTCATTTGATGCTAGGATCGCATTGGAGATGGTTGTGTCTGTTTGCAACGCAAGTGGGTCGGACCAGACTTCTGATTGCCCCTCTTGGAGGATAAGACATTCTCAACAGCATGTTTGCAATGTATAATTTGATCCAGTTGTTGTCAGGCAGGTTACCGGGTTCAGACAAGGCATGATGCTAATCCTTTCAGACAATGCACAGCACTTGCCCTACTGAGTCCTGATAGGAAGAAGTATGATGTGGAGTTGCTGGCAATGGACTGGGGTAAACACTTTAAGAAGTCTCACAACAGCAGGTTAAAGTCCAACAGGTTATTTGATAGTAAACACCACTAGCTTGCCCCGAATCACTCACATGACGAAGGGGCAAAGCTCTGAAAGCTAGTGGCATTTGCTACCAAATAAACCTGTTGGACTTTAATTTGGTGTTGTGAGACTTCTTACTGAGGAAGAAGTATGACCATGGAAGGAGTTCAACACAAGAATGAGAGTTTTAAAATTAAGTTGTAGGCCAACCATGAGCCAGTGTTGCTTAGTGAGTGTCGGGGTGACGGGCAAATGAAACATGCTAAGGGTTAGAGTGTGTGCAGCAGCAGTTTCAATGAGCTTCAACAAGGATGTAAGATGGGAGGTTGAGCAAAAGAACACTGGAAGAATTGAATTGGGCAAGTAACCAACAAATGTTGTGCATATTGTTAGGACCAAGTTATTCAAGGCCAGGTCGTTAAGTGTCTTTAAGACAGAGATAGGTTGGTTCTTGATTAATAAGGGGATCAGCGGTTATGGAGAAACGGTAGGAGAATGGAGATGAGAAAAATGTCAGCAATGATTGAATGGTGGAGCAGACTCAATGGGCCAAGTGGCTTAATTCTGCTCCTATGCCTTATTCCCAGGATATAGGCAAGGCCAGGATTTATTGCCCATTCCTAAATGTTCTGTAGAAGGTGATAATGAGTTATTTTCTTGAACCACTCCAATCATGTGGTGAAGATACTCTCTCGATAATATTAGGTAGGAAGTTCCAGGATTTTGACCCAGTGATGAAGGAATGGTGACATATGCAAAAGTCAGGATTGTTTTGATCCTGTAGAGCCCAAAACTTTTCAAAGGAAATTCAAATTTCCACGAATGACTGAAAGGATCACAATTTCAGGTTGTAAGACTGTTACTGTAACAAATAAGTTAAAAGCAAAATTGACTGAACATTTTTTTTCCAGTAGGCAACTTACACTCTAAATTAAAGAAGTGATACCTTCTTTAACTTTCAAAATGTTCCCCACCATTGTCATACTAAGTGGACACTTAATTCTCCTAATTTGTCCAATGTTATTCTCTCCATTTTTCTTTCCCAACTGGCTAACCTCTGCTCTCTTAACTGTCTTTCACATTGAGAGATGAATTGTGGGTGCCTTTCGCTAGCCAAAGCTAACTGAATCTTCCAGTTTTGTTGAAACCCTCATGAACTTGTTTCTTTATTGCAAATGTGAACTCCCACCCATAGCCTGCATGGTGAACAATAAAGACTCTACTCTCGCTCTCCCTCGGGTTCTTTCTGTATGGTTCAACAATATTTTAGGAAAATCTGCAGTCTGATCCTATAATGGCTTTCTATGTACTCTTCCCCTCTCGAAGCCAATCTCCATGGCAATTTAAATCACATAGGCCTTGTATCTAGATGGAAGTGCGAATTATCTACCCTTTGGATCTTGCAACTATATTCTAGCTTGAAATTAAATTGACAGTTAAAGTATGCAAAACTTGTCATTTCTAACTTTGCCCTGTGACTTGGAAACTGATAGTTTATCTGCCATCAGCACAAATGCTCAGGTCATTTTTACGCATGTAAATATCTTGCATCTCCTTCCAAATAAGATAACCTGGTCCCCCACTTTAAACTGAAACAACCAAGCTACCCAAGTTTGTTGTTGGATAGAATTCAGAGCAAGCCACTGAGCCCCCTTCATTCCTCCATCTTACTCTAAGTTAAAAGAGACAATGCTGAACCATAGCAATCTTATAAACTTTACATTTCATAGAATCCTTACAATGTAGAAAGAGGCCATTTGGCCCACCAAGTCTGCACTGACCACAAACCCACCCAGGTCCTACTCCCTTATCCCTACATATTTACCCACTAATCCCTCTAACCTACGCATCTCAGGACACTAAGGGGCAATTTTAGCATGGCCAATCAACCTAATCTGCATATCTTTGGACTGTGGGAGGAAACTCATGTAGATACAAGGAGAATGTCTGTGTGGAGTTTGCACAATGACTCAAGCCGGGAATTGAACCCAGGTCCCTGGAGCTATGAAGCAGCAGTGATAACCACTGTGCTACCGTGCCACCCCATTTGTAACAGGATGCTGTGTAACTTGGAGGGGAACTCGGAATTAATAGTGTTCCCATGTGTCTGTTGCCCTTGTACTTCTAGGTGGTAGATTTTGTGGGTTTGGGGAGTGCTGTTGAAGTAGGCTTGGAAAGTTTACTGCTGTAGTTATCTTGTAGTTATTACATAATCCAGCCATAATGTGCATGGTGGAGGGAAGTTGTTGATAGGGTGCCAATCAAAGAGTTGTCCTAGTGGGTGCTGAGCTTCTTGAATGTTGCTAGAGTTACAAGCAACCAGAGAGTAGTCCATCACACACTTAACCTGCACCTTGTAGATGGTGGACAGACTTTGGGGAGTCAGAAGGTGAGTCACTCAAGACAGAATGCACACCCTCTGACCTGCTCTTGTAGCCTTAGTATTTATGTAGCTAATCCAGTTAAGTTCCTGGTCAATGGTAACCCCCAGGATGTTGCCAGTGGGGGATTCAGCAATGGTAATGCAGTTGTACATCAAGGGAAGGTAGTTAGGCTAATCTTGCTGAGGATGGTCATTGCTTGGAATTTGTGTGGCAAGAATGTTGTCTGCCACTTACCAGCCCAAGCTTGAATGATGCCTAGCTCTTGCTGCATGTGGAATAGACTGCTTCAGTATCTGAGGGGTTGCGACTGATACTGAACGCTATTCCATCATTGGTGAACTGCTGACCTTATGAATGAAGGGAAGCAGCTGAAGATGGTTGGGCCTGAGACATTACACTGAATTTTTATCATTTTACTCCTATCAGAACCCGTTCAGGTTTTTCACAAATCTCTAGCAAACCTCTTCTTAACCTTCACTGCTGTAAGGAGAAAAACCCAGTCTCAATTTTTTTCCATGTAACCAAAGTAACCCTGGTACTATTCTAGTAAATTTCTTCTGTGCCTTCTAAAGCCTTGATTTACAGTGCCCAGAATTAGCCAGCATTGTCTGGTTGATGCCCAACCAATTTCTTTTAAAGGTTTAGCTTAACTTCCTTCCTTTTGTGTTTTATATCTTTATTTGAAAAGCCAAGAATCCTGAATGCTCGCTTATTGAATTCTCTGCTTGTTCTGCATCAAAGACTTGATTACATACACCCCCAGATCTATGTTAGCATAGATTTTTGTTTGAATACACTCCCAGGTCTATGTTCGCACAGATTTCAAAGTGTAGATCTACAGCAGACATCCTGCTTATTTACAAGATAGATCTGTTTTCCTTAAGATTTTCAGAAATGACTGAGTATTGAATCCTACAAGACCAAAATTGAATTTTTTTTTAAAAAAAAGCAGATTATCATTAAAACAATAATATAAAAGAATTTATTCTTTCTCTTACCCAATCAACAGATTCTTCAGCATGGGGTAAAAGCAGATACCCGAAGATAGGAAGCAGTTACAGCATCAAAATGTGGGACCACTCAGACATTCCCTATAATAACTAGCAGCACTCGGTGTTGTCCAATGTTGTGCCAACGTCCATTTGATGATGTGTTCCGCAGTGTATCCATCTGCATCTCTGCAGTGTTTGGTCCCTTTAGAAGCTTGAGACATAATCCTATTTATTTGATGTAGTGCTCATGAGGCTTTATTCCCTCTACAAGATATTTATTTGTGCTGAGGAGTGGTGAAAAAATCAATCACTTGATGATTTGTTCCCACACCCTGGAAGATGTATCTCTTCAGTTGTTCTTTCTCTTTGTGCTCAGTGCAACAATCCAGCTGAGGTGCTAGACGTGAGTGTGGGACTGCAAATCAACACTGCCAGCACCATGACTTCAAATCAGAAACGGGCCTCTGGCACAGCTTTGGAGGTACTGCATACAGGTGAGCGCAGCACAATTTCGGGCATCAGAGACATCGTCTTTAGTGGGTATACCTGGTGACTGGTCAGGATGCCCTTGGGCCTTCTCCAACCCTCAGGGAATCGTCCAGTCAGAGCCGCCCCTTTTGACGTCACGTCTTAAGTTATTCCTCGGTTGCACACATTCAAGAGGAATGTTCTAATGCCGTAACTTTCCTTCCATGCTTTAACCTGGCTGCGTCCCTGACTCATAGCCCTTTCCTGGATTCTGCAATCATTAATAATGATCAAGGCGACTAAATGGCTTGAGGACAGTGTGGAATTAATCACGCAAGCATTAATTAGGCAGGCACATCAAGGCGAGCTGATATTCATCCACCTGCCCCATTTCTTAAATTGGTTTTATTAAATTGCCAGAATATCTTAGCATTAATCAGTTCCCTGAGAGCCTGAGGAAGCAAGGTGCAGGTTAGAGAAATTGTTTACAGTCTCGTTCTACTAATTCACTTTGGACACCAGAAAAAAATCTTTTGCAGACTGGATCAGCTGGGTGATTTTTTTTTAGCCGAACAGCTGAGCATTTGGACACTTGTGCTCTTCAAACTACAATAGCTGGACAGAAAACATTGTAAGGATAGAGGTGAGGGTTGAAATGCCATTTTTGTAGCGCCGTCCATCAGGAATATGATTGCTTTGGTAATAGAACTGTCGTGCCTCGTATACAGATAATTCTCTTCCCACTTTTCAGAAGCAGGTTAGAAGAGCAATACACTATGTTATGTTGCCCTTCCTGAAGAACTGTAATTAACCCCATTCCCTTAACTATGTTTTTTTAATCGCTGAAGATATTGGACC
The DNA here is from genome assembly GCF_965287045.1 of Carcharhinus amblyrhynchos. Classification (NCBI taxonomy): domain Eukaryota; kingdom Metazoa; phylum Chordata; class Chondrichthyes; order Carcharhiniformes; family Carcharhinidae; genus Carcharhinus; species Carcharhinus amblyrhynchos. The sequence goes on from NC_137339.1 coordinate 14,377,874, forward strand.
ATCCTGAGTTTCTACTAAGCCTATTTGCCACATACTCCATTTATAGTTAAATCAGGCATTGGGTGATTTTATAATTAAATTTATGAAGAATTATGATGACCATACTTTGAGATTTTTCTCTTGAGATGCCTTAGTTTCAAACAACGAGTGTTGGAAGGGACTGACACAAATTGATTGGATGACTGTCTCCTCGCGACTGGCCGTTAGTTAGTACTGCAGTTAAAGGGAACCTTAGTAGTACTTATTGACAAAACTACTCCTAATTTAGCTCCAGCTAGCAGCTTCCCTTTAACATGCCGTGATGATAGTTAGTATGGGAAATTGCAGTGGCACATTAGTGCAGAAGGTACTCTTCCAAGACTGGGGAAGAACTAACAAGAGAGTTTTAATTTTTACCTTGTCTGCACCATCCCATATTTCGGAGTGCCTGATGCTAATAATGAATAGTTTTCCCTAGTGTTCTAAACAGTTACCTTGAAGAACCCAAAAATACACAAAGAAATGTATTACAGAGGAGAATAGGACAAAGTTTTGAACCTCCCAGGATAGAGGACCAAGTTGCATGATTGCCTGAGTTCCTTCCTGATTTTAATTTTTATCCTTTTTGCTCACCAACTGTTCCAGATCAGTTCCTCTGCTGTCAAAAATAATCAGGACCATTCAGCAGGAAGATTGAAATAAAAGGAATTTTGATTTATATTTCTTCTAGTAAGCACTGATGAGATTTGCTTTCAGGCCTGAGGGTTTTGCTCTTGTATAACCTCTCATTCTGAAGCCAGGATTGGTCTGCTTGGCTTTTGTAATTCCCCAGCATTGTCAGTAAGAGGAACGGTAGCAAGGACATTGGACAGAAAATGTGTGGCTATATCAGTGGGATTTGAAACCCTTTCGAGTGGGTGGCACAGTGATTAGTACTGCTGCCTCTCAGCGCCTGGATTTGATTCTGGCCTCGGGTCACTGTCTGTGTGGAGTTTGCACATTCTCACTGTATCTGTATGGGTTTCCTCTGGATGCTTCGGTTTCCTCCCATATTCCAAAGATGTGCAGGTTAGGTGGGATTGGCCATGCTAAAGTAACTTGCCCCTTGGTGTCCAGGGATGTGTAGATTAGGTGGATTAGCCATGGGGAATGTGCAGCGCTCTGGGGATGGGGCGGGGGAGCGGGTGGGCCTGGGTGAGATGCTCTTTCAGAGAGGAGGTGCAGACACGATGGGCTGAATGGCATTCTTCTGCACTGTAGGGATTCTGTGGTTCTATGGAATTCTGTTCCAGGTGGAAAAAAGGTATAGTTCAGATCCTGACAGAGCCACTACAGACACTTTGAAAAATTTGGAAGAATATATTTCTGTATAGCAGCCTGCTGAAACGATTCATGGAGCCCCTCTACTTCTGGGTTTTGAGGGAAAGCACTGAAACTGCCCTCATATGACAGGTTCAGTAGTTACTTGCAGAGTTGCAAACAATAACTGAGCCAATCCAAGTGCCTCTGCTACCTTTGAGTAGAACGTGCAGGAGTCTGGAAAGTGCCACCAGGGTGGTGATGCAGGCAAATACGATGGGCGTTTAAGGGACTTTTAGAGAAGCACATGAATATGCAAAGAATAGAGGGATATGGACCAAGGGCAGGCAGAAGGGATTAGTTTAATTTGGCATCATGTTCAGCACAACATTGTGGGATGAAGGGCATGTCCCTAGAACTGTTCTAGGTTCCTATCTTTTTTTTAAGTTGTTCCTCAGTTTTTCCTTTCAACTTATTCCTTTTTCTCTCAGCCTCATGTAAAAGCATTTACTTAGTGCGCACAATAGTTTCGTAATCACCAGCAGTCCTGTGTCTGCTATTTGGGCCTAGAATAACGATCCATCCATCAATAATCAGCAAGTCTCCTTTGGCATTAATAGTTTCACTAATGACTTAGATGTAGAGAGCATAGGTATGGTAGCTAAATTTTCAGGGCAACATAAAGATAGGTAGGAAAGTATGTTGTGAAGAGGACATAAGGAGTTTGCAGACAGATACATTTAGGTTGAGTGAATGGACAAAAATTTGGCAGATGGAGTATAAGGTGGGAAAATGTGATTTGATAGGAAGTATAAAAAAAGCAGAGTATTACTTCGATAGAGAATGGCTTCAGAATGCCGGACCTTGTGCATGAGTCACAAAAAGTTAGCATGCAGGTGCAGCATGTAATCAAGAAGGTTAATGGAATGGGGGGATGAGGGGGTTGGCCTATGAAGAGAAACTAAATAGACTGGGTCTGTACTCGTTGGAGTTTAGAAAGATGAGGGGGGATCTTATAGAGACGTATAAGATAATGAAGGGGATGGATAGGGTAGAGGTAGAGAGATTCTTCCCGCTTAGAAAGAATAGCAGGATTAGAGGGCACAGCCTCAGAATAAGGGGGGGGCAGTTTAGATCAGAGTTGAGGAGGAACTTCTTCACTCAAAGGGTGGTGACTCTCTGGAATTCTCTGCCCGTTGAAGTGGTGGAGGCTACCTCGCTAAATATATTTAAATCACAGGTAGATAGGTTTCTGATAGACAAGGGAATTAAGGGTTATGGGGAGAAAGCGGGAAAGTGGAACTGATCCACTGCAGATCAGCCATGATCTTATTGAATGGCGGGGCAGGCTTAAAGGGCTAGATGGCCTACTCCTGCTCCTATTTCTTATGTTCTTATGGAATGCTTTTATTATGAGAGGAATTGAGATGCTGGTCTTCAAACATCTCTTCCTTAAACATAGAGACCAGAATTGCACAGAGTCCCAGGTGTGATCACACCTGAACAATTGTAGCAAGACTTCTTTATCCCATACTCCAATCCATTTGCAATAAAGACTAACATGCTCTTTGCCTTCCTAATTGCTTAGTGTACCTGCATGTTAATGTTCTGTGTTCCTTATGTGAGTACACCCCAGTCTCTTTGAATATCAACATTTACAATTTCACACCTTTTCTGCACTTACCAGCAAAGCGAATAACCCAATATTTCCCCACATGATACTTCACCTGCCACATTGTTGCCTATTTATCTAACCAGTCTCTTTGCAGCCTCTCTGTGTCCTCTTATTTTTCCATCTAGTTTTGTGTTATCAGCAAACATAGATATATTACCACCTGAATTTCCATCTGCATAGTTAATATGGATTGTGAATAGCTGAGGCCCCAGCACGGATCCTTGCAGCACTCTATCAGTCACAGCCTGCCAACTTGAAATGCACAAGACCACAGGAAACAGGAGCAGGACAAGAGTGGCCCCTCCAGTCTGCTCTGCCATTTGTACCAACATGGCTGATCTTGGGCTTCAGACCCACTTCTCTGCCCATACCCCATTTCCCCTGAGAGACTAAAAAAAATCTGTCTACGACAGCCTCAAAGCTATACAATAATGGAGCATCCACAACTCTCTTGGGTTGAGAATTCAAAAGATTCACAATCCTTTGAGTGAAGTAGAATAGAATTATCGAATCCCTACAGCGCAGAAGGAGGCCACTTGGCCCATCGAGTCTGCACCGACTCTCTGACAGAGCATCTTACCCAGCCCCTATCCCCATAACTCCACACGTTTGTTCTGCTAATCCCCCTAACCGACACATCTTTAGACGCCAAGGGGCAATTTATTGTGGCCAGTCCACCTAACCTGCACATCTTTGGACTGTGGGAGGAAACTGGAGAAAACCCATGCAGACACGTGGGAGAACGTGCAAACTCCACATAGACAGTCATCCAAGGCTGGAATTGAACCTGAGTTCCTTGTGCTGTGAGGCAGCAGTGCCAGCCACTGTCCCGCCAAAATTCCCCCTCATCAGTCCTAAATGATCGGCTTGTTATCCTCAAACTGTGTCCCCCATTTTTTACATTTTTCAATTGGCAGAAATAATCTCTCAGCACTACCCTATCAGCCCCTTCTGAATCATATACAATTCAATAAGGTCATCACTCATTCTTCTAAAGATGGTGGCACACTGATTAGCACTGCTACCTCACAAGATCCAACTTCATGTTGGAAATTTTCGTGCACGGGTCTGTGTGGAGTTTGCACGTTCTCCCCGTGTCTGCATGGGTTTCCTTCCACAGTCCAAAGATGTACAAATTAGGTGGATTGGCCATGCTAAATTGCCTCTTGATATCAGGGGGCTAACTAGGGTAAGTGTATGGGGTTAGGGCCTGAGTGGGATTGTGGTTAATGCAGACTCATTGGGCCGAATGGCTTCCTTCTGTACTGTAGGATTCTATAATCTTTAATGATTCTACAAATCAGTAAGAAATTGAAATGGGAAGAATACCAATGTAAGGCATTTCCATTTAACTTTCCCTCCTGGATATCCATTGGCTTCTGAAGCTTTTCTCTAGAATGTCTCCTCTTATCTGATAGAGGTTTACAGCATGGAAACAGGCCATTCGGCCCAACTTGTCCATGCTGCCCAGTTTTAGACTCTCTGACAGATTTCAGCTCTCCTCAATCCTGGGATAGTATCTATGATCCTGCTTGTTAGTTGATCAGCATCTTTCATGATCAGGAGTTTATTTTTGCTGTCCAATCTTATATACAAGAGCATCACCCAGGGATGTGAGCATGAAATCCCCTTGCTGTCGTGATTCTAATGAGTCCTGGGGTATAACTCTCTAATCTTCTATTGGAAGGTGACATGATTAACTCTTCAATAAGTTGAAATTAGATAAACATTGTCAACCTGGTATATTTTATCGGCAAAAAGTGAAAGTAAGTTTAATAATTACAACCTTTAATACAATTTTTTCTTCTGTCCCATGTGATAAATAAAACTTTTTTTAAAATACTGCCCTGATCTTTTGTAGTGTCCTATAAAGTAGCCAGCATAATCAAGGACCCCATGCACCCCAGACACACCCCCTTCTGTCAGGAAAAAGATATAAAAGTTTGAGGTCACGCACCGAACAACTCAAGGACAGCTTCTTCCCTGCTGTCATTGTATGGACCTACCATATATTAAGTTGATCTTTCTCTATATCCTAGCTATGACTGTAACACTACATTCTGCGCCCTCTCCTTTCCTTCTTTATGAACTGTATGTTTTGTCTGTATAGTGCGCACAAAACAGTACTTTTCACTGTACACCAATACATGTGACAATAAATCAACATCAAAGTTACTCTCTTGGACAGTCTTTTTCTCTGAAATGTCACCAGCTAGCTCACCCTGAGTTTGTCACTTCACTGACTCACTTGGCAGCCTTGGAACTGACTGACCATATGCACCATGTTTCTATTATTTCTAGGATCCAAAGAAAGTATATTTGCTCGGGGCAGGAGGAGTATTTGACTTTCCAATCTTCTAATATCCAGTGGTCGAGCAGAGTTGCCAATTAGACTGTCCCAAAAGATGCCAGGTTTCATTCTGGACATTTGCCAAGGCTGATCTTGAATCATCTGATGTTGGGCAATGTGACAGGTCCACATTTGCTTTCACTATGCAAACATTGAGTCACAATATTTGTCACTTTAGCTGTCCTCCTACGTTGGTAACCTTAACTGGTGCAGATGGAGGCTCAGCCTTTACAGGGGCAACAGAGAATAGCTGGCATATTCTGATCATGGCCTAATTGGTTATTTTTTTGACTTCGAAGACTGGATTTCATGCTAACCTGCTGACGGTTTGAAGGTAAAGGCATGTAAATTCAAATAGGTGGCCTGCCTAATGACCCACCCCCACCAACCTGGCTTCACTTTCAGAGATGGATCACCACTTATGAGTTTCCAATCAAGATAATTCTACAAATCTCTTATCAAACTTTTTCAAAATTCATATTAATATTATCACTGTTAAATATGAGTGGAAGAATATTCCTTTGCACACAGTATTAAGGACACACTAAGATTGGAATCCTTTGCGTAGTCTTCTCCTTCCCTCTCCTGCACTGGATCCTGACTCTCTAGCCTGAACCATTTGAACTAAGCCACTTGTGTTTTTACAGTGTATTACCTTGGGACGTGAAGGGTTAGCGAAACCCTAATTATAAAGGACCTCTGCCACTTTAACGCAATAATATGACATTCTTTCAATCGCACACGCCTTTAAAAATCAAATCTGTTTGAGTTCCACGGACTGTACTTTGTGAAATTGTGGTGCCAAGGATTTTACTGGCACCTTCAGTTCTCTTTCATTGAAATACACAGCGCTTTACATGAAGTGTAGAAACAAAGGTTCTTGTCAATCTATGAAATTATTAGGGCAGCCTAAGGAGGTAATCCATAGTTCTTTTCTCTGATTCATTTGAATGTTCATGTTGATGGGACTACCCAGACACAATCCTTGATCGAGCCATGCTTGATTTGTGCTCTCCTAAATGTGTTTGCTGAAATGATACTTTCTTGTCAATCACCTTTTGAGAGTTGGGGGTTTCCAGCCAAGTGAACTATATTTTTTTAATGGAACATTGTGAAAGGATATCAAGCTTCTAAAGGTACTCATTTCCTTTGTATTTTGGCCCTCAGAAACCCTTTGGGGAATGATGACAAAAGGTGCTGTTGGTTCTTCTAGGAATTGCTTTAGAGTTTCCATGTATCAATCTAACATTTCTCCTGTTTTTGGCTTCACACAATGAACCTGTGGAAGAAGAGAAGCAGTCATACGATCACTTACATTCTTTGCCTGGAATAAAAGAAATCACTTGAAAGTACTACAGAGAAAACTCTGGCACAGTTAATTGCCAACAATGTTTAAATTCTCTGCAGTAAGATATTTTTGTTCGGCAAATGCTATTGGAGAAAGTTAGAAATATTCGCTTGTGAGAAATATGTAAGTGTTACAACACTCCATCAACATTAGGTTAAAAAAAACATTTTAACAGCAGTGCATTTGTGAGGGTATGGTACTATAATGTTACTGGACTAGTAATTCAGAGCCTAGGACTACCGATCTTGAGATTGTGAATTTAAATCGAAGGATTGTGGATTTAAGAATTTGAATTTAGTTTTTTAAAAATCTGGACATGAAAGCCTGACTAATGTCAGTAAAATTGACCATGAAACTATTGGACTGTTGTAAAAACCCACTGGGTACAATTAATTTACTTTAATCTTTTATCTTTAGCTGGCATGGCTTATTTGTACCTCCAGCCCCACATTAACACATTAATTATTTAATTAGTTGTCTTGTGAAGTTGCCCAGCAAGTTATTCCATTGCATAAAATTACTGAATGTGGGCAACACAGTGGTTAGTAAGCACTGCTGCCTCACAGCGCCAGGGACCCATGTTCAATTCCTGGGTTGGGTCACTGTCTATGCGGAGTCTGCACGTTCTCTCCATGTCTGCATGGGTTTCCTCTGGGTGCTCTGGTTTTCTCCCACAGTCCGAAAGACGTGCTGGTTAGGTACTTCAACCATGCTAAATTCTCCCTCAGTATACCAAACAGATGCCAGAGTATGGCGACTAGGGGATTTTCACAGTAGCTTAATTGCAATGTTAATATAAGCCTATTTGTGACACAAATAAATAAACTAAAAGGTGATTTCAATGATTCAAAAAGAAACTCCACTGTCTCCTTCTCAGCTAGAGGTGGGCAATAAATACATTTCCAGAACATCCAAATCCAGAGAAAGAATTAATTAAGAAAAATTTCAGATAACCTGCTTTTCACCACCACTCAAAGAGCTCTACAGCCAGTTAAATACTTCTTGAAGTGTATTCACTGTACAATGTCTCATCCATGAGATAGCAGCTCTGACAGTGCAGCACTCCTTTAGTACTGCACCGGAATGTCTGCTTGATTTTTGCACTTAAGCCCTGAAGTAACTTTGTGATTTAGAATTGAATGTGCTACCAATGACGCAATGGCTGACACAGCGCATGTAAATGTCTATTCTCTGTGACCTTAGGCAGTGAGAGGATTGCTAGCTGTTTGAGGATAGGAGATCACAACCACATTAGTTCCTGTTCACATAACCGCACATAGACTATTCCCCAACAGGGCCCACTGAATAATGATCAGAGGCACTGATTTGATTTTTAAATGTTTCTTCTGCTAATTTAACTACATGGAGGTCAATTGTTGAGATTGCTCGATTCATTATCCTATTGTGTGAGGAAGACCTCCATTGCTTACCCAGGAGAACATCGCAAACTAATTGGGCAGAATCTTCTGAGTTTAGCTTTGACAGTGGGTTTGGGAGGAATGCAGAATGATCGGGCCCTAGAGCAGGAGGGTTCCAATTCAGTCCTACTTTTTGACGATATTGCCAGAGACAGGCAGATGTGGCAAGACTCTGTCTGGCAGTGACAGATAACCACTTAGCATATTTAAATATCCAATTGTAGGCAGATTGGGGATGCCACTGAGATCTGATCTTGGCAGTGGGCAAATTATTGGAATCAATTCTGAGGGATAAAATAAACTGTCACTCGGAAAGGTGTGGATTAATCAAGGTCTGTCAGCATGGGTTTGTTAAGGCAAGGTTGTGTCTGACTAATTTGATTGAATTTTTTGAGGAAGTAACAAGGAGAATTCATGAGGGTAGTGCAGTTGATGTGGTCTGTACGGGTTTTAGCAAGGCTTTTGACAAGGTTCCACATGGCAGACTAATTACAAAAAAAAACCCCATGGGATTCAGGGGAATGTAGCAAGCTGGATACAAAATTGACTCAGTGGCAGGACAAAGTATAATTGCTGATGGATGTTTAACAAGCTCATGGATAGCATCTTGCAGCCTACAGCAATCTTCCTCACTGTCTACCATGTGGCCAATCTGCAAATGTCTTATGCATTTCCTCTACACCTACGTCAAAATCATTAATAGATACTTGCAGCCTACAGCAATCCTACTGTGTGAGGAAGACCTTCATTGCTTATCCAGTAGAACATCACAAACTAATTGGGCAGAATCTTCCGAGTCTAGCTTTGACAGTGGGTTTGAGAGGAATGCAGAATAGGGAGGTTGTTTCCAGTGGGGTTCCTCAGGGCTCAGTACTATATCCCCCGCTTTTTCTGGTATCTATTAATGATTTTGATGTCGTAGGTGTTTAGAGGGAATGAATAAGACGTTTGCAGATTGGCCACATGGTAGACAGTGAGGAAGATTGCTGTAGGCTGCAAGAAGCTTCTGTGAACTGGTCAGGTGAGCAGGTAAGTGGCAAATGCAATTCAACCCAGAGAAATGCGAGTTGGAGAAGTCAAACAAGGCAAAGGAGTACACAATAAATGGGAGGGTGAAAAAGTGAGAGACCTTGGTGTGAACTTACACAGATCCCTGAGAGTAGCAGGACAGGTGGTTAAGAAGACGTATAGAATTCTTTCATTTATTTGTTGAGACATAGAATATAAAAGCAGGGAGGTTGTATGCAAAGCACTAGGTTAGGTCATAATTTGACTATTGTATGCAGTTCCTGCCACCTCATTATTGAAAGGATGTAATTGCACCAGAGAGGTACTGAGGGGATTTATGAAGATGTTGCCAGGACTGCAGCTTTGAGGAGAGATTGGATAGATTGGAGTTGTTCTCCTGTGAATAGTGGAGGCTGAGGGGAGATTTGATTGTGATGTACAAAATTGTGAGGGGCCTGGATAGAGTGGATGGGAAAATTCTGTTTACTTTAGCAGGGAGATCAGTGACTAGGGGGCATAGATTTAAAGTGATTGGTAGAAGGATTAGAGGTGGGGAGGAATTGAAGAAACTGTTTTTCCCCCAGAAGGTGGTGTGGGCCTGCCTGAAAGGAAAGTAAAGGCAACAACCCCCAACTCCTTTAAAAGGTGTCCGGATATGCACCTGAAGTACAGTAACCTGCAGGGCTATGAGCCAAATGGTGGACAGTGGGATTAGGCTGGGCGCCTCATTTTTTAGCTGGCACAAACATGATGGGCCGAGTGGCCTCTTTCCATGCCGTAAAATTTCTATGATTCCATCTTTCCATCTCTAGATGGTCCCTCTGCTGAGGCCACAACCTGATAGGTATCTGGAAGCAGTTTATCATTCCTAGTCAAGGTAGGGGAGGCTGAGAGGCTCCTCCTTCATGGTGATGGACTGGCCATGGCCGCAGTTAATATTTACAGAATTGAGCCCTCTTTGGGGGATGGTTTGAGATGGTCCCCTCTCATGGTGACAATGCCCATGTCCATCAGTGGGGCCACAGTCCCTCCAATGTTGCAAGCCCTCTGTTTGGATCTTTTATAGGAGGTGGCTGAGGGGGTAGACTATTAATCCAGAAACTCAGCTACTGTTCTGGGGACCCGCGTTCGGATCCTGCCACATGGGGGAATTTAAATTCAATCTACATAAAAAAATCTGGAATGAAGAATCTACTGATGACCATGACACCATTGTCGATTGTCAGAAAAATCTATCTGGTTCACCAACGTCCTTCAGGGGAAGGAAATCTGCCATCCTTACCTGGTCTGGCCCACATGTGATTCCAGAGCTGCAACAATGTGGGTGACTCTCAACTGCCCTCAGGCAACTGGGCATCCATGAGACACTGAGGGCCATCAGCTTCAGCAGAGTAGCACCTATTCACAATTTGTAATGGCCCAGCATATCCCCCACCCTACTGTTCATCAAGCCAGGGATCAAACCTTGTTCAATGAATTTTGGGCAGCCAGCGACGCCCATATCTCACGAATGAATTTAGCCACAGGTACAAGCCTGCTTTTCTTAACTGGACAGCAGCCCACCAGGGGGCTGCTTCCTGGAAGATGGTTCCTGGGGTGCGTTGCCAGCAAGTGTGGGGGTCAGGTCCACTTAGGATTCACAGACTTCCATGATTACTGATTTTCAGGCAGGGGAGCAAAGATGGACTGCAGTGGTCTTTACTAATGCTGCACACCTTAATATTTCCTTCTGCCACACATGGGTAAAGTGGAGTTTGAGATTGGGATTTTTATACTGTGGCGCAACAGATGGAACAGGTGTTCTCTGTTCACGCTGAAAATTTACAACAGCATATATGGAGTTCTCCAGAACTCTATGTATTTAATATTTGTCAGTGACTTGTTGATTTTATCTTATGCTGAGGGCACATTCAAGCTGTGAAATATGCAGCAAAAAAACCCCAAAACTTTAGACTATTAATAAGGCAGTTAGAAAAGTTTTTAGTTTAAATCTTTTATATCAGTTTCTTTTTTTTATCAGTTTTATTAATTTATTGACACTGGATTTCTTTCCCCCTTGCAGGCACAGTACGGAAACTACCAACAATAGGAAACAGCTGATTGCCAACTCTGAAACAGTCATGTATACACAACATCCTCCATTGATTTTTACAGACTAAAATGAAGCATGGACTGTCATATTTCATTTTTGAGAAGTAGCTCAAAGCAGCTTCTGGATGTTGTAGAAATGTTCATTCTTTTCATGGTGAATAGTAACATTGCACTACCAATGACAAGCCAATGCGTAATTGTTTTAGACTTGGTGCTGTGAATATTGTACGTTTTAAATGGTTGCACTGTGGTACAATTACATCTCTGTTTGTTAATAGACTACAACCTAATACTAGTGCACTTCCGATGGTCCACCACGGATACATATGATGGTTAGTTTTATAAGTTTGCGGATGCTCTCTGAAACAGTGAGTTGCCCTGTGGATTTAAGCATCTGTGTGTTTATACTAAACTTTGCACTAAGATTTTCTTCTTCCACATTAAATGCAGCAACCAAGTATCGGATGGCGATCACTAAAAGCCCACTTGTGTTTCCAGCAAAGTCTAATTTGGATCACAACAACATGTTAAGTTATACACCAAGGAAGCACATTATTACCTCGACCCTAAATAAAGTAAATTACATCCAAGACAGGATTTAATTGTCAGAGGTAGTTGCTATTGGTGCGTTAGATTTCTATAAGGAAGGCAGTTAATTCTATATTTAATTCCTAGCGCTTGTCTGCAAATTGACATTCATACTTTATCACAACTTTTTTGGCAAATGAAACACTTGGTAAGTGCTGTTATCACTTGAATCAGGTGAAACTGCTATAAAAGTCAATACACGGGAGAGTTATGTGGCATGATAATAATGGGGCCATCAGGAGGAAAACATGTAAGTGTTAACTATCGGTACATTTTCTCAGTTTATATAAGTGTTCATAATGAGAGTGATGTATGCGTAAAATAATATTTACAAGTGTTTATTTGTTCGAAGGTGTTGTCTGCATAAAGTTGCCTCAAACATGATTTTTTTAAAAAAATCACAGTTGTATCGAATAATTTTGTATTTATGAGTGCAATTCTTATGTAATTAAGTATTGAAAATAGTGTATGCCAATATGAACAGATAATGTTGATAAGCCCACAGTGGCTTCTACTTTTCAAGCTGTGTAATTAGATTTCATGCTTATTGTCATTTTTGTAGGAACTGTACAACAGCTGAAGAATCCATTTTGATATACAGGTATTTTATGTTTTTATAGTTTATCTTTGGTAACAACTTGTCTTCAGCGCCTTTTAGGACTTGGCACAGGCCTAAGGAGTGCACTAGCTCTAGATTAGAATCAAAGCCTTGCTACAGATGACTTACTAAGAGCTCCGACTTTCTTCCAGGAAAAGACCACTGGGATGAGTTCCGAGTTGAGTGCTGTATGTATGAGTGCCATCATTTGTCACCAGGGCTGTGGGTGAAGTGGATTACAATTATTAATCAGTTAACGCTCATTGGAGGGAAGGGCATCAGTACCTGTGCTATTGTTGGCGGCAATTTTAAAGAAATCTGTAAAATGGACCATGCAATCTTTCAAACTGGAGGATCCAGGAAATTCCATGGATTATGGTGGAGATTGGGAACATAAAGTTTGAAAAGTATTAGAATAAATGTATTACATTTGTAATCACGTTTGATTATCGATTTAACCAGAAAAGTATGTCTTTGTTCTAAAAAAAATACTTAAGGGAGTGATTCTAAAACACTCAGTCCAAAGTCAACCATTTTGTGTAAATATTAAAAACATTAATTCCAGGGTGCACCAGCTTGTGTAACTGGAGAATCTTTGTCCAATGTGGGAATGTATGGACACGTGATATAATGAGCACTGATGTTTGCTGTAAAATTTGTATTTCAATGTACAATCACATGGACATTTTGCATTTCATTTGCTGATAGAGCTAATGCTGTTTTTTTTTTCCTTTTGGCTTGCTGTTAAACAGCTAAATAGCTAAAATACAGATTGTACCGTGACAATCATCTGCTTGTTTTCAAGAAACAAAAAACTTGAGATTTTAGTAACACTGAAATTTTTCGATGAAACTTGTTGTAATGTTACATGTTAAGTCTTTAACTTCTCACCAGTATCTAAACATGCTTAACGTTGAGTAGATATTTGTGCACCTCCATAAAAGGAGGCAATTGCTGTTTGAACTTAGTGACCAAAAGACTTTGACGTTGTTGTAAGTACAAGTGAGTTGAGTTGTCTTGACTGTATTAGAAATTTTATGTTGCTATTTAAAGTTGTTACATTTTAATTTTAAAAGGAACCTAATAAATCACTGAGTTAATTATATTTTTAATGTGCTGTTCGCATGCAAATATCCATTGAATATGATTGTTTGATTACTCGATCAGTCATTTGCAAAACAAGACAACTGGCGATTTTATTTCTAAAGTGATAACCTATGAGATTGCTATTTGCAGGTGAGGCTTGATAAACTCTGCAGATAGCACTGAATTTGTATCGATTATCTTTCATCTTAACAGTTTTTAAATTTATCTATTTGTGTCATACGTAACACTGCAACGAAGTTACTGGGAAAAGCCCTAGTCGCCACACTCCGGTGCCTGTTTGGGAACACTGAGGGAGAATTTAGCATGGCCAATGCACTTAACCAGCACGTCTTTCAGATTCTGGGAGGAAATTGGAGCACCCAGAGGAAACCCAGGCAGACACGGGGAGACCGTGCCCTGAGACGTGTAGAGGGATTAGCGGGTAAAATATGTAGGGATATGGGGGTAGTGTCTGGGTGGGATTGTGGTCGGTGCAGACTTGATGGGCCGAATGGCCTCTTTCTGCACTGTAGGGTTTCTATGATTCTATTCTATGAACGTGCGGACTCCACACAGACAGTGACCCAAGCTGGGAATCGAACCCTGGCGCCGTGAGACAGCAGTTCTTGCCACTGCGCCACCCCAAAATTGCAATTAGCAGAGGATGGCAAATTCATTGATGCCCTGAATGCTTGTTTTAATTTAAGCATAACTGCTTAACGTGTAGTGGGCTGGGAACTTCCAGGCTGCAGTGCTTAAAAACAAAATCAGAATATTGTTCTGGAGGTCCATAATGACAGTAGATTTTGGAAAGTTGGAGATTGATATGGTCTTGAATTCCTTGTACTGATTCTGAGAAGTCTGTTGCGTGTTTCTGGACTACCAATCATGAAGTTTTGAGTTCAGATTACGGCTTGACAGGTTCTGAAATTGGATTCAACTGAGCAAGCCAATTGTTGACTGGCGCAATGATAACATTTCCATGCTGTTTTTCATTTTAAGTTAACATACATATTATTCATTTTTAAAAATCTGACTGCTACATTCTAGTCCTTCAAAGGGAAGCTACTACCCTCCCTACCTGCTCCAATTCCATATGATTGACCCACATAACTCCAGGACAACTAGGGATAGGCAATAAATGTTGCTTTGTCAATCTTACGCACATCCAGAGACTAAATAAAAACATGAAAAGGAAGATCAAGCATTCTGAACAGTGGATATTTGTTCGATCTCCCAAATATGAAAAAAAATTAACATATTATGGTGTGGGGTGGATTACGAACTTTTTATTTTTTTACAAAAAAGATGCCCGGAGCAATCATACAGTCTCTCCTTGCTTTGCTGAATAGAATGTTGCACTATGCCTTTGGTGGTTGTTCATCTGTCACTGCACAACGAATCTTTGTTATCACTCACATCCTGACAGAACGCATTTGCAAACAAAACTTCAATTTGTTGTCTGTCTTGAAACGTAATTGTATGTAATCCTGTGCCACTGTGATATCAATAGATTCCAAGTAGAGTCAATGGCCGCTGTGTTCTTCTCGCCAATAAAAGTTCAGCTCTGTAATTCATTGTTTACAACTTAAGCCCCAGAATCATTCTCGCTGTTCCTCTTTCAACTCTATTTTAGTGATATGGCACTCTGTACTGCACACCATATTCTGTATATGGCCTCGCCTATGACCTATACCAAGTCAGAATTCCTTGCTTTTGGTCTTAACCAAGTACTTGACTAGCCTTTCTTATCAAAGTGAACAAAAAAAGATGTGTTGGCTAAATAATGATTGCTGCGTAAAGTTAACCTTACAATTGTTGCTTGGCATAGATGAGGCCTGTATATTAACATAGCATGTGTGCAAGCTGCCTTCCATGAAGAGATTGTTATTCCCATGTTAAGACAACAACTATACCGCAACAGTATAATATTTCTATAAAATGTCTATGTATGAAATACTGTCATTTATATTCACCCTTCACACCTTGATCATGCCAAAAACATTTGTTTGTAGTATTGTAGATTTGAGTTTGCAATAAAATTATTTAGAAAATCTATACTTGTATATTCAGTTGGGTGCGGGTTATCACTGAATGAGTGATATATTTGTGTCACAAGAAAGCATACGTTAAAACTGCAATGAAGTTACTGTGAAAATCCTCTAGTTGCCTCACTCCAGCGCCTGTTCAGGTACACTGAGGGAGAATTTAGCATGGCCACTGCACCAAACCAGCACGTCTTTCAGACAGAGGGGAAACCGGAGCAGTGGAGGAAACCGACGCCGACACGGGGAGAACGTGCAGACTTCACACAGACAGTGACCCAAGCCAGGAATTGAACCCGGGTCCCTGGCGCTGTGAGGCAGCAGTGATAACCACTGTGTCAGGTTTTGAACTTCATAGTCAAATTTTTGAATGAGCTTTTGGAAGTTCACTGGCTAAAGCCCAGGTGGCAAATGCCTCAAAAAATCACTGCCAGCTTGCATGATTAGTAAAATAAGTATGTGTTCAGGACATGTGCCAGTATTAATATGTAAGTTTGGCAGCAATTTCACGGGTTAAAAGATACACTGTGAGGTGAGAACCTCAAGACATTGCCTTTTTTTGTATTCTTTCATGGAATGTGAGCATTGCTCACAAAGCCACCATTTGTTGCTCATTCCTAATTGCCATCAAAGGTGGTGGTGAGCTGTCTTCATGAACTGCTGCTCCAGGTACACCTATGCTATTCCACCATTCCCATACAATGCCTACAGTGCAGAAGGAGACCATCTGGCCCATCAAGCCTATTCCAGAAACATTCCCACCCAGGTCCTATCCCTGTAACCCGATAATGTTTACCCTGCCAATCCCCCTGACACTAAGGACAATTTAGCATGGCCAATCAACCTCACCTGCATATTTTTGGAGCATGGGAGGTAGCCCATGCAGACATAGAGAGAACATACAAATTTACACAGTCACCTGAGGCCAGAATTGATCCTGGGTCCCTGGAGATGTGAGGCAGCACTGACTAACCATTGTGCCACCCTATACACAAATGGCATCTCACCCTTGCCCTCCTTATTTTTCAGAACTTAAACTGGATTTGTACATGAATTACCTAATAGTTAAGTAATTGAGTGCAAATATCTTTAACAACGTGATAATTGTTATTGGTGCACCTATTGCCCTCTCTATCTCAGAAATTGGACAAGTTAAATTATTTACTACTTTCAGATAACAAGTCGATCTTGAAGATTTCAAAATGTCAATTCAGAAAAAAAACTCATGTCACCTTTTCTGTCTTTTTCCCCCTCTCTTAACAGAATAATTATTTCTCTTTATTTCTCTTCCTTTTCCTGATTCAGATCTAATTCACCTCTCTGTTTCTGTTTCCTTTTCAATGTTCAAATCGCATTGGTTAAGCTGTACACTGTTGGTCCTGTTGTTGACTATGGTCCCAGATGCTGTTTCATAACTTTTGTTATGCTGTTACCACCTCGCACAAAAATTTCAGGCTGTAAGGAACAGAGACTGGCCATGCCATGAGATACACCACTTCAGCAAGAGCAACTTGTTCTGGAACTTAAACTTTATGGCAGTTTGTATTCCCGATCTTTTGATGAAAATTCCAAAACTTAGGATTTGCTTTTGCTATGGGTCAGGTCAGAAACTCTGAAATATTTTATGGAGCCTGCCTGGATCATAAATTTTGCATCTTGAATTTGGCTAGGATAACGTATGATTCAAATACCCACTAGGGAGCTTTTATCAAACAAAGTTTAATTAAGAATATAGTTAACGTGTATGGGTAGAAAATTAGCAATAGCTTTTATCAATTACAAACAACTATGATATAACTCGTAATGAATATAGGAGCTGCCCCAATCAAACCAATCTCATAAACAGACCCTTTCCACAGGTTTAAAACAGCAAAAACTAATGCTCACATGATACTGAAATTGAGTCCTTTGGAAGAAATCTGCAGTTTTTTTGATAGACTCAGAACAGTTTGAAGGTAGAACACCTTCCCATAACCCCAGCGAGAGATTCTGGTTAAGCCACCAACAGCAGATTCTCCCCTTCAGAAAGGCAAAACCTTGTTTTCAGATAACCAGCAGAACTTCCAAATAAAGCAGGGAGAGATGAACACTTCTTCTTTTCAGCTTGCTTCCCTTCTGAAACTAAAATCTGCAGCACAGAACTGAAAACCGTGAAAACATGCTGTCACCTGATGTGCAATCATTCATCCTCCTGACAATGCAGAGTGATAAACATCCCAGTGAGCAATAAAAAGCAGCAATAAAAAGACTCCCCCAGACAAACTGATGCCATAATGAAAAGGCTTGCTTACAATTGCAGGAAACATGATTCAGAAAGAAAGCATCTCTTCCTCAAACTTTGTTTGATAAAAGTTCCCTCGTGGGTCATTTGAATCATACCTGAAGTGAAACCTATCATGCTTATCCTAGCCAAAGGTACACTAACATCACACTGTCTTCAAGTACAATCCTAAATTTTACTTCCATTTTAAATCTTTTTGAACTAAGCATTTTGTGAAATTCCACTGTAAACTTCTGTTTCATAATGATTGAAATGGTTTATTATGGACACATTTGCAATAAGTTCTTGCCCTTTTCCTCTTGGTGGTTAGGGCTAGGTGAAGAGCTAAAATGATGATATTACATATTGGGATGGAATCTTTCATTATCCTATGGAATGTAATTTTAATTTGATTATGTAATTTTTCTTTAAACGTTTGACTTTTTTTCTCAGTTTGGGATGAGGTGGGAGCAGGGGGGCGGTGGTGGTGCGGGAGGGTGCACTTCTTACACTTTACCTTAAATGAAAACAGAAAATTCTGGATAAACTCAGCAGATCCAGCAGCATCTACGGAGTGAGAAACAGAGTTAACATTTTGAGTCCATGTGACTTTTTCAGGGCCTTTTAATTTGTTTAAAATTGATTAAAAATTAAAAATATAATCAACCATGGTTAACATAAAAGACTTAGAATGCCAATATTGTGGGGAAAAAAGGAAAACTGAATACTGGCAATCTGAATTAAAAGTAAATAATATGGGATCATTCATATCTCAAAGATTAAAGAACAGATTCATGTTTCATTTGATAGTGGTGTCATTGGTACTCAATTCAAATGTTGGGATGTGTTCAATGCTCACTGATTGGGAATATGCAAAAACGCTACTCCTCGGATTACATGTTTGCAGCATGTCTGCAATGCTGACTGGTTTGATTTGTGAATGCTCTAGTCTTCAGTTTAGGTGTTGGGAAGTATGCATCCAGGATTTTCACCCAGCGACTGCGAAGGGTTATATTTATATATTTCCAAGTCAGGATGGTGAGTGGCTTGGACGGGAACTTGCAAGTGGTGGTGTTCCCATATCTCTGCTGCCCTTGTCCTTCTAGGTGGAAGTAGTGATGGGTTTGGAAGGTGCTGTCTAAGGATCTTTGGTGAATTGCTGCAGTGCATGTTGTAGACAGCACACTCTGCTGCTACTGAGCATCAGTGGTGGAGAGATTGAATGTTATGTTGACCTGGTGCCAATCAAGTGGGCTGCTTTGTGCTAGATGGTGTCAAGCTTCTTGAGTGTTGTTGGAGCTCTACCCATCCAGGCAAGTGATGAGTATTCCATCACACTCCTGATTTGTGCCTTGTAAATGGTGGATAACTTTTATTTTAAAAAATTACACAACTGATAAAGTTGACATTACATGAGGAGCAATGCCAAATCTGTTTCTTACAATGCTATATGTTACTCTTACATTTACAAATGCAGTTAATATTTACAGCATTCATTACATGTCAACCCACCAGCCCAGGGGCTATTTTGCTCTCCACTGTAGGCGAGTATACAACGCTCTACTTGAGCAAGGGTGGCATATCAGCATCGTGGTTAGTACTGCTGCCTCACAGTGCCAGGGACCTGGATTCAATTCCAACCTTCGACTTTGTGGAGTTTGCACATGATCCTCGTGTCTTTGTGGGTTTCCTCTGGGTGTTCTGGTTTCCTCCCTCAGTCCAAAAATGTACAGCAAAAACTGAAAATGTTGGAAAAACTCAGCAGATCTGACAGTATCTGTGGAGTGAGAATAAAGCCAATGTTTTTCTCTTCACAGATGCTGCCAGACTTGCTGAGTTTTTCCAGCATTTTCTGCTTTTGTTTCACAGTAGTGCACAGTCACAGTGTATGTATACAGTCATAGCTAGAGAGTAGAGAAACATCAACTTAATATAAGGTAGGTCCATTCGAAAGTCAGATGGCAGCAGGGAAGAAGCTGTTCTTGAGTCAGTTGGTACATGACCTCAGACTTTTGTATCCTTTTCCCAATGGAAGAAGGTGGAAGAGCGTATGTCCAGGGTGGTTGGGGTCCTTGATTATGCTGGCTGCTTTTCTGAGGCAGCGGGAAATGTAGAGGGAGTCAATGGATGGAAGACTAGTTTGCGTGATTGACTGGGCTATGTTTGCAATTCTTTGTAGTTTCTTGTGATCCTGGACAGAGCAGGAGCCATATCAAGCTATGATACATCCAGAAAGACTGTTTTCTAATGTGCATCTGTAAAAGTTGGTGAGAGTTGTGGCAGACCTGCCAAATTTCCTTAGCCTCCTGAGAATGTAGAGGCATTGGTGGGCTTTCTTAGTGTCCCAAGATGTGTAGGTTTGGGGAATTAACAGGATAAAAACAGGGTAACCGGGCGGCATGGTAACACAGTGGTTAGCACTGCTGCTTTACAGCTCCAGGGACCTGTATTCGATTCTCAGTTTGGTGGGGATGGGTTACTGTGTCTGGAGTTTGCACATTCTCCCCGTGTCTATGTGGGTTGCCTCTGGGTGTTCTGGTTTCCTCCCACAGTCTAAAAACTTGAGGGTTAGGTGCATTGGCCATGCTAAATTGCCCCTCAGTATCCCGAGATGTGTAGGTTAGAGGGATTAGCAGGTAAATATGTAGGGAGGTGGGGGATAGGGCCTGGGTGGGATTGTGTTAGGTGCAAACTCGATGGGCCAAATGGCGTCTTTCCGCACTGTAAGGTTTCTTTGATTTCTATAAATATGTGGTTATCGGGATAGGTCCTGGATAAAGAAGATCTGTCGGGGAGTCGGTAGAGACTCGATGGGTCGAATGGTACTGTGGAGGTTCTATGAGCTGTATCTGGGTTATAGCCATCCCTCAATGTGATCAAATAGATGCCCCACTTCTTCTCCTTGACCAGAGGGGGGCGCGGCCTGCAGAGGCCACATCCCCATTTGTGGGTGGAGTCATCAGATGTCCCGCCCCCTCACACGGTCCGAGGCGTGGTCACACAGCGCCCTGCCCCCTCACGGAGTCCGGGGCGTGGTCACGCTGCGCCCCCGCCCCCCCCTCAGTCCGGGGCGTGGTCACACTGTGCCCCGCCTCCTGTGTGGACGCCGATGGTGAGTATTGTGAGGTGGGCGGATTGGGCCGCTCTTGCCGCTTTCTGGCTCCCTGCTCCGGCTTTCCGGGGACCATCCCTTCCTCCCCCTCCGGGTCGCAGTTCACTGCTCGAGAAGCGCAGGCCGCAGCTGAATCCCCGGACTCGCGTTACAGCCCCTGCCCGGCTGTGGGGCCTGTGTGCTGCGTGTCCTGCTGGAGGGTGAATGGCCTGATTCCCCCCAAATACTCACTGCTGGTGTCCAAGCATTAGGAAAGTTCAAAGTCCGTTTAAAATATGAATTTTACGGTTCTTAATAGCTTATTTTTACGAAGGAGGAAACAATCTTCTACCCTGTGGGGGAGAACAGTGTTAATGCAAGCCCACCTGTGACACTAAAAAGTAAACTTAAACATGTGCCTTGTAGGCTGAAAGTGGAAAAACCTGTGGGTTTAAGTTTATTTATTAGTGTCACAAGTAGACTTACATTACCACTGCAATTAACTTATTGTGAAAATCCCCTAGTGCCACACTCCAGCATCTGGGTGCATTGAGAAAGAATTTAGCATGGCCATTGCACCTAACCAATTTTTCAGACTATTCGGAAACCCTTGCAGACACAGGAGAACATGCTGACTCTGTCTCGAACTTCTTCCTGCACTTAACACAACTACTGAGTGCTTGTAACTGGAAGAAATTGAAATGGGAAAGGAAAAGACTTGTTTCCCCGGTATTATTGAACTTTAAAGTTTTCTTGTGCTGGGTCTTGTAGCAGCAAATGTGTGAACTTGTTGAATCATACAGTGCCGAAGGAGGCTATTCAGACCATTGGGTTTGCACCAACTCTTCAACAAAGCATCACAGCCAATCCCTATCCCTGTAACTCCACGTATTTACCCTGCTAATCCCCCTAACCCACACATCCTGGGAAACTAAGGGGTAATTTGACATAGCCAGTCCACCTAACCACCACATCTCTTGGATTGTGGGAGTAAACTGGAGCACCCAGAGGAAACCCATGCAGACAAGGGGGGAATGTGCAAACTCCACACACAGTCATCCTAGGCTGGAATTGAACCTGGTCCCTGGTGCTGTGCAGCAGCATCGCTAACCACTGTGTTGCCAATATTCAAAAACTTAAGAACATAAGAAATAGGAGCGGGAGTAGGCCATCCAGCCCTTCGAGCCTGCCCCGCCATTCAGTAAGATCATGGCTGATCTGTTGTGTCTCAGTTCCACATTCCCGCCCTCTCCCCATAACCCTTAATCCCCTCGCTTATCAAAAACCCATCAACCCACGTCTTAAAAATATTTAGCAAGGCAGCCTCCACCACTTCAACGGGCAGAGAATTCCAGAGATTCACCACCCTCTGAGTGAAGAAGTTCCCCCTGAACTCCGTTCTAAACCGCCCCCCCTTTATCTTGAGGCTGTGCCCCCTAGTCCTACTGTCCTTTGTGAGCGGGAAGAACCTCTCCACCTCTATTCTATCCTATCCTATCCATCCCATTCATCATCTTATCTGGGAAGCTATTGTTTGACACACAAAAATGGAAATGGAAACCATCCAATTAGCCCATCAAGCTCATCCATCTTTTTGCTACACTATGCCTTACACATTTTTGATCACCTGTTTTGTCATAGGATGTGCAGAACTGGGATGAGGTGAGAGCAGCCTTGTCTGGTAGGGATGCCCATAAGCAGTGATGGAACTGACCTTTACATTTTGATATCTGGTATTTTTATAGTGACAATTCCTAAAATGTTGCATCACATTTGTTAAGTGATTGATATATTTAAATCCCTCCATGAGCTCACCTCTCCGTGTCTCTTGTCACCTCCAGCCCTGCAATCATCTTGAACTTCTATGTTCTTTAATTCTGGCCTCCTGGACATCACTACTTCCCTTCACTCAATTTTTAGCTACTAAGGCCCAAAGCCCTAGAATTCCCTCCTTGTACCCTTCCACCTCAGCCTTTTTAAGATGCTCCTAAAGGTCTACCTCTTTGACCAAGCTTTTGTTTTTTGGCCTAATATTTTGTTATCTACCTTGATGTCAAATTTTGTTTGATAACACTCCTGCAAAAGTACCTTGTGATGTTTTGCAATGTCAGAGTTACATGATGAAGTTGTAATTGATCTTTTTTAAAAAATTCCTCTTTGCCAGCCTACCATGTTTGTACGTCAGATCTTGTCACTGGGAAAGCGGATTCCACTGCAGGCTTCTGTGGAAAGTGTTTGCCAACACGTGGCATGTAACCTATTGGTGTTCTCTTATGCCAGCAAGACTTCAGTACGAAATTTCACCACAAGTTATTTAAAATATGCCAAGGCCCGAGGAGTCCGGAAGAAGAAGGAGCTTTCTGAAAAGAAACTGGTAATATCAATCAGCCTTCATTCTTAAAATAATCAAATATCTTGGTAAATTTAATAGCTATCCATTTACATCATGGGGAAAGAAATTAAATTAGCCTTATAATGGTCCATGGTCAGCAGAGAATGAATGATGGGAGCCCTTCATTATAATTTTACTTATTCACAGACTCCAAATAGACTTCTGCATTGGGGTTTGCGGTTACATATAGAAACATTGAAAACAGAAGCAGGAGTAGGCCATTTGGCCCTTTGTTCCTGCTCCACCATTCATTTTGATCATGGCAGATCATTAAAATCAATATCCTGGTTCCCCCTTCCTCCTTTGATCTCATTAGCCCCAAGAGCAGTATCGAATCACATAATGTTTTGGTCTTAATTACTTTCTGTGGTAGTGAATTCCACAGTTTTACTACTCACTGGATGAAGAAATTTCTTTCCAACTCAGTCCTAAAAGGTTTACCCCTTTTCCTCAAACTATGGCCCCTAGTTCTGGACTCCCCCACCATCGGGAATATTTTTTCTAAATCTAATAGCGAATCAAACAGCATGGTACCCTGGACAGGGGATCTGGGGCCTGTCTCTCATTAACCAGTCAAATTGAAGAATCTTTACTGAACCGCATCAGAAACTTTATTCAAATAGTAAACATCAAATCATGTAAAGATTGTAAAATAAAGCAAGGGAAAGATATGGGATTAGGAGCAAGAAATGAGAGAAGTTTTTTTTTAAAAAAAAATTCCAGATATAAAAATTTGAAGGAATGAGACTCTGCATACGAAATTTTCCATGCCAAAGAGGTTGTTTGATGGTAATTAAGATTTATCATTTGAATAGAAAAGCCCTGACGTTTTTCTGAAGTGTTTGGGGAATACCTAATGGGAACATCTGATGATCAAAGTCCTGCAACTTCATGCCCTTTCATCCATTTGAACACCAGGGATGGGATTTTCCAGCTGTGTTCACCCCAAGTCTAGAAAATTTCACCCAAGGTCAGTGGGTCTTTGCATAGTTTGGCCCCCGCCCACTACTGTGAAAGTTAAGTTACAACAGCTATGGCAGGCAACACTGTCAGCAAGAATGGAAAAAGCTTATTATTAGACAAGACCTCGCTGAGGTCAGCGGTTGTGTATTCAGGAAAGTGACTAATCTAACCAGCAGCACGATAGCGCAGTGGTTAGCACTGCTGCTTCACAGCTCCAGGGACCCAGATTCGATTCCTGGCTTGATTCACTGTCTGTGTGGAGTTTGCATGCTCTCCCTGTGTCTGCGTGGATTCCCTCTGGGTGCTCTGGTTTCCTCCCATATTCTGAAATGCGCCAGACTGTGGCGACGAGGAGAATTTCACAGTAACTTCATTGCAATGCTAACGTAAGCCTTACTTGTGACAAATAAATAAACTTTATTTTTAACCTTGCGTGAGTTTCATAAACAGTATTCCCAGCCTTGGCCGTAGGATAAAACAAAGACAAATTACCATGACAAATACCAAAAAGCAAGATATAATGATATATTATGCTAATGAAGGAGACAGTTTTCTATTGGATAAGAAAGTACAAAAAGCTATGCCATGATTGGTATAATATGTTTGCAAATGAAGGGTTAGAGAGTTGCTCGTTTCTCATTTGCTGTAATTACCTATCACTGCTAATTATCTGTATGAATTGACAGAACACTTAGCAGTACATTGCAGTGCTTGTGTGTTCTCCCTGTGCATGAGTAATAAATCTTGGAAGTTTGAGTACTCTCAGTGTTAATTGTAGCCAAGTCGACTACAGTGCCTGGTGTTGTTTGTACCCAAGTTGATGACACTAAGATTTCTGTGGCGATTGGGTTGGTAGAATTCTGGCGCAAATCTCTTGGAAAGGTACTAGTGCAATGCAGGAATGGCAGGGCAACTTGGTCATCAAGTTTCCTGATTTCAGCCTTAAACTTTGCATTTGCAGATGCCGGAGATTGCTATACAGTTTACTACTTAATAAAAGTGAGTGCTGGTAACCTCACCATTGTAATTACTGCATAATTTGGGGCAATGATTAAGGTATCTATGAGCACAGAATGAAATTATCCACCAAAATGAGTGCCTACAATCCAGTAAATGTAAATACAGGAAGTTCAGCCACTAAAAGAAAGACAATTTTTATTATTTATTGAGAGGGACTTTATCCTTACTGTTAAGTTTTCTTTACTCTTTAAGAAGGTTTAAAAAAAATTGGAATTGTGAAATTATTTGTAGCCATTAAGCTTCTTGTTATTTAGACCCGGTACTTCGTGGATCAACGTAAAGTCACTGTGTTTGGAGGGAGAGGTGGTGATGGAACCTGCACTTTCCATAGTGAGCCTCGCAAAGAATTTGGAGGACCTGATGGTGGAAATGGAGGGGATGGAGGACATGTTATTTTCAAAGGTAGGTGCTCCTTTTGTCTGATACAGTTCTGAGGGTGTTGGCTGCTCTTTTGGAGCCAGCATTATTCAATAATATGCCATAGTCATGAATATCAGTGGGCTGTTTGACGCTGGAGGCCATCGCAATCAAATGTGAGCCTAATGTACAGACAACTCCTTGCAAAGTTCGATTCAAGCTTGGGTCACTGTCTGTGCGGAGTCTGCTTGTTCTCACCGTGTCTGCATGGGTTTCCTCCGGGTGTTCTGGTTTCTTCCCATAGTCAGAAAAACTTGCTGGTTAGGTGCATTGGTCACGCTAAATTCTCCCTCAGCGTACCCGAACAGGTGCTGGAGTGTGGCGACTAGGGGATTTTCACAGTAACTTTGTTGCAGTGTTAATGTAAGCCTATTTGTGACACTGATAAATACTCTTAAACTTAACTGCTGTGGAGGTGCAGGGATTAATTGAACCACCTGTTACCGTGACATAAATTTAATCATTCTTGCTCAATCCAGGATTAACTTTGGATAAACTTACAGTTGTTTGGAAACTTTCGAAAGCTGGTGTGTCTTTTTAAGAACATAGAAACATATAAAGTTGGAGCAGGAGTAGGCCATTCAGCCCCTTCAAGCCTACTCATTATGATCATGACTGATCATCCAACTCAGTAGCCTTCCCCCTCCCCATATCCTTTGATCCTATTCACCCTCAGAACTATATCAAACTCCTTCTTGAAAGCATACAATGTTTTGACCTCATAGAATCATAGAATCCTACAGTGCAGAAGGAGGCCACTCAGCCCATTGAGTTTGCACCAACCACAATCCCACCTAGGCCCTATCTCCGTAACCTCATATACTTACCCTAGCTAGTCCCCCTGACGCTAAGGTCAATTTAGTATCACCAATCAATCTAACCCACACATCTTTGGACTGTGGAAAGAAACCGTAACATCCGGGGGAAACCCACGCAGACACAATAGAATGTGCAAACCCCATGCAGACAGTGTCCCGAGCCGGGAATCGATCTGCGCTGTGAGGCAGCAGTGCTAACGTGGAATCGAACCTTGCAAGAAGTTGTGTGTACATTGTGCCAATGTGCTGCCCTCAACTACTTTCTGTGGTAGCGAATTCCACAGGTTTACTAGTCTTTGGGTGAAGAAATTTCTTCTCATCTCAGAGCTAAAATGGCCTTTATCCTTAGACTATGACCCCTGGTTCTTGACATCGCTACTACTAGGAACATTCTTTCTGCATCTACCCTGTCTAGTCCTGTTAGAATTTTATAGATTTCTGCCTCACGTTTCCGAACGAATGTAATCCTAACCCACTCAATCTCTCCCCACATGTCTGCCCCCCCCATCTCAGGAATCAATCTGGTAAATCTTTGCAGCTGTATAGCAAGACCAAAATTGCACATGATATCCCAGGTTTGGTCTCACCAAGGTCCTGTAAAATCGAAGGAAGACATTCTTGCTGCTGCACTCGACTCCTCTTGCTATGAAGGCCAACACGTCATTTGCCTTCTTTACTGCCTGCTGCACTTGCATGCATCAAATAATTGATTCTTTGCAGTCCCATTGGACAGTAATATTTTAAGAAATGTCCTGCTGCTTTTGAACATTTTTGTAACTTTTGGTAAAGAAAAAAGATTTGAAAGAAAATAAAACATCTTTATGAATGTATAGGGCAGATTGCTGTTCGTTTTGCTTTATCTGTTTTGAGTTGTTTATCATAGTTTCTGTTGACCAAATAACAATTATGTCAAAATTGCCATTATATGGCATGTACGTCACAGTAATTTTGCACAAAGACTGCAGTTATTTTAAGATTACAAAAGGAAGGATTTGTATGATGGATATATTTATAAGATTTAATTCATGTCGTAAAGAAAATAAAGAACATGAACTTTTATATTGCCTTTCATGATTTCTGAAAATTCCAAAGCATATCACAGCTGCTGAAGTTTTTGCAGTGCAGGCATTGTT
This sequence comes from Carcharhinus amblyrhynchos, assembly GCF_965287045.1. Classification (NCBI taxonomy): domain Eukaryota; kingdom Metazoa; phylum Chordata; class Chondrichthyes; order Carcharhiniformes; family Carcharhinidae; genus Carcharhinus; species Carcharhinus amblyrhynchos. Next base: position 14,405,453 of record NC_137339.1, read on the forward strand.
ATGTTATACTTTTAATAATCTATTCCTAGGTTGTGGGTGTTGCTGGCTGGGCCAGCATTTTTATTATCCATCCCTAATTGCCCTTGAACTGAGTGATTTGCTAGGCTGTTTCAGAGAGCATTTGAGAGTCAACCACATTGCTATGGGCCTGGAGTCACATGGAGGGCCAGACCAGGTAAGGGCAGCAGACTTCCTTCCCTAAAGGGCATTAGTGAATCAGATGAGTTTTTACAACAATCGACAGTTTCTTGGTCATCATTAGACTTTTGATTCCAGATTTTTATTCAATTTAAATTTCACCATCTGCCATGTTGAGATTTGAACTCGGATCCCCAGAGCAATACCCTGAGTCTACTAGTCCAGTGACAGTACCACTGCCTCCCCAAATATAGAAATGTTAAACTTTTCAGAAACAGTAATGAGGTTAATGACCTGATACACTCAACAGGAGCAATGATAATTTTTTGTTGTATTAAACTATGGGAGAGACCAAATTGATGACATACACTAATTAAGACTGCAGTAGGAGAACGTCAGGAGAATAGACGTTGATATTGGCATGAATTGTGTTCGTCAAGGCTTGAGATTTCTGAGTGGCAACTTATGATAAACAATTTTATTCAATGTTGGTGATGAATAAATATTGACCAGGATACTGGGAGAGCATCTCTGCTCTTCCATGCAGACGATGGTCCTTTATGTCCACGTTACCACAATAGAAAATAATGCTTAGTTTTCCCTGTGTAATTCTGGCTCAAGAGGGCAAATAGGACTATAGTTCCATGAAGGTTGGCCATTTTCTAAAAGCAGGTGAATGTAGATTGGTGAAAAATCTGTTTAGTTACATACGGGGGAAAAAATTCAATTTGCATATGTAAAATTTCATGGCAAAAAGTTAGAAATCGAAGTATATAGGTTAAAAAGATTCACTGGTAGATTACAAAAGCAGGGAAGTCATGTTGGAGTTGTATAGAACTTTGGTGAGGCCACAGTTGGAGTACTATGTGCAGTTCTGGTCACCACATTATAGGAAGAATGTGATTGCACTGAAGAGGGTGTAGAGGAGATTTACTAATGCTGTCTGGGATGGAACATTTAACTTATGAAGAGAGGTTGGGACTTAGTCTTGGGTTGTTTTCATTGGAGCAGAGAAGACTGAGGGGCGACCTGATAGTGATGTACAAGATTATGAGACACATGGACAAAGAGGATAAGGAGCAGCTGTTCTCCTTAGTGGAAGGGTCAGTCATGAGGGGACATAGGTTCAAGGTGAGGGGCAGGAGGTTTAGGGGGAATGTGAGGAAAAACCTTTTTACCCAGATGTGTTGCCTGGGAGGGTGTTGGAGGCAGGTTGCCTCACATCCTTTAAAAAGTACCTGGAAGAGCACTTGGCATGTCATAACATTCAGAGCAATGGGCCAAATGATGGCACATAGGATTAGGTGGGAGTTCAGGTGTTTCTAATATGTTGGGGGCAGACTTGATGGACCGAAGGGCATCTTCTGTGCTGTATGATTCTCTGATTCTAAATCTCAGTACACTGTAACAGTAGTGATCTGGATTTTTAGGGGTTTCTTTTATATGTTATCATCACAAGCTATTTTTGGGCAATTCAAAACAAATAAAATGGCAGTGTTTTTTCCAGAATGAAATGATGGTGGAAAGAAGTGATGTTAGTTTCTTTCATTTGTGGAATAATAATGGTTGTCACAGCAACGAAGCTTTACAGTCTGTCGTCCTATAAGTGTTGCTTTAGTCATGCAGATCAAAAGGCTGCACAGCACTTGTCTTTATGAGGTGTGCATCCCACTGTAGGGCTTTATTCTCACTGCTGTGAAATGTTATTGATAGCGATGGTAAAAATAACTGTGATAGCTGTAAACTAAAGCAAATGTTTTCCTGAATTGATAAGGAATGAAATTTCAGCTCCTCCAGGTGAGTTGTTTTTTGTGTGTGTTTGGTAACTTTTCTATTTTTTTTAGTTTCGAGTAATATTGACTTTTTTTCAGTTGCTCGACAAATAAAATCGCTGTCAGCCATTGTGTCCGTTTATCGTGGCAATAATGGAGATTCTGGAGGAAGTAAAAATTGTTACGGGAGAAATGCAGCTCACACTTACGTAATGGTGGGTAGACAAATTTCCTCATCATCTTGTATTTTTGGTGTTCTATTGGCTAAATTAAATGTCATAATGCTCTTAGGTGCCGCTGGGTACGGTGGTCAAAGAAGATGGGATGATAGTCGCTGATCTGTCATCACATGGAGAGGAATATGTAGCGGCGTATGGAGGACTTGGCGGCAAGGGCAATCGTTTCTTTCTGACTAATGAGAATCGGGCACCGACGACCGCCACTCCAGGAGAGCCCGGCCAGCAGCGGGTCTTGCAGCTGGAGCTCAGGACTATGGCTCATGCTGGGATGGTATGTAAAGATTTAGTGTTGACACTTTTCAAGAACGTATTGCAATACTACAGCTCAAAATACCTCTTAGCTACATAAAGCCATGCTTTCTACAACTGTTTTGTACGCCAAGTATGTAGATTTGGCATGAGATTGGATCCTCATTCGAATTATTTACCACTTACAGCAAAGTTAGTACAAACTTTTGCCCAACGAGTTAAAAAGGCCTAATGTTTAATATAAAACTACTTTCACCCTGCATTGTTATCCAACATTCTTCTAATGATGCCTGAAAGGGATTACGACTTGCATTCTACACGATTTGCCTATGAATTTGTATCTGATACTGATAACTTGAATAACTTTATCACTGGTGCATTTTAAGAGATTTTACATTGAACAGTGACAAAAATGTCATTTGCATTGCAGAGAAATGGAAGTTTTTTTAAAACAAAAAGCCTCTTTCAAGTTTTCTTTTAGCATCATCATTGCTAGTTAAGAAGAGAGGATGAAATCCTGCCCTGAGGCTTTGGTTGACTACATGGAAGTGAACATGAGCAGCCTACAGATGATCTTTCCTGTCCCCTTTATCATAGCTTTGAAAAAGCCCTCAGTATTATTTGTCATTTTTATTTCTACGCTAAGTGCATTTTTGATAGGCAGATTTGAAGTGAGAAGCATTGTGAGATCAGCCCAGTAACTTATAATGACTTAGCTTATTACTTCATTCCACAGTGAACTGTGTAATGAAACAACTTGGATTTATATAACACACTTCAGGACCTCCTAATGCACACTATAACTAATGAAGTACAACCATTGATATAAAATAACATAGCAGGCAATTTAAGTTTCCACATACAGCAATGCAATAAAGGACAAAGGTGATCAGTTTTGCTTTAAAAGTGGTATTGGTTGAGATAAAGTGGTTAACAGAATTGTGTATACTCTTGATGTATCTGTTTGAAGTAATAGGGATCACTCACTGCCTGTAAAACCAGTAGAGTACAGCAGTACTCTAATCAGATGAAGTGGTTGTCATGGCACCAGCACTAACGGAACGAGATCTGGCTGAGTTGCACTTAGTTTTGATTGGCATTTCAACCAGCCAATACTACAACACCCAACAGCTGTGGGTGGAGCAGCGATATCAAGCTTTGGACATCCTTCCTTTCTGTGGTATAAAGAGAGTCGCAGTAGATTAGTGAGGCGGAAAGATCTTGCTTTCCGTATAGACTGTCAGAGACCCAATTCTGAAGTACTAGGGGCGACACAGTGGTTAGCAGTCCTGCCTCACAGCACCAGGAACCCAGGTTTGATTCCTGGCTAGTGTCATTGCAGAGTTTGCACGTTCTCCCCATGTCTGCATAGGTTTCCTTTGGGTCCTCCAGTTTCTTCCCACAGTCCCAAAAACATGCTGGTTCTGTGCACCGGCCATGCTAAATTCTCCCTCAGGTGCCGGAGTGTGGCGACTAGGGGATTTTCACAGTAACTTAATTGCAGTGTTAATGTAAGCCTATTTACATAAATAGATAAACATTAACTTTAATGTGCTTGGTCTGCAATAAGCAGGTATGATGGTTAATGGGCAAAATTTGCTATGCAAATAGTAATCTAACTATTCACACGCTTCTCTCAAAATAAACATGTTTATTGGTTTGTAATTGTCCACATCTCATTAGAGTGCTCAGCAGTCAGTCACACTGAGTGCACACAACCAGGGACATTGGAGTGATTAGAAAGAATAGTTTCTCGGCCTTTTGGCAAAGATCAAGTGTCAGATGAAGCCTAAGATCAGATGCAAGGTCTTTCCTTGTCAGCTTGGATCTTGTGTGTGTCTGTTGTGGGGACCATGAATTGGATTCAATTTGGATTGATTTTTGGAGCAAGTAAGGAGATTGATTAAGGGCTTGTCTGGCCCTCTATGGGCATTGGCTTTGCAACTTTAAGAATGGAGTTTAAAAAAAAATTAAACCATATTGGGCAATAAAGGTAGTATAATAGGTTTATGTGGGATATGAGATTTGCTAATCAAATAACTTGAAACAAGGAATATCTAGTACAGACTCTGTGGCACTTGCATACCACCTTGACATTTAACAACTAATCAGACAGTCAATTCTGACCTGATAGTCCCAAATCAGACCATATTAGGAATAACAATAGTGCCTCCAACTTCAATGGCAGGTTTGCTTATGTTAATATATTGCAATCTTTGGATGTGTTGTCTCACAGTCCACTGAGGGGCTTTGCAAGAAGAGGCCGATAGATCAATTGTCCTCTGTCTGCAGTTTATATCAACTGTATCCAGTTTGTATTCTCTCTTCCAAAAATTGTCTCTCAATACAGGCATGTTGAAAATTCCCTCGAAAGGGATGTAATGTAAAGATTCTTCTGATCTTGTTCAGAATGATCGGGTCTGTTACAAGGGTAAACCAGCAACTGAACATGAGACCTTTATAATCTTTGACTTACCAATGTGTCTCACAGTGTCATTACCCAGTGGATAATGAGAAAAGTTTGTTCCTGATCCTAAATTTAATGTAATAGAAAGTGGAAGTGAAGCAGTTTTTTTTAACCAAGGTTGCTACATTTTCTTTGCATCACTTCAGCAAAGACTTTCGGGAGGAGTGGCGAATTGTGATGGTGATGGGGGAAACGTGGGGTTATGGTGGGGGGGATCTAATTTTCTCAATAGTTATTGAAGCCATTGGAAGTTAATATCTGTGAATGGCTTTTACCTTTCTTTTACACCCTTCTTTTCTCAACTTTGACTGAAACACATTTATTTTGGACCAACATTGTTTGACAAGAAAACTGAGCATTACTTCCTTTTGTGACAAGGTTGGCTTTCCCAATGCTGGAAAATCTTCTCTTCTGCGAGCGATCTCAAATGCCCGGCCAGCAGTAGCTGATTACCCATTTACTACATTGAATCCTCATGTTGGTGTGATACACTATCAAGACTTTGAGCAGATTGCAGGTACGCCGTGGCTTAATTTGAAGATGCCTTATTTTCTGTTTGAAATTTTATAATGGCTTAAAAATGTAGTGCTCTTTCTCCTCCTCTCACAATTAAGTCTGCTGGCTGTTAGCGTGCTTGGAATGTTGTGCTTCTAATCCAGGCTTTGGATTTTGGATTCCGTTATTGTTTTCATCAGATCTGCTCTGGTGCGTTCTTAAGTGTTGGACCCCTTGGTGGGGTCTGTTTCACTGACAGCAGTTTTTGTCACTTGCCTAGATGACCGATTTTCATGCGTGAGCCTTCACAAGCGAGTTACAGCAAAGAATTAAATCAGAAAATGCTGGAAATACTTAGCCATTCTGGCAGCGTCTGTGGAGACAGAGAGAGAGAGAAAAACAGAGTAAGTGGGTGAGATTCTCCAGCCTCCCAACCGCATGTTTCTCTGCAGTGGAGGATGGCTACTGTTCTTTGGTGGTGGGATCCTCTGGTCCTGCTGCTGTCAGTGGGATTTCCCATTGAGGATACCCCATGCGCTGGGCAGCCTGCGGGGAGGGTTACCTGCCAGAGAAACCCACTGGCGTGAATTGTCAGAGAATTCTGGCCATAGTTTCAAGTCCCTACGACTCTTCAGAATTAAAGAGTGGGAGATATGTTTTGGATTTTATACCTTTTACGAGAGGGTGGAATAAAATAGGTCAGGGATAGGCGGGAGATAGGAGAGATTTGACAAAGGTGTCATGGGCACAAGTGAAAACGAGTGTTGTAAATGTTAAAGACTCAACGTGTTCTGCTACCTTACCTTTATGCTCTACCTAATCTTAATATAAAATCCTTCCCAATCGTTCCCCCTTTTAGTTCTGAAGAAGTCATACAGACTCGAAACGTTAACATTATTTCTGTCTCCACAGATGTTGCCAGACGACTTGAGTTTTATCCAGCACTTCCTCTTTTTATTTCAGATTTCCAGCACCTGCTGTATTTTGCTTTTATTATTACAACTGTTTGAATTTTGTTCAGTTTTGAATATCAGTTCAGTCGGAAGATGGGGCCCGCTTTCCGCTGGTTCTGTTTACCAGGATCCTTTCCTGGCCTTCGCTCTTGCACTGTTTGAGGAACCCCTGAGCAAATTTTGCTCTGGTCCGTTTTGACAGCGTGCAGCTTAATCAAAAGACTCAAGGATCATCAGAAACTAGTCCTTGAACCTCATGAATGTATTTTGGATGAGTCACTGGTAGCTAAATTGTTTTCTTGATTTGAAAAAGAGTGCTCCAGTTTGGTTTCCATTCCATCCATAGCATCCGGACTACTCCAGTCAAAATACTAATGATGACTTTTACACCTGCAATGTGGGCCATCTTTCCTTGTACTCAGTTCTTCCACAATATTGAATAGCAATCTAGTCAATTCTCCTCCATTAACGTTTATTAGTATCACAAGTAGGCTGACATTAACACTGCAATGAAGTTACTGTGATAATCCCCTTGTCGCCACAGTCTTATGCCTATTCAGGTACACTGAGGCAGAATTTAGTAAGATGCCACAGCTGACACCGATTCTGTTATCATAGAATCCCTAAAGAAAGGGGCCATTCGGTCCATCGAGCCCGCCCTGACAACAATCCCACCCAGCCCCTATCCCCGTAACTCCATGTATTTGCCCTGCTAATCTCCCTGACACTAAGGGGCAATTCAGCATGGCCAATCCACCTAACCAGCACATCCTTTAGACTGTGGGAGGAAGCCGGAGCATCCGGAGGAAACCCACGCAGACACAGGGAGAACGTACAGACTCCACACGCGCGCGCGCATATACACACACACACACACACACACACACACACAGACCCAAGCCGGGAATCAAACCCAGGTCCCTGGCGTTGTGAGGCAGTAGTGCAAACCACTGTGCTGCTGTGTGCATTATTCCTTTTCCGTTGAATTGCAAATAGTTTTAGCAAGAGATTCCTTGGTGAAAAGCACTCCACAGGAGTGTAATTGGGCAGAACCTGACCCTGAGCCAAAGAAGGAAATATTCGATGAGGCAAGGCGACTAAAACACTTGGTTAAAGAAATAGGTTTTAAGTAGTGTAGAGAAGCAGAGCAGTAAAGAGGTTGAGGGTCAAGAAAGGTGAAGGCATGGCTGCCAAAAGTGAAGTGAAGAAAGTGGACAATGCACTGGAGTTCCAACTTACAAACCTTCATATTAAAGTAGCCTTAGTATTTGTGTATGCATTTTAGCGTTTGGAACAAGCAGTGCCACCAACAAAAGATGCATTGATTTTTAAAATTAGTACTTCAATGCCATTAGCTATTGCATTTTAAAAAACACAGAATGGACCAAAATTGCTATAAGCAATTTTTATATTGCAAGCTAGTTTGAAGAGGATGTACTGTACATTTGAAAGGTGCATTTCTTTCTCTAGTTGCAGACATCCCTGGAATCATCCGAGGAGCTCACAGAAACAAGGGCCTAGGAATTTCCTTCCTGAGACACATTGAACGTTGTGGCTTTCTGCTGTTTGTTCTTGATCTGTCGACACCGGAGCCCTGGCAGCAGCTGGAAGATTTAAAATATGAATTGGAGCAGTATGAGAAAGGATTATCAAAGAGACCATTTTGTGTCGTCGCGAACAAAATAGACCTTCCAGAGTCCAAGACCAACCTTGTCCTGCTTCGTGAAAAATTAAAGCAGTCTGTAATAATCCCAGTATCTGCACTAACTGGTGCTAATGTTGAAGAACTTTTAATGCATCTCAGGGAACTTTATGATGGCTACCTGGAGAGCACCCAAATTAAAGGCTGTGTGCCAGTCAAGTGGTAACATTATACTCATTATACTGATAGAAATATATATCCAAAGTAAATTATTAAACTTGTCAAAAACAAATTGAGAGATTCTTTTGTTCTGAATGTAAAGTGTTGTATATTAAGTCTCTTTAGAAATGCGTATTGTCGTCAAGAGTTAACTATAAATAGCACATGCACAATGCAGCAGGTTTTGATCTGGTATGCACATTGGCTGAAAGGTTGCAGACCCGATAGTAACTTCAGAAGAGAGCTGGACGTTGTTGAAAAGGGCATATTTGCAGCGGGCCATGGGGAAACCTTTCTGAGAATATTTAAAAATACAGAAGCATGATTGGAAGCAACTGATGACTTCGGTTCAATAGTTCTCAAAGCTTTCCACCACTCTGGGGGCTGTTGGAGGTGTAGCGTTCTTAACCTCCTATCTGGGTCTGTTGTCAGCTAATCAATTGCCCTGATTAATCAACAACTGCATTGTTCTTGCATTATTGTTGTATAATGCAATGACCAGGATGCAGAAGGTGAACTGGACCAGAACTGTGCCTTTTTTACATCCAGCAATTCCTGGTTTCCTATGTCAGTAACGAGTTTTGCAAAAGATTTTTGCTTTATTTATGGTGTAATTGGTTTTATATGCTGTTAGTATGCCTCTCAAACAGTGAATTACTTTGAAGTGCATTTGTTGTAATGTAGACAAACATGGCAGTTATCTTTTGCACAGCTATTTCCCACAAGCAACAATGAGATAAATAGCTGTTTAATCTTTTTAATTATGTCTGGTCTCTTTAACTACCAGATGAGTCAGCTTTTAGGCAATCTAGGAATACACTAAAATACTTATTTTACTTTCCAATCCTGATAAGATTTAGTTTCTTTTTGGTTAAAGTGTAACGGCACTTCTTCAAAGTACATTCTTTATTTGCAAGTGGCGCAGTGATATTCTCACTGGACTAGTAATCCAGAGACCCAGAGTAATGATCTGGGTTCAAATCCCACAATGGCAGATGGTGAAATTTAAATTCAATAACAATCTGGTATTAAAAGTCTAATGATAACCATGAAACCGTTGTCAATTGTCGGAAAAAAACCATCTGGTTCACTAATGTCCTTTCAGGAAGGAAGTCTGGAATCCTTACTGGTCTGGCCTATATGTGACTCCAGACCCACAGCAATGTGGTTGACTCATAACTGGCCCTCCGGCATGGGCAATAAATGCTAGCCCATCCACCAATACCCACATCCCATGAACAAATTTTTAAAAAGTTGTGATCTATCAGAAACCAGTGCTGGGAAAATGAGTTCCAGGCAGACAATACCTAATATATAATGCTTGGCTGGACTTCCAATTTTCTTTCTCAGGAGAGAGATCTGCTCATGGACATTTGCCAAAAATTCTCCCAGTACTTGAACTTTGGATAGGCACGTCTGAATAGTTTAAATTTATCTGTACGTTTATTTCTAAGTGCCCAAGAGGGCCAAGGAATAGTCTTAAAATGTACTTGGGCATTGCACTGGAACCACATTTCACCTGACGTCAAATCAAGCAGTATGTACATAATTACCTACTCCAGTTAGTCTTGTGTTCGCATGTATCCTATTGGAGCTTGACTCAACCTGTTTTGGATTTTAAGCATTGCTATGAATTTGAAGAGAGCTAAAGAATCTTTAGCTAGTTAGGAAAATTAACAGATTTATTGCCAGTTAAAACAGTGTATAGATTAAACAAATCTGATGCGCAAAGATAAAGGAAGTAAAAATTAAAGAAAACCTTGATGGAGAATTGGATCAGGAGCATTAATGCGCTGTCTGAACTGAAAGCTTATTGCAATCAGAATTTTGCAGCACTGAAAGAAACCATTTGGTACATTGTGCCGATGTTGGCTGTTGTGAAAAAGCTACCCAATTAATCCCACTTCCCCATTGTTTCCACGTAGCCTTTTGCAAGTTCCTCTTTGTCAAGAATCCCCAATTACCTTCTGAAAGTTATTATACAATCTTCTTCCACCAGCCTTTCAGCCAATTTGCACCCCAAATCATAACCCATTGCATATTAAAAACACCCTCATCTACCCCTAGTTCTGCCGATTGTCTTCAATCTGCGTTCTCTGCTTATTGATCCACTTAGTCAGGGAAAACAATTCTCTTACTCACAAAACCCTTCTGTTGTGGGAAATTCTTCCAGGTGGCCTTATTAATTTAAAGACTAAATCTTTTCATTAAACATTTAATTTCCCAAAGGCAAAAAAATTTATTCAGCTCAATGAAATTTTTCAATTAAACTAGTTTTTTATTAAAACATTGAAATGTTAAAATCAAAACCATTACAAATTAAAAATATTCAGAGAAACATACAATTAAGACGAGACAAATTTCTTTCGGACGAAAGAAAGATCTTTGATTTCACCTGCACAGCAAATTAGCTATGAGGCATTCTCAAAAGATGTTAGATTTCATGCCAAAAAGCCGAATGGTTACACTTTTTGTTATCAGATTACTCAGCCCAGCACTTAATTAAAAGCAATTTCATTCATTTACTGTTCTGTCAATCTAACAGTGGCATGTCCTTCCATCAACTATAGTTTGGCACCTTTAAATATTGATCTGTCATTTGTCTGTTTTACAGTTCTATCCCAAAAATGGCTTCTTATGATTCAACATTTCTCTAACCAGTTTAAACCAGCTCTAATACCAAATAAAGGCGCCTTTATCTTTTGGCATCCTCCAGCCTGAATATGCATGGGTAATTTACTTCATTGCATAATTTGTGCTGGTAGCTTTCATTTTACTGGCATGTTACAAATGAACTTCTTAGAGACGTTATTAATATGTTACTTAAATATTTTGTCTTCTTCTCAAGCTAAATATTAAACCAGCTACTAATTATCTTCATGTTGGGTATTTAGAATTAAGCAGAATTCTCAACTACACCTTCATTTAGAACACTGCCTTTAAATCTCCAATTACCCTTCTCTGTTCCACAGAACCATAGAAACCCTACAGTGCAGAAGGAGGCCATTTGGCCCGTTGAGTCTGCGCCGACAACAACCTTCCCTAGGCCCCATCCCCATAACCCCACATTTAGCCCTCTAACCTGCGCATCCTGGGACACTAAGGGGCAATTTAGCATAGCCAGTGCTCTTGTGAAAACAATTTCACCCTGTCTAGCCTCTTCACATAACTGAAGTCCCTCAGCCCTGGGATAATTATGGTAAATCTCTCCACCCTCTCAAATCCTAAAGTATTGTGCTGGAATTGAGCAGATTGCACCAACTGAGGCCTAACTTGTGATGTGTGAAATTTTAGTGAAGCATCCTTACTTTTCTGTTTTATATCCCTATAAAGCTTAGGATCCCATAATGTGAGTTTTCATGAAGTCCCTATGGTGCAGAAGGAGGCCATTCAGCTTATTGAGCCCACACCAACAACAATCCCAACCAGCCCGTAACCCCATGCATTTACTCAATTCGTTCCCCCCTGATGCCAGAGGGCAATTTAGTTTAGCCAACCAACCTAACCCATAGATCTTTGGACAGTGGGAGGAAACCGGAGCACCTGGAGGAAGCCCACACAGATACGGGGAGAATGTGCCAACTCCACACAAAGTCACCTGAGGCTGGAATTGAACTCAGGTCTCTGGCACTGTGAGGCAGCAGTGCTAACCACTGTGTCATGTTAAAAGCAGTTTTTGAAAATTATCCTGCAACCTTCAAAGATTTGTGTGCTTGAACACAGGTCTCTGGTGATATTTGATTTCTAAAACAAAATCTGTTTTAAAAAACTCAGCAGGTCTGACTGTATCTGTGGAGGGACAAGCAGGATTAATGTTGTGAGTCCAATATGACCACTTACGTTCCAAAATACTTCACCGATTGTAAAGTACGGCTGAGCTCATGAAAGACGCCATGTAAATGCATGTTTTTTTAACACTTGCTTCCTGCCCCAATTTTTCATGTACCCGCTGCCACTGGACCTTTTAATGCCATGGGATTGAATTTTGAACAGTCAAAGCCAATCATGCTCAGACACAACCAAGACTGGAAAAAATATATAGAGCAGTCAAAATAAATAATTAAGTACTAGATGAAGCCAAAGGTGGAAAAGACCTTTAGAAACACAATGCAGTGATGTAAGTAATGTTGAAAAAAATAATCCCACCTCCAAAAATCTTGTCTCAGAGGATTTACATTTCATGAAAATATGAGGTGGAGATATCAGTGTTGGACTTGGGTGGGCACAGTAAGAGGACTCACAACACCAGGTTAGAATCCAATAGGTTTATTTGGTAGCATGAGCTTTCAGAGTGCTGCTCCTTCATCAGGTGAGTGGAGTCATAAGAACATAAGAAATAGGAGCAGGAGTAGGCCATCTAGCCCTTCGACCCTGCCCCGCCATTCAATAAGATCATGGCTGATCTGTCGCGGCTCAGTTCCACCTTCCCGCCCTCTCCCCATAACCCTTAATCCCCTCTCTTATCAAAAACCCATCAACCCACGTCTTAAAAATATTTAGCGAGGCAGCCTCCACCACTTCAACGGGCAGAGAATTCCAGAGATTCACCACCCTTTGAGTGAAGAAGTTCCTCCTCAACTCCGTTCTAAACCGCCCCCCCTTTATCTTGAGGCTGTGCCCCCTAGTCCTACTGTCTTTTTTGAGCGGGAAGAGTCTCTCCACCTCTATCCTATCCATCCCATTCATCATCTTATACGTCTCAATGAGATCTCCCCTCATTCTTCTAAACTCTAACGAGTACAAGCCTAGTTTATTCAGCCTCTCCTCATAGCTCAACCCCCTCAACTCCGGTATCAGCCTAGTAAACCTCCTCTGCACTCCCTCCAAGGCCAAAATATCTTTGCACAGGTGCGGCGCCCAAAACTGCACACAGTACTCCAGCTGCGGCCTCACCAATGCCCTATACAGCTGCCCATTCACCTGATGAAGGAGCAGGGCTCCGAAAGCTCGTGATTCCAAATAAGCCTGCTGGACTCTAACCTGGTGTTGTAAGACTTCTCATTGTGAAAATATCATCGCACAAAATATGAAAATACAATAGAGTTTTTGAAAACTGGATGTATGTATATTAATGTATCAGTATCACAAGTGGGCTTACATTAACACTGCAATGAAGTTACTGTGAAAATCCCCTCATTGCCACACTCTGGTGCCTGTTTGGGTACAGTAAGGGAGAATTTAAGCATGACCTAACCAGCACGTCTCAGACTGTGGGAGGAAACTGGAGCACCTGGAGGAAACCCGTGCAGGCACGGGGAGAACGTGCAGACTCTTCACAGACAGAAACCCAAGCTGGGAATCGAACCCGGGTCCCTGGCGCTGGGAAGCAGCAGTGCTTGGCACCATGAGGCAGCAGTGCCACCGTACCGCCTTAAAATGTAGTCTCATGGGATTTGCACTTGATGAAAATAACAAATGAAACTTGAAAATACACGGTTAAAGAAAATCTCATGGCAGCATATAAGATTCAACATGCCGTGTAGAGCAAGTACATTGTTACGAATGAATGGGATAATTTTTGTCATAGAGAAGCCCATACATATTTAGCAGCTTGTGTTGCTGCTGCATATCATTGACGCTGCTATTTTTGGGCCAATTTTTCAGTTTTCTGTTTTGGGGGAGTGGGGCTGGGGAAGGTTTGAACGGCCCAAGAAAAAAGCTTTTATTTGGCCCTGGAGTGTCCCCCTCCCCCGTCCCCACCTCCGCCCCCTCCTTCCCCCACCTCACCGCCTCCCCGGAATTTCCTCCGCAGGCGAGGCGGGCAGGGCAGGTCGCAGAGGAGGCGCTGAATGGGAAGAGCTGAGACCGGGGCAACTCACCTCCGCTCACAGATGACAGCATTATTGATGCAAACAAAGGGAGACAGATGCTGCCTTTTACCCCTGGGCGGCAGGGACCATGCTGAGCTTGGCCGTGAGAAAAAGACCTTGGAAGCAGTGCCCAGCAGTGCCATTCCAGTAATAACCAGGTAAAAAAAAGGGGGAGGTGGGGGTGCTCAGGGCTTCTTCTGACTCGTGATTAGATTTTATTGTTTCCTAATACCCGCTCACAAATCAGACCTTTTTTAAAGATTAATTTGGTGCCTGCAATTTTTTTTGACACATTGGCGCAATACGGGAGGTGCAGAGCGCAATGCAGTGATGAAATCATCCAGTCAAGACTACTGGAATTCAGCTATAATTCTAGACGAGCATTCATTTTCCATATTTTCAATTTATTGATCTCCAACGTGTCCTTTTAAGTTTTGGAGTTTATTTTGTTTTAAAACAGAGGAATATCAGAACAGAAGTAAGTAGCAATTTTTTTTAAAAGATCCCAGATGGGGTGATGCATCATTTTTTTTTGTCACAATGGGACACTTTAGTGACTCAGTGAGGAGGCTAACTAATTTACTGCAGCCAGTAATTTATCACTTACATACCAGCAGTTTGCATGTCTCCAGCACCTTTGATGCAAAATTGCAATTTTCACTACGTTATGCTGCATATGATTTTCCACTCCCGCCAGCGTCACGGCAGGCAGGAAGCAAAATAAAAATCTGTTTCCCAATAAACTGTTGGAATTCTGCTCTCCTGATTTTCAAGGCAAGTCAAAGGTCGAATTACCCACTGAACAATTTTAGTATCTCATGCATGGTCATTAAGAGGCCTCCCTGGGTGGCACAGTGGTTATTACTGCTGCCTCACAGCGCCAGGGACCCAGGTTTGATGCCCGGCTTGGGTCACTGTCCATGCGGAGTCTGCATGTTCTCCCCAAGTCTGCGTGGGTTTCCTCCAGGTGCTCCGGTCCCCTCTCCCAGTCCGAAAGGCGAGCTGGTTGGATGCATTGACTATGCTAAATTCTCTCTCAGTGTACCCGAACAGGCGCCGGAGTGTGGCAACTAGGGAATTTTCACAGTAGCTTCATTGCAGTGTTACTTGTGACACTAATAAATGAATTTGAAAAACCTTGCCAGAATTCCAGATAAAAGCAAAACACTGCTGGAATCTGAAACCAAAAGAGAAAATGCTGGAAAATCCCAGCAGGTCTGGCAGCATCTGTAATGAGAGAGAAAAGAGCTGACGTTTCAAGTCCAGATGACTCTTTGTCAAAGCTGCCAGACCTGCTGGGGTTTTCCGGTGTTTTCTCTTTTGGTTTCTTGCCAGAATTCTGTTTGCCCTCCAAATCAAGTTCTGTGCCAATCGTGAAATCAGAATGTTCATTTTTGATGCCACGTATAAGTGGCAGGCACCTGGCGAGCTTCACACTGTCCGCATCTCTGAGGCCAGTAGCTGCTGCTTTTGCCTTCTTGGTGGCTGCCTGTAACTTCGCTCGAGCGCCGGTGGCAAACTCCACGCCAAGGCTGGAAACAGGAGGCATGCGAAGACTGGAGGGGGTGGAGGGGGGAGACGAGGCTGGACAGGAAAGGCAGGCTTACAGCGGCAGAAGTTGTCTGGAGAAGTGGGCGAAGAATCTTTAGGAAATGAAGGAGGGATGTCCAGGGAAGGAGAGGTGAGGTTGTCAGAGTGTCCAGCGAAAGGAGGAAGAGTGTTTTGGAGTGTGGGGCCAGTGGTTGACTGTGGGGGTGGGGGAGACTGGTGATAGGAGTGAATAGTCACATTCGGAGTAGGATGCGGTAAGGAGGCAGGTCCAGGGTGAAACTCTGGTGGGGAAAGGTCTCATTGGAGAGGGGGGGGACGTTAAAAGTCAGGGGCAGTTACATGGAGACGAACAAGACAGGCAGCTCGGATAATGGGGCGAGGCAGGTTCAGAGCGGATGTGGTGACAGTAACCGATGTCAGAGGGGAGGGGAGCCATGTGGAAGTGAACCAAGGGTCATGGGGGCAAGTTCAATGGTGATAAAAAGGAGGTTAATAGTGATATTAGATGGTTAAGTAGTAATGATGGAAAGAGGGGAGGGTGGCAGTGTGAGTGTGAAGAATAACATACACCAAACTGACCTTGACCACTCAGTCAGTCATTGAGGTCCCTCAAGGGCCCTCACTCCAAAAGAGGGTCTTTCTGGCTAGGTAGAGTTCAAGTCCACCCAAGTGGCCAACTAAAGGTATATCCTAATAATTACGAGGCAACTGATTGTCAAAGATGCTCAGTTGTGTTCTCTCTCTGGTGAAGTCTAAGTTGCAGCAGGTTTGATCCCGACATGGTTTTCATTACATCGAGATTCCGTGCAGAGCTGCTGTTCATTCTGTGCTGTCGGCTGCAGTCAGAGTTAGGACTGGTGGGAGGTGGAATGCCTCTCTCGGGCATTGCTGGTGGTGAGCAGCCAACTCCCAACTCCAAACCTCCCTCCTCCTGGGTAAATAGTCATGCCTGACAAGGGACCATATGGCTAGTCTTTCTATGTTGCCATGGCAAATTGTGGAAACTCGTTGAAAAGTATCCACAAGTGGCTTGTTGCACATGGCGCTCCACACTCTAGTCCAAAAGTAATATCTCCATGTGCATCATGTAAGAATGGGAGAAAGACACATCTCTGATCCTTTCGGATTCTCCTTACCTGGACGGAGTTGGATAGGGCTGTCAGGTCTAGATGGAGGGCCGGTGAAGGGCTTAACACTGGCCTGCTGACTTTGAGATGGAGCAAAACCTATACAGGAAATGTTTACTTCATGTCTCATTTCATTTTGTTCACACATCCACTGCGGTGTTGATAATGAAGAGTGCAGGCAAACCCGGCCTTGGTAATAGCTCACATCCAAATGAGGAGAAGCAAGGCCCATCACAGGTAGTACAGGACCAGACAGAGCAAGGGCCTGAGCAACAAGGTGCAGGTGAATAGGATACTCCAACAGAGAGCATTGGCCTGACCATGGGGTGTATTGCAGGTGGTGTTCTTATCTAGAGACTTACAAAAGATTATACTGGGAGGCCCTTTGTGTGTCCCAGGATGTAGTTGCTCAGACTTGTCAGCTTCTTCAGTACAAGCTGTGGCCACAAGGACTCTGGAGCAATAATGCATGCAGCGCTCCGAGCCTTAAGAACATAAGAAATAGGAGCAGGAATAGGCCATCTAGCCCTTCGAGCCTGCCCCGCCATTCAACAAGATCATGGCTGATCTGCAGTGGATCAGCTCCACTTTCCTGCTTTCTCCCCATAACCCTTAATTCCCTTGTCTATCAGAAATCTATCTACCCGTGACTTAAATATATTCAACGAGGTAGCCTCCACCACTTCAATAGGCAGAGAATTCCAGAGATTCACCATCCTCCTCAACTCCGTTCTAAACTGCCCCCCCCCACCTTATTTTGAGGCTGTGCCCTCTAGTTCTGTTTTCCTTTCTAAGCGGAAAGAATCTGTCTACCTCTACCCTATCTAGCCCCTTCATTATCTTGTACGTCTCTATAAGATCCCCCCTCAGCCTTCTAAACTCCAACAAGTACAGGCCCAGTCTATTTAATCTCTTTTCATAAGCTAACCCCCCCTCATCTCCGGTATCAGCCTGGTGAACCTTCTCTGTACTTCCTCCAAGGCCAATATATCCTTACGCAAATAAGGAGACCAAAACTGCACACAGTACTCCAGTTGTGGCCTCACCAGTGCCCTGTACAGTTGCAGCAAGACCTCCCTGCTTTTATATTCTATCCCCCTCGCGATAAAGGCCACCATTCCATTCGCCTTCTTGATCACCTGCTGCACCTGCACACTGAGTTTTTGTGATTCGTGCACAAGGACCCCCAGGTCCCTCTGCACAGCAGCACGCTGCAGCTTTTCACCCTTTAAATAATATTCCTTCCTACTATTATTTCTACCAAAGTGGATAACCTCACATTTGTTAACGTTATACTCCATCTGCCAGGTCCTCGCCCACTCACTCAGCCTATCCAGATCTCTGCAGACTTTCCGCGTCCTCCAAGCGATTCGCTTTTCCACTCATCTTCGTGTCATCGGCAAATTTTGTTACCCTACACTCAGCCCCCTCCTCCAGATCGTCGATATATAGCCTTCAGTGAGTGATTGAATGTCTAGGTATCATTTAAACAAGGTGTCATTTAAACATTGGGGAGGGTGCCAGGCCTCTCACCTCTTGAGTTAATGGCAGGGCTGGTGAATTCCTACCTGCCGCACCATGATATTCGCCAAGCTCCTTGCTAGCGTATAATTTAAGGGCTGAATAGCAGAATATCGCACACGTTCAGCTGTCTCGCTGCCCAGTGGGAATCACATCCACTTTCTTGCCAGAGTTAGACTCCAGAATGGGCGGTGCTGCTTTTATGTGTAGAAATTCAGTGAACTAGTTTTGTAGCATTGTATTGTAGCAATCTTGTCTCACCAAGAAGCACTTTCAGACAAAAAAAACAATTTTGCAATGGTTAAAACTTTTAGTATTTGCCATTATTACTTCGCTGAAACTGACAGCAACCCCGGGAATCCATCAGTGCCCAGAATAACAGAGAAATCTATTTGTGGCAGTCAGTAAGCGTATGCTCCTCCACAGGGTGGGTTGTTGAGACCCCCCCCACAGAGTACCATCCCCAAGCAATTAATGAATTGGTATCAAGTTCGACTATTATTCAATCTCACTGTAAAACCCTTGAAAATATTATATCTGAATGAGTTGAAACTGGGTTTTTAACAGTATTGTTATGATTTTAGTGAAGACATTTTATTTTTGCTTGGAATTCTGAAAACCCAGGTATCTACTAAAATAATGAAGCCATGGTTTAAAACAGAAGAATTTCACTGCACAAAAATCAAAGATTATAAATATTAATAAATCCTCTTAAAAAGTCAATTATATTTAAGGTATTAAAAGTACAAAGAACACAATTAACATAAGGGTGGAATTCTCTTATGCCCCTGCCAGTGATGAGTGATGGGTGGGGGTGTAGGGGGAGGGTGTTGTGGAGTTGGCGACGAGAGGCCCAGAAATTGGTTTCACCCGAGCATGAATTTCCCATGAGATCTTCTGCTGGTGCCCATCATGATGGATCGAGAAACTCACTGGAGCCTGCCATGAAATTGATTTGCAGCCTGCTAATGGGTTGCACACGAAGGCCCGACCACTCACGTCCTAGATAGTAGGCAAACACGCTGGTGGAAAACATGTCTAGAACAACGTGGCATGCAAATGGCAGGACTCACTTGAAACAATGCCTGGGTCTACCTCCAAAGTTCAGGATGGCAACCCTGGACCCCGAACACCACAGCAGTGAGTGAGGGGAGCATCTACAAATGGATGTTCCAGATTCGGTATCCTGGAGGAAGTCCGGCTTCCAGATTTGGAATGTTCTTGCATATTGGGCGGCACGGTAGCAAAGTGGTTAGCACTGCTGCTTCACAGCTCCAGGGTCCAGGGTTCAATTCCTGGCTTGGGTCACTGTCTGTGTGGAGTTTGCACATTCTCCTCGTGTCTGCGTGGGTTTCCTCCCACAGTCCAAAGATGTGCGGGTTAGGTTGATTGGCCATGCTAAGAAATTGCCCCTTAGTGTCCAGGTATGTGTAGGTTAGAGGGATTAGTGGGTACAATACATAGGGATATGGGGGTAGGGCCTAGGTGGGATTGTGTTCAGTGCAGACTTGATGGGCTGAAGGGCCTCTTTCTGCACAGTGGTGTTCTATGATTCTATGATCCATCTATTTCTCAGGAGGTCCACCTTCATGTTAATGAGATCCATCTTCTTTCTTCAATAATGGGTCAGTGATGTTGGGTGTATTTTCAATATAGCAGCAAACTATTTGCCATATTGCCTTGTCCTGCCATGGAGCACAAAAACTCCTGTTGCATAATTAATTAGTTGGGGCTGGAGGATTTGGGGTGTTTCCTGCCAGTCTCGCAATGGGCTATATTATACATTCCCACCCCACCACGGGACTTAGTTCCAGGGTGGGGGAATTCTGCCAATCTGAATTTCGTAAGTTAAATTTTCTTCTACACCCACTTGATTTACTCCCTAAAACTAATTGAAGTTTATTTATTAGTATCATAAGTAGGCTTACATTAACACTGCAATGAAGTTACTGTGAAAATCCCTTTGTTGTCACGTTCTGGCACCTGTTCAGGTACATTGAGGGTGAATTTAGCATGGCCAGTGCACCTAACCAGCACATCTTTTGGACTATGGGAGGAAACCAGAGCACCCGGAGGAAATCCATGCAGATATGGGGAGAATGTGCAGACTCCGCACAGACAGTGACCCAAGCTGGGAATTGAACCCAGGTCCCTGGCACTGTAAGGCAGCAATGCAAACCACTGTGCAACCATGCGGCTCTTCAAGTCAGATAGTCAGATAGAAGACTAGCCACTTCATCTGAATACTGTTTCAAAAATTCATTCAAGCGTTCAGCTATCTTAGGATTTCTGCTTAATTTGCAGTTATACCTTCAAATTTCCTCCAATCATCTCATGGTTGTTGACACCCCACTCAACACAGGTGTCGTTGGCATTTTAAGTGTAGCTAACTTGAGTACAGGTCAGAACTCTCTGGTTTTAATGTTTTTAAACTCTGGAATATCTTAACCCTATGAATTTTCTCTCTCGCCATTCTCTGCTCTGCCACCCTAAGAGTCCAACTCACTATTACTAACTAAAACAGAGATTGAAAAGTTTAAGTCTATACTCTCTGGAATTTAGGAGAACGAAGGGAGATTAAATTGAGGTATATAAGATAATAAAAGGTACGGATAAAAGTAGACTTGGAGCAGATGCTTCCTCTTGTGGGGCATTCTAGGACGAGAGGTCATAGTCTTAGGAAAAGGGGTAGCAAATTTAAAACAGAGTTGAGGAGAAACTATTTCTCCCAAAGGGTTGTGAATCTATGGAATTTGCTATCTTGAAGTGCTTTGGATGCTGGGACAGTGAGTAAATTTAAGAAGGAGTTAGATAGATTTTTAATTCCTAATAGTTGAAGGGTTACGGGGATGAGGAGCATATCACCCATGGTCAAATGGTGGAGCATTCTATAGTTGAATGGCCTAAATTCTGCTCCTATATCTTATGAAAAGCAATACTGTGGATGCTAGAATCTGAAACAAAAACAGAAAATGCTGGAAAATCTCAGCAGGTCTAATAGCATCTGTGGGGAGAGATTAGAGCCAATGTTTCGAGTCTAGATGACCCATCGTCAGAGCTGAGAGCAAAGAGAATCAGCGGAGATTTATACTGTGAGGGGTGGGGGTTGGGATGGGGGACGGGGGTGAGAATGAGACAAAGGGAATTTAAATGAAGATACAGAAGGCTGAGAAGGTGCTAAAAAGTAGCCAGTATGTGATCAGAATGCATGAGTGGCAGAACAGAGGTACAGATTGTTAAAGGACTACCTGAGGAATGTGGCAATTGTACTGAAAGGGGAGGGGGAGTGGTGAGGGGGCAAGAAGGAGAGCTGGAATAGAAAGTGGAAAAATGGAGGTGAGGAAGATGGATGATAAAATGGATGAGTAGCATGAAACAAAATGAAAAAGAATAAATAGAAATGGGGGGAAAGTGGAGGAGAGAGTTTATGCTCACTATTACTAGAGTCCTTCTATTAGCCAGCTTTTTAAAAACTCCTTTAGCCAGTGCATAGAATTTCAACTGAATCCTGCTTGAAAGAAATGTTGCCACCAGCTTGTTCTAAAACTAAAACCAAACGGCTTGAACACAGAACCACATAAACCCAGAGTGACTTAAATTGGAGGAAAATCCAATTCGGCCAGTTTATCATGTTGTTGGAATAAACCCCAATATTGCCATTGAAATGTAACTAAGTTGCCCACTACGTTACCCAGAATGAATTTAGTTTGAGGGTGTTGTTGATGCAAAGTAGTTTGAGGTGTGTATTTGTTTAAATGTAATAATGAACTTCCAATTGAAGCACATTGAAACCAAAGCAGTGTGAGCTGTATTTAAAAAGCATCTCAAAATGATATAATCGCATTTTTAGGTGCATTGTAGCTTTAGCCTGGACAAAGTCACATTTCAGAAATGCTAAGTGTTATGCTCCATAATTAAATTCTAGTTGATCTTTTCCTTCTATAGTTTGTTTCCAAGGCAGCTTGGTCACATGATCAGTTAATGGAAGTCAGCTGCTTTGCACAGGAAATCGTCTTTCAGAAAAACCTAATTCTATAGGGATCATTACCCCAACATAAAACAAAGTTTCTCCAGCCTGCCTCTCCCTTCCAAAAGCACATAGGCCATCATAGCAATAAGCTTACAATTGCTGTTAAACACCTTGCCCAGCCATGTAAAGTTCATTCTAAATTTTTATAAGTCACATTTCTCCATTATGATACAAAATGCAACATCCTTAAAACAATATTTTTAAAGTTTGATTATGATGTTTAGCTTCCATCTTAATCCATTTATTTTGCTATCTGCGAATTTAATTTAAAGGCAATGATAAGCCGTGTCTTTAACTTCCCGGCTTTGTGTCTGTGAGAATCTTTCAACACTTACTCGGCTGGCTGACTTCACTACATTACACATCCCCTTGACTGGGTGCTGGATTTAAACTGACATTACGAAAAGTTTACATCTCAAAGATTACTACATCTTTGTGGATAGCTTTTACTGAGGTCAGCAGCAAGAGCTGTCACTTGGTCTCTGATTGCACTCTCCAGCCCATAGCACAGTAATTCTGTTTTTAAAGGTTAAATTTAGGTTTACAATCCGTCATCAGATGGATTAAATTTTCATAATAAATCCTTTCCATTCACTAATTTAAACTTAAATTGTAGGCAAATCCAATTTGGCCAGTTTATCATGTTACTGGAATAAACCTCGATATTACCATTGAAATGTCGCTAAGTTGCCCACTACCTTACCCAGAACCATTTTAGTGTGAGGGTGTTCATAGAATCCCTACAATGCAGAAGGAGGCCACTCAGCCCATCGAATCTGCACCGGCCACAATCCCACCCGGATCCTATTCCCATAACCCCACAAATTGGCCTTGCCAATCCTCCTAACACTAGGATCAAGTTAGCATGGCCAATCAACCTAATCCGTACAGCTTTAGACTGTGGGAGGAAACTTGAGCACCTGGAGGAAACCCATGCAGACATGGGGAGAATGTGCAAATTCCACGCAGACAGTGACCCGAGGCCGGAATTGAACCCAGGTCCCTGGTACAGTGAGGCAGAAGTGCCAACTATTGTGCCACCATTGCCACCTCCTGTTGTTGATGGAAAGTGGTTTGGGGTGTGTACTCATGTCAAAGTAATAATAAACTCCACAATTGGAACACATTGAAAGCAGTGTGAGCTCTATTTAGAATCCATCTCAAAATGGTATAATCACACTTTCAGATGCATTGTTGCTCTAGCCTGGGACAAAGTCACATTTCAAAAATGCTAGTGAGGTCTGTTGGACTTTCTAGCTATTTTATAAACAAACTTTTCAATATTTTTAATGTTAATTATGCTTCCACTCCTGTTCCGGTAGCAAACGTTAGAGAGTTATCATAGAATCCCTACAGTATAGAAGGAGGCCATTCGGCCCATCAATCTGCACCAACCACAATCCCACCCAGGCCTTAACCCCATAACCCCATTTACCCCAGCTAGTCCCCCTGACACTAAGGGGCAATTTAGCACAGCCAATCCACCTAACCTGAACATCTTTGGACTGTGGGAGGAAACCGGAGCACCCGGATGAAATCCATGCACACACAGGGAAAATGTGCAAACTCCACACAGATAGTGATCCAGACCGGGAGTTGAACCTGGGTCTCTCTTGCTGTGGGGCAGTGGTGCTAACCATTGTGTCACCGTGCTGCCCACTGATGCAAGCAGGCATACACTAGCGGAGCTTCTTTGTGTCATTGCCATCCATTGCTGTATACATCTGGTTGTACATCTTAGCTCTGATAACTCCTCATTATTGTCCACACATACTAACCATAAACCAGTAGCTGTAATAGGACTGCAGCCTAATTGAACTTCCATATGCTACTCCTTCAATGTGATGGCACTGAGAGATATTCGGTTCTTTATTGTAGCTGATGGAGAACATGTGAGTGGTATGGATAATGACTGCAAGCAGTGGGCACAAGTGTTATGGAATTACCTTCGACTGGGACAACCTCTTGTTAAGGTAGGAGAGCCGTATAAATGACAGGCAGAAAGACAGCTACAAAGATAAGCAGTCAAATGGTTAATTGTCGTAACATTAATTTGCCTTTTCCATTCACTTGCCTTTGATTCCATGCCCCTTCCTGGCCATTGTTTCAAATTGAAACAGACTTTGAAACCACTGTGTGCTACCTGTCTATAAGCTAAACCAGTGACCCTAAAACATCTTCACCACAAAGACACTCTACTTCCATCTCCATGAACTCACTCATCTCTGCCACTGGCTTAGCTTGTTTGCTAACAAAGTCAACCTTTATGTTTTTGTCACCTCCGAACTTAACTATCCCTGAGCTTGTTTAGTCAGCCTTCTATCCTTCTTCCTCCATAACCCTCAGTTAACCTAAAACTCTGCTGCCCTCATTTCAACCAGCAGCAACGTATCATCCCTGGTCTTGCTGACTTTCATCATCTCTTGATTTCCAATGCCTCCAACTTAAGATTCTCATCCTCATGTTCAAATTCCTTCATAGCTTCATCCTTATAACCGTCCATGAATCCTGTGATCTACCAACCTTGTCTCTTGCATATCCAACCTCCTGCCCTTCCTTTGCCTGACTTATTATGTCTTTTGCCATCTTGGACCCTAAGGTCTGAAATGCCCTTCCGAACCCACCCACTTCTCCACCCCACTTTTGCCTTTTATGACCCACCCGAAGATCTTACACTGCTCCGAAAATCTCTTTCATTGGCACGGTCAGTTTCATCTGATTACATGTCTGGGAAATGCCTTGGGGCATTTAAATATGTTAAATATTCAGGTTATTATTTAAATTTTATAGGAAGTAAATTTAGCCCCAAGACAGGTAGTGAAGCTATAGATGCTTTCAGGTCAATGTTCTTGAGAAACTTTCAGGGTCAGCACAGTGTATGTTTATTGCATTAGCTGTTGTCCTGGCATCCCTCACAAACTGCTGAACTACACAGCGTTAATACAGACGGCAAGATCAGATTGCTTCGGCCTACATTTATGTCAAGTGTATGCATGATTAGTTCTACTACATGGGAAACCTGCACAGATGGAAAAGAGACGATAGTGCACAGAAGCAACATATTAGCTCATATACCCTTTACCAGCACAAATGGGCCTGTTCAAATAGTCCAAAACATATACACAAAACTCAATTTTCTCTCAATGCCTACACTATATTTGGTCGCCACATTACAGGAAGGATGTGAATGCACTGGAGGA
Organism: Carcharhinus amblyrhynchos; assembly: GCF_965287045.1. Lineage (NCBI taxonomy): Eukaryota > Metazoa > Chordata > Chondrichthyes > Carcharhiniformes > Carcharhinidae > Carcharhinus > Carcharhinus amblyrhynchos. The sequence goes on from NC_137339.1 coordinate 14,430,866, forward strand.
GGTGCAGTGGAGATTTACCAAGATACTGCCTGGGATGGAACATTTAAGTTATGAAGACAGGTTAGATAGGCTTGGGTTGTTTTCGTTGGAGCAGAGAAGACTGAGGGGCGACCTGATCGAGGTGTTCAAGATAATGAGGAGCGTGGACAGGGTGAATAGGGAGCAGCTGTTCCCCTTAGTTGAAGGGTCAGTTACGAGGAGACGCAAGTTAAAAGTGAAAGTGGGAGGTTTGGGGGGATTTGAGGGAAAAAAATGTTTTTACTCAGAGGGTGATGACGCTCTGGAATGTGCTGCCTGGGAGGGTGGTGGAGGCGGGATGCCTCACATCCTTTATAAAAGTACCTGGATGAGTATTTGGCACGCCATAACATTCAAGGCTATGGGCCAAGTGCTGGCAAGTGGGATTAGGTGGGCAGGTCAGGGCATTTCATGTGTAAGGGCCTCTTCTGCACTGTGGTATTCTGTGATTCTGAGAATTCCTGTTAAAATTACACATAGATTCCAAATTCCATGGAGAAACAAATACAAATGATCTTTTATTTATAAGAAACATGATTAAGTTGTCTCACATGAATTTGTCAAACCAAAATTAGCTTTTCCAATTTTATCTAAATAGCTCCAGTTTTAGGGACCTTGGTCCTAGGGGCTGAAGGGGACTGATGTGTCTGAAATATGTGGCCAACACAAGATTGTAATTTAAGCTGGAAAACTATTATACACACCAGAAAACATGGGAGCACCATCCTCCAAGTTCCCTCCAAGCCGCTCACCATCCGGACTTGGAAACATACCGCTGTTCCTTCGCAGTCGCTGGGTCAAAATCCTGGAATTCCTTCCTTAACGGCATCGTGGGTCAACCCACAGCACGTAGACCACGCCATTTCAGCTCATCTCCTACTTTCTCAAAGGCAACTAGGAATGGGCAATGAATACTGGTCTAGCCAGCCATGCCCCTATCCCACAGATGAATTTTAAAAAAGTATCACGTTCATCCTGTCCTGTGGGAGAAGCTGTATTCTGTTTTGTATTGTGCTGTATTAAGTAGAGCTTTCAATTGGCAAAACCAGAAGAAATTAATTCTGTAATCAGGACTAACGTTTTCTTGATACTTTTGGGTGAGTTTTTGTATTCATTTAGATTGACAGAGTTTGATGCCGGTGCAATTTTTCACTTGATGGTAAAATCCAGTATAGCACAGGGCAAAAGCAAAGTAAAGCTTTATTCCAACAAATGCCTTGGCACCATTCTGGAAATTTCTGTGCCGGGGTGCGCTATCCCCATTTCTTATACCAACCTGTTTGAATACCATTGCCAATTTAAAGACACATTATTAAAAAATATATTATGCTGGATAGAAAATCACAAGCAGATGGGGGGGTCACATTCTCTAAGACTTGTTTTCTGGAGACAGGGAGAAAACAATCGCTTTTTAGTTTACAAAAATTTCATTGTTTTACATTAATTCGTTCCACAGATCTGGGCATCGCTGGCTCGGCCAACATTTATTGCCCACCCCTAATTGCGGCACGGTGGCACAGTGGTTAGCACTGCTGCCTCACAGCGCCAGGGACCCGGCTTCGATTCCGACCTCGGGTGACTGTCTGTGTGGAGTCTGCACGTTCTCCCCATGTTTGCATGGGTTTCCTCTGGGTGCCCTGTTTTCCTCCCACAGTCCAAAGATGTGCCGGTTAGGCGGATTAGCCATGCTAAATTGCCCTTTAGTGCCCCAATATGTATAGTTAGGGGGATTAGTGTGTAAGTATGTGGGGTTAGGGGGATAGGGTCTGGATGAGATGCTCTGTCGGAGAGTCGGTGTGGCCTCAATGGGCCGAACGGCCTTCTTCTGCACTATAGAGATTCTATGAACTGAGTAACTTGTTAGGCCATTTCAGGGGGCGTTGTTTTTCAGGGTCAACCAACGATGAAAATGCCGGAATTCTGAAATAAAAACAGAAAATCCTGCAAATACTTAGCAGTTCTGACTGCACCTGCAGTAGAGAGAGAATCAGAAGTAACGTCCAGCTGTTCACACTGGAGGGATTCTCTGATCCTGCCGGCAGCTCCCTTTCCCAGCAGCATGGGGTGGCTTCAGTGGGAATGCCCGTTGACAGAGGCAGGACTGGAACATCCCGCTGCCAGCGAATTGTGCATCGCCCCCTGCCACCGAGAAAAGCACTGAGGGGAGGCCAGAGTTTGTCATCCATTCTGTCAGGTTGATGATCTTCCATCAGGAAACAACTCAACCCGATGAATGTGAAATGTTCAGCCTTGATGTCTACACTCCAATTTCCACTTGTCATTCTTAACCTTAATTAGCATTTTGATGACATTTCGGATTGTTTTTGACCATCCGCGTTGTTACGGTTGACATGGAGACTGCCAATAGTAAGTGCAAAGCAGGCTGATTGAGTGTCTCTGTGTTTCCAGAGTGATGTAATAATAGCCCTGGGGTGTCATGATGTTCGAGTAGCTGAAAGAGCTGCAAATCTTTACCTTGAAAACTGGGCTCCACGGATACTATTCACTGGCTACCTGGGAAACCATACTCTTGGTAAGAAACGTCGCTTCTCAACAATATCCAGATAAAATAAATATCTCTGTTACATAAATGACATGCTAATTTCCTGTGGTATGACCACATTTTTTGCTGTGGTTGATAGTATGATATTGTAGGTTTGCAACTTTGCACTTAGGATATTTTTATTGTGTTTGTAGGGATTATGTTTGAAAGATTTCCTTTGGTTAAGTTTTGTCATGTCTCTTCAACTTCATCAGTGTATGGAGAAACATACTCAAGTTTCCGCTCTTCCTAATTTGGCAAACTCGTTTGCTTTAACCCAGCGTTTTATAAATTACATACTCGTGAAAAATCAAAGATGGGAAGCACTTGGGGGGTACGGTACCACAGTGGTTATCACTGCTGCTTCACAACGCCAGGGACTGGGGTTCAATTCCAAACTCAGGTGATTGTGTATGTAGAGTTTGCACATCCTCCTTGTGTCTGCCTGGGTTTCCTCCGGGTGCTCCGGTTTCCTCCCATGGTCCAAAGATGTGCAGGGTAGGTGATTTGGCCATGTTAATTTGCCCCTAAGTGTCTGGGAGGATTAGCAGGGTAAATATGTGGGGTTATGGGGATAGGGTTTGGGGGCGATTGTTGGCGGTGCACTCAATGGGCCAAATGGCCTCCTTCTGTACTGTAGGGATTCTATGATTCAGCCATTGAATCTTAGTCCACCTGCTTGTATCTCAGAATTGTATGTAGGGGTCCAGTTTCCAGGGTAGGCCTCTGATTTGCAGACTTAAAACATTTCTCACACCTGTATTGGACACTCGGGCTGTTTGTCGAATTAAGGAGAGCCATGGGTACATTGCAATGTCCCCAAAAGCCATCTTCCCTACCCCACTAATTTACAACTGCTTGTTTCCCCTTTTCCAGGAAAAGATAGGTAAAAATCATCCCCAAACGTAACAGATATTTTCATAACCCCAAAGAACAATTTGGTAAGACTATATCAGTTACACAGAAGGAGGTGATGATGTTGTCCTTAGAAGTCAAGAAAACTGTCAGAGCTCGAAAGATATTTGGATACAGCATTCGCGAGTGATGGATCCTTTATTACCTTCTTATCAATAAGGAGAGGAGAACTGAAGAATTCCTAAGGCTTCTTCAGTCTGCGCTGCTCAATTGTGTTACTGTTAGCTTCTTTATAGGGTACAACTTGTAGTAAAGATATTTATTTCTAGTCATGCACACTGGTAAATTACTTACATATGATACAAAGAGGTAGACCCGAGACAATAGCTGTTTGATTACATCCCATCGGTAATGTCATCATCTTTAATTGTGAATGGATGGAATGTCTATTCATGCAATGATTATTTAATCATGTCATTATTACAGTTTTGGTGCTGTTAGCAAGGAAATGCAACTGTGTCCCGTTGGTAGATCACAGTGAAACATCCACCTTTTTATCTGTGCTGTCTATTTCATGCATATGCAGAGACAGCCAGTCTACAGTGAGGGTACTGTTGCTGATGTGTTTTCCTGGCCCCCCGTCGATCCCCTGCTAAGCTCAGTTCTCCTCTCCCACAGTGGTGAAGTGGTGTTGTCACTGGACTGGTAATCCAGAGACTCAAGGTAATGCTCTGGAAATCTGGGTTCAAATCCTGCCATAGCGGGTGCTGAAATTTGAATTAATTAAAAGTCTAATTATCATGAAAACCCCTTGGGTTCACTAATGTTGCATCCTTAAAATATCTGTTATCCTTACCTTACATGTGACTCCCAGTCCACAACAATGTGGCTGACTCTGAGATGGTTTTGCAAGTTCAAGAGCAACAGGGATGGACAATAAATGCTGGTCGAACCAGCCATACCCACATCCCATAGGTGCATTAAAAAAAGACACCACTATTTTCTATACTGTTTTTAAAGTTATGATGGTTCAGGTTAGAAACTCCAAAGTGTTTTATGGAGCCCACCTGAATTATAAGATTTGTATCTTGAATTTGGCTAGGATATGCCCATGAGATGTTCCACTTCAGGCATGATTCAAAAGATGCACTAGGGAGCTTTTATCAAGCAAAGTTTATTTAAGAATGTAGTTAACATGTATAGTCAGAAAATTAGCAATAACTTTTATTAATTACTTGCGAAAACAAAACAACCATAGTACTGTATAACTCTAATTGAATATCTTTAATGTGTTCCATTTAAAACTAAAATCCATAGATGACAAAAATCCCTTTTCACAGGTTTAATATAGCACAGATTAATGCTCCCTTGATACTGGGATCGAGGCTGTTTGTTGAATTCTGCAGTCCAATGTTCTTGAGACTCAGAACAGTTTGAAGACAAGATAGCTTTCCAAAGCAGCAGAGAGACTCTGGTCCAGCCCTCAAGAACAACAGGTCTTCACCTTTTAAGAAAACAGAACTTTCAAAACAGTAGTGAGAGAGGGAAAACACTTCTTTTATCTTGCTGTCCCTTCTAAACCTCAACTCTAACAGAACTTTCAAAACAGTAGTGAGAGAGGGAAAACACTTCTTTTATCTTGCTGTCCCTTCTAAAACTGAACTCTAACTTATAACTCCAAACTGAAACTGGAAATGAAATCCCTGTCACCTGAGCTGCCCACAGTTTCTTTATTCTTCCCAACAATGACATCACTCATCAAACAGAACTAGACAGGGTAATTGCAGGGAAGACATTCCTGATGGTGGGGGAGTCCAGAACTAGGGGTCACGGTCTGAAGATTCAGGGTAGACCATTTAGGATACAGGTGAGGAGACGTTTCTTCACCCAGAGTGGTGAGCCTGTGGAATTCATTACCACTGCAAGTAGTTGATGCCAAAACATTCAATGTATTCAAGAGGTGGCTGGATATAGCTCTTGGGGTGAATGGGATTAAGGGTTATGTGGAAAAAGCAGGATTAGACTATTGAGTTGGATGATCAGCCATGATCATAATGAATGGTGGAGCAGGCTCGATGGGCCAAATGGCCTCCTCCTGTTCCTATCTTCTATGTTTCTATGTTTTTATCACCTAAGGCTGTGAGCATGAATTTTTTAAAAAATTCTTAAAGGTACACTAACATTACAAAGTAAAAGATGCATAAAATTCAAATTATAAACTGCAGTTTCAACAGGGCTATTTTGTGAAATTATAGTACAGGGGGCTGAGTTGTTCTGCTTGCAAGAATTCGTAAAGGTTTCTGTATTTGTACCTCAAACAAAATCTTCAGACATTAATGACTAATAAAAGCTCATCAATTTAACTACACTAGAATTTCTTTGATTTAAGGTATGTTTCTTTATAATCAAGAAGTATACAAGAACTTAAAGAGCAGGAGTAGACCAAACCAAATGGCCCATCAAACCTGCTCTGCCATTTAATACAATCAAGGCTGGTCTTGGGCTTCAACTCCATTTTCCCATCCACTCCTTACATCCTGTAATTCCCTGAGAGACTAAAAATGTGTCTATCCTCGCCTGAACAAACACCCCCCCAATATGTCCCATGTCATACTGAAGAAAAAGCTAAAATTTTTAAACATGGAACTGGAAAATTTCCCTGTTTTTTCAGAAGACATTGTGAAGACCTTGCTCGTCCAATCTCGAGAATAACTTCTCGGCGTAAATCAATAATCCTCAAGCTTCTCAGTAGCTGCAGTTCCAGAGAACTCCTGCAGCTCTGAGGCAGTCTCACAACATGGACAAGTGCTTGACAAGCATTCTCATTTTATCAGATTCCCCATTCACCCGATTGAACTGTGGACATTTTCGTGAAGAAGACCACAGATTTATTTTATCAATTATATTTAAAATGAACAGACCTAATAACTTTAACTGCCTCTACCAGTGGAAATGCTGTCTACCTGAACTGATGCACTCAGTCGGATGTTCTCAACAGGATTGATTGTTAATCTGCAACTACAAATTTATTCTGAAACAATAAAAATGGAATTACACAAAACATTGAAAAGGCCAAGTTTGTATGCCATCTTTTGGGTTAAAGAAACAGGCCAAGATCACTTTGAGTCCATTCTAATCAATAATTTCCTATAAAGCATCTGATCTAATTGTAGTTTGGTCTAGTAAAATTAGAACTTGGGGGCATGGCCTCAAAATAAGGGGGAGCAGATTTAGGACTGAGCTGAGGAACTTCTTCACACAAAGGGGTTATGAATTCCGTGCCCAGTGAAGCAATTGAGGCTACCTCATTGAACGTTTTTAAGGCAAGCATAGATAATTTTTTGAACAGTAAAGGAATTAAGGGTAATGGTGAGCAGGCAGGTGAGTAGAAAGATCAGCCATGATCTTATTGAACGGTGGAGCAGGCTCGAGGGGCCAGATGGCCTACTCCTGCTCCTAGTTCTTATTTAGATATTGACTTTAGCTTAGTGGGAACTTTCTCACTTCTTAAGGCAGAAGGTTGTGAGTTCAAGTCCCACCCCAAATAGTTGAGGATGTAACCTAGGCAGTCACTTCAGTGCAGTACTGAGGAAAAGGTGCACTATTAGAAGTGCTTAGGTTTATTTAAGTATCACAAGTCGGCTTACATTAACACTGCAATGAAGTTACTGTGAAAATCACCTAGTCGCCATACTCCGGTGCCTCTTTGTTTGCGGGAGAATTTAGCATGGCCAATGCACCTAACCAGCAAGTCTTTCAGACTGTGGGAGGAAACTGGAGCGCCTGGAGGAAACCCATGCAGACACAGGGAGAATGTGCAGACTCCGTACAGAACGTGACCCAAACGGGGAATTGAACCCGGGTCCCTAGCGCTGTGAGGTAGCAGTGCTAACCACTGTGCCACCGTGTTCTTGAAATTAAAATTGAAACAGAGATGCTAACTACCCTCTTGCGTGGATGCAAAAAATCCTGCAATATGATTTTGAAAAAGACCATGGGGAATGCTTACAATGTCTGGTTCAGCATTTAACCCTTAAGCAACACCAAAAATAGGCAATCTTGTCATTTATGGCATTGCTGTTTGTGGGGCATTGCTGTACACATATTTCCTTGCATTATAATTGTTAACTACATTGCAAAAATATGCCATTGGCAGTGAAACACTTTAGGATATCCTGAGGTGCCAAATGATGCCATATAAAAATTTTTTTTTTGTATGTTCCATTTTCAGAATAAATTTGTAGTCACCGATTAACGATCAATTACGTTGAGTGCATCAATAGTGGTGGAGAGTGGGTAAGACTTTCCAGCTGCGCTTGCCCCAAGACTGGAAAATCCCAGTCGCAGTCAAAGAACAAAGAACAAAGAACAAAATCAGCCCAGGAAACAGGCCCTTTGGCCCAACGAGCCCGCGCCACCATCTCAACACCACCAGTCCCCCTACTCCACCCACGACCCCTGTCTAATGTTTTATGGCCATCCAGATTGAGGGAATCTGATTTAGGGACAATTTATTCCTGCCAATCAGCCTAACAGCACATCTTTGGGGTGTGGGAGGAAACCGGAGCACCCGGAGAAAGCCCACACAAGCACGGGGAGAATGCGCAAACTCCCACAGACACCGGCCCAAATCCATGTGTCTGCACAGCTAGCAGTGATAGTCACTGAGCTGTCATCTTGCCCAGTATCTGGTCCAGTTTAGGCACACACTAACGACATGAAGCACTAGGCCAACCTCGAGCAACCAAGAGCAGCCCCAGTACGACCCATCACGTGTATGTCCCTTGTTGGACACGAGATGGACCAACTTCCTGTGGTGGGCAGGACAGTAAAATTCCACGGAGTATTTTTGTTGATAGGGACAGGTAGCACAAGCAAAACTAAAATTAAATCTGTATATAAGATTTTAATAATGGTTACATGCATAAATATATATTTTATAGCCATACAGTCCAGTAAATCTATTGACTGGATCACTGCTTTATTAAGCACCTATTATGCACCATGGGACATTTCACCATGTTAAAGGTGCTATATAAATTCAAGTTGTTGCAGTTGCTGATATAATTTACAGATACTCCTCACTGTGAGAGACTAAGATGTCACAATGTATAGATTTGCTTATCACTGTTTCTAAAACTTAAAATACTGAACAAAGATTTTAAAATGGTTGAAACTATGTATGTCTGTGATCCCTGAACAAAAGAAGCCCCTTGGCAGTTTTAGTAAAGAGCAGGGGCAGAATTCTCTGGCTGCGCTGATCTAAAAAGGCAGAAATTCCCACCCAACCATCAATGGCATTTCACATTCTCCATTAAAATTCCAGTGGTGGGCAGGATGAGAGAATTCCAGCCCACATCTCGTTATCTCTGAAGAACCACTAACCAACTCATGTGTGCCGTACAGCCCAACTTCAAAGAGAGTTATACAAAAGTCAATCTGCATTTAGTAAGCCAGGCTGGCCGGGAAGAGATGGATCTTCTGCAAAGACAAAGGCCGTACAACCTTCCTTTCAATTCCTAATGACTGAGGCATTTACCAGTTTTTGGAATCCAGACAATGGATGCACATCTTTTGTCAAAAATGATGAAGAGATAGAATTATGTGATGTGGATCTCTGGATTGTGAAACACGCAGTTGATGATCTGAAAAGCTCAGATGACTGTTTACTATCTAACTAGCAGTCTCACAGACATGATGCTCTGCCTAGGTGGGATACTTGGCTCCCATCTATATTGCTTTTGTTGGAACTGTGGGACCTGATTAATCTCTGCACGCCTACCTCAGCATGTCAAGTGAACGTCACCAGAAAAGTGAATTATCCAGCATCGGTTTCATCCACCAACTTCCATGAAGGGATACCTCATTAAACTTTGATTCTGGACTCAAGTGAACCAAAGTATTTTTTTCCTGATGTTTATATTGTTAAACCTTCTTTTCCCGATTCCTCTCTTTACTGGAGGCCAGTTTGCGGCCCTCCTTTCACATTTTGAAAGTGGGCAATAAACTGACCCTTTTTACTTCCACCCTATCTTGAGTTTGCTACGGGGTTATTAACAGAACATTGGATCACAGCAAAACTGAGGAGTTGGCAAATATGCCATCACTTGTAACAAGGGAAATATATCAAAACATCTTTCTGTTTATGGGTGGAGGGCGAGAGGTGAGATTAGTGCTGTTTAAGTTAACCCTCTTCCTGTCTGCAACATTGCATTGCACTCAGTACAATACACTTTGTTAGTGACTCTGGATTTTAGATACCACTGCTTACACTCATTTACACTTTAACTACAGATCTGCATTTTTTAAAAAAGAATGTTTGTCATAGTAACAACGATATTCACTAATGAATAATGCAAATGTCTACTTCCTTATTGTTAATGAAATATAAAAATTCATTCCTCTTACTTCTCCTCATAAATATGATTTTTAAAAACAGGAGTGTGGCACCAGCCAGAAGCGGATATTTTTGCTGAAATTGCGATTAAACTGGGTGTGCCAGTTGACAAGATCCTACTGGAAAAAAATGCCACTAACACAGGCGAGAACATAAGATTTGCTTATCAGACACTGAAGAGTAACAACATCCCAGGTATAAAACAACTTGAGTGTTTATTATTCCTAATTATTGATACGATTGCTTGTCCCATACAGATTCCTTGTGGGGTTTGTCTAATGGAATTTATCAATACTGTCTTTTCACTGACTGTGAACTCCAACCAAACGTACACAGACTGATCAGATGAAGCTCCCTCAATCTGACGATTCTAAGGGCTCTAAGTGGACTGACCTGGTGCAGTCTCTTTCTAGTTCATAAAGGATGAAGCTAAGTATATTTTTACTGTGCTCAACTATGGGCTGAATTTTCCTGTCCCACCTACCATATACCTCACCAATGCCTCCACTTATTTAGTCCCCTTGTACTTTTTAAAAGCCTTTCTTTTCCTTCTCATTGTATCCTGAATATCTTTGGTCATCCATGGTTCTCTGGGCTTGTTATTCCTATCTATCAACCGAGGGCGAACATGCTGGGCTTGTACCCTCCCCATTTCCTTTCAGACTGCCCCCTCCACCCCAACTCTTCTGTAGACTTTCCCATTAGTAGTTGTTCCCAGTCTGCCTTAGCCAGATCCTATCTTATTTAAATAAAATCCGCTGTCCCCAATCCAAATTTTTTTTTGCAGCTTGTCTATTTCCTTCTCCATAACAAGCTTAAATTGTACTATGTTGTGATCGCTATCACTAAAATGCTCCCCCACCACCACCTCAACCACCTGTTAGGCTTCATTCCCCAGAATCAGGTCCAGCACTGCAGTTCCCTTCCTTGTTGGACCCTTCACATATTGATTTAAAAAGTTCTCCTGTACAAATTTAAAGAAATCTACTCCATCCAAGCTCTTAACACTAGAGTTAATGTTGAGAAAGCAGAAATCACCCAATGTAATAATCCTATTGTTATTGTTTTTTACATACCTTGTTGATATTCTTTCGAGGAGTAACCAAGAAGGTCGATGAGGGCAGTGCAGTCGATGTTGTCTACATGGTTGTTGACAGGGAACCGCATGGGAGGTTGTTGCATAAGATTAAATCTCACAGGATCCAGGGTGAGGTAGCCAATTGAATACAAAATTGGCTTGATAATAGAAGACAGAGGGTGGTTGTAGGGGTTGTTTTTCAAACTGGAGGGCTGTGACCAGCAGTGTGTCTCAGGGATCGTTGCTGGGAGCAAAAACTAGAGGGCGTAGGTTTAAGGTGAGAGGGGAGAGATACAGAAGTGTCCAGAGGGGCAATTTTTTCACATAGAAGGTGGTGAGTGTCTGGAACAAGCTGCCAGAGGCAGGTGCAATTTTGTCTTTTAAAAAGCATTTAGACAGTTACATGGGTATAGAGGGATATGGGCCAAACATGGTCAATTGGGACTAGCTTAATGGTAAAAACTGGGCAGCATGGACAAGTTGAGCCAAAGGGCCTGTTTCCATGCTGAAAACCTCTATGACTCTATGACTGTTCATGAAAAAAATAAGTGAAGAGAATATTTTCACTAGCTTCTTGCTCACCTTTGAACCTTAATTTTAATTATTGTTGGCTATTTAGAATCCTTTTATAGTCAGGTCTTCTAAGTTCTTGACTAGGGTTTCTTTTGCCAGACTAATTTATCCTGGGGTTAGTTGTATATTAAGGGAAATGATTGAAAAATTCAAAGTGAAAGCCTAAACTGGTGTGAGAGAGGAGACAATGTGAACACAGTGGAGAAAGATATACAGAAAGAAAGAAACTCATTAAAAAATATAGCATTTGGAACTGTACAGTAATTTAAAATTGTAATCCACTAATTTAACAATGAAATTGCCGATTAGTTACTAAGCTTTGGCTGCCCCAGGCAAATTTAGGGAGTGTTGCAGGTTGCAGGGGATGGATAAGCTGGAAGATCTTCTTGTCAACATGCTCATGGACTGAGGCAGCATGTTGTAGGTTTTGGGCTTCTATAGAATCCATAGAACCCTTACTGTGCAGAAGGAGGCTATTTAGCCCATCGAGCCTGCATCGACAACAATCCCACCCAGGCCCTATCCCCGTAACACCATGTATTTACCCTGCTAATTCCTCCTGACAACTAGGGGCAATTTAGCATGGCCAATCCACCTAACCTGCATATCTTTGGAGCGTGAGAGGAAACTGGAGAACCAGAAGAACCCCACGCAAACATGGGGAGGACATGCAAATTCCAAACAGACGGTGACCCGAGACCAAAATTGAACCTGGTTCCCTGGCGCTGTGAGGCAGCAGTGCTAACCACTGTGCGACTGTGCTGCCCCTTTTTTTATGTTCTGGGGAGGTTAATAGGAGTCAATAGGGAGAAAGGCCTGGTGTTGGGGGAAGGGGAATTGGAGTGGGGCATCATTCTAGCTGCCTATCTCTTAGTTATAGTTTTGCCCATACCTAGGTGGCCCTGAGAAAGAAACATGAGGTGACTGATGTCTCCCATTACCATTGGATTCACAGCGTCTTCTAAACATTAATTACAACAGTGTGATTCAACTGGCAAAGTTCCGTTCATTTCTATTGGGACTTTGTGGATTACGTTGAGTCCTTTTAGCTTGATTGCATAATATGTTTCTTTCATATATTGGTGCCATCCTACAAGGAGCATGTGTCATGACAATTCTTGTTTAGTGACCTTAGCGAAGGCTGATATGACCCTCAAGGAACTGGATGAATACTACGCAGCCAAACACATTTCAACAAAATTTACCGTGCAGCATTTGAGATAAAAAGTTAGCATCTAATGAGGTTCCCAAGCTTTTAGTCTTGCTTGATTAATTTATCCATAAAAACCATATAATGAAGTACTTGAATCGGGACCTAAAACACGTTCAAATGTAGGGGCAGGTATCAAAAAAAAATTAGTCATGAAAGCAGTCTGTGAAGCCCAAAGGAGGAACTCTGCCGTTGCTGTTTGTAATTCTTCATGAAAATAAATTGCTGCTATTTGGATTCTGTGTTAGCGGACCAGATAAAGTTGTATTTAAAATCATATATGGCAGGAAACAAGGGCATTTGACCCATCAAGATTCATGCCAGCTTGATCCCTATAGCTCTACAAGTTTATTTCATTTAAGTTTCATTTAAATTTAACATTCATTTTTTAAAAATTATTGGCCGTTTCCACCACCCTCCTGGACAGTGAGTTCCAGGTCATTACCACTTGCTGCATAATCAAACTCGTCCTCATATTCCCCTTCCAAAACCTTACATCCGTGTACCCTAGTCCTTGTAGCATCAGCTAATTGGAAAGCTTTTCCTTGTCTACTTTATCTCAGCCTGTCATAATTTTGTATACTTCTGTCAAATCTTCCCTCCAATGTCCTTTGCTAACCTAGGCTTGTAACTGAAACGTCCCATTGCTTGAATCATTCTGGTAAATCCCCTCTGTACCCTCTCAAGGGCCCTCATATCCTTCATTCAGTTTGGCGACCAAAACTGGCGACAAATATCAGCTCTTTTCTCTCATTACAGATGCTGCCAAACTTGCTGAGATTTTCCAGTGTTTTCTCTTTTGGTTTCAGGTTCCAGCATCCACAGTAATTTGTTTTTATGTCATGTGATACACTTCCTTCCAAGTGATGTTATGCTGTGATCCCTTAAAGAAATATTGAAACAGCCCATGTGCTGCTGTTTTCAATTAGTCACAAAGGTACAGAACAGCTAAAGATTAATTTTGGATTTGGCGACTTCCATTTTCCTTTGATTTCTTGTAGAACTTTAAGGAGTGGAGAATTTGATTTGTCTTTCTTATTAGATTAAAAGGATTATAGAATCATAGGGGTGGCACATAACCATAGGATCATAGGAGCTGCACGGTGGTACCGTGTATAGTTCTGCTGCCTCACAGCACCAGGGACCAGGCTACGATTCCCGGCTTAGATCACTGCCTGTGTGAAGTTTGCACATTCTCCCCATGTCTGCATGGGTTTTCTCCTAGTGCTCTGGTTTCCTCCCACAGTTCAAAGATGTGCAGTTAAGGTGAATTAACCATGCTGAATTTTCCCTTAGTGTACCCAAACAGGTGCCACAGTGAGGCGACTAGGAGATTTTCAGAGTAACTTCATTGCAGTGTGAATGTAATTCTACTTGTGACTAATAAATAAACATTTACTTCAACATGCTGATTGCGTGCATTGGCTATGCTAAATTCTCCCTTCATGTACCCAAACAGGTGCCGAAGTATGGTGACAAGGGGATTTACACAATAACTTCATTGCCGTGTTAATGTAAGCCTCATTGTGACTAATAAATAAACTTTAACTTTTAACTTTAGAATCCTTACAGTGCAGAAGAGGCCATTCAGCCCATTGAGTCTACACTGACTCTCTGGCAGAGTATCTTACGCAGGCCCTCTATCGCACCCTATCCCCATAATCCCACACATTTCCCATGACTAATCTCCATAATCTACACACCTTTGGACATTTCAGAGCAATTTAGTGTGGCCAATCCATCCGATCTGCGCATCTTTGGAGTGTGAGAGGAAACCGGAGCACCCCGAGGAAATCTACGCAGACAGGAGGAGAACGTCCAAACTCCACATAGTCACCCGAGGTCAGAATTGAACCTGGGTCCCTGGCGCTGTGAGGCAGCTTATGTTTAGTTCGGCGCCTATTATCATGAAAAGCATATTTTGCGTTGGTATGTCATTTTGGAGAACTCTGGCATATTTCTGATGAAATCTACAAGTCTCAGGCAACTAATGATCCAGGGTGGCAGCCCAATTATTGATTACAGATCATTTCTTTGCATGTCAGGACCATCTGAGTCTACATTTGTATTCCAAAAGGCACAGGCTAGTGGCAGAAAAATAACTTTCAAATAGCCCTAGGGCCTCATTTAAACCTTTAGGATTATTATATTAGAATGGGGACAGGTCATTAAAATAATTTGAAAACATAAATGTATGCACATGGTGTCACTTTAATAATTACTTGCTCTTGTGCTGTTTTTACAACAGCTAGTAGGACTGAAACAATGAAATATACAATTAAAAAGCATCTTTTGCAATATGTTGAGCCTCCCTGATGACTAAAAGGGGCGAGAAGGAATGATTTCACGCACATTGGCCATAGGTTCATTCTAATCAGGTTCTTAGTCAGTAACCATTAACATACCTCCCTTAGTTCCTCCTGACTCTTCAAGGCCTGTAAACCATCTACAAGGCACAAGTCAGGAGTGTGATGGGTTACTCTCCACTTGCCTGGATGAGTGCAGCTCCAAGAACACTCAAGAAGCTCGACACCATTCATGATTAAGCAGCCCACTTAATTGGCATCCCATCTACAAACATGCGCCACTGATACACAGTAGTAGCAGTACAAGATGCAGTGCAGGAGCTCACCAAGGCTTCTCTGGCAGCATCTTCCAAACCCACGATTGCTACTGTCCAGAAGATTAAGGGCACCAGACACATAGGAACACCATCAACTCAAAGTTTCCTGCCAAACCATTCATCACCCTGACTTGCAAATATATCGCCATTCCTTCACTGTTGCTGGGTCAAAACCTTGGAACTCGCTTCCTAACAGCACTGTGGGTGTACCTACACCACAGGGACTGAAGTGGTCAAGGAGGCAATTAGGGATGGGTAATAAATGCTGATCATATGCCATTGATGAATAAAACAAACAAATAGAAAAAAATGAACAAATAGTTCAACAAAATTGATATGAAGCAGTTCCCAAATTTCCTCTCATTTGTAACATTATTCTAAATATTGTTCCTTTTGATGAAATTTGTCGATGGAAATAAGTGTGAAAAGATTGCTTGTGAATAATTGTTAACGTTCTGTATAGGGTTAGTTGTGAGCATCTCTTGCAGAATTCTGGAGAGACAGAGATACAGGCTTTGAAGTCACAAAATTGCATAATTATTTAAGGAAAAGGCTTGATTTTAATTGCACGGTTTTCATTATTTTACATTTGAATTACATGTTTTAATAGATTACTAATTACTAGGATCTGTAACCAGCAATAACAGACAGATAGTGACGTACAGTTGGTTCCAGATGGACTATGATTGCATTTACAGTTTAAGTGTCACGCCCTATACAAATGTCAGCATCCTTTAGAACATAGTGCAGAGTTAATGGCCGAGAATTTGAGGTAATAATAATGATGAGACCACCGGTGTTCTCTGTTGTTACTGAGTAAATTGGACATCAACTTCTGAAATCTATGCCTGCACATTTAAACGTAGCAATGCTGTCAGAGATACTCTGCTCCCTAAAGGCTAAGCTGCTTTAGTCCTCGCTAATAGATTTGCCATTGAGATGACCACAATGGCACAAACTGTGCTTGCTCACTAGTCCTAGACTAAAAAGTCTAGTGCATTCAGAAGTGAATGAGTCCTAAATGGCGTAAGTGATGATTAGTGATGAACATCCTCTCTGGCCTTGATAAATACATTTTAAAAGCATTGGCCAGAATTTTTTGGATGGCGGGGTATCCCTTCCCGCCAGTACAGAATCGGCAGGGAACACATCTCCCCAGACATTGCCTGCCCTGCTGCAGTTCCACACTCCAGTGAGTGTTAATTGGCTGGAGGCAGGGCTTTCGCCTCTCACTCGGGAGGAAGTTCCACCTTAGAGTGATGTGGTCAATTTGATTGGTTGACAGCTCTGTACTCTGTGCAGTGCTGGAAGCTGCAGTGGCCTGAACTGGGGCCACAAGCAGACCGAGGAGCCTAAGTCCCAGGATTTCAGGATGAAGACAGAGAGAGGAAAGGAGGCCTGAGGGAATAATGGACAGAGGGGGATTGCCATGTCGATGGAGAGGCCAAGGTGGGAGAGAGCTCTTATAGTTTTCGGGGATAGGGAGGCCAGGGACAAGGTTGAAAGGAGGCTTCTGATGGGGTTCCACACCCTCTTCCGATCTGATTTATTTTCAAGCTTCCCCCAAACTCCGGAGTTCCTCCCGCCAGGCTGAAAATTGAGGCTGGGCAGGATGTAGCCCTGAGCGGTCAATAAACGGCCACTCATGGGTTTCAACCAGGGCAAGGATGGGCTGAGGCCTCACCCCATACAGCATAACATTGCAGAGAAGATGGGGTGGACAGGAACCCAGCAGGAAGTCCATCCAAGGAATTTTATGCTGATCTGCCACCTAGAAACCTGCTGGCGAGAGAAATATAAAATCCTGTCCATGGGGTCTCGTTAATGGGGAGGTGATTGCCTACTGGTCTTATTGCTAGACTAGTAATCCAGAAACTCAGCTCATGTTCTGGGGACCCGGGTTCAAATCCTGCCGCTGCAGATGGTGGAATTTGAATTCAATAAAAAATACCTGGAATGAAGAATCTACTGATGACCATGAAACCATTGTCAATCGAAAAAATCCACCTGGGTCACCAATGCCCTTTAAGGAAGGAAATCTGCCATCCTTACCCAGCCTGGTCTACATGGGACTCCAGACCCATAGCAATGTGGTGGACTCTCAACTGTCCTCTGAAATGGCTGAACGAGCCACTCAGTTCAAGGGCAACTAGGGATGGGCAACAAGTGTTGACCCAGTCAGTGATGCCCATGTCCCACAAATGAATAAAAAAAAATTCCGTCAGAGTAAAAGTAGTATTGAAAGATTACTTTTCTGATATTTCTTATCTCTCTCTCTCTTAATTGCATCTGTGTTTCTCAAATTGTGTTTAATTTTCTGTACACCACTTAAATCTAACTGTTAGTTCCTGTTTTATACCTGGTTTTGATTCTATGTAATCACCTCAGGCTATTTGAATTCAGTGAAGATTCTTCAATATGACTGATTGAAGAGTATTGGGGCAGGATTCTCTGGACTCCCTGCGGTGTCGTTCTCATGGTGGGAGGCAGCGCACCTCCACCCCACACTGTTTGGAAACCCGTGGCGAGGGTGTGCGTCAGCAGGACTAGAAAACCCCGCCGGAGTGAACAACTGGAAAATTCCAGCTTCTGTGTAGGGGCATGGAAACAATGTGGATTAGAGGGAATCTGTACTGGAAAGTCCACAGAATGTTGGTGGGCAGCTGTTAGCAAGGTTTATTTATTTGTGTCACAAGTACTCTTAACATTAACACTGCAATGAAGTGAAAATCCCCTAGTTGCCACACTCCGGCGCCTCTTCATGTACACTGAGGGAGAATTTAACATGGCCAGTGCACTGAACTAGCATGTCTTTCAGACTATGGGAGGAAACCAGAGCACCTAGAGGAATCCCATGCAGTGGAGAATGTGCAGATTCCTCACAGACAGTGACCCAAACTGGGAATTGAATGCAGGTCCCTGGCACTGTGAGGCAGCAGTGCTAGCCATTGTGGTAGTCAATGAACACTGTTCCTTCACTACTAACAGCAAAATCCAGGCCATTGTGAAATGAATCAGGTTTAAAAGTATGGCATAGATTAGTCACTCAGTGGGAGTTATTCCACTGCCATCCCTGCAATAGGTCATTTGTAGCCTGAGGTGATTACATAGAAATCTGGAGAATATCATTGTAATTTTCATGTGATAATTTTATGCATGCAACATTTTAACCTATGCTTTTTAAAATTGCATCAGGAATGTAGGGTACTGTATTTCAAGGTTGCAATCCTAGCCTGCTCTTAGGGTGACACTGCTAAAACATGACTTTTAATGGCCAGAGATAAAAAAAGTACAGAATATTTACTGAACATCATGACATATTCATTGTGATCTAAAACTGGATTATCCCTCTGGGCGCACTCATATTGCACGATCTTACTGCCCGTTCATGCTGTGCTCCCGCTGTAGCCAGGTCGGAGAATTTGGCAGCCAGCCAAACCTCCATTCACTGCGGCAGGATGGGAAAAGTCCCGATGGTGCTAACAATGGTAATATTCCAGCCTGAATCTTAATTAGGAGAGAATAGGCTAAAAAGTGCTAAAACTTTTGAACCAGTATTGTTGACTGTTGTCACAAAAAACACTACTGGCTTCAATAGACTGACAGTATGTTGTTTAAAAAGCTCAAAGATTGGTTAAAAGTGATACACAAGGATCATCCCAATTGATCAGTGTAAACAGTTGAAGTCAATTGAAGCCAAGACATACACAAAGAGGAGGTTTGTAAATGTTCCAAAATGGAAGACAATGAAATGGAAGAAAGAAGAAAATGTGGGAGACAAAATTATTAAGAATTTTGGTTTTGATTAACTGACAGTGCTCAGTAGTAAGAATAGCATTGATGTATGCTTTTGTTCTTAGATTACTAGCTGAACCGCTTACATGTATTAATAATAAGCTATAAAGTGGACATGCTGGAACAGGGTTCTTCCAGCTTGGCACATCGCAGTGTGAAAGGTATTGAATGCCCACTTGCTCAGGACAGTGTATCATGGCCATGATTCTTCAGATCTTCTAAAAATCATTTTTTAAATTCTTACACAAGATGTAGACATCGCTGGCTAGGCCAGCAGTTATTGCACATCCATAATTGGCCTTAAGAAGTTGGTGGCGAGCTGCCTTCTTGAACTACTGCAGTCCAAATGGTGCGGCTGCACCCACATATTTCAAAACCAAAATATATTTTTTGCAATGGCAAACATTGGCCCAGGTTTAGACGTTGAAATTTTGCCTGGTCCATTGTAGCCTCCACAGCCTTGAAAACCTTTATGCAATCTCCTGAAATCACATGTTCAAATATATGCCCTCCATTCTTCTGATGTGTGCTTCCTTCACATCTCCTGTTGGTAACCGAACCACCCTGGTGCGATGTTCTGGAACATTTCTTTCTAAGCCAGTCCACCTTGCCAACTCTGCCTCCTTTTCGAAGCCTCACTGAAACAAGTATCTTTGTTGCCCTTCATTGCCTTCTCTCCCTCCAGTGCTGTGTCCACTCTCCCCTTGGTGAAATAATTTGGTGCTCTTGTAAGCTGTTGTATATAAGTGAAAATTATCGTCCAGCAATGTTTTGTGAATCCTCTGTTTATTTCCAGTGAAGAGGATCATTCTGGTTCAACAGCCTTTTATGGAACGTCGGGTCTATGCTACCTATCTTCAACAGTGGCCAGAAGACAAAGAAAATGTGCAGGCCATAGTCACTTCTCCAGTAATGGAACTCGATGAATACCCAAACAGCCATGTGGGCAATTTGGACAACTTAATTGGCTACATGTTAGGTAGGTTGGGAAACCTGAAGAATTAATACTGTTCCAGAATGAGATTTCAAGTTGAAATAACTTCTCAAAAAGAATTAACTGTCATTCTACAAACATTAATGCTGCTTTTGTAATTCATTACGTTAACACTTCACATGTGAAAACATTAACTATCATGTGCAATATGGCATGATGAGAAAGGTTTTCATTTTATTTTATTTATTAGTCGCAAGAAAGGCTTACATTAACACTGTAATGAAGTTCCCCTAGTCACTACATTCTGGCACCTGTTTGGGTCAATGCACCTAACCAACACGTCTTTCAGAATATGGGAGGAAACCCACGCAGATACGGGGAGAACATGCAAACTCTATACAGACAGTGACCCAAGCTGGGAATCGAACCCAGGTCCCTGGCACCGTGAGGTAGCAGTGTTAACCACTGTGCCACCATGCTGCCCGTAAACTCAGAGTACAAGCGACCCCTCTTGGCTGTTGGACGGGGATGTTGCTGATCTCTTTCTACAGGTGAAAACTTAATTATTTGCATTTTTAAATATCGATGTCCCTTGCCTCTGAAGCTGTGGGCTGCAGAGTTTAGTTCATTTGTGAGAAAGACTTCAGGACCTCTAAAGGTAATTGTTCACCAGTTTAGGGAAACACACAACTTGTTTATTTACAGTTTAAAACTATACAGAGGCCCGGCAGCCTTTTGGCTGCAACCAGTTCCTGAGATGTCTCTGAGCACAGAAACCCGCATTTACCAGGTGATCCCCTCACCCTGCTTCCCGATTGATTCTCTGGGTCATGTGACCCTTACTCTGCAGATCGATCCTTAAAAGGGAGAATCGCCACAGGACCTATCACAGAAAGGAATTGCAATCGTAATTCTAACTGTAATTGAGTTTCATGTGTTATTAAGTTCTACTTTAGTTTCAAAACAGCCAGAGCTTGTTACAGTAGTTGTACTGAAAGAAAATAATGGGAGTGGGGAATGGGCAGGATGATAAGATCATCCAACTTGGTAATCAGTGGATTGATAATATCATTGTGAGGATTGTCAGGGTAAATTAATTAGGGAGCATTTAGAAAGAACAGAACTTGCATTTACATAGCTTCTTATTACATCTCTCAAAAATATCCCAAACTGCTTCACTCAGAATTAATTACATTTTGTGCAGTGACTGTTGCTAGGTCGGTATCCATGGTGGCCATTTTGCATAATTAAGGTCTGTGCAAGCTGCAATGAGGTTAATGGCCATATTTGATAAAAGTAAAATACTGAAACCAAAACAGAAAATGCTGGAAAATCTCAGCACGTCTGACAGCGTCTATAGAGAGAGAATTGAGCCAACGTTTCGAGTCAGGGTGACCCTTCAACAGATCAGATCTATTCTTGGTCATGCTGCCAAAAGAATGTTGTTGGCTAGATGTTGAGACCCTTTGTTCCTTCATTGAACAGAGCCACGAAATTTTTGACATTTAACCAGATCACCAGAATGGATGATTTGTTTATTTATTTCCCAAAGGATAAGACCCCAATAAGACCCCTTAGTATCACACTGAGTGAGAGGGGGATGATGGGCCGTTTTAACAATGTTAAATATAGGAGGACAACGACACATGGCTGACCATGTCGTTAAAGTGGGCAAGAGAGGAAAATTCAGCAAGGTTTGATTCGCTGACCTAAGAAAGAGAATATAAACAAAGTGGGCAAAATGAATGAGTGAGAGAGAGAGAGAGATATTTGATTGAATTTAAATGGGAATTGTTAAGGTTTGGGTAAGTGACAATTAAGAAAAGACACCTTATGGCAGTTGGGTTCTCCCTATGGCCTAGTAGTCTAGGTCACTAAATTATGAACCTTGAGCAATGTATGGTCCCCTGTCTCAAATCCCACCGGGGTAGGTATTTAAATAAATTTTAAAAATCAGGATGTCCCAAACCACTTAACATCCAGTTAATTACTGTTTGGCATGCGGGTAAATGTAGCAGCTAATTTGTGTACAAATGGTCCTACTAACAAGCAAAATAAATAGGGTGGCACAGTAACACAGTGGTTAGCACTACTGCCTCCCAGTGCCAGGGGCCTGGGTTCAATTCTTGGCTTGGGTCGTTGCCTGTGTGGAATTCGTTTTCTTTGTGTTTGTGTGGGTTTCCTCTGAATGAGATGCTGGTTAGGTGCATTAGGTATGCTAAATTCTCCCTCAGTGTATCCGAACAGGGGATTTTCACAGTAATTTCATTGCAGTGTTAATGTAAGCCTACTTATGACACTAATAAATAAATTTTAAATGTTTATTTTATCTGTTCTTGGTAGCATTGGATAAGGAAGGAATGGTTGGTAGGATATTGGGATAACGCCTTGCTCCTCTTTGAGTAGCATTAGGCAATTATTTACACCCACAGGAGAAGTCAAATAAGCTTCTCTTTAATGTTGCATCTTTGTTGGAGACGGATTCCAGTTCAACTTTAAGTCTTGTCGTGTATTTTCCTCCAGCTGTTTTGGAACGAATTCGCGATTACCCGAAGAAAGGTTTCCAAGTGGAGCAGGAAATTTTTCCCGAGGTTTATGAAGCTCAACAGAAACTACTGCAAGCTGGTTACCAACCAAAATAAACTGAATGCACTTCACAAATGGAATACTGTATCACTTTAACCCTTTTAATCAAAAGGACCATGCAAGTTTCTACCATTGTGCTTTTGTTAAAATTACTTTTATACTGAAATAATTATTTTTAAGGGGAGTTATATTTAAGTAAATAATCCAGCACCATTTTGCTAAACTTATCCAGGTTTCTGAACTTGGCATCAAGGGGACGGATTGCGTAGTTTCTGTATTTGTGGAGCATTACAATGGAATCATTTGATTTAATGGTGTCTAAGAGATACGTTCGAGAAAGAGCCCCAGTTTACATCATTGGCCTGAGGGATCCACTTTTCACCCAATCGGATAAGCTCACACTGCTTGAAGGACTTATCCAGCTCATTTGCAACTGTGAATGAAGATGGAAATTCTGTTACCATTACTTACAGCACTCACGAAGCCTTGAGTCCAAAGTGTTAATCACAGAATCCCTACAGTACAGAAGGAAGCCATTCGGCCCATCAAGTCTGTACTGACCACAATCCTACCCAGGCTCTATTCCCATAACCCCACATATTTACCCTGCTAATCCCCCTGACACTAGCATGAATTTATGTTCACGCTAGTAAAAATAATCCAGTGCTAAGCATTAAACTGAGTCTGATATTAAGCATTTTCTCCAACACATGTTCAGCCACCATCTTGGGAATCCTCTGCATAAGGATTTAAAGTAAAGAATATGAAAGTTACGGGCCCATAATGCATCTTCTGGGAGTTGACACAAGGAAAAACCTGTCAATTTCCTTCCTGTGCAAAAGGTTAATATTATAGAATCCTCAGAATCAGAGAATTCCTACAGTACAGAAGGAGGCCATTTGGCCCATCGGGCCTGCACTGACCACAATCACACCCAGGCCCTATTTCCATAACTCCTCACATTTACCCTACTAATCTTCCTGACACTACGGTCAATTTAGCATGGCCAGTCAACTAACCCGCACATCTTTGGAGTGTGGGAAGAAAGCGGAGCACCCAGAGGAAACTCACACACATATGAGGAGAAAGTGCATACTCCACGCAGACAGTGACCCGAGGCCGGAATGGAACCTGGGTCCCTGGCACTGTGAGGTAGCAATGCTAACCACTGTGCCACTGTGCCACCCAAATTGGGTGCAGAAGACAATGTTGGAAGTCTTATAGCTCCGTAGAATGTCACACAACAAAATATGTTGCTTGTATGCCTGCTTCACCAAGGTGCCAAATGAACAAGTTTATCTTAGCTAGTGTCTGGCATTGCTCCACAAAACACAGCAAGATTGATCTGCATGAATCAGTCCAGGTGACTCTTCAATGTTCTCAAAGAGCTGGAAAATAACTTTAATAAAATCTGTTTTCGAAGATTGATTTGATTTGATCTGATTTATTATTGTCACATGTGTTGGTATACAGTGAAAAGAATTGCTTCTTGCACGCTACACAGACAAAGCATACCGTTCATAGGAGAGAGTGCAGAATGTGGTGTTGCAGTCATAGGAGGGTGTAGAGAAAAATCAACTTAATATGAGGTAGGTCCATTCAAAAGTCTGATGACAGCAGGGAAGAAGCTGTTCTTGAGTTGGTTGGGTACATGTCCTCAGACTTTTGTATCTGTGGGGGTGGTAAAAGAATATTTGCATTTAAAAAGAGAAGTTTAAGTTTATGGATTATCCATAAATATTTACTTTAACATGCACTTTCACGTCTAGTTTATTACTATGATAACAGTCAAAAGGTTACTCTTGCTTCTTCAGTTGATTTCTGTTTTGAACAGGCTGACGAGGGAGCCTGACATTCTGAGGAGTCAGACAAGGGGTGGAATTTTCCTGTCTCGCCCTCCATGGAAACTATAGTGGACAAACAACAATTGATTTAGAGTTGTCTGCGTCCAACTGAGAGACAGAGAGCAGTGGAGAGTGACAGCCAGTCCTGCACTTGAAGCTGGTTCTATTGTTCGCCAGAGATGGTAGTTTAAACCCAAATTGAAGAGACAAAGTTTGTGAGGGCTTAAAGGAGGCTGGAAGATTTGCCTGGCTTGGGCCAGATGGAAGAAATCTCTAATAACCCTAAGTGAAAGTCAGTTTTGGGATCAGAAGTT
The DNA here is from genome assembly GCF_965287045.1 of Carcharhinus amblyrhynchos. Lineage (NCBI taxonomy): Eukaryota > Metazoa > Chordata > Chondrichthyes > Carcharhiniformes > Carcharhinidae > Carcharhinus > Carcharhinus amblyrhynchos. The sequence continues at coordinate 14,455,635 of NC_137339.1, forward strand.
ACCCAGCTGCGAAAGCAACAAGGAAGCAAGCCATTGGGAGTTGAGAATAATTTTAGACTGCTTCCTAGAGGGTGAAGTGTCCACATAAGGACAGGGTAATAAGTAACTGGTGGGTGATTTTCAGTCATGCTAAAAGTTAAATGGAAAATCTCTTTTCTGTTGTTCAAAGTATAAGTTGCTGACAAAAAGAAAGAGGGGTTGAGTCAGTAGCATTTTTTAGTCATTTGTTACATATGCAGTTTTAAAACATGAAATGTGTCATTCTTTCAACTGTTTGAATTTTTATTTAAGAGTTGTTGGTTACTATGGAGGTTGTTACCCAGTAGTCTGGGCTGGACTTTTTTAATTCAATCGTGGGACATGGCTGTCACTGGCTGACCAGCATTTATTGCCCATCCCTAGTTGCTCTTGTCCAGTAGGCAGTTGAGAGCCAACCCCATTGCTGTGGTTCTGGAATCACATGCAAGCCAGACCAGGTAAGGACAGCTGATTTCCTTCCCGAAAGGACATTGTGAACCAGATGGATTTTTATATCAATGGCTTTGTGATCATCAGTAGATTCTTAATTCTAGATTTTTTATATTGAATTTGAATTCCACCATCTGCCTTAGCAGGATTCAAACCCGTGTCTCCAGAACATTAGCTGAGTTTCCTGGATTAATAGTCTAGCCTCAATACCACTAGGCCATTGCCTCCCCGCAGCATTTGCCAGGTGAAGAGACAGTATAATCTAAGTGAGCTGAATTAGACTGGGGAAGCAATGAGAGCAGAATGGCATCACTCAGCAAGAGAAGGCAAAATTGGAAAAAGTAATTATACATAGGTGGTCTCGGTTGCCACTTAGCAGCTGCTTAAAATAAGCGTGATGGCAACATGGTAGAAGGCAGTGCCCCTCGACAACTGAGCAGAGAAGAATCTTAGAAAAAGGGCTAACTGTTTGCAACAATCCAGTACAGGAAAAAGGGCAGAGAAGGATACTTTTATTATATGTTAATTATTTCCTTCATCCAAGCATTCTTCTGGCGCACGGATTGGAATATTTGAAGAATAAATCTGTCCCCAAGCGAATGTTCTCCTGAAGTAAACACTCCCATTAGCTTGCTAATTAGCTAACGCTCTAATAATTGCAGAGCACTCCATCCAGTGGTCCAGCTGAGAGCTGTCAATATGCATCGCGGTTGTCAATGGCCCATTTAAGTGGCGACGACCAAAATAAAACGAAATGAGCAGCGCTCGGAGGTAAACCGTGCAGGTGGCTGCTTGGCAGCGATAACCACGGCTTTCGAATTCAAGTGTTCCACAATAATCTTATTCCACCCTTTCCCCCCGGAGATGCTGCTTGAACAATGTGCTGCGGGATCTCGGCTTCCGTCTGAATCAACTTAGGCAGAAATTGTCATCCTCTCGTCTTGGTGGCCAGAGTCCAAGGACCTTAGAAATTAAATTTTATTCTGAGATCATGTGGCTTTTTTTATATATATATAGGAAATTGCACTTGCAGTTCACCTAGAATTACCAATGGAAGTATGATATAAAAGACCTGATAGTGCACAAAAGCAGCTCATCTCAGTTTTTGTAGCATTAGTTTTTTTTTCCAGCGTGTAACTTGTGCTCTGTTAATCGTACATCGTAACATAAATTAAATAACATTTAATTTAAATGCCATTTTTCTTTGCAACGGTGAACAGTTGTTTCTGTGGTTCTCTGGGAGTTTAGCCGTATCCAAGGTAACCAGTAGTACTCCATAGCAACGAAAACAGCAGGCTCCCCATTCGACTGACGGAGTATGACTGCTGCCAGCGCTGTGAGACTGGTTTTACACCATCAGAGTACATTTACCAGACATGTGAGGGTAGGAGGGTAAATTTTCAAACCCGCTTTTTTTTTATTTCCAATCAAGCATACCAAAAAAAATTTGCTTTTCCTAGGTTAGGGAGAAGATGGGTTGCTTCTACCCCCCCACCCAAAGAGGCAAGAGGTCCTGCAGAAACACCAATGTTTGCAATGTGGGGGGACATAACTGTTCCATCAAGGAGCTAAGATAATATTTTATTTATCACTCAGAGGGTAGTGGGTGAGTGGAATCGGCTGCCGTCGGTGGTGGTGATGGAGGCAAATTCGATCGGGTCTTTTAAGAGACTTCTGGATGAGTACATGGGACTTAATAGGATTGAGGGTTATAGGTAAGCCTAGTAGGTAGAGATAAGATCGGTGCAGCTTGTGGGCCGAAGGGCCTGATTGTGCTGTAGTTTTTCTATGATTCTATGAAAAAACAGCCGTGTCTGGCTGATACTAAACTATTCAGTTTAAGTAGAAGATCAGCTATTTGAGTGGCTGCAACAAATCTAATCCATGGTCAGTAACTGATGTAATGGAGGTCGCTTTGATTGTAGAGAATCTTTACATCATTTAATTTTGAATCATAAAAGGCTATGCAAACTGCAAAAAATTCTGGAAAATCCCAGCAGGTCTGACAGCATCTGTGGGGAGAGAATAGAATCAATGCTTTGAGCCTGGATGACTCTTTGTCCATTTTCTGTTTTTGCTTCATCCAGCAACCGCAGTATTTTGCTTTTGTGCAGACTTAGTGAAACTTTTTGTTTACAGAACTGTTAGAACGGGTGAAACCTAGTATCCCTACTCTGTAAATCACAAGATTATGGGCCTGAGTGCCACTTTAGAACTTGAGCGCAAAAAGTTAAGGCTGACACTCCAGCAGAGTACTGAGGGAGTGCTGCACTGTTGGAGGTGCTGTCTTTCAGTTAAAATATGAAACCAATGCTCCATTTGCCTGCTCGTGTGATTGGGGAGGATTCCATAGCACTATTTCAAAGAAGAGCAGTGGAGTTATTCCTCAATCAATAACTCAAAAGAACAGATTAGCTGGTCATTATTGCATTGCTGCTTACTACACTTGACTACTGTGTTTCTTACAATACAATGGTGAATACACTTCAAGAGTATTTCATTGTCTGAGACATCTGGTGGTTGTGACAAACACTATATAAATGCAAATGTTTAATTTTTAAAAATAAATTGCTGAGTGCAGTTTTGCGGTTTAAACAATGAACTGATTTGTATTACCTTCATTCTGTTAGGCTTTTTCAACATATTTACATTAAATAGGTCGACACTCACTTAGGTTAAATAGGTTAACACTTAAATAGGTTAACACTCATCTGATGAAGGAGCAGTGCTCCAAAAGCTCGTGATTCCAACTAAATATGTTGGACTTTAACCTGGTGTTGTGGGACTTCTTATTGTGTCCATGCCAGTCCAACGCCAGCACCTCCACATCACTCTTGTTATGACAGAAAAGCAGAAGATGTGTCTGTTGGATTGATTAATTGGTAGGTTATATTGGGTTATTTTTGAATTATTATTAGAAGGATTATCAGAACTATTGAACCATAGAAAAGTTACAGTGCAGAAGGAGGCCATTCAGCTCATCCTGCCCACGCCAACCTGGGGACACCCAGGTTCTAATCTCACCTTTCTGCATCTAGTCCATAGCCCTGTAGCTTACAACACTTAAGGTGCAGATCCAGGTACTTTTTAAAAGAGTTTAGTGTCTCTGCCTTCACCACCACTCAGGCAGTGAATGCCAGACACCCACCACCCTTTACATAAAATAGTTCTTCCTCGTGTCCCCTCTAAACCTACTACCATCTTTCTTGAATCTACGACTGACTGGTTCTAGAAATGTCCACAAGGGGAAAAAAATATTCAGTCCACTCTATCTCTTAATTATGTACACTTTGATCAAGTCACCCCTCAGCCTTCCTTTTTCCAAGGAAAATAACCCCAATCTATCCAATCTCTCCTCATTCTTCTAGCCCTGGCAATGTTCTTGTAAACCTTCTCTGCTCTCTCTCCACAGCACTTATGTCCTTTCTGTAATGTGATGTCCAGAAGGGCATGCAATACTCCAGTGTAGCCTCACCAATGTTTCATTCACTTCCAACACACCTTTATATTCTAAACCTCTGCCAGTGAAGGAGAGCACTCCATTGTTCAAATGATATGACCCGACTGCGACGTGTAGAAGTAAATATTGATTCTTTGTAGGATTAAAATCCAACACTTAATTAAAAGTAAAATGCAAGTTAGCTTTATTAAGGGGTCAGAGTGCAAGAAAATCCATTATACTTTTCAATTCCCAATAATAAATGAATTGTACAATTTTGCTTTAAAGAATGATGTGGCTGAAATTGGTTTACTTGCACAGTTTCTTTGACGTGAATTAAGCACAACAGACACATATGAAGATGAATCCAGTCCTTGCAGCTGCAGCTGATTACTTGGGACATGGAGGAATCAGTTGCTTTGTATGTGAAACATGTCTCTTCTTTCACACTCCCTCCCAAATTCTCCTGAAGCAATCAACATTAAAAACTGTAATGCACGGAACAAAATTACTAGGTAAATATGCTAGCACAATAACAAAGTGCACAATCTATTTGCTAATCCTTTCTGGTGTTTACTGAACATTTTCTTTTAGATCTATTAAGTAACTGGTGGCAACAGGATGGATTACTGCCACATCTGAAATTAAGAATCTCCTGATGACCATTGCCAATTGTCAGAAAAACCTATCTGGTTCATCATGTCCTTTAGGAAATGAAATCTGCAGTTCTTACCTGGCCTGGCCTACATATGACTCCAGAGCCACAGTGAGGAAGGGGGTTTTGGATTTAATAGCTGTGTCACAGATTCTCAGGTTTCGTAACAATGGGAAGCAAAGAGTTAAAATGACTTACACCTAACCAGATCATCTCAGCAGTTTGCTCATATGTGAATGCTAAACACTATTAAAAGAAATGAAAGAAATGTTAAAAGACTATGTTGAATGATAATAGAGTATTAATATAAGAAGTTTAAAATATTCACTAAAGCTAATGTACAAATAATGCAGAAACTATAGAGGTTCAAAAGTTCAGAATTGCAAATTATTTGGTCAGCAGAAAATACAATGAAGTTTCGGATTCAAGACAAATGTTAAAACATTTAATGAAGCATTTAATATTAAAATGTAAAGACTCATTCTCAGGACATGGAAAGTATCAACTCTTGGGCTCAGAGATGGAGCTATCTATTGTTGAGGCAGAATGCCGGTGGGAAAGGTATTTAAGTAGATGTATCCTTAGAGAAGCATAGCAATGAGAAAGTTAACCATGCCAGGGGAGAGCTATCCAGTTTTTGGGGTAACAAATGAAAGATTATCAAGTCAAGCTGTGTTTGACAATTAGCTGAGGTGATCGTCATGTATTGGACTAACATATTAACGTGAAATGAAATCAAGTCTAAGTTAATTAAAGGGAGTATCTTAGATAACAGAAAGATATAATTGTAATGAATTTTGACTTACAGCTTCAAACCTTTGGAGCAGTCTTTAGCACCAGCCAGTGTTACTGTAGGAAGGATTATTACTTACGTGGCGAAAAACTGCAGCAGGCGACGGTGCAGAGGGACCTCGGGGTCCTTGTGCATGAGTCGCAAAAACCCAGCTTGCAGGTGCAGCAGGTGGTCAGGAAGGCGAATGGGATGCTGGCCTTCATAGCGAGGGGGATTGAATATAAAAGTAGGGAGGTCTTGCTGCGGCTGTATAGGGCATTGGTGAGGCCGCAGCTGGAGTACTGTGTGCAGTTTTGGGCGCCGTACTTACGCAAGGATATTTTGGCCTTGGAGGGAGTGCAGAGGAGGTTTACTAGGCTGATACCGGAGTTGAGGGGGTTGAGCTATGAGGAGAGGCTGAATAAACTAGGCTTGTACTCATTAGAGTTTAGAAGAATGAGGGGAGATCTCATTGAGACGTATAAGATGATGAATGGGATGGATAGGATAGAGGTGGAGAGACTCTTCCCGCTCAGAAAGGACAGTAGGACTAGGGGGCACAGCCTCAAGATAAAGGGGGGGGCGGTTTAGAACAGAGTTGAGGAGGAACTTCTTCACTCAAAGGGTGGTGAATCTCTGGAATTCTCTGCCCGTTGAAGTGGTGGAGGCTACCTCGCTAAATATTTTTAAGACGCGGGTTGATGGGTTTTTGACAAGAGAGGGGATTAAGGGTTATGGGGAGAGGGCGGGAATGTGGAACTGAGCCACGACAGATCAGCCATGATCTTATTGAATGGCGGGGCAGGCTTGAAGGGCTAGATGGCCTACTCCTGCTCCTATTTCTTATGTTCTTATGTTGACCATTTGAAAGATTCCCATGGCAGGGGTTTACGTCTTGTTTGTCTTGTGTGTCTTTTATGTTTTAAAAATAAATTTTATTCCTGTCTTATAACTGAAATTTATTGCCTTTGTTTTCTTACGTTTTTAAGAGAATCAGGCCACCAACATAAAATTTCCCACAAGGCACAGTAATGTGGTTGACTCTCAACTGCCCTCTGAAAAGGCTTAGCAAGCCACTCAGTTTCAAGGGCAACTAGGGATGGGCAATAAGTGCTGGCCAGGTCAGCGACGCCCATGTCCCACAAAAATAATTTTTAAAAAATCCCACTACTCAAGAAATAGGAAGCTATGAAATAAGAGATGTCAGCCATTCAGTCTTTTGGGCCTACTATCCCAGTCGATGAGATGATCTAAAAATTGAGCAATTGCTGTCTCAACAACTGAGCTTCCACTGAGATCTCTGGGTGGAAATTTTCAAAGGTTCGCAAGGTTTTGAATGTAAGAGTGCACTGTAGGAACTCATCAATACTCCCTTAATAGCATCTTTCAAACCGTTGACTGATACCACCTAGAAAGACAAGAACAGCAGTTATCACTACCTAGAGTGCCCTCTCCAAGTCACTCACTATTGCAACATTCTGACAAGCTACAGTGACTTGGGGATATATTGCCATTCCTTCACTGTAGCTTGGTCAAAATTCTGGAACTCCCTCCCATTTACTGTGAATGTACCTACAACTCAGGGACTGCAGTGGTTCAAGATGACAGCTCACCCACCCCCTTCTCAAGGGCAATTAGGGATAGGTAGTATATGCTGGCCTAGCAAGCAACATTGACGTCGTATAACTGAATTTCTTTTTAACATGCCTGTAATATCCTTACTCTCCATTAGAATTTCTCTTATATTAGCCTCTAAGGGATCCATGTTTACTTTCATTAATTTCTCCCTTTTTAATTTTTTTTGTATTTATTCAGGGGATATGGGCATTGTTGGTTGGCCAGCATTATTGCCCATCCCTAGTTTCCAGTGGGCAGCTGAGAGTGGCTCTGGAGTCACATGTAGACCAGAACAGATAAGGATGGCAGATTTCCTTTTCTAAAGGACATTAGTGAACCAGCTGGGTTTTTCCAACAATGATAATGGTTTCATGGTCATCTGTAGATTTTTAATTCCAGATAATTTTTATTGAATTCAAATTCCACCATCTGCCATGGTGAGATTTGAGCCCAGGTCTCCAGTTTATGTACGGATCTATGAAACATATACAGACCAAGTGGTTGACCTTCTAGTTTTAGGTAAGTATCTGGCTTGAGTTTTGGGGTGTAAGTAAAATGGGCATTGGAGGAAATTTGAGTTAAGTAGTCAGTTTGGAGAATAAGACTTCACCACCAATGATAGGTTTCTATCTGCTCTCTCAACTGCTTTAAAAACTTAAGCAAATCACCCTTATATATTTCCTATATTACAAAGAATAAAAGAATAGGTTATGTGTTCCTTTCTTATCATTTAACGCATGAACTCCTTCCGAATACTGATGAATAATAATTATTCATTGTGCTTTAAATCTCTTTAACGTAACCATATATTTAAGATAGAGTGAAATTGTTAACATCCATGTTCTGTGATTTTTGTGTGGTAAAATTCTGTTGACTTAAACCGTGAACCTTTTAATAAATACTTGGGTTTTTGGATTCTTACAAAAATACTTTATTGGTCTCTAATGAGACTGTACCTTACAAAATGTCAGCCAGCAAATATCAGATTGCAGTGAAGAGAGGTTTTCCCCATGATGCACAGATTATTCTGAGGTTTGGAATCTGCTTGTATTCGGCAGTCCAGCTGAGAACTGGTAAAACATTAGAGTCAAAGATGTGACCATCTGGTGTGGAGGCGGGTGTTCTGTAAACCACATATCTGAGCTCACTGAGATCTTCTTTCTTGAGGAACTAATGGATCTATTAGCATTTGAAAAGATATGTTAAAATTGAAAATGCGTATCCTTAAAACTCATAACTGGAAGATAAACCAGCCCATCTATAGGACAGAACTAATAAAGATTAATTTAATCCAGTTTTACAAAGTGTCTTACTTATCTTGCAGTTTATCCATTCTGATACAGCCTATTAACCCACTTTTTTCCTTTTCCAAATATTGATAGACTTAAGTTTTATGTTCTCCACGTAGGCTCTGGGCCAGGTTCTCTGACCCCACTCATAGCTGGGATTCTCCGACCTTGCTCATAGCTGGGATTCTCTGACCTTGCCCATAGCTGGGATTCTCTGACCTTGCCCGTACTGGGATTCTCTGACCTTGCCCATAGCTGGGATTCTCCGACCTCGCCTATAGCTGGGATTCTCCAACCTTGCCTGTACTGGGGTTCTCTGACCTTGCCCTTAGCTGGGATCTTTGACCTTGCCCATAGCTGAAATTCTCTGGTGCCACTGCAGTGAACAGAGATTTGGCTGAGTTCCAAATTCTCTGTTCTGATTGGCAGCAGCCAAAGGGCGGTAAACAGCTGGAGAATTCCAGCCTCTATTTCTTTTTCTGACACGTGATATTTGCCCATGAGGTGATTTAAGCTCCAAGACTTGGTAACATCTGATACGGTTCAGTGGGCGAGAGTGACTCCCTCTGTCATTATAGAGGAGCTGATAAAGCTTCCCCGCTATATAGGACTAAGCTCCCCTTAAGGAGGTTAAGCCATGAAAGGACATTCATGTCGTAGCTTGTCAGAAAGTTAACCGGCCTGCATTTCCTTTCATGACATCATACGAAGGAAGTGTGTAAAGATACAAAAGCAACAGAGAGGAGTTATTTATTTATTAGTCACAAGTAGATTTACGTTAACACTGCAATGAAGTTACTGTGAAAATCCCCTAGTCGTCACTCTCCAGTACCTGTCTGGGTACACTGAGGGAGAATTTAGCAAGGACAATGTACCTAACCAGCACATCTTTCAGACTGTGGGAGGAAACCCATGCAGACACAGGAAGGACGTGCAAACTCCACACAGTGACCCAAGCCGGAGATCGAACCCGGGTCCCTGGCACTGTGAGGCAGCAGTGCTAACCCACTGTGCCACCGTGGCGCCCTATTCAGTGCAATCACAGGTCAGAGGTGGTAATATATTTAACTACAGAGGGTTAGGATCTAATTGCATTGAGGAGTCCTGTTGAGAAGTGGGAAGCTGTAGAACTGAATATGCAAAATACAACCAAAATACTGCACTTGCTGGAAATCTGAAATCAAAACCGAAATAGCTGGAACATTACTAGAATCATCACATCCCTGGCACAAATTGTTGTTGGGTAATTGACTGATCCTGTGCTTTGATTAAGGAGGTATGTTATAACTCACCTCTGACCTGTGATTGCACTGAATAGGGTGGCACAGTAGCTAGCACTGCTGCCTCACAATGTCAGGGAACTGGGTTCGATTCCCGGCTGGTGTCACTGTCTGTGTGGAGTCTGCACATTCGCCTCGTGTCGACATGGGTTTCCTCCGGGCGCTCCAGTTTCCTCCCACAGACCGAAAGACGTGCTGTGTAGGTGCATTGGTCATGCTAAGTTCTCAGCAGATCTGACAGCATCTTCATCATGGAATCCCTGCAGTGCAGAAGGCGGCGATTGGGATGATCCCAAGCAGGCCCTATTCCTGTAACCCCACTTATTTATCCTGCTAATCCGCTGACACTAAGGATCAATTTAGCATGGCCAATCAACCTAACCTGCACATCTTTGGACTGTGGGAGGGAACCAGAGCACCCAGAGAAACCCACGTAGACACAGGGAGAATGTGTAAACTCCACACAGTGACCGGAGACTGAAATTGAACCCAGGTCCCTGGCACTGTGAGGCAGCTGTGCCACCATGCCGCCCATCTGTGGAGAGAACGAAAATAGAGTTAACTTTTTGAGTCTGTATGACTTCCTCAGAGCAGAAAGGGGGCTCCTCTGCAATGAAGAACCCTTGAAATGTTCAATCTATTTTACTCTCTGATGAATCTTTCCTGCATTTTCTGTTATTATTCTGAATTAAAAATGTGTCTGTCTGGTGTGGGGGCAGGTGTTCGATGAACTGTGTAGAAAGACTCCTTGAAGTCTCCCCATCTAACATGTAATCAGTAAGTTAATTGGCATCTGAATAGATAGATTACCTTCGATAGAGTCATAGAATCATACAGTGCAGAAGAGGCCCTTTGGTCTGTCCAGTCTTCACTGGCACGCGAGGAACCCCTGACCTTCCACCGAATCCCATCTGCCAGCACTTGGCCCATAGCCCTGAATGTTATGACATGCCAGGTGCTCATCCAGGTATTTCTAAAGGATGTGAGGCAACTTGCCTCTACCATAGTGCATTCCAGACCATCACCACCCTATGAATCATTGAAACCCTACAGAGCAGAAAGAGGCCATTCAGCCTATCGAGTCTGCACTGACCACAATCCCACACAAGCCCTACCCCCATATATTTACTCATGAATCCCTCTAACCTACACATTTCAGTACACTATGGGCAATTTTTAGCATAGCCAATCAACCTAACCCGCACATCTTTGGTCTATGGGAGGAAACCGGAGCACCCGGAGGAAACCCACGCAAACACGAGAAGAATGTGCAAACTCCACACAGACAGTGACCCAAACTGGGAATCGAATCCAGGTCCCTGGAGCTGTGAAGCAGCAGTGCTAACCATTGTGCTACCACACTGCCCAAAGGATAAAACAATTTTTCGTCACATTCCCCTTGAACCTTCTACCCTTCACCTATGTCCCCTCGTGACTAACCCTTCAACTAAGTGGAACAGCTGTTCCCATACACTTTCTACATGCCCCTCATAATCTTATGCTCTTCAATTAGTTTGTCCCTCAGACTTCTCTGCTCCTCAAGGGATAGCATTGTTTGAAGAGGGCTCATCATATATGTGATTCTCTGCTGCCATGATAGTATTACAATTGATAAAGATGTATATGTATTTTTTATTACCTTTAATGTTCAGCTTCATTCCATAGGCAGTCAGTCTGTCTGGTAGGAATGCAGCTCAGATTTTGTGAGAACATGATAATTCTTCATTTCAACCTTGCAAGTGTTTATTTTAAGTAGAGCTAATGGATTTTTGTTTACTTAAGTTCCCCTGGGATTTCTCATTTGACTGATTGACAGGGTCATGTGATGATGTAGTTAATGTGCAAAGCTGGATCTGTAGCAGAGAGAAAAAAGCTTTTGCAGAAAACAGTTAATTCAGCTGATGTCTGGTTAAAGTTTGAAGAAGTTTGTAAGCTTCTTGAACTTTATCTCTCTGTGAAAACTGCAAGACTGTTAACAAATGTTAAAGCAAGTGCACCTGGGTTTGCTAACTGTATTTATTTAGATTGGGTTTGATCTATGCATGAAGTGACTTATCTAGAACTGGAACAGTCATAAGCTAGAAAGTAAAATTGTTTCCTTTCATTTTTAAATATCATTCAACTGTTAATGGTTGAGCTGCTTAATTTGTTAGAGTTATATTTAAACAGTTTAAATAACTTTAAAATAAAGTTTGTTTAACTGTAAAGCATCTCTACTTTGATTTAATTTGATTTGATTTATTATTGTCGCATGTATTAGCATACAGTGAAAAGTTTGTTTCTTGCACGCTATAGAGAGACAGCATACTGTTCATTGGGAACTAAATGAGAGAGTATAGATTTGGTGTTACATTCATAGCTAGGGTGTAGAGAAAGATCAACTTAACGCAAAGTAGGTCCATTCAAAAGTCTGTTCGCAGCAGGGAAGAAACTGTTCTTGAGTCGATTGGTACGTGACTTCAGACTTTTGTACCTTTTCCCCTACAGAAGAAGGTGGAAGAGAGAATGTCCGGGGTACGTGAGGTCCTTAATTATGCTGCCTGCTTTTCCAAGGCAGTGGGAGGTGTAGTCAGAGTCATTAGATGGGAGGCTGGTTTGTGTGATGGATTGGGCTACCTTTACGACCTTTTGTGGTTTCTTGTGGTCTCGGGCAGACCAGGAATCATTATCAAGCTGTGATACAACCAGAAAGAATGCTTTCTATGGTGCATCTGTAAAAGTTGTTGTGAGTTGTAGCGGACATACCAAATTTCCTCAGTTTTCAGAGAAAGTGGAGGTGTTGGTGGGCTTTCTTAAACTATAGTGTCAGCATGTGGGGACCAGGACAGGTTTTTGGTGACCTGAACATCTAAAAAATGAAGCTCTCGACCTTTTCCACTTCGTCCCCGTTGATGCAGACAGGGACGTGTTCTCCTCTACGCGTCTTGGAGTTGATGACAATCTCCTTCATTTTGTTGAAATTGTCATGGAATCACTTCTGGAAAGAAATAACCTACCCTCACATTTATGTCCCGTCTTTTGTACACATAATAAATAAATGCCGGAGGTGCAACGCCCACATCCTGTTCATGGATTTTTAAAGATGTTTTTGTTGAAAATGGCTTTTCTCCTGATATTTTGCCCTGGAGAGGAAATTGGCTAATGTTAACTTTGGGAAATATTGTCAAACAGATGATATCAAACTTACTGCATTTTTTACATTTTTCCCAATTTTCACTTGCATAATAAGCAGCTAATCCAATAGCTCCTGTTTCACACCTCGCCGAGATGCAAAGTTGCCCTCAGTGGACGATATGTAGTCAGAGCTATTTCAATGCTGGATGAAAATCTAGATTTTAATGTGAACCAGGAAATGCTGACATCTGCTGGTCTAAGGTTGTCAATGATTGGCGTTTTACAGCAATCCTATCACTTTGCAACATTGCCTGGCCAGAACACAGCATAGATGCAGCTGAGAAAATCTAGTTGACTCATTCATGCAACAAATAACCCGCAGTCCTCCCAAATTTCAACTATCAATGCGCTCAGCAAATACTGTAGAAATTTTGAACAAACCAAGGGAAAATTGGCTTCTGTTGGGAGGAATTGAGACAGATCTGAATGGTTTAAAGTTTATTTATTATTGTCACAGGCAGGCTTTCTGTAATAAGTCCTCAGAGACAGATATCCCTTCACCAGAATTTCCTTATTTACAAGATCCAATAACACTATGCAGAGGGCTCTCAGTATGCAGTCTACATCTAGAGTGCCAGAAGAACTGACACTCCTTTTTAAGTACAGAGCATGGGGCTCCCTGATTGGACCATCAATTTGACCTTAATCAGGGAGTTCATATTCAAGCAAGCCAACCTCAATTGCCTGATTAAAATCGTTACACTTATATTAACACTGCAATGAAGTTACTGTGAAAATCCCCTCGTTGCCACACTCTGGTGTCTGTTTGGATACACTGAACAAGGATTCAGCTGGCCAATGCACCTAACTAGCACGTCTTTTGAACTTATGGGAGGAAATCAGAGCAGCTGGAGGAAACCCATGTAGACATGAGGAGAGCATGCAGACTCTACATAGCCAGTCACCCAAACCAGGAATCGAACCTGGCGCTGTGCCACTGTGAAATCAGAGCAATTCACGACAACTGCATGGTAGGACTCTGGACAAAGGGAAGCAGATATTTTCAACAATTGGTATACCTCTCATTACTCACCGTGTACCACTGGAGTAGAGACTGGCCAAAGCAGGAGGGTGCATGGCAGCTTCAGTGGCAAATGTTTGCGCCATTTAAAAAAACATAATCTGTGGACATTGCTGGCTGGCCAGCATTTATTGCCCATCGCTAGTCACCCTTGAACCAAGTGACTTGCCATTCAGAGAGCAGTTGAGAGTCAACCACATTGCTGTGGCTCTGGAGTCACATGTAGGCCAGGCCAGGTCAGGACAGCAGATTTTCTTCCCTAAAGAAATGTGCTTGTATTACAGGAGACATTCCATTTCAGGAGCACACCAGAGACTGTGAATTGCTTTGAGACACCTGGCCTGGTGTGAAAGGCACTCATAAATACAAATTGGGTTCACCTTTCACAGCAATCCACTGCTCAAGTGAACCACTTGAGGAAACAGAAGAGAACAGATCGTCAAAATGCTGTCTCATTTGCCAATATTCAAATGTTTCTTCTCTTGCTTAGCATCCTTTGTGGTGTCACTCCAATATACTGTATAACACTGTAACAGTCAGTAGGACAACACTACATGGCACACACTTTCTGATAATTGCTGTAAGACTCTCACAGCAATTAAGGGGAAGACTCTGCTTTCACTCTCTCTCATTTCCTGCTGGCTTTCTATCCTGATAATGCTAAATGCAGGCTCCTCAAACGGGGAGGCACTTTCTTCTACCTTCACTAAACAAGCTCAAGAAAAACTCTGCTCCTATCTTAGCTTGTGCTATATCTAGTTCACCCATCATCATGTGCTTGCTGGCCTTGGTCACAATGCCTCCATTTTAAAATTGACATCCTTGTTTTCAAAGCCCTTCTTGCCCCTCTATAACTTTGAATCATCTGCTAAGTCTACAATCGGTCAAGATAAGAACATAAGAAATAGGAGCAGGAGTAGGCCATCCAGCCCTTCGAGCCTGCCCCACCATTCAATAAGATCATGGCTGATCTGTCGTGTCTCAGTTCCACATTCCCGCCCTCTCCCCATAACCCTTAATCCCCTCGCTTATCAAAAACCCATCAACCCGCGTCTTAAAAATATTTAGCGAGGCAGCCTCCACCACCTCAACGGGCAGAGAATTCCAGAGATTCACCACCCTTTGAATGAAGAAGTTCCTCCTCAACTCCATTCTAAACTGCCCCCCCTTTATCTTGAGGCTGTGCCCCCTAGTCCTACTATCCTTTCTGAGCGGGAAGAGCCTCTCCACCTCCATCCTATCCATCCCATTCATCATCTTATACGTCTCAATGAGATCTCCCCTCATTCTTCTAAACTCTAACGAGTACAAGCCCAGTTTATTCAGCCTCTCCTCATAGCTCAAGCCCCTCAACTCTGGTATCAGCCTAGTAAACCTCCTCTGCACTCCCTCCAAGGCCAAAATATCCTTGCGTAAGTACTCTACCTGTAATTCTAGCCTCCAGATTTTAGCCATTCCATTTTCGTGGTCATGCCTTTAATTGACTAGGCCCTAGGGTCTGGAACTCCTCCCTAAATCTCTCTGCCTCTTTACTTTTCTCTCCTCTTTTAGACACTTAGGACATAGGATCCCTATGGTGTAGAAGAAGGCTATTCAGCCCATCGAGCCTACACTGACAACAATCCCACCCAGGCCTATCCCTGTAACGCTGCTAATCCCCCTGACACCAAGGGGCAATTTATCATGGCCAATCAAGCTACACATTTTTGGACTGTGAGAGAGAGCCAGAGCACCCGGAGGAAACTCATGCAGACATGGGGAGAAAGTGCAAACTCCACATAGACAGTGACATGTTCACAATTATGAACAGAGAATTGAGAAATCAGAGCCTTTTCATTAGAGTTGATAAGGGGAGAGGTTGCACATTGATCAAGGGTTCTGGGCTGCCTGAAACACTGACGCTCACACGTGTTAAGAGCTCATCCTGGGTTATTTTGAGGGGCTTACCTTGGCTGTGTCCACCCGCTATCCTCTGTGGAAAGAGAAGGCGTGGGGAGCCGTGTGACTGAGGACAAGGCAGCATGTTCAAGGTAAAACTGCATAAGCTGCTTCCCCCCACCCCGCCACCTCCCCTCCCTCCTCCTCACCGCTATAGGGCATCTGACAGCAGGAATATAGTTTGAAGGTGAGCTATTTCGAAAGCAACTCCAAAAAAGTTTAAAATGACTCAATGTATTGATTCAAGCTGTCAGAATTAATCAGGCAATCAGAGGCCTTTCACTGTGGCTGGCCGCATGTGTAGCAATTTCAGCCTTTCAAGTCTTTGCAGCATGTCAGTTTCATTAGAGTGTCACTCCCTGCCATGCTCTCACTTTGTGGACTCCAGAGAAATGTAGAGAGCTCGGGGAAAACTGTGCTCCGGCTGTTAAAACCAGAATGCAGGGATAAGGTGAAAACATGATGACCTATTTGAATATTTTAATTACTTTCCTGTCAAAATGTTACGTAGTGGCACTTCAGACGTCACCAAGATGCTTCAAACCTCATTAGGAATAAAAGGTATTTATTGATGAAGAGAAACTCTATACAGGGGTTTGCAGCCTCAGGCTGCCTTTGAGCAGCAGCCTCACATACTGACTACATGGCTTCCAGGTGTACTCTGCCCGAAAGTGGACTCCATTCTGTTAGGTGATCACTCGTTCTCGGTCCCCATTGATCCCTCAAGCCAGGTGACCCTCTTCTGCTGTGCTGTCTCCAAGAGTCAGACACCACAATCACTGCATCCCTCCCCCTTTAACTAAATTAATCTACTCAAACTCAAATTATAAATAAACGTTATACCCACAAGTTAGACACTTGTAAGTCGATGTAGCGATTGTTCAATGATGAGATTTTGAGGCTTGAAGTTGACATAACATTCCTATTAGTAAGCTTCAACTATGCATAGTCCTGAATATAGTCTTGAATGGGACTCTTTCATACAGGCTTACTGCTTTCTGAGTTCTGCTTTCATGCGCTGACCATGGACTTGATATTTTACTCTGTGGCTGGGGTCATTTTCCAGTCCTCTGTTGATCCTTTGATCTGTTGAGCACCTTATGCATACAGGCACCATCATCACAATACAACATAGTCGACATCTCTAGAAAGTTTTTAGTGTAAAAGTTGGGTGAGTTTCATGGCTGATGCACTGCTGGCCTTTCTACTAATAAGTCAGAAGACAAATAACAGCAGGAAAATCTGACTGTTGGGACTGAATACCATATTTTCCATATTGAAACAAAACAAAGATAATAATCACTATTAAATTGTGCTCAATGCTCCAGGCATAGGACTGCCTTCAGTATGGCACGTTATGTCCATGTTAATGCTATTGTGACAGAAGTAATCTTAGAAAAACATATAAATTATTGTTGCTTTTTCTGTAGCAGGTGACCTGCTGGAGTGGTTGTAGTGTACAATTAAGAACTCATAACAGGAAGTAGTTTAAGTGGAAAATTGGATCCACTGACCCTTATCCGCCATAAAAACCAACACAACTAGAGCGTCCCCCAGCACGATGGATGACCACCAGAAGAAACATCAAGGTTACCATGGAAAAAAGACAATGCCTGAGAATTGGCAAATCAGCGCCCTGACAGAGGTTTGGGAAACACAGTAAGAAGTCTCACAACACCAGGTTAAAGTCCAACAGGTTTAAAAGTTGATATGCGCGATTGTCTTGGAGATCCTCTCCACTTGGAGCCAGCAGTTTGCGGTGTCGATGGTAGTCATGATATGGAGGACCTGCTGGACTTTAACTTGGTGTTGTGAAATTTCTTACTGCGTTTACCCCAGTCTAACGGCGGAACCTCCGCATCAGAGGTTTGGGATCCAGCCATGGGAGCTGTTCATTTCAGCACCAAGGGAAGTGTTCATCAGCACTGCTTCTCTAGGCTAATTCCTGCAGAACCACCTGTGCTATCAGGTTAGATATTGTGTTATCAGTTTAGACATTGTGCTATCAGTACAGACTATCGTTTAGACATTGTGCTGACATTGTACAGTTCTGAGGTCCCAACCACAGAGAACCTGTAATGTGGGAATTAGGGAGGTATCTGGTGAAATGAAAGGCTTTACAAGCCAATTTAAGCACACTGATAATTAATACCCTGGGATCTTCACATAAACATGCAGTTGTATAATAACTAATGTGTTCCCCCCCTCACCCCACCGCTCCCCTCTGCTTTCAATTATAGCATACACATGTGACAGTGTAAATCCGGACCTGGGAATAGAGTGGGAATTTAATGAGATGAAGCAGATTTTTTGAGGAAATGGATTCTAGCTACACATAGTCTAAGAGCACACCCTAACACAAACAGTCTATTCACGATGGCAAGAATGTTATTCACAGCCTTAAGGAGACAAGAAATAGAAGCAGCAATAGATGACTTGACACTTCAATCCTGATCTGCCATTCAATACGATCATGGCTAAAGTCTGGCCTCCATTCCACATTCCTGCCAGCTCTCCTTTCTCTCTCAATCCCCCAAGAAACCAAAAAAAAATTTTGTCTCAGCCTGGAACGTACTAAAGAATAAAGCTCTGAGGAGGGAATTTCAACCATTCAAAGCCACCTGAGTGAAGGAACTTCTCCTTATCTTAGTCCTAAATGATTAAGACCTTGTTTTTTTTAAATTAATTCATGGAGTCCATTGTTGGCTGGGCCAGCATTTATTGCCCATCCCTGATTGCCCTTGAAGTAAGTGGGTTGCCCGTTCATTTCTGAGGGCAATTAAGAGTCAACCACATTGCTGTGGGTTTGGAGTCACATGGGTAAGGGTGGCAGATTTCCTTCCCTAAAGGACATTAGTGAACCAGGTGGGTTTGTGCAGCAATGGTTTCACAGTCATGATGTTTGTTCACCATCTGCCTGGGTGAGATTTGAACTCAAATCCCTAGACAATTACCCTGAGTCAACAATTACCCTGGATTTACTAGTCTAGTGAAAATACTACAGTACCACTGCCCCCCTCCACCACTCTTGAGGCTGTGCCCACATGTCCTAGATTCCCAGCTGGAATGGAATGAAGACTCTTGGGGTATTTCTGCAGGTCTCCCGCTCATGATGTTGGGAACACACAGGGAGGATTCCAAGGCTGGACTTACCAAGAACCAGACCAGTGAAGCTATTTTCCAAGAGTCTGATTCTAATTGGCCTCCCCTACATTCAGATTCTGATGAGGATGTTGGGTGAATGGGTTCTTGATGCTGTCACACCTAAACATCTCCACCAGGAGAAGCAGATCTGAAAGTATGAGGATGTCCTTGGCGGTGTTGACATATTAAATACCTTCAAGGGAGGTCTGTAGGGGTAAGCACCCCAATTGGATTATTGAGACCAACTTTGAAGCCTTTCCTGCCTATGTTTTCTCCTTCGGGGGATGGATCTTTTGACTCTGATGTCCCACCCCTCCACCAATTGCTACAAGGGAAATGCAATAATTCCTAATTAAGACCTTAAGTATTTATATTTGACAGGACGCCTCTGGGAAACATTCCCCACGGCAATATTGCATTAAGGAGCCTTTCCAATCCAGATCCCACTCTTTTCCACTTCCTACCCCTGCCAGCAGTTCTCTGTGGCAGCGAATAATGGTTATTACCGAAAAAAGAAGCACACTGTTGAGCTTTTCATCTTACACTCATAGGGACAGTTCATAAGAATTCCAATAGCAAAGGGAACAACAATTTATACTGCATGAGAAGAGAGCATTGATTGGTTGGCAAGTAGACTCTGATCAGTAGAAATGTTGCCATGGAGAATGCACCAGGGAACAGTAAACTGCCAAGCTTTTGCTCAAAATCAAATCAAACAGACTGACTCTGACTGGTGAAGGCTGTGCCCATGGGGACAGAACCGGGGAATGAGATTACCAGTCAGACTGGCAGTGTGGCTTACGTACACATGCTAAAAACAATATATGTTCACATATATTGTCCTTTGCACATTGAGGGCCCTGTCCTTTGCACATTGAGGGAGCATGACCACACAAAACTTTTTTTTTAACTAAGCAAAAACTTGGAAGATAACTGTTGGCGAGTTCAAAAGCTACCTTGGCAACTGGTGATTTAAATTCAGTAAGTAACTCTAGAATTAAAAGCTAGTCTCAGTAATGGTGACCGTGAAACCATTATTGATTGTTGTAAAGATCCATCTGGTTCACTGATGTCCTGGAAGGAAAGAAATCTGTTGTCCTTACCTGGTCTGGCTTATATGTGGCTGCAGACCCACAGAAATGCAATTGACTCTTAACTGTCTTGTGAAATGGCCAAGCAAACCATTCCGCCGCAAAGGCAATTGGGGATTCCAGCTTTTTCAGCAATGCCCATATCACATTGAAGAATAAAGAAAACAATTCTCAACTTGTTTGAATTGCATCATGAACACTCTTCTGTGGCCATAGAACTGAACTGTACTGAAACATTGAGGCCTGGACTCTCCCCAAAAAATTCTAAGCCCCCATTTTGCATGAAAACGAGAGTAACTTGTGCTGATTTTTTTCAGCGGAGTTTTCAGATTCAATCTCCCTCACTCTGAGCACATCAGAGTGCCTGAGTGGGATTCCCTCCGAAATCAGGGATGGGGCCTATTCCCACCCAGGTGGCTGGCAGCATAGTGCTGAGTGGGCCATCGTGCACGGTCCAATATGTCAGCGCCGAGATTGGCATGTGCGTAGTGACCCTACACTGCCATCCTCCCAATTGCTGGCCAGCCCCACAACCCCCCAGTCCCTGATCGCTGGGCTCCCGGACATCCCCAGGCAAGCCATAATGTCCTCACTCCCTGGCCAGCCCTGATACCCCACTACACCCCCCCCACCCACCACCCCTATAGTCCTGTCCTCTCCTCGCCGGCAGTCCTGCCCCCCACACCCCTGCAGCCCACCCTGCCGGCAGCCCCAACCACTCCCCACCCCCGCGTCCCCCTCCCCCACCATGGGCAGTGCCTTCCTCTCTCCCTCTGCCATTGATCCAGCAATTCCAATACAGAGTGGCAGAGCCCTCCCCAACGATCATTAAACCCCCACCCCCTCAAAAATGTCCTGCCCAACTAATAGGCCCCACCAACTTTTGCCCTGCTCCTCTGACACTGCCTGGTGCCCAGTGAGCAATTCCAAGGTTTGGGCATTGCCAGGGAATCAGGCTGGCATTGCCAACCCCCTTAACCCCGACCTCCTGGGGGGGGTCCTCCATGGCCTCTGTTTCATCCATTATGGTCGGCTGCCTGTTTTCTATTAGTGGGTAGCGGTGATAAACCCCACTGGAGTGAACCACGTCTTGCAGGGAGAGGGGGAGATGGAAGTGGTCCCAGAGACTACAGCCCCAGGCCTGCTAATGAAATGCAAATGCCGATTATAATATTGAAATCAGTTCTGCACTGATTTCTGGCATGGAGCTGATTACCCTGAAAAACTTTGCTGCAAAGAAGCACAGAGGCCACGGTGCCCAGTGGGAAGCCTGTTAGAGCAGCACAGAAGGCTGGGAGAATCATCCCCAGAGCCTTGTGACTCAGAAGCAAGGCTGCTACTGACAGAGCTATAAGACTTCCCAGTAGGCTACCAATTAAGTGGCTATTATGTCTGAAGTATTACCAGATGTAAATCAGAATTGGCCAGATGCCATGCTCGTGTAGAAATGCTCATTGTGAAAATGTGGGATTTCGGAAATAAGAAAAGCAGAATTAATAATCTTGGAAAATACGTAAAATAATCTTGGAATTTATATTAACTCTCCAGGAATCAAGCAATAAAATAAACCTATAAAACTCTTGTTATGGTTCGGGTTGGAAACTCCAAAATGTTTTATGGAGCCCACCCAGATCATAAATTTTGATCTTGAATTTGGCTAGGACAAGCATGATAGGTTTCACTTTGGATATGATTCAAATGACCCACTAGGGAGCTTTCTTCAGACAAAGTTTATTTAAGAATATAGTCAACATCTATAGTAAGAAAATAAACAATAACTCTTATCAATTACAAACAAGAAACAAAATAACCACTATAATGTATGACCTTTAACAAATATGTCGAATGTGTTCCAAATATATCTAATGTGTTTCAAACCAATCTCACAGACAAAAGACCCTTTTCACAGGTTTAACATAGCAAGGACTAATGTTCACATGATACTGAACTTGAGACCTTTGGGTGAAGTCTATAGTTCTCTGGATAGACTCAGAGTTTGAAGTCAGAACAACTTCCCAGAGCACTAGGGAGTCTACGCAAGTCACCAGCAGCTGATTCCCCCCTTCAGAAAGGCAAGACCTTGTTTTCAGCTAACCAGCAGGATTTCCAAAACCAGGGGGGGTGAGAGAGAGGGAGAGGGAGGGAGACTTATTTTCAGCTTGATGCCCCTTCAATACTAAAATTCAAATCTGCTCCAAACTGAAAATGAAAAAAAACTATCACTTGACCTGGCAACCAGTTCTCCTCTGAACAATGCAAAGTCATAAACATCCAGTAAAAATAAACAAGCAGCAGTAAAAAGTTTCTTATAGGTAGCTGACAAAAAAAAACTAAAAAAGTTTGCTTACACCTGCAGAGTACATGATTAAGAAAAATATTTTTTTAAAGTACACTAATGTCACACTCTACTCTTTATTTTCTGACCATCTTGGCACAGAACATTTCATCTGCATCTTTGTCATGACATAATTGGAAGCAATGTATGTTTGAGGGTTGAGATCATTTGGAGGGGGTTGGTGAGGACACATAGAACAATGATCAAATTGTCTGGAGTCTAAATACCCCATGCCAGTCCATCATACATGGAATTTACTTATTCCTACCTTTTACTGCATTGAGAATACTAAATAAAGAGTCAAAGCTCCTGTTGAAGTACAAAACCAAGGTCGAAAAGAGAGGATGTTAAGACCAGTTCAGAAGCACCAGATCAACGCTGTGGAAAGCCATGTTTGTTGGTTCCAGCACTGACAATTTAGTAATCGAACAACAGCATTCCCGGTTTGCATGGCCCCAGACCTCAGCCACACTTCTAACATCAACATGCCTGAAAGCAAAGAATAATAATGGCCTCTATTTTTTGACACCTGTGGCGTTTTACCTGAAAGTTCAGATAACAAATTATCTCTAAAAACATGTATGGTACCTCATTTCACATGACTACATTATTGGCTGCAGCATGAAAACACTGAATAAAGTCAAATTTTCTTTGCAAGATATTTGTAAAACATTGTGAATAACAGATACAGACCTAACTTGGAGTATTTTGGCTCCTTTAGCTGTTCAGGTAAAGACTCTGTTCGCAGGATATAATGTTGCTAATTTTAAAATGTATTTATAAAGGTTATCTCAGCGTGCGAGTACATGACAGATGTTCTGTAGGATGTAGCATGCATTATACTACATAAACTGAGGTCAGTAGTAATTTTGAAATGCTATCATTCTTGTCAGACCACAGAACCAACTGGATTCAATCAGTATATGTGGGTAATTGATGACTCAATTCATCTGTTGGCTGTCCATCCTTGTCCAATGAGGAAATGGGTCAAAGATGGGCACAGTGACACAGAAGGGCAGCACGGTGGCACAGTGGTCAACATTGCTGCCTCACAGTGGCAGGGACTCGGGTACAATTCCGACCTTGGCGGACTATCTGTGTGGAGTTTGCACATTCTCCCCTTGTCTGCGTGTTCCCAAGTCCAAAAATGTACAGATTAGGTGGATTGGCCAATGCTAAATTGCCCTTAGTATCCCAAGATGAATAGGTTAGGGGGTAAATATGTGCAAGTTACAGGGATAAGCCCTGCGTGGGATGTTCTGTTGGAGAGTTAATTCAGACATGATGGGCCAAATGGCCTCCTTTTGTGCTGTAGGGATTCTATGTTGTGTCTATTATGTATTCAATGGACTCATTCATCTTCAGACTTTTGATTAGTGTATGAACTAACTTTTGGAGTTGGTTTTCGGAGAGTAAAAACCAAAAAAGATATTCTAACTTCAAAGTTCTAAATGTCTAGAATAGACTCATAGGATCAGACGGCCCAGAAGGA
Source organism: Carcharhinus amblyrhynchos (assembly GCF_965287045.1). Classification (NCBI taxonomy): domain Eukaryota; kingdom Metazoa; phylum Chordata; class Chondrichthyes; order Carcharhiniformes; family Carcharhinidae; genus Carcharhinus; species Carcharhinus amblyrhynchos. The sequence goes on from NC_137339.1 coordinate 14,479,350, forward strand.
GGCCATTCAGCCCATCAAGTCTGCACTGACAACAATCCCACATAACCCCATGTATTTACCCTGGTAGTCCCCCTGACACTAAGGGGCAATTTAGCATGGCCAATCAACCCAACTTGCACATCTTTGGAGCATGGGAGGAAATCGGAGCACCCAGAGGAAGCCCACACAGACATGGACAGAACATGCAAACTCCACACAGATTGTGACCCGAGGCCGGAATTGAACTTATTTGGTTGGCAGTGGAATCCACTTTCTCACGGGTCTTATGATTTTTGGCTGGATCTTATATGCTGGGTGTCAATAGTAGAGCAAAGGGCAGTGAGGAAAGAACAACACCAATTGTAATATTTATAAGGCATACATTGAAATCCTAATTTGAATTTCCATAACTGTTTTCTCTCCCCACTGCAATTTTAGCTTTATAATAGTTATTCACTTACTGCTATTCCACTTCTCAATAAACTAGAATACATGAACTTTGGTGAATTATATATATATATCTGATATTGAGCTGAAATCACTCAAAGGGTGGTGAATCTCTGGAATTCTCTACCCGTTGAAGTGGTGGAGGCTGCCTCGCTAAATATTTTCAAGAAGCGGGTTGATGGGTTTTTGATAAGAGAGGGGATTAAGGGTTATTGGGAGATGGCCGGAAAGTGGAACTGAGCCACGACAGATCAGCCATGATCTTATTGAATGGCGGGGCAGGCTCGAATGGCTAGATGGCCTACTCCTGCTCCTATTTCTTATGTTCTTATGTAATTTGACTGCCTGTGAGAAAAGTTTCCTTTAATGGGGCAATCCTCTTAGCAAGATTCTGCTGTTTCCTTCAGGGAAGTACTACACATGTGTGTTCATTTGTTGTACTTCACTCCATACTGTGAGTTTCTATGGGGATTTGAATCATGGTTGATTGGTGTCTTCACAAAATGTTTTCTCACTATCAAATACTAGCATGATATTGATTCTTTCACTCCTCTTCATGAGTAAGCAATTCTGATTAATAGGGCTGTCCTCTAAACATTTAAAAATTAATTTCTCAAGCATTTTCCACGCACAATCTCTGATTTAAGTTGGATGGCAAGGTTCAGGGCAAAATTAGACTACATCACTATGAAATCTTTACAGTATTATTCCTGCATTCTTCAAAGAATGAACTTGCTTTATTTCATTTACCCAACAAATGCAAAGCCTTTGCTTTCACATTGCTAGCCAGGATTCATAGGATGTTAGACCAGTGCAACATAGGAGACTGGGCAGCTCAATGCACTTGTTCCTTCAAAGAGCAATCCAGTTAGTCCCACACCCTCAATCTTTTCCCATATCCCAGCAATTTTATAGATTGCGGACTCAAGAAGTTCACAATCACATACGCAATCCTTCAAGCCTCAACCTTTCAACCTATCATTTTTTATAATAACATTTATTTCCCTCTTCTATTGACTATCTGTTGACTCCCCTATCTCATTCTTTCTCAAAACTGTGAAACTCTTCACTTCCAAGTGTCTAAATACTAAGATTATTGAAGAAGTGAGGAAAGGTTCTTAAATTCTACTAAAAAAAACAAGATTGCCATCATTGGGTTGGCTCATCTCACCTCTCCTAATGTTCTCAATCTCCTTAACATACAAGAACATAACATTTGGCTGTTCAACAGATTTAAAGACGTGAGTCGTCAGATTGGTTCGCACTGGTATGAAAGACAATCTATGCCCTCTCCTTTCTTAAACTGATCTTAAGCTTGAATGGTAATATCCAGATCCTTTTTCTTGGGTTTTACTCCTGAAGTAAAGTTAACTTCTTATTGTTCCAGTTAAGGTGTCAGAATAATCAATTCCTTGACTAGTGAACATTTGTAATCTGAATCTTCTGCCACAACCAAAGATTTTCTGTTGCAATACCATTGTTAGGGACCAGATCAGAAACTCTAAGGTATGTTATGAAGTTAGCCTGGACCCCAACTTTTACTTCTGATTTTGGCATTAAGGTGAGCATAAGGTGTTTTGCTCCAGCTTTGATTCAATTTTTAAAATCAGACTAACAGGATAAAATTGGAAATTGTTAGTGTTCCACTAATTGCTTAGGGATTACACTCCAGAGTATCTTCAATAGTGCAACATAAAAGCAAAATACTGCTGATGCTGGAACTTTGAGATAAAAACAGAAAATGCTGGAAATACTCAGCAAGCCTGGCTGACACGGATTTGAAGTGTTGGGTCGGATTTTCTGGCCACGTTTGCCCCAAGACCAGTAATTCCCATTCAAGGTCAGTTGATCTTTGCATGGTCCACAAATTTTCTGTCCTGTTACGATTCCCGTGGCGGGTGGGATGGGAAAATTCCGCCCATTAGCTCTGTTTCTCTCTCCTCAGATGGTGCCAGGCCTGCTGACTACTTCCAGCATTCTCTGTTTGTATTTCAATGGCACAACCTCTGGAGAAGCATAGAATTAGTGACAGCAACTTGTGGACTTCTGTATTATTCTGCTCATCTTTGGACTCTCGAAGTTTTAGTGGAGTATTGACAATGTGGGCTGACTTTTTTTTTGGGATAATGGACATAATTAATCTAGCTTTAACTTATCATAATGCTGTAACTCTCCATCGATTTCTAATATTTGGAAGAAAACAAATCACATGGAGCCACACAGAATCACCACAGTATAATTGTGGGCTTCATAGATACTGATAACACATTGTACCCTCTACAATGAGGATGACAGGGTGGCACAGTGGTTAGCACTGCTGCCTCACAACACCTGCAGCCCAGGTTCAACTCCTGGCTTCGGTCACTGTCTGTGTCGAGTTTGCATGTTCTCCTCGTGCCTGTCTGGGTTTCCATCGGGTAATCTGATTCCCTCCCACAATCCAAAGATGTACAGGTTAGGTGAATTGGCCATGCTAAACTCTCCCTCAGTGTATCCGAATAGGCACCGGAGTGTGGCGACTAGGGGAATTTCACAGTAACTTCATTGTAGTGTTAATGTAAGCCTACTTGTGACTAATAAATGAACTTTAACTGCTAATGATTCTTCACTCAGTGAAGAGAAAACATTTAGTTCTTTTGAAATTTCCAGCAGAATCCAGTCATTTGTTTACATAAACAGATTCTGATAAATTATCCATAGAATCCCTACAGCACAGAAGGGGGCCATTTGGCCCATCGAGTCTGTACCGACCACATCCCACCCAGGCCCTATTCCCGTAACCCCACACATTTATTCTGCAAATTCCCCGACACTAGGGTCAATTTAGCATGGCCAATCAATCTAACCCCGCACATCTTTGGAGTGTGGAAGGAAACCAGAGCACCAGGAGGAAACCAACGCAGAGACGGAGAGAACGTGCAAACTCCACACAGGCAGTGACCTGAGGCCAGAATTGAACCTTGGTCCCTGGCACTGTGATGCAGTAGTGCTAACCACTGGGCCACCATGCTGGCCAACACATTTATCAAATAACTAAAGCTTTAATTTACTTTAATAACTAAGCTTTACTGTTAAAGGTATTGGATACTACTCTGAGGTTAAACAGAAATAATGACCGTAAGTGTATAATCTGTCTTCTCTGACCAAATTATGTCCAAACCTTGCAAGTACTGGAGGAAAAGGAAGTGACAAACTGCCAATTTTCTAGTAACTACGAGAATAACAAAAGTTATTGAGAGTTAATTTTCCTCAAACTGAACTCACGCTGCTCACTGATGTCTTAAACTGGATTGGTACATAGTATTACCACAATTCATTCCAGAATTTTAAATAAGTATTATACGTAATTCTGTTTGTTGGAAAATGTAAAAGGCATGTTTCTGTTATTCAGTGAATGTTGACCTTTTGATTGACCCAATTAGCATTGTTAGTGAAGCAAATGAAATTAATACTTTGGTTGGATATTTTTCCATTCCAAGTTACTTGAGATGTGCATGTGTAGCCTGCTTCAATGTTAAAATGCTTATTTTTTCCACCTCTAATTTGGTGGTTATGTGTAATCCTCACTAACATACATTTATTGATAATTGAATTGCATATTTCAATTTTTGAAAATCAGTGCTTTGCACCACCTTGTGTATAAAATACCATTCTGCCTCATTATCAACATGGATAATAGCACTACCTTTAAAAGGACACTGATTAGTACCACTGAATATTAAGGAAACCTAATTTAATCCATTCCAATTTGAATTACAGATTGAGTTCTTTGAAGCTCCATGCATTTAATCAGTGAAAAAATTATCATCTTTGCTCCTTTTTGTTTAAGAAATCAAATGTAGGATTTTTTTATTGCAGCTCATGCAAACTGAAAGGTAAGATGTGATAATTAATTGAATGAGATGCACTCTTTGTTACACAAAAGATACCTTGTGGTACAAAACAGAGCAAATGTGCTTTTCATGGTTTATCTATTGAGCACACTAATGAAAATATACCTGGCAGTTTGCTCACAGCAATTTCTTCCCGATTCTTACCATGAGGTACACCAAGCTTCCTGCTTTCAAAAGAAGGCAGAAAAAATATGTAAATTCATTGATAGAAGATTCTGCTTTAAGGTCATTGAATACTTCTGCATGATTTAGCACAGTATTTTGCTTTTATGTCGCACTCTTGAGGTTGCTCTGGAGTGCAAGCGATCAGTGAAATGCTAATCACTGCTTTTACACTGTTAGTCTCATTCTAATAGATGTGGCGAGAGACTAGTTTCTAAACTTTGGGAGAACAAAATGTCCTTTGGGGACAATGTTGCCAAAAAATTTGAAGTGTTGAATAAGTGTGAATGTGGGAGTGAATCGTGTTGATTTTTTTTGGTGACCTCTCATAAGAACATAAGAAATAGGAGCAGGAGTAGGCCAACTAGCCCTTCGAGCCTGCCCCGCCATTCAATAAGATCATGGCTGATCTGTCTTGGCTCCATTGGTAGGGCACTTAGGGAATAAAAGCCCAGATGTGATCCTTTGTACCATGAGGAGCGTGTGGAGCCTATTCACATGGTTGCTGAGCTCTGGACAGATCACAATGCTCTGGGAGATCTGTCATGCCCCCTGGACATCCACCCCACCATCGAATGCCCCATCTCTGGATGTCTCCCCCAGTTGTTGTCCTGGCTGAATGCCACCCTCAACCACCCTCCCTGCCGCCCCTGCCCCCAATGATTAAAGGGGTATTGATGGGTTGGATACGAAATTGACCAGTTGTTTTCCAGACTGAAGGGAAGTGTAAGTAGTGTTCTCCAGGAGCCAGTGTTGGGTCCACTTTTGATATTAATTACCTGGAGTTGGTTATGCCTGGCACCATTACAAAATTTGCAGACTTCGAAGTGTCATTAAGAGAGAAGAGGTCCAAAGATGCTCAGGTTAGGCGAATTGGGCATAGTAAATTGATTTGATTTGATTTATTATTGTCATATGTATTAGTAGACAGTGAAAAATATTGTTTCTTGCACGCTATACAGACAAAACATGCCATTCATAGAGAAGGAAGCAAGAGAGTGCAGAATGTAGTGTTATAGTCAGGGTTGAAGATGTCTGCAAATACTCCTGCCAGCTGACCTATACAGGATCTGAGTACTCATCCAGGTACACCATCTGGGCCACTCACTTTCCATAGGTTGACATTGAGAAAGCTGCTCTAACATTTACAATGGTGACCCCAGATACAGGTTCATCCAGGCCTCCCAGAGTGGAGGGCATGCTCTTCCTGATCTCTTGCTCCCAACAAGCATAGAATGCATTGAGCTTATCATGGAGGGGTGCATGGATCCAGAGATTTTACATGCCTACGTCTTGTAGCCTGTTGTGTCTTGCAGACCTTGCCACAGTTGGTGGGGGTCAGTGTGGCTGACTTGGTCCGGTACTGTCTTTTGGTTTCTTTGATGGATCTCCTTAGATCATATCTGACTTTCCTGCATAGATCAGGATCGCCTGACTTGAACACCTCAGATCTGGACTTCAGCAAGTAGTGGTCCTGCTTCCAATTCAGCTGTGACTTTGTTGATTAGACTTGCTTTCAACAATTAGAGAGGGAGAAAGAGAGAGCAAGACTTTTATTTTACCTGCCAGAACAGAGATGACTATTACTGTCTTTTCTTGCTTCTGTGTTGCACATTCTGACACATCCTTCAATAGTCCACATGCCAAGTTCTGCAGCTGGCTTTTTATCCCAGACCCCTGCATATTCCTGGAAGGGGAAACCCCACAAAACTGGCCTGGGGCATAATTTACAGGATATAATTCCTACTGAGAAGATAATCAGCTTTCATTATCCCCACAGGAGATGACAGTTCATTTCTACATGGCTTCTTCCTTTGAAATGTCTGTCTCAGAAAGGAAATGACATTCCATTGTCTTGCTATTTGTATCACCCGCACAGGAACATTTCAGACAATCGATCAATTTTACATGCTGAGAATTGACATCTCAGCTGTCTTTTTATGTCCATTTTTAAAAACATATGCTTATTTAGAGGTCCAATATGTAATTTGGAGATCTGGCAGATGAAATTTAACACAGGAAATTGTGAAATAATTCATTTCGGGTTTGCAATTGTTTTTTTCTCAATTCTCATCTATATCTAGGCAATATCATCCAAAACTATTGTGTTGGTTTGCATGTGAATAGAGATGAGACCAAGCTCTATATCACTGCCACCTTTCTCAGTCCTCCGCTCTTGCTAAATTATTAGACTGCTTAATTGGTGTTTGATTTGATTTGATTTATTATTGTCACATGTATCAGTATACAGTGAAATGTATTGTTTCTTGCGCACTATACAGACAAAGCATATTGTTCATAGAGAAGGAAATGAGAGGGTGCAGAATGTAGTGTTACAGTCATAGCCAGGGTGTAGAGAAAGGTCAACTTAATGTAAAGTAGGTCCATTCAAAAGTTTGACAGCAGCAGGGAAGAAGGTGTTCTTGAGTCGGTTGGTACGTGACCTCAGACTTTCGTATTCCAGCCAGTCCTGTGTTGGATTGATCGTCAGTTAAAAACTTCTTGTCAGGTTCAAACAGTTCTCCCTGTTACACCTGGCACAATGAAAAGGAAAATTTTGAGATTGAATACTGAAGAAAATGTTCAAAAGGAGAGATTGTTAAATAAAAATGAATCCCGGAGCATGTTCTTGTTAGATTAAAACAAAAGAAGAGTGGTGATATAATGACATCGATTTGAGAACTTTTATTCCGCCCCCTTTCAAACTAACTCTTGTCTGATAACAGCTGAAGATGTGTTTATATTTCTGCAGGAATTGGGAATTACAAAATTTTGTGTACAAATGTTGAATTGTCAGATATGTTCAGATGAATTAACCCATTGTGTCCCAAGCAGAATGGACCTTTTATGTTTTAAAGTTTATTTATTAGTCACAAGCAGGCTTACTATTAACACTGCAGTGAAGTTACTGTGAAAATCCTCTAGTTGCCACACTCCAGCACCTATTTGGGTATACTTAGGGAGAACATAGCATGGCCAGTGCAACTAATTAACATATCTTTTGGACTGTGAGAGGAGCGAACGCACATAGAAACAGGGAGAGGGTTCAGACTCTGCACAGGCGGTGACCAAAGCCGGGAATCGAACCCAGGTCCAGGGCGCTATGACGCAGCAGTGCTAACTGTGCTGTCCTGCAGACTCTGTATTCCAATTGATATTGTGAGCTGTGTCTATATGTAATCAATGTAAATATAATTTATGCGGTAACCGTTCTATATAGTAAATAGACTGTTTTCTGTGTGTCATAAGTTCTGCCACGCCTCCAACTCATTACACTAATGCAGTGTACCTCATTATGTGAGGTTATGGTTTCAGTAGTCACCTTTTTGAAAGTGTAATTGAGAGCTGGAATTCAGTGGAAGCAGAATGGAAGAACATAAAAAAGCGGCATCAAAACACAATGCCACATGAGGTACTTCATGTCAGACAAGGAAATGCTTCTCAGATTCCAAAGCTTACTTCTTTTTCGATATCCCGGAAAAGTAATTCTATTGTATTCTATTGTCATTCTATTTTCAATGCAGTTCTCAATGCATAAACCCATATGGTTACAAGACAATAAAAACGGTACCTAGGGTACTTAGGGTCATGAAAAGAAAGTTAATGGAACACTAGGTTTTATGGCAAGGGCATCGATGATGAAAGTCCATCAATATAAACTTTTAGTAAGACTGTAGTTAGGCTCCACATGGAATGCAGAGGCCACAATTAGAACACAGAATCACAAAGATTCTTTCTGGTATAAAGAAATGCAAATACAGAGGTAGTCTTGGAAAAGTGGGAATCCCTCCTTGAGAACAGAGGAAACCATGGAATAATTTCAATAGAGAAGCTTTGATTGGGATGTTTGATGAATAATGAGACAGTTGATAAACACTACCGCTTCCATTGATTGAAGGGGCATAAGGGGACATAAATTTTTTAATGAATTTCTTGCAGCTGATCCATATAGTATAATCTTTGGCCTTTTGCAACACCAGTCTGGAGATGCCCAAAAATCCCAAGGGTTGTGTTGTGAAAACATGAACCTGGCACAAATGGTCTCCGCCCCCATTTCATTTGTGCTGCACCTAAGAACTTTCTGTTTTCCATGCCTAAGAGGAAAATTCACCCTCTTATTTCTTCATCGCAATATTTCGGAATCATGTTTTCTTTCATTCATTTACAGGATGTGGGAGTTCCCGGCCAGACCAACAGATACTGCCCATCCTTAATTTTCCTTGAGAAGGTGGTGGTGAACAATTTTCTTGAACCATGAGCTGTGTGGTGTAGGCACTCCCTCTGTGCTGTCAGGTAGTTGGCCCAGGATTTTGACCCCGTGACAATGAAAAAAGCAGTGATAAATTTCTGACTCAGGATGATATATGAATGACTTAGAGGGCAACTTCAATGGTTATTGTTTAACATGAGTGGATTTTAAAATGCAGTTCTGAAGATAATAGGCAAAAGCAGGAAATATACTTGGATTGACTGTGGATATCCTAAAACAAGTTTTGGGAAAGAAATGTAGCACAGAAATCGATTATGGGTGGGAGCAGTAATTCCAAAAATGATGGATATAAATGATGATAAGACGGCAAAGAAACTGCCAATTATAATTACTCAGACAGCATGACCTTTAACTAACTGATAAGAGGTTCAGGTAAAGAGAACAGGGAGGGGAAAATTTACAGAGGATGTAATGACTGTACATGCATGTAACTATGTACTGCAGAATAACAAAAACACAGAAAAATAAAGATGTATTTGAACAGAGATAAAGTGAAAAAAAATACACATGACACAATGAAAGTCTAGGTAAGCAGCATGGGTCTTTAGTTTAACAGAATGGCAGACTTAATGAGTATGCTGGTTTTTATGTACCTTGGTCTTGTGTGTATCTCATTTCACCTTGTATTATTAAACAGTGTTCCATTGGCAAATCTAGTCACTGGTGCCATGAGTCTGCAAGTAATGCAGTTTGTTTAATTGACACATATTCATTATTAATAGCAAGTTTTTTATGTGTTGTCTGTGTGTCTAAGGAAAAAAGATAAAATATTTAAAAAATATTCAGAGAGTAACAGCAATAACATGCCTTTGGTTTCCTGATGCTATATTCAAGAAACATAAATATTTGACACCTTGCGCTGTGTAAGCAGATGAAAGGTGAAAGCAGAATGGGACATCAGGGTGGAATCTTCCTCTCTGTTGTCTAAGTGCTTTGATTTGATTTGATTTATTATTGTCACATGTATTTGTATACAGTGAAAAGTATTGTTTCTTGCACACTGTACAGACAAAACAAACCATACTTAGAGAAGGAAAGGAGAGAGTGCGGAATGTAATATTACAGTCTAAAATAAAGTTTATTTATTAGTAACAACTAGGCTTACATTAACACTGCAATGAAGTTACTGTAAAAATCCCCTAGTCACAACACTCCGGTGCCTGTTCAGGGAGAATTTAGCATGATCAATGCACCTAACCAGCACATTTTTGGACTGTGGGAGGAAACTGGAGCATCCAGACAAAACCCATGCAGACATGAGGAGAACATGCACAGACAGTGACTGAAGCCTGGAATCAAATCTGGCACTGTGAAGCAGCAGTGCTAACCACTGTGCTGCTGCACCACCTTTGGAACTTTGCAGCAATTTGTTAAAGAATGCGAATAATTATTTGGCAGTATGGTGCTAACCTGAATAGTATCTAGATTATGGCAATAAAATTGACATTTGCCATTCATCGTGAACTTTCATTGGGATTGCAGATAAGCAAATCACAAGCAAGTCTCTGCCATTTTCAGCAGTTTACTAATTGAAATTTTAAAGTTGTGGGAACTGTGCCCAAATGTTTCTGGTATCTGCTTCCAACAGTGAAGGGTTGGGACAGTAAAGATTGTAAAACTATCCAATATCACTAAGAGTGACTTGGATAGTTAATGTAAGATCATGGCGGGCTGCTAACTGCCCCTTGATCCTTCAGAGTGGTATCAATAGTACCATTCTGAAGGATCAATTATCTCAAGAAAAGTTACCAATACGATGCATTGAAAGTGTAAATGTGGAGTTTTGGAGATAGTCTTGAAGTAGCTTGAATGCTACAATGGATGAATAAAATGAGAAGAGCCGGGGAGTGGGGAAGGGGTGGGGGGGGGGTGCGGGGAGGGGAAGTGCGGGGAGGGGAAGAGGTGGTGGTGGTGCGATTCTCCCAACTCCCTGCGCTGCTCTAGCTGGATTTCCAGCACTGGTAGCTCCGTGCCACTAATCTGTGCAGAGCTGTATAAATTATTCAAATAAAGATTTAAATCTCATTAGTAGCCCGAGACTGAAGTCTTCAAGCCCGCAAGCGTCTCCCCCCTCCCCCCTGTAAGGAGTGGTTCACTCCACTAATGGGAGCTGGTGGCCCGACCCCTGTGGAGTGAAGGAGGGAGCATGGAGGCCTCATTAGGAGGTTGGGGGCAATGGGGAGTGCCCCCTGGGCATTGCCAGCTTGGTAATGCCAGCCTGGCCCCCAGCAATGCCCCAGAGGCATCTTGGCACTGTCCACCATGCATTGGGCTGTTACAAGGAGGTGGGGCCAGAGGAGGTGGGCCTAATGGGGGCAGAGCCTCTCGGGGGTGATGGTCCTATTGCCACTCTGCATTCAGGCTTGGTGACAGAGGCAGGGAGACCAGCGATCAAACCTGTAATCGGGGTGGAGGGTGGTCAGAGCTGTGGGGCGAGGAGGTATTGGGACTACCAGTGGGGGAGGAGATTGAGACCTGCAGGGGTTGGCAGGGGGGGCATTAAGGCTGGCCCGGGCACACCTGGGAGGCCAGCGATGGGATTGGGATGGGGGTGAGGGTTGCACGGCCAGTGATGAGGGGTTGCCGTGCTGGCTGGCCAGCAAAGAGGGGTTACTGTATTGGCCGGCAATCCGTAGGCCATCAGTGCAGGCCTACTGCACATGTGTCCCTCTCCGCTCTGACAGACCGGCACATGAGCAGCGGCCCGCTCAGCACTATGCTGCCAGCCTCTCCAGTAGGGATAGGGCCCACCACAGCTTTTCAATAAGATTCACGCTAACTCACTCTGCAGTGCACAGAATGCGGGAGAATCATTTTGAAAATCCTGCTGAAAAACCAGGGGGATTTACTCCCATTTTTACGCCAATTTAACACTTCGAATTTTTTGGGAGAATCCTAGATATTATCAGCTAAGCCAGCAGACAAAAACAAACCATTAAGGATCAAACAAAAAACAGAAGATGCTGGAAAACCTCAGTAGGTCTAAAAGCGCCTGTGGAGAGATAATAGAGCCAACGTTTTGAATCTATAAGGGCCTTCATCAGAGCTAATCCATCACAGATGCTATCAGACCTGCTGAGATTTTCCAGTATTTTCTGTTTTTGCTTCAGATTCCATTGTCAGCAATATTTTGCTTTATCATTAAGGATAAAAGGTGTGCCTTCTCTCAAGACAAAGGTAATTTTCCAGATAATAGTTACCCGATGGCACTTAATTGACATCTCATTCGGACATAATGGGACACATCTAACTCTTTGGGTGGAATTTCCCCACCCTCCCTGCCATGGGAATCGCAGCAGGCGGGGGCAGACCACGCACAGGTCCTCGGGTGGGATTTTCCGGTCTTGAGGAGAGTATGGCCGGAAAATCCCACCCTTGGTCTGACCCTGTCATGCTGCATTCAGCGGAATCATTACAACGTAATTATAAATGAAGACAATTGTATTTGCTTGTAAAGTAGTGGAACCATAAAAAACATTTCTAATGAACTGAATGTGCGTTGCTGTGGTAATATTGAGGAGGATTATCCAACTTGTGAACTTGTGTTTCTAAGGATCATTCAATTATCACCTTTAGCTTCCAATGACTGCAAACACTTCAATCTTGGTTCCTGTACTCACATGCTGACCACCACTTACAATTAAGAGTCCTTCCAGCACCCTCCTTGTGTTAGTTGCACAGTTGTCCACCACTGTTTCAAGATCATAGTGTGGGTTTTCTGACTTGGTGATGATCAAGGAGTGAGGGATGTGCTGGGTGCCAATGTGAGATTTTTAAAATTTGATTTGAAATGATTTATTATTACCACATGTATTGGGATACAGTGAAAAGTGTTATTTCTTGAGTGCTATCCCTGCAAAACATACCGTTTATAAAGTAAGGGGTGACACAGTGGCACAATGATTAGCATGTGTGCCAGGGACCCGGGTTCAATTTTGGCCTCAGGTGATTGCCTGTGGGAAGTTTACACATTTTCCCCGTGTCTGTGTGGGTTTCCTCCGGGTGCTCCGGTTTCCTCCCACACTCCAAAGATGTGCAGTTTAGGTGGATTGGCCATGGTAAATTGTCAAGGTAAATGGGGTTATGGGCAAGGTGGAGAATTTACAACAATCTAGAATTACAGTAATTTCTCACTCAATGTTGTAGTTGCATTGCAGAAACATTGATCTCTAAATGAAGCAATGTTAGCGCAAATCAGACTTTCCTCTTTCAAGGTAGAAGCTGTTATTTGGTTCTATATGACCCTTCTCCTCAAGAATAAAACATTAGAAAATTATATCCAGTGGACAAAAAAAATTTAGCCCATTATAGTATTTTAGAGCAATATTTCCCAGCAATATTTGTAAACTCCATGAATATGTGGAAAATGACAATTTCTTGTATTGAATAAATATTACACAAATGAATAGATCCAATTACATATTATTGAATATCTAAATATTATTTACAAAAATTCTACCTTTTGATCAACCACATTGAACATTTCTCTCTTACTTAAAGATGTTGTTTGAAACCTTCCTCTTTCATCAAGCATTTAGTGACCTGCAATATTATCTCTTCCTTTAGCTGGGTGTTAATTTTTATCCAATTCCATTTGTCTGAAGTGCCTTTGGGCATTTTGCTACATTAAAGACTCTTTGTAAATCATTGACTCTATCCATCTCCCTGGCTGCTGTCTAAGGCTCAATTAAACCATTGGCATCCTATTTAACCCAGATGAGGTTCCGCCCTCCGATTGTTTCTGTTGCCAAGATAATCTACTTCCACCTCCCTTATATGGCCAACTTCTGTCCCTGTCTTAGCTCACCAGCTGGGCAAAACTCTTATTTATATCTTTGTTACCATTAGCTTTGATTGTCGAAGGCGTTTCACCTCCACCCTTTATAAACATAATCTCATCACCCATAACTGTCACTGTCCGTGTGGAGTCTGCACATTCTCCAGCATGGGTTTCCTCCAGGTGCTCTGGTTTCTCCCACAGCCCAAAGATGTGCGGGTCAGGTTGATTGACCATGCTAAATTGACCCTAATGTCAGGGGGATTAGTAAGGTAAATGAGGGTTACAGGAATAGGGCCTGGGTGGGATTGTGGTTGGTGACTCAATGGGCCAAATGTCCTCCTTCTGTATTGTACAGATTCTATGAACTCTTTATCCTGACTCAAACTGGTCTTGCTCACCCATCACTCATATGCTCGGTGACCTACATGGGCTCCTTGTCCTCCGCCTCCTTATTTTCAATCACTTCATGGCCTTATTTTTTAATTTGGGGCAGATTCGTGTGTGCTGTGAGACTGAATATCAAGGCCAGAGAGATTTTGACTCCCCATCAAATTCTGCTCGACGAAAAGTTGTTACGCAGCACTCTACTCTAGACTCCAGCATTCAGCTTTTAAATTTACACCTGGATCAAGAATGTGATGAGTTAAGTTTTATTTTCAATGGTGGGACACGGGTGTCTCTGGCTGGCCAGCATTTATTGACCCTCCCTAGTTGCCCTTGTTCAGAGGACGGTTGAGAGTCAACCACCTTGGCTCTGAGTCACATGTAGGCTTGGCCAGGTAAGAACGGCACGCTTCCTTGCCTAAAGGACATTAGGAAACCAGATGGTGTTTTTCGACGATGGTTTCATGGTCATCCAGATATTCCATATAATTTCACATACTTTTTATTGAATTCAAATTCCACCATCTGCCATGGCGGGATTTGAACCCAGGTCCCCAGAACATTAGCTGAGTTTCAGGATTAATAGCCCAGCAATAATATCACTAGCACATCACCTCCCATTCACGAATCCTACTGAATGCATCAGTTATGGTAGATAGTATTTTCAGTGATAGAGGCTGGTGGCACAAATAGGTACCACTAGACCATTGCCTCCCCATGGCTCTCTCATAACCCAAAATGAACATTAGTGACCTACACATTGGTGATTAGCTGACAATTGATGCCAAAGTTGATGGGGAGGAGGCTGCTGATTGAACAGTTACTGGCTGCATTAGTTTTAGTTACTGGTTGTGTTAGTTTTCTTCTGGGTGCACATACTTCTGAAGCTTCTCACATTGTCTGGCAAATATGTGTTTTATTGGAAATATTCGAAAAGCTTAGCTGAAATGCTATCTATTTGTTACATTTGAGCCTTCAGCAGTGCAATGATTTTGTTGTTACAGTAATTACTTATGTAACTAATGTTAGTTGGAGTGAACTCGATTGACTGGGCACTGGCACTTAAACCACAGCACCAGGACTATTCAGCCTCAGGAGCGTGTTACATACACATTAATGGCAATACGAATTCCAGTTTTGTTAGTTGTCCAAAGGCTCCATAGTACCACTTATGAGATCCACAAAAACATAAAAGTTCTAAATAATTTTCACAAATCTAGTCTTCAAATCTGTCATTGGGATCTTTTGAATATTGTTGCTTGCTTTCCTTGATAAAGATTGCAAGCAATACTGCAATTTTTCATACAGAATTTAAGTGGACTAGTATCTTTGTCTCTGCAGATTCCAAGGAAAATTAGGTTTCAATGTATCCTCCCTGCCCCATCCCACTCCTAACTTCTAGTAATGTATTGTACGCGTCCACCAACATTCACTCCCTCTGCCACCGATGCACGGTGGGAGCAGTGTGAACCATCTGCAAGATGCACTGCAGGAACTTGCCAAGCCTCCTTAGATAGCATCTTCAAAACCCATTCCCGCTACAGTCTAGGAGGACAACTATGTGGGAACACCACGACCTGCAAGATCCTCTCTGAGCCACTGACCACCCTGATTTGGAAATATATTACCAGTTCTTTATTGTCACTGGCTCAAAATCCTGGAACTCCTTCACTGTCACTGGCTCAAAATCCTGGAACTCCTTCGCTGTCACTGGGTCAAAATCCTGGAATTCCCTTCCTAACAGCTCTATGGGTGTACCCGCACAGCATGGACTGCAGCGATTCAAGAAGCCATCTTCTCAAGGGCAATTAAGGATGAGCAATATCCCTTGAATGAATAAAAAGGCACATTTGATCTCACCCATCCAGAGTGGAACACTCAATTTGGCTGTGGTAACCTGAGGTCCTACCTGATTCTAACAGGCAAAATGGAAATTTTAGACATGCAGGGATGCTCTTCTGCCACTAGGTGTCACTATTTCACATAATTAGAAAATAGTCCCAATAATATTTTCCAGTAATCAAATAATGCATTCTGTCTTTGAGTAAATTCTTTTACTAACACCTTGACTCATCATCATGAAGTCCTGCTTCATGAACTTATCATTGAGGGATGGGAAAGAGGGAAAAGTAACTGAACTTAAATAACTTGCAAAGACATTTGCATTCCAAGAAAATTTGACCTCAAAGCAAAGTTTGACATGAGATGATTGTAAATGGGGCCTATTGTCGAATAAAAGCAGAAATTGTCCTTAAAACACAGCAAGTTTGTCAAGTCAGAAGAACGTTAATGTTTTGGTCATTTTATTTGAGCAGGAGTTGGTATAAAGTAGGCGTGAAATCCAAACTAAAGAGAAAATTGAAAAGACCATGTATATAAAATTTAGTATAAGCCCCGTATACATTCTAAGATCATTGCACCAGAATGACATTGAAATAAAAACTTCCATTTGAGATAATGGTGTTACTCAATAAAAGATCCCACAACTTAGTTTTGCCCAGCAGCTCCGCTCAAAGAGCCAGATATTCAAAGGCTGCTGCAGCTCATTTTGTACTATCATTCCCACATCATAGAATCCCATCATAGAATAGGCTCCCTTCCGTGCAGATGTGGGCCATTTGGCCCATCATGTCTGCACTGAGTCTCTGACAGAGCATCTTACCCAGGCCCTTTCCCCGATCCCATCCCCGTGATCCCACATAGTTACCATCGCTAATCATAGAATCAGAATCATTGGGTAATATAGCATGGAAACTAATAACCAAATAACACATCTAACCTACACATCTTGGGACACTAAAGGGCAATTTAACATGGCCAATCCACCTAACCTGCACAAGAAGAATGTGGAGGCTTTGGAGGGAGTACGGAAAAGATCTACCAGGATATTGCCTGGTATGGAGGGTATTGGCTATGAAAAGAGATTGAACAAACTGGGATTGTTCTCTCCAGAAAGACTGAGGGGTAACCTGATAGAAGTTTATAAAATTATGAGGGGCATAGATAAGGTGAACAGTTGGAAGCTTTGTTCCCAGGGCAGAAATAACAAATACAAGGAGGCACAAGTTCAAGATAAAGGGGGAAAGTTTCAGTGGCGACATGCAGGAAAGGTTTTTTACACAGAGAGTGGTGAGGGCCTGGAATGTGCTGCCAAGTGAGATGGTTGAGGCAGACACTTTAGCAACATTTAAGAAAGACGCATGAACAGATGGGAACCAGGCAGTTAGGCTAGATAGGATGGTCAGCGCAGGCTTGGAAAGCCAAAGGGCCTGTTCCTGAGCTGTACTGTTCTTTGTTCTTTGTTTATTCTTTGGACTTTGGGAGGAAACCGGAGCACCTGGAGGAAATCCACACGGACACAGGGAGAGCGTGCAGACTCCACCCAGTCACTCAAGGTGTCAGGATGCGCGCCTGACATCTTACATGATTTCACAAGCTTTCAGGTCCCATCCACGCTGTGTAAAATTCTGGCCTGCTGTACAATGGGGCAAATGCTCCTCACATGGGACTGGCGTTCAAGAGAGGAAACTCCCATTGTGACACTGGAATGCAAATCCTTAAAGCCAAGATAGGGATTCTCGGCCTTGCTAAGAAAATCACCCTGAAAATGCTTCCCCCTGAATCTTCAGCCTGAAGAATCTTCCATGTGGAATCTACCCATTATCTGGACAGAATACCATAAAATTCTGAGCTCAAACAGTGGCAGAATTAGCCTGCCCAGGCTCTCAATGCTCAATGGGAGTTGTAGTTTCCTTTTGAAAGCATTTAAGTTATTTTCTTTTACCACTTCCTGCTGTGGTGAGTTCCATATTCAAACCTCTCCCTGAGTAAAATAAATTCCCCTCATTTCCCTGTTGGATTTAACAGTAAGCACCTTGTATGTTTGGGCCCTAGTTTTGGATCGTCTAACAGTTGCAAGCCTTTTCTTTAAAATCTGCTTTTGAAGAATCTGTTTGGAATTTTAAAGTTTTCTCTCCGGTCCCCCCTAAGTCTTCCCTTTTCTAAATGTCCTTTAGGGAAGGAAATCTGCCATCCTTACCTGGTCTCAACTGTCTTCGGGCAAATGGGGATGGGCAATAAATGCTGGCCAGCCAGTGACGCCCATGTTCCACGAATAAATAAAACAAAGTACCAGTCTGTTCAATCTTCCCCCAGAGCTGTAATTTTGTGGTTTTGATATTATCTTTGTAAATCTTTTTACATTTTCTCCAGTGCTTCTGTCTCTTCTTACTAGCATGGAGACCAGATAGTGCCCAGTATTCAGGGAGCCATGCATGTTGAACATTAACTCCACTACTTCTACACTCCTGGAAATAAGTCCCAATGTTTTGTTAGCATTTTTAATTGCTTTGCTGACCTGCGATGTTGTATCTGTTGGTAATCAGTACATAGGCTTCTGCCAAGCTCATGCTAAAAGTTTTTCAGAGTATGGGAGCAGTTGAATAACCGTTCACATGAACATTTTCATGTTGGCGTTTTGTCCTCCCATTTTCAGATTACTGGTTGGGACACAATCCATACCTTCTTAAGGTGTGCCAGAATTAGTTCCATATCTGGCTTACCAGACTTTAGGGATGTAAAAACTGTCGGCAGAATGGATTGGGGAAATGATGACATGTTTAAGGACTTGGGAAAGGAGAGGGAGGTTGGAGGTCAGTGGGGCAAAGGGTTGTTTTTTTGAGGAGACGGTTGATGGTGGCACATTTAAAGGAGAGATGGATGACACCTAAGGATGGAGAACAATTAAAAATAGCATCTAATGGGGGAATCAGGGGGGAAGTTTGGTGGTCAGCAGTTTGGTGGGTTTAAGAGTGCCGTAAGTGGGACTTATGCGCAAGGTGAATTCAGAGGGCTTGAAGAAAGATAGGAGAGAAATTAGAGAAAGATCTGAGCTCAGGACTGGAGCAGCGGGTCATTAGGGGATGTTTGACCAGATGAGCTAGGGGAAAGCCAAGACCTGACACAGGCTTGTCTCGAACTTAGTGACAAAGAAATGCACAACCTCCTCACACTTTTTGTTTAAGATGAGTGTGGAGGAGACAGGGGAGAGGAGTTTAAGATGGTTTGGAGTAGAGGAAATGAGTCAGGGATTATTTTTGCAAACTGGAATGATCCTGGAATACTGAACGGTTTTAGTAAAGAACAGCAGGAACAAATAATGTTTTATGTGGCCCAGTCAGATCCAATGTTGAATAGGTAAACCAGATATCTGCCTTATCCTTTCCAATCCCTGAATATAATGGACAGGAGATGAGTGCCTTCATGAGGGGGAATAGCCAAGGTGAGAGAGGGTATATAGAAACTAGGGGATGATGGTGGAAGTGAGAGTGCAGGTGGGCAAATTACCTGTTGAAACATTCTGACAAACAGAGGTCCAGTTGGGATTTTGAAATTGCAGTTGAGAGTGAACTGGGCGATGGCTTTTCAGGGATGGATACAGAAGGAGGGAGTATTGAGCCTTGGACAGGGGTTATGGCTTGTGATTGATATAAGGAGATAATCTGAGATCACCTTATCAATAATTAAAGCAATGGGACTGGCAAGACCACACATAATGGCAAAGTGAAGGGGCTGGCCATGAAGAGATTACGTGGGGGGAGAGTTAAGAAGGTAGTGAACTCAAAGGAGAAAGAACATGATGCAGCACGGTGGCACAGTGGTTAGCACTGCTGCTTCACAGATCCAGAGACCTGGGTTCGATTCCCGGCTTGGGTCACTGTTTGTGTGGAGTTTGCACATTCTCCTCGTGTCTGCGTGGGTTCCCTCCGGGTGCTCTGGTTTCCTCCCACAGTCCAAAGATGTGTGGGTTAGGTTGATTGGCCATGCTAAAATTGCCCCTTAGTGTCCTGGGTTGCATAGGTTAGAGGTAGTAGCGGGTAAAATGTGTAGGGATATGGGGATAGGGCCTGGGTGGGATTGTGGTCGGTGTAGACTCGAAGGGCCTCTTTCTGCAGTGTAGGGTTCTATGATTCTGCGATAAATTGAAATCATCATGTATGAGAAGTCAGTCAATGTGGTGGATGGGGGAGGAAAGCAGTGAGGATATCTCAGTGACAAAATTTTTATTGTACTTAGAGGGTGGTAACGAACAATAATGTTGAAACAGAGGCTGGAGGGATGGAACAAAGTGAGAGGGTCAAAGGAGGAGAAGTGGTCAGAGGAGTAGATGGTCTGGCCAAGGTGTGATTTGATAATAAGTGCCATATTACCACTGCAACAGTTTAGCAGGATTACCATCACTGAATCCTCTGGCAAAAACATCCTGGGAGGGGTCACCATTAACCACAAACTTAACTCAAGCAGACACATAAATACATGATTACAAGAGCAGATCAAAGGCAGGGAATTCTGTGACAAATAGCACATTGCCCAACTCCCTAATGTATGATGGAATACTCCCTCTTGTTTGGATGAGTGCAGCTCCAACAACGCTTAAGGAGTTCAACGTCATCTAAATCGCCATTCAGCGTCTTAAACATTCACTCCCTCCACCTCACAGTGGCAGCAGCATGTACTGTCACAGGAACCCTACAGTAGAGAAGGAGGCCATTCGGCCCATTGATTCTATACTGACTACAATCCCACCCAGGCCAATTCCTGTAAACCCACACATTTACCCTGCTAATCCCCTGACACTAGGGTCAATTTAGCATGGCTAATCAATGTAACCTGCACATCACTGGACTGTGAGCACCAGGACGAAACCCACGCAGACACAGGGAGAATATGCAAACATCACATAGATAGTGACTCGAGGCCGGAATTGAACCTGAGTTCCTGACGCTGTGAGGTAGCAGTGCTAACCATTGTGCCACCATGCTGCCCTCAAGATACACTGCAAGAACTCACCAAATCTTCCTTGACAGCACTTCCCAAACTGACGGCCATGACTACCTAGAAGGACAGGAGCAGCAGATACCTGGGAACTTCACCACTTGAAGTTCCCTTCCAAGTCACACACAGTCCTGACCTGGAAATATATCACTGTTCCTTCACTGTTTTTGGGTCAAAATCCTGGAACCCCCAGCACTGTGGGTGTACCTAAACCGCATAAACCGCAGAGGTTCAAGGGGGTGGTACATGGCCACCTTCTCAAGAGTGTTCAGGGATGAGCAACTTACCAATCATAGTTATGAACAAATAGGGCAAAAGAATTAAGGAGTGTCACTTGGCAAAGCTGGTTTTTCTTAAATTACCAAAGCCCTTGCTGTTGAAGCATTCTGCACCTGCTTTACAGGTTGGTATAGTTTCAGCACAGCTTTGTATTTGACCTTTCATACTAACAGTGTAGCTCTCTATTTCATAAAGTTATTTCAATTTTGGAGCTCTGGGGTGGGGTGAAACATGATCAGCTTCACAAACAAGCTTGGAGATTGTGATGTGGCATTAACATATGGCTCATTCATTCTAATGCAAGCAGCATACCTCCCCACTCCAGGAGTGAGCTGAGGGATGGGATAATCAGGTGGGAAATCACAGGGTGGAAAGCTCAGGCCTTCCCGATTACCCCAATTCAGATAGGTGCAGTGAAGTTTGATGTCTGCCTTCCTACCCCCAGGCCAATCCCACTGCCACTGATATTGTACCAGTAGTGGGATACCCATTCACATGCTGCCTCTAAGGCTCAGTAGTGGGGGAAGAGGAGCCCTCCTGATCGAACCCTACGATGCACTAAGGGTGTCCCTTTAGGTGCAAAGGCCACTCATTGCCTTTCAGCGACCATCTCCATCCCCACTCCCCCTTGCAGGACCATTGATGGGAGTTCCTGGCAAGCCCAACCAAACACCTCTCTTCCAGGGCCTCCAACGATATTCATGGTCCTGGGCCAGCAGCGGTTCCAAGAATGGTTACCATTGCCACTGGGACTGTAGATCTTACAGCCCTTTGATTGTCTGCAAGCTCTTGGAGGCAAATTCGTTGCCCTTAAAGACACAGGAACCTGATTTCAGGTAGCAAATTGCCTGATGGCACAGTGGTTAGCACTGCTGCCTTGCAACACCAGGGACGTAGGTTCAATTTCCAGCTTGGGTCACTTTCTGTGCGGAGTCTGCACGTTGTCCCCGTGCCTGCGTGGGTTTCCTCTCAGAGTCCAAAAGATGTGCTGATTAGGTGCTAAATTTTCTCTCAGTGTAACTCAACAGGTGCCGGAGTATGGCAACTGTGGGATTTTCACAGTAACTTCATTGCAGTGGTAATGTAAGCTAATAACAATAACAAATAAATTTAATTCTGTTAGCGCTCCCAGAAATGGCAATAGTGAGGTTACTCCCAGCTTTCTGATTGGTCAATGGACCACTGCTGTGGCCAGTGGTGGATTAACTACCACTCGGACCCCTAGGCTGAGCTTTAGTAAGGCCCCCTGACCTCTCCCCTGCCGCCTGCCCCACCCTTCGTTGAGTAGAATAAAGTGATGTTAGATAACTTATATCATGTACTATGTATAATGTACTACATGTATAATATCATAAAGTTATATGAATCAATTACAGCTCTTTTATTCATTTATTTCTCATTTTCTTTACATTTGCACTTTAAAAAGCTTTGTGCTTTTTGGTTTACAAAAGTGTCGATAACATCATAGGACATTGTGGGTGGCACAGTAGCACAGTGGTTAGCACTGCTTCTTCACAGCTCCAGGGACGTGGGTTCAGTTCCTGGCTTGGGTCACTGTCTGTGTGGAGTTTGCACGTTGTCTGCGTGGGTTTCCTCCGGGTGCTCTGGTTTCCTTTCACAGTCCAAAGATGTGTGGGTTAAGTTGATTGGCCATACTAAAATTGCCCTTAGTGTCCTGAGATACTATTATAACAGCATAGTACTCCTATATGTAATTAAGTATGCACTGAAATAAGTATGTATACATGTTATAGCATGACAATAAACTCTTTGTTGCATTTATTTTGGATTTATTTACATGTAGTACAAGTCTGGGGGTGAAGCTTCTCTATTTATAGGTATTTGTTATATTAATTCACCCACAGGGTATAGTTATGAAAATTTATTCACTCTTAAAAGGATTAAACCAATTTTCTTTTGCTCTTGGGCCCCCCTCCCTTTGGGCCCCCAGGCTTCAGCCTACTCAGCCTGATGGTTAATCCGCCACTGGCTGTGGCCATTACATTCAAACTTTAGCTGCTGCTGTGATTAGGAGCAGCGCAGATTCTATCAGTGTTGAGTAGCTGTACACCTCAGCAGGGAACCCACATTTGTATGAAGCTAGCCTCACTTATCCTGTGTTACCGAAAGCCAGCACCTCTTAAGGGGTAGGTGCATTCTGGCTGCAGCAGGTGCTGGAATTTGCTGGAACGAGTATCCGACCTACAAGAAGTGTGAGTATGAAGGTGCAGGGGAGAGAATTCTCCAGGATTCAGTGATGCAACTTTGGAAGGTTTACTGCACAAGGGAGACAAGAAGAGAAAGGTTCTCTATCCACAGTGATCCCAGCAGAACCTCCAGACCATACTTGTGAAGGCGTTGGGACCAGATAGTCATTACTGGCAATGTAAGCATTGTAGGAGAACTTGGATGCAGTGTAGGATGAAGCTTAATTACTTCTCATAAGAGGTCAGCTCCAATGAACCATTTCTCAAATGTCATGTCCTTACAATAGAATCACTGAGCTCAGTTCACCACACCCACTTTGCTCACCAACATTCGCTATCAGCCGTGACTCATAACTCGCATTCATAACTTCATACCTCACACACTGAGCACTCCGCGAGCCTCACGCACACAACTCACAGTTTACACACACTGCCAACTATCCAACGAGGACACAAACATCGACTGAACATATTATGACACACTCGCTGTCACATCTCCCTCTTCTTTGCAGGAAAAGGTGGCACACACCAGCAAACATGGCTGCCTGTCCTCACCTATCTATTTGGGAGTCACCTTGGGAGCAGCAGTGATTAATACTGTGGCAACTGGGGAACTAAAACTATTACGATGCTGGTACACTCACACCTAATCCTCCTTCTCACATCCCACAATCCACAATCATGCCTGATAAACAAGCTGTAAGTGCCTTGCCATTCCCCACACCACACTTTCCCCTTACGACAATATACCCTCTGAAATACGGAAAGTTTTTGACTCCGCATTATCATGTGCGGAAGTGGGCCGCCAACTTGTTTCATCTGATTATACATACTGAAGACCCAGAAACAAATCAATTGTTAAGCCATCATTCTTTCTACGTGGGAACATAGGTTGGGCGAAACCTTATCGCAAGATTGCAGAGTGCTGTTCCCGGGAACCAAACCAACCTGTTTCTACCCAGGCAAACTGGTCACTTTTCTCTCCAGATCTTATGACATTCTGCCAAAAGAAAGTTCAAAGAGGTGTTTAAGCACAATGGAATCTGCGATGAAAGGGCAGAAAGATATTTAAAGAACTGAATGTGTAGCTGAGTTGAGTTGCCGCAGGGGGAAGTCCTAAAGACCAGCTTTGTTATATAGGATGCTGAGAAACAGTGAAAGTTTTGAATTGGAGGCATCCACCCAGCGTTTGGGTAGCATAGTGTTTGTTTTAGGAAGGAGTTTTTTTTTTCTGAACCTCCTTTTGGAATTCTGCATCAGAGTGGAAGTGTCTGAGAAGTCGTGAGGTCCATCATTATTAAAGTGGCAACAATTCCATTCTTTTTTGGTCGGATTCGAACCGAGGTTGCTGCGGCCACAATGCAGACTGCTAACCACTGCACGAACATTGCGCGCTACTGAGAGTCCCATGACAACAATTCCTTGACTTGGGCGATAATGTTATGTTTAGGAATCTATAAAGAGTTGTTGTTAAAAAAATTGTTCAATTATTTTGACTAAGCATGTTTTCTGGGGGTATTGTTCTGTTATACTGTTTTGGCTATGTAACTTTTATTTTGTGTGCTTAACTTTTCTTTTTAATAATTGCTTTTTTTTAACTTTCTAAATGTGTTACTGGACTCCTATGCTTTTGAGATCAGTAGTTCTTCCTCCTCATTTTCACAATTTGAAGAAAGGCTTATGATCAGTGAGATGGACTGTGCTTGGGGTCTGACTTACTCAGCAATAATATCAGCCATGGTCATAACACTGGGCATTCATTTTAGCCCTGATAAGACTAAACCTATGGCTGGTATGTTCAAAGGTGGATGTAAATCTGCAAATAAATGTAGTGTTGTCTAAAGATTGGCTTCAGTTTTATCAAATGCTTTCTGGAATAGAACACTGACACCAGAATTCTACCTCTCCACATGGCACAGAATGGGAGCAGGAGAGGGGCGGATAACGGAAATGTCTGTTGACCTCAGATGGGAATTTCTGGTCTTGCTTGAGTGAGGCTGTAAAATCCCATGCTGACCCTCTGCTGGGTATGTGATTCATTGACTATAGATGAAGGTTGAACTATTGACTCCCACCCTACCACACTACCTACCTCATGCACATAGTTCATGTCACTCCTAATATTGAGTAACGACTTCAATCAGGCACTTTACGTTGGCCTGTTAGAACATGAACTCCCTGATTATGGGCCAAATTGATGGGCAAATCAGGGAGTCTCTTTGCTTTGTACTTTGCATGTCAGTTCCTCTGGGACTCCTAGTGTAGACCACTAACTGAAAGCACTCTGTGTGCTGTTGTCAGACTTGTAAATAAAGGGATTTTGGTGAAGGGACTTCTGCATCCGAGGACCTATTACATACTCCAACATTTGTTTTTGAGGGAGACAAGTAACGTGTGGTAGAGTTATGCATATTCTCATTTAAATCAGCTCCAATGCTGAATTTTACAGAGATTAACTGACTCAAGACAAGAAGAGTAATCTAGTGTGCTTTGCTTCTTAAAATAAGGTTACTTGCATTGTTAAATTAAATGTTGTGAAGTTCAGCAGTAAAGATTTCTTTGCTTATCCATTGAATGTGTTGCATACCTTTTTTTTTTCCCAATTTTTGCCTTTTTCCTCTTAGCCCAAGTTTAGCTCGGAGTAATGTTTTCTAGAGCCTGAAGAATTCTTGCTGCAGCAATACTTGCAAAAGTGTGTGGATGGGAATCCTCTTAGCCGTTCCCATGACACTGCATGAATTGGATGGGATCAATTTGGTGGGCACATCTTCAAATCCCACAACATCTCGAGGAGTTTATTCAATGCTGCCAGTGTCAAAGGAATTGTGTTTACACATCACACAATTTCGAACTGGCTATGTCACAATGCTGCTGCTTTACTAAAGAGGCAATGACAGACATTTACAAGGGCTAAGACAGCACATGTAGCCGTGAAGAGCACTCCAGTACTAAGTTTCTGTGAAACATGACTATTCCAACCCTCTGCTAGAAAGAAAATTTGTGGTTCCTTCCTTCATGGAGCAAGTTACTGACGTTATTCCAAATCAAAATACTGCAGTGCTTACTTCTAGTTCCTTCCCAAGATCCATAAATAAGACTGCAGTGCCAGACCCACCTTTTCAGCCTGTTCTTGCCCCATAGAGGTGATTTCTTAATATTGTGAATCTACTTTTTCTCTCCGTGTCTTCCCACCTATAGCTGTAACCCCATTGACATCTTTAACCTCTATAACACTTTCCCAGTGTTACATGCCTCATTTTTATCAATGAATATCCAATCTCTATACCTCTACCAGGATAGTCTGAGAGCAGAACGGAGGCCCAACCAGTCCTGACATCAATAGTTATCATGTTCCTCTGCCTGGCTGAAGCTGGAGATCTCATTGAGACACATAAGATGTTGAATGGGATGGATAGGATAGAGGTGGAGAGGCTCTTCCCACTCAGAAAGGACAGTAGGACTAGAGGGCACAGCCTCAAGATAAAGGGGGGGGGGGTTTAGAATGGAGTTGAGGAGGAACTTCTTCACTCAAAGGGTGGTGAATCTCTGGAATTCTCTGCCCGTTGAAGTGGTGGAGGCTATCTCGCCAAATATTTTTAAGACGCGGGTTGATAGGTTTTTGATAGGCAAGGGGATTAAGGGTTATGGGGAGAGGGCGGTAATGTGGAACTGAGCTACGACAGATCAGCCATGATCTTATTGAATAGCGGGGCAGGCTCGAAGGGCTTGATGGCCTACTCCTGCTCCTTTTTCTTATTTCTTATGTTCTTATGTTATCACATTGGAGAATTTCCCCATCTTCGTGTCTGACAAATTTACTGGAGTTCTATGAGGATGTGTCTAGGGCGGTGGATAGAGGAGAGCCGGTGGATGTGGTCTTTTTTGATTTTCAGAAGGTGTTTGACAAGGTACCTCACAAGAGGTTATTGCAGAAAGTCAGGGGACATGGAGTTGGGGGTAGGGTGTTAGCGTGGATAGAGGATTGGTTGTCAAATATGAGGCAGAGAGTGGGGGTCAATGGGTGCTATTCGGATTGGCGGTTGGTGACTAGTGGAGTGCCCCAGGGGTCGGTGCTGGGGCCTCAGCTATTTACCATTTATATAGATGATCTGGAGGAGGGAACCGAGTGTATGGTGTTGAAATTTGCTGATGACACCAAGATTGGTGGGTTTGGAGAGTCTACAGAAGGATCTGGATAGGCTGGGCGAATGGGCCAGGAACTGGCAAATGGAATTTAATGTTGGCAAGTGCGAGGTGGTCCACTTTGGTAGGAATAATGGTAGGAAGGATTATTACTTACGTGGCGAAAAACTGCAGCAGGCGATGGTGCAGAGGGACCTCGGGGTCCTTGTGCATGAGTCGCAAAAACCCAGCTTGCAGGTGCAGCAGGTGGTCAGGAAGGCTAACGGGATGCTGGCCTTCATAGCGAGGGGGATTGAATATAAAAGTAGGGAGGTCTTGCTGCGCTGTATAGGGCATTGGTGAGGCCGCAGCTGGAGTACTGTGTGCAGTTTTGGGCGCCGTACTTACACAAGGATATTTTGGCCTTGGAGGGAGTGCAGAGGAGCTTTACTAGGCTGATGCTGGAGTTGAGGGGGTTGAGCTATGAGGAGAGGCTGAATAAACTAGGCTTGTACTCGTTAGAGTTTAGAAGAATGAGGGGAGATCTCACTGAGACATATAAGATGATGAATGGGATGGGTAGGATAGAGGTGGAGAGGCTCTTCCCGCTCAGAAAGGACAGTAGGACTAGGGGGCACAGCCTCAAGATAAAGGGGGGGGGCGGTTCAGAACGGAGTTGAGGAAGAACTTCTTCACTCAAAGGGTGGTGAATCTCTGGAATTCTCTGCCCGTTGAAGTGGTGGAGGCTGCCTCGCTAAATATTTTTAAGACGCGGGTTGATGGGTTTTTGATAAGAGAGGGGATTAAGGGTTATGGGGAGAGGGCGGGAATGTGGAACTGAGCCACGACAGATCAGCCATGATCTTATTGAATGGCGGGGCAGGCTCGAAGGGCTAGATGGCCTACTCCTGCTCCTATTTCTTATGTTCTTATGTACTTCCTCCAAATAAAGTGTTGTTATGGGAATTGACCCATCAGCTTTTTCATGGGAAACGTGGAACATTCTTTTGTTCCAGTCTTATTTGTGTTCCATCCCTCTGTTCCTTATTTGAAACTTCAGTGACTGCATATATTGGTGCCTCTTCCTGAACATCCCCAACTTGGAAAACTTAACCAACTTTGCTTCCAATTTCCACCATTCTCTTGCCTCCATATAGTCCACCCCCACTCCTTCTCTTTCCTTCCTTGATTTCTCCTTCTCCATTTCTGGGGCTAGACTACAGCCCAAAATCCACCAAAAGCCCACTGAATCTCACAGCTACTTTGATTTCACTTCCTTCACTACCTAACCCATCTCATGTTCAATTCTATTCTCCCAGTTCTTCTATCTCTATTACATTTGTTCTAACAATCTTCCATATAAGTGCATTCGATATGTCTTCCTTTTTTCCTCAGTCAAAGATTCCCCTCAATCATGATTGGGGCCCTCGAACATGCCCATTCCATTGTCTGTATGTCTGTTCTCACCCTTTCCCCTCCCTCCCAGAGCAACAATATATTCCATTCATCCTTCCATCCTACCAGCCTCCACTTGCAACTGATCATCTTCCACCATACCTGCCACCTCTGTGAATGCATCACTAACTCCAACTTCCTCGCCCCTTTTAGCATCCCAAAGGAACCATTCCCTCCGTGACTCACAGGTCCACTCTTCAATCGTCCCCAACATCTTTTCCCCTTCCCACAGCACTTTCCCATGCAAGTGCAATAGATGCAACACCTGCCTTTTTACCTCCACTCTTCCCACCATACAGGGCCCCAAAAAGCAATTTACTCATACTTTTTCCAATTTAGTATACAGTTCACACTGCTTATGATGTGGTCTTTTCCAGTTTAAGGAGGCCAAACCTAAATTGGATGACTGTTTTGCAGAATACTTCAGTTCAGTCCATAAACATGACCATGAGTTTCCAGTCAATTGGCTTTTGGATAAAGATGCAGTGTCAGCGAATTGATGGACAACTAATCTAATTCCTATATTTACGATTTGGGAGTGGGGGGATAGAAAATATCCAGGAAATTAGAGACCAGTTAGTTTAGCAAAGGAAAAATAATGGAAGTCTTACCATTGGAGAGAATGGAAGAATATCCATAAGAAATATAATAATGAATAGTCAGTATGAGTTTCAAAAGGGGAAATCTTCCTTGACCTATTTATTGAATTTCTGAGGAGGTAGCAGAGAGAGAGTGGACAAGATTTGTCTGAGTGGAATACTTAACATTTTTCACCAGATATTTTCCCCTTGTATGACTAAAAGAAGACAGAGTTGACTCAGATTTCACTTAAACAAAGCTCCCTCTTTATTTAATGTTTCAGATGCCAGTATTCAACATAAATATACATGAGTTGCAACACCTATTTTAACTTACCCAATTCAATTCATTTAACTTCAACTCTACCTCTAGTTTAACATTATATTTAACTAATTTTAACTTTCACATTGACTGAAAACAAATACTGCCCACTTGAGCAAACTGGCCAGGTCCACCCTCAGGTATGGATCTTCCTCATGGTTCTTTGTTCTTCTGATCTTACTTGTTCTTCCTTGAAGTTGATCTTTTGTTGAATGTGATTCTCAAGTTTCCACCGAGGAAAATATTGGAAGTTCCTCTTCTTATCTTAAACTTTGCACATCCTTCCAGAAAGTTCTCTGGCACTCAGCCAATGATACCACTGGAAACTGATCACAATATTTGATTATAGCCAATGGAGCCACTCATAAACAACTCCCGAAGGTTTAGACCAAGTTGCATGTAAGTCTTGTAGCCTCATCATATGTGGAATAAGGCAGTATGTCTGCAACCCATCCGAACAATCATCATTATTTGGTCAACACAGGAAGGTCACACCTCACATGACAGATTAGGACTTGCTTTAGCTTTCTGTGATCTGTATCAGTGTTTAACTTAACTTGACCAAAGTTTACAGCTTGCTTGATTACAGCTCTTAATCATTCTAGTTGCTGCTGTTGCCATTGCTATTGCCATTGGGCACCTGGCCACATAAGTGATTCCTCACTCCTTGATGATCAAGCTACGATACCAAGATAACGGCAAAATACTGTCAATGCTGGAATCTGGAACAAAAACAGAAAATACTAGAAAATCTCAGCAGGTTCAGCAGCATCTGTGGAGAGAGAATAGAGCTAACTAAGGGGATGACTCTACCAGACTGTGAAATGTTAGCTCTATTCTCTCTCCACAGATGCTGTCAGACTTGTTGAAATTTTGCAGCATTTTCTGTTTGAGCTATGATGCCAACTCTGCTTTAATATGTACTCGTCAAACATAACTTGGAACGCAGGACCAAATTACTAAAGCTGTAAAACAGGATTGCCTGCATTCTAAACACCAAAGCCAGCAAGCAATGAGGTGGAGTTAAGCAGCCCGACAATACATAGTATGATTTTAACTTGCAATAGCAATCACGGAAATAGGGATGTATGCATGTGGTGTAAAAGTCACCCCCTAACTGGTCAGTGCAAAGTTCTGTAGTCCTACCATATTCAGGTGTGTTGGTGGGCAACACGCGACAGATGCTCCATGATGATTCTCATATTCAGCCCCATACTTGAGTACCGGAGATAAGTGTTGAAGTGTTTGCAAGAATCTTTAACCATCTGGCATTAGAAGCAGCTGATTGCACTGGACATAACAAAGGTTCTCTGTATTTACATAGCACTTCTAATGCAATAAAACACCCAAAGACTCTGCCCAAGACCTCAAGTAACTACAAAAGGTAGCTCAATCCATCATGCAAACCAGCTTCCCCTCCATTGATTCTGTCTACACTTCCTGCTGCCTCAGCAAAGCAGCCAGCATAATTAGGGACCCCCACACACCCCGGACATTCTCTCTTCCACCTTCTTCCGTCAGGGAAAAGATACAAAAGTCTGAGATCACGTACCAACTGACTCAAGAATAACTTCTTCCCTGCTGCCATCAAACTTTTGCATGGACTTACTTTGCATTCGGTTGATCTTTTTCTACACCCTAGCCATGACTGTAACACTACATTTTGCATTCTCTCATTTCCTTCTCTATGAACGGTATGCTTTGTCTGTAATAGCACGCAAGAAACAATACTTTTCACTGTATGTTAACATGTGTGACGATAATAAATCAAATCAAATCAAAAGGCGCTTCACAGGAGTGTTAGAAAGCAAAATTAGCACTGAGCGACATAGGGAGGTATTAAGTTTTTAAAGTTTATTAGTCACAATTAAGGCTTACATTAACATGCAATGAAGTTACTGTGAAATTCCCTTAGTCGCCACAGTCCAGTGCCTGTTTGAGTCAATGTACCCAACCAGCATGTCTTTCAGACTGTGGGAGAAAACCGGAGCACCCAGAGGAAACCGCAGACATGGGGACAATGTGTAAACTCCTCACAGACAGTGATCCAAGCACAGAATCAAACCTGAGTCTCTGGCACTATGAAGCAGCAGTGCTAACCACTGTGCCACCGTGCCATATTAGAGCAGCTGACCAAAAATGTGGTAAATGAGGTAGCTTTTAATGAGCATCTTAAAGAGGGCAAGTTTTGTGGTGGTGCTGGGGGTGGTGCTGATAGGGAGGGCTTAGGGAGAATTCCTAAAGATGGGACCTATGGGAATGAGTAAAATTGGGGTGCTCAAGATGTTCGAATGGTTGGAGTGGAATTTTCCAGAGGGTTACAGGGATGAACAAGTTAGGGGAAGAGGTGATTTATTGGAGGTATTTGAAAACAAAGATGAGAATTTGAAAATGATGTATTGCTTAACCAGGTGCTAAAATAATTCAGTGAGCACCAATTTTATAGGTGAACAGGTGTTTTTGCGAGTTAGGATAGGAGCAGCAGAGTCTAAGGTTTACAGAGGATGGAATGCATAGGGCCAGCCAGGAGTTCATTGGGGTGGCACAGTGGTTAGGACTGCTGCTACACAGTGCCAGGGACCTGGGATCAATTCTCAGCTTGGGTCACCATCTGTGGAGTTTACACATTCTCCACATTTCTGCATGGGTTTCCTCTCAGTGCTCTGTTTCCTCCCACAGTCCTAAAGATGTGCTGATTAGGTGCATTGGCCATGCTAAATCCTCTCTCAGTGTGCTGGAGTGTGGCGACTAGGGGATTTTCACAGTAACTTCATTGCAGTGTTAACGTAAGCCTTCTTGTGACTAATAAATAAACTTTAAATAATTTCTTAATGGTCAAATCTAGAGGAAACAAAAGCATCAACGAGGATTTCAGAAGCAGTTTGGCTGAGAAAGGGCTCAATCGAATGAAATTACAGATGTGGAAAATGGACGTGGTGAACAACTGATCCCAGTGACAGATATGCTACCAAGGGTGTGAACAGTCAGATTCAACCACAGTCAGATGCCTTGGATGAGAGATGGAACTGGTGGCCAGGAATCAGAATTTGTAGAAGTGGGAGAAGACAATGGCATCAGTCTTTCTAACCTTTGGTTGGGGAATTATCTGTTCATCTAGTTCTAAATGTCCACTAAACAATCTGACAAGTTAAAGACAGTATTTTCTTATGAGGCAGCCTTCCTAATGACTAGTGTGGGTGTACTTGCACAAAAGGAGCCATGACCTTATTGAATGGTGGAGCGGGCTTGAGGAGCTGAGAGGCCTACTTGTGCTTCTTGTTCATATGTTGGTACTAATTTTGTCTCTGGCAGAGTTCTTGGGAGAAATGAGGGACACTATGAAAATCAAGTTGTTGTTCTGATCACATTTCTCAGTGCCCACAACATCTAAATCTCTTATAGTGCGATATTTAAATGGTTACAACTTTTTTTTATTTATTAAGGGGATGTGGCATGGTTGGCTGGGCCAGTGTTTATTGCCCATCCCTATTGTCCTTGAAAAGGTGGTGGTAAGCTACCTTCTTGAACCTCTGCAGCTCATGTGGTGTAAGTGCATACACTGTGTTATTATGGAGGGAATTCCAGGATTTTGATCCAGCAACAGTGAAGGTTACAGTGATATATTCCCAAGTCAGGATGATGCGTGACTTGGATAGGAACTTCCAAGTGATTATTCACATGTGTCCTTCTACATGGCAGCAGTCATGGAAGGTGCTATTTCAGCAGCCTTGGTGTATTCTTGCAATTGTTGATGGTACACAATGCTGCCACTGTGCATAATGGCGGAGGGAGTGAATGGTTGTGCATTGGGTGCCAATCAGGCGGGCTGTTTGGTCCTGGATGATTTCAAGCTTCTTGAGTGTTTTTGGAGGTGTGCTCATCCAGGCAAGTATAGAGTATTCCATCACACTCCTGACTTGTGCCTTGTTGGTGGTAGAAAGGCTGTGGGGAATCAGGAAGTGACTTACTTGCTGTATGAATCCTCGTCTCTGACCTGCTCTTGGATATTGTCAGTTGAGTTCCATTTCTGGCCCATGGTAAACTCCAAGATGTTGATAGTAGGGGATTCAGCGATGGTAATGCCAATAAATGCCAGAGGGCGATGGCTGGATTTGCTCTTGTTGGAAATGGTCATTGTTTGGCACATGTGTGGTGCAAATGTTACTTGTCACTTGTTAATCCAAGCTTGGATATTGTTCAGGTCTTGTTGCATTTGGGGATGGACTATGTCAGTGTCTGAGGAATCACAAATGGTGCTATTTTCCTTGATCACAGAAGGCTGAGGGGGACCTGTTTGAGGTCTACAAAATTATGAGGGATGTAGATAGTTATTAGAGGAGTCAATAATCAGGGGACATAGATTTAAGATAAGGGATAGGAGATTTAGAGAGGAATTGAGTGAAACTTTTTTCACCCAGAGTGGTGAGAATCTGGTACTCACTGCATGAAAGGGTGGTGGAAGTGGAAACTCTCAAAACATTTAAGAAGCATTTGGATGAATACTTGAAATGCCATAGCATACAAGACTATGGACCAAATGCTGAAAAATTAGATTCGATAGCTGGTTGAAAGCTGGTGCAGACACAATGGGCTGAAGGGGTTCCTTTAGTGCCATAAAACCTTATGGCCGAAATTGCCCATCTTCATTTGTGGCTGGGATTTTCCAAAGAGTTTTTACTGGAATGCCAAATTTTCCATTCTCACTTGCAAAAGGTCCCGCCATGGACAAGACCAGAGAATTCTGCCCTATCGTGCAATCATCAGCGAACATTCCTACTTTTCATTTTATGTTGGAAGATTGTTGATGAAGTTGGGGTTCAGGACACTATCCTGACAAACTCCTGGAGTCATAACTTGGAATTGTTGCCTTTCAAGAACCACAGCTATCTTCCTTTCTGCTAGGTATGACTCCAACAAATAATGTTCCCTTTGATTCCCATTGACTCCAATTTTGCTAGAGCTCTTTGATGCTACACTGTGGCCTCGGTGTCAAGCGAGTGTGAGCAGGTTATTGGTAAGCAAGTGCTGCTTGATGACCTCTCCCATTCCTTTACTGATGAGAGAAGACTGATGGGATGGTAATTGGCTGGGTTGGATTTGTCCTGCTTTTTGTGGATAGGATATACCAAGTCACATTTCCACATTGTCAGGTAGATATCAGTGTTTTTGCTATATTGGAACAGTTGGCTAACAGCCGTGAATGACCTCCACGGCCTATTATTGTGGAATTAAAAATATTGCTTCTTGCAATTCGATTCACTCCATGTGATATCAAGAAACAGCTGAAGGCACTGTATACTGCAAAGGCTATGGGCTCTGACAATGTTAAGTCAACAGTACTGAAGACTTGTGCTCTTGAACGAGCTGCACTCCTAGACAAGCTAATCCTATACAGCTACGTTGGCATCTACCCAGTAATGTAGAAAATTGCCCAGTTATTTCTTGTCCACAAAAAGCAGGACAAATCCCATTACCCCCCATCAGTCTATTCTCGATCATCAGCAAAATGATGGAAGGTGTCACTCATAACGCTATCAAGTGTGACAAGCTGCTCAATAATGGTCAGTTTGGGTTCCGCCAGGGTCAGTCATTGCAGCCTTGGTTCAAACATGGACAAAAGAGGTTAACTCAAGAGATGAGAGTGACTACCCTTGACATCAAAGCAGCAAGGAGCTCTAGCAAAACAAGTCAATGGAAATCAGGGAGGAAAGTTTCTGCTGGTTGGAGTCAAAGCTAGCAGAAAGCAAGATAATTGTGGTTATTGGAAGTCAATCATTTCAGTCCTGGGGCATCACTGCAAGAATTCCTCAGGCTAGTGTCCTAGGTCCAACCATCTTCACCTGCTTCATTAATGACCTTCCCTCCATCATCAGGTCAGAAGTGAGGATGTTTGCTGATGATTACACAATATTTAGCACTATTTGCTACTCCTCAGAAATGGAAGCAGTCTCTGACCATATGCAGCAAGACCTGAACAAATATTCAAGCTTGGGATGATAAGTGGCAAGAAACATTCACACGACACAAGTAGTTAATGAATCTCCAACGACAGAATCAACCATTGTCCCTTGGCATCCAATGGTATTACCAAAGCTGAATCCCATATTATCAACGTTCTGGGGGGGATTACCACTAATAAGAAACTGAACTGGACTAGCTACATAAATACTGTGGCTTCAGGATCAGGTCAAAGTCTGGGAATCCTGCAGTGAGTAACTCAGCTCATTACTCCCCAAGGCTTGTCCACTATCTACAAGGCCCAAGTCAGGAGTGTGATGAAATACTCTTATTTGTATGGATGAACGTGGCTCCGATAGCACTCAAGAAGCTCGACTCCATCCAGGACAAAGCAACCTACTTGATTAACATCCCACTGAACCTTAAACATTCAGTCCCTCCACCACCAGTGCATGATGGCAGCAGAGTGCAGCATCTATAAGGTGCACTGCCCCCACTCACCAAGGCTCCTTTAACATCTTCTAAACCTGCAACCTCTACCACCTAACAGGACAAGGAAACATCACCACTTCCAAGTTTCCCTCCAAGTGCTGTGACATCCTAACTTGGAACTATATCGCCGTTCCTTCACTCTCGTTGGGTCAAAATCCTGTAAAACCCTTTTTAGTGCCTAAATTGCAATTATGTTGGCTCAATCTGCTTAATTGCAAGGGGATTAGTGTTTATTGCATGGGAATGCAACAATATAGAAGTCTTGCTACAGTGATATGGGGTTTTGGTGAGATGACATCCAGAGTACTGTTTGCAGTTTTGATCTTTACATTTACGAAAGGAAATCCTTTCATTGAAGGTGGCACAGTGAAGGTTCACTAGGTTGATCCGCATGATGAGGCATTTATCCTATAATGCAAATAAAATGGGTGTACGTTCTCTAGAGTTTGGAAGAATGAGAGGCAATTTCATGAGAACCTGTAAAATTCTGAGGGGATTTGGGAGAGTAGATGTTGATTGTTTTCTCTAGTTGTGGAGTCTAAAACACAGCAACCATCTTAGGATAGCAGGCCAATATTTCAGGGCTGGGATAAAGGGAAATTACTTCACTCGAAGGGTCGTGAATCATTGGAATCATCTACTCAGAGTAATGGATGCTTTGTCACTGAAAACATTGAAGGCTGAGATAACCATTTAGTCTCACAAGGAATTAAGGGAAGCAGGTGGGAAAGTGGAGTTGAAATCCGAGTTCTGCCGAGATTGGACTGAATAGTGGAGCAGGCTCACCAGGCCATATGATCCATTTCTGCTTTTATTCCTGTATTCTTGTGTCACATTACACTGGTTCATGGAAGATTTCATATTTGTGATTATGCAAATTGTTTTGCATGAAGACTTGAGCCAGTACTTGACTTTGGAATTTAACTGGCAAGTTGCACCCAAAATGGAAACTCTAGAGTCTAATTACCTTCCTTAAATTTGTGATTTATTCCATGCTGTTAATATTCAAGTAAACTGCCCAGTCATACAGGTCTTCAAAATTGCAGTCTTTTCTCAACTTGACGATCCCTCTAGCAGGGAGAGGTATAGAATCATGGGGAAATGGAGGGGCAGGCAAAGGAAAATCATGATATCCAGGATTCTGTAGGGGAAGCCAGACTGCTTTTACCTTTCCAGTTTGTGTCGAACTTCACATCAAGCCAAATATTCGTCAAAGCTGAGGTCTACTATACCACCTAAGGAAGGATGGTTGAATTCATGGTATCACTGGTTAACATAGAATAGCTAATCTGAACATCTGTCTTTAATCTGTGCCTAACTGAACTGAATAGTGAGCAGGTGAGAGTCCCCAAATTTGAGCCTTGGTGTGCATTGAGTCAGTTCACCTGAATCCAGAACTATTCACAGGCTAGAGTCAAAAAAAAACCTCCTACCCCTTACAACTATGCACCAACTGTTGTTAGAAGAATGCATGTATGAACACTAGGTGTGGGTATGGTTAACCCTATTGTCTAGGTTCACATGAAAATGGCAGTAAGTTATGAAAAGTGCCAGCTATACACACATTGCAAAACATGCTTTCACAGTGGAAGCAATTAAAGATAAGAAACAGTAACTATACTTGTGCTAAATAAATTCACAATATGTTTACATTAAGAATTTATACATAGCATGTGGTGGTCTTAGCTGCATAAACAAATTAAATATATTACTCATTTAAAACTGCAGCAGGCGACGGTGCAGAGGGACCTCGGGGTCCTTGTGCATGAGTCGCAAAAACCCAGCCTGCAGGTGCAGCAGGTGGTCAGGAAGGCGAATGGGATGCTGGCCTTCATAGCGAGGGGGATTGAATATAAAAGTAGGGAGGTCTTGCTGCAGCTGTATAGGGCATTGGTGAGGCCGCAGCTGGAGTACTGTGTGCAGTTTTGGGCGCCGCACCTGCGCAAGGATATTTTGGCCTTGGAGGGAGTGCAGAGGAGGTTTACTAGGCTGATACCGGAGTTGAGGGGGTTGAGCTATGAGGAGAGGCTGAATAAACTAGGCTTGTACTCGTTAGAGTTTAGAAGAATGAGGGGAGATCTCATTGAGACGTATAAGATGATGAATGGGATGGATAGGATAGAGGTGGAAAGACTCTTCCCGCTCAAAAAAGACAGTAGGACTAGGGGGCACAGCCTCAAGATAAAGGGGGGGCAGTTCAGAACGGAGTTGAGGAGGAACTTCTTCACTCAAAGGGTGGTGAATCTCTGGAATTCTCTGCCCGTTGAAGTGGTGGAGGCTGCCTCGCTAAATATTTTTAAGAAGCGGGTTGATGGGTTTTTGATAAGAGAGGGGATTAAGGGTTATGGGGAGAGGGCGGGAAAGTGGAACTGAGCCACGACAGATCAGCCATGATCTTATTGAATGGCGGGGCAGGCTCGAAGGGCCAGATGGCCTACTCCTGCTCCTATTTCTTATGTTCTTATGTTCTTATGTTCTTAAAAAGTCCAGAATTCCAGTATATTTATAATCATTTGTGGCTTTACAGAACTTGCTTAAAACATGAGTCATAAAATGTTACAACACAGAAACATTGTTCACTCAGTCTGGTTATAAAAGTTTTGATGTTTAATTACTGAAACACTTGAAGGCCATAGGAATGATGTTTACAGTGACAAACATATAGTTTTATTTTTAATGACAGATCAAAAGCATTTCAATTTTAAAATGCTACTTTTCTCCTTTATAATCACACAAACATTTTAAGATGAAAATATCAGTAAGCTTTTGGTTGCAATTGTTTTGAAGGCTGCAAGCCAAGGAAATATTGATCTGCTGTAGGCTGAAACAGACTCAAGGATGCAGCCTGACTCTAAACATTGACAAATTGTTGGCAGCCACTTGTTTTGAGGCTGCAGCTCAGGAAATATTGGAGCTGATGGCTGCAACTAGTTTTAAATCCACAGCCTAGGAAACATTGTATGATTTCATAGGACATGGGTGTGACTGGCTGGGCCAGCATTTATTGCCCTCAAGCCAAGTGGCCATTTCAGAGGGCAGTTAACATTGAATCAAACATAGAATCCCAAGAGTGCAGGAGGCCATTTGGTCCATTGAGTCTGCACCAACTCTCCAACAGGGCATCTTACTTGGGCCCTATCAATTCCCCTAACTTACACACTTTGGGACACTAAGGGTCAATTTACCACAATCAACCTAACCTGCACATCTTTAGACTGTAGGAGGAAACCACAGCATGGGAGGAAACCCATGAAGACACAAGAAGGTGCAAACTCCACAGAGTCGCCCTAAGTCAGAATTGAATCAGGTCCCTGCCTCTGTGCAGCAGCAGTGCTAACCACTGTGCCATCATTAAGAGTCAACTGCACTGCTGTGGTGCCAGAAAGAGGCAACTTCTTGCAAGCTGTCTCCAGCAACCCTCTAACTCCATATTTTACTCAAACTATATTCTGCACCCTCTCCTTTCCTTCTCTCCTATGTATTCTCAGTTTATTTACTCACCAGCAAGCTGGGGAGGGGGGAGGGATTGGAGCTGGGCCTGTTTTCCAGCCGGTGAGTAAATAAACCTCAAGACCATCAGTCATTCGGGGTGCCACTGGCTTGTTGACTCATTCATTACCTGTCACAAGTTCTACTTTTTCAATAGAGGGAGTAGGAGGGGAAAGAATCACAGCATCCATTTGAAGCCTGAAGTGATGGCAGTTGATGAAGCTAGAACAAACCCCAGCTTCCGTACATCCCTCTCTGCTCCAATTCCCCTAGGTCCTGTCCCTTACCCCAAATCCCTTCCATTTTGTACCTGGGTCCTCAGGAGCATCATCCTGGCTGTCTTGATTTACTAGTCTAGTGATTCTCATCAACTGACTGAAGGCGTTATAGGCTTACAGAATTTTTTTTTAAACTATTTTTTTAAACTCCTTTCTTAAAAAGTTACAAAGCCAATACTCAGAGTAGACCAGGCAACACCAAGTCATTCCTTGCTTTCTCCAAAAAGAATTCAAAATCCAATTCATGGTCCCCACAAGAGAGAGAAGATCCAAGATTTACCCCCATCATGGATTCATTGAGCAATCCAGCAGGAACACAGGCCATTCAGCCCAACTGGTCGTTTTAGTTTTAAAGATTATTTGAATCACAAATAGGTTTATATTAACAAGTTACTGAGAAAACCAACTAGTCACCACATTCCAACACTTGTTTGGATACGCTGAGGGAGAATTTAGCATGACCAAGGCACCTAACCAGCACATCCTTCGGGCTTCGGGAGGGAACCAGAACACCCTGAGGAATCCCACGCAGACACGGGGAGAACGTACATATTCCAAACAGTGACTCAAGCCAGGAATCAAACCCGGGTCCCAGGCAGCAGTACTAGCCCCTGTGCTAACACGATCTGAACGAAGCTTGACCTTAGACAAAAATCCGAGCAACAACAGCACGGTAAGCTTAGGGAATGCTGCACTGGCAAACTGTTGGCTCCAGCTGGTTGCAGCCCAGGTAACTCTGGACGCTTCTCCAGGCGGGTCCGCGATTTGAAGCAACTCTCGCGAGAAGCAAAGACAGGCGCCGTCAACACTGGGCCGTTTGTTTTGTGGTGCGGTGTCGAGGGGGCGGCTGGAAAACAGGCCCAGCTCCCCCTCTCTGCTTGCCGGTGAGTAAACAAACCCCGACACCGTCAGGCATTCGCAGCGCCTGTGGCTTGTGAACTCTCATTATCAAACTCTATTGTCTTATTTTTAAACGGGCAGGGGGGACAGAAAGAAAAATCACAGCTTCCTTTTGAAGCCCGAAGCGGCGGGGCTGACGAAGCTCAAGCAAACCCCAGCTTCCTTGCGCCCTTCCCCCACTCTCTGATGTCCCAAGTCCCGCTCCCTTACCCAAACCCATCTCTGATTGGTCTGAAAACGTCACGGGATCCCATTAAGGCTGGAATTGCGCGCGCTGATAGGATAGTACCGCTGTCAATCAGACCGGGCGGTTGAAGCTCGTGAACCAAAGCTTCTATGTGCCCCTCCCATCCCCAGGTTACGCCCCTTCCCCTTCCTATTGGTTACCGGCTCCCGTCAGTTCTTGAATTGCGCACGCGGATAGGAGGATGCTCCTGTCAATCAGTTGGGGCCGTTGAAGGAGCTCGAGCTTCGGATCCCCCAGCTTCCGTGCGCGCACTTGGGCCCCCCCCCAACATCATGACCCGGAGCCCGCCCCCCTCTCCAAGCCTTTTCCTTATTGGTCACTGGGCTCCCGTAAGTTCATGGATGGGGCGCGCCGATAGGGCAATGCGGTCGTCAATCAGTCGGGGCGGTTGCGTTTCCGCCGCCGCGGTACTGCTACTGCTGCTTTCTGACCACTTGACAACTTGAGGTGGATGATCTCGATCAGAAGTGGGGCCGAGGTGGCAGGTAGCTCATGTTTTCCTCATTGCGTTTGTTTCGTATGAATATATCTGACCGTGTTGTTGGGCGGTTGCTCCACCTTTTCTTTCAGAGGAATGCGGAATGAAAGCCAAAAATAAAATGAAGTGGACGTGACAAGATAGCGTTTGTTCCGCGCAAAGTGTCATCTTGTGAGGGGGGGGGATGTGGGGTTGGACGGGAGGGTGGTCACTGCCCGGCCGGCTGGATGGATGTGTGTTTGTCTATAAAGAGGATGGTAGCGTTTGTCCTTGGGTAGCCCTGCTTGGACAGGCCTCCTTTTGACGTGCCCAAATGCGGGACTATACACACCCACCACACACACACACACACACACACACATCAGTTCACTTTAGTTTTTTTTGTCTCACCCCCCCCCCCCAGTTCGGCCGTACGTGTCCCCAAGTGCCGAGAGACTTGCCGCTCATTTAATCTTGTCACCCAAAAGTTCGCAGCCGCCGGTAGCCGTCTCCTCTTCTCGTCCAAGAGCCATGTTTATACGCGTAAATATTCCAGAGCGAAGAACTTCCTCCAGCTGAACTGCATAGTCGGCTGTGTCATTCCCTTTTCTGGTTGAAGTCTTGCTGGTTGCTACGAGGTCACCTGAAATCAAATCTATTTTCAGTCGGGACCCATTATAACAGTTGATTGATTATTCCCCCCCTCTTCTCTTATTACCTGCTGCAGCCTTTCCGATAATGTATTTGAAACTCGCGAGCAATAATATATAGTTACAGCAGTGTAAACTTGAGATTTTACACTTGAAAGCACTGCTATACCGACTCTGTAACTTGAATCTTTGTAACTTACCTTCTCAAGTGATTAATACCTCTTGTGTTACAATATTAATTTATCTTGTTACCAAGCAGGCAATTATGCAAGTTATACTTCTAGTAAATTGACAGTGATGGAACATGCCGATAATTCAGCCAAGATTTGGTGTTACCTGGCTCAGAATGCTTATATTTTTCAGACATAACCTGTTGGAAGGAAATGTTTGTCACTTTACTTTTGGGTGACTTTGAGTTCAGATGAACACTCAGGAGTTTTCCTGACTTCCAGATAAAAAAAACGTTAATAGTTAGTCCAGGGCATCCCAAAGTGCTTTACACCCAATGGAGGAAATTTGAAATGTAATTACTGTGGCAGCCAAATTGTGCACAGTAAACTCCCTCAAACATTAGTGTGATAATGACCAGATAATCTGTTTTTGTGATGTTGTTTGAGGGATAAATATCACCCAGGACACTGGAGATAACTTGCATGCTTTTTTTTCAGAAAAGTGCCATGGGATCTCACCTGGGAGAGCAAAGGGGGCTTTGGTTTAACCTGTGATATGAAAGACAGCATCTCCAACAATGCACTGCACTCTCAGTACATCACTGAGTTGTCACCTATTGTGCTCAAGCTTCCTGACTCCAGCAAGCATTTATTGCATCACTGTCACAAATATCATACATCCAAAATGGTGCTCACCTGTAGGTGAGGAACATTTTGAGTTAAATAACAAGTATTTATCTAGCGGTATATAAAAAAGGAAGAGTAACTAAACAAAGTTTGGCTCCTTGGAGGATGAGCTTGGGAGGCTTGCCTTTATTAGTTGAGGCATGCAGTTTAAGAGAGTATGTTTGTTAGGCCGCAGGTAGAACATTGTGAATTCCAGACCTACACACAATCAGAAAGGATAGGCGACAGCACCTCTTCCATGATTATCCTC
Source organism: Carcharhinus amblyrhynchos (assembly GCF_965287045.1). Lineage (NCBI taxonomy): Eukaryota > Metazoa > Chordata > Chondrichthyes > Carcharhiniformes > Carcharhinidae > Carcharhinus > Carcharhinus amblyrhynchos. The sequence goes on from NC_137339.1 coordinate 14,522,640, forward strand.
AACACCGGTGCCCCAAAGGCTGTGTCCTCAGCCCCCTACTATACTCGTTATACACCTATGATGATGTGGCCACATTCCCTATCAACTCGATTTTCAAGTTGCTGGTGACATCACCGTGGTCAGTTGTATCTCAAACAATTACGCGACAGAGTACAGGAATGAGATAGAGAATCTGATGAACTGATGCGACAACAATCTCTCCTTCAATGACAACAAAACAAAGGAAATTGTCATCGACTTCAGGAAGCGCAGTGAAGAACATACCCCAGTCTACGTCAACAGGGACAAAGTAGAAATGGTTGCGAGCTTCAAGTTTCTAAGCGACCTGGTCCCCTCCCCCATGCTGACACTTGTTTAAGAAAACCCACCAAAGCCTCTACTTTCTCAGAAGACTCAAGTAAATTTGGCATGTCTGCTACGACTCACCAACTTTTACAGATGCACCACAGAAACATTCTTTCTGGTTGTATCACAACTTGGTATGGCTCCTGCTCTTCCCAAGATTGTAAGAAACTAAAAAAGATTGTGAATATAGTCCAGTCCATCAGGCAAACCAGCCTTCCATTCATTGAACATAAGAACATAAGAAATAGGAGCAGGAGTAGGCCATGTAGCCCTTCGAGCCTGCCCCGCCATTCAATAAGATCATGGCTGATCTGTCGTGGCTCAGTTCCACTTTCCCGCCCTCTCCCCATAACCCTTAATCCCCTCTCTTATCAAGAACCCATCAACCCGCTTCTTAAAAATATTTAGCGAGGCAGCCTCCACCACTTCAACGGGCAGAGAATTCCAGAGATTCACCTCCCTTTGAGTGAAGAAGTTCCTCCTCAGCTCCGTTCTAAACCGCCTCCCCTTTATCTTGAGGCTGTGCCCCCTAGTCCTACTGTCTTTTTTGAGCGGGAAGAGTCTCTCCACCTCTATCCTATCCATCCCATTCATCATCTTATACGTCTCAATGAGATCTCCCCTCATTCTTCTAAACTCTAACGAGTACAAGCCCAGTTTATTCAGCCTCTCCTCATAGCTCAATCCCCTCAACTCCGGTATCAGCCTAGTAAACCTCCTCTGCACTCCCTCCAGGGCTAAAATATCCTTGCGCAGGTGCTCACTCTACGCTTGTTGTTGCCTCGGAAGAGCAGCTAGCATAATTAAGGACCCCACACACCCTGGACATGGCTCTCTTCCATCTTCTTCTGTTGGGAAAAAGATATAAAAGTCTGAGATCACATACCAGCCGACTCAAGAACAGCTTCTTCTCTGCTGCCATCAGACTTTTGAATGGGCCTATCTTGCACTAAATTGATCTTTCTCTACACCCTAGCTATGACTGTAACACTGCATTCTGCACTCTCCTTTCCTTTCCTTCTCTATGATCAGTATGCTTTGTATAGCCTGCAAGAAACAATACTTTTCTCTGTACTAATATATTTGACAATAAATCAAATTGTAGGAGAGATGTGATCACATTGGAAAGGATGCAGAAGATATTTACCAGAATGTTTCCCAGGTGAGAGAGTTTTAGTTATGAAGAGAGATTGGATAGACTGGGGTTGTTTTCCTTGGAGCAGAAGAGACTGAAGGGGGACATAATTGAGATGTATAAATTGAGGGCATAGACGGAGTCGCAGGAAGAAACTTTTCCCCTTGGTGGTGAGGAATGAGTAGGGGGCATAGATTCAAGATAAAGGCAGGAGGTTTAGAGGAGATGTGAGCAAAATGTTTTTCACCGAGAGGATGGTGGGAGCTTGGAATTCACTACCTGGAAGCATAGTGGAGGCAAAGAATTTAGATGTGCATTTGCAACGTCAAGGCCATAGGCCATAGGCCAGGTGTTGGAAAATGGAATTAGAATAGTTGGGTGGTTTGTCTTTGACCAGTGCAGACCCAATGGGCCTTTTTTTTATGCTGTACACCACTGGCTAATAATAACTTTTTCAAAAGGAATTATAAAGTTCAGAGGGAAACAGCATTGAAATGGAACTAATTGGATAGCTCTTCCAGAGCCAGGGCAAACATAATTGTCTGATACTCTTCCAATTGGCATTTTCCTTATTCAGATATGAATAGCTTGGTTAATGTAGTTATAACAAGCAGACAAAAAACAGTTTGGCACATTTACTAAACTTAGTCTTAAATAGGTTAAATTATCTGTGGAATCATGCTCGAGCTGCAAATTTGACTTATAAAGATTTCTGGCTCTTAAGAAAAGTCTTTGAGAGAAGTCATCATGGTGGTTGATGATTCAGTTGTCCTATGGAACTGTATTACTCAATGACTATGTTAATGAGATGGAAAATAATGAGCCCCAGCTGCTGTAAACTATGTGGATGTAGTTACTCCTGCTTCTTTGGAATTGTATTATCCAGATTTTTCTAAAACCAAATAGAAAATTTACAGTAGTAAAAATGTACAAATATAGTTATGAAGAAAATGCGCTCTCTGCAAGATGCTGCAATCCAGCACAGCTTCAGCAGAAATTACAAATGTGCTGTGGGATGTAAGGAGTCAAGAAAATAACAAACAAGCTGTTTCTAGTTTCTGCAGCTTCTGCAAATACTGTAAATTTACTACATTGTTCTGTAGGATTAAAAAAAAACTAGCTATTTAGGTTTATAAAGTAGAAAAAATTGTGGAGGAAAAACAGTTACCCATTTGAAGCAAGTTTTGTTAAGTGGTAAATAAATAATCTCACATATATTTCTGTATTTTTACATCAGTAAACTGAAATATATATTTACACTGCCTCTTTCCAAGTTTATTAGTCACTTCACAAATAATTTAATTTTTTTAGAAATTCCACAAGCTAACATTTCCTCTTTTTAAAAAAAAGTGGTAGAGGTTTCATAGCATTCAAGTCATTTGGCTGAACTCCCTGCTTTGACCCTTTTATTGCAAACGTAGTGCCTTAAGAGAAAATGGTCTGCTGTGATAAAGATACTCTGTCACATTTCTAGACATAGCCCTAATTATTAAAATAAAATTTTGACATTAAAAATGTTCTTGCGTTATTTAGCTAGATTTGTTTCACTAACAAAATTACAGATACAAATACAAAACCTTCCAGACCATTGGTTTTGACAAAAGTTTGTTTTGATGCATTCATTTTGCTTAAGTCAACTGTGCCAAGTGTATCCTCTCACCCTAAGCAATTGCATCCCTCCTTTTTTTAATTCATCCATACGATGTGGGCATGACTGCTTAGATCAACACTTATTGTTTGTTCCTAGTTACCCTTGCGAAGGAGGTGGTGAGCTGTCTCCTTGAACTGCAGATGTCCAGTTCTTTTTTATACATCTGTCTTTACAGGGTCTTTTTTTTTAAAAAATTCTTTCATGGGATATGGGCATTGTTGGCATTTTTGCTCATTCCCATTTGACCTCGAACTGAGTGGCTAGCTTGGCCATTGCAAAGGTTAGTTAAGCGTCAACCACATTCCTATTGGTATGGAGTGACATGTAGCCCAGATTGAGTAAGGATGGCAGATTGCCTTCTTGAAAAAACCTTAGTGAATGCACCAGATGGATTTTTACAACAATTTATAATAGCTATCACATTGCAGTTTTTTTTATTAATTGAATTTAAGTTCAGCCAGCGTGGTAGGTTTGAACTCATGCTCTGAGCATTAGCCCAAGACTCTGGATTACTAGTCCAGTGCACTAGTGAAAGAGTTTTCCTTGAAAAAAATGCTGGTTTCTCTGTGACAGGACTTTGCTGATGACTTGACAAATTAACCTAAAGTTATGGTAGGAAATTTTAATTCCATTTGAAGGTTCACGAGTTGATTTGCAGGACTATGTCAAATCTTTAGATAGCATTTCTTGGTATTCTGTCCTCTCTCTTTGAGATGAGGCGAAGCTAATAAAAATCTGATTTGTTCAGAAAGTGGGTCTTGTCCTAGCATATTTATTATTTAATTGTAGCGGGTTGCAATAGGAGATGAATAAGCCAGGTGTGTTCCAGATGCAAGATGCCCTGGAGAAATTCAGGGAACTGTAAGTGAAAACCTTTAGTTTAACATTTGTACATGGAGGATGATGTACTATAGAATGGGATGTACTAATTATTTTGTTGTATTTTAGTGTTTGATTATAAATAATTTTGATCTAGTAGACTAGATGTAGGCTGAAAGAAACTCCTTGCTAATTGTTATAGACAGAATATACATCTGAGTTGATGATCATAGTTCTGAAAACCTTAGGCAAGCCTTTATAAATTCATGAAGAATTACTCTGCTGCATATAACAAGGTTGTTTGCTCATTTCTAAAGTATTTTACAATTTACTGCACAGGGAGAATTTCCACTCAGTTCAATGAGAATTGAAGATACTGGGCAAGAAGATTGAAGGTCTTGTTTTGGAAAGAAGCATGAAAGCATTTAGCTATAAGTTTATCGTAAGACTGAAAATAAAGCGTGCACTAGAATACAATTAGATCAAATCAAAATTTTTAGGCTATAATGTGTAGTACTGATGGTCCAGACAAAATTGCTATAGTACGGTTTCTAGCTGTAAAAAAATAATTAGGTTAGAACATATGAATTTTGGGGGGTGTGTACTTTGTTTATGTAACTAGTAGATCATCTGACTAGAATGCGCTTCCAAAACTCCAGAACAATGCATTTAATATCAAATTGAATATTTTCAAATTGAATATTTATAGTGAGAGCAATAGTTTGTGGTTCAAATTTTGTTTAAAAAAGTCTCATCAATAACTTTTCTATTGCTGAAAATGCAGACATAAGCATTCACTTGTTTATGTGCAAGATGCATTTTTCATCTTTCATTTTAATCAATGGGAACATTCTCCATTAGTCTGAAGTAGGCATTGAAGCTGCTGACCATGCTTAATGTTGACTTAGGAGGCTGAAGGGTATTTTTCTGTGTGTACACCTCTGACTAATTTCATAGCGTCATAACTAATTTCCATCATTTTGTCCCCTTACTCACCAAAACAAACAGCATAAGTCAATATTAAGCATTGTCAGCAGTTTCAGTGTTCAACCTCAAAATGCTGGAGAATGTTCCCATTGATTGAAATGACAGAAGATGTAAAATGCATCTTGAGCATAAACTAGTGAATGTTTGCGCCTACATTTTTAGCAGTAGGAAGGTTATTGGTTTTTTTTTTAAATGAATCCAAAATTTGGACCACAAATTATTGCTCTCATTATAAATATTCAACTTGAAGTGTTAAGATTTCCAGGATTAATTGTTGAGTCAGTGTTCAAGATTAGATTGGTACATGAGGACAAGGAGTTGAATGGAAATGGGAACATAGTGGGTTGATGCTATTAAAATAATACCTCGCATGAAGGATAAATGTTGATCTGGACTAGTGGCCGGTTGGCCTTTTTTTTTACATATATATTGTAACTTCTATAAGCTTTCATAAATACAGTTCCAAACAATTTAGTTCACCAAATTTATCAAATGGCTATGGTTTCAGCCCAGGCCAGCAGAAAGTGATTAAATGCTCATTTATTGGATTAGATTTTTGATACAATTTCCAGGAATGTGAATTGATGCAACTGGACATTTAACAGGAAAGTGATTGAATTTTACAAGTCCATTAGTTTTGACTGATACCTAAGTGGCACTTTAAAGTTACACTTGAAGTTTAAATCTGATAGGTTTAAACTGTTTACTATTGAGTTATGATTCTTTGCTTAAAAACTAGTCATAATGTGCGTGTTAAGTTTCATAGGCATCTCCATTGGTAAATTTTTTTTTGAGGTGTGAAGCTGTCTTGCAGGCCACAAGATCTTAGATATGACATATAATCAGTAAACTAGTACTGATAGCAGCTATGGACAAACAGAAATATCATAGTTTTGGAGTATGGGAGGGAAAAATCAACTAGTATTAATAATTACTCAGTGACACCTCAAAAGAGTGTCTGAATAGACAAATTAGGCCTTCATTTTCTCAAACTTGAAGATTGAGGGGTGATCTGAGAGAAGTCTACAAAATATTTACATATAAAGATAAACTGTTTCCACTAGATGAAGGCTCTAGAATCAGGGGCCATAATCTTAAAAATTAAGGCCAAGTCATTCTGGAGAGATACTAGTAAACAGTTCTACATGGGGGAGGTTTGGAACTCTCTTCCTCAGATGGCAGTGAATGCTGGTTCAGTTGTTGGGTTTAAGTCCAAGATGGACAAATTTGTATTGAGCGTGGGTATAAGAACATAAGAACATAAGAAATAGGAGCAGGAGTAGGCCATCTAGCCCTTCGAGCCTGCCCCGCCATTCAATAAGATCATGGCTGATCTGTCGTGGCTCAGTTCCACTTTCCCGCCCTCTCCCCATAACCAGATATAGGCCTAGGGTAGGTACTGGGAGTTAGGCCATGGATTAGCCATGATCTTATTGAATGGCAAAGTGGGCTCAAAGGGTCCAATGTCCTACTCCTGTTCCTATGCATAGTCCAGTAAAAACAAGAGCGAGCTACATGCTACTGAGGCACCATGGATTATTAAAGACAAAGTTGTGCACTAAGTACATGAACAGAAGGGAAGAGTATGACAATCAGTTGATACATTTTGGTAAGTAAAGAATACTGTATACAGTATTGAAGGATTAGGGGCACTATATAAAATACAAAAAAAATTACAAGGATGATACAAAACTGCTGGGTATGCCTTTTGAAAAACATGAACAGCCTGGGTGTTTCTTAAGAAGAAAGAACACTGAAATGTAAGTTCATAGAAGTATTTAAAATTTTCAACATTTTTGATAGGACTATTTCAACTTGAGGAAAAGCACAAGAGGCCTTCTACATAAAATAGTCAACAAGAAATCCAATTCTGAATTCCGAAGAGAGCACTGCAAATGTGCAACTCCTGAGGTGAATAGTATATATACATTTAAGGAGAGGCTAGCTAATCATATGAGCAATAGGGAAGAGAGGATTATACTTGTTTTAGATGCGGAATGACAAGACGTTTTGAGTGGAGCACTAGCATAAGCATTGATTGGTAGGGCTGAATGGTCTGTTTCTTTGCTTTATATTTCTATGTACATAATATTTTGCTTCTTCACTCTTCCCAGAATTAATTAACTAGTGTCTCTAGGAATGAAGGAGAAGGCAATTGGTGGTATAAAGATATTATAGGTATTTGAAAAATCACTGACTACTTTCTAGTTTTCAAGTTTTAGACTTTGAGGATTACAGTCATCAGGTGTTACATTTTGACTGTAGATCTGAAAATGTTTTTAACTACTTTCCTGTCAAAGAACAAAGAAAAGTACCGCACAGGAACAGGCCCTCCAGCCCACCAAGCCTGTGCTGATCATGTTGTCCTATCTTAAAAAAAACCTTCTGTCCTTACTCGGTCCATATCACCCTATTCCCTTACTATTCGTGTACCCACCCAGATGCCTCTTAAATGTTGCTAATGTGCCTCTCTCACCTTTTGAATTTAAACACCAGATATTTCACTCAAGTGGGAGAACCTTCCAAGAATTTTACTCTTAAGGTATCGTTATCTAGGCAATATGGTTTGATCCATAGATTTAACATATAACAACCTTTTGCATTAATTTGGTTTACTGAAAAATATTGACTACACCCAATCCCTTTGGATAAACCAACAGCCCCCAGAGTGCTTCATAATTGCATCGCTTTTTATTTCAAAATGAAAAAATATTAAAATTAGCTATGAAAACAAAGCTATCCCGCACCAATTTTGACGTATAGAATTGAGTGTTGGATATCCATAGAGCAATGCAGCAAAGAATTAAGGCTGGGGAGATGGTTTTTTGAGGCAAATAATTAGGATATCTTGGATAAATAACACTGCCAGGGAAGAGGTGCTAGTAAAATCTGAGACCAAAATAACTCTATTGACCAAGATCAGCAAGAGACATTTGGAATTTTTTGGGCATGTAATAAGAAAACATGATTTAGAAAGCCTGATGCTGATGGAGAAGATTGATAGTAAAAGGGATGAAGCTAGATAAAGAATTATCCTGCTAAAGAGCCTTGCAAACTGCATAAGTGAACCAACGAAGGTGGTCCATGCCTCCAGAGCAAGATTGACATGGAGACCCATGGAAGAAGTCACTATTATAGTGTATCAAAAGATGCCATCCAATTCATGCATAGCAGATCCCAAAAACGACATAAGCATAAATGGCTATAATTGTTGTTAATTGAAAAACTATCTGCTGTTCTTTAGATAGTGTCATGGGCTCTTAGCGTCCATATGAGGGAACCTTAGATTAAAGTCTTAACCAAAAGGTGGCACCTCTTGAGCCAGGCTAGGTTATGTTTTTATAGCAGCCTAGATGATTTCTGACTAATTATCCTATCAGTGGACTGAAAATTAACATAAACCTCTGTACTTGAACGTAACTTTGAAAGTCCAAAATCCACGTTGAAAACAATGCCAGTTCTAAAGGTTATGATGATAGAAAAGTAGGCACACTCATTGCTGAGTAACAAAATCTCTCGTTAACACTGTTGTTGCAGTTACATGAAATACAACTGCACGTCTCCATGCCTTTTTAAGACTGACACTTTTTCATCGAGAATGCTGCAACTGTTTCATAATCCTGTACATTTAGGTGACCAGATTCCTGTGTACCAACGGCTAGGTAGATTGGAAGCTTCTGGATAGAAATGTGCTAACTCGCTTAGAAGAGTGATCCTTGCTCATGATTTTAAGATGAATAATTGAAGGAAAAACATTGCCCAGAATACCAGGGAGAACTCTGTTACTGTTCAGTGAGCGGATGGATAAAACCATGGTTTTATCTGTGCTACAGGATGCATGAAGGGCCATTTGGCCCAGAACTTGAGAAACTAAACAGACTCCTAAACTTGTAATATGGTAAGCTAGATGTGTGTTGAGCAGCGTGTATGCTTGAAATGGGCATTGGCACTCATTTGTTTATAGTCGAGGGCCCAGTGCCTATTTGAGGCCCCCATTGTGAGATGCATTTCAGCAAAATAGTCAACCAACAAAGTAAGTTGTGTGAAACCAGGAGAAACAAGGAGTTACTCCTTGTGGCATCTAAAAGTAAGAAAAAAGGACTGCTTTCATCCCCACCACACACTTCATCAAAAGGTGGTCACCTGTATTGGGGTTAAGAACATAAGAACAGAAGAAATAGGAGCAGGACCTTTAAATATTTTGCACACCCAGCAATAAATGTGTCTACTTTCCCAGGATATCATTATAATCTTCAGACACTGGCAGTGTTTTCATGGGAATGTGGATTTTGGACTTTGAACTTTAAAAGCTACGTTCGAGTAGAGAGGTTAAATGTTCGTTTTCAGTCCACTGATAGGTTAATTAGTCAGAAATCATCAATGCTACTAATATTAAAACAAGTAAATTGGAAACTAATTTGACCACTGCTGTGGTACACCAATAAACAAATAGATGTTTATGAACAGAATTCTATCATGCTACGTTGCTGTATTAGGTTACAAAATAGTGCCAATGTTTTGGATACATTCACAGGGTTAAGAGTAACAATTTTTTCAAAATTTATATCAGTGTTTTTGGTGAACAGATATGATTTGTGGATTTAGTAACCACGTGGGAATGGAAATCAGTAATTAATCATTGAGCACAAAGGACCATAGGTAATTCTCTATTAAAGAGAGAGAGAGAGACAGTTGGTTATATAGTGTGAGAAACACCTGTCTGCAAGTATGGGGCAATATATCTATATATACGTATATCAAGGAAGAACATCACTAATTCACTTTGAAATGAACTTCACTTTGTTATCTATTGATCCAGCTTACTTGTGCTATTTCTGGTATAAATGTTAAATTTGACATCAGTCATTTTGGTATTGGTTGGAAGAGGGAATGTAGTAAATTTTGTAACATCAAAAATTTATTATAAAAATGCATGTTTTATAATCTAACTTCAAAATATATTGCCTTTTACAGATGTATATATCCTACTCAGTTCCACTGTCATGTAAAATCTCAATCTTTAATTGGCTAAGATCAAGTTCTTTTGGCTTTGCGCATGGGATTTAAGACTAGAAGCAATATTTTGATGGTGAGATGGGGGAAACTGATTGGATCAGATATAATTTGATCCCACTTTAAAGTCATGTATTTCCTAGATAGTTGAACAAACTGTATGATAAATTGGGAACAGAGTTGTAGAGCTGGTTGGAACACATAGACTCCTAATCTTGTAATATGATAAGCTAGATGTGCGTTGAGCAGCATCTATGCTTGAAATGGGCATTGGGACTTTTATAATTGAGGGCCTAGTGCCTATTTGAAGCCTCCATTGTGAGATGCATTTCGGCAAAACAGTCAACCGACAAAGTAAGTTGTGTGAAACCAGGAGAAACAAGGAGTTACTCCTTATAGCAGCTAAAAGTAAGAAAAAAGGACTGCTGTCATCCCCACCACGCACTTCATCAAAAGGTGGTTGCCTTGGACCTTTAAAATATTTTGTACGCCCAGCCATAAGTGTGCACTGATTTCCATTCCCAAGTGGAGTTGGATTACTTGGCAGCATTGGTTGAGGAGCATCGCACTGTAAACTAAGATTCTAAAACACTACCGCTGCAACGATGGTGTAATTAAAGCATGACAGGCTGGCATAGACAATTCCCTTTACAAATGTGTACATAGAAAATTATAATGAAAAAAAGTTGATTAGTTGTGTGTACAAACATTACATTTCAATTTTTGACATGTATAAATAACCCAGGACATACAGGAAGATTGTAGAAAGTATTTGGGTTAAATGGAAGGTAGGTCACTCATCAGCCTCCTGTGAGATGTCAAGCTAAGTATAGTCTTCAAGTGAAGCAGTATTAGACCGTGGAAGATAATTAGACAAGGGCACGTAAAAGTAATTCATTTCTCATCTCAAAAATTATACATTGTTATATTTTTATATCTTCTATTTATAGTTGTTACACCTATATAATGGAAACTGACCTGTAAATTTCTGCCATTAGTGATAGAATCACTTACCTCCATTGAAGATAAGTTACACCTTAACCTGTACAGAGGGTTTCCATCGTGAATGTGGACATAATTTATAATGGGAAATATACACAGTTCTAAGTCATATGTGTACAATGCACTGCAAACTTGCAAATCGCTACAGTTCATTATGGTTGTTGCTTTTAAAGATGGGATGATCATCAATTTTCTGTAGCTGATTAGGAAACTTCAAGTTGGAAATGTGTTTGCTAGTAGACCGTAAAAAGCTTTGGTGTTTCTTTACTCTTGATTTACATATTTTTGACTTCTCAACTGTGTGCCATGTCACATTACCTGCACGATGTGGATATGCCAGCACACACATGAGGACGGTCTCAACAGGGATCTTGGGTTCATGTCGCACTATCTGTAACCCCCGTGACTTGCCTGGGTTTGCAAAACCTCACTCACTGTGCTGTCTGGAGACAATACACATCTCTTTAACCTGTGATCAGTGCTCCTTCCACACACATTGTCAGCCACTTTAGGACTTGAACAGCAGGTTAGGTGTAAAGATTCGCATTCTAATCAGTAATGTCTAAACTGTCTGTGCTTTATATGCTCTGTCCGAGGCCAGAACTCTCCATTCACCTGACGAAGAGGGAGTCCCCTCGAAAGCTTGTTTACTATCAAATAAATCGGTTGGACTAAAACCTGGTGTTGTCAGACTTTTTACTGTGCATTACCTGCACCCCGGAGTATATTTTTGGTTGTTGAGCGATCTAGGCACATCCATAGCAAGTCACTGGATAAAATAGATAGCCTTCTTTTGGCTTGCTCATGTTAGTTGTGTATCTACCTGTGATAGTGGGGGCATCCAATAAATGGATACCACTATGGCTATTTTGCAGTGTTTGAACCAGGCAGGTCTGTAGTACTCGAGTGCTGTTGATTAATTGATTAGGATAGGGACTTGCCCACTGAAAAATCTAGGAAGCTTATACCATAATTATGGAAGTTAGCAGTCTTCCCAGTCTGCTGTAGAAGCCACTGAAGGATTATACCTGTAACTGGAGGTTAGCAGGCTTCCAAAAGCCCTGGAAAGCCAATATCCTAACTAGTAGAGGTAAGATAATCTAGCTGAACAAACTGTGGGTAACCCCCATTGTTTTAGCTAGATGAACTTCCCCTGTATTCACGTGGCCAACTTGGTTTTAGGGTTGAGTAAATTAGATGTTGGTCTCTGCAAGATGTGTGCATACTCCGTGTTAAACAAATAAATCCTCATGGGTTAATATTTTGTCAATAGTTTGACTTGGAGATTTTTTTTAAACATGCTAATGAATTTCCACAAGTCAGACATCTGGCAGACAAAGAGTGCCACTATTAATTCTAAGCTAGTAACTGCAGCATACTCTTGTACAATCCACAGTCCTCCTTTTGTGGATAATTTCGTATTTTTTATGTGAAAATTACTTGTCGTCAAGTAGATCAAGCATCTACGGTCCTTTACATCATGTAACATTGCAAATCTTTCAGTAGTGGGTGCCAGTTGTGTTTGAGCAAGTATTGGCATTTGTACTATGTGAAAATTACAAGTATAAGTTTTAAAACTGAATTATTACAATATATCAACAATTTATTGAAGTTCTATTAAATATGAACTGGCTTTATTTTGATTAGCCTAACTTTGAAATATTTAAATTGATTATATCTGGCTTTGTTATTTTTCAGTGTTAATCCTGAATTTTCTAAATGACTGAGGTGAACGTTCTGGCTAAACTAAATTTTTATAGGAAGGTGTTGTGATATGAGACACCAGCTAACATTACCAAGATCACAAAATTTTATAAACTGCAAATTTCTTAATATTTTGGGACTTGCCAAACAAACTTTTATTGCATTAGGGATTCTGCAACTCTGGTTACAGGGGAGGTCCCAGAGGATTGGAGAATAGCTGGGATTGTTCCTTTGTTTAAGAAGGGTAGCAAGGACAATCCAGGTAATTACAGGCCAGTGAGCCTTACATTAGTGATAAGGAAATTATTGGAGAAGATTCTTCAAGACAGGATTTACTCCCACTTGGAAATAAGTAGATGTATTAGTAAGAGGCAACATGGTTTTGTGAAGAGGAGGTTGTGTCTCTCTAACTTGATCAAGTTTTTTGAGAAAGTGATGAAGGTGATTGAGGGTAGGACAGTGGATGTTGTCTACATGGATTTCAGTAAAGCCTTTGACAAGGTTCCTCATGGCAGATTGGTACAGAAAGTGAAGTCGCACAGGATCAGAAGTGAGCTGGCAAGATGGATACAGAACTGGGTCTGTCATAGACAGAGGATAGCAGTGGAAAGGTGTGTTTCAGATTGGAGGGCTGTGACAAGTGGCATTCCTCAGGGATCAGTGCTGGGACCTTTGCTGTTTGTTTTCTATATATATAAATGACTTGGAGGAAAATGTAACAGGTTTGATTAGTAAGTCTGTGGATAACACAAAGGTTGGTGGATTTGCAGATAGTGATGAGGACCATCAGAATATACAGCAGGATATAGATCGGTTGGAGACTTGGGTGGAGAGACAGCAGATAGAGTTTAATCTGGACAAATGTGAGGTAATGCATTTTGGATAGTCTAATAAAGATAGGAAATATACAGTAAATGGCAGAACCTTTAAGGGTTCTGGGTGTACAGGTACACAGGTCACTGAAAGTGGCAATGTAGGTGGAGAAGGTAGTCGAGAAGGCATATAGCAAGCTTCATCGGCCGGGACATTGAGTTTAAAAATTGGCAAGTCATGTTGTAGCTCTATAGAGCCTTAGTTCCTTGGAATATAGTGTTCAGTTCTGGTCGCCACACAACCAGAGAATGTGGAGGCTTTGGAGAGGGTACAGAAAAGATTTACCAGGATATTGCCTGGTAAATTAGCTATAGCACAATCTAGCAAACTATTGGAAATGAAGACAGACAAATCCCCAGGGCCTGATGGCCTACATCCTAAGACCTGAAATGAAATGACAGTGGAATTAGTGGCTCCATTGGTTACAATATTCCAAAAATTCCTGGATGCGAAAGGTTCATGTGGATTGGAAAAATGCAAACAGGTGAGACGCAGAAAGTCGGAAACTATAAACCAGTTAGTTTAACATCTAAGGAAGATGTTATGATATGAGAGACCCACTAACATAACCAGTTGTTGGGAAATTAGTGCCATGGAACCTCTACAATTCTGAAAGAGGTCATTTGGGTGATGGGCAATGAGGTGGCACAGTGGTTAGCATTGCTGCTTCTCAGTGTCAGGGACCTGGGTTCAATTCTGGCCTTGGGTGATTGGTCTGTGTGTAGTTTGCATGTTCTCCCTGTGTCTGTGTGGGTTCCCTCCAGGTGCTCTGGTTTTCTCCCACAGTCCGAAAATGTGTGGGTTAGGTTGATTGGCCATGCTAAATTGACCCTTTGTGTCAGGTGGACTGGCAGAGTAAATGTGTGGGGATGGGGCCTGTGTGGGATTGTGGTCAGTGTAGACTCGATGGACCACATGGCCACTTTCTACACTGTAGGGAATCAATGAATCTACATCGGCTCTCTGAAAAAGCATCCCACCTAGATCCTCCCAGCTGCCCTATCCCCCTTAACCCCGCACCTTTACTATAGCTAATCCACCTAACCTACACATCCCCGAACACAAAGGGGAAATTTAGCATGGCTAATCCACCTACCCAGCAATTCAGGCTGCTTGGAGTCAGTGATCTGGTTAGTATTTAAAAACACTGCGACTGACTTCATTAGTAAATGTGTAGAAGACTGTGTGCCAAAGAAGCAAATCTGTGTATTCCAACCAGAAACCATGGACAAACAGGGACATCCTCTGCTTGCTGAAGTCCAGGTCTGAGGTGTTCTTGATCTATACAAGAAAGCCAGATACGATGTAAGGAGATCCATCAAAGAATCCAGAAGACAGTACCAGACCAAGCTGGAGTCCCAGGCTAGCCACATTGAACCCCGCCAACTATGGCAAGGTATGCAAGACGTAACAGGCTACAAGATGAAGGCATGTAAAATCTTCGGCTCCAATGCACCCCTCCCTGATTCTATGCCCTCCGTCCTGGAAACTCTGGATGAACCTGTGGCTGGGGTCACCATTGCAGATGTCAGAGCAGCTTTCTTGAAGGTTAATCCACAGAAAGCGACTGACCCAGATGAGGTATCTGGATGAGCACTCAGATCCTGAGCGGATCAGCTGCGGGAGTATTTGCAAACTTCTTCAACCTCTGTTTATAACAACCCAAGGTCCTTATCTGCTTCAAGAAGACAACCATCATCCCGGTATCTAAGAGAAACCAAGCAGAGTGCCTTAATGACTATCAGCCAGTGGCTCTGACATCCATTGTTATGAAGTGCTTGAAAGGTTAGTCATGGCACGAATCAATTCCAGCCTCCTGGACTACCCAGATCCACTACAGTGCTGCAACAGGTCCACAGCAGATGCCATCCCCCTGGCCCTGTACTCAACCTTGGAACACCTAGATAACAAGGACACCTATGTCAGACTTCTTCTACTTAATGACTACAGCTCAGCTTTCAACACCATTATTCCCATGAAACCTATCTCCAATCTCTGTGGCCTGGGCCTCAGCACCTCCCTCTGCGACTGGATCCTGAACTTCCTAACTCTCAGACCACAATCAGTAAGAATAGGCAACAACAACACCTCCATGATTGTCCTCAACACTGGTGCCCTATAAGGTGTTCTCAGCCACCTACTATACTCCTTATACACCTATGACTGTGTGGCCAAATTCCCTTCCAACTCGATTTTCAAGTTTGCTGACGACACCACCATAGGGGTCAGATCTCAAACGATGGCATGGCAGAGTACAGGAATGAGATAGAGAATCTAGTGATCTGGCGTGACAACAATAATCTCTCCCTCAATGTCAACAAAATGAAGGAGATTGTCATCGACTTCAGGAATGTCAAGGAGAACGTGCCCCTGTCTACATCAATGGGGACAAAGTAGAAAGGGTTGAGAACTTCAAGTTTTTAGGTGTCCAGATCACCAGCAACCCATGCTGACGCTATAGTTAAGAAAGCCCACCAGTGCCTCTACTTTCTCAAGACTAAGGAAATTTGGCATGTCAGCTATGATTCTCACCAACTTTTACAGATGCACCAAAGAAAGCATTCTTTCTGGTTGTATCACAGCTTGGTATGGCTCCTGCTCTGCCCAAGACCGCAAGGAACTACAAAAGGTCGTGAATGTAGCCCAATCGGGAAATAAGATACAAAAGTCTGAAGTCTGACTCAAGAACAGATTCTTCCCTGCTGCTGTCACTCTTTTGAATGGACTTACCTTGTATTAAGTTGATCTTTCTCCAAGAACGGTATGTTTTGTCTGTATAGTGAGCAAGAAATGATACTTTTCATTATGTTAATACATGTGACAATAAATCAAATCAAATCTTT
Source organism: Carcharhinus amblyrhynchos (assembly GCF_965287045.1). Classification (NCBI taxonomy): domain Eukaryota; kingdom Metazoa; phylum Chordata; class Chondrichthyes; order Carcharhiniformes; family Carcharhinidae; genus Carcharhinus; species Carcharhinus amblyrhynchos. The sequence goes on from NC_137339.1 coordinate 14,539,012, forward strand.
GGGCTGTGGGAGGAAACTGGCACACCCAGAGAAAGCTCACACAGACATGGACAGAACGTGCAAACTCCACACGCTCCCCGAGGCTGGTATTGAACTTGGGTCCTGAGACAACCGTGCTATCTATGCTCGTTAGAATCCATTATTAAGAAAGTAATGACAGGACATTTAGAAAGTCAAAATTTAATCCATCAAAGTGAGCTTGACTTTGTGAAGTGCAAATCATGTTTGACTAATTTGCTGGAGTTCTTTGAAGGTGGTACAAATAAAGTGGATAATGGGGATCCTGTAGTTCTAGTATGTCAGGACTTCCAGAAGGCATTTGATAAGGTGCTGTGCAAAAAAAAAACACTTAAAGCAAGATTACATGGGGTTAGGGATAATTTAGATTCGATGGAGGACTGACTATCTGACAAAGTGGAGAGTCAAAATAAATGGGCCTTTTCCTGGTTAGCACGATGTAATGAGTGAGGTGCCACAGGGTTTAGTCCTCAGAGTCCCAACTATTTACAATCTATATTAGTGACTTGGATGCAAGATGTTGTAGCCAAATTTGCAGATCATGCTAAACTAGGTGGGATAGTAAGCTGCAATAAAGAAATATGAAGTTTACAAATAAATATGGATAGGTTAAGTAAATGAGCCAGAATTTGGTGATGAAGTTTAATATGGTTGAGTGTGAGGTTATCCATTTGATTGGAAAAATAGAAGGCAACTTATTGTCTAAATGGAGAGAAACTTCAGAGATGCAGAGAAATCTGGGTGTCCTTGTGCATGAATCACAGAAAACTAGTATGCAGGTACAGCAAGTAATAAAAAAAGGTAAATCGGATTTTGGCATTTATTGCTAAAGGAATAGAGTATGAAAAGTAGAGAAGTGTTGCTGCAATTGTACAAAGCATGAAGGAGACTGTGCCTGGAGTAGTGTGTACATTTTGTTATTCCCTTACTTGAGAAAGGATGTAGTTACAATGTAGTTACATTGGAGTTCAGAAGAGTTTCATTAGTTTGATTCCAGAGATGAGGAATATGTCTTATTAAGAAAGCTTGAGCAGGTTAGGCCTATATTGTCCAAGAGTTAGAAGAATGAGAGGGGATCTGATTGAGATATATAAGATAATAAAGGTGATTAACAAAATAGATGTTTCCTCTTGAGTTAACCTAGAATGAGAGGTTATAGTTTTAGAATAAGGGGTCGCAGATTTAAAACAGATGAGAAGAAACTTCTTCTCTCAAAGGATCATGAATCAATGGAATTCAGTACTGCCCAAGGGCAGTAAAGAGTCAACCACATTGCAGTGGATCTGGAGTCATAGGTAGGCCAGACCAAGTAAGAACAGCAGATTTCCTTCCCTAAAGGATATTAGAGAACCAGTTAGGTCTTTCCGACAATTGAGAATGGTCTCACGGTCATCAGTAGATTCTTAATTCCAGATTTTTTTTTATTGAATTCAAATTCCACCATCTGTCAGGGCAGGATTCGAACCCGGGTCCCCAGAGCATTACCCTGGGTCTCTGGATTAATAGTCTAGTGATAATACCACTAGGTCATCACCTCCCTGAGTGAGATTGATGCTGAGATGTTAAGTGAATTTGAGGTGATAGACAGATTTTAATTAACAATTGGTTAAAGGTTATGGAAAATGTGCAGAAAAGTGGAAATGAGACCCAGATGAGATCAGCCATGATTGTAGTGAATGGTGAAGCAAGTTTGAGGGGCTGAATTGTCTATTCCTACTCCTAGCTCCTTTGTTATGTTGAAAGGCAGGAGCGATTCAGATGTTTGAGAGAGTTTTGATTTCATAGTTTGTCATGTTAATGAAGCCCTAATTGTGTTTTTAGATACAAACGTGACATAGGAGCAGAAGTAGGTCATTTGGTGTCTCAAGCATGTGCCACCAATCAGTAAGATCATGGCTGATCTGTTTGTGTTTCAGATTTCACATTCCCATCCAGCTACCCATAACATTTGATTCTCTTTCCTAACAAGAATCTACCTACCTCTGCTTTGAAAGTATTCGATGACCCCACTTCCACTGACTACTGAAGAGAAGTTCCAAAGTCTCTCAACTCTCTCAGAAAATAAATTCTCCTCATCTGTTTTAAAAGAACAACTCGTAATTTTAAAATGGTGCCCCTTAGTTCTGGACTCACCCACAAGAGGAAACTTTCTTACCTTTTAAGGATCTTGTATACTTCAATCAAGTTACCTCTTCTAAACTTCAGTGGAGACTAGCACAATCTGCCCAATCTTTTGCTACTTGTCCAGAAGGTTCCCGCTCTGATGAATGACAGAGGAATCTGCCCAACCCTTTCCTCATAAAAGGCCTGTTTATTTCAAGTGTCAATGGAGTAGACTTCTGAACCCCCTCCAATACATTTACATCCCTTCTTGAATAAGCAGGCAAAAACTGCACACAGTATTCAAGATTTGATCTCACCAATGTCCAGTGTAACTGAAGCAACACATCCTTACTTTAATATGATTCTTCTCATTATAAAGGACAGCATTCCATTAGCATTCTTAATTACCTACTGTACCTCCATACAAACTTATTGTGACTCGAGCACCAGAACACTTGGATCTCTCTGCATCTTGCAGTTCTGCAGAAGTTCTCCGTTTAAGTAATGCTCTGCCTTTTTATTCTTCCTACCAAAGTGAGCAACTTCATATATTCTCACTACTATACTGTATGCCATCTACCAGATTTTTGGCCATTCACTCAACCTATCTATGCCCATCTGCAACGTCCTTGCACCTTTTCACAATATACTTTCCTACCTATCTTAGTGTCATCTGCAAATTTAGCAATCATACCTTCACTCCCCTCACCTTAGTCATTGATATAAATTGTAAAAATTTGAGGCATCAGCACAAACCCCTGTGGAACTCCACTTGTTACGTCTTGCCAATCAAACACCCATTTATGCATGCTCTCCGCTTTCTGCCACCCAGCCAATCATGCTAATATGTCACTCCAATTATGAGCTTTTATTTTCCCCAGTAACTTTTGATGTGGCACCTTATGAAATACCTTCTGAAAATCCAAATCCAGTGCATTTACAGGCTCCCCTTATCCATAGTGTATGTTACTCCATCAGAGAACTCCAATAAATTGGTTAAGCATACTTTGCCTTCCACAAAACCATGCTGACTCTACCTAGCTTCCTGTTTTCTGCTGCCCCCCCCTCTTTAGATAGTGTTCATACTTTTACTTTTTAGTCTGATGGAACCTTTACAGAAATCTAGTGAATTTTGGAAAGTTAACATCAACCTCGTTAGCCACCTTATTATTACCTCATTAACCACCTCTTTTAAGATCTTGGGATGAAGTTCATCAGCCCAAAGACTTGGCAGTTCGCAGCTACATCAGTTTGCCTAGTACTGCTTCCATAGTGATTGTATCACAGCTTGATATGGCTCCTGTTCTGTCCAAGGCTGCAGGAAACTATAAAGGATCGTGAATGAAGCCTAGTCCATCACTTAAACCAACCTCCCACCATTGACACTGACTACACGTCCCGTGTCTTGGAAAAGCAGCGGCACCGCAGGGGCTGAAGTGTACTACTGACCCCTATAATCACATTTTAATTTGATGTTTTAAATTACCTTTCCACTTTGGGAGCTGCCCCTTTTGAATTGTCCTTAAGTTACTTTGTTTGGTTGGCATCAAAAGATGTCCCTAATTGAGGCCTGTTAAGGTTGCCCAGCAGAGGAGGTTTACTAGGCTGATACCGGAGTTGAGGGGGTTGAGCTATGAGGAGAGGCTGAATAAACTAGACTTGTACTCGTTAGAGTTTAGAAGAACGAGGGGAGATCTCATTGAGACATATAAGATGATGAATGGGATGGATAGGATAAAGGTGGAGAGACTCTTCCCGCTCAGAAAGGACAGTAGGACTAGGGGGCACAGCCTCAAGATAAAGGGGGGGCAGTTTAGAACGGAGTTGAGGAGGAACTTCTTCACTCAAAGGGTGGTGAATCTCTGGAATTCTCTGCCTGTTGAAGTGGTGGAGGCTGCCTCGCTAAATATATTTACGACGTGGGTTGATGAGTTTTTGATAAGCGAGGGGATTAAGGGTTATGGGGAGAGGGCGAGAATGTGGAACTGAGCCACGACAGATCAGCCATGATCTTATTGAATGGCGGGGCAGGCTCGAAGGGCTAGATGGCCTACTCCTGCTCCTATTTCTTATGTTCTTATTATTGAGGACTCCATGCATCCTGGATATACTCTCTTCCATCATCTTCCATTGGGGAAAAAGATACAAAAGTCTGAGGACATGTACCAACGAACTCAAGAACAGCTTTTTCCCTGCTGCCATCAGACTTTTGAATGAACCTATCTTATATTAAGTTGATCTTTCTCTACACCCTAGCTATGACTGTAACACGACGTTCTTGCACTCTCTTCTCTATGAATGGTATGCTTTATCTGGAAAGCATGCAAGAAACAATTCTTTTCACTGTAAATTAATACATATGACAATAATAAATCAAATGTAATTTCGCCAAATTCCCCTCTCCCTTCCACCACCTAATTTACAGTTATTATTGAAATGTTTTTTGTAGGTTCTAAGTGAAGACAAGCAAAATATTTACTAATTTCATCTGCGTTTTTTATTATCGACTTTAATGCCCCATTGTCACTCACTTTATTTGCTTTCTTCCTTTTCAAATAACTGTAGAAACTCTTGCTATCCATTTTTACATTTTCAGCCACCTTCTTCTTGTACTCTAATTTATTTCTGCCAATGAACCTTTTAGTCATTTTCTGCTATTCTTTATATTCTCACTTGCCACTCGTCTTTGCACAGCTATATGCCTTTTCCTTAAGTGTGATACTTTCCTTAACTACTTTAGTTAACCAAGGATGGTGGGTTGCTGCTTAGAATTTTTCTTTTTTGTATAAGTGTACTTATTTTGAGTGTTCTGAAATATTCAATTTTAAAGTTTGTCATTGCTTCTCTTTTGACCTGTTTTCTAGCTTCATATCCCTGTTCACTTCAGCTAGCTCTGTTTTCATGCTCACATAGTTGCTCTTACTTAAGCTCAGAATATTAGTCTGAGACCCACTCTTGTCCCTTTCAAACTGGATATAAAATTCAATCATATTGTGATTGCCGCTACCAAGGAGTGCCTTTACTTGGAGATCATTCATTAATTGCGTACTTTACACACATCACAATATCCTGCTTCCTGGTTGGTTCCAGAATGTGCTGCTCTAAGAAACTATCTGAAACAGTTTATGAACCCCTTCACCCACTGCCACTCTAATTTGTCCAGGTTGTGTGGATTAAAATCACCTATGATTATCATCTGTTTATCAGATGTACCCAATATTACTACTTGCACACTTGCCTTTTGGCTAAGATCAGTTGTAGTATCGACATGCTGTGCTTGGTTGAAGTCATTAAGTTACATTTTTAGCTTCATTTGAAGCAATTTTTAAAAGCGGCATCTTGGCCTTTTGGCTAAGATGCAAATGAGATCAAGCCTTGGAGGAGGAGCTGCACCTACTCAATCAGCTTGGATCATGTGGATCAAGCTCAAGACAGGAAGTGAGAGCCCTGTCTTGTCAGCTTGGATCGGGAATGTCTCAACTTGTTGAAACTCTGAATTGGACTTGAATTGATTGAATTGGAATTAAAAAAGAAAGGTTACAATGGCGGGGGGGCTTTAGACCACTCCCACTAATGACTTTTTTCCCTAACTATTCCTCTATTCCACTGATACCAATTCTACACCCTAATGTCCTGAACCAAGAGCATCTCTGACTATTGCACAATGCCATCCTTAATTAAGAGTGTTATCACTCCACCTTTACAAAGAACAAAATCAGCCCGGGAAACAGGCCCTTCGGCCCAACGAGCCCGCGCCGCCATCTCGACACCACCAGTCCCCCTCTCCACCCACGACCCCTGTCTAATGTTTTATGGCCATCCGGATTTATTTAATTTATTCCTGCCAATCAGCCTAACAGCACATCTTTAGGGTGCGGGAGGAAACCGGAGCACCCGGAGAAAACCCACGCAAGCACGGGGAGAATGCGCAAACTCCCACAGACACCGGCCCAAATCCATGTGTCTGCACAGCAATCAGTGATAGTCACTGAGCTGTCGCCTTGCCCAGTATCTTGTCCAGTTTAGTCCTAGTTTCCTATTCTGCTATGTCACATAACCCACAACAATCATGATGCAATCCTTGTCATCCTGCAGCCATGACTATTTACTTTAATGTGCACTGTCAATTAATTCACTTTGTAATGAATGCTATGTAAAATTTAGATACAGAGCCTTAGGTTTTGCCTTTTTGTTATCTTTGTAACATCTAGTCTTGATTTGTTAGTGTATTCTTGAGTTTTATTTCTGCTTCCTGTTATTCTATTACCCTCATTTTCCACATAACTATTATGGGCTCCTGCCTTGAATTTACCCTTGATTTGTGACATCTTTCATGCACCACACACCTTCACCCAACTCCCATTGCTTTCTTTAAAGCCCTATCTACTTCCTTAGTCATGTGGCTTGGTAGAGTACTCGTCCCAAAACTGTACAGGTGTCGATTGTCCCAACGGTACATATTGATTCCAGTGACCCATGAACCATAATCCACTTTTTCCACACCAGTCGTTGAGCATGCATTCATCTCTGTAATCTTATTTGCCCCTTGACATCCTAATGTCCCTCAATCTGTCCGGAACACATTGCCATGTTCTAAGAGATGTGACTGCCTTTTAGAACAAAGTGCCTAGGTGCCTCCCCTTCCCTTATGTTGTGCAATGTCTGCAGTTCAACAATTCATCTAGCTGCTTACACTTTCTGCAGATGTGCATATTTACCATTCATATTTTGTGAACTTTTCAAAATGATCAATTGTTGATTCCACAGAGGTCTGTTTTAAGGCTTTACCTTGTGTAATTTGAGTCTAAACCATGTTCTTGCTTGTACAACTACTTAAGCATGGAATTTGTGATATGCAGTATGATAACCTAACTTTTAACCTGTCTCTTTGAGACTCCTTATTCGTTCATCACTGAAAATGCAAAATACAAACTAACTTGCAGTAGTTGTGATCTCCTGTTTCACTGTTGATACCTTGCAGCATTAGAGTCATGTTACTTCAAACAAAATGTTAAAGTAAACTGGAGTGTCTACTCATGTACTCCCTATAATATTTTATCTAGGTTAATTTTCATGTTGGGAAACATCTAATTTAGTTATGTTTCACTAAGGAAGTAGTGACAGGACATTTGGAAAGTCAAAGCATAATCCATCAGAGTCAGCATGGCTTCATGAAGGATAAATGATGTTTGACTAATTTGCTGGAGTTCTTTGAAGATGTAACTGAATCTGAACTTCAAGCATGCAGTGATCACTCTTCAGCAGAATGCTGAAATAGGTTGCTATAAAGATAGTGAATGCACTGGTGATCATCTTCCAAAATCCTATTGATTTTGGTTAGTTCCTGAAGATTAGAAGGTAGCAAATGTCACCATATTACTTGAGGGAGAGAGAAAACAGGGAACTTGTTAGCTATTCAAAAGGCAGGGAATTATAGGCCGGTTAGTTTAACGTCTGTTGTAGGTAAAGTGTTAGAGTCCGTCATCAAGGAGGAAATAGCGAGGCATCTTGAGGGGAATTGCTTGATAGAGCAGACGCAGCACGGTTTCATTAAGGGGAAGTCGTGTCTGTCAAATTTACTGGAGTTCTATGAGGATGTGTCTAGGGCGGTGGATAGAGGAGAGCCGGTGGATGCGGTCTTGATTTTCAGAAGGCGTTTGACAAGGTACCTCACAAGAGGTTATTGCAGAAGGTTAGGGGACATGGAGTTGGGGGTAGGGTGTTAGCGTGGATAGAGGATTGGTTGTCAAATAGGAGGCAGAGAGTGGGGGTCAGTGGGTGCTATTCGGATTGGCGGTTGGTGACTAGTGGAGTGCCCCAGGGGTCGGTGCTGGGGCCTCAGCTATTTACCATTTATATAGATGATCTGGAGGAGGGAACCGAGTGTATGGTGTCGAAATTTGCTGATGAGACCAAGATTGGTGGAACGGCAAATTGCGTGGTGGGTGTGGAGAGTCTGCAGAAGGATCTAGATAGGCTGGGCAAATGGGCCAGGAACTGGCAAATGGAATTTAATGTTGGCAAGTGCAAGGTGGTCCACTTTGGTAGGAATAATGGTAGGAAGGATTATTACTTACGTGGAGAAAAACTGCAGCAGGCGACGGTGCAGAGGGACCTCGGGGTCCTTGTGCATGAGTCGCAAAAACCCAGCTTGCAGGTGCAGCAGGTGGTCAGGAAGGCGAATGGGATGCTGGCCTTCATAGCGAGGGGGATTGAATATAAAAGTAGGGAGGTCTTGCTGCGGCTATATAGGGCATTGGTGAGGCCGCAGCTGGAGTACTGTGTGCAGTTTTGGGCGCCGTACTTATGCAAGGATATTTTGGCCTTGGAGGGAGTGCAGAGGAGGTTTACTAGGCTGATGCCGGAGTTGAGGGGGTTGAGCTATGAGGAGAGGCTGAATAAACTAGGCTTGTACTCGTTAGAGTTTAGAAGAATGAGGGGAGATCTCATTTGAGACACATAAGATGATGAATGGGCTGGATAGGATAGAGGTGGAGAGACTCTTCCTGCTCAGACAGGACAGTAGGACTAGGGGGCACAGCCTCAAGATAAAGGGGGGGTGGTTTAGAACGGAGTTGAGGAAGAACTTCTTCACTCAAAGGGTGGTGAATCTCTGGAATTCTCTGCCCGTTGAAGTGGTGGAGGCTACCTCGCTAAATATTTTTAAGACGCGGGTTGATGGGTTTTTGATAAGAGAGGGGATTAAGGGTTATGGGGAGAGGGCGGGAATGTGGAACTGAGCCACGACAGATCAGCCATGATCTTATTGAATGGCGGGGCAGGCTCGAAGGGCTAGATGGCCTACTCCTGCTCCTATTTCTTATGTTCTTATTTATCATTAGTAGAGAAAATACAGGAATCTTTTACAAAGGATGTGATAAATGGACTCTTGAACAATCTTAATCTGGGCACAGCCAGCATGAATTTATGAATGGAATTATGTTTGATGACTTCTTGGAGTTTTTTGAAGATATCACTATCAAAATTGACATTGGAAAGTCATTGGATATGGTATATTTGGAATTTCAGAAGGCTTCTGATAAAATCCCTCACATGAGGTTGATTAGCAAAATAAAAGAACATGGGATTGGAGGCAACATTCTAGCATGGATTAAGGATTGGTGAACCGGCAGGAAACAGTGTAGGACTTAAAGGATCATTCTGGCATTTTGCAGGCTGTGGCTAATGGGGTACCTGGGCTCCAGCTGTTCACAATGTCTTGGATATGCTAGAGTGCTCTGGAGTACTATGCAAAGCTTTGGTTCCCTTTACCTCAGAAAGGATATTACTGCCATAAGGGGAATGAAAGTTCACCAGATTTGTTTCAGAGATGGCGGGACTGCCTTATGCAGAGAGATTGGGCAAACTCGGCTTGTATTCTGTAGAGTTTGAAGAAGGTGAGGTAATTTCACTGAAGCCTACAAACAGGATAGAAGCACGTCAGATGTTTCCCTTGCTTGGTGAGTCTATAGCCAAGGCGGCACAATTTCAAAATAAGTGGAATGCCACTTAGGACTGAGATGAGAAGAAATTTCTTTACACAGAAGATTGTGAATTTTTGAAATTCTTTACTCAGAGGGCTGTGGAAGTTGAGTATGTTTAAAGTAGAGATTGATAGATTTCTGATTAACAATAATATAATGGGTTAAGGGAACATTGAAGTGTTCTGATCAGCCATGATCATATTGAATGGTGGAGCAAGCTCGATGGGTTGAATAGCCTACTCGTGTTCCTAAAACAAATCAATAGTGCCTCTCCCACTTTACTGTATCAGTGACAGCTTGGAGTGGGGCTTGATTTTTTCCCTGATTAGCACCAATCTGATCTTGAGACAGCTAGCACTGAGCTAAAGCATTTATTAATACAACAAATACGTTAATGCATATGCCAATAAATTCCTCATTTCTTTGTATGAAAATAAATTCCAGGATGATTACCTTTTTTTTTAAAATCTTGGCATTTGCATCGTGGCATAGTGGTTGGCACTGCTGCCTCACAGCACCAGAGACGCATGTTCAATTCCTGGCTTGGGTCACTGTCTTTGCAGGGTATGCATGTTTTCCCCATGTCTGTGTGGGCTTCCTCTGGGTGCTCTGGTATCCTCCCACAATCTGAAAGACGTGCTGGTTAGGTGCATAGGTCATGCTAAAATTCACCCTCACCCTCTGAATGTCCGAACAGGCACTGGAGTGTGGAGACTAGGAGATTTTCACAGTAACTTCATTGCTATGTTAATGTAAGCCTACTTTTTACACTAATAAGTAAAAACAAAATCAGATTTATGGGTCTTAAGCAGCACTGCTTTCTAAATTAAGAAGGGGCATAAAATGCCATTGCTGTTTTGTTTTGCAGAAAATTAACATTTTGGTGTAGTAAATGTTGCTAAGTTTCTAAAATAGTTTAACTAAAAAATGAGTGCCCGTGCTGTAGAAAATATGACCTGCTTCATTGGATGGCACACCCTTTATTGTGATGGTCATCATGTATTCATGTAGTGATGCAGCTTGCATAACTGCATTCCAATCTGTTCAGGCAGAATGATTGTATTTCTAATCCAAGAGCTGCCTCCTATTAACTTGCTGGTTACCATGAAGATATTCTAGTCATCTTGCCTGTCTTCTGACAAATGCAAAGACTTTGGGTTAGGAGCATAAAATAAATATTAACAACTTTTCATATTCCTGAACAAATCAATATACAGAACATGCTGGAAAAATGTTGAACCACTGAACAAAGATTCACATTTGCTTAACGAAATAGCCACAACATGATGTGTTTTCAAAAAAAAACAAAAACTAAGAATTACAGTTATTCTGTCAATTAGAAATGATTGCCTCTTGGTGTTCTCTTTCAAGTAATGAATTCATTCAGGTTACAGTCACCCAGAGTTTGACTTGATGCCAACTATACATGTTGAGGCTCTTTCTTTAGTGTCATGACCGCTGATACTACTAAGGTAATGCATCCAAGAATGTTATTAGCACAGACATGGAGATATATAAATTTTATTTCAGTTGGTAATTTTAACAAAGTTATAATTTTGTTTTTCTCTTCCTGACTTTTGTTTGTGTGCTTTCTGTGTATACATTTTCTGTATGCTTTCTGCCCATCCCTTTATAGCCAAGAGATGTAGCAAGATTTGGTGACAGATAACTAAACCAATTGCCTGCCTACAACGTTCAAATCTATGTCCATGTGCATAAGCAAGTAGAAATTATGGATATACTGTAGTATATTTGTTTTCTATACATCTCATTTGAAGATTTTTCATTGTTGATTTGTTGACTTGCCTGCTAATGTTTTTTGCCCCATCAATTTGGCCCGATACCCTTTTATTTCACTTCTGCTTTTTCCATTGCAACTTATTCCTCTGTGCCTTTTCATTAACCATTTGTACTTTTACATTGAATCTGAGACTTAATAGTCATTTTTCTTCTCTTGTGCTAAACTAATTTACCAGAACTAAATCGAGTAATTATTTTTCTTGGACTCGAAACCTACTGACCTTGGGTTCTGTCTTGGTTGCATTTCCCAATTAATCACTTGCATTATCTGCACTCTAGCCTGTCATGGAGTAAATAAAATCATTCACTGTTATTGCCCTGTTGATCTTTGTATATTTTCTGAATTTTCTATAGGTCTTCACTTCTTTCATCTTCCATTTTTGGCTTACGATTAACCTGATCGTACAGAGTAGCATTACATTGAAATAGGCGTTCGGCCCTTTCAAATGCTGAGCATGCCGTGTTCAAGGTAACAATTATGGCCACTACCAAAAAGATACATCTTGTATTTAAAAATTAAACTTTTCATCTCTTTCCTTGATTTCACCAACATCTTGATTCTTAAGGGAGAATTATGCTTATAATTAGACTCCTGGCTGAAGGTAATTAGATACAATTTAAGGCTCCGCATCCATTGATAACTCACACATGCAACACTTTCTTTCTTTCCCTGACCCCAGTAGCATCTATTGCATGAAGTGATTGATCATTTCATCTTTGTAACCAACTAAATTATGTAACCAAAAGAGAAAATGCTGGAAAATTTCAGCAAGCCTGGCAGCGTCCATAAGGAGAGAAAAGAGCTGACATTTCACGTTCGGATGACCCTTTGTCAAAGCTAAAAGGCATAGAAAGTGGGAGGTATTTACTCTGTAGGGTGAGGGAATGAAAGATGAGTCATGGCCACATAACAAGGGTGAAGGCTGCTAATGGCACTCTATAGTGCGAGAATCTGAAATCGGAGGGTAAACTATAACAGATGAAAATATGGAGAGAAGAGGGGAGATGGGTGGGAGAGATATAAAATGGAGAAAAGGTGTGGAAAGGGGATGCAAAGAGGGAGTAAAGGTAAGGAGAGTAAAATACAAGGACAAGGAGGGGAAGAAAAATGAACAAAGAACAACACAGCATGGGAAACAGGCCCTTTGGCCTAACGAGCCCGCGCCGCCATTTTAACATTGAGTCCCCTCTCCACCCATGACCCTTGCCTATGCTTATGGCATTCTACATTGAGGGAAGACTAATTTAGGGACAATTTGTTACACCAGTCAGCCTAAGAGCACACCTTTGGGGTGTGGGAGGAAACTGGAAAACCCACGCAAGCACAGGGAGAATGCGCAAACTCCTGCAGACACTGGCCCAAATCCATGTGTCTGCACAGCAAACAGTGATAGCACTGGTCTCGACAGCGGGCAGCGTCGTAGCGGGCAGTGGAGTGAGAGGGAAGTAGAGTGAGCTATTAGGGCTTAATATCAAAAGGGCTGGAGAGAAAAAGGGCCAGGTGAGTTTGAGTGGAAATTTTCCAAATTACTACAGTGAATAATGGAGGCGCATGTGATGTGTGGTTTCTGTATGATGTGGGAACTGGTGGACCCCAGGGTCCTCCCCGGTGACCATGTCTGCAGTAAGTGCAGGTTGCTGGAGGAGCTCCAGCTCAAGGTAGATGAGCTGGCCTCTGAGCTACAGACGCTGAGGCTCAAGGGTGCCATTGTCAATGGGGTGCAAGAGACATCCACCCCCCCTAGACTGGCTAACTCTAAGGGTCAGGAACAAGAGGGGGCTGCTGAGAGGAGGAAGGGGGGTGGGGAGAGGAGGCCTCAGCCTCTCAAGCTGCATAACAGGTTTGAGGTTCTTGCTTCCAGTCTGGACGAGGACGAGGGAGGTGAGGTCGGTGAGCAAACTGCACACGGTACAGTGATACAGCAGGGCATAGGCAAAGAGAAGGTGAAAAGGAACATAGTTGTAATTGGGGATAGTGGGGTGAAGGGTATTCACACTGTCCTTTGTCACAATGACAAAGTGCACAGAAGGGGGTGTTGTCTGCCTGGTGCTCGGGTCCGGGATGTCGCATCTGGGCTGCAGAGGAACCTGGAGTGGGAGGGTGAGAATCCGGTCGTTGTGGTTCACGTGGGTGCCGACGACGTAGGCAAGATGCGAACTGAGGATCTGGGGAAGGAGTATGAAAAGCTGGGAATGGAATTACAAAGTAGAACCGACAAGGTGGTCATCTCTGGGCGACTGCCTGAACCGAGTGCAGACGGGCGTAGGGTTGATAGGATTAAGGAAGTGAATGGGTGGCTCGGATTGGTGTGGGAGGAATGGGTTTGAATTTATGGGGCATTGGCACCAGTATTGGGGTAGGTGGGACCTGTTCGGGCGGGATGGGGTTGGTCTGAACCGTGCTGGGACCAGAGTGCTGGCGAATCGTGTAAAGAGGACTGTAGACAGGGCTTTAAACTAATTAGGGGGGGGAGGGTGCGAGGGTAGGTGATGTTACGAGGCCTAAAGTTAAGGAGAGGGTACAGGTAAGGGTGGAGGCCGAGGATGTCCCAATAATAAAGGGAGTAGGGGGCGTGAGTATGAATAGGGTCCAGGGGAAGGCTGGGATGAAGGCACTTTATCTGAATGCATGAAGCATTCGGAATAAAGTGGATGAGCTGGTGGCGCAGATCGACACAAATGGATATGATCTGGTGGCCATTACAGAGACGTGGCTGCAAGGTGACAGGGACTGGGAGCTGAATGTCCAGGGGTATCAAGTGTTTAGGAAGGATAGGCGGGAGGGAAAAGTGGGGGGGGAGGGCGTAGCTCTGCTGATTAAGGATAGCATCAGGGTGGTAGCAAGGGATGATATTGGAGCCAAAGAGCAGAAAGTGGAATCGTTGTGGGTGGAGATTAGGAACAGCAAAGGGAGGAAGACGCTGCTGGGTGTCGTCTATAGGCCCCCGAATAATGATCTGGAGGTGGGGCGGGCTGTTAACGCGCAAATAAGTGCGGCGTGCAGGAATGGGATGGCCGTAATTATGGGGCATTTCAATCTGCGTATTGATTGGTCGACCCATGTTGGACGTGGTGGGCTCGAGGAGGAGTTCTTGGAATGCTGCCGGGATAGTTTCCTGGAACAGTGTGTGTTGGAGCCGACGAGGGAGCGAGCTGTTTTGGATCTGGTGTTATGTAATGAGGTGGGTAGAATCAGGGACCTTGCGGTGAAGGATCCTCTTGGGGAGAGTGATCATTGTATGGTGGAGTTTCTGGTGCAGATGGAGGACGACAAAGTGGGTTCCCGGACACGCATCCTTTGTTTGAACAGAGGGGAGTACGGTAGGATGAGAGAGGAATTGGCGAATGTGGACTGGGGGAGCGCGTTGGAAGGTAGGTCTGCTGAGGAGCAGTGGAGGATTTTTAAGGAGAACTTTCTTGGTGCTCAGCAGAAATTTATTCCAATGGTCAAAAAGGACCGTAGGAGGAGAGGTAATCAGCCGTGGATAACGAAGGAGGTGAAGGAAAGTGTTAAATTAAAAGCAGAGGCGTTTAGAGTAGCTAAGAGTAGTGGGCAAGAAGAGGATTGGGAGAGGTTTAAATGTCAACAAAGATTGACAAAGAAATTGATAAAGAAGGGTAGGATAAACTATGAAGCTGGGCTAGCGCTTAATATAAAAAAGGATAGCAAGAGTTTTTATAAGTATATAAAAAGGAAGAGGCTGGCTCGGGTGAACGTTGGACCCTTAGAGGATGAGAAGGGGGACTTAGTGGTAGGGGATGGGGAAATGGCTGAGGTCTTGAATAACTTTTTTGTTTCGGTCTTAATGGAGGAGGACGTGAATAATTTGCCGGGTGTTAAAGATGGAACGGTGGTAGGACTGGAGGGTCTCGATGACATTACTGTTACTAGAGAGGTGGTGCTCGACAGACTGGAGGGGCTGATTGTGGACAAGTCCCCAGGACCGGATGGAATGCATCCGAGGGTTCTGAAAGAAATGGCGGAGGTGATAGTGGATGCCTTGGTGGTTATTTTCCAGACGTCGCTGGATTCCGGGGAAGTGCCGGAAGATTGGAAAGCAGCTAATGTTACGCCATTGTTGAAGAAGGGTGCCAGGCAAAAGGCGGGGAATTATAGGCCGGTTAGTTTAACGTCTGTTGTAGGTAAAATGTTAGAATCCATCATCAAGGAGGAAATAGCGAGGCATCTTGAGGGGAATTGCTTGATAGAGCAGACGCAGCACGGTTTCGTTAAGGGGAAGTCGTGTCTGACAAATTTACTGGAGTTCTATGAGGATGTGTCTAGGGCGGCGGATAGAGGAGAGCCGGTGGATGTGGTCTGTCTTGATTTTCAGAAGGTGTTTGACAAAGTACCTCACAAGAGGTTATTGCATAAGGTCAGGGGACATGGAATTGGGGGTAGGGTGTTAGCGTGGATAGAGGATTGGTTGTCAAATAGGAGGCAGAGAGTGGGGGTCAGTGGGTGCTATTCGGATTGGCGGTTGGTGACTAGTGGAGTGCCCCAGGGGTCGGTGCTGGGGCCTCAGCTATTTACCATTTATATAGATGATCTGGAGGAGGGAACCGAGTGTATGGTGTCGAAATTTGCTGATGAGACCAAGATTGGTGGAAAGGCAAATTGTGCGGAGGGTGTGGAGAGTCTGCAGAAGGATCTAGATAGGCTGGGCAAATGGGCCAGGAACTGGCAAATGGAATTTAATGTTGGCAAGTGCAAGGTGGTCCACTTTGGTAGGAATAATGGTAGGAAGGATTATTACTTATGTGGAGATAAACTGCAGCAGGCGACGGTGTAGAGGGACCTCGGGGTCCTTGTGCATGAGTCGCAAAAACCCAGCTTGCAGGTGCAGCAGGTGGTCAGGAAGGCGAATAGGATGCTGGCCTTCATAGCGAGGGGGATTGAATATAAAAGTAGGGAGGACTTGCTGTGGCTGTATAGGGCAGTGGTGAGGCTGCAGCTGGAGTACTGTGTGCAGTTTTGGGCGCCGTACTTATGCAAGGATATTTTGGCCTTGGAGGGAGTGCAGAGGAGGTTTACTAGGCTGATGCCGGAGTTGAGGGGGTTGAGCTATGAGGAGAGGCTGAATAAACTAGGCTTGTACTCGTTAGAGTTTAGAAGAATGAGGGGAGAACTCATTGAGACGTATAAGATGATGAATGGGATGGATAGGATAGAGGTGGAGAGACTCTTCCCGCTCAGAAAGGACAGTAGGACTAGGGGGCACAGCCTCAAGATAAAGGGGGGCGTGGTTTAGAACAGAGTTGAGGAAGAACTTCTTCACTCAAAGGGTGGTGAATCTCTGGAATTCTCTGCCTGTTGAAGTGGTGGAGGCTACCTCGCTAAATATTTTTAAGACGCGGGTTGATGGGTTTTTGATAAGAGAGGGGATTAAGGGTTATGGGGAGAGGGCGGGAATGTGGAACTGAGCCACGACAGATCAGCCATGATCTTATTGAATGGCGGGGCAGGCTCGAAGGGCCAGATGGCCTACTCCTGCTCCTATTTCTTATGTTCTTCTGAGCTGTTGTGTTGCCCAGCATCTGGCCCAGTTTAAGCGCACACTAACGATGTGAAGTACTAGGCTACTCTCAAAACATCCAAGAGCAGCCCTCATGTGACCCATTGCGTGTATGCCCCTTGTTGGACAACAAGGTGGACTGAATAAACTTGATTTTAAAAAAAAGGTAGAGAACAGTTAAAAAATTAAAATGAAAACAAAGGGGTCGAGGTGGGGTAGAGCTAATCATCTGAAATTGTTAAATTTGATGTTGAGACCAGAAAACTGTAATGTGCCTGACTGGAAGATGAGATGCTGTTCCTTTAGTTTGCGTTGAGCTACGCTGGAGCATTGCAGCTGGCTAAGGACAGATGTGGGCATGGGAGCAGGCTCGTGTAAAAATGGCAAGCAACGGGAAGGTCAGGGTCCTGATTGTGCACAGACTGAAGGCGCTCAGCAAAGCGCTCACCCGGTCTTCTTCTCCTTAGGTCTGTCTGATATAGAGAAGACCACATTGAGAGCAGTGAATGCAGTACATCAAATTGAAAGAGGTGCAAGTGAAATGCTGCTTACCCTGGTATGAGTGTTTTGGGCCTCGGCTGGTATGCATGGAAGAGGTAAAGGGACAGGTATTACACCTTCTGCGATTGCATGGGAAGGTGCCGTGAGTGATGGGAGAGGTGTTGGGTATAGTGGAGGAGTGGACTAAGTTTTCCCAGAGGGAATGGTATCTGCAGAATGCTGACAGAAGTAAGCAGTCATTTCCTGTCAAATAACTAATCAGAGGTAGTTTGAGTATATGGGAGTTGAGAAACAATTTGCCTTGATTTTAACTTTTTTATTTACAGTGTAAAAGCTATGACTACCTTCTATCCAAGTTGCAGAATTTGTTGTGTGATACACGCATGATGGTATCAGCTTCATATGCAATAGTTTGTTAAAATAGGTCTCAAAAAACATCATACATTTGTGGTTCTGATGACAAGACAATATAAACAAATTTGTTGCTGTAAATTTAGACTTTAAAGTCGCAAGACATATGGCATCCCTTTTCATTTTCAGTTCCAGTGCCAATTTGAAGCTAACCTATTTACTGTAATGGTCAGGCCCACTCCTGTTCTCTTAAACTATAAATGATGAGAAAATGCAAAGAGAGGTGGTGGCGTAGTTGTAATGTCACTGGACTGGTAAGCAAAGGCCCAAGCTAATGTTCTGGAAACTGGGGTTCATACCCCATCTTGACAGCTGGTGGAATTTAAAATTGAATAATCGATGTTTTCAATTAATTAATAAATTTGGAATCAAAAGCTAGTCTCAATAATGGTGACCACGAAACAATCAATGATTCTGGTAAAACCCATGTGGTTCACTACTATATTTTCAGGGAAGGTAATCTGCTGTCCTTGCTTGGTCTGGCCTACGTGTGGCTCCAAACTACAGAAACGTGGTGGAATCTTAACTGCCCTCTGAAATTTTCCTCACTGTGAAGGTATTTGGGAATGTCTGGGATCTCGCTCCAAATTCGGAAAGATGAGTTTAGGTCACCCAGCAGGGATATAAGCACCTTTTTTAATTTAAATCTAGCAAAGGTAAGTTCCTCATTGATGGACTGTCTATTTGGGGACTTTCTGGATCCCTCTCTCCTAAAAGTGACAAAGTTTCAGATAGCCAGACGTCCTGCTGCTTCAGCAATCAGGACACATGCTGCAGTTAGACTGAGGCAGTTAACTCATCTAGCATTCAGAATCCACTACCTCTTCTTACCCTGGACAGAGCAGCCCAAAAATCAACAAAGCAACTCTGCACTGGCACCTGTCACTTCTATATTATCATTCATCATAATTGAGAAAACCACTTGCCAGATAGCAGGCAAAACTTGTGCAAAACAGGAAAAATTCAGGAAAAAGTGATCTTTATTGTACAGAACAATTAAACTGAGCATTTAGCTAACATTATGCCAAATGCACTTGGGAACTACAGATCTTTACTCCTTTTTCTGTTACTGCTAAGTGTTGCAATCCCTGTGGATTCAGTTGTTGTCCATGTAGGCTGCTCCTTTCACCCATCTTCTGACTGCTAATTTTGGCCCACATTCTGAGTTTTAGATCTTGAGAGCTTTGCCTAAGATTGTTAGCCTGCACCTGCACAAGGGCAGACTTTGTCATTAGGTCAGGAGGCACAATTTAAGACACTGACCAGATGAGATGTGCAAAAAAAACTTACAAACTGGCCTGGAATACAACACCTGGAAGTGTGGTAGAGGCAGGTTCAACTGAGGCATTCTGAAAGGCTTTAGATGATTATTTGATGAGAAACCATGTGCAGGGGTATGGTGAAAAGGCAAAGAATGGCACCAATTTATGGTGTTTGATTGGAAAGCCGGTGCAGATACCATGGGCCAAATGGTCTCCTGAGCTGTAACAATTCTGTGATTTCTGCCTGGAGTAAGGTGAGGCAAAAGGTAAGAAGTGCAAGTTCTTTGAGTGAAGTCCCCACTTCTGTCCCCTTTCTCTATCCCCCCCTCTCATGGCCAACCTGCATTTTACTGCTGGAATGGACTGGACAGCATGTTGCAGCACATTAGTGTTTACTGTGGCAAGCTTCTTAGACACAGAACAGAGTCTGCCTGCAGGCCCTTATGATGTTCAGTATCAGCTCTGGGAAACATCAGTGAAGCATCGTCCAGACTTGCAAGGCTGTGATTCCATTGCTGCACTTCATTGTTCTGTTAGGACATCTGGACAGTCTTGTATCCCAGTGGATGAACTTGACTTAAGTTGTTGTCAGATCTGTTCGTGTTAATTGGTCAGGAAACCCAGAGGTCAGATGCAAATACAGTGGCCTTAATTTTACCAGCATGGCCACCTGAGGCTTGTAAGATCGCGCCTGAGGGTAACAGGGAATGCCGTTCTGCGAGTATTGCCTACCCCAGTTTTGGAGTGGCTGTGCCAGTAAAATCGGGACCAGTGACTGTGTTTAAAAAGCCAATGACAGATATGTTGCTGAAACTTCCAGCATCTTCTCTACTTAGCTTCTCCACTGCCAGCATTACACTTTAAAATTAAAGTGTAATCCATAGTCTCAAATTCCTATCTTGATGGCTTCAGGAAAAACTAGTGAACTCCACCCACCCTGCCACAGAAATGAACTCTTGCTACTCTTTGAAAGATGACAAAAGGATGAAGGCAACAGAAATAACAAAATACATCTTGCCAATCAAATGTATCTGTCAAATATAGCTATCAGTCAAGCAGAAATATGTGCAAAAGAAATGCCTGTTTTTTCATGGGCTATCCCTAAAGTATCAACATTCAAGGTGTTGGTGAAACATTCCATATTCATATTTTGAAGTCCACTTGACTTAACCAATTATTTTTCAAAACAAATGGTACTCAGCTATATCCACTCTTACTCAACTGTGCAAAACAAATGCATTTACAATGGAAGAATTATTAGTCTTTAATTTATTATGCAAGTCATAAACTGCTGCAGGCAAGATCTTTGTATTCTAACACTATTGACTGACAGCAGTTATAATTTTAAAATAACCTGTCATTGTCCTGTGAGTAACATTTTATATTTTGATATCATTATGATTTAGAATAGAGACTGTGAAAGGCCATGCTTGGCACTAGAGCAAAAACTCACTTTTTATATTTGTGTTATCTGGTCTGAATGGTATACAACTGAAGCTATTGTTGATTTTTCAAATGTAAGAATTACCAGGCAAAGATCATCTGGTACATTGTAACTTTAAGCAGAAATATTTGGGTGAATGAGGATTTTTTTGTTGAAATGTGGCTTGAGAACTTATTTGCAGTTGTGACTGCTTGCAAAAACATGCTTGAAGTGTATGAAAATAAATGCAATTCTAATGTCTCCTTGCTGGTCGTAGAAAAGCTTAGTTAAGGAACATAAGTGCAGTTTTTTTTTCAGGCTGCTGAAATTGGCCAGAGATTTAGGTAATTGTTGTTCTGTTGTGATGTCACTTAGTTTGTTTATTCCGTCCAATGCATCAGATACAACACATGCATTGTAGCCTCAAGATTGATGGCTGCATGGCTTTGATGCATGTGCTGCATCCAATTTTGGAGGCAACAGCATGGGGATGGGAAAGGGAAGTTGTGTGAGATTTGAAGTGAGCAAGGATGTAGCTGTAGTGAACAATGAGTTTTCAGCCTTATTTGCTTCAGCCGTTCCAGTGTCTGCATCATCCAAAACAATATTGGAGAATAGTGAATAAGCAAAAGTTTTCTATCCATGAATTTGTAAAATCTATTGAAAAAGTGAAATCAATGGTGGCAATGACTTGTATTTATATAGCACTTTGATAACAAAATAAAAATCTGGAACTGAGGCAGATGGCTATCAGTGACTTGTATTTATATAACAACAACTTGTGTTTATTTAGCTCATTTAGCATAAAATATTCCAAGGTACTTCACAGGAGTATCATAGAACAAAATATCTCCTTATGTGGCTTGGTGTCATCTTAGGATAAATGGCCAAAACCTTAAATCAGAGATGGGTTTTAAAGAATGTCTTAAAGCAGGAATGGGGGTAGAGGTTTGGGGCAAATGCAGAAATTGCAGTTGAACACCACTACCACTGGTGAAGCAATTTTAAAAGGGGGTTGCTTAAAAGGCCTGCATTAGATAAGTGCAGATACTTATGTGGGCTGTGTGGGCGGAGGAGATTACAGGAGATAGGGACCAGAGGGCACAGTTTAAGAATAACAGGTCACCTTATCAGATGGAAATGAGTTGAAATCTTTCACTGTGAAATCCCCTTCCCCAGAAAGCACTGGAAGCTAAGTCCATTGAATTTATTTAAGGATGAGTCAGATTTTTGATAGACAAGGGAGTTGAGGTTGATCTGCATGGGCAGACAGGAGCTCAGAATGGATGTGTATGCAGACAGGATGGTAGAATTTGAACCATAACCCATCATCATATCGCCAAAAGGCTGACTCCTATGTTCCCATAGGTATGGAGAGGCAAGGCCAAAGAGGAAATTGTGGGGGGGGAAAGGATGAGAATTTAAAAATTGAGATGTTACTCAACAGAATCCAATGCAAGTCAATGAGCACTTGAGTGGTAGATGAATAAGATGACTGTGAGAGTTATAGCATGGCAACATGGTTTTAGATAATCTCCTGTTTATAGAGGATAGAATTTTATTCTTCCATGGGATGTGGTCATCACTGACAATTTTTGCCTATCCAGATGGTGGTATTCATGGGTTTGGAAGGTGCTGTTACGGAGGCTTAGTGAGTTATGGCAGTGCATCTTGATATTACATATTGCTGCTTTATGTCGCTTTTAGAGGGAATGGATGTTTGTGGATGGGATGCCAATCAAATGGGCTGTTTTGTCCTGTCCTGACTTGTGTCCCATAGGTATTGGACAGGCCTTGGAGAATCAGAAGGTGAGTTACTCACTGCAGGGGTCCTAGCCCCTGAGCTGCTCTTACAATCACAGTATTTATATGGCTAGTCCAGTTCACTTTCTGTTCAGTGGTACCCCCTCCTCCCACCCGTCCAGGCTGTTGTTAGTGGGAGATTCAGCAATGTGGTAATGCCATTGAATGTCATGGGCCAATGGCTAGATTCTTCTTGGAGATGGTATTGCCTAGCATCTGTCAGCTCAGACCTGCATATTGTCCAGTTCTGTTGCATTTGGAAATGGACTGCTTCCGTATCTGAGGAGTCATGAATGGTGCTGAACGTTGTGCAATCATCAGTGAACATCCCCACTTCTGATCTTATAATGCAAGGAACATCAGTGATGATGTAGCTGAAGATGATTGGACTTGGACACTACCCTAAGCAACTACTGCAGTGTTGTGTTGGAATTGAGATGATTGACCTCCAACAACCACAGAAAGTGCAGCCATGAAGGCGAGGAGAATAATTGTCACTGTGACTTAGAAGCTTTGTTCAGTGATTGCAGTAGCAACTTTGATTTAATTTCTTATGTTGGTGAAGAAACTCACTTCATTCAATGTTTTCACTGCTTAAACTTGCTAAAACTTACCCTGCAAGAAATTATGTTCATATTTTGGTAATTGACGTTGGGTGAATAAGACAAATGGTACCTAATTATTTTCTATCAACTTATTTTTGTGACAGGTGTTGAGATCACACTCTCAAAGATTTATTTTTCAGAGAATATTATGTGTACCAGGGCTGCATTTAAGTTTTGGCCGTGTCCTTTAGGGAATGTGGTCAGTTGTGGGAAAAAAAATAATAACTGAAAATGTAAGTGATTGTTTACAGAAATACTTCTAACCAAGTCTGTTCTACCCTTCAGACTTGGAAGGAAATGTGATCATTTTCGCTTCCTTTGAGCCTATGTCACAATTCCTTCACTACAGTGAACTGGTAATCTTTATCATGGATAAGTGAATTCAAATCAAAATGCATGATCACTCTGCTTTGCATGTGGCTATATCAAGTTCTGCACGGGCCCTCAGTATACGAATACCAAATGTTGCCACATACTGAGATGTTTCAATGTGTCTTGATAGTGCAAAGGCTAGGTTGCCCACATTGCTTCAGACTGTGCTGTACCACCTCTCTGACATGTTTGTATTGCAAAATACCTTTTACCACAGACCCATCAGGCAGTGGTCCACACATAACATCCCTGAGGCTCCACAGCAAAAGATGATGAGAAATCGAGTCAGATGGTTTTTTGAGCAAACTGTTGAAATCATTTGTTCGAATACCTTATTGCAAGAACTTTCAAACCCATTAAATCCTTCAGACACACCCCGAAGCTTGCTGCATCTGCCATTGTCTGTCTCATCCCTGAATTGTCCTTTGCAAAGAAAGTCTGGAGAATGATACAGTAGTTATTGTTGAGTGTTCCCTTGAGTCGTAGAAAACCTAGAAAAGTTCTGAAATTTCCCAGTAAAGCCCACAATCATTGAAAAGTCATTGAATTTTCTGTACATGGGCATGATATCTTTCTGACTTTGGGTGTAATTTCAACCTTTTCCAATGTTTTTCTGCATTCCACTTCCCCCTCTTTGTAACTGTTTGCTTTGCATGTTTGGAATACTGTGCAGGTTTTGTTCTGATCCTGTTGTTGCCACTACTGATTTGGAAACTACCAGGGCAACAGCAGTCATTGGCTGAGTAGCCTGTCCATCTGCGACGGTCTACAAGCCAGATTGGCTGATAGGAATATTGCCAAAACAACAGCAATAATTGGCTGTGTAGTACATGTCAGATACTCTAGTCCTTCCTTTCCTGCTTGCCTCACCTGAGGAGCGAAGTGTTGGTGTCAGTTACAGATTTTTGTTGTGGAGGCCACGCACTTGGCAGGTGTTTCTTCAGAGCTAGAGCATGGTAAACAAGGTGAGGCAGAACAGGAACTAGCACCTGGTGGAGGAGATGACATCCAAAACTCTCTTGACTATCTGTTATAAATGTCTTCAAAGCTGATTTGTTTTGTTGCAGATTTTGCTATCAGTGATGAAGTGATGGTGTTCACTGTTGATCTCGAGGAAAGATTCCCACAATTATCCCACAATTATCTAGCAATTTCTGGACTTCTCTCTGTATTTTAATATTCAAGGTACAATCACTAAATTTAAAAAAAGCATTAGTCTTAGAATTGAATCTTGGAGCACCACTGTCTACTATCCTCCAGTCTGAAAACAACTATTTGCTACAACTTGCTGTTCTTTATCCTTAAGCCAATTTTTCTACCCAAGTTAATACTGACCATCCTATTTCACATGCATCAATTTTACTAACCAACATTTTATGTGGTACTTTGTTAAACATGTCCTTAAAATTCATACAGCACACCGCTTCAACCTTCTGTTACTACATCAAATTATTCAACATTAGTCAAGCCTTTCCATTACATCCTGCCTCTCAATTTTCATTGCATTCATTATCTCCAACATCTTCGCTTCTACCAATAGTTCGGCTGCATTATCCTTGGCAAACATCAGTATAAAATATTTGAAGGTATTCTGGCCATGACTGTGATATTTAAGCAAATACCATTTTCTTTGTCTCAACTAGGATCCACGCTACCTCTTACTGCCCATTTACTAAATACATGCTGGTTTAAGATTTTTGGGTTTCCTTCTATGTTAATGCCATTCCATTCTCCTCTCTTTGCCAGTCGTCTTTTCCTCTTCATTTTCCCCTCACCATATTGCGTAGCCAGCCACAGATGGCAATTAGGAAGTAAAATAAATTGATTATCCTTTTTAATTAAATAACATAGATAGTAAGGTACAAGCTGAAATGTCATGGACTTAAGTATTTATGTACAGTATGTGAGATTTTTTGGATCGTAAAGGAGAAATTTTGACATTCCACAAATGTAAAATTTAGTTTTTAGGGCCAAGAGGCCGTTCGATAGTAATTATAAATTTAGTCCATAGTTAAAACCCAGTTACATCTCATTCAGCAAGCTGTGACAGCTTCAATTGGTTTTAAAGCAGGACTAATTACATACAAGGGCAAGTCCTTGCCAGTTCAGTAATTTCTGCTTGATTGTCTTCTGGGGTAGTAGTGCATTCAGTGGGGAAGAGTAGTATCATTGACAGCACTTTTTGGATTTTGGTGTTTAATTGCACAGTGCGTACTCCAGAAGTTCCTTTTGGCTTTAATGGTAATGATGGTAAACGCTGACAATTTTGTTGGCCTTGCCACTGCAAAATCAGCACTATAGTCTTACTGATTTTCACTAGTGAAAATCATTCCTAAAGCCACGATCCCAAATGATAAATTAGTTCATGTCTTCAAATTTAATGTCTAAATGGGTTGATCAATGTAAATGTAAAATTTTATAAAATTCCATTATTATGGGTGAACAAAAAAAGGCAGAATTTAATCTTGTTTTGTAAACTGGCCTTGACAAAACTATGGTTTATAGAGAAGTACGTCTTGCTCTGTTCATTATTTTGAAAGATAATGTAAGCAATTGAAAATACATTTATGGATGTTTCATTGAGATTGCAAGACTAGCTCTTATTCAGAATCATTCACCTGACTAATTTCGTTTCAAAGAGACACATAGTGGAAGAGTTAATTAGACCCACTCGTAGAACATAGAACGTAGAACACTACGGCACAAACAGGCCCTTCGGCCCACAAGTTGCGCCAGTCATATCCATACCTACCAGGCCTATCTATAAACTCTCAATCCCATTAAATCCCATGTTCTCATCCAGAACGCTCTTAAAAGACCCCAGCGAGTTCACCTCTACCACCACCGACGGCAGTCGATTCCACTCACTCACCACCCTCTGAGTGAAAAACTTACCTTTGACATCTCCTCTGTACCTGCTCCCCAGCACCTTAAACCTGTGTCCTCTTGTAGTGACCATTTCAGCCCTGGGAAATAGCCTCCAAGAGTCCACCCTAAGTATATCTCTCAGCATTTTGTATACCTCTATCAGGTCGCCTCTCAATCTTCGTCTCACAGAACGTAGAACGTTGCAGCACAGTACAGGCCCTTCGGCCCTCAATGTTGCGCCAACCAGTGGACGAATCTAATGACCCTGTAACCTAAGCTATTCCAATGTTGTCCATGTGCCTATCTGCTGACCATTTGAACGCCCTTAAAGTTGGTGAGTCCACAACTGCTGCAGGCAGGGCATTCCATACCCTTACTACCCTCTGAGTAAAGAACCTACCTCTGACATCCGTCCTATAATTATCACCCCTCAATTTAAAGCTATGTCCCCTCGTGTTAGCCATCACCATCTGAGGAAAAAGACTCTCACTGTCGACCCTATCTAATCCTCTGATCATCTTGTATGCCTCAATTAGGTCACCTTCTCACTAACGAAAGCAACCTCAAGTCCCTCAGCCTTTCCTCGTAAGACCTTCCCACCATACCAGGCAACATCCTGGTAAACCTCCTCTGCAACCTTTCCAGTGCTTCCACATCTTTCTTATAATGCGACGACCAGAACTGTACGCAATACTCCAAGTGCGGCCACACCAGAGTTTTGTACAGTTGCAACATGATCTCACAGCTCCGAAATTCAATCCCTCTACCAATAAAAGCTAATACACCGTACACCTTCTTAACAACCTTATCATCCTGGGTGCCAACTTTCAGGGATCTATGCACATGTACACCGAGATCTCTCTGCTCGTCGACGCTAATATAAAATGTTAGGTATGTATTTGGGGAGGGCAAACAAAGCTAGGGAACACAGAATAAATGGGAGGATATTGGGAGCGTTGAATGTCCACAAGTCCCTGAAGGTGGTAGGACAGATGGATAAGGTGGTAAATAAACAACATGGAATTGTTCCATTAGCCCTATATTCTGTAATCCTGTTACTGTTTCCTCCCTAGGTCTCTCCAGGGAGAAAAGACCTAGCTCCCTCAACTATCCTCATAAGGCACGCCTCCCAATCCAGGCAACATCCTTGTAAATCTCCTCTGCACCTCCTCAATAGCTTCCACATCCTTCTTGTAGTGAGGCAACCAGAACTTGCACAGTACTTCAAGTGGGGTCTGACAAGGGTTTTATAAAGTTGCAGCATTACCTTCTCTGCTTTTTCCTCATTGCCTGGCAAATTTTCTCGAAGCATTTATCCAGTTATCAAGGGTAGATGGAGAATGTGGAACTGAAACAGATCAGCCAGGACCCAAATGATATTTTTTAAACATTCTTACCAACTTGGCCTGCTACCTTCAAAGGTTTCTGAATGCGAACCCCGTGGCGCCCCTTTTCTTGGAATTGTAAAATTGAACTATTTTAACCTGTATTGCCTCTACCCATTCTTCTTTTCAAGTGTGTACTTTGATGCACAGAAAATACATTTTTGCCATTCAATCAGGGGTTAGACTTAAACATTTCAGTTCCAGGTCTTTCATTTGCTATATTATGGTTAAATCCAGTATGACCCTGCACACCATTATGACATCAAGTTGATTCTGCCAGTTAACATGCAGTACATACATGTTACACTGTTGAATGGCAAATAGAGAGGGAATGATAGCCTGCTCAGAATGTGTTCAAAGGTTGTAACGTAGCCTTCGGATTCGAAGGATGTTGTAATTCGAGTAAAATTTTGAGTGATTTATAAAAGCCATCTGAACTCTTTTTTTGTTAAGCTATAAATAATCCAATCCTACTCTTATTACTTAATATGCAACTTGTTGTGCAGCTAAGTGCTTTAAACTTCCTTGGTTGAGCTTATCAAGGGCTAGTGTGAAAGGAGTGCTACTAGGACAACCTTTATGATGTGAGTAATAAGCCATGAAATTAAAAGTCTAAAATATCATGCTTGATTAGGATTATAATGTCAACAAGCTAGAAAAATTGTATTTAACCAGGTTATGAATTTGGTGTAATGTTAGTGATGGTTCTTTGCTATACAACACACTATGTTGCCAGCCAAGCCATTGTTTAGGAGTCTAACCAAACTTTCTTAAATTCTATGTATAACAGGCAAGAAGTTTCAATTTCCCTATGTATTTTGGAACATGAGTAAGCAAGTTTAATTGTATTATGGATGCTTTTGTTTGTGATTTTAAAATAAAGAATGATTTCCAGATTAGCTTAATGATCTACCTGTATGTAAACAGACTTGTGTGAATTCAGCTAATGCCAAAAGTGTGTGATTCAGCCCAGCATGTTTATAATAATCTTGTAAATGTAGTGTAGCTTTTAAAGGTTGAATACCACCTACTAAATTAGTTTGAGGGAATTTTGACATTGTGCAGTATTATAAAATGAACAATAATGAATTGACAGTCTGTTTTACATTCCATGTTTTTTGAGAACAGAAAATTAAATAGCAGAATTTGCATGCTTAAAGTTCCAATATTATAAAATGACGCAATATCAAGAACAAAGTACATTCAAGCAGTAAAAATCACAGGATCTGGAACTTTTGTAATTCTTGTGTCCAGTTGGTCTGCTGAAGTTATATACTGTATTTCATGAATGGAATTTCATTTAGGGCGATTGGACCCCCTTCCCCCAAGATTCTTAATCTTTATTCATTGTAAAATGGGTTGGCAGATAGAATTCAATACAGAAAATGTTAGGTATGTATTTGGGGAGGGCAAACAAAGCTAGGGAACACAGAATAAATGGGAGGATATTGGGAGGGCTGAATGTCCACAGGTCCCTGAAGGTGGTAAGACAGATGGATAAGGTGGTAAATAAACAACATGGAATTGTTGAATGATGTGTAGAATGCAAAAGCAGGGATGTAATAATGGAACTATGTAAAATGCTAATTAAATCACAGCTGGAGTTTATGTACAGTTCTGGTCACCACATTGCAGAAAGGACATAATTACTTGGAGAAAATACAGAGGAGATTTACAGGAATGTTGCCAAGGCTTGAAAACAGCAGTTCTAAGGAAAAAATGGATAGGCTGGGTTGTTTTCCTTCAAACTGAGGAGGCCGAGGGGTAGCTCATAGGAGGTCTACAAAATTGTGTGAGCCTAGATTGAGTAGACATGAATGCTCTGTTTCTCTAGTGGAGAAGTCAGTTACAGGGGACACAGATTTAAGGTGATTGGTAGAAGGATTAGAAGGGACAATAGGAAAAACTACTTCAGTGGTGGGTGTTTGGAAGTTACTGTCTGGTTTAATGGTGGACGCAAAAACCCTCAACTCATTTAAAAAGTGCAGTATCTGCACCTGAAGTTCTGTAACATGCAAGGTTATGGACCAGGTACTGGAAGGTGAGATTAGAATGGGTAGCTCTTTTTTCTTTGACTGGCATAGATGCAATGGGCTGAGTGGCTTACTCTGTGCTGTAACTTTTCTATGGTTATTGGGATTGCTTTTGAACTGTTGGCATTTAGTAGTTTTATGTTGAAGAACACTTAACAAAACGTCTTTGCTGGAAGCAGTGTTATTTAAACATTTGTACAAACCATCTGTGACTATGTGTTGAAGGTTTAAATTATTTATATCAATTGATTAAAAGCTAGTTTGTTTTCCGTGCTTTGCTATCATTGTTACTTAACATTCTGCTTGTA
This sequence comes from Carcharhinus amblyrhynchos, assembly GCF_965287045.1. Taxonomy (NCBI): domain Eukaryota; kingdom Metazoa; phylum Chordata; class Chondrichthyes; order Carcharhiniformes; family Carcharhinidae; genus Carcharhinus; species Carcharhinus amblyrhynchos. The sequence continues at coordinate 14,568,904 of NC_137339.1, forward strand.
AGTCAGTAAAGTGCCTGCTTCAGAATCTGGACCAGGTTGCCTTTTTTTTAAAAAGATACAATGAAAAAGCTTGTGACACGCCCAGTTTTAGATGAATCTATTAACTTTTCTAGAAACATTAAATGTTGTCCATTCCCTTTCAGGAAAACCTTGAAATTTTGTGTTGACGATGTAGTATCACCAGGTACAGGCTTCAGCTCTCCCTCATTGTCCCCAGTCTTCTCCCCATCACCCCACGCCGAAGTTATTTTAATATATAGTTATCGTGTTGAAATGATCTTGTATTCTGCCCTTGGAGTGCACCCTAATCCCAACTTCCGTCAGTTGTTTCCAGCTACACAAACCTATTGTTTTAACTTTCCATAATAAGCATTCTTGTTGTCTCCTTAAAACTACGAATTTGATGTTGAATTGCAGCCAATTTTATATTGTGCCCAGAATCATTACGCTTTGTCTCATATAGCAGCCAGAAAGGAGACATTCATGTGATTTGCCTGGACAAGATTCAAATTCACATTCTACAGATGGAAGAAAAATGTTGCAAACAAGGATATATTTAGTAACTACATATATATAATAGATATATATTGTATACATTTATAGTTACTAAAATAAGATTTTGTTGTGAATTTTACAAAAACAAAATGTTTGCGAAACAGTATGTTTAGTAGATTTATTTTCATCTGCAGTAGCATTATTTATTAATGTGACACACGTGCAGGGAGTGGGGGTTGCTGGATAGGATAAATAAACATGACCAGATTTTACATCTGTTTGTAAATTAAACAAAATTGGAATATGTTTAATTTTTGTTAGCTTTGGACTTGTTGTAGAATGTTCTTGTCATATGATAGAATTTACCCGAGCAATAGTGTACTCCGAAAAGCTTAGACACCTTCAAAGTTTTTACTCAGAATCAAATTTAATGAATATATTATATGAAGTTCCTAAGTTTAGTTTTTGGTGTGTCTGCTGAAGGCCGCAGAATTTGTTGGTATTGTAAATTGACAGATCTCATTGAACTTCCAGGAATAGTAGAATTACGCTAGATTATTAGTCCTGATATTTAATCAAATTGACTGTTTTTACATTGGGTAACTTCTGATTATGAATGCTTCTGTGTCAGGGAGTTTATGGTGGTTTAAATCTTTTTCTTTTTCATGACCATGTGCTGAAAAGCATTCAAAAAAATCCAGCAGCTCACAATATATGATTTGTGTTTTGGATATTGTTAAGAAAACACATTGCAGAAAAGGCTCTTAAGATTTTTTATAGTCATTTCATGTTCTGAATAATAGCACAATTAAATTTACTTCTCATCTCTTAATTTCCAGATTTCCTAAAGCTATAGTTCATCAATTTTAAATAATCATCAATGACTGACAAAATACTACTGAAAAATTGGGAAAAGCATAATATTCAGAAGTTTGACATTTGTAGGTTGAATTATGCTAATTTGTTAGTTTGCATATCTTGGTCAATATCCAGTTCACTATTTTCCACTGTGTTTAGAAATACCTCTAACAAAAAATAAACCTAAAAGTTGTGCTTTTAAAATTAAAAAAAATGCTAGTTTAAAGGTCATAAAATTCATATACAACATTATTGTTGTTGATGAATTCAGCATGCTGCCACGTACTTGTGTCTTATAGTGGAACTATCAGCAGTAAGATGTGATCGTCTTCAGTTGAGTTGGAACATTATTCAAGCTCAGTAAAAATATGTGAAAGTGCATCAAATAGCTACTTGTCCATGGTGGATTTTATTCTTTTTTGACCACACCAATGAAATTCAGTGAAGAAATTTTGTATTTCAGTTTAATCTTTCCAGATACTATTATCAAATTTGTCAAATGGTTTTATTCATCATTGTTTTAATTGTGGTAGTTGTTAGCAAGGCTAAGATTTATTACCCATCCAAATTGTTCCTGCAAAGATGGTGGTGGGTCACTTTTACAACTTGAGAGATAGTTTCAGTGTGTACTTGAGAATCAACCGCATTGTGCAACTCCAGATCTGCACTGTGGGCCAAATCAGGTTAGGACAATAGATTACCTTCTCTAAAGAACATTAGTGAATCAAGTGGGTTTTATGACAAATCATAGGGTAACATGGTCACCATTGCTGATGCTAGTGCTTTGTTCCAGGTTTATTTAATTAACTGAATTTAAATCCCCCAGCTATATTTGAACTCTCAACTTTGAAGATTTAGTCCATTACTCGTCCAGTAACATATCACTATGCCTTCATTCCCTAATCAGTTGCCCAATGAATGCTTTAATTTGGTAATATTAGAATTGTCAAGAAAAATACAAAAAATATTACTTGTTATCTTCCCTCCTGTTCAACGGTATGGTTCCTTGCTGAGTTAATATTACAGACTCTCTTTCTCCCTCATACTTAATTGTGGTAGCTGTTATTCATACATGAGGCTTGAAAGAGAAGTCTTGCCTAATGTAATTAACTTTTATAATGTGAAGAAATGTCACAGCCAACTATCTAAATCAGGGTTTCCCAAACTTTTCCAGCCATAGAGCTCATTTGACCTCAGTACTGAAAGATGCCTGAGAAATATCTTTATTATATTGAAGAATTAAACCAGAAAAGATAGGTACAAATATGTAGAAACAAACAAGTTTGAGTCTTAATTTTGTTACCTTTCATGGCAGCATTCAGTCTCTTACACTCCCCCTCACAGCCACGCTCACCCTCGCCCTCAGAAACCCACTTTCACTTTCGCCTACTCATTCTCTCCTTGGGTTTCCCTGGTCATGCTCTTTGCGGGGGTGTTGTTGGAGTGATAGGAAAACATCTACAGGGCAACGGAAATCAGTTTGGAACCTCTGATCTAAATTATTTATTTTCAATTGCTTAGCAATGTTTATTTTTGGGGGCAGGGCGATGAGGGTAGTTTTATATTATGTGAAGTAAGTGAAGCAATTTTGAGTGTTTGAACATGGTGTGGTTGGAATGTAGTTATGGGCTCAAGCCAGAATTTGTGAAGCTTTTGACGCACCTATAACCTTTCATTAAAAGGCAAAAGAAATAAAGGTGTGGTTTACCGAAGGCTGACGTGGATCAACATAAAATCAGATTTACTAATGGTGATGTTTATTTTTTAAAATTTATTATGAAGTTGTGATTACAAGGAAACATTGAGAATATTTACCTGCATCTATTATTAAAACAACTACTTGAATTTGTGTAGCGCCATTAACATTGGAAAACGAGGGAATGCTGACGAAGTTTGACACTTGAGTTACAGGTGATATTAGGGCTGGTGACCAAAAGCTTGAATAAAACTTTCAAAAGTATGCATCTGTGATGGTGTATCCTAGAACTTGGACTTTCAAACATTTTATTTCAGGCTACCCTTCTCTAATTTGTTCTATGGGATGTGGGCATCACTGGCTAGGCTATCGTTTATTGCCCATCCCTAATTGCCCTAGGGATGGTGAGCTGCTGTCTTGAACTGCTGCAGTCCTGGAGGTGTAGGTATATCTACAATGCTTTTAGGGAGAGAATTCCAGTATTTTGACCCAGTGACAGTGAAAGAACAGTGATATATTTCCAAATCAGAATGGTGAGTGACTCGGAGGGAAACCTCCAGACGATGATGTTCTTGGGCATCTGCGGCGCCTATCCTTCTAAATTGTAGTGGTCGTGAGTTTGGAAAGTGCTGCCTAAGAAATCTTGGCGAGTTCTTGCAATACATCCTGTAGATAGCACACATGGCTGCTACTGTTTTGTTGGTGGTGAAGTGATTGGATATTTATGGAGGGATAGCAATTAAATGGGCTGCTTTGTCCTGGATAGTGTTGAGCTTCTTGAGTGTTGTTGGAGCTCCGCCCATCTAGGTAAGTGGAGAGTATTTCATTACACTCTTGATTTGTGCCTTGTGATAACAGACAGGCTTTGGAGGTCAGAGGATTAGTTAGTCATCACAGAATTCCTAGCTTTTGACCAGCTCTTGTAGTCACAGTATTTATATGGATAATTCAGTTCAGTTTCTGGTTAATGGTAACCCTCCAGAATGTTGATTTTGATTTATCATTGTCACATTAATATACAGTGAAAAGTATTGTTTCTTGTGTGCTATGGAGACAAAGCATACCGTTCATAGAGAAGGAAATGAGAGAGTGCAGAATGTAGTGTTACAGTCATAGCAAGGGTGTAAAGAAGATCAACTTAATGCAAGTCCATTCAAAAGTCTGACAGCAGTAGGGAAGAAGCTGTTCTTGAGTTGGTTGGTACGTGACCTCAGACTTTTGTATCCTTTTCCCAAAGGAAGAAGGTGGAAGTGAGAATGCCCAATGTGTGTGGGGTCCTTAATTATACTCGCTGCTTTGCCGAGGCAGCGGGAAGTGTAGACAGAGTCCGTGAATGGGAGGCTGATTTGCATGATGGATTGGGCTACATTCATGACCTTTTGTAGTTCCTTGTGGCCTTGGGCAGAGCAGGAGCCATATCAAGCTATGATACAATCAGAAAGAATGCTTTCTATGGTGCATTTGTAAAAGTTGGTGAGAATCGTAGCTGATATGCCAAATTTCCTTTAGTCTTCTGAGAAAGTAGAGGTGTTGGTGGGTTTTCGTAACTATAGTGTTGGCATGGGGGGACCAGAACAGGTTGTTGGTGATCTGGATACCTAAAAACTTGTCGGTTTATGGAGTTCGGCAATGGTAATGCCATTGAATGTCAAGAGGCGATGGTTCGATCCTCTCTCGTTGGAAAAGGTCATTGCCCGGCACTTCTGTGGCGTGAATATTACTTCCACTTGTCAGCCCAAGCCTGGGTATTCTCCAGGTCTAGTTGCATTTTGACATGGCTTCTCGGACGCTGAAGCAGTTTGTGAATGGTGCTGAATGTTATGCAGTCATCTGTGAACATCCCCACTTCTGATTTTATGATGGAAGAAGGGTCATTGATAAAGTAGGTGAAGATGGTGTCCAAGGCCCAACTACCCTGAGGAACTCTTGCACTGATGTCCTGGGGCTGAAATGATTGACTTCCAACCACCACAAGCCTCTTACTTTATGCCAGGTATGACTCCAACCAATGGAGAGTTTTCCACCTGATTCCCATTGGTTCTAATTTTTCTCAAGGACAACCCATTGGGTTGTAAAAATCCACAGGTCCCCTGTAAAATGGTACAAGTATTTTTCTGTATATAAAAAAAATTGTATAATTAAACACTAGATTTGTTTTACTTGATAAATTTGTTGCCGCTCTTGAGTGCTACATTGTGACATGGGTATCGGATCTGTGTTTGGATGACAATTTTGACACAGATCACAGCTGTGAATTACCTTGTGAGCGGTGAAGCTCAGTTACCAAACATTGGCTCAATTGTAGCTCCTTCTCATTCGTCTTTCTCCACCTCAAGAAACAGATTAAAATGATGATGGAGTTGGAAGGTGCAGCTTCTAATTTATCTTTTAATAAATGTTTGCTAGACTCAGTATGTAATTGCACTCTGACTTGTCATCAATTAACTTCATAAGAAATTAAATTCTAGTTTCTGCTCAGTATTTCAATAAGGAAAAAAATCATAATTTTAACGATATTCAAATTGCGTAACTTTTTAATTGACTTGTTGACTAGCAGTGTTAAGTCTTGATTTCAGTTTGGTAATATATTGATTTTGCTTTTTGTTTTAGGTATTTTGTGAACATCTAGGAAACCATAGGAAAAAAGGATCAAGAAACCAAATACATTACTGTCCAAGGAGAACAATGTGCTAAAGTGCCTTCATTGGGGGGAAGAAAAGTATTTTAATTTATTTTCAAAGGGAGGATGAATAGTGAAGAAGAGTTTTATGATGCTGTTACAGGCAAGTATCTGACTGGCTTTTAACATTTATATCTTATATTGGTATTTATTTCTAATGCAGTGAATGAATAGTCAAAGCTGCCGAAAGCTGTTTTTACCTTTGTTTCTGGTGATTTGACATTCACATGCCATTCCTTTTTGGAGATGTTAGCACAGTGAAAAGTATTGTTTCTTGTGCGCTATGGAGACAAAGCATACCGTTCATAGAGAAGGAAATGAGAGAGTGCAGAATGTAGTGTTACAGTCATAGCAAGGGTGTAAAGAAGATCAACTTAATGCAAGTCCATACAAACTTAAGAACAACTTCAGAAGACATCGGCTTGCACCTAGTCAAATATATGTTCCTGATCAGCTGGTTCACAACAGCTGAGAAATAAATCTATGCCCATTTCACCCTAAACTACAGATACATAATGGGCCAATATCAAGATCTCAAAAACTTTCAGTAATTCAGTCATGTTGAAGAATCCCTGTGTCTTCACTAAAAATGTTCAGATTTATTTTCAAAGCAGTAGCTTAATTTTAACAAGTTTCCTTGAAGGTTAAGACTAATGTGAAGAAAATGTATTTTTATGATCCGTCCTAGTGATGTAATTTATACGGAAGAAAGGCAAATAGCCTAGACAACCAATTACCTGGCTTTTTCACATGGATTTCCTTTAGTTCATTATAATTTATCCTACAGGATTAATTAATGATCTCAGAGTGAAGGCAGCCCTAGATAACAGCAACCACAATGTGGGGTTGAATATTACATCCAGTTTCAAAAGGAAAAGAGTGGGTTTAATACTAATATTTTAAATTTAAATAAGGGCAACAGTTTGGACATGAAAGCTGAGCTAGTAGAAGTGAACAGGCCAGGGCATACATCAATAGAGAAGCAATGGCAGACATTTGTGGAGATATTTCAGAATACTTGATAAGCACATTCTTACTATGAAGAAAAATTCTAAGGGGAGGACCCACCATACCTGGCTAACCCAAGAAGTTGAGGGAAGCATCAAACGTGAGGAAAAGGCATACAACAATGTAAAGTTAAGTGACAGGTCAGATGATTGGTCAGATTGTAAAGAACATCAAAAGATGACTAAAAGGTTAATGAGGAGAAATAAATTAGAGATAAATTAGAATCTAACTGGGGACATAAAATCAGATAGCAAGAGTTTCTGCAGGTAGTTAATAGTAAATAATAAGGAAATGGCAGATGAAATGAACAAGTCTTTTGCTTCTGTTTTTGTTGTAGAAGATAGAAAAATATTCCAAAAATAGCTATAAATCAGGAGGTGGAAGGGAGATAGGAACAGTGATTACAGTCATCAGGGAGATGGTACTGAACAAATTGATGGAGCTATGAGCTGATTGGTCTCCAAGTTCTGACAGACCTCGTCCATACAAGAGCTGGCGAATGAGGCATTGGTGTTAATTTTCTGAGACTTGCTATATTCTGGAAAGATCTAATGGACTGGAATGTAACAAATATAAAATCCCTCTATGAACGGATCCCTCATTTTTATGCAGGAAACTTGGCCAGTTGGCTTGATGTCTCCTGTGGGGAAGATATTAGAAATCGTCAGTAAGGAGATTATAGGTAGACAGTGAGATAAATTCAAGGTAATTGGGAAGACTAAGATAGTTTTGTGAAAGGGAAATCGTGTTTAGACAATTTATTGAAGCCCTTTGAAGGGGTAATATGCACTGTATTTAAAAGGGATCTGTAGACATACTATACTTTGATTTCCAGTAGCATCTGATAAAATGCCACATTAAAGATTATTGTGTAAAATAAAAGCTCATGGTGAGAAAGGTAACAAATTAACATGGATGGATGATGGCTTGGTAGCAGGTTAGAGTATGTGTAATTAGATCTTTGATTGGCAGGATGGAATAATGAATGGAATCCACAGGGGCCTTTGCTTGGGCCTCAACATCTTACAATTTATATCAATGACTTAAATGAGGAGAGTGGAGGCATGCTAGCTACATTTGTAGATGATACTCAGATAGGAAAATATGTGAAGAGGACAAAAGGAGGTTGTAGATGGATAGGTTGTGATTGGGCACAAATCTGGCAGATGGAATAAGATGTGGGAAAATGTGAAGTTGTTTACTTTGGCAGGAAGAATAAAAAAAGTAGAATTTTACTTTAACGGGGAATGTCTGCAGAATTCCAAGGTGCAGAGGAATCTAGGTGTTCTTGTGCATGAGTCACAAAATGTTAGAATGTATACAGCAAGTAATTAAGAAGGCTAATGGAAAACTAACTTTTAGTATGAGAAGAATCGGACATGAAAGTAAGGATGTGTTTTTTCAGTTATTTGATTTATTATTGTCAAAGGTATACAGTGAAAAGTAGTCTTCCTTGTGTGATGTACAGACAAAGCATATCACACAGAGAAGGAAAAGAGAGAATGCAGAATGTAGCTAGGGTGTAGAAAAAGATCAACTTAATACAAGGTAGGTCCATTCAAAAGTCTGATGGCAGCAGGGAAGAAGCTGTTCTTGAGTCGGTTGGTATGTGTCTCAGACTTTTGTATCTTTTTCCTGATGGAAGAGAGTATATTCAGGGTGAGAGGGAATATCTTTATGCAGGGCATTAGCTAGACCACATCTTGAATACTATGTGCAGTTTTGGTCTCATTATTTAAAGAAGGATGCAAATATATTAGAGACTGTTTTGAGGAGGTTTACCAGATTGATATCTGGACTGATCAGGTTGTCTTATAAGGAAATGTCACATAGACTTGATTATACTGTAGTTTAGAAGACTGATAATAAAGAACAGTACAGGGATAAGCCCTCTAAGCCTGTGCTGATCACATTGGCCTATCTAAACCAACCACTTATCTCTCTCTTCCTTGTCTGTTCATGTCAGTCCAAATAAGTCTTAATTGTCGCTAATGTATCTACCTCAGCCACCTCACTTGCAGCGCATTCCAGGCTCCCACCATGCTCTGTGTATAAAAAAAAAACTTCCGCACATCTCCACTGAACCTTTCCCCCTTTATCTTGAACTTGTGCCCCCCTTGTATTGGTTATTTCTACCCTGGGAAAAAGCTTCCAACTATTCACTCTATCCAAACCCCTCATAATTTTATAAACTTCTATTGGGTTACCCCTCAGCCTCCATCTTTTCAGGGAGAACAATCACAGTTTATTCAATCTCTCCTCATAGCTAATACACTCCATACCAGGCAACATCCTGGTAAAACTTTTTTGTACTCTCTCCAGGGCCTATGTGTCCGTCTGGTAGTGTGACCAGAATTGGGCACAGTATTCCAAATGTGGCCTAACCAACATGTTGTGTAATTGTAACATAATTTGCCAACTTTTGTACTCGATGCCCTATCTGATGAAGGCAAGCATACCATAGGCTTTCTTCACCACCTTTTCCAGCTGTGTTGCCACTCTCAAAGATCTGTGGACCTGTACTCCCAGATCTCTGTGTGTCTTATACTCCTGATGGTTCTGCCATTTGTTTTTTTGCTCCCACCTGAAATGGATCTACCAAAATGCATCACCTCATGTTTGTCCAGATTAAATTCCATCTGCCATTTCTCTGCCAAATTTTCCAGCCTGTCTATATCCTGTGGTATTCTGTGACAATCTTCATCATTATCCGCAACTCTGCCAATCTTGGTATCATCTGCAAACTTGCTAATCAGATCAGCTATATGTTTTCTCCCAAGTCATTTATATATATATATATATTATGAACAGCAGAGGTCCCAGCACTATTTCCTGTGGAATACCACTAATTACAGACTTCCATTCAGAAAAATGTCCTTCCACCACTACTCTGTCTTCTATGGCCGTGCCACTTCTGAATCCATCTAGCTAGTTCACCCCTGATCCCGTTAGATCTAATCTTTGCACCAGTCTGCCATGAGCGACCTTGTCAAATACCTTACTAAAGTCCATGTAGACAACATCCACACCCCTTCCCTCGTCCATCATTTTTGTCACCTCCTCAAAAAAACTCAGTTAAATTAGTGAGACATGACTTCCCTTGTACAAAACCATGCTGTCTGTCCCTAACAAAACCATTCAGTTCCTATCTCTAAGAACCTCTAAGTGATTGTATAGCTTAATTGAAGTATACCAGATCCTGAAGGGTCTTGATATGGTGAACATGGTGAAACATTGTGTGCTGTTTTGGGTGAATGCAGAACTTGGATGCACTATTTAAAATCAGAGGTTACCTTTTTAGAACAAAGATGAGAAATATTTTCTGAGGGTTGTGCGACTTCCGAACTCTGTCTCAAGATGGTGGACACAGTAAGAAGTCTCACATTACCAGGTTAAAGTCCAACAGGTGTATTTGGTAGCAAACGCCACTAGCTGTCAGAGCGCTGCTCCTTCGAGACATATAAGATAATGAAAGGGATGGATAGGATAGAGTTAGAGAGGTTCTTCCCGCTTAGAAGGGATAGCAGGACTAGAGGGCACAGCTTCAAGATAAGGGAGGGGGGGCAGTTTAGATTGGAGTTGAGGAGGAACTTCTTCACTCAAAGGGTGGTGAATCTCTGGAATTCTCTGCCCGTTGAAGTGGTGGAGGCTGCCTCGCTAAATATACTTAAGTCACGGTTAGATAGGTTTTTGACAGACAAGGGAATTAAGGGTTATGGGGAGAGAGCGGGAAAGTGGAACTGATCCACTTCAGATCAGCCATGATCTTGTTGAATGGCGGGGCAGGCTCGAAGGGCTAGATGGCCTACTCCTGCTCCTATTATGTTCTAATGTCACCTGAGTAGGAGATCTGTTCACGAACGGAGTATATAAAGACACAAACCCAATTTACAGCATAATGATTGGAATGTGAGTCTTTACAGTTAATCAAGTCTTAAAGGTAAAGACAATTGTAAGTGGAGAGGACATTAAGCACAGGTTAAAGAGATGTGTATTGTCTCCAGACAGGACAGTTAGTGAGATTTTGCAAGGCCAGGCAAGTCGTGGAGGTTACAGATAGTGTGACATGAACCCTACATCCTGGTTGAGGCCGTCCTCATGTGTGAAACTTGGTTATCACTCTCTGCTCAGCGATTCTGCACTGCCATGTGTCGTGAAGGCTGCCTTGGAGAACGCTTACCTGAAGGTCAGAGGCCAAATGCCTGTGACCACTGAAGTGTTCCCCAACAGGAAGAGAACAGTCGTCTTGCCCGGTGATTGTCGAACAGTGTTCATTCGTAGCATTTGCATAGACTCCCCAATGTACCATACCTCAGGACGTGCCAGATCATTGACACGGATGCCATCATCTCACGTGAGAACACCATCCACCAGGTACACGGTACATACTCTTGCAACTCAGCCAATGTTGTCTAACTGATATGCTGCAGGAAAGGATGTCCCAAGGCATGGTACGTTGGGGAGACCATGCAGATGCTATGACAATGGATGAATGAACATTGTTCGACAATCACCAGGCAAGACTGTTTTCTCCCTGTTGGGGAACACTTCAGCGGTCACGGGCATTCGGCCTCTGATCTTCAGATAAGCGTTCTCCAAGGCAGCCTTCACAATACACAACAGCACAGAGTCACTGAGGAGAGACTGATAGCCAAGTTCCACGCACATGAGGATGGCCTCAACTAGGATCTGGGGTTCATGTCACATTATCTGTAACCCCCTGGACTTGCGAAATCTCACTAACTGTTCTGTCTGGAGACAATACATACCTCTTTAATCTGTGTTTAATATTCTCTCCACTCACATTGTCTGTACCTTTTAAGACTTGATTAGCTGTAAAGACTCGCATTCCAATCATTATGCTGTAAATTGAGTTTGTGTCTTTATATGTCCTGTTTGTGAACAGATCTCCCACTCACCTGATGAAGAAGCAGCTCTCCGAAAGCTAGTGGCATTTGCTATCAAATAAACCTGTTGGACTTTAACCTGGTGTTGTGAGACTTTTGTGTTTATCCCAGTCCAACGCCGGCATCTCCACATCAAAGTGGTGGAGTCAGAGATCGTGAATGTTTTTAAGGTGGAGGTAGATTGATTCTAATTAGGCAAGAGAATTAACGGTTATCGGGAGTAGTTGGGAATGGAGAACTTGAAGCACATAGATCTTATCAAATAGAAAAGAGGCTTGAGGGGCTGAATGGCCTACTTCTGCTCCTATTTCATATGTTTCTATGTACACATTTAGTAATTTTCTTCTAGCACACCCTTGTTTTTGGATTTTACAGTCATGAAATCTTTTAGCAAAGTTTTTTTTTTGCTGCATAAACAACTTCCTCTGTCAAAAAGAAACAAGCAATCCTTGTTGATGCAAAACTTGTAGAAAAAAGGGGCAAAAATTCATTTTTTCTTGTTGAATGATAGGGTTATCCTCGTAGGTAAAGGATGAAGAACTGTCAGTTGAGTTTTTGTATTCATTTGCTAACATCTAGCTTATAAAGTAAAACACAAAATTAATTATCTATGTTATTACTTAATATAGGATTTGAATCGGATGATTCTGAAACTAGAATGGGTCCAATGGTGTCGGGTGATTCGTTGAGTTTTTCCAATAAAAATGGAAGCAATACATCTGTACAGAATGTTCACAACCGGGAACCAACCCAAGAAAATGGAATTAAAAAACATAGGTGAGTTTGGTTGATGGTATGTCAAGTTTTGTATAGTGTAGGGCCTAGGTGAATACTGCAAACTTTCAGAATTTGAAATGATGTAGGAGCAGGGTAGTTTGGCTGAATAACTTTTTTTTCCTATTCCTATAGTGCAGTATTTCCTTCTGGCCAGACTTTATCAACTGCTTTTATTTGTGAATTCTGTAATTGGAAAAAAAGGTATTGCTGTATGTTACCTTGAGTGTAAAATGTTTGGGCCCTTTTGAGCCCTGAAATTTTGCATCAGTCCACATTTACTTTTTTTCTTACAGAACTGCTTTACCAGCTCCAATGTTTAGTAGAAATCAATTAAGTCTGTGGAGCATTTTAAAAAAGTGCATTGGATTGGTGAGTGCATATTTCTTAACTGATTTAAATTGACTTAATGAATGTTGTAATACCAATGATCTTCCTAACTTTAAAATTATTCTTGATTGTTATTGATGTAAGTATGGCTGTTGCAGTTGAAGGAACCAATTATACATTTTAACAATCCATCAATGTTTGGTCATACCATCCATCTTCAACACCTTCGTTATCTAATTGAGTGGGACTATCTTTGCTTGGTTCTGCTGAATCATCTTCAACAATGGCTTCTCTATAATTTCACACCATTACCTCATGAAACCTCCTTGAACTTATCGTTGGTTGCTCTTTTCTTCCTCATCTACTTGCAACCCCTTGGTGTCTTCATCCAAAGACATGGGTCAGATTTCACATGGAAGTGGGTAATGCCAGTGTACATCAATCTTCCATCTCTTTTAAATCTTCCAATGCCTATGTATCACCATTTGTCAAACATCCAGTACATGCCATGCTTTCCTTCTATTAAACATTGGAAGAACCAGAAATATATCCACCATGACAAACTTCACACCTCTCTAACACTTCTGAGGCTCACATTGATCAATGTTTCTAATATGTTTTGTCTATTCCAGACCTTGACTATTCCAATGCTTCTTATTGGCCTTCAATTTTTCACCTTCTAATAAAGTCAGCTCATCCTGTTGCCCCCATTCTGAGCTGTGTTCGTCCGCTTGACCAGCAACGTAGTACTCAATTACCTACATCTGTTTTCAAGCTTACAACTTAACTTAGCTTCATATTCACCTCTTGTGTCTGCAATCTGTGTCAACCCTATAGCCTTCTGAAAACTCTGCTCCTGGGCATGCCTTTCACTCCCTTAACCTCATGGTCACAATAACTTAATTTGCTAAACTCAAACTCTATCCCTAAATCTCTCCAGTTCTGAATCCTGTTTTAAGACCATTCTTAAAACCAACCCCTTTGACCAATGTTTTGCTACTTCTTTAGTTCAGTGTCAATTTTGTTTGTTTGTATTCCAGTGTAATGTCTTGGGATGTTTTCCTACATTAAGAGTGCATTATTATTTCAAATTGTCGCCATTTAGAAATAAGGATAGAAGGACTTCCTGCAAACTTTGGGAGCACAATGTCCTAATTGAGCTAGCAAGACTGGTAGCGTTATTCCTGAGGTGGCATCCTAATCTGTTGTCTCCGAGCTTGTGATCCTATTAAAGATAGTGGACTGAGTTCCCAGTGCTGCTGGCTCTACCAGAGAGTTGACAGCTCTAGAGGTTTGGTGTCCCCACCCAGAGAGGTATATGCTGCTGAGGCAGGTAGGAGACTTGGCGGCACCTAAGAGGTTAAAATTAAGCATATTAATCAGAGCGAAGGTAGCCAATCTGCTGCTTGATTTGGAGTGGAAATCCCGCAGGTTAGTTTGACAGAGTCACCTATCCTGCCCACTAACTCCTTTTAGGAAGAAGGAATCTCCAGTTTTGAATGTTACCACCTCTTGGCCCTAGACTGCTGCAGGGAGGGCACCTCCATTAAGCTGGTGGCCTTGGCACATGGTGGGGGTCGGTTGCCCAAGCAGCAAAATCACCCTTAATGAGGCCTTAATTATGTAAATTGACTACCTGCCTAACCCTGGGAATGTTCCCTGGCAGCTGGAATGCATCAAAGAGTTGTCGCAAAGCTGCTTCCTGCTACTTTCCCAGCCCTTTCCACTCCTCCAAGCACACTGGCTGCAGAGGTGGGAAAATTCAACGCATTGTGTCTAATTTAAAAATTGTCATTTAACAATGCTTTCATGTTTTGTCTTTTAGGAGTTATCAAAAATTACTATGCCCATTTTATTCAATGAACCTTTGAGCTTTCTGCAACGAATTACAGAATACATGGAACACACGTACCTCATTCACAAGGCTTCTATGCTTTCTGATTCGATAGAGAGACTGCAGGTGAGAATGCTTGAGATAGGTCCAGCTGAAAATATCTCCAAGCTTCAGGTTTATTGAGCTTTGCCTTTTGTAGTGGTCATGGTTGAAAGTAGAAATAATGATGTTTTAAGTGCGTAATTCGGTGATGAAGGCAATGACTTGATTCGATTATTATTGTCCCGTGTATTAGGATACAGTGAAAAGTATTATTTCTTGTGCGGCGATATGGACAAAACATACCATTTATAGAGTACTAGGGGGGAAAGGAAAGGCGAGAATGCAGAATATAGTGTTACAGTCATAGCTAAGTTGTAGAGAAAGATCAAATTAATATATGGTAGGCCTATTCAAAAATCTAATGGGTAGCAGGGAGGAAGCTGTTCTTGATTCAGTTGGTACATGACCTCAGACTTTTGTACCTTCTTCCCGAGGGAGAAGTGAGAGAGAGTATGTCTAGGGTGCATGGGATCCTTGATTATACTTTTCCACAGCAGCAGGAAATGTAGACTTAGTCTGCGGATGGGAGGCTGGTTTGCCTGATGGACTGGGCTCTGTTCACAACCCTTGTAGTTTCTTGCGGTCTTGGTCAGAGCAGGAGCCAGACGAAGCTGAGATACATCTGGACAGGTGCTTTCTATGGTTCGTCTGTATATATTGGTGAGAGTCCAAATCAATATCTATTTAATATATCTATTAAATAAATATAAAATGCAGGGAAATTGTTCTTGCTGAATTAACTGACCCCCATAGCAACCAATCTTTTGGTTGCATTGGGAAAACTTACAATTTTAACTCTTCAGTTCACTAAATGAGTTGTTTGGAATTTTCATAAGCACTACTTTAAATTTCAAAGCATTCCTGTCTTTATCTCTCTTTGTTCCTGCCACAGACTGTTGCTGCGTTTGCAGTTTCTGCTGTAGCATCACAGTGGGAAAGGACTGGAAAGCCGTTTAACCCACTACTTGGTGAAACCTATGAACTTAGAAGGTGAGATACAAGTTGCAAGATTTCACATAAATAACGTCTACTAGCACTAGTTAAATTGGTTTTTTTGAAAGATGTATAATTGGTACATTTAGGGAATTGCTACCAATGTAGTAAATTTATAGCCCCAGGACGCAATTAGAAGAAACTGTTTTAATAAAAGTTAACTCATTCAGTACCTTTTTGAAATAATGCCAGTAAATATTAGTAATGCTAGTAAATATTTTCAGGGATGGGTGGGGCTCAGCATTGGTTTTTACCATCAGGATTGACATTTGCTGAACTCAGAGTTTTTTGAGATTTAATATTAATGGAATATATCCTTGAGCATGTTCTTCTGTAATTTTCTTTCTCCCCCAACTCATTTGATCTTGCTTGGAAGAGCACATTGTGGCAATGCTATAGTTGATTCAGGTATGAGGAAGTATGTAGGTATTGCCTGACTCCTACTGGAAATTTCTGGTTTTGTAGAGAAGATTTAAACTTTGAGATTGGAATTTTATTTGAGTGCTGATCCAATCATTTTTGTTTTGGAATTACTCTAAATTCGCAATTTGCTCTGAGTGACAGCATCTGAAAAGTAAGTGATTCAATTTGAAGGGATTTTTGGACGTCTTAAGTCAGTTGAGTTTAATTACATAGCTGCAAATAGAAACGACTGAACAATCTACAAAAAAATCTGGTGACTTAGGTCCTCTGTGCTATTATGGTTATGCTCAATTTAAACCATTTGGAAAACTTCCAGAATTTGACTTCTTTTCCTAGTGAAAACACAATGTTTAGGCTTAACGGTTTTATTTTCTTTTGACAGGGATGATCTGGGATTTAGGCTTATATCTGAACAGGTTAGCCATCACCCACCAATCAGTGCATTTTATTCAGAAGGCATTAATAAGGATTTTGTTTTCCATGGTTCTATCTATCCAAAGCTTAAATTTTGGGGAAAGAGTGTAGAAGCAGAACCACGAGGAACGATCACACTAGAACTTAAGAAGTAAGTATGTTTATATTTTTGAGAATGGAAAGCTTTGTTTACTCTTCACCCCAATCTTAATTTTGAATAATTGAATAAAATGGGGGTGACTCTCCCATCCCTCTGCGCTACTTTTGTAGCCCAGTGGGCTGTGACTCTAGCATAGGCCGTTTTATAGACTCACTGCTGGGTGCTAGTCTCCTTGTATCTCCCAGCACCAGATTTCTGGTGCTGTCAACTTATATGCAGACTCTAATTTGAATGCCATTGTAATTTGAAATCTATAAGCCCACTAGCCTTACCATCTCACCCCCTCCCCACTGCCAGGAGTGGTTCACTCCAGCAGGGTTTAGTATAGCTCCCCACTTGCAGGGAGCTGGCAGCCCAACCCTACTGGAATGAAAGTGGGGGCAATTAAGGCCCCTCAGAGGTCCTTGGGCATTGTCACCTTGACAGTGACAACCTGGGCCCCCTGGCACTGCCCAGGTAGGGCAGTTGAGTATGCCCGGACATGCTCGGGGGTCCAGCAATCGGGCCAGTGCGGGGGCTAGCACGGCCTGCGATGTGCATGTCACGGGGCTGGCCGGCAGACAGATCACTGCATGCGCAGTGACCCGTTCAGTGCTATGCTGCCAGCCTCTTCAGCGGGAATAGTCGCTGTTCTGTGGTTTCTGGAGTGACTCATGTTAGCGCACTCCACGTTTTTGGAACCCCCCCCCCCCCCCCCCCCCGAAAAAACCAGCGGGATTTACTCCAGTTTTTATGCAAATTCAACATGTCGTCTGATGGCAGCAAGGAAGAAGCTGTTTTTGAGTCGATTGGTACATGGCCTCAGATCTTTACATCTTTTTCCTGATGAAAGAAGGTGGAAGAGAGAATGTCCAGGATGCGGGAAATGTAGACAGAGTCAATGGATGGGAGGCTAGTTTGTGTGATGGTTTGGGCTACATTCATGACCTTTTGTAGTTTCTTTCAGTCTTGGGCAGAGCAGGAGCCATACCAAGCTGTGATACATCCAGAAAGAATGTTTTCTATGGTGCATCTGTAAAAGTTGGTGAGAATTGTAGCTGTCATGCCAAATTCCCTTAGTCTTCTGAGAAAGTAAAGGCTTTGGAAGGCTTTCTTAACTATAGTGTTGGCATGGGGGGACCAGGATAAGTTGTTGGTAATCTGGACACGTAAAAATTTGAAGCTCTCGACCCTTTCTACTTTGTCCCTATTAATGTAGACGGGGGCATGTTCTCCTCTACGCTTCCTGAAGTCGATGACAATCTCCTTCGTTCTGTTGACGTTGAGGGAGTGATTATTGCCGCATTAGTTCACCAGATTCTCTATCTCATTCCTGTACTCTGTCTTGTCATTGTTTGAGATCTGACCCACTACGGTGGTGTCATCAGCAAACTTAAAATTGAGTTGGAGGGGAATTTCACTACACAGTCATAGGTGTGTGAGGAGTATAGTAGGGGGCTGAGAACACATCTTTGTGGGGCACTGGTGTTGGTGTTGAGGATGATCATGGAGGAGGTGTTGTTGCCTATCCTTACTGATCGTGATCTGTGGGTTAGGATGTTCAGGATCCAGTCTCAGAGGAAGGAATCCAGGCCAAGGCCGTGGAATTTCAAGATGAGTTTTGTAGGGTTAATGGTGTTGAAGGCTGAGCTGTAATCAATAAATAGTAGTCTGACATAAGTGCTCCAGGATTGAGTGCAAAGCCAGTCTCTTTGGGTGAAGAAATTTCTCCTCCCATCAGTCTTAAAAAGTTTAAACCTTGTCCTCAAACTATGGCCCATAGTTCTGGACTACTCCAACATCTGGAACATTCTTTCTGAATCTATTATGTCTAACCCTGTTAGAATTTTATAGTTTCTATGAGATACAATCTCTCAATCTTCTAAACTCTAATGAATATAATCCTAACCAACTTGATCTCTTTTAGGACAGTCCTCCCATCCCAGGAATTAATACTCCAGGTGTGGCCTCATCCATGCCCTACACAATTTGCAGTAAAAGACCCCTATTCCTATACCCAAAACCTCTCGCTATGAAGGCCAACATACTATTTGTCACCTTTACTGCCTGCTAAAAATTCTAAATGAGCATACTGTTATGGACATTTTTGCTAAAATCACCCTATTAAGTCATTTACTGTGAATAAGTTAAAATTACATTTGGAAAAATTATCTTCTTGAAACTTTGAGAGGTTACTTTGTATCATAATTGCATGTAGTTGGAAAAGAGAAGACCACAGGCCCATATAGACAACCTTCAAAACCTCCCATCAGATTCCTTACTAGGATCGTTGATCTATTTGTTTTCTCAACAGGAATTCATCCAATCCAGGGCTGAGTGTACTTAGCTTTCAAATCAGTCTAGTAAACCTCTTTGAATATTTCTATGTTTTTCATGTATTTGATACTATTTAGGCTCCTACCCCTAATTCGTTTGTTTGTCATTCAGTATTGGTGGTTATGAATGGGTCATTTAGTATCGGTGGTTATGCTCCACAGAGCCTCCTTTTGCTCTTTTAATGCCATCAACATATTCTTCATTTATTTCTCCCTTTTATGTTTATCTAGCTTCCCTTTAAATGCACTTATGCTATTGTACAATCTAACCACTGGGTTAAAAGAAAAAGTTATCTTGAATTTATTAGTGCGTGTTTACGACACCTGTTTGTGGTTGGCCAGTCACTGGGAGCTTCTTACATCCGCCATAATCAAACACTTCCATAATTTTAAAAACCTCTTTGAGGCCACTCCTGTCGTCTTTTTTCTAGAAAATAGAGTGCCAACCTGTTCAATCTTTCCTCGGAAGGTGGCATTGCTGGGAATGAAGTGGGGCAGTTGGTCTAAAAGTGTGTGGGGAACACATGGGTAAGAGTGATTAGTAATGGAGAAGAACAAGAAACAATCTAAAGTAGAAATTCTAAATTGGAAGAAGGGTAACTTCAACAGGACGACAAAGTATCTAACCATGGTGAAATGCAACCAAAAAAAAGGGCAGGAAAATCTGCAATGAAATCTTTAAGGAGAAGGTTTTGGGTACAGGCTAGATACATCCCACAAGAGCAAAATGTTAAGGAAATTAAAGCTAAGGTTCCTTGGCTGCCGAGGAAATTGAGAATATGATGAAACAAAAAACCGGTATATGATGCATATTAGGTAAATTCTTCAAGCCAGAACAGGTCAAACACAATAAGGTGAGAGGGGAAATGAAGAGGAAAATAAAAATAGCAAAAAGATAATATGAGAAGAGAGTTAACATAAAAGGGAACCCAAAAATCTTGTCAACCTGAAAATATGTATTGATGTGTAAATATTAAGTGGGTAGTAAAAGGTATGGAGGTTACTACTGGCACAGGGAGGATTATATATGTTTGGAGATTCATGGCAAAGCTAGAGTAGTGGGTGCTTATTAAGGAAGTAAATGCTGACAAAATGTTGGTAGAAGGGGAGATGATTGACCAAATAGATGCGGTGAAAATTGATGAGCAAGATGTACTGAAAGGGTTTGGTTATGCTTAAGAGTGGATAAGTAACCTGGTGCAGATGGCTTGCATCCTAGATTGCTAAAGAAAGTGGAACTGGAGATAGTTGAAGGACTTGTCATAATCTTCTGATCCTCTCTGGATACAGGGAGGTGCAAGAGGCTTGATCAGCAGCAAATGCGATACCCCTATTCAAGAAGGGCTGTAGGGACATTCCTAGTAATTATTGGCTGGTCTGTTTAATGTCAGTGATGAATAAGGTTTTAGAAACAATAATTGGTGGGGGGAGGAGGAATTCACTAGGCACTTCGAGGGTTGAGTTAATTAAAGAGAACAAGCATGGATGGGTAAAAAGGTTAATTGTACTTTAATCTGTTTGATTTTTTTTGAAGTGACATGAAGGTTAAAATGATCTTAATCCTGTATCATTGGAGTGGTATGACTGGGGCATGTTGCATGAATATAGGTGGAGAAACTTCTAATATGCATTTTGCTCATAAATTGGCCATTTTCAGGAGTAAATAATACACGATGCATGTTCTGCAGTTATTGCACTGAACAATACATGGTTGAAATTGGTTGTTTTTTTTTTCAGGCACAATGAGGCCTATAGTTGGACAAATCCTTCATGTTGTGTACATAATGTAATAATTGGCAAACTATGGATAGAACAATATGGAACAGTAGAAATTGTGAATCACAGGTAAGTAAAATAGTGGAGTGAGCAGCAGGAGTTCAGAAATGTTAAGTCTCTTGTTCCATAATTGTTGCCTGACCTATTGGTATTTCTAGCATTTTTTTATTCCTTAGGAAGTGTTTAATTTTTTTAGTCTTGTTACAGTTGTAACTTCTTCTTCATGTACTGTCATAAGATGGTTGACTTGAACAGATAATTTTGATTTGACTGTTGTATTAAATATAAAGAATGCCTAGTAATAGTGAAATTGTAGATAGGCCAACTTTTCTTGAAATTTATAAGCAAATGAGTGCTGTTCTTACAAATGCTAATTTGAAGAAATGGTTTTGACTTAACACTGCTCCTCTTGTCTTACTCCAATCTTGGCTAAGTTGAGCTCAACAAGGTATTCTTTGTGAACAAATCTGCCGTTGATATTCTTTTGCTGTTCAAAACTTGTTCAGATTTTTCAGTGTTTTAATGGTGATAGATTGGGAAATGTTACTGTGAAAAGGGACCTGGGTGTCCTAGTACACCAGTGATTAAGAGTAAGCATTCAGGTACAGCAAACAGTCAACTGGCATATTGGCCTTTATTATAAAGGATTTGAGTACAGGAGCAAGGATGTCTTGCTGCAGCTGTACAGGCCTTAGTGAGACCATACCTGGAGTACTGTGTGCAGTTTTGGACTCCTTATCTTAGAAAGGATATATTTGCCAGAGGAGGAATGCAGCAAAGGCTCAGAAGACTGATTCCTAGGAGGACAGGATTGTCATAAAAGCAGAGAATGGGTCGACTGTGCAAGAACATAAGAGCTAGAAACAGGAGTAGGCCACCTGGCCCCTCGAGCTTGCTCCACCATTCAATAAGATCATGGCTGATCTTTTCATGGACTCTGCTCTACTTACCTGCCCTGAATTCCCTTACTGTTCAAAAATTTATCTACCCTTTCCATAAAAGCATTCAATGAGGTAGCCTCATTGCTTCACTGGGCAGGAAATTCCTCAGATTCACAACCTTTTGTGTGAAGAAGTTCTTCCTCAGCTCAGTCCTAAATCTGCTCCCTCTTATTTTGAGGCCATGCCCCCTAGTTCTAGTTTCACCTGCCAATGGAATGGAGAAGAACACGAGGAGATCTAATTGAAACACAAGATCTGACAAGACTGGACAGATTGGATATAGGAATGCTTTGTCCGCTCACTAGACGGTCGAGAAGAAGGGGGTCACAGTCTCAGGAGAAGGGATGGGCCATTTAGGACTGAGATGAGGGAAACTTCTTCACTGAAGGTGGTGAACTTGTGGAATTCTCCACCACAGAAGGCTAAGATGGTCAAAGAACTGAATATATTTAAGAAAATAAAATATAGATCCCTGGATCCTAGGTGTCAAGGGGTATGGAGAGAGCAGTGGAATATGTTGTTAAGATAGAGGATTGGCTATGATCATGTTGAATGGTGGAGCAGGTTCAAAGGGTGTATTCGTCCTATTTTCTACATTTCTATGTTTTTCCACTTTCCTGCTTGCCACCTATATCCCTTGATTCCTCGAGAGACCAAAATTCAGTTAAGTCTGCCTTAAATATTTTGAATATGCACACAATATATTGAATAGAGTATATTCACAACCCTCTGGGATAGGCGATTCCAAAGATTCGCAACCTTTTCAGTGAAGACATTTATCTCCATTTCAGTCCTAAATGATCAGCCCCCTGTCCTAAAACTGTGCTCTGTATTCTAGATTCCCCAGTCGGAGGAAACAAGATCTGTCTAACCTGTCAAACCCCTTAAAACATTTAAGAAAAGATCTTAAATGTTTTTGTGAGATCACCTCTCATTTTTGTAAACTCCAGAGAATGAAGATCCAATTTATTCAGCCCCTCATCATAGGTGACGCTCTCACCCCAGGTCCAGCTTAATCCAGGATAGTCAGCGCAGTTTTGTGAGGGGTAAGTCTTGCCTCACAAATTTGATTGAATTCTGAGGAGGTAACGATGTATGTAGACAAAGGTAGAGCAGTTGATGTCATATACATGGATTTTAGTAAGGCATTTGATAAGGTTCCCCATGCTAGGCTCATGAAGAAAGTAGGGAGGTGCGGGATAGAAGGAAATTTAGCCGATTGGATAAGTAACTAGCCCTCTTATAGAAGACAGAGGGTGGTTGTGGAGGGAAAATTTTCAGACTGGAGGCCAGTTACCAGCGGTGTAGCACAAGGATCAGCGCTGGGTCCTCTGCTATTTGTGATTTTTATCAGTGACTTGGAAAAAGGGGCTCAAGGGTGGATTAGTAGATTTGCTGATGAAACCAAGATTGGTGAAGTAGTGGATAAGGTGGAGGGCTCTTGTAGACTGCAAAGAGACATTGATGGGATGCAGAGCTGGGCCGAAAAGTGGCAGATAAAGTTTAACCCTTGTAAGTGCGAGGTGATTCATTTTGGTGGGACAAACTTGAATGCAGATTGCAGGGTTTATGGCAGGGTTCTGAGGAATGTGGAAGACTACTGGGGTTCATATCCACAGATCTCTCAAGGTTGCCACTCAAGTGGATAGAGCCATGAAGAAGGCCTATAGTGTGTTAGCGTTTAGTAACAGGGAGTTTGAGTTTAAGTTGAGCTTATGCTGCAACTATACAGGACCTTGGTGAGACGACATTTGGAATATTGTGTGCAGTTCTGGCCGCCTCACTATAAGAAGGATGTGGAAGCATTGGAGAGAATGCAGAGAAGATTTACCAGGATGCTGCCTGGTTTGGAGGGTAGGTCTTAATGAGGAAAGGTTGAGGGAGCTGGGGCTTTTCTCTTTAGAGCGGAGGAGGATGAGAGGTGACTTAATAGAAGTTTATAAGATGATGAGGGGAATAGATAGAGTGGACATTCAGAGACTATGTCCTCGGGTGGATGTAGCTGTTGCTAGGGGCCATAACTATAAGGTTCATGGTGGGAGATATAGGAGGGATGTCCGAGGTAGATTCTTTACTCAGTGGTTGGGGTGTGGAATGCACTGCTTGCCGTGATAGTGGAGTCAGACACTTTAGGAACTTTCGAGCTGTTATTGGATAGGCGCATGGAACACACCAGAATGATAGAGAGTGGGATAGCTTGATCTTGGGTTCTGTCATAGCCCGGCACAACATCGAGAGCTGAAGGGCCTGTACTGTGCTATACTGTTCTATGTTCCATGTCCAATCCAGTGAACGTTTAGAATGCTGCATTCAATATATTTCCTTAAAAATTGAGAGCATAATTGCATACTGTATTCCAGGTGTGGTCTCCTCAAAGTCTTGGACATTGCAGCAGGACTTCTTTCTCCCTTACAGTAAAGGCCCACATGCCATTTAGTTCCTTAATTGCTTGCTCTACCTGCACGTCCTTTAGAGAAGGAAATCTACCGTCCTTGCCTGGTCTGATCCGCATGTGACACCAGCAATGTGGTTGATTCACAACTGCCCTCTGAAATGGTCTAGCAAGCCACTCAGTTGAGCAATTAGGATTGGGTAATAAATGCTGGCCAGCCAGTGACTCCCCTGGCCCATGAATGAGTTAAAAAAATACTTTCTGCATTCATTATTGCCAAGTCTCTCTGAATATCAAAATTTGCATGCCTTAAGAAATTCTGCTTTTCTATTCTTCTGAACAAAATGAATAACCTCATACCTTCCCCCCCCCAATATACTCTGTCCACCATCTTGTTGCCCACTCACCTGTCCATATCTCTTCTCAGCCTTTTCATATTCTCCTCACATCTTGCATTCCCACCACCTAGCTTTATTTTGTCAATAAACTTACTTACATAACTCTTGCTTCATCTAAGTTGTTATATAAATTGTTAAAAAAAAAAGCTAAGGCCCTGGCATTAATCCTTGCTGTTTCTCTGAGCCACAATCCTTTTTCACTAATGTCCTTACATCATCCTTTATTATCAAAGCTGCTCCATCTTCTTTAACATTCTGTCAAAATGTTGTGTATCTTGGAATGTTTATTTCCCAATCTTGGTCACCATATGACTTTGTATCTCTGGCGATTAGATCGGAATCGTTTATCTCTTTGTGTCACTAGTTCACTTATCTTTATTGCCAATGTTCCATGTATTTTGGTAAAGTGACTCCAATTTTTTTTTTTACTACTATTCCCTTCATGGACTTTATTCTCTGATGCACTATTGCTGTTAAGTACTCTGGTCCTCGCGTCTTACTCAACTTGTCTTTACCACCACTGATATATTTCTTATTAACTCAAGTTTTTGGATTTCTAAATCTCTGATCACCTGAACCATCTTCACACTCCTGTTAGTTTTAAATCATTTTCCCCTATTCTGACTATATTTGCTTGTAAACTCTTAGGAGAGTATCATGCCTATGGCACTACTCTTCCTGACACCTAGCCATGAGTTGGATGGAACTTGTGTTATCTTCACCAGTTAGAATTCCCAGTCCAACATATTTGAGTTGGAGACTTAGTGCTTCTGTTTACCATCCTGTATTCTACCTCTTTTGATTCTCTCTTTATGCCTGAATTCAGCTCTGAGTATCAAGAGAGCTTGAGGTCTTTACAATTAACCTAACTGATCTTCTAATTTATAGTGTCACTTATATTTGCAAGAGATGTTTTTCTAGTTTCCTCCATGAAATTTAGAGATGTAAATTTATGCATTTATAGGAAAAAATGAATCTTCCCCAGTGGGAAGATTCAAAACCCAATCTTGATTCTTCCTGCTAGTTGTGCATTCATTAGAGAAGAGATTAAAGTAAATTTGCTCGAATTCTATATTTGAATTTCTAATCCACAAATGATTTTTGGTATTAGGATAATTCTTCCAACTAATCTCATGCTCATACTGTGAACAATATTAAATTTAAATTATATAGAATGACTGGGTATTAATTCCATACCTCTATTACAAATCTGACCTGAAACCAAATATTAGAAAAGTTCCTTTCAGAGAAAGTGCACATTTTTGAGTCTTTACACTGCTCTGTATTATGACACATGTTTCTTCCCTTTGCAGTACTGGTGAAAAATGTTTGCTGCATTTTAAACCATGTGGGCTTTTTGGAAAGGAACTGCACAGAGTTGAAGGGTACATTCAGGACAAAAGGTTTGTTTGAAGTAAATACACCGATATGTTTTTATAATTACAATTAGTAGCAAGTCCCTGTTTTTTGGGGGGAGAAAACATTCATTTGGCTGTAAATTCCTTAGGACGTGGTGAAAGATAAATAAATGTACATTCTTTTTCTTTCACTTTATCTCTCTTTTCAATAACTGGAGGCAAAAAAATACCTACTGTAAATGCATTTTCCTAATGTTGTATGTCTTCATTAAACTAAAACCATATTGTGTGCATTTTCTTCCTTCGCAGTAAAAGGAAGGTGTGTGTGATATATGGCAAATGGACTGAATGTCTGTGGTGTGTGGACACTAACACATATGAGACCTACAAGAAAAATGATAAGAAGGGTGGAGACCAAAAGAAATTTAAAGAGGTACTCTTTTTACTGCTTGTGTGTACATTGGAAGTTGTGCACTAGGTTATTGTACACCTTGAATAAAACTAGCAAGTACATAAATTATGTTAAAGCAGATGTCACCCGTTGCAGCTTCTCACTCTACTACTCTAACTTTGAAAACAACTTATTGTGACGATACTGTGATTTTAATATATTTATATCATGGTTCTTATGAAGGTTATGTTTTAAGAGCCTGCTCTGTTCAATTGGTGCCGATCTGTTTGTTCCAGGTGGCCCACGTGTTGAGAATATAGAAGGATAATTTATCCTAGATATTGGGTGTTTGTTTTAATCTGAGCCATTGTAATTTTGTTCATTTTGTTTGGGTTGTTCCCTGGGGTTTCAGAGTAGGGTTTGATTAGATTGATTGATTGATAGAGGCCAAGTCATGCGCTAATGAGTGGAGTTGACCTTACGTAGACAAGCAAGTAGTTTTCAGCTCTGGTCTGCAAGGAGCATAAGGTCTCTCTCCCGCGACTGAAGTTTGGAACCTGCTAGAAATTAGGTATTTCTCTCCAGAAGTTTCCTGGAGGCTTGAGGACCAGCAGCCCCCACAGTAGCACATAAGCCTGTTGTTTGCAAACTGATCTTGAAGAGGATTTAACATCTGAGGAAAATTACAGCACAGGAAACAGACCCTTCGGCCCTCAAATAATAGACTGTCATATTTAAGTATTTCAGTTGGTAAAAGTTCCACTAATTTTGCTATATTTGTATTATTACAATTTATTTTAATAAAAGCTTCCTAATAGGTCAATAGAATCTCACCTGGAATGAAACAATTTGTTCTCTCGCTGATGCCAAAATCAAAATAGCTGGTCTAGTCTAGCTTCATAATGCACATTGAAGTTTCTGATTTGGTTCCTTACTTTATACATGTAACTGCCATTCCTGCTGAAGATCCATCAAAGTTTTATAGCGCAAGAATAGGATGTGAGCTAAGGAAATTTGTCCCTGTTTGTCTTTTCTTTTCCCCTACACATAGGGTAGAATTTTAAAGATGTTGAATAATTGGCACTCCCCAACCAAGTGCAGGAGTGGGGAATAGCCTTCAGGAATGCGGCTCCCCTTCACTATTTCCCACCCTGCCCCACCTGAGATGGGGAAATGTGTAAATGTTGCTTTCCTACCCAGCCTAAAAATTGAGGCTGGGCAAGTTAAGGCCCTTAAGTCACCACTTGAGGGCCATAATGGGTGGATTTCCTGCCAATTGCCCTGCCTGCCCAAACACAATTGCATCTGGGTTTGGGCTGGCGAGTTCCTGACGGAATTCCATCTATTCAATTTTATGTTCCCCAACGACAGCACTTCAGAACCTGGTAACATAAAATTCTGCCAACGAAGTTAGTTCATTTATGATTAATACCTGAAGTACTAACACGATGCATGTTATGAAGCTTTGCTGATAGGCATACTGTTTATAACCCATTGATTTCAAGCTCTAGTGCTCTACAGCAGCTTTGTTTTGATTATGTAGAGGAAGTTTTATTTTCAATTAGAGACAAGAGTTTCTGCTCTGAATGTGTGGATTGTTAATGTGCTCTTTCTCACAAATAGCTTTATAAAGCAGATTGTTGATATGTTTCAGCCAGAAGATGATGTACGAGCTGACAATGATGAAGCTGACGAGATGCCTGAAATTCAGGAGACTGTACAAGTCATTCCTGGAAGCAAACTACTCTGGAGGATAGCAGCAAGACCTTCATACTCTTCTCAGGTAAGAACAAAAGTCTGATATAACCTTAAATAACACTAAGCAAAATGTGTGCATGTAGACATTGCCTGTATGTGCTGCTTCTGACACTGAACACAACATTGTTGTGTTACTAAACAATTAAAAAAACATTAAGATCAAGTGTATTATCAATGTGGTGCACTTGTTCGAAGTCATGAGGTTACACTAAGGATTCATTTGAAGTAATTTTTTAAAGCGGCATCTCGGCTTTTTGACTAAGATGCAAATGAAATCAAGCCTTGGAAAAGGGGCACAGCCTGCTCCAATCAGCTTGTGTATATCAAGCCCAAGACAGGAAGCGAGAGCCCTGTCTTGTCAGCTTGGATCGGGAATGTCTCACTTGCTGAAACTCTGAATTGAACTTTGATTGGATTGGATTGAATTGGATATATAAACAAACAAAAAAAAATTCAGCAATTAAACACCAGATCAGTAAATGCATAAAACCCCATGACAAAATTATGTTTGAAAAGCTAAAATTGGCACTGAGCCAATGGGAAATAATGTCCTGAAGAATAGATGCGTTGAATTGTTAAATCAAAGACCTCACAGTTGTATACTTCAATGATGCATTGTTTAAAGTGCCAGTCAGTGTTTCATAACCATTCGACAATATTGCTAGTGGCAGTACTATGCTCAGAAAATGAGCTATGGAATACATCAATGTAACGAAGAGAAGTAGGGCTTTGAGAACAGGGTCAGTAACTGATTAATTAGCAATTTGAAAATGCTGCTTACTATTTTAATCAACTCTAGTGTTCAGTTTCATATTGTAAAACTATTGATTAGCTTTTTTTTCTTTTATAAATTTACAAAGCCACATTAATATGGAAACTTCCTAAGTTAAATTATCATGCTGTAATTGCACCTTTGTGCTACTAAGTGATGAAATACACCCACTGACGAGCATGTAATTATAGTATGACATATTTCTATTATAAATGTAGACATAAAAATTTATAATGGAGATACATATTTGTAAAAAAGAGGGGACAAAATTAAGTCTGTGCTCTCTTGGAGATGATACTTGACTACAAGTAGAAAAACTTGGATTACACTAGCTGAAAAAAGCCTTTAAAAGCTGTTTTTGAAAGTTAACCAAAGTCCAAACTTGGAATATTGGATGTGGTTATCTCTTTTGTAAGCAGGTCAATGTGTTGATACAGTTTTCCATAGGAAAACCTGGAAGGAAGTCTGCGAGCTTAAAGATGCCTCTCAGAAGTTTATATCTGTGCATTTTTAATGCATATTAAAAAGCTACCCTAGGAAATGCATATGTCAAATCCAGCAAACTGTTTTAAGTTGTGTTCACTGTTCTATTGCTGTGCAATACATAATAGCAGACAAAATGTTCCTATTTCTAGATGTATAATTTCACTAACTTTGCAATGATGCTGAACGAACTGGATGAAGAAATGAAGAGTGTTTTAGCTCCAACAGATTGTCGTTTTCGACCAGATATCCGAGCTATGGAAAATGGCAACATGGGTACGTGCATAAATTGGTGCCTACCAGGGACAGAATTTATTTTGTTCATCTACCTTGTTTTGTGGATTCATGCTAATTCATTCAGACAAACTGTTTTAATGAACAATAAATCAGATCAAATAACCTAAATATTATAGGAAGTGTTAAACTAGTTTAGATTATCTATTTTACTGTATGATCTAAGATTAAAAAAGATCAAGCACCTTGATCATAATCAAACACATTTTGTAATTAGACCCAGCAAAAACTTTGGGGTAAGTGTGTGTGGTAATCCTGCTTTGAGTTGTAAATTTAATTAATTCTTTTGATGTTAATGCCAATGTGCTAATGCAAAGATATATCCCGAACAACAGCAAATTACTACAGCTTCACCGCAGTCTTTTTTTTAAACTAAATGTGCAATTATGTATTTGACAGATTTTGCAGGTGCAGAGAAAGAAAGGTTAGAGGAGAAACAGCGAGCTGCTCGTAAAGACAGATCCAGAAATGAAGAGGAATGGAGAACCAGGTTAATACGTTCCCAATTTACTGGCCCCAGAAGAAGCATACACTTAAGAGTCTTTGAGCTTGATAGCTTTTCCTTTTGCTCAAGAAATCTTAATGTAGGATCTGAAATATATCCTGGGAATCACAAGGTTGAACACATCCTTGTGTTCTTAACATTTTGCATGTCTTTTTATTAAAACTTCCAATACTGATTCTTGCTAGACTGCCACGTTTCTCCTGAATCTATTTTTTTTCAGCCTTTTCCAGCAGCCAATACTGATTTGCTTCTACAAATCAGTCACCTTCAGTATTAGAATTTCTGTGCAACTTCCTTTTTTGTTCCTAACTTCCTGATTTTTGTGCTGTAAAGCATTTGAACCCTTCTGTTAAATCAACATAATCTTGAAAATTTGCAGATAAGCCTAAAAATAGCTTAGATCTGCAGATATTGAAATGAGTGTTTCAGTTCTTTGCAATGAATGTTAAATCCATGCATTATGAAGTCTGTTCTTTATACTTTTATGTATTAAAATAATTAAAGTATATCCCCATACATTTATTATTTAAAAAGAAATAAATATAATTTG
Organism: Carcharhinus amblyrhynchos; assembly: GCF_965287045.1. Classification (NCBI taxonomy): domain Eukaryota; kingdom Metazoa; phylum Chordata; class Chondrichthyes; order Carcharhiniformes; family Carcharhinidae; genus Carcharhinus; species Carcharhinus amblyrhynchos. The sequence continues at coordinate 14,599,511 of NC_137339.1, forward strand.
AAATATATTGTTCATCGTGGAGAGAGGCTTGAAGCACATCAAGGTTGCACTTGTAACCAAAATGTAGGATAAACAGTAAATATTTTAAATGCCAGCTATAGATCTAAGTGGGTCTTTTTCAGAATGGCAGCCGGTGACTAGTGGTGTGCCTCAGGGGTCGGTGCTGGGACCACAACTCTTCACAATGTAGATTAACGATTTGGAAGAAGGAACTGAAGGCACTGTTGCTAAGTTTGCAGATGATACAAAGATATGTAGCGGGACAGGTAGTATTGAGGAAGCTGAGGGGGCTGCAGAAGGACTTGGACAGTCTAGGAGAATGGGCAAAGAAGATGGAATACATGTGGAAAAGTGTGATGTTTGCACTTTGGAAGAAGGAATGGAGACATAGACTATTTTCTAAATGGGAAAATGCTTGGAAAATCAGAAGCTCGAAGGGACTTGGGAGTCCATGTTCAAGATTCTCTTAAGGTTAACGTGAAGTTAGAAAGTAAATGCAATGTTAGCATTCATCTAGAGAAGGCTAGAATACAAGAGAAGGGATGTACTTCTGAGGCTGTATAAGGCTCTGATCAGACCCCACTTGGAGTATTGTGAGCAGTTTTGGGCTCCGTATCTAAGGAGGGATGTGCTGGCCTTTGAAAGGGTCCAGAGGAGGTTCACAAGAATGATCCTTGGAATGAAGAGTTTACCATATGTGGAATGGCTGAGGACTCAGTCTGTACTCGTTGGAGTTTAGAAGGATGAGGGGGGATCTTACTGAAACGTACAGGATACTGCAAAGCCTGGATAGAATGGACGTAGAGAAGGTGTTTCCACTAGTAGGAACAACTTGAACCAGAGGGCACAACCTTGGACTAAAGGGATGATTCTTTAAAACGGAGATGAGGAAGAATTTCTTCAGCCAGAGAGTGGTGAATCTGTGGTATTCTTTGCCACAGAAGACTGTGGAGGCCAGGTCATTAAGTGTTTTTAAGACAGGGATATATAGGTTCTTGATTAATAAGGGGATCAGGGGTTATGGGGAAAAGGCAGGAGAATGGGGATGAGAAAAATATCAGCCATGATTGAATGGCAGAGCAGACTCGATGGGCTGAGTGGTCTAATTCTTCTATGTCTTACTGTAAACTTTTACTTCCTGAATGCTGACTTTATTGGGATGAAATGGTAACTAATACATGGGTAAATTGAATTTACTGCAGGGCTTGCATCATAATGAGACGAAAAGAATAGAAATACACCAAAACCTTGATTTGATTTGCTTAGAAATGTTTTCTAAAATGTTTGTTTATAACAAAGTTCTGATTAATTTTATTTCTACAGGTGGTTCCGACAGGATATCAATCAGCACACACGAACAACAGACTGGATTTATACAGGGAAGTACTGGGAAAGAAATTATGAAGATTGCCCTGATATTTACTGAGGATTTTTATTCTCAACAGAATCGTTGAATGTCGATCAAGTGACTTTAACATTTCTACAACTTCTAAATCTTCTACCCTGGTTTTGTCTGTTTTACTTTTGTTTAACTTACACTGATGTCAATCCCAGAATCTCTAACTATAATGTTTATGTGCAATAACTGAAAAGAGATTTTGGAAAGTTTCTCCTGGCTGTTCATATATAAATAATACAATGCTTGAATTGTTTTGCTAGCATTTCTAATCTGACATAATTGGGTGCTACTTCTGAGATTCAAGGATTATAGTAGAAATGTTTAGTGGAGTTCCGTTTTCCCCCCTCCCCCCCCCACCATGCCTCCCGCATTCCCACTTCCCAGATGGCTAATTCAATTGATCGGTGTGTATCTGAGCCATGCAGATTGGGTGGGGGGAGGGGGTGTGGAAATCCAGATTTGATCCCTGAGCTAGCTAATTTCAGCCAGGTTGTGGACACTATAAAGGGTTGTTTCATCCCTCAGTTAAGTAGGGATAAGCTGCCAAGAGGTGGTACGGATAGTGTGGCTGAGGGGATCACGCCCCTGATGTTATCCAGTGGCCCTGATTCGTTGAGATGTGCACGTGCAAACGATGGATGAGGACGAAATTGGATGCAAATGTGAAGCCACTTATGGTAAAATATCCTGCAGTCATTACAAAAGCTCACAGCAAATAAAGGTGACTTGAATGAAGTACCAGAAACAGCTGGTATACGTGGAATTACATAGAAGGCTGTCTTCGAGAGAGAAATGGAGGAAACTCAGCAAGATAAAAGGAGAAATAGTTTTATTTTAAGAAGATGGCTTTACTGGTGGTTATGACTTGAAAACTAGGTACTTGTGTTTTCAATGGTTAATCAAAATAAAACTAATATACATAGGTCTGAATAAAGGTTGCAATTCCACTAGAATGGTGTACAAACATAAACTTTGCATTGCTTTTCCCTTCTTTGTTTCCTAAGAAATGGAATTTCACATCAGTGCAGAAGTATTGATCTGTACATGAAACAATTGCAATTTAATAAAGATTTTAATAAATGTTTTGGGAGTGGGGAAAGTAATTGACTCCAAATAGATTGAGTCCATAAATGGGTCCCCAATAACCAATCTATTGTACTGACGCTTGCTAGATGCTTTTCAATGAACCTATAAATCGGTGAAGGTAATTGAAATACATACAGCTGTTAAACAGCCCTACAATCTAAATAATTCAGTGGTGTTGCACACCTTATTGTCAAAAAAACTTTTCATGAAAGAGGTATTTTGTTGATTTCATTATTGCTGTGAAAATGAATAAATTTTCTCACTTCAGATTTGGTGTTGCTTCTTTGGAATTTAGATTTTAATCTTCCATGTGTCCCTTACCTGAAGTATTGCTCTCAAGATTAATACTTTTTTTGGCTGCCTAGAACTGAACTTTATGTAATGGACTTCTGTTAATGGTAATGGGTATCTTTAGTAATCAATCAGCACATCAGTGGGGGAAAGGTTTTTTTACAAGTCTTAAAACATTTGAGTTATAAGAATACAAATGTCAGTAGCCCAGAATCTTGATCCATTCCGTTTTATTTCACTCCCCGACAATATCCTCCCTCTCTGTGAGAGTGACCATTTGTTTTGCAATAATACACTCTAATGCATGTTTTGAATGTCCCTAGATATGTGCTGTTTAAAAAAGTAACAATGCCGGGAGCTGCTTGCATCATTGTTTACGTGAAGATTTACAAATCAAAAAACGAAAAAAAGTGTAATTGTATATTTTATTGCCAAAGTGATCTTTATTTTGTTTGTGTGCTTGTGTGTAGATGTCCTGAAGCCATAATGTTAAAATGTTATTTCAACTTGAATTCAGAGATACAATTTTGTGGAATAGAGAATCAAATTGTACAAAGATAAAATATACTTTCACTGGGCTTGAAATTATGGGAACTTTTGCTAATAAGTTAGTGAATTGTATTTACTATTGACGGTTATGGATCAATAAACAGACTGGAAACTAAAGAACAGCAGTACCAACCCCCATAGATGAAAGGGAACTGTTGCCATTTTTTGAGTTATAAAGATCACTTTTCAACTTTCTCTTGGTCAACCCCTTTTTTAAAAAATTGACACTTTTGTGTTCACCTGGGGGGGGGGGTGCAGGTGCAGAATCTGAAGCATTACATGTTCTCAAATGTGATCAGAACATCTATAAAATATTTTGAAAACTGGGAAGTGCTAATGTTTCAGCTTCCCAAAAGGAATACTGAAGCAGTTGCAGGGATTCAAGACATGGTAAAGTACAACTTTGTGGAAAAGTGTCTGGGGAGACTGTACATACAGAAACATGCACATATAGATATATGCATCAACCTAAGATATCATGGGTATAACCTAATCTGTTCTTGATGCTGTTTGTGTTCTCCAAATTGTATAGGAAATTTCTAGCCAATTAATTTGCTGTTGTACTCTATTGTTCTGTTTTCTGGGATTGAGGCGTACTCAAGTAAATTGGTCCAGCTGCTGGTATATTTTCAGCAGTCTTCTGTATTCACTTGTATTGTGCTGGATAACTTAACTAAATTACATTCTACATGTTTAACTGGTAATATTTTTAATAGCTAGCATTGCAGTTTTTACTTTCACAGCACCGTTATCAAAAACTATGCAAATGTCAGATGCATACTGCTTCCAGAACAAATCACAGCAGGACATGTTATTAACACATCACTTTGTGTCCCCATGATTTTCTTAACTTGTATTCTTTTTCCTCCAGTGCTAATTTGTAATGCATGAAACACAGACATTAGAATTTTGGCGGTGAAGTGAAATGTGTCATTATATGACTGTAAGCAAGTGAGAAATGAGAATACAAAGATTGCTGTCTGTTAAGCTGGGGTTTGGAAAGAAAACAGTGATATATTTAAAGAGACCATATTTATTTTTGCTATTATATGGGCTGAAGTTTAAAACTACCAAATGTATAATATCGACAATGTTTTATGTTCCCTTAAATACTTCTAATAATTTTGGCTAAGCATTTTTAAATATTACAGAAAGTGATCTTCTGTATTTATGGTACAGATGTAAAAAAAAATATAACCAGATTAGATGTACTAAAGGCTTAAAAGATATAAGATGGTAGAGGAAATTTGATTTTTGGTAGTTATTAACTACAGTCTAAGTACAAGTGTTTCTTAAGATACTGTCTCTTTTCAAATTAAACTTGTAAACTTGTCTAGTTTTTACTTTTTATCCAGTTTGCAGTGTGACTTACTCCAGGACTGTCACAACCTGAATTATGTTCATGACAATTTTTTTTTGTATGGAGTAATGATGTTTAATAAAGCACTATTTCAAGTTAAACAATCTGATCCATGTCCTGTGCTCCATAAAATTGATATACTTCTAAATTATATATATATATATATAAATTATTGTAGTCTCAACATTATAACTTGAAACAAAATAATGTCATTTTAACTCATTTGACTAGGGATAAATTGAACTGTGACAAAAATATTAAATTCTTCTTTGCCATCTAGTTTACAACCAAATAATCTCATACACTATGATTTATATTCAGTATTGAGCTACGAAAAGTCAACTGATTTTTGCCTTCCTGGATAGCTGCTTCTCGGTTGAATTGTTAAGAGTTGTTTCTTTGCCTTACTACATGTTGCATGAAGAGTTCAGTTCATAAAACACAAACACTTATGTGAAATCAACTTATTTTTATAATATTTAAATGTCAAGGCCCATTAATGAAGCTTCAAATCAGTTGTAATATTTTTTTCAGAAGAGTCTGCATAATTCTAAATTAATGTATGTTAAGTCAAAATGTATAAATATTTACTTAAAAATAAAACTTTTGAAGTGTGTATTTGTGTGTTGACTAATAGATCTTTTGTGGTGATGAGATAAAAGACACGCAGCAATGTAGCACATCACAACCTCGGGATTTTAAACTTGGCGGGTACATCTAATCTGGAGTAGAAGAAGTGGCAAGTTGTCACCTAACTTGCAATCAAAAGTAACATTGGAATTGCCATTTTAAAATAGCTCCTCCCAATGCAAAGGCTAGCAGAGCTCCCAATCATCTGGATAGCTGGGCTAATGTCCTAGTGCCCATCTTGGATCTGTTGGAATACAGTGCTTATGACTCCAGGTTATACCTGATTCTTGGGTGACCAAAATTCCAGCTAAATGGACTGACTTTCTGAAGTTGAGATGATGAAAATTTAGCTCAGTGAACGCAGACTTGGTGTTCAGGTGAAGTAGGGTTAAGTGGATCAGAGGTAATTAGACCAGGGCATGCAGATGTAATTCACTCCCCATTTTAAAGTTATTCATTCTTACTGTACTTTAATTTCGTACTTTGGCTATTATGTGGAAGTAAATAGAAAAACTTAGGACAGTTTGGAAAGTAAAGTAGAGTTGGTTGGAACAGAGGGGTTTCTTAATGGTACAAGTTGGAGCATTAAGAGACAGATCTGAGGTACTAGAGTGCCACAACAACATAGGATTATCACAGTGTCAGAAGTTGATATAAGCAATTTCCATTGCCGGGGTTTGGGTGGGGGAGGGCGGGGGGTGGATGTGGGAGGCAGCACAGACTGAAGGAAGTGTGTAAGTACGTGAAGGGGGGGGGGGTGGGGTAGGGTGGGTTTGGAGTTGTGGTGTGAAGAAATTGACCACATTTGGAGTTTACACATTCTTCTGCAGCTCAGACTGTTCAGCATCGGCTCCACTGACATGGGAGTTTGGTTTCTGAAGAAATACCCAACTCCAACACAAATTTCTGACAATGCCACCAATTGTTCTTGAACTCTTAACCCCTCGGGCACAGACTGGAAATTAAGTTGACTTTAATGGAGTTGTGAAACAATTGGATGACAGTCATTGGTGAGGAGCTCAGAACCCCTTAGATTGTAGGTAATAAGGTCTAGTAAGGTGCCTGCGAATGATGGCACTCCATTGATGTCCCTTTTATGTGCAGCAACCCTTATGGGTCTTATCTAACCATGCCACTTAGGAGTGCATTTTAGAATGATACCTGCTCCTGTCAGGATGCAGTTGAATGGCTGAAGCTGTTGCCACTTGGCCACGTGGTATGGAGTGGAGGAGGGTGGGGTTTTTAAGCCATCAAGGAAACTAAATATTTGTCATGCTGAAGGTGCCTAGGACTTTCTGGCATGTGTGAAGGACCTTGAGATGGAGCTGGGCACTTAACCAAGAGGGTCTTATGCATAATCATGGCTTGTTGCACGCTGCATAACCTGATGATGCAGAGGGGGGAGATACTGCACATCTGCTCTAGTAAGGGGAGGGGAGTGGATGGGGAGGAGGTAATGATATCAGGAAAGCTCAGGATGCAGGTGATGAGGCCATTGTGCTAGCCAAACAAGGGAGGTGTGCTCATGAGGCCCTATTAGCTGCAATATTCATGATGATGCAATACAGCGAGGACTCTTCTGAAAGCACAAGATAGTGTCTGGCACCAGTCTGGCAGAGGTCAGTGCATTCATACTCTGTACTGAGTCTTAGGTAGATATGTTGGAAAATACAGCAGGAACATGGACTTCAAAAGTACTTGATCAATTTGTTGCTTAATCACTTATCCCCTTTACCATTGCACATAACTGTCAAGAACACAGGTTAATTTGGTAGCACAAGCTTTTGGAGCGCTGCTCCTTCATCAGCTGAGTGGTGAGTTGGGCATATATTGACACATTCAATTGAAAGATGATAGTTGGAATGCGAGTCTTAACAGGTAATCAAGTTTTTATAAGTACAGACAATGAGAGTGGAGAGAGGGTTAAGCTCAGGTTAAAGAGGTGTGAATGGACTGAAGCCAGGACAGTTATTAAAATTTGCAAACCCAGGCAAGTCGTGGGGTCATAGGTGGTGTGACATGCACCCAAAATCCCAGTTGAGGCCATCCTCATGTATGGAACTTGGTTATCGGTTTCTGCTCGGTGATTCTGCAGTGTCGTGTGTCTTGAAGGCCGCCTTGGAGAAGGTTTACCCAAAGATCAGAGGCTGAATACTCTTGACTGCTGATGCCTTCCTTGACAGGAAGGGAACACTCCTACCTGGCGATTGTCAAGCAGTGTCCTTTCATCTGTTGTTGTAGCCTCTGGACATCCTTCCCGCAGCATATCAGGTAGGCAACATTGGCCAGGTTACATGAGTATGTACTGTATACCTGGTGGGTGGTGCGTCACATGAGATGATGACATCCATGTCGATCCAGTAGGTCTTGCAGAAGTTGCTGTGGCAGGGTTGTATGGTGTCACGGTCACTGTTCTCTTGAAGGCTGGGTGGTTTGCTGCAAACAATGGTCTGCTTGAGGTTGCGTGGTTGTTTGAAGGCAAGGGGATGGCCTTGGCGAGATGTTTGTCTTCATTGATGATGTTAAAGGCTTTGAAGAAGATGTCGTAGCTTCTCCAATCTGGAGAAGTACTGGACAACGAAGGGTACTCTGTTGGCCATGTCCCGTGTTTGCCTTCTGAGGAGGTTGGTGTGGTTTTTCACTGTGGCGCATCGGACCTGTTGATTGATGAGTCACGTGCCATATCCTGTTCCTACAAGGGCATTTTTCAGCATCTCTAGGTGTCTGTTATTTTCCTCCTCATCTGAACAGATCCTGTGTATACGGAGGGCTTGTTCATAGAGGATGGCTTCTTTAATGTGTTTAGGGTGGAAGCTGGAGAAGTGGAGAATCGTGAGGTTATCTGTGGGCTTGCGGCATAGTGAAATGCTAAGGTGACCATCCTTGATGGAGATGTGTGTGCCCAAGAATACAACTGAGTCTGGAGAGTAGTCCATGGTGAGTCTGATGGGACAGAACTTGTTGATGTTATCATGTAGTTGTCTCTGATTCTTCGCCATGAGTCCAAAGGAAAAACATATCGATGTATCTAGTGTATAGTGTCGATTGAAGTCCTGTGTGATGAAGAGGCCTTGTGCAAACCTATGCGTGAAGATGTTGGCACATTGAGGTGCGAATTTGGTCCCCATGGCTGGACTTCCTTGTGTCTGGATGAAGAACTGGTTGAAGGTGAAGACGTTATGGTCCAGAATGGATGAGTTGAAGAATTGCATCTGGAGGTTGGCAGTTGTCAGCACTGAGCACTGACGTAGTTGCAGCAAAGCTGTCATTGTAGGGGATGCTAGTGCCAATGCATTCATTGTGACGAGGAGTGTCCCTGATTCAACTGCTCCATGGGTGCTGAGTTTCTGTAGGAAGTCCATAGTGTCGCAATACGCCATCACGTTGAAGGGATGTTGTATGACACTTCTTTGATCACTGATTATACGCATACATTGACATGAAGTTTTTTTTGCCATGATAAATGTGGGCAACAAATTTAAACCATTTTGTTACCATTGTTGCTACAGAAAAGGATTCAAAAGAAGAGAATAGTGTGAAGGAATAAGATAGTGAGATTCTAACAAAAATAAATGTAGGAAAAGTTAGACTTTGAAAAATTCTCTCACAATGGAGATGAAAAGTTGCAACAATGAACTTCATTAAATATTTGGAGGAGAAATGAGATGGCAAAACAGAAAATTGTTTTACCTTGAGGGCTATCAGGAGAATTAAGATGTAAAGCAAACCAGGTTCATGGCATAGTTGGAACTTGGATGGTACATTTGGCTCTTGGGAGCAAGGGCCAAGATTTTTCTTGGTGCAAAAAAAAATCCCAGTTGAAGTGAAGAGGTTAGTGAGGGATTTCAAAAGGACTAGATAAGCTGATAGAATGAGGATTCACATGGCAGCTTAAATTTAATGCAAAGAAATATGAAGTGATAAATTTTGATAGAGCAAGGAACTGTTATCCAATCACAATCCACCCAGGCCCTACCCCCATTACCCCATGCATTTACCCTAGATAGTCCTCCTGACACTAAGGGGCAATTTTAGCATAGCCAATCCACCTAACCCGCATACCTTTGGACTTGCGCAATGTGTACAAATCATTGAGACAGGGCAGATTGAGAAAGTCATTTTAAAGGTATGCAAGATGCTGGGCTTTATAATTAAAGGGGTAAGGGAGTAAGTTATTATTAAATCTTTATAAAATTATGGCTTTGGCCTCAACCAGAGCCAATTCTGAGGAAGGGTGTCAATACTCCAGAAAAGGAGCAGAAAGGATTTGTGAGAAGATTCTGGGGATGAGAGACTTTGATTAAGCATGTGGATAGAGCCAAGAAGCTGAAACGAAAAGGTTTGGAGGAGATTCGATAGAGGTATTCAGATGGCAAGAAACTTAGCTTGTGAACAGGGATAAAAACCAGAGGATGTAGATTTAAGTTCATTGGTAAAAGAATCAAAAGTGGCATAAGAGGACATTTTTTTGCAGCAAGTAGTTAGGAACTGGAATGAGCTTTCCTAGAGGATGGTGAGTGTAGATTCAAAAATGGCATATGGCTAAGAATTGGATAGCTTTCTGAAGAACTGTATTTGCAGGACTATGGGAAGAAGATGAGAGTGGGACAAGTTGAGTTCATCTTGCAGAGAGCTGTCATGGACTCAATGGGCCAAATAGCATCATTCTGTGCTGTGAACAGTCTATGATTCCAAAGAAAAATATAGATAGATTTGGTGTGGAACAAATGGCAAGGTTGGGTCTAGAAGTAAGTGCCATTGTTTGAAAATGATGACAGGAGGATGTGCCCAATCTAAAGGCACAATTAAAATGGATCTGGAGAGGGTGCAGCCTAGAAGTTAAAAAGAAAACCGTGTGACAGGACAATTGATAGTGTGTTTCTTAACCGATCTGACTGACAAGTCCTTACTGAAGTATGCAAAGTCTGAACCAGGAGCTTATATTAAGAATACTTAACATAAAATCAAGGAAAATGAAGTGGAGCAAGAGATAAAAGGCAGAAAACATTTTAATTCTTAAATCTCAGTGATAATTAAAATCTGGGGTAATGAGAATCCACATCTATGGAGACTGTGAACTTCTATGAACATATTTCGTAAAGTTTTTTTTTGGTGTCACAGAGGTTGTTTGGCACTATTGCGGACAGTGTCATGCTGTCACGCACACTTGGACAGGCTGTAGCTTTTCCTAGCATGTTTAGTGAATAAATGTAACATCATCACAGTTAATTCACACTATTTCTCTTATCTGCAATGTGAGGAATAAGTTAATACTTTCTGTTATTTTTCCAAACAGGATTCATACATTGGGCACGTGAAAGCAATTCCGCTTCTTTAATCTAGTAGAATTTTCATGAAACTCCTAATGGATGACTTTATACAGTTTCTGATACTAACCAGAACCCTGCTTCAATTTAAACATGACAACTGTTCTCCTTCGATCGTAGTAATGCAATAAAGGCCACAAGGCAATAAATGTGTCACAATTAGGGTAAAAAAATTATTGATTGAAGAAAATTGGTGGGAAGAATGTGGGGGGTGGGAGAGGAAAAATTTCTCTCGGGCAATGGCACATAATGGGCAGTTGTGAATTCATTGCCACTTAATGCAGTAAAATAATTAAATGTTGGCTACCATGTTGAATGTTTGTGTGATCCAGTACAACCCATTTTGTATCACCTGAGGTGTATTTTTACTCCAAGGTTTCTCAGGATTTTATTTATAATGATTTGCATTTTATCTTTTACAGCGTGGCTCTCACTTTAGTTTAAAATCTTTTTATTTGTTGGGGTGGCACGGTGGCACAGTGGTTAGCATTGCCGTCTCTCAGCACCAAGGACCCGGGTTTGATTCCAGGCTTTGGTCACTCTGTGTGGAGTTTGCAGAGTCTCCCTTTGTCTGTATGGGTTTCCTTCAGGAGCTCGGTTTCTTCCCACAGTCCAAAGATGTGCGAGTTAGGTGGATTGGCTGTACTAAATTGCCCCTTAGTGTCAGGGGGACTAGCTAGGATAAATGCATGGGGTTAGGACATGGATGGCATTGTGGTCAGTGCAGACTCGATGGGCTGAATGGTCTCCTTTAGCACTGTAGGATTCTATGATTCTATCATGTAATGATATAAAATGTTTTCCCTTTTAGTTTAGACATTTGATTCACAGTTCTGCATCAAAACTTTTCCCACTTAGTTTTCTATTAGTTCTGCTAGTTACCCACCATGTTTGAGATTTGATTGCTTCCAGCCATGGTGGCCAAGCTTAACCTCAATGATTCTAGATTCCCTTTTTACCTTCACTGCAAGCCAGTGACCCTAAACAATCCTCTTCCCAAATACTCTGGAATTTTGTGTAATGGTTAAAGAGGTGAAATTGAGGAATTCCCACTGCCATTTTTGCCTCATAACAAATAATTCATCTGATTGTACTCTGGGTATTTTCCCAGAGGAAACGGGTGAAAAATGTAACCCTGAGGCAAAGTTATCAGAGAGAGCCAGAACTTAAATTTTACGTGAAATTTCTTGCACTGAAATTGAAGCGAACCTCAAACCTTAGACCTAAAGAGAGAAGACTTTTGGGCCCCAAAATGTCTTGCAAGATTTTCTAAAATTCTGCGCCTCCTGTTTCAACAGAGTAGACAATTGAGAAATGTTAAGTTTTTGGGAGAGGCTAAGCTGTGCCAATTCTATACTTCTGCACATTAATTTTACAGACATTAACTTCAATGTATATTCTTGTAAAATTGACCGTATGAAGGGATGATAGCATAGTGGTAATGTTATTGGACTAGTAAGACACGGGCCTTGACTAGTGCTTTGAAGACATGCATTCAAATCCCACTGTGGCAACTGGGGGGCTTTAAATGCAGTTAACAATAAATTTGAAATAAAATACTAGTCTCATTAGTAGTGACCACAATGCTACTAGATCATTGTAAAGACTCAGCTGTTTCACTGTTGCCCTTCAGGGGACTTACCTAGTTCTTACCTAGTCTGACCTACATGTGACTCCAGATGCACATTAATTTGGTTGACTTTTAACTGCCCCTCTGAAATGACCTAGCAAGCCACTCACCAACACCTGCTGAAAGGAAAAAGGGATGGGCATAAGAACATAAGAAATAGGAGCAGGAGTAGGCCATCTAGCCCTTTGAGCCTGCCCCGCCATTCAATAAGATCATGGCTGATCTGTCGTTGCTCAGTTCCACTTTCCCGCCCTCTCCCCATAACCCTTAATTCCCTCTCTTATCAAAAACCCATCAACCCGCGTCTTAAAAATATTTAGCGAGGCAGCCTCCACCACTTCAACGGGCAGAGAATTCCAGAGATTCACCACCCTTTGAGTGAAGAAGTTCCTCCTCAACTCCGTTCTAAACCGCCCCCCTTTTATCTTGAGGCTGTGCCCTCTAGTCCTACTGTCTTTTTTGAGCGGGAAGAGTCTCTCCACCTCTATCCTATCCATCCCATTCATCATCTTATACGTCTCAATGAGATCTCCCCTCATTCTTCTAAACTCTAACGAGTACAAGCCTAGTTTATTCAGCCTCTCCTCATAGCTCAACCCCCTCAACTCCGGTATCAGCCTAGTAAACCTCCTCTGCACTCCCTCCAAGGCCAAAATATCTTTGCGCAGGTGCGGCGCCCAAAACTGCACACAGTACTCCAGCTGCGGCCTCACCAATGCCCCATACAGCTGCAGCAAGACCTCCCTACTTTTATATTCAATCCCCCTCGCTATGAAGGCCAGCAACCCATTCGCCTTCCTGACCACCTGCTGCACGTGCAAGCTGGGTTTTTGCGACTCATGCACAAGGACCCCGAGGTCCCTCTTCACCGTCGCCTGCTGCAGTTTTTCGCTCCGTAAGTAATAGTCCTTCCTACCATTCTTCCTTCCAAAGTGGACCACCTCACACTTGCCAACACTAAATTCCATTTGCCATTTCCTGGCCCATTCGCCCAGCCTATCTAGATCCTTCTGCAGATAGGCACAAACAGCAATTCTCACATCCAAAGAATGAATTAAAAAAAACATGCAGGAAGACATTCAGTCTATCGTACATGTGTTGGGAATAGTTACAAGTTCAAGCTGTCCACTCCAAATCTATCTTGAACTCTTTTCCTGTAAGCTTTAATACGTTCTCCTTCAAGCTTTTATCTAACTTGTCATCATGATGGATTGTTTCAAGCTATTTGTAAAAATATAATATTTTATTGGAAAGTACAACTTATTCCTGATGCTTCTAATAATAATGGTGAATAATTTCATCTTTACTGCTGATATCCACATGTTAATGCCTCAATCGAGCCTGCTTCTTCCTCTTTAATAATTGATCGTAGCAATTTTCCCATGTAAGATGTAACGCTAACTGGGCTGTAGTTCCATGCTTTCTGTGTCCTTCTTTTCTTGAATAAAATGTTACTTTTGTCATTTTCCAATCCACTGAGACTCTTCCAGAATCGAAGAAACTTTGGAAGATTATAACCAATGCATCTATTTTCTCAGCAGCCACTTCTTTTGAGACTCTATTATGCAGGCCATCTTGTCCTGGGGACTTGTCAGCCTTTAGGTCTAGCAGTTCTTCCAATATCTTTTCTCTAATGATGATTGTTTTAAATTCCTTCTCCCCAGTTCACCTCTTGATTTTCAGGGATCTTTGGGAAGTTTTCTAAGTCTAAGTCTTCCATAGTGAATGGAATAAGGAGGCCACAAAATGACATAGCTAGATTAAGTGAGTGGGCAGAAATCTGGTAAATGGAGTATAATGTGGGCAAATGTGAAATTGTCCATTTTAGCAGGAAGAATAAAAAAGCTTATTATCTAAATGGTGAGCGATTGCAGATGGATCTGGGTGTCCTAGTGCATTAATCACAAAAGGCTGGTATATAGTTACAGCAAGAAATTAGGAAAGCTAGTGGAATATTATCTATTGTTATTTATTGTAAGTGAAATTGCTTACAAAGGTAGGGAGATTATATTTCAATTGTACAGAGCATTGGTAAGACCACATCTGGAGTATTGGTCTTTTTAGTTAAGGAAAGATGTAAATGCATTAGAAACAGTTCAGGGAAGGTTTATTACACAAACCAGAATGGACAGATTATCTTATGAGGAAAAATTGTAGAGGTTATGTTTGTAACCACTAGAGTTTATAAGAGTAAGAGGCAACTTGATCTAAACATTTAAGACCCTGAGCGGCATTGACATGGTGGGTGTGGAGAGGATGTTCCCTCTTGTTGAAGAATCTAGCACTAACGGTAATTTTTAAAAAAATGAATTTCACTTACTCAAGTCAGAAGTTAGGAGATTTTTTTTCTCTGAGGGTCAAGAGTCTCTGGAACTCTCTTCCTCAAAAGGAAGAAGAATCGTTGAATATTTTTAAGACAGAGCTGGATAGACTTTTAATTAGGGTTATCAGGGGTAGGGTGGGAATGTGGTATTGAAGTTACAAACAGTTCAGCATGATTTTATTCAATGGTGGAACAAGCTCGAGGGGCTGAGTGGTCTACCACTGCTCCTAATTTGTACGTCCATACGTTCAATGTCTCTTGCTGTTTCCTTGTTCCCCAGAATTTCTAGAAAACTAGTATTAGCTTTAATTACTCATTTCCTATTTAAATATCTGTAGAAACTCATACTAGCTGTTTTTATATTACTAGCTAGCTTTCTCTCATAATTTACTTCCTCTTTTTTAGTCATTTTATGCTGTTTCTTAAAACCAGACCAATGTTACATTCTACAATCTTTCTTTGAAAACTATGCAGTGTTTTTGTCAATTTGATACCATCCTTCACTTCCTTATTCAGCCATGGAGATTCATCCTTCTCAAAGAGTCTTTCTTTCTCACTGGGATAAATTTTTGCTGAGAGTTCTTAACTATCTTCTTAAAAATCTAATGTTTAACCTTTAACCTGGTTACCTAGTTCACTTCAGCTTGCTCTGTCTTCATACCTCTATAATGACCTTTATTCATAGATCATGTGAGGAGTTGAGTTGAATTATTTTACACAAAGCATGGTGTGAAAATGAAACTCACTGCTACATGGAATGGTTCATGGACACTGATGCATTTAGGTGAGAGATTGGTATGTGACTAAGAATAGTGGAAATAATAGCATTTGAGATAAGCAGGATGGGAAGATGTTGCGGCAATAGAACCATAGAATGGTTCCAGCCCAGCCATTTGGTTGTCGTGCCTATGCTGGCACTTGGGAGAGAAACTCCTAACCACACTCTCTTGCCTTTTCCTTGTATGCCTGCAATATATTTTTTGCTTCAGATAATTAGCTAATTCTCTTTTGAATGTCTCAATTGCATCTACTACTATCACACACGCAGGCAGTGCAGTTCAGACCCTGACCAGGCACTGTTGTGCCTATGGAAATTGGCATGAACTTGTTTTTTTCTGATGTGTCTGTTTTGGGCTGTAAGATTGTAACTCTATACTTTTGTGAAACTGAAGCAATTGATCCAATACCTCAGAATCCCTACAGTGCAGAAGGAGGCCATTCGGTGCATCCAGTCTGCATCGACTCTCTGACAGAGTATCTTACCCGCGCCCTTTCCCTGTCCTCTCTGGTGGCACAGTGGTTAGCGGCTGCTTCACAGGGTTCAATTCCAGCTTCGGGTGACTGACTGTGCGGAGTTTGCACGTTCTCCCTGTGTCTGTGTGGGTTTCCTCCAGGTGCTCCAGTCTGAAAGATGTGCTGATTAGGTGCATTGGCCAAGCTAAATTCTCCCTCAGTGTACCTGAACAGGTGCTGGAGTGTTGCAACTGGGGGATTTTTACAATAACTTCATTGCAGTATTAATGTAAGCCTACTGTAACATGAATAAATAAACTAAAACTGAACTATCCCACAACTCCACACATTTACCACGACTAACCCATCTAACCTACATATCTTGGGAGGCTAAGGGACAATTTAGCATGGTCAATCCACCTCACCTGCACATCTTTGGACCGTGTGGGGAGGTGGGGGGGAAGGAACCAGAGCACCCAGAGGAAACCTGTGAAAACATGGAGAGAACTTGGTAGTCACCCAAGCCAGAAATCAAACCTGGGTCCCTGGTGCTGTGAGACAGTAGTGACAGTCACTACTGTCCCATCAAATATTTTGATTTGGCAAATAACACTTCACACTATATTCTGCATCCTCTCCTTTCCTATTCCCCTATGTACAGCAAAGAAACAGTACTTCCTGTTGTATACCAAATCAGATCAGATCAAATCAAAACACGTTTTGTGACCACGTGCAAGGAACAGCCTGCTTGTAACAAATGTCTGGCTTTAAAAAAGCTATTTATTAAAGTCAGGAGTAGACTTATATTAACACTGCAATGAAATTACTATGAAAATCCCCTAGTCGCCACACTCTGACCCCTGTTGGGACACTGAGGGAGAATTTAGCACGACCAATGCAACTAACCAGCACGTCTTTCAGACTGCGGGAGAAAACCGGGGCACTATGCAGACACAGGGAGAATGTGCAAACTCCGCACAGTCACACAAATCTGGAATTGAACCAGGGTCCGGGGTGCTGCGAAGCACAGTACCAACCACTGTGACAGTATCACTGAGGAAAACGCATCAAATAATTTCAAGTCATATGCTAAGCAATGGAAAAACAGCATTTATTTCAGCTGGGGGGGGGGGTGGTGCTGGTTCTCATGTAGAGAAGTGCAATAAACAATGCAAGAAGAGCACAAGAATATTTATTTCAGCTGGAGAGGGGGGGTGCTTGTAGACATACAGAGAGGTGCAATAAATAATTGAAGAAGAGTATTTATTTCAGCACTTTGTTGACATGAAGAGAGGTGCAATAAACAATGGAAGAAGAGCGCAAGTGTATCTCTTTCAGCACTTTGTTGACATGTCGAGAGGTGTAGTACCACATTGCAGCCAGGGGAGGCGGTAGACCGCAATGACACAGCACTTCCTCTCAGCCTGCCGCTCAACCAAACCTGACAAAGGAAGTGTTGTGGCGTGATGATTGACAGCCACCTCAGCCATTCAGAAAGCGGAGTGCGCCTGACGTGTGACGTATGGGGGTGGGGGAATGAGACATCAGGTTAGGTTGCGAGGACAAACGGCGGTGGCAGTTGGACGGCGACGAGGGGGGCCTGGATCTCGACCTTTCAGAGAAAGCAGCTGGTTAATCGAGCGTCATGTCGGCCTCGGGAGCGCTGTTCCCCAGCCTGGTGGCCGGTAGCCGAGGCTCCTCCAGTAAATACCTGGTGGAGTTCCGGGCCGGCAAGATGTCCCTGAAAGGCTCGACGGTGACTCCGGACAAGCGCAAGGGGCAGGTCTACATCCAGCAGACTGACGACTCCCTCATTCACTTCTGCTGGAAGGACCGCACCGCCGGCACTGTGGAGGATGTAAGGAGCTGGCCTGCTCCCCGGCCTGGGGAAACTGGCCTTACAGGGGGAGGGTTTGATATTATTGCGGTGGGAGGGGGATTGCCTATTTGGATTTTGATTTGATTTATGATTGTCGGTTTTTAAAATTATATTTTATTATTGTTTGATTTATTATTGCCACTTTTAAAAATATATACGATTTATTATGGACGCACTTTAAAAAAAGTTGTTAGTGTCATAAGTAGGCTTGCATTAACATTGCAATGAAGTTATTGGGAAAATTCCTCCAGTTGCCACATTCCAGTGCCTGTTCAGGTATGCTGAGGGAGAATTTAGCATAGGCAATCCACCTAATTGACATGTCTTTTGGACTGTGGGAGGAAACTGGAGCATGTGGATGAAGCCCATGCAGACATGGGGAGAACGTGCAAACTCCATACAGACAGTGACCCAAGCCAAAAACCGAACCGGGGTCCCTGGTTCTGTGAGGCACCAGTGCTAATCACTGTGCTGCCCCAGGTGTTGGGATGCAGTGAAAAGTATTGTTCTTTGTGCAGTATACAGACAAAGTATACAGTTCATAGAGTACATAGGGGAGAAGGAAAGGAGAGGTGAGACATGAGATGGTGGGGGGGGAATTTAAAGAGTCAACTGTGTTGCTGAGTCATATGTAGGCCAGACCCAGGTAAGGGTGGCAGATTTCCTTCCCTCAAGGACATGAGTGAACCAGATGGAGTATTACCATAACTGGCAATGGTCTTCATTGGAGTTTTAATTCCAGATTTTTATTAAATTCAAATCTCACCATATCACTATTGCTGGGATTCAAACTTGGGTCCCCGGAGCATTATGCTGGGTTACTAATGCAAGGACAATACCACTACCTCCCTATAAATTACGGAGTTATGGGGTGTAGGTTTGGGTGTGGGGCAAACGATAGGCTTTGTATAGGCTGACCATGTTTTATACAGTTTTTTTTTAAATAAGGGGAAATGGTAGTCTGTTGGTAATGTCACCAGGCTAATCAACCAGAGGCCCAGGTTAATGCTGTGGGACAGATAGGTTTGAATCCTACTATGGCAGCCAGTGGAATTTAAATTTGGTTCAACAATCTGTAATGGTGGCCACAAAACTATCATTGTTGTGAAAAACACATGTGGTTGCACTTTCGACATTGTGTCAATGTAAAACCTGTGAGGTGGCCAGTTTGCTCTTGGGAAGAAAATATGCCATCCTTATCTGGTCTGGCCTACATGTGAGTCCAGACCCACAATAATATGGCTTGGCTCTTAACCGCCTTCTGAAATGGCCAAGCAATCCACCCACTTCAAGTGCAGGGAAGGACGGGATAAAAATACTGGGCTTGCCAATGATGCCCAAGAACGAAGGAAAAGAAATAGACTATGGAATGGACTGTTGGGAATTGACTGACTGGAATATATGCAATATATATGTTATGTTGGCAGGAGGTGACTGAAAGAAGTGCCGTTGCCCGGTGGCAATGACAAAACACGAGGTTGGCAACCACGTAAATTTCAAAGATTATTTGTTTCGAGGTCAAGTTTGTCTTCCTTTCTAAACAGTCCTGCAATTGGGCAACAAGCTGCCAGTGGAAATATTATTGGAATTATTGGAATCTACAAGGCCCATTTTTAGATTATTCCCATTTAACAGTTTCCATCATTAGCACTCTCAATTCTGCAGGTCATGCCTGGTTTTAGCTGGCTCTATCCATGTGAATGTTTGTAGAATTGTAACCTGTGGTGTTGATGCATATAAAAGGAGAAGTAGAGCGTAGAGGCTGAAGGGGATGATGGTTGTATAAGCATAGTTGAAAGAGGGGTTATAGGGTGGGCATGGGGATTTTATGGGATGGGAACGGAGGTGTTAAGGGGAATGAGCATTGTGTGGAATGCAGGTGGGACTGCAGAAGTTTGAGATTGGTCACAAACCCACCTGATACAAAGTTCCCTCTAAGCTATGCAGCCGTGCAGCAGTATGAAAGTGCCTGTGTACAGTTCGATCTCCTTAAATTGCCTCACGTGGAACATTAAAAGTGCATGTACTCTACCAGATAAATTAATGGGTGCATTGGTTGTAACAATTAAAAATGGGAAAATTGCATTGCTTTGTAGTTATTGTCCCTTTTTTTGCTACTAGGGGAAGGTTGCCTAATTGCCATGTACACAAAAAAATAATCTTGGTACAGGGTGTCCACTCCAAGTATTAATGTTGATACTTGTTCTGTAGCTGATAAATTCACTGAAAAACTTAGTTGACCAGTGGGTTGGAGTTTAAATACACAATGTAATGCAGACATGAAAGCCAGAAAATCTTGGGATCTGGGTTGAATTAGATGCTTGAAATTCTTAGCATGTCAGGTAGTGTCTGTGGGGGAAGAGAGTGTGTTTCATGTCAATGATATTGTGTTGAAAGAGCTGAAACACTGACTGCTTCCTGAGCAGCTGTGTATTTCTAGCACTTTCTGCTTTGTTTTAGATTCCCAACATCTGCTTTTTGAACTGTTATTAGCATAATTAAGTGAGTTACTACAATAGCTTGAGCATTCCGAGTTAAAGGGAAAAACCATCTCGAATATCCACTTTGGATTGACATTCGGATCTCGATGAACCTCACGCTCCCACCTGTTGTATAGTTTACATGCCTGAAATTAGGGTGATGAAGAAATTATAACTTTTCATTTTGAATTGTCTGGACTGATCATTTCATAAATCCCTTCTTGTGCCGCTTCAAAGCCTTCTTGACGATCCATTCTAATACTCCTTGTCTTAAAGTCCTTTTTTGTGGTAGGTGGGCTGGTGTGGTAGGTAGAGGCATTATATGAATGTAAGTTGTTTGTAAATATAAGGTTAAAAGATTTTGCAGACTTGATTAAAGTCTGAGGTGCTCTAGTTATTCTGAGATTAAAGTGGTTCTAAATTTACTGGAATGAATCTCGTAACAAAAAAAATCCTTAGAAAAAGCAAAGACATGGTCTAGGATGTAAAAATAAAGGAACTGAAGATTTTGTTTTGCTTGATGATGGACTTGGTGTGCTGTTCTACAGGACCTGATCATTTTTCCTGATGATTGTGAGTTTAAACGAGTGGCCCAATGTACTACTGGAAGAGTGTTTGTGCTGAAATTCAAGGCAGGATCAAAACGTCTTTTCTTTTGGATGCAGGTAAAAGTTAAAAATTTCACTTCACTGTGCTATTCTTGTAAATGCTTATTATGAATGTAATTATGCAGCTACAACTGTAAATGAAGAAAGAAGGCTAGTCATTTCATGTTGATTCTCCTCACCTCAGCTATTTTATTTCTCCTAAGTACGTGGTTGGAGGTTTTAAAGCCAATGTATAGAACAGTAGTTGGCCTGGGTGTCACATGCGGCCCATCAGGGTTCTGAGTGTGACCCACAAGACAATTTGTTGACTCTGCTGATTTTCATCTGTAGTTTTTTGTCATACCAGTGTGACTGAAGTGCTACCCACATAAAGCAAGGGCAAGTGAATTGAGGTGTGTGCCAATTGCCCACAACATTGACTGTGAGAGCTGAGCGGCCCTTTGCATTCAAAGCTAAATATTTATTTTGTTTTTAACCATTTGAAATTGATAGTCCTATTAATATATGAATGATTAAGCATATTCTTTTGCTCATTACAAAATATGTGGCATATATTCAGTGTATTTAATCTTATTCATGGGGCCATGGTTAGTGGGCAAGCCTGATGTCAAGTCTTGCAGCCCGCTAAAATGAAGAAAGGCCATTCATGTGGCCCATTCACTAGCCTAGGTTGCCCATCACTGGTTTGAAACATGTCTAAGCAGCATGTGGCCTGATTGTTTAGACTACTGGATTGTATAAATCAGTTTACTAATCCCAGTTTTCAGTGGCCCTAGAAGTATGGCCAAGTTAAATAAATTCTGTCTTGGTATCTAAACATCACAATCACCCCTGCATGGAAGATCAACTGGGTAGTTTGAAATTGCTTCTGTTTTAGTTTACCCAAACCATTGTACAAAGTGAAAAGGGTCTGTCCACAGGTAGTATTTTGTCAAGAAACAAACATGCACTTGACTATTCTTCACCTTGTATAAATGTTTAAATCTATCCTAGAGCAGTGGGATCAAAATTTTCTCTGCTTATTGTAAGGGTCTTCAGTTTTAGCCTAATTCTTGGCACATGCATGTTTGTTGTCCATAAATTGTCTATTATTCAGAAATGCTACAGGTATAAGAAATGTGCAACTCCTTTGTTATTGGAGGAAGCCATGTTGTGGGGAGCATGGTTAGAGTAGTCCTTTTATCTTGGAGGTGTCTGTTCCATTTGTCTTAAGTCATGTAGGTACACAAAGCTTCAGGCTACTTGTGAAGTTTAAATCCATGTACAATTGATACACAAAAACAAAATATTGCTGGAAATCTGAAATAAGAATGGGAAGTATTCCATGACAGATAATATTCCAACTTTTCCCATTTTTAATTTGATCAATATGCATATTCTTTTGCACTGCTAATCTGATGTAGGATTTATCCACCAACAAATGAATGATGCTTAATAACAGTCTTTTCTAAGTCTTTGCATTCAAAATTCAAATAGAGCAAATTTGAATGAAATTAGGATTGAGGAGTCAGGTGTTGCGGGATTAGATTACAGGTTTGGACTGCATGTGGCCTGTTAATTGCAATTTGATTCCTGCTAGTCCTGTATAAGGTCAGTGCTGACATTGGTACCAAAATGTTAATGATTCAATCTTTCCCCTTTAATAATAGAATTAAAACATTTGATAAGACATTGATTGTATTTGAACAAACCAAGATGTTATTTGAAGTGCGTCATTAACATTAGAAAAGTAAATGATTTGGTAATTTTAATGTGTAGTTTTAAGACTAAAATACCATCAATTGAAATTTTGAAGTAGTGCATTCCCATACATTAGCATTTTTTGATGGAAAATATTAATTGAAATTCATTTTTTTGTAAATCTTTATCTTTTTCTCTTGCAGATCTCTTAAGATTATTTTAGACTCATTTGTGATCATTAACTGCTGTGTTTAAACCTTCAGGAGCCCAAATCTGATAAAGATGAAGAGTACTGCCGTAAAGTGAATGAATATCTGAACAACCCACCAATGCCTGGTGCTTTGGGTGGTAGTGGCAGCAGTGGGGGTCATGAGCTAGCCGCACTTGGAGGTATCCTGTTAGTTCATTAGAATTTGAATGCAGTGTAACCATCATACATTAATGCAGTGTTATAAAGAGAACTTCTAACAGGCATATTTTTTATTCTTGATGACTGCTGTGTGGAAGAAATTGTTTTCCTTTCTTGCCAGTTTTTTTCCCCATTTGGCATCTCGTTTGAAGGATGTGACTTCTCCGTGAGATTTGTTCTATACGTTACCTTCAGTATCAGGGAGAAGTTGTGCCTTGGCAGTAAACATTAGCAACTTATTTCACAGTTCAGTTGAGTAGGCTTTCCTGCTGATCCACTTGCATCTTTGGCTAGCATATGCCTAGCATGAGTTGCGTACTGCAGTCAGGTTAGGGAACCTAACTAAATTTTCCCTTCTCTTACCCATGGGCGCTGACTTCGGCGAAGTTTATTATCTATTCCAACGCTGTTGCTGAGATCACCACAGAACTTCTTGGCTATCTGCCTCAACTAGTTGCTTCTTAGTCTTGAGTCAGTAAGGAACCCAAAATGATTGTTTTCTTACATTTTTCAAAACATGATATTTCTTTTCATGCCACTAGTTATTTATTTCTGTGTAATGAGAATTGTGACTGTATATGAAAAGCAATATTCAGAAAAGTTAGGAGTAATAGCTAGTTCCTGTAGTTTACTGACAGCCGTATGCATTTCTTTTTTTTCTGTTTTATTGATTTTATTAATTAAAAGAGCAGTTGTGCTATTTGTATCAGGTTTTAAATTGAGTTGATGTAGCTTTCATATTTAATTTTTTTTTGGCTGGGTTCTCCAAACTTTGGGACTGCTAAAAGATCTCATGAACTTTTGGGCAACGTTTAAAATGTGTAGAAAATTGCAAGTTTGCTTGTGCTTGCACAGAAACATGTAGTTTGTTTTCTCTAATCATTAATCTGTTTCTGTGGTTTAATTTTTTTAGTCCGTTTTTCTCTCTGTGCCACCTTGTCAATTTCATTCTCCACACTTTTTTTCATTTCCACACACAAACAATTAATTCAGCATTAGTTTGTGATAGAGCATTCTACATTTGTCACATCTTTCAGGCTAATTTGTCTTCCAACCCCTACCTTAATTGTTTGGGGTCATTTAAAATTGTGAACCACCTTGTTGTATTCTTACAGACCAGTGGAAATAATCTGTCATTATTTACTTCATAAACTTTGGTCTCTCTAAAGGTCCCTGGTAACATTTTCAGTTCTGCTGAAGAAAGTCCTAACCCCCTCAAAACTGTGAAGGGATTTGTCAAGTTTGAAATCTGAGTTTAGGCTTTATTCTTAACTAAGGCCTTGATCAATATTACCTCTGCTTTTGAGTAATGTCCTTCTAAACCCAAAACTCAGTAATCAGTTTGATTTTTTTCATGGCTACTTAGTTGCCCTGCCACCTTTTGATTAACAATGTATTAACACATTAGGACTCTTCTGCTTCTGTGCTTCATTTAAAAAAAAAATTCCAAATGTATCACTTTACATTTTCACATATTTGAACTGTTTGTCATCCATCTGCCCAACCTTCTAGCCTAGCTCTGTCTTCTATAATCTCTCTCATTCTTCATAACAATTTAGTATCATCAGCAAATTTTGATATTTTCTAGATCATAATATGTAGATCATATGTACAGTAAATAAGAGGAGCCGAACACAGACTCCTCTGATTGTCATTCATCTCTTTATTCCAGGAGAAAGTGGATTGCAAAGTCTTTTGGGTAACATGAGTCATAACCAGCTTATGCAGCTGATGGGAGCAACCGGTTTAGGTGGACTTGGTAAATATTAACCACATTTTACAAATAAATTAATTTGTAACAAATAGCTACCTATAAAAAATTTCTTCTATCCTTTCTGGATGGAAAAAAATGTATTTTCAAAGGGGCTGGTCGAATTCCACGCATAACTGGAGAAAGCACAGGGAGTGGATTTTGGAGCCTGAGCTCTGCACAGGGAAAACAAGAAAAAGGGCATGGAACTTAAAAGCAGAAAACATCTTAAGGGCGCAAATCTATTTTTCAGATTTTTTTTTCTTAATTTGTTTAGCCATCTGATTGCTAGGTTTTATTTCTAACTTTGCACAAGCAGCTTTTGCCCCACAATCAATTTGAGATCTCCAGGTAATTTTGCCTTGATAAGTATTTATAAATAAGCGCAGAAAAAAAATGAAATATGCTGTTAAGAGCTTTGGTATGCCAATATTTTCAGGAACACAGTATTTTAAAAATTTGCGTATGCGCATATGTTTAGACCCCGTCCTCCATGTATGCAATATAAGGGAGTGGTGCTATTCTGTTATAATTTTTTAATTTTACACATTGTCCAGTAAAAATATTGTTTTTCCTGGTACAATATAACGTTCAGTGATGTCTATGGATGTAATGTAGCATGTGGCAATGAGAACCATTGTGGATGGCCTTCTTGATTGCAAGAGAGGCCCCCTGTCAATCTCGCAGTGGCAAGCGGTCCTCCCTGCTTAATTTACAGGATGTAAGGGGTTGACATAGGATTCATGGCTTTCGGTAGCAGCATGTCCTGCCTCAGGAGTTTAATGGGACCCTTGTGTCTCTCCTATATCATCTGCAAGGAGGGGACGTGGAAAGCCATTCCCTGCTCTTGTCCAATACAAGCACGCACCCCCTCCCCTCCACACCTGACTCATCTTGTCCTTATTCACCTTTGGTCTGGAGCCCCATAAGATTCCTGGGTCTCTGGTGGTACAGCTACCAGCTGCCACCATTCTTTGCTAGCATCAATGAGTAGCTGCTAGCCTCTGGCTGGCAGCTCAGTTGGTGGAACCTGAATCAAGGGAGGCCCGACTGTGGGGCCATTTACGTCAGGCCTCCCCACAACTGAGTGAGGGATACCTGGCTGATCCCCAGACCACTGGGCAAGGCCACAAAATCCAGTGTACAGTTATCAGAGAATAGTCTTGCTTTTGCTTTATTTATGAAAAGAATTACACCCTTGCTCCCAAATTAAGTTCTTCTGAGTTGGGTACATTGCAAATTATTGATCTTTAACTGACATTCGATCAAATGTTGTTTTATTTGGTAAGTTATGAAAGTTGTGTGCGCCGAGGAAACTTGGGGGGAATTTCACACAATTTCCTTTGTATGTTTTGCATTTTGGCATGAATAGTGCCCCTTTAATGAATCCAAATGCTAATAGCTATAGTGCTACAAGCTCTTCATGTATTTTTTCTTTCCAGGAAGTCTGGGTGCTCTCGCAGGGCCAGCTGGACTTGCTGGCTTACTTGGCAGTGGAGGCCCTACCGCCACTAGTTCTTCAGGGTAAGAAGGAATTTGTTGAAATGTAGTGCTGAGAATACAGATATCGTGTATATCATTAGTATCTGTCATTGCATGTCTCATGCTGCCTGCTGAGTTCCAGTCAGGCCACAATTAGAGTATTGTATCCAGTTCTAATCGTCATGCTTAGCAAGGATGTGAGAGCCCTTCAGAGGGTTCAGAAGAGATTGACCAGAATGGTTCCCTGGATTGAGGAATTTAGTCACAAGGTTAGGTTGAAAAAGCTGGTGTTATTCTCCTTTTGAGCAAAGGAGACTGAGGGAAGATTTGATGGAAGTGTACAGGATAAATCATAACAGGTTTGGATCAGGTAAATGGGTAAAGCTGATCGGGGACACAGGTTTATGGTTTTGGGCAAGCAATGCAGAGGGAATTTGAGGAAGAACTTCTTGGAGCAAGTGGTAACAACCAGTAATTTGCTGTCCATGGAGGTGGTGGAAGCAGAAGCAATCAGTGATCTCAGGGCTGTTGTCGGAAGTGAACCTGCAGGACTCTGACTGGGGTAGTGAGACTGACTAGATTGCTATGCAGAGAGCCTGCATGAATATGATAGACCAAATAGTCTTTACTGCAAATTACATGCTCATTGCTGAATTTATTTTCATTCACAGTATTCTGTAATAGATGTATTTAAGTAACAGTTTTTGACAAAATTCTGAATTGTATTGCTGCTGTTTTCATGAAGAGCAGATAATGAAGAGCCTTTCCCTAGTTTACAAATTAATGTACTTGTGTGTTGTGACGTAATAAATCATGGTGGCACAGTGATTAGCGTTGCTTGCTCACAACATCAGGGACCTGGGTTCAGTGACTGGCTTGGGTCACTGCGGAGTCTGGAAAGTATGAAAATAGATAACTCCCCTGGGCCAGATGGGATTTATCCTAGGATTCTCTGGGAGGCTAGGGAGGAGATTGTAGAGCCTTGGGTTTTGATCTTTAGGTCGTTATTGTCTAGGGAATAGTGCCAGAAGACTGGAGGATAGCAAATGTCCCCTTGCTCAAGAAGGGGAGTAGAGCTGACCCTGGTAATTATAGACCAATGAGCCTTACTTCAGTAATGGGCAAAGTTTTGGAAAGGATTATAAGAGATAGGAATAATTTGATTAGGGATGTGAAGGGTAGGTCGTGCCTCACAAACCTTGAGTTCTTTTGAGAAGGTGACCAGAGATGGATGAGGGTAAAGCAGTTGATGTGGTGTATATGGATTTCAGTAAAGCGTTTGATAAGGTTCCCCGCGGTAATCTATTGCAGAAGATACAGAGGCATGGGATTGAGGGTGATTTAGTGGTTTGGATGAGAAATTGGCCAGCTGCAAGAAGACTGTGGTGGTTGATGGGAAATGTTCATCCTGGAGTTCAGTTACTAGTGGTGTACCGCAAGGATCTGTTTTGGGGCCACTGCCATTTGTTATTTTTATAAATGACCTGGACAAGGTTGTAAAAAGATGAGTTAGTGAATTTATGGATGACACTAAAGTCGGCGGAGTTGTGGACAGTGCGGAAGGATGTTGCAGGTTACAGAGGGACATAGATAAGCTGCAGAGTTGGGCTGAGAGGTGGCAAATGGAGTTTAATGCGGAGAAGTGTGAAGTGATTCACTTTGGAAGGAGTAACAGGAATAGAGTACTGGGGTAATGGTAACATACTTGGTAGTGTGGATGAGCAGAGATCTCAGTGTCCGTGTGCATAGAGTCCTGAAAGTTGGCCCCCAGGTTGATAGGATTGTTAAGAAGGCGTATGGTGTGTTAGCTTATGTTGGTAGAGGGATTGAGTTTTGGAGCCATGAGGTCATGAGTACAAAACTTGCACTTGGCGTATTGCATACAGCTCTGGTTGCTGCATTATAGGAAGGATATGGAAGCATTGGAAAGGGTGCAGAGCAGATTTACCAGGATGCTGCCTGGTATGATGCGAAGGTCTTATGAGGAAAGGCTGAAAGACTTGAGGCTGTTTTCGTTAGAGAGAAGAAGGTTAAGAGGTGACTTAATAGAAGCATACAAGATGATCAGAGGATTGGGTAGGGTGGACAGAGAGCCTTTTTCCTCAGATGGAGATGGTTAGCACAAGGGGACATAGCTTTAAATTGAGGGGCGATAGATATAGTACGGATGTCAGAGGTAGGCTCTTTACTCAGACTAGTAAGGGCATGGAATGCCCTGTCTGCAACAGTAGTGGCCTTGCCAACATTAAGGGCATTTAAATGGTCATTGCATAAACATATGGATGATATTGGAATAGCATAGGTTAGATGGGCTTTAGATTGGTTTCACAGGTCGGCGCAACATTGAGGGCTGAAGGACCTGTACTGCGCTGTAATGTTCTATAAGTCTGCATGTTCTCCTCGTGTCTGCATGTGTTTCCTCCCACAGTCCGAAAGACATGCTGGTAGATGCATTGGCCATGCTAAATTCTCCTTCCGTGTACCGAACAGGAGTGGGTCCTTTAAGAGTAACTTAGACAGGCACATGACTGAGTTGGAGATGGGTGGATATAGGAGAACCTTTAATTAAGGGTCATTAGCTTTGGGGTGTCCCTAAAAATGTAAATAGATATAGTATGGTAATGTTTTTCTCTATTCATTCACAGGTTTTAAGTTGGCCCATCTCGTGTCCAACGAGGGGCATACATGCGATGGGTCGTACTGGGGCTGCTCTTGGTTGTTCGAGATTGGCCTAGTGCTTCATGTCGTTAGTGTGTGCCTAAACTGGACAAGATACTGGGCAAGACGACAGCTCAGTGACTATCGCTGATTGCTGTGCAGACACATGGATTTGGGCTGGTGTCTGTGGGAGTTTGCGCATTCTCCCCGTGCTTGTGTGGGTTTTCTCCGGGTGCTCCGGTTTCCTCCCACACCCCAAAGATGTGCTGTTAGGCTGATTGGCAGGAATAAATTGTCCCTAAATCAGTTTTCCCTCAATCTGGATGGCCATAAAACATTAGATAGGGGTCATGGGTAGAGAGATGGTGTTGAGATGGCAGCGTGGGCTCGTTGGGCCGAAGGGCCTGTTTCCCAGGCTGATTTTGTTCTTTGACTAGGGAATTTTCATAGTAACTTTGTTGCAGTGTTAACGTAAGCCTATTTGTAACACTAATAAATAAACTGTAAAACTCATTTGGACAGTGTTGCAATGAAAAGGAAGTTGGTTGAAACTAGATCAGATCACTGTCTTTGTTCTTTTATCCCCCCCTTTCCCTTTCCTCCAGAGTGTTGCTGTTCAATTTGGCAAAGTAAGTCACTGGTCTTTTTCCTAATGCTACTTTTATTTGTGTTTAGTTCCCGAAGCCAGTCTGCAACTGTCACTCCATCCTCCACAACCTCGGCAGTCCGCATGACTTCAGTGCCTTCTGTTGCTGCAGCAACAACACCGGTACCAGCCCCCACTGTAGCATCCACACCAGTGTCAGCAGCAGCAGCGGCATCAGCAGGTCTAACGACACCAGCGGCATCAAGCACAGGTTCAACGTCTGCATCTGGATCCCCACCTGTTACAGCGTCTGGATCTGCAACAAGCCCAACTCAGCCCATTCAGCTGCGTGACTTGCAGAGTATCTTGGCTAGCATGACTGTTCCTGCTGCAGCAGAAGGGACTGGACAACAGGGTAGGGAGCTAGTTCTGGAGATACTTAAAACGTGACAAAACAACAGCAAATAGGATTTCAATCATGTATTTGTAATTGGCTTGCAGTTTGACTACCTTTAATTAGTTTAATATGGTGGTGGTAAGTATTTTTTCAGGCAACTCAGCCATTATTGTGGGACCAAAGAGAAGGAGCCTTCCAATCCATCGCGACTGATTTTTTTTTTTGATGGAATTATCCAATTAGTCCTACTCTCCTACAATTTGTTTTTCTACTCGAGTATTTATCAAATTCCTTTTTGAAAGTTATTCCTGAATGTGCTTCTACAACCCTAACAGGCAATTCCAGATCACAATGACTCTTTTTCTTAAAACACAAAAATGCACGTTTTCTTTCTAGCCTTAAATCATTCTAATCTGATCACTGATTTTTCTGCCATCAGAAACAATTTCACCTCTTATCGAAACTGTTCACGGCTTTGAATGCTGCTCAAATCTCCCTAACTTCTGTTCAAAAGCAAACCATAGCTTCTCTAAATAACTCAAGTAGTCCTTTATCCATAATACAACTCTATAAATCTCTTCCGCACGTTTCTGGGACACTCAATATTCTTCCCAACTATGGTACCCAGATTTTTGAACACCATACTCCAGCTAAAACGTAAGCAGTGTTTTCAGAAGGTTTTGTACAGCTTCCTTCCCTCCTCTGTGCTCTTACTAAAAACACAAGATCCCAAATGTATTTTTTTAAACTAACATTTAACAGGATCTTTTTGTGACCACCGTTGTTCTTCTACATGCTACCTCAAAACAGATTTGAGTGCACAGCAGTTTTCAGAGTTGAGGATGGAGAGATGATAGTCCTTAACTGCCTCTCAAAAAGTCTGTGTACTGGTAACGTAGTTAGACTTTGACGTGATAGCTATGGAAATGTTTAAGTCCTTTCAAAAAGGCATTAGATAGTGATATGACCTGCATCACTGGACTTAGCTAGCTTGATTTCAGAAGGGGAGGAATTTCCCATGCATTTTCTTCTCCTTTGTGTCTGTCTGACTCTGGCTTTGTAGCTTTTAGCATTACCAGAGGGTAAGTTACAGAAGATCATGCCATCAATGTGTTGTTACTTGAAAGCAGGAGAGCTGAGAAAAGACAAACATACATGACACTGGCAAGAATTCTACTCCTTTTACTGTGCGGATCTTGAGGTAGTGATACTAAAATGATGGTCTGCTGCCATCAAGTTTATGACCATCGTGGGAGAGTTACATATTTACACTTCAACTCAGCCCCACCATTTTCCAAAGTAATTCTGTGACACTTTTATCGTTTTCATCCTTCTACTCAGATATTTGCACAATATTGAATTGCAGAAGGCATTCTTGGTTCTGGATGGGGAATGTGATAAACTTAGATTTTTATACTATGCATGCAGGAGTAATAACAGTTTTAATTTATTTTCTAGCAGTGGATTTATCGACTGTGTTGACTCCGGAGATCATGGCTCCAATTCTAGCGAATTCAGAGGTTCAAGAACGATTATTACCGTACCTTCCAACAGGAGAGTCATTGCCTCAGCCTGCAGAAGAAATTCAGAATACATTAACATCTCCACAGTTTCAGCAGGTGTGTTATTTTCTTTGACATGTTTGAGCCTATTCAAATTTTAATTTTTCAGTCCTGAATAAAATAGATTTGAATGCAAATGTTTTACTGCTTTCAGTTCAAATTGTACTAGATATGTAGTAATTCAGTGAGACATGTATCATGACTGAATTGATTTTTAAATACCTGCTCTTTTTTATATAAGATTTTTTTCTCTCTCTCTGCATGTGAGGTAAATGTAGTGGAAAAGTTCCCTAGCTCAGATAAGCCAAGGATAAAGTAATGTGCACATGTTGCTTTCACAGGTGATGTGATAGTACTTCACACTTCAAGTAATGTTGGGTCCATTCTTTTTACTGGAGTTGATTTTAGTACACATTTTAGAGGCAATTTGTATACCTATAGGAACTAGTCTGATTCCTTAATTGGGAAAGAGTGCATTGATAGGCTTTAATCTCTAGTGGTCAGGTTTTAATAGTTCACTGGAAGACAATCGGTTTCCCTGAAACTTGACATTTAATTGCTGCAGTATGTACATCTAATGTAAACTAACATTGAAGATGCAGCACATTTTAGCAGATCTACAATATTGACTGCAAGAAGTTGTAATGGATATGTAACTGAGCACAGTTTAAAATTTTTATCATTTGCATTTTAAAGTCTTAACAAAAATGTGTTGATGCAGGCTACAGCAAAAGAACAAAGCTGAGTTAATGAAGTGGAATTGTAATTTTCATATTTAATAAAGTAAAAGCGTATGGATTAGACAAATTAAATAAACCAAAGTACCTTGTTTTAATTTTTGTGTGCTGCTGATATTTGTATGACAGGAAGTCACTTCATGTCTTTGGCGGTTTTGAGTAAATTATGCAGATGCTCATATTTTCTGTGAAGATATTAAAATCAACCATAACACTTTGCAACTTTTCCTTTAATTTTTTATGTAGGCCATGAGCATGTTCAGTGCAGCACTGGCTTCAGGACAGTTGGGACCATTGATGAGCCAGTTTGGTTTGCCGGCAGAGGCTGTGGAAGCGGCTGGAAAAGGGGGTAAGTGTCTTTTCATATTCCATGACTAGGTCAAACCTGAGTCTTGGACGAACATCTCATGATAGAGGGAATAGTAGCTGCTTAATTATGATGTGTATTTGCTGGCCCCAAGAAGACCTTCCAGTGTTTGGAAAACCCAGCAAAAAGAACATCTCTTGGGTTTGATTTGATGTTACTGTGAGGCCTATACATGGCAGTTAGAGCTGAATTTAATGATCGCAGCAGGAGGTATTGTCCACTAGCTGCAAAAATGGTGGCAACTCCACCCAGACTGTTTCCAGGAGGCCAGAAGGGATTTTAGGCCCAATTTGGCATTTACCTTACTGGGGCCGGAATTCTCCAATGTTATATTGCTGCCTCTGAGAATGGAGAATTTGGCAATCAGCTGGAGAATCCCAGTCGCAGGCATGGTTGGAGAATTCTAGTCTGGGTCTCTAGGCTCCTGTGAGGGAAATTTCTGCCTGGTAGTGGGTATTCAGTACTGGCAGTGCCACTGAAGCAGTACTACAGTGTAGCCTGCACCATGGAGTATTGATGTGGAGATGTTGGTGTTGGACTGGGGTAAACACAGTAAGAAGTCTCACAACACCAGGTTAAAGTCCAACAAGTTTATTTGATAGGAAACCCACAAGCTTTCGGAATGCTGTTTCTCTGTCAGGTGACAAAGGAACAGTGTTCCGAAAGCTCGTGGGTTTCCTAGCAAATAAACTTGTTGGACTTTAACCTGGGGTTGTGAGACTTCTTACCATGGAGCAATGACTGAGAAAGGCTGTTGTTGAGTCTTCCCACCTTAGCCTAAATTGGAGGGAGGCAGGAAGGCTTCCTAGGTTGGAAATGCCTTATTTGAGACCAGTTTAAGTTGAACCTGGTTGGTAAGATATTTTGTTGAGGTATCTATTTTCCACAATTGCAGCCTGGGTGAGATAAAGAGCAAGGGGAACATTTAGTAAAAGTGCCAATTATCTAAAGTTAATCCTGCTGCACTAATTTCACTTTGCTTTTTACAATGATTGTCTGATTCCAGTGGTTTTAGTACCTTAGCTACTGCTCTAAGCCAAACTTAAAATGAAAGGAAAGCAGGTTATGGTGGGTTTTTTTACGGTTGCATACAAATTAGAAACAGCAGTAGGCTACTCAAGCCTGCTGTGCCATTCAGTAAGATCGTGGCTGAGCTGATTGTAACTTCAGTCCCTATTCCTGCTGACCCCTGATAACCTTTCATCCCCATTGTTATTCAAGAAGCTATCTGCCTTAAAAAAATATATTCAAAGGTTCTACTTCCACTGCTTTTTGAGGAAGAGTTCCAGAACTTCACAACCCTCAGAAAAAAATTCACTTTTTCTGTTTTAAATGACTAATTTTTAAACAGTGACCCTTATTTCTGGAATCTCCAGCAAGAGGAAACATCCTCTCCACATTCATCCTGTTTCATGTAGTGAAGCTTGGGTAAGATTTAAACCTATTTGAATCTTCATTCCATTTGGATAAAACTCAGTCTAAAATAGTTTGACTTTTAAGGTGTTTGTGTTCCTCAACTTAATTTCTTTCAAAGCTAATAAAGCAAGTGAAAGGCAATATAATAATTAATGTCTTTCGCCTTTGAATTAATGTCTGTGCATTCCTGCCCACCCACCCCTGCCAAACTACAGATGTGGAAGGATTTGCCAAAGCAATGCAACACAATTCTGCAACCTCAAAGACAAAAGTCGATGATAAGGAGGGAGACAGTGACTCAAAAGACAAAAAAGATGAAGAGGAGGATATGAGTTTGGACTGAAACTATTCACTTACGTTTTTCTTGAAACCATTTGTTGAAATAATGTTAGCGCTCAGTTTAAAGATTAGTGATGTTGTGCATTTTCCTTCTATTAACCCTGGAAACTAAGCAATATTAAAGGTTCATTTTAGAGCAAGAGAATTTTGTGAAAATTTTATTTCAACCCTCAAAGCTTTGATCTAGTACATAATATGATCTGAACGGAATAATAATTGCTTTCCAACTTTTCTGTGCAGTCATATTTCTGATCTATTTTCTCTCTACTTCTGCATCTTCCTCAACTGTTCCTGTGATGTTGAGATGCTGGTGTTGGACTGGGGTGAGCACAATAAGAAGTCTCATAACATCAGGTCAAGTTCAACAGATTTATTTTTAATCATAAGCTTCTTCATCAGGTGATGTAGAAGCAGTACTCCGAAAGCTTGTGATTCCAAATAAAATTTTTGGACTTGAATTTGGTGTTGAGACTTCTTACTGTGTGCTCAACTGTTCCTGGCAAAGAACAACTCTGTATAAATGCTCGTAATCTGTGCTCACTCATGACTATATAAAATTGATAGCCCTCATCACAACCAGAGGAAGACAAATTCATCTTAATCAAGCTCCAGTACATTTTTATGTTTTCTTGTACCTTTTTAATAAGTAAACTTTCTCATCTTGTTACATCTGAGGGCTTATCATAATTTCCCATTACTGTGATGTGCTGTCAGTTTTGTCTGTTTAATATATGTTCTTTGAAATCTTTCATTCAATCTTACAACTCTTCCAAAGTACTTAATTGCAGGACAGAACATCACACATCCTGAAGTCATTAAAAAGGTTAAAAAATAGTTTTTCTATTAATATGAACCCTTTGAATAAAATCTACAGTATCATTTTATGGGCAACTTGATTTTATGTCATCACCTCAAGGATTAAAATGTTAGTGCTTATATTGCAGTAAATTTATGGACATTTGCTGTAATGCCGCAATGAACAGAAAAAATCAGCTTAGCAAAGTAGAACAGGTATGTTGCAGCAGTAATAATGTAATGTCAGTGCTTAAAACATTGGAATAACAACTTTAGGCATTCCAAATCTAGGCTTCTCTTGTGAAAGCATTTTTAAAAATTAATTTATTCATCTGACCTCTTAAATTATTTTGTTTCAACATGGTTAAGCTTTGGATGATCATGGAAATTTGAGCAAAACTTATTACACTGCAGTTAACTTATTCAAATATATCACCAATAGAGGTTTTCTACCTCTGTCTAGAGGGAACAGATATAAATATTGACAAATAGTCAAATCCATTGCAGACTCTGATGTACCATGAGTGCAATCTCTATGGAATCAGTGAGTATTGAAGTTTAATTATTTAAGTAAGGCTTACATTAACACTGCAATGAAGTTCCTGTGAAAGTCCCCGCGTTGCCAAAGTTCGGCACCTATTTGGGTCAATGCACTGAACGAGCACGTCTTTCAGACTGGGAGGAAACCAGAGCACCTGGAGGAAACCCACTTAGACACAGGAACAATATGCAGATTCTGCACAGATAGTGACCCAAGCCAGGAATCGAACGCAGGTCCCTAGTGCTGTGGAGCAGCAGTGCTAACCACTGGGCTACTGTCATCCCATTGATGGGATGAACCTGATTTGATTTCATAATTGATATGCATCTATTAACATCCTCATTGTGATTCACTAACAATGTGGAAAATATACTAGGTGTTACATCTAAACAAGTATTCAGACCTAACAATCTAATTGTACTTTTAAAGAACAAAAAAAACAGCAAAGTGTAACTTTACTGATGCATTAACTCATATCTTTATAGTTTGGCATTTGGTGCCTTGATCAAACTTTTATTATGCTATAGTTTTTATCTTCACATTTTAACTCAAATAATAGTATGTGGAGCTAACAGCTCCTAATTCAGAATGGATAAAAAACATACATTATAGGAATCAATATAGATAAGTTTTATTTTAACTCAAATTTTGTACCAGTGTTCTGCACAATCAGTGCTACAAATGATAGGATCTTAAAACAAAATAATGTAAAGCCAGTGTCACAGGATAAATTTTACCCATTTTAATATTTTCTTCCCAAAATACCAAATAAAAAGTCCATTAAAATAGCTTAAATTTATAAAAATCCACAGCAAGATTCTGAAATACAGTACAAATATTTAAGTGCATAAGTGGATTGGAAATCAACAGCCCTGGTAAAGTGTTCTTGATTTTCTTTTATTCTTTACATTCTATTTACAACAGTGGGCAACCGCTGGTACTGACATCACCATGTATGGATCTTGGTCGATTCAACTGTACAGCCTTTTGATTAATTAGAAGATTCTTTACACAGCCGACAAATGAGGAACGTATAGAAGACAACACTGGAATTTGCACAGTGTCTGAAATACAAGAGAAGGAAGCATTAAATATTTTGAACAAAAATGAAGATCAGAACTATAAAAATAACAAAAGCATTTCATAAACCAGGTGCTTTGCAATTGTTTATGGTTTATTTTGATGCAGTTTGCTACTGACCAGGAACTGCCAGTTGTAAAGAAATAACCTGTGACCAAATAATGAGGCTGTTTGGTTACAGAGTGTAATTAATTGATTCTGAACATGCTTAAGGCAGAAGTGACCCAATAAATAATAATATTGTCAAGCAACTGGCTGTATTGACCAAATTGATCATTTGACATGGAGCAGCCAAACAGATTGTTTACTTCACAAATTTCAGTTCTTGATGGGCTTTCTGTTGAGTTTTGAGACATTATATTTCCACCTTCCCCCCCCCCCCCCCCCCCCGCCTCCTCAAATGCCCTCATCAACACTGTGCAACCTACTCATCAACCTCCAACAGTGATGAGGGCTGTGTATTTTGCATTGTATCTGCAACATTTCAAATATCATCAGAGAAAATGAATTAATGCTGTAAAACAAATTGGATTTCATATTCCTGTTTTCATGAACGGTGTACCAGTTCTATAAATACTTTAGTGATCTAATATTATGTGACAATGGTGTGCATTTCTAACTACCAAATTATGCAAGACTCCCATCTGTTTAATAAAACAAAAACAACCCTTGTGGCCAAATTAAATCAAAGCTCCAGCTTTTCATTGTTGAGCCAACATGCTAATGTTTACTTTTGCATTATATAGGACACTTTGGCTCAGATTATCATGAAAGATTCAGTTTATCTCTTGTTTGTACATTAAGTCTGATGAATATCTGTGGTCGTGGTCACCCTGATGTTTTAGAATCAGAGTCCCTCCAGTGCAGAAGGAGGCCATTCAGCCCATCAGCCACTAACAATTTCACCTCCCTATAATTCCACGTATTTACCTAGTCCGTCAGGGGGTAATTTAGCATGGCTGATCAATCTAACCCACACACTGGGAGGAAACCAGAGCACCCAGAGCAGACACACATAGACACAAGGAGGACATGCAAACTCCATTAGATAGTAACCCGAAGTCGGATTTGAGCCCAGATTCCTCGCAAGTGGTTAACACTGGTTTCCCACAGAAGTGGTGGTTAGTTCTGGGAGGATTTAAGGTTTAGCTACAGAAAATGGGATAAATACAACCAAAGCAGCCTGGAGTCTATTACCCTCAAGTCAACGTGGCACCAACTACTTAGTGGGCTAACATCTGGAAATGATGAGAGCCATAAAAAACAGGTGTGCTTACATAGCTGGAGAAATCATAAAGGCTTGGAGGTCAGTTTGAATGTCAGAGCAGCCTAAAACATTATGGGGATGGGTAGAGCTTAAGATGTTTTTCTGGTTTCAACTCATGTGTCTGTTTGCTGAAAGTGAGAGTCCTCTCCAATAGGGAAGAGGCTGGATACTGAAAGAATGCTGCTTATAATGGGCTCCAGGCAGATAGAGCTGAAAGAAGCCCTGGGAGCCCATTCAGTGTGCTTGGGGCTCAGGAGAAGTCCTGGAGAGTTATGAAGCTGGCAGAAGGCTCTGATTCCGTGCTAGAAGGGGTTAGGATTCAGAAAAAGCCTATGAGCCATTTATAGCTTGATGCAGTTGGGAAACGAGTTCAGAGAAATCTAGTGGCAATGCCAGCTCAGTGAAGCTAGCAGTCTGAAAAGTAGTTGGAATTGTGCAGCTTTATAAATCCTATGGAATGCAGTCTCAGGAGAAGAGATTGAACCATCAGGGAAGGGGGGTGATGGTGAGCAGAATGGCTTTTGAGGGATTCAGATGCTAGATCTTCAAAGGTGTCCTTCCCTTGTGAAGGAGACAGACCTTTAACAAGATTGTAAGACTCACAATGGTCACTGATGTCCAGGTGGGTTTTTAACAAATCTATGGGATTTCTCTTAGTTGCACCTGCCATTTAATATGCGGTGTGGTGTGATCAACCATAGTTTGCTATTAATTCATATTGGCCTCATGTTAATTCTGAATGTGTGTATAAGATAAATATTGATATACTTTTCTGACTTTGTATGGTAATAGTTAATTTTGTTTCTTTAAAACTGCAAAATCTTGAAGCTTAGTGGGTAATTGGAATTTCAAACTTTGTTTACTTTGAACAAAATGTTACTGACCCTTAACTGGATAATATAGAAGTGAAATGTGTTGATCTCACAGACCGTCCACCCGATTTCAATCTGTCACGCCAACTTTGGGCACTCCTCAACTACTTCCACACTGGCCAAGGAAGGCCCTTGTGCAGCAAATTGGCACAAGTGGAGCACATCACTGAACACTGCCCCCTGATAAAATTCAATGGAGGGCTCAGAGCTCCATTTCCCCACTGCCTGGCTTGGTATTCGAAATTACCTAGCTTTTATCTTCCCCACCCACTAATTCTTTTCCTTCTCCTCTTGAGGGGACCAGGCGTGCGTAGGCCCATAGAGGTTTACAGCATGGAAACAGGCCCTTTGGCCCAACTTGTCCATGCAGCCCTTTTTTTTAAACCACTAAGTTAGTCCCAATTGCCCATGTTTGGCCCATATCCCTCCATACCCATGTAACTGTCTAAATGCTTTTAAAAAGACAAGATTATACCTGCCTGTACTATTACCTCTGGCAGCTTGTTCCAGATACTTACCATCCCGTGTGTGAAAAAATTGCCCCTCTGGACCCTTTTGTACCTCTCCCCTCTCACCTTAAACCTACGCCCTCTAGTTTTAGACTCCCCTACCTTCGGGAAAAGATATTGACTAACTGACTGATCTATGGCCCTCATTATTTTATAGACCTCTATAAGATCACCTCTAAGTCTGCTAGGCTCCAGGAAAAAAAAGTCCCAGTCTATCCATCCTCTCCTTATAACTCAAACCATCAAGTGCAGACTCCATGAATACCAATCAGCTTTGCACACCTTACAATTCGAACATTGTGTGTGAACCTAGATGATAAACGTTGGGGGCTGTTTAACCATGATGTACATCACAATTGAGCTACATCTGACCTTCACCTGGATTATATAAATATCTTTCAGCACAGGTCTTTGAGCAGTGGTGTTCTGGTATTGTCTCTGGAGTAGTAATCCAGAGACGCAGGGTAATGCTCTGGAGACCTGGGTTCAGATCCCCCCCCATGTTGAGATGGTTAAATTTGAATTTGATACAAATTTAGAATTATAAGCCTAATGATGCGCTTTATTCTCAATTGTTGTAAAGAGCTATCTGGTTCACAAATGTCCTTTGGGGAAGGAAATTTGTTGTCCTTACCTGACTCCAGAGCCACAGCAATGTGGTTAACTCTCAAATGTCCTTGGGGATGGGCAATAAATACTGGTCCACCCACATCCCATTAACAAATAAAAACAATGTTTCCAAGGAATGAGAGAAAAAGCATAAGCACATACGTTCACTGGAAACCATCACCAGACACCAAGGTAGCCCAGTGACTCCAGGAACTCTACACAGTTCACGAAGGTTAAAAACTATTAAGTCATGCAACTGTAAATAAATCTTAATTTAGCAGTTGTTCCACCTAATATAACTCACCTGGTATACCTCCCAGATAAAGTGCCTCTTTGGAATTGGTTCGAGGAGTGTGCGTTGGCCCTACTGCATAGTTGCTTTCAGTGTCCACATCAAGTTGTACCACATTATTCCTTTTGATAACTATTAACCAAGGGAAACAAATCAAATTGTTACAAATGTATATTTAGATGCATTAAAAATATCTGCAGCATGGGGGTCAGATTACACACTGGGTTATTGTAACTTATCGTAATAACTAACTCTTATTTTACGTCTATGCCCCAAGTTTGACTCCAACCCACAGATAGCTGCCAGAAGACTTCCAGCTCCAAAGTTGTCTTTTTCCTGACTGGATTTCCCTTGGACTGAACACAGGTTACATGATTCACTTCGTACCAATACTCCTACAAATGGATTTGGATTTTGGAGGGTTTGGATGAGGTGGGGTGGCTGCTTAAGCTTCCTTCCACCTCACCTGTATGATAGTATAATCGATCCATTTCCCACCACCCCTTAGGAAACCTAACAATACAATTGGGCAATTTTTTAAAGTTTAATTATCAGTGTCACAAATAGGCTTACACTGAGACTGCAATGAAGTTACTGTGAAAATCCCCAAGTCGCCACACTCCAGCACCCGTTCAGGTACACTGAGGGAAATTTAGCATGATCGAGTGCGCCTAACTAGCACGTCTTTCGGACAGTGGGAGGAAACTGGAGCACCTGGAGGAAACTCATGCAGATATTGGGAGAACATGCAGATTCCACACAGGCAGTGACTCAAGGCAGGAATTGAACTCGGGTCCCTGGCACTTTGAGGCAGCAGTGCTAACCACTGTGCCATGACCCAGTGTAAAGGGTCTTCATCCAACAGAAACGACATGATGAAATGAATGAAATATTCTCAGCACTGGACAAAGACATTGCTCAAGTGATTACAGACATTAGGCTGGTTCATATGTACACACTTCACTCTTACCAGCAATGCGATGCCACTGTCCATCACACAGGGAATGTTGTGGAATGACTGATGTAGAGAACTCTCCAGCTCCATTATTTAACTGCACTATAACCTAAAGAAAAGGAAAGCGCGATAAAGTCAGTACGATGGAGAGCCAGTACATTTCCTACACAACCTGCTCCATATTCAAACTGAACTACAAATGGCTTATCTCATCAGCATTAAGTGCATCATTTGATCATGATTGGAAGGCTGGTCCTTTGTTCAGGAAGACACTGGTCATGATAAAGCTACAGCTTTCACATCCTTTCAAAGATGAACTGTAAAACA
This sequence comes from Carcharhinus amblyrhynchos, assembly GCF_965287045.1. Lineage (NCBI taxonomy): Eukaryota > Metazoa > Chordata > Chondrichthyes > Carcharhiniformes > Carcharhinidae > Carcharhinus > Carcharhinus amblyrhynchos. The sequence goes on from NC_137339.1 coordinate 14,640,936, forward strand.
TATCATCTTTTTGTCATCTTCCCCAATATCTTTCCTGTATTATGCAAGCTACATCACTTGTGAAATGCTTTGTGTTGTTCAGTTTGGGATGGATGTGGAGGCATTAGAGAGGGTGCAGAAAAGATCTGTGAAAAGAGTTCAGGCACAGTTGTTAGCACTGCTGCCTCACAGCACCTGGGACAACTCTGGCCATGGGTTACTATCTGTGTGGGGTTTGTACATTCTCCCGGTGTCTAGGTGGATTTCCTCCAGGTGCTCTGGTTTCCTCTCACAGTCCAAAGATGTGCGGGTTAGGTTGATTGACCCTAGTGTTGGGGGATGAGCAGGTTAAATATGAGGGGCTTTGGGGATAAGATCTGATTGTATTCGGTGCAGATTCGATGGGCCGAATGACCTCCTTCTGCATTGTAGGGATTCTGTTCTATGATTCTATGAGTTCTAGGGATGAGGGAATTTAGCTACATGGCTAGTTTGGAAAAGCTAGGCTACTCTCCTGACAGGGGAGAAGGTTGGAAGGAGATCTGATGCAATATTGATTCAGAATGATGAGGGATATAGAGAGAGTAGATGGGGAGAAAACATTCTCATTGGTGGCAAGGTCAGGGTCAGGACTGATTGAAGATCAATGAAGCAATGGCAACACAAGGAAAGCTTTTTTTTTACACACAGCTCATGGTTACGATCGGGAATGCACTGCCCAAAAGCGTGGAAAAGACAGATCCAAAGGGAATCCAAAGGGAAACTAGGTCATTATCAGAAAAAATAACAATTGCGGGGCTTTGGGGAAAAGCTGGAGGAGTGGGATTAACTGAGTTGCTCTTACAGAGAGCTGGCACACACAAGCATGACATGCCAATTGGCCACCTCTTGTGATCATAGAATCATAGAACCCTACAGTGCAGAAAAAGGCCCTTCGGCCCATCGAGTCTGAACCAAACACAATCCCACCCAGTCCCTACCCCCATATCCCTACATATTATACCCACTAATCCCTCTAACTTACGCATCTAGTACAGTAAGGGGCAATTTTAACATGGCCAATCAACCTAACCAGCATATCTTTGGACTGTGGGAGGAAACCGGAGCACCTGGAGGAAACCCACACAGACACGAGGAGAATGTGATGTAACCGCTTGTGATGCTATGATGTATAAAAGGATCTAATCAGTTATGAATTGTGCACCATGTCGGAATATGGGCAGGATATTTGGGCTCTTCCCACCGGCCAGATCTTTGGGTCCCTGTGGCAGGTTCCCTGGGTGAGGGGTGGGCAAGCCACGTAAAATGCCGCAGTGATTGGTGGGACTGGAAGATCCTGCCAGCTGCCAAAGGCGAGCTGCCTCTGCAACCGGAAAACCCACATTAAGAGTGGGGGAGGGGGATGGGCAAAATCCTACCCTGTGTGTTTTTGCAAAGCATCAAAGCAAGCATGAAAACTTTGCACAAGCCATCGAAAATGTGTGCATGTGAGCCTGTGGTGAACTCTGATGGCTAGGGACGGCACAGTGGTTAGCACTGTTGATTCACTGCACCAGGGACCCAAGTTTGACTGCTGCCTTGGGTGACTGAATAGAGTTTGCATGTTCTTCCCATGTCCAAATGGGTTTTCTCTGTGTGTTCCAGTTCCCTTCCACAGTCCAAAGATGTGCAGGTATGGAGATCAGTGGGGTAAATGCATGGAGCTATGGGGGCAAGATGCTCTTTTAGGCAGTCAGTGCAGACTCATTGGGTTGAGTCTTAGAACTTAGACTTAGAATCCCTACAGTACAGAAAGAGGCCATTCAGCCCATTGAGTCTGCACCGACCACAATCCCACCCAGGCCCTACCCCCATATCCCTACATATTTACTCACTAATCCCTCTTACCATCTAAGGACAATTTCAGCATTGCCAATTAACCTAACCTGCACATTTTTGGACTGTGGGGGGAAACCAGGGCACCCAGAGGAAACCCACACAGACATAGAACATTACAGCGCAGAACAGGCCCTTCGGCCCACGATGTTGCGCCGACCAATTAAAAAGCAATGACCCTCTAACCTAAACCAATCCCTTTCCATCCATAAACCTATCCACGGATCTCTTAAACGCCCCCAAACTAGGCGCATTTACAACTGCAGCAGGCAGGGCATTCCAATCCCTCACCACCCTCTGGGTAAAGAACCTACCCCTGACATCCGTCCTATAACTACCACCCCTTAATTTAAAGCTATGCCCCCTCGTTCTAGCTTTCTCCATCCGAGGAAAAAGGCTATCACTGTCCACCCTATCTAAACCTCTAATCATCTTATATGTGGTCGGTGCAGACACAAGGAGAATGTGCAAACTCCACACAGACAGTGATCCAAGCTGGAATCGAACCCAGGACCCTGGAGATGTGAAGCAGCAGTGCTAACCACTGTGCCACCATGCCACCCACAAGTCCCTACTGCATAGAATCCCCATTGCACTTTAGGGATTCTATAATTCTATATACATTTTTGATATTTGTTAGAGACTATGAGTTTACTTAGACCTGAAAAATCCATGGTGTGCTAATGCTGTACTAATGATATGGTATTATGATACTGTTTCTGCAGAGTGTTTAAAATTGTGTTTTTTTTTCTCAAAGGAGTCTATGTCTGGACGGAATCAGCAGATGCTGGAAAGCAGCATAATTACTCATTTTCGTCATGGGGAGTTTTCTTAGAATGAAGCTAATTGCTTTTCGTTTATAACTAGAGAGGACTCCTGAGGTTTTTCTGATTGAAGTAATGGAAGGTAAGTTAGGCGTACAGGATGATTTGGCATATGACACTAAAAGTGGGAGGAGTTAGGATTATAGTAGAGAAAAACAGTTTTTGTGTTCAGTTGCTGGAGAGGGCTGTGAAAAGTTAGAAGTCTACAGGCTGTTTTCTCTTTTTCTCTCTGGCCAGTCCCTCTGTGAAGACTCTCTGGAACCTTTATAGTTATTACCCAAGTTAGAGCAAGTATATCTGTAATTGTTAACTATATTTAAAGTCTATAAGAGAAACATTGCTTAATTGGAACTGAAATTGTGATAAATTTAGAAATTAGATTTGTTTCTTTATTGTAAGTATCATTCAGCTGTTAAAAGTGAAGCTACTTTATTTTGTTTGAGCTATATGTAAACTGTGTTATGAATGAAGCTTGTTTTGATAAAAAGAACCCTCATTTGTCAGAAGAATCACACCTGGAGTGAAGCATCCTATCCTCATATTTATGCCAAGTAAAATCTGTTGGGCTCTAATATGACTCTATATCTTGGGGTTCGGGTCCACTATCTTAACAATGGCATCATTCTATCTGGCTCTGTGTTGATAATCAGTGAGATAATTTGGACTAAAAGGAAAAATTGGGTTCCAGTGATTCAATAGCACCAGTTTATCTGAAATCTTAAGTTGCATTCTCAGATTAAAGGTCTGATCCTAATCCCTCTAAATCATAATTGAGACCCCCAAAAAAATCATAAATCTTCGTCACCTGGAATGGTGTTTTAATTTTTGATGACGTGCTGAGGTTTTTCTGAATGGTGAATGTCTGTTTTAGGAAAGAATAATTTCTAGTCTTGTAATGAAAGTGGCTCACCTTTCCATTCTCTACATACAGACTGAAGTAATAGCTTTGCTTCCTTCCAACATAGAAAAGTACACCTGACAAACTCCTGGGCCGTACTTCAAGCATCAGCTCGTAATCTTTGCCAAGGACAAAAGACTCATCTAAAAGAAACAATTTCAGGTGACAATTAGAATTGAAAGTGTCAGCACCTAGAGGAAACAAAGCACCAATGGATTCCAAGCCCGATCACTATCTAGTGAATCCTGCCAGAATGTGTCATTAAGTCAGAAACACAGCAGATGACCATTCAACCCATCTATGCCAGCCCTTTGAAATACATAATGTACAATCAACAATACACGTTAATGACTTGGACGAGAGAGGTGAACGCACTATTGCCAAGTTTGCGGCTGACACAAAAATAGGCAGGAAGACAAGTGGTGACGGTGATACACAGGGCGGGATTTTCCGGCCACATTCGCCCCCAAGATCAGAAAATCCCTTTCGAGGTCAACAGATCTTTGAATGGTCCATGTCCTGCCTGATACGATTCCCACGTCAGGCAGGATGGAAAAATTCAGCTCAGAGTGTCTGCAGAGGGATATAGACAGGTTAAACAAGTGGGAAAATATTTGCCAAATGGAGTGTAATGCAAAAAAGTGTGAAGTAATGCATTTAGGTAGGAAGATTAAGGAGCTGAATATTTTTTAAATGGAGAACTCATTGCCGCAGAGGGCTGTGGAGGCCAGGTCATTGAGTGTCTTTAGGACAGAGATAAATAGGTTCTTGATCAATAAGGAGATCAAGGGTTACAGAGAGAAGACAGGAGAATGGGGATGAGAATCATATCAGCCATGATAGAATGGCAGAGCAGACTCAATGGGCCGAATGGCCTAATTCTGCTTCTATATCTTATGGTCTTATAGAATGATTGCTAAAACTATACAAGACACTGGTTAGACCACACTGGGAATACTGTGAACAGTTCTGGTCCCCTTATCTAAGGAAAGATATACTGACTTTGGAGACAGTCCAGAAAAGGTTGACCCCAGGTATGGAGGGATAATTCTATGAGGAGAAGTTGGACCTGTACTTATTGGAGTTTAGAAGAATGAGAGGCAACCTAATGGAGACAAAAGATTCTCAGGGGGCTTGACAGGGTAGATGCTGAGAGGTTGTTTCCACGCGTGGGAGAGTCTCAGACCTGGGGGCATAATCTCAAAGTAAAGGATTGCCCATTTAAGACAAGATGGGGAGGAATTTCTTCTCTCAGGGGGTAGTGAATCTGTGGAATTCTTTTTTGTAGAAAGCTGTAGAAGGTGGTTTGTTAAATATGTTCAAGGCTGAGCTATACTGATTTTTAATCAGTAAGGGAATCAAAGGTTATGGGGATAAGGCGGGAAAGTGGGATTATTGTATATCAGATATGATCTCATTGAATGGCATGGCAGACTCGATGGGCCAAATGTCCTACTTCAGCTCCAATGTCTTATGCTCATATGGGTGAAAGCAGTATGTAGACTGGCAGTGTTGGCTTCCCCAGTTAATACCCTCATCATCTTCCTCAGACGTGAATAATGGTGACTCGGGCATAATTTTAACCGCCTTTCGAAGCAGGGGAAGCAGAAAAGCACTATTCTCAGGACCCGAAGGAAGAAAATGGGGAAACAATGCAGGCAGGTAAAGAGAACGCAAGTTAGAGTTTACCAAGAGAAAGTAGACAAATAAAAAAGGAATCGATAATTCAGATACAAAATGGGAACAATTCTAAAATGCAACTTTTTAAAAATGTAAATTCATGCGCAGTGGTTGGTTAATTTCAATTAATGAGATGGAAATAGTTAAGATTTTAATACCTATAATTAAATAGCCCCCTGCAGCAGAGAAGAATGTTCCTGTTTCAAGACTTCCCTCAAAACATGGCATGACATCATATGTACGTGACGGCGGTTCCATTGGCTTTCCATCCAGTTGGAAGTTTCGGATACAACCAACAAAACTGGCAGCAGCCGTACCCTGCAGAAATTAATTATTAACACGTCATCAGCTATCAAATTGCAACACCACTAGTCACACCTACATTGTATTAATTTCTCCCAATCTCTACAAGTGAGCTTCATAGAATCATTGAATCCCTACACTGCAAAAGGAGGCCGTTCAGCCCATCGAACCTGCACCAACCACAATCCCACCCAGGCCCTATCCCCGTAACCCCACGTATTTACCCTGCAAATTCCCCCTGACACCAAGGGGCAATTTAGCATGGCCAATCAACCTAATCTGCACATTTTTGGAGCGTGGGAGGAAACCCACACAGACATGGGGAGAATGTACAAACTCCGCACAGACAGCGTTCAAAGCTGGGACCCGAACCCGGTTCACCGGTGCTGTGAGGCAGCAGTGCTAACCACTGTACCACTGTGCCGTCCAAATTTTTTTTCTGCTTCTCTGCTTCCACTCGATCCTGGGTTGATGCTGAGCAGTTAGCCAGAAGCACAACAGTTGGCCCTGGGGGGGAGTTAGGAATGTGATCCAGCAATCCCTGGCTGGGGCTTGGCTACACATGGGGGAGTCTGTCCACAGCTGAGGTTCAAAGAAAGGCTCAGGCTTTCTTTTCATGGCTCCAGTACATGTCCGGATAGCATTGCGGCTGTCTAATGCCAGGATTGTCCTTCAAGCATTGCTGCTTCTCAAATATATGACCCAGCCATTAAAAACTAAATCAAGTGTTGGGTGGAAAGTTGGATCAGCAACCTGGAGCTCTGTCCCTGGGAAGATTTAGCAACTTCAACAACATACGTTTATGTCAAACTTTTAATGTGAAAAATAAACCCCAAATACTCCCAACGTTAGGATAAAAACATGGAAGGAAGGGGAAAAAAAATTGGATCAGATTGGTCAGCTCTGTTAGAACCATCTCATTTATACAGATATGTTCTAACAAACTGAACTGTATTAAGCTGGCACAGAATATAGACAAAAGCAAAATACAGGAAGGACAGACTCACAATTTTGCTGCTGAATGATTATGCGTTCTATGTTGAGAGTGCGTACTGTATGGCACGGCCTTAAGCACTCAATGGTCAGCAATTTACAGCTCCTCCCACCCAGCAGGATCCTGCTGAACTGAGAATGGATTTAAACAACTGGAGAAGGGGGATCTCCAATTACTCAAGAACTGACGCCCGGTCTCCCTCCTCAGCACGGATTATAAAATCTTAAACAGCTCGTTGCATCCACCAGGGGGAGTAACTCTGCAGTGGGGCCCTAAAATCCTGGCCAATGGGCGTGTGGCTCCTCAAATTTGGCACAATTTCCTTGTTCTTGCGTTGGACTGAGTTCCCATCACTCATATCGAATGGGGGTAACACAATCTTGATGTGCAGAAGATTTAAATGGAATAGGCTTTAGTATTTTGGTCCTCTGCATGGTTAGCATTGCTGCCTCACAGCGCCAGGGATCCGGGTTCAAGTCTGGCCTCGGGTCAATGCCTGCGCGAAGTCTGCACGTTCTCCCCGTGTTTGCATGGGTTTCCTCTGGGTGCTCCAGTTTCCTCCAAAGATGGGTGGGTTAGGTTGATTGGCCAGGCCAAGTAGTCCCTTAGTGTCAGGGGGGATTAGCAGTTTAAACAGGGTGGGTTATGGGAATAGTGCCTGGGTGGGATTGATGTTGGTGCAGGCTCAATGGGCCAAATAAGTCTTCTTCTGCACTGTAGGGATTTTACGATTCTATTATGGTTTACCTGCACAGCACCAGTGTCTTAAATGGTAAGATTTAAGGTGTTACTCAGGAAGGTCCCTTCACAGGGCGGTGTCAAATTTTGTGATGCTACTCCAGGGATCCTTCCATAATAGTCCATGCAGAACCCTACCGACAGATGAAAGGGGATTGATTTGCTGGGTTTCGCCTGCTCATTGTAATTTGCATGCGGACAAGAATAGCCTTGTATGGAGTTGACTGTGGAAACAATGCAGCAGGCCTCACCACACACGTTCTTTTGTTTTCCACCTCTATCCTAAATTCAGAAGGGACAACAGATGCAAATCCAGCCTTTTGTTTTCTGCGTCATGCCCAAAAAAAGGTTACAAATATATTATAATTACAATGAAGACAAACAACGTTTTATTTCACCTGAGCAATCTTTTTTGCTTTTCCTTTCGGCACTGCACCCACGTAGAATGGAGCTCTGACATCTAAGGGAGGTGTGGTCAAGAGAGTGTTTCTCTGTACCCGGAGACCATCTATCACCAACTGCCCCCGATTCCTTTCTCGACTGAAAAATATCTAGAAGTGAAACAATGGATCATTGCAGGCAAATTCTGATGCAGCAAAACACTATCTTACTCAGTCTGAACTTACATTTGTTCAGACATTCACAAATCTCTGTCCAAAGCTGATTATGATTTGATAGAATGGCAGAGATAGAATTGGAAACCGTGGACCGAATCAGCATCCTACTGCTGTAATCCAATGTGGATTCTATTTCAGGAACACCATTTAATTTAGACTTCATTCATCTATTTGTACAAGTCTGGATTTTGCATTAGAGAGAGGCATTTAGATTAAAAATGACATAATTTGACTTGTATATGTAAAATTCTAATCACGCTCATTTTCAATATTCATTCAATAATAGCCTGAGCAGATTTAGCAGGCTACAACCTTGCCAGATGAGAATTGTGCAATGCTTCCACTACGGTTTTATGCTATTTAAACATTTCTCATTTACCAATGTTTCATATGAGCTAAAAAGACTTAAACTGAAGCTGATTAAACAATGTTCAACATGACACCCAGGTCTTTGGATGTTATATATTCTGAGAAATCCTATTAAAGGAACAGTCTATATCCCTAAATAAATCCTCAAAATAACATCAGCCTATTATTGTAATAGTTTCAAATATGAAAAGGTAGCTTGGAAACCCTGCTGTTAATTATTGCCACTCACTCTTGTGGCACAGTGATCAGTGCTGCTGCCTCACTGTGCCAGGGACCCGGATTCGATTGCCGTCTTGGGTCACTGTCTGTGTAGATCTGCATGTTTTCCCTGTGTCTGCATGGGTTTCCTCCCACTGTCCGAAAGACGTGCTGGTTAGGTGCATTGGCCATGCTAAATTCTCCCTCAGTGTACCCGAACAGGCACTGGAGTGTAGCAGTGTGACTTCATTGCAGTTATTTGGAATAGTGTGTGACACTGAGCTGGAATATTATGTGATGCTGAAGCCTACTTGTGACACTAATAAATAAACTTTACTTACTGAGAACAAAATCTAAGTGGAAAATTGAAGTAATTTGTAGATGGTCATTCAAATATTCACCCAAAGGTTAGGAAACAGTTTTAATAACTAACAATCCAAATGTCAGATATAGTGCAGTGAATAAAGATCATTCCAAGGACTCACAATCCGAGATTGCAGTACTTACTGTGTGCCACTTCCCATCATTATACTTTTCTTTACTTGCAATTCTCAATGTTTTCCCTCTGATAACAAACATGAAGACAAAGCGTCCTTTGGAAATCAAGAGAGTCATAAAGGAGGTTTCCCGTTCATTGGATACATAGAAAAGCATCCCATGGGATGAATTACAGCGAACCTCCATGGAAAAACTAGACCTGCAGAATCAATGTTAAGGAAAATATTATCTCTCACATTCACAGCAGTACATTAAGATTATATGGAGCAGTTTTCCCTGAATGACAATACTGATTTTATGTGCATTTCCTTATGTCAGGAAGCATCCAAGCATTCATAACAAGAATATCGAAGTAAACATTTTAAGTTATATATTTCTCAAGTGGCTAATATTGGTAGAGTGCGTGGTAATCGAGCATTTATACAGCACTGAGGTAACAGCACCAAAGACACCCTTTCCTGGCCTCTCTCTCTCTCTTCAGGAGCCATGACTCAAGAAGGTGTTGGCAAACATGGACTTCCATGTGTTGGCCCATGGCTATGCTTGGAAAGGTTTTGCAATGGTTTTCTGTTGCCTTTTGCTGATCAGCAGACTCTGCAGCTTCTTCTGCCCATCAACAGTGAATTTGATTGGTTTGCAGGCTGATCAATCTGTTTGGCTATTTTATGAATGCACCCTCTGTGGCCATTAAGTTCCAGAGTGAGACCCAAACATGAAGCTTCTGGTTCAGAGGCAGGGATGCGATCCACTGCGCCACAAGATCTCCGCCTTCAAGACCTTTAATTCACCAATGAATTCACACAAGACTGAGTTGCCTGGGCTCCAGGGGGTAGATTGGCATTGCAAGTGACTGCAAACCTGGCCTTCAATGAATCAGGGATTGTTAACAAAGGCAAGAAGAACAAGAGATCATATTTTTGACACAGCCAATGTTCTAAAACAGACAAAGGAAGATCCTATTAACACAAATCAACAGAGCAGATATACTCAATAAAAGCAAATTACTGCAGATGCTGGAATCTGAAACCAAAAGAGAAAACGCTGGAAAATGTCAACAGATCTGGCAGTATCTGTAAGGAGAGAAATGAACTGACGTTTTGAGTCCAGATGATCCTTTGTCAAATATATACTGAGTCCACCTCATTTCTGACTTGAGCTTTGTAGTTTGGGGATGGCTTTGAGGTGTCAGGAAGTGAGTTACTTCTCACTGAATTCCCAGCCTGTGACCTGTTCTTGTAGCCATAGTATATATGGTTGGTCCAATAGAGTTTCTGGTCAATGGTGGCTCCCAGGATGCTGAGGGCAGGTGACTCAGAGATGGTAATGCCATCAAATGTTTTTTTCCTATTCATTTATGGGCTGCGGACGTCACTAGATGGCCAGCATTTATTCCCCACTCCCAATTGCCCTGGTCAATTGTAACCCCAGGATGTTAATGGGGTCTTTGGTAGCCCCAGGATGTCAAGGAGAGGTGGCTTGATTGCATATTGTTGGAGACAGTCATTGTCTGGCACTTGATTTACATGAATGTTTCTTATCAGTCCAATCCTGAGTGTTGTCCAGGTCTTGCTGTATTTGGACATGAACTGTTTCAGTACCTGAGGAGTCATAGAGGTTTACAGCATGAAAACAAACCTTTCAGCCCAACTGGTCCATGCTGCCCTTTTTTAAGAACAAACACTAAGACAAGTCCCAAGTGTCCATATTTGGCTCATATCCCTCTATTCCCATCTTATCCACGTAACTGTCTTAAATGCTTTTTAAGAAACAAAATTCTACCCACCTCTACCTCTGGCAGCTTGTTCCAGGCACTCATCTCCCTGTGTGTGAAAAAATGCCCCTCTGAACCCTTTTGTATCTCTCTCTTCTCACCTTAGACCTATTCCCTCTAATTTCAGACCCTCCTATCTTTGAGACAAGATGTTGACTGTCAAGCCCCTCATTATTTTGTGGACATGAATAGGACTGAAATCTGATTTCTAACCTAATGATACAAGGAAGGGAATTGATGAAACAACAGAACTGCTTGGGTCTAGGACACTAGCTTGAGGAAGTCCTGTAGCGATAGCCTGGGACAAAAATAGTTAGCCTTCAACAGCCACGAACTTTGTTCTGGGTTTGTCTCTAACTAGTGGAGAATTCTGTGTCAGATTCCCACTGATCTCGATTTTACCAGGACTCCTCAATTTCACAGTTAGTCAAACATTCTCCTACAACAGTACAAATTGCTGGGAATCCATTCTTTCTCCGCTTGCACTTATCATCAACCACTCAAACTTTTTCCTCTTCTTTGACCCAATGTAAATTTCTTCCAGGAATTCTCTTCAATCATCAAAGTGACTACATATTTCAGTAATAGACAATGCATTGGATGCAGTTATAACAAATGTGACAGCTTCAGTTTAGTGATTAAATCCACTCGATCAGAGGAGCGACTGGATGAGAGGGGTGTGGAGGGAAATGGTCCAAGTGCAGGTCAGTGGGACTAGGCAAAAAATGGTTTGGCACAGACAAGAATGGCCAAAAGGCCTGTTTCTGAGCCGTAATTTTCTATGATTCTAGGAGATGATTGGAAAGCCTTACCTTGTACGGAATGATTCTGGGATATTGTCATACTCCAAGCGACTGAGATGGGTGCCCCTGAAGTAATGAGCATTACTGACTGCTGCTGGCTGCTTCGGCAACAGGCAACTTTCTGACATTTGCTGTTTCCTCTCAACTCTGGTTGTAGCCTGCACGGTTCAAAAGACATGGAAATTTAAGTACCAAACAGAAGGAGCTCTTGGACAAGGAAAGAATAATTATTCTTTCAAAATAAAACAGCTCAACACAATATAAAAAACACACATTCCTCCAGAGGAACAGCTACAGTGGTTAGCACTGCTGCCTCACAATACCAGGGGCCTGGGTCACAGACAGTGGTTAGCACTGCTGCCTCACAATACCAGGGACTGGGTCACAGACAGTGGTTAGCACTGCTGCCTCACAGCACCAGGGACCTGGGTCACAGGCAGTGGTTAGCACTGCTGCCCCACAATACCAGGGGCCTGGGTCACAGACAGTGGTTAGCACTGCTGCCTCACAATACCAGGGACTGGGTCACAGACAGTGGTTAGCACTGCTGGCTCACAGCGCCAGGGACCTGGGTCACAGACAGTGGTTAGCACTGCTGCCTCACAATACCAGGGACTGGGTCACAGACAGTGGTTAGCACTGCTGCCTCACAGCACCAGGGACCTGGGTCACAGACAGTGGTTAGCACTGCTGCCTCACAGCACCAGGGACCTGGGTCACAGACAGTGGTTAGCACTGCTGCCTCACAGCACCAGGGACCTGGGTCACAGGCAGTGGTTAGCACTGCTGCCTCACAATACCAGGGGCCTGGGTCACAGACAGTGGTTAGCACTGCTGCCTCACAGCACCAGGGACCTGGGTCACAGACAGTGGTTAGCACTGCTGCCTCACAATACCAGGGACCTGGGTCACAGACAGTGGTTAGCACTGCTGCCTCACAGCACCAGGGACCTGGGTCACAGACAGTGGTTAGCACTGCTGCCTCACAATACCAGGGACTGGGTCACAGACAGTGGTTAGCACTGCTGCCTCACAGCACCAGGGACCTGGGTCACAGACAGTGGTTAGCACTGCTGCCTCACAGCACCAGGGACCTGGGTCACAGACAGTGGTTAGCACTGCTGCCTCACAATACCAGGGACCGGGGTCACAGACAGTGGTCAGCACTGCTGGCTCACAGCGCCAGGGACTGGATCACAGACAGTGGTTAGCACTGCTGCCTCACAGCACCAGGGACTGGATCACAGACAGTGGTTAGCACTGCTGCCTCACAATACCAGGGACTGGGTCACAGACAGTGGTTAGCACTGCTGCCTCACAGCACCAGGGACCTGGGTCACAGACAGTGGTTAGCACTGCTGCCTCACAATACCAGGGACTGGGTCACAGACAGTGGTTAGCACTGCTGCCTCACAGCACCAGGGACCTGGGTCACAGACAGTGGTTAGCACTGCTGCCTCACAATACCAGGGACTGGGTCACAGACAGTGGTTAGCACTGCTGCCTCACAATACCAGGGGCCTGGGTCACAGACAGTGGTTAGCACTGCTGCCTCACAGCACCAGGGACCTGGGTCACAGACAGTGGTTAGCACTGCTGCCTCACAGCACCAGGGACCTGGGTCACAGACAGTGGTTAGCACTGCTGCCTCACAGCACCAGGGACCTGGGTCACAGACAGTGGTTAGCACTGCTGCCTCACAGCACCAGGGACCTGGGTCACAGACAGTGGTTAGCACTGCTGCCTCACAATACCAGGGACTGGGTCACAGACAGTGGTTAGCACTGCTGCCTCACAATACCAGGGGACTGGGTCACAGACAGTGGTTAGCACCGCTGCCTCACAATACCAGGGGACTGGGTCACAGACAGTGGTTAGCACTGCTGCCTCACAGCACCAGGGACCTGGGTCACAGACAGTGGTTAGCACTGCTGCCTCACAGCACCAGGGACCTGGGTCACAGACAGTGGTTAGCACTGCTGCCTCACAATACCAGGGACTGGGTCACAGACAGTGGTTAGCACTGCTGCCTCACAATACCAGGGGACTGGGTCACAGACAGTGGTTAGCACTGCTGCCTCACAATACCAGGGGCCTGGGTCACAGACAGTGGTTAGCACTGCTGCCTCACAATACCAGGGACCTGGGTCACAGACAGTGGTTAGCACCGCTGCCTCACAGCACCAGGGACTGGGTCACAGACAGTGGTTAGCACCGCTGCCTGACAATACCAGGGACTGGGTCACAGACAGTGGTTAGCACTGCTGCCTCACAGCACCAGGGACCTGGGTCACAGACAGTGGTTAGCACTGCTGCCTCACAATACCAGGGGCCTGGGTCACAGACAGTGGTTAGCACTGCTGCCTCACAATACCAGGGACTGGGTCACAGACAGTGGTTAGCACTGCTGCCTCACAGCACCAGGGACCTGGGTCACAGACAGTGGTTAGCACTGCTGCCTCACAATACCAGGGACCTGGGTCACAGACAGTGGTTAGCACTGCTGCCTCACAGCACCAGGGACCTGGGTCACAGACAGTGGTTAGCACTGGTGCCTCACAATACCAGGGACTGGGTCACAGACAGTGGTTAGCACTGCTGCCTCACAGCACCAGGGACTTGGGTCACAGACAGTGGTTAGCACTGCTGCCTCACAATACCAGGGACCTGGGTCACAGACAGTGGTTAGCACTGCTGCCTCACAATACCAGGGACCTGGCTCACAGACAGTGGTTAGCACTGCTGCCTCACAATACCAGGGACCTGGGTCACAGACAGTGGTCAGCACTGCTGCCTCACAATACCAGGGACTGGGTCGCAGACAGTGGTTAGCACTGCTGCCTCACAGCACCAGGGACCTGGGTCACAGACAGTGGTTAGCACTGCTGCCTCACAATACCAGGGGACTGGGTCACAGACAGTGGTTAGCACTGCTGCCTCACAGCACCAGGGACCTGGGTCACAGACAGTGGTTAGCACTGCTGCCTCACAGCACCAGGGACCTGGGTCACAGACAGTGGTTAGCACTGCTGCCTCACAATACCAGGGACTGGGTCACAGACAGTGGTTAGCACTGCTGCCTCACAATACCAGGGGACTGGGTCACAGACAGTGGTTAGCACTGCTGCCTCACAATACCAGGGGCCTGGGTCACAGACAGTGGTTAGCACTGCTGCCTCACAATACCAGGGACCTGGGTCACAGACAGTGGTTAGCACCGCTGCCTCACAGCACCAGGGACTGGGTCACAGACAGTGGTTAGCACCGCTGCCTGACAATACCAGGGACTGGGTCACAGACAGTGGTTAGCACTGCTGCCTCACAGCACCAGGGACCTGGGTCACAGACAGTGGTTAGCACTGCTGCCTCACAATACCAGGGGCCTGGGTCACAGACAGTGGTTAGCACTGCTGCCTCACAATACCAGGGACTGGGTCACAGACAGTGGTTAGCACTGCTGCCTCACAGCACCAGGGACCTGGGTCACAGACAGTGGTTAGCACTGCTGCCTCACAATACCAGGGACCTGGGTCACAGACAGTGGTTAGCACTGCTGCCTCACAGCACCAGGGACCTGGGTCACAGACAGTGGTTAGCACTGGTGCCTCACAATACCAGGGACTGGGTCACAGACAGTGGTTAGCACTGCTGCCTCACAGCACCAGGGACTTGGGTCACAGACAGTGGTTAGCAC
The DNA here is from genome assembly GCF_965287045.1 of Carcharhinus amblyrhynchos. NCBI lineage: Eukaryota > Metazoa > Chordata > Chondrichthyes > Carcharhiniformes > Carcharhinidae > Carcharhinus > Carcharhinus amblyrhynchos. The sequence continues at coordinate 14,656,177 of NC_137339.1, forward strand.
TGCTGCCTCACAATACCAGGGACCTGGGTCACAGACAGTGGTTAGCACTGCTGCCTCACAATACCAGGGACCTGGCTCACAGACAGTGGTTAGCACTGCTGCCTCACAATACCAGGGACCTGGGTCACAGACAGTGGTCAGCACTGCTGCCTCACAATACCAGGGACTGGGTCGCAGACAGTGGTTAGCACTGCTGCCTCACAGCACCAGGGACCTGGGTCACAGATAGTGGGTAGCACCGCTGCCTGACAATACCAGGGACCTGGGTCACAGACAGTGGTTAGCACTGCTGCCTCACAGCACCAGGGACCTGGGTCACAGACAGTGGTTAGCACTGCTGCCTCACAATACCAGGGACCTGGGTCAAAGACAGTGGTTAGCACTGCTGCCTCACAGTACCAGGGGCCTGGGTCACAGACAGTGGTTAGCACTGCTGCCTCACAATACCAGGGGCCTGGGTCACAGTGGTTAGCACTGCTGCCTCACAATACCAGGGGCCTGGCTCACAGACAGTGGTTAGCACTGCTGCCTCACAGTACCAGGGGCCTGGGTCACAGACAGTGGTTAGCACTGCTGCCTCACAGTACCAGGGACCTGGGTCACAGACAGTGGTTAGCACTGCTGCCTCACAATACCAGGGGCCTGGCTCACAGACAGTGGTTAGCACTGCTGCCTCACAATACCAGGGGCCTGGGTCACAGACAGTGGTTAGCACTGCTGCCTCACAATACCAGGGGCCTGGGTCACAGACAGTGGTTAGCACTGCTGCCTCACAATACCAGGGACTGGGTCACAGACAGTGGTTAGCACTGCTGCCTCACAGCACCAGGGACCTGGGTCACAGACAGTGGTTAGCACTGCTGCCTCACAGCACCAGGGACTGGGTCACAGACAGTGGTTAGCACTGCTGCCTCACAATACCAGGGACCTGGCTCACAGACAGTGGTTAGCACTGCTGCCTCACAATACCAGGGGCCTGGGTCACAGACAGTGGTTAGCACTGCTGCCTCACAGCGCCAGGGACCTGGGTCACAGACAGTGGTTAGCACTGCTGCCTCACAATACCAGGGGCCTGGGTCACAGACAGTGGTTAGCACTGCTGCCTCACAATACCAGGGACTGGGTCACAGACAGTGGTTAGCACTGCTGCCTCACAGCGCCAGGGACCTGGGTCACAGACAGTGGTTAGCACTGCTGCCTCACAATACCAGGGACTGGGTCACAGACAGTGGTTAGCACTGCTGCCTCACAATACCAGGGGCCTGGGTCACAGACAGTGGTTAGCACTGCTGCCTCACAGCACCAGGGACCTGGGTCACAGACAGTGGTTAGCACTGCTGCCTCACAGCACCAGGGACCTGGGTCACAGACAGTGGTTAGCACTGCTGCCTCACAGCACCAGGGACCTGGGTCACAGACAGTGGTTAGCACTGCTGCCTCACAATACCAGGGACTGGGTCACAGACAGTGGTTAGCACTGCTGCCTCACAATACCAGGGGACTGGGTCACAGACAGTGGTTAGCACTGCTGCCTCACAATACCAGGGACCTGGGTCACAGACAGTGGTTAGCACTGCTGCCTCACAATACCAGGGACTGGGTCACAGACAGTGGTTAGCACTGCTGCCTCACAATACCAGGGACCTGGGTCACAGACAGTGGTTAGCACTGCTGCCTCACAGCGCCAGGGACCTGGGTCACAGACAGTGGTTAGCACTGCTGCCTCACAATACCAGGGGCCTGGGTCACAGACAGTGGTTAGCACTGCTGCCTCACAATACCAGGGACTGGGTCACAGACAGTGGTTAGCACTGCTGCCTCACAGCACCAGGGACCTGGGTCACAGACAGTGGTTAGCACTGCTGCCTCACAATACCAGGGACCTGGGTCACAGACAGTGGTTAGCACTGCTGCCTCACAGCACCAGGGACCTGGGTCACAGACAGTGGTTAGCACTGCTGCCTCACAATACCAGGGACTGGGTCACAGACAGTGGTTAGCACTGCTGCCTCACAGCACCAGGGACCTGGGTCACAGACAGTGGTTAGCACTGCTGCCTCACAGCACCAGGGACTTGGGTCACAGACAGTGGTTAGCACTGCTGCCTCACAATACCAGGGACCTGGGTCACAGACAGTGGTTAGCACTGCTGCCTCACAATACCAGGGACCTGGCTCACAGACAGTGGTTAGCACTGCTGCCTCACAATACCAGGGACTGGGTCACAGACAGTGGTCAGCACTGCTGCCTCACAATACCAGGGACTGGGTCGCAGACAGTGGTTAGCACTGCTGCCTCACAGCACCAGGGACCTGGGTCACAGATAGTGGGTAGCACCGCTGCCTGACAATACCAGGGACCTGGGTCACAGACAGTGGTTAGCACTGCTGCCTCACAGCGCCAGGGACCCAGGCTCAATTCCCAGGTTCGGTCATTGTCTGCGCAGAGTCTGCACATTCTTCCTGTGTCTGCATGGGTTTCCTCCGAGTACTGCGGTTTCCTCTTATAGTCTGAAAGACGTACTTGTTAGGTGCATTGGCTGTGCTAAATTCTCCCTCAGTGTGCCCGAACAGGCACCGGACTGTGGCAACTAGGGGATTTTGCAGTGTTAATGTAAAGCTTACTTGTGACAATAATAAATAAAGTCTCACAACACCAGGTTAAAGTTCAGCAGGTTTATTTGGAATCAGAAGCTTTTGGAGTGTTGCTCCTTCATCAGGTCCCTCATCTGATGAAGGAGCAGTACTCTGAAAACTCGTGATTCCAATTAAACCTGTTGAACTTTAACCTGGTGTTCTGAGACTGCTTACTGTGCCCAGCCTAGTCCAATGCCGGCATTTCCACATCAATAATAAATAAGTTTAAGCTTAACTAAGTAAAGTGTTATTGAATTTTGTTGCTGAAAGTTAAAATGATTTAAGCAGAGTTTATTTGTGTGACTGTTTGCCATTTCTTGGGCTGGGCTTTTAATGATAAGTCAGGACTAGACTTTAATTTCATTTACCTGTCTGGATTTCTCCTTTCTGTGTGATCGGATCTGCTGGGGTGGCTTTTCCCTGGGGCAACTGTTCAACTCTGTCCCCACCAGTACGTTATGCTTCAGGAGATCTACAATGGATTGTTGACTTGAGTCTTGCCTGTGTGAGAAAAATATGTGAAAAATAACGCCAGAAGCATCCTTTTGTTGCACACACAAACTTCCAACTGCAGCAAAAATATTTCAGACTCATGAAATGATTGGAGGGCAGGAGGCCATTTGGACCATCATGCTTTTTTGAAAGAGCTATCAATACTGCCTCTTCCCTGCTCCCCTCCAATATCCTTGCAAACATTTTCCTTTCAATTATTTATCCAGTTCTCTTCTTAAAAGTTGTGCCAAAACTCATTCAAAATAATCATATCATGGTGATATTTTAAACTCATGTTCTAATGATTATTGGACTCCAGGTGTCTGGAGTATTTCCACTCTGTATCTTTGGCTTTCTCTGTTGATCCATTGAAGTTTAATGTAAATACCACCTCACTACTTGAACGCAATACTGACTTCAACAGTTTCAGATCATAACCCTTTCTCCACTTTTGGTTTTCAACAGGAGTTTTTGGTTACAATTCATCTGCCATTTAAACTTCTTCTAGACTTATCTCTCATTTCTTTACTTCTTCGTCCCCATCTCACACCATCATCCTTTTTCCATTCCCATCTCTCCCACCTTTTCACAGACCTTCCCATTGTTCTTTCCTATCCTCCCCTCTTTTCTGTGCATACCTGACACAAGTTACATCTCTAATGTTGTTTAATCAATGCGATTTTATTGAAACATGCAAGGACCTGGATGGACTTGACAAGGTGGATCCTGAGAAGATGTTTCTCCTTGTGGGCGAGGCTACAACTTTGGGGAAGAGTTTAAAAAGAAGGGGTCTTCCCCTTTAAGATGGGGATGAGGAGAAATTTTTTCCTCACAGAGGTCAGGGGTCTGTGGAATTCTCTTCCCCGGACAGCGGCGGAGGCAGGGCCATTGAAAGCTTTTTAAGGACAAGAAATATAGATTCTTGACTGACAAAAAATGGAGGAGGTAGGCAGTAATGGAGTTGAGGCCATAATCATTGTATCGACCTTATTGAAGGGTGGAGCAGGCTCAAGGGCCTGAATGGCCTCCTCATGCTCCTAATTCATATGTCAATGTAAATAAAAAGGTGATCATTCTGAACTGTTGGGCTGGATTTAGCACACCCCCATTGGTGGGCATAAAGATAGGGAGGGCTGAGTTGGGGGGCAGATGTTAAATCCAGTGGTCACCTATCTGTCCCACAACAATATTACCAGCATGGCCTAACTGAAGTCCTTAGGTGGGCAATTAATACATTCTATGACCCTGATAACATTTTTGCCCAAATCCTGACTGGTTGAAGCAGGTTGACAGTAAGTGGGCGTGCTAAATTTTCACTTATGGGCCCAGAGTAGGAGGAGGCGTGCTTGACTGATCCTCTTGAGGAAAGTCGCCTTTCCCAGACCCGCCCGGTCCCCTCCTGGGAAACCCCCCCCAAAACCATCTCTTCCTATTTTTGTGAAAGCTGGGTGGGTGACCTGGGGCTACCCGAGCTTCACCTGACAGCAGCTGCTCTGCCGCCATTTCCTGCCCATTCCAGGCTGGAAGTGAATCAGATACATTTAAATAAGGCCCTGGGGTGACAATGCATTGGCCTGAACTCAGCCGGTGAGTTTATTTTGTGCTCATTCCAACACCTACCCCCTCGAAATCTACTTTGGATTAAAATCAAACCCATAATGTGTAAGCAACATGTCTCAAAAGGAATTTGTAACCAAATGGCTTGCAAACATTTGTAAATCTAAGGCTCAATATTTTCAGAACAACATCTTGGTTGTATCAAGCATTAAAGAATATTTAAGTGATGCCTAGAATAAAATCTTGCGCATGTTAGTGCAAAATTAATGTATTTGTGGTTATCGAAATCTTGGGTTGCAAGAGGCCTCCGAAATCCAGTTATTCAAAGTAGGAATCAACACTGTCGCAACCAACCATACACACCACTTCATAAACTAGCTGGCTGCTTCTGTATCTGCGTGTGTCCTCGTAACTCACCTGTAAATGAAAATGTTGCTGATACAGCCAGTCAGGTTGGCGCCTAGGTCAGTGCTTGGCACACCGCCGAGGTAGACCTGCCCCTCCTCAATCTCCCCAGACTGACGGCGGTTCCTCCTCGATATTTTTGACTGCCTTCTTTCCTGATCATCAATGGTCATTTTGATCCTTCACGAGACAGGAAAGCAAACGAACAAGTTACAATTACAGCTTCGTGAGAACGATTTCAGCTGAGGTGTTTTGAGGTATCCCGAGGGAATGGTATCAGCGCTTAAAATGGGAGTTTGCCTTTCGTTTAATGAGGTCCCCTCAAAGGTTAAAGATGATTCATCAGCTTGAGGTCCGAGTTTGAATCTAACCAGGGGTAGAACGCCGCCATTCAGTCCACAAGAGATCTCCCAGTCGCTATTTCAATTCACCAGCTTGCTCTTAAATCTGCTGAAATTCCTGTCCTCGGCTGGTACAACGTTCCAGCAAAACCCAACAAACGCTGGAGAAGCAACAGCGCCTCATCTGGCGATTAGACACATTACAGCCTTCTAGACTCAAAATTAAGTTCAACAACTTCAGACGTGAACTTTGTCCTCCATTTTGTACATTTTCCCCCTAGTGAAGGGGGATTCTGTTCTCATGGTTTTACTTTCAGACAGTGCTGATCTTTATTCTGCTATTAACACTTACTCTGGACCAGTACTTAGACTCATAGGGGTTTACAGCACAGAAATAGGCCCTTCGGCCCAGCTTGACCATGCTGCCCTTTTTTTTAAAACCATTAAGCTCGTTCTAATTGCCAATGTTTGACCCATATGCCCCTATACCCATCATACTCATGTAACTATCTAAATGCTTTTTAAAAGACAAAATTGTACCCGCCTCTACGACCATCTCTGGCTGCTCCTTCCAGACATTTACCACCCAGAGTGGGAAAAATAGTCTCTCTGGATCCTTTTGTGTCTCTCCCCTCTCACCTTTAATCTAAGCTCTCTAGTTTTAGACTTTGGGAAAAGATGTTGATTATCTAACTGATCTATGCCCCTCATTATTTTATAGACCTTTGTTCCTTTACTGGTACCATTCCCACTCTATGGGTGTGATTCTCCCATCCCTCCCGCCACGGGAATCGTAGTGGATGGGTCAGAACCACGCAAAGGCCCATTGACCTCGGGTGGGATTTTGCAGTCTTGAGGCGAGCGTGGCTGGAAAATCCTGCTCTTCGTGTCCCTCGTTCCATGACGCCTTCATAAATTAATCTCTCCCCCCCCCCCCACCCTCGAACCGATCCCTGGTCTTCCTTTTTGGTTCCACCTGACCCTTCCTCCCATTGTCAATAACATAAAACCCATCACATTTCTGCCTCTCTCCAGTTCCGCGGAAGACTGATATCAGATTTAAAATCTGAAATGTGTTCCTCTCTCTGCAGGTGGTGCCAGACCTCCTGAATTTTTGTAGAACCTTCTGTTTCTCTATTAAATTTCTACTGTCTGGAGGAACTTAAAGGGGAGGCAGTTAAAGCTTCAAGGGGGATGGAATGACCTTTTTTGGGCTGGCACAGATACAGTGGGCCCAATGGCCTCTTCCATGGTGCCCTGCCTCTTATGTTTCCCCTATTAGAGTCCCTGGGGAGGGGATAAGGCCCGTTCATATTGTCACATTTCAGATACGAGCAACAGAACGTTATTTATGTAATATATGTCAATTGCATCAGTGAGCTCCTTTAAAGGTTCCATGCAAAAAACAGTTTTACTAGTTGAAATGGAACTTAGTGAACATGGTTTCAGAAAAAGTCCAATTGTCTTTTATAGAGGAGGTAGGAGCAGGAGGAGGCCATTTGGCCCTTCGAACCTGCTCCACCATTCATTGCGATCATGGCTGACTGTCCAACTCAATAGCCTAATCCTGCTTTCTCCCCATAACCTTTGATCCCGTTCACCCCCAGTGCTATATCCAGCCGTCTCTTGAATATAAAAGACGAGCAGTTAATCTGAAACAATTTATCCTTCATGATAAGGAAAATGGGGAGGTCAGTTGTCTGGACACTAGTCTCACAGCTTTGGGACATGAATCCAGATCCAAACTAGCCCTTTGGAATGGAGCTCTCTTGTCTGATACTGGCTGTAGGAAACCTTTGCAAAATGAGTCTGGGGTATGTCAGTGCAGAATAAAACTGCATCTAATACCTCATTAACAATCTCAATCTCAAAGCCACAGGATGGATTGGCAGAGGAAACTGAGAATTGTGTGTCAGTACACACTGAGTGGGACATTGGGTAGCATTCCTGCCCCTGAGCCAGATGCTCTGGGTTTCAGCCCCACTCCAGGACTTGATGGCCAAGGCAGGCGCATTCATAACGTGGTCAAACAGGTAGATTATTAACCTGCAAATCCTTCCAAACACACGCAGTGGCAGACAGTAAAAATGGGTGAGATTCCTGATGAGCCATGTGATGGTTAGAAAGTTGGAGCCTCTGGCATCACTATACATAGCTCCAGATTCAATCACGCGTGTAAAGGTTCATGTTTCCATCGCAGCTTGGACTGCCTGGGTATTACCACCACCACCATAGCAGAGGGTGCTCTGAGACTTTGGGCAGGAGTTTTACCCCACCCCATGGTGTGTGTTTTGTAATAGCAGAGGTAGACTCCCATTGGCTGGTGGCAGGATCTTCCAGTCCCACTGCTGTCAACAGGGTTTCCTGTTGTTCGCAACCTCCACTGCCGGGGGCTTGCCACTGGTGGGACCTCACGATCTCACTGGTGGGAACAATTGGAAAACCTTGTCTGTGTAGTTGGAGAAGACCAAAGAGACCATTTGCTCAGCCTCTGACCATGCTACATGGGAATCCAAAATGTTAAGAATTCTGTTCTTATCCAGTAATGCCTCGCACCTTAAAAAGCCTAAAAATGTAACCTTGTTGTGAAATACCTCTGCTGAAATCTTACGGCAACAACCCCCCACTGTTTCCCTGGCGGCGGAGGGTGTGAACAACAGGAGAACCCGCTGACAATGATGGCGGGACTGGATTATCCCACTGATGCTGCAAAACACACCACAGAAAACGTTGTCCCTCATTAGAATCATTAGGATCATTAGAAAGAATCTTCCAGCAAAAACAAGCTTCGTTGACAGTGAGATTTCAATTAGTACCATGGATAAATGACTTTACATTAGAATTTCCTCTTCTCAGATACAGCCATGCATTTCTAGAATGTTTTGTATTGATCTCTTTTAGTTCCTGTTGATCTTTAGAAGCTGTGAAGGCCAAAGGTACTTACTGGTCATTTTTGATTGAGAAGGAGACATAGTGCGGACTCCCATCTATGTACTGAGTTTTACTTTTAACCTCGGTGTTAAAAACCTTAAGTGCCACTAATCCTTGCTTCAGAGATACTTGACATGTTCCTTCCTAATAAAGTAAAGAAAAATATACTTAAATTCACCAAGACAGTGGCCTCAGTGGTATGCAGCCAAACTGGATCCCCTAAAGAATCTGTGTTCAGTCTTGTATGGTTCCGTAACTTTGCATATTTTAAGCATGATGAGTGATTCATTGACATTACTCTCACATAAGGTCTGTTTCTGGGTCAGCTGGATCTGGAAACCAAACATATACTTCCTGAGCATGAAGTACTTGTTTGCTCCAGGGCAATCAACAAATACATTGCCCAATATTTTCTGCTTTGCTAACACTTGAACCCACCTGACCCGCTGCAAATTCTGGTATTAACTAATACAAGCTAGGTGGCAGAGTGGTTAGCACTGCTGCCTCACAGTGCCAGAGACCCAGGTTCGATTCCTGGCTTGGGTCACTGTCTGTGTGGAGTCGACACATTCTCCCAGTGTCAGTGTGGAGTTCAGTTCAGCACATTGGCCGTGCTAAATTCTCCCTCAGTGTACCCGAACAAGCGCCGGAGTGTGGCGACTAGGGATTTTCACATTCACTTCATTGCAGTGTTAATGTAAGCCTAATTATGACACTAATAAATAAACTTTAAAACTTACAAATAAACAACAGGGGATTCTAATATCAAACATCGGAGTTCTTCCCGTCAGGGACCTGTTATAACCAGGGCTTGAGGCAAATGTCAAACAAGAAAGATTAAGGAAATGGGCACTAATGAGTTACGCACGCTATTATGTTGCTCCCAAATTTCCTCAATATTTAAATCTCAGCCAGCCCAAGAATATCTGAATTTGATTATTCCAGTCCGCCTGGATTTATGAGGGGAGGAGTGAGGTGAGCTGGTGGGGACGGGGGTGTGGGTTTAGCATTCAGGCTAGTCAGCAGTACTGCTAAACCCCATTTTTCGCCTTGCTCCAACAGTTGGGGAGGCACAGTGGTTAGCACTGCTGCTTCACAGCTCCAGGGACCTGGGTTCGATTCCCAGCTTGGGTCACTGTCTGTGTGGAGTTTGCACATTCTCCCTGTGTCTGTGTGGGTTTCCTCCGGGTGCTCCGCTTTCTTCCCACAGTCCAAAGATGTGCAGGTTAGGTTGACTGGCCATGCTAAAATTGCCCCTTAGTGTCCTGAGAGCGTAGATTAGAGGGGTTAGTGGGTATAATATGGGGGTAGGGCCTGGGTGGGATTGTGGTTGGTACAGACTCAATGGGCCCCGTGGCCTCTTTCTGCACTGTAGGGTTTCTATGATTTCTAATCTTTTGCACATTTCTTGTGATCCCAAAGCCGTTCACTCCCACACTTCTGGAGAGAAACCAACACAATACAATGCAACCAAGTCCCCGCTGTCATTAACGCTTCTCGCGAAAACTGCATTTACCGGTGAGGAGTAGTAAAACATTAGAGCGTTATGCTGCTGGGTCTGGAAGCCAAAGCCCGATATGAAGCTGCTAAGCATGGGAACATTTTGAGGTGTCAGGCTCAGATACCCCTGGCCTTTGAAATTAGCAGAACGTACTACCTGAAACAAAATACAGAACAAAGTCAGTGGGTTGGATTACCCCAGCCGGTAAAATAAAACTGATGGCTTCTTAATGCAGCCACTGCCACATGTGACTCGAGTGCAAAACAATCAACGCAAGATAATAGCAAACATCCTTTCATTTCCTTCTGTGACCTCTCAGCGCTCTCTCTTCCCGCCCTTCACAATACAGCAAAAACACCTTTTAAACAGAACACAATACCCGAAACTCTGGCATACCAGTCTCACTAGAATTTGGCTTTGTTGGGGTGGCTTAAGTGTGAGATAGCCATAAAACTACATGAATTAATGATGTAAACACGCTATGATTTATTTTTGCATAAAATAATACGTTTTTTTAAAAAAGCACATGACTGCATTGTATGCACAGAACCTAAAAATATGAGAATCAGATGATGTTTCTGAGTGTTACATTTTCCTTTCCCCAGGGCACATCAAGGCTGGTAATTATTTAAACAACATTGTACAACTGCTTAATGCACTCGTATCAAGTTTACCCACTCTACTTTATTAATGATAGCATTAACTCATTTAAGATAAATAATTTAGTGCGTTAACTGGACTAGAATTTGATATGTGTTGAGTGATCACCCAGTTACATTACTCACCATGACTGCCAGCCTCTACTCAAGTGTCTATTATAAAATCATCTTAACAAGTAGGATTAAAGTCTGCCCAATTAGCTGCTAATAAAACAAGGAGAGTGTGCCATTTGGTATAAAAATCATATGTACTGTAGCCAGAATTCAACTCTAAATTTACCAAAGTGTTCTAAAGGCTTGACAGCGCATTTTTGTAAAACTCACAGCACCTACTTCTCTCCTCGGTTGTTCGAAGTTTTATTTTATTCTTGGAATGTGTGTGTCGCTGGCTAACCTAGCAACTGCCCATCCCTAACTACCCTTAAGGGGGCGGTGGTGAGCCATCTTCTTGAACCGCCGCAGTCCACGTGGTGTAGGGATACCCACAGTGCTGTTAGGATCAGAGTTCCATGATCTTCACCCAATGACACAGAAAGAACAGCACCATATTTTCAAATGTGTGATGTGACTTCGAGGGGAACTTGCAAACGGTGGCAGTCCCACGCATCTGCTCAGAATCACAGAATACTACAGTGCAGAAGAGGCCCTTCAGCCCATTGAGTCTGCACTGGCACAGGAAAGGTCCTGACCTGCCCACCTAATCCCACTTGCCAGCACTTGCCTATGGTATGACATGTCACGTACTTCTGAAAGGATGTGAAGAATCCCGCCTCCACCACTCTCCCGGGCAGCGCATTCCATACCGTCACCATCCTGTGGGTAAAAAAGCTTTTCCTCAAATCCCCCCCTAAACCTCCCAGCCCTCACTTTTAAATTGTATCCCCTCGTAACTGACCCTTCAACCAAAGAGAATAGCTGCTCCTTATCCAGCCTGTCCATGCCCTCTGTTCTGTGTGGTAGCGGTCACAGATTTGGAAGGTGCCATTAAAGCAGGTTTGGCAAGTAGCTACCAGTGCACCTGGCACTCACCACTCCATTGAACGTTGGCAATGGAGGGAGTGCCAGTCAAACAGGCTACCTTACTCTGGAAGCGGTCATGTTTATCGAGCGCTGTTGGAGCTGGACACATCCAAGTACTGAAGAGTATTGCATCATACCTCCTGATTCGTAGATGCTGAACAGAGTTTGGTGAGTCAGAAGGTGAGTTACTCACTGCAGAATTCCTAGTGTTTTACCTTGTAGCCATTGTGTTTAATATCTGCTTAAGTTTCTGATTAATAGCAACCACACCGATAGGAGATTCAGCAATGGCAATGCCATTAAACATCAAGGAGGGATGTCGGAGATGGTCATTGTCTGGCATTTCTCTGGTGCAAATGTACCCCACCACTTAGTGCCCAAGCCTGAATGTTGCCCAGGTCTTGTTAAATAGGTGATCACAGGCTGCTTAGGTACCTGACCAGTTGTAAATGGCGTTCAACATTACATAATCATCAGTGAATGTCACCATTTCTGGCCTTATGGTGTAGGAAAGGTCACTGATAACGTGGCTGAAGATCACTGGGCCTTCGACTCTAACTTCAGGAATTTCCACAGCAGAATACTGGATTGAGATGATCGCACTCTAACAACTACAGCATCCTTTGTGCCACTTTGTACAGCTCCAACTCATGGGGAGATTTCCCCTGGCTTCCACCTACTCAGTTCTACTCGGGCATCTCGATGCCACAGTCAGTCAAATGTTGGCCTGATGTCGGGGACCGCCATTCCCACCTTACCTTTGACATTTCAGCTCTTTTGCCAATGTTTTGACTGAGGCTGTTACGGTAGCAGAAGCCAGCAGTCAGCAAGTTATTATTGAACAAGTGGTGCTTGATAGTACTGTCAACGGGACCATCCAGCACTCTCTCAATGACTGACAGTGGGATGATGGGGACAGTACTTGATTGGATTGGATTTATTCTGCTTTTTCTAGTTTCTCACAACTGTACATTTGTTGAACAGAGGCCACCTCGCTAAACGTGTTTGTCTTACACTTATCAGAACAGTGAGGATGTGTCGCTGTGGTGTGACTATATGTCATTTCCAGTGTGCTCATAGCTACACCAACAACCACTACGTTATTTAATCAAAGTCATAATGAGGCTCAATTATACTCATCAGAAGTGCTATACATTCGTACACAGAAACTCATTCTTCATGAACGAAAGGAATTTGTTGGAGGGCTGTGTCCCTTTATTGAATTTTGTGAGAACTTGGGGAGCCTATATTTGCCTGTTGCTTTCTCCATGGCAACACATTGGCCAATTGGAGTTGACCTACCAGCCAATCATCACCCTGCTATTTAAATTGTTGTGCTCATTTGAAATTTGGCATTCTTGTATTTGTCCTGGTGATCGCAAGATAAAAAAAAACTTTGCAAAAGTCTCTTCCTTCACGAATAACCACACAATTGTACAGACACAAAGACACAATACTTATGGACAGATAATGGTGAATGTTAGCCTATGGCATTGCCCCATCTCTTTGCTTATCTGCCAATAAAAATGCAGAAGATTTGATAGTAAGGATCGGTAAATGATGAGAGCGATTCTCACAAATGCAAGACTCACCAGCAGGTTTGCAGAGCACCCATAACTGACTCCGATGGTTGTCTCACGTTTCAGATTTAAGTTTTTGTCCAGTGCCTTCACACTGCGCAAACAGCCTTTTATAGACCCACCCGCGGGGAACTGGTTCCTCAGACTGGAAAAGAGAAATGCTTTTCACTTCAGGAAGAAGGGATTGTAAAAACAAACCTAGGATTATTTTGTTGACCTGCGCGGATCTGTATGAAACCAGGCCACGTGGTTTCTCACCACAGGAGAGATTTTACTCCAACATTGAAAAAACAAAATTGCATGTGTGTGTTACACGATGCAGCGCAGTGGTTAGCACTGCGGCCTCACAGTACCAGGGACCTAGGTCCGATTCCCAGCTTGGGTTACTGTCTGTGCGGAGTTCGCACGTTCTCCCTGTGTCTGCATGGGTTTCCTCCGGGTGTTCCACCTTCCTCCCACAGTCCAAAAGACGTGCTGGTTAGGCGGATTGGATATGCTAGTTTCCCCCTCAGTGTACCCAAACAGGTGCCGGAGTGTGGCATCTTGGGAATTTTCACAGTTACTTCATTGCAATGTAACGTAAACTTACATGTGACACTAATAAATAAACTACACTTCAATATTTAATATGGAATACCTGCATAACTAGAGAGAGAGAGATTGAGAAAGACAAGGAAAGAAAGTGTAGTTGGAGCGGTCCTTAACATTCAAGTGGGCTCATTTTCACTGTTATATTAATTCTTAACACAGTCCAATTTGTTGAATCTTATCTATATAGTTGAGAGTTTGCCTGGTTTGAAGAGGGGGCAAGAGATCAGGATATGGGCCCATGCTGGGCATTGGAGCTTGAAGCCCCTACTGTTTAGTGGTCCAGATTCGTTCAGGGTTGGGGATTTCACAAACTTCTCCTTTATACCTGACCACAACAGGAAGGACGGAGGTCGGCATGGTGGCCCAGCGGTTAGTACAGCTGCCTCACAGCGCCGCAGACCCAGGTTCAATTCCAACATCAGGTCACTGTCTGCGTGGTGTCTGAATGGGATGGATAGGATAGAGGTGGAAAGACTCTTCCCGCTCAAAAAAGACAGTAGGACTAGGGGGCACAGCCTCAAGATAAAAGGGGGGCGGTTTAGAACGGAGTTGAGGAGGAACTTCTTCACTCAAAGGGTGGTGAATCTCTGGAATTCTCTGCCCGTTGAAGTGGTGGAGGCTGCCTCGCTAAATATTTTTAAGACGCGGGTTGATGGGTTTTTGATAGGAGAGGGGATTAAGGGTTATGGGGAGAGGGCGAGAAAGTGGAACTGAGCAGCGACAGATCAGCCATGATCTTATTGAATGGCGGGGCAGGCTCGAAGGGCTGGATGGCCTACTCCTGCTCCTATTTCTTATGTTCTTATGTTCTTATGTCTGCACATTCTCCCCACTGTCTGCGTCGGTTTCCTCCAGGTGGTCCAGTTGCCTCCCACAGTCCGAAGATGTGGGAAGAAATTGGGGTATTGAGCTAGGTGGATTGGCCATGCTAACTTTCCCGTTAGGGTCAGGGGGACTAGCAGGGTAAATATGTGGGGTGTGATTGTTGTTGGTGCAGGCATGAAGGGCGAAATGACCTCCTTCTACACTGCAGGGATTCTATTACAACTCCCAGGCTTGTGTACTTTGGAATCTCCACAGATTGACTGGAAACAACTCAGGCCTAGTACAGGCCTCAAAAGCCTGAAGGGAAGTTTTTTTCCCCTGACCAATCTCGGTAACAAAAACTCATATCCTTTTGCGGAAAAAGTTGGAAAGTCTTGTTCTCCAGACTAGCATTTCATTCATGACAAATTAATTACACTTAAATTTCCCCTCAGTGGGATTGATGGGCCCATCCCACAGTGGGACGAAAAATAAATTCTCCAGAGCATTAGCCAGTTGCTGAATTACTAGTCCAGTAATGTTACAATTTGACTGCTCGCTGTAAAGACATGGACTGCCCGTTCCAATTTCCCAATGGCCTGTGCTAACGTAGATTCTGCTGGAATCATTAAAGGCAGTTTTTAACTTCATGGCTCACAAGGAGCAGTAAGTTGGGGGTTGCGGGGCCTGAAATTCTGACTACCCCCACACCCAGGGGAACTTTATCCTTTGTCTCACCGTCCACGTGACTCTTACTTGTCTGGGAGATCCTCCACAGGAGCTCCACCAAGATAATATTCAGAAATGGAAGGGCGCGTGGCATTTTGCTCAGAAGAAAGGACAGTTTTCCTGTTCACCCGCACATAAATCTTCATTTTTTTTGAGAAAACCATGATTATTTGGATCTGAAAAGCAAACGCACAATTCATCGAATGATCAAGGCTGGATAGAATCTGTTTTGATGAATTATCTGAGGCAGTGAGAAAAACTTTCCTTTCACTGTGAATGCTCTTTTATTCGTGAGCATTTGAACACGATTTCAAGCTGTAATACCCCTTATAACCTTAACTTAAATGTAGATTCTCAATATTAAAGTGCAAAGTGGCATGGATGATGTTTATATTTGCTTTATTTTGCTCTGACGCCAATTCTAATGCCAATGTTGGTTGTGGTTCAGTAGGCAACACTCTCACCTCTGATTCAGGAAACTGTGGCTTCCAATCTCACCGCATGATTAAAGCAAGTCTAGGCTGACATTCCAGTGCAATACTGAGGGAGTGCCACACTGTCAAAGGCACCCTATTTTAGTCAAGGTGTTAAACCAAGACCCTTTCCATCCTCTCAGATGGGTGCCCAATCCAGGGCATGGATATGATCCCTGGTGTCCTGGCTGACATCTATTCCTCAATCAACGTCACAGAAACAGACGATCAAATCATTGCCATGCTGCTGTTTGTGGGAGTTTGCTGTGTACACATTGGCGGTAGCACTTTCAGACTACATCACTAACTACATTTCAGTCTTCATTGGCTGTGGAGTCCTCGTGATGATGAGGTCATGAAGAGCATGATTTCAATGCAATGGCGGCATGGCAGACAATGGTTAGCACTGCCGCCTCACAGCGCCAGGGACCTGAGTTCAATTCCAACCTTGGGTCACTGTCTGTGCGGAGTCTGCACATTCTCCCCGCGTCTGTGTGCATTTCCCCCGGGTGCTCCAGTTTCCTCCCACAGTCCAAAGATGTGCGGGTTAGGTTGACTGGCCGTGCTAAATTGCCCCTTAGTGTCAGGGGGACTCATAGGGTAAGTAAGTAGGGTTACGGGAATAGGGCCTGGGTTGTATTGTGGTTGGTGCAGACTTGATGGGGCAAATGGTCTCCTTCTGCGCTGTAGTGATTCTATGAAGTTCTTTCTTTACTCAAGTTGAAAAGAACAGAAGTAGTTTTGTGTTTCAAATAAAGGATTTCTTAATGAAATGTTCATTCTGTTCTTAAAAGTTAAAAAGCCGATGCTCAGAAGGGACTGGGCAAGCCCCTAATCCATCTCCTTGCTTGCTCCAAAAACCAATTCAAATTGAATCCAATTCATGGTCTCTGCAAGAGAGAGACACGAGATCCAAGCTGTAAAGATGAGGCATTGCACCCCATCTTGGGCTCGGTCTTGATGCTTAATCTTGGCCAAAAGGCCAAGAAGCGATATGAAATACTGACGTACACGAGGAGCTGGATATATTTTGGCATCAGGTTGCCCAACTAGAATTCCTGGAAATTATCACTGGGAAAGACAGCTATCAACCCCAGCATTGTGACTAATCCAATATCAGTTACTCCAGTCAAGTGACTGAACGCTTACTGGAAGCGATTTCTGTCTCATTGCAGCTTAATGTCAAAGTGCGCAGCCCAATCCACTCCAGGCCATAACCAAACCCACACTATTGGTTATTCTATCTGCTTCCCTGCACTTTGTGCCCTGGATAATGGTACGGCTCATGGACAAGGCCTTTGCTGGGATGTGAGTGAGTGCGTGTTGCACACAATGACATAGGACCCGAGGGTCGTACAATGCCAATAGAGTTCAGGATTCACTTCATACCAAAAAAAAACTTGTGCATTTACACAGGGCAGGCTTGGCGGCAATGCATACTGGTATTCCTCCAAAAATGCCAGCTGACTTACTGTGACTCAGTTCAGTAATTTGTTGTTTTTTTAAAAAAATTGCATGCTTCAAGGATAAGCAGCTTAAATATTTTCAGACCATTTGTTTGGAATGAGGAAGGATAAGCAATTGCCCATTGGGTGGGCTAAAGTAGATGTATACACTCTCGAGGGGGAGTCTGATGTTGAATGTTAGCCAAGTCTGGGATTTTCACATTGCCTTCTCCTGCAGGAATGTACAAACCTCCCCCTTCCTTTTAAGTTGTAAACAAATTATTCCGATGCTTTTCCTCCTTTCTTCAGCACCAAAGACTCAATGCCATGCCTCCAAACTTACTGCCCTGCTTCACATAGCCTATTTCATGTATCCCTACAGTGCAGAAGGAAGCCATTCAGCCCATCAAGTCTGCATCAACTCTCTGACCCCCCAGGTCCTCTCCCTGCTCTATCCCCGTAACCCCACACATTCGCATTGGCTAATGCACCTAAATTATACATCTTGGGACAGGAAAGGGCAATTTACCATGGTCAATTCACCCAACCTGCACATCTTTGGACTGTGGGAGGAAACTGGAGCATCTGGAGGAAACCTACACAGATAAGGCGAGAACGTGCAAACTCCAGACAAGCAGTGTCCCGCGGTTGGAATTGAACTGGGGTCCCTGGCGCTGTGAGGCAGCTACCACTGTGCCACGGTGCTGCCCTAGACAGGGGCAAATCCAAACACGGTACTTGATCCACTTCGTCTTCCCTTGGTTGGGGTGTCCTGCTACGTCGCTCTTTTAGTTTTCATTAAGTGCTTCATTTAGTTTTCTCAACGTAAGAAACAACCAAGATAGTTACCTGATGGAGATATCCGTCACTGACAAAATTCTGGCTTTCATTGTTGCGTTCAACTTTTAGTTCGTTGTTTAAGTAAACAAACAGGACAAGCTTTCCATTATCTATGGCGAGGCAAAGATACTTTTCCTACAAAAAAAAACCTGTTGTCAGAAACAAGCCAAAAAACAAAATCCTTACAATTTATTTCGACATTCTGAATGCATGGCTCGAAAGTGAAAATGCTAAAAGAATATCCCACTGATCTTAGAAAAGGGAGGTTTCAGTAATATGCAATAATGTTGAGGGGGAAATGTTAAGAGAAGCTACAGTGTTTCAGTAGCTGTGAGAGTTGATGCAAACTGCATAGCTCGGCTAACGGAGACTACACAAAGCAAATCCGGAATCTTTGGAATTCTCTATCCCGGAAAGCTGTGGAAGCTCAGCCTTTGAGTATGTTCAGAGCAGAGGACGGTAAGATGTCTGTGGTACCAATGACATGAAGGGATACGGGGACAGAATGGGACAGATGGTTTTGAGATGGAAGGTCAGACATGATTCAGTTTACTGGTGGGGCAAGCTCGAGAGGCCAGATGCCCTAATCCTGCTCTTATTTTTCTATGTACATTTATAACCGAGCTGCCAGGTCTGTAACTTCAGAGGAACAAAGATCAGAAGCGGGAAAAAAGTTTCAAAAAAATACCCACCACGGACACCTGTCATGATACGGACACATTTTTGGTGGTTCAGCTTCTGAGTATAAGTGAAGCTTTATTTCTCTCACACTGACTTCGTTAACTTCCTAGGACATCGCCTGGTTCATTGCTTAAGCAATGCCCCCAACCCCCGCCTCTATCTGGAGGATGGTACCTCTGTCCTAGCCAACCCCCCCAATGCCAACACCATAGTTAAGAAAGCTCACCAGCTTTACTTTCAGCACTGCTTTCTCAGAAGATTAAGGACATTTGGCATGTGTACTATGACTCTCACCAACTTTTACAGATGCATCATAGAAAGCATTCTGTCTGGTTGTGTCACAGCTTGGTATGGCACCTGCTCTGCCCAAGACCGCAAGGAATTACAGAAGGACATGAATGTAGATCAGTCTATCATGCAAACCAGCCTCCCATCCATTGTCTCTGTCTAAACTTCCCGCTGCCTTGGCAAAGCAGCCAGCATAGTTAAGGACCCCACGTACCCCGGATGTACTCTCTCCGCCTTCTTCTGTCAGGAAAAACCGACTCAAAACTTTTGAATGGACTTACCTTGCATTAAGTTGATCTTTCTCTATACCCTAGCCATGACTGTAACACTACATTCTGCACTCTCTCCTTTCCTTCTCTATGAACGGTATGCCTTGTCT
The DNA here is from genome assembly GCF_965287045.1 of Carcharhinus amblyrhynchos. Lineage (NCBI taxonomy): Eukaryota > Metazoa > Chordata > Chondrichthyes > Carcharhiniformes > Carcharhinidae > Carcharhinus > Carcharhinus amblyrhynchos. The sequence goes on from NC_137339.1 coordinate 14,675,529, forward strand.
GTACAGTGCGTGAGAAACAATACTTTTCACCGTGTGTTAATACATCTGACAATAACAAATCAAATCAGGCTTGGGGAAAGTTCCATGGACACAGGCAGCTTCTCGCTCAAATGGCTGTCCCTCATGTGAGCCTGTCGTGGGGTGTGACTACCTATTAATATCACACACACACACACACACACACACACACACACACACACACACACACACACACACACACACACACACACACACACACACGATCCCCCATACAACTCCCAAACAGCACCATCGCACTCCCCTTTAAGTTATTGGTCTCTATGAGAATTGGATCATTATTTAGCAGTGATGGGTAACCTGCAGCCTGGGGGCCACATGTGGCCCGTATGGATTCTGAGCATGGCACGGCCCACAGGAGACATTTGATGACTGCTGCCCCCGAGCAGAATTGCCCATTCCACTGGTTTCCATCCACGTAGATCTTTTCCTTCTGGAATGACTACAGTGAGATACACGTGACGTGGGGTACGGGCTGATTGCACACAATATTGACCATGAGACCTGTGTACTTCCTCTGCATCCAATCAAGCATAAATACTTATTTTCTTTTTACCAGTAGAAGTTAATGAAAGTTCTATTAATATATGAATGATTAAACATTTTCTAATAACTTGTCTATAAGATATAGGAGCAGAACTAGGCCATTCAGCCCATTGGGCCTGCTCCTCCTTTCAATCATGGCTGATAAATTTCTCAACTCCATTCTATAGCCTCTTCCCCGTAACCTTTCCCATATCAATCAAGAACGTCTCTATCTCTGTCTTAAATACACAGTCTTCTGTGACAATGAATTCCAAAGATTCACCACCCTCTGGCTGAAGGAATTCCTCCTCATCTCAATAAATGGAATATTTGGTGTGTATCAAACATATTCAATCTTATTTAATGGTCAGAGTTAGTGAGCAAGCCCGATTTTGATCTTGCGGAGGTGGAGGGTGGCCACCCACTAGCCTACATTGCCCATCACTGGCACACAGCCATTGACATACAGGGGCCTATTTTACCATTTTGATTCTAAGTGCTGCGCAGTCTTGAAATTGGGAGAGTTTCAGATCCGGCATTTAGATCCATCCTTAAGCACCCCCCTCTATACACGCTCTGCATGAAAAAATAACAGTGAGTCCGAATCGCGGAAGCCTGTGGGTGGGACTTAACGCGCCCAAAACCCTGTAGCTCCGATCGGTGCCTCCAAGTGCACATGTGCAGAAAGAAAAGATAGATTGCCAACTTTAAGGGCGTTCAAATGGTCAGTGGATAGGCATATGGATAACATTGGAATGGTTTAGGTTAGAGGGTCATTAGATTGGTTCCACTGGTCGGTGCAACATTGAGGGCCGAATGGCCTGTACTGCGCTGTAATGATCTATGTTCTAGAATGCTGCTCCCCTTCCACATCCCTCTGAGGCCGGATAATGCCTCCCCCTGGCTCCACAGACATTGCCCCATCCCCACAACATTACTGACCCCTTTATTCCCCTACCATCCACGCTACCTAGACCGATCATGGGCCCCTCCACCCACTTCACCAACCAACCACCCCCCCCCCCACCCCCCAACTGATCTCAGGCAGAGTGGCAGTGGACCCCCTTCCTCCCCACTCTGATCTCAAGCAAAGAGCCGTCGGACGCTTGGCACTTACCTCCACGCTAACCCTCACCGCTGGAGTGCCCGTATTGGACTTTTATAGAACATGTCTGTTTCATGCCAGTTCTGGAGGGGCGAACATGGTGGTTAAAGGGGGAAGCGCCGGTGAGGTTGAGCGTACAGCCCATTAAGTCAATTTAAATGCATGCACATGCATTTCAATGGCAGTCGCGCCCGTTGTGGGCGTGAGCCCGATTGTGGCCATTTTCAGACCTTGGTAAAAGGGAGAACCAGGAGGTGAGCGCGGATCATATTACTCACCTCACGCCTGACTTTACCAAGTTTTAGCTTCCAAAAACAGGCGCAACGTGATGGTAAGATTGGGCCCATAGTCATTTACTCAAATGGTTATCATTGTAGTTAACCCCAACAGCTGATAATGCCCTCTAGTTGACAGGGAAAGGTTAGACCTCACTGCACTTCCAATGGCAGTGGAATATATTTGAGTTGACACTGTGGCATCAGAGGAATACAGAGGACAGCAACAACATTGTGAAGAGCAGCAAATAGCAGCCTGATGGGAGATTTATGGATTTAAAATAAAACCCAGCAGCAACCAGGTAGATAACAAGAACAGAAACCCACCTTTTCCTGCATGAGAAAGAGGATGCCATTATAGGAAGAAGTGCGAACCCCTTGTTCAAATCGAGAGACAGAGGAAAATAGACCTGGCATTTTGACTTTAGCATAACCAGTGCCATCAAAGAAAGAACTGTCACTGTTTGCACCTTGAATAGATTTGTATCTGGAACGAGATCACAGAGAATTAGTAATTAAAAGCTGGACCCTTAAATATTCAATCTCTTGGATTCATCGGGACAAACACAAGAATGCCAAATTTCAAACACTCATAACAATTTGTTTTGCAGGAGAAAATGGTACTGGTTTGTTGGCAGGTCAACTCTGATTGGCCAAGACATTGACATGGCATTGAGAAACTTAGTTTGTCTCAATCTCAGCTGATTCACTTATCTCCAATTCTCTTCTCACCTTAGGAAGGGAAAGGAGACCCTCCTCTTGACCCAGCGCCACTCTAAGAATAGCACATATCCCAATCTATCACTGACCCAACATGTCATACGCACAGAGCCAGATGTTTGTAACAAGGGGGACAACACTCACCAATATGGGAAAGGGATTAAGAAATTGACTAGTCTGTTCCATTCTCTACTCACCTCCTGCAAGGCTCATCAGCCGTGGTGTTCAAGTTGAATGTTTGAACCAGGTTGTACAGACTGATGACCTCCGCATTCAGGGTTCCAAGTTCTATGCAGCCTTTAAAGTTGGGATACTTCAATGTTTCAGGAGGCTGGAAGAGACAGCAGCGCTCTCGTGAAGAGGAGGAGTATCAACATGTACATCCTTGTGCACATTTTCAAGGCTGATAAAACGTACTGGGTTTTTGTATTTATTATATGTTAACAAGGGCACTGCACTGAGAAATCTCTCAAATCTATACAAAACCTTAGATAAAGTACCACATGGTACTACAGAAGATTAATGGGTGAGAAACTAGGAGGAGGAACATAGTAAATTGGATAAAAAGCTGGTTAGAAGATTTAACGAAAGATTAGGAGTGAAGGCTGTTCCTCAGAGGGACGATTTCTAACCTTTTCACTAACACAGCACACTTCAATGTGACAAACAACCATATGGCACACCCACCACAACTCTAGTGAAATCAAGAAACTTGTTTTCTACATTGTAATTTGGAAATCTCTTTCCCCCGAGCAGCTAGGGATTACTCAAAACTGTGAATAATAGATTTTAGCAAGATAAGAGTGTCAAGATCAATTGGTGATCTTGTGAAGCAATGGTAGTGTCCCCCCTTAACTATGGTCCAGAAGCTCTGGGTTCAAGGCTCCCTTCAGGACATGATAGCCTCGGAAGGTACGTCTGTAACCCTGTCAAACACAAGTCCTTCCAATACGCCGTAACTACAGACAGTAAAAGCAGGAGAGTTTCCTGGTCAGTCACACTGCAGTAAGCACGGTGGCACAGTGGTTTGCACTGCTGCCTCGCTGTGCCAGGGACACAGGTTTGATTCCCGACTGGGGTCACCATCTATGTGGAGGTTGCACATTCTCCCCGTGTCTGAGTGGGTTTCCGCTGGACACTCCAGTTTCCTCCCACAGTCTGAAAGATACGCTGGTTAGGTGCATTGACCCAAACAGGTGCCGGAGTGTGGTGACTAAGGGATTTTCACAGTAACTTCACTGCAGTGTTAATGTAAGGCTACTTGTAATAAATAACCCGGGATAATGGACCCGCTCAGGGTCCTGCTTTATACAGGGTTCAGTACATGAGCTCCACCTGGTTAGTTAACTAACAATCCCCAGGGAGTTTGTATTCAACTAGTCCATCAGGGAGGTGAATTGGTGATTTCCCATGAAGGTCCTGGGGGTTATCACAGGTTATAACTGTTAATGCAGCATGGGCCCCCTGCCATTGACAGGCAACCTGCTGCTGCCTAAGGAAGAAGATGCAGTGAGACAAGTGATTGCAAGTGAAAGGCTCATTTGGCATCACTTTGGCCAAAGCAGTGCTAGATCGCCACCTGGTGGTGGCATCAAAACTGCAACTTAAATGTTGATACGAATTCAAAACCACTTCAATGCAAAATGAGGTATAATTAGTCTAGGAAAAGTCTTTAACAACATAAAATGACGCCAATTAAGTTGTGATTTTAGAAGAAGTATCTGAAGGGGCATGCACACGATGGGTTGTGCATGGGCTGCTCTTGGATGTTTCAAGAGTGGCCTAGTACTTCACGTCGTGTGTGTGCTTAAAACTGGACCAGCAGATGGGCACCACAACAGCTCAGTGACTATCACTGCTAGCTATGCAGATACATGGATTTGGGCCAGTGTCTGTGGGAGTTTGCGCATTCTCCCTGTGGTTGCGTGGGTTTCCTCCGGGTGCTCTGGTTTTCTCCCACACCCCAAAGATGTGCTTTTAGGCTGATTGGTGTAACAAATTGTCCCTAAATTATTCTCCCCTGAATCTGGTTTCCAATGGGGGTACCATAAGCATACACACGGGTCAAGGTAGGTGTAGGAAAATGCTTTGTTAAGATGGCGGCGCAGGCTCGTTGGGCCTAAGGGCCTGTTTCCCATGCTGTGTTGTTCTTTGTTCTTTGTTCTTTGAAAAACTAGAACCAGGGGGCACAATCTCAGACTAAGAGGACAATCCTTTAAAACAGCGAAGGGGAAGAATTTCTTCAGCCAGCAAGTGGTGAATCTGTGGAACTCTTTGCCGCAGAAGGCTGTAGAGGCCAAGTCATTGAGTGTCTTTAAGGCAGAGATAGATAGGTTCTTGATTAATGAGGGGATCAGGGTCTATGGAGAAAAGGCAGGAGAACGGGGATGAGAAAAATATCAGCCATGATTGAATGACGGCACAGACTTGATGGGCCAAGTGACCTAATTCTGCTCTTATTTGCAGTTAAGGGGAAGTCAGGCAACTGTGAAGAAGGGGATAGAGGGTTATGGTGATAAATATAGCTGTGGAAAAGATGGAAAGGGGCTTGAGTGGAACATAAAGCCTGGATTGGTTTGTTTCTCTGCCGCATTTCCAATTATTATTAACCACTAGAGGGCAAAACATTACCGGAATAACTCTTGATGGTGAAAAGTGTCTAAGACTTTCTGGGATTGATGGTCTGCTTGTCAAAGTTTGATACAATGCCCCACTTGAAAAACAATAAGAATAACAAGGTGGTAACTTACAGTGAATTCAGATGGGTAGCCCCCAACATAAAACACAACATCTTCAGGGTTGAGATTCAGCAAGGTATTATCGCCCTTAGCAAAGCCATCTCCTCTGGTCTCAGTTACAGTGTTTTTCTCAATGGTGTACGAAATTCGCCCATACTGCAGTACTCTGTAGCAGGAAAAGAGCGTTTTAAAGAATTTGGGAATGGTTGAAGTTCCGTCTGATTCCAGAGCGCGGGAATGATCCCATATCAGATCCAGTCCTTTCTGCATTCATGGTACCAGTCACCTCATAAATGCCTTAAATTCTATCACCACTTTATTAGCAGATGGAAATTTGCTACCACAGACAGCCTAAGAATGAAAGTCACTGATAACAAAACATGCAGAAAACAAGTCATGTCACATTTCTCTGGTTTCTATTTTAACACAAGCGCTAGCCTTTTTTAATCATTGGTCCTCTATTGAAGTAAAAAGGATTAATATACAAGCACATTCATTGCTCCTGTACTGTGATTCCCACAGGCTCCTAGATTCATAGAATCATCCAGTGCCCCCTCTAGCCCTTCTGTCTATCAAGTCTGCACTGATACATGAGAAATACCTGACCTCTCTCACCTAATCCCACGGCCCATAGCCCTGAATGTTATGACATGCCAAGTGCTCATCCAGGTACTTTTTCAAGGGTTTGAACCTGCCTCTACCACCATCTCAGGCAGCACGTACCAGACCATCGCTACCCTCTGGGTAATACGGTTTTTCCTCACATCCCCCCAAAACGTACTGCCCTTCAGCTTGAGCCTATGGCCCCTTGTGACTGACCCTTCAACTAAGGGGAACAGCTGCTCCTTATCCACTCTGTCCATGTCCCTCATAATCTTGTACGCCTCAATCAGGTCGCCCCTCAGTCTTCTCTGCTCCAACGAAGATGATCCCAGTCTATCCAACCTCTCTTCCTAACTTGAGTCTTCCATCCCAGGCAACATCCTGGTGAATTTCCTCCGTGCCCCCTTCGGTGAAATCACATCTGGCACGTGGCACAGTGGTTAGCATCGCTGCCTCACAGCTCCAGGGACCTGGGTTCGATTCCCAGCTTGGGGGTCACTGCCTGTGTGGAGTTTGCGCGTTCTCCCTGTGGGTTTCCTCCAGGTGCTCCAGTTTCCTTCCACCCTCCAAAGATGTGTGGGTTTGGTTGATTGGCCATGATAAATTGCCTCTTAGCGTCAGGGGCATCAGTGAGGGTAAATGGGGTTGCGGGGACAGGACCTGGGTGGGATTGTTGACAGTGCAGACTCAATGGGCCAAATGGCCTCCTTCTGCACTGTCGGATTCTACGAATGTGGCGACCAGAACTGCACTCAGTATTCCAGCCTCACCAAAGTTTTACACAATGGCAACATGACTTCCCTGCTTTTGTAACCTGTGCCTCGATTGATAAAGGTTTGTGACGGCAAAGACAGAGAAACAAGTGAGATACCTCTCCAGATTGACGGTGTCAAACCGATCATTGCTGATGTCGGAGTCAGTCTGAAGGGTGGCCTCCTCACCTCCCAGCTTGTAGATCCACACCAGTTTACCACTTTTCATTGCGACACCCATGTAATCTCCATGCGTCTGGACAGGTGGAAAAGTCTAGTTAAAGCCTGCAAACATAATTATTGCTGCAACAGTGAAAAGAACAAAACGGGGCAGCTTTCCATTCTTACATTCTGTCCACCAAGGTACAGGACAAACTGAGAGGAAGAAGCGGCCGCTTGTCGTCTTTTCTTTTTGGGTCTTTCTTTCTGGATGTAGAATGACAGGGAGGTGTACGCCTTCAGATCATCTGGGTTGCTGGGTGAACGCACCTGCACGCCGGAAGTGCCGTTGAATTTCATCGGTACCTTCACCTGAAGAGAGAGATTTGTTTGGAAGGTTATTCTGCTGGAGGTTTGTGCGTGAACCACCTCGCTTTTCATTTCTCCACCAAGATTTCAACGCTCAGAGTTGATAACATCGTGCTAAAATCTGCGCAATAGCGCGCGATGCCAATATCACAATGCCAAATTGGCAAACGTAGCCTCTCAATGTTCATACCTTCCCTTTGCCCCTGAACTAAGTAGTTGGCAAGACCATTTCAGGGGGCAGTTAAGAGCGATCCACATTGCTGTGGACCTTGGGACTCACCAGCCTCCCAGCCATGTGCGTCTTGGTGGTGGGAGATGGTGCGCCCTTCACTGGCAGGGGGATTCTCTGCTCCTGCCGCTGTTAATGGGACTTCCCATCAAAGGCAGCCCGGACCACTGAGAAACCCGGGGTGCGGGGTGGGGGTGCGCTACTGACAGGACTGGAGAATCCCCGCTGGCGTGAACGGCTGGAGAAATGGTGGAGTCACGTGTCGGCCGGAGCAGGTAAGGACAGATTTCCTTCCCTAGGGGACATTCTAGTGTTTAGCACTCACAGCGCCAGGGACCCAGGTTCGATTCCCGGCTTCGGTCACTGTCTGTGCGGAGTCTGCACGTTCTCCCCCGTGTCTGTGCGGGTTTCCTCCGGGTGCTCTGGTTTCCAAAAGACGTGCTGGTTAGATGCACTGGCCATGCTAGATTCTCCTCAGTGTACCCGAACAGGCGCCGGAGTGTGGCAACTAGGGGATTTTCACAGTAACCTCATGGCAGTGTTAACGTAAGCCTAATAAGTAGTCTCACAACACTAGATTAAAGTCCAACAGGTTTATTCAGTAGCACAGCCTTTTGGAGCGCTGCCCCTTCATCAGGTGAGTTTAACGTGGACTTTACCTGGTGTTGTAAGCCTACTTACTGTGCCTACCCAGTCCAATGCCAGCAACTCCACATAATGTAAGCCTTCTTGTGACATTAGTGAGCCAGTTGGGTTTTTATGTCAATTGATGTTAGTTTCAAGGTCACCATGACCAAGAAACGAGCTCTATATTCAAGATTTTATTTGGGATTTGAACCCGGGTCCGTAGAGCATTAACTTGGACCTCTGGATTACCAGACAGTACCCATCTCCCCCTAAATCTGTATATGATACACATTGTTACGTCTTTGTAAGTTAAATTAGTGTGTTGGATACCATTTGCTACTGTTAACAGATTGCAGCACTGTAGGGCAAGTAAGGACTCTGAGCTGCAAAATTAAAATACGTCTAAAACAAACCTTGGTGACCTACTTAATTATCTGCGGTTGCCATCTGCTCTTTTTAATACCGTACTCCTGAAAGTACAAGTGAGCCATTTTCTTTGAAAGTAACAGGAGACACAGACAGTACAAAAGGCATCCAGGAGAATGCTCATTGGTATGACAAATATTTGGAGCTGGGGTCTGCCAAGGGGAATGCGATTTACTGCATGAAGTGATTTATTGTGGAGATATTAGATTTTGGAACGTCTCCGGGATGTTTTAATGCAAAGTTACAGCAGTCGGGTTCCATGTTTCAATAAACGGAGAAGCGTGCAGGGTTTTATTACAGGGTGACAAGCCGCAGCAAATCACTTTGTTGCCTTTACGAGTTCAGTATGGCAAGTGGAATGTCAGGGTAACAGAGTGTTTTCAAAGAAGCAGATATCGTTTTTATACTGAATTAAAACCTGGCAGTGGCTCAACCTCTGTTATACATGGAAGAATTTCAATCATGAAGGAACTCCAAACCTGTGATCATTTAGCTCCTCGTTTTCATACAATCCCTACAATGCAGAAGGAGGCCATTTGGCCCATTGAGTCTGCACCAACTACAATCCCATCCAGGCCCTATCCCCACCACCCCCACATATTTACTCGGCTAATCCCCCTGACACAAAGTGGCAATTTGGCAAGGCCAATCAACCTAACCCGCACATCTTTGGGCTGTGGGAGGAGACCGGAGCATCCAGAGGAAACCCACGCAGACTCAGGGAGAATGTGCAAACTCCATACAGACGGTAACCCAAGCCGGGAATCGAACCTGGGTCCCTGGCGTTGAGAGGCAGCAGTGCTAACCACAGTGCCACCATGCCGCACCCCTCCCCAACTCCATGTTTCAGGAATGTTACAGACAACCGATTGGAGACAGAATTGTAGAGTGTTGCTCCAAGCAAACCAAAACAACAACACGAGAGAGAGAAAAACTGTTCAAGTTTTTAAAAAAATAGGCGGACGACCACTTGCCTTGTTAGCAGCGTTTCTGGCCTGGGAGATCAGTACACGAATACGGTCAATACTCGCAGAAATGTTGGAAGTCTGGTTTCGGGCTTCCAGTTTATTCAATTTATCCAGGAGTAACGGGATGGTTTCATTTAGAACTGCCACTGATGCCGCGATGCAAACAGAAACAAAAATAAACTTTTAAAACGAAAGAACAATCCATTAAAATAAACCGCGCAAGGCTAACAAATCACAAGTAATTTGGGGTTCAGGATTACTCTTGATACTGGATAAAAGCAGATTACTGTGGATGCTGGAATCTGGAACCAAAAGAGAAAATGCTGGAAAATCTCGGCAGGTCTGGCAGCATCTGTAAGGAGAGAAAAGAGCTGACGTTTCGAGTCCAGAGGGTTTACTCCCAGCCTCTGCCTCAATTCTTTGACACTGCGGCCTTGGATGTCCGAGAAGCTGGTGTGAGGTGACCTTTTTGTAGCCAACTTGTGTTAGGGGTTCCAAGCAACAAGCTTGAGAGAGTAGCTCAAGGAACCCATCTAAGTTGACCCGTTAAATCTTTAGAGCTTTGGGTAAGCTCTCCAACGTCAACAGTCAGGAAATCCTGAAGCCACTAAGTAAAGCCTACTACTACAGGCCTCTCTCTCCAGCACCCAGGATAGGAGGAGGGACTAATGGAAACAGTGCGGCTGTAAGAGGAGAAAATGCATGACTCACACACTGTCTACTGTTTGCAAATCAGGTTAGGAAGACGGATGACACTGTGGCCTCTTAGCTGTAAACTGTTTGGCCCACAATAATCAGTTCGATTTGGACTCTGAGGGGAAGTTGCGGGTAATAGGGTTCCTCTGTTGGTCAAATGACGAAGAGAGGAAATATTGCGAGGTTGTGTTGTGGACAGGGAGCCTTGCTTTATGGACCACAGGGGTCAGTGCATCCCGCTGGCAATACTCCCAATGTATTTGTTCGCTGGAAAATTGGGATCGTCAAGAATTAGTGGCACAGGCCTCCCATTCCTGGTTTTCATTTTCACTTTCCCTTCGGCACGGGAGCGCAGCTGGTAAAATTTATCCTTCAAGGTTTGCTTTCAACTTGCCGTTCAGTCCACACTCAGAATCTCCGGCAGCAAAAACTGAACTAGAATGAAATATAACCAATCACTTCTGAAGTTGGAAACATTAGACTTCACCACAAGGTGTTTGGTTCTGTGATTTAATACATTATCTTTTCTCATTTCATAGGCTTGTGGGAAATGGATTTGTTCAGGGCCAAGTGCCCAAAGCAACAACTATTAAACGTATACACTCAGGTGAAGTGGAGATGTTATTACAGATATAGAGTCAATGTCGGAAAATTAGGAATAAACACTCTTGGAAAATTGGTCTCACAGTGACTCCACTCCAGTGCTCTTACAATTAAACTGTACCAGTGTGTGTGTAGCGCATATGCGTGCATGCTTAGTGCATGTGTGCATGTGTATGTGCGTGTGTGCATGCGTAGCACATGCACGCGTGTGCGCGCGTGTTGCGTGCGCTTGCGTGTAGTGCATTTAGTGTAGCAGACATGTAGCATGCACACGTGTGTAGCGCAAGTGTAGCATGTGTGCAGGTGTTTGGCACATGTGTAGCATGTGTGCGCACGTGTGCGTGCACGCACCTGTGTAGTGTGTGTGCATCTGTGTTGAGTGCACGTAATGCACACGTGTAGCAGCACACAGAGGTGTGTGTGTAGCGTGTGGGCACGTGTGTCGGTGTAAAGGTGGTATTGGTTGGTAGAGAGGGATGATATGCCACATACCAGATTTATTTGCTTCTTCGAGAGTTTGGTTAAAATCCTCACTGTCAGAAGGCACTCCACCGTATTTCTCTTCCCATTGCTCTAGGTTCTTTTTAATTGGCACCAGTGTGTTCTGCACATCCAAAGCTGTTTTGGTTGCAGTAGCAGCTCCATGCTTAACACTTGCAATCCTATCAGCAATATCGCCTGCAAGGAAAAGAACTCACACTGTGAAGGCATCTCCAAAATCAGAGATCCAATAGCAAGATACATCTAAAAACAAATAAAGGGATCTTGGGTCAAATCCATTCGCACTCCTTACTCTATTCATAACTTCTGTTAAAGTGGTTGCCATTGACTGCAACTCTTGGCTGCTGGATAGAGTTTGACATTGCAGCTTCCCAGATGTGGAATCAATCACAAATTCAAGCACATCGAGGGAGGAAGGAGAAGCGTTGCCGCGGACTGGACTATCAGAGATTTAATAATAGCAACATGTGCCTGTATAGCATATTTAACATAACAAAGCATCCCTTGGCACTGCACAGGAGCCCTGTGCAGATGGAACTGAACACCATGAGGAGACATTCGGATGACAACAAAAAGCTTAGTCAGAGACCGGGTTTCTTGGAATGACTTGGGGAAAGAGAGGCAAAGAGACAGAGAGGTTTAGAGGGTATTCTAGGGTGTGGGGCCAAGGCAGATAAAGGCACGTCCACCAGTAGCAGAATGATTAAAATCAGGAGTGTCCAAGAGGCCAGAATTGGAAGATCACAGATCCCTCAGAGGATTAGAGGAACTTAACACTGTGATTGCAAGAGCACACTGGGCCAGAGTACTCTGCAATGACTGACTCATCTCCTGAAACCTCAAAGCCTTTTAACTGCTTACAAGACTCAGCTCAATCACAGGATGTGGGCATCACTGACTTGGCGAGAATTTATTACATATCCCTTGTGAAGGTGGTGTTGAGCTCCCTTCTTGAACTGCTGCAGTTCACACAGTGTATGTACATCCACAGTGCTGTTAGGAAGAGAGCTCAAGGATTTTAACTTGGTAACAGTGAAGGAGCTGCAATATATTTCCAAACCAGGATGGTACAAGGCTTGGAGATAAACTTACAGGTGGTAGTGTTCCCTTGCACCTGCTGCTCTTGTTCTTCTAGATGGTAGAGTTCTTGGGTTTGAGGATGCAGTCAAAGAAGTCTTGGTGAGTTACTGCAGGACATCTTGCAGATGGTACACACTGCTGCCATTACGCCATCAGTGGTGGAGGGAATTTTTAAGGTGGTAGATGGAGTGCCAATCAACAAGCTGCTTTGCCCTGGATGATGTCAAGTTTTTGGGCATTGTTGGAATTGCACTCATCCAGGCAATGGAAAAATATTCTACCAAATTCCTATCGATGGACAGACTGGAGGAAATAGGGGGTGAGTTACTTGCTGCAGAATTTCCATCTTCTGACCTTCTCTTGTTGTCACAGTATTTATATACTTGGTCCAGTTCGGTTTCTGGTCAACAGTAACTCTCCAGAACATTGATAGTGGGGGATTCATAGCAATGGTTGAATTCTCTCTTGAGAGAGATCGGCCTGGCATTTGTGTGGCACAAATGTTACTTGCTACTTACCAGCCCAAGCCGGGATATTGTCCTGGCCTGCACGTGGACACAGATCGCTCCAATATCTGAGTCGCAACTGGTGCTGAACATTGTGAAGTTTTCAGCTAACAATCCCACTTTGAGCATATAATGGAGGGAAGGTCACTGATGAAGCAACTGAAGGTGACTGGGCCAAGGACACTGCACAGAAGATCTCCTGTGGTGATGTCCTGGAATTGAGATGATTGATCGCCAACAACCACAACTATCTTCCTTTGTGTGAGGCGTGACTCCAATCAGATTTCTCCCGATTCCCCTCTACTCCGGTTTTCCGAGGGCTACTTGATAGCAAATGCTTCCCTGATATCAATGGCAGTCACTCTCACCTCACTTCTTTGAGTTTAGCTCTTTTGTCCATGTTTGGACCAAGGCAGCAATGAGGTCAGGAGCTGAGTGATCCTGGCAGAACCCAAATTTAGCATCAGTGAGTAGATTCTAGCTGTTTAAGTGCCATTTGGTAGTGCTGTTGATGACACTTCTCATCGCCTTACTGATGGTCGAGAGCAGACTGATTGGGCGGTAATTGGCCAGGTTGGATTTGTCTTGGTTTTGGTGGACGAGACATATCTGGGCAATTTTCCACATTGCTGGGTAGATGCCAGTGTTATGCTGGAACAGCGTGGCAAGGGGCATGACAAGATTTTGGAGCACAAGTTGGAAATAATGCATTTGGGGAAGGGAAACAGTGAATGAATCTGTTAGAAGGATGGTTGATTTGACTGATTTTACCTCAGATTAAAACTCTCAGCAAAATAATAACAAACCTCTCGTAATATTCTTCAGCATATCCTGAATAGATGCAAGCTGATTAAGAAGCTGTTTCTTCTTGGCAGTCGCATCGCTCAGCCGTTCCCTTGATGTTTTCAGTTTAGGCTTCAGTTCTGTGACAAGAGAACAAAAATCTTTGATTTGCTCACATCAGGAAAAGGGAAAAAGCTCCCATCAGACCCGGGGACTCGATCGTCACTTACCATCTTCAATTTTCTTCTGAGCCTTTTTAGCTTCTTTCTCAAGCTGGGTGCTTGTCTTCTTCAAATCAGCAGCTTGTTGGGCCAAATCTTCATCCATTACTTGCTGAAATGCAATTTACAAAAATATATTCAAATCATCTCACAGAAACTTATAAAATTCTAACAGGATTAGACAGGGTGGATTCAGAAAGAGTGTTCCCCATGGTTGGGGAGCCCAGAGCAAGAAGTCAATGGGATTCTCCCATTTCTAATTTTTCGGTGGGTTGGGCTGGGAGATCCATGCCTGCATCGATTCACGGGATTCGTGCATGTTTCCCCAGTGCGTCTCCCACCATCAGATATCCAGCGGGACCACGATTGAGCTGGCCAGCAAATGGGAGGCTGAGAGTTTGGGGCCACTGCACATGCGCAGAGGCCCAGAACTGTCAGACTCTGGCTTGACTAGGCCCCGCCCCCCCCGAACTTTTAATGATATTCACAGTTGTGACCTCTGCATTGCACGGAGTGTCGGAGATTCGAGTCTGAACTCCCACTGAAAAAAAACAATCACGGTTTACACCATTTTTCTCGCGAATTCAGCACTTAGAACCTTTTGAGAACTGCCCCATAGTTTGAGGAGAAGGGGTAAACGTTCTAGAAGTAAAGCGAGGAGAAATTTCTTCACCCAGAGAGTGGTGAATCTGTGGAATTCACTACCACAAAATGCAGCTGAGGCCAAAACGTTGTGTGATATCAAGAGGAAATTAGAAATAGCTCTTGGGGCTAAAGGTATCAAGGGATATTTGGGAAGGGGGGGGGAAGGAGGAGATGGGAGGGGAAGGAGATGGGAGGAAGAGGGGTCAGGATATCAGAATATTGACTATGATCAAAATGAAAGGCAGAGCAGGCAAAGGGCTGAATGGCCTACTCCTACTTTCTATGTTAACTCTTCACTTATTTCCATTAGTAGAAAGCTCAATGACCAGAGCGGGGAACAGATTTTAATGTAATTAGTAGACAGAGGAGTGTTGGGGAGTAATTATCTTTCACCCAGAGGGTGACGAGGGACTGGAACTCACTGCCTGGAAGGGTAATAGAGGCAGGACCCCTTGTCACATTTAAAACACACTTGGGTATGCACTTGAGATGCTGTAACCTGCCCAGCTATGGACTGAGGTTAGGCTGGGCAGCTCTTTCTCAACAGGCATGGCCAGATAGTGTGAAAGGTTTCTTATTGTGCTGAAATCCCTGTGGCAGTGATTTTACCAAAAAGATTCTAAGTGCCAAACGAGCGTGAAAACAGAAGAAATTTGTGCCGTTTTTTGGGGCAAGTTAAAAATTGAATCTTGCCTGTCAAAAAAAAATGAAGCCAAACCTGTTTCTCACGAGCAGGGAGAGGGGGTGGGGCCTAGATCACGGAGAACCGACAGATAGCAGCAGAGGGCGCAACTGTGCATGCTCAGATCTGTGTGTTCTGTGAACACAGATCCGTTAGTGATTGCCTCCCCGAGCTACAGACAGTCATCGTGGCTGATCAACCACCGCCCCCCCGCCCTCCCCCCACCCACCCAGCTACTGTGGGGCTCCACAGTCAATCCAGTGACCAGCAGGGCAAAGCAGCAAGATCACGGCCTATGTTTCTCCATCTGACAGGAACAGTACGCGTCGTACACAATGGGAAATACGTCTGTATATTTTGGAAGCGGGAGCATGTTTTCAGGGGAAGAGGAGGACGTGTTATTTGCTTCAGTTGAATTGTCAACAGAAGGCGGAGCAAGAAAAATGATACAGGGAATCAATGCAACACTTCAATGTGTGCATGCTGGATGCAACATTTCAAAATACTGTTTGCTGATAATCTGTGGATTTTCAGTCAAAATGAGATGTCTATCATCTACAGGTGATGTCACAGAATCACAACGCAGAAGGCCATTCGGCCCATTGAATCTGCACCGAACACAATCCCACCCAGGCTCTATCCCCATAACCTCATGCATTTACCCTAGCTAGTCGTCCTGACACTGAGGGAGAATTTAACGTGGCCAATCTACCTAACCCCCATCTTTTGGACTGTGGGAGGAAACTGGAGCACCTGGAGGAAACCCACGCAGACACGGGGAGAATTATGCTTCCATTACAAATGGCTACTTTTACAATGGGATTTGGTGTTGTACATTTGCCACGTTGCAATCACACCTATCCAGCAGTAAATGGTGCAGTGGAAGTGGGTAATTAGAGCCACACATTAACAATAACAGATACTGCCACATGGAGGTGATCCTGGGGGTGCGGATGAGCTCAGGACAATGGCAGCATTGCGTCTGACTTCACGCTTTCCTGGGCTGCTTGGAGAGTGGCCTCCGGGGAGGTTTATTTAAGAATCAATGATTGGGAAGCTCCTTGCTTGTAACGAAACGGCGGAGCAGGAATGGTTCCCATCCACCCAACTGAATGTCAAGATTCCAATGGTGTTGAACTTCACAGCGCTCTGATTTGTATGATACAAGTGGCATTCCTCAGCACCCTGCTCAAGATGGCAAGAGCAGAAGCACCTCAACACTGTTTTCTGGGCCACAGCCACCCCAGTAATGTCATTCCCCCACTGCTAAAATAGGACAATATTCCAAACCTCCACCCCATCTGAAATCTTCTATTTACCTTTAAAGCCTTCGTAGCTGCATCATTGGCCTCCTTTGCTGCAACTCGGGCTCTCTCCACCGCCTCAATAATACCATTGTACGCATTGGAAGCATTTATAGCTCGATGAATAAATCCACCTTGGTTTATATCTTTGATTGCCCTGTTAAAGGACACAAGGGGAGAGTTATCTCAGTGCTAAAGAATATCTCTGAGCTCTCTAAATATGGAATTGCCCATGCTGCTAACAGAGTAACCTTTTAAAAAATTTATTAGTGTCACAATTAGGCTTATATTAACACTGCAATGAAGTTACTGTGAAAACCCCCTAGTTGCCACACTCCGGTGCTTGTTCGGTTAACACCGAGGGAGAATTTTTTTTAAGCGTGGCCAATGCACCTACTCTGGAATGCTGGTTTTGTGTTTTTTACAAAACCAAACTGCCACTAAATAGAAATTTAAGTTCGGGAAACGTTCAACACAGGTCGGTAACTGTGAGGCAAAATACAGCAATATCTTCATCCACTTTCTCTGAGCTCACTAAGTTACAGCGTTAGTTTCATCTGTTGTAAATCATCAAACAAGTTTACGAAGGGATGTCCTGGAATTTGTACAAACTACTATTTGGAAAACCATGGAATAGTTTTAGCAGATAGGGTTCTGGAAAGGATATTATTAAACTAGAGAAAGTGCAGAAAAGATTTATTAAGATGCTACTGGGACTTGATGGTTTGAGTTATAACGAGAGGCTGGACAGACTGGGACTTTTTCCTCTGGAACGTTGGAAGCTGAGGGGCATAAATCAGCTAGACAGTCAACATCTTTTTCCAAAGGTAGGAGAGTCTAAACCGAGAGGTCAGAGGTTTAAGGTGAGAGGGGGGAGATACAAAAGGGCCCAGAGGGACAATTTTTTTCACACAGAGGGTGGTGAGTGTCTGGGACAAGTTGCCAGAGGTAGTAGTAGAAGCAGGTACAATTTTGTCTTTAAAAAGCATTTAGACAGTTACATGGGTAAGATGGATATAGAGGGATATGGGCCAAACATGGGCAATTGGGACTAGCTTAGTGGTTATAAAAAAAAAGGGCAGCATGGACAATTTGGGCCGAAGGGCCTGTTTCCATGCTGTAAACCTCTATGAATCTAAGTGCCGCTGGGTGTAGGACAGGTTTAGCAGAATACCCACATTGAAAACACAGAGTGGTTTATAAAATGGGCCATGTCAGTTTTAACCCTGGGAGGAAGTTGAGCACCTACCCTCACCAGTAGATCCAACTATAGAAAGGTGAGCCAGTCAGAAATGGCAAAAATGTAATAGGAAAACAGCTTCTCTGCAGAGTGGGCAAGCATGGCTTTGTCTGACAATGATCCAAGCAAAGCCACAGTCTGGCCGCGAGAACTCATACATTTTCATCTATTTCGGAATGAAAATTTACCTGGACAGATTCCTGGCAAGCTCATCCAGGAACTGTGCATGTTCCTCGGCACGCTCAATAATTGGAATTTTGCTGCTTGCAGGCGAGAATTTCTTCACTTTTTCAATGAGGGGCAATCTGGCTCCATCCAACATTGCAGCCAATCTTTCATAATCCTGGTTACCGAGAAAGCAAAATTAAACACTGCTCCTGCTAATGTAGTCCTAATTTCAACTTTAGAGAAACCAACTTCGATTTGATTTACTATTGTCACATGTATTGGGATACAGTGAGAAGCATTGTTTCTTGCACGCTATACAGACAAAATGTACTGTTCGTAGAGTATGCAGGAGAGACGGGAAGGAGAGGGCGCAGACAGTCATAGAGAAAAATCAGAGCATTATTAGAGATTTTAAGAGAATTAAAGTTCTGTTTTAAGAGCATAGAACAAGAGTAAAAGATAGAATTAGAAGGTATGCTGGGGGAACAGCTCATAAGAAGTCGCCATCTTAGAACATAGAACACTACAGCACAAACAGACCCTTCGGCCCACAAGTTGCGCCGATCACATCTATACCTACTAAGCCATAGACCTATCTATAACCCCAATCCCATTAGATCCCATATACTCATCCAGAAGTCTTCTAAAAGACCCCAGCGAGTTCGCCTCCACCACCACTGACGGCAGCTGATTCCATTCACTCACCACCCTCTGAGTGAAAAACTTACGCCTAACATCTCCTCTGTACTTGCTTCCCAGCACCTTAAACCTGTGTCCTCTCGTAGCCACCCTTTTAGCCTGGGGAAATAGCCTCTGAGAATCCACCCTATCTATTCCTCTCAACATCTTATAAACGTCTATCAGGTTGCCTCTCAACCTTCGTCTCTCCAGGGAGAAGAGTCCCAGCTCCCTCAACTTATCTTCATAAGGCATGCCTCCCAATCCAGGCAACATCCTTGTAAATCTCCTCTGCACCCTTTCAATGGCTTCCACGTCCTTCCTATAGTGAGGCGACCAGAACTGCGCACAGTACTCCAAGTGGGGTCTGACAAGGGTCTTGTATTTGCTTAGCTTTGTAGATAGAAGCTGGAATGGAATATCCAGTCAGAGTTCCTGTTTTCCAGTCACTTGCTGTTGGAGAAAGTGGACCGGTGATGAAGGCATCAGATTCTGCACGGCCAACACACCCTGTTGTCTCTCAATACCTACTCCCACATTAAGAACTGTCGGTGAGCTACCAGAAAGCAACAGCACCCACGCATCTGTACCTCCTCATTTTGGAAAAGGGAAAAATATGCCGGGGGATGATAAGGTTGGCTAAATAACGAACATTAAAGATAAAATCAGTCTGGTGTTGTAATGTGGGAAATTGAAGCACATTCTAAGTGTTTGGTGGTTGTTACGGTGTGGTGCCTCAAACCATTAGCGATTGGGCTGAATCAATTCACTGTCATTTGGTAAATATTGCCAGTTCCCTCACCTCCTTTGCAATGTCCAACATCCGGTGGAGGTCTGAAACCTGCGCTAAGGAATCATTTGCCATCTTCAACACCTCCATCACTTGCTTGTGCTGCTTCTCCAATTCTTCAATTCTTTGCTGTGAGCAAATTGAGATTCCAGTGATTAATGAAAAGCAGCTTTCTTTTAAAACAGGAAGCAGAATGAACCCCCACTCCATTACAACACTTGTGGATCATACTGTGGCTTAAACCATAACATGGGGAGAATCATCGAATCCTACAGCGCAGAAGGCGGCCATTTGGCCCATCAAGTCTGCACTGATCACAATTCCACCCAGGCCCTATCCCCATAACCCCATGCATTTACCCTAGCTAGTCCCCCTGGCACTGAGGGACAATTTAGCATGGCCAATCCACCTAACCTGCACATCTTTGGAGTGTGGGAGGAAACCGGAGCACCCGGAGGAAACACCATGCAGGCACGGGGAGAATGTACAGACTCCACGCAGACAGTGATCCAAGCCAGGAATTGAACCTGGGTCCCTGGTGCTGGGAGGCAACAATGCGAACCACTGTGCCACCGTGCCACTCTGAAAAAGCATTTCTGACATCCCTCAGCATAGAAGAGGCCTTATACACCTTACAAAGTTGAAACTTGAAGAAACTCTGGACTTTGATATACAGGTCACAGAAAGTAGAGCATTTGGGAAGAAGGTGGTGTAGTGACAATATCACCCATTAGCCCAGGTTAATGGTCTAGGGACATGGGTTCAAATCCCACCATGGTAGCTGAATTCAAATTCAGTTAATAAATGTGAAATATATAGTTAGCAATGGTGCTCGATCCTATTGTCAAACTTCATAAAGTCATTTGAACCCAATGAACTCAATGGTTCATTGATGTTCTTTATCTCTGATGGGACCCACCATCAGACTCACCATGGACTATTCCCCAGAATCAGTTGCATTCTTGGACACACGCATCTCCATTAAGGACGGTCACCTCAGCACCTCACTGTACCGCAAGCCCACAGACAATCTCACAATGCTCCACTTCTCCAGTTTCCACCCTAAACATGTTAAAGAAGCCATTCCCTATGGACAAGCCCTCCGTATACACAGGATTTGCTCAGATGAGGAGGATCGTGACAGACACCTCCAGACCCTGAAAGATGCCCTCGTAAGAACAGGATATGGTGCTCGACTCATAGATCGGCAGTTTCGATGCGCCACAGCGAAAAACCGCACCGATCTCCTCAGAAGACAAACACGGGACACAGTGGACAGAGTTCCCTTCGTCGTCCAGTACTTCCCCGGAGCGGAGAAGCTACGACATCTTCTCCGGAGTCTTCAACATATCATTGATGAAGACGAACATCTCGCCAGGGCCATCCCCACACCCCCACTTCTTGCTTTCAGACAACCACACAACCTCAAACAGACCATTGTTCGCAGCAAACTACCCAGCCTTCAGGAGAACAGTGACCACAATACCACACAACCCTGTCACAGCAACCTCTGCAAGACATGCCGGATCATCGACATGGATACCATCATCACACGTGAGAATACCATCCACCAGGTACATGGTAAATACTCTTGCAACTCGGCCAACATTGTCTACCTGATACGTTGCAAGAAAGGATGTCCCGAAGCATGGTACATTGGGGAGACCATGCAGACGCTACGACAACGGATGAATGAACATCGCTCGACAGTCACCAGGCAAGACTGTTCCCTTCCTGTTGGCGAACACTTCAGTGGTCACGGGCATTCAGCCTCTGACCTTCGGGTAAGCATTCTCCAAGGCGGCCTTCACAACACACGACAGCGCAGAGTCGCTGAGCAGAGACTGATAGCCAAGTTCCGCACACATGAGGACGGTCTCAACAGGGATCTTGGGTTCATGTCGCACTATCTGTAACCCCCGTGACTTGCCTGGGTTTGCAAAACCTCACTTACTGTGCTGTCTGGAGACAATACACATCTCTTTAAACTGTGATCAGTGCTCCTACCACTCACATTATCAGCCACTTCAGGTCTTGAACAGCAGGTTAGGTGTAAGGATTCGCATTTTAATCAGTAATCTCTAAACTGTCTGTGCTTTATATGCTCTGTCTGAGGCCAGAACTCTCCATTCACCTGACGAAGAGGGTAACCCCTCGAAAGCTTGCGAGTATATTATCAAATAAATAGGTTGGACTAAAACCTGGTGTTGTCAGACTTTTTACGGGATCTTACTGTACAGACTGACTAATGATTTTATCCGTATAACACCAAGTGTACTTTAGAAAGCCATTCAACGAACAGGCAGAACACTGGTGTCCTTGTGGGAAGGAAATCTGCCATCATTACCTGGTCTGGCCTACATGTGAATCTCGACCCACAGCAATATGGTTAACTCTCAACTACCCTCTATTCAAGGGCAAAACAGGGATGGGCAACAATTGCTGGCCTTGCCACTGATGCCCACATCCCATGAAAGAACACGTTTAAAAAAGTTCAGCACTCGATCCTTCTCAAAGTGCCACCGGGTCAAATGAGCCTAAAAGCGTGGAGAAATTGGAGGAACAACTGCACAAAATCTCACCTTGCTCTCTGCCAGCAAAAGGTCGTTGATCTGGTTATTTTCATTGGCTTGTCCAGTTTTATTAACGGCTTCATTGAGAGCATCTCTCAGATCCATCATGTCAGAATGATGCTTCCGCAGCTTCTCACTGATGGTTTCAATAAAATCCTTCATATCTTGAAAGGGTTTTCCCAGCTGCTCCTTGACACGTCTGAGTACTAAAACAGCAGAAGAAAGCAGTTACAAAACTAGCTTGGTTCAGTACTTCCAGAGCTCAAGTACACAACGGTTAGCACTGCTGCCTCACAGCAACAGGGACCCCAGTTTGATTCCCGACTTGGCTCACTGTCTGCGTGGAGTTGGCATCGGTTTCCTCCCACTGTCCGAAAGACGTGCTGGTTAGATGCACTAGCCAAGCTAAATTCTCAGTGTAACCGAACAGGCGCCAGAGGGGATTTTCACAGTAACTTCATTGCAATGCTAATGTAAGCCTACTTGTGATACTAATGAATAAACTTTAAACATGTCTTGAGCTTGCTTTAGAACAAAGAACAAAGAAAATTACAGCACAGGAACAGGCCCTTCGGCCCTCCAAGCCTGAACCGACTGTGCTGCCCGACTTAACTAAAACCCTCTACCCTTCCGGGGACCATACCCCGCTATTCCCATCCTATTCATGTACTTGTCATGACGCCTCTTAAAAGTCACTGTCTGCGCGGAATCTGTGTTAGTTTCCACTGGGTGCTCTGGTTTCCTCCCACAGTCCGAAAGACGTGCTGGTTAGGTGCATTGGCCGTGCTAAATTCTCTCTCACTGTACCCGAACAGGCACCGCAGTTTCACTACCTCCCCCGGCAACGAGTTCCAGGCACCCACCACTCTCTGTGTAAAAAAGAAACCCTGCCTTGTACATCTCCTTTAAACCTTGCCCCTCGCACCTTAAATAAGCATATTGAACATTCAAGCATTAACTCTGCTAAAGGGAACTTCCTCCCGTAGATGTCTGTTTTACTCACGTTTCTTTGCTTCATCTTCCTCTTGCTCAGCCATACCCTGCTGATTGCTGAAATCTCGGTCTCTCATCTCTCTCAATAACTTCTCAACCTCCGCAAGCTTTGCTACAAACTCGTCTGTTGACGGCATGCTGGTGTTCAACTGCGTCTTGTTCATCCGGTCAATCAGATCTGAATGAAAACATTGAGGGGAATTCAGTATCCTTTACCACACAAATTCAACTCCAACCAGCGTGGAGGAAGACCCAGTGAGGCCAATGTCTCTGGAGGACTGAATCTGAATGCGATTCCAGACTATTACACATGGCGCCTTAGTCAGGGCAGTCAAACAAGAGGCTGTTTAAAGGAATAAAATCAAAGAATCGCAGAAATCTGTGGCAGGGAGATAGTTACTACGTTGAACAGCATTGGAAATAAGTTTCATGACTTGCTAGTGAAGTTGCAAAAGTGTTACAAAAAATATTCTAAGAAATTCTGAATGAAATTCTGAAATTCTTCACAAACAAGTGTGAAGCTACCAGCTGCTCACGGCTACCGGAGGGAACCTTCTCCCAGCTGACTCAGCATTTGGAAGATGATGATTAAGAAAGATCTTGCATTTCATAGTGTCTGTCACATCCTCAGGACATCCAAAGGGCACAATCTTACCGGCTGTTCACTAGCCACCTTCTCCCCCCTCCCTCTCCAACACTGCATTGAGGTCAGAGAATTTGGCGACAAGACAAATTTCCATTCACTGCAGCGGGATGGGAAAATCCTGCCGGCGTGAACGGCCGTAACATTCCAGTCACACACTTTCACTTCCAAAATGCAGAGAGTTGCCTGGAAGGCAAACACAATGGCTGATAGTTACACATGGCAATGAGATGAATGTGGTGATGGCTGAGGCACAGATGACAGCCAGGAGAACACGCCCTGCTCTTCTTTAATTAATGTCATGGGATCTGTTAACTGTGTCTTGGTTCATCAGAAAGACAACATCTCTGACCTGAGACCTGATCCTGCACCCTCTGAGTTGGTATCTGTTTTCTAATCTACACTCCCTTCAAGCATGGCTTCCCACTGCAAGTGGGGGGGTCAGTGAATTAATTAATTAATTAATTATAAGGGCAATTAGACTTGATGCAAATGCCACTGGACAATGGGCAGAGACACAGTTCCAAAGTCCAGACTCCTCTGTTGAGTTTATTGAAAGATGGGCTTTGCTCCAAGGGGAGAAGATGCTTTGTAATGGCCTACAGGAGCGTTAATATTCATATTTTTGCATCATTCATAGTCACAGAGTCTTACAGCACAGAAAACGGCCCTTTGGCCCATTGAGTCTGTGCTGGCTACCAAACATCTATTTATTCTAAACACATCTTCCTGCAATTGGTACACAGCCTTGTCTGCCACAGCATTACAATTGCCCACCTAAATTCAGATATGCTTCAGGTATGAAAAACATCAGCAGCTTCCAGAACCCACGATAACATTTCAAATGAAGCAAAGCGGTTTACCTAAAATGTCCCCTTTGAGGTCCGTGATATTACTAAGCAAGCCAGTAACATGCTGGTGGGTTCCTTCAACGTCTTCTCCCAGTTTCATAGCCTTCTTGTTTAACATGGTGACCTGGATGGGAGGGTGAGAAGGGGGTCAGTGAACCGTGTCTTTAATAGAAGAGGCTGTAACTGAAGAACTGTTCCAACAAGGTGACTTGCCTTTTCTTCGTACGCGTCCAGGTCTTGCGCGAGATTCATGCTGTCAGTCTCCAGCTCATCAGTGCGATCTTTCGTTTGGTCCTGCGATCCACGGTATCTGCTTAGCTTGTCCTGAAGAAATAGCAGCGCACGAGACTCACGGGTTAAAAGCAACAAAGCAGCAATCAGCGTAACACAAAGCTTCCTAAATGGATCTATAATCAATGCAGAAATCTCACAAGAATATCATGTCCAGTGTTGGACACGAATGGGAGTATTAATCACAGCTAAGCAATAGCCTAAAAAGGACTCAGTTCCTTGAGGCGGCTGTCGAGGGTTGAAGGGGAGAAGCAGGTTTTTTTTAATTCATTTGTGGGGCATAGGGCATCGCTGGCTGGCTGGCATTTATTGCCTATCCCTAGTTGCCCTTGGAGGGCAGTTGTGAGTCAACTGCATTGCTGCGTGTAGGCCAGAGCGGGTAAGGATGGCAGATTCCCTTCCCCAAAGGATATTTAGTTAACCAGGTGGGTTTCCTAGTTAAAACGAAAAGGAGGGGGTCCTCAGGTGAGCAAGGCCCAAGACTCTCGACCCACCAGAAAGCTGGCAGCAGTGTGAAAGGTTTCTTCATATTAGGTCTCCTTATAAAGACGCTAAGCTGTGCAACTCGCTTGCGCGAGAGAAAGGCAGTAGTACCGCAGGTCATTGTTACTAACCGCCAGCTGTCCAATGCTGTTGTTCAGAGTGTTCATTCGAGTCCACGCGATGGAACTAGCCGTCAGGTTCGAGAGCTGGTTCGTGATTTCAGGCAGCAACTCAGCTGTCCTGTTAAGATCTTCCAAAAGCACCATCACACAACTGTCACAAGCTGGAAAGATTACGCGGTGACATTTTACTCACTGAATGCAACACAAAATGCGTCTAGTTTTTAGAAAATTTGCCCAACTACTCACGCTCACACTTCATAGAATCCAGATTGTCAATGACTGGGACCGCGTGCGTCTGTAAGCAGGTGTCACACTGCCTCCCTCCCAAACCATTGCTACACATGCAATCGCCAGTCCGAGGGTTGCAGGAACCCCCATTGCAATCACATCCTAGAGAAAAATAGAACAAATGTAAGCGACAACGGCAACAAGTTCAATTCCTGTCACCAGTTTGTAGGGGCAGCACAGCGGCACAGTGATTAGCACTGCTGCCTCATAGCACCAAGGACCTGGGTTCGATTCCCAGCTTGGGTCACTGCCAGTGCAGAGTCTGTATGTTCTCCCTGTATCTGCGTGGATTTCCTCTGTGTGCTCCGGTTTCCTCCCACAATCCAAAGATATGCAGGTTAGGTTGACTGGCCATGCTAAATTGCCCCTTAGTGTCAGGGGAACTGGGTAAGGTAAATGCATGGGGTTCTGGGGACAGGGCCTAGGTGAGATTGTGGTTGGTTCACAGACTTGATGGGCCGAATAGGCCTCCTTCTGCACTATAGGGATTCTATGATTCTTTATACCGTTTCTCTGTTTATTCTCAGGGTACACGATTGGTGATATTTTCTGGCTTTTATCAGGCGAGAAGAATGGTGTGTAGCTTGCTTCCCACGCTGCCAGCTTAACCTGCCATTTTGTAAACGCTTTGGGGATGTAAAATTCACGCCATCACTGAGGAGGTGGGGCTAGAAAAAGCTGGGAATCCCGAGATTGTGTCACCCTTTTTAAAGGGTACCCAGATATCTAATATTAAGGGAGCCTCTCCCCGAGCTCCCCACCCCTCGCAGCGTCAGCCTGCCGGGGAACATTGCCCCAGATATGTCCCTCCAGGGGCTGAACGTTCCTGCGCACCTCTGGCAAGGATCCCTTGAGTACTTTGTAATGTCACTTCATTGAGGGGGAATTCCAAAGGCGGTTAGGGGCTGGAGGGCGCAGGCAGTGAGGGTGGGGTGGTGATATGGCCGGGAGGATGTACAGAGATGAGGTCCCCACTCTTCCTGGGTGAGAACCTCCTTACGTCACTGATAAAAAGCAGGGGAAAAAAAAATTGGGAAATGGGATCTTGCTGGATCTTGCGCTCATGTCACCCTTTGTGTTTACAGTGGCTGGGCACATAAATTCACGGCCAATTTCTTTAAACAGTGGACATAAAGCAAAATAAAACAATACGGCTGTACCTTCTTTCCCTCGGATAGAAAATACCATTCATTGCTGCTTACTAATTGGTACTTTCATTAAGATAGAGAAACAGCAATTTTATAGGATCCCTACAGTGCAGGAGGCCATTCAGCCCATCGAGTCTGCAGCGACAAACTGTCTTTTCAAGGCCCGCTAATCCCACTAACCTGCAAATTGTGGGACAATGAGGGACAATTCAGCATGGCCAATCTAGCTAATCTGCACATCTTTGGAGTGTGGGACGAAACCCAGCCAGACACAGGCAGAATGTACAAACTTCAGACAGACAGTCACCCGAGGCCGGTATGGAACCCAGGTCCTTGGTGCTGTGAGGCAGCATTGCTAGCCACCATGCAAGTATATTAATATACTAATATATATAAAGCATTCAGACAACACCCTTACCAACAGCAATTGCTCCCCTCAACTTGTGCAAGCTGTTTTGTGTGCACAGTATCCACTCTGTCCTTGGCTTGTACGCAGGCTTGATACCATCCTTAGAATGCAAGTTAGTGGGGAAATTCTAACAGGATCCTTTTATTTAAATTAAGAAAAATCAGCAGGGGCCCAAGACTTTTGAAGTGAGTAGAAGAATAGATAAGCTAAATCAAGGGCAGCACGGTGGCGCAGTGGGTAGCACTGCTGCCTCGCCAAGGTCCCAGGTTCATTTCCAGCCTCGGGTGACCGTGTGGAGTTTGCACATTCTCCCCGTGTCTGCTTAGGTTTCCTCCGGGTGCTCCGGCTTCCTCACACAGTCCAAAAGATGTGTGTGGGTTAGGTGGATTGGCCATGCTGAATTGCCCCTTGTGGATTGGCCATGCTGAGTTGCCCCTTGTGGATTGGCCATGCTAAATTGCCCCTTGTGGATTGGCCATGCTAAATTGCCCCTTGTGGATTGGCCATGCTAAATTGCCCCTCAGTATCAGGGGGATTAGAAGGGTAAACATGTGGGGTTGCGGGGATAGGGCCTGGATGAGACTGTTATTAGTGTGGGCTTGATGGGCTGAGCGGCCTCCTTCTTCACTGTAGGGATTCTATGACTCTAAGTTTGGGTTTGCAAAAATGTAGGTTGCAAGGGAAAGCAAAACTCAGAATGTGGTGGTGATGAATGCCCCTGTTCTGTCGAGAATGAGTGGTGCAGTTAATCTCAGTTGAGAAGTCTATCTGATTCATGCACTGCTGTGGATGCCAATGTCAGGTGTAAATGGATGCAGTGTCGGATTTCCCCAATCTCCTCTGATTATGCCACTTACTTCTGCAGCCAGTTGGGCCATAGTTCCAGTACCCAGGAGCACAGTGCTGACACTGGAGTCCGGTCACACCAGGCCAGCATGGGCACTGGCCACTTTGAGAGTCACAGATTTCACTCTGAGAAGCGACGTCACAGGAACATCTCTGGCAACCAGCGCAGCTGTCGTATCCATAATATCCAGTCTAGACGTAGAGAGAGAGAGACACGCATGAGAAATAGGAAGCCAGATATTCCCCTTCAAAAGGTAAGTGTGAGCAAGTCATCCAAGCACACTTTCACATTTCCCACCATCCTGATATGGTTCCCAAAGCTCTTCACCAAAAAGATTTCTTTATGTCATTCCTGGGTCTGTTGTAGACTAATTTATCAGAGATTGACTGCTATGATTAGTAAAAATTCTATTACCACTGCATCATGTGACTACCAGGATGATGAACTGAGAATTTGCCAGATGGAAAAATCCAGTCTTGATACCAGTCATTGACTCTTTGTTCCCTGGAGACTAGTTTGGTATCATCGGGACAGGAGGGAAAGCCTTTCACCTCCTTCACCAATGCTCCCTTCAGTTTTTCTTTGCTGTACATGACCTGCTTCTGGGACTATACAGTCCCATAAAGACTGAGGCGTGGCCATGCATTTGCATGTGATAAAGGGAACATCCAGTCTATTTGCTGCACTGAGCAGTACATTCCGATTACTGCACTGCCGGACAGCCTTGAGGGAATATTGTCCTGGAGTCTGAATTGTTGAATAATTTCAAGAAGAAGGTAGATATATTTCTAGTTTTTAAAAAAGGGATAAAGGGGAACAGGTGGGGAGGTGGATTTGAAACCAGGGACAGATCAGCCATGACCTTATTGAATGGCAGAGCAGACTCGAAAGGCTGAATTTGCCTCCTTATTCCTATGCCCTCCAACCTGCCCTCAAACACACACTGCACTTAACAAACATTTTGAAAGAATAAAGTATCGAAGAAACCACTGCTTTTAGGTGTGATTTCTTCAGGGGATTCAGTCAGAGTTACCAACTCATACGAGTCAGAAGCGCAACGTCTAAACAAAACTAATGAATGGTGTACTTACCTCACAGCGGTCACAGTGCGCTCCTGTCACACCAGGTTTGCATCGACACTCTCCAGTTCTGTCATCACATGATTCTGTGCCACAGGGTGAACAATTACACGCTGCAAATTTACAAAATAAAAGATAAGTGAAAAAATTACCAATTTTATAATTGACTCTTGAAATATTAAGAGGCCATAACAAGTTATGAACTTAGATTTAAGACGCTTACATTCCAAAGTACGGAACATTAAAATCACCAAATACAACTGATCCTGGATTGACAATAGATCAAATTCTGATTTGTGCTCACTGAGTCAGTGGTGCTGTGCTTGCTTGAGTCAGAAAGTATTGGGTTTAAGTTATTCCAGACTTGGGCACATAACCCCGGCTGACATATTTAATGTCATCTACCCTCCAAGACAGAGTGTGAAGTAATGTAAGACGTTAGTTGCTGTGGACAGATTGGTTCCTATATTTGGCATACAAAATTCAATGGTGGCATTCCAGAAGTCATTCATTGGCTGTAAAAGGACTTCGGGATATAAAGGGGAGGCAGTGGTGTGGCGGCACTATCACTGGATTAGTAATCCAGAGTGCTAGGGTAATGTTTTGGGAACCCAGGTTCAAATCCCACTACGGCAGATGGTGAAATTTAAATTCAATAAAAATCTGGAATCTGATGACCATGAAAAGATTGTCAATTGTCGTAAAAACCCGTCTGGTTCACTCATGTCCTTAAGGGAAGGAAATCTGCCATTTTTACCCAGTCTGGCCTACATGTGACTCCAGAGCCACAGCAATGTGGTTGACTTGCAACTGCCCTCTGAAATGGCAGGCAGTTAAGGATGGGCAATAAATGCTGGCCCAGCCAATGATGTCCACATCCTGTGAATTAATTTAAAAAAGGCACAAAATAAAAGAAACTCGCTTTTCTTTCTTTCGATCTATGGAAGGACAAAGAGCATAATAATATTGTATAACTTACAATCGGCAATAAATTATATTTATATCATGCCTTTAACTTTGGAAATGTCCCCAGTTTCGTAAGAGTTAGTGACGACGAGTGTTACATGAAGAGAAGTGGAAATTTGACACTCAGTTTACCAAAAGGCTGGATCAGTTAAAATTTCCTAATAAGTCTTTTTTTTTGGAGTAGCTGTATCAAGAGGGATGGAGCAGAATCGGGATACAGATTAGCTATGATCTAACTGAGTGACGGCACAGGTCTAATGGACAGAATGGTCAGTTCCTGCTCCCATGTCTCAAGCATTGGCTACATGCCATTGGCTCGCAACTCCACAGGGCAAAATCATCAAACTCCTGAAAATTACAGAAACTATTGTATAGTCCTGCAACAAATGATGAGTGGAAAGAATGATTGCACAGTCAGGAAAATAAGTGAATGTCACAAAGTAAGGACACACAAACTGGTGCAACACACAGTCAGGAAAAGAAAATGCGTAAAATACATGAGTAGGATGGTATGGAGGGCACTAGCTATGAGGGGAGGTTGGAAAAACTTGGTTCATTCTCACTGGAGCGATGGAGGTTGAGGGTTGAGTTCTCACTGGAATGAAGGAGGTTGATAGAAGTCTACAAGATAATAAGGGGCATGGACAGAGTCGATAGTCAGAAGCTTTCTCCCAGGGTGGAAGAGGCAATTACGAGGGGGCAAAGGTATAAAGGTGCAAGGGGGCAAGGTTTAAAGGAGATGTATGAGGCAATTTTTTTTTAAACACAGAGGGTGCTGGGTGCCTGGAGCTCACTGCTGGGGGAGATAGTGGCTTTTAAGGGACGTCGGGACAAATACATGAATAGGATGGGAATACGGGGATATGGTCTCCAGAAGGGTTTTAGTTCAGACAGGCAGCGTGGTTGATGCAGGCTCGGAGGGCCGAAGGGCCTGTTCCTGTGCTGTAATTTTCTTTGTCTTTTCTTCATCAACTTTCTCCCAGAGCTTAAGACTGATATCAGCCGTGGGTCTGGATTGAGCTACTGATACACAGCAGAAGCTGATTTCCTATCAGCACAGCCTTGTCTTACAGCTCTGATAATGTTTTTTGAGAACTTGTGTAGATTTGAAGGCAATGATGTATTAATTGTTTGATCCACGTGAACCGTACAAAGGAGAGAAGTGCATTTGATTGAAAATGCTTAAAAGTCCAACAGGAAAATAAAGGTCTTGCTAAACAGTGGTAATTTCCCAAAATGACTTTCTACTCACCTGATTTATATTAATTTAGTTTGATTTGAAATTCAAAAACAGTCAGTCACTGAGATCTGAATATGTAATAACGTGAAAAGCGATTGTTTTTAAAATTGACTCTGATTTGACACTGGAGAGCTTTCTCAATTTGGACTAAAAGATATGTAACTAGAGAAGCCAGAAAAACTAGGCCAAGTAGGGCTGGCTGATGCCAAGAGGCAGAACCATGGCTGTAGCTCAATATGTGGGCTGCGCTTATGCTGCACTAGTTCTTGTGTCCTTAGTTTGTGAAAGGAGCTTCCAAGGCTGCAGGACTAAAGCCCTGCTTAAGACATTGCCAGTTCTGAAGCCAAGATGTTCTCATGCCAACTATCTGAGCAGATGTGAATATTCATACAGTCCTACAGCGCAAAAGGAAGCCATTTGGCATCGAATCTGCACCGATCACAATCCCACTCAGGTCCCATCCCCATAACCCCATGTATTTATCCTAGCTAGTCCACCAAACACTGAGGGGCAATTTAACATTGTCAATCCACCTAACCTGCACTGTGGAAGGAAACTGGAGCACCCGGGGGAAACCCACGTATATACGGAAAATGCAGACTCCACACAGACAGTGACCCAAGTCAGGAATCGAACCCAGGTCCCTGGTGCTGTGAGGCAGCAGTGCTAACCACTGTGCCACCGTGCCGCTCCAGAAAGGCTGATGCAGTCTTCTTTTGCAGACATGTAAGAAACAACGGAATTAAGTTGCATGCAATCATATAATCACTACAGTGCAGAAGGAGGCCAGTCAGCCCATCAAATGGATCAAGATTTTTCGAAGCAGTTACACTTGGTAGTGAGAGCTTACGCGAACTAACATTGTCATTTTATGACATGCAGTCTTTACCCTGAACTTTCCATTAGGGATAGGTTGGGGTGGGTCTTCAGCCAAACACCCTCATCCCAACCCAATATCCTGGACAGTGGCTCATTATGAAAAGTGTAGTGGCACAGTGGTTAGCACTGCTGCCTCACAGCACCAGGGAGCCAGGTTCAATTCCCGGCTTGGGTCACTATCTGTGTAGAGTCTGCGAGTTCTCCCCGTGTGCGCATGGGTTTCTTCCGGGTGCCCCGGCTTCTTCCCACAGTCCAGAAATGTGCGTGATAGGTGGATTGTCCATGCTGATTTGCCCTTTAGTGTCAGGGGGATTAGCAAGGTAAATATGTGGAATTACAGGGATAAGGCCTGGTGGGATTATTGTCAGTACATGCTCGATGGGCCGAATGGCTTCTTTCTGCACTGTAGGGATTCTATGATTCTAAGGCAGTCTGGTGGGATCTTTGCCACTCAGGGGGAGGTTGCCTGTTCAATGACAGATGAGGATGTTCCTTTGGCTCTCTGTAGAATATGATTTGCACTCACTTAATTAATTTTTCCTTGCCAGATACTCCTCTCCAAAGATGTGCGGGTTAGGTTGATTGGCCGTGCTAAATTGCCCCTTAGTGTCCTGAGATATGTAGGTTAGAGGGATTAGCGGGTAAAATATGTAGGGATTTGGGGGTAGGGCCTGGGTGGTCAGTGCAGACTCGATGGGCCGAATGGCCTCTTTCTGCATTGTACGGATTCTATGAATTACTCGCAACTCAAGGAACTGACAGCATTTTCCTTTTATGGCAAACATTTAAAAATAATCACCTGGTTAAAGATAGTTCAAACTCTGCACTTGCGTGTATATTGGTAAATATAACTTACGGGCACAATTTTTAGCCGTCACCGCATCTCCATAGAAACCTGGTGCGCAGAGTTCACAATGGGGCCCAGCAGTGTTATGCATGCAGTCCAGGCAAACCCCAGTCAGTGAGTCGCAATTGCTAAACAACATATTAGAATCCGTGTTGCTATTGCAGTTGCATGGTTGACATTGGCTTCCCAGCACCATTGGGTTTCCATAGTAACCTGGGGCACACCTTCACAAGAAAGGAGAAAGTCATTAATAGACCAGATCAGAAAAAAAAAACCCAATACAAACACACTGCCCAAGTTTCACTGACATAGAACAAGGCTGAAATCCTCCGGTCTTTCCCACCCCTGCCAGCGGGAATGGGGAATTTGATGCTCAGCCAAATCTCCGTTCACAGCATCAGGGCAGGATAATCCCAGGCACGGGGCGAGTTTGGAGAATTCCGGTCATGGTATTCGAGAATTTGGGGACTGTTGTAGGGTTCAGTACAGACATCAATTGGAGGATGACTCAGGGCAGAGCAGTCTGATTGACTGTAAGAGAACGCTCAGTTTGCTAACTCTGCTGAGTAAGTTCAAACCGTAAAAATCAAGGACATTACAAGGGTCAACCTCCACGGATGCAAGCAACTCACTACAGAACCAGTAAAGTAACAGTTCTTTGCAGTTTCACTGGCTATTCCACAGCTGCAGATACCTGATACTGCTGACTGTTGCTTCAATAATCACATATATCTACTGGCTTGGATCTGCTCTGCGCACAGACCAAAACTCTTGAGTCTTTTTTTCTCTCATCTAGCAGGCTTCAAAATACCTTTAAGCATTGGCATGTTTTAAAAAACCACGAGAAATAGTCCATTCAGGGGCCCAGCACTCCTATTTGATAAGGCCATAGCCAAACTTGGACATTAAATACACTTTCCTATCCCATCCTCCACATCGCTCGATTCCGTTAGTGCCCAAAATACAATCAATTTCAGTCTTGATTGTACTCATCAACTGATCATCGAGAACCCTCTGGAGTAAACAATGCCAACGTGAAGAAATTTATCCTCAGCTCAGTCTTAAATGGCTGAATCCTAACCTGGAGACCAGGTCCCCTGGTTCTAGACTCCAGAAACAGCCTCTCCGCGTTGACACCATCAAGCTCTCAAGTGTCTCCTATGTTCCAGTAAGATCACTTCTTTTTCTTCTAAGCTGCAGACAATATAGGACCCTTCCAATTAATCTCTCCTCATAAGACAGCCCTCTCATTCCAAGTGTCAATCTAGTGACCCTTCACTGAATCATCTCCAATGCAAGCATGACCTTCCTCAGGTAATGAGACCAAAACTCTACACAGTAATCTGGCCTTGATATAACTGCAGCTAAAAATGACTAAAATCTACTTTCATAGTTTATTGCCCATGCCACTGACTTCCAAGGAGGAGGTGGCATTGTTACTGGATTAATATTCCACAGACCCAGACAATGCTCTGGGGACCCGGGTTTGAATCCCACCATGGCAGATGGTGAAATGTGAACTTGATTTAAAAAAATCTGGAATCAAAGGTCTAATGGAAAAAAATAACAGAAGTGCGTAGTTCTGCTGCGGCACATTTTGCATTTACTGTTTGAATTGACTACCCTTTCTGTTACTCTCAAAAGAAGGTGGCCGGAAAGAAGTTTACTATTCTGTTCAAAGATTCAGCTGTCCCTCACATAAATGATAAGCACCGTTTCTAAGTCTCAGATGAATCAACTACATTCCCGTAACAGTTACCATCTCCATGACTTGTTATGTCAATAAGGTACAATGCACTTTCCCCAATCACACAGATGCACACACTGACCTTTCACATTTTAAGCCCGCGTAGCCCGGCTTACAAAGACACTGTGTACGATCCCCATGGCTGACACAATCCTTCGCAAAGCTAAGAAAAGTTGTTCGAAGAAGGGAGAAAGAAAAAGTGACATGCATTATTTGAATAAATACTTAATACAACTCCAAGAACAATCCAGTTCAATGTCACCTCCCTGCTGTCCCCCTCACCACACCCCCGTTTTATCCTGATGAATTGGAAATACGTACTTGTTAGAAGAAACAGTGAGGGGACACGGACACTGAACACAAAGCGATGCTGCTCCAAAAGTAGCATTCTCAACATGGCCAGTCTTACAGCGCTCACAGTTATCTCCTTCAGTGCTATGCTGGCAGTTCTAGGGGAAAAAAATAGCTTTATATTGAAAAACTTTGCCAGTTAACTTGCTGTCAAAATGTTCACGGAAAAAAAGATTTAAAAATCCCATTCGCTGCTTGCACGATAGCGGTTGAGCATCCTTTACCTGGAACATCTGGGGCGGATTTTGTTTGGTATTTGGATTTTTTCAGTTTTTGAATATATAGCTAGGATGGGTAAGTAGAGACTTGTAGAAACCTAGTTAGCAATAAGGAGTTGGGGAAAGGATTTGTCTCCCTCAGTGATGAGTTAAATCATTTGTGAAGCAAAGGAAAGCAGCCTCTGGTAGACTGGACATGTAACTCATACCTGGAATGGGCACTGCTGCATTTAGTGTTTATTAGCACAGTGTTCACTGATGAATGGAGCTTCAGGCTCTGAATGTATCCCCCAGACTGCTGCAAGGAGATTGCCTCCGTTAAGCTGGTGGCCTCCTCTCATGGCAGTGGGCTGCCCTGCCACTGGCAAAATACTGGCATGTCCTTTAAATTACTCATATTTGGAGCTGTGGATATGCCTCTTTGGCGCAGGCAACCAATTTGCTTCTTGGCTGGCGGGAGTTTCACCATCAACAGGACTGAATTAGGGAGACATTGCAATGTGCCCCTCCACCCCCACCATCCTCCCATTTCTCACTCCACAGTTGGCACTCGCCAACAGTTGCCCTTATTTTTTTTAAAAAGACACGTAAGATGGTAATTTTGTAGATTTGCAAAAGAATGAACAGAATAAATGTTTGCAATACTTACGATACATATTCCAGATCCATCAAGGCACTGGTCTGAGTGGCCATTGCAGTTGCAGGGTACACACTTACCCAGGAAAAGCCCCTTCGTATCTCGGTAATAGCCCGGTGAACAGTCCTATTGGATAAGATTTTAAGAGAGGGTTTTGAAATAAATCACACTTCCGAGTTCTCCACAGACTTATCGGATGGAATTCACCCATCCAGTTTCAATGTCAGCCACACTGCAGCAAAAAGGTTAAAGACACCATTTGATCTCTTAACATTATCAATAAATCCCATCCAAAAAAAACCCACCCCAATCGATGAGATGGACTGTTCCACATGGTCTTATGCATCATTTTATTGGATAAGATATCAGAGAATATTGATTAAGGCAGATAAATGGCGTTAACGTCTCGATTAGCTTATGTCTTAACTGAATCAGGATCCCTACAGTGTAGAAGGAGGCTACTCAGCCACAGAGTCGGCACTGATATTGGGCATGAGGCAATGCCAAGGGGGCAGGGCCTGATAGGGGAGGAAATCGGGGCGGGGGGTGTTGTTGTCCCGCTGCCACTCTGCATCAGGATCGATGGGGGGAAGGAGGGAGGCCAGTGATCGGGGTGGGCTGGGGAGGTAGATCAGCCTGCCAGAGGGGTGGGGGGGACGGGAATCTGTCAGGGGGAGGGCAGGGGCTGGAGATCAGGATGGGCCAGGGGGAAGGGGAAGGGGGGCAGATTCAGGGTTATGGTCAAGGGGTCAGCGATCAGGCCGTTGGAGGACTTGGACAGTTGACAATGCGGGCATCGCAGGGTCGATCAGCGAGCGAGCTGGCCAGCAATCAGGAAATAGGCAATGCGGGGTTACTGCACATGCACTGATCTCAGCTCTGAGAGATCGGCGTGTACGCAGTGGTCCGCTTAGTGCCTTGCAGCCAGCTTCCCGGGCTGGGATAGGCCCTGTCCAAAGCTTTATAATGATATACATGCTAGTGACCTTTTCAGTGTACAGTGTGTGGGAGATTCCTCCCTGAACTCCCATTGAAAAGAACAGTATGAATTACTCCAGTTTTCACACAAATTTGACACTTACAATTTTTTTTAAGGATAATTTCAGCTGCTATCTTGCGCAAGGAGACGAGTTTGTAAAGATAGGTGCACAACACAAACTACTAAGAATCTTACAGCACAGAAGGTGACCATTCTGCCCGTCTTGTTCATGCTTTCTCTTTGAAGTAACTTTTCAATTAGTCCTGCTCCCCTGCTCTTCCCCCTGTCTCTGGCAAGATGGCAAACAATGACATATTTGGACGAAAATACATTGCAATACATGGGAACATTTCCCTGATAAACGTTCCCTGTATTTCCACTGGGTTCACAAATCCTCCCAATAAACTACGTGATTTAAAAAAGATAAAAATCAGTTCCAGGTTTGGAGGGTGCAGCCCAATGTTTACAATCAATAGGGGTTGACACATGTTAAAGACCAATTTGGCCACTAGCAAGGAATAAACACTTTACTAAACAAGAGATCAAAGAAACCCATCTCCCCGTACCTGACAGGAATCTCCTATGTAATTGGCTGGGCAGTGACAGATTTCCACGTTGCTGGCTGCAATCCCCTCGCCAGAGTCAGAAGCTTGTTCAAGGATCACGTTCCTCAGCGCGACAAGCTTGGCCAATTGGGAGTGAAGAGCTCGAATCTGTAGCCCATCCAGGCTGGCTAACACCATCATCATCTCCTCTCTGGACACCGGGTTGTGTGTCTGCATGTGCCTGAAGTTACTCTGTGCAAAAGGAAGCACATTCTACACATTAGCAGGTGGTGTCTGTACTCGTGTTACGGGAAACAGGATCGAATCACTGGATTGAGATAGAAACATAGAAGTTAGGAGCAGGAGGAGGCCATTTGGCCCTTCGAGCCTGCTCCACCATTCATCATGGCTGCTTCTGCAACTCAATAGCCTAATCCTGCTTTTTCCCCGTAACCTTTGATCCCATTCGCTCCAAGTGCTATATCTAGTCGCCTCTTGAATACATTCAATGTTTTGGTATCAACTACTTCCTGTGGTAATGAATTCCACAGGTTCGCCACTCTTTGGGTGAAGGAATGTCTCCTCACCTCCATCCTAAATGATTTACCCCGAATCCTCAGACCCTTGGTTCAGGACTCCTCCACCATCAGGAACATTCTCCCTGCATCAACCATGTCTCGTCCTGTTAGAATTTTATAAGGCTCATTTGTCTGAACTCCAGCAAAAATAATCCTAACCCAACCAATCTCTCCTCACACATCAGTCCTGCCATCCCCGGAATCAGCCTCGGAATCGCTGCACTCCCTCGAGAGCAAGAACATCCTTCCTCAGAAAAGAAGGCCAAAACTGCACGCAATACTCTTAAGTGTGGCCTCACCACGGCCCCTGTATAATTGCAACAACACATTCCTGCTCCTGTACTCAAAACCTCTCGCAAGAAAGGCCAACATACCATTTGCCTTCTTTACCGCCTGCTGACTTGCATGCTTACCTTCAGCGACTGGTGCACAAGGACGCTTAGATCCCGCGGCAGACTCCCCTCTCCCAATTCATAGCCATTCAGGTAGTAATCTGCCTTTTTGGTTTTGCTTCCAAAATGAATAACGCTGCTGTTTCTGTGTCATTTCTTTTCTCTATACTTAAAACAGTCCTCAGTTACTGGTGCTGCATTAGCCCAGAAGCTGCACCTGTACACTAACTCCCCTCATCTATCAACCATGAAAAATCCTCAAAATACACATTTACGCTGCACAGGTTTATATTGGTCCAGTTCCTTTGTGAAATGGAGTGAGATCCTTCCAGGAATCTTGCTTGACTTCACTCTGGAGTCGAGGAATTCTCTCTCTCTCTATCCCTGGATTTAGGGATCACCATTGTAATTCGGAACGTAAAACACTCTCTTCCTAACAACGGGATCTTTCAGTCCTGCCAAAATCGACCCCCACACTGCGGGTTCCCTGGTGGTGGGACGGGGGATCCATAGACACCAGTGGCCAACGGTGAGCTGTCTCCACTGTGGCGGGTGGGGGAAGGCTCAGACTTTTTAACCTCAAAAATTGCTCAAATCTTGTACAGTGTGATGGGTAGTGCTGCAACCTATACAACACTGTACTTGGCAGCTTTAATACACGTTCCGTCAATTATATAAAGCAAATGACAAAGTAAGTGATTTCAAACCTCCACCAATTGAAGCTGGATCTTGTGCAGTTGACCGGGTGGGGGATAATCCTTCGCTATGTACATGATGGTCATCTGGTTCCCCTAATGGACAAGGAGG
Organism: Carcharhinus amblyrhynchos; assembly: GCF_965287045.1. Taxonomy (NCBI): domain Eukaryota; kingdom Metazoa; phylum Chordata; class Chondrichthyes; order Carcharhiniformes; family Carcharhinidae; genus Carcharhinus; species Carcharhinus amblyrhynchos. The sequence continues at coordinate 14,714,871 of NC_137339.1, forward strand.
AATTGTCAAAGATTAAAAAAACTCCCTGCAAAATGACACAGCTCATCTGTGACAGGTGGCGCACGATTCTGAATAAAACAGACTTTAAAATCTGCAGGGATGATAGCTTGCCGCCTCCAGCTCTGCTTGTGGGCCAGGCCCAGCCATTCAACTTTAATGAAAGCTTACCTTCAAAATGACGTCAGGGCGAGCTTCGACTGGCAACGAGAGGATGTCACCGCGTGGAACATTGTCTCGAAGCTGGTAGGTTAGGTTCCCTCCGTACGATGAAATCTTCGGGGAGAAAAGTTTTGTGTCACGTAATAATGGAGATTTAACAGGCTAAACGTTGAACAATGTGAAAAATGGGTTTGTCAACACAGAAACGGGACTGCCACAAGAAAACAGACATTTAACTGTTCAATCTCACAAGCCATGTCAGGAAAATACTATTGGCTGGGGGATCCCCAGTGGTCTAGGTGCATTTCAGAAACTGAGCTAATTTCCTGTTCTAATACAGGGCATCATGCCCATTTCTGGGCTCTTTCCAACATATGATTGTGACCGACCACACAAGTGTGCAATGTATACATTGCAGCTAGTTATCCCAAGCTTAGAGCAACAAGGCTCCTTTGACAGCGTCTTCCATACCTGTGACCTCTACTACCTAGAAGGACAAAGGCTGGAGATGCGTAGAAACATCACCACCTTCTCTTTCAAGCCACATTATCCTGAAATAAGGCTACTTTTGGCCATCACTCACCCCTCCCAATCTCCACCACATTGCAGGACTCTCAATAGCTTGGTGGCAGTGTCCTTGTTTTCTGGCTAGTGCCTCCTTCATGATGTGGAATTCTCCACTCACCTCTTGAAGGAACAGCGTTCTGAAAGCTAGTGGTGTTTATTACCAAATAAACCTGTTGGACTTTAACCTGGTGTTGTGAGACTTACTGTGCCTCCTTCACGACCAGAGTACTTGAGGCAGGACTGGCACACCAAGAAAGCCAGTCGTCCCTGATGACACAATGGGACCAATCTTGAGTGGCCTTTGCATTTATTCGGCCTTGGGGCCAGCCTCCGTGTTCCCTGAATTTATGGGCCCTGGTTTCAGATGACACAGTGATTAGCACTGCTGCCTTGGGCGCCCAGGTTCAATTCTGATCTGGGGTGACTATGTGCGGAGTTTGTATATTCTCCCTGTATAGGTTTCCTTCAGATGCTCCAGTAGTTTCCTCCAAAGGTGTGCAGGTTAGGTGGATTGGCCATGCTACATTAGAAATATCTTTGAACACTAAGGGCAATAAATGCATGGAGTTACGGGGATAAGATGGGGAGGTTGGGCCTGGATAAGATGCTATTTCGGAAACTCGGTGCAGAGTTGATGGGCTGAATGGCCTCTTGGTTCTATTGGCAGCATTGGCTGAGAACTTCTGGTAAAACTATGCAACCACGTGACCACTGCATTTTCAAGGCTGCTGGTACAGACCAGCATTCAAGCAATCAACTCTTCAGCAACATTGTCACATAAGGAAGGACTTGAACGGAACACAAACTTTGCCCAGCCTTTGTGTGAACTATTCTGCCTTCAAATCCACAACCGGGTGGTTTTACCAATCGGGGAAACATTCTGTGGTGTGTGGACAGTAACGGGGGCATTACTGCTCGTTGGTGTGAATCTGCCTTGATGTACCTGGTCTCCAAGATAGGGAGACGGTGCCTGCCAGTACAGGTCCTGGTAGATATCGGCCACGTTACGAAGGTCAACTTCAACCTCTTGCTCCTCAGCGTTGAGGGTGACTGGTAATTCTTGACGATCTCCACCCACCAACGTCCAGCCATTCATGTGAACAAACTGAAATTGAAAACGGCACAGGATGAAAGGTTGTTCAAAACTGTTGCTCAGAGACACGGGGCAAGATTCTCCGGCCTCCCAGCCGAGTGTTCCTGCCAGCGGGAGGTGGTTCGGTGCTTACTAACGGCGGAGTTCTCTGGTCCTGCCACTTCCAATGGGAATTCCCACTGACGTCGCCCCATTCCAGTGGGAAACCCACGGGTGGGGTTGTGCTGCCTGCGGGACCAGAGAATCCCGCTGGCATGAACAGTGGGAGAATTCCGGCTACGCTCCCGTTCTGAAATCGGACATTTACACTGCAGAACTGCCTCAAGATTTTGTGGTGAAGAAACCCAGTGACTTCCACCGATACAAACTTGTACAGCGCACCTGTTTTTCAGTCTGGACCAGGCTGGCCTCCAACGATTCATAAACTTCATACCACAAAAACAAGCAACATCCTTCCCTGATAGAGACAGCAACCCAAAGGAAGCTTCAATCTCACTCAGTGGCAGAAAGGTTAGTAACCAGGGGGCACAGATTTAAAGGTGAGGGGCCAAAGAACCAGAAGCTAAATGAGGAAACCTTTTCTTATTATTTTGGTGAGATTTATCGATCTTGATCCTGAAAGGCTGGTGAAAGAAACTTCAACAGTACCAAATCAAACAAGATGGGCCAAAGGGCCTTTTGCTGCGCTGTAGACCTCTGCAACTCGAAGAGCTGGATAAATATTTGAAGGGGAAAAAGAAATACACGGCTATCAGGAAGGAACAGGGAAATGGGATCAATGAGTTAACTCTTCCAAAGAGCAGACAGAGGTACAATGGGCCAACTTTAACACTCAAATGAATAAAATGAGACAGTCAGGGTTCGCAAGTTAAAGATATTGGGCAGGATTTTCCAGCCCTGCTCGAGCGAGACTGGAAATTCCTGCTTGAGGTCAATGGTGATTTCCGTTGTCCATCCCTCGCCTGCTCCAAATCCTTCATCTTGGGGAATTTCACAGTAACTTCATTGCAGTGTTAATGTAAGCCTTACTTGTGACTAATAAATAAACTTTGAATCTGTGGCAGGCGGGGCGGTAGAATTCCGGTGATAGGGAGAGGGTGTGCCCAACGCCAGAGTTTGGGTCTTTAGGCCGAGCTGCAGTAACAAGCATCGGAAAAGCTATCCACACCTTTTCTGGTGAAAGCCAGTGTCCAAAATCTGATTTTTATATTTAATTTCTGTAATTTTTCCATTTTCTTTTATCGTGACATGTCAACGCGAAGGGGCTAAACTCTCAAACACAAGCTCAGCCGGGCAGCGCTGTCAACAGTGGAGCTTTCTGAGGAGAATTTGACACTGCGCTGGCAAGGTACAACTCACCGCAGTCCTTCTCTTCTCGGAGATCTGGCAGCGATCGGTAGCTCCAAAGCAGAAGCAGCTGGTACAACCTTTCGGATTGGCTGGGTCCAAGTAGAACGTTCCCAGGCGGCAGCTGTTGCATTGTGGGCCTTCCACGTTTTCCTGAATGCAGAAATTCAGCAAAAGATAAAAGATACAAAAGTGCCCACTCCATCCTATAACTTAGATAGTCAGACCTGTGACATTAATCAGGCAAGATTGCCCTGATCACTTAAAGGAGTCATAGAATCCTACAGTGCAGAAGGAGGCCATTTGGCCCATCGATTCTGCGCCGACCGCAATCCCACCCAGCCCCTATCCCCACAACTCCACTCATTTACCCTAGCTAGTCCCCCTGACACTAAGGGGAAATTTAGCGTGGCCAATCCACCTAACCAACACATCTTTGGACTGTGGGGGGAAATTAAGAGCACTCGGAGGAAACCCACGCAGACACGGGGAGAAAGTGCAAACTCTGCACAGACTGGAAATTCCCGCTTGAGGTGATTTCCATTGTCCATCCCTTGCCTGCTCCAAATCCTTCATCTCGGGGAATTTCACAGTAACTTCATTACAGTGTTAACGTAAGCCTTTCTTGTGACTAATAAATAAACTTTGAATCCGTAGCAGCCGGGAATCGAACCCAGGTCCCTGGCTCTGTGAGGCAGCAGTGCTAACTACTTTGCCACTGTGTCGCCCCAGAAAAACTCTGTGAAACTGATGCGATTTGAACATACAACCTTCTGATCTATAGCCAGGCGCGCTCCCATTGCACCACAAGCCTGCCAACATTGAGTGACTTTCTGATTTTATTCCCAATTGGCCTGGGGTTTAGATCTGCTTTCTCACCTCTCCTACATGAAGTTTTAGAGGGTGGGTGGGGAGATTATATATTGTGCTAAATCCATTGCTGTTTTATGGGATATTCTGGATGAACCAGGCCTGGTGATGTCTTTTCTTACCCACTGTTGTTGTTTTCCATATTCACAACAACACGTGGTTTTTAATTCAACTATTGGGGCGGCACAGTGGCACAATAGTCAGCACTGCTGCCTCAGAGCGCCAGGGACCCGGGTTCGACTCCGGTCTGGGGTGGACTGTGTGTGGAGTTTGTATCTTCTCCCCATGTTTCCTCCGGGTGCTCCGGTTTCCTCTCACACGCCAAAGATGTCCAGGTTAGGTTGATTGGCCATGCTAAATTACCCCTTTTGTCGGGGTTAATGCGTGGGATTACGGGGATAAGGGTCCGGGTGGGATTGTTGTCAATGTAGACCCGATGAATCGAATGGCCTCCCACACTGTCGGGATTCTCTGATGTGTACAGACAGAAACTGAAAAATCATCTCTTCACGAAATTAAATGAAATGACATTATCAATTTAAAGCAAAACTCAAGACCAAACATCGCATTGGTATCCTCAGTCAAACAAATGATTCCCCTTGCTGCAAGCCTCCGCTTTGTGATATATTTTTATTTGGATAGTCAGCAGTAATTGCAAACTCTAGGGAATCTAGCCTGCTGAAACTTGCAAATTTGGCAATTTATCATAGAACTCTACGGTGTAGAAAGAGGCCTTTCGGCCCATCGAGTCTGCACCGAACATAATCCCACCCAGGCCCTACCCCCAGGTCACAACATATTATACCCACTAATCCCTCTAACCTACACATCCCTGGACACTAAGGGGCAATTTCTTAGCATGGCCAATCAACCTAACCCGCACATCTTTGGGCTGTGGGAGGAAACCGGAGTACCCGGAGGAAACCCACGCAGACACGAGGAGAATGTGCAAACTCCACACAGACAGTGACCCGAGCCGGGAATCGAACCCAGGACCCTGGAGCTGTGAAGCAGCAGTGCTAACCACTGTGCTACCGTGCCGCCCATTTATAGATGGTTAACTCATGCTGAAGCAAAATTAGTCAATGGACGTACCTCTGCTGATGGCTTAGAATCCCCCAAACTGTCAGCTTTTCCCCAACGAGGCTGTCAGACCCACTGACTGTTTGATACAGTGTATATTCAATAATTCCTGTCCTCAGATTGTGTGAGGGGAACTTGGGCTGGCGAGGCCAGCAAGTCAAGATCAAAGTCTACTTGGATTTCCAACGGTGAGGAGCTGAGGTAACCTGTGTGTTCAAATTTGATAAGAGTGCTTGCCCATTGAAATTTTTCTCTGGAGAGTGCTCAGTTCGAAAAGCTACCACAATCAGGTCGCATCCAGATATTGAATTTGATGGTCGGCTAAGATCAAAATGAATGGCCGAACAGGCTCAAAGTGTTAGAATGTAACCAGTGACAACTTTGTATTGGATGTAATGTGACCAATGGTAACAAGCTGTAAGGGTCAGCTGACCCAGTAAACCATGGAACCAATTACAGAACGATGTGACAGTCACCTGACTGACTATAAATAAGAACCTGTTGGGAATTGTAGGGAACTTGGATTGGCCCAGAGTGAGGCCCCAAGTTTGGAATAATGAAGTTTCTTTATTAAACCCTTTCTTTGATTTATAAGTTGGAGTAAGTTTTGTTATATTTTTATTTCCTGCTTTTGAAGAGTTCCTTCTGAAGAAACACGAAGGGCCGGATGGCCGACTCCTGTTCCTATTTTCTATGTTGCAACCTGAAGAAAATCAGTAGAAAAGGCCAATGCTAACTCCAGCCACGTTAATAGAATGGACACAATCTTAACAGCCATTACTGCCATGCTCCCGCCGCAGCAAAATCAGAGAATTTGGGGGCTGTTCGCTGCAGCGGGGTGGGAAAATCCTGCTGGAATGAACAGCCTTAACATTCCAGCCAGTGTCTATTTAGTGTGTGTACAATCTGTGTGGAAATCTAATCAGCAGATTTTAATTTATATATTTGATGCCTTTCTATCTTACTTCAGAAAATAGGCCGTTAGTTCATTAACATTCTCCATAAAGCAGGTCTAAAAGGTGTTTGAAAGTACGCCATAATTAACCTGATCAAGATTTTAAAACGGCTGCTTTGCATTTCTGATGATCTGTTGTAAAGTCGTGCGTTCGCCTGGAGTTGCTCGGCTTTGATCGAACTGACCTTGCAGTGACATTGCCCAGTGATGGAGTCACAGATGCTGGCTTCGGTTCCAGCCCCATTGCAGTCACAGGGCATACAGTCGGGGTAGTGGTAGAATCCAGGGGCACAGCGATCACACCGGCGTCCAGTTACATTGGGCTTGCATCTAAACAAAGAATTGGGTTCGGTGTTAACAAGGAGAAGATTTGGCCCATCGCAGTGTTCTTACCCAAGGTTTAAAGCTTCAAACTTCAAATAACTGAGTGAATCCTGCACCCTTGTTCAGAGCTCCACTCAAAAGGAGCGAGTGACAGAGATGTGGTCCAAGAGTCCAGAGAATTGGAGCCCAAGCTGGGATGCTGTAGCACTGTGGTTATGTTACTGGACTAGTAAGCCAGACACCTGGATGAATGAACCAAAGCTCCACTCCTATGCAATTTAAGTTCAATTAAATAAATAAATCTAGAAAATAAATAAATTTACAAGCTCCATATAGGCAGTGACCCATCTGTAGCAATGATTATGGGACTATTAGACTGTCCTATTAACTCAAATGATTCACTGATAGGCATCACAGTGGCACAGCGGTTAGCACTGCTGCCTCACAGCGCCAGGGACCCAGGTTCAATTCCCGGCTTGGGTCACTGTTTGTGTGCAGTTTGTACATTCTCCCCGTGTCTGCGTGGGTTTCCTCCGGGTGCTCCGGTTTCCTCCCACTGTCCAAAGATGTGCAGGGTTGGTAGACTGGCCATGCTAAATTGTCCCTTAGTACCAGGGGGAATAGCTAGGGTAAATGTCTGGGTGGGATTGTGGTCAGTGCAGACTTGATGGGCCAAATAGTCTCCCTCTGCATTGTACAATTCTACTTAGGAAAACAAACAACCCACATGGTCTGGCTTGTTTGTAATTCCTGACCCACAACAGTGTGTCTGACTCTTTACTGCTCTCTGACGTGACCCAGTGAGCCACCCTCCGGATTCAGTAAGGTGCCTCACTACTGCCTTGTTGAGGACAATTGAGGATGGATAATAAATGTTTAAAAAGTTTATTTATTTGTGTCACAAGTAGGTTTACATTAACATAGCAATGAAGTTACTGTGAAAATCCCCTAGCGGCCACACTCCGGGACCTGTTCGGGTACACTGAGGGAGAATTACTCATGGCCAATGCACCTAACCAGCACGTCTTTTGGACTGTGGGAGAAACCCACACAGACAGGGGGAGAATGTACAAGCTCCACATAGACAGTGACCCAAGTGGGAATCGAACCCAGGTCCCTGGCACTGTGAGGCAGCAGTGCTAACCACTGGGCCACCGTAAATGAGGCCCTGCCAGCAGCATCCAAATGCCATGAATGATTTTAAAATAAAAACTAACAATAATTATAAAACAATATAAGAGCTTCCTTTAAGCATTATTCTGTTGGGGATCAGGGATCAATGTATTAAAAGTCTCTTTAAAACATAATATACTCTCCAAATTTTAACACAGGAAGAAAAGAAGCATCTTCCATTAACTGAGATTAGTCATTTACCTCTGGTAAGGTTTATTTATTAGTCACAAGTGAGCTTACATTAACATTGCAATGAAGTTACCGTCAAAATTCCCTAGTGGCCACACTCTGGCGCCTGAGGGAGAATTTAGCATGGCTCATGCACCTAACCAGCACGTCTTTTGGACTGTGGGAGGAAACCGGAGCACCCAGAGGAAACCCAAGCAGACACGGGGAGAATGTGCAGACTCAGCACAGACAGAGACCCAAGCCGTGAATTGAACCCGGGTCCTCGCGCTGTGAGGCAGCAGTGCCAACCACTGGGAGGGGTAACTGACAGCAGGGTTATTTTCAGGTGGGGGAGGTGAATTTTTTCTGTTCCTTTGCAGCATTGCAAACAAAATTGGAAGTTTTGTGTACGTGAATTGGCAGCAAAATACCAAAGAGGTTTCCAAATGAGTAGCTTTATGATTTTTAAAGAGAAAAACGATCCAATTAAACACCCTGCCTTATCTGAGTGAAATCCCTAACAGGCAGAGAGACTGGAGGAGCGCTTCCCTGATGCTCGCTAACACTTGTTGCCAAGCAATGATTTCAAAAGATAAAGCATTGCATGAATACAATAAAAAGAGCAGATGATTGAATTGGAACAGACAGTTATCCAGAAACATGTAGAGAGAGCTTTCTGTCATCACCGAATTCCTGCAAGATGATGGAAATAACGATTTTGATTAATGGAAATATATCGCCTGTCAATGCTTTGGCAGACTGGTGTCTAAATATTATTCTGTCCTGGCAATTTGTCCAGCGACATTACACCGTCTACACGCAGATAATATTGGCTTAAATTGAGACATGATCATAGCACAGCAAAAGCATAGCAATAGCACTCACTCCTGCAGATAAAACACTCGCTGGCAAATTAAATTTTCATTTTAAAAGCTGCAAATAGTGGGAATCTGTAATCTGCTAAAAACTTTCCATCTGCATGTCCTTCCTGACTATAAAACTTTGCATCCCGTTGTCATCTATTTGCCACATTGTCATCGACTTTTTGACTCTATGGGAGTCGGGAGACTCAAGCGGAGGCCCTTTAGCAGGCTGCCCGCTGGGCACCAAGTCTCTGTCCACTGGACTTCCGGCACCGAAAGCTCCAGCCCGGAGCCGTATCAATTATTTAAAGTAGAATTTGCCTATCGTTAGCGGGTGCGGGACTGAAGTCTTTGGGCCCGGCATCCTGGAGCAAAGTGGCAATGCGCAAGAAGGAAGCTTGGCACTGCCCACCAAGCATCAGGCAGTGCCAAGGCAGGGCCTCGGGGTGGGGGGGTTGGGGTAGGAGTAAACAATCGGTAGGGGGGCGTGGGGGTGGTCATCGGATTGGGGACCCTGCTGCCACTCTACACTTGGGCTTGGTGATAGAGGGAGGGAGGCCAGTGATGGGGAAGTTGGGGGGGGGGGGGGGCACACATCTTTATAACGCTAGCGCACTCTGCAGCGCACAGAGTGCGGGAGATTCAGTTTGAAAATCCCACTGAAAAAAAACAGCATGATTTACTCCAGTTTTCATGCAAATCTAGCACTGAAAATTTTTTTCAGAGTGTCCCACCCTTTATATTTTGAACAGTGTTAAAGATTTTTGGGATTTGTTAAGATCATGCAATCGCCACAATCTGACTTCCCTTCTGGCAGCGCTCTGTCTGGATAGGGCCCCATCTGGTGCCCAAGTAGCAACAATAAAAATCCGCACACTGAAATTCACTGGTGAAGCTTCGCATGGTACCACCTCCCAGCTCGCCCCCCCCAGCCCGCAACGATTCCTATGGTGGATGGGGCAGGAAAACTTTCCCAGGGTGTCTTTATTCCCTGCTTAGAGGCTGATGGAGCTTCCGTGCGTTTCTGGCAATTTCTACCTGTGCAAATGAACTACACAAACTGACTGCTGCTTCACTGACTATCAGCCACAATCTGAGGCCCAGATATGGGTAAAAGGAGTTTCAAAACTTTTGTTTCGACTTTATAATTTCCATGGCTCGATGCTATCTCCCTGAAACCAGACACAAAAAACTGTGCGGGAACATAAAAAGATCTACTCCAAAGCAGAACAGAAACTGTATGCTGCCTCTACGTTAACCCTGAACACTTTTCTTTCTTACAACAATATTAAAGGACTGTGAGGCATCTGCATTCAAAGCTCTGGATACTTGGGCCTCACACAGCCACTGGAGTCCCCAGTTTAAACTTACCGGATTTACCAAATCCGATCGCTAGTTAACAGCCAGATATATGGTGACCAGAATCAGGCAAATGAAAACTGAGGTTGTGGTCGGTATGGCTACAAGAACAGGTCAAAGACTAGGAATACTGGCGAGAGTAACTCCTGACTCCCTGAAGCCTGTCCACCACCTACTATCAAGAGTTTGATGGAATACTCTCCACTTGCCTTGATGGGTGCAGCTCCAACACTGCTCAAGAAACTCCATACCAACCAGGTCAAAGCACCATGTTCACAAACATTTAGTCCCTTCACCACCAACACACAGTGGCAGCAGTGTGTACCATCCACAAGATGCACTGCAGAAACTCAGTAACTTTCCTGATGCAACTCCTTCCAAACCACTGCCGATTAGAAGGACAAGGGCAGTAGATACATGGGGACACCACCAACTGGACGTTCCCCTTCAAGCAACTCCCCATCCTGGTTTGGAAATACATCGCCACTCCTTCACCGCCACTGAGTCAAAATCCTGCACATCCCTCCCTCATGGCGGTATGGGCAAACTGACATCATGTGAATTGCCACAGCTCAAGAAGGCAGCTCGCTACCACCTTTGAGGGCAAACAGGGATGGGCAACAATGCTGACCTAACCAGTGACACCCATTTCCCTTGAATGAATAAAAAAATGTACGCTTTGTGAAGCAGCACTACAGACATCCAGCTGACACCAGTAAAAAAGGCTCCTTAAAAATGCAGAGTTGAACTTGCACAGTCTGATGTTATTAGGATATCTTTGCCTACCCTCAAACCCCGACTCCTAGGAATATGAGAGAATGACCTGTCATCACCTTAAATAATGAAACTAAATTTAAAATGTACAGGCAACAGAGAGGCTTGTGTGTCTGCCCCAGGTAGCATACAGTTTATAACAAAACTTGTCTGGGATGTTCCTCCTGTACTCAGACTCCTTCTCACATACCTTGATGCCAGATAGCATTATACCATGATTGAAGTGATAACATCTGATCAACAAGAGTAGATTAGTCGGGTCTTGTAGACAAAGCCACGACAATAATGAAGTTACAGTAAGAAGTCTCACAACACCAGGTTTTGGTGTTGTGAGATTACTTACTGTGCCCACCCCAGTCCCAGTCCATCTCCACATCACGGATAATGAAGTTACCCAGAGATTTGGCTCCAAGCTGCTGTGTCCCTGCTGCTGCGAGGTGTTGTGGAATATTGTATCAATCGTATCAGCGGGGAACTGCTGCGACAGGCTCTCAAACAACCACCTCACCTGCATTGCCCACTCTCGCGGTTACATCCAGGTTTGCTCCTGTCCTGAATTCCTGAGTGTGAGCAGTTGCACTGCTCACATCCAACCAGTGGGTGGCAGCCAAAGGTCTGTGGCTCACAGACAATGCACTCGGGTAGAATGGTTCGTGGGGGACATATGCAGTGACCCGTGACCTCTTCACACAAACGCCTGCCGCAGTTACACGCTGGAAAAACAACAAGAAAAAGAATTGGGATGTTTGATCCATTTGCTAAGATTCTAAGTAGAGAGATTGTCACATTCAGTTTTATACCAAATCTTACATTCACCCTCCAGTTACTTAAAGGTCATCTTTTGCCTCCACCGCTGTTAAAGGTCCCCTCTTGTCATGAAACACTTAGCAATAGAGGAAAGCAAATTATCAATAGTTAAGCTCCAACAGCAAGAGTAAACCTAATTGTTTGACAGTTGAGGATAGGACCAACACTGGCATTGAATTGTAAAGACAGTAAAAAGTCTGACAACACCAGGTTTTAGTCCAATCAATTTATTTGATAGTAAACTCACTAGCTTTCGAGGGGATTCCCTCTTCTTCAGGTGAATGGAGAGTTCTGGCCTCAGACAGAGCATATAAAGCACAGTTTAGAGATTACTGATTAGAATGCGAATCTTTACACCTAACCTGCTGTTCAAGTCCTAAAGTGGCTGACAATGTGAGTGGAAGGAGCACTGATCACAGGTTACAGAGATGTGTATTGTCTCCAGACAGTACAGTAAGTGAGGTTTTGCAAACCCAGGCAAGTCACGGGGGTTACAGATAGTGCGACACATAGCCCAGTCCAACGCCGGCATATCCACATCATTGAATTGTAAAGCACATAGGCTTTTAAGTTTAAAGTTTATTTATTAGTGTCACAGGTAGGCTTACTATAACACTGCAATGAAGTTACTGTGAAAAATCCCCTTGTCGGCACACTCTGGCACCTGTTCGGGTACACTGAGGGAGAATTTAGATTGGCCAATGCACCTAACCAGCACGTTTATCAGACTGGGAGAGGAAACTGGAGCACCCAGAGGAAAACCCATGCAGAAATGGGGAGAGCATGCAGATTCTGCACAGACAGTGACCCAAGCCGGGAATCAAACCCAGATCCTTGGCATTGTGAGACAGCACTGCTAAACACTGTGCCACCCCAAAAGTGGCCATTCAGCCCACTGTCACCATACTGGCTCTTTGATAGGTAGTATTTCCCCCATTTCCCCTAATGATAAACGTGACAATGTAAACGGTCAAGTGAGAAGTTGTACTAAAGTTGCCAAGGCGTCAAAATGGTAGAAACCATGATTTCAGCTATCCGTTCCGAATATCCCACACACTCATTTAATCTGAATTAAGAAAAGAAGTGGCCCTTACGTCGGCAGTTAGGGAATCCGTAGTAGCCGGTAGCACAGCGGGAACAGTCGCGGCCTATCACGTTGGGTCGACATCTGCACTGTCCTCCAAAGGGGTCACAGGATGTGCTTGTAGCGCCCACTTCATGGCACATGCAGGGCAGGGCACCGTTGTTGTAGAACGCGGAGAGCGACACTGCAGAGTCTTTGCAGAATTTCGAGGCAGTATTTGGGCTACAAGGAATTGAAGACAAACACAATCAAACTCTAAACTCCTACCATTCTCAGCTGAAGTTCGCCAGTTTGAACGCGGTTAGGAGTAACAAACGCCAGCTTCTCTCTCTGCACCAAACTCAAAATTCCATCTTTCAATAAGCCTCAAATTTCAACGGATTTCCAAACAGATTGAGGGGAAGCAAGTGACGGCCAGGAATCTCCGGCTGTTCACGTTGGCGGGATTCTCCAGTCCTGCCGGCAGAGAACCTGCAGGTTTCCTGCCGGAGTGAGATTATGTCAGTAGGAATTCCCATTCACAGCGGTGGGAACAGGGAATCCCGCTGCTCGCAAACAACGTCCCGCCAGCGGAAAACACGGGGCTAGTAGGCCAGAGGCCTGACATGTTTTGGATATAACACCAACGTTACTTAACTTCTTGAGCTGGAGCAGCTTGAACACAAAGCTTCCCTACAGGGTTTCACACAGGAATGCAATGAACTGAGTGATTCCAGAATTTAGGAGAGAGATGGATTGAGCAGTGGAGGATCCAGAGGGACAGTGATAGAAAACAGAGATGGATGAAAGGGTGATATTTCAAAGCAAGGGGGTTCAGAGAGGAAAATCCAGACGATGGGGGGACAAGATGACTAATGATGTTGCCTACAGTTGAAGGACACTGACCAGTAGTGAAGTGTTTGTGTTACTGGACCAGGAATCCAGATGTCTGAACTAATACTCCAGAAGGTTGAGTTCAAATCCTACCATGGGGAATTTAGATTTGATTAATCAAATAAATCTGAGGAAAGAAAGCTGGCATCAGTCACGGTCACCAAGAAACCCCTGGATTGCTGCAACTGCTTCACTAATGTATGTAAGAGAAAGGAAATCTTCCATCCTTTTCATAGAATCATTCCAGCACAGAAGAAGGTCAATTGGCCCATTGAGCCTATATCGGCAATAATCCCACCCAGGCCCTATTCCCATTTACTGTGCTAATCCCCCTGGCGTTAAGGGGTAATTTAGCACGGCCAATTCACCTAACCCACACATCTCTGGATTGTGGGAGGGAAACCGGAGCACCCAGAGGAAATCCACGCAAACGCATGGAGAATTTGCAAAGTTCCACACAGTCACCCAAGGCCAGAATTGAACTTGGGTCTCTGGCGCTGTGACGCAGCAGTGCCAACCGCTGTGCCACCCCTTATAAGACACAGAGAGGGCATGGTGGGCAGGGGTTTCGACAACATGTTTACACCACAGAGTTTGGGAGGTTACTTAAACACATTAAGGTACATTTTCCTCCATTTTCCCTAATAATAAATACAATAACGTATGTTAACAAGTGTAAAGTTGCACTAAAATTGTCAAAGTGTTCAGATTGTAGAAACAGTTGTTTCAGCTGTCAGTTCTGAACACCTCATGCACTGGTTTAACTCAAATTAAATATGGAATATAGGCAGGAGGATATTGCAAGCTTGGACTTTAGGATAAGATAGCGAGTATGGAGTAGCAAGAATAAGATAGAGGAAAATAGCGGACAATGTTGCAGAGAGAGAAGCTGTTTTTGGTGATGGACAACATCTCAGGTTTGAAGTTCAGCTCAGGCACAAAGCTGATGCTTGTTTATTTTGGCCTCACTGGGCAACCGGGAATGGAGCCGAGAGGAGAAGTCTGGAATTTTTGGTAGCAATCGACACGCATTTATACAACATCTTATCATGTATTTTGGTAACATGTCTCACATGCAGGGAACTCGCCTGGAGGTGCCGTGGCTGTTGTGACACAGGCGCTCACCTTTTCCACAGTAAGATCCCAAGTTCAGGACAAGCACCAAAGGTAGCCATTACGGCAGGTAAGGAGATCATTTGGCTTATAGAGTCCAAATTGACTCTGTAAAGCAATTCAGTCAGTCCCATTCCCCTGCTCTATCTCCGTAGCCCTGTGAGTTACTTCCCTCAAGCGCCCATCCAATTTCCTTCTGAAGTCATTAATCTGCCTCTGCTTCCACCAGAACTTTTGGCAGCAAGTTTGAGGTTGTTTCAGAAAAAGTGCATCACACGTGCCCAGAACATTAAAATCTTCCCGCCAACAGCGCTTACACTAGCAGCTAATTGGTACAAATTCATCTACTTTATCTAACCGTGATGGCCTACAGTGTAGAGTCACAGAATCCATGCAGTACAGAAGGAGGTCATTTGGCCCATCGCACCTGCACTGACGACAATCCTAGCCAGGCCCTATCCCCACAACAACACAGATTTACCCTACTAATCCCCCTAACACTAAATGGCAATTTTAAATGACCAATCAACCTAACCCAAGCATCTTTGGACTGTGGAATGAAACCGAAGCACCCGGAGGAAACCCACACAGACATGGGGAGAATGCGCAGACTCTGCACAGAGAGTGAAGCAAGGCCAGAATTGATTCCTGGTGCTGTGAGGCAGCAGTGCTAAGCACTGTGCTGCGGTTAACAGGCCTATCATGTATCTGTGGTTGTTTGATAAGTTTCATGAGAGAATGAGAGGAACTTAATTTGGTTTTAATGTGGGAGAAACAAAACCCCCGGTAAATCTTAGAGGTTTACAGCATGGTATTAGGCCCTTGAGCCCAACATGTCCATGCTGCCTTTTTTTAAAACTATTCCTAATTGCCTGCATTTGGCCCATATCCCCCGAGACCCATCTTACCCATGTAACTGTCTAAATGCTTTTTAAAAGACAAAATTGTACCCGCCTCTACTACTACCTCTGGCAGCTTGTTCCAGTTACTCACCCCACTGTGTGCGAAAAAAATTGTCCCTCTGGACCCTTTTATACCTCTCTCTCTCATCTCAAACCTTAGCCTACTGGCCCTGAACACAGGCTCAAGTCCTGGGCCCATCTTCTAACTCAGAAATAAGACTTCTACCAAGTCAGCCCAGGTGAAGCAGGCCTCAATTGACATCCAGCTTATTGAGATTTCTTACCCGGTTATATCAAAATGACAACATAAAGGACCACAGCAAGACTCAGAGTTGCAAATGGAAAGACATTCAGGGTTTTTTTGTGCTGCGTCTCTGCGATACGTAGCCACTTTTGAAGCAAGAACTTACTTGATGTAAAAACTATTTCCTCCACAGGTGCTGATAAAATCATAAGACTTGTCCAAAGGCTCTTCGACAAGGTAGTTTGAGTTGTAACTGGCCTCTGGCACTATCAAGAAGTAGTCCTGGAAAGGGCAAAGGTTTACAGATTGAAAAAGAATCCGGTGAGTTCAACAATTACTGGGTTAAATAACTGAATTACAGCGAGGGATTAGGAAGGTAAATGGAATGTTATCTTTTATTGCAAGGGAAGTAGAACATAAAGTAAGGATGCTTTGCCACAGTTGTGCAGAGTGTTCAGAAGATCACATATCGCCTACTGTGTACTATTTTGGTCTGCTTATTTTTGTTTTTATTTGTTCATGGGGCCTGGGCACCACTGGCTGGCTTGCATTTATTACCCATCCCTAGTAGCTTGAGAGCCAAACTACATTACTGAGGCTCTGCAGTGTGTAGGCCAGACCGGGTAAGGATGATAGATGTCCTTCCCTAAAGGACATTAGTGAACCAGATGGGTTTTCCTGACAATCGACAAAGGTTTCATGGTCATCAGTCATTCCGAATTTTTTTTTATTGAATACAAATTCCACTATCTGCTACGGCGGGATTCGAACCGAGTTCCCCAGAACATTAGCTGAGTTTCTGGATTAATAGGCTAGCGATAATACCATTAGGCCGTCGCCTCCCCTTTGAGAAAGAATATAATCATTCGCAGCAGTGCAAAGGAGGGTCTCTTGACGGATCCCCAGGATGAAGGAGATGTCTTTTGAGAAAAATTTGATACAGGTTGGCCCAGTATTCATTAGTGTTTATGAGAATGAGAGGTGATCTTACTGAAACAAATATGATCCTGAGGATTCTTGACAGGGTGGATCCTGAAAGGATGTTTCCCCGTGTGGGAGACTAATTTCAAAATAATGGGTTGTCCATTTAAGACTGAGGCGAGGAGAATTTGCCTCTCCCAGAGGGACATTGGTCTGAGCAGTGGAATCTGGCTCACTGGATATTTCTGAGGTGGAGTTAGACAGATTCTTGCTAGATAAGTGTGTCAAAGGGTATTGGAGGTAGATAGGAAAGGGGAGGCCATAATCAGGTCAGTCATGATCTGATCAAATGGTGAAGCAATGTCGAGGGGCTGAATGGCCTGCTCCTGTTCCTAATTCGTACATTCGAATGGGAAGCCATGTGAGGCTTCTTTAGTTTTTGCTCAGCAAAATGGAAGAATTTCAGGCACTGGGAGCAAGTCATTATCACGGGGCCTGAATTTCTTTAGCCGCTCTGACTGACTGTAACCGTAACTCCAGTGAAATTACTCGGAAAGTGGATAGAACCTAGAAGTACTGGGATCTAGAGTTCATGACCGGGCCTCATCACGGATCAAGACTCCATTCAACCTTTGCAACTCCAAGATGTCAAGGAATTGATACAAGTGAGAGCAGGAGTCAGTAACGGCACATGTACAAGACTCGACAAGAGCCAGGATGTTGAGTGAGATGAGACATACTGACCTCCAAGTGGGCCAGAAAAACAGCTGAGACCTCCCAAGAAACAGGACCCTCTGTTTGGGGGCAAAGGGGGTGGGGGTTTAATGGGAGAGAAAGGCACACGGACAGTTCCCTGCTGGGTAAACGGGCAATCTCTGGATGGCAACCCCGGCACCAGTTTTGCCAGCAGCATGAGGCCAGCAGTTGCCAGAGATGTCGATACCTGCTAATCTCACGCAAATCTCGCACTGGAAGGGACACTAACAGACACGATCCCAGTATAACCTCCAGAATTGTGGCCTACAGATAATCAGGTCTCATTTGTTTTGTTCTTTGGGTTCTACTTATTTCTAGCCCTTCTTTTGTAAGGATTTAAACAACCAGCAGAAATCAGCCAATGGGATATGCAATTGCAGTGGGGTCAGATGTCAATGATTCCTTGCTTCAGAGACATCCTGGATGAACTCTGTCCCAGAGGAGTTCGAACTGCAAAGGCCTACAGCTGTGAGACTTGAACTCTCAGTCTCTTGGCCAAGTGGACAATGTTCTTTGCAAGAATTCAGTTTTAACACTTCGAGCCATTTCCTGTGTCATTTGGGAAAGGACAATGTTACAAGAACCGGCTGTTTGTAATTCCTACCCAGAATTCCCCGTGTTTTATCTTTAATCGCGTGGCCATGTCATCACTTACCAACCACAGAGTTTTACCATCAGGCACTCGAATGATAATAGACAGGTCGTTGTCAGTTACATCTAGGACAATCTTGTTTTCAGAAAGAACAGAACTACGGCAGCCATACCCGTGGGGGCAGAACGAAGCATTGACGTAACCTGGAAGGAAATGAAAAAAAGACACAAGATGGCAGTTAGGTTACAAATGTGCTTGAAGAAAACATAGCCTTTAAACCAGAGTTAGCTGAATTTGCAATGGCACGTGTACAAGGAACAAGCTAGATCCTTCTTCTAATCTGATCCTGAGATATAGGCAACACCACAAAGGCATCTTCTAATGCCCCTCCTCAACTGCATTTAAGGGTCAACCACAGAGCGGGGGAATAGAGCCACATGTAGGTTAGATGATGTGGACAGCAAGGTAGCATGTTCCCTTTGCTGGGCATTTTCATGACAAAATGACAGCTTCCATGGTTACTTTCTTGTTAGTAAGAAGTCTCACAACACCAGGTTACAGTCCAACAGGTTTATTTGCTCGTAAACACCACTAGCTTTCGGGGTTTGCCCCTTCGTCAGATGAGTGGGAGTTCTGATCACAAACAGAGCATATAAAGGCACACACAGTTTGCAGAATACAGAATGTGTTCTGATTTCAGTATTCTGTAAACTGTGTATGCCTTTACATGCTTTGTTTGTGATCAGAACTCCCACTCACCTGATGAAGGGGCAAACCCTGAAAGCTAGTGGTGTTTACGAGCAAATAAACCTGTTGGACTTTAACCTGGTGTTGGGAGACTTCTTACTGTGTTTACCCCAGTCCAACACCAGCGTAAACAAAGGACAAAGAACAATACAGCACAGGAAACAGGCCCTTCGGCCCTCCAAGCCTGCGCTGCTCATGCTTCTAACTATGATGTGGCATTCAAAGTCATCCGTGATGTGGCATCTCCACACCACGACTACTTTCTTGTTGTCAGCCTGCAGAACTGCCGAATTCACATTCTGAACTTGCCATGCTGTGATTTGAATTCTCAACCCCTTGGTAAACTACTCCACTGTCATAACCACAAGACTATTGTGCAATAGGGCGAAAGGAAATAGGCACTAGAATGGAAGTGAATTGAGAAATATGACAACAGACTTGAAAACAAGATTGCCACTTCACACTTCAAACTAAACTGGATACAAATATTAAGTGTAAAAGTGTAATGTTTGTTTATTAGTGTCATAAATAGGCTTACAGTGACACTGCAACGAAGTTTCTGTGAAAATCCCCTGAAAATATACTAAACAATAACCATTAGTTTGGGAATAAGTTGCTGCAGACCAGCTAATGCACTGTATTTCCTACATAATGGGCAGTGTAAGCTATGTCCTATTTCAACTCAAGGGGAGGTGATTGTCTAATAGTACGGTTGCTAGATTATTAATCCAGAAACTCAGCTAATGTTCTGGGGATCCGGGTTCGAATCCTGCAGATCCAGCGGATGGTAGAATTTGAATTCAGTGAATAAAAATCTGGAATTAAGAAGTCTACTGGTGACCAAGAAACCATTGTCAATTGTTGGGAAATTCCATCTGGTTCACTAATGTCCTTTTAGGGAAGGAAATCTGTCGTCCTTACCTAGTCTGGTTTACACGTGACTCCAAAGCAAAGCAAAGTGGTTGACTCTCAACTGCCCTCTGAAATGGCTGAGCTAGCCACTCAGTTCAAGGGCAACCAAGGATGGGCAATAAATCCTGGCCAAACTACAATGCTTATGTCCCATGAATGAATAAAAAAAATCTCAACGTGGTCCAAAGTCATCCAGGTTTGAAACGTTAGCTCTCCATAGAACCTTCTGTTTTTGAATCGGATTTCCAGCATCCGCATCTGTTTTTATTATTCTCATGAGTATCTGACTGGTCCTATGACCAAAACCCTTACAGTGCAGAAACAACATTTAAGGAAAGGTAAGCTTCATTGAATGTAAGCTACAGATGCAGCATAGAAAGCATTCTTTCTGGTTGTATCACAGCTTAGTATGGGCTCCTGCTCTGCCCAAGACTGCAAGGAACTACAAAGGGTTCCGAATATAGCCCAATCCACCACACAAACCAGCCTCCCATCCATTGACACTGTCTACACTTCCCGCTGCCTCGGGAAAGCAGCTAGCATAATCAAATACCCCATGCACCCTGGACATAATCTCTTCCACCTTCTTCCGTCGGGAAAAAGATACAAAAAAATCTGAGGACACATACCAACCGGAGCAAGAACAGCTTCTTCCCTTCTTTTGAATGGACCTACCTCGCACTGAGTTGATCTTTCTCTACATCCTAGCCACGACTGTAACATTACATTTTGCACCCTCTCCTTTCCTTCTCTATGAACGGTATGCTTTGTCTGTATAGCGCGCAACAATACTTTTCACTGTATTCCAATACATGTAACAATAATAAATCAAATTAAACACAGACTCACCTTCCAAATCGCAAGTTTACTTCAACAGTTTCAGATAAACAGTTCCCGTCTCACATTCTGTTTGACGTGTTTTTGAAAACTTTCTAAACCAGTCTCGATGACGGCTGGAGATGGCAGACCAATTCGTTTAGGTTGGGACTGCTGCTAAATGCCTACGATGCCAACATTGGGCACCACTGGTACTGACACCAATTGGGGCCAGCTTTAAACCAACTTGCGATTTTATTTTCGTGGATTCTTTTTCATCATTAATATCCACTTTGGTTCTTAATTCAAAGAGATGCTAAATTTAAAAGGAATGTAATGCAATGTTTCAGAAACTATAGGCTGGATTTTCATCTTCGAGTCTGGCAGCAAGAGTCAGGAAAATTCCCAGCTCGAGCTGCCCACCTTGGAAGAAAGTGCCCATGAGGACAGGATCTTCATTGCTGAGGTTGGGATTAGGCAGGCCGTGAATGGGGAAAAAGTTGTACAGAGATGGCCGCAGGCATTCCCAAGAATGGAAGTGGGTGGTTGTGTGCAGTGGAGTTTACCTGCCCCCTCCCCCCACCATGGCACCTCATGCCCCCATGCCAAGGTATACTCCCCAACACCCTCTATGGCTCCTTACACCTCACATCAAGGTATGCCTCCCAAACAATCCTATGGTCCCACGTGAAGGTACACCTCCAATTCCCAACAAACAACACTTACGGCACTTCTTGACCTCATGCCAAACTACGGCACTTTGATGAAATTCACTATACAATGTATAGAACTAATTAACCCTTCAGTGAGTGCCGGGTGTGTAATTAAAAAAAATAATAAAATGTTGATTACTTTTTTCCTACTGTTTACTAATTTCCACTTTAAAAAGAACTTTTTACTACAGCCCAACACGTGTCAATAGTCTAGACCCTTCAAATATCAATAGCAGAAACTGCAAGCACTTGAAACCTCTTATCTTGTGTAAGTCAACATTGAACTTGCAATGACAGCCAGAGCTGCCAGTCAGCCATGTTTTCCTTGGGATTCATGTTTTAACAGGCTGATGGATTTCTGGGCTCTCAGCCAAGCCTCATTATGTATGCTTGGCTGCGAGTCCAGACATTAGAGCATTAAAATGCCAATCAATTTACCACCTGTCTTACTAGATGTTACATAATCTGATAAAATGGTCTGATCTGATCCAACACAGCTTCTCAGTCGATGTAAATTGAACAGAATCCATATAAATCAAATACACAATCTGGATATTACAGTTGGCACCTGTAATTTGCTCTCATTACCTTGCCAAATCCGTCCTCCATTGATCAGCACCTCTGCAGGGTAGGTAGGGTGCTCTGGTTGATAGAAGTGAATCACAAAGGCGTAGCGACCCAAAGTTGGAATACGGCCACTGAAGGTGGCGACCGTCTGTAAAAGCACAAAGTTACACACTTCTGGAGCTGCTTTTTAATAACACAAAAGTGCCACATTCTGTGCCATCTCTCTACCTTTCAAATAAGTTTGAGCACAAAAAATGGAATCCTTTGCCGCTTCCTTGAATTTCCCCCTCTTGATCCTGTTGGGATATGGTTCCCTTCACTAGTGCCTCAGTTGGCAGCTAGACATGGAGGGGAGAGATTTTACCAACCCTAGTCCAGGCTAGGAATGGAGTTCAGATTGATTAAAAAAAACTGAAGTCAGATCCCAACCTTGCCTATTTATAGCTTTACCAGGGCACATTGGAGGATAGGCAAGTAACCGGGCCAGGTGAGTGCGTAAATATGTTAATTTGCCTGTGCACTACATATTTCAGCAATCATTTATCTCTCAGTATCTCCCAGCCTGGTTTTACAATGCCAAGGAAGTTCAGCAGTTGAATCGGGGTGGGTGAGGCATGAACTAGTGCACCCCAGCAGCTAAGTGCTTTTACAGCACTGCTTGAGGGCCAACAGAAATATCACCCCAGCTCCACCTAGACACCTAAATAATGCCACAATTGGCCTCTTCCCATTGCACCCCCACCCCCAGCCAACTATCTCTTTTCTCGCTAATCTGCGCCGATCCATTCCCAGCTACGAATTATTCCCACTTAGCAAGCAACCAACCTCGTAATACTGCCAGTTGTTATCTAGGAAAAAATCAAAATCAAATGTGGTCCAGGTCTCCCAAATGTCAGAGTTTCCTGGTTGCTTCAGATCCCCTTCACCCATCTGCAAATACGGAGTACTAACAGGCAATACTACCTAGCAGCACCACTGCAGATCCTGGTGTTCATTGAAGTGCATGCGTTTGGAGGACAGGCAAGTAACCAGGCCAGATGAGTGATTTCAATATGTTAATTTGCCTGTGCAAGTCATTTCAGCAATCATTTATCTGAACATGATTGATTGGATCATTGGACAGCTATCAGGAGAAGGAACCCCAGCTGATTTGTCCCAATTCCTAAACAGGGAGTGATAATTCCAGTACTATTATTCCTACTGTTGACTCATTTTTGTTGTTAGCCAACTCAGCATATGCTTTGGGCGGGATTTTTTGGCTGCTCTCGCCCCAAAACCATAAAATCCCAGCCAACGTCAATAGACCTTTGCATGGTCCATACACCCAACCACCCCTCGCCCACTTTGATTCTCATAGCAGCTGGGATAGGAAAATACCCCCTCAAGAATCAGTCCGGGATGAAGCTGGACTATCTTTTGCAGTGCCACATCTCACACAGTACATCAACCCGTGCACACATTTATTTGTTTATGGGATGTGGGTGTCGCTGACTGGACCAGCATTTATTGCCCATCCCTGAGGGCATTTGAGGGTCTGGAGTCACATGTAAGCCAGATCAGATAAGGATGACAGATTTCCTTCCCTGAAGGACATGAGTAAACCAGATCGGTTTTTTACGACAATTGACCATGGTTTGTGGTCACCATTGGACTATTAATTCCAGATGTTTTATTGAATTCCAATTGCACCATCAGCATTACTCTGGGTCTCTGGATTACTAACCCATTGACAATACCACTGCCTTCCCACTTAAATGGGCTTCTCCTTCTCTCCACCGCCCAGACGCTCAGCAAGTCCATCCAAAAGGAGTAATCACATAGATCAAGAAAATCCCAGTTTGGAGCCCCAGTCTGCTGATTTCCACTGGGAAGATGGCAGCAGTGCTACAATTGAACTCATCGCCTCCGTGTCAGGAAGAGGAGAATTGTCCAGCGGTCCAGTTCCGGACAAGAGCTCCAGAAACCTAAGGTGGAAATCTGTGTGGGTGAGTATTGAGTGAGAATAAGCTATGAAGCCAGCTGGATCATGACAAGTATCCTATTCTTGGCAATGGTCCATTTGTGCCCAGAATCAGACAGTAACTGGAATCTATTTGATTTGTATTTCAGCATACATTCAACACCTTCAAGTGTTACAGATGACAATATTGGTAAGGGAACATAAACCGTGTGAGACCTGATTATGTGCAAATCTCGATGTTCGCTGACACAGCAGTAGCATCTCTATTTCCCAAAGTAATTTATTAGCTGTGATTGCATAGCCTGGAGTTATAATGATGAATATAAATGGAAGCTGTTTCCTTTCTTTTCCTCAACTGAATACAAGTCTGTACAAGCTGTTGCTTTACTTCCTGACTAAATCCCTCTAAAATGTGCAGGTTAAAAGGATTGGCAATGGTAAATGTGTGGCGTTACGGGGATAGGGTCAGGGAAAGGGCTGAGGTAAGATAATCTGTCTGAGAGTCGGTGCATATTCGATGGGCCAAATGGCCTCCTTCTGCACTGCAGGGACTCTATGATTCTATACACTACCTTCATCTCTCTCTAGGTAATACTTGTTAGCCCAGTGGCTATTAACAGGCGCTGCATTTACCTGAGGGGACTGGAGTAGGATCAAGTCAGCAGCCTCTATGATGGTAGGTGGTTGAACGGGAGGCTGTTGCGGCCGCTCGAGGGCTCTGGGTGGATAAAGATGCAGCAGTGACGAAGGAGAGGATATTTCACCTTCTGTCAGTATTATGGACTGTGAAGGCTTCTGGAACCTGGAGGACGCACAGGAACTACTGCAAAACAGACAGCAAAGAAATAAATATTAGACATCGATATTTTCAAAACCTGTAGACGATATATGAAACTCAGGAACATAGCAAAACAAAGAGGATAATAAATAGACTGGCGAAATGGCAACGATATAATTAAATCTGACACTGAGAAGCATGAAGTGATCAATTTTGGTTGGAAGAATGAGCAGGAAATGAATGACATGATTCAATTTTAAAGGGGATGCAGGATCAGAGAGATTTAAGGGTGTATGTTCACCAATTATTGGGGGACATCGGAAGGAAGCATTTAAAAAGCATTAATAAGCCTTGGCCATGTGAATAAAAGCCCAGGGATCATGGGTACTAACTTGGCAGTGATAGGAAACAGTGCAGTGGCAAGTGGTTGATTATTCAATTGGAGGAATCCTAAAGATGTCCTGGTTTCTTTAATCATAGAGTCCCTACAGTACAGAAGGAGACCATTCAGTCCATCAAGCCTGCACCTGACAATCCCACCCAGGCCCTATACCGTAACTCTACTTAATTACTTTGCCAATCCCCCTGAATCTTAAGGGGCATTTTTTTATGGCCAACCCACCTAACCTGCACATCTTTGTACTGGGGGAGGAAACCGGAGCACCCAGAGGAAACTCACGCAGACATGGGGAGAACGTGCAGACTTCACACAGACAGACTAATTAATGACTTTGCTTTGGGCACAGTAAGAAGTCTCACAACACCAGGTTAAAGTCCAACAGATATATTTGGTATCATGAACTTTCAGAGCACTGCTCCTTCATCAGGTGAGTGGGTTACCTTTGGGTGTTCAGGACACAATTTCAAAATTTGCAGTTGGATTTGGGAAGTATTCTGAGGAGAGTAAAGGCAAACTTCAAGAGCGGGTGGGCTGGGGAGATGCATGGCAGGTAGAATTTGTGGTGAAACACTTTGCTAGCAAGACTGGAAGAGGGACAATATAAATTGAAGGATACAATTCTAAAGGAGATTGGATAGGGTGGATAAGGAGCAGCTGTTCCCCTTAGTTGAAGGGTCAGTTACAAGGGGATACAAGTTAAAAGTGAGGAGTGGGAGTTTAGGGGGGATTTAAGGAAAAGAGCTTTTTACTCAGAGGGTGGTGACGGTCTGGAACGCGATGCCTGGGAGGGTGGTGGAGGCGGGCTGCCTCACACCCTTTAAAAAAAGTACCTTGATGAGTACTTAGCACGCCATAACATTCTAGGCTAAGGGCCAAATGCTGGCAAGTGGGATCAGATGGGCAGGTCAGGGCCTTCCATGCGTCGCTGCAGACACAATGGGCCAAAGGGCCTCTTCTGCACTGTAGTATTCTGTAATTCTGTGAGATACAGGAACAGAGAGTTCAGGGGGTAATAAGAACACAAGTCATTGAAGGCAGCAGAGTTGTTTGAGAAAATGGTTAGGACGGCGCAGAATCCTGGCTATAAACAGTGGCATAGAACACAGAAAGCAGCTCTGGTTATTAGGGTAGAAATTCAGCTGAAAGAAAGCACAATATGGAGATTTAAAGAGACATTTAAATAAAGCAGCTTTTGTCAGCATCTATTACTAGACACTTCAATATCAGATGTGTTAACAGAAGTGGAAATTATCAACAGTCATTTCCACATGACTATAAACAAATAGAATCAGTATTAAACACAGGATGTGTTTTAAGGATACGTGTATGAACAAAATATAGAATTTTATTGTAAACTCGTGGAGTCCCAGCTTGCAAATAACCCTTCATCCTGATCCAATGTTCTCAGATTACTGTTACATTAAATCATATCGAAGGAGGGTTTCCTCCGAGATCTGCCAAAAAGCAGGCAGCTGTATTTAAGGATCATTCAACAATTCCAGATTAAGGCATCTGCTGATAGTTTTAAGAAATAGCAACACATCCTGATGCTGCTGTTTATATTGTGACTATGGAGCAGGTGAAACTCAAGTTAAATCTTCATAATAGCTGTTGTGTGCCAGCACAGATAGGCTAGGCCGCCTGAACTCTTTCTCTTCTGTATTTTTGTTTACAGGGTTGAACATGTGCAGAGATTCTGCGGGTTGGCTGACAGAACTTCGACGGGAGAAATCTCAGAGAAACTCTGGTCGGGTTTTCATGGAGGGAGGAAGTGGATTCATTTAAGGCTGGCACGATGGCACAGTGGTTAAC
Source organism: Carcharhinus amblyrhynchos (assembly GCF_965287045.1). NCBI lineage: Eukaryota > Metazoa > Chordata > Chondrichthyes > Carcharhiniformes > Carcharhinidae > Carcharhinus > Carcharhinus amblyrhynchos. The sequence continues at coordinate 14,741,603 of NC_137339.1, forward strand.
ATTGCTGCCTCACAGCGCCGGGGACCCGGGTTGGATTCCCGGCTTGGGTCACTGTCTGCGTGGAGTTTGCATGTTCTCCCCGTGTCTCCATGGGTTTCCTCCGGGTGCTCTGGTTTCCTCCCACAGTTGAAAGATGTACAGGCGGATTGGCCATGCTAAATTGCCCTTTAGTGTCAAGCGGACCATAAGAGAAAATGGGGTTATGGGGATCGGGGCTGGGTGGGATTGTGGTCGGTACAGACTCGATGGGCCAAGTGGCCTCCTTCTGCACTGTAGGGATTCTACGATCTCTGGTTTGTGAACCCACCCCGGGATCTGATTGGCATTTTCACTGAAGGTAATCTAAATGGGGAGGGCGGTATTGACTTCATCAAATTAGCCAGGCAGATTGTGAGATTGAACCCAGAATGGGTTAGAGAAATGTTTTTAAAATTCAACTGCTCACAGAGAAGACTTCCATCAAAATATCTACTTAATGGACAGTCACATTGAAACCTATCCAGTTCTGCCCACCCTGTTCCTTGTTGGTTGGAACTGTTTACCTTTACACACTCTCAGTGGCTGCCCATCCCTGAAAATCTATCTCGGAACATTTGACGGCAAACTCTTAAACTCATTAAATACATAAATGCAGCAAGTGACATCGTTTGCCTGCCCTCCTGAAATTCGGCAGGTTCAGGGGCGAAAGCGGCAGACTGGCACGGAAGCCATCAACGCCACTTTTTATTTGGTTGCCTGTTTCCATGCCGACCTGATTCGGCATGCAAAAACCCAGTCCTGTGTCTCTATATGCGATGATGGATGATGCGTGGATCATCCATCATCATAACTGGGAGTTAACTCCCGTGGAAAATACGGGCTCTATTCTAGCTGTGTCAAGTCTGCAATAAATAATAAAACCTAAATCTGATCAGCGTTAAGGACATATTACAACATACCAAACAATGGAAATATGTTACATGTTGAGCTTCAAATTATGGCTAAACCTTACTTTATGTTTCCACTTAATGTTTTAAAGTTTAAAAGTTTATTTATTAGTGTCACAAGTAGGCTTACATTAACACTGCAATGAAGTTACTGTGAAACTCACCTGGTCACCACACTTCAGCATCTGTTCGGGTACATTGAGGGAGAATTTAGCACGGCCAATGCACCTAACCGGCAGGTTTTTCAAACCGTACAATCCCACCCAGGCCCTATCCCCGTAACCTTTACACATTTACTCTAGCTAGACCCCCTGACACTAAGGGGCAATTTGGCACGGCCAATTCATCTAACTCACACATCTTTGGACTGTGGGAGGAAACCGGAGTATCCGGAGGAAACCCACACAGACACGGGGAGAATGTGCAGGCTCCACACAGACAGTGACCCAAGCTGGGAATCGAACCCGGCTCCCTGGCGCTGTGAGGCAGCAGTGTTAACCACTGTGCCACGAGCAATGGTGACTTATTCCAAACATCGCATCATTCTCATTCAGGAAATGCTTCAACTTTCAAGAACAATTGAGCTCATGGAAAAATAACAAGAGGAAAGAATAATTCTGACCCTCTCTGAGTTGAGAATCTAAAGTAAAGTTCCATTTTCCTGTAAAATGTGGAATAACGCGGTATCATTTAGAAAAGCAGGAAAAGCATAATAAAAATATCATCACCTGTCTGGTGCAAATGTCCCATGGGTACTGATGCAATGTACTCCTGGCAGTAAATATTCCATGGTGAATTGTTCTTGAGGTATGAGGTACACTTTGTTCTGCAACATATAACAGGAATTAGCCACAGCTCTGTCCTTGACCCTGTTTTGGTCAAGTAGAATTTGAAATCAGAGTGTTCTATCATTTTACCCCATTAGCCACCAGCCACAGCTATGAATCACTGATGTCCCATCATTGTGGCTACAGAAATCTGTGATCAACTATCAAGGTTTTGGGAGCTTTTTTTTAAAAAAATCATTCACGGGATGTGGCATCACTGGCTGGCCCAGCATTTACTGTCCATCCTTACTTGTCCCTCACCCGAGTGGCTTGCCAGGCCATTTCAGAGTCAACCACATAGCTGTGGCTCTAGAGTCACACGCAGGACTAAACAAGACAGCAGGTTTCCTTCCCTAAAGGACACGAGTGAACCAGATGGGTACTGACGATGATGGTCATCATTAAGATCTTTAACTTCAGGTTAAAGGGCAGACTGTGGCGTAGTGGTATTGTCACTGGACTAGTTTTAGGAGCAACTGTAATATCTGTGGCATGTTAAGAGAGCTTGTACTTTTTTTCCCCTCAAAGAGGACATTCCTAAGACTTCACAAGTCGGCAGGGAGCTCTCATCATCAATCGTACGATTATAAGCAATATTTTCAAATACAATGATAGAATGGAGAACCATTAGGGCACATCAGAGAATAGTTTGATGAAACTCCAACAGGTAGGTTAGCTTCTCATTAGGGAAATTTTTAAGGACCAACTCCACAAATAGAGGGACCTACTGAGGGAGAATTGCAGGGAAGAATTCGCCAGGAAATAGTGTGCCTATGGTACTTGAATTTAGCTCAAATGTATTAAAGCCTGGGGCTGCCAATCCCCTCTGACTGATCTGCGAAATCTCACAACAGAAAGTTGGTGCTGAGAAGATACAATAGGTTTCAACAACGTGCAATACGATTTGGTTTGTACCCTAGCATTGTGTTTGACAACACGTTTCGTCAACACGTGTCACAGAAGAAAAAAAAATGGTTTCTCCCCAATGACACTGTATTCTCCTAAAGATCTAGCAATTCCAGCAAGGGTTTGGTTCCACAGGCACAGGATGCCACCTGACATGTCAGTATACTGCTCTTAAATGAGTCTGAACAATCAACAGCAGGATGTTCAAATACCTAGGTCAAAATTCAACCAGAACCAGGCCTGAATCTACCCATAGGTCAGCAGGAGCTATTGGCCATTTGTTTGATGGGGAGGGGTGGAAGAGAGGTTGGAGGGGAAGGGTAACACTTTCCTGATTGTAACACTCCCTAGCACAAGGACTTTGAGGTCAATGCCCAACTGTGCACTGGTATTAATACTGAACACTGCTGTGTAATTTCCCCATCCCCTAACTGCTTTATAGATGGTAAGTTTTGCCTGTATAGCGCACAAGAAACAATAATTTTCACTGTATCCCAATACATGTGACAACAATAAATCAAATTCAAATCTCAAGCTACTGTGGCTAAATTTTAACCTCGCATTATCAATTCTCCAATTGGTCTTGTAAATGTTTACTGGGCAAGAATTAGCAGATAGGCAACGGCTATATCTGAAACAATACGCAATGTCTTACCAGTAAAATGTTGGCCGAGTCTGCAGTGATCTGCAGCTTAACGTTGGTTGTTAATTCATACACAGCAACGCGGTTCATGGAATCAATTGCAACTCCGTGGCACAGAAAACTGGAATGAAAAACAAAAATTCGCTCAAAGCAAGCTTGTTTCGTTATAAGGAATATACCCCAAAAGCTCTTTACTATTTATGGTGCAGCACTCCATTAGCGTGGCTCATCACTACTCAGATTTGGCTATTAAACCGCACTAAAGAACTTTCCAATTCTTCATCTATTTACTAGGCCACACTGCAGGTGAAAGGTAGGGAAACAAGTGTCACTGAAGTAGCCCAGGGTTCCAGCTGGGTGCTTTCTTTCTACGACACAAAGAAGGAGCTGCATGTGTTGAGGGTCGGGAATGGAGATGGTGGGAAAATGACAAAGATGAACTCAGTTCCCAGCACCTGGGACTTTGATACAAAGAGAAGGCTGGCAGTCAGACTTGGTTTCACGGGCTGAATCATAGAATCCCGACAGTACAGAAGGAGGCCATTTGGCCCATCAAGTCTGTACAGGCCACAATCTCATCCAGACCCTACTCCCATTTACCCTAGCTAATGCCCTTGACATTAGGGTCAATTTCGCATGGCCAATCAGCCTAACCCGCACATCTTTGGACTGTGGGAGGAAACTGGAGCACCCGGAGGAAACCCATGCAGACATGGGGAGAACAAGCAGACTCCGCACAGACACTGACCCGAGGCTGGAATTGAACCCGGGTCCCTGGCACTTTGAACTTGTGTTATTTCTAAAACTGGCCATGCCATTTACACCGCAGGCAGGAATTGCACTGCAAAATGGCTGTGGGAGATGAGGCCACGCTGGTTGGTTCGCCAATACCATCGCCCTGGGGAAGCCCAGTTCAGGGGCATTCTGTCATTATCTAAGTGGTGGGTGGACAATTGAGCTAATTTAGTGGCTAATCAAGTCTGAAATTGATCAGACATAGTTGACCACACTGGGAGAAAACTGCAGCTGAAGAAAAAGATGCAACAGAAGCGCTCATATAAAATGTTGCATCGTTAGAATTGATGCAACAGAGACAGAGAGACTGGGAGAATGGAACAGAGTCCATATAGAAAGCGGGATGAGAGCAAGTGTCGTCAAGGGAGCTGTGTGGGAGTCTGTGGGCTCGTAGTGAATATTAGTTGATACCCTGATAGCTGAAAATGGAGACATGGATGTTAAGGGTCAGAGGTGGACTGACCACATGGAGGTGAGGGAAGAGTGGGAATTGGAAACATAGGGTGGGATTTTCCAGCTACGTTCATCCCAAAACCGGAGAATCCACCCGAGGTCTACGGCCCTTTGCATGGTCCTCCTCCCCCCCCCTCTGCCCGCTACGATTCCTATGGCTGGTGGGATGGGAAAATTATACCCAATGTCAATGAAATTTTCTAGTTTATGGTAAAAGCAGGAGCTGGCACCAATACACTCATCCATGAATTGGAAAGAAAGTGCGGGAGGGAAGGTTTGGAACAAGGAACGTTCCACATATCTCAGAAAAAAGGAGGCTCTGATAAGACCACGCAGGTACCCATGGCAAAAATCTTTTATTTGAAGGAAGCGAGTGAAGTTGAAGGGAAACTTGATCAGTGTGGAAGAGTCAGATGGTGGTGGTTGGGAACTGGTGGGAGTCTCCATCCATGCAAGAAGCAGAGAGCTCTCAGGCCATCCTGGTGGGGCCTGGAGGTGTACGCCGGTGAGGGACAGAGAATTTTGGAAGTGAAATAGAGCATCGGAAAAGCCCCATCATCTCTGAGCTGCCTGGATTGGCCCACTAACTGGCCAATCCAGGCAGAATCCATGTCGAGTGACTGCTCCTGACATTATGGGGGCAAGACTCACATTTGATCACATTGGAGCCCTGACCTGATGCAAAATCCTGCCCCTCATATCACCATCTGCCCCAATTAATCAGCACAATAAAGATTATTCTTCAAAGATTCTGTGCATCCATTATTTTTGACACAGAGAAACTGATATGGATTGCTTCTGGAGCGATTATTACTTATACTTTCCCACACATCTGAAAACATCTCCGCACATCTGGCTGACTGTCAACCCTGTTATCTGTAACTTTCAGTATCGACACAAGTATGTTAGTGTTGACTTTAGAAATAAGTGGTTTGAATTCCAATTACGTTCCATCCAAACTCAAGCCAGATTGTGAAGCCCCGAGAATTGAAAATTAAAACTCTGCAGTGCCAACAAGATTATCAGGACTCTTCTTTCTAAATCTCTTACAGCTTTCACCCTTTCCTTTCCAGTCTCCCAATTAGGATTGCTCAAAAGGATTACACTCACTCACAGCTTAAAGACAGATGAGTTAGCTTTTTCCCACGCTTTGCAGACAATGGGAGATATTAAGATCCAAAAGTCTGCAAAGGGCATCGAATGTCTGTTGCAATAAATGAAGGATTAATGCACTTGAAGACTGCATTATCAGAGAAATTAGCCACACAGTTAGTTGATTGCAAAACTAATGCCATTCATGTCTTCAAACTCGATTACTAGAATTTTCTATTCAGGGACACGAGGGCAATTTAATGCTTTCCACCCAATAGGAACAAGGTAGGCAATCATTAAAAGCACCCAGTCCATGAACCCACTCTAGAACTACTGGTAATCAACCCACAATGATTCCTTCATGTCCTTCTGAGTCAGTGGCAAGGGCCTGGCCAAAGTCAAACAGATCATATTTTTAAAAAGATGCATGTTGGGTCCCAATGATATTATGCATAACTGACTGCCATTTTCACTAAATGGACTAAGCAGGGCCTGGGCAGTACAGTGGTTAGCACTGCTGTCCCACAACGCCAGGGACCCAGGTTCAATTCCGGCCTCAGGTCACTGCCTGTGTGGAGTTTGCACATTCTCTCCGTATCTGACTGGGTTTCCCTCAGGTGCTCCGGTTTCCTCCCACAGTCCATTGGTCATTGGGTTGATTGGCCATGCTAAATTGACCCTATTGTCAGGGGATTAGAATGGTAATATGTGGCGTTATGGGAACAGGGCCTGGGTGGGATTGTGGTCAGTGCAGACTCTATGAGCCGATGTGCTTCCTTCTGCCCTGTAGGGATTTGATGAATTAGTGACAAGGATTACAGCCAGAAGGGACAAGAAAAGGCTAGGTTTTAAATGTCATTTACCATAACCCTGAGAGTCCAGAAGAGGCCCTGCAAAGGAAGGCTTAGGTCTCCTGCACCTTGGACTTCACCACATGGGTGGCACAGTGGCAAGCATTACTGCCTCACAGCACCAGGGACCCAAGTTCAATTCTGGCCTTGGGTGCAGAGTCTGCAGGTTCTCCCCATGTCTGCGTGGGTTTCCTCCGGATGCTTGGTTTCCTCTCACACTCCAAAGATGCACGGGTTATTTTGACTGGCCATGCTAAATTGTCCTTTAGTGTCACGTAGCGTGCAGTGTGAGGGCCTGGGTGGGATTGTGGTCGGTGCAGGCTCTTTTGGCACTGTAGGGATTCTACAATTCTGTTCTGTGATCTCTGGACCAGTGTGTTTTCTCGCTGGCATCGCAAAGAATTGGGCGTGGGTGGAGGCTTCCTATCTGGCCTACATCTGTATCAGTTCCCTGCCAACCTGCAGCGAGGTTACTGGTGGCCAACATCCCACTCGTGGGATTGGTTTCCAAATTTGTTTCCTGCCAATATCCAGCGAGATTACTGATGGTGGCCACCATCAGCACATCCTGCTGAAACCAATCTTTGGGCCTCAGAACAATCCCACCCCCCACCAAGTTCTGTATTGTCTGGGCCAACAGAATTCCAACCAAGGCATCCTGAGAGGAATTGCTTGATAGAGCAGACGCAGCACAGTTTCGTTAAAGGGAAGTCGTGTCTGACAAATTTACTGGAGTTCTATGAGGATGTGTCTAGGGCGGTGGATAGAGGAGAGCCGGTGGATGTGGTCTTTCTTGATTTTCAGGGGGCGTTTGACAAAGTACCTCACAAGAGGTTATTGCAGAAGGTCAGGGGACATGGAGTTGGGGGTAGGGTGTTAGCGTGGATAGAGGATTGGTTGTCAAACAGGAGGCAGAGAGTGGGGGTCAACGGGTGCTATTCGGATTGGCGGATGGTGACTAGTGGAGTGCCCCAGGGGTCGATGCTGGGGCCTCAGCTATTTACCATTTATATAGATGATCTGGAGGAGGGAACCGAGTGTAGGGTGTCGAAATTTGCTGATGACACCAAGATTGGTGGAATGGCAAATTGTGCGGAGGGTGTGGAGAGTCTACAGAAGGATCTAGATAGGCTGGGCGAATGGGCCAGGAAATGGCAAATGGAATTTAATGTTGGCAAGTGTGAGGTGGTCCACTTTGGTAGGAATAATGGTAGGAAGGATTATTACTTACGTGGCGAAAAACTGCAGCAGGCGACGGTGCAGAGGGACCTCGGGGTCCTTGTGCATGAGTCGCAAAAACCCAGCTTGCAGGTGCAGCAGGTGGTCAGGAAGGCTAATGGGATGCTGGACTTCATAGCGAGGGGGATTGAATATAAAAGTAGGGAAGTCTTGCTGCAGCTGTATAGGGCATTGGTGAGGCCGCAGCTGGAGTACTGTGTGCAGTTTTGGGTGCCGTACTTATGCAAGGATATTTTGGCCTTGGAGGGAGTGCAGAGGAGGTTTACTAGGCTGATGCCGGAGTTGAGGGGGTTGAGCTATGAGGAGAGGCTGAATAAACTAGGCTTGTACTCGTTAGAGTTTAGAAGAATGAGGGGAGATATCATTGAGACGTATAAGATGATGAATGGGATGGATAGGACAGAGGTGGAGAGACTCTTCCCGCTCAGAAAGGATAGTAGGACTAGGGGGCACAGCCTCAAGATAAAGGGGGAGCGGTTTAGAACGGAGTTGAGGAGGAACTTCTTCACTCAAAGGGTGGTGAATCTCTGGAATTCTCTGCCCGTTGAAGTGGTGGAGGCTGCCTCGCTAAATATTTTTAAGACGCGGGTTGATGGGTTTTTGATAAGAGAGGGGATTAAGGGTTATGGGGACAGGGCGGGAATGTGGAACTGAGCCACGACAGATCAGCCATGATCTTATTGAATGGCGGGGCAGGCTCGAAGGGCTAGATGGCCTACTCCTGCTCCTATTTCTTATGTTCTTATGTTCTTACCTGTATTTACAATGATTCAGCCTGACGGTGCCTGGTTGGTCTTGACCTCCCAAAGCGTTTACAAGAACGCTGATGTCTTGGCCTGGATCTGTCTCAGTCATGTACTCAATCAGCACCACAAAGGTGCCTGAATACGGAATCCTCATCCCCAGCTGAACATTCACCTGGAAAAATAAGGAATTTGGAAATGATGAGAGGTACTGCAAATTTACTTTCAGAATTACTGAAGGAAACCATCAGTAATACCACAAAGGGAGACTGGAAAGATAGGGGGGAAAAAAAAGTTTCCATTGGCTAGAGGGTTTGTAACCAGGGGGCTGGCTTGGGTACAATACACATTCTGAGAGTTAGTGCAGACTCGATGGGCTGAATGGCCTCTTTCTGCACTGTAGAGATTCTATGGTTCACACATTGTAGATACTGATTAAAGAACCAAAGGGAAATAATGCTTTTTTTTTGATTCTTTAAAAATCAAATGCACTGAGCTGTTATGATCTGAAAAGATGGTGGGAGCAGATTCAGTAATACCTTCCCAAAAGAACTGGATAAATATTTGAAAAGGACTTTGGGGAAATGAGCAGGGGAGGGAATACAATTGGGCACTAAAACTAATACAACCTAATACAATACAACCTAATACATCCAACCAACCTAATACTATTGGGTAGCTCTTCCTAAGAGCTAGCAAAAATATGACAGGCCGAGTGGCCTTTTGTTCTGCTGCATCATTCTCTGAGAATGGGGATTAATGCTTAGCACAGTTAAGTGGCAGGGCTGTGTAAAAAATACATACATAAAACTCACAATTATACAAGCAAAATATCTGAAGTTAGATGAATTTCATCTGGAATGTCCTTGAAGAAAATGCTTTACGCAGTGACTGGTAATGACTTGCAACCCGTTACCCAGGAGCAGTGCTCCGAAAGGTCGTGATTTCAAATAAACTTAATCTGGGGTGTGTTGAGAGACTTCTTAGTGAACTATATCCTGGTGTTGTGTGACCTCTCATGTTGTCCAATCCAGTCCAAAACTGGCCACATCACTGTTGCCCACGAGCATGGAGGGGATCCATGATTTCAAATGGAAATTAGCACTCGAGGAAAACAGATTTGCAGAGCTTCAGCCAGAGAGAGAGGGGGAGTGAGACTGACTGTCCTGCTTCGCAGCGAACTGGCATGGACTTGATGGGCTGAATGCCATAATGACTAAAGCCTACACTTCAAAAAAACACTCCATTGGCTTTGGTTCATCCTGAGATCATGGGGGCATTATGTAAATATAAATCTTTCTTTCATTTAACAGTAAATTCTTTGGACTACACTGACCTAAGGAGGAAAGAATGAATTTGTGTAATTGTCGGATTTGAACAAGTGATGATTTAATTCCACATTTCACTGTCTGCTGTCCACCAGCTGTGCAAACGCAATACTTGTTGATACGTTACGGGAGAGTCAGCCTCTGGGTTCTTGCTGTCTGGAAATGATGGCATCGGATCAGGAAGCCAGCTGATAAAATCTGTGGCTGGATGATGTGGGGAATTGTATCACAGGCTCATACAATCCCTTCAAGTAAGGATGGAAACTGTTCAGTGCGTTCACTCAAGATAATCTTATATCCAAGGTTACGAACAAACACAGCCACCAGCAAATCACACCTCCAAATGTCACTGTGCAAAAATCTTAGTTAGTTTAATGAACCAATATGGGGAAATAAGAAGTGAGGAGTTAAAATGTGATTTATTAATATTAGATATTCAAATGATGCCGTGACATGTTAGCAGATGAATGCTACAATTTATGGAAGTGGTAACTGGTTTATTAACTCGGTAAAATCTCTGTTGAAATAGCGGAGGAAGAATTTCAGATGTATACGTCAGAGCCTGTTCACAAACACCCCGTCATTTCAGTGTCTCACAAACCTGCTCAGCATTGAGGACAATCATTGACGGGTGTCTCGAAGTGGGTTGCACCACCTGGCACTGGCTGTGGAGGTAGTTTTCATAGGCACACATGCCTTCTGAAGCCTGAATCGAGGGGAAGCTGTCCAGGGATAGGTGTCTGTACAGCAAACAGCTGAGGAAAAATACATACGCTGCATCAGCTCATCACGATTCAGTCATCTTTTCAAACCCAATCGTACAATAGAATGTCACACAAAAGCAGAAAATGCTGGATAAACTCAGCAGGTCTGGCAGCATCTGTGGAGAGAAACAGAGGCTGCGATTCTCCCAAAAAAGTTCCAAGTGTCAAATTCACGGGAAAACTTGTATAAATCACACTGGTTTTTTCAGTGCAACTTCAGACAAGAATTTCCCACACTCTATGCAATCGGGAATATTGTTAAAAGCTCAGGAGGATGGAGCCTATTCATGTCGGAGGCTGACAGAGACGGGCCCCTGCGCAAAAATTAGCACGGCAGCATGGGAGAATCACCCCAGAGTTACTGTTTTGGATTAATATGTTTCTTCTATAGAATTGTTCTAGAGAAGGATCATTTGGACCCAAAACATTAACTGTGTTCCCCTCTCCACAGATGCTGCCAGACCTCCTGAGTTTATCCAGCATTTTCTGTTTTTATTTCACATTTCCAGCATCTGCAGAATTTTACTTTTATTACATTACATTTTATTACATTACTACATTCGGCCCATCTAGTCAACACTGAGCACAGTCCCATTCAAGGCCCTATCCCCATAACCCCATGCATTTACCCCAGGTAATCCCCTGACACTAAGGGACAAATTGCATAGCCAATTCACCTAACCTGCACATCTTTGGATTGTGGGAGGAAACCAGAGCACCCGGAGGAAACCCACGCAGACACGGGGAGAATGTGCAGACTCCGCACAGACAGTGACCCAAGCCGGGAATTGAACCCAGGTCCCTGGTGCTGTGAGGCAGCAGTGCTAACCACTGTGCCATCATGCCGGATCACCAATTCGCTGACAGACAAACTTTTCCATTTTGTGTCAACACACTGAATAAACACCGGGGTCAAAATTTTGAATAAGTATTTGAACAAACATTTCTTTTTTGGCAGAAGGAATCTCAAAGAACAAAGAACAACACAGCATGGGAAACAGGCCCTTCGGCCCAACGAGCCCACGCCGCCATTTTAACATTATGAGTGCCCTCCTCTACCAATGACCTTTGTCTACGCCTATTGGGGAAGATTGAGGGAAGACTAATTTAGGGACAATTTGTTACACCAATCAGCCTAAGAGCACGGGTGGGAGGAAACCGGAGCACCCAGAGAAAACCCATGCAATCACGGGGAGAATGTGCAAACTCCCGCAGACACTGGCCCAAATCCATGTATCTGCACAGCAAACAGCGATAGTCACTGAGCTGTCATCTCAAACTTAAATTGCACATGCCATGATGCCTGCAATGTTTCTCTGAACAACAGTGCTAGAAGATGGTTCTGTTTGAAGTATGGTTATATAGTGGCTATGCTACTAGACTAGCAGAGGCTTAAACCAATGATTTGGAGATGAGAATTCAAATCTCACTACAGCAACTTGGAATTTAAATTCTATTAAGTAATCTGGAATATTAAGGCAGTGGTGAGTATGAAACTACTATTGTCAGCAACAGTGAGTTCTAAACTTTTATACTGAGCCACAGATTTTCAATGAACTGACAAGTGAGGGAGTAAAGTCAGATTGTGAAACCCAAGCCTGCTTAATAATCTTTTCTTTTAGTATTCCATAATGCTGGACACTTGGGATTGAATGTATACACCATGCCGTAGACAAAAGCATATCAACCAGATCAGAAATGGCGTCAGAAGATTTCACACAAAAGGAGAGTAATTAAATGTTGTTCAACCATCATTCTTCTTGTCATACTAACTTCTGAGTGCTGTCCTGAGGGTTGGTTGTATAGGTGCAGGGTTCAGTCACTTTGAGCTGAAGAATTGGTGCTTCGTAGTAAGCACTGGGTAGCAGCACAAGGTAATCCTGCAAAGATAAAACAAATGTGAGCCTCTGTACAAAAGTAAATGTTGTATCGCTGTATTTGGTCCTACCTCGCTTAATAAAAATTATATATCTTTGAATAATTATGTCTTCATTTTCCAAACTCCATCCCCAGCAAAGCTTCCACCTCTGACAATCTTGGATGAGACAAGTCCATCTGTTGCAGTTTACCTTTTATCATTCTCTTCAATGTTCCTGCAGAACAGACTGAACATCATCTCCAAAGATTAACAAACAATCCCATGTAGGTTGGTAATTCTCCTCTCCTTTAGTCTTAAGGGCCTCCCTAAGGCTCCCTGCAAACCAAAGCCAGCTTTCAAGTTCTGCCAAACCTGTTGGGTGAACTCCCGAAGAATATTCCCAGTCACTCTGCCAAAGCCTAATGTAAATGAAGACAGCCTCAAAGCTAACCAGCCGTTTTCTCCACCACCACCCACATGGGATTAAGGATACATCTCACATGGGGTAGCAACCCATGGGAAGCAAACTCTGCCTCAAATTTGTGGCCTCCCCTGTACAATTTGGCCTCAGTGATATCTTCTCCCAACCCAGATGTTTTGGTGGTTTCTTCATGTTAGTAAAAGTAACTTTGAAAATGTTGTCTGTACTTTCCCTTCAATTAAAAAGAAGTGTCGTCAGAGAGACCTTTGCATGAAGTTAGGAAGTTTTCAAGCCAGTTCTGCTCACTTGGTTAATAAGAAAGATACAATTGTCAAATTGCTACTTGGTTAATCCTGATTTTCTCTAATTGCCTCTGTCTCCAGACTGACATCCCAGACAGACAAAGAAGCCAATCCTTGCAAGTCTCTTGACTGCAGGCATCAGCTGGATGTCTTTTTCCCTGTTCTCACAACCAAGGCAGGAATGGAATCTGCAATTGACACAACTAACATTTCCTTTATGAGGTTGGAGAAAATCTTAAATGTTATTTATTAATGGAAGCCAGCTCTTTATATAGAGAAAATTCTCCCCATCCCCACCGCCAGCTTTAGGAGAATTGTAAACACCGAGAAGGAGCAGCAAAACAGTTCCAATTGCAATTATTTAATTTTATTATTTGCACTCCAAAATCTCCAACGAGTAGATTTTGAATGACATTCCCTACCAGTGCTGTGTATGAACTTAACAGCAAATTCTGATTGTACAAGTGAGCTGTTAACTGGAGCAATAAGCAATTACTTCCAGGAATATACAGTACTTCCAGTATAACTTCCAGTTATATTTAGTAAATGGCAGAACCTTTAAGAGTATTGATAGGCAAAGAGATCTGGGTGTACAGGTACTGAAAGTGGCAATACCAGTGGGGAACGTAGTCAAGAAGGGACATGGCATGCTTGCCTTCATCGGCCAAGGTAGTGAGTTTAAAAATTGGCAAGTCATATTGCAGCTTTATAGAACCTTAGTTAGGCCACACTTAGAATATAGTGTTCAATTCTGGTCGCCATGCTACCAGAAGAATGTGGAGGCTTTGGAGAGGGTACAGAAAAGACTTAGCAGGATGTTGCCTGGTACAGAGGGCATTAGCTATGAGGAGTGGTTGGAGTAACTTGGTTTGTTCTCACTGGAGCAACGGAGGTTGATAGAAGTCTACTAGATTATAAGAGGCATGGACAGAGTGGATAGTCAGAAGCTTTGGAAGAGTCAATTACTAGGGGGCACAGGTTTAAGGTGCGAGGGGCAAGGTTTAAAGGAGATGTACGTGGCAGATTTTTTTTACACAGAGAGTAGTGGGTGCTTGGAACTCGTTGCCTGGAGAAATAGTGGAAGCGGATACAGTAGTGACTTTTAAGGGGAATCTTGACAAGTGCATGAATAGGATGGGAATAGAGGGACATGGTCCCCAGAAGGGTAGGGGGTTTTCGTTAAGTCAGGCAGTATGGGTAGTGCAGGCTTGGAGGGCCAAAGGGTCTGTCCCTGTCATTTTCTTTGTTCTTGAAAGAATCAAAGGAGTGATGGGGGAAAATTTTGGAAACGAATATTTACTATTACCAACCTCAAAGCAAATAATTAATAAAAAACATGAGGTTTTAACAGCTCAGATCTAAATGTAGCTCTGTGGGTTTGGCAGAAGGCAACACACCACCACCCAAGGCTGGAGGAGAATCTGCAGCAAATACCATGTGACAGTAATAACATTTTTAAATAGAATTCCTAGTTTCGGAGCTGCGTCTGAACTGCCCTATAAGGGAAGCAAGCTGACAAGTCTTGCCATTTGAGGGGAGGAAGAGTTTTAAGTACCATCTCTTAGTCAATCAACTGAGAGTCTTCATTTGATGCCCCTATGGATTTATCTGATGGCCAAATCATGATACTCTCCTAACCAAGGATATGGACGTTACAGGAATCAACACTTCTTTTAGTTTATTTATCAGTGTCGCAAGTAGGTTTACAATAACACTGCAATGAAGTTACTGTGAAAATCCCCGTTCGGATACACTGAGGGAGAATTTAGCGTGACCAATCCACCTAACCAGCACGTCTTTCAGACTGCGGGAGGAAACCCACACAGACATGGGGACAAAGTGCAAACTCCACACAGACAGTGACCCAAGCCAGGAACTGAACTTGGGTCCCTGGTGCTGTGAGGTAGCAATGCTCACCACTGTGTCACCCAGTAAACCACTGAGAATAGAAGAGAAATCATGAAAGTGTCTTTTTAATTAAAATATTGTCTCTGGGTGGCTAGGATTTTCTCGTGCACAAGTTGGGCCTTCATGCACTCAGTTTTCAAACCCCTAAACTGTTTCCTGTGCCTCTACAAGTACACCACCATATTGGTACAGATAGCTTTTGTAGCATTCATGCTATTCGGTTGTAGCCAGTGTGAGGCACTTTGCAAATCAGAGCTTTGAACAGACAGCAGAGAGGGCACCTTAGGCTCTGGATTGCTCTCGACAACCAGGTCAACTTGTAGCCTGTACCCACACTGAAGTCCTTCTAAGGAATTGCAGGAAGCCCCAACAGAAATTTAAGTTTTTCTTTCCATGCTTACCTCAAATGGGGCCAGGAGTTGTAGAAATCCACTACTGTTGCCAACTCACATTAGCCTCCCCCCCTCCTTTCATCTACCCTAGCCGAAGCCTCTTTCTCTTTGATGTTATCTCCCTGCCCAACAGCACTTGTAATAACAGCTCAACACTTGGCTGTGGGAGCAGAACATTAGTTATGACAATTATTCTACACAAAAATTGTTTTTTAAAACAATACGCACGTGGTCTTGTCATGAATTTTCAGTATTTTTCTTTGTTATCCCAAGTTTTGATCCTTGCTAATTTGTATAGTAAAGAAATCCCTTAAAACATAATCTCAAACCTCGGATCAAGGCCAAATTCTTCCTTGCACGTTCCTGACCTGCACAACTACCCCCTCCACTCCCACCTTCACAAATTAGTAAGGATTGAGTTGGATGTACTGCAGGATAACAACAATACCTTCAACCATTGAGAAAGGAAATTTGGCATGTCAGCCACGACTCTCACCAACTTTTACAGATGCACCATAGAAAGCATTCTTTCTGGTCGTATCAACCTTGGTATGGTTCCTGCTCTGCCCAAGACCGCAAGGAATTACAAAAGGTCGTGAATGTAGCCCAATCCATCATGCAAAACAGTCTCCCATCCATTGACTCTGTCTACACTTTCCATTACCTTGATAAAGCTGCCAGCGTAATTAAGGAGCCACGTATCCTGGACATTCTCTCTTCCTTCGGGAAGAAGATAAAAAGTCTGAGATCGTGTACCAACCGACTCAAGAACAGCTTCTTCCCTGCTGCTGTCAGACTTTTGAATGGACTTACCTTGCGTTAAGTTGATCTTTCTTTGCACCCTAGCTCTGACTGTAACACTACATTCTGCACTCTCTCATTTCCTTCTCTATGAACAATTTGTTTTGTCTGTATAATGTGTAAGAAACAATATTTTTTACTGTATGTTAATACATGGGACAGTAATAAATCAAAAAAATCTAAAGTGCATAGTATACTGCTAACTACCACAACCATCGCTCAAGTTAACATTTGTTCTGCCCCAAAGAAACCCAACAGTACACCACACTGCATTTCGCTCTTGCCCACATACAGCCCAGCACAAATGGTTCTTACCAGGAGGATATCCTCTGCTTCGATGACCACAGACCATGCACCAGGGTTGAGTACAAATGGTTCCACAAATGTATTCTGAGGCACAGTGACAAAGTTTGGCTCTGAGCTGGGGGCAAAAATGATCTGCTTTGTCTGCTCTGAACCTGGGCACCAAGACACAAAGTAAAACGTTACTTCTCCATTTAAATACAAGACCATGTATACGATGAATACCAGTGGGACAAGGGTGGAATAATGACTTCATAAAACAAAAGATTTTGATGTAACGATGGGGGCTTTTCCAGATTCCCAATGAATCTCTCTATTGAATCACACAGCTCCTGAGCTTAACAAGGACGATATAAATGAAATCTGGTTGGTGTGAAAGGTGTGAAAACTCGTGGAGTTTCCAAGACGTCTTGTAGGATACATTGTGTAGCAACAAAGTTGGCCATTCACTTTAATTCCTTCAATGTCCTTCAACCAGTCTATTCACAAGACAGCCATGGATAAGGGAGGCCACTTGGGCCATCATAATTCATCCATCTGCATTGGCTACAGATTTTCACCCTTACTATCCATCTGAAAGTTTTTTGTAGCTGTTGCTCAATTTCTCTGTGAAAATAACTTCCTCATATCAGTTCAACATTGGTCTTTTACTGCAGCCCTGTTACCTACGGGTAAAGTGGGCAAAGCTCAGTGGTAGAGACAGCATTTGACTGCGGATCACCAAGCCCCCAGTTCGTATCCTGGTGCCCCCTTTAGTAGTTGGTTGCCATGTTTTGTGGGGAATCGGTTAGCCCGACTGCGTGGATTCAATTCCACAGAATCCCTAAAGTCCAGAGAGAAGCCATTCGGCCCATCGAGTCTGCACAGACCGCAATCCCACCCAGGCCCTATTCCCGTAACCTCTCATATTTACCCTACTAATCCCCCTGACACTGTGGTTAATTTAGCATGGCCAATCAACCTAACCTGCACATCTTTGAACTGGTTTAAGGTGCAGGCTAACTTCATGAAACACCTTGGAGTTTCTGGCCTGGGTCTTAACAAAGGGTACAGATGATAGAGATGCTGGCAAGGATTATTAAGGGTGAAGAATGGGAGGCCAGCATTCTGTTCATTCATTACACTGTTGTAAGGAAATTGCAAATCAATGTCAAAGCTACATTTTTCTCCACAGTCTAAAAGTTTTCACCAAGAGTAGCTAATTACAGACTGATTTTAAAATCAAACACATTGACCACCCAGCACCAGGTTCCATTCTAAATCTAAGCTGAACAACTTTCAGTGGGGATAATTCCCTCAGCTACTCTGGACCCAGGGAGTCTAGCTGAAAATGGGCCTGTGAACTTGAGTGAGAACTTAGGAGAAACCTGGCTGGACCCAAACTGCATGTTTGACCACTTCTCTCTCCTCCCCCACCTCCCCCCACCAACTGCACCCCCTACCAAATGGCCCCATTCTGATGTCAATTTAGGCTCAAATTTCCTGCCAATTGCATCAGAATAGGCTCGAGTGTAAAAATGGGTGGCAAAGAGTGTAAATTATTGGGTCCCAAGGGAATCACCAAACTCTTTCTTTATATACTCTTTCTTTAACAATAAAGATTAAAGTTTTAACTCATTTAACCATCCGCTGCACATTAGCCAATGCATGTTTCAGACCATGCACCCAAAGAAATCTTTCAATCTGTACAATACTTATACTGAGACCATGAAAATGCATTCAAAGAAACGTAAAATATATTGCAGGTTGCAGTAAGGATCAATTCAGTAACAAATGTCCAGAAAATTGTAGCGAAACATCAGAAAGCAGCTCCTTTCCCTGCTGCCCCTGAAAATCTGGCACTCATCCAAGCCTCTGAGCAAGCAAATTGCAGGGAACTCACATCCAAGGCTCTCTAATATTAATATGGTCAAGGTTACACTTGTGACCCAGGAAGATAGAGACAGATTCCTGGGATGAAGAGGGTTAAGGCAGAGCAGTTCGGCTTATAATCACTGGAGTTCAGAAGAATGAGAGGAGATCTAACTGAAACATCTAAAATTCTGAGGGGGCTTGACAGAAATAATAGGGGATTTACCACCTGTTTTCAGGGGGCAGGAATGGCAAGGAGGGCACAGAATGGCTTTTACAGCATTCACGCCAGTAGGGGAGGCATTGACATTGTGGTATTATTACTGGACTAGTAATCCAGTGACCTCAGACAAGATCCAGAGACTCGGGTTCAAATCCCACTAAGGCAAATGGCAAAATTAGAATTCAATATAAAAAAAAGTCTGGTGATGACTATGAAATCCTTGTTGTTTGTTGCAATAAACCCATCTGGTTCACTAATGTCCTTTAGGGAAGGAAATCTGCCACCCTCACCTGGTCTGACCTACATGTGACTCCAGACGCACAGCAAACTGGTTGACTCTTAAATACCCTGTGAAAGATGGGCAATAAATGCTGGCTCAGCCAGTGATGCCCACATCCATTGATCAAATAAATAAAAGGATTTTCCTTCTCGATCGCCCCTGCCCCCAAGCAGTGACATAATGGGTTCCCACCATGCAGTGTCATGTACCTCACTGTAATACATTTAAGTCTAATCAATGGCCCTCCCCGCTGTAGCATTCCTCCAAGTAAGAAACTCCCCGCAACATAACGTTGTGCCAGTGGGGTCAAAAAAGGGGAAACTGAGGAATAAAAATTGCTTGGGGCACATAGGCTAAGTACGCACCACCTTCCCCTGGCCTGGGGTTGGGGGAGAGAAGAGTCTCATGCCTGGGCAATACCAGTGGACAGTTCTGGGAAGAAGTTTCGTGGGGGAGGAAAAAGATTCCATAGTGGGTGGGGATGCAGAATTTGTGCTCATGATCCAGGAGTCTCGAGGCCAAGACTGGATTAAATCAGGAGAGCCATTGAGATATCTATATTAAAAAAATACAAAGTTTCTGCTGTCAAGAAATTCTTTACCACCAGTTAACAGCGCAGCTTTATTCTAATTTTTTAATCTTGGAGCAACAAAGAGGAAAATTCATTACAATCTCCATAGGCTACCACACCTTAGTATCTGACTAGAAATTGCTAAGCATGTGATATGGAACATTTATAATAATATAATGCTGGAGGTAAAAATCTGAGCAGGTTTTTTTATGATAAAGCTAACAGAAAGGGAGACTCTCCATTGTGACACTCAGATTATTGTTGGAAATGGAGTTTGAGAGTGCTGGTACCTCAGCGGCAACACCTTTTCAATCCCAATGTGAAACTCCGTAATTAAACACCTTAAAAAGCAATTGTTGAAAACCGTACAGTTGGGATTTCTGCTTGCAATACTTCATTTTCTGAAATTCAGTGCATTTTGGACAAGTCCATTAAAGGTACCTGTAACGGCCAAACTGGCAACGCAAGTGGAAGGAGAAGGAAAACCTGGAGAAAGAAGGGAGGATCCAATATCAGCTCCTTGGGTTCCTGAAGATATTGGGATAGGATCAGCCATGATCTTATTGAATGGCGGGGCAGGCTCGAAGGGCTAGATGGCCTACTCCTGCTCCTATTTCTTATGTTCTTATGTTCTTATGAATATCCAGTACTAAGATGGGGCGAGAACCATAGAAAGTCCAGCAGCTGATGCTGTGAGTTTGAGGTTAGGGGATCCAACAGCTGCAACACCTGCACAGGCAAAGAGCCCACTACTTCCTAATAACCCAACAATTCTCAGCTTTGTCCGGCTTTGCTAACTGTGCTGACTTTGAGCAACGGGAGCAGTTTCGCTGCACCGTACTGATGCACTCACTTTAACTATCAACTCAGAGAGGCCAGGGCACATGGGGCTGAAACCTTACCTGGTCTTTGTCCCTGATAAGCTGTGACTTTGCCAAACACAGTGGCAGATCCTGTATTAATATACCTCAAGATGAAACGAAACAAATAAAGCTCCGAATCCGTCACATGCACCGTTATTTTGACTCTATTCTGTAAAAATGAAAAGGAATTTGACAATGGCACATAGGTGCGACTAGGACCATAATTAGCAAAGGAGATTTGATCACCACCATAGAATCGATGCAAAGTCTCCCTTGACTTGAAAGAATTCCACCTGCAAAGCGTGTTAGCCTCGTTCACACCTACAAGCAATGCCAACTATACACTAGAACAAATCATTAGACTTGCAGAAAGGGGTGAATAATTAAGCAAAAGACAGTTAATGTAAATAGAGGTCTAAAAGCCACTTACAGTTCCCACAATCAAGACTTATTTCGCTGACCATGACCATTCCTTTCACATCAGTGGATCCGCGGTTCACATAGCGGAAGACTATGCGAAACAGGTCAGGGGAAGTCACATTGACAGTCACAACTACCTTAGGCTGGGGGAAAGAGAAGGGGATGGGAGGCATGATACTTAATTCCACCACCTCAGCAAGCAACATCCTACAAGCTAGCAGCCCAGCTATACAAAGTGTGCATATTATACATGTTCAAAAAAGCAAAATTCAATCCCAACTCTGGGTCCATGTCAGATATGATATGACCACCAAATCAGGTTAATTTAACACATTTTAAAATAAACACGAATGGTTCACAGTAATGTATTTGATACTTGTCGAAAGCAATCATAACATTCGTCCTCAAAACCTTTATTTACAGCAAATCTTTAATAATATCAATATTTAAATATTACGAGATAGCAACATTAATCTTTCATTCAAGTGATATTTCAGAATGTGACATGTAGACAAAGACATATATTATCATCTTTAACCTCCTTCCCAACGTTTATCCTGCATATAGAATCATAGAAGAATCATAGAACCCTACAGTGCAGAAAGAGATATTTTACCCACTAATTCCTCTAACCTATGCATCGCAGGACAATAAGGGCAATTTTAGTATGGCCAATCAACTTAAACCACACATCTTTGGACTGTGGGAGGAAACCGGAGCACCCGGAGGAAACCCACGCAAACACGAGGAGAAACCCACGCAAGCACGTTTAAAGTTTATTTATTAGTGGCACAAGTAGGCTTACATTAACATTGCAACCAAGTCACTGTGAAAATCCCCTAGTCGCCACGCTCCGCCGCCCGTTCGGGTACACTGAGCGAGAATTTAGCATGGCCAATGCACCTAACCAGCACACCTTTCGGACTTCAGGAGGAAACCGGAGCACCCGGAGGAAACCCACGCAGACACGGGGAGAACATGCAGACTTCACACAGACAGTAACCCAAGCCGGGAATTGAATGCGGGTCCCTAGTGCTGTGAGGCAGCAGTGCGAACCACTGTGCCGCTGTGTTGCCTGAATAACGCTATAAAGAGTAAAGCAGGTCACCATAAGTAGGAGAATTAGGACAGTTCTGGCAAACAAGGTTAGAACTAATGGCTGAATTAACACAAAAGATGTTTTGTCTCTTTAACTTGCAGCAAGTATTTGATCAGTTGAGTTTAAGCTGATTTTGGTGAGGTATATCGATGCTGAGGTTTAATATCTGTCTTCCATCTGCCTGTGCAGCAACAGCATCAAGCATTCCTTCACCATTATGTCACAGAGGAATTTCAAAATTTGATTTACAGTTACTCATGGATCATTCCCATCCAGAGTCACCATCTTTTGATACAAATCTCTCCGTGTCCAATGTGTGGAGCGCTGAAAAGATGTGGGGGAAAACCCGTATAATTGTTTACACCCACGCAATGGCCCAGCCTGGAACGATAATCTTTCTCAGCGAGTCGTCTGAGCGACAAAACCTAGAAGACGGGGCCTGGTGAAAAATTTCCAAGGATCCCAATCAACAGCGGCAACTGACCAACGAGGCCAAAGCTTTGCGCGAAGTGGACTTCCTCACTTACCTGAATTGGAGACATCTGTGCGTATCCCCTCCAGCTAAAGTTTTCAAACTCAAGTGGATCAAAGCCAAAACGAACGGCCCTCCCTTCAGGGGTCACACCTTCCTCAATCTCAAACCCCAGGTGATGCAGGTCAGGGAAGTAATGATCAGGCTTTGCTCTGAAAACAGAAATCATGGAAAATTATCCGCGCTGAAACCCGTCACGGATGCAGTTCAGCAACTTCGACTTGAGACAAGGGAACATTGATATTGGATCACAGAATTTGCCTACTTTTAGCTATTTGCTTCTACTTTTTCTCATTGTTGGGCCTACTTCCCACAGCATCAGTCTACACGGTAAGTGGGAAAATAAACTTCAAAAGATTTAAGGATGAATTAATAGAAAGAACTCAGCGATGAGAAGATACATAGGCTGGGATTTTACCACCTCGCCCACCTGAGGCTCGTAAAATCCTGCCCGAGGCCAACAGAGAATGTTGTTCTGTGCGCCTCGCCCACCCCGATTCTGGGGCAGACGTGCTGCTAAAATTCTGGCTGTAAAATCAAGTTAGCCTCCAATTTTCCACTTGGAGGGACAGAAGGCCCAACTATATGGAAAAGGAAGTCATTAAAAAATTTTAAAAGACAATGATCGCAGTTTAGAATATCCCAAAACTAGGGGACTGCAAGCAGTTATAATTTTAAGGATAAAATTATAAGGGCAGTTGTATTTCTTTCAGCTTTGGAGCGGCACAGTGGCACAACGGTTCGCACTGCTGCCTCACAGCGCCAGGGACCCAGACTCAATTCCAGCCTCGGGTGACTAGCTGTGCGAAGTCTGCACATTCTCCCTGTGTCTGCGTAGGTTTCCTCCCACAGTCCAACGATGTGCGGGTGAGGTTGATTGGCCATGCTAAATTGCTCCTTAGTGTCCCAAGATGTGTAGGTTAGGGGGGTTACCAGGGTAAATATGTGAGGTTATGGGGATAGGGGCTGGGTGGGATTGTTGTCGGTATGGGCTCGATGACCTCCTTCTACACTACAGAAATTCTACGCGCAGGTTATATGGATTAGCCATGGTAAATATGTAGGGTTACAGGGCCTGGATAAGATGCTCAGCTGGAGAGTTGCTGCAGACTTGATGGACTGAAGGGCCTCTTCTGCACTGTAGGAAATCAATGATTCAATGACAAAAATCAAGATCTTTAACATTATAATGGGTTTGACGGTTGTGAAAAGCACTATATAGAAGTGCAAGGCTTTCTAATTCTTGTATTGGATGGAAACCGAGAAACAGAAATCAGAAAGCATTTCTTCAAATCTGAAGATCTGAAACTATAGGTGGAATTGAATGTTCAGGGTGGATCTGGAACACCAGTGGCAACCCCGTTATGGCTATGTCCTGGAGGCTGGATAGGCCGTAATCCCAATCAGGCACCTACCTGGTCAGCGTTGGAATTCCCAGCTCCTGTGAAAGGAATTCTCACCCAGGAATCCTATTGGAGGGCAGACGTCCTGCCTCCAAGTACTGCTAGCCAATCGGAAGATGGAAGCTTTCTCGTACCAGCAACACTGATTAAATACCAGAGTCGGTAGGTCAGAAGCCCTTAAAGGGGCCATTGCACAGTAATCAACGGTGACTGTTAACAACAATTGGCAGAATAATTCTTGAAGGAACGAGGCTTAATGCCTCAAATGAGGGGTAAAGTAGAAAATAAGGATAGCTTGTGGTAGCAGAGCGAGAGAACAAAAACTCAGATTTGGAAAAAGTAAATACCTCATTGATAACATGTACATTTTGTGGAGGTAGAGCACCATATTTCCAAGGTGCAGGTGTAGTTAAAGCTTCTTTATGGCTTTGTCCATTCACAGACCCAATGACCATTAGAAGAAACTATCATACATAGCATCCTACCACAGTACATCATGATTACTGATGCAAGTCCCATTTAAAACATACATCCAATAATTTATGACTGAAAACTTGGATTGCGATTAAATAGCAAAGGGAGATTGCTCAACAGAAACAAGGGCACAGAAGCTCTGGGTTCAGTTCTTACTTGTTGCATGTGCGTCCCTCCACGTTCTGTCTGCACTGACAACTTCCAGATCGATCAGCACACATCAAGCTACCCACTGAACCTCCAATGTCACACTGGCAGCCTGCAGGTGCAAAAAAGAATAAGGATGTTTGTAAAGCTTGAACTTGAGATATGTCCCAACGAGCATGCTGCTTTATTGAACGTTTGATAACCCCCAGATCGTTTTAAGTCTACCTGTTCCAACAATAACTGTTACAAGTTGACTGAGTTTTAGCCCTGATCTCTTTACCTTCCCAGGTGGATCCAATACAACACACAATGAGGACTGTCACAAACTGTATTCCAGTGAGGGTTGATCACATTCGGGTGTTAGGGAGTTGGCAACACCTGCAGGGAAAGTCCTAAGCAAATGTGTCACACTCAACTGGATTTCCGGAGCTTTGGACTATTATTCAGTTAAAGCAAACCATTAAACTCAAGACATGTTTGAAGTTTATTTATTAATGTCACAAGTTACGCTGCAATGAAAGTAATGTGAAAAGTCCCCTGGTCGCCTTACTCAGGCACCTGTTTGGGCACACTAAGGGAGAATTTAGCATAGCCAATGCATCTATCCAGCACGTCTTTGGACTGTGGGAGGAAACCGGAGCACCCAGAGCAAACCCAAGCAGACACGGGGAGAGCGTACAGACGTCGCACAGACAGTGACCCAATTCGGGAATTTGGGCACACGTCTCTCCCAAAGAGAAAAGCGAAATAGGCTCCGTTTGGGCCTAGTTGAGCAAAGTGCACAGCTGCCTAACTTGCTCAACAAGGGGAGGTAAACTGGCCCAGCTTTACACTGGTGAGAGTGTATTTCCCAATTCAACCAGGGTGAAAAATAAAGTAAATTTTTTTTATTTATTAGTCACAAGTAAGACTAACTGCAATGAAGTTACTGTGAAATTCTCCTGGTTGCCACACTCTGGCGTCTGTTCGGGTCAATACACCTAACCAGCACATTTTTGGACTGTGGGAGGAAACCCTCGCAGACATGGGGAGAACGTGCAAACTCCACACAGACAGTGACCCAAGCTGGGAATCAAACCTGGGTCCCTGGCACTGTGAGGCAGCAATGCTAACCACTGTGCCACCCACAGAAAAATAAAGCTTCAGTGGATCCAGAGTGGTTTTCCCACTTATTATTTGGAAGATTTCCTGAGGCTGTTAAGAGAAGAGTGAGGAAATGCTTCCCCGGAGACTTGCCTGACCCACTGAAGGGAATGGGACACAAGGTACAGCAATTTAACATTGTCAGCTGCCCCGCGCTGTCTGTTCCATCAACACAGGCTTTCTTTAATCCTTTTATCTGTCAGGTAATAACTCACTTTGAAATCCAAACAAACCAGTCCCAGCTGCTGCCAGAGTTTATTTAGACTTTTACTACAAGAGCTTCAGGAAGTTAACAGAAACCACAGGCGAGAGACCCCTAATCTGATTTAACCCAAAAAAAGCAAAAAAGGTCATACACCTCAGACCCCGGCTTGCATTTCCTGGTGTTGTATAGATGGAAAGAAAAGCAGTCAAGCTGGGCAATAGGGAACTTACCTTGACAGCCAAAATAGTTCCGGTCATCAAGGTTATAGTATCCTGCTTTACAAGTTGTGCAATGGTGAGTGCAGACATTAGGCTTACAGAAACATTGGCCATCATCCTACAAAGCAAAGAAGCAGGGACCGTCTTAATTAAAACCTTCGCATACTTTGGCGAGCAATAAGTTACCTAGGTTCGAGTCCTGAGGACCCCAACCAATTTCTTTAGGAGTTCACTTATATGGAAAGAATTGTAGCTGTACTGCACATTTCTACTTTGACTAACCTGCAGACACTCTGCAACGCCATTTAATGTCCCTTCGGTATGACACTGACAACCTGAAAAGAAAGGTATATACATTCACACGCATCATTCTGCAAAAACACATTAAATCAAGACGTACGTTAGATTCTGCACTCTAAAATTTAATTAATTCAGGCGGTAAAAACAAATCGACAACATTGAAAAGAGTTAAATGTGGGACGGAGTGATTTCTTACTGGTACAGCCCCATGGGTTTTCCATTGAAAGATTCCAGTAAAGAGGCTTGCACTTATCGCAGGCGGAACCTTCGACATTTGTCCGACATTGGCAAGAGTCCTGGTTGGAAAAGATGCACAAATATCGTGGGTCGCTTATGCCACGTGCGCTGCCTACCAGTCAAATTCTGATCCGGGTACGTCAAATGTAAACCTTTTTCATAGCTTGCAGCATTTTTGTCCTTACCCTGCCTCACAGGAAACATTGGATTAACTTCACACGACACCAAAATTCCAAATTTCCATAATGGAACTGCTTCAATGACAGTGAGGCCCAACTTTTTAAGTCAAAGCGGATTACATAGCCTAAGCATCGACCAAATCTGAAATTATTTCGGCATCTCTGGGGTGTGGGGGTGGCGGGGGAGAGAATTCTAAATAATGGTTCTGCTTTCATTTCCCCAGCATTTATATTAGCTATCAAACTAGGTCGTAGATGGACACACCTGTGACATGTTGGAAATGCTGTCATGGTGATTCCCAGGAGAATGGGAAAATTTGGGAGAATGTACCTGACAACAAGTAACAGTTTCTACGCAAGGGGCAAGATTGCAATTGGTTATTGGTGGGATTCTCTGATAAACAAGTGGCAGGGAGACCAATGTTTGGGCCTAACTGGCCTTTAAGGGGCAGAAAACAGGACTGGCGTCCAGTTCACTGTGTCTTTGAAGTATAACATTGAATGTCAATCATCAGGAAATCTGGATATAGTTGTTAGTGTTTACATGCAGCAACAAAACTTTTTTTTAAACATGCAAGCCTTATGGTGGTTAGCACTGCTGCCTCACTGCACCAATTTTGGCCTTGGGTGACTGTGTGGAGTTTGCATTTTCTCTCTGTGTCAGCATGGGTTTTCTCCGGGTGCTCCAGTTTCCTCCCACAATCCAAAGATGTGCAACTTAGGTGGATTGGCCATGCTAAATTGCCCCTTAGTGTACCAAGATGTGTAGATTAGGGAAATTAGTGGGGTAAATAGGTGAGTTTGTGGGGATAGGGCTATTGGAGTGTCAGTGCAGACTCAATGGGCTGAATGGCCTTCTTCCGCATTGTAGAAATTCTATGATTCTTTATTACCAGGGCAGAGGTTAGTGGGCAATACTATGCTCCTTGTAGTATACATAAATGATCTGGAGGAAAATGTGGGTGGTCTGATTGATAAATTTGCGGATGATACAAAGATTGGCGGAGTTGCTGATAGTGCTGGGATTGTTAGAGAATACAACAGGATATAGATAGATTGGAGATTAAGGCACAGAAATGGCAGATGGAGTTTAACCCGGACAAATGTGAGGTGACACATTTTGAGGATCAAATTCAGATGTGAATTATGTTATAAATGGCAGAGCCCTCAGGAACATTAACATGCGGAGGGATCTGGGTGTGCAGATCCACAGTTCCCTAAAAGTGGCATCACAGGTGACCAAGGTGATTAAGAAGATATATGGCATGCTTGCCTTCATCAGCCGGGCATTGAGTACAAGAGTTGGGAAATCACGTTGCAACTACATAAAACCTTAAGTCAGGTCACATTTGGAGTAGTATGTGCAGTTCTGCTCACCACACTACCAGAAAGAAGTAGAAGCTTTGACCAGAATACAAACAAGGTTCACCAGGATGCTGCTTGGTCTGGAGGGTGTTGGCTATGAGGAGAGGTAGAATAAACTAGGATCGTTCGCACTGGAAAGATGGAGGCTGAGGGGAAACTGATAGAGGTCTACAAAATGATGAGAGGCATAGACAGAGCAGATAGTCAGAGGCATTTTCCAAGGGCAGGCGTCAATTACAAGGGGGCACAAGTTCAAGGTGAGAAGGGGAAAATTTAAGGGAAATGTGCGGGGCAAGTTTTTCACACAGAGAATGGTGAGTACCTGCAATGCGCCACCAGAGGAAGCAGGCACATTTAAGGGGCATCTGGATGGGTACATGAATATGGAGAGAATAGAGGGATATGGACTGAGTAAATTTAGGAGGGCTGAAGGGCCTGTTCCTATGCTGTACTTTTCTTTGTTCTTTGTATGCAGCAGTAATAAACCCTTGAGGCCTCTTACGATCAATCTCTATCCCAATTAATGGCAGGATCCTTGGCAGATACCAGAAAGCCTGGCACAATCATGTAAATTGCAGATAATATTTCTTCCTGACTCTAACGAACAGTAAACTAGCCCTGAAGGGCCGAGCTATCAAACACACAAAGCTCATTTTCATGGTTTCTGGAAATCAAAAATTAAATTAGCTTTCAAAGCAACTTAAGACTTTATTCTCCTTGTGCACTGTACAACCAAACGTGTACACAAACTTCAAAGCAAGTTATTCACAATTTTAAAGTTTATTTATTAATGTCACAAGTAGGCTTACATTAACACTGCAATGAAATGACTGCAAGAAGCCCCTAGTCATCACACTCCTGCAACATTTCGGGTACACTGAGGGAGAACTTAGCATGACAGTGCACCTAACCAGCACATCTTTTAGACTATAGGAGGTAATCGGAGAATACCCATGCAGACATGGGGAGAATGTGCAAACTCCACACATACAGTGACCCAAGCCGGGAATCGAACCCCGGGTCCCTGGCAGTGTGGGGCTGCAGTGTTAACCCACTGTGCCATCATGCTGCATGGGAGGAATTTTCAGTGACATTGCAAGTGCAAAAGTTGTAAAAGCACTCAAACAAGATGCGTTTACATTTGCAAAGTCAGAGAAAATCTTTCCCTGCCCTAACAAAACCATTAATATCCAGCAAGCAGAGAAAACCTCCACTTCTTCCCACCACTTCAGTTAAATTTCTGACCATTCTAGCAATGCTTTTTAAAAACCAGGACATAATTCAACAGATAACAAATGCATATTACTTACAAGGTCAGAGGAGACAGATGTTGAGCCTGCTGGGTCACAGGAAGCCACTGTTGGTAAAGTTTAGAGAAAACAGCGTGAAGGCATGAAAATCCACCAATGTACCACCACCTTTGTCTACTTAGTAACAACATTTGCACTTCATTAGATAGGAACCAGTTAGAGATGGTGCTCAATACTTTATAAATGCAAGGTCCTTGTTTTCTATGTTAATTAATTGTGAAGTACAAAAGATCCATCTATGTTTTCTTATTCTGTCAAGGGATGTGAGTGTCTACCTCTAAATTTCCCACGAGAAGGTGGTGCTGAGCTGCCTTCTTGAACCGCTGCAGTCCACATGATGTAGGTACACCCACAGTGCTGCTAGGGATGGAGCTCCTCCCCTCCTCTCCCCACCACCGCACCCCAGCCCCCTCCCGCAACCCCCCCCCCCACGCATACAGACACACACACACACAGACACAGACACACACACACACTAAAGAAGCCCTGTCCATCATGCAAACCAGTCTGTCATCCATTGACTCCGTCTACACTTCCTGCTGCCTCGGGGAAAAGCAGCCAGCATAATTAAGGAACCCACACACCCCGGACATTCTCTCTTCCACCTTCTTCCATTGGGAAAAAGATACAAAAGTCTGACGTCTCGCACCAAGCGACTCAAGAACAGCTTCGTCCCTGCTGCCATTACATTTTTGAATGGACCAACCTCATACTAAGTTGATCTTTCTCTCCACCCTAACTATGACTGTAATGCTACATTCTGTCCCCTCTCCTTTCCTTCTTTACGAATGGTATGCTTTGTCAGTATAGCGCGCAAGAAACACTTTTCACTGTGTACTAATGCAAGTGACAATAATAAATCAAATCAAATTCCTGGATGAATGATGGGCAGCAAGATTTGCTGAGGTTTCTCGTGGCCTTCCATGGTAGGAAACACTGCCCCATCCCTGCCTCCGCAATGGGACTTGGTCCCAGATGGGAGAATTGCTCCCACTGAATTGTGTGACGGAAAGCTAATAAACCCCTTACCCCGACAATTAGGGAATCCATAAGCTCCTTCGACGCACATGTCACAATGCAGCCCTGTCACATATGGACGACAGCTGCAACTCCCTGTTTCTTGGTCACAGGAGTTAATATACGAGCCTTCCAAGGTACACCGACAAGCTGCAACAAATAATCAATTAGTCAATGATCGGAATTATTTCTATTCCAAATTGTTCGCAACTCTGAACAAAACCCTGATACCTATAACCGAACAAATTAGCTGAAAGTTACGACGCAACCTCAGCAAATTAATCCAGGTTGAGCATTGTGGACTCTATCCTATTTACAAAATACCCTTTCAATATTACACAATGTGGAATCCAGTGCTGGGAAGGTGGTGAGCAAGTGCATCAGGAAGAAAACCACCTGAAAGCAGAATTGAAAACACATTTTGAAATATGCACTCTGTAACGACTTTAATCAGGCAATTGAGTGGTTAGAATATGAACTCCCTGATTAAGGGCCTCCTTTTAGGGGGCTGCCGTCTTTGAATTGTCCCCAGGTTAATTTGATTTTGTTTATTTGGTTAGACACTAAAAGACGGCCAAATTGATGGCCGAATCTTGTTTTGTATTTAACCAGGAGTGTCAGTTCCTCTGGGACTCCGAGTGTAGGCTGCTGACTGAAAGCACTCTGTGTGCTGTTGTCAGACTTGTAAATAAAGGGGTTTTGGTGAAGGGACTTCTGCCTTCGAGGACTTATTACACATTCACAATCAGCCAATATAAGGAACACTTAAAATAAGAATTTAAAAAAAGCACATGTAGTTGTCATCCAGAAACGAAGCAAGCATTTTTCTGCCGTCAAGGAATATAACTGCAGAATTCCCTGGTTATTTCAACTACGGTTGGAATTGGAATAATATCATTCTGGAGCTGGGTAACCAAATGGGAGTACGTTCCTAAGATTTTTAACTTGTGTTGTCGTAACTATATCACTCAAACTTGTCCCTGAATTCTTTTGTGATTCCCATTGGTGAGGGTGTCCAGAGTCTGGGGGTCACAGTCTGAGGATACATGTTGGACCATTTAGGATAGAGATGAGGAGACATATCTTCACCCAAAGAGTGGTGAGCCTGTGGAATTCATTACCATAGGAAGTAGTTGATGCCAAAACATTCAATGTATTCAAGAGGTGGCTAGATATAGCACTTGGGGCAAACGGGATCATTGATTATGGGGAGAAAGCAGGATTAGGCTATTGAGTTGGACGATCAGCCATGAGCGCGAAGAATGGCAGAGCAGCAACAGGCTATGAGATCCTTCCTATCTGTTTGCTGAGGCTGCTTCGAATCTCTCTCTTACCTGAACTGCTGGCTTCATGGCCTTCCAATCTGGATGGCCTCGTATTGGTGGTCCTCCAATTTGAAGAGCAGGCCCCCAGCTTTAATTGGATGAGGAGCCTGCCCAAGGCCACAAATAAATTTGGACAAAAATCACTGCTGGGTGACTATTTCCCACACAGTGTGGGTTTGTGACCCCCATTTGGGTCCAGATGTTAGGGTATTGACAACAAAGGACAAACTCTTGCCCCATATTTAAAACAGTGACGGTCTTGAAATTAAAGAGACACACAGGATGGGATTTTACAGCCTTGCTCATCCCAAAACCGTAAAATCCCACCCGAGATTAACCAATTTTTTCATTACCCGCCTCTCGCCGGCTTCGTTTCCCGAGGCTGGTGTGGTGGTAAAATTCCGGCCACAGTATTGTGAGAGCAAAATAAAGGAAAGAGTTTACAAAGCATTTGTTGGTTGCATCTGAGTTTTTCAAAAAATGAACATGTGCCAATACTTGTCACACAGAAGCTCTGCAGTATTTACCACACTCTACTAACTACACCTAAAATACCATTCTGAGTTTTTCATTTCCTGAACTGGGAATTTGGAAGTTCTGCCTGTGAGCTGACAGATCTGGTTCACCCGGCACGAGCCGAACAATATTCAGTAAGTTCCTCACGTGTGCAGCTGGGGTATCCGTAGAAACCTGGTGCACACTGGTTGCACGTGGGGCCTGAGTAGCTGGGATGACACTGGCACTGGCCCGTAGACCCACAGAGATTGTCCACTGATCCGCGATCATCGCAGGAACAAGCTAGAAAAAAGACGGCAAAGCAGTCTGAAGTCACTCAAGGTGCAGCAGACAGATGCAACTTGGAAAAATACTGTGTAACATTGGCGGCACTGGTACCCTCCTCCTGTGATGGGGACAGTTGTGAGTTGGTAGTTGCATTGAGGATCTACTATTGCTCAAAGTTTATTTATTAGTCACAAGTAGGCTTACATTAACACTGCAATGAAGTTATTGTGAAAATCCCCTAGTCGCCACACTCCGGCGCCTTTTCGGGTACACGGAGGGAGAATTTAACACAGCCAATGCACCTAACCAGCACGTCTTTTGGATTGTGGGAGGAAACCAGAGCACCCTGAGGAAACACACACGGACATGGGGAGAACACGGACTCTGCGTAGACAGTGACCCAAGCCGGGAATCAAACCTGGGTTCCTGGCGCTGTGAGACAGCAGTTATATCCACTGTGCCACCCTACTGGTACATGATTGGTAGGGTGGTCTACTTGCTAGTGCCTATCAGTCCTTTTCCAGTATACTCCAAGCCCATGGAAGCTGTGCCGTTTTGTCTGATTTTCTATAATTCCCACTCACTCGAAGTGATTCCCATGATAGAATTTATCATGCTCCTGCTTTCCACTCCTTTTTTAGATTGTTAAACATCTGAGACTGGCCCCAAACCATCATGAATGCACCTCCTTCCTGCTTAACCTGAGTGAGTTGGGAGTCGGGTTTCTAACCTGTTCTGAAGATGCAGATCAATAACTCTGGCCTTGATCTCCAGACAAACAGAATACAAGAGGGTAGAAATCATGACTCAGTTCCAAAAAGCTTGGGCTAGACCATATCTGGAGCTTATAGTGCAACCATACCTTCAGGAGGATATATTGACATTGTAGGGAGTGTGGTGTCGGTTTCCCAGAATAATGCTTAGACTGCAGGGGTTAAGCTACAAGGAGGATTGTGCTCCCTGGAATTTAGAAGGTTAATGGGCGATTTGATCAACATTTCAAGACATTAAGGGGAACCAATAGGATGGATAGGGAGAAACTATTCTTGCTGGTTTGAGAACAGTCTAAAAATTAGAGCCAGTGCCTTCCAGAAGTCAAATGACAAAACATTTCTTCACCCAAAGGATGGGAAAATGCTTGGAACTCTATTTCCCAGCCGTTGAATCAGGATCAGTTGTTAAATTGACTAATCTCAATTAAAATGATCTTAAATAAAATCGAGGGAAAAGGATTTGGGTCACAGATCAGTCATTTTTACAGGTTCAATCGTTTTTACAGGTTCAACAATCTACATTGCCAACTTGTGCTCCTATGTTCCAAATTTAAATATGTTAATGAGATTGTGCAAACAGGGTATTTTTTATACATTTGTGGGACATGGGTGTCACTGGCTGGCCAGCATTTATTGCCCATCCCTTCTTGCCCTTGCAGGGCAGTTGAGAGTCAACCACATTGCTGTGGCTCTGGACTCAGGTGTAGGCCAGACCTGGTAAGGGCAGCAGATTCCCTTCCCTAAAGGGCAGTAGTGAAACGGATGGGTTTTTCCAACAAATCGACAACGATTTCATGGTCGTCAGTAGATTCTTAATTCCAGATCATTTTTATTGAATTCAGCTTCCACCATCTGCCATTGCGGAATTCGAACCTGGGCCTCGAGAACATTAGTTGAGTTTCTGGATTAAGTCTAGTGATAAACCACGACGCCATCGTCTCTCCATCTCAAGGGTCATGAAATGCAGGGAGGAAGAAAATACCAGATCGAGCAGGCATATGCGTTTTTATTGATACTTGTGGGCCCTCAGCAGCCTCCCCCGCTGCCAGCTTGCTGTGCCTGGGCTACCTCACACCATTGTGATCCACTGCCCCTTGTGCTGATTCCACTCCACCTCCCCCCCCATCTTTCTCTGTGTCAAACCCCAATTCCAATCCCACTGCTCTTAGATCTTACTCTCCCCCCACCCCTCTCCATTGTGACCTCACACTGTGGGCCTCCCTGTCAGGCAGCCTCTCAGAGAAACAATACTGAAAGTATTATTTTCATGGGGCGGCACGATGGCACAGTGGTTAACACCGCTGCCTCACAGTGCCAGGGACCCGGGTTCAATTCCTGGCCTGGGTCACTGTCTGTGTGGAGTTTGCATGTTCTCCCTGCGCCTGCGAAGGTTTCCTTTGAGTGCTCTGGTTTCCTCCCACAGTCCAAAGATGTGTGAGTTATGTTGGTTGGTATGCTAAATTGCCCCTTAGTGTCAGGAGGACTAGCTAGGGTAAATGTATGGGGTTATGGAGATAGGGGCTGGGTGGGATTGTGGTCGGTGCAGACTTGATGGGCTGAATGGCCTTCTTCTGCACTGTAGGATTCAATGATTAAATATATTAAATTCAGGAGGACTTCCACATTTCTCTTTACTTTTGGGCGTTCTGCTTGCTACCAGCCCTCCCCATGAATATCGGTTAATTTAATACTATGCCAAGATCACTTGGCTGAAGAATGCTAACCGTGGCAACGAGGGTAGGAATGGAAGCCAACAGCGCATTGGTCACAGCGCGCCCCGTCGAATTCTGCCTTGCACAGGCACCGTCCAGAATGATTGCAAACCTCAGGCAAGCTGCCGGCAATGCTGCAACTACACACTGCAAGAGGGAGGGGAGAAAAAAAAGATACATTACACTTTGAACATGCTTCTCTTTGGAGCTTTAGCTGCTTTGTCTGTTTTCTATCTAACATCGGCAACCTGGCAATTCAGTACAAGAGGGACTCCACCACATATTTCTCAGCAGCCAGTTTTAGGCCCAAAGTCTTCTCCAGAAGTAACTTTAAATCGAGCTGATGCATTGAGCTTTCTAATTAAGTGTGTGTTCACAAAGTAAGAGAACAGACTTCAAAAGAAGGAAAAAGTGGTCTTTACATAACATTTGGCTGCTACATGTCTTGGGGAGTATTTGAAGAGGTTCACAAACAATACATTACTTTGAAGTACCGTTGTTATGTAAGCAAACACAATGGACAGAAAGTTGAAGATTGAAAACACTTTCGGCAGAGAAGGGAGGGAGAGGTTCTCCAAAGTATCAGGTTTTGATTTGATTTATTATTGTCACGTACAATGAAAAGTATTGTTTCTTATGCACTGTACAGATGCAACATGCTCTTCATAAAGAGAAGGAAAGAAGAGAGTATGGCATGTAGTGTTACAGTCATAGCTAGGGTGTAGAGAAAGAATTAATTTAGTGCTATCTGATATAGCTTCCCAATCATCTGTTTAAACGGCCAACGTTGTTGAAGAGAACAAAAAACAAACCTACTGCATTTCAAGTATGAATTAAACAAATCTGATTCTGGCCACCTTTGGTGTTGGCTGCATGGTTTGTGGTTAACCAGTGTTCCTGTTTTCAGAGATACTGAACAACAATACCTCTATCTGTTGAGCAGAGCTCCGTTCAGAGTTCTAGCGATTGATAACACATAGTGATCTTAACTCCTCCACTGTTGCTAAATTATCAGGCTGTTTATTCAACGCGCAATGCTAAACGAGCAGAAATTTCCTCCAATTAAACACCAGGAAGATTAAAGCCATTGCTTTTGGTCCCCACACTTCAATCTTCACTCCCTAGCTACTGACTCTATCCCTTTCCCTGGCAACAGTCTGAGATTAAGCCAGTCTGTCTGCAATCGTGGTGTCACCTTTGATTCCAGGATGAGCTTCCAACCTCATACTTGTGCTAAGATTGCCCTTTTCCGCCTCTGTATCATTGCTCAACTCAGCTTATGGTGCTGCTGAAAGTCTCATCAATGTTTTCATCTCTACAGTACAGAAGGAGGCCATTCGGCCCATCAAGTCTGTACCTACCACAATCCCACCCAGGCCCTATTCCCTAACCTCACACATTTATCCTGCTAATCCCCTGACATTAGGGTCAATTTAGCATGGCCAATCAACCTAACCTGCTCACCTTTGGAGTGTGGGAGGAAATCGGAGTACCCAGAGGAAACCCTTGCAGACACGGGGAGAATGTGCAAACTCCACACAGACAGTAACCCGAGGCCGGAATCGAATCCGGGTCTCTGGTGCTGTGAGGCAGCAGTGCTAACCACTGTGCCACCATGTCATCCATCGTTGCCTCTATCCAATGCATGCCCTTCTGGTTACCGACATTCTAACCTATTTAAATGTGAGGATATTCAAAAGTCTGCAGCCCATTTCTTAATTCACAGTCATTCCCATTCCCCTCTCAACCCAGAGCTCACTGAGGGGCTTGCACTGGCTCCTGGTTAAGGAACATCACAGGTCTAATATCTTCATCCCCATTTTCAAATCCTTCCGGGGCTTTGCCCTCTGTAATAACAGAATGATTTTCATTTTTTATAAGCCATATGTATCTAGTTAATAAACTATAGGAGCAGATTTATTGACTGAAGGAAAAACTTAGATTCATCTCCTTCAATCCCCACAACTCTCCAGGATAATTTGCGCTCATGCAATTCTGGCTTTTCAAAATTCCTGTGTCTTCAGTTATCTAGGCCTCAGGCTCTGAAGTTCTTGTTGCCTCTTTAACTCACTTTCCTACTTTAAAGCACTTCTTAAAATCTACCCCTTTGCCCAAGATTTTGATTGTCTGATCTAACATTTCCTTACATGGCTTGGTGTCATTCTGCACCTTATAATACTCCTGTGAAACATCCTGAGACGTTTCATTATGTTAAAAATGCTGTCTAAATAGATATGTGTCGTTGTTGTTGAATAATTATCAGGCAATGATATGCCAGCAGTGACAGAAGTAGAACTTCGAGTGACAGCAAGCAGTGAAGGGCTAGGGCTAAAATGAATGGCTAGTTTCTTTCTCCAATATGGTGATGCTGGCACTGGACTGGGGTGGGCACAGTAAGGAATCTCACAACACCAGGTTAAAGTCCAACAGGTTACTTGGAATCATGAGTTTTCGGAGCGCTGATCCTTCATCAGGTGAGTTTCCACTCCGGAGGCAGACACAATGGGATGAATGCAAAAGGGAAAATGTCGGAAAATCTCAGCAAGTCTGGCAGCATCTGTGAGGAGAGAAAAGAGCTGGCGTTTCGAGTCCAGATGACCCTTTGTCAAAACTAATTTTGTTTCGAGTCCAGATCACCCTTTGTCAAAGCTAAAAGGCACAGAAGGTGGGAGATGTTTGTATTGTAGGGTGAAGGAATGAAAGATGAGTCAGTCATAAAAACAAGGGGAAAGGCTGCTAATGGCAGTCCACGGAGAGAATGGAAGGTGTGAATAGTCAAATGGCAGAGAAACTGAAATCAGAGGGTAAGCTGTGACAGATGAAGATGTGGGGAGGCATGGGGGAGAGATGGGTGGGAGAGAGGTAAAATGGAGGAAAAAGAAAGGGGAAAAGGGAAGCAAAAGGGGAGAAAAGGTAAGAAAAGGGGGATAAAATAGGGGGAAGGAGTGGGGAGGGGTGAAGAAAAATAAAGAAAGACAATAAAGAAATAAAAGTAGAGAATAGCAGTTAACAATTAACCAAAAAGGGGTCGAAGTGAGGTAGAGCTAATCATCTGAAGTTGTCGAATTTGATGTTGAGACTGGAAGGCTGTAATGTGCCTAACAACATGCACTAAGTTGATCTTTCTCCGCACCCTAGCTATGACTGTAAAACTACATTCTACACTCAGTCATTTCCTTCTCTATGAATGGTATGCTTTGTCTGTATAGCGTGCAAGAAACAATACTTTTCACTGTATGTTAATATATATGACAATAATAAATCAAATTAAAATCAAATCAAATCAATGGGGTGAATAGCCTCTTTCTTCACCATTACCTTTTTATGGTTTTGTGGCTACCTGCTGCCCTTTAAGCATCAGAAGAAGGGTGGCAATGGTGGTGATGGGCTTTGAGGAGCAGACGAGAGAAAGCAAGCAGAACTATGTGGGGAAAGGGATAGTGTGCAGGAATGTAGAGTTCATTTTACATAGAGAACTCCCTTCGGTCATTGAATGGCAAACTACAACTCAAGAACCCTCGCTGGATTATGAAGTGGCTCCTAATTTCCTTAGTGTTTGGGGGGAGTCTAGTAGACTTTATATAGTCCACACAGGACCCCTTGATTGTATTTTAAGCCTCGGACATCTGCGTTAGTTTCTGACACCCAACGCGGGATAAGAATTTCAGCAATCACACTCTGAGCAAACTCCTCAAAAATAATTCATTGGTTGAGAAGTTCCTTGGGATTGTTCAAAAACGTGAATCTGAGTTCTTTCGATCAACAAATCCGCACCTATAGCTCATTAACGATAGATACATGGTTTATAAAATTGAAAGTCACTCAATTATTAATTCTTTTCAGAAAATATTTAACTAGTACACCCTGTGATTTTCCACTGGGTGTGTTAAAATGATAATTTTCTTGCATATTCTTTTGCAGACAGTAATATATATTTATAGCTTTGCTTAATCTCAGTCTAGCAAAAAAAAGGCTTATTTTAAAGTTCAGCATTTGAAGAGAATTTTAGATAGTTTTACTTCATTGTATTTCCTGTATTCTTCCACCTGCACAGAACAGTACAAGTCGGAAACCTAAGCACCGACTCACGTTGGCAGAGAGGGTAGTTAAAGTAGCCTGGGGCACACTGGTCGCAGTAGAAACCCTCAAATCCTTGACGACAAAAGCATTGTCCAGTCTCTTCGTTGCAGCTCCCGCCAGTAACGCCTGGGCCCAAACAGCGACATGCTACAATCATAAAACAATGATAAGTTCAGCAAAATTAACTGTCATAAAACTTAACTGTCATAAAACAGAGAACTTCAAAAACCCCGCCGATAACTGCTTGAAAATGCTGGGTGTCAAAGCTATCACCATTTTGTTGTCTATGGGCCAGGTGTAGGCTCTGGGTGAACTATATTACCTCCAGTGATGTTGAAATGGGCCATGACTTAAGATACTCATCTTTGCTTGAGGTGGAGCTGCCGGTGATGGACTGGGGTGGGCACATTGAAAAGTCTCACAACACCAGGTTAAAGTCCAACAGGTTTATCTGGAATCACGAGCTTTCGGAGCGCTGTCCTGACGTTTTTAACCTCGTGTTGTGAGACTTCTTACTGTGCCCACTCCCCAACTATCTCTGTAACTTCCTCTAGCACTACAACCTTCTGCCATCTCTGCCCTCCTCCAAGGCTAGCTTCTTGCACATTCCCTACTTCTTTTAAATTGCAATTGGTGGCTGTGCCTTCAGCTGCCTCGACCATAAGCTCTGCAATTCCCAAGCTAAAGCTCTCCACCCTCCTCACCTTTTAGATGCTCCTTCAAAACCAACTCTGACCAAACCACAGCTCCCACATCCTCATTATGGCTCAATGTCAAATTTTATTTGACAATGTACCTGTGGAGTCCTTTGAAATATTTTAGAACCATGAAAATGATTCAGCACAGAAGGAGGCCATTCGGCCCATTGAGTCTGCACCGTCCACAATTCCACTCAGGCCTTATCCTCGTAACCCTACTTACTGACACTACCAACTCCCTGGCATTAAAGGGCAATTTAGCACGGCCAATCCACCTAACCTGCACATCTTTGGAGTGTGGGAGGAAACTGGAGCACCTGGAGGAAACCCATGCAGAGAGGGGGCGAACGTGCAAACTCCACACAGTCATCCAAGGCCGGGAATTGAACCCAGGTTCTGGCGCCGTGAGGCAGCAGTGTTAACTACTCTGCCACCATGCAGCTGGTGGAGGGGGTAATTGGCCCATCTTGTCCAAGCTACGTTTCAGACATAAGGGCAGGATTTTCCAGCCATGCTTGCCCCAAAACCAGAAAATCCCACCTGAAGTCAATGGAACTCTGCATGGTCCCCTCCCGACCCCCGCCTGCTACAATTCCCATGGCAGATTGGATGGGAAAACTCCCCCCTAAAGAATGCAAGGTGTCACCATAAGTTTGAGAGTAGACTGTGGTGATTGTCCCTTTAAGGGACAGGACAATACAAAGCTACTTCTGTTTTCTTTTTCACTGACATGCAAGGTTAACCAGCCCCCCACGACTTCCCATTTTAAGAGAGAATTCCCCAAGATCCCAGGCACAGATCAGAGTGAGATGCTGAGTGGCAGCTTAGCGCAAGATAAAGCTCCCCTTCTGAGCGGGAGGGTAACTTACGCTGGCAGTTTGCTCCGAAGTGACGAGGCATGCACTGATTACAGAAGCGGCCGGTGAAGTTCGGCTTGCAGTTGCAGCGGCCCGTGTTCAGATCTGGCTGGCAGTCATTGTTCTGGGTTCCCGCTGCACTGCAGTCACAGTCTAAGGTGAAGAGAGACAGCAGTAACGGCCGAGTGAGCAGAATGAGAAACAACCAAAAATCCCCACCTCACTCCTCTTCACAGAATCATCATTCAGTCTGGTTTTACACCCATTCTTACGCATTCACATGTGCACGGCCCAATTTCCTTTCATTTTTCAATAGAATTAGAATTCATTAGAAGCCAAAAGTAACATTGGATTGAACTACTGCCCTGAAGAAAATCTTTCCTTAAAATAAAGTCAGGTTCCCCACAATATGGGACATTATTGCTCAGTGTACTATCAAGATGTACAGACTTGTAGTTGTATACTTCTAACGTGCTCATAGTACACCGGCCATTTTGCCTAACAAGTACAAGCCAGTGTTCATGCTTCCCGGGGCGGCACGGTGGTTAGCACTGCTGCCTCACAGCGCCAGGGACCCTGGTTCAATTCCGGCCTCAGCTCGCTGCCTGTGTGGAGTTTGCACATTCTCCCCGCGTCTGTGTGGGTTTCCTTCGGGTACTCCGGTTTCCTCCTACACTCCAAAGCTATACGGGTTAGGTTGACAGGTCATGCTCAATTGACCCGAGTGTCAGGGGATTAGCAGAGAAACATGTGAGGTTATGGGGATAGGGTCTGGGTGGGGTTGTGGTCAGTGCAGGCTCGAAGGGGCAAATGGCCTCCTTCTGCACTGTAGGGATTCTATGATTCACTCAAGCTCCGCCCTCCCCCCACAAATGATTTAATGTGGCCCCATCAATATATGATTCCATTCCCTTCTCCCTCATGTTTTGAAACTTGTTTCCCTTTAACGGCCATTCATCTCAGTTACTCCTAGATATCCTAATTACATTCTGGGTAAGTCTCCTGAACTCCTTATTGGATTTATGAGTGACTACCCTCTTTCCCCATAAGGCCCCTAGATCTGGTATCGCCTGCAAGTGAAAGTCTAATCTCTTTGTCCATCCTTGCTTTTTTTAATGACCTCTCCTCAGCGTTCTCCCAGATTCAACTCTCAACTTGGGCAATTACTCAATTTCAGCCAAAGAAACACTGAGCTCTTCAATTAGCCGCATCACTCATAGAGTTATACAGTGCAGGAGGCCATTTGGCCCATCGAGTTTTCACTGACCACAATCCCACCCAGGCCCTATCACCATAGCTCCATGCACTTATCCTAGCTAGCCCCCCTGGCACTAAGGGGAAATTTACCATGGCCAATTCACCTAACCCGCACATCTTTGGATTGAGAGGGGAAACCGGAGCACCCAGAGGAAACCCACGCAGACACGGGGAGAATGTGCAAACTGCACAAGTGACCCAAGCCGGGACATCAAACTCGAGTCCCTAGCGCTGTGAGGCAGCAGTGCTAACCACTGTGCCACCATGCCATTCTTTGGTTGGGGAGACAACATTAGCTTGGGTCCTACTTCAGTAGACAATTAAGCAAACCATGCTATAAAGAGCACGAGTTTGTAAAAATATATTAGCAAGAACAGGTTTGGACTATGTTGTGGTGACCAGTAATACTGCAATCATCTAGTCAATGTTGAGGTCCTCACATGAAGAATGATTGCTTGGCTGAGGTACTGCCAACGTCCCTGAAGGATCAGGAGAGGAGAAAATGGAAGAAAAATCATCTATTTTTCCATTCAAGTTGGAAATCCATAACTAAAATTGGTGAATACTGGTTAAAAAAAATCTTGGAAAATTTCATGTACTGAGATTACAACTTGAGTTATTCAGTTACCAGAATACACAGGGATGGAATTGTGGAATAAAGAATAAACACCAGCAGAATTCCAAACCCCCACATATTAAAAACTGAACGTGACTTACTAAGTAATTGTAAACCATTTGATCTCCTTGCCTATCAACCCTTGATCAGCAAACACAATGTACAGTAAACAAAAAATGCCATTGCGACTTTTAAGGTTAGGTTGACACTTGCTGCAATTATGTAAGAAAATTTCAAGAATTCCTCAATTTCTGCCCACACGGTACAGAGGTATCAGTACTCTGAAGTCAAGCAATCTCGACTGCATTGCACTTAGTGCCAGTGAGAACTGATTTAAAGGTGTACACCTCCGCACTTCTTTCTCCGACTGAGCACACAGCTACACACACACACACACACACACAGACACACACACAGCCACACACACACACACACACACACACACACACACACACACACACACCACCCCACACATGCACACAGCCCCACACACGCACACACATACAGCAGCCCCACACAACAGAGTGCCCCACACACACACAAACAGCCCGCCGCAACTCCCCCCCCCCGACCCACCCACAAACACACACACAGCCCCACACACATTAAAGCATCGAGAACCCATTTTTATTCATGGTGTGACAATATATTAGGACACACAGGTAGACAACTTGGTTTAATTAAGAACTTGAGAGCACCTATAAGTAGGAGATGGCTGGGACACTCGTGGCGGGGTGAGGGACTCTCCCAACACGCTGCACTAATCTTTTAGCGTGGCAGGCTGGGAGAATTGTGTGTCAGCCGATTCGCGGATGTGTTCACGGTGTGTGCGCGTCTCTCAGCACCGGCTATCCCGCCCTGTCGGAATTATGCTAGAAACCAGCGGGAACACCAAGCAAGTCTTTCAAATATATTTGACATCACTTTTTAATGTGATTAACAGGCCCAGGACTGAATTCTCCCAGCCCACCAGCATCTCCCATCCCGTCAAGAGTATTTCACGCTAGAGGGGTTCAGACTAACTCCCCACTTTGGCGGAACTATCGAGACGACCCCGCTGGAGTGAAGAGGGTGCAACTGGAGCCCATCACGGAGTCAGGCCGTGGGGGTGGGGGTGGGGGGTGGTGTCCCCATGCATGGGTACCCTGGCAATGCCACCCTGTGCCCCCTGACACTGCCCAAGGGGCAAAATGTCCATGCCTAGGGTGCAGACTGGCACTGCCCACCGGGCATGGGACATTGGCAAATGGGTGGGGTCCCACTGCCACTCTGCCATTGCGATCGATGAGGGTAGGAGAGAGGCCAGAGATCGGGGCAGGCTGGGGGAGGTGGTTAGGAGATTGGGGCACTCTGGGGCAGGCAGGTGGAGGGTGTGTGAGGGTTGGGGGGGGGGTAGAGAGTTGGGGCCGGCCCATGAACGGACGGGGGGAGTTGCGATCGGGCCGTGGATGGCCGTTTGGGGGAGGGGGGACTAGGTGGCGTTGTGGCACTGCAGGAGTCCCGGACTAGCCAGTGATTGAACAGGGAGGCTGACAGTTCAGGGCCATTGCACATGGGCAGAGGTCCACTGGTTTCAGCCTCCTGGGTGGGAATAGGCCCCACCGCCTGAAATTTAACAATATTTTCACGATTGTGGCCTCTGTATTGCACTGAGTGTGGGAGATTCTCGTCCAAACTCCCATTGAAAAAACAATCGTGACTTACACCAGTTTTCTTGCGAATTTGGCACTCAGACCGTCTTCGGCAGAATCGTGGTCAGGACACGTGGGAGAAGAGCGAGGAGACGGAAAGAAGTCAATAAGCTCTCAACAAAGAAAAGTTACACCTTGGTTTCAACTTCACCAACCAGCTTGGATCCCGTGAACAATTTCAGCCTGGGTGGAAGTGCAGCAAGAACCATTCCTGTCCCTCTGAAACAGTAAAAAGTCTGACAACACCAGGTTTTAATCCAACCGATTTGATTAAAACCTGGTGTTGTCAGACTTTTTACTGTGTTTACGCCAGTCCAACGCCGGCATACCCACATCATGACCTCTGAAACAGAAGTGACTGCCACATTTGTGGACCTCCCCAGTCATCATGGCATTTCCCATGAAACACTGAAGCCGCAATGCTGCATGGAAATTGGGACAAAGCACATGGGACATGTTACACTTTTAAGGTCCAGTGACTTACTTATTATTTTTCCCACGTGAATCAGGGCCCCTGTGGATTGCGTGGGATCAACTGGCAAAGCTGTTGAACAAAGCACATAACTTAATCAACCCATC
This sequence comes from Carcharhinus amblyrhynchos, assembly GCF_965287045.1. NCBI lineage: Eukaryota > Metazoa > Chordata > Chondrichthyes > Carcharhiniformes > Carcharhinidae > Carcharhinus > Carcharhinus amblyrhynchos. The sequence goes on from NC_137339.1 coordinate 14,786,363, forward strand.
GGATATCTTCTGATCAAAGTAAGGTCAAAAACACACTTATCTGTTTAAATTGCAAGACAGAAGCCCATTTTCTGACTAATCTCTTATTTCAAAATTATTAAAATTTTTTTTAACTTTAACAAAGGGCCACTTTCTGCAGGATGTTTGGTTCACAACCAAAGAACTAAAATCTGTCCTCAGGGAGAACTGGATTAACAAAAAAAATACAGTAAACAAAAGAGCCGGCTTTAGCTTGTTCCTTTTCAAATCTGGCTAAAAGTTCTCATCTGCTGAAGTCCAGGAAGAAGTCATCCTCAAGCTCAGAGATAGGTGCATGGTGCATGGAAAATTATAAAGTAACAAACTATTATATTTGTTTTAAACCAGTCTGAATGTGCATAAAGAAAGACTTCCTTTCACAATCTCAGGATGTCTCAATGTACCTTACAACAAATGCAGGCTCTTTAAAGAGCAAGTCTTGTCATATCAGAAACCTGGCAGCCAATATGTACACAGCAAGCTCCCACAAAGACAGAATAGACAGCACAACGGCACAGTCGTTAGCACTGCTGCCTCACAGCATTATTACTGTGCCTCACAGCGCCAGGGACCCAGGTTTAATTCCGGCCTTGGGTGACTGTCTGCGTGGAGTTTGTACATTCTCCCTGTGTCTGCGTGGGTTTCCTCTGGGTGCTCCGGTTTCCTCCCACACTCAAAGTTGTGCAGGTTAGGTTGATTGGCCATGCTAAATTGTGTCAGGGGGACTAGCAGGGTAAATACATGGGGCTAGGGCATAGGATTATGGTTGGTATAGACTTGATGGGCCAAATGGCATCCTTCTGCACTGTAAGGATTCTTCGTTCCTAAGAAAATATATTTATATTTTCTAAAAACACAATGTTGGCCAAGGGATTAATATTTTTAGCTCAGTTGTTTGGACAGCCAGTTAGTGATGCCAATAGTGCGGATTAAATTCCCAAACCGGCTGAGGTTATTCATGAAGGCCCTGCCTACTCAACCTTGCCCCTCAACTGAGGTATGGTGATCCTCAAGTTAAATCACCACCAGTCACGGCTTATGGTCATCTGGGACGATGGCAAATTTACCTTTAAATATTGGCCAAGACATTGTTGTTAACTCCCCTGCTCTTTTTCAAAGTACTTTTTTATGCATTCATGAGATGTGGGCGTGGCTGGCCAGGCCACCATTTGTTGCCCACTCCTAATTGCCCTTGAGACGGTGATGGTGAGCTGCCATCTTGAATTGCTGCAGTCCATGTGACACCCACACTATTTTTAGGGAGGGAATTCCAGCCATAGTTGAATTTTTAAGTTTATTATTTCACAGATATGAACATCGCTGGCTAGGTACAGTAAGAAGTCTGACAACACCAGGTTAAAGTCCAACAGGTTTATTTGGTAGAAAACACAACTAGCTTTCGGAGCGCTGCTCCTTCGTCAGGTGAGTGGGGAGTTCTGATCAGAACAGCGTTCCGAAAGCTAGTTGTGTTTCCTACCAAATAAACCTGTTGGAATTTAATCTGATGTTGTGAGACTTCTTACAGTGTTTACCCCAGTCCAACTCCGGCATTTCCACATCATTACTGGCTAGGGCAGCAGTTGCATCATGGGATCTTTTATGTTCACATGAGACATGACAGGTCCCCAATTTAACATCTCAACCGACAGCTAACAACTACTCTAATGCAGCACCCACTCCTTTCAGTACTGCTCTGGGAGTATCAGTCCAGATATTCAAATCACTGGAGTGTGAAACTATACATGCATCTATTACCACTCAGGCTCTTCACATGCCACAGTGGGCCTTCCCATGGGAACAAGGACCTCCAGGATCAGATACCCTCCTCCCGCCTGCCAAGTGCTAGCTACCAATCAGAGGCTGCAGAAATGCCCCTGGGGAGGTGGTGGTTGCTATTGGTACTGCATCCACCCAAGGCTCCAGATTAAGGAGTGACTGAGGCACTGGGTGACTGGGGGGTAAGGTTGAGGGAAAGTGAGAGGAAGGTCAGCATCAAGGGCAAGAGGTTGGCTTTCAGCAGCTGTCTTCTCTTCCCCTGCCATTCCCGATGGTGGGTTCTTCAATCAAGCACTGAGAGTCAGGAATTTTCTCATAGTGCTCCCTGCATGGTGAGCTCCTTGCTGGATTAATGCCAACAGCAAAAGGTGAGGCTCTTAAGTGGGCCTTCCTGCCACAGGCTTAACCAGGATGGAGGTGAGAAGGTCAAAGGATCACCACCCAACCCCCTCCTGTCTGATTAAATACCTACTAAACTCACTGAGGGAAGAGGGCATAAGATTCTGCCCAAGGAAAGCCAGAGAATGAATCATTCTCTCATGGCAGTTTGTGGGATCTTGCTGTGTGAGACTTGGAAATGGCTGCTCCACAAATCACACTTCTGATATCACTTCAAAAGTATCTAATGGTAAAATCCTTTGGGAATTCCCCCACGTGGTAAATGCTATTCATTTAATTTCACCAGCAGGCAACCTGGTGCTCTGGAGGCCTCTATAAAACCAGGAGAATACAGAATGAGAATCAGAGATCAAAGCTGGTCTGGATCAAACCAAACTATGTATTAATCACTGTGGAGCGAGGGGGCTAAGGACCTTTTAGCTATAAGTTTTTTTTATTAGTCATAAGTAGGCTTACATTAACACTGCAATGAAGTTACTGTGAAAATCCCTTAGTCCGGTGCCTTTTCGGGTACACTGAGGGAGAATTTAGGCATGGTCAATACACCTAACCAGCACATCTTTCAAATGGTGGAAGAAACCAGAGCACCTGGGGGGAAACCCATGCAGACATGAGGAGAATGTGCAGACTCCACATAGATAGTGACCTGAGCCAGGAATTGAACCTGGATCCCTGATGCTGTGAGGCAGCAGTGCTAACCACTGCGCCATCGTGCCGCACTAGGACTGCACCAGGATCTAGGAGCTTAACCTGGTGCAGGTCCTGAAACTGCTGCTATGAACACCCCCTCCTCACCCCATGAGCTATCACATTTTAGCTCTATTTTAAAATACTGCCTTAAACAGAAAGCATTCTTCAAATCTCAACCGTTAATTAACAGGCCGCCTCCTGTATTCGGAATACTTACAGTAGCAGTTGGGGAAGTCATAGTATCCTTCAGCACAGTGGTTGCAGTTCTCGCCGGCGTAATTGTACTTACAGTAACAGCGGCCGGTGTTATCTTCACAAGCATCTTCCATAAACTCGGAATTGCAATTGCAAGCTGGAACAACATGAAACACGTCAGCTCAAGTGCTGCAACTACCGGCCCACGCCAACCCCTGCCCGAAGAAATACGATAAGCAAACTGTGTAAATAATAAAACTTACGGAGGCAAGATTCCACAGAATCAGCGGGCACATTCGGTGCCCGGTAATAACCACGCACGCAACGCTCGCAGTTAACTCCGGCGGTGTTGTGCTTGAAGATAAAACAGGAAATAATTTAACAAATAAAATGTTACTGTTAATCATTTGACTGGAAACGCAGTCCTGCAGAATGTAGGGTGAGAAAACCACTGTCAAAGGGAAAGGATTTTTGTGGTTTTTTTTCTCATCTAATTTTGCCATCAGTCTTGGACATTGCCGAGAGGAACTCAAATTGCCCCTCCTCCAGATCAATAAAATGCAGATGCTGGAAATCTGAAATAAAAACAGGTAATGCTGCAAAAACCCAGCAGGCCACGCAGCATCTGGGGAGAGAGAAACAGAGTTAACGTTGAGAGTCCGTGTGATTCTTCTTCAGAGCCGGTCTTTCCCATTTCTTATTGTCAATTTACATATCATGAAGTGGGCAGTAAGCATAATGCATCTACTTCTCCACCAATATTTCATCAACCTTGATCCAACTACTCCTGTCAAATTTCTGGTCCAGTTCTGGTTTTCCTAGATCCCAGCTCTTCTAGGCCTCCATATGTGCTACTCTTCACGGACAAGCAAGGATGACGGAATCAGAATCCTAGAGTGCAGAGGAGGCCCTTTGGCCCATCGAATCTGCACCGATGCATGGAAGGCCCTGACCTGCCCACCTAATCCCATTTGCCAGCACTTGGCCTTGAATGTTATGGCATCCAAGCACTCATTGAAGGATGTGAGGCATCCCGCCTCCACCACCCTCCCAGGCAGTGCCTTCCAGACCATCACCACCACCCTCTAGGTCAAAACGTTTTTCCTCAAATCCCTCCTAAACCTCACTTTTAACTTGTTCCCCCCTCTGTAATTGACCCTTCAACTGAGGGCCATGGTTGCTCCCTATCCACCCTGTCCGTGCCTCTCACAATCTTGAACACCTCGATCAGGTCACCCCCCTCAGTCTTTTCTGCCCCAGAGTAAACAACCCAAGCCTATCCAACCTCTCTTTATAACTTAAATGTTCCATTCCAGGCAACATCCTGGTGAATCTCCTCTGCACCCCTTCCAGTGCATTCACGCCCTTCCTACAATGTGGAGAGGTGTGTGAGAGCAGTCTGGGATGACTGTCGTTACAGAATTTTTTTTTGCCTGTTGGTGAATGGCACTGGGGCCTCTATCCATGATTCCCTGTTTCGGTGAATCTGGCACTGTCCCTTTGTTATGCCACTACACCACGGTCCCCAGCTATCGGCTCACCTCAAACTTCACATTTTCAATTTCACTCCCTTCCAGGAGACGGTTTGCAGTGATTTATTGATTTGAAGTTAATTTGTCAAAAGCTTGTGGTGAATGATTTTCTTATAAAATTCCTCTTTAAAGTTTAAATGTATTTATTAGTCACAAAATAGGTTCATATTAACACTGCAATGCAGTTACTGTGAAAGTCGCCTCATTCCAGCGCCTGTTTGGGTAGCACTGAGGGAGAATTTAGCGTGACCAAGGCACCTAACCACAACTTTCAGACTGCGAAGGGAAACTGGAGCACTCAGAGGAAAGCCATGCAAATACGGGGAGAACAGGCAGACCCTGCACAGCGACCCAAACCGGGAGTCGAACCTGTGTCCTGGGTACAGGACGCAGGTTTGACTCCCTGTTGTGCATCTTAACAAAAGGATCTGAACTACCTGCGGTTGTAAGTTATACTGTCAACTTTCTCACAGATGCCTTGTTTGCAGAAACAGAATCAATCTGAAGTGAATCTGGATAAGATGCAGGTACTTACTTCACAATTAATGCAGACACCACCTCCTTCATAGCGACCATGCCGATTCAAGCTCCCTTTGCGTGCAGCAACTTCAGGGTCATACACACATTGAAAAGTGTGGCCATTGCAATTGCAGGCTATGGAATGATTATTAAATGATAAATTGATTAATTCAGGTTGCATTCAACTCCTTTGTTTGTGACATTGCACAACTTAATTTATGAAAAGGCTATTTACTCACTGCACCTTTCCGGATAATTTTCTCTTATCTGTTCTTGGAATGTGGCAGTAACTCGCCAGATCAAAATTTATTGTCTCTCCTGAATTGTCCTTGATGATGAGCTGCCTTCTTGAACTGCAGGGTGTAGGTTCATCTATGGTATCAGGGAGGGACTTCCAGGATGTTGACCCAGTGACAATGGAGGAATGGTGATAACTGTTCACTTCAGGATAGTGTGTAACTTGGTGGCACGGTGGTTAGCACTGTTGCCTCACAGCGCCAGGGATCTGGGTTCAATTCCGGCCTCGGGTGATTCTCCCTGTGTCTGCGCGAGTTCCTTCTGGGTGCCCCAGTTTCCTCCCGCACTCCAAAGATGCGTGGGTTAGGTGGATTGGCCATGCTAAATTACCCTTAGTGTCAGGGGGATTAGCAGGGTAAGTTAGTGAGGTTATGGCAATATGATCGGGCTCCCTCCTCCCCACCAAAGAATGATCTGGGCCCTCTCCTCCCTCCCCCCTCCACTGGAGAATGATCGGGCCTCCCTCGTCCACCCCTCACCAGAGAACGATCGGGCCTCCTTACCTCCCCCTCACCAGAGATACATCTGACCTGCCTCCCTCCCCCCCCCGCCCCCAGAAAACGATCGGGCCTCCCTCCCTCCTCCCCCCACCCTTCATCAGAGAATGATCTAGCCCACCTCCCGCCTCCCTCCCCACCACCGATCTGAGTTAGAGAGCCATTGGAAGCTCTGAACTTACCACTTCAGAAGCTGAAGTGCCCAAAATAGCCCTTGCCCGAGAACGTATGTGATGGTAAACAGGGAAATGCTGGTAAAGTTGGGTGGGCAGCCCATTAATTAAATTTAAATTCATGCAAATGCATTTAACTTGCCAGTGCACCCGTCTCGGGTGCGGTTCAGATAGCAGCCATTTTCGGGCCTTGGTCAAAGTGGGCATTTGCATGGACGTGGGCACGGATTGCATTAATCACCTCACGCCCGTCTTTACCAAGTTTCTGTGCCTGAAAACAGGTACGACACAATGGTAAAATCGGGTTCTATGAATAATAAATCCCTCCACTACCATTGACTTTGCAGGTTAATGTTTGAGTCATTTTTGTTCATTCATTTACTAACCAGTGAGTTCACTGGTTAGTAAATGAATCTCAGCAAGAAAACAAACAAGAAGGCAACTTAAAGATTTGGGAGACTGTATAAAACAAATTCTTTGTATTCACACGATGGTGTATATCTGTTTCTTTGATTGCACTGAACAAACCCAGACACAAGGGCAGAGGCCACCCTCTATCAGACATCACGAACAGGTAGTTCAGGATTATTGCTCTCAACTGAAAGCAAAGTGCCTGTAATCAACAAAGCTAAAGAACTCTGAACTATGAATGACCTCATTAACAATAGTGCCACCTACAAACAGGGTAAGGAGGTAAGGTTCCACCTGTTGGGATGTGACTCAGAGATTACAGGAGTGTTAAAGCCACAGACAGCTCAAAGTAATGAGCCCATGGACATAAAAAACAGAGAATGTTTGCTTCTGAACTTCCTTTCAAAAACCAAATGTGTGCATAAGACCCCTCTGTACACTTGCTGAGTGAAGGTGGGTGGGGACTAGGCTCAACAAAGTAAACTGGAAGCTAAATCAATCGCCTCCGACCCATAAAGTGGTCACAGCAAAGGAGGGGGTCATTCAGCTCATTGTTTCCCTGCCAGTTCCCTGTGAGAGCTGGCCCCACTCTCCCAACCATTAACCACAACCCAGCAAGACTACTTCTCTTCAGATAACTAGCCAATTTTGAAAGCCACGATTGAATCTGCTTCTGGTCATGTGTTGTACCCCTAGTGGAAACTGCGAAAGCAATAAAGGACACCCTTCCAGTAATATCATACCAACCTTCCTTTTCCACAGAATTCAACAGTGGTTAGCATTGCTGCCTCACAGTGACAGAGACCCCGGTTCAATTCCAACCTCGGGTGACTGTGTGGAGTTTGCACTTTCTCCTCCGTCTGTGTTTCCTCCGATTTCCTCCCACAGTCCAAAGACAAGCGGGTTAGGTTGATTGGCCATGCTAAATGTCCCAAGATGTGTCGGTTAGTGGGATTAGCAGGCAGATATGTGGGGTTGCGAGGACAGACCATGGTAAGACACTCTGTAAGAGCTGGTGCAAAGTTAATGGGCGAAATGGCCTCCTGCACTGTAGCGATTCTATGATTCTTTTAGAATTATGCAAGAAAATTCCAATACGGATGAAGTGAGAGTGAACATTTTGAAATACACCAGGGTGAAAATTTGTCTCAGGCGATAGGACAAAATGGGTATCGGCAGTTAACCATTGTCTATTATCCAACTCACGGCAGTGTCCAATCCCACACTAGCCAAGATTAATTTCCACCCTATTAAATTTCCACACAAGTACTTACGTTCACATTCGTTTGCACTGTCTATTGTAGCTGGTTTCCATGGTAGCTGATTGTATCCAGGGCAACACTGATCGCAAGAACCGCCACACGTATTGTGTTGACAATCACATTGCAGTCTGGGAACATGAGATACAAATGATTTAAGAGTTAATTACATGCCAATAAACTCTCTTCCACCACTCATAATTGCGTGATATCGAATATTAGCAACTAGGGAAAAGCAATTAAATCAAAAGGAGTTTGCATGTTCTCCTCATGGGTTTCCTCCGGGTGCTCCGGTTTCCTCCCACACTCCAAAGATGTTCAGGTTAGGTTGACTGGTCATGCTGAATTGCCCCTTAGTGTCAGGGGGACTAGCAGGGTAAGTCATGAGGATTGGGTCTGGGGGTGGGATTCTTGTTGGTGCAGGCTCGATGGGCCGAATGGCTCCTTCTGCATTGTACGGATTCTGTGATAAAATATTTGAACAAGCGGGAACCCCAGATAGCACTTTATCACAAACCTCAATAATGAAAGTGCTTTGTATCAAATGAATTCTGTTTTACTATGATTAATGTTATGCCTGTTAATTTGCTATTTTTTGAATATTGACAGAAGACTTTTTTAAATGTCCACTTTAATGAGCAGATGAGGCTGAGTTTAAAATCTCAATTGAAGGGAGGTAGCTTCAGCTGAAGGATGTGGAAGTAAAATAAATTTCTTCAACTTTTTATTGTAAAGTCGACTGCTAAGTGACAGTGGCAAATTGAGCAACTTCTCAGAAACAATAATTGGAATTATTTGTCAGATGGCATGCAGGAAATAGAACCATTTCAGGATTGTAACTGGTTCATAGATTATCATAGAATCCCACAGTACAGAAGGAGGCCATTCAACCCATCGAGTGCAGTGACAACAATCCCACCCAGACCCTATCCCTGTAACCCCACATATTTAGCCTTCTTATCCGCCTGACACTAAGGGGCATTTTAATGTCCAATCCACCTAACCCACACATCTTTGGGCCGTGGGAGGAAACCGGAGCACCTGGAGGAAACCCACGCAGACATGGGGATAACACGCAGACTCCACACAGACAGTGATCCAAGCTGGGAATTGAACCCAGGTCCTTGGTGCTGTGAGGCAGCAGTGCTACCCACTGTGTCACCGTGCTAGTTACTGGCGAAACATCTGCAGTGTAAGAGAGGATATGTTTCATTGGAACTCAAGGTCTTTTCCTGCCTTCAAGTTTTCTTGTGCCCACATTTGGGTCGGGAGCATGATGGAAATCCACCCAAAAATATTACGATCGGTCACATTTCTCACAACTTCACTGGTGAGTAATACCTTGTACTCACTTAGCAAGAGTTTACACCCACACTTGTCAATTATCTACTGACCAACTATTCCCTATGGTGAGGAGCGTAGGAGTGGATGGGATTGGGAGACAACATCCTTTGGGAATGAGCTGACTCAGAAATGAAACATTTGGAAGGAGAGAAGTGTACACAAGTCAACTCTCCCCACAGCATCACCTGAGCCCAGTAGGTCTATAACAGCATTCGACACCTTCTAATGCCTGATCAGTAAACTTGGAAAGCCAGGCCTATCACTGAGGCTAGGATTCATTCAAAGAATGAAGAACAGTATAGCACAGCAACTTCCGCCACCAAGCCTGCACTGACATAGACCTAAACTAAAGACCTTTTGCCTCTACATAATCCTTGGCAGCAGTGTTAGCCACTGTGCCACCATTGAGATATATATCTCTACTGAGAGGGAATGTATACTCCGTATAGGGCAGGCAAAGCCTGTACCTGTTGGAGGCCATGAAGAATGATGGATTGTTATATACGAATACAAAATTAAGCACTGCTCTTACATTTTCACCAGATGTCACTTAAAATAGGAACTATCTGCATTTAATTGTAGACTGGTGAATCCTTGACCTCAAGTTAGATTCCAGAAACATATGGAACAATGGAAAATCTCAGGTAAACTAAACAAAGATAATTAGCTGGGTTTACTGCAGAGCAGAAAAAGCAAAGAATTCAGAGATTGCCACCAGAGTGGTTCCATCAATCTTCTGTCACTAAATGTTGGTTTGTGTTTTTTAACTTTTGTGTAATAAAGGCTTCAGGGCTTCTCAAATCTTCTTGAAGTGAGACTAGAATCTAAATGGTAAATGCAATCGTTAGATATTCAGTCTCAACCACCTCAACTCCTCAGCAAAACCACGGTCAACACGTTTTCCTATTGTTTGGGTGAGTAATAATGAAGACTTGATAGGTTTTCGGAGACAATAATACACTTGGCATCACTTCTTGGCCTTTTCGCTAAGATCAAGCATCAGATCAGATGCAATGCATTTTCCTGTCAGCTTGGATCTTGGATGTCTCTTGTGGGAACTGTGGATTGGATTCAATTTGAATCTGTGTTTGGAGCAAGCAAGGGGATGGATTAAAGGCTTGGCCTATCCACTCTGCGTACTGGCTTTGCTTCCTTTTTAAGTTCTAAATTTTATTTACAAGTAGATTTACATTAACACTGCAACGAAGTTACTGTGAGAATCCTTTAGTTACTGCACTCTGGCGCCTGTTCGGGTTCACTGAGGGGGAATTTAGCACGGCCAATGCACCTAACCAGCACGTCTTTCAGACTGTGGGAGGAAACCCAAGCAGACACGGGGAGAATTTGCCCAGTCACCCAAGCTGGGAATTGAACCTGGGTCCCTGACACTGTGATGCAGCACTGTGCCACCATACTATCCTAACTTTAAGAGAGGAATACTTATTTTAAAAAAATGCACCTGGCATTAGGACCCTCACTCCGAATCAGACGTGAATCTTAACATGCCTGACTTATGTTATGACTAATTCTCCACTGATTAACTTTCTGTCCGTCTTCAACCTGATCCAGACACTGATTAAGGTTCTTCTGCTCCAAGTGAGTCAGTGTACACTTCAGCTCATTAATGTAGTAAAGATAGACAGCAGTAGAGATAGGCAGATTTTTAATCAGTAAGGGAATACAGGGGTAAGGCAGGAACATTGAGTTGAGAATTATTATATCAGATCTGTCATAATCTCATTGAATGGCGGAGTAGACTCGATGGACCGAATGGCCTACTTCTGCTTTGACATCTTATGATTTTGAAGTCACCAGCTCTGCCCTCTTACATCTGAGTACCCACACAAATAGTCTGAACGCCTACATTTTATAGAAAAGTTAAACTTAAGTCAGAGATCCAGCACAATATAAGAACAGTATTTACGTGGGAGATGAGCTATATTTTATGTTCTCAATTATAATCGAAGGGGGAGATGAGTGGGCTTGAAAGTTTATATGTAAACATCTGTTCACATTCAAAGACTGCCTGCTCAGTTCTTCTCTCAGACAAACTGAGTGGTTCAGGTTTTCCTTTTTGTTTTGAAACAAACAAGAGTGTTACCACTGACACTGGAAACGCTGTAAGACCACTCTTTTAGATGGGATGGGGGGGGGTGGTGAGGTAGTGGGGGCTGGGGAGGCAGAAAGAGGAGATTAAAAGGTTCAACTTGACTCGCGCCTTCCATTTACAATGAAGCAAGCTGTACCTCACATCAGAAGCCTTTACCGCCACACCCATCACAAAAAAAACTACCAACACTTTGAACAAGCTGCCCCATGAATAATGACTGAAACTGCAAACAAAGCTAAGACAGCCTAGAACAATCCATATCTTGCACACCAAAGTCAGGACCTGTGGTTCCACTTCCCATGTTGGCTCTGATCATCTCCCTCATAAAAAGTCTCACAACGCCAGGTTGAAGTGAGCTCACCTGATGAAGGAGCTTGAGACTCTGAAAGCTAGTGCTGCCAAATTAACCTGTTGGACTTTAACCTGGTGTTGTGAGACTTCTTACTGTGCCCACACCAGTCCAACGCCGGCATCTCCCCATCATGGCTGCATCTCCCTCGTAAACAAGGTTCTGACTTTAAAGTGCCATCATGGACACTCAGAGAGAGGAATCCTTCTGGCAGTGACTATGTCAACCAGCTCAGAAAAAGGGAGGAGAGATATTTCCCTTTTCACAGAAGATTTACTATTTCTATTTGACAAACCAAACATTTGAAGATTGCACACAGCCAGGTTCACATTGATCACAGACAGATGTGGTTATCAGGCAAATGTCACAAACCATCTTCATGTAGAGATACGTGCAATTTTGTTTTTTTTGAAAGCATTTAGCAAAAGCTTTCAAAAGCAGTTACATGGGTAAGATGGGATATGGGTCAAAGACGGGCAATTGGGACTAATAAACAAGTTGGGGCACAGGGCCAGTTTCTATGCTGTAAACCTCTATCACTCTATCAGGGCAGACAATTACACGGTAATTTTATTTAATACTTGGCTACGTCACAAACACGATCATTACGGATTTATAAACTCTGCAGCTTTCAGCAAGGCCAGCTCTTCATTATGCTTAATCAGTTGTCTGCTCTGAAATATATACTTTCACCGTATCTTGTCTATGGTGGGCAAATGGTGTTAGTTTGAAAACATGCTCTACATTGCTGAGTAAGCCCTGCCAGCAATAAAAATTGGCGGCATACTGATTTCAAAATGATCTGCATTTAAAAAAAGAAATCTGCACAACGCAAACTCCCAATCTTGGCAAATAATGTGAGGGGTTTAAGTTTAATTAGGTAGCTTTATTGGAAATATTTAACCCACTCAATATGGCCCACTGTAGGGTGAGCAGCTGAGTGACCCACTCCTGTTCTTGTGTGTAGTGTGGTTGGTTAAAAATTGGAACCGCAGCTTGGCTGTAACTTTCACCGATTTGGGGGGCTGGGTTTGTCCGTGCTAACCATATGCAAACCACATGGTGGCTAGCTAGCTTTCCTGTGGCCAGAGTAAACCCATGCTACCAGAAGCAGCCATTTACTTTTAAAGTTTAAAGATATTTAAAGTTTATTTATTATTTATTAATGTCACAAGTTGGCTCACATTAATACTGCAATAAAGTTACAGTGAAAATCCCCTAGCTACCACACCTCGGTGCCTGTTCGAGCACTACTGAAGGAGAATTTAGCACGGTCAATGCACCTAACCAGCACATCCTTCAGACTGTGGGAGGAAAGTGGAGCACCCGGAGGAAACCCAAGCAGACACGGGGTAGAATGTGCAGACTCCACACCGGCAGTGACAAGAGCTGGGAATTGAACCTGGGTCCCCAGCACTGCGAGGCAGCAGTGCTAACCACTGTGCCACCATGCCGTCCCCACCACGAGCACAAGTGGGAGAAGGAAGTTCCACCTCATCAAGCGATCCTTTATTTGATTTCTATCACAGTGCACTGAGGTTAAGACTGGCACCATAAATCCAGCACCAGACTCACCCAGGCATTAACATCAAATTCAACTGAAGGGAGCCTGTCTCTTGAGTCAATACAGACTGTCGGCTCACGCAAGCGTTTGGGTCACGCCTTTTAGTACAAATATATAAGAATGTTTCATTTTTAGTGCCAGAGTAATAGCAGAGGACAAACAGTGGAACGACTGCCATTAGTACATGCTTCAGCCCTTGCTGTGCACCTTTGAAAAAGGCACATGTACAGCGTCTTAACAAGGAATGCACTTAACTACCTCAATAAAAAAGGTTAAAGTAATTCCGAACCCCAGTGCAATATTGTACAATGAGCGATTGCCAATCAGCACATCTCCCCCAATTATTTCCACTAACTTTGGCAATTTGCTATCACCTTTTTTATATTTATTGTGATAAATCAAAATGACCCCAAACATTCAGCAGATAGACTTTTATTCCTATCGCACAAATTTCCAGTCACTCATTGATTTGTGACTTAGTAACTTATCTGTCTAGCATTCACCTTGGAACGGGAACCCAAGTTGAATCAAAGCAGACAGGTGGCACATCTGATGGACTTCCTTCATACTCTATTGTGACAATTTCTAAACAGTTCATTGGGACTGCAGGAGGTGCAGAGGAGATTCACTAGGTTGATTCAGGAGTTGAGAGGGTTGGCTTATGAGGAGAGACTGAGTAGACTGGGGCTATATTCATTGGAATTCAGAAGAATGGGGGGAGATCTTATAGAAACATATGAAATTATGAAGGGAATAGATAAGGTAGAAGCAGGGAAGTTGTTTCCACTGGTGGGTGAAACTAAAACTAGGGGGCATGGCCTCAAAATAAGATTTAGGATTGAGTTAAATCTGTGAAATTTAGTTAAGGTTACCTCATTGAATGTTTTTAAGGCAAGGATAGATTAATTTTTGAACAGTAAAGGAATTAAGGGTTATGGCGAGCAGGGAGTAAGTGGAGCTGAGTCCATGAAAAGATCAGCCATGATCTTGTTGAATGGTGGCGTGGGCTCGAGGGACCAGATGGCCTACTCATGCTCCTAGCTCTTGTGTTCTTATGACTTCATTATACCTTGTCCAGAACAATAATAATGTTTTCCTTCTTAGTTGTGTTATGCGCTTCTTCTTTTAATAATGGCCCATTATAAATAACAAAACCCTTCAAGTAAAGAATGCCTACAATGCAGAAGGAGGCCATTCAGCCCATTGGGGTGCATTGACTCTCCAAAAGACTAACTTACCTCCGCCCTGCCCTATCCCCATAACCCTCTGCATTAACCATGAAAAAGCCACCCAACCCACACATCTTTGAAACTAAGGGACAAATTAACATGTCCAATCCACTTACTCTACACATCTTTGGAACTAAGGGACAATTTACCATGTCCAATCCACCTAACCCACACATTTTTGAACAATAAGGGGCAATTTAGGATGTCCAATTTACCTAACCTGCACATCTTTGCTGGTTCTATGTGGGGACACCGGCTTGGATGGAACAGCTCCATTTTTATTGCAGGGTGAATCCCACAGCATAACACACAAGCAAATGAATGTAATTTCTGTCTTCCACAAAAACCCTACAGTACAAAAGGAGGCCATTTGGCCCATCGAGTCTGTACCAACTACAATCCCACCCAGGCCCTACTCCCATAATCTTCATTTACTTGCTAATCCCTCTGGCATTAGGGTCAATTTAACATGACCAATCAACCTAACTAGCACATCTTTGGACTGTGGGAGGAAACTGGAACACCCGGAGGAAGCCCATGCAGACACAGGAGAATGTACAAACTCCACACACACACAGTGACCTGAGGATGGAATTGAACTCGGGTCCCTGGCGCTGTGAGACAGCAGCGCTAACCACTGAGCCACCCTTTGACCATTGGTATACATCTGTATAGAAGGAGAAGCAATGAGCTGCGCTGTTAGCTTACTCAGGCAAGACAAAGCAAGTCTATACAGCAACTGCTTCTGCTGCTACTCCAGAGTTGCTTCCTCAGGAGGTGCCAACAAAGACAATGCCTTACCTCCAAACCTCCCTGACTCACTCAAATTACAGCCCTGTTAACAAAGTTGGGATTGTAGCACACAGCACAGCCTTATTTACATAAGTGCACCTTCAGCCCAGTCAGATCACAACATCAATGCATCTCTGGAGGTCCAAACACACCAGTTCATTGCTCACTTTTTAAATAAACCATGAGATTTCTCTTCAGCTTTCCCATTCCCTATAACTGCTCGTTATGTGAATGTTGAACAGCCCATGTTTGTTACAGCTTTATCATCTGTTGCCATTTTAATTAAACCCCATTTGACTCAGTTTATATACAGAGCTTTTGAGACGCTACCATGGAAAAGTTTTATAGATTAATCATTGCCGTCTGTTATATTGACCAAAATTCAAGTAGACTTTGAGAAGCCACTGAAAGTTACATCCCACTAAAGTGCATTATAATTTTAGTTTCAACAAATCTGTGTATTCACCCAGGGGTTTTGTACTGTAAGCTGGGTGCTACAATTTTAGTATGGGAGTATCAGCCAGGGAATTTAAAATTAAATTCTAGGCTCCATGACAAAGTTCTTGCCTAGTTGATCTCCCAGGCAAGCTTGGGTCTCTTGGGAAGAGGGATCCTTTTCCCACATTGCTTGTGTGGGTTGCCTCTGAGCAATTGTACAGACAGGATCTGATGACTCAGCCACAGACCAGACTTCTCCATCAACCCAAAGAGGACCACTTGAGAGACAGGATGGGAAAACTACAGAAAGCTATTTGCAAAGTGGTGTACAAATGGAGTAACTGAATTGCCCATCTATAACCTCCACTCTCAACTTCGACCGTCCATTGACTCTGTCTACACTTCCTGCTGCCTCGGCAAAGCAGCCAGCATAATTAAGGACCGCACGCACCCCAGACATTCTCTTTTCCACCTTCTTCCTTTGGGATAAAGATACAAAAGTCTGAGGTCACGTACCAACTGACTTAAGAACAGCTTCTTCCCTGTTGTCAGACTTTTGAATGGACTTACCTTGCATTAAGTTGATCTTTCTGTACACCCTAGCTATCACTGTAACACTACATTCTGCACTCTCTCATTTCCTTCTCTATGAACAGTATGATTTTGTCTGTATGGTACGCAAGAAACAGTACTTTTCACTGTATGTTAATATATGTGAGAATAATAATAAATCAAATCAAAAACTTGCACAAGAGGCAGGTGATCCACTTCACTCATTTAATTTTACTGTTCTATTCAATTGTGCGACATGAGCACCGCTGGCTGGCTAGCATTTTTGCCCATTCCTAGTTGCCCTAGGGAAGATGGTGGTGAACTGCCTTCTTCACACACTGTAATCCACGCGGATTGACCCACAGTGCCATTAGGGAGGGATTCTAGGATTTTGACCCAAATTCTGCAAAGGAGCGGTGATATATTTCCAAGTCAGGATGGTGAGCAGCTTGGATGGAAACTTGTAGGTGGTGGTGTTCCCATGTATCTGCTGCCCTTGTCCTTCGAGATGGAAGTGGTGGGTTTTGAAGGTGCTGTCTAAGGATCTTTGGTGAATTGCTCTAGTTCATCTTGTAGAGAGTCCACAATGCGACTGTTAGTAGTGGAGGGAATGGTTGTGGTGCCAATCAAGTGGCTGCTTCGCCCTGGGTGGTGTCAAATTTCTTGAGTGTTGTTGGAGCTGCACCCAGCCAGGGAAGTGGGGAGCTTTCCATCACACTCCTGACTTGTGCCTTGTAGATGGTGAACAGGCTTCGTAGAGTCAAGAGGTGAGTTACTCACCACAGTATTCCTCGACTCTGATCTGCTCTCATAACCACTGTGTTTATGTGGCGAGTTCAGTTGAATTTCTGGTCAGTGGTAACCCCAAGGATGTTGACAGCCTTGCTTATCCCAGAAGAAAAACACAGTTAATAAGTTGGAAGGAAATTTGCTAAGTAACCAACAACTGGTATTTATGCTCCACACCAACAGAGCAAGGGCTTAGAACCAGTAAGTGTTATTTCTTTTATTGTACCAATGTAAACCACAAAGCTGGAGTGTTCCATCCAGGATGCAGGCCCAGGCACAGAGCACAGTGATCCTAAATTGTCAATGCATCAGGAGCTCCACCCCCATTGGTACTTTTGGTACTGACCAAAGGAAAGCATGAAGCCAGTACTGTTTGGTGCCAGCTCTGCAGCAAGAGTTGTCAGAAAGCTGCCTGATCACCTGCAGGACTCCAACTCCAGATTTTCAGTCAGGTCTTCTTCTCTCGCAAGACATCCACAAAGCAGTGAGACTATTTACCCAAAGCTTGGGGTCCTGTTTGTGGGCAATGTGTCTGGGGGGACCTTTACAAAGTCCCCTCTACTTTAGTCTGGGACAGTGAGGTGCCCAGTTTACGCGGGGGGACACTACATAGGGGTTGCTGATGCAAGGCTGTGTGTTGGCAGGGAGAGGTTTATGCGTTTGATTCTTTTTAGCGATAGTTGTACCACTATCCAACATTGAGAGCTGAAAGCCAGAGAGGACAAGCAGAGTAACCATTCACTACAGTAACACAGTTGACACATTCCATCAACTGGAGACAAACTTGCTAAAATTGAAGAGTTTTTTTTTCCATTATCAACCGGTTACAAAGGATTCTGAACATTTTCTTCTTGCCTTGTTCAAAATATATATTGTTTTGGTTTAAATAATTGATGCTAATAACATTACTGAAGCTACTTGAAAGAATCTAAATAACACAAACAATTTACAGTCATTAAGCAATTTCCTTGCACCATCAGCTGCAGTAACCCATCCAAAGGCGGTACATCCTTCTCCCTCTCCACTGTCATGATGCAGTGAGTGGAGGGAGGTTGAATGCAATGACCAAACACGGAGAGATTATGGCAAACTACACACCTTTCTATATAAAAACAAAGGTTCGTCCTTTTTACTTTTGGTGTTATACTGTCACACGTGTGTCACAATTAATGAAAAATATTTGAAGATAAGTGCTATTGTTAAATTAGTAAGCAGAAGTGTTTAACTAATGCTTTAAGTGACCATATTTCACATGGATTCAGGCTATTAATGCAGTTTTAAAATGAAACCTCCTTACAACACAAGAATACATCATGCAAAGAAAGGTGTTTTATAAAGTGGACAGCACCTGCTGAACAATCCTGAGTGTGCTAAGAATTATCACCAATTTAAGATTATCAGTCGGGCTTGCAAATTGGCTCACTTAATGCTGTATATCTTCATATCAGGGACTTGCCCACTGCAGACTAAAGGATCATGTCCAGGCATTGCGCCTCTTCTGAATTACACAGAAGTGTGGGGGACAACATTTCTCTGATGCATCCTCCATAGCAACTCCTCATGCAATCAAAACAGACCTGCAAGCCAATCAGCACCTTTTTTGTCATGAAGCTGCCTTTGAAATTTGGCACTCTTGCTCTTGCCCTGATGAGTGCAAGATGAAAATCTTCAATATTGCGTTTCTTTTCTTAGCAGTTCTTAAGTTCTGTACGACTGCACGAGCAATATCGTGACTTTCCAGGTCAGGCTCAATTGCGGGCCACACTCCATAAGGCAGCGGTCAAGCATTGCGAATAGATTTCTAATGCATCACTGGAACCATGGTTGTAGCTATTGCATAGGCAAAAGTCTGCCAACTCAAAAACAAACTTCTTTACATTCACAACTTCTTCATCTGCGACTCTCCCGTGGAAGCAAAACATTGTAAAGAAAATTCTGAGGTGGGTGAGTGGGAGCTGTCCTGAGCACATCTGGTGCAGCTGCATTTGGGAAAATGTGCAATTACAGACTGCTAGCTTTTATGGATTATATTACCTTGCCCAAAGGGTTTAGGTTCTTAAAATTGCAACATGTGGTTGATCCTCAAAGAAAGCCCAGTGTTTGCATTCCAATAAATTCTCACCATGTTGGGTTCCTTCATCACTGAGAGAAATGACTCACTTGCTACAATGGCTGCCACTTTGGATATGCCCGGGATTTGACCCATACCCACTTCCGCGCAGCACGGTGGCACAGTGGTAAGCATCAGGGACCCTGGTTCAATTCCTGGCATGAGTCACTGTTTGTATGGTCTGTGCATTCTCCCCATGTCTGCATGGGTTTCATCCGGGTGCTTCAGTATACTCCCACAGTCCAAAAGACCTGCTGGTTAGGTGCATTGGCCATGCTAAATTCTCCCTGGTGTACAAGGTACACCAGAGTGTGGCGATGAGGGGATTTTCACAGTAACTTCATTGCAGTGTAAGTGTAAGTCTATTTGTGACACTGGTTGGACAAACCAGTTATTACTTTCTCCACTTTCCATACTTCATTCTGACTTGCAAGTTAAAGAAAATTAAATACTCTACCTCACCCAATTCTGCTCCATCATTGGGTCGTGAATCTTTGGAACTCTCTTCCCCAGAAACCAGCGGTGGGCAGAGTTACTGAATATATTTAAGGGAGAGGTAGGTAGATTCTTCACTAACAAGGGAGTCAAACCTTATCGGAGGGAAGGCAGAACATGAATTTGAGACCACAATCAGATCAGCCATTGAATGGTGAAGCATGGCCTACTCCTGCGTCATATGTTTGGCCTAACACTGCTCTCTTCACAGATTGAATCAAGCACGATTTTGAAATGAGGTTCAGATAATTCCATTTCCAGTGTAGTTTTCCTTGATGATCAGATTTAGAAGTTTACAAGAATTTTAAACAACTGGTCATTCCAAGTTTCTGGTTAACATAAAACTCTAAGGGAGTCTGTGTGTGAAGCACACTTGCTTATCCTCATTTGGCAGACCATGATGCATTCCAGAATTTCACCCTCGATAAGCGAGGTCAAATCAGGAATGAATGTTTATCGACTGACTGAACGAGACATCTCAACAGCTTTTAAACACAAGATGATAAATTCCATGGCATAAAGATGTCAAGCATCATCTTATTTAAATGGGAGTTGAAATTCGGGCTTAAATGAAGATCATATGGGAGGACATGTTTACTGCCTTTCCAATACTTGTCACCTGCACAGCTTGATGGACACCTGAGTGAATTCAAATGGGTGAAATTTCTACGCGCGTCCTTCTGAACACCCGCTGTAGCTTTAGCGCACTAGCCACAGAATCCCCAGTGGAAACAACTCAAGTTGGCGCGTTTCCTTTAAGCTTTCTGTGGAATTCCCTGCCCACTGAAGCAGTTGAGGCTACCTCAATGAATGTTTTTTTTAAGGCAAGGGGTTAGGTCCATTTTTGAACAGTAAGGGTTATGGTGAGCAGGCGAGTAAGTGGAGCTGAGTCCCCAAAAAGATCAGCCATGATCTTACGGAATGGCAGAGCAGGCTCGAGGGGCCAGATGGCCTACTCCTGCTCCTAGTTCTTATGTTCCTTCCACACCGCCTGCTGCTGTGGTTACAGCTGACGACTGGGAGAACCCCAATAGAAATTCAAACCCATTTTGAGTTTATTTTTTGTTCCATCCTTTACAAATTGAAAGAGGGAATGATTTTCCCTTGCAGAATTAGAAAACAGAAATGCATTCTGATGCTGAAGTGAGTTCACCTCTACATGGGGTCTCAATTAATATCAATATCCTGCGCATGCAATTTAATTCTTTAGAAACAACTTTAGAAAGCACCTTAAAGGAGCTGTTGGAATAATTGGTTTCTGGCCTTCAATAATGTGGTTTCTCTATACGCACTGTCTGATGTGCAACTGAGATATGCAAACAGGTCCTAGATTTTTTTATTCATTCATGGATTGCAGGCATCGCTGGCTGGGCCAGCACTTACTGCCCATCCCTGAGTGCAGTTAAGAGTCAACCACATTGCTGTGGGCTCTGGAGTCACATGTAGGCCAAACCAGGTAAGGATGACCAATTTCCTTCCCTGAAAGGACACTGGTGAACCAGATGGGTTTATACGATAAATGGTCAGAATATAATTGAATTTTATTCAAGGGGCAATGGCCTAGTGGTATTATCGCTAGACTATAAATCCAGAAACTCAGCTAACGTTCTGGCAACCTGGGTTCGAATCCCATCACGGCAGATGGTGGAATTTGAATTCAATAAAAAATATCTGGAATTAAGAATCTACTGGTGACCATAAAACCATTGTCGGAAAAATCCATCCGGTTCAGTAATGTCCCTGAGGGAAGGAAATCTGCTGTCCTTACCCAGTCTGGCCTCATGTGATTCCAAATTCACAGCAATGTAGTTGGCACTCAACTGCCCTCTGAAATCGACAACTAAGGATGGGCAATAAACACAGGCCAGCCAGCAACTCCAATGTTTCATGAATGAATAATAAAAACTTTATTGAATTCAAACTGCATTATCTGGAATTTGAACCCAGGTCCCCAGGGCATTATGCTGGATCTCTGGATTACTAGTCCAATGACAATACCATCTCCCACCTGGATTCCTCATTCCCAAAAAAACAGGCTGCTCAAGGCAGACGATAGGTAGCTGAGAAGGAAGGTTCCCGGGTCAGTAATGACCTTGGCCCTGGACTACTGGAAGAATAGTGGCAAGAATTCCCAGCCCAAAGTAGATCTGCCAGCTTTCAGAAGGATAGAATTGGGACCTGGGACACTAGTGCTAGTAAGGTACAGCTTCCCTGCGGGGTGTGGGAGGAAGAAATAGGACTTTAAAAAATATTGGGTGAAAATTTCCAGCCATTCACTCCCCCACTGCAGTGAGCAGAGGTTTGGCTGAGTGCCACATTCTCAATCATTGCTTGCCACGGCAACAGGGCATAAACAGCCAGAGAGCTCAACCCACTATGGCTCAAACCCTCAATGGCAGACCTTAGCAGCAACATCAATGCCCTGATTGGAAAGGTTTTGAGGGATGTGGGCTAAACACAGGCAAATGGGACTAGTTCAGTTTAGGAAACCTGGTCAGCATGGACGAGTTGGGCCAAAGGGCCTGTTTCTGTGCTGAGACCAAGAAAGAATGGCTTCAAATGTAGAGCTGAGAACACCAACCCCTTGTACAATTTCATTTACAAATTGCATCATTTGTGGAAGAGACAGATCAGCTCGGTACCACATCAAATTCATGTATTTGTAATGTAACTGGGTATAAAAGAGTTTGATATTATCTTATCAGTACCCCAGTATGTACACCTCGACACTGTTAGACCAAAACGACTAAGGGGATGCTGGACTTTCACTTCTGGTTCTCACATTTCTGCCTCTGAATTTGTGATGCAAAACTTACAACAACTTCCCCTCCCATTCTAATCTTGCGATACAGTCCACATTGTTAGCTTCAGTGCTGTTTTCCCTTTCTAAGCACTGCTGCGCCACAGTGAAAGCCTATCGCCCTTCCTGTAAACTCCCAGAGGAAGCTTGCTGCGGGAGCAGGAATTGCACAAAGAATAACTAACTAACAATCAGATGGGAGCAATCGTACCTCCGTGGTCAGCAGATGCCCAGTACGGACATGCCCCCTTCAGGGAGGAAAAATCAGATCGGAACCATCCACCCTAATACGAGATGAGTAGTATGGATGTGAATAGCAGTGCAGTCCACTCTGCTCTTTTGTGGAAGTTTACAATGAGGTTCTGCTACTGTTATACCTACAGCTCACACATGCCAAGTTGTGTTACTGCACTCTGGACTAAATCGGTAGCCTGACTCATTTTATTTGGATGGAAAAAGCATTCACTAAATTTGGTGCCAATTCATACAAATGTTTTCCATTGTAAAGAGTTGTGTTTAGTGTGTGGTTCATCTCCATATTCTGTGCCAATGGGAAGGGGGTCTCACCTTTGTATCGATGCAAATTGCCCAGTGTAACTTTAGCATGACCGGGCTTGTTAATGTTAACTGATGCCGGTCAGTTCTTTAACATTCAAATTAATCAAAATGTACAGACCTACGTTTTCTCGTTCATTCTCATACTGCCTTGCCCATGGAAAGGTATCCTCCCATAAAGAGAAAGTAAGCTCCGGTGCTTCACGCTAACCCTAAGCTGAGCGTAGCCTGAAAGAGGTGCAGCTGCTCTCCCCTGTCCTGTACGCTCTTGTCTCCCAGGGTGGCATGGTGGCACAGTGGTTAGCACGGCTGCTTTACAGCGCCAGGGACCCGGATTCGATTCCCGCCTTGGGAACATCATCTGTGCGAGCTCTGCACGTTCTCCTTGTGTCTGTGCGGGTTTCCTCTGGGGGCTCCAGTTTCCTCCCACAGTCCGAAGGTGTGCAGGTTAGGTGGGTTGGCCATGCTAAATTGCCCCTTAGTGTCCAAAGACGTGCTGGTTAAGTGCATCGGCCATGCTAAGTTCTCCCCAGTGCATCAGAACAGGTGCCCGAGTGTGGCGACTAGGGGACTTTCACAGTAACTTCATTGCAGTGTTAATGTAAGCCTACTTGTGACACCAATAAATAAACTAAACAAACTATACACCTCTCCCCCTCTTGGCTGTGGCTGTTGCTTTGCTCTCTCAGCAAGAAAATATTTTTCTAGACTGGACAGGGTCGAAAGACATTCCCAATGGTGAGGCTGTTCAGAACTAGGAGGTCACAGGATACAGGGTAGACTGTTTAGGACAGAGAGGAGGAATAAGTTCTTCACCCACAGAGTGGTCAGCCTGTGGAATCTGTTCTTACAAAATGTAGATGAAATTAAACTATTGAATGTTTTCAAAAGGCAGTTAAATATAACATTTGAGGCAAAGGGCATCAAAGGATATGGGAGGGGTAGGAAGGATGAGGCTACTGAGTTGGATGATCAGCCATGATCATAGTGAACAGCAGAGCAAGCTCAAAGGGCTGAATGGCCTCTTCCTGCTCCTGTTTTCACATTTCTACGTTTCAACTCTCCAAATTGATCTCTCCATCTTTTCGCTCCTCAGGGCCAAGCGAACTGAGAATGCTGAATTGCCCAGGGCATGTGCACGAACATCTAAGGCACTATGGCAGTAACAAGAGGAGCCACCCCAGCAGTCTCTGCCCGAGAAATACAGAACAAATTACCTCCCGGCAAGCCAAGGAACCGGATGTGGGACAAAAGGTAAATTGCAGGGCAATCCCATCGCATGCAGGTCGGTTGGTCACCCTTTTTGCTTCCTCACTGAACAATGTGGGGCTAGCAGTCTTTCTCTGTCCACTCTGCATCATTGTGAGCAGGTATCGGACTAAGCCAGTACCTGGACAATAACAGCACTCAAGATGGCATCTCCTCAGTTTCAACAGGCATCTGGTAAGGCTCTGGACAAAATATATGTCTGATTGAGTAAATACTCAAGGAAGCAGGAAGTAGCAAACCACAAAGAAATTTGGCTGGATAACAAGGGGTCACAGAGACTGAAGAGAACACGAACTTTAAAATAGGGAGCAATGACCCAAGAGATTGGTCTGTACTTTGGGCTCTGCATAACATTTATTGCTGTTGGGACAAGGTTACTGTAACACAATTATCCAAGTTTAGCTATTTATGTGGGAAATGCATCTGGTAAATATAACAGAATTAGAATTCCAAATTACACAACACTGAACCATGCCTCTCTCTTGAAGCAAAAGTACTTTTTTGGTGGAAGCTTTTAAAAAATATTTAATAAATAAAAAGAAATGTGCGGCAAAGCCAGCTGCTAAGAGGACAAAGGCAATGTGGGCAAATGAGTGGCAAGTACTGTTTAATTCTGGAACAAAAGATAGTCATAGATAAAAGGGGAAAAAAACCCATTTGGAGAAAATTTGGAGCTTCCTATCTAATCTCTCTCTGACCTGAGGAGAACTATAAATAACTAAATTTGACTTGTACGAGGCGGTACCAACAAGGCGGCACCATTCATTGCTACAGAGGTAAACCAAGGTGCAGTTCCATTAGAAAGCCATCTGTTCCTTTGTATTTAGACAAGCCAAACAATTTATTCTGCAAGAGTTTAAAGGAGATTACAGAATACTGTAACTGTCTTCTTCATTCTCCTCCTTCGACATGTGTTTCCAATGCACTTTTTATTACTTATGAACCTCCAGCTGTATCTGGAGAGGTCAGACGTGCAACTGCAAAGCTGGAGTTGCACCCGCCTGAAGACAGCAGGGACAGCTGTTCCAGATGGGTTTAGTTATGAACTAACTTAGTCATCCTGCAAACTATGATACATATCCAACGCCCAATTTAGATGTTGAGCTCACCTGCAACAGAATCACTGGAGCAGGGAAAGCATTATAAAGAGGGAATTTCCAATCAGGCACAGGGTTGAAGATTTCACAGAATCCCTATGGTGCCGAAGGAGGCCATTCAGCCCATTAAGTCTGCACCGACACTCGGAGAGCATCCCACCCATTCCCTCCCTTCCCCATCCCCACAACCCAGCTCATCCACTTTAACTGATTCACCTGACCTACTGGGACAAGTTGGCATGGCCGATCCACTTAACCTGCACATCTTTGAAGGGTGGGAGGAAACCGGAGCGCCTGAAGGAAACCCATGCAGACCTGGTGAGAATGTGCAGACTCTACACAGAAACAGTCATCTAAGGCTGGAATTGAACCCGGTTCCATGGCGCTGTGAGGCAGCAGTGCTAACCTTTTGCCACCGTGCTGCCCCTTTTCTTTGGTGGGGTGCTCAACATAATTGATTAAAGAGCTTTGGGAAGTATTAACTGAATGATGCTCTTTCCAAGCCCAGATCGACGTGAACATGGTACACTGGCCAGCAGTAATATGGTTTGCAGCTTCCAATGCCACAACTGCTCATATGGTGGGCACGTGATTTGCAAAGTCACTTCAGGGTCACACTATCTGCAACTGAGCGCAAGGTATCAGTCACTGCTTTGGGATCCATCCCAACCCAAGAGCAAGGGTGACAAAAGTGTAACCGCTACTTTACCACAAGGCATGCACACCTGGATTTAACAGGACACCATGGAATTAGTTGTGAGGAGTGACTGATCTGTAGTTAAGCAGGGGCGCACATCGCCTTGTAATTAGCCACGAAGAAAAACTCTGGTCTCAGTGCTGAAACCTGGCAGTCTGAGGATGAGGCTGGGAAACTTACTGTGTATTGAAAAATATTCAGTGGCAACCATCCATAAACAGAGATTCTCCAACAAAAAGAATCCATCTTTTAATTTGCATGTATGGGTGGATTCTAAAATATACACACCACTAGTATGTCAAGTCTATTTACAAATTATGTTCAAGTTTAAAGCATTTTAAGTGGATTTAGTCATGCGAGTGCTTCTGTAGAAATCAGCCATCATATATCTCGCACAGCTTAAACATCTGCCTATTGAGGCAGTCCCTTTTTTTTAAAAGAAATCATAGGTGCTGGAGACAAGGTAAGCATTGGATTATTTAAATGTTGGATCAGCCATACTAGCAAAAAAAGCTTACTTTTTAAAAATCTGTGCATTTTAGATTGCAGAACCCTTGTTACTGATTTCTTTCTCAAATTAAACTAACCCAGGGCGGCATGGTGGCACTGCTGCCTCAGAGCGCCAGGCACCCGGGTTCAATTCCAGTTCCGGGTCACTGTCCATCTGGAGTCTGCACATTCTCCTCATGTCTGCGTGGGTTTCCTCCGGGTGCTCCAATTTCCTCCCACAGTCCAAAGGTGTGCAGGTTAGGTTGATTGGTCAGGCTAAATTGACCCTTAGTGTCAGGGGAATAGCAGGGTAGATACGTGCGTTCCGGGAATAGGGTCTGGGTGGGATTATGGTCAGTGCAGACTCAATGGGCTGAATGGCCTCCTTCTGCACTGTAGGGATTCTACGATGAACCCTTACCCTAGCGCAGGTATGTTTATTCATCTTGTGCACTCGTTGCGAGGGCCACTCATGAGTTTACACCTACTAGAAGCCTCTTCACTATTTAATGTGAGAAGGAACATCAAACATTGATCAGGTTTTGGCGTTGACTGGGTGGAAACCATCTTTCAGTGTGACTTTCCACTAATCACTTCATTTTAAAAGTGAAACGTACGTGCTGTTTGCAGTATCACCAAATTTTCTTCTTTTTAACAGGGGGTCAGGTAACTAATTAGTTGCCATTGGGGTTGCAGTCCTTTAGCTGGTGGTCCACCTAGATGATGCAGGGCCTACCTGCTACTGGTAAAATGCCAGTGGAGGCAAGAAAATGCCCCAAATTGACTCCTAAGGAGTCCTTCACCTTCCCCACCCCTGGTTAAGTGCCACAGTAAGGGTAAAAGCAATGGGCACTCCATTTTACCATATCACACGCCCCTTTGCTCCCAAGCCCACCTCTAAGGGGTTGGTAAAATCCAACCCAAGTCTTTAAACCGGAGTATTTGTGGAGGCGATAAGGAAAAAAACATGCCAAAATTGTTTTACAGAAGATGTGTAGGAAATTGACTGCTCAGCAGTAAATTAAGAATCGAATCCTGCAAGCCCAAGTACAAATTTTCAACAACTAAACAAGGGTGCAAATTGCCACGGGCGGAACCTTATCACCGCCATGGTGGGGTCAGGGCTGTAAAACACAGCAGGACTTCAGCAGGACCAGAAAATCCCCCTGAAGGGAAGGGTCATAAAATTCCACTCCAAGTAAAAATAAACACTTTCGTAATTGCTAACCAATGCTTTGTAATTAAACGTACAGACTGGGTTTGCCTTAGAATAGTCCTCTCCTTTGTATTCAATCCATTTGCGGGCTACCGGGATACTTACCCGAGTGTACGATGCCCCAGAGAAGAGCTGGCTGGTAATTACCCAGACCGCCTGCAAATGACACTGGCAATCACTGAAAAATTACCACCACAGCTGGCAGACAAGCAGATGTTGCCTGCAGGATCGAAACAGCAAAGGCATTTTGATGTCTTGAAAGCTTGTTCTTAGCATCTAACTGAACGTGCGCACTGCTTTGATCAGGGCAACAAGAAAGTGACTTTGAAGGAGATTGTGCAAAGGGGCTGCTGCCTTTAATTTAGCGGCAGTGGTAAACAAATCAAGCAGTATTAAGCAAATTAAGCATTGTTGAGCTAGGAGTAGTTACCTGGTTGAAAAGGCACTTGCATTGATATAGCGCCCATCATGATCTTCACGCCCAATGAATTACTTTTGAAATGCGTGGCAGGAACCGGGCTGGAAAGTTCCCTTACAGTCGGGGAATACTTCAGCAGACGAGGGCATTCAGCCTCTGATCTTCGGGTAAGCGTTCTCCAAGGCAATCTTCAAGACATACTACAATGGAGAATCGCTGAGCAGAAACTGAGAGCCAAGTTCTGAATGCATGAGGACGGTCTCAACTGGGATCTTGGGTTCATGGCACACTACATGAAAACCCAGCATTTAGCCCGGGCTTGCAAAATCCTACTAACTCTCCTGGCTGGAGACAACTCACACCTCTTTAACCTGTGAATATCCTTCTCTCCACTCACACTACCTGTAAAGATTTGATTGCCTGAGAAGACTTGCATTCCAACCATTATCTCGCAATTGTGTCATTGTCTATATATGCCATGTTTTTGGACCCAACTCTCCACTCACCTGATGAAGGAGCAGCGCTCCAAAAGCTCATGATTCCAAATAAACCTGTCAGACTTTAACCTGTTGTTCTGAGACTTCTTACTTTTGAAATTTAGGCACTGGTTAAACGTCAGAAACACGGCAGCCAATTTGTGGGCAGCAAGTCCCCACAATCAGCAACAAGATACCAATCAGACAGTCGTTTTATGTGATGGTGATTTGAGGGATAAATTGGGGATAACTCCCCGCTCTTCTTTGGAACACTGCCGTGGGATCTTTCATGTCCACCTTAGTGAACAGCTGGGCCTTGCTGTAATGTCTCATCCAAAAAATGGCACTTCCCACCGCGTAGCACCCTCATTACCGTGCACTGAAGCGTTAGCCAAGATTTTATTTTTGTGCTCAAGTCTCTGGGATGGGATTCAGAGATGCAGAACTGAACGAAAGAGGACACCATAATGCATGATAAAGATGGTTCAATAAGTTGAAAGGGATGGGGGGAAGTCTTAGTTAAATGTGTTTGATGTTTTTCATTTTCTCCTCCAATATCTCCCTCTGTTCTTTCCCCCACAAGTAGCAAAACTCCTCCTGCACACTTTTGAAGTTAATAAAGTAAAATGCTTCTGTCTCTGAGTGTTGCTCGGTGTGTTTTGTTAAGGTACACAGTCCTAGTCTAAATTAGATCCACAAGGATTTACAAATAAGGGACACAAAGGGGTTTCTGTACAAATAAGAGGCCGTATTGCTAATTTCTATAGAAGAACTGTGTTCTCAAACAACAGGGTGAGAAATTCTATGGCCCTGTGCCCACTTCTCAAGACATTGAGAGCATTAAGCCTTGAACATGGTGGGTAGGGACTATACCCTGATTATGTGCTGCAATTTCAACACCCACTATAATGGTCTAGGCAACAAAATAGTTGCATGGTGGGCCCACACTTGAAATAGGCATTCCCTCCTTTACATGTTGAAATATGGGACAGAACACATCTGTGTCCATTGCAGGACTGGATTGCCCCAAGTGTCTCCAACTCGTTGATTTCCAGGGCCCAAAATTGGCTGCACCTTTGACCTTACTGGCTCAAGCATTGTTTAATGCCCTAGTATCCAGTGCTGCTGGTGACTGTGACTTTGTTTACTTGATGGGTGTTTCTGGAGAAGCCTTGAGGCATTTTGGTTCGTCCACAGGACAGTGGCCCAAATCTTACCAGAAAATGGTAATGTGTTTCTGGTGAGAAAGCTGGCCTGCTTCTCTCCAGACAAACTGATTGGTTTCCCCTTCAGAACCTATGACACTCTGCCAAAAAAAAATCGCGGGGGTGTGATTCATGCTGTCATTCAGGGGAGTGGAGCCTAAACATGCCAGCAAAACCTAGCTGATCGGGTCACCATTTTCAAAGGGCATTCCAGTAAGAACTGCAATAAACCTTCCCCAAACCTATCACATGGGTCTCAGAGGCTCCTGTCCCCACCCCTAATCGGAGCCAGCATTCACTCATTCCTACCCCCCTCAACGCCCCCACCAAATAACGCACAGCATCTCTTGCATGAATCTGCTAATGAGGTCCCACAACGGGACCTGTGCCTTAGCACAATTTGATACTGTCAGGGTGGCGTGGTGCCAACCCTTGCCAGGGGGGCATTGCCAAGGTAGTACCCAGTCATGTCCCTCATCCCCTGGGGGGGCAAAAGTTACGTTTGCGCTCCCATGACAAATTCAAGTCTGTGTGAACCTGCTGGGAGGGGTTGTTTAATTATATTGAAATACATGCAAGTGCATATAAATCAGGTTCATTATGGTGTAAACCTGATGTTGTCACTGGCAAGGGACGAAGAAGATCCAAAATCGCGATCTCGCCAACGAGAACTGTGACTTCTGGATCTTGAGCCCCCTCTCCAGCATTTACGCGGATGGCAAACAGAGGCTCAAGATCGCCCCCACAGTCTCATTAACCTCTCAGCAATTCCACTCCAGGATCCAGTGAGATAAATAGTCCCATTAAGAATTTGTGAACAATTCTTTCAGAGGAAGCATCAACACGTTTGTCTGTTTATAGCATATCGCAGGGGGGCAATGGCCTAGTGGTATTATCGCTAGACTCTTAATCCAGAAACTCAGCTAACGTTCCGGGACCTGGCTTCGAATCCCGCCACAGCAGATGAATTCAATACATCTGGAATTAAGAATCTACTGATGACAATGAAACCATGGTCGATTGATGGAAAAACCCATCGAGTGTACTGATGTCCTTTAGGGAAGGAAATCTGCCCTCCTTATCCGTTCTGGCCTACATGTGCCTCCAGAGCCACAGCAATGTGACTGACTCTCAACTGCCTTCAAGGGCAACTAGGGATGGGCAATAAATGCTGGCCAGCCGGCGACGACCACGTCCCATGAATGAATATTAAAAAAATTGAAAAGTTAACATGCGCTTACTGTCAGTGATGTAGCATAACAGGACCTTTGATGCCAGCCCAAACAGAATCACATAGCTGGCAGTACACATCTCACGCTGAGAATTTACTGTGTCAGCAATAACTACAGAGCATCTGTTGCTGAATCCTGCAGCAAGTTGGCTGAAACAAAATGAATTGTGTAAGAGAAGCCTGGAGGCATTTCAGTTCATCCACGGGACAGTGGGCGTCGCTGGCAGGGGCAGTGTTTGTTGCCCTTCCCTAATTGGCCTTGAACGGAGAGATTTACTAGGGCAATTAAGTATTCGTAGTCCAGTGACATTGCCACTATAGCATTATTGCCCCCTAATTCTTGTACAGTTCAAACTGTAGATTCAGTTAAAAGCAAATGGTTCGAGTGTAGAAAAGTAATGTATTAAAAAAAAACACCTCATTGGTGTAGGCTGGATTCCAGAGGTGTATGTACAACTTGCTGGCCAATTGAACTATCCAGGATTCAGTCCAAAAATCTTTATGCACAAGCTTGAGTTGGCTTCTTGGAATGAAAAAATAACCTCTTGCACAATGTCAAGATACAGACTACAGAAGGATTTCTTTTCAAAGCTGAAATTCAAAGCATGTAACCCAGAGCCATTCACATGATGACATACAGACTACCAGATGACCCACAGACATTGCCAGGATAAACAGCCAGGCCCTTGAGAAACGTATGAAAAACCTTCAAACCTTTGGCTCTCGTCCCTCACTTCTCTGTTCGTGGGATTATCCGCAATGAATCAACCGAAAAAGGTTTCAGCTGCCAATCAGCAATTCTGGCTCCTCATCTTTCATTTTTGTGAGGTTCTATGCCTCACAATCTGTGAGGATCACAACCCATCAGCAATAACCTTACACAGCTAATATTTGTTTCACCTTAATCTAACTGCCTACAACTTTGATTAGCCACATCAGCCAGAAAGCATCGTCTATTAAGGAAGTTTGAGAGCACATATTTCACGGACAGCAGACTAATGTTTGGGAACTGCATGTCTCCATCACCAGTCACATTTTACTGGGCAACATTGTCTGAGCTGAGAGATCACTTTCACCTGGGGAGTTTCTTTTAATTTGGCACAGAACAAACAACCAGATGTAATCCAGTGATTGATACACAGGCCTATCAGTGCAAATAATATTCATCATTATCAAAATCACACACGTAAAAAGCTGGAAGTCCTTTCCTGAAATGGGACACTAATCACCAAGCCTGGAGTTAAGTCTTTAATTTGTACCATGTCTTCCTTGTGGCACTCCATCAGCAAAAACTTTCCTTCTTCAACATGAAGCCAATGATTAGAAGCTTTTAGTCAAAAACTCAGCAGCTGTGCCAACATTTTTTTCTATTTAAGCACTGTCCTACGTAAAGGAGAAATTCTATCACGCAAATATCTGATGGACTAAAACCAGACATTGTGATAAACAGCCTACAATTACATCAAGCTTCTGTTGACTTTGAAGTTTAAAAGTGTTCACATTTAACCTTTCCTCTATCATGGTAATATGCAATTCCTTTCCATTCTAGTAAAGTCAATCAAAAAATACATTCAAACTTGCTTCTCATTTTTAACCAACAAAGTAAAACGACTGGAGAAAACCAATGTTATTTATGCCTGTGGGAACAATACATTGGTGCACTAAAGCGTTTTGTTGTCATTTGTATTCCCACTCATCAAATAGCAGTCCTGATACTGCCGGACTATGTGGGGGGCAAGTGAAGGTGCCAACTGGTGAGTAAATGTTCCTTTGTGGAGGGGAGGAAGGGGTAGGAGACAAATTGGTCCAAGGCCATCGTGCGAATCTAAAGTTTGGCACCCTTATCACCACAAGTGCAAAACACGCACGAGTCACATAAAATAGACAATGCAAATGTCAGAGATCTCACTGTTGGTATTTCTGATTTGATTTATTATTGTCACATGTATTAGTATATAGTGAAAAGTATTGTTTCTTGTGTGCTATACAAAGCTTACATAGGGAAGGAGAGGATGCAGAATGTAGTGTTGCAGTCATAGCTAGGGTATAGAGAAAGATCAACTTAATGTGAGGTAGATCTACTCAAAAGATTGATGGCAGCAGGGAAGAAGCTGTTTTTGCGTCGATTGGTACACGTCCTCAGGCTTTTGTACCTTTTTCCCAATGGAAGAAGGTGGAAGAGGATATGTCTGGGGTGTGTGGAGTCCTTAATTATGCTGGCTACTTTTCCGAGGCAGCAGGAAATGTAGGCGGATTCAGTGGATGGGAGGCTGGTTTGTGTGATGGACTGGGCATCATTCTGTGGTATACCCAATTAGCTGGCATAGCGAAAAAGCAAATTACAATTGCACAACCGTGTCCTGGGATTGACTAGCTACAAGAAGCCCATAGTTGCCTGGATCTCCCTGAAATTGATACTTAAACTTTATTATTTTTAGTGTCACCAGTAAGTTCACATTAGCACTGCAAATGAAGTTACTGTGAAAATCCCATAGTCGCCACACTCTGGTGCGTCTTCGGGCACACTGAGGGAGAATTTAGCATGGCCAATGCACCTAACCAGCATGTCTTTTGGACTGAGGGAGGAAACTAGAGCACCCGAGGAAACCCACACAGACACAGGGAGACTCCACCAAGTGACCCAAGCTGGGAATCGAACCCGGATCCCTGGCACTGCGAGGCAACAGTGCTAAGCACCGCGCCACCATGCTGCCCCTAAAACTTGCTGAATGAAACCTGGTGTAATGATTTGGACTGGACGCCCCATGACCCAATAACCATGAATTCATCATTTGCGACAAAGTTCATAGTAGTCCAGGAAGAAATGCCAGTGAAAAACCCACAACTTCGGAGTCGAGAGTGTTGCCACGGAGTCAAGGCTGACTCCAACACTTTACATCAAAGAGGTGGAACATTTTTGCTCAGAGAATTTGCAAGTTCCACCGCTCTGATTAAGGAAGTAAAAGTGAAGCGTTACACACAGCACTGGCTTTAGTAAGATCATTCTTGATGGTTTGGCTGCACTTTGCATTTTGAGGAATGGAGAAATTCTCGAGCCAAACTGAAAATCCTAACACTGGCACACAAAACCCTACCTAACATCGTCGTCACTTAAAGAGTATTCGTCTGTGTCCGTGTGTTAGATAGTTTAATACGACATTTGCCGGAGGTTAGTGTAACAATTAGGCTCTTTTCAGAGGGAGTGAAGTCAACTGCAAATAATTAAGACGCTGTGTTTGGCATTTGCCCCAGTTTTCCTGCTGAATAAGTCTCAGCAATTTCTAAGCAATGAGCCGCAGAGATTTATTCGGAAAATGATTGAGAAGTTGGTTTTGTGTAATTGAATGCAACAAGGTCACCATGCCTGGACTCCAAAGGTTCCGTTGACATTTTGGAGGAGAGACAGAAAGGATCATCTAACCACAAGAACAGATAAACGACGGGTGAGAATACAGCTTGCTCTGAATGGGGGGCTTAGCTTTCCCTCCCACTGGTACATCAGCATTAACGCCTTCGTTGGGTTCCTGCCAGTCTGGTTAAACGATTCGGAGCCTTTCAAGCCTCGGTGATACAAAGCAGCGTCAAAGATCTCGCCATTGCGAACACTGCAGCTCCTTTCCATCGCACCCACACACCAAACCCTAACTAAGCTACTGCAGAAAAATAAAAAAGTGTGGCTTGTTTCCTAAAACGTAGAGTTATTTCCTCTTTGCATGGAGAGAAGAAAAGGAACAGCATTTGATCACGGAGAAAAAGGCCTCGACTTCCATGGAATAAAACGGATGTTTGATTCATTCAGTCAACACAAACAATAGCTCCAAGTAAAGCATTCAGCCATCACACTGCTTCTCGCAAACCACCCTGGGCTTGACTTTTTAAAGGAACTAAATAAATGAGTAATGTATGTAGTAGTCAGTTGGGGTGGAAGGAATGAATCATTCAATTAAAACAGAACAGCTTGTTCAGATAGCCAGCAAAATCACAATGCTTTGTAAGCTTCTATGATTTTATGCATCATAGCTTCATTCAATAAAGGTTCAAGTTAATGTTGGGAAAGGAGAATTTGGCTGCTCATGGACAATATTTATCCGTCAGTACCAATCAGCTCCCCAGGTCAAATTACTGCCCCCGCTCACCTCCAATTTCTCTTCTCCCAGCTGTCTTTGATGCTTAACATGATGTGTTCTCCCTCCTGTCCCCTCCGCCCACTTTCTCAAAGCTCCAGAAATAGGCACTTTGTTTATTCTTGAATTTCAAGCAACAGCATTTGGTAGGAGAAATGTTTTAAAAGGGGAGGTGGGGGGGGTCAGAGGTAACCCTGGCAAATCACAAATTAGCCCATCTCATCCATGGCTCGAGTGCAGAAAGTTTGTAGGGGTGGGGTGCTCAGAGTGATGTGGAGAAGAATATTGCAATGAATCTCAATGTCCCAGAGCCAAGTACAAAGTTACCAATCAGCCAGAGTTCCTCAGTCCTGCTCATAGGAACAGCAGTACACCATTCAGAACCTTGAGCCTGTTCCACCATCATTTTGGGGCAGCACGGTGGCACAGTAGTTAGCACTGCTGCTTCAGAGCGCCAAGGACACTGGTTCGATTCCCACTTGGGTTTGTACAATCTCTCCGTGTCTGTGTGTTTTTCCTCTAGGTGCTCCGGTTTCCTCTCTCAGTCCAAAGATGTGCAGGTTAGGTGCAGCGGCCATACTAAATTGACCCTTAGTGTCAGGGATAAATGCAAGGGGTTATGTGGATAGGGCCTGGGCAGGATTGTGGTTGTATTCAATGGACCAAATGACTTCCTTCTGCACTGTAGGGTTCTATGACTGACCTCTATGACCTCCATTTACCAGCCCTGATTCCAAACACTCAATTCCGACAATGTTGTTATGTTCTAACAGAAATCTATCAAGCTCAATTTTGATTTCTTTTTAATTGACCTAGAATCATCAATGATTTGGGGAAAGGGGTCCATATTTCCAATACCACTCATAAGAAACACTTCCTGACATCACTCCAGAATAGCCGACCTCTTGGTTATTACCCTCACCATTCTGAAGTCCCACATCACAGGAAATAGTTTATCTCTTTATTCAGTGTTCCTTACAAGAAAATATGCCGATCCCAGTGAAAATCACTGCCCGCCATTGTTTAAGACTACACTGCCAGACGATCATTTAAAACAATGTACTGGTGGCCTTGTACCACAAGAGGTAATGATACAAAGCATTCAGTAGTATAAAGGGAGTGAAGCATGGTCCTGTGCTTAACAGTAGTAGTAAGCTCAACAATGGAATAAAAATAAAACTAAATTACTTTCTGATTTTAACTGATTTTCGTCATTCACAAAATTAGCACAGAAAGTATTCAGAAAAATAGCATTTCATTTTTAACTATTATTAGTAACAACTGTAATTCTCTAAACAGGGTGGAGCACCTGATGTAATACTCACCGATACGGATTAGAAAGATCTTTTGCATCACAAACATCTGCATGACCATTACACACACAACGCCCGCCTATACTGATGTCCTTGATACTGTAGTAATACTGAAAGAAAAGAATGTTTTTTGTTCAGAGATCCGATACTTGATCACAGTATTTCACTTCATGGAAAAGATAGCTTGACTCCTGGCAAATACATCTGTGTTTACTGACACGAACTACATAAGAACATAAGAACATAAGAAATAGGAGCAGGAGTAGGCCATCTAGCCCTTCGAGCCTGCCCCGCCATTCAATAAGATCATGGCTGATCTGTTGTGGCTCAGTTCCACTTTCCCGCCCTCTCCCCATAACCCTTAATCCCCTCTCTTATCAAGAACCCATCAACCCGCTTCTTAAAAATATTTAGCGAGGCAGCCTCCACCACTTCAACGGGCAGAGAATTCCAGAGATTCACCACCCTTTGAGTGAAGAAGTTCCTCCTCAACTCCGTTCTAAACCACCTCCCCTTTATCTTGAGGCTGTGCCCCCTAGTCCTACTGTCTTTTTTGAGCGGGAAGAGTCTCTCCACCTCTATCCTATCCATCCCATTCATCATCTTATACGTCTCAATGAGATCTCCCCTCATTCTTCTAAACTCTAACGAGTACAAGCCTAGTTTATTCAGCCTCTCCTCATAGCTCAATCCCCTCAACTCCGGTATCAGCCTAGTAAACCTCCTCTGCACTCCCTCCAGGGCCAAAATATCCTTGCGCAGGTGCGGCGCCCAAAACTGCACACAGTACTCCAGCTGCGTAAAACTCACCAGTTCAGTTGTCCGAGGTGGATCACATCAATGCATGTCTTTTTAGAACAGAGCAGGGATCAATGATAACAACTTGTGTTTATATCGTAGCATTAAGATAGTGGAATATCCCAAGGCACTTCATGGTAGCATTATAAATAAAATTTAACTGAGCTACATATTACATCACATGACCAAAAGTTTGGTCAAAGAATTAGCTTTGAAGGAATGATGAGGAAAGCGTTATGGAGAGGCAGGGAGGGAATTCCAGAGCTTAGGTCCTCTCGGCAACTGAAGACATGGCCATTAATACTGGAACAATTAAAACTAAACTAAATCAGAATTAGATGAACACAGGCATCTCAGAGGGTTGTAGGGCTGGAGGAGGTGAGAAGGATTGATTTGGGGGAAAAAAAAACAGGTTTTTGAAAATCATGGTTTTACTTAACCAAACACAATGTACGATAACGGGTACACAGGTGATAGGGACTTGGTATGAGTAAGGTAACAGTGTTTTGGATGGCCTCAAGTTAAGAGAATAGGACAGTAGAAGTCAGCCAGAGCTAATATAGCCTAGAAGTGACAAAGGGATTTGGTTTCAGAAGCAGATGAGTTAAGGATGGGACAGAGTTGAGTGAAGATGTGGAGGTGAAAAGAGGTAGTATTAGGGATGGCAATGGATAGGAGGACAGGAACTCAACTCAGCGTCAAATTTGACACCAAAGTTACAAACCGTCAAGTTCAAGTGTTGGGATAAATGGTGCACTCCGTTAGAAGATGGAATTGCTCAGAAATCTTAACACTCAATGTAATGGATACCGTTATAATAAAATCTGAAAACCTTTGTGCAGATTGTCACATCTATGAAGAGTAGCAAACAATAAGAATTCACCAATGTAGATTTGCAGGTGCTATTGCTATGGCCAAGATTCACAGTGAGAAATGGAGATATCTTGGTCAGTTTAGTTATGTTCAATTCAGAATTTTTTTTATTCATTCATGGGACATGGGTGTTGCTGGCTGGCCAGCATTTATTGCCCATCCTGAGTTGCCTTGGAGGACAGTTGAAAGTGAACCACATTGTTATGACTCTGAAGTCACGTTGGCCAGACCAGGTAAGGACAGCAGATTTCCTTCCCTAAAGGACATTAGTGAACCAGATGGATTTTTCCAACAAGCGACACTAGTTTCATGGTTATCTTTTAATTCCAGATTTTTTTTATTGAGTTCAAATTCCACCATCTGCCATGGTGGGATTTGAACCTGGGTCCTCAGAACATTAGCTGAGTTTCTGGATTAGTCGTCTAGTGATAATATCACTAGGCCATCGCCTCCCCCAGAATTCAGAATTTATACAACTTTTGTGCACTGTAAATCTGTAAACCATAACTCTAAAGCAAATGCACTGCAATTGCATTACTGGGAAATGTATAGGAGAACCCAACACAATGAACTATATGAAATTGTTGGAAGGTTTAATGGGAACACTATTGCACACATAAGAAGCAAATTGAACATGGCAAATGTAGAATGCCCTATCCAGTATACAGAATTTATTGAAACATGTACGATTCTGAAGGGGGCTTGACAGAATAGATACTGAATAAACATTGCCCCTTGTGGGGGAATCTAGAATTAAGGGGCACAGTTCAGAATAAGGGACCTCCCACTTAAGATGGAGATGAGGAGAAATTTCTTCGCCCAGGAAATTGCTAATCTTTGGAATTTTCTAGGCCAGAGATCCATGGAGACTGGATCATTGAATATCTTCAAGACGGAGCTCGATAGATATTTGATCTGATGGGAGTTGAGTGTTATGGGGTGTCGGCAGAAAAGTGAAGGTCAGGCCATGATCAGATCAGCCATGATCTTGCTGAATGGCAGAGCAGGTGAAGGTTTGAATGGCATATTATCACCCCTATTTTAAGTTCTTGAGCACACTGTACTTTCCCAACACCCCAAGTGGAGATCGACTAACTCAGCTTGGTTATGGGGTCAAAGCTGAGACCATCCTGGTCTTTACAGTTCAGGGGCTGAGATGCTGTTAAGGCAGATGATATTGTTAAGGCAGATATATCTAAATCAAACACACAGTCAGGATGTACGGTCAGCACTCACCCGTCGAGTGACTGTGGGGTCCCGCAAGGCCTTGCCCATCAAATGTCCCAGGAGTGTGTTTGTTCGGAGGAACCGCAGTCGGATATTAGTAGCTTTGGTGAAGTCACGAAGGACAGGAGAATAGGAGAAGTTCATGGCTCCTGGTCGTCCATTTACCAAAGAAACCACAATCTAAAATTGGAACCCAGGAAGTTAGTTAACCAGCATGGCAAAGTTTGATGTCACCATTTATTCAATACATCTTCAGCACCTATTAATAGTGGCGAGACAGACATTGAGGGAAATGCATCAACTTGGACAAAAGAATATGTACACTGAGTAATATTCAGATTCTGCAGTACCAAGTGACTAATATTAATATAAACTCTATTTCAAGCCTCCTAGTTAAAAGTACTTCAAACAATCAGATTCCATCATAGGAGATTTGACTATCTAATTCGATCTTACCAGATGGAGCCTGTTGTAACTTTAAAATGTCTTAAATGTGTTCGGCAATACAACCCAAACTAAAAACTGTACAAATCTTTGTAATATATTCTTAGTGAACGAAGTATGTGAAATATTGGAACTTCAGAGCAGTAAAGCATAAATCCAGTGAGTTATTTGTAATTATTTTACACTTACCTCTCCATTTTCCAGAGGCACAATACGTGAATATTCAGTGGTACAGATAGCATCATCATCCTTTATAATGCGTTCAACTGACTTTGGCCCAAATTTCTCAATACAATCTCTTTTGGAAGCTGAAGAACAAAGAATTGATGACACCAAATGGGTAGCTTGTTATACAGTTAAGAATATTAAATTTAAGACTTATTACAATGTTGATCATCTAATATCATTGTATCCCTACAGGGCAGAAGGAGGTCATTTGGCCCATTGAGACTGTCGACAACAACCCCACCCGTAACCCGCCAATCCCCCTAACGTTACGAGGCAATTTAGCATGGCCAATCCACCTAACCTGCACATCTTTGGAGTATGGGAGGAAACCGGAGCACCTGGACGAAACATAGGCACATGCAAATTCCACGCAGACAATCATCCAAGGCTGGAATTGAACCCGGGTCCTTGGCGCTGTGAGACAGCAGTGTTACCCACTGTGCCACCATACCTCCCCGGTCAGCAGACATACCACTAGTGTAAAAGCACCTTCAACCCATGCGGCTGTGAACTCCCAACAACTGACAGCTAACCTCAAAGCAACACTGGTCAAGCAACACTGGTAATAGAGCTGCATGGTGGCACAGTGATTAACATTGCTGTCTCACAGCATCAGGGACCAGGGTTCGATTCCCGGCTTGGGTCACTGCCTGTGCGGAGTCTGCACATTCTCCCTGTGTCTGCATGGGTTTCTTCCAGGTGCTCCAGTTTCCTCCCACAGTCCAAAGATGTTCAGGTTAGTTTGATTGGCCATACTAAATTACCCCTTAGTGTCAGGGGAACTAGCTAGGGTAAATGCATGGGATTATGGGGATAGGGCCTGGGTGGGCTTGTGGTCAATGCAGACTCAATGGGCTGAATGGCCTCCTTCTGCACTGTAGGATTCTATGATTCTATGCATGAGGGTGGGCAACTTTGCACCATGCATTGGAGGGTTTAAAGGACTGGAAACTACTATCCCCTCGAGAAAGAGAACTGTCTGGGTTGAATCCAAATTACATTTTTACCAATTAGTTCTAATTAACATTCTACCAAACTACATATGGATAGAGTCATCTATGAGACAGGAACACGGTGAACCTCTCATTGATAATGCAGTTAAAATTGCAGTAGAATGTTCTGCCCACCTTGTCTGCTGGTTCGCCACAAGAGCAACGTGGCTAGTTTCACTCCAACCATCCTAAATTGGTGTCCTCCCAGGTTCTCGACCCTTCTGCCAAAGGTAACAGTTTCTCCCTTCCTAATCTGTCCCGACCTCTCATAATTTTGAAAATCCCTATCCAAACTCGTCCTCTCAACCTACCCTTCCTTGAGGGGAGCAACCCCAGCTTCACAGACACTCTAATGAGTGAATCTACAAAGATGTGGTTAGTTTTATAAGGCACAATTTTTAAAAAATTACCAGCACATAAAAAAAACTGAAGTCTGCACCAAGTACCACTAACTGCATAACACTGCAGACACAGCCAACTTTTGGTGTTGGCTAATTGGACTTCTGTTTAAAATAAGCGCCCCAACGAATACATCTTTTTTAAAAAAAAATCTTCTGTATTTTATGCTATTTAAAAAGTTGCCTCACAATGTTTAAATGCTTAGACATAGATTTCTATTGTCAAGTGTTGCCAAATAGATTTCAAAAGCTGTGCAGACCCACAGAACGTGTCGGAGTCATCGGTCATCAGATATCTGCGTATAAAATGATCCCCTCCCCCCAAAGATTTATCTTCATCCCCACGTAATGACTGAGAGGCTTAAAGTAACATTTCAAAATTGGCAATGTCTTCACCTTTAAGTCAGCCAACATTCACAATGCAGTTTCCTTCTTGCTCCTTCTCATTTCGATTAACTGATTCTTTTTCCACTTGGCAACGCTCCCTCTCTCCTGAATTAAAGATTCAGCTCCCTCCCTATCTATACTGCTAGGCGGCCTGTTCATTTTAATATCAGCCTGGCCTGGAGTTGAAATTGGGAGGGAAAGTTGCCATTTGACTATGCAACGCTGGAGGAGTGTGGAAAGAGCAACAGCTGATAGGAATGTGGTGCTTGCAGCAAGCTTCACCAGTTATAGGGAAATCACTCAGCCTGGACAGCTGGGAGGACAGATGTGCAAGGCAACCTTTTGCTATTTTATCTGAAAAACAACATTAATTTCTAAGCTTCTCGACAAGAAATTCTTCCTTTCTTTGACTTCTCAAAGCCAAAAAAAAACAGAAATTCCTGGCTGTGTAATTTGTCTCATTAATTTACGGGACATGGGCATCGCAATGTGGCCAGCAACTATCGCCCACCCCAAGTTGCCCTTGGAAGGCAGTTGAGAGTCAACCACATTGCTGTGGCTAAGAAATCACATGTAGGCCAGGCCATGTAACAATGGCAGATTTCCCTCCCCAAAGAACATTAGTGAACTAGGTGGGTTTTTTCTGACAATGGTTTTATGGTCATCAGTAAATTCTTAATTCCAGATTTTTTTTTATTGAATTCAAATTCCATCATCTGCAACGGCAGAATTCAAACCCAGGTCCCCAGAACATTAGGTGAGTTTCTGGATGTATAGGTCTAGCGATAATACCCCCTCCCCTATAGTGCAAATAATGAAGTGCTTTATTAGGAGGGCATTTAAGGTTTTCTATCATTGGAAGCCAGCTTTTGGCATTGCAACTTTATACAACAACAATTTATATTTGTTTAGCATCATTAATGTAATAAAACACCCCAATGCACTTCAAATGAGCATTATGATGCATCTGTATTATAGAAACATCTGCAAAGCTTTGAAGAATGCATCACTGTGTCGTTCAGGCTTAATATATAAAAAAAGACTACATAGCTCATCATCTAAAAGAGCTCCATCAACAGAAGAATAGATCATAGAAACATAGAAGATAGGAGCAGGAGGAGGCCATTTGGCCCTTCGAGCCTAATCTGCCATTCATTACAATCATGGCTGACCATCGAACTCAATAGCCTAATCCTGATTTTTCCCATAACCTCTGATCCCATTCACCCCAAGTGCTATATCCAGCCACTTCTTGGATACATTTTTATGAATTTGAATTCTTAGCATACAATACAAATGATCTGGAAACCCTAGGCTTTGAGATGACAATGGATAAAGATTTGTGTGCAATTGCTAAGATAGGAATTTTAGTTCCCAAACAGAAAAGCAACATTGCAATCAACTGTCCATGAATGGCAGCAGGAAGTCCAGCCCACCTTGGCAACCGAGCCTAATAAAAATGTGGCTAGCTGATCTCCACACCAAAGCTTTTTGAGTTAAGTCACAGGGCCTGGAACTAAAAAAGATGCTAGAGGTAAGGATGGGAGAGAAGAGAGCTAGTAAGGGAAAGGAAGGAGAAGGAGGTTCTGGGAGTCAGTGGTTTACCCCAGGGGTGAGGGGGCTAGGAGTCCAAAACAAGTCTGCACTTTTCTTCTGGTCCTACAAAAGCACGTTTTTTTTTTAAAGAACTTTTCTGAAAGATTTATTTCATCCTCTGACTGAGCTGTCAGGCTGGCTGCAAATGAAGATTCACGGGAGAACGGTGTCAGGATTCTATTGAGACAGTAACACCACAATGGGCAGAATTGTTTCAGGCTTCCCACCTAACTCGGCTGAGCATCTGATCGATGTGAAAAATCAGGCATGTTAAAATTGCAAATGAGTGGGTAGAGGGTGAACACTTCAGCCGTTCCAATCCAACTGCTCACCCATCCTGATCTCACTGGACAGGCAGAGTGTAAAATACCCATCTTAGCGTTCATACTGAATGCTGACATCCACTATTTTAAGTCATAATGTCTTTGTTAAGGGAACTGATCTCATGAATTTTACATGAACGTATTAAGCATTTATATAATGAATCTTCAAATGCCCTAGGTTCAGCTATTTAGCTTCACTGCCATTATGGATAGTACTAGGGATGAGGGGATTAAACTCAATGTTCTAGAGAAAATCTGATCAAAATCAACCAGCTTCTACCAGCACCGGGGCCTAAATCTTCCAATCCCGTCCAGGGCCGGATGGAGAATTCAATGGACAATCAAACCTCGGGTGGAAATTTCCAGTCCTAGGGCGGACGGGACTGGAAAATCCCACACTGAGAAATTACCATGATGTTTGCACAGTATTTTTGTTTTGAATGAAGGCGGTGTTTTGATAATTATAAGGAGAAACATTCCAGCAAAGCAGGGGAAAAGCACAACATTTGGTACACACGTGATGTTCCTCAGGCTG
The DNA here is from genome assembly GCF_965287045.1 of Carcharhinus amblyrhynchos. Taxonomy (NCBI): domain Eukaryota; kingdom Metazoa; phylum Chordata; class Chondrichthyes; order Carcharhiniformes; family Carcharhinidae; genus Carcharhinus; species Carcharhinus amblyrhynchos. The sequence continues at coordinate 14,830,592 of NC_137339.1, forward strand.
GTAAAGGTCCTGCTGCAGCAGGATAAACAGGAAAACCAATAACATTTAATTAGTCCGGCCACCCATTTCCTTGGGGAGTTAGGTATTCTTCAGCAAACTCCATCCCAAAAGGCCAGTTCCTGTTCCTGCATCTAACATTCATGCTGAAGTGCTAAAGCAGCTAAATAAACTTAACCACCCTGTTCTTTACTAGGCACCAAAAGGCAACAATTTATATCGGCGGCATGGTAGCACAGTGGTTAGCACTGCTGCTTCACACCTCCAGGGACCTGGGTTCAATTCCCGCTTTGGGTCACTGTGTGTGAAGTTTGCACATTCTCCCTGTTTCTGCGTGGGTTTCCTCTGGGTGCTCCAGTTTCCTCCCACAGGCCAAAGATTTGCGGATTAGATTGATTGGCCACGCTAAATTACCCCTTAGTGTCCCGCGATGCATAGGTTAGAAGGATTAGCAAGTAAATATGTAGGGATAAGACCTGAATGGGATTGTTGTTGGTGCAGATTTGATGGGCTGAATGGCCTCTTTCTGCACTGTAGGGTTCCTATGATTTACACAGCACCTTTAACATAGTTAAATGGCTCAAGACACCTCACAGCAACATTGTGAACAAAACTCAACACAATGCGGAGAAGGGATTGTGACCAATAGTTTGGCCAAACAGGTAGATTTTAGGGAGTGTCTTAAATATATCAGAGTACATATTATAGGAAGAGAGTGGCGTTATGATACTGTCGCTGGACTAGTCATCCAGAGACCCAGGGTAATGCTCTGGGAACCAGGAACCAAAACTCACCACGGGTGATCATAAAATTTAAATTCAGTAAAAATCTGGAATTAAAAGTCTAATGATGACCATGAAATGATTGTCAGAAAAAGCCATCTGGTTTACCAATGTCGTTTAGGGAAGGAAATCTGCTGTATTTACATGATCTAGCCTACATGTGACTCAGGACCACAGCAATGTGGTTTTGACTCTTAGAAGCGATGCCCTCTGGGACGGGCAATGAATGTTGGCCAAACCCAAGGCACCCACATCCCATGAATGAAAAATCAGAGCGAAGCCTGATCTTGCATTGCAGCATGGATTCTTGGGGATGGGATAACATTTGAAAAATCTAATGTACCAGATAGACAGGCCAGAGCCACATTTTGGAATCACAGAATTTCTACAGTGCAGAAGGCCATTCGGCCCATCAAGTCTGCACCGACCACAATCCCACCCAGGCCTTATCCCCGTAACCCATGTATTTACCTCACTAATTCCCCCTGACATTAAGGTGCATTTAGCATGAACAATCCACCTAACCCGCACAGCTTTGGAGTGTGGGAGAAAACCGGAGCACCCGCAGAAAACCCACGCAGAGAATGTGCAAACTCCACACAGACAGTGACTCGAGCTGAGAAACGAAACTGGGTCCCTGGTGTTGTGAGGCAGCAGTGTTAACCACTATGCCACCCCTCCACTCCTGACTTTTCTTCCCACTACAGTTAATGAGGAGCAAAATCAGGGACAGGGTTGCAAAACAACCATCAAACCTGAAGCCTCCAGTTTCTTTCCTCGCTGGTTAGATCAAATTTGTCCCTTTAGCAGCACAAGACTCGAAAATGTTCTTGCTGAGGTGGTTAACCGCAATACAAACAAAACATTGCCCCAGAGACTGCTTTCATGCTAACTTTACACCACACAGCACAGCAACAACAGCTTCAAGTATCATTTGATTTTTGCATGGCAAGGCTGATTTCCAAAGCACTAGAGCAACAAATAAACAAACAGCACTCTGTTCATGTTCTTGCAATTAATAACCTCTCCCTCAATGTCAACAAAACGAAGGAGATAGTAATCGACTTCAGGAAGCATAGTGGAGAATGTGCCTCTGTCTACATCAACAGGGATGAAGTAGAAATGGTCGAGAGCTTCAAGTTTTTAGGTGTCCAGCTCACCAACAACCTGTCCTGGTCCCCTATGCCGACACCATAGTTAAGCAAGTGGATCAATGACTTTCTCAGAAGACTAAGGAAATTTGGAATGTCCGCTACGACTCAACAATTTTTACAAGTGCAGCATAGAAAGCATTCTTTCTGGTTGTATCACAGCTTGGTATGGCTCCTGCTCTGACCAAGACTACAAGAAACTACAAAGGCTCGTGAATGAAGCTCAGTCTATCACTCAAACCAGCCTCCCGCTCATTGACACTTCCTACACTTCTTGTGGGCTCGGAAAAGCAGCCAGCACAATCAAGGACTCCACGCACCCTGGACATTCTCTCTTCCAGCTTCTTCCGTTAGGAAAAAGATACAAAAGTCTGAGGATACGAACCAACTGACTCTAAACAGCTTCTTCCCAGACTTTTGAATGGACCTACCTCGCTTTAAGCTGATCTTTCTCTACACCCTAGCTATGACTGTAACATTCCATTCTGCATTCTCTCCCTTCCTTCCCTACGTATGGCATGCTTTGTCTGCATAACACACAAGAAACAATATTTTTCACTGCATACTAATGTGACAGTAATAAATCAAATCAAAAAGTTGTTTGAAGGTGAAGACTTCCAATGTTATTTCTGACCAGCTGATATCAGAGAAAGACCAAGTAAGGAAATGGTGGGATTTGAACCCAGGGCCCTAGAGCATTACCCAGGGTCTCTAGATTACCAGTCCAACAACAATACCACGCGCCACTGCATCCCCATATAAATATTCTGATATATTTAACACACTTCCTAAAATCTACCTCATCTGCCCTCATAATTCCTTCTCAGCTTGCAGGTTAATCAGGATCAGGAAAGCAGCATATTTTTGGCAGCAGCACGTAGTCAATTCTAACTTTGGTGGCTGCTGTTTTTCCTGTCTAAAATGGAGGCTTCAAACAGTCAATAGCATTTGGTCAGCTGTGCTCTGAACTAAATATTAAAGCCATTAAAATGAAAAATAAACAAAAATGGATATCATTTACTTTAAGGATTGTTGCACCATCTAACACGCAACTAGAAACTGCAAATTGCTGCCTCAAAATGATTTAAGATGGAGAAACTGAATGAGTATAGAAACTACCTATATACAGTGGAAAATCTACTTGAAGCACTTAGGCATCTGAATACAACAGGAACAGGAAAAGAATGAGCCTCGAGCCTGCTCCAGCATTTAATAAGATAGACCCTCAAATTCTCAATCCCACATTCCTGTCGCATTCCAATATCCCTCGATGCCCTCTGCACACAAAACTCTATCCATCTCAATCCTGAATACACACAATCCTCAGCTCTCTAGGATTTAGAAATCCCAACCCTTCAGTTATTAATGTTTAAACCATTTGTCAGGGCCATTTTTGATCCAACTAAGCAGTTTCATTAATAATTGTTGGTTTTGTGCAGTTTTAATCTGAATGGTCATACTGACCAAAGGGAAAGACACATCTTTCTCCTCTATGCCCATGTACTCTGAGCATTAAGTGCAGCATGGTGGCACAGTAGTTAGCACTGCTAACTCACAGCTCTAGGGACCCCGATTCAATTCCAGCCTTGGGCCACTCTTTGTGTGGAGTTTGCACATTCTCCCTGTGTCTGCTTGGGTTTCCTCTGGGTGCTCTGGTTTCCTCCCATAGTCCAATGATGTACAGGTTAGGTGGATTGGCCATGCTAAATTGCCCCTTAGTATCCAAAGATGTGCATATTAGGTGGATTGGCCTTGCTAAATCTCCCCTTATGTCCAAAGATATGCATGTTAGGTGGATTGGCCATTCTAAATCGCCCTTAGCATCCAAAGACTTGTGGGTTAGGTGGATTGGCCATTCTAAATCGCCCCTTAGCATCCAAAGACTTGTGGGTTAGGTGGATTGGCCATGCTAAATTGCCCCTTAGTGTCCAATAATGTGCATATTAGATGGATTAGCCATGTTTTTACCTACAAAATAGGGCCTGGGTAAAATACTCTGTCAGAGAGTCAGTGCAGACTCAATGGGCTGAATGGCCATGTCTGGATTGTAGGGATAATAATGAAAGCAATAGTTAAAACCGATTAATTCACAAATGGTGAACATGAGCAACACTGCCAGCTTCTTTGTCCACTTAGCCTGTGCACTGAGCTGAAGAAAGCATTTAGTAATAATATCTTCCTTTGATCCAATATTATTTGGACAGGATAAATCTGTACATGGGATAAATTAGCTCAAATCAGATTTCTTCCTGAAGGGCTCTCGCCACTCTTTCAACAAGAGACAAGAACTGCCTACTGTAACTCTGTGCCCACAGCTGCCATTGTGACCAAAGGCTTACACTGCAGCAGATGCAACATTCACTAAGTTGTCAGCTGCCAGGATGGGGCTTTCACTGCGAAATTTTATGCGACTATTAAACAAGGCAGCCCGTTATCCGAGTACAAGAGCTGAAGTTGAATGTTTAATTCGGGCAGTTGGTGGATGGCAAGCCTTAGTGTGAGGCCCACCCATGACAGGAGCGGCGAGGGAAGGCTGATAGTGAAAGCATTCGAAACTGCTTCTCATCAACGCATTCCAGTCACAAGATGCTCTCACAGCTGTCCGCCAGCTCTCTGGTGACACATTAATAAATAAAGGCCTGCTTGAGATCACAGCAACAAGTGCAAATGTACTCCTCGATTACGGTGGCAAACACTTGAAAAGTTTCAATCTAAAAACTCACCTAAAAAGACAAAACAAACATATTTTCTAATGCCTGCATGTAACCACCCTTTTTGTATGAGGGCTGACAGCTAGTGCCACTGGATTGTTTGAACACAGAAATCCGCTCATTTTTAATGTATGTTTGTGGAACTTGTGACCCTGTAGTTAAGAGCTGGGACAGATGAATTGGTTGTCACACCTTCTTCAGGGAGGATAGTGTTTAATTAACCACTATCTCTGCTGGTGCCACCCTTTCCTCTGGAATCCTCTGCTCCTGGTTAGAATAACTCCTCATGCTGACAGCTTTATCTCGATTAGTTGGCTTAAAGTTTGCCCACCTTCGTCTCGCAGAAACTTGTACATACTTCTATAAAATGGCCATAGCACAGAAGGAGGCCATTCAGCCCATTGTGTGTGTGCTAGATCTCTGCAAGAGCTATTTAGCTAGTCCCACTCTCTCCCAGTAACCATGAAAATCTTTTCTGTTCAGGTAATTGTCCAATTCTCCTTTGATTAAATCTGCCACGACCACATTCTCAGTCAACACATTCCAATTGTTGTGGGGGAAAAAAAGTCTCCCTCATGTTGTCGTCGATTACTTGGCCAATCTTAAATCGGTGTCCACTGGTTCTCAATGCTCCCACTGTCGGGAAGTTTCTCACTGACACGGTGGCACAGTGGTTAGCACTGCTGTCTCACAATGCCAGGAACCTGGCTTCAGTTCCGGCCTTGGGTCACTGACTGTGTGGAGTCTGCACATTCTCCCCGTGTCCATGTGAGTTTTGTCCGAGTGCTCCGATTTCCTTCTATAGTCCAAGGATGAGTGGGTTAGGTGGAGTTGCCATGCTAAATTGCCCCTTATTGTCCCAAACTGTGTAAATTAGGTGAGTTTAACTATGATATATGTATAGAATTACAGGCATAGGATGGGGTGAGGGCCTGTGTAAAATACTCTTGTCAGTGTGTCGGTGTTGAGTCTATGGCCTCCTCTGCACTATAGGGATTCTATACTCTTTCCAAATCCCTCAAAGTTGCAAACACTGCCATCAAATCTCTTCTCAACCTTCTCATCTTTAACCATGATGTGGAAATGCCGGTGTTGGATTGGGGTGGGCACAGAAAAAAAATCTCACAACACCTAGTTAAAGTGCAACAGGTTTATCATGCACTTTTGGAATGCTGCTCCTTCATCAGGTGAGTCAACATTTATTTCAACCACTCACCTGATGAAGGAGCAGAGCTCCAAAAGCTTGTAATTCCAAATAATCCTGTTGGACTTTAACCTGGTGTTGTGATACTTCTTACTGTTCTCATCTTTAAGGAGCACAGCCTCAACCTCACTATCCACACAACTGGAGTCCCTCCTTCTTGTAACCATTATCGAAAATCCTTTCTGCACCATCACTAATGCTTTTGTCTCACCTTACAAACTTAACTTCTGTAACCTTGCTCTGTCAGTTTCTGAGTTTGCAGAGATGAAGAAGTTTCACACTTCTTGTTGAAACTTGCCCATTCTTAGTTGCCCAAAGAAGGGTTCGGCCACCTTCTTGAACTGCTGCAGTCCATGTGATGTGTCACTGCAGGTGCATAAAAGCCAGACTAGAATAGGCTTTCATCCCCAAAGGACATATAGTGAACCACAAATGTTCTGGCACAAGTTCAAAAAAATTGGGTTTTTCTCCAGATCATAGTGGACATAGAGTCTAGAAAGCGACATGGAACCGGAGGCAATATCTAGTATTGATCTTAAACTATGCACCAGGCATCATCTGAATCATTGACTTCCTTTGAAAACTTAGACTCAGAAAGCTAAATTCAAAGAAAGATCATTCAATCTATTATATTGTGCTGATGTAATCCCATTTCTTGCTCTTTTGTTAGCTGCTTAACATTTTCTTCTGAGTAATTACCTCATTCCCACCAACCCCCCACCTTTGCTGACTGTCAATCATAGAATTGAATTATAGAATTCCTGCGTACAGAAGGAGGCCATTTGACCCATTGGATCTGTACTGACCACATTCCCACCCAGGCCCTATTCCTGTAACTCCACACATAAATCCCCCAATTTAGCATGGCCAATCCACCTAACCACACATCTCTGGACTGTGGGAGGAAACTGGAACACCCCAAAGAAACCCATGCAAACATGGAGAGAATGTGCAAACGCCACAGAGACAGTGACCCGAGGCCGGAATTGAACCTGGGACCTTAGTGCTGAGAGGCAGCAGCGCTAACCACTGTGCCACCTTGCCGCCCCAAATAGCCAATAGCCACTTGTGACAATACATTTCACAGTTTATTAGCTTTGTCCTTGGCATGATGCATTAAGTGTGTACAACCTAAACTAAAATGAAAACCGTCAATGTCAAATATTCAAGGGAAGGGCTGATCGATGCTAAAAATACTTTGTAGACCGATCAGCGTCTGAAAGGACAAAAAAAAATCCTGAACGAAGCCTGTCTTTCAAAAGCTGAGCATTTTCTGTTTTTCTTTCAGATTCAAATATTCAAAAGTGCCTTGAATGGAATTCCTGTTCATTAAATAAATCTGGAGTTAGCATCAGGAATGGTGACTACGTAACCACAAGATTGACATAAAAATCCATTGGTTTCAAATGCCCTTTAGGAAATCTGCCACCTTTATCAGGTTTGACATATTTGCGACTTCAGAAAGCATCCTCTTGGGATGTATCACAGCTTGGTATGGCTCCATCTCTGTCCAATACTGCAAGAAACTACAAAGAGTTGCGAATGAAGCCCAGTCCATCAAGCAAACCAGCCTCCCATCCACTGATTCTGTCAAAACTTCCCGCTACCTCGGCAAAACAGCCAGCACAATCAAGGACCCCACACCCCCTGGACATTCTCTCTTCCATCTTCTTCCATCGGGAAAAAGATACAAAAGTCTAAGGTCAAGTACCAAGCGACTCAAGAACAGCTTCGTCCCTGCTGCCGTCAGGCTTTTGAATGGGCCTACTCATATTAAGCTGATCTTTCTCTACACCCTGGCTATGACTGTAACATTACATTCTGCGCCCTCTCCTTTCCTTCTCTATGAATGGTATGCTTTGTCTGTATAGCGCGCAAGAAACAGTACTTTTCATTGTATACTAATACACGTGACAATAATAAATCAAATCAATGTGGCTGACTCATAACCATCTTCTGAAATAGCCTAGCAAGTTGCTCAGTTGCATAGAAATGGGCAATAAATGCTAATCTTGCCAGTGGCATCTGAATACCATGAATGATTTTGTTCTTTCAAAAAAGTGGTTTAAGAAAATCCTGCTATTGCTCCTTCGCTTTTGCAAATCTTGATAGACTTCTTGGTTACAATCCATTTCCTTCAAGTCCAACTGTCTACAATTGCTTGAGGCTGGCCTTTCTATCTGGAGGCAGACTGGCACTCAGCCCTTGCAATGCTACATATGCCACTACAGTGACTATTAGCACAAAAACAGTAAAATAAAACGCAAGTAATTAGTATCAGTCATCTGCGAATTAAAACTTCCGTTCCAACACAAATTGCCTCTTGGCATTCATGTGTAAGTAAAGCACTAGAACAATTATTGTGAGGGAGCAGTGGAATGCTCTGGTCGCTGTGAGCAATGACGTAAAACGGATTCAAAAGTGAGTGCGATTGTTAGTGATTTTGCTACACAAAGTAAGGTGTCCCCCCCCACCCCCCCGACTCCACTCCCTTCCCTGGGGTGGCCATATATTACTTCTGACCTGTTTCACAGGAATGTATGTGATCGAGGTGAGAAGTAACACTTTCACTTGCTTCAGTAATTGCAAATCCAGAACTCAGTCACCTCCCCTGGGTTTTGTGGGGAGGGGAGGGGGCTGAAAGAAACAACAAACTTATCTCAAAAAATGAGAAAAACAATTTAAAGCATAATTTCCTACCGAATTAAAAGCTTTTGTTTTTGATACAGGAAATATTTGTCGTCTCACATTATGCAGTGAACCTTTGCATGTGAGAGTTTTGACAAAGTGACGGAAGGTTTGGGAGCATATTAAAAAAAACTTAATGTTTAAAGATGAATGCTGCAGAACTGGGAACTTATTTTTCCCCCAGTTTATTTTTCAACGAGACACACAGATTTCCTTCAATCCCTGGATCTGAAATTCATTATATAAATCCTAGTGCAGCTTGATTGAGCAGATTGGAAATGTGATATTCCATCTGTGAATTTAGAAGCAGCAATGTATTATAAACAAGGTGCCCCAGTGAGACACCAAGGAGCATTTCACACCATTTGTTAAGTATTATTTTTGCTTGAGAACTATACTGTTTGGACACACTAAACTACACGTATAATAGTTTAACACTGCTTCAACAACATTAAAATGGCAGTACATCTGGTAACAGGTGGGAATCTCATTAATATATTACATGAGAGTCCCATAATGTACATAGAAACCTGATGTTCAAATAGCGCCTACTTGAAGGCTCCCTTGAAAGCTGCGGTGAGAAGGAAGTCAGTGGCCAAGGGCTGTGTAAACAATTTGTGTTTCATTAAAACTTCCTAATTCTGCCAAGAAAAAGATGCAGAAAAGAAAATCAGTGCCTTGTTGAAGAAGATGTATGTTGCATTAATGGTCAGTCAACTGGATCTCATATATGATGTACAACAAACTAGCAAAGACCATGGCATTAGCTTTGTCAGGGATAATAGCGATAAAAAAAACTTGTATCTTCACTTCTACCTGGTGGTTTCATTTGGTTCGGCACTCATCTACTTTCTGGCTGCCTGGATTTATACCTTATTTATATATTGTCCATCAGTGAGAAACTCCGACAACATCACGGGCAACTAGGACTAGCTTAGTGGCTAAAAAAGAGCGGCATGGTCAAGTTGGCCCAAACGGCCTGCTTACATGCTGCATGTCTCTAGGACTTCCTCTTGGGACACAAATATAACTTTCATTCTAAGCTTCCCCATTCCTTATTATGGCATTCAGTGGGCAGTGTGGAGACCAGTGAGGAATGTAGACTGTGCTACCTTGATATCAGTCACAACATGGAGAAAGAAGTACACATAGAAAGGTTCTTCAGTAATGCCAGGCCATTACTTCACGTATTCAAAAAGTGCCCACCACCTGTTTCAGGTGCCCGCTCGGAACACCTCACAAAAAAAATTGGCCCCATGTATTTAATACCAAGTACAATTCCTGTGCAGATTGGGCTGGACCACATCACTACTAAAATTGTTTTCTTTATATCTGTTTTATGCTGGAGAAATGGGCACGCTGTATAGCAATTTCTTCCCCAAAAGTACATGATTAAAGCATTTAAAAGATACAGAACATCTGTGAATTGGCTGTGTGTAGAGCCATCAATAAGTAGAACATTGACCTTAAGAGTGGACTACTCGTTATAGCGTGCGCCAGTGCAGTTCCTGAAAGATTCTCTGGACTATGCAAACTGCGCAATTGATGTCAAGATATTTCTCCACACTGTTTTTGGGTTATACTTACAGGCAAAATACTGCCAAGGGAAGTAGCTTTCTCCAAAGTCTGTAGATCGCTCAAGAACCCAAAGATCAGGCCGTGGAGAATTTGCAAACTTGATGAGCACATAAGCCACATGGAAGAGCTGTGAAAGATAAGATCAGTTATTAATATGTTCAGAATACACTTGGTATTATCAAAAACCTATGTCATCATGATGCTGTTACTATAAGATTGCTGGGGGCAATCTTACTGTTGCACCCTGCCAGCCAATGGTCAGGACAAGCTGTTAAGGTCACAAGAGAGCCGAGAAATCGCATTTGCATCTGATTTCTCATCTCTCATGATCTTATTAGCACCGGATATCCAATAGGTGGAGTTTGCGGGTACATCGCTGTGGTGGGGTGACGATCGATCCAGGTAGGGCAGATGGGGTGATATCAGCCAAAGAGCCAGCTGTGGCTGGGGGGTAGGCAGTGACACATCTGTACTCTCAGAGCACAAAAATCTGCACACGCACAATTGCGTACTCTGCTGCCACCTGTCGGTTTTTGAGCGATTAAACCTCGCCCACGTCAGGTAAGTCACACAAAAAAAAAGTGAATTTCTCCCGTTTGCATACTTGTACTGGAGTTAGAACTTTTTTGGTAAGATCACCCACAATGTTTCTATGAGTTGACTTGGAATAGTGTTGATAAAATGGATTATCTTGATACGAACATGTCCTGTTGTTTCCCCACTGGGTTTAGTTTGCTGGAGTTTCTCATTTCCAGTCTCCATGGGACCAGTTACAAAAACATGTCCGAGCCAAGTTAAAAATGTAAATAGACTAGAAACTCAGAATTCTCATACAATCTGGAAAACTCCCAAACTGAATTCGAAGAACATTCACCATTTCCAAGCTCGATGAAAAATCGGACAGGATCTAAAAATGGATAGGTGAGCTGTTTCAATTTATTGATCACTCGGCTGTCAAAGATGAGAATACTTCTTTTTCCCAGGACTGAAATGGCTGCCACATAAGGACACAGGTTTAGGGTGCCGGGGAGTAGGTACAGGGGAGAGGTCAGGGCTAAGTCTTTCACCCAGAGGGTGGTGGGTGCGTGGAATCAGCTGCCAGCAGTGGTGGTGGTGGGAGGCGGATTCGATAGGGACTTTTGGATAAGTATGGGGCTTAATAAGATAGAGGGTCATAGGTTAGCCTCATAGGTAGGGACATGTTCAGCGCAATTTGTGGGCCGAAGGGCCTGTTTGTGCTGTAGTTTTTCTATGTTCTACGTTCTCGTTATTTCTCGTTCAAAGAGACAGCAGGAAACATGGACTTTAAATGCTTTGCACACTAGCAGCAGAAAATTAGCTACAAGACATGTAAAACCCCATAACATCCAACTGATCTTTTGTGCTACTTCACATTTCAAGTGTCTTTTCCCAAAGTCAGTGACTTCTGCCTGGCACAGTTCCAGCAAACCTTCTGGAGCCCGTCTGAATGGTCATTCATCATGTATCTGCCAAAGAGCAGGGGTCTCCAACCCATGGCTCATGCAAGATTCATCTGTGGCTCCTGAACTTGATCGATCGAGCCTGTTCTTTTTCTCACTATCAACTTTCAGAAAATAGTTTTGCGTTTCGAATTTGAAAGAGCAAAAAACTGGAATCAATCAAACAAGCCCAAAGAGCAAAGCAAGCATATTGTGTCTTATTTTTCATTATCATCGGCTTCTGAACAATAGCATTGCAACCCTAAGATACTGTGGCCGGGATTTGGATGACCTCGTCTGCGGCTGGGCTTCTCCGCTCCCGCTGCTGAGAGCCAAATTCTCCATTCTCGCTGGCAGCCAGTACTCCAGACTCAATTTTAAAAGTATGGTTCTCCTCGCCATTAAAATTTGCTGACTCTTGGTTTAAACTGCGCTGATGGCTTATTATAACATGGGAATGCATCACTGAAGCACCACATTTTGTTGTCACTTGACATCTACATGTTTATACTTAATGACTGTCTAAAAACTAGCAAAAAGTCTGACAACACCAGGTTTTAGTCCAACCTATTTATTTGATAATATACTCGCAAGCTTTCGGGTTAGCCCCTTCGTCAGGTGAATGGAGAGTTCTGGCCTCAGACAGAGCATATAAAGCACAGACAGTTTAGAGATTACTGATTAAAATGCGAATCCTTACACCTAACCTGCTGTTCAAGACCTGAAGTGGCTGATAATGTGAGTGGAAGGAGCACTGATCACAGGTTAAAGAGATGTGTATTGTCTCCAGACAGTACAGTAAGTGAGGTTTTGCAAACCCAGGCAAGTCACGGGGGTTACAGATAGTGCGACATGAACCCAAGATCCCTGTTGAGACCGTCCTCACGTGTGCGGAACTTGGCTATCAGTCTCTGTTCAGCGACTCTGCGCTGTCGTGTGTCGTGAAGGCCGCCTTGGAGAATGCTTACCCGAAGGTCAGAGGCTGAATGCCCGTGACCACTGAAGTGTTCGCCAACAGGAAGGGAACAGTCTTGCCTGGTGACTGTCGAGCGATGTTCATTCATCCGTTGTCGTAGCGTCTGCATGGTCTCCCCAATGTACCATGCTTCGGGACATCCTTTCTTGCAACGTATCAGGTAGACAATGTTGGCCGAGTTGCAAGAGTATTTACCATGTACCTGGTGGATGGTATTCTCACGTGTGATGATGGTATCCATGTCGATGATCCGGCATGTCTTGCAGAGGTTGCTGTGGCAGGGTTGTGTGGTATTGTGGTCACTGTTCTCCTGAAGGCTGGGTAGTTTGCTGCGAACAATGGTCTGTTTGAGGTTGTGTGGTTGTGTGAGAACCTCTCCGGCTACGTCGAGGGCATCCTGAAACCCACTGTACAAAGAACCCCCAGCTTTTGTCGCGACACTACGGACTTTCTACTGAAACTCAGCACACACGGAGCAGTTGAACCAGGGACACTCCTCGTCACAATGGATGTCTCAGCGCTCTACACCAACATCCCCCACGACGATGGCATTGCTGCGACTGCATCAGTACTCAATGCTGACAACTGCCAGTTTCCAGATGCAATTTTACAACTCATCCGCTTTATCCTGGGCCACAATGTCTTCACCTTCAACAACCAGTTTTTCATCCAGACACATGGAACAGCCATGGGGACCAAATTTGCACCTCAATATGCCAACATCTTCATGCACAGGTTCGAACAAGACTTCTTCACTGCACAGAATCTTCAACCGATGCTGTACACTAGATACATCGATGACATTTTCTTCCTTTGGCCTCATGGTGAACAATCACTGAAACAACTATATGATGATATCAACAAATTCCACCCCACCATCAGACTCACCATGGACTATTCCCCAGAATCAGTTGCATTCTTGGACACACGCATCTCCATTAAGGACGGTCACCTCAGCACCTCACTGTACCGCAAGCCCACAGACAATCTCACAATGCTCCACTTCTCCAGTTTCCACCCTAAACATGTTAAAGAAGCCATTCCCTATGGACAAGCCCTCTGTATACACAGGATTTGCTCAGATGAGGAGGATCGTGACAGACACCTCCAGACCCTGAAAGATGCCCTCATAAGAACAGGATATGGTGCTCGACTCATAGATCGGCAGTTCCGATGCGCCACAGCGAAAAACCGCACCGATCTCCTCAGAAGGCAAACACAGGACACAGTGGACAGAGTACCCTTCGTCGTCCAGTACTTCCCCGGAGCGGAGAAGCTACGACATCTTCTCCGGAGTCTTCAACATATCATTGATGAAGACGAACATCTCGCCAGGGCTATCCCCACACCCCCACTTCTTGCTTTCAGACAACCACACAACCTCAAACAGACCATTGTTCGCAGCAAACTACCCAGCCTTCAGGAGAACAGTGACCACAATACCACACAACCCTGCCACAGCAACCTCTGCAAGACATGCCGGATCATCGACATGGATACCATCATCACACGTGAGAATACCGTCCACCAGGTACATGGTAAATACTCTTGCAACTCGGCCAACATTGTCTACCTGATACGTTGCAAGAAAGGATGTCCCGAAGCATGGTACATTGGGGAGACCATGCAGACGCTACGACAACGGATGAATGAACATCGCTCGACAGTCACCAGGCAAGACTGTTCCCTTCCTGTTGGCGAACACTTCAGTGATCACGGGCATTCAGCCTCTGACCTTCGGGTAAGCATTCTCCAAGGCGGCCTTCACGACACACGACAGCGCAGAGTCGCTGAACAGAGACTGATAGCCAAGTTCCGCACACATGAGGACGGTCTCAACAGGGATCTTGGGTTCATGTCGCACTATCTGTAACCCCCGTGACTTGCCTGGGTTTGCAAAACCTCACTTACTGTACTGTCTGGAGACAATACACATCTCTTTAAACTGTGATCAGTGCTCCTTCCACTCACATTATCAGCCACTTCAGGTCTTGAACAGCAGGTTAGGTGTAAGGATTCGCATTCTAATCAGTAATCTCTAAACTGTCTGTGCTTTATATGCTCTGTCTGAGGCCAGAACTCTCCATTCACCTGACGAAGGGGCTAACCCGAAAGCTTGCGAGTATATTATCAAATAAATAGGTTGGACTAAAACCTGGTGTTGTCAGACTTTTTACTGTGTTTACGCCAGTCCAACGCCGGCATACCCACATCATAAAAACTGGCAATGCAAACTCATTGCATTTATTTCCTCTGCCAGTCATAGGACACAGTAAAAAGTCTCACAACACCAGGTCAAAGTCCAACAGGTTTATTTGGTAGCAAAAGCCACTACCCCTCGGAGCGCTGCCCCTTCGTCAGGTAAGTGGGAATTCTATTCACAAACAGGGCATATAAAAACATGTCATAGGACAGCCAGTTATTAGGATATCACCACAGTTTTTCCAGTTGTGTTCAATTCAGGCAGCAAAAGCTCAGTCTCCAAATCCTTTCTGATCTATTACATTAGTACCCCACCCCGCTAATGCACCAATCCACTGAGTATATATTTGAGTTCTTGAGTAATCTACAGATTTTGGAGAAAGCTATTTCTCTTCTTAATGGATAGAGTATAACTTGGAAAATCACTGCCGCTCCTCCATTGCTCCCCCTCTCTATTTATTCCCTTATGGGTGGCACGGTGGCACAGTGGTTAGCACTGCTGCCTCACAGCTCCAGGGACCCAGGTTCAACTCCTCACTTGGGTCACTGTCTGTGCGGAAACTGCATGTTCTCCCCGTGTCTACGTGGGTTTCCTCCAGCTTCCTCTCACAGTGCAAAAGATGTGCTGGTTAAATGCATTGACTACGCTAAATTCTCCCTCAGTGTACCTGAACACGCGCTGGAGTGTGGTCATAGAATCGTGGAATTGTGCAGTGCAGAAGATGGGCATTCGGCCCATCAAGTCTGCACTGACTTCAATCCCACCCAGGTCCTATCCCCATAACTTCACACATTTACTCTAGCTAGACACCCCCGACACTAAGGGGCAATTTAGCATGGCCAATCCACCTACATCGCACATCTTTTGACTGTGGGAGGAAACTGGAGCATCTGGAGGAAATCCACACAGACATGGGAAGAACATGCAGGCTCCAGACAAACAGTGACCCCAGCTAGGAATTGAACCTGGGTCCCTAGCGCTGTGAGGCAGCAGTGTTAACCACTGTGCCACCCTAGGTGACTGGGGGATTTTCACAGTAGCTTCATTGCAATGTTAATGTAAGCCTACTTGTGACACTAATAAATAAACTATAAAACTTTGATAAAACCTTAATTATTCTTTTACACTGTTTATCCATCTTCACTCCTGACTTGTAGAATTTATACATTCGACCTCCTAAGTCTCGCTGTTTGCCCACACCCCTTAGTTACTGGGCATTGAAAATATAATCCCATTCCATAGGTGCAGTTGTAACCTATACCACTAGGCAATATATGATGATTTGACTAATATATATGCAGGAGCTGGCCAACCAATTTGCTTGTATTTGCCAGGAGTGAACACAGTAAGAAGTCTCACAACACCAGGTTAAAGTCCAACAGGTTTATTTGGTAGCAAACGCCACCAGCTTTCGGAGAGCTGCTCCTTCGTCAGGTGAGTGGGTGATCTGTTCACAAACAGGGCATATAAAAACGCAAACTCAATTTGCAGAATAATGATTGGAATGCGAATCTTTACAGTTAATCAAGTCTTAAAGGTACGGACAATGTGAGTGGAGAGAGCGTTAAGCACAGGTAAAAGAGATATGCATTGTCTCCAGACAGGACAGTTAGTGAGATTTTGCAAGTCAATGCAAGTCGTGGGGGTTACAGATAGTGTGACATGAACCCAAGATCCCGGTTGAGGCCATCCTCTCGTGCAGAACTTGGCAATCAGCCTCTGCTCAGCGACTGTGCGCTGTCTTGTGTCGTGAAGGCTGCCTTGGAGAAGGCTTACCCGAAGATCAGAGACTGAACGCCTGTGACTGCTGAAGTGTTCCCCAACAGGAAGAGAACAGTCTTGCCTGGTGATTGTCGAGCGCTGTTCATTCATCCATTGTCGCAGCGTCTGCATGGTCTCCCCAACGTACCATGCCTTTTGTCAGGATTGTGACAGGGAATAACAAAGCCCAGAGCTTCCACACTCAGAATTTCAGGCTCCCAGTCAACATGGATTGTGCTGGGAATTCCTGACATTCCTCTTGCTCTTGCACAACAAAAAAAGAACTCAGTGGAGGTTGGTCTATCCAAGCATCCACATTATTGATGCTACTGCTGTGAATGCCAGGCAGCAATGTCCGTAACAGCCTCTTGCACTTTGCTGTGAAGACAGAAATTCCTCAAAATTGGACCATTCAAATATCATCGCAAACAAGCCAATATCTTCACCAACTAATCACAGAATCTCGACAGTGCAGAAGAAGGCCATTCGGCCCAACGAGTCTGCACCGACTCTCTGACGGAGTATTTTACCCAGGCCCAATCTCTGTAGCCCCACATATTTACCCCACAAATTCTCCTAACCTATACATCTTGGGACACTAAGGCATGGCCTAACCTGAGCGTCTTTAGAGTGTGGGAAGAAACTGGAGCATCCAGAGGAAATGCAGACACAGGGAGAATGTGCAGACTTCACTTAATCACCCAAGGCTAGAATTGAATCCAGGTCTCTGGCGTTGAGACAGCAAGTGCTAAGCACTGCGCCATCGTGTTGCCCTGCTAAGCGAACTAATTTCTTAAAGGTATGGAAATGAACATTTGACGTACCTGGCAGCCTTTATCACTACCAGCGGAATTTTCCAATCCCGCCTCATTGTATTTCTCTGACCTGGCTAAATGAATGGAATTGCACGTCTTTCTCTCTGGCTCATTTTATCCCTTGAAGAGCATTTATTTGCATGGGACGGTGATAGGTGAGCACCCACACCTTCCTGCTTCCTCCCTGATCAAGTCCATTGTAAGAGGTCCTGCAGGCAGCTTTCTTAACCTACCGCCAATTAAGGCCCTCAAGTGGGCAATTAATGATCACTTCAGGGCCTCATCCTGCTGTGGCTGGTATTAACCCAGCAGAGGGTGGGGATCACCATGAGGGGAGGGGAAATATGTAGGGTTGCTCGCATGCTCCAAGAGGAGTGACTTGATCAAAGGGGCTCAGCACGTGCTGGGCATCAGGAAATGGGGTTCCCTCTGACAGCCCTTGCTGCTAGCCCTTCTTACCTCATCCCAAACCCCCCTCGCCATTGCTCACCTCTGGGCTGGGACGCAGTGATGATCCTAGGCCTCAGATGGGTGTCATACCAGCAGCAGCCACGGCTGCCCAGTGGCACTGCCATTCAATCAAATTCATGGTCTCTGATTGGCTGACAGCTCTCAGCGGGTGGGATATCTGCCCCCAAGGGTCCTTGATCCTGGGGAAGACCTGCTGCTGTCCTGTGACTGCCTGAGTGCACTTAATGCAGCAATCCATCCAAAACAGGCGACGCAGGCAGCAAGGTGGCACAGTCGTTAGCACTGCTGCCTCGCAGTGCCAGGGACCAGGGTTCGATTCCCAGCTTGGGACATCATTTGTGTGGAGTTTGCACAATCTCCCCATATCTGCGTGGGTTTCCTCCAGGTGCTCTCCGGTTTCCTCCCACAGTCCAAAGATGTGTGAATTAGATGGATTGGCCATGATAAATTGCCCCTTAGTGTAGGGGGACTAGCTAGGGTAAATGCATTGGGTTACGGGGATCGGATTGGGTGGGATTCTGGTCGGTGCAGACTCGATGGAGCGAATGGCCTCCTCCTGCACTGTGTGATTCTATGATCTATGACTTGACTTGCGCTGCTGGTTCTCCAGCCAGTGGGCGAGACCCCAGTTGCCTCCATTTAAATACTGTCCATAGTAATTTAGAGGAGCAGTCACTATTATAATGGAGGAAACTTGGCAACCAATGTATGCACAGCAAGCTCCCATAGACATCAATGTCATAATGACCAAATGTTTCTTTTTGTTTTCCAAACTGAAGGTGATTATGGGATAAATATTGGCCAAGGTTGGGGAAAAAATACATTGAAAGGAGCAAAACAGAATCCACCACTAGCACTTGTTTCCTCCAACTCTTGTATTGGTGCAACCTGCTATCTTTAGTCATTTTAGTGGGCAAGTGGATGCCTCAGATAGATGGCAGAGAACATTTGCCTTTGATTTTTTTCCTACTTGCCGTCACCTCCCGTTTGTGGTTACCAGCTAAGCTGACAAAGATTCTTTTTGTTATGATTTGATGCAGTTCTGCTCCTTCACAGGCAACTCAAACTCAACGGAGCTAACAAGTGTTGGGCCAGCAGGTCCAATTCTCTTATCCACAGCAATTACAAATGTCCAGCACAAGTGTAAAGGGGGCACCTGACCGTATGTGTGAGACAGAGTATTTTTATTACCTGCCAGTCAACAATCAGTGGCATCACACTTCCCTCAGAATTAGAAACTCAGTTACACTCCTTTCACTTATTCAGTTATTCTCCTTTCATACTCTTAGGATGGCACAGTGGTTAGCATCGCTGCCTCACAGCGCCAGGGACCCTGGTTCAATTCCAGCCTTGGACCACAGTCTGTGTAGAGTCTGCGTGTTTACCCGCCGTATCTGCGTGGGTTTCCACCCAATGCTCTGGTTTCCCCCTACAGCCCAGAAGACATGCTGGTTAGGTGCACTGGCCATACTAAATTCTCCCTCAGTGTACCCGAATGGGCGCCGGAGTTTGGCAACTAGGGGATTTTCAGTCACTTCATTGCAGTGTTAATGCAAGTCAGCTTGTGGCGCTAATAAATAAATAAACTTTTTTAAAAACTTCACAGTTTGATCTGCTAATCCACTGAAAGAATTAATTCCTTTTCCAGAGAAAAATCTGGTTCTTCTCTCAATAGTTCACATTGTTCTTTTGGCCATTGTTTCAAGACAGAACAAAACACTGGCCGACAATGTAGGTGTGTCCTATTTGGTGGCGGAGGGAAGCTGGGAAACCTATTGTGGCTGGATGATAAACACAGAGATTCTCCTGGGATTAGATCTTGGGCTTCACTTTATTAAGCTGCTGAGCTCTGGAAAGCTTCTGGGAAAGGAAGGAGGGCAGGAGAAGGTGGAGGTTGAAGGGGTGTGGTGTAATTGGCCAAATGCCTTTGGAAGTAGTGGTTGGGGTGGGGGGGGGGGGGGGGGGAGTGCAGAGATGGCCATGATGTTTGGCAGCAGACCATGCACTTTAAACGTGGGGTCAGCAGGTGCCCACTCTGAGTCAGACATACCCTCGCCATCCAATGCTGATGATGTTTTGTTAGAATTTGGGATTGGGAATGACATGGTGCCCTCTAAAGAGAATTTGGGATTTAAGCAGTTAAAATCATAGAATCCCTACAATGCAAAAATTCGACCCATCGAGTCTGCACTGACTACAATCCCACCCAAGCCCTCTCCCTGTAACCCCGTGCATTTACCCTAGTTAGTCCCCCTGACACTAAGGGGCAATTTAGCACGGCCAATCCACCTAACCACGCAGACATGGGGAGAATGTGCAAAATCCACACAGACAGTGACCCTGGCCAGGAACTGAACCCAGGTCCCTGGCACTGTGAGGCAGCAGTGCTAACCACTGTGACTCTGCGTAACTCTTTAATCAATCAGACTGAAGGGTTGTGTGCAAGTTAGAGCGGGTGAGTCGAATGCCCAAGTGAGGTAAAGAAAGAGAAATAAAGAGGAGGAAAGAAAGATTTGGAAGGCCACAAAAAGAAAAGGGAAAACCATATAATTCCAATCTTTTTGAATCTTCAACAAATAAAATCTGAAGGAATGAGCGTCAATGCTGGGAGAGGTTGCTTTTCAATGCCAAAAAGGCTGTAATTAATATGTAACGTGCTGTGAAACAGATACTTTGATTTGAAGTGACTTGTCTTCCTGGGGTAATTTTACTTTGTATCCACTGCACAAATCCAGGGGTTTAATTGAGTGTGGAGCTAGACAGGAAGATGTTATTTTCATGAAGCAATCAGGGGAGGGATGTATTTCTGACGGCAACCTCTCGATTTCCCCATTTAATCACGCATCGGGCCTTTAATTTGCTGCTGTACTTGCATAGAAATAACGGAGAGCGTCCTTATTATTGCTGCTACTTTGACAGCAGAATTTGGGCCAATATTCAAATGCAATGGGCGACCAGAACACATTCCTATTCTCTCCTTTCAACATTTGCAAGAGCTAATTCTGAAGTCTTTGCGTGCAGAAATCCCAAATTTGTGTAATTAACCCTGTGCTAGTTTCCGTCCATTTATAGTCAGCGGATACAAGTAACAGCAACCCTTTACCAGCTCAACTCCTCCAGTGCAGAATGTAGCTCGAGAATTCAGGTGTAGGAGGTCAGGGCCACATAGTGGGGCCTCCCTGACCACTCATCCATTAACTGGAAAATTTATGCATGTTGCAAGTTGGGAACGGTGACCTCTGTATCTAAAATGACCAAACCCCACGCTACTGTGCACTAAATCATACCGTGTACCTGACCCCAAAATCGCCTTTCACGTCACTACACAATCAATAATATTTTGTGGCACCTTTGGGATTGAGACATGGCACAACCTGTTGTGTTTGTGGGCCAGGAGCAAACGTCACATATCTGCAATCCTCTGAAAATATTCTGGCACTTACAGACTGGAATTGTCCTCTCCCGCCTGCCACGGGAATCATGGGGGGGGGGGGGTAGGGTGGGGGCGGACCATGCATATACGCGTTGACCTTAGGTGGGATTTTACGGTTTTGGGGTGAGCGCGACTGGAAAATCCCATCCTCGGGGGGGCCCCCAGCTCCCTTCCCGACACATCGGAACTGATTTTCAGACCAGCGTTTGCTACTCCAATGAGGTCGAACAGTGTTATCATTACAGACATTGATTTAAAAAAAAGAATTGGATTAGATATGCCAATGCAAAGAGCCGATAACTAGAATATTCCAAGATCTGGTCACAGATGGTTAAGAATCTACTGCCTTTGCAGATTTTCTGGAATCCTAATTTGGACCTACGCCCAAGGGGGTGGCTACACAGGACTCCCACCCACTCCTTGGATTATAATCACCAGAAACATCTACAAGTGATGCCCGAGGGGTAGGAAGGAAAAAAAATACATCATCGGTTATATGAAGGGCCTGGCTTTTGCAATAAAAAGAGTGAGGATACTCATCAGCACTCATCATTATAACGGAGGAAATCAGACACTGTAGTTCTGGTGACTGCACGTGGCAGCAAACTACAGAAATCCAGAAGTTGCTGTCTGAATTCCTCTGCTTTTCTACAAGTTTCTTGACATCAATAACCCAAAGGTGAAAATTTATGATACTTATTCACATGTTACCAACTAAACCAGTCAGAAAAAGTTAGGCTTGCGCATGCAGGTGTGAGTGTATCATTAACAGAGTCAAAAAGCTTTCTTGTGCTGAAAATTTTATTGTCAAAGTGTGGAGTCTCATTCCTTCAAATTTTAAATTGATTGAGATATTTAAGTGACTTTTAACCGTATTTTATCCTTCATCTCCTTCTTAATCTTCCTGTCTTCATTTCACTTTCTGTGCATAATTTTACAACTAAATAAATATTCTAGAATTATAGAATCCTTACAGTGTAGAAAGAGGCCATTTGGCCCCCTGAGTCTGCACCTATCACAATCCCACCCAGGCCCTATCCCCATAACCCCACTTATTTACTCTTCATTTCCCTGACAAGGGACAATTTAGCATGACCAATCAACTTAACTCAAACATCTTTGGAGTGTGGGAGGAAACCCATGCAGACACAGGGAGAATGTGCAAACTCCACACAGTGACCGAAGCCAGGAATCAAACCCATGTCCTAGGTGCTGTGAGGCAGCAGTGCTAACCACTGTGCCGCCCCTAACTCATACTTCCTTGTTTAGATTCCGTGGGCTGGATTTTCCCATCCTGATGTGGGAGCAGGCTATAAACGTGGTGGGCAGGATACGCATCCTGGATAACCACTTAATTTGGCATCAACAATTTTCCCTGCAATGGATAAAGATTCTGAGGGTGCGGGGGAAGAAGCCTGCATGTTATGCCCTCTCATTGCCAGCACCACTGCGAAAATGACAATATTTTAGTCTTTCCAACATTTTAATGCACATCGTGCCACCTTGGGTTGGCAAATGAATTACATCAGCTCGTAAGTATCTTAACTCATGGGTGTTCCAAGGTTTGGAGACAGAAAACGTATGAAAGTCAAGAACAAATGTGTTACCTACGTATCGTCATAAGCAAATGCTGTAGCCTTTGCAGTATATATAAACATGTTATATATGTTTTTAATAAAATGAGTAACGATCAGGCTCTGTTTTGTAAAGTTGTGTGCCCATTAAATATGGTGGTTGCTAAGATGTTAACTTCTGCCCATATGACAACATGTGAAGGCAATGAGCAGCAATATAAAAGCAGCAAAGTCTTGAGATGTATTAGAATACATTATTCACAGGCTAAAGTGCAATTTTGTTTTCTATAAAATTCCAGAGCCAATGGTGTAAAATATCTTCACTGTTTTGTTTTACCTTTGAAGTTCAGCCCAGCCATTTGTTTGGCTGTTTTACAGCTTTGACAGATGGTTGTGCTACTGCCTGATTAAAGGTTTTTCATAGATTCTGCGAAGAACATTTGTTTACACAATTTTCAGTGAACTATCATTAAGAATGTAATAAAGTTTACTTAAGCTGTTAAGAAGGTAACAGCTTTTTAAGTGGGTATTCAAGTGATGTTAGCTTGCTCTGACAGGTTAGGGTTTTTCTGTGTTATTATAGGGCCCTCACATTCTGCTCATTGCAGATATGGGCGAGTGAGTTAAGAAGGATTAGAGATGAGGTGGGGTGAGAATAGAGATGAGGGAGCAATGTGGGGTGAGGATAGGGGTGAGTATGTGACGTGGGACCAGAGTAAGTGTAAGGAAACCTCACCCTGATCTGTAGAACTGGCCCAAGGTGCTTGCGAACACTGGCAGACCTTTCAATCCAGCTTTCCCGTATCAGCCTAGTATCAACTACACTAAATAAAAATCTTGCCAGCTGGCACACACCGATAGGAGCTGGGAGCACGTGACTGGGAAATTTCCTGTCACCTGCTTCAAACCCGAAAATCTGTGTGTCTCTCACTTGAGGGTTCTTCAATTTGATTGGTCCTGCCACATTCCGGAACCATTCCGGAAAACTCTCCAGCAACAATCAGCAGCCAATCAAAAGCCATTGAAACAGATCCAAGTTCGGGAGATGCTGGAGATTTGTTATTTAAAACAATAGAAATGATACAGCCCAGGCAGGGCCATTCAGCCCATCTTATCCATGCTAACCCAAAGACGCTCTTACTAATCCCACCTTCCTGTACCTGGCCCTTGCCCTGTAGCTTACAGCACTTAAATGCAGATCCAGGTTCTTTAAGTTTAGAATCTCTGCCTCCATTGCCAACTCGGGCAGTGAATTCCAGACACCCGCCTCCCTCTGCCTTCTTCCTCGTGTCCCCTCTGCCACTTATCTTGAATCCATGTCTCCAGGTTTTTGAACTCAATACTGGTGATAAAATGCTGGCTATGTTTTCTGGGCCAGTAAGCCAAGGTTTTTTTTGCACTTTGTTTTAAACATTGCGAGGGAAATTGTAACTGACAGACGTGACTTTGCCTTTTCCAATGCAGAAGATTTATTGCCTCTTGGGAACCTCATCGTTTTCAAAGAAAATGCGCGTTGGATGGTTAAACTCTAGCTGCTGTTCGTAGAAATGAACCTGGTCCCTTACACTATGAGCTATATGCACACACGTGCGCGCACACACGTGCAAACGTACACACATTCAAACTAATCAAAAGGTTATAATCAAAGATAAGAGGCCACTGACCAAATCATTGTTTCATATAAGAAAATGAATTAAATTTCAACATCCACAAGTAGGAACAAATTTCTATTCATTGCTGACAAAGGAATCAAGTCTCAGAAAAAGGAGTACCTCTGAAATGGTCAAGTACATAAAGGGAATTCTCAGTCATTGCGGTAAGGGGACTTGGATGCCTCAGATCCGGACAGAATTTTAAAAGAAGATTTACTCCAAACTGTGAAGTAATCAGCCTCTAACAAGCTGAGCATTCATCTCAAAAGGGCAAAACACACAGCTCAGTGTTCAAAATGATCTACATCAGCAAATGGCATTTTGTACAAGAAATGCCCACATTTCTGTGAGAGAAAGGCCATCGCTGCAGCACGTCGGAGGATTTTAGATGAGCCTGCAATAATTGAGACTCCCTTCATTGCTCAATGAGTGAAGTGCACTGGGCCAAACAGACCAGAAAACTCCGATTTCTTTCACTGCTTCGTGGGCCAGACAGCCCTCGTGATCTGAAGGTCTAAGGTGTCCAGGCAAGGAAAGACAGGCCAGCAGATAGAAACATAAGAAACATAAGAAATAGGAGCAGGAGTAGGCCAACTAGCCCTTCGAGCCTGCCCCGCCATTCAATAAGATCATGGCTGATCTGTCGTGGCTCAGTTCCACATTCCTGCCCTCTCCCCATAACCCTTAATCCCCTCTCTTATCAAAAACCCATCAACCCGCGTCTTAAAAATATTTAGCGAGGTAGCCTCCACCACTTCAACGGGTAGAGAATTCCAGAGATTCACCACCCTTTGAGTGAAGAAGTTCCTCCTCAACTCCGTTCTAAACCGCCCACCCTTTATCTTGAGGCTGTGCCCCCTAGTCCTACTATCCTTTCTGAGCAGGAAGAGTCTCTCCACCTCTATCCTATCCATCCCATTCATCATCTTATACGTCTCAATGAGATCTCCCCTCATTCTTCTAAACTCTAACGAGTACAAGCCTAATTTATTCAGCCTCTCCTCATAGCTCAACCCCCTCAACTCCGGCATCAGCCTAGTAAACCTCCTCTGCACTCCCTCCAAGGCCAAAATATCCTTGCGTAAGTACGGCGCCCAAAACTGCACACAGTACTCCAGCTGCGGCCTCACCAATGCCCTATACAGCCACAGCAAGCAAGGTAGGCAACTGCTTTCATGTGGCAGGCGTGAGATTTTTTAATCCCCTCTGGGCACTGGCTAGGCCTACAGCCCTCCCGCTCCTCCTCCTGGTCCCACTCTCAGCCTCTCTCTCCCTTCCCGGTGTGAACTCCTCTTTGGGGAAAAGGTTCACAGTGATGACCAGTTTACCACATTCAAAAAGGGAGAAATGGCCCCACTGCCTCCAAAAAAGAACATAAGAAATAGGAGCAGGAGTAGGCCATCTGGCCCTTCGAGCCTGCCCCGCCATTCAATAAGATCATGGCTGATCTGTCGTGGCTCAGTTCCACTTTCCCGCCCTCTCCCCATAACCCTTAATCCCCTCTCTTATCAAAAACCCATCAACCCGCTTCTTAAAAATATTTAGCGAGGCAGCCTCCACCACTTCAACGGGCAGAGAATTCCAGATATTCACCACCCTTTGAGTGAAGAAGTTCCTCCTCAACTCCGTTCTAAACCGCTCCCCCTTTATCTTGAGGCTGTGCCCCCTAGTCCTACTGTCTTTTTTGAGCGGGAAGAGTCTCTCCACCTCTATCCTATCCATCCCATTCATCATCTTATACGTCTCAATGAGATCTCCCCTCATTCTTCTAAACTCTAACGAGTACAAGCCCAGTTTATTCAGCCTCTCCTCATAGCTCAATCCCCTCAACTCCGGTATCAGCCTAGTAAACCTCCTCTGCACTCCCTCCAAGGCCAAAATATCCTTGCGCAGGTGCGGCGCCCAAAACTGCACACAGTACTCCAGCTGCGGCCTCACCAATGCCCTATACAGCTGCAGCAAGACCTCCCTAATTTTTATATTCAATCCCCTTCGCTATGAAGGCCAGCATCCCATTCGCCTTCCTGACCACCTGCTGCACCTGCAAGCTGGGTTTTTGCGACTCATGCACAAGGACCCCGAGGTCCAAAAGTTGAGAGAAGAAGAATTGGTCACTGAGGTAAAAGGAGGAAAATATAAAAGATTGTAGGGGTAGAAGTACCCTCAAATAATTACTTATTTGAGTGATTACTTTAACCAATCCAAATTTTAATGCCTAAGTTTTTTTTTAAATGCTCAATTTTGAGGAAAATCAGAAGTGGAAACCTAAAAATAATGATTTGTGGGTTTCTAATGTGATTAGCTGCAGGACAAACCTTCCATAAATGTCTAATGGAGCATGTAGCAACATAGGGGAAGCTAGATAAACAGGAGGGATAGGGCCTGGGTGGGATTGTTGTTGGCGTACACTCGATGGGCTGAATGGCCTCCTTCTGCACTGTAGGTGTTCTATGATTGGGCAGCACGGTGGCACAGTGGTTACCCCTGCTGCCTCACAGCGGGTTCAATTCTGGCCTCAGGTCTGTGCGGATCTGCAGGTTCTCTCTGTGTCTGCGTGGGCTTCCTCCGGGTGCTCCGGTTTCCTCCCTCAGTCCAAAGATGTGAGGGTTTGGTAGATTGGCCAAGTTAAATTGTGTTGGGGATTAGCAGGGCAAATGTGTGGGGTTTATGGGAATCCTAGGTAGGATTGTGGACAGTACAGACTTGAAAGACCGAATGGCCTCCTTCTGTAGGGATTCCACGATTCTATCAAAGGAATAGAACGTTGTGTTGATGGAGTTAGATGAAGAGGAGTGGGAGGACGAGCTTGTGTTGGACAGAATGGTCTGTGAACTCAGAGATTCAATCACCAAGGCAAAGATATGTTGGCTGGAATTTTACCGTCCTGCCTGCCATGGGAATCGGAGCAAGTGAGGGGCGGATCATGGAAAGGTCTGTGGACCTCGGGTGGGACAAGCAAGGCCGTAAAACCTGGTCCGTGTCTCCCAATGAGCAGGACGATCGGGGGAACACTCAGCAGCGTACCAACAGGAGATCCAGGAACCACCCCTTCTTCTGTCCATCCTTCAGTCAATTCAAACCTTACAAAGCAGGCAGAAATGGCCCATTCAACCCCTGCCAACTGCAACAGACGTGGCACATCAACAAGGCTAAGATCCAAGTTCTGATAAATGGGATTAGTATAGATGGGTATTTGATGATTGGCACAAACATTATGGGCCAAAGGGCCTGTTTCTGTGCTGTATGACTTGAAGTGGAGGGGAGTATACTCTGCCCACAACTTCGTGAAGTGTGCTGCAGCACCTTTAAGTTAAATTTCTTTAAACAGCTCCAAGGACATGGGTATGATTCCCGGCTTGGGTTACAGTCTGTGTGGAGTTTGTACATTCTCCCAGTGCCTGTGTGTGTATTCTCCGGGTGCTCCGATTTCCTCCCACACTCCAAAGATATGCGGGTTAGGTTGATTGGCCGTGCTAAATTGCCCCTTAGTGTCCCCAGATGCATAAATTAGGATTAATGGGGTAGATATGTGGGGTGACGGCGATAGGGCCTGGGTGGGATTGTTGTCGCTGTAGGCTCGATGGGCCGAATGGCCTCCTTCTGCACTGTGGGATTTGTATGACTTCAAATGAATGAATTACAAAGAGCTTGGACAAACAGCAGGAATGGAAATGTTCCAGCTGTAAACTTTATTTGCTGCGTGTTTTGTCACGATTACGAATAAACCACTTTTCGCCGCGTGGATTCAGCAAGGGCAAGGCAAATGATTCCTCAAGTCAACTTCTTGGCGCCAGAACGCGTTCCAGCAAAGGCCAGTGCCACACAGTGAGCTTCTCCTGTAGGAGGGATTAACTTTTATTTTCTGTTTTGTTTCCTGGGAATAAACAGTAACCAGCGGCATGTATGGAAGTGACCCAAAACACACTCAGCGTTCCTGCACAGGACTGTGTCAGTGAGTAAAACAAAACACTTTTTTTTCCCCCTCCGCTAATTGAATTCCCGGCACAGAATGACAGCCGTGCTTGAAAGGCAAAAGACAATTAATTAGATTCGTAAAATGTTAGTTTAATTTTGCTGCTAGCTAGACAGGCAGCCCATACATACCTAACGCCAAAATATCTGAACCAGCAGATTCAACCTTCCCAGTACCTATTCATAGCCTTATATAGACTAAGCACTGTACAAATATGCACCAGCTACATTACAAACGTGCTGTGTACACAGCCAGCAAGATGACGCACTTTTCTCCATCCCCCGCACACAGATTTTATGCTCTAATTATAACAGAGGAGCTGAATCATCAAATAAAAGTTGAAAGGCTTTTTTAACGAACAGCGCTCACACAGTATATTGGGCGGAATTTTAACAGCGGCGTGCCATTGCCGGCGACACGTAGGGAAGGCGATGGCCTAGTGGCTAGACTCTCAATCCAGAAACTCAGCCAATGTTCTGGGGGACCCAGGTTCGAATCCTGTCACGAAAGATGTTGCAATTTGAATCCAATAAAAAATACCTGGAATTAAGAATCCCCTGATGACCACGAAACCATTGTCGGAAAAACCCATCTGGTTTACTAGTGTCCTTTAGGGAAGGAAATCTGCCGTCCTTACTTGGTCAGGCCTACATGTGACACCAGAGCCACAGCAACGTGGTTGACTCTCAATTGCCTTCGGGCCACTGGGGATGGGCAATAAATGCTGACCGGCCAGTGACCCCATGTCCCACAAATGAATAAAACAAAGGCCCATCCATCACTGTACTTTTCCTGTACTCTCGCTCTTTCCCGATTCCAGATTAAAATCTAAGCGATGGCACAGGAAATGCTTGCGATTCTACAGCAAGGGAAGCTCGCCACTGGCAACTGATGGCAGATTGTGCCAATGTTGCAGCTATTACAGAGCTTCCTGGATGGAAAGGGAGCCTCTGCCGTATCTTTGCTGCCAAGCATCAGTGTCTGTTTTGACGACTGCATCAAGCAGCTTCCCCTCTCTGGCACTTCCTGCTTGACACACTACAGCGTCTGCTATTGACCAGCAACTGGTTGCAATCTCTCCTCCTGCGCTCCAGATCGCAGGAAGATTGGGTGTCTCTGACCCATTGGTATTCTGGCAATTGAACTGTGTGAAGAGGGCAGACAGTGAGGCGACAATGCGTGCCCATGAATTTCATCTGTCGAGCTGACGAATGGTCAGATTTTCAACTCCGTCCATTGTCCACAGCCAAAACTCCACCCCCTACACCCAGGGCGCTTCCCACTTCAATGTCCCGAACCTCATTCCAAACACCCCTGCTGAACCCTTACTCACCTGTGACAATCCCAAGCTTCCTTGCAAGTTGCCATTCTCCCACTCCTGTCCCTTGTGCCTCAGAGTTCAGTGAAGAAAACCGGAGACCTTAGAAACAACTAACTGGAGAATACTGATTTTAAAGCCTGGTGCCACAGGATCCTGTTCACCGCTGGCTTTACCTCGAAGGTAGGATGCAATTATAAAAAGCTTCACACTGATAGGTACTTACAGCATGAAGTTACATCCTCTGTTTACAGAACAATGGCAGGATTGTTACTGAATGTGCATCTAGCCAGTGTCCCTTCCATTAATTCAACTTTCAGGCTACCACCCTGAACTGGCATACACCACGAAAGAATTTAACCAAGGCATCTGATGCCATCTCACATACTTCCTATTTCTGCCATTTCTGTTTGACAGACTACATTAGACAGCTCTGGGATGCCATACTTCATATAAACAGTCCCACTGAAGTGTTTCAGGAACTCCTTGTGTACAAAGCAAAATCTAAACATGAACCACTTCTATTATTCTCATCCTTGTTTTTGAATCCCATCATGGTCTTTGAGATATCCGCTCTCTTCCAATTCTGGCCTTTCAAGCATCCCCAGAATCAATGGCTCCACCACTGGTGGCTGCGCCTTCAGTCTCCTAGGCCCTAAGCCCTGGAATCCCAACTCTAAACCCAATAAAGTGGTAGGGAGGCCTGTGGTCAAATGTATGGGTCTCAATTGGCAGCGAATTGGTACTGACCAGCCTCAACCCAGGTATTAATTTGGGTAGGAGGCTCACCATGTGGACAGCATGACAAGCAGACTCTTGTGCATTTGCTGCAGGTTCTCAACGGTGTCAGATTGAGAGACCTGGCATTGGGAAGGGGTGAGGATGCTGAGAGACACCTCCTGCGCTTGCTGCCAACACTCCTCACACTCCCACTCTGCAAACCCCAACTCCTTTCCACTTCAGATGAATTTTATACTGGCTGAAGCCACCGATTCTCTTGTAGCAATGTCAAGTACAGAAGATCAGCCAATCTCATAGAATTCTACATTGCTAAAGGAGGCCACTCGGCCCATCAAACCTGCACGATCACGATTTCACCCAGGCCCCATACCCATAACCCCATGCATTTACCCCAGCTATTCCCCGTGACATTAACGGCAATTTAGCATGACTAAGTGACCTAACCCGCATACCTTTGGACTGTGGGACAAAAGCGGAGCACCCAGAGGAAACCCCTCGCAGACAGAATGAGAATATGCAAACTCCACACAAATCCAATCTGGGAATCAAATCCGGGTCCCTGGCACTATAAGGCAGCAATGCTATCCACTGTGCCAACGTGCCGCCCAAGTCTCGCACTGGCCTGCAGCTCTCGGCAGACGGGATTTCCACCTTGGGGGTCCTTGATCGTGAGGGAAGGCCCACAGCTGGCCTGTTAGGTGCCTGCATGGCCCAAGATGCAGCAGCAAGCCTTCCTGAAAAGGGGTCTTGCCTCCGCAAGATTCAGCCCTACATAAATTTCCTGGGCTTCAAAGTCCCAGGACAATTGACCAAAGTTGTGTTTCTGTTCCTGGTTAATGACTCAGTCCACCACACTCGGGTACATCTTGATCTGAACAAGAGCAGCCCCTAAACCTGGTGTCCAAAGTATCTCTCAAATATCCTGCCAGAAGATCAGGAGGACCTCCTTCCCAGAAGAATTCAAACCCATTGTTGATAATGTCTTCTTCCCTCCTCCTCCTTCTGCCTCCACCCCCCCCCCCCCACCCCCCAAAAGGCACCAAGTTGTTTCAGGCAGCCTTCAGATTAGAGAGCTGTCTATAGAGTGAAAGAAAAATCCAGCCTAAAAGCCAACCAAAATTTCCACCACTTTTCATGTTGCAAATGCATTGTGGGAACGAGCTTTGGTTCTGATGCCCACCGCGATCATACCAACTGCCAACATTCACTGCCACAACTAACAGATTTCAAACAGCCTCTTAGAGCAAGTACAGGATGGTTGTCGGAACCCACGCCACATGAAGGAATCAATATCTTCGGAAAAGCTAGCAATTAAAATAATAAACATTTGAAAAATGAAAAGCCAGCAAAAGAACCCCATATCTGGATTACATTGCACGAAAGGCTAAGGGAAACAGACTTAAATGTTACTTTCAAAAGAGAATTGGAAATCTCAGTGCGGAAGGAGGCCATTCGGTCCACTGAGCCTGCACCAACAACAATCCCACCCAGGCCCTATCCCTGTAACCCCACGTATCTACCCTGTAATTCTTCTGACTTCCAAGGCCAGCAAGAGTGGGAAAGCAGCAGAGCAAAGGCAAGTTAAAATGCTTAAAAAGTAGGAATTATTGTTCCAATAAATAGATGCACTGCATCACAGGGACAACACGGTGGCACAGTGGTTAGCGCTACTGCTTCACAGCACCAGGGGTCCGGGTTTAATCCCAACCTTGTGGAGTTTGCACGTTGTCTCTGTGTCTGTGTGGGTTTCCTCCGGGTGCTCCAGTTTCCTCCCACAGTTCAAGAATGTGTGGGTTAGGTGGATTGACCATGCTAAATTGCCCCTTAGGGTCAGGGGGACTAGCAGGATAAATTCATGGATAGGGTGGTGGTGCAGGCTCAATGGGCCAAATGGCCTCCTTCTGCATTGTAGGGATTCTATGATTCTATCAATAAAAAGATAGCTGGTAAGATAGGACAGGAGGATAATTGGATGTGGAGAAATGAAGGCTATGTTTCTTTTTAGGCAGCATTTTGTTCCAAGCCTTTGAACTTTATCTCAAACCTGCCAATCATGAAGTAATTCCTGATATTTGAGCCACTTCACCAATGTAAAAGATTAATCTTCATGTTCCAGTTTGAACTGAAAACATGCACAAATGTTTCAGAGAGATAGATGTTGCTCTCAGCAAGCCAACTGTACAAGGGTTAAAATATCAACGGTTAAAGAAAACATTTTTTTAAGAAAAAGGTCTTTGTACGGATTAGCACACACGCACACACTCACACTGAGTTCGCTGCAAACTGTCACTTTGAGGGGAACAGCTTGAGGGTGATACATACCAGTACAGTAAGTTTGCGTAGCCTGACACATTTAATTAAGTCTCCCGAGCTTCTGGCATTTTTAATCCTTGCAAATCAAGGTCCTATACTATCAGAAACAGTAAAATAAATATTTTATCCATTAAGGGGACCGTGGAAAGAAAGATGCATTCCCTCACTGACGGATCCTAATTCCAAAGCTTTCTGCGGAAGATTTATCTGTCTGCTAACGCAACGTGGCTCCCAAATAGTTTTACAAGTGTACTTGCAATTTTCTTGGGTTGACACTCAACGCTTGCACCAGGTTCAATCAAGCTGGTTTTCATCAAAATTTGAGGTGGTGGGATAGGCACCCAGAGCAGAGGGGAGTTGGGGGGAGGTGGTGATGGGGTAGATTAGCCATCTGCTTTGGTATCACAACTGCATACAACCCCACTCAAGAAGAGTGACACTGACCTTCCATACATACACACACACACACTTCTTGCCTTTCCCCGAACTCACACAATATTTTACTAACATTTGTCTCTCGCTCCTCCATCCCCCAACCCTCCCCCCATCTCCCTCCCCGGGCTTACTGAGGAGATGCTGAAATTAGGCAGCTGTGCTTCCTATGGGAAAAAACTCCTTCTCTCCATATTATTGAGGCTCCAATTACAACCGAACGTCAAACCCTTTGAAGCTGAACCTCTTAGCCAAAAACCGCCACTTCCACTTCATTCAAGCCTTCTCTTGCATTTACAGATTCCCGCAAACAACTTAGTGCCTCTTGCTGAAAGTCAAATCACACACACTCGAAGACAAGTTTTACTTCAACGCTGGGTTCAAAGAGTTTAGTCCGCTTGATGTTTCATGGGATTAAGAAGCGGAAATGGCTGCAGGCAAGGAGCCACACTAGACCTGCATGCAGGGCATAGAATCAGTGATGGCATGTCACAGCTCTACCTCTGACCCTCATTCACATCTAACAAAGCCTCGCAGTTTAAACATCTGCTTGCACACAGCCACCTAACCCCACCCTGCCCGCCACCACCAAGTCTTTGAAGCGGTGTACAAACTACAAATGCCTGTAGAAACTCAACAGGCTGATGCTTTGAGTGATGCTGTGCGATAGCAAATCTAAACGTTGGAACTTATCTGGGTTACAAATTATACTTTAAATGCAAACATGCCAAATTTTCCAAGGCTATGTATTTTCCGATATTGATTTGCAGAAATATTGACCAGCAAATCAAATACGTGGTTTCTTACCTATGGGGCGGCACGGTGACACAGTGGTTAACACTGCTGCCTCACAGTGCCAGGGACTCGGGTTCAATTCCTGGCTTGGGTCACTGTCTGTGTGGAGTTTGACGTTCGCCCCATGTCCACGTGGCTTTCCTCCGGTTTCCTCCCACAGTCCAAAGATGTGTGGGTTAGGTGGATTGGCCATGCTAAATTGCCCCTTAGTGTCAGGGGACCAGCTAGGGTAAATGTATGCGGTTATGGGGTGGGGCCTGGCTGGGATTGCGGTCAGTGTAGACTCAATGGGCCAAATGGCCTCTTTCTGCAGGGTAGGATTCCATGATTCTAATGACAAGGAGATACATAATCCTCTCTTATTGAATTATCTTTGCTAGTGCATGACGGGCAAAGGCCTCCTATCACTCTCACCCACTCCTGTGTTTCCAACATCAAATTATTGGAGGGGGATTCGGGCTTCAGGTGGCACAGCGGTTACTGCAAGTGCCTCATGGTGCCAGGGACCCAGGGTCAATTCCCAGCTTGGGTCACTGGCTGCGTGGAGTCTGCACATTCTCCCCATGTCTGCATGAGTTTCCTGTGGGTGCTCCAGTTTCCTTCCACAGTCCGAAAGACGTGCTGGTTGGGTGCACTGGTCATGCTAAATTCTCCCTCAGTGTACCCGAACAGGTGCTGGAGTGTGGCAACTAAGGGATTTTTGCAGTAACTTCATTGTAGTGTTAATGTAAGCCTACCTGTGACACTAATAAATAAACTTTAAAAACTTTCACAATTGAGGCCTGGGAGTTAAAAATGCCAGGCCTCATGCTTCCCCTTTGTCAAAACCAGGGCTTCATTCATCAAGTTGCCTATAGCATCATAGCAACACGCACAGATATACAGAGGGGAGGGAAACCAAAAAGAAACGCCACAGAGTTACACCAACTGCCACAGGGGAACCCAGATCACTCAAGATCCCCAAGGTTGCTTTCAGGGACAGAATCCCAGGGATACTGCATGGTTCATCCAGCATGAGTTAAATTGATTCGACTTGTTTGCAATTCCATGAAGGTTCTTCAAAACGACCTACGTTGTACACAATTAACATCTTTATCATCGCTTATCTTATTAATATTATTGTCCCCCCCAAACAGCTGTGCGATGGCCAGGTCTGGGTATATGCCAATTAAAGAACAAAAAACAAATAAAGGTACAGCACAGGAACAGGTCCTTTGGCCCTCCAACCCTGTGCCGATCATGATGCCCTAGCTAAACTAAAACAAATTTCTGCCCTCACTCTGTGCATATCCCTCATTTCTCTCCCTATTCATGTACCCATTCAGATGCCTCTTAAATGTTGCTAATGTGCCTACTTCCACCACCTCCTCTGGCAGCACGTTCTAGACACCCACCACTCACTGCATGAAAAACTTGCCCTGCACAAATTCCTTAAACTTTCCACCTCTCACCTTGAACCTGCGTCTCCTTATAATTGACACTTCCACCCTTGGAAAAAGCCTCTGATTTTCCAACCTGTCTGTGCCTCTCATAATTTTGTAGCCTCCTATCAGGTCTCCCCTCAGCCTCCTTTTCTCCAGTGAAGACAATCCTGGTTTATTGAACCTCTCTCATAGCCAGGACCCTCGACACCAGGTAGCATTCTGGTGAACCTTGTTTGTACTTTCTCCAAAGCTTCCATGTTCTTCTGGTAATATGGTGACCAGAACTGCACACAATACTCCAAATGCAGTCCAACCAAAGTTTTATGTAACTGCAACATAATTTCTCAACTCCTGTACTCCTGTGCCCTGGCTGATAAAGGCAAGCATGCCATATGCCTTCTGAATCACCTTGGCCACCAGTGTTGTCACTTTTAGGGAACTATGGACCTGCATGCACAGATCCCTCTGTATGTTAATGTTCCTAAGGGTCCTGCCATTTACAGTATAATTCACACCTAAATTTGATCCTCCAAAATGTATCGCCTTGCATTTGTCCAGATTAAACACCATCTGCCATTTTTGTGCCTGAGTCTACAATTTATTGATATTCTGTTGTATTCTCTGACAATCCCTGGCACTATCTGCAACTCCACCAATCTTCGTGTCATCCACAAACTTACTAATCAGACCATCCACTTTTCCTCCAGGTCGTTTATATATACTACAAACAGCAGAAATCCAAGCACCGATCCCTGCGCAATACTAATAGCTATAGATCTCCATTCTGAAAAACATCCTTCCATCGCTACTCTGTCTTCTAGAACCAAATCAGTTCTGTATCCATCTAGCCAGCCCATCCCAAACCCCATGTGATGTTAATTTTTGTACCAGTCAGCACTTTGTCAAATGACTTACTAACGTCCATATAAACTACATCCACAGCATTTCCCTTGTAAATTATCTTTGTCATCTCTTCAAAAACTCAATCATAGCTCAAACCAGTACTAATTCTGGACCACATTGTATGTTCTTGTATTATGGTTTAGTGCCCATTATAAATTGAAGCCTGAATTTTCATATCCTAGCCAGGTAGCAAGAGTCAATTATATCCTGGCTGCACATGCCCGCCTCTAGAGAAAGTGCAAAGGCTGGATTTTAATTATGGGAGGGGGTGGGTGTAGGCTGCAGTTGGGCCAGCCAACCCAGAAAGGGGTCCGAAGCAGCCACGAGAGCTGCTGGGTGCTGAGGCAGGCTTTTTAAAAGGTCCACTCAATGCTGTAGGTTTTTATCCCAGCTAAAATTAAAAAAGGCCATCTCACTTTCAAATCTTAAAAGGGTTAGGTGCATTGGCCATGCTAAATCTTCCCTCAGGCACCGAAGTGTGGCGACTGGGAGATTTTCACAGTAATTTCACTGCAATCTTAATGTAAGCTTACTTGTGACACTAATAAAAATAAATAAACCCCCACCCCCACATAGTTCCCATGCCCCATCTATGGCACCTCATGACGGGCTATGCTCCTCTCAGCCATAATTAGGCTTGGGTGAGAGCCCAGGAATCCATTACTCTCTTGAAACTGCTGAGCCCTAGGGAAAACATGCCTCTTTTATAGCTATATCTCAGATCTGTGTCATCAGTTGCACAATATATGTTTATGCAAGATTCAGAGATTTCAAGAATTTGCAGTTTCTGCTATTGATACTTTAAAGGGTCTGGATGATTAAGAGTTTTTACTTCAGTGTAGAAAAAGGACATTTTTTAAAAACAGTGCAAAGTAGTGAACAAGTAACTATTTCTAAAGGCTATTTTTACACATCTTATCTTCACATTACAGCTCATTGGTTCTATACGCAGTGTATACAGTAATGGGACAAAGGGTATCGATATGCCATAACTTGACACATAAGGACCGTCTTTAGAACATATCTTTCAGAGGGTTACTCCATATACATTCATGATGAACTGCAAAGCTTTGAAAAGCTGTTCTGCCGCCATCAAATTGTACGAGAGTTGGACGTGCCTATCCCGGCAACGTGCTGCATGCGGGCTTTTGCCATATACCCTTAAATAGGCACTCCTGAAAATTGAAAATCCGGGAATGGTGTTGAGAATGCTGGATCGGGACCCAACCGCCATTCTAAAAGGGCTCCAGAGTCATCCTGACTCAGGGCAAATCAAGGTCTGTACCTATAATTTTACTTGAAAAGTGTAGTTGCCCAAGGTTGATAGAGGTGAAGATTGCACAACTAAAGCAACCAAAGTTCTTGTGGGATACATTTACAGAAATAGGAACAAAGATTTTTTTTGGGAACTGATTATTTTCCAAGAACGGACTTGAAAATGTTCCAGATCTAAAACCCCGAGGCTGGATTTTTCTAAATTCTCTCAGTAGGGTGGGGCAGAGCATTTATCTGCCGTCCAGATCCCAATTCAATTTCCTCTTTCGGATCTTGTTCAATGTGCAATCAATCTTACTCAACTGGTCTCTGCCAAGGAGGAAGCCAAGCACTGCTGTTGGAGTCATAACACCACAGAAAAAGTGGACCATGGAGAGCTGGATGATTGACAGTTCTACTTCAGTGTAGTAAAAGGACATTTTTTAAAAACAGTGCAGAGTAGTGAACAAATAACTATTTCTAAAGGCTATTTTTACACATCTTATTATCACAATAGGGCTCATTGATTCTATACAGTGTATACAGTGATGGGACAAGGGATATAGATGTGCCAAACCTTGACACATTTAGAACATATCTTTCAGAGGGTTCCCTCATGCACATCCATGATGAACTGCAAAGCTTTGAAAAGCTCCATGAAAATTATTCACTACTTTGCACTGTTTTTAAAAACATGTCCTTTTACTACACTGAAGTAAAACTGTCAGCCATCCAGCTCTCGATGGAGAGCTGAACAGTCGCAAGGATCTAGCTGAGATGGATCCTTTAGGCCTTGGAAGGGGTGAGGAGAAAGTGAGGAGTTGGCTACAGTGGGCTCTCTCCCCGAAGCAGAGTTGGTTCTGAACCTTGTGCTGCCCCAGTATCTATAAGCAACCCTCTCCTGAGTCGCAGAGGAGGAAGTTAGGGAAATAAGGTGCAGGGCAGCAGAGACAAGTTCGACCCTCAGGCTTTCATTTTGCCACCCAGATGCAAAGCTGTTTGATCTCACAAGTCTATAGAACTTGGCAAGGATAAGCAGCGAAGCATCCAAGTTGGCAACGAATATCCAACAATTAACATCTGTGCGTTTTTTTCTGCACCACACAATTCTCGCTCTGATGTTGGGTAATGTGCGTTTCATTAAGTGCCTTTTTGAAATATTAATTACAAGACTCCAGTGACTCAGCTGACCACTTCATGAGCCAGGCAACCCAGAAGGGTCTGAGCTTGCCCACTGTGAGCTGAGATAGCTGGGCCCAAAACGACATTTTGCTCAACAAAGAACAGCGAACAATCCTCAGCTCCTTCGCTTGATCATTATCCATTCGCTCATCCTGGAAGGTCCATAAATTTGAATGGATGTGCACAAGAAGACAGAGGCCAAAGATGGGTGTTGCTTTGATGCCAGAACCTTCCATCCATTGAATCATAGTGTCCTTACAGTGCAGAAGGAGGCCATTCCACCCATTGCATCTGCACCGGCCACAATCCCACCCAAGCCCTATCCCCAAAACCACATGCATTTACCCTGCTAATCCCCAGACACTAAGGCTATTAAACATAGTCAATCAACCTAATCTGCACTTCATTTGGACTGTGGGAGGAAACTGTAGCACCCAGAGGAAACTCATGCAGACACGGGGAGAATGTGCAAACTCCACAGTCAGTGGCCTAAGGCTGGGAATCGAACCCAAGTCCCTGGCACTGTGAGGCAGCAGTGCTAACCACTGTGCCACCATGCCGGCCATTGCAACCCACCCTGCTCAAGCAGCCCACTAACTCTCACCGTCCATTCTTACACCTGAAAAATAGCATCTTGAGCAAATACCAAGTGCCAGTGGATGTATGATTATTTCAGCAGGTGTTGCATCTACACGGGGGCCGGGTAAATAATTAGAAGTTAGCTCACATCCTCCACAATTTAAACCAGCAGTGATTCACTGGAGCCATTTTAATAGGAAACTTGGGAGATACATGGAGAGCACAGTAGTTAGCACTGTTGCCTCACAGCACCAGGGACCCGGGTTCAATTCCGGCCTCGGGTGACTGTCTGTGTGGAATCTTCATGTTTTTCCTGTGTCTGCGTGAGTTTCCTCTGGGGTCTGCAGTTTCTTCCCACAATCCAAAGATGTGTGGGTTAGGTTGACTGGCCATGCTAAAATTGCCCCATAGTGTCAGGGGAATTAGCAGGGGAAAATGCATGGGGTTACGGGGATAGGGCCTGGGTGGGATTGTTGATGGCTTGATGGGCCAAATGGTGATATCAATGGTCCTTCCCATTATTCTGTACTGTAGGAATTCTATACCAATCAAATGGTTTTACCGAGGTGCTGGGGAGTAAGTCATGTAGCAGATACTAATGCGGGAGACCATTGAATTTGAGAAACCCCCTCCCTTATAAAAAGGACAAGTAGTTGAAACAAATACGATAAATGCATTCAAAGAAAAATTACATCAGCCCATGTGGGAAAAGAAGAGAAAAGATGAAGAAGTGACTAGATAAAGGCAGGGTGGCGTGGACC
Organism: Carcharhinus amblyrhynchos; assembly: GCF_965287045.1. Classification (NCBI taxonomy): domain Eukaryota; kingdom Metazoa; phylum Chordata; class Chondrichthyes; order Carcharhiniformes; family Carcharhinidae; genus Carcharhinus; species Carcharhinus amblyrhynchos. The sequence goes on from NC_137339.1 coordinate 14,870,723, forward strand.
AGTTGGGTCAAATGGCCTGTTTTTAGACTGTACAAAAGATGCAATTCTATACAATTCATGCAGAAACCAAAACATTCTGAGAAACCTCGCCAAAGGCGTTTGTAATAAAATTACAGTCTGTTCTGAAATAAGAGATTGTAAGTTAGCACTTCATCTAGTGACTGCATTATGTCAAATGCATAAAGGGGAGACATGAGTGGGGCATCTCTCTACAGTTAACATCCCAAGGTGTAACTTCCTGAATCTTGCTTTGTGGTACCAAGCAGCAGAATTAGCCTTTCCATTTCCTTTGCAAATTAAATTCCTGAAGCAGTTTATCAGTTTACGGCAATGCCTGATACCAGTGAGGAAAGCAGCACCCGACTCTGCAATCGTGAGTCCCTAGGATCCCACAGTACACATTATCCTTTTCTTACCCTTCAATGGGCCTCTAATTGACGCACACGTGTTTCTTCATAGCTCCTGCACCCAGCAGATTTCTACAGTATTGTGATTAGTTTTCACAGAAGTGTAAGCCTTGGCCAAGAGCTCCAAACCCAACAGGCTGGATTCTCCGCTGTCCCCGTGGCATATTTTGCAGCATGGAGGTGGCCCGCCATTGACTGGTGGTGGGATCTTCAGGTCCCACCGCTGTCAATGGGTTTCCCCATTGTTCGCGCCCTTTGCTGCACTGATGGGGTTGGGTGGGGTGGGGCGGAGGAGGCAGGGAGGAGAGGGGAACCATTGGTGGGCCCAGAAGGTCACCCTGGTGGGAACGGCCAGATAATTTTGGCCCACGTTGTTGAATTCTGAAGAAAGCCAACTTGTGACTTTTCACTTGGATTGCTCCTGCTTCATGGGCAGATATTTGGGTAACACAGTGGTTAGAACTGCTGCCACACCGTGCCAGGGACCTGGGTGCAGTTTTGGCCTTGGGTCACTATCTGTGGGGAGTTTGTACATTCTCCCCATGTCTGCATGGGTTTCCTCCAGGTGCTCTGATTTCCTCCAAAGGTGAGCGGTTGATTGGCCGTGCTAAGTTGCCAGTGTCTGGGAGATTTGCAGGGTAAATTTGGGGATAGGGCCTGAGTAGGATTGTTGTTGGTGCTGACTTGATGGGCCAAATGGCCTCCTTCTGCACTGTAGGAATTCTACATTCATTCACTGCAGCCTTGTGGCTCAATGCAGAATTATTGTTAAAATGAATTTGACTTGTGAAAATGTTACAAACAATTTTCATTAATGTTCCAAATCAAAAAGTCTTTGATGTAGCGTGTTATTTCTCTTTTCTGTTTGAGGTTCCAAAGCTCTGGACACTCCTCCTTCTCTAACTCCATGTGTTGGATCACCTGCCTTTCACACTTCAGTGAGAGGACTTGAGTCCTTCATTTGTGTCACACCCTGTGCAGAAGCTCCATTCTTGTGTTCTATCAAAACACTCCTCTGACACAAAGGAAGAGGCCAATTGTAAGCGTCAACAGATTTTCATGCTTCTTCAGCCCCCCGTGTTATGCATTTACATACCAATTCCAAGCTTCCATGCTCATTTGCCGCATGTTAAAATCTAAACTCTCTTCAAAAGGCGTTCAAAATCCATGAGTGGAGATGTAGCTGATCATTCCAAGCTCCTCTGTGACAAACACAATGAGTAACTTGCACTCATCTATACCGGCCACAGGAAAGGTTTCGAAAGGTGAAGAGGGCTGAAAATCAGCTTGGATTCATGCTTCTGATTGCTAATTAGCCACCCCTGCCTGGAAAAGATACGCCAGGCATTGTCAGAATTCGATGCAGCTGAGCCCCCCAAACTGTACCATGTTTGAGCGAAGCCTTCACAGTCGAATAACTTGCCAACAATGACTGTTTAGCGTTATTCACTGAATTTGGTCATGAACTTTCTTCCATCTTGGCAATGTTGTCTCTTGCTATACCAGTCTCCTCTTCCTGCTGCTGAAATCGCAATGTATCCGTTTATTATCACAGGCCTTGACTTCTCCAATGTTCCCGCACACAACCTTTCCCTCAGGGTGTTCTGCACACTCATCACTCACAGCCCTGTTCACATATGGAGATATGGAGACAGGTGGGCAAAAAGGGAGGTTTTAAAAAGAGTGCCTTAAAGGGAAGGTAGCGAAGGGGAAATGGTGGTCTTAGAGCCCAGGCATCTGAATGCACAGTTTGGAACAAACAGTACATCACAGGAACAGGTTCTTTGGCCCACCAAGCCTGTGCTGACACATGATGCCTTTCTAAACTAAAGACCTTTCACTTCTACGTGGTCCGTATCCCTCTATTCCCTGCCTATTTATGTATCTATTTATCATGATGCTGCTTAAACGAGGGTTAGCACTGCTGCTTCACAGCACACAACTGTCTATGCAGAGTCTGCACGTTCTCCCCGTGTCTGCATGGGTTTCCTCCAGGTGCTCCGGTTTCCTCCCACATTCTGAAAGACGTGCTGGTTAGGTGCATTGGCCATGCTAAATTCTCCCTCAGTGTACCCGAACAGGCGCTGGAGTGTACTGACTAGGAGGTTTTCACAGTTACTTCATTGCAGTGTTAATGTAAGCCTACTTGTGACACTAATAAATAAGAAACATAAAGCTTAACATTGCTTTTGTATCTGCTTCTCCCACCTCCTCTGGCAGAGTATTCCAGCCACTTCCCCCACTCTGTGTAAAAGGACTCTTTCGACAACCACACTCCAGCCTTCAGGAATTTTCTACACAGTCCCTTCCATCTCGTTGGATCTCTGCCCATTTTCCAAAATGTCCCCAAACCCTTTTCTTTGATTTGCTAGCCTACACTCTCCATTCCCCTCCCGCATTTTTTTCTTGATTTATGGTGAAGGGATTAAAATAGCTTCTCGCATGAGGGAAATTTCAAGGGTGACGGTGGGAGAGGGGCGTGGTGTGGATTCTCTCTCTTTCACATAACCATGGTCAGAAATAGGTCCCCCTCCCCCCGTGCCTCACAATCCCACAACAGAGCAACATGACCAACTATTTACACTGTCACCCTCAGAGCATTCTGGGAATCTCCCACAGAGGTCTGTGATGGGAGAATCCCCAACTCTACCAACCCTCCACAGTTCCATAGGAGAGAGAAAGTAATTAAAAAAATAGTGCCTTTGGTGGAGGTGAAGGCGAGAAACAGGTAGCATGTTAAGAGAAGAAACAGGAGAAGTTGAGGAAAAGCAGGAAATTAAAAGTTAACACTAATCTGTCACCTGGCACTAACTGTTCTTACTGAACTCATAGCTGCGAGTCCAAACACTCAGCTCCTATCTCGGCTGCATTCAAGTTTCATCTGGCAAACTCATCAAGACCAGCAAGCTGGATCCGTCCAAGCTGCCTGGTTGACACGTGTTTTCTGATGGGTCAAACGAGGATCTGTCCTTATGGCTGAGATTCTTGGGAATACCCTCCAGCTAGATTGTCCCATACCCCTGAATAACAATGATGAAATAAACTGGTGTAAAGTTTCAGAGAAACAAGATTGAAGCGGGGGGGAACGCAGACGGTGGAAGGCAAACGTACAGGAAAAGTATATTTAATAGTCACAAAGCTTACATTAACACTGCAATGAAGTTATTGTGAAAACCCCCTAGTCGCCACAGTCCGGCACCCGTTCAGGGTCAATGCACTTAACCAGTACGTCTTTCAGAATGTGGGAGGAAACCGGAGCACTCAAAAGGAAACCCACACAGACATGGGGAGAATGTGCGAACTCCACACAGACAGCGACCCAAGCCAGGAATCGAACCTGGGTCCCTGGCGCCGTGAGGCAGCAGCACTAACCACTATGGTGCACTGGCCTTACAGTGTTTGATGTCCAACCTGAAAGCCACTCTATCATCCAGTACAAAAATATTACTGTTGTCAACAGAAGAATCATGTCAAGACCCTTACAAGAAAGTTTCTGAAGCGGGTGGTGTGGTGACAAGAGTGATTATTATTGCCTCACAGCTCCAGGGACCGGCGTTCAATTCCAGCCTCTGGTCACTGTCTGCATGGAGTTCGCAGGTCTCCCTGCTTCTGCGTGGGTTTCCTCCGGGTGCTCTGGTTTTCCCCCACATTCCATGACTGGCCATGTTAAGTTGCCTCTTAGTGCCCCAAGGTGTGCAGGTTAGATGGATTAGCGGATTAAATGTGTGGGATTACGGGAACAGAGAGGGGGCCTGGGGAAGATATTCTGTTGGAAAGTTAGTGCAGACTTGATGGACCAAATGGCCTGTTCTACACTGTAGGAATTCTGTGAGTACATACAGATAATCGGCAATATTGTTTCAGGGCAATATAATATTTGTAGCTAAATAGCTTTCATTTAGATAAAAACTTAAACAATGACTTTTATCATTGATAACTGAAGGCACTAAACTGAATATATATCGAATGTAATTTTAATCTTATTTAAAGCCTCTGCTTAGCCTCTCTCTCCCCCAGTTGCTGCCTTTAAGGAAGAACTTTTGTTTTACGATTCGGCAAAACAAGCAAGAGAAGTCATCATTTTAGTGTTAAAGGTCAGCACCATCTCAGATTGATTGGTCAGGCCTGCAGGCTGAGTGGTGCGGTATCTCTAACTGAAGGCAGGTTTGCCTCTGACTCAGCAGAGAATATTTAACTAGTTAACCGATTAATCAGCAGAACCTCTGAAAACACACAAAGCCCCATTGAGAAGCTTGGAAAACCTGGCATAACAGCCCCTGCATCGGCACCGAGGGAAATTTGTACTGCACTAGATTCAATAGCTGGCAGAGCTTTTAAACTGTCAAATCTGACTTCGTAGCATCATTTCAAAACATTTTTATGACATGATAATATTTTAACATTGTGTATTAAATGTACATCGGTGAAAATCTTATCACCTTTTTAGAATGCCAATGATGTAAGGAGTTATATTACCCTACTTGGAGTAGCTAAGGAGCATTTTAGTGCATCTTTCTCAATGGCGTTGTGATGCACGCGTTTACTTTGAACTACAATGACTATTGTTGTCTATTTTGAGCATTGAGAGAATCACAGAACTAGCACTGATGTGCAGGTTGAAAGAGGAATCCATGAAGACAGCTACAAAATCAATACTATTCACCTGAACAAGAGAGAATAGGAGCCCAGTTTAACCATCTTATCTGAAGGATGACAATACAACGCACCTCCAACACTGCTGATTACGTGCTTCAGCCTTGGCATGGACCTTGGACCTGGGACCTTCTGACTCAAAGGCCTGAGTACATCAAATGATGTAGAGACGCTGGCGTTGGACTGGGGTAAACACAATTAGAAGTCTCACAACACCAGGTTAGAGTCCAACCAGTTTATTTGATGGTAACCTTACAAGCTTTCGGAAATGGTATTCCTTCTTCAGGTGTGTGGAAGATTCTTCTAACCTGGTGTTGTGAGACTTCTTACTACATCAAATGAGCCAGTGCTGCCAAGTGGTGAGCACTTTCAGTTCTATACTTACTTTGAGAGCAACCTCAATGTAACACACTGGGAGCTGGATTCTGAAAGCACATGTCCTCTGCCACCTAACGCAAAGACCCAGATTATAACTCACTCCTGTTTGCTGACATCTGACTTCCATTTTACGAGTTGAGAGCCAGAGTAAAGTCAAACTTGGGGAGTAAGAGTTTTGCTGCCATTCTTACTTAACAAAGCACTCCCTAATTTTGGAAAATAAAGAATTACAAAGCTGTCAGGAAGAATCGAACTAAGATAGCACTGGAGCGAGGCGACTTCTTGTGAGCTGTCCCCAGCATACCATCTAATTCTCTCTTTTACTCATGTTCTATCCTTTTAAAACTGTGCTCTAACCCTACATTTGGCACCCTCTCTTTGCCTTCTCCCCTGTGTTCACAAGCAACGGTATATTTTGTCTATATAGTGCGCAAGAAACAATACTTTTCACTGTATCCCAATACACGTGACAATAATAAATTAAATTAAATAAAAACTAGTATTTGAATTCCAAAAATCAAATCTCTACAATTTCAAGGACTGAATCAGAACAAGACAGACCAACCAACAATCTTTCTTTTGGCTCAGAACAACGTTGGCTTTGATTTGAAGTTTTTTCTTTTGCTGGTTATTTGAATGGCCTTTCAATCTTTCATTTTGTGCACTTGGTAATCCTGTTAATGGCCAAATCTCATCAAGGGTCACCTTGTCTTAACACTGGAGTCAGCTGGAAGCCTTGTTGGATTAGATTCTTCCATTACGTTTTAGATAGTGGGTGCAGAGAACACTACAGAACCCAAGATTCTCCCACTTTTCCCAGTCATTCTCACGGAGGAGGGTAATGGAGAGGAAGGAGCAGGAAATCCCTAAAGTAAACACTTGTGTTTGTTCCAGTATATCCCGCAAAGCTCCTTGTTAGGAGTTGTCGCATTCACATGTTAGCCTCAGTAGCTGTCTGCTGACATATAAGAGAATGCAAAGCTGTGATGACCCGAGGCCTTGGCTCCATCACCTGCATCAGAACAGAAATCAGAGACACACCCATCTTCGTAAAGTGTTGCCAAAAGAGAAAATGCTGCGAAATCTCAGCAGGTCTGGCAGTATCTGTAAGGGAAGAAAAGGGCTGACGTTTCGAGTCCAGACGACCTTTTGTCAAAGGACAAAGTGTCATCTGGACTTGGAACATCAGCTCTTTTTCCTGTTTACAGATGCTGCCAGACCTGCTGAGATTTTACAGCATTTTCTCTTTCAGTTTCAGATTCCACCATCCGCAGTACTTTTGTCTGGAAAGTGTTGGTCGCTCTCTCTTTATTCAGATTGCAACTGCAATAACAGGCCTGTCTTAAACTCATATAGATGCCAGAGTCCACAGTTATACAAGGTGATTTTACTACTTCCCGGGAGGAGGAGTGGGGTTGGGGTAACTGCATTTGTTGTTAGATGGGCCCACACTCTTTAATACTCCAATTCCAAATCCCCATAACTGTGTCTCCCAATTCAGAGTGGAAAGTTACCTTGATCATCAAATCATTGATTAACCTGACTCTGGAAAGAAGCAGGTGGAGACATCTTAGAAGAAAAAGATTTCTCCACACTGCATTTGCGAATGTAGAGCCTTCCCAAGTTAACGTCACGGTCCTATACCATGAGGAATGCTTCCAGAATCCGGGTATGAATTTTTTTTATATCAGAGAAGGGGAGAAGCTCCCATTCAAACTTCTGTAGTGTCATTTATTGTTATAGATATAAAACCTACCCATTCCCTCCATGTCTAAACTCACACTCCCTCAAACACGTTTTAGCTTTAGTTTATTTATTAGTGTCACAAGTAGGCTGACATTAACACTGCAATGAAGTTACTGTGAAAGTGGCTGAATGGCCTCTTTGTGCATCATGATGCCTCTACGTTCCAGGTTCAATTCTTGGTCAATATAGTTGCCTTAAACTCAAAAGCTAGAGCAGGGCAGTGCTCCGAATGAGATCGGAATCCCTCAGCCATGAAGAAACAAAAAAAAAGAAACACAGAAAGAAGCCTGGAATCTCATCAATGTTAATCTCCCTGAAGGCAAGTCCTGATTAACGAGCAGCAGGATTGTACTCAACAGTGATGCCTTGACTGTCAAACGGTACGCTGACACTTTTATGAAGCATGACCAGTTGACCAATTCAGGGGGTGTTAACGGTTGGAAGCGTACAGCACTGTGAGCAACACTGTTAGATCAGGAGGGCAAAGAGCCACATAAAAGTAAACCAGACAGATGTTCTCAGTTTTCCAGTTGTTAGCGTGATCCCACCAGAAGCAGCAGGTCATAGGTCACGATGATTTTCTCCATCCTGCTCACCGGGTCACGATCTCAGTACAGAACAGGGAAGCACCGTGAAACCGCAGGTAAATTCCAATGTTGACCCTGAATTTATGGCTCCAGGTGTCAACACCAGCCTCAGACCTGTGCCCAATAACTCCTCCCCTCACTGTTCTGGGACGTGTCACAAAGAAACGGGGTTGAGTGCCAAGGAGCATTCCACACTGTCAGCAGTAAATAGTAATTACTGGTGCCCCTGATAACAGGCACACATCAATACTGTTTCCAGCTACTGTTGTGCCCTTGTCAGCCTGAAGTATAGGAAGCTGGTGCCAATGAACTGGGTTCCAATGTTTACACAGCTAAACCGGGCACCCAGTTATTTCTTTGTATGCTGCCAGGATAAGAGAGTCTGGTTTATCCCCGGGAGGCAGCTCATTGACGCAAATCTCCTGGAAGAAAGCAACTTCAGCTGGACATTCTAACTAGCACAAAACAATCAACAATTCTCTCGATCATTTTCAGAAATCAAAACCATTTGTATCCAAGAAGGAAACTATATTCCATATACGTGCCAATCAGATGTAGTTAACAGAATCATAGAATCCCTATAGAGCAGAAGGAGGCCATTTGGCCCATCGAGTCTGCACTACCTCTCCAAGAGAGCATCCCACCCCCATAACTCCACCGCCAATTCTCCAAACCAACACACCTTTGGGACACTAAGTGGCAATTTAGCATGGCCAATCCACCTAACCTGCACACCTTTGGACTGTGGGAGGAAACCGGAGCACTGGAGGAAACCCATGCAGACACAGGGAGAATATGCAAACTACGCACAGTGACCCAAGGCCAGAATTGTATCCCTGGGACTGTGAGGCAGCAATGCTAACCACAGTGCCGCCCAACATGGTGATAAAAATGTCACATGGACTTACAGGAGGAAGATAACCTTGTATGTTTAATATTTAGGTAGTTCTCTTTCTCAGCAGTTTGGATTCCTCATACATTTTTCATAGCATCATTCACGCTGGATTCAATTCTTTCCTTTGTGACTTGCTTTGTCAATGATGGGTGAGCTGTGGAAACAACTGCGCTATTATAGAATGAGCTTATTGAAATCGTGGATGCAAGGGAAACTGGGAATACCACATTGCCTGGAAATTACCCAAAGAGGGCCATCAGGATTAAAGAGCAGAACTAATGAGGACGTGTGGAGGAAAAAAAAGGACAAAAAAAATCCATAACCGCAGGGCATAATGCAAACCAAAAGTGCACCAGCCTGGAGACAGTGTTGCAATTGTGGATAAAAGCTGAGTCTAAAGTGGTTGAAGAAGGAAGCGTCACCAAATCCATACCTGATGATGCTTTAAAACTGACACCATGCCCTGTGCTAGTAACACACAGCCACAAACAACTGATAGCTGCAGGGTGCAAAATGCCAACCAATCCCCATACGCAACACTGAAGCGGAGGTGCTGGCGTTGGACTGGGACAGGCGCTCGCCTGAGGAAAAGCTTGTGACTCCAAATAAACCTGTTGGGCTTGAACCTGGTGTTGTGAGATTTCTTACACAGCTTCAAGTTACTGGTTATGCTAAGGATCAAACATCCATTTTCAATAGAACATGTAAATACAATCTTCAGTTCAGACTGAACTCAAAAAGGAAATGCATGAAAGAAGTTAAGATATGACTTGGATATACAGCCTCCGCATTGTAAAGCATGTTTAATGTTTCAAATAGTTGAAAGCAAGGCAGTAAGTGATGTGTCAGAGAATCGTTATGCAAGGCAAATATGTGAGATAAAGATCCATGGACAACATGTACGAGAACAGGCATAAATACCTTCCTGAGATACTTCAACCACACTCAATAATCCACGCGTTTCCAGATAAACTGCCAGCCCATTGGAGGGATCCCGCTGCAACAACCCCACATGCTATTTTGTGGCGTTGAACATTACTCAAATATTTGAACATCAAAGCTGCAGTCTCCTTAACTTGTGCCTACTCGTACTACCATGCACAAAGAGGCCAACAAAAAGTATTTGAACAGCTTTTAGACAGCAGGGATTGCAAAGAAAACATTTGGTTTAGCAGGTATGAAGAGAAACAGTAGTTAATGCAAAACAGCCCAGTTGTGTACATCGCTCACTCTTCATTTTCAAATATCAACGGGGGATTGTGGGGGGGTGGGGGGGGGGGGGGCGTGCTGGTTAGGTGCATTGGCTATGCTAAATTTTCCCTCAGTGTACCCAAACAGGCACCAGAGTGTGGCGAGTAGGGAATTTTCACAATAACTTCATTGCAACGTTAATTGTAAGTCTACTTGCAACATTAATAAATAAACATACTTTACCTTGGATTTAGGTTTGAATGTGAAACACGTGCATAATTTCAATGATCAAAAACACTTTCTACTTCCAAAAAGCAAAAAGGGTGAAGAACTATTAAAGGCTTGTAATGACTTCAATCAGGCCATTGAGGTTGGCCGCTTGGAGTATGAGCTCCCTGATTAAGAATCCAATTGATGGGCTAATCAGGGAGTCTTTGCCTTGTGGTTAACTGGGAGTGTCAGTTCCTCTGGCACCCCCGGGGGTAGACTGCTAATTGCTGGCACTCTGTGTACCACTGTTGGAATTGTAAATCATTTTATTTTCTTTGTATCTTGGGAGTCTACAAGCTCACTTCTCATTGCGTAATGCACAAATATAAGTACAATGAGAATAAAGTTGAATTGAATTGAAAATAAAAGGGATTTTGGTGAAGAGACTTCCACCTCTGCAGACGTATTACGGGTTCAGGTCCAGGAACTTAGTGCAAATCAAACCGATCGATTAAACGTTGTCGCATATCAAGTTCACAGCATAAGAAACCATTCAACCTGTTCAGTAAAGTTATGCTGTCCTCCAAGCCTTTGTTAAGAGATTGAAAATAAATAAAGCAGATTTTCTGGTTAATAAGATGAAGTACATTATACAGTGCACTCAGCAAATTCTTCCGTTGAAGCTCACAGCCAGTACAATTGTTCTGGAACTCTCCACGTGAATGAGGATAATAATTAAAACTGACCACCCATTCACCAGCAGAGAGGAGAAGAAAGACTCTCGAATCCCTACAGGACCAGATTAAGCTTCACGTTTCAAACAAATGACTTTAAAGGTTTAAAAAAAAAAGTCCGGCCTTTCAAATCAAAGCCAAGTCCGTTGGGGAAATACGCCTGGAGGGCACACAGAAGAGGCCCTCCAACTAACTGAGGAGCAGCTAGAAAGGGTTTTTATTTTGCGTTGGGCTGGTTCAAAAAGAAAGTCAAAAAGCTCTTCACCAGAACATTGGGAAAAACCCACTGTTTGAAATGAAGCCAACTGGCAACTTTGTCAAACTAAATGTAAATGACTTCAAACAGAGCAGGGTGCCAGGGGTTAGCTGTCACAGCAACCAACTGTTACTTCCAAGCAATGCTAGATAATGTCAGTGCAGCCAGTTAATTGGCCTCTCGACTCACTTCAGGATTTTTGAAATGAACCGTAGATGTGTACTTTCTGGAGAGAATTATACTTAACGTCAAGAAAATTGGCAGAAGACCATTATTCCTCACCTTAAATAGGCATCTGCCACTAACTGTGGCTTTCTTGGCTCCTTCCAGCTTAACCAGTCCTTTCACTACACTTTACCCTCTGCACAAAAATAAAGCCTCTTTCTGTACAGGAGTTATTCTGCGGTGGGCGTGGAGAAGTACGGACAGGAGCATTTAATTGTTCATTTTGTTACAAACTCACTCAGCAAATCATTGAGCGTTTATAACGGCGCACATGTACGCAGTAGAATACATTATGCTCCTAATAAAACGCACGTGCGTCACTCAAGAACATTTTCTGATAGGCCGTATACTCACTTGTAACCAAAATGCATCGTCTTCTCAAACAGGGAAAAACCAGCATTTCCTTCCTTCTAATGCTCCCTTTTCCAAAGGGAGACATGATTGCAAAGGAAGTGAGACAGGTTTTTTAAACTTATTGTGTGTAATCACAGGAGGGACACTGGGCTAAAGAAGGAATATTTTCATGCTTTATCTCCCCCTCAATTAACACTAATTATACAGGTTAAATGTAGGGTAAAGGTCGCTCTGCACTGCCCCAACTTAATGCAACTGCGACCTTTCCATTTCCTGCACTAAGCATGCCCTGTGTTAGATTAGCGGTTTTAGAATCAAGTCATCATCGGCAGTTTCATGGTAAGGAGTTGTGCCTATTCAGAAGTAAGGTGAGAAACTTAAATGTTCAGCAATGTGGCAATTTTTAAATCAGTTGGCCTAGTGTGGATGCAGATTTTTAAAAACCCATTGTAAAAGAGCAGTGCTCTAATACAACAGTAACACTGCAACCTGGAATCTTCAGTGCAGAAGGTTTTAGATTTCTTCCCCGATGCAAAGTCCTGTAATCTTCATGAAGCAGTGCAATTTCTATAAAGAAATTGGGCAGCGTTATGGCACAGTGGTTAGCACTGCTGCCTCACAGGCACCCAGGTTCAATTCCGGAGTTGGGTGATTGTGTGTGTACAGTTTGTACGCTCTCCCTGTGTTTGCGTGGGTTTCCTCCAGGTGCTCCGATTCCCTGCCACAGTCCAAAAGACATCCTGGTTAGGTGCACTGGCCATGCTAAGTTGCCCCAACGGGTCTGGTAGTGTAAATGCTTGGGATTATGGGGATAGGACCTGGATGGGATTGTTGTCAATGCAGGCTCAATGGGCTGAATGGCCCCTTTCTGCACTGTAGGGATTCTATCTCTATGAAATATACTTATTCCAAATTCTCAGCAAGAACACAAAATATACCCATGGGAAACAAACCTATAATAGTGCAGTTAGGTGGCAAGACCATTGCTTGGATCCCAATATTTAAAAATCCATTTTCTGACGCAGAAGCGAATTTCATTTCGCCCCAAAAGCCCCATTAACTACAAGCAGCAGCGTCAAATTCTTGAAAGTCTTTGAATCCAACACTGTCTGGAGACAAGACTAAAAGTGGACCCCACACAACTTGGGAACATACGCATCAGAAATGCTGAGTGCCCTGTGAGTTGAGATCCCCGCCGACTTCCCAACACCCCACTTTTCCAGAGCAAAACAGGTGTCGGAAACATGACTGATGGAGTTTGAACCTAGTGAGTTGTAGCGTACAGACCATACATAAGGTACGCAACAGGCAATGCAGTGTTGAACACGATGCTTAAGAAACGGGATTGCAGCATGGGCTGAGAGGAACAGCGACAACACCTGTTCTCCAGCCTCTGCCTCGTCCCTGGAGAGCGCAGCTACTTCCTACATATGAAATGAAAACCTACTTACACAAATATTCACAGCGGGACCTTACAACATCAACATAGCCATCATAACATTCATCTGCAGGCCAACATCTGCGATCATATTCCCACCAGCGGCCACCTATGCTAATAAAGGCAGCGCTGCTCTTCAGGCACAGCTTTCAGCCTCGCGCAGCTGAGAAATGATAGGTGCAGATGACATGACTGTAAAACTGCACTCACTTTGCATCACTTACTTCTACCTGGCTCAGATCAGTACCCTCAGTTATTCCAGCTGGCAAGAACAGGAAACCATAAATAGTTAAGGCCGGCCAATAGAAGTCCCTGCTGAGGAAGCTGTTGACAGCTAGCGACTTCTCTAGGGTTCTTTAGCCAGATCCAATCCAGCTCCCTTTGCTGTAACTGTGCAGATCAAGTCAGGAAACTTTCCCAGGGACTAAAATTGACTCAAAAGAAAACAAGACACATCAACATATATAATCACGAAGCTCTATTTATGTCTGCCAAGATTGGGAATTGCTAAAAAGGGCATTAGGGTGCGTAACATTGGATGCTAAAGTAGATACGTGTTGGCAATGCACCAGACTGAAGAATATAACGTGGTCTCATTGCTCTCCATCTCGCCACTATTCATCGCTGGTTTAAACACAGGGACAGAAGTCGGGCATTCAGCCCTTCCAGCCTAGTCTGTCCTTCAGTGAGATCAAACACTGAGCTGTACTTCAACTCCATTCACCCAGATTTGTTCCAGGTCCCTTGACACCCTCACCTACTGACCTCATTATTGAGAGTTTAATTTGATTCAGCATCCACGGCATTGTGAAAGAACAAATTCCAAATTCCCACTGCACTTTGGTGATAAAAGGAACTTCCTGATTTCATCCCTCAGTAGCCTGGCTCCAATTTGAAGATTATGCCCTTTTGTTCTGGACTCTCACACTAGAGGAAAAAGAGTTTCTCTGTACCCGGAACCCTTAACCATTTAAAATCACCTACCAACCTTCTGAACTCAAGCCAATTTAACACACTCACTTCCCAATTTAGCTCTTAAGCCCTCTGGTATAATTTTAGCATCCACCATCGCCTTCTCAAGGTCAGCTAGGGATAGGCATGTCCCTTGTCCCACAAATGAATTTTTAAAAACTATATCCCTTCCGCGTCCAATATATTTATCCCCCAAAGTTCAGTGTTTAAAAGTGAATGAAGTTTGCAGATGGGGTCTGATCGAGACTCTGCACAATGGAAGCATCATTTCTTAGAATCATAGAATCCCTGCAGTACAGAAGGAGACCATTCAGCCCATTGAATCTGTACCGACCACAATCCCACCCAGGCTCTATTCCCGTAACCCCACACACTTGCCTTGTTAATCGCCCTGACGATTTAGCATGGCCAATCAACCTAACCTGCACGTTTTTGGACTGTGGAAGGAAACCGGAGCACCCGGAGGAAACCCACACAGACACAGGGAGAATGTGCAAACTCCACACAGACAGTGACCTGGGGCCGGAATTGAACCTGGGCCCCTGGTGCTGTGAGGCACCAGTGTCAGCAATGGAATTCTAACCTTGTCTAAAGTTACCTTTCATACCTGCACACCCAGCTTTTCCCGATTTTGGATCCTTTATCTCTTCACTCTACTACAGTTCTTGTCTCACCTATATGTAAAAAAAAATTCCCTGATCCAAAATGGATGACCTCAACTTCCTTGCTTCTCCCTCCAGCTGCCATAGTTTCACCCATTCACTCACTCACTCACTCAGTCTGAGCCCCTTTGTAACTTTCCTGCTCCAATCTAACCATTTACTGTGTTTACCACATGCTGGCCTTTCTACTTGCAAAAGAAACTTTAGCAACAAACGTTTGGGGAAATAAATAAAAAGGTGTATAATTTGTTATTTCTTGAAATCCATGCATTAATGCCCCTGCAATGTCTTTGGCAACTGGTTGGCACTGCTGCCTCACAATGCCAGGGACCCTGGTTCAATTACAGCCTCGGATCATTGTCTGAGTGGAGTTTGCATGTTCTCCCCGTGTCTGCGTGGGTTCCCACCGGTGCTCCAGTTTCCTCCCACAGTCCAAAGATGTGTGGGTTAGGTTGATTGGCCTTGCTAAATTGACCCTAATGTCAGGAGATTAGCAGAGTAAATGAGGGTTATGGGAATAGGGCCTTTGGTGGGATTGTGGTCAGTACAGACTCGATGGGCTGAATGGCCTCCTTCTGTACTGTAGGGATTCTATAATTGATTGAATTCAAAATAACAACAGTCTCTCACGATATATAAGATCAGAAAGTTGCAGCGTTTGCAAAGCTAACAACAGCTTTCAATCATTACGTCAAACAACAAAATCTCATCCTTACCTTAGCAACTAGGAGCCCAGGTAACTGGCCCATTAGCATCTGAGGTCAAGACGACCCTAATTACACAGATGAGGTGCGACAACGCAGGTAAGCAGAAAGCAAGTAAACATCCCATAACGTGTGTGAGCATGTGTGTCCAGTTATATAAATGGATGCCATGCAAAAACAAACCAGACTGACCTTGTGTCAGGAGTCACTGCTGATAACACAGGCCATTTAGTTCAGACATGAAAAAACAATTGGCCAATTTATAATTTATTAATATCTCTTTCAGAAAACAATCCAGTTAAGTATTTTTTAAAAAATGGATCCAGTTGATTTTCCACACTTCATTCATGTCATTTTGCAAAGCTTTAAGCAGAACTCAAAGTAATATTGACTTAAAAGCGAAATACCATTTCATTTCTGAAGCCACTCCTTCAACACTGGTGCTATTCAAATATTAAGGTTGACCAATGACAATATCTGCTTTGTTCTCAGATTTATTCACTCCCGTTATTTTCGCAGCACAAAGAGTGCTGGGGTTTTCAGGAGGACCAATATGTACTGTAGGTAAACACTGATCCAATCTCTTCAGCGGCCAATCCCACCCACTGTGTGTCAAATTGGAGCTAACACCATGGTGGCACAGTGGTTAGCACTGCTGCCTCACAGCGCCAGGGAGCCAGGTTCAATTCCAGGCTTGGGTGACTGTCTATGCAGAATCTGCACCTTATTGCTGTTTAGAATCATAGAATCCTACAGTGCATAAGGAGGCCATTCATCTCATCAAGTCTGCACCACAGTCCCACCCACTATCCCCATAACCCTATACATTTACCGTAGCTAAGGAGGAAATTTAGCACGGCCAATCCACTTAACCCATACATCTCTGGGCCAGGTGCATTGACTGTGTTAAGTTCTCCCTTTGTGTACCCGAACAGGTGCTGGAGGGTGGCAACTAGAGGATTTTCCCTGTAACTTCATTGCAGTGTTAATGTAAGCCTACTTCTCACACTAATAAATAAAATTAAAACTTAGCATGTCTTATTTCCCCTGGTCTAAGGAAACCCCTTTGGGTGAAAATCTGTAAACCTGACAAGCATGGCAAAGCATTTGCCATCCCAAACTCTAGATGCAAACCCTGCCTGCTTAGCGAGGGGGTACAAGTCACAGCAAAAGCTTTCCAGACAGCATTTTCTTCCCTAAATGTTTGATGGTCTTCATCGCCATCTTCAAACATCACAGCCCAGATACTAAGAAAACGCCCACATTTCACTCCGTGCACACAAAAATTTCAGCATGCTGACCTGGAGAGAAAGTGAAAGAGAGAGAGATAGAGAGAGCTCATTGAAACCAGCTTATGATGACTTCACTATCCAGCACTGAGCCATCCAGACGGACCTGGACCGCAAGTTCCATCTGCACCAAAATTACTCTTAAAGAGAGGAGGAAATGGGTCCATATTGTCTTTGTCGCCCTGGGCGAGGAATGTACCTTCCTGCAGAGGTCATAAGATAGTTATCAGAGGTGAAAGCTTTAGCTGAATTATCTTCAGTTTCCCCACCCCTGGAGCAGGAGTATTGAGACTAACGTCAATGTCCCTATTACCTGTCGGACTGCGCTACACCAACATATACTGCAATTCAAAATGGAATTTTCCCTGAGCCTGAATAGGCATGGAGAGGAAGGTAGCCCTTGGTTCCCATTTGCGTCTCAATAGAAGGTCTCTCAAAAAAGTAAAGTTTATTTATTAATCACAAGTAAGGCTTACATTAACAGTGCAATGAAGTTAACTGTGAAGTTCCCCTCTGTGAGAACCAGGTGCAGTATCGGGGAAAACTACCCCCAAAAATCTCCGCCACCAAATCTGGATAACTCATTATTTTTTTCTCTTGATCTGCTTTGATGTTGCTTTTATGCCATCAGCCACCAATATTTCATTGTTCACCACTTCTTCCTGAATGTCACGAGTCTTCCTGGTGCAGTGAAGGCACAAGTTCCAATAGAAACAAGAGGCGGAAATGGAGAACAATCTGCACAGCACCTCCCCTCCTCCACCACACTGCCACTTTTTAATAGCATCAATCAACATCTACGTGACTCATTATCATCCAGTTTTTCAACTGTGACTCCAGTTGACCAGGTTTCCTGAGCATTGAGGCTTTTGCCAACTTCACTGAGTTGATAACTTGGTGAGGAGGCAAGAGCCTTTACAACTACCACCTGTATTCCCCGTGCCTGCCCGAGGAGTCTTTGCAATCGCAGCAGGGGGCACGTGAAGAGAGAGAATGAGGCGCAGGCAAGATTCAGGCTTCTCAGGGCTTTAGGACACCAATCCCATCCCATCCCAGGGCAGCACGGTGGCACAGTGGTTAGCACTGCTGCCTCACGGTGCCAGGGTCCCGGGTTCGATTCCTGGCTGGGGTCACTGTTTGTGCACCTTATCCCCGTGTCGGCGTGGGTTTCTTCCGGGTGCTCCAGTTTCCTCCCATAGTCTGAAAGACGTGTTGGTTCGCTGCATTGGCCATGCTAAATTCTACCTCAGTGTACCCAAACAGACACCGGGATCTGGCGACTAGGGGATTTTCACAGTAACTTCACTGCACTGTTAATGTAAGCCTACTTGTGACTAACAAATAAACTTAAACCCACAGTTTCTAATGGGCCAACTAAGTAAAAATTCAGCCCGTGCGTCAAAATGCCGACTGTCACTTTAAATCCATGGGCTCACATAACATACTTTACCTATGTGGTCACAGTTCATGTGTTAACCTCAGAGCACTGAGGCTGAGCAGGTTGTAAGGCACATCACAGCAGTTATCACTTGCGCCAGGCAGGCAAGAGAGAAGTACTTACAAAAAATCATTTGCCCTATCAAATGTTGTTTGATAATATCCTTGCAAAGCGGCTTGGACATTTTACTATATTAGACAGAGTATATAAAGCCATGTTTTTTTGTTTCATAAACATTTTGCATTTTGTAGCAAAAATTAATTGTCGATAAACTTACAAATCCAAACTTTTAGCATGCATACTTTCAGGACAAGATGACTGCATGACAGTTAGAAATAGTGGGGTCAATCTTACCAAACAAATCCGGGACGGGTGTGAAAATGGATGAGTTTCCCACCCTTTTTTGGGCAAAATTTATGCACTCAGTGCATGAAAAATCAGCGGATAACATTCTTCGCCTGTAGGGGGAAGGGGGCGAAGCTTACATCCCCAGAAAGCCTGCTGTAGCAGCAGAGGGTGCCATTGCACATGTGCAGGCCTCTGTGGCTACACATGTCCAATGGCAACCAGAGGCCTGACAAATCTGAGAGACCTTGGCCCACAGTCTGGCCTGGGCCTTGTAGGCCCCAACCCCTGTAGGCTCCACCCAAGGGCCCCTTCCCCTTGCCCTGGACCTCCCCAGGGTGCCTCAACAGCCTCTGGTTCTAACGGCAAAACCATCATGACTGGTACCTGTTTATGGGACGAAATCCATCCAAATTTGACTTTCAATTTATTTTATAAAATTATTCAGCCTCGTGCCGGAAATGGGCAGGAGGCTGACCTCACCGGATATCTGGTGCCAGTAAGATAGCGAGAGGCAAGAAATCAGGTGAGAACCTGACTTCTCGGCTTTCACGCAATCCTACCAGCTTGCCCCTGCTCATCGGCGAAAAAGCAAGATTGGCCCCAGTAACTCTGACTGATTTTTCATTTAGCTGAAACCAATCGTAGCAGAACTAATGCTGCCCTTGGCAGAGACTAGTCAAGTTAAGGAACATCCCTAGCTTGCATGGTCCAATATCACACTACTTTATAACCAGGGAAAGAACCACAGAAAAGTTACGGCACTGAAGGAGGCCATTTGGCCCAACTTGCCCATGCCAGCCCGACAACACCCAGGTGCCCTTTTTAATCCCACCTTCCTGCACATGGCACATAGCCCTGTAGCTTACAACACGTAAGGTGCAGATCCAGGTACTTTTTGAAAAGAGTTTAGGTCTCTGCCTCCACCAAAAATGGACGACTCAGCTGTTTCACCCTATTTTGGCTGTTTTCTGACCTTTTGTCCACCAGCTCCGACTTTCTGCAGCTGGTGTCCAGATGGGCATCTGACTCCTGAAGTTCATTAGGTTGAAGATCTGTCTTTTCCGTGGATGTTAGCACCTGCCGTTATTTCAACTGTGGTCACGAGGTCACCTTTAATGCTGATTCCAGTGATTTTCCTGCATTGCCCAGTGATGCAGAATGCAGGCATTTTACAGGTCATGGCATTCTGGCACATTTATATTGTGCCAGAGTAATTTGTCACACATGTACCTAGAAGCCCTCGGAACACACATTGTTACTGTTGCAGTGGGAGTTGAGTGGTGTTGGTGCTGTGTAAATCGGAGGGGACGGCTGCTTTTAGGCCCCTAAGCAAAGACCTAGCCTATATTATAAAGCCCCTTTTAATGTTTAAACTGCTGTTTGTTGTATTGTACAGAGACAATGCCCTTTTAATAAGCCATTGGCAGTATTTACCAAGTGTGTGGAAACTCAGATACCGATTGCCTCTTTCTTACTGATCAAGGACCTGATAGAAGCAGATTAAGCCTTTTCCTTTGTATCCCACATACTTCACTGATACCCTGGAGGGAAGGAGAGTTCATTTTATCTCCCTGTCCACTTCCCTACAGGAGGGAACTGATTACACAGCTATTTCACTTCAACCACATTTAATAGCTTTTCTCCCTTGGAGTTTTGCGATCAGACAGTTTCGCATGTGGCTAAATCTAAAGTCTTTAAAAAATAGTTTGTTACATTAGAAATAACCCAAGTCTCTCAAATAAAATCGGCTTACATAGTGAGGGATCTGCCTTCCAAAAGTACATGAAGAAAATATTGAATTAGGAACAGAGTTTTATAATCCTGACAGGGTAAGTTATAAACTGAAGCTTATGTTGACAAAAGACTGGGTTTGGTAGTTCTCTATTAAATATTTCAAAGTCGAGTGGATCTAAGGTTCTTTTTTTAAATTCATTCATGGGGTGTGAGCATTTGCTGCCCTGCTTGGCATGGAAGCACATTGGTTAGCACTGCTGCCTCACAGCTCCTGGGCTCAATTCCTGGCTTGGGTTACTGTCTGGGTGGAGTTTGCACATTCTCCCTGTGTCTGCATGGGTTTCCTCCCACACTCCAAGGATGTGCAGGTTAGGTTGATTGACCATGCCAAATTACCCTTTAGTTTCCTGAGATGCACAGGTTAGAGGGATTAGCGGGGTAAATATGTGGGGTGACACGGATAGGGCCTGGGTGGAATTGCTGTCGGTGCAGACTCGATGGGCCAAATGGCCTCCTTCTGTACTGTAGGGTTTCTATGATTCTCCAATTGCCTGTGAGAAGATTGTGGCAAGTTGCTTTCTTGAACCGCTTCTGTCCATCAGGTGTAAGCATACCCACAGTATTTTAATCATTAGTTTTATTCATTCGTAAAACATGGGTGACCGGCCAACATTTATTGCCCAGCCCTAGTTGAGAGGCAGTTGAGAGTCAACCACGTTGCTGTGCCTCTGGACTCACATGTAGGCCAGACCAAGCAAGGACATTGGTGAACCAGATTGGTTTTGCCATCAATCGACTGTGGTCAGTCGACTCATAATTCCAGATTTTTTTAAAGAAACTGAATTCAAATTCCACCATCTGCCATGACAGGATTCAAACCCGGGTCCCCAAAACATTAACCGAGTCTCTGGATTAATAGTCAAGTAATAACACCACTTGGCCGTCGCCAGTTAGGAAGGTATGTTTAGGTACTGTAAAGCATGAAACCACAACTCGGCATGAGTGAATGGAAAGAAATTTGGAGAGGTGGCCAGCGAGTGTCACTGATCAGTACCACCCCAGAGGAAACGTGCAAGGCGGGTCATAGCTTGGCATCTTCTGCCTCACATATTACCAACAGTGCCAGCATGAGGCCCAACTGGAGAGGGAGAGGATAACAGATTGACTGAGTCATCCCCAGGACAGCTGTCAGTTTGAAAGGACCCCTCTCTCTCTGGATTGCTTATATAGGTCTCACATAAACATGTCCGCGCAGGAACAGTCTCTTGATCATTAAGTTGTCATTGAGAATAAACAAACAGACAAAGCCTGTTCAAGCTAGCCTTTCAGCTAAAGATCTGGCCTTGTATTCATAATCCTTCAGCCTTTCTGACGCAAAGGTCCCGTGCTAGTTAATTCAGTTGAACTCATTTTCCTCTTCAATAAACACAATGAAAGACAGAGAGCGAAAGCATTTGCTAAGAAACTCCTCGATGGGCTGCAGAAAGGCCACACTGTTCTGGCCTCAAACATCATTCAGAAACTTTTCAGCTACATTTCCAGGATGGGAAGGGCCACTGTTTTCTCATGTGGTTGGAATTCTCCTATCCAAACTAGAAGAATGTTACATTAATACATTGGGCATACCTAAGGTTTCCTCAAATCTTTCTTCAGCATTCAGGCCAGCGAAATGTCCAATCTTTCACTATTTATGAGCAGCTTGCATGCAAAGTATAGACCTCGGAGTCACTGCAAACAGCGAATACTGACAGATTCTGGTGCTTAAGATTTAGATCTATCCGTCAAAAGAGGCTAACGGCAACCATTTTCAAACCGTCAAACAGGATAAACCAGGAATTAAAACTAAACAGCAGCAGAATTAGGCTGCAGTTCCTCACGTTTCATGAGCAGGGTTGCCATGACAGCCGTTTGCAATTGGCTGGCAGGAAGTAATTTGGCCACCCTTGCCCAGATGTAGCCAAAAATCGGTAAAATCCAGAAGGAGAGGGGAATTCATTCAGAAAACCAACCTGGTGGGTTAAAGTTCAGCACCTACGGTAAGCCAGAAGGGGAAAAGAGCATCAAAATCCTGCTGGAGACAGAGTTTAACATTAAAGAAAATAAAACTTGGGGCTGATTCACATCTTCAGCACCGGTCACTAGATCATAATATCAGTTTCACAAATGAAGCAGAAGAGTCCACACACACTGTGTGCTCTGCAAACACTAACTCCTATTTGATGAACAGTTCAAAGGGTGAGCGCCATACAGTTAAAGCACTCCCTTCAGTGCCATCGCATCACAGTGCTTTGCTTTACTTGGCGAGTCTCTGCCTCACCAAATACTTGGGTATTTAAAGGAGTAATTTATACGCTTTAAGTCAGTAAACCGATCCACATCTTTTGAGTGCTACTGATCCAGCCCTTTGACAGGCTAAACAGAAAATGCTGGATACATGTTGGAAAATACTGGGCGGCATGGTGGCACAGTGTTAGCGTTGCTGCCTCGCAGTGCCAGGGACGTGGGTTTAATTCTGGCCTTGGGTCACTGTCTGACCCAAGTCTGCACGTTCTCCTCATCTCCGTTTGGGTCTCCTCCGAGTGCTCCGGTTTCCTCCCATAGTCCAAAGATGTGCGGGTCAGGTTGACTGGCTATGCTAAATTGACCTTAGCGTCAGAGGGATTAGCAGGGTAAATATTGAGGTTACAGGAATGGGGACTGGATGAGATTGTGGTCAGTGCGGACTCGATGGGCCAAATAGCCTCCTTCTTCATTGAAGAGGTTCTATGATTCTATAATATAGAGCAGGTCAACCAGCATCTAAAGTTTTAAACTGTATTTATTGTCTCAAGTAGATTTACATTAACACTGCAATGAAGTTACTGTGAAAATCCTCTAGCCACCATACTCTGGGAGAATTTAGTATGGCCAGTGCACCTAACCAGCACATCCTTCGGAAACTGGAGCACCCTAAAGGAAAATCACGCAGATACGAGGAGAGCATGCAGACTTTGCACAGACAGTGACCCAAGCTGGGAATCGAACCCGGGACCCTGGCGCTGTGAGGCAGCAGTGCTAACCATGTTGCCCGCATGCAGCCCCTGAACGGCAAAGACAGATTCTTGTGTTTCATGAGTTCTGATTAAGGGTACAGACCCAAAAAGTCACAGTCTGCCTTTATTCGTTACAGACACTGACTGGCATGTTGTCTATTTCAGCACTTTCTGTTATTAATTTCAGAATGCCAACATTTGCAATCTCTTTCTTTTATTTAATAACTACGTAATACAGAAATAGATTCAAAATGTGAAACACACCAGAACTTGATTGGAAACATTTTCACTGTGATTCCCTGCTGCCCATGTTTCAACTTAATCAACAACCACAACGTGCATTTGTGTGGCGCCTGAACGTAGGCAACCCTCTTTTTTTGGGCTGGAGTACTCTTCTCTCCAGAAGTGTTCACTGAATCAAAGGGTGGTCAAAGAGTTGGGTTTTACAAAACGATTTCAGAGAAGGAAAAGGAGGTGGAGAGATTCAGGGAGAGATTTCCAGAGCTTGGGACTCAGCATTTCAACTTTAGGATTCTCATCCTTATGAAAATGTGCTGTCAATGCAACTATTCATCAAAACAAAAAATCTGCATCGACAAACTGTAAAGAATTGTTGATTGATTCATCACATCAATTTTCAATACCTCCGTCACAAATATTTCCCAGAACAGTGCAGGTCACTTAAACTGAACTCAGAAATATTTTTGGTCTCTGATTCACTGATTACGTGCTGAGGAAATCTGCATGCTCATGAGGGGATTTTCTCCCAACAAACAAAGCAAGTGTAAACATCGAGGAGGGTGAATTTTGAGGGCAGCAAACAGAAACATTATAAATTAACAGCCGTTTCCAGTAACGTGCCATGCTTTCTCCAACTTACAGATGCTAAAACCAGTTGTGTACATCGCCTTCAAACAGTTAGCAGCACAGACCTCAGGCCATTTACACCACAAGTTAAAACCAAGATCCTTTTGATGTCATGACAGATTTTGTACTGTGCACTAGTCGAAATTTTTAAATGGTTTTGTTTAAGAGGTCCCTATCTACACTTCCTGCTGTTTTGGAAAAGCAGTCAGCATAATCAAGGACCCACGCACCCCGGAATACTCTCTTCCACGTTCTTCCATCGGGAAAAAGGTACAAAAGTCTGAGAACGTGTATTAACCAACTCAACTATAGCTTCTTCCCTGCTGCCATCAAACTTTTTAATGGACTACCTTAAGTTGATCTTTTTCTACACCCTTGCTATGATTGTAGTACTACATTCTGCGCCCTCTCCTTTCCTTCTCTATGAATGGTATGTTTTGTCTACGTAGTGTGCAAGAAACAATTCTTTTCACTGTATGATAATACATGTGACAATAATAAATCAAACCAAAGGTGGGAGGTTGCCATTTCTGGCAACTTCATACTTTGACCCAGTTGTGCCTAAACATGGAGGAGTCATCTGTAAATATTAACACACTAAGAACCTTGTCTTAATTTCACAAAGACTGCGCCAGCTCCCAACGTAATGCAGAAAAAACTAAAAATGCTGTGTTAATACCTTAGATTCTAAAATTTTAATCGACAAAATTTGATGACCTCAGAATCAGAGAATATAATAAACAGGATTCTCCTCTGTGTCACCCTCCTCACTCGCAGAACTCCAGGATTCCCTCGTGAACACGGTGACACAATGGTTAGCACTGCTGCCTCACAGTACCAGGAACCTGGGTTTGATTCCTGGCTTGGGTCACTGTTGGTTTGGAGTTTGCACATTCCTCCCATGTCTGCATGGGTTTCCTCTGCGTGCTCCGATTTCCTTTCTCAGCCTGAAAGATGTGCTGGTTAGGTGCATTGATCCGAATAGACGTCAGACTGGGGCGACTAGGGGAATTCCACAGTAACTTCATTGCAGTATTAACGTAAGCCTTCTTGTGACTAATAAATAAACTTTGCTTTAACTTGAACCTTGAACGTGCCTTAGGTACTCTGCATTTTTTAATCAAACCTGGCCCAGGTCAATCACATATGTGACCAAAACAAAAATCAGTTGCAGGGTGAGATAAGGGGAATACAAAGTGAACAAGATGAATCAGTCGGTCACTTTACACAACCTCCTTTCCCTGCAGCTGACTGTGAAACACTCGAACCCAAAGAATCAGTTCTGATTCAGTGGTACCTCTTGAGTCAGAACACAATGGATTCAAGCCCCATGCCAACACATTGCCAAATCTAGGTTGGCATTTCAGTGGCAATTAGCATCATCAAGAATGCAGGAAGGGATCTTCCAGCTTTCCCCCATGGTGGAATGTTCTGGTCCTGTCAATGGCAACAGGTTCCTTAGTAGAGCGCCAGGCGAGTAACGCAAATGGCCATTGACGTTGGTGGGACCAGAACATCCCACTGGCGGCCAACGATGAGCCACCTCCATTGCTGGAAAAGCCGGCACAGTGAGGGGTTGGGGAGGGGGGGGAAGTAAATCCCGGCTGTTGTCTTTTGCATAACATGCCTGGGCCAAAGCCTTGTTTGTCTACTCAAATGGATGCCAAAGATCCAATGGGAATATTCAAAAAGAGTGGGATATTCTTCCATTATCTTGACCAACATTCACATTTCAATCAACACTACCAAAATAGATTACCTGATAATTTGCCTCATTTATTTCCCGGGAACTTGGTGTATGCTGCAAATATCTGACTACAAAACCCTGATTATGATTCCAATGTAAACCACTGGCTCTGAAGCAATGAAAAGTGTTACATAAATGCAATATTATTATTTTCCACTCCTTAACACTGTCGGTCATTAACGGACATCATTTCCCTCCCAGGCACAAGACCAGATCGATAACTCAAGACTAAGCATCTAGAACATACGCGAGAATCAAAGAACAGGGAAACAAATATTGACTGCAGTTGTGGAATACAAGATAAACTATCGCCTCTGGGGTTACCAAAGTGACCTCAAATGTGCAATATTGCCTCAGGGTGATTAGAACACACTCGAGGTCACTTCCGTGACCCATGGGTCAACAGTTTACCACTGCAACCCCCAACTGCAGTCAATATTTGTGTAAGTCACAAAGATATTCAACATTCCAAGCGCTGAGGATTTCCTGGAACAAGCTTAACTAGAAATGGATAACACCAAACCCAAATGATAGTGGAGATTATACAAGCACCTGATGGCAGAATGGTTCAAAAGTGCTACACTGCAATCATACCAGTTAAGATGTCCTACAATTATAAAAACTGATTAGGTTTGGCATTGAGAACTTCAACTGGTCTCAAAACAGGAAAACGTATTTTAACCAATTTTCCACTGATTTGTTATACTTGCATGGCTAATGGATCATCTAAAGATGTGCAGGTTAGATTGATTGGTCATGCTAAATTGACCCTAGTGTCAGTGGAACAGAAGCGTTAATGTGGAATAGGACCTGGGTGGGATTGTGGTCAGCGCAGACTCAATGGGCCAAAAGGCCTCCTTCTGCACTGAAGGGATTCTATGATTCTATTCTACAATTCTAGGAAATGTCAAGAGGAGGAGTTACAAATTTGGCTCAAGTAAAGTTAAAGTTTATTTATTAGTCACAAGTAAGGCTTCCAAGAACATTGCAATGAAGTTACTGTGAAATTCCCCTAGTTGCCACACTTCTGTTTGGGTCAGTGCCCCTAACCAACCTGCCTTTCAGACTGTGGAAGGAAATTGGAGCACCCGGGGAAAACCCATGCAGAGACGGGGAGAATGTGCAAACTACACACAGACAGTGACCCAAGCCGGGAATTGAACCCGGGTCCCTGATGCTGTCAGGCAGCAGTGCTAACCACTGTGCCGCCTTACCACCCCAGAAATGCCAAAATTAAAACAGAAAATGAATACTGGGCAGTTGACAAGATACCACCCGTTCTGCCCACTTCATCAGGAGAAACTCTTCCCCAAGGCACTCACCAGATAGATAAGACTTTTTAGGTCTTTTTTGGAGAAATGCACATTAAGGGCTGGCTCTATGGGTTTATTCGCTAAAAACTGCATCACGCAAGAAATGCACTGCCCATTCTGCATGCCAGAACTATTACGATGCATACAGCCTGAATAATGGTTTCTAAAAGCTCCCCCACCACTGAAGTTAAGTAGACTGCCTTGTAATTGGTGGGCTTATACTTCAAACCTTTGTTGAATTAAGGCGTCCCGTCAGCAGTTCTCCAGTCCCCTGTCATCTCCCAAGGCTAAGGGAGACTGGAAGATTATGGTCAGCATCCCCACAATTTCAATTCTCACTTCCTTCAATATCCTTGGATGCATTTCATCCAGCCCTGGTGCCTCGTCAACTTATAATTACCGACAGTTTATCCGATTCCTCTGCCTTATCAATTCTGAACCCTTCTAGTGACAGAGTTTCCTCCTCTGTCACCGTGGCCTGGGGAACATCTGCTTCCTAGGTAAAGATAGATTCAAAGTATTCACTTAACACCTCAGCCATGACCTTGTCCCCATGGGTAAATCCCTTTTTTGGTCCCTAATCAGCAACTACAGTCCATTATACATTTGGAGTCTAGAAATGTGCGCTTTTTGGAAATAATACGGCGGAAACCTCCAAACTCAACCAAGACTGGGATTCTCCAGACCTGCTGCAGTGAGTTGAGTTTTGGTTGAGCACCAAGTTCTCCATTCACACTGGCAATAGTGCGGACGAGATCGGAAAATCCTGCCCATTTAATGAGAAGTACAGCAACGTTGAGCAAACAGAATGTAATAATTTGAAAGCCTTACCACTGCATCCTACAAGTAGGGCTAATATAAACCAACTTAAATCATTGTCACTTCTCTTCTAGGAACACTACCTTAAAGTTCTGCTCTTTGCCCCCACGTGATATCTGTTTGCCTCTTTTGCATTCTTTCACGGGAAGATGGCATCTCTGGCAATGCCAGCATTTGTTGCCCATTTCCAATTGCCCTATGTGGAAACTCAGTGACATGCGCGACCATTTCCAAAAGCAGTTAGGAGTCAGCCACATTGCTGTGGATCTGGAGTCACATGTACACAGATCAGGATGGCAGATTACGAGTTGTCGTTATCACCAATACTAAGTTTTACATCCCAGGTTAATTAATTGAATTTAAATTCCACCAGCTGCCATTAGCCTAGGCCTCGGGATTACTGATCCAGTCACAAAACCACCATTTCTCCACTTTCATACAGTCATAGAGGTTTACAGCATGGAAACAGGCCCTTCGGCCCAACTTGTCCATGACGCCCTTTTTTTAGCCACTAAGCTAGTCCCAATTGCCCACACTTGGCCCATATCCCTCTATACCCAACTTACCCATGTAACTATCAAAATGCTTTTTAAAAGGCAAAATTGTACCCGCCTCTACTACCATCTCTGGCTGCTTGTTCCAAACACTCACATCCTCTGCAATCCCACATTCTCCCCTCTCCCCACGTGAACTCATGTTCCCCATCCCAACATTATCCTTCTCTCTCTCTGTCTGTCTGTCTCTCTCTGTCTCTCTCTTTTCTCTTTCACCTTTGTTGTTTTCTATAATTCAATGTTTATTTGGGCTCCTTCTACCCCTCTCCTTGCCTCTGAACTTGTTTAAAACCCGCTAAATCTCTAACATGTTCCAATTCTGATGATAGGTTATGGACCTGAAGTAGTAACTTCCTCTGCAGATGCTACCTGGCCTGCTGAGTACTTCCAGCACATTGATTCTAAGCCAAGATTTTGTTTCTTAACAGAGCTCCCATTCCCTGGAGTGCTG
The DNA here is from genome assembly GCF_965287045.1 of Carcharhinus amblyrhynchos. Taxonomy (NCBI): domain Eukaryota; kingdom Metazoa; phylum Chordata; class Chondrichthyes; order Carcharhiniformes; family Carcharhinidae; genus Carcharhinus; species Carcharhinus amblyrhynchos. The sequence continues at coordinate 14,899,727 of NC_137339.1, forward strand.
TGGATTCAGTTCCCATTCATCCAATGGAAGACGCAATTGACTAATAAAGCTCAATGTACCAACATTTTTTATTAAACAGGAAACTTCACTGAAAGGTTGATAGTTTTTAAAACAAATTAACGAGACTCCGGGGATAAATTGTGTATAGAAAAGGAGATTAGGTTCGAGCTGGCTTCAATGTTACTGACTCTCTCTGAGCACGCGAGGAATAAAGGGCAAGTAAAACGCAAAGTACTCTGGATGCTGGAAATCAGGGAAAAATATAAAACTGAAGTGTGAACCGAAGACTGTTTTGCATTGGATTCTCAGAGGCCTTTTCCCAGGGCTGAAATGGTTGCTACGAGAGGACACAGGTTTAAGGTGTTGAGGAGTAGGTACAGAGGAGATGTCAGGGATAAGTTTTTCACTGAGGGTGGTGGGTGAGTGGAATCGGCTGCCGTCAGTGGTGGTGGAGGCAAATTCAATTGGGTCTTTTCAGAGACTTCTGGATGAGTACATGGGACTTAATAGGATTGAGGGTTATAAGTAAGCCTCCTAGGTAGGGATATGATCAGTGCATCTTGTGGGCCGAAGGGCCTGTTCGTGCTGTAGTTTTTCTATGTTCTATAACCGAATTATCACTGAGCTGTTTTCCAGCATTAAGTTTACCGTTCAAAGGAGTAAACAGCGAAGGATCTCTCACTGGGTTTTAGCGAAAGTAAGAAAAATTATAAAGACTTTTTCACAGCCGCAATAAATGCCAAGCTCCATATTTAACAAAGCATCTATCCATTTTTGGCACAATGTTTAGCCCTGCTGCCGCACAGTGCCAGGGACCCGGGTTCAATTCCAGCCTTGAGTGACTGTGTGGAGTTTGCATGTTCTCTCCGTGTGCTCCCTCTGGGAGCTCTCGTTTCCTCCCACTTCCAAAGATGTGCAGGTTAGGTGGATTGACCATGCTAAATTGCCTCTCAATGCCCCAAGATGTGGAGGCTAGATGGCTTAGCTATGGTATATGTGTGGGGTTACCGGGATAGTGCGGGGGGTGGGGGGGGGAGAGGCCTGTGTAGGATACTCCATCAGAGATTTGGAGCAGACTTGATGGACTGAATGGCCTCCTTCTGTAGGGATTCTATGAGCTGTAGATATCAGAATCCCTACAGGGCAGAAGGAGGCCTTTTGGCCCATCGAGTCTGCACCAATAACAATTCCCACCAGTCCCTATCCCCGTAACCCCACGTATTTACCTCAATAGTCTCCCTGACACTAAGGGGCAATTTAGAATGACCAATCCATGTAAGCCGCACATCTTTAGACTGTGGGAGGAAACGCACGCAGACATGGGGAGAATGTGCAGAGTCCGCACAGACAGTGACCTAAGCTGGGAATCAAACCTGGGTCCCTGGCGCTGAGAGGCAGCAGTGCTGATCACCGTGCCTGCTGATGAATAACTGAAATAATCTTCATTTATATAAATATCTCACCCAATGTCACCTTTTCAATTTTTGAGAGATTCCAAAGAATATCTGAAGTGTAATCACTGGATAGTAAATGCAGCAATCTGCCCACAGCATTGGAATAGATGTTATATGTTAAATACATAGATTTAGTGGTGTTGCTCACCAGGGAAGGTGTTAATCAGGACATCACCCCACTGTTCCTGAAGTAATCCCATGGATCTGAACAAGATGGATGTTCAATCTTAGTTTTAACATTTTATCCAAAAAGCAGCATCTCTGACACTGCAGCATTCCCTCCTTCCAGCACTCGAGTGACAGCACCAATAATGCACTTGTGTTTTTTTTGAGTGAGGGATAAAAGTGCTATCATTGAGCCAAAGACGGCTCCTTGACTCTGCTATGAATTCTGGGCCAGCTCACAAGAAGCTTGCAATCCTGATTCATCTTACCTGCCCTACTGCAAGATCAGTTACCACCACAAGATAAGAGTTAAAATCACCTCGTTCATCAAAAAGCTTGGAGGATTATTTATTATAGTTTCTGTATTCTCACTTCCTATACACTGTACGACATAGCCTCATTGAAAGGGTGGGCAGGATTTTTGTGTCTAAATGTTGCTGATATAGCTAGCATGTGAACAAGGTTGCAGTGCTGCACAAGGTACGCCAATTAAACAATACAGCTCAGATCAAACATAGTCCGCATGCACAGAATTGCAGGTACCAACACGCACCCGAACCCAATGTGACGCCCGCGTCGATCATTTTCAACTGGAACTATAAACAAACAGCAAAACTAGGAATCAAAGAGAATTATTATCTTACATTCCAAGGACTTCCTGCTAAACAAATAACTGAAGCAATGGAACATGGTGACATAATTTTTCTCTATACCACATGTGACATTGGATTCCTAGGCTGAATGGCTCGCCAACACATTCCTGCTGCTGGGAATGTTTCTCAAGGACGGGCAGGGAATCTGAGGGCATCTTTGCGCGCTTGCAGTCCTGACCTATCTCAGCAACAGCTATCTCCCTCCAACGGGGTTGCTGAGATGCCAATGCTGATGGTCCTCCGAGTGGGCCACAGCATCGAGAGTCCTCCCACCATCCTAAAATGGGACAGTGAGCACAGAGGCAGCAAATTTTGAGGTCGCCTCTGTCAAGATTGCATGAATGGCCATGTTTCCAGTAACTGCAGGCTTGGGAACACCCGCCCTCCCTCTCCAATTTTTTTTACACATTTGTGGGATGTGGGCATTGCTGGCTAGACCAGCATTTATTCTTCATCCCCAGTTGCCCTGGAGAAGTTGATGTTGAGCTGCCTTCTTGAACAGCTGCAGTCTCTAAACTGTAGGTACACTCAGTGCTATTAGGGAGAGAGTTCCAGGATTTTGATCCAGTGACAGTGAAGGAACAGCAATACATTTCCAAGTCAGTAAAGTAAGTGGCTTGAAAGGGAACTTCCAAATGGTGGTGTGTCATATGACATGCCAATATCATATGCTGCTCTGGTCCTTCTAGATGGTAGTGTCATAGATTTGGAAGGCACTGCCCAAGGAGCCTGGGTGAGCTCCTGAAGTGCATCTTGTAGATGGTACGCACTGCTGTGACTGGGTGTTGATGAAGGAGGGAGTGAATATGGTACCAATCAGGCAGCTGCTTTGGCTTGGATGGTGTTGTGCTTCTTGAAGGTTGTTGGAGCTGCTCTCATCCAAATGAATGGGGAGTATTTCGACACACACCTGACTTGTACTTTGTAGATAGTAGAAAGGCTTTGGGAAGTCGGAAGATGAGTCCATCTCTGCAGGATTCTTAGCCTCTGACATGCTCTTGTCGCCACAGTATTATATGGATAGTTCAGTTCAGTTTCTGGTCTGTGGTAACCTCCAGATGTGGACAGCAGGGAATTCCACAATGGAAATACCATTGATTGTGTAGGGGCAATGGTTAGATTATCTCTAGATCGAGATGGTCATTGCCTGGCACTTGGATGGTGCGAACGTTGCTTGTGACTTGCCACCCTAAGCTTGAGTACTGTCCAGATCTTCCTGTATTTGGATATGGATTGCCTCAGTATCTGAGGAGTTGCAAATGGTGTTGACCATTGTGCAATCTTCAAATAACATCCCCACTTCTAACCTCATGATGGAAGGCAGGTAATTGATGAAGCAGCTGATGATTGGGCTTGAAGACTACCCTGAGGAACTTTTGCAGTGATGTCCTGAAACTAAGATGATTGATCAAGAATCACAACCTTTGTGTCGGATGCAACTCCAACCAGTGGAGAGCCTTTCCCTGATTTCCACTGACTCCAGCTTTGCTGGAGCTCCTGGATGCCACACTTAGTTAAATGCTGCCTTGACGTCAAGGACACTCACTCTCACCTCACCTCTGGAGTTCAGCTCTTTCGAACATATTTGAGCCAAGGTTCTAGTGAGGTCAGGAGCTGAGCGGCCTGGCTGAATGTGTGTCTATGAGCAGGTCCTAGTATCAGTTTCCCCAAGGCAATGCAAAATTTAGACCCTGGACTTCAACTAATCCAGGTCAGTGCAACTGGTCTCAATTGAAAAAACTGCACAGGGTTCCAACCCCACGGTTGTACTCAATGATTCCTGTTGGAAGTACGAATGTATGGGCGTTGGATGAGGGAGAATTATGGCTGTGCATAAACACACCATTCGCTTTTCCCATTCTTACCTTTAAGAATATGATTCTGGTCCTCCCCAGGCCATTAACAAGCTCTTCAATGATCTTAACAGCAAACTTACTGGGAGCATGCAAGTTGCTGCTCCTCTTCCCCCCATCCTCCCTTTAAAAATTCCATGCGTCATAAAAGGTGTTGGAAGACTAACACGCCATGTCGGAGCACTATTTTCACATGCCCATTGCTAATGTAACGCCACGAACAGTCTATAATGTCACCGGCTCACCATTAGCTCCAAATTATACCCCATCCTAAGTCTAACATCCAACAGCGCCCTGGGAACATCATCGCAGTGGATCACCACAGGACAAGGTAAAGGTCCCACTTTCTCAAGGCTACTAGCAATAGTGCTGCAAGTGTGGCCATACAAATGGCACACATATTACAGAAATTTGAAAATGCCCATGGGGGGAAAATAAAACATTTTCTCATCTCTAACCTCGCTCCAAGTTTGGGAGTTTTTTTTGGGAGTTGTGTGGTCATGGTTTAAGCTAAATACATTGCTTAATTTAACGTTATTGTTACTTTGCATCATTTTAAAGGCTTGTAACGTGTCTCCTCTCAGCCTTTGGTTCAGCCACTTCAATGGGTCTTCACGTTAGTTGCATAACATTCTTTTGCTGGTGCCAAAAGAGCTCGAGGGCCCTGTCATGAATGAATACCAGTCTCCCATCATCATCATCATCATCATCATTCAGACATCCTCTGTGGGGGGGGGAAGCACGTTCAACAAACCAGCAGGAACATTTAGAGAATTAGAGGTTTTCGCGACATAATTTTAAGCTTGGTGAAATTTCAGGAACCTCAACTGCGATTAATTCAGAGTTCATTCAACATTTCAATTCCAAATTGATTGCAATGAAGAGTGAACGCTGGCATAAAATGGGCCAAAATGACCACTTCCTTTAAAATAATTTCAATGTTGCCATGATAATTATGTGGTTTCCTACATACACTTTAGTTTTAGATTTGTGGAACTTTTGAATTGACCCAGTCTAAGGACTGAACTGTTATTTTACAGGCTGCGGGATAGTAAATTGACACATACCATACAAAACTGACATGGGAAGTGTCACTTATGCCATTAGTATTTTGGACATGTAACGTATAGCACCATAGCTGTAGTAGCAGAACTGTGGATTCCTAAGCAGTGACTCATCTGCAAACATTTCCATTGAACACTGTTTAGATTTAGTTGCTCTCTTTAGGTTAATTCTGATGGGTATTAGAGCTCTTGAGGAACACAGCATCTACACTGACATACCAGTACAACACTGAGGGAGTGAGGTGTCATCTTTCAGAGATGAAAACTGACCAAGGACTTGTCTACACCCAGGTGGGCTCAAGAGAGCCCACGTTCTCCCTCATTCTCCCCATGTCTGCGCTGGTTTCCTCCGGATGCTCCAACTTCCTCCTGAAAGATGCGCTGGTTGGGTGCTTTGGCCATGCTAAATTCTCCCTTGGTGTACCAAAACAGGTACCAGAGTGTGGCAACTACAGGGTTTTCACAATGGCTTTATTGCAGTGTAAATGTAAGCCTATAAATAAACTTTAAACTTTAGATGCCACCACTCTACTCTGCAGAGAAGCAAGGACGTTATGCTGGGTGATGTGACCAGTATCAAATAAAACCCTACACAGCGCCGGTCTGCACATGGGCACTCCCAAATTGGAGCAAAATCATCAGAGAAGGCACGAGGTTAGGCTAGAAGCAGGAAAAATAGAGAATCAGAGAAAGAGTTCTCCTCCCACACTACCCTACCGACACAATTAAGCTAAAAGGTGACATTGCTCAAACATCATAAGACTCAAGTTGCCTTCCAACTTCAAGTTAACAAGAGGAGAAGACAAAAGCCAAAGCAAAAGGAGAAAAAAAAAAATCGGAAAAATATGAAGAAAGAAAACAAAAAGTATGAGTGGGATTTTCTGTCCTTCTGATCAGTGGGATTTTCCAGTCTCATTGAGGATGATTTCACACGGTGGGTTCCCCTGACAAAACGCCTGAAGGTCCCACTGGTGGCCAACAGCGAGCCATTTTTGGGGGGGAGGGAGGGCAGGGGAGGGGTGTAACACATTACATTGAAACTAGTTTTGTTGAGTGGGTAGATACATTTCCCCACCTTCCATTTTTTTGCTCACCCATCACTTGAAACCCACTGACCAACATGTCATTCACAGACCCACACTTGGGTTTACAAATCCTTCCATTGCACCACCCCCACCCAGCCTCTTCCAGCCCCAAAGCCCCGGCTGGTCTTCCAAATTTAGCCTCTTGGGCATCAATGCAGCGCTGGTAGCCCATCTGCTCTCTGCATCCCCCACTGTCCAGACCTCCCTCTTTAAAAACTCTTCTCTTCATTCCTTTCTCATTTAAAAAAAGTCTCTCTCAAAACCCATCCTTTCCATCTTCTTTTTGTCACCTCTTCTGGATCTTTGGTCACTCTTCGGCATCTATTAAATGCCTTGGCATAATTATGCATTAACAAGTTCACATAATGTTGTGTCATTTTTCCTTGAACAAGTAATGATACTTCATGTTTGGCACAAGTGGACATCCGACTGGCTGAATTTCAGTTACGGACAGGTTCAATCATTCTAAATGATACATCCTTAACCAGCGAAAATACTATCATCAATGTTACACTTGTGACCATTACTCAGGCATATTCCACTGAAATAAGATTAATTACCCACAAGTTTGGAAAAGCAGAAGTCCTTTCAAATTGACCAGAGGCTGTGAATTTAAACTTTCTAAATGGATTACTTGGTTGGCATTCAAGGAATGCACGCAATGTGTGCAGTAATTATACAGAGCCACTTTAGCACCAGACAGCAGACACATTAAAAGGTAAACTGTGGTTACGTTTTTTAGCTTCTCTTCCACTGAGAGTCAACACATACCTCCAGCTGATTGTACAACATCCCAAACATTGAGAACCCCTCATCTAGAGACTGAACACTGTACAAAAGAAATGTTGACCTTTTAAGGCCAGCTTCCATTCCCCACAACATACAAATCACTTTGATGACAAGAAGAAATAATTTTTTTTTTAATCTGATCTACTAATTTTATGATTAAAAGTTAAAGAGGAGAAAGTGGCAAGAAAGTTTTGTTCTCACTGCAGATACAGAATGGGGGAGGGGTGGGGGATGGGGTGGGGACAGAGTGGGATTTGAAGGCCTTGACATTCACAAAGCCTTTGGAGATTAACATACCAGAGCTGTCCTCGGGTTAAGGCAGTGCAATAAGACCATACCACTCTTCCTCCTGTCATCCATTTATTCCCCGCTCAACCCATTATTCAGGTGTCCTCATTACTTAGTTGACATTGCAGGATTCCATTCCACAATAAACCTGATAGATTAATGCCTCCTCTACATTACTGAAGCAGTTTCCTTGGCATGCTCATGTTGAAGAATCTGCTTGGAGATATTATGCAGCAACAAGTTGGCCTTTGCACGAGAGAGATTGACAGCATACTCAGTAGTAGCATTTCATTTTTGTCAAAGAAGCAACACCTATCCTTAAAGTAAGACCATGAGATATAGGCACAGAATTAGGTCACTCGGCCCATTGAGTTTGCTCTGCTATTCAATCATGGCTGATATGATTCACATCCCCGTTCTCCTGCCTTCTTACCATAACCCTTGCTTCCCTTAATGATCAGGAACATATCTCTGTCTTAAAGACACTCAATGACCTGGCCTCCACAGCCCTCAATGGCAGTGAGTTCCACAGATTCACCACCCTCTGGCTGAAGAAATTCATCCTCATTTCTGCTTTAAAGGAGCGTCCCTTCATTCTGAAGTTGGGCCCTCGAGTTCTAGTCTCTCCCACTAGTGGAAACATCCTTTCCACATCCACGCTATCCAAGCCTCTCAGTATTCTGTATTCAATTAGATCCCCCCTCATCTTTCTAAACTCCGAATATAGACTCAAACTCCTCAACCATTTCTCATGCGACAAACCCTTCATTTGTATTTTTATGAACCATTAGTTCTACATCCAGATTCAGCTCTGGCTCAATTGGTAGCAGGCTTTCATCCAAGTCCCAACGAAAGACCTGAGCACAAACATCACCACTGTCACTCCAGCACAGTGCTGAGGAAGTGCAGCACTGTCAGAGATGCCAGCTTTTGGAGATATTTAACTAAGGCCACATCCACCCTTTCAGGGGGGAACATGTAAAGTCACACATCACTAAAGAATATGAAGAAAAGCAAGGGAGCTCTCCCCATAGTCCTGGTCAAAATGTACTCCTCAAACAACGTCACAAAAATTTGATTATCTTGTAATCATCAGATGCAATTATCAATGATGGGAGTTCACTAGTGGCTGCCACCTTTCCTGTATCACAACTATGACTACGAGGATAATACCCTATATCCAGCTAGCCAAAAACTAGACATTTTGAAATAGTCTGCTGATCTAGTTCCAGCTTTTAGGTTCAGGCTCTGTATTATTAATCATCTTTCCACTCTATTTCCCATCCTCTTGCCTCACTTCTGCTGCATCCAGATGATCTCTCTCAGAAAGAGGAGCCTACACTTTTCTATTCCTGTTGTACAGCAGAATCATCCCCCCAATCTTCCAGGAGAATCTTTCCTTGGTGTTGGTACTTTTCTGCCTGTGTACGTGAGTAGATGATGGGGGTGAGAGAAATGTGTGATAAGGCCAAGGTAGGGCGACACTGTTGCCTCACAGCGCCAGAGACCCAGGTTCGATTCCCAGCTTGGATCACTGTCTATGTGGAGTCTGCACGTTGTCCCCATGTCTGTGTGGGTTTCCACCAGCTTCCTCCCACAGTCTGAAAGACGTGCTGGTTAGGTGCATTGGCAATATGAAATTCTCCTTCAGTGTGCACGAACAGCTGCCGGAGTGTGGTGACTAGGGGATTTTTGTAGTAACTTCAGTGCAGTGTTAATGTAAGCCTACCTCTAATAATAAATAAACTTTAAGAGAATGCGATTTGGCTCCCCCAGCCTCAGAGGCACTACCGACATCCATGGCACTACGCAGGAAGGGTGATCGGGCACTTGGGAGTGCTCCTTCATTCAAAGCTTCTGAAAGGTCAGACTGAACCTCCAAAATCTGGGAATACCCGAAGTCCAGCATGGTGTCAATCCTGAGGGTGCCAGAATTGGAATACTATACCCATAACAGATTGGCTGTAAAACATCTTGAGACATTCAGTTCAAGTGAAAGCGTTATTCTTCTGTCTACCTTGCATTCCAGCAATGCCACTGAAGGAAAAATGGTGCAACAAAGACAGACTCCAGATTGTTTCTGAGCACTGATGCAAAGACACCATTTCTTTTGACAACTAACACTCTGCTAGAATGGTAGATTCAGTCAATTAAACACTACTGGTATAGTAATGCAAACAGTTGGGTTACTGTCTACAAAAATAATTCTATGCCATCATTTTAATAAGTGCAGCCCACAATCACAGAAGGGTCAGAGGTAGCAAGAATATTTTATTTCTTTAGCCTCGGAAAAGGATGTTGCTAGTGCGAGAAGAGGTTTGCTGAGTGACTGGAGGGGCTACGATCAGTAGATTGGATAAACTGGGGTTGTTTTCCTAGAAGTAGAAGGGACTAAGGGGCGGGGGGGACATGATTGAGATGTAGAAAATTATGAGGGGCATAGATAGAGTAGACAGGAAGAAATTTTTCCCTTTGGTGGAGGGATCAATAACTGGGGGTACAGATGTAAGGTAAGGGGCAGGCAGATTAGAAGGGATGTGAGGAAAAATCCTTTCCACCCAGAGTGTGGTGTGAGTCTGGAACTCACTGCCTGAGAGCCTGGTGGAGGCAAAGGTCGTCTTAACATTTAAGTATTTAAATGTGCACTTGCAATGCCAAGGCAAACAAGGCTATGGACCGAGTGTTAGAAAATGGGATTAGAATAGTTGGGTGGTTTGTCTTTGACTGGTGCAGATTGACGGGCCAAAGGGCCATTTTCTGTGCTGTATACCTCTATGACTCTATGTTTATAGGATACAATGGACTGTAAGGCTGAACAATATTGAACCCTTGCCAAAACATCCAACTGACAGCCAGCTGCACAAGCCCCATTTCAGCAAGAATAGAGCCCAATAGCATTAATAGGAATTTTGGAGGAATAATTCTAGAAACACAAGAGATGGGATAAAGAGGTAAGATCTAGGCATTTTACAAGATCCACATTGAAGTAAGGTAAACCATTTTTGGGGCAGCAGTTTATTATAATGTCTGTGTTAACTTAAAATGCTCAGTCTTATACTGTGCCCTTGTTGAATTGCAGAGTATTATCATAAAAAGCGAGGAATACGATTTCAATATTGGGTGTTCACTGTTACAAGTGCTGCATATATATTCTGCAAAGGCACAGCAGATTGTAGTTACTCATCCACTTTAAGATTACCCCAGTTCTGAGCTGCATGTCATCCTTATTTTTCTGCAGCACATCCATATCTTTCGCCTGTCAGTTCCTGATTCTCTTCGATCACTGCGCTGTAATGTGATGTCAGATTGATAGTTTGTCAGCACTGGCAATTGTAAAACTCACCAAACCGTGCCATTGAATGGGGCTGGTATTCATCACGCGTCACGTGGAGCCGTGGAACTGTTACAGCACAGAAGAAGGACATCAGCCTCTTTTGTGTTTGTATCCGCTCTCTGCGAGAGCAACTCAGCGAGTCTCGCACTCCTGTCCTTTACCCATTGCCCAGTGATTTATTTATTTTCAGGTATCAATCCCCTTTCGAAAGCCATAACAGAATCTGGTTCTCGCTACATTATCAAACAGTGTATCCCAGACCCTAACCACTCACTGTACAAAAATTGTTCTTTGTACAGCAAGTTGATGATGGTTCTTTTGCCATTTATCTTAAATCTAGATCTTCTGGTTGTTAACCCTCTGCCATGGGGGGTACAGTTTTTTTTAGCTACTCTGTCTAGATGCCTCAATTGTGAACTTTATAATTTATCAAATCCCCTTTCCACCTTCTCTTAGAATAACTCCAAATTTTCCAAGGTATCCATATAACTGAAGTCCCTCAACTTTAGAACCACTCTACTGAATCTTCTCTCTTCTCTCTCTAATAACTATGTCCTTTCTGAGGGTGTTGCCCAAAAATTGACATAATGCTGAGCTTGAACGAACATTTTATAAAGGTTCATTGTAACTTCCTTGCTTTTATACTTTTTGCCACTATAGTCGAGGATCCAGTGTGTTTTGCCTTCTTAACCACTTTCTCAAGCTACCACCTCGAATGCTTTGTGCATGAACACTCCCAGATCTCTCTCTTATTGGTCACCTTTAGGTTGTATCCTTTACATCTCCTCTCCTCATTCTTCCTGACAAAATATATCACTTTGCACTTCTCTGCATTAAATTTCAGCTACCACATAGATAGTCTTTGCGGACACAGGCAATCATAATTCTCCTCTCAGTTCACACAAGTTTGCATGACCACCAAATTTAAAAATTGTGACTTGCACTGGCCAACCTCAGAATGAAGGGATGCTACCTTAAAACTGAAATGAGGAGGAATTTCTTCAGCCAGAGGGTGGTGAATCTCTGGAACTCATTGCCGCAGAGTGTTTTTAAGACAGACTTGGATAGGTTCTTGATCAATAAGGGGATCAATGGTTACGGGGAGAAGGCAGGAGAATGGGGATGAGAATCAAGTCAGCCTTGATTGAATGGTGGAGCAGACTTGATGGGCTGAACAGCCTAATTCTGCTCCTACATTTAATGGGGTTATGGTATACTCAGGTTTAGTTTATCAAGAAAAGCAGTGGACGCAGTACTGACTCTTGAGGAACCTGACCATATACCTTCCTCCAACCTGAAGAGCAACCATTCACTACCACGTCTCTGCCATTGCCAGCTGCTTGTAATGAGGTATAAAATGTACACCTTAAGGAAATATACACAGATTCATCAAAAAGATGGGCCAAATTAAATACAACTACATCCAGTGAAACGAGCTAGAGTCAGCACTGCCCAGGTTTGAGCATCTAAATAATAGACGGTAAATATTAAGAGGCCGTCACTGAATGTGCAGAGATCCTGTAGGTTACTTTTAATCATCGACACAATGGAAACACACTAGAGCCTATCTGCCGAATTGAAACAGACCTAATTTTATTGACATGAGGATTCAGAACAAACACACTCCTGGCTACGTGCTGCTCTGACTGCACAAAGGCGATTGAATTGATAATCCCTCGGTTACATCACTGAAACTCAGTTGTCAGATCCGCGGAAATGTTAAACAAGCTTGAATTTCAGAAACTGACCTTAACTAGAATGGCCTCAGCGCCCTTCATTTTTAACTCTTTGAATCCCAAAATTTAATGGGAGTAATGCCATCACGTAAAACATTAACACGTTCTTATCCAAGTCACAAACACCCTGATTTGAGGATCAGCGCTGGGTCAAAAATCATGAAACAGCAGTATGGGAGCATCTTCAACACATGGACTGCAGCGGTTTGTTCATTTATTATTAGTGTCACAAGTCGGCTGACATTAACACTGCGGCGAAGTTACTGTGAAAATTCCCTAGTTGCCACACTCCAGCACCTGTTCGGGTGGGTTGTGGGAGAATTTAGCATGGTCAATGCAGCTAACCAGCACGTCTTTCAGACTGTGGGAGAAAAGCCATGCAGCCACAGGAAGAACGTGCAGACTCCGCACAGAGAATGACCCAAGCCGAGAATCGAACCCAGGTCCTGGTACTGTGAGTTCTAATCACTGTGCCACTGCTTTGCCCGTAAGTGGTGACTCACCATCACATTCCCAAATAGGGATGAGTGATGAGTGCTGGCCATGCCAACGATGCCCACATCCCAAGAATGAATAAGAGGAAAAGGCCCTCACTGACATATTTAATGGAAATATCGACTTATTTTAAATGGGTTAACAGCAGAGCGAGGATAATGGTATGGATGTACCAGGCATTGGCATAAACACATCAGCCGCAATCGTATTCAGGCTTCAATTTCATCACTGAAACAGTTCAATTAGATTTAGAAACGGAGTGAGGCTATTATTGAATGAGGTGGAATGGCCAGATCTCATGTTATTTGCCTGGCAACACACAGTGACGTAATGAGCCAATACCAGGTATCAAGAGTGAACAGTATCAGCAAGCATCCAGCCAAAGCATTAGGCTAGTTGGCTTCTCAGTATTTCTTAACATTCTCCTCCTCCTCCTCCTCTATTCCTGACAGCGCTAACTCCTTGTCATCTTCCAGGACTTTGCTCAAATGGTCGTTCTTAACATATAAGCATCAACGTTACCATGAGGCTATTCAAAACCGACTGTGAAGATATCACACCAGAGCTCGGTCCTCTCTTCAGCCAACAAGCCCACCCACACAAGCAAACTGTCACAGATAGCTACCAGAAGCTGGAACCATGACAAAGTCTCACTTCCAGGAAGCAGGATCATTGAATATTTTTAAGGCGGAGGTAAATTGATTCCCATGCCAAACAAGAATCTAAGGTTATTGGGGGAGGTTGAAGGGACTGTGGAATTCGAAACACAATCAGAATTGAATTGTGGCACACACTCGAGGGGCCAAATGGCCTGCCCCTGCTCCAATTTTGCACATCTGCTAATCCAGAGATGCTGAGGTTACAGGACCACCACTCCCACCTCAGTTACAGTAACTCGACGCTGCCTAGAATCAGGCCTGGGTCCTTCTCTATATGTTTGACACACCATTCATGGGGTGAACTTACTGGATCACTGGTGGACAAATGGGTCAAAGCCTTTAAATTGACAGTCACATTCATTACACTGGAACAACTCACTGCACTGTAAACCTACCTGTCCAAGATCGAGTGTAACATTGACTTCATTATATTCCAGGCCACGAGACAGAGGAGGACTCTGCCACCATCGTTCAGTCCCATCAATGGCGTTGGTGCTTGGATGTGCTTTGTTACTCTCTGCCTTGCAAATATCACAATACTGACCCTATTAAAAGAAAATAACAGGGTAAGTAAGCTTATAAAACAACACTTGTCTGTCACCAAAACCCTTAATAATGCAAACTTATCAACTTTCTAAATCAGTCTCATTTGTCAATGACCACTTTGATATCAGGTGGCATGATGACTTCTGATGTTGATAATTAGTTTCTTGTATAAAAATCTTTAAACATGTAAAATAGTCCAAGGTTTATCCTGTGGTAGAAACAGATACATTAATCCTAGTATTTTCTGTACACTTACACTGAAAGAGATATCGGGGCAGTTATTACTCAAGTCGGGACAATTTTAACTTTATTTATTAGTTTCACAGGTCGATTTACATTAACGCTGCAATGAAGTTACTGTGAAAATCCCCTAGTCGCCACACTCCGGTGCCTGTTTGGATACACTGAGGGAGAATTTAGCATGGCCAATGTATCTAACCAGCACATCTTTCAGACTGTGAGAAGAAATCAGAACGCCTGGGGGAAACTCAGGCAGACATGGGGAGAATGTGCAGACTCTACACAGAGATGACCCAAGCGGGCATCGAACACAGGTCCCTGGCACTGTGAGGCAACAGTGCCACTGGATTCGAATCTGAATCTCCAGATCACTGCGCTAGTGCAAATACCACAGTGCCACTAGCTCCCCTATGTTTGTCTGAGTTGACTTCCTAAATAATCCATGACTGAATGCATTGCCAGCTGTGATACTGAACCTTAGGAAACACAAAGGTCCCAGTTTTGATCTGCAATGGTTTCAGCCTGGACAGTAGCGAGGATATCCCAAATCACCCCCTCAGTCCTCAAGTAGGAAGGACATAAATACATCAGTCAGGATTCCCTTCCTAAAAAAAATTCAGTGATGCCACCTGGGAAAAGTTTGTGAGAGAATTTTGGGGTGAACAGGATTAGGCTCAGCTCAGCAGGAGTACAACCTATTGACATTAAGGCATAAATTTTCCGTGAATGTGTCAGTGGCAGAAACCTCCCTCACTAATAGAGTACATCAGAAACTCGTGCGCACTCTGCCACAATACCCGTTGAAGAACAAGTGGAATACAATTGAGAAGGTGCTCACAGTTTTCCAACATCCAAATAACCTCAGAGATAAGATAGCCCCAGGAAATTTACTCCCTGTTATCCAGGTTTACCCATGAAGAATGGCCATTTAGAGGGATGTAAATGAGCTGCAGCAAAATAGTCTCTAAAATTAATAACTGCTGTACTATCAATTTTTTCCTGTTCTTCTTTTACATTGCTGACACCATTCAGTTCTGCACTGAGGAGTGATTCAAAAGCCAATCTAATGTGTACATAAGGTTTCACGTTCTTCAGTGACACTTCAAATTCCTTGATGCCCTCGCCAAAGCACGATGGCTCCATGTGGCTATACATTGTGAAAATTAATCTGGCATTACAGTCTCTTGCAAGTCATCGCAGGATTCACACTGCCATTAGTTTGCAGCTCAGGTCCAGCTGTATGGAAGGTTTGTTAAAGAAAATAAATGTGGTAATTGCCACTCTCTTTATACAGTCGTTCTCTAATGTTGCAGGTTAGAAGTTACATTGCCGATTTGAATTGCAGCCATGACATGCAGATGAATGGGGCAGCACGGTGGCACAGTGGTTAGCACTGCTGCCTCACAGCACCAGGCACCTGGATTGTAGCTGTGGACTTAGCCAAGAAGGACACAGAGATCTTAGCAGGAAGGTAGGAAGAGAGAGGAATAATGATGGGTTGGGTTAGGCTGCCATTTGACATCCTCCAAAGCGTCACTGAAGCAGCGTAGAATGAACAGTAACTCCAACTGCACAATCCTCCCCTCTTGCTGATCTTACTGCCCAGTGAACCTGCTGGGGGCCAATCTTACCAACCTTCATTTGCCCCATCTGCCATGACTGATTCAGAATTTGACAGCAGATCAACAATGACTGGCTCTTTCTGCATTTGCTTCTCAAATTACTTGCTTACTCCCAAACAATCTTATGCAAACAGCCCTGAAAACATCTGTTTCGGATTTATGAGCAGCAATTGCCGACTTGCCCACCCTCTTCTCTCTGCAACCTTCTCATGCAATGAGCCTGCCAGGCGCTAATCATGCCAACCTCCTTCCTGTCACTCATACCATCCGACACCAACTCCTTCTTGAGAAAACCTTCCACACTCACACCACAAGTGTTCATGTTTTAGTTGAGGTACTTTTAAATTACAGTCTAGGGATGTGTTTGAAGAATTGAGTGTCTTCAGGTCTTCCATTTTTCAGTGCCATTCTTTGTGAAACTGTCAATACATTTCAATAAAATCATAGAGATAATTGAATCAAGTTTCCTTTTGATGATATCCTCACTTGGCACCCACGTGTGAGATACATGGGCTTTCTGGAATGTTTCACAAGAGATCTCCCTTGCCACTTTATGATTTACTGAGTCTGTCAGTAAGAAATCTCACAACATCAGGTTAAAGTCCAACAGGTTTATTTGGTAGCAAATGCCACTAGCTTTTGGGGCTCTGCCCCTTCGTCAGGTGAATGGGGAATGGCACTAGCTTTTGGGGGTCAGCCCCTTCGTCAGGTGAATGGGGAGTTCTCCCCACTCACTTGACGAAGGGACAGGGTCCCGAAAGCTAGTGGCGTTTGCTACCAAATAAACCTGTTGGACTTTAGCCTGGTGTTGTGAGACTTCTTATTGTGCTTACCCCAGTCCAACGCCGGCATCGTCACATCGTGACTACTACATAGTCTCACCAGAACTCAAGGATCATGTTTCAAATTCATTTAATCACTGAAGACATCACTGAGGAACATTTCACTGCTGAACTCCCCGACAGATGCAAGATATTGTTTGAGGAACGATTCAGATCATTAAAAGGCACAGCCTTCATTAATGCAGCTACACTGTAGCTCTCTCAAAAGGGATCTGGAGACAATAGTGAAGTTAATACTCACTGCATATTTTAATGCATCACTGAAGCAGCGCAACAGTGGAGTTTTATCCTTTAAAACCTCCTGACATCAGTGATTCAAATTTCCCATTTCGTTACAAAGGAAAGTCTCCCATGCATGGCAGGAGTTAAAGCAAGGCTCGTGTTAAGTAGTACACTCGTGATATCAGGCACGGGAATGGTTCACAACTCAACTGCATTTTAAAGGAGGACAGTAACAATGGCATTAGCTCAAATAAGATTTTCTTTTGCAAATCCCAGGTTCTTCTCGTATTAAATTGATCTTTCCCTAGCTATGCACCTTCACTACACTCTGCACCTTCTTTCCTTCTCTACGATGGGTATGCTTTGTCTGTACAGTAAAGTTGTAAAGTTTATTTATTAGTCACATGTAGGCTTACATTCTCACTGCAATCAAGTTACTGTGAAAATCTCCTAGTCGCCCACACTCCAGCGCCTGTTCGGGCACAGTGAGGGAGAATTTAGCGCGGCCAATTCACCTAACCTGCACATCTTTGGACTGTGGGAGGAAACCAGAGCACCTGGAGGAAACCCACGCAGACATGGGGAGAATGTGCAGACTCCACACTGACAGTGAACCTAGCTGGGGATCAAACCCAGGTCCTTGGCACTGTGAGGCATCAGTGCTAACCACTGTGCCACCTCAAGTGCACAAGAAACAATACTTTCACTGTACACTAATACATGTGACAACAATAAATCAAATTTTAAAAGACTGTGTGGTCAGACTGCCTTTCCTCATTCTCTGTTAAATCCAGTTTGCAAAATAATTAAATGATACATTTTGACATTAAAAAAAGTCAACGTTTTCTTTAAAACTTCGCCCATGGGACCATTTGGTTTTAATACCAGTGGTAATGTAGTTGAAAAGAAGCACATTACCAGATCTATAAACCGTGACCACAATAGCCAAAGGGCTTAAAGACTAACTCTCCAACAAGCTGGGATATGGGGGCGGCGGTGTGGAACACAGACCCTGGGGTTTTCCTGGAGTTCTTGTGTTCCGAGTGGCAGGAGAATTCCTCCGGTGGCCACATCTTCAATGAAATCCAGCAGCAGCCTAAATAAGGCAATGGCTCAACATTCCGACTCCAGTGGGAGCAGAAATTGTTGGGGGAGGTGGGAAGAGACTTGATAACATTCCGGGGGGAGAGAAGAGAAATAAAATGATGACCGCTGGAGATGGAGAGGTGGGAGGGGAGGGGGAACTGATGTTGATGTCTGATGTTAATTTTGGATGGATCAAGAAAGATTTCACCCTCTACAGGGTGGGGGGGGGAGACAGCACAGAGACAATGGGCCGAATAGCCGCATTGCCGCATTTTGATGGATCAAATGCAAAGCGGAGAGCTCTGGTTCTGAGAGTGAAACTGCACTCCTGTATCTCCTCCCCCTTCCAAAACGAGTGCGTTAAAGAAAATACGAGAGCTATCTTCCAGCTTTCTGATTTAATGTTTTAAGTTTCCTTTGGACTTTGGTTTCTGTTTGGGCCGTTCCCCCCTTCCTTTTTTGGGGGCTGCCCCTCTTAATTTGTCCCTAAGTTAAATTTGAGTTCGTTTACTTGTTGGCTACATGAAAAGAACCATCTTCCAGCTTTCATGAGCACTTGTGGATTGTCCCTGCTAACAATTCTAATCAGTTAAAGCAAATTTAGTTTATATATATCATTTTTAAAAAGGGGGCTGAAATGAGTTTGCTACAGTAATGCCCAGATCATATCCTGTCTCACCACAGTGTGGCTCTGAAAAAAAAACAATGGATATTAAATCAGACACTCAATGTATTGGGATTTTAAACTGCAGCGAGCAAGTGGATTCTGTAACCTGCACTGCATTGTTCTGGGGTTTTTAAACTGGGGGAGGTTTAAATTGCCAGCGCACCTTCGATCAGATCAGGTTCCCCGCCCCATCAAGAGTTTAACATGTGGCTGTTTGCGGTCAATCAAGTAACCTTTAAAGAGAATAATATCTGAACTTTGGTAAATATGCAAAACACACGTAACAGGATTTAAATGCCTGTGTAAATTTTGCAAAACCCACTTTATCTAATCATGCTTTGAAATAAGCAAAGGAGATCTAACTACAAACTAACATATGTGTGTGTGCCAGATCTAACTTAAAACTAACATGTGTGTGTGTCAGATCTAACTTAAAACTAACATGTGTGTGTGTGTGTCAGATCTGACCATATGTGTGTGTGCCAGATCTAACTTAGAATCAACATGTGTATATGTGCCAGACTGTAATACCTGGATAGTTTGGCTGGGATCGCCGGATACCGGACCACCGACCAGTTTACAGTACAGATCCTCCACCGGCCTCCCCGTCTCATCCTCTCCGCAAGTGGCCGTGGCTGTGATCTTCGTCCCCTCCGCTAAGTTAAAATAAGGCGGGTGCAAGCTGAAGCCGTTCACTCCGTAACCAGAGGTGATCACCTCCTGCGCCCACACCAGCCTCAGGAGGTAGCAGACGTTCAGGAGGAGTGTGGCGACTCCAGTGTCCCTCGCCATGTTTCCCAGAGCGTTGCTCAGTGAATCCTGCCTGCGCCCTCCTGCATTATCATTGCTGCTGCTTTAGCTTGTTACTGCTGGAAGTGAGCGAGTCGCGAACACACAACTCCCAGAAAAGAAGCCCAGCTCCAAACAGGCAGGGCTACCTAATCAACTGATGATGCATCAATCACCCTCCTCTCTCGCCCACAATCACAATGGAGATTTGTACCTTGGATTGCAAACAGGAGGGCGTTGCTTCAAACACACACGACTTTTGAATGGACCTACCTCTTATTAAGTTGATCTTTCTCCACACCCTTGCTCTCACTGTAACACTACATTTTACACCCTCCTTTCCTTCTCTATGAACGGAATGCTTTGTCTGTACAGTTTAAAGTTTATTTATTAGTGTCATAAGTAGGCTTACATTCACACTGCAATGAAGTTACTGTGAAATTCCTCATGCTGCCACACTCTGGCGACTGTTCGGGTACACTGAGGGAGAATTTAGCCTCACCAATGCACCTAACCATCACATCTTTCAGACTGGGAGGAAACCCGTGCAGATACGGGGAGAACGTGCAGACTCCACCCAGAGAGTAACCCGAGCTGGGAATTGAACCCGGCTCCCTGGCACTGTGAGGCAGCAGTGCTAACCACTGTGCCACCCTGCTGCCCACAAGAAACAATATTTTACATTGTATACCAAGACACGTAACAATAATAATTCAAATTAAATCAAATAAACACACACTGAACATGCCTCCTCATCCAGCTTTTTGATTTATACATTATTCACTCTGCAAAAAAAAGTTGTGATCTGTCAGTGAAATATCTTCCACAGTACCCCCTCCCATGCCTCGCAGCAACACTAGCTACAAATAAAATCACAAAAATAAACTTATGTGTAACTGATTCATGTGTCTGTACACATTGGAATACTTTATAATAAGTAGGCTAATGATACATGTCAACCGTGACTTGTGTGAACAGGCAGCGGGGTGAAGAGAGATTTAAACTGCATTCTACATTCTTGACATTAGGGGTGCCGTTCCCGTGTAGCTTATCCCATTGGACACAAGTGCTTGGATGTGGAGTTTAAAAAGTCACGGGTTCTGCCAAAATGCTGTCTGGGAGTGGGGAAGCATTTGGAATGAATGGGCTCTTTCAAACTTTGGAATAGAATCATAGAATTCCGACAGTGCAGAACAAGGCCGTTCGGCCCATCGAGTCTGCACCGACCACAATACCAACCAGAACCTATTTCCATAACCCTATGTTTTAACCCTGCCAATCCTCCTAAAACTAGGGTCAATTTAGCATGGTCAATGAACCTAACCTGCATATCTTTGGACTGTGAGAGGAAACCAGACCACCCGGAGGAAACCCCTGCAGACACAGGGAGAATGTGGAAACTCCGCAGAGGCAGTGACCCAAGGCCAGAATTGAACCCAGGTCCCTGGCACTGTAAGGCAGCAGTGCTAACCACAGTGCCACTGTACAGCATTGAGCTTCTGTGTTCTTCCTTGTACTGTTTTTTGATTCTAGGATTAGAGTCTATAGTTCAAGTTTACCACTCCAGAAAGCAATGCTGAGGTCTTGTGGCCTGATTTCTGACTGCAACCGTGGGACTCCCTTAGGTCACACCCTTAACTTGTCAAAAGCAGATCAGTACTTCTTGGGTGGTGCCCGCAGTATTCCCTATAAATACAAACATCAACAACAATGACTTGCATTTATATAGCACATTTAACACAGTAAAATTTCCCAAGGGGCTTAATCAGGCAAGGATTGACACTGAAACAAAGAAAGAAACTTGGGTTAGGTTATGGGATGGGATTTAAGGGACGTCTAGAGGCGACACAGGGCACAGCGGTTGGCACTATGGCCTCACAGCGCCAGGGACCCAGGTTCGATGCCTGACTTGGGCCACTGTCTATGCAGAATCTGCACATTCTCCTGTATCTGCATGCGTTTCCTCCGAGTGCTCCCATTTCCTTCCACAGTCCAAAAAAGGTGCTGGTTAGGTGCATTGGCCATGCTAAATTCTCCCTCAGTGTACCCAAACGGGCACTAGAATTTGGTGACTGGGGGATTTTCACAGTAACTTCATTGCAGTGTTAATGTAAACCTACTTGTGACAATAATAAATAAACTTTAACTTAAGCTTTAAACTTTAATGGGAGGAAAGAGGTTTAATGTGGGATTAGGGGGCTGAAGGCATGTGACTCCAGACCATAGCTATGTCATTGACTCTGAAGTAGCTCATCACTGTACTCAGTTGTCAGGAAATGGGATGACACCACCCCCCCAACCATTTGTTCACAAATGTGATTAATGATGGACAGTAAGTTCTCACCTTACCAGCATTCCCACATCTTGTAAATGAATTTAAAAATGTTTAGTGGTAAATGTATCATGTGGCATACAGGAAAGGATGATTCTAATCCCTAGTCTATGCTGAGTCTGGCGAGGATACTACAATTGGCATTGGTGTCCCAAGGTGAGAAAATGTTCTCCTCTTTGTTGTTATCCACTGACCCCCTCCTGGAAGGTGTACGGTGAACATATGATTCAATGGTGATGAAGAGGAAATGGTTTAGAGCTTCAAGTTTCTAGCTGTCCAGATCACCAAAGACATGTCCTGGTCCCTCCATGTCGATGCTATAGTTAAGAAAGCCCACCAATGCCTCTACTTCTCAAGAGGTAAAGAAACTTTGCATGTTAGCTACCACTCTCACCAACTTTTACAGGTGCACCATTGAAAGCATCCTTTCCGGATGTATCACAGCTTGGTATGGCTCCTGCTCTGACCAAGACAGCAAGGAACTACAAAGGGTTATGAATGTAGCCCAGTCCATCATGCAAACCAGCTTTCCATCCATTGACTCCATCTACACTTCACACTGCCTCAGGAAAAGCAGCCAGCATAATCGAGGATACTATGCACCCTGCACATACTTCTTCCACCTTTTTCCGCCGGAAAAAAGATATAAAAGTCTGAGAACATTCACCAACCGACTCAAGAACAGCCTCTTCCCTGCTGCCATCAGACTTTTGAAAGGACCATATATTAAGCTGAACTTTCTCTATATCCTAGCTATGACTGTAGCACTACATTCTCCTTTTCCTTCCCCACTATGTACTCTATGAGCAGTATGCTTTGTCTGTAAAGTGCGCAAGAAACAATACTTTTGCTGCATACACATGACAGTAATAAGTCAAAGTAAATTAAGTCAAATTGGGACCATGTCTGGGGCTCCTTACAGTTGAACAGTAGGTTGGTGCTGTCCACACTGACCCAACAACAACAAATTGCAATTATGCAATGCCTTCAACAGAGTAAAATATGTCTCACAGAAGTGTTATTGGAAAGAATTTGACACCATGTAAAGAGATATTAGGACAGATAGCCAAAAGCTGCATCTAAGAGATCAGTTTTAAGTGGCATTTGAAAGGAGGAGAGGAGGGAAATTTGCCACTTAGGCACAACACGGGTGCCCGCAAAAATCAGAACCCAGAGTGATTCACTCTTAAAAGAAAAGGATGCAAAATTTGGGAGGAAGGGAGGAAATTAAGATGATCTTCTTTGTAGGTGCGCAGCCTTGAAGCATTTCATCCACAACAGTACTTGGGCAAGGTTAAAAAGAAACAGTTAGGGCAAAGAACAAAAATTTCATCCCTCCCCAAATTGAAGTCTTTCATCATCACAAAACTGTGTACAGTCACACCTTGTAACTATTAAATTTCAGCATCAAGCGGTGCTGAAACTCAACACCATAACCACAGCTCTGTGAAAATAGCATACAAACTGTCAGACTACCAGCAGAGTCTTGTTATTTCATTCTAGTTTGAAGAGCTGTATACAAATCGTATGCAATAATGGTATAAATTTTCAGTCATTAAGATCTGTCCATCATCCAATACCAGTCTCTCAGTAAAAATATTCTTGTGATTTGACAAGAACTAAATTTAACACACCGAATTCCTAATATGCCATAACTTACGTGGACAGTTGGAGTGGAAGCATCTAATACACACTCATCTTTGTTTTAACAATGTACCTAACACTTGTTGAAACCAGTAAATTCTATATTTTTATAATCTAACAATTTAAAACTTTTACCTGAGATGTAATAGACTGCACTGTTCCATAACCAAGCAATCTTGGAATAATTGATTCAGTCAAAGTTTATTTATTAGTCACATGTAAGGTTTACATTAACATTGCAATGAAGTTACTGTGAAATTCCCCTAGTTGCCACAGTTTGGTACCTGTTCGGGTCAATACATCTAACCAGCATGTCTTTCAGAATGTGGGAGGAAACCAGAGTATTTGGAGGAAGCCCACAGAGACACGGGGAGAACGTGCAAACTCCGCACAGACAGTGACCCAAGCCGGGAATCAAATCCAGGTCCCTGGCGCTCTGAAGCAGCAATGCTAACCACTGTGCTGTCCCATTGGTTGTGATTAATGTTGTCCACCAATATGTAGACTTGTTGAATTACATTATATCCACTAAGTTTATTCAAAACCCCAGCCCTTTCCCGTTCACCCCATCACTATACACATCTTTGCTGAAAAATTCAACTGGATGTGGTGTGATTCACTTTTACATGTTGGTGCTAATGTAATCAACAACCAATTCTTCCAAGGCAGTCTGGTCAGGTAACAATGCAATTCATGGCATCTCATTTGGAAATTTGTCAAACTTTTTTTTCTCTTCTTCTTTCATGGGCAGCACTGACAAGGCTAGAATTTGTTGCCAATCCCTCTTTGTTCTTGAGCTGAGTGGCTTGCTAGGTCTTTGCACAGGGCAGTTAAAAGCAACCACATTGCTGTGGCTCTGGAGTCACATGTAGGCCAGACCAGGCAAAGATGGCAGATTTCCCTTCTTGAAGGACATAGTGAAAACGTTGAGTTTTTTTACAACAATCAATAATAGTTGCCTTATTGATTCTAGCTTTATATATCAGATTTATAATTGAGTTGAAGCCTGGTCCCCAGAACACTGGTCTGGATTTCTGGATTAGAATCGTAGAATCCCTATAGAGCAGAAGGTGGCCATTCAGTCTATCAATTCTGCACCAACTCTCTGACAGAGCTTCTTACTCAGGCC
Source organism: Carcharhinus amblyrhynchos (assembly GCF_965287045.1). Taxonomy (NCBI): domain Eukaryota; kingdom Metazoa; phylum Chordata; class Chondrichthyes; order Carcharhiniformes; family Carcharhinidae; genus Carcharhinus; species Carcharhinus amblyrhynchos. The sequence goes on from NC_137339.1 coordinate 14,924,421, forward strand.
CACCCCTCTGCCCTACCCCTGTAACCCCCACACATTTATCCCCCCAAACCCACACATCTTTGGATACTAAGGAGGAATTTAGTAAATTAATAATCTAGTGGCATTACCACTACGCTACCATCTCTCCAAGAAGTATATATTTAAATGTCTTGCCCTTTGAGTTCATATATTTCTTGTTTTAGTCAATGTCGAATAAAATAATGTAGTAAATGTACCTATCATAAGAACATGGGAATGAGGGTAGGCCATTTAACCAGAGCCCTGTTCTGCTGTTCAGTGAGATCAAGGCTGATTGTGTAGCAGATCTATGTAGTGCTGTAACAGAGTGGCGCAGCGGAAGCGTGCTGAGCCCATAACCTGGAGGTCGATGGATCGTAAACCATCCTCTGCTAATTTCTATTTGAAGGAGATGTACGAGGCAGATTTTTTACACAAAGGTTGGTGGGTGCCTGGAACTTGTTGCCGGGGGGAAGTAGTGGAAGCGGATACATCAGTGGCTTTTAAGGGGCGTCTTGACAAATGCATGAATAGGATGGGAATAGAGGGATATGATCCCGGAAGAGTAGGTGGTTTTAGTTCAGTCGGGCAGCATGGTCAGTGCAGACTTGGAGGGCCGAAGGGCCAGTTTCTGTGCTGTAATTTTCTTTTTTTTTGTTCTTTGCTCTGTGATCTAACTCCTCAGTGACAAGGCCTCAGCCTCTATGCCCACGCACACACTTTTCAGCAGAGATTACTAAGTAGCAATCTGATATCGCTTCATTACTCTCTAACTTAGAGCAACCGAGGCCAATAGTAAATTCTCCATCCCCAGTTGAGCTGAGATTTGAAAAAATGAGTGAATAGAAGATTCCAGCATTCATTTGGATGACTCCGATCTAAAGGTCAGAATGCACTTGGCAACAATGTCATCAGGGAGGGAACTGGAAAATATTACTACATTTAGCCAAGATAGGAATAATTAGACCAAAAAAAACTATCTAAAATAATTGATGGCACAAACTTTCCATGAATAAGTTATCGATTTAGTAAAAGGTAAAGCTGCCATAGTCCCAGATGACCTGCAGCACTGCTGCCTCACAGTGCCAGGGAGCCAGGGGCCTGGATTCAATTCCGACTTCAGGTCACTGTCTGTGTGGAGTTTGCACATTCTCCCTGTGTCTGTGCGGGTTTCCTCCGGGTGCTCCGGTTTTCTCCTACAGTCCAAAGAAGTGCAAGTTAGGTTGTTTGGCCAAGCTAAATTGACCCTAGTGTCAGGGGGATTAGTAAATATGTGGGGTTAGAGGATTGTGGTCGGTGCAGACTTGATGGCTTCCCTCTGCACTGTTGGGATTCTATGGATGACTATAGCCTGGTGATGATTTTAACCTCAGGATCACTGCACCTCAGGCAAAAGGCTAGACTGAGAAGGCAGGGCTTTCATGAATAACCTCTGCCAGTATGAGAATTAAACACACATTGTTGGCTTTGCTCTGTATCATGAACTAGCCATCCAAACTAAACCAACTCTGAAGTGAAAAACTTGATTCCTGTACAAAATAAAGATAGGCTTGTCAATACAGGGCCTCCTCTCTGTGCTTTAATCAATATTCCCAGCACGTTGGTGGCATTTCTTCACAGTGACTGAACACATCAGTCATGTCTGTATCTCAAAGGGAATTATAATGTCTGCCAGGCGACACTGAGTTCCTTCATTCTCTCTGTGTGTTCTCAGAAGGTGTGGCAGGTCTCTCAACTCATCAGCTTCTGTCTCCGATGACACTGCTTCTGAAAGGTTCAGCTCATAAAGGGTGCAAGTAGGGTCAGGCGAGGTTAAGCTTTCCCTGTTACGTTGCCATGATATGACAGTGGTCATTGAGAGCTAGTGAGCTGCCATTAGCCAGACAGGAGTCAGACATTCACAGAAGCTCTGTGAGGATCTGCGCACTGTCCCCACTGGAATTCATCCTCCTGGAATGTAGGGACTATGGATATCTGCGGATTCTACACGGGCCTTATCAAGGAGACTATGCACACTGCCCTCAGTCAGATACAAGTGCAATGTTCACGGATGCCATGTGAAGATAATGGGGTGACCTCATTGAACCTCCTCATCATCCTCCATGAATTTAGTGGCAATGGTCACGTCCCAAGCTTGTCTGCCTCATCTGGATATCGCATTGTGTCCTTCTCAGCCCCAACTCCTTCGATGGCCTCCTCATTAGAAGAGATGTGCTGCTCTCCCATGTCCTCCTCAGGCAGTTCCCCCACCCTGCCACCCCCAGCACCCTCATTGCAGCAGCAGGTTATGCAGGGCACAGCACGGCGCCGCAATGTGTGGCACACTCAGGATTGTATCGCAGGGCTCCACCGGACAGGTCCAGGCACCAGGCCCTCATCTTCAACATCCCTATGGTTTGCTTGCCAAAGTGCCAGCTGGAGCATAAGCCTCATTGTATCTTGTCTCTGTAGCACTCAACACAGGCCTCATGAATCACATCGTCAGTGGGCCGTCCTTGTCCCCGAGGAGCCAAGCTTGCAGCCTCTACGGACCCTGAAAGATGTCATGGATCTGAGAGGCTCAGAATATAGGGGTTTTGGACACTCCCTGGGAGTCGAGCACACACCTGCAGGATGTGTTTGGTATGGCCACAGACCAACTGAACATTCAGCAAGTGGAAGCTCCTGTGGTTGTCACATGTTGTTGGCTTGGTGCCACAGAATTCTGGTTCACAGAATCACAGAGTACAACAGTGCAGAAGAGACCCTTCGACCCATTGAATCTGCACCGATGCATGAAATGACCTGACCTGCCCACCTAATCCCACTTGCCAGCACTTGGCTCATAGCCTTGAATGTTATGGTGTGCCAAGTACTTTCCAGGTACTTTTTAAAGGATGTGAGGCATCCCACTTTCCAGGCAGCGCATTCCAGACCATCGCCACCCACATTTTTCCTCAAATCTCCCCTAAACTTCCCGCTCCCCCACTTTTAATTTGTGTCCCCTCGTAACTGACCCTTCAACCAAGGGGAACAGTTGCTTCCTATCCACCCAGTCCATGCTCCTCATAATCTTGAACACCTCAATCAGATTGCCTCTCAGTCTTCTCTGCTCCAAAGAAGACAACCCAAGCCTATCCAACCGCTCTTCATAACTTAAATGTTCCATCCCAGGCAACATCCTGGTAAATCTCCACTGCACCCCCTCCAGTGCATTCACATCCTTCCTGTAATGTGGTGACCAGAACTGCACACAGTACTCTAGCTGTGGCCTCACCAAAATTCTATACAACTCCATCATGACCTCTCTGCTTTTGTAGCCTATACCTCGATTGATAAAGGTGTGTGTGCCATATGCCTTTGTCACCATCTGTTAACCTGCCTTTCCGCCTTCAAAAATCTATAGGCAAACACGCCAAGATCCTTTTGTTCTTTGGAATTTCCCAGTGTCAGACCTTTCACAGCATACTTCCTTATCAAATTACTCCTTCCAACGTGCATCACCTCATACTTTTCAGGGTTAAATTCCATCTGCCAATTATCTGCCCATTTGACCATATGGTTGCCGTGTGAGTGCAGTCGATGGCACCCTGCACCTACGGAAAACCAGAGATCTGCTCAAATCCCATTGCCCTTGTTTCCTGGCATGCCTGATCTTGGTCAAAATGCACAAAGTTGCGTGCCCTTGAGAAGCTGCTGTCTGTGACCTCCTGAATGCACTTGTATGTGGAGACTTACACAACCCTGAAGGTCACCTGTGGAGCCCTGGAAGCAGCCACTGGTCCAAAAAATAAGCACTGCAGGCACTGTCAGTGATATTAGCAGTGGATGTCCTCCAAGTCCCCCCTTCCCTTGGCACTAAATCCAGCAACGGGTGCCAGACATGACCTATCAATCCCCTGCACACGTGTAGTTTTTGGTGATGCTGGTTCTCAGACATTTGCAGGTATGTCAAGTGCTATCTGCGGACTCTGAGTCTAGCAAAGTGCCTACAAACAACACTTACCTGGGGTCCTTCCTCTGCGTGCGGAGCGGACTCTGTCATCTCCTCCTTTTGACAGTTCTTCTTCTATCTTTGGTGAGCTGCTGTTAACATCCTCTTCTTCTCTCCTGCCTGTGAATGAGAAGAATGACAGCAAGATCACAAGGCTCCATGTTCCTGATGGCCTCCTGACTGCAGTATCAAAGAGACAGGCTTAACATTTGCATCTGTCTGCTAAAAAACACACTTTGTACATTCATAATCTGCAGACTCTCAAACCTATTGACTCATGCCCTGGTCACAACATTGATTTCCAATTCTTAGTTTGCGTATTGGTTGGGCAAGATCTAAAACCATCCTTCCCCATACCACATGAGCATATGACCAGGTGGCAACCGAATTGGCCATTTTACTGTGTCCTGGGCTTTCATCTCAGATGCAGGCATTGTTCTAACCTTCACTCCAAGGCCTTATGCTGAGTTTTGTCCATGGGTGGGAGGGATCATTTGTCAATAGGCACTTTAGTACAGAGCCAAGGAGTGCTATCCTTGGGCAGTGTGCCAGGGCCACCTTTCTAAGGGTGTATGCTTACTTGCCCTGTCAGGCAATAGCAGAGCCAAATCATAGCAATGATTGAATTTGGAAACTATGTGCCAAGAGTTAAATGCTAAACAGCAAACATTGACATTCACACACATAAGTGCTGCTTGACTGGACACAATTGTGTGACTAGTCTGACTCTGTGCGTGTCAATGAAGCACAAGCTGAACAGTCTCAACTGCAACTGATCATTGACATGATTTTCCATTAGCCTCCCCATCATCTACATCCCACATCATCATCGCTTTTACTAAGCTTTAGCTGCTCTGCTGTAATATCTGCTGGCTGCTATATTTTGCTTTAATACACACCTGTGAAATGTCTTGATTCCTTTTATTATGTTAAAGGTGCTATTGTGAGAATGGAATTTTTGATATTTTGGGGTAATATTTTATTATTTTGTAAAGAAGGCTGTGAGTCTGTGCATGTAACTGATTTAATTAAACTGGAAAAAGACTAATGAAGACCATTATTGAAGAACTGAGAGATGAGGTGTATAGGTGCTAAGTGCATGCATTTGTAATGAAACTATGGTTAAGTGGTTTTATAGGTAAATAAAAATTTGCATTAGGAGATAGATAGGGACATGTTTATTTCAGCTGTTAAATTTCAAAGCGGAGGAAAAGGCTTTTCCAGTTTGCAAAAGTTTCAGAAGGTTCTTACATTTTAGCTGATCCAAAAAGTGGGGGCAATACGAAAGATCCGAAAGATTTTTATAATTAAGAACATTTAAATTCAGAGGAGTGCTCAGAACAATGGAATCAAAGATGTAAGGACAGTCAGTGAGCTGGCTTGAAGCTGGCTGTGTGGGGAAGGCTTCCAGGAAAAAGCTCTGGGTTGGGACAAAGTGAAATTTGGATCATCCATCCAGTCAAGCCAGAGAAGTCTTGGGTTGTAAAAGGCAGTCTTGTTTCAAAGTTTCTTGGATTTCCACAGCAGAGTAGATGTGAGTTTGAGAGATTGTGTAATATGCCTTCATTAGGGTGGCACAGTGGTTAGCACTGCTGCCTCACAGCGCCAGGGACACGGGTTCAATTCTGGCCTTGGATCACACTGTCTATGTGCAGTTTGCATGTTCTCTCCGTGTTTGTGTGGGTTTTCTCTGGGTGCTCCAGTCCAAAGATGTGCAGGTTAGATTGATTGGCCATGCTAAATTGATCCTAGTGTCAGGGGATTAGCAGGGTAAATATGTGGGGTTACAGGAATAGGGCCTGGGTGGGATTGTGGTTGGTGCAGACCCGATGGGCTGAATGGCCTCCTTCTGCACTGTAGGGATTGTATGAAAGCAACAGCAGTTTGCCTTACTGGAATTTTAAACATCTAAGAGGGAATGTTGTTTGGAAGGTGGGTCTGACCAAGTAGGGAATCTTTGGGGGATGTTCTGTAAGACTATTTTTAAACTGTATAACTGTAATCTTACATATAACTGTACATAGAAAATAGGAGCAGGAATAGGCTATTCAGCCCATCAAGCCTGCTTCATCATTTATTATGATCATAGTTGATCATCAAACTCAATACCCTGATCCAACCATAGAAACATCGTGTGTGCTTGAGTTTTCTCTTCTTGTTGTTAATTCGTTTTTAAAACTCCAAATCTGTTGTTGGGCTTCTTGTCACTGAGATCAGTACCCTTCCTTCTGAATAGTGGAGGACGATTCCTGTCTCTACCCTGTTGTGTAAAGCAAGCAATGATTTCTCTTCTGTTATCTGCTGATATCGGTGAATCCAATTGTTCTGAAATAAATGAAGAGTGAGCAGCAAGAAATTCTTCTTATCATGTTAGCTTATTTGCAATTTATGTAAGGCAGGTGACATTTGTGGACCAGATGGTTTTATGACAATCTAATAGTTTCATGGTCAACATTGCTGATACCAGGTTCTTATTCCAGATTTGTTCCATTAGTTGAACTTAATTTCCTCAGTTGCCATGGTAATGTTTGAATCCACATCTTCAGGTCACTAGTTTAGATCTCTGATTGCCAGCCCAGTAACATAACCACTATTCTTTGTCACGTGACTCCCCCATTAATTTCTTGTCTCCTCAAAGGGGAAGTGTTTGGATCAGTATTGGAGCCATGTCCCATCTGCATCCTGCATGGTTGTTCCATAGAATCGCCTCCATCTTTGATTATTTTATCAAAAGTATCCATCTTGGATAAGGAATCAATTAACTTAACTGTTGGTTAATTTTAAACACCCCAGTTGCAATAAAATGATTGAGTAGATTAAATCATGCAGACAGAAATAGAGCCAGCAGTTTGAACTCTAACAGTTTGGGTAAGTTTGCCTTTTTAATATTTAATTATGGTGGCACAGTAATTGGCACTGCTGCCTCATAGCACCAGGGGCCCAGGTTTGATCCTTGGCGGGGGTCACTGTTTGTGCTAAGCCTGCACATTTTTCCCATGTTGGCGTGGGCTTCCTCCAGGTGCTCCAGTTTTCTCCCACAGTCTGAAAGATGTGCCGGTTAGGTGCAGTGGCCATGCTAAAATCTCCCTCAGTGTACCCAAACAGACACCGGAGTGCGGTGACTGAGGGATTTTCACAGTAAGCTCATTGCAGTGTTAATATAAGCTTACTTGTGACACTAACAAATAAACTTAAAACTATCTCAACTTAGGTAATAATTGTTCTGATACCTCTTTCACTGTAAATATACAGAAAATTCTAGGATTAATATATTTGTTTCTATCACTGGATAAATCTTGGAATATATAAACTTCTCAAGGGCAGTGAGGGATGGGCAATAAAGGGAGAAAGGGAAGCTGAACGATTGAAAAAATAGAAGAAAACAACTGATTATCAGGGACAGATTGAGGGCTTTAATTTTCACTTGCAGCATGGAGCCAGCATATTCTGAGCATTAATTAGATTACAGCCTCCTGATTTCTCAGATGCCCATCATTCTCGATGCAGCAAACATAGAAATATTATATCTGAGTTATTGGCATTCACTGCACCAGCTGCAAAGCTTTAATGTGACCACAGGATGAAACAGCTTAAAAAAGATCAACATAATACAAAAGAGGTGAGGGTACGTCGGTGATCAGTATGCCATGTCACAGGACACAAGTTTGCAATAACCTCCCTCACACAGTGGGTTCACAACTACAGCTTTTCTTGTCAGGGTGGAGACACTGAGCAGCAGCTTTGCTTTAGCCACATGCGGAGCGAAAACTGAGGAGTGAGCTGGTGAGAAATGTTCCCTGCATCTGGCTGTGGCTGTGTTAAGATTAATGTCAGTCGAACGGTGACCTTTGAGCAGCATGCTGCCTTCATGGCCACGGAGTGGGGCAAAGGAATGGGAGGAAATTAAAAGTGGTTAAAAAAAGGGAAAGAGTCCACTGAAGCAAGGAACAGCATGTATGTGGAGGTCAGCACTCCCACATACAGAGGCATGCCGTTACTTGAAGAAATTCAAATGAATTGTGTTGCTAAACCCGCAGAAAATTATAGTCACAGTCAAGCTTTGCATCAGGAATCCTAAACTGTAATCCAGCATCGAATGGTATGGGCTTTGGAAGCAATGTGAGCTGGATCTGTCATCATTACATGAAGAATAACTGGGTGGTTTTGGGTGCAGTATTACACCATTTTACCATTGCCAATGATTTGCTTTGCTTTTCATGTTAATTCACTGTGACACATATAAAGCTTTTGATGTTCAGGATTACAGGAACCACAGAATAATGGGGAACTACAGAATTGCTGCCACAACCACTTAGGGTGACTTTGAACATTCAAAAGACAATACAAACAAGAGGTAAAAGGCACATTTTGGATGAAAATGTGAAATGGTAAATGGGCCTTAAAATCCACAGAAGATCTGAGTGATCTGCTCTTTCAGAGCAAGGAGAGGATAAGCCAACAGAAGCATTCCAAGCCAAAGTTGTGACAATGGACAAGAACGTAATCCAAAAGAAAGAAAAAGAGTTACATTTATATAGTTTGGCAAGTTTCATGGTCACTGGATATCTCAAAGTGCTTCAAATCCAATGCAATCGTTTTTGAAGTGTATTCATTGTTATAATGTCGGAAACGCAGCAGCCAGTATGTACACAGCAGACTCCCACAAACAGAAATGTGATAATCTGTTTTTGTGATGTTGATTGAAAGGGATAAATTGTCCAGGACACCAGGAATAACTCCCTTGCTCTTCTTCGAAATAGTGTTCCGGAATCTTTTACTTGCACGCGAGTAGGAAGATGAGGTTTTAGTTCAAATTTTTTATCTCAAAGAGAGCACTTCTGACAGTGCAGTGACCCCCTCATAAACCGCACTGGAATGCTGACCTTGAGTTTTGTGCTCAAACTCTAGGGTGGGACTTCAACATGGGACATGGTGACTCTGAGGTAAAGGTGCTACCAGCTGAGCCACACTTGGGCACTTATTGCTGCTGCTGTAGCTTCCCAGGTCACATTGCCCAACCCTTGTGCTGTCCATAGACTCCATAGAAACCTACAGTGCTGAAGGAGCCCATCGAGTCGGCACTGGCACGGTCCTATCCAGGCCCTATCCCCATAACCCCATGCATTTACCCTAGCTAAGTCGCCCTGACATTAAGGGGCAATTTAGCATGACCAGTCTACCTAATCTGCACTCTCTGGACCGTGTCCAGTGAACAAGATGGTCCCGCCTCTCCCTTTGTCCAGCAGCCTTTCAGCTCTCCCTTGGTGAAGTGAGGGGCCGCTGTGCCCGGTGCCATCTCCCTGGCATGATGAATGTATGTGCATTGTTAAGTGTTTAAATACAGCTCCCCCTCGTTAACAGAGCACAGTTGTGGTCACTTCGCGTGACTCACTCTCCTAGAGCTTCCATAACGGCATGATTCATATGGAGGCTCTTTCATTGCACTAAGTATTGAAAGATTGCGATGCAGAGCGCGCCTGAGAGACCAATGCGATTCACCCCATTTTTCTCGCTGCTATGGTACTTAGAAATTTTTTGTGAAAATTCCACCTCATCTATGTATGTCAAGTGAAGGCAGGATTGAGTGATTATGAAATGCTCTATAGTTATCTAACCTGCCAAATCCCACTATTAATGATCACATACAAAGAATGACGACTTGCTTAAGGCGGTAGCTTGTGCTTAAAGAAGCATGGCCTTTGGCATCCTGCCAAATTAACATCCCACCCAACCATGACAGATTGAGGCCCGACCAATTTTGATGCCTTCCTCTCATTTAAATCCCGCAAACAGAAATCCCATCTATTTTACTCAAGGAGCAGTGGAGAATCATTTGGCTTTGAGCCCGCATGCTGACAGCTGTTAAGTGGTGTGATCGGTTGACAGACTATCCCAATAGTGTCATATGATTGCATCACCTTTGAGGTAGGGGAAGCAGAAGCCTTTCTTGTAGGCCAAGAGGCGCTCTCATGCTCCCAGCTCCATGAGCAAAGAAAACCTTTGGCATCCTGTGGCCCTGACTCTCTTCACCACTGGTTTGGCCTTGTGGACTACACATTGCCACTTCTCACTCAGGTACAAAATTGCAGTCAGTTCACAATAACATCAATGGAAGCTGAAATGTATATTTTAAAAGGATTGCCTTTGTCTTTGGGCAATTTTGTCTTTGTAGGGCAGGGCATTGAATACAAGAGTCAGGATGTCATGTTGCAGCTTTATAAAACTTTGGTTAGGCCGCAATTAGAGTATTGCATTCAATTCTGGTCATCGTATTACAGAAAGGATGTGGAGGCTTTGGAGAGGGTGCAGAAGAGGTATACCAGGATGCTACCTGGATTAGATGATATAAGCTATAAGGAGAGGCTGGATAAACCCGAGTTGTTTTCTCCGGAGTGGTGGAGACTGAGGGGAAACCTGAGAAGTCTGTAAAATTATGAGAAGATAAATGGGGTTGACAGTCAGAATCGTTTTCCCAGAGTTGAAATGTCTAATACTAGGGGGTATGCACTTAAGGTGAGGGTGGGGAAAGTTCAAAGGAGATGTGAGGGGCAAGTATTTTACACAGAGAGTGGTAGGTGTCTGAAACGCGTTGCCAGGGATGGTGGTGGAGGCAGATATAATAGGGGCATTTAAGAGGCTTTTAGATAAGCACCTGAATATTCAAAGAATAGAAGGGTATGGGACAAGGGAGGTAAGAGGGATTAGTTTAATTTGGTGTCATGTTCAACACAACATTGTGGAGCAATGAGCCTATTCCTGTGCTTCTATGATGGAGGACTTTGGAATCTGCTTAGGAACAGCAATAGAAAACTGGAACCTGTCAGAACTCAATAGCTTCAGGGTGGGTAAGTAATTTGGCCAATTTCACTACACACTGCCCAAAGTTTTGCCAGGGTTAAGCTGAATCTTGGGGTTAGATGAATTGAGGGTTGATGTCGGGTTAAGATGAAACTTCCAGTGGGAAACTGATGAGATTGGTCATCAGACTGGGTTTAAACCCAAATGGAAATAAAAAATGGAATTTATATAGTGCCTTTCATGCCCTGAGAATGTCCCAAAGTGTTTCACAGTTAATGAAATCCTTTTCAAGTAACTTAAGAAACACAGCAGTCAATTTGTGCACAGTAAGATCCCACAAGCAGCAATCAGCAGATAATCTGTTCCTGTGATGCCTTTGATTTGATTTGATTTATTATTGTCACATGTATTAACATGCAGCGAAATGTATTGTTTCTTGTACATTATACAGACAAAGCATGCCATTTATTAAGAAGGAAAAGATAGAGTGAAGAATGTAATGTTACAGTTATAGCTAGGGTGTAGAGAAAGATTAACTTAATGAGAGGTAGGTCCATTCAAAAGTGTGATGGCAGTAGGAAAGAAGCTATTTTTGAATTGGTTGGTACATGTCCTCAGATTTTTTTGTATCTTTTTCATAAGAACATAAGAAATAGGAGCAGGAGTAGGCCATCTAGCCCTTCGAGCCTGCCCCGCCATTCAATAAGATCATGGCAGATCTGTCGTGGCTCAGTACCACATTCCCGCCCTCTCCCCATAACCCTTAATCCCCTCTCTTATCAAAAACCCATCAACCCGCATCTTAAAAATAGTTAGTGAGGCAGCCTCCACCACTTCAACGGGCAGAGAATTCCAGAGATTCACCACCCTTTGAGTGAAGAAGTTCCTCCTCAACTCCATTCTAAACCGCCCCCCCTTTATCTTGAGGCTGTGCCCCCTAGTCCTACTGTCCTTTCTGAGCGGGAAGAGTCTCTCCACCTCTATCCTATCCATCCCATTCATCATCTTATAGGTCTCAATGAGATCTCCCCTCATTCTTCTAAACTCTAACGAGTACAAGCCTAGTTTATTCAGCCTCTCCTCATAGCTCAACCCCCTCAATTCCGGTATCAGCCTAGTAAACCTCCTCTGCACTCCCTCCAAGGCCAAAATATCCTTGCGTAAGTGCGGCGACCAAAACTGCACACAGTACTCCAGCTGCGGCCTCACCAATGCCCTATACAGCTGCAGCAAGACCTCCCTACTTTTATATTCAATCCCCCTCGCTATGAAGGCCAGCATCCCATTCGCCTTCCTGACCACCTGCTGCACCTGCAGGCTGGGTTTTTGCGACTCATGCACAAGGACCCCGAGGTCCCTCTGCACCGTCGCCTGCTGCAGTTTTTCACCACGTAAGTAATAGTCCTTCCTACCATTATTCCTACCAAAGTGGACCACCTCGCACTTGCCAACATTAAATTACATTTGCCAGTTCCTGGCCCATTCGCCCAGCCTATCTAGATCCTTCTGCAGACTCTCCACACCCTCCACGCAATTTGCCGTTCCACCAATCTTGGTGTCATCAGCAAATTTCGACACCATACACTCGGTTCCCTCCTCCAGATCATCTATATAAATGGTAAATAGCTGAGGCCCCAGCACTGACCCCTGGGGCACTCCACTAGTCACCAACCGCCAATCCGAATAGCACCCATTGACCCCCACTCTCTGCCTCCTATTTGACAACCAGTCCTCTATCCACGCTAACACCCTACCCCCAACTCCATGCCCCCTTACCTTCTGCAATAACCTCTTGTGAGGTACCTTGTCAAACGCCTTCTGAAAATCAAGAAAGACCACATCCACCGGCTCTCCTCTATCCACCGCCCTAGACACATCCTCATAGAACTCCAGTCCAATGGAAGAAGGTGAAAGAGAGTGTGGGATGCGTGGAATCCTTGATCCTGCTGGCTGCTTCTCTGAGGCAGTGGGAAGTATAGTCATTGTCAACGGATGGGAGGCTGGTTTGAGTGATAGATTGGGTTGCCAGATAAATATTGGCCGGGATACAGGGAATAACTCTCCTGCTGTTCTTCACAATATTGCCAAGGGATCTTTATATCCACTTATGGGGGAGGGGGTGTGCAGACAGAGACTCAATTTAACATTTTATCTGAAAGTGGAGCACTCCTTCATCAGTATCGTGCAATCCAATTGATTGGCTGGGTACATGAACCTTGTGACTCAGAAATGGAAGTACAACTCATTGATTAATGGAGAGTAATATCAGAGAAGGTGTAAAATACTTGATTCACCCAATCCCAGGGATCATAGAATCCTACAGTGCAGGAGGAGGCCATTTGGCCCATTGAGTCTGTACTGACCACAATCCCACCCCGGCCCTTTCCCCATGCCCATGCATTTACCCTAGCTAGTACCCCTGACACTCAGGGACAATTTAGCATGGCCAATCCACCTAACCTACACATCTTTGTACTATGGGAGGAAACCGGGGCACCCAGAGGAAACCCACACATGGGGAGAACGCGCAAACTCCACACAGACAGTGACTCAAGCCGGGAATCGAACCCAGGTCCCTGGCGCTGTGAGGTAACAGTGCTGACCATTGTGCCACCGTGCCGCATGTGCATTAGCTTACGTTAGGTAAAAATTACCCCCCTTATGACATGTGTGCTGTGGTCGGAATAAGTACTTCTATTGTGTATCACATTGCATTCAATTTTTTCAAAAACTACTGATTCAATCATGTTGATTTCCTTGAGTGGCGATTCTGGTATAGCATGCTATATGTGGGGAGGTCTACTTGCAGAGGATGTGGATTGTAAATAGTGCTACAATTGAACATAGAATTGTGGAATCATTCCTCTTTTCTTTCACCTATGTAATTGCCTACTCTAGGAGGAGTGATATAGATCTCTGATGATAGGGCGGCACAGTGGCAAGTGGTTAGCGCTGCTCTTCACAGAATCAGGGTCACAGGTTCAGTTCCCGGCTTGGGTCACTGTCTGTGCAGAAGCTATATGTTCTCCCCGTGTCTGCGTGGGCTTCCTCGGGGTGCTCTGATTTCCTCCCACAGTCTGAACTCAGTGAATTACACTTCCATTTCAGAGTCACAAGGTTCACGTACCCAGCCCATTAATTGGATTATATTGATACTCAGGATACTGATGGAGCACTTCAGATGAAAAGTTAAATTGAGTTCCTGTCTGCCTACCCCCTCCTACAGTGCTGGTTAGGTGCACTGACCATGCTAAATTCTCCCTCAGTGTATCTGAACAGGCACTGGAGTGTGGCGACTAGGGGATTTTCACAGTAACTTCATGGCAGTGTTAATACAAGCCTACTTGTGACACTAATAAATAAGCTTTACACCTTCTGAAACTTTCTCCCCTAGGGAACTGGCTATTATCTGCTGGCTATGCCTGACTCATGGGGAGTGTGCTGCATACAAGTTTACATTTTATCAATCTGGCACGCTGCAGTAACACACAGCCTCGCTGCGCCAAAAACGTTTCATGAAAATGGCATATCAGAAGAACTGTAATCCCTCTCTGTGCTGTTGATCTACAGCTATGGGAATTATTTCATGGTATGTTGCATGAAAGACAAACATACCCATCCATCAACATGATGCGTTTTAGTCAAAGCTATACAGATAGATTTACTTTGGCAAAGCAGACTGTGAGTGAATCTGTGCGTAGAACCCAACTGGAAACAATTGAGGCTCAAATCCAGTACTGACCAGCCCTGACCTCCTCTTGCAGCCTGGCTCCTCCACTGATGACTCCTTTGAAGCTGAAGCCATTTAACTTTGTTCTAACCTATTGGTCAGATCAGATTGGCCTCTATTTTGTCAAACATGCCTAAAGTCTGAACAAAGTACGTACAGGTGCTCCACTCAGACTCTCAGTCTGCTTGGCCACCATCCAAAGAAATTTAAGAGCTTCATTTAACATTACAGTACCACAACGTGTTCATTTGCACATTCCATAGGCTTACAGTAAGTCTGTACATGAATGTAAGTGTGTTTGCTCTGGTAAACACGGTTTACCAAATTAATTTCATCATATTGACAATTTTACATGATTTAAAAGGTGGAAAAATGCAGCCTCTGACGATAGCACTGCTTCCCGACAACAAATTCTAATTCATCAATAATATAGTTAGTATAAAAGACTTCATTTTTGTAATCTCAGAACATTCCAAAGTTCTTCACAGCCTTTTAGGTCACTGTTTAAGTCAAGTTTATTCAATAATTGATCAACTTGAACATAGAACATAGAACATAGAACATAAAACACTACAGCACAAACAGGCCCTTCGGCCCACAAGTAGCGCTGATCATATCCCTACCTACCAGGCCTATCTATAACCCTCAATCCCATTAAACCCCATGTACTCATCCAGAAGTCTCTTAAAAGACCCCAACGAGTTTGCCTCCACCACCACCGATGGCAGCTGATTCCACTCACCCACCACCCTCTGAGTGAAAAAAGTGTAAAGTTTATTTATTAGTGTGACATGTAGGCTTACATTAACACTGCAATGAAGTTACTATGAAAATCCCCTAGTTGCCAGACTCTGGTGCCTGTTTGACTACACTGGGGGAGAATTTAGCGTGGTCAATGCACCTACGTAGCATATCTTTTGAACTGTGGGAGGAAACCCATGCAGACAAGAGGAGAACTTGCAGACTCCACACAGACAATGACCCAAGCAGGGATTCGAACCTGGATCCCTGGCACTGTGAGGCAGCAGTGATGATAGCTGTGTCACCATGCTGCCCGAGTTGGTTGAAACCATTGGAGAAAATACTATATATGGCACATTCTTAAAGCTCTTCCTAGCACATGAATTCTGTTTTAAAATGTATGCACTGTTGTTATACAATTGATTTGCGCATTTACCGTAAAAACTGCATTGAAATAAATCATCACATAATCTATTTGAAAGATATTAGCTGAAGAATAAATGCTGGCCAGGGGAACTCTTCTGCTCATCTCCAAATAGTGCCATGGGAGTTTTTTTTAATATTTGATTTGGTTTATTCTTGTCACATGTATTAGTATACAGTGAAAAGTATTGTTTCTGGCGTGCTACACAGACAAAACATACCATACATAGAGAAGGAAAGGAGGGAATGTAGAATGTAGTGTTACAGTCATAGCTAGGATATAGAGAAAGAGCAACTTAATATGAGGTAGGTCCATTCAAAAGTCTGATGGCAGCAGGGAAGAAACTGTTCTTGAGTGGTTGGTACGTGACCTCAAACTTTTGTATCGTTTTCCAGACGGAAGAAGGTGGAAGAGATTATGTCTGGGGTGCGAATGTCCTTGATTGTGCTGACTGCTTTGCCGAGGCAGCGGGAAGTGTAGACTGAGTCAATGGATGGGAGGCTGGTTTATGTGATGGATTGGGCTTCATTCACGTTCCTTTGTAGTCTTTTGCGATCTTGGACAGAGCAAGGGCCATACCAAACTGTGATGCATCCAGAAAGAATGCTTTCTATTGTGGATCTGTAATAGTTGGTGAGAGTCGTAGTGGAAATTACCAAAGTAGGCTCCTGAGAGTAGAGTAAATATCTACCTAGGCATAAGCTTAACGTCAAAACCAAAAGATGATGCATTCACCCATGTAACTGTCCCTCGGTACAACACTGAAGTATCCGTCTGTATTATGGATCTTGCCCCAGTACTTTATTCACTTTAACTGGCTCTTCTGTAATATGTCATTTGATCTACTTCTCTTATTTAAGTGACAATGATGGTCTCCATTTAACCTATCATGTCTGATGGACAGAAAAGATATGGAACTCAGTATGACCATGTCCAGCCTCAAATTCCAACTCCACGCCCCCCCCTCATCGAAATTATTTGCTTTGCAGCCCCAGGACCTCAAAATTTTGACCTTGATTCTTTATGTATAATCCCTAAACTGTCATTCCTCTTTTCAGGTACCCCGAACACCATTGGGACACTGTAATGACTTCAGTCAGGCTATTAAAGTTGGCTTATTGGAGCACGAACTCCCTGATTAAAGTTCATCACATTTTGATTTAATGTTTTAAGTTCCTTTTGACTTTGGTTTTTGTTCAGGCCGTCCCCCTTTCCTTTTTGGGAGGCTGCCCCTTCTAAATTGTCCCCAAGTTAATTTGAGTTTGTTTACTTGTTGGGTATGCAAAAGAGATCCCTGATTAAGGATCCAATTGATGGGCCAATCAGGGAATCTTTGCCCTGTACATTAATGAGTATCAGTTCCTCTGACAGCCCTGGAAGTAGACTGCTAACTGCTGGCACTCTGTGTACTGCTGTTAGAATTGGTAGATAAATGGATTTTGGTGATGGGACTTCTGCCTCCACAAACTTATTACAGAAACTCCCATTGAACCTCCTCTCCCCCCTCCACTTCACAATCAGGACACTTCCCCCTGTGATCAGTGTCCATCCTGCACTCTCCACTGGGCCCTGCCCAGTCTACCTGCTCTCCTTGCTTTGGTTTTGAGCTGCAGGCTTTATCTCTACACGATCAATCAGCTGTCTGCACACAGAAAACCGACACAAAGTGATGTAAAGAAACCCTGAAGTCAAAAACTGTTGGGAAGCCTGTTCTTCTAAATTTCATGATCTCAAACCAGTTCTCGCACACAGCTCCTCTAGAAACTAGGCCTGTGAGTTTATAAAAGACTTTGGGGTTCTTTTTTTAGATCAGCCACTAATCTTTAATCTTTAATTTTCTTTCTCTCGCTTTGGCCTACCTATTCCTTCTTTTAGATCTCCATTGCATTTCCTTTCTTTGACTTGGTTTTACGAACAATGATTATAAGCCTCCTTTTTTCTGTCACATTTTAACCTTCATCTACAACCTATGGCTTTGGAGGCCCTTTATTTCTCCCTCGTCACTCCTTCGAAGGCTTCCCACTTTGCACGGACTGTTTTGTCTAATAGTTTTGACAAAAGGGTCATCAGGACTCGAAACGTCAGCACTTTTCTCTCCTTACAGATGCTGCTAGATCTGCTGAGATTTTCTCTTTTGGTTTCCGATTCCAGCATCCGCAGTAATTTGCTTTTATTTTTGGCTAACAATCTTTGATTTCAATCCACTAGATTTTCTTTTCAGCTCTCTGAAGTTAGCCTTACTCCAGTTAAATACTTCTCTACTTGATTCTACCTTGTCCCCTTTCGTATCTACTCTAAATCTTACAATATTAGAATCTCTGCTCCTGCTCTCCCACTGAAACACACTATACTTTTGTCCCATTTCATTTCTGGATCCAGGGCTGCTTCCCTCCTTGTTGGGTGGGAAATATACAAAACAAGAAATTTCCCCTACAATCATTTCAGGAATTCCTCCTCCTGGAATCATTGAATTCTACAATCCCTACAGTGCAGAAGGAGGCCATTTGGCCCATTGAGCCTGCAATGACCACAATCCCATCCATGCCCTATCCCCATAACCCCATGCATTTACCCTAGCCAGACCCCCTGACACTAAGGGGCATTTTAGCATGGCCAATCCACCTAACCCGCACATCTTTTTGGACTGTGGGAGGAAACTGGAGCACCTGGACTAAACCCATGCAGATATGGGGAGAATGTGCAAACTCCGCACAGACAGTGACCCAAATCAGGAATCAAACCAGGATCCACTGTGTGGTAGCAATGACAGCCACCATGCCACTGTGCTGCCCATCTTTTTTGCTCTTTACATTGTTACTATTAGTCTCATTCTGCATTGCAGGGATTCTATAGATTCTATGATCTCCTGCATGGTAACTAAGGAATTTTGAGCTCAGTATCAATCCAATAGCCGTCCTCAGAATCTTTCCTTGATAGAGAACTAGAACGGAACTCAATATTCGAGATGAGGTCTAATCCTGGTCTTGTTCAAAGGCAATATATTTTTATATTGGTCTATCCTAGCAATACAATCTAATCCTCCATTTGCTCTCAAGATTCTTGCACTATAGCAACTCTTCCCCACTTAATAGACCTTAGCTCAGAACGATGCATGATATGTATGCTTGACATTAGAGCAACTCATATATAGAGCACTATTATTTGTTGACATTAAATCTCAACTGCCAGATACTTTCCTCTGATTGCCATTCTCATATATGTGACTAGACTGGAAAGTTGGCACACTGTGAGCCACATAAAATAACTGAGATCAACTCTGTCCTCACAGATTTCAAGGAAAGATTGTAGGATAGCAGTCAGCACCAGGAGCAATGAATGAGTCTTTTGACTCAGCCCAGGTCAACTGCAGCAACCCCAATCTGATTCTAATCTCCAGTTACTTACTGAGGGCAGATCAGTCTGTCAATCAACACTGTGCATTGAATTAAATCTAGTTAATTATTAGTAAGGAGAGATGATTCATTTGCCATCACAGTAAGCTGGTTATCAATTAATGTAAGTGTATTTATTTTGCAACATGTTGCACATCATGAAGAAGATGATTGTCAGAAAAGCAAACAATTCAAGCCGAACATCTGAACATTCATTACCCTGGGCAGCACAGTGGTTAGCACTGCTACCTAACAGCACCAGAGACCTGGGTTCAATTCCGATCTCGGATGACCATTTGTGTGGAATTTGTACATTCTTTCGATGTTTGCATGGGTTTCCTCCACGTGCTCCGGTTTCCTCCCACACTCCAAAGATAGTATCATAGAATCCTACGTTGCAGAAGGAGGCCATTCAACCCATTGAGTCTGCACCGACTACAATCCAACCTGGGCCCTTTCCCCATAACGCCATGCATTTACCCTAGCTAATCCCTAGGGACAATTTAACCGGGCCAATCCACTTAACCTGCACGTCTTTGGACTGTGGGAGGAAACTGGAGCACCCGGAGGAAACCCACGCAGACACGGAGAGAATGTGCAAATTCTACACAGACACTGACCCAAGCCAAGAATTGAACTTGGGTCCCTGGCGCTGTGAGGCAGCAGTGCTAACCACTGTGCCCACCTGATCATGGGTTCGGTTGATTGGCTGCACTAAATTGACCCTAGTGTTAGAGGGATTAGTGGGTAAATGTATGGGGTTATGGGGATAGGGCCTAGGTCAGATTGCAGCCAGTGCAGGCTCCATGGGCTGAATGGCCTCGTACTGTACTGTAGGGATTCGATGATCTGCCTCCACCTTTTTGGATCTGCCTTGTTCTTCTGATTAACTAAGATTCTAATAGACAAAATAAATTTTCGAAACGTGCATCAGGACCTTGT
Source organism: Carcharhinus amblyrhynchos (assembly GCF_965287045.1). Classification (NCBI taxonomy): domain Eukaryota; kingdom Metazoa; phylum Chordata; class Chondrichthyes; order Carcharhiniformes; family Carcharhinidae; genus Carcharhinus; species Carcharhinus amblyrhynchos. The sequence goes on from NC_137339.1 coordinate 14,944,418, forward strand.
TTGCTCGGAATTCTCCGATCTTGTTTGTGGCTGGGATTTTCCAGTCATGCTACTATGAATGGTGATGTGACTGAGCGCCAAATTTTCTGTTCTTGTTGGCAGCGGTAGTGGAGCTTACAAGACTGGAGAATTCTGGGCATATTCAGATATCACTAAAATTTAAAATCTGAACTTACAATGCAGAGGGCACGATCTTATCTGCCGTTCTGGCCACATTCCCGTGGAAGCAAGGTCAAGTAATTTGGCAGCCAGACAAATTTCTGCTCACTGCAATGGGCTGGGAAAATCCCGCCAGTGTGAGCGGTGATAAGATTCTAGCCAAAGTCTTTGAAATCACACTGTGCCACCTAATGTTCTTGTATGAAATTCCTTCGCCTGCTATTTTAACAGAGACATTTAGCCATTGAAAATGAGCTTGTTTGCAATTTCATTAGGAATCAGAGTATTTCATGCAGCGCGCCATTATAACAAAGCCATATGACAAAGAATCTTCAAGGCCAAAGATTTTAAACGTACCACAATCAGTAATATTCCCTCTTTACAAGGAATGGGGTAGCATGGTGGCATAGTGGTTAGCACGGTTGCCTCACAGCACCAGGGACCTGGGTTCAAATCCCAGCTTGGGTCACTGTCTGTGTGGAGTTTGCAAGTTCTCCCTGTGTCTGCGTGGGATTCCTCCCACAGTCCGAAAGAGCAGCTGGTTGGCTGCATTGGCCATGCTAAATTCTCCCTCAGTGTACCTGAACAGGCGTCGGAGCATGGCGGCTCGGGGATTTCCACTGTAACTTCACTGCAGTGTTAATGTAAACTTACTTATGAGTAATAATAATAAATAAATAATGACGTGGCTAAAAATGGCACCAAGTTCAAGAACAACATGGTGAAAATGTTTACATCACAGTAACTAATAGGTGTGAAACCCACTGATTGATATGTATGACACAAATCATGTCATGGGCACAAGTGTCGCCACGTAACTGGCATCACTGCATAGAGTTAATAGTGATGATGTAGAGATGCCGGCGTTGGATTGGGGTAAACACAGTAAGGAGTCTCACAACAGCAGGTATCTGTTGATTGTTGGTAGTATCAAATAAACTGGTTGGACTCTAACCTGGTGTTGTGAGACTTCTTGCTAGAGTTAATAGGTCTGGAAAGGAAGTTGGTATATAAGCCCCCAGCAAGCAGGAAGGTTAACAAGAGAGGGCAGAGTAAAAGTAATGTAGGGAAACTATATTTCTCAAAGAAGGGAGTGTTGCTAAATGGGGGCCTAGAACAAAGTGACAGAAGGAACCCTAGAACAAGTTGATAGAATGACATCTGTGGCAGTAGCTGAGAGTAAGAAGTCTCACAACATCAGGTTAAAGTCCAAAAGGTTTATTTGGGAGCACAAGCCACTAGCTTTTGGAGCGCTGCTCCTTCTTCAGGTAAGTGGGAGTTCTCCTCACAAACAGGGCACATAAAGACACAAACTCAATTTACAAAATAATGATTGGAACCTGAGTCTTTACAGGTAATTAAGTCTCAAAGGTGCAGACACTGTGAGTGGAGAGCGGGTTAAGCACAGGTTAAAGAAATATGTATTGTCTCCAGCCAGGACAGTTTGTGAGGTTTACATCACAGTAAATAATATGTGTGAAACCCACTGATTAATATGTATGACACAAATCACATTATGGGCACGAATGTCACTGTGTAACAACTGGCATCACTGCCTAGAGTTAATAGGTCACAGTACTCCACATCAGGTCACAGCTACTCCACATCAGTAGCTGAGAGGACAGACTGAGGAAGTTGGGGAGGAGAAAGTGAGGTTCACTGCAAAATAACACTTCATGCAAAACCCTGCCACTAAACATAAGAACATAAGAAATGGGACGCAGTGGGATTGAAGAATACTACAGTATGCTTTTCCCCTAACAGAGAGCTTATAGAATCATGAAAGACAGGGGCATAATTTGGGACTGGGGGGAGGGGAGGGCCAAAAGTTATTTGTTATGTTTCAAAGGAAGCAAGCACAATCAGATTGAACCTTCCCAGTAACCAAAGCATTGTTCTGATCTGGCCTTTTCCTGCTTATTGTCTTTCACCTTTGCGGTGTGATCATCATCATAAAAGCAGCAACAGCGAAAGATTACCGCTTTACATGACATCCTTTGATGCTATCCCTGTATCGGGTATCTGCGACCGTGTTGTGTCTGCGCTGTTGTAAGAAACCACATTCCAGGTGGTCCAAACCAGCTTTAAGCCTCTTTGAAATTGCATCACAGCTTTAGCATGAATTAGAGGAGACATAAAGCACTCAGATATGATCTACAAGGACCTTAGTATACAACGAAGCCAGAGTTGGCAGTTCTGGAATCATTATCTTTATTATGAATAGTTAGCAGCAAGCAGCATTTCTTCTGTTGAATGGACTGTCAGTAAAAATATTGGACTATGCCAGAAAGTATAGAAATAAGCTTTAACGTTGCCAAACTGGTAAGCGTCTGTGAGAAATATAGTTTCCCTACATTACTTCTACCCTGCCCGCTCTTGTCAACCTTCCTGCTTGCTGGGGGCTTATATACCAACTTCCCTTCCTGACCTGTTAACTCTAGGCAGTGGTGCCAGTTGTTATATGGCGACATCCGTGCCCATAATGTGGTTTGCGTCATACATATTAATCAGTGAGTTTCACATCTATTAGTTACTGTGATGTAAACATTTTCACCACGTCGTTGCTGAATTTAGTGCCATTTTTAGCCACATCATTTCTTGTAAAGAGGGAATATTACTTATTGTGGTATGTTTAAAATCTTTAGCCGTGGAGGTTCTGCCTTTGTCATAATGGGTGTGCTGCATGAAATGCCCTGATTCTTACTGAAAATGCTAAGAAGTTCATTTTCAATGGCTAAACGTCTCTGTTAAAATACCAGTCAAAGGACTTTCATACAAGAGCATTAAGCAGCACAGTGTGATTTCAAAGACTTTGGCCAGAATCTTATCACTGGTAATTTTGATTTGATTTGATTTATTATTGTCACATGTATTAATATACAGTGAAAAGTATTGTTTCTTGCGCGCTATACGGACAAAACATACTGTTCATAGAGGAAAGGAGAGACTGCAGAATGTGGTGTTATAGTCATAGCTAGGGTGTAGAGAAAGATCAACTTAATGCAAGGTAACTCCATTCAAAAGTCTGATGGCAGCAGGGAAGAAGCTGTTTTTGAGCCGGTTGGTATGTGACCTCAGGCTCAGGTAAATTCATAATTGTTCAAAGTTGTTTGCAACCTTGGTGTCATGCTTCCCCTCAAGATGAGCTTCCAATCACGCATTCATGTCAAAACTATCACCACTAATTTCTACTTTCTCAACATCTGCAGACTTTGCTTGTACCTCAGTTTATTTACTGCTGAAATCAGCAGCCATAAGTTTGTTATCTTTAGATATGACTGTTCCAAAGTGGACTCCCAAATTCTACCCTTCATAAACCTGAGGTCATTGGAAACTCTGCTGCCCATGTCCTAACTTGCATCAAATCCTGTTAACTATAGATGCTGACCTACATTGTTTTTCAGTCAAACAACTTCATGATTTTGAAATTCTCTTCATGGCTTTCAAATCCCTCCATGGCCTCACCCTACACTATCTCTGTAATCCCATCCAGTTGCACAACCCTGAGGTATCTCTTCTTATCTACTTCCAGTCTCTTGAGTGTCTCCGATTTTAATCACTCCAGTACTGGTAGCTGCAACTTCATGCCCTTCCTGTATTTTCGAGTTTCTTTATCTTGCACCTGGCCTTTGAGAGCCTCCATAAAATTTACCCCTCATGTGGCTAAGCATCATACTTTGTTTTCTAACTCACCTGTAAATTGTGTGAGGACATTTTATTATTTGAAGGTGCTCCATAATTAAAAGTTGTCGCTTTATCAGTCTTATTTTTGTATTTCTATTTGCATTCGAGTGTTACGCGCTGTTCAAAATACTTCTGATAACCCTAAACTGCTTCACAATCTACTTTACTTTTCAAGGGCAGTCACTGTTTAGGTGGACAAAGTTAACAGATACTGGTAATTTATACGTTGAGCAGATCTACGCACAGATTGTGCCACATAAATGACCCACCTTGTACAATTAAACATAGTTTCACACTTTGGAACTGCACATTTAATAAGATCTGCAAACAAACCCAGTTCGATTCCTGGCTTTGGGTCACTATCTGTGCAGAGTCTACACGTTCTCCCCATGTCTGCGTGGGTTTCTTTCGGGTGCTCCGGTTCCTTTCCATAATCTGAAAGACGTGCTGGTTAGGTGCATTGGCCATGCTAAATTCTCCCTCAATGTACCCGAATGGGCGCTGCAGTGTGGTGACTAGGGGATTTTCACATTAACTTCATTGCGATGTTAACGGTAAGCCTACTTCGCACACTAACAGATAAACTTTAACCTTTGGATGGATTAACCAGTTAACCTGTTACTGATTGAGGGAGGAACCCAATTCCCTGAAAACACACTAGGGACGAGAGACTAGTTGCACTGAGGTTGACATTACATGCATGTTAGTCTTAAAATGTGGCACTCTGACTGAGTGTGAGGAAAGCTGAACTTCAAGATAAGGGGATTCCGAAGAGCAAAATCAAAGTGCTTTCAGCTGATCAGAACATTCACGTCCCCATCCTTGATGCAGTCCCGACACCTGAGCAGAGACACAGGCAGCCTGCTGACTGTTACACCCTGATGCCTGTGGTAACCTGGGCAAATAGCCTCTGGTGGCCCGAACCCTGGAGGGCACCAGACTCATAAGGGTTTCTAGTTCAGGGGTGGAAGTACCCTCGGCAGCTTGTGCCGCTGGAGTAGGTGTGGGCAAAGGTAGGGGGGCCTCTCACAACTTCATATCCTTGGAGTATCCTGAGTGGAGATCTCTCAGGGTGCCCCGCTGATGCTCATTCCCACTGTGCGTACCACTAAGGCCCAGCCTAATTGCTGCAGGAAATGGGACACCTGGAGAGAAGTCAAAATGCCTCATCTCCATGTTAGCCAGATCCTGGTGGTGCCCACCAGAGTGTACGGCCATAGAGTGCAAGGCTGAGCACAAATCCAACAAGACTTGCCAGACCAAGATCTCCATGGCGGAAGCCAATCTTCCCATGGTGGCCTCGAGGCACTTGCTTTTCGGAGTCAGGACATCAGACAGAAGATGGACAGAGCCCTCCATCATTACCTCTAATCTGTTAAGTGACTCTCGAATCTCAGCATGATGTTCCGTTGCCTCCCTTTGCATCTCCACAAGCGAACAAGCAGAGGCTCATCGTCTGATGAAACTGAAGAGGTAAAGTAACAAGTAAAAGTAAAGTTTATTTATTAGTGTCACAAGCAGGCTTACTGTAATGAAGTTACTGTGAAAATCCCCTAGTTGCCACAATCAGGGGCCTGTTAAGGTACACTTAGAGAGAATTTAGCATGGCCATTTCACCCAACCAGCACGGTTTTTAGATTGTGCGAGGAAACAGGAGTACCTGGAGGAAACCCACACAGACACAGGGAAAATGCACAAGTTCCACACAGACAGTGACCCAAGCCAGGAACTGAACCACTGTGCTGGCAGGTCTCCAGCAGCCCTCCATGTGCTGGAGACTCGGGCTGTCCCCGCCTCCGGCTGCTATGCTGACGTGTCAGTGGCCCCTTTAATAGACGGTCTTTTAAGGGCCATGTGACTGAGCCGGAACCAATGGAGTGCAAGTGCGCAAACCTGGGCCTGGAGGGAGCGAGGGCATTCGTCCCCGGGGTTGTGAGGCTGCAGTTGGTGTCAGGGCGTGGTTAGGAGTTGACCTGTATAGTTGTGCTATTAAACTCTTTGTTGTATATAGTTCTCAAGCAATAAATCCTTTAATTTGTCACTGGTCACATCGAGTTGCCTCCAGTTACTGCAGTCCTGTTGTTATAGGATATTTAAGAAAACATCATACTTGCCTCTGCACAGTCAAGATATTGAAAACATTGACACAATCTGATTTCTTATTGTGTTGGACATGGTAGATTTGCAAGGCAAAATCCGTGGAAGAAACTAGAGTCCTTTGAAATGTGGAATCTAAGATAAACGCTAAAAATTCCATCTAGAGACCAGAAGACCAATAAAGAAATTGCTTGAAACTGCGAGAGCAAAAAGACCTCCAAAAAAAATGACATCCAGAAATGAACTCTGGAATTCTCTGGTCTTGCAGGCTTCGCTATTGCTGCCAGCGAGAATGGAGAATTTGGCGCTCAGCCAAATCTTCATTTACAGCAGCGGGACCGGAGAATCCTAGCCGCGGGCGAGACCGGAGAATCCTGCCTGAACTGTCAGTGTTTCTGCTATTTGATCAGAACTGAGATGCTGCAGAGACCTCTGCTCGAGGGCAGAGGGGTCGACCTAGGTTTAGTTGGATGACAATGTCACAGAGCGGTTACAGATGAGCTGCAGTGGGCGTGTGGGGATGGTGCAAAGCAGCGACATTCCCACTACAGCCGATCTCTTGGTAGGACCACTTACGAGCAGAGGCAGCGATGGAGAGAGAGATAAAGGAGGCAAACTTATCATTGCCTTAGTGTTTAGTCTGTCATGCATCAGACGGAATCAAAGAAGAAAAACTCACTGTTCTTGCTCACGTTTGAACTGCGGCATGTTACAGGCAATAGAAGAGAGAATCTGATAAACAACTGAGTGAATTAAGCATAACCCATGTGGAAACTGGGCAGCGGAATGGAGTTGAGGAATATCTGCTTCTGATACTGAAGCAATTTACTGATTGTTCAGGGGGGCTTCCACATTTTGAAAAGTCAGTGAACGAAGAACTACGAGAACCTGTCAGTAACTGAAACTCTGACAAACAGATTTCACAATGCAGAAGGAGGCCATTCGACCCATCGAGTCTGCACTGACTCTGCGAGAGCATCTCATCCTATCTCCATAATGCCACACATTTACCATGGTTAATCCACCTAACCTACACATTTTGGGACACTGAGAGACAATTTAGCATGGCCAATTCACCAAACCTGCTCATCTTTGGATTGTGGGAGAAAACCGGAGCCCCCGGAGGAAACCCATGCAGGCACAGGGAGAATGTGCAAACTCTGCACAGACAGTGACCCAAGGCCAGAACTGAACCCGGGGCTCTGGCGCTGTGAGGCAGCAGTGCTAACCACTGTGCCAATATATTAAAATGCTGGTTTTATTGATTAGGTTTTCTTATATATCCTCTTGTCTTTTATCAATTTGAATATGTTTTTGCTAAAGCAACACATATTACACATAAATACAAGTACTGAGGTTGTGAACTCAACTGAGATTTATTGCAGGACAAGAATGGTAAATGATACTTGTGTTCCAGAACGGGTGTTCCCACTTGACTTTTTCTGCCCCTTTTTCCTCCCCAAAAGTATCTTCTTCTTGGTGCAGCTTCAGTTGTGAGCTGTCACTGCTGTACTTTAAGGAGTTAAGTTCCCTCTGGCTCCATTTCTCACGTACAAGCATTGCCTGACTATCAGCAAACCAATTAACCCTGCAACATGTTAGCAGGGCTGCAGCAAACTGTGCAGTTCAGCTCCAGTTAAACATAACACTTTGCTCACTGCAGCTCCCACAGGGAAAAAGAAAGTTATCGCCTCAAATGCCTTTTGCGTGACAGTATTGTCAGACATGCTTTTCCTACTGTAGGTGTGGCCTAGGCTTGCCAAATCTTAGTCAGACATAATCGTGGAGGTTTCACCACATTATCACTCAATCCCAAAAATCTAACCCCTTCGTCCATAGGTCACCCAAGACTGCCATCCTTGCGATGTCTCATCTTGCTTACTCCATACTGCTCAAATGGATGACTCTTGGATTGACGGCCAATTTTCCCACCCCCAATATTTTTATAGTCAATAACCGAAAGTGCTCAAAGGGAACAGGAAATTGCCTTAATGACATTTCTCTCGAGTCTCTCCCAGTCGTGTCCAGGTGATTATTCTTTAATCCCTGGCAAGTCCAGGGCAATTCTGGAGCACTGGCAACGCTGGTGTTGGATAAGATCATGGCTGGAATTCTCTGGTCTCACATGCCCTGCCACTGCTGCCAACGAGAATTTAGTGATGAACCAAATCTCTATTCGCTGCTGTGGGGTCGAAGAATCCCAGCCATGGGCGAGGTTGGAGAATTCCAGCCTATGGCAGTTGGTGATATGCGGTGTCTATAATAGCAGGAATTTTGATTAATTGGGTACAAGACCTCAAGCTAATTAGAATATAACCTGCCCCGCCATTCGGTGGGATCGTGGCTGGTCTGTCGTGGCTCGGTTCCGCGTTCCCGCCCTCTCCCCATGACCCTTGGTCCCCTCGCTTGTCGGGGACCCGTCAGCCCGCGTCTTGGAGGTGTTTGGCGGGGCGGCCTCCGCCACTTCGGCGGGCGGAGAGTTCCGGGGGTTCACCGCCCTTTGAGTGAAGAAGTTCCTCCTCAAATCCGTTCTAAACGGATTTGAGGAGGAACGGATTTCCTCTGATGGAGAAATCTAGCACGAGGGGGCATGGCTTTAAATTAAGGGGGGGTAGTTATAGGACGGATGTCAGGGGTAGGTTCTTTACCCAGCGGGTGGTGAGGGATTGGAATGCCCTGCCTGCTGCAGTTGTAAATGCGCCTAGTTTGGGGGCGTTTAAGAGATCCGTGGATAGGTTTATGGACGAAAAGGGATTGGTTTAGGTTAGTGGGTCATTGTTTTGTAACTGGTCGACGCAACATCGTGGGCCGAAGGGCCTGTTCTGCGCTGTAATGTTCAATGTTCTATGTTCTATGTTCTATAAGAGAACTCTTTGTCTCCCGCATAAATATGTTTTCCTTTCTTTAATTATTGTTTTAAGATTCTGGTTTATCACATACCTCTCCCTGATTCGGAAAGATAACTCATTCACAGGGAGTTGGCAAACCAAGGAAGGGCGTTTGTTTATCGGTGATCTTCCGTGATGTTGGGATTTCCCATGGAGCTTTTTCAACTATCTCATTTAAAGTGTCGTCACAATTGTCACAGAGGGCATTCTAATTAACAGCAAAGCCACCTAAGGAAATTTGGCATGTCAGCTGCGACTCTCACCAACTTTTATAAATGTACCATAGAAAGCATCCTTCCTGGTTGTATTACAGCTTGGTACGGCCCCTGCTTGGCCCAAGACTGCAAGAAACTACAGGTGGCATGGTAGCACAGTGATTAGCACTGCTGCTTCATAGCTCCAGGGACCTGGGTTCGATTCCCGGCTCGGGTCACTGCCTGTGTGGAGTTTGCACATTCTCCTCATGTCTGCGTGGGTTTCCTCCGGGTGCTCCGGTTTCCTCCCACAGTCCAAGGATGTCGGGTTAGGTTGAATGGCCATGCTAAAATTGCCCCTTAGTGTCCTGGGATGTGTAGGTTAGAGGGATTAGTGGGTAAATGTATAGGGGTATGGGGATAGTGCCTGGGTAGGATTGTGGTCGGTGCAGACTCGATGGGCCTGTTTCTGCACTGTAGGGTTCTATGTTCTAAAAGGTGAATGTAGCTCAATTGATTCATGCAAATCAGCCTCTCATCCATTGACTCTGTCCACACTTCCCACTGCCTCAGTAAAGAAGCCAGCCGAATTAAGGACCCCACGCACCCTGGACATTCTTTCTTCCATCTTTGGAAAGAAGATACAAAAGTCTGAGGTCACATTCAAGAACAGATTCTTCCCTGTGCTATCAGACTTTTGAATGGACCTACCTTGCATTAAATTGATCTTTCTCTACATCCTAGCTATGACTGTAACACTACATCCTGCAATCTCTTGTTTCCTTCTCTATGAACAGTATGCTTTGTCTGTAAAGCTTGCAAAGAACAATAGTTTTCACAGTATCCTAATACATGTGACAAAAATAAATCAAATCAAAATCAAAAACCCACAAAAAAGAGGAATAAGGTAATGACTAGATTATCGGTTTGAGTGAACACAGGGATTATCGGTTTGAGTGAACTTCTATAACAGGGTGACCAGAATTGCACACAGTATTCCAAGTGTGGCCTTACTAATGTCTGGTACAGCTTCAACAAGACATTCCAACTCCTATATTCAATGTTCTGACTGATGAAACAGCTGCAACATAATCTCACTGTTTTTAAACTCCATCCTTCTAGCAATAAAGGACAAAATTCCATTTGCCTTCTTTAATACCTGCTGCACCTGCAAACCAACTCCTTGAGGTTCCTGCACAAGGACACCCAGGTCCCTCTGCACAGCAGCAGGCTGCAATTTTTTATTATTTAAATGATAGTCCACTTTCTACCAAAATGGATGACCTCACCTTTACTAACATTGTACTCCATCTGCCAGACCCTCACCCATTCACTTAGATTATCTATATCCTTTTGCAGATTTTCAGCATCCTCTGCACACTTTGCTCTTCCACCCATCTTAGCGTCATCTGTGAATTTTGACCCATTACAGTTGATCCCCAACTCCAAATCATCAATGTAAATTGTAAACAATTGCGGTCCCAACACTGATCCCTGAGGCACACCACTAGTCACTGATCGCCAACCAGAAAAACACACATTTACCCCCACTCTTTGCTTTCTGTTAGTTAATCAATCCTCTATCCATGCTAATACATTAGCTGTAACACTGAGCACTTTAAACTTAAACTTAAATTGTGGAGGGTCAGGAATCCCACTGGAGGCTGATTTATGGGATGCAAATGAAAACCTGACTGGAGTCTTCCCCCCGTGTCTGATTCTCCATGATGGCAGTGGGAAACACACTGGTCCAGAACATGTCTGGACTAATATGGAATGCAAAGGTCAGGGCTTACATGAAGAAGGCCTGGGGCTGCCTCCAGAGTTTGAGATGGAGGCCTTGGACCCTGGAACACCATGGCAATGGGTGGGAGGAACATCTATCAGGTGAATCTTCCAGTTTCAGTGTCTTTGGGGAAGTCCATCTATTTTCTTCAGGGAGTCCATCTTCTTACATTAATGATGGACCAGTAACGTTGGTCGCCATTTCAATATGGCACCCAGGTATGGTGGCAGGTCGCACAAGCTTGCCCTGCCACAGAAGACAGCGCAAAATCCCCAGGGGATTGATGATATGGTATGGTCTCCTATTGGTCTCTGCTGTGAGAAATACTTCCCATCCTCGCCCCTGCCATGGAACTTAGTCCTGGATAAGAGAACTTTACCCCATATCCCTGTAATCTCCCCAGCCCCACAACATTCTGAGAGATCTGCGCTCCTCTAATGATTCTGACCTCTTGAGAATCTCCAATTTTAATCACTCCACAGGTACTTAGGCATTGAATGCAGGAGTACCCTCCCTCTACCTCTCTGCCTTGCCTCACTTTCCCCCTTCCAGACATTCCTCAAGTTCTGTATCTCTTTGACATAAGAACATAAGAACATAAGAAATAGGAGCAGGAGTAGGCCATCTAGCCCTTCGAGCCTGCCCCGCCATTCAATAAGATCATGGCTGATCTGTCGTGGCTCAGTTCCACTTTCCCGCCCTCTCCCCATAACCCTTAATCCCCTCTCTTATCAAGAACCCATCAACCCGCTTCTTAAAAATATTTAGCGAGGCAGCCTCCACCACTTCAACGGGCAGAGAATTCCAGAGATTCACCACCCTTTGAGTGAAGAAGTTCCTCCTCAACTCCGTTCTAAACCGCCCCCCCTTTATCTTGAGGCTGTGCCCCCTAGTCCTACTGTTTTTTTTGAGCGGGAAGAGTCTCTCCACCTCTATCCTATCCATCCCATTCATCATCTTATACGTCACAATGAGATCTCCCCTCATTCTTCCAAACTCTAACGAGTACAAGCCTAGTTTATTCAGCCTCTCCTCATAGCTCAATCCCCTCAACTCCGGTATCAGCCCAGTAAACCTCCTCTGCACTCCCTCCAGGACCAAGCTTTTAATCTCATCTGACTTAATGGCGGGAATTTTCCTGCCCCGCCCACCTTGGGAATCGGAGTGGGCGAGAGGCGGAGCATGGAAATGTCCATTGACCTTGATTGGGATTTCATGGCTTCAGGACAAACAAAATCCCACCCAATTTCTCTTTATGTGCATCAGTGCCGTATTTTGTTTTATAATGTGAAGCACCTTGGAATGTTTTACTATGTTTAACGTATCTTAAAAATAAAAGTTGTTGCTCTTGTTGTTGGTGATGATGTTCTGGGGTCATGCACTGCTCCCATTGCAGCATTCAACCTCAAAGTAAACTTGACAGATTCACTCAGGCAGCTGAGGAGAGGACCTGGTGAAAAACAGGTTCTCCCAGTTGTGGCTGGAGTAGACGCAACAATTCTGCAGTTCACTAACACATACAAAAAACACTTTCCTAAACTCAATTCAAGAATAGTTCTCCGTGTGAGCAATCATGGACTGTATCATCCTGTGATCTAAAATGCGAGGCCACCAACAGACAGACCTACCTGACCTCTCTGTTTGTTACCTTTGTCTGGCTAAGAGGTGAATAAAAGAACGGGAGTGCCCCACTCTTTATTGCAAACATTCCTGCAGTCTGCAGACTATAACCTATTTAAAGCATGTTTATATTTAATTAAATCTTCCTATGTTCACTGATGGTTAATCATCATGACACAAATACCTGGGAACATTAGAAATTTAAGAGCTGCTGTTGCTATCTGTACCTACTCTCAAATTTAAGATGGTAAAATGAACTATCATTACTCTGTGCAAATCTGTACCTAACTGAATAAGCCTTTTCAAGGAAAACTGGGAGGTCTCTTTTCAGGTGAGCTGCTTAGCGTTGTCGAATAATTTAGCTACATGTTAACAGACGTGCATATTTTACCCTCCGTATACAACACTCATTAATCTCTATTATGTGAAGCAGGGAAGTAGCAGTAACTAGTTGTAAGGAAGCTTTTCTGGCCTACAATTTGCTGCTAATACGGGGTGGCATGGTGGCATACTGGTTAGCACTACGGCCTCATAGCGCCAGGGACCCAGGTTCGATTCCCGGCTTGGGTGCCTACTTGTGTGGAGTCTGCTCATTCTCCCCGTGTCTGCATGGGTTTCCTCTGGGTGCTCCGATTTCCTCCCACAGACCAAAAGACATGCTGATTAGGTGCACTGGCCATGCTAAATTTTCCCTCAGTGTACCTGAACAGCCGACTTGAGGATTTTCACAATAATTTCATTGTAGGGTTAATATAAGCTTACTTGTGATACTACTAAATAAATAAATAAATGGTGGGGTGAGAGTCATGGGGCTTCAATATCTGATCACTGGTGTTGGGTGATGGGGGGAGACCAGCACAGCAGCCAACGATTGACTCGGAGGAGGGGGTGCGATATCTGTGGAGCGAGTGACAGGAGATCTCCCAAGAGATTGGAGCACTTGTGCAATGGCATCCCAAGCACTCAGCAGCTGGCTTCAGTGCTGAGCTTAGACTCCATCTCATACCCCTTCCCCCCTAATGCTAAATTGACCCTAATGTCGAGGGGCTGGTAGGGTGAATATGTGGGGTTACGGGGATAGGGACTGGGTGGGATTGTTGTTGGTGCAGGCTCAATGGGCCAAATGGCCTCCTACTATGCTGCATGAATTCGATGATTCTCTGAAATGGTAAAGTGAAGGCTGTCCCCCCATTTTCAGACTTTTTACCCCATTTTGAATGCAGGTGTGAGCATTGCTGAATCTCAGAGAAGGGGACAAGTGGTTGTTATCTTTTGACCATTTTAATTGGAGTTCTTGACAAAATACAGTAACCTATTGTCCTTAAGAACAAAGGGAATAGCTGCAGGAATAGACCCCACGGCCCATCGAGTCTGTTCCGCCATGCAATACCATCATGGCTGATCTGGGGTTTTAAGTCCATTTTCTCATTCTTCCATCAAATATAGAGCTGAATTCTCCAACCTTGCCCACAGCTGGGACTCTGCAGTCCTGCTGCAGTGAACAGAGATTTATTTGATTTATAAAGTTCATTTATTTATTAGTCACAAGTAAGGCCTACATTAACACTGCAATGAAGTTACTGTGAAATTCCCCTAGTCGCCACACTCCGGCTCCTGGTCGGGTCAATGCACCTAACCAGCACGGCTTTCAGACTGTGGGAGGAAACCAGAGCACCCAGAGGAAACCTATGGAGAACTTACAAACTCCACACAGACAGGGACCCGAGCCGGGAATCGAACCTGGGTCCCTAGCGCTGTGAGGCAGCAGTGCTAACCACTGTGCTACCGTGCCACCCCAATTGGTCAAATTCTCCATTTTCGCTGGCAGCAGCAGCGGGGTGTAAATGGCTGGAGAATTCCCACCATGGTCTGTATTTTAAAACCTTCAGGCTGAAGAAATCTTCTTCTAATGACAGTTTTTTTTTTAAACTATTTTCTGTTTATTTATGAAGTATAAACTAGCTTGAAGACTCAATTAAAATGGAGCATGTAAATAAACACAGTTGATGGAAAACATTTTGCAATAATAATGATTCGGGTTGTGATATAAGCTGTGAATGTGGCATTCTGTTATTGTCAGATCCAAGCACCACATATATATGGAGGCCATTTGGAATTTTTGCATCATCCATTCAGGAGAACATAACTTACAATTCCACCATTATCCCACTAGACCTTGAATGAAGATCACTTCCAGGGCTGATCACTCTTTTAAAGCAATGCTCCTGTGATGTGTCAACCCTACAACACTCTGAGCCTCTACCCCAATGGACCGAAACCAAAAGAGAAAAAGCTGGCAAATCTCAGCAGGTCTGGCAGCATCTGTAAGGAGAGAAAAGAGTTGATGTTTCAAGTCCACTTTCACAAAGGGTCATCTGGACTCGAGATTTTCCAGCGTTTTCTGTTTTGGTTTCAGATTCCAGCATCCGCAGTAATTTGCTTTTATTCCATGGGTCTAATGTCTAACCTAACCATTCAGTATACATTGTTATAAAATCCTTTCGCAGCTACGCCAGGGGGATTAGGAGAGTAAATATGTGGAGTTACAGGGATAAAATCTAAATGGTATTGTTGTCGGTGCAGACTCGATGGGCCAAATGGCCTCCTTCTACGCTGTAGATTCTATGATTCCATGATTCCTTTGAAGACCCAAGTGGTCCAGTTATTCCAGTCTCACCCCTCTTATCTCCGGCATTTGAGACCAGGGCTTAATTTGATGGCTCTTCCCACACTATTTGAGCGATTGGAATGTTTTCCTTGTAACTCGACAATCACAAAACTGGGTATAAGGTATGATTCCATCGGAATTAAATGCATTTCAAATTAGCCTTGTTATGTTGAGACTTTAGTTAGTGCTGCACCTAACTTGACTGAAGGTAGCAGGCATTGCGTGGAGGTAGTTGGTTGCAGATTTCCAGTAATCTTTCTGTTATGAGCCTAAAACCTTTCCATTTCTAATTAGGAAGGGTGCTTTAATTGAAGAGAGATCAAGAAAGAGTAGAAAAGGAGAAACTGTTCTTCCCATTTCCGGATGGATTGAGAATTAGAATGACACTGATGTAAGGTGACTTGGTGAAGGAAGTAATGACGACATGAGGAAAACCTTTCTTACTCGGTGAATGGTTGCAATCTGGAATAAGTTACCTGAGACCACAGTGGAGACAGATTCAATTGTGGTGTTGGAATTGTGGGAATTGGATAATTATCTGAATAAAATAAATGTTGTGGGGCTATGGGGAAAAGACAGAGGACCGAGACTAGGTGGGTGGCACATGCAGAGAACCAGCACAGAGAAGATTACCAAATGGCTTCCTTCTCCACTATAACCACTCTATGATGGTGGCACAGTCGATAGCGCTGCTGCCTCACAGTGCTAGGGACTGGGTTCAATTCCCGATTTGGGTCACTGTGTCTGTGGAGTCTGCGCATTCTCCTTGTCATAGAGTCATAGAGGTTTACAGCATGGAAACAGCTCCTTTGGCCCAACTTGTTCATGCTGCCCTTTTTTTTAAATGCCTAAGCTAGTCTTAATTGCCTGCTTTTGGCCAATATCCCCCTATACCCATCTTACCCATGTAAGTTCTAAACACCTTAAAAGACAAAATTGTACCCACCTCTACTCTGGCAGCTTGTTCCAGCCACTCACTACCCCCTGTGTGAAAAAACTGCCCCTCTGGGCCCTTTTGTATCTCTCCCCATTTCCCTCCCCGGGTTTAATTCCTGACTTGAGCCACAGTCTGTGTGGAACCTGCATGTTCTCCCCATGTCTGCTTGGGTTTCCTCCCACAGTTCAAAAGACATGCTGGTCAGATGCATTGGTCATGCTAAAGTCTCCCTCAATGTACCTGAACAGGTGCCAGAGTGTGGTGAGCAGGGGATTTTCACAGTAACTTCAATGTTAAAGTTAAAGTTTATTTATTAGTCACAAGTAAGGCTTTCATTAACACTGCAATGAAGTTACTGTGAAAATCCCCTAGTCTCCACACTCTAGCACCTGTGCAGGTACACTGAGGGAGACTTTAGCATGCTGGTTAGATGCAATGCAACCAGCATGTCTTTCAGACTATGGGAGGAAACCCACACAGACATGGGGAGAACGTGCAAACTCCACACAGACAGTAACCCAATTCGGAAATCGAACCCGAGTCCCTGGCACTGTGAGGCAGCTCCAATGCAATGCTAATGTAAGGCTACTTGTGATACTAATAAATAAACTTTAAATGTTTTACATATAGCCAATATAATTGCATACTTTAATTAACTTTCTTTCATTCCTTTCCGGTGGATAGTTTCCTTCTGCCCACCATGTTTTTGTTTGTACTTACGAAAATATTGCAGTTAATACCTTCCCTCCTTCGGTATATATAAGGACAGTTCTAAATCTCCGTCAGAGAACTTCTTAAAGAACTGTCTCGTATTTCAAGAGCTCCCATATTGTTGGTTGCACATCAGCAAGTTTCAGTTTATGGAGATTTTTATGAGCAGTGAACATTTGGCCGAAGTCTGTAAACCACATTAACACATTAACCCTCTTCCCTTACACAGAGACACTTTTCAACAGAAGCCATTCACTTCATTCAAATGGTATTTTCTTTTTTTTGATGGGGAGCTGGGCGGGGGGGGATGCACAAGGTTAAACATGGTGACATTGAAACATGAATCATGAGAACTAGCTTTAGCACTGAAGTTATAAAGTACAGATTAAATTGAGCTCAAAAGGCTGATTGACTTATTTTAATATCCAGAAAGCAAAACATTTTCTTAATTTTCAATGGATGAATCAGAGTTTTGGTCCACAGGATAAGTAAACACTAAACTAGAACCCTGTTAGACTTCAATTTAAAGGGAATGCTACTATATCTATTACCTGTTTATATGTGGTCTATACCTATACCTGTTTATATGTGGTCTACACCCATACCTGTTTATATGTGGTCTATATCTATACCTGTTATATGTGGTCTACACCCATACCTGTTTATATGTGGTCTATACCTATACCTGTTTATATGTGGTCCATACCTATACATGTTACATGTGGTCTACACCTATACCTGTTTATATGTGGTCTATACCTATACCTGTTTATATGTGGTCTATACCTATACCTGTTAATATGTGGTCTATACCTATACCTGTTTATATGTGGTCTCTTCCTATACCTGTTTATATGTGGTCTATACCTATACCTGTTTATATGTTGTCTATACCTATACCTGTTTATATGTGGTCTATACCTATACCTGTTTATATGTGGTTTACACCTATACCTGTTTATATGTGGTCTATACCTAAACCTTTTTATATATGGCCCTCTTTTATGAATTATCATGAATGAGGAAGGGGCTGATCTGGGCGGCACTGCGGTTAGCACTGATGCTTCACAGCGCCAGAGACCATGGTTCGATTCCTGGCTTGGGCCACTGTCTGTGTGGAGTTTGCACGTTCACCCTGTGTCTACGTGGGTTTCCTCCGGTTACTTTGGTTTCCCCCCACAGGCCGAAAGACGTGCTGGTTAGGTGGATTGACCATGCTAAATTCTCTCCAAGTGTACCCGAACAGATGATGGAGTGTGGCGACCAGAGGATTTTCACAGTAACTTTGTTGCAGTGTTGATGTAAGTCTATTTGTGATAAATAAAGTTTTAAGTTTAGTTTTATATTTTTAGATTTTTTTTGCTCCTTAGCTTTGCTTCAGGTCTAAACTTGGTTATACAGAGAGCAATGACCTTAAGGAGGCCTCTTGGAGTATAAATTCCCTGACTGAGGTAACGATTGCCTGCCCAATCAGGAACCTGTATATATACTGAGGAGAGTCAGGGCTACTGACACTCCACTTTCTGACTTTGTACCTGAAGTACTATTAGGAGTGGAGATAAGTTTGTAAATAAAGGGAATCTGGTGAAGGAATACCACCCTCTGAGGAGTTATTTTACACAGGTTCTGTAGGACCCTGTAGACATCAATCTCAGTTATGTAATGCCAGTTTTTTTGGCACAATGGGTATTGTTTCAGGTCCATAATGGCATCCTCACTGCGCATGCACATTTCTAGTGATGGTCACGTCAAATGCCATTTTGCTAAGCTTTTTAGCAAAAGAGCAGGGAGCCTGCAGGGGAAGTCTGTTCCAGCACCCCATTCTGCACTCTCAGTTCAGGATGAGGATAGCAATGCCACTGGGTGTAACCATGAACTTTTATACACCTGGTTCCTCCTCAGGCGGAAGCAGGCAATACTGAAGTTTTTTAAAGTTTAAAATTTAAAGTTTTTATTTAATAGTCACAAGTAGGGCTTACATTAACACTGCAATGTAGTTACTGTGAAATTTCCCCTTGTCGCCACACTCCGGCGCCTGTTCAGGTCAATGCACCTAACCCATGCGTGGGAGGAAACCGAAGCACCAGGAGGAAACCCATGCAGACACTGGGAGAACATGCAGGCTCCACACAGACAGTGATCCAAGCGGGAATTGAACCCAGGTTCTGGTACTGTGAGGCAGCAGTGCTAGCGACTGTGCCACCATGCTATCCATGTCAACAAATCAATACTACCAATATCTCCCAGTTTGGCATCTACAGTTACATAAGAGATGCTCACTGATATATGCAAATGAAGTGTTGACTACATTTTGTTCGTTCTTGCCAGAGGCCACTCGGCAGAGTGCTCATGTGTCTTTACAAAGATTGTAGACTTCTCCATTGCATGGGGTATAATTGATCACGCATATGTCACTTTGTAGGTGCAAATTCCCTCATTGCCCAGCTGGTGTATGGCCACACCACTTTCTCTACTTTCTCAAAAGGCTAAGGAAATTCGGCACATTGGCTACAATTCTCACCAATTTTTACAGATGCACCATAGAAAGTATCCTTTCTGGATGTATTACAGCTTGGTTTGGCTCCTGCTCTGATCAAGGCTACAAGAAACTACAAACGGTTGTGAATGTAGCCCAGTCCATCACACAAACCAGCCTCCCATCCACTGATTCTGTCTACACTTCCTGCTGCATTGGAAAAGCAGCCAGCAAAGTCAAAGACCTCACACACCCCAGACATACTCTCTTCCATCCTCTCTCATTGGGAAATGATACAGAAGTCTGAGATCATGTACCAACCGACTCAAAACCAGCGTCTTCCCTGCTACTATCAGACTTTCAAATGGATCTACCTTATATTAAGTTGAAAGCAAAAGAGGAAATGCTAAAAAATCTCACTAGGTCTGGTAGCATCTGTAAGGAGAGAAAAGAGCTGATGTTTTGAGTCCAGATGACACTTTTAGTTTCAGATTCCAGCATCTGCAGTAACTTGTTTTTATATATTGATCTTTCTGTACACCCTAGCTATAACTGTAACACTATATTCTGCACCCTCTACTTTCCCTCTCCCCTATGTACTCTATGCCTGTATAGCGCACAAGAAACAATACTTTTCACTGTATCCCAATACATGTGACAATAATAAATTAAATCAAATGCTATACCTCGTTCATCATGTAGGTCAATGTCAAATATTCTGGCACCAATCGTGATATCTTCGTTCTGCAGTATCCAGCAAGGCATTTCAGTGTCATGACAACCCATGGGGCGACCAGGGCTGTCCGTTGACCATCTTGCCCATGATCTTGCCATGTAAGCAATGCACACTTCATCAGTATGCATATGACAAGAACCTCACTGCCACGTAAAAGGTCATCAAATGGACCACCAGGGCACTTAAGCAACACTTCAGCTGCCTGGTCTGCTCTGGAGGAGCCCTGCAGTATTTGCTGGAGCATGACTTATGGTTTACCATGGTCTGCTGTATTCTATACCCCTGATCCTAGCTGATTTTACCAACATTCTACCTACGGAAACCTCTTCCGTCTCCTCAGATTATTCCTTGTTAGGAATCTCACCACCTTACGTCTTGTCTCAGTTGATGCGTCGTTCGTGGTTGCTCACAATTGCTCACCTTGCTTCAGGTAATTGAGTAACTTTTTCTTATCAGAATATTACTATTATACTGTAGACAACATGAGGGTGATTTATTTAATTGTTCCTTCATTAGAATTACTCCTTTTTCATCACACGTTTTGTAATTATTGCTGCATAATTTCAGATTACAAAACTGAACTGTTCAAAGCAAAACTACTTTGAATAATGATGACTGGAGCCTGTCTGGAGTCTAGGTTTGTTGACGGGCGCAGGGATGAGAGTGATTTCTGCTGTGAGGCGGGTAGCTGACAATGTGTGATATTGCTCTGTTCAGCTCACTAAATATACATCCACGAGGAGCTGGCTGATTCTCAGGGTGGGGCAAACTGGAATTTGCCATCCCCACTGTTATGGGATTGGATATCTGGACATCATATTTAAAGGACATCTGGACAGCCTGCACTGTCCCTTCCACTTCTGCCCAGTCACATGGGCAGCACGGTGGCACAGTAGTTAGCACCGCTGTCTCACAGTGCCAGACACCCAGGTTTGATTCCCTGCTTGGGGCACTGTCTGTGCGGAATCTGCACATTTTTCTCGTGTTTGTGTGGGTTTCCTCCCACAGCCCAAAAGACGTGCTGGTTAGGTGCATTGACCATGCTCCTGGACACTGGAGTTTGGCGACTAGGGGATTTTCACAGTAACTTCATTGCAATGTTGATGTAAGCCTACTTGTGACAATCATAAATAAAGTAAACTAAACTGCTCCACTCTGTCCCTCTGACATCCCTTCCTTGGGCTTCCTCTCTGCAATGTGCCTTGCCACCAGCCAGTCTCAAGCATAAGCTGGTATTTACAGCAACTTCCCTAAGAGGACTATGCAGCAGCAACTCACCGTTAATCATGGAATGAGTTAATCTTGCCATCTGCAACACTTAGGTGCAGTTGTAAAAGTGAACAATCTAATTTCTCCCTGGTGGGGAACTTATTTTCGAGGGGGTTGCGGGGAGCTTAATTCCAGTGAGGTAGCCTTTTAATGAGCTTGCAGGACATGTTTATGAATGCAAGCTGGCTTCTCGACATTGTTTGTTGGGATGCTGTACCTGCTTTTAACTCACCTTGAAAGCCCAGACAACTTAATCCTTACAGTTCACCCCATCGTCAGGAAACTGATTCTTGGCCTCATGTCAAATTAAATTCCCCTTCCCGTTAAGCTTTCAGCTGCTGGTAGGACTAGAAGATTTCACCCAATGAGCGGGATTTCACGGCCTCGCTCATTCCAAAACCATAAAATCCCGTCCAAGGTCAACGGACCTTCCCTATGCTCTGCTCCTCGCCGCTCCGATTCCGGTGGCGTGTGGGCCGGTAAAGTTCCAACCAATATCTTTCGGATACAGGGCTTCCCAAACCTTTCCGCATATGTCCCAATTTTAATGCTGGAAAATTGTACAACCCCAGTATGAGAGTAGTGGGTGTTGGGGGAGTTGTTGAGTGGTGGAGTTGGTGCGGGAGAAGGAGGCTAAACAAGTTAAAATAATTTTGTCCACAACCATTTTGAAGACTGACCAAGCCCACGAAGCTAGGAATCACGCGCATTGGTGTAAAGAAACCTCAATGCTGATTCTGGGAATGCTTGGCCAGAATCTTCACTTGACATTCACCATTGCTGCCTCAGAGCTTGTGACACCAAGTGATTGTTAACTAGCCAAGATTCACATTCTACATTAGCTACTTGGGCAGCATACAATAAGGCACCAAATTTAATGAATCATTGATGTTGCTGGGTCAAGTCAAAAATGAAATCAGATAACTTGGATTTGTTGCTGGCACCATATGAGTGAATTAACAGCTGTCTTTCTGAAGGAGTCTTGGAGAAGCTTGAAATCTTGATTTTACTGGCAGTCGGACATACCTGGTTTATTCTACATTTTACTAGGATGAGAATCTGAGCCTCTTTGTTTTTTTCTGCAGCCAGGAGTTCAGGGAAGAAAGACAGTCGTGTCTGGGCAGTATGACAGTGCAAGATATCCAACAGGATGAAATGTACATCGTTACATACATTGGTAATCCTTTGTGAATGTGCTACTGAAACAATATAAAAGTCTCTAATCCCGGTGTTATAAATGCTGCCTTTTGAAGAGTGGACAATGTGAGCAGTGTGAACCGTGGCTAATTTAGAAACCCAGCATGAAAGTCGCACAAAAATTTACCACTCAGGCATTGGTTTCAAAATGCTTTGATATCGGCTTATGTGTAGGTATGAATTCTTTCTGTTTTAAATCTGATATCCGTTCTCTGTGATTCGAAACAATAAAATGCTGCAATCTTTTCCTCAGCAAATTATTAGTGGGGATAACATGAGGCTGCTCTGTCTTTACAGTTCCACCTAACTCATGGTGGATGATCGTAAGGAGTGTGCTTTATGCCCATAATCCAGAGTGTAGGTGAAAGCAGTGTTAATTGCATTGAGTGGTTTCAGCATTTTTAAACAGAATGGGTGAGGATACTAGATTAGTGTGAATTGTGTTATGGTTATGGTACTGATGTGATTGGTCATCTACCTGTTTCAGACACATGTTCTTGGGACATGGGCATCACTGGCTGGCCAGCATTTATTGCCCATCCCTAGTTGCCTGAATGCAGTTGAGAGTCAACCACATTGCTATGGATCTGGAGTCATATGTAGGCCAGACCAGTTAAGGACGGCAGATTTCTTTCCCTAAAGGAGCAAGATGGGTTTTTCCCTGACAATCAACAATGGTTGCATGGTCATCAATAGTTTCTTAATTCCAGATTTTTTTGTATGGACTTCAAATTCCAACATGTGCCGGGTGGGATTCGAACTCAGGTCCCCCGCACATGAGCTGAGTTTCTGGATTAATAGTCTAGCGACTATACCGCTAGGCCATCACCTCCCTGAAGGACCTAAGTACAGATGTGTCGATTAGCTATTATAATCTGACCAGGCCCACAGAGGAATTTAAACAAATTCAGCAGCAGAGAGGTAAAAAGATTTGGACTAGTTAAGATTCAGGATAGACCAAGTATGTAATGTGAATGAGGCTTTGCTGTTCCAGAATTCTAATATAATATTCATTCTTTAGCTCCCTCATTAAAAGAGGAACATAGCAAATTTATTGTTAAATGTAATGCTACATCCTCACATGTTGCATTCATTAGGAACACAGAGAGTATTTATTAATAAGGAAAGATTCTACAGAGGCTGGCAACCCCCAGATGCCCTGGGCTGTCGAATGACTGCCCCAGTCTTTACATGCCTTCTCAATGTCTCCCGCTCAAGATAGAACTCCATCCGCTGGGGTGATTACCCACTTTTGGACCCAATTGGTCCCTCAAGCCAGGTGACCCTCTTCTGCTGTGTTGCCCTTAAAGGGACAATCACCGTATCAATGATGTTTTTGAGCTTATTTGCACCCTGTCAGTAGGAAACCTTATACAGCGGTTCCCTATACTCAGACATCCTGAGTGATGTTTGTGCAATTTCCCATCAGTCTGGTGATCTAAAACAGTACTAATTATGTGGTTATGGTATAATTTCCTACGTTATAACGGTGCTTATTTGGCTGCAAAGCACTTTGAGATGTTTAGTGGTCAGAAAAGGTGCATTATAAATGTGAGCCTTTCCTTTTTAATGGAAGATTAAATTATATTTGTTCATCGTGTAATAAAATCTCAAGTATAAATCACAAATGGAGTTTCTCCAATATAATTCTGAGAGTGGAATAATTTAACGTCCTGTTTCATGAATCATAGAAGTTGGGTCTTTGTTAAATGTGGCTTGAATTTGCTTATCATGAGGTTTCTGGGACCAAGACCAGCTGCAAGTTCCCTTCCAAGTCACACACCATCTTGACCTGAGACAAGAGTACATCACCATTCCTTCATTGTCATTGCATCAAAATCCTGGAACTACCCAGGGGCACCGTGGGTGTACATACATCACATAGACAGCAATGTTTCAAGAAGATGGCCAGCCACCAGCTTCTCAAGGCCGATTAGGGATGGGCAATAAATGCTGGCCCAACTGGTGATGCCTACATCCTGTGAATGGATTAAAAAACCAGAGCTCAAATTAATAGCATCAACACCTCACTACCAAACACATACTTCTCTTCACATTGTTTGATTTGATTTGATTTATTATTGTCACATGTATTGGCATACAGTGAAAGTATTGTTTCTTGCACGCTATACAGACGAAGCATACCGTACATAAAGAAGGATCTTTGGTCATGTACCAACCAACTCAAGAACAGCGTCTTCCCTGCTGTAATCAGACTTTTGAATGGGCCTACCTTGCATTAAATTAATCTTTCTCTACACCCTAGCTATGACTGTAACACTACATTCTGCACTCTCTCGTTTCCTTCTCCATGAACGGTATGTTTTGTCTGTATAGCGTGCAAGAAATAATACTTTCCACTGCATACTAATACTTGTGACAATAATAAAGCAAATCAAATAAAATCAGTTCAGGAAAGGAGCAGAATGTAGTGTTACAGTCATAACTGGAGTGAAGAGAAAGATCAAGTTAATATGAGGTAGGTCCACTCAAAAGTCTGACAGCATCAGGGAAGAAGCTGTTCTTGAGTCAGTTGATATGTGACCTCAGACTTTTGTGTCTTTCTCCCAGCAGAAGAAGGTGGAAGAGTGTAGGTACAGGGTGTGTAGGGTCATTGGTTATGCTGGCTGCTTTTCCGAGGCAGCAGGGAGTGTAGACAGAGTCAATGGATGGGCTTTGTTACTGAAGTTACAACTATTGATGATGGAAAACTTGAGGCACAAAATGGAGACCGGTGTTCTTTTTGACAGTGTTGCTGTTGTTTTAACGGGATGGCCAACCTCAATTGAAATGAAACTATCTGGGTAGAATTTCTGTGAACTAATCTAAGTTATCCATTTCATATCACTTTAGGCTTTGAGACCTAAATCACAGCTTATCCCTCATTGATACAAAACACTATCACCTTGAAATTACACTGGGTGACAGTTAAGGTGGGTAAGGGGAGTTTTACCCCATGACTGAGAGCCTCATTTTAGGAATGCCTGCTGTATTCAGCACCCATAAGGCACTTCAGTGAACTTTTCAATGGACAGCACTGGATCTCTCTCCTGGATCGAGGATCTTGAGGTGGAAATCCTGCCGGCTAGAGCTGATCGCCAATCAGAGGCCTTGCAGGCCATGCCAGCTGGACTGGTGGCAGTAATGGACGCACCAGAATCCCAGCATCAGCATTGGACCTAGGCCACAGATGAGCGAGGGCAGGATGGGGTTTATGGACAGGAGGAGTGGGAGGGAATGGAAACCAGGGCATGAGTTGGATCTAAGTGTGTCCTCCTCCCTGATGCTGCTTCCCTTTACTAGGCATGGTGTACTTTTGAACAAAGGGTTCTTAGGCTACTCATGTGGCAACTTCCTCTCTCACTGAATTCTAACAACAGTGGATGAAGCCCTTTAGTGGACGTTGGACCACAATTGGCAGTAGGGTGGGAAGGTCATCCTTGAGCATTCCTGCCCTGGATTTAGAATGATAGAATTCCAACAGAAGGAGGCCATTCTGCCCATCAAGCCTGCACCAACCACAATCCCATCCGTGTCCCATTCCCGTAACCCCACATATTTACCCTGTTAATCTCCTGACACTAGGGTCAATTTATCACAGCCAATCAACCTAACCTGCATATTTTTGGAGTGTGGGAAGAAACCGGAGCACCCAGAAGAAACCCACACAGACACAAAGAGAGTGTTCAAACTCCACACAGACAGTGACCTGAGGCCGGAATTGAACCCAGGTCCTTGGTGCTGTGAGGCAGCAGTGCTAACCACTGTGCCACCAAGCTGCCCCAACGAGGCAGAGGTGAGAAGATGATGGGGTCAGCCACCCACCTAACAAACTAAATGCCCTGTGCATCCAAAAGGGCATCAAATTCTGCCCACCGTATGATTCTATCAAATGTATGCTCACACATTCCTCTGAGATTCCTCTTTCAATCTTATTATCATAGAATCATAGAAACCACACAGTGCACAAAGAGGCTATTCGGCCTTTCGAGTCTGTACAAACAACAATCCCACCCAAATCCTTTCCCCGTCACCCCACATATTTACCCTGCTAATCCGTCTAATTTACTCACCCCAGGACACTAAGGGACAATTTAGCATGGCAATCAACCTTACCCGCACATCTTTGGAGTGTGGGAGGAAACTGGACCACTCAAAGGGAAGGCACACAGACACGGGAGAATGTGCAGACTCTGCACAGACAATGACCCAAGCCAGGAATCGAACTCAGGTCCCTGGAGCTGTAAGACAGCAGTGCTAACCACTGTGCCATCGTGCCGCCTGTATATGCGCATTAATCTGTTTAATTTAAATTAGCAGAGAGAGGAACTTCAGACAAATTATTGCAGCACTAAGATATTATTATCCAACTTTCTCATTTTAATTCCTGATGAAGGGTTTGTTTCTCCTTCGGTATTTACTGTCTGCTGAGTGTTTCCAGTACTTTCTGTTTGTATTTCAGATTCCCAGCATCTGCATTTTTTTTTTGCCTTCGAGCAACTCAAGATAAAAACCCTTCTTGATACGGGGGTCCCAGAAGAAATGCTGCTAATACGTCCACAGAAATCTGCTATCAGAAAGTTTCGGGAAGCATTTCCTTTAATAGTTATATCATGCGAAATAACTGATAGCAGTGCTTTGTGCCGAGATTAGTTAATACACGCAAAAAAAATTGGCTTTGTTACTGAATACCAGAAACGTGAACGAAACTCGTGTGATTGAAATGTAACGGTGTGATAAAAGCTCTGTTGTGACTCTGCTGCAATCTTCAGGCAGATGCTGATGTGACAATGGCGATCATTTCCATTCTAACTGGGGAAACCAAGATAAATTTTCAATAAACCCTGTGAGAGCCGCACCCCCCGTCCCCCCACCCTTCCTCCACAACCCTATAAATGGGCTTTTTTTCTAATCCTTCTCTTCCTCTCTTGGTCACATTGATTACCACCGGGCTTTGGTTCCACAAATAACAGACCAGTTCAGAAACCTCAAGCAAGTGATCACTTTTCACGTGCGAGACTGGAGAGCAAATGCCAACAGATCATTTAACCCAGAAAGGCTTTACGACCAGGACTGATCCTTCCTGCATCTGAAGTATCTCATGGCGTCTAAAACTCCCCCTGCTGCCCCCTAAACTGAAACAAACCATTTCAGCATGAGCTGGGAATGGTCTTTTGTTTCATATAGCTCATTTTTTTTAAGTTTATTTATTAGTGTGACAAGTTGGCTTACATTAACACTGCAATGAAGTTACTGTGAAAATCCTCTAGTCACCACACTCTGGTGCCCGTTCGGGTACACTGAGGGAGAATTTAGCACGGCAAATCCATCTAACCAGCATGTCTTTTGGAGGAAACCGGAGCACCCGGAGGAATCTCACTGACTCCTACGGGGCAGAAGGAGACCATTCGGCCCATCAAGTCTGCACTAACCCACAATCCCACCCAGGCGCTATCCCCCATAACCACACGGATTTACCCTAGCTAGTCCCCTGACACCAAGGAGCAATTTAGCACGGCCAATCAACCTAACCTACAGACCTTTGAAACCCATGCAGACACAGAGAGATTGTGCAAACTCCACACAGACAGTGACCTGAGGCCAGAATCGAACCCAGATCCCTGGCACTGTGGGGCAGCAGTGCTAATCACTATGCCACCAGGCCAAACATTGCTGTTACCACTTGTGCTAGCTACAAGCTGACTTTTGCATGTTGTTTGAGGTGGATTAATCTTTTGACCATTTCTCTCGATCTGGGTATAAGTGGGCAGCGTGCAGCGAGCTGGAGCTTTTAAACAGAACACCAAAGAACTCCCTCTTTTTAAATGAGTGCCAAGTAGTTCATCAAATACTGGCTGGGAAAGTAAATCCAGGTAGACCCATCAAGGACTAGCTATGCATCATTTTGTTTTTTTTTATGTGTTAACAGTGAGGGATAGGTCATGGGTAACTCTTACTTTGAAAATGGAAAGCTGTTTAATCATTTATTTCATGTAAAAGAAACCAGTTTTCTGGCTGACAATTGGCCATGCCTCATTACACTGCTATCAGTCCACATCTGGGAAGATGGCTCAGTTACACATGGGACATTCCTGAGATCGCAGGGTTGAGGAGCTGGATGGACATTGAAAACCGGGTGGCAAAATTTGAAGAAGGGCGTGTGAGTTCTCCTGGTGTGTCCTCCCCCAGACATTCATACTTCAACTAACATCCAAAACAGATGATATGGCCATTTCTTTCTAAGCTATTTACAGGACCCTGCAGTGTGCGGAGTGGCTGCTGCATTTCCTGCATTGAATCAGATAACACTTCAAAAGTACTGGCTGTAAAGCACTGAGGAATATTCTGAAATCATGAAAGATGCCGAATAAACACAAGCTTTCTCATTTTTTGAAAAATGAGTTGCTTTGAAGTAAATTTTATCAAGCTCTTGCATTCCCTGTGGCGACTTGTACTAAGAAGTTAAGCAACGCTCCATAAGATTTTTAAAATTACGCTTTCAAAATCAGTGTTCCTGCTGCCACTGGCCCGGCTTCAAGCGAAGCGAAGTTAGAACTGAAATGATCACGTTGCAAAGGCCTGATAAATAGGTTCAACTGAGTGGCATCGCGAACATTCTTTGAACTCAAATTGGATCTATTTAGAAAATCTCCATTCTGCCTCATAGAATCACAAGTAAGCACCTTTATTTTCGCTTTCGATAAATAAAAACAATGTAAAGGTACAGAACGTAGAAATAAAATTTATGTAGTGCCTTTCGAGAGCTCAGAAAGGGCTTGACAGACAATGAAGTACTTTTTGAAGTGTGGTAGCTGTTTGGGTGGAACGGTGGCACAGTGGTTAGCACTGCTGCCTCACAGTGCTAGGGACCCGGGTTCGATTCAAGGCTTGGGTGACTGGGTGTGCAGAGTTGCATGTTATCCTTGTGTGTCTGTCCTGTGCTGAGTTGCACGTTGTCCTTGTCTACGTGGGTTGTCTCTGAGTGCTCCGGCTTCCTCCCACAGTCTGAAAGACGTGTGGTTAGTTAGAGTGCATTGGCCATGCTAAATTCTCCTTCAGTGTACTGAACAGAAGTGTGGTGACTAGGGGATTTTCACAGTAATTTCATTGCAGTGTTAATGGAAGCCAACTCGTGACACTAATAAATAAACTTAAACAATGTAAGAAACACAGCAAGACATGGAGCAGCACCATGTCACAGTGGTTGAGGCAGTACGGTGACACAGTGGCTGGGGTGGCATGGTGGCACTGTGGTTAGCACTGCTGTCTCACAGACAGGGATCTGGATTCAATTCCGGCCTTGGGTGATTGTCAGTGAGGAGTTTGCACATTCTCCCCCTGTTTCCTTTGAGTGCTCTGGTTTCCTCCCATAGCCAAACATGTACAGGTTAGGTGGATTGGCCATGTCAAATTGGCCCTTAGTGACAAGGAGATTGGAGGGTAAATAGATGGGTTAGTGGGGATAGAGCCTGGGTTGATTGTTGTCAGTGCAGCTTCGATGGGCCGAATGGCCTTCTTCTGCACTATAGGGATCCTAAGACTCAAGATTCTATAATACCAAGCTGTATACTTACAGTATATCCTACACTTTCTCATAGTGGAGCTGACGAAAAGAATAGAATTAGATATAGCTATCCCAAGTTATTTCTTTCTTGTTTGTTTTTTTTCTCAGCAAAGGTTGCACCTTCTAGCTAAACCGATTTTTGGGTGCATGAACACAAAACATTGGAAAAAGAGTGACACATAACACTTGAGGTAACTATGAAAGTTACAGGTGTGCCCTGAGAGCTATAATTTTTTTTTGATTTGAGCTCTTGAAAAAATTTTTGCCTCGAGGTTACACATTGATGAATGATGGAGAAAACAACAAGGGCTTCAAGTCTGAAAGATTAATGTTCAAACCCTGGATTAGGACAGCCTGCTTCTCATTTTACACAGGCCTTTTCTGTGCTATCGTTTTGCTTTTGTTTTTTTATGTATAGAAGTGTTTGTCTTCGCAAGAGGGGTCTTTGAGAATGTACAATGAGGTAAACGCAATGTCCCCTTCACCTTCACTCTGTAATATTCAGTTACCGACTGAATTTAATCTTTTGCATTGAATCACGCTCCACCTCATCACGTCCTATTTACAAACATAACTTCCTGTGAATGATTGATCCTGGATACCACACAATGCAAGTTTCTTTCACGAACTAAGAGTTGACCCAGATTGTTTCGATGTTGTAACAAAATAATTTTCTGTTCTTTACAAGTATTTATTAGATCACACTTTAGGGATACCATGGAGCCAAGCCTAAAATTCAAACCTACTTGTGTTTTAGTATTTTGGTGTGAGCGCGCATAACCAAGCTCTGTTTCATAATTAACCAGATGAGATGCGTTCTTATAACCTCTGTTCTCCAAACTGAAGGTACGGAATCATTCTGGCACAGTTTGCCAGAGCAACTTATACAAGGTGGCTGAAATGGGGCGGCACAGTGGTTAGCACTGCTGCCTCGCTACGCCAGGGACCTCAGGTTCGATTCCCAGGTTGGGTCACTCTCTATATGGAGTTTGCATGTTCTCTCTCTCTGCGTGGGTTTCCTCCCACAATCTGAAAGACGTGCTGGTTAGGTGCATTGACCCGAACAGGCGCCGGACTGTGGTGACTAGGGGAATTTCACAGTAACTTCATTGCAGTGTTAATGTAAGCCTTACTTGTGACTAATAAATTAATAATAATAATCAGAATGAGCCCAGATGTTATCAGCCCAATGAGAGAAAACAGTCCGGTCTGGTATTCTTATTTCCGTTTTTACTGGTGTTCCATTCTAAGATACAAGACCAGTGTAGAATAATCTCATTTCCCTTTTTTCCCTTTCTGGGAGGTCATTCAACTACGAGAGGCATAACACTCATGTCTAATCATATAATCTCTACAGTACAGGAGAACATTTCGTCCATCGAATCTGCACTGTCTCTCTGACACATCATCTGACCCAGGCCCTATCCCTGTAACCCCACATATTTACACCACTAATCCTCCTCATCTATAAATCTCGGGTCATTAAGGGCCAACTTACTATAGCCAATCCATCCAAACCTGCACATCTTTGGATTGTGGGATGAAATTGGAGCACTCGAAGGAAACCCAAGCAGACACAGGAAGAATGTGCAAACTCCAAATAGACAGTGACCCAAAGCTGGAATGGGTCCTTGGAGCTGTGAATTAGCAGTGCTAACCACTGTGCCACCCTGTGTGTACCAGTCCATGAATCATCACCTGACATTCACATACGAATGGAGGGTGCATGTGGGACTACTGTTGACTTCCAAACTGCTGTTGTGGCTGGCCTCGATGGTTCTTGCGCAATTCCATTAAAACCTAATGAACAAGACTTTCTGAGGGAGCAATTCCCCGATGTTTGTACTGCTGATGTGCCTCGAGCTCAGTGTGCCCACATAATCTGAGCAATAAAGGGAAGTGCGTGCTGGACCTGGCGGAAATGATTAGCAGGAACCCAAAGAAAAACTCTGTGGCCAGTGATTGGAGCTTTGTGTTGGAGCCAAAAAGATCTTCCTTTGGTCAACATGTAAAGTTGATACAGTACATTAGTCTATTTGTAATTATTGACATTGGCTTGTTTCAGGAGAGGATGGACTATGCCTAGCATGATGTTATTTCTATATTGAACATTGCTCGCTGTGACTATAGAAGCTGATTGATGAGTGGCACTGCCTCCATAAGACCACAAACATGGAAGCAGAATTAGGCCACTCAGCCCATCGAGCCTGCTCCACCATTCAATCATGGCTGATCTTTTTTCTCATCCTCATTCTCCTGCCTTTTCTCCATAATCCCCGAACCCCTTATTAACCAAGAACCTATCTATCTCTGTCTTAAAGACACTCAATGACCTGGCCTCCACAGCCTTCTGTGGCAAAGAGTTCCACAGATTCACCACTCTCTGGCTGAAGAAATTCCTCCCCATCTCTGTTTTAAAGGGCCATCCCTTTAGTCTGTGGTTGTGCCCTCTGGTTCTAGCTTTTCCTACCAGCGGGAACATCCTCTCCACATCCACTCTATCCAGGCCTCGCAGTATCCTGTAAGTTTCAGTAAGATCCCACCTCATCCTTCTAAACTCCAGCGAGTACAGACCCAGTGTCCTCAACCATTCCTCATAGAGCAAGCTTCCTTCAGTTGCCTCAGATGAATAGTGTTGGCTTGAGGTCGATTGATGTTTTCTTCCTTCTGATGGACTTTCTTTCCACCATCTTGTTTTTTCTTTTGTTCTCTGTTTTTTCCACACCCTCCCGGGCAGCTTACCTCCAGTCATTAATGTCAGCAGTGATGACTTTCCATGCATTGACTCCGATCTGGTCAACTTGAAGTTTCAGCTGAAGCCATCCTCGTACTGCAGACGTGGGCAACCTATTGTTCCTGTACCCATACCAAACTTGCTGTAGAGCACGTCTTTGGGAATGCAGTTGTCATTCATTTGACTCACCTAAAGCAACCAGTGGAGTAATCACTGATTCAAGGGGGAAGACACACTGATGCACTTCCATATTCAGCATTCTCTGACAAGAGATGTCCAATATTCATCTGAGGCAGCAGAAGTGGAAGTTGTACATCCAATTCTCTTGGTTTGTGTAAGTTGTTTGTACTGTAAAGGAGGAACACAAGCCTGGTCCACACTGAACTTTGTATTGTTGGTGAGCTTGCTATTGATCAACACTCAACTTTGGCATGACAGCTGTGACCTTATGGCAAAACTGATGCTAATTTCAGCATCCAAGGAGAGATTGTCGGCTATGGTTGATCCACAGTATGTGAAGTTGTTAATGACTTCCAGAGAAAAGGTTTCTTTGTAAATTGAGCCTGTCCTTATGTCATTCTGGTGAAGACATTGGAAGAGCTGTAATGTTGTGTGATGGGCCAACAATATGAGTACAGCAAGCTGGCAAATATCACTCCGCGGTGCACAGACTTGTGAAATATAACTGATAATAGTATTATTGTGCAGCCCTAACTTGGCAAATTTCTTAAGGTGCATTACCTTCTTCCATTTTAGTTGTCAGATCCTGTGGGTAATGGACATTATGTTGCCATTAGCCGTTACCTCCTATTTGTGTGGAGTTTGCACGTTCTCCCCATGTTTCCTCGGGATGCTTTGGTTTCTTCCCACAGTCCAAAGATGTGCAGCTTAGGTTGATTGGCCATTATAATTTGACCCTAGTGTTAAGGAATTAGCAGGGTAAATATGTGGGGTTACGGGAATAGGGTCTGGGTGGGATTGTGGTCGTGCAGACCCGATGGGCTGAATGGTCTCCTTCTGCACTGTAGGGGTTCTATGATTCTATGAGAAGGTATTTTCACTGCCATTGATCAATAGTGGGTGTGGGACTCTGTATTCTTCCATCATTTGTCCCATAGATTCTGTTTCTGTGCCTTGTCTTTAATTTTTGTCCCATATTGAAAAAAATTGGCTTTCCTTTTAGGGCATTGCATCTTCCTTGTAACCAAATAATAATAATATCTGCTTAAATGCATCTTCTGCATGTACAATGAAGACCGCCAGTTCGTATACACTCAGTTCGTATACTCTGAAGCATAGGCCATTCATCTTTGTTGGGTGTCTGCTGAACAATGGTTCAGAGGTGAGGGGCAGAGATCACAGCATGAGCGCATGAACCACATGTTGTAGAGATGCACATCTGTAGAAAGTTAAAAGTGTTCCGCATAGATCCAGTGAGATAGCTTTTGCTGTTGCTACCTGCAGTTGTGGGCTGTCATTGGTCTGGGCAGTACTAGATTAATCTGATATTGTAAAGTTTAAAGTTTATTTATTAGTGTGACAAGTAGGCTTACATTAACACTGCAACGAAGTTACTGTGCAAATCCTCTAGTCGCCACACTCTGGCACCTGTTGGGTACACTGAGGGAGAACTTGGCACCTAAATGCACCTAACCAACATGCCTTTCAGAATGTGGGAAGAAACCGGAGCACCCAGAGGAAACCCACGCAGACACGGAGAGAACATGCAGTCTCCGCACAGTGACCCAAGCTGGGAATCGAACCCTGGTCCCTAGTGCTGTGAGGCAGCAGTGTTAGCCACTGTGCCACCGTGCTGCACTTGCCACTGTGCCACCCTTACTATTTTCTATTATTCCAACACTGCAGCCATTAATATTAATGCTATAAAAACAGCTGCTTAGTAAAGGCCCTCAGGTATATCTAAATTACACCTTCCTTCATGTATCCTGCAGCCTATTCTATAAAGGAGGAACTGGGAATTGAAAAGCAGCTTTTGTATCCTTGGGCTGTGTCAAGATCCTTCAAAGCTAATGAAATATTTTTTGAAGTAGTGTCACTGTTGTTATGTGTGAAGAGGACATTAAATAAGATCCTGAGGGGACTTGACAGAGCAGCTGCTGAAAGGATGTTTCTCCTTGTGGGAGAGACTAGACATGGGGACAGCAAATAAGTGGTGGGATTTGACAGCCTCGCTCGAGCGAGACTGGAAAATTCCAACCAAGGTCAACAGCCATTTCCGGTGTCCACCCCCACCTGCTCTGATTCCATGGTGTGCAGGGCAGTAAAATTCCAGCGAAGGAGTCTCCTATTTAAGTCAGAGATTAGGAGAAATTTTTCCCTCAGAGGAATGAAAGTCTTTGGAGCTTTGTTCCCCAGGGAGCATGGAGGCAGGGTCATTGAATATTTTTAAGGCAGAGGTAGGTAGATTCTTGTCTAACAAGGGAGTCAAAGGTTATTGGAGTAAGCAGAATCCAGAGTTGAGGCCACAATCAGACCAGCTATGATGGAGCAGGTTCATGGGGCTGAATGGCCTAATCTTGCTCCTAATTTGTGCGTTTGTATCTGAAATTGTATTTTTACTTGTCTGCATTCTTCTCAACTGGATTCTCAATGAATATATTCATAACAATGAATTTTTTAAAAACTTCCTACACGCAAAATGTGAAATTGCAACTGATCCAAATGTTTGGATCATTGCCAAGGTGTAATAGCTTTTCATCAGATTGGTTTCCTTTATTAGTCTAGTTTGATTTATTATTGTCACATGTATTAGCATACAGTGAAAAGTATTGTTTCTTGCACACTATACAGACATCGCAAAGCATATACAGAGAAGGAAAGGAGACAGCGCAGAGTGTAGTGTTACAGTCATAGCTAGGGTGTGGAGAAAGATCAACTTAATGCAAGGTAAGTCCATTCAAAAATTTGACAGCAGCAGGGAAGAAGCTGTTCTTGAGTCAGTTGGTATATGGCGTCAAACTTTTGTTTCTTTTTCCTGACAAAAGAAGGTAGAAGAGAGAATATACAGATGCGTGGGGTCCTCAATTATGTTGGCTGCTTTTCCAAGGCAGCGGGAAGTGTAGACAGAGTCAATGGATGGGAGGCTGGTTTGCATGATGGATTGGACTACATTCATGATCCTTTGTAATTTCTTGCAGTCTTGGATAGAGCAGGAGCTATACCAAGCTGTGATACAACCAGAAAGAATGCTTTCTATGGTGCATCTGTAAAAGTTGGTGAGAGTCGTAGCTGACATACCAAACTGCCTTAGTCATCTGAGAAAGTAGAAGCATTGGTGGACTTTCTTAACTATAGTGTCGGCATAGGCGGACTCAGATAGGTTGTTGGTAATCTGGACACCTAAAAACTTGAAGCTCTTGACCATTTCTACTTCATCTCCATTGATACAGGTAGGAGCATGTTCTCCACTACACTACTTGAAGTTGATGGTTATCGTCCTCATTTTGTTGACACTGAGGGAGAGATTACTGTTGTCACACCAGTTCACAAGATTCTCTATCTCTTTCCTGTACTCTGTCTTGTCATTATTTGCGATCTGACCCACTATGGTGGTGTCATCAGCAAACTTGAAAATCGAGTTGGAGGGGAATTTGGCCACACAGTCATAGGTGTGTAAGGAGTATCGTAGGGGGCTGACTAAAGTATATTGATGATGTGGAGATGCCGGCGTTGGACTAGGGTGGGCACATTAAGAAGTCTCACAACACCAGGTTATAGTCCAACAGGTTTATTTGGTGTCACGAGCTTTCAGAGCGCTGCTCCTTCATCAGATGAGTGGAGATTAGGTTCACAAATACGGCATATAAAGTATATTGAGTTAGTTCTGAGCAAAGTGCACCTAAGCAAAGTGCACCTAAGCATTTCTTAGCCAGTCAGTTTGAAAGCTATGGAATTATAGATCTCTGGGGTAAAGTGGTGAAATATTTGAGGAGTAAACAAGCAAAACTGTCAAGTGAAAGTAGAAAATGGTTCCATTCCTTATTTTGTGAAGCAAGTTCCTTCAGAATGAAAAGGCTAGGATTTAATGATGAATCTAAATCATTGATCAGTGAGACATTGACAGCAAGAATGTCATCTTTCACATCGATTATAGGAACTACCAATGTAAAGATTTTACAGCTCGTGATGAGAACTGTTGTAACACAGGAGAACTGTTAAAAGCCATGTGTAGGATTCCTGACGAAGGAAGCCATTATGTGAGGTTTGAGATCACGTAGTTATCAGCCAATTATATTCTTAATATTGATCACTGCGGGCAAAATTAACATAACTTATGGCCTGAATTTTTCACACATTAAGAATGGGCCTGGAAGCAAGTGCGAAACACGCTCCCGGCTGCAATCGGCCCCGAAGCGCCATTTCAAGCTGGCTGACCAACTAACATCATCCAGCATGAACCATGTTCTGTGAAAGGGTGAGCATTGTCAGGGAGGGAGGGAAGAGAGCAAGGGCAGGGAAAGTGAAGCATTCGGGCTGGCATGTTTAATGTGCTCTCTTATAGGAACAGCGACTCTGTCTCAGGGAACTACAAACCTGTAAAAAAAAAGCCAGTGGAAAAACAATGCAAAGGCAATTTAGGCAGAACATTCAAACACAAACCTCAGTCCCCAGGCAACTTTTAAAATGTCATTTCAGCCATTACGTCTGGGTTGAGGTTGAAGCTAAAATGTAGAGGCCCACTGCCTCGGCAAAGCAGCCACCATAATTAAGGAGCTCATGCACCCCGGACATTCTCTCTTCCACCTTCTTCCTTCGGGAAAAAGATACAAAAATCTGAGGTCACGTACCAATCGATTCAAGAACAGCTTCTCCCTGCTGCTGTCAGACTTCTGAATGGACTTATCTCGCATTAAGTTGATCTTTCTCTACATCCTAGCTATGACTGTAACACTACATTTTGCACTCTCTTGTTTCCTTCTCTATGAACAGTATGCTTTGTCTGTATAGCGCAAAAGAAACAATACTTTTCACTGTATGTTAATACAAGTGACGATAATAAATCAAATCAAATCAAATCAATTAATATGCCCGACAACCATAAAAGCAGACAGACCACCTAAAATTTAATTCCATTGTCTCTTAAAGGGCTAAATTGCCTGCTTGACTGTCAGTGAGCGCCTTTCCAACTCTCGCACGCACCCGGCCACTGAAATGTTGTTCGAGTGTGCAATCTTGTCAGGATGCATGCCCAACACCTTCTCACACAATTTCCCGCACGTCCAGTTTGGGCACATGACTGCCTGAGCAACGTAAGATTCTGGCCTATGAATGACGGTGAAATGTTAAGTGCTGACAGTATACCAATGCAGCAAATTAATATCCACTGGAATTCTCCGATGTCATACCGCTATCGGCAAGAACGAAGAATTTGACACTCTGTCAAACCTCCATTCACAGCGGCGGGACTGGAGAATCCCAGCTGCAGATGAGGTTGGAGAATCCCAGTCATAGTGTTTACATCTTAAATGGAATGTCCTGAGGGGAAAGAAGTAGGCGATACAACAAAAACACAAAGTAACTAAACAACTAAATATACATATGAATATAACTATAAGCTACTATATGGCATGGTACCTTAGTGCACTATTATACAATGCAGGAGGATCACATGAACTTGGCAATTCCTCTTTGATGGCAGCTCCAGATGCTGAAAGATGCCTTCATAAAAACAGGATGTGATTCATCGACTGACAGTTCCAATACACTACAGCGAAAAACCGCACTGACCTCCTCAGAAGACAAACACGGGACGTCTTCGTCATCCTTCGTCATCCAGTACTTCCCCAGAGCGGAGAAGCTACGACAGCTTCTCCGGAGCCTTCAACATGTCATTGATAAAGACGAACATCTCGCCAAGGCCATCCCCACACCCCCACTTCTTGCCTTCAAACAATCGCACAACCTCAAACAGACCACTGTCCACAGCAAACTACCCAGCCTTCAGGAGAACAGTGACCACAACACCACACAACCCTTCCACAGCAACCTCTGTAAGACTTGTCGGATCATCGACACGGGTGCCATTATCTCACTTGAGAACACCATCCACCAGGCACACGGTGCATACACTTTCAAATCGGCTAACATTGTCAACCTGATATATGGCAGGAAAAGATGTCCCGAGACATGGTACACTGGGGAGACCATGCAGGTGCTATGACAATGGATGAATTGACACCGCTCGACAATCACCAGGCAAGACTGTTCTCTTCCTGTTGGGGAACACTTCAGCGGTCACGGGCATTCAGCCTCTGATCTTCGGGTAAGCGTTCTCTAAGGCAGCCTTCACGACACATGACAATGCAGAGTCGCTGAGCAGAGACTGATACTCAAGCTCCGCACACATGAGAAC
Organism: Carcharhinus amblyrhynchos; assembly: GCF_965287045.1. NCBI lineage: Eukaryota > Metazoa > Chordata > Chondrichthyes > Carcharhiniformes > Carcharhinidae > Carcharhinus > Carcharhinus amblyrhynchos. Next base: position 14,983,511 of record NC_137339.1, read on the forward strand.
AGCCTCAACTGGGATCTTGGGTTCATGTTACACTATCTGTAACCCCCACGACTTGCCTGGGCTTGCAAAATCTCACTAACTGTCCGGGCTGGAGACAATACACACCTCTTTAACCTGTGCTTAACCAGCTCGCCACTCACATTGACTGTACCTTTAAGACTTGATTACCTGCAAAGACTCGCATTCCAACCATTATTTTGTAAATTGAGTTTGTGTTTTTATATGCCCTGTTTGTGAAGAGAATTCCCACTCACCTGATGAAAGGGCAGCACTCTGAAAGCTAATGGCTTGTGCTACCAAATAAACCTGCTGGACTTTAATTGGGTGTTGTGAGACTTCTTCCTGTATATATCAGTATTACAGTGTCGGTGGGATATGGTGAGGTGTGATAGAGAGAGTTATGGAGTATATCAGTGTCTGTCTTAAAATATTTTGTGGGAATTGAAAATAATAGATAACTGGGTGATGCAATATACCCTGCACTGTAACATTGGTATATCCTGCACTCTTTACTGAAATACTGATCTTACTCACATCTCTCACTATAACATTTATATGTATTATTAAGCTTTGTACACTGCAGCATGTCGGAACATGTGTCCTAGATATTACTTTTACAGCTGAGACATTTTATTATTAACAGGTATTAAATCATGAGGCCACATGTTAACAAATGTCTGAAATTGAAACAGGAAATCTAATGCTCATGTGGCACAGTGCACCGACCTGAATGTTCCTTTATTGTTTATTTGGTATTTAAATGGACTTTATGTTTGATTTCCCTCTAGCTTTGCTGACAGATCAGCATTTAAGGACTCCTAAAAGCAACAACTTTCAGAAGTGTGAAGCCACTTTCTAATGACCCAGAAGCCATTGTAGAAATCAGTTCCTTAGTGTAAATCAATTGATAATAATACAGCAGAATCATTCATTGTTCCAGGGAACTGTATGAGAAATAGAAACAATTCTCTGATGTTGCAGAGTTCCTATGGAACATTTTGTGCATTGCAATTAAGCCATACTACACTTTAAACTAAAGAGAAAATGCTGGAAAATCTCAGCAGGTCTGGCAGCATCTATAAGGAGAGAAAGCTGACGTTTTGAGTCTAGATGACCTTTGTACTCGCATCTGAACTTGAAACGTCAGCTCTTTTCTCTCCTTACAGATGCTGCCAGACCTGCTGAGATTTTGCAGCATTTTCTCTTTTGATTTCAGATTCCAGCATCTGCAGTAATTTGCTTTTATCCCATGTTACACTTTACATGGATGTCCCCGATATGAGAATGGCTGCTGACCTTCAAATTCTCCAAAGCTTTGAGGGGGACTTTTGGTTACTTCAACGAACGCAATAATGTTGATCAGAAAAAAAAAAGATTTGCAGCAAATATTGGAGCCCTGTCAAAATTTACCAGTTACCTCTCATGTTTTCATGCTAGAAGCACAGTTGGACGATGACCATTATAGACCCTGCATTTAAATTTCAATTGCTTTGATCAGTTACTTCTTACTCAAAGCCAGCACCTATGGTGCTTTGATGGCAGAAGTGAGCAATTCCTTCAAGTGAATAGAGCGTATCACAGACCAGCAGAAAAATGAGGAATTATGGAAGCAACATTGGATAGAACAAATTCCAAAGCAGAGGAAGAGGAACTCAAGACAGAACTGATTCAAGCCGGCGTATATTAACACTGCAATGAAGTCAGACCCGATTCAAGTAGGCTTACATTAACACTGCAATGAAGTTACTATGAAAATCCCCTTGTCGCCACACTCTGGCACCTGTTCGGGTACACTCAGGGAGAATTTAGCATGGCCAATCCACCTAACCAGCACATCTTCCGGACTGGGACCTAAACCGGAGCACCCGGAAGGAACCCACACAGTCACAGGGAGAAAGTGCAAACTCCAAACAAACAGTGACCTAAGCCGGGAATCGACCCCGATCCCTGGTACTGTGAGGCAGCAGTGCTAATCACTGTGCCACCATGCCTAGGCTGTTGTCATTTCTTGTGCAGCAAAGGTCCATTTCCTGATCCCATATGCTATTTTTAATTTTAGTGCCCCTGGTGGGCCTTCTGTGGAGCTTCTGGGTGACTGATGGAAGCATGGATACAATTGCTTCCTTGTCTCAGGGCTCATTGGGTGAAAAGTAGGATACTGTACTTACCCTGCCTGACTCTGCAGTCTTCTGATCAATTTTAAATCCTGGTCTGGCTCAGCCTTGTTCAACTCTGCAGCAAGGAAATTGAAATGTGGGAAATCTGTTGAAGGGTACAGTCTAAGCTCCAAATGCCCTGAACAATTCCACTGAAAAGGTAGACTTTATGCAGATAGATTAGGACAATACCCCAAAATATTCAATCCTGCAAGAGAGTGGGTTGCTAATTTGGTTTCATTGCACAATGGTAGTATTCTTACCTCTGCATCAAAAGGTAGTAGATCCAAATCCACTTCAAGACTTAAGCACACAATCTAGGTTCACTTTAATACAGTAGCAGTGCTATCATTTGGATGGTATATTAAAATCAGCTCTTGTCTCCCCTCAAAGGTGGATTAAATAGAGTGACACTCCTTGAACAAGAGCAGGAGAGTTATTTTTATTCATTCGTGGGACATGGGCACCGCTTGGTTGGCCAGCATTTATTGCCCATCCCTAGCTGCCCTTTGAGAAGGTGGTGGTGAGTTGCCTTCTTGAAACGCTGCAGTCCATTGTTGACCCACAATGCTGTTAGGGAGGGAATTCCAGGACATTGCCCCAGTGACTGCGAAGGAACGGCGATATATTTCCAAGTCAGGATGGTGGAGAAAATGCAGCAGTCAATGTGCACACAGCAAGCTTTCCCAAATAGCAATGAAGTAAACTGCCTGATTGTTTTAGTGATGTTGGTTAAGGGACAACTGTTGGGCACTATGCCATGAGAAACATTTGCGACACTCAAGTGCCAGACAATGACAATCACTAATAAGAGACAAACCAACCACTTGGTGGAGAACTTGCAGGTGGTGGTGTTCCCAAGTATCTGCTGCCCTAGTCCTTCTAGATGGATGTGGTCCTGGGTTTGGAGGGTGCTGCCTAAGGAACTTTGATGAATTGCTGCAGTGCATCTTGTAGATAGTACACATTGCTGCCACTGAGTGTCGGTGATGGAGGGAGTGGATGTTTGTGGATATGGTGCCAACCAAGTGGGCTGCTTTGTCCTGAATGGTGTCAAGGTGTGGGCAGAACAGTGGATAGCACTGCTGCCTCACAGGACCAGGGACTTGGGTTTGATTCTTGGCTTGGGTGACTGTCTGTGTGGAGTTTGCACATTCCCGTGTCTGCGAGGATTTCCTCTGAGTGCCCCCGTTTTCTCCCACAGTCCGAAAAATGTGCAGGTTAGGTGGATTGGTCATACTAAATTATTTTTCAGTGTACCCAATCAAGTGCCAGAATGTGGCAACCAGGGGATTTTCACAGTAACATCATTGCAGTGTTAACATAAGCCTATTTGTGACACTAATAAACTTTAAAGCTTCTTGAGTGTTGTTGGAGCTGCACCCTTCCAGATAAGTGGAGATTATTCCATCACATAGCTGTCTTGTGCCTTGTAGGTGGTGGAAGATTCTGGGGAGTCAGGGAGTGAGTTACTTGCCGCACTATTCCTAGCCTCTGAACTGCTCTTGTAATCACTGTGTGTATGTGGTGAATCCAGTTTAGTTTCTGTCAATGGTAACCACAAGGATGTTGACAGTGGGTGATTCAGTAATGGTAACACCATTGAATATCAAGGGGCAGTGGTTGGTTTGTCTCTTATTAGTGATTGTCATTGTCTGGCACTTGAGTGTTGCTAATGTTTCTCCTGGCATGGTGCCCAACAGTTGTCCCTTAACCAACATCACTAAAACAATCAGGCAGTTTACTTCGCTGCTATTTGGGAAAGCCTGCTGTGTGCACATTGACTGCTGCATTTTCTACATTACAACAGTTGTTAAACTTCAGAAAAGCACTTAATAAACTCTAAAGACCTTTGGAAATCCTGGATACACGTTCTTTCCTCTTACATTTTGCATAGATATCACTGGAAGGAAATGCCATACTGTGCACAGCCAAGTGAAAGGGTGAATATGTTTTGTCCTGATATTATATTTTGAATAAAAGGTCAGGTAGAATTGTGTAAAAATACAATTGCTCTTTCTCATTGCAAGGGCCTGTTGATGATATTCATGAATCTGTGGTTTAAAACAATCACAGTTGGGTTATTTTTGGGTTATTCAAGGCTGTGGATGCTGGGATCAATTGAAAATTTCAAGATTGGGATCAAATGCATCAAGGCATGTTGTTCTTTCCAGAAGGATAGGGTGTTTCAGTTAAGCCGGATAGCGTGATCAGTGCAGGCTTGGAGGGCCGAAGGGCCTGTTCCTATGCTGTCATTTTCTCTGTTCTTAGTTCAAGGGCAGCTATATGGGACTAAGGTATATATTAAGATGATGATCTGACAGAATGGTGGAACAGGCTTGGAAAAAGAAATGACCTATTCCTGTAACATGTCCCAATGCCAGTTAGAATGACTGTAATTCTCCATCCTTGTTCACTGGGATTTTCCAGTGCCATTGAAAGTGAATGGAGTTTTGACTGGAACTACCAAACTTTCCATTCTCACTCTTAGTGGGTCCCACCACAGACGAAACAAGGGGATCCTGTTCAACATGTATTGAAATATATTTGAGTCCAGGCCAATACGCCAACCCAGTGACTGTGTTAAAGACATACATCGGCTGAACTGTTGTCCAAAATTCTGGAATAAAATCAATGCCGCAACTGTTCACATTTAAAAAAAACTATTATGTTAATCGTGGTAGAATAATGAGGATGTAGTCACTTTCCTCTTGCAAATTAGTGACCATTGCTGAAAACTGTTTCAGCTAAGTGGATTGGTGTATATAGCAGGTGCAAGTGTGAACAAAACTACGGATGTTACATTTAAAGTTTAAGTGTTGACATATTGATCTACAGATAATTGGTTAATTAAATAATAGTTTCAAAATACTGTGGCTGTGCAGGTATTATTGTGATGTCTACCACTTGACAGGTGAGCTGCTGTATATCATACCAGATGTGGGTTTGTGCTCTGCTGGGCTAAGGCTGAGACAGGAGGATGTTTAAATAATACCCTCTTCATTTTGGCTTTTTATTTCAGGCTACTTGGGTTGATTTTGACTTTGTGCGACAGGAATCAATGACTCATTGAAGTCTTCTATCTGGGAAAGAACTAACAAAAGGTTCATCAAATATATTTTCCCACAAATGTTTCATCCTTGTTTCTTGGATGTTCGACTCAGACTGGACTATCATGTTAAAGAACCATTTTTCTAGTGAGAACACAGGCAGCTTGCTTTATTGTGAAAGGCCTAGAAGTTGTGCCTAATCTACTCTTCGCCCAGTAATCACACCATATAATTTCCATGCTGGATTACTAATTGCAGTTAAGAGCAGAAACTGATTTCACACCCAAGAACACTGAGGATAATTGTAGCTCCCGGCTCCTTCTCAGCTGAGACAGGTAGATGTACATCTTGCTCATGCAAAGAAGGCTTATGCCTAGGTGCTGAGGGAGGAAGCCTGGGGGTGTGCTAGAATTTGTGGAGACACCCAGGAGCATGTACGACTATTACAAGACATGTGCAAGGAGTGCCAGACAAGAATAAGAAGCAATTCAGGGGAAAGTGAAAGTTTCAAAGCCAAAGTTGGATTACACCAAACCTCTTTCTGCTCCTGGTTTTCAAGACTGTTCTAACAAAGCAAGTAAGACGGGAGGTACCATGGTCAATGATTACAGGTGGCATTCAGCCATGTGGTGGAGATAGTGTGAACATGAGTGAGTATCTGGAAAAGCACTAGCTGGAAGATAAGGATACGATGATCAGTAGATTAAAGACCCAATTTATGGACTGTCAGTTTGAGCCTAGGGAACTGCATCCAAATGAAGTGGTAAAGAATCTGGCTGAAGACTTGGAGAAAGTGAATGGATTCAAACATTAGTCCTTGAGGAGAGATGGTGATGTAATGATAATGTCACTGGACTAGTGATTCAGAGAACCCATCTCATGTTCTGGGGATATGGGTTCAAATCCCACCATGGCAGCTGGTGTAATTTGAATTTATTTAACACATCTGGAATTGAAAACTAGTCTCAGTGACCATCAAGCTACCATTGATTGTTGCGGAAACCCATCTGCCATCCTTGCTTGGTCTGGCCGACATGTGACTCCAGACCCACAGCAACTGTCCCTCTGAAATGGCCTAGCAAGCCATTCAGTTCAAGGGCAATTAGGGATGGGCAATAAATGCTGGCCTTGTCAGTGATGCCCACATCCTATGAAAGAATGTAAAGAAAGTTCCAGTTGGAATAACGGGAAGATATGCAGCAGAGTATTACAGAAACATAGAAACTACAGGGCATGAGGTGGTCATTTAGCCCTTTAAGCTTGCTCTGCCATTCAATATGATCATGGCTGAGCCTCTATCTCAGTGCCATATTCTCGCTTTCTCCCTTTATCCCTGTAATCATTAAAATCTGTCTTGGTAATGCATTGTTGGAACTAAAAAGAAGAATCTACAAGACAGTTGTGAGGCCTACCTTGTTGTATTGTGCAGAAACTTGGGCAACAGCAAGAAGGGAATAATAACAACTGGATACCAATGACATGCAGATGTCGATATGGATGTGCAGAGTAATGAGAAAGGGCAAAATCAGGTAACTGGGGGTCAGTGAAGATTATAGGAGCCTGAAAGAAAGTAGCTGAGAAGAGATTGAAGTGGTACGGCTAAGTTTTGTGGAGAGAGAGGGGGAATGTGGTGAGGTGAGTGATGAAGGTATGATTACAAGGAAGTAGAGAAGGGTCTGAGACCAGATGAAAAGATGCTGTAGCGAGAGGCTTAAGTGCAGTGGGATTGGAAGAGGAATGGGTAGCTGGCAGGGGGAGATGGGGAAGAATGATTGCATTGCTGCAATCCCAAGTAAAGTGGGAGAAGGAATAAGAAGAGTATTGTATAAGCTATCCATTATATGCCTATCGGATTTTTTTTATTCATTTGTGAGACATGAGTGACACAGCTGGCCAGCATTCATTGCCCAACCCTTGAGAAGGTGGTGGTGAGTTGCCTTCTTGAATTGGTGCAGTTCATGTGCTGTGGGTTGACCCACAATGCCGTTAGGGTTCATTTCTTTGTTAAGACTTTGTAGCGACTGATACAACTGAGTGGCTTACAGGGCCATATCAGAGGGCAGTTGCGAATCAACCACATTGCTGTGGCATTGGAGTCACATGTAGGCCAGACCAGGTAAGGACGGTAGATTTCCTTCCCTAAAGGACATTAATGAACCAGATGGATTTTTCTGACAATCAACAATGGTTTCACGGTCATCAGTAGGCTCTTAATTCCAGATTTTTTTTTATTGAATTCAAATTCCAACACCTGCTGTGGTAGGTTCGAACCCAGGTCCCCAGAACATTATTTGGGTTTTTGGATTAATAGTTGAGCAATAACACCACTAGGCCATCGCCTCCCCAGTATCCAGTTCTATTGATGCCAATGGAATTGAATATTGAATAGGATGTATTAACGAGAGGCTAATGCTGTCTTGCACTAATTTCCAAAGTGAAATTCTACCTCCAGGATTAAAAAAAAGTGGAACCTTCAGGTCTGCAATGTTTTGTGCTACACCAGTAAGAAGTTTTGTTGTAGCGTCTGCAATGGTCTCCCCAATGCACCATACCCCAGGACTGGTATAAGTGGTGTTACATCAGTGAGTGCCTTTAACCAGTCTGGCTCCAGGGAAACTTGGTCCAACATCTTTCATGATTGACAATACCCCAGTGGGTGGCACGGTAACATGGTGGTTAGCGTTGTTGCTTCACAGCTCCAGGGATCTGGGTTCGATTCCTGGCTTGGGTCACTGTCTGTGTGGAGTTTGCACATTCTCCTCGTGTCTGCGTGGATTTCCTCGGGTGCTCTGGTCTCCTTCCACAGTCCAAAGATGTATGGGTTAGGTTGATGGGCGATCTTAACATAGCCACTTAGTGTTGTGAGATTCGTAGGTTAGAGGGATTAGCAGATAAATATGGAGAGATATGGGGGTAGGGCCTGGGTGGGATTGTGGTCGGTGCAGACTTGATGGGCTGAATGGCCTCCTTTGCCTATGATTTCTATGACCCTGTTAAAAGGAAATCCAGACACTTATGTTATTTTAAGCTTTATGACTGCTATCTCTTTGGCCAAAAGCTTCGTCTGCCCAAAGAACATTGAATTCAACAAGCTTACTTCCACACCAAAATCTCCACATTGGGGCTAGTGTCTGTTTATCTCATAAATTGTTTCCGCAGAGGAGTTCAAACAAAAGCCGACAGTTACCACAAAATAAGTTGCTGTACTTCGATTTGACTCGTAGCTGCAGCCAACATGAAAGCCAAAGAGAACCAGACAGATCGGACGTTAATTAATATCATTGTCTGCCTGCGAACGTGAACCAGACAAAACATAGCTTGTGGCTGGCTAAGTATGATCCCACTCAGTTTATGATAAAAGCAGACTAAAATCAGCATAGAAGACATTAAGCAGATCTCTCATACTTGTTAATAAAATGTTTCCCCTGCAACTCAAACACTTATCATTTGCCAATAGCTACCTTTATGTGTGAATATTGGCACCATGAGGATTCTGCGAAGAAAATTATTGGTTTCACTTGCGCTTGCCAAGCTGTTGCTGCTGAGTTAGTAAGTGGCTGAATTTGCCCCTCCCTATCTGGATCAGACAAATGCAGAAGAATTACAAAGGAAAAAAACCAGAGAGATACCGCCACTGAAAATAAAAACAATTTGGGGGAGACTTTCTTTTAATTTGATGATGGAAAATCTGTAGTTTAAAAGATACAAAATATAGATTCAACTTTCAAACAACTTAGAATTTGCAGATACAGCAACAAAAATGTCTCACCAAATCTCACGAAGGGCATACCATCATCACTTCACATGTTGTTGTGATTCCGCTGCCAAGTCCCTAATAGTTACTGAAAAGAATTTCTCAAGTTGGTGCAACATGGACATTTAAGGCAAAGATTGTGCTTGTCTTATACTGCCAGCATTTCCTTTCATGGCTGCCAAAGATTTTCATACCTCCCCTATTTCCACATGGGACTTTCCTTATTCCTCTTTTTATTTCAGCACAGATGCAGTGAGATTATCTGCGTACTCAGAGGAAACGACAAGTTGTTCAAACCAGGATAGCCTGTCAATTTACGAGGAGATGCTGAGCTTTATTCGGCCATTTAGTTTGTACGCTCCAAATGTCAGTCAAGTTTAGCTCCAACCCGAAGCTACTGTTATACTTCTGCCTGAATTAGGATCATATCTAGCCTTGCACTAAGCAGTGAATGGTATACCCCCTGGAAGAAAGGATCTCGCTCCACCTCCCCCCCAAAAATAATTTGAGCTTCAGATTTGGATTAACGAGACATTAAGTTAATATTGGAACAAACTGGAAACCGTTATACATCTGTGCTAGACTCAAATCTACCCAGCGGGAAATTGATGAGATTACACTAACTGCTTGTTTTACATCTGATTTTGTCATCCAGTGACGAGAGGGTGTTAAATAATTGGTCTATCCACTCTGGTCAGTTTCCCGGGCTAGGTTAAAATAACTCTCTTAGTGTTAATCAGAGAATGGTTACAGCACGTAAGAAGGCTATTTGTTCCCTCAGGTCTATGCTGACTCTCTGCGAGAGCAATTCACTTAGACCCACTCTCACGTTTTCCCCGTAGCCCTGCAAATCTTTTGACTTCACAGATAATTACTCAATTAACTTTTGAAAGCCACAATTAAATCTATCACCACTGCACTCTCAGGCAGCTAGGACATTCCAGATCCTAACCAAACCATATTTTCCCTCATGTTGCCTCCAGTCTTTTTGCCGATTATTTTAGATAGGTGTCCTCTGTTTCTCGATCCTACCACCAAACAGAACAGCTTCTCCCTATCTGTTTTGAACACCTCTATCAAATTTCCTTTCAGTCTTCTCTTCCCAAAGGAGAACAGTGCCAGCCTCGTCAATCTATCTGTGTAACTGGAATCTCTCATCTCTGAAAACGTTTTTGGAAATCTTGTCAGAATCTTCTCTAACACTTTCACTGCTTTCCAACAGCATGGTGCCTAGAACTCTTGTTAAGGCCAAACCAAAGTTTTATGAAAGATCGCCATAACTTCCTTGCTTTTGTATTCCTCGCCTCCATTGATAAATCCAGGATCCCACATGCCTTATTAACATCTTTCTCAACCCTCCTTGCAATTTCCAACCATTTGTGCACATAGCATTGAATCATAGAATCCTTACAGTGATGAAGAAGGCCACTTGGCCCTTCGATTCTGTACCAATTCTCTGATAGAGTACCTTACCCAGGCCCCTGCCCTGGCCTTGTAATCCTGCACATTTACCATGGCTAATCCATCTAACCAACGCATCCTGTGACACTAAGGGGCAATTTAGCACAGCCAATCCACCTAACCTGCATATCTTTGGACTGTGGGAGGAAACCCATACAGACACAGGACAATGTGCAAACTCAACGCAGTCACCTGAGGCCGAATTGAGTTTAAAGTTTTTTTAATATAATTTTTATTTATTTATTAGTCACAAGTAAGGCTTACATTAATACTGCAATGAAGCTACTGTGAAATTCCCCTAGTTGCCACACTCCGGCACCCATTCGAGTCAATGCATCTAACCAGCACGTCATTCAGTGTGTGGGAGGAAACCAGAGCATCCGGAGGAAACCTACGCAGACAGGGAGAGAACGTGCAAACTCCACACAGACAGTGACCCAACCCGGGAATCGAACCCGGATTTCTGGTGCTATGAGGCCCCAGGTCCCTCTGCCCCTGTATCTCTGTTAGAATTGTACCCTTTATTTAATTTTGCCTACACTTTATCACATATATGTATTACTTCAAACTTCATTGCATTGAATTTCATCTGCCACGTGTGCCCCCATCAGACCAGACTGTCTTACATCCTCTTGAAGTCTATCACTATCCTGTCACAGTTCACAATACTTCCAGGATTCGTGACACCTTCAAATCCTGACATTGCGCCTTCTACACCGAGGGCCACACGTTAATATAGATCAGCGATAAAAGCAAATTTCTGCGGATGCTGGAATCTGAAACCAAAAGAGAAAAAGCTGGAAAATCTCAGCAGGCCTGGCAGCATCTGTAAGGAGAGAAAAGAGCTGACGTTTCGAGTCTGGATGACCCTTTGTCAAAGCCAAAAGGCACAGAAAGTGGGAGATATTTATATTGTGGGGTGAGGGAATGAAAGATGAGTCATTGCGACAGAAACAAGGGGAAAGGCTGCTAATGGCAGCCCATTGAGAGAATAAAGCAGGCTTGAGGGGCTAGATGGCCTGCTCCTGCTCCCATTTCTTACGTTCTTATGTTCTAAAGAGTTTGAATGGCCGAATGGCAGAGAAGCTGAAATTAGAGGGTAAGCTGTGACAGATGAAGATGTGGGGGGGAAGATGGGTGGGAGAGAGGTAAAATTGAGAAAAGGGGGAAAAGAGGAAGCAAAGGGAGAGAAAAGGGGGGGATAAAATTGGGGGAAAGAGCGGGGGTGGGAAAAAAAAGAAAATCAGTGTTCCTAAACCCACACCTGGGGGACTCCACTATACGCTGTCCTCCAGTCTGAAAAACAACCATTGCTCTCTTTTTTCTGTCACTCAGCCAACTTCATTTCCACATTGCTACTGGCCCTCTTGTTACATGGTTTTCAAGTTTGTTGAAAAGCCTTTTGTGCGGTGTTTTATCAAATTTTCTTTGGAAGTTCATGTACCGCACAATAACAACATTACCCTCATCAATCTTTTCTGTTACCTCATCACAATAGTCAATCAAATTAGTTAAGCACAATTCTCCTTTAACAAATACGGTTTGGCTTTCCTTAATTAATCCATATCTTTCCAAGGGCCATTAAAAATACCCTGGTTTATCGCCTCCAAAAGCTTTCCCGCCACAGAGATTAAAGTATATTGTAAGAAGTCTTATCAAAAATAGAAGTTCAAATGAGAGGTAATCAAACAGCGAGTTAGATATTGTTTTTACAATATGGAGGATGGCAAATCTCTTTGCAATTTACCATCTGAAATAAGAAATGTGTTCCCTTTGCACTGAGTCACACAGCTCGCTGTGGTTTACAAAGATGACAGCTGAAAGGAAACCAATTCTATGGAACCGACACAGAAGTTGTTCAGATATATCAACAAGCAATATCACAAAAGCATAACCCTGGAGTCATGTCCCGATACTTCCCTGGAATGTGCAAAAAGCCAAGTGATGTGAGAACCCCCCCTGCCTCGCTCCCTTGGGGAGATTGTCTAACACTGTTTGGACCTGACACCATGTGGAGTGCAATGTCAGTGCAGTTCTGAAGTTATGCTTAAATAGCACTTCGGTGCTTAACTTTATAAATGTATAGTCGAAGTTTTAAGGGAGTGGAGGTGCCCACCTTCTCTGAAAGCATTAAAACTTTGCAGTGTTTTGTATATATGCTTAAATACATATGAGCAGAAAATGCCCATGGCATAAATGCAAGAACATAGAATTATCATCAAATTCCTACAGTGCAGAAAGAAACTATTCAACCTATCAAGTCTGCACCAGCTACAATCCAGCCCAAGCCCTATTCCCATTTATTTACCCCACTAATCCCCCCGACACTAAGGGTTGATTTAACATAGGCAATCAACCTAACCTGCACATCTTTAGACTGTGGGAAGAAACCAGTGCACCCAGTGAAAACTCATGCAGACAAGGGGAGAATGTACAAACTCCACAAACTGACCCAAGCTGGAATTGAACTCAGGTCCCTAGCACTGTGAGGCTGCAGTGCTAACCACTGTGCCAACATACCACCCCTAACATTACACACCTCCTCTCACATCCTCAACTCCCAAAGCACTTAACCCTGGTTGTCACCATGATATACTGTCCAATGCTGGATTTCAGACCAGTTGTACCAAAGAAAAACATCCTAAATAAACCAATATTTTAACAGTGTTCCTGCAGAGCTGTCTCTTTCCAGAGGAGCAGTCAACTCCAATAAGAGATTTCCATATTGTACATTGATTTGAATTTTAATTTGGTTTGACATGTAAACGGCCACATGTGGAGTACAATTCTGGCTGCTCTGCTATAGGAAGGATTGAATTATAAGGAGAGGTTGCATAGGCTGGGACATTTTTCCCTGGAACGTGGGAGGATGAGGGATGACCTTATAGAGGTCTATAAAATCATGAGGAGCATAGTTAAGATGAATAGCCAAGGTCTTTTCCCCAGGGTAGGGGAATCCAAAACTAGAGGGCATAGGTTTAAGGTGAGAGAGGAAAGATTGAGACCTGAGGGGTAACTTTTTTACACAGAGGGTGATGTGTATATGGAATGAGCTGCCAGAGGAGGTGGTAGAGGCGGGTACAATTACAACATTTAAAATACATTTGGACAGGTACGTGGATAGGAGCGGTTTAGAGGGATATGGCCCAAATTCAGGCAAATGGGACTAGTTCAGTTTAGGAAACCAGGTTGTCATGGATGAGTTGGGCCGAAGGGCCTGTTTAAAGAACAAAGAACAAAGAACAACCCAGCACGGGAAACAGGCCCTTCGGCCCAACGAGCCCATGCCGCCATTTCAACAAAGCATTTTCCTACACCTACCCTGCCCCGCGTGTATGTGAATGGTACTCCTAATGTAGCCAGATTCAGGGGAGAATAGAGTAGGGACAATTTGGTACACCAATCAGCCTAAGAGCACATCTTTGGGGTGTGGGAGGAAACCGGAGCGCCTGGAGGAAACCCACGCAACCACAGGCAGAATGTGCAAACTCCCACAGACACAGGCCCAAATCCATGTATCTGCACAGCTAGCAGTGATAGTCACTGAGCTCTTGCGGTGCCCGTCTGCTGGTCCAGGATTAAGCACACACAACGACACGAAGTACTAGGCCACTCTCGAAACCTCCAAGAGCAGCCCACGCACGACCCATCGTGTGCATGCCCCTCGTTTGCCAACAAGGTGGACCGACACCCATGCTGTATATCTCTATGACTATATTTTAAAAATGTAATTAGCATGTAGGATTCGCGTTTGCAATCACTAAACTGGATATAAAAACATGGACTATTGCTGGCCTGGTTATGATGTTTAAAACAAACTAGTTTAACATTGGAGCTACTCTCATGATGAAAAGACAGTGACTGGGCAGGTGTAAGAAACGGGTCAAAGGAAGTTTAAATGTATAAATTAAAGAGTGGTTTTCTTTCAAATGATCAGACGGTTCCTTCAGAATGTTTTTTTTAAGTACATGCTGTGCTGTTCCTGTCTAAAACAATTCAATCATTCGACTTTTGCGATTTACTGCCAGTGAGTATCTCGTTGGCTGTATTCCCAAGCTAGTTCAAGTGCGTGCATTATCTTTGAAGCAGGGGAGTTGAGTGCCTAAACTCAGATCAATAGTTTTGTAACAACAAATTAATTAGGTTGGAAATTAAAGGAGGCAATTCAATATTTCACAAGACACATTCCTCAGAGAAGTGTCAGAACTCTTTGGAAAATGTATGACAGGTTACAGTTAGAAACCCCAAACCATCCCTGCATCAGAGAAAGTGTGGGCAGATCAGGTATCAAAAGAAATGGAACCGATTTACTTGGCAAAATTTAACCTAAAACCAAGAGCCTTTTGACTTATCTACAAGCACGAAAAGGCTTTTCAGAAAAATTATAATTGCTGTACAAGTGAAAAGCAAAACCAATCCTACCCATTTGAAAGGCAGCCCATGAGGCCATTATGTCTGATAAAGCACAGAACTAGCTCCATCCCCAAGGTCAAAAGTGTAACGGATGGGAATGTTGCCAAAGAGGGAAACCAAAGGGAGACAGAAGCACAAATACAAGGTTTGTTCTGAATCCACTTGGCAAGTTTCCACGAAGGTACGCTATCTTCTTTAGAAAAAGGCTTTGAATGTTATGTGGCCATGAGCTACCTTTTTAATAAATAAGTCATTGTTAAGTAAATAGTGACTTAGTAGCACAAACAGACTGGGTTTATCAGTCGCGCTGTCCCTTTGATAGCATAACTACAGGTAAGTTCAGAATGATGTCATGCTTCATTCATGTTACTGCATGAATGACTCTAAGCTCCATAGTTAAGATATTGTTTTTTACCCTTTGAAACTTCACACAGCGACTCCAATTCAAAATAACTTGGGTGATAAGAGTGAAGTTCTGAAATGAGGGTCACATTATCAGATAATAAAGCACCAAATTAATATCAGCTTGTTTAAGTGTGAATATCTTTATACTTGAGCCACTCATTTCTGCCTTTGAGTCAGTTATTAATGTATGGGTGGATGATTTGAGGGAGTGTTAACTACATGAGCAGAGAGCAAATGACACCTTGCTTAAATTGATCTTGGGGGTTTCAATAATTTCAAAAGAGTTATATCAAATGATACAAAGACTTGCCTCCTACACCACAGTAGTCGCTTAGAGCCAAGTGATGATGCTTTGGAATATATTAGTAATGTGCACTTGTGCAGTTGCTGAAATGTATAAAACAACTGTTTTGTAAAATATTTGGACAACAAAGAGTGTAAAACATGAGATCAACAATAAAACATTTCAGGAAATAAGAGGCCAGCACCATAATAAAGCCAAGCTTTTGTATCAGTTGCCCACTAGTGAAATGAATTAGTGAGGGTACGACTGCAGCTCTCTTAAAGAACAAGGACTGTATATGAAGGCAAAACACTACAGATTTTGGAAATCTGAAATATAAGGATGAATTTTACGAGGAGTGGGGGGGAGACACAATTTTTGCCCCCAATTGATAAGTCAGCGGGTTGTGAATCTTTGGAACCCTTTTCCCCAGAGATTGGTAGAGGGTCTATGAATATTTTTAAAGCAGAGCAGATAGATTCTTAACAAACCAGGGAGTCACTGCTTATTGGGGAGGCCACACTCAGTATCAGCCACGATCCTACTGAATGGCAGAGCAGGCACAAGGGGCTGGACACGTACAAGTATCCTGTTTTAATTCAAATCTGAAGGAAAAGGATACTCTGAATGCCTGTCTTTGGGTGAACAGACACAGTGAGATGCTGAGATATTGCCAGACTGTGAGGGACAGGTGTGGAATGAGCCTGTGTTGGCCAGAATAATGAAGAGGTTAGAAAAAAAATGAAGAGAAAATATCTTTCAGAAGTAGAACTGTGATTTTGTGTTTAAGAAGGAATGGAACATAAGAAAGAAAAGGAAGTTGCTGCAAAGTTTTTTGAAGAGAGAACGGGACGGCGTGGAGGTTAGCACTGCTGCCTCACAGTGCTAGGGACCTGGGTTCGATTCCTGGCTTGGGTCACTGTCTGTGTGGAATTTGCATATTCTCCTCGTGTCTGCGTGGGTTTCCCCCGAGTACTCTGGTTTCCTTCACAGTCCAAAGATGTGTGGGTTAGGTAGATTGGCCATGCTCAATTTCCCCTTGGTGTCAGAGGAACTAGCTGGGGTAGGTGCATGGAGTTATAGGGATGGAGGCTAGATGGGATTGTGGTCGGTGCAACTTGATGGGCCGATTGGCCTCCTTCTGCTCCGTATGATTCTAATGCAAAGGAAACAGAGAGCAGTGTTTTGGGTGAAAAGGGAAAAATGCCCCAAGGAGCTGCAGGATCATAGAAACTCTCCAGTGCAGAAGGAAGCCATTTGGCCCATTAAGTTTTCTCTGACAACAATCCCACCCAGGCCCTATCTCTGTAACCCCATATATTTACCCTGCTAATCTCCCTAACACTGAGGAGCAATTTAGCATAACCAATTAACCTAACCCACACATTTTTGGACAGTGGGAGGAAACCGGAGCACCCAGAGGAAACCCATGCAGACATGGGGAGAATGTGCAAACTCCACACAGACAGTGGCCCAAGATGGGAATGGAACCCGGGTCCTTGGCGCTGCGAGGCAGCAGTGCTAACCACTGTGCCATAGTGCCGCCCCAACTGATCTGTCCCAGAAGTATGAGAAAATGAAGAGGCTGAGATTGCTGGACTCCCAATCCGAGCAGATCCTCTGGGGGGTGGACTGTGTGTGTGGGAAGGGGAGGGCATGGGGTAGCGAGATTGGGGGTGGAATGTGACGATGGCTCCAGGTGGCAGGTTCCCTGTACCGGGGTATTGCAGACAGCGAGGTTCCGAAGTTTTGAAAAGAGGAAAATAACCTCCCTTTATTTGAAAGAGAGAAAGTAAGGAGGTTTTAAAAATAACCCCTTGGATCAGGTCTCCCGAGAAATTGACAAAAACAGGCACGTCATAAAGTAAAGGGTAAGTGGGCTCTTCACACAGCCAGGAAAAGTGAAAAAATGCTGCAGAAATTGCCGAGAACTTCCCATTAGAAAAAAGAAGTGAAGTTTTAAAAGTTTAAATGAAGTTCAAAGGAGGATCGCAGGTTTGCGCCAAATTTTCAAAAGTGCAGGAAAACACAAAGAATCAGCAGCTGCTGACAGTAGTAAAAAAAAATGACAGTCTTAAAGTGGTAATGCATTTAAAGAAGACTTCAGGGGAAAGGCTGGAAAACCTCAACTGAGGCAATAGAAAGTCCCCAGATGAAGGCCTCGGAAGGACCCCAAAAAGGAGTGCACCATAAGACTCCAGCGGATCAATGAAATACCCCAAAAGATGGGTTGTTCCAGGGCAGCGAGGGTGAGCCTGCTGGTCCCTTGTACAATTTTCCCTTATTAGTAAACTTCTTTCTGTTTTTGACGAAGCCTAGAGTGTGCATCATTACACACAATTTGCCTTCTTTCCCCTAGCAAACTATGTGATAAGCCACACTCCTCAGTGTGCTACATGTCTATTTGCCATATGATTCAGGCACAAAGGCCAGAATGTTAACACTGTTCACACCATTAGGATTTTCCCAATCCACTGCAGTGAATGGAGATTTTGCTGGGCGCCAAATTCTCTGACCTCACTGCAGCAGGAGCATGGCGTGAACCTTCAATAAGATTGCACTCAAAGTTTGTTCGGGTCAAACCTCTTTGCTTCCAGTCCGTGAATGGGCCAAGTCAACCTGGCTTTGTTCCTCTTGCAGTCATGTCAGTCATGGATATGTTTAGGAACACAATTACCTGTGGAAAACTCTGCAAATAATCAAATTGAATAAGATGCCTCTGTGTAATTGTGTTTAATTATCTGATTAATTTAGACCATAAGATATAGGAACAGAATTAGGCTGTTTGGCCCATCAAGTCTGCTCTGCTAATCAATGATGGCTGATATGATTCTCATGCCTGTTCTCCTGCCTTCTCCCCTTATTATCAAGCACTTATCTATCTTTGTCCTAAAGACACTCAATGACCTGGCTTCCGCAACTCTCTGAGGCAATGATTTCCACAGATTCACCACCCTCTGGCTGAAGAAATTCCTCCTCATCTCAGTTTCAAAGGAGCGTCCCTTCACTCTGAGATTGTGCCCTCGAGTTCTAGGATGGAATTTTACCGGCATGTCCGCCCAAGGTTCGTACGATCCCCTCTGAGGCCAAAGGAGAATGCCGTTCGCCGAGCCAAGACCACCCCCCGAATCAGGGTGGGCGTATTGGTAAAATTCCGATCTTAGTCTCTCCCACAAGTGGAAACATTGTCTCCATGTCCACTCTATCTAGGCCTCTCAGTATTCTGTAAGTAATTTGATGTAAAACAAGAGGTAGTTCTGAAATAGAAGGCATCTGACACACTTGCCTAGCAGAGTAAGATTTGTCAGGACCTCTCCGAGAAATAATCTGCACACTGCTTCGCCAAGTTTACAACTCGAATATTTCTAGCACCATCTGTTGGTGAATTTGTTGCTAAGATATGTGGCCCTTGAGCCTGCTCCATCATTCAATAAGATAATTGCTGATTTGATTTTGGCTTCAACTCCAGCTTCTGCAGAAAATAATTGACAGCGAAAGTAATCCAGAAATTTCTTCAGAGTCACTTCAATTTAAATATGAGGAAACGTCAGCAATCCAATGCTCGTCCAACACAAAACAATTCTCAGTGAAGTTCTACTGCAGTGCGTCTTTTAAATAAAAAGCTGGTTACACCGCTTAAATGGCAAGTGCCAGAAATCCTTAGCAAGCATCTTCAGAGAGTACAAACTTCCTGTAGTGGCACATCAGTAATCTTTTAATGCTGAAAAGTGCTTCTAAAAACAACCTAGTATAACCACTGTTGTGGTTCACATTTTGAAATGTGTGAAAAAAAACACTGGCAATTCAAACTAAATCAATGGAACAGAATATAGAATGAATTAATTCTACGAGGATACTTTTAACCACAATCAAAACATTTAAAAAACTGGCAAATTCCATTCAAATTCGCCTTTGATCGCTTTGATGAGAGTTTGTGCTTTAATAGCATCCCACAATGTGGTGACGAATCTACACACAACATGGCCTGGAGAAGCATGCATTTTGCCATTCCTTATGAAGGATTTTCCTCTGTCAGTTAGCCACCCATCCCACTTGGCATAAACATGATCCTCGTATGGCTTGTTGAGGCACGCATCTAAAGGTTAAACGACAGAAGTTTGCCCACCCACTTCCACATCCCTCCCCGATATATTAATAATTGCAGCCTTCTCTTGATCACATTGGCAACATGGGATGTCAACATGTTATACATAAATAATGTGTTTTTGTGTAGGCCCCCATAATGGGGTGGCTTGGTGGCACAGTGGTTAGCACTGCTGCCAGGGACCTGGGTTCGATTCCGGTCTTGTCTGTGCAGTGTTTGCACATTCTCCCTGTCTCTGCGTGGGTTTTCTCAGAGTGCCTCCAGCTTCCTCCCACAGTCCAAAGAAATTGAGGTTAGGTGGATTGGCCATGCTAAATTGCCTCTTAGTATCCAAAGATGTGTAGGTGAGATGGATTTGTCATGGTAAATGTGCAGGGTGACAGGGATGAGGTGGGGTGTACTTTTGGAGAGTCAGTATGGGTGTATCATAAACTCCCATGCATCTTCTTGGTAACACAGCCTATATCAGCTACCTGATCACAGAGAGGTCAAATTGTAAGTTGAGCAAAACATTCATTTCTGGGATGAAAAATTGGGGCTGATTCTTAATTAGCAGAAGAAGGGTTTGACTCGTATGGCGAGAAAGTCTAAACATAAATCTTGATACTTAAAAATTGGATTGTTACATCATGATCTATGGCAGTGCTGGACTCTGAATGCAGCCCATTGACTATTATCCATTATTGCATGAGTGCCACTAAGGTTCATTCTGGGTCTGGGATCACACAGCTACAAGTTGACACCAGGACACTCTGCTATGAGTTGACACCAGGCTCACGATGCTGCAATTCACATGGTTCAAACAAAATCCCCAACACATTCTGGATACAGAAGTGCAGGGAAACCATCCTGTTCAGTGTCAGAGCATGTGTGGGAGGTTATACTTTATTGCTATTGATTTTTTGCAGTTATCTACTTTGTTCCTGCCTAATGGATTGGTTTGTGTTGAAGTGTTGTGATGAGGAGGAAGAATCAAGTGCAAAATCAAAAAAGGCAGAGGAAGAATTCATAAAGAGAAATATTGGCAATGAGGGCAGAATGGCAGAAGAGAGTTGGAAGCTGGATTATTTTATTACTGAACAGAAAGGTAAGCTATTGTGTTTAATTTGCAATGCATGCCATGCCTCTCACAGAGCAAAATTTCCAGTAGGTTCTGCCCCAATGCACTCGACAGTTTTCAAATCTAAAGGAAGCCGTGAAAACACAGAGGCAGGTATTTAGACAAGCATTACATGAGAATGATGCAGTGACTTTGGCTAGCTGTCGTATTGCTTGGTTATTTGCAAAACATAGAAAGCCATTTTCAGATGATGAATTAATGAAAAAATGCATCATGGAGTTTGCAGATGTTTTATTTGCCAGATTTAAAACAAAGGAAGTTACAGCACAGGAACAGCCCTTTGGCCCTCCAAGTCTTCACTGACCATGCTGCCCGACTGAACTAAAGCCCCCTATCCTTCCGGGGGACCATCTCCCTCTATTCTCATCCTATTCATGTATTTAAAAACCAAGAGAAACCTATCAAACGTGTTAAACATCTGCTTTGGGACACATTGAGCGAGGTTCTCTGTTTCCACTGGCAGTGCACTCCATGGGTTTCGCAGCAGCGTAGGGTGGCTTCAATTGGAAATCCAATTGATAGTTGGGGACCAGGAACCTCGCCGCTAGCAAACAGTGCAATGCCTAGAGAATTCCACCCATCAAAAGCAAGAAACACAACAAACCAACTGATGGAAACCTCATTGCCAAATTGCTAAGCATCTGCTGAGTCCTAATCGAAGGAAACTTCTGGAGGACAGATCCAACCAGAAGGCACCTTAATAATGTGAGTGTAAATGTTGCGTTTGGTTTTGCCATTTGAGTTGATAGTTCTATTAATATATGAATGTCTACTTAAACATCTTCTGTAACTGGGTATGAAATGTTTGGCACGTATCTAATCTTATTCTTGGGATTAGTGCAAATGCTCATTTCCACTCATGTGGCCCACTCCCTACCCTAGGTTGCCTATTATTGATCTACGGTGACGCTTCAGGTGAACCATGCTTCCAAATTGGAATGATAACCAGTATTCAAATAGGGATGACACAATGGCTAGCACTATTGCCTCACAGTGCCAGGGATCCAGGTTCGATTCCAGCCTCGGGTGACTGCCTGTCCCGTATCTGCATTGGTTTTCACTGGGCGCTCTGGTTTCCTCCCACGGTCCAAAAACATGCAGGTTAGATGGATTGGCTATGCAAAATTGCCCTGAATGTCAGGGGCTGGGTGGGGTTATGGGGATAAGGCCTGGGTGAGATTACTGTTGGTGCAGGCTCAATGGGCCAAATGGCCTTCTCCAGCACTGTAGGGATTCTAAAATAAAGCAAATGCAAATGACGGGAGGGATATACAATTATAAGGTTATGGAATGAGATGTAAATGGCTGAAAAAAGGAAAGGATAATAGGGAAAAAAAAAGACTTAATAGATACAGGGGCATGTAAAAAGTCAAGGCATATGTTCTGATTGAAGTATTTTTCTCAGTTGAGTATCCTCCTCTACCATAAAGACAGAAGCCATTCCTCCTGCTTTGGGTTTTATCCTTTACCATTCCCAAATGCCACACCACAGCCCTCTGTATTCAACCAAATCACCTTCCACCATATCTGATGGTGAATACATCTTTCTCTCTCCTTTCCTGGAATAGAAGACCTTACTTAACAGTCCACTAACATTCAGTGAACCCACAATGCTGTTAGGGAGGAAATTCCAGGATTTTGAGCCAACGATGGCAAAGGAACGATGATATATTTCCAAGTCAGGATGGTGACTTGGAGGGGAACTTGCAGGTGGTGGTGTTCCCATGTAGCTGCTGCCCTAGTCCTTGATGGAAGTAGTTGTGGGCTTATCAGTAGTGATCACCAACCAATCCAATGGCTAGATTTTATCAGCATACCCACTCCGATTCCAGGGGCAGGCGAGGCTTGGAGAATGGTGCTCTCCGTTGGGATTGTCTGAAACTCAGGCAGATGTATGGGTAAAATTCTGCCCATAGTGTAATTCATGAAAACAAGGAAGAGAAGGCTAAACCAATTTTGAGCCGCTGTTGCAGAATGCTACAATTACACTGCGGCAAGTGATGACAGCCTGGCACCTACCCAATGAAGAATGTTAGCTCTACTCTCTCTCCACAGATGCTGTCAGACCTGCTGAGATTTTCCAGCATTTTGTTTCAGATACTGGCATCCACTTTGTTACGTTTCAGGATCACAGGCACCAAGTTGCAGTGATAGTCTTGCTTTCCTCCAATATTTTTCAAAAGTTTTCTACAGATCCAAAATTCAATCTGGACATTTTGGAAGTGCAAACTTGCACAGGATAGGAGTTACAATGCACCGAGTGTCACCTCCAAGTAGTGTGACATGGCCCAAGGAAAGTAACTTGACATTGCTTGGTCAAAATGCACTAGAGGATTAGATCAAAATGCAATGAGCACCTGAAACTGTGATCCAAAACAGAATGACTGAATCCTAAGCTGACATTTATTTATAAGTGTCACAAGTAGTCTTACATTAACACTGCAGTGAAGTTACTGTGAAAATTCTCAATCGCCACACTCAAACGCCTGTTTTGCCATGCTAAATTTTCCCTCAGTGTACCCAATGTGCTTAACCAGCAAGTCTTTCAGACTTGGGATAAAACCCATGCAAACACAGGGAGAACGTGCAGACTCTGCACAGTGACCCAAGCCGGGAATTGAACCTGGGTTCCTGATGCTGTGAGACATCAATGGTAATGAGTGCCCTGTGCATTTTTTTCAGTTAAATTTTGCATCTACTCAGAAAATTGTCATACATGGAAAAACTGCCAGAATAAATTTCTCAAATCAGATAAGACATCCTCTCTTGGAACTATTCATTTGCAAACATGTACATGCTTCCACTGAGGTCTGCTTAAAAAAAAAGGCCTTCTATCACATGCCAATCAGCCAGCATTAAGCAGCATCAAGGACAATCCTCAAAATGCCAGTCCCAGTACTCCAGCTAACACATAAATATCCTCTTTTGAAACTGAAATCCCAAAATTTTAAAAAGGCCATGAGGTTGGGGCTTTTATCAGACCACCAACTGGTCACAGTCAGTGAGGGATCTGGAGAATTCTGTACATGATGCTTTTGTTGTATCAGGCAAATTGACAGCACATAAAAGTACAGTAAAAGTATTAAAGCAATAAGGAAAATAACTATTTCATTGCAACTTTAAATAAGTTACTTTTGTGGTATGCAAGTTGTGCCCAAGCATCACTCATATGACGTAAATTTATTTTTCTCCTAACATTAATGACAAAAAAGCAAAAACACATTTAATTTTTTGTTTGACTTTTTATTTCAATACAAACACGAAACTTGCTACAACCCAAGTCTTCAGCTTGTTAGACAGTTCTGAAAAACAAACAAAAAACGTAAGTTACAAGACACATTCAGAATAACCGCAGAAGAAAACAGAATTATAAATGTGTCAGGGTCCATCTGAATGGAACCCAACTCCCCACTATTTACCAATCATATCTGGAAAATTTACTGAATAGTGTAATCTCTGACATCAAGTTAAACAATTTATTTGTTAACCCCGCCCCCCCCCCCCCCACCTTATCCCAGTTCGAAGTAAGCATCTGTCCAGTCCCCTCTATAACTCATCCTACCAGGTCTGTCCTCCTGTTTACATCATTTTTATTCACTAAGAGGTGGCATGGTGGCTAGTGCTGCTACCTCATAGCACCAGGGATCCAGGTTCGATTCCTGGCTTGCATGTTCTCCCCATGTCTGTGTGTGTTTCCTCTAGGTGCTCCGGTTTCTTCCCACAGTCCAAAGATGTGCAGGTTAGGTGGAATGGCCATGCTAAATTGTCTATTAGTATCAGGAGGATTAGCATGGTAAATATATGGGGTTACGGGGATAGGGCCTGGGTGGTATCATTGTCGGTGCAGACTCAATCGACCGAAGGGCCTCCTTCTGCAATGTAGGATTCTATGATCCTCTGAATTCACGCAGCCATCTTTGTTTCAAATTCAGCCCCTCCACTGATGGGATTAGGATTTCCTCAATCTGCTGGTTGTAATGGTTTTAATCAAGTTCTGATGAAAGATCAGACTTGAAAAGTTAAGTCTGTCTTTTTCTTCAGATACTGCCTGCCCCAGCAATCCCACTTTTTTCTCTTTTTAATCATTTCCACGTTGGGCTTGGGATCACAGGAACAAAACTGCCTGTAATTTGCTCATAGGAACATAATGTGCTTCACTCCCCAGTACAAACACCTCTTGTGCTAGTTTCAGAAAAACAACACCACCACTACAAAGAAAACCATGGTATATAAAAGACTCAACATCCAACTTACTTGGCCACAATGCCATCATTCTTAGCCAGCCTCAAGATGCAATCATCTGATTCACCCTGTAATTAAAAAAATAAAGTTTAAGATCCCTTTTCAAACACACACAGCAAGTTTGATTGCATTCCCTGGACACCAAAAACTTTGATGTTAAAAATTGTGTTTTTTGTCACCACAAATTAAATTATAAACATATAGTTCATTATGAGTCAGATACTTGCAATGCAGAAATAGGCAACACAAGTTTAAAATTTTAAAAACCAGCACGGATGAAGGCAGGTTTTTTTTGGTCATATTTTGTATCTTTGTTCTGAAGCTGCTGACTCTGTGCTGAGAAATGGCTCCACAAGTGCCAGTCTCTCTTTGGAATAGTGACCAAATCCCATTACCCACATGAATATCAGTAGGCTATCTCATCATGGGAAGGCTCCAGCTGAGAATAGTTCTGCCCTCACCTCCGATCAAATTCAACTGAGTAAATAAAACTCTACCACTTAATTGGACAAGCAGGAAAATATCAAGCTCTTATTTTGTGGAAGGTATTTCAAATTCAGCAATGATCCATCTTTTCTAGAGTGTACCACCAATTTGAGCTGAGGCAATCTGGAAGTGCCCAGTCCTTTAGTAAATGGCTCCAGGGGTAATAAGGAAGACTGCATTCTCCCTCATCCAGGATACTGACCAAGAGGAAGCTAAGCCAAGGACATATCTTACAGGCAAACATTCTTAGGAAATTATAACTCACCTGTTATTATGACACCTATGTAAATTTTCAGGGCTGGGGGATATTTTACACAAAGAGCCCCACTGTTTGAAAGAACCTATTTTCTCTCACTTCCAGATGTATTTATATACAGAAGAGTTCAAGAAATTTCCATTTAGTACAAAATAAGTAAATTTGATTGAATGCTAGAACAGGTAGGGAATCAAGTATCCTATTCTTGTACAATAATTTTAATTCCAAAGGGGCATAAAATTAATGCCCTTCACTAGCCCTAGCAGCCTGCAAGATAAGGACAGAAACAACCCCCAGATGGGAAGTTTATTTTTTCCAATATCCCCAGAAATGCATACATACCATCCTACGGATAGCTCCACAGATAGCATAGGTTTTGTGCTGGCCATTAAATCTTCCTGTTACTTTGTCAACCTAAGATAAAATGATCCAAGAGACAAATGATTTATGAAAGTACCAACAGATATCCCGAAAACAAATTTCACAACTTGACATTTATATTCTACAACTTAATACTTATCATTCTGTCAGTCCACAAGAATCAGCTTCTCCCACGAAGCTACAGACAAAGACACTAAGGGTAGTTTGTCTTATGTTGTCCAATTGGATAAACGCCACATAATAAACTCATTCGCAAAATTAAAGCCACTGGGATTAAAGTGGCAGTGACAATGTGAATATGAGACTGGCTAAGGGACAGAAAAGTATTGGTAAATGGTTTTGTTTCAGATTAGAGGAGAGTATGCAATATTGGTATAGCTCCTTTTCATGTAAATTAATTACCTGGACTTAGGTATAAAGGATATAAGAACATAAGAAAATAGGAGCAGGAGTAGGCCATCTAGCCCTTCGAGCCTGCCCCGCCATTCAATAAGATCATGGCTGATCTGTCGTGGCTCAGTTCCACATTCCTGCCCTCTCCCCATAACCCTTAATCCCCTCTCTTATCAAAAACCCATCAACCCGCGTCTTAAAAATATTTAGCGAGGCAGCCTCCGCCACCTCAACGGGCAGAGAATTCCAGAGATTCACCACCCTTTGAGTGAAGAAGTTCCTCCTCAACTCTGTTTTAAACCGCCCCCCCCTTTATCTTGAGGCTGTGCCCCCTAGTCCTACTGTCCTTTCTGAGCGGGAAGAGCCTCTCCACCTCTATCCTATCCATCCCATTCATCATCTTATACGTCTCAATGAGATCTCCCCTCATTCTTCTAAACTCTAACGAGTACAAGCCTAGTTTATTCAGCCTCTCCTCATAGCTCAACCCCCTCAACTCCGGCATCAGCCTAGTAAACCTCCTCTGCACTCCCTCCAAGGCCAAAACATCATCTAACTTGAAAATATGAGCAATAAGGAGGACTTCAGACACTCAGACTGATGCAATGGGCAGATCCATGGTAGATGAAATTTAACGTGGAGAAGTGATAGATTTTGGTAGGGAAAATAAGAGGTAACGTGAACTAAACAACACAATTTTAAACCAAGTGAACAAATACAGATCTTTGAAGGTGGAAGGATAAGTTGAGAAGTCTGGGATCCCTGGCTTTATACACTAGAGGAATAGAATACAAAGGCAAGGAAATATATGAAACAGTTAGGGAGTAGTATTCAATTCTGACCCCTTACATAGGAAGGATGTTAAGGGCTTGAGGGAACTGATCCTCATGTCTCCCTCCAATCCATACACTAGCCTGACTGGGAACTATAACATCGTTCATTCCTTCACTCAAGCTGGTTCAAAATCCTGCAAACTCCTTCCCCAGCAGCCGTGCTCTACAAACAACTCACCACAACCCACTCAATGGCAAATAGTTATGGACAACAGAGGATGGGCTCGTCAGCTACACGCACATCCAAGAACAAATAAAAAAATTCTCTAGAACAATACGAGGGATGAAGGGAATTCAGTTATATGGAGCAACCGGAGAAGCTGTGATCGTTTTCCTTATAGATCTGATAAAGATTCAGACAGAGTTTTTATAAGAGTGAAATAACAAGGTAGTGCAGGACACAGGTGATAGGCAAAAGAACCAAGGCGGTAAGAGGAAACATTCTTTTTGAAATATAGTGAGTTACGCCCCCCCTTCCCTTCAAACCTAATGTTACTCCCCCCTCAACTGTGTGGTTGCACCTCAAATTTGTGCCCTGCTTTTCTGCAATGTCATGTTTAAATCCTTCCAATCAGTTTTAGACTTCTGCCAATGCCACAATTGATGTACTATGTGACAGTGATTACGGTAGATAACCCCCACAACCTTTCTTAACCTCCGTGCAGTCTTTGACAGTTGTCCACACCATCCAGCTCACCAGCTGGGGCTACACTTGCCCAGAATTGTTCTTATTTTGCGTGGCCCTCTAAGAATCAACTCTGGATTTCCCCCATTTCTCAATTACACCGTGCTCCTTGGTGACACCATCAAAAACACACCAGGTTCCACATGCATGCCAACACTCAACTCTACCTCACTGTCATCTCTTGCAACCCACCTCATTTGCCACATTGCTTGGCTGACATCCACTTCTGCATCAATCTGCTTCAGCCCTGCCACAGCCGACCTACTACTGAAACTTTATCCGTGCCATTACCCTCGGACTGATTATTCCGGTGCTTTCCTGGTTGCCACCCACCAACTTGAGCTCACTCAAAACACTGTTGGCCAAAGCCTGTTCACCAATCACTTGTGCTTGCTGATCTACAACAGTTTATGGCTGAGCAACAGCTTGACTTTAAACCCCCTTTCCCAACTTTAATGTGTCTCTGTGGCCTTGCCCCTCCCTATCCCTGAATCTTCCCAGAGATCTGCCCCACTCATACTTTAACCTCTCAAGCACTTGCAAAGTAAAGGTGATTTATTAGTCACAAGTAGGCTTACATTCACACTGCAATTAAGTTACTGTGAAGATACTCTAGATACACTCCGGCGTCTATTCGGGTACACTGAGGAAAAATTTAACAAGGCCAATTCACCTAATCTGCACATCTTTGGACTGTGGGAGGAAACCAGACCACCCAGAGGAAACCCATGCAGATACGAAGAGAATCTACAGACTCCACACAGAGTGACCCAAGTCGGGAATGAAACCTGGGTCCCTGGTGCTGTGAAGCAGCAGTGCTAGCCACTGCAACACCCCTAATTTTAATCACTCTATGAGGAGAGGCTGAATAAATTAGGCTTGTACTCGTTAGAGTTTAGAAGAATGAGGGGAGATCTCATTGAGACGTATAAGATGATGAATGGGACGGATAGGATAGAGGTGGAGAGACTCTTCCCGCTCAGAAAGGATAGTAGGACTAGGGGGCACAGCCTCGAGATAAAGGGGGGGCGGTTTAGAACGGAGTTGAGGAGGAACTTCTTCACTCAAAGGGTGGTGAATCTCTGGAATTCTCTGCCCGTTGAAGTGGTGGAGGCTACCTCGCTAAATATTTTTAAGACGCGGGTTGATGGGTTTTTGATGAGAGAGGGGATTAAGGGTTATGGGAAGAGGGCGGGAATGTGGAACTGAGCCACGACATATCAGCCACGATCTTATTGAAAGGCGGGTCAGGCTCGAGGGGCTAGTTGACCTACTCCTGCTCCTATTTCTTATGTTCTTATGAAACACACCATAGCCCACTGAAAAGCAGCTGAATTAGAAAAACCTCAGCACCAACTGCTTGTTTTCTGCTTAGTATAACAGCAGAACGCTTCAGATTCCAAAAAGGAGACTATTCATTCCTCAGGTTTGTGCTGGTCCTTTGCTGGAGCTTTCCAATTAATCTCCATCACCTCCTCTTTCTGCAGAACACTGCAAATATCTTCCTTTGTGTATTAAATTCGTACAATGCAGAAGGGGACCTTTTGGCACACCAAGTCTGCATTGACTCCGACAAGAGCATATTACTCAGGCCCTATCCATGTGACCCCTGCTAACCCACCTATATGACACATCGGGGACATGGGCAATTCAGTAAGGTCAATCAAGCTAACCTTCTCTGGAGTCTGGGAGGAAAAGAAAACCCTACACAGACACAGAGAGAATGTGCATACTCTGCAGTCACCTCTGGCAAGAATTGAACCTGGGTCCCTGGCACTGTGAGGCACCATTTTTTTAAATTCTCCAATTATTTTTCCAATTCTCTTGAATGCAACTAGTGAATATTCTGCCACCCTGTCAGACAGTGCATTTTAGATTGCAGTCTGTTGTGTAAAACCTTGTAACACCATGCTTTGCCAATCACTTTAAATTGGTGCCCTCTGGTTATTGATCCTCTGTTGTTGGACAGTTTCCACCTATTAAGTCTACAAAAACCACTCAGGATTTTTAACATCTCTATCAAACCTGCTATGAGTATTTTCACTGACCACAGCATGAGGACAAAAGATTTCATCAATACACGTGCAACATCTAGC
Source organism: Carcharhinus amblyrhynchos (assembly GCF_965287045.1). Lineage (NCBI taxonomy): Eukaryota > Metazoa > Chordata > Chondrichthyes > Carcharhiniformes > Carcharhinidae > Carcharhinus > Carcharhinus amblyrhynchos. The sequence continues at coordinate 15,013,630 of NC_137339.1, forward strand.
CTTACGAATAATAATTCAGACCTACATTTCTGATTTACTAAGATTTAACTCACATCAGCGAGGTTGATTTGAATGGAAGCATGGTCCTTGGCACCAATAATTCTGTTGCTTGCAGAGCTAAAAGAAATGAGCAACAATTTAGTTAAATTATAATGCATGCAACACAAGAGGTCATAATGTGCACTTAGTTTATACCCACCATTTCCGTGGAACATAAAGATCAACAAATTCACCAGCGTCGTTCTGCATGTTGGATTTTATTTAGTTGCTGACTTTGTTCAAAGTTGTGTTTTATGCAGGGATCTAGGCACATAAAAAAAAGTTAATAGTCCAGCATACCACATTGCTGTGGCTTATTTTACGAACTAACTTAGAGACGGACCCTCTAGTTTTTGATTCTCCAAAACAACGGCAGCTTCTCCCTATCTACACTGCTCAGGCCCTTTATGATTTTGAACACTTCTATCAAATCTCCTCTCAATAATTTTATGATCCAAAAGGTGGCACAGTGGTTAGCACTGCTGCTTCACATGTGCCAAGGATCCAGGTTTGACACTCAACTCGGGGCAGTGTCTGTGAGGCGTCTGCATATTCTCCCTGTGTCTGAGTGGGTTTTCTCTGGGAGTTCCAGTTTCCTCCCACAGTCTAAAAGAATTGCTGGTTAGATGCATTGAATCATAGAATTCCTACAGTACAGGAAGCCGTCATTCAGTTCCATCAAGCCTGCACTGACAACTATCATAACCTATCCCTGAAACCCCATATATTTACTCTGCTAATCCCCCTGAAACTGAAGCGAATTTAGCATGACCAATCAACCTAGCCTGCACATCCTTGGACTGTGGAAGGAAACTGGAGCACCCAGAGGAAATCCATGCAGCCATGGGGAGAATGTGCAAAATCCACATAGTTTTAGACTCCCCTACCTTTGGGAAAAGACTATCTAGCTGATTAATGCCCCTCATTATTTCATAGACATTTGTAAGACCACCCCCAAGCCTCCTATGCGCCAGAATAAAAAGTCCCAGTCTGTCTCGCCGCTCCTTATAACTTAAGCCATCAAGTCCCGATAGCATCCTAGTACATCTTTTCTGCCGTCTTTCTTGTTTAATAATACTCTATAATATGGTGACTGGAACCATACGTAGTATTCCAAGTGTGGACTTACCAAAGTCTTGTACAACTTCAACAAGACATCCAAACTCCTGTATTCAATGTTCTGACCAATGAAACCAAGCATGCCGAATGCCTTCTTTGGCACCGTGTCCACCTGTGACTCCATTTTCAAGGAGCTATGAACCTGTATACCTAGATCTATTTATTCTATAACTCTCCTCAACAACTTAACATTAACTGAGTAAGTCTTGCCCTGGTTCAATCTACCAAAATGCATCACCTCACATTTATCTAAATTAAACTCCATTTGCCATTCATCAGTCCACTGGCCCAATTGAAGAAGATCCGGTTGCAATCCTAGGTAACCTTCTGTACTATGCCACCAAGCCTGGTGTCATCTGCAAACTTACTAACAATGCTTCCTAAATTCTCCCCTTCAAAGCGCAATCAAATTTGAGAGATGTGATATGCTGCCAGATGTGCTAGTTAGGTGCACTGGCTATGCTAAATTGTCCCAAGATAAGTTCAGAAGATGCTTAGGTTAGGGGGATGAGCAGGGCAAACTTATTATAGGGATAGGGCCTGAGTAAGATGCTCTGTTAGAAAGTCGGTGCAGACTCAATGGGCCAAATTGCCTCTTTCTACACTATAAGGATTCTATGATCCCTGGGACCATTCTCATCCATCCTTTCCTGAAACTTCCTCTCCCAGAATCACAGAATTCCTACAGTATAGGAGGCCATTTGGCCCATCTTGTGTCTACTGACCAGACTCTCACCCTATTATATGTGATTAGTGTGCACTTTATGGCGCGGTGTTGGGGGGTGGGGGAAGGTTCACCCCAGGAGGTTTACCGGCTTCTCCTGGCCCATCACCTCCTCCCTACAGCCCCAGCTCAGGGCCTGCGGCCCACCAAGTCCTGTACACGCGGCCCCCCTCTGCTGCCACCTTCCTTTCCCATCCAGAGCCGAACCCAGCGGCATTCTCTCGACCGTGCAGCGGCCAGGGCTGATCATCCCCACACAGCGGGCGAGGCCGGTTAGCCCAGGCCGGGCTCGCTCAAACATCCACTCCCTCCGCCACCCGGGTCTCACTCACCCTGCACTCACAATGGCGGTGGCCGGAAAAAGAGAGCGCGAGGGAGGACCGGAAACAGAAACCGTCCGAGAGGCAGCTCAGGATCTATTTCCGGTGGAACTACTTCCGAGTCAGCCTCTGCCTCCTATGGAGCTGCGCGCGCACTGCGGGGCAGACCTCCAGCTGAGGGGCAAATGCTGGGCTGGAGCTCAGAATCAGTCTCCGATTTAAACACAGCTTGAAACAAAAGGCCTTTCTGAGACCTCTCGGACTGTTAACTTAAGTATAAGTAAGTAAGCAAGCATATGTTTTGTTAACTAATTTTAAAGTGGTGGCTTAAGTCTATAAGAGGAATATTGATTGATTATTCATTGAAACCCTGCTGTGCAGAAAGACATATGGGGAGATGCCTGTGTTGGTCTGGGGTAAACACAGTAAGAAGTCTCACAACACCAAGTTAAAATCCAACCAGTGCCTTTATATGCCCTTCTCTGATCAGAACTTTTCACACACCTGACGAAGGAACAGCATTTCCAAAAGCTTGTGGGTTTACTATCAAATAAACTTGTTGGACTTTAACCTGGTGTTGTGAGACTTCTTACTGTGCAGAAAGAGGCCATTTGGCCCATCGAGTCTGCACCGACCACAATCCCACCCAGACCCTATCGCCATATCCCTACACATTTACCTGCTAGTCCCTCTAACCTAAGCATCTCAGGACATTAAGGGGCAATTTTATCATGGCCAATCAACCTAATCTGCACATCTTTAGACTATGGGGGGAAACCGAAGCACCCAGAAGAAACCCACTCAGACATGAGAAGAACATGCAAACTCCACACAGACAGTGATCCAAGCTGGAATTGAACCCAGGTCCCTGGAGCTATGAAGCAGCAGTGCTAACCACTGTGCTGCCCAAAATGTCACATGGCATTTTTTGAAATTTGGCATATCAGCTACGACTCTCATCAACTTTTACAGATGCACCATAGAAAGCATTCTTTCTGGTTGTATCACAGCTTGGTGTGGCTCCTGATTTGCCCAAGACTGCAAGAAACTACAAAAGGTCAAGTAGCCCAATCCGTCACGCAAATCAGCCTCCCGTCCATTGACGATGCCTCGACAAAGCAGCCAGAATAATTAAGGACCCCTCGCACCCTGGACATACTTGCTTCCACTTTCTTCCTTCAGGAAAAAGATACAAAAATCTGAGGTCACGTACCAACTGACTTAAGAACAGCTTCTTCCCTGCTGCTGTCAGACTTTTGAATGGACTTACCTTGCATTAAGTTGATCTTTTTCTGCACCCTAGCTATTGACAGTAACACTACATTCTGCAATCTCTCCTTCTCTATGAACGATATGTTTTGTCTGTATAGTACGCAAGAAACAATATTTTTCACTTAATAATAAATTAAATCAAATGTATTGGTATACAGTGAAAAGTATTGTTTCTTGCACACTATACAGACAAAACATACTGTTCCTAGAGTACATAGAGAAGGAAAGCAGAGGGTGCAGAATATAGTGTTACAGCCTAGGGTGTAGAGAAAGATCAACTTAATATAAGGTAGGTCCATTCAATAGTCTGGTGGCAGCAGGGAAGAAGCTGTTCTTGAGTTGGTTGGTACTAGAAACAAAAGTCCTAAGAATCTTGGACTGTTAACCTAAGCATAAGCCAGAAAGGCTGTGTTTTGCTAACTAATTTTCAAGAGGGGGCAGAAGTTTTTAAGAGGAATACTGCTCGAAATGGAACTCTTTGAAGCACGCAGCTCTCCCAGCATGTCATTGTTTTGTGTGCACTGTGAGGTTATGCACTTTGGAAGGAACATTAGAGGCTATTTTCCAAACGGGGAGAGAATTCAGAAATCAGAAGCGCAAAGGGCCTTCCGAAGTCTAGTTCAGTATTCTCTTCAGGTAAACTTCCAGCTTGAGTTGGTAATTAGGAAGGTAACTACAATGCGAGCATTCATTTTGAGCATTTCTATTTCGTCCCCCTTTGATATAGACAGAGGCATGTTCTCCACTATGCTTTATGGAGTTGACAACTATCTCCTTCATTTTGTTGACATTGAGGGAGAGATTATTATTGTCGTACCAGTTCACCAGATTCTCTTTATCCTGTATCCAGTCTTTGAATTTGCCCACACAGTCATAGGTGTATAAGGAGTATAGTACAGGGTTGAGGACACAGCCTTGTGGGGCATTGGTATCGAGGATGATCATGGAAGTGTTGTTACCTGTCCTTACTGATTGCAGTCTGTGGGTTAGGGAGTTCAGGATCTAGTTGCAGAGGGAGGAGCCAAGCCCCAGGTCACAGAGTTTGGAAATGAGTTTTGTAGAATTCGTCGTGGCCCTTAGTGTAAGAGGGATTTGAAAGATAAATACATAGGGTTGCAGAGATAGGGCCTGGGTGGGATTATTGTCAGTGCAGGCTCAATGGGCCAAATGGCTGCCTCCTGCACTGTGGGGATTCTGTGACTCTGTCTCTACTCAGATTAGACTGACCCTGGAGAACTATTTGGATGCCTTTGTACAGAGGACACCATTTGGAACATTATTGACATATCATTTTGAAAATTGACATTCATGTTCAAAAAATGACGTAGCAGCACTTACACTGGAGAGCGTGACACGCAAGAGATGAATAACACACGACTTTTCAGCTCAGCGCATCATAAAATATGGCAAGATGCCCAGATTGTCCAACATTCCTCCATCAAAATAACCCCACTTAAAATTCAATAGCAATTTCTAAATTAGACAGCACTGCTGGAACAATTGAAGGACTTTGTCCCTTAGCTAATGGACAATGCCTACGTGTGAATATGGACAATGCTTAAGGAGTGTTTTCTTGTCTCAAAGCCTTTTGAGCAAAGCTCAACATAAACAGACTCAACTTGCAATGGTAGCAGGTGAAGGAGATAATGCAGCAGTCAGGAGTGAAAAATCAGAGTATCAAAGAACTCCTACAATGCAGAAGGCTATTCAGCCCATTAAGGCTGCACCGAGAACAATCCCATCCAGGCCCTATCCCTGGAATCCCACATATTTACCTTATTACTCCCCTGACACTAAGTGTCAACTTAGCATAGCCAAACAACCGAACCCACGCATTGTTGGTGTGGGGGAGGAAACTGCAGCACCCTGAGGAAACCTAGGCAGACACAGGGAGAATGTGCAAACTCCACATAGTCACCCGAGGGTGGAATTTAATCTGGGTCCCAGCGAGGCAGCAATGCTAACCATTGTGCCACCAAATAAGTTAAACACTTGATATTCAAAAGAATCTCTTTGCAAACAGAGGAGAACATCCCCAATCTCAGCAACAATGAAGGAGGGATAGCTGGTAATGTAAAAGGCTCAGGAGAACAATGGAACTAGAACAGAACAAAATTAAGGTTGAGACTGTTTACTCTAAGTTTTGCCCTTAATGCTTTGAGACAAAAAAAAGCACCAAACTTAAAGGGGAGAATTTAATTGAAGATCAAGAGAAATTGATGCCAGAAAGTATACAACATTGAGAACACGTAAAGGAAAACAAATTTAAACAGCTGCATAGCAGGGTCAATGCTCATTTCACACGCACAGCATTCCTCACCATCTTTGGTGCAGGAAAGGTACATCAAGATAAACTCGACAAATTATTTTGAGAAATCAAACTCCACGTCTTTGAACATAAGAACATAAGAAATAGGAGCAGGAGTAGGCCATCTAGCCCTTCGAGCCTGCCCTGCCATTCAATAAGATCATGGCTGATCTGTCGTGGCTCAGTTCCACTTTCCCGCCCTCTCCCCATAACCCTTAATCCCCTCTCTTATCAAGAACCCATCAACCCGCTTCTTAAAAATATTTAGCGAGGCAGCCTCCACCACTTCAACGGGCAGAGAATTCCAGAGATTCACCACCCTTTGAGTGAAGAAGTTCCTACTCAACTCCGTTCTAAACCGCCTCCCCTTTATCTTGAGGCTGTGCCCCCTAGTCCTACTGTCTTTTTTGAGCGGGAAGAGTCTCTCCACCTCTATCCTATCCATCCCATTCATCATCTTATACGTCTCAATGAGATCTCCCCTCATTCTTCTAAACTCTAACGAGTACAAGCCCAGTTTATTCAGCCTCTCCTCATAGCTCAATCCCCTCAACTCCGGTATCAGCCTAGTAAACCTCCTCTGCACTCCCTCCAGGGCTAAAATATCCTTGCGCAGGTGCGGCGCCCAAAACTGCACACAGTACTCCAGCTGCGGCCTCACCAATGCCCTATACAGCTGCAGCAAGACCTCCCTACTTTTATATTCAATCCCCCTCGCTATGAAGGCCAGCATCCCATTCGCCTTCCTGACCACCTGCTGCACCTGCAAGCTGGGTTTTTGCGACTCATGCACAAGGACCCCGAGGTCCCTCTGCACCGTCGCCTGCTGCAGTTTTTCGCCACGTAAGTAATAGTCCTTCCTACCATTCTTCCTACCAAAGTGGACCACCTCACACTTGCCAACATTAAATTCCATTTGGCATCAGTTCACTATTATGCTTGCAGCCTTAACACATGAACTTAGATATTAGAAGTCTAACAAAACTTGGGAAGCAATGGAGATCATGTTTGCGCTGGAATTGTTGAAATGTGTAGCAGCTTGCCCCCTACATCAGTATTTGAATACTTTTCCTGTGGATCTGCATTATATGGGGTTGGGTTGATAACTTGACCTCCTGAAATTGAGTGGAAATTTGAGTATTGCTGAAGTAGAGACGTACTGTGTCAAAGCTGCTTTCACCAGGACAGACACGCAAATACCAAATTTCAAAGGGAACAAAAATTTATATATGCATGAGAAAAGGGTTTTTGGTTGGTAAGTAGACTCTGATTGGTCAAGGCATTACCATGGAGATTGTGCCAGGGAACAGTTATCTCCCAAGCTTTTGTTTAATCGAAAGAGGCACAATGCCTGGACATATTCTGTTTGCAGAAGACAGGAACTGCAAGTGAAAGGTGTGTTCCTCATACCAGCACATCAACTGGTCAACCTGCCTTTTGTGAATTTAAACTGAAGTTTGGGGGAATAACCATTCCCTGGTGCATTCTCCATGGCAACAACTCCACTTGCCAACTAATCAGCACCCTTTTTTCACACAGTACACATTGTTGCTCCCTTTGGAATCTGGTATTCCTACAAGTCTGTCCTGATGCGTGCAGGATGAAAAGCTTTGACAGCGTGTCTCTTTTCAATCAATAATAAAGTTTTGCAGTAGAAAATTTATTTTCAAGTTTTCCCAAGATTGGTTTACTTTGGCTTTTGCTGGTTTCTGATAATTGAATGTATTTATTCAGTCCAATTGAGACTGTGAATGGCTTTATACTTCTACAGTAAAACTCAGGAAAAAATATTAGTCTCAGTATTGAATATATATATGGGCAGCACGATGGCACAGTGGTTAGCACTGCTGCCTCACAGCACCAGAAACCTGGGTTCAATTCTAAGCTTGGATCACTCTGTGTGGAGTTTGCACATTCTACCCATGTCTCTGTAGGTTTCCTCCAGCTGCTCTGGTTTCCACCCATAGTCCAAAGTTATGCGGGTTAGGTGCATTGGCTACGCTAAATTTTCCCTCAGTGTACCTGGAGATGCTGGAGTCTGGCGACTAGGGGATTTTCACAGTAACTTCATTACAGTGTAAATGTAAGCCTATTTGTGACTAATTAATAAACTTTAAACATGAGTCTTCACCAAGTAAAGAAACAATTTGCACCTATAAAATGATTTTCATGAGCTCAGGGCATCCAATTAGGTATTTTAAAGTGTTATTGTAAACTTTAACAAAATATTTTGATTACCAAATCTAATGTTCCATAACAGCATGAGGTTTTATTTCAGTTTCACTCTCAGGAAAATTCTCTTGTTCAGGAACGAGAAAGTGACCGGAGACCTGATTATATTAAAATTGAAAATTTTACTTTGAAATATTGCAGTTGCACTAATACAAAATGAATAAAAATATGCATAAACTTTTATAATACAGAAGCTTTTAAGTCTCTAGACAAAGGCATTTTGTGCAATAATAGAAAGGAGACACACCTTAGAATTACCCAAATGTTTCCCTAAAGCAAAACTGAGACAGACAGACAAGTACCATTACAGGAATAATCAATTCAATTTTTTCCATTATATAATAAATAAATGAGCACATTACTTTATAAACCAATGTAATTTTCAGCACCCATGTAGCAAAATAGTCCACACTTTCAGGTAACAGTTAAAATAGAATAACAAAATGGGGAACAGAAAAGGTGTATGGTTGAGTCTTTATCTAAAAGCTACAGGATTGGTAAAGGAGGATGGAAGGCTATAGCAGATGACATTTAAATGGAGGCAGTTGAGGTGATGAGAGTTGTGCAAGAACAAAGGGATTGAGGGTCCAAAGCTAGTGCAGGAAACATTCAAGGGCTAATGGAATGTTGATCTTCATCTCAAGTTGGTTGAAGTAGAAAAACACTAGTTATTGTACAGACTCTTGGTCAGATCCCTCCGAGAATACTACATTGAGCTTTGGCTCCATCCTCAGGAAAGACGTGCTAACGCCAGAGGTAGTATGGGATACAGATAGAATGGTACCCAGGGATTATAGAGTTAAATTATCAAAACAAACCTAATCTTTTGCAATTAGAAAGGTGATCTATTGGGGGAGTACGGTGGCTAGCACTGCTGCTTCACAGCATCAGGAACCAGGGTTCAATTCCTGACTTGGGTCACTCTCTGTGCAGCGTTTTGCACGTTCTCCACGTGTCTTAGTGGGTTTCCTCCAGGTACTCCAGTTTCCTCCCACAGTCCACAATGTGCGGGTTAGGTGGATTGGCCATGGTAAATTGCCCCCCCTAGTGTCAGGAGGACTAGCTGGGGTAAATACATGGGATTATGGGGATAGGGCCTGGGTGGGATTGTGGTCAGTGCAGACTTGATGGGCTGAATGGCCTCCTCCTGCATTGTCAGGATTCTATGATTCTATTCAAGACATTTAAAATGAATTGCAAATCAAGGAAGCATAATTTTAAAATTGGAGCTAGCCATTTGCGAGTGATACTTTTCATAAAGGATAGTGGAAACCTGGAACTTCAGAGAAGACTGGAGGTTGGGTTGTTTCCAAGCCTGAAATGGATGGATTTTTGTTAGGCAAGGAGAATCTGGGGATATGAAAGTAAAGGCAGGTTGGGAGGGTTTGAGGTACAGATCAGCTGTGATCTGATGGAGTAGCTAAATAAGCTTGTGGTTGAATGGTCTACTTCTGTTCCTATGAAAGCCAAACAGGAATGAACAGATAGCAACGAAAATAGTACAGAAATGGTATTGTGCTCTTTTCACAGTTTTTGAAGTTGCTGACTGATCCATAGTTCATTAAAAGGTGGCTTATATTTGAGCATCATAACTTGCTCACTGTTGGTTCTACTACCAATACCTGAAATGGCTTCACAATGTGAAGCAATTACAAAAATTGTAGACAAAAAAATCAAAAATACTGTCAATGCTGGAAACTGGAAATAAATAGAAAATATTGAAGTAGTAAGGTCCAGCAGCATCAATAGAAAGCGGAAGATATGGTTAACATTTCAAGGTCACTGATTTTTTTTAAAATCAGAACCAATCTGAAGCATCAACCCTATTTCCTTATTTCACAAATATTACTTGACCTGTGAGTGCTTTTTTTTAAACAAATAATAGTCTGGGAAGACAAAAGATAGAACATCAAACTTTAAAGCTAAATGTAAACCTTTTTTTTAAAAAAAGGACAACACAGTCAACATTTAAATATTAAATAGTTGCCAAAGCTAGTATTACTCTGTTTAAAAGGGGAACTGAAAGCTGGATTACAACATTACTTTTCAACATACTATAATTTATAACAAGACTCTAAGTGCATCTGCTAACCACCTCCTCACTGATAAAGGTTACGAATTTCACAATAGAAAATCTAACAAGGGAGCAGACTTAATTTAGACAGTTTACATTTTACAAACAAGATGATTCAAATAAACATTTTCACTGAAGACCGCACACGTTTAACATACAATGCACAATGAAAAACAGAAAATTCAAAATAGATTAAATATTGACTGCACAGCACTATAAACGTGCTTAATTTGAATCTCTAACATAGAGTTGTGACATGTACAACTAACAGCAGCGTCAGTTTTACAACTACAGTAGGACAATGCTTGGAAGAACAGATAGCATAGAACGTGATATCACAGCAATGAGAAGTCACCATATACGAAAGTGCTGTTGCCCAGTACTGAATTTTTTGGTAATAGTCATGACTACAGTTTGCCATCAGACGTACGACGGGCCATCACCGAAACATCTCTCTTTACAAGACTCATCCAACTCTGAGTAAAGGTGCTTTAATTTTTTTTAAAAAGCAGAAAAACTGGCACGAATCAGTCCTTTTTAAAGAAATTGGACAAATCTGTGACTGTTACTAATTAGCACTGTAGAAGTTACTTTCTTAGTTATTTCCTGTGATAGCACAGGAAAAAAAACCAAACTGTTCAACTGCAGCAGCATTTTTTTTTGGAAGAACTGCCTGCTTCTCTTAGTGCCCATCATCTTCGGTAGGAATGTAATCGCATCTAGGATTGCTGGACAAGGCGTCTGTAGTGAGGTAACACTTTTTTCTCAGGAAGGTAAAGGCCAAACTCCAAAGCCACAAGCGTAGTGAACTCAAATGAAACCAGCTCTTTTGAGTTCAATCTTAATCGCTCTTCCAGTTTCTGTTCACAAAGATGAAAAAAGTAAAACTGCTGTAAAAATTGAGCACAGTTGTACCATGCATGGAAAACAGTTTTTTTGGTTAATAGAGGCTGAGTTCTTAACATCTGCGTGTTGACGAATTGCCATAACAAATTTACAAATACACCAAAACGCTGACATATTTATATTGAATCAGGACATCAAACCAGATAAGTTTAGGAGGGGGTACAGAAAAATCACTGAGACACAACTAGAATGAGAGGTAATGCATTTTGGAAGGTCTAATAGAGATGGGAAATATACAGTAAATGGCAGAACCCTTAAGAGTATTGATAGGCAGGGGGATGTGGGTGTACAAGTACACAGGTCACTAAAAGAAACGCAGGTGGCGAAGGTAGTCTAGAAGGCATATGGCATGTTTGCCTTCATCGCCTGGGGCACTGAGTTTAAAACATTGGCAAGTCACGCTGCAGCTTTATAGAACCTTAGTTAGGTTGCACTTGAAATATTGTGTTCAATTCTGGTCACCACACTACCAGGAGAGGGTATAGAAAAGATTTACCAGACGTTGCCTGGTATGGAGGGCATTAGCTATGAGGAGAGGTTGGAGAAACTTGGTTTGTTCTCATTGGAACGACAGAGGTTGAGGGGCAATCTGATAGAAGTCTACAAGATTATGAGGGGCATGGACAGAGTGGATAGTCTGAAGCTTTATCCCAAGGTGACAGAGTCAATTAATAGGGGGCATAGGTTTGAGGTAGAGGGGCAAGGTTTAAAGGAGATGTATGAGGCAGGTCTTTTTACAGAGGGTGGTGAGTGCCTGAACTCACTGCTGGGAGAAGTAGTGGAAGCAGATACGATAGTGACTTTTAAGGGGTGTCTGACAAATACATGAATAGGATGGGAAGTGCAAGAGGTTTTAGTTCGATCAGGCAGCATGGCTAGTGCAGGCTTGGAGGGCCGAAGAGCCTGTGCCTGTGCTGTAATTTTCTTTGTTCTAGAAGTTCTAACATTGCAGATTTCAGCAATGTCACTGCTTCTGATGACTTTTAAAACAAAAACACGAGTCCAATTAGGATTAATGGTTTGCATTTTTAAGCAAATTTTCATTTGAACTTTTAAGAATAAATAGGTTAAAAAGTAAAACAAAACAAGCAAAGTTTTAACCTTTAGGGTTAATCCTCAGGTTAACTCAAAGAAACCCTTTGTACAGCCATACTGTATTATCTTGTGCAGTAAACACTTAAGAGGGCTTACCGCACAAGATAATGTAGTATGGCTGTACAAAGCAGTTACTCAGATTAGCTGAAAGTATAGAATATATGCTGAACCCAAGCTCTGGAGAGAGTCAGGATGGGATCTTCAATTATCAGATATCCTCATCAACTGAGTTATGCTGAAGCTTACATTCATATGGTATTAATGCAATATTTACAATAATTTCATGTTGGTGTTGAAGACTAAAGCATCAAACTATTACTAGAAATACTAAAGTGATAAATTATAAAGATACACAAGTTTTATGGATATCTAGACAATTTTTTAAACAATTTTCCAACACTTTTTAAACAAAATTGAACATTAATATACTAAAGTCATTGAATCATGTACACCACAGGAGGGCATTTGGCCCATCAAGTCTATGCCAGCAATCTGATCAATCTCACTCCTCGCCTGATCTCAAGTTTATTTCCTCCAAGTGCCATCCAATTTCCACAGTTTCTGCTTTGGTCATTAGCACTCACTGCATAAAAAGGATCTTCTTCACATTTCCCTTGCTCCCTTGCCTAAGCCCTGAAAAAATCTGTGCCCCCGATTCCCCTAATGGGAAGGATTTCCGTTTGTCTATCAAAGACTCTCATAACCTCGTACACCTCTATCAAATCTCCGATCAATCCCTTTTGCTCCAAGGTGAACAATCCCGATTCTCCCAACATAATCTTGTGATTAAAATACCGCCAATCTGTAGACGTATTCTATAAATTGCCTCTGTTCCAGTTTAGTGACCCTCTTATCGTCGCTAGAATATGGTGACTGAACCAGACATAATACTCTTGTTCGGGGCCTATCCAGAGCTTGGGTTCAGTATAAATTCTATACCTTCAACGAATCTCAGAATAACTACTTTTGAAATTAAGCTTTATCCTGCCAACCCCACCCCATCCCCCACACAGCTGTTTTTAAACTAGTTATTTTTCAAGTTTGGATTCCATAATAATTGAGAGAAATTGGTCGGCTACTTACATCAATCAGATGTTTAACTTCGTGCTTTTTGAGATCACTGCTGATTTTAGCTGCCAGCAGTAAGCAGGCACCAGAACAAAGCTTTCTGTTCTGCTTATTGACTTTGCCTTGGAGTACAAGCTTCTCAAAGTAGACAAAGGATAAAGCCACAGTACAAGGTTCCAGGTTACACTCTTCTGCCAGGTTCCGCATCTCCCGTTTCAGACTGAAGAAAACAGAAAAACGTAAAGTTGCCTTTGTAGTAATAACCCACCAAAGTCAACAAAATGTACCCCAGCACGTATCAAGGCTTGGAACTCGCACATTATGGATCAATAACGATTAGAAATACTTGAACTGAAATAAGTTGATGTGGGTGATCAGTCCATTAAATTCAGTGTATCAATACAGTGAACACAAATCTAATGGAACACATGGTTGATAATTACTTCAATTGAAACATGGAAGGCTAGCAGAAAGGCTACCAGTCAGGATATCATTCTTACCCTTCTTGTAACTAGAAAGCAAAAAATTCAGTGTGATGGAAAAAATGCAGTAAATAACTTCAATAAACGTAATTAAGTCTAATCAGTTTAGCTCAGCTATATTTTGAGATTTATTCTTATCGTGACCTTATAGCAGCAATTAAAGTACAAGAACCACTCAAAGATTAACTCTTCCAGGCACAACAAGGCACAGACCAAAAACACAAAATGCTGGAAAATCTTAGCAGGTCTGACAGCATTTGTGGAGACAGAATAGAGACAATGGGCCTGATTTTACCATTTTCATTTTAAGTGCTGAATCTGCGCGCAATTCAGATCCAACTTGGGAATCCGCTTTCAGATGCCCCAATATGCACTCAGCCTGAAAACAAATCGCAAGTCTGAATCGCACTGTGGGCGGGGCTTATCGTGCCCGAAACGATCGGAGCTCTGAACTGCGCATGTGCAGTTAGAAAACAAATTTGGAAAATTTGTGTCAGACCACTTCCGGGCCGCAAAAAGCGGATAAAGCGGCCCGCGGGCAAAAAGTGGGAGCAATGGTCCCCACAGACATCACTGTCCCCATTATCCAGTCCCCCCCACCTGGCTATCCATGCCAATTGCGACCCCCTGCCCCCTTACCCCTCAATTGCCTGCAGACTGGCAGCGGACCCCCCGGCCCACCCTTCCCCCACCGGAGATCCATTTAACCTCCCCCCAGTGAGCAATTGGGTCTCCCCCCCACTACCAGAGATACACCTTACCCACCTCATCCTCCGTCCCCCCCCTCCAAACCACAGAATGAACTGGCCTCACTCTCTCCTCCCTGCCCCCCTTAAGAATGATTTGACCTCACTCCCCCACTATCTCCAGAGAATGATTCCCCCTCCCCCCACCAAGTACACTTGACCCGCCTCCTCCCCCCACCCACCCCGCCCCCCAGAGAATGATCTGACCCACTCCCTTCCCCCCACCACTGATCTGAGTCTGAACTCATCTCTTCAGCAGCTAGAGCACCAATTTCGGACTGATTCCGGATTGGCAAATGCGGTGGTATATGGGGAAATGCTGATAAACTTGGGCGGGCAGTTCATTAATTCAATTGAAATGCATGCAAATGCTTTTAGATCACCGTTGAGCCTGTGAATCGGATCATGGCCATTCCTGGGCCTCGGTAAAATGGCCATCGGCGCAGATCACGTTAATGGCCTCATACCAGACTTGATCACGTTTTCACGCACATTTGGTAAAATCAGGTGACCAATCAGCTCTGATCAAGGGTCATCCAGACTTGAACTGTTGGCTCCATCCCCTCTCCACACATGCTGTCACATTTGCTGAGTTTCCCCAGCATTTTCTGGGTTTTTGTTTCAGATTTCAGCATTAGCAGCATTTTGCCTTTATCTTAAGACAGACTAGGATGGACCCAGATCACTAGTCCATTCTGAATTAGTCAGCAATAAGACTTTAGGAGCATGACAGCTGGATGTTGTGATGATGGGGGTCGATAATTATGGCTACTTATCCAGAGACACCTACTTGAAGCAGATGTTGAGGGACAGGACTCAGGTCAAATAAGAATACTGGATGACAACCAGTGCCTGTGGGACCATAACCCAACAGTTCCAATGTTCTCAGGAAATGGGGGAAAATCAGCAAGAAATAACTAAAATGTTTCAAAAACTTTTTTTTTGTAGGTTTCGCGCATTTATCCTTACATTATCTTTTATTTAAAAACGTTACACCAGCTTTATATTTTTCTGTCATTATGTAAATTTACCTTCTTATCTTACTAAGCGTCAGCTTAATGTGAGGAAATTTCTCCTTGAAGGTTTCATTCATATCCTTTTTCAGGTCAGATGGTTTTACGTATTCAATCACTGTGGTCTGGCAAAAAGAAAATAAGCTTATTTGTGAATGTAATCACTAGATTATACAAAATGGCAGTAGATTTCTATTTCTCTATAAATGTTGAGTACTGCAGACACAACAATAGCTGTAACTTCACTGAGAATTTTAAAAATCAAATTGGTGGCAAGTAATATACAAATGAATTTTGCTCTGAACAAGGGTCATTCAGACTCAAAACGTTGGCTCTATTCTCTCTCCACAGATGCTGTCAGATCTGCTGAGATTTTCCAGCATTTTCCATTTTTGTTTCAGATTCCAATATCTGCAGTATTTTGCTTTTATACAAATTAATCTTGCCTGTTGAACTACCCATTCTGTAGAACAACCAATTGTTTTCAATGTTCTTTGCAAGTGAAAGATTAATTTACCCAAGTGGAATCTTGATATGAACACCAATGAAAATATACTAGGTATTTTAGTTAGTTATTGTATGAAATCATCAATTGAACGGAGAGATAAACTACTATGGCCACAACATACAAGCAGCAATGGATTTTCAGTTTGTACAATGAGCCTATCTTTATAACAAAAGATATAAAACAAAAGATACTTGTGCATGTTATACAAAAGTACATCCCTTCTTCAGATCGGTCACTGCTAAGCTAGCAACGGATAGTACCACAAGCCAAGACAGATCCATGGTTTGAGAGAAAGTTATCTAGACTGCACTCTGGAATCAATTCTCTCACTATTGGGAAATACCATGGGAAAACATTTGTATCCACGCAAAAATGTAAGGAAAAATAATTAGTATTTAACAAAACTAATCCAGTGGAAATATAGACAGCTGAGGTTGAAAGTAGTTTCAAACAAAAGGCTGTGAATCAAAGGAAACTGGTATACCTCTACAGAATTGGAAGTAGAAAACTGTATTTGAGACACAGTTGAATATTCAACTTATAGTATACTCAATATTGAATATTCAAAAGGTGTTACCATATATGATGCAAAGATCAGAACCCTTTTGTGTTTTCCACACGGCCACTGGGGGTCATCAAGAAGGTTAGGATCATATTCTATTAAATCTCCAGCTTCACTACCTAAATGGAGAGAGCAAATAATACAGGCCTGAGACATCCACTTTTATTTTCAGATGTTCAACATGTGTGAATTTAACATTGTCAGAGTAATTGGCTTTGAGCATAAACCACACTAACAGCAAAATATCACACAAGAGAAAATCCCAAACAGTTTAAGAGATGTTCAACTCTAACTACAGTGCAGCTTTTTTTTTTCCTTATTCTTTTATGGAATACAGACGTCATTGACAAGTTTTGCCAACCCTAATTCCCTTTGATTAGAGCAACTTGCTCAAGCATTTCGGAAGGCAGATCTGAGTCAACCACATATTGTGGGTTTGATGTCACAGGTCAGCCAGGCCAGAGAAGGATGGCAGATCTTTTTCCCGAAAGGACATCAATGACCCAGTCTGGGTTTGTATGACAATAGTTGATAATTTCAGGGTCACCATTACTGAGACTAGCTTTACATTCCAGATTTTGTCAATTAAATTTGAATTCCACCTAGCTGCCATGCTGGGATTCGAACCCATGTCCAGAGCATTGGCCTGGGCTTCTGCATGACCTGTTCAGTGGCAATACCAGCATCCCCTAAATGTTGCCTTGGAACACCATGCAAATCAGGTAGTGTTATCCAAAGTTACGTCTTTCATGGGTCTTGCCACACAAATACGCAATGGGGCCGCAGAACCAGAAACAGACAGAGCTAAATTTAACAGGGGTTTCTGTGCGCAGATTTAGTTGACTGAAGCTGTTCACCATTTCTATATGTCAGATAAGTGTTAAATATGAATATCGAACACATGCATGAAGTTTAAAGTAAATTTGAATAAACAAAGAATTTAGGAAATCAGCTCAGTGCAGCTAGAACAAATTGGCATTCCCAAAGAATTTAAAAGTGTATTAAAATATGCAAGAGCAAAAACTCAGCTAAGAAGCAGCAATTATGCAAATTTCTAATGTCCAAAATACCTGTATGACAGACATACAAGGCACACTTTCTCGGTCAACATAAACATTGTTAAACAATGAGTGCTGTTTAGACATGTATGTGTGGTGTGGTCAGCATGTTCTCCACGTTCTGCATGGTCCAGTTTCCTCCCACAGTCTGAAAGACGTGCTCGTTAGGAGCAACGGCCGTGCTAAATTGTCCCTCAGTGTACCCGAGCAGATGGCGAAGTGTGGTGACTATGGGATTTTCACATTAGCTTCATTGCAGTGTTAATGTGGGCCTACTTGTGACACTAATAAATAAACTTGAACAATTTAGTGCACATTTTCCTTCCAAATATTATTTAGTATGCCACTTTTATTTTACCTAAATCCATTGACATTGCAGCACTTCCATGTCTTCCTGGTGTAAAATTCCGATGCATGCTATTTCGAACCTGTGCTACTGAAGCTGGAACCTCGGGTGGAGCTTTTGGCATCACAAAGGCATTGGTTGGATAAAGGAACTGGGCATATGAAACTGACTGTGAAACAGGAAGAAATTCACAGTAAACAATGTGATTAATTGCAATGTTCAAAAAAGTATCAAAGTTTTGTAATTCACAATCAAGTTACAAAATTAATGTTATAGCTCAATAGTAAAATAATAGATGTGTAATTTAGTTCATCACTGAGCGACACATTATGTGGAAGAAAATAAATTGTGTATCCTCCAATCTGAGTGCAAAACAGAAACCGCATCAAATTTCAGACAGTACATCAAATAAAGGAATACAGATCCAGCAATATGTCCTTATGACTAGCAGAAATATATTTATCATAACCCAGGCTTCAATCGGTTAATTATACAAGACTGGACCCTTAGCACTTATTGAACTATCTTTAACTTGCAAGTGTTAGTTAAATCACTTTAAAACAATGCAACTATTTTGTTGAAAGTAGTAGATTTTAATGACAAAGCAAAATGAGAAGAAGCCATTAATTGGGCTAAAACAAACCTGCTGGAGAAACTCAGCAGGTCTGGCAGCATCTGTGGAGACAGAAGTAGAGTTAATGTTTTGAGTTGAATGACTTTTTCTTCAGATCCCAATGCTGAAGAATTGATTCAAAACGTTAACTGTGTTTCTCTCTCCAAGATGTTGCCAGATATGCTGAACTTTTCCAACAGTCGGTTTATAATTTCTGCTCTCTAGCATCCGCATGTATTTTGTTTTTATTAATTGGGCTGTTTTGTCTACACCTGGGAGGTATTTTAATTTTCAATTTGGACAAACAATAGTATTGAAGGGCTTTAATGCTGTACACCATCATTTATAGGCAGTTTTCAATGCAGAAGCATTTTTTAAAAAAAAGAAACCATGGCAATTAATTTTTTTTGTACAAATGTTATTGCAGGATGAGGTAATTTAAATTTGAAGACTCCCAATTAGCCTAAGTCTGTTGTTTAGCTGCTACATTCACTGGATCAACAATTATTTTAGACTCTGCACCTAAATTCAGACATTGAATGAGAAACATTCCTGAAATACATTCAACCTCTATGCACCTTGAAAGCTCAAACAACACCACTTTATGCAATACAGTTAACTGTTACCTTTACATCTACCCCAAGTTCAATTCCATCAAGTCCAAGCAGCATGTCTGTTGAGGAGGAAACACCACCAGAAGGGTTACGTTGCCTTGGTCCGTCCAGCTTGCTGTCTCTGTGTAAAGAAAACATTAAATCTAACTTTTTTGCAAGCGGTTGAAAGACACTGATGGTCTGCGTAAGGAGTGGTCTAAACATAGAATAGCTGCAAACTACACAATGAAAGGAACTTGTTCCTTTTATAGCTCTTATATAGAAATCAAAGCTGCATACCAATAGGAAATGCTTTCACAAAGAACAATAAAAAGCTTCTGAGAAGCTTATCAGACTATGAAGCAAAACCAGAATTCTGATTATCAGTTATGCATTGGCTGTTTTGCCCCTAACACACCCAAATTAGTTCTAAACTGCAGTGTACCAAAATTAACTGCCCAAACTCCAGCTGAAACTAGACCACAAGGCTTTTTCCTGATAAATGGAGGAAACTTTTTTTTCCTATGAATCTGCCAGCTTTAATTTTCCATTCTGCCCTTTGCAGAATGCTTGCTGCAGTTTCCTCTTTAAAGTATCCGTTCCCATGACAGTGGCCCTATAAATTACAAAAAGGAAGACAGACTGTGAATGCATCGCGCCCCCCCCACCCCCACACGCCACCAACAATATAAAATCTTTACTGACAAAAACAAGTGAAAATCTAAAACTTTAATGTAATTAAAATTACAAAAGGATTTTGACTCTTGCATTGTATTTTGGACATTTAATAGATCACGCTGTGAAACCTAAAAAGCAAGACTGCGGTTAGAATCATCAAGTCAGAATCCCTACAGTGCAGAAGGAGGCTATTCAACCCATTGAGCCTACACTGACAACAATCCCACCCAGGCCTTATCCCTGTAACCCCATGTATTCACCCCACTAATCCCCCTGACATTAAGGGACAATTTAGCATGGCCAATCCATCTAACCTGCACATCTTTGGAGTGTCGGAGGAAACCCATGCAGACATAGGGAGAATGTGCAAACTCCACACAGACAGTTACCCGAGGCTGGAATTGAACCCAGGTCCCTGGCGCTGTGAGGCAGCAGTGTGAACCACTGTGCGCCCCAGCAACACAGTCCTGCTTCCAGTGTAGCAGAATCAAAAGCAGTTAGTGGTACAGTTTCAGCCACACAAGCTGACTCTTCAGAAAATAGGGTCATTTTCCCTCTAGTGTAAAAATGATTGTTTTTACACCAGAGGAAAAACAATCATTTTTACACTACAAAAATGCACTATATGCACCAAGCAGTAGCAGAAACACATCAATTTCATCGAAACTCTACAGTGCAAAAGAGGCCATTCGGCCCATCAAGTCTGCACCAACCCCACCTCAGGTCCTATACCCACAACCCTACACATTTACTCTGCTAATCCCTCTAACTTACACATCCCCGGACATTATGGACAATTTACCACGGCCAATCAACCTATCCCACACATATTTGGACTGAGGAGGAAACCGGAGCACTCAGAGGAAACCTACGTAGACTCGGGGAGAATGTACAAACTCCACACAGACAGTGACCCAAGCTGGGAATTGAACCCAGGTCCCTGGAGCTGTGAGGCAGCAGTGCTAACCACTGTGCCACAGTACCAACTTTTGGTCTCAAAAAAATCAAATGGTTGCTAATCTAGATGTTAGACAACAGACATTTAGGTATATATTTTGTGCAATTAGTGCAATATTCTCAGAATAGAGCCAATACAGCACACAGTGATAAAGCAGACCGAGCCCAGAAACTGGGATGCAGGGATAGACATACATTTACATAATGTGTGCATCAAATCGATTTTAGCAACTTTTAAAAAAAATTCTAATTTTATACACAAGCTCACCAGCCTTCAGAATGATGGATCATCCTAGCTTGGGAAGGGGAGCTAAGTGTAAAGGCAATCATCTTTGATGGAAGCCACAAATGGAACATTTTTAATCTGGCCCTTAAATTGGCAAAGAAATTCAACCATAAGGCTCCCAATTTTCAAATAAACCCTCTGATCTGCCCTTGTGCAACTTTGATTTAGTTTGCCAATTAAATATAATGTTAACATTTATTTATTGGTTTCCCAAATAGGCTAACATTACAATAAAGTTACTGTGAAAATCACCTACTCACCACATTTGGTGCCTGTTCGGGTACACTGAAGGAGAATTTAGCACAGCCAGTGCCCCTAACCAGCATGCCTTTCAGACTGTGGGGGGAAACTGGAGCACCCAGAGGAAACACATGTGCAGGCACGGGGAGAACGTGCAGACTCCGCACACAGTGATCCAAGCCAGGAATTGAACCTGGGTCCCTGCCGCTGTGAGGCAGCAGTGCTGTGCTGTGCCACCGTGCTGCCCCACACACTCCTTATATTTTATATCCTATGTCTTTATAGATCATGAACATGTCTTAGTTGAAACAACTAAGAATGAATGTTTGGGGCTCCTGCCTCTCCAATTTCTCACCTATGTTCTGTGCCCCCGGTGATGTAATCTGAAACTATAATTTTCCATGTATACTAATGGCACACAGCTCACTACCACCTCACCCCTCCATTGTCAAAACTCCCAT
This sequence comes from Carcharhinus amblyrhynchos, assembly GCF_965287045.1. Taxonomy (NCBI): domain Eukaryota; kingdom Metazoa; phylum Chordata; class Chondrichthyes; order Carcharhiniformes; family Carcharhinidae; genus Carcharhinus; species Carcharhinus amblyrhynchos. The sequence continues at coordinate 15,035,330 of NC_137339.1, forward strand.
CAGCAATGAGCATAAATTTTGTCCAACCAACACCAGAAAGACCAAAGTCCCTACCACAAATTCCAACTCCTAAGCACACTGCCTCCATCGGAAGAACAAGAGCAGCAGGTTCATGGCAACACAGCCACCTGCAAGTCACCTGCCAAGATTTAAAGTAAATGGCCAAATGAACAAAGCACTGAAGGAAAAACATTTTCACACAAAGCTTGGAGTCTGGAAATGCATTGCCCAAGAGTATGGTGGAGCCAAGTTCAAATGAGACATTCATTTCAAAGGGAATTAAACTTATATGAAAAGGAAGAAAGTGCAAGGTTATGAGGAAAAGGCACGGAAGTGGCCCTAGGTGAATTGTTCATTTGGAGAGGCGATGCAGACATATCAGGCCAAATTGCCTGTGCTGTAACAAATTTGTGCAGTCAAACACAATGCCGCTTTGGAAATCTATCACCATTTTTCCAGTCTGGATTAAATCCTGAAACTCCCAATGTAATAAATAGCACTGTGGGTATGCATATGCCATACAAACTGCAGCAATTCACCACCAATTTCAAGGAGAATCACAGATGGGCAAGAAATGCTGGCTTTGCCAGCACACCCATTTCCCATGAAGGAAGAAAATGTTCCTTTCCATTGCAAATGAACAAGACGGTTCTCAATCTTGGTGTCATGTATAACCCTGAGATGAACTTCTAACCACATATCTGCGTCATTACGAAGATCACCTATTTCCACCTTCGCCCCTGCCTCAATTCATCTGCTGCTGAAACCCTTATTTGTGCTTCTGTTACGTCTAAACTTGTTTATTCCAATCCCACTGATCTCTCTCATTCTGGCCTCCTTAAGGTTGAGGTCATCCAAATCTCTGCTGCCCTCCTTACACCAATTCTGCGGACCCACTACCCCAGTGCTTATTGACCCATGTTGGCTCTTAGTTCAGATACATTTGATTTTAAAATTCTCATTCTTTTCTTGAAATACCTTGCTTCTCATTTCTTGTCTCTAACAGCCCTGCAACCTTCAGAAATATCTGCGCTCTCCAAGCCCTGATTTTGGTGACTCCAAAGATGGCTATACCTGCAGGAGAGTTATTTAGATTTGAAATGTTAACTGTGTTTCTCTCTGCACAGATGCTGCCAGGCATTTTCTGTTTTTATTTCAGACTTCCAGCATCCACACTACTTTGCTTTTATTTGGCTGCACCTTTAGCTGCCAACATCCTAAAATCGCTGGAATTTCCTCCTTTTAGCTTCTCTGCCTCTCGTCCCTCTTTCAAAATATTCCATAAAGCCTAACTCTCAACCCAGCTTTAGGTCACTGCCCTTATATTTCCTTATGTGACTGTCAAATTTTCTTTGGGTAATACAACTGTAAGCATCTTGGGTTGTTGTTACATAAATGCAAAGTTGTTGTTGTTTCTGATGTGATGCAAAGTGGTTTCAGCTTCATAAGCTTGGTAGTAGAAATTATATATTAAAGATCCAAACTAACTTTGAATGGAGCAAAACTACTCCCCCCGGGGCATATCACCACACATTGGCCTCAGCTCTGGACTGGAATTAGGATTCTGGCTTTGCTTTATGCAAAGTAACATTGCTTTTAAATTGATGCTACAGTGTGGTTTCAATGCACATTTAAAATGAATTGAGTTTCATTTGTGTAAAATGAAGTTTTAGAAAAACTGATGAGTTTAGTCAGTACAACAGATAATTGTGACTTTTGAATTTAGTTGAAAACAAAATATTCTTACCCCATGTAGTTAAATTCTCCATAAGGCAGTACAGAAAATGCTGAGCACAGTGATCTTTTAGCACAGATGAGAACTATCCTTAAATGAAACCGATAAAACCAGGTATTAGTTGACAATTGTATACAGGACTACATGCAGCAGAAAATATCATGGGGTAGTTATTAAGTGTAACATTCAAATACATTAAACTGAATTCTATTCAGAAAAAAAACTTTCACTGCACAATACCTAACTATAGCATATACGCAATATCTCATGATTTGTCCACAATATAATTAAAAAGCATTCACAGATTGTATGTTGGTTCCAATCATATAGTGTGAACATATTTGGATGTGTAAGTTTTGCTGGAGGGTTGCTAATTTAGCACCTCTGTTCAAAAAAAGATTAGTTAACAAAAGACAAACCAGCCTAACCTGCATGTATAAGCTCAAAGAAATTATAGGTTTAGTCAATAGTAGCAAACTCAGATGTGCGATAGTCAAGCCTTTTCTGACCAGTTACCTGAGCTCTTTGGAGGAAATAATAGTCTTGTACATGGGTTTCCAAAAAATGTTTTGATAAAGGTACTTGGAAACATTGAGCCAGGAAGCATAGATGGAATGTCACATGACAGATCACCTTAAATGATTAATAAATATTTTTCAGACTGGAGGGTACTTCAGGGCTTATGGTGAAACCAATATTCTTTTCAATTTATAAGGCAGACATCAAAAGTTAGATAAAAATCAGAAGAACTACGAAAATTGAAATCAGGAATGTGGTAATAGGTTAGTGAATTGCATAGATTGGAGTCATTTGAAATGTAATGTACACAATTGAAGTAAATAAATTCACTGGTTAGACTGCAATTGGAATAGGTAGTACTTTTGTGCATCTTATGATGGGGCAAAGCCTGGACAGTGTACAGGATACTTGTGGTGTGAATGTAGCCCTCAATAAACATGAAGCCACACGATATCAGGAGGTAAGTTAGTGAAGTGATAAGATACACCAACTCAAGAATTATTGCTTGTCATGCCACTTGCATGAATAACCAGTGGAATATGCCAATTTTCATATTAATTACCTGCTATTTCTCGTGTCATATTGCCGCATATTTTTGATAAAGTGAACTTTCTTTGTATTTTTTGGATGGGGCGATCCTGAAGAGGTTCTGCTTCTGCAAAACATAAAAAAAGTTTATTGATTAACGACACCAAGAATTATGTGACGAAAGCTGAGCAGACAGGATGTTTTACCCATACAAAAATTGCAGTTACTGAGTCAGTTATTGAGATGTATACAAGATCTGTTGTGTGACATGCCTATTACAAATTTGTAGCCAAGCCAAACTTCTGTGATCAGAAACTAAATGGCTGTTGGTATCTGCCTCTTAACACTCCCCTCTTCTATTATTTAAGTGTAACCTTACTGTAAAGTGGGAAAACTCCAATATCGCAAAGATCAACATTCTTCAGAAAGACCCTGGCTTTTCACTTGTTTGTGTTTGTATCAGACGAAACAATGGGACATTTTGAATGCAATTAAGGCAGTTCAGAAATGTACTCATTTACATTGTCATTTTTTTGTCAATGAATTCTTCTCACTCACATATGTGAATGTCAAAGCAAGAATTCAATAAAGTCCCTAAACATCTTTATCATGGTGGCAACTGTTGATGAGTTGCTTAAGGACAACATGGAGCCAAGTGACAGATTTCTAGTGGCACAGTTTATAAAAATTATAGTTCAACTTGTGAAAATATGACAGAAGCTTTGGATGGGGTGGTTGGAGAAGAAACAGCAGGTCCAGATTTAAACCGTGGTCCACCCTTCCTCAACTTGCCTTCTATCTTCTTCAAAATCTAAGTCTATTTAAACAATCATTCATGAATTTCCCACTCCCTCAAACATTGGGAAGCAAAAGTGCTACATCAGTGCCTTAATTGCATTCAAAGTATCCCATTGTTAGCTCTGACACAAAGTAGATGTAATATGTGAATTCCGTTGTTTTTCAGACTGAAATTGTATATTTTAATATATTACAATTTTTTGGACATATTCTAAAGTCGTTACAGCTGTTCCATGGAATACTATATGTTTCCACAGAAACATTCAAATCTTCTCATGACAGCCAGCTTCATGGATGCCTAATCATTTATTTAAAGCAGCATGGAAACAGGCAAATGCTAAAAGTTCATTTTTGACCAACATGTTTTTTCCCAGTTAACACGCACACCATAAAAGGTTCGCTTTGAGCACGTTGGTGGCATTCATAATGTTCTCAAAATAAAATTGGCTTGTACATTGCATACCTGCTGCAGCTGTAAAACTGAGTCAGTAATTTCTGATGTGAGTAGAGAGAAATTCATTTAAAGAATTACAGGCTTTCTTCCCCACTGTAGCACATAGTTAAAGTTGCCATTAAAAATGGACTTAGTTGTATACTCGACACTTGCAGTTTCACTGCTAAAACAGCACACGTTTCACTGCTGTACCAATTCGTAAATTATAGTTGACTTCCCAAACAACCCCACCTGAGATTTGCATACTGAAAAAGCAGAATAAAAAAGGGTAGAATTAGCATAAACGGGCCCAACATTGTAACCAGCAGACAGCAGTGACCAAAACACAAACCGCTGAGAAGCCAGGAGCAAGAATAGACCTCCTCTCATTCCCCCCCTTTTTTTGTTTTGTCATCCTAAGTAATATTGACAAATACAGGACCAGCTTCCACATGCACTCTCATGGCACTCAGTTCCAAATGTTTTATCACTTCTCTCAACCACTTAATTCTCTCTATTGTGAATTTGTGTAAGATGCCTTGAATCATTCCTAACTTTCTCTAGCTCAGCATTGAAATGATGGAAGCCAGCTGCTGGTCCCAGCCACAATCCCTCAACCCCTTGCCGTCGGTACAATCCCCTTCCCATTGATACCTTCCCCTATCAAACACAGGTTGAACCAGGCTGTTCACAATCTTGGTATCTCATTCATCCCTAAGCTAGTTTTCAGGAAACATTCTAGTTTCATCACAAAAATAATCTTACTATAACACTGTTTGCTTTAACCATACTGTAGTGCCTGTTAGAACCAGATGAAAGTGGCAATCGTTGCCATAGTTGACTATTCCAACATGCTCCTTGCTGACCTCTCATTCTAGACATCCAAACGCTCCACCTTTGCAACAAGTTTGTCATGCATGTCCTGCTTTCCCATAACCGTCATCTTCACTGACCCACATGGACTCTTTGTCACTAATTCTTTACATCCCCCAAAGTCTTGCTGCACCTTATCTTAGCAATATCCTCCAGTCTTAGATCCTCACCAAACACTGCTTCTCCATGTTACTCTTTTTATACTGCCCCAAAGTCATAAGGCACGATGCCTTCAGCAATTTCAGTTTAATGTCCTCTCAGCCAGCTTGTTCTTCTTTAAAAGCTTTCATCTCTAATCAAGCTTTGCCAATTTCATAGCCCCAGCTCAGGTTTTGTCTTCATAGCATCGATTCAGTGCTTTGTTAAAGGTGCTATAAATGCAAGTTACTGCAGAAATACTAATTTCAAAACCATCAATGCTGATAATAGAAGGTAATTTCATGACAATTGAGATACTGATTATATTTCTTGTCTATCTAGAGGAAGATAAAACACAAACTTCTAGTTTGCACCAATTATATTTTACTCATTGGTCCAGGAAAAGTAATATTTTAAACAATGGGACAGGCTGGATGGACCAAAGAGTCTTTCCTTTGTATACGTTTTATGTTAGAACTTGCTGGAAATGCTAAGATTCCCCACTAATTGGTCACTAGAGCATATTCATAGAATTCCTACAATGCAGAAGAGGCCATTTGACCCATCAAGTCTGCACTGACCCTCTAACAGAATCTTACCTAGGCCCTCTCTCCCACCCTATCCATCTAACCCCACACATTTATCATGGCTAATCCATCTAAGCTTGATATCTTGGGATACTAAGGGGCAATTTAGCATGGTCAATCCACCTAATCGGCACATCTTTGGATTGGGTGAGGAAACTGGAGCACCCGGAGGAAACCCATGCAGTCATGGGGAGAATGTGCAAACTCTATGTATTCATTCAAGGCCAGAATTGAACCCAGGTCACTGGGCTGTGGGGTAGCAGTGCTAACCACTGTGCCACTGAGATAACACTGATCAGCTAGATGGAGCTGGTGCAGAGATTTATAACATTTTGGTTAATTTTCAGAATTAATTTCTTACCATAGAAAATAATCAATTTTCTGATCTCATCTATCTTGCAAGTTTTGTTTTTAAATAGGTGGGAAAATTATTTCAACCCTAATCCATTTAAAAGTGTCACTGACATTTCTGCAAGAACACATAGTACCTTTGAATAAAATTAAGAAAATTACAGCTAAACCTTATTACCAATACAGAAAACATAATTTATAAAGTTTACTTTTGAATCACATCTCAAGGAAACAAAGGTCTATCACGCCACTTCCTGCAATGTAATTCATGTGTCCCTTCTGATAATATTGATTGGTACAGGTTTCTCAGTTTCAGGACCTGGGTTTGATTCTGGCCTTGGGTCACTCTCTGTGTGAAGTCTGCATGTTCTCCAGTGTTTGCCTGGGTTTCCTCCCAGTCTGAAAGACATGCAGGTTTGGTGGATTGGCCATGCTAAATGCCCTTAGCGTCCCAGGATGTGAAAGTTAGGGAAATTAGTAGGGTAAATAAGTGGGGTTGTGCGGATAGAGCCTGGGTAGGATGCTTTATCGGACAGGCAGTGCAGACTTGATGGGCCAAATAGTCTTCTTCTGCATTATAGGGTTTCTATGATTTGCTATGATACTTGCTTGGCAATGACAGTCAACACTGGTGTTTTCACCACATTATTCAGTCTAATCCTCTAATTTCTGACTTTGGTAGAAGCCATTTCCACCCTTTAACCATCTCCTGCTCTATCTTTCTGACCACATTTAATGCAACTTTGTTCATCGCCTTTGCTAAAGACTCTTGTGACCTCAAACAGAAATATGCTATTTCTTGCCCTTTATGCTTTTTGTTAATTTGCTCACTTTTCCCCAAACTCCGTTTCTCTAGTTCTTCTATATTTATACTGATTATCTACCTCATGGAAGTTGTTTTGAATTTGATCTAGTTTCTATTATTCATCAATGGAACTTCAACCTTCAACGCATTCCTTTTTCCTTCCCAAAAGATACTCCATTTGTGTCCCCAAGAGTCTCCTCATATCCTCTCCACGTCCTCCCCCCCTCCCAAATGTCCTCATTTATTTTATTTTTCTGCTCTTTCACAGTGTCTAAATATATTGTGGGCATTAATTTCCAAATATACCCCTATTTTTAGATTGCTTATTTCAACATCCAGAACCATTGCTGGAGAGTCAACATTTGAGTAAACAGCTCAAAGAACAATTTTAAAAATAGAAGTCACATCTCCTACAATTATGTTCACTATTGTTGATAAATACATAGCTTTAACCAGGCTATAAATATCCTCAATGCTTTATTCATTGTTCTGTTTGCAAACTAACAGAGTAGTGACCAATTCTGTTGCTCAAACTGTTTAAATAATTTCTCTATTTAAATCCTTATGCACTTGTTGTCTTTAATTTGTGGTATTCTTTTACCCTATTCCTTCTTAAAGTGTCAGACCAAGGTATATTTAAAAGCCACTGACTCAGCTGTAGCTATTTGTTGTTACAATGTCATGATTTTTCTATTTTAAATAAAGATTAGATGTCCATCCTCGCAGTGTAGATTTCCTTAGTCTGTTATTCTTCCTCCTTTTGGGTTTCCTGTTTTGTTTTCAAGTTTCTTGATCCCTCACGTCTATCTGAGGCTCAACCAGACTGTTTGAAACTTTGTTATATTTGACCATGAATTTATGACCAGATAGCCATGCCATTACTAAGACCACCTAAGATGACCTCCAAAATTGTCTGTCTCCAGCACAGCCTTAGCTCATCTATAAACTAAAACCCCCATCCATTTCCAGACTTGACTAGTCCAACACAGTCCTCATTGGTCTCCCAAGTTCTATACACAGTAAACTTTCGATTATCTGAAAGTTTGCAAGATGAAATTTTATTATGTTTGTTACTCTGCAATCCACAGGAAGATAGGAACAGGAATAGGCCAATCTGCTCGAGTCTCTCCCGTTCATGGATGATTTATATTCTAACTCCATTGGCTGCCTGGTCTCCATATTCCTTAATACCCTTGGCTAGAAAAAAAGTTACCTTACAAACAGCAAGAGGATCAAATAGCTTTACTTCATTCATATCTGACCCCTTATATTAACTGGATTTCAACCTGTTTTGAAAAGATTGGTTAAGTACACATGAAAGACTATATCCAATTAAGATCATGCGGGGTGCAATTGACGCAACCTGGTTACATTATACAGTGAAGAACTGGGAAGTACATGTACATCTGACCTATTTAATCATCTTGTCTGCCCATTTGGGTGGCGTGATAACACAGTAGTTAGCACTGCTGCCTCACAGCATGAGGGACCTGCATTTGATTCCGGCCTTGGGTGACTGTCTGCTGCATGAGGTTTGCACATTCTCTTCATGTCTGTGTGTTTGCTCCGCTTTCCTCCCACAGTCCAAAAGATGTGCAGGTTAGGTGGATTTGCCATGGTAAACATGCAGGGTTACAGGGATGGTGGGGTGCATTTGGGGGGGGGGGGGCTGCTCTTTTGGAGATGGTGCAGACTCTAAGGGCTGAATAGTCTCCTTTTACGCTGCAGGGATTGTTGATAGTCTTATTTGCCCTTACAAGCAGCTAACTCTGTGCTCTTGGTAATCTTCTCACTTGTAATGTTAGCTTAAACCTTGCCTTTTACTTAACCTTCTGTGCTGATATTGATTCCAGATCTGTTAACCCAAGTATAGATTGCCCACTTGGTATAGAAACAGCACTTGAACAAGTCCATTTGATATTCCTTAAACCTGTGCTTATCCTGGATCTTTTCATTGTTCTTAAAATCCCACACCATGTAAGTTCTGCATAACACTGGATTCAATTAATTAATTGAGTTTAAGTCCAATTTGTCGTTTAAAACCAAGTACACTTCAGCTTTGAATGTCGTGTAAACATTCAGCTGCCAACTCATTTGTTAGCCCCTCATTGCAAGTAACTTGTAAAACCCATTTAAACTGCCTCAAAGCAACAGTCAGCACAAACAAACAGCTAATTCAAACACAAAAGAACCATTGAAAAATCAAAAGCAAAGGATCTAGGAAATTAGAGATAAGACAGAAAAGTTGGAAAACTCTCAGATCAGGTGGTGTCTCCTAATTAGGAGGGAGAAATAGAAAGATAACGTATCAGTTTGATTACTATTCACAGAGGGGAAAAAAAAACAGCTAATTACTTTCCCATCTATCAGGTCAAATACCACTCGTTCTACCAACCTCCCAAGACAATGATGAAATAGAATGCCATTCTATCAATCTTTGTTTAGCTTTACATAAATAACTCACCTCTCAATGTGAAAACAATGTTATTTTCAACAGATCCTCTTAACAATGGTTTTCCAACCCACACCTCCTGTACAATGATGGATGCCAAGCTCAGAAGCCATGCACCCTGACATACTGTCTTCTATCTTCTACCGTAGGGAAAAGGATACAAAAGCTTTACGTACCATACGACTCAAGAGCAGCTTCTTCCCTGCTGCCATCAGACTTTGTGATTTGATTTGTCACATGAGTATACAGTGAAAAGTATTTTTCTTGTGCTTATACAGACAAAGCATACTGTTCACAGAAGGAAAGGAGAGGGTGCAGAATGGGTTACAGTCATAGCTTGGGTGTAGAGGAAGACCAATTTAATATAAGGTAGATCTGCTCAAATGTCTTATGGCAGCAGAGAAGTATTTGTTCTTGAGTCAGTTGATATGTGACCTCAGACTTTTTCCCAATGGAAGAAGGTGGAAGAGAGTATGTCCTGGATGCGCAGGTTCCTTGATTATACCAGCTGCTTTTCTGAGGCAGTGGGAAGTGGAGACAGTCAATAGATGGGAGGCTGGTTTGCGTGGTGGACTGGGCTTCGTTCACACCCTTTGTAGTATCTTGCAGACTTGCACAGAGCAGGAGCCATACCAAGCTATGATACAACCAGAAAGAATGCTATCTATGGTGCATCTGTAAACGTTGGAGAGAGTCATAGCAGACATGCCAATTGTCCTTAACCTCCTGAGAAAGTAGAGTTTTGGTGGCCTTTCTTAACTAGCATCGGCATGGAGGGACCACGACAAGTTGTTAGTGATCTGACACCTAGAAACTTGAAGCTCTTGATCATTTCCACTTTGTCCCCATTGACGTAGACAGGGGCATGTCCTCCATTATGCTTCCTGAAGTCCATGACTATCTCCTTCGTTTTGCTGACATCGAGGGAAAGATTGCTGTTGTCGCACCAGTTCTCCAGATTTTGAATGGTCATATCACATATTAAGCTGATCTTTCTTTGCACTCTATTGGTAACTGCAATACTATTCTACACCCTATACTTTCCTTCCTCCATCAATAAATGGTATGTTTTGTCAGTGTAGCTTACAAGAAACAATACTTTTCTCCATACCCCAATACATGTGACAATAATAAATCAATTCAATTATGTGGCAAAATGCACAGAATAAATAATTAGCATTTCCTTATACTTCTCTCTCACATAGTTGGGAGTCTTGTCCTCACAGAACATAAAAGCACTGTGATCATCCTAATTCACCAACTAAAACACTATGTTGAGAATATGTGATTTCTCTCTGCATATTGCCAGTTTAGTGGTCATAAATTGTTTTTCTTCTAATTAGGATTCAATTAAGCTTGTGCACTTCAAAGCAATCTAAAAAATGCAAAGAACACAAAATCATATAACTAATTTAAGATCTAATCTGGAGATAAATCAGCTTTGAAGTATAACTGGTTCAAACAACACAGGATCATTATCACCTATTTTGTTCACGATAAACAGCACTGCAAATGAGCTGGAGTTAGCCGTGGAATTGGATCAGCAAATGACATTATACCATTCACTAGCAAGGAGATAAATAAGTGTTCATGTCTAATGCACAGCATATTCACTCCATTTGCAATGAATGCTTTCACTTTGAAAAAGTTTCCTTCATAAAGCGAAATGAGACTTAAAGAGGATGGTTGAGAAGGAACAGCTGAATAAAAATGTCAGCTCCTCTCTACAACAGACTTATAATGCCCAAAATGGAACAACATACCTGGGCAAAGACAAAACCATTAAAGGACTAAAATACGCAACAGTAGTGGCCATTATGCTGGAAGGCAATGCCCCTTCTAAATGTCTTCCGCTATGTGCAGCCATTTTTAAGCATGGCTGTACATGCGTGGTAGCTTTAAGGGGACAGAATCTGAGCATCCTACACATTGTTTCTGAATTACTGCATGTAGTTTACAGGGAACACTGCTGGTAGGTTCCATTTATTTCAAATTCCAGATTTATACAAGCACATTCTTGACTCACCATTTTGCAACAAATTTCATTTATGTAGCATCCTGTGACACGTTAAAGGAACATAATCAATCAAACATCAACAATGACAAGGAGAAATTAGGACAGGTGATCAAATCTTGTTCAAAGAGGCAAGTTTTAAGTTGTGTCGTAAAAGGAGGATTGGAATGGAAGAGCCTAGTGGCTGGATGGCTTAAAGCACGACTGTCAATGATGAAACAAAGGAAGCAGAGAGTTGAAGGAATGTCATGTTTTCAGAGGCAGTTACAGAGGTAAAATGGGGTGAGAATATGGAGGTATTTGGACAGGAGAATGAAAATTTCAAAAACAGGCAAACCATTGGAGATCAGGAAACACAAGGTTGGTGGGTGAATGGTAGCTGGTATCATTTAAAATCCAGGCAGCAGAATATCTGATGTGCTCATTTACAGAAAGTGGAAGATAAGTGGCTGGCCATGAGACCTTCATGATAGCTGAGACTGGAAGCAATAAAAACCCAAATAAAATATATAGCAGATGGATAGAGGTATGTGATATTATGGAGCAGAAGTAGGCAGTCTTTATGATGAATATGGCATCAGAAGCTCTGCTCAAAGTCCAAAACGACGCATGCTGTGACATTGGCCCATGGGAGGGGATGAAATTAGTGGTTAGGGAACAGAGTGCGTGTTAGGGGATTTAGTTTTTCCCCCAACGTTTAACTGAAGGAAATTGATATTCATCCTGGACTGAATGTCAAGAGAATTAGTCCGACAACAGAGGTGATCACCAACTAGCTGGAAGCCTCTCTTAATTTTCATCCATGATTGAATTCTTTTAGCTTTAAGCCTTAATTCTATACACTGCAAACATTAAGAACCAAACTATACATATTGTAGTTGTTGAATAACTGTTCCCGAATAGAAATTGCCCACAAGAAATCTAATAACTGGTTTCAGGCAGCAGGAATCAATGGCAAAGTTTTCTTTCTCATAAGAATCACCAATGTTTGCAAAGAACAACCTGAAAAATGGATTCAAATCTTGCTTCCACCACCCCCCACAACCCTTACTAGTGAAGTACATGACATGTGCAGATGTTGGCTGTAAATAAATTAAATTTAGCTCAACAATGACCCCAATTTCAAATGTCAGCTAAACAATGAGACCAAGAGAAGCTTACAGCATTCTTTCTAAACAAACCCTTGGTGAAAGGGTCAAACTCGCAGCATATTTTCCCATGCATGCTTTTATAAAAGGCCATGGGATTAGCACAAACTTTTATTAGCCTGCAGTGACTGCACTCATATCAGAGACATCCAAGGACATTATTTATGCTAAAGAGTTTGTGAAACGGTTTCCATCTCATGAGAAATAGGATGGCTGCTCTTGGGCTTCAAATCCATTTCCCTATATGTTCCACGTGTCCTTTAACTCCCAGAGACACCAAAATTCTGTCTATTCCAGCTTTAAACGGATTCAATGATGGAGCACTCAATCATTTGGGATAGAGAATTCATTTGAGATGGAGAATTCCAATGATTCACAACCCTTTGAGTGAAATAATTTCTCTTCAATCCTAAATAATTATCCTAAGCCTCCCGCCGTTTCAGATTCCCTGACCTTCAGGAACACATTAATAAATACTAAGATGATGCAAATAAAATTAGAGCTTAACTTGCGTTTAAACGAGTAGCAAGACTCCCTAGGGTTGGAAATTTCACAGTATTCCTATTTCACAGAATTTCTATAGTGCGAAAGAAGTCCATTTGGCCCATCGAGCCTGTACTGACAACAATCTCACCCAGGTTCTAATCAATTAACCCCATGTATTTATCCTGCCAGCTTCTTGCCCCATACCCCCACCGCCAACATTGAGGGATAATTTAGTATGGCCAATCCACGTAACCTGCACATCTTTGGAATGTGGGAGGAAACCAGAGCACCTGGAGGAAACCCACGCAGACATGGGGAGAACATGCAAAGTGAACACAGACAGTCACCCAAGAATGATACTGAACCTGGGTCCCTGGCATACGTGAGGCAGCAGTGCTCACCTCTGTGCCACCGTGCTGCCCATTTGATGCTATGCAGCACCTAAATCCAGTGCAGCGTCAAATCAGGTGCAAAAATGTTCCAGGGGTTCTATTTGACATTCTGGACATTTCAAGCCAATTAAAACATATGCCCAAGTGATGCCTCACTGATCACTGAATAAAACAGCAACAACTAGGTAGATTCCCATTCACCCTGCTACAGAAAGGGTTTATTGTTTTAGTTGGACACATTTGCCATGTTGTACACTTATTGAAGGTGAAGCATTTCACTAAGGTTATGATCTCTTGTAGTTCCACTTTCAATATGACTGAAAATCAATGATACTAAAGATTAAATAGAACAGTCCTAAGGTCCTTGTGACCATCGGATGACTCACATTGAGGAGCCTGGAGAGCTAAATCAATGTTGTAACAAGAAAACAAGAACGTTGTGCTCCTTTTAAAGGCAAGATATTTTTTATTACAACCAAAAAAGGATTTAGTACCGGACTGGAAGGAAAGGTGACCACCAAGCAGAATGACTGTATAACTATTTATCAACAGAGTAGCTATTTACTCTGCTATCGATGATTGGGAAATCCCACGTTCAGCTCCAGGATTCATGCATTTCGGCCTGATTGGCTGCATAGGACCTTCCGAAACCCTTACCCTCTTAAAGGGGCTCGCTATTACATCTCTCCCACTTTAAATCCCTTAAACACAAGCTATCAAAAGTTAAATTAAGGCTTATTTACTTGAGTCACAATTAGGCTTACAGTAACACTGCAATGAAGTTACAATGAAAATCCCCTAGTCGCCACACTCCGGCACCTGTTTGGGTTCACTGAGGGAGGATTTCGCATGGCCAATACCCCTAACCTAAATTATTTACAATATAACACCATAAATTATTTAGCATAGTCCAATGATGTCCTCTCCCTTTTCGAGCAGCACAGCCCAAAATGAAGTGCCCCGTCTGCAGGGGTAGATTCAGTTTCACTTTCAGAAATCGGACTTCTATCTTCTAAAAGTGCATCAATGCAGATCCCTTCCCCAGTTCCCACAAATTACTCGACCCATCCTCAGAATGACTTGTTTTTCAACCATAACATTTTCAGAACAGCTAAGATCAAGTGTAGTATCGACATGCTGTGCTTGGTTGAAGTCATTAGGTTACATTTCAGCTTCATTTGAAGCAATTTTTTAAAGCAGCATCTCAGCCTTTTGGCTAAGATGCAAATAAGATCAAGCCTTTGAGGAGCAGCTATACCTATTCCAATCAGCTTGGATCATGTAGATCAAGCCCAAGACAGGTGGTGAGAGCCCTGTCTTGTCAGCTTGCATCGGGAATGTCCCAACTCGTTGGGACTCTGAATTGGATTGGAATAAAGTTTAAAAAAAACATTTTCGGAACAGATTGCCCCTCTGGTTCTTTATGTGACTCCAGTGATTTAGATGCTTCTTCAGTCTTTTACCTTGAACTACGACTTCATACGATACCAGGCCCATCTTGGACCGCTCCACAATACCTGGGGCCCAACTTTTACTCCTCCCAAAATTTTTATCATATATTAGATCATCCACTTTGAATATTCTCTCAGTTTTGTATAATCATGTTGTTTCTTTGCACACACTGCTTTGCCTTCACCCTCCCCAACAAATTTGCAAATACGAGAGCCAAGCTGGTTCAAACACCTATTTATCAGCAGCTCTGCAGATCTCCAGCCAACATGAGTGGGGGGGGGGGGGGGGGGGGGGGGGGGTTGTTCTACAGGTAACAGGAAAACACACTAATTTGGTCTGTAGGGATGCCAGTGGTTGCTTTTTCATGGCTGCTTTAAAAGTTTTCACAGCCCTCTCCATCAGTTCATTCAAGGAGTAGTAGAACAGTGTGATACGCAAATGCTTAATGGCATTTGACAACATGAAATGCTGGAACTCCTTGCTGGTGAATGCTGTCCCATTGTCTGAAACCAATACCTCTGGCAACCATGAGTACCAAAAGTTTACCTTAAATCTTCCACTGTTGCCAAAGTAGTCATGGACTTCATTTCATAGATGTCTAGCCATTTTGAATAGTTGAATATGCACCCACTAAGTAGAAACACAGTGCACATGAATGGGCCTACAAAATTAATGTGGATTCACACCCATGGCTGACCTGGCCACTGCTAAGGATACATCAGGGCCACTGATTTGTTGTACCTGGCATTGGTCACAGTGTATAGTCATACTATATCTGCATCCAACCCAAGCCACCACACATATCTGCTAGCCAACATTTTTATCTTGGACATCTGTAGGTGGGCACTGTTAATATTAATTTCCTGCTGGATGTGGGGACAGCCACCCTTGCTGCCTGTAGAAGGATGCCACCTTCCTTATCAGAGAGGATTCTAGTTGTTCAGACACTCCCTGGTAATGCCAACCAGGTAGTGTGTTAAAAAAATTCGAGGCGAGGACAATTTCTTGTGGCACTGGTGGGAGTGTTCTTTCTGGTGGCAAAGGACACGGTAAGGCATTAGCATTTAATATTTATGACTCCGGTCTGTGCTGGAAAGTATATTCATAAGCAGCCATCAATAAAGCCTACTGCTGAAACCAGGCAGGCGCCACTAGAGAGATGGCTTTATTTTCTCAAAATAAGCCTTACAGGGATTATGATCATTCGTCACTGTGAAATGCTGTCCCTAAACATATTGGTGACCATTTCTTTATGGCGAAGATTACAGCCAACCTCTCCTCCTTGATCTCTGAGCATGCCTTTTCTGCATCAGATAGGGCCCATAAGGCATAGCCTTTCTAGCCTATCCTCCATTTTATATGACAAGACAGCTCCAGCAACCTGTCTCTTTCCAGCAATATTTAAATACTAGTTTTAACTACAAGAATTTTAAAGCTCAGAAGAAAAAATAATCTCAAGTGTTAAAGCTTTATCTTTATAACTTATCTTTGACACTGAGTTAGGGATTGTACACAAAAGCTGGGCTACTTTGTCCTGGTCAGATTCATTTCATATGTTCACAGCAGTGCATTAAAATGTTTTAGTGTCAAAGAACTGACAACATCATGGCCTCACAGTCATCCTACCTTTCTCTTTATGCCAACAGTTTTAATATAATTCTACACACTAGGCAATGATTGATGTTGATGTCCATCACAACTCATTCTTTCTGCTGCACAATAATGGTAACTAACAGTCAAACCAAAGCAGTAAGGAAATAAATATGGTATTAAAATTTGTCTTTGGTCTACAGCTGAAAAGAAGAAACCTCTGTTCTCCACATTTCCTGCAGCCTAGAAATTCCTATTTCACATTTAACAAACGTGAAAGCAAGTCTGACATATACTCCTGATCAAGGCTACTAGTAGCTTACAGAATGAAATACTACATAACTGAAAGATGAGGAATACGACACTTCAATCACACAATGCGTGAGCTATTGTTGTTCAAGATTAAAGCTGGCAGAGTTAAATAGATTTCTATCAGTTCCCTACACACACTCTTCACTGTCCACCTCCCTGTGCAATCTTTCAATTAGTATTTGTTTTCACTTATGTATTTCTTTGCAGCTGTTCAGTTTGTGTTAGCTCCAAATCATTTACGCATTTTTTGATAATACCATTCACTAAAGTCTTTTCTGAAGCTGGTAAACATCATGGATTGTGTTCAGATATGTTAAATCTGAGATATACATTTAGTAATGTGAAGTAGTTGATGCCAAAATATTGAATGTATTTAAGACGCGGATAGATATAGTACTTGGGGTGAATGCGATCAAAGGTTAAGGGGAAAAAGCAGGATTAGGCTATTGAGTTGGACGATCAGCCGTGATCGTGACGAATAGCAGAGCAGTCTAGAAAAGCCAAATGGCCTCCTCCTGCTCCTATCTTTTATGTTTCTATGTCAAACATTGCATAGAAGAGATGAGGTGGATATGCCGGTCAGACAGAGCATATAAAGCACAGTTTACAGATTACTGATTAGAATGCGAATCTTTACACCTAACCTGCTGTTCAAGTCCTACAGTGGCCGACAATGTGAGTGGAAGGAGCACTGATCACAGGTTAGAGAGATGTGTATTGTCTCCAGACAGTACAGTAAGTGATGTTTTGCAAACCCAGGCAAGTCACGGGGGTTACAGATAGTGCAACATGAACCCAAGATCCCTGTTGAGACCTAAGGCCAGAACTCTCCATTCACCTGATGAAGAGGGAAACCTCGAAAGCTACTGAATTTACTATCAAATAAATCGGTTGGACTTAAACCTGGTGTTGTCAGACTTTTCACTAGAAGAGATGAACACATACCTGTGCTCATTCACGTCAAGTTACATATCCTACAACAATTGTGAATTATACCCTTTTTTGTACACTGCATGAGCCAGTGTATTTAGGCACTAATTTAGATGGTACGTGGTAACTTTTAGCTAAATACCGCTCTTAAAATTGCTCAAAGTTCAGTAATAGAAATACTGAAATAAACAGGTCTGTCAACATGAGGGGTGAAAAGTCACTTTCTGCATTCAGAATTTTAATCTGCGTTAATCTGAGCCTTGGAAGAGGACTTACACCAGAAATTAATTATTTTCAGATAAGGCCAGGTCTGTTGTATTTTTTGGAAAAGAATTCATATTTCAGTCAGCTTTCTGCCAAAACAAGGAAATTTCATTTTAAAGAAAAGGATTGCATTTTCTATGGAATAACAAAACTCAATCGCTGTCTTGTTGAGTCGAAAGTTCCAGATCGATAATTTACAGTGAACACTCAGAGCAAATTATATATGCTGTATTGGCTATGAGTCAATACGCAGATGACGTTTGTGTGCATTCACTCAGAAACTGAGCTCTGGTCATTGATTGACTCCTTCCTTTAGTAAACTGGAAAAGAGGCCTTTCACTAAATATCAAGAAAACAAAGATCTCCTTCCAAATAGTTCCCATACCAAAACAACTCCCTCCACGGATTAAGATCAATGGCAACATCCTGCAAAATGTGGATCATTTTCTGTACAGTGGAAGCCTCCTTTCGACAAGGGAAGACAGAAGATGAAATTCATCGTCATCTCCAAAGCACCAGCTCAGACTTTGACCAACCAAGGAAAGTAAAGAGTATCCGAGGACCAAAATCTTAAACCTCAGATTATTGGGTAGCAGTGATCTCTGTGCTCCTGTGCGCTTCGGAGACTTGGATGATCTACAGTAGGCACTGAAGTACCACGAGCAGCACTCCCTCCCAAGCCAACTTGCCTAGCGTTAAGGTGCAGAACCAGCTGGGTAGAACAGTCATTTGTATGCTTGAGACCAGACTTCAGAAGCAACTCCACTCACAAAGACAATGGAAATGGTTTCAAAGCATCCCTGAAGAGGCCAAACATATCCATTGATTCTGTGGAGATCTTGACTTGTGACCAACCAAATGGAAAAAGCTCATTCGTAATGGCATTGGATTGTGCAGAAGCAAAGCTGAGGCATTGGAGGGAAATTCACGAACCTTCAAACAATCCACTTAGCCAACTCTTCAAGCACCATCTGACTCAAGTGGCAAAGTCTGCAGATCACACATTGGATTTATCAGCTGTTGCATAACTCATCAAATCAGAGTGGAAGCAATTGTCATCCTCAATCCCAAGAGACTGCCTAGGAGAATCTAGGAGCCCTCTCACCCAAGTCACTAGGTTCAAGTACCACTCGAAGACTCAAGCAAAAACAACACCAATGTATAAGGATGGAATGTTGCACTATCAACAGTGTCATTTTTCAAATGAGAATTTAAACTGAGCCCCCATCAGCTGCCTTGGGTTGATGTACGAGATCCCGAGGAACTATTTGAAGAGGTGGGGAGTTAGTCCTGGTGTCCTGACCAACATGTAGTCCTCAATGAAAAACAGATAATCTGGTCATTATCCCATTGCTGCTTGTGAAAGTTTGCCCCATTTGCCTGCTGTGTTTCCCAGACTAACAGTGTCTACATTTCAAAACTGGTTGCAAAGTGTTTTGAGATGTCTGATGATCATGAAAGTTGCATTATAAAAGCAGTTAAAATGCAATAATTGTGGGATAATGCATTGTATCTCCCCTCAGCTTTCTCTGTTTCAAAGAAAACAATCAAACACATCCAATCTTTCCAATAATGCACGAATTGCAAATGCAATATTTGAGGTGTTACCTTTTCTTTTATAATCCAATTAGCTTTAGGCTTACTCATCACCCAAGCTTTCTAAAAGATTATCAAGATGCAAAATCACTTATGTTCTGAAGAATCATATTGGACTTGAAATGTTAATCTGTTTTCCCTTCACAGATGCTGCCAACATGCTGAGATTTTCCAGCACTGTGTTTTTAATAATGCTAGATCACTTTATGGTCAGAATGGCACAATTTGACAAACCTTAGCAAATCATTTCTTAGTAACATAAAAATAGAACAATTTCCTTTCAACATTGTTGTTTAAAAATTTCCCTGCTACAGGTTTATTGAAAATTGATTGTTACTCTATTTTTATTTAAAAGTAGTATGTTTAAACATGTTTTAAAATGTTTATCCTCAATACACCAAACCCATGAATTTCCTACATCCTCAATTCAGTTACCAAGAGCTTGTGTACTCCTGGAACAGATCTGAAAAACAGACCTGAATTGTCACTACTGTCTGTCACTTTGATATGCTACCATGGGAACATGAAGAGGCTGCAGAGAGAGGTAAGATACATTTCCCTTGGCTTATCAAATATGAAAAAAAGCAGCCTATAGGGAACAGCAGTTTTCTTTGTTCTAACAAGGTGAATTAAATTTAAAACTGAAATTGAGTGCAGTTATCCAAAAATACATGTTCACACAGTGAGGGTAACTAGTAAGAACAATTCTGGTGTGAACCAGGACTTTCAAAAGTCGTCACAGCGATTAGTGCAATGCATCTTTTAAACGTAATTGGATAAATATTTGAAAGAGGACGATACTAGGTTTTGGAAAAAACGGTGTCAGCAGGATCAGTTTTGGATTGCAAGAACTGGCAGATAAGATGGGTCAAATAGCATTCTTCTGTATAAACCCATGCTCAAAAAATAAAAATTTTGCACAGGAATATCTTTAAACAGTTTTGTAACTTAGGATACATTCTAGCTACAAGTTAAGCCCAAGGCAAATTCTGCTTTACACAGACATTAATTGCAATGTAAATCTGGAATCAGGACAATTCCAAGTGAAGCGGAAAGAGAAAATGCCTGAAGGGAACCTGACATTCAAATATCTAACACTCCTGTCTAGTTTTAACTCTACATGAATGTATTGATATTCTCTCTCTCTCACCTCAAACTCTTCAAACATTTATATTTCAATTGTTTGAAGAAGACATGCACTTACCCAGGCATGGCTAGAAGTCTTTTCTAAAGAGGTCAAAGGAAACTTAGCCAACATTACTTTTCTCCTCTATGTGGAACAGCTGTGTTTTGAAACAGTAGTTTAAATCTTTAAATATATTGCAGAGGAACATTAGCAACTGACATAGAAGAAACTAGACTTTAGCAAGGACTTTTACGATTAACTCATAATAACCTATTTCCACCTTGACATATAGTGACAACAACTAGTAAACAAACAAAAAATAGCTTTTTGATCTATCAAATCCTGGAAAAACATTTGAACGACAATAAAGTAAAATTTGTCAATTTCAAACTGATAATTTACCAGGATTGACTTTTGCTGGAAGTTTAATGAAATGCAATAACTTGCTAAATTTTCCATGACTTAAAAGCTCCACATGGCTGCCCTTCAGTTTCTGCCAGTACGTGCCCGCATCCCTCTCTCCTGGCAGTGTGCCTACATCCCTCCACCAGTCTGCATCTACATTCCCTGCCCTCCTGCCAGAGAGAGCCTACATCCACCACCTGCCCACCACCCGCCAGTACGTGTCAACATTTTCTCGCTCTCTGCGTCTGTTATTTGTGTCTGCCTGGGGTCACCATACATCTGTCTGGGTTCTGTCTGGGGTCACTGCTTATCTGTCTGGGTTCCGTCTGGGGGTCACAGTCACTACATGTCAGTCATCTTTTCTCTGTGTGTTTTTTGCATCTGGGTGAGGGACCATTGTTGACTGTGGATGCTGAGAGAAGCTCCCAGCTGCTTCCCCATCCCCACATGCGACAGCACAGTGGTTAACACTGCTGCCTCACAGCACTGGAGACCCGGGTTTGACTCTTGATTCAGGTCACTGTCAGTGTGCAGTTTGCACGTTCTCCCTGTGTCTGCGTGAGTTTCCTCCCGGTGCCCCGGTTTCCTCCCACAGTCCAGAAGATGTGGTGGTTAGGTGGATTGGCCATGCTAAATTCTCCCTCAGTGTACCTGAACAGGCGCAGGAGTGTGGTGTCTAGGGGATTTTCACAGTAACTTCACTGCAATGTTAATGTAAGCCTTACTTGTGACACTAATAAATAAACTGAAGCAGCCGCTTACAATCACCCACCTCTGCTTCTGGAGGTCCAGGCCGAGGAGAGCGGTCCCCGCGGCGGGTGTCAGGCCGCTCTTAGGTAGGGGTGTCCCGGGGCCCGATGTCCCCGGCTGGGCGGCGGCGGCTCCCTCGCACTGACCCTCGGCGCCCAGGCACGGCTCCTTTGGCAACGTGATGGCGGGGCTCACATAGACGGTGCCGACTGCAGGCCCGAGCCGGGGGGTCTGAGTGATGAGCGCGGCGCTCGGCACCCCGGAGATGCAGCTGATGCAGCCCAGGCCGAGCGGGGCGCCGCGGCTGCTGCCCGAGGTCACCACGGCGGCCACCGACAGGGCGGTGCTCTCCTCCTCGGGCCGGTAGCCGTTGCTGAGCACCTCCAGCGGCCGGCGGCCGTCCAGCGAGATGTTGCTGAGGAAGCTGAGGGCGGCCTGCCTCCGCCGGGAGTCGGCGCGTTTCCTGGGCGGCTGAGCCGTTGACTGCGGCGGCGGTTGCGGGGGCGGAAGCTCCTTGGGCCCGGGGCCGCCGCTGTGTTTGACACTCGGAAAGCGGAGAGAGCCGCCGCACGTCGCGGCCGCCATTATCCGGAATGAAAATCGGCGGCTGCCGGGGGGGGCGGGGCTGGTACCCGGAGGGAGGGACCCCTGAGGGGCGGGGCATTGGTCAGAGGGGGGCAGGGCCATCTTCCAGGGGACGGAGTTGCCGCCTCAGGGTCGGACCTCGAGTACACCAAGCGGGTGGAGAATGGGTTTCCGAGGGCGGGGCTTGGACCTCGAAAGGGCGGGGATTGTACCCAGAGAGGGCGTGACCTGCGCTTGAGGGGTGGGTGCTCGAGCCGCGAATGTCGCCGAAGGGGGGGGCCCTGGCCCAAAGGGGCGGGGCTGGTGTCCAGGGACGGGACGATGATTGGTCCGCCGAAAGAGTGGGCGTGGACACACATACGCGCACACACACAGAGCACCTTGCAGACCGCGGACACACCCCGCACTTTGCAGCCAGGCGGCAGCTGATTGGTCGCCATCACGTCAGGGCGCGCCCATTCCGTTGTGATGTCATTGGACAGCTCACCAATGGGAAGTCGTTGACTTCCCAATCAGGATATCGAGATGCCGGCGTTGGGCAGGGATGAACGCAGTAAGAAGTCTCGCAACCAGGTTAAATTCAAACATGTTTATTTGGTCAGATACGAAGGGGAAAAGCCCCAAAAGCTAGTGGCATTTGCTACCAAATAAACCCGTTGGACTTTAATCTGGTGTTGTGAGACTTTTTACTGTCCCAATCAGGGACATCTTTCTTTGTTCAATTTGAATAAAATCAACTTATGGACAACTCAAAAGGAGCAGCTCCCTAAAAGGAGGGGAACCACTGGAAACAAAAAGCAAAGTGGAAAGGAAACTTAAAACATCAAATTAAAATGTGATTAAAGAGGTCAATAATAGACCCCAATTCCTGCAGTGCCCAGCAGGCACGGAAGACATCAACTGTGCCCTCGGACACCGCATGCTCCCTCTACGTCACCGTCAGGGAAGTGTTACTCATCAAATATCACAACCTCTACTGGCCCATCAACCGCTGAACAACCCCCAAATCTTCAATGTCAATGAATTGAATCGCTTTTCGGCCTTTTGGCTAAAATTAAGCCCAAGATAGGGGCCTCATCTTGTCAGCTTGGATTTTGTTTGTTCCCCCTTGAATTGGATTCAACTGAATTTTAAAGTTTATCTTATTATTGTCTCAATTATGTTTACATTAACACTGCAATGAAGTTACTGTGAAAATACCCTAGTTACCGCACTCTGACTGGTGCCTATTTGGGTACACTGAGGGAGAATTTAGCATAGCCAATGCACCTAACCAGCACATCTTTCGGACTGTGGGACGAGACTGGAGCACCCAGAGGAGACCCACGCAGAGAACAAGCAGACTCCACACAGACTGACTCAAGCCAGGAATCAAAACTGGGTCCGTGGCACAATGAGGCAGCAGTGCTAAACACTGTGCCACCATGCTGCCCCACTTTCTTTGACCCCCTTTGATGGGAGTCCAAAGATTAGGGGGATTGGCCCTGCTTGAATTGCCCCTTAGTATCAGAAGGACTGGCAGACTAAATATGTGGGGTTACGGGGGTTAGGACCTGTGTGGGATTGTCGGTGCAGGTTCGATGGACTGAATAGCCTCCTGCACTGTAGGGATTCTATGATTTTTCTATAATACCATGAATTGGATTCAGTTGGAATTTGAATTTGGTCTTTGAAGCAAGCAAGGAATGGATTTTGGCTTTGGAACTTTAAGATTGGAGTAATTTTTTTAAAATTGAATCTTCAAACAGTTGTACTGAAGCACCTCAGAGTGCATCCTTTCACATGTAAACAAAGTTTAACATAACTTTGTGACATTTCTAAGATCATTGCAAAATGTCTGAAATGTTTCCTTTAATGTGTTGAAGTATTTTAGTATGCTATTTGATGTATGTAAAGAACCTGAATATTATTGCTTTTCTTGTGAAGGTCATTTTGGAATGTTTGTAATGTTCCCACAGATTTATGAACAAAGTATATTTTGGAAAATAAAAGATTTGGAGCTTCAACCAAAATGAAACTTATAATAAAGGCAAAATACTACAGACACTGGCATTGAAACGAAAACAGAAATTGCTGGAAAATCTCGGCAGGTCTGAGTTGACTTGATTTATTATTGTTAGGTGTATTGGTATACAGTGAAAAGTATTGTTTCTTGCGTGCTATACAGACAAAGCATACTGATCATACAGAAGGAAAAGAGAGGGTGCAGAATGTAGTATCACAGTCATAGCTAGGGTGTAGAGAAAGATCGATTTAATATAAGATAGGTCCATTCAAAAGTCGGATGGCAGCAATGAAGAAGCTGTTCTTGGGTCAGTTGGTATGTGACCTCAGACTTTTGTATCTTTATCCCAATGAAAAAAGGTAGAATAGAGTATGTCCGGGGTGTGTGGGGTCCTTAATTATGTTGACTGCTGAGGCAACGGGAAGTGTAGACAAAGTCAATGGATGGGAGGCTGGTTTGCAAGATCGATTGGGCTACATTCATGACCTTTTGTAGTTTCTTGCAATCCTGGGCAGAACCATACCAAGTTGTGATACTACTAGAAAAAATGCTCTCTATGGTGCATCTGTAAAAGTTGGTGGAAGTTGTAGCAGAAATGCCAAATTTCCTTAGCCTCCTGAGGAAAGGCATTGGTCAGGTTTCTTAACTAAGGCTTCAGCATGGAGGGACCAAGACAGGTTGTTGGTGATCTGGACACCTAGAAAATTGAAGCTCTTGACCATTTCCACTTCATTCCCATTGAAGTAGAAAGGGGCATATCCTCCGCTATGCTTCCTGAAGCCGATGACTATCTCCTTCATTTTACTGACATTAAGGGACCAATTCACCAGATTCTGCATCTCTTTCTTGTAGTCCATCTCGTTGTTTCATCGACCCAATGCAGTGATGTTATCAAGTTGGAGGAGAATTTGGCCACGCAGTTATAGGTGTGTAAGGATTATCGTAAAAAGCTGAGGACACAACCTTGTGGGGCACTGGTGTTGAGGACAATCATGGAGAAGGTGTTTTTGCATATCCTTACTGATTGCAGTTTGTGGGTTAGGAAGTCTAGGATCCAGTCACAGAGGAAGGAGCTGAGCGTATGCCATAGAGTTTGGCAACGAGATTTGTAGGAGTAATGGCATTGACTGAGGGATTGCAGTGTTGGTTCCCCAGACTAATTCCTGGGATGGCAGGACTGTCCAATGAAGAGAGAATGGTGAAAATGGGCCTATATTCCATAGAGTTTAGAAGAATGGGAGGTGATCTCATTGAAACTTGCAAAATTCTGAAGGAGATAAAGACAGTAGGTGCAGAAAGGATGTTTCTTCTGGTGGGTATTTCATCCCAGAATAAGGGTGTGCCATTTAGGACTCAGATGAGGAGGATTTCTTCATTCACATGGCTGTGAATCTTTGAAATTCTCTCGAACATAAGAACATAACTGTGTAAGGCTGTGTGAGGTCAGACATTGAGTATGTTCAAGACAAATCGATGGATTCTTAGATATTAATAACAACAAGGATTTGGGGGATAACATGGGAAGATGGCACTGTTATGTATGATCAGCCATGATCTAATTAAGTGGCGGAGCAAGCTCAAGGAGCTGAATGGCTTACTCTTACTCCTATGTTCCTACACTATTTTTACAGCCCTTCGCCTATATTTAAAGATTTTATGAGGTCCAAGACCTAGAATTTAAAGCCACAATAAGGCAGGAAGCCATTAGTACTTTAAGAATTATGAAGAAAGCATGAATTCATAAGTGGTAGAGTTCATAAAGTGGGAATGGGAAATGACGCCATTCATTGAGCAACGAAGAAATGAGTCAATGAACAGGGGAAAAAAAGCAAGAGGAACAAAGCACTATAAATGTTTGATATTATTTTCCCAATGTTTAAATTGATGGCAATATAAAGTGCTTTTCTCTTGCATATTGGTTTACTATGGTGTCAAGAAAGCTGATGATAATTTTTTTTGGAGGTTTTTCCTTACAGTTTTGAAATACAATAATAATGATGATGTAAACACAGTCTAATAGGAACAACAAATCTTGGATCTGCAAGTTGCATCAGAACACTTGAGGTTTGCAAATGTAAAGTTTCTTTTCAGAGAGGGCCAAAGCAGTTGACCATAAAGCAGTCAGCTCCACATCAGTATTGCTAGTGAGAAGGTGTTGGGCTCAAATTTCAATGGATATTGCCAGATCTCCAACTGTCTGCGTGTTGTTTCTGGAGAGATTCTGCCCATTTTTTGCTGCTGTATAATCTAGGGTCAGGAATCTCAATAACAAGAAGAACCAGTTTTAAGATTTAATCAAAATGCAATGACATAAGAGCCACAATCCCTTAACCTCCTAGCTCCCCGGCATCAGATTTGGAGTTAACACAAAGATGTGGTGGAGAATCCCTTTTGGAAGTTCTTAAGTACATGGTTGCACAATGGTTAGCACTGCTGCCTCAAAGCACCGGGGATCCATTCCCGGCTTTGGTCATTGTGCAGAGTCTGCACAGTCTCTCTATGTCTGCATGACGGTGCTCTAGTTTCCTCCCACACTGTGAGAGATGTGGTGGTTGGGTGCATTTGTTGAGTGTGGAGACTCGGAGCTTTGCACAGTAATCTCATTGCAGTGTTAATGTAAGCTTATTTGTGACACTAACAATAATAAAGTTTAAGTATTAATTCCAGGAAGGTCCAGGACACTGTAGGCTTTTTGTAGCTAGTCAAGCATACAATCTTCAAAGGAACAAAATTTATGACCATTAACACTCAAAGGAATGTACAAAATAGGGCTTAGGAATTATGATTCGATGGGTTGAATGGCCTCATTCTGCACAATAGGGATTCTATTTAAAAAAATTCTACAGTTGTATGTGTGCCTAAGACTGCTAGATTATATCAAGCAGTCTTAGGCACCTTGATTATATCTTGGATTCAGTAAGAAGTGTCACAACACCACGTTAAAGTCCAATTTATTTGGAATCACGAATTTCAGAGTGCTGCTCCTTTATCATACTTTGGGTTGTCAGAGTGATTCCATTGTGCTCCATAGGGCGACACGGTAGCACTGTGGTTAGCACTCTGTTTCACAGCGCCAAGTTTGATGCATGGCTTGGGTCACTGTCTATGTGGAGTTTGCACGTTCTTCCCATGTCTGCATGGGTTTCCTCCAAGTGCTCCGGTTTTTTCCCACATTCTGAAAGATGTGCTGGTTATGTGCATTGACCTGAACAGATGCCAGACTGTAGCGACTAGGGGAATTCCACAGTAACTTCAAGCCTTACTTGTGACTAATAAATAAACTTTAAATACTTGTGGGAATGGAGCTGCATGAACTCTGTAGCTTCAATAGTTTCATTTTCTATTACCTAGCAATTTTAAAAGTGACAGTGAGACTCAGAAATGAGTTTTCAAAATGCTTGACTTATTGTTCTGTGAACTTCAGTGGAAGTAAGATGTCTCCAAATTTGGTATTGTTACAAATTTAATATAATTCAGTTTGTACCTATGTCCACATTATTTATATAACTGGTGTGGTGATTGGCTCTTTAAGAGCAGAAGAGGGTTACCTGCCTTGAAGGGCAATTAGAACTGAGAGTGGGGAATCACCCCAGGGGATGGAGTCCTCCTTTAGGCAGTAGATATGTTGGAAACTAGAGCAGCCGTGCCAGCTGCTGCCCTGTACAATTTTTCTTATCCATAATTTTTTTTTGCGTTTCTAATGAAATCTGTGAAAGTGCATCATTACATCTGGAAAATTGAGGCGATGCCACCACAGATCCAGGGAGCACTAAAGAATTTCCATTTATTCTAATATTTAGAGTTTTCCAGACAATTTCATTCATTAACACATTTCACTGAATATCAGCTTCTTTCATTTTTATTCTCCTTAATTGGTTTCTTATCCTAGATCTTCTGCAAATTCATCTTTCTGAAGTAGAAATTTTCACGATTTACAGCCTGCAAGCAATATCTTATGAATTATATTTGCATTGTGAACAATACTTTTCACTGTTTACTAACACACGTGACAATAATAAATCAAATCAAATCAAATCAAGATCATTGTAGTGTACGTGAGCTGTGGTCTTTTGTTAAGGCAGTGGTATGAATGTGTTCTCACAATGCTATTAACTGGATTCCATGATTTTGAGCATGACAATCTAAAAACGCAATATATGTCCAAGTTGTCCCTGCAATAATGACACAGCAGGGATATTTCCAAGTCAGGAAAGTGCACGACTTGGAGGGCACTTGCAGACAATGGTCTTCCTGTGCGCCCACTGCCCTTGTCCTTCTAGGCAGGAGTGGTTGAGGGTTTGAAAGGTTTTGTGGAAGGAGCAATGTTGTGTATTGTAGATGGTGCACACTACTGCCACAGTGTGCCAGTGGTGGAGGACAGCATGGTGGCACGGAGGTTAGCACTGCTGCCTCACAGTGCTAGGGACCCAGGTTCAATTCCCGGTGTGGATAACCGTCCATGTGGAGTCTGCACAATCTCCCTGTGTTTGTGTGGGTTTCCTCCGGGTGCTCCAGTTTCCTCCCACAGTCCAAAAGGTGTGGTTGGTTGGGTATATTGGCCATACTAAATCCTCCTTCAGTGTACCCAAACAGGCAGAGGTATGTGGCAACTAGTAATTTTGACAGTAACTTCATTGTAGTGTTAATGTAAGCCTACTTGTGACACTAATAAATAAGGTTTAAGTTTAAGGGATGCTAATCAACCAGATTTCCAGCATCCACAGTTTTTCTTTGGTCCACTTCCTTTTTCCTTTTGTTGGATGAGAGTTTAGGAGGCATGGTTAGTAAGTTTGCAGATGACACCAAGATTGGTGGCATAGTAGACAGTGAAGAAGATTATCTAGGATTGCAATAGGATCTTGGTCAATTGGGCCAGTGGGCGAATGAATGGTGGATGGAGTTTAATTTAGATAAATGCGAGGTGATGCATTTTGGTAGATCAAACCAGGGCAGAACTTACTCAGTTAATGGTGGGGGTTAGGGAGAGTTATAGAACAAAGAGACCTAGGGGTACATGTTCATAGCTCCTTGAAAGTGGAGTCACAAGTGGGCAGGATGGTGAAGAAGGCATTCAGTATGCTTGGTTTCATTGATCAGAACATTGTATGCAGGAGTTGGGATGTCTTGTTGAAGTTGTACAAGACATTGGTAAGGTCACACTTGGAATACTGTGTACAACTCTGGTCACCCTATTATAGAAAAGACATTATTAAACTAGAAAGAGTGCAGAAAAGATTTACTAGGATGCTACCAGGACTTGATGGTTTGAGTTATAAGGAGAGGCTGGATAGACTGGGATTTCTTCCCTGGAATGTAGGAGGGGATGATCTTAACGAGATCAATAGAATAATGAGGGGCATAGAGAAGGTAGATAGTCAACATCTTTTCCCAAAGGTACAGGAGTCTAAAACTAGAGGGCATAGGTTTAAAGTGAGAGGGGAGAGATATAAAATGGTCCAGAGGAGCAATTTTTTTATACAGAAGGTGATGAGTATCTGGAAGGAGCAGCCAGAGGTAGTGGTAGAGGCGGGTACAATTTTGTCTTTTAAAAAGCATTTAGGCAGTTACATGGATAAGATGGGTATAGAAGCATGGGCCAAATGCGGGCAATTGGGAATAGCTTAACAGTTAAAAAAAGGGTGGCACGGACAAGTTGGGCCAAAGAGCCTGTTTCCATGCTATAAACCTCTATGATTCTATGAATGAATACAATGAAGATATCAACACTGTTTCCAACTGCCTTTGTCGTATTAATGCTTCTGAATATCTGTTGTGTTTATTATTCAATAACCTTTCATCACATTCCATTCACAAGCTTCATCATTATCCACAGCAGCACAAAGCTTGGATCATGTGGCAGTGGGCTGCAGGTTCTAAAATGATTTGGAATAATGCCAGCTATGCTTTTTGGTGGATGAGCCTGGATTGTTTTATCAGATTACAGGAGCCTAGTCCATTGCTTTGGTTGCTAGATTTCATATTAGACATAAACAGATAGAAAGAGAATCAATGACAACCTGGATGTGGGCATCACTGGCCAGGCGATCAACTGACTGACATGTTGGGCCATTACAGGGGGCAGTTAAGAGCCAATCACATTGCTGTGGTCTGGAGTCACATGTCAGACCAGGTAAAGACAGCAGATTACCTTCCCTAAAGGACATGAGTGAACCAGATGATAATAACTGTCATGGCCACCATTACTAGGACTACCTCAATGTTCCAGATTTTTTTAATTGAATTTAAATTCCAATAAATGCTATGGTGGGAGTTGAATCTGCATCCCCAAAGTATTAGCCTGGGTCTGGGGATTAGTAGTCCAGTAACAATATTTCTACGCCGCTGTCTCCCCATTGTAGGATTCCACAAACCCATTGCTTGGTATGTCAGAAAAGAGCAAACATTTTTATTCTTTTGTCAGTAATGACTTTTCTGGGATATTCTTCCATGGATAGCAGCAGTCCTTCTACTGCTTTGCCCAAGAGGTATTTCCTCATCTTTGTACTGGGACAGTGAAGGTTTGAGTTATGATACTCATAAAGAGTTAGGAACTAATTATTAGGCAAATATAAAGCATCCAGGGTGCCACATTTACGCCGCACCGCTGTCAAGTGGCGAATAATAGGGTATCAGGCCACCGGCCACATGGAGAGCTTCGAGAAAGTGTAGTTATTTTGAGTTTATGGGAACCAGGAGCCATAACAGTTGGCGAGCTATTTCAGCAAGGAGGGCCACACTCTGCCATCCAGCTAGGATGAATGAATGTAAAACTGTAGACATGCTTGGTGCAATTTGCATAATGTGATGATAGGGCGGCGTGGCAGCTCAAACAACTCGCTGCTTAGAGCAACAACATATATTTAAGAACATAAGAAATAGGAGCAGGAGTAGGCCATCTAGCCCTTCGAGCCTGCCCCGCCATTCAATAAGATCATGGCTGATCTGTCGTGGCTCAGTTCCACTTTCCCGCTTTCTCCCCATAACCCTTAATCCCCTCTCTTATCAAAAACCCATCAACCCGCATCTTAAAAATATTTAGCGAGGTAGCCTCCACCACTTCAACGGGCAGAGAATTCCAGAGATTCACCACCCTTTGAGTGAAGAAGTTCCTCCTCAACTCCGTTCTAAACCGCCCCCCCTTTATCTTGAGGCTGTGCCCCCTAGTCCTACTGTCTTTTTTGAGCGGGAAGAGTCTCTCCACCTCTATCCTATCCATCCCATTCATCATCTTATACATCTCAATGAGATCTCCCCTCATTCTTCTAAACTCTAACGAGTACAAGCCCAGTTTATTCAGCCTCTCCTCATAGCTCAACCCCCTCAACTCCGGTATCAGCCTAGTAAACCTCCTCTGCACTCCCTCCAAGGCCAAAATATCTTTGCGCAGGTGCGGCGCCCAAAACTGCACACAGTACTCCAGCTGCGGCCTCACCGATGCCCTATACAGCTGCAGCAAGACCTCCCTACTTTTATATTCAATCCCCCTCGCTATGAAGGCCAGCATCCCATTCGCCTTCCTGACCACCTGCTGCACCTGCAAGCTGGGTTTTTGCGACTCATGCACAAGGACCCCAAGGTCCCTCTGCACTGTCGCCTGCTACAGTTTTTCGCCCCGTAAGTAATAGTCCTTCCTACCATTCTTCCTACCAAAGTGGACCACCTCACACTTGCCAACATTAAATTCCATTTGCCATTTCCTGGCCCATTCGCCCAGCCTATCTAGATCCTTCTGCAGACTCTCCACACCCTCCGCACACTTTGCCGTTCCACCAATCTTGGTGTCATCAGCAAATTTCGACACCCTACACTCGGTTCCCTCCTCCAGATCATCTATATAAATGGTAAAAAGCTGAGGCCCCAGCACCGACCCCTGGGGCACTCCACTAGTCACCAACCGCCAATCTGAATAGCACCCGTTGACCCCCACTCTCTGCCTCCTATTTGACAACCAATCCTCTATCCACGCTAACATCCTACCCCCAACTCCATGTATTCCACATTTAGCAAAATGTCCCAATGCACCTCAGAGCAAAGTTATCAAACAGTAAGAACATAAGAACACAAGAAGTAGGAGCAGGAGTAGGCCATCTGGCCCTTCGAGCCTGCCCCGCCATTCAATAAGATCATGGCTGATCTGAAGTGGCTCAGTTCCACTTTCCCGCTTTCTCCCCATAACCCTTAATTCCCTTGTCTGTCAGAAACCTATCTACCCGTGTCTTAAATATACTTAGCGAGGTAGCCTCCACTGCTTCAATGGGCAGAGAATTCCAGAGATTCACCACCCTTTGAGTGAAGAAGTTCCTCCTCAACTCCGTTCTAAACTGCTCCCCCCCACCTTATCTTGAGGCTGTGTCCTCTAGTCCTGCTATCCTTTCTGAGCGGGAAGAATCTCTCTACCTCTACCCTATCCATCCCTTTCATTATCTTATACGTCTCTATAAGATCCCCCCTCAACCTTCTAAACTCCAATGAGTACAGACCCAGTCTATTTAGTCTCTCTTCATATTCCAACCCCCTCATCTCCGGTATCAGCCTAGTGAACCTCCTCTGCACTCCCTCCAAGGCCAAAATATCCTCGCGCAAGTGCGGTGACCAAAACTGCAGACAGTACTCCAGTTGCGGCCTCACCAATGCCCTGTACAGTTTCAGCAAGAGCTCCCTGCTTTTATATTCTATCCCCCTCGCTATAAAGGACAGCATCCCATTCACCTTCTTGATCACCTGCTGCACCTGCAGACTGGGTTTTTGCGACTCATGCACAAGGACCCCCAGGTCCCTCTGCACCGTAGCATGCTGCAGCTTTTTGCCCTTTAAATAGTAATCCCTCCTACGATTATTCCTCATGTTTTACAATGTTTTACAATGAACCATATCAGGTGATATTAGGACTGGGCTGACCCAGAGCTTGGTCAAGCCAACTATTATGGGTTAAAAAGGCGTATACGATCATGAGAGGCATGGATAAAGTGAATGCACTCAGTCTTTTTCCCAGGGTTGGGGAATTGAGAACTAAAGGGCATAGGTTTAAGTTAGGAGAGGAAAGAATTAATGGGAACCTGAGGAGCAATTTTTCTTACATAGAGGTGGTACGTATGTGGTATGAGCTGACGAAGGAAGTGGTTGAGGCAGGGAGATTGGTAATGTTCAAAAGGCATTTGGACAGATACAAGGATAGCAAACATTTAGAGGGATATGGACCAAATGCAGGCAAATAGTTGATATGGACCAGTTTGGGCTGAAGGGCCTGTCTCTGTGCCACAGATTCAATGATTCTAGGAAACAGTTAGAGTGTCTTAAGGGAGGAGAGAGAGGCAGCGATGTACAGGGTTTTACAGCAGGGATCCCAGACAGTTGGGACACAAATTTCTTGGATAAGATCAAGGGTCAGATCAAGCCCAAGGTGGGGTACAACGCCTTATCTTGTCAGCCTGGATTTTGTTTGTCTCTTTTGTGGGGAATATGAATTGGATTCAATTAAATTATGAATTTGGTTTTTGGAGCAAGCAAGGAATGCATTTGGACTTGCCTGTCCGTTCATGGGTTTTTTAGCTTTTAGAGTAAAAAAAAAGTTTAAATTAAGAAATTAAAATCAGAGATATGTAAAAGTTCAGACTTGGAAAGGCACAGACAGTTGTGGAAGAATTTAAAGGGAGCAGTGAGGCAGGCCGAGCCTGAAATCAGAAATTGATGCTGTGCTGGTCCCCAAGCCACTCTCGGGCAGTGGGTACAGGGCTGATGGGGAAATGGGACTTTGTGTGAGTTATGATACAAGCAGTAAGGTTTAGATGTGCTAAAGTTTATGGAGGATGGAAGCTGACCACGAGAAAGAGCTTAACAAGCTGGACAGTGTCATAGAACCCCTACAGTACAGAAGGAGGCCAATCAGCCCATCGAGCCTGTACTGACAGCAATCCCACCCAGGCCCCTATCCCTGTTAACACACATATTTAACCTACTAATCCCCCTGATATTAAGGGTCAATTTAGCATGGCCAATCAACCTAACACTCACATTTTTGAACTGTGGGAGGAAATCGGAGAACTCAGAGGAAACCCATACAGACACGAGAGAAATGTGTAAACTCCACGTAGACCGGAGGCCGGAATTGAACCCAGGTCCCTGGTGCTCTGAGGCTTCAATGCCAACTACTGTGCCACCATGCCGCCTCAGTGTCTTTGGATTATCTTTGGACAGCATTGGGTGTGGACCCTTAATTTTTGGTGAAATGTTTGCCCCCTAAACTTTAACTGTGTGTTCTTCTCCTGCGACTGCTGACAGACCTGTTGAATGTTTCCTGCATTTCCTGTTTTTCTATTGATTTCCTGCGCCTGTAATTTTATTGCTTTCTGCTTTGAATGAACTTGCATCCCCCAGCCTTGACTTCTATTTGAACCCAACACCAATTGGCAATAATTTTTGCTTCTCAATTGCAGAGGAACCCAGGAATAATTTCAGCATTAAAATCCAAAGCATAAAAGCAAAGTTTGGTTTGAAGAGAAGTCGAGGTGAGCCTGAAGTGAAAGTTGACAAGAATTGGGGGACAAGATTTTGTGCACTTATTATCTGTTTGAAATCAAATCCTAAGGGTACTGGAAGCCCTGAAGACTCCTTTTTGGTATTGTGAAATATTGGCCAGCTGCTGCTCCAAGATGAGAACAAATAAGGGCTCGGAAACACAGCTGACTGCCTCTACCTCTGATATGCATCCTGGGGGGACATAGAAATGGAGCGTTAGGCTATGTAAGAGTAAAAAATTATAAGGTCACCAAGAGGACATGGGTGAGGGTAGGTACCAGAGTTAATGAGATGTTAATTGTCTCCTTAGAAAATTTTATTAAATGTTATTGCACCCCACAGCTGTGACTCATCTGTTTGTGACCGGCCTCCCGCAGAGAGTTCCGAACCTCAATTGTACCTAAAGTATCATTCAATGTGAGAGAGGCTTGTCTCCCTCCACCCCCTACACCACGCCAACCATGTAGGCCCACATACAGCCTGGGATGGCATTTTCGTCACCCACAGGACCCTAGACCTGGTTCTCCTTAACCCCCCCCATTCTCTACTCCCAGGGCATTGGGCCACATGGTGGCACCCCTGACCCCCATTCAGATGTGGGTCCTGGCACCAGCGTGCAGTCAGAGAACAGGTCAGAGATAGGCTTCTATTGCACCAGGGCAACACCACAGCATGCCGCATAGTGAGTTGCCATCCTGGACATGACACAGGTGGCTAACACAACCAACCTTTGCCCATCATTCTGGTGTAATGTCAATGAGGTCCATGTTGGGGAGTATGGGCAAGTGTTTGCGGGGGGGGTGGGGGGTGGGTTTGGGCTCCATGGGGATTGTGTTGGGTTGGGGGTGGTTGAAGACTCCATGGGGGTAAGGGGTGTGAATGGATGTTGGAGTTGTGGAAGACCATGCCTCCTAATGGGAGAAACTAGCGATGATGAGAGCTTCTCTTGCCATCCTGCCTGTGAACCCTTGCCGCTGCCTGGGTAAGTGCTCAGCTTTTCTATTTCAGTTTTCATCAGAGCTGGGCAAGCCCTCAGCATTTCAACAGCCACTTGGCCTCTGGCGCTCTAACCTTGATGAAGTGTGTGGAGGAGAGGGACTGGGGATGTCCTATGAACGGGAATGTGGGGAGAGTTTCCGGGGGTTGGGGAGTGTTTACCTGCAGCTGAGCATTGATCGTTCCTCGAGTGCGGGAGAGACATTGCACAGTCATTCTCACTCAGCAGGGATGAAGCGTTGGGTGTGCCCAAGAGTTCACATTGCTTTCAACACAAATTACAAGTTGAAGACTCTGTGGGTAAAATAAGTGAATAATCTAAAGCTATATGCACTGGTGACCTTTCAACACTTGTGTCTACCTTCACTTGTGCCAACTAGGTGCTTATAACTTCCAACCCTTCCTTACACTCACACTACATCTAGGTGTTTCCCCAGGATCCAAGGCTGAGGTTGTGGAGGCTTGCTGACTTCCATGCCATGTTGTCTGAGATGACCTTGGCAGGCGTCCCCTGGTGGGCCTGGACATTACCAGTCTTGAACTGCTTTTGCGGCTGGAGGTCTGTCACTCACAGAGAGGGAACAGTCAGACACATGTAGTGTCTCCTGGGTGAAAGGCCCCATCTGTGCCCCAGACAATCCTCATCCTTTCGGGTGTGTCTGATGGCTGCTGTCCCTCTACCCCCAGTCCCACGGGGTAGAGGGACAGCAGCTGTGAGATCCAGAAGTCCCGCTGCCAGCTGTTGCAGGCAGTCGCGAATTCCCTCCGACATGGAGGTCGTGAGGTGAACCATGATGCGGACCATGGAGTGCATCTCCTACGCCAAGGTCTCCACCCTCGCAATGTTGGCCTTGTTGTGCTGGAGTGACGGCACCATCTCCTCAGACAGAAGATTCCTCCAGTCAACCTTGCAATCCAAGGAGGGATGTTGTCTCCCCTCTCTGATGCTCACAGCTCTGCCTTTGTAGCTCCCTCAACCCTGGAATGACTGGACCCAAGGGCACATCAGCAGTCAGGGGCCCAGCAGAGTCCTGACCTCCAGCATCCCTCCGAGTGCTGGTCCCTGGGACGTCTGTGCCTTTGCTTGCTGTGGACCTTCAGCAGTGCGATGCTCAGCAGTGATTGACCCAGAAGCCTGCCTACTGCCCACCAAGGAGTGATTATCTACACTGGAGCCGGGTGTAGGTGACGCATCTTCAACTGTAGAGTCTGAGAAATCTCCCTTAGAGCTGCTTTTCTCCAGGGTGTTCAGGGAGGCAAGGATGATCTGGATGGCCTGGCTGCTTTGCCTGCAAGAGAAGGGAGATGGTATTAATGTATCACAGGGGATAAAGGATAGAACAGTGATTACTCACTTGAGACTTGAGGAATGATTGCATGTCTTGAGGATTCTCACTTTACCTGCTGCTCCCACTTCAGCACCAGTATAGGTGTGATCTTCCTCCTCCCTGGCCAGCACAAGGTCTCTCCTTGATGGACATGATGGTCCTGAGCTCTGACATTGTTCTGGCTGGGTGTATTTCTCACACTTGTTGTGGTTGAGTTTTTCCTCCAGTGATGCAGATGGGGAGCATGTAGGTGGGAGTTGTGATATTGAAGATGGTGATGAGGTGTGGCATGTGTGGGGCTTGAGTGGGAGCTGGAGTTTGAGGAACATGGCAGCTACTGAGGGGAGAATAGTGATAGTGGGAGGAGGACCTCGCTCCTGGTGTTGGCAACCCCCAATGTGCCTGGGTGAGAGATGGAGTTGGAGGTGGGAGGGGTGCGCGAGGGGGTCCAGAGAGAGACTGGAGGTGGTTCACTTATCCTGGCTGAATGAAGAAGATCATTTATCTTCTTCTGACACTACTCTTTTGAAATGAGCTGGCACTCACAAGGGCTGCCACTGCAAGCCAGGAGGGGATAATGACCCTGCTGGAAGGTCTTCTTCTGGAATGGGTGGGTGGCATGGTGGCACAGTAGTTAGCACTGTTGCCTCAAGTGTCAGGGACCCAGGTTTGATTCCCGATTGGGTCACTGTCTATGCAGAGTTTGCACATTCTCCC
Source organism: Carcharhinus amblyrhynchos (assembly GCF_965287045.1). Lineage (NCBI taxonomy): Eukaryota > Metazoa > Chordata > Chondrichthyes > Carcharhiniformes > Carcharhinidae > Carcharhinus > Carcharhinus amblyrhynchos. The sequence continues at coordinate 15,073,160 of NC_137339.1, forward strand.
TGTGTCTGCGAGGGTTTCCTCTGGGTGTTCCGGTTTCCTCCCACAAGATGTGTGGGTTAGATGGATTGGCTATGCTAAATTGACCCCAGTTTTGGGGGGATTAGTAGGGTAAGTAGGTGGGATTACGGGGGTAGGGTGGGATTGTTGTCAGTGCAGACGTGATGGGCCGAATGGCATCCTGCACTGTAGGGATTCTATGATGATAACTGTAAGTGTATCCCGGTTCTGCTGCACACCATCCAGCAGTCTGGTGAGGGCTGGCTCCGAAAAGCAAGGTATGGATTTCTTGGCTGCCATTCCCTGGGGTGGACTTGGGACAAATGCCGGGGAATGCTGGGGGGCTGTTTATATGGAGCTTTCCAGTGACTGCAGTGATTAAATTGTGGCAGGGCGGATGAATCAGAAGAAACATGCCTTGAGCGTGACATGATTCCCGTGGTGTACAAATTATTACTAACGAAGTACAAGATTTGTTCAAAAACACTGCCAGAGGCATCGTTTGCCGTGTCGGAGTTCACACTCTGCCAAATTCAGATTCCGACACACATGTTGGAAAGTAAATCACAGGACCTTCACTTAGGAGCCAAATAGTATTCTAATCAACAGCTCTCTTTTACTCAACACTTTGTTATGCACTGTCTTGGAGCAATCTAACAGCCACCCAATCCACTCCCAAGACTTTGTTGTTCTTTTGTCAATTAGAAGGAGCAACACAATCCTGTAATTTCCCTTCACCATGGGGCGGTATCTAACCTTCAACCAGTGTCACTGGTAGGAAATCACTGCCACATGCTTACAGGCTGGCACTCGGTGGCACAGGACACTAAGGGCTGCAGCGCACCATGCCATCATATTGTTGTTTTGGTGATCATAACACGGCAAACACTGTTAAATGATTGCATAGAAAAGTATTCCAGCAGAGTACGTGCCTTGTGCCAAACCTTTATCGGAGTGTAGGGAAGGAGATGATCTTACGTGGTAGACACAGAACCTGAAAGCTGTTTTCCCTTGGAATCATAGAACCCCTACAGTGCAGGAGGCGGCCATTTGGCCTGAGCTTGCACTGACCATAATCCCCATAACCCTACTTATTTACCCTACTAACCGTCTGACACTGGGGTCAATTTAGCATGGCCAATCAACCTAACCTGCACGTCTTTGGACTGTGGGAGGAAACCGGAGCACACAGAGGAAACCCATGCAGACACGGGGAGAATGTGTAGACTCCACACAGACAGTGACCCAAGCTGGGAATTGAACCTGTGTCCCTGGCGCTGTGAGGCAGCAGTGCTAACCACTGTGCCACCGTGTTGCCCATTGGAAAGATAGGAGCAGGAGGAGGCCATTTGGCCATTCATTAAGGTCATGGCTGATCATCTAACTCAATAACCTAATCCTGCTTTTTCCCCATAACCTTTGATCGCATTCACCCCAAGTGTTGTATCCAGCCGCCTCTTGAATACATTCAATGTTTTGGCATCAACTACTTCCTGTGGTAACGAATTCCACAGGCTCACCACTCTTTGGGTGAAGAAATATCTCCTCACCTCCATCCTAAATGGTCTGCCCCGAATCCTCAGACTGTGACCCTTGGGTCTGGACTCCCACCATTGTAAACATCCTTCCTGCATCTACCCTGTCCAGTCTTGACAGGAGTAAAGGTTGCGTGCAAATATTCAATAAAAACATTACTTGAGCCTTTATGGAGGACGCCTGTATATATACTGAAACAATTTTATTCGGTAACATTTTTCACATCTTTTCTCTTGATTTACAAGTACGGCAAACATTTTTCTACTGAGCATTGCACAGTTTGATCATTGCGATGTGAGAAACAGACAGGCTCCCAAAGAAATAATAAAAAATGAGCAACTTTGCTGTTGAGTTAATACAAATGCCTGTTCTTCACAAAGATTAGAAAAGAGGTGAAGCGTAGCAAAAGGAAGGAGGGAGAACAAATTCTTGAATTAGCTGCACAGCAAAACGCAATGAAGATACATTTCCATCATAGTGCAAATAGAATGCAATTTAGCCATTTGTGCCATTTGCAATACTGTTAAACTATTGAGGAGCCAGAACAGAAAATTGTAGCAAGAAGGCAGTTGCTTCAGTAAGAGTGGTATTCCATTTTACAGTCTGCAGTTTTACAGTTTTTGAATTAATTCAACACCGAAGGTCAGTTTTGTGTAACACTTGTCATTTTGACCTGCTTGTTGGAGACAGTATTTCATGAATAAGAGTTTCTGAGACATTTTGACACTTTAGCCTGTATCATTTCAACTCCAGTTAGAAATAAAAATTTAAACAAACACATGGGGTTTATTTTATAGCCTGTCCTCAGCTGGCTCACTGTTGAACACTTACATAAAATGCCTAAAAACTAATTTAAATAAATGTTAACCAGTACACAGGGGAACGTTATACATATGCATCAAATGGTGCTGGAAATTAAGCCTGCTGATGTTTATCTATAGGACAAGCACGAATGCTTGACTGCACACCCAAGTTAGCCCATTGTCTACAGATTATACCGACACTATTAAGTTGCATATATGGGCCACAATTCTCCCATTGCGACCCACAACTTTTCTGTTGGGTCGTGATGGGAAACACGCGTCTCCAGCCTTGAACAGGGATTTGCGCATGCACTGGCAATGCATGCGCATCTCCCAGAGCCGGTCAACAGTCGCTGGCCAGACCACACTGAAATTGGCGGAAAGGCTGGAAAGTCATTTAAATCTTTTCTGCACGCGTTTTAAATGTGTACATGAGTTAATTATCGGCACCTTTTAGGCCTCAATTGAATCTCTGACCCCGCCAGGAGTATTTCATTCTGGCGGGGTTCAGGCTAGGTCCCCACGTTCGGGGAACTAGTGGGAGACCCCGCTGGAATGAAGGGGGGGCAGTTGGGGAAGTGGTGCCTCCTGGGCATGGGCACCCTGGCAGTGCCAGCCTGTGCCCCTGGCACTGCCCAAGCGGCAAAGTGCCCATGCCTGAGGCACCTTGGCACTGCCCACTGGGCATGGGGCAGTGTCAAGGGGGTGGAGCCTATTGTGAGCAGTGCTTGGGGCAATTGGTGGGGATGGAGGGGTCCTGCTGCCACTCTGCAGACAGGATTGGTCTGGGATGGACAGAGGACAGCAATTGGGGAGGGCTGGGTGTGTGCTCTGCTGAAGGGAGTGTGGGGCCTGCCTCTGGGGGAGGTCAAACCCCAGGGGTGGGGTCATGGGGGGTGTTCTGCTGGGTTGAGGGGAAACAATGCTGTAGCTTTTGCTTTAAATGTACCCTTCAACAACCCATACAATGGAACATTTCAATGACTTTATGTTGAGTACGGAAGCAGGGATGTCTTGATGCAATTATAGTGAGCCTTGGTGAGGCCACACCTGGAGTACTGTGCACAGTTTTGGTCTCCTTAGCCGAGGAAGGATGTTGTTGCTCTAGAGGGAGTGCAGAGAAGGTTTACCAGGCTGATTCCTGGAATGGCAGGACTGAGGAGAGATTGAGTCAGTTAGGATTGTATTTACTGGAATTTGGAAGAATGGAGTTGGGGGAGGGGGGGGATCCATCTCATAGAAACCTACAAAATTCTGACAGGACTAGGCATGGTGGATGCAAGAAGGGTGTTCCGGAACTGGGGGTCACAGACTGAGAATGCAGCGCAGACCATTTAGGACAGAGATGAGGAGAAATTTTTTCACCCAGAGATGGTCGGCCTATGGAATTCACTATCACAGAAAGTAGTTAAGGCCAAAACATTGAATGATTTCAAGACATAGCGCTTGAGGCGAAGGGGATCAAAGGATATAGGGGGAAAGGTTGGATCAGGCTACTGAGTTGCATAATCAGCTGTGATCACAATGAATGGCGGAGGAGGCTTGAAGGGCCAAATGGCCTCTTCCTTCTCCTTTTTTCTATGTTTATGCTCTTAAAATTCTCTTTGCTTTATTAGTGCGGGATTACTTTAAAAGCAGCTTTTACACTGGTTTTAGAAGCACGCTACCACCAGCTTTCAAAGCTTGGAGGCTATGAACTGAGCACCAACCTCAGCGTAATGTTGCTGGATTCGCTCGCTATTGGAAACAACAGAAATACAGATCCTGTTCTCAACCGCAATCAACCATCTTTACACTGAACCTGAAACAGGCGCATAAATTTGATGTGCCAGGGACAGATGGCACTAGGAACGGATGACACTAACACTACGCCCGGTCCAAGTGGATGCCTCATTTATATCTTGATTCTCTTATTAGCATTTGAAATGGTACAAAACCTAAAATACACTTTAAAAATATCACTATCTAACTAAGCACTCGAAACAAAAATGTGGATGAAGACAAGATACACGTGTAGTTTTTTTTTTGTGCTTCCTGTTTCTGTTCAAACCTCACCTATTATTCAGTACCCTTTACAATGAATATACCCCAGAGGATGATACAATGCCAGGTTTTGTGTTATCTGAAAAGTTCCAGTGGGTTATGCAGATGTCCATCCTGAGGTAAATTGTGATTCTCTTCTCAGAACACTTATGCAGGGAAGTCAGAAATTGAGAAGAATGTAGTTAGAATCATAGAATCATACAGTGCGGAAGAGGCCCCTCGGTTCACTGAATCTGCACCAACATGCAAGAAACACCTAACTTCCTATCTAATCCCACTTACCAGCACTTGGCCCATAGCCTTGAGTGTTATGACGTGCCAAGTGCTCATTCAGCTACTTTTTAAAGGATGTGAAATATCCTTCCTGCACCACCCTCCCAGGGAGCACATTCCAGACCATCACCACTCTCCAGTTAAAAAAGGTTCTTCCTCACATCCTCCCTAAACCCCCTGCCCCTCACCTTGAAGCCATGCTCTCTCCTGACTGACCCTTCAATTAAGAGCATCAGCTGTTCCTTATCCACTGTATCCATATCCCTCATAATCTTGTACACTTCGATCAGGATCAGAAGACCCCTTAGTCTTCTCTGCTCCAGTTAGAGCTGAATAAGTTGTGTAATTGTTGATGGAATGATTTACTGTACTGGGGTATCACACCAGAGAGTGGTAGGGCCCAGTCACATAAACTCTGGCTGACCTGGGTGGGAATGAGATGGTGGAGGTGAAGGCTTTCCATTAATCATAGAACATTGCAACACAGTACAGGCCCTTCGGCCCTCAATATTGTGCTGAGCTATGCCCAATCCCAAGATCAAGCTATCCCCTCCCTATAATTCTGGAGTGCTCCATGTGCCTATCCAATAACCGCTTGAAAGTTCCTAAAGGAAGAAAGGTCAGAGGGAAATGTCTAAAAGGGGGTTTTCTCAACTGTTCACTTCAAGGAAAGTGATTCATTTGAAAGGCCCTAGGACATTGAAGAATTTGCAAGTAAAATAAGACTTGTATAATGGTCAATAATAGTCTTAAGATTTCCTCACTTTGTTCTTTGTAAGGTTAAGTGAATTTAGGGAAAATCATTCCAGTTCCCAGTATGTGAGCATACATACCTCACATACTCTTAATTTGGCACTAAATTGGCAATCTCATTTGGAGAAGCTGTAGAATACCTGGGGTTGGGAAATGGAAGAATGTACAACAATAGGAACGACAAAAGGTTAGGGTTAAGATATATAATTGGGACAGAGGTATAACTCAACTGTAAATGTTTACCAATACGAGTGGAAGTGCCCCATTTCCTCAGAAATTAAGTAATTTTGGGCGGCACGTTCGTTAACACTGCTGCTTCACAGTGCCAGGGCCCCGGTTCAATTCCCCGCTTTGGTCACTAACTGTGTGGAGTTTGCACTTCTTCCCATGTCCGCGTGGCTTTCCTCCGGATGCTCTGGTTTCCTCCCGCAATCCAAAGATGTGCATGTTCCGTGTATGGGCCATGCTACGTTGCCCCTTAGTGTCCTGGGATGTGTAGGCTAGAGGGATTAGCGGGGTAAATAAGTGAGGTTACAGGGATAGGGTATTGTTAGTGGGGCCGAAATGTCTCTTCCTGCACTGTGGGGATTCTACGATCGTATGAACTCAACTTGAGAAGAAAATGCTTGTTACAAATGGCAGGTTTCTTTTTAAATTAAGCACTGGGCCAGGTAACACCTAAATTATTGTAATCCTGCTAATGTAACATCTTAATTTAATCTGGACATGACATTAGTAAGTAACATGACTGATCATAAGAAACAAACCTAATTTCTACTTTAATAGTAAATGTTCAATTCTAATGAGCTACTGAGCCACCAGAGGGTTTGGCTGATTGCTGTTCAGGTCATGCAGAAAATACATTGGAAATTTGTGTGACTGAACTGCAGTTTGAAATGTCACGTACATATGGTAGTCTTAACTTCTGTTCACAGAGAGTCTTCAATCTTCAGCTCCATTGCTTGGTAATAAATCTCCTCCGTTTGAACTACAGAAATAAAACATGTATTGTCAACATGCTAACTGGATATTGTAACAAAGGCTGATGAGTATTAATATACAGATCTACAGGATGTCTCTCATTAGAAACACCAACAGTTTTCTATATATAAAAAAAATCAGTAGAAAACCGAAGAATGAACATCTCTATTTCATTTTTTTAATAGTGCAGCACTCTGATTATTCTTGATGTCATGTTGCCCAATTATTCTATTGCGGAACAATACAGAATTTTTGCACCATAAGTATCAAGACCGTAAGACATAGGATCAGAATTGGGCCACTCAGCCCATCGAGTCTACTTCGCCATTCAATCATGGCCTTCATTTTTCTCATCCCCATTCTCCTGCCTTTTCCCCTGATCTTCTTATTAATCAAGAACCTATCTATCTCTGTTTTAAAGACACTCAATGACCTCCATTTATTAAGTTAACTTTTATAACTATTCTTAGATTGTATGGGTGAATTTGCTGCAAAAATTTCCAAATCTGCAGCAGCCTCAGCAACAAGAATGTGTGCCACCAGGATTAAATTTAGACCAGTGTTCCTATCACGCTCTCCCAGTTATTAGATTGCAGCTATACTGCAACGTTAGTTCAAGCCCATAATGTCATTGTGTGAACCCCCACTTTCCACTACTTTGACAAAGACGTTCGTCTCTTTAAAATAAGTAGGCTAACACTTTTATTAAAATAATACAGGAAATTGTGATCCTACATTTTACTCATGTTCAATGCTAACATTAAATGTTAGCGCAAGAAGTAAAAGGATCATCTTCCAAACTACTTTGTTTTTCAATTCCACAGGCACTTCCTAGTGGTATAAGAGAAAAGTTGTTGTATTAATTTGAACATAATTTGTCAGGTAAAGTTGCCATAATCCCAGCTGACCATAGGCTGCTCTCCTCCTTTGAGCAGGAGAGCTGACTGGTGGTGATTTTAACCTGAGGAGCACCACACCTCAGGCAATGGGCAAGGTTGAGAAGATGGGCCTTCAGGAATAACCTCAGCTGGTATGGAAATCAAACCCACACCGTTGCCATCACTTTGCACCACAATTTAGCTGTCCAGCCTTCTGCAGTAACCAGTGACTTGTCAGCAATAACAATATGCAGTCATATAGACAGTTTAACACTGTGAAACGTTTCAAGGTTCTTTCCTAGACCCCAAGACCTCAAGAACAGCTTCTTCCCGACTGCCATCAGACTTTTGAATGGACTTACCTTGCATTAAGTTGATCTTTCGCTACACCCTAACTATGAATGTAACACTACATTCTCCACTCTCTTTAGTTTCCTTCTCTATGAACGATATGCTTTATCAGAATAGCGCACAAGAAACAATACTTCTCACTGTATACTAATACTTGTGGCAATAATAAATCAAGTTGAATCAAAATAGAGCTTTATCAAATAAAATTTGACTCTGAGCCACATTTTTAGTAAGAAGTCTCACAACACCAGGTTTAAGTCCAACCTGGTGTCGTGAGACTTCTTACTGTGTTTACCCCAGTCCAACGCTGGCATCTCTACATCACCACATTATTAGGACAGTTCAACAAAAACTTGGTCTTTAAGGAGTGCCTTAAAGGAGCAGAGAAGGGCATGGAGGTGGGAAGGTTTAGAGAGGCAATTCCAGAGCTTAGGGGCTCGGCAACTGAAGGCATCCATGTTGGTCAGATGGATATCAGGTGGGCAACAGGCCAGAATTGGAGAAGTGCAGTGTTCTCGGAGGATGTGGGGACCAGGGGGATTTACAGAGATGGGGAGGGGCAACATCATATTTGGATTTGAACACAAGGATGAGGAGTTTTAATTTTGGGGTGTTGTTAAATGGAGGGCCAGTGGAGGTCAGCGATGGATGAAGGGGTCTTGGTGTGAGTTGGGAGAGGGATGAGCTAAATATTAGAGGGTGAAAGATCGCGGGCAGGAACTTCCCCGTCCCACCTACCATGGAAATTATTGCGGTCCATGCAAAGGTATGTTGACCTCAGCTGGGAATTTCTGGTCTTGGGGCATGTGAGGCCAGAAAATTCCACTCCAAGAGTTTATGGAAATCGGTAACAAAGGAATGAGAGAGTTTTACCAGGCAATTATTTGAGGCATTTTAACAATAATAAAATTTATTTATTTATTAGAGTCAAAAGTAGGCTTATATTAACACTACAATGAAGTTACTGTGAAAATCCCCTAGTCACCACATTCCACTGCTGGTCCACTGAGAAGGAACTTAGCATGGCCAATGTGCCTGACCAGCTGTCTTTCAGACTGTGGGAGGAAACCCATGCAGACATAGACAGTGACCCAAGCCGGGAATCGAACCCGGGTCCCTGGCGCTGTGAAACAGCTCTGTGAGACATTGTTTGAAACTCAGCAGGGCGGCACAAAAAAAAGTTAATTTAAAATTGGTTTGTCTTTGTGGACAAGTCCCCAGGACCGGATGGAATGCATCCCAGGGTTCTGAAAGAAATGGCGGAGGTGATAGTGGATGCCTTGGTGGTTATTTTCCAAACGTCGCTGGATTCCGGGGAAGTGCCGGATGATTGGAAAACGGCTAATGTTACGCCGTTGTTTAAGAAGGGTGCCAGGCAAAAGGCGGGGAATTATAGGCCGGTTAGTTTAATGTCTGTTGTAGGTAAAATGTTAGAATCTGTCATTAAGGAGGAAATTGCGAGGCATCTTGAAGGGAATTGCTTGATAGAGCAGACGCAGCACGGTTTCATTAAAGGGAAGTCGTGTCTGACAAATTTACTGGAGTTCTATGAGGATGTGTCTAGGGCGGTGGATAGAGGAGAGCCGGTGGATGTGGTCTTTCTAGATTTTCAGAAGGCGTTTGACAAAGTGCCTCACAAGAGGTTATTGCAGAAGGTCGAGGGACATGGAGTTGGGGGTAGGGTGTTAGCGTGGATAGAGGATTGGTTGTCAAATAGGAGGCAGAGAGTGGGGGTCAACGGGTGCTATTCGGATTGGCGGATGGTGACTAGTGGAGTGCCCCAGGGGTTGGTGCTGGGGCCTCAGCTTTTTACCATTTATATAGATGATCTGGAGGAGGGAACCGAGTGTAGAGTGTCGAAATTTGCTGATGACACCAAGATTGGGGGAACGGCAAATTGTGCGGAGGGTGTGGAGAGTCTACAGAAGGATCTAGATAGGCTGGGCGAATGGGCCAGGAAATGGCAAATGGAATTTAATGTTGGCAAGTGTGAGGTGGTCCACTTTGGTAGGAAGAACTATTACTTACGGGGCGAAAAACTGCAGCAGGCGACTGTGCAGAGGGACCTCGGGGTCCTTGTGCATGAGTCGCAAAAACCCAGCTTGCAGGTGCAGCAGGTGGTCAGGAAGGCGAATGGGATGCTGGCCTTCATAGCGAGGGGGATTGAATATAAAAGTAGGGAGGTCTTGCTGCAGCTGTATAGGGCATTGGTGAGGCCGCAACTGGAGTACTGTGTGCAGTTTTGGGCGCCGCACCTGCGCAAAGATATTTTGGCCTTGGAGGGAGTGCAGAGGAGGTTTACTAGGCTGATACCGGAGTTGAGGGGGTTGAGCTATGAGGAGAGGCTGAATAAACTGGGCTTGTACTCGTTAGAGTTTAGAAGAATGAGGGGAGATCTCATTGAGACGTATAACATGATGAATGGGATGGATAGGATAGAGGTGGAGAGACTCTTCCCGCTCAAAAAAGACAGTAGGACTAGGGGGCACAGCCTCAAGATAAAAGGGGGGCGGTTTAGAACGGAGTTGAGGAGGAACTTCTTCACTCAAAGGGTGGTGAATCTCTGGAATTCTCTGCCCGTTGAAGTGGTGGAGGCTGCCTCGCTAAATATTTTTAAGACGCGGGTTGATGGGTTTTTGATGAGAGGGGATTAAGGGTTATGGGGAGAGGGCGGGAAAGTGGAACTGAGCCACGACAGATCAGCCATGATCTTATTGAATGGCGGGGCAGGCTCGAAGGGCTGGATGGCCTACTCCTGCTCCTATTTCTTATGTTCTTATGTTCTTATATTTTGTTCCATTTTATTTCTTTTAAATTCTATTTTATTCCTTCCTCTTCTTCTCTCCTCACTTCCCAGATATCATCACCTTTCATGGGAGTATAGTTCTATGGGCAGCAGTCATCTTCTGCTGCCTTGCCATGTGTTAATGTGGATATTTCACCATCGAGGACCAATATATTCAAACCCATTCAGAAGCCTGTCTGTTCCTGCAATCCAATTTCCAGCAGGGGGCAGTAATCAGGAGGAAATCCAGCTGAGTCTGGTCCTTGTATTACTGGAGTGCTCAAAGCCAACTTCAGCACCGCTGCTGCACTCTACTGGCAATGAGTTCCATCAGTAAATAACAGGATTGAACTCAGGACTTTTCTAGTGTCAGAATCAGCTACGACTTAACCAGCTGGATTAGTGAGGCAGTTCCACCGTGTTATAATATCGACAACATCTTATATTAATGCAGTGGTGGCCGGCCATCTTTATAAGGCAATGCTTTGTACTGTGGTGGTCAACTTTGTTTAAGCATCACCTGTTGTGGCTGAGGAGTCACACTCAGAAGGATAAAAGCAGTTTGGACTAGTATTCTTTCCCTGTCTTACTGGTGTTCCATTTTTCAGTATACAAGACCAGTTCAGACAGTATTCTTCTGTCCCAGTTTTACTGTTTTTTTACCTTCTGGGCACTGTGGCAGTCTTTGCTGCACTTGCTAATCAGTGGGCTGAGAGGTGGCACGATTCACTAGTCCTTAGTTTTCTCTGGGTCTTCTTATCTGTCAGCTAAGCCTTTAGATTCTGCTCACTTCTGCCAATTGTCTTCCCCTGCTGAGGTTAATATTGCCGACAAAGACCACAATTATCAGTGGACTGCACGCCCCATGTCGGAGAAAAATTAGAGCGTGAGGGGCCTAGACAAAGAGGATGGAAAGAATCTATTTCCCTTAGTAGACAGCACAGAGATTTGGGGGGGTGGGGTGGTGGGGTGGAGGGGGGAAGCATGGATTTAAAGTGATTGGTAGAAGGATTGGAGGGTGATGAGGAAAAACGTCTTCAATTGTACTTGTGGCTCCATAGCTCAGGGGTTACAGCACTGGTCTTGTAAACCAGGGGTCGTGAGTTCAAATCTCACTGGGGCCTGCTTTGGATTTTCCTTATTAGGATGCTACTGGGACGTGATGGCTTGAGTTATAAAGAGAGGCTGGATCGACTGGGGCTCTTTTCCCTGCAGTGCAGGAGACTTAGTGCTCATGTTATAGAGGTATAAAAAATAATGAGGGCATAGATCAGCTAGAAAGCCGACATCTTTTCCCAAAGGTAGGGGGGGACTAAAACTAGAGGGCACAGGTTTAAGATGAGGGATACAAAAGGATCCAGAGGGGCAATTTTTTCACACAGAGGGTGGTGACTTAAGAAACATAGAACATTACAGCACAGTACAGGCCCTTCATCCCTCAATGTTGAGCCGAACTATGTCCAATCCCAAGATCAAGCTATCCCCTCCCTATAATTCTGGAGTGCTTCATGTGCCTATCCAATAACCGCTTGAAAGTTCCTAAAGTGTCCAACTTCCACTATCACAGCAGGCAGTCTATTCCACACCCCAACCACTTTGTCTGGAACAAGTTGCCAAAGGTAGTAGTAGAGACGGGTACAATTTTATCTTCTAAAAAGTGTTTAAGACAGTTACATGGACAAGGTGGGTAGAGAGGGATATGGGCCAAATGGGCAATTGGGACTAACTTAATGGTTAAAAAAAGGGGTAGTATGGAAGTTCGGCTGAAGGGCTTGTTTCCATGCTATAAATCTCTATGACTCTATGACCCAGAGGGTTCAGGAGACCTGGAACTCGCTGCCTGAAGGCAGAAACCCTCGACTCATTTAAAAGATGTCCAGATGTGCAGTGAAAGCCCCGTAACCTTCTGGGCTATGGACTGAATGCAGGAAAATTGGATTAGACTGGGTGGGGGACTTGTTTTTTGATGTGACAAGCAGACTGGCCTCACTTCTGCTGTAAAGTTTTCTACATTTTCTAAATATATGAAAAGAAGGAATGTGCAGGGATATGGGGAGAGGGCAGGGAAGAGGCAGTACACAAATTGCTCTCTTGGAGGGCGGTACAGATATGAGTTTCCCCCCTCTGCTTGATACTAGCCTGTGCAGCAAATACTGCTGGGTTACCCACCTAGCATGGGCCTCCCCGTCATGAGTAATATAGCAGCAGGGTTGGAATGAGGCATTTCAATGGCCATTAATTTAAATGGTCACCTAAGAGCCTCAACAGGCCCAAAGTTGGGTCGGCTACCTGACATCTCCATTGCCTAGCATAAAACAGGAGACAGATCAGGGGCTGGCAGGTAGGCAGTGGAAAGGTTATGAGGTGTATTTTACAAGTCCACCTGTCTTCAAATGTGGCTGTGGGTGGTGTGGGGCGGGGTAGGGGTGAGTGCGGCTGTAAGATCATAAGATCATAAGACATAGGAGCAGAGTTAGGCCACTCGGCCCATTGAGTCTGCTACGCTATTCAATCATGGCTAATAATTTTCTCATTCTCCTGCCTTTTCCCCATAACTCCTGTAAAATCCAGCTGGGAACGTTTTTGGGGATATGGCCATCATCCAATGAACGTGGCATTTGCGATATGTGTGTATTAATTTCAGCACGAAGTGACAGATATTTGGTGATTGTGGAGCCAAGATATGTGAAGCTATTAACAATATCCAGCTTGTTTTCCCACAGTGCGAGGAGTAACTGACTGCATTCATGTTACCATTAGAGCTGCCTTGGAACAGCCAGCAACATGTGTGAACTGCAAAGGATTCCAGTCTCTAAACATCCAACTAGTCTGCAACTACAGGCAAAGAATCATGCAGGCTTGAGCTTGTTTTTCAGGGAGTAATCGTGACTCATATCTTGGGAAGCTCATAGCTTCCTAAGCTTTTTGAGGCCTCTTCTTGGGTTGATGGCTGGATCCTGGGTAACAGGGGTTCCTCTTCTCAACCTGGTTGATGATATCAGGGAGGCAATTGTCTCCCATGCAGCAGAAGAGTGCCACAACAAAGCCTACACCTCCACCAATGCCATCATCAAAAAGACTGTGGGCATGTTGAAAATGCCTTGACAAATCTGGCGAGAACCGGCAGCAAGTACCCACCCAGGGTTTCAGAGATATTTATGGTATGTGGTGCACTGCAACGTGGCAAATGCAACATGGCAAACCTTTGCCCAGAAGAGCAACACTCCTCGTCAGCTAAGGGTGAATGTGCATGAGTTTGAGGAAGAGAACCTTGAACGTGCATGAGCCTCTACTCGATGTCAGGCCCATTGAGGCATGGCCAGGGATGATCTCAGATATGCAATATTTGCCCAAGATTGAGGGATCTACATGATTATTGTGCGAATGCCAGGTCATATCTGCCTGCTTGGGGTACCAACTTTCTTCCCAGGCGTTACCTCTGAACCTGTATCCTGTACAACCCTGAATGGCAAAGGGAGTGGATCTCTGTCACACACACTGTTATAAAAGCAAAATATTGTAGATGTTGGATATCTGAAATAAAAACAAAAAATGCTGAATAAACTCAGCACACCTGGCGGCATCTGTGGAGAAAGAAAGAGTTAACTCTATATGACTTTTACAGACTCAAAACATCAGATGCTGCAGACTCGATGGAGTGAATGGCTTCCTTCTGCATTGTGGGGATTTTATGATTCTGCCAGACCGGCTGGAGTTTATGTAGCATTTTCTGTTATTTTTTAACCAAAAAAAGCCAAGTCCTTGACTTCACAAATGACAGTACAAGTGTCCCTGTGAAACACTGGCCTGGATTTTCCGGGTTTTGCCCGTGGTGGGAATCGTCACGGGCGGGATGGAAATTTCAGTTTGGTCAGGAATCTCTGCTCCCGTAATGGGCAGGAGTGGAAAATCTGGACCATAATCTCCGACAATCTCCAGGGTGTATAATGTAGTGTCTGCAGAATTCACATGTTCCTCTATGTTCCATAGACAGACATTAAAATAGACATGTGCATGAACATTACAGCAAACACACAACATAACCACCCACATAGGAAAGGGGCAGTTTAAAAAAAATTACTTTTCTATATGTTTGGTGCTATATTTTTCCATGTTACCTTTCCATTATAAAGTGTTATTTTACTTAAATTTTTTGAATTTTTTCATATCTGAACAACCAGGGAAGTTTGTAGAAATTCAAAGAGCTGTTAGTGTAAAGTTCCCCAAAAGTTGATTGATTACAAACATTTCCAGTATTCCAAATGGATAGCAAAAACATCTACAAAACAGGGTACTTATGAATGGTTCTGCTGATACAGAACTTCCACAGAGCTCGGGGACTGTCAAAGAATGTAAATGTACTCTATGGCATTTGCTTCTTCTCAGATGATCAATGGATTCTCTGCAGGATCAAGCACAGTATCAGTCCATTTTCTCAGTGTCAAACAGATGACTAACTGTTGTACCCGTCAACGTGGCCAACTCTTTCACCTCCTTTCCACTAAATAGGGCCAGAAATGTGACACAATGGGCTGGATTTTGTGGCTTTGCTGGTCACAAAACCCCACCTGAGATAAATGGACCTTTCCATGATCTGATTCTTGCCTCCTCCAATTTCCGTAGTGGGCGGGATGGGAAAATTCTGGCCAATGTTACTATCCTGTTGAACTTCCTGAAATACAAGCAGCCACGCGATCGTCCAGGCAAGAGGTCCTTGTTCCGCCTTTCCCAACCCCAGTTCTCCTTTTAACCATTACACCACCACTCAAGTGTACTGATTGTGCTCTCCGGAACGTGGGCTTGCAAATGCTGGCGTGAAAATCCCGGTGGTTAAAATTGTCCTTTGACAAGCTGGTCACTCATTTTACATCCTGCCCATAGGCAGGGAATAAAACAGATTGCTGGTTGAGTTTAAGGATAAAAATTGAGTGGCTTGTGGCACAGGTGATGGACTGTACATGTGCTGCAACCAAGTGATCCTTCATACCAACGCATTAACACGAAACCTAGCAGAATTATAACAATGTAATATATCATTCATCGGGCCTGATTTTACCATTTTCATTCTAAGTGCCGAATCTGGGTGCAATTCAGATCTGACTTGGAAATCTGCTTTCAGGCACCTTCATATGCACTTAGCCTGAAATAAAAATTGCGGGTCTGGATCATGCTGTGCGCAGGGTTTATCGCGCCCGAAATGATCGGAGCTCTGAACTGCGCATGCTCAGTTAGAAAAAATTTGAAAAAGCACGCCCGTGTCAGATCACTCCCAGGCTGTAAAAAGCAAAGAAAGCGGTCCGGGAGCGAAAAGTGGGAGCGATGGCCTGCACAGACATCACAGTCCCTCCTTATCCACCCACCCACTTGCTACCCAGAGCGATTGTGACCCTCTGCCCCCTTCCGCCCCACCGATCACCTGCAGAGTGGCAACAGGCCCCCCCCCACCAGAGATCCATCTGGCCTCACCCCCACCCACTAGTGAACGATCAGGCCTCCTTCTCCTCACGTAGCCCCCCTCCCCCCACCAGAGACACATCTCACCCGCCTCCTCCTCCCTCCCCACCCCCTCACCAGAGAATGATCTGGCCCGCCTCCACTCCCCCTCTCCAAACAAACAACGATCAGCCCCCCCCCACCGCCCCCCCAACAACCAGACAACGATCGGGCCTCCTCCCTCCCAAGAACCAGATGATCAAGCCTCCTTCCTCCCTAGACCAGAGAATAATCTGACCCGCCTCTCTTCCCCCTCCACCTCCGAGTCAGAAAGCCATTGGAAGCTCTGAACTTACCTCTTCTGGAGCTGACTTTTATTCAGCATGTTTCAGCGCGATTCCGGATTGGCGAACATGGTGGTAAAGGGGGAAATGCTGATAAAGTTGGGCGGGCAGTTCATTCATTCGATTGAAAGGCGCAAATTAGATCGCGGCCATTCCTGGGCCTCGGTAAAGTGGCCAACTGCGTGGACGCGGGCACGGATCGCATTAGTGGCTTCACACCCAACTTTATCACATTTTCGCACCCAAAAACAGGCATGACGCAATGGTAAAATCAGGCCTATCTTGTTTGCACATGGCGACAGCACGAAATCAAGAATGTTTATGGGTATTTAGAAAAATTACTACTGAACTCTTACCTTTCTGGGACTAACTCTGGAAGATCGGTTGTTTTGTTTTCTGGAACTCCTGAACTGCATTCTGTGGCATGTGTGGGGGCTGACGGTAGTGGTTTGCCTCGCTTGATTCTTCTTCCTGTCTTGTATGCAGCTACAAGTAAACAAACGATTAAATGTAGACAGTTAGGTTGGTGCTACGTATTGCTTTTGATGATTATTCCGGCACTCAGTTAACTACTGAACAATTGGAAAGGGAAAATAAAACAAATTAGTTCTAAACCTCGAATCTTCAAAGTGGGTGCATGATTCCAGTCACTTTACATAAGAACCAGGAGCAGGAGTAGACCACTTGGCCCCTCGAGCCTGCTCCACCATTCAATAAGATCATGGCTGACCTTTTTGTGAACTCAGCTCCAGTTACCCACCCGCTCACCATAACCCTTATTCCTTTACTGTTCAAAAATGTATCTATCCTTGCCTGAAAAACATTCTGTGTGGTAGCCTCAACTGCTTCACTGGGCAGGGAATTCCACAGATTCACAATCCTTTGTGTGAAGAAGTTCCTCCTCAACTCAGTCCTAAATCTGCCCACCCTTATTTTGAGGCTATGCCCCCTAGTTCTAGTTTCACCTGCCAGTGGAAATAACTTCCCTGCTTCTATCTTATCTATTCCCTTCATAATCTTATATGTTTCTGTAAGATCCCCCCTCATTCTCCTGAATTCCAATGAGTATAGTCCCAGTCTACTCAGTCTCTTCTCATAAGTCAACCCTCTCAAGTCTGGAATCAACCTAGTGAATCTCCTCTGTATCCCCTCCAGTGCCAATATAATATAAGGAGACCAAAACTGTACAGAGTTTTGATTTTGGCTGATCTTATTCCGAGTGTGTTGCCCTGACAGTTGTTATTGAATTGTTTTATTTAATTAAATTTTTATCCCTCTTTTCTGCATTGGGAATATCAGACAACAGGAATCAGGTTGCCTCCCTAAAGCCACTTGCAGCTATACAATTGTGACCCCAGATTTGCAAGCAGGAGAACTGATAGTGGAAACCTGTTAGGTTGTTTTATATATGCGGTTACCGTGGATCCAAAATATTTTTAGCTTATCAGCAACAGTGAGTGATACAAATCAGAAGTAACTATCAATAGTGATCACATTGCATCAGAGAAAGGAATATTTATTTATTGGTGTCACAACTAGGCTTACATTAACACTGCAGTGAAGTTACTCTGAAAATCCCCTAGTCATCACACTGCCAAGAATAGTGAGATTATGTCATTTAGAATGTGAATTGTATTATGCAATAATACTACTGGTTGAAAAAAAACAATTAACTTTACATTTAGTAATTATATTTGCATATAATGTTAGGTACAATTGTATATATTAGTGTAATTTAATATATATAAAATGCATATGCTGCCCAGTGTGAAGCATCCTGATGACTGTAAGACAAAAATCTTTGACAGGTCTCTTTTTCAGAAATACCCACGCACAAAAGTATATATAGTTGCATATTCTGCACTATCTGGTATTTTATAATCCATGCATTGTTACAGATATTCCTTTTTATAATGAAGGGTACAGATGGAGGGAGTGAATGTTTTGTGGAAGGGGATTTCCATCAAGTGGATTGCTTTGTCCAGGATGGAGTCAAGCTTCTTGAATATTGCTGGAACTGCACTCATCCAGGCAAATGGAGAGTATTTCATCACCTCCTGGCTTGTGCCTTGTAGATTTTGGACAGGCCTTTAGGGAGTCAAGTGGTGAGTTACTCACCACAAGCTTCCTAGCCTCTGACTTGCTCTTGTAGCTACAATATTTATATAGCTAATCCAATTGAGTTTCTAAGACCATATAGGATATAGAAACAGAAGTAGGCCATTTGGCCCATTGAGTCCGCTCTACCATTCGATCATGGCTGATATGCTTCTCAACCCCATTCTCCTCCCTTTCCCCTGTAATCTTTGATCCCCTTACCAAGAACCTATCTCTTCTCAAATCCACTCAATGACTTGGCTTTCACAGCCTTTCATGTTTATCCAGCAGTAAGGATATTCTAGTTGCAACATTATAAGAACTAACTTCACAAAGCAAATCAAATCAAAGGTTTAATGGAAAAAACCCTTCATTACACCACCACTCAAGCCACACTCTACAGCCACAAATGCTCCTCAAAATCCCCATCTGCTTTCTATTTATACTGGGCTAGCTGGTCAACTGACCACCACCCTACTTTCCCATTGGTTATGTTGTCCACTAAGTCAGCTGACCCTCATAGCATGTTAGCATTGGTTACATTATGACAATGCTAAATTGCCCCTTAGTGTCCCAAAATGTGTAGGTTCAGGGGATTAGCAGGGTAAAATATTTTGGTTACAGGGATAGGGGTTGGGTGGGATTGTTGCCGGTGCAGGCTTGATGGGCCAAATGGCCTTTTTCTTCACTGTAGAGATTCTATGATTTTAATAGCACTCTGTGGCAATCAATTCCACAGATTCACCATCCTCTAGCTAACGATATTCCTTCTCATTTTGGTTCTAAAGGGTTGTCTCTTTACTCTGAGGTTGTGCCCTTGGATCCGAGTCATCTTCTCCACATCCACTCTATCCAGGCCTTTGCGTTCTGTAAGTTTCAAAGAGATCCCCCTTATCCTTCTAAGCTTCATCGAGTACAAGTCCAGAGTCCTCAAATGCTCCTCATACATCAATGGTAACCCCCAAGCTGTTGATAGTTGGGGATTTGGTGATGAAAATGCCATTGGATGTCAAGACCTGATGGTTAGATTTTTTTTACTGTTAAAGATGGTCATTACCAGATACTTGTGTGGCATGAATGTTACTCGTTAGCCTTAGCCTGGATATTGTCCATGTCTTCCTTGCATTTGGATATGGAGTGTTCACTATCTGAGGGGTCATGAATGGTCCTGACATCAGGTCACTGATGAAGCAGTTGGGCCTAAGACACACCCCTGAGGAACTCCTGTAGTGATGCCCTGGATTGAGATGACTGAGCTCTAACAACCACAATCATCTTCATTTGAGTCTGGTATGTGTCCAATCAATGGACAATTATTCCATTGACTCCAGTTTTGCTAAGGCTCCTTGATGCCACTCTCAGTCAAATGCAACCTTGATATCAAGGACAATCACTCTCACCTTGGTTTGTTAGATGGCTACCGTGTGACTTGGAAGAACTTCAACAGTGCAAGTTTGATTCTCAATCTGGCAGAGGTAGACTTGGGACCTCTCGCTTCCCCTGTGGGGAAGGCACTGGCAAGTCAACAATTGCCAAGAAAAACAGTTCAGGATGAGTCATCAGCTGAATGAGCCAAGCCTCTGCCTTCCGGAAGAGCGCACATGAATAATTGAACAAAGAACAATGTGCATCAATGAGGGTGGGGTTGACAGGCAGAGGACAGATTCTTGTGCTGCCAGCTCTGGAGAGATCAATGTCACCACATGTGCCAAGTGAGTGGGCAGAAGATTGGCAGATTGAATTCAACGTGGGAAAATGTGGGGGTGTTAATTTTGGAAGAATGATTATTTAAATGGAGGGAGACAGCAGGAAGCGACAACAAAGGGACTTGGGGTCCTTGTTCATGAAACTCAAAGCTAGCAGATGGCAACTGGCAAGGCAAATGGAATGATGGCTTTTATTTCAAAGGGGCTTGAGAATAAAAGTAAAGTGGTGGTGCTGCAACCGTACAAAAAAATAGGAGCAAGGCAACAATTAGAATACAGTTTTGGTCCTCTTATTTCAGGAAAAATACATTATTATTGGAGGCAGTACAGAAGAGGTTTACTAGGACGATCCCAGATTGAGGGGCTGCCATATGAGGCAAGGTTAAACAGGTGGGGTCTACACTACTTGGAGTTCAGAAGAATGAGAGGTGATATGATTGAAACACAAGATTCTCAGAGGGTTAGAAGCCCTGCAGTGCAGAAAGAGGCCATTCGGCCCATCAAGTCTGCACTGACAATGATCCCACCTAGGCCTTATCCCCGTAACTCCACATACTTACCCTGCTCATCGCTCTAACCTATGCACCCCAGAACAGTAAGGGGCAATTGAGCATGGCCAATGTACCTAACCTGCACATCTTTGGACTATGGGAGGAAACCGGAGTACCTGGAGGAAACGCCCACAGACGTGGGGAGAATGTGCAAACTCCACAGACAGTGACCCAAGCCTGGAGCTATGATGCAGCAGTACTAGCCACAGTGCCACCACACTGCACCATGACAGTGTAAATATTGGGAGGATGTTTCCACTCAGAATGTACGATCAAAAGAGCATAGTCACAGAATAAGGAGGTGCTCACTTAGAACAGATCAGAGGAAGAATTTCTTCTCTCAAAGAGCAATAAATCTTTGGAATTCTTCACCCAGGAAGCTGTGGAGGTTGAGTCCTTAAACATTTTCAAGACAGATTGATAGTTTTTTGATCAGTAGGGGAATTATAGATAATGGAGAAGAGACAGGAAAGTGGACTTAGAGAGAGCTAGATCAGTCATGATCTTATTAAATGGCAGAGTGGGCTCAAAGGACTGAATGGCCCACTCCTATTCTTATATCATATGGTCTTAATCAACCATTTATCATCCAACCTTCTGTTAGAATTAAGCACCCGGAGGGTGAAGTCCCACCCATCAAGTGCTGGCAGCCAGAGGCTGGCAGGAATTCTGTACTTAGTAGCTTCACTGGAAAGTGACTTAAGAAAAATATGAATACCAAAGTTCATCAAATCCAATTTACTGCTGCTGTGTACAGTGGTATTGACACTAGGAATCACAGAGGATTAAAAGCTAACAGAGCTTTACTTACAAGGTGTGTTCACCAGAGGCTGCTTCCCACGCTAGTAACCTGTGACGTCACTTCTGGGGACAATATGCCTATATGAATACACAGAGCTTACTGCAGCTACTACAGACTCAATGTAAATACATAACATTTCCTGCCCCCTTTAATTGGACATCTCTAGTGTAATATGAACCATAATCAAGCAACAAAATCAATAAGTGAATGGCCACTTTCTGCACTGTATGAATTCTAAGTCAGACAGTTTGAGATCGTCGTGCTCAGAGTGGTTGACAGTGAACCTCTGCTGCCTTCGGTTGTAATTGCTGGCATTTTTGTCTTTGTACAAACATCACCAGCAGTCGTTTTGACGGGAACTAGAGGTTAACTCTGTGCTTGGTCTAATGGTGAGGTGTTGTTTTCCTCAAATGGTATCTCTGTTTCTGGAAGATTCAGGTCAGGACTTTGTAAGGCTGAATTGGGATTTTCAGCAGGTTCCATTTCTGGAAGATTGGTTCTCCCTGGTAACAGCTGGTCCACATGCCTCCTCCAGATGATGTCATCTCCGGTTTGGACGCGGATCCAGTCTGTGCAAAGATTGCAGCAGGAACCCATTTCTCTCCTGTGGAATAATTCCTGAACAACATTCATTGTCCTTGGTGGAAGGCAATATTTTACTTTATTTTCCCACCGTTCTATTTGTCCTGGCTATTTCTGTTGTTGAAACATAAGGCAGGAGAGATTTGGGTTGTTGAATGAGTGGTATTCCTATACATCAGTAGGAATTGATTAAGGCATTTGATCAGCAGACCTTGGTTGCTCTCATTGTGCGTTTCATGGTTTGAATGAATCACTCTGCTGGTCCATTCATACCAGGATGGTAAAGTGCACACCTAATATGTTGAATACAAATTGTCCTTCAAGAAACTTTCGAATTCTTGAGAGATAATTTAAGGTCCATTGTCACTTACCAATTGCTCAGGGAATCCAAACCCAAGTAAAAACTTTTTCTAAACTTCTCAAATGATCTTTTCTAATGAAGTTTACTTCATTAAGGCAACTTCTGGCCACTTTAGCAGCGACCATTATAAAGAACAGATGTTCTTCAAAAAGATCCTGTGAAGTTCATGCATGCCTATTGCCAAGCTTCTTCTGGCCATTCCCAAGGATGTAGCAGTGCCAATAGTAGCAGGTTTTGTACCTTCGCACAAGAACAACAGATTCCAGCTGTCCTCTTTAGTATAGTTACAAGTCAGGTTTCAGTTCCGAGGTCTTGCCTTGTTGTACCATGTCTACTATGTCTGGGAGTATCAGATCACTGAGTGTACTTCTTCGCTTGTCCTGAAGTGACAGGTGCACGATCTTACCTGTTCAAAGTAGATGATACTCCTGCTGGCATAATTTGACAAACTACTTTCTAGTGGTAATCGTGCAAGTCCAGCTACATTACAACAGGGACGTAATTGTTGATATGTGATGGTATCGGTATGTGTAGACAGAAGCAATGCCCATCTCTGCATTCTACTTATTGCCAGTGATGGAATTCCTGTCAGTGGTCCAGAAATTGCCATTAATGGATGATGGCCCATTAACAACATGAACTTCCTTCCGTACAAGAGTTGTGGAAGCTCTTTAGTCCAAAGATAACCTCATAAGCTTTCCTTTTGACTTGTGCGTAGTTACTTTCAGCTTTGCACAATATTCCAGATGCAAAGTTCAAATTGGTTCTTTCTTCACCGAACACCATCAGGAGTTGTGTCACACACAAACTATTTGGGTAGGATCGAAATATCAGATTTGAGCAACGCCTCCTCGGCTTGCACAGAAATGTTATTGTGTTGATGCCTCCAATTCCACTCCTTGTTTTAGAGTAACATGTTATGCAATGTTTGCCAAATTTGCAAATCTTCCACAGTACTTCAATAATCCGAGGATGGATTGCAACCAGTTAATATTCTTAGGTGCAGGCGCCTCTGTGATAGCCTTGACTTTCAAAGTTGACTTGTGAAGCCCCATGGCATCAAACACATGAAACGAAAGGATTGGAAGAACTCACACTTGTCTTTGTGGACTCTCAATCCATAATCTTCTAATCATTGAAGAGTGGAATCCAAATTCCAAAGATGTTCTTCTTTGTCTTTTCAGGTGACTAGGCTGTCATCCAGATAGTATCAGACTTTGCTCAGTCCGCTCAGAATCTGAGCCATTGCTTTTTGAGGCAAAACAGTTCCCTCTCTCTCTCTGTCTGTCTGTCTGTCTGTCTGTCTCGGTGTTTATGAAGCTCTGCCCCGCATTGCTGCTGCCCAGACTAAGCTCTGCACTCAATCTTTCAGTTTACCTTCTTCCTGCCTTCACCCAACTCCAGAGCACCCACAGTGCAGCATTAAAGTTGCCTCCCTTTTTATAGGCCCCATTAACTATGCATTTAAAATTGGATTGAACCAGTCGTTCAGTTAACCAGCTTTAATAAAGAGTGAGTCAGCTGACTCCTGTTTCACAAATGAAACTAAACTACCCCCATCAAAAAGAGCAATTTTTAGTTACTAGATTAAAGAACTAATTTAGCTTGAAATTAGCCCTGAAATTGTCTAAATTCTACTTACTAACTTGCCACTTGAAACTCCCCGTACTCACCCAAATCC
The DNA here is from genome assembly GCF_965287045.1 of Carcharhinus amblyrhynchos. Taxonomy (NCBI): domain Eukaryota; kingdom Metazoa; phylum Chordata; class Chondrichthyes; order Carcharhiniformes; family Carcharhinidae; genus Carcharhinus; species Carcharhinus amblyrhynchos. The sequence continues at coordinate 15,097,117 of NC_137339.1, forward strand.
AAAGCACTCACAGTGCAGGAACACTCTAGCAGTTTCCTGCACTAACAGCCTGTGACTTCATTTCTTTTTTAAGTTTAAAGTTTATTTATTAGCGACACAAGCGGGCTTATATTAACACTGCACTGAAGTTACTGTGAAAGTCCCCTAGTTGCCCCATTCCGGCACCTTTTCGGTTACACTGAGGGAGAATTTAGCACCTAACCAGTGGAGTGCGGGAGGAAACCAGAGCACCCGGAGGAAACCCATGCAGGGACATGGAGGGAACGGATGGACTCGGCACGGACAGTGAGTCAAAGCTGCAAATTGAATCCTGGTCCCCGGCGCTGTGAGGCAGCAGTGCTCACCACTGTGCAGCTAACACGCGGCGTGATCTTACCAGCTTGCCACACCGGTCGCTTAGCGTGGCGAACTGGTAAGATAACGCACGAAACCAAAGATCCCGAGTGCTCTGAAGTTGCTCCTGCACCCTGCACAAACACAAAGTTCAAAGCTGTCAGAAAAATCGATAGAGCACTGGAAGATTGTGATGCTAGCTTTGCTCCACAGTGCTTATTGCATCTACTGAGACTAAATATAAACACAATATATAAGTACAAGAGTAAACAGTGAATCAGAGACAAAGGGGTGGAGTTGATGATGAAGGAGGAAGAAGGTGGCTTTGTTTTTTTGTGATTTGTTTGTCACTCATCCAATGCTTGATGTCAGACGAGCAGTTTAAGAGCAAAGAGGCATAATAAGTGATAATGAATAACTGGAGCTCGTTAAGATCAGTTTGCTCATTAAAACCGAAACCGAATCTGTAGATGATAGCCAGGATTTTCTGGGCAGGACCCATCGCGGGTGGGAACGGAAAGACTTGAAGAGCCAGCCAAAAGTCCATTGACCTTTTTATGGCATTGGTAAATCCCAGGGGCAGGCGGGGCTGGATTCCCCTTGGCTGAGAGGGGCAGTATATAGATCATGAAGAGGAGGGGGTGAAAATAAGGTTTCTGGGGTACTCAAGAAAGAAGCCATTGCTGAGAATGAACTATGTACATCTGATTATGTGTAAACACATCCATATAAAGCACTAGATTATACTCCCTCATTCTGAATTCCACACCAGACTAAATAGCTTCTCTGTGTCTACTCTTTCAAATTCCTTTTTTAAATACATCAGTTAGATCACCCCTCAGGTGATCTCAAGTTCTTGACTCAATGCAAACAAAGTTAATGCGATAACTTAACCCTACAAGCACTGTTATCATTTTGGTGAATGTGTTCTGTAAACCCAATAATATAACTTTGTTGAGTTTCAATACTTCAGATGACACCCAATTAAGTCTCTGCAGCTGAAGCATCATTTGTTCCCTTCTGATTTCCAAACACCTTGAGATAAAAACAAACACCTCCTTTAGCCTTTTATATCTATCTGAACTTCTGGCAACAGGGCCACCTATGGTGGCACAAGTGGTTAGCACTGCTGCTTCAGAGCACTAGGTACCTGGGTTCAATTCCCAGCTTGGGTGACAGTCTGTGTGGAATCTGCATGTTCTCCCTGTGTCGATGTGGGTTTCTCCCACAGTCCAAAAGGCATGCTGATTAGGTGCTTTGGCCATGCTAAATTCTCCCTCGGTGTACCTGAACAAGTAGCTATTAGGGGATTTTCACTGGAACTTCATTGAAGTGTTAATGTATGCCTACTTGTGTTTAATAAATAAACTTCACCTTTAAAGTGCAGGTGAAAAAGTATTAAGTAAGTAGTGAAATACTGGCATGGATGTTCTTCATTTTGCAGACAAAACACTCTGTGGCATTTTATATTGAAGTGAATGCAAAGGGTGGGGAGTGCTAGGCGTAAAGGAAGTGACTGGTTGTAGCAAATAAAAACCTTGGGTATTCTTTATCCTCCAGGATTAATAATTATCTTTTTACGATTGCTGATGAATGTGCTATTTACCCATGGACTCTCATCCCTGTTACAGCCCTGCCATTAAACAAGGCAGAAATTCCTGCTTGTAGAAGTTTTGATACAGAGGGTATCAAATTTCACATCTATAATACAAGCTAACTCTAGCTTTCATCGTAGTTTATTGCCTATCCCTTGTTAGCTTTGGAAAGTTGGGCGTGTGCTGCCTTCTTGAACTGCTACAATCCAGTGTTCGGGCCATTGTAAATACGTTAATCCAAAAATGCATGCTCAGATTCTGCCATGGTGGCTTGTGAACTTGAATTCATTTTTTTTTAATGAAATAAATTTCAAATATAGTTGATAATGATAAAGCTATTAGGGTATTATAAAAACCCACTGGCCCACCAATGGTCTTTTAGCAAGGGAATCTGCTGTCACTGCTTAGCCTCGTCTGTATCTGTCTCTATTCCTAGGACAATGGTTAACATTTCGTAGAATCATAGAATCCCTACAGTGCAGAAGGAGTCCATTTGGCCCATCAAATCTGCACCAAACTCAATCCCACCCAGACCCTCTTCCCGTAACCCTTCATAATAACTCCACTAATCCCCCTGACACTAGGGTTAATTTACCATGGCCAATCAACCTAACCAACACATCTTTGGATGTGGGAGGAAACCAGAGCACCTAGAGGAAACCCACGCAGACAGAGGGAGAAGAATGTGCAAACTCCATGCAGACAGTGACCCAAGGAGGCAATTGAACCCTGGTCCCTGGTGCTATGAGGCAGCAGTGCTAACCACAGTGCCACCGTGTCGCCTTTTAACTACCTTTTAAAATTATTGAGCAAGCCACTCACTTTTAAGTGGAAGAAAGTCCAGACTATATATCATGGAATCCCTACAGTGCAGAAGGAGGCTACTCAGTCCATCAAGTTTGCACCAACTCTCCATTACAGCATCTTACCCAGCCCCTATCCCCATAACCCCATGTGTTTACCCTGCTAATCCCCCTAACCTACACATCCTGGGACACTAAGGGGCAACTTAGCATGACCAATCCACCTAACCTGCATATCTTTGGAATCTGGGAGGAAACTGGGGCACCGGGAGGAAACCCACGCAGACATGGGGAGGGTGTGTAAACTCCGCACAGACAGTCAGCCAAGGCCAGAATCAAACTAGGGTCCCTGCCGCTGTGAGGCAGCAGTGCTGGTTGTTGTGCCACCGTGCCGCCCATCATGCTGTCCAACTGTTACTCGCAGTTATTCAGAAAAACACTCCACACAGCACCAGTGATATGTTATTTACCTAATCCTCTTCAGCCCCATTTGGAATCTGTCTTGCACAGTTAGGCTCACACCCACAGAGGTCTCTTGTAGCTTGATCAACATGAGGTAGATTTGAATCATCTAGATCTCAGAGATATATGATCACTGTGTAACATTCTGTTCCATTCAGTTTTCTTTTATTAACCTTACATGAATAACCTACATTGTGAATCGATAAAGTACATTAATTGATATTGCATTAGAATTCAATTAGTAGCTCAATGTCCATTAGTATTTCCATTAGTAATTCAACATAAAATATGATACATTTACGCTAATAGATTCAATGCAATTCAATTTCAGTTTTATAACCTTAGGTTGTGTAAATTGGGGATAGTCACTGTTGTAAATGTAGCAAACACAGCAGCCAAAACACAGCAAGATCCCACTAACAGCTAATGACCAAATAATCTGTATTTTTTGCAAAATTGACTAAGTGATAAATATTGGACAGCATTCGGGGAAACTTCCCTTGCTCCTCTCAGAAGTAGTGCTATGGAATCTCCTATGGCTGCCTGAGAGGACAGGCAGACAATGGTTTAATGTGCCATCTAAAAGATGGAATAGTGCAGCACAATCTCAGTACTGCACTAGAGTGTCCTCCTAGATGTGTGTGTCCAAGACCTTGAGTAGGGCTTGAACCCACAACCCCCTGAGGTGTAAGTGCTACCAACATTCGTACCAACAACTGACACTGTCAATTAAAGTCAAGCGCCAATTAATAATTGGCATTAGTGTAAATATCTTCTGCTTGTGTAGTTTTAACTGCGAGACTTATTCTCAGATTTTACGTGTAATTGTTTTCAAGAATTAATCTTTCATGCCCCAACTCTGAAGGGACTCAAGGCCTTCACTTGGATCAAGGCCAGCTGCAACATTAAAATGGTCAAATATTTCCTGTAGCACAGTTGCAAAATAAAAACTTGGCTTTATTCCATGCTGCCATTTCACCATCGGGAACATTTGAAACTGAGCAGATCCGATCCCCAACTTGACCAGGCTTGGTTCTGACTTAATTTGACCGAACCACCCAGGTTTGGAGGAGCTCACATTTCAGCTTTCTATCGTTGATCAACCCTGCCTTTGGGCAATATCCTAAAAAAAAGCTTTGGCAATGCCATTCAAACTCTAAATTCATTAAGGAATGGCCACTTTTAAGGAGCAGTGAGTCCACTGGTGGAGCGTAATCGCTTATCTTGTAAATATACCATGAGCTGGAAATCTAATGCAATCCTAATTAAATGTTGCAAACGTAGATTTAGTTTTGGCTGTAAGCAAATAAAGCTCTTGTTTAACAAGTGTTAAAAAAATTCTAAGTTGATACCACTGTCTCCAGTGGCACAATCATATTTTGATTAATTAACTGTAAATAAAAGGTGGGTGGAAAGCCACCGTGCTATGGCAACCTCACCCTTTCTGCACATATTCACCCTCATTCGATGCCAGAAAGCAGATATCTTAGGACAATCCATTCCCAGGCTCCAGAGGGCAGCACGGTGGTTAGCATTGCTGCCTCACAGTGCCAGAGAGCCAAGTTCTGCTCCCAGCTTGGATGATCGTCTGTGCACAATCTGCACATTCTCTCTGTGTGTGCATAGGTTTCCTTCGGCTGCTCCAGTTCCCTCCTAAACTCCGAAAGGTGTGCTTGGCCTTGTCAAATTTTCCCTCATTGTACTTGAACAAGCACCAGAGTGTGGTCACTAGGGGATTTTCACAGTAACTTCATTGCAGTGTTAATGTAAGCCTACTTGTGACACTAATAAATAAACTTTTAAAAAAACTTGGAGCTGGCAAAGCTCGCAATAAAATAAATCCAGTTCCCTCTTAAGTAAATAGTCTGTACTTATTGCAATGAATAAGCTGTGTTACCAGTTTTTGTATTTTATCTCCAGTGGAAATCTTCCTTCAACATGGCAAATGGAATGAAATTTGATTTTCACAAGGTTATCATTGTCCAAAGATGTTTAGGTTAGGTGGATTGCCCATACTAAATTGGCCCATGGTGTCCCAAGGTATATAGATTAGGGGAATTAGTGGGGTAAATATGTGGGGTCACAGGGATAGGGCCTGGGTAGGATGCTCTGTCAGAGAGTTGATGCAGACTTGATGGGCCAAATGGCCTCCTTCTGCACTGCAGGGATTCTAAAGTTCTGGGGATATATTTCCAGAGCTGATTTAATGGGGGGTAAATTCAACAGCATCTGAAAATGAGCACGTGGGCTGTGATGCACGATTAATCCTCACCTGTTGTTTGTGATGCAGGCAACATGACAACTTTGCATTGCTCACTCATTTCAATGATATCCATGTCCATCCGGTGCTAACTGTGCCATTGATTGGTCAGTTGCCAATCCTGTGAGTACCTAGCCTAAAGCTAGCCTGGATCACTGAGATAGGCGGATGGCTGGGATGGGTGCTGGCATTTATGCATGAGATGAATCAACCCTGTGAAGCATCGAAGAAGACCACAGCATGGAAGACTGTGGCCTCCAATGTGTTTGGATGATACACCGAATATCTTAGGGGAAGAGGTGAAAGGAAGAGAAATGTCCTACATCAGTAGGAGACCAGGGCTCCTCCAGACACATGCTCACCAAAGATGTACTGCTAGAGATGTTCAATGAGTGGTCAAGATGAGTGAATGCACCTTAAAACACCATGGCCGGAATCTTATCGCCTTTCTCACAGGCGGGATTTTCCCATCCCGCTGCATTGAACGGAGGTTTGGCCGGCTGTCAAATTCTCAAACCTCGCTGCAAACGGAGTGTGGCCTGAATGGCAGGTAAGATTGTGCCCCATATCAGTTGTACCAGTAACCTCAGATGCTGGTCATTTCACCACGTCCCCCATGATTCAACTACCAACAATCTCAATCAGTCAGGACACATTACTGACATTCCTGTGACTCACGGCACTCTCATAAATATACAGCATTGCTGTAGACCTCATATCCACGTCTCACAGGTTGCCCACAAGGTCAGTTATGCAATCTTGCCAGCCATATCACCCAAACAGATTCCATGCCATTCAGTAACATATTTCCTTCTGTCTTATGGGTCTATATGGTGCATAGAAGGAGTCTGCAAGAGCTAACTAGTGGGGGACAGACACGGGTGCATGTCCTAACTCTCATGGAGGAAATGGTGAAAGACATCATTGGGATGGCCTTTGCTGAGATTGACTTTGATGGTGTCCTCACACCTAATCCTCTTTCCCATATCTCACCTCCCCTCTCATCCCACAATGCCCTCTGGTTCAAAAGGATGTAGAGCTTAGAGTTCTTACTTCCAGTCCCACATCTCACTTCCCCTCCAGCCTGACAATTTTACCCTGCTGACTTCCTCCTTTCAGATACCCAAGAAATGCCATCTGCTCAGGCAGTGGATGAACAGGTTCTCTAGTTGATGTCTGAACTCTCTGCCAATAGTATATTATGAGGCTTGGCCGAGTGCCCAGAAATCCATTAGTCTGTTGAAACACCTGAGCCCCAGAGAAAACATCTCTTTATTGACATCTCTGGCTCTAGGAACCATATTGTCAATTTCACAGTGTTTATGTATGCAAGGTAAAGAGGTTTCAAGTTCTTGCAGTTTCTGCTATTAATACTGTAAAGGAATCAACAGTTGTATTACCCAGTAGTAAAAAGGAATTTATTTTAACATGGTGGAAAGTTATATGTGAATGACAGTTTTCTGGAAGCATTTTTGTGCACATTGTATTGTCAATATAGGGTTCATTCACTCAATACAGTAATCAGTGGGCACAAAGTGCCACAGCTTGGCAAAGGGGGCATGAGGGGCCTTTGGGGCTATTTGGGGCAGGGTACCTTGACATGGGGAGTATAAGGGGCCTTGGGTGGCTGGCATGTGAGAACATTAATGGGGCATGGAGCGTGTGTGCAGAGTGAGGGGTGAAGGTTGGGAGACCTCTCTGCTTTCAATTTAACTGGGACGAAGTCCCACAGTACTGACTGGGTCTTTATACACAACCCAACCCCTGTGGGAGCCTCTGACCCCTGCCCAACCCCAACCTGCACCCACCCTCTGATAATGAAAATTCCATTCCTGCAGGCACTTTCTCCAGGTGAGCTGAGCCGAGAGTTTTCCCATCTCCCGCCACCTGCCCAGAGGATGCAAGTCCAGGCTGGTAACTCTATTTTACCTTCATTAATGAGTCAGATGTTTGTGCAAACCTTAGCTGTCTTCACATGCCATAACCTGGAAGGCACTTCCACTTCTTGTTCTGCCTCTGTTGGGTTGGTTTGCATTAATGAGTTACAAGAAACAGCCACTCTAACTAGCGCTCATTTGCCACCTTATCAAAGCCTCTGATCTGTTACTATCTGGCAATTCGGGATTTTCCAATCCCTGTCCACTGCTGCAATCAACTAGTCCTACCGAAAGTCAACAAACTTTGGTAGGACCACCCAGTCTCCCATGGTGTGTCCCGTCACGATTGGGCCAAAAAGTCCCATCCTATGTCTCAGGTCAATAACTACTTGATAGTCCACAATGCGTGTTAATAACTGGGCACTGGCTGCACCTCAGTCAATGGGGAGGAATATAGCGTACCACCGCATTGAGGTGGAGATGCTGGCGTTGGACTGGGCTAGGCACACTAAGAAGTCTCACAACATCAGGTTAAAATCCAACAGGCTTATATGGAATCACGAGTTTTCGGAGCGCTGCTCCTTCATTACATTAGTGGTGAGACTCACCTGATGAAGGAGCAGCATTCCAAAAGCTCGTGCTTCCAAATAAACCTGTTGGACTTTAACCTGGTGTTGCAAAACTTCTTACCGCTTTGAGAACAATCCTTTCTCCATCCAATACCTCTGCTTCACAAGCCTGAATTTCAGGAAATACTGGAAGTTTTTTGCTTTATTTTTCTTATGAAGCCATGATGTGGTGATCCTGGCATTGGACTGGGGTGGGCACAGTAAGAAGTCTCACAACACCAGGTTAAAGTCTAACAGGTTCACTTGGCAGGACAAGCTTTTGGAGCACCGCTCCAACATCAGATGACTCACCTGATGAAGGAGTAGTGTTCTGAAAGCTCGTGCTACCAAATATACCTCTTGGACTTTAACCTGGTTTTCTTCTGAAGGAATGAATCTATCAGAAAATGTTGCCTTCTTACCCGATGTCCAGAAGTCCTGTGGCCTTTTCCTTTTCTTCTTCTTCGGCTGTATCTCACTGCTTCGGGACTGATGTCTCTCATTTTCCAACATTATTCCCTGGGTTCTGTGCACTTCTTGAAAGTCTGCCATCTGTTAGAGCAAATAAACCTTTCAGAATACAGAACGGAAAACTGCAAACTATAAAATATAAGGACTTCCCTCTTGTCGGTAAGGTAAGGGCATGAATTTTATGTTGCTCGGGTGGGTATATGCATGACCTGGAAAAACTGAATAGCATTGATCCCCAGTGGCTGCCCCTCAGGGATGAGGGGGCTTGTGGAGAAAAGGATGAAAGAGAGATGTGACATGCTGTGTATTCGTTTCCATTCTCACTTATTGTATAAAGCCGAGGTAACGACTCGGTCAAACATAATCAAGCAAACTACAAAGGAAGGAGAGAAGCATTCAGCAGAAAAACAGGTCTGATTACTTGCTGCACATTATAGTTACTGATTGTCCCTGTAACTTGTTTGGTTGGCATGTGACATAACTGTGACTATGTTGGATTAGCATGTTTGGTTAGGAGGGTACAAGGAAAACTCAACATAGCATGAAATATAGTACAGGCACAGCTTACAACTCTTCTGACCGAACAGTGCATTGTTTGTTACGTACAGCGTAAGTTCGGCATGGAGTTATAAGGATCAGGCTCACTTTGTTTCATACAAGGTAAGCACTCTTCCCAGCAGAGTGCCAACATAAAACCTTGCCAAGTGGCAAGGAAGGTGAGGTGCGTATCCATAATGGGTAACACCAATAGCCAACTCTGAACAGACAACTTGCTGAGACCCAGATTGCTGCAGTCCCAGTAAACCATATCTGCAGTAAGCTTTTGTATCTTAGAATCATAGAATCTTTACAGTGCAGAAGGAGGCAATTCAGCCTATTGAGTCTGCATCGATCACAATCCCACCCAGGTCCTATCCCCATAACCCTATGCATTTACCCAAGCTAGTCCCCTTGACACTAAGGGACAATTCTGCATGGCGAATCTACCTAATCCGCACAGCTTTGGACTTTGGGAGGGAACCGGAACCGAAACACCCAGAGGACATGGGAAGAACGTGCAAACTCCACACAGACAGTGACCCAAGCTGGTGATCGAACCTGGCAGTGCTAACCACTGTGCCACCATGCTGCCCCGTCCTCAGAAGCCTTGGTTCAGAGTTGCTGAGCTGGAGCCTGAATTGCAGATGTTTTGGAGCACCTGGGAGGAGGGGAGTTACCTGGACATGTTGTTCCAAGAGGCAATCACACTTTTTAGGTTAAGTAGACTTTCATGGTTGGTCAATGGTCAGGAATAGGAGGGGTGGCTGGGAGTCAGGCAGATATGGGGCATGTAGTAATGCCTCAGCCCTGACTTTAATCTATAAGCACGAGATGCTTGCTACCTGCATGGATCAAGAGTGAATATGTAAACTGACCGTGGCAGCATCAGACAGGATGCTACTCAAATGGCAGCGATGGAGGGGTAGGGGAGCAAAAAGGAACATGGTGGTGATAGGGGACAGTATAAGCAGGAGACTAGACACTTTTCTCACTTTTGCTGCGACTGGGAGCCTAAGATTAAGGACCTCTCCTCATGGTTGAAGATGAACTTGGAGGAGGATCCAGATGTCCACAAAGGAAACAACATGGTAGGTGGAATTAGGAATTATGCTGTGCTGAGAGACCATCAGGAGTTAGGGTCCAAATTAAAATACAAAACATGAAAGATATTAGAATCATAGAATCCCTACAGTACAGAGGGAGACCATTTGGCCCATCTAGTCTGTGACAGAGCACCTTACCCAGGCCCAACCCCCTCAATCACACATACTTATCCCACTCGCCTACACATCTTGGGATACAAAGGGGCAATTTTGCATGGCTAATCCACATAACCTGCACTTCTTTGGACATCTTTTTTAATGTTCATCTCTGGATTGTTACCTGAGCCGTGTGCCAATTGGCATTAGGCAGATTAGAGAATCAAACATGGGACGCAACGAGTGGTGTTGGAAGAACTTTCAATTAATGAGGACCAGGCCCCAGTAATGAGGAAAAAGAGTATTATTTCATTGGGATGGGCTTGATGAAACACGGCTGACTCTCTGTTGGGCCGAATCACATATCTAGGGCTGTGGATAGAGTTTTAAACTAAGAGAGGGATGTGGGGTTCAGGAAAAGTAGATTTAAGAATATAAGCAGCAAAGTAGCGGCAACAGAACAGTTTGCGATGCAGAGTGGAACAAAACATCAGTAATTGTACATCAGCAAGTAAGGTATATTCGTGGAACAGCAGTAAAAACAGAAATTTAAGATTCTTTATCTGAAAGAGCAAAGCATCTGCAATAAGATAGATGAACACAATCTTACTGTTTCTATATAGTGGGTGAGCTCTCCTGAATGATTCTGACTCCTTGTGCTACATAACTTCAATAGAAATGTAACCTGAAATTAAACCGTTCTGTAATGCGTGTGACGACTGTCTTTCATAAAGAGTTCCTTTGTTTGGATTTTCAAAGAAGTTATAGATACGTAAAACATGAATGAAAAGCACCTTTATCACGTTGGCACTAGTAAAGATCAAAAAGAGGAATCTTGCAAGATTTTTTGGCCAACAGGAATAAACCATTCTCTGGGTAATATTGCAATGGAATCTAAAACATTGTGGCCGTGATTCTCTCATCCCACTGCGCTATTCTTTTAGCACAGTGGTGCAGGAAATCCTGATTTGTGGGGTTTGCACGAGTGTTCGTGCCCTGCTTGCGTCTCCCAGTGCCGGATTTCCGACAGCGACTATTCTGGGCTGGAAATCGGCAGAGAGACATACAGACAATTTAAGTGGTCTTTTCTATCTCATTTGCATGTGATTATTATCTCCCACCCTGCCAGAGTATTTCTCCCCAGTGGGGATTATACTAGCTCTGCACTAATGGGGAATTAGTGACCAGACCCGCTAGAGTGAAGGGGGGGGGCAATCGGGTCCCCCCAGAGGGTCGGGTGGAGGGGTGCCCCCCCAGGCATTGGCACCCTGGCTGTCCCAGCCTGTGCCCCAGCATTGTCCAAGGGGCAAAGTACCAATGTCCAGGGGGTACTTTGACACTGCCCATCAGGCATGAGACAGTGCCAAAGGGGCAGGGCATATGGGGGGGATCTGATGGGGGCAGGGCCTAGGGATAGATCAGTGGGGTGGGGCCTAGGGGTAGATCAGTGGGGATGGGGGGGTCCCGCTGCCACTCTGCTGTTGGGATCGGTGGGGGAAACAGGGAGGCCAGTGATCGGGGCGGGCTGGAGAGGCAGGGTATGCCGGGGAAAGGGGTGCAGTCACCCTGCTGGGCGGGTGGGAGGGGGAGGGGGGGTCCTGCGGGCAAAGGGGGGCTGGAGATCCGGACAGGCCAGGAGAGGGGAGCTTGGAGCTGGGCTTGTGAATGGTCAGGCTGTGGGGAGGGGGGAGAGCCATCGTTGCGGGGGTCGCAGGGCTGGCCAACGATCAAACTGTGGAGGTGCCGACTTTGGACTGGGATAAACACAGTAAGAAGTCTCACAGCACCAGGTTAAAGTCCAACAGGTTTATTTGGTAGCAAATGCCACGAGCTTTCGGGGCTCTGCCCCTTCGTCAGGTGAGTGGGGAATTCTGATCACAAACTGCCAGCAATTGGGAGGCCGGCAGTGCGGGGCCAATGTGCATGCATCGATCTTGGCACTGGCACATCAGTGCATGTGCAGTGGCTCGCTCAGCGCATTGACTTCAACCTCTACATTGGGAATAGGCCCTGCCCCCTAGTTTTTAATGATATTCACACTGGTGCTCTCTGCAGTGCACAGAGTGTGGGAGGTCCTTCTTTGAACTGCCACTGAAAAAAAAGTGTGAATTCCTCTAGTTTTCATGTGAATTCGACACTTAGAATTTTTTTGAGAGCATTCTCCCCAATGATTATTTAACAAATTTGCTTCTTTTCTGTTGAGCATTAAATAATTACGTGAATGGAGATATATAAAGGAAAACTATGAAGAGGAAACTCGGAATTAAGTCTGCTTGATTAATAGAATCATAAAATCCCTACAGTGCAGAAGTGGCCATTCAGCCCATCAAGCCTTCACCGACTATCTTACAGAGTATCTTACCCAGGTCCTCTCCCCTGCCCTATCCCTGTAATCACACACATTTACCATGGCTAATCCATCTAACCTACATATCTTTGGACACTGAGGGACAATTTAGCATGGCCAATCCACCTAATCTGCAAATCTTTGGATCGATTTGATTTGATTTGAAGAAAATAATTGTGTGGGCTATATTAAGGACAAGCAATCTTCTCTTTTGATTTTCCTCCATGCCATCTACCCACATAATTATATAGAATCAAATAAGACAAAAGTCTTTCCCCAATTTATCTTTTTCAATGCAATGGTGTTACAATAGCAGCCAATAAAATGGGACCAGTTTCCTTCACTGTTAACATTCAAAATAGCTTCTAAATTTGAACATAGCTTTACTGGTTTATACTATATATTTCAATGTAGATAGTCTATATATTTTCCAAAAGATATGGGGAGTCTAAAACTAGAGGGCATAGGTTTAAGGTGAGAGGAGGGAGATACAAAAGGGTCTAGAGGGGCAATCTTTTCACACAGAGAGTGGCGAGTGTCTGGAACAAACTGACAGAGGTAGTGGTAGAGGCAGGTACAATTTTGTCTTACAAAAAGCATTTAGACAGTTACATGGGTATTGAGGGATATGGGCCAAATATGGGCAGTTGGGGCTAGCTTACGGGTTAAAAAAACGAGCGGCATGGACATGTTGGGCCGAATGGCCTGTTTCCATGCTGTAAACCTCTATGACTCTATAACCTGTTAAACCTAACTAGAAGACACAGTTGAGGCACTTAACCACCAAGGAATTGGCAAGCCTGAGGAGTATCTTTACATTTAATTCACAGCATTATCATTTATATGTTCCGAGGACTTCTTCAGTTAGGGATCAAACTATGACCTAGCCTCTGTACTAACCTCATGCTGAGAGGGATCATGTGCATCTGCTTGCATGTTCAAAAACTGGAGATGAACTTCCACTGAAGGGAAAAAGAAATATGTAATTTATTACATCTATTAAATTATTAGACAGCAAATATAAATGTTGGATACTTGCAGTTTTTGTTCTCTCTGAGGATAATTGAACAGCTATCTTCCTTAAGGATTATATTTGTTTTCTTTATAATACTTCTAAGAAAATGCAGATTTATTAAGCAATACTTGCCACTTCAAAAGTTTTAACGCTTCAGAAACTTATTTCACTTGAATTATTGATGTAAGTCCCATGGTTAAACCCCACAATAAAGTGACCCCATCAAAATGGCAGCCTAATTAGAGCAAGCTCCAACCATGCCAGGAACTTTCTGAGCAGAACAAATCATGTTCATCTATTAACAAACAATAGTAAAGTGAATTCCTAATCGGAGCAATTTCAGTTAACGTTCTGGAAAAGCTGAATCACGAAATAAAAACTGTGCATTACACACACCCATACACGGGTGTGTTATTATCACATTACCTACTTGGTTGATGAAGTAAACACCGCCCAAGTGGGTGTTGTCAATTAGCCATTGCCATGGAAACTTCAATTCCCATTTATAGAAAATATGGGCCGAACGCATATAAGGCAGTACGGTGGCACAGTGGTTAGCACTGCTGCCTCACAACGCCATGGGCCTGGGTTCGATTCCCAGCTTGGGTCGCTCGATATGTGGAGTTTGCATGTTCTCCCCGTGTCTGCATGGGTTTCCTCCGGGTGCTCCAGTTTCCTCCCACAATCCAAAGATGTGTGGGTTAGGTGGATTGGCCATGCTAAATTGCCTCTTGGTGTGAGGGGGACTGGCTAGGATAAATGCATGGGGTTGTGGGGATAGGGCCTGGGTGGGATTGTGGTCTGTGCAGACTCAATGGGCTGAATGGCCTCCTTCTGCAGTGTAGGATTCGATGAACATATACACTTACAAATCACATATGGATGAAGAAAACCATTTTCAAAATCCGAAATGGCTTTAGAAAGAAAATTTCCTCTATGCATGATGTTCACCTTACCCTCTCACCTTACATATAAATAAAAGTTGAAATCAACAGTTACATGTTAGGAATTTCTAATCGTTTTTGAAGATCAATGTACTTACCTCTTGGATTTCCACCATTCCTGGTCTTGGGTCTTTTAGTGCACAGTTTCATTCTAATTCTCGGATTGACTTCTGCCTCTCTGGATTTAGAATTGCTGTCATATTGTGCCTGCAAGGAGAGTATCTGATCCTCTATCTCAACTCATATAGCACAGTGCACATAGGACACCACAATACACTTTTTAGTTACTTGTACGCACTTAGAAGAGTAGCTATGAAATTGTAACAGACTACAGAATATAGTCCATTTATTTTAATTGCATGGGATACAAGTAACTGTAAGTGCTAAGATAAAGGCAAAATACTGTGGATGCTGGAATCTGACAGAGAAACAAAAAATGCTGAAGAAATGAGCAGGCCTGACAGCATTTGTGGAGACGGAATAGAGCCAATGTTTCGAGTCAGTCACAGATGCTGTCAGACCCGCTGAGTTTCTCCAGCATTAACTGTAAATGCTAATTGCCTACTTCAATTAATTTTAATTTTTAATTGCACTTATTTCTGTTATACCATGTGATTTACAGATGTACCTTCCTCCCTTTGCTTGCGGCTAAACATAACGGTGGCAAAATTCACTGGCTAATAATTGACTGAGACGTGAAATCATTGCTGTAATGGACAGTTTCCCATGAGAACTTCAATATAATGCACAAAAATGTATCTACATCTATGTTTAATATTAATATGGTTGAAATTGTAACTCTACAAATTTCTCCACTCTGCAATGCTTTCACTTTTGAGTGGTTAGCTGAGAGGAAGGTGGTAAAATTCTGAGCTGCATTGGATTTGAGATGATAAGTCGCTATGGTTCTATATGGCTGCTCTATAGTAACAATTTGCTATTCTTCTACAAACATCACATGCTTTTCAGTGATATTTTACAATTAGTTAACTTTTTCCAAAAGAAGTTTATATAGCAAGTGAGAAAGGATGTATTAAAGATGACCAAATATGTGGCAAAAAACACAACCCAGGCCCAACACTCTGACGCAGCTCACTGCCCACGTTGGTGGTGTAACTGCTGGAGAAACACAAACAATGCAGGTGCTAACCCTTTCCCTTAATTGGTTCAATGATTCTACTATTGGGGGAAGCACGGTGGCATTGTTGTTAGCATTGCTGCCCCACCTTGTCAGGGACCCGGATTCGATTCCCGATTCGGGTCACTGTCTATGTGGAGTTTGCACATTCTCCCCGTGTCTGTGTGAGTTTCCTCTGGGTGCTCCTGTTTCCTCCCATAGTCCAAAGATGTGCAGGTTAGGTGATTTGCCATGCTAAATCACCCATTAATCGGGGGACTAGCTCGGTTAAATGGGGTTATGGGGATAGGGACTGGGTGGGATTGTGGTCGGTGCAGACTCAATGGGCCGAATAGCCTCCTCCTGCCCTGTAGTATTATATGATTCTACTAAATAGTGGATTCAGGAATCCAAGACAAAAGCTTGTCTGATGATTTCCAATCTAGTAACATCCAATGTTGCACTTGTTTATCTTTAGAAAGGTGGCTTAGCCACTATTGGAATGAAAATTAAAACAAATCAGAGTCTAAACCACAGCACTGAATAGATCATTTTCCTTGTTACTAGTTCTTTCTACAGATTCACTTCTATTGTTTAATTGGCAGTGACAAAAGTCCATTTATTCTCAGATACTAACTTTACACTTTTGAGAATCTTAGGCATTTAACCCATGATTGTCACCTACAATAGACTTTTCCCCATTGCTGGCATGAGAGATTTATGTTCAATATTGAGCAGCAACATTTAGAAATGAAGATAACAGTAATTCCATAGCACTAATATTTTATTTCTTACAAAACATGATAACACACCTTAATGTTCAAATTCTTGTACACTTTGTCTTCATTGTCACTCAATTCTAATCCATCTTTAGGGCTCGACACAACTTGTGTCTTATCCTTATCTTTACCGGATGTTTCAACACTCAACATCTTGGTGTCTGTTTCATAAGAATGTGTATTGTCCTGGGAATTTCCACTTACTAAATTATCGTCAGTGTATTTCTTCTGTGCTGGCTCTTTGAATCTTGGTTTCTTGGACTCAAATTGTATGGACAGTTCACTTCTGTTAGTGGACCAAGATAGCCCCTTATTTTTACTGTAATCTGATAAATCCAGAGGTTTCTCCAGTGGTCTCTCAATTCTTCCCTCAGTGTTTGTACAGAGATCAGGATCCTTTTCATCTCTCGCATGTTTTTGCCCCATTGTGTCTGTCTGCTCTGTACTGTGACTATTTCTTCTGCAGTCTTTAGACCAATTATGTACTTCCCTGCAATCAGGATAAGAAAGCACATCATGTTGACATTGGAATAGCTTGCACTGAGATCAAATCATTCAGTTGACATGTTTATTTCCATATTTATATTCTAAGAGGTCCACTTAAAATCAACATTTCTGTCACATTGGGCTGGATTTTTGCAGATCAAGCAGGTTCCATGAATCTTTAAAAATAGTGGATGGGCCAATTTTCATCAGATACACTTTCATCGGGAGAAGAACTGAAAACAAGGCTATAACTCTCATATATGGAAATCTCAAACTTAGTTGGGCCACTTAAACTTGGTACTAAGTTGTAAATTCAATTTGATTGACAGCTCAAATAGGTTATTAATGGATTAGATGTCCGTGATGTGAGGTTATGAATATAAATTGTGTTTCTGTAAGGAATGAAGTACTTGTGGGGATTTAAATGTATTAGGGCAATGGGTTTTTTTTTATATATAGTGAACTCTATATGAGATATTTAGAAATGTACTTTGTTTCATCTCAACTACCTTTGCAGGCAGTTCTCTTGCCTATGACAGATACTGGGCTTGTTGGCATGGAGGATGTAAAGGCAAAGGATGATGGGTGGATGGGCATCAATTTGGCACTGGACTGTAAAGAGCCATGAAGGTGGGCTGGCATGTATGGGAACTGTATGGGCATAGGGGCTACACAGGGACACGAGAATATGGTTTGGCATGAGTTGGCAACATGGGCATAGGTTCTATAAGGAGCCAGGGGGAACGGAGTGGGAGTTTGGAGGACAGGAGGGGCCAATACGCTGGGTGAAATACATGGGTTAGCATAGAAGATATGAGAGGCCATTGAGTGTAGGATGGGAGTGGGTTGGGGGGAGATGAGGGGGTGTAAGGAGTTTGGATTACAGGGGCTTAATGTTACAGAGAACTGAGGTGGGCCAATGGAACTGATTTTAATCTGTGTCTGAGGGTGGTGGGCCTGACTCTATTCCACACATGCTGCTTTCTGGAGTAAAAATCATTCCAACTGGGGTACTTCTTCCTGAGGCGAGTGCCAGGAAATGTCCTTACTTTGGAAATAAAAATTCAGCCCAACTGTTGGTTCAGCAGGATTCCAGTTGTCTTGGTCCCCTGTCACAGGCACAGCTTAACTGCCCTCTGAAGTGGCCTACCATGCCACCCAGTTCCTTTAAACTGCTGATTTCAACATATGGACAATTCTTTCAAACACTTATAAAAAATATGGGTGTCTGCCATTCTTAACTTTCTGTAGCAATATCAAATGTTATATACTTGTACTGCCTCTGTTCTTGGTGGTTTACACTGGGCTGTAATGTAGCAGCATCTTGCTCCGGTGTGCAGTGTGCTCCAGCACTGGTGTGCACCACTGCTATTGTTCCATGCAACTGATTAGATATTCTTTGGGAATGCTAGAATCAAACAAAATACATTTCTAAATATCTATTGCAGAGTTCAATATATAAAAAAGTCCCAGTCACATAATACATTTAAATTCCCTCAAGTACTTAATCCCTTACAGAAACACAATTTATACTCATAACCTGATAACTATTATCAAGAATAGCTCTGAATGAATTTTAATTCTAGTTAATCCTAGTTAATATAATTCTAGCCAATATAAAAATTAACTTGTCTTGTTAAGGAACAGAATTCCCATTAAAGCTGAATAGCTCTGGGTGTATCACATTCTGTGGCATGTAACTCACTTCCTGACTCCTTAAAGCCTGTCCACCTTCTACAAGGAGCAAATCAGGAGTGTGGTAGAATAGTCTCTCACTTGTTTGAATGGATGCAGCTCCAATAACACTCAAGAAGCTTGACATTATCCAGGATTACTCAAGAACAGCTTATTCCCCGCTGCCATCGACATTTGAATGGACATTTCGTATATTAAGCTGATCTTTCTCTACACTCTAGCTCTGACTGTAACATTATATTCTGCACCCTCTCCTTTCCTTCTCTCCTACTCTAATACCGAATGTTTTGTCTGTATAGTATGGAAGAATCAATATTTTTCACTGTATCCCAATACGAGTGGCAATAATAAATCAAATCAAAAAGATTTGTTAAGGGAAAGTCGTGGTTGACAAATTTAATCAAATTTTTTGAGGAGATAATCTGAAGTGTTGATCAGGATAACGCATTTGACATGGTCTATATGGACTTTAGCAAGGCTGTTGATAAGGTGACTCGTGGCAGAGTGGTGAAGAAAGTAAAAGCTCATGGGATCCAAGGCAAAGTGGCAGATTGTGGCACAAAGTGGTGTTCTCCCTGTGTCTGTATGAGGTGCTCTGGTTTCCTCCCGCAGTCCAAAGATGTGCGGGTTAGTTGGATTGACCATGCTAAGTTGACCCTAGTGTTAGGGGATTTGGGTAAATATGTGGTGTTTCAGAAATAGGGTGGGGTTGTGGTCACTGCAGACTCGATGCACCAAATGACATCCTTCTGCACCGTACAGCTTCTAAGATTGGATCCAAAATTGACTGAAGTAGGAAGCAGAGGGTGATGGTATAGAGGGAAGTTTCTGTGATTGGAAGTCTGTTTCCAGTGGGGTTCTGCAGGGCTCAGTGCTGGGGCCCTTGCTATTTGTGCTGTACATTAATGATTTGGGCTGAAATGAAGGGGGTATGATCAAGAAGTTAATGGATGACATGCAAATTGGTGTGGGAAACAGAGCAGGATAGCTGTAGACTGCAGGAGGATATTAATGGACTGGTCAGGTGGGCAGAGCAGTGGCAAATGGAATTCCACCTGGAAAAGTGTAAGGTAACACACTTGGGAAGGACTAACAAGGCAAAGGATTACACAATGAGAGGTAGGACGCTGGAAAGTACCGAAGATTAGAGGAACCTTGGGATGATAGATAATGTGATTAAGAAGGCATATGGGATATTTGCCTTTATTAGCCGAGGCATAGAGTACAAAAACGGGGAGGTTATGTTGGAACCATATAAAATGCTGGTTAGGCCACAATTGGAGTACAACGTGCAGTTCTGGTCACCACATTATAGGAAGGATCTGTTAGCACTGGAGCAGAGGAGATTTACCAGGAAGCTGCCTAGCCTGGAGGGTCTGAGCTATGCGGAAAGGCTGGAGCTTTTCCTTGGAGCAACGAATGCTGAGAGGGGATCTGATAATGTATAAGATTATGATGGACATAGATAAGGTGGGTGGAAAGGCTCCTTTTCTGTTAGTAAAGGGGTAAATAATCAGGGGGCATAGATTTAAACTAAGAGGTGGAAGACTAAGAGGAGAGTTGAGGAGAAACTTTTTCATCCAGAGGGTGGTGGAAGATTGGAACTCATCACCTAAAAAGGTAGTCGAGTCAGAAACTCTCATACAACTTAAGAAGTGCAGTGAAGTTACTGAGAAAATCTTCTAGTCACCACTCTCTGGCACCTGTTTGGGTACACTGAAGGAGAATTTGGCATGGCTATTGCAATTAATTGGTTCCTCTTTCAGACTGTGGGAGGAAACCAGAGCACCCGGAGGAAATCCATGCAGACGTGGGAGAACGTGCAGACTCCACATAGATTGTGTCTCAAGCTGGGAATCGAACCAGGTCTCTGGCATTGTGAAACAGCAGTGCTAACCATTGTGCCAATGTGCTACCCACAGTGGGAATTGCTGTAATTATACATACATTTTCCATTCCCTAGATAAAATTCAAAATTAATTGTAATATGTTTTCAGTTATTACACAATGATAAAGTATTACTGCATAAGTGTAAACATAACTGATTTGTCTGTTGCCTCCAGTTTACTAAAGTGGTAATTATCATTGTGTAATAACTGAAAACACATCATAATTACTTCTGAATTGCAATGACTATTTTTATCTGGCAAATGGAAGATGTATTTTTAATTGCAGCAATTCCCATCTTGGGCAACACGTTGGCACACTGGTTAGCACTGCTGTCTCACAGTGCCAGAGACATGAGTTTGATTCCCAGCTTGGGTTACTATCTATGTGGAGTCTGCAGGTTCTCCCCGCGTCTACATGAGTTTCCTCTGGGTGCACCGATTTCCTCCCACAGTCTGAAAGACGAGCTGGTTAGTTGCATTGGCCTGTTGAAACTCGGTGATGCTTGGGAATATAAACTCTCCCATGTGAGTTCACCGAAAACTCAATGGAAAGTTCACGAGGCAGAAAGCAGCAAGGCCCTTCTTTAAATATGCAGCTCAGAGTTTGATGCCATTATTAGGATCCTGCTGCAATTTTAACACAAGGGTGGTTTGGGTAGCCTTTGTGGCTTTCCCATTAGGCAAAAGCACAGGGAAGCATTCAGGTCAGAAGAGGCCCAAAAAAGATGTTGGCCATGATTTTCTGGGCTTAACAGGAGGTAACTTGCCCTAGTTCTCTTTGAGTTTCAGTAGATTTCTAAAGAATACATGGACTCTTGTGTTTTCTTTTAAATTAATTTGTGCGCATCACAGGCATTTATTGAATTGAACTTAAACTGAGCCTGATTTACCAAGCCAGATCAGAGGGCAGTTAGGAGACAACCACAATTACATGGGTCTGGAGTCACGTGTAAGCCAGACCAGGTAAGGATGGCAGATTTCCTTCCCTGAAGGACTTTAATGAACCACATTGGTTTTTAGAGCAATTGATGATCATTGGCACAGTCACCATTACTAGCTTTCAGTTCTAGATTTTATTCATCAAATTCTACCAGCTACTGTAGTGGGTTTTGAACCACTGCTCCTAAAGGATTAGCCTGGGTCACTAGATTACTAGTCCAGTAACATTACCACTATGCCACTATCTCTCCTGCTATTGCTTTGTTTTCCACTTGATATACCTGTGGTGGATTATAGACAAAATGGTTAAATCCGCATCGCTCAGATTATATTTTGGCTTAATTTGTTGTTGCTCTTAAGATATGTGATCTAGCAACGTACAGATAAAAGTCTATGATGTAACATTGTCCTGAAAAGCTCATGCTGAAATTATATATCATGCGATGTTCAAGCAAATAATATACAATATGTATGGCGCAAACTGGCTAATCACTATTAATAATACTATGGCATTGATCTTTTAAAACTAACTGCACTTTGACTTGTACATTAGAGCTGGAACTCTCTGGTCTTGTTCACCCTGCCACTGCTGCCAGCAAGAATGGAGAATTTGGTGCTCAGCCAAATCTCCATTCACAGCAGCGGGACTGGAGAATCCCAGGTATGGGCGAGGTCAGAGAATCCAGCCCTAGGTTGCTGAAAAGCCAACAATGAAATGATTCCATACTTACCAAATCAAATAATGATACCTCAGACATCTTATGACAGGGAGATCTTTTCGGGATAGCGTAACTCTCTAAAAGGGAAAAGAAAAATGAGAAAATATTAACAGCACGAAGGAAGTTTTCACTTTGTGTGAAAGTATAAAAGTGTGCATAAAAACAGGCGTGAAAAGCCATTTGCTTCCCTTCTTCTTTGTTCAACTTGTGCCTAATATAGTATTCTCTAGCTCATTGTTAGCTGTCTTACCTCTGAATTAGAAGAATCTCGGTTCAAGTTGCACTCCGAACACTGAGGGTAAAATTTAGATGGGCCACTGAGGAAACCACAGTATGGTACAGTAAGGTATGATACAGTAAGGTGCCTCGAACGAGACATTACACTGAAGTGCTGTCCCTTTGCTGAGATGATATTAAAGGATCCTCTGGCATGAATGTTGCCTCTTAGGTTTTGCAGGTGAATGTAGTGCACAGAACACACAAACAGGCTGCGCACAAACAAAGATGTCCCTTTAAGATTGTGCAAGTGAGGTGCAAGGACAATCTTAATGGAACCCTTTGAGTGTAACAAATGGACCATGTAGAGTGAAGGGGAATTAGAGAGAACATTGCATGGTACTGTTTGAAGAACAGCTCCTTGGTGTCCTGGCCAACATTTAACCTTCAATCAACATCAGTAAAATGGATTATCTGGTCATTATCACGTCATGTTTGTGAGGTCATGGCGTGTGCAGATTGGCTGCCATGTTTCCTACATCTCTACACTGATTACATTTCAAAAGCACGTCATTGGCTGCAAAACACCTTGGGACATCTTCAGGTTGTGAAAAGCATTATATGAATGCAACTCTTTCTTAACTACACTTAGCAATTGGGCACTTGCCTAAAGTATACTTGTGATAAAATTGATAGGAGTATGACTATTCTGCATTGTCCGGTCGATCTTGATAAGGGTGGCATGGTGGCACAGTGGTTAGGACTGCTGCCTCACAGTGCCAGGGACCTTGCATCATTATCTGTGTGGAGTTCACACATTCTCCTTGTATCTGCATGGGTCCGAGTGCTCCGGTTTCCTCCCACAGCCCAAAGATATGCAAGTTAGTTTGATTGGCCATGATAAATTGTCCATTAGTGTCAGGGGGTTTAGCAGGGTAAATATGTGGAGTTACAGGGATAGGACCAGGATGGGATCAATGTCAGTGCAGGTTCTTGGCCTCCTTCTGCACTGTAAGGATTCCATGATTCATGAACAATTGAAATTATGAAATCCTGAGGAACATTTGGTAAGAAGTTTATCTAAACATGCCTTTTAATCTTCGGGCGGGATTTTCAATGCGCCCTCTGGAAAAATCCACCTGAGGACCTTTGTATAGTCCTGTCCTGCCCGCTAGCATTCCTGTGGCTGGTGGATGGGACTGGACAATTCTGCTCAGGAATTTCAATTAGGTGCGTCCCATTCAAAACAAAAGGACAAATGACTGAGAGCCAGAATGAATCTTGGCATATTGAGCAGACGCTGCTGAAAAATGTGATTGTTATCATGATTGCACAATGCAATGGGAAAGATGACAGGAATGTTTGACAATCTGATGTGATTATTGAAGGACAGGCTGCATGATTTCAGGTGTTACTGTCAAGATCGCTATCTATGTATCTCACCAGATTATGCAACACACTTCATCTAAATGACTGTGAATCCAGCCTCAAAGAGGCCTCACTTCTCTGCTTGAGATGGGCACAATGCACAATAAGATACAATTGGGAACAGAAGGAACTAGTTGATTGTTCTTTCCAAGCAGCAGAATTGTGCGATTTATACAGACCCTGGATATTTAATAAATCCGCTGCACATCCGGATAAGCCCAATAACAATAAGTGTAGAATAATACTTTAATTGGAAGCTGTGTACTGTATGTCTAGTAAGTAGTCTCACAACACCAGGTTAAAGTTCCACAGGTTTATTTAGTAGCAAAAGCCACTAGCTTTCGGAGCGCTGCCCTGTCGTCAGATGAGCCCACTCACCTGATGAAGGGGCAGTGCTCCGAAAGCTAGTGGTGTTTGCTACTAAATAAACCTGTTGGACTTTAGCCTGGTGTTGTGAGACTTCTTATTGTGTTTACTCCAGTCCAACGCCAGCATCTCCACATCATGTTATAAGTCTACCCAGTGGAACAGTGGTTAGCACTGCTGCCTCATGACGCCGGGTTCAATTCTGGCCTTGGGATACTGTCTGTGTGGAGTTTGCACATTCTCCTTGTGTCTGCGTGGGTTTCCTCCGGGTGCTCTGGTTTCCTCCCACAGTCCAAAGATGTGCGGGTTAGGTTGATTGGCCATATTGAATTAACTCTAACGGTAGAGGAATTAGCAGGGTAAATATGAGGGATTATGGGAATAGTGCCTGGGTGTGATTGTGGTCGGTGCAGACTCGATGGGCCAAATGGCCTCCCTCTGCACTGTAGGGATTTGATAATTCTATAGAATTTTAATCTTCATTTAATGCTATGCACTAAATATTGGATAATGCTCAATAGAAGTGAATGATTCTTCTATCGTTTTCTTGATAATGCAATGAATGAAGCCATGTTTATATGTAGTTATGTGAAAAGTATTTTACTGAACATCATCCAGGTTTTTGAATGTTTTCAATCAATGCTGAAAGCAGTCACAGCTACTCATAGATACAGTGACAATCTTTGATGGAGCAATTTGGTATTTTCTCACCATTCTGACGCTGCCCTAAACTTAAGGTTAAAAAATGCCTCTTTTATTTGTGTTCCCAATATAAAACAGTACACGTCAAAGGGAATGGTTGCTCTTGGTTGCTCTTGCCAGGTCATCAGTAAACTCACTGCACCAGGCAAGATCCACCATTACTGGGAATCTTTTATTTTACACCAATGGC
This sequence comes from Carcharhinus amblyrhynchos, assembly GCF_965287045.1. Taxonomy (NCBI): domain Eukaryota; kingdom Metazoa; phylum Chordata; class Chondrichthyes; order Carcharhiniformes; family Carcharhinidae; genus Carcharhinus; species Carcharhinus amblyrhynchos. The sequence goes on from NC_137339.1 coordinate 15,122,097, forward strand.
TTTTCTACATGGGGTGAGCAATCAGTTAACTCCGAGGACAAAATCAGCAGAGCCCAATCATGCCTTCACCCAATATGGTCTTGCCAGCAGGACACGCTGCATAGTGATCAAGAGCAGGAGCCATTCCTCGCTGGATTCCACTCCCCCCACCACTGTAACCTATCCCCCTGCCATTACAGCTGATGTCAGCAAATCCAATGCTGCCCGCTGATCAGGTTTCCCCGCAATGCTGAGTGTTAGACAACACTCGAGATCCTTGTAAACACTAATTGATGATGTTGAACCTGAGACACTCAAATTAGCCGCATGACTAAACTTGGGGATATGCAACTGAGCTCCTGATGTGCTTGAGTTGTAACTTAACACCAGGGGGCGGCACGGTAGCACAGTGGTTAGCACTGCTGCTTCACAGCTCCAGCGACCTGGGTTTGATTCCCGGCTTGGGTCACTGTCTGTGTGGAGTTTGCACATTCTCCTTGTGTCTGCGTGGGTTTCCTCCGGGTGCTCTGGTTTCCTCCCACAGTCCAAAGATGTGCGGGTTAGGTTGATTGGCCATGCTAAAAATTGCCCCTTAGTGCCTGAGATGTGTAGGTTAGAGGGATTACTGAGTAAATGTGTAGGGATATGGGAGTAGGGCCTAGGTGGGATTGTGGGTTGTGCGGATTTGATGGGCCAGAATCATATGATTCTATGAAATAAATTGCCTACTTTTTTTCTTGACTATCCAATAAGAAAAACTGGCTACTGTAATAAGAGGCAATATGAAATAAGCTTACTTGACAAATGGATAGAAAATAAACGATTGCACTTTTGTGTAGAAAATAAAATAACCATTACTAATTACACACTCTACTGGAAGGATGTGGAGGCTTTGGAAAGGTACAGAAAAGATTTACCAGGATGTTGCCTCTCATGGAGGGCATGAGCTATGAGGAGAAGTTGGAGAAACTTGGTTTGTTCTCACTGGAACAATAGAGGTTGAGGGGTGACCTGATAGAAGTCGACAAGATTATGAGGGGCATGGACAGAGTGGATAGTCAGAAGCTTTTTCCCAGGGTGGAGGGGCCAACTACTAGGAGGCATGGGTTTAAGGTGTGAGGGACAAGATTTAAAGGAGGCGTACAAGGCAAGTTTTTTACACAGAAGGTGGTGGGTGCCTGGAACTCGGGGAGGCTGTGGAAACAGATACGATAGTGACTTCTAAGGGGCTGCCTGCGTGGAGTTTGTACATTCTCTCCGTGTTTAAGGGGCATCTTGACAAATACATGAATAGGATGGGAATAGAGGGATATGGGCCCCGGAAGGGTAGGGGGCTTTAGTTCAGTCGGGCAGCATGGTTGGGCAGGCTTGGAGGGCTGAAGAGTCTGTTCCTGTGCTGCAACTTTGTTCTTTGTTCCAATTTACAGTAAGCAACCAGCAGCTATTAAATATATTCAAGAATCACCCATACCTTTCGTGGGAAGCTTAAACTCCTGCTTATGGCTGCGATGCTCTGCTATTGAGCTGAACGCACTGTCCAAACTTTGCTTCCTTTTGTTAATCAAGGGTGAATCCGAATGTATAGCATTGTCCGACAAGGAGCGGCTTCCTCTGGGATAAGCTGGACTTTGCCTGGTCCTGTCAAGTTTCAAAAGGCAAGCACATAAAAACTTGTGACAGTACAGGCTCAGAAGAAAACAGCTCTAATTTTCAAACCTTGCCAAGGTTCACTTTATGTTCTCCCCATGTATCACAGTAGGATGATCAGGGTAATTTTATTCAATTTGCCTGGCTGGAAACTGACGGGAGTGGGTTGACCACCCAGTTGACTTACGCAACCCAAAACTTGACATTGGGTGAGCTGTCCAGTCCTGTTTTCTGCTGAGGATATGAGATTAAGATTAGTCCTTTAGAGTGTTATTGTATAGCAACGAAATATTCAATCCGTCAGGTTTGTCTACATTCCTTCCTTCATTCTGTGAGTGATTTTGTCTAATTCCACTGACTTCCCTACCCTTTAAAATCTCTTTATTCTCAAACATGATATGATATTAAACAACAGTTATCTGATTTCCTTTATGGAAATTGCAAACAAATCTTAACCTTTTTTTTGGAGGGGAGAGAATTTCACCTTTGAAAAACACTCTGCGTAAAGAAATGTTTTCCAATCTCCCCTTTAATTTTTGTTCTGATTATCTCAAATCTGTAGCCTGATCAACAGCAACAATCTGTCTCCATGTACTCAATCAAATCCCCATGTACCAAAGGGACATCTGTGACAAGCTGTGGGGGTATGGGAAACTGGCTTGACTCTCATGCTAAGCTGATTGGCAGTTTCGATCTTCTAATGGAACTTAGTGAGACATTCCTGTCCCACTTGGCTCTATGGAATTCTCCCATAATTTCTTTCTGAGCCTTTTCTTCATGACAATTCATGATCCCTCTAAGGGCCGCAGGTCAGACTTGTCTGGAAAATCAGCCTTTACATATTAGATGTCACTAAAAATGTGAAGAATTGAGGCATTGTTCCAATAATGAAAGCACTGATCAAACTCAATATCAACTGGGTCCACAGTTCACAAGATTCAGACACTCCAATTCTCCACTTCCTCTGGAGGCTAAGGAAATTTGGCATGTCTGCTACAGCTCTCACCAATTTTTACAGATAGAAAGCATCCTTTCTGGTTGTATCGCAGCTTGGTACGGCTCCTGCTGTGACCAAGACCGCAAGAAACTACAAAGGCTTGTGAACGTAGCCCACTCCATCACTCAAATCAGCTTCCCATCCATTGACTCCATCCACACTTCCCTCTGCCTCGGAAGAGCAGCCAGCATAATCAAGGACCTCACCCTGGACATACCCTCTTCTACCTTCTTTCATCAGGAAAAAGATACAAAAGTCTGAGATCATGTACCAACTAACTCAAGACCAGCTTCTTTCCTGCTGCCATCAGACTTTAAAATGGACCTATCATATGTTAAGTTGCTCTTTCTCTTCACGCTACCTGTAACTGCAACGCTATATTCTGCACCCTCTCCTTTCCTTCTCCCCTATGTACTCTATGAATGGTGACAATAATAAATCAAGTCAGTGTAATGTAATATATCATTGAATCAAACAGCATAAAAGGAGGCCATTCGGCTCATTGAGCCTGCCCTGACCACAATCCCACCCAGGCCCTATCCCCATAACTCCATATATTTACCTTAACTAGACCTCTGACACTAATGGGCAATTTATCATGGCCAATCCACCTAACCTGCACATCTTTGGAAGGAAACCAGAGCACCCAGATACAGGGAGAATGTGCAAATTCCACACAGACAGTGACCCAAGCCAGATTTGAACCCAGGTTCCTGCTGCTAAGAGGCAGTAGGTTGTGCCACCGTGCTGCCTCATCTATTCTTGACCTACTCAGGCTCGTGAGAGTCCAGCTATTTTACCTGAGAACAAGTATGATCCATAATTCATGTTAAGAAATATTTGTTTTGATTGTAATCTTTTTGTAGGAAAATCCTACTTGTCCTTGATATGGTAAGCATCATGGAACTGTTCTCAAAAAACAGCTATCGTGACTCCATCCCAGAAGATTATTTAGTTCTTGTTAGTGGAACAATAATGACACATTTTACTCACTCTAACAGATATTTCAGCTTTCTCAGTTCTTGGTGAAGTATTTTGTTTTCTTCTTTCAATCCATTGATTTCATTCGCTGCAAAATGTTCAAACCAGATGCAAGTAAGATGCAGTTCCGTGAAGAAGTAACAGTGGGAAATGAGCAAAGGCAGAGAGTTTTAGAGTTCTTACTGAGAACTGAAATGTGTTGAAGGCTTTGAAGTTGAGAATTTTCAAATTCCTGCTGCTTCTTTCTGGCCAGATCCTGGGTAACTGTGCATCTGTCACATAGTCCTGCTCGTAACCTAATACCAAACCAATGATTAATACGTAGAATAGATTTCAGCAAAACACAGTGAAATCCCCATAATCAACAAAAAGAAAGGCACACATTTGTGCAGGTCAGAATTCGCCAGCTGTTCGCCAGAAACGTACTGCCGCCACTTATTTCCTGGTGGCATGATTTAAAGTTTAAAGCTTATTTGATACTGTCACAAGTAGGCTTACATTAACACTGCAATGAAGTTACTGTGAAAATCCCCTACTTGCCACACTCTGTTACCAGTTCAGGTACACCGAGTGAGAATTTAGCCAATGCACCTAACCAGCATGTCTTCTGGACTGTGGGAGGAAACTGGAGCATCCAGAGAAAACACATGCAGACATGGAAAAATGTGCAAACTCCACACAGACAGTGACCCAAGCCGGGAATCAAACCCAGGTCCCTGACGTTGTGAGGAAGTGGTGCTAACAATTGTGCCACTGTGTCACTCCTGGATAGCTTCAATGGGAAATCCCATTGACAGCAGCGGGACCAGAAGATCCCGCTACTAACAAACGCTACTGAGAAACCTGTTGATGGGAGACCAGGAATTCCTGCCATTGTATCTTCTACATCTCAAAATGTTTCACAATGAAATGCTTTTGAAGCAGATTCTCTTTCGTTATGCAGGAAATGTGCAGTCAGTTTGTGCCCAGCAAACACCCTTATAGGACGATGTGATAATGACCAGATGATCTGTGTTGTTGATGTTGGTTGAAGGATAAGTATTGGCCATTCCATTTATTTATTTCACCTCAGCCTTTCAGCATTCCTTTCTCTAATGACTTTAATCATGCAATTGAAGTTGGCCTGTTAGAATATGAACTCCCTGATTAAGGGTCAAATTGATGGGCCAATCTTGCTTTGTATTTAACCAGGAGTGACCGTTCCTCTGGGACTCCTAGTATAGACTGCCAACTGAAAGCACTCTGTATCTGTTGTCAGACTTGTAAATGAAGGGGTTTTGGTGCAGGACATCTGCCTCTGAGGACTTATTACACTTTCTATCCCCTTTCCTCTTAAATACTCATCCAGTTCCCTTCTGAAAGAGTCAAAATTACTTGCTTTCACCAATTCCTATGGTAGCAAGTTCCACATTCTAATTACGTATGAGTAAAAAAGTTTCCCGTTATTTCCTTATTTATCAATAACTATCTTGTATTTATGACTCTTCGTTATAGACTTACCAACAAGCAGAAATATTTTGTTACATCGACCATGTCCAACCCATTCATCATTTTAAAAGTCTCTCTCAGGTGATGATAAATGTAGCTCTCTCACAGTTTGAAATGGGAGAATTTATAATAGAAATGGCAAAGCAACTAAACAACTATTTAATTTGTTCTTCACGGAGGAAGACACAAAATAACTTCCTAGAAATGCTCGGGAACCAAGGATCTAGTGAGAAAGAGGGATTGAAGGAAATTAATATTACTAAAAGAAGTGCTGGAGAACCTTGTAGGACAAATCCCCAGGCTCAGATATCTACATTCCAGGGCACTAAAAGAAATGGCTGTGGAAATAATGGATGCATTCTCTTTCAAAATTCAATAGATTCTGGAACAGTCCTAGCAGATTGGAGGGTCAGAAATGTAACTCTGCTATTTAAAAAATGAGAGAGAAAGAAAACAGGGAATTACAGTCCAGTTATCCTAACACCAAAAGTCAGGAAATCTAGAGTCTATTATAAAAGATGTGATAACAGGAAACTTGGAAAATATCAATGGGATTAGACTAGGAGAATATGGATTTATGAAAGAGAAATCCTGTTTTGACAAACCTACTGGAGTTTTTTTAAGGACATAACTAGCAAAATAGCTAAGGGAGCACCATCAGATGTGGCGTATTTGGATTTTCAGAAAGCTTCAGATAAGTCCCACATAAGAAGTTAGTGTGTGTGGGATTGGGGGTAATATATTGGCCTGGATTGAGAATTGGTTAGCAGACAGGTAACAGAGAGTAGGAATAAATGGGTCTTTTTTGAGGTGGCAAACAGTGAATAGTGGAGTCCTGCAAAGATCATTGTTTGGGCCCCAGCTATTCACAATATAAACTAATGATTTTGGGTGAGGAAATCAAAAGTAATACTTTAAAGTTTGCTGATGGCACAAAACTTGATAGGAAGGTGAGTGATGAGGAGGATGTTAAGAAGCTTCAAGGTGATTTAGACAAGTTGAGTGAGTGGGCAAATATATGGCAGGTGCAGTATAATGTGGATAGATGTGGAATTATCCACTTCAGAAGGAAAAACTAAATGGCAAAATATTATTTCAATGGTGATAATTGGGAAACAAAGGGATCTGAGTGTCCTTGTACATCAATCAGTAAAAGGCAACATGTAGGTACAGCAAGAAGTTAGGATGGTAAATGGCATGTTTGCCTTCATTGCAAGAAGACTTGGGTGTGGGAGCAAGGATGTCTTTCTGTAGGGTTTTGGTGAGACAACATCTGGAGGACTGTGTGCAGTTTTTGTCTCTTTATCTAAGAAAGAAATTCAATATCCTGACTCCACCTTCCCCTCCATACCCTTGATCCCTTTAACCCCAAGAGCTATATCTAATTTCTTCTTGAGGGAGTGCAGCAAAGGTTCACCAGACTGATTCCTGGGGTAGCAGGATTATCGTATGAGGAGGATTGGGTTGAACAGGTCTGTATTCACTGGAATTTAGAAGAAAGAAATGGGATCTAAGTGAGCTCTATAAAATTCTGACAGGATTGGACAAACCGAATGTGGGGATATTGTTTCCTCTGGCTGGGGGGTCTAGAACAAGGGTTCACTGTCTCAGAATAAAGGGTAGGCCATTTAGGACTGAGATGAGGAGAAACATCTTCATTCAGACAGTGGTGAACCTGTGGAGTTCTCTATTACATAAGGCTGTGAAGGCAAGTCATTGAATATATTTAAAAAGGAAATAGATAGATTTCTAGCCTCATAAGGTCTAAAAGGGTGTGGGCAGTGTGCTGGAGTATGGAGTTGAGATAGAGGATCAGCCATGATCATAATGAATGATGGACCAGGGTCAAAAGGCCAAATGACATATTCCTGATTCTATTTTCCTTGTTTCCACCTTTTCTGTCGAAATAAGAGGCCAAATCTGTTCACTCTTTCCCTGTGGTGTAATCTCTCAGTCTGGCACTACCCTTGTGAATAATTTTTTGCACTTTTTCCAGTATGTTTTATGCCCTTTTTATAACATGATGACCTGAACTGTGTATAGCACTGAAAGTGCAGTCTAATCAAGTTTAATATAACTTTGCAATCTTTAAATCAATACAACTAGATGTAAATCACAGCATCCTTTTAGCATTTTGATTGCTTTGTTGATCTACAACCCTACTTTTAATGTTCTGCTCACTTTTATCCTAGATGGAACCCTTTGCTGCTTCATTTAGTTTTTCATTTAAAGCAAGGTGATATTCTTGTTTTCCCTACTAAAGGACATCACCTCACACTTATCTATATTTAAGTTAATTTTGGAAGGTTGTAGGGACTGAAGGATGTTAGTGAGTTTCCTTCTCTCCACGTAGCATCGTCATTGTCTGAAGCTTGCTATTTATGGTTCATGCCATGATATCACCATGGGACGAGAAGGCAGGCCACAAAAACTCCCTCAGCCAGTACAAGGATTGAACCCATTCTGTTGGCATTATTCTGCACCACACTTTGGCTGCCTAGCCAACTGTGCTGATGCCCTACAGAGACCCTGGCATCACCCAACAACTGATCTGAAGCGGCTTTGGCTTATGCTACCTACGTATATCAGAAAACTTCTCAAAATTATATTAATTCACCTAACATTGCCCCCTGCTTTCAGGAATCTATTTCAGCAACATTTTGTTTGAAGGGCGGATGATCAGACATAGAAACATAGAAATTGGAAACAGGCCATTCAGCCCTTCAAGCTTGTTCCATCATTCATCTTGACCAAGGTTGAACATCAAATTCAATAACCTGATCCCACCTTCCCCTTCATACCCCTTGATCCCTTTAACCCCAAGAGCTATATCTAATTTATTCTTGAATTCACATGTTTTGGCCTCAACTACTTTCTGTGGTAGTGAATTCCACTCTCTGGGTGAAGACATTTCTCCTCACCTCAATCCTAAAAGGTTTACCCCTTATCCTCGAACTATGACCCCTAGCTCTGGGCTCCCCCACCTTCTGGATCATTCTATCTGAATCTATCCTTTTATAAGATATAAGACTTATAAAAGTCTAACCTTTTATAAGTTTCTATGACATTCTCACTCTTCTAAACTCCAATGAATAAAATCTTAACTCCCGATTTACTCTCTCCTTGCAAGACAGGAATCAGTCTGGTAAACCTTTGCTCTACTCCCTCTACCGCAAGAACATCCTTCCTCAGATAAGGGCAGCAAAACTAAACACAATACTCCAGGTGTGGCTTCCCCAAAGTCCTATACAATTACAGTAAAACATTTCTATTCCTACACTGGGCTCTGCCTGAATTTAATCTGGCAATCCTGGTACTGTAAAACATTAACACCTGTTACAGCAGGTGATTTTCTATTCTTCATATTGTAATTTTGAGACTGCAAAGGATTTTCAATGCACCATTATTCTTACACCAACACTCGTGATCATTGGCTCCCAAACACAAACAAACCTTATTTTCTCAAGTCACATGACTTCCAAAATGTGGTCAAGTCAGAAATTCCTGAGCTGCAATCAAATTCTTGAAATAAAATGTCTCCACCTGATATGGAAACACCTCATTCAAAGGGAAAGGCTGTTTGCTTTCTCTAACAACTTGAAAAGCTTGTTTGCACTCACATAAAATCTGAAGCACGTTCTATTTGGTACCTGGAACACATTCTGATCTCAAATATTTTGCATTCAAAGCTGTACACAAAATGTTGCTTAGGAACCTGCCTCTTCTCCTTTCAAAGGAAAGGTGCCAGCAATTTTTATTCTGTCCTCTCCTCGGAACACCCAATATACATTATGTCCATGGACTTCTGGTACCTCACCTGGTGTGTCTGGAACCAGAGAGCATCAGGAAACTATTCAACGTCAAAGCCCTGTCCTGTTCTTTTCCATATTCACCCATGTTTGGTTTATAGCAAAAAATATCACCACCGACAACTAAGGCTGGAATTCTCCAACCTTGCCTGTGGCTGGGATTCTCCAGTCCCGCTGCAGTGAATGGAGATTTGGCTGGGGGCTAAATTCTCCATTCTTGCTGACAGTAATAGCGGGGCCTACAAGACTGGAGATTTCTGGCCTGAAGTTTCCATTTATATAGCGCCTTCAACATGCAAAATTTCCCAATGATGCTTCATGGAGATATACGGTGCAAAAATGGCCCTTCAGTCCAATGATAACTACCACTAAAGTCGCACTAATCCCATTTTCCAGCACTTGTCCCATATCCTTGAATGTTATGATATTTCAAGTGCTCATCCAAATATATTTTAAAGGTTGTAAGGTTTAAGGCCTCCATTACCTTCCTAGGCACTACATTCATAGGAGAGTTATGAATCAACATTTGACAGTGAGCCACACAGGAAGGTATTAGGACAGGGGATCAAAAATTTGGTTTTCAGGAATGCCTCAGAAGGTAGAGAGACAAGTTGCGGGTCAAAGTGGCTAATGGAGGATATCTTTGAAATTAGGCTGAGACAGTTGAAAGCCATTGCTGGAGCAATGAAAATAGCAACCTAGAGAGAAATATGACTGATCTTTTCCACCCTGAACACTGAGATCAGTTGTCACATCGTGAAACAAAATATTGGCCAGAATTCTCTGGCCATTCACACCTCACTGCTAGCGAGGACAGAGAATTTGGCACTTGGCCAAATCCCCGTTCACTGCAGCAGGACTGGAGAATCCTGGCTGTGAACGAGGTTGGAGAATCCAGCCCATTGTATTTGGCAGGCACCTGAACCATTCAGTAATAAATGCAAGTAAAATATCAAGGTAAGTAAAATGTCAACTTAATATATACTTTAATATTCAAGAATAAGAAGTACATTTTGGGATTTCTGTTAAAGGTTTCAATGCAGTTTCGATATATTAAAATGTAAAGGGGGTGCTGCAGTTTGGAAGGAAAGGAAAGGAAACTTAAAATGCTTCTTAATGTTCATCCTACCTGTTTTCCAAATTCTTGACATTTTCGTTCATTATCTTGTGCTGTTCCCTCAGTTGATGATTCTTGCTAAATAACTCTTCCAATCTCTGTGCATCGCTGTGCAAAACATTATTGTTGCTAGATCAGATAAGTAAATGAAAAAAAATCTGAACATTAAGAGGATGATTTTAGCCAAATGCTTCAGGGACTGCAGAAAGAGAAAGTCCGAGTTGGGGTCTTGAACTTCATCACAAGTTCTGCCCTCATTTAATGCAGGCCACCATCTTGGTAAAGGAATTGATGCCAGCACCTTTAATGGTTGCCTGGACGATCATTATGGGGCTGATTGACAATTAAATTGCCTATTGGAGCTCATAAAGACGCTTCATTTTACAACCTCTCCTAACAACAGCTAATCTCCAGAGGATTTCAAGCACATCTTTAAGATGTATCACTTTTTATTGATCACTTACTGCTAGAGGTTTGAAGAGGACACATCAGGAGACTTTCTGCAGCACTCTGCCAAGACTTCAGCGCATTGTCAAAATTTATTCGACAAATACTTCGAGGGCTTTTGTCTAAAAAGAATGGGTACTATGTTTCTCTACCATATTGTAAGCTTCGAAGGAGAAAGGGAGTGCTTAGTGTCTGTAAGACGAAAGGGAGGAGAAGGTAAGGGCATGCAGAGGAGAACTGGCTGCTGCAGGAGAGAGGAACAGGAAGAATAGGAGAATGAGTTGGCAATTGCGTCCCCCTCTTCTGGACTGCTTCCACTAGGGTCTGCTCTCTCCAAAAACCTCCATGGCCTCAGCCATACACAAAGCTACCACTCGGTCAGTCAGCCCATTACATGTAGTAGGTTCATATGGCCCACTTGTTCTATTTCATGAAAACAGAAGCTAGAGAAACGAGAGCAGTGAATGCATGTGAATACTACCACCTGCAAGTTCCCCTCTATTTCACAAGTCAGCTTGACTTGGAATCATCACTGGCTCAAAATTCTGGAACTCAATCACAGCATTTGCATTGCTCCACACAAGCATGTGGCACTAGGTAGCTCCACATTTCCATAATATGTTGTTCTTTATTCATGCAGGATAGGTCAGAAAGTCCTGTCAACAGTAACTGTCACCTCTAAGTTTCATGAGGACAATTATCATACCCTCTCTCCTCGCGGCCTTGGCAGTTTTGATTGTGTCACTTCCCAAAGTTTAATTTCAACTGACCAAACAAGAACATCTTGGGTACTTCTAGGAAAATGCCAAGCTATTTAGCATTTCCAAACTATCTATACAGCTTTCCAGATTACAGACTTATTTAGCCAGCCTACATGCTGCCTCTAAGAGATTCTGTCTCATTTTGTGCCAAACAAAACAAAAGCTTTTCTTGAGAGTGATTTGCCTCTTCTCCTCACAATAAGTCTCTGTGCTCTTCATTCTGTCACTGTGTGCTTTCTCTTTTGTATTTGCATCTGAATGCTGATCATTTTCAACCTCCAGCTCCTCTGCTCATAGCTCTCCTTTGTTTCTGCACAACTTCTTTCTTGCTTCCCTCCTGTTGGTGCTCCTTCACGGTTATAGGTTTCCAGCTCATGTGGACCATTATTTCTTATTATCTACGAAAATTACAATCTACCCCTCTACAATTGATGCAAACAATCAACCATTCTTAAAAACAGTTACAGATACCCCAGACCATTTAAAGAAATAACACATTTTCCTTACTATACTGCTTCTGGGTCAAATGCATTTAGAGATGCAATGGGACGGTCAATGACAGCCACTGTGGATTTATCAAAGTCATGTTTAATGAAGTTCTTTATACATGCAAACATAGAAGCAGGTTTTACTTTTCTCTCCCTCCCTGATCACCCAACAGCAGCACAACAGGCCCACACATAAAGACTCCACTCATAAGCTCTTGTCATGATATGGCGTAGCAAGTGCCCCTTTGTTTGGAGTGCCTGGTGGAGTGAGAGAGAAGCAATGGAAAAGATGCACTAACTGTAATAGAATGTGATAACAACTGGGAATGGGGGGGTTGAGGGGGTGGAATGACAGATCATAGCTGTGTGAAGAAATTTGAAATCTCATTTCTTTTACTGCAGCCAAAATGATTAAGGAGTAACCTGATTAAGTGTTTAAGACCAGAAAGGGGAAATAGTAGCGGATTGTTTTTGGGATAGTAAAAGAGAGAACATATTTAAGATAATAATGCAAATCATTGTATAGTGTGAAGCAAGAAAAATGCAATCAAAAGCATATACTCACAGACATCGCTCCATGTTCATTTCAGTTAACTTTGCATACAATCCTAAACAGTGAAGGTAAAAGGTTAACCAGGAGAAAATAAAACTTTAAAGACAATCTAATCGCTATTTGCATTCTCACAAAGCTTTCCTGACAGGATGTGAGTGTTAAAATAAATTTTGCAAGTACGCACACTTGTCAAATATGTCAAGTGAAGATGAAAGATAACCTTACCATTACATTTCATATTTAAAAGTGACTGTTTAAATTAAATACACTTACAACGTAAAGGAATGCATAGAACGGCTAATGCTTTTTACAATTGCTGTACCTTGCACTTCTTGGTCATGCAGTTCCTTGAGCTTTGCCCAGACATCTGTAAAGTTGTCCATAGTCATTTCTCCCTCTCCTGAAGTGATTAGGTTGAGCGTTGACTGCAGCTGCACAGGCAGGCAGACACAAATAAACTTTAACCAAAGCAACAACTTTATTTTTGCTGCAATAACAACCTTCAATGGAATAAAACATCTCATGCTTCTTCACTGGAGTGTAATCAGACAAACATTTTCAAAGATTCAAAGAAGACTATCAAAATCTTGGTGAAAGAGGCAGGTTTTAAGGAGCGGCTTAAGGGAGAAAAGAGAGAGAGAAAGACTATTAGGGAGGGAATTATAGTGCTTTGGATCATGATGCTGAAAGCACGCACACCAAATAAAGTAAAGTCAATTTATTAGTCACAGTAAGGCTTACATTGACACTGCAATGAAAGTACTGTGAAATTTCCCGAGTCGCCACACTCCAGCGGCTGTTTGGGTCAATGTACCTAACCAGCACATCTTTCAGAATGTGGGAGGAAACTGGAGCACCAGGAGGAAACCCATGCAGTCAGGGGGAGAGCATGCAGACTCCACATAGACGGTGACCCAAGTTGGGAATTGAATCTGGGTTCCTGGCGCTGTGAAGCAGCAGTGCTAACCATTGTGCTACTGTGCCGCCCAATGGTGGGGCAAAGAAAATTGCTGATACACAAAAGGTCAGAATTAGAGAAATGCAGAGTTCTCCAGTGGTTGTAGCATTGCAGAAGATTACAGATATAGAGAAGAGGAGCTTGAACAGAAGGATGAGAATTTTAAAAAAGGAGTCATTGGTGGGCCAGCAACCAGTATAGGTCAGCAGGCATAGAGGTGATGGATGAACGGGAATTTGTATGAGTTAGGATAATGGCAGCAGTGTTTAGGATGATCTTAAGCTCATGGCAACTGGGAGATCGGCCAGAAGAGTTTTAGAATCATTGAGTTTAGAGGTAAAGATGAGGGTTTTGGCAGTGGTCAGGCTGAAGCTGGGGTAGAAATAAGTATGGATATGTAAATAGATTGTCTTGGTGATGGAGAGGATATGGGTTGGAGAGCGCAACTCATGATCAAATTAGGTGTCAATACCATTACAGATAATGGGTGGAATTTTCCCGCACTGCTCAGCACAGCAATCATAGCGGGCGGGATAGAAAATTCAGTGGACCATACAAAGGACCTCGGGTGGGAATTTCCGATCTTGGGGTGAATGTGGCAGGAAAATCCCACCCAATGTCTATGGTAGCATTCTAAGGATGAAAGCCACACATTCCTATAATGGGTGAACAAAAACAAAAATAACTTTATTTCATTGGATTTAATTCCCTCTATAATCTGCGACATTTACAAAAAATCCTGCCTGCGCTTTTTTCAACTGCAGCCATTACCATGTTTATTGATTAAAATTTGTATTAAAATTACTGGCAGAAACTTAGATAGATTTTGACAGATATAAAAATAAGCTCAATGTCACATGTGTCAACTAAAAATGCAGTTTTGGGATTTCCGTCATGAAGAAATGGCGGGTCAATTAGGATCCATGGATAGTTTCAATGAAAAAAATGAATCATGGATTTCCTATGTTGAGCTTTTTCAGCACTTTGTACAAGAGAAAGAGATTGCAAATGAGTTGTTTGTACCAGTTTTTCTCAGTACAATAGGATGCAAAACAATTAATTTATTCCAGAATTTGGTTCATTCAGTGCCAGGAACCAAAGCCAAAACTTATGATGACTTGGCAAAGATCCTGATAGGGCATGACTCTTCAAAGCCACTGATCATCATGGAATGGTTCAGTTTCCACTGAAGGAATCAAGAAGAACATGAAAGCATTCCTCAATTTGTTGCAACCTTAGAAAAGCTGGCACAACATTGTTTGTTTGGCAAGTCATTAGAAAATTCTCTTTGAGGCTGTCTAGTTTGTGATCTCCAAAATGAAGCTATCCAAAGAAGATTGATTACTGAACATATTTTTGACTTTAAAGACAGCAGTAGAAATCGCAATGTCAATGGAGTTGGCTGCTAAAGAGGCTTCATAATTTGGTGCAGGAATAAAGATCCTCAAGTTGGGAACTGCCCATAAGAAATCAAAACAGCAATATCACGTCACAGATGTGACAAAATGGGCCATTCAGCAAGTGAATGCTGGAGCAAAGATAGTCAATGCAAGAATTGAATCAAAATGGATCACATTGTAAAAGCTCGTTGGGTTAGACCAACTTCCCCTGAGCAGAATATTCAAAAGAAGAATCTGGGTATCTTCAAGAAGAAGAAAAAGTTGCATTCTACAAAAAGAATTTACAATATGGAAGAAAAGAATTATGACTGTGAAGAAGAGAATATCCAGTAATATGATGAAAAACTCCAACTGAATGCCTTATAGATGCAGTGAATCATACAGATGCTGGATAATTATGAAGTTAAGTGGACAATGTATTAGGATAAAGGTTGACATTGGTGCTGTTGTATCTTTAATTCCTGAGACTACTTGTCAACAAAAGCTGAAAAATCTTCCTTTAAAACCAGCTGATGTGATTTTAAAAACATACATGGAAGCTATTATGTCGTTAAAAAGTAATATCATAGTCAATGTGGAGTTGTCCCTCCATATAGTCCATGGTAATTTTCCAGCTCTCTTTGGGAGATCTTGGTTAGAGAAGATTAAGCTTAACTAGAGTGCTCTCAACAAATTGGTCGATGCCAAATACAGACCTACAGCACATTCTGGATAAATACAAGAGTGTATTCAAAGAGGCATTTGGCCAAATGAAGGAAGTTCAAGTGAAACTCAAAATAGAGCCTCATAGTCAACCAAAAAGTCTCAACATAAGATTGGTACTACATGCAATTTGTTCCAAGACGAAGAATTAGTAACACTTTTTAACACTGATATGTTAGAGCTGGTTACAATGAATGATTGGGCTACCCCATTGTATCTGCCATGAAACCAAATGTTTCAATTGGTATTTGTGGTGATTTTAAAATCACCATAAATCCAGTGGAATTTCAGTAGATTGAGGAGGGACTCACAGTTGGAACCAGGGAGTGAAGAAGAGCATTCGCACTTGTAATCTAGTCTTACCTTGTTGTACCTATATATGGAGTATAATGTTAGCAAGTGTGAGGTTATCCGCTTTGGCAGAAATAATAGTAGGAGGGATTATTATTTAAAAGGCGAAAAGCTGCAGCGTGCAACGGTGCAGAGGGATCCTGGGGGTCCTTGTGCACAAGTCGCAAAAACTCAGTCTGCAGGTGCAGCAGGTGATCAAGAAGGCGAATGGAATGTTGGCCTTTATAGTGAGGGGGATTGAATATAAAAGTAGGGAGGTCTTGCTGCAACTGTACAGGGTACTGGTGAGGCCGCAGCTGGAGTACTGTCTGCAGTTTTGGTTGCCGCACTTGCGGAAGGATATATTGGCCTTGGAGGGAGTGCAGAGAAGGTTCACTAGGCTGATACCGGAGATGGGGGGGTTAGCCTATGAAGAGAGACTAAATAGACTGGGTCTGTACTCATTGCAATTTAGAAGGCTGAGGGGGGAATCTTATAGAAACGTATAAGATAATGAAGGGGATGGATAGGGTAGAGGTAGAGAGATTCTTCCCGCTTAGAAAGGATAGCAGGATTAGAGGGCACAGCCTCAAGATAAGGGGGGAGCAGTTTAGATCAGAGTTAAGGAGGAACTTCTTCACTCAAAGGGTGGTGAATCTCTGGAATTCTCTGCCCGTTGAAGTGGTGGAGGCTACCTCACTGAATATATTTAAGTCATGGGTGGATAGGTTTCTGACAGACAGGGGAATTAAGGGTTATGGGATGAAAGCGGGAAAGTGGAACTGATCCACTTCAGATCAGCCATGATCTTATTGAATGGTGGGGCAGGCTTGAAGGGCTAGATGACCTACTCCTGCTCCTATTTCTTATGTTCTTATATTTATTCTGTTGGCAGTAAAGCACCTATTGTTAAAGATGCATTGAGCCGCCTTTCATTTACAACAATTATCGTGTTGCCTGAATCACTTTTTGGCATCTTATAGAAACACTAATCAAGCTACTATCTAAAGTACACCTACACTACTACTCTTAAAGAGGAAGTTCAGAACAACGTTTGATTTGTAATTACCTCAGGAAACTTCAGAGACAGTAGAGCATCAACTTTTAGCAAAAATAGGTCCAATTTCTTACACAGTTCAAATTGAAGATGAACTAGTTTGCCAATGCCATAGAATCCATAGAATCCCTTCAACGCAGAAGCCCATTCAGCCCATCGAATCTGTACCACAATCTCACGCAGGTCCTGTTCCCATAACCTCACATATTTACCTTGATAATCCCCTAGCACTGGGGTCAATTTAGCACGGCCAATCAACCTAACCTGCACTTCTTTGTTTTAATCCATGCTAACCAAATGTTGTCATCTTGCAATAATTTCTCAGAAGCATCTCCAGAAGTACCAACTTCTTTAATTCCTAGTGTTGTGAATACTATTACGGAAGACTTAGCTCAATCTAAGTTGTCTGATGATTGTGTCTTTGCTACTATACCATGTGAGGATGATGCTGAATTAGTTCCAAGAGCAGTAGTGTCTACTGCAGTTCCAAATCACACTTCTAGGTTCAGGACAGCCAAATTCCAGAATGTCGTATACAAACAAAGAAGAATAGGCATTCTCCAGGTTGACTTTCTTACTGACTGTGTGTAATGATCAATGGAGTATAATAGTGTGTCTACAGCATTATTGATCCTATATATAACATCATAATAATTTGTTGTCATGACCACAGAAATAAAAGGGAAGGATATTGTATATTTGCAGATTGATTTAGGAGCTGATAATTGATTTGGATGTGATGCCATTGGAGTATTTCACAGGCTCCTGCTTTAAGTTTCAGTTTATACTCTGTAAAGACAAGATCTCCTAGAATAAATCTGTTGCTGTTATTTTGAATCCATTTTTTCAAACCACATCTTTTCTTTTTGTCAAACCAACCCCTATCATAATTGCACATTATACACCCTCAGCCTCTCAAGAGATTAGTCTGACCATCAGCATCATGAAACTAACTGTCATGATCCATAGAACCATCTATATCAGCATTGACAATGTGATGCTGGAGGTTGTTGATAGCTTCACATACCTAGTCTCCACAATCACCAACAATCTGTCACTTAAAGCTAAAGTCAAAACACACATCACAAAAGGTGCAGCTGTTATGTCCAAGCCCGAGTAAGAGAATGTGGAACAACAGCAATCTGACTGAGAACACTAAACCATGTGGCTATCAAAGCATTATCCTCACCACACTCTTTTTGCAGCGATAAGACCTGGGCAACATATGTTAAGTAGCAGCAAATGCTGAACAGCTTCCACTTCCACAGTCCTGGAGGCATGCTCAACAACTCTTGGAAGGACTAGGTCACAAGGACTCTCCTTGTCTGAAAGTCATGGGGCTGGCAGTCCTCCAGACAGCCACGCTTTCTATGCTAACCTGTACAGTATTGGTAACCCACTTGGGTACAGTATCAACATGCCTCATCTAGAATCCAAGCACTTATACTTCTAGTGGGAATAGCTCGGTTATGAAATTGATGGACAATCCTGACTATTTATTTTCCCTGCCCTATCCTGGAGACATTGAGAAATTTGTATCATTCCCACTGCTGCGCTGACTGGCATTTGTAAATTTACATGGACCAATGGTTGAGGTACAGAGAGGGCAGTGCTAAATCACATGGTGCATTTCCCGTCTAGATGTTTGGAATCTTGCTCACAGGTATAATTCTGCTCATAAAATTATTTTATCGCGATCGTATCTCATATGATTCTTTTAAAGTGTCGTTTTGGACGGAATCAAAGAACACGTAGCTTTACTTTGAGATATATTAAAATGATATCAAATCTTTTAAGTGATACGCTATCTCAGTACATTTCCATACATTGTGAAATAAACTAAATATACAGTGGGTTTGATTCAATCATTTTTGTGACAATGCCAAGCAGATTTTGCGGCTTGATAATTGGCGCCAAGGAATATCCAGTGCCGTCATGGATTTCTATATGGAATGATACGTCCCTGACTGCTACCTTGCAGGAGGAGAGAGGGAAAGACATTCAGCTTCACCACTTACCATCGCCAAACATAATGGCACCGTGTTCAACCCCGAACAGAAACCCCTCCCGGCAAATGACTTCTCATTTTAAAGGAAATCATTTACTTGTGCCCTGCATTGAACCAGACAGTTCTACACCAACATGCTCTAGGTTGTTCACGTTTGTTGGTTTAGGCATTGAAAATTGCCTAAACGTGACTTGCAAAGTGCACTCTGAACCTGACCCCGATGCAAAAGAGTTAAAATGACTTGCGAGGGCACACATGAGATGGGTGTGCACAGTGCAATAATCTGGAGTGATTTAAATACACACAGTGCTATTAAAATAAAAAAAATCTAGAATTTGAAGTTTTGAATTAGAAACCATAAAATTCCTACAGTGCAGAAGGAGGCCATTCAGCCCATCGAGCATCAATGACAACAAACCCAACCAGCCTCTATCCCCGTAACCTCACGTCTTTACCCCGCTAATCCCCCTAACCCACAAACCTTGGGACACTAAGGGGCAATTTATCAACAATAATCTCTCCCTCAATGTCAACAAAACGAAGGAGATTGTCATTGACTTCAGGAAGAGTAAAGGAGAACATGCCCCTTTCTACAACAATGCAGACAAAGTGGAAAGGGTCGAGATCTTCAAGTTTTTAGGTGTTCGGATCACCATCAACCTGTCCTGGTCCCCCCTCGCAAACCCAGTTTGTGAGCCATGAAAGTACACAGGCTGGGTTTTCTGGTTCCTGGAGACTCAATGCCAGAAAGCTAATCAACAAATCAATCCAGGAGCAAGTAGGGACTTTATTTTTTTTCTGTCCAAAGACATACAGGTTAGGTTGATTGATTTTGATTTGATTTTTGATTTGATTTGATTTATTATAGTTACATGTATTAACGTACAGTGAAAAGTATTATTTCTTGCGTGCTATACAGACAAAGCATATCATTCATAAAGAAGGAAAGGAGATAGTGCAGGATGAAGTGTTAAATTCATAGCTAGGGTGTAGAGAAAGATTAACTTAATGCAAGGTAGATCCATTCAAAAGTCTGACAGCAGCAGGGAAGAAGCTCTTCTTGAATCAGTTGGTACATGACCTCAGACTTTTGTATCTTTTTCCCGAAGGAAGAAGGTGGAAAAGAGAATGTCTGGGGTGCGTGGCATCCTTAATTATGCTGGCTGCTTTGCCGAGGCAGCGGGAAGTGTAGAGAGAGTCAATGGATGGGAGGCTGGTTTGCATGATGGATTGGGCTACATTCACTGCCTTTTGTAGTTCCTTGCAGTCTTGGGCAGAGCAGGAGCTATACCAAGCTGTGATACAACCAGAAAGAACACTTTCTATGGTGCATCAGCAAAAGTTGGTGAGAGTCGTAGCTGACCTGCCAAATTTCCTCAGTGTTCTGAGAAAGTAGAGGTTTTGGTGGGCTTTCTTAACTATGGTGTCAGCTTGGGGGCACCAGGACAGGTTGTTGGTGATCTGGACACCTAAAAACTTAAAGCTCTTGACCCTTTCTACTTTGTCCCCATTGATATAGACAGGGGCATGTTCTCCTTCACTCTTTCTGAAGTCAATGACAATCTCCTTCATTTTGTTGACATTAAGGGAGAGATGATTGTTGATAAATTGCCCCTTAGATGTCCCAAGATGTGTCGGTTAGGGGGATGAGCGGGGTAAAGACGTGGGGTCACAGCGATAGAGGCTAGGTGGCTTTGTTGTCATTGATGCTCGATGGGCTGAATGGCCTCCTTCTGCACTGTAGGGATTCGAAGGTTTCTAATTCAAAACTTCAAATTCTAGATTTTTTTCATTTTAGTAGCACCGTGTGTATTTAAATCACTCTAGATTATTGCACTAGATATTGAAAGCAGCGTATTCTTCCAGTTTGAATGTACAGGCAGCAATTTTCCCACTGCTTTAAAGTAATAATGATTAACTTACCTTTGCAGGATAGAGTTCCATAATCAATCACTGAAGTAAAAACATGTCTAGCTTATATACAGTTTCTATTAAAACTGAAAGAACCAATCTTGTTTGTCTTTCAAACCGTGTCAATAAAAGAATTCTGGGAGGGTTTTTTTATTGGTTTCCCTCTTGGTGACTCAGGTTTGCCCATGTATCATAACTCCCTTGAGAGACAGTGAATCATGTCTACTTACTGAAGGGGTTTGACTCCACTGAAGCTGTGGAGTGGGTTTAAACTGCCCACAATGGAGCCACAAGGTGCATGCAATTGGGCTACCCCTATCTTTATCCCCATCCTGGAAATTGCTGGAAATGGGAGCCGGGATACTGGAATCGGATCATACCCACTATTTTTGAAGAGTTTCCATGTCATCCCTGAGTTGTCAACAATCTGGGCCAGGATCCGGGGGTGCTATTTTCAAAGTGCCTGCTCACTTAAACTGAGTTAAAATTTTGGCCAAGTCTCTTAACTTAGCACAACAACACCAACAACTTATACTTATACAGCATCTTTAATGTATAAAATTTACAGCAGAGCTACAAAGCAGAATTAGCCACTTAAGTCACTTAAGACTATTTTAGGGCAGAAAGTGTGGCAGGAGAGTTAAGTATTAAGCAGCATCTTAAAGAAAGAAAGGAAGTTAGTGAGCTGAAGAGATTTCATGATGGTATTCCAGAGTTTAGGATTTAGGTGGCTGAAGGGTATGCATGACTAGCAATGGTCGAACAACTCAAAGTTGGGGTGCACAAGAGACCAGAATTAGATGAGTGTAGATATCTCGGAGGTTTGTGGCATTGGAAAAGATTGCAAAGCTAGACAGGGGAGAAGCCACGGTGGGATTTGAAAACAAGCGTGGGTATTTTAAAATCACAATGTTTCTTGATGAGGAGCCCAATGTAGGTCAGCTAGCAGAGGTGTGATAGGCAAACAGGGCTTTGTACGAGTTAAGATAGCAGTTTTGGATGTCAATTTTACCAGGAATGTGTTGGAATAGTAAAGTCTAGAGGCAACAAAAGCATGAATGATTACATTAAAATAATAGACTGGAGTATAACTCTACACTGGGAAACAGGCCACTCATCTTCCCTAGAACTCAGTCAAATGCTACTGATTGCATGATAATGTAACTGTTATTAAATCACTTTTGCAAAATCTTCCATACAGATAACAATAATGTCAATTTTGGATTCTGTTTGGTTGCATCTTTGGGCTTCAGAATTGACTTTAGCAGCCTAATTTATCCAACCAACATCGCTTGGGTACTTTCTAAAGCAGAGTACATCAACCTATGAAATCACTTCCAGTGCATCCTTTAGAAACATAGAAACTAGGAGTAGGAGGAGGCCATTTGGCCCTTCTAGCCTGCTCCACCATTCATTATGATCATGGCTGATCATCAAACCCATTAGCCAGATCCTGCTTTCTCCTCCAGATCCTCTAATCCCCTTCGCCTCAGTGCTGTATCTAACTGCTTCTTTATCTTGGCCTCAACTACTTTCTGTGGCAATAAATTCCTCAGGCTGACCATTTTGTGAGTGAAGAAATGTCTCCTCATCCCTGTCCTAAATGGCCTACTTTTCATCCTCAGACTCTGGCCCCTAGTTCTGGACACCCCCACCATCGGGAACATCCTTCTTGTAACTACAAAGAAAGAATGGCAGTTGCTTAAAGATTACAAAAGCCTCTGGAAAAACTTATCATCTATAATATTGCACATACTGAAGTGACAAAACTGCTTTGGTGAGATGCTGTGATTGAATAATAAGTTGTTGAGCAAGTGAGTGCTACAAAGATTGCTTCAGAATTGTTGAGAGTGAGGAATAATTTTTCTCATGTCTTGTGAGGAAAATTGGAAGTCAGGTTTCCCTGTGAACATAAGAACATAAGAAATAGGAGCAGGAGTAGGCCATCTAGCCCTTCGAGCCTGCCCCGCCATTCAATAAGATCATGGCTGATCTGTCGCTGCTCAGTTCCACTTTCCCGCTTTCTCCCCATAACCCTTAATCCCCTCTCTTATCAAAAACCCATCAACCCGCGTCTTAAAAATATTTAGCGAGGCAGCCTCCACCACTTCAACGGGCAGAGAATTCCAGAGATTCACCACCCTTTGAGTGAAGAAGTTCCTCCTCAACTCCGTTCTAAACCGCCCCCCTTTTATCTTGAGGCTGTGCCCCCTAGTCCTACTGTCTTTTTTGAGCGGGAAGAGTCTCTCCACCTCTATCCTATCCATCCCATTCATCATCTTATACGTCTCAATGAGATCTCCCCTCATTCTTCTAAACTCTAACGAGTACAAGCCCAATAACACACCTAGCGATAAGCACAGTCCTACCTTATGACTTATCAGGCAGGAAAAATCGGAAGTGCATGGGGCAAAGATAGTCTGGCGATGGAATAGTCACCTTCTTAAGAAAGGAAGGGACAACAATGCTTTAGTTCATTTGAAAGTATCTAACCCATTATGGCTGGATGAAAGTTCCATGGCGATCGAGTGGTGAAACCATACAGACCAAGACTGTTGTTAATGCCCAGTAAAATATTGGTCAAACTGACTAAGGAAGGGCATGTACACTGTACACAATAGCTACCACTGCTGCCTCACAATGCCAGGGATCTGGGTTTGATTCCTGGCTTGGGTTACCGCCTGTGCGGAACCTGCACGTTCTCCCTGTTTCTATGTGGGTTTCTTCTGGTTTCCTTTCACAGTCTGAAAGATGTGCAGGTTAGGTGGATTGGCGATACTAAATTGCCCTTTAGTGTCAGGGGGACTAGCTAAGATAAATACATGGGGTTATGGGGATAGGGCTAGGGTGGGTTTGTAGTTGGTGCAGATGCAACTGGCCGAATGACCTCCTTCTGAGCTATAAGGATTCTATGACTCCACGAATTGTAGAGTGCAAACTTGAACTATTGTTCTTTCACTAACAATAATCAAAAACTTTTCTGTGTCATCACTGATGATGATGTTGAACCTGAGACACTCAAATCAGCCGAATGACTAAACTTGGGGATATGTAACTGAGCTCCTGATGTGTTTGAGTTGTAACTTAACACCAGGGGGCGGTACGGTAGCACAGTGGTTAGCACTGCTGCTTCACAGCTCCAGGGTCCTGGGTTCGATTCTTGGCTTGGGTCACCGTCTGTGTGGAGTTTGCACATTCTCCTCATGTCTGTGTGGGTTTCCTCTGGGTACTCCTGTTTCCTCCCACAGTCCAAAGATGTGCAGGTTAGGTTGATTGGCCGTGCTAAGAAATTGCCCCTTAGTGTCCAGGGTAGCTGAGGTTAGAGGGATTAATGGGTATAATATGTAAGGATATGGGGGTAGGGCCTGGGTGGGATTGCGTTCGGTGCAGACTCGATGGGCCGAAGGGCCTCTTTCTGCACTGTAGGGTTCTATGATTATTGTCCATTGAATTATATATCCATAATCCAAGGAGATTTATTCATTATTTTCTACATCTTGTCCTCACTATCCAATGGATACAAAAGTGGAAATAATTCAGCCATAGATCTTGTCAATCCTGATTTCTAGCTTATTTGACATTAGATTTACTTGAGCACTACAGTAATTGTTTCTCATCCAGTTTTCACAGAATATTTGGCCAAGTCTTGAGTGAAACCTAAAGCAGATGACAAACCGCAAACAGATCGGCCACGATCTTATTGAATGGCGGAGCAGGCTCGAGGGGCTGAATGGCCTACCCCTGCTCCTATATTGTATGTTTGTATTTGAGAAAGCCTTACTATGAATGCCTGCATAAACTGATCTTTGAATATGTTTTTAATAGGGCCACAATAAGGCCAGAACATTTTATAATCCTTGTTTAAATAAGAGCCAATATCCTATTGATATACTAAGATGTCTGGTGTGATGTGTCTGTGGACATGAAGCATTGTTGGGGTAGATTGCGATAAAACAGGAAAGTTGCAACTTGTCAAATTTTGAAGTTAAAAGCAGAAAAGGGTTGAAATAAACAGAGTACACGCCCTTCTCTCTCCCCACACCAATGCAGAGCTGCACATACTTTGTATAAATTGGGAATCTGGATACAGAGGTTTACAAATCTCACGGGATTTTTTATGACAGATATTTGAATTTAAACAAGTTTAACATTTCAAGGACGTTGTTAGAATGTTTTTCTGCGAGAATACATAATTGCATAAACTATATTTTACACAGCCAAAGAGATTACTACAGCAAATGGACTAATGTATCACCAACTAAGATTAAAAGTACCACAAAAATTAATTGCAATAATTTTACATCAGAAAGAACAAAAGCCATTGCTCGCACCTTCCAGAAGTAGATGCAGCCATCAACATGCAGGTTCCTCCATAATCTCCTCTGGCATAGATATGAGAGTGTCCTATTGTTAGGTTGTAGCGAGATAGTGATCCTGTTGACATATGGCTTCCCGCTAACTTCAGACAGCTTCTTCTAGTTGTTCAGTCTGACTTTGACAACACTGATCTTTTACACTTGTTCATTGCTTAGAATGGTATTTAGTTTATATTTTGAGGCATAAGCTGAACTCCATATACTTGGAACTAACACATGATCAGGATGTGTGAAACGTCACTGAAAGCAAGTGTGTTTGTGCAATTAGTGGACTTTGTCACTTTCGATTTATTGATCTGTTGGAGTTCTGAGTGCAATTTTCTACCTGGAATCCTCACCTGACTGGATGATAGTGATGCAGTAAATCTTTAAAGTGATATTGCTGTCAGAAATGTGTGTCGTGGAAGCCAGATTCTTGGTAGAGCTTTAGGGCTGGACTTTTCAAGAGTCAGGGAGAGACTGTGGACCCGAGAAATTGGCAGCCAAGATCTGACGTGGCACAGTGGCCAGCACTGCTGCCTCACAGGGCCAAGGACCCCAGTTCAATTCCTGGCTTGGATCACTGTCTGTGCAGGGTTTGTACATTCTCCCTGTGTCTGTCTGATATCCTCCGGGCGCTCCAGTCTCCTCCCACAATCTGAAAGACGTGCTGGTTAGCTGCATTGAACAGAACAGGCGCAGGACCGTGGCGACTAGGGGAATTTCACAGTAACTTCATGATGGTGTTAATGTAAGGCTTACTTGTGACTAATAAATAAACTCACACTTTGATTCTGGGATTCCTGCCCCCATTCCCAGTGCTCCCAATTTTCACCAGTATTGGGTAAGGGAACAAGGTGTGGAATATGAGCCTGCACTCATGGCCAGCTATGTTCTATTGCAGGAAATTACATTTGTTAGTCTTCACAATTTTCATGGAGGGTCAGCTTTTCAAGGATTCACAGTTCACAGCCACTCAGGGGTGTTAATGAGGGAACCTTTTGAGAGGTAATTTGCGAAGGTCTTAACCATTCTCCACCCCCACAATGCCAAACTATGTCCTTCCACCCATCCCCATGGAACTCATGCCCTTCATGCCAATCTATAGCACTACCTTGCCCATTCACCCAATATAATTCTGCACAGAACCTCTGGAGCCAATAGTAATACTAAAATATGCGGAAAACATGTTTAAAAAGTAATTCATTCATAAAAATTGCTTTTACTCCAGTCCTATAAGAGTGTCAATCATTCAGATCCTTTAAAGTATCAACAGCTGAAACAATAACCACTTTTTATCTTACATAAATATGTATTGTGCAATTGATCGAATAGATCACAGAGAACGAGTCATCAATCAAGCAATATTTTCTCTGGGGTGCAGCTTGTTTCACAGAATAATGGATGTCTGTTCTCTCAACTAATCCTCATTATGCATACTTGCCTAAGAGCCCAAAATATCCATTACTCTATTTAAACAGCTGTGCCCTAAGGAAACCATTCATTGAATAACAGCTCTCACCCTGTGCTTGAGTCTAATAGTCATGGGCTCTCAGATGTCGATTAAATTTTTGAAATGGGTGAGCCCTTGAAGAAACATTGTTTGATTGATATTTCTGGCTTTTTGATTTCTGTCATTTTTCACACTGTTTAGTTACAAAAGATCCAGGGAGTTTAAGTACTTGCATTTTTTGTTATTGATGCTTTAAAGGGTCTGGATGGTCCATATTGATTGATTTTATTAAATCAAAGATCCTGACTCACGTTGCTGAGCTGGTGGATCAGTTTCTTTTTGATCTCCCATTTCCTCCTGACTCTAACTTTGGGCTGTAAGAGGAATTTGGATAGTAGGAGGTTTCTCATGCTCTCCCTCTGTCAGATTTCCTTTTTCAAGAAAGTTGATCTACATGAACCAACGGAGTTTCTCTCCAGTCTTCATTTGGATGGCATGATGGCACAATGGTTAGCACTGCTGCCTCATAGCACCAGGTTTCGATTCCTGGCTTGGGCCATTGTCTGCGTGGAGTTCGCATATTCTCCTCGTGCCTGTGTGGGCGTCCTCCAACGCTCCAGTTCTCTCCCAAAGCCCAAAGATGTACAGATTAGGTGGATTGACCATGTTAAATTGTCCCTTAGTGTCCGGGGGACTAACTAGGGTAAATGTATGGGTTATAAGGATAGGGCCTGGGTGAGATTGTGGTTGGTGCAGACTCGATGGGCCGAATGGCTTCCTTCTGCACTGTAGGATTCGATGTTCAATAGAAATGTGAATGCATCTTGTCTCTTCACAACGACTCAATTACATACTTCTCTTTATCACCTCTGTGGTTTTTAGCCTGAACTTCTGAACTTCTAATGGATATTTTGAACTACTGAATACTTGAAATTTCATGCCTGGTTTATCGCAGTCCAGCTTCACTTTGTCTTGCTTTCCTCTTCCTTTGTTATTGATGCTCAGGCAAACCAAACCTTGTCCCAGCAGCATGTTGAAACACTGACTCGTAAAGTGAAAAACCTGTTGTAGACTAAGTGACCAGGATTTCTAGTTATGTTGACGAGAAACATGTAAATTACTGCCCGATGTGTCACATCGCAAATACTTCTGCCAAGACACCTTTGCAACTCTTTCTGCAGCACCATTTGATACTGGTTTGATCTAGAACCAAAGAATCTCTACAGTGCATAAGATACAATTCGGCCAATTCTCTGATGGAGCAGCTTACTCAGGCACTCTCCCCCACCTCCCCGTCCAATCTCCATAATCCCACACATTCCCCATGGCTAATCCATCTAACCTACACATCTTGCGATGCTAAGGGGCAATTTACCATGGCCAATCCATCTAACTTGCACATCTTTGGACTGTGGGTGGAAACCGGACCAATGGAAAGAAATCCACGCAGACGTGGAGAGAACGTGCAAACTCCACATAGACAGTCCCAGTCCCAGTCCCAGAATTAAACCTGGGTCCTTGGAGCTGTGAATCAGCACAGCTAAGCACTGTGCCCCTGTGGTGGCATCAGAGTGTGTTTGACCCCAATCCCACTCAGAAATATTTTAAACTCTCCTGACATGAACTGTGGATGATTAGCTGATACTAACATCTCTGGCAATCCATAAATTGCAGCAACTTCTCAAAACATCAATGGTTTTGGCACTTGTGGTATTGAGCATAGATCTGTCATTTAACAACTCACTAAATTGACCAAAGTAAGAGGTTCAAAGTAAGAGGAGTTGATGAATTGTTTCGGATCAGTGGTATCATTATCCCATCATTTACCACTTGCTAGTCCACACCCAATTTTGTTGAAACTTGCGGGGGAATAAGTTGATATCTAAGGAAGGATGTGCTGGCCTGGAAAGGATCCAGGAGATGATTCACAAGAGTGATTCCCAGACTGAAGAGCTTGTCATACGAGGAATGGTTAAGGGCTCTGGGTCTGTTCTCATGGGACTTTAGAAGGATCTTATTGAAACTTACAGGATACTGTGAGGCCGGGTTAGAGTGGACATGGAGAGAACGTTTCCACCTGTAGGAAAGACCAGAACAAGAGGGCACAACCTCAGGCTAAAGGGACGATCCTTTAAAACAGAAGTAAGGAGGAATTTCTTCAGCCAGACAGTGGTGAATCTGTGGAACACTTAGCCGCAGAAGGCTGTGGAGGCCGAGTCATTGAGTGTCTTTAAGACAGAGATAGATAGATTCTTGATTAATGAGGGGATCAAGGGTTATGGGGGAAAGGCAAGAGAATGGGGATGAGAAAAATATCAGCCATGGTTGAATGGTGGAGCAGACTCGACGGGCTGAGTGGCCTAATTCTGCTCCTATGTCTCATGGTCTTATGAAAACTTTCTGAATTTCATTTGGAATTCTGTGGGAATTTGCTGCAGTTCCACCTTTCCAAAATGAAACGTTACCGTAGTCTGTCACAGACAGAGCTGCGAGAGAACTGGAACCTTTCTCTGTAATCAGTGTGCTTCCTGAGAACAAAGAACAAAGAACAAAAACAGCCCGGGAAACAGGCCCTCCGACCCAACGAGCCCGCGCCGCCATTTTAACATTACCCCCTCCACCCATGACCCTTATCTATTGTTTTATGGCAATCCACATTGAAACTAATTTAGGGACAATTTATTACTCCCAATCAGCCTAAAAGCACATCTTTGGGGTGTGGGAGGAAACCGGAGCGCCCGGAGAAAACCCACGCAAGCACAGGGAGAATGGGAGAGGCTTGTGTTTCTTAACTCCTGAGGGGGTGAACAACTTGAATAATAGATCCACAAGCATTTTGTGAATTGAAATAAAGAGGATTATTCGCTCACACATCCACCTCGAAAGTTTAGTGTTACATCATTCATTCACGCTCGACGAAAATACCTTTAACAGAATATGACACTTTTACAAGTTGTCATATAAAAGAAGAATTCACCTGATCGGTTCATATTGAAAAACACTGTGCAGCCCTGGTGAAGGGGGCTTCCAGTGTTAATGTGCATTTCGTGAATTTGGCAGCTCAACTCAAATACCAGAGTCATTGCAGGATTCTCCTGAGGAGATGGACTTCCCACAGGAATTAATTATTTGCTGTCTTGTTATCAGGAGGTCTGTTTGTGGTAAGGGTGAAATGAAAAGGAAAAGTCTTGTAGGCCTTAAGATGTTGCAGTCTCCAGATCTTAAGGCATAAGGTTTTGCTACCGTTTCTCACTATCTTCTTTTTGGTCTTGTGCTTCAGTGGGTTAGCCACAACTTGGGCTATTGTTTGCAGGCATTCAGGCGGCATGGTGGCCCAGCTGTTAGCACTGCTGCCTCACAGCGCCAGGGACCCGGGTTCAATTCCTGGCTTGGGTCACTGACTGTGCGGAGTCTGCACCCTCTCCCTGTGTCTGCGTGGGTTTCCTCCGGGCGCTCTGGTTTGCTTCCACAGTCCAAAGATGTGTGGTTAAGTGTATTGGCCATGCTAAATTGCCCCTTATTGCCCTGGGATGTGTAGGTTAGAGGGATTAGGAGGGTAAATATGTGGGGTTACGGGGATAGAGCCTGGGTGGGATTGTTGTTGGTGCAGATTCAATGGGCTGAATGGCCTCCTTTTGCACTGTAAGGATTCTATGGGTCTTCCTGGGATTTTGAGCCAATCATCATCTTGGCTTTCAGAATGACCCATTCAAGTCAAAAAATACCTTTTGGAAGGTTTCAGGCAATGAGTAAAGGCGCCTCTTAGTCTGGAATGTACCTTTTATCTTTTAACACTGCAATGAAGTTACTGTTAAAATCCTCCAGTTGCCACACTCCGACACCTATTCTGGGACACTGAGGGAGAACTTAGCAATGCCAATATACCTAACCAGCACATCTTTCAGACTGTGGGAGGAAACCATAGCACCCGGAGGAAACCATGCAGACACAGGGAGATCGTGCAGACTCCACGCAGATAGTGACCCAAGCTGGGAGTCGAACCTGGGTCCCTGGCGCTGTGAGGCAGCAGTGCTAACCACCCTTTCGAAAAAGCATGGTAAGTTGAATCTACAGACCAAGTCAGGTGACTCTGGTGGCCATCTTTTGTAACAATTTAAGATTCATTTTTTAAAAAAGTCAGTTCTAGAAGATTCCACACCGATTACCGTTCATATTTTAAAAATTATGAGTGGGATATGTGTTTGCTAGGTACGATACACTCTATTAACAGAGAAAGTGAGAATTGCACCATGCAAGTTCAAAACTGACCTATGGTCTGCGTCACAGTCATAAAATTGGAAAGCATGCTTTTACCTGCCCTATGGGAGAAGTTGGCAATTGAATAACATGATAGCTTTGCAAAACTAAATAGTATGAGGTTTTTTAAAAACCAATGTTGTCTGGGATTCATAACACAAGCCCTGAAGGGTGTTTAAGTGTTGTCGCACAATTTCAAACAATTTTTATTGTGCACTTTATTAACATCATTTACAAGACTTTATTACAGTCATATCTTTCTTAAAGACAAAGGAAGTATAAAATTACCTTAAGCAGATCATGGGTCAGACATTTATAGAGGAAGTCCAAATTCCGGTATCTCACCAAAACAATATAAAGACTTAAATCATTATTTTCACTAAAATATACTGGGTGAACTTAAGGTAAAGTAAAAAGGGTAAAGGAAATGAGTCTTTAATTCATGTTGTGTGGTACTCATAGAAACCCTGCAGTACAGAAAGAGGCCATTCAGCCCATTGAGTCTGCACTGACGACAATCCCACCCAGGCCTTACCCCCCTATCCGTACATATTTTAGCCACTATTCTTCTAACCTATGCATCTACAGCTAATTTAGCATGGTCAATCAACCTAACCTGCACATTTTTGGACTGTGGGAGGAAACCGGAGCACCCGGAGGAAACCCACACAGACACGAGGAGAATGTGCAAACTCCACACAGACATTGACCCAAGCCAGGAATCGAACCCAGGTCCCTGGAGCTGTGAAGCAGCAGTGCTAACCACTGTGCTACTGTGCCACCCCACTGTGCCACTGTGCCACCCTGACGTAATTCTGCTCCCGAAACTGGATCCCACATATAAAGGGGGACAGAGATGGTAACTTAGTGGTAATGTCATTGGGCCAGTAATTCAGAGGGCTAAGGGTGAATTCTCTGGTGACATTGGTTCAAATCTCACCATGGCAGCTGGTGGATTTTGAATTCAGTTGAAAAATCTGGAATTGAAAGCTAGTTTCAGAAATTTTTAGCCATCACTCAGAGTCTTTAAAAACCCATCTGATTCACAATGCTCTTGAAGGAAGGAAATCTGCTGTTCTTACCTGGTCTGGCCTATACGTGACTCCCAAACCACAAAACTGTGGTTGACTCTTATGACTGAGCAAATCATTCAATTCCATTTGGGATGGGCAACAAATGTTGGCTTTGCCAGCGATGCCCTCAACCCCCCCCGCCCCGTGAAAGAGTAAAGGAAAGGGTTATAAGTATGCCTAGAAGGTAGGGACATGTTTGGCGCAACTTGTGGGCCGAAGGGCCTGTTTGTGCTGTAGTTTTTCTATGTTTCTATGAAAGAAAAAACAAAATCCGGGCTGGAATTCGCCAGCCGTTCACGTCAGTGGGATCCTCTGTTTCCACCAGCAGCGCACCGCCATGCGCCGCTTTCCTGGTGGTAGGGGGTGCCTTCAGTGGGAAATCTCACTGATGGTGGCGGGAGCAGAGGATTCTGCCACCAGCGATCGGAACACTGCCTTCCACTACTGAGAAACACGCGGCTGAGAGGCCAGAGAATCTCACCTGTACTCTCTCTTTATTGGGAAATATTCCTATATTCACCACTGGTGGGAAACCTAGAAGAGCAGAATGCCTGTTTCTTATAGAAAGTCTCACATCCCAATCCTCCAACATCGGATTATTTACCAGAAGGCAAAGGTGAAAATTTATCTGCCTTAAGTGTCCTGCTTTTTAAAACTTTGTTCATGGGGTATGGGCAACCTGATAAGGCTTGTTGCCCATCTCTAATTGCCCAAAGATGCTAACCTTGTAGTGTAGGCAGTCCAAGCTGCTGATAAGTAGGAAGTTCTAGGATTTTGACATGGAACTGATGAAGGAAAGTTTCTTACGTTTCCAAGTGAGGATGGTAAAACAGTTTAGGATTTTCCTTTATTTTGCTTGCCAGTATCCTTTCATGTCCCCTTTTTGCTCTCCTAATTTACTTTTCAAGTTCTCTCTTGCACATTGTATATTCTTCTAGAGCCTCTACAATTCTGAGCCCTCAAAGCCTCCCTTTTTCTCTTTATCCAATGCTGTATATATATCCCTCGATTTCTAGAGTTCACTGGATTTGTTGGTTCCACACTTTTTCTTTATTGGAACACGTTAGTGAGCTGCGAGCCCAAAATAAAATTGGGCATTTGAAATTAAAGAATAGGGCACTCTAACTTAAACTACAATCAGCTCCAGCAATTAGCCTGCAGAAAATCGGACCTGGCCAAAGTTTGAAAATACAGAATTCAGACAGGCTGCTGGAGCATGTCTGGATCTGCCTTATCGACAACCCATCGAGTGATCATCGCTCCTTGTTGACAAGCACTGGCGTGTTGTGCGCAGCCTAGATGGGGCCAGACTCCCAGGCGCACAGGAAGGGCTCAGCTGTCCTGTCAACAGGTCATCAACCGGACCATCAGGCGCTGAGACTTGCCACCCCCTTCCAAGGCCCTACTGGCAGAAGGCCAAGAGCAGTTGGAAAAAGCGTGAGGCCACAGGGGGATAAAAATAGGCATTCCGGACACCTTGGGAGCGAAGACTCGAGATGGGAGATGACCGAAATCAGACCAGACCAGAGAAAGAAGGAAGGAAGGAAGAAATGGCCAGCGAAAATCATCTTTGCAAAGAAGAACCAGAGGGCCTCACGGGGTAAATCTGCAGCCTACCAAGCCATCTTTACAGGTAATATAGCAAAATCCTGGGTGTTTTCTTGTATACACAATGGGTAATTTACAGATTAACTATATTTAATAAAGTTTGTTGCATGATATATCTATGTCCATACTTTCCTTTCCTCATAAATAAAGCACCTCAGTATAACTTTGATTAGAAGTTGGTTGGAATATCTGAATTGGACAGATATGACGTTGGGCTTGTACTCTCACTATTTCCTTCTTGAATGCTTCCTATTGTTCTGATACAGATTTACCTAAAACTGTCTGGTCCCAGTCAAATCATACCCAATCTTATTAAAATCGGCCTTCCATCAGTTTAGGACTTTGATTTCAGTGCTCCGGCTACTGTGTGTCAGTGTTGGGTGGAGTGAATTGTAGAATCATAGAATACCTACAGGGCAGAAAGAGGTCATTTAGCCCATCGAACCTGGGCCTATCACTCTAACCCCACGTATTTACACTGCTAATTTCCCTGGCACTAAGGGGCAAGTTAGCTTGGCCAATCAACCTAACACACACATCTTTGGACTGTGGAGAAAATCAGGGCACCTGGAGGAAACTCACACAGACATGGGGAGAAAGTGCAAACTCCACATAGACAGTGACCCAAGTTAGAATTGAACCCAGGTCCCTGGAGCTGTGAGGCAGCAATGCTAACCACTGTGCCACCGTGTTTGTGGAAGGGTTGCCAATCAAGTGCTTTGTCCTGGATGGTGTCAAGCTTCTTTTTATTGGAGCTATATTTATCTAGGCAAGGGGAGATTATTCCATCACACTTCTGACTTAGACCATTAGACCATAAAATTTGAAGTAGAATTAGGCCACTCAGCCCATTGAGTCTGTTCTGCCATTCAATCATGGCTGATATCTTTCTCATGCCCATTTTCTTGCCTTTTCCCCATAACCCCTGATCTCCTTATTAATCAAGAACCTATCTATCTCTGTCTTAAAGACACTCAATGACCTGGCCTCCACAGCCTTCTGCGGCAAAGAGTTCCACAGATTCCACACTCTCTGGCCAAAGAAATTCCTCCTTGTCTCTGCTTTAAAGGATCATCCCTTAACGCTGAGGTTGCACCCTCTGGTTCTAGATTGTCCAACTAGTGGAAACATCCTCTCCACATCCACTCTATCCGGGCCTTAAGTTTCAATAAAATCCCCCCTCATTCTTTTAAACTCTAACGAGTACAGACCCAGAGTTCTCAAGTGTTCTTCATACGACAAGCTCTTCATTCCAGGGATCATTCTTGTGAATCTCCTCTGGACCGTTTCCAAGGCCAGCACATCCTTCCTTAGATATGGGGCCCAAAGCTGCTCTCAATGCTCCAAATAGGGTCTGACCAGAGCCTTATACATCGCCAGAAATACATCCCTGCTCTTGTATTCTAGCCCTCTTGACTTATGTCTTGTAGATGGTGGACAGGCTTTGGAGAGTTAGAAGCGAGTTACTCAGCATAGGATTCCCAGCCTCTGACCTGCTCTTGTAGCCACAGTATTTATATAATTGGTCAGTTCAGTTTCTGGTCAATGGTAACCCCCAAGATGCTGATAGTTGGGGGAATTCAATGATGATAATGCCACTGAACATCAAAGGGTGATGATTAGATTCTCTCTTGTTGGGATGGGTTAACAAAGGATAGGCGGAGAATGCTGGACTTGTCAGCAATGCCAACATCCCAAGAAAGAATTTTAAAAAATGATCGACTCCTGTTTCAAAGACAGCACGGTAGCATAGTGGTTAGCCCTGCTGCCTCACAGCGCCAGGGACCCAGGTTCAGATCCTGGCTTGGGTCACTATCTGTGTGGAGTTTGCACGTTCTCCCTGCATGGGTTTCCTCCAGTTTCCTCCCGCAATCTGAAAGATGTGCTGTTTAGATGCATTGGCCATATTAAATTCTCCCTCAGTGTACCCGCAATACGCACTGGAGTGTGGCATTAGGGGAGTTTCACTGTAACTTCATTGCAGTGTTAATGTAAGCCTTATCTGTGACTAATAAACAGACTTTTACTTTAACTTCTATACCTTATGTTCTTAAAGAAAAAGACGTGTTCATAACGAGTTGATACTGGCAATTTTCGCAAAGCCTATTCAAGTTGTCAAATGCTCCTTTGTGACATGTAAAAGCATGTTTTACAACTTTACAATCTAGGTGCAGATCATGGATAAGTGACATGAAATGGGAGGATGAGCATTTGGATGAATTCCAATTTGAGATTTAGAATCAGATTATAATCTGAAAGATAGAAATGCACATATCACAAAGTATTGGTGACGTATAAACAATGATAACTAGCAAGATTGTTGGAGAATCAAACACAAACCATTATTTCAGAAGTAGGTTAGCCCTGTATCCACTACTAGATTGTAAGTTTCAACCACACCGATCATTGATAACTGATAATTTAAACATGCACCCATTACTAAATACTCAACAAATCAGATATATATTCATTAAAACATAAATATCAGATCTGTAGCCTCCATACTCCGTCATAAATCATACACATTTCTATGCACGTGATCAGGGAATATTTGGTGATCATGGGTGATTTTAATCTGATGTGGATGTGCTGGCGTTGGACTGGGGTAAACACAGTAACAAGTCTGACAACACCAGGTTTAAGTCCAACCGATTTATTTGATAGTAAACTCACAAGCTTTCGGGTTAGTCCCTTTGTCAGGTGAATGGAGAGTTTCCATTCACCTGACGAAGGGACTAACCCGAAAGCTTGTGAGTGTACTATCAAATAAATCGGTTGGACTTAAACCTGGTGTTGTCAGACTTTTCACTGATTTTAATCTGCCCATAGATTGGACAAATCAAATTAGCCACAATGCCGTACAGGAGGAATTCCTGGAGTATGAGGAGATTTACAAGGATGTTGCCTGGATTGGGAGGCATGCCTTATGAAGATAGGTTGAGGGAGCTAGGTCTCTTCTCCCTGGAGAGACGAAGGTTGAGAGGCGACCTGATAGAGGTTTATAAAACGTTGAGAGGTGGATTCTTGGAGGCTATTTCCCAGGGCTGAAATGGTCGCTACAAGAGGACACAGGTTTAAGGTGCGAGGAAGCAAGTACACAGGAGATGTTAGGGGTAAGCTTTTCACTCAGAGGGTGGTGAGTGAGTGGAATCGGCTGCCGTCGGTGGTGGTAGAGGCGAACTCGCTGGGGTCTTTTAAAAGATTTCTGGATGAGTATATGGGATTTAATGGGATTGGGAGTTACAGATAGTTCTACGGCTTGGTAGGTATGGATGTGATCGGCGCAACTTGTGGGCCGAAGGGCCTGTTTGTGCTGTAGTGTTCTATGTTCTATGTACTCCAACTAGAGAGCAGGCCATCTTAGACTGGGTACTGTGTAATGTGAAGGGAATCATTGCTAATCGAGCTGTAAGAGACCCCTTGCGGATGAGCGACCATAATTTGATCGAATTTTTTTGTCAAGATGGAGAGTGAAGTAGTTGATTCGGAGACTAGGGTGCTGAATCTCAAAGGAAACTATGAGGATATGAGGCATGAATTGGCCTTGATAGATTGGGGAGAGTTACTTAAAGGGATGACAGTGGATAGTCGATGGCAAACATTCAAGGAACGCATGGGGGAACTGCAGCAACTGAAAGCAAAATGTGTAAGAGGGCCAATCCATGGCTTACAAAGGAAATTAGAGAGAGTACCCGACCCAAAGAAGAAGCATACAGATTAGCCAAGAAAAATAATAGGTCTGAGGATTGGGAGCAGTTTAGAATTCAGCAAAGAAGGATTGATTAAAAAGGGGAAAATATGGTATGAAAGTAAGCTTGCAGGGAACATAAAAACTGACACTAAGAGTTTTTATAGATACGTGAGGAGTGAGGTTGATGAAGACAAATGTAGGTCCCCTACAGACAGAACGGGAGAATGTATAATAGGGGACAAAGAAATGGCTGAGCAACTGAGAACATAATTTAGTTTTGTCTTCACAAAAGAGGACACAAATCAGATGCCAGAAATGTTGCAGAATGCAAGATTCAGTGAGAGGGAAGAACTAAGGGAGATCAATATTAGTAGAGAAATAGTGCTGG
Organism: Carcharhinus amblyrhynchos; assembly: GCF_965287045.1. Taxonomy (NCBI): domain Eukaryota; kingdom Metazoa; phylum Chordata; class Chondrichthyes; order Carcharhiniformes; family Carcharhinidae; genus Carcharhinus; species Carcharhinus amblyrhynchos. The sequence goes on from NC_137339.1 coordinate 15,159,555, forward strand.
AAAAATTGACGGGATTGAAGGCGGATAATCTATATCCCAAAGTACTTAAGAAAATAGCTCTAGAAATAGTGGATGCATTGGTGATCATCTTCCAGAATTCTCTAGACTCGGGAACAGTTCGTGCAGATTGGAGGGTAGCTAATGTCACTCCAATATTCAAAAAGGGAGGTGGAGAGAAAACAGGGAATTGTAGACCAGTAAGCTTAACTTCAGTAGTGTAGAAATTCTCAAATCTATTATCAAGGACTTTATAGCGGAGCATTTAGAAAGCAGTGGCACGATCAGACAGAGTCAGCATGGATTTATGAAGGGGACATCATGCTTGATAAATCTGTTGGAATTCTTTGGAGATGTAACTAGTAGAGTTGACAAGGGGGATCCAGTCGATGGAATATATTTGGACTTTCAGAAAGTGTTTGACAAAGTCCCGCAAAGGAAACTATCGTACAATATTAAAGCGCATGGGATTGGGGGAAGTATATTGAGAATGGATAGAAAACTGGTTGGCAGAGAGGAAATAAAGGGCAAGAATTAATCGTGCTTTTCAAATTGGCAGGCACTAACTAGTGGGGTGCCACAGGGATCAGTACTGGGATCCTAGCTATTCACAATATGTATTGGCAATTTAGATGAGGGAACAAAATGTAACATCTCAAAGTTTGTAAATTATACCAAGTTGGGTGGGAGGGTGATCTGTGACAACGATGCAGAGATCCTTCAGAATAATCTGGACAGGTTGGGTGAGTGGGCAAATCAATGGCAGATGCAGTATAATTTGGACAAGTGTGAGGTTATTCACTTTGGAAGCAAAAACAAGAAGGTAGGTTACTACCTGAATGGCTGTAAATTGGGAGAGGAGAGTGTGCAGCGGGACCTGGGTTTCCTTGTGCACCAGTCGCTGAAGATAAGCATGCAGTTGCAGCAGACAGTAAAGAAGGCAAATGGTATGCTTGGTCTTCATTGCGAGGGCTTTTGAGTACAGGAGCAGGGATGTATTGTAGCAATTATACTGGGCTGTGGTGAGGCCAAACTTGGAGTTTTTGTGCAATTTTGGTTTCCTTTTCTGAGGAAGGATGTTCTTGCTCTCGAGGAAGTGCAGTGAAGGTTTACCAGGCTGATTCCAGGATGGTAGGACTATCGTATGAGGAGAGATTGACTAGGTTACAATTGTTTTCGCTGGAGTTCAGACGAATGATGGGGGATCGCATAGAGGCGTATAAAACTCTAACAGGACAAGACAGGGTCGATTCAGAAAGGATGTTCTCAATGATGGGGTGTCCAGAACCAGAGGACACAGTCTGAGGATCCAGGGTTGACCATTTAGGACGGAGGTGAGGGGACATTTCTTCACCCAAGGAGTAGTGAGCTGTGAAATTCATTACCATAGGAAGTAGTTGATTGCAAAATACTGAATGTATTCAAGAGTTGACTAGATATAGCACTTGGGGCAAATGGGATCAAAGGTTATGGGGGGAGAGCAGGATTAGTCTATTGAGTTGGACGATCAGCCATGATGGTAATGAAGGCTCGGGGGCCAAGTGTCTTCCTCTGCTCCTATATTTTATGTTTCCATATTACTATGTTTAAGTAAGTGGGCAAAATATTGGCAAACTGAGTATAATATGAGAGAATGTAAAGTTTTCATTTTGGAAGGGAGGATGAAAGAACAATATTATTTAAATGGAGAAAAAGTGCATAAAGCTGCAACACAAAGGGAATTGGGGGTATTTGTGCACAAAACACAGATAGCTAACACACAACTGCAGCAGGTGATCAGGAAGGCTAATGGAATGTTGGCCCTTATTTCAAGGGGGTTGGAGCATAAGAGTAGGGAAGTCTTGCTGTACAAGGTATTAGTGAGACCACACCTGGAGTACCGTGAGCAGTTTTGGTCTACTTAATTAAGATATTACTTCATTGGAGGAAGTTCAGAGAAGGTTCACTCGGATGATTCCAGGTAGGGAGGAAATTAGAAGAATGAGAGGTGATCTCATTAAAATATGTAGGATTCTTAAGGGCCTTGCCATGGCAAATGCTGAGAGGATGTTTCTCCTCCTGACCAGAGATCATGGGGTGGGATTTCACGGCATCACTCGTCTCAAAATCAGAAAATCCCACCTGAGGTCAATGGACCTTTCCGTGTCCTGCCCCTCACCTACTCCAATTCCCATGGCGGGTGCGGTGATAAAATCCCAGCCATAGTCTCAGAATAAAGGGGTGCCAATTTATGACTGAGATGAGCAGAAATTTCTTCTCTCAGAGGGTTGTGAGTCTTTGGAACTCCTTGCCACACAGAACTGGGTGGGGGCAGAGTCCTTGTGTATATTTACGACTGACTTACTTAGAGTTTAAGCGAATCAAGGATTACAAGGGCAGGAAATTGTCAGATCAGTTATGATACTATTGAATGATAGAGGGGCCTAATAGCCTACTCCTGTTCCTATTTCTTATGGTCAGTCATATGGTCTCAATTTAAATAAAAATGGCCTCAATCTGGAATCTTCCAAGCACACGCAGTGATCAATTTGTTTTTCTTAATAAACTGCAAACGTTACCGAACTATTAACAATGCAAAGTTCTTAAAAAAACACTTTAAACAAAGAATTGTCTCTTTATTGCATGCACTGCCAAATCTGCTTGTTTAACTGCAACAGTTTGTTTACCCTCAAACAGTGATCAGAACAGTGAGGGCAAAGGGTCTGGATAATTATTACAGCTCTCCGTAACAAACAAAATACTTGGGTAATTGTTTAACTCAAGGTCAACAAGTAGAAATGTGAAGGAAAAGTCCCCACCCACATTCACCAGACATTCACACACACACACACACACACACACAGAACCAATAAATCAGGAAGCAGTTGCCAGGGTTGGGGGGGGTGCGTGAACAAGGAGATGTTACTGACAGCCAACTTTTAACAGCCCTGTTCACATTGAATCATTACACTGCCTGTGTTCTTCTGTAACTTTACGATCCCTACCCAGTGCTTATTGCTCTTGCTTGGATTTTACAGATCTCCATCCTCGCTTACCAGCAGAGTAATGCATCAAGGCAAAATGTGGCATTGAAATAAATGTTCCTTGGCAATTTGGATACAGTTCCAGGTCAAATCCGGTGCAGTATGCAAATATCACTGCAACCACAGCGTGGAAGAAAACTGAGATTTTTTTTGACATGACTGCAAGATGAAACACGCCTGTGTTGCCTTTAGTTCCAATAACTTAATAGTCACAAAATTCTTTGGGAAAAAAAACCTCCCCATTAAGTAAACACTGCATATTAAACTTCTAAATGTTAAACTCTTCAAAACTGATCTCAGACTATCTCAAGTGTAAATTAATACCAAAATACCAATATAATATCTTGCAGGAAACATAAATGCTTGTGTGCATGTGTTACAATTCCAATTTCTAAAGTGGTGTTAAGAATTTCTCAAACACTGGAAAGCTGTTTACACAGTCATAGAGTTGGGAACAGTATAAGCCGGCGCTATACACATAACCCAAGCGACTTTATACTAAAAACGGTTCAAAGAAAATTAGAACAGACACCAGCAATTGACAATATGGAAATATCACACACTTACTCCACAGCCACGTTGAAAAGGATTTCATACAGTTCTGTTTAACTGTACTTTCCACTGGGATCCAGCATCTCCCAGACGCAGCAGCCAGGTAGGACAGGATGGTAGGTAACAGGATGGTACAGAACGTCCTTAGCTCATACTTGCAAATCCAGTTTGTGCTTCTTTTCCAGTTCTGGCAGCTGCACTGCAGAAAAAAACGAGTACAGTAAGCTCGCCAGACTGGTTTTGTTATAATATTATAACAGGTAAAACTAGTCTCCTCCATATCATTTAACTATCAAATTAAATGTTTGCTTTGTGGTTCTCTCTGACTGAACCTTTGTGGCACCGTTTTGACAGAAAACAGATCACTTTTTTTAAACAGGAAAATAAAGATTTTTACTGCTTTTACTTTATTTCACAAGCAGTCTATTAATCCACGCTATTAAATGGTCAGTTCAGTTCAACTGCATTGAATCCTTACAGAAGGGAAGGAGGCCATTCGGCCCATTGAGTCTGCACCGACAACAATCGTAGCCTGACCTGTTCCCCATAACCCCAAGTATTTACCCCACCAATCCCCCTAACCTATACAGCTTGGGACACTAAGGGGCACTTTAGCTTGGCTAATCAACCCTAACCTACTCATCTTTGGACAGTGGGTGGAACCGGAGCACCCGGAGGAAACCCACACAGACACGGGGAAAATGTGCAAACTCCACACAGACAGTGACCTGAACCGGGAATCGAACCCAGGTCCCTGGCACTTGAGGCAGTTGTGCCACCATACTGCCACATGTACCCACTTATTCTATAAACTTTTTCAGATATATTCAAAGGTTTTGATGTCACATTAATTTAGCTGCAGATACACTTTTATAAAAAGATCTTTGCTTACTGCTTACTTAAGTTCATTGGACTGCGCATTTGCGAAACATTCAGATAAACCCACAGCTTGACTGATAATTGCATTCTCTGAGGTATGCAAAATCTAACAGGTTTAGGCATGATTGGAAATGGATCCAAAAGGAGTGGAACTTTTAAAATGAAACAGCGTGAAGAATGCTATTAATGCTGCATGATCACTTACCACAGTTAAATGAAAATAGGGTTGCTCGAAAAGCTTCTATTCAGTCAAATGTCACAAATCAAGAATGTAAAATTTGACTGGTTTAGGAGAACTGGAGACTGCTTTCACTCTCTCCATTCATCACTCTAGACAACACAAACTGAAAAGATATGACTGTCGTAGGAACATAGAAACTAGAAGCAGGAGTAGGCCATTTAGCCCTTCGAGCCTGCTCTACCATTCATCATGGCTGATCATCGAATTCAATATCTTGATTCCACCCTTCCTCCCATATCTCTTGATCTCTTTAGCTCGGAGAACCATATCTAATTTCTTCTTGAAATCAGACAGCATATTGGCCTCAACTATATTCGGTGGTAATGAATTCCACACATTCACCACCCTCTGGGTGAAGAAATTCCCCCTCACATCAGTTCTAAAAGGTTTACCCCTTATCCTCAAACTATGACCCCTAGTTCTGGACTCCCCCACCATTGGGAACATTCTTTTTGAATCTACCCTGTCTAACCCTGTTTGAATTTTATAAGTTTCGACGAGATCCCCTCTCTTCTTAACTCCAATTAATATAATCCTAATTGACTTAGTCTCTCCTCGAATGACAGACCTGCCATCCCAGGAGTCAGCCTGGTAAACCTTCGCTGTACTCCCTCTATAGCAAGGACATCCTTCCTCAAATAAGGACACCAAAGCTGCACACAATACTTCAGATGTGGCCTCATACAATTGAAGCAAAACATCTCTGCCAATATACTCAATTTCTCTCGCTATGAAGGCCAACAAACCATTTGCCTTCTTTACTACCTGACTACCTGTCCTTAACCACTGATATGCTGCAGGCGAGGAGGGCAGGAGAAAAAGGTGGTGGAACGTAGGGTTAGCTACCTCATAGCACCTGAATACATCTGCATCACATTTCAATAGGAATTTTTACTATCTAAACTGATGTGAATTAACAATGGCACTGTAAATTTGTTTTTTTGCAGTAGTATTATTTCATTTAAAAAAGAATTAATCTTAAAATAAGAAATCAGTTTGAGAATGATTTAAACTGAATATAAAATTAATAGCGGAATATATTGCATTGACGAAAAATGTTTTGCATTCTATCCTTGGTTTGTGTTGAGCTATCCCCCTCTCAGACAGTTGATGTTGTAATTGTTTATTTATTAGTGTCATAAGCAAGCTTACATTAACACTGCAATGAAGTTACTGTGAAAATCCTCTAGTCAACACGCTCTGGCACCTGTTTGGGTGCACTGAGGGAGAATTTAGCATGGCCAATGCACCTAACCAGCATGCCTTTTGGACTGTGGGAGGAAACCCACGCAGGCATGAAGTGAACGTGCAGACTTCGCACAGACAGTGACCCAAGCTGGGAATGGAACCTGGGTCCCTGGCGCTGTACAGCAGCAGTGCTAACCATCGTGTCACTGTAAGTTGGTAGTATAATTGATCTTGGCATTCCTGATTGTGTAGGTGTGTGCGTCTATGTGTGTGTGTGCATGCGTGTGTTTGTGGGGTGCTGGTGGTGGAGAGGGGATGGGTGAAGTGGTTGCGAGGAGTGAGAGGTACAAAACTTTCTCCGGAGTCTTGTTCCAGGGATGGCCTTGTGTGTGGGTAATCCATTCACTCTGAAACTCAGCTATGTATTCTCCACACATTATAAATATGTAAAATAGCAGTTAATATCCACACCAGCCTTGCAGCGTGTAGCATGGAGTACAATATGTGTGCGTTGACAGATATGCTGTCTGCCTCGGCCTTATAAAGAATAACAAAGAATAAAGAATTGTACAGCATAGGAGCAGGCCCTTTGGCCCTCCAAACCTCTGTTGATCATGATGCACTAACTAAAAAAAGCCATCTGCCTTTACTTGGTCCGTATCCCTCTATTTCCACCCTACTCCTCCCTATCCATCCAGATGCCTCTTAAATGTTGCTAATGTGCCTGCTTCCCTCGCATCCTCTGGCAGTGCGTTCGAGGCATCCACCACTATCTGTGTGATAAACTTCCCCCACACATCTCCATAAACTTTCCTCCTCTCACCTTGAACCTGTGCCCCTTGTAATTGACACTTCCACCCGAGGAAAAAGCCTCTGACTATCCACCCTGTCTATGCCTCTCATCATTTTGTAGACCTCTATCAGGTCTCCCCTCAGCTTCTGTCTTTCCAGTGAAAACAATCCTGTTTTATTAAATCTCTCTTCATAGCCAATACCTTTGAGACCAGGCAACATCCTGGTGAACCTTCTTTGGACTCTCTCCAAAGCTTCCAGTTCCTTCTGATACTGTGGTGACCAGAACTGCATGCAATACTCCAAATGTGGCCTAACCAAGGTTTTATATAGCTGCAACATGATTTCCCAACTCCAGTACTCAGTGCCCCAGCTGATGAAGGCAAACATGTCATGTGCTTTCTTAATCATCTTGGCCATCTGTGTTGCCAGTTTTAGGGAACTGTGGACTTGCATGCTCAGATCCCTTGTATGTTAATGTTCCTGAGGGTTCTGCTATTTACAGTACAATTCATATCTAAATTTGATCCTCCAAAATGCATCACCTCGCCTTTGTCCGCATTAAACTCCATCTGCCATTTCTGTGCCCAAATCTCCAATCTACCTATATCCCGTTGAATCCTCTGACAATCCTTGGTAGTGTCAACAACTCTGCCAAACTTTGTGTCATTTGCAAACTTACTAATCATACCACTCACATTTTCATCCAGATCATTTATATATACCACAAACAACAGAGGTCCCAGCACTGATCCCTGTGGAATACCACTTGCTACAGATCTCCACTCTGAAAAACACCCTTTCATTGCTACTCTCAGTCTTCTACAACCAAGCCAGAGCTGTATCTCCCTAACCAGCCCACCATGAATCACATGTGATTTTAGTTTTTGTACCAGTCTGCCATGTGGGCCCTTGTGAAATGCCTTACTAAAATCCATATAAACTGTATTCACAGCCCTTCCCTCATCAATTTGCTATGTCACCTCTTCAAAAAACTCAACTAAGTTGGTGAAACATGATCTTCCCTGTACAACACCATGCTGCCTGTCACTAACTAGTCCATGTTCCTCCAAATGTACATATACCTTCTCCCTTAGTATCTTCTCCAAAAGATTCCCCACCACTGATGCCAGGTTCACCAGCCTATAATTTCCTGGATTATCCCTGCTTCCTTTCTTAAACAAGGGAACAACATTGACTGTACTCCAGTCCTTTGGAATCTCGCCTATGGTCAAAGAAGATATGAAGATATCTGTTAAGACCCCAGTTATTTCTCCCCTTGTCTCCCACAGTAATCTGGGATAGGTCCCATCTGGTCCCAAGGACTTGTCTACCTTAATGCAATTCAGCATACTCAATGCTTTCTCCTTTGATATATTGACGTTCTCAAAAGCGTTCACATACCGATCTCTGACCTCAACATCTGGCATGTCCTTCTTAGTGAATAATGATATAAAGTACTCATTAATGATTTCAGCTACTTCCTATGGTTCCACGCATAACTTCCCTCCAGTGTCCTTGAGTGAACCTACTCTTTCTTTTGCTACCATCTTGATCCCAATATATGCATAAAAAGCCTTGGGATTCTGCTTTATCCGGTTTGCTAAAGACACTTCATGGTCCCTTTTAGTCCTCCAAATTCCATGTTTAAGTTTCTTCCAACTTTCACTGTACTCCTCAAGAGCTTTGTCAGTTTTTAGACCTACCATACGTTTCCTTTTTCCTTTTGACTGAGCTTAATTTCCCTTGTCATCCATGATTCCCGAATCCTGCCATTTCTATCCTTCATTTTTGTGGGGACATGCCTGTCCTGCACTTCAATCAACTGGCCTTTAAAAGCCTCCCAAATCCCAGACATGCTCTCAAATAGCCTTTCCCCATCCACATGCCACAGTTCCTGTATAATTTGGTTGTAATTAGCCCTCACCCAATTAAGCACCTTTAACCGAGGACCACTCTTGTCTTTATCCAAGGTTACCTGAAATGTTAAGGAATTATGATCACTAAGCCCAAAATACTCCCCTACTGGAACATCGATCACCTGGCCTGGCTCCTTCCCCAGTACAAAGTCTATATTCAACCTCCCTCCACTTGTTCCTATTCAAAAGCACAAGAATAGGGTGGTATGGTGACACCAGTGGCGGATTAACCATTAGGCTGAGTAGGCTTAAGTCTAGGGACCTGGAAGGGAGGGGGGCCCGAGAGCAAAACAAAATTGGTTTAATCTTTTAAGAGTGAATAAATTTTCATAACTATACCCTGTGGATGAATTAATATAACAAATTCCTATAAATAGAGAAGCTTCACCCCCGGACTTGTACTACATGTAAATAAATACAACATAAATGCATTGTCATGCTATAACATGTATACATACTTATTTTAGTGCATACTTAAATCTGGCACCCATGCACATTGAATCAGACATGCTTCAATCTGTTGATTTACATGATGGTAACGACACTTTTGTAAACCAAAAAACATGGAAGCTTTTTAAAGTACAAATGTAAAGAAAATGAAAAATAAATGCATAAAAGAGCTGTAATTGATTCGTATAACTTCATGATATTATACATGTAGTACATTATACATAGTACAACGATATAAGTTATCTAATGTTACTTAACGTCACTTTATTCTATTCAACAAAGGCTGGGGGAGGAGGCAGAGGCAAGGTCAGGGGGCCTTACTAAAGTTCAGCCTAGGGGACCGAGTCGTAGTTAATCCACTGCTGGGTGGCACTTTGGTTAACACTGCTGCCTCACAGCTCCAGGGACCTGTGTTCGATACCCGGCTTGGGTCACTGTCTGTGCGGAGTTTGCATGTTCTCTCCGTGTCTGCATGACTTTCCTCTGGATGCTCAAATTTCCTCCCACAGTCCAAAGATATGTGGTTTGGATTGATTAGCCATGCTAAATTGCCCCTTAGTATCTCGGGATTAGTGGCTAAATGTGTGGGGTTACGGGGATAGGGCCTGGGTGAGATTGTTGTCAGTGCAGACTCAATGAGCCGAATGGTCTCCTTCTGCTCTGTAGAGATTCTATGATAATGACAAGTCTGAGTGAATGCAAATGAATGAAATTTCACTTTACAGCCTTTAGGTGTCTACTATGATTCAATGGCAGCACTCTTGCCTCTTGGTCACAAAGGTTTTGGGTTCAGATCCCATCTTAAGGCAATACTGAGGGACTGTAACTCTTGTGGTAGGTGCATCTTCCAGATAAGACATTAAATAAGGACGTATCTCCTTTCACAGATGGCTGTAATATCCATTATATGAATAATGATTCCATTATTTGAAGAATTCAGTGCAGATTCTACCCAGTATATTAATATTAATCATCAGCTAAAATCCCAGGTTGTTTCCTGACACTGGGGCTTGTGGCACCTTGCTGTTTACTGACCGCTGTGTTCATTGTCTGGCTGCATTTTACAATGCAACTATTTGACAAATTGAAGACTATTTGCATACAGTTTAAGGCTGTCACCATCCTGTGGTCACTGTTGTGCAGAAATGTAGCTGAATCTACCACCTGAATACAATGGGCACAAGAACAGGTCAGAGGGTGAATATTCTCTGATTCACCAACTGACTTCTCGAAGCCTTCCTATCATTTACAAGGCACAAGTCAGGAGTGGATGAAAAACTCTGCACTCCAGAGCACAGCTCCAACAACTCTTAAGAAACTTGGCACGATCAGGACAAACAGATTGTGCAGTACCCAATCCACCACATTGAACTACCACTCCCTCCCCCCCAGTTGCACAATGGTAGCAGTGTGTACCATCTATAAGCTGCAATTCACAAAGGCTTTATCAACAACACCTTCCAAACCCTAATCCTTCCACCACATAGGTAGCATTGCCAAAGTGGAAATGGTTGAGAGCTTCAATTTTCTAGATGTTCAGATCATTAACAACCTGTCCTGCTCTCTCCACACCAATGCTATAGTTAGGAAAGCCCACCAATGCTTCTATTTTCTCAGGAGACTAAGGAAATTTGGCATGTCCACGACAACTCTCAACAATTTTTACAGATGCACCATAGAAAGTGGTCTGTCACAACTTGGTATGGCTCCTGCTCTGTCCAAGACCACAAGAAATTAAAATCACAGGTTGTTAAGGGTGAAGGGGGAAAAGTTTAAAAGGAATATTAGGGGGGGGCTTCTTCACACAGAATGTGGGAGTGTGGAATGAGCTGCCGGATGAAGCGGTAAATGCGGGCTCACTTTTAACATTTAAGAAAAACTTGGACAGGTACTTGGATGAGAGGGGTGTGGAGAGATATGGTCCAGGTGCAGGTCAATGGGACTAGGCAGAAAAATGGTTCTGCACAGCCAAGAAGGGTCAAAAGGCCTGTTTCTGTGCTGTAGTATTCTGTGGTTCTAAACTACAAAGGGTCATAAACGAAGCCCAGTCCATCACATAAACCAGCCTCCCATTTACTAACTCTGTCTATACTTCCTGCTGCTTTGGAAAAGCAGCCAGCATGATCAAGGACCCATGCACCCCATTCTCTCTTCCACCTTCTTCCTTTGGGAAAAAGATACAAAAGTCTGAGGTCATGTACCAACCGACTCAAGAACAGCTTCTTCCCCGCTGGATGGACTTTTGAATGGACTTGCCTTGCATTAAGTTTTCTACACCCTAACTATGACTGTAACATTACATTCTGCACTCTCTCCTTTCCTTCTCTATGTATGGTACACTAATACATGTGACAATAATAAATCAAATTAAATCAAACTAAGAAAAATGCTTGAGGCTTTTGGAGCTCAGTCATGTCAGTCATAAAATCATAGAATCCCTACACTTGGGAAGGATGCCATTTGGCCCATCAGGTCTTCACTGATCTCCAACAGAGCATCTTACCCAGGCCATATTGCCGTAACCCTATACTAATCTCCCTAACCTCCATATCTTGGGGCACTAAGGGGCAATTTTAGCATGGCCAATCCACCTAACCTAAATTGTACATCACTGAAAGAGCTCCTCAGGATAGTGTCCTTAGTCCAACAATCTTCAGCTGCTTCATCAATGACCTTCCATCCATCATAAGTTTAAAAGTGCACTGATGATTGCAGATTGTTCAGCACTATTTGCACCTCCTTACAGACAGAAGCAGTCTATGTCCAAATGCAGCAAAGACTTGGACAATATTCAGTCTTGGGCTGACAAGTGGCAAGTAACATTCATGCCATACATGCGCCAGGCAGTGATAATTTCCAACAAGAAATTTGACATGTCCACTACAACCCTCACTAACTTCTACAGATGCACCATAGAAAGCATTCTTTCTGGTGTGTCACAACTTGGTATGGCTCCTGCTCTGTCCAGGACAACAAGAAACTACAAAGGGTCATGAAAGAAGCCCAGTCCATCACATAAACCAGCCTCCCATCCACTGACTCTGTCTATACTTCCTGCTGCTTTGGAAAAGCAGCCAGCATGATCAAGGACCCCACCCATCCTCTCTTCCACCTTCTTCCTTCGGGAAAAGATACAAAAGTCTGAGGTCATGTACCAACCGACTCAAGAACAGCTTCTTGTTCTCTCCTTCACACTCAATGGCATTGGCATTGCTGAATAACCCATTATCGGCACCTGGGGGGATACTATTGGCCAGAAAATGAACTGTACCAGCCATAGAAATATGGCTACAAGAGTAGGTCAGAATCTGGGAATTCTGTGGAAAGTAACTCACCTCCTGACTCACCAAAGTCTTACTTGTCACTTATAAGGCATAAGCCAGGATACGAATGGAACATTCTCCACTTGCCTGGATGAGTGCAACGCCAACACTCAGGATACTCAAAGCCATCCAGGACAAAGTAACCTGATTGATTGGCATCCCATTCACTACCTTAAACATTCAATTTCTTCAACATTGACACACAGGGGCAGCAGTGTGTACCACCTACAAGATGCAATGCAGAAACATACGAAGGCTCCTTCAACAGCACCTTCCAAACCCACGACCTCTACTACATAGAAGGACAGGGCAGCAGATGCATGGAAACACCACCACCTGAAAGTTCCTCTCCCAGACACTACCCTGACTTGGAATTTTATTAACTTTCCATCACTCTTATTGGGTCAAAGTCCTGGAACTCTCTCCCTGATGGTGTACTTACATCAAACAGAATGCAGCAGATCAAGAGGCAGTTCACCATTACATTCTCATGGGAAATTAGAGATAGGTAATAAATGCTGGCCTATTCATTGACAACCACATCTTGCTGAAGAATTTTAAAAAAACCCTCTGCCACCTGGAAGGGCCAAAGTAGCACCACCACTTGCAAGTCCTCAAGTTGTACATCCTTCTGACCTGGAAATATTTAGAAATTCCTTTACTGTTGCTAGGTTAAGTTCTTGAACCTCCCTGTCAGCATTGAGGGAGTATCCTAACCACATGGACAACACCGGTTCAAGAAGATGGTTCACCACACCCTCAGCAACGACACTCATAACTCATGAATCAATAAATATAAAAAGCAGGCCAATCTTTGAATGGCACTGGGCTTTTTATCTTAAAAACCTCTAGCCAGGAATTTAAAAAGATGATTTTGTGAAATTTATACTTCTATTAGCATTGCAACCTAATGTGTATTTTTTACATTTGTATACAATTTCAGATTAATGTTCTGTGACTGACGACAGTCACAGCCCTTGCCTCAAGTCTAAGCTCCTCCCATGGCTGTGTCACAGGCTGAACCAAACCCTTCACAACCTTGGCATCCTATTCAACCGTGAACCATGCTTCTAACCCCATATCCTCCCCATCACCTAGAAGGCAATCGCCTCTCTACCTTTCGTTTGACTACATCTTCAGCACAAGTATATATCTGTCCCATCAATGGCACAGCTTGAATTATCCAGCCTCTTGTTGTAGAAAGCAATCTCCACTCCACCTTTCATCTGACCGCATCCTGGATATAGCATCTCTGTAACATTGCCTGGCTCTGGCTCTTCCTCAGCCCAATTACCACAGGACGTCTTACCCTTGACCTTGTCACCTTCTGAGGCCTCCACCCTCTGTAACCGTAGCTCCTCCATAGCTCCACCAGGGAGGTGATGGCCTAGTGGTATTATCACTGGATTATTAATCCAGAAGCTCTGCTAATGCTCTGGGGACCAGGGTTCGAATCCCACCATGGCAGTTGGTGGAAGATTTGAATTTGATTTTAAAAAAACCTGAATTAAGAAACCTCTGATGTCATAAAACCGTCATTGATTGTCAAAAAACCTATCTGGTTCACTGATGTCTTTCTGGGAAGGAAATCTGCTGTTCTGACCCAGCCTGGCCTACATGTGACTCCAGAGCCACAGCAAAATGGTTGACTCTCAACTACCTTTGGGCAATTAGGGATGGGCAATAAATGCTGGCTCAGCCAGATACCCAGGTCCTATGAATGAATAAAAAAAAGTTATCCTACACCGCATCAGCAATGAACACTGATACCCAAAAGCTCTATTTTAAAACTCCTGCCCTAACTTCTAAATTCCTCCATGTTCCTGCTGTTGCCCAACATTGGAACCTTCTCTCGTGTTACAGTTACCCACCCCCGTCACCTTAAACACCTTCTGTTCTTTTCAATATGACCTCTTGTGTTTCCTGTCGTTTCACCTCACCCACTGGCATTGTGACAAGAGATTGGATAATATCTCGGCTCAAGTTGTGCAATCGATAGGGCGGAGATGCACTTGTGCCAAGTTGAGGATGTAGCCAAAGGAAAGCTAGAGTGGAGATTGCCGTCGGGTGAGACCCTTTGCAGTGTAACACTGCGTCCCGCAATTAGTGCGCACTGTTCAGAAATAAATGAGGAATGACCCTGAGAATAATCAAAGATACAGACAGAAAAGATTCCAAAGTACTGGAAGATTTTAAAATGTGTCAAGGCTGCCCTAAACACTCTTAAGTTATCAGCATGGAACTGGCACATTGCAAGATGTTGACCCGTGATTTTTCCACAATTCTATGAATGCAGGCTGTTGGTAGTCCAGATCCCTAACCGGTCTGGGTGTGGCTATGCTTTGATTACATTTTCTCACTCAATACTATGGTGATCAGAATTAAAGAAAACCAGATTAGTTTTCAGCTAAAGATTAATACAATGAATTGCTGGGCTCTGAAAGGAACAATTTGAGCACTTTTTCATAACCAGAGGATTTCCCCAAAGCGCTTCACTAACAAAGCACCTTAGAAGTGTAATTACTGTTGTGATGTTTGAAAATAATTTTATGGTTTAATATGAAACTGTAGCACCACATAGCTAATCAGTAACCAACTTTTTGAGGATATTACAATGTGTTGGCGTACAGTTAAGTCCCAAAGTAACTGCAATAGTTACATTTGAAATGGGATTTTATTTACGTTAAGCAACGAACTTGGTATCAAAATTATCCTGTGCAAAAATGCAAGCTTAAGGCAGCAAGGTGGCACAATGGTTAGAACTGCTGCCTCTTATTGCTAGGGACCTGGGTTGATTCCCGGCTTGGGCACTGCCTGGGTGGAGTCTGCATGTTCTCCCTTTGTCTGCGTGGGTTTCCTCCAGGTGCTCCAGTTTCCTCCCACAGTCCAAAAGATGTGCTGGCTAGGTGCTTTGACCATGCTAAATCCTCCCTCACTGTACCCGAGCAGACGCCAGAATGTGGCGACTTGGGGATTTTCACATTAACTTAATTGCAGTATTAATGCAAACCTATTTGTGGCACTAATAAACTTAATATAACAAGTTCGTATCAGCTTTCTTGCTCATTCTCTTAAAGCTGGGCCTGAGCACATTCAGTTGTGCCAGTCCTAGTGCTAATGCTTCTTCAGGGAATGTTGCAAGTCATTGGCCGCAGAACGAGAAAGTATCAACAAATTGATTTTCACAGTAACTTCATTGCAGTGTTAATGTAAGCCAGTTTGTGACTAACAAATAAACTTGAATTTCACTTTAAATTGAATGGACTGGTGAATTAAAAATGGGCGGGATGTTCTGGCCTCATTCGTCCCGGAACTAAGGAATACCATCCAAGGTCAGCGGACCTTCCTATTATCCGTCCCTCGCCTGTTCAGATTCCCATGGTGGGCGGAGCGGTTAAATTCTGACCAATATGTTTTCAATTATTCAACGACTTAGAGAGAAATAAACACCAGGAATTCAGGACGCAGTCTCATCTCTGAACTCTCTTACTTGTATGTGACCACAGCAGCTTTTGGAACGTGGACACAAGCCATCAACACTGCTGTGTTAGCCAAGAAAATGTCTGCGAATTAATATTGTTTGCTTACATTACACATACGCATTCATTTGCCATTTATTTTTGACATATTTCTCAAAGGGATAAACTTCTAAAGCAGCCAAATCAGTTATAATTTTAAAAATATGGAACACAAATTTAAAATGATTTAATATCTTTGAAAAATATGTGGAGGTTTTTATGAGGCAATTAGCTTTCATATGGCTTTGACACCACAATGTGAGGCCGTCAGGAAAACTCAGTAACTGGGGACGTGCAGTTTTAATCAGATCAAATGGAGTTGAATTACAATGTGGGTCTGTGCACTGATATTCAAACTGAATGCATCCCTATACAATAAGTATCCAAAGATGTGCGGGTTAGGTTGATTGGCCACATTCAGTTGCCTCAGAAGATGGCACGGTGGCACAGTGATTATCACTGCTGCCTGACAGTGCCAGGGACCTGGGTTCAGTTCTGGCCTCAGGTCACTGACTCTGTGGAGTTTGCATATTCTCCCTGTGCCTGCGCTAGTTTCCTCCAGGTGCTCTGGTTTCTTCCCAGGGTCCAAAGATGTGTGGATTAGGTGGATTGGCTGTGCTAAATTGCCCCTTAATGTCAGGGGGACAAGTAGATTAAATACGGGACTTGCAAGGATAGGGCCTGAGTGGGATTATCATTGGTGCAGGCTCAATGGGCCAAATGGTCTTCATCTGCACTGTGGGGATTCTATGATTAACTTGCAGACTCCAATTTGGAAATAAGCATTTAGAAATAAATGTAGTCGTTGTCATTCTTAAAACCAAAACATGAATACAAGAGAATTGAGCGTAATGTGCAAAAAAAGAGAGTATGCAAAAATGGGTCTTTTTCTGATTGGCAGGATGTAACAAGTGAAGTCTTATGGGGGTCTGCGCTGAAGCCTCAGTTTTTTACATTTATATCAATGTCTTAGATGAGGGGAGCAAAAGCTTGATAGCCTTGATGACACAAGCTAGGTAGAAAAGTATATTGCAAAGAGGACATAAGGCAGTATCAGACAGTTATAGATAGGTTGAGCGAGTGAGTAAAAATCTGGCAGATGGAGTGTAATGTGGGAAAATGTGAAGTTGTTCACATTGACAGGAAGAATAAAAAAGCAGAATATTACTTAAATGGAGAATGGCTTCCAAATTCTGGGGTGCAGCAGGATCTAAGTGTTCCAGTGCATGAATAACAAAATGTCAGTATTGTATACAAATACTGCCAGTAATTAAGAATGCTAATGAAATGTTACTCTTTATTATGAGAGGAATTGAACATAAAAGTAAGGATGTTATGCTTCAGTTATACAGGGCATTGGTGAGACCATATCTCGAACACTATGTGCAGCTTTGGTCTCTTTGTTTAAGGAAGGATGTAAATGCATTGGAGGCAATTCAAAGGTGGTTTACTAGATTGAGACCTGGAATAAACAGCTTGTCTTATGAGGGAAGGTTAGACAGACTGGGCTTGTTTCCACTGGGCTTTAGAAGAGTGAGAAGTGACTTGGTTGAATTAAATAAGATCCTGAATGGTCTGAACAAGGTGGATATAGGATCGACCTTTCCTCTTGAGGGTCAATCCAGAACTAGGGGGCAGTGTTTTAAAATTAGAGGCCACCCTTTTACCACAGAGGTTCAGGAGAATTTATTTCTCTCAAAGACTTGTGCGATTTTGGAACTCTCTGCCTTCACCAATGCCTTTACTTTCTCAGAAGACCAAGGAAATTTATAGACATATTTATATATGTTACAAACAGCAAAGGTCCCAGCATTGATCCCTGAGGAACACCACTTATCACAGCCCTCCATTCATAAATGCCCCCTTCCACTGCTACCCTCTATCTTCTTTGACCGAGCCAGTTTTGTATCCACCCTGTCAGCTCACCTCTGATACCATGCAACTTCACCTTCTGCACCAGTCTGCCATGAGGGATCTTACTGAAGTCCATGTAGACAACATCCACTGCCCTACCCTCATCAATCATCTTTGTCACTTCCTTGAAAAACTTGATCAAGTTTGTGAGACATGACCTCCTTCACAAAACCATGTTGCCTCTTACTAATACGTCCACTTATTTCCTTTCTTATTTGTTATTTGTAATTTGGCATGTCACCTACGACTCTCACCAACTTTTACAAATGCACCATAGAAAGCATTCTTTCTGGTTGTATCACAGCTTGGTACGGCTCCTGCTCTGCCCAAGACCGCAAGGAACTACAAAAGGTCGTGAATAAAGCCCAATCCATCATGCAAACCAGCCTCCCATCCATTGACTCTGTCTACACTTCCCACTGCCTCGGCAAAGCAGCTGGCATAATTAAGGATCCCACGCACTCCAGACATTCTCTCTTCCACTTTCTTCCATTGGGAAAAGGAAACGAAAGTCGGAGGTCACGTACCAACCGACTCAAGAACAGCTTCTTTCCTGCTGCTGTCACACTTTTGAATGGATCTACCTTGCATTAAGTTTATCTTTCTCTACACCCTATCTATGACTACATCCTGCACTCTCTCCTTTCCTTCTCAATGAATGGTATGCTTTGTCTGTATAGCGCGCAAGAAACAATACTTTTCACTGTATACTAATACATGTGACAATAATAGGAGATTTGTTTGGTGTATCTCCATAACCACACCATTTTTCTCTTTGGGAAATAATAGGAAAATAGCAGAAGGATTCTCGAGCTGATTATTAGCCTGTTGAACCATGTTATGAATGCTCCTTCTGTGGCCAACAGATCCACAGGCGTTTGTATGTTTACTAGCTTTCCAGTAAAGCACCACCATGAGGCAACCGCTGATTTATCATTTATTATTCTGACAAAGTCAGGGCAGGATTGTTTGTTTAAGTATAACATTTTGAGGATTTGACCTATTTTAAACAGTGAAAATCACTGAATCCCTACAATGCAGAAGGAGGCCACTTGGCCCATTGAGACTGCACCACTTCTCTGACAGAGTGTTCTACCCAGGTTCACTCACCGCCCTATCCCCTTAACCCTGTACATTCACTGTGGCTAATCCATCTAACGTATGTATCGTTGGACGCTAACCTTGGGAATCAAATAAAATATTTTGCCTAAGAATGGTTTCAAAAATATTCTTAGAAAAAAACTAATCTAAAAGATGCAGCTCTGATATCATGGAGCAAACACCTTTACTGAAATTAATGTTGTATGACATCACTGGGGGTTAATAGATGACCTTTAAAACAAGTTCTGCTTTCTAAGTGTATTCAGACCTACGTGTGAAATTTCACTTGTGTAATAGACCAATAAAGTTTAAAATAAATTGCTTGTAATGAGATTTCAACATAGTAAAACTGGTTGTACAAGCTTTGACGAACATCTTACCTGTGGAACTGTGTATTGTGTCCTGTGGGAACAATATATTTATTATACACATTGAACGAGTGCAAAAATAATCCCAACATTAAAAGCAGGATACTACGGTTGCTGGAAATCTGAAATAAAAACAAAACATTATTGGAAATATTCAAAAGGTCAGGCAGCATCTGTGGAGAGGAGCATGTTGAGATGACCTTTTAAGGTAACATTACAGGTTGAGGTGACCTTTCATCAGATCTGATATAATGTCATCATGACCAGCCATGTCATCAGATGGATCCTGCTGTTTAGAATCTTAACATATAGAAATGTACAGTTTGGAAATGTTTCTTTACAACTCTTAGATTTGAAAGAAAACAAATTTGCGGGAAATTCTCACCTCATTTATAACAGACAGTTATCATGCATTATTAAGGTTGTGTAAGGTTGTGTGGTTCTCCGCATATTGGAGGAAATTTTGACTTCTTGCCCTGTTGGCTGATGGGCGGGGTGAGCCAGTAAGATCGTGAGAGAGCTGAGAAATTGGGTCCGCGCCTGATTTCTCACCTCTCACAATCTTACCAGTTTTGGGTATTCAGACAGGTCAGCCTCCAGCCCTTTTTGGGAGCAAGGTTGATTGCAATATTAAAACGCTGTGTTAAATAGCATTTAAATATTACAAAGAAGTCCAGGACGCTATCATCCAGCCCATTTTGCTCTGCGGCCTCGCCACTCTCTCTAGCTAGGATCAAGTATGGCCCCATCTATGGGGACCAGACGTGATGGCCTCGCTGGTAGGATTGGAGGCCACTGGGGCCTCCCGGTAGTTTAGGGAAGGGAGGGATGCCCCTTGGGCAGTGCCAGCCTGGCAGTGACCACCAGACACTGTGGCACTGCCAGCTGGGCACCCTGGCACCGCAAACTAAGCACCATGGCACTGCCCACCTTGCACCCTGGTACAGCCAGCTGAATATTCTGGCACTATCAGTCTGACACCCTGGCAGGGGACTGAGGTGTTGGGGCCAGTAGTGAAGGATGGAGTCTGAAGGGGCAGGATATGAGGGAGCAGGACCTGACAAGGCAGCTGTTCAGTGAGAGAGGACCACTTTGCACCGTGCAATAGTGATCAGTCAGACAGTGAAGAGGTTTTGGCTGCAATTGGTCTAGGCGAGGGGTGGCGGGGGGATTGCGCCTGGGTGGAGTGGGCAGTGATCAGCTGCAGAGCCCTGTGGTAGTAGTGTGGTGGTGATCAGCCACAATGACCAGCTATAGCTGTGGGAGCGAATGACAGTTCTCTGTGCTCAGAGAGTAAAGAAAATGGCACATGCGCAATCGTGCCCTCTGCTGCTATGAGACAGCTTTTGAATGAGCTAGGATCTGCCCACTCTCCCTGCTGGCAAGAAACTGGTTTGGCCTCAGCCTTCTGGCAGAGTCAGGTAAGGTTCAGTTTTTATCGCCTAGAATAATGGAGTGAATTTTTCCTGTTTTCACACTTGTTCAAACACTTAGACTGTTTTTGGTAAGATTGCCCCTTTAGGTAGTTTCAGATAGCTGTCAAAAATACGGCACAATCTGAATTCCTACAATTCAATTTTTCCACAAGATATGCAGGTCAGTAAATGCTAACACTAGTATGTGCTTTTATTAAGTTCAACCACCCATTTGAATCAGATTGAAACCCAGCTTAATCTGGATGTTTAGACATTTATATAATCATAATAATTGAAGATTAATAGGAGACAAGTACATCCTTACACAATTCCTGGGAAACTTTTCACAAGGAGAAAAAGTAGGAGTCTGTTTGACCCAATGATAAGTCTGCGGTGATGAATGTTGCTCTATTCAGTACAGTAAATCCCTGATTTAAGTGACCCCTTTTTACATTGGTTGTGTTTTTAAGGGCTTTGTTTTTATGCCTGGGTTCCAATTAAAATGTTGTATTCCCTGTTTTAAAATGCCTAAACAGTGTGATGGCACCAAATGTTGGCTATTAAATAGATGATTATCAATCTATTGTGGCCACTTGTAGAAGGAACATTGCACCCATTTCTAGTCCACTTTCTGGGAAACCTTTTAGGAGGAGCAAAAGTAGCTAAAAAATGGTGAAATTGGACAATGAAGATTAATAGTCCATCCTTTGCAGCAGTATCATAGAAACCCTACATTGCAGAAAGAGGCCATTTGGCCCATCAAGCCCACACTGACTACAATTCCTGTAACCCCATGTTAATCCCCCTGACACCAAGGGGCAATTTAGCATTGCTAATCAAACTAACGCCTTTGAACTGTGGGTGGAAATCAGATCACCCAGAGGAAGCTCACGCAGACACGGGGAGGATGTGCAAACTCCATGCTGACAGTAACCCAAGGCCAGAATTGAACCCAAGTCCCTGGCGCTGTGAGGCAGCAGTGCTAACCACTGTGCTACCGTAGTAATGATGGTGAAGCCATCAGCATTCCCAATTATTACTCTACTGAAACTAACAGCAAGTTCTGGAATCTGCACACGTTCAGAATAACATGGAAATTACTGTCAGCAATTCTGTGATCCCCAGAGTGTGCATTAACCCCAGAGTGTATTCCATAAACAATTAGTGAATTGATGAAATCTTTCACTTTTGTGCTGTTAGCCTCACTGCAAAAATCTTTGAATAAATTACATCTTCTTAAATGAAGTGCAACTGGGTTTTACTGGCATACTACATTCAGAATTATTGCTAAGTATCATCACAAAGTTAATTATGTATTTGTAGAATGTCTAACTTCTCCATTCTGTGTTGTTTTACTTTAGAATGGATATTACTTCATTGCCTTGTTCACGGAAGAATGACGTTGGATTTGCAGTTTCAACTTGGGCTACTGTTGCCCTCCCTAAGATTATTACAATTACATTAGGAGTGGCTTTCCCATTGCGTTGCCATGCTAAATTTGCCCTTGGTGTCAGGGGGAATAGCATGGTAAATGCATGGGATTGTGAATACAGTCTCTGGGTGGGAATGTTATGGGTGCAACCTCGATGGATACCGAATTTGATGCAAGAAAGTGATATCACATTACAGAATTTGTTTGGTGCAGTGAGTGATCAAGAAACAGATTTTAAAATCTGTTTAAAATCAGGGGCGTCCCTGGTAATGTAAATGGACATGGTATGATAATAACGTTTTTTCTCTTTTCATTCACAGGTTTTAAGTCGGTCCACCTCATGTCCAACGAGGGGCATTCACGTGATGGGTCGTACTGGGGCTGCTCTTGGTTGTTCGAGATTGGCCTAGTGCTTCATGTCGTTAGTGTGTGCCTAAACTGGACCAGATACTGGGCAAGATGACAGCTCAGTGACTATCGCTGATTGCTGTGCAGACACATGGATTTGGGCCGGTGTCTGTGGGAGTTTGCGCATTCTCCCCGTGCTTGCGTGCGTTTTCTCCGGGTGCTCCGGTTTCCTCCCACACCCCAAAGATGTGCTGTTAGGCTGATTGGCAGGAATAAATTGTCCCTAAATCAGATTCCCTCAATCTGGATGGCCATAAAACATTAGACAGGGGTCGTGGGTGGAGTAGGGGGACTGGTGGTGTTGAGATGGCGACGTGGGCTCGTTGGGCCGAAGGGCCTGTTTCCCAGGCTGATTTTGTTCTTTGTTCTTTAAAATAGTTGAAGGTGACTTTACTTTACCTGTTATTGACTGGGAGGCCCTTCAGTGGGGATGACAACATGATGATCTTATGGATGCAATTCTTGCTGGTGGATTAACACAGCGGGTGCAATCTTACTGGCCATTCACACCACTCTCACCCAAATCTCTGTTCAGTGCAGTGGGACTAGGCAATCACACCGGCTTGAACTGCTGGGGACTTCTGCCCAACATCTCAATCAAGTGACTCGGGGAGATGCTGTATGAGTCCCGGCTTTCATTCCTGATCCGGCTCTTGTTTCAATTGAAATCCTTCTTCAGCTTGGAGACTCTGACCACACCATCACACCAATTGACCTTAATTTGGAGTTAAGGCAAGAAAGTGTTAAATTTTCAATACTTGACTGTGCGAACGGTGATTGGGGTTGTCTCCAGGATGTTTTGCAAGAAGAAAAATTGGACTCCAGTTCTTCGTGTGATGCAATGGCCAATATCCAGATGCAAAATTCATCAGTGAATTGTGAGGATCTCAGAGAAAGTCATCCAACGCAAAAATGTAGTCACAATTTAAAACCACCCTGGGAATCCAAGCCAGTCCAAGAAGCAAAGAGACAATGGTGGTTAGCTGAGTTGGCTTACGGAGTGCACAGGGCAGAAGAAAAACAGATT
Organism: Carcharhinus amblyrhynchos; assembly: GCF_965287045.1. NCBI lineage: Eukaryota > Metazoa > Chordata > Chondrichthyes > Carcharhiniformes > Carcharhinidae > Carcharhinus > Carcharhinus amblyrhynchos. The sequence continues at coordinate 15,183,102 of NC_137339.1, forward strand.
AATTATAATAGATCCACTAACAACTTCAAACCAGTTGTATGATAAGCAATACTGAATTTTAAATGTAGTTATTTATTTATTAGTGTCACAAGTAGGCTTTCATCAACATTGCAATGAAGTTGCTGTGAAAATCCCCCAGTCGCCACACTCCTGCGCCTGTTCAAGTATACTGAGGGAGGATTTAGCATGGCCAATGCATCAAATCAGCATGTCTTTCGGACTCTGGGAGGAAAACAGAGCATCAGAAGAAACCCACACAGACACTGGGAGAACGTGCAGACTCCACACATTGACCCAAGCCAGGAGTCAAACCCGGGTTCCTGGCACTGTGAGGCAGTAGTGCTAACCACTGTGCCACCATGCCACCCTATGCGCCACTGTGCTGCCCTCTGTGTCACTGTGTCACCCGATGCAGTTGCAGAATGTGGGGAGAATAAACCATTCTGGAATTATGTGAAGTCCAAACAGAAAGTTAAAAACCTTACTGCCCCACTATTTAACCCAGTAACTGGCAGAGTCACTGGTAATCTCCAACAATGTGCTCAGATGTGATTTTTATTGAACAATTTGCACTGTTGAAGACTTAGATCAAGTGCCCGGTTGCCTCTCAACAAACAACTAATCTACTGGAGGCCATAAACTTCACTCCAAATGGTCTTTAATAAATGTTATCCAGATGCAAGAATTTTACCTCTCCAGGACCAGATGAGATACTTTATGTTCTGAAAAGTATCAGCTCTGTCTGCCCTTTAAACACACTGTTTGGAAGATGAAGGAATACCTGAAGAATGGAAAAACCAGTCTTGTTGTACGTATTTTTTAAAAAGGGAGCAGAAAGGAAGCTGCGAATCATCGGCCGGTCAGTTTGATTTGCCACATTGGAAAATTAATGGAATCTTGTGTTGCCAAGACCATCTGCGTTTATTGGAAGGAGTGTGGTCTTACTGGGAACAGCCAGTTTGGCTGAGGGTTTGTGTACTTGAATCTTTCAAACATGTGACTGCTGTAGTTGACAGAGGCCAATGATTCTGATGCCTTTAATCCAGTGCCACGTATGCGGTCATTGATCAGGTTATCTACACTGGGGATCAAAGGCAAACTTTACCAGTGGATAAAATAATTTCTGTTGGACTGTATGGAAGTGGTCACTTTTAATGGGCAATTATCAAATCTAACACATAAAATTTTTGGAGTCCCTCAAGGGAATGTCTTAGAGCCCCGTTTATTTGTGACTTTTATTACTGACATTGACAGTCAGATTCAGCATGGTAGAGTTTTGAAAAATGCGAATGATATTAAAATTTATTTGGAAGTAAAGAAAATAATGCAGGGCTCTTGAATACACTTCTGCAGAGTGAACTCTTTGCTGTGGTCCAAGGAGTGACAACTTACCTTAAATGTGGCAAAGTGTTCAGTTCTCCATTTTGGCCGCAATAATCCTAATTCACAGTATTGTATCAATGGCCAGCCTCCAGAACATTCAATAATTGAAAAGCATTTGGGTGTGATTGTTAAAAGTAATTTGAATCAGGTGGCAGAAAATGTTTTATGACCATCAATTTTGAGTTTGGGATGTCAGTGTTTATCTTAAACTGTATAAGAAGCTGATACCACATCTGGAGTATGCATCCACATTTTGGAATCCACGCTTTGAGAGGTATGTAGCTTAAAGAGAGCGTGCAGAGACATGTTACCAGGAAATTGGAAGGCATGAGGGGAAAACCGAGTTGAGTTCTTTGAAAATGTGACTGAACACATTGACGAAGGAAGAGCAGTGGACGTGGTGTACATGGACTTCAGCAAGGCGTTTGATAAGGTCCCCCATGCAAGACTTCTTGAGAAGGTGAGAGGGCATGGGATCCAAGGGGCTTTGGCCTTGTGGATCCAGAACTGGCTTGCCTGCAGAAGGCAGAGAGTGGTTGTGGATGGGTCTTTTTAGATATTTTGGCCTTGGAGGGAGTGCAGAGGAGGTTTACTAGGCTGATACCGGAGTTGAGGGGGTTGAGCTATGAGGAGAGGCTGAATAAACTAGGCTTGTACTCGTTAGAGTTTAGAAGAATGAGGGGAGATCTCATTGAGACGTTTAAGATGATGAATGGGATGGATAGGATAGAGGTGGAAAGACTCTTCCCGCTCAAAAAAGACAGTAGGACTAGGGCGCACAGCCTCAAGATAAAAGGGGGGCGGTTTGGAACGGAGTTGAGGAGGAACTTCTTCACTCAAAGGGTGGTGAATCTCTGGAATTCTCTGCCCGTTGAAGTGGTGGAGGCTGCCTCGCTAAATATTTTTAAGACGCGGGTTGATGGGTTTTTGATAGGAGAGGGGATTAAGGGTTATGGGGAGAGGGCGGGAAAGTGGAACTGAGCAGCGACAGATCAGCCATGATCTTATTGAATGGCGGGGCAGGCTCGAGGGGCTGGATGGCCTACTCCTGCTCCTATTTCTTATGTTCTTATGTTCTTTTTCTGCATGGAGGTCGGACACCAGTAGAGTGCCCCAGGGATCTGTTCTAGGATCCTTGCTGTTTGTCATTTTCATAAATGACCTAGATGAGGAAGTGCAGGGATGGGTTAGTAAGTTCGCCGATGACATGAAGGTCGGTGGTGTCGTGGATGGTCTGGAAGGATGTCAGAAGTTGCAGCAGGACATAAATCGAATGCAAGACTGGGCGGAGAAGTGGCAGATGGACTTCAATGCGGATAAATGTGTAGTGGTCCATTTTGGCAGGACCAATGGGATGAACGAGTACACTATCAACGGCAGGAGTCTTAGCAGTGTTGAAGAGCAGAAGGATCTTGGGGTCCGGGTCCACAGGACTCTTAAATTGGCCTCGCAGGTGGAGGATGTGGTCAAGAAGGCGTATGGTGTACTGGCCTTCATTAATTGAGGGATTGAGTTTAGGAGTCGGGAGGTAATGCTGCAACTTTATAAGTCCCTTGTCAGGCCCCATTTGGAGTACTGTGCGCAGTTCTGGTCGCCTCACTATAGGAAGGACGTAGAAGCTATTGAAAGGGTGCAGAGGAGATTTACAAGGATGTTGCCTGGATTGGGAGGCATGCCTTATGAAGATAGGTTGAGGGAGCTGGGACTCTTCTCCCTGGAGAGGCGTAGGTTGAGAGGCGACCTGATAGAGGTTTATAAAATATTGAGAGGAATAGATAGGGTGGATTCTCAGAGGCTATTTCCCCGGGTTGAAATGGTCGCTATGAGAGGACACAGATTTAAGGTGCAGGGAAGCAAGTACAGAGGTGATGTTAGGGGTAAGTTTTTCACTCAGAGGGTGGTGAGTGAATGGAATCGGCTGCCGTCAGTGGTGGTGGAGGCGAACTCACTGGGGTCTTTTAAAAGACTTCTGGATGAGTATATGGGATTTAATGGGATTGGGGGTTATAGATAGGTCTATGGATTGGTAGGTATTGATGTGATCGGCGCAACTTGTGGGCCGAAGGGCCTGTTTGTGCTGTAGTGTTCTATGTTGTAACCTCATGAAGACCATTTAAGAATTCTAGGATTACAATTTTTAGTAAAGAAGTCTCACAACACCAGGTTAAAGTCCAAGAGGTTTATTTGGAATCACGAGCTTTCGGAGCACTGATGAAGGAGCAGTGGTCCGAAAGCTCATGATTCCAAATAATCCTCTTGGACTTTAACCTGGTACTGTGAGATTTCTGACTGTGCCCACCCCAGCCAGCATCCCCACATCATGGTTCCAATCTTCAGAGAAGTGAAGGCTGATTTTTGACTTAATGGAAGGTTAAAAATTGACACATGGGCGGGAGTTTTATGGCCTCACTCAACCCGAGACCTGAAAATCCCGCCCAAGCTCAATGGATCTTCCCATTGTCCGGCCCTCACCTGCTCTGATTCCAGTAGCGGGCATGGCTGGTAGAATTCCGGCATTGGTCTTACTACCTCTAAGCCTAAAATGTTCTTTACTCGTAATTACAATATTTCGTGACGTCCTCAGTATAAACTACAGAAACTTGGTTCACGTCTTGATATTCACATTTTTTTTCGCATGGAATTGTTGATAATTGGAATGCTTTGCCCGATCCTGTTGTCAATGCTGACTTTTAGAAGACTTATTAGCAGTGTAGGGTGGGCTTTTCCAGCCACGTGCGCCTGGAGACCAGAAATTCCCACTCGAGGTCAACAGACCTTTAAATGGCTCACCAAATACTCTGTCCCGCCTGCTTTGATTCCCTTGGTGGGGAAATTTCCGGCAATACTGTTATTTCTAGGTATGTATTCTCTGACATTGTTGTTGCTGTTCTTGTTTTTAATACTGTGCCTAAGTGCTTGGCACCGTGTGACAATAAACAAATTATGGTAAACTCCATATTTTAAATTATTTCTTAGTGATACCTGAAGGAGTGGGCTGGCAGACTTGGGGTTTGGGCAAAAAATTTGGTGGCACGGCAAGGGTATTGTACCTGTCACTTACCCACCTTCATTGGAGGAGTAGGTGGTGGGCAGTCATCCTACCCTTGGGCTGATTAATGCGAGGCTGCGGATAAATGCACGCAGCCTGAATTTGGGCTTGGTGGTGGGGAATGCCAGTCCTGCTCAGACAGCCCGCGCTCAATGGGAGACCTCCCGCCCACTCTCCAGCATCGATCACTGCCCGCACTTCTTCCCATGCTCCCAGCCTCCCGAGTCGCGGATACTTCGGTTGAATGGATGTGTTGAGTTGTAGGTGCCAATTTTGGCCTGAGGAAGACCATCTTGTCATGACACCGACTTGATCCAGAGCTAAGTCCCAGGAGTGGTTGGAATCAGAGCAAATGGGGAATGGGGAGGGGAGGGAGTGATACAGTCCAAGTTGGGAGCAACTCACATTGCCCCATCTGGTTGCACAGAAATGTTTTTGTTTACACACTTGTGGGACTTGGGTATTGCTGGCTGACCAGTATTTATTGCCCATCACTAGTTGCCCATTGGCAGTTGAGAGTCAACCACATTGCTGTGCATCTGGAATCACATGTAAGCCAGGCCAGGTAAGGACAGCGGATTTCCTTCCCTAAAGGACACTGGTGAGCCAGATGGGTTTTTCCGCCAATGGACAACGGCCATCAGTAGATTCTTAATTCCAGATTTTTAAAAATTGAATTCAAATTCCACCATCTGCTGTGGTGGGATTCGAAGTCGGTTCCCCAGAACCTTCACTGAGTTTTTGGATTAATAGTCTAGCGATAATACCACTAAACCATCACCTTGTGAAAACAATATGTGAACCATTTCATGAGCAACCTTCAATGGTCCATTTAGGGATCAATAATTCTGAACTTGGTACCAAGATAGAGCTTCGATGGCACATGCTTTACCCATGTGTGCCATCACCTTGTATAATGCCAGCTGAACACAAGGCACCTAATGGCTGTTTTAGTTGGGCACCTCACCAACTAGATGAGTCCCACTCATACGCATGGCCACAGGATTTTACATCTTAAAGACATTCCAAGGTGACATGCATTTGCTCCTATTTGGCCTGTAGGGTGGTGAATGTCTGGATTCCCTGCCCAAACGGGTGGTGGTGTTGGATCATTCGAAGTTTTTAAAGATGAAGTGTATAAATATTTGATAGATCGAGGAATAGAAGGCTATGGGGAAATGGCACAAAAAAGGATCTGAGGCCAGCATAGATCGGCCATGATCAAATGGAATTGTGGGGCAGGTTTGAAGGGCCTGGTGTCTTATTCCTGCTTCTACTTCTCGTGTTTTTGTAAATTTCACGTTTTAAATGGGGAAAATATCAAATATTCGATTTCCCGAGGTGGCTAACTTAAAGATGATTAGTATCGCAGAGAGCCGGGTTCCTTCACCAACAAGTTAACAAATGGCAAATGCGCCAAAATCCTATCGCCTTGCTCACCACGGAATCGGAGTGGGTGAGAGGCGGACAACAGAAATGTCTCTTGTCCTCGGGTGGGAATTTCTGGTTTCGCTCGAGCAGAGGCTGTAAAACTCTGCCCACGGAGTTTAATATGAATACACTAAAATTGTAATACTAAATAGAAGTTGACAAGGTAACCTGAATGAGGTGTTTAAAATGAGAAAAGGATTTGATAGGGGTCCAATATGAAATGTGGGCACAATGAACACATTAGCAAAGGTGGAGAATTTGATTTTTGATTTGATTTGATTTATTACTGTCACATGTATTGGGATACAGTGAAAAGTATTGTTTATTGTGCACTAGACAGACAAAGGATACCATTCGTAAAGAAGGAAAGGAGAGAGTGCCGAATGTAGTGGTAGAGTCATAGCTAGGATGCAGAGAAAGATCAAATTAGTAAGAAAAGGATATTAAAGATTGATTATTTATCATTCACCAAAATAATCCAATCAATGTGAAGCTGTTATCAACAAGGTTAACCAAGCTCCAGGATACATTTCAAGGGCACTTGATTATGAGTCTAAATTAGTTACTTCGAGCGTGTATTACTTATCCAATAAGGACATGTTTAGAATATTATGTGTGCTCTTCCTTCACAGAACATTTGTGTGCTGGAGGGAGTTCAGAGAGAATAGCAAGGACGATTGCTTAAAAAGTGCAAAGTGTGTTGGAAAACGGAACTTTTTTCTACTGCAGGGTGGAGATTATCTGAAAACATAATGCAAATTTTTTAAATGATGAGAGATGGAAAATGCAGAACCTGGATTGTGATCCCGGAACACAAGGACATTAGCGTAAAATGAATAACTCTTAAATGATTTCAAATATATAACTGGGAACTAAGCACATATTAAACAGTATAGATTAGGTAAACTTGCAATATTATGACATCTATACCAAAATAGTTGTAGTGGAAGACAAAAACGAAGTTCGAAGTAAGTAAATCTCAAACAAATTGTATTATGGAAAGGCTGCTTAATGTTTGGAATAATTCAACTAAGGTACTAAGTTTAAGTTTATTTATTAGTGTTACAAGTAGGCTTACATTAACACTGCAATGAACTTGCTGTGAAAATCCCCTAGTTGCTGCACTCCTGTGCCTGTTTGAGTACACTGAGGGAGAATTGGCCAATGCACCTAATAGCACATCTCTCGGACTGTGGGGGGAAACTGGAGCACCCGGAGGAAATCCATGTAGACATGGGGAGAATGTACAGACTCCAGACAGACAGTGACCCAAGCCAGGGATTGAAACCGGGTTCCTGGCTCTATGAGGCAGCTGTGCTAACCACTGTGCCACTGTGACACCCTTACTGTGGGGTGTTTGAACGTGAAATATATACGCACCATGATTGGAAAGAAAACAGACATGATGACCTTAGGAGGACTGAATGTCCTTTACTCATATTTGACCCTTTCTGCATTCTCAGGAAACTAAAAGGAAGTTTTCCCCATTTGCAGAGGAAAAGTGCAGAAAGTGGAAGGAAACCGGAGCACCTGGAGGAAATCCACACAGATATGGGGAGAATATGCACACTCCGCACAGAGAGTGACCCAAGCCGGGAACTGAACCTGGGTCCCTGGTGCTGTGAGGCATCAGTACAAACCGCTGTGCCACCTTAATGACCACAGTGGGACGTTTTTCTTCCCAGTTTTGTGTAGGTGAGTGGCAGTAGGAGAAATGTAACCAATGGCTAAGCTTTTCCTTAAAGCACAGTTTTCTACCTGGTTCTGACAGATGAAGAATTGCCCCTTTGACCCTGAGCAAATATGTTTTGCAGAAGCGTCTGAGAAAATAGCTTTGTTGAATGTCATGGTTTGCTAAATCATGTTGGTACTTGCTGGGGAGCTGTTCTGCAGACCAGACACCAAGACTGACGCGTGTGCAGTTCAGTGCGTAGCACCAATTACTACTTTTCTTGACATGTTAATCTTGCTTTCGCTCATCTGCCTCGTAGACAAGCATTGAGATGCTTCTGGGGGAATGCTGTTGCAGTGGAATAGATAAATCAAACATCATTATGAAGAAAAAATAAAATCCACTTGACTTTTTGATACCAAGGGAAATCTGAATAGAATGAGTAGCTATCAGTTTACACGACGGCTTGGTACATGAGCATCGTAATCCAGAGCTTAATGAAATTCTCACAATCTATGCAAAGCTACTTGCAGTATCCACTTTAGAATCAATAGATTCCCATAACAGAAAAAATAAGTAAGAGCTGCCTTTATGACTCAGTGAATCTATTACTGCGCTATTGAGCCACACAAGTCAAAATTGTTGCTGATTCAACCCCTGGCCTGGATGAATTAATTGACTTTGCCAAGGTTAGTGGCACTGTGGTTAGCACTGCCGCCTCCCAGCGCCAGGGACCCGGGTTCGATTCCCAGCTTGGGTCACTGTCTGTGCAGAGTCTGCATGTTCTCCCCATGTCTGCGTGGGTTTCCTCCAGATGCTCCAGTTCCTTCCCATAGTCGGAAAGTCGTGCTGGTTAGGTGCATTGGCCATGCTAAATTCTCCCTCAGTGTACCCAAACAGGAGCCAGAGTGTGGCAACTAGGGGATTTTCACAGTAAATTCAGTACAGTGTTAATGTCAGCCTGCTTGTCACACTAATAAATAAACTTTAGTGGTAGCAATGTTACATTCTGGGTTGGGAAAGGCATTTTGATCTCTGCTTCCATTTAATAATCCATGATTCCGGCTGGAAGGAGTCACTTTGGATGACTTTGTCTGATTTAAAGTGCAACGATACAGGGTTTTACTTCAATGCACGCTACACAGACCTCATGATTCAATCATAAAATACTGCAGAACAAAACACAGAAATTAGTGGAAGTCCCAAACAGGTTTGGTAACAGTGCCACAAAAAGGGAAAAGGTCAGCATTTTAAACATTTTCAGTCAGAACAAACAAAGGGCTTGAATGAAGGGTCAGAAGACCTGAAACATTAGCATAGAAATCCTACAGTGCAGAAGGAGGCCATTCAGCCCATTGAGTCTGCACCGACAACAATCCCAGCCAGGCCATATCCCTGTAACCCCACATATATTTACTCCGCTAATCCCTCTAACCTGTGCATCCTGGGACACTAAAGGGCAATTTAGCATGGCCAATGCACCTAACCCGTACATCTTTGGACTGTAGGAGGAAACACATGCAGATACGGGAGAACATGCAAACTCCACACAGTGACCCAAGCCGGGAATCAAACCCTGGGCCCTTGGATCTGCGAGACAGCAATGCTAACCATTACTATGCTGTCCCAAATTTTTTCACATTTCTTCACAAATGCTGACTGATTTACTGAGTGTTTCCAGCATAGTTTCTGTTTTATGGGGAAATCACACTTGTTCATAGTTCTGAAAATATAACAGCCCAAGTCTTCCAGTCTTTTACTGTGGGCGGGACGACTGACTGAGATGAATGTTGGGACAGTGTGGAAGTTCTGGTGTGCTGAATTATGTGGGAGTTGCCAGGGAAGCTTCAGATTCCAAATGGAAGTTGCCTTGCTCCCTAGGATCCTCCATAATGTCGCCGATTCTGAGTTAGAATAGAAGAATTTGGACAATTCCAATGTATTTACCTGAACAGTTACCCAGAAAATGTGAGACAGAAAAAAACTCATCTAACATTGTGATAATGACAGAACTGCCCCTCCACTCACTCACATTGAACCCCCACCCCCGACATCTGTCTATCCCCAGAGTTGACTATCACCTCACCCACTTACCATCTCATGCACCCATTACCTCACCCTCTACCACCTCACCCCCAACAACCTCATCCACCGCCACCTCATCCCCTATCACCTCATCCACCTATCACCTCACCTCCTACCACCTCACCTCCTACCACCTCACCCCATCACCTCACCCTCTACCACCTCACCCCCAACAACCTCATCCACCACCACCTCATCCCCTATCACCTCATCCACCTACCACCTCACCTCCTACCACCTCACCTCCTACCACCTCACCCCCATCACCTCACCCTCTACCACCTCACCTCCAACAACCTCATCCACTGCCACCTCATCCCCCTCACCTCACTCCCCTACTGCCTCACCCCCTATCCCCCTATAACCTCACCCCCCTACAACCTCACCTCCCTACCACCTCACCCTCTACCACCTCACCCCCTACAACCTCACCCCCCTACCACCTCACCCTCTACCACCTCACCTCCCCTACAACCTCATCTCCCTCACCTCACCCCCTACCACCTCACCCCCTACCACCTCACCCCCTATCACCTCACCCCCCCACCACCTCACCCCCCCCAACACCTCATCCACTGCCACCTCATCCCCCTCACTTCACCCCCTACCAGCTCACCCCCATCACCTCATCCCCTACCACCTTACCCCCTACCACCTCACCCCCCCTACAACCTCACCCTCTACCACCTCACCCCCTACAACCTCACCCCCTACCACCTCATCCACATCCACCTCATCCACCTGCCATCTCAACGAACTGTCACCTTCCTGCCACTTCATCCACCTTTTACCTCACCCGGCCTACCCCCGCTACCCATCTGCCTGTTTACACCCATCCTGCCCATTCACTAACATTCAGACTGGACCTTCAAACTTACCATTAAGCAACTCGTGCTATCAAAAGGGAGACATGCCCTTTCTACCCTGACTATACTCTGCTGCGACAGACCTCTGCGAGGGACGTGATGCTCCGCATTTTATTTATTTATAGTTTATTTATTAATGTCACAAGTAAGGCTTACATTAACACTGCAATGAAGTTACTGCGAAAATCTCCTAGTCGCCACACTCTGGTGCCTGTTGGGGCAATGCACCTAATCAGCATGTCTTTCAAACTGTGGGAGGAAACCGGAGCACCCAGAAGAAACCCAAGCAGACATGGGGAGAATGTGCAAACAGATAGTGACCTGAGGCCAGAATCAAACCCAGGTCCCTGGTCCTGTGATACCGTATTTTTGGGAAAGCCAGCCTTGGAAGGTCCCGGCAGAAACGTGAAGCTGTGTTGTGTCAGGGGGATGTTTATGGGGATCAACGGTCTGAATGGTTATTGCCACTCCTGGGAAAATCCTGGCAATTATTTCAGGATGTGCATTTCTCTGTGTCTACCACTAGAGGGAGCTCTCTGCCAACAGAAACAAATTTCTCTATTCAATATTTAGAATAGTTTGTTTTAAACTGGACTGGAATTTGATCAGATAAACTTTAAGATCAACATGAACTAACTCATAAATAGTTACGCTCAGGCACAGAATAAAAACTTCCCTTCTTAAAATAAAGCAATATGCATTCAAATTAAATCCAAATTTGGTTGTAGTAGCTTTCAACATTCCATCCTGCAAATTATCCAAAACCTTGTTACATAAGAACATAAGAACATAAGAAATAGGAGCAGGAGTAGGCCATCTAGCCCCTCGAGCCTGCCCCGCCATTCAATAAGATCATGGCTGATCTGTCGTGGCTCAGTTCCACATTCCCGCCCTCTCTCCATAACCCTTAATCCCCTCGCTTATCAAAAACCCATCAACCCGTGTCTTAAAAATATTTAGCGAGGCAGCCTCCACCACTTCAACGGGCAGAGAATTCCAGAGATTCACCACCCTTTGAGTGAAGAAGTTCCTCCTCAACTCCATTCTAAACCGCCCCCCCTTTATCTTGAGGCTGTGCCCCCTAGTCCCACTGTCCTTTCTGAGCGGGAAGAGTCTCTCCACCTCTATCCTATCCATCCCATTCATCATCTTATATGTCTCAATGAGATCTCCCCTCATTCTTCTAAACTCTAACGAGTACAAGCCTAGTTTATTCAGCCTCTCCTCATAGCTCAACTCCCTCAACTCCGGTATCAGCCTAGTAAACCTCCTCTGCACTCCCTCCAAGGCCAAAATATCCTTGCGTAAGTGCGGTGACCAAAACTGCACACAGTACTCCAGCTGCGGCCTCACCAATGCCCTATACAGCTGCAGCAAGACCTCCCTACTTTTATATTCAATCCCCCTCGCTATGAAGGCCAGCATCCCATTAGCCTTCCTGACCACTTGCTGCACCTGCAGGCTGGGTTTTTGCGACTCATGCACAAGGACCCCGAGGTCCCTCTGCACCGTCGCCTGCTGCAGTTTTTCGCCACGTAAGTAATAGCCCTTCCTACCATTATTCCTACCAAAGTGGACCACCTCGCACTTGCCAACATTAAATTCCATTTGCCATTTCCTGGCCCATTCGCCCAGCCTATCTAGATCCTTCTGTAGACTCTCCACACCCTCCGCGCAATTTGCCGTTCCACCAATCTTGGTGTCATCAGCAAATTTCGACACCATACACTCGGTTCCCTCCTCCAGATCATCTATATAAATGGTAAATAGCTGAGGCCCCAGCACCGACCCCTGGGACACTCCACTAGTCACCAACCGCCAATCCGAATAGCACCCATTAACCCCCACTCTCTGCCTCCTATTTGACAACCAATCCTCTATCCACGCTAACACCCTACCCCCAACTCCATGTCCCCTTACCTTCTGCAATAACCTCTTGTGAGGTACCTTGTCAAACGCCTTCTGAAAATCAAGAAAGACCACATCCACCGGCTCTCCTCTATCCACCGCCCTAGACACATCCTCATAGAACTCCAATAAATTTGTCAGACACGACTTCCCCTTAACGAAACCGTGCTGCGTCTGCTCTATCAAGCAATTTCCCTCAAGATGCCTCGCTATTTCCTCATTGATGACGGATTCTAACATTTTACCTACAACAGACGTTAAACTAACCGGCCTATAATTCCCCGCCTTTTGCCTGCCACCCTTCTTAAACAATGGCGTAACATTAGCCGTTTTCCAATCATCCGGCACTTCCCCGGAATCCAGCGACATCTGGAAAATAACCACCAAGGCATCCACTATCACCTCCGCCATTTCTTTCAGAACCCTCGGATGCATTCCATCCGGTCCTGGAGACTTGTCCACAATCAGTCCTTCCAGCCTGTCGAGCACTGCCTCTCTAGTAACAGTAAGGTCATTGAGACCCTCCAGTCCTACCACCTTTCCATTGCTAACACCCGGCAAATTATTCACGTCCTCCTCCGTGAAGACCGAAACAAAAAAGTTATTCAAGACCTCAGCCATTTCCCCATCCCCTACCACTAAGTCCCCCCTCTCATCCTCTAAGGGTCCAACGTTCACCCTCGCCAGCCTCTTCCTTTTTATATATTTATAAAAACTCTTGCTATCCTTTTTTATATTAAGCGCTAGCCTAGCTTCATAGTTTCTCCTACCCTTCTTTATCAACTTCTTTGTCAATCTTTGTTGACATTTAAACCTCTCCCAATCCTCTTCTTGCCCACTACTCTTAGCTACTCTAAACTTTTAATTTAACACTTTCCTTCACCTCCTTCATTATCCACGGCTTATTACCTCTCCTCCTAAGGTCCTTTTTAACCATCAGAATAAATTTCTGCTGAGCACCAAGAAAGATCTCCTTAAAGATCCTCCACTGCTCCTCAGCAGACCTACCTTCCAACGCGCTCCCCCAGCCAACATTCGCCAATTCTTCTCTCATCCTACCGTACTCCCCTCTGTTCAAACAAAGGACGCGTGTCCGGGAACCCACTTTCTCCTCCTCCATCTGCACCAGAAACTCCACCATACAATGATCACTCTCCCCAAGAGGATCCTTCACCACAAGGTCCCTAATTCTACCTGCCTCATTACATAACACCAGATCCAAGATAGCTCGCTCCCTCGTCGGCTCCAACACACACTGTTCAAGGAAACTATCCCGGCAGCATTCCAAGAACTCCACCTCGAGCCCACTGTGTCCAACATGGGTCGACCAATCAATATGTAGATTGAAATCCCCCATAATTATTGCCGTCCCATTCCTGCACGCCGCACTTATTTGCGCGTTAACAGCCCGCCCCACCTCCAGATCATTATTCGGGGGCCTATAGACGACACCCACCAGCGTCTTCCTCCCTTTGCTGTTCCTAATCTCCACCCACAACGATTCCACTTTCTGCTCTTTGGTTCCTATATCATCCCTTGCTACCACCCTGATGCTATCCTTAATCAGCAGAGCTACACCCCCCACTTTTTCGTCCCGCCTATCCTTCCTAAACACTTGATACCCCTGGACATTCAGCTCCCAGTCCCTGTCACCTTGCAGCCACGTCTCTGTAATGGCCACCAGATCATATCCATTTGTGCTGATCTGCGCCATCAGCTCATCCACTTTATTCCGAATGCTTCGTGCATTCAGATAAAGTGCCTTCATCCCAGCCTTCACCTGGACCCTATTTGCTAGAACGCCACCAACCATACTCACGCCCCCTATTCCCTTTATTATTGGGACATCCTCGGCCTCTTCCCTTACCTGTACCTTCTCCTTAACTTTAGACCCCGTAATGTCACCTACCCTCGCACCCTCCCCCCCACCCTAATTAGTTCAAAGCCCTGTCTACAGTCCTATTTACACGATTCGCCAGGACTCTGGTCCCAGCTGTCTGTGTCTTCAGTTGCACCAGGTCCCCTTCACTTAAATCACCCCTATGCTCGCTGACCTACACTGGCTCCCAGTTAAGCAATGTCATGTCACCCCTCCCATTTATCTCTCCCCCAGCCCCTCAACCCTCTGATGTATCTGACCTCATCTAATTCTGGCCTTTGGGGAGTGAAGATGCCTCCACAGATCCGGTGAGTCCCTGAGATACAATCCCCAGCGGGCCTCTCATGTGTCGTTGCTGTCTGCAATGCCCTCAACAAGACAGAAAGGCAACATGCCCAATGAAGAAGACCAGGAGGAGCGGGGCATTTCTTTCCTCTGATGAGGAGGACGTCCAGGAGGGAGTAGAGATAGAGCCCGACAAGGAGCTGGAAGATGGAGGCCAGACGGATGTGAGGGTTCTCTTGTCCAGAAGGGCAGGGGCGACCTCGTCGCTTCCTGGTTTGCACACTTGGACCATTATGTCTGGCAGCTCTACCATGGGTTAGGTTGACTGGCCGTGCTAATTTGCCCCTCAGTGTCAGGGAGATTAGCAGGGTAAATGTGTGGGGTTGCAGGGATGGGGCCTGAGTGGGATTGTTGTTGGTGCAGACTCGATGGACCGAATGGCCTCCTTCTGCAATGTGGGGTTTCTAAGATTCTATTCTCTTCCCCCAACCCTGGTCCACCCACTTACAAGACATTGTGACCCCTTCCGCAACTACAGGTCTGCCACGACAGAGATTGAGACAATTATAAATGATCTTGTTTTTCCATCACCTGTATCTGAAGTTTGTACAGGAGATGGTGTGGGGGGAGTCGAATGAGTGTGAGGTTGGATTTTTTAATCCTCTAGGTTGTGTGTGTGATAAGAAACAATTGTCATTATTTTTAAGTTCTTGCTGCTGGAATTATTTGAACTATGTCAGTGGCTCTCAGAATAGAAGAAAGCACGCACTCCTCACAAACAAAACACATTGATCTTGGGCTGTAAGAAAACACATGAATTCTGCGCATCAAAACAGGACAACCATTTTCTTGCTGCCAATGTTTCCCAAATGATAAGGAGGTGAAGTCGGAATGCTGACAAGGGCACAAAGAAAATTCCCTCACTCCCTCGATTATTACTTGAGCCACTGCACAGGACTGAGTACAGTTCTTGTCACCCTATTATAGAAAGGATATTATTAAACTAGAAAGACTGCAGAAAAGATTTACTAGGATGCAACTGGGATTTGATGGTTTGAGTTATAAAGAGAGACTGGATAGACTGAGACATTTTTCTCTGGAGCTTCAGAGTCTTAGGGGATGATCCTATAGAGGTCTATAAAATACCGAGGGGCATAGATCAGCAAGATATATAGTCAATATCTTTTCCCAAAAGTAGGGAAGTCTAAAACTAGAGGGCATAGGTTTAAGGTGGAAAGGGAGAGATACAAAAGGGTCCAGAGGGGTAATACTTTCACACAGAGTCTGGAACAAGCAGCCAGAAGTAGTAGTCAAGGCAGTACAATTTTGCCTTATAAGAAGGATTTAGACAGTTACATGAGTACGATGACTATAGAGGGATATGAACAAACGTGGGCAATTGGGACTAGCTTAGTCATTAAAGAAAAGGGCAGCATGGATGAGCTGGGCAGAAGGATCTGTTTCCATGTCGTAAATCTCTATGACTCTAATAGGCTACCAACTGAAACAAGCTGACTTACAAACTACATGGCCTGGCTTTTAAGAATATGGATAGTAGTCTTTGGCACTAAGGGTGTATTTTTTTCCATAGCTTCCCCATCAGCGATTAATGACTGGGCTATAATGCATATTAGCATGTTAAGTTCTTCAGGGACTCAACACAATAGGTAGTGGCTGGAAGGAAGCCTTCCTGTGGTGTTGGCTAGTTGGAGAGGAGGGTGGGAGATGTCTGCAACCATGGGTTACAGTCTTAGAATATGGTGTTGACCATTTGGGACGTAAGTAAGGAAAATCTCTTTACTTAAAGGATTGTCAACCTTTGGAATTTTCTATGGATGCTCAATTATTGTTTGATAGATTGATATGTTACTCAATACTAAGGGAATCAAGGGTTTATGGAGATAATGTGGGAAGGTGTAGCTGGGGTAGAAAATCAGCCATCACGTTTATAATAAATTGGAGGTGACTTGATAAATAGGTTAAGGGGGTAAGCCGGGTAAAACGTGTGTGGGATAGGGCCTGGATAAGTGCTGGTGCTTGATGGGCCCAATGGCCTCCACTCTGCATTATAGGGCTTCTATGATGTGGCTCCAACAACAAGAACAATTTATTAACGAGAATAACTATTCACACACTCAGGGTGTAACAGAACATATGCACAGGTCTATCCTCCTCTACTCTCCGTCAACTGAGATTCCCCCTCCCAATCCCAGGAATCATGTCCTCACTCCTGATTGGCCTGGTTTCCCATGCCACTATTCCATAGGGTCTGACCCAATCACATGGTCTGCGTAGGGTCACCCCTTAAAGGGGCCATGTGACCGCAATGTTATTAAATGTTGAGAAAATGAATAAGCCAGCTTCTGTTCCTATTTCTTGTCTTTGAGTGAACAACTTCCGTTAACGGCATCTCCAACATTACAAAACTTTGTCAGTTGTGTATCATACAATCTCTACAGTGCAGAAGGAGGACATTCGGTCCATCGAGCCTGCACTAGCCGCAATCCCACCCAAGGCCCTATTCCCATAACCCCACTTATTTACCCTGCTAGCCCCCCCAACACTAAGGGTCAATTTAGCATGGCCAATGCACCTAACCCACACATCTTTGGACTGTGGGAGGAAACCGGAGCACCTAGAGGAAACCCATGCAGACACAGGGAGAATGTGCGAACTCCACACAGGCAGTGACCCGAGACCGGGACTGAACCCGGGTGTCTGGCACTGTGAGGCAGCAGTGCTAACCACTGTGCCACCGTGCCGCCATAATGGAGCATCAGCTCGTACGATGAGCTCCCAGCTTGGTATAGGGCCATTGGTCCAGAGGTAAGAGTGGTACCAACTGAGCGATGCTGACAAGCAGATTGCACGGACTGCCTTTTAATTACATGGGTGGTTATTCTTTTGAGAGGAGGAGGTTTCAAAATTGTCCCACTGGAGATGAATGAGTGGGAGAGAGTCTCCGCTCGGATAGATTGTGCATGTCGTGTGAAAGGAGTGGGGGTGGAAAGGCAAATGTTCTGGTGCCGTGTTTTCTCATGTTTAACCAGTTATCAATGCAGTGATTGTCATGGTAACCATTAATAGTCAGGATGCTCTCTGCCATCCAATCTTGGGGACATTCAGAATGAAAGATTAATAACTGCACAGTTTATCACATGATAACCTGATACTAGTTACTAGGAAATGATGCAATCAAAGTATATCGTGAAGTGATAATAAGCTGAATTGGGCAGCAACAGAGAAATATTAGAGGAGATAAAGCATGAATAGATTCTTGTTGAGAAGAAGCGGGATTCAAAAATGTGACTAAGCTCGATGCAACAAGAGAGAAGGGACCCTAATGCTGTGGTCATATTGCCTTTTAATATTAGCGGTCACCAAGTTATAGTCTAACAGGTTTATTTGAAATCATAAGCTTTCGGAGCGCTGCTCCTTCATCAGGTGAAGTGGAGAGAGGTGCTCAAGTACAGAATATGCTGTATATAATTACTGTCTGTACTATCTGTTGACACTCTTGATGCCTGTGAGTGTCGGGCTATCGTCGCTCCATTCCATGCCTGCACGCCTCTCTCCACTTCACCGGATGAAGAAGCAGCGCTCCGATAGCTTGTGATTTCAAATAAATCTGTTGGATTGTAACTTGGTGTGGCGTGACCTCTCATCTTGTCCACCCCAGTCCCAACTCTCCACATCGTTTTAATATTGGTGCTGCTTTGTCCTGAGAAATGAGTTAATGTCACCAGTGTAATATAGATATAATGGGCTGGATTCTATAAAGTGGAGTTGCAAACAGGTGGGCACAGTAAAAAGTCTCACCAGACCAGGTTATAGTCCAAGAGGTTTATTTGGTAGCACAAGCTTTCGGAGCACTGCCTCTTCATCAGGTGAGTGGAGTGCGCCTGAGTTAACCATCTGAGTTAACCATTCTGCCACCATGCAGGTAAAGGCTATACAGAAGCTTGCAACCTCACGAGCTTTCAGAGCGCTGCCCCTTCATCAGGTGGGTGGAATGCATTGCATCTGATGAAGGAGCGGCGCCCCGAAACCTCGTGATTACAAGTAAACCTGCCGGACTTTAACCTGGTGTTGTGAGACTTCTGACTGGATTTTTTGGGAGAGAGGTATTGCTTGACCCCACCCTGGCCCCCGTTGCAAGGGTGGGCTGGGCCAGAAAGAAGCCTGTCCCGCAGCCATAACATGCTGCTGGCACGTTAACCAAGCAGAGTGGCATTGCCGCCCTCCTGGGAAGAACTGGGAATAATGGGATCTGAAGTGAAAAGCAGTGAGTCAGATTGGAGATATTGGTTAAGTGATAAAAGATAGGGCTGAGATTTTCCGTGTACAGTTTAACAACAAACAAATAATATTCAGTAATCTTGTGCTTACAAAAGGCAGCAGATACAACTGTTTATTGTTTTCGCTTATCCATGGCGGGATAATTAAGTTTGTAGCTACTATAAATCCACTGTATGCTATTACTTCTGTATACTTATTTGCTCATAAGTCAGTTTACCAGCTTGTATCTCAGTGAAGTGTTTATTCCACTGCTGCCTGAAGCTGAAGATAACTAGGTGAGAACGTATGTTACAATCAGTAGCAGCAATTCGATAGCAAGAGTTTCCTGTTTGATTCCTGGTGTCACAACACGCAACCAATATCGTGGGTGTATTCTGGGTCATACCAGAGATTCGCAATTCTGTGATGAATATTTCAACTGGGGAAAATTATTCTCAATAAGAACATAAGAACATAAGAAATAGGAGCAGGAGTAGGCCATCTAGCCCTTCGAGCCTGCCCCGCCATTCAATAAGATCATGGCTGATCTGTCGTGGCTCAGTTCCACATTCCCGCCCTCTCTCCATAACCCTTAATCCCCTCGCTTATCAAAAACCCATCAACCCGCATCTTAAAAATACTTAGCGAGGTAGCCTCCACCACCTCAACAGGCAGAGAATTCCAGAGATTCACCACCCTTTGAGTGAAGAAGTTCCTCCTCAGCTCCGTTCTAAACCGACCCCCCTTTATCTTGAGGCTGTGCCCTCTAGTCCTACTGTCCTTTCTGAGCAGGAAGAGTCTCTCCACCTCTATCCTATCCATACCATTCATCATCTTATACATCTCAATGAGATCTCCCCTCATTCTTCTAAACTCTAACGAGTACAAGCCCAGTTTATTCAGCCTCTCCTCATAGCTCAACCCCCTCAACTCCGGTATCAGCCTAGTAAACCTCCTCTGCACTCCCTCCAAGGCCAAAATATCCTTCAAATAAGAATCATGAAAATATAACAGCATCGTTTGGTTTTTATTTTAGTCTGAAAGATGTGTTGATTACGAACCAGAGTATGGGGGCTAGGGGAATTTCACAGTAACCTGATTGCAGTAAGCCTTACTTGTGATTGGTAAATAAACGAATAAATAAACTTTATTTTTAAATTTAGCCCACAAAGAATGCATTTTTTTTGTTATATATTGATGAATGTTGCCTAAAAACCACAACCTGCTCTCATTGTAAACCATTGCACTGATGGTTAGTGTTATTGGACAATGATACTGGGAGTGCAAGGCAGTGATTACATACGGCGCAGCTTCAGAGGTAACAAAGAAAAAAATGAGGAAGTCCATCATGGAAATATCCATGAGTCTGAGGTGCATTCAGAGCCCTCTTATCATTTGAAGTGAGCAGGGGACACTCCAACTGTAATAATTCTTGTTCACCAGTTAAGGGAAAAATAACAACACATTTCATAGAATCATAGAATCCCTGCAGTGCACAAGGAGGCCATTCAACCTATCACAATTCTACACAGGTCCCATCTCCATGAGCCCACATATTTTCCCTGCTAGTCCCCCAACACTAATCTAGCAAAGACAATCAATCTAACCTGCACATCTTTGTACTGTGGGGGGAAACGCACAAAGATAGCAGGAGAACATGCAAACATCACACAGACTGTCACCCGAGGCCAGATTTTAACCTGGGTCTCTGGCGCTGTGAGGCAGCAGGGCTAACCACTCTGCCACCACGCTGGCTTGTGGCTGCAGCCAGCTCCTGAGAAGGTTCTGGAACCGAAACCCAAGCTCATGTGATGACCCTCCCCGACCCTGCTCCCTGATTAGTTCCCTAGTCATGTGACCCTTACTGTGAACATTGATCCTTAAAGAGATAATCACCACACCATTGGAAAGATGTCTCTAAAAACATGGCAGGGAAGATTGTGCACAGACAAGAGGATCTGCAGAGATTCTGGGGACAGACCAAAGATGTAAGTATTTTATTGAATTTCTGTACCCTCTTATGCTCAAGGATATTAGGACATCTCCAGCAGCAGATTAAAGCTCCTGATGCCATCTGCAGGCTCCTCAGACCAGGCATTGGAATGAGCTAGGAAGGTGCCCAGACCGTGGAAATGGCTTATGTCAGGCTTATTCAGTGGGACACCTAGAATGGGACCAGATGGGAAAAATTGGACCCTTATTATTGAAGAACGTCTTGGGCCCATTTTGGGTTGCAAATAGGCTTTAAGCTAAATAGTTGTTGGGGGTGGGGAGGTTCAGTTGCATGGAGATTTTAACAATCAAAGTGTACGGAGAAAGTAGGAGCACAGGTTAACGATAAAACTAATTGTTAACAGAAGATGCACGTGAACATCACATTACACCAGGGAATCATCTAAGAGTAGAAAAATTAATGATAGGACAAACTTCAAAGCTGAATATGTGTCACAATTGGAATAAAATGAATGAGTTAACAGTGCAAATGGAGACAATGGGATATGATTCTGTGGCAATTATTGAGACATGTGCCAGATCTCTAACACCTCATCTGCCACAGAATCTGGGTGACAGTTGACAAGAGAAATGTCCATTGCCCTTGGACGGGAATTTCCAGTCTCGTCTGAACAAGGCTGTAAAATCCTGCCCAGGGCTTCAAGGAGGCCAGGTCTGGGAGTTCAATGTCTAAGGGTACTCACTGTTCTGGAAGGATGGACAGAAAGGAAAAGGAGGTGGTGTAGCTTTGCTGGAAAAGGAAGGGATCAATGAGGAATGATGCTAGCGCTGAAGATCAAGACTTAGAATCAGTCCGGATAGAAATAAGAAACAGCAAGGGAACGAAGTCCTGGTGGGAATAATCTACAGGTCCCCTGATAGTGGTTCCACAGTAGAAACCAGTATAAACCAGGAAATACTGCGACTTGTTAGGAAGGTGCTGCAATAATCATGGGTGATTTTGCTATGCTTATAGACTGGAAAAATCAAATTAGCAAAGGTCGCCTTGAGGGAGAGTTCCTTGAGTATATTAGAGATTGTTTCTTGGAACAATATGTTATCAAACCAACCAGGGAGCAGACTGTTTTGGATTTTGTATTGTGTAATGAATTGGAATTAATTAATGATATTGTAATAAAGGATCCTCAAGGGAAGAGTGATCATTACATGCTTGAATTTCAAATTCAGTTTGAGGGCAATAAACTTGAGTCCCAAACTAGTGTTCTGGTGTTAAACCACAGTAATTACGTAGGCATGAGGACAAATTTGGCCCTAGTGGAATAGGCAGTAAGACTAAAGAGTAGGGCAGTTGATGAAGAATAGCAGACCCAAAGCGTCTTATAGCCAATTAAATACTTTTGAAATGCAGGAAATATGATAGCTAATTTGTGCACAGGTTCTTCAAAATGACAATGAGATAATGACCAGATAATCGCATTAATATTGGTTGAGGGATAGATTTTGTTCAGGATACCAGAGGGAAAACTCTCTTGTTCTTCTTCAACATTGTGCCATGGGATAGTTGATGTCCACCAGAGAGAGCAAACTGGTTTTATGGCTCATTAGAAAGAGAATTAACTGGAATTTTCTTTCATAGAATCATAGAATCCATATAGTGCAGAAGGAGGCTATTCAGCTCATTGAGTCTACACTGAACTCAATCCCACTCAGGCCCTATTCCTATAACCACATGTATTTACCCTGACACTAAGGGGCAATTTAGCATGGCCAATCCACCTAACCTGCACATCTTTGGACTGTGGGAGGAAACTGGAGCACCCGAAGGAAACTCATGCAGACACAGGGAGAATGTGCAAACACCACACAGACAGTGACTGGAAGCTGGAATTGAACCTGGGTCCCTGGTGCTGTGAAGGAGGAGCGCTAACCACTGTGCCACCGTGCTGCCGCTACTCATGAGTAAAAGTAAATTATGAAAGAAATCTAGTGCAAAATATAAAAATGGATATCAAAAGTTCCATAAGTATATGAAAAAGAACAGAACAGAACAGCTAAAGTCAACATTGGTCCCTTAGAGGATGAGACTGGGCAGTTAATCAAGTGCAACACAGAAATGGCGCAGACATTAGCGTAATCCAATTGTGATATTTCTACCCATTTAAAGACATGGTTTTGATACTTCAGTGGCATTAAATTTGGTACAGAATGGTTAGCAAGAGCACAAATTAAAAGTTTCTGGTGTCAGATAACACATTCAACATCAGAATGTTTTTGCTCTTTGCTCCATAGCATGTCTCATGTGCTGGACCTATCTGCATAATATTAGTTATGACAATAGAAATATGCCTAAGGAAATAGGCTTCGCAAATAAGCAGTCACAAAGCCATCATGGGCATCAATACAAGTCAATTTATTCATGTAAGTTTATTTTATTATTGTCACAAGTAGGTTCACATTCACACTGTAATGGAGTTACTGTGAAAATCCCCAAGTCGCCACACTCCAGCGCCTGTTCAAGTACAAGGGAGAATTTAACATGGTCAATCCATCTAACCAGCACGTCTTTCAGACTGTGAGAGAAAACAAGTGCACCCAGAGGAAACTCACTCAGACATGGGGAGAACATGCAAATACCACAGAGACAGAGACCCAAGCCGGGAATCGAACCCAGGCTCTTGCAACTGTGAGGCAGCAGTGCTAACCACTGTGACACCATTCAACCCCTAACAAGGAAACAACAAAGAGGGCATTTGGATTGGAAATATATTGCCATTACTTCACTGTTGCTGGGTCAAAATCCTGAAACTCCCTTCCTAACAGCACTGTGAGTTTACTTACACCTCAGGAACTGCAACAATTCAAGATGGCAGCTGGCCAACACCTTCTCAACAGCAACTGGGGACGGGCAATAAATGCTGGCCTCACCAGCGATGCCCACATCCCATAAATCAATAAAAATAACATAGCAACTGATAGTGCTATATGGGTGCTATCAAAGGCGGCATGGTGGCACAGTGGTTAGCACTGCTGCCTCACAGATCCAGGGACCCGTGTTCGATTCCTGGCTTGGGTTATTGTCTGTGTGGAGTTTGCACATTGTACCTGTGTCTGCGTGGGACTCCAGGTGTTCTGGTTTCATCCCACAGTCCAAAGGTATGTGGATTAGCTGCTCTGGCCATGCTAAAATGCCCCTTAATGTCCCCAGATGCAGGATTAGCAGTAAATATGTGGAGTTGTGGGGATAGGGCCTAGGTGGGATTTTTGTTGGTGCAGACTCAATGGGCCAAATGGCCTCCATCTGCACTGTAGGGTTTCTATTAAAGGCATTGGAGTCATTGATATTAATGTGCTGCTGCCAGAGAGGTTTGCAGTGTCAGCTAGTCAGCTATTGACAAATGTATTGAGGAATACAGAGATGCATTCATTTACTCAACATAGTTAAAGACTTTGCCCCTTTGCCCTACAGCAGCACGCAAGTGCAATAGAATGCTGCAAAATAATTAACTTAGCCAGTGCTCTGTGGGGTTATTGATTGCATCCATATTGCCAACCAGCTCTTTGGTCCAATGTTATTCTTTGCATGAACTGAATTGGCATTTTAGTATAATAATGTGGGCATAGTGTGAGCCTAACAGTGCAGAAACATGCAGATCAATATTTGATCCTACATGATCTACATTTGCTATAATAATATGGACCATCTTTATCTGATTGAGTGGACACAGAGAATCATGGCTACCCTATGTGACCATAGCTCATGGCACCCATGTGTAAACGACAAGGAAATAGAAAAACATAAGTGTAATGAATGCAATGTTTTATATATATATATAAAAGTATGGTATTTAAAGCAGTGATCATATGTATATGCTGAGCCTTATGGTAAACTCCATCTTTTAAGCAGAGTACTAGCTATTGAATGCTTTATATTTCCACCCTGGAGAGAGGCCTCAATGTACAAACGATGAAAGTTCTGAACCAACACCAGAGTGAAAGAGTGAAAATGTTAATTAAATAGCCATGCTTGCAACAAAATGAGAAAGACTAGTGCTGTAGCCACAAATACCTTCCAAGGAGTTCTGCAACTGGCCCACTCTTTAAAGGAGAAAACTATGTCTATCTTGTAACCATGCCCAAATCTTCATGTTCCATGCCTTTCTAGTCAGACTTTCAAATACCATCTGTTTCTATCATAGTTTGGATCCCTGCTATACTGTAAATCAATGAAGCATAAACACTCAGGGATAATGTCCAGGTCAAGGACATGGCAAATATTTATTCTGTTATTCAGTGTTTGGATCCTGACAGCTTTAATTGGCACAGTGCTGTCTCTCTGATACTCATGCTTTATTTCTGATCTGTGACTTGGGACCTATAATGTCCTAACCATATTAAGGGCTGTGGGTTTTGCACAGAGAAAGACTTGCTTTGCACGCGTAGATTCGAACTAACGCACAACAGGTTTTATTGAAAGAGATGGAGGCAAATTTTACTGTTTCGCCTGCCATGGGAATCAGAGCAGGCAAGGGGCAGAACATGGAAAGGTCCGTTGACCTCAGGCAGGATTTTCCAGTTTCAGGCAGAGTGAGGCTGGAAAATCCCGCCTTTGTTCTCTGTTCTATACAGAATACAAACTGAAATTAAAACAGCAGCATGTGGCAACACTCTAATGACGGCACCATCAAATCATATCATCAGTACTTAAAGAAACCTGCAAACCTTTTACATATATAACAGAACCTCCCAGACCTTTGAAGTGAACCACTGCTTTCTCCCTCCAGTTTATCACTTGGTTCCTGTGAGAAATGAAGATAGTGCTTCAGAGATGTGTTTCTGCACCAGTGTGGGGCAGTAGAAATCTGATCTTTCAATTAATGAGTCACATTATGTGACACATTAGCGTCCAAAATTTGCTTCATTTATATTTTAGGGATGTTGTAGAAGGAGCAATAAGGTTTCATTGGAAAATTGTTGCATTTCTGGTGACCCATCACGAAGGAGAGGGGATCACAACTCCCCTCTCTAGATTATTAATGGATTACAGGTGCAGTATGCTACCATACCCAGTTTGTAGCCGTAAGACCTAACAGATTTCATAGAATCCCTAATGCAGAAGGAGGCCAAAGGTCAGGATCAAAGTTAAACTAGCTAGATGGGTACAGAACTGGCTTGGCCATAGAAGACAGAGGGTAGTAGTGGAGGGGTCTTTTTCTGATTGGTGGTCTGTGACTAGTGGTGTTCCGCAGGACTCTGTACTGGGGCTCTGCTGTTTGTGATATATATAAATGATGTGGAAGAAGATGTAGCTGGTCTGATTAGTGAGTTTGTGGACGACATAAAGATTGCTGGAGTTGTGGACAGTGATGTACATTGTTGGAGAGTACAGCAGGATATAGATAGGCTGGAAAATTGGGCAGAGAAATGGCAGATGGAATTTAATCCAGATAAATGCGAAGAGATGCATTTTGGTAGATCTAATGTAGGGGGGAGCTATACAATAACTGGCAGAACCATCAGGAGTACAGGCGCACAGAAGGATCTGGGTGTACTGATAAATAAATAAGCTTTAACTTTAATCATGTGGGAAAACACTTCAGAATCCGTGGTCAGGAATAGTGCACCATTGACAATGTTCTGTGCCACGTGAGAGAAACTGCCCATCACTTTACCCAGCCACTGAAAGCAGTGATGTCACGGAGGAGTGAAACCACCCAGAAATCTTTAGTAAGCCGGGAAAGCAATATTTTGATTCCTGTCTCATTAGGGGTTTTATATATGGGTCGCTAATTTGAAGGG
Organism: Carcharhinus amblyrhynchos; assembly: GCF_965287045.1. Classification (NCBI taxonomy): domain Eukaryota; kingdom Metazoa; phylum Chordata; class Chondrichthyes; order Carcharhiniformes; family Carcharhinidae; genus Carcharhinus; species Carcharhinus amblyrhynchos. The sequence continues at coordinate 15,209,687 of NC_137339.1, forward strand.
TCACTTTGTGACACCGCTCCATGTTGTGGTTCTAGCACCTGTAAGGAAATATTGCTCAGTATTACTGTGCAGTTTGCTTCCTGCCCTGTAATAAAGAGGCCACCCTGTGAAAGCAGGGGCCTCGGCCAAGTCAAACTAATAATGGATTGGTGCTGTTTACTTTACATTTCTATTGTAGACTGCCTGGTCTAGCTGGCAGGAGTGGCCACTCTGCTATGAACAGAAAGCCCAAGGCAGGCACCAACATCTAGGGCAACAATGCACAGGGGGGGCACCGTGAGCCAGTTCCCAGGTTTTATCACACTTGTGCATCAAGAGTAGCAATTAAAATAACTGTAGCACAGATTTCTCCAAAGAAAGTGTTTGATTTCCTTTGTTTTTACAGGACTTCCTGGTGGCATGTCTGGACCACACTTAACCCTTTGAGTACAGACTGACCTTTGTGCGTCTCAGAATACCCATTTGTTTTTAATCGCAAACCGTATATATCCAACAAAAACAATGACTTAGAAATTTGGGAGCGCCCTTTCTCCCTCCTACCTTCCCTCCTCCGTATTCCCCATACATGAATAATAGGCCTCGAACCTCACTCCCACTTCAGTGATGCTGCAGGTGGAAGCTGCTCCCTCCAAGGTTGGGGTGGCGGGGGGGTGGGGTGTGGAATTCCTATTGACTGGGTGTGTGCTGGTGTGCGGTGAAATAATTGGGCAGCCTGGAGATTGGGGGTCTTTTGGGATTTCCTAGAATCATGGAATCCCTACAGTGCTGAAGGAGGCCATTCAGCCCATCGAGTCTGCACTGATTCTCTGACAGAGCATCTTACCCAGGACCACCTCCCACCCTATCCCTGTAACCCCACACATTTCCCATAGCTAATCCCTTTATTCCATCACGGGATTCTAAGGGCATTTTAGCATGGCCAATCAATCAAACCTGCGCATCTTTGGACAGTAGGAGGAAACTGGAGCACCTGAAGGTGACCCATGCAGACACTGGGGAGAATGTGCAAACTCCACACAATTAGTCACCCAAGGCTGGAATTGAACCTGGGTTCCTGGAGCTGTGAGGCAGCAGTGCTAACCATTGTGCCACCTGGAGGGAGATCAAGGTTTGGGGTCAGTCCTGACGCCAGGGAGCCCTGAGGCAAAGAGACCAGAGAGGTTGAGGAGACCAACATTGAGTAATGGTCTAATGCATGCAGTGCATGCTATTTACAAAATGCAATACAGCATTCTTTGATGACACCTTCCAAACCCATGATCCGCCATCCAGAATGACTAGGGCAGGAGTTGTATGGGAACTACTTGCAAGTTCCCCTCCACACCAACCTGATTTGAAGCTATAATGTTGTACCTTTGCTGTTGTTGGATCAATATCCTGGAGCTCCCTTCCTAACAGCACTGTAGGGGTACATACGCCACAGGAAATGGAAAGGCCAAAGGAGGCAGCTCACCATCATCTTCTCCAGATCAGTTAGAGCTCAGCAATGCGTTTTTTTAAATTTTAAAGTTTATTTCTTAGTCGCAAGTAGGCTTACATTAACACTGCCATTAAGTTACTGCAAAAATCTCTAGATGCTACATTCTGTGCCTACTCGGGTACACTGAGGGAAAATTTAGCATGGTCAATGCGCCTAACCAGCACATCTTTCTGACTATGGCAGGAAACCGGAGCACCTGAAGGAAACCCACACAGACACGGGGAGAATGTGCAAACCCTGCACAGACAGTGACCCAAGCCGGGAATCGAACCCAGGCCCCTGGCACTGTGAGGCAGCAGTGCTGACCACAGGACACATTTTAAAAACTACTTAGCATGCCAGGGAGAGCAGAAGGGGCCTCAATTTAATATCTCATTGTAAAACACTGTAAAGTTCACCCTCAGCACAGCACTGGAGTGTCAGCCTAGATTTTTGTGCCTAAGTCTTTGGAGGTAGGACTTGAACCCATGTCCATGTGACACAGAGAGCCCCATTCAACTCATTTCAGCTTCCTACTCTATTATGACCCTCCTGATTGGAAGGAGTAAAAATTTATGAAATAGCGAATAAGATTAATGAAATATGTACTCTTATTAAGCTTAGCTAGCTATTGTGTAATAGAAAATAATAAACAGCCCACAACTTGTCATAAACTATGATCTAATCAATATATTTAAATATACCTTTTCTTTTCTGAAACACTATTGAAATGATGTGCTGCCTGGGGGGGCAGCATTGTGGCACAATGGTTAGCACTGCAGCGCCAGTGACCTGGGTTTGATTCTTTCTGTGTGGAGTCTCCCCGTTCTGCATGGGTTTTCTTCAGGTGCTCCAGTTTGCTCCTACAGTCCAAAAGAAGTGCTGGTTAGGTGTATTGACTGTGCCAAATTCTCCCTCAGTGTACCCGAACAGGCGCCGGAGTATGGTGACTGGGGGATTATCACAGTAACTTCATTGCCGTGTACATGTTAGCCTGCTTGTGATACCAATAAGTAAACTTATTAATTGTTGTGATTTCACACAGATTCTTCAATTTGAACAGATAGGTTGATCCATCAATTCAAAAAAGGCACAAAAACTAAACAGATTTAATGTCAAAGATCTAAAAATATATAAACTAAAATTACCAAAATAGCAGCTAATCAAACACAATTTTGAACAAATTCCACAAACTTTGGCCAACACTAAAGTTAAGAAAGCTCACCAACGCCTCTACTTTCTCAGAAGACAAAGGAAACTTGGCATGTCCACTACAACTCTCACCAACATTTACAGATGCACCATAGAAAGCGTTCTTTCTGGTCGTATCACAGCTTGGTATGGCTTCTGCTCTGCCCAAGACTGCAAGGAACTATAAATGGTTGTGAATGTAGCCCAATCCATCACACTAACCAGCCTCCCATCCATTGACTCTGCGTACACTTCCCGCTGCCTCGGCAAAGCAGCCAGCATAATTAAGGACCCCACACACCCTGGACATTCTCTCATCCACCTTCTTCCATCGGGAAAAAGATACAAAAGTCTGAGGTCACGTACCAACCGACTCAAGAGCAGCTTCTTCTCTGCTGCCGTCAGACCTTTGAATGGACCTACCTCGCATTAAGTTGATCTTTCTCTTTATCTAGCTATGTCTGTAGCACTACATTCTGCACTCTCTCATTTCCTTCTCTATAAACAGTATGCTTTGTCTGTATTGGCACACAAGAAACATGTTACAATAATAAATCAAATCAAATCAAATAAATTGGTCACTAGGCACAGACAAATTGACCAGAGTCCTGCCAACAGTTGTATCAAGTTAAGCTGGGACACAGATTTTGATGCATGCAACTGGTTTGAACCCCTTACACTCTGAAATAATTAAAGACTACATACCATGTTAATCATAGAACTGTTTCATTTCAGTCACAAATACTATATTCTATTCCTTATGAAGCTAATTACAATGATCCAGCAACTGTAAACACAATTGCTTATGTAATATTAAATTGGGTGTTAACACAGTTACTAATCTATGCAAATTGTCATTATAAACATGCTAGTCCTTTGTTCCAATCATCTTCCATTTCAGCCAAGGTGACCCTTGAAACTTATTCCTTCATATTCACTCCACAAATAATATGAAGTATTGGTCTCGTGGTATTATCGCTGGATTATTAAACCAGAAACTCGGCTAATTTTCTGGGGACCCATATTCGGATCCCACCGCGGCAAATGGTGGAAATTGAATTCAATAAAAAATATCTGGAATTATGAGCCTACTGATAACCATGGAACCATAGTTGGAAAAACCCATCTGGTTCACTAGTGGCCTTTAGAGAAGGAAATCTGTCATCTTTACCTGATCTGGCCTACATGTGACTCCAGAGGCACAGCAATGTGGTTGACTCTTAACTACCTTCTGAAATGGCCTGGCAAGCCATTCAATTCAAGGGCAACTAGGGGTGGGCAATAAATCCTGGCCGGCCAGTGGCGCCCGTGTCCCATGAATAAATCAAAACAACACAAGAGTTTGTAAAGATGGCAACTGCTCACTGCTGGAGGAAGGGGAAAGCAGACCACATGCAGACCTATGGGGAAACAATCATCCTCCCTGACAGTAACTATTATTGTGGATACGTGAAAAATTATTGCAAAGGTTAAATAATACTCTTCAAAACAAAATGTCTGTGGAAAACGGACATACAAGTAGAAGAAAACTCAATTAAGATATATACTTTAAAATTCTGCCACTCAACATCCGTTCCCCAAATGTATAAAAGTGAAAGTAAAGTTTATTTATTAGTCACAAGTCATCTTACATTTACACTACAATGAAGTTACTGTTAAAATTCCCTGGTTGTCACACTCTGGTACCCATTCGGGTACACTGAGGGAGAATTTAGCATCACCAATCCACCTACCCAGCATGTGGCTGGAAGCTGGAGCACCTGGAGGAAACCCATGCAGACATGGTGAGAATGTGCGAATTCCACACAGGCAGTGACCTAAGTTGGGAATCGAACCTTAGTCCCTGATGCTATGAGGCAGCAGTGTACTGTGTCAGCGTGCCACCCTATGTATGTCATGCATCATATCGATTGAATTCAAAGTTCCATCTTGGGTTCGGTCAAATAAAATACTTAGGCAGCACTTTACTTCATATTATTTGGAAAAGAAAGCAAAATGTGCCCTGAGATACTAAGCTAAGTGACCCCATAGCATGATTATTTTAATTCTTATGTTGGTCCAATAAATGGTATCACACTACTTTATCTTTCTTGACTTTTCTGAGTATGTACTGATCACAAATGATAGGCCTAGATGAAGATGCCAATTTAGAACAAACCAGAAAATGACAATATAAATCACTCTTAAATAAGCTCCCATTTAATTCAAAGAATAAAAACACAATGTAGCTAAGAATTGGGTCGGCATTGTTAACTTAATAGTTGGCGTAGCTTGTAGGCTACAAGAAGCAGGTTTTGAGGATTATGTGTCTTTTTTTAAGAAGTATGCACAAACCTCTCCAAAGTTTAGACTTCAAAGTTTTGACAGATCTTTAACACAACTCGGACACACTTTATACACTCACTTCAGAAATATACTTTTGTAAATGCTTGTATATTTATTAGTAGAGATAGAGGAGTGGGTCACCTCAATAATGAAACATTCTTATAGCGCAGTATTTTCTCTATCAGATTAAAAGGTAACTCATAGGCACAATAGCTGGCCTGTTACAGTTACAACAGTCAGTGTCATGATTTGTGATCAACAATTCACATTGGGAATAAATTATATGGTGGTGAGATGTTATCCACGCTAACAAGGCTTAAAATATTATTGTATTGTAAGTACAAGTTTGTCAAGCTAAAGTGGGTCCTCATGTGGGAAATTCTGTAAATTGATTAACAGAGACATTTTATAATCTCATTACAACTGCAGATGACTCCATAACCAATGTTTAATAAGGACCATTTGTAGGTGCTTTGTTAGAAAGTTGTCAGTCTTTCAAACTTAAAACATTAAAATGTAGTATAATTTGGATTTTTTCAACAAGTGGGTGGTATATGATTGGAAAATGCAGCTTGTTCACCCTGAAGCATTAGATTATTTCCTCCCTTTCAGAGTCTGTTAACTTTAATAGTAGAAACTCGAATGAAATTAAAGTGACATGCAATTGAATTAGTTTAATGTAGTGAAAAATAATCATTTAACCAGCTCTTAAGAGCAGGAGAGGATTGTACAACCAATATTCCACAAGAATGTTGGAAGGTGTTTTACAAGAAGCTAACATAAGACATAATTTAATATGTTGGTCACAAAATATAGAAGTTGATGGTTATTGGTTCGTTCTGAGCATAACATTTTTCAAAACTGAAGTGCAGATACTCCATGTCAGTTGGTTGTCTCTACAGTTCACATGGAGTGACAATGGGGGCCAGACCCAACAATGGCTTATCAAATATAACACCAACAAATGTAAGGCATTGCACAACAGGAAGGAAAAATATGCAATCTGGATGGTGTTGAAAGAATCCTAATGCCACGCAGTGGAGCATTGGTTGGCGCTGCTGCCTCACAGTGCCGGGGACCCAGGTTTGATCCTAGCTTGAGTCACTGTCTGTGTGGTATTTGCACGCTCTCCCCGTGTCGGCGTGAGTTTCCCCCGGGTGATGTACTGATTAGGTGCATTGACCCAAAGAAGCGCCAGAGTGTGGCGACTTGGGGAATTTCACAGTAACCTCATTGCAATTGTTAATGTAATGATGTGGTGTTGCTGGCATTGGACAGGGGTAGGCTCACAACACTGTGCTAAAGTCCAACAGGTTTATTTGGTAACATGAGCTTTCAGAGCGTTGCCCCTTCATCAAGTGAGACTCACCTGATGAAGGGGCAATGCTCCAGAAGCTCATGCTACCAAATAAACCTCTTGAATTTTAACCTAGTGTTAACCTAGTGTAGGTTAAAAACCTAATTTTAACCTAGTCTTGAATTTTAATCTAGTGTTGTGAGACTACTTACAGTGTTAATGTAAGTTTTACTTGTGACTAATAAATAAACTTTTAAACTTTAAAGAATATTACCAGCACATCTGCCCTGGAACCCGGACAGGCGAAGGCGCAGAACGGAATTCTCCATTGGCCTCAAGCAAGATTTTGCGAGCCTCACCTGAGCGAGGTTGTGAAATCCCCTTTTAAGAGATAGAATAGACTAAACACTTGACATGATCAACAGCCACAATAAACAAAGAATGTTGAACGTCAGAATTACACGGCCAGAACTGGAGAATACAAGTAGGGTTGCCAACTGTGATTGAACATATTCCTGGAAATTTCATCACATTTCTTGCCCCACGCTCCAGCCATTGGTTGGCCAACACATCCATCCTTTTAACTCACTGTCCTCCCACACCAACTGGAAAACAAAAAGAATTGGATGATGATCAACTGCCAGCCAAACAGCCCTCCCGCCAACCTCATCTTTTCAATCTTCTTTTATATCTGGATAAAAGAAAAAGTTTGCAAAGAAATTTATTTTAACGTCCCTCTGATTTTTCTCCACAGGCAGTGCATTGGAGAATGATCTTCATTTTGTTGAGACTCCAGGTCATTCCCGGAGGGTTGGCAACCCTAAGTACAAGTCACAGTAATCCAACTGTACAGATCTCTGTTTGGACAAGAATTGTCAACTCTCTTCTCTCGTCTTGGATCGTCTCCCGGCATTGCCGATGTATCTCTCAGGCTCTGTGATGGCAATTCGGGAGAAAAGGACTTTGTGGGAGTTCTTTGCACTCAGGCACCTTAACCTCCTCTAGAAGGGTCATGTGAGAAACAGACTACAGAGTAAAAATATACTGAGAGACTTTTGGAGTCAATGACAGATAATTTACAGTATATGACTGCTAACGTTGTATGAAAAAAATTACAACTATTGACTTGAAGATGAATGCTAATCCCGGGAAAAGAAAATACAAATTTTGCAAAATGAATGGGATTGATTTAATGGCTAAGTGTTTAACTGCATAATTTAAGTTGTATGAAAGATAAAGTCATTGTTAAAAGTGCAAACTGAGATAATTTGTTATGATAGTTGTTCTTTAAATGTTGAATCATTGGAAAATAAGTCATTGCCCAATTCACTGAAAATGTAAATAATGAACGTACAATGATAGCATGATTACCACAAGGAAAATGTACTTTCTACAGGGAACACTATTCTGCTCAGGGCCAGCTTTTGTACACCCAAAACACCTGCCTCTTCCAGGTAAGGTTGTCAGGTCATCCCAATTGTCTGGGTCTTTCCTAGCACTGAGCAACATGCACAACTGCTAACAAACTAGGTGAGAAAAGCGGAATTTTTCAAGTATGTACCTTAGACAGATTTGAGAGGATAGAAAAGTCATGAAATGCCATCACAAAGATGATCAATCCAGCTGATTACTGGAGGACCCCAAAGGGCCTGCACAAGGGCAGGTATAAGTGGAATTTTCCTATCACACAGAGTAGGGGTTGAATAAGGGTTCAGTTTCTTGCCATTATAGAGAGCCTCTCTATCATGGAAGAAATAGTGGAACCTCCCTCAAACCCCCAAACATCGCACTTCCCATTGATGGGGGCAGGAATGGGGGCACGGGAGGGCATACATTTCATGCATGCATGTTTTATGGAGCCAACTGACCATTTAAATCTGCAGCTACCTTCACTCTTATCAGATTTTTGTAGCCTAGAAATGTGCACACTGAAGTATGCAGAGTAGACTTGGTAAGAAGCTGGTGCATTTCTTTGGATGGCACTTTGGAGAGGGAGAGTACCACTGAGAAATATGTCTTAGAATTTGATTTGCAGCCCCAGAATTGGCACAAAACAAATTCCAACTGGAGTAGGAGGGTTGGGCTCCTTGTCTCACAGGGCAATTATTACTGTCTCAACTGATTCATGCACAAAAGAGCTTTGTGGTGGAAAAGAGCACATAATGCTTCATTTGAAGGAGCAGGGTCGGCATGGTGGCACAGTGGTTAGCACTGCTGCCTCACAATGCCAGAGACCCAGGTTCAATTCCCGGCTTGGGTGACTGTGCCGAGTCTGCATGTTCTCTCCATGTCTGTGTCTGGGTGCTCTGGTTTCCGCCCATGGTCCGAAAAACATGCTGGTTAGGTGCATTGTTAAACTCTCTCTCAGTGTGGCGATTAGATTTTCACAGTAACTTCATTGCAGTGTTAATGCAAGCCTACTTTTAACAATAATAACTAAACTTAAACTCTGATAGAAGTTGGACATTGCACTCTCACTCATAGAGGCCAGTCACCAGAGGTCAGAGGGAGGTCAGCAGGATGAGGCTGCGGCACACGCAACAGGAAGGAGGAGTTGAGGCGGACAGCCACGTACTATCCTGAGGGAGAGCTATACAGACCTAAGACATTGTACTTCAATGTGACAGAGAGCCAGTGTTGAAGGTGACTGAAGCTAAGCTTGAGGTGGTGACATAAAAGTCATGTGATCCAGCAGCAACCCAATTCTCCTTCCAGCCCTGCCAGTGGCTATGAAGACATCTGTTTATCTTAACTTCTAGGCTTCAGGATCTTTCCAGTGCTTATCAAGAGAATAGCTGGCATATACCAGTCAGCAACATGTAGCTGAATTAAAGTTGTAACTAATGCTCTGTTTGCTTCTGAATTTCTTCCACTAAATCTGAATGTCTTTCACCAAAAGTTGGCAAATTATGTTGCAGTTGTATTAAACGTTGACTAGGCCACATTTGGAATACTGTGTCCAATTCTGGTCACCACACTACCAGAAGGATGTAGGGGGTTTGGAGAGAGTACAGAAAAGGTCTACCAGAATTTTACCTGGTGTGGGCGGTATTAGCGATGAGGAGAGATAGAATAAACTGGGAATGTTCTCCCTGGAAAGACGGTGGCTGAGGGGCAACCTGATAGAAGTTTATAAAATTATGAGGCGTTATAGATAGGGAGAACAGTTGGAAGCCTTTATCCAGGGCAGAAATGGCAATTAGAAGGGGACACAAGTTCAAGATAAGAGTGGAAAGGTTCAGTGGGGATGTGCAGGGGAAGTTTATTTACACAGAGGGTGGTGGGGGCCTGGAATACACTGCCACGTGAGGTGGTTGAGGCAGATACGTTAGTGATATTTAAATCTTGATAGACACATGAACAAATGGGGGATAGGGGATATGGGCGGTTGGTCTAGGTAGGACAATGTGACCGGCGCAGGCTTGGAGGGCCGTAGAGCCTGTTCCTACGCTGTGCTGTTCTTTGTTGTTTGTAAAACATGAAGGCCCTGGTCAGCTGAGCTCATTCTCTGTGTGCCATTCTATCAACAACAATGCACAGCCAACAGGGTCATGAGCCATTCAGATTAAAATGCTCTCATTCACATTTGTGCGATTACTGTACATGCACCAATGATTTTCAGCATATCAGCAATGATTATTGATAAGTTTTGATGGAGAAAATGGCTCTGCACCAATGCTTGGTGCCAAGAATGCTGCAGCTGCAACCCCATGCTGTGCTCTGCAATCATTGACTGGGTTCCTCCCTCTTGGTCACGTTGCCATACTGTGACAGAGTACAGCTGCGAGAGACCTGGCCCAGGGTCAGCAGTGGGGCGCTTCCTGAGAGATGGGAGGCTAGAGACCAAGTGGATGGGATAATGAACATGGCAGTGCCCATCATTCACCCACCCACTGAGTCTTGGCAGCTAACTACACGACTGCACACTATCTGTACCAGGTAGTAGTGGCAAGACGATGTTATCCCTGTGGATTCTCAAAGATAGATATACAAGAATTCACCCTGTGCTTTTCAGTGGTTCAGTAGAGTACACTTCAATAAGGCAATAATTCTCTCATTGGGAAGTTCTCTTTAGGCCATCTGTTCTAGGAGCAGCTATCAGTTAGACAACATTTACAATTTGGACATTTACCCAATAAGGCAATGATGTCTCCACCTGAGGGCCCACTTTTCTACACCTGAGATAATTGACCTGCAGTGGGCCTGCCTCTGATGCCTCACTACCTCTGGGCTTTCCCACCTCGATCCTACTCCAGCCCACACCAATCACCTGACCGCAAATTGGATATGTGGGCAGATATTTTTCAAGGTCAGGTTCGCGGAGCCGGGGATTCTCCCAACCCTACATAATAATGAGGGACATGGCCAGAGTGGATAAGGAGCAGCTGTTCCCCTTATTTGAGTGGTCAGTCACGAGGAGACATAGGTTCAAGGTGAGGGGCAGAAGGTTTGGGGGGGAGGATGTGAGGTGTGGTGATGGTCTGGGATGCACTGCCTGGGAGGGTGGTGGAGGCAGGATGCCTCACGTCCTTTAAAATGTACCTGGATGAGCACTTGGCACGTCATAACATTCAGGGCTATAGGCCAAGTGTTGGTAAATGGGATTAGGTGGGAGTTCCGTTGTTTCTAATGCCTTTGTGTGGACTCGATGGGCCGAAGGGCCTCTTCTGCAGTGCATGATTTTATGATTCTCTGATACACCCCCACCCTCTCCTGTCCTGGGGGCAAACTCTTGGCTAAGGTATAAGATTGGATATAAGGACATTGGGTGGACATCCACATGTTCTTACCTCTCAGCAATTTTGGTAGAGGTGAACAACAACAAGGGATAGCTAATAAGAACCAATTAAACTGATGAGGGTGTGGAGAACTCTGCCAGGATTCTGTGATCTGAACAACTAGAAACTTGAAACTCTCAAACATCTCCATGTTATCAGCATTGATGTAGACAGGGGCACGTCCTTCACGACGTTTTGTGAAGTTAAAGAAAGCTACAGGTGCTAGGCTAGGGCAGTGGGGAACTTTAGAGTAAGTTTGGTCTGGTGGAAGGGAGAGAAGTGGCAGAAGCAGCTGATTCAGATATTCTTAATCATAATGCAAGAAAGCCCATGAACTCCTCTGATTTTGCATTGGAGATGAGGATGGAGGAGATGCGGTTCAGGGGGTTAATTGGTAAGGAATGAATATAGATAGCAGCTCAGGCTCTCAACTTGAAAATGAGGCATCTGAGTGGGTAGTAAATAATATGTGAAAGGTCAATATGGAAAGTTCGTGAAGATAAAGAGAGTACAACAAGAGAAGAAAGATTCAAATGAGACAAAAGTGTAATTTTATGACTGATATCAGATCTTATTTCAGAGTGTGATCAACACTTGGACTGGACTTCCAAACAAACTGACAGAGGATGGGCTGACCAGTTTTAAATTGTGTGTTCAGTTCTTCAATAAACCTCTACAAGGTTTAGAACTTAAATTGTCTCTTGTAGCCTTCTTCATCACTAACTCATGAACCACATCTCCGTACACTCTGAAGGACATTGCTGAAAAGAGACACCCGGACTCTTACAACATCTGGAACATTATAAAGTGGCTGGAATTTGTTAAAGAAAACTCCTTGGAGGACAACAATATTCTTGTTTTTTTCCTTTTGTTTACAGAGATTTGGACCAGATCTTCAGACCTATTCAGTGTCTTTAGGATTTGGCTAACCTTAATCAAAAGTTAAGAGCAAACATCTGGGAAGTAGTTCTGATCCGAGGTAGTCCTAGAGGGACTGGAATTATAATCCACCACAAGGTGCGTCTCTTCCAACTGAATGACTGTCACAAGGTCACATTCCCATTTCCCTTTACAGAATCACAGAACCGTTACAATGCAGAAGGAGGCCATTTGGCCCATTGGTCAGAACTTTCCAGACATTAACACCAGTAGAAGATCCTGCTCACTGTGACAGGCCCACTGCCATTTCATGCTCAACTGAGCTCTGATTGGCAGTAGGCGGGACTTTCATCTGCTCTTGGAAAGAAGTCCTGCCTTGGAGAGCTGTTGACCAATGAGGGAGAAGACTGCACCTCAGTTTGATGCTGCATTGATGTTTTAATGATGCTGTTTATTGCACGGAGAGACTGTTATATATGTTGGGGCATAGCTCCATTCCCTCTTTGAGGGAATGAGTCATGTGACTTGGGGCGTGGGGTATGAGCAGGCTAGGAACCGCCCTGAGTGGGCAGTCAATATTTGGAGTGTGGAGTGAGTAGACTGAATAAAGATTTGTGTTCCCTGATGCCTGATTGTGGAATAGTTTTTGAAGAAACATCTGAGAACTATGAGATTTAGCAGAGTTGATTATTAGTAGGGGCGTGTTGCTACAGCTCAGGACCTTAGTGAGAATGGGTCTGTAGCATTGTGTATGGTTTGGGCTTCCATTCCTAAGATAGGATATAATTGCATTAGGTGTAATACAAAGAAAATTCACTCGATTCATTCCTGAGATGGGGGTATTATTTCATGAGGAAAAGTTGGACAGATTGGACCTACATCCATTGGGGTTTAGAAGAATGACAGGTGATCTTTTCGAAACATACAAGATCTTGAGGGGTCTCAACAGAGTTCATGTTTTCCCTTGTGGGAGGGACTAGAACAAGGTGACACAGTTTAAAAGTTAGCACTCTCCCATTTCCAGGTGAAATTTGGAGAAATGTTTCCTCTCGGAAGGTCGTTGGTCTGTGGAATTCTCTTCATCCAGAAGTTAATTGAGGCAGGGTCATTCAATACATTCAAGGCTGGCTTTGATTTTCAATCAACAAGCAATCAAGGGAATGTGGAGCTGAGGTGTCAAACAGATTAGCCATGATCTTATTGAATGGTGGAGAAGGGCCTTCTGCTCCTAATTCGTGTGTTCATGTGTGCATCTGAGAAGTGGCATCTTTCTCGGTGCTCACTGGAGTGTCGGCCTGGATTTTACGTTTGAGCCTCTATAGTGCCAATTAAATCCATGGGCTGGGATTTTCTCATTTTTTAACCAAGTGTCAGCTTAGGCGGAAGAAGCAGTGTCGCCTGCTAACTCCACAGTAGGCTTTTCCCATCATATTTTTAAACACTTTGTTAAAAAGATCCTGGGACAGGTCCCACGATGTCAGGCTTGTAGGATGAACACACCAACAATCTTCGTCTTCATAAGATCAGGGCATCTTTTTTAAAGGTACCTCACTCTTTAAAAAAAAATTAAGAAGGATCTCTCCCAAGGACATGGGAACCTCCATGCATACAACCCCCTCCCCCTGCCCCCAACATCAAGCAGGAGCACACCTACCCCTCCACCAGGATGCAGGGAACCCCAGCATAGATCCCCCCAACTGAAGCCACCTTCCCCTGACAGTGCCTGTTGGGCAGTGCCAGGGGAAGTGTCTGGGCAGTGACAGGGGGCAGCATTTGGACAATGCCAGGGCAGTGGAATGGGGCAGTGCTGGGTTGCAGTGCCAGTGCCCCGTGCTAGGGGCCATAACAAAGGGAAGTGTTTGGGCAGTGCCAGGGCATTGCCAAGGGACAGTGCCAGTGCCCAGTGCTGGGGGTCATAACAGAAAGCAGTGCTTGGGCAGTGCCAGCGTAGTTCCAGGGTGGAGTGCCAGTGCCCAGTGCTGGGGGCAGTAACAGAGGGCAGTGCTTGGGCAGTGCCAATGCCCAGTGCCGGGGGCAGTAACAGAGGGCAGTGCTTGGGCAGTGCCAGGGGACAGTGCAGGGGGGGCAATGCCAGAGTGCTGTAAAGGGGATTTGGTTGGTTTCTCTGCTCCCCCCCTCCAACAACTTTCCCACCCACCGAAAATGGGGATGGAGAATCCAGACATGACCTTTTACCTTCATGGTGAGGATGTTACCCACTACACCACAGCTTAACACTGACTCTTGGTAAGTAACAAGAGAAAATAACTATTCCAATGTCCCATTACTATTTCACAAATAGCCCCAGTACTAATGCCAAATGTAATCTTAAGGATTGTTCATTTCCAGTTTGAATGATTTGGCTGCTTTAGGAATCCCAGCGTTTGTCCAACTGATATAAAACAAGCTTTCGCAAAAACTGCCAAACGTTTTCATGAGGGTGCATTTTGTCAGTTGAACGACAGAAAATTAATTTTTTTAGTAGCTCATTTGGTATAATGATTACTCCGATATGTTTTGTGACAAACACTGGGAGTTTGAGCTTTACTGTTGGATCTCAATGTTCTTACTAATGGTCCAAAAATATCATTTATATACTTTATATCGCCTGATGGAAAAGGCAATGAGTAGCTCTAGGTGACTAAAGGGATCAAGAGGGAGTTGGAGGGAAATGGAGAATTGGGATATTGAATTTGATGATCAGCCATGATCAAAATGAATGCTGGAGCAGACTCGAAGGGCCAAATGGCCTCCTCCTGCTTCTAGTTTCTATGTTTCTATGAATATTTATGATGATGCAAAATTTCACTATACATTATCTATGAACTTCCATCAAAATACTTTCTGTCCCAGCATCTGAATGCTATGTTCCCAAATGCAGGGGAAGTGCTGCCATTGATGGACGCCACTAACTTGCTACAACCATTCGATATTTTGACATAAATTTGCGGAAAGGAAACATGGCTTTCATTCACAGATGAGTGCACTGTGATGTTTATTACACCACAGCGTTTCCATTTCAATTAAGTCACTGGTTGGTTTAAAGTTTATTTATTAGCCACAAGTAAGGCTTACATTAACACTGCAATGGAGTTACTGTGAAATTCCACTAGTTGCAACAGTCCGCCCCTTGTTTGGGTCAATGCACCAAACTAGCACGTCTTTCAGACTGTAGGAGAAAAGAGAACAAAGAACAAAGAACAGCACAGCACAGGAAACAGGCCCTTTGGCCCTACAAGCCTACGCAGCCCATTTTGTCACTCAGTGACTGCCTTATTCAAGTCCTTCTTCTACCTACGACTTTTGTCTACGTCTAACTGGAGCATCCGGAGGAAGCCCACAATGACACGGAGAGAACGTGCAGACTCCACACAGACAGTGAACCAAGCTGGGAATTGAACTCAGGTCCCTGACACTGTGAGGCAGCAGCGCTAACCACTGTGCCACAAGGCTGCTTGATAATGCAGGTGAAGTACTGTAGTCAAAACAGTCACAATTTACATGAAGTGGTCAAATTGCCCATCAACCATTATCAAAGCATATACTTATCATAGAAGTGGCAGCCTGTAACACAGGCTCCCTCTGCCTTTGATAGTGATGCAGTGGCTGGTCCTACAGTGAACATTGCTGGCTGTGGGGGGGGTGATTAATTGCCATTCAGAAGAAAGTTTAAAGCAACACGCAATGAACTCTAATGGTTTCTTTTTGATACACTGTAAGAGCCATATTTTATCTTTGACAGAGTATTAATCACTGCCGCTTCAATGTAGATTTTTGCCTGGGCTTATCAAGGGCCATGCTAAACTTGCTGCTAATTTTATTTGGTTAAACAATGTGACTAAAAGACAGCGCTTCTAATTAAAACAACCTCAAACCATGTTGGTTTATTTATTT
Source organism: Carcharhinus amblyrhynchos (assembly GCF_965287045.1). NCBI lineage: Eukaryota > Metazoa > Chordata > Chondrichthyes > Carcharhiniformes > Carcharhinidae > Carcharhinus > Carcharhinus amblyrhynchos. Next base: position 15,225,510 of record NC_137339.1, read on the forward strand.
GGAGATCTTCAAACATGTCTACCACAGACTGTGTACATTGGATACAGCCTATTAAATAAATTAGATTGATTTTTTTGGGGGGAAAAGTAGAATTTATCCTGTACCTTGAACACAATCGTTCAGGTCAGAACCTAGTACATCATTCAGAAAAGTTATTTTGCCGGACTGCAAACAAATTAGCTGCCAAGGAAGCAGGCCCTCGTCAGCCCACCCACAGGCCTAAGCCATCATGTCAAACAGTGCCAAGTATTTGATTTATACAACTTGGACAGAAATTAAACTTCACACTGTCAAGGAAAATGGCCTCCACTTGGCGAAAAGTTATACAAAGGAAACTGGAAGCACACTGCCTGGAAGATTAAGTTATTTTATACATTTTAGGAATTTGGATACAATTAGTGGCAACGTTTGTTCATCCTGGATATTGTCTCTTGCCAGCTATATGTTTATACTAGGGCAAGAGAGTAACCTTCAAGTTATTTCACTAATTTGCTTCTGCGCACGTGTGCCTAAGCAAAAGAAAGTTGTTTTTGAATTATTACCTCCTCGGTGATTCCAAATAACGCAGCTCCTTGTTAAAAATAGACAACGAGTTTATGGAACTATATATATAAATATATTACTGTGCAAGGTCAAATAGGCATCACATCAAGATCTATAAATCAACTTTAATATTGGCTTTGATAATGGACCGGATATTCCAGTAGAAGTACTGGTGAGGTTAGCAGCCCTCACCGTTACTTATGTTGAAGTCAGGCAACAATATCTGTTTGCTGCACATGCACACACTTCAGTTCATAAACCAGGATGTTGCTGTCGGGTTGCCATGCTGTTCCAGTAGCCGCACAACAATGATATCTCATCAAGGCACTAGCGATTGAAATGGAGTGGCGTGAAGTTGATGCACTTATCTGATAGATATGGACCATGCTCGCCAAAAAGGTTAGGACTTTTCCATTCCAGTATTAGAAGTTTCCTTCTAACACCGTGAAAGTTTTTATTGCTGCCATATAACCCCTCTTTCACTGAACATGAACTTTTACAAGTGTGGAGTTTCATTCTTTCAGACTTCAATTCTTGTTGGGGACTTTGAAAAAAAGTGTTTTTGGATGTTTTTGACTCTTATTATCCTTCCCTCTTTTTATTTCTCTTTCCACGACCTTGGATTCACAAGTTTAATTTACACTTTCTGGTTTAAACTCTGTACTTCTCATTCACAACTCTTGAATCTGTTTGGTTCAGGAGACACACAGTCATTTAGCCTGTTCACACAGGTCCCAGAGACTCTCTCGAGCGCGTTGTTCACTTTGAACTGTTAGTTGAGAACAACTTTTGATGTTAAACCCTGAGGGCAAGTGTAAGTGAAGTGAATGGCTGGCACTGTTCATTCATTGAAACGTCTTCTAAATGTAAAGGGCGGCACAGTGGAACAGTAGTTACCACTGCTCACTCACAGGGACCGGAGTTCAATTCCCAGCTTGGGTCACTGTCTGTGCAAAGTCTGTACGTTCTCCCCGTGTCTGTGTGGGTTTCCTCTGGGTGCACCAATTTTTACCCATAGTCCAAAGATGTGTGAGTTGGGTGGTATGGCAATAGTAAAGACAGGGGGCTAGCTCGGGTAAATACATGGGCTTATGGGAATAGGGCCCAGGTAGGATTGTGGTCAGTGCAGACTCGATGGGCCGAATGACCTCTTTCTGCATTGTAGTGATTCTATGATTCTAACGTGTTTTCCTTCTCACCTCTTTTGCAGGTTTACTGGACTCGTGATTTTGAAAAATGTTGGTTTCTGCGCAATATAATGAAGTACTACGAGTGTGACCTTACTGCCCGCTCACGCCACATTCCCCTGGCAGCTAAGACGGAGATTTTGGTGACAAGCCAAATCTCCGTTCACTGCAACGGGATGGGAAAATCCGCTGGCATGAACGGTCGGAAAATTCTGGCCTAAAACTTTGAATTATGGGGGTGTAACAGAACCATTCCTGTTACAATGCAGTTTCCTTCCAGACATTTGAGGTAAAGGCAAACAGATTTCAGGTTTCATGTATTTTTATTCTATTGCAGTTTCAGCCAAATAGCTTTAACATGGAGTTGATGATGTTGAGGCTGTGCAGAGTGTTTGGACTGTTTGTTTTTATTCATCATTGCCCTACTTTAAGAAAGAGACACTTGTATTTACTGAGCATCTTTCACAACATCTTGCCGGCTGCTTTGCTGCCAATGAAGTTCTTTTGAAGTGCAGTCAATGTTATGATGGAACATGATAGTCAGTGTGTACATGGCAAGCTCCCACAACCAAGAGTCACATAAAGGCTCATCCAAAGGCAGCACCTCTGATTGTACTCCTTCAGTCTCTCGAGTGGGACTAGTTTAAGAGGTTTGTGAGAATTGAGTTGCTGTCAATTGAGAAACAGCTAATACCCGGTAAGAATAAAGAAAATGTTTTGTGATTTATTTGTTAGTCCCACAAGTAATCTTACATTAACACTGCAATGGAGTTACTGTGAAAATCCCCTAGTCACCACACTCTTGTGCCTGTTCGGGTACACTGAGGGAAAATTTAGCATGACCAATGCATCTAACCAACATGTCTTCCGTGGGAGAAAACTGGAGCACCCAGAGGAAATGCACACAGACGTGGGGAGAATGTGCAGACTCCGCACAGTGACCGAAGCCAGGAATCGAACCTGGGTCCCTGGCGCTGTGAGGCAGCGGTGCCAACCACTGTGCCATAATGACCAGAATTCTCGGACCATTTCCACCCTGCTGGCATTGCCAGAATGGATGGGGAATTTGGCACTCAGTCAAATCTTCGTTCCTTGAATGGAATGGGAGAATCCTGCTTGTCTGAACGGCTGGAGAATCCGACCCAATCTTTACAAACGTTGGCCTGAGTTGAACTATGACAACTAATTTTTGTTAAATGATAAAGATCCCCAGTCAAGCTACTCAGTGCAACGCAATACAAAAGCATCACTTCCCCTTCCAGTGGTAACCAGCCTGCTTATCTATACAGTGAGATAGACATGCAGATGCAAAACTTCTGCTCTACTTCTAGTCTGCCTTAATAGAAGATAACACATCAGGAGCAGGGTAAACACTAATCAGCGATATGCCCATTTTGTTTAAAATCTTTTTTTAGAAAAAGAAATCAGCACATTGTCGCCAAATTGCAGGAATTTGCACAGTATCGTTTTCACATTTCTTGTTCATTTATCTCACCATTTGTTGGCTATGTTATATCTCTTGTAAGTTTACTCCCCTCCTGTACTGGCACATCTGCTCCAGCGGCCACTGGGAGGAGCATGAGGGCAGTCGGAGTAAATTGCTTGCTGACTTTCAAAGATCCCTGCTCAGAAGATGAGTTCAAGCCTCTGCAAGAACTGCCGATGTCAGTTGAGGGCATTTGTAGTAACTCAGACGGGAGAGGGAAATTACTCCTCTCAACAATTTTAGCGAATGAATGAAAAACAAGAGCCCCCATTTTTGCGATTCTTGACTCTTAAATTTCCCCCAAGCTTGCCTCCTTTAGAATTTTCAACATTCTCAAATCAACTGTGCTTTGGTGAGCTGAATGAAAGTTAGAACACAATAGAAGACAATTCTTCCAAATGTGTGACATAATCTCCTGAAATGAAAACAAAATACAGGGGATGCTGGAATTTTAGATAGACACAGGAAACGTTGGGTGAACTCAGCAGGTCTGGAAGCATCTGTGGAGAGAGAAACACAATTAATGTTGCAAGTCTGTATGACACTTCTACAATTCTATAGAAGAGTCATTGCATTCAACCTTTAGCCCCATAATTTTTCCAAGTGCTTTCTCTCTCTCTTGATATTTGTTGTATTTATTTCTTATCCCCCCACCCACCTTTGCTCCTTGATTATTTAATATTCTTGGAATAATATTACTGTCTTCTCCCGGGAAGACTATCACAAAGAGACGGATTTTCCCATTCCACCTGCCACGGGAATTGGAGCGAATAACAGACTGTGGAAAGGTCTATTGATCGGGTGGGATTTTCTGGTTTTGGGGTGAGGGCGGCCAGAAAATCCTGCCCAGTATATTTATGTAACTCCTCTGCTATTTTCTGGTTCCCCGTTATTAAAGTTAAAGTTTTATTTATTAGTCACAAGCAAGGCTTACATTAACATTGCAGTGAAGTTACAGTGAAACTCCCTAGTTGCCGCACTCTGGCACCTGCTTGTGTCAATGCACCTAACCAGCACGCCCTTCAGACTGTGGGAGGAAACCAGAGCAAACCCACACAGACATGGGGAGAATGTGCAGACTCTGCACTGACAGTGACCCAAGCTGCGAATTGAATCCAGTTCTCTGTGAGGCAGCAGTGCTAACCACTGTGCTGCCCCTATTATTTATTTCCCCAGTCTCATTCTCTAAGGGGCCTATGTTCACTTTGGCCTTGCTCTTCTTTTTTCATATATTTAATGAGGCTCTTACTGTCAGTTTTATATTACTTGCTAGTGTACCCTGATTGTTTATCTTCTCCCTCTTTATTTCTCTTGATCTGCTTTTGTTGTTTTTTAAAACCCTCCTAATCCCAATCATGGGGTGGCAGAGTGGTTAGCGTTGCTGCTTCATAGAGCCAGGGACCTGGGTTTGATTCCTGGCTTGGGGCACTGTCTGATTTATCCCCATTCCTAGAATCCTTCTTTTTCACTGGGATATGTCTTTGTTGTGAACTCTTTTCATAAATGTCTGCCATTCTGGTCAACGTTCTTTTCTGCCAAACTGCTATCCTAGTCCACTCCAGCCAACACTTTATAATGACCTTTATTTAAATTTGGCATAGTTGCTTCTATCCATGCTTCTCACTCTCAATCTGAATGCTAAATTGTACCATGTTATGGTCACTGTTTCCTAGGGAATGTTTAACACTGAGATTATTTATTAAGCCTGCCACATTACACATTACCCGCTCCAAAATAGCCTGACCCCCTGGTTGGATCCACAACATATTGTTCGAGGAAACTGTCCTGAATCGTTTCCGAGAACAATATGTTGTGGATCCAACCAGTGGTACTGTGGCACCATGCTAGCCACAGTGGCACAGTAGTTAGCATTGCTGCCTCACAATGCCAAGGACCCGGGTCCAATTCCGGCCTCAGATCACTGTCTGTGGGGAGTTTGCACATTCTCTCTGTGTCTGCGTGGGCTTCCTCTGGATGCTCTGGTTTCCTCCCACAGTCCAAAGATGGTTAGGTTGATTGGCCGCACTAAATTGATCCTAATGTTAGGGGGAACATAAGAACATAAGAAATAGGAGCAGGAGTAGGCCAACTAGCCCTTCGAGCCTGCCCCGCCATTCAATAAGATCATGGCTGATCTGTCTTGGCTCAGTTCCACATTCCCGCCCTCTCCCCATAACCCTTAATCCCCTCTCTTATCAAAAACCCATCAACCCGCGTCTTAAAAATATTTAGCGAGGTAGCCTCCACCACTTCAACGGGCAGAGAATTCCAGAGATTCACCACCATTTGAGTGAAGAAGTTCCTCCTCAACTCCGTTCTAAACTGCCCCCCCTTTATCTTGAGGCTGTGCCCCCTAGTCCTACTATCCTTTCTGAGCGGGAAGAGTCTCTCCACCTCTATCCTATCCATCCCATTCATCATCTTATACGTCTCAATGAGATCTCCCCTCATTCTTCTAAACTCTAACGAGTACAAGCCTAATTTATTCAGCCTCTCCTCATAGCTCAACCCCCTCAACTCCGGCATCAGCCTAGTAAACCTCCTCTGCACTCCCTCCAAGGCCAAAATATCCTTGCGTAAGTACGGCGCCCAAAACTGCACACAGTACTCCAGCTGCGGCCTCACCAAAGCCCTATACAGCCGCAGCAAGACCTCCCTACTTTTATATTCAATCCCCCTCGCAATGAAGGCCAGCATCCCATTCGCCTTCCTGACCACCTGCTGCACCTGCAAGCTGGGTTTTTGCGACTTATGCACAAGGACCCCGAGGTCCCTCTGCACCGTCGCCTGCTGCAGTTTTTCTCCACGTAAGTAATAATCCTTCCTACCATTATTCCTACCAAAGTGGACCACCTCGCACTTGCCAACATTAAATTCCATTTGCCATTTCCTGGCCCATTCGCCCAGCCTATCTAGATCCTTCTGTAGACTCTCACCACCCTCCACACAATTTGCCTTTCCACCAATTTTGGTGTCATCAGCAAATTTCGACACCCTACACTCGGTTCCCTCCTCCAGATCATCTATATAAATGGTAAATAGCTGAGGCCCCAGCACCGACCCCTGACAAATTTACTGGAGTTCTATGAGGATGTGTCTAGGGCGGTGGATAGAGGAAAGCCGGTGGATGTGGTCTTTCTTGATTTTCAGAAGGCGTTTGACAAGGTACCTCACAAGAGGTTATTACAGAAGGTCAGGGGGCATGGAATTGGGGGGAGGGTGTTAGCGTGGATAGAGGACTGGTTGTCAAATAGGAGGCAGAGAGTGGGGGTCAATGGGTGCTATTCGGATTGGCGGATGGTGACTAGTGGAGTGCCCCAGGGATTAACAGGGTAAATATGTGGGGTTATGGGAATAGGGCCTGGGTGGGATTCTGGTTGGTGGAGACTCAATGGGCTGATTGGCTTCCTTCTGCACTATGGCGATTCTATCATATACTTTATGAAATCTTCCTCATGATTACCTCCGCCAATTTGATTTCCTCAATCCACATGAAGGTTAAAGTCATCCATGATTAATGTACTGCCTTTTTGCATACCCTCACTATCTTCTAATTTATTTTCTGTCCTACAGTATAGCTACCAATAGGGGGCCTATAGACGACTTCCACAAATTTTTTTTAATTCATTCATGGGACGTGGTCACTGCCTGCATGGAGTTTGCCCATTCTCCCTGTTTCTGCGTGGGTTTCCTCTGGGTGCTCTGGCTTCCTCCCACAGTCCAAAGATGTGCCGGTTAGGTGTATTGGCCATGTTAAATTGCCTCTCAGTGTCCAGAGATGCGTAAATTAGAGGGATTAGTGGGGTAAATATGTGGGATTACGGGGAGAAGGCCGAGGTGGGATTGTTATTGGTGCAGACTCAATGGGCTGATTGGCCTCCTTCCACACTGTAGGGTTTCTATGGTTCTATGAAGACATTGGACATCTGACCATACGTAACTTGGCATCATACTTTATTGCATAATGCTCCTGAGAGGCACTTGGGGTGTTCAGCCACGATTGAATGGGCCAGACTCAATGGGCCGAGTGGCCTAATTTTGCTCCTATGTCTTATGGTCTTCACATCCGCCGCCTGCTGTAAGTGAGAACGGACAACTTCACGCTCAGCCAAACCTCCATTCATTGCAGCGGGCCCAGAGAATCCCCTTGGAGTGAATAGCTGGAAAACTCTGCCCTTTATCATGTTATATAAATATAAACCATTGTTTCAGTTGAAGTACATACACTTTTCCTGTAAAGTTAAAGTTTTTCAAATAATACCTATTTGTCCTTCAGGATGCTTTTACACTTCACCCCCCAAAGTGCATACAAGGCCGTTGAACATTAATTCCACATTTGCCTGTTTATGTCAATATTTTTTTAGTTGAAGGTTAGCGTATTCAATACCGTGTAAATATATGAAAGAAGCCTCTGGTTGGATTAATTTTCCAGTCATCGACCTGTTCCTTTAAAGTCAAAAATCACAAATGCACTTAGGAATAAATATTCCAACTATGATCATCCCATTAAGACAAAGATGACTAAGGGGTGTCCATTTTGTGATTGCCCAATGGGACTTTGGACAAGCTTGCACGATCGGCCATGCACACCTGGAACATTAATGTCTTGGTGTTTAACAGGACCATGAATCATAGAATCCATACAGTCCAGGAGGCCATTCAGCCCCTCGAGTCTGTACCGACCACAATCCCACCCAGACCCTATTCCTGTAACCTCACGCATTGGTGCTAATTGCGTTAGTGCTAACTGACACTAGGGTCAATTTGCCATGGCCAATCGATCTAACCTGCACGTCTTTGGACTGTGGGAGGAATCCGGAGCACCTGGAGGAAACCCATGCAGATATGGGAACAATGTACAAACTCCACACAGACAGTGACCCCGAGGCTGGAATTGAATCCAGGTGCCTGGCGCTGTGAGGCAGCAGTGCTAACCACTGTGCCACTGTGCCACCCCATGATGGTGCAGTGGTTTGGTCTCTTACTCCAGGAGAGCCCACTTCACGCACTCCATTCTCCGACATGATTTCTGCTTCATGCTACCCAATACAATATACTTCTGTGGTTGACGGAACAATATTAGATGCTCTTTGTTATTTGTTGAACCGTTTACCCTTTGAAATGAAAGAAAACTTTAATTTATACAGCAATTGATCATATCCCTTGGAAATGACCTGAGGTGCACTGAAATGTAGTGCCTGCCACGTAGACAAGTGGCACAGCCGATTTGGACACAGCAAGATCCCACGGGGAAAGTTGATTCAATGACCAGTTGATCTGACTTTGATAGCGTCAGGTTAAGTAATGTTGGCCAGGATATCAAAACACTTTCCTTATCTTTCAATGGTGCCATGGGATTTTTAACCTCTAAATGAACTAAAGAAATCAGCAAACAATCCTCTTAGTTTATGACCTTATCTGAATGAAATCGCCCTCCTCCTGGAACACAATATGAAGTATCCCCGACATGAAAATGTTGCTTTGTATTCACTGCGCTGCAGGCAATTATTGCAATTTTTCTCCACTATCTTGAACAGAAGCCATTTATTCAATTGTGTGATGAAGATCAAAAGCGTTTAGAAATAAAAATAACCGATGATTACCATCAACCTTTTCTTTCTTCCTTCCTTTTCATCCAAATTTACAAATTGTTCGGCTTTTTTTTGGCAGATTGAGCTAAGAGAGCAGGAAATTAAAATATTAGACATCTTTGTAGGAAAGAACTTACATCCACAATGCCCAGTACACTAGAAAGTACCTCATAGTTATGTAGCCAGTGTTCATACAGAAAGGACCCACAGTTCATAGAATGTCGACCGTGCAGAAAGAGGCCATTCAGCCCACTGAGCCTCCACTGACAACAATCCTACCCAGGCCCTATTCCCGTAACCCCACATATTTACCCTGCTAATCCCTCCTGACACTAAGGGGCAATTTGGCATGGCCAATCAACCTAGTCCATACAGCTTTGGACTATTGGAGGAAACCGGAGCACCCGGAGGAAACCCATGCAGACACGGGGAGAATGTGCAAATCCCACACAGACAGTGACCCAAGCTGGTAATTGAACATGGGTCCCTGGCGCTGTGAGGCAGTAGTGCTAACCACTGTGTCACCCCAATGGACCAATTATAGGATCACAGACTTGTTACTGTGCAGAAGGAGACTATTCAGCCCATTATGTTTACACCATCTCTCCGAATGAGCGTTTGATTTAGTGCCGTTCTCCTGCCTTTTCCCCACAAGCCTGTACATTGTCTCTATTCAAGTAATCCCTCCCGAATACCTCGATTGAACCTGCCTCCAACACACTTCCAGGCAGTGTGTTCCAGACCCAAACCATTCGTTGTGTGAAAAAGATTTTTCTCATATCGCATTTGCTACTTTTGTAAATCACTTCAAAACCGTGGCCTCTCATTCTTGATGCTTTTAAAAGTGGAACAATTTCTTCCTGTCCACCATATCCAGACTCCTCATGATTTGAACATCTCCATCAAATCTCTTCTTAACCTTCTTCTCTCTGAGAAAAAAAAATAGTCCCAACGTCACCAATCTACCCTCACAACTGAAATTTCTCATCCCTGGAACTGTTTTTATTAACTTTTTCTCCAATGCATTCACAACTTTCTATAGTATGGTGCCCAGAACTGTATACAGTATTTCAGCTGAGGTCTAACTAGTGTCTTGTATAAGTCCTGCATAACACCTTTACTCTTGTATTTTATACCCCTTTAATAAAGCCTAGGATACTATCTGCTTTCTAAACTGCTCTCTCCAACTGTCCTCCCACCTTTAATTACTTAAGTATGTACACACCCAGGTCATTTTGCTCCTGCATCCCCTTTAGAGTTAGGTACTCCTTACTTTATATTGTCACTCCATGTTATTATTACCGAAATGCATGACCTCACACTTCTCTGCCCACTCCACCAACCTGCATACAACCTTTTGAAGTTCTGCAAAGGGATTGGCAACCTTCTCAAACCAAACAGCCAAACTAAATCAAAATTCAGGACAAGTGGTCACCAAAGATCCAGTGTAAGAACACCCATTTGCAGGACTGGTGTCATGTGACTGTTCCTGGCCAGTTGTCCCACCTCTGAGTGCAAGCCCGCTCAGTTATGGTTCCGCCATTGGGATTCCGGTTGCTGTGAGAAGCTCCATCCATGTGGGCTACCACTAAGCCCAGAAATGGGTCTCAGGCCTCAAAACATCATATGGGCAATCCATTGGTGCCTGCGGAGGTGAGAGGAGCACTCTTACACCAATAAGGTGGGGGGTGCACTTTCGAATTGTAATCAGCGCATTTCCTATCTGACATATTGGAAGCCATTTATCATCCTGAATATGGACACCACACAATCAAATTTCTAGACCAGTTCTCATTCTGATCCAGGTTTTTGACAATTTTACTTCACTCACCTTTCCTCTTGAGCCAGGCACAATTTATTGGCATCCAAATTAGCATTATAGGGAATTTATAAAAAAATTGTGAGATAAGCCATGTTTTTTTCGACACCTACACATGGAATCTTGATGTGGAGATGCTGGTGTTGGACTGGGGTAGGCACAGTAAGAAGTCTCACAACACCAGGTTAAAATCCAGTAGGTTTATTTGGAAGCACAAGCTTTTGGAATATCACTCCTTCTTCAGGTGAGTGGGACTTGTGTTCACAAACAGGGCGTATGTAGACACAAACTCAATTTACAAGATATTGGTTGGAATACAAGTCTTCACAGATAATCAAGTCTTAAAGGTACAGTAGAGAGAAGGTTAAGCACGCATTAAAGAGTTGTGTATTGTCTCCAGCCGGGACAGTTAGTGAGATTTTGCAAGCCCAGGCAAGTCATGGGGGTTACAGATAGGGTGACATGAACCCAAGATCCTGGCTGAGACTGTCCTCATGTGTACGGAACATTATTGTGCTTAACCCTCTCACCACTCACATTGTCTGTACCTTTAAGACTTGATTAGCTGTAAAGACTCGCATTCCAACCATTATCTTGTAAATTGAGTTTGTGTCTATATATGCCCTGTTTGTGAACAGAACTCCCACTCACCTGAAGGAGGAGCGACACTCCAAAAGCTTATGCTGCCAAATAAACCTGTTGGACTTTAACCTGGTGTGGTGAGACTTCTTACTATGGAATCTTGATCAGACTGACACATAAACGAATAAAAAAAATTCCAGTTCTGAAAGTCACGTGCAAAAAAATTGAAAGAAATTTGCTGCCCATTCAAACTATATTGGGGGTTGTTGGGGGTGGGGGATGGGGGCGGAGTGTGTGATGGGTAGCAGTGGTCAGGTATTGTTGAGGGGCAATTGTATGGTTGCTCTGATGACCTTCTTGTGATATAATGGTGCCTTTCGGCACCAGTTGCCTAATCGTGTCTCAGGACCTGGCAAATAAACAAAAGGTTGGCCGAGCACTTTTCCCAGTTTGAGGTCATGCCCTTTCAGAGGAGTACACTGAGGGGGCAGCTCACAAACACCAGAGGGCTTCATTCAGTGCAGAAAATAAATCCCAGTTATGCTTTCTAAGAGAAGAATTTCAATATGGGTATCAAAAAAAGGCAACTGACTTGGACAGTGGAAGTCCAGAATGCAACCTGCTCAGTCTATTTTGAGTGCAAGTGACCAGGGATGGGGTGAGGGTGGGGGTGGGGAGGGGGGGTCATGGGGAGCGGGGGGGCTATAGTCATTCAAATATTTGAGAGAATGTGTTCCATCACATCTGTGGTTTCAGTGCTTGGCTCTGGTGACTGAGGTTCTAAGTTCACGTCACAGTGGGGGCTTGAGCACAGTCTGGTAGTACTGACACTACAAGGGCTGCATGAGCACTAACCATTGAACCATCCCCGAGATAAACTTCAAAGTCAGCTCACACCTTTACTGAATGCTGACAGATTAGACACTCGACCACGACCGGCTTGCTAAAAAGTCACATTATCTGTACTTCGTCCCGTTCAGTGAGGGACACTCACTTTTGAGCTGATCGTAAATTTTGTGCACAGAGTACGGACCCATCCATTTGGTGGTAAATTAAACTGACTGATGTGAATTAACATAGGGCTTTAGGTGCTGGAGGATGACCGCAATAACATGGTTTAGATTTGGGTTGCGGATTCACGTCTTGTTGCAGTCGAACTACACGAACTGGTTAAGTATATATTATGCACAAGAAAAAGACTGATCAAGTGGAAAAGATGGCTGGATTTCAGGAGAAAACTTCCTAGCCATTATCTGAATTCCTGGTTGAGGTACGAAGCCATAAAAGGTTATTCAGCAGATTGAAGCTCTTCCCGTACGAACCCTCATCATTGGTTCCTATTTAAACGCAAGACAATAAACTGTGTGTCAAAGAGCATTTATTAGCTTATGTGCCTGAAAGCACGCAGGACAGTCTGTTGCAGGAGAGGGGATAGTGAAAGAGGGCATTAGGATCTTGAAGCCTGTTATCACTGCACCTGTTAGCTTCGGGGTTTAAAAAAAAGGGTGGCATGGACAAGTTGGGCCAAAGGGCCTGTTTCCACACTGTAAACCTCTATGACTATGTTTTGCAGGTGTGAAATGGGCACTTAAAGCACTCAGTATGATGGAGTATAGGCATTTCACTCTGAGAGTGTGCTGTTGTGTTTATTGTTAAGAGTTCCTGTACTTGTGTTGCAGGCCTGTTCCTACAGGTCTATTAGGCCCTTTACATATGCAAAATAACACTTGCATTACTTTTTCATTGATGAAATGGAATGACAATAATGATGTGAATTGGCAATGCCAAATCCCAAAACAGGTTATCACTTTGGGTGAAGTTGTTAGTTCCGACAAGCGCCATTGGCAACAGCCTTATCTCTAAATGCTGTCCTTATTAATAATGAGTCAATCTGGTTCGCCTTTCTGAAATTTGCTTGTGGGTGATCACAAAATAAAGAACAAAGAACAAACAACGAGGTGGACCTCCACCTACGGAATAAAAAGACAAAAACATTAACATACAAGTCTGCATTTCCGGTGTCTCCCGAGGCTCTGACCTTATTTAATACCCCCTACTATAACCCTCCATCCTCGTTTCGCTCATGTGTCTGTCTAAGTGAACCTTAAACGAGTCCAACGTTCCTGCCTCCACCACCCTACTCGGTAGTGCGTTCCATACCCCTACGACCCTCTGCGTGAAGAACCTTCCTCTCACATCCAAATTATACCTCTCCCCCCTCACCCTTAGATCATGACCTCTCGTAATTGTACCCAGTCTAGGGAGCAGTCTCTCACTATTGACTCTATCTATTCCCTTCAGTATCTTATATACCTCTATCATGTCTCCCCTCAATCTCCGTCTTTCCGAGGAGAAAAGTCCCAGTTTCTCCAACCTTTCCTCGTAACTCAGTCCCTCCATGCCAGGCAACATCCTGGTAAACCTCCTCTGCACCCTCTCCAGAGTCTCTACGTCCTTCCGGTAGTAAGGTGACCAGAACTGGACGCAGTATTCCAAATGCGGTCTAACCAACGTTCTGTTCAACTGAAGCATTAGACGGCAGCTCTTATACTCTATACCCCTTCCTATAAAGGCTAGCATTCCATAAGCTTTCCTCACAAGCCATGTTCTCTCACACCTTAGGCCGGAGTTTTACCAGCATGCCCGCCTGAGGCTCATAGATCACACCAACAGAGAGTGCCGTTCTGCTGGTAAAATCAGGGCCTTGATTCCAAAATCAGCAATGCTTAGAGGCTGCCACTTGATCAGCAAGTCACTTGCCTTATTGTGGAGCAGGATAGTGTAGGAATGCTCCTTCTGATTCAATTCAGAGGTAAAAACAGCCCTGATGAAGGGTCGCTCAGACTTGAAACATTGGCTCTATCCTGACTCCACAGATGCTGCCAGACCTGCTGAGATTTCCCAGCATTTTCTGTTTTTGTTTCAGATTCCAGCATCTGCAGTATCTTGCCTATATCTTAAATTCAAGGCAGCTGCCAGGCTACACCTTAACCCACTTCCCAGTTGCCCAGTCTTCCCTGCGACTGCCGGAGGCCGAACCTGTTGATGTATCTTCTTCCTGGGACTGATGAGCTTGCCCCTGGGGCCATGACCAGTGCTCTGAAGTTTGGCCTCAAAACATTAACTCTGTTCCTCTCTTCACATATCCTGCCTGACCTGCTGAGTATTTCTAGCATTTTTTGTTACCATCAATCTCAAGTTCTCCTTCAAGTTTTGTGTTTGGGGTGGCACGGTAGCACAGTGGTTAGCACTGCTGCTTCACAGCTCCGGGGTCCTGTGTTCGATTCCCAGCTCAGGTCACTGTCTGTGTGGAGTTTGCACATTCTCCTCGTGTCTGCGTGGGTTTCCTCCAGGTGCTCCGGTTTCCTCCCACAGTCCAAAGATGTGTGGGTTAGGTTGATTGGCCATGCTAAGAAATTTCTCCTTAGTGTCTAGGGATGCGTAGGTTAGAGGGATTAGTGGGTATAATATATGGGGGTAAGGCCTGGGTGGGATTGTGTTCAGTGCAGACTCAGTGGGCCGAAGGGCCTCTTTCTGCACTGTAGGGTTCCATGATTCTGTGTTGCCCTAAATCAGCCAATTTCCTACATCATGGCCAGATTAAAATCCTGAAATTTTCCACTTAATTTCACTGGCATGAAGACTGCAGTGGCTTGTGGAGGAGGTCAATCCTCACCTTGAATGGACAACTTGGGGTTGGTGATTAATGTCATTTTTCCAGCATTGCCCACATCCTCAGCATAGACTTAACAAAGCTTTAGTCCTATGCCCAGTGATATGTTTCTCATAGGAGTCCAAATTCATTGGGCTGAACTTTACCGTCCCCCTCTCCATAGGAATTGGAGTGGGTGAGGAACAGACCATCTGTTGACCTCAGGTGGTATTTTCCAGTTTTGGGGTGAGCGAGACTGTAAAATCCTGTCTAACCTGTCAAAGTCTTTTGACTTGCACTCATCAGGACAGATGCAAGAATGGCTTATTTCAAAGAGAGTAACAATCTATATTGCATGGGAAAATAAGGGTGCCCTTTGGTTAGCAAGTCAGCTCTGATTAGTTGAGATGTTGCTATGGTGAAGGTACCTGAGAGCTATTTTCCACCCTGAGGAAATGACTCCCTGCTGCGTTTGCCATGGTAAAATCTTGATCAATCAGAGCAAAATGCCAGCCAGTCAGCACCCCTTTTTCTTATGAAATATAAGTTACTCTTCCTTTTGAAATTTGGTTACTGTCCTGCTGAGCGCAAGATGAAAAGCTTCAACAGCATGTCTCTTTTTTCAGCAATAGTCATCTGATGTAAATGTTTCCCGACCTCAAAATCACCTTCGCCACTGCTCAGTGCAAATAAACCATTCACATTCAACCGAGTGGAACTTGTTCTCATTCTCTGCTTCAACTAAAATGACATTGCTCCTACATTCAAAATCCAATTGCGTGCAACAGGGGTATAATTACAGAGTCATGCTATTGATTAAGAAGTTTACATAGCACATTACACGAGATAAGTCACACAGGACTATTTAATGAACATACAACCAAACATTGCCATTATGAGATTTGACTTGGCCAGTTTCAGTTGATTGTCCCTCACTTCTGACAAGCTGGTGAGCTGAGCCCAAAGTACTTGCTGATTAGGTTACAAAAAATCCAGAGAAACTGACTGTTGACCAGCACAAATAGAAAACTGCAAGGTGGAGTTTCTGTGCAATCCACTGTTATCAGTGAGTACTAACACATGATGTTTGTAATGTCTGTGCTTTGCGCCTTTTGTAGAAACATATTAATAAACTAGACAGGGTCAATAAATTGGGAAAAGTAGATCCTTGTCTCCCTGTTTTCTGACTGTTTAAACCCATTTTCTTTGGGCCTGCATTGAAACAAAGCACACAGAAATATCGGTTCAACAACTGGACAGAGCGTAGCAATGTTCTTCAAAATATTCGGGGTGGGATTTTCTGGCGTGCTCACCCCAGGCTGGAAAATCCTGCACAAGGTCAGTGGGCCTTTGCATTGTCCGTGTACTGATTCCCATTGACGGGAAGGGAAAATTCCACCCTCGATCTTTGTATCTGTGCATCAATGTCAGAGGACGATTTATTGTTGCTCAGAAATTGACATAACTGAATGACTTGCCAGATGAGAGTTAAGAGTCATCCAGCTTAGTGTGGGGTTCGAGTCAGGCCAGACGGCAGGTTTCCATCCCTTAAGTACACATGGATTCTATAACAGCATCTTGATGATCATTTTTATTGGTACTAAATTATTAAAGCTAAACTCAAGTTCTTAAACCACCAGGCCGGAATTTGAACTGTTGGCTCTCTTGGAATAAGGAACCAAGCCACTGCACCATTATGAGGTGGCACGGTGGCACAGCGGTTAGCACTGCTGCCTCACAGCACCAGGGACGCGGGTTCAATTCTGGCCTCGGGTCACTCTGAGGCATGTACATATTCTCCCTGTGTCTGCTCCTCTGGGTCCTCCTGTTTCCTCCTACAATTCAAAGATGTGCAGGTTAGAGTAACTGGTCATGCTAAATTGACTGTAGTGTCGGGGGATTAGGAGGGTAAATATGTGAGATTACGGGAATGGAGTCTGAATGGGATTGTGTTTGGTGCAGACTCAATGGGCCAAATGGCCTCCTTCGGCACTGTATGAATTCTATTATGCTTCTGAAATGCTCTGGAGTCAAACACAACCAAGGAGGTGATTCAGGGACATTCTTAAAGCAACTTTACAGAAAATTACCAATAATCTCTCTTTTAATCTTTAAAGGACTGGATACTCTTGCGTGATGAGGCAAAGTAAGGCCGTATGACAGAGGAAGTTCAGCTCTTATCTGTATCCCAAGGGTAGATTTCCTCCCCCAACAAAGAAGCATGACTGCTCCAATCACATACAAAATGCCAGAAGGTTAAAGTCCAGCAATCTGGCACAATTTTCTTGCCTCTGGCACTTGCTCCACAAATTCCTTGGAAAATCAGAATAGGTGTGGAAAAGCTCAACGCTGTCCCTTTTGGATCACAATGGCCTTTCTCCTTTCACTAAACACGGTCCTGTGTTAGTTTATCCTGAGGTCTAACAGTGAAATTGCAGCCAAGCCTCCAGGATCCTCCAGCTACTGCTGTCAGTGAGAACGGAAAATTTGGCGCTCAGCCAAATCTCCATTCGCAGCAGCGGGACTGGAGAATCTCCGCCTTGAGCGAGGCCGGAGATTTCAGCCCGACATCTCCTTTTGGGTCAAATTTTGTTTGATAATTTGCCTGCAAAATAACTCGGGAACATTAAAGGCACGACATAAATGTAAGCAGTGGTTGTTATAAAATCATGGGTCGATTATGTGATTTGGTGACTCACAGGAAGCTCATCTTGTGAAGTCACAGGCTTCGGTTTTCCAACACTTTGATCACAAAGTCCACATCTTAATTCACAAACTCTTCCATGATCCCCAATAGTTCAAATCCTGCCGGTACAGCTGAGGAATTTAACTTCCATTAGTTAAATAGATCTGGAATGAATGTTAAAAAAAGCTCCTGTTGGTAATGGTGAGTACTGGATTGTTATGAAAATCCATCTGTTTCACCAATGAAATCTCCTGTTGTTACCCAGACTGGCTTCTATGTGACTCCAGACTCACGCCGATCTGGTTGACCCTTAAAGCCCCATGAACCTATACAGCTGCAGCAAGACCTCCCTACTTTTATATTCAATCCTCTGTGGTAGGTAAAATGTTAGAATCCGTCATTAAGGAGGAAATTGCGAGGCATCTTGAAGGGAATTGCTTGATAGGGCAGACGCAACACGGTTTCATTAAAGGGAAGTCGTGTCTGACAAATTTACTGGAGTTCTATGAGGATGTGTCTAGGGCAGTGGATAGAGGAGAGCCGGTGGATGTGGTCTTTCTGGATTTTCAGAAGGCGTTTGACAAGGTACCTCACAAGAGGTTATTGCAGAAGGTCAGGGGACATGGAGTTGGGGGTAGGGTGTTAGCGTGGATAGAGGATTGGTTGTCAAATAGGAGGCAGAGAGTGGGGGTCAATGGGTGCTATTCGGATTGGCGGTTGGTGACTAGTGGGGTGCCCCAGGGATCGGTGCTGGGGCCTCAGCTATTTACCATTTATATAGATGATCTGGAGGAGGGAACCGAGTGCTGGGTGTCGAAATTTGCTGATGACACCAAGATTGGGGGAAAGGCAAATTGTGCGGAGGGTGTGGAGAGTCTGCAGAAGGATCTAGATAGGCTGGGCGAATGGGCCAGGAAATGGCAAATGGAATTTAATGTTGGCAAGTGTGAGGTGGTCCACTTTGGTAGGAAGAATGGTAGGAAGGACTATTACTTACGTGGCGAAAAACTGCAGCAGGCGACGGTACAGAGGGACCTCGGGGTCCTTGTGCATGAGTCGCAAAAACCCAGCTTGCAGGTGCAGCAGGTGGTCAGGAAGGCGAATGGGATGCTGGTCTTCATAGCGAGGGGGATTGAATATAAAAGTAGGGAGGTCTTGCTGCAGCTGTATAGGGCATTGGTGAGGCCGCAGCTGGAGTACTGTGTGCAGTTTTGGGCGCCGCACCTGCACAAGGATATTTTGGCCCTGGAGGGAGTGCAGAGGAGGTTTACTAGGCTGATACCAGAGTTGAGGGGATTGAGCTATGAGGAGAGGCTGAATAAACTAGGCTTGTACTCGTTAGAGTTTAGAAGAATGAGGGGAGATCTCATTGAGACGTATAAGATGATGAATGGGATGGATAGGATAGAGGTGGAGAGACTCTTCCCGCTCAAAAAAGACAGTAGGACTAGGGGGCACAGCCTCAAGATAAAGGGGAGGCGGTTTAGAACGGAGCTGAGGAGGAACTTCTTCACTCAAAGGGTGGTGAATCTCTGGAATTCTCTGCCCGTTGAAGTGGTGGAGGCTGCCTTGCTAAATATTTTTAAGAAGCGGGTTGATGGGTTCTTGATAAGAGAGGGGATTAAGGGTTATGGGGAGAGGGCGGGAAAGTGGAACTGAGCCACGACAGATCAGCCATGATCTTATTGAATGGCGGGGCAGGCTCGAAGGGCTAGATGGCCTACTCCTGCTCCTATTTCTTATGTTCTTATGTTCTTATGAAATGGCCTATCTGGACACATTGCTTGATGACTCTGACAGCTCCCAGCTTGTGCCCACTACCGATACAGTCAAACAGTGCAGAAAGGGCCTTTTGGCCCATCAAGTCTGCACCGACAATATCCACAACTAAAGGCACGCTAACCCCATGTTCCTACACTTGTCCCATATCATTGAATATTACGATTTTTCAAGAGCGCATCCAAATACTTTTTAAAGGTTGTAAAGTTGCCGGCCTCCACTCTCTTCCCAGGCAGTGTATTCCAGATTCCCTTCACCCTCTGAGTAAAGATGTTATTTCTTAAACCCCCTTTGAATCTCCTGCCCCTCACCCTAAAACTCTGCCCCCACCCCCCGTGACTGACCCCTCAACAAAGGGGAACAACTGCTCCCAACTCATCCGGCCCATACTCCTCATAATCTTATACACCTCAACTTGTCCCCTGTTAGCCTTCACTGCTCTAAAGAAAACAGTCCAAGCCTATCTAGTCTCTTCTTACAACTCAAATGCTCCAACCCAGGCAACATCCTGATGAGCCTCCTCTGTACCCGCTCTAGTGCAGTCGCATCCTTCCTATAGTTCTGAATCAAATTCATCACCTCATCCCCTTCCACTCTCAAGCAGAGCTGATGCAATCTAAAACATAATTTTGTTCAGTAAATCTGCATTGAAAAGTAATGTTTATTTATTAGTCACAAGTAAGGTTTACATTAACACTGCAATGAAGTTACTGTGAAAATCCCCTAGTCATCACCCACTGGCGCCTGTTCGGGTAAATGTACCTAAACAGCCCGCCTTTCAGGCTGTGGGAGGAAACTGGAGCACCTGGAGAAAAGCCACGCAGCCACAGGGAAAACATACAAACTCCACACAGACAGTGACCCAAGCAGGGAATTGAACCTGGGTCCCTGGCACCGTGAGGATGCAGTGCTAACTACTTGGCCACCGTGCTGCCTATAAGGTAAAGTCCTGGAATTCTGCAGTCCTAAGGGCACAATTGGAAGACACACTTAAAGCAGAGCACAGCCCCGCATAACTTGACTTTATTCCCTTTAGAGGTGTATGTGCAGAATGCTCCTGATTTCCTGACTGTTGATTTTAATGGATGGAACGTGGTGACCAGCATGTGATCAAATTCCCCATTCACAGGAGAAAGGCTCCCAGCTGCCACTGAAAACTTGTAAAACTAACCCCTATAAAACAACTGATAGCCATTAAAGAGCTGACTTCTCAGGTGCATTTATTTTGGAGAAGGCTTAAAGTTTATTTTATTAGTGTCATGAGTAGGATTCCAATGAAATTACTGTGAAAATACTCCAGCGCCAGTTTGGATAGACTGAGGGAGAATCTTAGCATAGCTAATATAACTAACCAACACGACCATGGGAGGGAAGCGGAGCGGCCGGAAGAAACCCGCACAGACACGGGGAGAACAACAGACTCCGCACAGGCAGTCACCCAAGCTGGGAATCGAACCCATGTCCTTAGCGGCGTGAGGCAACCATGCTAACCACTGTGCCAACGTGCCACCCACTGGTCTACTCAGACGAACGGGTACATTCTCAATGAGTTGAGAATTTATATGTCTTAATATTGGTTTTGAGAATTCAATTTTTGTTTTGGACTTTGGTTCTAAGTTCAGCTTGAATATTTACAATGTTGAGCCACAATGCAATGTGTTTAAGCCAACTTAAACTCTTGCTTAACATGAAGGTGTGTCAAGAGATAAGGATGATAGCACAAATCTGGATCAAGTAACATGTTCTCCACACTAACCTGCTCAAAATTAGATGGTCCAGTTGACTGTTAACAGCAGAGGATTCTCCTTTGCAAACCAAAGGTGAGAGACTAAGTTGCTTTGCTGACATTATCTTCCCTCGCCACCACCTTTTAAATCGAATATAACACTGTTTCAACAGAACACTGCCAAATAGCTTAGTGCAAATTGTGAGTGAATTGGCAATGTCACATAAACAGTCACATCACTGTGATAGACAGCAACATTCACACTGCTGCGACAGTGGGTACTTTAGATTAGGTTATGTTATTTTGGGGAAGGCCAAAAAGGGATCTTTAAATGTACCCAGGCCCATGCTATACCTGGGAATAGTTGCACTGACACTGAGATGACTCAGGATTGACATGTCCTCTCTATCCGAGATGAAAAGAAGCAACATAATTACTAGTTGCCTATTTTTAACCTTTTATTCCTGTAGGTAATCTTTTATTCCTGTCCCGCTCAGTAAGGACAGTAGGACTAGAGGGCACAGCCTCAAGATAAAAGGGGGGTGGTTTAGAACGGAGTTAAGGAGGAACTTCTTCACTCAAAGGGTGGTGAATCTCTGGAACTCTCTGCCTGTTGAAGTGGTGGAGGCTGCCTCGCTCAATATTTTTAAGACGCGGGTTGATAGGTTTTTAATAGGCAAGGGGATTAAGGGTTATGGGGAGAGGGCGGGAATGTGGAACTGAGCCACAACAGATCAGCCATGATCTTATTGAATGGCGGGGCAGGTTCGAGGGGCTAGATGGCCTACTCCTGCTCCTATTTCTTATGTAGGTGCAGATATTTACTCATAATTGGAAAGCGTTTGTACAATGCCGAATAATGATTTGCTTTCTAAAATGTATTGACGAGACTCATTCATTCCCCAAGATTTGGTGACTGTAGCATTAAATTCCAATAGGTCAGCTGTGTTATTAATCAGTCACTGACCAACATTAAACATTGACCACTTAGGTGTAGGGAGGCGACATCCCAATCTGGCTGGTTTTGAAGTGTACGCTTATCTCATCTGGCAACCTGTCAAAGCATCACTTGAGTTATTCCTAAAAATTCCCATCTCCTTGATGTAGGGCAGTTCATTAAGTATCTAGATCAAAATTTGCAGGGGAAATGTATGCAGCCAGCGTCTCCATGGACGCAAAACCTTTGGCTCTTTAATGGTGATGAGTCAGTGACTGATTTTCTAATTCGCATCTTTGTTCTCAAACCCCTCCACAGCTTTACCCCCTTCCCTGGTTTGTATCTTTTCCAGTCCTACAACACTTCAAAATCTCTGCTTCTCCAGTTCTGGACTCCTGTGCATCGCTGATTGCCATTGCTCTCTGTGAGCAGATGTATCATCAGCTAAAAGGACTAAACCTCAAGCTCTAGAATCCCCTCACTAACCTTCTTTAGTGAGTGGCATGGTGGCACAATGGTCAGCACTGCAGCCTCACAACGCTAGAGACCTGGGTTCGATTCTGGCTTGGGTCGCTTTATCAAGTCTACACATTCGCCATATGTCTGTGTGGATTTCCCACAGTCCAAAAGACATGCTGGCTAGGTGCATTGACCATACTGAATTCTCCCTCAGTGTACCCAAACAGGAGCTGAAGTGTAGCAACTAGGGGATTTTCACAGTAACTTCATTGCAGTGTTAATGTAAGCCTGCTTATGATTAATAAATAAACATAAACTTTTGCCTTTCTTTACTATTTTAAGATGCTAATCAACTTCTGCAACCCTTAAGCATTTTACCATCTGCCCTGATCTCTAGCCATGGCTCGGATAGCACCTTTGCCTCTGAGTCACACGGTTTTGGGTTCAAATCCCATTCCGGGACTTGCACTTAAGAGTCAAGGCTGACTCTGCCTAAAGATGTGGTGGAGACAGGTTCAAAGCACTTAAAAGGGAATTGGACAGTTATCTAAAAAATAGAATGTGCACATGGGAAAATGGTAGGGATTATAGAATAGAATCCCCACAGTACAGAAGGAGGCCTTTTGGCCCATCAAGCCTGCACCGATAACAATCCCACCCAAGCCCTATCCCCGTAACCCCACGTATTTATCCTGCTAGTCCCCCTGACAATAAGGGGTATTTAGCATAATCAACCTAACCTGTACATCTTTGGAGTATGGGAGGAAACTGCAGCACCCAGAAGAAACCCATGCAGACACAGGCAGAACATACAAACTCCATACGGACAGTTAGCCAAGGCTGTAATCGAACCTGGACCCCTGGTGCTGTGAGGAAACAGTGCTAACCACTGGGTCATGGTGAATTGCTTATTTGGAGAACCATGCAGACACAACGGGCTGAATGGCTTCCTTTTGCATTGTAATGTTTTTGTGGTTCTGTTGACATGAAGCAATTGTCCACAAATTCTTTACTTCAACCGGCTTTGAGACAAGGATGTGCAGCTCACAGGCAGTGAGCTGAACTAACGTTATGGCCTATTCAGGATGCAGTGTTTCAGAGATGGATGCACTGTGTTGCACTCAAGTGTTGTAGCTGTGGGCCATCTTTATTTTTGAAGCTTTTTCCTTATAGCAAATGAAAAGTTATGCTTTTAGTTTATAAATGTACATAAAAATCCACATTTTTGCTTCCTTCAAAATTTTTTTTAATGACTAAATTGACAGCACGTTGGCACAGCACCAGGGACCCAGGTTCGATTTCCGGCTTGGGTCATTACCTATGTGGAATTTGTATGTTCTCCCCATGCCTTGCGAGGGTTTCCTCCGTGTGCTCCAGTTTCCTCCCAGTCTGAAAGATGAGCTGGTTAGGTGCATTGGCCATGCTAAATTCTCCCTCAATATACCCAAACAGGTGCTGGAGTGTGGTAACTAGGGGGTTTTCATGGTAACTTCACTGCAGTGTTAATGTAAGCCTGCTTGTGACAATAATAAATAAACTTTAAACTTAAAAGCTTAAATAACAGCCTTGTTCAATGGTAGCATTTTCCTCACCTTTGTCTAGAAAGGATTTGTCTAAGTTACATTCCAAGACTTGAGCATTTAACCGATGCTGGCATTTTGATGCAGTGTATTGTTGGATATAACTTTAAAACCAAGATCACTCTTGTCTGTTCAGTTGGAAGCAAATGACCCTGTGGCACAATACAAAAAGAAAGCTGAGAAAAGTTCTCCTGGCGTCTACCAAAGCAGATTAACTGGCCATTGTCATATTGTTGTTTGTGAAACCTTGCTGGGTGCAAATTGGCTGCAATGTTTACTTAGGGAAACAAGCCACAACTTAAGTAATTTAGTGGCGTCAGCCATGTTATGAAGCAGGGAGCTTGGATATAAGCAGTGCCTTTCTGGAAATCAAGTGATCGGCAGCAGATACAACAAGGGAGCAGAAATAATACTGGGTACCCGTTAAAAACACACAGCTGCAGAGGGGCCTTGTGTGGAGGATGGGTGGGGGGTGGGGGAGGGATGTGGAGAGAGGATGGATAGGGGTGGAGCTATTGCCAATAGTATTTCAGAGCAACACAGATAATGAAAAATGAAGACCCTATCTGGTAGCTCAGTTGGTCTTGTGGCGCAATGGCTAACATCCCTGCCTCTGAGCCAGAAGCTCCAGGTCTGAGTCCCATCCCAGGACTTGATGGCCAAGGAAGGTGGGTTCATAACGCAGTCAAACGGGTTGATTATTAACTTGCAAATCCTTCCAAACACACCAATGGCTGTTGGTAAAATTGGGAGAGGTTCCTGGTCAGTTGCACTTGATGTGGAGTAATGCTCCTCAAGCTATAAGGTGCTGGCGATTTGATGTGGGAATTACTAGCTATGAAAACAGGTAAAAGTCTGCCTTAGTCCATTACTAGGTGTGGGAAGACAACTGGAATGGAAATCTAGTAGCTCACTCTTCCCTTATAGATCCAAGATATCACAAGACATTGGCAGAGTGTATATTTTCAATGATAATGGTGATAAGCCTTAATGTTGTCCATTGAAAGAACTGGAGAAGGAATCCTATCTCAGAAACCCTGATTGGAAAGTTTCATCTGGAGTAAAGAGATCCTGGGGCAGTCTGAAGGGAAAGAGCTTACAGAAATGATAAGCCAATTGTGCTCAGTGTTCAAGAACCTAAGGACAGTTCAATATGATCAGGCCATGATATATACATGTTACAATAATAAGGGAGGGAAGATTATTGCCAATGCAATCAATTAGATGAGCTAATCACTTGAGTGGGAAGTGGAGGCCTTTTAATAACCTCAACTGGCTGCTTGTCATTGGATAGAGTTCCACTCCTGACCTGGCCTTTCCCCTTACTAGTTCAGAGAGAGGAAGGATGTCCTCACTCTTTCTACCAAATTGCTTTTTTAAAATTGGTCTATTGGTTAAATTTGCAAGTCTAACACAGCTGATAGAGTGACCCCAAAGTAAACCCACTCGATTTTTGCAAAGCTGACCATCAAAGGCTGTGCTATTTTTGAATCCATAGAATCATAGAACCATACAGCGCAAAAGAGGCTCTTTGACCCATTGAGTCTGCAGCGACACATTAGAAACACTTGAACTCCTACCTAATCCCATCTGCCAGCACTTGGCCCATATCTCTGAACGTTATGATGTGCCAAGTACTCATCCAGGTACTTTTTAAAGAATGCGAGGCAACCCGCCTCCACCACCCCTCCAGACAGCACATTCCAGATCGTCACCACCATTTGGGTAAAAGCATTTTCCTCATATCCCCCCTAAACCTCCTGCCCCACACCTTGAATCTGTGTCCCCTTTGACTGACCCTTCAACTAAAGGGAACAGTTGCTCCTTATCAACTATGTCCATGGCTCTCATAATCTTATACACAATCCAGGTGCAGGATCTTGTGTTATTGGGTCAGGACCTCCAACACTGAGGTCAGATGTAGCTCCCAAACCTGGACTGCGTCGGGAACAACTACTCGATAGTGACTTTGCCTTGTTTGGCAAAGTTGTGTCTCGTTGCCCCCTTGGTGAGCAGGTTCTGGGCCAATGGGAGGCCTTCCAGGATGGCAAAAGCAGCAGTCCCAGGTAAGGGAGAGAGAGGGGAAACTTCCATCTTCAGTTACCCTTGCAGAAAGTACAAAGTCTGAAATAAAAATAAATGTCCACCATGCCCTTTCACAACATTACCTGAAGCCACAACTATTGTGAAGTAGTCATAAGAACTAGTAGCAGAAATAGGCCACCTGGCCCCTTGAGCCTGCTCTGGCCCCATTCAGTAAGATCATGGCTGATCTTTTTGTGGACTCCACTGAACTGCCCACTCACCATAACCCTTTATTCCTCTACTGTTCAAAAATCTATCTACCTTTGCCTTAAAAGCTTTCAACAAGGTAGCCTCAACTGCTTCACTGGGCAGGGAATTCCACAGATTCACAACCCTTTGGCTGAAGAAGTTCCTCCTCATCTCAGTCCTAAATCTGCTCCCCCTTATTTTGAGGCTACGCCCCATTGTTCTAGTTTCACCTGCCAGTGGAAACAACCTCCCTGCTTCTATCTTATCTGTTCCCTTTGTATGTTTCTATCAGATCCCCCCTCATTCTTCTAAATTCCAATGAGTATAGTTCCAGTCTACTCAGTCTCTCTTCATAAGCCAACCCTGTCAACTCCAGAATCAATCTAATGAATCTCCTCTGCACCCCCTTTAGTGCCAATATATCCTTTCTCAAGTAAGGAGACAAAAACTGTACACAGTACTCCAGGAGTGGCCTCATCAGCACCTTATATAGGTGCAACATAACCTCCCTGTTATTAAACTCCACTCCTCAAACAATGAAGAACAAAATTTCATTTGCCTTCCTAATTACCCGCTGCACCTACAAACACATTTTTGTGATTCATGCACAAGGATACCTAGGTCCCTCTGCAAAGCAGCATGCTGAAATCTTTTACTATTTAAATAGTAGTCCATTTTGCTGTTATTCTTATCTTTTATCTTAAAAGACCTCACTTTTATCAACATTGTACTCCATCTGCAAGACCCTTCACTACTCACTTAAACTCACATATCCCTTTGCAGACTGTCAGCGTCCTCTGCACACTCTTCCACTCATCCCAGTATCATCTGTGAACTTTGGCACACTACACTTGGTCTCCAATTCCAAATCATTTATGCAAACAATTGCAAACAATTGTGGTCCCAGCACTAATCCCTGAGGCACATCACTAGTCACTGATCTCCAAACAGAAAAATACTCATTTACCCCCACTCTTTGCTTTCTGTTAGTTAACTAAAACTCTATCCATGCTAACATATTACCTGTAACGCCATGCACCTTTATCTTATGCAGCAGCCTTTTGTAAGCACCTTGTCAAATGCCTTCTAGAAATCCAGATACATCACACCCACTGGTTCCCTGTTGTCCACCGTGCTCGTGATGTCCTCTAAGAATTTGAGTATATTAGTTAAACATGACCTGCCTTTCATGAACCCATGTCCAATGGGACAATTTCTATCCAGAAGTCTCACTATTTCTTCCTTGATGGTAGATTTGAGCATTTTCCCCACTACAGAAGTTAAGCTAACTGGCCTATACTTACCTGCCTTTTATCTACCTCCTTTCTGAAACAGTGACGTCACATTTGCTGTTTTCCAATCTGCGGGGACAACCCCAGAGTCCAGCGAATTTTGGTATACTAACACGAGTGCATTTGTTGTTTCTCCTACCATCTCTTTCAGTACCCTGAGATGCATTCCATCAGGACCAGGAGACTTGTCTACCTTTAGCTCCATTAGCTTGCCCAACACTACTTCTTTAGTGATAATGATCATTTCTAGGTCCTCACCTGCCATAGCCTTCTCGTCATCAATTTTTGGCATGTTATTTTTGTCTTCCACTGTGAAAACAGACACAAAAATACCTGTTCAATGCTTTGGCTTCCTCACTTCTGAATATTAAATCCCCCTTCTTATCCTCTAAAGGACCGATGTTTACCTTAGCCACTCTTTTTTGTTTTGTATATTTGTAGAAATATTTGCTTTCTGCTTTTATGAAATAGTCGATGGAAAAGGTTTAGAGTTCTGCCTAGAGTTCTGGCTGACCATGGTCGCTGATGGGAAGCTGTCTGCTGTTCCGGGATTCCTGCAGGTCAATTGGGAAAAACCATAGTCCCCACTTTTATTGGCCTTTTAATAACCTCAATTGTCTACTTGTCAATGGGTAGAGTTGCACTCCTGACCTGGCCTTACCCAAAATAGCTCTAAGAGCCAGTCTCAGTGAATCCAACAACTTATACACCAATGACTGTGCAGCCAAATTCCCCTCCAATTCGATTTACATGTTTGCTGACGGCACTACCGTAGTGGGTTGGATCTCAAACAATAATGAGACGGAGTATAGGAAGGAGATAGAGAATCCGGTGAACTGGTGCAACAACAATAATCTCTCTCTCAATGTCAACAAAATTAAGGAGATTGTCATCGATTTCAGGAAGCATAGTGGAAAACATGCCCCTGTCTTCATCAATGTGGATGAAGTAGAAATGGTCGACAGCTTCAAGTTTTTAGGGGTCCAGAACATCAGCAACCTGTCCTGGTCCTCCCATGCTGACACTATAGTTAAGAAAGCCCACAAATGCCTCTGCTTTCTCAGAAGGTTAAAGAAATTTGGCATGTGTGATGACTTTAGCTGGGCTAATGACGTTGGCTTGCTCGAGTATGAACTACCTGATGAATCTTCCTTAAGTTAATTTGATTTAGTTTATTTTATTGGTACCTGAAGGAGATATCTGATGATCTTAATTAATAGTTAAATCAGTGAGCCTCATGCTCCCTATTTAAAACAGGTGTGTCAGGCTCCCAGCCTGCATTCAGCAGGGACAGCTGGCTCTGTACAGATGTTTGGTGTAACTGAAGTAACTTGGTGACGTGACTTTCACCTCTGTGAAGTTATTACAGCACGTCAACTACGAATCTCACCAACTTTTACAGATGCACCATAGAAAGCATTCTTTCTGGTTGTATTACAGCTTGGTATGGTTCTTGCTCTGCTCAAGACTGCGAGAAAGTACCAAGCTTAGTCTATCACGCAAATCAGCCTCCCATCCATTGACTGTCTACGCTTTCCACTGCCTCGGAAAAGCAGCCAGCATAATTAAGGACCCCAGGCACTTCAGACATACTCTCTTCCACCTTCTTCCATTGGGAAAAAGAGCCAAAAGTCTGAGGTCACGTGCCAACCAACTCAAAAACAGTTTCTTCCCTGCTGCTGCCAAACTTTTGAATGGGCCTACCTTGCATTAAATTGATCTTTCGCTACACCCTAGCTATT
Source organism: Carcharhinus amblyrhynchos (assembly GCF_965287045.1). NCBI lineage: Eukaryota > Metazoa > Chordata > Chondrichthyes > Carcharhiniformes > Carcharhinidae > Carcharhinus > Carcharhinus amblyrhynchos. The sequence goes on from NC_137339.1 coordinate 15,254,845, forward strand.
ACTGTGACACTGCATTCTGCACTCTCTCCTTTCCTTCTCTATGAATGGTATGCTCTATCTATATAGTGTGCAAGGAACAATACTTTTCACTATATATTAATACATGCAACAAAAATAAATCAAATCAAATCAAAGCAGATCAGATTGGCTGCAACACCTGTAGTGCCAATGCTACATTCACTCATTACTAATTCAGCTTAAAGTACTTTAGTCAGCTGTTATGCCCTGGCAACGACCATTCTGAAATGAGGAACTAGATTCTTTCTGTTTTAATACACATTTTATTGAAAACTTATCCAACCAAATGGACATGCAGAATAAACCATCCAGATTTAAATCCAGTCCGAAAATAAAATTATGCAAGCAATTAGCTCTGACTGCATTTAAGATGTTGGAACTGGGGTTTTATTAAAAGGCAGTAACTCGTTAACTCAGTTGCAGTTCCACCATAAAGATGTGGTCCCAGATTTAGCTTTCCCAGAGCAGTGCTCAAGGAAGCTTAGAGGAGCATATGGAGTTTATTTTACATTTAAAATTTTTTCCTGCGTATTATTGAGATAAGAAGTGTTTTTCCTACATTTACAGAAGTCCACAGTGTTTCCAGCCAGCTCCTTCAAAATTTACACGGCTGATTCATTAGAGATGGGGTCCTGAGATATTGAACCTTCAAAGGAGGAAGATTTGATCCAGGATGGTAGTTTGGGTTCTCAATAGGGTGTCCCTGATTCTAACGAAAAGTATCTTCAGAGCAGACCTATATACAGATGCTGAGTTTAATCTCCAGCAGTTTAAACTTTTTAGAAAGTGAGGTTGGCAGGGTTTCCTCTCTTTAAAAATTTGAATGGATTCTTGACAGTTTTAAAGATGTCCTGGGGGGTGAGGGAGGGGTTGGTTGGAGGGAAGGTGGGGTGGTCTGAGCGACTCCTCTTTAATGTTTGCTTAATATCACATTGAAGTGGTACCTTATCAGCATTGGTCCATACGGTGTGAGACTATGCCCTCCAGCAATCTCACATATATGAGTCGGGTTGAGGGTCAGACTTTGAATCGACCTTACAAGCAGTCATCACAAAGCAGTGCTCATGGTCCTTCATAGCAACGTTAAAGCTGCAGTGTAAATATAAGGGGTAGATTTTCAATGGAGCTCCTTGTTGTAAAAACCTGAACCAAGACAGGGAAATCATGATGGGCGTCAAGAGTTGTCACAGGGTACTGGGAGATGTAAGCTTGAGGCTCGCAATATTTAGGTCTTATAATAAAAATGTCTGCACCATATTTTTTAAGACTTTTGGATAACAGGACAGTGGTTAGCACTGCTGCTTCACCACGCGAAAGACCTGGGTTTGATTCCTGGCTTGGGTCACTGTCTATGCAGAGTGTACACGTTCCCCCGTGTCTGCATGGGTTTCCTCCGGGTGCTCCGGTTTCCTCCCACAGCCCAAAAGATGTGCTGGTTAAGTGCATTGGCCATGCTAAATTCTCCCTTAGTGTATCTGAACAGGTGCCGGAGTGTGGCAATTGGGGTTTTTCACAATAACTTCATTGCAGTGTTAATGTAAGCCTATTGTGACTAATAAATAGAACTTTAACTTTTAACTTTTATTTAAATCTTTGTCTTGTTCTGCATCAGAAGGATAGGAGAATGTGCAGCTTAGAAAACTCACAGGTAGCCTGTGGCCTGATCGAAAACAGGGAATAGATTTTGGGATTTTGCAGGAGGGGGAGAGTCTGAGATAGGGGAGGCCACAACTTTCCTTTTGGGGTTGAGAGAGGCATTTCTGCTGCCTCTGAACCTACAAAGGAAAAGCTTCAATTTAACCATGGTGGACTGCAGACCAGCTTAAGCTTAATGGGAAAACAGCAGTGACTTGTGCCTCAGGACCCAGTTAACATGCTATTGGGGTCTTATTAACTGTATGCATCTTTGGACCGTGAGAGGAAACCAGGACACCTGGAGGAAACCCCATATGGGGTGAATGTGCAAAGTCCACACGGACAATGATCCAAGCTGGGAATTGAACCCGATGTAAAGCAGCAGTACTAACCACTGTACCACTGAACTGATCTATATTGAAGTTTGTGTTATATAATATACCTCTACAAACATTGTAAGTAATTATATTTTTTGAAAGAATATGAAGTAGTAAAAGGACCCCGATTTACACACATTCATGAGATTACTGCCAGTATGAGTGCCTCATCCACCTGCAGTTATTAATACTGGGATAGAGTCAAGTTATGAGTAGATCAGTAACCACTTCACTTTCAAATGCCTACATGTCCAGTATCCACAAGGTGGCCAGGGTTAAAATTGACTCCTGCTTAGTATCTGGATGAAGCAGAGAGAAGGAGTCAATCCAGACACTGGCAGGAGATAGGGGATTGAGCATTTTCCATATCACAATATCATTTTCTTCAAAGATGTGTGGGGTTAGGTTTATTGGCCGCGCTAAATTGCCCCTTAGTATCAGGGGAACTAGCAGGGTAAATAAGCGGGGTTAATGGGATAGGGCCTGGTTGGGATTGTGGTAGGTGCAAACTCGATGGGCCAAATGGCCTCCTTCTGCATTGTAGAGATTTTATGCTTCCATGATCTGCTACTCTATATTGAAGGAAACAAACCGGTTTTCATTACTATGCAGCTTTAGACCACACTTACTGTACATGCTGAAGCTCTTTTTTGCTCAATTAGATGTAGAGGTTCTGCCTAATACATCACAAGAATTAAGTTTGGAACATTTATTTTATTACATGGTATTTTTTGTTTTGAAAATAATGTAAAATGGGTGGGTTTGTTGTCGGCACAGGATTGATGAGCCAAATAGTCTTTTTCTGCACTATAGGGATTCTATGATTCGAAAAACTATTTTGTTAAATTTGAAACGAAAGCCAAATGAAGAGGATGTCAATGGCTTCTCCCAACAACTATCTCTGGCCCAGTCATCTGGCATATAACCATCTTTCCTTGGAAGGTGGAGCTTCCTGCTGCAATGGACCCCTGTTATGTCAAGGTAAATGGATCACTGCTTGTACACCTTGGCAGCTGGGTACAGGTATCTTCTGTGGGGGTGTCTTCCTTGTCTCCCCTGTAGGCCTGAACACCCTGTGCCTAGGCTCCTCTGAGGCGAAACCTGCGACTACCTGGCCGCCTCTCTCTTTGTCCACCATCTTCCTCCTCAGAGGAGGTTCTCCCTGCTGAGTTGATGATCCACGTCTGCAGATATCTAAATGTGGCCGACCTTTGAATGCGGAGTGTCAGAGGGTCACAAATCTCAGATGTCACAGGACTGAAATGTCCTAAAAGCTCCAGACTAGATGCACAAACTTCTGAAGAGAGCATTGAGACCACTTGCAATGATCCAAGCAAAACCCTGATCAAACTCTCAATTGCTCCAACCAACACAGCCTGCTATTGCTCCAGAGCCCTTTCATCCTGTCCTAGGATGCGAAAACTGCAAAAAAAAATTGGCCTCCTGCCCATATTGTCTATGTGCCCATAGAAAGATTTGCACAGGTAATGTAATATTCTGCACCCATTGACACTATCTACACTTCCCGTTGCCTTGGAAAAGCAGCCAGTAAAATTAAAGACCTCACGCACCCCAGACGTACTCCTTTCCACCTTCTCCCATTGGGAAAAAGATACAAAAATCTGAGGTCACATCCCAACCAACTCAAGAACTCTTCCCTGCTGCTGTCAGACTTTTGAATGGACTAGCTTGAGTTAATCTTTCTTTACACCCTAACTATGATTGTAACACTACATTCTGCATTCTGTCCTTTCCTTCTCTATGAGTGGAATGCTTAGTCTGTACAGCACGCAAGAAACAATATTTTTCACTGTATGCTAATACATGTGACAATAATAAATCAGATCACAATCAAATCAAATAATCCTCTAAATAAGCCCACTAACTGTCAGTGGGCGTGTATCTGATCCATGCTTGTACCCACCGACTGATACATTGTGCAAATGTGTGATGACATTAGGATACGGGTCTGATGCCTCCTTGCGCAATTTCATATTCTTCCAGGTTGGGCACGTGGCCCCCTGGGCAATATAAAATTCTGTAAGTGTGGTAATATTTTGAAATATCTCACATTAGAAATGTTGTGGCTTTGAGAGCAAGAATCAACAAAGAGGTGCAAGCCATTCTGCAACATTTGATATCGGCTCTGTCTAAAGTTAATTCATTACTGTCACAAGTAGGCTTACATTAACACTGCAATGAAGTTGCTGTGAAAATCCCCCAGTTGCCACACTCTGGCACCTGTTTGGGTACACTGAGGGAGAATTTAGCATGGCCAATGAAGTTAACTAGCATGCCTTTCGGACTATGGGAGAAAACCAGAACACCCGGAGGAAACCTACAGACATGGGGAGAAAGTGCAGATGCTGTACATTCAATGATCCAAACTAGGAATCGAACCCAGGTCCCTAGCGTTGTGAGACATCAGTGCTAACCGCTGTGCCACTGTGCTGCCCCTAGTGTGAAACTGAGCAATACTGGAGCAAGGAGGTTCCAGGTTTAGTTGGTGGCAGTCTGAGTTGTGTGCTTTGAGATTGATTGCTACAATAGGCTTGAACTCTGTGTGCAGTTGCAGGCAGAGTAGTTGAAGGCACACCAGGATTTGGACTGATCCTTACAAACATCATGTCACACTGCACAACTTAGAGAAGAAACCATTCGGGAGGGGTGTTGAACGCTGATAGTATGAGTCAGCACCTTGAGGAATGGCAGGGAAAGCTATGAGCCAGCACCTGCAGAATAGCAAAGTTATCCTTAGTGACCTGTTTAATATTTATTCCTCAATCAACATTGCTACAACACATTATCAGGTCATTTTCAAATTTGTGGGAGCTTGCTCTGTACTTGTTTGCTGTTCTTTGTACATTCCAGTGGTAACTATGGCTGGGATTTTCTGATCCTGCCGCAGTGGGAATTGTTGCGGGTGGGACAAAAATGTGACGGACCAGCCAATGGTCTGTTGATTCCATGATGTGGAGATGCTGACGTTGGACTGGGGTAAACACAGTAAGAAGACTGACAACACCAGGTTTAAGTCCAACCGATTTATTTGATAGTAAACTCACAAGCTTGAGGGGATTGCCCTTTCGCCAGGCGAATAAGGGGCAAACCTTGAAAGCTTGTGAGTTTATTATCAAATAAATCGGTTGGACTTAAACCTGGTGTTGTCAGACTTCTTACTGTTGATTCCAGACAGGACTTTCCAGTTGGATCAGAAACTTCTGGCCTACATTTCAAAAGTATTTGCTGTAAACATCCTAAAACAGTGAAGTGTATTATATAAATGTAAATATTTCTTTAAAGAGAGAAGGGAACTTTAGGGCAGATGGAAGGAAAGGAAGAATGAATCAGAACCCAGAGCAATTGTAATAATTAATTACCATAAAGTGAACTTTAGTTTAGGACAACCTATTAACGATCACAAATGAGTGAGGGTGCTTTAGTCATGTAAGATGTAAATACTGAGAATTATCTCACTAGCCACTCAGATTTAATGAGCCACATGACAAAAAAAACTGAGAATGATATAGGGTATGTGAAATAAAGATCCATTTTACATTGGTTCTGACCTTTTGTAAGTGAGAACTTGCATGAGATTATGCAGGGGCAATTTGGAGACAAACTGTCTTGAAGTAAGCAGAGGAGGAGATAGAATCTTAAACTGCATCCACAGCGAGTAGCTATTGATTTATGGCCAGTATCTTTTTGCTGCTCCGTTCAGACCCACGTCTCTGTCTCGGTGTAACAATGGCACCTTTTAGTCTTGGTTCTGCAGGATCCTCCCACATAAGGAGTGAAGCCTACAAATCCCAGCCCTCAAAGTATCATTTGTCTTCCTAAGACAGCTCCATTCATTTCCTATTCATTCATGCGACAGGTCACAATGACTAAATAAAGGCAGCATGATTTGTAAATTCACTAGTTTATGTGAAAGGATGAAATTCTTGGCAATAGAAGACATTAATCCTCGGAAGTGTGATTGGCAAATATTTTGTAATAGATTACTCAGCTTCTCCCGATAAAACCTGCACCGTAACAATGTATTTATCCAACATTACCTTTTACTGTGCTATTAGTCAATTAAATCAGTTCACCCTCAGTTGTCCTGATATAAGTAGGAACTCTGCTTTTGTCTTGGCGGTCAGAGGATGTGGGTTTATAACCGACTAGGAATTGCAGTTTGGCAATTAGGTAAGATGGGAAATTGTGGGAATGCCTAGTAGGAGGGTGGACTGCGGAAGATGAAGTTGATCCAAGGAAGGTGTTCAGATCTCTCAAACTGCACTTATAAAATTTACATTAGGCAGACACCAAACAAACTAGTAAGGTTCTGCATGGCCAAAAAGCAAACTACAAGGAAGTGATCTGGATCCCTGTAGCTGATGATATAGAGCCAGCACTGATATGGAGATAGAAGGTGCAAAGTATTGAAATATCTGATTTGATTTGATTTGCTATTGTGGCATGTAATGGGGTACAGTAAAAAGTATTGTTTCTTGTATACTGTACAGACAAAATGTACCATTCATAGAGTACATAGGGGATAAGGAAAGAAGAGGGCGTGGAATGTAGTGTACAGCCATAGCTGGGGCGTAGAGAAAGATCAGCTGAATATATGGCAGCAGCAGGGAAGGATTTGTTCTTGAGTCAGTTACTACGTGTTCACAGGCTTTTGTATCTTTTCTCCAGTGGAAGAAGGTGGAAAAGAGTATGTCCAGGGTGCGTGGGGTGTTTGTTTATGGTAGCTGCTTTTCCGAGGCAGTGTGAAGTGTAGACGGAATCAGTGGATGGGAGGCTGGTTTGCGTGATCCATGCACAAAGCAGGGAAGTGGCATGTTTGATAATCCCAACATAGAGAAATGCTAGTCAACTATATTATCATTGAGAGACTGAGATGTTCATCCCAGTTATCCTGGAAATGAGGTATAAGTATAATAATTTACAGCACTGAATTCATTTATGCCAGCTGTTGGCAAAGCAAAACTAATCCCATTCTGCTGCTTTGTCTCCATAGCCTTGCCTTCAAATATTTATTACTCTTCTAATAAAAGATATAAGGACAGAAACTTATTGGCACCCATGAGAATGTCTTCTGGTTCCAAAAGATCGAAATAATCAGACTTTAGACTCAAAATGCATCAGAGAATGTGGCACCCCGGGGTTGCACAGTGGCACAGTGATTAGCACTGCTGCCTCATAGCACAGGCACCTTGGTTGGATTCTTGGCTTGGGTTACTGTCTGTGTGGAGTTCGCACGTTCTCCCTGTGCCTGCGTGGGTTACCTCTGGGTGGTCTGGTTTCTCCCATAGTCTGAAAGACGTAATGGTTAGATGCATTGACCTGAACTGGTGCTGGCGTGTGGTAACTAGGAGAATTTCACAATAACTTAATTGCAGCATTAACATAAGCCTTACTTGTGACTAATAAATAAACTTTACTTTAGCAATTCGTTCCTGGTTCTTTATGAGTAATATAACATTCCTCTTTCTATCAATTGTATAAAAAATACTATTAAAATGACTGTTCCAATTATTACATTTTTTAAATTAAAGATGAACAATTTACTTTTATAAATATACTGAACACCGTAAGAGCAATGATAGCTTTTTTGCTTTTCCTCAAATATAATTCATAGTATTGCTTAGGGGGCTGGGTGCAGTGTCTCCAACTTGCGGATGTGGCATCTTTCGCTCTCAGTGCAGAATTGGCAAGCTGCCCAAGGAATGTTGTGCGTGTTGCTCCTGTTGTTCTCAGAGTTGTGCTTCAAGTCACCAGTTTTGTATCACTTTTGGTGACATAGTTGATGTTGCACCATTTACTACTGATGCTGTCTCTCTAGTTAGCAATATTGCTGGTGTTGTTGATGATCTTTTCTGCTTTGCTAGCTCAGGTGCAGATCAAATATGGACTCTGTTTACAGATTCATAGAATCCTTACAGTGCAGAAGAGGCCATTCAGCCCAAGAACCTGCACCAACTTTCTGAGTATCTTACCCAAGCCCTCTCTCCTGCCTTATCCCCATAACGCCACACATTTGCCATGGCTAATCCAGCAAACTAACACATCTTGGAACACTAAGAGGTAATTTACCATGGCCAATCCACCTAACCTGCACATCTTTCGACTGTGGGAGGAAACCCACGCACACACAGTGGAACGTGTAAACTCCACACAGGCAGTCATCCAAAGTTGGAATTGAACCAGTGTCCCTGGCGCTGAGGCAGCAGTGCTAACCGTGAGGCAGCCTTCTCACCATGTTGCCTTCTCAATTCCTTATCGATTTTGGTCTCAGTCATGTATGATCAATGCCGGGAAGAGAAATCATGGAATTGGGAGTTTCTCCTGTTTTGGAGCCCTTTATTCCAACCTTTTCTTAATTTCCCCTAAATAATGCATGATATCTTTTACCCTTTCAAGATTCACCAATTAATCACTTAATGGTCCTCGTAAAATTATAACTCCATTTCTGGAATTATAATTTTAAATATTACAAATATGATCCAATGGAGGAAAGGCAGGAGAATGGGAATGAGAAAAATATCAGCCATAATTGAATGGCGGGGCAGGCTTGATGGGCCAAGTGGCCTAATTCTGCTCCTATGTCTTATGGTCTTATGATCGGCCTCAGCTCAAGAACTAGATTGTTTCCACTTCCTGCACAAACTGTAATATATTGCTGCATAATGTGAATTTGCAGCCAACCTGGGGTGAACCCAGTCTGGCATTGAGAATTTAAAAACATTTCTTGAAGCAATACCTGAGCAAAAACTAGGGATGCAATTCTAGACTTTGCAGTAGTAATAAGACAGGTGATAATGAGTCAACACCCTGTTTTGTATCATCCCGATTTTTATTTCCTTATATGTATTTTGATAAGGCCAAAGATTCTCAAGCCTTTGTATAATAGGTCTGCGGAGGCAGAAGTCCCTTCACCACAGTCCTCTTATTTACAATCCCAACAGCAGTACACAGAATGCTATCAGTCAGCTGTCAACCTTAAGGAGGAACTAACACTCCTGTTTAAAAACCCCTTGGCCCAATAATTGTCTCCTTAATCAGGGAGTTCATATTCCAATATTCCAACCTCAATGGCCTGATTGAAGTCATTATACTTTAGTTTATCAACACAGCATGTCATCAGAATTATGTCTACTTGAGAGCAGAACCAAAACCTAAACTGCTATTTACATGTTGGTTTAACTTCAAAAGAGCATTTTGAGGATTTAATTTTGTGGTACTAAAGATTAATTGTGACCCTCCGAACCTCCCACATCTCCCTAAGCACCCCCCCCCCCCACCCCACTCCATTCACCAGACCACCCCACTCGTCCATCCACCCGCATCCCGTTCCCCTCACCCGGACCCTCTCACTCCAAGCCCCCCCACCACCCCCGACGATCCACCCATCCCTCAATACACCAATCTTCCTCCACTCACACCTCAACCCCATGCCTCCCACACCCAAACACTCCCGCAATCAACCCCCTCAACCTTACCGTGCCCCCTCACCCCAGCCCAATCCTACACCATCCGGCTATGGTGGTTTTCTGATCAGTTTTTTTAAAACAAGTGGGAAGCACAACATTACACAAAGGCTGTAAGGTACAGGAGCAGTCCCTGTTTGCCGCTGGTCTCAGTGAAACTGGTCTGGAAGATCTGCTTGAAAAATATTCGAACCGTCAGGCTGCTGGGTCTGATTTTGTTTTTGAAGCCAGTCTTTTCAGGTCCGCTGCGCAATCTGGGTGCTATCTATATGTTGGTTTAACTTGAAAAGGGCATTTTGATTCTCTCCCAGACCACTGACCCTAGTGTTTGGAGCCGTATGTAACTCACTGTCCCGGGCTCTGTGCGTGACCTTGGAGTCTCAGCATCCCCTACAACCAGGTTTTCATGATTGGCTCCTGTACATGTTCAATCTGACCTTTCAATAACTCAGACAGGGATTTAGTAAGCTTGAAAATCATGCTGAAAAAACAGGGGGAATTATTCCCATTTTCAGGTGAATTGGGAACCTAGAATTCTTTTACGAGAATCCTGACCATAGTGTCCAGATTTGATGGTGGGTCATGTGTCACCCAGCCTGCACTCCCCCTGTCTGAAATGTTGGCAAATGCCCAACCGCGTAATGAATTAAGCCAGTATTGCGTGATTCGGTGTGAATTCATACCGGCCTCCTGGTTCCCACCCTCACCGCAGTGCCAGAATGGAAAATTCTGCCTTGTTTTTTTCGTTTATCATAGAAAAGAATCCCTAGAGTGTAGGAGGAGGCCATTCAGCCCATCCAGCCTACGCTGACAACAATCCCACTCAGGCCCTATTCCCGTAATCCCACATATTTACCCTACTAATTCCCTGACACTAAAGGGCAACTTAATATGGCCAATCAACCTAACTTGCACATCTTTGGCATGTGGGAGAAAACCAGAGCACCTGGAAGAAGCCCACATAGACATGGGGAGAAAGTATAAACTCCACACGGACAATGACCCAAGGCTGGAATTGAACCCAGGTCTCTAGCGCTAGGTGGCCGTGCTAACTACTGTGCCACCATGCCACCCATCCACGCTGCTGGGTGGAAGACTTGTGGAAGCAGGTAATGGACTAAAAGCTGGCAGTATAGAGTATTCCTGACTAAAATGTAGCATTTTGAAACTTCCTGATATCCATAATGTCTGAAACAATTTAAAGTGCCTCACAATTACATTTCTGAGCCTTCCAAATCTATTTTTATAAAGGAAATAAATCATGTGTGGTCCTAATATTTTCTGTTGTCAACGAAACACATGTTTTAAAATAAACCAGGATAACAGAGTCACAAATATTTTATTTTACTGGGAAAATGTCTGAGATGAAATTCAATTATTCAAATATTAATAAACAATTGTCAGATTAACTTTGGAGATTGAACAGAAGCTACAGTGTTTCTGTCACAAGTTTAAAGACACTACTACAGCAATTCCCTTCAACTTCATTTGTGATCCTTCATATGGAAAGCTCTATTTTTATATATGTGAATATAAAATTTATGTAGTACTGCACACGATATGCTTGGGACAGAACCTGGGTATCTGAAGTTCTTTACTCCTCCACTGTTGCTAAATAATCAGACTGTTTACCTGTCACCCAGTACTGAATGAGCAGACATTTCCTTCAATTAAGCATAAAATTTGGAATTAAGAACCTACTGATGACAGTGTAACCATTGTTGATTGTCAGAAAAACTCATCTGGTTCACTAATGTCCTTTAGGGAAGGAAATCTGCCATCTTTACCTGGTCTGCCTTATGGGTGACTCCAGAGCCACAGCAATGTGGTTGACTCGCAACTGCCCTCAGGCAACTAGGAATGGGCAATAAATACTGGCCAGTCAGTGACACTCATGTCCAACAAATAGATTAAAAAAACTGAAGACAATGATGGGATTTTCTGGCATTTGGCCACTGCCAAGATCATCCGATCCTGCTGAAAATCAAGGGAGGTTTGGGCGGGCCACTAAATCTCCCATGGTGGTCCTGCCACCAGGGGACAAGAAGATCCCGGCATCTTGTTTTTGATCTATAATCCAAAATCCCCTCCCTTAAGAGGCAATCTTGAGCCCATGCTTGTGAGTTCCAGCAGGGATGTAAGATGCGGAAATTGCGTGTCTCACTGGCGAGATCGCTATTTCGGATCTTCCCCGTCGCTCATCAATAATGTCATCAGGTCCAAACCCATAATGGTAAGCATTTGCTTTACATGCAGGTGAACAGATTTTAATTTCATTAACCTGCCCCCTCACCAGACCTTGACCACCCCATTGTATATTGACATCTAGACATGAAGCTGTCATGGGGGTCACTCCGGGGACGTAAAGTTATAGCCTCTCCACCCACAGAGAAGAGGGACATAGTCCTTGGTACTACCCCAGCACAAGTTGGCATTGTTATGTTGGCAACTTGCCTGAGCCAACCTAGCGGTGCCAACCTAGCAGTGCCAACCTGGCAGTGCCAACCTGTGTCAAGGGGCAGGCCCCAGTGGATGCCTCATGAGGGAGGGAGAGATTCGTTTGTATGTGGTGGTGGTTGGGAATGGATGGAGGAGCTGGTGATGTCGCAACAGCCTTGGATGGGGGTGTGGGTGGGTGTGAACTCTGACGGTGGAGGGGAGGGGCCAATTATCAAGGTAGCGGGGGAGTGGGGAGAGCACAGAAGCCATGGGTGAAGTTGGGGAATTCTGGCTTCAATCCAAAGCTATAAAACTGCCTCTTACAGATGTTTTACCTGGTGCAAATGTGGCTTAAAAGAATGGGGAAAAGCAGGTTGTTTCTAAGAGATAAAAATAATAGACTGAAGTTCTGCCCTCTTATCTTCTGGGGAAGGAGTTCTGCCCCCATCACCCAACCTTGCCCCCAGAAAATTTACTTTTCAGAGCTTGTCTATGTTCTATCCCATAACAAAATAAAATCAATGGACCTCATGATGAAAAGCTTGTGCTGTGAAGTATAGGAAAATTAGTATGCCAAGGTTGTAGATCTACCACTGATTTATAGATCTGGACTCCAAACGTGTGATTAGTAAAGCACAACATAGTGCATATAGGGAAGATAGCCAAATCCTGGCCAAGCTTTTTGAAGCAAAAGTTCTAATCTCTGAACACTCCATCTGTGACTGTTCCCACAGGTCAGACCATGCAGGGGAGAACTCTAAACTAATAGGGGATGGCAATTTGGTGAGCATTTTCTGAAGTCTTGCCATATGGGAGCACTGGTGCCAGATACAGCACGAACGTTATCAAGTTGAGGGACTAAATCTCTAGTTGGGACCCTCAGCTCCCTTATACATTCACTGGACCTGTGTCATTGCATTTCATTTCAATCAGTAACCATCGATTCAAATGAAATGCAAGCTCACATATTGGATATCTAAAGACTAAAACCCATTTTCATTCTGAATACATGTTGGGTCTCAATGGATCTACACAATTTTCGGCATAACACTTCTTAACAGGCAACAAAGATGAGGGAGGCTTTATCAGCTTCCTCTGATCTCTTGTACCCTTTTTGACTCTGCCGGTGATCTTATTTCCATCACAAATTTGCTCGTATATTTACTCCTTACGTGCCAGAAAAAAGTGAGGATGAGAATGTTCTTTTTCTAAACATCAAAGTGTTTAACCTCTCTACATCTGGGAAGCGGCATAGGGAAGCATAATTTGGAAAATTGATGCCACAGTTTGTTTCTTCCACAGTTTAAGTAAAAGTCCATTTACTGCACCCAAGAAGTTTATAAAGGGAGTTTAGTGAAAAGAAAAGTATATATGTTTTTAAAGAATGAATGCAGCAAAATCCACTCCACTTTTCTTGAAATGATATAGATAGCATTACAACCCATACATAATGAACAGAGACAGCTGTTATAGTACCAGAACACCAGCTCTCCAGGGGAAACATTGTTTGATTGACAGCTCAGGCTCTCTGATCCTATGGTAAATTTCATAATGTTTCTTACACAAGTTAAGTAGTTTCAAGAGTGTTTGTTTTGTGGTTTCTGAGATTTCAAAGGGCTTGGATGAATAACACTTATATTACCTCATCGGGTAGACTTTTTTAAGCATAGGAAAATTTTGTTTTTACACACGCATTACACACTCTAGGCTTCATTGGTTCCAGACAGTGTACAGTGAACCAATGGACATGTAAGTGCCATATCTTTGCCTATAGGGCATGAGTGGCCATGGAGGGGGTGTGAAAGGAAGGGCAGGGAATGGCATAAGAAGCATGACAGAGCATATGAGTAGGTGCAAGGGCAACATAGAAGCATAGAATCTCTACAGCGCAGAAGGAGGCCATTTGTCCTAGCAAGTCTGCACTGACTGTCCAAAAGAGCACCTTATCAAGGCATATCCTATAACCCCGTAATTTATCCTATTAATCCCCCTAACCTACACCACTCTTGGGATACTAAGGTCAATTTAGCATGGACAATCCACCTAACCTGCGCATCTTTGGACTTTGGGAGGAAACCGGAGTACCCAGGGGAAACCCAAGCAGACACAGGGAAAATGTGCAAACTCCACACAGACAGTCACCTAAAGCTGGAATTGAACATGGGTCCCTGACACTGTGAGTCAGCAGTGCTAACCACAATGCCACTGTACCATCTCAGGTGGCATGAGGAAAACTTCTGAACTTAACTTTTAAAAGAAATGGGGTGGCGCGGTGGCATAGTGGTTAACACTGCTGCCTCACAGCGCCAGGGACCTGGGTTCGATTCCTGGCTTGGGTCACTGTCTGTGTGGAGTTTGCACCTCTCTGAGTGCTTCAGTTTCCTCTCACAGTCCAAAGATGTGCAAACTAGGTGGATTGGCCATGCTAAATTGCCACTCAATGTCAGGGAGATTGGATACGGTAAATATATGGGGTTATGGGGATTGGGCCTGGATGGGATTGTGGTTGGTGCAGACTTGATGGGCCGAGTGGCCTCTTCTGCACTGTAGCAGTTTCCCTCATGCAGACTAGGGTTCATGACTTCACTGAGGGATGGTGACCCATGACTCTTTAAAACCTGGCCTGCCTCCATGAAACTTGCAGAGGATGAGGAGATATCTATCTCTGCAGTGGAGCCTAGCAGGTCAGGAGTGTGAGATGTGGATTTCCCAGGAACGAGCCCGTATCCTTTGAAGGCACTCCCGAAATTTGCACAGCCTGAGAATGGGATCTGGAATTCTGAATCAGGATCCACCTGGATTAATCCGACTCAGTGAAAATCCAGCCCAGTGTCTTTGTGGTCCGGTGAAATGTCCCTTTCTAAAAAGTTTAATATGTGAAATCAGATGAGTTATCAGCTTAATTCCATATTGCATGTCAATAGTATTGTGCAAGTTGGATCTCCAATATTTATGTTCAAGCCCAGATGGTAGAACCATAGAATCACAGAATCCCTGCGATGCAAAAGGAGGCCATTCAGCCCATCGAGCCTGCACCAACAACAGCACCATCCAGGCCCTATTCACGTATTTACTCTGCCAATCCCCTGACACTAAGGTCCAATTTGCCGTGGGCAATCAACCTAACCCGCACATCTTTCAACTGTGGAAGGAAACTGGAACAGCCGGAGGAAACCCATGATGGTCCATTGGAACTCTACTGTCCCACTTGCCATGGTATTGGAGCGGATGAGGGGCGAACAACGGAAATGTCTTTTGACCTTGGGTGGGATTTTCCAGTCTCGGGCTGTGCGGGGCTGTAACATCCTGCCTGCAATGTCTACTGATATGCCTGATGCCTCCCCAGTTGGTGGGCAATGCAGGTCCTAGGGAGACTAACAGACACATACATAGAAAATTTTATAATTTTAATCCTTATTCTGTAGAAATTGGATTTAAGGGGATCAATATTTATCGCTTTTGACAGGCAGGAGATGGCCAGAATTAAAATCACATAACATGAAACCCACTGACTGTGTGTGCCCCTATGGCCAGTTTGCTAGCAGTGGGTTGCATGGTCTACCTGTGTTCCGCTCTCATGAAGCAGCAGACAGATTTAACAATCAATAACACAGTTCTGCCATTCAAATCAGTAGGATCAGCACATTCTCAGGATTTCTTGGTACTGCCCTCACCCATCTCACCCCACTCTGTCCCCAACTTCCACCATATATCGATGGCCAGCGCTTTTAATGATTGGCCCTCCTTCAAATAAATGACTGCGTGCAATATTATTTCCCTGCCATCACCCACCTGCTGTCAGCTTCGAGATGTCAATTCAAGAAAAGGGCAACCAAAGCTCCTCCCTTCTCCGCAGACTCCACAGACAGGATGTTCTGGCCACGTTCGCCCCAAGACCGGGAAATCCCACCTGAGGCCAACGGACCTTTGCATGGTCAGTGTCCTGCCTGCTACGATTCCTGTGGACAGGAAAATTCCAGCCCACATTTTTATAACTAGGTGAATGACAGTTTAAGACGAGGTTAAAAGTCAAGTTGACAACCAGCCATAAAATAGAATCAAATTGCATTTGGTTGCAACTTTAGCATCATTTCAATGTTAAAGTCTCAATTCACTAAAGTCCTTTATCAACAACTCCTCCCCAAACCTACAACCTCTACCACCAAGATGGGTAAAAGCAGCAGATGGAAACACCAACACCCTCAAGCTCTTATTCGAGCCACATGCCATCCTGACTTGGAAACATTCCTTTAAAACCTATGAACTCTCTCCATAACAGTGTGGGTGTATCTTCTCCACATGGAGTGCAGTGGTTCAAGAAGGCAGCTTACCTCCACACTCTCAAGGACAATTAGTGATGGGCGATGAGTGTCGGCCTTGCTAGTGATGTCCACAGCCCGTGAATGAATAAATATTTTAGAACTCCACAGTTGAGAGCTGTCTGAATCCAGCGAAAAGTGCTGCCACTTCACTCCTCAAACCAGAGGAGGCAGTCTATGGTGATTGTGTTTGATAAACGTGGAATGTATTTTTACATTGGACCATAAGGCTTACCTAGAACTCATTGAAATAATTTGAGAGTGTTGGGCACACTCCCTAAACGTGTACATTTTAACCATTTGGAGAAAATCTTGGTACATGTCTCTAAGCACAGGAGAACTGGAGATGAAGCTAGCCCATATAACCCAGGTACTATCTTGAATGGAAGCACTGTCTAGCAATATTAGAAGACAAATGCACTGCAATGCTCCTTAAAATAAAACAGATGTTATTGTGAAGCAAATAATCTTGGGATGTCTTTATTGGCTTTAGTAATCAAATAAGGGAACTATGACTGCTCAACAGTATATGCCGATTTCCTTTCTTCTGGTAACAGGGTTGAATTCTTTCTTTCCAACAGCAATGGAGCCTTTACTGAAATTCAATCCTTCATAGAAAGAATTATTGATGCTTCAATGAAGACGTGTAAATATTTGGTGGGAAATATTGCGAATAAAATTTGATTCAGACTTCTACATTTTGCCGTTCCTTTGCAGTCACTGGATCAAAATCTTGGAATTCCCTCCTTCTGTGGGTCAATCCACAAAACATGGACTGCAGTGATTCAAGAAGGCAGCTCACCACCACCTTCTCAAGGGCAACTAGGGATGGGCAATAAATGCTGGCCAGCCAGCAATGCCCAAGTCTGAGAATAAAAAAAAAGCTCACAGAATCCCCACATTGCAGAAGGAGATTATTCAGCCCATCAAGCCTGTACCGACAACAATCCCTCCCATGCCCTAGCCCTGTAACCCCATGTATTTATCTTGCTAATCCCGCTGACACTGAAGGGAAATTTAGCATGGCCAATCAACCTAACCCGCACATCTTTGTACTGTGGGAGGAAACCAGAGCACCCGGAGGAAACCTGCACAGATACAGGATAAAGTACTCACTCAACACAGTCACCCAAGGATGGAATTGAACCCAGGTCCCTGGCACTATGAGGCAACACAGTAAAAAGTCTGACAACACCAGGTTTTAGTCCAACCGATTTATTTGATAATAGATTCACAAGCTTTTGGGGTTAGCCCCTTCGTCAGGTGAATGGAGAGTTCTGGCCTCAGACAAAGCATATAAAGCACAGACAGTTTAGAGATTACTTAATCTTTAGAGATTTACTTTACTTTAGAGATTAAGTAATCTCTAAACTGTCTGTGCTTTATATGCTTTGTCTGAGGCCAGAACTCTCCATTCACCTGACGAAGGGGCTAACCCTGAAAGCTTGTGAATCTATTATCAAATAAATCGGTTGGACTAAAACCTGGTGTTGTCAGACTTTTTACTGTGTTTACGCCAGTCCAACGCCGGCGTACCCACATCATGACTATAAGGCAACAGTGCTAACCACTATGCCATCATGTTGCTTAGTTTGTTGGGACAACTTCAGTCCTGTGTGCATTTGCCATTTGTGAGACACTCAGGTAAGCAGCTCTGCACAATTCCCACAAGACATACTTTCTATAAATAAATACTCACAAATGATCTGACTTGATTCCATTATCTACTTACATATTGGCTTTCATGTGAACTATCAAATGAATCCTGGTCGATGGCTGGATAGCATGTTAAGTTTGAATAATTTCTTCTTTTAAATAATTAAATGTGTTATATTCTAGGTCACTCATATTGTCATGCTTCATGCAATATCATTGTTACCCTTTGCACGGTACAATCTTCTGCCTCAGGTTTGCAAATGTTAGCGTAGCATGATTTTGCATGGTTCTAGTTTGTACTACTGTCTTTTTAGATTTATTAGTGTGCCCTTATAAAACTCAACTAAGTGTTCAAAGCCAAACAGATGCTATTTTGCGCAGGCTGCCTGACAGTTATCAAGATAGCTCATTACTCGCTAATTGCTTAAACCTCATTGAAATATTCTACTCATTCCACTTACTGCAGCACACTTTTAACATGTCTTGATGCTTCTTTTAGACGTTACACTGTTTCGGAGTTGAACTTTTCATTATCTCTAAAGATGAACACATTCAGTTGCATGAAACCTGTGCAATAACTGAGTATCATGGAGGTCAAAACTTTATAGCTCAGCTAATGCTGGGGCAACCATCTAAGCACTTGAAAGCACTGAATGGGTATTAAAGGGCTAGTGGAAAAAAACAGGGAGTTGAGAAGTGACACACTTATTTTTCCACAAATAAATTCCAATCCTCTCCTATCTAAATGAAGGGTTGAAGGTCAATTCTTACTCCCAGTTAAAAACAATGGAAGCTTTAACTCACTGTTTCTCTTTCGTGCATCTGACGGCGCCATGTTTTCTTTGTATAGATATACTAAAGGAATTCTATAGATTAGGTAGGTTTTAGTGCTGCCTTACTCCTTTGATTTCTCTCCCTATAACTAACATGGCCAACTACAGCCCCCGCACATCTCCAGAAAGGCTTGACCTCGCGTGGATTTAGAGAAGTGCACAGCACAATGGGACATCTCTAGTGGGTAAATGCACTGACTGTTTTCACATGAAGCTATTCAGACCAGGACAACCTCAGGTTTGAATGTTAATCTGTGCTGATTTTGGACAGCTAGAGAGGCTAATAATTGGTCGCAATGTGCCAATTTCTACATTGTCTTTGAAGCATAATTCAAAAGCAGGGAAACACTATGGTGTGGCTTAGATATTTGAGGTATTTTCATATTGCTCTCAGATCTGGCAGAACTGTATTCAAGTGGAGATTTACAATGTCTAAGAACTTCTTTTCTTGTACTTTATCTCCCTTGTCCTCAGTTGCAGGGCCACAGAACAAGAGACCCTTGTTTTCTGTGCTTTTGGATACTTAGGCCGGAATTCTCCCATCCAAATCATTGCAACAGGCGGGTTGTGGACCTTGTGAAACCCTATTAACAGTCAGGCAGGAATTTCCGGCTTTTAGACCAGCATGGCAGGAGAATTCTGTCCTGAATTTCTGAACTCACAGAAAGTTGTGTGCTGGGTAATATTGCTGGCCTGGTTTTCATTGCAATGTCTTGCCAACAGTGCAAATAGGAAAAGTGGCAATCGATTTAAACTCCCACAAAAGGCAATGTAATAATGACCAGATAATCTATGATGTTGATAGAGGGATAAATATTGGCCAGGATACCAGGGATAACTCCCCTGCTCTTCTTCCAAATAGCGCCATGTGATCTTTTACATCCATTCCTGACCTTAGTCATCATCTCATCCAAAGGATATCACCTCTAACAGTACAATACTCTGGAGTGTCAGCTTGGAAGTTTGTACTTGAGTGGGATTCGAATCCCAGTGGTGAGAGTACCACCAATTGAACCTTGGCCAACATTTGTCAAAATGTGATGCAAACAATCTTGTGGCACTCATCAAAGAATATCAGTCTTCTGATCATCATTCTTTCCGCCAACAGCAGCATCCAAAAGATCGACTTCCCATCCTTCAAATCCACTGCTTGGAGGACCTGGCTTTGCTCAAATAACACAGATGGCATAAGACCATAAGACATAGGAGTAGAATTAGACCAATCAGCCCATCAAGTCAGCTCTGCCATCCAATCTTGACGATATTTTTCTCATCCCCATTCTCCTGCCTTTTTCCTATAACCCCTGATCCCCTTATTAATCAAGAACCTATCTATCTCTGTCTTAACGACACTCAATGACCTGGCTTCCATAGCCTTCTGTGGCAAAGAGTTCCACAGATTCACCACTCTCTGGCTGAAGAAATTTCTTCTTATCTCTATCTTAAAGGATCATCCCTTTAGCCTTAATTTGTGCCCTCTGGTTCTAATTTTTTCTGCTTGTGGAAACATCCTCTCCATGTCCGCTCTATCCAGGCCTCACAGTATCCTCTAAGTTTCAATAAAATTGCCCCTCATCCTTCTAAACTCCAACGAATACAGACCCAGAGTCCTTAACTATTCCTCATATGACAAGTTCTTCATTCCAGAGTTCATTCTTGTGAACCTCCTCTGGATCCTTTCCAAGGCCAGCATATCCTTCCTTAGATATGGGGCCCAAAACAATACTCCAAATGGGGTCTGACCAGAGCTTCATAACACTTCAAGAATAATTCATTGGACATGAAACATCTTGGGACATGCTGAAGATGTGATGAAGAGCTGTGTTAATGCAAGTTCTTTCTTCAACTGGAATGGAGGTTTTTGATCCCAGGTGTACATCTAAAAGGTTTATTCATTTTTTGGGGGGCTTGTTGTGTATTTCTAACACATCTGCTTGCTTCGTAATTAAAAATGAATGGGGGAAACACAAAACACAAATTTAGTGAGAATGCATTCCCGGGTTAGAGATTCGCTGATCAGCAGAATGAGAGGGTGAGAGCAAAACTCTGTAACTGGTTGTCCAATTCGGAGTTTCAGGGGTTCAAGCTTTCTAAATTTGAGGTACAGGTCCTTCAACTGGAACTGGAATTATGTTCTACATTGAAAAATTTATTTTGTTTGGCCTAGGAAGGTTATTTAGTTGAATTGATATTAAGATGTTGTTCCAATCCATTCAAGCCCCAAGAGTCTAATCCCATCTGGGAGCTATATCAAGCTCATTGTCTAGGTGATTAATTGAAGCAATTGACAAAATTGTACTTCCCAGATGCCATAAGACTATAAGACATAGGAGCAGAATGAGGCCACTCGGCCCACTGGGTCTGCTCTGCCATATCAATTTGAAACAAAGAATGGGATTTCATGTGCAACCTGCCACGTGTTTCGTGGAGGAGTTAGCCTGCCATTGACCAGTGATGCGACCATCTGGTCCCACTGTTGTCAATGGGTTTCCCCATTGAGTACATCCCTCGCTGCTGGGAAACCTGCAGTAGGGCTGCAGCATTGGCCAGGCCGCAAGATCCCGTCAGGGTGAACCCATGGAAAATTCCCGCCAATGGGCAGGATTTTGAGCAGCAGAGGCCATGGGCCTCTGGCGGGATTTACTCATGTCCGTGATGCCTACGATGTTTTGTGTAGCTCTCCTGTTCTGCTGTTGAGGAACCCACCACGGGAGGGTGGAGGGAGTTGCTTTCAGCGGGACTGGAGGATCCTGCTGGTGGGAAGGGCCGGAAAATTCAACCCAGAAGCCTGAACAACAACAACCTATTTTTATACTGTGCCCTGGGTGTGATAGAGTAAAGGAGTATTATATTCAAAACACGACACATAAGGCAACAGATATTATGTCAGATAATCAAATGTTTAGTCAAAGGCAGAATTTTACCAGCACGTTTGCCTGAGATTTGTGTGATCCCACCTGAGGCCACCGGAGAATGCCATTCTCCAGGCCTTATCTGCCCCTGGAATTAGGGCGGGTGTGCCGGTAAAATTCTGGCCAAAGAGATACGTCGTAAGAAGTAATTTAAGGGAGGAAAGCAGGTGAGTCAGAGAGGTATAGGAAAGGTTTTCTCCTCCCATTTGACTTCATCTAACCAACTGGCGTTATTTTTTCTCATTGGTTCCCCTTTATTTGCTCAGGAGTCAAATTTCCTCATAGATTTAAACTCTAAACCAAAGATCACCTGCTGAGCTTGTGAGATCCCACAATCAGTTTCAAGGCAGTGTATGAAAAGGTCTCTGACACTTTATGCACATTTCAGGTAATTTAGAATCATAGAATCTCTACAGTGCAGAAGGAGGCCATTCAGCCTATCAAGCCTGCACCAAGAATAATCCCACCTAGGCCCTATCCCCGTCACCCCACGTGCTTGTCCTAATAATTCCCCTGACACTAAGGGACCATTAAGCATGGCCAATGCACCTAACCTGCACATTCCTGGAGTGTGGGAGAAAACCAGAGAACCCGGAGGAAACACAAGCAAACATGGACAGAACATACAAACTCCACACAGAATGGAAACAAGGTCGACATGCACTTTTTTTAAAAAAAAGCTATGGTCTGATTTTGATTATAAAATTTATTATGTGGTAATTATATTATCATTCTTCCTGTGTTTATTAATTTTTACAACAACCTCTTTGTTAAGTGAACATTTTCTAAAGCATTTGCCCTTTTGTTTGTCAACATTTCTGTTCTTAGGAGTTTTCTCAGGTAGAATACGGGATAATTATATAATATTATAATAATATTATATAATTATATTATAATTACATAATATATTATTATAATTATATAATATGATATTATAATATTACATAATATAATAATATTCTCATATTAATTATGAGGATAAAAGTTTCGTATTCTGTGCACAGAAATGCCCTCAGTGAAAACTGCCAATTAAGCAGTTTCAAAAACTGTTTTCTTACACTTAGATTACTGGATTCACTGTACAAAAGAAAACCATTAACAATTCTGCGACTTGCCAACAATAAGACCCTCATTATGTCCACTGGATTTAATGATTAAATGTTTGTTGTAAGAGTGTTTTGAAAGTAGGTCAAATGTGAATTTGGTAAAAGTTTAGACAAGCACAAAACCTGACGTCTAATCAAAATAAACCAGATGTGCAATACAGGAGGGAGAATAAGTTTGCTTCAGTCTCTTAAAGATCATGTGAGTCAAAGAATCAACAGGTAAGCTGCGCTTCAGTTATTGTGGGAGTAAAATTCTCCTGATGTGGTATAGGCGGTATTTAAAGACCAGTATCCCATACATTTCTCCCCAAAATCTAGTCTTTTTTTTGAAAAAATGATATCCCTCACACCACCAATTGTAAGGATGGTGAAGTTTCACAGATCTGGTCAGTTTCAGGAATGTATGGTTTGTGTATTCATGCTGCCGACCTTTGCTCTTTGCCCTTACTGATCACACAGAGTTGAAGAGTGGAGGTCAGCTGAGTACCTCACAATATCTTCCATGCTGCAAAATGTGAATCAGAGAGGGGAGGCGATGGCCTAGTGGTATTATCTCTAGATTATTAATCCAGAAACTTAGTTAATGCTCTGGGGACCTGGGTTTGAATCCCACCACAGCAGGTGGTGGAATATGAATTCAGCAGAAATTGTCTTGAATTAAGAATCTAATGATGACCGTGAAACCATTGCCAATTATCCACAAAACAAATCTGGTCCACTAATGTCTGTTAGGGAAGGAAATCTGCTGTCCTTCCCTGGCCTGGCCTACATGTGACACCGATATACAGCAATATGGTTGACTCTCAAATGCCCTCTGAAATGGCCCAGCAAGCCACTCAGTTCAAGGGATGGGCAATAAATGCTGACCAACCAATGATGCTCATGTTCCATAGCTGAATACAAGCTGGGACAATAGGTTGGGAATTGGTATTGGCTAAATGAAAAGATGAGGTCTTAACAGTCTGTCATTACACTGTAGACATTAAACTATTTCAGGGACTTTGTTCCCTGTCAACGTGCAGGAAAATGAATATTGATTCATGGAAGGAAAATTGGAGAGTGTGCAATCTTGCTGCGTGGAGCCAGGAACAGGTGTGTGCGAATTATTACACTGAATTTTTCAGCCATAGGCTTTATCAGTAGAAGTTTCTAACTTTTTTTCCATCTGTCAGGTATTTTAACCACCCTTTTGTGCCGTGTTTCCAGTTGGGAGACTCACTTACTGGGCAGCACAATATTGCAAATCACCTGATTTTCCAAGGACAGAATTCTTTGCACAGCTAGCATTTGGATTTTTAGAACATTTATTTATGAAATGTGAATGTATGGCTCGGCCAACACTCATTGCCCATCCTGAATTGCCCTTGAGAAGATGGTGGTAAGCTGCCTTCTTGAACCGCTGCAATCCATGTGGTGTAACATAAAAGCCAAGCCATTTTATGTTACAATTGACTAAATGATTCCCAGTTCCAGGGTGTATGAATCGTGTTTGATCTATGCTTTTTGAAAGAACAGGAGAAGCTCGATGGGCCAAATGGATTCTGTCATTACTGTTCTTTTTTCTAATATACCTGCGATATAAATGATGCACAACTGAACTACAGACCTATGGATCAACCCCATCATGGTGGATCAAGACTTTTCTGCCTATTGATTATGATTATGTCATGTCCTGTTCCTCAGATACTGAAGCAATCCAGGTCTGCATGCAAGACCTGGGACAAAATTCAAGCTTGGGCTGATTGTGGCAAATAACATTCATGCCACACAAGAACGAGACAATGACCATCTTGAACAAGAGAGAATCGATCCACCTTTACCTGACGTTCAGCCTTATTACCATTGCTGAATCTTCCATTATCAATATTCTGGAGTTACCATTGACTAGAAACTTATCTGGACCAACCACATAAGTAGTATGGCTCCAAAAACAGGTTAGAGTCTGGGATTCTGCAGCGATTAACTCACCTCTTGACTTTCCGAAGCTTATTCTATAAGACACAAGTTGGGAGTGTGATGGGATACTCTCCACTCACCTATAGCTGCAACACCACTCAAGAAATTCAACACCATCCAGAAGAAATGCACCATCTTAAATATTGACTCCTTCCAGTGCCAGTGCACAGTGATTGTGGTTTCTACCATCTACACAACTGATCAAGATCCCTTTGACAGCACCTTCCAAATCTGCGACGTCCGGCACTTAATAGAACAAGTTCAGCAGAGGCATGGGAACACCCATGCTCCCAACCCTTACACAATCCTGACTTGGAATAATAGCAATGTTCCTTTTTTGTCACTAAGTCAAAATTCTGGAACTCCATCCCTCAGAGAACTATGGGTGTTCCTGCACAACATGGTCAGAAATGACAGTTCACCACCATCTTTCTCAAGGTTAGCCCAAGCCGAAGGAGGTGCAAAGGGCCGAATGGCCGACCCCTGCTTCTAGTTTCTATATTTCTATGACTAGGGATGGGCTATAAATGTGGGCTGTTCCGTGCTACCCACATCACTGGAATGATTTTCACAGTAACTTCATTGCAGTGTGAATGAACTACTTATGACACTGATAAACTAAACTGTAAAACAAATGAATAAAGAAAATTATTTGTGCCTATCCCTTGGATAAAGCACATATTTGAAAGGCCCATTTCATTCATCATTTTCCTCCTAAGGCTGAAGACTGGAACAAAAATGTGTAAATTGTTTATTGATTAGGCCCAAATAAAAAAAAATGACAGAAGGTAGGTGAGAAAAATAGGGCAGATCACAAAAAACATCAGGCATTCAAAAGCTGTGAAGTTAATCGGCTGAAGAAGGCTAAGAACATCTAATGGGGACTTCTGGATAGAGTCTGTTTCTTGACAAACAGGGCTAACATGCTGTGAACATTCAGGTGCATCACAACTGTTGGCCACCCAGGACAATTAGCAATAAGCAGTAGAAATAAAAACAGAAAACGCTGGATAAACTTATTCGGTCTGGCAGTATTGTGGAGCAAGAAACAAAGAACAAAGAACAACACAGCACGGAAAACAGGCCCTTCAGTCCTACAAGCCTGTGCTGCCCATTTTAACACTCAGTGAGTGCCTCATTCCAATCCTTCTTCTACCTATGACTTTTGTCTATTCATCTTGGACTCTACAATAAAGGGGTGCAAATTTAGAGAATTATATGTGCGCCAGATTAAGGGAGGTCTAATTTAGGGACAATTTGTGAACATCAATCAGCCTAAAAGCACGTTTTTGGGGTGCGGGAGGAAACCGGAGCACCCGGAGAAAGTTAACATTCCAAGTCTTAATGACACTTCCGACAGCTGCAAAACATTAACTGTTATTTTTCTCTCCATAGGTAGTTCCCGACCTGTTTAGTTTATCCAACATTTGAACAGCATGGTGGCACAGTGGTTAGCACTGCTGCCTCACACTGCCAGGGACCCGGGCTCAATTCCTGGCTTGGGTCATTGTCTGTGTGGAGTTTGCACATTCTCCCTGTGTCTGTGTGGGTTTCCTTTGGGTGCTCCAGTCTCTTCTCACAGTCCGAAAGATGTGCTGGTTAGGTGCATTGGCCATGCCAAATTCTCCCTCAGTGTACCCGAACAGGTGCCTGAGTGTGGCGACCGGGGGATTTTCACAGTAACTACATTACAGTGTTAATGTAAGCCTACTTGTGACACGAAGAAATAAACTCAAACATTTCCTGTTTTAAATTTCAGATTTTCAGAATCTGCAATATTTTGCTTTTGCCAAACAATAGATTGGTGTGTTTTTGCTATTTAGTGTTTGTCTGTAGGTTTCATTGCAACAGATGCCATTCATGATATATGGATAAGAATATAACATAAGAACATAAGAAGTAGGTGCAGGAGTAGGCCATCTAGCTCTTCGAGCCTGCCCCGCCATTCAATAAGATCATGGCTGATCTGAAGTGGCTCAGTTCCACTTTCCCGCTTTCTCCCCATAACCCTTAATCCCCTTGCCTACCAAAAACCTATCTACCCGTGTCTTAAATATATTTAGCGAGGTAGCCTCCACCACTTCAACGGGCAGAGAATTCCAGAGATTCACCACCCTTTGAGTGAAGAAGTTCCTCCCCAACTCCGTTCTAAACTGCCCCCCCCCTTATCTTGAGGCTGTGCCCTCTAGTCCTGTTGTCCTTTCTGAGTGGGAAAAATCTCTCTACCTCTATCCTATCCATCCCCTTCATTATCTTATACATCTCTATAAGATCCCCCCTCATCTAAACTCTAAACTCCAACGAGTACAGACCCAGTCTATTTAGTCTCTCTTCATAGTCCAACCCTCTCATCTCTGGTATCAGCCTAGTGAACCTCCTCTGCACTCCCTCCAAGGCCAAAATATCCTTGCGCAAGTGCGGCAACCAAAACTGCACACAGTACTCCAGCTGCGGCCTCACCAGTGCCCTGTACAGTTGCAGCAAGACCTCCCTGCTTTTATATTCTATCCCCCTCGCTATAAAGGCCAGCATACCATTCGCCTTCTTGATCACCTGCTGCACCTGCAGACTGGGTTTTTGCGACTCATGCACAAGGACCCCCAGGTCCCTCTGCACCGTAGCATGCTGCAGCTTTTCGCCCTTTAAATAGTAGCCCCTCCTACTATCATTCCTGCCAAAGTGGATAACCTGACACTTGCTAACATTGTACTCCATCTGCAAGGTCCTCGCCCACTCGCTCAGCCTATCTAGATCCCTCTGCAGACTTTCCACACCCTCCGCACAATTTGCTTTTCCACTCATCTTTGTGTCATCAGCAAATTTCGATAGCCTACACTCAGCCCCCTCCTCCAGATCATCTATATAAATGGTAAATAGCTGAGGCCCCAGCACTGATCCCTGCGGCACTCCACTAGTTACCAACCGCCAATCAGAATAGCACCATTGATACCAACTCTCTGCCTCCTATTAGACAATCAATCCTCTATCCACGCTAACACCTTACCCCCAACTCCATGCCCCCTAACCTTCTGAAGCAACCTTTTGTGCGGCACCTTATCAAATGCCTTTTGAAAATCGAGAAACACCACATCCGCCGGTTCCCCTCTGTCTACCGCACTCGTCACATCCTCATAGAATTCCAATAAATTCGTCAAACACGACTTCCCCTTAACGAATTCGTGCTGCGTCTGCTCTATCAAACAATTCTTCTCTAGGTGCCTCGCTATTTCTTCTTTGATGACGGATTCAAGCATTTTTCCAACTACAGACATTAAACTAACCGGCCTATAATTCCCTGCCTTTTGCCTGCTACCTTTTTTAAACAGCGGCGTAACATTAGCCGTTTTCCAATCTTCCGGCACTTCCCCGGAATCCAGCGAAGTTTGGTAAATAATCACTAAGGCGTCTACTATCACCTCTGCCATTTCCTTCAGAACCCTGGGATGCATTCCATCCGGTCCTGGGGACTTGTCCACCATTAGTCCCACGAATCGATCAAGCACTACCTCTCTAGTGACAGTAATCGCATTCAGGCCCTCAACTCCTACCATCCTTCTATCTTTAATATCCAGCAAACTATTCGCGTCCTCCTCCGTGAAGTCAGAGGCAAAAAACTTATTTAAGGCCTCAGCCATTTCCTCATCTCCCACCACTAAATCCCCCCTCTCATCCTCTAAGGGTCCAACATTCACTCTAGCCAGCCTCCCTCCTCTTTACATATTTGTAAAAACTCTTACTGTCCTTTTTTATATTTAGTGCTAGTTTAGCTTCATAGTCTATCCTTCCTTTCTTTATCAACTTCTTAGCCAATCTTTGTTGATTTTTAAACCTCTCCCAATCTTCTACTCGCCCACTACTTTTAGCCACTCTAAACGCATCAGCTTTTAATTTAATACTCTCCTTTATTTCCCTCGATAACCACGGCTGATTATCCCTTCTCCTACGTTCCTTCCTTACCATTGGAATATATTTCTGCTGAGCACCGAAAAAGATCTCCTTAAAGATCCTCCACTGTTCCTCAGCAGTCCTACCGACCAATCTGCGCCCCCAATCTACATTTGCCAATTCCTCTCTCATCCTATCCCCTCTGTTCAAACAGAGGACACAGGTCCGGGACCCTACTTTCTCATCCTCCATCTGCATCAAAAACTCAACCATACAATGATCGCTCGTCCCAAGAGGATCCCTCACAACAAGATCCCTAATTCTACCTGCCTCATTATATAACTCCAGATCTAAGATAGCTCGCTCCCTCGTTGGTTCCGTCACACACTGTTCAAGGAAACTGTACCGGCAGCATTCCAAGAACTCTTCCTCAAGCCCACTGCGTCCGACATGGGTCAACCAATCAATATGTAGATTGAAATCCCCCATAATTATCACCATTCCATTTCATTGTGTCATTTCGGATGTCGTTGTGTACTGCATGAATCATAGAATCCTACAGTGCAGAAGGAAGCCATTCAGCCCATCGAGACTGCACGGACCACAATCCCGCCCAGGCCCTATCCCCATAACCCCATGCATTTACCCTAGCTAGTCACCCTGACACTAAGGGGTAATTTAGCATGGCCAATCCATCTAACCCACAACTTTGCACTGTGGGAGGAAACCAGCGCATCCAGAGGAATCCCGCTCAGACACAGGGAGAATGTGCAAACTCCCACACAGACGGTGACCCAGGCTGGGAATCGAACCCGGGTCCCTGGCGCTGTGAGACAGCAGTGCTAACAGTGGGTTAGATGGGTTACTGTGCCACCATGCCATCTGAATCATGGCCTGTTTGTAGGCAATTAATGGAACATGATCCAGATAACCTTTCTTTTGGTTTAAGATAAGGGAAAATCCAATTTTCTATGCTGGGGAATCATGTTTTTGGGAATAATATTTTCTTTTAAAATTTGCAAAGATATTGCATTACTAGGTAACTGACCTGGAATGCTTTTTGAAAAAGGTCATAAGTTCAGCTTGGACTGTGAGCAAGCAGGCCTGAAATCACATGACTTCAGCTAAATGATTACCACGGCACTTGAGGAGGAGAGCTATTTGCGTATTTGAACTGTAATGGCTTTAGTGGCTGGAAAAAACAAGCTGTTTTAAAGGTAAAGGCCCAGATGATTTACTGGAAATTTTATGTTTTGAATTCGTTATTTTGAACTCAGTGAGGAATAAACCCAGGAGATGGAAAGTTGCCCAATCTGTGCTCTCCCTGCCTCATCAGTGAGGTCAGCAGCATCCAGCTAGGAATCCCCTTCTCACTGAAACTTGGTTATATGTGGAAACTCGAGAAGATGAGGTGAGAGTGGGATCCCAAGGTTTAATCTGGCTCTATACTCTTCTATGCCAAAGCTCAGTTGGTGAGAATCTTCAGACATCTACTGGGACTAGCAATCTGTCAACAAAGCACTCGATCGATCCCATCAAACCATTCAAAATTTATCTTTGTCATGAAGTTTTCCTTTAACTGCCAATCTCTGCAGCAACTATTTGTTTGTCCTTTGTTTATGTGTATGCATTTGAGTTTGTGTATGCTTGAATGTGTGTGGGTGTTTGAGTGCATGTGTGTGCATGTGTTTGAGTGTGTGTGCATGTGTGTGTTTGTGTGTCTGAGTGTACGTGTTTGAGTTTGTGAGTGTGTATGTATGTGTGTGCGTATACATATGTTTGAGTGTGTGTGTGTATGCATATTTTTGAGTGTGTGTGTGTGAGTTTGAATGTGTATGTGTGCATATCTTTGAATATGTGTGTGTGTATGTGTTTGAGTGTGTGTTAGAGTGTGTGAGTGTGTGTGCATGGGTGTGTTCCTGTATCTGTGTGTCTGTGTGTTTGAGTGTGTGTATGTTTGACTGTGTGTGTGTGTGAGTTTGTGTATGTCTATCTGTGTGTGTTTGTGCATGCGCGTGCGTGTGTGTGTATTTGTGTCTGTGGGGTATGTAAGTGTATTTGAGTGTGTGTGTGTTTGAGTCTTTATCTGTGTGTGTGCATGTGTATGTGCATGCATGTGTTTGAGAGTGTGTATCTGTGTGTGTCTGTGTGTGTGTGTGCGCCTGTGTGTGTTTGAATGTGTGTGTCTGTGTACCTGCGTGTGTTTGAGTGTGAGTATCTGTATGTGTGTGCCTGTGTGTGTTTGACTGTGTGTATCTGTGTTGTGTGTGTGTACCTGTGTGTTTGACTGTGTGTATTTATGTGTGTGTGTGCCTATGTGTGTTTGAGTGTGTGTATTTGTGTGTGTGTGTGTGCCTGTGTGTGTTTGAGTGTGTATATGCCTGTGTGTGTGCCTGTGTGTGTTTGTGTGTATATGCCTGTGTGTGTGTGCCTGTGTGTGTTTGAGTGTGTGTATCTGTATGTGTGTGTATGTGCGCCTGTGTGTGTTTGAGTGTGTGTATCTGTATGTGTGTATTTGTGTGTGTGTGTGTGTGTGTGCGCGCGCGCGCCTGTGTGTGTTAGAGTGTGTGTGCTCTGGGGAATTTTAAAAATGATAAATGTAAGTTACACTTCCAGAATACAAATTGTGTTAACCAGGTCTTACAACATGTTTAAAAAATGTAAATTTAATTTTAAGACAAACCAATCATTCTGAATTTATTGAAAGAAGGCTGGTTAAAGTCTCTTTTATTCTGTGTGTAAAAGTAGTGAAGATAAACAAATAGCCATATTTGGTAACCGAATTAAACATTTACACTAATATTGTGACAAATGGAATAATGGGGGCTGGTTAAACTGTGCACTCCTCCCATCCCATTCATAACAACTATTTTTGTAAAATTAAAATCTCATGCTGTTGATGCATTTCTTTACATTATTGAAATAGATGCTTTTATGAAAAAGCAAAATGGAAGGTGTTCCACTCCACACAGTTTTTAAGAGCCTTTAACTGATGATCACATTCATCCACTTTTGGAGCATGTATGTTATATTTTGTCCTGCTATTACCCTTACTCTCCCTTATTAAAGCACTGGGTTAATGATGGAAGGCCAAGCAGTCAGTTCCCAGAGCTGCCAGAAGCAGCACAAAAATGGTCTTGGTAATTCTCCTTGCAATTGTTCCACCCATCATGAGCTTGGCTTCCACTCAGAAGAAATACAGTTCGGGACATTGAACTTCCCCTATGTCAGATCTCTCCATGCTGGTGTTGTTTAGTGCTGGATTGACAAGCGACCTGGCAACAATGCCTTTTTCAAGGCCAGAGAGGGGAAATCACTTGAATTACAAGGTCCTATATGAACAACCAGACCAGAGGATGACCTTAACTGGCAGATGCTTGATTGGGCATCACCATCTGTGAGTAGAACATTGAATCTCAGGGTGGGAACTAGGATATTTGTATTCCTGGGGGTGGTAAGGCTCTCCATACTATACTTTGCAATGAAAAAAAAGTCCTTTCAGATTACATCTTCTAGCCATTTATTTTGATGGTTGTATATCCAAAAGATGTGCTGGTTAGGTATATTGGCTATGCTGAATTCTCACTCAGTGTAACCCAAATAGACGTCGGAGTGTGGTGACTAGGGGATTTTCACAGTAGCCTCATTGCAGTGTTAAGATGAGTCTAATTGTGACACTAATAAATAAACTTTAAACTTTAATTGTACAAATTCCAAATAGTACAATGATCTACTTGTATTCTACACTGTCAGTTTTATTTTCATCTGAGCTGATCATCAGAAATGCAAGCAATGGCGCGAGCAGTTTCCTGACATATGGACCGTGTTACACTCAATATTCCCGACAATGGTCTTGGTGTTACGTTTTTAAATTAATAATCAGGGGTGATCTTATGGAGATCTAAATTAATAATTGGGGTGATCTTGTAGAGGTCAAAAAAATAATGGGGACATAGATAAGGTAGATAGTCAACACCTTTTCCCAAAGGTAAGGAAGTCTAAAACTAGAGGACATAGATTTAATGTGAGAGGGGAGAGGGGAGAGATACAAAAGGATCCAGAGGGGCAATGT
This sequence comes from Carcharhinus amblyrhynchos, assembly GCF_965287045.1. Taxonomy (NCBI): domain Eukaryota; kingdom Metazoa; phylum Chordata; class Chondrichthyes; order Carcharhiniformes; family Carcharhinidae; genus Carcharhinus; species Carcharhinus amblyrhynchos. The sequence continues at coordinate 15,287,537 of NC_137339.1, forward strand.
TTTCACCTAGAGGGTGGTCAGTGTCTGAAACGAGCTGCAGAGTCTGTAGTAGAGGCGGGTACAATTTTGTCCTTTAAAAAGCCTTCAGACAGTTACATGGTAATATGGGTACAGAGGGATATGGGCCAAATGCGGGCAATTGGGACTAACTTAGCAATAAAAACTGCATGCATAGGCAAGTTTCCATCTGTAAACTTCTACGACTCTGAATCACTGACAAACATCAGCAATGATCAGGTTTAATAGAATCTTAACTCCCTCCAACTGCAGGGCAGCACAGTGGTTAGCACTGCTGCCTCACAGAGCCAGGGTTCGATGCTTGCCTCGGATAACTGTCTGTGTGGAGTCTGCACATTCTCCCTGTATGCAGGTGCTCCAGTTTTCTCCCACATTCCAAAGATGTGCGGATTAGGTGGATTGGCCACGCTCAATTGATTGCCCCTTAGTGTCAGGGGGATTATCAGGGTAAATACACGGGGTTATGGGGGCAGGGCCTGGGTGGGATTGCTGTCGATGCAGGCTTGATGGGCCAAATGGTTTCCTTCTGCACCGTAGGGATTCTATGATTCTACCACTCCGAGTTTTAAATCTCTGTTTTAAAGTTTATATTTTGACGGTTCCTGGCTCTCCCCACACTGCATGTTTTCCTGCATACCATTCATGTGAAACCTGGGTCTACATCCCGTTGCACAGAATTCTTTCATAATTTCTGAAACTTGTTGGTACCATTTAAACCTGGAAGCTGAACATTCATCAGATGGGAAAACAATGACTGCATCCCAAAAAGGAATCCAACCCCTTTTCAATTTATCATCTGACGTGTTATTTTGTCAAAGTCATGATTCATGCAGTGGAAAATCTCGGGAAAAATTGAGGAAACGTCAGTCGTTTCCCGGTGTTTGAAGAGCTTGCAATAACAATTAAACATGAGGTAAGTCAGTGGGCTGTTCTGTGGAGTGTGTGCCACAGCTCCTGGCTTGCTTGATATTGTTTTTTCCATAGAGCTTTATATCTTGGCAGTGGTGCAAACAGCACCCAGTTCCCACTTATCCCTGCTGGCAGGAAAAGCCTGGTGGGCTGCAGAGGAGCCAGACTGGCTGATCAGGGCCCAGCCAGTGACTGTGCAGATAAGTAAATGCTCACACTCTGACATAAATTACTTTAGGCTTTGACAGCAGGACACTGACCAGGGCCAGCTGATAAGAGTTAAAGCCTTGCAAGTCTCTCCTTTTTTTAACCAAGATATTTAGCAATAGACGTCACCACAAAAGAATAGACAAGTTTCGGTAACCATTAAGCAGCTGCATATTCCTGTCACCTTGAGAAGGAGGGCTGTGTTGGCAGAGCTGTCTCCAGTTGCACAAACTAGCTGCCAATCTCCTGCTGCATGTGTACGCAACAGTGTGTTTTTAAATTGTGAATACGTTATGAATTAATCATCTTAAAGACACAGCTGCCCTAATCTTACTGAAAGGATTTTGAGAGCGCAAAGAATATTCAAGCAGATGCTTCAAGGTCCATTGTATTTTGCAATTAGTTCATTAGTACCAATAATGCTGACAAACTTATTGGCAGTTATTAAGTAAATCTACTTTGACTGTAACAATAATATTGACAGCAACTAGGGGCAGCATGGTGGCACAGTGGTTAGCACTGTTGCCTCACAGCGCCAGGGACCTGGATTCGATTCCCGGCTTGAGTCACTGTCTGTGCGGCGTCTGCATGTATTCCTTGAGCATGGGTGGGTTTCCTCCAGGAGTTCCAGTTTCTCCCCACAGTCCGAAAGGCATGCTGGTTAGGTGCATTGGCCATACTAAATTCTCCCTTAGTGTACCCGAACAGGTGCCAGACTGTGACGGCTAGAGGGATTTTCACAGCAATTTCATTGCAATGCTAATGTAAGCCTACTTATGACACTAATAAATAAACTTTAAAACTTGTATTTATATATTAAGACCTCATGCACACTCAAAAGTGATGAGAAGAAGTGCTAAGTGGAAACAGACAATGTGGTGCGAAACATTCAGCAGGTTGGTCAGTGTTAGCAATGGGAGAAACAAGCCCAGTCCATCACTCAAACCAGCCTCCTATCCATTGACTCTGTCTACACTTCCCGTTGCCTCGGCAAAGCAGCCAGCATAATTAAGGGATATACTCTCTTCCACACTCTATGCACCTGGGATATATTCTCTTTCGCCTTCTTCCGTCAGAAAAAAAGAACAGCTTCTTCCACGCTGCAATCAGATTGTTGAATGGACCAGTGATATATTAAGATGATCTCTCCCTTCACCCTACCAGTAACTGCAACACTATATTCTGCACCCTATTCTTTTCCCCTAAGCAGTTCATGAACAGTATGTTCTGGTTGTGTGGGGGTAAAAAAACAATACTTTTCACTATAACCCAATATTTGTGACAATAAATCAAAGCAAACCGAAGCCCCTTCTAACAATGGAGAGAGAACAGAGCTGACGTTTCGAGAAGTCTGACAAAGAGTCATCTAAACTTGAAACATTGGCTCTACTCTCTCTCCACAGATGCTGATCAGACCTGCTGAGATTTTCCAGCATTTGCTCTTTCTGTCTCAGATTCCAAAATCCGCAGTAATTTGCTTTCGTCCCCTTAAGACAATGTTGGACATGTATATTTTCACCATTCTTCCCTTCTTATTTAACAAATATCAAGTTATGTAATTTACCGTGGGAGGATTTTAATTATTCTGTGTGCCGGTCCAAAATGAAGAGACTTTCAGGTTAATATACTGAGAACCATAGCGACATTAAAGTTAGTGCACTGCTGAAGCAACTGGGATTGTACACCTCATAGTGACCTATGGGCTGGAGTTTTCCAGCCATCCACACCCCAATGCCGCTGTAAGCGAAGATGGAGAATTTGCCACTCAGCCAATCTCTGTTCTCTGCAGCAGGACCAGAAGATCCTGTTGATGTGAACGTCCATAAAATTCTGGCCATAGACTGGAATTCTCCGGCCGTTCATGCTGGTGGGATTCTCTGGTCCTGCTGGCAGCGCACTTCCATTGGGGGGTTTCCTGCCGGCGTGGGATGATGTCAATGGGAATTCCCATTGACAGCGGCAGGAACAGAGAATCCCATCACGAGCAAACAGTGCGCCGTCTCCCGCCAACAGGAAACATGTGGCTGGGAGGTCGGAGAATCTCGTCCTTGATCTTAAATTTCCATTCAAACTCTTTTTTAAAATGTAGAAATCAGATGTGATATGTCGCATGTATTCAAATTTCTAATATTTTTCTTCCACGGGGTTGGCTATACTGCCTTCCACTTACTTTCCTTCCTCTATTATTCCAGTTAAAACAATAGAACCCTGCCTCTCTGAGAGGGAACAGGTCAATACCAGGACATGGGTGGCATCATGGCACAGTGGTTAGCACTGCTGCCTCACAGCTCCATAGATCTGAGTTCAATTCCTGCTTGGGTCTGTGTGGAGTCTGCACGTTCTCCCTGTGTCTACATGGATTTCCTGCGAGTGCTCCAGTTTCCTCCCACAGTGCAAAGATGTGAGGGTTAGGAGCATTGGCCATGTTAAATTGCCCCTTAGTGTTCAACTATCCCTGCATAGTTGAGAGGGATTAGTGGGTTAAATATGTGGGGTTACGGGGATTAGGCCGAGATGGGATTGCTGTCAGTGCAGACTCAATGGGCCAAATAGCCTCCTCCTGCACTATAGGATTTCTATTATTCAATGTCTATAGCAGATCAGATGGTAACTGATGAAACCCAGTCCTCAGGTTAGTAAAGATTGGATACTAGTTGACATTGATATTGAGACCTCGGTCTACAGTAGAGGTGTCCAGATCTGTGCCAACTTCTCTTTGATGGTATTACTTATATCATCAATAACATTCTTATTATCAGTTGAAGAACGACTGTGATGTTTCTGTTACTAAACCTATCATGATTCCAATTTTGCAAGCTAAGAAGCTCTTAGGTTCAATCTTTGATCTTCGTTGAGCATCCCAGTATATGTACCACAATCACTCCCTGGCTTTGGGCTTGATGCTGGAAAAGACAATCAGTCACCAGCTTTCAGGGATTCTCTTTCCAAAGGTTTCCCAATGAATCTTATTTAAAAATTCATGTGTATTTAAGGGAAAATATGATTACACTTAGCTTATGGTATCTCCTCTGGTTAATTAAGTCTGCTGATACTCATCATCCAACTGTATGTACAAAGTGCAGCCACATGGGTTATGGTACAGGGTAGGCCGTTTAGGACAGAATGAGACCTTTCTTCACTGACAGAATGATGAATCTGTGGAACATAAAGCTATGGAGGCCATGTCACTGAATGTATTTAAGAAATAAATAGATAGATTTCTAAAGGGATCAAGAAATATGCGCTGGAATTCTACCGGCTCGCACACCAAGGAATCGGAACGGGCAAGGGGTGGACAATGGAAATGCCTGTTGACCATGGGAGGGAATTTCCAGTCTCGCTTGAGCGAGGCAGGAAAATCCCACCCATGCGGTGAAAGCGAGAGTGTGGCATTGAGATAGAGGATCAACCACTTAAGAAGTGGCTGAATTTCACACTTGGGGCAAATGGGATCAAAGGTTATGGGGAGAAAACAGGATTAGGCTGTTATGTTGGATGATCAGCCATGATCTTAATGAATGGTGGAGCAGGCTCAAAGGGCCAAATAGCCTCCTCCTGCTCCTAGCTTCTATGCTTCTATGTTCCTATGATCACATTGAATGGTGGACCAGGCTCAAATGGCCTACTCCTGCTCTTATTTTCTATGTTTATATTTTAGGGTAGTCCGTAACATTGCCTGATATATGAGTTTTCAAGAGAAGAGGCACAAAACTGCAAACAAAAAATAAACAAGTTATGGGTGGTATTAACTGTAGCCTTTCTCATCCCGATGGGTCCCTGTGCTACACTGCAGTAGGCACAGAAAGTTGACGGTCAGTGAAACTGGAAAGATCCTCCAGTTTACTGTGTTCCCATGCAGGAATTCAGTTGAATTTACAGAGCTCCATTCAACACAGATGTAATGGATTGTCCACTTACATATGGTTCTAATAGTCATAAGTTAAATAAAAACATGTTCATTAGACATCTTTACCAAAAGGGCATCACTGTAAATCAGTGCCAAAGTATTTATGCAGCAATTAATTTGATCTGAATTCATCTGAGTGAATTTATTTATCATCCACCTATAATTTTTTGAAAATTATTTCTTGCCATCCGTAGATACCTCCATTTCCCAAGAAAAGATATTGCTTTTTCAAGTTGCCAACAAGTTAAAACCCAGACCCCCAAAAATATAAACCTTTTGCGAATCTCTTTGAAAATATGTTTAATAGACTGATAAACATTCTGCTTATAAGTCCAGATTGCACACAAAACATTTTAAAAATTTCCAGATCATAACTTTCAAAGCTGTGTGGTTTTCTCAGACATCAGAATAATGTTTATGTCTTCAGTTCTGAAAAGCAGATGTATCTAAATAATGTAAACTGTGTTTTAGTTCGTGTTAAATTAGTGCACAATAGAAATAAAGTATATGTTTTAAACCTTGGGGAAACAAAATAATGACTTCCTGGAGACCTATTACTTGGGTTAGAAATATAAAGTTCATTTATTTCTTCTGAAGGAAGAAAGATAGATTCATAGGACCTTCCATTCCCTACAGTGCAGAAGGAGGCCATTCGGCCCATCAAGTCTGTACCAACCACAATCCCACCCAGGCTCTATTCCTGTAACGCCACATATTTACCCTCTACCCCAGACCTTCCCTTTTGTCCTTTCTCCCAACTAGCCCCCTGCCCGCGCCCCTCACCTTCAACAACATAAAGCCATCACATTTCTAACCCTCTTTCAGTTCTGTAGAACAGTCGCATTCAACTCAAAATATTGGGTGGAACTTGCCTCCCTCTCCGCGGTTTGTTTCACGGCAGCAGGGGGAGACATGCCACTCACAGGCAGTGGGACTTTATTGTCCCACCATTGTCAATGGGGTTCCCTGATGAATACAACCGTCACTTGCCGCCAGGAAGCCCACTGTAGGGGTGCGCTATCGATGAGACCATGAGACCCAACCAGTGTAAACAGCAAAAAAGATTTTGGTGATTAACTCTGTTTCTCTCTCCACAGAGCTGTTGAGTATTTCCAGCCCTTCCTGATTTTATTCTGGATCGGCAATATCTTACTTCTAGTTTCATGTTCTGGTGGCTACCTTATACAAATGACACACCTCTTGCTCATGTTAACAAAGTGTTTGGTGACACAACATGAATACTGTACGAACAGGACATACTCTGCTCAGGTTATGCTTGTTCCTTAGAACCAAGCCAATTCCTGCAGCTTGTGGTAATTATGGGGCAGGTTCGGGCTTCCTCATTCAGAAGTGAGGGGCAAACATGCAACCAACTGACTTTACAACTGAACCTGGATTCGATCCATAAACAACGCCTAACTGATTCTTGTTACTTGTACCAATGTGTGGGCTAAAAGCCATTTGAGTATGGAGGCAATATTTTGCAGTCAAATTCAGCAATTTATTTTAATGATTTATTAGAGATTCAGCTAACGTTCTGGGGATCCGGTTTGAACCCTGTCATGGCATATGGTGGAATTTGAATTTAAAATAAAATCTGGAATTAAGAATCTACTGATGACCATTGTCAATTGTCAGAAAAACACAACTGGTTCACTAATGTCCTTTAGAGAAGGAAATCTGCCCTCCTTACCTGGTCTGGCCTACATGTGACTCCAGAACCACAGCAATATGGTTGAATCTGAACTGTGACCTTGGGCAACTAGGGATGGGCAATAAATGGTGGCCAGCCAGTGATGTCCATGTCCCACGAATGAATATATATATACTAAAAAATTAATTTATCGATGGGTGGAATTGACTTAAGTAAATATATCAATAATTTTATTCTGTTGAATCCATTTTGTGCTGACATAAAATGAATATAAAAAAGAACCAATTCATGTCACGTTTTTCAATTTATTCCTTCTTGGACATCAATGTCGCTGGCCTATCTCTGACCATAAGAGTTACAGAAAATCCAGTCCTACTGACAAACAACCTCTGGTCTTTAGGTAAGGTAAATATGTAGCATCGTCATTTCTCCTTCCTGGAGCATACATTTGCTCATGGCCTAAACCTCAGATAACCTGATGAGATAGATACCACGATTAGAACAATAGTTTTCAAGAAAGTACAAACTGATTAAATATTCTGCTATGGATGGGGGAGGAGGCAAAACCATCTGTCTGTAAGCCGAGGAACTAGTGCTCAGCTGCTACCGATGAGGCAAGCAGCCAGATATTGAGCTTCTTAAAATGGATGGCCTGCCTGGCACCGGCAGCTCAATTCATATTAATGAGGCTAGAGGCATAACTATCAAATTTGGTCTCAAGCCTCTCAGTTAAAAGGGGAGGCAATGGCCTAGTGGTATTATCGCTAGACAATTAATCCAAAAATTCAACTAATGTTCTGGGCACTCGGGTTCGAATCCCACCAGGGCAGATGGTGGAATTTGAATTCAATAAAAAATACCTGGAATTAAGCATCTACTGATGAACATGAAACCATTATTGATTGTCGGAAAAAAGCACCCACCTAGTTCAGGAATGTCCTTTAGGGAAGGAAATCTGCTGTGCTTATCTGGTCTGGCCTACATGTGACTCCACAGCCACAGCAATGTGGTTGACTTTCAACTGCTCTCTGAAATGATCTGGCAAGTTGCTCAGTTCAAGGAAATTAGGGATGGGCAATAAATACTGGCCCAGCCAGCGGTACCCATGGCCCCATGAATAAAAAAAACAATTGAGACCTGAAAACAAGGTTAAAGGAATTTCAGCATTGTCTTTGACGCACACAATGTAACATTAGATGAGTGAAATAATAGAAACATCAAAATTGTGGTAGGGAAATTATTTGATATTTTTTGAATATGAGATTCTAGCAGTGAATAATTTTTGCAGCATTTCAGGCTTGATGTTAGTAAATGTTCTCTCTTAACAGTTAGCTTATTGAAATTTTACTTAGAATTGTTCATCCTTGACATAAATTTTCCTGCAAGCGTAGAAGAGATCATTTTCAAATTGAGCACATGCAAACTCAAAGAGCTCTTCCTGATGGCTTCAAGAGCACTTACCAATGTTTTTGTTGGGAGTGGAGTTCGAGGCCAGAGAAAAATGTGAGCCACTGAGTGCGAATTTATTGTGCTGAGGTAATATTTCTTACTTGTCAGAGGCACAAGTCTCGTGTCGTTATTATCTTGATAAACAGAGTATATCAGAGTTCTGTGAGCATTTAAAGTGGGATCTGGATAGGCTTGTAACCAAGCTGTGAGCTTTACCTTTTGTTGTCAAGGTAACAAATACCCTCGCTTCCATGTATAGGATCTTTGTGGATGACAAGCAGTTTACGTCCTGTACAATTGCCAGTGCTTCAGGTATAAATCGGTCAGTAGTGTGACAAATTTATTGATAGGCCGGAATGTTACGGTTGTTCATGCTGGTGGGATTTTCCCATCCTGCTGCAGTGAACGGGGATTTGGCTGGGCGCCAAACCTTGCTGCAGTGGGAACGTGTCATGAACGGCCAATAAGATCGCACCCGTGTGTTTTCTCTCTCCCATCTTAAAGCAGTAAGAATACAAATTCCACGCGGTTATTTAATCTTTTTAATTCCCTCAGGCAACATATATTTTCATTTAGGGAAGGTGCCGTTGAAAATATCTTGGTTTGTTTTGTTCATTTGTAAGACATGGGCACTGCTGATGAACATCATGGGTGTTAACTTCTGGCTTCCTCTCCAAGTGCTGGCTCTAGCGAGAAAGCCGGGATGCAGCTCCCCTGACTGCCCAGTCAGCTTTTCTCGCCAGGTATTGCAACACTTAGAGAAAGAAATACTGCCCGCGTCTCTGATGCTGCCATGTTGCTGGGGTGGGGGCCTGTCCCACAAAGATTGGAAGGGTGCCCCGATCAGGCGTTACAAAAAACTCTCCCCCCCCACCCCACCCCATATGAATACAGGGAACACATATCCCTTAACATGCACTGGTAACCCTCCCTATCTCAGTCATTGGGACAAACCGACTCCACCCCCACCCCCACCCCCCCCCACCCACCCCATAACGGATATTGCCCATCACTGAGGGCATTTCGGAATCAACTACATTGCTGTGGCTTTGGAATCACATGTAGAACAGGGAAGGGCGGCAGTTTTCTTTCCTTACTTGCAAACCAGGTGGTTTATTTTACAACAATCGATAAAGATTTCCTGGTTACTTTAATTCCAGATTTTTATTAAATTCAAAATTTCACCATCTGCTGTGGTGGGATTTGAACCGTGTCCCCAGCTTATTAGTCCAGTGACAATTCCAGTACACTACTGCCTATTTAGCTACAATGCATGTGCTGCACTCATGATTTTATCTATTAATGTCACAAGTAGGCTGATATTAACATTGCAATGAAGTCACTGTGAAAATCCCCAAGTTGCCACACTCCAGCACCTGTTTGGGTACACTGAGGGAGAATTTAGCATGGCCAACACGCCTAATCCCTTCTTTTAAACTCTAGGAGAAACCAAAGAAAACCCATGCAGACACAGGGAGAGTGTGCAGATTCTGCACAGTGAGCCAAGCCGAGAATCGAACCTGGGTTCCTGGTGCTGTGAGGCAGCAGTGCTAACCACTGCACCACCGTGTTACCCCTGAGTAATCAGTTAATTGTAAAAGTGCCCTGCTTCCTTGTTTCTGCTTATTTTCAATGGCTGAGATGGTCAGGGAACGTGTTACCTTCAGAATACAGCTGGACATTGCAATTCAGGAGATTCAGCAGATGTTTCCTGCTGTTGTTTGGAGCAACCACAGAACAAAACCTCATAATGATTGACAGCTCCATTCTATTGTTGCAACGATTGCACATCTGGCTGCTAGAGAGTGCAGAAATGGTCTCCGTGGGGAATCAGTCACCATATGCAGATTCTATCCAACATGTCCTGGTGCAAAAGGTTAGGCTCCTCCACAGAGTTGTTGGTGGAAGCACAGACCTTCTAAAGTAATAAATACATCTTGCTGGCAAGCCTCCTGAGCCTCCTCCTTCTGAATTTGCAAATGGACAGAGATGCCTTGAGGAATATCTCAACTGAACTGGCATACAACTGTTGTTTCTGGGGGAACAATGACAAATGACAGATGTGCTACAGATTTAAGAAGTTAAAGTTTATTTATTAGTGTCACAAGCAGGCTTATATTAACACCTTAATGAATTTACTGTGAAAATCCCCTAGTTGCCATAATTCACTTGTTTGGATTCACTTACCCCAGTCTAACATCGGCAATGCCACATACATCATGGATTCATTAAGGCAGAATTTAGCATGGCTAGCGCGCCCAACCACATTCTTTTGGATTGAACCTGGATCCCTGGCGTTGTGAGGCAGCAGTGCTAACCACTGTGCCACCCAGGAATAGTAAAGAGTCAAGTTCGTAGAAAGGAGTCAATAGGCTTCATGAGTGTACTTTCTCCCACAACAGCAATGTAGTGGAGAAGCAGTGAGCAAGTGACACACTTGTTAAGTGCACTAAACACCAGGAAAATAGTTCCGAACCTCTAAATATGTGTTTTGCTGCCATTTACATTATTCTGGGGCCTTAATAAACCAGATGCACAACAATAAGGCCCTGACACCATAGGCACTTGTAGGAAGGGATAATAGTGTAATAAGACACCAAAAAGATATCGAGATTTGGCATCTCATAACGAAAGGAAGAACAGAACAACTTGCAGAATAAGAAGAGACATCAGTTGCACAGCAGCACTGTGGACCCTTTTTTTAAAGTTTATTCATTAGTGTCACAAGTAGGCTAACATTAACACTGCAATGAAATTACTGTGTAAAAATCGTCTAGCCGCCACACGCCTGTTCAGATGCACTGAGGCAGAATCTAGCATGGCCAAATGCACATAACCAGCACGTCTTTCAGATGCAGGAGGAAACAGGAGCACCCGGAGGAAACCCACCCAGACACGGCGAGAATGTGCAAACTCCACACAGGCAGTGACCCAAGCCAGGAACTGAACTTGGGTTCCTAGCGTGTGAGGCAGCAGTGCTAACCACTGTGCCACCGTGCTGTCTCATTTGCCATATGCTGTCATTTAGCAAATCATCGGTGTCCTCAGCTAGTAAATTTGATGCTAAAGTTGCTTCCAGGAGGAATGGGGAGAAGATTCCTTCAAACCTCAGACAGACAAATCATCCAGAATGATTGCAGTCTGCTGTATTGCTTCAAGAAAGATCTTCACTTTGAAATGAATGAGGACCACACCCATGCTGTGACCATGGAAGGTGAGGAATTCACACTGCCTGCACCAACAAGGAATGGAATGAGCACACCAGGGATTTAGGACAATGCTCAGCCTAATTGACAAGAGAGTATCCTCCCTGGATATGTCACCCATATGTACACACTGTCCCACTGAAACCATTCTCAATCCATGGGAATGATTGCTGTGTGAAACAAATAATCTGTCACATAAATGACACAAACCATCTCATCTCTCTCCAGACTTTGTTTGCAAGGGCACAGCTCTGTGACGCAGGACTCTGCGCTCTACAGGCTGTTTCCAGGGACGCACTCCACGACAAAGATCAGATGTTGCTGAAGGGTCATCAACTCGGTGAAAGATGCTTTTCGGTCTGCCCGAAACTTGTTGGTCTTCCAGTACAAGGAGTGGTCCCCAACTGAGTGTCGCAGACTGGCACATGCCAAAGCCCAGAACTACGCACTGAGGCACATACTAAATCTTGGGACAGTTGCCGCAGAGACACAATGGGGAAGGTCACTGAATAAGAACCTTTCAACCACAGTGAACCAAAAGGTGCAGAACCTCCTCGGTCTGAATGACTCACTGAACACATACAGTGAATATTACATGTATCTCAGTTGTACCGAAGCACCTCGGAGTTAATATTTTCCACGTGGACAACATTTAAAATAACTTTGCAACATTTGTCAGACCATTATAAAATGTCTGAAATGTTTCCTTGACTGTATTGAAGCATCTCGGAGTGTTACTTAATGTATGTAAAGAACCTGAATATCATTGCTTTGTGTGATGGTCATTTTGGAATGTTTGTAATGTTCCACAGATTTATGAATAAAGTATATTTTCAGAAAGAAAAATCTATCACGTCAATGACCATTCCATACAGTATGAATGTGTATCACGCCATAAACATTTGATACCTTGGTGCCAAAACTGGGGAACTTCTATTATAGGCATACGGGTGACATAGGTACAAAATATAGATATGTTGAGAGGTATAATGTAGGTAGCTATAAAGGGGAATTTTGTCTTCTGAGCAGGAATCATAGAAACCTACACTGCAGAAGGAGGCTATTCAGCCCATCGAGTCTGCACCAACCACAATCCCACCCAGGCCCTACACCATAACCCCATGCATTTACCCTAACTAGTCCCCCTGACATCAAGGGGCAATTTAGCATGGTCAATCCACCTAACCCGCACATCTTTGAACTGTGGGAAGAAACTGGGGCACCCGAAGGAAACCCACGCAGACACGGGGAGAATGTGCAAACTCCACACAAGCAGTGACAGAGTGCCAGGGATCCAGGAATCAAACATGGGTCCCTGGCATCGTGAAACAGCAGTGCTAACTACTGTGCCACTGTGCCATCCAAATGTGATCTAACAAATGACCATCCCATCCTGAAGTAAAGGGAAGGCCAGATGATTTCACTGATTGCCGACTGACTTATTGTGAAGCGAAGTGCCCAGTAACAGCTGTCAAGCTGTGAAAACTGGCTGGTTTAGAGGCCACTGCTCAGGCTCAGTGTAAGTGCAGAGATTTTGGGGCAGTCAGCAGTTTGAGAAGCATGGACCCCAGGACAAAAGAAAGACAAGAATTTTGCGTAAGGGACCTAATCAGCCTCTAACCTGCTTCAGCTCAGCAGAAAAGCGGCAGCCACCTCCCCACACAAATTAAAATCAAAATTAGTGGGATCAAGACAGGAAACTATTAGATATGTGAACTGCTCCATTTAAACAGCTCCCATGCCAGCTTCTGATGGGCATTTTCTCAGACCAAACCACAAATCTCTGACGTTGCTGCATTTTTGTTATTTTGCTGCTCAAATGCAGCGGTGATGTGCAAATATAATTGTTAGCACTGCTGCCTCACAGCACCAGGGACGCAGGTTCAGTTCTGGCCTGTGTGGAGCTTGCACGTTCTCCTCATTATTGCATGGGTTTCCTCCGGGTGCTCCGGTTTCCTCCCACAGTCCAAAGATGTGCGGGTTACTTTTATTGACCGTGCTAAATTGCCCCTTAGTGTCAGGGGGATTAGCAGGGTAATCACGTAGGGTAACGGGAATAGGGTCTGGGTGGGATTGTGGTCGGTACAGACTCGATGGGCCGAGTGGTCTCCTTCTGTACTGTGGAGATTCTATGAATTCTATAATTGTTCTCACTGCAAGTTGGTTGGGCTGAATGGGCCTCTGTCTACACTGCAGGGATTCCACTCTATTCTAAACAATTAAGCACTAACACTGGTCAGTTTACTGTGAACATATTATTAAAATGATTTCATATAATTCTAGCATGAATAATTACAGTCACAGCATGTTGATGCTTCCTTTAAGCAACATGAAGGAATATTTAGTTTGCGGAAATCTGAAAACATGAATAACTGTGGAAATGTTATGCTTGGACCAAGAAGTTAGATTTGAATGTTGCGTCTGGAGCAGCAATTCTATAAAGAGGAGGGATTGGGAAGTGATCTGGAACATTGGAATTCAAAGTCTGTGGGTGTGGATCATGCTTAGGTACTCGTTCCTCTGGAGTCTCTTTACTTGATTATTAATCAAACAATATAATAGAATTGACAGCTTCATTCCACAGTGATTTCAACAAAACAACATGAGAACGTAAATGCCTCAGTCACAACATTTCTTTCGAGTGGAGACTGGTGTTTTGTTCGTGTTAGCATTGCATGTCTATCTTACTCCAGAATCTTCAGGTTGCTGAACTCATTTTGCCTTTTTAAATTAAAATGTCAAAATGTGGTTAAAAAACTTCAAATGGAGTTGAATTGCAACGTAGCTCTGTGCACTGACGAGATAGTAACAAGTCTCACAACACCAGGTTACGTGGTGTTGTGAGACTTTTTACTGTGCTTACCACAATCCAACTCCAGCCTCTTCACAACACTGATGAGATACTCAGACTAAATGCAGTAAGTATTCAAAGATGTGCGTGTTAGGTTGATTGGCCATGTTCAATTGCCCCGGGAGGGCAGCACAGTGGCACAGTGGTTAGCAGTGCTGCCTCACACTGCCAGGGACCCGAGTTCAATCCCCAGCTTGGGTTACTGGCTGTATGGAGACTGCACTTTCTCTCAGTGTCTGTGTGGATTTACTCCGAGTGCTCTGGTTTCTTCCCACAGTCCACAACACATGCTGGTTAGGTGCATTGGCCATGCTAAATTCTCCCTCAGTGTACCCGAACAGGCGCCTGAGTGTGGTGATGAGAGGATTTTCACAGCAACTTCATTGCAGTGTTAATGTAAGCCTGCTTGTGACACTAATAAAATAAACTTTAAACTTTATGTCAGGGAGATCATCAGGGTAAATATTTGGGGTGATGGGGATAGGGTCCGGGTGAGATTGTTGTCGGTGTAGCCTCGATGGGTCAAATGACCTCTTCCTGCACTGTAGGGATTTGATGATTCTATGATTAAGTACGTGCATGGAGCATGGTGCAGTTGTCTGAATGGAAAATTTAATTGAGGTTGCCACTGCTAAACACATAGCCCATCAGGTAGAGTGGATGGCGGCTTCAGGGTTGCCTGAATATCCCCAAATGTTTCCCTTTACCCCAACCACAGTGTGTAGATTCTCTCTCTCTTCCTTGCATATAGGTTCTACTGGTTCAAAAACACTCCAGATTAATCACCGCTGGAAAAAATTCCAGCCTGTTCCATTGAAGTTTTCTGGTTATCAATGTGTGAGCCTTATCTCTTAAAAACATTTATTTAACCCTTTGTCTTACAGACCTTGAAACAATAAGTGCAAGGTCTGCGACTTTGGGCTGCAGTTACCCCTCAGGGATTGTAATGTTTGCTCACTACCATTTCCCAACTGTAGAAAATCTCTTAGCTTCCCTATGACGCACACAGTAAAAGTCACAATGTAGTCCTCTAATACCACCTCCATTTTACATGTGATGTGGTCGTTTATAATCCTTTTGTTATGACTTGTTTTACTAAAAGCAAAGATAATTTTCAGATTATTTGGTAATAGTCATAATTGTGAATGATGCATTTAGGTGTCATGGAATACCAAAGGAGTAAATGATAAATGTCTACTCTGAAGAAGTAAGTAATAAATATGTGCAAGACAGGTATCCAGTTACTTCCAGCCCAATTCTCCCTTTCTTTTCTATCTTTCTCTGAAGGCTATCCTGGCTCCCCCCCATGCCGACACTGTAATTAAGCAAGCCCTCTACTTTCTCAGAAGACTAAGGAAATTTGACATGTCAGCCACGACTGTCACCAACTTTTACAGATGCACCATAGAAAGCATTCTTTCTGGTTGTATCACAGCTTGGTATGGCTCCTGCTCTGCCCAAGACCGCAAGGTACTACAAAAGGTCATGAACGTAGACCAATCCATCAAACTAGCCTCCCATCCATTGACTCTGCCTACATTTCCCACTGCCTCAGCAAAGCAGCCAGCATAATTAAAGACCCAGCGCACCTCGGACATACTCTCTTCCATCTACTTCTGTTGGAAAAAAGATACAGAAGTCTGAGGTCACGTACCAACCGTCTCAAGGACAGCTTCTTCCCTGTTGCCATCAGACTTTTGAATGGACCTACCTTGCATTAAGTTGATCTTTCTCTATAACCTAGCTATAATTGTAAAATTACATTCTGCGTTCTTTTGTTTCCTTCTCTATGAATGGTATGTTTTGTCTGCATAGCGTGCAAGAAACAATACTTTTCACTGTATACTAATACAGGTGACAATAGTAAATCAAATCAAAATCAAAATCTAGCTTGGATACAGTTCAACTGGCAAAAGACAGCCTTCCAATTGCCCAAATGACCAAAGTTGATCCTCAACAGTAAAGGATATATTTAGATAGTGTGAAATTGGTGGGAGGCAACTTACTGCTTGCTTTTCATCTTTCTTTTATTCATTCATGGGACATGGGTGTTGCTGGCTGGCCAACATTTGTTGCCCATCCTCAGTTGCCCTTGAGAAGGTGGTGGTGCACTGCCTTCTTAAAATGCTGCGGTCCATGTGCTGTGGGTTGACCCATAATGCCGTTAGGGAGGGAATTCCAGGATTTTGACCCAGTGACTGCTAAGGAACAGCAATAAATTTCCAAGTCAGGATGGTGAGTGGCTCAGAGGGGAACTTGTAGGTGGTGGTGTACCTATCTATCCCAATAGCCACTTCTACTCTTATCAAACTATTCAAACTTGACCACGTCATTGCCAAATTTGCTGATTTTCCATTTTGAAAAATATATGGACTCAATCCCAGAACAAATATGGCAGTTTGGATTTTATACATGATACAAAGCCACAGAAATATTCTAATATTGCAACCAGATTGTATGACCTCTGTATTTACTGCAAAACTTATGGCCAAATATGCCAACGGCATTTACTGCTGCTTCTCCTGACACTGTAGGGAGGCAATAGTGATATTATCGCCAGACTATTAATCCAGAAACTCAGGTAATGTTCTGGGGACCCGGGTTCGAATCCTGTTACAGCAGATGGTAGAATTTGAATTCAATAGAAATGATTTGGAATTAAGAATCTACTGATGGCCGTGAAACCATTATTAATTGCCCCAAAACCTATCTGGTTCACTAATGTCCTTTAGGGAAGGAAATCTGCTTCCTTACCTAGTTTGGCCTGCAACTGACTTCAGAGCCCACAACAATATGACTCTCATCTGCCCCCTGAAATGGTTTGGCAAGCCATTCAGTTTCAAGGGCAATTAGGGATGGGCTATAAATGCTGGCCCAGCCAGTGACGCCCATATTCCATGAATGAATAAAAAAATCGTGATGTAGCTTCTTTACTATCTGTGTGTTTCTCTGGCTCTAGATTCTAATTGGTTGATAGGCAGCTCAGCAATTCCGCCGCATAAACAATTTGACATCTACTTGACAATGTGAAAAACTGCCCAGATACATCATGAGTCACAAGAAAGCAGAAAAATCTGCTTTTCCAGTGACCAACTTCCTAGGCCCTTCCAAATCATGAAAGTGAAGGAAGAAGTCATCAACAATACCATCAATTGATATCTATGAAGGGTTCTGGGATGTATTAGCACATTAATGGCCATATGAGTGCTCTCTTTATTAAAAATGCTATATAAACGCATGTTGTTGTTTCATCCATGCTTTTGCTAAAAGGCAGATGAAATAGGAATGACCGCATGAACAAATTAAGTGTGTGACCAATAATGTGGTAACAGTCATAGAATCGTAGAATTCCTACAGTGCAAAAGAAGGCCATTTGGCCCATTTAATCTGCACCAACTATCTGGCAAAGCATCTCACGTAAACCCATTGTTGTCCATTCCAACCCTGCACAGGAAGACTACTGTCTATTGATATGACTTCAAGAAGAACAAATGCGCACAAAGGGACTCGAAGCTTTTACTTTACACTGATAATCATTACATTAGCATTAGCCTGTGGCAGAAAAGACCCAGGAGGACTGCAGAAATGTCTTTGGCATCCCCCTCAAAGCATCCCTGGAGAAGTTAAAGATTCGCCCCCCCCAACTCTTGGGAGTTCCTGGCTTGTGATTAACCAAACGGGCGATGTTCATTCGGGAATGAAACAAACACATTGGGTGGGGTTTTACAGCCTCACTCATCCTGAAAACATAAAATCCCACCCGAGGTCAAACAGCTCTTTCTGTCGTACGCCCCTTGCTTGCTCCAATTCCCGTGGGTGGGCGGGACGGTAAAATTCCAGCCATCGAGAGACTTCGTAGGCAGCACACAGAGGCAAAGTCGAAGTGTCGGAGAGAACGCACAGACCTCCCAACAGCTTATACCCACCCAATCCTTCAATTGCTCCCAGCCTAAATGCAGAGTCTGCAGATCCTGTGTTGGCTTTCTCAGCCACCTAGGGGGCCATTAAACTGGAGTGGAAGCAAGTCAACCTTGATCATGTGTGAACACTGAAGAAGAAGCAAACCTGATAGGGTTCAAAGTGTATATGATGTGTTTCCTCCACTATCATAATGATTTCTTTTTCTTTCTTTCTTTCTTTCTTTCTTTCCATTCTCTTCTTTCTTTCTTCCTTTCTTTCTTTCTATCTTTTTTCTTTCTTTCCATTTCTCTTCTTTCTTTCTTTCTTTCTTTCTTTCCTTCATTCTTTCATTCTTTCTTTCTTCCTCTCTTTCTCAGAATCGTGATGATCCCAGCCCTAATACTGAGCATCCTTCACCCTAATATGTAGAACTGTATAAGAGAGTACGGCCATTCCTGCGTGCTCCAGCAAGTATTGTGAAACTTGCACCATTGCATGTGCTCAGAGTGTTCTGTGTCAAATATATTTGGCACATATACAAAATTCTTGTACAAAATTGATTTTTAAAGGTGTAAGTTTGAACAGAGATGATGTTGGTTCAACTTATTGTTAAGGGTAAAAAAACTGTCTCTGACTCACTCTTGCATACTGATTATTTTTGTTGTTCTGGATTGTTCCAGGATTTTTATTTAAAAAGTTTACAAAGAACAGCAGGAGAAAAGGAAAGAGGAAGGGTGAAAAATACAGACATGGAGTGAAGTGCCAGAATGCTGTTTACACACTGCAGGCGTCTGGCCCCACAGAGACCAGAACTCTAGTCAAAGGCCCCGGCACCCATAGATTGTAGGAGGAAAGAACAGTAGTGATGGTGGGGGCAGGGAGGCTAGCTATCTCCCTATCTAGTGACATCTGCTGGAAATGCGCATGTGTAGACAGAAGACTAGGATGATATTGAGACTGTGATGCTGCCGAGCCTTCCCCTCCACCCCCATCTCCTCTACCCCCACACTTGGGATCAAATCGCCTAACTCTCACTATAGGTTCAGACGGGAATAATAGTCAAGTGGCGGAGGTAAATGAGGGTGATCAGTATCCACGGAACCCACCAAAATGCCTTTGGAATGAAGGAGAGTGAAAAACATTGGCAATAACGGGAAAGGCAAACTTTAGCCTCATTTTTATCTTAAAGCAAAATACCATTTTAAAATGGAGAGAAAAAGGAAGCAAATAATCATTTCAACCAATGTCGGCTGCTGGATTTGTTATCCTTGTGGCTCATTTGCTTCACTTCCAAGCCACCAGAGGTCCACGTAAATATTCTAATGTGTTCATTATCAGCAACAGCAGAAAAATAAACAAGTGGATTTACCATAAGGAGTAATAAATACTTGGGCCATTATGAAAACTCCAGACTGAAGTGCTGCCTAAGCCTCAGATAGTGCTCCAATACAGTATTGCTGGAAGGGCTACTTGAGCTTCTGCTGTAGCCTGGAAATGGCACAGAGTGAATATTAAATATTTAAGGAAACCCAAGTGTCAAAATTGATCATATTCCTATTATGGAATCTATACAATTTTCATTTCTATGGGGCCAGGGCACGTTTATACAGACAACAAGTGTCATCCTCAGTTGGTAACACCCTCATTCAATCTTAAATAGTCATTCGCCCTACCATAACCTCCTGGGCTATGGGCCAAATGCTGAGAAATGGGATCAGTGTAGTTATATCTTTGTTGATGGTATGGATACGATAGGTAAAATGACCTCTTCCTGTGCTGTAAATTAACTTAGGAGGCTGAGGATTCAAGTCCCACATCAGGACTTTGAGCACAAATACTAAAACTAGCACTTCTGTGCAGTACTGAGGCAGTGCTACACTGTCAACAGTACTGTTTTTAGGATGAGATGTTAAAGGTGCCGACTGCCGTCTCAGCAGAACAGGGGAGTTACCCCTTTCAATGTTTGATTATATGCGAATCTGGTAACTGATTTATGCTCACTGTGCTTGAAATGTTAAATTTAGATGTAGGGCGGAATTTTACGAGATTGATTCTCAGTGTCCAGCTAGTGTGAAAATGGGAGAGTACCTAATCCGTTTTTTTGGGTGAGTTTTCATATCCTATCTTATGCACATAATTATTGAAATATGAGCCAAGGTGACTGCAGGGCATTGCACAGGTGCCAGGCTGGCAGCGCCAAGGTGCCAGGGTGGCACTGCCAGGCTGATACTGCCTAGCGGCATCCCCCTTTGCCCATGGCCTTTCAGGGAGGCATCAATGTCCTCTGGTTCCACCAGCGAGGCTAACACAACTGTTCCCCCGTTCATGGGGAGTAGGTGTTTTCCTTGTCAGAGAAAACCTCTCCCGGTGAGGACATAAAGATAAGCGAGCCCAGACAGTTGAGCGCTGGGCTCCCTAAACACATGTAAATTAACATTTCATATATTTAAATAAATTATTCAGCCTCTCGCCCTTTTCTGGCGAGAGTCTGACCTCGCCGGAAATCTGGCTCATAAAATCGCGAGAGCCGAGAAATCAGACGTGGTCCTGAGTTCCCAGACATTGTGCAATTTTATCATCTCACCCCATCATTGAGCCAGTAGAATTCCACCCGCAGGCTCCAAGAGAAAGTAAAAAAATGAAAAGTTTATTTATTAGTTACAATGTTTACATTAACACTGTAACAAAGTTACTGTGAAATAAACAAAGTAGTAGGAAGATTGAGAAGTTAAATAGAAACTTGGGGCAGACAGTTTAACATTCTTGCAAATAAAATTCCTGCATGCATCTAAACCAGTGTCTTCTTTGCTTTACACTGAGATATAAATATACAGCACTGAACAATGTTTGTCCCTCAGTTAGGAGCACAAAAACAAATTATCTGATCATTATCACATTGCTATTTGTGAAAACTTGTGTACAATTTGGCTGCCATATTTCCTACATAACAACAGTGACTAAACATCATTGGCTATAAAAGCATTTTGGAGCCTTGGTAAAAGTGCTATATAAATGAAAACATTTTATTTTGAATACTACTACTACCCATCCAAAAATCTAAAACTGCTGCCTCACAGCACCAGGGACCCGGATTTGATTCCCAGCCTGGGTGACTGTGTGGAATTTGCATTTTGCTGCTGTATCTGCCTGGGTTTCCTTCTGGTGCTCCAGTTTCCTCGCATAGTCTGAAAGACGTGCTGGTTAGGTGCATTGAACTGAACAGGTGCCGGAATGTGGTGACTAGGGGAATTTCACAGTAACTTCATTGCAGTGTTAATGTAAGCCTTACTTGTGACAAATAAATAAACTTTAATCGCGTGAAATTCTTTCCAAAATTCTGACATGGACACCAAAGCCATTTGTAGACCAATATTCACAGAGTACAATTTCAAACTTTATATTAAGGCTGGATTGACAACCTCACGTGGGTTTATCACTTCAGACATTTTACTGCTCAGTACACAGTTGGATGAACAATAATAGCCTGTTAACTAAGCTGTACTTTCTGACAGGTCTAAATGTAACCTAATCAGACAGGGAATGATATCTCGACATTCTTTTAAACGCTAACCTGCGCCTTTATTATTAGGTAACAATTAGCACAATATGAACACAGTCATTATTGCTTTAACCAGTGTTGGTGTGTGTGCTTTCAGGGCGTTGTGCGTGCTTTAATAAACAGTAAAAAGGTTTTCACACACCCACTGTTATGGAAGATATTGCGAGCATGCAGTAATAGTTTCCAAGGGTCTAAGCCGCAGGAAAGCTTTGCATGCTTTGGCAATGCCATCAGCATACCTGGTAATGATCACTCAACACTACTTGTCCTCCTTCCATCAATGAATTTAATGTTAGCAGAACATGATAACATACGCCGTCAGTCCCATTCCAACATGACAAAGTAATGCCAAATCCAACATTACAAAAGCAACTTGGAGCAGTGTTGGAGCAGTGCATTAACTACAATATCAGTAAGCATGACGTTAGGAGAAGAAACAAGCCATGTTTCACACTATTGTATGCGCTCCACATCAACAATTTATGTTGTAAAATTCTCAGTACATCTATGCCCAAATGAGCTCTGCAGCTCAAAATGTGAATGCAGTGAACTGAACCTGACCAAGAATGAAAGTGAAATGGATCCAGCTGTGGGCTTGGTATTGATTTTATTTTTTATTTATTCATATACAGGATGTGGGCATTGCTGGCTGGGCCAGCAATTTACGCCCATCCCTAATTACTCTCTAATTCGGAGGGTAGTTGAGAGTCAACCACATTGTTGTAGGCCATAAGACCATAAGATATAGAAGCAGAATTAGGCCATTCGGCCCATCAAGTCTGTTCTGCCATTCAATCATGGCTGATACGATTCTCATCCCCGTTCTCCTGCCTTCTCTCCATAACCCTTGATCCCCTTATTGATCAAGAACCTATTCATCTCTGTCTTAAAGACACTCAATGACCTGGCCTTCACAGCATCCTGTGGCAATGTGTTCCACAGATTCACCACCTTCTGGCTGAAGAAATTCCTCCTCATCTCAGTTTTAAAGGAGCATCCCTTCACTCTAAGTGTTAAAGATGGAGGTTTCCTTCCCTAAAGGACATTAGTGAACCAGATGGGGTTCTCTGACAATTGACAACAGTCATCATTAGACTTTTAATATCAGTTTTTTTTTATTGAATTCAAATATCACCATCTGCCATGGTGGGATTTGAACCCAGGTCCCCAGATCTTACTAATCCAGTGACAATACCACTTCGCCAATGCCTTCCCTTTACTTGCAATAAAGATGCTGATGTAAACAACAGAATTTCCTTCATTTTGAATGAATGTCCCTATGTGTTTGGTGCAGACACATATTTAAAAGCAAGGCCCTGCTCAACTGTTAATTTATCAAGAAAACAAATTGGGAACAGTAGCTAAAAAATGTGTGTGTGTGTGTGTGTGTGTGTGTGCGCGCGTGCGTGTGCTGGGAGATGGAGTTGAGCTGCTGGGGTGGGAAATAATTGATGAAGGAAGATGGACTGACGTGTGAGAGTAATAAGCAGCAAAGCAAGTTAGTTAATGGAGCTCATCATCATTTATCTTGGTGAAAGCCGTATATCGAGAATTAATAAAGGGCAAGTTCAATTTTCTTTGGTGTTCAGAATTTAGAATTGGGAGAGTTTTCTCAGGGCTAGTTAGCATCATGATGATGCCAACCGCAAAGGAAAGCTTACTTCAAACACCTGCAAATAAGGTAGAAGGACGAATCGAAACCAAAAACCTACTAACTCCATTTAAAGATATTCGTTCATTTTGACCCAAAATTGGCCTAACAGCCAGGCCAATTGCTGCACATATTCGATTCAAGTGGTAACTTTGCAAACAAGGAGAAAATAAAATGATGAATATACACGCAACCTTCCTGAAGTAGATTCAGACCAGGAATGAATAGGTCACTCTGAGACTCATTCCTTCCATGATGGTCTGTTCATGCAGCTACAAAAAAATGACACAATAGCCTTGTTTCCGGACCCAACTGTATAACTCACAAACTTGGCAAGTGTGCCTTTGAAACCACAAACTCAACATCAGCAAACTTCTGGGGAGGTGTCGGGTTTATAAAGAAAGCAGCCCACACACCAAGTGTGGGAATTCTCTGGCAAAACCACTCTCTTAGCTTCCTAGAAAGTGAATTTTTCACGTGTCCTGCTTGGCTTCAGCTACTCCCCTAGCAAATGGACTTCAGCAATGGGGGATCTTGAACTTGCTTTTTGCCAACTGATGTGGAGATGCCGGCTTTGAACTAGGGTGGGCACAGTAAGAAATCTCACAACACCAGGTTAAAATTCAGTAGGTTTATTTGGAATTGCAAGCTTTCTTAGCGCTCACCTTCTTCTGTTGGGAAAAAGATACAGAAGTTTGAGGTCACGCACCAACTGACTCAAGAACAGCTTCTTCCCTGCTGCCATCAGACTTTTGAATGGGCCTACCTCACACTAAGTTGATCTTTCTCTACACCCAGTTATGACCGTAACATTACATTCTGCACTCTCTCCTTTCCTTCTCTATGACTGGAATCTCTGTCTACATAGCGTGCAAGAAGCAATGATTTTCAATGTATACTAATACTTACTCTCTTCCACCTTCTTCTGTCAGGAAAAAGATACAAAAGTCTGAAATCAGGAACTAACTGACTCAAGAACAGCTTCTTCCCTGCTGCCATCAGACTTTTGAATGGACTTACCTTGCACTAAGTTGATCTTTCTCTACACTCTAGCTATGACTGTAACACTACATTCTGCATTCTCTCCTTTCCTTCTCCATGTATGGAATACTTTGTCTGTATAGCCCGCAAGAAACAATACTTTTCACTGTATGTTAATACATGTGACAATAATAAATCAAATCAATTCAAATGAAATCACCTGATAAAGGAGCAGCGCTCTGAAAGCTCATGAGTCCAAATAAATCTGTTGGACTTTAACCTGGTGTTGTAAGACTTCTTACTATTTCTGCCCACTGTCTGAGACCCGAGGAGCATTCCAGCTACCCTCTGGCAGGTCAAGCCAGAATCTGATTCTGGTGACTGAAACACCCCAGGGTATTGGTGTCAGGATCCCTTACTCCAAGCAATAAGAGAACATATTGTAAATTCAGGTTCCCAATAAATGGACAGAATATTGCATGGTCTATGATAACACATGCTGATTCCACACCAAAATAACTAATATGCCCTTGTTTCATGCAAGGCATTGCACTAGAAGAGCTGAATTGATAATATTCCCCATTGAAATCATAAAAGGAATCATAGAATCCCTACAGCGCAGAAAGAGGCAATTTGGCCCAATGAGCAGGCACTTACAATGATCCCACTCAGGCCCTATCCCTGTAACCCCAGGTATTTACCATGTTAATCCCCCTGACACTACGGGGCAACTTAGCATGGCCCATCAACCTAACCTGCACATCTTTGGATTGTGGGAGGAAACCAGAGCACCCGGAGGACACCGGGAGAATATGCAAACTCCAAACTCAAAATCCAAATCTAAAATCACCCATCTCTGTACAGAACACTGACAACCCTGTGTGCCAAATCTCTGTAAATGTGCAAGGAAATTGTCATTTTAGATGCACAGCATGTCTGTCACCCTCTCCGAACTCTCATTCCCCGCCCAAACAAATTCTCCCCACCACCGCCCATGTTTCACCACCTCCACCCTCCACAGATACAGTGATGGAATAGTGTCTACAACAGCGCCAGACTTATGCAGAAGTGAGAAACGGAGACAGCCTGCTCCCTTCCTCCCAGAACTAGAGAAACAAATGTCTTAAATAGATAGTATCACCTCCATCTCCTTCCCTGGGAAATAGATATTGTCGACATATAGATTCACTTCCCCCCCTTCCACTGAAAGAGCAGGAAAATCGACGCCTCAGACAGATAGGGTTAACCACTCCCTCTCTCCTTCCCTGACCTCCTGCCTCGATCCATTCTCATACAAACTGAAGCATCAGATCGATAGACTCTCAAAGGTGCTAAAGAATATATTGGGTGTACACTTACTAGCGAACACAACAAATTTGACTCTTTCAAGGCAAATTTTAGGTTTTACTCAATCTTATCTAGCTGCTGATGCCACGGAGGTATGTAACATATCAGATACTTATTAACTTTATTACATTTAATATATACAGAATGACAAAAGAAAACATTCTAGAACCAATCTGCCTCAACGTTAAAAAAAATTATCTGAACTCAGAATTCAAATTGTCCTTTCAGAATAAATTGGAATGAATGCGGTTTAAATCTTAAATTTGACTCCTCCCTATTTCCGAACCTCTCTTTCATTATAAATCTAACTTGCAACATTTCCTTTTCACACATAAAGTAAAAAGTGAAGTTTATTTATTAGTCACAAGTAGGCTTACATTAACACTGCAGTGAAGTTACAGTGAAAATCCCCTGGTCGCCACACTCCAGCACTAGTACAGGTACACTGAGGGAGAATTTAGCACGGCCAATGCACCTAATCAGCACATTTTTGGACTCTGGGAGGAAACAGGAGCACTGGAGGAAGCCCTCGCAGACACGGAGAGAATGTACAGACTCTGCACAGACAGTGACCCAAACCGGGAATTGAACTCGGGTCCCTGGCGCTGTGAGGCAGCAGTACTAACATCCGTGCCACCCGTGTCAACCTATAATGCATACCCTATAGTTCTAATATCACTTACATGAAAATGAACTCACAACGAGGTACTTTTCTCAAACAATAAGGTCTGGGCTTGAGAACAGCTCTGAAAAAAGACACAGACAGGGAGGGTCCCAACATCTTTCAGCTGTATTTCTCTCACACGGGGTTACAATAAGACCAAGGAAAATATGACAGACATAATTTCCTGTACATCAAACATTGTTTGAACTGCTGTAGATAAACAAATTAAGTGAAGGTGCTGAAACGATGTGCATTTGATTGGTTCTTGCTCAGTTTCACAAGATGCACTAATTACCACATAAAAGAAACAGGAAAGCTTTTTCCTGATGCTTTAAATGGATCCTTTGTTAGCAACAAAGCAGTCCCACAAATAACCAAATATTGCTTTGCTGGTTGCGCGACTGGCTTACTCCTCAGAGTCAGCGTGTCTGCTAACAGCACGACCGCATATAATCTTGCACAATGTAAATGTCTAAAACCATTATAATAGGAATGGCAGCAAAAACCTGATCTCAGCAAAGGATGAAGTAAATTAAGTTTTATTGGGTACATTTATAACAAAGCACACTTTGGGAATTATGTGGCACTTGCAATAGGAGAATAAAAATGAGAAGCTACCTTTAGCTGTGATACGTGAGAAAAAGAGTTTTAAGTTTATTAATTACTGTCACAAGTAGGCTTACATTAACACTTTAATGAAGTTACTGTGAAAATCCCCTAGTCGCCGCATCCAGGCGCCTGTTTGGGCACGCTGAGTGAGAATTTGGTATGGCCAATGCACCTAACCTGCACGTCTTTCAGACTGTGGAAGGAAACTAGAGCACCTGGAGGAAACCCACGCCGACACGGGGAGAATGCGCAGACTCTGCACAGACAGTGTCCCAAGCTGTAAATCAAACCCAACTCCCTGGCACTGTGAGGCAGCAGGGTTAACCACTGTGCTCTTGTGCCGCCAATCAAGAGGGTAAGAGCACTTTGGCTTCTGATGGAGAATGTTTTCTGTTTTTCTTGGTCAAGTAAATGGAAATTTGAAGCTAAAACCAGTTTTTACTTTGCCACTGGGCTGGGAGGGAATCATGAGTTTAACAATTTGGATTTGTTTCTTGTTCAGCCAGAAGCTATTTGATAATTAATTCAGCAAGAAAATGACCTTAGTGGATGGTACAGCATTATCTCCCAAATGAAATATTACAGCCGGAATTCTCTGGCTGTTCACGCCAGCGGGATCCTCTGATCCTGCTGGCAGCGCACCCCTTCTCATGGGTTCCCACAGCATGGGATGATATCAATGTGTGGCATGATGGCACAGTAGCTAGTGCCTCACAGTGCCAAGGACCCGGGTTCAATTCCTGGCTTGGGTCATTGTGTGTGTGGAGATTGCACATTCTCCCCATGTCTGCATGGGTTCCCTACAGGTACTCTGGTTTCCTCCCACAGTCCAAAAGATGTGTGGGTCAGGTGGATTGGCTATGCTAAATTGTCCCTTGGTATCAGGGGGACCAGTTAGGGTAAATGCATGGGGCTATGGGGATAGGGCTTGGGTGGGATTGTTGTCGGTGCAGACTCGATGGGCTGAACGGCCTCCTTCTATACTGTAGGATTCTCTGAGAGAGTGGGATGCATGATCTGATATAACAATGGCAGAATAGTCAGCTGTTTTAACTGTAGGGAAAAGAGGTCTACCTTAAGAAAAAGTAGTCAATGTGTGAGTGGACGTAAAAGAAGTAGGTAAAGTCCCTCATGACTGAGTGAAGGAAATGCCATGCATCAACACATCACATTTGTGTTACAGAAGCGGAGAAAGCCCTGGATGTGCCGGAAGAGGTGAAAGTCTTTGGACTTGGTGGGTCCAGCTCTGGATCTGTGATACTGTTTAGATTCCCTCCAAAAATTAGATGGTGGGCTTCTAGATTGGAAAAGAATAGAAGCAATGTAATAAATTTTATATCCTCCCTGTTAGGGGCAGTGACATTCATCAACATTAAAAGGGTTAGGAAAAGTGTGCAGCTAACTATTGCATAACATCCTCCAGGATCTGACGTTATGCTTAAGGGGAATTATATTCTTTTGTTTACCAAGATTGTCATTCTCCTAGCTTTAAAGCTGGAATGAAACATGTTTTATATAGTCCGGTGTGATCATTAACACAAAGTTGTGTCTCTTGAAGGAATGCAATATCAGAGTTCAGGTTCTTGAGATGTGAAACACCTTGGAACATTTACTGGGCCATTCAATTTTCCGTGACAGCCACTCTGACCGCCTGATCTAATCATACAGAGAAGAGGGCTTTACAAAGAGAATGGGGAAGAAAATTAGGCTGAAAGCTTCCATCACACAATGCTAAAGGCCAAATACAAGAAGCTTCTTGGTTACCGCCAACATAAAAAATTCCCTCCCCCCAGCGCTTCCATCCCAAACCAATCACCACACTGCCAAGCCATTTGAACAAAAACTAAGTGGTGTGGTAATAAACTTTTAACTAAATAAAACCATAAATCAAATCCTAAACCCGCCACTATAAATGAGACGAGCAGCAAATATTCTGTTACATTTACTATCATAGCATTCACTTGCTGAATAATCTCATTAGTGAGGCTTGCCCTGACGTATCATCTATGTTATTTCATACACCATTGATAAGTTGCTTGTTATAGCTGCATAGTAAGAGCTGCAATGCATTCAAACAATCAAACGTGCCCTCAGTTTTAAGCATCTTAAGTGGCCAATACAGACATCCAAGCAAATGTTAACCCAAATCAACACCAAAAAATTATCAACCTCATGGCTGCCTCAGTAATTAAATGAGGTAATCTCTAACATTTCAACTTAATTCAGCATAGCCAAATAGCTTGACCAGACCACAACTGAAAGAAACTTCCAAGATGTCCTCACTGGAACAAGGAAATACAATGTTAGGTTATCACGAAAATATAAATCCTAAAAGTCCGATGGTGTCATTCCCCATAACCAGAGTACGCTCTGAGATGAGAAACTAGTCCACAGCTCCACCTTCAACAGGTCCATCTTTACTGACCCCAAGTCTAAACAACAATGACCAAGTATTAAAAAGATATGATTTTCAAATAAATCTGACATAAACTGTATTGGGGTTTGGCCTTTGGTTCACGGCTCTTGGTTCTCACCCCTCAGCTCACTCTGGTAGTCCGACAATGCTTAGATTTTGTTGTCTTGACGGGTTTTCCAAGTCATCAACTTTGGCCTGCATTGAAATGCTCTCCCTAATTATCACAGTCAGAACATAAGAACATAAGAACATAAGAAATAGGAGCAGGAGTAGGCCATCTAGCCCTTCGAGCCTGCCCCCCATTCAATAAGATCATGGCTGATCTGTCGCTGCTCAGTTCCACTTTCCCGCCCTCTCCCCATAACCCTTAATCCCCCCTCTTATCAAAAACCCATCAACCCACGTCTTAAAAATATTTAGCGAGGCAGCCTCCACCACTTCAACGGGCAGAGAATTCCAGAGATTCACCACCCTTTGAGTGAAGAAGTTCCTCCTCAACTCCGTTCTAAACTGCCCCCCCTTTATCTTGAGGCTGTGCCCCCTAGTCCTACTGTCTTTTTTGAGCGGGAAGAGTCTCTCCACCTCTATCCTATCCATCCCATTCATCATCTTAAACGTCTCAATGAGATCTCCCCTCATTCTTCTAAACTCTAACGAGTACAAGCCCAGTTTATTCAGCCTCTCCTCATAGCTCAACCCCCTCAACTCCGGTATCAGCCTAGTAAACCTCCTCTGCACTCCCTCCAAGGCCAAAATATCTTTGCGCAGGTGCGGCGCCCAAAACTGCACACAGTACTCCAGCTGCGGCCTCACCAATGCCCTTGTAGTCCAGCATGTAGATCCTGTCGCTGTGGTCTGAGAGGGTTATCTTGAAGTCGGTATGGGTGTTGGTGTGAGAATCAACAACGAGATGAATGGTGTTGAGGGAGGAGCGAATTGGACCCAGTGACTTTTCTGATTAATTTTTCAGCTCCAAAACCAAACTCCATCAGAATCTGTCGAACTTAGTGACCAGAATTTTGTTTAGAGTTTCAGGCAGCAAAAGGCGTGAGGGAGTTAGTTGCCAACTTAATTGAAGCTGTTTTGGCAGGCGTGTCTTTACCATTTGATTCTGGACAAACTTGGCACCTAAGCGTTTAAGTTAGTCTTTGCAATGGCAAATAAAAAATATATTGGCATGGTGAAAAATAATTTGAGAAAAATTATGGGGAAAACCATCACTGTTTCCTCTGCATTGCTCGACCGGAAGCCCCTATCTCTTTTGGTGTAAAACACTGAGGGATGTGCAGCATTTGCGAAAAGCTTAACTTGAATGCAAGTCTTTCTTTTGTCTTTCTTGGGTGGTTGCTCAGCTCTGTTCATTGTTTCCTCTTTATCTGTTCTCCTCAAATTACAAACTCACAATGTGCACAGTTTACGCTTTGGAACCATAGAAAAGTTACAGCACAGGAAGAGGCCATTTGGCCCATCTTGTCCATGCCAACCCGATGACACTCAGGCGCCCTTTCCAATCCCACCTTTCTGCAGCCGGCCTGTAGCCCTCTAGTTCACAGCGCTTAAGGTGCAGATCCAGGTACTTTATAAAAGAGCTTAGTGTCACTCCCTCCGTCACCAACTCAGGCAGTGAATTCCAGACACCCACCATTCTTTGTGTAAAGAAGTTCTTCCTCCTGTCCCCTCTAAATTTTCTCAAGGTGGTGCCAGAGGTCTCATAAGCTGTGCCCAGCGTACCTTCCAATTCTATCTTTTACTCTCATTCTTTGCTTCTAAAACTTCATTCTAACTCTTTTACACTCTCTAACAGTGCTCACTAAGTTGATCTTTCTCTATATTATAAGAGTAGCACTACTTTCTGCACTTTCCCTCCTTTTCTTCTCCATGCAGGTATGCTTTGTCTGTATAGCACGCAAGAAACAATACTTTTCACTATATACTAATGCATGTGACAATAATAAATCAAATCAAATCAAATCAAAGTATCTTCTGCTACTTACCTTGAATCTATTTTCCCCTGCTTCTAGAACTTTCCACCAAGGGAAACCATTATATTCTGCCACTGTTCTCTTCCCCTCATAATTTTGTATACCTCTATCAAGTCACCCCACGACTCCAAGCCGAGCTAGTCTATCTGACACGGTATTGAATCTGAAAAGAGGTAACTTTTCTTGGCAATAACATTTTACCTCTCAAATTACAGCTCTATTTTCCTACCTGAAACCAGTGGCTGCATTTCAAAAGTGCTTTGTTAGCTATAAAGCGCTTGGAGATGCCCTGAAGCCATGAAAGGTACTATTTAGATGCAAGTCTATCTTTTCTTTTAACCAAGACAAAAGTGTATTGGATACTAAATTGAAATATCCGGAATTTTAAAAATGTCACCCACAATTGGCGAGGAATGCAGTAATCCAATTAAGCAGATGCCTCTGTTATCTGTCCAAAAAGTTTTTTTTAAAACATCAGTCATGTTATTGGCTCATGCACTCATGTATACACATACAGTATGGGTGGGAAGCTGTAGCTAATGAGTGCATGTTGGAGACAAGTAATGATCATTCCTAGATTGGGCAACCTGGACTTGACCTCAGGGGTCATGGCACTATGGATCCCCTCTGATTAATCTACTCAACAGGAACCCATGTCAAAGGCTTTGATTGATGGCTTCTCGAGGGAGAAGGAACATCGTCATGAAGAGGGCCAGAAGGAAAAGGCAACTAAAGGCATGTTCTTCGGCTGAACTGATAAAGCGGCATGGTAGCACTGTGGTTAGCACTGCTTCCTCACAGCGCCAGGGACCCAGGTTCGATTCCCAGCTTAGGGATCGCTGTCAGTGAGGAGTTTGCATGTTCTCCCCGTGTCTGAGTGGATTTCCTCCAGGTGCTCCGATTTCCTCCCACATTCCGAAAGATGTGTTGGTTAGGTGCATTGACCTGAACGGGTGCTGGATTGTGGCAACTAGGGGAATTTCACAATAACTTCATTGCAGTGTTAATGTAAGCCTTACTTGTGACTAATAAATAAACTTTTTAAAAATAATTAAGTCTTAACACAGTAGAATTATTTGAGCCCAGGCAACTTCCACTTAAAGCCTTACGCACTTCTGTCTAAAAGAGAATTTACTCATTTATATTGCCCCCTCCTTCCTCCAAAACCCATCCCTGGCAGTAGTGTTTCACTCCTGCAGGATTTACAATATCTCCCTACTGTGGGGAGCTGGCAACCCAACACTGCTGGAGCGAAGGGGGCCATCAAAGCCTCCCAGGAGGTCTGGGGTAAGGGGGGGTGCATCCCGGTCATTGTCAGCTTGGCTTCTTGGCACTGCCCAAGGGGCAAAGTGTCAATGCACAAGGGACACATTAGCACTGCCCACCGGGCATCAGACAGTGCCAAGGGATCAGGGCAGAAGGTGTAGGGCCTAAGGGAGCAGGGCCTCTGGGGAAGGAGATTGCTGGGGGTGGGGAGACCTGCTGCCACTCTGTACTTGGGCTGAGTGACGGAGGGAGGGAGAGAGGCCAGCGATCGGGTCTGGACATTGGGGTGCGGGTTAGTCTGCGTGGGGAGGGGGGTCAGAGCTGCAGGGGGAGAGTTGGGACTGTGGGGGGGAGTTGGCAGGGAATGCTAGGAGTGGAGATTGAGGCTGGTTGGGGTGGAGCAAGGGGGATTGGGGCTGACGATTGGGCCTTGGGGGGGTTTGGAGGGGCAACATTGCAGGCGTGCTGTGCTGGCCAGCAATCGGGAGGCCAGCAATGCTGCTGCACATGCACCTATCTTGGCTCTGACAGATTGGCGCATGCTCAGTGGCCACTCAGTGCTACGCTGCCGATCTCTCGGGTGGGAATTTTAATAGTTTTTAATGAAAATCACGCTAGCGCACACTGCAGTACACGAAGTGTGGGAGATTCATTTTGAAAACCTCACTGAAAAAAACAACATGATTTACTCCAGTTTTTATACAAATTTGAGACTGAGAATTGTTTTGGGAGAATCCCACCCAATATATTCCTGGTAAAAACTTGCACAGTTTGGGAGCAGTTTGCTTCTAATTACTTTGATGGTCAAGGGTATTAAAGAGTAGAATTAGAGCCCTCATCATCAGAGTCCAATAATGAACAGGGGAGGTCCCAGAGGATTGGAGAATAGCCAATGTTGTTCCTTTATTCAAGAAGGATAGCAAGAATAATCCAGATAACAAAGGCTGGTGAGTCTTACATCAGTGGTAGAGAAATTATTGGAGAGGATTCTTTGAAACATGATTTATTCGCACTTGGAAATAAGTGGACATATTAGTGAGAGGCAACATGGTTTTGTGAAGTGGAGGTCGTGTCTCACAAACTTGATTGAATTTTTTGAGGAAGTGACAAAGATAATTGATAAGAGTAGGGCAGTGGATGTTATCTACATGGACTTCAGTAAGGCCTTTGACAAGTTCCCTCATGGCAGACTGATCTATATCTTGCTGTATCCTCTGATGTCCTCATCACTATCCGCAAATCCGTCAACCTTTGTGCGGTCCACATGGGATCAGAGGTGAGTTGGCAAACTGGCTTGGTCAAAGAAGACAGAGGGTATCAGAGGAAGGGTGCATTTCTGAATGGAGGCTGTGACAAGTGGTGATCATGATGTGGAGATGCCGGTGTTGGACTGGGGTTTACAAGTGGTGTTCCTCAGGGAGCAGTGCTGGGACTTTGCTGTTTGTATTATATATAAATGATTTGGAGGAAAATGTAACAGGTTTGATTAATAAGTTTGTGGACGACACAAAGGTTGGTGGATTTGTGGATAGCGATGAGGACATCAGAGGATACAGCAAGATATAGATCAGTTGGAGACATGGGCGGAGAGATGGCAGGTGGATTTTAATCCAGAGAGATGTGAGGTAATGCATTTTGGAAGGTCTAATACAGATAGGAAATGTACAGTAAATGGCAGAACCCTTAAGAGTATTGATAGGCAAAAGGGTCAGAGTGTACAGGTACACAAGTCACTGAAAGTGGCAATGCAGGTGGAGAAGATGGTCAAGAAGGCATACGGCATGCTTGCCGTCATCAACTGGGGCATTGAGTTTAAAAATTGGCAAGTCATGTTACAGCTTTATAGAAGTGTGGTTAGGCTGCACTTGGAATATTGTGTTCAATCTGGTTGCCACACTATCAGAAGGATGCGGAGGTTTTGGAGAGGGTACAGAAAAGATTTACCAGGATGTTGCCTGGTATGGAGGGCATTAGCTATGAGGAGAGGTTGGAGAAACTTGGTTTGTTCTCACTGGAGCGACAGAGGTTGAGGGGAGACCTGATAGAAGTCTACAAGATTATGAGAGGCATGGACAGAGTGGATAGTCAGAAGCTTTTTTCCCAGGGTGGAAGTGTCAATTACTAGTGGGCACAGGTTTAATGTGCAAAGGACAAGGTTTAAAGGAGATGTATGAGACAGATGTTTTACACTGAGAGTAGTGGATGCCTGGAACTCATTGCCGGTGGAGGTAGTGGAAGCAGATACAGTAGTGACTTTTAAGGGGCGGCTTGGCAAATACATGAATAGGATGGGAATAGAGGGGTATGGTCCCTGGAAGGGTAGGGGGTTTTAGTTAAGTCGGGCAGCATGGTCGGTGCAGGCTTGGAGGGCTGAAGGGCCTGTTCCTGTGCGGTAATTTTCTTTGTTCTTTGTTCTGTAGATTCATTTCTCTCACATTTTTCACAAC
Organism: Carcharhinus amblyrhynchos; assembly: GCF_965287045.1. Classification (NCBI taxonomy): domain Eukaryota; kingdom Metazoa; phylum Chordata; class Chondrichthyes; order Carcharhiniformes; family Carcharhinidae; genus Carcharhinus; species Carcharhinus amblyrhynchos. The sequence continues at coordinate 15,322,560 of NC_137339.1, forward strand.
AATCCCACATATCCATAATTAAACACAGACCATTATCTGTGAGCATACTGCCTGGTCACACGTTATGTTAGCTATTACTTGCAGCTCACTTTGTTCTGACCTCTGAATACAGCTTCTGCAGTTGTGGACCTGATATGAGGTGTTGGTAGATGCCATGAGTACTGGAGGAGAGTTAAATCTTCTACATGAGGGACAAAGAAGTCAAGATACAGTTTCAGGGCTGAGTGAGTGATGTTCTACACTGTCACTCTAACAGTAGAAAGCCAGGGGCTGCCTTATATGTCTGGAGGAAGCTGTGGTGGGCATATCCAATCATTAATGGCCTTCCTTGGTAATTTGTCATTTTGAGCTAACTTGCAGATGAAGGCTACAAGTTAGGAGGTAATGAAATAGTTAATCTTGGCCGGAAACGGGATTTGAGTGTAGGATTAAAGAGGTGTGTGTGTATGTAGTTGACTTTTTCTACATTCATATATGGGACATGGGAGTCGCTGACTGGCCAGAATTTATTGCCCATCCCTTGTTGCCCGAGGATGGTTGATAGTCAACCACATTGCTGTGGCTCTGGAATCACATGTAGGCCAGACCAGGTAAGAATGGCAGATTTCCTTCTCTAAAGGACATTAGTGAATCAGGTGGGTTTTTCTGACAATTAGCAATAGTTTCATGGCCTTCATTGGACTCTTAGTTCCAGATATAGTTCAGGTCAGTTGACTGAAGTCTTTGCCAGACCTCTTAGGGAGATTCATTTGGCCTGCTCATCTCCTTATCAAGGATTGCAGTAAACATCGCATTAATGGTTTGCAAGCAAAGTGCATTGGACATCATTGAAGGACTAAGATCTTAGTCCTTGAGATGAGAGGTAGAAGAATGAGCCTTTGTACTGGATGGTGCCACGGACTGTGAGGCTATCTATTTCAAGCATCAATAGCTCTCAAGGCCTCTGCAGGAAAGACATTTATCCTGGCTGGAACGTCCACAAAGACAGAAGGACTGAAAATTGTAGGAGTTTCCACGATTGGGAGATCCAGAATAGTTCTTACTCAGCAACCCATGGTGCAGGTGAGGCACTGTCTGTGAGTGGAGTCCAAAATAACCCCCAAGCCTTTTGGCATGATGAGCTGTCAAAGGATATGGTTTTATTGTGGGCAAATGGCAATTGGGTCAGGTTCATGATCTTCCCTGATCAATTAGTATGGGGGAGCCATCACAAGGGGCCAAATGGTTTGCTCAGGCTGCTACTCCTTGTGGTTACATCTGTCTATTTCCATCCCTGCCAGGTTTGCCCCACTTGGAGCAGGTTGAGGATGATAGGAGTGGATCCCGGTCGAGATTAGATTTGATATTGAATCCATGGAATCCCTTACAGAGCAGAAGGAGGCCATTTGGCCTACTGAATCTGCACCAACCACAATCCCACCCAGGCCTGATTCCTGTAACCCTGCTAGTCCCCTGACACTCAGGTCAACTTAACATCAATGTAACCCGCACACCTTTGACTGTGGGAGGAAACGCACACAGACAGAGGGAGAATGTGCAAACTTCACACAGACAGTGACCAGAGGCCGGAATTGAACCAGGGACCCTGGAGCTGTGAGGCAGCAGTGCTAACCACTGTGCCACCCCTGCTTCTAAGTGGTCCTGCACGCAGACTTTGTGGGAGTTTGGTAAAGTCTAATTTACACTTACATTTGCCTGAGCTCACGTGAAAACAGAGTGCTGTGCACGTTCCAGTGTTCAAGGGCTCTATATATCAGCATGGTTTGATGCATGCAAAGGATCAAACCACCAGCAGGGCAGCCGTTAAGTAGTTGTCATTTAATTCTATCATAAATCAGTGCACGTTAGACCAAAGCCATAACGTCTGAAACCAGAAAGGAGCTGGGGGTCTTCCAGCCAGCAAGAGGTTAGAAAACCAAATAGTGAAAGAAATATCTTGGCAACTTACTGTGCCTGGAACCTGTTAGTTATCAGATTGTCATGGGTCTGTCTGTCACGTCGTACCCTTGCAATAGCCTCTGCTTGTGGCTCTGCAAAACCCTGGCCCTTGTCAGCTCTTTCAATGTCCTCATTGTCTTACTCCTCCATGTCTCTCTCAGACAAGGCATCCCCCCTTTCTAGCATGAGATCACGCAGAGCGCAGAATGGGACAATGAGTCAGGACACTCTCAGAGGGCAGCCCATGCAGTCCAAGCATCAGAACCTCATCTTTAAGACCATAAGACATAGGAGCAGAAGTAGGCCATTCAGTCCATCGACTCAGCTCCGCCATTCAATGAGACGATGACTGATCTAGTGTGATAATTGTCAAATCCGTTTCCCTGCTTATCTTCTGCTCAATGGTGGAGTTGATGGAGGCATGTGTGGCATTGTAGCTCATGCGGCATCACTGTGTGGATGGCAAACTGGTGTTCAGGTCTTCTGGGGGTATCTCCCGTCTCCGAGGAGCCACCCCTGCAACCACCAAGATTCTTCAAAACCCTGTGACACCTGAGGGTGGGTCAGAATGCAGAGGCCATGGGAGCTCCCTGGAAACTGAGTACAAACATACAGGATTTATCTTCTATGACCATGTGTGAGCTGCATGTTCATTGATGGGATCCTATGGATAAATGTGACTGACTGTTGCCAGGGACTTCTAAGGGCTACATGTGGGCAGTCAATAGGTCCCTGTACTTGTGGGAAACCTCAGATTTTGGCAAATCCCAAGGCTCTTGCAGCCTGGCTTTCAAGGATGGAGGCAGAATCAAACAAACTTGGTGCACTCTCCTGAACAGGACATCTGTCACCTCTCATATGCAGTCATGTGTCGTTCTGTGTACTCAGTGCAGCCACGAAATAAGCCACTGGTAAATTAGTTTAAGGTAGCAGTAACCTTCAATATCACTGGCACTGGATTTCCTCCAAGTCCTTTTTGTTGCAGTTTGTCATTTAGAAATTGGCAGATGTTTGCATTCAAGGACATTCTAAAGTGTCTCCAGCAATGCCTTTTGCTCCTCTGTAGGTAGCTGCATTGCCTGTGGTACACCGATGGTTGGGTAGTTTGCCAGTTCCCTGATTTTCTTGATGTCTCTCTGCCTCTGGCTGCTCAGGCTGTTGTTCCTCCTGGTCTGTTGATAACTTGCGAGGGGTCGTCCTTCTCCTCATCTGGATGAGAGCCAGTTAGAAAGGTAAGGTTTCGTGCAGCTTCCATCATCTCCCCCAGTGGATCTGTGGGAAGTAATGCATCTAATGAGCACATTCTCTCCAACTTTGTCTCTGTCTCAGAAGTACCAATCCAGTGCTAAGCCCTGTGCCTGACTTCTGTCTGGACCTGACATCGTCACCCCTCCAGGTAAAGGACATCTGAAGACCCAGAGATGGGTGTTCCTCGCATTCATACATGACCGCGATGAAGGCATCATTGTTTGACCACGGTAATGAGAGCCATGTGCGAGAAATCTCCCTCTGACATTATTGAGCTTACCTCTAGTACACTTCAGTCTCTCTAGAGAGACTACTGTTGCGTAGAGAGACTAACCATGTGATACACATAGAATACATAGAACACTTCAGTACAGAAAGAGGCCACTGGGCCCACTGAGTCTGCACTGACCACAATCCACCCAGAACCTATCCCCATAACACTATGCATTTACCCTAGCTTGTCCCTCTGACACTAAGGGTTAATTTATCATGGCCAAGTCACCTAATCCACTTATCTTTGGACTGTGGGAGGAAACCAGAGCATCCAGAGGAGACCCACGCAACATATGAACTGATCCACTTCAGATCAGCCATGATCTTGTTGAATGGTGGGGCAGGCTCGAAGGACCTGATGGCCTACTCCTGCTCTTATTTCTTATGTTCTTATGTGGAGAATGTGCAAGCTCTACACAAACAATGACATAAGCTGATAATTGAACCCGTGTCCCTGGCACGGTGAGGCAGCAGTGCTAACCACTTCTCAGCCATGACCATTCACCCGGGTAGGTGGAGGCTTGGAGCTGTGAGTTGGCTGTCACCAGCTGTGCCCCTTGGAGGCACCCACTTCCCTGCCTCCCTTCATCCTTGCCTTTGACAGCAGCAGATGGTAAATCGCACAGAATGAATAGTGGCTCCACATCTCACTGGGATCTCAAAAACAAAAAGACTTGGATTGAATTCATTCACCTTGTTTTGTCCAGTTGAAAAGACATTCCTGCTTACTTCCTCTCTATCTGTTCTTTACTCCAAGAGCACCAAGGCCAATTTTAACAGATTTCTGAGTTCAAATGAGCCAATAGTGGCCTGAAAATGACAACAAGTGACTCCCCACTTACATTGGACTCCAGTGACCAGCAATTTTGTTGTAGCCTTCCTGGAATATAAATCAATTTAATATAACATGGACAAAGACCCCAACTGTACTTTGAGGTGCAAATTGGCAGAGAGTCCATTGTGAACACTCCACCAATTTGTAGTGGTGTGATGAGGCCTAACCGATGGTCATTAAGGGACCATTAGAGATCACTCAGAATAATCAATCTCAACTATTAGTTTTGTGGGGCCAGGAATGTCCCTTCCCACCATTTTCAGCTTGTATGTGGAATACTCCCTCCCAACACTCCCGCAGGATCACCCCCCATCCTTCAAGTTTGGTGCTTATGCAGACACAAAAGAAAATCTGTTCTTCTGAACCAGTGATATTAGATACCTTCCAATCACCATTTTGCACAGTAAGAAGTCTCACAACACCAGGTTAAAGTCCGACAAGTTTATTTAGAATCACGAGCTTTCGGGGTGCTGCTCCTTCATCAGGTGAGCGGAGAGGTGGATTCACAAACATGGTACATATAGACAAATACACAATTTACAAGATAATGGTTGGAATGCGAGTCTTTACAGGTAATCAAGTCTTTACAGTTGTAGACAGTGTGAGTGGAGAGAGGGATAATCACAGGTTAAAGAGGTTTGAATTGTCTCAAACCAGGACAGTTAGTAGGATTTTGCAAGTCCAGGACAAATGGTGGGGGTTACATGTCGTGTGACATAAACCCCAGATCCTGATTGAGGCCATCCCCGTGCATGTGGAACTTGGCTATCAGTTTCTGCTCAGCGATTCTATTTTGTCGTGTGACTTGAAGGCCGCCTTGCAGCAGAAGTTGAAATCAGCTGCACTGTCTCCTTGCTGAGGTTCAGATCCAGAGTACTGGCTGCCCTACAGGACTCAGCCGAATTAGTCACTCTTCATGGGCAAGCCTGAAGGTATTGGAAAGTTAACTGTCCACAGAGGCATCCCAGTCCAGTCTTGTCTGGTCCTATGCGCACACTTCCCCCAATCTGCATGAGTCAGCGGATAGTGATGAGGAATGGGAAGTCTGAATGATTATCCTCTTCCTCAGTCATCATACCCTGGAAGTCACTGAGTTCAGCACTGACTGGGAATCAAATTGGGCTCATCTTCAATAAAAACAAAATGCTGAAAAAGTTCGGCTAGATAAGATTCTTGATAAACAAGGGGTTGAAATATTACTGGGGGGAAGGGGAGATAGGTAGGAATGTGGAGTTGAGGTTGCAATCAGATCAGCCATGAATGGCGGAGTAGGCTCAACGGGCCGAATGGCCTACTCCCATTCCTAATTCGTTTGTTCGGCTGGGCAGTATTCTTCAGAATCTTCTTAGATTGTATGGCTAAATTGCATCACTTTTCATACTTGGATTATGCGGGGGAGTAACTTTTATTGGATTTTAAACTGTTGCAGCATTCATTATATCATGCCTGTGGGTTTTTGGAGGACAGTTATCATTGATAAAGTTCATCAGGAACATATTGTAGTAATTTGCTAAATTCTAGCTATTTGTACTTTAGTGTGAGTAGGAATTAGCCGTGGCTATTTTTTGGTCTTGGCAATAAAGGGTGAGCTTTGCAGTTTAATCCTTCACTGGCTTCAATCCAGGCACATTAACGTTTAGCAAAGTTTAGGGCAGCATGTTAGCACAGTGGTTAGCACTGCCGTCTTACAGCAGTTTCGCGACACATGAGGACGGCCTCAACCAGGATCTTGGGTTCATGTCACACTATCTGTAACCCCCATGACTTGCCTGGGCTTGCAATATCTCACTAACTGGCCTGGCTGGAAACAATGCACATCTCTTTAACTTGTGCTTGGCCCTCTCTCTACTCACATTGTCTGCACCTTTAAGACTTGATTACCTGTAAAGACTTGCATTCCAACCATTATCTTGTAAATTGAGTTTGTGTCTATATATGCCCTGTTTGTGAACACAATTTCCACTCATCCGATGAAGGGGCAGTGCTCCAAAACTTTTGCTGCCAAATAAACCTGTTGGACTTTAACCTGATGCTGTGAGACTTCTTACTGTGCCTCACAGTGCCAGGGACCCGGGTTCGATTCCCGGCTTGGGTCACTGTCTGTGTGGAATCTGCATGTTTTCCCTGTATCTGTGAGGGTTTCCTCTGGGTGTTCTGGTTTCCTCCCATTGTCTGAAAAACGTGCTGGTTAAGTGCATTGGCCATGTTAAATTCTCCCTCAGCATTCCCGAACAGATGCTGGAGTGTGGCAACTAGGGGATTTTCACGGTAACTTCATTGCAGTGCTAATGTAAGCCTACTTGTCACACTAATAAATGAACTTTATTAAAATCTGTAGGCCATTCCGAGAAATACCTTCATGGGAGGTAAAACATTCTGCCTGGCAAAGAAACAATTCAAGAAGTAAAGATTTCCCACAATTTTGACTGTTATTGGCAGGTACAGAAGAGATGTCAGGGGTAAGTTTTTCACTCAGAGGGTGGTGAGTGAGTGGAATCGGCTGCCGTCGGTGATGGTAGAGGCAAACTCGCTGGAGTCTTTTTAAAGACTTCTGGATGAGTACATGGAATTTAATGGGATTGGGAGTTACAGATATTTCTATGGCCTGGTAGGTATGGATATGATCGGCGTAACTTGTGGGCCGAAGGGCCTGTTTGTGCTGTGATGTTCTATATGTTCTATATTTAAGTAACTGATGTCCAATCTTATCTAAGGATCCGATACAGAAGGAACAACATTTCAAAGGAATTAGTTGGCCTGCATGCTGCACAGGCCTGTCCTGACTACCAGATCCTAAATTAGAAACCGGAACGCTGGCTGACTTCAATATACGTCGATCGGTGCACCATAAAGCCATCAGCATTTGTGCGGGTACACATCAGAATAGAAAGGGATCCAAAAGACTAAATATGTTGATAGCAACTTTCAGAACATTTATCAGTTAAAATTGTTCCTCAACACAAATTGCATTCGAAAGAGCTTCATTTCCTGTTATTGACACTGAAGCTGTTGCTGCCCTGATAATAATTGATTGCCCACGCTGAAGCTGTACTTTGGTTTATGATGTGTTATTGGCTTCATATATTTAACCTGCCATGAGCCTGTGAAATGTGTGGCCTTTTCGTCTTGCTGGGACATTAGTTGTCTTGAGCCTGTCAAGGTACCTGCATCGAGTCATTGGAATCAGTTGGGATGTTTCTTCTGGATCCCCTGCGTTGAAGATTTGGATCAGCTCACATTAAATTCCTTCATCGGGTTTGCCAGCTCCTGACGGTTCATTTAGACTTTGTGCGATAGTGAAAAATAGGTGATTAAAAGTTGGCTGTTTTTGGTGTATAACTGTCCTGATTTGTTTTTCCATTCGAATCAATTGAATAAAGTTTAGGAATGATGGACTCGATATCACCTCTATTACTGAACTGAAGCAACCAAGCACCCCTAACCTCCCCCCGCTGCGCCCGCCCCCAGCTATTGTGCTATCTGCTAAAATGCTGTTTTTTTTAAGGCACCCTAATCTCACCTTTATACATAGATTTTAAATATTAATATACCAGAAATAAGTATAACGTTTATTTATTAGTGTCACAAGTAGGCTTACATTAACACTGCAATGAAGTTATTCTGAAAATCCGCCAGTTGCCACACTCTGGCGCCTATTCAGGTACACTGAGGGAGAATTTAGCATGGCCAATGCACCTAACCAGCACGTCTTTCGGACTGTGGGAGGAAATCGGAGCATCCGGAGGAAACTTATGCAGACACGAGGAGAATGTGCAGATTCCACAAAGACAGTGACTGAAGTTGGGAATCGGCCCTGGGTCCCTGGCGCTAACCACTGGCCCACCGTGCTGCCCCATTTCTGAAAATCTTAGCAAATATGATTGAAGAAACAACTTCAGAGTTTGCCCCTTTAAATTGTGCAATTAATTTATTTTTAAAATTTCTAGCCTGATTACTATTTTATGCCATGTTGTTGTATTCTTTTAGGGAACATTTGGTACGATAACTCAGAATAGATTTTTGTCTGCATGTGAGATTTTATTTTCTTTAATTCCTCCCTCCCGTTGATCTCCCAGACCATCCCACACACTGGGGTTTGATCCAGGAGTTAACAGTACTGTTAATGTTGCTCCATAGTCACCACATTGTAGGGCATAAGCTAAAGCAGGATGAGAAAGGATCCTTTCTCCCTTTCTTTAACTAACCCCTCTTCCCAGCCCCGCCATCTCTGACTATCTTCCTTGCTGCTAGTTTTGCTGTGGAAAATCACACTCAGATATAGGGGAATGTAAGATGAGGGTGAAACTGAGGGGTGGCACAGTGGTTAGCACTGCTGCCTCACAACACCAAGGACTCTGGTTTGATCCCCAGCTTGGGTCACTGTCTGTGTGGAGTTTGAATATTTCCCCCCCATGTCTGCGTAGGTTACTTCCGAGAGCTCTGCTTTCGTCCCACAGTCCAAAGGTGTGCAGGTTAGGTGCAATAACCATTCCAAATTGATCCCAGTGTCAGGGTGATTAGCAGAGTAAATACGTGGGGTTATGGGAATCGGGCCTGGGTGGGATTGTTATTGGTGCAGGCTCAATGGACCGAATGACCTCCTTCTGCTCTGTAGGATTCTATGATTTGTAACAAATAAACATTACATAATATATTTGCAGCTTCATTTCTCTTATAGGCTTTCTTTCCTTTGATGTAGTTGCCTCCATGTGACCTTCAGCTGAGGAGGCTGAGTGACAGCTCGGGGGTTGATTGAGGGAAGGGGGGGCGGTGTCATAGACGTCTCCATGATTAGTGTCAATACCACTTCACAACTGATTGATGGAAGACACACTTGTTGTGACAGAGAGACAAGCGGTTCGTTTCTATGTTCCTTGAACTGGAGTGTCCTGCCTTTGAGAAGCACTTCATGAGTTTGCAGTGACCTCTTGTAAATGCTGCCCCAGCACTTCTGATGGATTTATATTCCGTGCTGCCTGGAGACTCCCAGCTGCTGGACTGTGAAGTGGGTGTCATTCCACATACTCCATGTATTTGGATTATCACAACAGTTCAAAAGGAAAAGAAAGGAACACACTTATATAGCACCTCACAGGATCTCAGGGCATCCCAATGTGCTTTATAGCCAATAGAGTTAACGGAATGGTTAAAGCTCTCTCTCTGCTTCTAAAGCTGCACTATCACACATTGCTTTTTTACTCTTCAAGATGATTTGATTTGATTTGATTTATTATTGTCACAGGTATTGGGGTACAGTGAAAAGTATTGCATCTTGCGCACTATCCAGACAAAATATAGCACTCATAGAATACACTGAGATGGCACGGTGGCACGGTGGTTAGCATTACTGCCTCATAGAGCCAGGGACTCGTGTTTGAGTCACTGTCTGTGTGGAGTCTGCACGTTCTCCCTGTGTTTGCATGGGTTTTCCCCAGGTGCTCCGGTTTCCTCCTGCAGTCCGAAAGACGTGCTGGTTAGGTGCATTGGCCATGCAAAATTCTCCCTCAGTGTACCTGAACAGGCAGAGGAGTGTGGCGACTAGGGGATTTTCACAGTTACCTCATTGCAGTGTTAATGTAAGCCTGCTTGTGACACTAATAAATAAACTTAAACATAGGGGAAAAGGAAAGGGGAGCGTGAAAAATGTCATATTTTAGTCACAGCTAGGGTGGAGAGAAAGATCAGCTTAATATATGGTTGGTCCATTCAAATGTCTGATGGCAGCAGGGGCGAAGCTGTTCTTGAGTCACTCAAATGGTAAATTCCCGGAAAAAAATTAATTTGAAAATAAGAGGCATTAAAGTAATAAAGTGTATTGTGCTCTTTACTTTTATAGATTGGATGGGAAGAAATGTAACTCCATCTTGATTTGATTTGATTTATTATTGTCACATGTACTAGTATACAGTGAAAAGTATGGTTTCTTGCGCATTATAAAGCATTCTGTTTATAGAGAAGGAAAGGAAAGAGTGCAGAAGGTAATGTTACAGTCATTGCTAGGGTGTAGAGAAAGATCAACTTAGTGCAATGTCGGTCCATTCAAAAGTCTGACGGCAGCAGAGAAGGAGCTGTTCTTGAGTTGGTTGGTGCGTGACCTCAGACTTTTGTATCTTTTCCCTGACGAAAGAAGGTGGAAGAGAATATATCCAGGGTGTGTGGGGTCTTTAATTATGCTGGCTGCTTTTCTGAGACAGTGGGAAGCGTAGACAGAGTCAATAGATAGGAGGCTGGTTTGCGTGATAGATTGGGCTATATTCACACCCTTTGTAGTTCCTTGCGGTCTTGGGCAGATCAGGAGCCATACCAAGCTGTGATACAACCAGAAAGAATGTTTTCTATGGTGCATCTGTAAAAATTGGTGAGAATCGTAGCTGACATGTCAAATTTCCTTAGTCTTTTGAGAAAGTAGAGGCGTTAGTTGCTTCCATGAGTTGGGGGGAGGAGATCTTTCTCTCTACCCTAGCTATGACTGTAATATGGCATTTTTCACTGTCTCCTTTCCTTCTCTCCTATGTTTAAGTCTATTTATTAGTGTCACAAGTAGGCTTCCATTAGCCTTGTGGATTGTAAATTTACATTTGTTGTAAATTGGTACCAGAATCACACTAAAAGTATAACACCTTCTACACTCCAATTGTTAGCGTGACATCAAGCCTTCCATCTCTTGGTCACAGTTTTGGTTTAAGGTGCGATTTGCAGCTGGACTAAAGCCCTTGATGCAACTCTTCTGTCAATTATTGCAGACAAGGTGTACGTGTGTGTGTGTATGTGTGTGTGTGTTTGGCTGGGAAATTAGACCTCTCAGTACACGATCTGAACCTGGGCAGTTCTCAGTTTAAAGATGCATTCAGGCCTGCCCATCTTGCGATTTGAATGTGATCTCCATAGCGTGGCTGGTATGAAGAGCTATCAGTCCACTTACTGAGCACAGCTTTATTAGTGTTTGATGTGTCTTTTCAGTGGAATGTTTGAGACTTTGAAGAGACTCCTGGTGTCTGTGATTTGTTTATTCGGATAAACAGCAGGGGGGCAGTTTAAGTAACTGCCTTAGCATGATGTGCTTGTTTATACTAGGACCTGCCGCAAAGCATTTGATATGAGCTTAAACCTCTAGTGCACTCAGTAAGCAGACAGTATCTTTCATGTTAATCCATATGGCCTGTTTTTCAAACTCAAATGCATTCTGAAAAATTAATTTGTGAATTTCCTGAAATAACAGAGTTCCTTTCACTCCCAATCCTTTTTTTAGGTCCTTATTGCAATTCATTACCTCCAGGGAACAGAGGAAGGGGTAGATTACCAGCTTACCAGAGGAAAGGTTTGAAATGAAATTGCTAAGAGCTTCAACAGTAGTTGAGTGAGTGAATGCTATTTAATGGCTTTCTGTTATTGATAAAGTTAATTGATTTCTTTTGGTGAAACCTTACGAATAGATGACTCAGTATTAAAGGCATTGCCCATTGCATTACTAATCCGCACAGAGCAGGGGATAAGCGACTGACTGGCTAGATTTACATGTGAAGGTTGCCTGTCCATTTGGATGAGGTGTGAGAAAGTTACTGCTGTTTACAGGGGTGGCACGGTGGCACTGTGACTAGCACTGCTGCCTCACAGCGCCATGGACCCGGGTTCAATTCCAGCCTCAGGTGACTGTGGAATTTGCACATCCTCTGTGTGGGTTTCCTCCGGGTGCCTCTGTTTCTTCCCACAGTTCAAAGATGTGCAGGTTAGGTTGACTGGCCAAGATAAATTGCCCCTTAGCATCAGGGGGATTAGAAGAGTAAATTTATGGGGACAGGAACTGGGTGAGATTGTTGTTGGTGCAGGCTCGATGGGCCAAATGACCTCCTTCTGCACTGTATATTCTACGAACCTAGAAGATTTCACACCTGTACTAAGTTAGTACTGGATCTGAGATTGAAAGTTGCAGATATTTGTAAACAGGTACAGGTAAGTCTGGTCTGGTTCGCTATTTAGGCTGACTAGAGAGCCAACATACACTTCAGAATAATACCAAAAGTGTGGGTTTCCATTTCCTCTTATGGGAGAGATAGACTTGTGCTCTGCCCCTTTGCTCTGTCCTGTAATAAAATCATCTTCATGAGCCTTGGTTTACTAACCTCAAAAAAAAAATTAAGGCCATTATCTGGAAAAAAGGAAGAAAATAGTACATCAGGCAGGGCACGACTGCTCTCAATACCTGCTGCGCTTGAGAGAGGGAAAGGAGCTGCTGCCTCTCATTCTAATTATTCAGAGTCCCCTGCTGGAAGTATTGGAGTAAGAAGAAGTGGGGCTAAGCTACCGACTGGCTAGGTTTACATGTGAAGTTTGTCCGTCCATTTGGGTGAGGCATTAAACTGTTTACAGAATCAAAACCCCAGGGCTAGTATATTTGGCAAAGCGGGAAAAAATCTTAAGAGAATGTAAAAAAAAGCCTTTTTTTTTAAAGTTTATTTATTAGTATCTCAAGTAGGCTTATATTAACACTGCAATGGGGTTACTCTGTAAATCGCCTAGTTGCCACACTTTGGTGCCTGTTTCGGGTACACTGAGAAAGAATTTAGCATGGCCAATGCACGAACCAGCCCATCTTTTGGACTGTGGGAGGAAACCAGAGCACCCGGAGGAAAACCAAGCAAACTTGGGGAGGCAGCACAATGACCCAAGCCGGGGATCGAACCTGGATCTCTGGCACTGTGAGGCAGCAGTGTTAACACTGTGCCACCAGGTCACCCTATTACTATTAATATTATTGTATTATTGTATCATTGTATTACTATTGCTATTGTATTATTGTTATTACTATTATTATTGTATTATTGTACTGTATTACAACTATTATTGTAATAAAGAACAGTTTTGTACAAATGTTTGTTGGGATTTGGCTTAATCTGATGATTTCTGTTGCCACCACATATACCTTGCCAAAAATGGACCTGCATCAGAACATCCTACGCATGTATAACATGGGAGGTCACCAATGTCATACAGAACCTCATTACCGGAGTTTCAGCAGAATTTCAGGTTCTGAAGTCAAAATTAACAAAATGTAGGGTTGAATGATAGGATTGGTTCAGTGACATTCCTGGCACAAATGCTATGCCCCAATCATTGATTCCAAGCCCTTCACCTGCAATAACTCTCTTAGGTTGAGCCAAACTGTATAGAATCATAAAAGAATAGTAGAATCCCTACAGCGCAGAAGGAGACCATTCAGCCCATTGAACCTGCAGTGACAACAATCCCACCAAGGCACTGTTCTCATAACCCCACACATTTATCCTGCTTGTTCCCCCTGACACTAAGGGGCAATTTAGCATGGCCAGTCCACCTAATCTGCACATCTTTGGACTGTGGGAGGAAACCAGGGCACCCAGAAGAAACCCACATAGACACAGGGAGAATGTACAATCTCCATACAAACAGACACTTGAGGCTGGAATTGAACCCGGGTCCCCGGGTGCTAACCACTGAGCCATTGTGTGTAAAAATAAATATCAAAGATTCCATCGCCTTACTTAAAATAAGGTGAGCTTACTCCTCAAGCATTATATAAGACCTGACCTTATCATTATACACGCTGGTTGGAATTCTCTGATTTTACCCACAGCTGGAATTATCCAGTCCCACTGCTGTGAACAAGGATTTGGCTGAGTGCTAAGTCCTCTGTTCTCACCGACAGTGGTAATGATACCAGAGAATTATGGCCATTGCCTAAACTTGTGCCTCTTTTGAAGATCTATCTGTGCCTTGTGGTGTTTTTACTTCCAATACCCTTATTGGGTCAAGTGATTATTCAGGCACTGAGTGGACAAAGTGTTGAAGAGAGAAGATTGGCCCTGTTCCTCTGTGAAACCTCCTGCATTGCAAGTCCCACAACACCAGGTTTTAACCTGGGACTTCTTGCTGTGTTTGCCCCAGTCCAACGGCGGCATCTCCACATCAAACCTCCTGCATTCCCAAAGGCTAAGCAAAGGTCACCATTTTGTTTTAAGTTTGACATGAAGCCAACAATGAGCACTCCTCCTCCTCCTCCTGGCAAACAAAATGGACTTAGCTTTTTTTCTGTTTGTGGTACTGCTCAGCCTCAGAGACTGCAGAAGATTCTTCAGCAAAGCTGATTAGCCCTCACCCTCACGTCCTCTTGACCCTCCCTGTGACTTACTGAAGAACTACCAGCTTACAGTGGCAAAGTACTATCCAATTGGGTTGTGCACGATGAAAAATGGAACGGCTGACAGACAGTATAGATGGAGTGTTAATTGAATTATTCAGAAATCTGTGGAGCGAATGACTAACACTCCTGCTATAAAGGGGGCTGGAGTTTAAAAAATATCAAAGATGTTTATAGAATATTATAGAAAGAATATTATTAAACTAGAAAGTGCGCAGAAAAGATTTACTAGGATGCTACCGAGATTTGATGGTTTGAATTATAGGGAGAGGCTGGATAGATTGGGACTTTTTTCTCTGGAGCGTAGGAAGCTGAGGGGTGATCTTATAGAGGTCTATAAAATAATGAGGGGCACAGATCAGCTAGATAGTCAATATCTTTTCCCAAAGGTAGGGGAGTCTAAAACTAGAGTGTATATGTTGAAGGTGAGAGGGGAGAAATACAAGAGTGTCCAGAGGGGCAATTTTTTCACACAGAGGGTAGTGAGTGTCTGGAACGAGCTGTCAGAGGTAGTAGTAGAGGTAGGTACAATTTTGTCTTTTAAAAAGCATTTAGACAGCTCCATGGGTAAGATGGGTATTGAGGGATATGGGTAAATGTGGGCAATTGGAACTAGCTTAGGGGATTAAAAAAATGGTGGCATGGATAAGTTGGGCTGAAGGGCCTATTTCCATGCTGTAAGCCTCTATGACTCTATCAGATTCTGAATAGCATTGACCAGATTTCTGCCTGCTTTCCTTCGATACCCCAACATCCTCTCCCCGCTGATAACTCTAGAAATTGCTTCACTGAAGCAAATGATGTGCTACAAATCGATCATCTTTCCTTATTGAAGAAATCAGAGCTGATCTTTGATATTTTTCAGCTCCAGCTTCCATTACAGCAGGGGTGCGATTATTTTTGCCCCTTAGATTTCTGAATATTTCAATTAGCACCCCATCTATACCATCCATCAACCGTCACAGTTCTCATAGAGCACAGTCTAACTGGACAGTATTTTGCTACTACTTTCTTAGACATGATTAAAAGGTCTTGAACCAAATGGGATTCGGGGGGGCACTGGGGGTAGCATCGTCATCAAGCTCATTTTTCTCTAACACTCCATGTTGACCTCTGACCCACTGTTGATGAATAGTTTCACCTCCCTCAATTTTAACTGTTCAGACTGACTAGAGTGGTGGTCTTGAGTCTGTCTTTGATTTACACTGGCGAACCAACTCTTGCCCTCTGCTGATTCTTGGTGCAGTTGAACTTTGATGTACAAAAGCTTTGGTTTTCTCTAGGTTGGCTGAAAGATTCTACTTTTGGCTGATGAGGATCTTAGATATACCTCTCATTACTTAGCCACTATCTCATTGTTCTTAGAATCATAGAATCCGCACAGTGAAGAAGGAGGCCATTCGGCCCACCGAGCCTGCACCAACCACAATCCTACCCAGGCCCTATCCCCTTAACCTCAAGTATTTGCCCTGTTAATCCACATGACACTAAGGGACAATTTAGCATGGCCATTCAACCTAACTGGCACATCTTTGGACTGTGGGAGGAAACCGGAGCACCCAGAGGAATGTCATGTTGACACGGGGAGAATGTGCAAACTCCACACTGTTACCTAAGGCTGGAATTGAACCCGGCTCCCTGACGCTGTGAGTTGTTGCGGGTGAAGGGGTTGGAATCAACAATTGGGATTTGGCATTTGTCATGATGTGGAGATGCCGGCATTGTACTGGGGTAAACACACCTTCTACTCACCTGACGAAGGAACAGCGTTCTGAAAGCTTGAGGGTTTACTATCAAATAAACTTGTTGGACTTTAACCTGGTGTTCTGAGACTTCTTACTGTATATAGCATTTATGCCAGGGATGTCACTAAACCAATTGTGTCCCTCAACTCTACATTTTGTTAATCTTGAATTCAGAGCCTGAAATTCTGCCACAACTCCAGTATTGAGGTTAGCAGTGCTAATCACTGTGCCAACATGCTGTCCATTGTTGGTGGGCACAAATTGGCTGCAGCATTTCCAACTTTACAGCTATTACTGCACTTTCAAAGTGCTTTACTGGATACAAAGCATTCTGGAATGTCTTGAGGTTATGAAAGATGCTATGAAAATGCAAGTCTCACCTTCATTCTCTCTCTTCAGCAGGCAATGTTCCCTGTTTCAGAGGAGGTGTGTGGCTTTGCGTCATGTCAGCTACACTGTCACAGGAAAGCTGAGTTAACCATTCCCTTCAGGAAATCATCTCTCTTCCACTTCAAATGGACCACCTCTGTTACCCTGCTGTGCAGATTATACTTTGTGCTAAGCCAGTCACCTTCCCATTTCGCCTTTGTGATAATATGATTATGAAACATTATCCATGCCACTGTTTAGCAGTTTATTATTTTTATTCGCTTATTAGTATCATAAGTAAGCTTACATTAACATTGCAATGAAGGTACTGTTTGGGGCAGGACGGTAGCACAGTGGTTAGCACTGCTGCTTCACAGCTCCAGGGACCTGGGTTCGATTCCTGGCTTGGGTTACTGTCTGTATGGAGTTTGCACATTCTCCTCATGTCTGTGTGGGTTTCCTTCGGATGGTCCGGTTTCCTCCCACAGTCCAAAGATGTGCCGGTTAGGTTGATTGGCCATGCTAAAATTGCCCCCTAGTGTCCTGGGATGCGTAATTAGAGGGATTAGTGGGTAAAATATGTAGGGATATGGGGGTAGGGCTTGGGTGGGATTGTGGTCGGTGCAGACTCGATAGGCCGAATGGCCTTGTTCTGTACTGTAGGGTTTCTATGATTTCTATGAAAATCTCCAAGTTGCCACACTCAGACGCCTGTCTGGGTACACTGAGAGAGAATTTAGCATGACCAATGCACCTAAACAGCATGTCTTTCGGACTGTGGGAGGAAACCAGAGCAACCGGAGAAAACCCACAGAGAGTCGTGCAGACTCTGCACAGTCGGGGACCCAAGCCAGGAATCGAACCCAGGTCCCTGGTGCTGTGAGGCAGCAGTGCTAACCACTGCGCCACCGTGCAGCTGAACATTGTTAATATTAATATCATTGCACTGTCTTTATACCTCTTTTAAATGAGTCCTCGATTCATTCATTCCATTGTAAAAACAGAGGCAGGATTTCAGTGATTGTGCCACAATAAACAACAAAGATCTGTAATTCTGGGGGGATGGGGTGGGGAGCTTGAACAAAAGGCCTGAATATTTTGACAGAAAAATGTTAACTTTTAATTTTAGGAATCACTTTACACAGTATTAATTCACTCGCGACGAGAGTATATTATTTTGCATTTATTTGAAGTATATTCTGATAGCATCTTAATGAGTAATAGTTATCAACATGAGCTCAGTAGATTTGTTTTACTGAGGAAAGCTACAACACTGGTGTTTACAATAAATCTATACAAAGTCATTCTGCACTTCCTCCACTATTAATAACATTGTTTCCCTGCTTACCGACCGGGATCATCTATAACTGGCAAATTCCTGTGCGTTTAGCCAGATATTTTTAGTGAGCGTTGTTTATTGTTAGTCGACATTTTTTCACAGGACCTGTGAAATTTAATTAATCTTTTCTTCTGTTCAAGCCCTGTAATTAATCATATCCTTTCTCACAAAAAAGCCATGTATGGCTTACTAGAATAGAATAGAATCCCTACAGTGCAGAAGCAGGCCACTTGGCCCATCGAGACTGCTTCTACTACAATCCAACCCTATCCCCGTAACCCTGCATATCCCCTGACACTAAGAGGCAATTTTAACATGGCCAATCAACCTAACCCACACGCCTTTGGACTGTGGGAGGAAACCAGAGCACAGGGAGGAAACCCACACTGACAAGGGGAGAACGTGCAAACTCCACATAGACAGTCACCTGATGCCGGAATTGAACCCAGGTCCCTGATGCTGTGAGGCAGCAGTGCTAACCACTGTGCCACCGTGTGCCTGTGTACAGTAACTCTGCCAAACTGCCTTGTTGTGAACCAGTTATCCTAAGTGATCATTCTAAGTTCTGACCAGACTTCTGTTTTAATCAGTGGTCCTGCTAAAAGCTCGACAATTAATTAATAGATTATCGCCTCCTGTTGACTTTGAATGGATGAGATATAAATGTTAAATATTTTGTGTTAATGCTTCAGTGAGTACTTGGCAGTGAAATGCAATGTGCCATTTCATACTGATTATTCTCCAGAAATGCTTTTACTGAAGTCACTTCCTTCACTAAGGTCACGAGTATTAGGACAGAGGAGGCAAGTTCTTCACTCCTTCTGGCTTATCTGTCTGTAGAAAGCTCTAGCTGCCTCCTGAATGATTGCAGAATGGTTACGTCCGCTCCCCCACTCAGGAGATTATTTCAGATATTGAGGACTCTGCGGGGAGAATTCCAACTTGACGTGAATTCAAATGATTTGTTATTTGGGTGACAAAGTTTGGAGTATGTGGGAAAAAAGGCAAAAGTCTGCTTCAAGTAAGAACGTGTTGATTAGTTTGTCAATGCCGCTTTTGAAGAAAAGATGCTCAAAATGATGAGCATACCAGTACGTAAATAAGCTGTTGATGATTTGTAGTTCATTAGCAACGTTCATACATTGTCATAGCTGCACATATAAATGAGAATTCCGGTCCTGAAATTCTTCTTGAACTTTGTTAGCATTTTTAAAACTGTTTATCTGAAGTAGCACTATCAATTTCAGAGTTGAGACATGTTACAGCAGCACACTTGAGTGATTTCCAATGGTGTAATTAGCAGTGCAATTACCTTGCGGCAGTCCACAACAACACAATACTAGAAAGTGACTGTACTACAACCATCATCAGTTGTGAGTTCATTGCGATGGTGTTGTGTGGCCTGTAACGATCAAAATAGAAGATGATCATTTTAAATGCAGCAAGGAATGTAAGTGTGGAGTAAGCTACAGGCAAAAGGAGGGTCTGGACAGATTTGAAGGTGGGAGCTAAGATTTTCAATTAAATAGGGAGATTGCTCCCTTCACCCACCTCCCCCCCCATGTTTCGTGGGACTGAGAACCCAGTTTCAGTCAATCAAGATGAGGTTGATGGGTGAATGGCAATTTAGTAGGTGACAGGTTAAGAGCAGCTTATTTTTAAACTCATTCACTCTGATGGAGAGTAATATAGGAGTCCTACCAGGAAGATATTGAAGAAATTAAAACAAAGGGGGGGGAATTTTCTGTCCTGTTTTTGTTAGGTGAGAATGGTGACAAAAAACAAAGCACAAAAAAGATTACAGGACAGGAACAGGCCATTTGGCCCTCCAAACCTACACCGACCATGTTGTCCAACTGAACTAAAACAAAGAAAATTACACGAGATAGGAAAATCTTGCAAGATGTCCAAATCAACTTTCACACTGATGTAAATGCGGGATGTGATTGTTCTTCAGGCATCCCACCTCCACACCTTCTGTGGGGAACATCAGGAACATTATTTCCACGTATTTAGGCCTCTATGCCGAAAACATCCGCTCCTTAAGAAAGCTCATAAGGGCCAACCCAGTGTGAATTACAACTGGCCTCCCCATTTGGGCACCTGGTAGGCAGGCCTCCCAGAGGAACACAGATTAGTGCATCACTCAGGGAGGAGAAGGTCATGCCTGGGTGCCACCTGGGTTACTGTCCCCTGCCAATATCCTGGCATTGCCCAGATAATCAGAGAATCATAGAATCCTACAGTGCAGAAGGAGGCCATTTGGCCAGTCAAGTCTGCACCGACCACAATCCCACCCAGGCCCTATCCCCATAGCCCCATGCATTTACCCTAGCTGGTCCCCCTGACACTAAGGGGCAATTTAGCATGGCCAATCCACCTAACTCGCACATCTTTAGGCTCTGGGAGGAAACCCATGCAAACATGGGGAGAATGTGCAAACTCCATACAGACTGTGACCCAAGCTGGGTCCCTGACCCTGTGAGGCAGCAGTACTAACCACTGTGCCACCATGTCGCCCCAATGTTAGGAATGGGGGGTATGAGGGGGGGACAGATGGGTGTGTGGTGAGCAGGACTCCATATGAAACTTGTGCACTCTGGCGCTCTTTAAAAATTGCACCCTGATTTCAGAAAACAAATTGCTGGAGGGGACAGGCTCAGTTCGAACTCGCCCGTCAACATAACACCGTGGGCCCCCAACCTTTTACATTTTTTGTACTATGTCCCCAACAATACAGCGGACAAAGCCGTCTTTGGTGCCAGCAGCTTTAATACTGCTTTTGCCACCTACAATCAGCTTCTGCTGATATTCAGGAAAATTGCGCCCAAAGTTTCAGTGGCAGCATCGATGCATCATGGAAGTGGCAAGAAAGTGAAGTTCACAGCAGGGACTGAAAATGTTTACCTCAGTGGACATTTTA
The DNA here is from genome assembly GCF_965287045.1 of Carcharhinus amblyrhynchos. Classification (NCBI taxonomy): domain Eukaryota; kingdom Metazoa; phylum Chordata; class Chondrichthyes; order Carcharhiniformes; family Carcharhinidae; genus Carcharhinus; species Carcharhinus amblyrhynchos. Next base: position 15,343,404 of record NC_137339.1, read on the forward strand.
ACTTATAGAAATGGTTTTACTTACACAGCTGATTGAGGTTGATAATTGCACTGTCAAAATTGGTGACTTAAGCGGAAACAATGTTTAAGAATAGGCTGGAGAGTTATTTGAATGAATTGGAGTGAAGGGAAATGTGGAAGATGTGCTGGGTGCTTGGGTGTGGTGACTAACTACTGACACAGACTAATTGGAGTGAACATCCAGTGTTGCGCATATATTGTTATTTCTATGCAGTTCTGTGCTATTCTAAACAGTGACTCCTTTTCAAAGTTATGAATATAGCTGAGCAAGGAGTGGCATGTTGGCACAGTGGATAGCACTGCTGCCTCACAGTGCCAGGGTCCTGGGTTCAATTCTGGCCTTAGGTCACAGTCTGTGTGGAGTTTGCATATTCTCCCTGTTTCTGCATGGGTTTTCCCCAGATACCCCCGTTTCCCCCCACAATCCAAAGATGTGCAGGTTAGGTGGATTGGCCGTGCTAAATTGCTCTTTAGTGTCCCAAGATGTATAGGTTAGATAAATTAGCCATGGCAAATTGCCCCTTAGTGTCCCAAGGTATACAGGTGAGGTGGATTTACCATGCTAAATTGCCCCTTAGTGCCTCAAAGTGTGTAGGTCAGATGGATCAGCCATGGTAAATGTGTGGAGTTACGGGAATAGGGTAGGCAGAAAGGGCCGGAGTAAGATACTCTGTCAGAGAGTCAGTGCAGACTTGATGGGCTGAATGGCCTCCTTCTACATTTGGGATTCTCTAAAAGGTTATCTGAAAGTGGCTAAAATGTGAATGTTCATAGAAAAATAAGATATAAGCACCTCCAAAGTCTTAGTTTTTCTCAGATCTTCATAAAACAATTAATGAACACAAAAGAAGATTTTTCCTGTGATTCTTATATAGAAACACATTGGTTGATATAATATTTTGAGTGTAAGCCTAATGCGCATTGATGAGTCAATCTCCCATTTATTGAGATCAAACTATTTTCCATATAAATGAAAAACAGGCAGTGCGTTGTTGGTGATTTTCAACCTCTTTGTGTCAGAACAGCTGAAAACATCCATCAACGCAATAAACCAAAGCAGCCATGGACAGCTAGGGGCTACAGCGCTGGAACTTGTATTGCCTAATAGCAACTCTTAGTGACATGCTATACAAAGAAAGCTTGTTCCGCGGATTAAAATGAAATTATTTCATACTGCATGAGTATTAGCGTTTCAATTTAAATTTAGTGCTGGCACAAACTTAATGGAATTGATGCAGTAATGTTGGAGAATTGGAGTGTGGTCATGTCACAGCTAAAGTCAAAGGTGCCAGTGCCCTCCACTAAAGTAGAATTAATAATATGTCCAAAGAAAATTGAATTACCAGTTGGAGTCCATACCTTGAACGTGTGATGGAGCGTGAAGGGAAAGGATCAGTTTAGGCAGAAAATGAGAAGTTGCTGTGTCATCTCTAAGGTGATATACACGATTAATGTTTGTTGAGGAGGACAGATTATTATCAAAACATATTGTGCCATGAGTAAATGAGTGCAATCAGCACTTAACAATGATCACACCGTGCTGGGATTAAAAATGAAAACTGCTGCAAATACTCAGCAGGTCAGGCAGCATCGGTGAAGGGAGAAACATGAGTTTATGGTTCAGGTCAATCAGCATTTTTCAGGTCTCAGTTACCCTTGTACAGAACCTATAAAGAAAATATTGACACTGTTACAACACAGAGGTTAATCCCTTTTACCTTGTGTTGTAATCTGCCACAATTTTGGGAAGTGTTAACTGTCCTTAACGCTTAGAAATTCATCAGTATAAAGGCCTGATACTCGCTTTAAGTGAATACTTAACGAGGTGTTTTATTTAAATAACCACAAACTTTAACTAAACAAGTAAAATATTCACTAAGGTACATTTCAAATGCAATGCTGTTCGAATAAGACAAGGAACATTCATTGCTAAAATAGTGATAATGGTATTTTAGTCACTCTCAAAAAATAATATACAACCAAGTCTGATAGCGTTTGGAAGTTTGGAGGTCTTTGGTGGTTGTCCATTGTCTGTAAAGTCTTTTTGACTCAGTATCCTTCGGTTAGATAGCTAGATAATTCTCTTAAGAGATATTTAAATTGGCAGGGGCCGAGAGCTGCTCTGGAGATGAATCATAGAATCATAGAATCCTACACTGCAGAAAGAGACCATTCGGCCCATCTATTCTGCACCAACCACAATCCCACCCAGGCTCTATTCCTACATCCCTACATATTTACTCACTAATCCCTCTTACCTATGCATCCTGGGACACGAGTGGCCAATTTAGAATGGCCAATCAACCTACCCCACGCATCTTTGGACTGTAGGAGGAAACCAGAGCACCCAGAGGGAACCCACTGAAGGCTGGCTTCTTTGAATGGCTGCCCTGGCCTCCCTTGTAATGGCTGTTGATTGGCCCTTCATACCTGCTACGACCTCACAATTATCTTACACCACGATTGGTTTGATGCTGTCAACACTATCAAATTCAAATCTGATAGGCTGTTAAAATTTGAGTGTCTTCTTCAAACTCATAGGCTAAAAGGACGCAAAAACCTACAGAGCCAGCTATCAAAGCAACCCTAATGCTTGGTCTTTTGAAGCAAATGTTGCAACCTGGAGTCTGTGTGTACTCTGCATTTTAGCACAGAACTCAAAAACAGCTTTTAAAGAGACCATGCACTGTTTCCTTTCCCTGTAGCATTTTTTTTTACAATTTTTTAATATCTTTATAAACATTTGTTATATCTTTACAAACTCAACTTCACAACAATACCAATGTATCAACTAATGGGATGCAGGTAGACCTAACTTGTATTTTAATTTACAGAGCCTCAGAAGTTATGGTGGAAACTCTATTATAATAGACCCTTCTGAGTACAGCAAGATCTTTTCACCCAGCAAAATGCAATTATGGAATAATAGTAAATGTTTTAAAGTTTATTTATCACTGTCACAAGTAGGCTTACATCAACACTGTAATGGAGTTACAGTGAAAATGATGAAAAGGTTGTATGTTAAAGACTCAAGGTATGATTGACAGAGAAATCATCCAATCATCTCCATTTTCATGTCAGGCTTTAGTATTACAATTGCCATCTAATGAACTGTAATCACCATCTTTCCTGCCCATTTCCTAAGTTGAACTAAGCCTTCAAAGTATTCCTGAAGAGGTCAAACATCTTGCAGACTTGTGGGAGTCACTGGCTTCTAACTGACCCAAAAGGAGCAGGTCAGTTCAGGAATGAAGCAGACATATCGAGAGACATCATTGGGAACATGCAGAGGTGAAGTCAAGATACAGAAGAGAGCGCACAAATCTCCAAACAGCCCATCTTACACAGTCCTCTGCCCTGCATGTGGTAGAGCCTGCAGACCGCACAGTGAGCTTACTGACCAGCTCAGAATCCATCAAACTGGTGGAAGTTAATCATCCATGAGGACCTGCCTAAGAAGAACGATGCTGCCATCCCACATGTGTACTCATTTGCTTTCCCAATTCAGATACATGGGAATAGGCCAGAGATCAATGTAGAATGAGTTATGTGGATTCAGGTCAGATTGCACTCTGTTTCCAAGGAGTATCAGTGGGTGAAAAAAATTCAGAATTCATTGACAGCAGAAGCTTTTAATCTGAAATCAATAAGTTTGACCAACTGTTTATGAGCATGCGACAACAATAAGGATAGTTTTCCACTGTCAACTGCTGTAATGACAAGGGCAGCACTGACCTAGGAAGGCAGGTCCATTTGAATAACCCAACTTCAGGAAATGTTTAAACTTGCCAATTCAGTCACAAGCATTACAACTTTCCCGTTGAAATGAACTAAACAGCCAGCAGCAAATCCTGCAGGAAACAGCAAGGTTTAAAGAATGGACACAAGTTTAGGTAAGTTGGAAAGACTCCCATAAACTCAAAGGAAGGAGGCAATTAATCATTTCAGACAAGTGCAATCTAACAAAAGCTTTTGGATATGATTCTAGTCCAGGGTCTTTCATCTATTTGTCAGATCGAGTTGAAAGTGCAAAATAATATTGAACGGTAGCAGCCTAATATTTCATGGGACTGAAATTAACTTCAGAGATTAAATGTTTTAGATATCTCTGCCCAGCTTACTGTAAGAAGTCCATATATCATCAAATTATCCAATTGTTAATTTTTCAAAGTTATACTGATTCTGAAATTGTATTGATAACTTGTTAATCTGACTGCTGCGGCTACATTTAGCAATCATTGTGCTTTAAACTAATTCATTATATGTATCTTTTAAATTTTATTTTATTAGTCACAAGCATACTTACATTCACACTGCAATGAAGTTATGGTGAAAATCCCCTAGTCGCCACATTTCAGCACCTTTTCAGGTATACTGAGAGAGAATTAAGCATGGCCAATTCACCTAACCTGCACATCTTTGGACTGTGGGAAGAAACCGGAGCACCTGGAGGAAACCCGTGGAGACACAAGGAGAATGTGCAGACTTCACACAGACAGTGACCCAAGCCCAGAATTGAACTCAGGTCCCTGGTGCTGTGAAGCAGCAGTGCTAACTATTGTGCCACTGTACTGCCCCCAATCTATTTGTGATTTGATAAGGTCCCACTTCCACTGAAGTATTAATAGATTAGTTTCTGCTGTTAGGAATAGCATAATCTAATTGATGCAAGCATGGCTGTATTCAGGATTTATGCACAGCTGATCAGTCAAGATGCTGCTACTCTGGTACAGAGTCTGTTGTGAAATTGTGGAATAATGAGGAAGAAGCCAGTGATGAGGATGGAGGCAAGACAACCAATCTCCAAAAGGAGGCAACATATCTTTGTAAGCAACGCAATGAAGCTGCAGATTGCTTTGAAGGGTTACGTGCAAAATAACATCATAACTTCTCAGGCAAGAACTGATCTGATTCCAACTGGACTCACTCTGGTGTGGAGTTAAACAAGTGGGGTGTGAAGCCACGCTTCTAAAATTTAGATGCAATTTTAGACTATAATTGTGCCCTCAGCAACTGTTAGTTTTTTTTCCTTAAATTTACTTTTTAAACGTTTTGAGAAAACATCCCTGAATGGGAGATTGGTACTCTACAGGTATACAAAATGCTGGTTAGGCCACAGCTGGAATTTCAAGCACAGTTCTGGTCACTCTATTACAAGAAGGACATAATTGTTCTGGAGAGAATGCAGAGGAGATTTACAAGAACATTGCCAGAGCTAGAAAATTTCAGCCACAAGGATAGATTCAATAGGTTGGGGTTGTTTTCTTTCGAACAGAGAAGGCTAAGGGGTGACCTAATTGAAGTGGACAACATTATGAGGGGCCTAAATAGGGATGGTGCATAGCTGAGGGATAAATTACCAGAGAGCATGGAATTAAGGTGATTGGTAGAAGGACTAGAGGGGACACGAGAAAAAACCCTCTTACCCAGAGGGTGATGGACTTCTGGAATTCACTGCCTAAGTTGGTGACTGAGGCTGAACCACTCAACTTATTCAAAAGGTAACTGGATCTGCACCTGAAGGTCAAGGTACAGACCAAGTGCTGAATGTGGATGACTGTGTGGGTTTCCTCGAGATGCTCCGGTTTCCTCCCACAATCCACAGTTGGGTGGCACAGTGGACAGTAGTTAGCACTGATGCCTCACATTACAAGAAACCCGGGTTCGCTTCCCTGAGTAGGTCACTGTCTATGCAGAGTCTGCACATTGTCCCTGTGTCTGCATGGGTTTCCTCCAGGTGCTCCAGTTTCCTCCCACAGTCTGAAAGAGATGCTGTTTAGGTGCATTGGCCGTGCTAAATTCTCCCTCAGTGTACTTGCTGGAGTGTGGCGACTAGGAGATTTTCACAGTAACTTCATTGCATTGTTCATTTGCCTATCTGAGACACTAATAAATAAACTTTAAACGTATCCAAAGATGTGCAGGTTAGGTGGATTGGCCATGGTAAAATTGCCCCTCAGTATCAGGGATACTCATTAGCTAGGGTAAATGCATGGGGTTATGGGAATAGGGCCTGAGTGGGTTTGTGGTCTATGCAGACTCGATTGGCCAAATGGCCTCTTTCTGCACTGTAGGGATTCTATGAAAATGAGCAGCTGGTTTCTTATTTCTGTTTTGCAGCCAGTGCGGACATGTTGGGCTGAACGGCCTTTTTCTGCACTGTAATGTTTCTATGGAAACAGCAGGAAGTAATTAACCTAACTTGCCCTGAATGCTTTAACCATGTGGAATTGCAGAGACAAACAACAACTTGCATTTGTATAGCCTTTATTAGAGAGCAAAATGTCAGACAGGGCCTCACAAAAGCAGCATCAATAAAATTTGACACCAGGCCACATGATGGAATATCAGGACAGATGCTTGAAAACTTAGTGAAAGAGGTGGATTTTAAAGAATGACTTAAGAGAGGAGAGAGAGGCAAAGAGGTGAGGTGGAGAAAGATTTAAGGAAGAAAAACATTGAGTTTAGGGCCTCAACAGCTGATGGCACAGCTGAGAATGATACCTATTAAACTTGTGGGTGAGTAAGAGAATTGGAGGAGTGCACAGGTACTCATAACAATCAAAGGCACTTAAATGATAGTGTGCAGTATCATTTTATGCATGATTGACACATTAATATATAAGTTCTTCCATTACTTTGGCAAAGGCAATAATCTATTTTTAATGAACAATTTAAAACAGGTAGGTCAGAATTTTATGCTCCATCCCCACTCCTGCCGACAGATTCTAAGATGGTTGGGGAGCATGAAATTGCATGGACGGGATTCCATCTGGGTCCCTGCCCGCCCCAGCCTCGCAGCAATTTTACACTGGGGCAGGCAGGACGCTTGCCCCAATTAAAGCCCTTTATAGTGGCCACTTTAGGCCAGTTCCAGCTGAGGCTCCATTGTTAGGCTGGCTGGAAGATGACATCTTAGGACAACAGGGGGAAGGAGTAACCCAGAGGCATGGTGGCACAATGGTTAGCACTGCTGCCTTGCAGCGCCAGGGACCCAGGTTCAATTCCTGGCTTGGGTCACTGTCTGTGTGGAGCTTGCACATTCACCTCTGTGTCCGCATGGGTTTACTCTGGGTGTTCTGGTTTCCTCCCTCATTCCAAAGATGTGCGGGCTAAGTTGATTGGGCACCCTAAACTGCCCGTTTATGTGAGGGGGACCATCAGGGTAAATATGTGGGGTGACAGGGAAAGGGCCTGGATGGGATTGTTGGCAATACAGGCTCGATGGGCCAAATGGCTTCTTTCCGCACTGTAGCAATTCTATGAACCCATTGTGGAGTACTGAGCTGTATATATTTCTGCTAATAAACAAGAATGTTTTCTTTTATAAACATTCTTGTTTATTTGCAGAATTATATAGGACAAATAATAGTCTATGGTAGCAATCTTAGGGTAACAGATGAACTCGAAAGACACAAAGAGTTGTGAACGGAGCCCAGTCCATCCTGCAAACCAACCTTCCATCCATTGACTCTGTCTACATTTCTTGCTGCTTTGGAAAAGCAGCCAGCATAATTAAGGACCTCATGCATCCTGGACATACCCTCTTCCACCTTCTTCCATCAGGAAAAAGATACAAAAGTCTGAGGCCATGTACTAACCGACTCAAGAACAGCTCCTTCCCTGCGCGTCAGACTTTTGAATGGACCTATCTCATTTTAAGTTGATCTTTCTCCCTATCTATGACTGTAGCACTACAATCTGCACTGTCTTCTTTCCTTTTCCCCTAGGTATTCTATGAAGGATATGTTTTGTCTGCGTAGCAATACTGTTCACTGTGTCCCAGTACATGTGACATTAATAAATCAAATCAAACCAAATCAAAAAACCTCATCTGGACCCTAAATCCAAGACAAAACAAGCAGGTACAGACTGGCTCCCTCAAAATAGGGTATAAATCCTTGCAATTCTAACAAAACTAGTGTATAGACACTGATAATTCAGTTGTATGGAGTCATTCCCAGAAATCTCTCAATCCTCTGTATGGTTCATCTGTCTTGCTCCAGAAAACATACGAAAAGTCCTTATGCAATTATATAATCACATTGATGTAATTTCTGTCAGAGAGGAATGAATGCTTTTGAAATAAAGCACTAAAAATATACAATAGAAAAGGAACTGTCTTGGTTTTCTGAATGTATTGTTAGTTTTCAATGAATGCGATATAAATAATTCTGAATAAATATATACAGGCACAGATTTTATTCAAAGGTTACATAAATAGTGAAAATACAAAAGTGATTGAGAAGTAATATTCTATCATGGTCTGGCAAACAAGCCCTTGTTGGGTTCACAATAGCAGCTGAGGGAGAGGTACCACAGCTCCACCTTTGCAGAATCTCTCCCACTCAGTGACTTTCCATTCCCACTCCCTCGTATCCCGTCCAAGAAAACCGCTCGTAGACGTTTTGTCAGCAATAAAAGCCTTGTACTTAAATTTTCCCAATTAGCAGCCCCGCCTGGCAGCGATGCCCATGGGGATTGGTTTGTACAATGACTCGTAAAGAACAGCCGTAGAGATGCCAGGGCTGCCCAATGAAAAACAGGCTGATTTATCGCCAACCGTCCACTGCCCTGCTCGAGCGGGCATGCAATAAAAATAACGTGCGATGGAAAACCTGAACACTTTGCCACGCTAATACTCAAACGGGGGGCTTGAGAAGGGCAGATTAAAACAACTATATAATAGATGTTTCCAAAGAGAGATTGTTTGTCGGTGTTTAAATGATAACTGCGATAAACAGCTGTCCTGCTACATTTTCAGCTTAATACGACATTCTGTTTTCTTTAATGCAGTGACTGCAGTTTAGACTCATGTTAGCATTGTTTCGCCTTGATTGTTTTGATTATTACTGCTTGGCTCTGAGAGAATGTTCAAAGTAGCTCAATAACAAAACAAACAAAGATGTAGACAGGCACGTAAAAAGGTCATAAATGCAGTCATATTTTGTTCTCCGAAATTCACAGTGATCAGCAATGTCATCGTCTGACCAAGATTTAGACTTATCAAAGGTTTCAAGGCCTTTGCTGAATTTAATTACTTTTTTTTTGCTGGAGCCATGAATAAAATTGGTTATGTTGAGCACTTTTCTAATAAAAAGTTCTGTAGTTGGGTTCCACTGTATATCCATGTTTTAAACAAGTTTATTTGGAAGCTTTCGGGGCGCTGCTCTTTTATCAGCTGAGTGGAGAGTAGGTTTCACAAACAGGGCATATACAGACAAAGACTCAATGGCAAGGTAATGGTTGGAATTCGAGTCTTTTCAGGTAATCAATTCTTCACAAATACAGACTGTGCAAGTGGAGAGAAGGCCCACAGGTTATTATTCCAGACATTGTCTTGCAATTGTCCATATATGTCGTGTTTGTGTAACCTACCTCTCTACTCACCTGATGACGAAGCAGCACTCTGAAAGCTCGTGATTCCAAATAAACCTGTAGGACTTTAATCTGGTGTTGTGAGACTTCTTACTGTGCTCACCCCATCTCCACATCATGTTTTAAATGTAATGCGTAACTCTATAATAAAGGAGAAGGTAGCTGATGGGTAAAAGCAAAATACAGCGGATAGAAAATGCTGGAAAATCTCAACAGGTCTGACATCTTTGAGAGAGAATAGAGCCAACATTTTGAGTCTATATACTCTGTTAAAGTTGAAAGTTTAAAGTAAAGTTTGAAGTTTAAAAGTTTATTTATTAGTGTCACAAGTAAGGCTTACATTAACACTGCAATGAAGTTACTGTGAAATTCCCCTAGTTGCCACAATCCAGTGCCTGTTTGGGTCAATGCACCTAACCAGCACATCTTTAGGACTGTGGGAGGAAACTAGAGCACTGGAGGAAACCCACGCAGACTCAGGGAGATCATGCAATCTTTACACAGACAGTGACCCAAGCCGGGAATCAAACCCAGGTCACTGGCACTGTGAAACAGCAGTGCGAACCACTGTGGCACCGTGCTCTGACGAAAGGTTGTAATGAGTGTCCACTGGTGTTTGTGGCCTCCACACTGGTGCCATCAGCCACCTCTTGAATGAATCCCCGAGGAGCCATCCCTCTAGCTGCTGCTGTCCCTCAAAGATGTCCGGGATCTGAGAGTGCTCCAATATGTAGCTGTCATGAACAGTCCCTGGAAAATGGGCATTCACTTAAATGAAGCTCATTGTGTGGTCACCATCAAGCTGCACATTGAGGGATGAATATTCTTTGAAGTTCAATGGCGCCGTGTGATGCCATGGAGCACACAGGATCATGTGGTGCAATCAAACAGAATTTGCTTCTGGGGAAAGTCTGTTGTGGTGGCAAAGCCCATGACCTGGTATCATGCCTCACCTGGTCCCAGTCCAGGTTGATATACATATGGACCTTGAATAAAGAGCACCTATAACCTCCTGGATGTGTGTGACCGACTGGGAGATGCCACACAGCTCGGCTGTTGCCCTGGAATGAGCCACACGCTTAGAAATTCAGAGTAGTTGTGAGTTTAAGATCCAAAGGCAGTGGGTATCTCCCCATTCCATGGGGTGCCAGCTCTTTCATGGTCTGGCAGAGAAGGTCCACCGCACCCAGGGACAGATGCAGCCTCTTGTTTTCAAGCATTCCCACCTCTGACCAGACCCACTGAGGAGGGCCACTCCCTCAGCTGAGATATGGGCAGGAAGCCAGGAAGGAGGACACAAGAAACGCTGCCTGCATAGCAACCCTTCACAACACTTGAAAGCTAGGAACACCCTGAAATGAAGCGATCTTGAGCCCGCAAGTAATCCCTGTGGGCTCCCTACCCCCAATATTGTGATTGAAGGACTCCTACCCCAGCCTCAAGTTGCACTTATTTGCCCCCCTCGTATCCTCTCCGGTGCCCCCTGATCAGTGCACACTGCAAAGGGTGCTGGCTGCCTGAGTGCCCACCTCCAAAATCCCCTCAAAGGTGAAGGCGCCGGGTTCATGCTTATGTGGAACTGTTGTAAATGATGCCGACTTGACATCGTGCCAGCACCCACTGGGTGGTGGATGGGGGGAGGGGGTGGGGGGGAAGAGTGTGCTCAATAATGACAAGCTAACATATTAAAATGAGCTTCCTGGGATCCCACAGTTTCATGCCACGCTGCCTGTGAGAGGCCAGGAAGATCAAAACTTGGAAACTTGCTGGCGCAAATTGTGCTTTCTGGATTCTGAACTCGCACCGCCAACCCCGCAGGCGGAAAGTGCGAGCCCAAAATCGCCCCCGCCGGCCTTAAAAGTACAACTGGTGTAGGTTTTCAGTCCTTTACGTGTGTTGTTTATGAAATGTATTTTGACTGTTGTCCTGAATGTGTGTCAGCCCGCCGGCTGTGTGAGCCATTAAATGCTGATCACAGATGAAGAACATCATGCAAAGCAATCCCAAACCCTGCACATCTTTACAATAAATTGAGTTAACTTCAGCAAGAGGCAACTTTTGCTAAACAGAAGTGCTAGAAAATGACGCAGCTTTATGGCGAAAACAAAATGCGAATTCCCTGTGCGGAGCTGCAATTTTTGAACCATCAACAATGGCTTCATTGATTATTTACAGATATTCAATGACTTTAAGATCAATGAGATAGCTGTATATTTTCTGTGCTCGCATTGAATCTAGCTTCACTGCCTTTTACAATTCAATGGAAATCCTACTGCAAATAGAAGACTGCAAAGCAGTCTTTTAAAAACAAATTCAGTGTTTGGACTGAAGTCATTGTTATGATACCTCATGTGAACAATACTGATTAACCACTTCAGAAGGCTCCAATTTCCATACAATGTAAGGTTTAAATATTTAGCCATCAATGGCAGGCTTCAGTTGATTGTAAACTCTTCAGCTTCAGAATAGCATGTGATGCAATTTTTGACAACATTGAGTGATTGGTAACTATGTGAAACCCCTCAAACTTCCCTGCTGCCATCAGATGCTTGAATGGCCCTACCATATATTTGACAGTAGCACAGTGGTTAGCACTGCTGCTTCACAGCTCTAGGGTCCTGGGTTCAATTCCTGGCTCGGGTCACTGTCTGTGTGGAGTTTGCATGTTCTCCTTGTGTCTGTGTGGGTTAGGTTGATTGGAGTAAAAAGTCTGACAACACCAGGTTTTAGTCCAACCTATTTATTTGATAATATACTCACTAGCTTTCGGGGTTACCCCCTTCGTCAGGTGAATGGAGAGTTCTGGCCTCAGACAGAGCATATAAAGCACAGACAGTTTAGAGATTACTGATTAAAATGCGAATCCTTACACCTAACCTGCTGTTCAAGACCTGAAGTGGCTGATAATGTGAGTGGAAGGAGCACTGATCACAGTTTAAAGAGATGTGTATTGTCTCCAGACAGTACAGTAAGTGAGGTTTTGCAAACCCAGGCAAGTCACGGGGGTTACAGATAGTGCGACATGAACCCAAGATCCCTGTTGAGACCGTCCTCATGTGTGCGGAACTTGGCTATCAGTCTCTGCTCAGCGACTCTGCGCTGTCGTGTGTCGTGAAGGCCGCCTTGGAGAATGCTTACCCGAAGGTCAGAGGCTGAATGCCCGTGACCACTGAAGTGTTCGCCAACAGGAAGGGAACAGTCTTGCCTGGTGACTGTCGAGCGATGTTCATTCATCCGTTGTCGTAGCGTCTGCATGGTCTCCCCAATGTACCATGCTTCGGGACATCCTTTCTTGCAACGTATCAGGTAGACAATGTTGGCCGAGTTGCAAGAGTATTTACCATGTACCTGGTGGATGGTATTCTCACGTGTGATGATGGTATCCATGTCGATGATCTGGCATGTCTTGCAGAGGTTGCTGTGACAGGGTTGTGTGGTATTGTGGTCACTGTTCTCCTGAAGGCTGGGTAGTTTGCTGCGAACAATGGTCTGTTTGAGGTTGTGTGGTTGTCTGAAAGCAAGAAGTGGGGGTGTGGGGATAGCCCTGGCGAGATGTTCGTCTTCATCAATGATATGTTGAAGACTCCGGAGAAGATGTCGTAGCTTCTCCGCTCCGGGGAAGTACTGGACGACGAAGGGTACTCTGTCCACTGTGTCCTGTGTTTGCCTTCTGAGGAGATCGGTGCGGTTTTTCGCTGTGGCGCATCGGAACTGCCGATCTATGAGTCGAGCACCATATCCTGTTCTTATGAGGGCATCTTTCAGGGTCTGGAGGTGTCTGTCACGATCCTCCTCATCTGAGCAAATCCTGTGTATACGGAGGGCTTGTCCATAGGGAATGGCTTCTTTAACATGTTTAGGGTGGAAACTGGAGAAGTGGAGCATTGTGAGATTGTCTGTGGGCTTGCGGTACAGTGAGGTGCTGAGGTGACCGTCCTTAATGGAGATGCGTGTGTCCAAGAATGCAACTGATTCTGGGGAATAGTCCATGGTGAGTCTGATGGTGGGGTGGAATTTGTTGATATCATCATATAGTTGTTTCAGTGATTGTTCACCATGAGGCCAAAGGAAGAAAATGTCATCGATGTATCTAGTGTATAGCATCGGTTGATTGACCATGCTAAGAAATTGCCCCTTAGTGTCCAGGGATACATAGGTTAGAGGGATTATAATATGTTGGGATATCGGGGTAGGGTCTGGGTGAGATTGTGCTTGGTGCAGAATTGAAGGGCCTCTCCCTGCACTGTAGGGTTCTATGATTCTAAGCTGATCTTTCTCTATGACTGCAACACTACGTTCTGCTCTCTCTCCTTTCCTTCTCCCCTTTGTACTCTATGAATGGTGTGTTTTGTCTGTCTAGTGCACAAGAAACAATACTTTTCACTGTATTACGATGCATGCGACAATAATAAATCAAATTAATTCAAATGAAATCCGGTAATGTGCTGAATCCTAACCATATGCGACTGTATGGAAGCATCTCAGAGTGCAGCTTGACCGATGTATATAACTTGTAAAGAATTGTACTCTCTGTAATGGAAATATTGAAATGTTTGTAATTCAGTAATTACTGAATTGAAGCACCTCAGAGTGCATCTTGACCTTTGGAGAAAATGTGAATATTGAATCCCTACTGTGCAGAAGAGGCCATTTGGCCCATCAATATTGCATTGCCGCCCTCACAGAGTATCCTACTCAGGCCCCCTACCCTGTTCTATCACTGTAATACTAAGCATCTAATGTGGCTAATCCCATCTAACCTACGTATTGTGGGACACTAAGGTGCAATTTAGCATATTCAGTCTATCTAACCTGTACATCTTTGGACTGTGGGAAGAAGCCGGACCACGTGGAGAAAATATATGGGGTATAGTACAGTGATAGAGCATTTAACTGAAGATCACGTGATCCCCAGGTTCAAATTTGGCTGCTTTCTTTGCCAGTTGCTTGATACATGTTAGGGAGTTGGTTCAGCTCAGTTGGCTGGACAGCTGGTTAATAATGCAGAGCAATACCAACAGCGCAAGTTCAATTCCTGTACTGGCTGAGGTTATTCATGAAGGCCCATCTTCTCAACTTGAGGGACAGTATGCTGGCAGTGCTTTGCACTGCTGCCTCACCATGTCAGAAACATGGGTGCAATTCTGGCCTTGGGTGACTATCCGTGTGGAGTTTGTATGTGCTCCATGAGTGCATAGGTTTCCTCTGGGTGCTCTGGTTTCCTCCACAGTGCAAAGATGTGCGGTTTCAGTTGATTGGCCAGGCTAAATTGTCCCTTAGTGTTAGGGAGAACTAGCAGAGTAAATACATGGGATGATGGAAATAAGGCCTGGGTAGGATTGTTGTCAGTGCAGGCTTGCTGGGCCGAATGGCCTCCCTTTGCACTGTAGGGATTCTGTGATTTCTATAAAAATCCACCCAGACACAAGGCTGGGTCTCTGGAACTGTGAGGCCGCAGTGCAAACTGTGCCACCGTGCTGCCTTTTCAATAACATTGCACCATATTGTTATAATAGCTTGAAACGTTTTCTGATGTGATTTTCAGATTTTATATGACTAAAGTATAATTTTTGCAAAAAAATTTTTTGACTGAAGTTTATGGAAGGACTGTGAGAAAAGATTCACATAGGTCTGACTCCACATATTTCCTCATTCCTGGGTCTTTTTTGGGTTTGTTTATATTGTGTAGTGTTATTTCAAAGGTAAGACAAAATGTTAGAAATCAAAAGGAACTACCAGATTGTTAAGTCTAGAAACAATCATGTAGTCGAATGGTAAACTGCCTGTCAATAGTTTCAACTGTTTTATAATATATCCAGATATGGACAAACTGTAGTAGGTTGTCCAGCAACTAGAAGACACAGATCTGAGATCATTGCAAAAAAGCCAGGGACAAATGAAGGGTTTTTTTTACTCAGCAAACAATTGCAATGGGGAGGTGGTGGTCTAGGGTATTATCAGTAGACTATTAATCCAGAAACTCAGCCAACGCTCTGGGGATCCAGGTTCGAATCCCACCACAGCAGATGGTGAAATTTGAATTCAATGAATTAAGAATTTATTGATGACTATGATTGTCAGAAAAGCTAATGTCTGCTGTCCTTACCTGGTCTGGTCTAAATATGATTCCAGAGTCACAGCACTGTGGGCAACTCTCAACTGCTCTCTGAACAAGGGCAACTAGCAATAAATGCTGGCCAGCCAGTGACGCCCATGTCCCATGAATGGATAAAAACATCTGGATTTTCTGGCCCCCCTGGTCGGCACAATCTTCCGGTCCCACCAAAAGAAATCAGCCCACCTTCTGACAACTGGTGAGCAATGCAAATGGTCATTGATTATGGGACTGGGAGATCCCACCAGCAGCCAGGGACGAGCTACCTCCTCCACCGGAAAAATAGCCATGGCGGGGAGGGGGGCACAAAATTCCAACCGTAATACTGTAGGAGTAATGGAGGCAGATTCAATAGCAATTTTCAAAAATGGAAATTGGATATCTGGTTGAAAAGTAGAAATTTGCAAGGATTTGGGGAAAGGGGTGGGAAGTGGGATTAATTGGAGAGCTTTTTCAAAGAAGGGCTGAATAAACAAGTAGCATGGTGGCACAGTGATTAGCACTGCTGCCTCACAACGTCAGGGATCCGGGTTCAATTCCGGCCTGGGTCGCTGTCTATGAATAGTTTGCATGTTCTTCCTGTGTCTGCGTGGATTTCCTCCCAAAGATGTGCAGGTTAGGTAGATTGGCCATACTGAATTGTCCCTTAGTGTCAGGGGATTAGAAGGCTAAATACATGAGGTTATAGGGATAGAGCCTGAATGATGTTGTGATTGGTACAGATTTGAGGGGTCAAAAGGCCTCCTTCTGCACTACAGGGATTCTATTCTAATCTATTCTATGTTTTACATAGACCTCGTCAGTAAGTCTGATCAGGAATCAGGTACAAAGGATTTCACAATCTTCACCCATTACCTGCTTCAGCTTTTGGTGAAATATTTGCTGAGTCACTGCTTTCTCTCTGTGAACCTGGTGTTTTGAGACTTCTTACTGTGCTAACTCTTCGTTAAGGCAGCTGAAATCACTCTTAACTCTTTGTGCTTGAAATTCGTAACATAACAGATGAACAGAAGTAGTGTGGGCTTTAATTGGGAGGGATCTCCTCAAGCTCAGTGAGTATCTCTGACAATGTTCACAGTTTTAATAACACATTATTAAACAAATCCTCAGGGACTAATATGGGAGGCAAAGAATTAGCTGTTTCTCTCCTTCGCCTCTTTGAATTAAAAATATTGTGCAAAGCGATTAAGTTGTTGACAGAAATATAACTGTTACCACTGTGGTGAAGTGTGAATTGTGCCAACATATTCTCAACAGGGGAGAGAAAAAGAGAGGTCCAGAGAAATGGTCCCAGGCACAAAAGGAGCAGAAGTTCCTCAATAGCTTTTGAAAAAAAAAGCACTAAAATGTCTTGCAAATTCCTTACATAAAAAATAACAAATATTTCACACAAAAAAACCAGAAATATAATTAATAAATTGGCTGTCTATTTCTAACAGCTTAGGTTAGTTGTTAATAGCAACTGAAAATTGGGAAAGCTTAAATTTGCCAACATTGTTTAACTAAATGGTCAGCAAAGCAGCACAGTGGTTAGCACTGCTGCTTCATAGCGCTAGAGGCTCAGGTTCGAGTACGCCCTCAGGTCACTCACTGTCTGTGCAGAGCCTGCACATTCTCCCCATGTCTGCATGGGTTTCCTCCGGGTGCTCCAGTTTCCTCCCACACTCCAAAGATGTGCGAGTTGGTTGGCCATGCCAAATTGCTCCTTAGTGTCAGGGGGATTAGCAGGGTAAATATGTGGGGTTACGGGGATAGGGTCTGAGTGCAGACTCGATGGGCCAAATGGCCTCCTTCTGCACTGTAGGGATTCTATGTTTCTAAATCTCAAGTTCTGAAGCATAGGATCCCTACAGTACAGAAGGAGGCCATTTGGCCCATTGAATCTGCATGGCCAATCACTCTAACTTACATGGTTTTGGAGTGTGAGTGAAAACCGGAGCAACCAGAAGAAACCTACGCAGTCATGGGAAGAATGGGCAAACTCCACACAGAGAGTCACTTGAGGCTGGAATTGAACCTACGTCTCTGGCGCTGTGCTAACCAAGCTAACAAACATTCGGTCTGAGGGTATATTGAACCTTACATTCTATTGCACTATGTACACCTTGTAGGTATACTGTAATATTCTCTGAATGCCATACTGCATCCTTTAATTTGGAAAATCCCTTATCCCACTCATTGGGTGGAATCTTCTGACCGTTCATGCCGGTGGGATTTTCCCATCCTGCTGCAGTGAATGGAGATTTGACTTGTCGCCAATTCTCCTTGTTCGCTGCAGCGGGAGCGTGGCATGAACAGGCAGCAAGATCGCACCCATTGGGCGGAATCTTCCACTCTGGAGTACAAGTCGGGTGGGAAAGTCGGAGTGACTTCTGCTGGAGAACAAGGTGACTGAACACGCTGGGTCTTCCAGCTTTCAACTCATTTATTATGCATCTGTGAGGAGCACATTGAATCGCTTGGCAGGGCAGAAAATTCAACCCATTGTCACGTAACAAGTGAGGTGTCTGAAGAATGGAGGTGGCAAATGTTGTGCCTCTGTTTAAAAAGGCTGCAGGGAAAAGCCTGGGAACTACAGGTCGGTGAGCCTCATATATGTAGTGGGTAAGTTGTTAGAAGGTATTCTGAGGGACAGGATCTACATGCATTTAGAGAGGCAAGGATTGATTAGGAACGTCAGCATGACTTTGTGAGTGGAAAATCATTTCTCACAAATTTGATTGAGTTGTTCGAAGGTATGACTAAGAAGGTAGAGGGCAGTGCAGTTGATGTTGTCTGCATGGACTTTAGCAAGGCTTTTGATAAGGTAGGTTGTTGCATAAGATTAAATCTCATGGGATCCAGGGTGAGGTAGCCAAATGGATACAAAATAGGCTTAATGACAGAAGAGGTTTGTAGAGGGTTGTTTTTCAGACTGAAAACCTGTGCCTTAGGGATGGGTGTTGGGTCCACTGTTATTTGTCATAATTGTTTTAATGATGTGGACGAGAATTTAGGAAGCATGGTTAGTAAGTTTGCAAATGACACCAAGATGGGTGGCATAGTGGATGGTGAAGGTGGTTATCTCGGATTGCAATGGGATCTTGATCAATTGGGCCAGTGGGCTGACGAATGGCAGATGGAGTTTAATTTAGACTATTGCCAGGTGATGCATTTTGGTAGATCGAACCAGGGCAGGACTTACCCAGTTAATAGTAGGGGAGAATTACAGAACAAAGAGATCTAGGGGTACAGGTTCATAGCTACTTGAAAGTGGAGTCCCAGGTGGACAGGATAGTGAAGAAGGCACTCGGCATGCTTGATGTCATTGAATACAGGATTTGAAATGTCTTGTTGAAGTTGTACAAGACATTGGTAAGATCCCACTTGGAATACTGTGTACAGTTCTGTTCACCTTATTATAGGAAGGATATTATTAAACTCGAAAGAATGTGGGACTTGATGGTTTGAGTTATAAGGAGAGGCTGGATTGACTGGGACTTTTTTCTCTGGACCGTAGGAGGCTTTAGGGTGATCTTAAAGAGGTCTACAAAATAATGAAGGGCATAAATCAGCTAGATAGCCAATACATTTTCCCAAAGGTAGGGGAGCCTAAATCTAGAGGGCATAGGTTTAAGGTGAGAGGGGAGGGATACAAAAGAGTCCAGAGGGCCAATTTTTTTACACAAAGGGTCTGGAACAAGCTGCCAGACATAATAGTAGAGGTGGGTACAATTTTGTCTTTTAAAAAGCATTTAGACAGTTACATGGGTAAGATGGCTATTGTGGGATATGGGCCAAATGCAGGCAATTGGGACTAGCTTAGTCATTAAGAAAAAGAGTGGCATAGACAAGTTGGGCTAAAGGGCCTGTTTCCATGCTGTAAACCTCTATGACTCTCTGACTCTCTATCGGTCCTGGATTTGAGTGTTTATCGGCCATTAATGCAGGTATCGTGGTAAAATAGACAAAAATAAGATCTTGCATTTGTATAGCATCTTGCAATCAGAAATAATACCTCCAGTAGAATAATGATTCGGAAATTGTCATTGAGCCAGCGAGATAGATATTGGGAAGAATCTGAAAACTTAATAAAAGAAATTGGTTTTTCAAAGGTCTTTAAAGTTGAGACAGTTAGAGAGACGGGACAGAATTCTTCAGCATCCACCCCTCCACTCCTTTCCCAGGGCAGGGTTTCCCCCAGCAGGGTTTGCTCACTATCAGAGACCCTTGTTTTAAATTGTGTCCCCCAGCTTAATAACAACAGGAAACACCCTCTCAGCATCTACCCTGTCAAGCCCCCTCTGAATCTTATAAATATTTCAATGAGATCACTTCTCAGTCTTCTAAGCTCCAGTGGGCGTACATTCAATCTGCTTGACTTTCCCTAATACAACCCCTTCATCCCAGGAATCAGCCAAGTGAACTTTCTCTGAATTGCCTCCAGTCAAGTGTATCCTTCCTTACATAAGGAGAGCAAAACTGTGCACATTACTCCAGGTGCGGCCTCAGTGCCCTGTACAACTGTAGCAAAGACTTTCTCGCTTTCATATTTCATTTTCTTTACATTAAGGGCTAGCATTCCATTCAAGCTCCAATAGGGCAGAAAGCACAAGGGTAGGTGTGACCCACTGCAAATTAGTTTCTGGATAGATTTGTGCAAACGTAAGCATACGAAGGTGTTGAAGATGTGGCTATATCATGTGTAGGAAAAGTGTATCAGGCACCAGACAGGATGTTTATCATGTGATTGCCTTTAAGACAGAACTGTTGAGAGCCCCCTCTGTTGCCAGTCATCTAAAACACTGCTTCGCTCTGTTAAATTCAAACAACAAAAGGGCAAACAGGTAAAGTGTCATATAACTATTACTTCACCGCAGGTAATTTCAGAACTTTGAGCAGATCGTGGAAAGAACTCCACGTCGGCAGGCTAAAGCTCACAGCCTGCATTCAATGCTGTGACACTGCACTGTGTAGAGATTTATTATTGCCTGCTCTGTTTACAGTGAAAAAAAGGATGGTTAATTGATTTGAAACAGGGAGAGATTTTCTGAAGTATTTTAAGTCCACAAGTTGTTGTAGCATTAGCTACAATTTAAGAAGAGGAAAGACTGTAGCACGCACATTTTGTGTTATTCTTAAACTTACTCTGCCCAGATATTTATAATAGCATTTTCTTTTGAACAAAGAAGGATTAACAATAACCTCCTAAAAATACAAACTGCTGTGACTGGAGAATGCTTTACTGGTGCATGAATTGCACCACTATCCTAATAAGCCAGCCTAAGTGCCTAATTCTGGACTACTTGTACTTTTCGCCACTAAGTCCATTTGCTGACATCATTAAAATACTTCACTGTGGGTGTAAAGGGCAAATTTCATGTGTACCATGGTGCCAATGTTGTAAAATCATTTGCCGGTGTAACCTTTGTTCAAATACAATTAACAAAGTGCACTTTCGTGCTACTTTCTGGATCATTTTCCCACAGAAATTTGAAATAGAAAGGCTTAAAATAGCCCAACAGGAAGATAGGTTTGTATGCTTGGCATGGTATAACTGATAACCAATTAGACCTTTTTTCACAAACTGGTGTTTTTTTCAAAGTTCTTCCCTTTTATTTAGGTATTGCGTTCCTCCCCTTTCTTTATTCCTCCCTGAGTCATGGATAATCCCCTGCCCAGGGAGTAGCCTGCTCTCCAGGCCTTTGCCAATGCCAATGTTGGGTTAATGGCATGTGAGTCATTCCTCTTCTGTCCATGTAAATTCAACACTGATGGCAATCTGTGTTTTTAAAAGACAAATCACCCACCCACGGAAGTACATCGACACTCTCACATTCTATTATACTGAGTGGTACAGTAATATCTTACGCTATGTTAACCCCACCCCACGTACATGTGCAATTCATTCAGATGTGCATAGATGTTTGGACTTGAGAAAGACAATTACATAATAAATCTATGTAGAATATAGCTCCAAAGGTGAGTCCAGTCTACACAGCAGCTTTAACCTCAAACTTCTTTATTGGCTAAGAAACCTGGGTTGGGCTTTTAAAGTTCACTGTGTAACAACAAGTAGATGACCAGACCTAATTCTAAAAATGAATCAATTTAAATGCAGGTGCATTTTCTCGTTAAAATCTCGAGAATCGTACATTTCAATGGATCTAAGGAAAAGTTCATAAATATGCAGAATTTTGAAGAACACACAAAATTCCACGCCCAAGGAATTCTACAGCCTCTGTCCATAATTAGAAAAGAATTTCAAGCTGAAAGTTCAAGGAATCTGCCTTTTTCACAAACACTAAAACATTCCTGTCTCAAAAGTATTAAGCTGTTTGAATTCCAGTCTACTTGATCATTCCTTCCCTCCTGTGGCCTAGGTGCAGTGAGGTCTGTGCCTGGTCCAGTGTAAGAATATGAGTCAAGAGAGCACACCCAACCTATTAAGAGCTGGAATAAAAACAGAAAGCGTTGGGAAACTCAGCCCCAGTCTGGCAGCATTTGTGGAGACAGAGAAAAACAGTACTAATGTTTTGAGTCATATATCCTTCAGAGTTGCATTAGGATCTGCATTTTATATGCCTTGAGTCTATCAGGTGCACAACCGTATGTTGGCAGCAACAAAAACAGAAAATGCTGGAAGATCTCAGCAGGTCTGACAGCATCTGTGGTGAGAGAATTGAGCCAATATTTCAAGCCTAATCACATCTTGGAATCTACATTGCAGAAGGAGGCCATTTGGCCCATCAAGCCTGCACCAACAACAATCCCACCCCAGTCCCATCCCCGTAACCCCACATATTTATGCTCCTAAATCCCCTTGACACCAGGGGACACTTTATCATGGCCAATCAACCTTACGCAAACATTTTTGGTTCTAGGTGACCCTTTGTCAGAACCAGATCATCTGGACTCAAAACATTGGCCCTATTCTCTCCCCACAGATGCTGTCAGATCTACTGAGATTTTCTAACATTTTCTGTTTTTGTTTCAGATTCCAACACAATTTAGCTTTTATCTTGTCTGTTAGCAGATCTGGTTGGATCACATCAGGTTGTACCAATGTGGTGCTCACCTCTTCCAACCATTTTCTACTTCAGAATCTCCCAAGAGAACAAGGATATGCTCGACTTCTTTTCTCCTATACTAAGTCCTTCTTTATCATTGCTCCTGCTCCTTCCACCTTCACTTCTAATTACAAGTGTGGTGAACTTATAGGCCTAGGAGTTGGTTGTGCTATAATGGAGGCATGACCCTGGGGCAGCACATGTTGCCCAATAATCTAATGAAGCCATCGGCAGGACCAAAACAAAACCTCCCCCTTTACCTTATCAAGGACCTCATCATTTTGAACACTTATATCAGATTAACCTCCTTTTTGTAATGATGGGAAGCCATGGCATTTTAGTGTGGGCCCCATGCTGCATGCTGTGGGAAGGTTATAGGTGGAAAAACTGAACTGAGGTTGAATGCTTTTTGACTAATTCTTTCCTCAGGGAGGAGATGCCAACTCCTTAATGTCCACCTAGTCATCGTGGTGGACATTTAGATCTAGACAGGGAATGTCAACAGGGTATTTGAATGTGTACAGTATATGTCCCTTTGCCTGATTATTTTTCAACACTAATGTCAATACCTCAGCAGAGGCATGTAAAAGTGATAAAGAGCGATAAGCTAACCTGGCATTTCTTCTTTTTAGCCTAGGGACAGAGATCAACAAGGATCTCCTAGATATTATTGAATACCAAAAAGAATAAAAGACATTTAGATCTACATTGCTTGATGATGTAGTAAGCAGTGCCTTTATGACTGACAACTCTCTAACAAGAGTCTGAAGCTGAATCTGTTGTCGCTTTGATACATATTTGATCCTGAGCTGAGCTTTCACCCACATATCCACGCCATTCCTAAGATCACCTATTTTCACCTTCATTGCACTGCCTGACTTCACCCCACGTCAACCTACGGGCATCACAGTGGTTAGTGCTGTTGCCTCACAGTGCCAGGGACCAGGATTTGATTCATGGCTTGTGTCACTGTCTGTGGGGGGTTTGCATATCCTCCCTGTGCCTGCGTGGATTTCTTTCGGGTGCTCCAATTTCTTCCCACAGTCCAAAGATTTAAAGCTTAGATGGATTGGCCATGCTCAATTTCCCCTTAGTGTCAGGGGGACTCACTATTGTAAATGCATGAGCTTGTGGGGATAGGGGCTGGATGGGTTTGTGGTCCGTGCAGACTCAATGGGCCAAATGGTCTACTTCTGGGCTGTAGCATTCTATTCTATGAACTCACCTGCAGCTGGAATGCTCCTTCATGCTTTTGGTACATCTGGACTTGGTTACTCGAATGGACTCCTGGCTGATCTCTCAATTCTACCCTCTATAAACTCCAAGCCATCCAAAAATCTGATATCCATGTTTCACCCCACACCATATTCTGTGCCCCTAACAACGCTATGCTCACTCACGTAACTGAATTGATTTTAACATACTCATCTTTGTTTTCAAAACCCTTCATGCCTAGTCCTTTCTAATTTCCTTCAGCCCCACAACCATTCAAAATAACAGTGCTCCTTTAATTCTGGCCTCTTGAGTATTCCTAGTTTTAATTACTTTATTAAGAAGTCTCACAACACCAGGTTAAAGTCCAACAGGTTTATTTGGTAGCACAAACCACTAGCTTTTGGAGTGCTGCTCCTTCATCAGATAAGAACATAAGAACATAAGAAATAGGAGCAGGAGTAGGCCATCTGGCCCTTCGAGCCTGCCCCGCCATTCAATAAGATCATGGCTGATCTGTCGTGGCTCAGTTCCACTTTCCCGCCCTCTCCCCATAACCCTTAATCCCCTCTCTTATCAAAAACCCATCAACCCGCTTCTTAAAAATATTTAGCGAGGCAGCCTCCACCACTTCAACGGGCAGAGAATTCCAGAGATTCACCACCCTTTGAGTGAAGAAGTTCCTCCTCAACTCCGTTCTGAACCGCCCCCCCTTTATCTTGAGGCTGTGCCCCCTAGTCCTACTGTCTTTTTTGAGCGGGAAGAGTCTTTCCACCTCTATCCTATCCATCCCATTCATCATCTTATACGTCTCAATGAGATCTCCCCTCATTCTTCTAAACTCTAACGAGTACAAGCCTAGTTTATTCAGCCTCTCCTCATAGCTCAACCCCCTCAACTCCGGTATCAGCCTAGTAAACCTCCTCTGCACTCCCTCCAAGGCCAAAATATCCTTGCGCAGGTGCGGCGCCCAAAACTGCACACAGTACTCCAGCTGCGGCCTCACCAATGCCCTATACAGCTGCAGCAAGACCTCCCTACTTTTATATTCAATCCCCCTCGCTATGAAGGCCAGCATCCCATTCGCCTTCCTGACCACCTGCTGCACCTGCAGGCTGGGTTTTTGCGACTCATGCACAAGGACCCCGAGGTCCCTCTGCACCGTTGCCTGCTGCAGTTTTTCGCCACGTAAGTAATAGTCCTTCCTACCATTCTTCCTACCAAAGTGGACCACCTCACACTTGCCAACATTAAATTCCATTTGCCATTTCCTGGCCCATTCGCCCAGCCTATCTAGATCCTTCTGCAGACTCTCCACACCCTCCGCACAATTTGCCTTTCCCCCAATCTTGGTGTCATCAGCAAATTTCGACACCCTACACTCGGTTCCCTCCTCCAGATCATCTATATAAATGGTAAATAGCTGAGGCCCCAGCACCGACCCCTGGGGCACCCCACTAGTCACCAACCGCCAATCCGAATAGCACCCATTGACCCCCACTCTCTGCCTCCTATTTGACAACCAATCCTCTATCCACGCTAACACCCTACCCCCAACTCCATGTCCTCTGACCTTCTGCAGTAACCTCTTGTGAGGTACCTTATCAAACGCCTTCTGAAAATCCAGAAAGACCACATCCACCGGCTCTCCTCTATCCACCGCCCTAGACACATCCTCATAGAACTCCAGTAAATTTGTCAGACACGAAGTGGGAGTTCTGTTCACAAACAGGGCATATAAAGACACAAACCAATTTACAAAATAATGGTTGAAATGTGAGTCTTTACAGGTAATCAAGTCTTAAAGTACAGACAATGTGAGTGGAGAGAGGGTTAAGCACAGGTTAAAGAGATATATATTGTCTACAGCCAAGACAGTTAACTGCTGATGGCCACTGTCACAGAACAGCCACTGTCCTAGCTGGAAACAATACAATACAATACAACCTGGTGTTGTGAGACTTCTTACTGTGTTTACCCCAGTCCAACACCAGCATCTCTACGTTTTAATTACTTTGCCATTGGTGGCTGTGTCTTCAGTTGCTTAGTCCCATAGCTCTGAGATGTTTACTATAAGCCTCTTCACCATTCACCTTCGCTTTCTTCTTTAAAGAAATTCCTAAAAACCTACCTCTTTGACAAAGCTTTTGATCATCTGACCTTATGGAAAGGATTTTATGACCTAGCTCATCCCGAAACCATAAAATCCCGCCCAAGATCAACAGACAATTCCATTGCCCGCTCTTTGCCCATTCCGGCTCCTGTGGTGGGCAGGGTGATAGAATTCCGGCCAATTTATCTATCCTTTTGTGGTCTGATGTCATAAATTGCCTCTGTGAAGGGCCTTGGGGTCTTTTTTAGAGATGTTAAAAGTTCTATATAAATACATACTGTTTGCATATAAGCCATTTATTAATGCAAGTCAAACATATGCATCAGTCACAGAAATTCATCAACACAGCATAATCTATAATTGCCACAAAGTCAATTGACATTCAGAAGTACCTAACCCTAACCCTTGGAAAAGAATAGACAATTTGAAGAGGATCCGTAATTCAAACTTCGACAGAACTGGAACAAAAATAACTATTGAACAAAAAAACCTAGTTCACATAACCTAAGGAAATTCTTGCGCAATTATTCAATGTATAAGGGTAAGCAGCTCCTCATTAAAATTTGTTGTTTTGTCTGAAGTAAAAATGACAATATTTGCTGTCCTTTGTATCTAAGTAGTATCTCAGCAAAAGCTTATGAAGTCTCCTGTTGTATACATATCAGAATATGTTATGAAAGTTTGCAAGTCCTTTTTTATATCTTAATTCCATCATCTTTTGTTCAGTAGCAAATGTAGAAATGAACTTACCTTTTCCATTGCCTGAAACCATTTGTCAGGGTGCCTAGCATAGTTGAAAGTATAATTGTGTAAACTGACTTTTTCATCTTCACAGATTGAGTCCACCGCTTGCGAAACAAGTGTTAACGCAGGAGACTACGACTATATTCAGGAATGGTGCTGAAATGAATCCTAATGATAAAACTGAGTTAAACCGACAGTGGAAAATTTGATTCTGAAGAAAGAAGGAGCTTGCATTCACATAGCAGCTTTTATAATCAGTGTATTCATTACTGTTATATGGGTAAAATGGAATGAATCTGTGCAGAGCAAGATTCCAGAAACAATTAAGTGATAATTGAGATAATTAGGCTTGTTGATGTTATTTCTATCAATACTATCTAATTGCTGCCACAAATGGCTGGCACAGTAGCATAGTGGTTAGCCCTGCTGTTTCACAGCTCCAGGGTCCTGGGTTCGATTCCTGGCTTGGGTCACTGTCTGTGTGGAGTTTGTACATTTTCTTTGTGTCTGCATGGGTTTCCTCCAGGTACTCGGTTTCCTCCCAAAGATGTGTGGGTTATGTTGATTGGCCATGCTAAGAAATTGCCCCTTAGTGTCCAGGGATGCGTAGGTTAGAGAGATTATTGGGTATAATATGTAGGGATATGGGAGTAGGCCCTGGGTGGAATTGTGTTCAGTGCAGGCTTGATGGGCTGTAAGGTCTCTTTCTACACTGTAGGGGTCTATATTCTATGATTGTTAATGGCAAGTCTTTAATTTTCTAGACAAAAATAGTATGCAACCAAATTACACGATCCAAAAAGGTTCACATGGAATTTCCATTTTGTTTTTACTTAGTTTGTATCAACTAAAAAGCTCCTGGGATAGTATCATTGGATTCAATGGCCTTGAACTCGGGGAGAAAAAGTCTAGCCAAATTCATTGATCCTGATCACAATCTAGTGAACCTTGCCACTGTAATGATGCCAGGTAAAGACAGCCATCAAGCTCAGCTTGATGTCCTCCATGGCCAGGTGACCTGTTCAACATTCTTTATCTGGGTACAGACATGAAGAAAGATCACTTGGACAGAGACAGCACTCAGGATTCATGGATAGGCATCCTATCTTTAGTGGTTTCTCTTTCTCCCAATTAATTTCTGAATAGTTTGGACTTCTACTCATTGGAACTTAGAAGGATGAGAGGGAATCTGATCGAGGTATTTGAAATTTTAAAAGGGATTGATAAAGTAAATGTAGGCCAAGTATTTCGTCTAATGGGGCAATTTAGAACAAGAGGTCACAAGTATAGGTCGAGAGGTGGTAGATGAGATGAGGAGGAACTACTTCTCGCAGAGGGTGGTGAATTTAAATGGTTTCAAGAAGGAGAAAGATACATTTCTAATAAAAAATGGATAAAGGGATATGGGAATCAGGTCAGGAGGTGGATTTAAGATCAGGGAGAAATCATCAATGATCTGATTGAATGGCGGAGCAGGTTCAACATAAAGTTAAATTTCTTTACTTCTGCTCCTAATTCCTGTGTTCCAAAAAGCCCACTTCTTGCTGGGCGAGGACCTGGCAGATGGAGTATTATGTTAGCAAGCGTGAGGTTATCCACTTTGGCAGAAATAATAGTAGGAGGGATTACTATTTAAAGGGTGAAAAGCTGCAGCATGCCACGGTGCAGAGGGACCTGAGGGTCCTTATGCATGAGTCGCAAAAACCCAGTCTGCAGGTGCAGCAGGTGATCAAGAAGGCGAATGGTATGCTGGCCTTTATAGCGAGGGGGATAGAATATAAAAGGAGGGAGGTCATGCTGCAACTGTACAGGGTACTGGTGAGGCTGCAACTGGAGTACTGTGTGCAGTTTTGGTCACCACACTTGCGCAAGGATATTTTGGCCTTGGAGGGAGTGCAGAGGAGGTTCACTAGGCTGATACCGGAGATGAGGGGGTTGGACTATGAACAGAGACTAAATAGACTGGGTCTGTACACGTTGGAGTTTAGAAGGATGAGGGGGGATCTTATAGAGACGTATAAGATAATGAAAGGGATGGATAGGGTAGAGGTAGAGAGATTCTTCCTGCTTAGAAAGGATAGCAGGACTAGAGGGCACAGCCTCAAGATAAGGGGGGGGACAGTTTAGATTGGAGTTGAGGAGGAACTTCTTCACTCAAAGGGTGGTGAATCTCTGGAATTCTCTGCCCGTTGAAGTGGTGGAGGCTACCTCGCTAAATATATTTAAGTCACGGGTAGATAGTTTTTGACAGACAAGGGAATTAAGGGTTATGGGGAGAAAGCGGGAAAGTGGAACTGATCCACTTCAGATCAGCCATGGTTTTATTGAATGGCGGAGCAGGCTCGAAGGGCTAGATGGCCTACTCCTGCTCCTATTTCTTATGTTCTTATATCATGCATAAACATCAAATGAATACAAAGCATGTATTTTTGTTTTGAAATTGTTCAATTCTTGAAACAAGAATTAATTGGAATCTAACAGGGCAGTAGCAAAAAAGTTCCAGTCACCCACTACTTGTTGATCTCCTGTAGAATTGCTTTTGGATAATTTGGAGAGCAGTTGAGACATTTACTTCATAACTTGATCTTTAGGGTCATGGCTCAAGCATTCTTGGTGGGGAAATGAGCTAAACAGGCAAATCCAGGTAATTATGTATATAAAATGCACTTATTTTGCATGCTTATCTCCTAAATATCTCATTCAGCTTGCTCTGAAATGACTGAGCTGCCCTTTTCAATTAGACAGCCCCGTCCAGTTTGGTATGATCTGCAAAGCTGTACACTTTGCACTAAATTTCTGAATCCAAGGTATTTATGTAAATTAGAAATAGCAATAGTCCCAGCTTTGAGCCTGGAGGCACATCACTCAGTATCTCCCCTCCCTCCTTATTCTGACATAATACCCTCTAATGAGCACTCAATGTTTCCTACCCTTCAGCCAATTCCGTAGCCGTTACCAAGATTTACCAGTGAATTCCGCCACAGTTTTGAGTTTAATGAGTAGACTTCTGAGTGGAGCCTCATTAAAAATCTTTTGAAACTCTGTCATGGAGCTTACCACAGTCTCCCTGGGTTGTCGCGTCCTCAGAGATTGGTCAGGTAGAATCTGTCCCTTCTGAATCCATGGTGTTTGTAGTTAACTAGGTTACTGTTAACATTGTTCTCACCTTTCACTTTCTCTGAGATATACTGGAACACTGAAATTCCGGGGAATGTCGTGATGTGGAAACATCAATTCAATACCATTGAATATCGATTCAATACCATCTCAGTTTGCGCCTATTTCATCAGCCATCAACAGTTTTGCATGAGAAGGATCAGGAGACAACATACAGAGATAAAATTGTTTGAACACGGTTTATGAGGCCTGGGTGGCATAGTGGTTAGCACTGCTGCCTCACAGCGCCAGGCACCCAGGTTCAATTCCCGACTTGGGTCACTGTCTGCGTGGAGTTTGCACATTCTTCCTGTGTCTGTGTGGGTTTCTTCTGGGTGCTCCGGTTTCCTCCCACACTCCAAAGATCACGGAATCATATATATATATATATATGCAGATTAGGTGGATTGGCCATGCTAAATTGCCCCTTAGTATCCAAAGATGTGCAGTTTGGGTGGATTAGCCAATGTGTGTTGTGTTATGGGGATAGGGTAGAAGGGAGGGCTTGTGTGGGATGCTCTTTAGGAGACTTGATGGGCCGAATGGCCATTTTCTGCCCTGTAGGAGTTCTATGGTAATTATGAGCATTTCGTATGGCACTTTATATATATAAAACACAAAATGAATTTACATTCCTTTAAGGCACGCACAATGATATTTTTAAAGTCGTTATAATCAACCCTTCGTTATAGGGATTGGTATCATCACCAAACCGTAGATTCTGAGGAAAACTAATTGTGTAAGCCAAAGGACTATTTAATAACTTTGACCAGAAGCGCTGCTTTTCTTTACAATCAAACACGTTTTCGCAATTTATTTTATACGGTTTTAAATTTCAAATCCTACCAATTATTCATACATTCTCTTCCTGCATTTTACCCTGATTATGATGAAGTCTGGGTATAATATTTTTATCTTTCATATCTCCACAAATACAAGTGATAAAATTGGTTGTTGGGGTGTGAGTGCAGCTGACTGCAACCAAAATTTTGACTATCCTATCTGACTTTTGAATTTGTTTTTGAAAGGGGCGCCCAGTGGTTAGCACTACTGCCTCATAGCGCCAGGGACTCGAGTCTGTGTCATGTCCATGTGGGTTTCCTCCAGGAGCTCCCTCAGCCGAAAGACGTGCTGGTTATGTACAGCCTCACACCTTTAAAAACACAGCAGTTTCTTTTCCGATACTGTGTAACAGAAAATGTTCACAAATTTAAGGTACCTGCAAACTAGCCGTTTAAAACATGCTAAATCGGGCCCATCTTGTTGCTTTATGCTTATCTTTTCAAGGGATGCGTTGACAAGGCAGGCATTCTCCAAGCTTTGAACAAAAACAGAAAATTCTGGAGAAAGTCAACAGGTTTGACAGCATCTGTGGAGAGAGAATAGGGGCAACGTTTCAAGTCTGGATGACCCTGTGTCAGAACTAAGGACAAAGAAAATGGGAGAAGATTTATACTATGAGGGTGGGGTGAGGTCGGGTGGTTTGTGGGGGAGGTGAACTGTCCAATCTCCCCTGGCACCCTGGCACCACATCAGTCAGTTGGCTGTGTGTCCATGTCACTGGAGAATGAGGTGCATAGGTAGCAGCCAGAGGTGCAGTTTTCCCCAGAAAAACTAGATCAGCCCATCAGTTCTACATACTTATAAATTTCATCTCCATGAGGTATGATGGATTCTGAAGTTGGGAGCAGACACCAACAAACTGAAAGAATGGAGTGCACACATTCAGAGGCCCTGTCTCATTTTAGTGCCTGCTCCCTGGATGAGATGCTTGGGGCTGTGAGAGCCCACAGAGAGAATCTGTTCCTTACTGAGTGAGGATAGAGCCTGCCTGTGAAACTAAGAAGATGTGACAGGAGGTTGCCCTCGTGATTAGCAGCAGGGATGTGATGCCACACTTTTGATTTCACTGTTGAAAGCGTTTGAATTATCTGAGCAGGACAGGACTGCTGAATGCTTGGCCTACTTGGTATTACCCTCAGTTCTGAGTCACGTGGTTCTGGTTTCGAGTCCCGCACTAGGACCCGAGTGCAAAAATCTCAGTTGGCATTCCAGTGTGGTGCTAATTAAGTACTGCGCTGTCAGAGGAGCATGTTTTGGATAAGGCTTTAAACTGAGGTTCCATCTCCTCTCATATGTGAATGTAAAAGATCCCATAGCATCATTTTGAAGAAGGGCTCAGGAGTTGTTCTTGGTGTCCTGGCCAGTACATATTCATCAATCATGAAAATAGATTATTTGGTTATTATATAATTTCTGATTATGGGAACTTGCTGTGTCAAATCAGCATTTTCTGTATTACACCATTCACAACCTTTCAGACGTACAACACAGACAATAAAATTTTGAGATGTCCAGTGATCATGAAAGGCACAATATAAATGCAAATCTTTCTTTCACCGACATCTTTATAGGTTTATGCCAACACTCCCTGCCTTCCTTAGCCTCCTCCAGTATATCACTCCTCACGCAAAGATATCTTGAGGGTGCATCCACTCTTCTCTATCTATGCACTTCCTCCCACTTCATGCTGTCCATCCATCTTTGACACGTACCCTCATCTTAATGCATTACCATGCTCTCCATCTGTCTGTAGAAAGACTGACATTACCCTCTCTGGGAGGTCTCTTCTAGCCAAAGAAGGGAAGACAAAAGAAGGGAGAGGCAGAGAACTGGAGTTGCCATCTTACAACTGACAGCTGTAGAGGAAAAGCATTGGAAATAAGTGGAGTTTCAACTACCTTGGCTGATGGAGATGGGGACCTCTCAGATTCCTGGTGACAGAATTAAACATCAGACAGAAAGATGGCATAAAGCAAACCCATGTTGACTTCAAGTCAGTAGTGAATGAAACATGATTATATGTATGATTATTTAAAAAACTCTTACCTTGACAGTTCAAATTCACGTCTTGAATATCATGCAGGGCCTTCAAGTGTCCCATAGGAGATGGTGCAGGAAGACAATGACAATCTGAGGGTGCACCATCACTCATCCAGACCACCTCACACATCAATGTGAACAGGGTAAAGAAGATACTTCACTTTTCAGCTGGTGACTGGCACATGTGACGAAGAAGAGATCGTGAAGACAGGAAAAAACAATGGCAAGTCCATCTCGGAAGCTGTAGGATGCTCCAAGCTCTGCTCTGCTGGGTGCAAATGTTGGACCTGAGGTGCCATATTTTCTATTTCTGAAGAGAGGCAACAGGCTTTTAAGTCCTCCTCTTGGTGATTGAAACTTGCCAAAGAACTAAAATGTCTGCAGCTCAATGTCCTTCTCAAGCTTAAAAGGTTTGCATAAAATACCCGCAGCAAACACTTAGCGCAATTTTTCTGTCAGATAATATCAATGTTTAGAACTGTGCCTATTGCGTGCAGAGGTTCAACTGCATTTGCAGAACAATTGGTACAATCATTAAAGCATGCAAAATCTTTGATGTACCCATTGGCACCAAAATGCAATTTTCTCCATATCTTTGTGGGATTACAACTATAAGGTCAAATTGTTGGACATATGATGGTTAAATGCATATCTTTGGCTTTGTCCTATTCTTATGTCACCTAAAATACCCAAGAGGTAGTTAGCAGGAGCTTTAGTGCTCAATTGTAATGTATAAAATTAATGATAATTCCATATATTATGTAGGCAGCGTCTTGAGATCTTGGTGCTATCTATGGCATTTCTTTTCACTTTGTAACATTCTCTTATTCACTAGCTTTCAGCTGGAGTCTTAAATAAAACCTGACTTTTTGCTCCTTCCTCAAGTAAGTTGGTCAATAACAATCCTTTTTTCTGTTATCGCTTACATTAATCCAAAGTGCACAAGTTATGTTTTCAAACCAGATACTTCAATACTCAAATATTTTTCTGTTAGGTAAATGGTTTTACGTTTAGACTTCCACACAATTCACATGCATGTTGGACCACAAGACATTAGCTATTATGTCATAAGAAACTAAATTAAAGCAATTCTTTAGTTCTGAGATATTTTTTGACTTCAATGGTAAATTTTACCACAGCAGGAAGGGTGTGAGGTCTTCAGTTGATCTGAATTGACAATCTTAACTTTTTTCCCGCCCCCTATTCCTGCATTTCTGAATTCTAAAAAAAAATGATGCCAGGTCCATCGTAAAAGAACTTCTCACTAATTCAGATGACACCTCTTACATGGACTTATCATCTGGTGTGACTATTTCATAAACCAAATCAAAATCTTTTATTCTTTGTTGTTCTTTGTCACTTGCAATGAACAATGTTCCATGAACTCACTAGAATATGATAGCTGGTCCAAAGCTGGGATGGTTCACTGAGGAAGTATGTGTTAGGTAAAGTCAATATGCCTGATTAGCCATTTGAGAACTTTTGACGTTGGATTTTCATCTTGCTTTCATTCATTTGTGGTTTACACATTTCATTGCTGCTCATAATCCTTTATTTAAGCTTGATTGCTGCATTTTTTAGTTCATTCACAGGATGTGGGTTTATTTAAGACTCCAGCATTTGTTGCCCATCCAAAATTGCCCTGGAGAAGATGGTGGTTAGCGCCGTATTGAGCTGCTGCTTTTTTAGCTTTATTGACTAAGATAAAATACATGCCAAAACTGCAAGTTCAGTCATTACTGGGTGGCATCAAAAATAAGTTGATCACAAATGACATCCAATGTGACTATGATGAAGGCAAACTCACCCTCCTTGTACTTTTCAGTCTTTTGGCAGCCTTTGACATAGGTGATCACAACATCCTCCTCCAATGCCTCTCTATGTATCGCCCAAATGGATGAGATGACATTCACCTGGTTCCATATTCTTACCTATCTAACCATAGCCAGAGAATCACAATTAATGGCCTCTCCTCCATTCATGCAAAGAAACCTCTGGTGTCCCCCCAGAGATAGAATCATTGAATCCCTAGGAGGCCACTTGGTCTATCGAGTCTGCACTGACTCCCTGACAAAGTATCTTACCCAGGCCCTCACTCCATGCTATCCCCAAACATTTACCAATGTTAATCCATCTGATCTTCATAACTTGGGACACTAAGGGGCAATTTAGCTTAGGCAATCCACCTAACTTGCACACTTTTGGAGTGTGGGTGGAGCATCCAGAGGAAACCCATGCAGACCCAGGGAGAACATGCAAACTTCACATAGACAGTCACCCAAGGCTGGGATTGAACCTGGGCCCCTGGCGCTGTGAGACAGCAGTCCTAACCACTGTACCACTATTCCACCCCATTGAGGCAAGGGAGAATGCCAAGAGAAATTTGGAGGCGGTTACCAGTACACACATCTGCTTGCACATTGCAAATACAGCCTACTCTCGGTTATCCTTGTATTTCTCATCTACCCCCTGCCCCTGGGTAACCCACAAACATGTCAGTTTCCACAAGTACACTTACAACAACCCACTCTACCTCCACATCACAGACCCCATCACTATTTTTAAATTGTTACATTGCTTATCAGATATTCAACACTGCATATGCAGAAATTTCATCATTTAAAAATTGGGAGGAATGAAATAATTGTCTCTGGTCCTGGCCAGAAACACACTTAATTCATAAATTCATAAGATATAGAAGCAGAATTAGGCCATCCGGCCCATTGGGTCTACTCTGCCATTTGATCATGGCTGATATGCTCCTCATCCCCATTTTCCTGCCTTCTCCCCATAATCCTTCAACCCATTACCAATTAAAAATCTGTCTAAATTTACTTAAATGTACTCACTGTCCCAGCATCCACCACACTTTGGGGTAGCGAATTCCACAGATTCACAACCACCTGGGAGAAGTTGTTTCTCCTCAACTGTGTTTCAAATTTGCTATCCTTTAATTCCATCCCATGCCATCATTTCTATTGCTCTTCCCAAGAGCAAACCAGTACTGGTTACACCATTGATATCACATTCAACACAAAGGTGAATTATGAACCCTGTATCCATCACCAAGGCTGGAATTCTCCAGCTGGTCATGCCTCACCGCCACTGTTAATGGGAATGGTGAATTTGGCGCTCAGCCAAAGCTCCGGTCGCTGCAGTGGGTCTGGAGAATCCCAGCTGTCGGCGAGGTTGGAGAACCTGGCTCTCATTCAGCCTACATCCACCTCCATAATTGGCCAAATTCTCCCAAAAAATGGCTAAGTGTCGGCTGGGATTCTCCCAACTTGTTCGCCCTGCTGTCAGAAAGAATGGAGAATTTGGCACCATGTCAAAACACTGTTGTCTTCAATGGGATCAAAGAATCCCAGCCACTGGCAGGGTCAGAGAATTCTGGCCGTCATCTCTGATGGGAAAAGCAGTGAGAATTCCCTCATGGGGGTCATTGTGATCCAGATCACAATTTACCCACAATTAGTCATTTTCTGGAACTTGAGGAGATTCCCACTGGCAAAGTGATAGAACATAGAACATAGAACATAGAACATAGAACACTACAGCACAAACAGGCCCTTCGGCCCACGAGTTGCGCCGATCACATCAACACCTATCTATAACCCCCAATCCCACAAAACCCCATATACTCATCCAGAAGTCTTTTAAAATACCCCAGCGAGTTCGCCTCCACCACCACTGACGGCAGCCGATTGCATTCACTCACCACCCTCTGAGTGAAAAACTTACCCCTAACATCACTTCTGTACTTTCCTCCCCGCACCTTAAACCTGTGTCCTCTCGTAGCGATCATTTCAACCCGGGGAAATAGCCTCTGAGAATCCACCCTACCTATTCCTCTCAACATTTTATAAACCTCTATCAGGTCGCCTCTCAACCTACGTCTCTCCAGGGAAAAGAGACCCAGTTCCCTCTTGATGTGCAAGACCGAAAGGCACCTTAAGACTGGCTCCTCAGAGATCGGGGTTCCCCAATCTCAAAGTTAAGTTGAAGGTTTCCCCCTCCTCCCCACCCCCCTACATTCATCGCAACCCCCTGCAGATATGGAGAACACCCCAAAATCTTGACTCCGGAGGGACAATCTCCCCAACCATCTGGGCCAGCCCACACACCATGCAGGCATGAGGATGCCTCCATCGAGGCATCAGGCTAGGTGGACAAAACCAGGTTGGCAGTGCAAAAATGCGAGGGCACTGACCACCCAAGACACTCTTGGCATGGCCATCATGCTGATGGCCACAAATGGAGACCAGTTGTGATTCTTGCCAGCTTCCCATTGTGCCGCCGGGCTGGTGAATACTGGGAGCTGAGTAAACACGGCTGAAACCCGGTAACGCATATTTAAATTATGATTTAAATATGTTAATCTGGTTTGTGCCCCCACTAGGAGTGAATCAGATTATGTCCCAGCGGGATGAATCCCAAAAGAGTTCTCCCTGCCACAAATTGTGTTTGGCCCATTTTGCTCGGTGCTCTGGTCATAATATAACTTGCACTGGAGCGTGTGGGGCTGGAGAATCACCCCCAACATTGTCCCTTCTCCACCACTCCTACAGTTCTTCTGCTGCTGAAATCCTCATCAATGTTGGTGTAGCTTTCTGACTCGACTATTCTAACACACTGCTGGCTGTCCTTTCATTCTCTGTAAACTTGAGGGCACCCTAAAAGCTGCTGCCCTGTCCCAATGTGCACCAAATACTGTTCACTCACTATCCCTGTCCTCATTGGCCTGCACTGGCTTTTGGTTAAGCGACATCTAGATTTTAAATTCTCTGTTTCCATATCATAGGATCAAATAATCCCTACAGTACAGAAGGAGGCCATTCAGCCCACTGAGTCCGCACTGCCCGCAAACCCACCCAGGCCCTATTCCTGTAACCCACATATTTACCCTGCTAATCCCTCTGACACTAAGGGGCAATTTATCATGGCCAATCAATCTAACCCACACATCTTTGGAATGTGGAAGGAAACTGGAGCACCCGGAGGAAACCCACGCAGACACGGGGAGAACATGCAAACTCGTCACAGACAGTGACCCAAGCCAGGAATCGAACCCAGGTCCCTGGTGCTGTGAGGCAGCAGTGCTATCCTTCCATGGTTTGGCCCCTCTGTAATCTCTGCCAGTTCTACGTCCCTCTAAGGTATCTGTGCTCCTTTAATTCTGCTGCTTGAACATCCCTGACTTTCATTGTTTCACAACTGTTGACCATGCCTTCAGCCATCTAAGCTCTGGAGCTTCCTCCCTAAACCCCTCTACCACTCAACCCTGCTTTCGTTGTTCAAGACACTCCCTAAGACATACCTTTTTGGCCTAGTTTTTAATCATTTGCCCCTCATGTCTCCTTATCTGGGTTAGCATCATATTTTGTTTTATAATGGCTCTATGAAGTGCCTTGGGATGTTTTATCACATTAAAGGTGCTACGTAGACATAAGCTGCTGCTGTCCTTAACAATGACATTCTTTCACGTGATGAGGTGAACTACAAACACTGCCTTAAGGAAGCAGAAATATGGCAAGCATTTGAACTTTTAACAAACAGTCAATGTTAATAATCATGGCCATTGAGTTCATTAGCTACACAAGGTCATAACACATGAAGATGGCTGTTTTTCGACTGGGTTGTATAGTTTATTTATTAGTGCCACAAATGGGCTTACATTAACACTACAATGAAGTCACTGTGAAAATCCCCTTGTCGCCACACTCCAGCACCTGTTTGAAGTACACTGAGGGAGAATTTAGTATGGCCAACAGCTCATCTTTTGGACTGTGGGAGGAAACCAGAGCACCCAGAGTAAACCCACACAGATATGGGGAGAATATGCAGACTCTTACAGGCAAGCTGGGAATCGAACCTGGGTCCCTGGTGCTGTGAGGCAACTGTGCTTACCACTGTGCTACCTATCATGCTGCTAATGGATAAGTAGCAGAATAAGCCTTTCAATATTTTTGGATTTATGCACAAATTTATTTCAAGGTATCCCCTTGGAAGTATTAGATACATGGAGAAATGATGGGGGTAAACATATGAAACGTGCTCATTTAGAATTTTGCAATACCGTATTGCAATCATTCAATCCTTTGGTACTTAAAACTGATAAAAGTGTTTGGGATAAATTAACAGGCATTTGGAATAGAGGTACTCCTTTTAGAGCATTTCCTTTGAAGTCATTTCTTTGATCTTTTCATTTTTTTGCATTGGAAATAATGTCCTGGCGAACAAAATCGAAATGTTTCAAAACTTTTACTACATGCTGTAAATAAAAGATTGATCTTTATAGACTCAGCGTGTATCATGCTAGTTATTTAAATATAAGCAGATTCCTGTGAATAATTTTTTTTATGGGGCAAAGAACAAGTAGAACTGGCCCAGGCTTTTCCTCATAAAATGTCAGTGACTTTACTGAGAAAGATCATTGTGATCGCTAAATTGCCTTGGAATGGGCTTTTGTCCTCAAACATTCCTTGATGAGAATTCTGGATAACCAAAGCAACTATCACATGAAAGCAGTTTGGTATAAATTAAAGCACGTATCTGCTAGCTGACGATACTGTAGTCAAAGGGAAAATTAGAATAAAGTAATCCCGATTTTCCTCAAAAATTGGATAAGCCGTTGGACTTACTCCTTAGAACATGAGACAAATTTCTCAGGAACCTTTCCATGGTTAACTCGCCAGGGACCCGGGTTCGATTTCTGCTTGGGTTGCTGTCAATGCAGAGTCTGCAATTTCTCCTTGTCTGTGTGGATTTCCCCCGGATGCTCTGGTTTCCTCCCACAATCAGAAAGGCGTGCTGGTTAGGTGCATTGGCCATGCTAAATTCTTCTTCAGGGTAACCGAACAGGCACCGGAGTGTGGCGACTGGGGGATTTTCACAGTAACTTCAATACAGTGTTAGCCAATATTGGAACAACAATGATTCAGTGACAGTCACAAGCCCAGAGTGGGATTTTCCGGCCACGCTCTCTTCAAAACTGGAGAATCTCGCCCAGGATCAATGGACTTTTCCATGGGTCGTACCCCTGCCTGACAATTCTCACGGTGGGCGGGATGGGAGAATTCTGGCGGAAATGTCTAATACCAGGGGACATGCACTTAAGGTAAGAGAGGGAAAGTTCAAAGGAGATGTGAGGGGCAAGTTTTTTACACAGAGAGTGGTAGGTGTCTACCAGGGGTGGTGGTGCAGGCGGATACAACAGGGGTGTTTAAGGGGCCTTTAGATAAGCACACGCATATGCAAGGAACAGAGGGATAGGGACCAAGGGCAGGCAGAAGGGGTTAGTTTAATCTGGCGTTATGTTTGGCACAACATCGTCAGCTGAAGGGCCTATTTCTGTACTCTTCAATGTTCTAATTCCCATGAGCTGCTAGGGACATTTGACCTCTTTGGGGATGCTTTGAGGACACCCCTGAAGTGGTCCTGCTAGTAGTCTCCTGTTGTGACTGCATTCTGAATGGAGGAGTTGATTCGGGAGTCTGGTATCAGACATACAAATGTTCTGCCCAGTAGAACTGCTTTTAAGTAATCAACACCTTGGTGTTTGCTCGAGACATGAAGTTACTGTTGGAACACCTTTCTTGCCACTGGATTAGAGGATTAGAGAAGAACCATCAGTGGAACACCCCCGCTTAAGGTTTCCAAAGCATGGGGTGCACAGGGAACACTGCTACCAAGTAATTAATGACCTTTGTCTTGAGTTTGAGATTCTCAGATATTCTTTTCCTCAAGTTAGCTGAAGGCTCAGATGGCACGTTGGAGATGATGATGAATTTCATCATCTATGTCTCTCTTTGTTGAGAAAGGGTAATGGAAAATGGTTTACATTGTCCAGGATCTCGCTGTTGATCATATTCAATGGAAGTTGTGGGATGGAGGAATGTTATGCTGTTGGAAGAGGGCCTCATTTTTCCAGGTGGTCAGTGAAAGACCCATTTTCCTTCTGACATAGGTCAGATATGGTTGTGACATTGCACCAATCCTCTTCTTCATCCTCCTTGCTTCACCCCACCTCCCGCAAACTATCTGCACGTGGAAATGTTTTACAGAATAGCAACGTCAATAGCATTACAATGACAACTTCAGGTACATGGATCATAGAGGTAGCACAATGTTCCCACAACTGGGGTAGACTCGGAAAATCTCTGTCCTCTCCTGCAGCTGGGATTCTCCAGTGCCTCTGAATGTAAATGGAATTTTGGTTAGAATATCAAATTCCCCGTTCTCACTTGCAGCAGGGTGACCATGGACAAATCAGAGAATCCCGCCCAGAATCTCTGACATGGTCAGTTTCAACTTTCTTGAAGTGACCCTGCGAGAGACTATGAAGGAGAGATTCCAAAGACCCCCATAGGCAGCCATTGTTCCATTCCTTGGAATGTGCTTTCCTTTCAAAGAACTAGGCAAAGTGAAGCTATAAAGATCAAAAACCAACATTTTGCATCAGGCGTTGGTGAGGCCACACCTGGAGTATTGTGTGCAGTTTTGGTGTCCTTATCTGAGGAATGACGTCTTTGCTATAGAGGGAATACAGTAATGGTCTACTAGGCTGATTCCTGGGATAGTAAATCTGTCATATGAGGAGAGATTACGTCGGTTAGGATTATATTGACTGGAGTTTTGAAGGGTGAGAGGGGATCTCAGAGAAATTTTCAAAATTCTAACAGGGTTAGACAGGGTAGATTCAGAAAGTATGTTCCCAATGGTGGGGGAGTCCAGAACTACGGGTCATAGTTTGAGGATGAGGGGTAAACCTCTTGGAACTGAGGTGAGGAAAAATTTCTTCACCCAGAGAGTGGTGAATCGGTGGTGAATTGTGGTGAGAGTGAATCTGTGAATTGTGGTGAATCTGTGGTGAGAGTGGTGAATTCACTATGACAGAAAGTAGTAGAGGTCAAGATTTCAAGAAGATATTAGATATAGCTTCTTAGGGCTAAAAGGATCAAGGGATATGCGGGGGGAGGGGGGAATCAGGATATTGAGTTCAATAATCAGCCATGATCAAAATGAATGGTAGAGCAGACTGGAAGGGCTGAATGGCCTACTCCTGCTTCTAGTTTCTATATTTCTGTTTCTGTGTTTTCTGTGAGTGTATATGTTCGACCTTCCTCGAGGATATATATTTTGTGCCCTGAATCTTTAAATCTTCTATTTTTAAATAGAAAGGATTGTCCAATGTGGCAACTAAACAAACCTACTTTATTGTCATTTTTCTTTAAGTATCTTCTGCTCTTCTTTGGAAAGTGTGGACCAGGATGCATTTTAGCTGATGCATTCAGCTATTCCAAGGCTCCTGCCTGTATCTGGTCATTAAACTAACCCACATTAAGATTGAAAGAACGCAGAATATGTGCATTTCAAAACAAGTGTCAGAGAGTGCATGACTTTCTCATTAATAATCTTAAATTGTTTGTTTTTCCACTTGAATAAGGTTTGTAAATTTTTGGAGTGTTGATACTCACAAATCTCCTCGAAACGTGAAACAAACAACTCTTGTTACTTTTATTCCATTCCAGCACTACTTCCTTATGTTTTTAAAAGATCATTTACAGGATGCGGTGTCGCTGGCTATGCCAATACTCATTACCCATTTCTAAATGCCCTGAGAAGGTGATGCCTTCTTGAACCACTGCAGTCTGTGTGGTATAGTTACACACACAGTGTTCCTAGGGAGGGCGTCCCAGGATTTTGACCCAGTGACAACGGAGGAATGGAGATATATTTCCAAGTCAGGGTGGTGAATGACCTGAAAGGGAACTTCCAGGTGGTGGTATACCCTTGTGTCTGCTACCTTTGTCTTTCTAATTGGTAACAGTCGTGGGTTTTGAAGGTGCTGTCTCAGTGCACTTTGTAGATTGTGCTGCTGCTGTTCATTGGTGGCAGAGAGAATGAGTGGCTGTGGAAGGGGTTCCAATTAAGTTTTGTCTTGGATGGTGTCACACTTCTTGAGTGTTGTCTATGAATTTCCACTAAAAGTGTAGAAATTTAGCCTCTGAGAAATTGAACAGAATAGAGCTTGCATATGCTATTCACAAAAGGTGGTCCATATTGGTTTCGAACACTCATAGACAACAGGAAGAACCATTCAAGCAAACTTGTGCTAGTGCCCTTTTGTACAGAAACACTATTATTGGACAACTTCCTGGCTGTCGTAAATAACCGTTCCACTGGGAACATTTTAGAGGAAAGCTGAATGAAATATAGTTTGTCGCAACAGGATCTTCATAAATTTAAAATAAAAAATATGACATCAGACAAAAATACCACTGCTGTGTGCTGTTTACTGTAAAAATTAAAATGAACGCCCATTTGCTTTTACTCAGAATTCTGGCCCAAATTCTACACGTTCTTTGGTGAATAGCTGTGATATAACAAAACTCATAGGTTCAATTCAAAAAAACATACTGACATAAAATGCTATTGCTTCTTAGCACAATATGTTAAGTGATTACCCAATGAGCTTATCAACTGGAGATACAATTAATGCGATAGTTGTTGGAGAACACTTAGGTACAAATTATTGTTTAATGATCCAGTTAAGAGCTTAAATTAGAGGGGTCTGTGAATGGACAATATATTATTTAGATTAATTGTATGAATCGCTCCTCACAAAATCCATTGCCCATGCAGTTAAGAAAATAACGTTAGATTAATCTGATTTTACGGGATAATTGCTTGCAAATTCATAAAAATATCTTTTATTCAAAATTGTGCATTCATCCTGATGGGTTCAAGTGTCATACTGGCACACATTTTATTCCTACAAGATACCTCAGTGGAAGGGGAGTCCAGCTTGGACCCAGACTGGGATCAAAGCCTGAATCTCACAAGTCAGAAATAACAAGGATTTGTTTTGTTTTAATTTTTCAAAGTGGCCCTTTTGTACAGGAGCTGCAGAAGTTTACGTTTAACTTTATTTATTATTGTCATAAGTAGGCTTACATTAACACTGCAATAAAATTACCGTAAATAGGCAGCGAGGTAGAAATTAGTATGTTCTTGTTTTCTGACTGCCTGCTTCCAGGCTGCATTCTCCACTTTCTGCTCTCGTTTTTGGGAGTGTTTGGCAGTGGGGCCAACATTCTTTGGGGTAGACATTGAACCAATTGTTGCATCAATTAGTCTTAAAACAGTGCACAGGACCTATTTTTTGGTAAAATATTGCCTTCTGCCTATGAGACAGGGGAACATGCAACAATATATTGGCATTAGTGGAGGCCCAAGCACTTGTTGTGTCCACCTGGAGGAATTGGCATGTTAGATGCCAGTTTTAGGCCCAGAAGAGAATTTGGGCGGCAGAGTATGAAGCAGGGCTTTGTCTTTGGCACTCAACTTTCTACAGTGATTCCATTGTCAAAGCAATGGAAAATGATGACTTGTTTACTGTTAAGTCTTCCTTTATAAATAGAAGAACTGGTACTAAATAAGCCGTAATGGGTCTTTGATTGCTTCCCTAATGTAATCCATAGTTCCCTGTCCCTTGACAGTTAAATATTGTTAGAAATATAAAGTTTTATAAGCTGATTATTTTCAGACCATCTCTTTAATTCAAGGAAAATTGGAGAAGTTAAGAGGATCATGTGATTTGCTTTGAATTCTGTCTGACAACAAACCTAGGTATTTGATTGCTATATGGGGAGGCAGGCTTAGGTTAACTGAGATTTAGTGGGAGCAAGGTGTGAAAGGTTTACACCAGAAAACAAAGGCAAGAACAGCTGTGTTGACTGTGGATAGACTTTCAGTTTCTGGACCAAAAAGGAGAGAGAGGAAGAGGTCTCATGGCGAAACAAAGGTTGCAGCTGATGTGATGAGAGAGACAAAGCTATCAGTTCTTTGCAAGCTATCAGGGCAGGATGAAGGAGGAAGGGCAGTCTCTGGCAGAAGAGACACATCTCTTAGCTCTCCAAAGAGCTTTGAAAACTTACCATAGTGAAGGCAAGAGGACAAATCACCAGACAAGAACTCACTGCTGGTCATCAGTTTGGAACCTCTCTGATTACCGAGGGAAGTACCTTTTGACAGTCACTCAGTGTTACCATTTGGTAAAATGGGGTAGAAATGAACCTGTTGGAAGTTGGGAGTGGCTGTTTCCTACAACGTCATTCATTCTGTAAAGCGCGTGTTG
Source organism: Carcharhinus amblyrhynchos (assembly GCF_965287045.1). Taxonomy (NCBI): domain Eukaryota; kingdom Metazoa; phylum Chordata; class Chondrichthyes; order Carcharhiniformes; family Carcharhinidae; genus Carcharhinus; species Carcharhinus amblyrhynchos. The sequence continues at coordinate 15,388,213 of NC_137339.1, forward strand.
TAATGTATATTGTAATGTACATAATGTAGTGTAATAGATAAGTATCCAGCACGGGGTTATCGGTCCTGTTAAAACATTAATAAGAGTTAACCTTTTTGTTGTTTAGAATATTCATTGTTGAATAGGTAGTGTTTAGTCAATGTTAATTTTTCTTAGTTTGTTACAGTAAAATCTTAAAATTGAAATCTTGGTATGCAATTTCTTTATGGTTAACACTGAGAATTCAAATCTCCCTCACTTAAAGTTGTGAGTCTCTGTGGGGATTGTAACAGCTGTGGCCTAAAATTTGAGGCAAGTAGACAGGCAAACTACCTCCATATGTCAAAATTCACAACCTGATTATGATAATGAGACCTCAGATCCAACTGGTGACCAGCTCCAGCCTCCTGGTTCAGACATGTGCAATGTGTGCCATCAGTTATGAGCTCAAAAATTGACCATAACGATTGTTTTATCTCTATGACAGGCTACTTCCTTTCACATGTTTGACTTCCAATATTGGTTCCCCTTGCTCTCACTTCCATGTTTTAACTTTCAGAGCAGGTCATGAAGATGCTGGAGTGAATTTTACCATCCAGCCCACCACGGGAATCGGAATGGGCAAGGGGCAGACAATAGAAATGTCCGTTGACTTGGGGTCGGATTTTCCGGTTTTGGGGCGGGTGAGGCTGGAAAATTCTGCCTGTTAAAATTAAAATCAATAGATAACGAAACATCTCAAAGTTAAGTAGGAATGCAGAAAGCCTAATTTTTAAAGCATTAATCCTTATCCACTGGGGCATTTTATTTTACATTCACAGCTATAGGTAATGAGGTGTGGATTTCGTGGGTATGCCTAACTTAACTCTTAAGGAAGCGAGAATCAGTCTCCATCCTTCAACACTTCACACAAGTTCTGGTATCAGGTTGCAGATATGTAAGTAGACGTTACAGGAATAGCGTAAATGTATGCTTATTCTTTCTTTTCTCTTGCACAACTCTCTTTTTAAGAGGCAAAATAACCTCAATTCAGTCTCCATTGAGAGACTATTTCCATAATATTATAAATTCCTACTTGATCTGCCATTCAAACAAACTGAGTGCTCTCATCTGCAACCTGAACTCTAAATGAACCTACGATTAATTTCAAGAGTACCGAGCAATTACATCTCGTTTTAAAGGGACAGGCAACTACAGCTGATGATTTTTACAATGTGATTTTCCTTTCTTATAAAGCAATACAGTCTCTGATTTTAAAAAAGTCAGTACCATGAGATATTTTCCGGTTTTTCATGTCTCGTATGTCCTTCACGTGCCAGTGTCCCCGTGTCAGATTGTCAGTTTGTTACAAATGTGAAGTATGATTTTGGATGACTGCGTGTCCATCTTGTTAGTGAGTAGGGCACATGATCTGCTAAACGTGCATCTTTGCTTATACTGTCTCCGTTTTCCTTAGTATAACAGGAAATGAAAAATTTGCAACTACTGGGGTTAGGTGGATTTGCCATGCTAAATTATCCCCGCCTTTAATGTCCCAAGTTATGGTAATTAGGTGGATTAGCCATGGTAAATGAGGGGGGTTACGGAGATGATTGTAAGCCTGGGTAGGATGCTCTGTCGGAGAGTTGGTGTAGACTTGATGGACCGAATGGCTTCCTTCTGCACTGTCAGGATTCTATGAATCCATGGTACCAATTCCAAACTCTTGAGGCCATGTTCTTGGCCTCCAGTAATTCCAATTCTTTTCCCGTATCTAGTGGTGCATAAGGCAGGTTTTCATCTATTTCCACAGCTAGTTATTCCTGGAAGAAGTCGCTAATCTGTCACCAGAGGCTTAAAACTTGTGGGGACCCACAAGCAAGAGTGGCTGACCAGGAATCTTTCCCGCTTTTACCACCAGCCATTGGTGTGCTGGAAGGATTTGCAGGTTTATACTCAACCTGTTTGATCGTGTTATGAATGCCCCTTCCTTGGCCATCAAGCCCTGAGGTGGGGCTCGAACCTGGAGCTTCTGGCTTAGAGACAGGGATGTTACCCACTGTGCCACAAGACTTGGCCACCAGTTAGCCTGATTTCTACCCCTCCAGTAACCTGGATATCAATTTTTTCCTTTACCTCATTGAGTGTTTTTGAGGCAAAGATGGATAAATTTTTGAAGAGTAAAGGAATTAAGGATTATGGTGAATGGGTGGGTAAGTGAAGCTGAGTCCATGAAACGTTCAGCCATGATTTTATTGAATGGAAGAGCAGGCTCGAAGGGCCAGATGGCCTACTCCTGCTTCTAGTTCTTATGTTCTTATGTTTTCGTGCAGAAGCGGTGGAAGCTGTGGAAATTCTGGAACTGGCTTCCAATTCTTTTCCAGGTGGACACTGAGATTTCCAGAGCCAGACAGACTTTTTTCCTCCACCACTGCACCATTTGCTTTACATGCAAATGCGCTCTAGGCCCCAGGGACCTTACTTGGAATACATTTCATAAACGTATGTTCAAATTCATTCAGCTTCTTTCCCTCATCACCACATCCTTGCACCTCAATAACTCTCCGCCACCCCTATTCATCATTTACAATCCAGGTGACATAGAGTCTTCTGGATTTCCACCCTTTTCGGAATGCTGACTGGGGAACCAATTCCCTAATTGCTGAACTTTGCAATGGCTCTTTGCCAGAAGCATAGCTTTATCATCCTGTCTCTCATCTCCCCAACCAATCAGGGAGGGTGGGTGTAGAATGGCGGGTGGATCTTCTGCTCCTGCCAATGCCAAAGGGTTTTCCCATTGGCTGAGCCTCATGCCACTGGGGAACCCGTGCCAGGGGTACGCCATTGACTGGACCAGAAGATTCTATCAGCATGAAGAGCTGGAGAATTCTGGTCATGGAAAATAAGTTGCTGTCATTGTTGTTTCTCACTGCCTCTGTTAACCGTAGCCAAGCCTCCTTCGGGTCAATAATAGAAGCTGAAGTGACAAGTACAATGTCTTTGTTCAGTAAGCGTCCTTTCCGTATGTATCACAGCTTACTATGGCTCCTGCTGTAACCAAGACCGTAAGAAGCTACAATGGGTTGTGAACGTAGCCCAATCCATCATGTCAAACAGCCTCCCATCCATTGACTCCATCTGCACTTCCTGCTGCCTCGGGAATGAAAATGTCTGAAGGCATGTACCAACAGACTCAATAACAGCTTCTCCCCTGCTTTCCCTACTTAGGACATTTGAATGGTCCTATCACATATTAAGCTGATCTTTCTCTTCACTCTACCTGTAGCTGCAACACTATATTCTATCCTTTTCCTTTTCCCCTATGTACTCTATGTTGTACCTGTATAGTGGGCAAGAAACAATACATCTCACTGTATCCCAGTACGTGTGACAATAATAAATCAAATCAAATTCATTCAAATTAGAAGAAAGTGTGCACAAATATCAGAGTCTCATCTGGTAACCGGAGAAGTCTAAAGAATGTAGAGATTAAAAAATGAAAGGGTTTCACAAATCTTTTCAACACAAGAATGGCTCAAGTTGTTTGGTAATTAGTTATTGCATCCTTGCTATTTGAAGAAAAGGCAGCAATCCAATGTAGAAACCACCAGCCAGTTTAACTTTAGCTATTGGGAATCTAGGAGGCAATGGTGAGAGATGCATTCTGCAGACATTTGTCACAACTCATTTTGATAAAGAGGCAAAATGAATTTAAGAAAGGCTAATCACTGTTGATGCCTCATCAAATGTGAATAAAGGAAGATTTGGTGAATAATAGTTTTACTTAGAAAAGATTTGATGGGACTTCGCTCTGGACTGTTGCCAAATTGCTGGGTAATACATGATTGTGGAATCTTCTGTCATGAATAAGAAATTGTTGAGTTGGAATTTATGAATCGCTTGCCTTGGAATTTGTCGAAGACTTTCTGTCTCTTCTCGCCCAACAATAAATTTACATTTCCTCCATGAACTGTCTCATCCACTCAGAATCTAAGCAAGAAAGATGATCAGCAAAATATAATTTAGTTAGGAGTAGTTGGACTGAAAATTAGGAAAATATTACAGTGAATCCAATGACCTGGGTTCCAGGTAGGTTAGAAAACTCAATGACCTCTCAACTGTAAATACTGAGTTCTCTGCCTCAATTATAATAATTAATGCTAATTAATAATAATCTAATAAAGAAGGAATAGCACAATATGTTGCTCAGATGGAGTATACAGAGATTACCGAGCTCTTTCATGCACCATGAGCTCCACAGGTAATGGATCGCACATCAACCACCTCAGAGCCCATCAAACTGCAACTGAAACAAGTTACCCTCAATCTCAAGGGACTGCCTCAGAAGGCAAATAGAATGTGAATTTGAGCTTAAAGTTTATTTATTAGTGTTACAAGCAGGCTTACATTAACACTGCAATGAAGTTACTGTGAAAATCCCCTAGTCGCCACACTCCAGCGCCTGTTCAGGCACACTGAGGGAGAATTTAGTATGGCCAATGTACCTAACCAGCGCGTCTTTTGGACTGTGGGAGGAAACCGGAGGAAATCAACGCAGACATGGGGAGAACATGCAGACTCCGCACAGACAGTGACCCAAGCTGGGAATCGAACCTGCTTTCCTGGCACTGTGAGACAGCAGTGCTAAGCACTGTGCGCCTTTAATACTGTATAAAATTGAGTACTACAGGTTCCACCTATTTTGAAAGTATAAACTTTCCAAATCCACTTTCAGAGTAAGGTAATCCATGTATAATATTCTTTGACATATAATAAACCTTGCTCGGTTTATTCAAATTGCCTTTGGTGTTGAATTTCTTACCTGACTAACTTTCTTAGATAGGTAGCAGATCTAGCACATAGCAGCATTGGGTAGGTGTCTGTTTAAAAGGTTGAAACAAAGAATAAATCTGAAAAACTTTTTCCAAGATGTATTTGAAAGCAGATCAATTTATATTATAGGCTGGCTGATCTCCCACAATAGTAATTAGCAGGAAATGAACACAGATACAGCTATAGAGAAAATAGGAAAGGACTGAGGTGGGAATGCCTGTTTCATTCTATCCTTGAGGTGACTCTGGGTTGGATTTTACATGGAAATGTATTTTCCGCTCCCCACCCCCTCAATGGAAAAGTCCATTTTCAGCCAGCCAACTCAGAATCCTGCTGCCCTGCAGTGATAACACGTTGGGAGCAACCTTAACTGATTGAGGGCTGGACTTCCATCCCCATCTGGGAGGAAGTCCTGTCCCAGGCAACTGTTCACCAATCTAATTGGCCAGCAGTGCTGTAGCCCCAGTTACACCAGATCAAGCGATGGCCATTATTGGGATTAGAAGGGCAGGTTCCGAGAGAGCAGGATGATGGAGACTAGACTAGACTCCAAGGTAAGTTGTTTATTTTGAACAGATCTGACAGGGAGACCCCGTTAAGAGTGCTGAAGGGTTAGGGCTGCAATAGAGAGGCTGGGGGAAGGTTCATAAGGAGGGATTCTAATCTTGGGAGTGGGGTACCTCTGATGGGCACAGGGCTGCCACTCCAGAAGATATCCTTCTTGCCCTCCAGTACCTATGCAGTGAAGCTGCTGGGCTACCTGCCATGGCGCTGCCTTTCCCTGACTCATGTAAAGCAGCAGTAGAGGTTCTTCAGTGGTTATCAGTTGGTTACTTAAGAGAAACAATAGGCAAGTGGGTGGGTTGCCTGAAATCTTCCCCACCCACAAGAATATGAGATAGAGGTTGGAGTTGGGTGGGAAGGTGGGGCAAAGGCCAGCCACTTCATCTAATGAGCTACCCCACCTTCAAATACATCAGCTAACAGCAGTTAAATCCAGTCGACTGGATTCATTCCAGTGTTATCATCCCAAGGAAATCTAAGACATCTTCCCCTTACAGCAAATAAAATCCAATCCTACTAAAGGAAATAAATGACATTTTTCTTGTACTGACCGTGTACTTCAGCCCCTGCAGCACCCTTGGTCATGGACGGTCTCATTCTACTGGTGTGCGCCCACTCCATGGACAATTGGGGTGAAGGTAAGACCTTCGAAGAGAGGCAGTAAACCAGAGCAAGCACCTCTGTGCATTGCTTCCAATCTAAATCAAGGGATGAGCACCGTGGCCAGGCCCAGAAGCAGATGCACAAGTTTCTGGGTGGGGTCTTTTTATTTTGCAATGCATTTTATTGATATTTCTATTCTGAGCACAAGTAACACTGATCGCCTGATTAGCTTAAGTGAGTTTGGTTTTTGTAAATTGTTTAAAAATTAAAGTCCTGTTAATTTACTTAGAGTTACAGAGATATTGAATAATGAGGAAAATGAGTTGACCTTTAATTTTAAAATGCATTTGTCTCTAGAAAAAAATATGCAAAACATGTCAACGTAAAAATAATTGTTCCAAATATAACACCCAGCGGAGTTCAGTAAAAGATCTGTATTTATTGTCAGCCTTACAAGGATGAAACATTTGACAGCAAAAGTACTGAAAGTAATAATTTCCTTGTCCATATTAATCATAAACTAATTAGACTTTTGAAATGTGCACAATACTCTACTTAGATAAGATGTATAAAAACGTGCGATACAGTCAGTAACTTGAAAATCAGTACAGGAGTCATATTGTGATGTTCAAATCACTTCATCAGTTAATGCATTTTCTAAAACTAATCATCTCTCTTCAGATCTTTGTAGTTAGTTTATTATATGGTTGAATTATGGACGCAATTAGGCACCATATTTTGTGTAATTAAAAAAATACATTTGTCATATCATTCATCACCGGTAATCCAAGAGAACACATATTTTAACTCAGTACTAAGTCATCATGTTATTGTAAGTTGATAACCACAGTTCAGTATCTCTAACACATTGCTGGGGAATCAACTCCACCAGTTATAGCAACCGATTCTGTAATATTCACCGTTAATTTACCATGGCAACTTTGGTTTCTGCGATTTTCAATTGGCTAAATAAATATTCAGAATAAACTATAAGGCGTGAAGGAAGAATCACGTAATTAAGTTATTTTTAATGCAAATGATCAAGAATGGAGAGTAACTATCTTAATTTCTTTTGAGGTATCTTGTGTACAAATCGAGATTATTGTCTACCGTTTACAGAGTGAGTTCGCCATTGCAACTCAACTTAAAAGGTTTGTGAATCGATAAAAAACACCTGGTCATCTAGTTTGCTTTATAGCTTAGCTCTTAGAGAATAATTGCTAAAGACTGCGTCAAAATTACATTTTTATTCACAACATATTTTACATCAGCATCTCAAAGGCAATTACAGCTCATGTGTATTATTTTGGATACGCAAAACATTAGCATTGTTAAAATAACCTTTCTACAGTGTAATATACATGTCAAATGCTGTTTGATCCTTTCTTCTCATTAACCATCTATGTATATTTCTGCGTAGAGATTGGAAGCCTTGATTTTTTTAATATATATTTATAGATTATAGATGAATCAATTCATCTGTTTTCAAAAAGGCAAAATATTTTAAAAGTTCTATAACAAAAAAAAGGAACAGGCTACTTTCTTGGTACAGCATAACATTAAAATACTCCAAAGCAAAAGTGAAATATCTGTCCATCGAAAGAACCAATATTTCAACATAACATACAATAATTTCTGTTCACACTTTCCCTTTAAATTATTAAGTTATTCAGCCTTACAAGATCAGTCATTACTGCTGATCTAATGAAATTAATTGCACTCACGAATAGTTCACAAGAAGTCACTTTAAAACGGTTATGATTTCCTTCACGTTTGAGATGAAGAGCATATATTTCACTTGATCGCTTGTTGCCAGGGATGTTGAAATTTACTGATTCACAAATAAAGCTTGTACCTGAATCCGGAATCAAGAGATTTTTTTTGCTGGGATGATTGGATAACAAAAGTTTTTGTGGCATTTCACCAATTAGAAATATGCAATACAAATATGTGGGTTCAAGTTGCTTCTTTCAACTCCTTTGGGTAACTGGGTAGTCCACTCAGTGATAAAGGTAGAAAAGATGGACCAATAATTGTAAGACCACACTTTATGCCAGTGCCAAGGCACACCAAGAGTCTTGTCTGAGTGGAACATTAACTCCAGTCTGTGGGATCGCAGAGGTTGAGGTATAAGAATAATCTTCAGGTACATATTTCAGCTGTGAAGGACCACGGTTCAAGTCTTCTCGGCTTATCATAGCTGTGGGAGGAGCCTACAGAAGTAAGAATCATTAAACATGTTCCAATAGTGATATAAGAAACAATTTACAAAATATGCTCTCATCCCCATCCAACCAAGTTGTGTTCTTTGTATTTTGAAATGTAAGTTCTGCTTGTTACATCATTATTAAAGTGTTTTTCTGTGATCACGTTTTCAAGGATGTCCTTGCTACAGAGGGAGTACAGTGAAGGTTTACCAGGCTGATTCCTGGGATGGCAGGTCTATCACATGAGGAGAGATTAAATCAGTTAGGATTATGCTCACTGGAGTTTAGAGGAGTGAGAGTGGCTCTCATAGAAACTTATAAAATTCTAACAGGGTTAATAGATTCAGAAAGAATGTTCCCGATCGTGGGGGAGTTCGGAATTTGAGGTCATCTTTTAACGATAAGGCGTAAACCTTTCAGAACTGAGATGAGGAGAGATTTCTTCATCCAGAAAGTGATGAATGTGTGGAATTCACTGCCACAGAAAGTAACTGAGGCCAAAACGTTGTCTGACTTCAAGAAATTAGATATCTCTCTTGGGACTAAAGGATTAAGGGATATGGGAGGAAAGGGGGATCAGGATATTGAATTTGATGATCAGTCATGATCAAAATGAATGGCAGAACAGGCTTGAAGGGCCAAATAGACTACTTCTACTTCTAGTTTCTATACTTGGCTCTCATTTGTACTAAATCCATAAATGAAATAAAATTCAGTAATGATAATAAGATCTTTTCAGTTATGTGTAAGGAATCCGTGATTACTTATTTTACTCCAACTTCTATGCTGTCAATGTATCTCTCTACAGAGGCCACATGCTTAATTAAATTTAATACTAAAGTGTCATTACTTTACCTGAGAAACAGATACCACTGTTTGACCTGAATATGGAGATGAGGCCAGATCAGATTCAGTTTTGATAGTTGATGCATTTTCAGAGTTCGACATAGAAGATGGTGAGTTGGTTCCAGAAGCCATGCCTGGAGAAAAACAGAAATTGGTAATAATCAGCTTCCTATCAATATGATCCATATCAGAGACAATGAGATCTTGTTCAATTATTGAGATATTGGCCTGAACTTTTAGGATGGTGGTGACTCAGCCCCCTGCCACCTGGAGAGTCATTGACTCCAACAGCCTCCAACACAGTCATTACCACCAACTCCATCAAGCCATTTCACACTTAATAAGGGTTGATTAGCAAAAGGCGAGACTTCTGTTCTCTCTTGGGTGAAAGCTCCACCTTGGAGAGCTGCCAGATAATCTGATCGGCTGGCAGCTCTCGAGCACCCACCAAGCACAGCTTTGCAGTGGTCAGAAACAGCACTGCAGCAACGTGCCTGGGACTAAGTGCATGGAAACAAAGAGAGGAGGGTAGGGGACCACTGGGGATACCAGAGATAAGCCAAGGTAGGGTAGGGGGACATGAGAGATCCAGAGATCTCTGGGCCTTGAAGGGAGGGCACCCACAATCTGAAGGGGGCTTTTGATGGAGTTGCCACCACCTCCTCCTATCACCCCTCACCTTGCTGCCACAGATGTAGATTTGGTCACTTTTCTGTTTCTCTCCTGATCTGTCATTCAGCTGCTAATCTAAAAATTCATTCTGAGTGGGTAGGCCCACAAGTAGCCATCAAGTGGCAGCAGAGTAATTAGGGCAAAGACGGACTTGGGCAAGCTCCCCTGCAACCCCCTCACATCTGCCACCCCCACCCCCCGCCCCGACTGGTGTGTTTTGAGGTGGGGTGAGCACGTAAAATACTGGCCATTATTTCAATCAATGTGGAAATAACTTCTGCTGCTTCAGTAGAGACATGTTGGGTGATTAAATTGGTCAATGGCTGGAGTGCAGAATTAACTGGATGGTGAACTGGCAGTCTGTTTTACACTGTGTCCAATTATTCTCTTATCCACTGTGGAAAAGCTCTTTCTACCCAGTGAGTTGTTTTTGAAGTACACATCAGCAACCAATCTTGCATATAGCAAGACACGATAACCAGCAAGTGGGATGAATGATTAACTTGATGGCATTGGTGGAAGCAGGAATCTTGGGCAGCGCACCAGAAGAATCCCATGTTCTTATTCAAATGGTGCCCAGGAAGAAAGTAACTTCAACAATTCCCCACTCCCACTGGCAATCGTACTGAAGCCTTAGCACAGATGATGTGCTCAAGTGGGATTTAACTGCACAACTGGCTGATTCAAGGCGCAAAATGCTCGCAATGAAGTCAACCTAACGATCCAACAATTAATCAGTAAAGACGTCTAACTTTTTTCTTACTCAGCTAAAAGAGTTAACAGTAAAATGTTCCCTGAAGCAGTAACATGACAATCTTGGCACTATCATAATGTGAGTGTGATTTCTAAACTTATTGCACATATTGGCTGCCACATTCTTAAAGTCTTGTCACCTCAAGCAAGAAAAAAACATTTTACTCCTGTCCACCGACAAGACGGAGAGATTCGCCTGTCTACACATCCAGGTGTTCCAATATTTACTCCAGGAAATGTGCAACAATCATAACTATGGAGGGACTTTTATGGAGCCCACCAAGCGAGAAACATGACATGAGTTAATTAGATGGGACGAGAAATCTCGATTCCCTGAAGTCAGGTTGAGATGCAGAGATGAAAGTCAGTGGTGTGTTTGCAACGTGTCGACTCTCACGCTCGTACTTGCAAATACATTTGCATTGGCGTGAAACAGTTTTTAATAAAGTGCTACCCTCAGGGTAAAGTCAATGGGCGCACCTGAATCTCATGATTCCTGCTTAAAGATGACCTGCAGTGCAGTGGGCGTAAGGTCAGTAGTTCGGTGGATTGGTTGTGGCAAATGTGGAGTGGGCCTTAGATAGAATACTCTTTCGGTGAGTTGACTTCGGTGACTTGATGAGCCAAACAGTATTCAACTTTGTAGGGGTTCGATGGGAATGTTCATTGTTGGATTATGCAGCACAGTGGAAGAGGGCAGCTTGTATGGAGGCTTGGGATCGGTAAAGAGGCTTGGGATCGGTAAAGAGGGAGTCAGTGGTGCGGGAGGCTTGTGGAGGGGGGTTGGAGACATGGAGGAGCAGGGGAGTGATCTGGGAGGCTGGGATAAGGGGCGAAAATAGAGAAGTGATGTGGGAAGGCCCTGGCATTTCCTGGGTGTTTCGCAAGGTAATGGAAACGGTCATAAAATTATTGGGTAATAGAACACTGAAAAAGCTCTTCAGCCCATCAAGTCCGCACTGACAATAATTACCACTAATGATGTGCTATTCCCATTTTTTTGCACTTGTCCCATATCCTTAAATGTTATGCTATTTCAAGTGCCCATCCAAATATTTTTAAAAGTTTGTAAGGTTTCCTACCTCCACTACCTTCCCAGACACTGCATTCCAGTTCTCACCACACTGTCTGAGTAAAAATGTTTTTTTTCTCTCAGAATCTTGTGCCCCTCACTCTAAAACTATGTCCCCTCGTGATTGACCCCACAACCAAGGGGAACAGCTGTTCCCTACTCAACCTGTCCATCCCCTTTATAATCTAATACAACTCAATCATGTTCCCCACTCAGCCTTCTCTGCTCTAAAGTAAACAATCCAAGCCAATCTAGTCTTTCCTTATAGGTCTGTTACTCCATCCCAAGCAACATCCTGGTGAACCTCCTCTGTAGCCCTCTGGTGCTAGCCCCCCTCAGTGAAGGTAATGAGGAGCCTAAAGAATAGTGTCAGTACTGTCTAAATATGCATCTACCTTAGGTTGTTGGCTGACTGAGGATTACAACATTTCAATTATTATTATGGAGAGTGATCTCAGACAAAGTCCTTTACAATGCATAGAAGGGGGGGATCAGCTGAGCCTCCAAGTTTAGCCATGACCGCACAGTGTGGTGAGTACAACACTGGACATTAAGAAGAACATTGAATGAAGGGTGAATGAAGAAAGAAAGCATTTTCTCTTCGACCACAAAGAAATTACCTCTAAATCCCCAGTAATTATCAATGAGTTCCAACCATGATATGTGTCAGTACATTTAGTTCCCTGACTAAGCTCGTCTCAACAATTAATATGAATAAAGTAAAACCAATGTAATATGACATACTTATAAGTGACATTTAATTTTGAAAAACACCTATGCCTCCTTTATGCTTGTAAGTCTTTGGTTAATTCCAATGGAGTTGGGCAGGAAAGTTGTGGCAGTGAGACAGAACCTACCCATTTGACCAGGTGGTTCTTTTATAGGCCAGCTGTACGTGTTATGTTGACAGTTAATGAAAAGCTTCCCCTGCTGCTGAGTTGGCTGCTTTTGCCATGCATGCTACCTGCACTCGAAGTTTTAATTGGAATTGCATGGAAAATAGGAAAAAGCAAGAAAGTAAAAGTGGCAGTCCATGGACAGTGTGCTATTTGACAAAACCTTAGCCAATAGCAGGCAGGTTTGTAATCATGTTTAAATCACAGTGCCTATCTGGTGGTATTTGTAAGGTTGTAAATCTAATTCCTGTTTATTGATTGGGGCTCTCTTGTCAAATCAAAGGATATGAAGATATTTATCCTTGGTTTTCTAAGTTATTAGAATTGTATTTTCCTGAGGGATGTGTACATAGGGTGGCATGGTGGCACAGTGGTTAGCACTGCTACCTCACAGCTCCAGGGATCCAGGTTCAATTCCAGCTTTGGGTGACTATCTGAGAGGAGTCTGTATGTTCTCTCCATGTCTGTGTGGGTTTGCTCACTGCATATTTTATTTATATATATAAATATTATATATATAGTATATATATGTGTTTATATAATATATACATATGCCCCTTTCCGTACCTATTATTTCGTTCTTCAACTTACAAAAATATTCTATATTATACAAGCATAAGAAGTAGGAGCAAAAGTAGGCAATTCAGCCCTTAAGCATTCTCCGACATTTGATAACTTCATGGCTAATCTGTTTATGTTTCAAACAGATAGAAATAACTCAAACATCTACTTAAATGCTTGACATAGAAATGCAACTGCAATAAAAGCACTTCGGTTTAACAAACATTCCCAGTCCTTACTCTCTTTTCAACACATTAACAAATATCACATTATTTCAGATTCTACTATCCAGGAAGGTGTTGGGAGGTTGAAGGGAAACATGGTTCCAGCTGTTTTTAACACGCATCTGGGGTTAGGGGCAGCATTAATATGGAAGAATGAGACATTTTCTGCACATATACTATAATGTGTTAAATATTATTGGATGTAGCCTGAAAACACAAGAGGAATGGAGAAATTGAGATCATTAACAACAATTCACTTTGGAGAGGGATACTTGGGGAAGCATAACTCTGAAAATAAACATATTTTTAAGTTTATTTAGTAGTCACAAGTAGGCTCACATTAACACTGCAATGGAGTTACTGTGAAAATCCCCTAGTCGCCACACTCCTGCACCTGTTCAGGTACACTGAGGGGGAATTTAACATGGCCAATGCACCTGGGGTAACAGTGCTAATCACTCTGCCAGCATATTGGGCTGAATTATCTAGTCCTTCCTGCCAGGGGGATTTTCTGCTCCCTTCGAGGGTAACCCCACTGGCGCAGCTGACGAACGGCACATAATGCCATTGGAATTGAAAGATCAGCCTATGGTGAGTCGTCTTCGCCACCAGAAAATTTGCCACAGGGCGATGGAATGGGGTTTAAAAATCTCGGCCTTTGTAGTACAATTTTATTCTATCAGGCAAGGATAATGCAGCAGTGTAAAGGCACGGTTCATGCTGCATCAATATTTGGTACTTGTCTTTACAAAGTCAAAACTGTCCGGCTACAATCCCTTATATGCCTTAAGGAGGCAAGACACTTTGCCAGTGCACAAATCCAACTGCCTAGTAACCACTGGCCTGCTATGGGACTTTGGACCTCTTTCTTTGTGTTAAAACAGGATGAGATAGCACAGAGAAATTATTTAAAGTATGAGTACCTGAGGAACCTTTCGATTTGGTAACATTCTTAGGTTTTCTTTTCCTTGTCTGGATACTTTCCTTCTTCATGGCCAGTGGGCGTGGTACCTGCAGGATGTGAACACCATAATTGTAACTTCAATTCCATGTAAAACATATCGTAGGATTTTGCTTTGCAAGCTGCACCAAGTATAACACTGAATCAAGATTAATACCAAATATGCTGTAGTTTTCTTTTATCCGGAGTGAAATACACTCATAATTGTCACTCCTGGATTGTTCTCTTTTGTGATCTGAAGACATTAGGATTTTCATGTCTATTAATGCCACTATCAACACAGGTGAGGAACAATAGAGTGTAGAACTTGTAAATGTAACTGTCTTTAAAATCAAAATGTGTTTGACTTACAAAAATGTTTAGTCACATTCTGAGGCGTATTGCACTGCTGAAAATGTGATATAGATTCTGGTTATAAACACCTATATTTAATGGGTACAGTTGGTGCTAAGTTCTTCCAGCTACAACTGTGTCCTACAACACTTCAAATACTTCATATTGCAGCAACTGTCATTGCACTTCTTGCATCCCGTTTGCCTGTGATATTAAAAGTCATTCATGCGGTTACTTGACGACACGAACAAATTCTATTGACGAAACGGGGGAGCTGTTTATTACAGTTTTGTATAATCTATATGGGACAATAATGCAATTACACCTGAATAACATTGACAATTTTCAATAGCACTTGAACAAGATTTGCCAGTAAGAGCATGTGAGTATGAGATGGGTCAATGTTAGGACACCTTGTTGGAATGAATGGTTGATTTTAGGGCAGCATTTACCCAACCCACCTGTTACGGGAATTGGATCAGGCAGGACAGGACCATGCAAAGATCTGTTGACCTCGGGTGGGATACTCTGGTCTTGAGGCAAGCTCGGCTGGAAAATCCCACCCTCAGCGTTAAATGATTCTATTTTGAGTATAACATTTCTTAATATTTGAGAAATATTAAGAAATTTCTTAAATCTATTTTGAGGACTATATGTTGAAGTATTCTGTTTTCAACATAAGGCTTAGGGAATAAAGGGCAAATTTTCTGTACATTGCCTTCATAGGAAGGATGTGTATTATTCAGTTCAAAAATCAAAATAAGCCAGGTTGAGTTTAGATAACACCTTATATTCTATGAAATGCATAAAACAAGTTGTCATGTCCAAAAGAACATGCTTTAAATTCTATTTCAAATGACTGCATTAACTCTTGCTCTGGATGATCAGTAGTGAAATTGGTCCTTACGGGAATGGAATTACAGACTTCAGTTATTAGAATCAGTGGCAGCACTCTCATCTCTGAGTCAACTGATTACAGGTTTAAGCCCTGCGTCAAGATATGAAGATATCCCTTCAATACTGCATTGCATGTAGTGATGTTTTATGCATAAGATGTTCAGTGAAAACCTTGCCTCCTGTTCCAATGGCAATAAAAAATCCATGACACATTTTGAAGAAGAGCAGAGATTTCTCCTGAAGTCCGAGCTAACATTCACCCCTTCACCACCAAACTAGCCATTTATTCCATTTGCTTTTGATGGATAAACTGGCCGATAGTATTTAACTATGGAGTGACTATACTTCACAAGTAATCAATTGCCCTTGAAGCAATTTGATATATCACAAGGCATGTTAACATTCTAGATTAATGCAAACTTTCTTGTTTTTTTTTCTCTGTTGAGGTTTTGACACATGCATATCCTTTTCCCAACACTTTGACCACATTTTTGCTTGCTGTAAAATATCAAATCACACCAGACTGTTCCTACCAGCCTGAAACCAACAACTATGCCAATCCTACAAGAAGTACCATCAGTATTGGTGCCACTGTACTTTTGTTGTAGCAGTGTTATTTTTGGAAGGAGGTCATTGTTTTTTCCTTCTAAGTCTCCAGTTTCCTTACTAGGATTCTGAAACAAATAACTCTCTTTCTCCTTTCCTAATAACAATTGATCCTTCTTTTAAACCCACTATGGATTTTTATTCCACTACTACCACTAATGATTTGATCGAACACCTACTTTAAGACAGCTCCCTAAGTATCCTTTTCTTTGTCAACATTGACTTTAAAGTATGCTCTATAATCCTTAAAACCCATGCTGAACAAAAGAACTTCCCTGGATCTAAATTCACTCTAGCCATTCAAATTTAAAAGACATCTATCAAGTCTTCCTATCCTCCTCCTCTCCAGACAGTTGAGATCCTCCCAAGACAAAATTTTCCTCTTAACTCAGCTGTGTAAAGTTCAGGAATCAACCTTGCGACCTACATTTGTTTAATATGTCTCAATTTTCCTTTTAATATGGAGATCAAAAATTGACACCATTTTTCAGCTATGCCCTCACCAAGGTCAGGTTAAGAATACTTCAATAACAGAATATATATTTGCATACTGAACACATTTGGGGTGGCACGGTGGTCAGCACTGTTGCCTCACAGTGCCAGGTACCTGGATTCAATTCTGGCTTTGGGTGACTGCGTGGAGTTTGCACATTCTCCCAGTGTTTCCCCTGGGTGCTCTGGTTTCCTCCCACAGTCCAAAAATGTGCAAATTAGGCGGATTGTCAATAATAATAACATCTTTGCATCCCAAGATGTGTAGATTAGGTGGATTAGCCATGGTAAATGTGTGGGATTATGTGCAGGGTGGGGGAGAGGGCCTAGACGGGTTAATGCAGACTGGATGGGCCAAATGACCTCTTTCTGCACTGTAGGGATTCTATGGATTATAAGCATGTGACACTTCTAAGTACACATTTTGTTGTTTTCTTTGCCTCCTTGAAATGCTAAACCAACAGTTTTAATATGTATTCCACAGCTCTGCTCCGTTCACAGTTTTATTACACAATCCACAATCTTGCTTCTTAATCCTACCTAGTCTCATGATTTCTAATGTTCATGTTGAACTCTGTGTAACACTTCTCTGCCTTTAAATCTAACTTATCTTGTTCCCTCTCTATTATCATATGTTGATTGATCGTTGCATCCAGTTTGGTGTCATCCACAAATTCTAGTAATCTGTGCCACTTAATGTAATTCTATGACATTTATGAAAATCAGGTTCGATACCGGTTTTGTGTCAATTGGTTTCCATCCTGATATCCATCATTGTCTATCTTTCTGTCACGTGTCAACCCAGCCTAACGATTTTGCATCTCTGCCACGAACACTTGTTTTGTGAATCAGTGTGCAATGCGAGCCAGTGAATATAGTACCTTCCTGGAATTTATAGGTAAAATCTTTTTCAGTGATTTACATCTAAATTTATGAAAAATGTTAATCCAAACTCTTGTGAAACTGAATTCATGAAAACTCTGCCAAGTAGCTTTGAAAACCATTCACTGAACAATATATCCATTTTGTCAATATGTCATCCCTACAGGTAAACATAGTTCCACATTGAAATGACCTTGCAATCTATCACTTGTTCAATCTATCACTGTTATCAATCTAACACTTGTTGGTTTTGCACATCACTGTTAACATTTCCATAAAATCTACAGCTTTGCTTATAACTACCTCCCGGTAGCTTGTTGATTGAAAGCAGGGTGAATCCATTGAAAACTAAAAGACAATCTAGGGCACAGTGATTATCATTGCTGCCTCACATCTTCATGGATCCTGATTCAACTCCGGCCTTGGGTGGCTCTCTCTGTGGAGTTTGCACGTTCTCCCCATATCTATGTGGGTTGCCTCTGGGTGCTCCAGTTTCCTCCCACAGTCCAAAGATGTACAGGTTAGGTGGATTGGCCATGGTAAGATTGCCCCTTAATGTCCCAGGATGGGTAGGTTAGATGGATTAGCTATGGTAAATGTGTAATAGGGCAGGGCGGGGAAGCCTAGGTAAGGTAATTTGTCAAAGAGTTGATGCAGACCTGACGGGCTGAATGGCCTTTTCTGCACTGTAGGGATTCTATAATTCAACGAAACAGCCACATAACCAATTTGAAATTAATAAACTCTGAAGACAATGAGTAGTTTGGGGATTCAATGTTACATTTCATAAAATTTACATGTTAGTTACATGAAGGAAGCAAATTGAACACTAGGGTTTGATATCTAAAGGAATAGATTTGAAAACAAGGGAAGTTATGGTAATCAATTATGGAGTCTTGTTTCAACCATGCCAGGAGTGCTGTCTACAATTCTGATCACCTTATTTGAAAAAAGGAAACCGAGGCATTACAGAAAGTAGCAAAAGAATGATTTGAAAAGATAGACCAGAAATGGTGGGGGAGGGGTGTGGGGCAAATGGGGGGAGGGGATGGTAGTGAGTGGGGCTGGAAAAGATGCTCTTTCAGAGAGTCAGTCCAAATTCAATGGCCTCCTTCTGCACTCTAGGATTTTTATGGTTCTTTCCCCAGACACTGGTGTGTTTTGCTGCACACTGCCAAAAGGACATGGCTGAGGCAAATAATATGGACATATTTAAGAGGAGGCTAAATAAGCATATAAAAAGAAATAGAGAGTTGTGCAGATAGTGCTGGATGAGGAAGGGTGAGATGAAAGTTGAGTGGACTGTAAATGTCAGTATGGACTGGCTTGCCCCAGCACTGTACATTCTGCATGATATTGTTGTAAGGGATCTTTCCAATACTGGAATACAACTGTACAGGGTGCAGCTAGCCTTCTTGTAATCAGTATTTTTCTGACAAACATGACCTCTTTGGTTTTTTTTTCCTCAATTGTGATTGAGTGAAGAGGAGAAATGCTTTGCCTGACATGGCAGCTTCCAGTTAACAAGCTTTAAATATTCCAATTGAAAATAGCTAGGGAAATGAATAGACATTAGTAGAGGTATATAGAAGAGATACTAATACCAACGTAATGTTCATATTTTGCCTTTCATCAGTTCACAGCATTGCATCAAGTCTATTAAGTAATAATGTAATTCCAAAAGTAAAGAACTATTACCCCATGAAGTTTCATATAGAGTCCACATGCGTTGCACACTGGCTCCCCTTCAGCATTCCTTCTCCAAAGGGTAGTAGTAGAGGTGTGACAGTTAGTGCAGCACAAACCAGCACGTCTGGATGATGACTGTAAAGCAAGGTAATTGAAGAAGCCTTCAATAATATCACAAAAACTCAGCTATATTTATTATTATGATCTACACATTATATTTCTTAATGGCATACCACCATTGCAAAAATGTACAGAACAAATGGAAATTATTTTTTATGATAGGACTAATGCTGGAATTTAACTTTTCGGTAATCTCTCCCCTTCAGACAGTGCCAATTTGTGTTAATATGTGCATGGTGTTATAATATACACCTTACACATATATATAAATTGAATGACTTTTGGTTAGCTGCCTCACAGTGCCAGGAACCTGTGTTCAATTCCGGCCCCTGTGTGGAGTTTGCACATTCTCCTGTGTCTGCACGGGTTTCCTTTGGGTGCTCCTTCCACTGTCCAAAGATGTACAAGTTAGTTTGATTGGTCATGCTCATTTACCCCTTGGTATCAGGGGGACTAGCAAGCTAAATATGTGGGGTTATGGGGATAGGGCCTGGGTGGGATTGTTGTCCATGCAGGTTCAGTAGGCCAACTAGCCTCCTTTTGCACTGTAGGGATTCTATGATTCTATAAAGAATGAAAGTATTTCACTCTATTTTCTCTCATTGTGTCACTGTCTCTTATTCCATTCTGAGAAAGTAACCACCCAATTTATCAAAGCGTTAAATTTGAACTTGTATGGTTGTATGGTGCTCCGGTTTCCTCCCACACCCCAAAGATGTGCTGTTAGGCTGATTGGCAGTAATAAATTGTCCCTAAATTAGTTTCCCTCAATATGGATGGCCATAAAACATTGGACAAGGTTCATGGGTGGAGGGGGGGACTGGTGGTGTTGGGATGGCGGCGCGGGCTCGTTGGGCCGAAGGGCCTGTTTCCTGGGTTGTTTTTGTTCTTTGTTCTTTATAAACTATTGGGAGCGCGATGTGAGCTAAAATAGGTTGTGCAAAAAAAATGACCCTAGTCACAACCGATTGTGTTGTTTTCACATTGAGATAAAGGATCAAGGTTCCCCTCTTGCTTATTGAAAGGCACAAGGCTAAAATAATTTATATTGCCAAGGTCTAAGTAGTTTATTCAGAATGGGGAATGGGCCTCTGAAGGGCGCCTCTTCACAACTCTGACCTTGTCAAGGAAGTTGTTGACCCCCAACATTGTGATGTAGTGTTGTTATTTAAGACATAACAATTATGAGTTTGTTTTGCAGCCCATTCTACGTGGAAGGGTGATTGAAAGGGGAAAAAAGAAGTTAAATATATTTTTCTGGAGTTATACAGCATTTAATCTAGAAGAGGCATAAATAAGACCGTGCTGCCTTTGGGTTTTACCAGGTGATGGAACATTCAGTCACCTCCAACCATCAATTGTCAATTTCTTGCCAAGATTCCACATCCAAAAATCAATGAGGGACCTGATTTATAATCCAGACCACCGGGAAATAAATCATTCCAGTTAACAAAAAAGGGAGGAGGGGTGGGATGGAAAATCACACGTTTTTAACAGGGAAAGATAATCCTCTGAAATCATGAAGGGAATGCAAAAATAAAACGGGGAAATGGCACTGGTTTTGGTTTTGGTTTTCCTTATGTGAATAGAGGCGATGTGAAGTGGCAAAGGCCGTCCTGAGTTGGTTCAGCCTCACAAAACAGTGGATTTAAAAAAAAAGGATGAAAAGGGCCAGCGCTTGTGCAGCTTTTTAGGGGCTATATATTTCTCGCTGAAATCCTCCAGGCTGCTTACCAATCTTCTTTGCGGCTTAATCAGCGGTCGGTTCATCCCGTTCATTTTGTGATACAATCCGCAGGCGTTGCAGAGATAATGGCCCGTCCCATCCCGTCTCCAGAGCGGTGTAGACATGGACCCACAGTTCACACACTCCCGGCCCTCGGGGAAATCTTCCAACATCTCTATTTAAAATAAAGAAGGTGGGGAGGTGGGGGTGGTGGAGACGAAAGGGAAAATCAGTAACATCTGGTTTGCATAATACAGAGATTTGTGACTGTCGGGAAAAATGTATCCTGTTAAAAAGTGTTCTTTTAAAAAAAATAGTTCTAGCTCCAATAAATTATCCAATTTATTACCTTGCTTTGGACATGGAGTATGTTATCTTGCATTCACTTCATAGCTGAGACCCAACTTGAGAGCGATTCCCTAACATTTAACAGGAAAACCATTTCATTTTTGATAGGACCCCCCTCCCTAACATCAGTTATAGTCGAATGTCCCGCCGGTAAATATATATTTCAGTTCCCAACACCGCTAACAAATGTA
Organism: Carcharhinus amblyrhynchos; assembly: GCF_965287045.1. NCBI lineage: Eukaryota > Metazoa > Chordata > Chondrichthyes > Carcharhiniformes > Carcharhinidae > Carcharhinus > Carcharhinus amblyrhynchos. The sequence continues at coordinate 15,409,647 of NC_137339.1, forward strand.
GCGTTTTTTTTTAAAACAAAGATTGGCCCTTCGAATTTGACGGGTCTCAACAAATAAACATGGGAAATTCACGTATCTTTATTTCTGGTTAACACTTTTGCTTTAATTTATATCCCCTCATTCGCCATAGATGCCTGGGATCAATGGATTCAAAACATAAGATTACAAATTAGATATCTTCTTACATTTAAAGGATAATTCGTTACATTTGGGATAGGTGTTTTATTTTCCGCTCAAAATTTCTATCGATGGATACTTCTGATGAGGAGGGGGGTCATTCTTTGGGGAATTGTGTGTAGGGTGGAGGGGGGGGGGGGCGGCGGTAAGGAGAGTTCGGTCACTGGCAAGTGTGAGTGTTCAGCCTTTTCATTCCAAAGTGTATTGGGAAGTGTCCCTCTGTAAAGCCGCCGTCCAGACATTGGTAGGGTCGAACAATATTAGGGTTTTTTTGCGTTAAGAATTGCACGTCGCGCTTTTGCTAGAAGAAAACGGGCCGTCTGAACACTTTTCCAAAATGTTTATGAGGCAGGACCGGGACAAGTTTTTGCTTTTAATGCCTGTCCGTTTGAAAATAGACGAGCGTTTGGCACAGAATGGTAGACAGCAGTCCCTTCCAACCAGCAACATGCGCGATAATCATCTCTGAAATTCAGAATTCTCTCTGCCCCCAGCCCTTCCCTCTCCCCCCCCCCCCATAAATGTTCAAACGTCCTTTTTAAATGATATGCGGGATAATAATAACCGTATATAATTCACTGTCGTCAAGATATCTATCTGACGTCAATACTGCACATATCTTGTGTATATCATGTGGTTGTAACATCCCTCTCCGGCAAACTTTGCTTGCGGGGAATAATTGTGGGCAGGGGTAAGCTTTAATAGAATGGCATCCTTTCCCCCCTGCACTGCATTTTATTTCAAATGGAAAGGCACAAATAATTTCTAAGGAGGAGAAGAAAGGTTTAACTGTAGGTATTTCTTTGGAGCAGGGTTGGTGATAGAAATCCTAATGCTTTGCCAAACTGTCCCGTTTTTCATCAAAGTGTTCTTGGATGTTGACTGCTGGCGACAAGGAGACTGGCTCACAAGACTGATGGAATGCTCATTTGTGTTACAGAACGCTCTGTGATCCACTACTCGATGTATCAATCACACCTATTCCACAAGGGTGACAAATGACAGCCTGTGGACAGAAAGCAGGTCAACGTTCTGGATTTATTCCCGCAGATGTCAAAACGTGCAGTAAACAAGACCCCTTCTTTTCAAATATGTGAAGGAGATAAAAAAAAATTGTGCCCCCCCCCCCCCCCTTCAGTTGCTTTACTTTGAGAGAGAGAGAGCGAGAAACGATTTGTCCATCATATCAAAGGATGCAGTTACAATAACCCCCACCATTCTTCCACAGTCCTAAAGCAGGGCCGCTTCAGCGGGGAGGCAGAATTGACATATAAAAAAAAGCACAGGAATAAACGGTTCCCTTACTGTTTTAAATGCGTGAATAATATCAACCTGTTTTTTTCTCTCTCTTAAATTGAGAAGCATTTCCTGCGGGCAGGAAATTTAAATCTTGAGAGTCAAGATTGGTGCAGGCGGCAAGTGCTGAGATCCCCTATTGGTATTGAAAGGACTAGCTCAGGGTTTTGTATGGGAAGGTGTCAGCGCATTGCTATGAGAGGAATCTTCACAAGTCTGCAACGCAGATCCGAAAAAATTTAACAGTATATTTGGTAAATGTAAATCATGTTTTGTACCTGCTGATAGCGTGGAACGCAATATTGATATTAGTTTACTTAGAGAGAAAAAAGAATCCTCAGTCTGTGAATCTGAATCAAGACATTAAGTACAAGATATTGATAGAGAAAGCTTATCATAGTGCCCGTTTGCCATAATGAAGCTAATATCGAATAGACTAAATATATTAAATATATCACATATATTGAATATATCATACACAATATATCACATATACTATAACCTATATACAATGTATTATATCATATATACTATATAGATCCTACATATTATGTGTAAAATAAAATTTTCCATAAACGGTCAAAATTTTAAAAAAACTCTGGACAAACCCTTCCATTAATTCTAATCTATGTCGTTTGAAAGTTGACGCTGGGTATTAGCAAGTAATGAAGTGTGTTTGATACTTGGAATGGTTGATCAAATTTCACTGTCTCTCTCTCTCTCTTTATCTGCAGTAAATAAGGGGTTGTATCTTTCGATTGTTTTGGACATGGGGGCCAGAGCACTTCTATAGACTTTTGAGGGGTCTGCCCTGAGCTAATGTGACCCAGTAAAGTGCTTAATAGGCTTGCGAACCATAAACTTCGACTGTTATTTTAAACATCCTCAAAACGTGTTCGGTGTTAGAAAATGACTCAAAGGTTCAGGGAATCGCCATTGTTTAGTGTTATTGGCCAGTGACATAAATATTATAGCCTTACATTTTTCTAAATTGAATATTTGTTGAGATTGCGTTAAACAGGCATGGGAAGCAACTGGCCAGATCGAAGTTTATTAGTCCAGCATCTCGTGTACGTTCCCAGTTGGGAGGCCGAATGAAAAGGAGGCATTAGTATTTTTAATATGCCGATGGCACAGACGTCTCCGGACCTAATGTAAGAAACCTTTATCCCTTTCCAGGCGCCGGATATAAAAATATTAAGTCCTATTCTAATAAACGCAGCTCCAGTAAGATAATCGCAACACGTAGTCCCTAAATACTAACTCGATTTCAGGCTTATTTCAATGTGAATCACAAATATTAGAATGTAGCTGGGTCGAAAGGCACTTGAAAGGGCATAGGCGCTTCCGCACTCAGCTGCAATGCTTTTAATGTTAGGATAATGTGGGGTTCGCTTTTTCGTATTGTCCTCGCAATCTCTTGAATAATTTGTATCTACCAAACGCATTATGAACTCCAATCAAATTCTTGATTAAAGGATAAGGCAGAACGGTCTATACAGGCTTTCATTTAACGGTTACAAAGTTAAAATACGAAGCCCAGTTGTTTCCCCTGGGGAATATTCACATGCTAGAAAAATATACACCTTTCCCTTTGGAAAGAAGCAGAATTCGTTAGCCCTTTACTTGGGATACACTGAAAACCGTGCAAAGCAACACTGGGCCCAAACGAGGTAGAAAAAAATTATGACTAAATTAGTTGTAGAAAGGAATTACAAGTTATAATTTGCAGAGAGATCACAGTGAAATCTGTAGAAACTTAAAGTACCAGTGAGGCCAGAGATGGTCAGAATTATTCCCTGTCATGGCGTAAATCCAATACAATTTCAAGGGTTGCAGTTAATGTCTGGTTAACTGAATCACATTTATCAAAAATATAAAATTCTCTTTCAAGTGTTAGTTGGTCAGACATTTGCCGTTATTTCTAAAAGTTCTCTATCCAATACTCATGAGATGAATGCTAATATGGTAAATTGACTAATTTGACCCGTACATGGATTACATAAGAAACACCTCCATACAAAGTCAAATGACACAATTATATTTGAGAAAAATAAATCTCGAAATGATTTAATTAATTATACAGAATAAGCTTTTTTCAAAAAAAAATTCTATCCGTTTTAACAGACTGTTAGAAACCGAGGTAAGCACGGGTTTTAGTGAAGGCATTATTAATTCCATTGAGGATCTTTTTACGCCTACAGTATGTACACGAAAGGAGTTGAGTAGACAGAGATTTATAGAAAATTGAACTTCCTTTCCAAGCTATCATTAACTGATTATCTGAAGTCATGAGTTGGAAATAGTTATATTGTTGCCCAATAATGCGTCAGTGGGCAATAGCTAGGGGTGACTGATGCGGAGTGGAAGCGATTGTTCATTGGCATCAATGGAGTGGGACTATATAGTCTGCCTAAAACGGGTGAAAAGGTGGCCCATTTTTTAAGAAGAAATGTCAGCCCAGAAGTGTGATAAATCAATTGCTGAATGTAATTTCAAGCTATTATGTACGCCGCTGCCCCGGAGGTCATGCTTACTGCTACAACCCTCCACCGTTCCCCAGTTCTGTCATCATCATCAACAACTGATCATACATGGAAGGTACTGCACTGAGCATCAATTCAAAACCAAGCCATTACCTGGCTTCGCAAGATGCACACAACCCCCAAAAGTTAATTACATTTTTTTGATTCGATTTGGTTCATTATTGTCACATGTATTGGGATACAGTGGAAAGCATTATTTTTTGCCAGTTATACAGAGCGTCCACAGAGTTACATAGGGGAGAAAGAAAGGAAAGGAGGTTTAGAAGCTAATTTGCTGCCATACGGCCTAGTACTTGTATTACTGATGTTAAAGCACCCGACCAGGCCATTTAGCAGTTTTGGTACAGCTGAAAATAGAAGTCAGTTACCTACCCAGACTGGACCTCCTCCCAGACATAGAGACTTGTCTGGCCTGTAGACTGTGAAGCATGCTGCTCTCGAAGGGCCCAGGTGGCCAGGTTGAAGTCATCTCTGGGCTCACATAGGTCGGATATGGGCTGGAGTAGGATCCATTCACCGACCGGACCAGGGCATTGCCGTATTGCTCCCTGCCACCCGCGCTGATGACTAAGGGATTGGTGTACGCCGCGTCCCTCCCGGCACCGTGGCTCATGGGGGGGCTATGAGAATAGGAGAAGGTGGTCGATGGATGAGGGCTGCTGGGGTTGAATCCGGAGCTGTCGGTACCTGGTTGCGGCCAGCCTGCGTGATTGCTCAGGTGGTGACTCTGGTGGGCCGATTCACAGTTTTGGAGATAGGGTATGCTGGGCAGCATGGAGGGGACCCTCGTTGTGGGCACATACACAGGCGAGGCCGTCGACGAGTGCATGAAATTACCCGAAGCTTCGTGGGGGTAGGTCGGTGCCAGACTCTGGTACATTTTCGAATCGATGTAACGCCGTGACCGCGTTGGGAAAAGAAGGGGACGCAGAAAGGGTTCGGAATCTACTCAAAACTGTCTTCAGATCCGGATCAATTCATTGCTGGATTAACGAACAGAGCAATTCAATCAATGTGCTGAAAGAGAACCTTCTAATTCACGCCCTTGTGCGTTCTTATGTAAGAAATTCACCTGTAACAGATAATAGATCAGTTATAAACCATTCAACAGAAAAACCCACAAACCAAGTCTTATATTCAGTGGTGCAATACAGAAAGAAAGTAGCTGGTGACGAGTTCAGTTTAATTTTGGAAATATTTATGCAAGCATCCCACTTCATTCCAACACTTTATCTTTGCAATATTCAAGTGATAATAAAAAAACAAATACTCTTGATGCCCAAGACCAAAAACTGACCTGAAACTGACTTGCGGATCGACCCGGAAACTTGAGTGAAATCGACAATTTGTTTGTCGTGCAATTTCAACATAAATAAGTTACAAGGTTATTTTAAGAAAGTAAAACGTTTCCACTCCTGTATTGATCGAAATGAGAGGCGGAACGATTTCCATTACCACAGTGACAGAAGGGATAAACCGCACAGGTATTGGAGGAAACTGATCTCTCTCACAACTCCCCGGTAACTCGTTCTCTCTCCCCTCGAGTGCGCCGGAAAATGGGAAGGATTTTTTTGTGTGTTTGAAAGCAGGCTCCGGGAGAGCCGCCTGCACCTTTTACTGGAGGCGCCCAATAAAACTTTTTTTTGCGAGTCGGCGTTCAGTTTGTATTATCTGTGATCACACAAATCACAAAACGTATCGATAACTGCGCTGCCCCGAAGTAATAGCGTTTTAGTTATAAGTCTTTACATGCATCCTCTATCTGCGAGATAAGGGGACCTGCCAGATAAGGGCTAGCGAGGGGGGTGAAAAACTACAGCAGACGGATTCATTGCCCTGAGAAGTACTCTGGACGAAATACTTACAGAATCCAGTAGAGGAGTCGCAGAGGAGGGAATGCAAGATTCTTTTTCTTATATGTTTTAACACGTCTCCAGAAGGTTGTACTGGTTTTGGGGGAGGAAGATTGCCGCTTGGCCACGCGATAGTGAATGAGGGCGAAGGAACTGGTGCTCCGGATGGTTCTGACACGGACTGACCTGTCCCCTATCTTGATCGCTGACTTGTTCCAGAAAGCTGCCTGTGTTTTTCTCCGCTTTAACTCTGCCAATTCCCCGAGCTAATTGTAGCTCAGGGATCACGTGAGGCGGGCCCTTCCCTCCCCCCTCCTCCTCCTCCACTATATTTACATAGCAGGACATTGTATTTTTAAAGAGACAGGGGCGCCTATTGGCCTTCATAATGCCAATTGCAGAAAAGTTAACGACGTGGAAATCAGGAAACCCCCATGAAGTCATGCGCTTTCCACCAAAGAAACATATATATATAATAAATATATGTTTCTTTATATGTTTCTTATGTGTTTTTATATTTCTTTATATATATGTTTTATGTGTTTTATATGTTTCTTTATATATGTTTCTTTATAAGCTTCTTATGTGTTTTATGTTTCTTTATACATACGTTTCTTTGTATGTTTTTTATGTGTTTTTATATGTTTGTTCATATATCTTATACATATGTTTCTTTGGTGGAAAGTGCGTGATTTAATGGGGGTTTCCTGCTTTCTACGTTGTTAACTTTTCTGCTATTGGGATTATGAAGGCCATAATCAGTGGCCCTGCCTCTTCAAGAATACAATGTCCTGCTATGTAAATATATATATATCATATTCTGAAAAAAGACAATAAAAGTTTAAAATCAACGGCAAAGCACAGCTAGGACTGTTGCTGAAATGAGATAAGTCTCTCAGTTCGTTCACGGCACGGCTTGTGGAAATAAAAAGTGGGGAAAACGCAAAGGCAAGCACAAGATCGTGACAATTTTACAAGGTCATTAATTGTCTAAAAAAAGACGGCAGGGTTACGATTAATAGAAGCAGCGAATATGCCTTGAAGTTGCCAGTTGTTGTTGATTCACAGTCTGCTTGTGGAGGGTTGGTTTTAATAACGCTAATATTATATTTTGATAACTGTAAGATCATTATATTTATGGACGGTTGTAAACCAATGCATTTTGTCCGGATATCCAATACATTTCAGTTAAGGATGTCCTCTCACCGGAACATGACGAACTGGACAGTCCATCTGCAACTCATTGACACGCCTGAAATTGTTACGAACTGACTTACTTAAAACCATTCGAATTAAAATTCCGCTAACCATTTTCATGTGGATTTAATTCTGGGCCCGTTCAATCAGATCACAGATAAAGTGAATAGTGAAAGCGCGCACTTTAAGAACCAGCGGCCTCGTAAAGCAGTCCCTGTAAAATACTAATTACAGAATGGTCATATTTAATAGAGCTTTAGACCTTTAATATTCGAAATCTAATATAGAGAGAGCTGGTATTCAAAAAATCAGTCATTTATGTAGCGTTTTCTGAATTAAGTTCACTCTCTTTATTGGAGTTCCCTTTCGTGTTAATAATATGATCGCATTTAAAATAGCGGACTGAATTTCAGATGTAAATTGTGTGTATATGTATCTAAAGATACAACTCAATTTTATGTAACATGATGAAAGTCACATGCGAGTATATGAATCTGTCATTTGTAATATCCCAATATTTAGGTTTAAGTATACTGGTGCAGGAACCTGCAATAAAATGTGATCGCGCGTCGGTAAATTAAACATTTCCATTAGTTTGCATGCTACTAACTCTTGAATGTATAATTCCGTTCCAAGTTCCTTATCTTAGCTAGAGAGAGTAAAAAAAAAATCCTTCCTTGCGCTGTTAGTAAGATTGCTTTGGAATCATTTCTCCGCACTGACGACAGAAGCGGAACAAATATCAGAATGAAGGCTTTAAAATCAGCAGATGTTTATTTAGAATATTGCGTTTCTAGAATATCAAGAACGGTTTGAAACCATTGTCCTGAATTCTGCAAAAATTAAAAGGGTTGTCACTTCTGTGCATATATTGTAAAACTAGGGCAGAAAGGAAAGCGTGTTACTCCACGATTGTTCCTTAATATTTAATTCCTCTTATAATGTGATCGTTTTACCCAACCAACCCGACCATTTCCTTTCTCTTCATTTCGGTGGCGATTAATTTGTTTTAATATCAATTATCCAGATAAATGTAATCTGTGTGTGTGTTCGTATGTTTGTGTTTGAGTTTCTTTGTATGTTTATGTGTGTGTGTATTTGTTTGTGCGTTTGCATGTGAATGTGTTTTATATGTATGTTTGTATGCGTATTTGTGGGTGTTTTATGCGTACGTATATGTGCTCGCGTTTATATATACATATTTCTATGCGTGTTTGTATGTGTATGTGTGTTTATCTGTGTGTTTGTATGTTTATGTTTGTATGTTTGTGTATTTGTGCGTGTGTATATGCGTGTTTGCATTTATATATGTGTATGTATTTCTTTTGTCTATGTGTTTATATGTATGTTTATGTGTTAGTATGTGTGTGTATTTGTGTGCGTTTATATGTGTGTGCATTTATATGTGTTTGTATGTGTGTGTCATGTGTATGTGTGTTTATATGTGCTGGTTTATGTATTTGTATGTATTTGTGCGTGTGTTTATATATGTGTGCATGCGTGTTTATGTACATGTGTTTGTCTGTGTGTTTGAAATATTCTTCACGGAGATAGGTTTCAAGCAGGGACAGGAGGTGAAGCAAAGTTAAAATAACTGTGCTGCCCTTGGGTCACGCTGACCCCTGTTGCTGTTATTCTTCCTTCATTCTCCGGGAAATAGCTTGAACCAAGCCATTTAACTCAGTATCAAATACGTGGTGACAGAGCGCCACGATATTAATAGCTCGTTGCAGGTAAGCAGGATAATCTGCAATCTATTTAAAAAGCAGCAATCCATCGACCTAAAAGCACTACCGGATTATAACAAAGAGTTTAATTAATGCATGTGAAAATGTTGAGGTACACCAGTCAAATGTCATTCGCCCTATTGCTGAGTGCTGCCCAGAAAGGACTGCACATTTCCGACATTGCTATAACCAGCACAGAAACATTCCAATGTAATGCACAAATCATCCCTTGCCCCATGTCCTTTGATTCCAAGTGCTCCTTGCTAGTATACCCCTTAGAGTAACCCCCCACCCCCGCTCCTCCAGCAATATCAAAAAGAATCGAAGACCGTCCTTTCTTTACATTTACCGCCATTCCCGTTTAAAACGTTTCCATTGTAGATAAATGAACCCCAGACAGCGCAAGAGGTTATCTTTAAAGGTACGTGTAGTGATTCCACTTCGCTCAAAGCTTGCCGTCTTAAGTCAGGCCCTGACAGCAGCAAGAATTCGCTGCGGTAAGTTGGAAATTTCTCCTTCCCACCCACCAACTTGTCAATTTCAGGTTGGTTTTGGGAATGCGATGGTGCCATAATAAATCCAGATCTTAATTCGATTTACCCTCTTAAATGTTAAGCCACTTCGTGTTTGAAATGAAATGCGGCCGGGCTCAAACCGAGGATGCTTATCTGGACAAAAAGTTACAACTGGACTCACCTTCCACCGATGCTCTGAGGGATCAGGATGGTTTGATTAATGGACTGGAAATATCAGGGCAAAATTGTTAAGATGTCATTGTTCCAGTGATGAGGAGTAAATTGACGCATTGTGTTGTGATTGTTTGTCCGTCACTTGGTTAATAATAACAGGCTCCTGACAGCCGACGTAAATTCAATTATGTCCAAACAGTAAACAGTGAAATCCCCGTTTACTGGATTATTTTAATATCATCTAGATCGGCTTCGATGATTGCATTAGCCGCGTCTGCCCTGTTCCAGGGCAACGATGTCCTGTTGGTGTGAGGGGGTGGGGTGGGTTGTGACCTGCTGTGGGGGAGTCTTGCTAGGAGGGGCACCCAAGTGAAAAGAGGGTGTCAGCTGACATTGTTTGTCCTCCATTGATAATGTAAATAACTTCTTAATTAAAGGAGATACAGAAACAGTGTGTGTGCGCGTGTTACAGGGAGAGAAATACAGGACGTTGCCACGGTCCTCGTTACAGCAAGAAACACAGTCCGTTTATTTTAAATGGGACAAAACCCCGAAGTGCGTTTCATGTCCATGTGTGACAGCCAAACAGGAATGTTTCCTACATTCCGAAATAAATAAATCCCGCAGCTAAAGCACAGCCACCAACCAGGTGCTGCAAGGTGGCATTAAAACGAACTGTTAGTTTTCACCCTCTTCTCTTTTTGGACCGGCGGAGACACGATGGGCTGAAAGGCCTTTTCCTGCACCGTAAATTTTCTAAAAACATAAATTGCCATTCTAGACTGAGTCAATAAACCGTTTCAAGAGGCGTATAGACAATCAGAGGTAATCACAGACAATAGATGAAAAAATAACTAATGATATAAGTTACAATATACTCATCGTGTGCTGCCCATTCAAAGATGCGACGCTGTTTTAACCATTGGTTTGTATAACTTGTAGATTCTGCAGATATCTTTTGAAATTAAAGCATTTCAGGTCATAAATGCGAATTTTAACGAATCTAAACGACTCAAGCGAAATGGTAACATTTAGCCTCGACTCTTTCCTAGTGATTCCATTGAACATATGAATATAATATTCGTTTTCCTAGGTTAATGAAGATCCCGACTGCAGCAATCAAAACATGAACCAGAGTTTCTGTTAAGCGATGATTATATCATTGTGTGAGGCTGCATTATTACTGTTGACTGATCTCAATGACTTGATTTCCACAATCGTATATAAGTGCGTATGCATGTTTAATTATGTATACAGTTCTTGAAATATAAATGCCAGTTATTTGTTGTGGTATGGTAGATGATATAAATAAAATTATTTTATTTAATAGAGATCAAACAGAGTGCTGTCATTTTAAATTTTTTTTACACTTTTACAAGGTCTATGTATTATTATTGAAATCAACTCATTCTTTTCCTTTATTATTCTAACAAAACGGTTGCAAATAATTGATATGTCTATTAAGCCTGGCCAATGTGGCAAGATGCCCATTTTAAATAAAATCAAAACATAAGTACTTGATGAGAATAATATGAACCATATGGCTAGGGTATGTTTAACAGTAAATGTTTAATGTTTCTGTAGCTGAAACAGAAAAGGTTTGCATGAACTTACTGTTAAAATAAGCAGACTGTCTACACTGTTATAATCGCTGTTTCTGTTTTGAGAATGCTCTGTAATGTAGTAACACTCTGTACCGATATTCGTAAAGTTGTTCCCTCCATGGCGACTCACTCACTGACCGTACAGTGTTCATTCAATTAATTCTCTTACTCTCTGGGTGCACTCTCTGTCGAAGGGCCACACCCCGATTCGGGTAATAATCTAGATCAGTTGAAACTGTTTTCTTTTGCACTGGCCTTCTCCCTCCGCCACCCCCACTCTATCTAAACAAGTTATAGATTACTACTTGAGGTCTTGCCCTCATAAGGTGTTTGTATGTTGAGTCAATCCGAGTGGATCTCTGGCTGTTCAGGTTTTCTGTGTAAGAATTCACACCATTGGCAGTTACATGGCTTCCACTACAACTGTTAAGGTTTATGCAACATACCTCACCCTTTATCTGCACTCTTCTTTTCTTTACATATATATTGGTTTCTCTATAATATCACAACCTTGGGTTCGCCCATTACACCGAGGTATCTGCCTCATTCTCATTACTGATGTTGGATATCTGCATGCAGATTCACTCTCTATTCCGTCACAGGGGTCATTCTATATCGGTATCTTTCATTCAAGGTTTGTGTGGGATCGCTTTGCCTATTGGAGTCTTCATTGGATCCCTTTTTGTTTTTGATGATGTCAGTAGAGATCCTATTCTCAATATTAGGCGGTATGTTGGTGGTTCCCCCCTCCCCCTCCCCCTCCGTTGGGTTGCCTTTGCGGATTTTATTGCCACAAATAACATATCACAAGAGAATCGATTTGCCCGGAGGGCCAGTCCGCTCTTAAAAGTAAATTCGGCTTTCTAACTGTATCCCAAACTCTATAGGATTTCTTCTACTGCTGCCCAAATGGGAGTCGCATTCTTTGCACAAGTGTCGAAATAGAATATCAACTTCAACATTGGGCCCTGTCCTTATTTTTGAGTTTATTTTGCATTCTTTCATGGATGAATGACACTGGCAAGGTCAGCATTTGTTGCCGATCCCCAATTGCCCTTACACTAAATGGCTTGCTAAGCCATTTCAAAGGACAGTAAGGAGTCAACCACATAGCTGCGGGTCTAGAGTCAGACTGCTTAATGGTGACTTTCCTTGAGAGACATTAGTGAACATGAAGTTTTACAGCGATTGAGAATGGTTGTCTTGGTCACCATTACTGAGGCTAGTTTTCAATTTCAGATTTTGTATTTTAAATTCTGTCGGCTGAGGTAGCGAAATTTGAGCTCGAGCATTAATCTGGGTTCTGGATTGCTAGACTAGTAAAATGATCACAATGCTACCATCACGCTCTTTATTGTAGTGTAAATGTATTCTGACTGTCACTGGTGCCTGTATGGGGTCTATTTATCTCATTGTGTATTGGTGTCTGTATGGATCTTTCCATTCTCGTTTCTTTGTGGGGCTTCACTCCCATTACTGGTGTTTCATTGGTTTTTGTGCCTGTACACGCAGTATTCCTACTGGCTGCCTATTAGATGTTTCTCCCTGTAAAGTTTTTTTCTGGGATCTGACTTTCTGCCTTGGTGTCTGCCATCTATCTAGCTATATGTACTTTGAGGATCTCTATGGTGTCTTTTTTTTATTGGTGTTTTACTGCTCTGCTGTTGCAATGGAAACCTCATTCTTTTGTTTGGTGCCTTCACTTGGTACCCTTTCTGATGAGATGGTTAAGGTTTCTCTCTATTGAAATCTGTATGGGGTTCACCATTTCTAGTACATGGATGAAGTGGGTCTTATATACGGTCTTATTCTGAATGAAGATTACACCAGTCTTTATAATGTCATGTTTCTGCCTCAGAAGCATTTATTTGGTGTCTGTATGGGATATCTTTCTGTATTTGTGTCTGTAGAGGACCTTGTTGTGGCTGGAATTTCCTCCAATTTATTGGCAATTTGGAGGTGTACTTGGGACAATTTATGAAGTGAAATAAGACTGTGAACTATTATGTCTATTCTGTGAAGAATACTGCTGCAAGATTGCATCAAAGTATCCTCCCAAACATCACCAGTCTTTTGCAAGAACTGAAGGAACTCTATCCTGCTGCATTTCAATGGTTCTCTGGCCCATTTCTTTAGCTTCCATGCAAACTAACACTGCTCAGCAGCATGTAAACCTATTTGGTGCTTTGGGGATCCTGTCAGGACTTTTGCTGCCAATTTCAATAGTACTGTAAAAAAATACACTTTTCACTGGGAAATGGAATGAAGAAGGGGAAGATGATAACGTAGAAGAAGCCAGATGAATGACTCTTAGATAATAAATCCTACAGGGTGGTCAGGGGTGAGGAGATGGGTTAGAGTGATGTTGGGGGTGGGGGGCTTTTGGAACAGTTGGCTGAAGTTCTGAAGCCCATTTCACCAGGAAAATAGTGTTCTCCCTAATCATCCACCATTGTCTTAAACTTGTTTGCAACTGGATTCTCCCAGTTAACAACTAGTCACCTATGTCATATTGGACAGGTAACATGTTACCAAATTATCAAAGTAAAAAATGCAAATTCCAAATGGCTGCACAACTTGCATGCTTTCCCAAAGAGATAGATCCAATAGACCAGCAAGGTCTCACAGATGCAAGGGGCAATTGACAGAAAGCATTCAAAGCTCTATTTGCCAACCCTCTCAATGTTATACACAGAAATGAAATGCAATTCTAACAAATGTAATTCTAATGATGCTAGTGTACAACAAGGATGGCACGGTGCACAGTGGTTAGTATTGCTGCCTCACAGCATAAGGGACCCAGGTTCAATTCCCGGTTTGGTTCACTGTCTGCATGGAATTTGCACATTCATCCCGTGTCTGCCTGGGTGTATTCTGGATTCTCCGGCTTCCTGCCACAGTCCAAAGATACACAGGTTAGGTGCATTGACCATGCTAAATTCTCCCTCAAACAGGTGCTGGAGTTTGCAACTAGGGGGATTTTCACAGTAACTTCATTGCTTTGTGAATGTAAGCCTACTTGTGACTAATAAATAAATAAACTAAAAAAAACTTTAAATAAACATTAACCACCTAACTCTGCATGAGTGCTCGACACCCAGGAAGCTATCATTATGAATCCTTCAAATGACAAGCTATCACACTAGTTGGCATGACTTGGAGCTACGCATGAGGATGGTTTCTTCACTAAGGCTTCTACTTACAGAATGAGACAATAGATCTATGGAAGTCCATGCAAGGATAAGATGTATCGTTCTAACCATTTATAACTTAATTTTAGGTGCTTGGGTAAACCTATGAATTAAAACTAAACCAATAACATCAGAATCATTGCAAGTTGCGACATTCCACACAATATTGCAATGCAGAAAAGGCTTGCTGCTCCAGAAACTGATGAAGATAAATGATGTAGGGAAAAGGATGGGGCACCTCCACCTTCTCTGAAGCATGAAATGGCTGCACTGAAAGGGGAGAAGGTAGCCCTGCACTGCCACCAATCAGCGAAATGTCTGGTCTACTACTATCAATAAATCAAGGTTGACACAATAAATTAAACCACTTCATGTCTATCCATTTTCAATTTACAATGTTTCTTACTTTCAAAGACTTCAGACAATTTTCTTCAGAAGACAGTTTTTCAAAGGGACCCTAGTCTTCATTCTACTCTAAAACTTTACAGTGACTCATAGAATTGAACTCAGAATGTAATCTACTTAAACGATATCTTTCTTAATTAACACTGTGTCCAGTATTAGTGCCATTTTATTTACTCGGAAGCGCTCCCAGTCCACTAGCTTCCTCAGTGAGGTGAGATTTGATGGCAGCTGACCTCTTACAGGCCTAAGCACCTTGGGATGTTTTACTGTATTAGATGTGCTATATAAATGCATGTTATTGTTGTGGAGAGAATCAGGTTGAATGCTAATCTCTGGAGAAATGACAATATTGGCAACAAATGCTTATAAATCACTGAAATTGAGCATTTGCTCAGCTTTGTTTCCGGTAGATATCATTGCTGAAAATTGTTTCAATCAGGTCTTAGAAATTCTGTGTAAATAAGGTTTTCAGGCTGGTTCTCAGGGGTCATACTGAAAGTTGTAAAATTTGTCACATTGGACGTCAATTCTTCCTGATGTCTTGTTGCTGCAGAGTATTCCTCGACTGACAATCTCTCCAGGTTTTGAAGGTTGTGAGAAAGTTCCTGCAATCTGTTTCCTTGAAGAAATAGTGGTTTCCTGTGAAGGCAATGTGAAATCTTGAATAAACACATTTATTACGTGTGATGAGCCATTCCCAGCTTTTACTAACTTTGTTGCTGCCTCATGTCCAACCTCACCATTTTGTACAGCCTCTACCTGATTTACAATATTCCTTGCTCATGCAAAATTAAGGCTTTCTGTTATATATTTTTTCCCTGATTATACAGCTCCATTATTGGTTATAGGACAGAAGTTCCTTTGGAGGGAAGGATAGCAATGTTCAAAGCATGCGAGTGGGATAGACACCACCCCATATGAATATGTGCATCCATGATGATAAGAGGTGGAGGTCCATTGCCATCTTAAGAGTTTCTGAAGAATTGCAGAGGCCATGTGGCATGCACAATGTGTTATCAGAGTGACTTTGAGTAAAGGTAGTGCCTCAGTGTTTTTAGAGGGTTCCTTTTGCATAAGTGAGTTTCCTTGACACCTTGTTATTGACAGAGTAGAGGAACATGAAGGCTATATGATTGGGAGATGTAAATTGGCACAAATGCTTTGACCTCCGTGGCTACCTTTGAAAGGTCACTGAAGCTCTTTCTGAACAGTATTGGTCTTGTCCTGGTGCAGAATACATTGATAGTTGTTTAAGCTGTATAAAGAGAGGTGGCAGAATCTGTGATTTGTTTTTTCATTTGCTTACGGGGTGTGAACATCACTGGCAAGGCCAATGTTTATTGCCCATCCCTAATAGTCCCTGAGAAGGTGGAAGTGAGACCTTTTGAACTGCTGTAATCCATAGTGCTTTTAGGAAGGGAGTTCCAGGTTTCTTACCCAGAGATGGTGAAGAAATAACAATATAGTTTCAACGCAGGGAACTTGCAGTTGATTGCTTTCCCATAGGTTTGCTGCCCTTCCAGGTGGTGTGTTTTTTGAATAAAGCTTGATGAGTTTTTGCATTGAATTTATTAAACGTTGTATCTCGTGGTGGAGGTCATGAATGTTTAAGGTGGTGGATGAGACATCAATTAAAAATGTAATTTTTCCTGCAAGCTATCAAATTTCTTTTGTGCTGTTGGAGCTGCACCCATCCACTCATTCAGGCAAGTGGAGAGTGTTCCGTCACACTCTTGACTTGTACCTTGTGGATGTTGGGTAAACTTTGGGGAGTCAAGTGTGTTACTTGCTATGACATTCTCAGCCTCTAACCTGCTCTTGTAGTCACTGTATTTATATGGCTGGTTCAGATAAGTTTCTGGTCAATGGTAACAGAAACTTGTTGATGTTGATGATAATGGGGGGAGGGGGATATGGAATTCATGATGGCAATCCCATTGAACATCAAGGCAAGATGGTTAGATTCTCTGCAAATGGAGATAACAATTGCCTGGCATTTGTGTGGTACAAAACATACTTGCTTCAGCCCAGAGCTGAATGTTGTCCAGGTCTTTCTCTGTCCAGGCACAACTGCTTCAATATCTGAGGAGTTATGAATGATGCTGAACATTGTGCAATAATCAACAAATACTATGCTTCTAGCCTTATAATGTAAGGAAGGTTATTGATAAAGTGACTTATGGTGGTTGGGCCTGGGACACGATGCTGAAGAACTCTTGCAGTGATGTCCTATGGCATCTAATAACTACAAACACCTTCTTTGGTGCTAGGTATGGTTCAAGCCAGTGGAGAGTTTTCCTTCTGATTGCAGTTGACTTCAATTTTTCTAGGTTTCCTTGATGCCACATTACATCAAATGCCGTCTTATTGTCAAGGGCAGCTGCCCTCACCTCACCTCTCGAGTTCAGCTTTTCTGTCCACGTTTGCACTAAGGAGATATTGTGATTAGGAGATGAGTGGTTTTGGCAGAACTCAAACTGAGGATGGGTGAGCAGGTTATTGATGTGCCAGCGCATTGTTGATGACGCTGCCAATATTTGCAGATGTATAAGAATAGACAGATAGGGTACGAATTGGCCAGGTTGGACATGTCCTGGATTTTGTAGATACACCTACCTGGGCAATGTTCTACACTACAGATGCCAGTGCTTTTGCTGTAATGCAACAACTTGTCTATGGGTGTAGCTAGTTCTGGAGGGCAAATCATTAATACTACAGGCAGAGTGCTTTCAGGATCCATAGATCCAGAACTGATGAAGAGTCATCCAGACATAAAAAGTCAGCTCAATTCTCTCCACAGTTGCTGTCAGACCTATCGAGATTTTCCAGCATTTTCTGTCTTTGTTTTACTGTGATATGTTAGCTGTGAGATTGCTTCGTTCCATCTACCACATGCTGCTTCTGCAGATTAGTATACATGTAGTCCTGTGTTTTAACTTCAGCATACTGGCTCCTCAGCTTTCGGTATGACTGGTGATGCTCCATGCATGTTATTCTGCACTCCTCATTGAACAATGGTTGCTCACATGGCTTGATTGTGATGGGTAGAATGAAGGATATATCAGGCCATAAGATTGTGGTTCAATGGAATCATTCTGCTGCTGATGGTCTAACATGCCTCATGCATACCCAATTTTGAACTCTTAGATCTGTCCCTTCTCCCATTTAGCATGATGATAGCAGCATACTACCCTGCTAGATAGCTTCCTGTCCATTGTTCTGAAGATTCTATCCCTTCTAGCCCAGCTTTAATTTGCAGTACATAAGAACAGAAACAGGAGTAGACCATACGATCCAAAAAGTAAAGTTTATTTACTTGTCACAGGTAACGTTTATATTAACACTGCAATGAAATGACTATGAAATTCTCCTAGTTGCCACACTCCAGCACCTGTTCAGATCAATGCACCTAACCAGCACATCTCTGCCATATGACCGTGGCCAATCTTGAGCTTCAAATCCATTTTCCTACCTGCTCCACATAGCTCTTAATTTCCTGAGGGACCAAAAATCTGTCTATCCCAACTTTAGATGTGCTCAGCGATGAAACATCCATAACTCTCTGAAGTAGAGAATTCCAAAAAAATCACAACTCTTTGAGTTAAGAAATTTCCACTTATCCCAGTCCTAAATGATTGATCCCTTTTCCTGCGTGTCCATGTATTTTAGATTCTTCAACTGGAAGAAACAATCTCTCAGAATGTATCGAGCCCCTTCAGGATTTTGTTGGTTTCAGTAATCTTAAGCCTCTTTCTTCTAAACTCCAACTGCTGCCTCACAGCACCAGGGACTGGGTTCAATACTTGGCTTGGGTCACTATGTAGAGTTTGCACTTTTTCCCCAAGTCTGTGTGGGTTTCCTCCCAAAGTCTTGAAGACGTGCTGGTTAGGTACATTTAGATCCAGGCACCTGATTTGGTGACTAGGGGAATGTCACAGTAACTTCATTGCAGTGTAATGTAAGCATTACTTGTGACTAATAAATAAACGTTAGCTTTTAAAGCCCACTTCACTCGGTCCCTCATCATAGGACAAACCCTTCATCCCAGGGATCAATTTAGTGAATGTTCATTGCACTGTCTCCAATGCAAATGTATCCTTTTTTAAACATCCAGACGAAAACTGCACACAGTTCCAGACAAGGTCTCACCCAAAACCTATATGATTGCAGTCAGACTTCTTTATTCTTGCATGAAATCCTCTTGCAATAAAGGCCAACGTGCAATTTGCCTTCCTAATTGCTTGCTACACCCACATGCTAACTTTTTGCAATCTTGTATGAGGTACCCTAGTCTCTTTGAACATCAACACTTACAAATTTCACACATTTTTAAAAAAATTCTGCTTTTTGATTCTTGCGACCAAAGAGATTACCTTCACACTTCCCTACATTAGACTCTTATCTGCCATCTTGTTGCCCATCACTTACCCTGTCCATGTCTCTTTGCAGTCTTTCTGTGAGTTCCCCCAGATTACCAATCCATCTATCTTGGCATCATCAGCAAATTTACAATATCTGTCTCTAAGTCATTAATATGGATTGTAAATAGCTAAGATCCCAGCACTGATCCTTGCAGCATTCCAATATTCACTGGCTGCCAACTTTAA
This sequence comes from Carcharhinus amblyrhynchos, assembly GCF_965287045.1. Classification (NCBI taxonomy): domain Eukaryota; kingdom Metazoa; phylum Chordata; class Chondrichthyes; order Carcharhiniformes; family Carcharhinidae; genus Carcharhinus; species Carcharhinus amblyrhynchos. The sequence goes on from NC_137339.1 coordinate 15,428,939, forward strand.
AAAAAACTGTTAATGCCCACTGTCTGCTTTCTATCCACAGAAGTGTCTGACAATCTGTTTCTGACCCCCAAATCCCTCCCGTCTCCAAGGCTGCTGGGTCTTGAGAAATGAGGTACATTCTGCTGGAAAACTGACAGCTTGGTATATTAATATTCCAATCACACTTTACATGGCAAATGATGAATTGAAGTAGAAAGTATAACGACTTAGAAATGCCTACCTAGCTGCTAAATTGCCAATGGGAGGAGAATCCAGCTCCCCCAACCCCCACCCCATCTCATGTTAGTATGGCATCTCACTCTCAGCATTCATTCTTACTGCCTGTTTTGGTAACTGAATCAAGTATGTCCCTCCTTCTTCCTCTGTGAGATGGTGATTTTTTGAAACCTTACTCTCTTGTCCTGTTGTCTGTATTGAGTCTCCATCTCTTCACTGGCGATCTACCAGGTATTTTTTGCAAGGGTATCACTTTCTGTACTGCTTTCACTCTGGGGATTGTTTCTCCTTGTAATGGTGTGTGAATTTCACAAGCTGTACTGCACTGTTGTGGAATCTTTCTACGTTTTACAGTTTTTGTGAGCTTTTAGTCAAATAAAATATCCTTCTCCTTCTGTCTAAATGGAATCTGTTTACAGGTATTTCTATGAGACCTCTCTACTCGTCTGCTGAAATAGAACCCCCTTCTCGATTTGTGTTGGTGACTGTGATATCTCTTTGTGTACTGATGTATGAATGGAGCCTCATTTCACTGATATTATGGGGTGCTATCATTTGTATATGATTATCTTCTATTTGGATAGGATCTGCCTGGGATCCTCACGCTGGTGTCGATGGATCACTCTCTGTTCTATTTGTTCTCTCACTCAGTTTAGTAAGTTTATTTGTGAAGTTTCATGCAGTATATTATGATCAAACCTTTGACTTAGTGGATGCCTCTCCACTTTGGAGTTAGCATTCACAACCTGTCCAGGCAGGGGAGGGAATTGGATACTGGCCCTTCAATTCTAATTCTGCACTGGTACACTCACCCCATGAACAGCCTCATACATGTGAAACTTCCTCATCCTCTTTGATGGGCTGTGGTGTCCATAAAATCTTCCCACCATCTTGGTCTAATTACCAATAGCCATGGAAGAAACCATCACTTATAATAATCTCAATTTATGGCATCCCATTCTCCAGGGGAAGGATGTGAAGGAATAACAATAATGACTCTTTATACTATTGTGTATGTGACGTTTTTGTTCTGCTGATTATTTCTAAGCTGGTGGCGCAGTGGTTAGCACTACTACCTCACAGCTCCAAGGACTTGGGTTCAATTCCCGGCTTGAGTCTCTGACTGTCTGGAGTTTGCACATTCTCCCCATGTCTGCATGGGTTTCCTTCGGGTGCTCCGGTTTCCTCCCACAGTCCAAAAGATGTGCTGGTTAGGTGCATTGGCCATGCTAAATTCTCTCTGTGTACCCGAACAGGTGCTGGAGTGTGGTGACTGGGGGATTTTATCACTGACTTCATTGCAGTGTTAATGTAAGCCTACTTGTGGCTAATAAATCAACTTTATTTTATTTTACCTCTGTCTCCCTCCTGGTGTCTGTATGGGATTTCATTATCTGCATTGCATTTGCAGATAACCTGCGGATACAGAGCGTAAGTTTGGACATCGCTACAGTTTAGGTGCATTGGCCGTGCTAAATTCTCCGAACAGATGCTGAAGTGAGGCAACTAGGGATATTTCACAGTAACTTCATTGCAATGTTAATGTAAGCCTTACTTGTCACTAATAAATAAACTCTATCTTCACACCGTATCAATACTTCCTTCTTTAGATAAGTTCATCAAATGCAACCATAACAAAATACTTTGGACAAATGAAGCAAATTTCAACTCAGTCAAAGGTTTCTTTAGTAGCTTCAATCCGTGTGGTTTTCAGTCTGAATGAAGACATTCAGATTCCAAGGATTGTTACATGCCTGTTTTAAATCTCTCTACTGGCACAACATTCGATGACCGTCAATGGTCTTTGAAAAAAGATAGGTTGTATATATTATTTCAATCCTATGCATTTATGTTATCTGTCTAATCCTCCGGGTGTTCGGGGAGAAGAGTCGAGGACATCCTTACAGGATAAATTTTGGATTTTACAGGCCATGTTTGGGAATACTATAATCTGGCTCCCTAACAGATCCCTCCCCATTCTCCGAACATCTCCAGCTGAATTTCAGCAAGTTCCTTTGTCTTTGTCGGATTGAAAGGAGGATTGTTTTATGGAAGATGATGGTTTCTAGAAAACTCATCCCACTTTCGCTTTTCGAATTTAAATTTCTAACGTGAATTAAAAAAAACACACATTCGCAAAGTCTTCCCGCCTGCTATACATTTAAGGTTTCGCTGTTGGGTCCCGACCAGAAACAAATGCAATTCTTGGGCCCTGTTTCATTTCAGGATGAAGAATCGACTTATTGGCGAATCTCCCACGTTAGCGGCTTCAAACTGTTAGCTATGTTGATGTATACACCGCAGGCTCTTAAAAATACACGGCGGGGGGGGGGGGGGACGCGGGCAGGGGGACGACATTTAAATAAAATGTAAAAAGAAGCCGATTTAACTGAAAGGGACTCTGCAGTAGCAATGATGTGGCAACACATTTTGTACGTTAGGTAGAATCCATAGTTACATTGCGAGAGCGTTTTTAACCGGGAGGTGTTAAATTATAAACTGATTCTATGTAAATAAGCTAGATCGCCGTTCGTTTCAATGCGACACATTTAGCAATATATTTATTACTGGCAAATTAAAAACAGCATCGAACTAAATAATTGTAAAATACTGAGAGCCGAATGGGAGCCGAAGAGCCAGTTATAAAATTGAATGTTATTCAACAAAATGCAATGAATGCTCCGTGCAGGAATATCTGAATACAATCGTAATGTTTGGGTCAAAAGTGATCATTTTGAGATCCATTTTGCAAAGAGTTTCACAGAAGTGACTGAGTGGATGGAGTGTTGGAAGGCACATACAAAATGCAACTTTTGAAATTAGGTTAAGAACGACCATGTAAGTATGTCCCTTTAGAAAAAAAAATCCATATTCTCCTTTAGGATTCACCAGTGGCTGCCAGTTTCATTTGAAGTTTATAAGTACACATACGGCTGGGGACCTATCACTACATTTAAAGACACTATATAGCAAGTTGTTGATGTACATGCAAATAAACTGAATGTACTTAAACTCGCAGCAACTTTCTGAAGTTTTTTTGCAAAAAAACTTTATTCATGTAAAATCCGAAAGACATTGCAAAACATGTCAAATTGTCGTAACAGTGAAGTGCAATGAATGATATTCACATTTTCTCCAGCGATCAAGATGCTCTCTGAGGCTCTTCGGTTCAATAATGAGAATATTACAAATATCTCAATATTTTCATTATAAGGAATACAATTTTTTACAGACAACACATCGGTCAAGTTGCACTCGGAGGTGTTTCAGTTCAGTAATGAGAATATTACAAATATCTCAATATATTCATTACAGGGGATACAATTCTTTACAAAGCCTACACATCGGTCAAGGTGCATTCGGAGGTGTTTCGATGTATTTGCATCGATTTAGGATTAAGGCACACAGCCTTCTAAAGAGTTTCTGGAATGGGTTGCAAGCGTCCGGATCATTTTCATGTTCGGCTCACTCCCTTCTTGTCGTTTAATTGTTTGTTTGCAGGGCACCCATTTCATTTCAACCTATCTGTAAATATCGAAGGCTTTCTGACAATCTCACGGGCCTCTGGTGAAGCCAGTGTCGACCATCAGATGACTTGAATGAATCATTCCCACTGTATTTTCCTGAACCCTGGATGTAGGCAGGGAAGCTAACTCATGGCTATCGTCCATGAGATGTTCCCAATGCATTTTGCACTGGGCGCATTCGATCCAGCAGCCTCGGGGCCGCGATTGAAAAATAAGCCTGGATCAAACACATCATCCCAAAGCTCTCATGCATAGATGGCGAGACAGGCCCGATTTAAAAAGTGTCTTTTGGAAAACAATTAGGCAGAACAAGCCCAATCTCATTGTTGACAACGATTTACGTAAAACACAGGGTCTGAGACACTATAGACGCCAAACTCTACCCCATTAGCGTCACAAATGTCCCACAGCTGCTTAAGATCAAACTTTCTCCTCGAAAACAAAATTCTACTGCTTCTATATATTTGCCCCAAATTTGACAGGTTCGTCTAACCCCATTTTATTCGATTGTAGGACACCGCTGAGGACGGTCAGGGTTACAATAGGGAAATAAGTAAGGAGTGACTATTTTAAATGTATATTCCCCAGCGGGGTGTTTTTTTGCCCTTCTCACAGACTTGCCCCCCCCCCCCCCCGCCCCACACAGGAGTCGGTTTTGTACCATTCTCCTCCGTTTCTTTAGATTTGTAGGTATTGACTAATAAAAACAAGAGAGACATGTGAGAGCTGAAACCATTTGAGGGTTTAATAGAGCAACTCGCCACTGGAAGCGAAACTTCCAGTCACCTTTCTGTAAAAGGATGCCTCCCTCACTGACAATTCAAAACTTCAAAGAATGCCTTTATAATAAAGGAGTCGTTTAAATTCTATCACATTGATTCAAAAATACAATCATATGTTTGGGTCAAAAGAGATCCTTTCGAGATCCATTTTGCAAAGAGCTTCGCAGAAGTGACCGAGTGGGATGTGAGAGGACACATACAACAAAAAATGTTTGAAAGTAGGTCAAGAACGACCATGTAAGTATGTCTCTTTAGAAAAAAAATCCGTATCCCCACATTGATTATTAATTCTATCAAATTGACCCTTGTGTCAGGGAGATTAGCAGGGTAAATATGAGGGGTCACGGGAATAGCGATTGGGTGAGATTGTGGTCGGTGCAGACTCGATGGGCCAACTGGCCTCCTTCTGCATTGTAGGGATTCTATGATTATTATACATTACCTATTGAAAATAGATGCTTTGTAGCAACGACCGTAAATTGAATTGAATTACAGTCTTTCAGGAAACAATCGTGTGCATCATGGCCAATAGAAATGCTTTCAAATTACATGTTAAAAACGAAATCGGGAATCAATTCGAACAAAGCACACACCACATCTCTACCCTCGTTCAAACACAACTTAGATATTTTCAGGATATATTTTTCACCTACAAGTATTTTTTTTGACAACATTGAAAGACATACAGAATTGGAAGAGTTGTTATGGAGTCACAGCTGCAGATTTCACCGAGTGATGTAAGAGGTGCATGTTTGAGTGAAGGGGTTTAATTTAACAACGAGTTTAATTTTGGATGCTTCTCCCACCGTTCTCGGCACGGTGACCGAAGCTTCCGCCGTTAATTCGAGAATTTCGATAATAAAAAGACACAGACAACATGTCGCCGTGAGCGTGTAAACGAATTAATTTGGAAACATCCGCTTTGTCCTCCTGTAGATTCAATGTCAATTTGGGAGAGAGAGAGAGAGCTCTCTTACACGATCAATGCATTCAGCGAGGAGTGCTCCAATACGCTGACAATACTCACTCGATTACCGCGGTTGTGTACACTTTCGCGGGGGTTTACGACTGATAATGGTCACCGCTGTGTGTAACTCCTGCTTATTGCCCCAGCCCCCAGGGATATCAGGGGAATCACCATTCTAGACCTTTACAGGAAGACGGAATGAAGTTTATTATAACGAGATATCATTGGCATCAAATCCGGTGAGATTAGTATCGAAAATTAAATGCAATATATAGAGTGAGTAAAATCGGACATGAGAATCACTCTTGGATGACAGATTTATGATTAGGTTAATTTAGAATGATTATGGATCCTATCTGTTAATATTTATATCATGGAAGCGTTTGCAGTCCCACTTCACTATTTTGATTTCGCAGTTTCAGTTGACCTATGAAACCGACAAGAAATTGATAAACCAAAAGATGCAGATTACATTCCGGACCCAATAAAAATTGCGGGAACACGCGTTTATATTTATTAAATGGTGCTAAGGTCTCCTGTGTAAATTAGTATTTAAACAGCAACAGAACAGTGCAATTATTCAAACAGGAGAGATTGTGTAGAAACAGAACGAGGCGGCGAACCGCGGTGTCACCTGTAACTAGGTTAAAATCGGAATTATGGTCAATTTGGATCAAGTTAATATAACATTGCAAGGGCAATTCTTTCATTCCGCCTCCGGAGAATTCGCTGTTTATAGCAGATAAATTCGCCGTGTTGCGATTAAAAGAGAATCATCTTGCTTTGTGTTAGAGGGACAGTGCATTTGCCTTACGCGGTCCCCATCCTGAAACCAAAACTAGAGATCATGTAAATACAACGGTCTCTGTTAAATAGTCACCAAGTTCTAATAATCAGCCCAATGACAGCACAACCAGCACAAAGTACAGGATTACCGAAAGGTCCCCACCCTTGTGCTGTTTCCATGTAATGAAACTAGGAGGGGAGTTTAATAATAATAACTTTTATATTTAATGTAAATTGTGTTTACTGTCAATAGAATTTTAATCGATAATTTTGGAACAAAATATTCTGACAACAGCTTTTCTTGTCACCATCAGGAAATTATTGAATATTTACACAACCAACCAGCTCCTGACTCACAAACAGAGCCTGGATTTGTTTTTTATTGTTAAATGAATATGTTCAAACAACCGTTGAAATGTCATTAAAACTTTACACAAATGCCACCCAAATTCCGCACCAGCGCAAGATTGAGTGCGGTTTTTTTTAAATAGAGCAAATCCGTCGTTATAATAAATTAAAAAAATCCAAAAATGTGCAGATGGTAAATGAATACATAATAAGGGATACACCAGTCTTACGACCCTTGGTTCAGACATCGCTTCACCCCCCGCTGTCGAAGCCTTAGCCAAATATTGCATTTTTAAAATATAGCTTTTAGGCAGAAATGTGCCATTTTCATTCGGGGTTAGTTGGTTCACCTCTTCACACGGCTGGGCCCAGGAGCTCCTGAGGCTGCAGTCAGTAGCTACGTTCCCACTTTTGCACCCATACGAAGTGTTTTTGGGATGCGCTTAAAGGATGCACGTTATAGCATTGCTGGCAAGCCCACTTTAGAGTCCACTTCAGAGCATGCTGCATGGCACATTTCTTAGTTATCATATGGAGCTCAGCCTGAAGACAAAGCCACCCCCAGCATAACTCAGATCTGCCTGTTAAGAGCATCATGCCACAGGAAGCTATGTTATCACGGGAACCCGTGGGTGCATTGACCCACTGGTCGGAATTTTACCGCCACGCCCGCCCCGGGGCGGGCGCGGTTGGCAGAACAGAAGGCCGCGGGCGTGAGCCACGCCCGAACGAGGTCATAAAAAGCGATGTACAGCGAATGAGGAGCAAATTGCTCCCAAATTTTGGGGCAAAAACCAGCCATTTTCAAGGCTCAGTTCCTCATTATAAAGCTGGTGGGATTTTTTAAAAAATTGTTTCTCAATTATCGGTTGGATTAAAAGCTGGTGTTGTCAGACTTTTTACTGTGTTTACGCCAGTCCAACGCCGGCATACCCACATCGTGGTAACACACACAGCGTAGTGCCACTGTATTCTACTGCAATTGCTAAAACTGGCGCACCGAAAATTCTCTTACAATTAAAGTTAAACAAAATATTCCATGCCCAAGAGTTAAAGGGATATGGGGAACAAGTAGGGAGTTGGATTTGAGACCAGGAAGAGATCAGTCATGAACAGATTAATGGAGGAACAGACTCAAAGGGCTAAGTTGCCCACTTTTGCTCCTAATTCCTATGTAAAATTAAATCTACGTAAATTAATTATTCTGCCATCAGACAATTTTATTGTCCCATTTTAGTTGGTTCAGAAACAAAAAAGGCTGAAAAGAAATCCCAAGTTGTGATGAGAAACAGAAAATGGCTGATTAGAGACTGATTCAGAGCTCTTTTCATATGAGCCTGGAGGATGCCACACAATGTTACCCAGTAATAACGTGTTAGCATGATGCCAATATGCAAGATTCTGTCTACCTGATTTACTTACATAATAACTTGACTCCAACCAGAGTGTTTGAGTCATGAGAGATTCCGCTTCAGTTTTAGTACTTTTCAATGAGGTTACACATTTATAGTACAGTTACACTAAAACATTCTCATAAATATAAAATAGTTCAGGTTGAACAGCAGCACAACCGTGGCAAGATAAATTGGACATCTAATTAATCAAGATATTAATTTGGTTGCAGGAAAATTATGATCTAAAATGACTTAATTTCTGTTGCATGTTACAAGCTATTATAAAAGCTCTCTCATAAGAGGCCAGGAGGAGTTGGTAATAGTTGCAGTATGACTCCAGCGTGGGAACAAGCCACCATTTCAAAGTATCAAGAGTCTAATGTACCCCATGTAAACTTATATAATTTTGTAACTGTGGGGCAGCAGTGGTTAGTACCGCTGCCTTACAGCACCAGGGACCTGCGTTTGATTCCTGGCTTGGCTCACTGGCTGTATGAAATATTCTCCCTGTTCCTACGTGGGTTTCCTCTGGATGCTCCGGTTTCCTGCCACAGTCCAAAGGTTTGTGGGTTAGGTGGATTGGCCATGCTAAGTTGCCACTTAGTGTCATGGGGACCAGCTAGGGTAAATACGTAGGGTTAGAGCCTGGGTGGGATTGTGATCAGTGCAGATTTGATGGGTTGAATGACTTCTTTCTGCACTGTAGGATTCTATGATTCTAAAGACATCATTCACCTTGACCTAATACAAACATTAAAAACTAACATCTTGGATAGCAGCGTCAAAGCATGCATACACTGCATTACTGATACTGCACATTGCTGCTGTCCAGATAGTACATGGTTAGCACAATGCCAGGAACCCAGGTTCAATTCCCAGATTGGGTCACTGTCTGTATGGTGTCTGCATGCTGTCCATCTATTTCCTCTGGGTGCTCCGGTTTCCTCTCTCAATCTGAAAGACATGCTAGTCTGGTGCATTGGCCATACTAAATTCTCGCACAGTGTACCCGAACAATGTACTCGCCACAGAGTGTGGCGAGTAGCGATTTTCACAATAACTTCATATCAGTATTAATGTAAGCCTACTTGTGATATTAATAAATAAACTTAACCAATAGTATGACAGGTATTGGAATATTGCATTGTACCGTACAAAAGCCTCAGATCATCAATTCAATTTTTGGAAGATTTAACTCGGCTGCAAATTTCAATTTTATGAACTATTATTTATAATTTTTCTATACTGTCCCAAATAGGTAGGACATAATTCAGGAGTGAATGCATGAAACACTTCTTCACATAAAATATAATTGGTATCTGGAACTGTCTTGTCCCAGAAAGCTTTGGATGCTGGGCAAATTCAAACTTTCTGGACTGATATTGATAGATTTGTGTTAGGCAATGAAATCAAGTGATGTGGAACAAAAGTGAATAAATGGGCTTGAGCATGTATCAGCTATGACAAACTGGAGGGGTTGAATGTCTTACTCATGTTGCTATAAGATATCATGTCCCCTGTTTGCAGAGAGCTGGAAGTGTTATCAGTACTTTAAAAGTTTCAAAAATAGATTTCAGTGCTTGGCTAAATACTTCTTAAGCTGAATTATTGCATTCTCTAAAACTCAGGTTTTGTGTTGACAGGTCACTGAAAGTGACAATGCAGGTGGAGAAGGTAGTCGAGAAGGCATATGGCATGCTTGCCTTCATTGGCTGGGGTTTTGAGTTTAAAAATTGGCAAGTCATGTTGCAGCTTTATAGAACCTTAGTTAGGCTGCACTTGGGATATAGTGTTCAATTCTGGTCGTCACACTACCATAAGGATGTGGAGGTTTTGAAGAGGGTGCAGAAAAGATTTATCAGGATGTTGCCTGGTATGGAGGGCATTAGCTATGAGGAAAGGTTGGAGAAACTTGGTTTGTTCTCACTGGAATGACGGAGGTTGAGGGGAGAATTGATAGAAGTCTACAAGATAATGAGAAGCATGGACAGAGTGGATAGTCAGAAGCTTTTTCCCAGGGTGGAAGAGTCAATTACTAGGGGGCATAGGTTTTAGGTGCAAGAGACAGGGTTTAAAGGAGATGTGTGAGGCAGATTTTTTACGCAGAGAGTGATAGGTGCCTGGAACTCTTTGCAAGGGGAGGTAGTGGAAGCGGTTATAGTTGTGACTTTTAAGGGGCATCTTGACAAGTACATGAAAAGGATGGGAATAATGGGATATGGTCCCAGGAAGGATAGGGAGTTTTAGTTAAGTTGGACAGCATAGTCGGTGCAAGCTTGGAGGGCCGAAGGGCCTGTTCCTGTGCTGTAATTTTCTTTGTTCTTTGCTCTTTGTATAACCAAGACTATTTACATCTATGGAAAAACTGTGACCTGAATGTGTTGTAAAACATTGGAGAAACAGTGGTATGCAGTCACAACAGATCATGTTATTGGGATATAGTTTGGTTGCTGGGGAAGCTTCCCATATATTGCTTATATTGTACAAAGCTCATATTGATTTATGTTTAATTCTTGCCATGCTTTATGACACTGCTTTAATAATTATCAGAGTGTAATATGTGATTCAATAAACTGTGAACATTCCAATAGGCTGCTGGCTATGTGTATACAAATCATTTTACAGCAGAAACGACAGTTCTCCAGTTAAATTTACCAACCATTTGTATGCTTAGTAGCATATTGGATTACTTACAAAATATTTTAATTTGTTCTATTTAATAACCACAAAAATAACAGCTATTCTCAGTCCAACTGATAACAGAGATAAAAGGCTTTTTGTGTGACAGAAATCAGTCTGTATCTAAATGAACACATTGTAAGGGAATTCCCTACAGGGCAACTTTGAATCAGCAAGTACAATTTGCCATAATTGGCATGCATCCATAAGGCTTTTAACATTTGATTCTCAATAAATTTACTATTCATGCTACTTGTACATGCATTTATATGGGCTGCGTGCTTTCTAATATTGTACTGTAAAAATCTTATACCTACTGAGGGCAAGTGATGTCAGTTGTGGGGCATAGAAGGCTTTCCTCTTTTGAGGGAAATCCTTCCATGTGATAGGGGGACTCGAGAAAACAGTTGGACCAAATGTTTAATAAAGATCTGAGGAAAAAAATCCCAAATTTCAACTATAAAAAAGCATCTCCACTGTGAATTTAAACCTTTTCCACACCATCTGTTCTTGAGAGCTCTGTATGATACAATTCTACCAAATTATAGGACATTTGTTTTGTAAATGAATGCTCGTTACAGACTGTACTGATCTCCATTAATTTCTCTAAATATTCCTAGTCAGCAATGAAAGAGATATAACAGAGAATTTTCCATTCCATCAATCTGTGTGGAATTAGAATCCATTGCCCAACTTTTATCTCTTTCCTGAGCGTATTCATTCATCTCGGAAATCCCTGGCTAACAGCAGTTTTTCAGAAACTGCTTCAAGTGGCCCTTCTTCAAATGTGAGCTGAGACACTAAGTTTAACCAGACTGTTTGATCATTGTCCCTAACTGATTTTCACATCATAGAATGCTAACTCATGAAGGAAATGCAGGGAACAGCACAGGGTGAGCTTGTTGAGTTTTTATTCAATTGTGGGACATGGGTTTTACTAGCCGGCCAGCATTTATTGCCCATCCCTAATTGTCCTTGGAGGGCAGTTGAGAGTCAACCACATTGTATGTTCCATATATTTTGCTGTCTAATTTAAGCACTTAATTGATAGTTCCAAAGTTTCTGAATGTGATTCTTTCCTTTATGCCTTAAATACACAAAGTAAAAATCCTGAGAAAATAAACTGTTTTACAATATCTGACGTAGTATTTACCCAGACCTGATTTATTTCCTACAACCTAAAATATATATCCAACATGTTACTTTAATTATTCTGTGCATAATGACACAAAGAATAAAATACAACATTACCAAGAGCACCATATTGAGTTAATATTGTACTATGAATTCTTAATGTCGGTTGGAACTTGTGCATTTATTAACTGCCGGAAAATGATTTTTCCAAGTATGTATCACTACATTGTGCCAAAGAGTTTGACATCTAATATTATGCCATTGATTGTTTTGTTATGTCAATAGGATTGTATGATAAAGGGTAGCTTGATGAGCCAATAACACTACTATCTTAACTTATTATATTTTTTGGTAGCTTGGTACAGCATTAAGACATTTGACAGATGTGTATTGTTGTAATCTATAGATGAATTTAATATCTCATATGTTAAGAAGTAATGCCCATTTTTAAATTTTAAAGTACATCTCATTCACCTTGCAATTATAGAAATGAGCAGACATATGCTTAACATTTTCTTAACTTCTCTTTTCAAATTTACTTTTAAATGATAGTCCAAATGGTAATTGAATTTGAGCAAGTCTTTTCAAGTATTTAGAATTCACAGGAGATGATTCCACCCATTTCTATTTTACACAAAATACCCTCAAGCACAAGTAAGTATTTTCAGAACATGTGAGGCATACACAACTAGACTGTAAATGAAAAATTGTTCGGTATTATCTTTTTTTCAGAATAATTCAATGTCCACAATTTTAACCCATCTTTCTCTTTAACAAAATAGTAATAACTTCTTGTGTATTTCCAGCATTTTCTATTTACTTCAGATTGCCAGCATCTGCAATTGTTTTCATTTCACAAATCTATGCATGTTTCATTTGTGTTTTATTTTTTTAACCCCCCCCCCCCCCCCACCCCACCCCAAAGTTTCACTGGCCATGACAGTGAAAGACAAAACCTCTAAGTTTCCATTGTGTTGACTTTATGTGAGGTGTGCATTCTGTCAGCCCGCTGGCAGTCACTGGACAACTCCCACTGATAAACTTGACAATTACTTAGTAACGCAACTGAATAGTGAGACAAATTGAATGGAGATTGGGTTTGCAAACAGAACACATGAAAAGTTAACAGTGTGATGTGTGTGTACTGAGTTAACCCAGCGTCTCCAGCTGCAGAGCCAATGCTGAGAACATTTTAGGAGAGCAGTTTAGGAATCCCTGCACACCTAGAAATGGAACATATGGAGACAAGTCAAATTTAATGTAATTTTCAAGTTGTAATGTTTTGTAAAGTACTTTTACAAATGTTATGAATGGATTATATTTTTGAAAAGAAGCTTAATTTGTTTCTATATAGAATCAGCATCAGAATGGACCTCAGTTTTCTGTAACAATGCAATTGAAATGGTTGTATAATAAAGAATACAAAAGCTTTCCAGATGTAATGTATTCATATTGCATCACTTAATTGAAATGTTGGGCAGGATTTTCTGGCCCTCCCCACTGGTGGGATCTATTGGTCATACCGAAGACAACCCATTCCCTGTGGCAGCTTCCCCAGTTGCAGGATGGGTGAGTCACGCAAAATGGTGTAGACATCGGAGGGACCAGAAAATCCGAGGCATCTCCACTGCTGGAAAACATGCTGTGGGTTGGGCGGACCAGAAAATCCCACCCACTGGGTTCTAACTTAAACTGAAACAATCATTAAACTAGTGTTACGATGCATGCCAATGTTGCATAATATTGTCATTAATATTAAAGTTTATTTATTAGTCACAAATAGGCTTACATAATTCATTGTGAAAATCCCCCAGTTGCCACACTCCGGCACCTGTTCAGGTGCACTGAGGAAGAACTTAGCATGGCCAATGCACCTAACCAGCATGTCTGTGGGATGAAACAGGAGGAACCTCACACAGACATGGGAAGAATGTGCGAATTCCACACAGTGACCCAAGTGGGGATTGAACCCAGGTCCCTGGTGCTGTGAGGCAGCAGTGCTATCCACTCCACCATCGTGCCAACCATATTGGAGGATATCATGATCATATTTGTCACGACTGTCTACAGTAGTGTAGGGCAGTGCTCTAAAGCCATTTATAGAGATATGGAAAAAAAATTGCAATTTGGTCTCAGATGTTGTCTGCATTTACTGACAACTTGTTGATTCATTATATCCTTGTGGAAGCAGAAATCCTTCAAGTTTCTCTGAAAGAAAATGTTTTGAATGAAATGAAATGTTTTAAAGTAGTTTTGCATCTTCTATCTTGAAATGCTGCCAAAATTGGTTCATTTATCTCGATTTTCAATTTGACCAGCCTGCTTATAGCTACATGAGGGAGTGAAAGGCTTTGCAATCCGTTTTCTTCTTTAAAACATTCTTGGTCAGAGAGTCTCTGTTGGTTAATATGTAGGGCAGTGACCCACACTTTGACACTATCAAATCATTACTTAATAAAATATAATCACTGGGACTGATATATCACAACAGCGGACCGGTGATGAAAATGTAGCTAATGATTCAAAAATGAGTAAGTTTCATATAAATGCTAACTGCAACTTCTTTTCATGCAGCCAAGTCTAGGCTTGCAGTATAAGTCATTTCATACCTTATTGTGAGCAGTGAGAGCTTGTTGCTGAAATCGGATCTTGGGAGAAAAAAAAAATCAATTTTCTTAATGTTGCAAAAACTCGCTGTGCTTGACGTGAGGACAGTAAAGTATTTTTGGTTTTCTTTTTGTAAGTTTAAACATTGGAGGTTCACTGAAGAAAGGCTGGAGGCACAGCAACTCAGGCACTCACTTCACTTTGCTAAATGCCTGTTTCTGTGCAATGGATAGAACAACGCTATTTCAAAGTTGACATATTGCTGTGAGCTAGAGTCCACCTCATGCTCATGCTTCCAGTTGGAGTCAGTTGACAAAAAGTGGCAGAAAGACACTGTGTGTGTGAAAGCACGGTGGTAATTAGCTGCGAACATACATTGCAGAATTTGCAACAAAATGTCAGTAAGCAGGTAAGTGTGTAAGGACCACATGTGCAACTGAAATAACAGCGAGGTGCAGTTTTGCTGTGCACCTTTATTCACCCTTTGAACAGTAGCAGACTTAGCATGGTTCTAGTTCACCCATGCTTCATCGGCAGCTTTTAATTGTCCTCTGACTCACTAAGAGCCATATTGTAACCCCCTTTTATATGTTTTATTTTCTTTAAAATTTGTTAGTTCTCAACTAAGATGCCAACACATCCCTACCATTAATCAAAGCAAAAGACTTCTTTATGTGTGGCTCAATAGAAACAGTACTCTTTTAAAACCAAAACCATGGGGGGAAAAATGCATTGGCATTGCAAGGAATGGAAGAGTTTCCAACTCAACTCTCAACTGTCCTGGCAGAAGAGGAATTATCTCGAGGTAAAGAGTTGTGAATGCCTAAAAAAAAAAATTCTTTTGGCAAAAAGGTAATGCTTACTTTAGGAACTTTTAAAAATATTGATTCTATTTTATTTGTAATTTGTAGATTGATGAGAGAGAACTTGAAGATTATACAGTGTCAATTAATGGATCCTGCACTTTCTGCAACATGTATGTCAAGGGTTAATTTAGTTAATTTACACAAGCTTGCTAGACTACTGGTTTGCTGCCAGGATTTCAGAGAATGTGGAGGTTTCCAGCGAAGGAGTCTGAATAATCTTTAACAGGGAGAGTTAGGCTCCTGTCTGCCCAGAGCATGTTTTTAATCTCTGTGCTTTGTTTTACCTTGTCAGACGCCTATCTCTGAATTTGGGCTGAGCTTCTGTATCCCAGTGGACCTTGCACCAGTAAATGAGACAAATTGGCTGAAGGAGTAAGAACAAATGCACAGCAATTCCTGTGAAAAATATCCTTTGTGAATGAGCTGGCCCAAGAGTGATTTGCTTGTATTATTTGTTGAGGTGAAATGGAAAGTTTTGCCTTTGGCTCACCCTGAGTTTCAGCGATACGCAACTTTGTAAAGGGTTATTGGGATTGTTGAAGAAAAATACAGACCAACTATAGCTCAGCAATCATGACACTTCTTTACGGATTATAACCTTACCTGATAAAGTCACAAATATCTTGAAAACTCCTGTGGTCCACTTTGTACAATGTTGTCCACATGAACTCACTGTGCTACTTTTATGTTATCAAATCATGCATGCCAAGTCAACCTTCTTCTCCTAAAAAAAATGTTGCTTTAGTATTTTTGTTTATTCATTCACAGGGTGTAGTCATCACTGGTGCTAGACCAGCAATCATTGCCTGCCCCTAATTGTCCTTGAGAAGGTGGTGGTGAGCTGCTGCCTGGAATCACTGCTGTTCATGTGGTGCAGGTACACTCATTGTGCTGTTAGGGAGAGAGTTCCAGGAAAATCCAGCAACAGTGAAGGAACAGCGATAGTTTCAGGTCAGGTTGGTGCATGCCTTGGAGTGGTGTTTCAATCTTTCTCCAATGAGTTTTTATTTTGTATCTCTCTTAGGCTTCTCTGCATCATACTCTTTGGTCAAAGGGGCAGGCCAGCTATTTTACTACCAACTTTCTGCCAATACAACTCTTGTGCCAGTCCAACTAACTGTCCTTGTACTCCTACCTTGAACAAAAGCAAACTAATGTTGATGGTGGCAATCTGGAATTAAAAGCAGAATGTACAGGATACACTCAGCAGGACAGACAGCATCTGTGGGGAGAGAAGAACTGAGTTAGTCATAGAGTCCTACAGTGCAGAAGGAGGCCATTCAGCCATCAAGTCTGCACCAACCACAATCACACCTATTCCCATAAACGCCATGCATTTGCACTAGTTAGTCCCCCTGACACTAAGGGGCATTTTAGCATGGCCAATCCACCTAATCTGCATATCTTTGGACTATGAGAGAAAACTGGAGCACCTGGAGGAAACCCACACAGACACAGGGAGAATGCGCAAAATCCATGCAGACAGTTCCCAAGCCGGGAATCAAACACAATGTTCTCAGTGAATAACCTTTTGCCTGAGCTTCTGGCTTGATGGCTTTCTGGGCAAGATCCCCCTCTAAGAATTGAGGGTGAAGTCTACCACGTGATGTATTACTGGGCACATACTGCTCTCAGATTAAAAAAAAATTAGCTAGAACTTGCACAAGTCATGTGACCAGTCTATATTTGTTATTATACAGTAAGTCATGACCCTTAGTTTACAAATAATCCATACAAAATACCACATTTTATCACATACACATTCAATGGGATTGTACATTCTATTGCTGACAGAATTCATTCCATTCAAAAAAATATTTATAACAACACTTGTAACTCATATTTTATTAGACATTCCTCCTTGATGACATACATTCTATATTCTACAATACACACTGAAAATCTTTAGTTTAATACAAAAAATAGTTCCTCTATTACTCAATGATATGCAATGCAGCCAGTGTGCTGTGCATTGGATCCGTGGTTTGTGAAGAGCCATTAGCAAGGTAAATTTGTGGGGTTATGTGGATAGGGTCTGTGTGGGAATGTTGTCAGTTCAGGATTAATTGGCCAAATGACTTCCTTCTGCACTATAGGATTCTATGAGTCGCGTCAAAAATGGTTTTACACAATGGATTATTATAATACGGGATGCATTAACATGGGTGGCTATTGAAACCAGGTCAATCCAACTTTTAAGAAGAAACTGGAAAAATATAGTGCTAGCACTGACAAGGATGGGCTGAAGGTTTTTTGATTTTATTAAATTCAGCCACCATCCCCACATCTGATTGCTCTCTCCTGAGCATTACTATGAATTGTCCATTTGTGAACAGTGAATCAAAGCAGGGTTGACCTGGGTGACATTGTGGCACAGTGGTCAGCACTGCTGCTTCATAACATTAGGGACCTGGTTTCAATTCCTGGCTTGGGTCACTGTCTGTGTGGAACTTGTAAATTCTTCCCCGTTTGCTTGGGTTTCCTCCTGCAGTCTGAAAGACATGCTGATTAAATGCATTGACCTGAACAGGGACTTGAGTGTGATGCCTAGGGAATTTCACAGTAACTTCATTGCAGTGTTAATGTAAGCCTTACTTGCGACACTAACAAATAAACTTTAAAACCTTTGTTTTGATGCTTTCTATAGTTGAATGTCCAGTGATGCTAATTTTTGGAGTCACATACAAGACATATAGAATGCCCACTACAGAAATATGCCTTGTCACTATATAAGTTTTGGATTTTTTTTCCACATGAGCCACCAAGTTTAGTGCCTTTTTTTTACCTCTCCTCAATCCCACTTTTGTTCAAATTCCCTTTAACACAATTTACGGGGTTTTCCACTTAAAGAGCTTGGCGGAAAATTCCACATTCTAATTATCATTCCTGTCAATCATTTTCTTACATTCCTCCTTTATTAATTCTTTTAAATGCTAAGCCCGTCATTGCTGTCTTATTGAACAATATGTTACTATTTGCACTATGCTAATCCTTCTAATCTTTAAGTTCTCAATCATGTCACCAATCAATATCCTCAGCTCTAGTTTCTCAAGACTTCACTCATTGTTGAATATTTACTTGAGTAAAGTAGTGAAGAGAGGGGTTGATATCCATGAAATCAGACAGAGGGGGAAAAAGTCTTGCCACCAGGACTGTATCCACTCCTATCATATTTGTATTCCAATTTCGCTGGTGATTTGAATGTTGAAACAAATGGTAGATTCATATTCTTTGGTATACCATCTCCATTTCCGGAAACATTTTCAAATCTCACTGTACAGGAACAGCTCAGTATAACCTACCCTGAGCTTCTCGAGTGACATTTTTCAGAAAATCTAACAAAACACTTGTTTTAAAATGATCACTCATTTGCAAGTGTATACAATTCAACATTTTTTTCCAAACTGTATTTATTTTACTTTGCACAACTGTATAATACTCCACTCTCCACACAAGCACTGGGGGAGTGTTGTACTGTCGGAGGCCCAGCACTGAAGGAGTGCTGCACTGTCAGACGGTCAGCACTGAGGGAGTGCTGCACTGTCAGAGGGTCAGCACTGAGGGAATGCTGCACTGTCAGAGGGTCAGCACTGAGGGAATGCTGCACTGTCAGAGGGTCAGCACTGAGGGAGTGCTGCACTGTCAGAGGGTCAGCACTGAGGGAGTGCTGCACTGTCAGAGGGTCAGCACTGAGGGAGTGCTGCACTGTCAGAGGATCAGCACTGAAGGAGTGCTGCACTGTCAGAGGGTCAGCACTGAGCGAATGCTGCACTGTCAGAGGGTCAGCACTGAGCGAATGCTGCACTGTCAGAGGGTCAGCACTGAGGGAATGCTGCACTGTCAGAGGGTCAGCACTGAAGGAATGCTGCACTGTCAGAGGGTCAGCACTGAGGGAATGCTGCACTGTCAGAGGGTCAGCACTGAGGGAATGCTGCACTATCAGAGGGTCAGCACTGAGGGAGTGCTGCACTGTCAGAGGGTCAGCACTGAGGGAGTGCGGTACTGTTGGAATTGCTATCTTCACACAAAACATTAAACAAAGGACTTGCCTGACCTCTCAGGTGGATGTAAATTATCCCATGGCTTAATTTCAAAGCAATGATTATCCCAAAGAACTGGCTAATGTTCATCCCTCAACCGATATAAGCAGATTTTCTGGTTATGGTCACATTGCTGTCTGTTGGAGATTGCTATGCACTAATTGGCTGCCATGTTCTCTCAATCTCAACAGTCTCAATCAATAATCTCAACAGTGACTAGATAAAAAGAACTTCATTGACTTTAAAGCACTTTGGGACGTCACAGGTGGGATTTTCCATGCAACCACTGCACGTTCTATCACAGTGGACATAACCCGCCATTAATCGGCTGTGGGATATTCTGGTCCCAACATTGTCAATGAGGTTTTCCATTGAACCTGCTGGGAGACCTGTGGTGGGGGTATGCTGTTGGTGTGACCAGAAGGTCGCGGAACGTGTGTCTGAGAAAGACACCATATAATTGCAAGCGTTTCTTGTGTCTTTTTACAATGTCACAATTCCCTCTTCTATTCAGCTAAGAGACGTAAATGTGCTTTACTATATGTACAGGAAAACAATAGAGCTTTAAACACTCATTCTTGAGCTCTTATGTTCTTTTCCAGCATTTTACTCCCCATGGTGCAGAGAAGAGAGTTTTAATGGTAGATGGCTTAACCTTTGGATTTACGAATCTAATTCTTGGCATGATTCTGTGTAACAAAAGGCCATGCAGCACAAGTTACACTTATGACTCAATGGCTCCACAAACTAACCCTAACTGATAGCAGCAGCTGCACAATCTCTCACAGGCTCCACACGCTGTCCCTAACTGACAAGAACTTCAAGTATAATCAAGATCTCACAGTGTCTGCGCACTACACACAGTCTGGGCCCCATGTATTAAAACTCCAAGTATTAAAACCCCCTTTATAAATGTTTAACAGAAGCATATGCCAATCTACTACAGCATCAGCATTGCAATAAACTTGCATGGATACATTCACTTAGATATGGATTACTAATTTATCATTCAACTCAAAGTTGAATTGGCAGACAAACCAGAGAAATTTCTTACCCACCCTGATACGTCCCAGGTTGTGACAGCAATGAAATCCAAAGCAAAAACTTTAAATGAATGAGAAAAAATGAGTTCTAATTCAGTAATAAAAATAATAGGCAGAACACCCTGGTTAAATCAAGTTATAAATTTAAGTTGAGGCCTTAAGGATTTTATTTGATTTGGTTTGATTTATTTTTGTCACATGTATTAATATACAGTGAAAAGTATTGTTTCTTGTGTGCTATACAGACAAAGCATACTGTTCATAGAGAAAGAAATGAGAGAATGCAGAATGTAGTGTTGCAGTCATGGTTAAGGTGTAGAGAAAGATCAACTTAATGCAAGAGAAATCCATTCAAAAGTCTGACAGCAGCAGGAGAGAAGCTGTTCTTGAATCGATTGGTACATGACCTCAGACTTTTATATCTTTTTCCCGAAGGAAGAAGGTGGAAGAGAGAATGTCTGGGGCTGTGGGGCCTTTGATTATGCTGGCTGCTTCGCAGAGGCAGCGGGAAGTGTAGACAGAGTCAATGGATGGGAGGCTGGTTTGCATGATGGGTTGGGCTACATTCACAACCTTTTGTAATTCCTTGCGTTCTTGGGCAGAGCAGGAGCCACATCAACTTGCACATCGGCATGGAACACTCCGAGGACAATTCTCCCAAAAAAATTCCCTGCAAGAATGCCCGGACCCAGCTATAGTAATATCTATTGGAGTGAACCACTCTGACAAGGGGGGTAGATACTAGCAGGCCCAGAGACTTCAGTCCCGGGCTTACTAATTGTATTTAAAACACATGGAGATGCTTGTTTAAATAGTTCATGTGCCTTCCTGCTGATTCCCAGCTCGGAGCCAGGAGTTACTAATGGAGATGGACACCCGGCACGGATCCTGCAGATCAAGCACTGCTGGAACCTGCCAGCCCGTTGTGCTAAAAAATTAGCAAAGTGGAATGGGGGATGGCCCTGCCCCCCACTCCATTTTTCACACCACAACCAACACTCTGCCATTTTTTGGTAAGATTTCACTCCAAGTCAATTTTCTGAGCATTGGGAAGACAGCACTTGCTTTAAGAGAATAATTGAATCAAGCTGAGGACTGGAAGCAAATCAAGGGGTAGCTGGGTATCAAAATGGAGCAGTCAGAGGGCATCGATTTAAGCAAAGGAACCATGAGGTCAAATTATTTTTTGTGCAATGAGCGATCTGGATTTGGAATACCCTACCTGAAACTATTAGGGATATTCTTTCAACAGTGGCCTTCCAAAGGCAACTGTTGAAGAGAAAAGAATAGAAAGAATATGGGGGAAGAGCAAGGGGGAAGGGTGGGGGGGGGCGCGAGGTGGAGGTGCTGGAGGGGATAGTGTTACTGACTGGATTGCTCTTCAGAAGAGTTGGAGCAATGTGAAAAATCCTGAGAGAATGAATGAGCTCCATACTTCTCCTAATAATTCCTCCGCAAGTTTCTCCGGTAATAACAGAGCTTTAAGCCATTGATCATTGCAATTCTTATAACTGGAATCAGTTTCATAGAATTTACTTTCACAGAATCCCTACAGTGCAGAGGTAGGCCATTCGGCCCATTGAGTCAGCATCGACCATAACCTCACCCAGGTCCTATCCCCATAACTGCACACTTTTACCCTAGTTCGTCCCCCTGACACCGAGGGGCAATTTAGCATGGCCAATCCACCTAACCCGTGCATCTCTGGAATGTGGGAGGAAACCGGGACCCCTGGAAGAAACCCACGCACAGAGTTCAGGCAATGGAAGTAAACAAAACTGTAAAGAGAGCAAAAAAGAAATTTAAGACATCAAAATTAGGAAAAAATACTCAAAAGAATATTTTATGAAGGGGAATAAATAACTAGTTATTCAAAACATTTTATGTTGGAGCTGAATAATTGCAACAGTTAAGCAACAGTGCGGGAGATAAATTTCCACCGAGGATGCACAAGAGGAGGAAATGTCTAAACAAAACTACCAAACAGCCACTGATGCCAGCTCAGCCAACATAAAAAATTAATTAGTTTTGTTAATATTAGCATATATATTTGTTACAGGATGAAATCTAAAAACTGACTACAAATGCAATAAAGGACCGACCTCAAGACAAGCAAAATAAACAGAGATAAGATTGCTGTGATAATAGTTGATCCACATGGTTGATCAATGCCCTAATCATCATTTTATTATTTGTATGTTATGAAGTCAGATTCATGAGTGGAATAAAGATAGACAAGTCAAATACATTGGCACAGTATATTAATATTCCAACTAACCATATCATAGATTGGTTGACTGAGGTTTATGTCTGTGATTATGTGGTGGTGATTTTGGTATTGCTGTCAGAATGGGTGCAGTTCCTCACATCAACAGAAGGAGGGAAGTAAACAGGTGATGAGGGGTTTACGGACCTCCTCTGATCAGTGGGATGGGGTTGGGCGGTGGGGGTGGGGTGTGGGGGGGATTGGAGTTGGCAGTGGGTGGGGGGGGGTGGTGGGGGCGATGGAGCGGAGCGGGGACTCACCATTTCTGTTGTGGGGGGGACGGGCTGTCTGTCAGTGTGACAATAAAGGACCCTGTAAAGCCCTGGTGCAGGTATTAGGCACAATGCATAAATCTGCATCTTTGGTTTTCCTGCTGACATGGGCACTTAGATTCAAAATGGGTGAATTTCAGGCAACAAGTGGGCATCTTTGTTAATTTTTCTTAACAGATAGTGGATCCAATTATAAGCACTCCCTACCCTTCCGTGAACTACCATTCTCCCCTCACCTATTTCTGACCCATCTGAGATCAGCTTAATAGCACAGACACTTCCCTGGTCTGCATGATTCAGTTAGTCATTATGTAAGTCTGTTGAACCTTCAGGGAAACATAATGGTATTTTAATGTTGAAAGCACTAACATGCTTTCATATTATTAAAGCGACAAATGTAATATTGAAGAAAAGACAGCAAGTTTTTAAAACCACCTACCTGCTATCATTACTTTGTTTTGATCTATTGAGTGACCAAATTTATGCACTTTAATAGCAATTGTTAAAAATTATACATTCGTAACAATTAACTCTGATATAATTGATGCTAAATAACATGAGTTAGGTCAGTATGGTGGCACAGTGGTTAACACTGCTGCCTCAAGACACGGGTTGATGGGTTTTTGAGAAGAGAGGGGATTAAGGGTTATGGGGAGAGGGCGGGAATGTGGAACTGAGCCACGACAGATCAGCCATGATCTTATTGAATGGAGGGGCAGGCTCGAAGGGCTAGATGGCCTACTCCTGCTCCTATTTCTTATGTTCTTATGTTCTTATGAGGGACCTGGGTTTGATTCCAGCCATGACTCTGTGTGGACTTTACACGTCCTCCCTGTTGTCTGCGGGGGTGTCCGCTGGGTGCTCCGGTTTCTTCCCACGGTGTGAAGATATGCAGGTTAGGTGAAGTGGCCATGCTAAATTGCCCTTTAGTATTCATAATCTATGGATTAAATAGATTATCCATGGTACATTTGTGGGGTTACAGGGATGGTGAGGACAGACCGGGGTAGGATGCTCATTCAAAGGGTTGGTGCAGACTTGATGGACGACATAACCTCCTTCTGCCCTGTAAGGAACTCTATGGTGTTTGAATTATATTAAAGCTAGTTATGTTCAAGCATCATGCCAATGTTTGTTGGCCTGCAACATCGCTCAGTCCACTAACACATCTGTTTTAAAGTTCTAATCCTCGAATTCCAACTCCTCCATGGGCCCTTCCTATCTCAGTAACAATCTCCTTCTGGCCTACAACCCCACTTTGCTCTCTTGTGCATTTCTCACTGCCTTCACCTCAATCTTGGCAGCTTTGTTTCTGCTGCCTCAACACTGCGCTCTTGAATCCTCTTCCTAAGTCTCACTGTCACCCCTCCCTTCTCTATTAAATCCTACTACTTTGACCTATCATTTGATCATCTGTGCCAGCATCTCAATCTGGCTGTCTAAATTCTTCCCTGACTGTGAACATACAACATAGAACATAAAACATAGAACATTTACAGCACAGAACAGGCCCTTTGGCCCACGATGTTACGCCGACCAATTAAAAAGCAATGACCTTCTAACCTAAACCAATCTCTTTCCATCCATAAACCCATCCACGGATCTCTTAAACGCCCCCAAACTAGGCGCATCTACAACTGCAGCAGGCAGGGCATTCCAATCCCTCACCACCCTCTGGGTAAAGAACCTACCTCTGACATCCGTCCTATAACTACCACCCCTTAATTTAAAGCTATGCCCCCTCATGCTAGCTTTCTCCATCCGAGGAAAAAGGCTATCACTGTCCACCCTATCTAAACCTCTAATCATCTTATAAGTTTCAGTAAGGTCCCCCCTTAGCCGTCTTCTTTCTAACGAAAACAACCTCAAATCCCTCAGTCTCTCCTCATAGGGCCTCCCCTCCATACCAGGCAACATCCTCGTAAACCTCCTCTGCACCCTCTCCAAAGCCTCCACATCCTTCCTATAATGTGGGGACCAGAACTGCACACAATACTCCAAGTGCAGCCGCACCAGAGTTTTGTACAGTTGCAACATGACGCTGCGGCTCCTAAATTCAATCCCCCTACCAATAAACGCCAAGACACCGTATGCCTTCCTAACAACCTTATCTACTTGATTCCCAACTTTCAGGGATCTTTGTACACATACACCTAGATCCCTCTGTTCATCCACACGATTCAGAGTCCTACCGTTAGCCCTATACTCTACACATCTGTTATTCCTGCCAAAGTGAATTACCTCACACTTATCCGCATTAAACTCCATCCGCCACCTCTCAGCCCAGCTCTGCAACTTGTCCAAGTCTCTCTGTAAACTATGACACCCTTCCTCACTATCTACCACACCTCCGACTTTGGTGTCATCAGCAAATTTACTAAACCACCCAACTATACCCTCATCCAGATCATTTATAAAAATTACAAACAGCAGTGGCCCCAAAACAGATCCCTGAGGCACACCTCTAGTAACTGAACTCCATGACGAATACTTACCATCAACCACCACCCTCTGTCTCCTATCTGCTAGCCAATTCCTGATCCAATTACCTAAATCACCCTCAATCCCATACATCTGCAATTTCTGCAGAAGCCTTCCATGGTGAACCTTATCAAACGCCTTACTAAAGTCCATATATACCACGTCAACTGCCTTACCCCCATCCACCTCTTTGGTCACTTTCTCAAAAAACTCAATAAGGTTAGTAAGGCACGACCTACCCTCCACAAAACCATGCTGACTATCTCCAATCAAATTATTACTCTCTAAATAACTATAAATCCTATCCCTAATAATTTTTTCTAAAACCTTGCCCACAACAGAAGGAAGACTCACCGGTCTATAATTCCCGGGGAAGTCTCTGTTCTCCTTCTTAAACAATGGGACAACATTCGCTATCCTCCAATCTTCTGGCACTATACCTGTGGCCAACGACGACCTGAAGATCAGAGCCAGAGGCTCTGCAATCGCCTCTCTTGCCTCCCAGAGAATCCTAGGGTAAATCCCATCCGGCCCAGGGGACTTATCTATTTTCAAACCCTCAAGAATATCTAGCACATCCTCCTTATCAACTGCAATACTGTCCAGTTTACAACCCTGCAACCCAGTGTTCTCCACAGCTACATTTATGTCCCCCTGCGTGAATACCGAAGAGAAATATTGGTTCAATGCCTCTCCAATCTCTTCTGGTTCCACACATAACCTCCCACTGCTGTCTCTAACTGGCCCTAATCTTGCCCTAACCAATCTTCTGTTCTTAACATATCTATAGAACGCCTTAGGATTCTCCTTAATCCTATCAGCCAAAGTCTTCTCATGTCCTCTTTTAGCCCTTCTTAACTCAAAGGGTGCTTCTATAAACCACCCTGGGACATCTCACCCCATAGTGAAAATCACCAAGCTTAGACTCTGGGAAGGAAGATTCCAGCCCAAGTAATCTTCTTCTTCTATTCGGCTTCTTTCATTTTATTTAGAGTCAATACAATGCTGATTGTCATATCAAGTCATTCAAAGAGATATTAGGTTAGACGCCTAAACCCTTAGTTTAAGAGGTTTGTATTATGGAACATTTCACAGAGAGGCTCAAGGAGGAAATTTCAAAGCTTAAGGCCCAAGAAGTAGAAAACCTGACCACCTATGGTGGAGCGGTTGAAATCAGCGATGTGCAACAGGTCAGAATTGGGAGATCACAGAGGTCTTAGAGGGTCTTAAGATTGGAGAAAGATTGAAAGATTGGTATCTGACAAGGTCATGCAAGGATTGGAAAGCAACACTTAAGTCAATCGTGGAATTTCTGACTGGGATCCAATGTAGAAGGTTAGGGAGCCAAGGGAGGATAGCTAAATGGGACTCAACAACGGTCAGAATGAAGGCAGCAGAGTTTCAGATGAGCCATGAGTCTATGGAGAGTACAAAATGGAAGATCAGCCAGGATAGCACTGGAAGAGTTGAGTCTAAAGTTAAGAAAGACATATATGAGGGTTTCAGCAGCAGATGAGGTTAGCCATGAGTAAAGATGGCCAATGTTATGGCCTTGGAAGTATGTCATGATAATGGAACAAATACATGCTCTGAAGATCATCTCAGGATCATAAAGAACACCAAGATTGTGAAAAGTTTGCTTCGGTTTCAGGCAACGACTAGGTGAAGGAGTTATGAAGAAGAATGGAGACAATGGAGGAGTGGTGTTCTCCAGTTTCTTGTAGGCAGGAGGTGGTGTGCTGTTCATTGGTGGGATTCTCTGGGTCCACTGCTGTCAATGGGATTTCCCTTTGATCTTACCCCATGCCACTGGGCAACCTACAGGAGTGGAAATGCTGCCAGCACGGCCGACAAATCCTGCTGGCACAAACAGCCAAAGGATTCCCCCCAATGTCATTTGTCTTCCTAATATTTGATTGAAGGATATTTTTGTAACACAAGCATGAGAAATCAGAGGCAGTGGATGTGGTTCAATGAGATGATAATAAGTTGACTTAACAAGGTTTAGCATAGATATTGTAATACTAAAATACTCAACACAGATCATGCCTACGAGATTGCCAATCATTTTATTTTCCCTTTCACTTCATTGAGTAACAGCATTTAAAGGTAAATATATATCACTAACAACTAAGACCACTAAAGAACATGGGGTCATATTGAAAAATATTTTTCTGAAAAACCATTGATCTACTAGTTAGACATATGGAAGGAAAACCTGGCCAGAGCTTGTAAATTGCCTGAACAATGCGTCACCAATACATAGAATCCCTTAAACCTAGCCATAACCCTAACTCTAATCCCCACAGAACACAAGCAGGCCATTCAGCCCATCGTGTCTGTACCAACCACAATCCCAGCCAAGCTCTATTCCCAGAACCCCTCACATGCTCCTGGCACTAAGGGTCAATTTAGCATGGTCAATCAACCTAACCCACACATCTTTGGATTGTGGGAGGAAACCAGGGCACCCAAAGGAAACCCATGCAGGCACTGGGAGAATGTGCAAACTCCACACAGACAGTGACCCGAAGCAGTGACCCGATTCTAATTCCCAGATGCAAAAACAAAACACTGTGTATGCTGGAAATTTGAAATAAGAAAGGAAAATGTGGGAAATACTCAGCAGGTCAGGTAGCTGCATCTGTGGAGAGAAACTGAGTTAAAATTCCAAGTTAATGCTGACCTTTTATCAGAATTCAGTGCTGTAAATTTGATCCACGTTAATCTTTTCAACAATTTTGAAACTGAATTATTTTGGGTTTGGATGTCAGAATTCATCTCTGCCTGGAAAAAATATCTTTTATTCCATCCCTTTGACAGTTTTCTGATCGTGATTACAATGTAGGCAGGAATTCTGATGTCATAGAATCCGTATAGAGCAGAAGGAGGCCGTTCGGCCCATCAAGCATGCACCAATGACAACCCCACCCAGGCCTTTTCCCCATAAACCCATATATTTACCCTGCTAATCCCCCGACACTAAGTGGCAATTCAGCACGGCCAATCAACCAAACCCACATATCTCTGGACGCTCCAAAGTACCCGAAGGAAACCTACTTTCATATGGGGAGAACATGCAATCTCCAGACAGACAGTCACCCAAGGCTGGAATTGAACCCAAGTCCAAAGTGCTATCAGGCTAACCAGTGCCACCACTATACTGCCCCAATTTCATATGCCCCATCACTGCTGCTAGTGAAAACTGAGAATTTGGCACTCAGCCAAATTTTCATTCACCGCAGTGGAACCGGAAAATCCTAGCTGCTGATGAAGTCGGAGAATGCCGGTCGTAATTTCTAAGCAAAATAAGAAATCTCCAACACTTCCTGTCCTGGGTCCTCAAAGTAAGGTTCCCAAAAAGGACTGAAGGGCAAACAGAGGCAATGGTGAGTTTTCTTCACTGATGCAGTAATTATTGGAATACAACATCACAAGATCGTACGAGCCATGCAATATTGCGATGCAATATTTGGTCCCTATCTTAACAACAAAAAAAGGAAATGAACAATGTACTCATTTTTCAGAAAGGATATTTAAGCCTAATTAGCAACCCTAAATTTGCATGGTGGCACAATGGTTAGCACTGCTGTCTCACAGTGCCAGGGACCCGGGTTCAATTCCCAGCTTGGGTCACTGACTGTGGAATTTGCACATCCTCCTTGCATCTGTGTGGGCTTCCTCCGGGTGCTCAGGTTTCCTCCCACAGTCCAAAAACATGCTGGTTAGGTGCACTTGCCATGCTAAATTCTCCCTCAGTGTACCCGAATAGGTGCCGGAATGTGGCGCCTCAGGGATTTTCACAGTAACTTCATTGCAGTGTTAATGTAAGCCTACTTGTGACGCTAAGAAATAAACTTTAAATTTGGTTTTGCTTTCTTAAAAGAGAGTTATTACATTGTTAGGGTATTTTTTATTGTGGGTGAAGGAGAATAAGTTGATTTCTAACGATTTAGGCAAATCTGTGTCTTCTACATTCATTGCTTTCAGATGATGCAGGCTTGTGCTTCTTATTTTCTTAACTGTTTGAGAAATTCCTCCAGATGCAATCCCTGCAACAGCTTGCCCCGACTTCCAGATCACAATTCTTCCACCCCTTACCAAAAAACATCGAAATTGCTTTGACGTGGTCTGTACATTGTGCACATGTCAATGGAGATGACTGCAATGAGGACTACTGCTGTAAATGTCTTCAGTAAATAGATGGTTGATGTCAGATTTATGCAGCGCAGAACCTGAATAAGTGTGAACTATTCAAGAGCAGGGGACAGACGTAAAGTATAGAAAAGATTAGTAATTGTCCAAGCCTGAAGTGCCTTCTCCCTCCCCCGAAGGAATGCAGAACTGTGCAGTGACAAGTGCAAAAATATGTTATGGAAAACAGACCTGTTCAACAAATGTAGCATTTTGAAAGGCTTCAAATCTCACTGAATTCCAAGGATTTGAACGGCATTACTATGCGCAGTTTTCAGGCAGGAACATTAGGTCCAAACATTATTTTAAAATCATTACAGTACAGCTAAAAATTGAAGATTTATTAACTCGCTACTCAAAACGGTAATTACGAAACCCAGACATCCAGCGTAAATCACGATAACATTGAATTGAATTATGCAATACGCATTAATATACGATTGAGCTTCAAATAAAATATGTGCAGATTTTAGCCATGGATATATTACAGAAACTCATAGACTTGAATTAATATTCTGTAACTCTTATTGTAATTTTCGATGGTTTATTTCATTACAGTATCTGTGGGTTGTACAACACTGTACATTGCAGAACATGCTGGGCCACTACAGTTAAGAGAGCCAACCAACACCTTCACTTTCTCAGAAGACTAAGGAAATTTGGCACGTCCACTATGACTCTCACCAAATTTTACAGATGCACCATAGAAAGCATTCTTTCTGGTTGTATCACAGCTTGGCATGGCTCTTGTTTTGTCCAAGACCACAAAGAGCGACAAGGGTCATGAACGAAGCTCAGTCTATCACTCAAACCAGCCTCCCATCCATTGACACTCTACACTTCCTGCTACCTCGACAAAGCAGCCAGCATAATTAAGGGCCCCACGCACCTCGAACATTTTCCCTTCTACCTTCTTCCATCAGGAAAAAGATACAAAAGTCTGATGATACATACCAACTGACTCAAGAACAGCTTCTTCCTTGCTGCTGTCAGACTTTTGAATGGACCTACCTCACCTTAATTTGATCTTTCTCTCCACCCTAGCTATGACTGTAACACTACATCGTTCTGCACTCTCTCCTTTCCTTCTCTATGTACAGTATGCTTTGTCTGTATAGTGTGCAAGGAACAATACTTTTCACTGTACGCTATGTGACAATAATAAATCAAATCAAATAAAATCAAACATTGTCATAAATCTGATTAATTCTGATGACAGATCTATCAGCCAATTGAAAGATGTTGGGGTGGCACAGAGGTTAGCACAGCTGCCTCAGAGCACCAGGAATTTGTGTCTTCTACATTCATTACTTTCAGATGATGGAGGTTTGGGCCTCTTAGTTTCTTAACTGTTTGAGAAATTCCTCCGGGTTCTGACCTCGGGTGACTGTGGAGTTTGCATGTTCTCCCCATGTCTGCGTGGGTTTTCTCTGGGTGCTCTGGTTTCTTCCCACAGTCCAAAGATGTGCGGGTTAAGTTGATTGGCCATGTTAATTTGCCCCTTAGTGTCAGGGGGATTAATGGGATAAATATGTGGGATTACGAGAATAGGGCCTGGTTGGCATTGCTGTTGGCGCAGGCTCGCTGGGCCAACTGGCCTCCTTCTGCACTGCAGGGATTCTATGATTCTAACCTTAAAGTTCTGTTGGTGGCATTAGTACATGCATTTGTTTTACCATGCAGTGTCTGCTATTGCAATGATGACACTTAGCCAATTATATCTTTTAAATTGGTTTTTTCCTCATTTGAATAACAGACTAAGTGTCATGCAGATCTGTTATGCATTCATAATTTAGCACTAACAATAATAATAATAATAATATGATATTAATCCTAGGCTATCGAGTTCCTGGCTTTGTCACTGCTTGTTTTGGTTCTCACAGTGTTTTTTTGCAATACGGACACTTTTTTCAATTTTTAAACTCTTTTTCCCACCCTAACACCAAAGTTTGGCTCAAACTTATTAACTTCTGCTCTTATTAAATATGAACAGAAAAATCAATGATGGATGTAACGATTTCTTGGACAGAGGCCAGGTCTGTTTTTATTTTTTTTTGCTTTCTTTCACGGGATGTAAGTGTATTGTCAAGGCCGGAATTTGTTGCTCATCCATATTTGCCTTTGAACTGAATGGCTTATTAGGCCATTTCAGAGGGCAGTTAAGAGTCAACATTGCTGTGGTCTGGAGTCACGTGTAGGCCAGACCCACCAGGTAGGGATGACAAATTTCCTACTCTATAGGAGGAGGGTTTTACAATAATTGATGACATTTCATATGTCACCAATACTTAAATGTACTTTATTTTCCAGCGGTCATAGAGTCATAGAAGTCTGCAACATGGAAACAGGCATTTCAGCCAACTTGTCCATGTCGCCCAGTTTTAAACCACTAAACTAGTCCCAATTCTCCGCATTTGGCCCATATCCCTTTATACCACCCTTACTCATGTAACTATCTAAGTGCTTTTTAAAAGACAAAATTGTACTCCCCTACCAATACGTCTGGCAGCTCGCTCCAGACACCCCTCTGGACCCTTTTGTATCTCTCTCCTCTCACCTTAAATCTATGTCCTCTAGTTTTAGACTCCCCTGCCTTTGGGAAAAGGTATTGACTATCTAACTGATCTATACCCCTCATTATTTAAAGGCCTCTATAAGATCACCCCCAGGCCTTCTATACTCCAGGAAAAAAAAACTCACAGTCTAGCTAGCCTCTCCTTATAATTCAAACCATCAAGTCCTAGTAAAACCTCGTAAATCTTTTCTGCACTGTTTCTAGTCTAACAGTATCCTTTTTGGTAATAAGGTGCCAGAACTGTACACAGTATTCTAAGTGTGGCCTTACTAATGCCTTGTACAACTTCAACAAGACATCCCAATTCAATGTTCTGACCAATGAAACCAATCATGCCGAATGCCTTCTTCACCACCCTGTCCACCTTTGACTCCACTTTCAAGGAGCTATGAACCTGTATTCCTAGATCTCTTTGTTCTATAATTGAATTTAATTGAATTTAAATTCCACCAGCTGCCATAATGGCATTTGAATCCTCTCGCCCAGGGCATTAACCTGGGCCTTTGACTTAACAGTATTGGTGACATTACCTCCATGCCACTATCTCCCTAAGAAGATTTTGAAGAAGATCAGTGAAGTAGCAATGGGGTAGCAGGAATCTGCTAACCTTCATTAACCCCACAAGCAAGAAATAGTCTAAAGTTATATGGAATCACCAACCAACCAATAATGCGAATCATGAATAAAATCTTTGCCAGCGTCTATTCGTAATAAATTATTTCTGTGATAACCTCCATGATCTCCTTATGGAGCTCACTGAATATGAGTTTCCTTGGTACTCAGCAATTGCCTGCACTGCTGGAGCTCATCATCTGGACACTTTTTAAGGCAGGCACCAGGAAGGTTCTGCTGAACCATGTCCCAGTTAGGAATTGTATATGTACGCCATGAAGCTGTGTCTCAGTTTTGTGTTTAACAATAAATACCATTCATTTCCAGTCAGACTCCCTGAGTTATTATAATTTCTGCATCAGTTACTTTTGGGGCAGCATGATGGCACAGTGGTTAGCTTCGCTGCCTCACCAGGAACCTGAGTTTGATTCCTAGCTTGGGTCATTGCCTGTGTGGAGTATGCACATTCTACTCATATCTGCGTGGGTTTCCTCTGATCTCTTCCAACAGTCCAAAGACGTGCGGCTTAGTTGGATTGGCCATGCTAAATTGTCCCTAGTGTCAGGGGATTAGCTAGGGGTGAATTTATGGGAATAGGGCCTGGGTGGGATTGTGGACAGTGCACACTCGATGGGCTGAATGGCTTCCTTCTGCACTGTAGGGATTGTATTCTATGGTTCTGCTTGTGATACAATAAGCGTTTTGTCAACAGTGTAATAAAACAGCTTGTTACAAATAAGCAACTGTGCGTGATGAATAGTTGTCATGGATCAGATAAGTATTCGTAATTGTAGCCTTGAACTATCTACCTAAGACCAGCACTTTATTGATATAGTTCTTTTCCCACCCACACTCATTACAAATAAAACTTCATTAGGATTTTAATAACTGAGAATGGAGGGCCAGCCATCACATCATTGTCTTTAAAGTCAATTAGGATAGATCCCGACTTTGTGTGGTCATCCAAATTGGGGTATAATGAGTTAGCAGTCCACTTTACAATTCTTCTGATTTTTATCCTTATCCGTCTCTACAACCTGCAGAGATCTCTAGGCTCCTGCAACTCTGGCCTCTTGAGCATCCCAATTTTCATTGCTTCACCAGTGGTTTCTTCAACTGAAAAGCGCTAGAAATGCAAACCTCTTTGCATCTCTACCTGTCTTTGCTCCTTTGAGAGGCTCCTTAAAACTTACCTGTTTGACCCAAGACTTTTGCTCATATGTTTTAACACCCAGTTATGAGACGTGGTATCAAATTTTGTTTGATAACGCTGTTGTGAAGTAATTTGAAGCTTTTTTTTAAAAACTAATTTATGGGATGCATCCCTGGTTGTCCTTGAGAAGGCGTTGTTGCAGGCAATTGATAAATTTACAATCAGACAATGAGGGGTTAGGTATATAAGACTGAAATAAATCCACAATCTTTCTCAGCTTTCTTCCATTGTAAACATTAAATTGGCTGGAAATGTCAGATCACCAGCTGAAATAGTAATTGTTACTGAAACGGAAGTAC
This sequence comes from Carcharhinus amblyrhynchos, assembly GCF_965287045.1. Classification (NCBI taxonomy): domain Eukaryota; kingdom Metazoa; phylum Chordata; class Chondrichthyes; order Carcharhiniformes; family Carcharhinidae; genus Carcharhinus; species Carcharhinus amblyrhynchos. The sequence goes on from NC_137339.1 coordinate 15,463,240, forward strand.
AGACAGCCCAGCGTTGCTTAATATTAACCTACTAATGCAAATTGTCAATGAGTGCTAATATGCATAGTAGATAAGTTTTGAATTCAGCACAGTGGAGAGATGGAAGTCAATGACTAAGGTACTCTGACACATGCCCAAAGGTTACTAAGCATAGGATTGGCAGAACCATTAATAGATTGCAATAGGATTTTTAAAACGTTGCCTAGCTTTTTTGAAAAGTCTGTGCAGAGGTAGTTTGGCAAGTAAAATGGGGCAGACAGGCTCTGAAGTCCTGCCACATCCAGTCGTGACTGGTGGTGGACAATTAGACCATAAGACCACAAGACATAGAAGCAGAATTAGGCCACTTGGACCATTGACTCCGCTCCATCATTCAATCATGGCTGATAATTTTGTCATCCCCATTCTCCTGCCTTTTCCTCACAACGCCTGATCCCCTCATTAATCAAGAACCTATCTATCTCTGTCTTAAAGACACTCAATGACCTGGCCTCCACAGCCTTCTGTGGCAAAGAGTTCCACAGACTCACCACTCTCTGGCTGAAGAAATTATTTCTCATCTCTGTTTTAAAGGATCGTCCCTTGAGCCTGAGGTTGTGCCCTCTGGTTCTAGTTCTTCCTACTAGTGGAAAAACCTTCTCCACGTCCACTCTATCCAGGCCTTGCAGTATCCTGTAAGTTTCAGTAAGATTCCCCCTCATCCTTCTAAACTCCAACGAGTACAGACCCAGAGTCCTCAACTGTTCCTCATACATTAGACAACTCACTGGAAGAGGAGGCTCCACAAATATCCCTAGGCTCAATGATGGGGCATTCCAGTGCATAGTACAAAGATGAAGGCTGAATCATTTGCAGCCATCTTCAGCCAAATAGATGATGCAGCTCAGCCCCTTTTGAGATCCCCAACATTACAGATGCCAGTGTTTCGCCAATTTGGTTCATTCCATGTGGTATCAAGAAATAGCTGAAGGCACTGGATGTTTCAAAAGAAATGAGGCCTGACAACATTCAGGCATTAGAACTGAGGACTTGTGCTCCAGAGGTAGCCTTGCCTCTAGTCAAGCTGTTTCCAGTGCAGTTACAACACTGGCATCTACCCAGCAATATGGAAGATTGCCCAAATATATCCTGCCCACCAAAAGCAGGATACATCCAACACAGCAATTATCGCTCCATCAGTCTATTCACAATGATCAGTATAGCGATGGAAGGAATCATCAACAGCACTACTAAGCAGCACTTACTGAGTAAATACCTGTTTACTGACACACAGCTTGGGTTCTACCAAGGTCGTTATCGCCTGATCTTATTACAGCTTGGTTCAAACATGGACAAAGGAACTGAACTTGCAGATGAGGTGAGAGTGATCGTCCTATGGTCGAGGGTTAAAATCCTGGAGCTCCCTCTAACAGCGCTGCGGGTGTACCTACACCATATGGACAGCAGCGGTTCGAGAAGGTCCACTTCTATCTTCAGAAGGGCTATTAGGGATGGGTAATAAATTAGAGAATCTTACAGTGCAGGAGAAGGCCATTCAGCCCATTGAGTTTGCACCTACCACAATCTCACCATAACCCTATCCCCATAACCCCCCATACATTTATCCTAGCTAGTATCCCTGACACTGAGGGGCAATTTAGCCTGGCCAATCCAGCTAACCTGCGCATCTTTGGATTGTGGGAGGAGCATCCTCCACCGCCATCCCCATAATCCTGTGCATTTACCATGGATAATCTACCTCACCTACACATCTTGGATATTAAGGGCAATTTGGCATGGCATACCCACCTAACCTGAACATCTTTGGATTGTGAGAGGAAACGGAGCACTCAGATGAAACCCACACAGACACGGGGAGAATTTGCAAACTCCACACAGACAGTGACCCAAGCGGGGAATTAAACACGGGTCCCTGGTGCTGTGAGGCAGCAGTGCTAACTACTGTGCCACCATACAGCCCAGTGGCCAGCAATGCCATATCCAGTCATGAATGGTGGTGGACAATTAAACAACTCATTAGAAGAAAAGGTTTCACAAATATCCCCATGCTCAATTATCGCCTAATCCTATGAGAGAATAAATATATGAAAAATACATGATGGATGAAGATAAATGCCTGCAGATAAACATTTGAACAGTTTGTGTTAAGTTATGGCTTATGCTTCACACTCCATGTACATGAACACTATAAGTGATTTCTCTGATGCTAAACCACCAGTGTAAACCTGTAGTCCAGGAATAGACTTGACTCTGGAGAGAGCCAGACCAAGACTCACTGGAAACATTAGTCTCACAGTTCTTCAATTTGACATACGTGTGTGCAATTTTGCTGCAATCTAAAATCCAGTTATATAAGTGTTCATGTGGCACCTTTCATCAATTTAAAGGTTTAAAGAATGACTAGCCTTGCATCCCACTCTCTGAATACTTTGATTGTTAACTGTAAAAAGATAACTGTTTTATTGTATATTTCTAGATTTATTTGATTTCATTTGATTTAATTTATTATTGTCATATGTATTAACATACAGTGAAAAATATTGTTTCTTGAACGCTATACAGACAAAACATACTGTTCATAGAGAAAGAAACGAGGGACTGCAGAATGCAATGTTACAATCTTAGCTAGGATGTAGAGAAAGATCAACTTAATACAAGGTAAGTCCATTCAAAAGTCTGGCAGCAGCAGGGAAGAAGCTGTTCTTAAGTCAGTTGGTATGTGGCTTCAAACTTTTGTACCTTTTTCCTGAAGGAAGGAGATGGAAGAGAGAATGTGCGTGGGTCCTTAATTATGCTGGCTGATTTGCCGAGGCAGCAAGAGGTGTAGACAAAATCAATGGATGGAAGGCTGATTTGTGTGATGGATTGGGCTACATTCACAACCTTTTGTAGTTCCTTGCGATTTTGGACAGAGCAGGAGCCATACCAAGCTGTGATACAACCAGAAAGAATGAAAGATTTATACACAGCTCTTTCCTAAACAGTTAAATTGCCAGTCAGACAGGAGCCAAGAGCGTTCCCGTTAGCAATGCAACAACAGGGCAAGTGTACTTTTAGATTGTGCTCACATCATGTACTTTCTTGCACTTTCTTATACCATTCCTTCAGGAACTGACTGTTCCAGTTTTTCCTTAGTATATATAAGTTGTTTTGGCTGCAGGTCATAAAGCAGGCATCATGATTAAACATGGTATCGAAGTGTAATTGTTATGCCACTGGGCTAATAAACCAGAGAATCCCACTAATGCAGGTTCATAACTATTAAAACATTATTTCATGAGATGGAAATAAAAAGCTGGCATCAGTAAGATTACTATGAAGCCATTAGATTGTCATTAAAATAATACAACTCTTTCCTAATCATTTGTGGGACATAGGCATCGCTGGCTGGCCAGCATTTTTTGTCCATCCCTAGTTGCCCAAGGGCAGTTGAGAGTCAACCACATTACTGTGGCTCTGGAGTCGCATTTAAGCCAGACCTGGTAAGGACGGCAGATTTCCTTTCCTAAAGAACCTTAGTGGACCAGATGGTTTTTACAACAATCAGCAATAGTTTCATGGTCATCAGTAGATTCTAAATTGCAGATTTTTTTTACTGAATTCAAATTTCACCATCTGCCGTGGCGGGATTCGAACCTGGGTTTAGCAATAATACCACTAGGTCATTGCCTCCCCTCTAGAAAAGGAAATGTGCCATCCTCGTCTGGTGCAGCATTTATGTGATCCCCCCAGCACCCCATTCCACCCCAATCTGAATCACTATCAGCAGCTCAACAGGGCCAAAAGCTACCAAGTTGTCAAGGCAACCAAGGGGTGGCAATAAATGTTACCTTGTCAGCAATGTCCCCTCTAATTTCTTTTGTTGTGTGTGGCCATTCCATTTGAATGTATGATAGCCATAACATTTTAAATAGCCACATTCAATATCTTAAAGAGGGCACCTTGCAAATGGCCTGCACAATACCTTTGGAGCTTAATTGTGTGCATGTGTGAAGCTCAGAGTTAGCACTGCATGCCAGCGACATCCAATCCTGAGAAGGAATAGGTTAGAACCACATGTGAGCTGTGTACACTAATGGATCTGTGTCCTCAGTGCTCAGCAAATTATGTTATGCATGCTTAAAAGCAATAAATATGAGAATGAAAAGCCCAATTTGTCAACTTATTCCAGCAGATCATGTTCAACCTGCACATGGTTGTTTTAATTCTAAGTCAATGCTCAGAATCATAGAATCCCGACAGTACAGAAGGAGGCCATTCGATACATTGAGTCTGCACCAACCACAATCTCACCCAGGCCCTATTCCCGTAACTCCACACATTTACTCTGCCAATCCTCCTGACTCTAGGGGCAATTTAGCATGGCCAATCAATCTAACCCGCACATCTTTGGACTGTGGAAGAAAAGCTAAGGAAACCCACGCAGACACGGGGAGAAAGTGCAAACTCCACTCAGACAGTGATCTGAGGCCAGAATTGAACCCAGATCCCTGGTGCTGTGAGGCAGCAGTGTGAACCACTGTACCACCATGCCAACCATGTGGAAGGAGGGGAGTAACTGCATCAGGTTTAGAATGTTATGTGAGATGAGTGTGAGTCTCATTGATAACACAGAGACAGCAATCCACTTTATTTAATCTGAATTCTACAACTGGTATACTCTTGTCCCAATGGTATTGGAACCATTTAATGTTCCATACCACGTTCAGTCATATGCCTGTTGTATAACCTTCATCCCTGTGCTTATCTAACTCCTTTTTAAATGATTAAATTGCCGTAACATTAACTTGTCTTTGACAGAAATCTATTCTACATATCTGTCACTCTGGAATAAAATACTTTTCTCATCTTTCTTTCTCCTTCAGGCGTCGACTCCGAATTCACAGCGTGAGTTTAATAAGTTGGCATTGTTATTCCTGTGTTCGCTCATTTTAAAGATCAGCATAATGTTCTAGCTGAATACACCAGTTGTATAATTCGCTTCTGCAATCGATTTAGAAATGATTTATCAAAATCCAGAAGGCTGAATTATTAAACTAAAAACAGCACGGGACAATTTAGTTCTTTGGCATCCTGCTTTCAGAATGTTAGTCCCAGCAATACGGAGAGCAAACAGATCAATAAAATGTGTTTTTATTCAAAGAAAAGAATTGCTGTAAGTAAAACACATTTTATCAGACAATGTTCAGACTGATTGAGGACATCAGATGAATTGTAATTCCTTAACCATATCAAGTGACTAAAGTTTTCAGTGATTTTGAAAAAATAATACCATAAAATCTAAATAGGTTTAATGATTGTAAATTGTCACATGGATGTTGGGATGGCAGGGGTATAGAAGGGGGTCATGTGTCATAGAATCACGACAGTACAGAAGGAGGCCATTTGGCCTACTAAGTCTGTACTAATCACTATCCCACTCAGTGGGATTCCCTTAACCCAACATATTTACCCTGCTAATCCCCCTGATACTATGGGGCAATTTAGCATGGCTAATCAGCTTAACCTACAAATCTTTGGACGGTGGGAGGAAACCGGAGCACCTGGAGGAAACCCACACAGACATGGGGAGAATGTGCGAGCTCCGCAGAGTCAGGCACCAAGGCTGGAAATGAACCCAGGTCCCTGGCGCTGCGAGGCAGCAGTGCTAACTACTGTGCCACTGTGCTGCCAGAGTTCCACTGGAATGTGGGCAGAGACACAGCAGGCAAGGGCTGTTCGGTTACTGTTAACAAACATCTACTGTTGCTAATCCCTGGTTGCCAGTTATTGGAACTCAATACGATGATTTAAAGATGTGTCGGTTGTTCAGATTTAGAAATGGTTCCCCTAATTTTCAACCTCGTACAGTTGACTTGGTCCGACACTGAGTTTGGGGAATGAGGCAGGTCAGCCAAGAATCCATTGATATTCAGTGGGATGAGGCAATCCCAGCAGCTGGTAGGGCTGGAAAATCCCACCTGGAGTTTTGAACCCAGTTGCTTTGTTTACTTGTAGACAGGGAAGTCACTCCAAAGGGAATCCTTGGCATTCTATACTCTTAAAACTTCCACATCAGTTTTTAGGAACAGGAAATGTCCGGTGGAAGCACAAAATTAACTATAAAATGTAAATACAATGTGAATTTCTTAGACACATCTGCCACGTAATGGAGAGTAAGCTACATATGCATTGCAAATAGACCCTTGTTGAATCACGGCACATGGTTGCTGCAGAGGATCCTATTGCTCTGTGTGCATTCCACTTGATACTTTGGGAATTTTCCCAAATATTTTGTGCAGAATGGGTGGAACATTGAGGACAGAAGGCACATGATTTTCCAATCTGATCTGGTAAAGGGCAAGGTTCTGCAATACTGCTGCAACATGGAAAGTTATACCCCAAATTGCCTCTTAAACCAACTTTTGGCATTCATGATGTGACACACAGTAACCAAAATTGAGCTCTGATGAAGAGTCATCCTGACTCGAAACTTTGGCTCTATTCTTTCTCCACAGATGCTGACAGACCTGCTAAGATTTTCCCACATTTTCTGGTTTTAAACCAAAATACTGTAGTGCTGTGAGTGTCAGTCCCTTACTGAGCTTGTAGGCCTAATATGCAACGCAAGTAGAATCCACATAAACCAGGTAGGTTTCGCGCAGCATCTGTGTGCATAACTCACAAATGCTCCAAAACTTGTCTGGTATGTCTCAGAAATGCAGTCTGTATTTTGGAAATTTATGTGATTGTTTTATGCCTTCCTCCATAGGGCAACTTTGCTGAGGCATCATCCCCAAATTGTCTTCTCTCAAAAATCTTCATATTTTTGTGCCTACCAATAACTCTTTATGTATATAGCAACCAGTTGTTTAAGTGTCCACCATATAAATAACCATCTATTGGTGTAAATATAAAACCCCTTCACCCCTTCCCGCTCCTCCACTGCCCCCATTGCCGCCAGGATCTATCCTTGGCCCCTTCAATTTTGCATCTAAATTCTGCCTCTCATTGACGTCAAAACAGCATTTGTCTTCCAGTGGCTCCATATAGTCTGGGAAGCTGACAGCATCCACACTGTCCTGGAACTGTGACTTTACAGTAGTAATAGCAACCACAGTCTATGTCAGCAAGACAAAGAGAACAGCACAAGTGTCATGTAAGTTGGACCTCATTCATCAGCACTGCTCATATAAGACCTAGGGCATGACATGAAGGGACAGTGCCACCAATGAAGAAGCACTCCAGAGACCTGGAACATAAGAACATAAGAACATAAGAAATAGGAGCAGGAGTAGGCCAACTAGCCCTTCGAGCCTGCCCCGCCATTCAATAAGATCGTGGCTGATCTGTCGTGGCTCAGTTCCACATTCCCGCCCTCTCCCCATAACCCTTAATCCCCTCTCTTATCAAAAACCCATCAACCCGCGTCTTAAAAATATTTAGCGAGGTAACCTCCACCACTTCAACGGGCAGAGAATTCCAGAGATTCACCACCCTTTGAGTGAAGAAGTTCCTCCTCAACTCCGTTCTAAACCGCCCCCCCTTTATCTTGAGGCTGTGCCCCCTAGTCCGACTATCCTTTCTGAGCGGGAAGAGTCTCTCCACCTCTATCCTATCCATCCCATTCATCATCTTATACGTCTCAATGAGATCTCCCCTCATTCTTCTAAACTCTAACGAGTACAAGCCTAATTTATTCAGCCTCTCCTCATAGCTCAACCCCCTCAACTCCGGCATCATCCTAGTAAACCTCCTCTGCACTCCCTCCAAGGCCAAAATATCCTTGCGTAAGTACGGTGCCCAAAACTGCACACAGTACTCCAGCTGCGGCCTCACCAATGCCCTATACAGCTGCAGCAAGACCTCCCTACTTTTATATTCAATCCCCCTCGCGATGAAGGCCAGCATCCCATTCGCCTTCCTGACCACCTGCTGCACCTGCAAGCTGGGTTTTTGCGACTCATGCACAAGGACCCCCAGGTCCCTCTGCACCGTCGCCTGCTGCAGTTTTTCTCCACGCAAGTAATAATCCTTCCTACCATTATTCCTACCAAAGTGGACCACCTCGCACTTGCCAACATTAAATTCCATTTGCCATTTCCTGGCCCATTCGCCCAGCCTATCTAGATCCTTCTGTAGACTCTCCACACCCTCCGCACAATTTGCCTTTCCACCAATCTTGGTGTCATCAGCAAATTTTGACACCCTGCACTCGGTTCCCTCCTCCAGATCATCTATATAAATGGTAAATAGCTGAGGCCCCAGTACCGACCCCTGGGGCACTCCACTAGTCACCATCCGCCAATCCGAATAGCACCCATTGACCCCCACTCTCTGCCTCCTATTTGATAGCCAATCCTCTATCCACGCTAACACCCTACCCCCAATTCCATGCCCCCTGACCTTCTGCAATAACCTCTTGTGAGGTACCTTGTCAAACGCCTTCTGAAAATCAAGAAAGACCACATCCACCGGCTCTCCTCTATCCACCGCCCTAGACACATCCTCATAGAACTCCAGTAAATTTGTCAGACACGACTTCCCTTTAACGAAACCGTGCTGCGTCTGCTCTATCAAGCAGTTCCCCTCAAGATGCCTCGCTATTTCCTCCTTGATGACGGATTCTAACATTTTACCTATAACAGACGTTAAACTAACCGGCCTGTAATTCCCTGCCTTTTGCCTGGCACCCTTCTTAAACAACGGCGTAACATTAGCCGTTTTCCAATCTTCCGGCACTTCCCCGGAATCCAGCGACGTCTGGAAAATAACCACCAAGGCATCCACTATCACCTCCGCCATTTCTTTCAGAACCCTCGGATGTATTCCATCCGGTCCTGGGGACTTGTCCACAATCAGCCCCTCCAGTCTGTCGAGCACCGCCTCTCTAGTAACAGTAATGTCATCGAGACCCTCCAGTCCTACCACCTTTCCATCTCTAACACCCGGCAAATTATTCACGCCCTCCTCCGTGAAGACCGAAACAAAAAAGTTGTTCAAGACCTCAGCCATATCCCCATCCCCTACCACTAAGTCCCCCCTCTCATCCTCTAAGGGACCAACGTTCACCCTAGCCAGCCTCTTCCTTTTTATATACTTATAAAAACTCTTGCTATCCTTTTTTATATTAAGCGCTAGCCCAGCTTCATAGTTTCTCCTACCCTTCTTTATCAACTTCTTTGTCAATCTTTGTTGACATTTAATCCTCTCCCAATCCTCTTCTCGCCCACTACTCTTAGCTACTCTAAACGCCTCCGCTTTTAATTTAACACTTTCCTTCACCTCCTTCGTTATCCACGGCTTATTACCTCTCCTCCTACAGTCCTTTTTGACCATCGGAATAAATTTCAGCTGAGCGCCAAGAAAGATCTCCTTAAAGATCCTTCACTGCTCCTCAGCAGACCTACCTTCCAACGCGCTCCCCCAGTCCACATTTGCCAATTCTTCTCTCATCCTACCGTACTCCCCTCTGTTCAAACAAAGGACGCGTGTCCGGGAACCCACTTTCTCCTCCTCCATCTGCACCAGAAACTCCACCATACAATGATCACTCTCCCCAAGAGGATCCTTCACCGCAAGTTCCCTAATTCTACCCGCCTCATTACATAACACCAGATCCAAGATAGCTCGCTCCCTCGTCGGCTCCAACACACACTGTTCCAGGAAACTATCCCGGCAGCATTCCAAGAACTCCTCCTCGAGCCCACTGCGTCCAACATGGGTCGACCGATCAATATGCAGATTGAAATCCCCCATAATTACGGCCGTCCCATTCCTGCACGCCGCACTTATTTGCGCGTTAACAGCCCGCCCCACCTCCAGATCATTATTCGGGGGCCTATAGACGACACCCACCAGCGTCTTCCTCCCTTTGCTGTTCCTAATCTCTACCCACAACGATTCCACGTTCTGCTCCTTGGCTCCAATATCATCCCTTGCTACCACCCTGATGCTACCCTTAATCAGCAGAGCTACGCCCCCCCCCCCCTTTTCCCTCCTGCCTATCCTTCCTAAACACTTGATACCCCTGGACATTCAGCTCCCAGTCCCTGTCACCTTGCAGCCATGTCTCTGTAATGGCCACCAGATCATATCCATTTGTGTCGATCTGCGCCACCAACTCATCCACTTTATTCCTAATGCTTCGCGCATTCAGATAAAGTGCCTTCATCCCAGCCTTCACCTGGACCCTATGTGCCGGAACGCCACCAACCATACTCACGCCCCCTACTCCCTCTATTATTGGGACATCCTCGGCCTCTTCCCTTACCTGTACCGTCTCCTTAACTTTAGACCCCGTAATGTCACCTACCCTCGCACCCTCCCCCCCCCAATTAGTTTAAAGCCCTGTCTACAGTCCTCTTTACTCGATTCGTCATAATGGACAGATGACTGGGGCTGGCAGGACATGTATTTCGCCTCCCGCGTGTATACCCCACCACAGTGGTAGTAGAATGGACACCAACAGATGGAAGCAGAAGACAAAGGTGGCCAAAGAAGCTGTGGGGAGGTACATTTTGAGGAGGGCCATCAAAAGCGGGACATTATCTGGGCTGGAATGTAAGAGATTGTGGACTAGAGCCGGTGGCGGAGTCATTGTCCAGCAAGAGACCAGAGTAAATGCAGAATACTGTGGATGCTGGAATCTGGAAGAAAAACAGAAAAATGCTGGAAAATCTCAGCAGGTCTGACGGCATCTGTGGAGCGAGAATAGAGCCAACGTTTTGAGTCTAGATGATGAAGGGTCATCTAGACTCGAAACGTTGGCTCTACTCTTTCTCCACAGATGCTGTCAGACCTGCTGAGATTTTCCATAAATCGAAGTAAGTCAGTGACACCAGATGAAAGCACAATGGCAGGTTTTGAATATTCCACCATGTGGAGCAGCAGGGCAGCAAAGTCTCAAACTTGTTTGGCACATTGGAGGCCAGCAGTGTGTGCAATCCCACATAGCTGTAAGGATCACACTCCCACAGAAAATCAAAACCCCTCTGCCTACACCATTTTTAGAGGAGGGTCATTAGACGGTGACCAGGAAAAGGAATTCTGGTTGATTATTCTCTCCAAAGTTGCTGTGACTGAAGCCATTGCTGCCTCCGTCCCTCACCCCACAACTATTGAGAACAGCCAACCTCGACACAGATCAGGAACTGAACTTGAATCTATATGGCCCATCATAACATCCATGTTACCATTCTTCCTGAGCATTGATAGACCTTACAGTTTTGATAGCTGAATATTGATGAGTAACATTTTGCATTATTTTTGTAAAAATTTCAATGGTGCACGTACATTTCTTCCTCCCTTTCTTCTATCCCATAAAACATAATTTGCATTTGTTTGGGTAAACTTTCAGGAAGGTTTAGTTGCTGAAACAATCTGATCCAAAGATCCGCAAGTTTGCAAAATAGATCTGCAGCGCACACACGCACACACACACACACACACACACACACACAAACACAACAAAAACAGCAAATGCTGGAAAATCTCAGCAGATCTGACAGCATCTGTGGAGAGAGAATAGAGTCAACATTTCAAGTCTGAGTAACACTTCGTCAGAGCCAAGAGCAGTACAACCTTCTATGACACCTTATTTACATTTCTGCTTAGAAACCAGATAGAAGATGTGGAAATCACTGCAGGAATATTGTATCTTTAATTCAATGCCCTTTTCAATTCAACTAAAACCTGGCTCTTAGCCTCGATTAGAAAATCCTTAGACCATGACCAATTTAAGTTATGATTGGTAAATTATAGACCACTTCTTATTAAAGCTTCATGACCACAATTTGGAATAAGAGGAATTAATTGTCTGCAACCACTTAGAGTTAATTGGCAACTTGTCACATTTTATTAATTCAAACTAGTTACATATAGCGTCAAACTTAGTTCCAAGTCACAGGTTTGGCTAAACCAAGCTTTTTTTTCCACTTGTCCTTGCTCTTTGGAATTGATTACTCATGAGTAATATCAGTTTAACATGTCCAAAGTTCAGTTCTCGTAATTATAGAAAGAAATGGAATTTGTCTTGTGGAAAACATCGATAAAAGTTTATTGGCATTTAATAAACTTGATCTAACAATTAAAATGATCACAATGGCAAAGATTACTCTATTTGTGTAATTATAAATAGGATAGTGATATGGCCCTGGTACAGATAATATATAACCTGAAACTCTGTCATTGAAGCCCTTCAGCAGACTTTTATTGTAGTTATGAGCCATCCATGCTTTACATCTGTCTCAAAGAATTAAGAAAGTGAAGTCTTTCATTGCTATTCCTGTAGTCTATTCCTTGTACTCGAGGAAAATAACAATCATGAAAGGTAAGTTTACTCATCTGACTTACTGATCTAAATGCAGAAGATTTTAAACATTGATTAGAATATCTGTATACTAAACTACACTTCTTGTTCTATATTTCATAAATTCTGGTTAGGCAGTAAGCTTGGGGCAAACACTGCTTGCACAATCCCACTATGCTGCTATTCCAAAAGCCCATCCTAATGGTATTTTGAATTGAGAATGCTATATGTCATTCTGTTCCTTAGTCCAGGCTTCTCACAACAAGTTGTCTTGAAATCAGCATCAGAGATGCATGCGAAAAATGGTATAATAGTGGGGGCGCAGACATTTTTCTTTACAAGATTGTGAATTTACATGTCAGTTCATATAAGTGTACTTGCCCTCTAACATAAAGTTATCTAGATAATGACCATCATAATCATATATTTTTATACTGTTAAATAGCACTGTCGCTGCCCCCTAGTGATGATTGGGGTGGGATCAAAGGGGTGGCTCATCAATTCATAAAATAGAATCATAAAATCCCTTCAGTGCTGAAGGAGGCCATTCAGCCCATCAAGTCTGCAATGACAATAATCTCAGCCAGGCCCCATTCCCGTAATATCACGCATTTACCTTGTGAGTCGCTCTGACACTCAGGGGCAATTTAGCATGGCCGATTAGCCTAATGCACACATCTTTGGATTGTGGAAGCAAATAGGAGCATCCAGAGGAAACAAGCGCTGACATAGCGGGAACGTGCAAACTCCACAAACAGTCACCCAAGGCCAGAATTGAACCTGGGTCCCTGGCGCCAAACTCTGGAATTCCTTCACTAAAATCTTCGGGCTCTCCACCTCGCATTCCTCCTTTGAGACACCCTTAAAATCTACCTCTGTCCATGTTTGACCTAACCATCTGTAGTTTGGTGTTATACTTTGTTTTTTAACGCTCCTCTGTGGGACCTCAGATTATTTTGATACTTTAAAGGTGCTATATAAATATAAGTCGCTGTACTCTCTCCATAGTCTCAGCCAAATCTGCTGAGTATTTCCAGCATTTTCCATTTTATTAAAGGGATTAAGACTAGCGAATTCAGCATAGCAGGAGTTAGAATTGATATATCCAACCTTTTCTGATTAAAAAGCTGAAAAGATCTTTGCTGGAATTCTATCGCCCTGCCCGCTACGGGATCTTAGTGGGCGAAGGGCGGACAATGGAAACATCTGTTGACCTCAGGCAGAAATTTCTGGTCTCTCAAGGCCATAAAAATCCTGTCCCGTGAGTTACTACATTTAGAAGAACAATCAAGACTGTGCTGAATTTAGGAAGGCGAAGAAGAAATAAGTTTAGAGACAAAATTCCAAAGGCGCGTAATTGGAAAGAGCAATGACAAGCAGCAAGAACTTTAGAATAAGGAGATGTAAATGGACTGAATGTTGGTCTATAGTTGAAGTAAATTGTGTTAGAAAGAAATTGGAAAAGGGATAAGTGGGAAGAAGTAAAGACTTGGCAATCATTGAGAAACAAAAACTGAGGGTGGGCTGACTGATGGTGCACATGGACAGATTCTGAGGAGATGCCAAGAATGTTGCAAATGGGCTCAATAGGAAAAGGGAGTTTTAGGTGTGGCGGGTATGATTTTGCAAACCTGGCATCGCAGTTAGGGTGTATTTGCATGTTGTTCATGTTGGTCACTGAACAGAAGATAAGCAAGGATAAAAAGGGAGTGGCCGATCCCATGGTCTTGCCAATCGGGCTCCCAATAGTTTCTGGATAGAGTTTCATGCTGATTTTGTTCAGCCTTTCACCAACTGATGGGGCACATCAGGGTCACTGTACTTTGGGTGCCCATTAAATGGAAATCTGGTCGATTGTAGAAATTCCCAATGGTCTGAACCCTTTAAAGACCTTAAATAATGAACCATAGAATCCCCACAGTGCAGAAGGAAGCCATTCGGTCCATCGAGTCTGCACTGACTCTCTGACAGAATATCTTATCCAGGCCCTGTCCCTCACCCTATCTCCATAACTCTACACCTTTACAAAGGCTAATCCATCTAATCTACACATCTTGAGAGACTAAGGGGGGGATCTTACTGGCACACCTTGCTGGCCGATCAGCTCGTGTCCCGTTTCTCGCCTCTCGCAGTGTTAGCAGCCCCATTCTGCTGGTGAATTCAGCCTCATACCCGGGAAGGGCGTGAGGCAGATTTAATTGATCATCAGGTCATCTAAATGTTGTTAGTGACTCCCGGACACGCTCATTCAGGCTCCTTACCTGCTTGTTGCTGAAGATCCTCACCAGCGAGGATCATGTACGGTCCCGCCCGACAACTGCTTTTGTCAATATTGGAAAATATCCCAGCCATTGAATACAAAAATAACATCAGATACTATCACAAAGGGAATAGAATGCCATTATTGGAATTAGCACCTATTAAAGTGGAAGTTGTGCTTGCACAATTTACCAACAACTAATAAGCCACAAATGGAACTCACTTTTAAATCACGTTACAGAACTGGAAGAATGTTTCTGCTTTATCATTTATAGATATTTGAGAATTTATTAATGCCTTTAGTATTAATGGCGTGAGGAGTATGGTGGATACTCACCACTTATCTGGATGAGTGCAGTTCCAACAACACTCAAGAAGCTCAACATCATCTAGGACAAATCAGCCTGCTTGATTGGCAGCTCATCCATAAACATGCACTGCCTCCACCACCGATGAACGGTAGCAACAGTGTGTACAATCTATAAGCTACACTGCAGGATCTCTGCAAGAATCCTGAGACAGCACCTTCCAAATGAATGACCAATAGAAGGACACAGGCCACAGGCATATGGGAACACTGCCCTTGGAAGCTCCCCTCCAAGCACTGTGGATGTACCTACACAGTGAGAAGTCTTACAACACTAGGTTACTTCTTACTGTGTTTACCTCAGTCCAATGCCGGCATCTTCACATCATGACTACGATGTACCTACACTACATGAACTGCAGCAGTTCCAGGATGCAGCTCATCACTGCCTTCTCAAGGGAAATTAGGGATGGGCAATAAATGCCAATGACACCCACATCCCATGAATGAACAAAAAGAGTTCAGATCTAAAGAAAACTGTTATTTTCAAAAGTAAATCAGGTTCTTACATGCACATGTTTTGACATATTTCATTATCTCTATCATTCTACAGAAATTATCACTACATCTGTAAACAGAAAGCTTGTAATGTCACTGTAGTGTCAGATTATTTGCTGTAGTGCATGAACTTTAACATTACTTGTAAATGCAGGCTGTCAAACTCTGAAATTTGTTGGGAAAACGGAAGAAAAGTCACCACATTTAGTGTGCACATATTAAATGAGGTACTGTGGCAATAAAAAATAATTAATTAGTGCAATAAAACACTTCATACTTTTTAAAGACCTTGCACCGGTTTGGTAGTCACAGACAGTTTGCCGTTTATCCATCGTGTCCCCACAGCTTGTGAGTCACAAATGTGCAGTCTGTGGAACTCTTTGCCGCAGAAGGCTGTGGAGGCCAGGTTATTGAGTGTCTTTAAGACAGAGATAGATAGGTTCTTGATTAATAAGGGAATCAGGGGTTAAGGGGAAAAGACTGGAGAACGGGGATAAGAAAGGTATCAGCCATGATTGAATGGCAGAGCAGACTCAATGGGCCGACTGGCCTAATTCTGCTCCCATGTCTTATGGTTTTATGGTATTATGGCGCACCTGAAAATACTGAAATAATTTTGCATTATGTTTAATTACTATTTATAATGCTGATGTCAGGAAAGTGACGTGACAGCATATTAATGATTCTTTGTGGCAATGTCAGCATTTTGGTATTGTCTTTCTGGTATTGATTTTTAATGCTGTATAGAATAGAAATTTAAAACAATTTAAATTGATCAGGGTAAATTTTACATCAGCAGATTTAATGTTGAATGCTTATTTTGGAAAAAAAACCGCTCCAAGTGTTCAGTAATGGATCTGCACATATGCTGCGTTGACAGAACACAAGAACTCCGTGAAGGACAAATGATCACTTATAAAATGTGATGAAACCTCTAATGCCTTGTCTTTAGTTACAAATTGCAGCTGAATTAATTAAAATAATGTCCGCGGTGCCTGGCCATGATTATAAATACTGTCAATTTAGGCCATTTAGATTAAATGAAATGTGATCTTCCGCCGAGTTCTAACTGATTTAGCATGTTCCGAGGGGAGCTCGTTCCAGTACTGGCACTGATGGCTTGCCACGACGTTTGTTTATAACTTAACCTGAATCAGGCCTTGCTTACTGCAAAGCAAAGCTGGAAAGAAGTGAGAGGGTACATCTTGACTTTGTGTGGTAGTGTAAAGCAGTTAGCCCATCTCGCAATGGAAGTACAACCAGCAGAGATGTAAAATGGGCTGTCGTTGGGCCTCATCAGTTTTGCACCATCGTGAAATATTTTCCTTTGTTTGCACATTCAAATTGTATATATTTTAATATTTTTTAGTCTAGAAACAAGACATCAAAGGGCTTTAGGGAGGCAATGGCCTAGTGGTATTATCGCTGGACTATTCATCCAGAAACTCAGCTAATGTTTGGGGAACTTGGGTTTGAATGCAATTTGAACTCAATGGAAAATATCTGGAATTGAGAATCTACAGATGACTCTGAAAGCATTGTCGATTGTTGGAAAAACCCATCTGGTTCACTAATGCCCTTTAGGGAAGGAAATCTGCCGTCTTTACCTGGCCTCACCTACATGTGACTTCACTGCAACAGCAATGTGGTTCACTCTCAACTGCTCTCGGACAACTAGGAATGGGCAATAAATGCTGGCCCAGTCAGCGATGCCATATCCCACAAATGAATTAAAAAAAAGTTCTATCATAAAATCATTGATTGTTCACTCAGTGATATGGTCAAGATGTTATGTCAAATCTAATTATTTTGCAATCTAAAAATAACACTACTAACATTTAATTTAATTGCAAGCCTATTATTATAGGACCAAGAAAATGCATGATGATAATAGAATTGCTGATTTAAGTGGAATAGTATTGGGAAAGTGATTTAGCTTGTAGCATTGGGAAGCATGTAGTCCACAATAATTCATCACTCAATGTCCCAAATTGCATTCTTTAAAAGTGACTATAAGCAGATTTTACAGCCCCTCTGTGGCAAGGTTCCACACTGGCTGACGAAGTGAGCCATTCAAATGTCCATACAGTTCAGCAGGACCGGAAGATCTTGCTGGAGGGAGAGGTTAGAAAATTCTAGCCGTCGTTAAACTGGAGTTAGGTTCCGCAGTGAGTTTCTCTGCTGATCCCCAACAGTGATCCTTTCCAGCGCGCCTATCCCTGTCCCTGTTACCTCGATGTGAAAACAGTGGGTAGAATTTTCCATTCCTGTGAATCAAGATGGCACCGGTGCAAGGCGACTTCTTACGAGCTATCCCCAGCATACCCTCTAATTCTATCTTTTATGCTTGTTCTATGCTTTTAAAACTTAACACTAATTCTTATAAACTATCTGATATCATTCCATCCTATCACCCTCTGCTTCCTTTCTCCCCTATGTACTCTATGAATGGTATGCTTTGTCTCTATAGCATACAAGAAACAACACTTTTCACTGCATCCCAATACAAGTGACAATAATAAATCAAATTAAATGAAATCATTCTCCCTCCCACTATCAGGTTTGTAGGCTGGGAGGATGGAAGGAGAAAGGGTGCGATAATTATAACATTTCTTCAATGGCCTTCCCATTGGGTGCCCACCCTGACCTCTTTGCAATTTTACATTTGGACTGGTGATCAAAACAAAGTATTAACTCAAAGTATTAAATCAAAACAAAGTATTACCTCAGTCTGAGTTCAATCCAAAATTTGTTGCAACATATTATGGGCTGAATTTACCCATCTGTCCCACAACAGGAATTGTAATGGGCGGGACAGGACCATGCAATGGACTGTTGACTTTGGGAGATATTTTCCGGTTTTGGGGCGAGCATGACAAGAAAATCCCTCTCGAGGTCAGTGAACCTTTCCCGCTCCAATTCCCGAGGCAGGCGTGGTGGTAAATTCCCAGGTTGGGAAAATAAATGGCACAAGGCTGAAGTCTGCTGATTTTTGCATAATAGTCAGAACTGAGTTTATTCACCAATGTAAAATTTGAATTTGACCTGGCATGTAAAGCTGGAATATATATCTGAATCTTCATGCAAGTAAATGAGGTCAGGTAACCCCTTAGGTGAAATGTAATAATATGATTGAATTACATTTACAAAAAAAGATTGTTAGATCTTCACATCAGTTTTATGTTTTACTTTACAGTGCAAAATCGCAGCAGTAATAGAATGACAATAACAATAAAAACAACTAGGGTTTCTACACAGCCTTTAATGCAGTAAAACATCCCAAGGCGCTTCACAGGAACACTGTCAAATAAAAGTTTATTACAAAACCACATAAGGAGGAGATATAAGAACTGGTGACAAGAAGCTCAGTTTAAAAAAAAGTAGGTTTTAAGGAGTCACTTCATTACAGAGACAGATATTTAAGGAGAAAATTCCAGAGCTTAGGACTTACAGCCAGCTGAAGGCATGGCTGCCAATATTGGAATGTTTGAAGTCAGAGGTAAACAGAAGGAGTGCACGGTGGCACAATAGTGAGCACTGCTGTCTCACAGTGCCAGGAACCTGGGTTCAATTCCAGCCTTGGGTAACTGTCTCCCTGTGTCTGTGTGGGTTTCCTTCTGGTGCTCCGATTTCCTCCCACAGTCAAAAGGTATGCAGGTTGGGTTGATTGACCATGCTAAATTGACCCTAGTGTCAGGGATTTAGCAGGTTGGATGTGTGGTGTTATGGAAATAGGGCCTGGATGGGATTGTGATTGGTGCAGACCTGATGGGCCAATTGACCTTCTTCTGCACTGTAGAGACTCTGCAGGGATTCTAGGAGCGCACAGTGGTTAGCATTGCTGCCTCACAGTGCCAGGGTCCCAGATTCAATTCTGGGTCCCAATGTGTGGAGTTTGCACGTTCTCCATGGGTTTCCTCTGGGTGCTCCAGCTTCCCCTGCCGTACTACAAATATGTGCAAGTTAGTTTGATTGGCCATGATAAACTGCCCCTTAGTGTCAGGTGGATTAGCAGGTAAATATGTGGGGTCATGGGGATAGGGTTTGGCTGGGATTGTTAGCGGTGCAGACTCAGTGGGCCAAGTGACCTCCTTCTGCACTGTAGGGATTCTATGATTAGACCAATGGGGAAGATCTAAGCCATGAAAACACAAATGAAAGTTTTAAAGTGGAGATGTTGTTAAACCAATATCCAAAGTACGTCAATGAGCAGAGGAGTGAGGGGGGTCGACAGGACCTGGGTCTAGATTAAAACTTTTAATCCAAGTGCGAATATAACTCCCTGCTGAGTAAAGTGGTCCAATGGCTTTTGAAACTCAAGCATTCAGAATGACCACAGCAATCAAAACACACCATTAAAGCTTGGACCAATGAAGCCGATCAAAAATGTAAATACAGATGACTTTGTTTTTTTCCAGGCTATATCAAACGGCACATCAATTAAAGCAGCCTGGGATCTTTGTCCAGCGTTTCATGGAAGAGACAGGAAGGTCAAGTCAGGAAACTTCCAAACCCAGCAGACACATCTCCTCTATGGGCTGCGCCCGCTATATTTATCTTCTGGGGGGAGGTGGGTTAAAGATGGAGTTCAGCCACTGCCTCCAGAGGCTGGGCTAAAATGGCAACAGAGATGGGTGGATGATCAGACTTGTAGCTTAGAATGCTTGCCTCTGTTTACTTGGGTATTGACCCAGTTTTAATGATGAATATAAGGCCCTTAAACATTCAGCCCTCATGCATCTAACATACACTCTCATGTCCCCTCTGTGCCCCTTCTTACCCATTCCATATCCCCATCCTTTCCTGATAACATGTGCCCCTTCATATCTGCATAAACTCTCATACCTTCTTGTCCTCCACCTGTCTTTCATATCCAATATGGGCAGATCTTAGAAATCATGGCCAGGATTTTTAAGACCCCACCATGGTGTGTTTTTCCCCAGTGGATGCTGCCAAGCATGTAAATTGCCATAATATCCCATCAGGTAGGAAAGATCATAAAATCCTGGCCATGTGTTTTTTGTGGACATGAAATAATGAACCTTGTTATCATTCAACACATTACATTCTAAAAAATGTCTAAATGTCTAATTTAAAATGCCATTCAAATAAACCTAAATCTAAGTGATCGATCTGTTACAATAGCAAACAGCTATTTAGTCCTTAACCATATCAAAGACAAACAATTCATTAATAATCTCTTACAACTTTCAATCCAACTATGAGCATAATCCCTTGCTGAACTAAGTGGTTCTTCAACTTTTGAAGCTCAACCAAGCATTCAGAATGACCACAGCAATCAAAACACATTACAATAGCTCCAGACAATGAAGCCTACTGAAATGCAAATACAGATGGCCTTTTTTTTAGGCTACATCAGATAGCCTGTCAATCAAAGCAGCAGAGGAATTTTATCTTTTTATCAAAGAGAAAGCCGCAGATGGCATTCTTTTCAAATTTAAATAGATAGGGCAGTCTAAATCACTTCAGATCATGACAATTAGAATTGCTAAAGACTGCTTCTTCAGTTTTGAATGCATAATTGCACATTTCCCAATGTGATAAGTAATCTAATGTATTGCAACACTTACACAAAGTGGGTGAATGCACTTGGCAACATATATTTGCAGGACAGAGCCCTACAATTAATTTTTGCGGTGAAAACACATCCACTTAACAATACAGCATCTAACTATTGAAACTGCAAGAGCAGAATTCTTCATTGCGTTTGAAGTCTGTAAATGAAACAATTCCAGGGGCAGTGACTGTGGTCTTTGGTTCCCAAATTGGGAACCAGGGTTCACAATTTCTTTAAAGTGCCACACCTTATCTAATAGAGCGACGTGAACCACAGACTCTTCTGGAAGGGGCCCGATTCTGCAGAATCTCTGTTGTTGCAATAGTAATCCTGCTCACTATGAGATGAACAGCAGATTCATTCATTTGGTATATGCGCTTGGCTGAAGAATCAATGGTGTGTATTCCTTCCATGGGATCATGACTGAATGCCTCTAAGTCACAATCCTGCCTAAAAGGTGGTGGGGAAGGTTAGGTGGGAGATGATTTTGGACTGCCCACCCAAACAATAGAGCTAGCAAAAACGTATGTGCGGGTGTGCTATCCAAATCCTTATTCTGTACCGCCAAAAATATCCGGAAAAGGGAATAGGAAAAGAATCATGCTACCCACCATTTTTAAAGGTCTCCCAAGTTATCACTAGGTCACTTCACTGAAAAGCCAAGTCTTGGCGTGACCTGTGGATGAAATCAAAGTGACAGAGGGTAGGAAATGGGAGATTGGTTTTAGAGAATTGTTATTTGTTGAGTCAGGTGGCAACAAAAACATGAGCGAGAGTTTCGGCAGCAAATGAGCTGAGGCTGGGGCAGGGGCCATGCAATGTCACAGAGGTGAGTGTTGGCCATCTTGATGATGGAACTGATCCACCTTTGGAATTTCACTTCAGGATCAAATATGGCACCAAGTCCACAAAGGATCCAACCAACCTCAGACAGCTATCAGAAAGAATGGAATCATAGAATCCCTACAGTGCAGAAGGAGGCCATTCAGCCCATCAAGTCTGCACCAACAGCAATACCACCTAGACCCTATCCCCTTAACCCTACCATGTAACCCCTAATCCCTCTAACCTATGCATCCCGGGACACTAAGGTGCAACTTAGCCCCTTATAATACTGATGTGCTACAGTTCAGAAGGAGGTTATTTGACCATCAAGTCTGCACCTATTACAATCCCATCCAGGCCCTATCCCCATGACCCTATGCATTTACCCAAGTTCCCCTGACACTAAGGGGCAATTTAGCATGGCCAATCCACCTAACCCACACATCTTTGGACTGTGGAAGGAAACCTGTGCGTCCAGAAGAAACTCACGCAGGAGAACGTGCAAACTCCACAGAAACAGTGACCTAAGCCGGGAATTGAACCCAGGTCCCTGGAGCTGTGAGGCAGCAGTACTAACCACTGTGCCACCATGCCGCCCACAGTTAGGGAACAGTGCATCAATTATTGAAGACAATGGCTTTTGGGAGGGTTTTAACCTGGAAGTGGGATCTTCTGGTCCTGCTGAAGTTAACTCCTTGTGATGGGCTCCCTGGCATGGTGTGTGGGCAAGCCACTCAAAAGCCAATAGGCCTCAGTGGGCTTATCGGCCAATGGCTTGCTGCATCTAACATGGGAAAACCCATCGGGAAGGGAAGGGGGAAATCCCAACCTTTGTCCTCTCATTATTTATGTGGGACAAATTTTGGCTAATTTAGCATTGGATGTCAGTGCAACAGTCTGACAAATCAAAATGATGTGGAGATGCCAGTGTTGGACTGGGGCGGGCACAGTAAGAAGTCTCTCAACAGCAGGTTAAAGTCCAACAGGTTTATCTGGAATCATGAGCTTTTGGAGCGCTGCTCCTTCATCAGGTGAGTAAAGTGCAGTCACCTGATGAAGGGGCAGTGCTCCAAAAGCTCCTGATTCCAAATAACCCCATTGGACTTTAACCTGGTGTCGTGAGACTTCTTACTGTGACCAAAGACAGCGATGGCATCGGGAATGGTGCTGGAGAGGTAAAGCTGGGTGTTGGGAATATGTATGTGGAAACTGAATAGCAAAATGTGCTTTGATTATGTTTAAAGGTTTTGGACTCTAACAGTGATTACATGGTAATGACAACATGCTCATCTTATTTATCTTGCATATTACAAAAAAATTTACATTAAGAGAGGCACTGAATGGTGAAATAATGGAGACGACTTTGGAACCTCTGACACACTGACGCAAAAGTAGTTCACCGGTAATATTTGAATTGCAAATGAACACTTTTTTTATACCCTGTTCAACTAAACCGAAGACAACCTCGTGATTGAGGAATAAAAAAAGCATCGAATAAAAATGTCACCATCACCGCATTGTCGTAGATTTTAACTGTTGCCCGTTCGGACATAATGATGTAATTCTTTTATCGAGGTCATTAGAAATTTAAATATGTGCTTCACATTCAACTGAGGAAATCATTGCGTTCAGTGGTGCAATGCAGAGTTTGTGGCATTGCATTAATATTCATTGCCTAGTTTAAATGGGTTTCTTGTGTGTCTCTTCAGATTACATCTTTGTTGGAGGAAATGTTCTTACAGGAGATTTAAAGGGCTAACATTCATCTTGGGCATGGAAGTGGGATTTTTTTTAAACGCTAAGGGCTGGATTTTTTGCCTCGGCCCAAGGCAGGAATGGAGATGGATACGCCCGGAATTTTATTCTCCACCTCCATCCCATCACAGGCTCTTTTTCTGATGATGGGATGGATGGGACGATGGGGGAGGCAAATGGTAGCTACCTATGAAGCTGCGTCAAGGTCTATTGAGAACTATTTTCTGGGACTAAAGGTGGAATTTTCCCATCCCACCTGCCACAGGAATCGTAGCAGGTGGGGGGCAGACTGTGAAGTGGTCTGTTGGCCTCAGGTGGGATTTTCCGGTCTTGGGGTGAGCAAGACAGAAAATCCTGCTCCAATTCTGCCATGTTCTATTTGTCCATAAATCATGAGCAAGATTTTATTGTCTTCACAGTGTTACCACTTGACCTGTAGGTAAAAACCCTGCCAAAAGCCATTGTCTTCAACAATTGATGCAAATTCTGTTCCCTAACCACTGACACCAGCGGGTGGCATGGTGGCATAATGGTTAGCACTGCTGCCTCACAGCCCCCAGGGATCTGAGTTCAATTCCCGGCTTAGGTTACTGTCTGTTTGGAGCTTGCACACTCTCCCTGTGCCTGTGTGTGGAGGGGTGGTTTAGCTACTTGGAGGTGGCCTCCCTGCAGTTGAATTGGACGAGCAGCGCCACAGGCTGTTTTAGTGACCCTCCAGGCTATTGCTCAGCAGCTACATTGACAAAGCACACTATTCATAGAGAAAGAAAGGAAAGGGTACAGAATGTAATGTTACAGTCATAGCTAGGGTGCGGAGAAAGATGAGCTTAATATAAGGTAGGTCCATTCAGAAGTCTGATGGCTGCAAGGAAGAAGCTGTTACTGAGTTGGTTGGTATGTGACCTCTGAGTTTCGTATCTTTTTCCCGACAGAGGAAAGCGGAAGTAATTCAAATAGGCACAGTTGTTGTTTGGTAGCAGCATAAGGCAATAAAATTTCACCTATGATTTATGAACCCTCATACAGCACAGTTGGCCAGTCATTTTCAGATGACTCTTGTTCCACAGTGGAAATCAGCAGTGCATGGGCGTGTGTGACTACAGTATGAATGCATAATGTGTACAGGTGCCTGGGTACTGCCTTACCCAAGTTATCACAATTGTTGCTAATTATTCCACAACTCCTCCCTATCTCATTGTCAATCTCTAGTTCCTGTAATCAAGTTGCTAAAATGTGTTTTTGCACATTCAATGTTTGTTCAAGCAAAATTCCATCATTAAAACAGTACAAGAGGCGACATGAGCCATATATTGACAATGTTGTTAACCTTTGCCCCTACAGGTGGGCCAAAACATATAATTGCATGTAATAAAGTTATTGGCTTTTTTTCAGTAGGTCATGATTCAGTTCAATGGCTGAAATAGGGAACTGCGTTCATTTTATTTCAGAACTGAGGAAGAGACAAAACTGAGGTACAAAAGCCTGAAAGGCTTTTTGAAAAAGCACTTGAATCACTTGGGTTTTAAAAATAGAGGAATGATATATTTAAAAAAAAACTAATCATGCTAGAACTTAATAGAACACTGTTTAGGCTTCAACTGGAGTATCATGGAGAATTCAGGGCACCAAGTTCACGGAGAAGGCAATGACCTAGCGGTATTATCACTAGACTATTAGTCCAGCAACTCTGTTCGTGGTCTGGGGACTTGGGTTCGGATCCCACCACAGCAGATACCGACATTTGAATTCAATTAAAAAAAAACATCTGAAATTAAGAATCTACTGATGGCCATGAAACAATTGTCAGGAAAAAAACATCTGGTTCACCACTGTCCTTTAGAGAGGGAGACCTAAAGTCCTGCATTTCAGGTCATTGCAAAAGATCTAGACTGGAAATGAGGAGGAAATCTTTCATGCAGAGTATTGTTGGAATCTGGAATTCACTGCCTGAAAATGTGCAAACGTTGATATTTCCATCAATAATTTTAAAAGGTATCCGAGGATGAGGAACCAACAGGGTTACAGTCAAAATGGAGGGATATGAGATTAAACACAACTCCTTCAAGGAGCTGGTACAGGCATGAGGGGCTAAATGGCCTCTTTATGCGCTACATTAAATCTCTTAGAGTTTCTCCTCAAGAACTACTCCACAACCAGGTATCAAAGTACACAGATCTTTATTCAGCCTACTTGCTCCACACTCCAAACATTGACTGCCCACTCAAGGCGGTTCCCAACCAGTTCATCCACACCCCGTTCCCTTAAAGGGGCCAAGCCCCAAAATACACAAGGTGCTACAACAATACAAAAGCAGATACACTGGGAATTTGAAATAAAAACAGAAAATTCTGGAAATACCCAGCAGATCAGGTAGCATCTGCGGACAGACGGAGAGTGAGGGGAGTGACATTTCAGATTACTGTCAGGATTGTAGGCTGTAAGCTTCAATGATACATGAAAACAGCTTAGAACATCAGATGAATAATGACTTATTGAAAGCTGAGATATTGTCCATCAAATGCTGCAACATGGTTGGGTCCACGTGGTCCTGATGGCATTGACCACTACTTTCAGGCTGGAAAGGCTGCGCTCAATCTCTGTGAAAAACCATTTGCAAGGTTGGTGCTGAACTCCATCATGGCCCCTTGAGAATGGCCACAGGCAGGCTTGTTATCTCACCAATATGTACATATCCATCAGCCTCTCTCTGTTCACTGTCCCATCACACGCCTCATCTGAATTTTGTCCAGCCAACTTTGTGCGTGATTTTGCCCTTCTATGAGTTGGCACTTGTGCTTTCATTTCCCCTGCCCTGGCTGCAGGTTCCTCATCATGTACAGGTCTGTCTCTGAGCTACCCTCCAAAATAT
Organism: Carcharhinus amblyrhynchos; assembly: GCF_965287045.1. NCBI lineage: Eukaryota > Metazoa > Chordata > Chondrichthyes > Carcharhiniformes > Carcharhinidae > Carcharhinus > Carcharhinus amblyrhynchos. The sequence goes on from NC_137339.1 coordinate 15,489,680, forward strand.
GTGCCATGTTTGTCCCGGACCTGGTGGTTGCAAGTGTCAGAACGAGCGACAGTGTGTCTTCATCAGTGATCACTTTGTTGACCACTTTGTGTTCCAGTACCACTTCTAGCCAGATTGCTGTACTTCAGTGTCTGAAAGAAAAATATACAAGCATAGAATTGTGGTGAGGGAGTTGGGGGGAGGTGGAGTGTCATAGAGTCCAAGAGATTTACAGCATGGAAATGGGCCCTTCGGCCCAACTTGTCCATCCTGCTCTTTTTTTTAAAAAACCCCTAAGCTAATCCCAATTGCCCACATTTGGCCCATATCCCTCTATACCCATTGTACCCATATAACTATCTAAATGCTTTTCAAAAGATAAAATTGTACTGCCTCTCCTATTACCTCTGGCAGCTTGTTCCAGACACTCACCATGCTCAGTGTGAAAAAATTGCCCCTCTGGATACTTTCGTATCTCTTCCCTTTCACCTTAAACCTATGCCCTCTAGTTTTAGACTCCCCTGCCTTTGGGAAAAGATATTGACTATCTAGCTCACCTGTGCCCCTCATTATTTTATAGACCTCTATAAGATCACCCCTCAGCCTCCTACGCTTCAGAGAGAAAAGTCCCAGTAGATCCAGCCTCACCTTATAACTCAATCCATCAAGTCCCGATGGTATCTTAGCATGTCTTTTCTGCACTTTTTCTAGTTTAGTGATATATTTTCTATAATAGGGTAACCAGAATTGCACGCAGTATTCCACATGTGGCCTTACCAATGCCTTGTACAACTTTAACAAGGCATTCCAACTCCTGTACTCAATGTTCTGACTGATGAAACCAAGCATGCTGAATCCTTCTTCACCATTCACTGGGGTTCTACTTTCAAGGAGCTATGAACATGTACCCCTAGATCTCTTTGTTCTGTAACTCTCCCCAGTGCCCTACCATTAACTGAATAAGTCCTGCCCTGTTCAATCTACCAAAATGCATCACCTCGCATTTGTCTAAATTAAACTCCATCTGCCATTCGTCAACCCACTGGCCCAATTGATCAAGACCCGTTGCAATTGGAGATAACTTTCTTCACTGTCCACTATGCCACCAATCTTAGTTGAAATGGACAGATGCATTTTGAAGCATAGGAGACTGACTGGGGGCATGATTTAGATGCATAAAATCATGAATGTTATAGATAGACAGGATGAAACATTTCCCCTTGGTGGAGGAATCACTGAGTAGGGGAAACAGATTTAAGGTAAGGGGCAGGAGATTTAGAGGGGGTGTAGGGAAAAACCTTTTAAATCTAGAGGACGATGGGAGTCTGGAACCCACTGCTTGAAAGTCTGCTGGAGGCAGAGTCCCTCGCAACATACAAGAGATATACAAGACTATGGACCAAGTGCTGGAAAATTAGAATAGTTGAATGGTTTGTCTTTGACTGGCCCAGGTGCAATGGGCTGAACGGCCTTTTTCTGTGCTGTAGATTTCTATGATTCTTTCTGTAAACAACCTGCAACTTGCAAATTAGAAAAGATTTTGGGATGAGCGGGAAGTGGGAAGTGAGGAGGAAGGCTACCTATGAGCATACCGTCATCTTCGATGGTTTCCCCCACTCCCCACTTCCCCAGGTCCTGTTGTCTCAGATTGTGTACAGACTTGTATGCGAGAAGGAGGAAAATGTATCAGTGAGTAGTTGTGCAGTGTTTGGTTGGTGCATCTTTCCTGGTTGAATAGTGAGTGTGAGCTGTGGGATGTGGATGTGAATCTCACTGCAGTGTAAAGTGCGTGAGGGTGACTTGACATGCGGATTCTTACTAATTACACTGTTGGTCGCTAAATCAAGAGAGTGGGTAAACTGAGTTGCTTCGACCTGCCTTAAAGCAACAGTAAAATAAAAGCAAGAGATTGCAGATGCTGGAAATCTGAAATAAAAACAAAGTACTGGAGGTACTCAGAGGTTCTAAAGAAGAGTCATATTTCATAGAATCATAGCATCTATAATGTAGAAGGAGGCCATTGAGCCTGCACCAACAACAATCCTATCCAGGTCCTATTCCCAACATCCCACATATTTACCCTCCTAATCCCCCTGACACTGAGGAACAATTTATTTAACTCAAAATGTTCGGTGCGATCTTCAGTCCTGCCTGCGGGATTTTTCCAGCCGTCTTATCAAAACTGCTGAGTATTTCCACCACTTTCCATGTTTATTACACCATCAGTTTCTGTTTAATTTAATGGTTACACAACGACCTTTGATCAAAAGATTTCAAGTTCAAGACTGACTTCCTGTCTTGACAACATGATCTAGGCTGACACTTTAATGCAGTGTGGAGAGGGGAATACTACTCTGTGTATGAGACGTTAAACAAATGTCTCTTCGCTTGTCCTGATGGATGTGAAAGATCCACTATACTGTAGTAAGTCCCTTGGGAAGAATTTATCTGTAACCCTACACAGGTTAGCTTGTCATTGTCGCCAGTTCTGACAAAGGGTCATCCCAACTCGAAGGGCGTGATCTTACCAGGCATTCACATCATGCTCCTGCTGCAATAATGTTGGAGAATTTGGAGGCCAGACAAATGCAGCGGGATGGGAAAGTCTGGCTGAAACATTGGCTCGGCTCTCTCCACAGATGCTGTCAGACCTGCTGAGATTTTCCAGCATTTTCCATTCTGGTAACGTGTCATTTATCTCATCACTGTTTATGAAACAAACTGGTTACCGAACGAGGCACTAGACTTCAAAAATCATTCATTTTCTGTGGGGCACTTCGAGATGCCTGGAGAATATGGAACAAACTTATGTAAATTCAAGTTCTGTTCCAGTGGAAAACGTTGATTGGCAGGCTGGTTGCCTGTCGGAGGGGAAAACCAAGAGCGTGAGGTTGCAGCTAGAGTGAGAGGAGGTGGGGCAAATATTGGATGGAGGAGATCAGGAAGGTCGGGGAGAACTGAGGCTTCCAATATTGGTTGGGGAGTCAGGAGGGGGGGTGGTGCTCTGGGTGGAGTTAACAAACTGATTGTGGGGGAGGTTTTATTGGCTAGCTTGTCACAACCATAGAATCCCTACAGTACAAAAGAAGGCCATTTGGCCTATCAAGCCTGCACCGATAACAATCCCACTCTATCTCTGTAAGCCCACATATTTATCCTGTTAATCCCCATGAAACTAGGGTCAATTTAGCATGGCCAATCAACCTGACCCTTTTGACTGTGGGAGGAAACCCGAGCACCCAGAGGAAAACCGCACAGACAAAGGGAGGACATGCAGACTCCACACAGACAGTGACCCATGCCGGGAATCAAACCCGGGTCCCTGGTACTGTGAGGCAGCAGTGTTAACCACTGTGGCACCATGCCACCCATAAGCAGAAGGACAGGCAATGGCCTAGTGGTGTTATTGCTAGACTATTAAACCAGACACTTAGCTAATGTTCTGGGGAGCCGGGTTCGAACACGGGACGGCAGATAGTGGGATTTGAATGCAATAAATAGGGGCTGCAGAACCGATGAGGAAATAAAACAAATGAATATAAAAAGAACAACATAAGCAACTATTAGTGTATACCTGAATTCTGAGGATGCTTGTCCATACATTTGTGGACACATAATTCTGCTTCCTGAGCAGTTCTGAAAGATTCTGATTAATTACTTGATTTCTCACTGTGTTACATTTACACAACAATCATGTACCCACTGTGCCCATGAATTACCGTAATACACAGAGGAACTTATAAAAAGAATATTTCCTCCTTCTCTCTATAATGCATAGGTATAAGTACAACTGAAATTAGAAATGAGTAACAAGTGATAGGCCTGCCAGCAACATTCTACATCCCATAACAAAATATGAACGGTAATTCATTTTATAGCTCACCAACTAGCATTCTGTTAAAGTGTTATGCACAATAGAATCTAAAGCTGCTCTTTTCCTGCCTATTTGTTCTGAATACTGCATTACTTTTCTTTTGGACACACTTTCATGGTGGCTAATTCCTCCTCTTGTAGTGGGTCCCTATTTTGCATTATGAGAGATCATATTCCTGAAACTCTGATTTATACATCCTGCCAAAAAGGGTATTAAGTACTTCTACTCCATTGGCAACATCCACCCTGACTATGCTGCTTAGTCAGGTATCTTATTGTGTTTTTTTAAAATATCACACAGATGGAACTTCAATTCTGCCTTACTCAGTGCTTATTCCCATTTCCCTTTCCCCAACTCTTTTTCTCGACCTTTATCACCAGTAAAACCAGTATTCGATTGATTGGGGAATATCAATTAGCTTATTTCTGGATAGTTAAGACAATTAAGGTGGCACAGTGGGTAGCACCGCTGCCTCACAGCGCCAGGGACTAGGGTTTAATTACAGATTTGGGTGGCTGTGCAAAGTTTGCATGTTCTCCCCACATCTGTGTGGGTTTCCTCCAGATGCTCCGATTTACTTCCACAGTCCAAAGATGTGTAGTTTGGTGGATTGTTAAATTGCTGCTTCGTCGTTGTAGAATCATAGAGTCCTACCGTGCAGAAGGAGGCCATTCAGCCCATTGAGCCTGTACTGACCACAATTCTACCCAGGTCCCATCCCCGTACCCCATGCATTTATCTTAGCTAGACCCATGATGCTAAGGGGCAATTTAACATGGCCAATCCACCTAACCCGCATATTTTTAGAGTGTCCCAAGGCAAGTAGGTTAAGGGGATTAATGGGGTAAATGCGTGAGGTTATGGGAATGGGGTGGCGGGGGGATCGGGGCCTATGTAAAATGCTATTTCAAGAGTCGGTGCAGACTCGAAGGGCTGAATAGTCTCCTGCTACACTGTAGTGAGTCTATGATTCTATTCTTTCAACTTGTATTTAGTTGCTCTAAAGCTGCTGGGGGTAATATCGCTAGGCCAGGAACAGTAAGTATATACAGATTTAACAGAAGACCACATTTAACTGACCCAAAGTCAGCTCCATTCATACGCACTTGGTAATTTTTCATACCATTAAAGATTTTATGGTTCACAGTACTAAACCCCATCTCCCATATAGCTATGAATTTATGAAGTCTGGCAATCTCTGATCACCTTGTTTCCCCATACAATTTGCTGTTGCGCAATAATAAAGAAATAATCTGGACCTTACAATATAGCCGGTGCCATTTAAATCAAGTAAGATCCCTTACGACAAAAATTCCTAAGCTGTGGTTATGTTACCTGAAGCAGGTAGTGACACGGTGTGAAATATGGCCTGCAAGACCCAGACTGGTAACTGCAGGCTGTGAATTACATGCTTGCCTACATATACAGAGATCGGGAGCACAGCTGGTAAATTTGTAATGTTTTGACAGAATAGGGCTTTCGCAAAACATTAAATAAAAGACTGCAGTAAGCTGATAAAATGCCCGGGAGGTCTATGAAAAAGCACTGTAAGCTGGTCTGGTGTCACATTTGAGCTGTTTCCTTCTGTCAAAACTAACCAGTGTGTGAGATGCCTGGTCTGAAAGGTTTCTTTATAAAATTGGCTCCCAGGCTGTTGAAAGCATGCCACATTAACTCAGAAGTGGCAGTATCAGACACTGAAACACAAAGATTAAATGGGAATTAGATGTTCGCTTCCTGCCAGGTAACTGCAGGAAAAATCAGATTGTATAATTCCGAATTTGTGAATATATTTACTGTGTGCTCAACTGCTTATGCCACAGCGTTTTTGTAAACTCTGGTCTTTTTGGTGGCTTTTTTCACTTAGCTGGGATCTAACAATGACCCCCATTCCTGTCCTTGACACACACCTTCACTGCCCTGACACAGAAGAGTGTCTCTACTCCACAGTTTTCAGGAGATAAACATAACAAAGGCCCTCTATTGCGTTTGCTCCTTGTGAACTGACCTTTCGGTGACCCTCTCAGCTCAACAGGCCATTCAAACCACAGGTTTAAAGAGTATTTTATCCGTTTCTGTGAATGATGTATGAATCCCCACGATTAGTTTTTATTCCACCAGGGTAAAAAGACTGTGTATCTACAAATTAATTAAGGCTCTATGGTAGTAAAATATTCTATTGCTTACTGATTGTTCTTCATAAGTCAGATGTGAATTTGAGAAAGTTTTTTTTACTTGTATAAAATGCTTCCATCTTATGCCTTGGTCGTATTCCATAACTGACTATATAACCCAGGTTAAATTTGGTGAACTCTTAATCTTATTCATGACATAAATCAACATATTCAGAACAATAACACCCAGGATGGAGTTTATTCATTCTGGTAAATCAATACCTGTCAGAAACCACAATTACGATTCTTCCTAAATAATTGCAGGCTAGAAGTGGCTGTTAGCGATATTAGTTTGTAAACACATAAACCGAGTTTAACAATTCAATTAAAATCGCAGATGAATGTCAGGACGAAAGCTCAAGAATTTGTCAAGTTAGAAATAGCATTTTCTAGTTGCACCAGTGGTATTGCAAAGTTATGCATGGGTCAGAGGGATTGTCGCCTTCCCACATCAAGCCTTTCTCATATCATCAAAACTGCACGGGAATAAATATTGTCCTTTGGTTTTGTTATCAGTGTAGTTGAAAGTTGCTTTCTTTATGCACCTGTGCACATACATCACCGTCCTCCCATGTTAGTCCCTTTTCTTCTCTGCTATCTTGAAGATGTTGGATTAACATCCCCTCAGTATTTAGCTCCTGCGATCGGGTTTCACCTATGAGCCCAGATTACATGAGTTGTAGTAGGCTTGCCAATCTTGGACAGCCTGGTCCAATCCTGTTCTCACATGCGAACAACAGATGCAACACCAATGGACAAGGCCAACTAACTCCTCACAGTTTGGGAATAGACTTGGACGTTTTGACCCAAATGGCTTGGTTACACACCAGCCTGGTGCATTTATCCAACAAGTCATCACAGCAGTGGGATATAGAAAGTGAGTAGAAATGATGCTCTGCCAAAAATGTACCATATCTCAATGGGCAAGATTAGCAATGGTATGTTCTCATTGGGTGAGGATCACAACGGTATATTGACGGGTGTGTGAGAATGGCAGTGGTGAAAGAACACAAGCTTGCCTTCGTCTTAATGATTGTTTGAAGCATGCATAGGTGGCACGGTGGCAGAATGGTTAACACTGCTGCCTCACAGCACCAGCGACCTGGGTTCAATTCTCAGATTGGGTCACTGTCTGTGTGGAGTCTGCGTGTTCACCCCCTGTCTGCCTGGGTTTCCTCCAGGTGCCGTAGTTACCCCCCACAGTCTGAAAGATGTGCTGGTTAGATGCATTGGCGATGCTAAATTCTCCCTTGATGTATCCTAGCAGATGCCGGAGTGTGGAGCCTTGGGGATTTTCACAGTAACTTCATTGCAGTGTTAATGGGAACCTACTTGTGACACTAATAAATAAACTTTACACTTTATAAAACTGTATAGTCCTGCACATTAGTTTCTGCCATTCAAATATTCAGTCTTGATATACCCATTTGAAAACAGAAAGCCATTGTGGTTAGATTGTCTTGGAGATCATGGGAAAGATTCTCTGGCCTCCCAGCCATGTGTTTCCCGCCAGGAGGTGGTACATTGTTTGTTAGCAGTGGGATTCTCTGGTCCTGCTGCTGTCAATGGGAAATCCCACTGATGTCACCCCACACCAGTGGGAAACCCATGGGTGTGGTGAGGGGGGAGAGTGGTGCAGGGCGGGGGGGGGGGGGGGGGGGGGGGGGCATGTCTGCCGGTGGGACTAGAATCACAGAATCCTACAGTGCAGAAGGAGGCCATTTGGCCCATCGAGTCAGCACCGACCACAGTCCCACCCAGGCCCTACCTGCGTAACGCCATGCTTTTACCCTAGCTCGTCCCCCGACACTAAGGGGCAACTTAACATGGCCAATCCACCTAACCTGCACATCTTTAACCAATACCATCCGCTTAAATGGCTGGAGAATTCAGGCTCATGTAAAGAACGGTAATTTTTTAATTGTTCATCCTAAATTTGTTTTTTTTATCCTATTTGACACTTATTAAGACTGTCAATATTTTTTCCTTTCAGGAAAATGACTGGAACCAAATAATTTTCCCAATGTTTTGATTTTGTTCATTGGTGTCCAGACAAGCAGGATAACTTATGGATGGAACTTCACCAACCGCAACCCAAACACCAGCTTTCACTGGCTCTGGTGGAAATATTTGGCTTCAGCAGATCACCATTGATGGCAGAATCTTTTTTTCTCAAAGACAGTTTTGACTGCAGATATCCAAAAGCTACACTCTGAAGCCCAACTGATCCTGTCATTGATTGTTTCATGTGGTAGATCTTAATCATAATTTGTACATATTTAGTTGGAAGGCATGAGAAAAAAACATGATACGGGAACAAGCGGCATGGGCCAAGAGTTAATGCTCCTGATTTGCAGCACCTATCACCCATAACTACGTAACTGGCATTTGGTCAGTGCCTTTACCACAGGAAAATACCCAACAGCACTTCTCAGCAGTGAATAAATGGACATTGGGCCAACAAAGGCTTTTTGGAAGGGTCTAGTCCAAACAACAGGTTTTAAAGAGAGTCTAAAAGGAGGAGATGAAATGGAGGATTTTAGGGAGAGAAATTTTGGGCTTGGAGCCTTAGGTGTAAGTGGTTGAAAACATGAAACCAGTTGGCACTGCTGCCTCACAGTGTCAGGAACCCATGTTTGATTCTGGCCTTGGGTGATAGTCAGGAGCTTTTTCCAGGGTGGTTGAGTCAATTACTAGGGGGCATAGTTTTAAAGGTGCGAGGGGCAATGTTTAAAGGAGATGTAAGAGGCAGTTTTTTTTACACAGAGGGTGGTAGGTGCCTGGAACTTGCTGCTGGGGGAGGTAGTTGAACCAGATATAATAATGACTTTTAACGGGCATCTTGACAAATACGTGAATTGGATGGAAATAGAGGGATATTGCCCCCGGAAGGGTAGTGGGTTTTAGTTAAGACCAGCAGCAGGCTCGGAAGGCCAAAGAGCCAGTTCCTGTTCTATAATTTACTTTGTTCTTTGTGGTTGTCTGTGTGGAGTTTGCACTTTCTCCCCATGCCTGTATGGGTTTCCACTGGGTGCTCTGATTTCCTCCCACAGTCCAAAGATGTGTGGGTGAAGTGGAGTGGCAATACTAAATTGCCCCTTAGTGTTCCAAGTTGTGTAGGTTAGGTGGATTAGGGGTTACGGGAATCGAGCCTGGGTAAGAGTTAGTGCAGACCCAATGGATTGATTGGCCTTTTTCTGCACTGTAGGGATTCTATGATTCTATGAAACCTACACTCAAGGCTTAATCCATATTGGGCCTAAATTTAATAAGAACAGCAACATGTCGATGTCTACTGCACCCTCCAAGGCAGCTCATTAGCAATGTGGATGTGAACATTAAATTACACTTTAATTTAAAAAAACACATTAATACTTAGAGTTCCTCTCAGGATGGAAAATCCCCAAGATTTTGACTAAGAGTCAGTGATACTGTAAAATTTAAATTGATGTCAAGATATCATCATTTATGATAATTGGCACCATCTTAGGTTATGATTATATAAAGCAATGCTCTTTAAGTATATAATGCCTTCAATGCTTAAGACAAAATTTGTTGAATGTACATTAGTCTTAACAGCTACATATATTCATTTGCTAATTGCTTTCATAATGGCCTGTACATGATGGTAACTGTGAATCAATCCCCTTTGCATCCTTGTTATGTGAACCGAGCCTCCAAATTCTGCTGAGTATAGTTCTGCACTCTTCATCTTACTTTTACTGACAGCCATGTACAAGTGAATCAACTTTCAATCAAAATGACCCGAATCAAAAGCAATGCCTCCGAATTTTCACTGAAGGCTGTCCCCAATGGCAGTTTCCCTACTGGCAGGTATTAAATAAATTACATGCTCAACTCATGCCCTGACAGTTTTGCTTTGTTCAACATTGTCAGAGATTCACATGCAGGTGCACAATTCGGAGATGCACATTACGAGGAACACATTGGGGTTTGTGCTTTAACTGGCAGTTAGTGATTCTCGCTCTCTCTCAGTGCTAATGCATCAATGACATGCTGCATTATAATAAGCAAATGCCTATTTATCATTTATGGCTGAGAAAGTTCATTCAAGGCACGTTTCTGCTCACACAGCAGAAAACATTCACCAAATTGACCCATTGTAGTTTAAGCGGGCGGCACGGTGGCACAATGGTTAGCACTGCTGCCTCAGTGCCAAGGACCCAGGTTCAATTTTAGACTGAGGTCACTATCTGTGCGGAGTCTGCACATTCTCCCTGTGTCTGAGTGGGTTTCCTCTAGGTGCTCCGGTTGCCTCCCACAGTCTGAAAGACGTGCTGGTTAGGTGCATTGTCCATGCTAAATATTCCCTTAGTGTACCCTAACAGGTGCTGGAATGTTGTGACTAGGGGATTTTTATAGTGACTTCATTGCAATGTTAGTGTAAGCTTATTTGTGACATTAATAAACTAAACCTAAAGTAACATGATTCGTTTGCACTGGGATGGTTAATCAATTACAGCACTCTAATGTGGTTCAAAGGCATATTTGTCAGCGGTGCACCAAAGAACAGTACAGCACAGGAACAGGCCCTTCAGCCCACCAGCCTATGCCAACACAGATGCCTCTCTAATTTTTTTTTTGCCTCTGTGTGGTCCACATCCTTCTATTCCCTGCCTATTTATGTATCTATGCAGGTGCCTCTTGAGTGTTGTTATAGAATCTGCTTCCACTACCTCCTCCGGCAGCGTGTTCCAGGCATTCACCACCCTCTGTGTGAAAAACTTGCCCCTTACATCTCTTTTAAACTTACCCTTTCTCACATTCAACCCATGCCCCTGGGGAATTAACCCTCCAACTCAGGGGAAAAGACTCTGACTATCCGCTCTATCCAAGCGTGTCATAATTTTGTAAACCACTCTCAGGTCCCCCCCTCATCCTGCGACACTCCAGTGAAGACAACCCAAGTTTATTCAACCTTTCTTCATAGTCCATATCCTCCAAATCAGGCAACATCCAGGTAACTCTCTTCCGACCCTGTCCAATGCAACAACATCCTTCTTGTGTATAAGTATGCATGTGTGTGCATGTATGTATATGTGCCAACGCTTCTACTTTCTCAGGAAGTTAAGGAAATTTGGCATTCCACTACGACTCTCACCAACTTTTACACATGCAGCATTGAAAACATTCTTTCTGGATGCATCACAGCAGGTACTGATCCTGCTTTGCCCAAAACTCCAAAAAACTACAAAGTGTTGTGAACAAAGCCCAGCCAATCAAGCAAACAAGCCTCCCATCCATTGACTCTGTCTATACTTCCCGCTGAGTTGGAAAAGCAGCCAGCGTAATCAACGATCCCACTCACCCCAGACATACCCTCTTCCAAAAGTCTGAGGATACGTACCAGCTGACTGAAGAGCAGCATCTTCCCTGCTGCCATCAGACTTTTGAATGGGTCCACCACATATTAAGCTGATCTGTCTTTACATCCTAGCTATGACTGTAACACTATGGAGCGATTCTCTCAAAAAAATTCTAAGTGTCAAATTCATGTAAAAACAGGAGTAAATCAGTCTTGCGCCCACTAATAATATTTAAAATGCATTCAAATAATGATTTAAATAAATAAAATAGCTCTGCGCTGATTTCTGGTGCGGGGCTGACAGTACTGGAAATCCATCGCCCAGAGACTCGTGGAGGCCTTGGTGCCCAGCGGAAGCCTCTGAAATGGCCTCCACCTGAGTCTTCCAGCCTGCTGTGCTACAAAAACAGTGCAGCAGGCTGAAAGAATCGCCTTCTACATTCTACACTTCTTTCCTACTGTATGTGCCGTATGCTTTGTATATCGTGCAAAAAAACAATACTTTTTACTGTATACTAATACATGCGACAATAATAAATCAAATCAAATGTCCTTGTGTATGCATCTACATGTATGTATATCAGTGAGTGCGTGTGTGTTTGTATATATATTTAGGTTTGTCTGTGTGTATGTCTATATGTCTGCATGTATGTAAGGCTACATATGTGCATGTGTGTGTTTGTGCATATGCATGTCTGTGTGTATTTAGGTGTATGTATGTATGTCCATGTTTGTGCATCTGTGTGTGTGCTTGTATGTGTATTTATGCCTGCATGTGTGTATCTGTGCGTGTATGCCAGTTTCATAGAATCTCTATAGTACAGAAGGAGGCCATTTGGCCCATCGAGTCTGTGCCAACCTCAATCCCACTCAGTCCCCATTCCCATAAACCACACATTTACCCTACTAATGCCCCTGACACTAGGGTCAATTTTGCATGGCCAATCAACTTAATCTACACATTTTTGGACTGTGAGAGGAAACTGGAGGAAACCCATGCAGACATGGGGAGAATGTGCAAACTCCACGCAGATAGTGACCCGAGGCCAGAATTGAACCTGGGACATTGGCGCTGTGAGGTTTGTGTGAGTACATCTGTGTGTATGCCTACTTGCTTGTGTGTGTGCCTGTTTGTACATGTATGTCTGTGTGTGTCTGAGTGTGCGTGGATGTGTCTGTGTGTGCACGTGTGTGTGTGTCTGTGCACGTGCGTGTCTGTATGTACGTGTGTCTGAGTGTGCATGTGTGTGTCTGTGTGTCTGTGTTTGTGTGTGTTCGTGGATCTTGTCTGTCTATGTGTTGTCTGCCTGCATGTGTGTTGGGAAACAAGGGTCTTAACTCCAGTGATCCTGAATTCTAAATTCCTAGCACCAATGCCAATCACTGGAAATTTCCAAGCTGTCCTCTTCAAACAATATTCAGACTGTGGAAACTTCAGGCTGCTAAATTAAAACATGAACAGACCACATTGGACATTCCCCTGATAAGTGCTGCCTGCAAAACCCTAACCATTGGAATGTGTGTGATAAGAGCTGCTTGACACCCAGAGAAGCTCAAATATTTAAATGTTAATTAGTAGCCCAGCCATTATCAAACTAATTGGGCCCGAATAATAAAAGGCTAAGGAGTTAAAGGAAAATATTAACTACCTAATAGGATTAGTCTGAATTGCACACAGTGCCAACGTGATGCATTCTAGAAGACTTCCGATGATACATCCTTCAACTTCCAACTCAGTTAAAACATATCTTTCTCGCCATTTCATCCATAAATTATAAAAACAAATCTCCAAAGCAAAAATATCAAATTTATCAAGGGTTCATTTTGTATTATTCTCCTAAATTTCTCCAACTCCTCTGAGGAGATGGAATGGTGGCACAGTGGTTAGCACTGGTACCTCACAGCGCCAGGAACCCAGGTTCAATTCTGGTTACTGGCGCTGTGAGGCAGCAGTGTTAACCACCCTTAGGTTGACTTGTCATGCTAAAATTGTCCCTTAGTGTTAGGGGGATTAGCAGCGTAAATATGAGAGATACAGGGATAGGGCCTGAGTGGGATTGCTGTCAGTGTAGGCTCAATGGACCAAATGGCCTCCTTCTGCACTGGAAGAATTCTATGAAGCTCTGATTCATATCAGAGTATATTTGCTCAGACGTTACCTCATCTAAATGGTCTTCTCAGACTTGAGTCTAAGTAACAAAATGTTGCGCACCATTAGACCATGAATGCTATCGCAGCATCCGGAGTATTTTTCTTTTATCACAGCTGAACCTACTCTGGCACAATTTGAAACAGGGGATACCTTGGCTGTTTTGTTACTCCCTTCTCTCGTCCTTGATGGTTGAAGTCAGTATGTTGCCCATTGATAACTGTGCCTTTTCATAGAATCATAGCGTCCCTACAGTGTAGAAGGAAGCCATTCGGCCCATCAACTCTGCACAACCACTATCCCATGCAGCCCCTATCCCCATTGCCCCAAGTATTTACCCTGCTAGTCCCCCCGACACGAAGGGGCAATTTTTAGCATGGTCAATCCACCTAATGCGCACAGCTTTGGATTGTGGGAGGAAACCGGAACACCAAGAGAAAACCCATGCAGATGCGAGGAGAATGTGCAAACTCCAAGCAGACAGTGACCTAAGCCGGGAATCGAATGTGGGTCCCTGATGCTACAAGGCAGTTGAGCTAACCATTATACCACCATACTGTCCAAGATATAGTGAGGGTGCTGAATGGCTGTGTTGTATCTATATAACAGCCCACAATGCCCTTCAAAAATTTATTATGTAAAGCTTGTTGAAATGTTTCAACAATGTGAAAAGACATTGGGACATGGATTCGAGCTCGCTGAAATCCCACTGTATAAATGCGTATCTTTCAATTCACAAAAATCCTCCATCAAACCACGAATGAAACTGAATAAACCATTTGATTGATGATGAGGCAATTATGCAGGAAAATGAAATGATGACCTGCAATTTATCCTTCTTATATTACTAAGGCAGTCATTTTAAAAATACTATATTCACGTGTTAGTCACTGACAATTGCAATTCAGTTACCAACCTTTCATGTTAATGCGGGGGAAATGAGAAATGAATTGCACATAGAGCAGATTTATTCAGATTAAGGGTGCATTCTACCGCTAAAAAGTAAAACACCAGTCAAGATTTTTTTGGGATAAATAATTAAATAATTTGGATATAGAAATACAGAGTAAAATGTCAAAATTTGCTGCTGATATTGAACTAGTCAGTCTGATTAATAGTGAGGATAATAAAAATTGACTGGAAAAGGACATTGCAAGGCCAGCAGGATTGGGCTGACAAGTGGCAGTTGGAATTTAATACAGAAAAGTGTGAGGTGATGCATTTTGGCAGACAGGATAAGGAGAGGGAATATAGACCAAATGAGACCATTCTAAAGAGTGTACTGGGACAGCAAGATATGGGACTCATGTGCATAAATCTTTGACGGTGACAGGACATATTGGGAAAGTAGTTAATAAAACATCTGGGATCTTGTGACTCATAAACAGAGTAAAGTAAAGTTTATTTATTAGTCACAGGCAAGGCCTACATTAACACTGCAATGAAGTTACTGTGAAATTCCCCTAGTCGCCACACTCCTGTTTGGATGTATGCACCTAACCAGCACACCTTTCAGACTGTGGGAGAAAACTGGAGCACTCGGAGGAAACCCACACAGGCACAGGGAGAACGTGCAAACTCCACATGGACAGTGACCCAAACCCGGAATCGAGCCTGGGTCCCTGGTACTATGAGGCAGTGATGCTAACCACCGTGGGAGGTATTAAGTACAAAAGCAGCTGAACAAGAACGGTTTGAGGAATGGTTCTTGTACTTTTTCCAATGGAAATCCCCAAGTTTCTGGCCTTAGCCTCCTTCTATTTCTCATTTACATGCTTCCCCTTGGTGACACTATCCAAAAACACAGCGTTAGTTTCCATGTGTAGACTGATGGATCCCAGCTGTACCTCATCACAACCACGTTCCATTGTTGCTAAATTGTCGGACTGCTTATTTGTCATCTAGTACTGGATGAGCAGAAACTTCCTCCAATTACATATTGGGAAGACTAAAGTTATTGCGATCAGTCCCTGCACCTATCTCTATTGCCTAGCTACTGACTCCATCCCTCTTCCTGGCAACAGTCTGAGACTAAATCTGTTCACCACTTTGATCTGAAGATGAACTTCCAACCTTATATTCATGTCATCACTAAGGTTGCCTATTCCAGCTCTGTTACATCACCCAACTTCACCTCTTGCTCTGCTTATCTGCTTTTGAAACCCTTAAATCATACCCTTGATACCTCTACACTCGAAGATACCAATAGATTCCTTGCTGGTCTCCCACTTTCCACCTAAGTAAATTTAAGGTCACCCAAAACTCGCCTGCCTGTGTCTTAACCTTCAGCGAGTCCCATTCCCCTCTCATCCCTGCACTCATTGCCCTCTATTGGCTTATGGTCATGTGATGTCATGGTTTAAAATTTTCATTCTTGTTCTCAAATCCCTCCATGGCTTCACCCACCCCGATCTCTGTAACCTCCTCCGGCCTCACAACCATGCAGGATATGTGTGCTCTACTAATTCTGGCCTATTGTGCATTCCCACTTCCCTAATGGTGGTTGCTTCTTCAGTTATGTAGGTCCCTAGCCCTGGGATACCCTCACTGTCTCTCCTCCTCATTTCCCTCTTGAAGGCGCCCATTAAAATCTACCTCTTTGGTCAAACTTTTGTTCATCTAACCTAATGTGGTTTAGGTTGCAATTAATTCTATAATGCTATATTGATAGGTCTATAGGTCTATATAAACCTGGGTTTGGGTGGCATAGTGGCACTGTGGTTAGCACTGCTGCCTTACAGCGCCAGGAACCCGGGTTCAATTCCAGCCTTGGGTCACTGTCTGTGTGGAGTTTGCACGTTCTCCCTGTGTTTGCATGGGTTTCCTCCGAGTGATCCAATTTTCTTCCACAGTCCAAAGATTTGTGGGTTAGGTGGATTGGCTATGCTAAATTGCCCCTAGTGTCAGGGGTTTTAGCAGGGTAAATATGACGCATTATGGAAATAGGACCTGGGTGGGATTTTGGTCAGTGCAGACTCGATGAACTGAATGGCTTTTTTCTGGAGGGATTCTATGATTCTATGAGTCCTCTGTAGTGCCTTGTAATGTTTCATTACATTAAAGAGATGATATTAAAAGTTGTTGCTATTGATGAGGTATGCTAGCTTCAAGCTTATGTTGGAGAAGATAAGGTTATTCTCTAAGGAGCAAAGGAAATTGATGAGGGATTTGTTGGAGGTGTATAACATAATGACAAGTTTAAGTAAGATAGACAAAGAAAATCTCTTCCCATTTGCTGATGGAATAAGGACGAAGGAGTGCTAAATTAAGGTTTTAGGCAAAAGGACAAGGTGGGGAAGATGCAGCGGGTGGTAGAGACCTGGAACTGACTGCCTATAAGCTTGGGGAAGCAGGGATGATCAATGATTTCAAGGGAAATTAGGAGCAATTGCAGGAAATAAACTTGCAGAACCACAGTTTATTTATTTGTGTCACAAGTAAGTTTACATTAACAGTGCAATGAAGTTACTGTGAAAATCCCTTAGCCATCACACTCCGGCACCTGTTCGGGTACACTGAAGGAGAATTTAGCATGCCCAATGCACCCAGCCAGCATGTCTCTCAGAATGAGGGAGGAAACGAGAGCACCCGGCCGAAATCCACGCAGACACGGGAAGAACATGCAGACTCCACACAGACAGTGAATTGAACTCAGGTCCCTGGCATTGTGAGGTCTCAGTGCTAACTGCTGTGCCATCAATAGAGCAGGGCAAGGGAACTGACTGGACTAGTCTATAGAAAAATCACATTGTCTGCACCTTTAAGACTTGATTACCTGTAAAGACTCACATTCCAACCATTATCTTGTAAATTTGAGTTTGTGTCTATCAATGCCTAGTTTGTGAACACAAATCCTTACTCACCTGAAGAAGGAGTGACATTCTGAAAGCTCATGCTGCCAAATGAACTTGTTGAACTTTACCTGGTGTTGTGAGACTACTTACTGTGCTTACCCCAGTCCACATTAATCTCCACATTATAGAAAGCTGGCATTGACTTAATGGGCCGAAATGCCTTCTTCTCCGCTGTAACAAGTCTAGGACTGTATGACCTTTACTCAGGAGAGAGGACAAAAGTTACTTATTTGTGATTTTTTTTAATATATTCTGACAACCCTTTCGCCTCATGCCGCAAGGTGCCATCGGTTTCTGGTCACAAGCAAGTTGAATGCCTCGAGTTTGTTTTTCACTCGCCATCTTATAGGAGGCCTTCTTGAAAAATTGGCAAATTCTGTAGCCAGAAATGTTGGCTATTCAAAACAGATGCACAAATATTTGTCTGTTGCTGCCCGTGGTGTAGAGTCTGCTCGACAATGTAAACAGAACAGACTCCAAAGCTGCAGGACTATTCTCCAGGAGGGGGGTGCTTGTCCAGAAGTGATATGGAAGTAACCCCTTTGCATGGGTTATTTGACAGTTATAAAAAAAATCCAAAGAATAAACAGCCTGGTAAAATGCAACTCAATCAATTTTCCAATTTACTGGAGCCCCCATTTACGGAGTAATACTTTAAAACATTTAACAAGAGTGAGTATACTGACTGTAAAAGAGTTTAAAAGGCAACTGCAGTCAAATAAAGTCACATAACAATACCAACAAGTAGGATAACATACAGCAGACATCTTTCAGAGATCACTGATATATTGTGACCTCTGACACAGGACCCGTTTTATTGCTCCCACACTCAAAGAACCATTGCAAACTGTTCCCTTTATAACACAGCTTTATGAATGGTATTTGTAAGAGGGTCACATTGCTTTATAAAACACAACCGCTGAGACAAGTGTGAGATTAGCAGTGCCTCAGGATAATGCACTGCCAGTTTATAGAGTAGAAATATTGTGCCATATTTACCTTCAGATCATTGAACAGCCTGTGCAGGAATGGAGATGAACAGTGCCCCTTACTGGCAAATGCATCACCCTACTGTTCCTTTATTACTCTCTGTTTTATGTTAACCCTTCGCTAACAGTACATTTGAAAGATAGGATAGTGTTGAACACTATACAACTTCTACAATTCAAGTATATGGATAGAAACTGAACTATATATATTGTGATTTTCAGGTCTTTCTGAAGGATATTTTTAAAAGTTTATTTATTTATTAGTCACAATTAAGTTTTACATTAACACTGCAATGAAATTGCTGCGAAATTCCTCGAGTCGCCACTCTCCAGCGCCTGTTCGGGTCAATGCACCTAGCCAGCTCATCTTTCAGACTGTGGGAGGAAACCAGAATACCCAGAAGAAACCCACGCAGACATGGGGAGAACAGGCAAACTCCACACAGACAGTGATCGAAGCTGGGAATTGAACTCGGGTCCCTGACGCTGTGAAGCAGCAGTGCTAGCCACTGTACCACCCTGTCGCCCACTGGTTAAATGACTGTGGATTCTGCCACAGGAGGCTTGAAAATCCTAGCTGTAGCTGGCTGGAACACACATTT
Source organism: Carcharhinus amblyrhynchos (assembly GCF_965287045.1). NCBI lineage: Eukaryota > Metazoa > Chordata > Chondrichthyes > Carcharhiniformes > Carcharhinidae > Carcharhinus > Carcharhinus amblyrhynchos. The sequence continues at coordinate 15,508,627 of NC_137339.1, forward strand.
GTACAACGTTAGGTTAACTTTTCAGACAGGTTAATTGTGCTTAGAGCCATAATTCAGAGCACAAGACAGAAGAGCAGGATCACCCCTGGGGAACCTACCCCACTACTCAATAAGATCATGACTAACTCAACTCAACTTTCCCACCCTATCCTCATATCCTTCGATTCCCTAAGTGCTCAAAAATCTATCAATCTCAATCTTAAATTGAACTGAACATTTAAAGTCCTCAAGGGTAGAGAATTCGAGGAAAGAAAATCTTCCATAAGGGAATTTTCATTTCCAAAGGAAATTCCTTGGCTTGCCATTCATGTGGAAAATAATATTAAAAAAATTAAAAACCCAACAGCAATTATGTGGAGAAGCTGGAGAAGTGAGGACTATTCTTAAAAACTGAAAAGTGTGTGGGACATATACTAGATGCGTTAAAAATTATGAGGGTTTTAAACTTGAAAGAATTGAAGAAGTAGATTCAATTGTAATTTTCAAAGGATAATTCACAGTACAGTTGGAATGGAAATATTTACAGGGCCATGGGGAAAGAGTGAGTATTGGGGCTGATCGGTTACCTCTTCCAAAGGTAAAGTTCATTTATTAGTCACATGTGAGGCTTACATTAATGCTGCAATGAAGTTACTGTGAAATTCCCCAAGTCACCACACTCCAGCGCCTGTTCAGGTCAATGCACCTAACCAGCACGTCTTTCAGACTGTGAGAGGAAACCAGAGAACCCGGAGGAAACCCATGCAGACCCAGGGAGAACGGGCAAACTCTGCACAGACAGTGACCCAAGCCAGGAAATGAGCCCTGGTCCCCAGTGCTGTGAGGCAGCAGTGCTAACCACTGTGTCACTGTATCCCCACTCACCATTTGATGTACCTCATTAATCTTTTTTCACAAGACATGTCCAAAGAAAATGACAACGGACAGAATTTTCCATCTTTTTTTCGAAGCGTTGTCTCGGGCGAGGAAAGTCAATGCCTGCAGAAAACAGGGAAGCAGATTCCCGGCAAATGCACTAATATCAATCTTTCAGTGTAAAATATTTTATCTTCCCGTTGTTCAAGTGTTACTTTGAAAGTATGGCACGCCCTTGCAATATTTTATATGGTTTTTGTTTGAATACGTTTGCATGTCGGCAGCGCACACTATAAGGTCTGTAAATGCAGATCTTCACTTTGACCAAAGCTGATGTCACTTCGCTTTTAAAATAAAGTGCACTTTGTAAATCTGTTCAGTCTAAATGACCCTGAAGTTGATTTGACTGTGGGCTGCAGGCTCACATTTTTGAAGTGCAGTGTCTTATGGTCAATATTGGGCCATTTGTGAGGGTGACAATATTAATTCCATATTCAAAAATAAATATCCACCAGGATGGTGATTGACAGGCCAGTTTGACCAAGATTCATTTTTGGGACAGGATCCAGGGCAGTCTGCAGGACTCTGTAATGAATGTTTAAAGAACATGTATATGAAGAAATAAACATGTTTTAAGAGTATTAGGTTATACCTTACAACCATAGTGGAATTATTTGAGCAAGTAACTAAGCCATCATAAGAAGGTAATTAACATTATTGTCGACATAGAGTTTCAAAAGACATTTGACAAAGTATGAATTTATTCAAAACGTTTATGGGCTGGGTTTTAACCTAACACTAGGGACGGCATGGTGGCACAGTACTGCCTCACAGTGCTAGGGACCCGGGTTCAATTCTGGCCTTGGGTCACTGTCTGTGTGGAGTTTGCGCATTCTCCCCATGTTTGTGTGGGTTTCCTCTGGGTGCTCCGGTTTTCTCCCATACTCCAAAGATGTGCAGATCAGGTGGATTGACCCTAGTATTAGTGGGATTTGCAGGATAAATATGAGGGGTTACGGGGATAGGGCCTGGGTGGGATTGTGGTCAATGTAGGCTCGATGAGCTGAATGGCCTCCTTCTGCACTGTAGGGATTCTATGATCCCACGTAATGGAGATGGAAGATGTGGTCCCCTGGTGTTACATCATGTCAAAAGGTGTAAAATGCTCGTTAATTAGCATGCTACAGGAGGGCTTGATGGCAATTTGAGCAGGTAGTGCAGGACCTTAGGCAGGGGTAGGGTTAGGCCATGAATTGGAAGTTTGTCCCTGCCACTGATTTAAAGACATCCTGCTCCCAGTCTCTCCTTAATTGTCCTGATAGTCTTTTGAACCTGAACAAAGCCATGGGCACCCGTGGACATCTTTGCAGGCCAACTCATGCTGTCCGCAGGTACCTGGTGTAACTCACTCCCAATGTTTTTCTCGTACTCTCCCCCATCCCTGCAACATTGAATGGGCCAAGGAAAATTGAAGGCTATTGGGTTTTTAACAAGCTTAGTAGTGTGTTAATTGACTATTGTGAAAGCGGGCAGCTTTCCAATTTCAGAACCTGTTCCCCTCTGTCTTACTAGGAACTGGGAGGATACTGCATTGCCAACATGATGTTATCATGTCATATTTTATGTTGGGATAGGGGTGGAGGCTGGCGGTCATGCCTAACTTGTCTCTGTAAATACAAACCCTATTTTAATTATTTCAGAATGACATGGAACAGAGTGCCAATGGCTATGATTGTTTTCAGTTGTTGCTGACGTAACACTCTATGGGCTTGTAATAAGTAGAAAGGCAGCCATTTTCACAAAAGCCTTAGATCAAATTACGTAAATAAATGGAGATGATTAATTTTAACCCGGATAAATGTAAGCTAATTTATTGAAGGTTGAGTGATCATGAGCATGTATTTCATATGAAAGCCCTTGGAAAAAGATATGGAAGTGACCATTGCAAATACTCTGAAAACATTTGGCCAGTGTAAGACGGTTATTAATAAAGCAAATCAGGTACTAAGCCATATTTGAAGGACATGTGTCAGAAAAACTATATAGTGGCATAATGTTACAGGTGTCAAAAGTTATAGCTGAGTCAGGATATTTCTGGACCATTACCTAAAGATTTGATGATCTTATGTTACATAGACACAGACATATTCGAAAGAGGGGAGGCAATGGCCTAGTGGGATTATTGCTAAATTAATAATCCAATGATTAATCCAGAAACTCAGCTAATGTTCTGAGAACCTGTCATGGCAAATGGTAGAATTTGAATCCAATGGAAAAAAAATCTGGAATTAAGAATTTACTGATCATGATGCCATTGTTGATTGTCGGGCAAACCCATCTGGTTCAATCATCGTCTATGGAGAGGAAATCTGCCGTCCTTACCTGGTCTGGTCTACACATAACTCCAATGTGATTTCCTCTCAACTGCCATCGGACAACAAAGGATGGGCAATAAATACTGGCCAGCCAGTAACCCCCATTTCCCACGAACAAATAAAGAAAAGTTCTCAGAACAGTCATCAAAATAATACCAAGCATTAGAAAAGTAAAGTTGGAAAAAAAACTCTGGAAAGTGGGAGAGTATGGGAACAAGGAGATAACATGAGGCAGGTTTTCAAAGTAATGAAACATACAGATAAGGTGGAAGCAAACAAGATATTGATCTTGGATTATGAACATTGCAGTAAAAAGGTATAAATACAAGCCTTAACAATGTTTGAGGAGGAGGGTCGAGGGTTGCAGAGATATTCAGCAATGTTCCTTGATTATTTCCAGAAATGCTAAGGAAGAAAATGCATCTTTCCTTAAAGTAGCAAACAATGGTTTTGTGGAAGAATGCCCATGATGGAATAATTAGATGGATAAATTATCCAGATGAATAGCCAATGCTGAGACCTGCCAGACAAATGGATTAATCCTCAGATTTTGAGCTGGTACTGGCTGGAGCTGAATGGGGATCTCACACGTACAATTAAGCTCTAACCTTATTTCAACCTTTTACAACATTATCAAGGATTTGCTCAGCAAAACAGTTTGCTTTAGCAATTACAAACATTTGGTGAAACAGATTTAATTGGAGTCTGTCCACAGGGCGCTACCAGTTACACAATCTGTTTGCCTGTGCCACCTACATCACAATGTTGAGTGCTACGCCTGCCACTTAGAGGGGAGAACTGAATGATTGACAATATTCAATAAATTGTGATCTGACGTTGTCACACGACCATCCTCTTCCCTCATTCTTGGACAAATTCTGCTTTTGGGAAGTGACGGTAGATCAGGAGAAATCGTAACAGAAGCAATGCTCAAATCCTGGATATTTCATGGCATTATTTTAAAACATAAATGCAGAATTCCAAAGAGTGGCAGCTAAGGTCAGATATTTTACCAATTCTTCAATAGGATGACGGGAATACTGGTTTCAATGGCCTTTCTGCAGTCAGTGAAGTACAGTAATATGGAACGCAAAAGCAATGGCAAGTTGAGTGGTCAACGTAAACCAGCAGCACTAACCACATAAGTGCAGAGGCTTGCCATCTCTTATCTTGATATCAGTTTTATGAGGTGGGAGAAGGAGAGGGGAGGTTAGGCCCTAGGAGACATAAACTGAGGGATTACACTTTAACAGACATTTCATTTTAGCAAATATTTTGCACATCGCCAATGACAAAGTAATAGAACTGTGGAGGAATAGAAGCGGTTTTATTTAACCAAAGCCAATAAACATGATGAGCGACAATTGGAAAGTTAAATAAATTACGAGTTTTCAAATTTTGGAACCAATTTGCCACACTGCCTCCGACCACCGCTCCCAGCCCCAGTTGAGAAAGTTATCAATGAACTCGCCTTCAATTCTTTAGGGTGTTTTTAGTTTTATTTATTATTTTTAATTATAATTCCCAGTAAATGCTGATGAGTATTGTCTTATCCATCTCCGTCAAACTAAGCTAAATGTGTTGTCCACTTGACATTACACAGTTAATCCCAGGACCTGATCAAATCATTTATTTTTAAAGGGGCACCTGTGTGATTTAAAAAAATCCAGCGACATGGGGCAGGCAGCCTTGCCAGCCTGGAGCCTAAAACACCCTCCTGAAGGATTCTGTTCCCCTCTCTGAGTTGGCTGCAGACTTCTTGCATGTAGCAATTTAAGAGTCACTACATGAACACCTCTACATGCCTGAACACTCCCAAGATCCATTATGTCCCTTTCGTATCTCTACCTGGTTGGTCGTCCTGAGTTTTTACTATTTGACGGAGCAGCATGGTGGTACAGTGGTTAGCACTGCTGCCTCACAGTGACAGGGACCTGTGTTCAACCCCAGTCTTGGGTCACAGTTTGCACATTCTCTCTGTGCCTACGTGGGTTTTCTCCAGGTGCTCTGGTTTCCTCCCACATGCCAAAGATATGCAGGTTAGGTTGATTAGCTGTACTAAGTTGCCCCTTAGTGTCACAGGGACTAGTGGGGTAAATACATGGGGTTACGGGGATAGGGCCTGAGTAAGATTATTATCAATGCCAGCTCGATGGACTGAATGGCCTCCTTCTGCACTGTAGGGATTCTATGGTTCTATCCTATGACAGTATTATATTAACCAGTCAATGGTTGTTGCATCAATGATCTGAATGCAATCTCTGACTTGCTGTGCTGAACTACAGAAAATACTTTGATTGCCTACAGAGATAAAACTTCTGGCCATTTAAATGATGCCACTTGACTCTAAGGCACAGACACTTAACATATCCTTACAGTTTTAAGAGACACATTAACCCATTAGAAGTAATGGAGTTTAAGCTTCTGTGAAAAGACAAAAAGTATTTCACACCGACATTAACGCTTCACAATGTAATTTCAAGGCCCAAGTATTTTTGAGCTGAACGCATTACAAATACTTTCAGTGGAGGAGCACAGATACAGATCACTAGTAAGAATCTTCCGTTCTCTGAAGCTCTTCAGGGTTATCCAGCAGAGTTAGGACGCCTCTGTCAGCTCAATGCTGCAACTCTGAATTCCCAATTGAAAGATTTGGGGTCACGGTGCACACATTTCATTTCCCCTGGCAGATACAATTTGCATTAAAGATTTGAACTCATGCTTTTTAACCAAAAATGAAATACTTAGGCTGTCAGTTAATCACTTTTAATTCATGTTTTCTTTTTATTCATTCTTGGGGTGTGCGCATCACTGGCTGGATCAGCATTTATTGCCCATCCCTGGGGGTATTTAAGAGTCAACCCATTGCTGTGGGTCTAGAGTCACATGTAGGCCTGACTGGGTAAGAGGTGGCAGATTTCCTTCTCTAAAGGACATTCATGAACCAGATGGGTTTTTATGACGATCGACAATAGTTTCATGGTCATCATTAGACTTATAATTTCAGGCATTTTTATTGAACGCAAATTTCACCATCTGCCATGGTGGGATTCGAACCCAGGTCCCCAGAACATTATCCTGGGGACCCGATTTTACCATTTTGATTCTAAGTGCTGAATCTGGACGCAATTCAGATCTGACTTGTAAAACTGTTCTCGGGCACCCCCATACGCACTCAGCCTTAAAAAAAATCGTAAGTCTGAATCGTGCTGTGGGTGACGCTGAGCACACCCGAAACACTACAGCTCTGATCGGAGCTTTGAACTGCGCATGCGCAGTGAGAAAAATAGTTGAAAAACACGCTGCTGTTACATTGCTCCTGGGCCACAAGAGGTGGATAAAGCAGCCCGGCAATGGCTCCCACAAACATCGCCCCATGTAAAGCACTATAAAGAGTAGTTTGATTCACAGCAATGCCCACAGGCACAAAGAGCCAACCAGTTAGCTTGATAAAGCTGCCAGTAACAAAGCACTTCTTTACACGAAAACATCATTCTGTTACATCAGAACATCAAAGTTAATAATGGAAGCAAAGTGGGACTTTAATCTTTAGCAGAAAGTCCATCACTCTTTTTTCTATGGTAGTTGACAGCTGCAGTATGAACTATACCTGACTTTGATTAGGCCCTTACAGATGATAATGAAGGACAGCTAAACTGCAGAGCTGTCCTTTCTGAAATGTCAGCGGTTTGAGTTTGCAGACCAATATCCAAAGCCAAATGTTAATTTACTAATAGTAATTCCAATCATCTCCTTTGATTGATTAGAAAGTTTCTAACTGTTGGGTTCTGTAATGCACACATCTATTTTGGCAGCACGTTGTGCTATCACATAATTAAAGCATCTATCATGGTGTTTTAACTCATTCATTGCTAAAGGCAACATTTTCCCACTGCCTTCCCTCCTGCCAGGAAGACAGCAGATGGCAATATTCTTGCAGTTGTTCATTAGATGTAGGCTGTAGTCACTGACTTTGGAATGGCAAGTTGAAGAAAGCTTATGTATTAAAATCCATACAAATAATGGAAGAAAGCAGTGATTGCTTAATTTTCCTTATAAGCCTGTGTTTGATTGTGATTTAACATGATGAATGCTCTGTCCCCAATTTAAATGCTGTCACAGACAGAAAGGGGTGCTATCCTTTCTCAGGAGAAATTGTCTGAGCATGTTAGCAGTGCTGGAAACCTTTCACCAGTTTTTGAATCAAATGCCAGTATTAAACTTTTCCCAGTTAATTGTGACATAGCTCAAATTCAGGGTAAAATTCCCGCTACACTTCCAAGGCCCAATTGTTTCACACTGAATTGGTGAGATATTTGCATTTTCTATATAATCCTGAGTTAGGTGAGACAACATTATTCACAATGAGTCGTGACAAATAGAGGCAGAGAGAGAGAGCTAAGGAAATAGCTGGAGAGTCCTGGAATTGAACTCTCTCAAAGATAGCAACGTGCAGATTTGTAAAATTAGACTGGCAGTTTGTAGTGACGTATCTTCATTTACATATCATTAATTGAGCCCAGATAGAATAACAGAAATGTCATACTAAAATAATCTGCAGATGCTGAAATCTGATACAAAAACAGAAAATGCAGGAAAATCTCAGCATCTGTGGAGAGTCAGTAGAACCAACATTTTGAGGTTGGATGACCATTTGTCAGAGCCAGAATTGTTATGGTGGGGAAGGAAGACATTTGGCCCATTGTGTCTGCACTGGCTCTCCAAACGAGCATCATAGCTTGGTCCTGTTCCCCAGCCTTTTCCCCGTAGATTGCACATTGTTTACATTCAATTAATCATCTAAAGTCCTCTTGAATATCTTGAGTGAACCTGCCTCCACCAGGCAGAGCCTTCCAGACCTGAATGACCATTGTGTGAAAGTAATTTTTCTCATGTTGCATTTGCTTCTTTTGCAAGTCACTTTAAATCTGTGCCTTCTCGTTCTCGGTCCTTTTATCAGCGGGAACAGTTTCTCCCTTTCTGCTTTGTCCGGCCTCCTCATGATTCTGAACATCTCTATGACATCTGATTGTTTCCGTATTGGTAAAACAAATATGCCTTTCTGTGGTGATGTAGTTCCATTCATCAAATGACAAAGTCATGATCTTAAATGTACCATCGTAGAACTGCAAAGGAATAACCACTGAAGAAAAGATCAGTTGCAAATTTTCAAGCAGCAACACTCAATGCACCTTTCAGTGTAAGGTCTAGTGGGTTCAGGGAATTGGATTCTAGGATTGCAATGGGATCAACTGGGCAAGTGAGCTGGTGAATGGCAAATGGAGTTTAATTTAGATAAATACGAGATGATTCATTTTGGTAGATCAAACTGGGGCAGGCCTTACTCAGTTAATGATAGGGCATTGGGGAGAGTTATAGAACAAAGAGATCCAAGGGTGCAGGTCCTTGAAAGTGGAGTCACAGGTGGAGAGGATGGTGAAGAAGGCATTCGGCATGCTTGGGTTCATTAGTCATAACACTGAACATAGGAGTTGGGACGTCTTGTTGAAGTTGTACAAGACATTGATAAGGTCACACTTGGAATACTGTGTATAGTTTTGATCACCTTATTGTAGAAAGGATATTATTAAACTAGAAAGAGTGCAGAAAATATTTACTAGGATGCTACCAGGATGAGTTATAAAGAGAGGCTAGATCGACTGACACTTTTTTCCCTGGAACGTAGAAGGCTTAAAAGTGATCTTATAGAGGTTTAGGAAATAATGAGGCGCATAGACAAGATAGATAGTCAACATCTTTTCCCGAAGGCAGGGGAGTCTAAAACTAGAGGCATAGGTTTAAAGTGAGAGGGGAGAGAAACAAAAGAGTCCAGAGGGCAATATTTTCGCACAGTGTAGTGAGTGTCTGGAACAAGCTGCTCGAAGTAATAGTAGAGGCATGTGAACAGTTGCATGAGTAAGTTTGGTATAGAGGGATATGGGCCAAACGTGGGCAATTGGGAGTAACTTAGTGATTAAAAAAGGGCTGAAGAGCCTGTTTCCGTGCTGTAAACCTCTATGACACTGTGATTCTATGAATTGAATGCACAGCTGGCCTTTTAGTTCAAACATAGGGATAAAATTTTTGAACCAAGGTAGCGTGGTGAGGAGAAGTCAATAAAGTTATTTTCAAAAAAAACTTACAGCCGAAGATTCTCCCATCACACTTCATGCCTGAACCAAAACTCCAAAATGTAACTCATCAAAGAATTACAAAAACATTGTAAAAGGTATGTTTTTGTGGGCCTACAGGTTGTGGATAAAAACCAGTGGTGAACCAGTCAATGGTAGGAAGTTTGCATTCAAATAATAAAATAGGTTATGGTGCAGAAAATTCCATCAGCAAAACTCACGTAAAAAACTCAGCAAACTGAAATCACATTCCTGTGCATGTTATTTTTATGGCAGGCTGTTTAAAATAATGGCAAGGATAGAATTTAAATGTCATGTGTGAACTGGTGTATTTCAGTGTAATAAAAGCCTTATTCAGGAGGGTACCAAGGCATTACTGCTATTAATCAATTAGGCAGTTCTAGATGTGGTGCAACTCCCAGCCGAGTGATATTCCAGTAAGGCAACTACTTAACAGATAGCAGTAATATGAATTTATAGAATATAATTACAGCTGGAAGACAAGTTATCGTGAAATAAAAGATAAGTAAAAGTGATCCAATATTTAATCAAAATAAAGCACTTTCTCTGAATGTGATCATACAATACTTCTTAAAGTTTATTTATTAGGGACACAAGTAGGCTTGCATTAACAGTGCAATGAAGTTACTGTGAAAATCCCCCAGTCACCACACACTGGCATCTGTTCGTGTACATTGAGGGAGAATTTAGCATGGCCAATTCACCTAACCAGCATGACTTTCGGATTGTGGGAGGAAACCGGAGCCCCCAGAGGAGACCCACACAGACGTGGGGAGAATGTGCAGACTCCACACAGATAGTGACTAAAAGCCAGGATTCGAGACCAGGTGCCTGGCACTGTGAGGCAGCAGCACTAATCACTGTGTCACTGTGCTACCCTAAAAATATCAGCCTGAAGAATAAACACTTTTATGTCTCACTCATTTACATCGTTTATTCAATTATGCCATAGAGCTATTTGATTCTAGACATTTTTGGGTTTTTGAATGCTGCAGTAAGATGGTACAAAGCTGATAAAATGTTAAGCTAACCCAGTAAGGAGAACCATCAGTTTAGTAAGGTTTGTTTGCTGCGTATAAAATGGGTGTCAAAGTGTTCAATATGGCAGATGGAATGTGCTTGCACATTCTGAGCTTTAGTATGCTGCCCAACATATTGGTAAAACCTCAAAAGAATCAGCCAGAGCCTGACACTAAAACAAGTGTTAGGCTCTTCATACAGGCAAATGAAGATTTTAATGTATAATTAACAAAAGGAAAATCCAGTGGATGTTGGAAATATGAAATAAAAACAAAACTGTTGGAAATACACAGCAGCTCAGGCAACATCTGTGGAAAGAACATAAGAACATAAGAAATAGGAGCAGGAGTAGGCCATCTAGCCCTTCGAGCCTGCCCTGCCATTCAATAAGATCATGGCTGATCTGTTGTGGCTCAGTTCCACCTTCCCGCCCTCTCCCCATAACCCTTAATCCCCTCTCTTATCAAAAACCCATCAACCCGCATCTTAAAAATATTTAGCGAGGCAGCCTCCACCACTTCAACGGGCAGAGAATTCCAGAGATTCACCACCCTTTGAGTGAAGAAGTTCCTCCTCAACTCCGTTCTAAACCGCCCCCCCTTTATCTTGAGGCTGTGCCCCCTAGTCCTACTGTCTTTTTTGAGCGGGAAGAGTCTCTCCACCTCTATCCTAGCCATCCCATTCATCATCTTATACGTCTCAATGAGATCTCCCCTCATTCTTCTAAACTCTAACGAGTACAAGCCTAGTTTATTCAGCCTCTCCTCATAGCTCAATCCCCTCAACTCCGGTATCAGCCTAGTAAACCTCCTCTGCACTCCCTCCAAGGCCAAAATATCTTTGCGCAGGTGCGGCGCCCAAAACTGCACACAGTACTCCAGCTGCGGCCTCACCAATGCCCTCTACAGCTGCAGCAAGACCTCCCTACTTTTATATTCAATCCCCCTCGCTATGAAGGCCAGCATCCCATTCGCATTCAATCCCCCTCGCTATGAAGGCCAGAGGGCAAAATTCTCCGGCCATTCATCTGGTGGGATTCTCCGGTCCCACTGGAGTGAACGGAGATTTTTAAAATTTTGATTTATTATTGTCACATGTATTAGTATACAGTGAAAAGTATTGTTTCTTGCATGCTATACAGACAAAGCATACCCACTCATAGAGCAGAATAAAGAAGAGAATGCAGAATGTAGTGTTACAGTCACAGCTAGGGTGTAGAGAAAGATCAGCTTAATGCAAGGTAAATCCATTCAAAACTTTGATGGCAGAAGAGAAGAAGCTGTTCTTGAATTGGTTGGTACATGTCCTTTTGTAACTTCTTCAATGGAAGAACGTGGAAGATGGGAGAGAGAAGAGAGTCCAGGGTGCGTGGGGTCTTTGATTATGTCAGTTGCTTTTCTGAGGCAGCGGGAAGTGTAGACAGAGTCAATGGATGGGAGCTGCTTTGCGTGACAGATTGGGCTACATTCACAACCTTTTGTAGCTTCTTGCACTCTTGGACAGAGAGGGCTGAGCACCGAATTCTCCATCCTCATTGGCACTGGTGGAGGGGCGTGAAGGGCCGGAGAATTCCAACCAGACTTAATGTTTTGGTCTCGATGACTTTTCACCAGAATACAGAAATATTTCAGTTTGCTCTGAGTGTGATCGGTGTCACTTTCATACACAGTGTTAAAAGCAATCATAGAAACCCTACAGCGCAGAAAGAGGCCATTTGGCCCATCGAGTCTGCACTGACCACAATCCCACCCATGCTCTACTCCCATATCCCTACATATTTTCCCCACTAATCCCTCTAATCTACATATCTCAGGACACTAAGGGAAATTTTAGCATGGCCAATCAGCTTAACCCACACATCTTTGGACTGTGGGAGGAAACCCACGCAGACACGAGGAGAATGTGCAAACTCCACATCAACAGTGACCCATGCTGGGAATTGAACCCAGATCCCTGGAGCTGTGAAGCAGCAGTGCTAACCACTGTGCTACCATGCCGCCCAATCCTTACCTGAATGTGCAGCAGTGCTTCTCCTAGTTCCATATTGAAACAATAGGTCATTATTGCTCTTTGCTCATCTTTTCACTCTCCCCCCAATGCATCTCCTTCTCATCCTCCCTCACCAGCCCTCTCCTCCCTGTCACCACCCTCCCACACAAGACCCTCACTAAGGGGAGACTGCTGTTGATGATGGATGATGGAGTGGCCAAAAATTCAAATGATATAAAAGATGCTAGCTGTTCAATATCAAGTGGACAAATATTTGATAGATCAAAGACTGGAGAATTGCGGGGAAATAGCACAAGAAAGGAGTTAAGGTTGGCATAGATCAGCCATGATAGTACAGAATGGAAGGGCAGGCTTGACGGGTCTAGTGGTCTACTCCTGCTTCTACTTCTTGTGCGTTCGTGTGGGCCTTGGACTTATTACCAGAATGGGAGCAAATGGAGCAGAACAAAACAACACCTAAAGTGTTTTTAAGTACCATGTCTGATCAGCATAATGAAACAAAATTATATTCTCTTGGAAGGAGGGTGAAATTGTATAATAAATAAAAAAAAGTGTGCTGCTGGAAGATATGTATTAAACAGGGTTGGAATGTCAGACCCAGTCAACAAACAGCACATATCACACACTCCATATTTAGATAGCTGCAAAGAACACTCGGGGATATATTCCCGCAGCACTTTGCTTACATTGGTTTATAAAATGCAGTGGCTGCAACTTGATCACTTGCTAGTGGTTAACACTGCCAAATGTGCAATGCGTTTTGTGTTGTTCCAGATGAACAAACAGAGGGAAAATGCTTAGAAAAGGAAATATTGGCACGTCCTCTAACTCACTCGCTATAATTATCAGCTAAAGGGTAAATTGGCAACAGCAGTGGCTAATATGTCAAAACTAGAGTCAGGAAAATAATTCGTTCATGAACAAAAGGATGCACATTTTGAAAGCAGTGCACTTGCTCACATTTTGCTGTGACTACAAGTAGATTTTGGAGAGCCATTTAAAATTTAGCTTATTGGTATTTTGTTTGATTGTTGGATTTTTGTTAAGCAAGGGGTTTAAGGGTTACAGAACAAACTAAGACAGGTAGATAGAGATAAGATCAATGTCCTGTATAGACTATGTGGCCACAACATGAAAGTCTCTGTGCTGGTGAAGGACAGAGTGCCCTGTCTAAGTTACCACATGATTACTGCATGTAAAATAATTTTAAAAGGCCATGCACTTTGACAGGGTGCTGATTTGTCTAGCAAAACCTTTAAATTGGTAGCTGGGAGCAAAAGATAAGTACGCGTTTTAGATATGGATGCCAGAATTTTACCTACCCGCCCGCATGTATGTAAAAAAAACAAGGAATGCAGGTTAAGATACAGATTAGACATTATCTAATTGCATTGACTCAAAGGACTGAATCAGGACTATGGCATCACTTATAACCGTCATGGGGAGATAGTGGTATTACCCGGTCTAGTAATCCAGAGACCCAGGGTAATGCTCTAGGAAGCAGAATTTGAATCCCACCATGGTAGATGGTGACATTTTAAGTCAATAAAAATCTGGGATTGAAAGTATAATTGACAATCCTGAAACGATTGTCATTAAAAAACAACTGGTTCACTAATGTCCTTTAGGGGAGGAATTCTGCCATCCTTAGCTGGTCTGCCCTACATGTGACTCCAGACCAGCAGACCTCCTCCTCTAAAGGACATTAGTAAACCAGATGGTTTTTATGATAATTAACAATGGTTGGCTCTTATATGCCCTCTGAGCCACTCAGCCTGTGTTGCCTCCCATGAATGAATTTTAAAAAATACTGGTTACTGCGACATCATCTGTATAGCAGCTATGTCATCTGTAGGGCAACAGATCAGAAACCCCAAGGTGTACTGTGATGTCAGACTAGACCCCAACAACTTTTTATTTGTGAGGGGAAGGTGTTTCACTCCAGTGCTTCGACTGACAAACTGGGAAAAATAAACTTTATTTAATAACACAGTTTAACCATAACAAATGAATTAGCTTAACCTTTAAAAATTGAACAACACTTAAACATGACAAGATACAAATCTAACCTATCATTGTGAGTTCTAATTCAAGCAATATTCATTTTATAGACTTAAATGCTCTCTTTAAAATTAGTTAGCAAAAAAGGCACACTTGCTGTTACTTAGGTTACCAGATTTTGGAATTTTCAGAAAGCCTTTGGAGAGATAGATGGCGAGACACTGTTTTATTTGGGTAGCCCAGGCAGCAATTGCTTGTATCACTTATCCCAAAATCATAAAATACCACCCAAGGTCAATGGATCTTTCCATGTTCCACCCTTCATCTTGCTCTGATTCAAGCGGGAAGGTAAAATTCCAGCATCCATGTCTAAAATGAGTACTTATCTTGCGCTCCCAGTTACCAATTTAAAGTGTTTGCTCGACAAATCAGCAGCCTGCCAACCAGATCTGAATTCTAAACATACGCCTTACAAGAACCATGATATAAATATGCTTCTTAAAGGCACAGTATCATTGCACGTCACTTGTAGCAATCACAATTAGGTGTAGTAACAGTTGATGTTACTCTCGCCATTTTCTCCATAGTACTGTTCAAGCCATGTTGATTGTTTAATAGCATGTCATTCCTCCTCTGCACGATAGTCATTTCAGGCTAAAATAAGATGGTTATGTTCATGAAATAAAGCTTTCTTTCAGCAAATAGACAAAATCCTTAACTGTATTGAGGGCTGTGCCTGGAATATATGTGCTTATGCAGTGCAATTTCATGATATGTGGGAAATTTATATGATTTGCAAAGTAATCCTATCAAAATTAAATGTTATGCTAACACCTGCAGAAAACCTGAATTCAAAGCAGACAATGTATGAACCAGGCTAAAGGCTAACAAACATTAAAATAAACATTGTGAAAAGAACTCAACACTTAGGACTCAAAAAAATTCAGTTGTGCTGTCAATATTTATCACATGTCTAGAGAACTGTTAACAGTAAAGTTCCTACAGTGTTTTATATCCAAGAGCAACAAAATATCAAACATAACTGAAGGAAATATAATGTGGTCACACAAAGGCCCTTAATTCTGTATTAGTATCCTTATTTTGAGGTATATATAGTACAGAAGGTTCTCACCACAACTCTTCAGGATACATCTGAATCAATGCATACTTCCTGTGCCGTCAATACGGTCATTCTCACTATAATCTTTCCCATCGTCAACAAACTCAAGTGGAAATTCATTGCATACTCTAGCATTGATCAAGGTCCTACAATGAATGGGAAAAGGTCTGGGCAAAACATTAAAACGTTGTTAAAACTTAATTTTAGACTTGGAAGGACAAAGAGTAAAAAGTAATATTTGTTTTGAAAGATTTGGGGCAAGAATCGGAGACTTCAGTCCTGAGCCCACCAGTAAGATTGCAATGCAGATTTTAATATTCAAATTGGCACAGAGCTGATGACACTGGAAATTCAGCGGAGGCCGTGGTGCCCAGCGGGGAGTCCACTAAACAGGCTCTGCTGATCTGCCCCAGCCCATTGCACTGCTATAGCAGCACAGCAGGCTGGGGGAATCACCCCCATAATGTGGGAAAATGTGTAATTGTCCAATTTGGCAAGAAGAATAAAGAAGAAAGTTAATATCTAAATGGTGACAGATTACAAAGCTCTGAGGTACAGAGGGACCTGGATGCCCTGGTGCATGAACAGGCTGGTTTACAGGTACAGCATGTAATTAGGAAAGCTAATAGAATGTTATCATTTATTGTCAGAGAAATTGATTACAAGAGTAAGGAGGTTATGCTTTGGATGTACAGGGGTTGGTGAGACCACATCAGGAGAATTGAGTGCACTGTTGGTCTTCTTATTTAAGGAAAGAGGTAAATGCATTAAAAGTGGCTCAGAGAAGTTTTATTAGACTAATGCCTGGAATGGGCAGGTTGCCTTACGAATAAAGGTTGGAGAGGTTAGGTTGTATCAGTAGAGTTTCAAAGAGTAAGAGGCAACTTGACCTAAACCTTTAAGATCCTGAGGGACATTGACAGAATGGATCTGGGGAGGATGTTTCCTTTTGTCCATGCCCGCAAATTGAACTAATCTTGAAGGCATCTATTTGTGGGCCTACAAGAAAGTTTTTAAAATTAATCAGTATGCACAAAAACACGAACAAAAACGTTTTAAAGTTTTTTACTCAAATTTGGTGAGGATCTGACCACTGTGTACTAATGTAACTAGTAAGTGGTTCTGTGCAGGTTTGAAAGGAAGTTTCAACTATTCAAAATTGGGTCATGCACAAGTAGTGATCTAGACACCCTGTTGGGTGAGATTTTAACTCACTCAAAACACATTCACTTGCACAGTGTTAAAATAGGGTCAGATTTTGAGAAGCTGAAAATGATTTTAAAACTACACGGAACCAAATTATCACATGCAATTATATCAAGAAATATTTTCAATGCATGATTTTTATATGTAGGTTCAGTTCTTCTTGATTGTGTTGTGTCATGTCAAGAGGCTAGAATACAAGAGCAGGGATGTACTTCTAAGGCTGTAAAAGGCTCTGGTCAGGCCCCATTTGGAGTATTGTAAGCAGTTTTGGGCCCCATATCTAGGGAAGGATGTGCTGGCCTTGGAAAGGATCCAGAAGAGATTCACAAAAATGACCGCTGGAATAAAAAGCTTGTTTTATGAGGAATGGCTGAGGGCTCTGGGTCTGTACTCATTGGAGTTTAGAAGGATGAGGAGGGATCTTATTGAAACTTACAGGATATTGCGAGGCCTGGATAGAGTGGATGTGGAGAGGATGTTTCCTCTAGTAGGACAAACTAGAACCAGAGGGCACAACCTGAGGCTAAAGGGATGATCCTTTAAAACAGAGACGAGGAGGAATTTCTTCAGCCAGAGAGTAGTGAATCTGTGGAACTATTTGCCATAACAGTCTGTGGAGGCCAGGACATTGAGTGTCTTTAAGACAGAGATAGGTAAGTTCTTGATTAGTAGGGGGGTCAGGGGTTATGGGGAAAAGACAGAACAAGGATGAGAAAAATATCAGCCTTGATTGAATGGTGGAGTAGACTAGATTGGACAAGTGGCCTAATTCTGCTCCTATGTCTTATGTTCTTATGGTGTTGTTTCAAGGAAGATTATGATAGGAATTGTGTTCTGAGTGGAAAAAGAATGGGCTTCATCTCATACTTTTTCCTAGGTTTGTCAGATGAAATTTTCATTAATTCCATGTCTAATCCAATGCCGTTTGCCTCATATACATGGACCGGAATTCTCAAGTGGTTTACACTGGTGGGATTCTCTGGTCGTGCCGGCAGTGTACCCCTGTCTGTGGGTATCCCATCGATGTGGAATGACATCAATAGAAATTCCCATTGAGAGCAGCAGGACCAGAGAATTCCACAGCTAACAAACAAAGTAGCACATCCCTCTGCTGACAGGAAACACACAGTTGGGAGGCTGGAGAATCTCACCCGCGGTATTTAGGAGCACCATAATCTGCAGGGAGGAACCAAACAAGACCGAAGAACCAGGAAGTAAGAAAGGAAATATATTTAAATCATTATACAGGTAGCGAAATAAAGTTTGGGGTATATACATGGATTTAAGCAACAGAAAAAGAAACTGAAAAAATTTGCGACGTTAATTTTCTTCTGAGGCAAAAGCCTGATTTTTTTCAAGGCCAAAGGAGTTGGTCAGCAGTAATTATTACTTATTATGCCACTAAGATCTGACTTACGCCTGATTTTGCAAGCTCTAACATTTTGATCCATCTTCCCTAAATTCACACCATTACAGTGATTCCTGTGTAGATTCCATCAGCGAGGATTGTATTGGTTTAGTCTATGAGGGAAACTTCTGGATTTCCACGGTTAACTCTGCATGTGTGAATGTCAGGTGTTGTCAGTTTAACTTTACAAAAATAGGGAGCACTGATCACCTGGTCCATATTGGTATGGCAAAGTCAAGCCATTATCTACATGCGTATGAGTTTGAGTATAAAAATGGCACAATTTTCAGCACATTTTATGTCCAGAAAGTTGAAAGCATCTGAAGCTGATACTCTTCAGAGAATCATAGAATCCCTACAGTGCAGACAGAGGCCATTGGACCCAATAAGTCTGCACTGACAACAAATCCCACCTAGGCCATAATCACTGTGAACCCACCTATTTACCCTCCTAATCCCCCCATCACTAAGGGGCAATTGAGCATGGCCAATCAACTTAACCCACACATCTTTGGACTGAGAGAGGAATCTGGGACACCTGTTGGAAACCCATGCAGACACGGAGAGAACATGTAAACTCCACACAGACAATTACCGGAGGCCAGAAATGAACTTGGGTCCCTGGTGCTGTGAGGCGGCAATGCTAACCACTGTGCCACCTCGTGCATCTTAGCTACAATATATTTGTGTTTCATATACACAGTTTAATCAGCAAAGTGATTTAACCTTCAGTCTTGTGTTTTAGTCAAGCTGTCTGTGTTCCATTTTAAAGTGCAGCACATTGCTTAAACCTTCTCCAGTGCTTTTTAATCTACTGTAATGGGGTTGAGTCAAACATTTTACATTCTGACCTCTTATAATCTCCAATTATAACCAGCTATGGCTGAAGCCAAATCTGACAACACATAGCAAGAGTGCAAATTGAAGAACTATATGCACATTTTGGTGTGAACGGCCCTCATTAGGGCCTATGATTCTGGAGTGACAAGTTATGATGATTGAATGCACTGTGGTATGGAGATTAAAGCATATCGGTTAATGATTGGAAGAGTAATTTAAAATAAATCGGTGGGCTCGACTAAATCCATAAACTGCAAGAGCAAAGCCTGAACCCTAAGGTTAGATCACTGACTTTATGCATTTCAGAGTGTCTTGTAAAGTAAAATTTAATAGTGCTTTTATTAACTTTTTGATCTTTCATTTGCCAGCAAGACCTGTCAGACCAAATCAGGGCTGCCAAAACAGACTGTCTCATGAATCCATGTTAACATTTACACAGGAGAATTGACTGTAATGTGGTTACAACAGCAATCAGGCAGAGAACAATGGTCCTAAATAGAGTACGTGCAATTACAGCAGGATATACACGGCTTGCTACTGCTGCAGTTAGGATCACAGTGGTGCGTTGTGCTTTAATTTTAAGAATAATTTATCTTTTTCTGCCTCCAGTGGTGATGTGAATTTTATTTCTAAATGACCGCAATGAAATGACAGATGCAACTTCCCTTTGGGGCTGTGGCTTGGCGGTCAGCACTGCTGCCTCACAACGCCAGGGACCCCGGTTTGATTCCCGGCTTGGGTCACTCTCTGTGTGGAGTTTGTACCTTCTCTCCGTGTCTGCGTGCGTTTCTCCCTGGTGCTTGGGTTTCCTCCCACAGTCCAAATATGTGTGGGTTAGGTTGATTGGCCATGATAAATTGACCCTAGTGTCAGGGGGATTAGCAAGGTTTCCTCCCACAGTCTGAAAGGCGTGTTGGTTAGATGCATTGGCTATGCTAAATTCTCCTTCATTATTACCTGAACAGGTGCTGGAGTGTGGCAACTAGGGGAGTTTCCAGTAACTTCATTGCAGTGTTAATGTAAGCCTATTTGGCATGCTCAGGAATTCTGAGGAATGAAGTTTTAAGTTAAAGTTTAATTTATCAGTCACAAGTAGGCTTCACAAGTTACTGTGGAAATCCCCTAGTTGCCACATTCTGGTGCCTATTCGGGTACACTGAGGGAGAATTTAGCATGGCCATTTCACCCAACCTGCACATATTTTGGATTGTGGGAGAAAACTGGAGCATCTGGAGGAACGCACGCAGACACAGGGAGAATGTGCAAACTCCACACAGGCAGTGCCCAAGCCAGGAATTGAACCTGGGTCCCTGGCACTGTGAAGAACAGTGCGAACCACTGTGCCACCCTATGATGATGAGTGGAGTGAAGAGTTGCTGAGTGAGAGATACTTTTTTTTAAACAGGATTCACTCACACTTCACGGTGCACCACACAAGCACAAAAGAAAATCTGAAGAGATGAGGATGAAATAAACAGAAATTGCTAGAAACAGGTGCAGTGACTGCCCTCCCCTCCAGCCAACAGCCAGATTGAGAGTGAAAAAATATGGAATGAAAACTGATACAGAAACCTGACAATGGATTCAGAATGATGGGCTGAATGGCCTCATTTTGCACTGTAGGGATCCTATGGATTCTATGGACTAAAGCAAATAAATCCTAAAAATCTAAGTGTCTCGGTGCTTGTATTAAGAGAAAATAAACAGCAGAGAGTTATAGTGAAGGGCAGAGGTCAGATGGAGTTTGTACTTAAATACCAGTGACTCAGCCTAGTCTGCTGGGTGTCAGGAAGCTTGACATGGGAGTCTCTGAGCTCCTTTAATCTTAAGGACTGGGATCCAAACCCCATCAGCAATTGAAAGATAGACAATGTACTTGAGGTAAAGTGCCTATGGAAGGCTTCTTGGAGTAATGGATCCCAAGGGAATTCCAGAGACAGCTACAAATTACATAGAATTCTCTTCCGTTTCTATTGAACAGTTGATGAGAGAAAGCCTTACTTCAATGAATATTAATTAGCACAATTAGGCTCCATCTGGTTAGCAATTGTTTACTTTTCCTGAATAACACAACATGAGACTGCAAACATTCGAGTTCACCACTCCAAAGTCATTTGTGGTTCACTACCACTACCCTCATTTTTCCTGTAAAGGGGCATGTACACTGAGCAGTACAAAGTGTTATTAGGTCTGCAGTTCACGTCACAAAGCACATTATCAGCCTTCACTTATTGTGTTCGCTGCTTTCCATTTCAAAAAGTCTTTCAGTCAGCATTTTGTACTGGCTCCCAAATGTAAAATGAAATAGGCAGCTGCACTGGGTCAGAATTGCATTACATATACACAGAAACATCAAAACTAGGAGCAGGAGAAGGCCATTTGGCCCTTTGAGCCCACTCCGACATTCAATTTGATCATGGCTAATCATCAAATTCAATATCCTGATACCCCCTTCCCGCCATATCCCCTGATCCCTTTAGATCCAAGATCTAATTTCTTCTGGAAATCAGACAATGTTTTGTCCTCAACTACTTTCTGTGGTAGTGAATTCCACATATTTACCATCCGCTGGTTGATGAAATTTCTCCTCCCCTCAGCAGTAAAAGGTTTAATCCTTATCCTCAGGCTATGGTCCCTAGTTCTGGACTCCCCCACAATTGGGAACATTCTTTCTGAATCTGTCCTGTCTAACCCTGTTAGAAGCTTATAAGTTTCTATGAGATTCTCTCTCACTCTTTTAAACTCCAGAGAATATAATCCTAACCGACTTATTCTTTCTCATATGACAGACCTGCCATCTCAGGAATTAGCCTGGTAAACTGTTGCTGTACTCCCTTTATAGCAAGGACATCCTTCCTCAGATAAGGACACCAAAACTGCACACATTACTCAGTTATGGCCTCACCAACGCCCTATACAATTGCAGCAAAACCTCCCTATCCTTGTACTCAAATATACCAGGTGAACAGTACCAAATATTACCTGGTAGATAACAGAGTCACACAGATGAAGACATTTGCCCATCAAATCTGCACCAACAAAACTTCATTAAATTTACACTAATCCCACATTCCAGCACTTGGTCCATAGCCTTTACTGTCCTATGTCATTGGAATAAAGTGTCGCAATCACGGGATCATTTAAGTATTGAATGGTAAATAAACCTTTAAGCAAAAAAAACTTCCCAATGGATTAATGTGAAAACAAAGTGAATAACTTACGAATATATAAGACAAGGCTTTTGATACTCTACAGACCTCTTTATAATTAACTCACATTTTAATTCAAATGCTGTAAGATTCAATTTTACAAATGATTTGCTATCAGCTTATAAATCTTTAAATCCCTTTCAATCTGTAGATATTTAAAAAATCAAAACTGCTTCAAGCTGATTAAAGTACAGGAGGGAATCCTAACATGGATGGGATTGGATTTTAAGTGGGGAAGTTGTTCCCAGCACTTCACAGACCCACTGAGAATCCCGACAGAAGGAGGCCTTTTGGCCCATCTAGTCTGCACTGACAACGGTCCCACCCAGGCTCTATCCCCATTACCCCACATATTTACCCTGCTAATCCTCCTGACACTAAGGGGCAATCTAGCATGGCCAATCCACCTAACCCACGCTTCTTTGGAGTGTGGTTGGAAGCTGCAGCACCCGGAGGAAACCCATACAGACATGAGAGAATGTACAGACTCCGCACAGACAGGGACCCAAGCTGGGCATCAAACTTGTGTCCCTGGCACTCTGAGGCAGCAGTGCTAACCACTGTGCCACCCTTCCCATTCCAGCTTGCCAGCTTCAGTGTTTTACTGAAGTGGGGCAGGGGTCAGGCTGAAACCCCATTCCCTGACTATGGATGGGAATTTTGAATATATTAATAATGCTGAAATGCTTGAATTTAAGCTGCTTTGAAGATTGAACTATGATCAAACAATGGCAGTGGGGCGAGGACAGCCTCAGGGGAAAACACAAGTACCTCCAAAGCAAATCCGAGCGGCCCAAAAGGAGCAGGAATGCTATCTCCCAAACTTTCCCTCTATCATACCCAACCTCCTCAATAACAGATAAAAGCAAATTACTGCAGACCCTGGAATCTGGAACCAAAAGAGAAAATTCTAGAAAATCTCAGCAGGTCTGGCAGCACCTGCAAGGAGACAAAACAGATGACGTTTTGGTCCAGATGACCCTTTGTCAAAGCCCTAAAGTCTTTGTCAAAATCAAAGCTTTGACAAAGAGTAATCTGGACTCAGAATGTTAGCTCTTATCTCTCCTTACAGATGCTGCCAGACCTGCTGAGATTTTCCAGCATTTTCCCTTTTGGGTCCTCAATATCAACTCCAGTTTCCTAGGATTGGGCCACCCATCCTGCCTCCACTGGGGTCAAATATCACACCCACTCCTCCCTCCGTGATTGCACTCCTACCCTAGGGTTGAGATTAGATTCACCCTGACTCTCCCTAATCTGTGGTTCGAATCTATCAGATCTTGCAACTGAGCTCTCCCCTGTCAATCAGGCTGACTTCTGGCTGGGGATTCAGGCAGGGCGAACAGTGGCACAATATAGAGTTAAAAATCCACAGTATGCCAGAAAAACCTGGACATTTGCTGCATGACATTGGATTCTCCCTCTCCCAGCACATCTATAAGTAAAGATTTGACCAGCACTTTTCTGAATCATGATAAACCCTTCATCGATTGAACCTGTATATCTATTTACTGTTTAAGATTTATTTCCTTTGGGCTCTATGTACCACATTTGATTTTCTGTTCGAGAGGCTTGGCAGGCACTCCGCTTTGAGACTTCTGCCAATTCCAACATGGGCCTGGCTGATTCATACTGCAGCACTGCATTTGGCCGAAAATACTTTGAGTGCCAGCTCCAAACATAATACCAGAAGCAAATGGCAACACAAAGAAAGGTGCAGGAACAAACTCGCAAACCAACCCTGATAGTGATATCCTCCCACCATTCTAATTGACAACCTGACTTTCTCTCCTCTCATCTGCACAGTGTCTCACTAAAAGTGACTCCTACCTAGCTCCTCCATCAGGACTGCGCTTAAGATGGACATTGAGTTCTCTGGCATTAGGCCTGGTGGCAATCATTCTTTTAGATACTTTGTTACATTTTCATATGCATTCAAATGACATCCAAATATGAAACAGAGATTTTTGCGCCAGATCAGCAAAGAACTGTCAGTTTTGAATGTTATGGTTGTAAAACTATAATTTTAGTCGCTTGATATGATTACCACTTAAAGAGAAAATCCTAGCCACCTATTTCAGCATTTTAAGGAACAAAGTTGGAACACTTTTTTAAGTTTAAACTTTATCTTTTAGTCACAAATAAGCTTGCATTAACACTGCAATGAAGTTACTGTGAAATCCCCTAGTTGCCACATTCTGGCACCTGTTTGTGTACATTGAGGGAGAATTTAGTATGGCCAATGCACCGAGCCAGCACATCATTCGGACCATGGGAGGAAACCCATGCAAACACGGGGAGAATGTGCATACCCCACACAGATAGTAACCCAAACCAGGAATCAAACTCAGGTCCCTGGTGCTGTGAGACAGCAGTGCTAACCACTGTGCTGCAATGCCACCCACCATCTTAGTGGACTTTTGGATTCTGTGGCACAAATATAGTCCGAAATTGAGAAAGCAGAGGGTGATCCATAATTTCCAGATTCCTATCTAATTTGTACAGGCGCAACTCCCCAAGTGGCCTTGCAGATGGTCAACATGATTCAACATAAAACATATGGCAGCATCATTTCAATATTTAAATGAATGCCTCAGCTGATCACATCAATGAAAAAGCTGAACAAATATATGAAGGTCATCAAGATCATTCTAGAGGACATGGGAGGTCTTGTGGGTAGTGTCCCTGCCTCTAGACCAGACGCTCTGTGTTCAAGTCCCACACCAGGACTTGATGGCCAAGGAAAGTGCATTCATAATGTGGCCAGTCAGATTGAACATCAACCTGGAAAATCCTTCCAAAATGTCAAGGTCAGGTGGTCAGGGTGAGAGAGACATTGAGGGCTGGTTTAGCTCAGTTGGCTGGACAGCTGGTTAGTGACACGAACAGTGTGGTTTCAATTCCCATGTCAGTTGAGGTTATTTATATAAGCCCCACCTTCTCAACCTTGCCCCTCATCTGTGGTGAATCTCAAGTTAAATCACCACCAGTCAGATCTCCTCCTCAAAAGGGGAGAACAGCCAATGGTCAATCTGGGACTATGACAACCTTATCTTTACTACTCTAGCACATTGGTCTATTTTGCACCAGCATTTCAAATACCCAGAGAAATCAAATATCTTCCAATGCTGCCCTTCCCATGCCTTGGGAAAATGGCTGCATCTTCCACAACTTTGTTATCCAGAGAAGTCTAATGATAGGAGATAGTGGTGGAGGAGGCCAAGGGCAAAGTTCAGCCTTAACAATGATCATAATTACAGCATTGCCTTTTGCGGGCAGAGAAGATCGGGGCCAAGCTTTCATCAATGAGAACTTAGTCAAGTGCTCTATAGAAAAACCCATTGAATGAATAGTCTATTCCAGTGCTCAAATTGCAGTGGATATAGGAACCGGAATAGGCCATTTATTTCTTTGAGCCTTTTCCGTCATTCGACTTAATTATTGCTGATCTGTATTGCTTCTCGTCTTACCCAGCTTTGGTGTCTATCCCTTACCCAAAAAGAACAGAAATTGCAGCCTTGAAAATTTCACCTGAGACCCTGTGAAGCCCGGAGTTTGACATTTTCACTACCCTGTGTGTGGAAAAACATTTCCAAATTCCTCAGTCTAATTTCAGGATTAGAATCCCTACAGCACAGGAGGCCATTCAGCCCATCGAACCTGCACCGACAACAATCCCACCAAGGCCCTATTCCCATAGCCCCACATATTTATCTTGCTTATCCCTCTAACCTACGCATCCCGGAATACTAAGGGGGAATTTACCACGTCCAATCAACCTAACCAGCACATTTATGGACTGTGGGAGGAAACCGGAGCACCCGGAGGAAGCCCTCGCAGACACAGGGACAATGTGAAAACTCCACACAGACAGTGATCGAAGCTGGGAATCAAAGCCAGGCTCTTGGCGCTGTGAGGCAGCAGTGCTGACATGTGCCACCGTGCTGCTTGTCTTCATATTCCCTGCCAGGAGAAATTATCTCGCTATATTTACCCTATTGAATTAGCTTTTTATGTGCCCAGATATAAAAATTACGTTTATACAGCACCTTTCACAATCTTAGGAAATCCTAAAGCACTTTATAGCTAATGAACCGCTTTTGATGTAGTTGTAGGGAGTGGCACAGTCAATTTGTGCCCATAAATAGTAATGCGATAATAACCAGACAATATGCATTTTTAAGTGACATTGAGTAAATATTAGCCAGAACAGTGGGAAAGAGTAATCTTTTACACTACCCTGGTTTAGCACCTCATCCAATAGATGGCACCATGCAACAGGGCACCACTGGCTGTGGTGTTAGCCTTTTCTATGCACTTAAGTCTTTGGAGCCTGGATTTGAACCTGTGACCTTCAAAAGCGACGGGAAGAATGTTACCATCGAGTCATGGCTGACACCCAATGAATTCACCCATTATTTGAAAGGGTGATTAGAAGTCCATCGACTTGCTTACGTTGAGTGAAATCAAACCAAGTTTCTGCAGCCTGTGCTAAAGGCATTAATTCCCGAGCCCAATGTATTGTCACCAATGTTAGTAGAATCACAGAATGCCTACAGTGCAGAATGAGGCCATTCGACCCACCGAACCTGCACTGACTCTCTGACAGAGCATCTTACCCAGCACCTACACCCGCAAACCCACATATTTACCTGGCTAATCCCCCTAATCTACACACTAAGGTGTAATTTAACATGGCCAATCCACCTAACCCGCTCAGCTTTGGAGTGCCCAGAAGAAACCTACATAGATATGAGAAGAACGCTCAAGTTCCACACAGAGATTTACTCAAGGCTGGAATTGAACTCAGGCGCTGTGACAGAGCAGTGCTAACCACTGTGCCACCCAATTTTACATTGTGTCAACTCAACTCCTGTAGTCCCATGACACAGCTGAAATGAAATGCAACCAAATTTCAATCAATCTAAGTGGTTCATGCATGCAGCTAATGTTGTTGTTTTGCTCCAATATTTCTTTGTGACAGTGTACTTTGTGCATTGTAGTGCTAAGTTTCGGGTTTCCTTCAGATATCCAAGAAGGAAGAGTGATTCAGATAGCTGGCCACATGCAACAGGTCACCCGTTTGCCTTTTCATTCTGGATCAAGAGTTTCCCTTATGCAATGGCTTCTGCTATCCACCTGCAGAGATTGTACAAAGTAAATCAAATGTGATTTTAGTGAGCGCATTGCTTGCCTTACCTCATAATGTCCAAATCTGTACATATTATCCCAAACATGCTCATGCCAATAAGTTCTAATTGTTAAAATATGGTTGGGTAATATACCTTTGAGGGAATGTTCATGCCTGGCCATCATTTTTGACAAGGTCAAATTGATGGATGCTATCAAAATTTTCTCCTTTTCCTTCCTTCAAAATACATAACAACTACCACATACAGATGTTTCACAAACTGCTATCCATTATTGTATTTTCTCCAAGGAGTTAAACAGAAACATTAAAATCAAATAAAAATGGAAAATGCTGGAAAACCTCAGCAGGTCTGGCAGTGTCTGTGGAGGGTGAAGCAGATGTAAGGGGTGGGACCACCCCTTCCGCCCCCTCCCCAAGGCGTGTTTTCCAATGGTGGAGATGGTTCGCCATTGGTCAGCTGGCAGCAGGATCTCCCGGTCCCACTAATTTCAATTTTCACTGATTCGATTTTTGTGTTGTTTGCTGACTGCCAAGGATCCCACTGTTGGGAGAAATAGTTGGGGGAGGGAGTTGCCATCAGTGGGACTGGAAAATCCCATCAGTGGGAAGGGCTGGAAAATTCAGCCCAACATTTTGAGATCTTTTAATTATCATGATGTTTAAATCAAGATTTGTCACGGAACAATTAACTGAAGGATAATAATGGCTGGCTCCAATTGTTTAACTATCTAACTTAATTGGTCTAGATCTCTTTTGGATCATGCTGTTGCTACATTGGTTGCCAAGCCTTAAAGCCTGTTGTCAATAAGTCTGATAATATTGTTAGGATATTACCTTTGAAGTTGATTGAAAAATAGCAATTAAAGTTTTTATCAGCTCCATTTGCCTTCTCTCATAACACCTAACTTCTGCTTACTGAAAATGAGGGTGGCACAGTGGCTAGCACTGCTGCATCACAGAGCCAGGAACCCGGGTTCAATTTTGGCCTTGGGTCACTGTCTGTGTGGAGTTTGAACGTTGTCCCTATGTCTATGTGGGTTTCCTCGGGGTGCTCCGGTTTCCTCCCAAAGGTGTGCGGCTTAGGTTGATTGGTCATGTTGTATTGACCCTAGTGTCGGGGGATTAGCGGGGTAAATATGTGGGGTTATGGTAATTAAGCCTGGGTGAGATTGTGGTCGGTGTAGACTTGATGGGCCAAATGGCCCCCTTCTGCACTATAGGGATTCTATGATCCCATGAGAGCCTTGCTGTGAGAGGTGGTAGGATCAGCAACAGTGGCAGTGGCAACTAACTTCCCTTGTCCCCCAACCTCAGCCCTTTCTATTCAATCCCCTTTTGTAAGACAAGCCTCTCGTCCCAGGAATCAAGTTGCTCTCCCTCTAACGAAAGCACATTCTTCTTGAGAGAGGCAGGTCAAAACAGTACATGGTATTTAAGAATGGTCTTACCAGAGTGCTATATAACTACAGTAAGACTTCCTTACTCTTAAACTCCAATTTTCTTGCAATGAAGGCTAACATATAATGTCTTCCAAATTGCTTATCATATGATTGCTCGCTATATCTCTTGCTAACTTTGGTGATTTGTTTACAAGGACTTTCAAATCCCTCTCAGTACTAATACATACCATTCCAAAACCAATACTCGTTATTGATGTATATGATGTAATATTAAAATGTATACAATTCTTTCATCTTATAAAAAATATTCTGCTTCTCCATTTTTACCAAAGAGGATAATTTCATACTTACCCACATCATACTCCACTTATCACCTTTTTTGCCCAACCAATTAAGTGCTCTATACCCCTTTGTGTCCTCCTCACAGCTTTCTTTCCCACCTAGCTATGTTCCATCAACAAACATAGATGGATTACTCGCAAACCCCTCATCTGAGATATTGATATAGATTGTAAACACTGAAGCTCAAACGCTGATCCACTTGGCACTGATTAACGTACATTCTGCCATATGATCTATTGAATCCTACTCTCTCATTTCTGTTCATTAACCAATTATCAGTCCATGCAACTATCTTTCCCCTTTACCTCATGGGCCCTAAACTTGAGTAACAGCATTTTGTGTGAAAGCCTATCAAACACCTTCTGAAAATCCAAATGTATTACATCCCCTAGTTCCTCATCGACCTGTTACTTAAACCCATAGGAACTGATAGATTTGACAAACATTATCTTTTTTTGAGAAAACAATATTGATTCTGCTTAACAGTGCCCTGTCCCTTAATAATAATAAAAATTTTCCTATTCATAGAAACCTTACACTGCAAAAGGAGGCATGCTGAGTGGAGGTCTGAGGGTGAATGGGATGGAGTTCAGTGATAGGGGTTCTAAGGGGGAAAGGTGCCTGTGGGGAAACTGCAGGAGAAGTGGGGGGGGGGCGGGGGCTTGAGTGGGAAGGCGGGTCGGATAAACCTCACGACTGCGTTGTTTAGGGGGAGAAGGGTGTCTCTCATTGCTGAGGGGTTGGTGGTGCTTCATCGACCCTTGGGATCCAGCAGGCCAGGTCCTTGCTTATGAGGATCTGTATGAAAGCCCACCTGGTGCAGATCTGGCTGGGGAGCTGGATGAATCATGGAACCATAGAAGCCTACAGTGCAGAAGGGGGCCATTTGGCCCATCGAGCCTGCACCAACCACAATCCTATCCCTGAAACCCCATGCATTTTTCCTGTTAATTACCCTGATGCTAAGGGGCAATTTAGCACGGATGATCTACCGAACCTGCAGATCTTCAGACTGTGGGGGGGGGCAACCAGAGCATTTGGAGGAAACCCACACAGGCAAGGGGAGAACATGCAAATGATCTCAAAAGACCTCAAAAGCCTCCTTCTGCACTGTAGGTTTCTATGAGGGTTGTAGGGTTTTTACTATAGGATTTCTATGATTCTAAACACTGTGTCGCCATGCAAGGGCCATTCAAGGTGGGCTGCAAGCCCATTAATGACATTCAGATAGGAGTATTTAAATCTTAATAGACTTTCCACCCGCTTTGGTCAGGAACCTAAATCGGTGCTGGCAGCGCAGCTTGGGAGGTCACAGTGAGTTTGGCGACTGGCGCAAAACCACTTTCCCATTGACTCCCAATTCTCCTGGCCATTGTGAATCACAATTGGGACTATCCCCCTAATGTTTCCTTTTAAGATTTCCATTTTTCATCCCAAATGACTATCAGAAGACAGGAGAATGGGGATGAGAAAGACATGAGCCGTGATTGAAATGCAGAGCAGACTCGATGGGCCAAGTGGCCTCATTCAGCTCCTATGTCTTATGGTCTAAAAAAAAGTGCTAAACTAGGCCAAAAACAACGTAGAGTATTTTGCATCTGGCCCGGAGATAATGAGCCTGCAGCGTGATCTCGCTGCAGGGACAGCAGCAAACAAACGGCTATCGAGCTGGAAGTGTTAAATGACACCCGAATCTGTGACCCCTCTGCACCGATTCACAACTGCTCTTCCAACATCCAGCATCACCAGAGCTGCATTTGCAAACAGCAACTGGGCTCTCTTACAATCACCTTGCTCGCCAAGTTTGTTGCATCAAGTGGATTTCTTAAATCAAAGAAATGCTGGGGACAGCAGAAGCTGAGTAACAAGATTAACTGCGCAAAAAAAAAGACGCATTTGGGGGTTGAGTTATAGAAAAAGGCCGATTGTGTAATTAACCTAATAGACATGCTCAAATTAAATCTAATTAGCACACTTAATTCAAATGCGCTTTTTAGTATAATAATTATCCTCACAGTTACATAAAGATAGGATTTTTTGAGTTCTGGGTCAAGGTGCACTTATTAATTTGCTTTATGGGGAAGTATAAAACCCGGCTGAATTCACATATGGCAATTGTATGTAATTAGCATAATTTCACAGATTATCATCACTCATAAAATTAATATGCTGTCCTCATTTGAAAAAGAATCACGTTACAATTTTATTCCATGACAGGCTTCAAGCAGGACATGCGCTGTCACTCACGCGCTTTGCATTATTGCATAAGTGGAAACAAAAATGAGGAGACGAGATTGTGGAAATCCTAGCAGGTGAGGGAAGCACCGGTGAATGCAAGAGAGACTGTCCATATAATTCTACAATCATTCTGTTATTAATCATTGAGCAATGCAGATTCATTTCTTTATTAATCATGGTAATTACCTCTAGTGATGTGATGGATGTGTTTTCTTCTGTATTACCTTTACTGCCTGAATGTGTTTGCTATTATTTGACTGCCTCTCTTGTATTGGTGTTTTTTTTTGCAAATTTGCTTCTTTTTGTATCACAATAAGATATCTATTTTTAAAATATTAGCATGTGCAGCTGTTGGAATTGAAAAATAAATGTTTCCAACCTGATTTATTTCCTCTCTTGTGTGTAACTGCAATACGCATGTATAAACCCACAGGCACCTTCTGTAGTCCTTTTCATGTACCTAACAAAGTAAAACGAACTCAAATTAACTTGGGGACAAATTAAGAGGGGCAGCCCCCCAGAAAGGAAAGGTGGGGGGTGGGGGGGGGGGGCGGCCTGAACAGAAACCTAAGTCCAAAGGAAACTTAAAACATTAAATCAAAATGTGATAAGGGTCTATAACTCACACCAGCCCCTGTGGTGCCCAATGGGCGTGGAAGGCGTCATCTGCACCCATGGACACCGCATGCTCCCTCTCCAGGGACACCTGGCTGCGAATGTAGCCGCGGTAGAGGGGCAGGTAGTCGGGATAGATGGCCCCGTCGATCGCCCGCTGCCTGGACCGTCTGGCCAGGCCCAGGAGCAGGTTCACGAGGAGATACAGGCACCTTCTGTACCTCGTGCAAAAAGCTTGCCTTCAAATTTGAGGCTGGACAGTTGACTATTCTTCTGTGGAAGGTTTCACAGCTGATTTTTATTTCTGTTCTAACCAGCAAGTATTTCCAGCTGCGCTCACTGGATAACAACGGGGAGTGAGAATCTTGTAAAATATTTCCATTCCTCACTCATTGGTTGAAAGGAATTGACAGTAACAATACTGCTCTCGCCAGCAACTAGTTAACTAAACAGAGAGAGGACACCAAAGCTGGGGCCTTGCAGCCTCTTTAGCTTTATGCTGTGCCATAGAAAGCATCCTTTCTGGTTGTATCACAGCTTGGTATGACTCCCACTCTGTCCAAGACCTCAAAAAAATGACAAAGGATTGTGAATGTAGCCCAGTCCAGCAGGCAAACCAGCCTCCCGTCCACTGACTCAGTCTACACTTTCCGGTGCCTTGGAAAAGCAGCCAGCATAATCAAAGATTGTACATACCCCGGTCATTCTCTCTTCCATCTTCTTCCGTCGGGAAAAAGATACAAAAGTCTGAGGCAATGCACCAACCGCTTCTTCCCTGCTGCCATCAGATTTTTGAATGGACCTATATTATATTGTATATATGTTATACATTAAATTGATCTTTCTCTACATCCTAACTATGACTGTAACCCTCTCCTTTCCTTCTCTATGTATGGTATGCTTTGTCTGTATAGCAAGCAAGAAACAATACTTATCACTGTATACTAATACATATGACAATAATAAATCAAACAGTGCGCACACTCTCCATGCCTTTAGAGGAATCAATCTCTGTTCTCAGGGCTGGTCTGTTCATGCTAAGATTTAATGGAGATATGGAGGAATATATACCATTGGTACAGTAGAATGCACAAAATTATTTCATCACAATTGTGATAAATTTCCTGTCAGCTGTGCCTCAGTTGATAGCACTATGGCTTTTGAATCTGAAGATTGTGGGTCCAAAAACCATTCCAGGACTTGAGCACATAGATCAAGGTTGACATACGGTGCAGTACGGAGGGAGTGCTGCACTGTTGGAGGTGCTGAATTTCAGATAAGACGTTAAACTGAACCTTCCTTTTCTCCACTTAGGTGGATGTAAAAGACCCTATGACACTATTTGCCAAGTGGTTGATCCATCTTGGCCTCTGCTGGTGATCCCCAGCATCACAGATGTCAATATTCAGCCAATCTGGTACACTCCACGTGCCAGCAAGAAACAGTGGAAGACCCTGGATACTGCAAAGGCTATGGACCCAGACAATATTCTGGCAACAGCACTGACAACTTGTGCTCCAAACTTGCCATGCCCACAACCAACTTGTTCCAGTTTGGCAACAGCGCTGGCATCTATCTAGCAATGTGGGAAATTGCCCAGATATATAAACAAGACAAATCCAACCTGGTCAATTTCTACCCCATCCACCTACTCTCAATCATCAGCAAAGTGATGAATGGAGTCACCAACAGTGCTTCCAAGCAGCACTTGCTCAGCAATAAACTACTCACTGGTTCTCAGTCTGTGCTTCACCAGGGCCACTCAGCTCCTGGCTTCACCACAGCTTTAGTTAAACAGGGACAAAAGAGCTGACTTCAAGTGGTAGGATGAAAGTGACTGCCCTTGACACCAAGGCAGCATTTAACCAAGTGTGGCACCAAGGAGCTCAAGCAAAACTGGAGCCAATGGATATCAGTGAAATGCCCTCTGCTGGTTGGAGTCATACTTGGCACAAAGGGAGATGGTTGTAGTGGTTGGAGATCAATCATCTCAGTTCCAGGACATCACTGCAGGTTGCTCAGGATAGTGTCCTAGGCACAACCATCTCCAGTTGCTTCAGCAATGACCTTCCTTCCATCATAAAATCAGAAGCGGGATGTTCACTGATGATTGCACAATGTTCAGCACCATTCATGCCTCCTCAGATACTGAAGCAGTCCATGCCCAAATGCAGGAAGACCTGTACAATACCCAGGCTTGGACTGACAAGTAGCAAATAACATTCATTCCACTTAAGCGCCTAGCAATGACCATCTCCACTAAGAAAGAACCTAACCATCGCCCCTTGACATTCAATAGTATTATCATCGCTGAATCCCGTATTATAAACTTCCTGGTGGTCACCATTGACCAGGAACAGAACTGGATTTGCCATATTAATCCTTCAGCTACAAGAGCAGGTCAGAGGCTGTCATGAGTGACTCATCTCCTGTCCACAAGACAAAAGTCAGGAGTGTAAATGAATACCCCCCACTTGCCTGGATGAGCGCAAATTCAACAGCAAATTCAAGAAGCTCAATACCATTCAGGGCAAAGTAGCACATTTGATTGCTACCCCTTCCACAAACATTCACTCCCTCTACTACCGATGAGCAGTAGCAGCAATGTGCACCATCCACAAGATGCACTGCAGGAACTCACCAAGGGTCCTTAGGCATCACCTTCTAAACCCACAACCACTGCCATATAGAAGGATAAAGGCAGCAGTTTACACGGGAACTCAACCACCTGCAAAGTCCACTCCTGATGGTCTTGAAACCACTATCCATTGCCGATTGTCAGAAAAACCCATCTGGTTTACTATTGTCCTTTAAGGAAGGAAATCTGCCATCCTTTCCTGGTCTGGCCTACATGTGACTCCAGAGCCACAGCAATGTGGTTGACTTTCAACTGCCTCTGAAATGGACAAACAAGCCACTCAGTGGTACCATTGTTTCAAGGAGGCAGCTCATCACCACTTTCTCAAGGCAACTAGGGATGGACAATAAACGCTAGCCAGCCAGCATATCCAACAAATGAATAAAAGAAAGTCATTCACCATCCTGACTTGAAAATTTATCGCCATTATTACACTCACTGTGTCAAAGTCCTGGAATGCCCTCCCTAAAACCATTGTGGGTGTACCTATACTCCAGGGACTGCAATGGTTCAAGAATCAGCTCACCGCCACTTTCTCAAGGGCAATTAAGGATGGGCAATAAATCTGGCCTAGCCAATGATGCTCACATACTGTAAGTGAATATAAAATGATCTCAGTAGAGCATAGAGAAAGGTGCCCTTGATAATGTTTGTTTACATAACAGCATCACAAAAGCAAAATGATCTGGTTGCTATCACATTCATGTTTGTGATAGTTTGCTGTACATGAGTTAGTTGCTGTGTTTTCTGCAGTACAACAGTGAGCCACATTGCAGAAGTACTTCATTGGCTGTGAAGTGCTTTGGGTTGTCCTGAGGTCATGAAAGGTGGCATACAAATGCAAATTTTTACATTAGACCTCAGTCTTCACAAACTAGTGCACGTAGCACAGATCTTTGTACAATAGGATTGCAGGAACTCATCCAAAGACGTTGGCACACCTCATACAAAAATTTGCCATTGATGGGGAACTGTGCAAAGCGTGCTGACCTTTGAGTGCTGTAGTTCCACGTATAAGCTCCCATTGTGTGAAGCTCCATGCCAAGGGGACTACTTTGTAAAGTCCTTGTAAATACTGCATGAGTCTTTTAAAGGATTAGGTATGGAAATCTGACACCAACTTCCTTACAGCAAAACAGTAAGGACCTTTGTATTTGCAGAGGTCTATGTAGCCAACTGAACAACATCCAAAGAATGCAACAATAACTTTGGATTTGAATTGTCCTCTTTAACGCAAAATGAAGTGGAACATATGAGTGCCAGATATCTGCAGGAATGCAGATTTGCAGGTAGGTTACATGTAGAAAGAATCACAAGAGGTAGAAATATATAGTGATACTTCTTTCCTTAGAGTGACATGGTGGCACAGTAGTTAGCACTGCTGCCTCACAGCGCCAGGAGCCCATGTTCAATTCCTGTCTTGGGTCATTGTCTGTGTGGGGTTTATACATTCTCCCCTGTATGCACGGGTTTCCTCTGGGTGCTCCGGTTTCCTCCCATACTAACCACGTGGATTAGGTTGATTGGCCTTGCTAAATTGACCCTTAGTGTCAGGGGGACTAACAGGATAAATATGTGGGGTTACGGGAATAGGGCCTGGGTGGGATTGTGGTCGGTGTAGAATCAATGGGCCGAATGGTCTTGTTTTGCACTGTACGGATTCTATGAGAGTGCAGCATTGTCAGATGTACTAACTTTTGGATAGAAACTAAATGGTGGCCCCACCTCCCCTTTTAGATGAACATTATGTGATTCTATGGAAATATTTTGAAATAGAGCAGGGGCGATCGGGCCAATTTTTAGCTGTCATTCAATAACATTTGAAAATAAATTCATTCCTGGCTTAAATCTATGCCTCCGATCATTGATTCCCTCAACCAAGGGGGAAAGTTTTGTCCTGTCTACTTTATCTATGTTCCTCATTATTATAAAGTTTATTTATTAGTCACAAGTAAATTTACATTAACACATCAATGAAATTACTGTGAATATCCCCTAGTCGCCACACTCCGGTGCCTGTTCGGCTGTACTGAGGGAGAATGTTGCATGGGTGGGAGTCTTGCTAGGTCAGATGGTGGTGAAGTCTGGTATGTTTGGAAGGAGATTGGAAATGAGAAGGTGAGGAACAGATCATTTACTGGGGAGGACCATAGGAAATGGGTGATGGGGGAGGGGGCATGGTTTGATAATTGTGGATACCCCATGAGGGGGCTGGGAGAGAGAGAACTGTAGAAGTGTGGTGGGTATGTTAAGGGGTGCAAATGGAGACATAAGGAGGCAGTCTTACCCTGGATGCACGAAGTAGGTTGATCATCTTCTTTTGCCACTACTGCTCATCCTTGCTTTCCTGCCAGTATCGAGGGGATCTTGCCCTATTTTCTAGCCAGCACACACTTTGAAAAATATTGGAAATTTCACATTCTGTTTTGAATTAGGACACGGGCAGCAAAGGTTTGCTGACCTCAAGTTTATGCTGAGTCGAAGATGTGAGGAAATCCAGGGTTTCACAAGAATCAGTGAAAATCTCAGGTGGGAATTTCCAAGTGGGCGGGACTGGAAAATCCTGCTTTTAGCCTGTTTTGATGTGTTTGTAACCCTCCAATTTAACTACATCTATTTTAGGATGGCACAGCGGTTAGCACTGCTGCCTCACAGTGCCAGGGACCTGGGTTCAATTCCGGCCTTGGGTCACTGTGTGAAATTTGCACATTCTCCTGTGTCTATGTGGGATTCCTCCAGGTGCTCTGGTTTCCTTCCACAGCGCAAAGATACATAACTAAGAGGATTGGCCATGCCAAGTTGCCTCTTAGTGTCCCAAGATGTGCAGGTTAGGTTGATTGGCCGTGCTAAATTGCCAGTTAGTTTCAGGGGGATTAACTTGCTAAATATTTGAGGTTAAGGGGATAAGGTCTGGGTTGGATTGTTGTTGGTGCAGATTCGATGGGTTGAATGGTCTCCATCTGCACTATAGGGATTGTGTGATTCCAGACTGTTGAATTCAGCACCTTTAATTTCAAAGCCAACATGGTACTTCAGAATTCTTCAGAGCTAATAGAAATTTGTGCTGCTTTTTAAAGTGTTCTCAAAGCACCACAGAAATCAAGGCAGTCACATAAATATTTTACTTGCTCCAGGTTGATTTACATTGTGTTTATCCAAGGAAATTTGAGGTTATGTGATTCAAGATGTCTCAAATTTATTGAAATAATGGAATTTCATAAAGGTAGGCAGCTACTATTTAAGTATAAGGCAATTCTAGAATTGAATTTACACTGGAATATTACCCTGCTGTAATGTGTAATTGAAGTGACATAGCAGTTATTTAATCTCGTTTCTCCCATCAAATGCACCGTGTGCTGTTGCCCATGAACAGACAAGTGAAGGGAAGATTGAGACTCATTCAGATGCACAGAATTCTAAATAGCATAAGAATCCCTACAGTGTAGAAGGAGGCCATTCAGCCCATCAGGCCTGCCTTGACCACAACCCCACCCAGCTTCTATCCCCGTCACTCCAACTATTTACCCTGCTAATCTCCCTGACACTAAGGGTCAACTTAGCACGGGCACTCAGTCTAACCCGCACACCTTTGGGCTGTGGGAGGAAACTGGAGCACCCAGAGGAATCTTGTGTAGAAGGAGTAGGTGCAAACTCTGCACAGTCATCCAAGGCTGGAATTGAACCCGGGTCGCTGTGGTGGTGTGAGGCACCACTGTGCAACCATAACCTTTGCATGTCAAATATCAAGGCTTCCTTAATTCTAGTGTTTGTAGAACACCAAGTTAGTGTGTAATTTTTAGAGGAATACTTTTTTGTGATTTCCAGGTTTTTACTTGCAGATATTGCTACATTGGGCTCCGATTTGTCTACATTTGCTCACTGTGAGTCTCAGGGTAAAAGCGTTTTAACTTGGCCCATACTGCACACAGGTTTGAGAATGATGAACTTCTTCAGCTGTCTCGTTGAGAGGGACAGCCTTAATCCACTTGGCTGTACAGGAGATTCCACTCCCATCAAGCTCAGCATGCACCATCCCTGCATCAAATGTTCTCTCTCTCTCTCTCTCTCTCTCTCTCCCTCTCTCTCCCTTCCCTGGGGAGTCAGTGCCCTTGCCAGCTGCTTTCTGCATTTATCCTACAGCTCTAATGGGAAACAATCTCAGTTATTTCCATCACCCGCTTGGCTAGCTAATACAGGCAAATCTACGCAAACACGAAAATGAATTGCAAAAAAGTAATTGCTTAATGGCTACAGAAAAAAAAAATGAATGTGCAGCACATCTTTACTATATGTCAAGCAATCTGATTAGCCTTGACGTAGTGATGAAGACATTAACAGAGAAAGCACATTAATTTAACAGAATCATGAGTTAGTTCCATCAATCAATACTAATCAGCAGCCAGTGTATAAAATATACTGCTACTTTTGAGAAATTGTTTTGGCACGTTGCTGGGACAACAATATCAGGGAAATACTGCAAGAGCCCAGATGTGCTTTGTCTATAGAAAAGTCTAGCTTATCGAGTTGCATTAAAAATCATTTGCTGTCGCAAAATTTTTAATTTGGTTTGTCACATTTTAAAAAATATTTCCACATTGTAAAAATGAGAGTCACGATAGGGGATACACCAGGTCTGGTGTTGTGGGTGGGGAATGAGTGGGAATGGTTGTGTCTACTCCCTTTTCAAGGGCAGTGGGGAATTTTATATGAATGTGTGAAAGAGAAAGAGAGAGAGAGACCTGGAATTTAGCTTGGAGATGATTTTTGTTTGAGGTGGTTGTCATTGTGAACGATGCTTTCCTCAACGTCCTACATTATTAATTAGGATCAGGAGTAGGCCATTCAGCCCATCAAGTACACTCCACCATTCAGTCAGACCATGGCTATATCTGATTATGTCCTCAACTCCACATTCTGCCTGCCCCCCAATAATCTTTGACGCCCTTGTTAGTCAAAAATCGATCAGCCTTAAAAATATTTTTTTAAAACTTGCCTCCACTGCCAACTGGGGAAGAGAAATCCAAAGACTCACAACCCTCAGAAAAAAAACTTAACATTTTAAGCCCCTTATTTTTAAACCATGCCCTCTAGTTCTAGTCTCTCCCACAAAAGGAAACATTTTTTCAGCATCCAGCCTATTAAATCCCTTCTGAATCTTAGGGGATGTGGCGACTTAGTGGTCATTGTACTTGGAACTCAAGGTCATACTTCTGGGGATTTGGGTTTGAATCCCACTGTGGCGCCTAGTAGAATTTGAATTCAATTGAAAACTAAATCTGGAATCAAAAGTCTGATGATGATCACCAAGATATTGTCGATTGGGATTAAAAACCCATCTGGTTCATGTTCTTTAGGAAAGGAAATCTGCCATCTTTACCTGGTCTGGCCTTTGTGCAACTCCAGATCCATTGCAATGTTGACTCTTGAAAAAGACTGGGCCGGAATTCTCCAGCCACTCACGTTGGTGGGATTCTTCATTCGCGTGGGCAGCGCACCCCGCCTCTCGGCTTTCCCTCTGGCATGCGGTGACGTCAGTGGGAATTTCCATTGATAGCAGTGGGACCAGAGAATTCCTCTGCTAGCAAACAACACACCACCTCTTGCCGGCGGGGAGCACATGACTGGGAGGCCAGAGGATCTCACCCCTGATGCCCGAAATGGCCCAACAGGGAAACGGAGGATGGGCAATAAATGCTGGCCTAGCCACGTCCCATGAAAGAATTTAAAAAATCGTTTCAATAAGATCACTTCCCAGTCTTCAAAACTGTACTAGAAACGGGCTCAATCTGTCCAACATTTCTTTGTAAGAAGAATGAATCTTCTGAATTGTTTCTGCAAAATTTAACTACAATGATGTTATGTGTTCAAAATCCTAAGGGGTCTGGACAGACTGGATAGAGAGAAACTGTTCCCATAGGTGAAAAGGTAGAGAACCAGAAGATACCAATTTAATCTGATTGGCAAAAGAACCAAAGGTGACACAACGAAAGACTTTCTTAAACAGCCAGTGGTTATAATTTGGAATGCACTGCCTGAAAGGTTGGTGGAGTGAATCAAATGCAGCTCTCAAAAGAGAAATAGATAAATACTTAAAAGTTGAAAGAAGTAGCAAAGCTCTGGACTAAAGGCAGGGGAGGTACTATGGGTGACATGGTTTCTTCTGTGTTGTAACCATTCTATGGGCTGGATTTGACACTCCCCCTCTGATGGACTTGTAGGCTGGGGGGGGGCTGATGGCCTTGGGTGGAATTTTATGGTTTTGGGACAAGTGAGGCTGCAAAATCCTACCCATTTTTTCTTGAACGCGATACAGACAAAACAGACCATTCATTGAATACTTAATGGAGAAGGAAAGGAGAAGATGCAGAATTTAGAGTCAATATGAGTTAGAGCACATTTTTAAAGGCATAGAATGAGAATAAAAGATAGAATTAGAGGCTATACTGGGGACAGCACACAAGAAGTCACCATGCTCTGGTACTATCTTGAAATAGGTCTTGCCAGCCTACCAGTTGATGCTAAACCAGTTTTCTTCTGCATGCCAAGGAAAGGCCTTCACTCACTCTCGGACAAAGTCAAGGGTGAAATTGAAAAGATGCAGCAGCAAAGGGTTATCTCACAAGTCACCATGCTAACAAAATGGTTATCAGGAATGATCCCGATCCCAAAGTCTAATGCTCCATAATAATCTGCGTGGAGGGAAGTGAGAGGCTTTGAAATGCATGTACCCGAAGACAGTAGGACAGGTGGTAAAGAAAGCACATGGAATGTTTTCTTTTATTGGATAAGAAATAGAATACAAAAGCAGAGGTTTAATGTCTTGCAACCACAGCTGATGTTATTGCTGAGCAAGCCAGGCACCCCAGCAAAGTATGTCCCACTGATTATGAGCCCTTGAAAATGAGGAAGAAGAGCTAATGATCTAAAAAGCATAGATCTCCAGTAACACTTTGGAATGATAAAACTTAAAAATGTATTGAAATAACTCAAGCGCATAAGATAAAAGTTATACAGTTAAAACAGTGTTTGAAACAGACCAACCCCACCAAAAAAACATGTTTGGTTAAAAGCACAAAATTAAACTACCTTTCTTGCAACAACTCCTTACAGACTCAAGTATAAAAATCCAGTTAATGTCATTCAAATCAAGGAGTAGCCGTCACTTTTATAAAGGTACATCTCATGACTTCTCAGACACTTCCATTCTGATCCAGAATTCCAAAAGGAGGTTCAGAAACAATCTTCTTCCTAAAATAAAGACTCTGCTGCCTAAACATAGGGTGGCTGCCTCCAATTCAAAACTTTCATTTCTTCTCAGCATCTTATATAGCAAAACTGGTCTTCAAGACTTTCCCCTGCAGCAGTTCAGATCAGC
Organism: Carcharhinus amblyrhynchos; assembly: GCF_965287045.1. Classification (NCBI taxonomy): domain Eukaryota; kingdom Metazoa; phylum Chordata; class Chondrichthyes; order Carcharhiniformes; family Carcharhinidae; genus Carcharhinus; species Carcharhinus amblyrhynchos. Next base: position 15,550,583 of record NC_137339.1, read on the forward strand.
TAACATTCAGTTCCTTAAATATCTTTTTTCCCCTTTCATTTCAATTCCATTGTCCTTAAACACCTCTTTGAAATCAATTTCTCTAAATATAAAAATTTTCCATGTTTTCTACCATCCTCTATTCTTAGACCAATAAAATGTAATCTACCTTTCTCCATTTACTCATAAAACACTTGAAAGATGCAAATGCTTCTTCTCACCTCTGAACTCCCTTTTAAAATCCAACAGTGGGGAAAAAACAATTTCCCCGCTTATCTCTTAATGCAAATTTCAGGTCCAACCTATTTACTTGGAACTCAAACTCTCATTACAAATGCACAAACCTGACATCTTTAACCTTTCATCTTTTAAACCTCACAGACAACCTGTCTTTACTAGTAAACTTCACCCTGTTTAATTAACCTTGGGCAGGTGTACACATAGTTTTGTCTAACTGCACAGAAAACAATCACAAAACTAGACAAATACACGTTTAACATCACAAAGGCTAAAAGTGTGTAAATCACTAGTTAGGTCAGAGTTGGACTTCTGTCTTCAGTTCTGGTCAACACAATACAGGGACGACACAATTTCTTTGGAGAAACCACAAAAGAGATTTATAAAAATGTTGCCAGGGCTGCAAAATTGCAGCTATGAAGAAAGCTAAGGTAAGCTCAGGTTGTTTTCCTTAGAACAGAGGTAGCTGAGGGTTATCTTGATTGAGGTATACAAAATTATGAGGAGCCAAGATAGAATGAATGGGGAACACTTGTTTCCCCTAGCAGAGCGGGCTATTACCAGGGGGCACAGATTTAAGATGATTGCTAGAAGGATTAGAGGGGACATGAGAGGATGGTAGGTATCTGGAATTTGCTGCCCGGATTAGTAGGTGAGGCAGAAACATAGAAGATAGGGCAGAAAGAGGCCATTTGGTCCCTGGAGCCTGCTCCACCATTCATCACAATCATGGCTGATTGTTAACTCAATAGCCTAATCCTGCTTTCTCCCCATAACCTTTGATCCCATTCTCCCCAAATGCTACACCCAGCCGTCTCTTGAATACATTCAATGTTTTGGCATCAACTACTTCCTGTGGTAATGAATTCCACAGGTTCACCACTGTTTAGGAGAAGAAATGTCTCCTCATTTCTATCCTAATTCCACAATAATTTCATGATAACTTCATTGCAGTTTTAATGTAAGGCTTATTTATGACCCATAAATAAACTTAAAAAAACTTTAAACGGTCTACCCCAAATCCTAAACAGTGACACTTGGTTCTGGACATACCCATCATCGAGAACATCCTTCCTGCATCTACCTTGTCTAGTCCTTTTTTTTAAAGTGTCTATGAGATCCCCTATCATTTGTCTGAACTCCAGGGAAATCAGCAACCCATTTACAAGGTACCTGGATCTACACCTGAAGTGCTGTGGGCTGGGTGCTAAAAAGTGGGATTAGAATGGGTGGCTAGTTTTCCTTTCAGCCACGGTAGATGTGGTGGGCCGAATGGGCTCTTTCTGTGCCATAACATCTCTATGATGCAATTGCTGATCGCATTTATATTGTTATTGTTTCAACAGGTTGTCCTTTGGCATAGCTTCCATTCTAGAAATATTCCAGAGAAGAGTATCACACACAATGCTAGAAGATCTGGAAGGAGTAACCTGCCACAGAGGTGCAAAACCTATAATAGCTCCATGGGAGAACAGCGTGATCACATAGTCAGGCCTAACATTGAATGAAAATTCTGAGTTCACCAAACCAATGATAAAGTTTCTAGGTCACATGCATAAACCATAGGAAGCATATTTGAAAACAAAAGTAATCAGAGAATTCCCAGAACCCAGGACTAATAAAGCTTTAAACACTCTTCAGAATGGTCAACCAAGCAGGCCAAATTTAGCAAAGGTCAATGAACCCTTGAGGTTGAGACAGGGTCAACAGTAGTGCTAGAATATTGATCAGTGAAATGCTTTAAAAGAATGAAACATAGAAAAAGAATGAAACTTTTAATTTATTCTGAAATCTTGGCGCATTTTGAGCCAGAATTTGTGACCATAGTTTGAAAGGGTGGAAAGGATGTTCCCCATGGTGGGTGAGTCCAGAACTAGGGGTCATAGTTTGAGGATAAGGGATAAACCTTTTAGGTTGCGGTGAGGTGAAATTTCATCATCCAGAGGGCAGTGAATGTGTGGAATTCATTGCCACAGAAAATAGACCACAAAGAACTGCAAAAAGTCGTGAATGTAGCCCAATCCATCACGCAAACTAATCTCCCATCCGTTGATTCATTCTACACTTCCTGCTGTCTCGGCAAAGTTGCCAGCATTATTAAGGACCCCACGCACCCCGGATATTCTCTCTTCCACCTTCTTTCATTGGGAAACAGATACAAAAGCCTGAGGTCACATTCTAACTGGCTCAAGAACAGTTCTTTCCCTGCTGCTGTCAGACTTTTGAATGGACTTACCTTGCATTAAGTTGATCTTTCTCTACACCCTAGCTCTGACTGTAATACTACATTCTGCACTTTCTCGCTTCCTTCTTTATGAATGGTATGCTTTGTCTATATGGCACGCAGGAAACAATACTTCTCACTGTATGTTAATACATATAACAATAATAAATCAAATCAAATCAAATGATAGTTGTGTTCAAAACATTGAGAGATTTCAAGAAGGAATTAGATATAACTCTTGGGGCTAAAAGGACCAGGGGATATGGGGGAAAGGCAGGATCACGGTATTGAATTGTATGATCAGCCATGATCATAATGAATGGTTGCACAGACTCGAAGGGCCGAATGGCTGCCTCCTAGTTCTATTTTCTATGTATCTTTACATGTATAGAAGCAGCAGATGCATTAAATACAATTCAGGGGCAGAGTTAATTCAAGTGCATAAAGACAGCAAGTATAGGCCAGTCTACTATGCCTCTAGGCCACAAATAGAAACAGAACAACAATAGGTTACAGTGGAAAAAGATGCATTGGCAGCAGTATGGGTGTGCAAAAGCTGTTCAGAAGAATATAGGAAATAGAAGCAAGCGGAGGCCACCAGGTTCTTCAAGCCTGACCAGCCATTCAATATGATCATATTGATCTAGCCGGCCTCAACTCCTTTTTTGTGCCATTTCCTGTCAGACTGTTATGGAATTATATTTCATCATTGAAGTAGACAATACGCCATACCCCAGGGCTGGTATAGTGGCACAGTGGTTAACAGTCTACATTCTCTATTACTCTCATAGTGAGCCTTCCCTCAGTTTAGTAGTTTCACTCTGGGACTGCTATTTTTTTCTGCAAGTATATTGAAACTTATATAATTGTCATCACTGTTCCCAAAATGGTCTGGCGCTGAGACATCAATCACTTGTCCAGGCCAATTCCCCAAAACCAGGTGTAAGATAGTCCAACTTAGGAAGGGGCTATCTACATACTACCTCAAGAAGCACTCTTGGACACACTGAACAAACTCTGTCCCTTCCAAGCCCCTGGCACAAAAGGAATCCCAGTCTATGTATGGGATTGTGGGTAATCTAGGAAGTTGGATCAGGAATTGGCTATCAGATAGGAGACAGAGGGTGGTGGTGGATGGTAAATATTCATCATGGAGTGCAGTTACGAGTGGTGTGCCTCAGGGATCTGTTTTGGGGCCACTGTTGTTTGTAATTTTTATTAATGATCTGGATGAGGGTATAGTTGGGTGGATTAGTAAATTTGCTGATGACACCAAAGTTGGAGGTGTGGTAGATTGTGAGGAAGGGTGTCATAGTCTGCAGGGAGACTTAGATAGGTTGCAGAGCTGGGCCGAGAGGTGGCGGATGGAATTTAATGCGGAGAAGTGTGAGGTAATTCACTTTGGTAGGAGCAACAGATGTGTCGAGTATAGGGCTAACGGGAGGACTTTGAATAGTGTGGATGAACAGAGGGATCTAGGTGTGTGTGTACATAGATCCCTGAAAGTTGGGAATCAAGTAGATAAGGTTGTCAAGAAGGCGTACGGTGTCTTGGCGTTTATTGGTAGGGGGATTGAATTTAGGAGTCGCAGTGTAATGTTGCAACTGTACACTACTCTAGTGCGGCCGCACTTGGAGTACTGTGTGCAGTTCTGGTCCCCGCATTACAAGAAGGATGTGGAGGCGTTGGAGAGGGTGCAGAGGAGGTTTACTAGGATGTTGCCTGGTATGGTGGGGAGGTCCTATGAGGAGAGACTGAGGGATCTAGGGTTGTTTTCGTTGGGAAGAAGGCGGCTAAGAGGGGATCTTATTGAAACATATAAGATGATTAGGGGTTTAGATAGGGTGGATAGTGATAGCCTTTTTCCTCGGATGGAGAAAGCTAGCACGAGGGGGCATGACTTTAAATTAAGGGGGGGTAGCTACAGGACGGATGTCAGGGGTAGGTTCTTTACCCAGCGGGTGGTGAGGGATTGGAATGCCCTGCCTGCTGCAGTTGTAGATGCGTCTAGTTTGGGGGCGTTTAAGAGATCTCTGGATAGGTTTATGGACGAAAAGGGATTGGTATAGGCTAGTGGGTCATTGTTTTTGTAACTGGTCGGCGCAACATCGTGGGCCGAAGGGCCTGTTCTGCGCTGTAATGTTCTATGTTCTATGTTCTATGTTCTATGTTGGGGAAGTTAAAATCACAACAACCCTGATCAGATCACAGTTGGATCGATGTCCACATTCTCCACTTTGATTTTGGAGAGGCACAGTGGCACGGTGCATGGCACTGCTGCCTCATAGCGCCAATTCCAGCCTTGGGTCACTGTGCATGTGGAGTTTGCACATTCTCCCTGGGTCTGTATGGATTTCCTCCGGGTGCTCTGGTTTCCTCCCGCAGTACAAAGATGTGTGGGTTAGGTTGATTGGCCATGCTAAATTAGCCCTTAGTGTCAGGAGGACTAGCATCTAAATATGTGGAGTTATGGGGATAGGGCCTGAGTGGGATTATTGTTGTCAGTGCAGGCTTGATGGGCCAAGTGGCTTCCTCCTGCACTATAGGGATACTATGATTAAAGAGGTATAGCATCTGTAAAAGTTCTGAGAGTGAGATCTCTCACTATAACGGTGGTGCTATATATGTCCTTGTTTGCTGCTGGGCTTTATATTCTAGCATAGGCGGATGAGTTCGACAGGAAATTACAGTCTCAGTTTTTATTGGAATGGTTGGCATGGTGCAAATTTTAGACTAAATTCTGCGTAGGTGCAGTCCAGGAAATTCAGGGTCCAACAATTATCAACTACATCGAACCATTTCAAGGTCATAAATATAGATGATTCAACTGTGGTCTAATTGTGTTATTCAAATTGTTGACTTTCCGTGTGAACGTTTACGATTGTGGAATGTCGCAAGGTGGAAGAACATGCTGAATAAACAGCATAATAAAGCGCAGAAAAGCATATTGGGAAAGGATAGGTGAGTATCACAGGCAAAATGTCCAATACCCTGCAAGAGGACAAACATCCTTCAGGATTTACTGACGTGGTCTGTGTACACAGAGAGTGAAATGAAGAACTTGTATTTTTACAATGCTTGCAATAATCTCCTAGCTGATGAATTACTTCTGAAAGGCAATCACTGTGGCTTTCTAGGCAAAAGTGGGAGCCAATTTCCTCTCATACATTTTTATTAATTATCTTAGTGTGCGTTCTTTATTTTTTCACAGTTTTGTTTTCACTCAGTAAGCAACCACTCCCTGATCTGAGTAATAAGCTAAAAATAAGGGAGCTCTGGAGTGCTGTGCTCTTAAAAAAAATGACACATTATCACTGGCACTGAAGATGACTGCTCCTCCACTCACTCTGTCAATTTTCTGAACAACTATTGATACTTGACAGCAAGCTCCAAAAGAGAATAACAATTTGCATTTTTAAAGACCACCAACCACATTAGAAATACTTTACAGCCAATCAAGTACTTTTCTGAAGCATAGAGCTGAATTTTCCAGTCCTTTTCGCCAACAGAATCTTCCGGTCCCGCCGGTCACAACCTGCCCACCCACCTCCCACCTGTGACAGCTTTTCCAATCTCAGTGGGTGTGAGTCACGCAAAATGCCATAGAGGTCAGTGGCACTGGAAGATCTCGCCAGCAGCTAATAGCAAACCACCTCTGCCACTGGAAAGTGCACTACGGGAGAGGGGGGGAAAAAGTCCCTCCCATCTGGGCGGGATGGGATAGCACGGTGGTTAGCGCTGATGCCTCGTAGTTCCGTGGACCTAGGTTCTATTTCTGGCTTGGGTCATAGTCTGTGTGGAGTTTGCACGTTCTCCCCGTGTCTGAGAGAGTTTCCTCTGGAGCCTCTGGTTTCCTCTCACAGTTCAAAGGTGTGCGGTTTAGGTGCATTGGCCATGCTAAATTATCTCTTAGTGTTTCAGATGCATAGCTGAGCGAGATTAGCAGGGTAAATGTGGGGTTACGGGGATAGGGGCTGGGTGGGATTGTTGTCAGTACAGACTTGATGGCCTCAATGGCCTAGTTCTGCACTGTAGGATTCTATGATAGTCATTTTTGTAATTTAAGAAACATAGCAGCCAACCGTCACACAACAATTTCCTACAAACAATAATGTGATATGAGGAGATAAGTTATTGTTTTGCAATGTTCAGTGAGGGATAAATATTGGCTAAACCATCAGGGGATAACTTTCCTGCTCCTCTATTAAATAATGCCTGGGGTCTTTTACATCCACATGAGATGGCAGATGAAGGGCTCCCTTATATTCCTCATCCAAATGAGGAATGGCATTCTCTCAATACTGCACTGGAGCGTCAGCCTTGATTTTTGCACTCAAATCCCAGATTGAGATGTGAACCCGGAATCTACTAGAGAGAGAGAGGTTAGAGTGTTACCAGCTGAGCCATGACTCACCCTCACAGCTTATATGTCAGCACAGGTACCCTGGCACTGGGCTGCATTACATACGCCAATGCGTTACATACTGACATGATGATCATATTATTCCCCCTTTCCCTTTTAAAGCAGAGTGTCCCAGTAGAATAATTCCAAACAATGTAATCCTAATAAATATCCAATCGTTCATCAAGATAAGCTGAGATCAGGCTTTTAAGGACTTCAGCTAGAAATCATCAAATTGGAAATATTTGCAGTACAGACCTTGTTAATAATTCATTCAGCAAAGTGATTGAAAGAAACAAAATGCAGAAAACACTTAACAAAGCATATATTTTACTCAAAAGTGATTGTGTTGCTGCCAGTAACTGGAATTTGTCCTCAGTAGATTGATTATATTTTGTTTGCTGAGTATTTCAAAACTGGACACCTTTATTCTTCAATCAGGATTTTGTATTTGATTTTTTTTCTTCAATTAAGGATATGTTTATTGGGATTCCATTGTATAAGCATAAATCTAATTCATGTGCATTTCAAGTATTCAACATTAACAACTTGTATGAAGGGAGCAGCATAATGCATTTTAAAAAAAACTTAATGTGCTGGATCAATGCTGAGTCCATCAGGCTGAAGCAATGCATTTGCTCTTGTAGTTTTTTTTTGTCGTGACATTGTAATTTTATTTCTCATATTATCCTCAGTTTGTGCTGCTTTTCCTTACTCTTTCCTGCTTTTGGAGAGCGGGCTATGCAGACTTTGGAATATCACTATCTAGGCTATCCTGGCGTGGTGCATTCTGTATACATTGAGGTAGGTGTCCTTGTGGATTCTGTCTACGCTCGGAATGCAGTAAGATGTGGTGCTGCATCCGACACCGGCTCAGTGTGAAGCTTTCACTCAATGTATTCTGCACTTCCTCTCACAACGTGCTAGCTAATTATGATATGATAACTAAAATACTTATGGATCTCCAGTATCCAGGGTCATGGGTATTCAGGGATTGTGTGCTTTTCCTGTTTGATTGCTAAGACTGTATTGAATCTGGCCAGTCCCTCTAAGGTTACTATTCCTGTCTTCCCAGAGGGGATGTCGTCTGAACCAGTACACCCTGAAATCAATTGGAGGCTATTTGTTGAAGAAAACCTGGACTTGTTTGTAAATAGCCAGTCTCTGACCTTGGGGAAGTGGCAGAAAACCATGTGATTATTTTCTCCCTCCATCTGTAACAGATGTCTGAAATGAAATGCATGCGTATATTGGTGTCTTAAAGCTTTAACACTAGTGTAATAACCTTTCTTCTATTCAGTGAACAGGGTGTGGCACTAGAAAGTTCTGTGCAGCAAAGGGACTTGGAATGTTTGTTCATAGAGCTCAGAAGATGAGATCTATGTGTTTGTAGGGTGGAGAAAAAGCATATGGGACATTTAATTTTATCAATCGAGGCATAGATTACAAAAGCAGGGAAGTCATGTTGGAGTTGTATAGTACTTTGGTGAGGCTCCAGCTACAGTAGTGTGTGCAGTTCTTGTTGCCACATTATAGGAGGACTGTGATCATACTGGAGGGGGTGCAGTGGAGATTCACTTGGATGCTGCCAGGGATGGAACATTTAAGATACGTAGAGAGGTTGCGTAGGCTTGGGTTGTTTTCGTTGGAGCAGAGAAGACTGAGGGGCAACCTGATTGAGATGTATAAGATTATGAGGGGCAAGGGCACATTGGATAGGGAGCAGTGGCCCCCCTTATTTGAAGGGGTAATCACGAGGGGGCAAAGGTTCAAGAATTGGCAGGTTTGGGGGGGGGGGTGTGGTGGGGGATGTGAGGAAAACCTTTTTTACCCAGACGGTAGTGACACTCTGGAATGCACTGCCTAGGACGATGATAGAGGCAGTTTGACTCATTATCCTTTACAAAGTACCAGGATGAGGACTCGGCACATCATAACATTCAAGGCTATGGGTCAAGTGCTAGTAAATGGGATTAGTTGGGAGGTCAGGTGTTGGGATGTATCGGTGCAGACTCGATGGGCTGAAGGGCCTCTTCTACACTGTCTGATTCTATGGTTCCATTACCTATGATGTAACTAGGTCCTGGGTGTAGTTAGAGGGAGGCATGGCAGGGCTAGTGTCATTGATCTATACCAACAGTACAAAATGGTTGTGTGTAGGTGGCCCCGCAGGGCAGGGCTGGCTCACAGCGCGGCCCGTGGTAACAGGAGCAGGTCGGCCGCCATCTCCGCAGTGGGGAAACACACACAAAGCAGTCGGTTAAGGGTCCATCTTCACGCCTGAGCCCACTTCAAAATTTTATAATTCCTTACGTCGAATGCAATGGTACTGATGTGAAAGGGGATCTGAATTTGTTTGCAAAAAGTTGGTCAGCCCGGCTTCCCCTTCAGTTATCATTAATCACAGGTAAATTTGTAAGAAGGTAGCGTGGAACAGCAGCTGTTCTCAACTTCTCTGTTCAGTGGCATCAGCAATTCTATGCCTACTGTGGATGCAGCTCTCTTATACAGCCATTGGTCTGTGTTTGCTGATGATACTGTACCTCCAGTTACTTTTCATGATGCCCCTAAACAGAGGCCCTGGTTTAGCTTATCAGATCTGGAAACATACATGATTTATTTGGGTTGGTCTCCAACATTCCAGATGAACCTTATAAACCTGAATCTGTTTCAAATTGGAGTTCATCATCGAGGTTGTTTCAGATAATTTGGTTTATTGCAGATGGAGATGCCATTGGAAACACTTTTTACAAAATGGCTTCGGAGCAAATCAGTAGGCTGATTTTTCCACCCTATCCAATCTTTTATTCCGTGAATCCAAAGTTTGCAGAATAATACTTTCAACTCTTTTTTTTTTGGAGACCCATTTCCTCATCTCTGTCACTTTTACTTGGTTTAAAATTAAACATCTCTGGCAACATTTCCCCAGTCAATGGAAAATAAAAACCGACAAAGTGAAAAATTGGCTGCCAATTCACTCTGAGTCCGTTTCGGGCCACTGGCGTAGACTAATTTCACCCCTTTGTAGTTTCTGCATAAACAAAATGTATTCAAATCCTATCGTTCATTATAAGGTGAGTGGATTTGTCTTTATCATGTAACAGAGAAGGAATATGTTACAGGTCCATTTTATTTTGCATATTTCCTGCTGGCCAAGTAAATAGAAGCAGAATGCTGCTTACAGTTGACTGCCGAAACTAATAGATGATGGGACTTCTTTAAGTTTCTGCATTGCTGTCTATCCTGACTATTTTCTGCAATTTAAGAAATTCACTGATATTACAATATTATGGATGGCACCAGAGATCTGGGTTCAATTCCAGCCTCTGGTCACTGTCTGTTTACACTGTGTCTGTGTGGGTTTTCTCTGGATGCTCCAGCTTCCTCCCACTGTCCAAAAATGTGCGGCTTAGGTTGATTGGCCATGCTAAACTGCCTCTTAGTGACAGGGGAACTAGCAGGGTAAATGTGTGGGGTCAAGGGATGGGTGGGATTGTGGCCAGTGTGATTCGATGGGCCAAATGGCCTCCTTCTGCATAGTAGGATTTCTATGATTAGAACCATCCCTTCATTCTCCCCACCAGGAAATTTGGCATGAACCTGGAGTGGGCCCGGCTGAGTGGGATAGGGGGAGTGAGCAGACGATGTGGGGGTGGGGGGTAGTTGGCATGAGGTTGCAATTAAAATTGAATGTGCTGTTTGTCTACTGTTTTACCTGCCTTGATCGAGCCCAGCGTAATTTTAAATTCCAGGTTAGAAAAGCACACACCTATAGTTGGACAGATTAAATCTGCAGATTGGACTCCACTTAAATTGGTATGGTCTGACTGTGATGTTAAGCTGAGGCCTTTGATCAGTTCACCTATTAATTTGCCAAATTAATTGCAGGTATACTTAAAAGTCTATGAAGCAAGAAAGCAATAGCGATTGGGGGATCCATCAGCTCAATAAAATCACAATTGTTTATTTATTAATTAATCACAAGTGGGCTTAACACTGCAATGAAGTTATTGTGAAAATCTCTTAGCTGCCACACTTTGGAGCCTGCTCAGGTACATTGAGGGAGAATTTAGCACGGCCAATGCACCTAACCAGCACGTCTTTCGGACTGGGAGGAAACCGGAGCTCCCACTTTCTTTCACATGTTAAAATCCTCTGTCGGAAGATCTTATTTTATGTTGTTTTATAGAACGTAGTCAAATGGGTTGATAGGTTAGCAGAGCTTACGACTTTTTTTTAAACCTTGTTATCTCTGGGTTGTAGCCCAGCTATAGTGTGAAAAAATATCCTTTCATGATGGTTGGTTTGTGCGTGAGCAAAGTGAATTTTGTCTGGCTTTTTTTCAATTCCCATCAGATATGAGTCAATAGCAAATCAATGCCCTTAGAAAGGCCATACTTACAATGAAAAGGAAATATCAATCTGGTACATCAAGGGTGGTCTTTTGTCTTAAAATTCAGATTAAGGCAGTGAAGAAAGAAAGCTTTATTCCCCTCTAATACCTGTGAATAGGGGATTTTGTGTGAAGGTACGTGGCATTTTATATATAGATACATGAATGGGATGAAGCAGTGATGAAAGTCCCCAGGTATAAAGTTAAGCCCTATTGGTGATTTCAATCAATCATTCTTCAAACAAATGTTGGGGTCACATCATGTTAAAAGTTCATTGGAGCAGTGGGATGATCAAACTAGGAAAGAGAATTTTGAAAGGTAAAGTTTTTTAAAAAATTTATTTATTAGTCACAAGTAAGGCTCACGTTAAAACTACAATGAAGTTACTGTGAAATTCCCCTAGTCGCCACTTCGGGTCAATGCACCTAACCAGCATGTGTCTCAGATTGCGGGAGGAAACCGGAGCACCCGGAGGAAACCCACACAGACACGGGGAGAACGTGCAAGCTCCACACAGACAGTGATCCAAGCCGGGAATTGAACCCAGGTCCCTGGCACTGTGAAGTAGCAGTGCTAACCATTGTGCTACCGTGCTAATGGAAATGACCTAAGCAGGATCTACTGCACTTGATAATTTTGTGATTTACGATGTATCATAGGATTCCTGCAGTGCAAAAAGAAGCCAGTCAGTCCATTGGGTCTGCACCAACAGAGCATCCCACTTATGCCCACCCCCGACCCCACCATTCCCACAGCCCCACTCAGTTATCCCATTAATCACCCTAACCTCCACACCTTGGGATACTAAGGGATAACTTGGCAAGGCCAATCCACCTAATCTGTACATTTTTGGATGTACATCTTTGATTGTCGATTCAGCAATCCACAAAAGTGCAGCTGCAGCAAGTTTTATTTCTTTGAAGGATGTATTTCCTATGATTGGCTCTTGAATTTGTCAACATTGCATGGACAACTGAGAGATTTCCTATTCATATCTGTTCCATATTTTTAAAGTTTATTTATTAGTGTCACAAACAGGCTTACATTAACACTGCAATGAAGTTATTGCAGTCTCTTAGTCACCACACTCTGGCGCCTATTCAGTTACACTGAATTTACCATGGCCAATGCACTGAACCAGCATGTCTTTTGGACTGTGGGAGGAAACGGAAGCACCTGGAGGAAACCCATGCAGACACGGGGAGAACATGCATTGTCCACACAGACACTGACTCAAGCTGGGAATTGAATGTGGGTCCCTGGTGCTGTGAGGCAGCAGTGCTAACCACTCTGCCACTGTGCCACCCACATTTTGACTGGTTCTCCATTATCGCACCTACACCAAAGCACATGGTGTAAATGACTCATTGATTAAAGTTTGGAGCAACGTGCTGCTGGCTGCCTTGACTGTCTTGCATCACTATTTTGTGGAGATGCTGGGGTGGGGACAGTAAGAAGTCTCACAACACCAGGTTAAAGTCCATAAGGTTCATTTGGTAGCACAAGCTTTTGGAGAACTGCTTCTTCATCAGATGATCATCTGATCACTACCGCCACGGTCCCTTACTGTGCTCCACCGCGACACATCATTTGATTAGCTTCTCTTTATGCCTTAGGGTGACTTTCTGAGTCTGGCCTTGTGTCGGAGGTTGGATGTTGAGAAGGGACCGGTTTACACAGGGAGGTCGCTGTTGCGTTATTGGGATTTGAGGCAGTTTATTAGAGTGACGGAGGCAAGGGGGGTGGATCTGGTTGGGGGTAGCGATGGGATGGTGGTATGTGTGGGAGGGGAGGGAAGCTGTGATTGTTTCATTTCCTCAAGCTTCCATGAGAAAATCTGTACAGGATACTAATCAAACCCTATTCACAGGAGGTGGCTGGTCAGAAGAACTGCTATCACCACAAACACAACGGAAATGGTCATGGCGAAATGACTTCATTTTTTTGATAGCCTGGGAATTCATTGTGTTTGTGGGATTTTGGTGCAGAGTACTGCGTCTTTTCGAGGAACCATGCCTGTCCTCTCCAAGATGGCCGTCTGCGAGCGTCTGCCTTTTAATCGCAAGGATTGTTTCTGAATTTGCAATTCCAGAAAATAGCAGTGTTCCTAACGAAAAGAAAGAAAATTAGATTCACTCAAGGGAATAATTTACCAAGATCAAAAAATGCTTGTCTGCAATCTGGTTCCTGTGGGAGGAACGTTGCTATATTATCAATCCGTGAATGATTTCTAAAATCAATGTACTGTATAATTAGGACATTTCAAGGGTAAAAACCCTTTTAAACTGCTTTGAAGCTTACCTACAGACCAAGGACCTCTGACTTTTATTTTAATCTACTCTCCCATATCTTATAAATGACGGCCCGCAAACTAAGGAAATAAATTAGCTGCGGCTGCATGTGTAATTGGATTAATTGACCCTACAACTGTGAGTGTTGTACCATGTCGTCAGCAGTTCCGCTTGACCAACAGGAGAGGGCAGCGTGGAGAAATTCAGCATCAATTTACCTCATTAGTCATCACAAACTCCCGGTGGATTGAAAGCGAAAGCTTGTTTCATTATATCGCACACAGGATCTATGATGCGAAATCCTGCTGATAGAATTCATACAGTAACTCTGTAAGAACATTGTTATAAAGCCTCTCTGTCTTTAAGACAGAGGCAGATAGGTTCTTGATTAATAAGGGGATCGGGAGTTATGGGGAAAAGGCAGGAGAATGGGGATGAGAAAAATATCAGCCATGATTGACTGAGTGGGCCGAGTGGCCTTGTTCTGCTCCTATATCTTTATGGTCTTAAGTTCAATTTTGCAGCTCCCCTACTGTAAAAGGCATCCTTAGAACAATTATAACGTTTAATATTATCATCAATTTATTTACCTTCAGAAAAAGATATGGATCAGGACGCCTGCGAAATATGGTTAAAAATGAATTGGAACCAGTTTGTCGTAATGTACTTAATCATTCAATAATTCAAGCAAAGCGCTCTTTATTGCAGGGAATTTATTGCTCTGAAATATATTCTCATCTGTCAATGATTGATTGCATTCCTGTGCCCAGCATTAAAATGTGGATGTTTGAGTAATATGTTACAGTCTGATTAAGGGAATAAATGGTAAGCTTGGATCATAGTGAGTAACTTTCAATTTCAGCAGAAGTAGAAAATCCTCGGTATCGCGCAATTGGCTGGTTCGATTCCTGGCCTTGGGTTATCGCCTGTGCGGAGTCTGCATGTTCTCCCCATGTCTGCGTGGATTTCCTCCGGGTGCTCCGGTTTCCTCCCACAGTCCGAAAGACGTACTGGTTAGGTGCATTGGCCATGCTAAGTTCTCCCTCAGTGTACCTGAACAGGTACCAGAGTGCGGCGATGAGGGGATTTTCATAGCAATTTGATTGCAGTGTTAATGTAAGCCTACTTGTTAAACTAACAAATAAATAAATTATACACCATCGTCTGATTTTGCTCCCAGCTGAAATCAAAGGGGTAAATTTTAATATTTGGGTGAATGACCCACTAAGCAAACTGGCTGCCTGCTTGAGCCAGGAGTGAACAGGATGAGGAAGGGGGTCAGGCTAGAGGCCACAGGAGTGAAAGGGGGTAAGATAGCCACAGTGCTCAAAAGGAGAGAGAAATGGCTGGTACTAGCTGCTTTGAATGTAAGTAATCTGGTGTTGCAATCCTGCTCCTCCCAGCTCCATTTTCAAGCAAGTAAATTTAAAAATCTTGCCTTGATTGTGGCTTGGAGAGGTCACTTTTAGAACCGCCTTTTAAGCCACGTGCAGACTTGGTTCTCCTCAGCATAGCTGGTGTCAACCATCAAAACAATATTGTGCCTCCTATCTAAATCCTTACACTGCTCTAGGATTATCCTGGAGTCCTGAATAGAAGATTCATAGATATGGGATTAGGCTTCAGATGTATGTTGATGACACCTAATGCTAACTCTCTGAGTGGGCTAGGATGTTACATGCATGTAGTAACCCAATCCACAGGCCAGAGAAACAGGGATTAGCAAGCCTCTGCTGGCCATGGAAGTTACGATTGTATTTTTCATGGTTTAAGCACTTAGTTGCGACTTCTGAGGCAGAATGCCCCATCTCCAAGAACCCCTGACCCATCAGAGGGCCAGCAGCTCTTCAGGCCCAACAGCGCCATCGTGAGCACTGGCCACCATTGGGACTGCAGCATGCCCCAGACCAGCACCTCCAGAGCAGCCCCAAAGTGCAGCAGAGTTTGATTGGGGATCGCCAGTGACAACCAGGAGGGCTGATCGTCAGGCCGGAGTGGAATCTTCTCTCAAAAACAACGATACCGCTTTGGACCCCATGGTGGGGCACATGTTGCCCCATCAGGACGCAGATCCTTCACCCATGCCCTCAGCATCCCAACCATTATCTTGTAAATTGAGTCTGTGTCTATATATGCCCCGTTTGTGAACAGAACTTCCACTCACCTGATGAAAAAGTAGCGCTCTGAAAGCTAGTGGCTTGTGCTAACAAATAAACCTGTTGGACTTTAACCTGGTGTTGTGAGACTTCTTACCATGATTTACCCTCCATACCACCCGATTTTATGCACTGTCAGCTCAGGTGAGTGAGAGTTTTGTTCACAAACAGGGCATATATAGACACAAACTCAATTTACAAAATAATGGCTGGAATGCGAGTCTTTACAGGTAATCAAGTCTTAAAGGTACACTATCTGATTGTCACACTATCTGTACCTCCCATGACTTGCCTGGGCTTGCAAAATCTCATTAACTGTCCTGGCTGGAGACAATAATGTCTCTTCAACCTGTGCTTAACCCTCTCTCGACTCACATTGTCTGTACCTTTAAGACTTGATTACCTGTAAAGACTTGCATTCTAACCATTATTTTGTAAATTGAGTTTGTGTTTGTATGCCCTGTTTGTGAACTGAAATTCAACTCACCTGATGAAGGAGCAGCGCTCTGAAAGCTAGTGGTTTGTGCTACCAAACAAACCTGTTGGATTTTAACCTGGTGTTGTGAGACTGCTTACCATGATTTACCCTCCATACCACCTGATTTTATGCACTGTCACCTCTCAGCTTGTTTCTAGCAGTTGTGGAGGTGGGTGGGGCTGTAAAATTCAGGTCGTCATACTGAGTCTTTGATTGTAGGTGAGCTATCTAACTACTTGCGGCGGCACGGTGGCACTCTGCCTAGCATTGCTGCCTCACAGTGCCAGGGATCCAGGTTCGATTCCAGCCTTGGGTCTGCGTGAAGTCTACACGTTCCCCCCGTATCTGCGTGGGTTTCTTATGGATGCTCCGGTTTCCTCTCATGGGCCAACAGGTGTGTGGGTTAAGTTGTCCCTTAGAGTCAGGGGGATTAGTAGGGTAAATACGTGGTGTTACGGGGATAGGGCCTGGGTGGGATTGTCGTTGGTGTAGGCTCAATGGGTTGAATGGCCTTCTTTTGAGTGTAAGGATTCTATGATACCTGCTCAATCAAATCTCGGATGAGGAATAATTTCCTCCACCCAAGTGCTGAAACTGTCCTGTGTGGCTCTCACCAGGATGTGCTGTGGCCCCTCAGACTCACTCAGTCTGAATACAATTATTATTCTGTTTGTTCCTAAGTTCAGTTGCGAACTCCACAGTCTAACCACCCACCATGATTTCCACTTCTCTGAAATAATTCGCCTCCCACCTTACTTTCCCCCGCTGTTGTTGAAATATTTGTTCGTGGGTTTGAAGCACCATTATTAACAAATAATATGTCTATCCCTCAGTGCCATTTAATCAGACCTTTCACTCGTATGTTAGTTGCTGCTTTTGCTTGTGTTACAAGTGATTTCACTTTAAAAACAATTCATTGGTTGAAAAGCATTTTGGGGTATCCTGAGGACACAGAATTTGCTACGGAAATGCAAGCTCCTTTTATTCTCTATGAAGTTCAGACCCAATTATTCTGGTTGAGGTTTTTTTTGTCAGAATGCTCTGTTCTGCCGTCACAAATTGCAACTCACCCAACACCCCTAACCATTTCTTTTCCCTTGCTAAATCATGGTCCCTCATTGGCCCTATTGTTTTCATTAGTTTCCTATTGCTAAGTGCACTACTTGCAAAATCCTTTATCTACATCTAACCTCATGTTCTTCCTCTCTAACTATATTTTTACCTCTATCTGCTCATTGATTTTCCAACTCTCGCCTCCTCTTTTAGAGTTCTCCGACTTTTGTCATGGGACCAAAGGTTGTCTTAGTCCAACTCTCTTCAATGCTCGCCAGGGCTCCGTAACCCACCAACATCCTATCCCATTCTATCAAAACGCCTCTTGAAACCAATTTCCTTCAGTCTGACTATTGGTTGAGTGGTGGGACAATGGGTCTTCTCAGGAAACTGCTGTGTCTAGAATGGTCTAGTTGGACCAATGCACGGCACAGGCTTGGAGGGCCGAAGGGCCTGTTTCCTGTGCCGTACTGTTCTTTGTTCTTTGTGTCCTCACCTCTTGATGTCTGAAATGGGAACAGTCTGCTCACTGTTCCCTCTTGCTTGGAGAAAGTTGGAAACGTGAGCGGGATCAGTCAAGACAAAAAAAAACTGAGAAAAAAAAGAACGGATATAAAGGAAAGCCTGTCCTGGAAGAATCTGAAGGGCAAGAATTAAAATACTCATTCAAAATGAGAAGACTGGTTTATTAATAAAAAGATAAATATTGAAGTCAGGACTCTATAAAATGAATCTGATTTACTTTTTATCGAAGGGGAGTGCTATCTAATAATTGCACCACTGACAGTAAGATGGAGGATCTGCAGACTTCCAATTTAACAATATACCTCTAGTTATGATTGATTACCAAGGATGACTAAATAAGAACAATTGAAGGTCAAGTCTTGGGTTTTAATTGAATATGTCATCGGGACATTTTTGATCTTAGTTCAGGTGGCCCTATCTTGGGAAATGATAAAATGTACCAGTCTGCAGACTGTATAGGATAGGGCAGTGGCCCTGTGGTGAGCACCGCTGCCTCACAGCGCCAGGGACTTGGGTTCAATTCCCGGCTTGGGTCACTGCCTGTGCGGATTTTGTATGTTCTCCCCATGAATGTGTGGGTTTTCTCCGAGTGCTTTGGTTTCCTTCCACAGTTTGAAAGATGTGCTGGTTTATGTGCATTGGCCATGCTAAATTCCCCCTCAGTTTACCCGAACAGGCACCGGAGTGTGGCAACTAGGGGATTTGCACAGTAACGTCATTGCAGCGTTAACATAAGCCTACATGTGACACTAATAAATGAACTTTATTTTTACTTGTGCATGGTGGAAGGTGGGTGAATATAAAAGAGATCATTATATTGAAAGTCCTGAGTGGAGAAAGGGATCTGAGGACAATTCAATACTTTCTGTGACAATGTTTGACTAGAACCACTTTCAGAGGCTGCACTCGAGTTATTGGTGGGCTAGGATCCAGATACTATGTCACTTGTTATAATCTGTGGAACGGTGAAGATCTTTCTCCTGGGTCTTTATTTTTATAGAAGAATTGTAGTCTGCATTCACATTCAAGAATTAAAAAGTAATGGTGGAATTTGGAAGCAGGCAGTTTACAGAGACTGATACCCCACAGCACAAAAATATCTTCTAAATACCTTTCAAACCCACACACATTACAATGGCAGTGGGGAAAATGAGGTCAGAGGCAAACTATTTGAGAGAAGCAGAAATCATGTTGGGCGGCATGGTGGCAACAGCGCTTAGCTCTGCTGCCTCACAGGGCCAGGGACCTGGGTTCAAATCCGGCCTCAGGTCGCTGTCTGTGCGGAGTCTGCAAGTCGTCCCCATGCCTGAGTGGGTTTCCTCCAGGTGCATCGGTTTCCTCCCACAACCCAAAGATGCGCAAGTTTGGTTGATTGGCCATGCTAAATTGTCCCTTAATGTCAGGGGAATTAGCAAGGTAAAGGGTTTCCAGGGATAGGGCCTGGGTAGGATTGTTGTTGATGATGGGCCAAATGATCACCTTCTGCACTGTAGGGATTCTACAAAAGCATTCTAAAGTACAGTGACTATGTAAATTACAGTTGGGTGCTCCTGATTTAGCCCCACAGATTTGTAATAAGATATAGAGCCCTCTGAGAACAAGGCTTTGCCAGTAAAATCCAAATTGCCCAGAACAGGAATTGAATGTTCGTTTTTTAATCTCTTATGCTTAACTCAAGAATCTGTGCTAACTCAATTGGAAACTCGAAACATTAGCTTTAGGGGATTATTATTAGCTCCATATTAATGATTTAAAACAACTAAACAACATTTGCAATTGCAGTGAATTCTGATTGGGAACGAATGGGACTAACCTGATGAAATGCTTCATGACAGATCTTTACTAACAAAATTAGTTGACTGCAGCTGTTAGATCAATTATTTACTTATAAACAAGTACATTGTAAAATGCCATTAGTTTCGAATCGATAAAAGGAGTAAGAGTTACTTGATCTTAAATATGAGTAGCCTCAGTTGCTGGTGGTGGAGCGGGACAATTCGGACAGGTAACAAGGAGGAATTCTGTAACAATCTTGCAGGCAAAAGCCGCAATTAGTGCGCCTGTGCCCACAATTCTGTAACAAGCTTGTGGGTTTACCATCAAATAAACTGGTTGGACTTTAACCTGGTGTTGTGAGACTTTTTACTGTGTTTATCACAGTCCAACACCGGCATCTCCGCCTAATGTGTAGAACGTTACAGAGTTCAAGGAGCAAGCAGTCGAGTTGGTAGGACCAAATCTCTGGTGATGGAGTGGATAGAGGACAGTCTCCATCCTTGTAAGGATGCGTGCAGAATTGAGTAACATAGACATCTACGGGTCATGTATTCCTTCATGTTGGAGGCAGTTCATAAAGTCACTCACTTTCTCCTTTCTCATTAGAGGTTCCAGCAGGAAGGGGAGGGGGTGGGGGTGAGGGTTGCGGGGGTGTGGTGGTGGCGGTGGGAAGGGGTAGGCAGAAGAAGTAGCTCTAGCCAGCTGCACTCTAGTCCATAGAGAACACTGGGGAGGGGGAAGAATGTGCTCTTGTTGAGGCATTTCAACCACCAACTGCATCCTCCAGCCACCCAGAACTAACTCAGGAAGGGTCTTACATTCTGGTGGTCACCACACAGACATATGCCTACAGTAAGAGGACGCAGAGTCAGACAAACTCACTGGTACTCAGGACTGCTGAGGATGAGGCAACTTTGATGTCCAGGTTGGATGATAAGCCTCTGAGATCAGCCCTGTCCAGGACACTGGAGGTGTGATGTGAAGTGCTGGAGGTGTGATGTGGAAGTATCAATCAGCGATGGTGAAGGTCTTTCACAGACTGGAGGTGGAGATGTCCATCTGTCTGCCCTCTAATGAAATGGTCCTGACCAATGAATCCTAGAATCTCCCACAGTGTGAGGATTCACGTCCCGGAATCTCCCACATTGTGAGGATCCACGTCCCAGAATCTCCCACATTGTGAGGATTCACGTCCCGGAATCTCCCACATTGTGAGGATTCACGTCCCGGAATCTCCCACAGTGTCAGGATCCACATCCCGGAATCTCCCACATTGTGAGGATCCACATCCTGGAAACTTCCACAGTGAGAGGACTCACATCCCGGAATCTCCTGCAGAGTGAGGATCCATGTAGTTGATGATTCACCCAACCATTGCTGCATGTGATATTCTGGGGTCAGTGGCTGCTGGAGACTTCTATCTTTCGATCTCTGCAAGTTGCCCAAGCCTTCTCCCAGGTGAATCCTGACATGTCTGTGCCATGATGATCCAGACATGTTCTAGACTGGCGAGATATGCTGGTGGCATGGAGGGCCTATTTCCAATCTGCTTTCATCTACATCCTACGGCTACACGCCAACCTGTGATGGGAATGACAACCCACTATGATGGGCACGAGTGCATGTTTCCAACATCATTTCACGCTGGCAGGAAACCAGTTTCTCAGTTCCTGCTGCGCTGCTCCTCTCCTGCCGGCTGTTAAACCCACTGTAGGGACGGGGCAGGGGGAGATGGTGGGGGTGAGGGGTTCTTGAAAATCTTGGCTAGAGAGAAAGATTATCAGAAGCCTGACTGTATACATTACACAGATAATGTGAGGAGCTAATCTGGGCTTTAAGAATTACTTGTACCTGTTGACATATTAATAAGTAGATGCCTAAAGCAAATTTCCATTCAAATGAATTTGATATTGTTTGAAAAGCTAATTATCCGTGAATTTGAAGGAATTGATCTGACCATGGTGCTGAAAACAGTGAAAGCAATATGCTTTTCTCTTCTATTTTTAATGTAGAATCATAGAATCCCTACAATGCAGAAGGAGGCCATTCAGCCCATTAAGTCTGCACTGACCACAATCCCACCTATTCCTGTAGCTCCACATATTTACCCTGCTAATCCCCAATACCCTAGGGTCAATTTAGCATGGCCAATCAATTGAACCTGCACATCTTTGTGGTAAGGGAGAAAGAAGGGAGCACCCGGAGGAAACCCACGCAGACATGGGGAGAACATGCAAATCAAACAGATCATAATCATATTAACTGATTTCTCATTTCTCAGTGTTCACATTCTTAAAATGTGTAAGTTGTATATTGGAAGAAGAGAGATTACATGTTATTTTTTATTAATGGTGTGATGTACATTGTCACCTATACAGAAATAAAATACATATGTAACTCCATTGCTGACTATCTCTTAGAAGTTGAGTTTTAGTAATGTTGTCCTGATTATAAAGTAACAGAAATTCCTTATTTAAGTTTAAATTTCAGATTTCCTGTAATATACGGTAAGTGTCAGGTTCTGAAGAAGAGTTGTATGGACTCAAAATGTTAAAACTGTTTCTCTCTCCGCAGATGCTGCCAGACCTGCAGACCTTTTCTTTGGCATTTTCTGTTTTTTTTATTTCAGATGTGCAGCATCAGCAGTATTTTGCTTTAACAATAACTGTTTGGTGCTGAGTATCATCTTATTTTAGATCACTGGAAGATGAGAAGAATACTCCGATATTCAAGCTATATTAAAATGCAGCTTTTTGCAGACAGACGTCAAAATTATATTTAAACACAAACCACAGAAGATTCTGGGAAGAAAACAGAAAATTCAATGTTTTCACTGTGTCAGGGAATATTTCTATCCTAACTCAAGCCTCATTCACCCATCACTTCTCTGTCTGCAGATTCATGTTGCTGCAATCATTTTAAAATTCTCATCTTTGTGTTCAAATCCTCTGGGTCCACACCCCTCCTTATCTTTGTAATCTTCTTCAACCTGAGATCTCTGCTCTCCTCCAATTCTGCCCTGTTGGGCATCCCTTATTTTCAGCTCTGCACCATTGCCAGTTATGCTTCCAGCTATCGAGGACCTTAGCTCTCAATCCTACCTATCCTAATATCTCTTCATGCGGCCATAATGATGCACTTTCAGAAACTTCATTAAGTTTAAAGTTTATTCATTAGTGTCACAAGTAGGCTCACATTAACACTGCAGTGAAGTTACTGTGAAAATCCCCTAGTCGCCACACTGTTTGGTACACTGAGGGAGAATTTAGCATGGCCAAGCACCATCAGACTGTGGAAGGAAAGCGGAGCAAACCCACGCAGACACGGGGAGAACATGCAGTCTCTGCAAAGACAGTAATCCGAGCTGGGAATCGAACCCGGGTCTCTGGTGCTGTGAGGCAGCAGTGCTAATCACTGCACCACCCATGCCACCCTGTTCATTAGTGCACAACAAGGGAATTATTTAGTGAGCAGCAGCGTGTTTTCAGCCAGCTCTAAACACCTTCCGCCTGGGAGAACCCCTCCACCTTGGGTGATTCCCCACTCTAAATTGCGATTGGTCACCCAGACCAGGTGACTCTTACTCTGCTGTGTTGCCCTTAGAGGGACAATTGCCAGAGAGGTGCTGTGTCAATTTTGTTTGATAAGACAAACAACACTTTTACTGTGACATTTTTACTGAGTTAAGTAACAGTCCAAGTTGCTGTTTTCTGTTGTGGAGAGGACACAGAAGTTAACATTTTGTTTGGGGACACTTTACTTACACTGAAAAATAGAAGGCAGATGGGCACATGAACAGAATCAGAGTAAAGGACGGTATATCAAATTTTTTTAAATCAAAATTATTACGGGGCATGGGGGAGGGAGAAAGGGAAAACTGATTCAATAGTGCTACAGATTATGGAAGCATTCTTCTTTCCAAAACAGAATTGCCAGTTAGTATCACTAGTGTCCCAGCTCAATCTTAGTGCTATAAAATGGCAGCAATGGTGCAAATTCCCACTATCACCTTTCAACATCTCAAAGTATGTTAGTGAATGTTTGCTTACCTGTTTAATATCCAGACTCTGCTTGTGTCAATAACAATGAAATAATTGGTTGTGCGTAGACAGAATTAATAATATGTTATTTAATCTTAACCTTCATTTCATTAGTAAAGGCTGAAGTACCGCGGTGTGTAAAGCATGGTTGCTTTGAGACTTGGTCCCACTGATTATATTTTAAAATATAGAGCTGGAATTATCTGTAAGAAGCAAACACAATAGGTGAAAAACGTAAAACAGGACGAGCAAAAATGCAAATAAAAGGTCTGGCATGCCACTGCAAAATATTATCCTTTCAACTACTAAGCACGTTATCCATCCAGATTTAATTTATTATTACACGCCGCATTATTTACAAAATGTCACAAATAATTCCAGGGTGATTGGTGTTTCAGCTTTCTTAGAAATATGCTCTTTCCTCCACATTCTTCAGCAAGTATCTCTTAAACAACTATCTGTGCGTATGATTGATAACACAGAGTGCATCAGTGCCCCATAAACTGAAGATGCAGATAAAATCCAAATGAGGCAGCTTGCATTAAAGTCATGTACTGGTTGGATTATAACTGCTGTTTGCTGACTGCAGCTGGAATGAAAGGTCAAAAGGCAGTTAGAAAGCTGCTTGGCTTGTTCAGCAATTGCAGTGAAGGCACCCGGCTCAGTGACGAAACTATTCTGTTACTGCCAGTCAACTGGTGAGCGCAAACCAGCCCGTGGACAAGAGATCAAGTTCTTGGGTTACCAACAGATGTTGGAAGACAGGAATTACACATGTCAGGAATTCTCTGTCTAGCCTGTAGTATTCAGATAATTGAACTCCAGTAAGCTTTGGGGTTGAGTAATTCTATATGGGAAATCCTCACTGGTGCAGCAGGGGGTGCTCTCGCAGGGTTGAGATCAGAACAAGCTATTGAGAGTGTAGTAAGCACTACTGCTCTTTTACAAGCAAAGACAGGACTTAATACATGTTTGCCGTTTTCTTCATTCTAATAAAAAGGCTAATATCACTGAACTGTTTTACAGCTCACAGTCATGCCAGCTCAACAAAGAAATTTTAGATAAGTTCATTTATTAGCGTCACAAGTAGGCTTACATTAACACTGCAATGAAGTTACTGTGAAAATCCCCTGGTTGCCACACTCAGGTGCCTGTTCGGGTACACTAAGGGAGAATTTTAGCAATGACCAAACTACGGAGGTAGTAAGCAACATGACATCCTTTCTCTTCTCTTGCTCCATGCATGGGTGGCATGGTGGCACTGCTGCCTCACAGTGCCAGGCACCCACATTCAATTCCTGGCTTGGGTCACTGTCTGAGTGGAGTCTGCACGTTCTCCCCGTATTTACATGGGTTTCCTCCGGGGACTCCGGTTTCCTCCCACAGTCCGAAAGTTGTGCTGGTTAGGTGCAACGGCCATGCTAAATTCTCCCTCAGTGTACTCGAACATAAGTGTGGCGACTAGGGGATTTTCACAGTAACTTCATTGCAGTGATAATGTAAGCCTTACTTGTGACATTAATAAACAAACTAAAAACTTGAAAATAAAATCAGGTCTTGCTCTCTTTCACGATTAGTATTTACCTACAAACACAAAAGAAAACCATTATCAGTAATCATGGTAGCATCGGTGTTGAAGTGAACTAAACCTTTATGAACACAATGTATTGCTGCAGTTGTTGAGCAGCCAAGTTTTAAGAGGACCCATCTGAGTGATTACTCAGCACTTCCAGCCGCCTGGTTTTCATATGCATTCCATCTAGTCCTGAATCATTTCTTAGGTAAATTGATAAATCCTGTTATAAAGAATTCAATCAAATGAGGGCTTTAATTTAATCTGGAGATTCCAAGGTTCTTGGGGCCCCACATGAGAAACAATCCAACTTAGAATAAGGGGAAAGCTTTCTGCTTGGTCAGGCTAAGCTTTTAATTGATGTAAAAGCATAAATCGCTTATCAGGGCTTGCCAGAACTCCACATTTTTCCCAAAAAAAATCTGTAACAGAGTAATAAAAATCTGGCACTCTTAATTACAATTTAATTATTTAAAGGATTTTTGATTGTTCTTTTAATCTTTGTCTTGTGTAGAGGTAATGGGAAAGGGCTTCAATGGACATATATTACAGTCAACGTTGTTACCCCTGCACTTGCCAGAGAAAAAAATCGGAAACCAAATAATGTAATTCGAGATGTCCACATGATAAACATACTGGATACAAGCAAGATTTGCCTGCGACAGGAACTTAACATACAGAGCTGTCAGTTAACATGAATTACTCAAGAAGATTATTTTTACTTTCTACTTAATTCTCTGAAATATTAATGCACTATGTCCAAAGTAATTAGAAAACCAGGGCCTTGAAATTACTCTCCTGTTTTTGTGTGACAATGCTTAACATGTCATTTAAAGAGGTTAATGTCACCTGGAAATTAAGGGGAAAACAGGATTTTGTACAAATGTGTGTTCAGTTCACGCAATAACATTTCAGATGTACGTAGAAGCATTCCATGGCAATTTGTCTTTAAAGAGGGACGTCATTCAGGCTTCACAGATCCTTTTTGTTGTACTATTGTAACAATGGAGGAAGACGTGTCAGGACTTGGCCCTTCTGTCTCACTTCTCCATTGATTATACCAGGGTGTTTCTTTTCGTAATTCACAAACTGAAGATATTAATTCAATGCCTGTGCTTAACTGTTTAATAATGATATCCAAGAACCAGGTCTAACAGGCTTTCTTGAATTTAAACCAAATAAGCTTCATCTTTATTGAGCTAACAACCCACCCAGATAAAATATAAAGGTATTTAAAAGAGTAAACTTATGGACTGACCTTCGCAGCACGCACAAAAAAAAACACACTCACAAGAACACACATACTCACATACATACACAAATATACACACTTGTGTGGGGGCGCACACGCACACACACACACCCACGTAGGCGCACACGCACACACACACACCCACGTGGGCGCACACGCACACACACACCCCCACGTGGGCGCACACGCCCACACACACAAATACACATACACGTGGGGACACATACAAATACACACACACTCATGCACACACTGGCACACATACAAATACACACTCATGCGGGCGCGCGCACACACTGGCACACATACAAATACACACTCATGCGGGCATGCGCACACACACACACACACACCTCTTTTAAATCGTGACCTGTCTTTGATGAGATTATACCTAGGTTCTTTGTGATGAAATTTCTTCATAATCTGTGGTGGTTTCCAAAATGTGTAGTGATAAGGGGCAGGATTTTCTATGCCCCAATGAAGGTGGGGGCAGCCTGACATTGGCTGGCGGTGGGATCTCCTGGTCGTGCCGTTATCAATGGGGTTTCCCATTGAATGCATCCCTCGGGATGGGCAGTTGAATCTATTCGGGCACTGCACCTTTTTGAATTAAACAAAGGCATGGGGAGAGGGGGTTGGGCAACAGTTCCTTGGAACATTCTCCATGACAATGCCTTGGTCAGAGTCCATCAGCCAACCAATCAGCACCCTTTTCTTATGCAGTTATGGACTGTTGTTCTCTTTGAAATTTGGTATTCTTGTGCCTATCCTGATAAGTGTGAGATGAAAAGCTTCAACAATAAGTCTCTTTTCCCGCCACACTTACTTCTGTACTACAAAGCGACAATTTTAGATATCCAGCATCTGCAGTATTTTCTTTTGTTCCTTTTGTGTCATCTAGCTGTAAGCAAAAATGAGCTGTCACCAAATTTCACACACAATCATACACTCCAAAGAGACCCGTGTGGATTAGCTCAACGAGTGCTGTTATTGTAAAGTCACATCGGCAGCTGCTGAAACACTATGCTACAGAACTGTTTTACCAGTTAGAAATGACTTAACATCTCAAAATAAATCAATATGCAATCACTATTCCGCATTACCTGTCACACACTTTAGCCCGGGCTGCTTGTTTAACAGACGTATTATTCAACACCAGTTGTTCATGCAAGGTAACCATTGAAATGACTGTTGACTGGGAAATATTTAATGTATTCACATACAATTCCTCAGTTTACCATTAAAAACTATTTAGTTCAATGGGTTAATGCCACCGCTAAGTTGATGGAAATGAACTAATTGTTTTTCTGTTGGTGGTGTCATCACCAAAGCCTTGCCTCAAGCTTGTAAAGCTGCAAAATTATTGAAACTGGCTCTGTTATTTCCACAGATCTTGGATTTAATAGTTGCTCATAACCCTTGCCAATGTAAAGCTATGTAACTGTATTTTCTTTCGACCCAAGGCTTGTCCTGAACTGCTTTGTATTCACATTCCTTACTCCCTTCCTTCAGACTGACCACAGAGAGTGTCGAGAAGCAATTACAGGGGAGGCGATGGCCTAGTGGTTTAATTGCTAGACTATTAATCTAGAAATTCAATTAATGTTCCGGGCGCCTGGGTTCAAATCCCACAACAGCAGGTGGTGGAATTTGTATTCAATGAAAAATACCTGGAATTAAGCATCCAATGATGACTTTGAAATCATTGTGATTGCCAGAAAAATCCATCTGATTCACCAACGTCCTTCAGGGAAGGAAATCCGCTGTCCTTACCTGTTCTGGCCTAATGTGACCCCAAAGCCAGACCAATATTTGATATGATTTATTCTTGCCACATGTATTAGGATACAGTGAAAAGTTCTGTTTCTTGTGTGTTATACAGACAAAGCATCCCGGTCATAGAGTACATAGGGGAAAAGGAAAGGGGAGGGTGCAGAATGTTAGTCATAGCTAGGGTGTAGAGAAAGATCAACTTAATATAAGATATGTCAATTCAAAAGTCTGATGGCACCAGGGAAGAAACTGTTCTTAAGTTGGATGGTATGTGACCTCAGACTCTTCTATCTTTTTCCTGATGGAAGAAGGTGGAAGAGAGAATGTCCGGGGTGCGTGGGGTTCTTGATTCTGCTGGCTGCTTTTCCGAGGCAAGTGCAGATGGAGTCAATGGATGGGAGGCTGGTTTGTGTAATGGACTGGGCTATGTTCACAACCCTTCATAGTTTCTTGCAGTCTAGGTCAAAGCAGGAGCCATACCAAGCCATGATACGTTTGAAAAGGATGCTTCCTATGTTGGACATATAAAAATTGGTGAGAGTCGTAGTGGATAATATGGTTGACTCTCAAATGCCCTCGGGCAATTAGGGATGGTGAATAAATGATGGCCAGCCAGTAATATTCATGTCCATGAATGAGTAAAAAAAATTTTCTTCCACTTTTCTACCTATTTTAGTGAGACCAAAGTATTTATAACACTAAAACTCAAAAGCAGAATTTGCCTGTGACATGATCTTTATTTTCTCATGCATATCTTGGCTTTCTTCAGACTGGTTTAACTGACATCTCAAGCTGACCTCTTTACACTGAAAGTATGTCACGTTGAGTTGTCTCATGAATGCTTTATTGGAATTGTTATGTAGGTATTGGCATATTTCGTACAATTCCATCAGCTTTTGAACAATGAAGTAAAATGGACATTTGCCCCAACACTTGGGA
Organism: Carcharhinus amblyrhynchos; assembly: GCF_965287045.1. NCBI lineage: Eukaryota > Metazoa > Chordata > Chondrichthyes > Carcharhiniformes > Carcharhinidae > Carcharhinus > Carcharhinus amblyrhynchos. The sequence continues at coordinate 15,579,675 of NC_137339.1, forward strand.
AAATAATTCCTTTTAAAATGTTTTGAACTGCTGCTTTATTTGGTGTGCTCTCCCCTGCCTACGTGTTACCTTGAGGATCACCTCACACATGTGGTTTTTAGGTGTACCTTTTCAACTGTTCGATTACTCAGCCATTACGCATGCTGCTTCATGCTCTTCCTGTCTGCAGATATAACTATTCAAACATCTCATGGACATGTCCCTGCTGCAGTGTTTGTTTAATGGTCGCAGCATTGTACTTGATGGCCCCAAGGCTCGTTTTGTGACAGAAACTATAATCAATGTAGAAAGCTCCTCCCAGGCAGAGGCCTGTAGAGTATTGTGATACTGATCTGACAAGGAGGGAAGGTTGCTGGGACCGTCTCCCCCATTGGTATTCCCATGACTCTTGCCCTGTCTGCCCACTGATCCAATGCTGGGACAAAAGCCCGCCTTATTGCTAAGCAGGACACACCACCAGCAGTCCATGTGAAAAATTAGGTATTTAAACAAGGGCCCTCTGCACAGTTACTTTTGAAGCCTGAAGGAGAACCTGCAGTTTAGTTTTTGGTTGAATATTGCTGGTCACTGTTTCAGTACTAGCCATTTATTAATGTGCCCTATTACTGCAGAAAGCTTACTTTGGTTGCCCAGAGAGAGAGGCTTTGCTATTCTTTGAGTTATTTCTGCTGCTGGCCTCACAAATAGTCTGCCTGTAGGCCTGGGCGGTCTGGTAGGCCTTCCTGTGGGAATAGAGGATGAGGGAAGGCAAAAAAGAAGGCACCGCAGCCGCAGGAGAGTCTGCCAGGACGGGGAGGGGAGGGCACTGTACGGGGAGTCTGGTAGGCCTTCCTCTGGGAGTAGAGAATGAGGGAGAGCAGCAAGGAAGGCAGGCAGCGCAGGACAAGTTGCCAGGAGGGCATTGTATGGGGAGGTCATATCCACAGAGGATCTCTAGGGTATATTTCCATCTCAACTATTCTGAGGAGCGATGCTTGAGTCATCTGTACTGTTCCAAGGAGGTTGTAACCAAGCTAGGTCAACAGCTGCAACCGCAACGCCAGCCTCAAAACAGGTAATGAGAAGCATGGCCTCTGATTATGAAGGTCTCCTCTTAGGCTACGACATTTCTCATGACGTATCGAGGAGATTACTCAGCTCTACGTCAGGAGTAACATCTGACTCTCCTACCCTTTTGACAGATAAGGGCACACTGCATGACAGACTTTCCCATGGTGCAAAGTGCCATTGAATACACAAGACCCTGTTTGCTCTCAGTGCCAGCCTGCCAACTTTATCAATTGAAAAGGATTCTGCTCCCTCAATTAGTTTGTAACCACAGTTGAGAGAATCATAGAATCCCTACAGTATATTAAGAGGCCATTCAGCCCATTGAGTCTGCACTGAAAACAATCCCACCCAGGCTCTATCCTCATAACCCCGCATGTTTACCCTGCCAATCTCTCTAACCTATGCATCCCAGCACACTAAAGGGCAATTTAGCATGGCCAATGCACCAAAATTGCTCGTCTTTGGACTGTGAGAGGAAGCCTGAACGCTCAGAGGAAACCTACTCAGACACAGGGAGAACGTTCAAACTCCATACAGGCAGTGACCCAAGTCAGGAATCGAACCCACGTCCCTGGAGCTGTGAGGCAGAAGCGCTAACCACTGTGCCGCCATGCTGTTGGTCCTGCATGCTAACCTGTGTCTGCTATTCCGGCAGCAGTCCTGACTCTTTCGTCATGCTTCAGCCCCACCGTGCCAGTCAGGATGCCAGGCACAGGGGGGTGAGAGATATCCTCGCTGGACATGGCCTGTGATGTTAATCAGGGAGCTGCAGAGTGCTTCTTTAATGAGAGCTATTCCACTACATGGAGCATTACCAAACTTCAAATCTGCCGTGGACATTCTGAAACACTACCCCTCGTGATGCCTCTGTGCAGCTGGCCAAGAGTTCCACTGCGTGATTCTGCATAACAGCCATCGCTGATGGATAGTTTAACCAAATGCTTGTTGTATGATGATCTCTGTTGCATAGCTACAATTCAGAACAGTCTGTTACCAAGACATCCCCTAAACTGACCTTTGTTGCCATGTACAGGACTGAGTGTTAGGAATCAATGTGAAAGGAAATCTACTTTTAGCCAGCCATAGTAAAATAAAATTGTACATTTAGCACCTGGCTTGGACAATTTGCCATCATGTATTGTAATTCAATAGAATATGTGCTCCATCCTCTCTAGGAGCAGCCTTTATTGGACATCTGAAATAATTAATTAATCATTTCTAAATTAGAATTAAAGTGGGAGGAAAAATCAAGGAGATGAAACAAACCGTGAAAAAACACTTTGATATAATCTGAATGGTGATGGACGAAGTGTCATTGGCCTCAAAGTCCCATATAATTTTTGACAGCAAGACAACATGTACCATTCCAGTTTTGAGGAAAATCGTATGTGACATATTAAAGATTTTATGTTGGAATTCCCACCCACCCCAAATGCAAATTCCCTTGATCGTTTTCCAGTGCTCCCAGGTTAAATCCAATGTTCCCGATGAAAAGTATTCTTATACAGCCCTGTGGAAGCCTGGAGGTTACTGCACAGGACTTGTTCTGCATTAAACACCTTGGGCGGGATATTCCAGCTGCCCCCATAACCCGAGATGTGTTTATTGGCGGTGGAGATGGCTTGTCACTGGCTGCCGGCAGGACTTTCCAGTCCCGCTGATGTCTACATTTTGCACGGCTTGCACATCCTGCTGCAGGGGCTGGGATGGGACAGGGAGTATGGGGCGGGGGAGCGGGGTGGTAGGGGGTTGCCTTCGACAGGACTGGAAAATCCCACCGGCAGGAAAGGCTGGAAAATCACAGTAAATCCTCACTCATGGCATGGTGGCACAATGGTTAGCACTGCTGCCTCGCAGTGCCAGGGATCCAGGTTCATTTTCGGCCTGGGATCCCTGTCGGTGTGAAGTTTGCACGTTCTCCCTGTGCCTGCATGGGTTTCCTCCGGGTTCTCTGTTTTCTTCCCACATTCCAAAGATGTGCAGGTTGACTGGCCATGTTAAAATGCCCCTCAGTGTCAGGGGGACTGGCAGGACAAATATGTGAGGTTATGGGGATAGGGCTTAGGTTGTATTGTGGTCAGTGCAGATTCAATGGGCCAAATGGTCTTTTTCTGCACTGTCGGGATTCTATGATCCTAAGTGTTCATGATAGCACAACAAAAAGCTAAGGCATCAAGCATTAAAAAAAATGACCACAAGCAATGAAGATTGCCTCATTTGACCCAATGACATAACTCCACTCCCCTCTCTGCAGACCAGAGACTGTACGTATCAACATTTATATTATTTCTAAATAGGACTAAATTAACATCCAATATCTTAGGCCTAGCAGGATTAGAAGCCACTAATTTTACCATTTTATAATGATTTCAGTAGCTTTTAAAAATATATCCTCCTGCAATCCCAGCTCTGAATGCCGTTAATACTCTTAAAAAAGAGAAAAGTTACCACAATTGCATTATCTGCAACACTGCGTATACTAAATGTGCTTAAATAAAGTTTTGAAGGCTTCAAACATTCACTTTTATAACATCACCAAGATTAAAAGAGGGGCAGAATTTTCCCAGAAAATGGCCAAGTGTCAGGTTCAGATGTGAACCGATGTGTGGGCAGGCATTCTGTCCAGATCCTCCTATACTTTGCCATTTTAAATGTTCAAAAAGGTTCAAAGTTTTAAAAATATATTTATTATTGTCGCAAATAAGCTTACATTAACACTGCGATGAAGCTACTGTGAAAATCCCCGAGCCGCCACACTCTGCGGCCTGCTCGGGTACACTGAGGGAGAATTTAGCATGGCCAATGCTCCTAACCATCACGTCTTTCAGGTTGTGGGAGAAACATGAGCACCCATGGGAAATGCATGCAAACACGGGGAGAATGTACAGACTCTCACTCGAGGCTGAAATTGAACCCCAGTTCCTGGCGCTATGAGGCAGCAATGCCACCCTGTGCTGCCCTGCCACTGCAGGAGGGCATGTTATGCACCAATATCGTGAGGGGCGTGGCTTAACGATGCCGGCAAACATGGCTCAGAAGAGATTGGCTCTGATCTCAAATCCTCATCATCACCAACATCGGGCATCCCCACTTATTGATGGCATTGAGTCTTCGGGGCATCTGTGCCCCTCTATTGCCCTCCCCTACGTGAAGCTGATGACTACAACACTGCCCTGCCATGTCACTGACCACCTGAGAGCGACACTGGCTTTCGAGCCCCCACGTGGTCATCATGTCTGGTTCTCCGTTTCTGAAGACCAGTTGTGATTCCTGGCTGTGTGACCTGAAGTTGGCTGATGGGAACATCTGAACTTCTGGGAAGACATGATGTGGAGATGCCGGCGTTGGACTGAGGTAAACACAGTAAGAAGTCTCACAACACCAGGATAAAGACAACCAGTTTATTTGATAGTAAACACCACAAGCTTTCGGAAACACTGTTCCTTCGTCAGGCGTGTGGAAAGTTCTGAACAGAGAAGGGCATATTCTAAATCAGTATTCTGTAAACTGTGTGTGCCTTTGTTACCATCAGCAAGAGTGGTGTAGAAACTGGTTGAACAGTCGGTGAAATTTCAGTGCAAATTACAGGATATAGAATTCCTACAATTCAGAAGGAGGCCATTCAGCCCATTGAACCTGCACCGACAATAATCCCACCCAGGCCCTATCCCTGTGACCCCACACGTTTACCCTACTAATCTGTTGACAATAACGGGCAATTTAGCATGGCTAATCAACCTAACCCACACATTTTCGGACTGTGGGAGGGAACCAGAGGACCCACGCAGTCGTGGGAAGAACGTGCAAACTCCACACAGTGACCCAGGCCGGGAATCGAACTCGGATCCCCGGCGCTGCGAGGCAGCAGAGCTAACCGCTGTGCTGCCCCTGAACACTGAGGAAATTCCAGCCCAACGTTACACGTTCATCCTGACAAATTGCTAGATCCAATTTTGGGCTATACTAGCTTGGGTAAGTCAATTGCGAAATTCTATCCACGTTCAACAATCGTAGTTAACGGGATCCTACTGCCTGGGAGAATCAGACGGAAGAAACAAGGAACAAAAAAATTAAGCAGCAGAGCAAGAGTGCCTGCAAATGGTAAGGGTCAGAATGCTGCAGTATCAGTTTCTCATGCATAGTCAGTGTTACTGAAACAGAGCTGATGCAATGACTGGGCTGCTCTGCATTCACTGGGGATCATAGGAGAACAACTGCAGCTGTCAGAAATCAGCCAAGCAAGCCCATTGCTTCAGAGGAGCTGCATATTGAGAAATTACATTCCAGCACTTACCCCTCCTACTTTTGGTGCAATCCTTAATTAACCAGCCAGTGTTATCACTCTTGGGCCCATCCCGAATGCGTTGACTTCCACGGGTGAACATTTCGCACAAGGAAAGGTGAAATGTAATACAGATATAGATTTTTAAGTTAACCTCGAAAACACTGAACACAAATGATTTCATGCCTTTGCTTTAAACCCCTTATCCTTTCCATCATTGAGAAGGATTTCCAATAAGAAATGAAAATGCTGGAGATATTCAGCAGATCTGGCAGCATCTGTAGAGAGAAACTGTGTTAACACTGTGGGTCGATCAGCTTTGCAGAAATGCATGAGCTTGAAGATCGGATGAAAGGTTATGTTAACACTTTATCTCTCTCTATAGTTGCCGCCTGATCTTTTGACTATTTCCAGAATTTTCTTTTCCTATTTCAGATTTCCAGCATCCTCAGGATTTTTGCTTTTGTAACTGTGGTCTATTTTCACTTCTCCTGCATTGTCTGCTTCCACCAGTTACGATCCTTCAAACAGTGAAATCCTAATCCTTTCCTTACAGACTTCCCAACGAAAGCGTTATACAAACTCCAAGTAATTTAGAACTCCAACGCAATCCTCCTACCCCAATCACCAAAGTGCTATGGTCTTGCTAACCTTTGTAACATACCCCACAGCCTCATCTCAGCTGGTATGTGTTGAGTTTTTCGCTGTTCGATTATGTGTGTCTGCTGAGTGCTCTTCGTGCAGTGTGCTGATGGTAAATCATAGAATCTCAGCAGAAGAACCTGCACTGACTCTCTGAAAGACTGTCTTAACCGGGACTTCTCCCCTGCCCTGTAAACCTACACATATACTAATCATAGAATCCCTACAATACAGAAGGAGGCCATTCGGTCCATCAAGCCTGCACCGACAACAATCCCACATCACCCCTGTAACCCTGCATAATTACCTTGCTAATCCCCAATTTAGCATGACCAATCAACCTAACCTGGACATCTTTAGACTGGTGGAGGAAACTGGAGCACCAGGAGAGAATCATGCAGGCACAGAGAGAACGTGCAAACTCCACCTAGACAGTGACCAAAGCCGGGAATTGAACCCGAGTCCCTGGCGCTGTGAGGCAGCAGTGCTAACCACTGTGCCACCATAATCGATCTAACCTACAAATCTTGGGATACTAAGAGGCAGTTTAGCATGGCCAATCCACCTAACCTGCAGATCTTTGGACTGTGAGAGGAAACCAGAGCACCTGGAGGAAAACCACACAGACACAGGGAGAATATGCAAACTCCACACACTGAGTCACTCAAGACCGGAATTGAACCAAGGGCCCTGGAGCAATGAGGCAGCAATGATAATCGTTGTGCCATTGTGCTGCCCATAATATATGGATGTGGTTATAGAGCAACCGAAAGCAAGTAATAAGAATGAAAAAGCAAACTTCTTTGAAGTATTTAAAAAATAGTGCTTGTTAACATGTAGAAATCTGGTGAGCATTATCTCTGCTGATCTCTGAAGCACAAAACACAATATGGTAATACCTTTCTGATCCAGCATGCTCTGGGAACGGGGGGTGCTAATTAATCTAAAATGCTGGCCAATTAAGATTCAAAATGAGTTCCATTGATCAGAAAGCTCCTGGATGATCTCGTGGTGACGCAGGTGCTGAGGTCTCCCATGTGCGGTGACTAGTGAGTGGTGGCGAGGGAACACCCTGTTTCAGGACAGTGGGAGGCTGAGAGTGGAGCAATAGCAGGCCACTGATAACAACTACCCATGAGTTTTACAATAATTACTGGCTGAGAGAGAGTGGGACAAATAGAAGAAGTGAACATAACCACTCGGCAACAAGGGTTAATATGCCAGAGTTGAGGGATGATGCCATCTCCAGTGGTTACTAGAGTGTGCCAGTTGGTACTGTGCCAGATAACAGACATTTTACAGTAACACCCACTGTTTTTTTGGACTTTGGCCTCCTGTACAACTTACCCCCTGCCCGCCTTCAATTCCATTATCAACATTAGGGCCTTCAACTGTTACAACCCTACAGTCTGGAGTCTTGCCTCGAAATCACGATGCAGGTACAAAGCTGTTTTGTTCCTCGCCATCCAGATTTATTGACTATAATTTCAAGTATCATATTCCAACCTTGCCCAGTGCAGCGAACCATACAATATTCCTGATCCAGCAGTCAAATACCAATTAAAAATCATAATCAAAGCGCAGAAGTGTCCCCAGTTTAGCTATTTTGAATGTTTATCATGTTCAGTGTTGCCAACGTCCATTAGATCAACTGAAACAGAAACATGGTTTTTGCTGGTGTTCATTGATGAGATGGATGAGATTGCTGATTGAATGATTTATGAAAAGAGATTTACAAATCGAAGAGAAGGGTGGGACAGATGATTGCCGTTGTTTTTGCTGAATAATTTTTCTTTACGTTATAGCTTTTTGTTTGTGTTATCCTGTTTAGGGAGCCTTGTTATTGATTGCAGGCTTGCTGTATTTCTTCGCCGACTGTTACATCAAATGGTCCTCCAGGAACTTTTTTATAAATATCTCGTGTGTATTGCACTGTAATCTTATTCTAAAGCATTGTGCAAATTCTCAACAAGTGGAGTAATGTATAGAACTCAAATAAAATATAAAGATGTAAGATGTATGCTCATAAGAGCTGCACAATGTAAGCTCCCTGCCCCCTTTTGACATCACCAATATTTTCGCTAATTGGTGTTGGCCTGGACAACTAAATGCAAACAGCAGGATGTAACAGAGTTGCAAGGTTTGCAAGGCAAGCCGAAAAAGTAATTTGTGATGGGAAATAAATGTGGTAGAAAACTGCCCAAGTACAGGTGCAACAGTGCTTGATAGAAGAGATCCAACAGTGAGGGCTGACGTGTGCTTTTGATGTGGGGAAGAACACTCCCAAGAAATTTGTCCCAAAGAAGTTTGGTCAATGAGGATTTCTGTGTTGGAGCAAGGGAGTTGAACAGAGTAGTTGCACTGTAATCTAGTCTGATCTTGGTATGTACATATATATCATTCTTCCTTTGGCAATAAATCCTTTTATAGTTTAAAGCCACTTTGAGTTGCCTTCAATCTATTACAATGACAAGTCTGTGTACAGTCACCAAAATTATTCAATCTGTACACAGTACACATATTTAGAGAATTAGATGTACATCCAGGGCTAAAAATTGGAAGAATTATGTTGTATACTGTCAACACAATGCTACTTGCAGAATCAGAAGTGGCCCTTCATAATATGTAGATCAAGTAAAATCCAGAATTGGTGTTTGGTAGTACAGAAAAGAAACACATTGAAGCTTTTTGGCTTGCACTCATCAAGACACTTCACAAGACTATAGATATAAGGGGAATTTAACAATTTATATTGTGTAAGAGTGCTGATTGGTTGGCAAGTGGACTCTGATTGGTGCAGGCATTGCCATGAAGAATGTACCAGTTGATGGTGATTGACAGTTAACTTCCAAGTATTGTTTGAAATTTAAACTAAGCAGCTTGACCCTGATTCTTCAGAACAATGCCTAGGCCAATCTGGGTAATGTGCAGATCCTGTCCCTAATCTTTTCTCTAAGTGACCATCAATGAGTTGGTGGCTAGGAGTGTGAAATCAAGGGATGGGTTCTGTGTCTTTATCTTCACTCTTTTTGGTGGCCCTCCCTTGCATATTCAGGTTGCACCTCTTGAACATGAAAGAAAAAAGGCACAAAGTAAATTGAACAATTGCTCTGAGACTAGTGTCCTTCATCAAACTCTGATTTATTTACAAAGTCAGAAAAACCCTGACAGGTACATCTTTGCTCAGCGTGTCAACCCAGATTGTCAGTAACCCTGACACTCCACATTTCGTATATACGTTGGGCTCCCTGATTTGACAGCCTCAATCCAGCAGTTCATATTCTAAGAAGTCCATCTTGTTGTTAAAGTCATTGCAGTAAGGAGTTTTCCCAATTATTTTAAGGTTTGATCCTAGGCACAATAAATTAGGGAAGGAAAAATCACTCTGAACACAGGGCAAAACTCCTTTGGTCATGCAAACTTTAAGCATCATTAAACAAGACCACTAATGATTATACTTCAGTCAATGGTTCCAGGGAAGAAAGGAGAGAGAGAAAACTGGTTAAAGGAAAGAAAAATAATCATTAAGAAATTGTTTTTTTATAAATCCAAAGGGTGTTTCCCATTGATAAATGGTGGTTCCTGTGAAAATTTTGGATTAGATTATATTTTTGATACTTTGGGTGCAATTAACACCAATCGTAAGTGTGATGCGGTGAATATGGTGGCAATTCCAATTCACTAAATGATGCTCATCCCATTCCCCACCACCCTCTCTGACTACTCCAGGTTAAAATTCCACTCTGTCATGGTATAATTGTTATATTCAGAGCTTCACTTTGGCATAATGGCTACTAAGAATGGCTCATCTTAGAATTATAAGTTTATTTATTAGTGTCACAAGTAGGCTTACATTAACACAGCAATGAAAATCCCCTAGTCGCTGCACTCCGGTACCTGTTCGGATACTCTGAGGGAGAATTTAGCATGGCCAATGCACCTAACCAGCATGTCTTTTGGACTGTGAGAGGAAAATGATTTGGAGGAAAATGTAACTGGATTGATTAGTAAGTTTGTGGACGACACAAAGGTTGGTGGATTTGCCAATAGCGCTAAGGACCATCAGAGGATACAGTAGGACATAAATCAGTTGGAGACTTGGGTGGACAGATGGCAGATGGAGTTTAATCTGGACAAATGCAATGTAATGCATTTTGAAGAAGTCTAATACAGATAGGAAATATACAGTAACTGGCAGAACCCTTAGGAGTATTGATAAGCAAAGGGATCTGGGTGTACAAGTAGCAATGCAGGTGGAGAAGGTAGCCAAGAAGGCATAGGCCATGTTTGCCTTCATCGGCCGTGGTGCTGAGTTTAAAAATTGGTAAGTCATGCTGCAGCTTTATAGAACCTGAGTTAGGCCACACTTGGAATATAGTGATCAATTCTGGTCATCCATCTACCAAGAGGATGTGAAGGCTTTGGAGAGGGTACAGAAAAGATTTATCAAGATGTTGCCTGGTATGGAGGGCATTAGCTATGAGGAGAGGTTGGAGAAACTTGGTTTGCTCTCACTGGAGTGATGGAGGTTGAGGGGAGGCCTGATAGAAGCTACAAGATTCTGAGAGGCATGGACAGAGTCAGAAGCTTTCTACCAGGGTGGAAGAATCAATTACTAGGGGGCACAGGTTTAAGGTGCGAGGCGCAAGGTTTAAAAGAGATGTACGAGGCAGATTTTTTACACAGAGAGTGATGGGTGCCTGGAAATCATTGCTGGTGGAGGTAGTGGAAGCGGATACAGTAGTAACTTTTAAGGGGCGTCTTGACAAGTACATGAATGAGATGGGAATAGAGTGATATGGCTCCCGGGAGGGTAGGGGGTTTTAGTTAAGTTGGGCAGCATGGTCGGTGCAGGTTTGGAGTGCCAAAGGGCCTGTTCCTGTGCTGTCATTTTCTTAGTTCTTTGTTGCTTGAAACCAGAGCACCCGGAAGAAACTTATGCAGACATGGGAAGAACGTGCAAACTTTGCACAGACAGTGACCCAAGCCGGGAATTAAACCCCGGTCCCTGGCACTGTGAGGAAACACTGCTAACCACTGTGTCAGCACGCCACCCACATGGGGTGGCATTATTAAAGCGCCAATGGACTTTCTCAAATTTTCAGGCACAATTCTTTGAGCAGGTATATACTGCCTGAACTAGACGAGGACTCAACAAAACTCTCTCCCTCCATCTTCGTTGCTTTGCTGTCCTTTCTTGGAGCTTCCAGTGACAGTCCTCAATAACACTTCCCAGCAGCAGTCACTGGATTGTAATCAGGAGAGTTAGTTGGAAATTTTGTTATTTTTCCACTTTACTGAGCTGGTGACATTGAGAGTAACTGCAGCTTCACACCAAAAGAGACTGAACATGGTACCTTCTTGATCGGTGAGGCAAAAAATTAAATATTCAATATAACTAAGGATTAGTTACAAGATTTCTTTCGCTGAGAAAGCTAGCCTAAAAGTTCCAGCTAAGCAAAGTTCAAGTACATATTAATTATAGTTATACAGTAGTTTGTTGCTATAATGTACTATTTGGAATCCAGCCAAATGGTACATTACAGCGAGGTGCGCAGCAGAGTGAGAACCCATCGATTCCCTATAACTGAGCCTAAAATGTCTACAAATTCTGATTAAGTGTAAGCTAAAACTGAAAAGAAACAGAAAGCAACTATAATTAAAATGGTGGGGGGAGCACAGACAAAATGGGGAGGGGGAGCGATGGATGTGAATTGAAAACAATGTCACAAGAACCCATTTTTTTACAAAGTCAAAGGTTTTAAACACAGATTGGCCATAATAAGAGAAAAATGCCTTAGGAGCATTGAGTATAAAAATTGGCAGGGTCATGTTGCAGCTTTACAGAACCTTAGTTAGGCCTAATTTGGAATAATGTGTACAATTCTGGTCGCCACACTATCAGAAGAATATGGAGGCTTTGAAGCGAGTATAGAAGAGGGTTACCAGAATATTACCTGGTCTGGAGAGTATGAAATATGAGGAGATGTTGGAGAGCTTTGTTCTCACTGGAACGACAGAGGTTGAGAGGCGACCTGACAGAGGTTTACAAGATTATGAGTGGCATGGACAGAGTGAATTGTCAGATACTCTTTCCTAGGGTAGAAAAGTCAAGTACTGGGGGACATAGGTTTGAGGTGCGTGGGGAAAAGTTTAGAGGAGATGTGCAAGGCAAGTTTTTTTTACATAGAGGGTGATGAATGTCTGGAATGCTCAGCCTGGAGAGGTGGTGACAGAGGCACTTAGGGGGCATCAAGATGAATACGTGAATAGGATGGGAATGGAAGGATATGGACTCCATAAGTGCTTACAGTTTTAGTTTAGGCAGGCACTATGATCGGCACAGTCTTGGAGGGCTGAAGAGCCTGTTTCTATGCTATAATTTTCTTTGTTGTTGTCTCCTGGTACAGTAACACATCAGAAATATTATCACAGAATCAATGAAACGTTAAAATGCAGAAGGAGGCCATTTGGCCCACAAGCTCTCTGAAAGAGCATTCTTCCTTATCCTACTACCCTGTCTTATCCCAGTAACCTTGCACATTCTTTCTTTTCAGATAACAATCCAATTCCCTTTTGAATACCTCACTTGAGCCTGTCTCCAGTACCCTCTCAGGAAGTTCATTCCATACTCCAACCAACGTCTAGGTGAGAAAAAAAAAAGTCCTCATATCATGATGGCTCCTTTTGTCAATTACTTTGAGCCTGTGCCTTCCAGTTCTTGATGCTATTTTGAGAGTGATCAGTTTCTCACTATTTATTCCGTCCATATCCCTCAGAATCTTGAGTATGTCTAGCAAGTCTTTTTTGGCCTTTTTTTCTCCAACAAAAACAGTCCCAACCTATCCAATCTATCTTCATAGTTACAGTCCTTTCATCAGTCTCCTCTATACTTTCTCCAATGCTCTTACTCCTTCCTCAAGTACAGTGCCCAGAACTGGACGCAGTATTCCAGATGAGGCCTAATAAATGTCTTAAAAATGTTCAACATGCTCTCATTACTCAAGCATCCAATGATCCTGTTAATAAAGTTATGCGCTTTATTAACTGCTCTCTCAACATGCTCTGCCACCTTCAATGACTTATGTATATATACAGTGAGGTCCCTTTCTTCCTTTAGCGTTTTCCCTTTCTTTTAGACCATCTCTCCATATTCTTCCAGCCAAAATAAATCACCTCATATTTTTGTGCATTGAACTTCACCTGCCACTTTTCTGCCTAATCCACCAACAAGTCTACATCATTTTGAAATTTAAGACTACCCTCATCACAACTGACAACATTTTCAATCTAGGCCAATGAGGTAGGATTGAAATGATTTTGTTTGTAATGTAATTTCGACAGTGTCACAACAGAATCATTGGTCATCAAATTCTGGTCTCTAAAAGGACAGAATTGGTGGAGTTGGGAGTGGATGTAGGCCGAAGGAGGCAGGCTTCTTCCCTTAATAATGTAGTGGATGAAAAAGTGAAACTAGTCTTTGAGAATTGATGCTTCTGCATCTCATATTGCCTTGAGTTCCACTGTAGCCCTAAAATCCCCAAACATTTACGAGAAGTAAATGGTGGCGGCGGGGTAGGAATGGAGGAGGAGTGGACAATGGCATGGGAGCCCCAATACAGCTTTTACGCTGGTGGGATTTCCCTGATTGGTGGGGGGTGGGGGGGGGGGGGGGTGGTTGCGGAGGGACAGTCAATGATATAACAGGAACCCCTAATCTTTATACTTGATAATGCCCCCCCATGTTAAACTGACATCACAGAACCCATCTCTTCATTGTTTTTGGTCAGCGAGTTTAAAAATATGGCAGAAAACCTAGCAACGCAACTTATGGGCTACTCTCCACTGTTCCTACCTGAGATGTAAACTCAGTGAAAAATCAGAAAATTCTGCCCAATCAGTTCCAGAGGGAATCAATTGTCCTCTTACTCTATAGGAGCAAAAGAACTAAGAAAATATTCCAATTTTGTGGAGGCCATCGGTGTCACCATGGTGTCATGGTACAGTCCAATATTCCTATTGCAAGATACAGACAGTTGCTGTTCAAGTATATTTGTTGGTGAGATACAGCCTCTCCAGCCAGGACACAATGACCTGCACTCCACAATCTGGGAAGGTGTTTGCGTCTAGTGAATGGCCAGTTGGCTTTGCTGAACATGTGCTGGTGGAGTAGAACTCCAAGAATTTCATGGGTAAGAATTCTACAGAAAGAGGCTGATTGAAAATTATGCTTGCAGAAGCTCCCCAACAAGGAATTATTCCTTTATTCCCATTCCTCATGGCCACCAAAAGACGTCTCAAAAGAGGAGAGGGAGATATGGATGTTGACCAAGGACAATACAGAGCATTGGGCCTTGGTATCTGAATCTTAGGATAGCTTTTCCAAATTTTCTCTAAATTGTAAGAATCTCTATATTTAAATTGTCATAATTTTGTGTACATTTTCTCTCTTTCTTCTTCCCAAATATATCATTCCCACTTTTGCATATTAAATTTCATTTGACAGCTATTTCTCAAGTCTTCTTATTTGTCCACGTCCGGCTGAATTATTTGGAGTCTTCTTCACAGTTGGACTTAATCCTTATTTTGTGGGTTACAATCTTTCAATGTATTTAAATTTAGACATTTAAAAGTAGCAACAGAGGGTTAGCAAAGATTTTAGTGCGTTGTATTTTTTGAAGTGTTTTTGCATCTGCTTTTGCTTTAGTTGTGCCAACATCATAGATTACTAGAAAATGCTGAAAAAATTCAGCAGGTCTGACAGCATCTGTAGAGACAGTATAGAGCCAATAAAGTGGGATTTTACAGCCTCGCTCATCTCAAAACTGTAAAATCCCACCCGAGGTCAACAGACGTTCCCATGCTTTGGCCCTTGCCTCTCCAATTTCCGCGTTGGGTGGGGTAGTAAAATTCCAGCCAATGTTTTGAGTCTAGATAACCCTCCACCTCTCGCAAACATTCTATTTTCTTTCCATGGATGCTGTCAGACCTGCTGAGATTTTCCAGCATTTTCTGTTTTTGTTTCAAATTCCAGCATCGCAGTACTTTGCTTTTTGCCAGAGGTTACGACCTGTTTTTCACTTTCCCCAACTTGGTTGTCAGTGGGACTGTCAGGCATTTAATAATGTCACGCTTATACAGTCTCCATCCATGATCAATGAGGAAACACAATCAAGCAAGACAAAAGTTAAGGAACGAAAAGGGATGAAACCCAAATCAGTTGGCTCTTTATTTGCCAAGGCACATTTGGAAAACTTATTTACCCCATCGATCGGAGATCAGTTAATGCTTTTGCAACATAAAACATTGTGGTTTCCCTTTGTAAATTTAGTATTCAGAACGACATTAATAAACGCATCTCCCTATTTCTTCCCTCCCTTATTTGCCATTGCTGAGACTAATTGTAGCATTACCCTGGCTGTGATCAACACAAACAGAACACTTACAATGTTGCAATGGATGAGATCAGAACTTAGATCACCAGGAGGTGACACGGGATGAGAGATAGGACAAATGATATCTTCAGCAGGTATTGCTATCACCAGCAGAAATCCAGATAAAGAACAACTTTAAAAAACAGGAGAGCTTCTCTTGTAGCTATTTCATTGTTACTGACAGGAAGGAGCTTTAAATCGAAAGATTGGTTAGGTGTATTGGTCATGCTAAATTCTCCCACCTGAGCAGCTGCCAGAGTACTTCATTGCAGCATTAATGTAATCCTACTTATGACACTAATAAATAGACATAAGCTTAAAACTAATTTAAACAGCCTTGATTTCTCCTCTCGCCGCCTATCTGTAAACAGAAAAGGGTTTTGATTTTGATTTCCTCTTTTATAAGAGGCAGTGGATAATCCGAGCCCTCAGTTTCAGTTGGTCCAATTTTTATAAATGACCCCCACTAGAAACTTGAGATAAGGTAACTCAGAGGGTTAGTTCATTTGCACACACTCACAATGTGGACAGGGGTGTCGCCATGTAGCCGCTGGAGACTTCATAGAGGGATAGAAAAAGGAAGAGCTACAGGGGAAAACAAAACCACAGAGCAAATATTTATTGTTTCACATGAGTCCAGAGTCCAGAATCAAAGTCCAAAAGTCTATTTTTTCAAAGAGGTCAGCTGGTTGAAGATCGATGTTGGATAATTTACTTTTCCAGTAGGGATGACTTCCACAATGGGATAGGCATGTAGAAATGGATTATTCTTCTATGCGCTAGTACAGAAGCTCAAGTAGAAACATTATAGATGGTGAGGCCAGGTAGTCAAACCTGGATGGAGCCCTTTTCCTGAGTTGTGAGTGGCTACTTGCTGGATGGATAATGATGGTGATTGGCAGGGTAACTGGTTCTCCCAGTTGAGGGGAGGGTGGTGGGGTGGGGTAGTGCTCACATGACATGACTCTCACTTCTCCACTTTGACTTTGACAAAGTTCCTTTGTCGAGATTCATGAGATTGTTAATATATTAACCATTAAGAATTTGAAAATAAAGGCTTGGTGTCCTTTGTCCTAGCAAACTGGCAGTCTCTGTTGGCCAAGTCAAGTTTATGAAATGTAGATGCCCTTTGTATAGTTCTCATTGAACCTGGTCTCTGCAGTCCACAGGATCATTAGTCAGCCATAGTGAGACATAAATTTCTTTGAATCCGTTAGATTAGTTCTCATTATTTGAAGGTTATAGCCAGAAAGTTCCTTCAGTTCAGGGTGATAGGCAGATGTAGCTTCAGCCTTATTATTATCTTTGACCATTCTTTAAAATTTTAAGTAGCCATGAAGAAATATGAATATATTTTATTAAAATATAGGGTGGAACTTTCCCACCTTGCCCGCCACAGGAATCAGAAGCCGGGACACGGACCGTGCAAAGGCCTGTTGACCTCAGGTATGGCTTTGGGGGCAAGCACGGCCAGAGAATCCCGCCCATAGTGTGAGGATTTATCTCTGTTACACAAGGACTTTTGGTTTCACCTCTTCTGGACTTGCTCTAAAAATTTAAAATGGCAGAGAATTAAAACCAGTTGCAGGGATGTCCCATGCCCCCTGCTGTGTGTTTCTCAGTGCAGGAGGAGGCCTGTCGTTGGTGGGACACAGGATCTCACTGCTGTCAATGAATTTCCCATTAAATCCAAGCCCTTGAGTTGGGAAACCCACTGGTGGGAAGAACCAGAAGATCCCACTGGCAGGAAGACCCAGGCAATTCCACCCAGTATCACTAATACTTCCCCCATTGTATATGTGCCTTGGGTAGCAACCCCAGTCTCATACTATATACCCTCCTGGTCAGCATATACCAATATTAAACTCTCGGACCTTCTTCAGTCTTTTGGCCACCATGCAGTTTTAAAATCAGAAATGACTGTGTGGCTTGAACACAAAAAGGTTAGCTGACACCTTCAATGCAGTATTGTAAGTGTGCTGCACTGTTAAGAGTGTTGTCTTCAGATGAAACTTTGAACCGAGTCCTGGTCTGTCCCCTCATGTATAATCTCTTTATATTTAGAAGAAGAGCAGATGTCTTGGCTGACACTTATACCTCAACCAATATCTTGAATAAAAACAGGTTATCTATGGTTTAGTGTCACATTGCTGTTTAGGGGAGCTTGCTACACTCAAAATGGTGGCCACAGTTCCTTTATGACGACAGAGGCTAGAATGTTAACACTGAATGCTCATACTGGCGGGATTTACCCATCCCCCTGCAATGAATGGAGATTTACTGGACTGCCAAATCCTCAGACCCCGCTGCAGCAGGAGCATGGTGTGAACAGCTGCTAAAATCACACATATGGACTTTACTTCAAAAGTACTTAAGAGCATAAGAACTAGGAGCAGGAGTAGGACATCTGGCCCCTTGAACCTGCTCTGCTATTCAATAAAATCATGGCTGATCTTTTTGTGGACTCAGCTCCACTTAATATAACCCTAATTCCTTGACTGTTCAAAAACTTTTCTATCCTTGCCTTAAAAACATTCAATGAGGTAGCCTCAATTGTTTCACTGGGCAGGGAATTCCACAGATTCACAACCACTTTGTGTGAAGAAGTTCCTCCTCAACTCAGTCTTAAAATTGCTTCCCTTTATTTTGAGGCTATGCCACCAGTGGAAACAGCTTCCTTGCTCCTATCTTATCTATTCCCTTCATAATCGTATATGTTTCTAATAAGATCTCCTCTCATTCTTCTGAGTTCCAATGAATATAGCCCCAGTCTACTCAGTTTCTCCTCATAAGCCAACTCTCTCAACTCAGAATCAGCCTAGTGACTCTCCTTTGCTCCCCCTCCAGTGCCAGTAAATCCTTTCTCAAGTAAAGAGACCAAAACTGTACACAGTACTCCAGGTGTGGTCTCACCAGCACCTTATACAGCTGCAACATAACCTTGCTGTTTTTAAACTCCATCCCTCTAACAATGAAGGACAACATTTCATTGGTCTTCTTAATCACCTGCTGCACCTGTAAACCAACTCCTTGAGATTCCTGCGCAAGGACATTTCATTGGTTGTAAGGTGCTTTGGGTAATCTTGAAATTGTGAAATAAATTTAAATCTTTCTGTTCTTTTTCTTTTATCCTTCTTAGAATCCCTATAGTGCAGGAAGCCAATGTGGCCCATCTAGCCTGCACTGCTAACAATTCCACCTGAGCTCTATCCCCATAACCCCACCTATTTATCCTGCTAGCCCCCCTGACATCAAGGGGCAATTTAGCACAGCCAATTAACCTAACCTGCACATCATTGGACTTGTCCAGGTGACCAATTGCTTTGAGTTACTCTTTTAAATACAAAGGCATGCAATGCAGAGGCGCAGGTAAACAATGGTATTGTTCATTTAAAATCTTCAAATAGAATGGGTTTTCCTGAACATTAATGTAATCAGAGTTAAGTATAACTTTGGGGATTTAGGCTTTTCTCAAAGTACAGCTCTTCTTTGCCCTAGGCCATCAAGAACAATTTTAGGACTTGCGATGGTTGTTCCCACTCTTGGCATTTAAATTTTTCCTTAACTTGCCTTCAGAAAAACTCTTGAATTATATACTTGAACCCTAAAAACGAGCTGTTGTAAACTCAATGTTGTAAATTCATATGCAATGAAAAGCAGGGAAGGAAATATTCATCCAAATAATTGGCTCCCAGGACCAGCACTGCATTGGCACAGCAGGATTTTTCATTAGTTGATGGCTGAGGAGTTTGTTTTTTTTGCAACAATTCAGTGGGTGAGCTCAAGCCTACAGAATAGCAGAAAAGACTGCAAGATGATAACTGTTCTGCCTAAGAGAAATTGCAATAAAATTTTAGATGCAGTGCAAACATGCAGCAATTTTCAGTGTTCCAGCTGATGTCATTTTTAACCCTCGACAATTATTTGTTGCAGGTAAGTTTCAGAAGCAAAATATCAGAAAATAACAACAGAATATGTTGGGATGAGACAAGGAGGCTCGTGTGGAGAACTCCAATGGAGACTTGAATAGTTGAATAGGTAAATTGTAGCATTTTGCAATCTCTTGATGCATTTGTACCAAAGACATAGGATGCAATCTTACCACCTGTTCACACTATGCTCCCATTGCAACAAAATCAGAGGATTTGGCGACCAGCCAACTGTGGTGGGATGGGAAAATCTCACCAGCATGAACAGTGGTAAGATTACAGTCGTGGAGGTTGGCATTGTTGCATTTTGGCCTGGTCAGTGTTAAATTCTCCATTACTTATGTGTAATATCAGCAACTCACTCCACTGACAGAGGTCAGGGAACACAGGTAGTTATCACAGTCTAACTCGCTCCACCCTCCAAGTTACAACTGTCCTCCCAGGGTGGTCTCTGGGCAGATTACCCCACACACAGGGTCACCTGACCCATTACCTTAAAGGTTCTACGCCCCAAAAAACATATCAGTCAGCAATTTTTGGTTTTAGCTATAACATGCTTTTGATATGAAGCCAGATTTCTAAAGATAAAGGGTGGGATTTTACGACCTCACACATTCTGAAATCATAAAATCCTGCCTGAGGTCAATGGACTTTTCCATTGTTCGCCCCTTGCCTGTTCCAATTCCCCTGGCGGGTGGGATAGTAAAATTCTAGCCTGAGAGTTTCTTCAGTTGACAGAGAAAAAAGACAGGAAGCACTGGGACTGATCGTAAAATAGGCATTTTAATGAGCTGTCTTTGGGAAGTTAACAAGCTGCTATCCAAACTGTTATTTGTATCAGTTCTACACAATGAGGAGGCCATTATCTCATTCAAACAATTTCTAATGATACAAAAGCGAAATACTGCTGACACTGCAAAGCTAAAATAAAAACACTGATTGACACATGCAATGGAATCAATATTACGCCTTAGTGACATTGAAATTGGTATTATGCTCTGTAGGGGCTGAGTCTCACATAGTGGTGATCCCATCCATTGGACAAAAGCCAGTGACAACTTGCCGCAGACATGTTTGGGAACTTTGGCAGAATTAAATGTTTATCAAGCAGTTAACTGCCTGTCTCCAGGCTTAGTGGGCCTTTAAAGGTGATGATGCTACCTCCAGGGGTTGCTGGTTAACCAAATGTCCCGCAGATTTGCAGCGCTACTGGGAACAGTGGTCAGCGCTCGGAGTGAGGGAGACGCGGAGCAGCAGCCAACAGTGGAGGCCTAAGAAGGAGACTTCGGTGGGGCAAGCTCGTTGGGCCCCAGTAATGCAGGGCCCAGGGAAGGGGACTGAGAGTCACTCAGGAGGACAATAGGGGTTTTTCAGTGAAGGCGTCCTTGCTGTTGAAGGGAATTGCATGGGATACAGGGTGCATGACAATGAATGCTTCCCCTCTCATTCCCTCAAGCCTGCAGGATCCTGGATGTCTAACCATGTGGTGTGGCAAGGCACACACCCACACCTCCCTCCTCTGCCTCTTCTCATTGAGATGATACCAATGGAGACAAGATGTAGTATTTAAGTGGCCATTTAAGGTCCTTATTTGGCCTAGGGACAGGGAGGGTGTCCTCAAACTTGACTCCAAATTTATTGGTATGTACTTTTGGACGTTGAAAGGATGTTGAGGCACTGGTGATAGTACAACAAGATTCATATGGCTGCTGCCTGGTAAAAGGAAATACAAATTCTAAGCGAGTCTTGAAAAATTTTCATTAGAACATAAGAGAGTGATTGGGTTGACGGGTTTGTAATGTTATAGGGATAAGACATGGTAAATAGAAACAGATCATGTCAGTAGTGTAGGGTCTAAAATGAGGCAGCATAGATAAGATTATAATCAAGAAGCTAAGGACAAGAGATTGGAATCTTGTGCCCTCCCCCTTGGTGAATTTGGTAGTGGTGGGGGGGGTGATTTAAGCGGGCTGGGGTGTGCCAGGTGCCCACAACTGGGGTTGGAGATCAGACTCCCCAAGGAATGGTTTTGGATTCTGGGATAACAGCCCGACATCCATCTTCTCTGAAACACCCAGTACTTGTTGCAGGCTGCTGAGCTGAGACTGCAGACTGCTTCCTTGTACACCCAAGCACCAGGAAATCAAGCATCTCAATCACGCTGACCTCTGGGTAGGGAGCATGGTCAGGAACAAAGATACGGTGGAATTAAAACTGCACAGCATTCGGGAAAACAAAGACTTGAAGATTTCTTGTCCAAAATTCAACTCACCCTTAGTATCCAATTCACTGCATTCAACTTACCTGATGAAGGGACAGTGGTCCGAAAGCTCGTGATTCTAAATAAATCTGTTGGATTTTAACATGGCGTTATGAGATTTCTTAATGTGCCCACCTGATTCCAATGCTCCACATCATGGTATCCAATTTGGATTATGTTAAAATCAGGACTATTACCTTTAAGAGAAGTGTCTTCAGCTTGCTAAAGGATAACGTGATGTTCTTTATTATTTTCTCTACTATGAGACATTACCCAGTAGGTTAACTGTAGAAGTTACTGCGTTCATTCACACTTATGTAAAATAAAATTATTGTTTATTGCCCCACTAGAGTATTCATTAATCCACTATGTACAAGACAGGAACTCCAGATCACGTGTGAGATCACAGTAGCCAAGCATTTTTATTGTTAGAATCCCTAGACCACGGTGTCACATAATTAGCTGTTGGACCACAAAGCTAAACTCCTAATTATAAGTGACAGGCAGTCCACTCATGAGCAAAATTAGTGATGCAGAAAATATTTAATGCAGATCACAAATTGGTAACAGACTTGATAAGCTTATGTTATGAAATTTGCTTTCTGAATTTCATTTAAATCTGTTTTTCACATCACCCAGGGATATTGCAGAATTCCTGTCGACACACTCTTCCGTTGTTGAACTGTGTAAAACAGTGGAAGAATTTGCAGGTGATAAGCGTACTGGCCGGGATTTTCCCTGTCCAATCGGGGTGGGCGTGTTTGGTAGGCGCGACTGACACAATGGTTAGCACTGTTGCCTCACAGCGCCAGGCGCCCAGGTTCAATTCCAGCCTCAGGTCACTGTCTGTGTGGAGTTTCCGTGTTCTTTCTGTCTGTGTGTGGTTTTCCTTGGGGTGCTCCCACAGTCCAAAGATGTGCAGATTAGGTTAATTGGCCATGCTAAATTGACCTGAGTGTCGGGGGATTGGCAGAGTAAGTATGTGGGGTTAAGGGAATAGGGTCTGTGTGGGATTGTGGTCGCTGCATGCTTGATGCATTGAATGGCTTTCTTAAGCACTGTAGGGGTTCTATGATTCTTTGAATGTCGCCAGAAGACCCTAGACTCATTTCCTTGTGGTGGCAATGCAGGAAGCAATTGTCCCGTCTTGCCATCAATAGCAAGTTGTGTTTCCCAGTGTTGAACATCAGGAATGACATTCCAGTAAATTTGCATCTAATCATTAAGGAAACACACAGGAATCATTTCCCCGTGTCAAATTTAAACCCTGCAAATTCTCTGAACTGCGCGATATATAACGGGTTTCAAAAATTGTGTGCTTGGTGAGCTGAACTCTGAATGGAATTGAGGTGATACACAACTTAGCACGGTGTTTGCGGAACCCAATTCAAGAATGTGGCTCCACAATTTGGAGGGGCAGAGTGCCACAGGCAAGTCTCCATAGCAGCTTCCTGGAGGCTGCCTTGTGATGCTGTAGCAAGAGGAAGGCTGCAGGGGATGCAGGAAGCAATGAAACCCCAGGCATAGGGAACAGTAGTGGGGATTTGTCAAAGCAGTTCAGATTAAGGTCGCAAACACACGGGGCCAGCATGGGGAGATGGATAGGGAGGGAGGGTGGATCAGACAGTGTGATGTGCTCACCTGATTGTGACCCCAAGGCTACTGTAGAATTAGGTCCCAACAAGATGTGTTTCTCTGCGCTGGTGGAGGGTGTGGGTAAACACTGTGATGGTCTTCAGTGCCAATGTCTATGATTGCCTCATCTATACCCTTCTTGGGGCTGGAGTCAGGACCTGGCTCGTGACCCCCTTGTCTGTTTTGCTGATGTGTCTGTGAAAGAAAGGAGAGATCATTAATGCATGGCAGGGGCCTGAGAAACAGGAGAAATCACTCACAGCACACTTGTCTGATGGATAATGCTGTGCTGAATCCTTGCTTATAACAGTCCACAACCTCACCGACCAGCTCAATCATTCTGTTTTCAAAGACTGCAAGGATCCTGAGTTTGGGCATTCCCCTCCCAGTCTGGGGTCTCTCCTTTATCTTGTGTGCCAGCTTCTCCTGCATGAAGACAGATGGAGAGCAGGAGGTGGCAGGTGATAAGGATGCCTGGCATGTGTGAGTGGTGAGTGGAGCCACAGACACGATGAAAACATAAGCCACAAGGAAGATGATGATATGTGCTGGAGAGTGAGTGGTGTGTCTCATGAGCTTGCATTAAGTGAGATCTTTGTTGATGTGTGATGGATCTGTGAGTGTGTGAGTTGAGAGTGATAAGAAGAGTGACTTACCCTGGTGGTATGGACCATTCTTTGGCATTGGGTGGCTGCCCTCTTTTGCAGAGTGTTGGCACTGACCACTGCTGCCATGCTTCCCATGTTGGGTTGGTGTCTTTGCTTGTTGGTCTTCACCCAGATAGAGGGCACAGGACAACAATGTGCAAGCTTGGTGCAGGGCTGCATTTAAATACGACTTCCAGTTTACTGAAGCTCTAGGGGGATGAGGGTATGGGTGAATCAGAGGCTCCTCTGCCAGCAAAACCATGTGAAAGCATCATCTGTTCACACAAATTGCTGCATAATGTGGCAGAGAATCCACTTTTCCTCCCCAACATTGCCAATTTCTGGGTTGATACCACCCTCTGATTGGCCGCGATATGAACATTCTTTCCATAACTGTAAACACATTTCCCCAGTCAGTAGTCACTTAGTCCCATTTGGCAGGAGCAGTCTATGGGCTCCCATGACCCACATTTACCCATTCAAACAGACTACTTTGATTTTAGGGACCAGAGCTTCCATGGAATGATGATCGCAATCGGCTTGCTACTCTGCTCCTTTTTACTTACCTCAGTGTGGAGCTTAGATGTCCAGCCTGGGCCTGTGGAGAAGTGTGCAGCAACACTGGGGGTCCTTCCAGTGTAGGACAGCAGCTTCAGAGCAAGTGAAGCCTTCCTTACAGCACCGGCTGCCAAAACCCAGGTACCTTTATAGATCCCCACCACCTTCAGAAGTCAGGGAGAAGAGCCTCTTCAGATCAGCCATGATCTTATTGAATGGCGGGGCAGGCTCGAGAGGCTAGATGGCCTACTCCTGCTCCTATTTCTTATGTTCTTATGTTCTTAAGGTGACTATGCGTGTGAGGGGCTAGAGTAGTCAGATGGTCAAGGAGTGCAGGGTCAGATGGTTGCTGAGGTTTGGAGTTCGGTGGCCTTCATGAGGGCAGTCATTTGGGGCTGTTGGGGCTGTAATTGGGGGTAGGGACGGGGATAGTCTGGGGATTGGAGGCTGGCTGGGGGGTGAGGGGTGGGAGAGGGTGGGGAGCGTAGATGGCTGGTTGGTAGTGTAGTCAGAGAGTAGGGAGGGTAATCTGGGTATGGAAGGCAAGCTGCGCAGGTTGGGGAGCGTAGATGGGTTGTTGCCAGATAGTCAGAGAGTGGGGAGGGTAGTTTGGGGGGTCGTGGGGTCCTATGAGGGGAAGCCGAGGTGGCCAGCAGGATAGTTACGTAGGAGTTAGAAGTAGTTTTAATCCTTCTAATTCTTCCTGGGTAAACAGTCTACTAACAGAAGGATCTGACATTTGCAACATAAATTGGATGGTTCTAGGTGTAGGAAAGCTTAAGCATAAATCCCCATTGGAAGTTTGAACTTTCCAGGCAATTCCCACATAGTCGCTGTGTGGTATTCCATGGGATCCCCAAGCACACCCTCTGGGGCAGACCTTCTGCAATAGGATCAAATGATTACATTGATTAACAAATGTTCTTCCATGTCTGCGGTGTTAATTAAATAACTCCAGAAGATTCACAGTAAATGGTTAGAATCTGATTTATGACATACTCTGTTTTTAAATCGGGACGTTGCTTATTTTGCATCTGGTTTAAGACATTTGGAAAAACAATCTCTCCCAGATGGAATTTAAAATTTCATGGCTTGGTGGCTTTCCATTATCAAATCTGACTAAACTAAGGAAAATTGCTGTGACAACAGTGGACTTTGTTTATTTCAGAATTCACCACACAAACTTTTATTTCAGAGTGAAGTGTTAAAATCAGCAAAACTGTTGAACTGAGTAAAGTGAGGTCTCTACTGGCTGCACAATCCCATTGCTTTTTCATTGTCCATATGTGTTTTCTAATGGTGCTTGGTATTTGTATCAATTTTCTCAATTCATCTGGGGATTATTTGCTAATTGGGTACCTAAGTCAGTGCTTAGGTAGCTCGCTCTCTCTCTGAAACGCTGTTTTATGAAATACAAGTTTCAATAGTGTCCGTAAAGCCTACCAGGTTTCTGAGGGAGGGTAATAATTTCATTATTTCCACAGAAGCATCCTTGTCCTTCCATTATAAGTTTTTTAAATTCAGTTTTACTCACTAACACTGCATTATAAAGGACTAATGAAATCAATACTTGATACGATAAATATTCCACTGAAGTCTGGATTTAATGAGAAAAAACAGTACAACCCCCGTAATTAGTCATATTTAACTGTTCATGGGATTTTTTTTTAAATGGTTGTGAAATAACGGGAAGTCTTACAGCACAGAAGGTGGCCATTTGACCCATTGTGCACGTATTGACTCTTTGAAAGAGCTATCCAGTTAATTCAATGCTCCTATGCTGTTCCAATAATGTTTTCCTTTCAAATATTTTCCAGTTCCCTTTTGAAAGTTACCATTGAATCTGCTTCTACCACTCTTTTTGATTTGCAGATCATAACAATTTACTTTTTATAATTCACCCATCTACATATCTAGGGTATCATATCAGGTGAGTCCACTCACCTGATTAAGGAGCAGCGCTCCGAAAGCTCGAGATTCCAAATCAATTGGATTTTGGATCTTAAACTGGTGTTGTGAGTCTGGTGAGATACCATAGCACAGTGGTTAGCACTGCTGCCTCACACTGCCAGAGACCCAGGTTCAATTCCTGCCTTGGGTGACTGTCAGTGTGGAGTTTGCACGTTGCCCCCACGCCTGTGTGTGTTTCCTCTGGATGCTACTGTTTCCCCCTGGAGTTCAAAGATGTGCAGGCAAGGGGGAATTAGCGAGATAAAATACATGGGGTTTGGGTGAAATACTGCTCCAGAGAGTTGATGCAATCCCAATGGGCCAAAAGAATCATAAAATCCTACAGTGCAGATGAAGGCCATTCGGTCCATCGAGTCTGCACCGACCATAATCCCACCAAGGCCCTATCCCTATAACCCCACTTATCTACCCTTAAAATCTCTCTGACACAAAAAGGGCAATTTAGCATAGCCAGTCAACCTAACCTGCACATCTCTGGATATGGGAGGAAGCTGGAGCACCCAGAGGGAATCCACGCAGACATAGGGAGAACATGCAAACTACATATAGGCAGTCACCCGAGACTGGAATTGAATCAGAGTCCCAGACGCTGTGAGGCAGCAGTGCTAACCACTGTGCCACCTCCTTCTACACTGTAGGAATTTTATGATCTTGAAATGTCTGCTTTTTTTTACAAATCCTGAATAGTCTGATTTCCAGCAAGTTGTATTTTTTTTATTTCAGATTTCCAGCATTTTCATTTTTCCTTTTAATAATAGAGGGCTCAATTTCCAAAATAAATATTTTAAACAGAATAAAGCTGTTCGCAGCGGATTGTAGGGAACAAAGCGAGTTCTTCTCTAAAGTCTGTTTAAGAATAATCTCATTGTATTATTTCAACTGGTTGTTAACCAATGACAGCTGGATAAATATGAACTATCCTGAGTTCCATAGTAGGGGCTCAATGCTCTGTCACGGAGTCCAGCAGCTGAAACATACAATACAATGATGAATACACAGTTTATAAGATGCATCATTTTTTTAGCTTGTGTGTATAAACCTGTCATGGATAACAATCACAATTGCATCCTATCTGATATCACCACAAAGAGAACTTTGCCATTAATGTTATAGTAATTAACACTCAGAAATCAACACTTTCTAACTAATACCAAAAGAGAAAACACTGTAAAATCTCTGTAGGTGTGGTAGCATCTGTAAGGAGGGGAAAGAGCTGATGTTTCGAGTCCAGGCAACCCTTTGTAAAAGGCACTTTCTAACTAAAACTGCGGACATTCTAACTAAAACTGTGAGGATGTTTCTCCTCACTAACAAGTACTGGCAAAAATTTACCCAACAGAATCCAATTCTTTGCCTCCAGTCATTTGTCTAAAATTAGGGCTTTGTGTTGCTTCTGCTGATTTCTTTTTTGCTTTTGTGCAATTTAATGGTTTTGCACAAAGCACAAATTAGGACCAAGCCTGTTGGGGAAAACATTTTAATTAAAGTTATTGACCCATTCGTTGCAGGTGCAAACCAAATGTATAATTTACAGATGTTATAATGAGGAAGAGAAGACTGTGTGTGTGTGTGTGTGTGTGTGTGTGTGTGTGTGTGTGTGTGTGTGTGTGTGTGTGTGTGTGTGTGTGTGTGTGTGTGTGTGTGTGTGTGTGTGTGTGCCTGTATGAGAGCGGGAGAGTAGTTGAAAGGAACTGTCTGAATTAAACAATGCTCCAATGCTGTTCAGTCGCCCTCACTGAGTAAAAGAGCTTTCATAAGCAGGCCCAGTGTGTCATGAATGGGATACAGTACACCTCAGGGATAATTCACACTTTTATCATTGATTTGCATTAGATCTCGCATGTTGTGCTCATTGTTTACAGTGGCAGACTTCATGGAGGAGATCTTGAGTGCCACAGTATAAGAGTTACCACAACTCTATGAATACCTATCCATGTTTAAGATGCTGAGAAAAGCTTCAGAAACTTTCTGCACGTTGACTGATACATTATTCCTTATTTCTGTTCGCCATTGCTTACCCTGCTGGAGATTGAGTGGGCGCAATTGGGTAATCAATGCCCTCCGTCCTTGGGGAACAGTCAATATTAAGGAAGGCTTGCTACCTGTCTCTCAGCTGCAATGGATTAATGCCAAATTCGCCATGCAAAGTGTGTGTCTTGGCAAAGCCTTTGTGGTATCAGAGGAACATCGATCCACGGAGGAGCAGTTAACTTTCATCAGATTTCCTCTTGCAGTTTTGAAAGAAACCAAAGGCACAAGCGCTTAGAGATGTGATCAGTTTAACACCCACAAGCAGAGTAGAGTTCACTGTAGCTTGCTCTGCCTGTCAGGGGCAAGATATGACACAACTCAGGTGAACTGCTAAGTGCTGTGTGTTGTACTCCACAGTTATATCCAAATACAGAAGTTCATTCTGAGGAGAAGGCATTCTCCCTTAAGTGTGTAATAACTTGTGAGAGCTTTATACGTTCTGTCCTCCCTTTCAACCCTTTGCCTCCTGTGCCCATGCGTTAAAAACAAACAGTAGCAACATTCTCCAAGCTAAAACTGCCTATAGTATATTATTTATATTTTAGTTTACTTATTTATTCGTCACAAGTAGGCTTACAATAACACTGCAATGAAGTGAAAATCTCCTAGTCACCACACTCTGGCGCCTATTCGGGTACACTGAGGGAGAATTTAGCATGGCCAATGTGCCTAACCAGCATGTCTTTCACGTGGGAGGAAACAGCAGGAAGCCCACGCAGACATGGGGAGAACATACAAACTCCGCACAGACATGACCCAAACTGAGAATTGAACGCACGTCAGTAGTGCTGTGAGGCAGCAATGCTAACCACTGTGCTACCGTGCCGTCCTTTTTACACTCCAACTATTTTGCCACTGTTAAAAGCAGGAACAAAGAATGAGTGTATTATTTAAGTAAAGATTTATGTTAAAATATCTTGCGTCACCTTGGAGATTCCAGGGGTCAACACTTTTCAAAGGTTGAGACTTTTGCTCTGTTTACCCAATTGGCTCTGAGCATTACCACACCAATGGCCTGTTATATTGCATGCTAGTCAATGTATCCAGTGGAGAACTTTGGTCTCTCTAATAGATCAGTGAACACACATTATCAGGCCATACATTTCAGCTTTAAAAGTTAAATCCTTTACTTTTGAGAACGTCTGTCAACACTTCCCGCTGCCTTGGCAAAACAGCCAGCATAATTAAGGACCCTACACATCCCGGACATTCTCTCTTCCGCCCTCTTCCATTGGGAAAAAAGCTACAAAAGTATGAGGTCATGTACCAACAGACTCGAGAACAGCTTCTTCCCTGCTGCTGTCAGACTTTTGAATAGACTTACCTTGTGTTAAGTTGATCTTTTTCTACACCCTAGCTATGACTGTAACACAACATTTTGCATTTTCTCGTTTCCTTCTCTATGAACGCTATGTTTTGTCCGTATAGCATGCAAGAAATGATACTTTTCACTGTATGTTAATACATGTGACAATAATAAATCAAATCAAAATCTTCTTCCCCATTCCAATACAAAATAAAATCACAGGTGCTTATGGATTTAACTAGACCCTCACAAGTCCAGCACAATCATTTTAAAAGCATCTCTGAGCTATGTTCAGATCCACAGCCCAGCAGCAAGTGAGTCCCAGTAGTCCTATTTTTGGACTTTCAGCTGGCTTCATGAGGTCTGTGCTTATGGAACGTGACTACCAGGGCAGGATTAAATTATCATAAGTTCCTCATCTGACTTCTTATCAAGATGTTAATTGACAGTGAATCGCTTATCTTCCTTGGGAATCTGTTCTATTTACATCCTTAATTTCTCTTATTTTAACAAAATTACAGAAGCACCTGAAAAAAATGAATAAAAAAGGATTTTGTTAATAAAATCTTTGCTAGGTCCCAGTTGAACTTCCAGCACTTTAAAAATCTGACTTTAAGCCAAATTGGAAATGCTTCATCTGCAGAAACATGGGCAAAATTTTAATTAACCCATAGTCCTGGATTTTCCCAAAATTTGGCAAAGTCTGATGGTAAGCGAGAAAGGTAGCGTTTAGCCCGCAGATGGTGATTGTGGGTTTCACACTGTATTTTTAGAGACTTTAGAGAATTCGCTGGCTGCGCTTGTCCCGAGACTGAAAAATCCTCCCCAAGGTCAATGGACCTTTGCATCATAGAATCTTACAGTGCAGAAGGAGGCCATTTGGTCCATCGAATCTCCATCAACCACAATCACATCCAGGCCCCCATGCATTTACCCTAGGCAGCCCACCCGATAATAAGATGCAATTTAGCATGGCCAATCCACCTAACCACATATTTCTGCATGGTCCGCCCTTGCCCCTGCCCACTACACTTCCCATGGCAGGTGGACAGGAAAACTCTGCCCAAAATGTCACCATGGGTTTCACACCACCTCCACGGCGAGTAGCCTCTGTTTCACCCACCCCCCCATTTGCTCAGTGCTTTAATTAGTGGGGCGCTCTGTGCTGCTCCCACCCCCCCCCACCCCTATCACTTCGCCCCAGTCCAAGGCAGAGGATAGCAGCAAGGAAGTCAGTGCCCAGAAACTCAGAGATCTCCCTCACCAGAATACTCGATGCCACGGAGGCACGTTGTGATATCCTGTGCCCTCACATAGGCAGGAGACCAGCTAGCGGGGACACCAATTCAGCACGCGAGGCAGCGCCGATCATTGTTAACTCACTGTGCAGGAAAACAGGCATCCAGTGCCAGAAAAGGAGGAACAATCTCCTCCATTCGGCCAGGCTAAGACACTCTTCCCATCGCTCTCAACTCACGTACCCATCACATATCCAGAGGGAGCTCACACACTGATAACTCAAAGGAAACAAAACCCTCTCTCTCCCTCAAACATCTCTATCTCTGCTGCAGATCTCCTCATCACCTCACTGCTCCCACTCACCATCCTTACATGTCAGGCATCCTTGCTATACATTTTAGCGCGGGCCCTGCTTACATTCTCTCCATCTGTCTCCGTGCAGGACAAGCTGACAGTGTTAACTTTTGCCTCCATGGGTTCATCCTCTGCCCGTTCACCTTAGCTAGCTGTGCCTCGATGGCTAGTGGCTCATGTGTTGGCACCCCCCATATTGAGGACCGGTCATTCATCAGCTCCTGGAATAAATAAGTCTCCACATCACCCTTTCCCCACTCAGCCTGACCGAGTAGCCACAGCATTGGCCACTCTACTGTCTCTGAAGGCACAAGTTTCATCCCAAGCATCACTCCTAGGCCTTGCTTGCAACCCAGGCCACAGGAGATACCGGCTGCCTCTCAGCGCCAGGGACCCGAGTTCAATTCCCGGCTTGGGTTGATGGCTGTGTGGAGTTTGCACCCTCTCCTGGTGTCAGCATGGGTTTCTTCCGGGTGTTCCAGTTTCCGCCCATAGTCTGAAAGACGTGCTGGTTAGGTGCATTGGCCATGCTAAATTCTCGCTCAGTGTAACCGAACAGGTACCAAAGTGTGGCAACTAGGGGATTTTCACAGTAACATCAATACAGTGTTAATGTAAGACTACTTGTGACACTAATAAATAAACCTTAAAAACTTTAAAACTGTCAAGGTGCACCAGTACACACCGATGGGCTGAAGTGCTGCCCTCAGCCACTATGCTCTGTAATGGTGAAAGGGGGTGTATGTCCTTGCCCACTCGGCCAATGGTACAGGGAAACCAGTATAGTCACTAAATGTGAGGGTTAGCATACTAAGTATTAATTGCTGTGTGGCAATCAGTTGCACTCACATACATCAAAGGTAGTTTAGTGGGCATAATTGGGTTGGCGGTTGTGATAACCATGATGTGGAGATGCTGGTGTTGGACTGGGGTAAACACAGTAAGAAGTCTGACAACACCAGGTTTAAGTCCAACCAATTTATTTGATAATTGGTTGGACTTAAACCTGGTGTTGTCAGTTGTGATAACCCCCAGGACTTGAATGGGGGAAATTACTGATTGATCTCCCCGTAGGTCCTAGAATGCAAGCTCCCTGGTGATTAGTAATTACCTTAGAGTTTGGATACCGAGTCCTTTATAAAGCAGGCCCCTGAATGGGTCCATTATTATATTGTCCCAGATGGGACAGGTGTGTGGTTTATTTTAGGCAATAAAGCATCGCTCCTTTACAGCTGACTCCTGGAGATATTATAGCAGTCAGACCACAGGCATAGTAATTGAGCTGAACAATCTCTGGTGTTTCACCATTAGACTTGCCCTTTTTGGTAATAAGCTCAGAGGCACCCCCACGTCCCAACATATGAGTGGCTCCTTCAGTCTTTGAAGGCAGTGCACTCACCTGATGGACTGGCCCAGGCTTCCATTCCCGGTGACAAGGCAATTCAAGAAGGCAGAGGCCCAGCAGCTGAAAAATGAGGCCTCATGAAGGGTCACTTTAACTCTTGATTGTCTTCTCCTTCAGGCATTGAGTAATCCTCCCTTCTGGGCTCACCTCTTCTCCCTCTCTGGCTCCTGGGCTATTGCCTTTTGCCCTTGCAGCCCCCGTTCCCTCAGCATTCAGAAATTTCCTCTGTCCTGTCTAAGAATTGCTTCACGATTTAAATCCTAAATGGCCGAGTTAAACTTTCAGGATTCAATCCTGATTCTCTCACCAGAGAAATAATTAATTCATACCCAATCAGATTCCCTCATCTTTTGACCAGATCACCTGAGGGGCTTTCAAACACAAAGGGATCCAGTTCATTAATTGTAAATTTGATGTAAACCCTTGTGAATATGTAACTGTCATATAAATTAGTTTATCTTTATAAATGAAGCATATTAACCATAATTAATTCAAGTCTACCAACCTTAATTGGTAGCAAGCTCTACGCTTAGTCAGAATATCAGGGATTGAAATCCTATTCCAGGGCCTTAAGCAAATAATCTCACACCAGTGCAGTGCTGATGGAACTCAGCTTGGTTATAGATGCTGGGCATGAGATTCATTGGAGATGGAGCTATGGAAGTTGGATACCCTCTTGCTGGTTAGCACTCTGCTCATGGCTGCTTCAGGCATGACTTGCATAGCATCTCACATTGAAAATTGTGTTGACTCAGGCATCTTCCCTGTACCCCAGAAGCCATTGACTTCGTGCAATAATACCACACAGGTCCATTCAACGAGTTCATGCATCAGTCAGCCAAGAGCAAGCTTTATCTGCACAGGGGCCTAACACTTGCATTACTTCAAGGGGCCAGGCTCCCAACTTTCAGGTAAGATGATTTTTGAAGAAGTTAGACTATTGTGAAGCCTCTGAAATTATGCAGGATTGCTTTTGCTGTGGTGAGTTCTTGGAATTGTAAAGGAATGGTGCTGCACTCTGCCCAGAAGAGAAATGGAGTAGGTGACCTGTGCACACAAAGGCTGCAACAAATAAGGCAGTTACATTTGTAATACCTCTGGATTTGCAACATGTTGGGGAGATGCAAAGAGAACAAACTTAGTATGAAGCTCTCTGCCAAATTTGCATTGGATGTGAGGCAGTCTGACCAACCAGGAAGGTATCAAATACCGTTGAGGGCACTTCTTTATGGACAAATATTGCGATGTGAGCCTTGAGATGAGCAAACATGGGATTTGCTGATGAATAACGAGAAGGGAAAATCAGCCGACGATATGACTGCAACACAGACCAGTGCAGGACCGAATGAGCCAACCTATTGCAGGAGCAAATACTCCAGTCAACAAGATGTAATATACAAAGAGCAAAGAACAAAGAAAAAAGAACATCCCAGCACGGGAAACAGGCCCTTCGGCCCAACGAGCCCGCGCCGCTGCATCTTCCCACACCTACCCCGCCCTGTGTGTGTGTGAGTGGAACCCCTAACTTAGCCAGATTCAGGGGAGAATGGTGTCAATTTGGTACACCAATCAGCCTAAGAGCACATCTTTGGGGTGAGGGAGGAAACCGGAGCACCCGGAGGAAACCCACGCAACCACAGGGAGAATGCACAAACTCCCACAGACACAGGCCCAAATCCATGTATCTGCACAGCTAGCAGTGCTAGTCACTGAGCTGTTGTGGTGCCCATCTGCTGGTCCAGGATTAAGCACACACAACGACATGAAGTACTAGGCCACTCCCGGAACCTCCAAGAGCAGCCCACGCACGACCCACCGTGTGCATGCCCCTCGTTTGACAACAAGGTGGACCGACCCTGTAGAATAAAAAGACAATACGTTAACATATAAAACTACATTTCCGGTGTCGTCCCGAGGCTCTGACCCTATTTAGTACCCTCTACTATAACCCTCCATCCTTGCTTCGCTCATGTGTCTGTCTAAGTAAACCTTAAACAAGTCCAATGTGCCTGCCTCCACCACCCTACTCGGTAGCGCGTTCCATACCCCCACGACCCTCTGCGTGAAAAACCTTCCTCTCATATCCAAATTATACTTCTCCCCCCTCACCCTTAGATCGTGACCTCTCGTAATTGTCCCCAATCTAGGGAAAAGCCTACCACTGTTTACTCTATCTATTCCCATCAGTATTTTATATACCTCTATCATATCACCCCTTAATCTCCATCTTTCTAAGGAGAAGAGCCCCAGTTTCTCCAACCTTTCCTCGTAACTCAGTCCTTCCATGCCAGGCAACATCCTGGTAAACCTCCTCTGCACCCTCTCCAGAGTCTCTACGTCCTTCCGGTAGTAAGGTGACCAGAACTGGACGCAGTACTCCAAATGCGGTCTAACCAACGTTCTGTACAACTGAAGCATTAGACGGCAGTTCTTATACTCTATACCCCTTCCTATAAAGGCTAGCATTCCATAAGCTTTCTTCACAACCTTTTCTACCTGTGTCGACACCTTCAGAGAGTTGTGCACCTGCACTCCCAGGTCCCTCTGTACCTCTATACTCTTAATCGGTCTACCTTTTATCACATAACTCCTCCCTGCATTATTCCTTCCAAAATGCATCACCTCGCATTTGTCATGATTAAATTCCATCTGCCATCTATCTGCCCAATATACCAACCTATCTATATCCTGCTGTGAATATGCTGCCATTCAGTATATTTCAGTCTCATTTAGTTTCAAAAGTAAAAGCTAATTAATTCCTTTACGTCCTCTTACAAAATTAAGGAAGTTACTTTCCTAAATTCATTTGAATGGAGGCCCCAGTGAGTCCAAGTCCAATATCAGTGGCTCTGTCTGGCCGGATTCCGTTCTTTGTCCCAGAGATTTTCTGAAGGGTATTCTTGAGAGCAATGGAGTTAAAATGCCAGCATGTGACCAGCTGTGCCATTGTATCAGACTAACAATGGTCCATTTTGAGAAATAGTATTTAACTAAGAGAATATAGAAAAGGTTGAGATCTTTAAGGTTTTCTTCCCTTGTTGGTATTTAGATAGCTGTTTTTCAATACATTTTCTCTGCAAAATCATCAATTACGTCATCATAGGTAAACTCTTGTGAAGTTGCACATTCAGTCATCAATATTGCTGACCTTGTCAGATGTTCATGACACATCGTACTTCGCAAATAATTTTTGACTCTTTTCAGTGCAGAAAAAGAGTGTTCATCGGAAGAACTGGAGCTATATCTAATTTCTTCTTGAAATCGCACAATATATTGGCCTCAACTACTTTCTGTGATAGTGAATTCCGCTCATTCACCACTCTGTGGGTGAAGACATTCTCCTCATCTCAGTCCTAAAAGGTTTACCTCTTATCTTCAAACTATGACTCCAAGTTCTGGACTCCCCCACCATTGGGAATATTCTTTCTAAATCGACCCTGTCTATCCTTGTTAGAATTTTATAAGTTTCTGTGAGATCCCCTTCCACTCTTCTAAACTCCAATGAGTACAATCTTAATTGACTTAAGTCTCTCCTCATATGACAGACCTGCCATCTCAGGAATCAGCCTAATAAATCTTTGCTGTACTGCCTCTACAGCAAAAACATCCTTCCTCAGATGAGGACACCAAAACTGCACACATTACTCTGGGCGTGGCCTCACTAATGCTCTTTACAATTGCAGTAAAACATCCCTATTCTGATACTCAAATCCTCTCGCTATAAAGGCAAATATACCATTTGTCTTCTTTATTGCCTGCTGTACTGGCATGCTTACTTTCAGTGACTGATGCACAAGGGCATCAATGTCTTGCTAAGTATCCATCTCTGTCTCAATTTACACCCATTCAGTGATAATCTGAGAGGATTCTCAGGGGGCTTGACTGAGTAGATGCTGAAAGGTTGTTTCCCTTTGTGCGAGAATCAAGGACCAGAGAGAATAATCTCAGAGTAAGAGATCACCCACTTAAGACAAAGATGAGGAGTTATTTATTTTCTCAGAATCTGTGGGTTTCTTTAGTGCAAAGGACTGTAGGGGTTGGGTCATAATGTATGTTCAAGGCTGAGACAGGCAGATTTTTAATCAGTACCAGACAACAGTGCTTACACTTTAATGAGGTTAAGAGCATTATGCAAACACCTTAAGGGTTTGAAAGGTACTATATAAAGGCAAAATTACTGATAATATTTGATGAACTGTAAAGCTCAAATTCTGTAATTAGGGTCTTCCTCCAAAAGGACTCCAATCCCTGGAATCTGGTTAGGGCCTGACCTAGGAACCATTATAGCAATGCAAAAGTAACAGGATAAATTTTAAATTTGATTTGTTGGGCAAGGAGAAACAGAAATGCTTCTCTATGCGGCAAGGTAGCACAGTGGTTAGCACTGCTGCTTCACAGCTCCAGGGACCTGGGTTCGATTCCCAGCTTGGGTCACTGTCTGTGTGGAGTTTGCACATTCTCCTCGTGTCTGCGTAGGTTTCCACCGGGTACTCTGGTTTCCTCCCACAGTCCAAAGATGTGCGGGTTAGGTTGATTGGCCATGCTAAAAAAAAATTGTCCCTTAGTATCCTGGGATGCATGGGTTAGAGGGATTAATGGGTAAAATATGTAGGGATATGGGGGTAGTGCCTGGGTGGGATTGTGTTCAGTGCAGACTCGATGGGCCAAAGGGCCTCTTTCTGCACTGTAGGGTTCTATGATTCTATGATTCTATCCCACAGATCACTGCCGTCCCAAACTACCCCCTCTGCAATTTAGTGTATCCCTTCTCCTACCCTCACAAGACTTCTATCAGTGCTAGCCTAGCATCCTGAAGGGCAACTGGTATCGGATTATCCACCTGGCACAAGTCCTGTTTAAATGCTACCTGGACCTCAAACTGGCTCCAGCACCTCTTCAGAACCATGCAAAGGTTAAAATCCATCTGTGCATCTCCTGGGAAAAGGCTAACAGTGCTTTCCTGATGTGTCAGCCTAACTTATCTGATTAAGGCAGTGGCACAGTGGAATTATCACTGCACTAGTAATCCAAAGACCCAAGGATATGGTCTGAGGACCCAGGTTCAAATCCCACCACGGCTGATGGAGAAATTTGAATTCAATAAAAGTTTAATGATAGCTATGAAACCATTGTCGATTGCAGTAAAAACCCATCTGGTTCACTAATGCCTTTAAGGGAAGGAAATCTGCCATTATTACCTGGTCTGGCCTGCATGTGACTCCAGACCCACAGCAATGTGGGTAACTCTCAAATGCCCTGAGAAATGGCCTAGCAAGCCACTCAGCTCAAGGGTGACTGGGAATGGACAACAAATGCTGGCCCAACCGGCAATGCCCATGTCCTGTAAAAATGAATGAAAAAAATGTCTGATGAGTGTGGTTTGAATCCACAATGTTCCACCTTGGGAGCAAGGGAACAGCCACCAAGTCAAGACTGACTTGAATCAGGTGGTAAAACTATAATTAAACCTTCATTATTACAAATGCAAAGGTCAGCAATAGTGGTTTTCTTATCGAGAATGAGTTCACTAAGATCATGCTGTGCATAAAAAGAGTGGAAATAGAGCACCTGTCATGACCAAGGAAAACATTTATTGTTATGGGTGGTTTGGAATAATGAAGCTTCACTATCATTTGAAATAGGGGTTTATTATTACAGCTTGAGCGGCTATCTTGATGTTAATGGACCTTTTTACAAGGCTCTGTTGCCATATCTTGTCGGATGTAATAGAATTCATAGGATACCTTCAAAGCCCTTTGAATTTTTGGCAAGGTGACTATAATTCAGACGCTGTCTTCTAAGGAATTAAGCTCCATATATATGTCACAAGGCCGTGTAAATCATGCATTTTATTCTGGTCAACTGATGTGACTTACACTCATGGACAAGCAGTGAACATGAAGTGGCAAACAGTCAGCATTTGATGAATTATAGGCAGACACCTTTATTAGGGAGTCGCAGGTATTTGCTTGCACTTTTCCAGGATGCGTTGGACAATAATGTTAACTAATTATTTTGTGAATAATGAATTAGGTAAAGCTAACTTTTTTCTGATCATCTTCATTGTGTAATTGAAGAACAGGCAATCATGGCAGATTAATATATATGGAGGCATTTCAAGGCTATACCAGTACATTTTCCATCAGGGAGCAACACTTGTCTAAATCTAGTGCCAGAGTCTTACATAAGGTGCATTTTTCAACTGCTGTATTAAAAATGATTCCACTTGATCTATTTTACAATAATGCTGTATTCGTGACTGCGAGTAACCCTTGGAGTCAACGTTCAAATCCAAGGGGGAAACAACCAAAAATACAACATTTCATTCTATTTACACCTGACCTTGACAAATCAATATGCAACTGCCACCAACTCGAATTCTGAAATGTCAAAGCCTGCACACACAACAGTTGAGAATGACAGTCTTGTAATGCAAGTTCAAGGGATCTAGGCCACGTTCTGTTCCATGTCTCTGAATTTATTTTTAGACCAGTTTGAACAAGGACGTGGAATATTGCTAATCGCAAAGGTGAAGAAAACTGCTCCGCTCTCCTGCTTATGAGATTGCACTCCTGACCATTCCAGCTAATTATTATCAAACCCAAGAACATACTTTACAACTTCACACACATGGGGCATGTCAAGTGCCAGGAACTCAGACACAGGGATGTCAATGGGCCTAACAGGATTTTACATCCTTTTAGGGCGCACATTTGTAAACTCTATTCTATAACAGGTAACCTGATTGGAATAAGTTCTCAGAGGCAGGAGTTCCTTCTCCAAAATCCCTCTATTTACAAGTCTGACAACAGCACACAGAGTGCTTTCAGTTAGCAGCCTACACTCAGAGAGAGGAACCCCGCCTGGTTAAGTGCAAAAGCAAGAGGCTCCCTGATTGGCCCATCAATTTGGCCCTTAATCAGTGAGTTCATATTCAAACAGGCCCACCTCAGTTGCCTGATTAAAGTCATTACAGACTTAAGCATTGCTGGTTAAAGTGTGTTCATAAACTTATATAACACTCAAGTGAGTAAAATCATTTGCTTCTTGCGTGCCATACATGTTGTGAGACTTAGAAGAATAATTATGCCAATTTAACGCAAAAGCTATAATTTATTGCAAAGGAATTACTTTTTATTTCTGATTCGCGAGTGTAGAGTAGGGAGAGTCCAAGGTTTGGGCAGTTGGATTTTTGCACACTGGCAATTGGTGTGAACCTTGGAGTCAGGCCCATCACTCTCAGGTAGAGTTTGTGGCTTCTGAGTGCACAGTCGGGCTATGGGAAAGACCCCCTCAGTGCTTTGGGACTTTATCGCAGTTGTTACAAAACAACAACAAAAAACAACATTCTGTTTCTCTGCAGTTGTACTTCCTCACCCCACAAACACTCTCCATGTTCGATCCATGTTATCTCATGTCCCTCTACCCACCCCATCATGCTTTATGCTCCCAAGACAACTTAGTGCCAGTTCATACCAAGCCATGACCCCCACCACCACCCTTTGCTCTTACACATTCCTGTCAACTCAGCCACTGTCCATCATGAGCAGATCTCAGAACTCATGTTGAGATAAAAATAAAATTGTTTCAAGTGTCTATTGATCATTTCATTATTTTAAAGAAACTCTCACTCTTAAAAAGCCCATCCACCGCATTTACACTCCAGCAAATATTTAATCCCTTATAAAGCTAGTATTTATATTCATAGCCCCACACCCAGGCTTTTATAAACATTTGGACCTGAGAATCAAACTGTTAACTGACATGGACCCCATTGTGATAATGATAGGTTGTGGAATAATTCATACAGCACAAATCCTATAATGATGATCCTCATGTTTATATGAACTGGGAGAGTGAAACAGTAAGCACAGATTTTTTTTTTACATTGCAAGCTTTAAAAAAGGACCAGGATATTTCAGTGACTTAACAGTTCCCTCAACAGTTTACCAGTTCCAATGAGCTTGACAGCTCCAATGAGTTTATCAACTTATAACACACATTCATGACTACTGTACATATTCTCAAAGGATACATGACATCCCCCAAAGATATCCCAGAACCTATCCAAAAGGGTGCCTAACCTCGTCAAACAGTTCTGACAGTTTCAAAACTTTTCCTAAAAAGTGTAAAACCTACAAATCATGTTTTCGACATTCCACCAATGAAAACTGAATCTTTTTGAAGGCATCTGCCATTTTACATCTGCTATTGCCTCCATGAAGCATACATATGCAAACGATCGTCAACTTGACGTATGCATGGTCTACGTGTACCTCCATATCCCTCCCTTTCCCCCTCTCCCCACTGAAAATGGTAGATTCTGGGTTTGGGGATGGGACTTGTGGAATTGAGGTTCTGGTGTCCTATTGGTTGAGCTGGAGATTTCTCCGTCTTTACAAATATTTAGGCCAACATTCCATAGCCTTCTTGAAATGTTCCTTTCTATCATGGTTGATATTTTATTCATTGCAAACAAAGGGACATATAAATAAGGAGCAGAAGTAAACCATTCAACCCCTCAAGCTTCCTCCGCCATTTAATAAGATCATGGCTGATCTGACAGTAACTTCGGGTGGGATTCTCCAGCCGTGCTCGCCTCAAAACCAGAGAATCCCACCTGAGGTCAATGGAGTTTTGCTTGATCTGCCCGCCCTCCCACCTGCTCCCCCCCCCCCCCGCCTTTCTGCTACAATTCCCATGGTGGGTAGGATGGAGAATTCAGGCCCTCAAATCTGCAAGCTGTGTAGTCTCAGTAACCTATCACCCCCTTGCTTACCAAGAATTTATCCATCACTGCCTTAAAACATATTCAAAGACTGTTTCCACCACCTTTTCAGTAAGTGAGTTCCAAAGATTCATGACTCTCTGAAAGGAAAAGAATTGTCTTATCTCCATTTCAATTGGGCAACCCCTTATTGTTAAACAGTGACATCCTTATTTTAGATTCTCACTCAAGAGGAAACATTTTCCCAATATCCATTCCATCAGGACCCCTTAAGATTATATATGTTCCAATCAAGTTGCCTTTAACACTTCTAAATTTCAGCAGTTGCAAGCCTAACCTGTCCAACCTTTCCACATAAGACAACTCATTCATCCTGGTTAGGAGCCTGGTAAACCTTCACTGAACTGCTTCCACTACATTTACATCCCTCCTCAAACAAGGTGATCAGTACTGTGAACAGTACATCAGATGTGATCTAGCAGTGCCCTGCACAACTGAAGCATAACCTCCCTATTTTTGTAATCAATACCCTTGAAATGAATGAGAACATTATATAGGCTTTCGTCATTACTTGCTGTACCTGCATACCTGCTATTCAGGCATTGAGACACCCATAACCCTCTGCATCTCAGAGTTCTGCAATTTCTCACCATGTGGATAATATGCATATTTTTTATTCTTCTTGCTAAAATAGACAATTCCATATTTTCCCACACGATACTCCATTTTCCAGAGCTATGCTCACTGACTTAACCTATCTATGTCCCTTTGTAACCTCCTCATGTTCCCTTCATGACTTATTTTCCCACTTATCTTTGTCCCCTCACCAAATTTGGCTTCCAATCCCTTCATCCAAGTCATTTATATAAATGGTAAACACATGAGGTCCCAGCACAGATCCCTGTGGCACACCACTCATTACATTTTGCCAACGTGGAAATTATGTTGTAATTCCTGATCCATAGCAACATATAGACTCTCGGTTTAAGGGCAATTTAGAATGGGCAACAAATGCTGGCCTTGCACGCGATGCCCACACCCCATGATAGAATAAATAACATTCCTTTCTTAATTTGCCTTTATTTTCGCTCCACAGATGCTATCAGACCTGCTGAGTTTCTCCACCATTTTCTGTTTTAGTTTCTGATTCCAGCAGGTACAGTTTTTTGCCTTTATCTAAAGGAAAGTATCTGAAAACTAAAAACCAGGAAAGATATCATTAAGCATAACATTTGATGTTTGCACCTGGAGTTGTGGTTAATTATATGTCGCTGATGTCTGTCCAGTTTTCTGCTAAACTTCCGCTATTGAGCCAGAATGGACTTCTTTATCTTTGTCTTCTCAGTTATCCTTTAAACACTAATATTGTGGGATTTTCCGGCCATGCTCACCCCAAGACCTGTACGGAATCGTAGCGTGGACACTAACCACGCAAAGATTTGTTGACGGGAGGGATGGGAAAATTCTGTCCATAGCGTTAGCCTTAACTATGACCAGGCCTAGTTTAACATTGCACACATCAATGAACATCAATGGATAGTTTAAGTTATAAGTCAAGTTGGACACCAAAATCTCAAATTTTAACACTGAGGTAACTTGTTGCAGGTGAAGAACATTGTGAATTCGAAATTTCCTCAGTGGGATATTTTACCCCTTGACATCACTGCAATGCAAAGGAAAAGAGATGGCATGGTGGTACAGTGGTTAGTACTGCTGCCTCACAGTGCAAGGGACCTGGGTTCGATTCCTGTCTTGGGCCACTGTCTGTCTGGAGTTTGCACATTCACCTGTGTCTGTGCGGGTTTCCTCCGGGTGTTCCAGTTTCCTCCTACAGTCCAAAGATGTGCAGGTTAGATGCATTGACCATGTTAACTTCTCCCTCAGTGTACCCGAACGGGTGCCGGAGTCTGGTGACTGGAGGATTTTCACAATAACTTCATTGCAGCATGAATGTAAACCTGCTTGTGGCAATAAATGCACTTTAAAATATTGCTAATGCCAAACATCTGAAATAAAAACAAAAAATGCAACAAACACTCACCAGATATGGCAGCTTCTGTGTAGGAACAATGTTAATTTTTCAAGACCTTTCATCAGAGCTCGATTTAATTCAACGGGCTAATTTCCCATTTATTCCAACAGAGAAACTATGGAAAACGGTGACACAGAAGCCGCCCACCAGCATCAGGGATTTGTTGCTGCGGCAATCCCACAGGCGTCTTCAATGGGAAGTCATAGAGTCATAGAGGTTTACAGCATGGAAACAGGCCCTTTGGCCCATCTTGTCCATGTCGCCCTTTTTTTAACTACTAAGCTATTCCCAATTGCCCTTGTTTGGCCCATATCCCTTTATACCCATCTTACCCACGTAACTGTCTAAATGCTTTTTAAAAGACAAAATTGTGTCCACCTGTACTACTGCCTGTGGCAGCTTGTTCCAGACACTCACCACCCTCTGTGTGAAAAAGTTGCCCCTTTTGTATTTCTCCCCTCTCACCTTAAATCTATGCCCTCTAGTTTTAGACTCTCCTACCTTTGGGAAAAGATGTTGACTATCTAACTGATCTATGCCTCTCATTATTTTGAGGCAGAGGTGGAGTCCTAAATAAAAGGAAGCTAAAATGTGTGCTTCGTTGTGGAGAGCAGAACACTTCTGCTCCCCTCGGCCTTCTTAGAAAAATAAACATAAAATTCAAAATGTGTCTCTTCGGGCTTCTTTTGCCCTCGATTCTTTCTTCCACTGTCTTCCTGGGGCAGGAACCACTGCTCCAGTGGCTAAGTTAAACTTCAGGTGTCTTCAGCTCCCAATGTGCTCCTGTTTCCTCCCACCTGGTTGCATCCTTGCCACCTGCTCAATGAATGCATTGTGGGAACCATCATCTCCTGGCATCTCCAAGGCAGCATTAACACCAAGGTCATTTTTAGTGTCTATGCCAGATATCCACTGGGCAAATAAATTTAAAACACCTCTCCAATTGTGAGAGAAACCAAAATCCTGGCGAGCACAGCAGGCCATTTGGCCTCCTAATCCATGCCAGTGCTCTATACAGAAATGCATTTAATCTGTTTCCCTGTGCTATTCCATTGCCCTGCAAGTTTATTCCCCTCAAATATCTATCCAATTTTAAATACGTGAGGTTATGGGGCTAGGGCCTGGGTGGGATTGTAGTCAGTGCAGACATGATGGGCTGAATGGCCTCCTCCTGCACTGTAGGATTCTATGATTCCCAATTTTCTTTATAAATCATCAGTTATCTCTGCTTCCACTGCCACCCTGGTCTGCAAGTATCAGATCATTGCCACTGGCTGGGTAAAAAGATTTTTCCTTATATACCGCTGTATATCTCTTGCCCAAAAGTGTTAAATTTGTTTCCCTGCAAACCTATACTATCAGCTAATGGGTAGAGGTTTTCTTTGTCTACCTTATCCTATTGCTGAAGAATCATGAGAATCCATCCATTGAAAGGACAGGCCACGCTGTAGGCCTGATTGA
This sequence comes from Carcharhinus amblyrhynchos, assembly GCF_965287045.1. Lineage (NCBI taxonomy): Eukaryota > Metazoa > Chordata > Chondrichthyes > Carcharhiniformes > Carcharhinidae > Carcharhinus > Carcharhinus amblyrhynchos. Next base: position 15,624,639 of record NC_137339.1, read on the forward strand.
TATCTCTCCAGGGATCAGAACCATTCAGTTGCTGATGCAGTTAAATGTTCACTTTAGTGAATTTGACAAAGGTTTAAGAAGCAAAACTGATGTTTTGCTCACTTTCTTTAAACAAACATCTATTAGCATATATTTGTGATGTGGAAATATATCGATCACAGACACATATCATCAGAGAATCCCTCCACTGCAGAAGGAGGCCATATCTGCACTGACAGAATGTCTTACCAGGCCATCTCCCCCACCCTATCCCTGTAAACCTACACATTCACCATGGCTAATCCAGCTAACCTACATATCCTGGGACACTAAGGGACAATTTAGCATGGCCAGTGCACCTAAACTGCACATCTTTGGACTGTGGGGGGAAACCGGAGCGCCTGGAGGAAACCCAACAGGCAGTCATCCAAGGCTAGAATTGAACCTGGATCCCCGACTCTGTGAGACAGCAGTGCTAACCACTGTGCCACCCTACATAGAAATGGTATATTAGTTTCTAACCTAGCTGATGCCCTCCTCACACAACTTTTTTTGTTAACTTGAGCATACTGAAGAAAATCAGCTTGTTGGATTTGTAACTAACTGTTGGGATTATGCCTGAAATGTTGGAGAAAAGGCCAAAGGTGATATGGAATCCAAGAACTCAGGCTTTTGGATACTTTTTGAAATACGGTCATAAAGATTTACAGCATAGAAACAGGCCCTTCGGCCCAACTTGTCCTTGCCACCCTTTTTCTCTTTAACCACTAAGCTAGCCCCAATTGCCCTTGTTTGGCCCATATCCCTCTATACCCAACTTACCCATGTAACTGCCTAAATGCTTCTTAAAAGACAAAATCATACCCACCTCTACAGCTATCTCGGGCAGCTCATTCCAGCCACTCATCACCCTCTGTATGAAAAGATTGCCCTTCTGGATAAAAGTTATCCTTTTTGCTGTTTCTCAGTCCCCATCTTTAGCAATGAAAGCAAATCAATCTGAGTTACAGATCTCTCCTTTCCCATGTTGTGCAATCCTCCAGCTCCCAGACCTAAAGAGAAGTTCCTGAACTCAGCAAAGAAGGGTAGGCATGCTCAAATGTCAGATTCTGACCTTGTTGGTTTCGGTGTCCGATGCCGAGCGATTAGGTATGTCAGACCACAAGCCTCACTTTGTCTCTTAAGCGTTCCTGTAAAAACAATTACATGCACTTTATTTTTTTTTGGTCTAAAGTATAAAATGCATTCCTGAGCACACATTTTATTGTTAGCTAAATTTAACTATTGGAAATTGAATCCGGCAGAATCCCTATTACAGCTGAACTTCAGCTAGTCTAAACCAGTATACTGTAACAACTGTGGGGCTCTGAAATGCTAACAGACGTGTTTGGCATCATGTTGTTACAAGTATATTGACCCTTCTCTATATTACAAGAGCTGCTGAAACTTTGAACCTCTAAGTGGGAGTTTTGCAGATGCTAATTTAGAGTTCTGTTTCCTTGTTTTTTTCTGTCCAATATGATCAGCAGTAATTTCAAAGCTGATCATTTAGCCCCTGTAGAAACAATTACGTAAAAAATATTGTACCTGTCACTCTGAATATATCAGGCTTTTCAAACATTTCCCTATTTCCTTTGCATTGTAGGTGACCTTTCATAATAACCACTTCCATCTAAACACTGGATTTGGCACAGCAAAACATGTCAAGGTGCTTAACACGTACAAGTATCAATAAAGATTAAATTATTTTAATTCATTTGTGGGACACAGGTGTTGCTGGTCAGTAGTTATTGCCCATCCCTAGTTTCCCTTATCAAGTGGCTTGCTAGGCCATTTCAGAGGGCAGTTAAGAGTCAACCACATTGCTGTGGCTCATGTAGTCACATGTAGGCTAGTCCAGGCAAGGATGGCAGATTCCCTTCCCTAATAGACATTGGTGAACCAGATGAGTTTTTCCGATAATGGTTTCACGCTAACAGGAAAATTCTTAATTCCAGGTTGTTTTATTGAATTAAAATTTCACCATCTGCTATGGCAGGGACCTGGGACCCCAAAACTTTATCGGAGTTTCTGGATTAACTGTCTAGTGACAATACCACTAGACCATTGCCCCCTAGCCATTTCCAACATTGAGCCATGCAAGGAGATATAAGAATAGCTTGGTCAAAGAGCTAGGTTTTAAATTGTACTGTGACACCAATGTACTTTTAAGAATTTTTTTTTCAATTATGTTCTCTGCAGTTTGTAAACAGTCTTTTTATTGTTGCTGAGCTGTCTGCTAAAAGTCCTTTTATTGCTGCTTCAATAGTTTAAATGGGGTTTTGTTTATTTTTATTCTGGACCTCAGGTTCTTTATGAGTCTGAATTGTTTGGGTGACAGATGTTCTTTGATTTTTAGTTTTGAGCTGCTGTTTTAATTTAGAAGGTGTTTGGATGTCAGACTGAAAAGCAGTGTTTCTATTTTTCTCTCTCTCTGGTATTTTAAATTCTGTTGGCTCACTGGAAGCAAGGTTTGTTGCCTTCCTGGAGTGAAAATTCTGCTGTTGATGGTTTATTAGATAGCGTCTGTACGCCAGAATACTACCATGTTGCCTGCCACGGAATCGGAGTGGGCAAGTGACGGAAACAGAAATGTCCGTTGAACTCGGTTGGGAATTTCTGGTCTTGCTTGAGCCAGGATGTAAAATTCTGCCCAGAGTCTTTCCCTCTCTCTGCCTGGTGCTTTGGGAAACTGTTCTGACTTAAAGCTTGTCTGTGTGAGTGTCAAGAGAACTGCAGCACCCAACCAAAGGACTAAGTTCCAGCATCACGTAAGCATTCATATTTTCTGAGATAATCTTGTGGCAAGGGTTTTGTTTATGGGATTAGTTTGGTTGAAACAGTGTTTAATTATTATAGTTCATACAATATCATGGTTGTTTTTTTCTTGTTTATAACTGGTAAAGGTTATTTCGAATTATCTTCCTACACATGTTAACTGTCTTAAATAAACTTTGTTTGATAAAAGCTTCCTAGTGGGTCAGTTGAATCATACCTGAAGTGAAATATTTCATGCTTACTCCTATCCAAATTCAAATTATAAAACTTGTGACCCAGACTTCATAAAATGCTCTGACCTGAATTATAACAGCATTTTAAAGGAGGAGACAGAGTAGAGAAGGAGAAAGGTTTACAAAGGGAATTCCAGAGTCTAGGAACCAAGCAGCTAAATAGCATGGCTGTGGATTGATTAAAATCAGGACGCTTAAGGGACAGGAATTCCAGGAGCATAATTATCGCAGGAGCCTAAAAGGGTGGAAGAGGGGAGGTGATGGCATAATGATATTGTCACTGGACTCATGACCCAAAGACCCAGGGTCATGCTCTGGGGACCCAGGTTCAAATCCCATCATGGCAGGGGGGGATGCATAAAGTGCAGAAAGAGGCCATTCAACCCATCGAGTCTGCATTCTCTCTAAAGTGAACATCTTGCCCTTTAGGGGAGGCAATGGCCAAGTGGTATTATCGCTAGGCTATTCATCCAGAAAATCAGCCAATGTTCTGGGGAACGGGGTTTGTATCCCACCATAGCAGATGGTGGAATTTGAATTCAATAAAGAAAGTATTTGGAATTAAGAATCTACTGATGACCATGAACCCATTGTCGATTGTCAGAAAAACCCATCTGGTTTACTAATGCGCTAAAGGGAAGGAAATTTGCCATCCTTCCTGGTCTGGCTTGCATGTAGCTCCAGGGCCCCAGCAATGTGGTTGACTCTCAACTGTCCCACATGGGCAATAAATGTTGGCCAGCCAGCGGTACCCATGAATGAATTAGAAAAAGAAGATAGCGAGACGGTAAGGCTGTGAAAAAAAGTCAAATGCAATGACGAGGATTGTTGATGGATAGCGGTGAGCGGAGACAGCTTCCTGGTCCAACTGCTGAAGGAGTTTCCTACACAAAGGACATGCAATGTATTAGGATGGGAAACGTAGCAAATGAACAAACACTCAGGAGAAAGATGCCTTGTGGCCGCTGAGTGACTGAGCTTGCTTATTCTTCATGAACTACGGATGGGATTTTCCAGCTGCGCTTGCCCCAAGACCCCACCCGAGGTTAATGAACATTTGCATAGTCTGTCCTGGCCCAGTACGATCCCCATGGCGGGTGAGACAGGAAAATTCTGCCCTACAAGTGGGACTTGCATAGAAAAAAAATCCTGCCTCACTCACCTGAAAGGGCAAGGATGAGAAAATTAGAGAGGGGACTTGCTTTGTTGCCCAGAAACGCTGAACAGAAACTGCTTTGCGAAGATCCCATGATAGAATACAATACAATGAAAATACAATTCAGATTGCAACAAACTAAAATTGGCAGACTGCAGTGGTTAAAAATAGTTTCAAGCATGCTTCATAGCTTGCATGAAAGAAAATGACATTTAAATCACTCCTTTATGTTTCGAGGCCTTAACATTGATGCTAAATAATTGGCTTGTGGTTTTATGGAGGAAAATGGTTTATCAGCACCTTGATAAATTTGTCTCCCAGGGAATGAAGAATAAAAGTACAAGATAGCACTTCTCACATGTAGTAAAAATCACCAACTCATTGAAACAGTTAAAAGGCAGAGAAAGGAAAGAAATTTTCACTTATATAGAGCCTTGCACAATAATGACCAGGTAAATCATTTTCACTTCCTGAAGGCTCCAGTTGACCTAGGCAAACCAGCCATCACACAGCTCACCAGTGGTATGTTAGTGAAGTTCTGGCCTCAAAATCTGGTGGGTCTCCAGCCAGAGATACTGGGCTTCGTAATGGCTCTATATTGGGTGGCTCAGAGGCTGATGTCTGAGTTGTGGGGTGGGATACAGAATATATGGAGTTGGAGAAGTGACAGCATGTGGTAGTAGAATCCCTATAGTGCAAAAGGAGGCCATTTGGGCTATCGAGCGTGTACCAACTCTCCGAAAAAGCAGCTTAAAGTTTATTTATTAGTCCCAAGTAAAACTTACATTAACACTGCAATAAAGTTACTGTGAAATTCTCCTAGTCACCACATTCTGGCACCTATTTGGGTTAATGCACCTAACCAGCACATCTTTCAAAATGTGGGAAGAAATCGGAGCTCCCAGAGGAAATCCACGCAGACATGGGGAGAAAATGAAAACTCCACACAGACAGTGACCCAAACCGGGAATCAAACACAGCTCCTTGGCTCTGTGAAACAGCAGTGCTAACCACTGTGCTAACATGCCACCCTGCCTTACCCAGGCGCACAGCTCTATCCCGGTAACCCTGCACATTTCCCATGGTTAATCCACCTAACCTCCACATCTTTGGATACTAACAGGCAATTTAGCATGGCCAATCCACCTAACCTGCTTAACTTTGGACAGTGGGAGGAAACCGGAGCACACAGAAGAAACCCACCAGGGGAGACCGGACTGTGCAAATTCCACATAGACAGCCATCCAAGGCTGGAATTGAACCTAAATCTCTGGCGCTGTGAGGCAGCAGTGCTAACCACCACGCCACGTGCTGCCAATGCAATCTGTAGTATGCAATTTTACTCTTTCTTTTGTTCCCCCTGGCCCAATAAAATAAAAATAGATTTACCTTTTTTTTGTGAGGCCACTTCCTCTTGACTGCCAAGTTTTATTGAGAATGACATCCACAGAACGCAGGCTGCTCTCAAAATGACTCCAGTGTCCTTTGTACACCATATAACTGACCTACACAGATTGAACCTCACAGCTGATTCAGTCGAGTGCTTGGGTTGGAGTGTTGCCAACCTTTCAGGCTATCCCGGACTCTTCAGGAATGAAGAATAATGTGAGTAACTACAGAATACAATCACAGAATCATTAAAAAAAGAATGTTTTATTCAATTTCTTTGAACACTTTTATTTAATTGCCTTAAAAATATTAGAAATGGGAAAATAAGCTTGTTGTTTGGATGGAAATCATGTGACAAAATCTCCAGGAATATGTCCAATTGGAATTGGAGATGACACTGGACCAGCCAGTGCAGGACTAAGTTAAAATGACAGTGGGTTGCAGTAGAAACAGTGGGAGACAAAATGGCACAATGATTAGCACTGCTGCCTCATAATACCTGGGTTTGATTCCCGGCTTGGGTCACTGTCTGTGTGGAGTCTACACATTCTCCCTGTGTCTGCATGTGTTTACTTCAGGTGCTCCGGTTTCTTCCCACAGTCTGAAAGACGTGCTGGTTGGGTGCATTGGCCATGCTGAATTTTCCCTCAGTGTATCCGAACAGACGCTGGAACGTGGTGATGAGCGGATTTTCACAGTAACTTACTTACCGTGTTAATGTTCTTTATGACACCCCATGTCTGAGTGAGTTTCCTCCACGTTTTCCAGTTTCCTCCCACAGTCCAAAGATGTGCAGGTTAGGGTGACTAGTTATGCTAAACTGTCCCTTAGTGGTAGGGGGATTAATAGGGTAAATATATGGGGTTACGGGGACAGAGCCTGGGTGGGATTGTTGTCGGTGCAGACCTAATGGGCCAAATGATCTCCTTCTGCACTGTAGGGTTTCTATAATAAATGAACTTAACCTTAAATTTAGGAACAGATTGAGAAGCTGACCTCCTCAATTTTGACTCTATATTTCATTGAGATTTAAAATCTTGCCTATTATTCTGGAAAATATATGGCGATCACTTTTACAATGATCAATCATTAAGTAATTTTCTGATTGAGATTAATATCCAAACCCTGCTGTGCTAATGCTTAACATTCGTCCTGTAATTTCAGTTAAAGGTCTCATGAGTTCTTGTCGGGTCCATTCATTCCTCTGAATAGACGGAGACGGCACTGATACAAAGTTGAATTCTTTTATTGAATAAAACTTAAAATTAACATTACAGAAAGTGAAAAAAGAATTACTTGAGAGAAAGAGAGAGAAATTGAGATACCAGCAAAAGCCAGTATTGTGCTCGTCAAAACACACAAAACATAATCTGGATTGAACTGACTAAACATAGGTCTGTGACTACAATGTAAGTGTAAATGTTCTGTTTTATTGAAATTGTTGGTGTAAGCAGTGTCTAACTTGTATAAAAAAATTGCAGCTGTGTCTGTGAAGGTGAGTATTTTGGCTTACGCAAAATCTGTTTACTTTCCAAAAATGTAGTCAATTTCTAAGCTCATCCCAGCATGCCTGCTGAGCCTTAAAATGTGGCCAAGTAAGCTTTAAAGTTACGTGGTAGAACTATCTTAAGTTGAAGGCAAACCATACAAAGGATCCCACAGTCCTTGCTTAATATAACTCAGACTGATATGTATCTAATATTACATACAGCAATTATTTTGCTGGTGTCACATAGAAGGAAGTTAGACCGATCGCTTGCGTGCTTTCATCTTCATCACATGTTTATTGGAATGTTTGGTGTGAAACTGTACCCACAAAATAAACTCTGGAACTCAGATGCCTGAAACATGACCCAGAATTGAATTGGGAACTTTATCCATTAAGACATTTCTACGTCCTTTACTTATCCAAGGCTGTTATTTAATTAAACTGGGGTGAAATCCTGAACTTGAAGTTACAACACATCCATGAGTTCTTTGACTTAACATGTGCGATCTAAACACTGACATGTGACCCATTGACTAAATGAGCATCAAATTACAGTTAAATTAGCGGAGAGACAATGTGATATTTAGCCATTCCTTCACTGTAGAGACCCAAGTACATTCGCAGGAAGACTTAACTGTGAAAGAAATCAAATACAGTTTTCTTTATCTGTTATTTTTGGACAATGCTGAACAGTTTGATCACCTGATCTAATATATCTTTCTGTGGCTCAGTCTCATATTTTGTTTTATAATGCTTCTATAAAGCAGCTTGAGATGAATTATTATTTTCAAGGCACTACATAAATTAAAGTTATGTTCAAAACACACCTCTTGTATAAATGCAATGGAATATGTCAATCTGTCAAATATTATTCGTTCTTAGTTTAAAAATCCTGATTTGTTTTAGATCTATTCAGATCACCAATGCCACTGCTGAAAATGAATGAAAAATGGATCTTTTCTAAGAGTGGGAAAGTGCGGGTGGTTGAGAGTTTACATCCAGAGCCAGAGAGATTTCTTTCTCAATGATAAAGTTTATTTCTTAATTACAAGTAGGTTTACAATAATACTACAACGAAGTTACTGTGAAAATCCCTGAGTTGCCACGCTCTAGCACCTGTTCGGATACATTGAAGGAGAATTTTGCTTGGCCAATTCACCTAACCTGCACCTCTTTGGTCTGTGGGAGGAAACCGGAGCACCTGAAGGAAACCGACGCAGACATGGGGAGAACGTGCAAACTCCACACAGACAGTGACTCAAGCCGGGAATCAAATCCAGGTCCCTGGTGCTGTGAGACAACAGTGCTAATCACTGTCTTACCACCACAATGATTAGAACTGGGACTGATTCAATAGTTGGTCATACATATACCTGGGTGAAGATATTACAGTTTGAAATAAAAGGAGGGGGGGGGGTTGGAATTATCTGCTCCTGTTCTTTTTGGTTAGCTTTGGCAACAGCAGCTGAAAACCTCACAAGAAACCCAAACTGTGTTTCACGTGAAAGTACTACACGATTGTATCTGCACCCCACCTAACCCACCAATGACATAACAGAAATCCTGACATCCAATAGCAGGAACATCATTATGATAGATTTACATAACATTATCAGGCCTCTATGTCCGAATCATCCCACCCTCAAGAAAATCCATTCATGTAGGTGTGGGGTGGACTGATGTAAACTACAACTGATCTCCCATGGTGTGCACCTGGTGGGTAGAGGAGCTCAGGTGAGCGCATTGCTAGGAGAGGGGAGAGGGACATGTCTGGGCAAAGCATGGGGGCAGTTTAGACCCTTTTTGTAAACTTGGTTCTTTCTAATATCTTGTTACTCTGTAAATTAACATAATTATCAAAGACTTTTAAGGTGTTTTTGAATTTGTCTGATGTTTCATAATGCCTTGTATTGTGATCACATCATCAGCAATTGCTCCAATAGAGTACAATAAAGTATTGACCTGTTCAGCCTCTGCCTTATTGTTCAATCATGAAGTAATTCTGAATCTGAAAATGTTTTCCTCCATCATGCCCCATTCTGTAATTCATGTGCCCAAATTGGTCTGCCAAGGTGAAATTAGAATCCACAGTTGTTTTAAGCTCTTAGGCAGTTTGCCTTGATTTTGTAAACTTACGTTGCAGTGTTGGAGTTTTCCAATTGGCTGTATAAGGCTCTAGTCAGTCTCTGGTCAGACCCTATTGGGAGTATTGTGAGCAGTTTTGGGCCCCATATCTAAGGAAGGATCTGCTAGCCTAGGAAAGGGTCCAGAGGAGGTTCACAAGAATGATCCCTGCCATGAAGAACTTGTTGTTGAGAGCTCTGGGCCTGTACTTGTTGGAGCTTATAGAAGGATGAGGGGAGGATCTAACTGAAACTTACAGGATACTGCAAGGCCTGGATAGGGTGGACGTGGAGAAAACATTTCCACTCGTAGGAAAAACTAGAACCAGAGGGCACAACCTCAGGCTAAAGGAATAATCCTTTAAAACAGATATGAGGAAGAATTTCTTCAGCCAGAGAGTGGTGAATCTGTGGAACTCTTTGCAGAAGGCTGTAGAGGCCAGGTCATGTGCTTTTAAGACAGAGATAGATGGGTTCTTGATTAAAAAGGGGATCAGGGGTTATGGGGAAAAGGCAGGTGAATGGGGATGAAAAAAGAAAATCAGACATGATTGAATGGCAGAACTGACCATGTCTGGTCATGGTCCAGATATGGACCATATCTGGATGGTCATCCAGTGGGCTGATGAATGGCAGATGGAGTTTAATTTAGTCAAATGCGAGGTGGTGCATTTTGGTAGATCAGATCAGGGCAGGACTTATTCAGTTAATGGTAGGGCATTGAGGAGAGTTATTGAACAAAGAGATCTAGGAGTACAGGTTCATAGCTCCTTGAAACTGGAGTCACAGGAAGCTAGAGTGGTGAAGAGGCATTTGGCATGCTTGGTTTCATTGGTCAGAACACAGAATACTGGAGTTGGGATGCCTTGCTGAAGTTGTACAAGATATTGGTAAGTCCACATTTGGAATACAGTACACAGTTCTCATCACCCGATTACAGAAAGGATATTATTAAATGAGAAAGAATTCAGAAAAGATTTCCGAGGATGTTACCGGGGCTTGATGGTTTGAGTTGTAAGGAGAGGCTGGATAGACTGGGACTTTTTTTCCTGGAGCATAGGACGCTTAAGAGTGATCTTATACAGGTCTATAAAACAATAAGGGGCATAGATAAGGTAAATAGTCAATATCTTTTCCCAAAGATAGGGGAGTCTAAAACTAGAGGGCATTGGTTTAAAATGAGAGGGGAGAGATACAAAAGGATCCAGAGGGGCAATTTTTTTCACACAGAGAGTAGTGAGTGTCTGGACTGATCTGCCAGGGCTTGTAGTAGAGGCAGGTACAATTTTGTCTTTTAAAAACCATTTAGATGGGTTTGGATGGATCAAACACGAGCAATTGGGACTAGCTTAGTGGTAAAAACTGGGTGGCATGGACAAGTTGGGCCGATGGGCCTATTTCCATGCTGTAAACTTTTATGACTCTATGGGCCTGATTTTACCATCGTGTTGTGCCCGTTTTTGGGCGTGAAAACTTGGTAAAATTGGGTGTGAGGCGAGTAGTACAATCTATGCCTGCCTCTGCACCCGTTCCCCCTTTACCTAGGCTTGAAAAAGGCTGCAATGGGGACGGCACCTGAACCGGGCATGATAGTCATTTAAATGGGCTGCAAGCCCAACCTTACCTGTACTTCCCCCTTTACCACTGCGTTCACACATCCAGAATCAGGATGAAGCAGACATACCTCACAAAAGTCTGATTCGGGCGTTCCAGCGGCGAGGGTTAGTGAGGAGGTAAGTGCCTAGCATCTGACGGCTCTCTGTTTGAGACCGGTGGAGGGGGAAGAGGAGGTCCACTGCCGCTGTGCCTGAGATCAGTGGTCTGAAAGGGGGCCCGCTGCCATTCTGTCTGAGATCAGTGGAGGGGAAGGGGAGTCTGCTGTCACTCTGCCTGAGATCAGTGGAGGGGAAGGGGAGTCTGCTGTCACTCTGCCTGAGATCAGTGGAGGGGAAGGAGAGTCCGCTGTCACTCTGCCTGAGATCGGTGGTGCGGGGGTGGGGGGGGGGGAGCGGGGGATAATGAGGGATTAATAATGTTGTGGGGATGGGACAATGCCTGTGTTGGCTGGAAAGAGGCATGATCTGGTCCAGGAGTGGTGTGACAGGGGAGCAGCATTCTATCTTTTTTTTGTGCATATACCATTGGAGGCATCAATTGGATCTGCAGGACTTGGGGCACGTTAAGCCCATCCCATAGGCTTGTGCAGCACAATTTGGACTCGCTGATATTTTTGCAGGCAGAGTACATTTAGGGGTGCCTCAGAATGGGTCTGAAAGTTGGATCTGAAACACTCCCAGTTGTTATTTCACGCTGAGGGTGATGAGCCCCCCCAGCACTTAGAATCAAAATGATAAAATAGGGCCCTATGACTCTCGGCCACCTCTTAATCTCTCTGTTCCAAGGAGCACTGTCCCAACTTTTCCAACCACCTGGAGGAAATTGGGAGACATTATGATAAAGTATTCATTCTCTCCATGTGAAAACCATTATAGTAACATAAGTACCATATAAACATAACAAACTCTTGACAGTAAGAAATGCACCTGTTAAGCAGAAAGTCCAATGAATTCTATGTATTTACAGTTATTTATTAAGAATAAGCTGATGCCTTGAAATTATGCAGTGGGATATCTTTATTTAGAAATGTTTCTTTTTCATGTTACAGAAATGTTGACTTGTCTAAAGTAAGTTGGTTAACAGAGTGGTGAAAATTGCACAGGATGTTATTTCTGAATGAAGTTGTAAGCATTTGTACATTATCATCCATTGAGTAAATCCCTTGAATGGCAATCCATTTGAACCTTGTTTATTGAAACAGCAAAAACATGCGGGTAACATGCAGGTAAATTCTTTCTTTCATTTCCACATTGATGTGAGCAGAAGACTTCTCACAGCTAGTCTAGTTTAGTCTTTTAAAGCAAGTCACACACTGATCTGGTCTGGCCAGATTGATTCTGGGTTAGGTGTCTCTGCAGAATAAATTGCGACGCTCTGTTTCACTATGTTTGTTATACTTGAGAACATATAACTTCAGGTACCTGCCTGACAGTAAAAGTCAATTATAGGTCAAATACTACTCGACTTGTCATCCTTCCTTCAGCCAAGAGAAATAAGCCAAAAATGCCTCCTAGCGGGTATTTGCTGAGCATTACTCAATTATGGGTCAAATGTCAGTCAGCATTGTATCTGATATACAACTCCCCAGGCACATCTTTGACGAGCTGCTCCACAAAAGCTGACTCAAGTCTGGACAAATAAAATTCAGCCGATTTTTAGCTCATAAACATTGCATCTGTTGCAATAGTTTGGAAAATAGGCTTCTTTATTATTTGGAAACTATAATCTTTGACTTTTAAGAACCAAGACATTTCCCACCTCTTCCATGCCGAGTTAATCAATTGCAAATAAAGTCTGGTTTAAAAATTAAACATTTAATAGGGCCTGTTCTGGAGGGCAAAATGTGCTTGACATTTATAGATTGCATAGAACTTGCAAGCATTAATATCATGTATTGAGCCCATAGGTTATATTACTATTAACAGCTGAGTCAACCAAGTAACCTTAGAGGGATAGGATGATATATTCCCAGCCAGATCATGATACATTTGAATTCAAGCCCACGCTGACTTTTCATCAGTTCGAGTAGGGGGAAGAGGAGCTGGCTGAATTGGTCATACGCCACAGGAGTACATGTCTTGTCAAGTCATCATTGTGACATCCAGTGCAACTGTGGGGAAGGCTGTAATTTACACTGTCCCAACCTTGTAGCACGAACCAGATCTCAATATAGGAGAGGCGTTGTTAGATATCAAAATGTATTGAGTAGATCTGGGTGTTAATTCATACTGCCAAGGTCAGGTTAAAAAAGTACAGATTCATAACTTTGCAATGTGTATTTTCTTGTGACACTCTGTGCTTTATGCTTGAATGGTTACTCCACCAAATATAGTGAAGAGCAGATGAATCTTATTCCATTTCATCTGATCATCTCAACTAGGTGGTGTGTTTCTTTGGCAGCTCCATTATTACAGCTACTGCCGTCACAGTGCAACGCAAATAGATGTAGCATGAAATGCCCCAGTCTTTCTTCTGTGCTTAAAGTCTGACCCATGGAGCTGTGGAAGCATGGAACCTTCTCAAGCATAATTTGGGATGGGAAGTAAATTCTAAGCTTGTGTTTATTCAGTCATGGGATAAGTGGCAAAGATACAGCAGAAAAGGAGGCCATTTGGTAAAGCTATCCAATTTGCCTCATTCCTTTGCTCTTTCCCTTTACCTCATTAATTATCCCTTGTGTGAAGAAATCTCTGCCCCAACTTAAGAAATTTCAATCCATGATCCTTTATTCTACTTTCATAACTTTTTCACCCTTTTCACCAAAAATTGTCTTTCATGAGCCATTTACAATCTGACATGAACTCTTATAAGACCACATCTCAGCCACTTTATTGAATATGGCCCCAAGTACATTTAGTGCGTGCAGTGGATTATCATAGAATACCTACAGAGCAGAAGGAGGCCATTTGGCCCATCAAGCCTGCACCAACAACAATTCCATACACGCTCTATTGCCATAACCCTGCTGGTTCCTCTACACTAAGGGACAATTTAGCATGGCTGATCAACTCAGCCCACACATTTTTGGACTATGGGAGGAAACCAGAGCACCCGAAGGAACTCACATAGACACAAGGAGAATGTACAAACTCCTCACAGACAATCATCCGAGGCTGGATTTGAACTTGGGTCCCTGGCTCTGTAAGACAGCAGTGCTAACCGCTCTGCCACTGTGCCACCCTGGGCCTATTTGCAGCAAGCATTTGGGTTTAGCTTACACTCAGAGGCTGGAATCTTCCAGTCATTCTCGCTGGCAGAATCTTCCTGACTCATTGACGGCCGAGCTCCCACCTCTGGGAAACCCACATAGAACAGGAAACCCTGATCATAAGCTCGCACCACCGAACAATGGTGGGGCTGTCTCTACCATCACGAAACACACCACAGGGCATGCAGAAAATCCCATCCAGAATTTTGCGCTGCATGTGATAGCCTCACTCATACTTAGTGGCTAAACAATGTAAATCTCAACACAATACAATCATATTCCCAGTTCTGACTGATTTTATTTTTAATTCATTCGTGGGTCATGGGCGTTGCTGGCTGGCCAGCATTTATTGCCCATCCCTACTTGGTTTTGGAGGGCAATTGAGAGTCAATCAAATTGCTGTGGCTCTGGGGTCACATGTAGGCCGGGCCAGGTAAGGATGGCAGATATCCTTTCTTAAGTGAACCAGTTGGAGTTTTTCTGACAATCGACAATGGTTTCATGGTCATCAGTAGATTTCTAATTCCAGATATATTTTTTAATTGAATTCACATTCCACCATCTGCTGTGGTGGGATTTGAACACCAGTTCCCAGAACAATAGCTGAGTTTCTTGGTTAATAGTCAAGCGATAATACCACGAGGCCATCGCCTCCCCCAGAATGAAGGAACCAAGCTTCTTTCAACCTTTACTGTTGTGAGATGTTATTTTCCTTTCAGAGAGTGAACTGAATTGTCATTCCAGTCAATACATAACAATATATTGGTTCTCAACTAAGAACTCCATCCTTATATCCTAACACAGCATGGTAGCACAGTGGTTAGCACTGCTGCTTCACAGCTCCAGGGACCTGAGTTCGATTCCTGGCTTAGGTCATTGTCTGTGTGCAGTTTGCACATTCTCCTCGTGTCTGTGTGGGTTTCCTCCGGGTGCTCCGGTTTCCTCCCACTGTCCAAAGATGTGCGGGTTAGGTCATGCTAAAGGTGTCCTTTAGTGTCCTGAGATGTGTAGGTTAGTGGGATTAGTGGGTAAATATGTAGGGATATCGGGGTAGGGCCTGGGCGGGATTGTGGTTGGTGCAGACTTAATGGGCCCAATGGCCTCTTTCTGCACTGTAGGGTTTCTATTTCTATGGCTCTATGAACTGTTACTGCAGCTTATGAGTTTGGAATTCGAGGTTGGACATGGGTCTGGACCTTAGATCTGAAGAAGACTTGAAAGAAATATATATAATGGTTCCCAAAGGGGCTCCAGGGAGCTTTTATATTTTCAGTGCAGGAGTCCACATGCACACTAGATGGCTTGTTCTGTGCTGTTCTGTTCAGTCAGGGCATCTAAAGGTCCAGCTTTTATCTCAGTCCCATTCCCCGTTCTGCAATCTCACCAGAATCAGCATTGTTAGCCATTCATGCATTCGCAAGGTTGGAGTCTTTTTCCGTAAGTACGAAGAAAGGCTTATCAAAAAAATAAATCCTGAGAATCGAGCATAAAATTAAAATCCCATTTTTGGCACAGCAACCTGGATTTAACACTGCCAGACTTTGAACTCTAGCTTTGAAGTCTCTTTATTTAATCTTTCAGCGCAGAGTCCTATTGTACTGGCTTCCACCTAAGTATCATTTACTTTCTTGATTTCGGTAAAAGGCTTGTTTTCCCAAAAGAGTTACACTTTGATGAATTAGATTGCAAGAAATGGAACTAGATTATCAGTAGGAAACTTAAAATGCAAGGACTGTACATTTTGCTACTAATTATATGGCTGCTGCAAAATGTAAAATTTGCATGTAAAGGACAATTGATTTCAGATAAATGAAGTTCGTCAAAGTGCCAGCTTGTAAGCAGACCAATGCATTATTTTGTAAGTGTCCCTGGAAATGTTTAATGGAAAGGAACTAAAGCACAAATACTAAATGACTCGTTTTAGTTGGCTTTTAAGAATATAAATGTTAATCGCATTTTAATACACAATTTAAAGTATTGCAAAATAGATTGCTTATAATGATCTGTTTGGTAGACCTTGAATCTAGAGGAACTAAATCCTTGCTGTCCTTTCAGGTCACTGACTATGGAGCTAATACATATGCCAAAATCTTGCTGCTATTCATGCCAGCAGGATCTTCCAGTTCCGCCGACGATGCACCCCTGCCGTGGGTTTTCCAGCAGTGAGGAGTGCGTTCAACGGAAACCCCACTGACAATGACAAGGACATAAAATCTTGCTACCAGCGAGTGGTGTCTACCTCCCGCTGCCATGAAACATGTCCTAGAGAGGGTGAAAAATCCCACACATAGAATGACTGTCACATTTGCTAGGTCTTTTTTAATAGAGCAAAGGACAAAGAAAAGTACAGCACAGGGACAAGCCCTTTGGCCCTCCAAGCCTGATGCCCGAACTGAACTTAAACAAACCTTCTGCCCTTACCGGTCTATATCCTGCTCTTTCCTCCCTATTCATGTACCCATCCAGATGCCTCTTAAATGTTGTTAAAGTGCCTGCTTCCACCATATTCTCTGGCAGTGCGTTCCAGGCACCCACCACTCTCTGCATGAAAAACCTCCCCCGCACATCTCCCTTAAACTTTCCCCCGCCCACCTTGAACCTGTGTCCCTTGTTATTGATACTTCCACTCTGGGAAAAAGCTTCTGACTATCCACCCTATCTATGCCTCTCATAATTTTGTAGACCTCTGTTAGGTCTCCCCTCAGCCTCCATCTTTCCAGTGAAAACAATCCTAGTTTATTCAACCTCTCCTCATAGTCAACACCCTCAAGACCAGCAACACCCTGGTGAACCTTCTTTGTACTCTCTCCAAAGCTTCCATGTCCTTCTGACAGTGTGGTGACCAGAACTACACACAATACTCCAAATGCGGTCTAACCAAGGTTTTATATAGCTGCATTATGATTTCCCAGCTCTTGTACTCAACGCCCTGAATGATGAAGGCAAGCTTGCCATATGCCTTCTTATTCACTTGGCCACCTTGTTGCCACATTTAGGGAACTTTGGACCAGCATGCCAAGATCCCTCTGTATGTTAATGTTCCTAAGAGTTCTGCCATTTTCAGTATAATCCATACCTAAAGTTGATCCTTCAAAATGTATCACCTCACATTCATCTGGATTAAATCCCATCTGTCATTTCTGTGCCCAGGTCTCCAATCTACCTATATCCTTTTGTATCCTCTGACAATAAGGCCACCCACATTTTCCTCCAGCAGAGGAACACTACTAGCAACAGATCTCTATTGCCTTCCATTGCTACTCTCTGTCTTCTATAACCAAGCCAGTTCTGTATCCATCTAACCAGCTCACCCAGAACACCAGTTTGCCATGTGGGACCTTGTCAAATGCCTTACAAAATCCATAATGTTTTGGTACAAGACATAGCTCCATACAATGACTACCTAGTGCTCCTGCCACAGATTTACTATAACTTACCTTCAAAATCTTACTTTGTATAATAGAATATATACATCTCAGATCCTGAGCAATCTTGATAGGTTGGATGTGGAAAGGATTTTTCCTATGAACAAATCCAGAACTAGGGGATTGCGGTTTAAAAATAAGGTGTCGCCATATTTTTAAGACAGAGTTAAGGAGAAATTATTTTCTCAGAAGGTCATGAAGAACTCTTCCTCAAAAAGCAGTGGAAGCAAAATCTTTAGCGACTTGATAATCAATCAACTGAACAATTAAATAGTTCAGTTAGTTGGGGTGGCGCAATGGTACAGTGGTTAATACTGCTGCCTCACAACACCCAGGAGTTGGGATCAATTCTGGCCTCGGGTCACTGTCTTTGTGGAGTTTGCACATTCTTCCCGTGTCTGCGTGAGTTTCTTCCCACACTTGAAAGATATGTGGGTTAGGTTGATTGGCCATGTCCAATTGCCCCTTAGTGTCCCAAGATGTGTAAGTTCAAGGAATTAGTAGGGTAAATATAGGTTGTGAGGGTGGGGTCTGGGTGGGATTGTTATCAGTATCAGCTCGACAGGCCGAATGGCCTCAGTCTGCACTGTAGGGATTCTATGATTCTAGATAGTATCTTGCCTGAGGAAGGTTGGTGATGGGGAGGGCATTTAATTGGGCATGAGGGTGATAGTTGGGGACCTTGTTGCCTTCCCCATTTCTCTGTCACTAAATGAATCCCTTGTATCCATATTATTCATCAAGAAGATGACAACCCATTAGGTAATTCCACATCAAACACTATTGTCAAATTTTAGCAAACTGACAAAGTTCAGGATTTTGCATCTAGTAAATTGAGACGTAACTTGCCTCGTATATAAATATAAATTAATACTTTTGTCCTCTGTAAAAATTTAAAGTTAAAATTGGAAAGACCTGATATATTGCTACCTAGTTGCAGTGGGTCTGGTCACCACAGCATGGCTTTTGTTTTTACTCATGAATGGTATTTATGCATTAAAAAAGCCAAAAACAGTGAAGCTGGAAGTTAAACAGTTATATCTTGTGCATTATTCAACTTGGAACTAGCTATTGCTTCATGCATTGTTTTATATCTGTCCTGGAATCTATGAATTTTAAAAGCAGATGGATATATTTATGTCTCTTGTGTGCGGGTCAGCAGAGATGGATGAACAGAAACAAAACATGTTGAATTTTGTTGTTTACCTGCAAGTCTATCATCAGGGTTGAAAATGTAAGGTCGCCACATTTGGAAGGGCAGAGGGACAAGGGGTGGTCGTGGTGGCATATTGCCAGCGGTGACCAATGTCACCGCAAGGGTCGCTGGTCAATTGAGGATGGCACAAGAACTACCAGTCCAACCAGAGGGCTGAGAGGTCAGCAGCTCTTTGTTCATTCATTCATGGGACATGGGCATCGTTGGTTGGTCAGTATTTATTGTCCATCCTTAGTTGCCCTTGAACTGCGTGTCTTGCTAGGCCATTTCAGAAAATATTTGATAGTCAACCACATTGCCGTGGCTCTGGAGTCACATGTAGGCAAACCAGGTAAAGACAGCAGGTTTCCTTCCCTAATGATCAATAGTGAACAAGGTGGGTTTTTCTGACAACTGCCAATGGTTTCATGGTCATCAGTGGATTCTTCATTCCAGATATTTTTCATATTGAATTCAAATTCCACCATCTGCTGTGGCGAGATTCGAACCTAGATCCCAGAACATTAGCTGAGTTTCTGGATTAACAGTCTAGCAATAATACCACTAGGCCATCAACTCTCCAGTCACCAATGGTGACCACAGCTGAGGTTGCAGCTCCAGGGAAAGGGTGCTTCAGTGGTCAAGCATTCTCAAATAAGGGTGAGTAAGTTCAAGGGAACTTAGCAGCCTAGCAGCCAGGTCCGTTCCAGGAATTTGTGGAGCTAGTGAGCTCATGGGTTCATAGTGATCCACCAAGTACTACTGGCAAAATGCTATAGTGCCAGGACAACAACAACCTCCCCTCCCAAATCCTGCCACTACCATTTGCCAGATTTCCCAACATGGCACAAATGGGTTAGAAAGATTCTGCCCAAAGAAACAAGGAAGCAGTGAGAGCTGGATGGAATTGTAACCAACATCTCTCATGATGTTCATGACAGTCAGGAGTAGGGCAAAGCTTCAAAAGCTTAGGCAATTTACTGCGGTCGTGTACACAACCTTACACTGCCTTGCCTGAGCCTATTTGTTTGAATGACATGAAATTGTCTGGTTATTTGATATCAGGGTACCATGTCAAGGGTGTCCTTTCCCTACAGTGGTGTAGGATGGAAATGAAGTGTATAGGGCATTAAGAATTCAGCACGGCAGAGGAGTACAGCATAGGTCGCAATTTTTGGTACAGGGGACATGAGGTCCACTTACAGAGTAGGGAGATGGTTGCAGGAATCCATTTAAATAATCTAAAATTACATCAGATTAGGGACAGTCAGTTGTGAGAGATAATACCCATGCCTTCAATGCTATCACGATTGCTTGACCTAAATGTAAGCATGATCTTCACTGGGTTAATTTTACAAAATTCCTCCAATGAATTTGAATGTAAATACCATTTGAAACTGATTTAAATTAGTAAAAACCTAATGGGGGGCATTTATCTTTCATCACCAGCAGTAAAGTCTGTAATAATGAATCAACTAACCTGATTTGAATTACCACAGGAGTTCTTCTCCTTACTATACAGCATGGTGGCACGGTGATTAGCACTTCTGCCTCGCAGCGCCACAATCCTTGGTTTGATTCCCAGCTTGGGTCACTGTCTGTGCAGAGTCTGCATATTCTTCCCTGTGTCTGCGTGGGCTTCCTCTGGGTGCTCCAGTTTTCTCCCACTGTCTGAAAGATGTGCTGGTTAGGTGCACTGGCCTTGCCAAATTCTCCCTTAGCGTACCCAAACAGGTGCCGGATTATGGTGACAAGGGGACTTCCACAATAACTTCATTGCAATGTTAATTTAAGTCTACTTGTGACAGTAATAAACAAACTTATAGACCATTGAGTTAACCTCTTCCCTCCCCGCCCCCCCCAAAAAGGTCTTATAAGCAATCAAATGAATGTACATTGTCTCTCACCCTCATTGTACAGCTTTGCTAATTTAAATATTCCTCCTCCATATTTAATGGTATCTACATATGTAGAACCTTCTAAACAAAATATATTTGCTCAATATTGAAATTGTAAGAAGTTCAGAATCCCTTCAATGTTTTTTTCACATTTTTGATTTTTTTAATCTACTTGATTATATTTGCAAACTTTTTTTAATGAGAAGCCTTTTAGACACATACAGTACTGCTGCCTCACAGTGTCAGGGCCCTAGCCTCAGGTCACTGGTGTTTGCACATTCTCCCCATGTCTGTGTGGGTTTCCTCCAGGTGCTCTGGTTTCCTCCCATAGTTCAATAATGTGCGGATTAGTTGGTTTGGACATGCTAAATTGCTCCTTAGTGTTTCAAGATGTGTAGGCTAGAAGGATTAGCAGGGTAAATGTGCAGGGTTACGGAGATAGGGTGAGGGTGGGTCTGAGAAAGATGCTTTGTTGGAAAGTCAGTGGAGGCTCAATGGGCCAAACGGCCTCCTTCTGCACTGTGGAGATTATATGATAGCAACTGGTGAGTGAAATTGCGATAGCCTTTAATTTACTAACACTCTTTGGAAGCATTAAAGAAAGCTTAAAGTGCATTTATGGACATGTTATAATCTTCTATCATTTCCCTCAATTGGAAAAAAACGATTAGAAGAACCACATGCAAAGTGCAACAATTCTTAAAACAGCTGATCTTGGTTTAGAGACAGTCTTTGACTGGTTTGACAGGTTTCTCTGAATTTATGCCACTTGCGTCTCCTACAAGAAGCTGCAATTCGGAGAACTCTTAGCATTCACAGTGGGAATTCCATGAAATCAACAGTGTTATCTGGGGAGAGGGGGCAGCTGGTGTTGGAATGACATATCAATATCTCCATCTGTCAGGTCAGCTGAAAACTGACTAGTATTAGAAACCTTCACACAGTACAATACAGAGTGCTCTAAGCAAAATGCCAAGGGAATCTAATAGCAGTATAAAACTGAATTGAAAAATGGAATCCTAAACAATGACCAACTCAATTCAATTAGGGTTTTAGCAATATTAACATTGGCAAAGGATGGAAAGTTAAATTATGGTCTGGTGTAAGTGTACATGCTTGAAGAGATCAATTAAGTCCATGAAGTGATGTTGCGTATGTTTCAAATATTCATGGACTGAAGTGCTGCTTTAACTTTTTTTCTCAAGCAGCTTACAAAGGATATTGCTCTCATACTTTGTAACACTTTAGCACTTCTTTGTGATCAGTATTTTTAATTTATTGCTCTTTTGTTAAAGTCACATTCATTTTGCACTTTCAATAAATTTCAGTGAGGTAATCATTCAAAGTCAGGAAATTATAGGACAATGTTGTTCTTAGCAGTCCCAGCGGCCTTTGGATAGTTACATGGTCTTCCACTGCTCCCATGATATTTAATACTTCACCCTGGAAATCCTTCTCCTTGTCGACAACAGCAGCACCTGACTACAGATCTCGAGTGACTCAAAGATCTCCATTCATCGCTGTCTTCCAAATAGTTTGTTGATTCAGCCTGCAGTCTTCCAAAGAGAGAAAGAGAGATGAGGATAACCACCAAATAATCTTTCACCTCTACTTGTGAAGAAGATGATGATTGATCTACAATATTGTTGAGTGCTTTTGATATTGTTGGCCCCAAGGTATTCATGTAAACATCAATCCTATTCAAACATAGCTTTTGAAGATATATGTGGGCCAGGTGGTGCCCATACTTCCCATGTTCACAGTGACCATGTCAACATTTGAAAGATCCAATCTCAATGTGTATGACTCAGCTTTTATTTATAGTGTTTGAGGCAATGGCCCAGTGATAGTATTACTAGACTATTATTTTGATTTGATTTGATTTGATTTATTATTGTCACACGTATTAGTATAGAGTGAAAAGTATTGTTTCTTGCATGCTATACAGATAAAGCATACTGTTCATAGAGAAGGAAAGGAGAGAGTGCAGAATATGGTGTTACAGTCATAGCTAGAGTGTAGGAAAAGATCAACTTAGTGTGAGGTAGGTTCATTCAAAAGTCCACCTGCAGCAGAGAAGAAGCTGTTCTTGAACTGGTTGGTACGTGACCTCAGACTTTTGTCTTTATCCTGACGGAAGAAGATGGAAGAGAGAATGTCTGGGGTGCATGGGGTCCTTAACTATACTGGCTGCTTTTCCGATGCAGCGGGAAGTGTAAGCAGAGTCAATGGATGGGAGGCTGATTTGCATGATGGATTGGGCTACATTCACAACCTTTTGTAGTTTCTTGCAGTCTTAGGCAGAGCAGAAGTCATACCAAGCTGTGATACAACTGAAAGAATACTTTCTATGGTGCATCTGTAAAAGTTGGTGAGAATCATAGCTGACATGCCAAATTTCCTTAGTCTTCTGAGAAAGTAATATGTTAGTGGGCTTTCTTAACTATAGTATTAGCAGGGGAGGGACCAGGACAGATTGTTGGTGATCTGGATACCTAAAAACTTGAAGCTCTCGACATTTTCTGCTTTGTCCCCATTGATATAGACAGAGGCATGTTCTCTACTACTATGCTTCCTGAAGTCGATGACAATCTCCTTCATTTTGTTGACATTGAGGGAGAGATTATTATAATTGCAACAGTTCACCAGATTCTCTATTTCATTCCTGTACTCTGCCCATCATTGAGATTTGACCCACTATGGAGGTCTCATCAGCAAAGTTGAGAATCGAGAAACTCAGCTAAAGTTTGGGGGACCTGGGTTTGAATCCTACTATGGCAATATTGGGATTTGAATTTTTAAAAGGAATTAGGAATTAAGAATCTACTGAAACCATTGTTAATTGTTATCCGTTGTTAGATTATATTATCTTACAACTTGCCAATGCCTTGTTGTGGTGCTGTAGAGGCCAGTTCCTAAGGATAAACCATATCCTGTGCCATTGGATGTTATTGTCCTTGTGCATACAATTATTACATAAATATGAAGCCATCCTATGGCATAGGATATGTTTATCCTGTAACACAAGACAAAATCAGGAACTGGCCTCTACAGCATTGCAACAAGGCACTGATAGGTTGTAAGATAATACAATCTAACAATGTATAGCCTTTACGGCTGAGGCTAAATAACTTGTCAACCGAATCTTCAAAACTGATTGCAGTGACTATTATCTGCAATTTTCACACTCCCCAGAGCCCATCCAAGCCAACTCAGGCCACCTCATGCCCCCACACTTCATGTCCCTCATATCCCCATGAAAACCAGGATTCTCTCACTCTTGCCATGGCTTTTGATAGCCCCTATGCCATCTTAGTACTAACGGTGAAGGAATACAGCTACAAATATTAAGTCATAATAGCATCCAGAAATCAGTGTGGAGTTATGTGTTTAAACAGTGTGATTCTCCTATGAAAAATTAAAAACAAAATTCATCTGCTGGACAAAGGTTTAAAAGTTTAGAAACAATGCCTGGATGTAATTGTATGCACGAGGACAACAGCATCCAATGGCATACGATATGGTTTACCCTCTAACACCAGGGTGAAAATCCAGTCATCCAGGGAAGTATCTCCTGTGTCGGGTTATGGAAGTCGGGAAGCATGTAGCATAGTGGTTAACACTGCTACTTCACAGCTCCAGGGACCTGGGCTTGATTCCTGGCTTGGGTCACTTTCTATGTGGAGTTTGCACATTCTCCTTGTGTCTGTGTGGTTTCCCTCTGGGTGACTCCGGTTTCCTCCCACAGTCCAAAGGTGTGTGGGTTAGGTTGATTGGCCATGATAAATTGCCCCTTAGTGTCTTGAGATGCATAGATTAGCAGATGTGGGGGTAGGGCCTGGATGGGATTATGGTTGGTGCACACTCGATGGGCCGAATGGCCTCTTTCTGCACTGTAGGGTTTCTATGATTCTATGATCTAGCATGGTGATGATGTCCAGTTTAAGGCCTCAGTTTACCATCTCATCTAAAAGTCACTGCCTCCAACACTCTCTCTTTGATTCATGTGTTCTAACTGGAAGGGTAACTGACTCTTTGTATTGTATTAAATGTTTGCAAAACTGTATTATGATCTCAGGGACAAAGAGTGACTGATAGTCAGAAAAATGAACACAAGGCATAAGAAACTGAATGCAGCAAGGATGAAGTACGAAGGAAGCTGAACTAATGGATGGATTTGTTTGGTTCACATATATCAACTGCTCTCTCAATGCAGAAATAGAATTTGGTTTTTAACCATAAATTGTTAAAGTGTTTTTCTCCTTCGTCCCGAATGTCAGGGATTGTTTTGTGACTGGGGACTGATAGATAACCACCTCTCAGGCATCTACCAAAGCCACTCTGTCATCAGCTACCAAGAGGTATGTTAGATCACTCTGCTCTTCTGAGCTTTCTTTATGTGGAACAGTTGACACTATTTCAATGTTGCTCCTTGATGGCATAAGCAAAAATTTCTGCAGAGAAGGTGCCCTAATTCTATCACATTCTTCTTTAGTGTAATATAAAACACTAAGAAAACGATCTCATATCACCCTGAACAGAATGGAGAGCAATTTTCACCTGAACCGTCTGGGCGTTAATCTGGCAAAAGTGAATTGTATTATATAATTAGTAACCAGCCATAAACATGACTAAATGAGCAGTGAAACTCAATGTAT
Organism: Carcharhinus amblyrhynchos; assembly: GCF_965287045.1. Classification (NCBI taxonomy): domain Eukaryota; kingdom Metazoa; phylum Chordata; class Chondrichthyes; order Carcharhiniformes; family Carcharhinidae; genus Carcharhinus; species Carcharhinus amblyrhynchos. The sequence continues at coordinate 15,649,826 of NC_137339.1, forward strand.
AATTGAAGAATGAGTAATTATTCAAGTCATTATTAAGGCTGGATAACATACCAGTGCTTGAATTTGCTTTAAGCCATTTGTCGAAATCTGTTGCCACTATCTGTGGGAACACGGCATTCAGCGACATGGGCCTCATTTGTCCTCAGTTGTCTGGGAAAGCTACAGGAGAATAGACTGAGACTTGTCCAAATCCAATAAAATAATGATCATGAACCTTCTCATTGTTTCACTCCAATGGAACAATGCATGCAAGTGGCTAAATCCAAGGAAATTGACAAGCGACCAATTGGCTAATTACGACTGTCCTGATTTGGGATGAGGGCAATGCCAATTCAAGGGTTAAAAGTGGGTTTCTGAAATCTTGCACTTGTACGTTGGACTATAGTCATGGTGGAACTGGGTGCTCCCCATGCCTGGATCTTGGGAATCAAAGTTGATTTGACAATCCAAGGAAGGTTCTCACCTCTACCTGGGGGTTGTTGCCCAACTTAGGTTGTAGAAGTTGGTCATGTATTTCATTAGTATGCCATTTTTCTTTAAAACAAACCTTGATATTATTTGCTAATTTGCAGTCCTGTCTTGCCTAATGGTTAAGTTTCTTTTGAACTTAAGCATTTAAGAGAGTCAATTTGGAACTGAGTAATTGGGTGCATGCAACCAAATTAAATGGAATCTAAATTTTAATTATACACCTCTTTAAAACTGACATAACCCCAGTGGAATATGCATTGGTAGACTAAACACGTAAAATAAACCCTGCTGTTTTCTTGTTCAGTAATTGAATGAATGTTAAGAGCTTGCATGAGTTCTGGTCAAGGTTTAAGAAACAGGATTTAGGTCTCCATCATTGTAAAGAATCAACTAATCATAAATAGGTTGACTTGTGTTCATCCCAAAGACTCGCTGACAATCCAGTGCAGTACTGAAGGAATGCTGTACTGTCTGAGATGTTATCTTTTGGATAAAACTGTAAGATAAGTACATGTTTGCCCTTCCATTGAACATAAAGCAATCACACAGCACTATTTTGAAGATCAGCAGGAATGTAGTGGTATTGTGCCCCATAGTTATCATGTAACCAATGTTACTAAAAAGATTATGGTCAAGATTTACCCACCCTGCTACACTGGTTGAATAGCGGAGCAGGCAGGAAAATTCAGCGAGAGACAAAACGGCTGGAATTTTACCTTTATGCCCACCACAGGAATCAGAGCAGGCGAGGGGCAGACAACGGGAAGGTCCATTGACGTAGGGTGGGATTTTACGGTTTTGGGATGAGCGAGGCTGTAAAATCCCATCCAAAATCCGAATTGTGACCAGCTGCTCACAATCTTCCCAGGCCATTTTTAATGAAGTGATCAGCCTCGACCAGGGAAGGGTGCAAGATGGATTTAAATATTTATAGCCTCATTAACACCTATTTAGCGAGCCAGGGATGCCGTTACCCAAGCCCAATTGTCTTTCCGATCTCGCCGCTGGAGGTTCCCACTGGTGAGCATCACGTATGATCCCCATCAACAGAAACCTGTCGTGATGGGCTTGCCGGTGCGGGGATCAGTTTCATGGCAGCACGGCAGCAGAGGGGGGAAATCAGCCACAAAGGCCGGCTGGGCGAGTCTGTCACTCTCAGAAATCTGTGTTCACAGAACAGAGATCTGCACATGCATTGTGGTGCGCTTTGCTGCTAGCTACCGGCTTTCCAGTGAGCTAGGCCCCGCCCCTCCCCCTGCTGGCCCGAAACAAGTTTAACCTCACTTTTTTGACATCGTCAGGTAAGATTTGATCTTTATCTCACCCAAAAGATAGTTTGATTCTCCTATTTTCTCGTTCGTTTTGTACTTAGAATTCTTTTGGTAAGGTCGTCCTTTGAGAATTTTTGGGGGGAAAGTTCCACCCTATTTGATCATTATCATACAGTTGATGGTGGAATTTTACTGTGCTTAATTAGCCGATGTGTTTCCAATGCCACAACATTGAACACACTTCAAAAGTACTTTATTAGCTCTCAAACGCACTGGGATGTTTTGCAGATGTGAAGGTCACTGTAAAAGTGTAAGATTTTTTTCCAGCTATAGACACTTTCAACAGAAACGAGAAAATGACCTGAAATCTGTGTGCATGATTCTGTGTAACAATATTCCGGTTAATGTTCTTTATGAAGTTCTCCTTGAGTGAGGTTACTGTAAAATGCTGGAGTGCTTGCAGTTGAAGATTAGCTGGAAGTGTTCTGCTTATTTGAAAAATACACAATGAACCTTGACTTGCAGGCTTTATTGTCCGATATATACAAGGCCCTGAGAAAATGTATTTTGAGAAACAAGTTCCATTCTAAAAATTATATGAAGGCACAGGCAGATCAAATATCTGTTTGAAAGGATTTTTAGATTACAAGTTATGCAGATAATGTTGAAGGAAGAAGGTTAAATGCAAAAGCAGAATACTCTAGATCCTGGGACATTTATAGTAAAGATAGAGGCCGAGAATTAGCTCTAAGTCCCCACGCCAATGGAAAAAATGGATTGTTTCCCCATTGGCGCTGGCAATGCCTCCCAGGTGGGATTCACCCACCTATAGTACGTAAAAATTTTCAATAATGGGAGGCACACAGGCATGCCCACCTTCATTGAAACTGGGGCATCCTTTAAAAAGGGCATTTTCTGTGTTCAGGGAGAGTCCCCCTCCGCTCCCACCCCACCCCCTCCCGCCCCACAACACAGAAATGGCAATCGTTGGCTGATGAGGGGAGCACCACTAACCTCTCAGTAAAGAAGGACATCCACCACTAAAATAACAGGTCATTCTTCCCAAGACGCATAAGGATGGCTCAAGGCATCAGGTGCCCCCCAATTCCCCCCTCGGTCTCCTCCTCCTCCTCCTCCTCCTCAAACACTCCACCTCAAGCTCCTCCCTTGCCCCATCCCCTCTCAGATGGCTCCCTCCAGGCATTCCTCATCCATCCCCCACTCAGGCCAGCCCCTCAGGCCACCCACCTCAGCAGTGCCAATGGTGCACTGCTCCCTGGCACCCTGGAGCTGACACTTTGGCGCTGACACCCTGGCCTGGCACGTTGGACTCTGACAGGTGTCAAGGAGATATATACAGTGTCCATGTGCCATTTGCACTGCCAGGCTGTAGGGAGTGGGTCCCCCAATGTTCCTAGAGGTTGGGTGTGCTCAGATTGGGGGCAAGGGGTCTTGTGGCTAGACTGCCATTTCTAGCCCTAGGAAACCTTAACATTTATCCTGGCCTGGTGATTTTGGACACCTCACTGGTCAAAATCAAGTACTCTAACCATCAGGAGAAAGTCACTTTCACTGGTTTGGGGGGTGGGGAGGTGTGGGGTTGGATTCACAACTGCTAACACAGCCCCATTCTTTTAACACAGCATTCAGTTCAGGTGTCTGAGTTTTCATAGGAGGCTCAAAGCCTCTGAAAGCCCTTCAAGCACTTTGAAAATCATTTCCTTAGTATCTCTACAGTCCAGAAGGATGCCATTTGGCCTATCCCTGGTCCTGGTCCCACACGTTTGCCCTTCAAATCCCCCTGACGCTAGGGTCAATTTATCAAGGCTAATGAACTTAACCCACGTATCTTTGGACTGTGGGAGGAAACTCATGCAGACATGGGAAGGATGTGCAAACTCCACACAAACAGTGACCTGAGGCTAGAATTGAACCAGGGACCCTGGCACTGTGAAGCAGCAGTACGAACCGCTGCGGCACCATGTCACCCAATGTTTGTTTCCTTTCAATTTTAGTTCAGTCCTTTTGACTCCCTCTGATTGACAGCTTAATAATTTTCAGACAGCATGCAGTCAGCTTTGTTTATTGATCTTTCTCTGCACGATTGAATGCATCTCATGTATCTCCTCATTCTTCCTAATTGAAATGTTCACGCAAAAAAGGAACTGAAATCACTTAGCTGCTTTTGAAGTTGCCTTGCAGCTGTGAGTTGTGAGCTATAGAATCAGATGGAGGTCACTCAGCCCATCAAGTCTGAACCGACCCATGACCACACCCTACCCTCATAACCCTGCATATTTATCATGGTTAATCCATTAAACCTACACATCTTTGAACACCAAGGGGCAATCTAGCATGGCCAATCTATCTTATCTGCATATCTTTGGACTGTGGGAGGAAGCCGGAGCACCTGGAGGAAATCCTGGGAGACTCCACGCAGAGAGCGACCCAAGTCTGGAATTGAATCCAGGTCCCTAGAACTGTGAGGAAGCAGTGCTAACCACTGCGCCACGAACTTATTGCATTAAAATGAGCTACTTGAATAATCAAAGAGTTCCCACCTAGCCTGGGTGGGAAACTGATTGAGGCTGGTTGCGTGAATGGCAGCAGGGTTTACGCACATTGGGAACCCCGTTTCAGCCCTGATTCAGCGGGATGTCAGGATTCCCATCAGAATGGGGCCAATGAACCCCCTGCCCTGAAAATACTAGCAATGCTCAGCAGTTGTGGCAGGATACGTGGAGAGATTTCTACACAGGCTGCCTGATCTGCTGCGAGTCTTTCAAGCATTTTGTAACTTTATAGAAGGTCTGATGCACCTGTTTGCAGTTCTGGCTAGTCAATGGGCAGGATTTTCTGGCCTTGCCTGAGCGAGACCAGAAAATCCCGCCTGAGCTTGTCCGCCCTTCGCCCGCTCTGTTTCAGTGGCAGATGGGGCTGTAGAAATCCGGTGAATGTCTCAGTTAAAGTAATGACCAGAAGAATGCCAAAGGAGTGTATTAAATATTAAACTCCCTGGAATAAAAACAGAAAATGTGAGATAAATTCAGCGGATCTGGCAGCATCTGTGGGGAATGAAACAGAGTTAACCTTTTGCGTCTGTATGACTAATATCCCTGGAGTAATTTCTTGCCTATTGCGGCAAGACTTGATTCAGATGAAATGAACTGAGTTGCTTTTTGAAGAGGCAAAGAACCATAAATCTTCACTGAACCAAGAATGAGTTTCTAAGAGCGTGTCAGTATATAACAAAGATTTTCATAGAAGATTTGTAGTTGCAAATATTTAACAGGTACACTGCAAAGAGGAACGAATGAGTTGGATATTTGCTTCAGATAAGACTCTACTTTTTAGTTGCTCTCTGATAACTATGCCTTCTCAAAATAATAATAAACCATAAGATATAGGAGCAGAATTAGAACATTTGGCCTATCAAGTCTACTCTGCCATTCAGTCATGGCTGATAAGTTTCTCAACTCAGTTCCCCCCATAACCTATGATCCCCTTACCAATAAGAACCGATCTATCTCTGTCTTAAACATACTCAATGACCTGGTCTCCACACTCTTCTGTGGCAATGAATTCCATACATTCACCACCCTCTGGCTAAAGAAATCCCTCCTCGTTTTGCTTCTAAAGGGTCTTCTCTTTACTCTGAGGCTGAGCTCTCGGATCCTAGACTCATCTACAAATGGAAACATCTTCCTCATGTCCACTCTGATCCAGGCCTTTCAGTATTCTGTAACTTTCAATGAGATCTCCCCTCATCCTCCTAAACTCCATCGACTACAGACCCACAGTCCACAAACGCTCCTCGCAGGTGATGCTAACTTGAAAGATGCAGCAGAATATTTGAATTCCTAAATGGTCATTGCAGCGAGATGGTTTTAGTCTTGTTACGTTGTTCTTACATATATTTAGATCTTGGAGCGAAGAATGGTCAGGATTAAGGAATTCAGGGGATTTGATGCCTTTTGCCCATTACTATCTTCAGGCTATTAATCGTAAACAATTGTTGATGCTCAGAAATATGATATGGCTGTCTTATAAAAACTATAGACAGTCTTCAAGGAAACACAGCATAATTCTGACCCAAAATAAGAGAAGTCAGGAGAAAAAAGCTATTCAGCATACTGAACTTACTTCCTCGTTCTCCTGGCTCCTAATTACATATTGAATAATTGAAAGGTTTGTTCCTCTATTACCTTGCTTGATACTCATTCCAAATATAACTGTGTCTATGTTATACAGGCATGAACTACGGCGAGAGAGAATGATGATGTGCTGGCAAAAAATGCACTTTTGCCCTTCATTGTAAAAGTGGGGATGTTCAATCACAACCATTTCAAACGCTAACCTCCATCCATATCGTAATAGTGGAGACCTGGCACTCCGCTATTGTGATATGGATGGAAATGAGCACATTTTGCAACCTTGCCGACCTTAACATAGCCTGAAATAAGTCCTGCAACTCAAAAGATGCTTCATCAACAGCACTATCTGTGTTTGTTTTGGCTGGGTTAGCGCCTGTCAGAAGATCAATCCTGGAGATTGTTGAAATATTCAGTGCATTTTGAATCATTTTCAGGAATATTTGTGGAGTATGATGGTGCAGATAGTTGCAAGCGCAGATAGGTTGGGATGGATAGGTTAATAAGTTGGACGAAAGTGCCACTAATCCAATACTCTGCAAACCTGGGGTCAGATCCTTGATTTGTCACATAGCATCAGAGTAACAAATATGCTTTTGAGTATGGGTGCTTGGAGCAAACATTATAAAATATCCTGTCTGACATTCAAATAAAATTGGAGAATTAAGGTTCCTGAGTGTAAAACAGATTCTCACAGAGTTAGATTTTAAAATAATTCAGACTAAACCGGCTTTACTAGGCAGGTCGTATACTCATCAAGTCTTTTGATTCGTTACTAATCCTTTAAAACAGTTCTAATTGAAATGAGATTTTCGTTAAGGATGTTTTGTATTTCTTTTATAATTGATTGCTGATTTATAAAGATGAATTTTACAGATTGCAGTGTATTTGGAATTGTAAGCATGGAATCATAGAATCCCAACAGTGCAGAAGGAGGCCATTCAGCCCATTGTGTCTACACTGACACTCCGACAAAGCAACCCATATAGGCTCTATTCCCATATCCTCATGTATTAACCCTGCAAATCCACCTAACCTACTCATCTTGGGACACTAAGGGACACTTTAGCATGGCCGATCCCCCTAATGTGCACATCTTTGGACTGTGGGAGGAAAGCACGCAGACACAAGGAGAGTGTGCAAACTCCACACAGACAGTGGGAATCCCAAGCTGGGAATTGAACACAGGTCCTTGATGCCGCGGGGCAGCAGCGCTAACCACGTGCTGCCCCAAATCTTTTGTCGCATATCCTTATAGAAATTTTCTATAATGTTATAACGTGCAAACTGAAATATTGAATTATGATCTGGGCTTTCTGTCGGTGGGCAGGCGCAGATTTCCCGAGCTTGCACAGAAGGAAAGCCTCTTTAAAATAAAAGCACAACACTGCAGAGACTCGAAATTTGAACTAAAACCAGCAAATGGTAGAAAAACTCAGCATGTCCAACAGCATCTGTGGAGAGGGAAAACAGAGTTAACGTTTCAAGTCTGCATGACTCTTCTTCAGAGCAACTTCATTGCTGTCTTTTTTTTCCCCTCAATCTTCGGGCGATTTCTATCTGAATGCAAAAGTATAATTTCCACTTGGGCTGTTTTCAGGGCCGTGATTATAAACCTTCTGCTATCTTATCAATTGCTGTCTCAAGCTCCACCCAGAGGCGGCTTGAAAAAGGTGACATGTCTAAGATCGTCCCTCTGTCAGTGAGATCATTTCAACAATTGAGACATTGCATGCCAGGTGCAGATGGAAATCAAACTGCCTATTACTTATCTCAATCACTTGGATTTAAACTGTAGCTGCCTGCCACGAAAGCCCAAGCAAAAGAACAGAGGTATCACTGATAGGTTAAACTGCAGCTTATTAACGAGGCTTTCTGAGAGAGTGACAGGCATTGAAGCAGTGTGATACCCCCAGGAAGCCATAACACACTGATTTGATCTTGCAGATGCTCCAGTGTAACTCCAGTCCAGTAAAAAAAAAGTTCATTTATCGGTCACCAAGGACCTTTAAAACTCTGCAGGAAGCCTTTACAATATTGGCAGAAGTGGTTCCTTCTGACGCCGTCTCTTAAAATAAATAATTAGCTGCCAGGGGAACAGAACTGTTACCATTAAACCGCAGTGCTCAGTCAGATTGAGATCAGTTTACTGTATAACAAGGACCCGGTAACTACGCATTGCAGCTGGATAATGCCAGTCTCAGGCCAGTCGTTGCCATGTAACTGCAGATTTAGATATGCCTCATCATCCTTTTTTCCTGATTTATTCACATATGTGCATCAGCACTCACTAGACATCCACTGACTTGTTAAACTTGGGATTCGGAATATATATTACTTGCAGAACACCAAATTGAAGCTTTGAAAGTGTTGGAAAAGACAATGTTCAGTTTCCCCCAATTGCTTTAGGGCTTACAATGCTTTTACTTGTGGTGGCTTTATAGGAAATTTGCAAAAAGATCTCTTAGGATCCAAATTTTTCAATTGATTGGCAGTGGTATATAATGCAATAGTTGATGCATGACATTTATAGGTTGAATTTCTGCACTATTTTTAACATTTAATAGGCAGTCATTAACTTGTTCAAAATAAATGGGTTAACAGCTGCAATAAAATAGTATTGAACCAATGCAAATACTCAAATTTAGTGCAGAGTGGAAATTAAACTCACTTATGGTTAACAAATCAAATTGGTTACCAATTTCCATACCCTCTACTTTTATTCTAACTTGTTTCTCTGCTTCTCATGGGTACTTGAGGGAAATAAACTTGCAGGTTACGGGATTAGACAGAGGCATGATTTAGGATTGAATGGATTGTACTACAAAGAAATAGTATGAACTCAATAGTCAATTGGCTTCTTTCTATGCATTAACGACTCTTTGACACAACAGTTAGCACTGCTGCCTCACAGCACCAGGGATCCAGGTTCGATTCCCAGTTTGGGTCACTGTCTGTGCGAAATCTCCACATTCTTCCCACGTCTGCATGTGTTTCCTCCGGGTGCTCCGATTTCCTCCCACAGTCTGAAAGACGTGATGATTAGATTCATTGGTCATGCTAAATTCTCCCTCCGTGTACCCGAACAGACGCTGGAGTATGGTGACTAGAGATTTTTCACATTAATTTCATCGCAGTATTAATGTAAGCCTACTCATGACACTAATAAATAAACTTAAAACTTGACTTTACAACCCATTTAAAATCCTCATTTGCCACCTGTCACACAAGCATCAGGTCAATTTTCTTACTGAGATATCGGTGGCATTTTTGCATCACCCCTTCGTCTCCCCAAGATCAGAAATTTCCACCCATGTTCAATGGACCTTTAAATGGTCCATTAAATTTTCCATACCTCCATTGACAAATCCACAGGGATCAGGACTGGAACATTTACCCCATTGTCACTGCTTTCCTCTGTCAGCCTCTGCACTGAGTAATGTCCCATCCTCAGTAATTTCAATTTCAATTTCAATCTCAACTCATAATGCTCTCTCTCCTCTGAATTTACTGCTATCCTCAGTTTCCTTTACCTCTATCTCCATATAACCTCACCTATTCAGAGCCACGCCCCTGACCTTTCCATCTCACATTGTCTCCTAACTGCCATTATGCCAATCATAGCTAAGGGCATTTCTAATCACTTTGTTGTTTCAATCCCCATTCACATCTCTCTTCCCCCTTGGAACATATTTATTTACAGAATGCAAAGTAAAACAACTACAGTGGTGTACACACACTAGTCCCTACCTGGGACTAAAGTTCAGTAGGCCCAGCCTACTTGTAAAAGGTTCAGGTAATGATTTCCAGCTGGGTAGCTCACTCATTGAGCCCTACAGGGAGATCAATCAGTGATTGCCAATGGACCTTGTGGGGGTTATAACATCCCTCATGACCCTACTTAGGAAAACAAACAGAGGAACATAGGAACAGATGTAGGCCATTTTAGTAGGAATGAGAGAACCTTGCCCCAAACTCACATCTTTCTCTGGTTGTTCTGCTATCTCTCCTCATGCTCTCTCCAGACTTATCTTGTTCATGAGGGTTCAAATTCTGTTCCCTCAACTGTTGACCATCTAACCACCTTTTTGGTCGTCATGTTAACTGATATTACAATTGGTTCTCTCTCCTTTGGTACAAATTCTACCCTCCTTAAGTCTGTCATCTCTTCAGAAATCTAGCCTTTGGTCTTTTTTTGCAAGCTTTTGTTCCAACAGCAAACTCCCTTTCTTCTCCGAAGTTACTGAATGTTGCCTCCAAAATCCACCTTTCCCAGAAGGTCATATTTTGAATTCTTCCAGTCATGTTTCTGCCTATGCCATGCTGGTAAAATAGTGTTTACCAAGGCCACAAATCATATCGGAAGTGATTATGAACCACCCCTCCTTGTCCTTTTTGATCTATCTCCAACCTGTGACATTGTTGGCTGCATCATACTCTCCTAATGTTTCTCTTCTATTGTCCAGCTAGATGACACCATCCTCCCAGCTTCCATTCTTATCCATCTAGTCATCACCAGAGAACCTGAAATGATTTCTCTTCCTGCACCACTACCTCTGGTGGCCCCTCAAGGATTTCTACACTCAGCTCCTTTCTATTTCTCATCTGCATAGCTGCCCCTCAGCATAATTATATAAAATAACAACACCAGATCCCACACGTACACGAACTCCATCTGACTCCACCATGTCTCTTGACTCGCCAGGCTACATTCGGGATGCATAGACATTTCCTCCAAATAAATATTGGGAATTGTATAGAATTACAAAGAATACACGCCAAAAAACAAGCTATTTGGAAACCAGTCCATGTCAGCATTTATACTCCACTTAAGCTTCATTCCATCCATTCTCATGTAACTCAATCAGCCTAACCACCTACTCACTTCTCCCTCAAAAGGAGAAGGCATTTATGCCTTTTCTTAAATGCATCTATATTATTTGTTCAACCACGCTCTGTGTTTAAGTTTAAAGTTTATTTTTAGTGTCACAAGTAGGCTTACATTAACACTGCAATGAAGTTACTGTTAAAATCCCTGAGTCACCGCACTCTGGTATCTGTTCGGGTACACTGAGGGAAATTTAGCGTGGTCAATGCACCTAACCAGCATGTCTTTCGGACTGTGGGAGGAACCCCAAGCACCTGGAGGAAACACATGGAGAATGTGCAGACTCAGCACAGACAGTGACCCAAGCCAGGAATCAAACCTGGTTCCTGGCATCGTGAGGCAGCAGTGCTAATCACTGTGCCAACATCCCACTGTGTGCTACTGAGCTCCATGTTATCATCAACTTCAGGGTAAAACACAAAGAAAATTACAGCACAGGAACAAACCTGCACCGACTATGCTGTCCGCCTGAATTAAAACCCACTACCCTTCCAGGATAAAGACCTTTCTTCTGAATTCCCTTTTTGTTTTCTTGTTGACTTATGTCACCAGCAAATGTTCACAGTCGCTAACTCCCTTCTCTTCCTTGATCCTCTTGCTGCCATTGTCTCCAGTTTTGAGGGTCCTCATTCATTTTTTGGCTTCTTCCACCTACCCCTGCTTGGCTGAAGAGGCTGGCAGCTTCCGTCCCTCCGCACGAAAAGCTTGCACAGACCTTTACTGATGGTGTTTTTCATTGACGTATTCTATTTCACCTTCTGAGGCACCATCCTCATAACAATCCCCATCTGCCGAAACACAGATGGCCCTGCCCCGTACACTGAGAGCTGCGATGAGCAGAAATGCTCCAAAAGACTTGACAAAACAAAAGGTTCCTCAGAACAAAGCTAATAAACTGGTCTGAAATCTCAGCAATACAGAAAGCTTTCACCTGAACTCCTAACAACTCCAACAGTCAATGCTTCGTCTTCCTTTTATCCAGCCTTTGGATGAGAAAAGCCAAAAACAGGATGCCTCCTGCCCTTGTTGCACTCCCTGAGAAATTAAACAGGAAATGCAAAATATGAGTCAGTTATCCTTTTTAATGCCTTGAGTGGCTGATTAGTTATCAGTGCGCACACCGACTATAATATTACCTGAATGCACATTGATGTTGAGACATGTGTCTATCATCATCACGCACAATTTAACATTCTTCTGAATCAGAAATACATCTGAAAATAAAACATAAAATTAGGCTCTCCTCCCACCACCTTTTGAGGAAGAGAGTTCCAAAGACTCATGACCCTCTGCGAGAAAGAAATTCTCCTCAACTCTGTCACAAATGGGTGACCCTTTATTTTTAAACTGTGACCCCCTAGTTCTAGATTCTTCACATCTGCCCCATCGAGAGCCCACAGGATCTTCTATGTTTCAACCAAGTTGCTATTCTGAGCACCTCAGACTCAGCTTTTCTCTAATCTATCCTTGTCACGCTTTTGTTCCCCATTTTACTGGTTTAAAATGCTTACCACCATCATTTATCCTTTACTAATAGGGAGACAGCAACAGCCTTGTCTTCAGTCCCCAGCACTTTCCATAGTCACTGATTCCGTTCCTTTCCCTGGTACCAAGATGAGACAGTTTTTAACATCTGTGTGATACTTGACCAGTATTGCCTTTTCAAACACTTCGTGTGCCATCACTAAGACTGCCTACGTCCACTTTGATGGCATTGCTTAACCTCAGCTCATTTGCTGCTGACATTCTCACCCATGTCTTGGGCATTAAGAGACTCGACTAGTCCAGTGCACTGTTTTAGTGACCCAGTTCTATCCTCCATGAACTTAAACTTATCCTGGACACTGCTTCCTGTGTCAATAGTCCATTCACCCTTCATACCTGCCTTTGCTGATCAGGAATAGAAGAAAATGATGCTGGAAATCTGAAATGGAAAGAGAAAATGCTAGAATAAGTCAGCAGGTCTGACAGTGTCTGTAGAGAGAGAAACACAGAAACTAAGGGTGCGATCTCAGTGCCTGTCCATGCCATGCTCCCAATGCAGTGAAGATGGAAAATTTGGTGACTAACCAAACCTCTGTTCACTGCAGCGGGGTAGGAAAAAGTTGGAAAATTCCAGCCACAGATTTTGCTGTAGAAGTGTGATATGGACTCTAAACATTAACTGTGTTTCTCATTGATCTATGTTGGCTCCAGGTTGAACAGTAACTTGATTTTAAAATTCTTGTCTTTTTTTAAAATCTCCCTATAACCTCACCCCTCTCTATCTCTGTAACTTGTAACAACCCTATAACCCTTCAAGAGATCTGCATTCCTCCAATTCTAGCCTGTGGCATGTCACCAATTTTGATTGCATAACTGTTTGTGGCTATGCCCTGTGCTAGGGAATTCCTTCCCATCAACATATCTGCCTCTATTGTTCACTTTCCTCCCCTAGAACACCTGTTAAGACCTCTCTCTTTGGTCAATCTTTTGACTATCTACTCTAATGTCTCCTTAATGTGGATGGATACCCCAATTTGTACGATGATACTTCTGTGAAACACCATGGAATGGTTTACCTGTCTAAAGGCACCATATAAATGCAACTTTTTCTTGTTGTTGTTATAATGTCTGGTGGCAACAATTGCTAGACCGACATACTGATCATTGTGTCCTATCGCCAAATGCATCCTGACAAAGTTTGTAATCTCTGGGAATTATATTTTCATTAAATACAATCAATGATCCAGAACGCCTAAAGTCAGTTATCCTCTATTCACCCTCCAAATTTGTGTCAGTGACTTGAATGTCATGTTGTAAATATGAGTCTAGACTCTACATTATTATGTTATTGTCATTTAATTACAAGTAATTGATGTTTTTCGACGTGGAGTGACATTATTTAATGTGCAGTGTTAAATAAATACTAACCAGCATCTGAAGACTTGGTGGAATGTGTTGTCCTTGCTCATCAGGTGATAATGTAGGACCATTCTTCTTCCAGCTGCAGTAATTTATTTACATGTCGCAGTTCCAACCTTGCTTTGCAGGCACATATTATGAGGCTCTGACCCTTATTTTGCTCACAATGCATTGCTTGTACAAGTCCTTCAAAACCTCCTTAATTTAAGAAAGAAACATTGTTTTGATAAATTAACCTAGACTTTTGGAGCTGTATATTTTTCTATCAATTAGTTCTTTCACCAACGTACTAAATTGTGGGCCGGAATTCTCCAGTCTTGCGCATCCTGCTGCACTGCCAGCGCAAACAGAGAATGTGGAGCTCAGCCAAATCTCTGTTCACAGCAGTGGGACTGGAGAATCCCAGCTGTGAGCGCAGTTGGAGAATCCCAGCCATGGTTTCTCAAAAGGCTACCAACTCCTCAGAGAGATTTGGGAAACAAGGGGTGACATGGCGGCACAGTGGTTAGCATTGCTGCTTCACAGCGCCAGGGAACCTGGTTCGATTCCGGCCTCGGATCACTGTGTCGAGTTTGCATGTTTTTCCCGTGTCTGCGTGGGTTTATTCTGGGTGCTCTGGTTTCCTCCCACACTCCAAAGATGTGGAAATGCTCATATTGGACTGGGGTGGGCACAGAAAGAAACCTTACAACACCAAGTTAAAATCCAACAGATTTGTTTGCAATCATGAGCTTTCAAAGTGCTGCTCCTTCATCAGGTGAGTCATCAGGTTTCCTGCAGGTGCTCCAGTTTCTTCTGACACATTAGGTGGATTTGCCATGTTAAGTTAATGTCGGGGGATTAGCAAGGTTTAATGCATGGGGTTATGGGGATCGGGCCTAGGTGCAGACTCGATGGGCCAAATGGCCTCCTTCCGCACTGTAGGATTCTATGACTCTAAATATAGTAATATTTCATATAACCTGCCAATTCCTTTCACTCGCAGACAACTCACTTACTTGGCACCAAATCTGTTTTCCTTAAGTGAAAATTAATGCGGACCCTAAAATGTATATAATTTCGGAATTGAATGCATCCAAGTTAACAATATGAGCAAAATGAGATGTCACCTGAGGGCCTGGGTGGGTGCAGGCTCGATGGGCTGAATGGCATTCTTCTGCACTGTAGGGATTCTAAAACAAGTTGCCAACAATCTTTAAATATCACATTTCTGGTTATTAAATTGTTTGGTTTTTCAAAAGTAATTGTTTATTCTATTAGATGAATTCACTTATCATAAACTGTAAATTTATATTAGTAAATGCTTTCAAATATTCCAAATTATTTGGGCAGTAAAGTATCCTCAAATGGAATGACCCTGCCAATAATTTTTTGCATGATCTTGATCTTGTCATGTTTCTAAGCTTGCGTGTAACATCGAATGTATAAAGTTGGTTGAGGAATCACCGAGTTGCAAGTAGGTGTTTGGGTGAAATGATACTATAAATGATAATAGTAATGCTCGAGCAATCCTTATAGCTACAGCTTCACTGCATAACTGGTCTGACTTGGATAACACTGTAAGCTGTGTGTCTGTGCAGAGCTCCACATTATTTGCAACTGTTCATTTAATATTTGGATCGAGCACCAAGCAACCTTTGCCTTCCCTGTGCACTAAAAAGATTCAACTCTCAATTTGCAAGATATCTATGAAAGCTGGATAAACACTTATTGGGGAATAATTACCTTAATGTCAGCAGTGGGAAAAGCTTGAGACAGGACTGAGGACAAAATTAATTGACACTTAGAAACATACCTGACTCTCCCCTTTAACACACCTCCTGAAATCTCTCTCTTTGACCAATATTTTGGTCATCTAGCCCCAATATCTCCTTAATGTGGATTGGTGTCAAATTCGATTTGACAATGCTTTTGTGAAGCACTTGGGACTTATAAATGAACGTCAGAATGGATTTGTTAAAGGCAAATCATGTTGGACTATCTTGATTGAGTTATTTAATATAGTAATGGAAAGGGTCATTGAGGTTGGTGCAGTTGAGGTTGCGCATATGGACTTTCAAAAGACATTGACAAATTATCACGTAGTACAGTTGTTAGCAAAATTAAAGCCCGTGAGATTAAAGGAGGAGCGGCACTATGCATAAAAATTTGGCCAAGGGATAGAAAGAACAGTACGGAGATTTCTTTTCCCCTCACGCTGGGAAGTATTGCTCCTTCTCTGCTATGTGGGTGCCTGGTTGCACAGTGGTCAGAAATGTGCTACAAAGGGGACAAATATGCTGTGTGCAGCTGTCCCTTTAAGATATGTGCATGCAAGGCTGGGTAGCAATCATAAATGGCTGCACAGTGCAACAAGCAGGCTGCACACGACAAAGGAAAAGTAGAAGGAACATTGGATGGAATTCCCCCAGGGGTCAGTGTTTTGTTCATTGCTCCTGTTGATACATATTAATGATCTAAAAGTGGATGCACAGGGCCTAATTCCAAAGTTCACAGAGGACCTGAAACTGAGAAATGCAGTGAAGAATGTGGAGGACAATAACAAGACTGCAGGAGAATGTAGACAGACTGGTGAAATGGGCAGACCACAAGGCTTTAATGCAGAGAAGTGTGAAATGAATATGCTTTGGTAGGAAGAACGAGGAAAGTCAATATAAACTAAATGCTATTATTCTTAAGTAGGTGCAGGAGCAGAGAGAGAGACAATATATAGAGGTGTGCACACAAAAATCTTTGAAAATTGCAGTACAGGTTGAGAATATGATCAAAACATGAAATTCTTGACTTTACTAATAGATGAAGATAGTACAAGGCAAGGAAGCTATGTTAAATCGTAACAAAACACTGGTTAGGCCACAGTTCTTTGCAAAAGAAATAAGGACTACGGCACTTGTGAGATTAGGTCAAGCTGCCTCTGGTACAAGTCACAGTGATGCAGACATTGGCCAGGATTTTACAGCCCCACCGTGGCGTATCTCCAACCGATGTCCCTCCCCCCGCACCACCCCCCACCCAACTGGCAAGTGTGGCTGCCTGTTTAAATTGCCGTTTACTTTTGCATCAAGCGGGAGGGACTGTGAAATATCTTGGCCATTCTATTTAGTGAGCATTTAGTGATTTACTTGGCCCATGAAACCCCAAGCTATCTTCAAGGTGAATATTCTGTAAACAAAAGCAATTAACTAGTTTTTGAACCCAAAACATTTATCAACATGTTCCTCCCTGAAGCACAAACTACAAACGTTAGTCAATGATGTGTGTTGCAAAATAATGCATGCTTTAGGATGTTTGTGTGACTTAGTAAAGTAAAGCAAACTGGTGTTGATGGGGAGGGAGTTCCAGGATTTTTACCCAGAGGCAGTGAAGAAGGACGACTATAGAAACATAGAAGGTAGGAGCAGGAATCATAGAATTATTGACTCCTATAGTGCAGGAGAACATTTGGCCCACGGAGTCTGCACAAACACAATCCTACCCAGGTCCTATATCGCCATAACCTATTCACTTACCCTAGCAAATTCCCCTGACACTAAGGGGTAATTTAGCATGGCCAATCCACTTAACCCACACATCTTTGGACTGTGGGAGGAAGTCAGCGCACCTGGCAGAAATCCATGCAGACACAGGGAGAAGGTGCAAAGTCCACACAGTGACCCAAGCCAGGAATCGAACCCAGGTCCCTGGCGTTGTGAGACAGCAGGGCTAACCACTTGTGCCACCCCATTTGGCTCTTCAAGCCTGCTCCAACATTCGTCATAATCGTGGAATGATCGTCCAACTCAATAGCCTGATCCTGCTTTCTCCCCATAAATCCTGCTTTCTCCCATTGGGAGAGTATGCTGTCTGCAGGGGAATTTGCAGGTAGTAATGTTTCCATGCAACTCCTGCCTTTGCCTTTCTAGGTGATAGAGGTCACAGATTTGAGAGGTGCTTAGTCAGACTGTTGGAGAATTTCTACAATTCTTCTTGCAAATAGCGCACATTGCTGCAGCTATGAGTCGATTGTGGAGGGAATGAATATTTACATAAGAACATAAGAAATAGGAGCAGGAGTAGGCCATCCAGCCCTTTGAGCCTGCCCCGCCATTCAATAAGATCATGGCTGATCTGTCGCTGCTCAGTTCCACTTTCCCGCCCTCTCACCATAACCCTTAATCCCCTCTCTTATCAAAAACCCATCAACCCGTGTCTTAAAAATATTTAGCGAGGCAGCCTCCACCACTTCAACGGGCAGAGAATTCCAGAGATTCACCACCCTTTGAGTGAAGAAGTTCCTCCTCAACTCCGTTCTAAACCGCCCCCCCTTTTATCTTGAGGCTGTGCCCCCTAGTCCTACTGTCTTTTTTGAGCGGGAAGAGTCTCTCCACCTCTATCCTATCCATCCCATTCATCATCTTATATGTCTCAATGAGATCTCCCCTCATTCTTCTAAACTCTAACGAGTACAAGCCTAGTTTATTCAGCCTCTCCTCATAACTCAACCCCCTCAACTCCGGTATCAGCCTAGTAAACCTCCTCTGCACTCCCTCCAAGGCCAAAATATTTTTGCGCAGGTGCGGCGCCCAAAACTGCACACAGTACTCCAGCTTTAAGGGGATGGAGTGCCAATCAAGTGGGCTGCTTTGTTTTGGATGGTGTAAAGCATCTTGAGGGATGTTGGAACTGTACTGTTCCAGGCAAGCGAATCGTACTCCTGACTTTTGCTTTGCAGATCATGGACAGGCTCTGGGAGTCAGGCTGTGTGTTACATGCCACAGAATTCCTAGTTTTTGACTTGTTTTTTAGTCACAACATTTATAGGGCTAATAATGTTAAGTTTCTGGTCAATTGGCGGATTCTGCAATGTTAATGTCATTGAATGTCAAGGAAGGATTGTTAGATCCTCTCTTGTTAAAGATGGTCATTGTCTGGCACTTCTATGGCATGAATTGCTTGTCACTCATTAACCCATCAAGATTTGTGGATATGGACAGCTTCAGTAACTGAGGAGCTGCGAATGGTACTAAACACTGTGCAACCATCAACAAACACCCCCACTTCTGAACATATGATGGAGAGAAGGTCATTGATGAAGCAGCTGAAGATGGTTCCTCCTCAGAGGAACCTGTGCAGTGATGTCCTGGAACTGAGATGTTTGACCTCTAACAATCACAACCATTTACCTTTCTGCTGGATGTGACTCCAACCAGTAGGAGATTCTCCCCTTGAACCTCATTGACTTCAGCGTTACTTCTGCTCCTTGGTGCCATTGTTGGCCAAATGATGACCTGATATCACTTGAACCGGAAAAATGTTCCAGTGAATCAAATAATTAGGGTGATGGAGAAGACTTTAAACTAAATAGTGGGGAGAAGGGATCATGTGAGAGCAGATGCGATAAATTAAAGGGAAACAAGCTAATATGCAGGGTAGCGTTTTGGAATATGATAATCAGATTAAGGCAGGAAGGGACAGAGCTTGTAGATTTAAGATTACACCAGCAGACCAGGCTAAAGATTGCAAATGTGCTAAAATGTCAGAGGTAAAGGCTGTGTGTATGAATGTGTGCAGCATTCATAACAGAATAAATGAATTATGAGAAGAGGTGGAAATAAATGTGTATGTTCTGATAGTCATCACAGAAACATGATTGCAAAGTGACCAAGGTTGGGACCTGAATTTTGAAAGATATTTCACATTTTCAAAAGGCAGGAACCTAGGAAAACGTGATGTTGTATCTTTGTTAATTAAAGACACCATTAGTATTGTTGTGAGAAATGACCTTCGCTCAAAAGGGCAAGACGTAGAATTAGTTGGGTAGAGATAAGAAATAAAAAAGCTGGGGGTTCATTTGCAAGGGTAATGCATAGACCCCTTAACAGTAGTTAGACTGTTAGACAGAGCACACTGGGAGAAAGAAATGGGGCATGAAAGAAGGGTACAATGATAATTCTGGGTGATGTTAACCTACAGATTGCCAAGGGTTACCATATAAATGAGTTCATGGAGGATATTCAGGACAATTTCTTGGAACAGTATGTTCTAGCATCGACCAGAGAGTGTTCTTGGTTTCACTGTCTTTACCCTGCAGCAAGGTAAACTTATTCCCTCGAATCTCCACTGAATAAATTTCTGATCATTAAAGTAACTAGTCTGCTCAGTCAGCTATAGACTCATAGAATCCCTACAGTGCGGAAGGAGATCATTTGGCTCATTGAGTCTGCACCATCCTTCTGACAGAATTTCTTACTGAGGCTCTTTTCCCTGCCCCATCCCTGTAACCCCACAGATTTACCATGGCCAATCCACCTAATCTGCACATCTTTGGAATGTGGGAGCAAACTGGAGCATCCTGATGAAACTTATGCAGACAAAGGGAGAACATGCAAACTCCGCATAGTCAGTGACCCAAGGTTGGAATCAAACCCGGGTCTCTGGCACTGTGAGGCAGCAGTGCTATCCACTGTGTGACCCAACAGTCCTGGGTCCTGAAATGAGAAGTCCTTCCCCCCAAAAGCTTCTCTTCCAGCAAAAATATCTAAGGAAAGAACATATATATCGAGGAATATTATAACAGAATGAACTATTTTCAGGTTTCCCAAAATCAGCTCTTTGAATCATAACTTAGACTTTCGTAACATTGTTATTGTATACATAGACCTGTGAGGAGATTGATGAGTCTTCAACTCACATTATGATGATTTTGTGCCTTTAAGAAATGTATTTGTGTCATGTTTCTGGTGAAAGGTATGTTTAAAATTCAACTCTGGTTTATGGTGCCGATCTGTCTGCTCCAGGCAGTTCAGATGCTGAGAATGCTGAAGCATAATGATCCTAGATATTGGGGTCTTTGTTTTAATCTGTGCTAATGCAGTTTTGTTTATTTTTGTTTTTTCCCCTGGGGTTTCAGACTAGTGTTTATAAGGTTAATTGACAAGAGAAAATTATGTGAATGGACGGAGCTAAGCTTACAGAGAAAAAGCAAGCAGTTTTCTGTTTGGGTCTGCAAGGAGCAAGCACTCTTTTCTCTTTCTTTCTAAAGACTGCAGTTTGGGGCTTGCAGTTTGGAAATAGGTATCTCTGTCCAGAGGTGTTCTGGAGGCTTGAGGACTAGCAGCCCACACAGCAGCACATAAGCCTGTTGTTTGCAAACTGATTTTGAAGAGTTTATGGCTATGAGGAATATTGCTTAAATTGGAACTAATAGAGATAAGCTAGCAGTTCAGAATTATATCTTGTCATGTTTAAATATTTCAAATGACAAAAGTTATGCTAATTATTTTTGTTACAGTTAAACTGTATTGTTAAATAAAGCTTGCTTTAATTAAAAAAAAAACTTCCCAGTGTGTCAATAGAATCACACCTCAAATGAAACATTTTATCCTTACACAAATGTCAAAAGTATTTGGCGTCTTGTCTAACTTCTTAATATACCTTGGAGTTTCTGATCTGGTCCCTAACAATACATACTTATTTAATTCTACTAGTTATTAAAATTAATTATAGATTACAGTTTATACATAGATTACAGATGGGAAGTAAACTTTATCATTGCATGCCAATGACATTTAAGTTACATGCAATTCTCTAATCTACCACAAGTCAGTAGACTGGATAAACAGATACTGATTAAAGTTATTTGTACTGACAATTAAGTACAAGTGCTTCAGATTTTGAAGAAATATAAGGAATTCTGGACTAGGCCAGGACTCAAACTAAGTCTGTCAAGATGATTGACTAAAGTATCCAAACTAATAGTCACTAATTTAAAGAATACTTCAGCAGAGATAAAGCCAAACTTCCATTGTCCATTTTTCTTTTGAAAAACAACTTTTTATCAAAGTTTGGAATGTTTTCAGACCTTTTTTTGGGGTTTTTGAGTGTCTTGGGAGAGCAGTAGTCTGGAATGCTTCCATCAACAAGTGATTCAAGGTTGCATTGTTTATACTTGGCATCCTGGCAATGATATCCATTCTGCAGGCATGTGTTTAGCGTTGCATATCAAGCTGTATTTTGAACTGTGTTGCCCAATAGTGCTAATTAGCAATTAACATTTTAAATTGGTCATCAAGTTTGTTAATTCTGGCACAAGAATTTGATCTGGTAATGTGTAATGAGACTGGATTAATCAATAAACTCATAGTAAAGGAGCCTCTAGGTGACAGTGATCATAACATGATAGAATCTCACATATGGTTTGAAGATGAGAAGTGTGGGTCTAAGACTAATGTTTTAAGCCATAATAAAACTAATTATAAGAGTATGAAGACAGAGCTGGTTAAAATGAACTGGTAATC
Source organism: Carcharhinus amblyrhynchos (assembly GCF_965287045.1). Taxonomy (NCBI): domain Eukaryota; kingdom Metazoa; phylum Chordata; class Chondrichthyes; order Carcharhiniformes; family Carcharhinidae; genus Carcharhinus; species Carcharhinus amblyrhynchos. Next base: position 15,671,787 of record NC_137339.1, read on the forward strand.
TAGGGCAGACTTTTAAGGAATTATTTATTAATTCTTAGAAAAGATTCATCCAGGCGAGCAAGAAAAAAACTCTTTGAGATGGATGCATTATCTATCTTTAAATAAGGCAGTTAAAGAGAGAATCTAATTGATAGAAACTCGTGCATAAATTTTCAAAGTTTTGGGGTAGGTTAGAAGGCTCACTAGATATTAGGAACCAGGAAAGAATGGTTCCAAAAATAATTAGTGAGGAAGAAACTAGGATACGAGAGAACATAACAGGCTCAAAATGCTGAATGGCACACCAACACAGTGTTTTTTTCATCAGAAAAGGAGTTGGTGACTGATACCATGACAAACCCCTAAAAAATTAAATCCATTAGAAGTAGCAAAATCCCACTGAGGGTATTGTTTGAATATCCACACCAGGAGGTTGGATAAGTTGCCTGTAAGCCTCATGTCAGTAATGGGGAAAATTCAGAAATCCATTATCAAAGATCTGATTACGTAACAGCCTAAGCTAATAGATTTAAAACTGCCTGACCTGATCATGGACGGGGCGATGCAATTTTTGGCTTAGGGCATACAAGTTTGTATTTCTAGTGATTGAACATCACAGAGGAATATTTTGGTCTTTATTGCCTGAGGTTTCGGCACAGCCAAGGCAGTGCAGAGAGGAGAATCAAGGTGGGAAGAGGGTGGTGCAGGGGTTGAATTGCATTTGGATTACAGCACCAGTAGAACCTTCCTCTCTGTATCACAGGCATCCTGAGAACTGCAGAGAAAATACTTCCTCTGCAGAATGTTACTTTTTTTTATTAATGTCACAAGCAGGCTTACATTGATACTGCAATGGCATTACAGTGAAAATCCCCTAGTCGCCACACTCCAGCACCTGTTACGATATGTTGATGGAGAATTTGAGCGCGGCTAAAGCACCTAACCAACACGCCTTCCTGAGTGTGGGAGGAAACCGGAGCACCCAGAGAAAACCCACGTCGACACGGGGAGAATATACAGACTCCACACAGACAGTGCCCCAAGCCAGGAATCAAACCCGGGTCATTAGTGCTGTGAGGCAGCAGTGCTAACCACTGTGCCAACGTACCACCCATACTGCATAGAAAGAGGCCATTCATTCTATCAGGCATGTGCTGCCTCTTTGAAAGAACTGTTGAACTGTGTTCTGCATCACAGCTCTTACTCTGTAACTCTGCGCGTTCATCAACTTTAAGCATATGTCCACTGATTCTTTGAAACTTCCCTTGGAGTCTAATTAAACCACTGTCTTATCTTAGACAAACCTTAGCATTGTCTTATCAGTGAAAAACATTCCTCATTTTCTTTGGCCAATTATTTTAGGCATTTAAAATAGTAAGCGAGAAATAGGTGTTGGGCTGAATCATCCGAGGAATGACAATCACAATCGGAATGTCACTGTGTTCCTGTTTACTTAGCATGCACCAGAGCTCTACATCTCTTAATCCAACTTCCAAACCAGACCTCCTCAGCAGGTAGTTGGGAGATTGAGGATGCAGTTGGGGGCGAGAGTGTGGGTCAGGAGGTGGTCGTGTGGTTGCCAGGGGGCCAGGGGTGGTTGGGTGGGGTACCTGCGGGGTTGGAGTAGTTGAGGGGGCGGGGGGACGGTGGGGAGGGGGGAGCCAGGTCAGAGGAGGTAGTCAGGTTGTTGAGAGAATTGTCGGGGTTGGAGATAGGTTGAGGATGGTCCAGTAGAAGGTTGGGGGTCAACGATGGATGTGTTGGGTAGCTGTAGAGTTGGGGTAGTTGAGATGGGTAGTTGGGTCAGAGGAGGTAGCCAGGTTGTTGAAGGAATTGTCGGGGTTGGAGATGGGTTGAGGGTGGATGGTCCAGTGGAAGGTCTAGGGTTAACGATGGATGTGGTTGATAGCTGTAGCGTTGGGGTAGTTGAGATGGGTAGTTGGGTCAGAGGAGGTAGCCAGGTTGTTGCGGGTAGTTGGGGGTGGGATGGATGATCCACTCAAGAGTCAGGGGGATCAATAGTATTGTTACCCAGGAGTTAGAACTGCTTTCAATCCTTCTAACGTTTTCAGAGCGACTGCTGTGGTAAATGGATTGGAACCATCTAAACTTCAACTCAAGATTTTTAGATGGCTCCATAATCAGGGGAATTGCCTAACACAAATCTAAACTTCCTGAGTAATTCCCGCATAGTCAGTACGTGGGAATTTCCAAGCGGTCTTCTTGAACGGTACCTCTGGGGTTCAACCATCTGGAGATTGGAAGTTCTGGGCAGAGAAATAAATAAATAACAAAAATGGTAAGAAATGTGCATACGATGCATATAGGGGTGGCACGGTAGAACAGTGGTTAGCACTGCTGCTTCACAGCGCCAGGGACCTGGGTTCAATTCCAGCCTTGGGTCACTGTCTGTGTGGAGTTTGCACGTTCTCCTCTGTCTGCGTGGGTTTCCTCCGGGTGCTCCGGTTTCCTCCCACAGGCCAAAGATGTGTGGGTTAAGTTGATTGGCTATGCTAAAAAATTGCCCCTTAGTGTCCTGAGATGCGTAGGTTAGAGGGATTAGTGAGGAGGGTATGGGGGGAGGGCCTGGGTGGGATTGTGGTTGGTGCAGACTCGATGGGCCGAATGGCCTCTTTCTGTACTGTAAGTACAGAGAGTAGGGACTTGAAATTTGCTGAAAAAGAGCAAGAAAAGTTACACAAACAAAAGTTAAACTTTTGTTTAATCGGTGAATAGTGCTAACTAATAAGACATTTTTATGTGGCAATCTTTCTTATCCCGAGTCAGGAGGTTGTTGGGTTTAAATATTGCTTGAGAGACTTTATCAAAAACCTACCCTGACACTTTGGGGCAGTTTTGAGAGTGCTACATTATTCAAGGTGCCATCTTCTCAAAGAGGTGTTTAACAAAACATTTACTAGAGTTTATTCACATGGGCAGAAACACGTTTGAGCTGAATCCACGTGAGGAGGACCATGCAATCTTCAAATCTCCAAATCTACGCCTTCTTAAAATGAAGGTGAACGATCCCAGGTCACGGATTTGAAGAAGAGTAGTGGAATTCTCCCAATTTCCTGCTCAACATTTATCTCTCAACCAACAGAACTTAGACAGATCATCTGTTTATTTATTTAATTGTTGCCTGTGGGAGTCGGTTGTGGATAAGGCAGCTGGTATGCTTCCTACGCTAAAACAGTGAGCAATTTAAAAAAGGAGTTGTCCTGATGTTGTGAAAGGCGTTATATAAATGCAAATTATTTATTTTCTTTACTTAAAAAGGTGATCATACTCTCATACCCACTGAATTGATGTTGACATTAAATTTTCAATTATATCTCCATTTTAACAACCCTGTTGCAACTAATGTTATCAAATAGCTACGTTGGCATTTGTATTCAATAGCAACTGCACAGGGGACTGTAAATCAGACTAACTAATATCTGAAAAGTGTCTACGTCAACATTTTATTACTACATAATATCTCTTTAAAGTCATTATTTCCAGCGATCATGACAAATATTTACTCAGTCTGTGTTAGTTTAATGACCCTCAATCAATACTAATTCTCCAAACATGCAAAATCTAAAAGCCAGATAATAACTGTGAAAAGTAGTTAGCATAGGCTCTCAACTATCCACGATAAACAAATACACAAAGCTAAACTAATCAAATCTGCACTTATAGTTTAAATACACATAGGGCGGGATTTTCCAGCTGTGCTCGCCCCAAAATCTGGAAAATCCCACCTGGGGTCAATGGATCTTTCCATGGTCCACTCCTCCACCCGCTACACACCCTGTGGTGGGCAGATTCGCCCTGATGTACTGACCTACAACATCTCATTTTTCTTGGTTAAGTTGAATTTTTTCCCTCCTATCTTCTATGGTAACAGAGATATTAACCCTTTAAAGTGAGTTCACACCGCTCTTAAAACAGCAGATATAGAAAATGGTTTGTTACTGGCCTTACCTGATAACAATGTGCACAATAATTTTTAGGTTTTAGTGTTTTTTTTAAACACAAGTGTAACCCTCAATTCAAATGCAAGTTAGGTTTTGTGTTTTCTGACATTTGGTCCAACTAAGGGAGCATTTACATTGCAATTTTAGTGAGCACTGAGCACAAAGGATGAAGTAGCAGAAAATCCAGAAGTGGGGCCTAGCATGATTCCAGGATCAATCTGACATTGGTAGCTGCACCATAAATACAGGAAAAATGTAACATCACAATGATTGTTACGCACAATTACTGACACAAACATGATCAGGCGGACAATAGCAGCGCACATGCCAACACTAAAAGTATTGTGAAGTTAGTGTCTATAAAACTGCTTAAAAATTGTATAAATACTAAGAGTTGTAAAATTGTCTGTCTAAAAAGTGGTTTCATTTTTCTTTTGTGCTGAGGAGCTGCAGGTGCATCCAATATAGACTGAAAGCATCCAGTATAGATTGAAAGAATGTATAAGGCAAAAACAACAGGGTTGATTTGGTAACAGGCTTTAAGCATTTGAATCAGAAGGTGTTTGAATTTTAAGTTAAAAAGGCATTTGAATTGTAGCAGCCTATCAAATTTGCATTTGGCATTTTGATAACCTGTAAACCAATCAGATTGTGTGAATTTTGCTATGACATAGGAATATAAAACCGTTCCCAGCTCCAGAAAACTGCTAGTAAAGACAGCCACTGCTTCTGCCAGCAGCCTGCCACAGCTCACAGCTAGAGACACACAAAGACTGCTCTCAGTCAGTGTAACAGCCACATTTTATGTCTTAAGAGAAAGCCTCATCTTATTTGATCTCTGAAGAACAGATCAATGGAACACAGGAGAAATCAGCAAAGAAGAAAGAATATTCAGGAAGGTGACAAACCTTTGAGTGTGACTAAAAATTCTATTTTCTTTTCATTAATTAGTGGGAATTGTTATTATCCAAACAGCTTTCCATTGGACTAGTATTTTGTTTGGTTTGTTAATAGTTTGGTTAACCTGTTCACTGTTAGATAAAATAAAGTGTTACTTGTTTATTTTTAAAGAAAGAGTTTCAGGTAGTTATTTTGATTTAACCACTAAAAATGGCTGCCGGCAGATTGTAATATTTCTCACATACTTATTAATAGATTATGAAAGGGAGGTACTGGTCTTTGAGAGGTTGAGTGCTTGATCTCTGAGAGATCACCCTCCCCTTCATAATGAAACGGAACAGGAAAGATGAGAAAGATTGGCAAGTTGGCTGCCTCAGAGCAAATCAACTTTATTAAGATGTCAAGAAAGATGTCAAATCACTTAACAGCACATGCAGGAGGCTGAATGCTGGCATTGGCACCTTTTATTTTGACAACACCAGTGTCAGGCAGTGGGCTTCTCACTCATGCATTCCTGCCCTCCCAAATGGAAGTTTAAGTGCCCTTTAGCATCCAAAAAAACGGCCACTAGATTTTTAGCTTTACGTATACTCAATTGAAAATATACTGTTGGCTATTTCAGTTTACCACCGTATTAACCTAATTAAAAACAATATTTCCTGTATGAAAAGAACAGTAGGAGAATATCAGCATTCATTCGTCTCAACAGTAGTACTTTCTGCATTATGGAGATCTTAGCCGGAATTGTCCGGCCATTCATGCCCCTCTGTCAGCGAGAATGGAGAATTTGGCACTCAGTCAAATCTCCATTCACTGCAGTGGGACTGGAGAATCCCAGCTCCAGGTGAGGTCAGAAAATCCGGCTCCACATCCTCTCTGGACCATCATATGTCGCTCCTCTATGACGTCTAAGTGAAGGAAATCTGGAAGAATTAAACATTATGTTTTTAAATCCTGGAAAGGGACTTACATTCACATTTTTGATTCTAAGTCAAGAGTAGTTCTGACTGCTGCAAACAGTCACTAACAAGATTATGTTTTACACATCAAGCATTATCATTCATGCTTACTTTGGGAAACTCTTATCTAACGCCGGATATATTAAATAAATCTTCCGTTATCATGCTTATAATGTAGCTTTTGCGTCCAGAATGTTTTGCCCAGACGTTAATTGATAGGAAGGGGGACAAACAGGCCTCACTCCTCTTTAACACATCCCAAGATTGCCATATCTTTCTTGGGAAATAAGAGTTTGGCCAGCATCTCCTGTAGGTGTAGACCAGATGAAACCCGTTGAATGAGGCTTGGGTAAAACGTTGTTGACTGTCCACTCTGTTTCCACCTGGCCATTCAAATGCAGCAGTTCCCTGAACAACATGATACCACTGTTTGTTCCCAATACCCCTGAAACCAGATGGCCATGGGCAGTGTGGTGAGTTTCCCTTGGAGAACAACCTTACCAAGTAAGAGTTACATGGTGTGTACAACTGATCAAGACCTAGAGCAGTGAATCTCTCCGGGGATGGGAAAGGAGAGTTTCTTTAGCTGTAGAATGTACAACGGACTAGCTGCTAGCGTGCAGCTCAGGGTGTAACCTTATAAATAAAGTTATTATGTTCTACTAAAGAAGCCTCTGGGCGTTCCTTTCTTGCAGGTGGGATCAAAGGGTAGTTGGGATTTCTGGAGGTAGGTTGTTTTGTTCTTTTTCTCCATCCTGACCCATGATTGATTCAGGATGAGTCATCCAGACCAAAGAAACCTTGCCAAACAAAAGCAGAAGACGCTGGAAAATCTCAGCAGGTCTGACGGTATCTGAGCCAATGTTTCGAGTCAGGAGGACCCTTCATTATCCATAGCATTTTGCCTTTATATAAGAAACCTTCTGCTGTTTTTGAATTTACAGTTCATCTATACCAAGAGCAGTTAAAGAAACAGGACAATTTGGGGGCTGGACTTCATAGTTCTTCTGTGAAGCCAAAATAGAGGAGATCCAGAAGGATTAATCTTTATATTCTCAAATCCTGGAATAGAATTTAGGCCATTAAGTGTTGTCCAGAAAAATGTGATACCATGGCAGGAGTTTTGCTGTCCCGCCCGCCACAGGAATCGAAGGCAAGAGGTGGACCATGGAAAGGTCCATTGATCTCGGGCAGGATTTTACTGTTTCGGGATGAGCGAGGCTGTAAAATCCCGCCTGATTTTTTCTCCCCCCAAATGTTGTCCTTGCATGCTTCCTTTGGGAAGCTCTTTTCTTCATGTTTATCTCATGCAGGCAATCTGAAAAGACAGCAAAAATCAAGAAGATTAAATCCAAACTTGAAACAAACAATTGCAACTACCACTTCAAAATTGCTTCAGCTTTAATCTATGCCAGTACATCATAGCTTAAAATTCCTTCCTTGCCTTGTGATGTGTTTGTTGATTCAGAATTTGGAAAAAAAAATTGAGGTGTTGCCTTGATCTTTTTTATTACAGACTTTTCCCTTTAGCCTTCATCCTAGCTTGGAGAGTTATGGGGGAAATTGTAACCTTCTCAGGCAGGAATGGGATGAGTATGCAATTAAAATTGTTGTGAGGGAGACTTACTGCCCCATTCCCAACTCAATTCCTCCCTGCTGCCATAGTAACCATGTGTTCTTTTTTAAGCGTCTACAGTGCCACTAGGAAGCAGAAAGGACCCTCATGAATATATGCAAATCAGGGTCTTCCGATGTTAATAGGACCCCATCCAAAGTGATTTTAAAATGCCAGGCAGGTTCTCCTGGGCCATGGTTGACAGTAGGATTGATTTCAGAGAGCCATTAATAGTAATAATTAACAGGCACTATGATCATAGGAATATGCTTGCTATTGTGTTTTCTTGAATTACACAGGAGAGGTTGCCTTAGAGATTAATTCATTAATTCCATTAGACATGTTCAGAGTTGGTGATTAGGTGGATAACCTCCAATTTTAATTTTGGCACATGAAGAGGAAAAAGTAGAACTGGGAGGCTGTCCTGCCACAAGGGGCAGCAGTTGCCTCTTAGAGTATAAAACAGGTGCATGAGGGCTGCATCAAATATCCTGTCCAGCCCATAGAGTCTACAACCCAGTATGACTTTTCTTTTTTATTCTTTCATAGGATCAGGTGTCCCTGTTAAGGTCATCATTTTTTACCTTCCCTAATTGTCCTTAAGTTACCTTCTTGAACCGCTGAGTCCAAATGGTGTAGGTACAGTCAGAGTGCTATGAGGGAAGGAATCCAGGATTTTGACCTGGTGGTAGTGAAGAAGCAGAGATGGCATAGTTGCACACTGGTTAGCACTGCTGCCTCACAGTACCAGAGAACCGGGTTCAATTCCAGTCCTGGGTGACTGTCTGTGTGGAGTTTGCACGTTTGCCTTGTGTCTGCTTGGGTTTCCTCAGGGTGCTCTAGTTTCCTCCCACAATCCAAAGATGTGTTGGTTAGCTGGATTGGCTATGCTAAATTATCCCCTGGTGTCCGAAGATGTGTAAGTTAGTTGGATTAGCCATTGTAAAATGTGCAGGGTTACAGGGATAGGGTGGAGGGGAGGGTCTGGGTGGGATCAGAGTGGACATGATGGGCCAAATGGCTTCTTTCTGCACTGCAGGGATTCTATGGTTCTATTTCATCACTGCAGGGTAGTGTGATGGCACAGTGGTCAGCACTGGGGACCCTATCTTTGGTTGACTGTCTGTGTGAAGTTTGCACATTTGTCCCCATGTCTGTGTGGGTTTCCTCCAGGTGCTCCGGTTTCCTCCTGCAATCCAAAGATTTGCGGGTTAGGTAGATTGGGTGGAGGGGTGGATGGGATGCTCTTTCGGAGGTTCAATGCAGACACGATGGGCAGGATAGCCTCTTTCTGCACTGTTGGGATTCTATGACTCTATGAAATAGTCCCAGGTTAGGTTGGTGTGAAACTTGCAGGTATTGATGTCTCCATGTTCTTGTTCTTGTTCTTCTAGGTGGAGAGGCTGTGAGTTTGAAAAGTACGGTCAAAGGAGTCTTGGTGAGATGCTGCAGGTGATGTTCACTAATGATAAGTGCAGAGCAGAAGAGTCTGCTCCACTATTCAACAAGATAATGACTGATCTGATGTGACAATCTTCAACTTTTCCACCTTCTCCTTTGATTCCCTTACTAATTAAAAGTCTGTCTATCTCAGCTTTGAACGTGCTTAATGATCCAGCCTCTACAGCCCTCTGCAGTAAAGAATTCCACTGATCCACTACCCTCTGAGAGGAGATTCTTCCTCATCTATCTTAAATGGGTACCCCATACTCTGAGATTAAGCCCTCTGGTCCTAGACTCTCCCACCATGGCTTGACAAAAATCAAGAACAAGAAATAAATAATTTCATCCACTGGAACGCTTCCCTCTATTAACCTAAAACTTCCATCTCACTTCCCGACAGCTTTCTAAATATCCCTCATGCTTTTTTCTCCTCAACCCTTTCTCATAAGTTATTTTGTACATTTTAGCACCTTCTTTCAAGGCAGTTATGTTTAAAAAAATGTTATATCAGGATATGTAGCTACAGTGAGTCACATCCCAAAATCCTACTGCATGCTTAATTATGAGATGAATGCTGGTCTTTTATACCAACATGATTTCACTGAAGCACTGAGGAAAAATCAAATTGTGCAAAATAACATTATTGACGATATGTTTTCGCAGACTAATTATCATTGAATTAGCAGCGAGAGCAATATGCTACAAATAACACAAGTTGCATACAGCATTTTTGATTTGGATAATATCTAAAACCACTGAAACCACAACATCAAAGAGTAATTCACTTATATTAGTAAGCTTGTGCAAATATGCACAAGAACGTGCAGCCAAATTAACAGCAAGGCTAATGTCGCTCACTGATATTTATGGGTAAATAGTGCGGCAAGTTCAGACATGTGATTGAATATGAATATCCAAATATTACTCTCAATTGCATCACTCTGATGGGGAGAAGGCAAGAAAATTGGGATGAGAAGCATATCAGCCATGATCGAATGGCAGAGCGGACTTGATGGGCCGATTGGCCTAATTCTGCTCCTATATCTTATGAACTTATGAACTCCACTATAAGTTTCATGGAAATGCTATTTTGCCCTCTATCTCCTGTTTTAAAGGAATTTGCTAGATTTTTCCCATCAATTGCCCACTAAATCCTCCATTGACAATCAGGTCTTGTCATTACGAGCAATTCTTAACAATTAATGGCATGCCAAGTGTTAGTCACTGCTGATCCACCTTTGTTGTACAGTGGCACAATGGTTAGCACTGCTGCCTCACAGCACCAGGGACCCGGGTTCGATTCTTGGCTTGGGTCACTGTTTGTGTGGAGTCTGCACATTCTCCCTGCATTTGCGTGGGTTTCCTTTGCTATGCTCCAGTTTCTTCCCACAGCCCGAAAGACATGCTGATTAGGTGCACTGGCTGTGTTAATTTCTCCCTCAGTGTAGCCAAACAGGTGCTGGTTTGTGCCAACTACAGGACTTTCACAATGACTTCATTGCAATATTAATGTAAGCTTACTTTTGACACTAATAAATAAACTTTAAAATTAAATATTCCAAGTGTGGAGTCTCATTCCTTCAGGATTGAATTTTGTGGAGAAATTTTAAAAATGTGAAAATTTAAAAAATATTACTTTCCATATGTTTCTTTTCCCTCCCTGTTAATCTTCCTTCCCCTTCTATTTCTTTTCTCTTGATTTGACATTGAATTCCTTCCTTTAATGCACCCTCCTTTTCAGTCCATCATGTGTTTCTTTTCCAATCCTTAAACCTGGTTGGTCCAGGATTCCCGACTTGATGTGTTGTCCAGGGTTGGTTGCTGTTCATTTTGGTACCCGGTGCCAGGTTTGCTCGTGGGTCGTTATTAGCTTGCATTCCGAAAGTATTTTCAGCTGAATGTATTTATTTGTTTCACATGTAGGCTTACATTAACACTGCAATTAAGTTACTGTGAAAATTCCCTCATCGCCACACCCCGGCACCTGATCAGGTACACTGAGGGAGAATTTAGCAAGGCCAATCCACGCAACCAGTGCATCTTTCAGACTTTGGGAGGAAACCGGAGCACCCGGAGGAAACCCACAGAGACACAAGTAGAACATGCAGACTCCGCACAGATAGCGGCAGAGTGGCACAGTGGTACACTGCTACCTTACAATGTCAAGGACCCAGGTTCAATTCCCAGCTTGGCTCCCTGTCTGTGTGGGGTTTGCACCTTTTCCTCATTTCTGCATGGGTTTCCTCCAGGTACTCCAATTTCCTCCCACAATCCAAAAAATGTTATGGTTAGGTAGATTGGCCATGCTAAATTCTCCCTCAGTGCACCCAAACAGATGCTGGAGTGTGGCAACAAATCAGCCTCCCATCCACTGATTCTGTCCACACTTTCCGCTGCCTTGGCAAAGCAGCCAGCATAATTAAGGACCCCAAGCGTTGTCAGAAGTCATTCTCTCTTCCACCTTCTTCCGTCGGGAAAAAGGTACAAAAGTGTGAGATCACATAACAAACGGCTCAAGAACAGCTTCTTCCCTGCTGCTGTCAGACTTTTAAATGGACCTTTCTTGCATTAAGTTCATCTATCTTACACCCTGGCTAAGACTGTAACACTACATTCTGCACTTTCTCATTTCCTTCTCTATGAATGGTATGCTTTGTATGTACAGTGCACAAGAAACAATACTTTTTACTGTACGCTAATACACGTGACAATAATAATAAATCAAATCAAATCAGCTGGGAATTTTCACAGTCACTTCATTGCAGTGTTAATGTAAGGCGACTTGTGACTAATAAATAAAACTTAAACCCTTGGTGAGTCAAGTCGGGAATCGAACTCAGGCCCCTGGTGCTGTGAGGCACTGTGTCACTGTGCCGTCCACAGTAAGGATGGAGAGTTAAGTCTAATTAATGGCAGATGCCATTAGATGCCGAACTACAGCAGATTCTAGCCTGTTATACCTGAAGCTGCATTTGAGATATGTAAACATACTCTCAGAACATTGTAGACTAGATTGGTAGTGGCAGCTTTTGGCTGCTGGTGCGCTTTTCCTGTCAGATTCCAGTTCTTTATTTCCAATCACGTCATTTTTGTCGAAATGGACTTGTTGCTCTCAAATGTTAAGGGAGTGTAATGTAGTCAGGAAATAAATGCCTGTGCTGTCTCACTTCACCAGACAGGTTATTATCCTTTGCAGCACCCAAATTAATCTTCTACCATCACACGCTGGACAAATGATAGTTAAAATAACACTGCTCAACACACAAATCACCATTGCCACCTTGGGAATGGCTTTAGAAGACAGGAACGTAGTGATACAATGAATATGCTGGGTCTGTAAGTAGATAAATCAATACAATCACTCCATTAATGTGGTTCCATTACCTCTCACATGCAAGAAGGAGTTAACAAACTTATCTGAGCTTTACTGGGCCAACTAATGTTTACAGCCCAAACCTAATAATGAGAATGCATATGGTCCTGTGTGGTTTGTAAAAGCAAATAACTTGTTCACAATCTAATGTTTTGCTTTGTGAATTACAAATTTTCATGGTGAAACTTAATTTCATATAATTAAAGAAAATAATAATAACACTTTAATATTATAGGAAGGCAGCACAGTGGCACAGTGGTTAGCACTGCTGCCTCACAACACCAGGGATCCAAGTTCAATTCTGGTCTTGGATGGAATTTGCGCACTCTTCCCATGACTGCGTGGCGTGGGTTTCCTCCGGGTGTTCCGGTTTCCTCACATTGTCGAAAGATGTGCAGATTAGGTGGATTGGCCCTGCTAAATTGTCCTTAGTGTCCCCAAAATGTGTAGACTAGGGGGATTAGCAGGTAAATATGTGGGGTTATGGGGATAGGGCTTGTGTAAGATGGTCCAAATGGCCTACTTCTGCACTGCAGGGATTCCATGATTCTGACTATACTAAAATTAAAGTTAATTTATTAATCACAAGTAAGGCTTACATTAACCCTGCAATGAAGTTAATGTGAAATTTCCCCAGTCGTCGCATTCTGACGCCTGTTTGCGTCAATGGACCTAACCAGCACGCCTTTCAGACTGTGGGAGGAAACCGGAGCAGCTGGAAGAAACCCACACAGACACAGGGAGAATGTGTAAACTCCGCACAGACAGTGACCCAAGCCAGGAATTGAACGCAAGTCCCTGAAGCTATGAGGCAGCAATGCTCGCCACTGTGCCATCGTGCCGCCCACTTGAAATACGAGTATTTGAATCATACACAGCATACAAGCTATCACAAAAAAAGAAGGTAGTTAAGCATTTATATAGCACCTTTCACAATCATTGGATGTCTTTCTGGCCAATGAAGTACTTTTGAAGTACTGTTATGATGTCGGAAACATTGCAGCCAAGTTGCATTCTCAAAACTCACACAAACAGCAATTTGATAGAAACTGGGTAATCTGATTCTGTGAGGTTGAATGAGGGATAAATATTGACAAGACACTGGGATTAACTCCACTGCACTTCTTCAATGTGATATTTTACACCCACAGAAGGAATCTTGGTTTATCACCTCATCCTAAGAGCAGCTTCTCCAACAGCTCAGCGTCACATTGAAGCGTCGCACTTGATTTTTGCCTTCAAGGCCAGAACTGGGATTTGAATCCAAATGTTCTAGTGTAGAGGCAAGAAAGTTACCGATTGAGCCATATGTGATGCAGCCTGTAATAGGGTGTGGACTCACTCACACAAGCAGTAGCTGAAGTGAAAACTGTATATGCATTTAAAAGGAAGCCAATTTAACACACAGATGAAGGAATGACAGAGTTAGATAGTCATAGAGACATACAAAATGCAGAAAAGGCCCTTCGGCCCATTGCATCTGCACTGACAATAACTACCACTAACATCGAGCTAATCCCATTTCCACGCACTTGTCCCATAATCATTGAATGTTATGATACTTCAAGTGTGAAATAACTCCTCAGAGACTGGTGTCCCTTCACAAGATTCACTTTATTTACAAATTTGTCTCCACTCCTGAGGTACAAAGGCAGAATCCGGAGTGGCAGTAGACCTGATACTCCTCTATATATATATATATATATATATATATATATACATATATATATACATATATATAAAGGCAATCATTGCCAATCTTTATGGCCAACCACATAAACTAAATCAAATTAATGAAGGGACAAATTTAAAGGGGCAGATCCCAAAAGGAAGGGAGCCACCCACATCAAAGAGCAAAATGGAAAGGAAACTTAAAACATCAAAACAAAATGTGGTTATAGGGATCAATAATGCACCCCTGTCCCTGCAGTGCCTAGTGGGCATGGAAGGTGTTAATGGTTCCATCAGACACCCTCTCCAGGGGGCAGGCAATCATCACCTCAATCAGGGAGCTTATACTCCAAGAGGCCCACTTCATGGCCCTCGATGAGGTAATTACAAAGTGCTTATCCAAATATTTTTTGAAGGGGGGTGGGAGGAGCCCAGTTTTTTCAGGATGGTTTGCTTGTGTCTGTAGATTCTAGGTTAATTATTTGTTGCAACCTTCAAACGTTCATGCAGTCTGGCACCAAGCAGATGGAACAACATAAACTATGAATAATGCTGTTGTGCTCACGGTGAGGTAAAGCACACTCCTGCATGTAGTTGCAATTAATCATGTCCCCCTCAAGGGATTTTTTTTCTTGCGAAGGGTTCCTAACCCATATACCATTTGGACTAAAACAGAAAATGCTGGATAAACTCAGCAGGCCTGGCAGCATTCTGTGGAGAGAGGGAAAGGGAGGGAGAGAGTGGGAAGAGAGAGAGAGAGAAGGGGGAGAGGGACGGAGAGGGGGGTGGGAAATGGGGGGAGCAGGAGAGAAAAAGGGGAGGGGGAGGAAGCCCATTAACTCTTTTACAGAACTGAAGAGGGGTAGAAAATGAATTTTATAGTTGGAGATGTGGATGGGGCAGAACAGAAGGACAGGAATTGGTTGGAGCAAAGGAGAGATTGACAAAAGTGTGCCAAGGACACACAGTCGGGGCGGTTAATAGAAGCATTAAAGACTGAAAAGTGCTAATAGTGGCAAAAGACAGGATAAAGGACAACAAACAATAATGTGTAGTGGGAGCAAAATGGAACAATGAGGGTTGGTGGCCTTGAGGACAAAGGGTGGGGTTGTGTTACGGCTAGATAAGACAACCAAAAAACAAAAAGGGGTTAAGATGTAGAGTTACATTCATAGTCTAAAGTTGTTGAACTCTATGTTGTGTTTAGAAGGATGTAATGTGCTTAATCAGAAGATGAAGCATTGTTTCCATTTTGCATTGGGCATCAGTGGCCAAGGATGGACATGTGGGCATGAGAGAGCAAGATGCTGAGTTGAAATGGCAAGTGACAAGAAGATTGGGGTCATGCTCACGGGCAGAACAAAGGTATTCCTAAAATGATCAACTAGCCTGCACTCAGCCTCCTCAATGTGGAGGAGACCACATGGGGAGTAACAAATACAATATACACCAAGCTGAAAAAGATGCAAGTGAAGTGATGCTTAACTCTGAAAGGAATGTTTGCGCCTTTGGGCGGTGTGGATGGATGAGGTAAAGGGACAGTTGTTACACCTTCTGTGATTGCATTGGAAGGTGCAGTGGGAAGGGGAAGAAGGTTTCGGAGTGTCGGAGGAGTGAACCAGAGTGTCGCCAAGAGAGTGATGCCAGGGGAATGCTGGCAGGAGGTTGAGGGTCGATGTGTTTGGTGGTGGCGTCATGCTGTTGGCAGGAATGGCAGATGATGATCCTTTAAGTGGTGGAGCGAAAAGTAAGGACAAGAGGGTCTCTGTAATGGTGTTGGAAGGGAGGGGAGGGAGTGCAGGAGATGGGTTGGACACGGTTGAGTGCCCTATCAACTATAGTGAGGTGGAGAGGGTAACCTGGACTGAGGAAAAAGGCAGACATATCACAAGCACTGTTTCCAAAGTTAGCATCATTGGAATGGAAGCGGCAGCAACAAAGGCCAGAATTTTTCCATTCCGCCCACCACGGGAATCAGGCAAGGGGTGGACCATGGAAAGGTTCGTTGATCTCAGGCGGGATTTTCCAGTTTCAGGGTGAGCGAGGCTGGAAAATCCCATCTGGAGAAACTGAGAGATTGGGATGGATTCCTCCCAGAGAGTAAGGTGTGAGGAGCTATAATTGAGGTAGCTGTAGAAGTCGTGGGTTTGTAATGAATATCGGTGGTCAGTCTGTTGTTCTATCTCCACACAGAAATGGAGACTGAGAGGTCAAGGAAGGGAAGGAAGTGTCAGAGATAAACCATGTGAAGGTGAGAGAGGAAGAAGTGAGACTGTCCTGGTGGGGGATTAAGGTGCAGAGCGATTGGGCGTCTATAGTGAAGAGGAGGAGGTTAGGACCAGAACACTGGAAATTGTTGATGTAATGTAGGACACCAAAGGAATCATGAAGATAGGTGGGAAGAGACTGGACAAGAGGAGTGAGGATGGAGTTAACATTTGGACTTTAGGTGCAAGGAGGCATTCTGCCTTGAATATGTTCAATGGATATTTTTTAATCAGCCATGTGCAGTCATGAATATTGGGAAATGTAAATTTAAAAAGGCTATATTTAGTGCACCTAGAATCTTGAGATAACATTGAATCCCTACAGTGCAGAAGGAGGCCATTTTTCTCAGACAGTCCATACTGACCCTTTGACAAAGCACCATACCCAGGTTCACCCTCCACCTAACCCCACACATTTACCCCACTAAGGGACAATTTACTAAAGCCAATTCACCTAACCTGCACATCTGTGGACTGTGAGAAGAAACCACAGCCCCTGGAGGAAACCCACACAGACATGGGGAGAATGTTCAAACTCCACACGGTCACTCGAGGCTGGAATCGAACCTGGGCCCCTGGCGCTGTGAGGCAGCAGTGCCAACCACTGTGCCACCGTGCAGCACATAAAGTGAACCATGCTCATTCTTTGAACAGAGGAGCCCAAAAAGGGCAATTGGAGGTCTTTCCTAGTCACATAGCCACTAGACCCAATCACATTTTTATATAGTTATAATCATACAAAAAATATAGTGTGACAGATTCCTGAGAGTGCTTATGAACCAATAATCTTATCAACGGTTTCAGATGACGTCACAAAACTCAAAAGAAAAGGTTGAATGGGACATAAATGTCAGTTGAACTCTGAGATGAGATTATAACCCTGTGATCACTCCCATGTGTGTCTGGTGGATTTTTTTTAATAACAGAGATTGCTGAATTTGTGGGGCCAATTTTTTTTTTCTGTTCTCTATGTTTTACAAAGAAAACACTTGTCAGTGCCAGATGCAAAAATGAACTTCAAGCAGCAGGCTGAACATATGGTTCAGGTGTGTTAATGTTTGTAACAAAAGGTTAACATCTGGCAATGTGATCACAGCAATGTTAAAGAGTGATAATCCCTAGGTAAATACTTTGAAAAGACAGTCATTCTCTATTTCACATACATGTTAGAAAGAGAGTTTAAAATATACTCAGGAAAACTGTACCTCATTCTGCCCATTTTTAAAACAAAAATAGGGTCATAAATATTGAAATTAAGGAGCCAAAAAGCTACACCCCAAATAACACCTTCATCACCATAATGATTGAATCCTTCAAGTACTGAAATAGGTGATGTAGCCATTATCACATTGCTCTTTCTGGGAGTTTGTTGTATGCAATTTGGCTGTTAGTTTTTCTTACATTACAGCATTATGCTTCAGAAGTACTTCAATCGCTTATCACCTACAGGCCAGAGGGGTGTAGGGTAGTTTCTCCTTTTTCCCTATCTCTTAACTGACTACAATAAGATATGTTAAAGTTAATTTATTAGTCAGAAGTAGGTTTACATTAGCACTGCAATTAAGTTAGTGTGAAAACCCCTGAGTCGCCACACTCTGGCGCCTGTTCAGGTACACTGAGGGAAAATTTAGCATGGTCAGTGCACCTAACCAACACATCTTTCAGACTGTGGGAGAAAACCAGAACACCCAGAGGAAACCCATGCAGACATAAGAGGATCATGCAAATTCCACACAAGACAGTGACCCAAGCTGGGAATTGAACCCAGGTCCTTGGGGCTGTGAAGCAGCAGTGCTAACCACTGTGCCGCCCCATATGGTTTAGGAAACACATGCTTTGACCCTTTGAATGATAAGAACAGACATAAAATGGGCTTTCTGGTAAGTGTAAATATAAAAAAAAGTTTATTTCTCACAACACCCCAAATTGTATGTAACAAGCACTCATGCTTCCTTTGCACAGATACATCTCAATTCAGAGTGTACATTTCAGTGAAAAAGTTTTATAATACAAAGGCTGCTAGACCTTCTGACCACTTGAATATAAGATTTCAAATAAAGTCATCCAATCATAACAGGAAGGTTGATAGGATATCAACCATTTCCCCATTGTATGGCTGGAAAAGAAAATCGAGTGGGTTCTAAAGACCAAAGTTCACTGTGGCTAATCTTGTTTCACTGTCCAAGAATGATCTCACCCCCATAGTGTGCCACGGTGGCACAGTGGGTTAGCACTGTTGCCTCATAGTGCCAGGGACCCTGGTTCAATTCCTTGGGTCACTGTCTGTGTGGAGCCTGCACGTTCTCTCTGTGTCTGTGTGGCTTTCCTCCCACAGTCCGAAAGATGTGCTGGTTTGGTGCACTGGCCATGCTAAATTCTCCCTCAGTGTACCTGAAGAGGTGTCGGAGTGTGGCAACTCGGGGATTTCCACAGTAACTTCATTGCAGTGTTAATGTAAGCCTTACTTGTGACAATAATAAATAAAAAGAAGTACACCTGCAGTGTGATGCAACAGTCTTTCTATACAATGCTGGGGCTATTTTGTTCTTCGTACAATTCACTTATCTCTGATGGGAGTGATGGCTAAATGAACTTCCAAAGTGTAAATCAATAGCTATACAGTTACAGTGCCAGTATATCCATTCTTGTTTGAGAAATAATGCTTACTCCTGCTAAAGCATACTGTATCCTAGGCTTTCTTAATCTCGGCTGAGGGTACAAGAGCAAGGAGGTTATGTTGAAGTTGCATAGGACGCTAGTTCGGTTGCATCCAATTTTGTGCAGGTCCTGGGAGAAAGGGATAATAATTGTGCAAAGTGCTGGGGGTTGGAGGCGGTGGGGCTTAAGGGGGCATGATACTGTGAATGGAGTATGTTCACCTGAGCAGCCAGAGACATAGCTGCAGAAAAAAAAATCAGAACTATCAGCCTGGCAGTTCTGTTTTTTTCAAAGCTGGTCTTCCAGGGCTTTCAGTTTGACCTTTGGGCATGAAAGGATTAATAATCACAGAAGTTTAAAATCAAATAAGCTACAAGTTGAATCTCAATCACAACGGGAAAGCTATGTGCAAACCACAGGTCTTGATTAAAGCAGACCCAGATAAGAGTCAAGGGCCATTCAATTGAAAGATGTGCAATTGCAGCTCTTTGGAACAAGGAACACTGGAAAGGGAGGTTGATACACAATTGGTCAGAGATAAAGCCATCCTTGCTTGATGATATAACATGCAGAAGTTATAATTGGATACTATACCCTTATGTATGCATGATGTAACCTTAATCAATAGCGGTGAGCGGATGGAGTTAACTCCTATGCCTCGATTGGTAGATGTTAATTACTTGTAATAAAATTTGAAGTCATAACTGCTTGTATATTCCTGAGTTCTGTACTCCAAATGGCCTGGATGACTTAAGTCAGAGTTGTATAGCTACAGTCTTTAACAAATCATCTTGAAACCACTCTGCAACTATTTCTGGCTATTTGAGTGGAATGATAAGTTTTAAATACAACAAGCAAAACATCGTGACAGCCTAGTAACAGGGCATCTGTTTTCTTTGAAGCCATTCAACAACATAGCTGCCCGACAGTCAAAAGGAGCAACAGGCAAGTGACAGACAGAGCTTCACCTCCAACATCCTGCTTCTCCCACTCGTACACTGCCCTCCAAAATTCTTCTAATAAACTTCAGATCATTCCCTTTTATTTCAATAAATTACTCTGGGATTTACAAATTCAACTCATGGAGAAGAAAAGGAAACAAGGGTAATTGTTGAGCCTTTGGAGTGCCGTGACTATAAAATGAAAGCGACGATGTTTTCTTGCAACCTGGCTTGCATATATTGAATTTTCCCCCATATTTGAATTTATCGTCAGTAGGTATGGTGCATTGTACAGAATTGTTAATGAGATAGCTGCTGCAATCAGTATCATCCTTTGCAGTGCTATAAATAACAAAACTGATATTTTCCTGTCAAATTAACAATATTGCATGATGCTGTAAACCTGAAATTTGTGCTTTCTGCTTTGTTTCATACAATCATAGAATCCTTACAGTGCAGACGGAGGTCATTTGGCCCATCGAGCCTGCACTGGCTCTCAGACAGAGCATCTTACCCAGACCCACTCACTGGCCTGTCCCTGTACCCACACTTACCCTAACCTTGGGACACTAAGGGGCAATTTAGCACAGCCAATCCACCTAACCTGCACATCTTTGGAGTGTGGGAGGAAACTGGAGCACGTGGAGGAAATCTGCATGGACAGGGAGAAAACGTGAAAACTTCACACAGCCACCTGAGACCAGTATTGAAACTGGGCCCCTGGCGCCATGAGGCAGCAGTCACGATCACCCATAGGGTGCATACAAACTGACACGACATTATGGGGAGAGCGATTATTCCAAAGAAATTCTAAGTGTTGAATTAGTGTAAAAAATTGGAGTAATGGAGCCGGTTTTTTTCAGCAAGTGTTTTAAAATGGGCACCTGCAAGGGTACATTAATGGTATCCACTCCAAGTTAGTTTTGTCTAGCGTAGTAGACCATATCTATTCTGCTTGATATCCCCTCTAACTCAGTAAAGGTAAAGAAAATAACTGCTGATCTAAAGGAACCATCCTGCAACTAGATAAGATCATTGATCATCTATAGTAAGGTTTGGGGGCCTTTCAAAATGCCTCAAAGTGATTCACACCAACTTCTGAGGGAGAGAAAGGTGAAATTCCCAGAGTTACCCCTGGTAACTCCCCAAACATATCCTCATAATATTCTTTTCTAAATTCTTCTGATGGGATGTGGGCACACTGGCAAGGCCAGCTTTTGTTGCCCATTCTAATTCTTCTTGAACTGAGTGACTTTGCTGGGCCATTTCAAAGGATCAGTTAAGAATCAACCACATCACTGTGGGGTGGGGGGGAGTCACACATAGACCAGACTTGGTGAGGTTGGGAGATGTCCTTGCCTAAATGGCATGAATGAAGCAGATGTGTTTTACAACAATCAATGATAGTTTTGTGGTCACTTTTATTGACACCAGCTTTCAATTCCAATTTTAAATGCCACCAGGGGCCATGATGGAATTGGATTGCATGTATCCGATGGAATTAACCTGGGCCTCTGGACTACTGGTCCAGTGATATCACCACAATCATCCCACCATTTGAATATTGTGAGTAATTCTGGGCCCCATATCTAAGTAAGGATGTGCTGACAATGGCGTGCGTTCAGAGGAGGTTCATGAGAATGATCCTGGGAACGAAAGGCTTGATGTATGAGGAGCATTTGAGGACTCTGGGTCTGTACTCAATGGCGTTTAGAAGGATGGGGGTGAGTGGGGGGGGAAGTCTCATTGCAACTTACAGAATACTGAAAGACCTGGATAGACTGGACATGGAGAAGATGCTTCCATTAGTAGGAGAGACTAGAATCCGAGCGCACAGCCTCAGAGTAAAGTGAAGACCCTTTAGAACCGATATGAGGAGGAATTTCTTCAGCCAGAGGGTGGTGAATCTGTGGAATTCATTGCACAGAAAGCTGTGTAGGCCAGGTCATTGAGTGTATTTAAGACAGAGATAGATAGGTTCTTGATTGGTAAGGGAATCAAAGGTTACAGGGAAAAGGGGGAGAATGTGGTTGAGAAACGTATCAGCCTTGATTGAATGTTGGAGCAGACTCAATGGGCTGAATGGCCTAATTCTGCTTCTATATCTTAATGTCTTTTGATCCCAGGAGCGGAAAAGGCTGGGGATATAGAAGGAAATAGAAAAACTGCCTGTTTTTATGGCAGAGAATGGCTGTACCAAAAAAGATGAAACCAGGCAGGATTGTGTCCCAGCCCAGCCCATAGCCATACATAATTCCTTCATTCCTACTGTGATTCAGACTGAAATTTCCTGGTCTCAGCCTTCAGGAATGCAAGAACATCAAATATCTGGAGTGGCCAGAGTTTAATTTTGCGTTCAGTGAGTTTTCCACACAACATACCCAGACATAAACATTTGCAAAATGAGAACTGATTTATTAAAATCCATATTTCTGTAAAAAAAAGGAACCAGTTACAGGATATTACGACACTTCTTCCATTTTAACAAACAGAATGACTCAAATCTGTATCTTAAGAGAGTTTCATTCTTGTTTCTTGAGGTAATTCGGCCCTTTGTTTTAATGCACCAAGTTATAGCAGCGTATAATGACTTGAAAATTGCATCAATAAATCCTTACATAGGATTTTTAGCCACTGCACATGCAAAAACTCCTTCATTTGTCTTTTATAATTTTCAATAATCAGCTTAGTCTGATTTTCGATTTGAATCCTGCATTCAGCATAATAAAGAAATGGGCAAACTTACAAAGTAATGATCCAGAAATAGACTGACTTGTCCATAATGATGAAACGGAACAGTGTGAGAAAAGGACACAGAACGCTGTACATAAGATTTAACTGTATATTAAAAAGTTATTAAATAATCTAAATTGCTTCATAAATAATCTTTACAATAACATGGCTAGGGTTGTTTCTTCTTTCAATTTAAAGTTAAAATTATTTAAAGCTTGAATACACTAACAAGAAAAAAAGTAAATATAAACAGTGCCCTAAATTACCAGTCGTCATGCTGGTAATGGAGGTGTCAAAGTCTCCTTGAACAGCATAGCTCAGTAGAAATTGTTCTATGTGTACATATTACAATAGACCCATTTATATTCTGTCACCTCCAACATGGAAAACAAACAGAATTTGTGGAACAGTGTAAATGCAGAACATCCTTCAGACTTAAAATCTCATTTTACTATTATTCTATCTAACTCATTTGCATAAGTAATTTTTGCAGCCAGTCCATGGAAAATCCAAATCTTAGTGGTGATTATGTGAGCAATCCCAGTGATACAATATTAAACACACTGTAAGCCTTCATTTCAATTAAAGGCTTTATTTTCACTGTCAGCATAATCTGTGACCATGTTGTATTTGTTGGCTGGAATATAAGTCACTGAGGTCTTTTAGTATTTCAACGGGTACTATTCTTGGAGGAAGAGACTATTTGGGATAGTGAAGGAAGTTCCTCCATGCTCCCATGGCCCAAGATTTCTGATCTCCAGGAGGTATCCCAAGGATGCACTGCCCCACCCAAGCTTCCACAAAAGGATTACGTAACAATTACCCGGGAAGTCAAACCTCTGTTAGGCAATTGGCCTGCACTGGGAACCATCTGATACTCCAATTTAATTTGCACATCAGATGGTTCCAACTATCTTACAGGTTGGAAGGTTTAAATCCACTTCCAACTCCTGGTAACCATATATAGTACTAACTGCACCCAGACTTACACAGGATTCCCTAATTACCACCACACTCCTGCAATGAAGACTCATTTAAAATACTAGCTCAAAATCTCTACCATTCCCTTCTTTTGCATTGTTAATTCACCAATCTCATCCTCTGTGAGATCTTATGCTACTCTTTTCCTTTTTTACTTGCTTGTAGAAGTTTTTATTTTCTGTTTTTATGTTTCTTGCTAGTTTTCTCTCAAACTCTAATTTCTCCCTCTTGATATTTTATTTGTCATTCTTTGGTGGTTTGTACAATTACCTACCATTTACCTTTGCAGTATTGTATGTCTTTTCTTTTCAATTTGACACCATCTTTTACTTCCTTAGTTATCCATGGAGTTATGTAATATCTCTCTAAATATTACCACTGCTTTTCACTGTCTTACCATGTAATCTAGTCTACATTAGCCAACTCTGTTGTCATACTCTTGTAATTGCCTTTATTTAAGTTTAAGACACTAGTTTTACACTCACATTTCTCACCAGCAAATTTAATGTGAAGTTCTATCATATTATGCTCACATTTCCCTTGGGAATCTTTTATTATGAGGTCAATAATTTATCCTGTCTCATTAAACATTTCCAAGCTTACTCCCTACTTGGTTCCAGAACATAATGTTATAAGAAATTGTCTCAGATACACTCAATTAACACATCCAACAGACTACCTTTGCCAATTTGATTCATCCAATTTATAAGAAGATTAAAATCACCCACAATTACTACAGTACCTTTCTTACAAGCCCCCATTATTCCCCAATTAATATTCTGTCCTACAGTATAGCTATAGTTCAGGGACGTATAAATTACTCCTACCAATAACTTCCTTCCTTTGCTATTTCTTATGTCCACCCAAACTACTGTTATATTTTGATTCTCTGAGCCAAGATCATTTCCCACTGAACTCTCACCCTTTCTTACAAAAGCTTTCCACCTCCTATGCCTTTTTTCCTTTCCTTCGGAAATGTCAAATGCTCTTGAATATTCAAGTCCCAGCCCTGGTCACTGTATAACCATCTCTCTGCAATGGCTATCATACCATTCTCATCTAATTCTATTTGTCACATCAATTCATTCATTTTGTTATGAATGCTATGAGCAAACACATAAAAAAAGCTTTCAATTCTGATTTTTAACCATTTTTCCCTTTTCTGACCTTATTTGCTAGTTTACTCTTACATGGTGCATGCTCTGTGCCTTCCTGTGACACTCTGTTATCACTTCTCAAATTGCTACCCTGCATCACTGCCCTGACCTTTGTCTTTAATTTTACTAATCTCCCCTCATGTGTGAACCCTTCCCTCCAAGATTCTCTCCACAGCCTTAATTATATTATTGTGATGATAATATGTAGAATCATAGAATCCTACAGTACCAAAGGAGGCCATTCGGCCCATTGAGTCTGCACCAACTACAATCCCACCCAGGCCCATCCTTATAACCCCATGCATTTACCCTTGCTAGTTCTCCTGACATTAAGGGGCAATTTAGCACGGCCAATCCATCTAACTTGCATATCATTGGACTGTGGGAGGAAACCCATGTAGACACGAGAGGAACGTGCAAACTCCACACAGAGAGTGACCTAAGCCAGGAACTGAACCAAGTCCCTGGCGCTGTGAGGCAGCAGTGCCACCATGTTATCATGTTTTTTGTAAGGAGTATTTTATATTTCCTGCTTTATCTGCAAATTTGTCTAAGAATTTTTACAAATTGGTAGCTGGGCAAACAGGATGAATGCTTGGGGTGTTTGTTCTAAGCTGAGCTAATGCATTTGTGTTTACTTAGGTTTCCCTTAGACTTTCTGAGTAAAGTTTTTATTAGATTGACAAAGACAGTGTCATAGAGAGTCACAGAGACTTACAGCATGGAAAAAGCCCTTTGGCCCAACTTGTCCATGATGCCCCTTTTTTAATTCCTTAGCTAATCCCATTGTGCATCTTTGGCCATATCCTATACTCATCTTACTCTTTTAGCTGTTTAAATGCTTTCTAAAAGACAAAATTGTACCACCTCTACTACCACCTCTGGCAGCTTGTTCCAGACACCCACCACACTCTGTGTGAAAAAATGCTCCTCTGGATCCTTTTGTATCTCTCCCCTCTCACCTTTGTAATCCTATCTTTTAACTTAGCTCCCAGTTGTTCATACTCACTTTGCAGAAACTCTGAGTCCTACCTATATCATTGGTACCCATGTGGACCAGGACAACTGAATCCTTCCCCTCCTACTCCACATTCCTCTCCTACCCTGAGGAAATGTTCTTCACATTAATGTTCTGGAGCACAATTCTTTAGAAACCTACGATGGATGGATAGATAATGGGTATGACTTGGCAGCAATGAATGGATGAACTCACACAAAATATAAATGGCCAAATAGTCAAGAAACAAAAATCTTTAGTACTCACACACTGGGGTGGCACGATAGCACAGTGGTTCGCACTTCTTCCTCACAGTTCAGGGACCTATGTTCGATTCCCAGCTTGGGTGACTGTCCGTGTGGAGTTTGCACATTCTCCCCATGTCTGTGTGGGCTTCCTCCGGGTTCTCTGGTTTCCTCCCACAGTCCAAAGATGTGCGGGTTAGATATATTAGCCATGTTAAGTTGCCCCTGAGTGTCCCAGGATGCGTAGGTTGGAGGGATTAGCGGGGTAAATATATTGGGTTACGGGGATAGGGCTTAGGTAGGATTGTTGTCAGTGCAGACTCAATGACCCAAATGGCCTCCCTCTGCACCGTAGGGATTCTATGATTTCTAACCCATATCCGAATGATAGAGACAAGGAAAAGGAGAGTTAAACAACTTATAAGTGGCAGGATGTGCAAGTACAACTTAATTTCCTCATCAGCAATTCTATTGCTCTACAAAGAAGCTCTCCTGAGCTTGAACACAAATAGTTACGAGAATACATTATCAACAGGCAAAAGATAGGTGATTTGGGGAAATACGCTGGCAAAATGGACTTGCATTGTCAATGTGCCATTGATGCCATTTTGTATTGCCTCACTCCAATGCAAATGAGCATCAAAGATAAACTACGCAAAGCCAAAAAAAATCATGTAATAGTGCAATGAGCTATTCCAGTGTCTTTGCATGAAAGTTGAAGTCTTAATGGAGCTCATGACTAGCATGGCAATTCTCAGCATTACTGGCATTTTCTCACTGGATCATACCATACTGTGTGTTGCAGGAGCAAGCTTTTGCCCCAAACAACATGTCCAAACCATCCACTGTGACACAGTAAGACATGACTATGGAGTTTGAACAGTATTTAAATGTGAAGAAGCATCCTTTCCGATCAGAGACTGATCCAACCTGACAATTGCACTTTGATTTCCAGCAGGCAACATTGGATAGCAATCAGGAGTATGAGCCTCCAATGGCTTTTCCTCTTCCTACCCCAGAGATTGTGTGTCAACTAGAATATCCCTGCTGTCATCCAGATTTGGGATGACAGCAAGGGCGGCACACTGACACAACGGTTAGCACTGCTGCCTCACAGCGCCAGGGGCCCGGGTTCAATTCCTGGCTTGGGTCACTGTCTGTGTGGAGTTTGCACGTTCCCCTTGTATCTGCGTGGGTTTCCTCCGGGTGCTCCAGTTTTCTCCCATTGTCCAAAAGACGTGCTGGTTTGGGGATCTGGCTATGCTAAATTCTCCCTCAGAGTGCCCGAGCAGGTGCCAGAATGTCGCGACAAGGGAATTTTCACAGTGACTTCATCGCAGTGTTAATGTAAGCCTACTTGTGACAATAATAAATAAAATTTAAACTCAGGTCGGCAAATAGAACACAGACATGGGATTAAAACCTAGGACCATCCTGCTCTGCAGCACATACATCAGAGATGTATCTCTGTGTTCTTAGATTTTCAGTGTCACTTGAAATTGTAACACTGCAGCTCAGAAAATATAAATTATTATTTTTTATTCATTCATGAGATATAGGCGTTGCTGGCAAATCGGGTATTTATAACCCATTTCTAATTGCCCTTGAGAAGATGGTGGCGAACCACCTTCTTGAACTTCTGCCATCCTTATGGTAAAGGTATTTCTATTGTTAAGGAGAGGGTGTCACGATTTTGATCCAGCAGCAGTGAAGAAATGTTGATATCTTTCTGAGTCAAGGAAGTGTGTGACTTGGAGGTGGTGGCATTCCCATGCAACTGCTTCCTTTGTCTTTCTAGATATTGGAGATTACAGCTTTGAGAGGTGCTGTTGAAGAATTCTTGGTGACTTGCTGCAGTGCATCTTGCATGTGGTAAACACAAAGGCTGAGATTTTACACCTTGCTCAGGCGACGCACGTAAAATCCTGTCCGAGGCCAACAGAGAATTCCATTCTATGAATTCGGGGCAGGCGAGGCAGTAAAATTCCAGCCATAGTCACAGTATGTGCAATGAGTGAGTGTTTAAGGTTGTGCATGGGGTGTCCATTAAGCAGATTGCATTGCAAGCTTCGTGTGTGTGGCTGGACCCTCACTCATACAAGCAAATGAAAAATACTCCATTCAGCTCCTGAGTTGTGGCTTGGAGATTATGGAAGGGGTTTGGGAGTCAGGAAGAGAGTCATTTGTCACAGAACGTCTAGTCTGTGATCTGGTCTATTTAAAAAAATTCATGGGATTTGGGCATCACAAGGCCAGCATTTGTTGCCCATCCTTAAAAGCTCGGGCATTTAAAAGTCAACACATTGCTGTGGGTCTGGAGTCACATGTAGGCCAGGCCAGGCCAGGTAAGGATGGCAGATTTTCTTCCCTAAAGGACATTAGTGACCCAGATGGGTTTTTACAACAGTAGTTTCATGTTGGCCATTATGAGTTTTAACTTTCAGATTTTATTAATTGAATTTAAACTCCACTCTCTGTCATGGTGCAGTTTGAACCCATGACCCTAATGCATTATCCTGGGACTCTGCATTACTAGTCCATGACCTTACCAGTGTGTTACTATCTGTGTAGGCATAGCGCATGTCTGTTACTAATGCTGAAGCCCAGAGAGAGAGTATGGGTCCAAGATCAACAGAAGGTACAACCACCGAAAACCCTTTGCAACCTAGATTGTGTAGGATAGAGACAAACCAGGAGAAACCACTGCACTTTTATTTCCTTGGAGAGAAAGCCAAGAGACACTTGGGCTTACTACTCAGATCCTGGCGAGGAAGAGAAAGACTTACTACAAGCTGTACAATTACCCAAAAGAGGAAAGGAGAGGACAGAATATTTTCAACCTCCAAAGAAAATCAGAATGAGATCAGGGAGATTGTTCAAGGCACCTCAGAGACTAACCCAAGTCTAAGATTTTGGGAGACATGGGAGGTACGGATAAAAACATGAGGCGGGGGGGTGGGGGTTAGATATAGCATAAAGAATTAACATCAGAAGCATACATGATGCTGATGTGATAATGATGTACGACCACATGACAGAGAAGCAGGAAAGATCTAGGAGGAGCAGCTCCAAGCTCACATAGAACTCCAAATGTGCGGAAAAAAGAGTAATGGTTTTGAAAAACCACAGATTCAAGCAGCATACTTTGGGAGAATAGAAAATCTCTGTAACTCCCAAATAGACACCAACTATATAATGAAACACATGTGGGAATGGGATTGTTCAGTTTCTGGAGAGTTCTTTTTTATTCATTCATAGGACATGAGTGTCACTGGCCAGCCAGCATTTATTGCCCATCCATAGGTGCCAATGACAGTTGAGAATCAACCACATTGCTGTGGCTCTGGAGTCACATGTAGGCCAGATCAGTTAAGGATGGCAGATCTCCTTTTCTAAAGGGCATTAGTGAACCAGATTGGTTTTTCAGACAATTGATAATGGTTTTGTGGTCATCAGTAGATTCTGAATTCCAGATATTTTTCATTGATTTCAGTTTTCACCATCTGCCATGGCGGAATTTAAACCCGGGTCCCCAGAACATCAGCTTAGTTTCTGGGTTAACAGTCTAGCGATAATACCATCGTCTCCCCGTGAATGGAACTAAATATTGTCCAATCATTAGCACATACCTGCCCTTCTGACATATGGAGGGAAGGCCATTGATAAAGCAGCTGAAGATGGTTGGGCCTACACACTACCCTGAGGAACTCCTGCAGCGGTGTTCAGGACTGAGATGTTCGGTTTCCCAGCCAATGGAAAGATTTCCTCCAATTCCCACTGACATCAGATTTACTAGGGTTGTTTGATGCCACACTTGGCCAAATGGTGCTGTGATATCCGGAGCACACATCCTCGCCTGTCCTCTGGAGATGAGCTCTTTTATCTATGTTTCGACCAGGGCAGTAATGAGGTCTGCAGCAGAGTGATCCTGTGGTGGGGGCCACACTGAGCATCAGTCAGTTGGTTATTGGCGAAGTGAGTGTTGCTTGATAGTGCTGTCAATGCCCCTTCCATCAGTTTGCTGATGATTGAGAGCCGGCTGATGGGGTGGTAATTGGTGGGAATGTATTTGTCCTGCTTCTTGGTGGACAGGGTGTGCAGAGGCAATTCTCCTCTTTGTTGTGTGAATGCCAGTGTTGTAGCTGTACTGCCAAAGTGCCACTGTACCTCCATTAGGAAAATGTAATCACAAAATACGAAAGGATCAAAGCATGTTTAAAATAAGACCTCTGCAAAATATATCAAAATCCTGCACCTCAATGTGAAGCTAAGCTATGACTTCATTGAAATTTATTACATACTCAACCTATTCAGTTTTTTTTTGTTGTTCAAATCTATGTTAGTATAAAATCAATCTGACATTAACATTCAGAGCCGCATTGAACAGCCAAGTACCAGCATCAGTCAAATCTCGGTTACATGCATGAGTGGACAGAAAGGAGAAAGCTGAATCAGATCCT
This sequence comes from Carcharhinus amblyrhynchos, assembly GCF_965287045.1. Taxonomy (NCBI): domain Eukaryota; kingdom Metazoa; phylum Chordata; class Chondrichthyes; order Carcharhiniformes; family Carcharhinidae; genus Carcharhinus; species Carcharhinus amblyrhynchos. Next base: position 15,702,128 of record NC_137339.1, read on the forward strand.
GATGCAAAATACATAAGAAGATGCATATCACTGTCATCCTCACCAACAAAGGAAAATAAGTCAATTTAACAGCAATCAGCTTCTCAACAGAACAACTCTGTGACCTGTCATTTTCCACGTACCTTTATTACAATACTTACTCCGTTCTGGTTTGCAGCATTGAAGGAGAGATCATGACCATTTCGCTAAAGCAGCTCAATGTGTTACCTCGCATTATCCTCATTTTGTTTACTCAGAAGCAAACCGAAAGAGTCAAATTAGCATTGCGGCAGCTGTATTTAAAAGGCACCTGTCCGTAACATGCATGAAGTTAACAGAAAACAACGGGGCATTTCTTACATTGTTTTAGGAAATGGTTAAAAAACACCCAATTTTAAATTCTATGCAAGCTCCTGTTTTACCAATAAAATTGATTTATTTTTGTGTCCTGTCAATAATGCCCATGTGTTCAATACTTGTTACAGCCCAAACAATTGCTTATCTATTCAAGTCAATGATTGGACACCATTTTTCCTTTTAATTCTTCTTAGTTATATCCTTGCGTTCAAAAGCGGGTTCTTTGGAACACTATCCCACTGTTCTATCTATCCCTGGTGACCCAAGAGCAGGAGGCATTTAACTAACATGGAAAAATAAAGGACAGGGATATTGACAGATGATTATTCTCATTTTACATCCTCTCCACGCCATTGATTCTCTCCTTCATGCCCCATGTCTTCAATTCCCCATACTCCCATTTTCCCTTGGTTTTGTTGCCTCCCTGTTATGTAACTCCAAACTCCCGGTCTTATGGCCTGACGTAAATTTCTCCCCTTCCCTTCTTTCAGTTTCACTGATCGGAATGTCCATTCATATTTCATGCACAATTGGGTTTCACAGGCCTGTTTGTTAATGTTGTCTATATTCCATCTGTTCCCTCATAACAAATCATTTTCAGTCAAATTGAGTTTTTTTTAGCAGAAGCTCTCCAGGCTAACTGACACAATTTTAAAGGGGGAGCAGGAAAAGAGAATCTTGGGATTGCTTGCGCACAAATTGTTGAACATGGAAGATAGGTTTAACAAAGCAGTTAAGAATGCTGATGGGGTCTTGGTTTTCATAAATAACAGCATTGAGTACAAAAGCCACAAAGTTATGCAAAACCTATTCTTTGTCAAAAACTAGTTTGGTCCTAGCTGTGGTACTGTGTCCAATTTAGGGCACAGGACATGATGTGCTTTGTATTTTCACAAATAGGCTTACATTTCACAAGTCACAAGTAGGCTTACATTAAACTGCAGTGAAGTAGCTGTGAAAATCCCCTAGTGGCCACACTCCAGCACCTGTTTGGATACACTGAGGGAGAATTTAGCATGGCCAATGCACGTAACCAACATGTGTGGGAGGAAACTGGAGCACCCGGAGGAAACCCACACAGACACGGGGAGAACATGCAGACTCCACACAGACAGCAACCCAAGTGGGAATCAAACCCGGGTCCCTGGTGCTGTGAGGCAGCAGTGCTAACCACTGTGCCACCGTACGATTCATTCGATTTGATCCTGGGATGAGGAATTACAATTATGTGGTTAGAGACAGGAAAAGCTGAGATTGTTTGCTTACAGCTGAGAAGGCTAAGGGGAGATTAGAGATGTTTTTATATTATGAAGAATTTAGATAGAGCAAATAAAGAGATTGCTTCCTGAAAGCAAAATACTGCGGATTCTGGAATCTGAAACTGAAAATGCTGGAATACCTCAGCAGGTCTGACAGCATCTGTGGAGAGGAAATAGAGCCAACGTTTTGAGTCAGGATGACCCTTTGTCAGAACAAGAACAAGAAATTGTTTCCATTGGCTGAAGGGCCAGAGGCAGCAGGGTTGAGATGATTGGCAAAATACATGAAAAAAAGCTTTTAATTTTACTCAATAAATCATTGGATTTGGAATGCGCTGCCTGATAAGGTGGTGGATACAGTTTCTGGAGTTGCCTACAAAAAGGAATCAGATAAATACCTGAAGATGAAATCAATGAAGCCATGCAATATTATGGGGGAAGGTTAAGCAGGTTAGGCCTATATTTACTGAAGCGTGGAAGAATTAGAGGTGATCTTATTAGACAATATTCTCCGGGGTCTTGACTGGGCAGACGCTGAGAGGAAGGTTTCCGTCATGGAGAATCTAGAATTGGGGGAGCACAGTTCAAAAATAAGGGTTCTCTCATTCAAAACAAAGATGAGGAATTTCTTCCCTCAGAATTCATTAGTCTTTGGAATTCTCTTCCACAGAAAGCAGTGGTAGCTGGGACATTGAATATATTCAAGGTTGAGTTAGACAGATTTTTTAACAAGAAGGGAGGCAAATGTTATGGGCGGCAAAAGGCAGGAAAATGAGGTTAAGTCCAAAATCAGATGAGTCAAGATCTTATTGAATGACGAATGGGTCAAATGGTCTACTGTAACTTTTAGTTCATATGGGGCAAAATCTTCCAGCTCTTGACATTGGCAGGATTTTCTGGTCCCTCTGACAGCCCATTCCCACTGCAGGTTTCCCAGTGGTGTGGGTGGAATCAGTGGGAAATGCCACTGACAGTGCCAGGATTAGAAGATCCCACTGGCAGCCAATGGCATGCCGCCTCTTACTGCCAAGAAACGGTGTGAAAGTCACAGGGAAGCCAGAGAATCTCACCCAAAATATTATGGCTGGGACAGTGGAGCTAATTGGATTGTTTTTTTAAAGGAATGGTCCTCCTTGGTGCCATATTATTCTGTGATTCAAGAGGATCATGATGGACAACTGTTAATTAGTTTGATTTTAGGATTAGTTTAGTAGAAGGACTCCAGAGGAGGCCTAGTGGTATTATTGCTAGACTATTAATCCAGAAACTCAGCTAATGTTTTGGGGTCCAGGTTTGAATCCCACCATGGCAGGTGGTGGAATTTGAATTCAATATAAAAAGAAATCTGGAATTAAGAAACCACTACTGACCATGAGATCATTGTCAATTGTTGGAAAAGCTCATCTGATTAACTAATGTCCTTTAGGGAAGGAAATCTGCCATTGTTAGCCGGTCTGGTCTATATGTACTCCAGAGCCACAGCAATGTGGCTGACTCTCAACTGCCCTAGGAATGGGCAATAAATACTGGCCAGCCAGCAATACCCATGAATGAATAAGATGAATAAGAAACCAGATAAGAACATAAAATTGAAAGAATAAAATGTCAAAAGGTTGGAGCTGGATAAAAAAGGCAGGGGAAAATAACTGAAGAAGTTATTTGAAGTGATCAAAAAGTAAACATCTAAGGCAGTATTTTCCAGGTGCACTGCTAAGGTGATTGAGACAGTTGCGCTAAGAAGATAATGCTTGCTGATTTCACTCTCAACTGAACTGTTGGGATTTTCCAGCAGTAATCCTGATGAATTATTTATTCTAACTCCTGGCATAGATCGAGTTTGGTGGTGGAGAGAGAGAGAGAGTGCAAGGAATTGCTCATGTCAGCAGTCTTAAAGGGCAGCAGTCAAATTTAAAGGAACACTGCCACTTACAGGTAAGGAGGCATGAATTATTTCAAGTTTTTGAAAGGCTATACCTAGAATCATAGCATCTCTCTAGTGCAGAAGGAGGCCATTTGGCCCTTCCAGTCTGTACCTACTCTCTGACAGAGCATCTTCCCCAGGCCCTATCCCCGTAACCCCACATATTTACCCTGCTAATTCCCCTAACCTATACATTTAGGGATGATAAGGGACAATTCGGCATGGCTAATATACCTAACCTGCACATCTCTGTGCTGTGGGCAGGAATAGGACCATCCAGAGGAAATCCATGTGGTCACAGGGAGAATGTGCTGAGTGTTCCAGCTATGAAGAGAGGCTGGATATGCTGGGGTTGTTTTCTTTAGAGCAGAGAAGGCTGACAGGGAGGACATGATCCGGGTGCACAAAATTATGAAAGACATAGATGGGGTAAGTTGGGAGAAACGTTTCTCCCAGGGGGCAGGAGATTTAGAGGGAATTTGAAGGAAAATGTTTTCATTCAGAGCGAATTGGGAACTCACTGCTGAAAGAAGCAGGAATACTCATAATATTTAAGAAGCATTTGGAACACCATAGCATACAAGGCTATTGGCCATGCGCTGGAAAATGGGGTTAGAATAGGTAGATGTTTAATGGTCAGCTCAGACATGATAGGTAGAAGAATGCAACAAACAGAGAGTTTGCATGTGCCCTTGTGGACAAAGCTAGCCCATTGGTATACAAGATCCCATTAAACGCAGGAGGTATCGCATCAATCAGTTAAAATAATACAAGGGAGCACAAGGAAAACAGACAGGTTTCTGTGAAGAATACCACATGAGGAAAGTTGGATATTTCAGCTGTTTCAGGGAATCGGGAGTGGGAGTGCAAATGGGTAAAAATGAAAAGGGAAGAAAATGAAGGTGATGAGGTGATCAGGAGCCTGTTGGAATATCAGAGGAGGAATGGAAAGCCATTGCAGACTTGAAATAACAAGGAGGTATTTGGTGATCCCTCAAATGAGGAGGACTTTGAGGATTTTTGATGGAGAAGAATTGACACTACCCTGAATAAAAGCAAATTACTGCAGATGCTAGAATTGAAACCAAAAGAGAATATGCTGGAAAATTTCAGCAGGGTCTGGTAACTTTGACAAAGAGTCGTCTGGACTTGAAACATCAGCTCCTTTCTCTCCTTACAGATGCTGCCAGACCTGCTGAGATTTTCCAGCATTTTCTCTTTTGATATCATCTTGATTTGCCCCAGATGGCCAATTGTAAGGCAGCAATGCCATGAAGTGGCTTGTGATATTCGAACGCTTATGCTGGACAAGCTGGATCACCAGAGCTAACCAAATGAACTGTGAAGTGGATTATAACTCTAGCCCCAAATATAGACTATTTTGATTGGGAACACTCTCTACAATCACTCTCACCTGAGTTCAAGACAACGTCACACAGACACTTATTTTGAGTCTGAAAAAGTGAATCACATCTTCCCCAAGGAAAGTGACTGTGAAGAGTTGCTACCTTTTCCCAGAAAGCCTGTTAAATAATTCATTGGCCAAGTTGTAACTACCTGGATGTTGCAAGGGTCCGGGGAAGTCTCTTCAAAAATTGTATCTTCCCACTTTTAGAAAATACAAGAAACTGCAAAAGACTTTATACTTTTCCAACTTACTTACAAGTTTATCATAGAACTACTTAACACGCAATACACTTTAAAGTGGATAAGTACATTGCCATTGACTATAAAAGATAAAAAAAAGTAGGATTTTCTGGCTGCAGTCGCCCCAAAACCAGAAAATCCCGCCTGAAGTCAATGGATCTTTGTGAGGTCCACGTCCCGCCCACTACAATTCCTGTGGTGGGTGAGACAAGAAAATTCCACCCATAGTCTTAGTTCTAATGCAGAATTGAATAAAACTTTAAAAATGCAATGTCACAGCTAACAGCAATTTAAGAAGACTCATCAATATTCAAAGTAATGCTTTGCCTGAATCCTGAGTGAATCCGTTGTTGTGGCAGCTAGACAGAAAAGCTGTCTGCCTTACGATATCCAACTCCTCGACAATTGGAGAAACATTGAAGGAGCTCTCCTAATAATCTGTTACAATGTCCCTGGTGTTCTGAAAGGAAACTGAAACAACTATTCTTCTCTAAACCAGATTATCATAGAATAATGGAATCACACTGTGCAGAAAAGTGCAGCCCTTAGAATCATAGAACCCTACAGTACAGAAGGAGGCCATTTGGCCCATTGAGTCTGCAATCCCAACCAGGCCCTATCCCCATTCATTTACCCTGAGGAGCAATTTAGCATGGCCAATCCACCTCACCCACGCATCATTGGACTGCGGGAGGAAACTGGAACACCTAAAGGAAACCCACACAGGGACTTTGCAAACTCCACACAGACAATGGCCCAAGCCAGGAATCGAACCTTGGGTCCTTGGTTCTGTAAACAGCAATGCTAATCACCGTGTCATCATATTGCCCCAATGACTTAAATCATTCTTTAGCAGCAACGGGCGTTACCTCTTTGGTTAACTCTTACCTTTAGATGTGTCCTTATTATTCTCTATTATTTAATTGTTAGAATGGTTTTATTATTCACATTGTGAGCCAGTACATGGTCATAACGCTATAAAATATGCCTTTAATATCTTTCCTGTTTACCTTCAATTGTTTCAATTTCTTCAGAAGTGATTTTAAACTTTTAATAGAACAGGTTCTTTAAAATCTGTTTTCCTATTTCATTGAGGTAAGACTGAAGAAAGATTGCTGAATAAATAAGTACAGACAATACCATCATAAAATCTTTTAAAGTTCCTTTGAAAGTGACTTGGCGTTTGAAAGGCCCTGATGTTGATCCAGGTCCCTGGAGCTGTGCTAACCACTTTTCCACCCTATGCCACTGTTGTCTGTGAAGGGGCATGAACAGGCCCTGAGGTCTGTTTAACATCTGTTGAAACCAAACCAACCTATATACTTTAAGGCTTTGGGATAAAAATGGCCATACTTGAACATCTGTCCACTTTTTCAATTATGAAGTAGAATATCCTAACTATATATGAATTCTACCTATTTATTCATATATTTTCTTCACATTGTGACCAGATATTAGGAACATGGACAGAACAGAATAAGGTCATGGAATTATAGAAACCCTTCAGTGCAGAAGGAGGCCATTCAGCTCATTGAGTCTGCACCGGCAACAACCCCACCTAAGCTCTATCCCTGTAACCCCACATATTTACCTCACTAATCCCTCTAATTTATGCATCCTGTGACACTAAGGAGCAATTTGGCATGGCCAATGCACCTAACCCGCACATCTTTGGACAGTGGGAGGAAACCGGAGCACCCAGAGGAAACCTACACAGACACGAGGAGAATGTGCAAACTCCACTCAGATGGTTATCCAAGTTGGGAATTGAACCCAGGTCCCTGGAGCTGTGCTAGCCACTGTACCACCCTATGCTGCTGTCATCTGTGAAGGGGCGCAAACAGGCCTAGACGGCTAGGGCTTTTGTCGATATGAAACTAAGACCTAGGGAATGTGGTGGATCCAGAAGCGTCAGTAAAGTGTCCAAGTGCCCTACTGGAAAACTACAGCAGAATCTAAAGGACCGTGAGAATTGTAAATGCCCTGAAATGTCACCAATAACTTAGGGCTGATAGCAGGACTACCATATACAATATGCATTATGAATGTTACGTAAAACTCAGAAAGGTGCTGTTTGACCTGTATCCTATGTGGTCTTCTCATTGTGATCATACCCCATCTAAAGTAGTTATTCAGAATCATGTCAGGCAGCTGTTAAAGCATTGGCATAGGAGATCTCATGACAGGGATGGTGTGGCTAAAAGGTGTAGAAAATGGTCAGTGCTAGGAGTCTGAATGAGCTTAGCAGGTAGGGGTCTTGGATTGCTTAACTTGGTCGATCAGGCAGCATTGCATGGATATTTCAGTTTAGCCACCAATTAAAGAAAATCATACACCAGGGCATCGAAATAAGTAAACAGTTCAATAAGCAATTATAGGATACAAGTAAATACAAAGGGAATTAAAAACATGACTGAGAAAACTCAGAAGTGGTCAGAGAATCTAGCCATGGTCCAAGGAGGAATTAATAATGCGACAAATCCGAACATTAATTGTTTAATATGTGGCAACTGGTGGACAGCTTTAGTTGAGGCCATTATCTTGGTCCTGCAATCGAAAAAGGCACCAAAAGAGGACAGGGGATGAAAATCACTAATAACCATGCATGGTCTGTCCCAATAAACATAATGGGCGGGATTTTGCAGCCTCGCTTGACCCAAGACCTGAAAATCCAGCCCGACGTCAATGGACATTTCCACTATCCACTCGTCGATTCCATGGCAGGCAGGATGGTAGAATTCCGGTGAATAACTGGTTGATTGGGTATGTAGCTCAGGGCTAGGTAACAAAGGAAAGTGCAGACAAGGTACATCCTATCCTCCAGATGGCGAAAGTAACCTTCAGAAATGGGCACTCATTATGGTACTGATGGACAGCCCCATGCTGGGTAAGGTGGAATGGTGGGAATATTACAGGAATTCACATAACTAACTGTGAGCTGGAAAATGCCCATATTTGGTTCTATTCTCTTGCAAAGGAGAAGTTGGAAATTCAAGAAACAGACACTCTCTCCTTGAGAGTCTCGAAATGCCCCAAAAAGTGCATTTGTCATAAACGGATTGATGATAATGGATCAGAACATAGAACCTAGAACAGTACAGCACAGGAACAGATTGTCTTGATGTTGTGCCAAACATGTCACCAAATTGAACTCATCCCTTTTGCCTGCCCTTGGTCCATATCCCTCTATTCTTGCATACTCATGTGCTAATCTAAAAACCCCTTAAATGCCCTTGTCATATCTGCCAGTTGTTGCCAGTAATAACCAGACCCTATGAACTAACAAACCCAAATTCATACCCAGAATCAATATGCATGAATGGATTGTGGGATGGTATGATGTTGAACAATGCCATCCACCTACGTCAGTTGCACATGACGGAGCAAAGCATGTCTGTCAACTTCTTAAATATTCAATACCTACCTCCTTTGCCAACCCTGAAGTTAGATTACTTTAGATTGCGTGCATTAATACAACAGAGTAAAGATGTATCAGCCTGAAGTCTCAATCAAAGAAAATGTAATAGGGATCCACCTCCTGCCAGAATATACATGGTAGTGGTCAGCAAAAGAAGTAATGAGTCTTCCTCGGACTTTGATCATGTATGCATTGTGCTAGGTATTCAGGCAATGGTGTTAGCTTGTGATTGTTGTCTGTATATCGAGAAGCTTGTTTTTTGTATCAGCGATTTCTCACATCAAGTGTAGGTTGTAATTGTGCTACACATCAAGCTTAAGTAGAAATTAGAATGAAAGTTACACAATGAATCAATGTATCTAATGTTTGTGATCTTACTTGACTTAGCAGCAAGGATGAAAGGGGTCTGACATTAGTGTTTGTTTAAGAAATTTTTTTTTTAAATCATGTTCTCTGCAGCTATAACAGCTTTGGTTTTACATTGGCTGGCTGCCAAAAGTCCTTTTATTGCTGCTTCAATGGCTTAAATGAGATTTTGTTTATATTAACTCTGGGCCTTAGGTACTTGCTAGGAATTTTTATGACCCTGCATTGTTAGGGGGAAGACAGGTTGGCAGGTCATGTGTATTGGACAGTTTTCTTTTCTTCTTCCTAGTGAATTCAAGGTTTCACTTTCAATTTAGCTGCTGGCAGCAGTTTTAGTTTAGAAGAGGGTATACATCAGACTGAAAACAGTGTTTCTCTCTTTATTCCTGGTATTGGAAATCCTGCTGGCTAACTGGAAATAAGGCTTCCTGGCCTGAAAATTATGCTGCTGGTGGGTTGCTAGTTAGTATCCAGAACCTCTCTTTCTCACACTGGTGTTTTGGGAAGTTGTTCTGACTTCAAGATTATCTATGTGTGCATCAAGAAGGCTGCTGGAAATTACAAGGCTGAGATGTCAGTTTCAATTCTCTAACCAAAGGACTAACTTCCAGCATCACATGAGCATTTGCATTTTCTGTGCTAAACTTGTGGCAGGCATTTTGCATAGGAAAGTTTGTTTGATTGGAACATTTTGTATATTTGTTAATGTTTATACAATAGCATCATTTTTCTTTGTTTGTAATTGGTAAAAGTTATTGGGCTTTAAGAATTACTTTCGAGTTTCTGACCTGAATTATAACAGGGTGGACTGTGATACCCAGTAAAGGGTTAATCTGAAAAGGATATGTCAGAAGACAGCAACTGCAGAGAAATGGACATGAGCAGGGACTGCTGATTACATTCCTGAATGATAAAAAGCTTATTGGACACTGTTTAACTGTGAGTTGTGACATTTGCTGTGATATTGTGCAACACAGTGGTACAGGCGTTAGCACTGCTGCCTCTAAGCGCCAGGGACCCAATTCTGGTCAAGGGTGACTGTCTATGTTGAATTTACACATTCTCCCTATGTCTACGCATTCTTCTTCTGGGTGCTCCAGTTTCTTCCCATGCTCCAGGGTTGGATGGATTAGTCATGCTAAATTGCCCCTTAGTTTCCAAAAGATGTGTGTGTTAGCCATGGTAAATGTGTGGGGTTACAGGGAGAGGGAAGAGTTGAGGACCTAGGTGGGATGCCTTTTCGGAGAGTCATGCAGACTCGATGGGCTGAATGCTCTCTTTCTGCACTGGAGGGATTCATAGTTCTATTGTACTTTAACAATTTCACAACAGAACTGATCACATTTGGAGCCGGAGATGTCTTCACCATGAGGTGGAGTCCATTGTGAAGTTGAGTTAAATCAATTGTACGATACCACTGATAAGCCAAATTCCAGTGGCTGTTGTCATGGAATAGAAAGGATAAAAGGAAGACTGAAGACCAGGCGAAGCAGGACAACCTGGGACCAAAACCCCAGAATCAGACCCAATGTTGAATTTCGTGAGCAAACACCCCGCCAGCAAGCTTGATCAACCTGAGAACAGATGGGTAATACCAGACATTATAGGAAAGTGTTTGGTTGGTATAATTGGGATGTTTAGTGATTAAGTTGAACTTTAATAAAATAAAGCATTGCAATTGTTTAAGTTGAATCATATGCGTCATGGTTGTTACTCGATACCACTGGAAGGCACTTGGGATGTGCTGCTGGACACAGGTCAGCATTTGCTAAGCTCACACGCAAACTCACAGCTCTTTCATGGTCATACCCGCCAATACTTCAGCAAAACACCCAATCGAGTTACAAATTACAATTGGCACCTTTGGCACTTTCACATTGTCAAAGGATTTGACAAATAAAACACTGATGTCAAACAATCTACGTGCATGATACACTAATGCACAATTGTTTGATGGCCGCATGCTCTTTAATTTGGGAAATGCAGTGAGATAAGAAGGCTGCCATGTTGCAATTGTTATTTAGTGGAAAAGGGGTTGAAGGTTTTGACCAGGCTGTGCATCAATGACATCTTTGATATATGTATGTGGGCAGCAAATTGACTGATATCGCAGATGATCCCAGGATAGCCTGGGAAGTGGCAGAAACATTATACTGTGGTACATGCTGACTGAAGCTGGAATGGATAGTTCATTTCGCACTGGATTGGGAGTCTGTGAATCCAAATGTCTCCTGCACACGGTCATTGCCAAGTGCATGTACCATGCCAGCATAGATGCTTGGGAACAAAATGTCTGATAGGAGCAGTTTGGCTCTCATGCTTGCTAATCTCCATGTCAAGCTTTCTTTCATCTTAAGAGGTCTCACAACACCAGGTTAAAATCCAATAGGTTTATTTAGAATCACGAGCTTTCAGAGCACTGCTCCTTCATCAGATGAGCCCTCTCATCTTCTACAACTTTTAACATGCCATACTGGCCTGGATTAACCTGAGTTGCTGTGCATTTTGGGACTTAGGGTGTTAAATGGAAGGATTATTTCTTAAAAACCTCCAACTCAAATCCTCCACAGCAAAGCAATGTGTGCGGAGGGTGGGGAGAGTCTACAGAAGGATCTAGATAGGCTGGGCGAATGGGCCAGGAAATGGCAAATGGAATTTAATGTTGGTAAGTGCGAGGTGGTCCACTTTGGTAGGAATAATGGTAGGAAGGATTATTACTTACGTGGAGAAAAACTGCAGCAGGCGACGGTGCAGAGGGACCTCGGGGTCCTTGTGCATGAGTCGCAAAAACCCAGCTTGCAGGTGCAGCAGGTGGTCAGGAAGGCGAATGGGATGGTGGCCTTCATAGCGAGGGGGATTGAACATAAAAGTAGGGAGGTCTTGCTGCGGCTGTATAGGGCATTGGTGAGGCCGCAGCTGGAGTACTGCGTGCAGTTTTGGGCGCCGTACTTACGCAAGGATATTTTGGCCTTGGAGGGAGTGCAGAGGAGGTTTACTAGGCTGATGCCAGAGTTGAGGGGGTTGACCTCTGAGGAGAGGCTGAATAAACTAGGCTTGTACTCGTTAGAGTTTAGAAGAATGAGGGGAGATCTTATTGAGACGTATAAGATGATGAATGGGATGGATAGGATAGAGGTGGAGAGACTCTTCCCGCTCAGAAAGGATAGTAGGACTAGGGGGCACAGCCTCAAGATAAAGGGGGGGCGGTTTAGAACAGAGTTCAGGAGGAACTTCTTCACTCAAAGGGTGGTGAATCTCTGGAATTCTCTGCCCGTTGAAGTGGTGGAGGCTACCTCGCTAAATATTTTTAAGACGCAGGTTGATGGGTTTTTGATAAGAGAGGGGATTAAGGGTTATGGGGAGAGGGCGGGAATGTGGAACTGAGCTACAACAGATCAGCCATGATCTTATTGAATGGCGGGGCAGGCTCGAAGGGCTAGTTGGCCTACTCCTGCTCCTATTTCTTATGTTCTTATGTTCTAATTCCTCCAATAAAACTCTTTAGATTGGATCAAGAGGGCCCCTGTCCAAGACTTCAAAGGTAACTAAACCAACATAGTTGGCCCTATTTTACCATTTTGATTCTAAGTGCTGGGCGGACTTGAAACTGGGAGCGTTTTAGATCTGTTCTCAGGCGCCTGCATACGCACTGTGCCTGAAAACATATCAGCGACTCCAAATCGCTCTGCAGAAGCCTGTGGGTGGGGCTTAACCTGCCCAAAACCCTGCAGCTCCGATCGGCACCTCCAACTGCGCATGTGCAGAAAGAAAAGATAGAATGCTGCTCCCTGCCACATCCCTTCCAGGCTGGATAATGCCTCTCCCTGGCTATCACAGACATTGCCCCACCTTACAACATTACTGACCCCCTTATCCCCGGTAAGAAGTCTGACAACACCAGGTTTAAGTCCCATCGATTTATTTGATAGTAAACTCATAAGCTTTCGAGGTTCACCTGACGAAGAGGTTAACCTTGAAAGCTTGTGAGTTTACTATCAAATAAATCGGTTGGACTTAAAACTGGTGTTGTCAGACTTCTTAGTGTGTTTACCCCAGTCCAACGCCGGCATCTCCACATCATGGCCCCTTATCCCCCCAGTCCCCGCACCACCCAGACCGATCGCAGGTCCACCCCCCTTCCTTCCACCAATTTCACACAAGTGGCAGCAGACCACCACCCCCCTCCACGCCCCACCACTAATCTCAAGCAGGGTGGCAGAGGAACCCCTTTCCTCTCCACTGATCACAGGCAGAGTGGCAACAGACCCAACCACACCACCCCCCCCCTCCCCCTCCCCCCCAACTGATCTCAAGCAGAAAGTCATCAGACGCTCACTAACTGGAGTGCCCGAATTGGACTTTTGTAGAGCATCTTTGTTTCATGCTGATTCTGGATGGGTGAACGTGGTGGTAAAGGGGGAAGTGTTGGTAAGGTTGGGTGTACAGCCCATTAAGCCAATTTAAATGCATGCAAATACCTTTAAATGGCCGTTGCGCCCATTTTGGTTACGGTCCTGATCGTGGCCGTTTTCGGGCCTTGGTAAAGGGAGAACCGACGTGGAAGCGGGCATGGATCGCATTACTCACCTCATGTCCAACTTTACCAAGTTATTGTGCCCAAAAACAGGCGCAACACCGTGGTAAAATCGGGCCCAGTATATGACAGGAATATTTAATAGATTTAACAGACTGCATGGCAATTAGAGTTAACAAGCTGATTCACTAGCAGAACACAATTCTTACATTCAACAGTGGCTAGTACCAACAGGTTGCTGCGATTAATACGACAGACAAAATTACCGGGTTCCACTGGGAGGCATGTTAACATCAGAAATCTATTCCTCCTCCGCCTTCATGTGAAACTTCTTGTTCTGCTTTAAATCTCGCCTTATCTTGTTTGTATTCTTTTTAGACTAGCCCTAGTGGGAGAGCGATAACTTGCTAGATCCAATTAAAGACTTCCCTCTTGTCTTATTATTCACAGCCCTATTTATCTGGCTCTTGTGGAGAGATCGATAGCTGCTGGATTTTGTCAAGGACTTCTTTCGGCCTGTTTGAGAAGCATGCTAGGACACATAAAGAGTTTCCAATATTTAAAATATCCACTTCTGCAAGCTTGGCATTTTCAGCTATATACCCTACATCCCTCCAGCCCATTCCTCTCCACTTATAACCCCAAATTTCCCCAAATTATCATCACCACACATCATTTTCAGTGGTGGGGAGAATTATTTCAAGATATTCCTGAGACAGAACATGTTGAAAAGGTCAATTTGTAGACTGGTATTTGGTTGCCTGATCTGTACCACCTTGGTGTTCCAGTTGTTGTTTGTGTCAGTACGGTATCTCATCACTGTGGGGAGAAAGATTGTCCCGGGGACAGAGAGTTACATTCATTTTTACTACTTAAGACTGAGGGAATCAGGACTTCTGCTGTCACTTTTATACAGCTCTGTTCAATTTACTGCTTTGCATCCTGAACATGGGTTTCTCAAAGGGAATATTTTTGCTTTGATCTTATGAAGTGAAATAAGATTAACACATGGAAGAGGGTAGGTTAAAGTTTCATAACCAGTCACAGTGGAATGTATGTCTTGACTCTGCTAAGACATTGACTCAGCAGATAAAGTCACCTCCAAGAAATGAGGAGAAATATATCGAGAACTGCAGGGTGGCACGGTGGCACAGTGGTTAGCACTGCTGCCTCACAGCTCAGGGACCTGCGTTCGATTCCAGCTTGGGTGACTGTCTATGTGGAGTTTACACATTCTCCCTATGTCTGCATGGGTTTCCTCCGGGTGCTCCAATTTCCTCCCACATTCCAAAGATGTGCGGGTTAGGATGATTGGCTATGCTAAATTGCCAACAGTGTCCTGGGATGTGTTGGTTAGAGGGATTAATGGGGTAAATGTGTGGGTTTGTGGGAGTAGGGTCTGGGGTGGGATTGTTGTCACTGCAGACTTGATGGGCCAAATGGCCTCCTCCTGCACTGTAGGAATTCTATGGTTTCTAACTTCAAAAGTGCCAGAGGTCTGCTGTCATGCAGAGGAAGGCTTCCAATAAATAAATAAAGATGGATTTATTAAATAAACCCATTTCATATCTGCCTGTTCCATCATAATATCACATTGGACTGGTCATAATACATAGGTTCAGGAAGGAGTGTGTCATAGGAACATAGGAATTAGGAGCAGAAGTAGGCAAATTCAGCCATTCATGACTGATCTCTCCCTGGTCTCAAATTTGCCTCCCTACCTGTTCCCCATATCCCTTTATAAGCTGTTTTAAATCAGAAATATATCTATCTCCTTCTTGAAACCATTTAATTTGGACTCTACCACATTATGGGACAGCGAATTCTACAAATTCACCACCCTCTGCCAGAGGTAGTTCCTCCTCATCTCAGTTTCAAATCTACCGACTCTCAACCTATAGCACTGACCTCCAAGGACCAAGAAAGTGATGGTGGACAAGGCCAGCACAAGCATTCACTAACAGAAAAGCTTTTGTTAACAGACTACACTTTACTTTTATTGCATGGTTTTTGCAAAGTTGTCAGATATTTTATATTTTCCATTGGATTATAACTTCAGGTATCTCAGACCTTACTTTTTCTATATATATATAATTCTGTGGTCGTTCACACCCCACTTCCGTTACTGGCCAGAATGGAAAATCTGACGCTCAGCCAAATATCTGCTTGCTGCAGAGGGACTGGATAACCCCAGCTGTGGGCAAGGTCAGAGAATTCAGCCCGTAGTCTAAATTTCTTCCTTGACACCCTTGATACAAGATTGTGAGTACATTTCTGAATATTAAATATTTTTAAACATAGGAATGTAAAGCTAAAATGTTGCTGGAACAAGCATTAACCATGTCTTGTCATTGTGAAAATGACGCCAGATTAACAATACACTACCAACCCATGCAACTTTGGATTAAATCATTTCTAGAGGTATTTTTCTACGCATCTCAGGATCTGGCTTTCAAACAGAAGCTGTGTACTCTGAATATCTCCGTAGACCGCATGCAGCATGTTATTTTTCAACTTCGAAATGACACAATGAGACTAAGCTTATTAACAAACCGATATCCTAAGAGCTATTTTTAGTTCCCGCATTACACCAATTCCTTAATGGACATATTTGTGTCATTAAGATGCTAGTTGCGGCCAAAGATACTTTTTGTCGAAATAGTTTGGAGGATTCTGTCCAGTAAATCCATTGCAATGGAAATGAGAATTTCTTCTCATAAGTATCACTGTCAGAAATGAGGTTTTAACCCAGCCCCCAATAGGTGACAGGCATGAAACTAGCATAATTTTGACTGACGGGCCTCATTTTCATCAGATGGATGGGCTATCCGCTCCCGGTCCTATATAAAGTGAAGGTGTTGCTCTTAAAGCAACTTTGTAATTCTCTGCTTGGATTTTTCATAGAGCAACACTAAAAGGGATATCCTGGCTGCGATGCCGTGGCACAGTGGTTAGCACTGCTGCCTCACAGCTACAGGGATCCAGACTCAATTCTGGCCTTGGGTGACTGTCTGTATGGAGTTTGCACATTCTCACCGGGTCTGTGTGACGGGTACTCTGGTTTCCTCCCACAGTCCAAAGATGATGTTAGGTTGATTGGCCATGCTAAATTTCTCCTTAGTGTCAGCGTGATTAGTAAGGTAGAAACATGGGGTTACAGGGAAAGGGCCTGGGTGGGTTTGTTGTTGGTGTGGTCTTGATGGTCTGAATGGCCTCCTTTTGCACTGTAGGGATTCTGCGAGTAGAAAATCTGCCCCCATGCTTTTTGAAATAACTCCCCAGATATGTTAGTGCGCAAAGTCAAGCAAAAGAGGAAGCTTTCCTTCACCTGAAGCATCTCCAAAGCCATTACTAAGCAGGCCTGGATAGAAATACCATCAGCATTGCCCTCAGGACCTGGTTTCAATGACGTAAGAATAGCAAAGATGAGCTGCGCACTTGACCTCTCCAATTCAATCTACACTACCACATGGCACTTCTTCTCCCACCACTCAGAAATGCCCTCTCCCCTCCCTCATCTCCTCCCTGTGTGTAAAACCACCTTCTCCTCCTATCACTAGTTCTTCACATCATATTACAAATTTACCTTTTCATTTATCGCCTCTCCACCCTCATTCCCTCTTGCTTCTGCAACTTTCAACACACGTATCCCATATCCCACACTTTCCTTTTAAGCAGCTACTCGCTAACTTTCCCATATTGCATGACTGAACAAGACATAGGCTGGAATGTTACTGCCCTGCCCGCCATGGGAATCAGAGCAGAAGAGGGGTGGGCGATGGAAAGCTCTGCAGGCCTTAGGTGGGATTTTATGGTTTTGGGACAAGCAAGGCCATAAAATTTCCTAAAACGTGAGGAAGAGTATTAAGACTTTGTAAATCTGTAGGGGAGTAACTGTCAAGTTCAGATATCAGCACTCTTCATAGGTTGTAGTGAGGTCATTGGGTGTGTAGGTGAAGAAACATCCGGTAGCAGTGAATAATGGTCGATAATGATGGTAGGAACAGCTCAGGAGACAGTTGCCTATCAAGTTTTGAGTTGCCTTCACCCACTATAAAAATATGAAACTAAACGTACATGAAAGAAATTGCTGTATATTGCAAAGCCTTATGTGGAGAAATCCAAGGAAATTTACTCCAATTAATGTCATCAGTACATGCTCTCACATTGGAAAAACATAAGACCATGAGACATAGGAACAGAATTTGGTCATTGGGCCCATTGAGTCTGCTCCACTATTCAATCATGGCTGATATCTTTCTCAATCACATTCTCTTGCCTTTTTCCTGCAACCTTTGATCCCCTTACCTATGATCACTAGGCAATGGCCTAGTGGTATTATCGCTAGATTCTTAATCCACAAACTCAGCTGATGCTCCAGGGACCTGGGTTCGAATCTGGGTTTGGCTCATGAAGAAGATAAAGAGGTGTGGGATCGAAGGAAATTTGGCCAATTGGATAAGTAACTGGCTGTCTCATTGAAGACAGAGGGGGGTGGAAGGGACATTTTCAGACTGGAGGCCGGTTATCAGCGGTGTACCACAGGAGTCAGTGCTGGGTCCTCTGCTATTTGTGATTTTTATCAATGACTTGGAAGAGGGGGCTGAAGGGTGGGTTAGTAAATTTGCTGATGACACCAAGGTTGGTGGAGTAGTGGATGAGGTGGAGGAGTCTTGCAGGCTGCATAGAGACATTGATAGGATGCAGAGCTGAGCCGAAAAGTGGCAGATGGAGTTTAACCCTGATAAGTGCGAGGTGATTCATTTTGGTAGGACAAACTTGAATGTGAATTGCAGGGTTCTGAGGAATGTGAAGGAACATAGAGATCTTGGGGTTCATATCCACAGATCTTTGAAGGCTGCCACTCAAGTGGATAGAGCTGTGAAGAAGACTTATAGTGTGTTAGCGTTTATTAATAGGAGGTTTGAGTTTAAGAGCCGTAGGGTTATCCTGCAACTACACCGGACATTGGTGAGACCACATTTGGAATATTGTGTTCAGTTCTGGTCACCTCACTATAAGAAGGATGTGGAAGCATTAGAGAGAATGCAGAAGAGATTTACCAGGATGCTGCCTGGTTTGGAGGGTAGGTCTTATGAGGAAAGGTTGAGGGAGCTGGAGCTTTTCTCTTTAGAGCGGAGGAGGATGAGAGGTGACTTAATAGAGGTTTATAAGATGATGAGAAGGATAGATAGAGTGGACGTGCAGAGACTATTTCCTCAGATGGATGTTGCTGTTACTAGGGGACATAATTATAAGGTTCATGGTGGGAGATATAGGAGGGATGCCTGAGGTAGATTCTTCACTCAGAAAGTGGTTGGAGTGTGGAATGGACTGTCTGCTGTGATAGTGGAGTTGGACACTTACTGGACACTTACAAGTGGTTACTGGATAGGGCATGGAGCAAACCAGAATTATAGGCAGTGGGGTAGCTTGATCTTGGATTTGGACATAGATCGGCACAACATTGAGGGCCAAAGGGCCTGTACTGTGCTGTACTGTTCTATGTTCTATGAATTCTGCCAAGGCAGATGGTGGAATTTGAATTCAATAAGAAAATAAATGGAACTAAGAATCTACTAATGACCATGAAACCATTGTCAAATGTCAGGAAAAACCCATCAGCTTCACCAATGTCCTTTAAGGATGGAAATCTGCTGACCTTACTTGGTCTGGCCCACATGTGATTCCAGGTCCACAAAAATATGGTTGACTCTCAACTGATCTTCCAAGGGCAACAAAATATGGACAATAAATGCAGGCCAGCCAGCGATGCCCATGTCCCAGGAATGAATGAATAAAAAAATCAAGACCCTATCTATCTCTATAGCAAATTCCAAGATCTTAGTCCTTGCCATATATAATAATTGCTAACATTTTAGATCCATTGCAAAATAGGAGAAGGATACTAACTTCCAGTCTTCTGTCCAGGCAGCAGTTAAGTCGCTACTACCTACTCATGTAACTTATAATACAGATCATAGCATTACGTCCAAGAAGCATTGGTCTAAAGTAAATTGGTAACTGGGCTTTGTTACTATTTCCTTGATTGAAACAACTGGGCCCTGTGATTTAAAGATGGGCTATTAAAATATGTCTTCCTTGGCTAAGCATGCCCAATATTTTTAATGAATTCATTTAATATTAAATTCTGACTTAGTTCTGCATATCATAGATGGATATTAATGATGGCATATCAACATTTTCAAAATCATCTTCAAAACATTAGTCTCAAAAATATGCTGCTTATGGTAATAATACATAAATACTTAAAATACTTATTTGGAAATTGGTTCCATGTAATTTTGGTGGTAACACTAATCCGTATATATCGGAGAAAGAAACTTCAGGCGCATGCGCTGAGCATTCATATATTCATGTCTTATGTCTGAATTTCAAGGTCACTGAATTTAATGATATATTTTTCTCATGTTTCTGTTTGAATCAGATAAAAATACAGCTGGGGAAAAATAAAAAGAATAATCTAGACAGCTCAATACATTTACAAACCACGGGTCACGGCATTCTCTCACTGAACAGTAATGATTTATCATTGACAGTCAGTCTACCTCCTGACCACTTGGCGGATTCTGTAGAGCTAGTGGTAACCAGAAGATTGAAACACGAAAGAGACTACACTTTAATACTGACATCAAAAATAGTGCATATTTTCTGTGAAGATGAATGTGCAGCTAAGTAAAATAAAAAGCAAAATTACACAAAGTCATTTGTACAATGTTAATATAAATTATGCAAAGAAATTATCATGGTTGTCTAATACCTCATTGATGACACAAATCTAGCTTTACATATCATTTTCATTCATTGTAAGTATATTTATATGGCAACCTTTAATTTTTTTTTAATCCAACGGTGGAATTTTTCAAGACTAAGGGCTGTGGCGGGTGCAGGAACACAGAGTGGAAAGACACACCAAATCTCCCAACTTCAATCTCATTAATTATGTCTCTGGGTGTTTTGGCCATACTCAGTGGTGGCGCAGTCCTGGATGTCGCGTGGTCCAACACCATTTCTGGGTGCCATATTGGAAAGGCGTCCATTGACCCGTCATTGAAGGCAGAACATAGACCTCCTGAAAAGGAAGATAGATCTGTAAGACCAGAACTTGGATCTCCTGAGATAAATCTCTTGAAATATTCTGAGACTGGGCCCTCTTGGGTACACCACTTGGACATTCTTTTTAATTCATTCGTGGGACATGGATGTCACTGGTTGGCCAGCATTTATTGTCCATCCCTAGTTGCTCTTGAACTCAGCGTCTTGCTAGGCCATTTCAGAGGGCAGTTGCGAGTCAACCACATTGCTGTGGTGCTGGAGTCACATGTAGGCCAGACCAGGTAAGAACAGCCGATTTCCTTCCCTAAAGGACATTAGTGAGTCAGATCAGTTTTTCTGACAATCGTTTCATAGTCATCAGTAGATTCTTAATTCCAGATTTTTTTAATTGAATTCAAATTTCACCATCTGCTGTGGTGGGATACGAACCCAGAACCCCAGAGCATTAGCTGAATTTCTGGATTAATAGTCTAGCGATAATACCACCGGGCCATTGCCTCCGCTGATCTGGAAAGTCCACCTATAGATGCTTCTCCTGACCCACTGCTGAGGTGTTCCAGGGTCCAGTGTTGTGGGTGGCCTCCATCCTGAACTCTGGAGGCAGCCCCAGGCGTTGTTCAGATAAACGCTGCCACCTGTATGTCTTGTTGTTCTAAACATACTTCATGCCAACATCATGGAGAATCTGATGTGGGGAGGTTGGGGCTACATTTGTATCCCATTAACAGGATACAAATGGTGTTCATACCAGCTTCTGACCCACCATGGGCATCAGTAGAAGATCTCGCTGTAAATTCACGTTGCTGTAAAACCGATTTCTGGCCTCTCGATGTATTCTCCCACCATGCCCGACATTGAACACACTAGTGGAGCTCGGGATAATGTTACCCCAAATTCCTGATCTCAGCTCCATTGAAATCTCTTTCCTGAATCCTTGTTCATCCTGCCTTGTACTGTTTGAACATACAACTATTGTACTTCTATATTGATCTCTTTGGTAGTATTGGTTGTTTGGATAAAGCAACAATGAAACCTTCACTGGCTTATCCCAGTTATTCAATTGTTTTGCTTTGGCTCAAATTTACTTCAGGGAAAAGATACAAAAGTCTGAGGTCACGTGCCAATTGACTCAAGAACAGCTTCTTCCCTGCTCCTGTCAGACTTTTGAATGGACTTACCTTGCATTAAGTTGATCTTTTTCTACACCCTAGCTATGACTATAACACGACATTCTGCACCCTCTAGTTTCCTTCTCTATGAAAGGTATGTTTTGTCTGTATAGTGTGCAAGAAACAATATTTTTGTCACATGCTAATACACATGACAATACTAAATCAAATCAAATCAAATAGGTAGTCATGACAATGAGTTATTTTCCAACTTCTAAACAGGTTCACTTCTGGTTTTCATCAAAAATATCATTTGTGGGATTATTGTGCAACATTTGATACACTTGTAAGACATTCTTAGAACAAAATTGCAAACAAATGGATGTCATAAATAACAACATAACAAAGTGCAGGCAACAGGACCCTCAGCTCACCAAGCCTGCGCTGATGTATGGTAGGAAGAATGGTAGGAAGGACTATTACTTACGTGGCGAAAAACTGCAGCAGGCGACGGTGCAGAGGGACCTCGGGGTCCTTGTGCATGAATCGCAAAAACCCAGCTTGCAGGTGCAGCGGGTGGTCAGGAAGGAGAATGGGATGCTGGCGTTCATAGCGAGGGGGATTGAATATAAAAGTAGGGAGGTCTTGCTGCAGCTGTATAGGGCATTGGTGAGGCCGCAGCTGGAGTACTGTGTGCAGTTTTGGGCGCCGCACCTGCGCAAGGATATTTTGGCCCTGGAGGGAGTGCAGAGGAGGTTTACTAGGCTGATACCGGAGTTGAGGGGATTGAGCTATGAGGAGAGGCTGAATAAACTAGGCTTGTACTCGTTAGAGTTTAGAAGAATGAGGGGAGATCTCATTGAGACGTATAAGATGATGAATGGGATGGATAGGATAGAGGTGGAGAGACTCTTCCCGCTCAAAAAAGACAGTAGGACTAGGGGGCACAGCCTCAAGATAAAGGGGAGGCGGTTTAGAACGGAGTTGAGGAGGAACTTCTTCACTCAAAGGGTGGTGAATCTCTGGAATTCTCTGCCCGTTGAAGTGGTGGAGGCTGCCTCGCTAAATATTTTTAAGAAGCGGGTTGATGGGTTTTTGATAAGAGAAGGGATTAAGGGTTATGGGGAGAGGGCGGGAAAGTGGAACTGAACCACGACAGATCAGCCATGATCTTATTGAATGGCGGGGCAGGCTCGAAGGGCTAGATGGCCTACTCCTGCTCCTATTTCTTATGTTCTTATGTTCTTATGCTTTCTATTCCTCTGTTTGTCTCCCGTTCATGTATCTATTAAGATGTATCTTGAATATTGCTAACGTGTCTTCTTCCCCCATCTCCACTGGCAGTGCATTCCAAGCACCCACCATCCTGTGTGTGAAAAATTTTCCCCACATATCTCCCATAAACTTACCACCTCTCACCTTAAACCTGTGCCCTCTTGTAGTCGACCCTTTCACCCTGGGAAAAAGCCTCTGACTATCCACCCTATCTATGCCTCTCACAATTCTGTAGACTTCTTCAGGTCGTCCCTCAGCCTCCATCTTTCCGGTGAAAACAATCTGAATTTATCCAACCTCTCCTCATATCTAAAACCCTGCAGACCCGGCAATATCCTAACAAACCTTCTTTGCGCACTGTCCAAAGCACCCATGTCCTTCAAGTAGTGTGGTGACCGGAACTGCATGCAGAGGTCCAATAGAAGTAGGTATTTCACAGTAACTTCATTGCAGTGTTAATGTAAGCCTTACTTGTGACTAATAAATAAACTTTTTTCAAAAGTTTTTTTTTATTTGTCAGTATAACATGTCAGAGTGGATGAAGTGTTACCCATTTGTGTAATATCTCCAACATGCATAGACATCATATAATTTCTGTGCAAATGTTGTTCATGTTGCGTATAAATAATACTTAATTCCCATCCAACACTCTTGGGTTATTTTCCAAGCATTTTGCAAATGATTTGTTTCCACTCCTTTGGCCATTGAACTCCCTGTGCTATTCATTGATGAAGGGAGTAGGTAACAGTCAATGCAATTCACGAGCTGATCAGTTGGAACTGCTAACAATGATGTGTACCAACCTTCCCTTTATAGTTGACTGCCTTCTCCAGAAGCACCTTTAATATTGCCCACTCAAAATCGGCTGAGATCAGGAACTGATGGAGGACGAATTCTCGTTCCATTAGGCCCAGTGCAGTGTCAGTTGTGATTTGTATGATGTATTAGTGATGGTATTTCTTTGATTTCCGAATTGCAAATACGATTATCAATTGGATTAATCTAACATGCACAGATCTGTGATGACATGCTGTCTCTGTCCTTATAAAGCAAATATCCATACTGTTTAGATTTAGCGTGCCTGATTTAATTCTTTACAATATGGAAGCTATTAGCATCCCTTTCCTTTAATCGGACCAGGTCATGGCAAATCAGACGGAGTTAAAATCCCACTGTTCTTATTAAATTGTCACTGTACAATAGAAATAGCTTTATAAAGTGCACTCTTATTCAAATTGAACCACACTGATTGGTTATTATTATTCATTTAACATGCCACCTCTAATTAACATTTTTTGAATAATAAACTGTAGAATATAAACTGCTTATCTTGTGACAAATGTGGATTAATTGTCGGATGTAATTAATAGAAGTACTTATGCATTTCAGTAATAAAGAAAAACAATGCTGGGAACACTCAGCAAAGCTGGTAGCATCTGTGGATAAAGAAACAACTTAATATTTCAGATCTTTACTTCAGATTTCCAGCATCTGCAGTGTTTTGCCTCATCTGTAACCTGCCTGGCTCCTCCTTTTTGCTTTAGTCCAACATATACAATTAAGATAAAAGCAAAATACTGTGAAGGAATGGGTCTTGCACCTACTACCAGGCTAGCTGGCACTGACAGTCCATTGCAATCAAGGATGGCTAGCTTCCACTCTGGTTCGATAGGTCCTGAGATGGTAGTCTAATGTATGAGCTGCAGATTCTGCCACTTATGGGGCAGATGATGCTTCAGGGTTTGGGTAGATGAGTTTGTGCGCTCTCTTTGGCACCTTGGTAGGCCTTCGATAGGCTCAGTGCATTCCCGAATGAGCCGTCTCCATTTTGGCCGGCCTCAAGCCAGGCAGGCACGTGAATCAGCAGGAATGTTTCACTTCCTCAAGGATGTTTTGAGGACATCCATAAGGTGTTTCTGTTCCCCTCCTAGGAATCTCCTGCCATGATTGTGTTTCAAGTATGGACGTTGATTCAGGAGTCTGGTGTCAGTCACATGAACAACATGTCCTGTCCAACAGCGCTGGTTTTAAGTGATTAGCACCTCGACGCTGGGCATGTTGCCTTGGGAGAGGATGCTGTTGTTGGATCACATTTCTTGCCAATGGATTTGGAGGATCACGCATACTCATGTGCAGATATCAAATAATCCGAATAAAGAAATCCACTTACTACCCAAAACCTCAAGCTGCACAAATACTTACAACATTTTGTTCTGAGTGATTTTAATCATTTCTAAATAGCTCCAATTAACTGCATTTGTCTATTTTGCTGGGTGATACTTAAACTAGGGGGCATTGCCTCAAAATAAGGGGGAGCAGATTTAGGACTGAGTTGAGGAGGAAATTCTTTACACAGAGGGTTGTGAATCTGGAATTCCCTGCCCAGTGAAGCAGTTGAGGCTACCTCATTGAATGTTTTTAAGGCAAGATTAGATAAATTTTTGAACAGTAAAGGAATTAAGGTTTATGGTGAGCGGGTGGGTAAGTGGAGCTGAGTCCACAAAAAGATTAGTCATGATCTTATTGAATGGCGGAGCAAGTTTGAGGGGCCAGGAAGCCTATTCCTGCTCCTATTTCTTATGTTCTTGATGTAGTTAATTAGCTTCAAGGATGGGCAAAAGTGCTGGCCCAGGCCAGCAACACCCACAAATAAAAAAAGCTCAATGTAATTAACATACGACTAAATTACTTTGTACCAAAAGCAGGAAATTCCTGGAAAATTTCAGCAGGCCTGACAGCATCGGTGGCAAGAGAATGGGTCCAGTATTTCAAATCTGGATAGCCCTTCATCAGAGCTCATAAATTTACATTTACGAAGTTACTAAACAAAATAAAATTATTTTGAGTTCTATGATTATGCTGAGCAGACAAATAAAACTGGCACTTTACACAGCAAGATCTACAAACAGACATCTTAATTGGGATTCACTGATCTTGTCCGCACCCTGCTGCCAGCAAAAATTGGCGCTCAGCCAAAACACCATTCATTGTGGCGGCACCAGGAAAATCTCAGCCTCGGATGAGGGCAGAGGTTTTGTGCAACCATGTTCTGGGTCTTGCTGTGTTAATAATGGTTAAACCACTAAAACAGACAGCAACTTCAGGGGGTTTGCACATCAGAGAATGATGCAGAAAACCAGAAGCTGCTGTCAGCGAGTTTATGCTCCTCCAAGAGATGTTGCATGGCTTCCTGCAATGCCCATTGTAATCATATCTTAATAAACTGTCTACGATGCTGATGGTCTCGCTGTAAAAAATCTTGAAAATGTCAGACCTTGTTAAAGGTGCTGGATTTTAAATGGTGTACTCACTTCATTGCTACTTTCCTGCTTTTGGTACAAAGTAATTTAGTCGTATGTTAATTACATTGAGTTTTTTTTATTTGTGGGCGCTGCTGGCCTGGGCCAGCACTTTTGCCCATCCTTGAAGCTAATTAACTACATCAAGAACATAAGAAATAGGAGCAGGATTAGGCTTCCTGGCCCCTCAAACTTGCTCCACCATTCAATAAGATCATGACTAATCTTTTTGTGGACTCAGCTCCACTTACCCACCTGCTCACCATAAACCTTAATTCCTTTACTGTTCAAAAATGTATCTAATCTTGCCTTAAAAACATTCAATGAGGTAGCCTCAACTGCTTCACTAATTGCTACACTCACTGGTCCTGAAAATAAACTCATTTTATATCTGTGGAAAGTAACATTTCCCCACCATGATACTACATTGCACATACTTTTCAAAGCATGATTTCTTTTCCTTACTTAACAATTTGCTTATCTTCCTCTAAGATTCTATTTTAATCTAATCAGTGAGTCTTTTTTTACACTATCTGAAAAATCAAAGGTGAAGAGATTCAGTGGTTTTAACTTCCTGGTTTGCTGTCTGTGTGAATACTTCAATGTGATTGTTTGCTGACACCACTCCACTTGCATTCCAAGCTATCCCCTTGATTTGGTGCCAAATTTAAACTGTAGTCAGGCAAAGAGAAAAACCATGCCACTGCATCTTTTGTCAAGGACCTTCAGAAGGCATTTGATAAGGTAACAGTAGGTAAGATCCCACAGAATCTGAAGTAATATATTACCTCGGATAAAGGATTAACTGGACAAGGAAGGCAGAGAGTAGAGATAAATGGGTCTTTTTCTGATTCATAGCATCCCTACAGTGCAGGAGTCCAATCAGCCCATCAAGTCTGCACTGACTGTCCAACAAAGCAACCCACCCATGCTCTATCTCCGTAGCCTCATGTATTTACCCTGCTATTCCCATTAATCTTCCTAACCTACACATCTTGGGACACTAAGGAACACTAAGGGACAAGTTAGATGGCCACTCCATCTAATCTGTATATCTTTCTTCTGGTTGGTAAACTATAACTAGTGGCATACAACAGGGCCCCACCTATTTACAATCTATATTAATGTCTTGTATGCAGGGATAGAATGAACAATATCTGCCTTTTCAGATTACACTAAAATAAGTGAGAGAGCAAGTTGCAATGAAGAAATAAGAAATTTACAATTGGATATGGATAGGTTAGGTGAGTGTTCTAAAATTTGGCAGATGGAATTTAACATGGATAACTGTGAGGTTATCCAGTTTGTTCAGAAGAATTACAGGTAACTTATTAACCAAATTTCAAAATGCTTTGGTGCAGAGGGATCTGGGTGTTCTAGTTCATGAATCGCAGAAAGTTAGTGTGTATGTTCAGCATGCCATAAGGAAGCCAAATAGATTTTCGGCAATCATTGCTAATGGAATAAAGTATAGAAGTAGGGAAGTGTTGTTGCAGCTACATAGGACATTGGTGAGACTGCATCTGGAGTACTATGCACAATCTTGGCCCCCTTACTTGAGGAAGCACGTGAATGTGTTGGAGGTAGTTCAGTGAAGATTGAGTAGACTGATTCCAAGGATGAAGGATTTGTCTTATGATGAGAGAAGACTTTAAGTCTACACTTGTTGGAATTGAAAAGAATGAAAGGAGATTTATTGAGGTATATAAGATGGTAAAAGATTGGCAGACTAAACGGAGAGTGGATATTCCCCCTTGTTGTTCATTCTAGAATGAGAGGCCATAGTTTTAGGCTAAAGGATGGCAGATCTAAAACAGAAATGAGGACGAATTATTTCACTCAAAGAATGGTGAATCCGCGGAATTTTTTTACCCCAGAGGGCAGTGGATGCTGGAACCCCAAACAAATTTAAGGAGGAGATGGATAAGTTGTTAATTAGCAGTGGGGTGAAGGGTAATGGAGAGCAGGCAGGAAGGTGGAAATGAGGCCGAGGTGAGATCAGCCATGGTACCATTGAATGGTGGGAGCAGGTTTAATGAGCTGAACTACCTACTCCAGCTCTTAGCTTTTATGTTGTTACATGACAAGCTTTCTCTGAGGTCATAAGAACATAAGAAATAGGAGCAGGAGTAGGCCATCTAGCCCCTTGAGCCTGCCCCGCCATTCAATAAGATCATGGCTGATCTGTCGTGTCTCAGTTCCACATTCCCGCCCTCTCCCCATAACCCTTAATCCCATGGCCATGGCAAGCACCCATGCTGCGTAGCTAACTGTAAAATCTGGGCCAGTTAAAGATTTAGAAATTTTGAAGGATATTTTGGAAAAGATTTTGAAATCAAATGTTAATAGTATTGATTGAAAAGAAATAGAATTGCACACAAAAACAAAAAAATGTTGAAAAACCTTAGCAGGTCTGGTAGCATCTGTGGAAAGAAAACAGATCCAATATTTCGACTCTGGATGATCCTTCATCAGAGCTCTGCAGGGCCAGTAAAACTCCATTCTTTCTCCACAAATGCTGTCAGACCTGCTGAGTTTTCCAGCATTTTCTGTTTTTGCTTCAGATTCCAGCACCCGCAGTATTCTGCTCTTATATAAATAGAAGTGCGCACTTGGGTTTAAATATAATTTGAAAATGAGTGTGAGTCCAGTGAAGGCGTAGACAGATGAAATCAGATAGAACAAAATCGATCTAAACTAACCTGAAACTTGCCACTGTCTCTGTGTATTGGGGAAGTGGGTGAGTAATCCCCCCCAACCCTGAAGAGTGGCAAAATACATGCACTTTTTGTCTGGGTGGTGGGGGATGGTGGGAGTGGAGGTGCTGGTGGGTGTATTTGAGAATAGGTAATATAAATTGTACAAAATGCTACACAGTTCATTTTCTGCATACTGTTAGCATCAAGAGCCACATTTCAACTGGAGTTTGTGTTGGACGTATAAAGCTCCCAATGCATTCTGACAACAGCATACCTGTATCGCGACTTCAGTAGTGAATCATCTGCTGTGCCAGTGTAATAGTTTCATTTCCTTTGCCATGCAAACTTTCAGCCTTTTCTACAAAGAAGGTAATTTAAGTCCCAAATTGTGCGTGCTTAGTGTTGTCCATTCACAAAAACTGGATCTATACTAAAACTGCTCAAGTATATTTCATGCAGGACCTTCTCAGCCATGAAACACAACCTGTTCATACGACCAGATGAGTAGGTGCTTGAAACACTAAAAAACCTTTTCATCAAAATTTTTAACATTTTTTTCTTTATTCATTCATGGGACATGGATGCTGCTGGCTGGCCAGAATTTGTTGCCCACCTCTAATTGCCCTTAAGAAGGTAGTGATGAGCTGCCTTCTTGAGTGATTGATACATTCAGAACATTGAATACAGGAGTTGGGATGTCTTGTTGAAGCTCTCTGGAGCGTAGAAGGCTGAGGGGTGATCTTATAGAGGGCTATAAAATAATGAAGGGCGTAGATCAGTAGATAGTCAATATCTTTTCTCAAAGGTAGGGGAGTCTAAAACTAGAAGACATAGGTTTAAGGTGAGACTGGAGAGATACAAAAGTGTCCAGAGGGCAATTTTTTCACACAGAGGGAGGTGAGTGTCTGGAATAAGCTGCTAGAGGTAGTAGTAGAGGCAGGTATAATCTTGTCTTTTAAGAAGCAGTTACATGGGTAAAATAGGTATAGAGGGATTTGGGCCAAATGCAGACAATTGGGACTAGCTTCAGGGTTCAAAATAAAGTGCGGCATGGATAAGTTGGGCTGAAGGGCCTGTTTCCATGCTGTAAACCTCTATGGTTCTATACATCTGAGTGGCTTGGTGGGCCATTTCAGAGGGCAGCTGAGAGTCAACCATACTGTTGTGGCTCTGGAATCACATGTCGGCCAGACCAAGTAAGGATGTCAAATCTGTTTCCCTAAGTTAGTTAGTTCATTAATGAACCAGATGGGTTTTTCCAACAATCGTTTCATGGTCATCAGTAGATTCTTAATTCCAAGGTCAAAATTTTTGCCTTGGGACAAGCGTGACTGGAAAATCCTGCCCAAAATAATTTTTATTGAATTTAAATTCCACCATCTGCCGTGGCAGGATTTGAACCTAGGTCTGCCAGAACATTAGCTGAGTTTCTGGATTAATAGTCTAGCAATAATACCAACAGGCCACCACTAACTACAAATTGTGGATAATGGACTCCTGCCCCCAATGTTACAAACCCATGCTACCATTCAATCCATCAATGTACATTGTTATCCTGTGTTCACCACCATTCACCAGTGAATATATGAATAAGCAGTACATATTTATAAGTACAATTAGAAAAGATTGTTTTCCGAACTTCCACATGTTAATTTGCAGCCAGCAGTAAGTTTATTCATCCAATTAGTTGAAATTATGACAACTTACCTTCCAGAAACTGAGAGAAACCATTTGACCTTTGCTCGTTTGGCTGAGCTGCCACTGTGGTGACTATTCTAAAAGGGCATTCGGACCAAATTTCAGAACAAAATCACCCTTCATAGAAGGGTTATACGTTTTGCAGAAATATGTTTTTCCAACAACAAGGCTTTACTAATAGTACCCATCACACATGCAAAGCATCAGCACGTATCATTCAAATGACAAGTCAATTGACTTGAACTGTGTTTATCACAAATATGCACCAATCTATTAAAGCTGAAAATATGTGAGGCCGGGAATTACTGCCTGTAGTAAAACAGGGCACTGTTAAATGGACATTACCCTACACAAAGCAACCTGGATGTTAGTGCTTTCTTGATGGCCGATACATAATGCATTTCAGGTAATTAACAGGCGTGCATGTAAGAATGAAATACACCATTAGCTTAAAAAGAAAATGATTCTCATGAAAACAAATCTCTGGCTAATTTTCTTTTGGTTAGGGAGGGAAAGAAATAATAGAACTGTTTTAATTACAATGAAACATGAAATACTTAATTAGTTTAATATATTTTAACACATTGGCCAATTATTGTTTCTGTTCCTGGAACCAGCAAGTGGTGAGTGGAATGGTCATGTGTTAAATCTACAAAGATTCTTTCCAATCAGTTTTCTCCGCCCAGTATACTTGGTTGAGTGGGCCTTATTTGGCTGTTGCAAGGCATCTAATGGTATCTGCTGCTCGCTAGGTTTCCTATCACACATTTCTGCTCAGATATTGTTTTTACACAAAGTTGCTGAACTGATGTTGGAACAGTGAGGGAAACATGGCATCTGGGACCCGACCGAACAGGGCAACCAACTGAGGACGTCCTTAAACAATGACACTTAATGTTTGGGAAAGAAACAGCTGAAGGAGTGAGAAGGAGGGATGACCTGATAGAAGTCTAGAAAATTATGAGGAGCATGGACAGACTGGATAGTCAGAAGCTTCTTCCCAGGGTGGTAGAGTCAATTACTAGGAGGCATAGGTTTAAGGTGTGAGGGACAAGGTTTAAAGGAGATGTACAAAGCAAATTTTTTTACACAGAGGGTGATGGGTGCCTGGAACTCGCTGCTGGGGGAGGTAGTGGAAGCGGATACGATAGTGACTTTTAAGGGGCAACTTGATAATACAGGAATAGGATGGGAATAGAGAGATATGGTCCAGAGAAGAATGAGGGGGTTTAGTTCAATCAGGCTGCATGGTTGGTGCAGGCTTGGAGGGCTGAAGGGCCTGTTCCCGTATTGTAATTTTCTTGGTTTTTTTGTTCATCAATCGAATGGATGATTTCAGTGTCAGATTGGGCACTGAATGAGGAATAAATGGCCGAATCCCCCACCTTCTTGCCTGCACACCCTGGAAATAAGAACAGACGTGGAGGCACAGATGTGGAGGGGAGGCCCTTCAAAAACAGCAGCGCTGGGTGGCATGCTGAATACAAGGCTATCCCTAGCACCGGCAGCAATGAGTTGTGCAGGTGGAATATGGCATAGAATTCCCCCCGTCCCTTCAATGTAGGACAATTACCAAAGGTAGAAAGCTCATTGGAGCCTCTTGAAGTGGAAGGGTAGATTTCTGCCATTCACATGCCCGGTTTGCACTGAGTCAATATGATTCTTGATTCTGTTCTTTTCTTTATTAGTAAAACCATTTAATGCAGCAAATTATTGTTGTGTCATTCTCTAGAACAAAGAACTGAATTTCCTGCCATTCAAAACTCACCCAATACTCACCAACTCCCTCAAAAATACTTCAAGAACTTCACAGTTTTTCTCCTTTGTCTAAATAGTGTGTGTAGTAGTATTCACACAATAATATAGTTCATTCATCCAGGGGATTTAATCGTTTTCACCCTATCTACAATACATTTCACTAATGTCAATACTGTGGGGCAGGGTTTTCCAGCCGCACTTACCCCAAGGCTGGAAATCCCACCACCACCCCACTGCCCCCCCCCCCGAAGTCAACAGACTTTTGCAAGGTCCACCCCTGCCCGCTATGATTCCCATGGCAGATATGGGATGGGGAAGTTCTGCCTGTGAAGTAGATATGGTGGGGGCGATCTAAGCAAAAAAATTTGAAGTGCTGAAAAGTGTAAAAACAGGAGAGAATCGCCCCCATTTTTTTTCCAGCAAGCTTTTAGACACGATCTTATGGCACTTAGTGCAAAAAAAGAGACAAAGTATGATTCAGACCAGTAGAGGGAGAAGACAGAGTCTATTCTCACCAGAAAGTCAGCTGTTCACACTAGAGGGTACAATAACGCACGCGCAGAATTTTCTGTTTTATGCAACAGAGCACAGAGAGTTCTGCCTGTCCCCCCACCTCAGAAATTGCCCCTTCGATTCTGCCCCTAATTGTTGGCCTCCCCAGCTGATTGCCCCCCCTCCACTCCCCTAGATATCACACTGATTAACCCTACTCCAGCCAATCACTGCCCCGATACCTGCCCCAGTCAATTGCCCTCACAAACCCCCCAACCCCAGCTGATCATTTCCCCCCACCCCCTCCATCCTCAGCCAATCGCCCCACCACCCCCCCAAATCCCCGGTTGATCCCTGCTTGCAGAGTGAATGACTTCCTGCCTCCTTGTAAGTCCTACCTGCATCATGGACCCACCCCACCCCTTTAGGCCCCAACTCATCATGACCACACCACTTTCCCTTAGACCCTGCCCCATTATGGCCCCACCCCCAGCACTGCCACCCCCCCCCCCACCCAACCCCCGCTCCCAACGACTTCAGATGGTGGCCTCTGGCCCCATTGGTGAGGCAACTGCATCACAGCCTCATTGATGGGGACCGTAAGTGCTCCTCGCCAGCGAGACCTTAATTGGCAAGGCCAAGAAGCGACT
The DNA here is from genome assembly GCF_965287045.1 of Carcharhinus amblyrhynchos. Classification (NCBI taxonomy): domain Eukaryota; kingdom Metazoa; phylum Chordata; class Chondrichthyes; order Carcharhiniformes; family Carcharhinidae; genus Carcharhinus; species Carcharhinus amblyrhynchos. The sequence goes on from NC_137339.1 coordinate 15,735,666, forward strand.
GACTAATTTTTAAAATTTGGATTTAAATATTGAAATCAGCCTTATGCCCTCCCCCCACCCCCGGCAATCTAGGGCTGGGCGCGAATCTGGTTTTTCCAATTCTCATGATCTTGACGCTCGCCACACTGATTGACAGGCCTGACAAGCCAGTAAGATGATCCCCGGTGCACATCCCACAGCAGATGGTGCACTCTTAAGGTCCCCTGCCCCTCCCCGCCTCCAAACCATCTTCCCACTGCGCAGAGTTGGTTATAGTCCCAGAATTACAGGCACCGTTTCATAGAATCATAGAACCCCTGCAGTGCAGAAGGAGGCCATTCTGCCCATCGAGTCTGCATTGACCACAAAACCACTCTGACCCTATTCCATTGACCTCACACATTTACGCTGCCATTCCCCTTACACTATGGGGCAATTTAGCAAGGCCAATGCACCTCGCTCACACATCTTCATGCTTAGTGTACGCTTAAACTGGACCAGCTGATGGGCAACACGACAGCTCAGTGACTATCACTGTTTGCTGTGCAGATACATGGATTCGGGCCAGTATCTGTGGGAGTTTGTGCATTCTCCCCATGCTTGCGTGGGTTTTCTCCGGGTGCTCCGGTTTCCTCCCACGCCCCAAAGATGTGCTCTTAGGCTGATTGGTGTAACAAATTGTCCCTAAATTATTCTCCCCTCAATCTGGCTTCCAATGTGGAGCGCCATAAGCGTAGACAAGAGTGATGGGTGGAAGAGGGAACTCACAATGTTAAAATGGCGGCGCGGGCTTGTTGGGCCGAAGGTCCTGTTTCCCGTGCTGTGTTGTTCTTTGTTCTTTGTTATCTCTGGGCTGCTGGAGGAAACTGGAGCACCCGGAGGAAACCCTCTCAGACATGGGAAGAATGTGAAAACTCAACACAGACAGTGACCTGAGTCTGGAGTTGAACTGAGGCAGCAATGCTAACCAACTGTGCCACCCTTGTTTTTTGGCTGTTATCTCATGCAGCTGTATTGAACACTATATTGTGGTGAAAGGCATTATTATCCGTGTGATTTTATGCAGTAATTTCTTCACTCCCATTTTTCTTGTAAGAGGTATGCAAATATTATTGCAGTAATCTAGTCATTAACTCCCTGCCAGCTCAGAGATCATTGGTTTACTGATTCTGAGCCGTAGAAATTGACTTGCAATTGGCAAGTACATCAGGGGAAAAGGAATGAAACAGCTTGAAAATATCAGCCACTGCAATCAATTAACAATTATTGGTCATGCATTTGATTTTTTTCAGTCACCAAATATACCCTCTTTCTATCAGTGTGTATTTTATGAATGCTAGCAAGCTATGGAGGTCATCCAACTCCCTAAACCAGGAGGTCCTATAATTCAATAATGCCAGTGGAACATATGCAGAAAACATATGGCCACATATGTCTCCAGCATCTGTTAGCAAATCTGGAGTCAACGGGAATCAGGAGAAAGCTTTCCGCTGGTTGGAGTCGTACTGAGCACAGAGGAAGATGGTTATGGTTGTTGGAGGTCAATCAGTATAGCTTTGGGACATAACTGCTGGGGTTCCTCAGAGTTGTGGTAGAAGCAGATACAACAGCAACGTTTAAGAGGCATCTGATAGATAGATGAATAGGCAGCGATTAGAAAGACATGGACTGTGTAGAAGCAAAAGATCTTTAGTTGTGGAAGGTGGCATGTGTTAGCGCAAACTTGACGGGTCAAAGAGCTGATAGATTTTGACACAATGTTGCAAATTGGCTTCTGCAGCCTGCTTTCTTCAATTTAAAAATCCAAGCACAAAAACACATGCTCTTTAAAGAGACAATGCAATATGATCTCTTCTTTTGGTTTCAGTATTTATTTTCAATATTTATATTTGCCAAACACCACATTTTTAACCTTATATGTGCAACTTCATAACACTGTGCTGTACGGCTCTTTGTTATAGTGTCTTAGGTCCAGCCATTTTCAGCTGCTTCATCAATGACCTTCCATCCATCATAAGTGGGGGTGTTTGCTGACAATTGCACAATGATCAGCACCGTTCATGACTCCTCAGGTACTGAAGCAGTCTGTGTCCAAATGCAAGAAGATCCGGACAATATATAAGTTTGGGTTGAGAAGTGGCAAGTAACATTTGTGCGACACATCTGCTAGGCAATGAGCATCTCAAGAAGGGAGGATTTAACCATCGTCACTTGACATCCAATGGCATTACCATTGCTGAATCCTCCAGTATCAACATACTGGAGGTTACCATTGATCAGAAACTCAACAGGACTAGCATGAGACAAAATGTGTGACCTTGCGTTAATTAAGGGTAAGTGTGTCAAAATAAGTAACCTTCCTTGTTTTAAAATCATGCAAGCTTGCTGCTGAATTATTTAATTGGAGTACACATTCCATGCGTAAGAAAATACACATTTCTTTCCATTCAGAACAGACCGGTTAAGGGCATTCTGTCTATGACATGTGAAGATGGAACACTGCAAAGACAGGCTCTTCTTAAGATGTTTATAAGAAAGCAGATGCAGGGTGCACACTTCACTGTTTCTTCCTTGTTGGACAAAATGATCCCATTAATAAATTTTTACTTGTTGAAGCATGCAACCAACTTAGTAAGTATTTCTTTTATTTTGTTTATTAATATGCAGCCAGCTTATGTCAGCCTGGAATTAATTTTGAGCTTTATTGCATTAATAAAATATTATACTGTAGTTGCAAAAAAAATCATAGAATTGTTATGACGCAGAAGAAGGCCAGTTGGCCCATTGTGTCTCCACCGGCTCTCCAAAACATGCATTATGACTTAAGTGCAATTTGCCTGCCTTTTCCCATACGCCTGCACATTGTGCTACAGCAGCAAGTGCAATATAGAATGATTTCTCTTCTAGATGCTTGGAGAACAAGGATCGTCAGTCACTCCAGCAGAATAAGGTTACAATTGTTAACTATTTTATTTTTGCAATAATCACTCACTATGAGGGCTAACAGTTGGAATCTATTAAATAGAGTGAGTCCACTGCTGTTCTGCAAAATATTGAGGAAATGCTCCCTATTTAACATCTCAGCTGGGGTTTAATTTTTCTAAGTTGTTTAGCCCATTTCCTCAAAACATTACACCAAACATTAAAAAGCCAGTATTCTCTAACTGACACCCTTAGTGAGCATGGTCGCATAATGGTAATGGTACTGAGATTGTAATCCAGAGTCCAATGCTCTAAAGAGATTAATTCAAATCCCAAAGTAGCAGCAGGGAGAATTTCTGTTCAACTAATTAATAAAATCTGGATAGAATGTTGGTCCCATTAATAATGTTCACAATGTGCCCAGAGTGTTAACAAAACTATTTGGTTCAACAATGCTCTTGAGGGGAGGAATTCTGCTGTACTGATCTTATCTGGCCGATAGGTCAGCCCAGGGCCATAGTTAACTCTCAACTTTTCTCTGACTAGCGTAACAAGTCACTTATTTTTATCAAGTGGCTACAGGTAGTATTGTGGGTGAAGAAATCCCAGATAGACCACGCTGATTCAACCATCACCTTTTCAAGGACAATTAATGTCGGCAATAAATACTGGCCTTTAGCAATGGTTACATTCCCAGAATTACAAAAAAATTTCAAGTAATCACCCCTATTTACCCCAGATTATAAATTTAAAGATATTTACAGAATGTCACAAGCACTTTAGGATGATTTAATTCAACCCAACTGGCAGTTTAGCCTGTTGGCTTTTATAGCTACCTAGGCTCCTTATATGTCATTGAATCAATTGGATCCTTCTAACCACAATTTTCTTTATTCAGACTTTTTAAAACATTTTTTACTCCAGCCTTGAAGTCACAAAGCCAACACTCAGAGTGGACCGGGAAAATCCAAATCTATTCCTTGCTTGCTTCAAAAACAAATTCAAAATCCAAATTATTGGTCCCCACAAAAGAGGCAGACAAGATCCAAGCTGGCTAGATAAGGTATTGCACCCCACCTCAGGCTTCATCTCAGCCAGAAGGCCGAGAAACAATTTGTTAGCTCAGTTGAGTTTTAACCCACCAGCTGCTGTGGTGGGGTTTGAACTCACATGCACAGGTCATTAACCTAGGCTTCTAAATTGATATCCCAATAGAGTTAACCTCCATGTTATTGGATTCACAGACTCCTGGACAGAGAACTAGATCACCCAACCTATGTTGTGGGGCTCTTCTTTAAATACACAAATCAGGTCCAACGACATTGAACTCCAACAGTAAATTTAACCAAGGAGAGGCATTGGAGGAGTGGCTTTCCCAGCCAGCTGAAAAGAGTCAGGACCTGCTGGGCAGCTGAAGAGACCCAAAACAGGGAAATTTTTTAACTTCCATTTGCAGGCGAGGAGGAACAGGAGTCCTTGCTTGGGGAGAAAATTCAAGCCTCCCCTGCCCGTAACTAATTCAACTAAACTATACCTGGCATCATTCATTAACAAAGACATGGGTACAGGGATACAAACTGTGTCCAATCTGATAATTGACACATAAGAATAGGGAACGGTGCTTGCAGCCAGTTCTCAGTTGCCAGTGCGGTTTACTATTTCCAGTAAATCACAACTGACCACAGCAAAGGTCAGCTGACAAATCTGGTGCCAACTGATCTCCAGTTGAATTTTTCCAGTTGCTCCCCGTGCAGTGCCGGTTACTGTGGAGGATGGTTTGGTACAATTGCAGTCTTCAAACAGCTTCAGGATTATTGTCATAAATCCCATCTGGTTCACTAATGTCCTTTAGGGAAGGAAATCTGCCATCTTAGTCTGGCCTATATGTGACGCCAGATCCACAGCAATGTGGTTGACTCTTAAATGCTCTCAGAGATGGGCAATAAATGCTGGCCTAGCCAGTGACACCAGCATCTCATAAGCGAATATAAAATAAAACTCCCCCAGAACTCTGATCTCCACGCACATTCATGTATTGCCCAATTTTTCAGATAACAGCAGCCACCAGCTCAAAAGCCCAATGAGTGGCAAGTGGACAAACAACATGTTAATAATCCTTTGTCCTCTCTCCTGTAACTTTCAAGGCAGTGGCAGGAGCCAAAATAACATGGGCCCAATTAATGCAACCCACCTAGCCAATCACCTCAGCCCATCGCGCACCTTGAGCTGAATTGGTGCTTTTATTCCTAACATAACATAGCTGTTCCCCAAGGTTTTCTTGAAAATTTATAACTGTAAAGCTGCATACTAAACCTGCTCTAAATACTGATATCCCGTGTCATCTATCTTCTACCCTGCCAGACTAAGTGGCAAGAGGCAATGCATTTCTTTCACTGCTTTTACTCTAGATTATTTCCCTAATGAAGACTCTTTCTTTTATGCAAAGAGATCATTAACTTGATCAGCAGGGAGACAAACTGCATCCACTGGTTGGGGAGATGGAGTCATCAATTACCCAACTCGTCGACACTTGATATCAACTCAATATTCAGAAGATGGTGCTTTAGTCTCCCATTCACTGCAGCAGTGGTGGTGGGTTGGGGGCTAGGGGTGTGACCGGGGGATGCAGGGCGGGTGATGGTGAGGGGTGGATGGGGTTGCTGAGTGGAGATGAAGGGGGGATGGTGGGTGGAGATGATGAGTGGTGCAATGGGTGGTGTGATGGGGGTGAAGGGTGATGGGGGTAATGTGGTGATGGGGGTGATGGGAGGGTTTTGGAGGGGTGGTAGCGAGGGTTGATGGTGAAGGGTGTTGGGGAACAGTGGAGGCTCACTCAGTTTCATTGGGTGGAGCTTCTCAGTTGGACGTCACCACAATAGTCAGGGTCACGATGTTCGATCATCCGTGGGGGTGAGATTGGTGAGGATATGCTTTGAAAAATGTGCTCCTGGATGGCAACAAACTCCCAGCGACTCCAGGGCACGCTGCTATTTTTAAGATGATGTTGGGATTGGGTAGCTGTGGGGTTGGGGAGCCAGGAGCCCACTCACTTCCTGCCTACTAACTCCTTGAGGAGATTAACAGGCAGGGAATGGGCGAGAAAACACTTCTGAAATCACAGATTGGTACAGCCAAAGAGCTTTAGTTTAAAGTTTATTTATTCGTGTTACAAATAGGCTTCCATTAACACTGCAATGAAGTTACTGTGAAAATCCCTGGTACATGTTCGGGTGCAATGCAGGGCGCCATTAAATAATGTTTATTTTGAAGAAACATCTTTGTCAGAAAGGATAACTGTTTCAGGACGGGCGCTGTATACTTCTGTTAGCTACTTGGCCCTTTTTCTGTGCCGTAAGGCTGATGGTCCTTGGATCTCCCACCTCCATTCATTTACTAGATGGTAGCCGGCACAGTCGTGGCTGCTATCCATCCTTGAGGGTTGTACTCTGAAGTTAGTTTCTGCCTCTTGGCAGCGCTCGGTACCATTAATTGGGCAACAAGTCACCTCCAGCCCAAGTAGGTGACTTGCATTTGAAGTTAGCTGTTACGATAGCCATGAAGGGCATGGGGGTTCATCAATAGCTTTCCCCATGGGGTACAAACCCCCTTATTGAGTGGGTGTTGGCTCACCCAATGAGAAGTGAGTACTTATTAGTGTCACAAGTAGGTTTACATTAACACGGCAATGAAGTTACTGTGAAAATCCCCGAGTCGCCACACTCCGGCGCGTGTTCGGGTACACTGAGGGAGAATTTAGCATGGCCAATCCACCTAACTTGCACATCTTTGGACTGTGGGAGGAAACCGGAGCACCCGGAGGAAACCCATGCAGACATGGGGAGAATGTGCAAACTCCATACAGACAGTCACCCTAGCTGGCAATTAAACCCAGGTCCCTGGCATTGTGAGGTGGCAATACTAACCACTGTATCACCATGCTGCCCTGAGCACCTGAAGGAGAGGGGGAGTTTAAAATTCATTGCTTCAACCCGGACCCGTATCGTATAGGTCCCTGAGTATTGACGTGCATGACTTCCCTGTATTATTATTGAAGGGTTTTTGGTGATGGAAGAGTGGCCTTCGCGGAATTATTATAGTAATGTCCTGCGAGTGACACAGATATGATGCCAGTCTGGAACCTGGAAATGATCGGGCACCAGGTTCCTAACTCGGATTGAAAAAGCCCCAGAACTCCAGCCTCCACTTGCTGAGGCTCCGGTGTTCTTTTTTTAAGGAGTAACCTGGAGTCTGGAACGTGATTGTGTTGTTTAAAAAGAAAGTAAGACTTGCATTTGTGTAGAACTTTCAACAATCTTCTGCTATCGCAAAGCAACTGAAAGCAAATGTAGTCACTGTAGCAATGTAAGAAAATGTGATAGCCAATCTGCACAGAGCAGGGTCCCACAAATAACAACCAGATAAAATTTATTTAGTTTAGCATTGTTGGTTGAGGTATAAATAGTTTCGTGACTCAGGTGGTAGCAAACTGCTTGATCAGCATTACTCCGGGCCTATAATGCTCGACTGCCAGTTTATTCCTCTAATTGGCTCATGTCATGAAATTACATCCATGTAAAAGTGTACCATTTCAACTTGCTAAGCTTTGTTAAATTATTTGCAATGCTGTCTGACGGGAAGCTAATTTGATAATTGTGGAGTTCTTAAAGTTCACGTTTATTTATTAGTCACAAATAAGGCTAAGATTAATATGGCAATGAACTGACTCTGAAATTCCCTTGGTCGCCACGCACCGTGCCTGTTCAGGTCAGTGCAACAAACCAAGCATGTCTTTCAGACTGTGGGAGGAAACCCATGCAGACACGGGGACAATGTGCAAGCTCCACACAGACAGTGTCCCAAGCCCGAAATCAAACCCTGGCGCTGTGAGGCGGCAGTGCTAACCACCGTGCTGTCCTCAGGGAAGTAAGTAATGGAATTTACTAACACACAGCCATCTAAAGAGTTCCAATACTCAACAAATCAGAGCGTCCCTCTTAAAATTTGATTTCACTTTTAAATATTTGATGGTATCTTCTCAAACCAAATATTACCCCAAAGCACTTTTTAAGGTGTATTCCAATGGAATACGAATATATGTGATTATTTCCCAGAAAACTGTTCTTCAAGAACATTGATTAAGACCAGCAGTAATATTATTGCAATACATCAAACATGGGTGGGGGGATAATCAATTCTATAGCTTTTGTTATTGAAGGTTATGTCTCATCTGTAAAGTAACAGCAGTTGGTGGAAGTTTTGTCATGGTGTATGATTAAATGGAAGGATATTGTTCGATTTCTAGGTCATTAATTCAGTGGGAATGCAGTTGTCACAAGATTTGCCTGTCAGCTGTTTTCCTTCACTTGAAGTGGTTTGCTCAAGCTAGATGACGTATAGCCAAGAGCACAGGGACAAAACTGCCAAATCTCACCTCCTAAATGATTTAGATAATGGATGACCCAGAGGCTGAGCATTTAAGCACTTAAACTTCCAACCAAAAGTTGATTACTTGAATTCAAATGGTTGCCCATTTGTCAAACTCACTTTGGAGAGTTTTGTCAATTCTTCGTTAAGATCCTAAAATGAATGGCAAATGGCGAAGACACAATGGAGACTGGGAATCGAGAAGATTCCCCAGGTAAAATCCTAGCGTACCATTTGTGCCTTGGTTGGCAGTACTGAAGGAGTGCTGTACTGTCACAGGACGACACTTTCAGATGTGGTTTTCAACCAAGGCTTCTGCTGTCTCACAGGTTCATAGAATATAGGAGCAGAATTAGGCCATTTGGCCCATTCGAGTCTGCTCCACCATTCAATCATGGCTGATAGGCTCCTCATCCCTATTTTCCTGCCTTCTCCCCATAACCCTTCAACCCATTCTCAATTAAAAACCTAATCCTCCTTAAATGTATTCACTGTCCCAGCATCCACTGTACTTTGGGGTAGCGAATTCCACAGATTCACAACCCTTTGGGAGAAGCAGTTTCTCCTCAATTCTGTTTTAAATTTGCTACTCCTTACCTGAAGACCTCTCATCCTAGAATGCCCCACAAGAGGAAGCATCCCCACCAGGTCTACTTTATCCATACCTTCTATGGTTCTAAGGTTCTTTTATCATCTTATATAACCTCAATTTGATCTCCCCTCATTCTTCTAAATTCCAGAGAGTATAGGCCGAAACTCTCAGGTGGGTAAAAATAATTCATGGCTTGATTCTGAAGACAGTAAGAAGTCTCACAACACCAGGTCAATGTCCAACCAGTTTATTTGATAGTAATCCCACCAGCTTTTGGAAATGGTGTTCCTTCGTCAGGTGTGTGGTTCTTCCACACACCTGACGAAGGAACACTGTTTCCAAAAACTTGTGAGTTTACTATCAAAAAACTGGTTGGACTTTAACCTGGTGTTGTGAGACTTCTTACTGTGTTTACCCCAGTCCAACGCCGGCATCTCCACATCTTGATTCTGAAGAACAGCAGCAAAATTATTTCCCACTGCATTGGCCAATAGTTATTCCTCAATCATCACCATTCACAAAAAGGATTATCTGGTCATTTTCACATTGGTGTTTGTGAGAGCTCGCACACATTATCTGTCTTGTAAACCAATTTACAAACAACTACACATCAACATTGGCTGCAAAGTGCATTGGGATGTCCTGAGCCCATGAAAGGCTCTATAGAAATTCAGATTTTTTTTCCCATGATAAAGTATCTTTTTTTTGCCAACCATAGGCAGGTTTCAGACTGCCTCAACTGTTTACATGATAGCGCTCTCTGTTTACGGATTGTAAGTACATGCTGCGGTCATGATTTCTGGTCGTACCTTCCTGTCAATTCTTCCCATTCCATCTTCCCATGTCGACTACCATGATGGAGTTGCCGACACAAACCTGCTCGATTGTTTTGTTCAGAAAGTTACTGAAGTCTCCCTCCCAACTCTGTTTACCATCTTGTATATAAAAAGTGCTTACATGTCTCAACTGAATTTACAAGTTGGTTGATGAAACATGTGTGTTGGACTAAAAAGTGACATTAGAGGATTTACCTGAAGTTTACAGTTTTGAGACTCTGCAGCTATCTTCTCCCCTCAGTGTTTTAATCTTGTAGCAGATGCACTATTTTGCATTTTGATTTGTCCAAAGTAATGTGATATATTTTCACCAATTGCATAACTGTGTCAGTTTCAGAGAAGATGTACACATGATATTTTAGCCATGTGCTAAATTAAACAAAGCTTGCTGTAGCTGGTAGGTATCCACTTGTGTATTCACAATTTCTGTGTCTTCTGCAATTAGGTCTGCTGAACAACTTGAAGCTGAAAGCCGTGGAAACTTCTTTACACATTTATTAATTATTAGTGTCACAAGTAGGCTTACATTAACACTGCAATGAAGTTACTGTGAAAGTCTCCTAGTCGCCACACTCTGGCGCCTGTCTGGGTACATTGAGGGAGAATTTAGTACAGCCAATGTACCTAACCAGCATGTCTTTCGGACTGTGGGAGGAAACCAGAGGAAACCCATGCAGATACGGGGAGAACATGCAGATTCCGCACAGTCGGTGACCAAGCGAGGAATTGAACCCAAGTCCCTGGTGCTGTGAGGCAGCAGTGCTAACTACTGTGCTACCATGCCACCCTACATGCAGAGTAAAGTATTGGGGCCTGACCACAGTTTTGACCAGCTGCTGGAAGATTCCCAACAACTAGGCTGAAGGGAGACATAAAGCCCACCGAGCAGTTGAAGGAAGACAAACAGGTAAGTTTTGCACTTATTTTGTGGGCTTGAGAGGAATAAGTTTGATTCTTTAAGCCCCTGCTGGAAGTTCAGGCCTACGCTACCACAGGTTCCACCCGAGCCTTACCCTGGGTCTCGGGCCTTTCAAATTTCCAGCTGCCAATGCGATTTCCAGGCTAACTTCCCACCTGTTCTGGGCAGGAAGGGAACCAGCAGCATGTTAACTGAGGGTCAGTAGGTACAGCCCAGGCCTGAATTCTACAGCAGTGAGTGAACTTCGCACTCACTTCTCCTCTCACCGGTCTGGATTTATAATCAGCGTCTTTGAGTTCAGCAAAAGGGATGTTACTACAGAGACCATCTTGTGACAGTTAAAACTCTTTCAATGATGCAGACAGTCATATCACCAACAAGTCATTTCTCAGACTGCTGATTCAATTTCAAGAGTAGAATAAATCTTTCCGCTGACATTATATTTAAGATGAAGAAGTAGTAGTAAAGTTGATTGTAAACATCTTGAGGAGACAGAGGGCCAGCCATTTTCTCACACAGCTCGATGCCACCAGAATCATCTGCCAAAAGCCTCTTGACTTCACGAACAATCGATAAAAGCAAGATTAACATCCTTTCCATTCTGTTAGTCAGAGACAAGAGAAAGAATTTCAACATGAAGTATAGAGTGGGCTGTCAATGAGCAAGGGACAATTGTGACAAAGGATTACAACTGAAAGGAAATGTTCAGCCAAAGCAGTGCCTGTCTGGAAAATAAAAACTCTGTCAGGGGAAAACAAAAATCAGGAGATGCAGATAGCACTGGGCAGAAAACAAACATCTGCAAAGTAACATATAGCAAGTGGTATTGGACGATAGAATGTTCAAGTCTTTAATTGTTGGCGGCACGGTGGTGCAGTGGCTGCCTCACAGTGCCAGGGACCCAGGTTCAATTCCCAGCTTGGGTGACTCTCTGTGTGGAGTCTGCAGATAACCCCTCTGTGCCTGCGTGGATTGCCTCCGGGTGCTCCGGTCTCCTCCCACAGTCCGAAAGATGCGCTGGTTAGGTGCACTGGCCATGTTAAATTCTCCCTCAGTGTACCTGAACAGGTTCCGGAGTGTGGCGACTAGGGGAGCTTCACTGTAACTTCATTGCAGTGTTAAGGTAAGCCTACTTGTGACATCAGTTTTATTCTCCCCGGAAACAAAGGTTGTTTCCACTGGCAAGTAATCCAACATCCAGGAAAATTGAAAGTCTGGCACAATTTTGGATCAGTGACCTGAATTAATAGTTCTATCTCATTAACATATGAAGCATGCATAATCCTGGTGTTTAAACCTAAATAAAAGAACTGTAATTATTAAGACTAGTAAAGGAGCTGCAGGAGGCAATGGAATAGAAACTCCCTTGAAATTTGATACACTGTATTACTTTAATAAAATCCTAGTGTGTTTCATTTCAGCAACACCCACATCACCGGTAACTAAAAATGGAATCAAAGTCGCTTCAGCAGCTGAGGGTTCCGTATGACAGGAACAAATGTTTAATTAACTCAAGTGGTTGCAAACTGGTTGCTTTTGGAAAAGCTAAACAAACACAGCCAAGACTTTAAAAGAGAAACTACGTCAGTTTACTGCAGAGAAAAGATATAGCAAGTATTTTAGAACTTCCAACTAATTAAATTTGGACCAGTTAATGTAAATTTGAAAGTATAGAATTTGGACAGAATACAAATCAAACTATGAGATGAGGTTGTATTCAAATTGCTAAATCTCAGCAGGTACTGGAGAATGTCAAGAACTAAAAGATGAAGCATTCGAAAGGTTGTTAATTTTTTTGGAATACATCTCTTATTACTCTAAAATAAATCTAAAATAAGAAGGTTTAATTCAGTTGTAGCAGATTTGAAATTATTGAAAAAGTTGACTTTTAAACCAAAGATAAGCTGAATTTGATAATTAATATATTTCTTTATCTGTGTTAACTAATGGCATGCTCATTGAATAGCTAATTGCAGAATTTGAGGAAGGGTAATAATGGAAACTAGAATTAAATGTGTCACGAAGAGCAATAATGGGGGAAGATAAAAAGCTCAACAACAACTGTAAGAGGCAACAAGTGAATATGTCCGGGTAGACAGAAGGAAAATGTTAAGAAGTTTCTAAGCATAACAGATAATTGGTTTCCATTGCACAATACTGGAAAAAAAAACCCCAAAAACAATGGCCATCCACGCCAGAGAAATTCCCTGGTCCCTGCAGCAACACAACCCGCCCATGGGTTTCCCACAGGCGTGGGGTGACATCAATGGAATTCCTATTGACAGCGGCGGGACCAGAGAATCCCACTGCTGGCAAACATCACGCCATCTCCCGCCGGCAGGAAGCATGTGACTGGGAGGCCACAGAATCTGGTCCAATGTTCTCTGTGTCAACATCTAAGAATGTAGTCCCTAGGCTGCTGAGTGTTCCCGTTACCTAGATTTACTATTCTTTAATTTAAGGGGAGATGGTGATATATTGGTATTGTTGTTGGACTAGTTTTGCAGAGACCCAAGGTAATGCACTGGGGCCATGGGTTCAAATCCCACTATGGCAGATGATGAAATTTGAATTAGAGTCATAGAGGTTTGCAGCATGGAAACATGCCCTTTGGCCCAACTTGTCCATGCCACCCTGTTTTTACTACTAAGGTAGCCCCAGTTGCTTGCATTTGACCCATATTCCTCTATACCCATCTTACCATGTAGCTGTCTAAATACTTTTTAAAAGACAAAATTGTACCCGCCTCTACTACTGCCTCTGGCAGCCTGCTCTAGACACTCACTACCCTCTGCGTGAAAAATTGCCCCTCTGGACCCCTTTGTATTTCTCCCTTCTCACCTTAAACCTGTGCCCCCCAAATAAAAATCTGGAATTAAAAGTCTAATGATGACCATGACACCATTGTCGATTGTTGTAAAAAACCAACGTGGTTCACCAATGTCCTTCAGGGAAGGAAATCTGCTGCCCTTAACCGGCCTGGCCTACATATGACTCCAGATCCACAGCAACTTTTTTGTCCTCAAGGATGGGCAATAAATGCTGGCCCAGCCAGCAATGCTAACCGCTCACGTGCCATGAACAAATTTTTAAAAAATTGAAACAGAAGAATCCAGTTCCAGTTTCTCTGTCTCTGTTAGCTGATCACTGAGTGAACAGTGGTAGAGTTATTCTTATGGGAGCTATGCATCATAAACTGATTGATTGCCACCCTGCTCCCATCCTGAATGAATTGAATCACCACGATAGAGTAATTCAGCATTTATTATGAGCCCATTGCAAAAAAAGAATCAGAGAAAGAGGAATGATGTGGTTAAGACATGTTATAGTTCTCAAATGATTGATTATAATTAAAATAACATTTAGTTAATTCTTTAAGTGGTGGTCCTGGCAGATTTGCTTCTGCAGTTGTCAGTTACGCTCTGGTATAAACTCAGAGTTGTCTTTGCAGATTAGTAAGCGTCTTTACTCCCAATCCACTGGTTGCAAATTAACTTATCACAAGCAAAATGCAGCTGTACCCAAGACACTTGGATCTGTGATAAAGGAAACAAAATAATACTGCCTCTTTTATCAATGATATCCCTTTATTTTCCTCACCTGAAAATTCAGTGTCATATATCAAACCTCTAACACATGGAATAATTTATCCAATCCTCTATCTACTGCCAAACTTTTGAAGCCCTCACCTGCAGTTCTCTTGGTACAATCTTGGTAACCAACAATTAGTATTACATAGTGCTTTTGTAAAACATTTTAAGACACTACACAGGGCCATTATGAAATAAAATTCGACACCGATCCACATTAAGAAACGTCAGTACATGTGACCGAAAACTTTATGAAGGGAATTCCAGAGCGTAGGGCACATGCAGAAGGTAAAGTCCCCAATAGTGGAAAAATGAAAAGCAAGGATGAGTGGACTAGAGGGCTTTTAGGACTAGAGGGCACAGCCTCAAGATAAAGGGGGGGCGGTTTAGAACGGAGTTGAGGAGGAACTTCTTCACTCAAAGGGTGGTGAATCTCTGGAATTCTCTGCCCGTTGAAGTGGTGGAGGCTGCCTTGCTAAATATTTTTAAGTCGCAGGTTGATAGGTTTTTGATAGGCAAGGGGATTAAGGGTTATGGGGAGAGGGCGGGAATGTGGAACTGAGACACGACAGATCAGCCATGATCTTATTGAATGGCGGGGCAGGCTCGAAGGGCTAGATGGCCTACTCCTGCTCCTATTTCTTATGTTCTTATGTTCTTATGAGTGGCTGGACATGAACGGAAGCATGCAGCTGGGGCTGGGTGTTTGAAGGAAAGAACAGAGATAGGAAAGAATGAGACTGTGGAGCAATCTGAAAACAAGGACAAGAAGTTTAAAAGCAAGGTGACATATGTCAGTAAGTGCAGGGGAGATGGCAGCAACTAGATTTGAGCTGGATCTTAACAGCAATCATGATATGGAGTTGGACTGGGGTAAACACAGTAAGAAGTCTCACAACACCAGGTTTACTCTCCCCTTTAATCTCCCACTCACCTGACGAAGGGGCAGCTAGTGCTCCGAAAGCTAGTGGCTTTTGCTACCAAGAAAACCTGTTGGACTTTAACCTGATGTTGCGAGACTTCTTACTGTCTTAGCGACAAGCCATGGGTACCAAGGTCAGGGAAAAATGCAGATACCAAGCCTGTGCAGAGGAGCAGCAGCCTGTCTCTCTCTGCCGAAGGCCCAATCAGAGGGCCAGCTACAGATACTGCCACTGCTGAGGCTGCAAGACAAAAACGAGTGGCTGCCTCCATATTTGCCAGTAAGCAAGTAATTGATGTGCTAGTACCAAGCAGGAAGGCTCTAGAGAACAGTGGTATTATATTACATCAGATATAGCACAGAAAAGGACCATTCTGACAAATTAGCCTCATGTCAGTATTCATAGAATCCTGCAGTACAGAATTGATTTGATTTGATTTTGATGCTTGTTGCATTGTAGCTAACTGGTCTCACTGGAACTCTAACTTTCACACAAGTATTTCCAAAATTCACTCGATTAAAAAAGCACAACTTAGAATTTTTTCCCAAACAATGCTTTCTCTTAGATACGATCAACAAGGATCCATTTCCAGAATTTCAATCTCCCCTTCCAGTATTTCTCTGCCTTGGATTGCCACATGCATTCAAGCTTCCACACAATCCCTCAGGTACCTAGCCATGCTAACAGAACACTACTGCTTCACAGGCTGTATTAAAATGTCACCAAACTTATGATTTATCTTAGATGTGGCTTCCAACTTTAAATCTGATTCCTGCAGCTGTCTCCTCTACTCAGAGCTCTTTTGCTGCTATTTACATTAACATCTCCCAACAGGACCTTGTCTGACTTTTTGTTCTTTAACTTCACTGTTTTCCTGAGATATCATTTTTGTCCCAGCTCCCTGGTTTCTGGACTTTATTTTATTCCTTTAAGAAATCTGCTACCTTGCGCTGTCTAGCTTGTCCTGGATCTGGTTTAAAATGAGCTCAAAATTTCTTTCTAACCTATTTTCATACCATTAACGCTTTAAGTACAATTCTGGCACAGTTTAAAGTGACCAAAACCCTCAGACATGCAGGCATCTTTGTTTAAAATGAAGCTGATTAAAGTTTTAATCCTTTCTTATACAGAAACATGAAAATAAACTGACTTAAAGCTATACCTTGTTTCATAAGAACATAAGAACATAAGAAATAGGAGCAGGAGTAGGCCATCTAGCCCTTCGAGCCTGCCCCGCCATTCAATAAGATCATGGCTGATCTGTCGTGGCTCAGTTCCACTTTCCCGCCCTCTCCCCATAACCCTTAATCCCCTCTCTTATCAAGAACCCATCAACCTGCTTCTTAAAAATATTTAGCGAGGCAGCCTCCACCACTTCAACGGGCAGAGAATTCCAGAGATTCACCACCCTTTGAGTGAAGAAGTTCCTCCTCAACTCCGTTCTAAACCGCCTCCCCTTTATCTTGAGGCTGTGCCCCCTAGTCCTACTGTCTTTTTTGAGCGGGAAGAGTCTCTCCACCTCTATCCTATCCATCCCATTCATCATCTTATACGTCTCAATGAGATCTCCCCTCATTCTTCTAAACTCTAACGAGTACAAGCCTAGTTTATTCAGCCTCTCCTCATAGCTCAATCCCCTCAACTCCGGTATCAGCCTAGTAAACCTCCTTTGCACTCCCTCCAGGGCCAAAATATCCTTGCGTAAGTACGGCGCCCAAAACTGCACACAGTACTCCAGCTGCGGCCTCACCAATGCCCTATACAGCTGCAGCAAGACCTCCCTACTTTTATATTCAATCCCCCTCGCTATGAAGGCCAGCATCCCATTCGCCTTCCTGACCACCTGCTGCACCTGCAAGCTGGGTTTTTGCGACTCATGCACAAGGACCCCGAGGTCCCTCTGCACCGTCGCCTGCTGCAGTTTTTCGCCACGTAAGTAATAGTCCTTCCTACCATTCTTCCTACCAAAGTGGACCACCTCACACTTGCCAACATTAAATTCCATTTGCCATTTCCTGGCCCATTCGCCCAGCCTATCTAGATCCTTCTGCAGACTCTCCACACCCTCCGCACAATTTGCCTTTCCCCCAATCTTGGTGTCATCAGCAAATTTCGACACCCTGCACTCGGTTCCCTCCTCCAGATCATCTATATAAATGGTAAATAGCTGAGGCCCCAGCACCGACCCCTGGGGCACCCCACTAGTCACCAACCGCCAATCCGAATAGCACCCATTGACCCCCACTCTCTGCCTCCTATTTGACAACCAATCCTCTATCCACGCTAACACCCTACCCCCAACTCCATGTCCCCTGACCTTCTGCAATAACCTCTTGTGAGGTACCTTGTCAAACGCCTTCTGAAAATCCAGAAAGACCACATCCACCGGCTCTCCTCTATCCACTGCCCTAGACACATCCTCATAGAACTCCAGTAAATTTGTCAGACACGACTTCCCTTTAATGAAACCGTGTTGCGTCTGCCCTATCAAGCAATTCCCTTCAAGATGCCTCGCAATTTCCTCCTTAATGACGGATTCCAACATTTTACCTACCACAGACGTTAAACTAACCGGCCTATAATTCCCTGCCTTTTGCCTGGCACCCTTCTTAAACAACGGCGTAACATTAGCCGTTTTCCAATCTTCCGGCACTTCCCCGGAATCCAGCGACGTCTGGAAAATAACCACCAAGGCATCCACTATAACCTCCGCCATTTCTTTCAGAACCCTCGGATGCATTCCATCCGGTCCTGGGGACTTGTCCACAATCAGCCCCTCCAGTCTGTCGAGCACCACCTCTCTAGTAACAGTAATGTCATTAAGACCCTCCAGTCCTACCACCTTTCCATCGCTAACACCCGGCAAATTATTCACGTCCTCCTCCGTGAAGACAGAAACAAAAAAGTTATTCAATACCTTAGCCATATCCCCATCCCCTACCACTAGGTCCCCTTTCTCATCCTCTAAAGGACCAACGTTCACCCTAGCCAGCCCCTTCCTTTTTATATATTTATAAAAACTCTTGCTATCCTTTTTTATATTAAGCGCTAGCCCAGCTTCATAGCTTCTCCTACCCTCCTTTATCAACTTCTTTGTCAATCTTTGTTGACATTTAAACCTTTCCCAATCCTCTTCTCGCCCACTGCTCTTAGCTACTCTAAATTCCTCCGCTTTTAATTTAACACTTTCCTTCACCTCCTTTGTTATCCACGGCTTATTACCTCTCCTCCTACTGTCCTTTTTGACCATCGGAATAAATTTCTGCTGAGCACCAAGAAAGATCTCCTTAAAGATCCTCCACTGCTCCTCAGCAGACCTACCTTCCAACGCGCTCCCCCAGTCCACATTCGCCAATTCTTCTCTCATCCTACCATACTCCCCTCTATTCAAACAAAGGACGCGTGTCCGGGAACCCACTTTCTCCTCCTCCATCTGCAACAGAAACTCCACCATGCAATGATCACTCTCTCCAAGAGGATCCTTCACCGCAAGGTCCCTAATTCTACCCGCCTCATTACATAGCACCAGATCCAAGATAGCTCGCTCCCTCGTCGGCTCCAACACACACTGTTCAAGGAAATTATCCCGGCAGCATTCCAAGAACTCCTCCTCGAGCCCACCTCGTCCAACATGGGTCGACCAATCAATATGCAGATTGAAATCTCCCATAACTACTGCCGTCCCATTCCTGCACGCCGCACTTATTTGCGTGTTAACAGCCCGCCCCACCTCCAGATCATTATTCGGGGGCCTATAGACGACACCCACCAGCGTCTTCCTCCCTTTGCTGTTCCTAATCTCCACCCACAACGATTCCACTTTCTGCTCTTTGGCTCCGATATCATCCCTTGCTACCACCTTGATACTATCCTTAATCAGCAGAGCTACGCCACCCCCTCTTTCCTCCTGCCTATCCTTCCTAAACACTTGATAGCCCTGTACATTCATCTCCCAGTCCCTGTCACCTTGCAGCCACGTCTCTGTAATGGCCACCAGATCATATCCATTTGTGTCGATCTGCGCCACCAGCTCATCCACTTTATTCCGAATGCTTCGTGCATTCAGATAAAGCGCTTTCATCCCAGCCTTCACCTGGACCCTATTTGCCGTAACGCCACCAATTGGGACATCCTCGGCCTCTTCCCTTACCTGTACCCTATCCTTAACTTTAGACCTCGTAAGGTCACCTACCCTCGCACCCTCCCCCCCCCTAATTAGTTTAAAGCCCTGTCTACAGTCCTCTTTACTCGATTCGCCAACACTCTGGTCCCAGCACGGTTCAGACCCACCCCATCCCGCCCGAACAAGTCCCACCTACCCCAATACTGGTGCCAATGCCCCATAAATTCGAACCCATTCCTCCCACACCAATCCCTGAGCCACCCATTCACTTCCTTTATCCTGTCAACCCTACGTCCGTCTGCACTCAGTTCAGGCAGTAGCCCAGAGACGACCACCTTGTCGGTTCTACTCTTTAATTCCATTCCCAGCTTTTCATACTCCCTCCCCAGATCCTCAGTCCGTACTTTGCCTACGTCGCCGGCACCCACATGTACTACAACGACCGGGTTCTCACCCTCCCACTCCAGATTCCTCTGCAGCCCAGCTGCGACATCCTGTACCCGAGCACCAGGCAGACAACACACCCTTCTGTGCACTTTGTCATTGTGACAAAGGACAGTGTCAATACCCTTCACCCCACTATCCCCAATCACTACTACGTTCCTTTTCGCCTTCTCTTTGCCTATGTCCTGCTGCATCACTGTACCGTGTGCAGTTTGCTCACCAACCTCACCTGCCTCGTCCTCTTCCAGACTGGAAGCAAGAACCTCAAACCTGTTATGCAGATTAAGAGGCTGAGGCCTCCGCTCCTCACCCCCCTTCCTCCTCCCAGCAGCCCCCTTTTGTCCCTGACCCTTAGATTTAGCCAGTCTAGCAGGGGTGGATGTCACTTGCACCCCATTGACAATGGCACCCTCTCTCCCCCTGATGAGCCTCAGTGTCTGTAGCTCAGAGGCCAGCTCATCCACCTTGAGCTGGAGCTCCTCCAGCAACCTGCACTTACTACAGACATGGTCACTGGGAAGGACCCTGGGGTCCACCAGTTCCCACATCATACAGAAACCACACATCACATGCCCCTCCATTATTCACTGTAATTTTTTATGGGGAAAAAAAAAATACCCATAGATACAAAAATAGATCATTTAAAACTACATCTGTATCCAGATATCCAGCTTAACATAACAAAATCTTTTAAATTTCTGATGGTATTCCCCATGACTGGAGATGTTTATTCCTTCATGAGATATGGGCATTGCTGGCACTGAACTGAACAGCTGGTGAACCATTTCAGAAGGTATTTAAGAGGCGACCGCATTGCTGCGGCTCTGGAGTCACACATCGACCAGGCCAAGTAAGGAAGGCAGATTTCTTTCTTTAAAGGACATTAGTGAAATAGATGGATTTTTGCAAGCGAAAATGATAGTTTCATGGTCATCGTTACTGAATCTAGGGATGGAATTTTCCAGCCACACTCGTCCCCAGACCGGAGAATCCCACCAAAGGTCAATGGACCTTTGCATGGTCCGCAACGCGCCCCCACCCCACCTCCACTGGCTACCATTCCCGTGGCAGCAGGAAAATTCCGCCTTAGCTTTATATTCCAGATTTAATAATTGAATTTAAATTCCACAAGATGGTGTAGTGAGATTTAAACTCATGCTCCTCAAAATATTAGCCAGGGCCTTTGGATTACTAGTTCATTGATATTACTACAATGTAATTTCCCCTAAAACATTAACCTTCATAAACAGGCACTTTTATGGCCTCACCCCCAGTCCAATTTAGCCACATGTAACAAAACCTAAAATACCTGTCAGGCTGCAAGAAAACTCCAGGCCACAATTAAACCTGCCCCTCGCAGACCAACACCCATGGGGAATCCTTTGAGTAAATCCTGATAGACTATGTAGTGCTTCTATGCAAAAACTATTAGTAGCCCATTGCCACTAGGAACCTGATCACTCGATTCTCCAAGGTCTTGATTAGTAAGTGGTTTTCAAGTGTTTGATAAGTAAATGGTCTTGATTAGTAACTGGCTTGATTAGTAAGATTGCGGACAACACAAAGGTTAACGGATTTGCGGATAGCGATTAGGAACATCAGAGGATACAGCAGGATATAGATTGGTTGAAGACTTGCGGGGAGAGATAGCAGATGGAGTTTAATCCAGACAAATGTGAGGTAATGCACTTTGGAAAGTCTAATACAGATAGGAAATATACAGTAAATGGCAAAGCCCTAAAGAGTATTGATAGGCAGAGGGATCTGGGTGTACAGGCACACAGGTCACTGAAAGTGACAATGCAGGTGGAGAAGGTAGTCAAGAAGGCTTGCCTTCATCAGCCGGGGCATTGAGTTTAAAAATTGGCAAGTCATGTTGCAGCTTTATAGAACCTTAATTAGGCCGTGCTTGGAATATACTGTTCCATTCTGGTCGCCACACTACCAGAAAGGTATGGAGACTTTGGAGAGGATACAGAAAAGATTTACCAGGATGTGTCCTGGTATGGAGCGCATTAGCTATGAGGAGAGGCTGGAGAAACTTGGTTTGTTCTCACTGGAGCCATGGAGGTTGAGGGGGCAATCTGATAGAAGTCTACAAGATTATGAAAGGCATAGACAGAGTGGATAGTCAGAAGCTTTTTCCCAGGGTGGAAGGGTCAATTACTAGGGGGCATAGGTTTAAGGTGTGAGGGGCAAGGTTTAAAAGAGATGTACAAGGCAAGTTTTTACACAGTGAGTGGTGGATGCCTGGTGGCTGCTGGGGGAGGTAGTGGAAGCAGATACAATAGTGACTTTTAAGGGGCTTCTTGACAAATACATGAATAGGATGGAAATAGAAGGATATGGTCCCTAGAAGAGTCGGGGGTTTTAGTTCAGTCGGGCAGCATGATTGGCACAGGCTTGGAGGGCCGAAGGACCTGTTCCTTTGCTGTAATTTTTTTTGTTCTTTGTTCATTGTCTTTTCTCTCAAAAACATAGAAGATAGAAACTAGAAGCAGGACTAGGCCATTTAGCCTTTCAAACCTGCTCTGCCATTCACTTTGATCATGGCTGATCATCAAATTCAATATCTTGATCTCATCTTCTCCCCACATCTCTTGGACTCTTTAGTCCCAATGGGGTATATCTATTTTTTTTTCTTCTTGAAATCACACAATGTTTTGGCCTCAACTACTATCTATGGTAGTGAATTCTGCAGATTCACCACTCCCTTGGTGAAGAAATTTCTTCTCATCTCAGTCCTAAAACTATGGTCCCTAGATCCGGACTTCCCCAATATCAGGAACATTCTTTCTGAATCTACTCTGTCTAATCCTATTTAAACTTTATAAGTTTCTATGAGATCCCCTCTCACTCTTCTGAACTGCAATTAATATAATCATTGCAGGCAATGGCATAATGGCATTGTCGCTGGACTAGTAACCCAGACACCGAGGGTAATGCTCTGGAGACATGGGTTCAAATCCCACCCTGGAAGATGGTGAAATTTGAATTCAATAAAAAAAACTGGAATTAAAAGTCAAATAATGACCATGAAACCATTGTCAATTGTCATAAAACCCCATCTGGCTCACTAATGTCCTTTAGGGAAGGAAATCTGCCGAACTTAACTACAGGTGACCCCAGATCCACAGTACTGTGGTTGGCTTTCAAATGCCATCAGGGATGGGCAATAAATGCTGGCCCAGTCAGCGTTCCCCACATCCCATGGAAATTTAAAAAAAAATCCTAACTGACTCTCCTCATATAACAGACCTGCCTTCCCCAGAAACAACACAGCCATGATGAGGGACTGACCCAGTTCTTTACCTGATACAGCCTGCCAAACAAGGTCCATTCAGATTAGGGGAGAAGTTTCATGTCCCCTGTGTTTCAGGAGGTCGTTCACGGCTAGTGACTAATCCATCTGATGTCAGCAGCCTATACTCAAAACCAGGGCTCATTACCAGACCCTATAAACTATGATTCAGACCTATTGCCTAGAATACATTCATGACTGGGATAAGGGTTCAGGTTTCTTACTATCTGTCACGTCCCTAATGAGTCCACAGGGTTCAATCCCTTTGGATTAGTTTGTGTACATGAGGAACGAGGTCCCTTAAAGCTACTAAATGAAAACAATTTTTGGAGCCTGAGGGGGATGGCCTCACCGCTGCTGTACGTGTTCATGTTCCAGGAGCGACTCCTCAATATCTGTGCTGTGGCCAAGGAACATTTCAAAGTATCCTAGTGAGTCATAAAAAAGGCAGGCAGGCTGAGCTCCAGCCAGGAGAACAGGCCCTCATACTGCTGCCACTGCCAAGTGATCCTTTCAGCGCTAGTTTAGTCACGCCAGGTGGCCATGTGGATCAGTGAAGTAAAGTATCTGATCCACACTGCTGACCAGAGAAAGAAACATGGCTAATGCCACCACGTTAATCAAATATCACACAGCGGGAGAGCACAGTCAACTAGTAAATGTTTGCCAGAGCGTAAAGATGGCATAGGATAGCCAGCGTGAATGAGGCAGGGAGGAAGGAGACCAGCTTTGACAAAGGGTCACCTCGACTTGAAACATTGGCTCTATTCTCCCCACACAGAAGCTGTCAGACTTGCTGAGATTTTCTAGCATTTTCTGTTTTTGTTTCAAATTCCAGCATCTCGCTTACATAGTGTTTCGCTTTTATCTCAGCTTGAACTGTTTGAAATTCTGGAAAATCTAAATGCCCTAACAGCAGAGCAGCAGATGGATATAACCATCCTGCTAAGGCAATTTAATGGTAACTGTGGGGGCCAACTGGCGCAGGGAATCAATAAAGCAAATAAAGCAAACCCCTACCGAATGAGCCCGACAAGCTGATTCAGGTCAGACAGAAAAGGATGCATGCGAGATAATGATATAATCAAGCCTTCCCTCCACTATACTAGACCCAAAACTAAATGGATCAAACGGCTGTGCGTTTACTGTCCAAAAGGAAACGCGGTGATCCAAAATTAATTAACATCCAACCCCTTGCATGGAGGATTGTATAGATAAGGTGGATCACTCTGCCAACCTCAGTAAAACTGACCTTCCCAAAGGGTACTGGCAAGTCCCCGTTATGCTTAGAGTGAGAGAAATTTCAGCCATTGTCAACTCAGAGGGCAGAACCTACATAAAGTCATAATCTTAAAAAAGCTCCAACTTTCGGAGGTTAACAAATCCAATTGGTATCATAGAATCTTGACAGTACAAAATGGGGCCATTCGGCCCATTGAGACTGCACCAACAACAATCCCACCCAGGCCCTATCCCCGCAACCCCATGCATTTACCCTGCCAATTTGTCTGATAATCTATCTAACCCGTACATCATTGGACTGTGGGAGAAAGTTGGAGCCCCGGAGGAAACCCACGTAGACATGGGGAGAATGTGCAAACTCCACACAGACAGTGACCCAAGGCCAGAATTGAACCCAGATCCCTGGCACTGTGAGGCAGCAGTGCTGCTAACCTCTGTGTTACCATGCCACCCATCTATTTTGGTCTCAAGCCCGATTGCTAAAGAGTGGCATGCAGAAGGCGGTCCTCAATTGGGAAGAGACTTTGAGATGAGTGCAGCAACTGCCACAGTGCTGCCCTGCTTCTGAGGCACAGTTCACCACTCTGCCAGGACAGATCGGTTCCTGCCTCTATCTCAACCGTGGTCTTCAGAGTCAACACTAAATTGCTGGACCCATGGACTCTGCTGTGTCACTGTCTTGGATCCATAGTGTGCCTGGGGTTGGGGAATATGTGGGTCACCTTACCCCTGGTGCCACACAGTCGTATCTATCCGGACAGGGCTGTGCTCGGGATTCATGTAGCCACAGCAACAATGGTCCATACTTCAACCGGTGCTCCAGTGAGCGAGAGATGAAACTGGATGTGGCATCTGTGCCTTGTAGGTGATGGTCTCAGGGAGAGAGTGATTGAATCAACGACCAAGCTTCTTCTTGAGGCTACTATCCTTTTCGCTTTGGGTGGTTGACATTCTGAATGGTTTGAAGACAGGTGGGCTGGAGAGAGTGATATGAGTGTGCCAGGCTGGTATTTAAATATGATGCCTGGACCTCCTAACATGCCAGCTGATGGCAGGTGGATGGAATGCCTATCGGCCCACCATGGAGGGGAACTTGCCTGTGTACAATTAATGAGGTTCCATGAACAGAATCTAGCATCAGTTCCCACCATTGGTCAATGGAAAATGCACGAATGGAGCTGCCCACCACTGCAATTAGTCTCCATTACCAAGAACTCCACTCACCGAGTTTCCACATTACCTGTCTCGATGTTTCACACTGGACAAAAGTGAAGATCGAAACTCAATGGCTACTATCAATTTCCTATTGCATCATGGTGTCTTCTCCTTTTCAAACTAGACGATGTGGTTCTCAGAAGTGTCAATACAGTCGTCAGGTGATCAAAGCTGTTTTCAGTTACTTTGCTTAATACCCCAGAAACTGGCAAATCCATCAGAACGATTAGTTGTCAGCCAGGCTGAGAATCAGACTCTGAAACTATCTACAAATCATCAAGCAGCCAAAATTATGCACATGTTCCTGTTTCAAACTTCATCTAAGAACAAAATTCCTAGATATTCAACTGCAAGATACCTTGTGAACCCTTTGCTTTAAAAGCTCCTTAATTCAAAGTTCAATCCTTAAATTAATTTAAGATATGATAGACTTGCTATATCAGAGACTGGAAATCAAAAACTGGAAGCCAAATTAATTGAATCTGTATAAATGCACTATCTTTATCTGTATCCAATCCTTGTGTGCGTATGTATGGGACTGTGTATGATGTTGCATTAATTCGGATTAATGAGCATGATTAAATAATCATCTTTATTTTGAACTCATGAATACTTGCTGCTGATTTATTTAACTGGAATACACACTCCAAGGATAAAAAAAGGGCACAGCTCTTCCCATACAAAAAGTACTGATTTCAATAAGAAATTTATTTTTAGCAAACACATTCTTTCTATGACATAGTATAGATGAATAAAATCAATTGTAGTCTTTTCTACAACTTAAGTATTCAATTTGAATTTCATTGTAACTGCATGATTGTCTCTAGTGTATCTCATCATGGGTGCTTTTTTCATAATCTATATCTTCAGAAAAATCCTTGATATAATGCAGAATGCTGAAACTGTTTCACATGCAGCATTAATAAACTTGTGCTTAATTCAACTTTATGTTGTTCTGCCTCATAGTTATTTTATAACAAGTAGATAATAAAATGCAGCTGCAAAACTGTGGTTACCCACTATAAATTGTTAATAGCTAAGAAAGACCGCCAACTTTCTTAGCAATCTAAGGAAATTTAGCATTCCACTACAACTCTCACCAACTTTTACAGGTGATACATACAATTTTTACTGTAGAAATCATTCTTACTGGATGTACCACGGCTTGGTATGGTTTCTGCTCTAACCAAGGATGCAAGAAACTACAAAGCATTGTGAACGTAACCCAGTCCATTATGCAAGCCAGCCTCCATCCATTGACTCTGTCTACAGTTCCTGCTGCCTTGGAAAAGCAGCCAACATAATCAAGGATCCCACACATCCCAACTGTGAAAGGAAACTGGTGCACCCGGAGGAAACCCACACAGACACAGGGAGAATGTGCAAACTCCACACAGACGGTCACCCAAGTCCGGAATAGAATCTGACTCCCTGCCACTGTGAGGCAGCAGTGTTAATCACTATGCGGCAACAGTGTTAACCACTGTACCACAGTGGAATGGAAGGTGGATGAGAGTACTCTTATCCATCTTCCATTGGGGAAAAGATACAAAAGTCCGAGGTCATGTACCTTCCCTGCTGCCATCAGACTTTTGAATGGGCCTATCTTATATTAAGTTGATCTTTCTCTACACCTCGCTATTCCTGTAACACTACATTCTGCACTCTCACTTTTCCTACTCCCTGATGTACTCTATGAATGGTATGCTTTGTCTACATAGCATGCAAGAAGCAATACTTTTCACTATATACCAATACATGTGACAATAATAAATCAAATCAACTTAGGAATATTACTTTCAGTATCTAACATTGTATATTTGTCCACAATTTAATAGCACACAACCTTATTGGCTATTGATAAAGTGTCCAAACAAACACTTTTAGTGAGTCTTGAAAAATATACATGTTTTATCTGACTGACTTGAAAACAAGGTTGAAGCTTAATGCAACACTTTTTCTTTTTAAGTTTGTTAACTAATGTGGAAAACTTTAAGAAACCATGTACTTAACAATGAGAGTGTTTCTTAATATATTCATATGGATGTGTAAGTGTTTTGGAAATTTCTGTGAAATTGAAATTCTAACTAAATCAAATGGCTCAAAGCCAAAATTTTCAGATGTTCAGTCATTTCAACAGTATGGAAACTGGTATTATGAGAATATCAAAGTAGGGCAAAAAGAGGGCAAACTTTCTTTCCAATGCACTTATACTAATGACAGCCCACATAAATTAGAAAATAAACTGTAATCACAGTCAAGCAACCTTTTAGCAAGGGAGAAGGGAAAACAAGCATAAAAGTTAATATATAGGGAGTGGATTCCTGAAAATCTAAATTGTTCTAAAAACCCTTGTGATAACATGTATGAAGAGTGAATTTTGAAGAATGTCTCAGATGTTTTAGTCATGGGCATCACTGTAGTATAGTGGTTAACACGCTGCCTCACAGTTTCAGAGAGTCAGGTTTTATTCTGGACTTAGGTGACAGTCTGTGTGGAGTTTGCACATTCTCCCAGTGTCTGGGTGGGTTTTCTCTGGGTGCACCAGCTTCCTTTCACGGTCCAAAGATGAGCAGGTTTGTTAGATTGGGCATACTAAATTGTCTCTTAGTGTTCAAAGATTAGCCATGCTAATCTATTTAACCTACATATGGATAAGCTGCTCTTTTGGAGAGTTGGTGCAGACTCAATGGGCTGAATGGCCTCCTTCTGCACCAAAGGGATTCCATTGTTTTATGACTTTTGTTCACTACCACTATTATCAAATTCCCATCCATCGTCTCACTAACTACAATGGGATCAAGCTTTGGTTAGATGGCTGGAAGGCCAACAGCTTGTAAAACCATCCATTCACTATGCTTGTTGGCCACACAGAGGTCATAGTTTTAAGGTTCACCTCCTGCAATCTACTGGAGATATACACTGGAGCAAAATGAAGCAGCTAAACTCAGAGATGATATGACTTATTGTTGTGATTCCTGTGGAGGCAATAACTTCTATAAAGAGGTTTGAACTTCCAGTTAATAGCTGAACAGATGACACAACAAGGTTTTATGTTTTACGATGTTTACTGTAACAAATAGCCTAAAAGCACAATTGATGGAACATTATTTTTGTAGACAACTTGTACTTATTAAACTGCAGAACTGAACTTTTAACAAAACCCAAAAATCCATTATCAGGATTCATTATATTAAATAGACATTTAATTCTCCCAGGATCAGTCTAAAATGATTCTTAATTCCCAAGAGTTTACTCCAATATTGTCCTTTCCCAGCCTTGAAACTTTTAACTCCAGGACTGCTTCCCATGGTATGAGTTTTCCTGGAAACCTCTCCCTCCGACTAAGCTAGGCAAATCTTCCGACCTTAGCGCCTCATGAATTCACTCTTTTCAACCCAAGCACGAGCTCCCACCCATATTCCTGCACTGTGAGCCACTAAATCTCGCTGCCTATAGCTGATCCCCTTCTTCCAGATCCTATACATTTACCAGATATTTTAGAAAAGCCATTAACCAAATCTTTACATTGGGGAGATTTTCTGGCATCCCCGTGGTGTGTTTCTCATGGCGGGAGGTGATATTGGCTGGCTAGGTGCATTGGCCATGTTAAATTCTCCCTCAGTGTATCCGAGCAGGCGCCGGGGTGCGGCAACTAGGGGGTTTTCACAGTAACTTCATTGCAGTGTTAATGTAAGCCTACTTGTGACACTAATAAATAAGCTTTAAAACTTAACATTGTCTGCAAGCGTAACCTTACACTTTCTACATGTCATATGACCCAATCATTGAAAGACTGCACCAAATTAACTTTATGACAGTCCCAAATCATTATAATCTTGTAAACTCTAAATTTGTAAGATTATGAGGTCTCTATGAAACATTCTGAAAATAACCACAGAGTGGTTATCTCTGGACTCTTGCCTGTGCCACGGGATAGTTTAGAGAGGAATAGGGAGAGGGGAAGTTTGAACTTGTGGCTGAGGGGATGGTGCAGGAGGGAGGGGTTTAATTACTTGAGCAATTGGGGCTCATTCTGGGGAAGGTGGGATCTCTATAAGAGTGATGGTATACATCTGAACCAGAGGGGAACAAATATCCTGGGGGGTAAATTTGTGAAGGCTATGCGGAGTGGTTTAAACTGATTCAGAGGGGGGGTGGGATCCTGGGTAGAGGGGGTGAAAGTGAGGGGGGCATAGAAGGGGACGGCATTGCACGGCATTGTGGGGGTGGGGCGGAGCGAGGTTTGAAATGTATATACTTTAACGCAAGGAGTATTCACAATAAAGTGGATGAACTTGCAGCGTGGACCAGTACCTGGGACTTTGATGTTGGGGCCATTTCAGAGACGTGGATAGAGCAGGGTCAGGAATGGATGTTGCAGGTGCCGGGGTACAAGTGCTTTAGTCGGAGTAGAGAAGGAGGTAGAAGGGGGGGTGGAGTAGCATTATTGGTCAAGGACTATATCACAGTGTCAGAGAGGAAGTTTAATGAGGACTTGTCTGTTGAGGTAGTATGGGCAGAAATTAGAAATAGGAGAGGAGAGGTCACCCTGTTGGGAGTCTTTTATAGACCTCCAAAAAGTTCTAGAGAGGTTGAGGAAAGGATTGCAGAGACGATCCTGGTTAGGAGTGAAAGTAATAGGGTAATTGTTATGGGGGACTTTAACTTTACTAACATTGATTGGAATTGCTATAGCTCTAGCTCGTTAGAGGGGTCAGTTTTTGTTCAAAGTGTGCAGGAAGGTTTTTTGACTCAATATGTAGATAGGCCAACTAGAGGTGAGGCTATATTGGACTTGGTGCTGGGAAATGAGCCAGACCAGGTGCTAGACTTGGAAGTTGGTGTGCATTTTGGTGATAGTGACCACAATTCGGTTACGTTCACCTTAGTGATGGAAAGGGATAGGCATGAACCTCGGGTCAGTAGTTTTAGCTGGGGGAAGGGTAATTATGAGGCCATTAGGAGAGAATTAGGAAGCATTGGTTGGACTAGGAGATTACAGGGACTAGGAACGTCTGAAATGTGGAGTTTTTTCAAGGAGCAGCTACTGTGGGTCTGTGATAAGAATGTCCCTGTCAGGCAAGGAGGAATTGGTAGGGCTAGGGAACCGTGGTGCACAAAAAAAGTTGATTTGTTGGTTAGGAAGAAGAAGGAGGCTTATGTTCGGATGAGGCTTGAGGGCTCGGGTAGTGCAGTAGAAAGCTTTAGATTGGCTAGGAGGGAGTTGAAGAGGGAGTTAAGAAGGGCTAGAAGAGGGCATGAGATGACTTTGGCTGATAGGATTAAGGAGAATCCTAAGGCGTTCTATAGGTATGTCAAGAACAGAAGGTTGGTTAGGGCAAGATTAGGGCCAGTTACAGACAGTAGGGGGAAGTTGTGTGTGGAACCGGAAGAGATTGGAGAGGCATTGAACCATTATTTCTCTTCGGTGTTCACGCAGGACGATATGAATGTAGCTGAGGAGGTCACTGGGGTGAAGGGGTGTAAAATAGAAAGTATTGCAGTTGATACAGAGGATGTGTTGGATATTCTAGAAGGGTTGAAAATAGATAAGTCCCCTGGTCCAGACGGGATTTACCCTAGGATTCTATGGGAGGCAAGAGAGGTGATTGCAGAGCCACTGGCTCTGATCTTCAGGTCGTCGTTGGTCTCTGGTATAGTACCGGAAGATTGGAGGACAGCGAATGTTGTCCCATTGTATAAGGGGAACAGAGACTTCCCTGGGAATTATAGACCAGTGAGTCTTACTTCTGTAGTGGGCAAGGTTTTAGAAAGAATTATTAGGGATAGGATTTATAGTTATTTGGAGAGTAATGAATTGATTAGAGATAGTCAGCATGGTTTTGTAGCGGGAAGGTCGTGCCTTACTAACCTTATTGAGTTCTTTGAGAAGGTGACCAAAGAGGTGGATAGGGGTAAGGCAGTAGACGTGGTATATATGGATTTTAGTAAGGCGTTTGATAAGGTTCACCATGGTATGCTTCTGCAGAAAATGCAGATGTATGGGATTGGTGGTAATTTAGGTACTTGGATCAGGAATTGGTTAGCAGATAGGAGACAGAGGGTGGTGGTTGATGGTAATTATTCATCATGGAGTTCGGTTACGAGTGGTGTGCCTCAGGGATCTGTTTTGGGGCCACTGCTGTTTGTAATCTTTATTAATGATCTGGATGAGGGTATAGTTGGGTGGATTAGTAAGTTTGCTGATGACACCAAAGTCGGAGGTGTGGTAGATTGTGAGGAAGGGTGTCGAAGTTTGCAGGGTGACTTGGACAGGTTGCAGAGCTGGGCCGCGAGGTGGCGGATGGAGTTTAATGCGGAGAAGTGTGAGGTAATCCATTTCGGTAGGAATAACAGATGTGTTGAGTATAGGGCTAACGGGAGGACTTTGAATAGAGTGGAGGAGCAGAGGGATCTAGGTGTATGTGTACAGAGATCCCTGAAAGTTGGGAATCAAGTAGATAAGGTTGTTAAGAAGGCGTACGGTGTCTTGGCGTTTATTGGTAGGGGGATTGAATTTAGGAGTCGCAGCGTCATGTTGCAACTGTACACAACTCTGGTGCGGCCGCACTTGGAGTACTGTGTGCAGTTCTGGTCCCCACATTACAGGAAGGATGTGGAGGCTTTGGAGAGGGTGCAGAGGAGGTTTACCAGGATGTTGCCTGGTATGCAGGGGAGGTCCTATGAGGAGAGACTGAGGGATTTGGGGTTGTTTTCACTGGAAAGAAGGCGGCTAAGAGGGGATCTTATAGAAACATATAAGATGATTAGAGGTTTAGATAGGGTGGATGGTGATAGCCTGTTTCCTCGGATGGAGAAAGCTAGCACGAGGGGGCATGGCTTTAAATTAAGGGGGGGTAGTTATAGGACGGATGTCAGGGGCAGGTTCTTTACCCAGAGGGTGGTGAGGGACTGGAATGCCCTGCCTGCTGCAGTTGTAAATGCGCCTAGTTTGGGGGCGTTTAAGAGATTGGTGGATAGGTTTATGGACGAAAAGGGATTGGTTTAGATTAGTGGGTCAATGTTCTTTTTTTAAAAATAAGACAGGTCGGCGCAACATTGTGGGCCGAAGGGCCTGTTCCGCGCTGTAATGTTCTATGTTCTATCTTGATGATTTAATGCTAGTATCAATGCATGGAAAGTTTGTAGGGTCAATGGTTTAGGATTTACCTTTGGATATGGATTTTAATTTGATTTACTATTATCGCATGCACTAGGATACAGTGAAAAATATTGTTTTTTGCTTGCTGTACAGACAAAGCATACCATTCATAAAGTACATAGGGGAGAAGGAAAGGAAAGGGTGCAGAATGTAGTGTTACAGTCAAAGCTAGGATGTAGACAAAGAGCAATTCAATATAAGGTAGGCCCATTCAAAAGTTTGATGGCAGCAGGGAAGAAGCTGTTCTTGGATTTATTCTGAAACCTAAATTGACTCTTGAATAATCCTAAATAAACTAATTCAACTATTTTGCCTTTGAAATGAATGCAGTAAAGTATTGTTTGCCATACCATTTAATTCAAATGAAATACATCAAAGGTCAAAAAATTGATGCATTTTTCACAACTGTAGCATTTCACCATAGCTGCACAAATGAAAATATAATGAATTTTATGACCTCGCTTGTCCCGAAACCGTAAAGGTCAACGGATCTTTCCATAGTCTGCCCCAGCCCCCTCCAATTCCATGGTGGGTGGGATAGGAAAATTCCAGCTTTAGTCTTGAAACCAGAACAATAAACTGGTATCAAATCTACAGTATTGTAGGGTTCAACCTAATATGCAGAAGTTAAGTTCTGAATTAAATTATATTAACATAAGCTGGATTGAAGCACAAGTAAGTTTTGAGAATGGTCATGTATTTTTGGCTAATTCAGCTATTTAGAGTTTATTCAGCAACATAACTGGTAGCAATTCTATTTCTTCTGTTGAAGCAATGGCATTATTGGACCATATACTGGTTTTAAGAAGGGGTAGTGAAAAATCAGAAGACAGAGCTATTAGAAAGTTCTGAACAACTGTTACTTTCATCTCATTGAACATGGCGAAGGGCACATAGACAATCCTTCATCTATTTCAGTAAGGAATGTAGAGACATACACGTGATGTGTAATAGGAACTTTTGTAACTTTAACGACTGGACAGGAGTCAAGATAGACTTAACATGTTGATTGTAAAGCTTTGTACTTTAACAAAACACTTGATTGGAACTAAATTATCTGTGTTAAATCTGTTGTCAGCAGAATAAATAAAGTACGTCACCCTGCAGAACTAACTTCTAACGAGTAAAACAGAACCACCACAAGCAAAAACTATGAGCGGAGTTCAATAAGAAGTGCACAGGTCCCAGTGGCACAACTGAAGCAGGTGCCACTTCTCCTTGTGTACCAAAAGCTGATGCCAATGCAATTAAGATTGAAAATAAAGGGCCAATGATGGGCATGTGAGACATGTGCATTTATGCAACGGAGGCGGGTTTTCATCGATAGATCCTGCTATCAGTTAACAATTCAGCAGGTCCAGGTGGGATATAAAAGAGAATCCCTACAGTGTAGAAGGAGGCCATTCAACCCTTTGAGTCTGCACCGACAACAATTCCACCCAGATCCTACCCCTGTAACCCCACATAATTACCCTGCTAATCTCCCCAACAATAAGGGTCAATTTAGTTTGGCCAATCAACCTAATTCACAATCTTTAGAGTGTGGGAGGTGACTGGAGCACCTGCAGGAAACCCAGGCAGACATGGGGAAACTCCACACAGACAGAATTGAACCCGGGTCCCTGGTGCTGTGAGGCAGCAGTGCTAACCACTGTGCCTCCTGGACAAACAGGGAAGGTTTACATTAAGGCCACAACTTTCACATCCAACTCCTTTCATTCAGTAATTCATTTGTAGTGACATCCCTTCATCCCCCGAGTCCCCTTCAAACTACCTACCCCTCTCCCCCCCAGGGTCACTCTTTTCCCCTTCTTAATTGATATATCAGGAATTCTTTCCCTATAATTGTAATTCATTGTTTTCTTTCGTAAAGAGGGGAATGTAGGAATGTACGGCATTGGAATAGAGCATTGAGGCCCTTTAGGCTAGTCTCAATGCCTGGGAGGTATTCACAATACCTCCTATACAGACTTTTCACCTAATACCTATCCATCTTCCCAAAGCCGTCAATTGTTTAAAGTTTATTTATTATTGTCACGAGTAGGCTTACATCAACACTGCAATGGGATTTTCATAATAACTTAAGATAAGTTCTTACTTATCTTAAGTTATTACGAAAATCCCCTCGTCGCCACACTCCAGTACCTGTTCAGGTACACCGAGGGAGAATTTAGCATGGCCAATTGAGCACATCTTTTAGACTGTAGGAGGAAACCAGAGTACCTGGAGGAAACCCACACAGACATGGGGAGAACCCCACATATTTTACTGTGACCCAAGCCGGGAATTGAACCCGGGTCCCTGGTGCTTTGAGGCAGCAGTGCTAACCACTGTGCTAACGTGCCGCCCCATTGTACACATTCATCATTAGCTGTTCAATCTAATCGCAGAATGGAATTGAAAGAGTTAGTAATCTTGTAAACATATGAACATAAAATAAAGAAGAACAGGTAAAATGAGTTGGTTCATCTTGCCTCATCTCTGTATGTTGCAATGTCTGCTTGACATTCACACCCCCTCCCCCCCCACCACCCACACAACCATGCAATCTCCTGGAAAACACAATTTAAGGAAGTTTTTCTCTCACCCTCAAAACATGCCCTGGGAGATCACAGTGACTGGATGATACACCCCCTCATGACCATGTAACTTTGTATGTTAGCCAGTCTCAAGAACTCACAGAGGTCACTTCTTTATACTTGATTACATTGAAAGGAAAATCTTGCAGCGAGCCAGAATGCTTGCAGCAAATATCAGTAACTGCACCTGCTGGCATCTTATTCTAGTAGAATTACAAAAAAATAAAAAAAAGGAATTAACTGAGTTTAGACGCCAAGGCCATTTTAATCATGACCTATTTTAAAATATGATGATCCAGCTCTTCTTCCATAATTCTTCAGAAACAAGTCCTCAACCAATTGATTCTGAGGAGTAACATGTTTGCCCATGCTGATATCATAGGTGTGCTTGTCAGTGCATGATTTTGCTGTTTCCATTCACAATGAAAGGGAGGCAAAGTACCTAATATCATTGAATCCCCACAGTGCAGAAGGAGGCCTTTCAGCCCATTGACCCTGTACTGACAACTATCCCACCCAATCTCTATCTCCGCAACCCCACGTATTTACCCTGCTAATCCC
Source organism: Carcharhinus amblyrhynchos (assembly GCF_965287045.1). Lineage (NCBI taxonomy): Eukaryota > Metazoa > Chordata > Chondrichthyes > Carcharhiniformes > Carcharhinidae > Carcharhinus > Carcharhinus amblyrhynchos. The sequence goes on from NC_137339.1 coordinate 15,771,481, forward strand.
TCTGACACTAAAGAGCATGGGCAATCCATCTAACCTGCACATCTTTGGATGGTGGGAGGAAACTGGAGCACCCAGAGGCAACCCACACAGACACAGGCAGAGTGTGCAAACTCCACACAGGCAGTCACCTAAGGCTGGAATTGAACCCCGGTTGCTGGTGCTGTGAGGCAGCAGTGCTAACCACTGTGCCACCGTGCCGCCCAATAGCTGCGATCCAGGCATAAGTTCCAATTAATCAATGTTCAAAGTATTTCAAATATCTCGCCCTAGTTAAGAGCGCTTTCTGTGAATATTGTATACCATCCTTTTCACAACAGCAGAATAAAAGTGAGAAAATGTTGAAAGTGCTGAAATGTTGAAGTGTGAAATGGACATTTTTGAAACTAGCTGCATCAACTCCTGTCAAAGGCTTTAAACACCATGAGAGCGACAGAAGTCCATTTTCAATGACGGGCAGTCAGGATCGCTATCTCAAGTGCCTGTCTTTGGATCACAACCCCAGTAATTGCTAACTCTGCAAAAGGTTTTCACGTTATGCCCATAAGAACAGGGCTCTGTAACTCAGACTTTCAACGGAACAGTCATGACAGATCCAATAAATGTTACAAGACTGCTTGAACCGAATATAGGGGAGTACAAAGACCTGATGCAGGCTCCAAATCCAGATCAGTGTTTGAGGCTTCAACAAATCTATCACTGCCATCCTCAATCTTAGTCTCTTTGGCACCCAGCAATTTGGAAACAATGCATTACTTTTTGCATTGTTTTGCTCGTACTCCTCCTGTGTTCATCAATCAATAAGGAATCACTCCCAGAAGCAAGCAACCACTCCTGATGATTCAAAGAATCCTATCTATGTCCAATACTTCATAAAATAGCTATGTCATAGATTGAACAGCATGATAACCCTCTGGACTTGCATGGGGAATCACTGTTTGAGCTCCCTGTAGGACTTGTCGAATACGAGCTGTCTGGGGATTGGTAACTAACTCACCAGGTATACCAAGCCCTGTATAAAGCGAGCCCCTGGGTGGGTCCATTATTGTATTGTCCTGTTTGGGACCTGTTTGTGTTCGCCATAGGTTTGTGGTTTTGCTTCACTTTATTTTGTGTAATAAAGTTCCCTTACAGCTGACTCCTGGAATTAATATAAACAGGAGCCATTATTGGTGTGTTTAGTCAAATGTGGATGTTTCAAGTACGGTGCTGTAATTTTCACTCCCAGGCCCTGACCCCACTGTTGGGATGAAATGTGAGTCGGGAGTCCACAAATATTGGCTGCAGGACCCTGGGGAAGATCGTGGAGGAGGGATTCCTATCAAATTGAAGATGGTAGACAGGCTCCAGAAACTGGAGGGCTAATCAGAGACTGCCCAGCGTCGGAGGATCATCTGGCTAACCGGGAGAGGTGGATTCTTCCATCATAGACAGCGGAGATGATGATGGAGGTGCCCTCTGAATCCTTCTTGTTCAGCAATCTCTCACTAACGAGTATGATTGTCCACCTAACAAATTCCATGTCACTGGTCATGGGTTCTGTGGATCCTTGTCTGGGTGATGAGTCGGATGCTGGAGCTCCACCTTCGCCCACACACTAGGCAGGTGTTTCTGGGGGAGGTGGAATTGATGCTTGGAGCCAAGATCTCTGGCATTCCTTTCTTAGGTTCCTTTTCCAGGCCTCCTCTTGCCATTGGATGTTCTTGAGAAATTTTGTCTTTTCAGTCAGGAGATTCCTCCAGATAGGTTTTTTCGCAGCAAGGATCTCCCAGGCATTGACATCTATGTTGTATTTCTTGAGGTAAGTCTTTAGAGTGTCTTTGGTGGACTTCCTTTATCATCCTCTTCTCCTGGTGCTTTGCTTGAACTATGTGAAGATGATTTGCTTTGGCAGTCGGGTCTCTGGCATCCTAAGCACACGGCTAGCTCAGTGGAGTTGGTTTCGGAGGATCATGGCCTCGATACTGGTGCTCTTGGCACCTCCAAGGGCACTGATGTTGGAACAATTGATGCGGAGAATTTGTCTCAGACAGCGTTGACGGAACTTCTCCAGGGTCTTGAGGTGGTGTTTGTATGTAGTTCAGGTTTCTGAACCATTTTGAAGAGTTGGACAGATGATAACCTTGTAAATGAGGATCTTAGTATCAACACGGATGTCGCAGTCATCGAAGACTTTGGCATCCGAAGGCACACTCACGGTTTAGATACAATGATAGATCTCCATGTCCATGTCGATGAGAGGTGACTCCCCAGGGAGGGGAGGGGTTTGGGAGGATTTCTCTATTGATGTCTGATGGAGGGATAGATCAGATCTCACCCTGGGGCAGGGTAGTAAAGGATTGGAGTCTTCCTGACGTTGAGACTGAAACTATCTTCGGAATGCTTCCGCAAAGGCGTCAAGCATGACTTAGAAATTCTCTTCCAAGAGAGTGGAAATGGCATTGTAATCCACACATTGAAATTCCACGAGCGATGCCAGTGTAATTTTCTTCTTGGATTTGAACCGATTGAAGTCGAAAGGTTTACCACTGAATGTGTAGCCAGACCTGCTGGGGCATTATTGTAGACGGCTGTAGGGTGGGGGTCAGGCTCAGTAAGTATTTTCATGAGGCATTGCTGGTTGCCAGGCCTGTCGCTGGGAGGCCACCTGTTTCACAGACAGCCTCTTGACTTGACAGGTAATCTGCATTCCGGCTGAAAAACCCTGACAATATTGGGAAACTGCCCTTAATTAGCCCTGAAAGGGCTTAATTCGATATCCACCACAACCAGTCAGGTACCCAGATCCACCACCAACACAGTTCCTGCAGAACTCTGAGGAGGTAGGAACACATCACATAGGTAAGGTGGCTGACAGTGTTTTCCTCCACTCTTGAACACCTCTATAGCCACTTAAAAATTCATCCCCCAGTCTATTAGAAGACAGAAAAATAAACTGCATCCATGGCTATAAACTATGGAACTGGTTTATTAAAGCAACAGTTAAGCAGCAGCAATACACAAAAATTACCAAAATTTACAGAACATGTGTATTCGTTCTCAAATACAGAAACAAATAAAACTAACCAGTTATTCAGCTGTGCTCCTGGCAATACAGAATCGGAGATAGCATCCCTTAGCAATAATTTATGGGAGGTATTTTTCCAAAAAGCCTACCATTTTCCTCTCTGGATGGTTTCATCTTCAACTTTCAATTCAGACAGATGTGTCCCTGATAGGGTTTGGGGACTCACTGCCAGGCAACTGGATACAAGATAAGTGATTTCCATCTCAGTCCAGGTGGCACTTCAAGCTTCTCAAACTGAAAGTGGTACCATTTGTTTGTTGGAGGATGAACTTCCATCCAATTAAGAAAAAACATTGAAGGAATACTCAGTTTTCACCATTGACCAAAATAATTCACAGCCACAGTTTAAGAATGGAAGTTTCTGTGCCTCTGAGAAGGAATGAATGAATGAATGATGAATGAATGAATAAATGAGTGAGGCTAATCTAATCTAACTTAATCTAATCTTTACTCATATAGGTACTGTGTACTGGAGACCTGTGATGTAACTTACCTTTTAGGTATTTTTCATTCAAAATGGAAGCCTGACGACACAAAAACTATTAATGATTCCAAATAAAGCAAGTGAGCATCAGTGCATCATTTCCCATGAACTAATTAAACGGTAGTTAATTACAATGACATGATAAATAGTCCTTCTTCTGTTTCAGTACTTATTAATAATGTTTAAATTAGAATCCCATTTAAATCACAAGAGCTAAACAGAATTTGATCTTCCAATACTTACCATAAATTATGGGATAAAGGGTTATCAAATTACCCTTTATGACTTCCCAGCAAAATGGTACAGGTTGTCAGTACTGCATTTCAGTCAAAGTCATCTAAATCACTTGATGAGTGGTTGCATCTCTTTGTGGGTAAATGCACCACCCTATGTGGTGAACCTTTTAGAACTGAGGTGAGAAGAAATTTCTTCACCCAGAGGGCGATGAATTTGTGGAATTCACTCCCACAGAATGTATCTGAGGCCAAAACATTGTCTGATTTCAAGCAGAAATTAGATACAGCTCTTGAGGCTAAAGGGATCAAGGGATATAGGGTGGAAGTGGGGAATCAGGATATTGAATTTGATGATCAGCCATGATCAAAATGAATGGCGGAGCAGGCAAAAAGGGCTGAATGGCCTATTCCTGCATCTAGTTTCTATGAGGCATGAAGACCTCAAAGATTCACCCTGTTCTGTACTGAATTAATTGGCCACAGCCAAACTATCAGGTTTTCTTTTGACTGGATGTGGGCATCACTGGCTCGGCCAGCACTTATTGCCCACCCTTATTTTCCCTTTAACTGAGGGCACTATAACGGTCAACCTGCTGTGGATCTGGAGTCATATGTAGGCCAGACCAGGTAAGGATGGCAGATTTCCTTCCCTAAATGGATCTGGATGGGTCTTTACAGCAAGCAACAATGGTTTCCAGTAGACTTTTTAGTTGAAATTTCACCGTCTACCATCATGAGGTTCAAACTCAGATTCTCACTGTGTCCCTGGACTGCTGGTCCAGTAACAATACCACTGCATTAGCATGATAATCAGTCTCATTGCTGATGTATGCACACGCATGGAGATCGGAAGCGGGCTCAGATATAACGGCCTCCAGTATCAAAAAGCCTGCAGACACTCATAGTATAAGCATAAGCAGGGAACCACAAAAGGAACATTCATGTCACATCCATGTAAGGCTTTGTGCCATCTGCAAATGCTTCTATTATGCTTCACCTAACTTCCTGCCATTCAGATGTCCACAGTCTGTGCTCAGCAATGGTGAGAGAAGTTACAGCAATTGGACAAGAAGAAGCCCACTCATGTGCAAAGACTATGCAAGCATGATATCTGTAGCAGCTAGCATCTACATGAACATTTGATTTGAATTCTTTATGTTAATATCCATTTCAATAGGACCCCTTTTTTTACACTAAAATGCATTAAGGTGAATCATACATGCTCTTGCACAGGGAAACACAGCACCAGATACATCACACACGCAGAGGATAAATGATCATTAAACCTCTTTCTGGGAAAACATTTGGCTACAACACCAGGAATTTTTTTTATTCATTCGTGGGACATGGGCGTCACTGATTGGCCAGCATTTATTGCCCATCCCTAAATGTCCCTGAGATGGTGAGCTGCCTTCTTGAATCACTGCAGTCCATGTGCTGTGGGTTGACTCACAATGCCACTAGGGAGGGAATTCCAGAATCTTGACCCAGCAACTGCAAAGGAACAGCGATATATTTCCAAGTCAGGATGGTGAATGGCTTAGAGGGAAAGTTGCAGGTGGGTGGTGTTCCCATGTATCTGCTGCCCTTGTCCTTCTAGATGAAAGTGATCATGGGTTTGTAAGGTGCTGTCTAAGGATCTTTGGTGAATTGCTGCAATGCATCATGTAGATAGTACACACTGCTGCTACTGAGCATTGGTAGTGGAGGGATTGATTGTTTGTAGATGTGGCACCAATAAAGAGGGCTGCTTTGTCTTGGATGGTGTCAAGCTTCTTGAGTGTTGTTGGAACTGCACTCATCCAGGCAAATGGGGAGTATTCCATCACACTCCTGACTTGTACCTTGTAGGTGGTGGATAGGATTTGGGGAGTCAGGGGATAAGTTACTCGCCGCAGTACTCCTAACATCTGACCTGCTCTTGTAGCCACTGTGTTAATGTGATCAGTCCAGTTGAGTTTCTGGTCAATGGTAGCCCCAAAAATGCTGTGGGATCTTTAACATCCATCTGAACAGATGGAAACAGCCTCCAACCAGAATTTCCATAGGGTTCTTCTAATCATCCACCACAGTAGAAATTCAAAGGAAATGGCAGAAACAACTATTTTTTACGGCTTATCCCATATCCTTGGCGATTCACATTGGCAAACCTCCAGCAATTTGAAACAATGAATTCAATGAATGTGTCCCTAAACTGGAAATTTTGCTTGTTTAAATAGGATCTGTCTCCAGAGCACAGATCTGTATGCAGACATTTTAGTCATTCCACAACATTGTGGTTCCATTGCATGAATTAGTTTAAAAACTCTCTCTAAGACTATTACGTGTGGACAGGAGACATGGACCATGGATGCTTGTAACTGCCAGCTCAATAAAAAGACCTGAGGAATAGGAACACTGGCACCAGACTTAAATAAAATCAAATGCCCTTTTAGAAACCAAATGACACATTACTGACCAAGATAAATCTTAACGGGAGCCAATTTGTGGTTGATAGCTAAAGCATTATAACACGAGACAGCACAATATTAGAAGACATTATTCTGCCTACACACCATATATCTTGATTTGATTTGATTTATCATTGTCACAAGTATTGGCATACAGTGAAAAGTATTATTTCGTACGCCCTATACAGACAAAGCATACTATTCAGAGAGAAGGAAGAACAGAAACAGAGGATTAGTTAAAAAAGTTGAAAAAATGAATGTCAAGCAATGCTTTCTTTCAAAGGAAACAAAATTATCAAAAAAAAACATACACCCAGCAAGAAAGAGCTGAAGAAGGCTAGTATAAGCATCATGGGCAAGATTTTCCTGCAGGCTTCAGGACTACAGGCTCTCACTTTCAATTGGGGTTTAGAGGTCCATGCTGGGGGCAGAATTAATGCCCCTTCCCCCACCCCATGAATCTCAGTTTGGTAACTGGGAGACCTTAATTGAATACAAGGGTGAAGGGTGCGAACCCCACAGTATTCTCAAATCTACCCAATTGAATCCATGGGCCGGGAGGTTCTTTGCCCTTCCCACCCACACGCTGATTGAGCACATTCAATTGGCATCCCACTCAAGGGCATCAACCTATCACCTCCATTCAATGTCAAAACCTGACAGAAAGGCTGTTCTCCACGTCACCCAAGGTTCACTGGAAATCCCAGTAGGATCTGACAATACACACAAGACCACACGAGGTAGGCCTCAGTAGGCCCTTAATTACTTCAATGGACTACCCACCACTTGTAGGCAGGCAGCCCTACTTTTGGGAAAATGGCCCATTAGAAGAATGGAGTCAGGGAACCAGTGCTTTGTTTGGCACTGTTATTTTTAGCACCCCTCTACCCAGTCCCAGCCCTAGTCAGGCTTAAAAATACAACCACATACAATTTACAATATTACCACTCTATTCCCCTGTTAGCCACTTCGGCCTATATCTTCTGCAAGGGGGAGGAAGTGTGGTTCAACGGGTTTGGGAGATGTGGTTAAAAAGTAAAAACAGGATAAGACAAATTCATCCAGTTCTGTTGAGTCTGTTCAATGCAAGGGAAACACATCAGGCAATTTGTTATAAATTTAGACTTTGATTGGTTCAATGTTGCTCCCATCTTTACGAGGCTAATTGGCAACAAAGCAAAATATTTCAACATTACAGAATGGCTGCAGCACAGAAGGAGGCTATTCAGCCTGTTATGTCAGGGTTAGTTCTCTGAAGAGGCAATTTACCTAGTGCCACTCCCTGGCCTTCGCCCTGTTTTACTTGCACATCCTTCCTTGGTTTCTTAAGCAAAGAAATTGAACCAGCTAAATTTAATATCAGTCCAGTGAAAGTAGAGTTCTAGTACAAATATCAGCTAATAAAGCAGTGACAGAATGATTCATAATGCATGAGTAACTTTAATACTGGAATAGGGTATTATATACGGGGAGAAGTAATGGATAACTTTCCCCCTTTCCTCACCTCTTGGCAGATCACAACACAATGTATATTGGTAAAAGTGTTTTTTAACCCTTTGGAGTAGTGACATTAAAGATCAGACACAGACATGTGAGTTTAAATCAAAAGAAAAGATAAGTATTTATTTTTGCATCATGCAAAAAGAGAAAAGCAACAAACACCCGCTCTTCAAACATGCTGAACACTTGCACACAGGAAAGGGCAATTTCTAGAGATGTAACAAGTAGGAAATGTGATCTCGCAAAGGGACCAGCCAGGCTGGGAACGTCGGGTGTGGGGTTGGGTTTTTTGACAGGGACCAGCCTGCACCCTTTAAAAACATTCTGAAAACCAGAATGGAGTCGGGGACCCCAGACTCAGGACACAGCCACCATTTTTAATGGGCTTCTGAATCATCACAACTTGGTGTAAATTCAGTCCATTGTCTCTGTCTGTTCCGAAGCTGCAAAAGGAGTCACTGATTTTCTGGAAGCCATTTTGAAGAATGCAGTGGTCATTTTTATATGTAGTCTGTAGAAGGCGTGATGGCACAATGGTTAGCACTACTGCCTCACAGAGCCAGGGACCCATGTTTTATTCCTTGCTTGGGTTACTGTATGTGCGGAGACTGCATGTTCTCCCTGTGTCTGCATAGAGTTCCTTCAGGCGCTCCAATTGCCTCCCACAGGCTGAAAGATGGGCTGGCCATGACAAATTTTCCCTCAATCTACCCAAACAGATGTTGGAATGTGGCAATTTAGGATTTTCACAGTAACTTCATTACAGTGTTAATATAAGCCTACTTGTGACACTAAGAAATAAACTCAAAAAAAACTTTTGTTTTAAAAGTAAACTGTTTACCTCCCAGTTAGCTTTTTGGACATAACATAATCATCAGAGATATTTCTTTTAGCTTCAGACTGATTGGAAACATTAAAGCAATATAATTGCAGTTTTCACTCTCAGTTTTACTTCAATGAATTGTGCTGGAAACTGAGAGTGTATAGGCCTCAGATAAAATAGGGGCTGGAATTCTCCGTCTCAGTGATTGGAGTTTTGGCTGAGCACCAAAAGTTCTCCGTTCTCACTGGCAAAGGTTGCGGGGCGAACAAGATCGGAGAATCCCAGCCAGGAACAGGATCGGTTAAATTCTACACAGCTGTTGAAGGATTTCCTTCCTAGCCTCATAGATGAAGGCACATGAAGCTGAGAGGTTCCTTGCCGATTCAACAACACCCATGTATAATCATAGAATCTGTAGTGCAGAAGGAGGTCATTTGGCCCATCAAGTCTGCACTGACAGCAATCCCACCCAGGTCCTATCCCCATAACCCTATATATTTACCCTCCTAATTCCCCTGACACTAAGGGACAATTTAGCATGGCCTATCAATCTAACCCACACACCTTTGGACTGTGGGAGGAAACTGGAGCACCCGGAGGAAACACACACAGACGCGGGGAAAATGTACAAATTCCACACAGTCACCCAAAGCCAGAATTGAACCTGGCGTCTCTGGCACTCTGAGGCGGCAGTGCTCACCACTGTGCCACCGTGTTGCCGTATGCCTGCTGAAGATAAGGGAAGAAATTTTGGTACAGGTAAGTGAGGAGGAGAATGACCGAGAAGGAATTTTCTGGACTTTCCCATAGACCTACCGTGGCTGAAGACATCAATAAATCAAGGCACTGGCAAACATATGTTACGGAATTGACGCTACATTGTTGAGGAGAATTGTGAAATCAATTCAGTGACACTGCTTTTATAGATGAACCATCAAATGCCAGAAGTGCCCAGGGAAAAGGGAATAGTTTAAGCTGAAGCCACCTGGCGCATAAGACATTAAAATAAGAGGTGTGTAATGCTGATGCGAAAAAAATTGACCGGAACACTGATTACATTCAAGTCACAGAATTATACACTTTCCCTATTGCAGAAAGGTGACTTTAGTTTCCATTTATTCATGTGATGTGGACATTGCTGGTAAGGCCATTTATAGCCCATGCCATACTGTCCTTCAGAAAGTAGCACACTGCTGGCTTTTTAAACAATTTCAGTCCATGTGCTCTTAATTAGGAATTTCAGAATTTTAACTTGGCAACAATTAAGCAATGCTGACATACTTTTCCAAGTCATGATGGTGCATAACTTGGAGAGGTGGTAGGGCACCCATATCCCTTTCCAAAGTCACAGGTTTGAGGTAATGCCAAAGAAGGCTTGACGGGTTGCTTCAGTGAATTTTGTAGATGGTGCACACTGCTGCCATAGTGTGCTGCTGGTGGTGGGTTGGGGGGGGTGGTGAATGTTTAAGGTGTGTATGTGTATGGGGTACCTATCAAGTAGGCTGCTTTGTCCTAGCTGGTACTGAGTTCCTTGAATGTTGGAACTGCACTCATCCAGACAAGTGGAAAGTATTCCCTCACTGTCTTGTTCCTTATAAATAGTAGAAAGGCTTAGGGGAGTTAGGAGGTTGCTCACTCGGCACAGAATATGTAGCCTCTGACCTGTTCTTCTAGACTTCTGAGACATGTCCACTTAAGTGCCTGGTTAATTATAAGTCACCAAGACATTAATGCTGGGGATTTGGTGATAGTGATGTTATTGAAATAGTACCATCAAATGTCAAGGGCAGAAGGGTAAACTTTTTCTTCTTAGAGAAGGTCATTGCCTGGCAATTGTTGTGTGCCATTAATATTACTTGCCACTGATCAGCCCAAACCTGGATGTTGGTCAGGTTTTGCTGCATGCGAGTATTTACTTCATTATCCAAATCATTGTGAATGGTACTGAACATTGCAGTCACAGGCAAGGGTAGTACGGTGGCACAGTGGTTAGCATTGCTGCCTCACAGTGCTAAGGACCCTGGTTCAATTCCCAGCTTGGGTCACTGTCTGTGTGGAGTTTGCACATTCTCTGGTTTCCTCCCACAGTTTGAAAAATGTGCTGGTTAGGTACATTGACCCAAACAGCTGCCGGAGTGTGGCGACTAGGGGAATTTCACAGCTCTGCCACTGCAGAGTTAATGTAAGCTTTACTTGTGACTAATAAATAAACTTTAACTTTAAATATTCCACATGCAACGGCAAGAAGGTAACTTAAGACTTATCTGGATAGATGCATGAACAGACAGGGAAATAAAGAGTAGAGGTGGTTGGTCTTGATAGGACAATGTGATTGGCGCAGGCTTGGATGGCCAAGGGCCTGTTCATTTGCTGTACTATTCTGTTTTTTTCTTTGTTCTTTGTCATTGATGAAGCAGTTGAAGATGGTTGGACCAAGGACAAGGACAGTAGAGTAGGGCAATATTTTCAGGCTGAGATGATTATCGTCCAACAACCAGAACCATCTCCTATTGCCCTATTTGTGACTCCAGCCAGTGGGGAACTTTCCTTTGATTCCCGTTGGCTTCAACTTTACAAGAAGTTTTTGATGCTGTATGTGACCGAATGCTGCTTGATGTCAAGCGCAATCACTCTCACCTCATCTCTGGAATTCAGCTTGTTTGACAATGTCTAAACCAAGGCTGTAGTGAGGTCTCAAGCTTAGTGGCCTGGTGCAAACAAAACTGAGCAGGTTATGGTGAGTCTTTATTGTTTAGTGGCTATCCCTCATTAGTGAGAATGATTGTCTTTCAAGTGTCCAAAGCTGGCTATTGAGGCTGATCCAGGATCTACAGGCTTTACATAGGACATTTGTTGTCATGTGGGATGTTATCAATTCAGGTCATAGCGTGTTCTATTCGCTGGTTTCGCTGCGAATTGGTGAGTAAGTTGCTGCTCGATAGCACCATTGCTGATTCCTTCCATCACTGTGCCAATGATTGACAGTAGAACTGATGGCAAGACAATTGCAGTTTCGGACAAGCATTTTGACATTCCTCACTGAACCAGAATTGGTCCCAAGTTTGATGGTAAGAGTGAGGGACATGGTGGGCCATGAGATTACAGATTATGATGAAATACAATCCTGCTGCTTCTGATGGTCCACAGTGCCCCATGAGTGCCTAGTGTTGAGCTGCTATGTCTTTTCTGAGTCTACTCCACTTGTGGAGATGCTGGCGTTGGACTAGGATCAACACAGTAAGAAGTCTCACAACACCAGGTTAAGGTCCAACAGGTTTATTTATAGCAAACACCACTAGCTTTTGGAACTGGCTGTTCCTTCCCACCTGACGAAGGAACAGCCAGTTCCGAAAGCTAGTGGCGTTTATTACAAATAAACCTGTCGGACTTTAACCTGGTGTTATGAGATTTCTTACTGTGACTACTCCACTTAACAGGGTGGGTGTACCACACAATGTGATCAAGGGTTTCCTCAATGTGAAGGTTAGGAAAGGATCAAGTCTAAGAAAAGAATCATAGAATCACAGAATCCCTACAGTGTAGATTGAGGCCATTTGGCCAATCGAGAGTGTACTGACAACAATTCCACCCAGGCCCTACCCCCATAACCTTATGCATTTACTCTGCTAGTCCCCCTGACACTAAGGGCAATTTAATATGGCCAATCAACCTAGCCTGCAAATCTTTGGACTGTGGGAGGAAAACGGAGCACCCAGAGGAAACCCACGCAGACACAGGGGGAAAGTGCAAATTCCACACAGACAGTCACCCAAGGCCGGAATTGAACCCAAGCAGCAGTCATAACCACAGTGCCACTGTGCCAGCGTGCCAAGGACTTCCACATTATTTTTTAAAAAAGCCCACATCTCTGCTCCGTCCTTCTGTTTTACTCCCTTCACTAACAGAAACATAAATTGAGTTAGGAACCAAATGGCCTCTCAACCCCATTAACCCAAAGAGGTTTGAATAGCTTTCACACAGGATGTTAACAGAGAGTGATGCCATTCAAAATAATAGACTGACCTTGAAATGCCAAATGGCTCCCTCTCAATTTGCAGCCTCCTTTGTTCCAAGGTATTTGCCACGCCAAAAGCAGAGGCTATGACTCATCGACAAATGGATTAAACAATCTCTCAGTCAGGAATATCAGTGTGCACTGTGCAGTTTCACTGAAGGCAGAGGTACTGATGGTCATATGCCAGCACTTTGATTTCGAAATCTGATTATGCCACATTCACTTTTCAGGCATAAGGCCAGTAAAACGTGGGGCAGTACGGTGGCACAGTGGTTAGCACTGCTGCCTCACAGCGGCAGGCACCCGGGTTCAAATCCCAGCTTAGCTCACAGTCTATGTAGAGTCTGCACGTTCTCCTCGTGTCTGCGTGGGTTTTCTCTGGTCCTTTGGTTTCCTCCCACAGTCCAAAGATGTGCAGGTTAGGTGAATTGGCTGTGCTAAATTCTCCCCCAGTGTACCTGAACAGGAATGTGGTGACTAGGGGATTTTCATAGTAATTTAATTGCAGTGTGAATGTAAGCCTATCTGTGACAAATAAACTTTAACACTTGGAAATGACTGGTATAAGTCTGAATTGATCCCATATATTCAAATGGAACTCCAATTTGGACTAATACCAGTCGCATCCAAGTCTTCCTGTTTTTTCCTTTTGGGAGTCCGATATGGGGGATGATATGAAAGTTGGATCTCGTTGTTAGTGAGCGCTGTCCTAAGTAACAAAGCTACTCCTAATTCAGGATTAATCGTCAATCTTACTTGAGAGATCACAGGAAGACTGAGATGGGACGTCGCGCTGCTGAAGGATCTGCTCTCTTCTGAATATGAATATGACTATAAGGTGTAAATTTTACACTGCATCTGACTGTGCACTCCATGGTCTGAGCTTGTATAATTGGTTAATGTAATGAAAATATGTTCCTATCCCCACCACACTAATATCCCTTAATAATTTTAAATATTTTATCTGAGAACATATAAGGAGTGTGTAATATGATATTATATCCAGAAGTATGATGTGACAAATTTCTCTCCCTGTGAGGTTTGCCATAACCAGTCAAGCTCGCTTGTGAAGATATTTATCATATAATGCTTCTGGCCATGACTTATCCTCTACATCTGTGTTCTACATTCTCCAATGACAATGCTGTGTGTGATGACATTTATACTTCCAGTTTAAATTTCCACTTGCAGCTGTTATTGCCTATAGCATATTGAACACTTACTCAGAGGAGTTTTGATGTTTAGTGAAATTGAAAGGTTTATGGTTATTTTTGCTGACATCCATTGAGCACATTTAGACAAGAATTCATTGCTTGAAGGTATACCAAGGCATGTGTCTGTGGATTCTACTTGGATAGGGCGTCAAAAACCTGCCAACATTCCACCCAGACATGAAAGGTTACATCAGAACCTTAAAATTGCTGGGTCACTTCGGTACTTGATAATAGGCTTCCCTTCACATTATACTTTGGTTAGCACCTATTTGCATTGGGCATATCAAGAGAAATAAATTCACTAATAGTTGGGTTTAAGTGGCTGCTATACTGGAGAAGGGAGGTCACTTGTTACTCCAATGGGGCAGAATAGAACTGCTTCAAATGACGAATTATTTGCTTATGCACTACCCAAAGTCTCAACAGAGACTTATTAAGAAGAACTGATAATTGTTGATAGCGTGGCATGGTGGCACAGTGGTTAGCATTGCAGCCTCACAGCAGCTCGATTCCCAGCCTTGGCTGACTGTCTGTGTGGAGTCTGCACATTCTTCCTGTATCTGCCTGGGTTTCTTCCAGGTGCTCCGGTTTCCTCCCACAGTCTGAAAAACGTGCAGGTTAGGTGCATTGACAATGCTAAATTCTCCCTCAGTGTACTCGCACAGCCACCAGAGTGTGGCAACTAGGGGATTTTCACAGTAACTTCATCGCAGTGTTAATGTAAGCCTACTTGTGACGCTAATAAATGAACCTGCAATCATTATAAAAGTCAGTTTATATCATTGTTGGAGATGCCGGTGTTGAACTAGTGGGGCACGGTCAGAAGTCTCACAACACCAGGTTAAAGTCCAACAGGTTTATTTGGGATCATGAACTTTCAGAGAACTGCTCCTGCATCAGGTAAGTGGAGGTAGGTTCACAAACACAGCATATATAGGCAAAGATACAATTGCAAAATAATGATTGGAATGCGAGTCATTACAAGTAAAGACTCACATTCATTATCTTGCAATTGTGTCTTTGCCTATATATGCTGTGTTTGTGAACCTACCTCTCCACTTACCTGATGCAGAAGCAGTTCTCTGAAAGTTCATGATTCCAAATAAACCTGTTGGACTTTAACCTGGTGTTGTGAGACTTCCTACAATATCACTGTGGTAATCCATGTCAGCCCAAGTGTTAGCCACAGCTCACTTGTCATCACTGTCACCTCTGTGTCAGAAGGTTTTAGGTTCGTGTCACATGCCAGGGGCTTGAGCATAGGCTGACACTCCAGCACAGTACTGAGGAAGTTCAGAGGCACTTCTTTTGGAAGCGATGTTAAAGTGGACCATTCACCTGACGAAGGGGGTAACCTCGAAAGCTAGTGAGTTTAATATCAAATAAATCGGTTGGACTTAAACCTGGTGTTGTCAGACTTTTTAAAGTGGACCTAAACAGTCTCATGGCACTATTTTGAAAAACAAAACAGCAGGGGAGTTCTCTTTGGTGTCCTGACTAAAGATTATCCCTCGATTAGCATCAATAAAAAGCAGATTATCTGGTCATTAGCACATCGCTGTTTGCGGGACCATGCTATGTGGAAGTTGACCAGAACATTCCTTACAGTACAACGGTGACTAGACTTCCAAAGTCATTGACAATAAAGTAATATTGAAGATCCTGAGGTTGTGAAAATGCCTGTCTTTTTACTAATTGTCATCGATCATGTTACGCTTTATTCACTTTATCCCGTAATATTGTCTAAGGAAAGAAGCAGTACATTTTTTTTTGAAGTAACAGCATAATATGGTTCATTACCTGGCTCGTTCGATAAGACTAACCGAGTGGCTGTGAGCATTTTGCACAGCCAATTGACGTAAAACCTTGAACATCGATAAGTCTCTTAATTTGAAAAAAAAGCCAGTGTCAGATGATTAAAATAGATTTCTATAATATATGCAATGTGTGGCTTAATGACCGGTAAAGTATTGCTGCAAAGTGTTCCGATGCTACAGATCCAGAAACGTAACAACAAATCTCTAATCACCAATCTCCTAGATTCTGCACTTTACTTCCCAACCGTGCAATCATCAGCTCAGTAAAAGTGAATACAAGTATAGGGTAAGTCCTGCAGTGCTCCTGTATGGCTAGTGAGGAATTTCACTCAAGGGGCATGCATGTCAAAGATAAGGCTACAATACGGCCAAGCCAGGTCTCATATTCTGTTCCCTTTGAGCAAAGCTGCCTGCTGAGATTGCGGGATCACTAAATTTACCCTATTAGCAGATAATACACACAGTAATAAATCCCTTGGAGTGAGTGAAAATGTTACACCTCAATCTCTGTATGATGTTACCTACACCTCCTGAATTGAATTATAACCTTGTAACTCATTTCCATATGCCTACTGTTTTGCATTTATCAACACTGCCACACAAGCTTCCTTGTCGGTTATTGATTACTGAAATTACCAACTAGTTTCTCTGAAATCAAGCATTACTTTAAATAACTTAAATAGCACTGATAAGTAGTAACCATTCACATAATTGGACGTGTTGACAATTTAATTACCAATCTCCAAAGCTGCAGAATTGACAGCACAAGAAATTCTTGGTCATTCATTACAGTCTTGATATTAATGAATCAGCTCATACTGCCAGCAAGCTACTTAATCTATAAAACATCCAACAAGGCAGCACAGTTTTAAGACACAATCAGCTGATGCTTGGATATTGTACATGTTCCCAATAATACGTCCGTATGATATGCATTTAAATGGATTGTTTCAAACCTCCTGCTAAGAGCAGTAAGCACTGACGCTAGTCTGACAATAAAAATACTGATAGCATAACCATGAATCCTCTTGTAACACTGACATATTTTATAGCACAAGTGAGCTCCTGAGATCTCAGTGGTTCCTTCTCCAGATGATAAAGTGCCTCAAGTGCTCATTTATGACTAATATGGGGAAACCAATAACTCCATAATAATAAAAAAAAGAACTCATTAGCAAAAAACATACTACTACAGGAATAGTTTGTTCCTGCTCCTTCGCTTCCAATTTTGCCTCATCATTTTCAGATTGCTCCATTTTTCATTTTAAGAAATGGAAACTTCATCAGCAATAGTTCCGACCACCACGATGCTCACTTGCATATCTTGTCCAAGAAAGATTCGTAAATGGGAACTGCACAATAAGTACTTTCAGCCCATTTTTCACTTGCAGCAGAGATTTAAAATGAGCAATTACTACCTGATTCACACATTATTAAACATCAACAAATAGATTAGTAAAAATAAATATTCAACTCCACTGGTTAGCAAGTGGCCAGTTAACCTCTGCTTAGGGGCAGCATGGTGGCACAGTGGTTAGCACTGCTGCTTCACAGCGTCAAGTACCCAGGTTCAGTTCCAGCCTCGGGTGATTGCCTGTGTGGAGTTTGAGCTACTATGGAACATTTTGCAGCCTGAGGAATAACTTCGACCTCAACCAGTTGTATTCTCTGGGGCGATTCCTCCATCCCGCCGTACTAATTTTTTAGCACAGAGGGCTGGGAGAATTCCGCGTCGGCTGATTCACGGGATTTGTGCACGTGTCCCCGACGCGTACACATCTCCCAGCGTCGGATATCCAGCACAGTCAGGACTATGCTGGAAACCGGCGGGAACAGCAGGTAAGTCAGTTTCATCCATTTTTAATCTTATTTCAATGTGTTGATCAGGCCCAGGACTGAATTCTCCTGGCCCGCTAGCATCTCCCACCCCCGCCAGTACAATTTCACTCTGGCAGGGCTCAGACCAGCTCCCCATTTTTGGAAAACAAGCAGGATGGCCCCATTTGGAGTGAAGGAGAGGCAATCGGACCGCCCAGGAGGTCAGGCGGCAGGGGGATGGTGCCCCCTGGGCATGGGCACCCCAGCAGTGCCAGCCACTGCCCAAGGCGCAAAGTGCCCATACGGGGGGGGGGGGGCACCTTAGCACTGCCCACTAGACATCGGGCAAATCCCAAGGGCCAGGCCTAGGGGGTGGGGCCAGGTGGAGGAGGAGCCTAGGAGGCGATCAGTGGGGGCAGGGGGGCCCCGTTGCCACTCTGGATTGGGATTGACCGAGGCTGGAGGGAGGCCAGTGATTGGGGTGGGCTGGGGAGAGGCAGGTCTGCTGTGGGGGTCTGCCTCACATGGCGAGGTGGGATATGCTGGAATGTTTGGCGAGGGGGATTGTCACTGCTGGGGGAGGGGGGGGGAGGGGGGCAGAGGCTGGAGATCTGGGTGCTCCTGGATGGGAGGGAGGTTTGGGGGCTGGCCCAGGAATGCATGTGGGCACCGCGATTGGGCCATGGAGGGGCAGCACTCTGGGGGTACCGGGCTGACCAGCGATCGAGCTGGCCAGCTGAGTGCAAGCTGACAATTCAGGGCCACTGAGCATGCGTAGAGTTCCAGAACTGTCTGACTCCAGCATGAACAGGCCCTGTTCCCCCAAGCTTTTAATGATGTTCACAATTGTGACCTCTGCATTGCACAGCATACGGGAGCTTCGAGTGTAAACTCCCACTGAAAAAATAATCATGATTTACATCAGTTTTCCCATGAATTCAGCACTTGGAATATTTTTGGGAGAATCGTCCCCTTTATTTCCAATTAGCTTTCAGCAACATCAGAAGTTTTGTATAGTGGGTAGAGATTGTTATAGTCTGGACTTCAATCCAAATTATTGTTTTGTTTTTAATTTTATCTAATGCTTATTTCTCCCAGAGGCAGTACCAGGGCACAGTTTTATGATACTAATAAGTCTGGCATACCTTGCCCAGCTGATCATTCTTTGTGTGTGAGTGTAGACATTGAGGCCAGGATATATTAAAACCTGGATTGTCACAGGCACCTCAGAGGAAACTCTCCTGAATGGAGGCAATCTGGATTTTGTAGGGGTGGATGTGGGATGGAGTCAAGTCTGCTATCCCCAGTTGGAGTTTAGAGGCAGCCACAGGAGTTGTTGTATTCTGAAAAGGCCTCCTCGGTTCAGGAACACTTTGTCCCTGTTGGTTCATAGCATGTTGGGTTCACACCCTCACACCACAACACTATCCTCCCCAAACTCACCACCCACATCCCATGACACCGTAATGGTCAAAATTTTCCATCCGCTCATGCCAGCGGGACTCTCTGGTTCTGCTGCAGTGAACAGAGGTTTGGCTGAGTGCCAAATTCTTCATCCTTGCTTGCAGTGGGGCGTCAAAGGCTGGATAATTCTGGCCAGTGCATCCCATGCCCCCATTCACTTTGTTGCCTTTTAGAGGCCGCATGCCAACTTAATGTCAATTCATGGCAACCTGCACTCCCTCTGCCCATCATCCTTTGCCCTTACATCCTCCATGCCAATTCACTCAGGATTCACCATGGGCAGTCCTGAGGAAATATGTTGCAATGAGAAAAAAAATCAGATAAAATAAAAGCTTAAGTATCTATTACAACTTTTACTATAATAACAAAGAACTCCCATTCATTAATGCCCATTAACACATTTCAATCCTCTCAAACACTTAATCGTATGTAAAAGCAAACAGACTTATATTCATAAATACATATCAAAGGCAGCTTATCCTTTAAGAGCCTCTTTAACTTGTCAATAAAATTGTGAACTAAGCATACGCTACTGAGATAATTTATTAATAATGACATAATGAGAGCCCTATGGGTAATGTCAACAAAAGGGCTCTGTACCTGCGAGAACAGATTTTGTTTCAACTTTTGACTGACAGGGGCCACCTATTTTTAAAATTTGTAAACAGCCAGGGATTTAAATAACTTTACTGCTTGAATTTGTTTTTTTTTTACTTTTCATTGACAGGCAGGCTTTTTTTTATTTTTAAAGGTCTAGAACTCTAAATAACTTCACAGCTTGACAGTTTTATAAATCTTATCCACCACCATGAGTCTTTATGTCTCCTCTATAAATTTTTGATCTCCACACCACTGGTCATGACCCTTGGTACAGATAAAAGTGGAGGCTGTTTGAATTTGGCTCAAAGTTCAAATGGTCCTACTAAGTTTGAGTTTTCCTTCATGTGTGCCCTACCAGTGAAAATGGAGGCAGGAGTTCTGGGGCAAGGTCCCACCCACCATGTCTAAAGGTCTGCAGAGTTTTCTTGTCTCTGCAAATATCCAAGTCCGACTGTAAACAGGGAAGTATCATAATTGAGCACAATCTTATCCTTACTTTATAGTCAGCCGCATTTTCCATCAGAGGGTTACGAGAAAGCATTTAAGATTGTGAAACCTGCTTGATTTCCATCTCCTTCTCCGCACCCCCCCTCTCTGCCCACCTAACACCCCCATCCCACCAGTAGCACCATCTTAGGCTGAGGATACTGAGGACTTTAATAGCTGTGCACGCCTCCTCCAATCATCAGTGGCCTATGAAACTATACAGATCTGGGACTTCTGCTGGTACATCAGATGGTACATCTATCCATTGAAATTTAGGTTTCTTTTATTCATTCATGGGACATGGGCATTGCTGGCTGACCAGCATTTATTGCCCATCCCTAGTTGCCTTTGAGAAGGTGCTGGTGAGCTTCCTTCTTGAATCACTGCAGTCCGTGTTCTGTAGGTTAACCCACAATGCTGTTAGGGATGGAATTCCAGAATTTTGACCCAGCGACTGTGAAGGAATGGTGATGTATTTCCAAGTCAGGATGGTGAGTGACTTGGAGGGGAACTTGCAGGTGGTGGTGTTCCCATGTAAGTGTGCACAAAGTGCTATCAATAATTCTTCTTATTGATTTTAGGCACTGTTCCAAAGATGTGTTGGTGGAATATTAGTTCTATTAGTACTTGGTACCCTCTGGTAATTTTTCTTAGGTGGTGAGTCTTCAGATCTGAGCTTTGACAATGAATGTCAGCAGGCTATGGCAACAGAGAAATAGGAGCATTGCATTGGAGCCTTGACAAGTTTCATCTTCCACAGGCTATTTACACTGAGAAGCCAATTATGGAACTTCTACTATCTTGAGATTAGTCTATTCAACACTGCACAGAGATTGAATTGAAGCTGTATGGTTCAACTACTCAATAGTAAACTCACCAAGACATTGAGGAAGCAACAGTTTGTGTAAAATGTCTGTTGTTCGAGAGAGAATGCCAGATTCAATTCTTGGGAAGAGCTTTGAAAAACTCGACAAAGCACAATGTGGATAATTTGAATTTTGGGTGAAAGTTTAAAGGGAGTCAGTGGCGTAGTGGGATTGTTACTGGACTAGTAATCCACAGACCCAGCGTCATCCTCTGGGGACCTGGATTCAAATCTTACCATGGCAGATAGTGAAATTTGAATTCAATAAAAAATCCGGAATTAAAAGCCTAATAATGGCCACGTTGTTTGTAGTAAAAATCCATCTGGGATTTTCCAGCCATGCTTGCCCCAAAACCAGGGAAATCTGTAGGTCTTGCTGCGGCTGTATAGGGCATTGGTGAGGCCGCAGCTGGAGTACTGTGTGCAGTTTTGGTCGCCGCACTTACGCAAGGATATTTTGGCCTTGGAGGGAGTGCAGAGGAGGTTTACTAGGCTGATACCGGAATTGAGGGGGTTGAGCTATGAGGAGAGGCTGAATAAACTGGGCTTGTACTCGTTAGAGTTTAGAAGAATGAGGGGAGATCTCATTGAGATGTATAAGATGATGAATGGGATGGATAGGATAGAGGTGGAGAGACTCTTCCCGCTCAGAAAGGACAGTAGGACTAGGGGGCACAGCCTCAAGATAAAGGGTGGGCGGTTTAGAATGGAGTTGAGGAGGAACTTCTTCACTCAAAGGGTGGTGAATCTCTGGAATTCTCTGCCCGTTGAGGTGGTGGAGGCTGCCTCGCTAAATATTTTTAAGACGCAGGTTGATGGGTTTTTGATAAGCAAGGGGATTAAGGGTTATGGGGAGAGGGCGGGAATGTGGAACTGAGCCACGACAGATCAGCCATGATCTTATTGAATGGCAGGGCAGGCTCGAAGGGCCAGATGGCCTACTCCTGCTCCTATTTCTTATGTTCTTATGTTCAATGGACCTTTCCATGGTTCACCCTCTACCTGCTATGATTCAGTGGCAGGTGGGATGGGAAAATTTCTTTCCTTAATGTGTTCATATATCTGTCATCTGGTCTAGCCTTCATGTGATGCCAGATCCACTGCAATGTGGTTGACTCCTATATGCCTGTTGCCATCAGGAATGGGCAATAAACTTTGGCTCAGCCAGTGACACCCATATCCCATGAATGAATTTTAAAAAAGTATAAAATGGGCGATATCCAATAGCAGCCGTTATATTTTCATTCTGAGATGTATAATGGCAGCTGATCTCGCCACATTATCTACAATGTCACCCAAGCACGAAATAAGCCCGCTAACTGAAAAATCTAGTCCTCTTGGCTATGGGATTATTATGTCAGTTTGAACACAATGGGAATGTAGTTTCAGTGTGATATTAGAGTCCACATTGCAGCTATACTGCTTATCCCCAGACAATAAGGGATGCCAGTGTGGTGACATGCTATGATATCATTGCATCACCATAGGCCTGACCTCAGATCTTATCTCAGTGACACCTGAAGTGTCTCATACTGGTGTCACACAGGGTACAAGTATTAATGGGACTTAATGTAACTGTTTATTGCTATAAAATCAATGCTATGTTATCAATTTCAGATTTACCACAAAGTTCAGGACATAAATTAAGTTGAAAGAATGACAGATACTGTTGTCTACCTTTCAAGGTCCTTCATTATGTACATTCTTGAGTTTCAGTTCCATTCCCAAGGAATCAAATATGCATATTAAGATTTCACTTTTGGTTGAAGCCATGTCTTGTTGGATATAGTTAAAAGGGAGAGAAACAGGAAACTAGCAAAAACTGTCTGATTAAATAACTCCAAACTAAAATTATGATAGGTCATGACAAGAGTGAAAGTAGATCTTTTAACAATCCCTCAGTGACTATTTACAGAAATAAAATATAACACTATTTATAATCTCCTTTCTACCTTTTCTCCACCAATTTATTTTTCTTCGATTTTAATTTCCTTGAAGCTTCATTCAGTAAAGACAGTATTCACTGAATAGCTGCAAACAAATCAATATTCCAAATAAAACAAGCCTTTTAATACCATTAACATATAATTCCCACTCCACCCGGCTAAATCTTGATACTGAGATAAGTGTTGGTGTTCATACACATTGTATAATAATGTTTGATGCAGAAAAATTATGCATACAATTTTGTTTTGTTCCCCTCTATGGAAATGATACAAAATTTAATCTGAAAACTGAATTGAGGCAAAATCTAAAGAAAGAAGCTCAGAAACCAGATACACCGTTGTGTATGAATGTTTGCTGTCTAATGAACAGGGAAAACATACAAAAATAAACATTTCTCCTTCACCGTGTGATATCAATTCTCCTGTGAAAAAGGTAATGAATTATCCATATAAATGATGGATGGAAAAAAATTAGTGGCCATGCTTTCACAGTCATGGGACACAGTAATTCTTAATAGATCTATCTGAGAGTATATTAAAGCAGTTCAATTTTGCTCTTTACACTCTCTTAAGGGTTAAAACTGCAATTTATGAGGAGGAGAATAAATAATATCTGACATATTCCTGGCCTTACTATAATTCTTGCTTTGTATTCCTAAAATACAGGTATTCTAGCAATCAGGCATCAAAATTATTACCTATGTTTTACCTTCTTGCCACCTCAACCTGGAATCTTTAGGGAATTCATATATAGATCAGCATCCAAGTCAGTCAGATTTCTCTGCAGTGCATATCCTTAAGAAAGGAAAAGGTAGGAAATTAATAAGATCTTTCATCACCAATAATCTAATGCACCTCAATTGTCTTAAATGTATGATTGATCTGACCAGCAGCTGTGTGCAATGCTAACCAAACTAGCTGCACTGTTTGTGCTAAATATATTCCTGCAGTACACCATGGCTTCAAAATATCCATAAGTTCTTCCAGATGGCCTACCTTTCCAGAGATGCTGCATACAGTTGTGTGGAGATTGTAGCGTGCATAGCTAGGTGATTGCATGCGTGTAGTTTTTGTACATATTTATATCTAATGCATGAAGATCGATGTAAATGGTAAGGAAATGCAAAATAACGTATTGAAAGTAGATCACGCAGCTGCACTTTAGGAAAAGAGCAAAATCCATAGCTAGCAGATATAATCTACAGTATGCAATATTGTGCCTGTTGTGTGGTGCAGTTATGTTTGGTATGAGATTGGTTGTGAGGGCATGAAGCCAGGGACCAGCACTGAAGACCAGAAATCTTCCTGCTTCTGTAACATGTTACAAAAATATTGTGCAGATGATGGCTTTTAGTGGGGAAAGGTGAAACTTGGTTAGTTTTACATCTGTTCTCTTAAGCTTTAAACCCTGCTCGCATGCTTTCTTTTAGCTCTGAACAGCTGGTTACTGCAAACAAATAAATCAATGCTCTCATTACCCCCAATTCTGCATAAAGAATGCCTCATTAAACATGACATTCTCTCCGGTCTTCTTCATGGCCAGTTATCTTTGGAGCCTAGTGTCTAGTTCTGGAGTCTGGAAATGCTCTCTTGGTCAGTTTTCCCTGGTGACCTAAGCTGCTATCTCTTGAGGTTTGCATCTGTGAGCTCAACAGGAAGTCTGATGAGTGCTCATCAGAATAGCTCAGGAGGACCCAAGGGGAGCTTTCACTGCATGCTATCTAAAGTGATCTTCCTGCCACATAGATAATAAGTGCTACTGGTGGCACAGTGGTTAATGCTGCTGCTTCACAGCGTCAGAGACCCAGGTTCAATTCCCAGCTTGGGTTACTGTCTGTGCAGAGTCTGTACATTCTACCTGTGTCTGCATGGGTTTGTTCTAGTTTCCTCCCACAGTCCAAAAGATGTGTTGGTGAGGTGTATTATCCATGCTAAATTCTTCCTCAGTGTACCTGAAAAGGCACCAGAGAGTGGTGACTTGGGGATTTTCACAGTAACTTCATTGTATTGTTAATGTAAGCTTACTTCTGACATTAATAAATAAACTTTTGTCCTAATGCTATTGAAAAACATCGCTACAAACTAATGAAAGGCCCGATTCACAGAAGGGTGCTCATCCCAGTTGGATTTATATCTTCAATATAATCATTCCCAAGTATTTTTGTCTTTAAGTGCACAAGCAGATGACTGGGAGAGAGAAGGGGATGAAAATCAATACCCTTTCAAGTTCCATTCTTTCAAGACATTTCCATTGTTTCCTTCGGCTACAAGAGGTTCAACAGTTACAGCACAGTTTCTGTCCAGATCTATTATTATATCGATGCTTACCATACATAGTAGGGACCTACAGCATCACCAGGACACGTTAGTGGTAAGATGAGATACCTCTTTATTTGGCCTGGCTAAAAATAGCAGTCAAATGGCAGAGTCAGGACACTGCAGGACAAGTAGTCAATGGGCTGAACAAGCGATTGAACTCCAAATACTCCCGGCTCGGCAATCTGCAGCTGACAGGCTATTTTTTGCCATGGTTGACTAAATATGGTCAGGGAGGCAGCAACACTGAAGAGGCTGGTTGTCGGTAGTGCATGTTTCAAATGCTTAGCTGGGTATATAAGTACTAGAAATGTGGTCCCACTTTCTGATTAGAAAGTATTTCTCAGCAGCCCCCTCCAGCGTGTGTGAGTCCTGACCTCTACTGACCTCTGGAGGGGAGAAGGTAGCTTCTTGCAGTCCTGTTCAGTGCAGCTCATATGTTTCAAGGTGCGCTGCGCTGCAGCATCCACTCAAGTGAAGGTTGCCTCTCCTAAATTCCTGGTTTTGTCCTTCAGCGTGGGTCTGCCTCTCTTCTCTCTGTTTCTGTCTCTGTCTCTCCCTCTCTCTCTCTCTGTGCCTTTCAGCTACTGCTTGCCGCTTGTATGCTATACCTCCTAACGCCCATCAATGTGGTAAGCCTGTGCTGCAGCCGGATGGAAGGAGTTGGGCTGCTAAATTCAGAAGAATTCCTACATCTGAGGACTAATACCATCACAGGGCCCGTTTTCTGCATAAGAGATTGGTTATGAGAGAAGCTGACGACTGCTGCATGAAGTACATTATTACCTCGTGATACTGTGACCCTCCTCTATGCATCCCCAACTCTCCAAAGCTGATTCAGCTTTCAGCTAGTGCATTGGTGACACAACTGCTGCAACAGAATCTCTGATCTGGTATGTCTTTCTCTTCTTTCCTTCTCTTCTAACTGCTCTGACTGCATATGTGCATGGCAATGTAGGGATCAGAAAGCCTTGTCCATGCAACATGCTCCCAGATATATATATATATGTGCGCGTGTCAGTCGGTCTGTGTGTTTGTATATATATATTTTAGTGTGATGATGGGTGGTTTTCTCTGTGTGTGTGTGTGTGTGAATGCTGGAGGTTGCAAGGGTTTAATTCTTCGTGTGTTTTTTTGAGAAAAGAACTGCAGAGCAAGCAGTGGGCTGGAATGATCTAAACAGAAATGTGAGACCTCTGACATGCGATCACTTTGAAAGGTTAAAAAGCCTTTTATGCTTAATGCTGAGACAGGCTGCTTGATGGATGCTGACCAGAGCGATGTAGTAAATAAAACAGAGTGATAAATAACATGAATAATAGTAATTACTTAATAGCAGCATAGCTCACAGTGTGACTAGAGTTAGTTTTAAAAAATACACGTCCCCTTTCATAAATAAAAACTTTCATCCCATGTCCTCTGTGGGGGCACAAATTAATATTGAAGCTAAGAATGATGTTGTACGGGGGCGGGGGGAGGTGTGGGTGGCATGGTGTATGTGTGTGTGTAGTGTGGGTAGAGGGCGGGGTGGGTGGGTGGGGGTGATTGGTTGTCAGTTTCCTGCTATCCTCGTGTTCATTGCATGTATGTTTCCCCAGTGAGATCATCTGTGGCCAGCTTCTGATTTCACTTGTCTCTGGCCGTCCTCCCCTCCTCATTTGTCAAACAGCAGAGGAATGTGTCGCGCATTTATCTTCACCTTGCCATTATCATGTGAAATTTTAAAGGTGCCAGCCAGTGTTTGGGAGAATGCAGAGCAGCTGAACTACCCCCTACCGTGCCCCCCCCCGCCCCCCACCCCTTTGACATCTGAGGAAAGTTAGCAGGTTTATGATTACAAGTATCTTCCTGACAAGTTCCATCTGATAATTGAACCGCACTGAAAATAAAAGGGGGGGGGGGGGGGAAAGACACCCAGTGGGGCCTTTTATTTTTAATTTATCTTCTGGAAAATTCATGTTCAACCTGAAGTTTGTTTAAAGCCTGTCTCCCCCCCACCCCCACCTCCCCCCTGTAGTTTTGATCAGAAAGAGGTGTGAAATGGTAAAATTCATTAACACACTTGACATTTGCTGTACATTTGCCTGCAAATTGGTACTGATCTGTGAGGCTCGGACGGAGCAGCAGTCAGCAAAGCAGGTGAGTGGACAAGCCGAGCATACTATTACAGCAATGCTGAATGAGCACTAAGTGCCCCGTGTGACCTCTTTGCTTTTGCTTTAGTGTCTAAATCCTGCCCATAATAGCCCTTTTATTCGGTCTGGTCATCATTTTCAGCATCGTCACCCTGGCCACATTGTTAGGGGAGGTTTAAAGCTGAGCCCGGAATGAGTGTGGAGCAGACACAGACGGAGAAAGAGCGACTGAGAAGCACAGGATGGGGAAACTGGAAGTCACAAGGAGGTTGGAGGAGGAGGAGGAGGAGGAGGAGGGGAGGGGGGTGGAATATCAGTGCTGCGTCCGGCCTTATGAAATCTCCGCTCGTGGGGGAAATCTTGCTGCCTAACAGCGACTTACAAGAGTGAACTGTCAGCGACGGGCAACAGATGTGTGTGCTCCATCTGCACCAAACCTAAAAGTGCACGCACCCTGAAACCAAGAAGTAATTCCAGGAGGAGCAATAACAGTGTCCACCAGTCAAAGTATGACTTAGGAGAGCCTAGAATTAATGGAATTTATCATTTGAGCCTAGGTAAGCAACATTTTTTTTGTTCCTTTTCTAAACTGTGTGACAAATAACCAGTTTGGAGTCTTCTTTCATGATCTCGGCATGAATTAAATTACGTCAGGGCAGTAAGAATCTCTGACTTAAAGCATTGTGAAATGTAGTGTTCCCCAGTGTCTCTCTCCCCTCTCCTCCATCCTCAAAACTCTACTATATACTAATCCATGGGAAATATGTAAAGCAGACTGCATTTGAAAGAGGGGGGTTGGCTGTTGAAAGAAACCCTTCTAACTCCTTTACATTCATTGCATGTAACCCAGACCGTGGGGAGCATGGGTTCTCTGAATCAGCATTTCTTTTACATGAAGGATGCGCATCCAGCAATTACCTACTTGGAGCACATACTTCTTTATATGCCCATATGAACCTTGCCAGCTATGGAATGTAAAGAAGTATGTATTTCTGGTGGGAAAGGTTCATCGGAGAAGAGTGACCGTACCAGAGAGAGAGAGAGGAAGGGGGAAAAAAAATTGCCTGACAGGGCAGCCTGAATGTGGAGTCAATTGATGAGCTTGTTGTAGTGCATGTATTGTTCTGTCACTTTTCCTGTGTCAGCAGGTGGAACTGCTCATCAGGACATTAAATATTCAATATGCTGACTGCGGCAGTGCTTTGAAATGCAAGGCTAGAGAAAAGCTCCCTGTCCACATTTGTTTTAACAAACCAGAATCAAAATAGCGTTCATTTTATTTATTTTGAAAGGGGAATAATGTCAAGTAAATGGTGACAATTGTGTTTAGTCAGGCAGTCACCACTTCAAATTGCAGAGGCACCCTTATCTCTGGATCAGTCTAGCAGCATAGAGAAGCCGACTTAATTTTTTCGGGACCAGGGAAAGATATATTCAAATCTGTTTTTTTTTACACAGCATGAGATGGTGACTTTTGTATTTTGCCATTACTATTGTCAAAATTAACAATTTAAGAATTTCCAGCAAATTTTAAGTCAAACACTTTACAAACACAATAGTCAAATGTTACTATACCTCAAAGACATTTTGTCAAAGTATTTGCCTGAACACAATTCAGCAAGGGAGTTGCCCTCCTCCCAGACTGAAGGCTGCATCTTACAGAAAGCCTGGACTATGCTGGAGGCCAACTGGTGTGCAAAAAAAAGTTTTGCCGCAAAGTTACACTAGACTTTCCAGATTTAACTAATTATGTGAATCTTGACCGTTTGTGTTTCCTTTTGACAGTGTAAAGGGCGGAGAGTAAAATTGCAAGCCCGTATGTCACCTCAAATCTTTTTAAAAAAATTTTCAAGTTTGCTTTATGCTCAATTTAACCAGTAGACTTAACTTTAATCAGATGTTTGCATGAAATTAATTCACTATGGAAAAAATGGAAATTGAAATCCAACACATTCTCCTGGAGAGACTGAGTTGTACTCGCGAATGAGGTTTTTGTTGTTGCTGATATTTTACATGTAGCATGTTTCTTTATAGTTTTCTTCCATCAGGCTTGACTGCATATGCAATTTAGAAATTATACGCTGAAGTAAATTGCAGGTTGTGTTCTTAAGATTTTAGTTGGGAAGTGAGTACAAATGAGAACCATTGTGATTTCTGAAACAGGAATGTACGATTTTAAAATCCGACAAAAGAAAAAAAAACCTGATGTACTGCTATGAAAAGGCAACTGCACTTTAATGTTGGCAACTTTTGATAAAGGTCAGAGGGTGTAAGTGTTGTTGATTAGTCAATCATCATGTGATACATGTTCTTTAGGAGAATCCCACTGATGTTAAGCCCTGCAAAGGAACTGCGGCAGCAACAGGTGGGAAACAAACTAGATTGAGAACATTCTGCGGTATAAATGGATGACCTTTGATGAGGGTGACAGAAAGGCATTGTGGGTTGTATTCAATCCAACTTGACAGCCACAGTCACACAGTATAAGTCTGCATCCTCAGCTAAGGTCTAGGTCCATTCAGTCAGTGCAGATTTGAATGGTGTTTTATGGCCATGTTGGGTTACTTGGTTAATGCATTTTATTTACCACTCAATGCCCGCACTTCAGGGAAATTATGATTTATTAATAGGAAGGTAGTGGCTACTGCTTTTGAGAATTTTTTCTTGACTGCATCACAATCTACAATTTTCCAATCAATTTGGCTGCTTAATTTCAATATGCAGGATCTCATATCAAAACATTCAAAATAATTGTAACAAGCATCCAACTCATTACACCACTTTTCTAAGTTTCAGATTTTCTTTCCAACTAAAAGCGCAAATCCAAACTTGTAACTCTTTTGTAGTGCAGAGCATATTGGAAGTGCACACAGCAAAGGTGCCCTTTATGAAGTCAATTTATCATTTGTTTATTACGTAACCACAAAATGCCAATGAGATATTTCAATTACTGGTAGTTGGTAAACTTGCAATCTAGTAAATTCTAGTATCTACAAACAAATAAAGGCAACTTACAATCCAAATTTAATAGCTCAACTATCAAAGCCAGTCACCATTTTACTGTGCAAATGTTTAAAATCCCAGATTTGGTTCCCAATGTAAGCATTGGTGAATAGCGAATAAGCAATCTCATTCCAAGCTGTCGTCCCGAAGTGAAAAATGTTGTGTTGAGAAGGAAACCACTATTAAGCATGATTAGATTGACCCAAAGGACAGATATTTCAGCTGCTGCATTAGAGGTCGATCAGTTTTCTCAGATCAGGGATGGAGAATTGTAAGATATTTTTGTTTATATATATAGTATGAAAAGGGGCGCAAGTGAAATCAGACACATGTGTTCAACGTTTAAAAAAGGAACGGGTTTTATGTTGAATGCATGGGATTGCCAGAAGTGTGTATTTTATGTGTGGTTAAAGGTTAGAGAAGGGAAGCGGCAGCTGCCATTTTAGCATAAATTGAGAGTATGGTACCTGGATCAACAAATCAAAAATAAATCTGCTGAGTCAGAGTTTGGGCTGTGCACGTCCTATTGCAGAAAGATTAGCACTGCACTGCAGTATCTCTTTATGCGTCTGACACTGGCCTGGCTATTTAATCTTGCCCTATTTCCACAGTTATGTCTGGATAAAAGTAGAGAAAAGGCCAGTTAGACCCACAAAGACATTTCACCACACTGGTGTTGCACCGTTCTTGCTACCTGCTAAGAAGGGCCTTATCTATCACTGTGATTAACTTTCCCCCACCCCACCTCCCCCTCTCCTGGCCATCCTCTTCTCTATTTACTGTATCCTCCCAAAAAGGTAGAGAGGCCTGAACATTAGCTGACACCCATTGGAGCTGAAGTGTTTTTTTCAGGAAGCTTGATTGACGTTAGGAACAGATGCAGATTTTATGAAACGCTCTGCTGTCTGAGCAAGTAGTTCACCATGCCCTGATAAGGGCAGCGCGTGGAAGTGCTCTGTTGTCTAAATAAGCACCCCAGCAGCCTAAAGTGTCCAAGAACGCCATGACAGCTGATATAAATAGTCCTCATTCTCAGCTGCCCTATGAGCCGAAATCCTACTTAACCAGCCCCTGTAATGGAACAGTGAGATGCTTTTCATGGTATCCAAATGCAGTAGTGTACAGTGATTGGTAGCTGAACAGCTGGGCAAGATAAATCTGAACTATTCCTGTTGTCAACCATCATGGCTCAAATTTAAATCTGTCAAAACGTAATACGTATACACACATTATCTGTCAATTATCACACCTAAGCCAACAGCATTTGAAATACTGACAATTTTCTTTATGTTAAAGTGGCTGGAGCTATCCAATGTTTTAAGGACTGCATGCATTAAAAAGCACACATTAATAACTAAAAAAACTCCATTATCTGTGGTCATTATTAACCTATGTAGAATGAACAGGTATTACAGAGAGTCACAACCTCCGAATGAAATTCTGCATGATTACAATTTCTCTAACAAAACTGGCATGCCATTCCCAGCAGTAACAATTCCTTTATAATACTTACTTTGTAAATTTCTAGTATGTTCACTGAAATCTTGATAATGGACTTATGGAAAACTTTGACAAGTTTCTTTCTCTTAGGTTGTTTTTTAATATGTCGGAATTAGATACTGGGTAGCACAGTGGGTAGGTACATGGTTGTGTGATTAAAGTCACCCACACAGTCAATTGGGGCACACTAGATGCAGTGCTGAACCTTTTATGTTGTTCTTTCATGGACCAGTTCCATTTCAATGAAGTAGCAACTTTTCCATTTGTTCTGCTAAACTCCTCAAGTGTTCTCTGATGGTCGAATTCAGACTAGTTGGCAGGAGAAGCCTTATTCACCGTTGCAACAGAAAATAGATGTACTTGCTCATTTCGATTGCGAATGCTCATTTAAACCATCTGACGCCGACGTTCTTTCTCATCGATTTGGTTCAATGTTGTGAGCAACTTTTTTTCCAAATGAGATTTTAAGTGAATAATTAATATTTTAACAGAACAGCTTCTCTCGTTAAATAATTAAATTTATCATGTGAGAAGTTTCTGGGTTGTATTAATTTTTTTTTCGGCACATATTACATTAATAAAGCAAATGTGCTGTTTCAGAGTTAAAAGAGACACGGCGTCAGATGTGAAGAACTTCCCCGCATTCATTAAGTAATTAGATAATTTATAGGCATTAATATTTCATGTAACAAATATTGGCAGAGAGGAAGTAATGTATTTGTCAAGAAGGACCTAAAAAATGACAGGGTTCCACATTTGTCATTACGAAACATTAAAGTTAGCGTGTAAAGCTGAATATTCTGCAGGGGTTTCCTCGGAATGTAATACTTAATTGGTACAATTACTTACTTTGAGAGGTGAATTCACACTTTATTTGTGATGCAATTAGGTTAAAACAATTTCTTCAGCTAAACGCAATGGCTCAATAAATGTTCAAAGTAATAGCTGCGTGAACTCGTTTCAAATTTTTTGTGTTGTGATTTGCACTGATAATGGCAATTATGGATCCCAACTATTGAAACAATTGTGATTTAAAATGCTTACTAACAAAGAATGTCCATTTCAGTAGCACAAAATGAATTTCGCAATAAACACTCTTTCTTAGCTAAATTAAGTAATATAAAAGACAAGAAAGCAAAAATCTTTCAAATTAACTTCTTAATTGTACAGGTTCAATCCCCTAAATCCTGAAGAATCAAACCTCAGCAGCTTTTAAAATAATTTCAATCCAACAGCACATCCAGACATTCACAAATATATTTTCAGTCACGATTAACACAAGATCGTAACACTTCAAGTCATCACATGTTCATTAACGGTGGCAATAATTTGAAATGATGTTCATGCTCAAATGCTTCCCTTAACAATAGTTAAGTGGTACATGTCTTGAGGAAGAAAGTCCAACGCATCACATTTCTGCCCTCTTCCAGATAGATAAATTTAACTTGCTTGGGTGGCTCGGTGGCACAATGGTTAGCACTGCTGCCTCACAGCGCCAGGGTCCCAGGTTTGATTCTGGCTTGGGTCACTGTGTGGAGTCTGCATGTTGTCCCTGTGTCTGCGTGTGTTTCCTCTGGTTTTCTCCCAGTCTGAAAGATGTGCTAGTTAGATGCATTGGCCATGCTAAATTCTCCCTTACTGTACCCAAACAGGTGCTGGAGTGTAGCACCTAGGGGATTTTCATAGTAATTTCATTGCAGCGTTAATGTAAGCCTACATATGACTAATAAATAAACTTTACTTTTTTGAGCTGACTACACTATTAACTTGTTAGGAGAGTTACTAGATTTGAAGTCACAAGTAATGCCACTACTGAGGTCTAATCTCAAAGAAAATGTCCAAATTCACAATTTTTTTTTAGTTCTAATTTTTATTTTTTAAGTTAACACGTTCTAATCTAAAATACATTTACAAGCACTGATGCCTCACAGTGCCAAAGACCCAGGTTTAATTCCTATTTTAGGTCACTGTCTATGGGGAGCTTGATCATTCTCCCTGTGTCTGCATGGGTTTCCTCTGGGTGCTCCAGTTTCCTCCCACAGTTCAGAGATGTGCAAGTCAGATTGATTGGCCATACTAAATTGCCCCTTAGTGTCCCAAGATATATAGGTTAGAGGGATTAGCTGGGTAAATACGCAGAGTTATAAGACAAGCCTGGGTAAGAATGGGTGCAGACTCAATGGGCCTGCACTGCAGGGCCTGCAAGGATTCTATGATTCTAACAGTGAGGTGAATGCAAATAAGTGCTGAGAGCTGAAACTAAAACTGCAAATGTTGTAAATACACAGCAGTGCAGTCAGCAGGTGGAGGAGAAAGATGGGTTAATATTTAAACATTAATATGTAAACATTAGTTTCAGCAACTGATGGCATCGGCTTTTATGAAGCAGCGATGAGATTCAATAATGTCACCAAAGTCAGTTTCTGAAACTTATGAAGTCTGATTCTATCTCTCATTAACAGAAATGAATGTAGGACACATGAATACTTTAATCGCTATGAGAGCAGAGAGATCTGCTCTTGTTCAATGAAATATAATTGGGAAAGATCAGTTCGAGCTCTCACCCATTCTGTAGCCGTGAAGTCAAGTAGCTGCCTCCCGATCCCTGACAATTTCAC
Source organism: Carcharhinus amblyrhynchos (assembly GCF_965287045.1). NCBI lineage: Eukaryota > Metazoa > Chordata > Chondrichthyes > Carcharhiniformes > Carcharhinidae > Carcharhinus > Carcharhinus amblyrhynchos. The sequence continues at coordinate 15,805,835 of NC_137339.1, forward strand.
TCTCTTCAGAGTGAAACCAGAGGTTGATTCATTCTGTAATTGCCACGTGTTCCACTTCCATGGGCAGCACGGTGGCACAGTGATTAGCACTGCTGCCTCACAGCGCCAAGGACCTGGGTTCGATTCCCAGCTTGGGTCACTGTCTGTGTGGAGTTTGCATGTTCTTTCCGTGTTTGCGTGGGTTTCCTCTGGGTGCTCCAGTTTCCTCCCACAGTCTGAAAGATGTGTCAGTTACATGTGCATTGACCCGAACAGGTGCCGGAATGTGGCGACTGGGGGGATTTCACAGTAACTTCATTGCAGTGTTAATGTAAGCCGTACCTGTGACTAATAAATAAACTTTACTTTTTCTTTTGCTTTTATTCAGCATCTTCCTCCAGTTTAATTCTGAAACCAGGAGTGGAACGGCATGGAGAATTTAAACTTGTGTCTCACCACTCCTGGGTAACAATAAAGATATGTTATAAGATACAATGCCACTCCACTATCCAGCACTTCACCTTTGTATCTCTTTCCACCAAAAGTGAACCTTACCTTTTAACCAATGAATAGCCTATAAATAAAAAGGCTACAATTCAAGTGGAATTTTAACAGAATTATAAAATAGTTATTACCACGAATAAAAAAGATGCACTTAAATTGTATAATCTGTGCCATAAAGACAGCATACCTTAGTCACCAAAACGTTTCATCCAATTGAGAATTAGTTAGCCATAAACGACAATATGATTAGTGACATTTATTTTTCATCATGAAACTGCAATGCATTTAAAGTAGAGTTCAGTTATTAGTCACAAGTCAGCTTATATTAACATTGCAATGAAGTTACTGTGAAATTCCCCTAGTCGCCGCACTTCAGGTCAATGCACCTAACCAGCACATCTTTCAGACTGTGAGAGGAAAACCAGAGTATCCAGAGGAAACCCATGCAGACACAGGGAGAATGTATTCTTTCTGAAATTAATCTATTTGAAATCAGATATATTTAACTGAGAATGATACTTAAAATCAACAGAGCAAAGTTATTAATCTACAAAAATAAAAATACAATTGTCCAGAATTTTCCAGCCCTTTACACCAGTCCTGCCAATGCAAATGGAGATTTCAATGCTTCACCAGCCTGACTTGGGTCACAGACAGTGACCCAAGCCAGGAATCAAACCCAGGTCCCTGGCGCAGTGAGGCAGCAGTGCTAACCACTGTGCCACCCATTTTGAAGCATTTTAAGATCCATTTCTCACAAGGAAAGAACCCATTTATTTTGCCTAGAAGTATAAAACACATCAGGGTTTGCTGCATTTCAGATGCCACACAAGTAACATCAAATAAAATCTGGAGGGGAGGATGCATTATTGGTTAATAAATCACAGACTGGCAAAGTTTAAGTGGAAAAATCACATACAAAAACATGAAAAATTGAAAAGTAACTTTAAATTATGATAGAGAAATCTTATTTAGGAGCAATTCATCTGTCAAATTTTAATATTGTTATTTCTCCTTTATTGAATTTCTTTTTGACAGCCTTACCATTGTAAAATTTACCAAGAAGCTTTTGAAAGTTGACGAGCGCTATCTTACTGGCTGTTCACTCCCCACTCCCGCTGCAGCAATGATGGAGAATTTAGTGTCCAGCCAAATCTCTATTCACGGACTAAAGTTTTGGCCAATGTGTCTTACAGCACAGAAGAAGGTCACTTGGCCCATTTTACCAACTGGTTCGCGGATGGAACCATCCAGTTAGTCTGACCTCCACTTGTTTTCCATTGTTCCTTTCAGTTCCCCTTTGAAAGTTACTGTTTACTGCACCACCCTGACAGGCAGCCCACTCCAGATCATAACTCATAAAAAGACTTTCTCCTCATCATTCCCTTGCTTCTTTTGTTAGAAGCAAGTCCTTTTGCTTTTGCCCCACTTTGTCAGTGGAAATAATTTCTCCTTATTTACCATTCCAAAACTCCTAATAATTTTGAACAAATCTGTTAAATCCCACTTAATGTTCTCTACCCTAAGGAGAACAATCACAGCTTCTCTGATCCTTGTAAATCCCTCATCTCTGGTACCATTCTGATAATGGCCACAAATGTCCACATGCCCTTTATTCCTGTTTCTGAGCTGTTAAATATTTCTTAATAAACCTAAAGATGAGCAATATCCCATATTAGTAATTTTAGCTTATCCATAATCCAACTAATTGTGTAGAAATAAATTGCACAAGTATTCCTAACACAAGTTTCAAACTACACACACTACAAAGCAATATATCCTTTGTTAAGTATTGTTGTAAATAACAGTAAAGGCCAAAATATACAAATAGATGTGACTCAGAAAACCAGGAAGGTAACATTTGATATACTTAATTTGAATCTGAACAGTGCAGAAGGAGGTCATTTTGTACATCCAGTTTGTGCCGTCTCTCTGAAAGTGCATCTTACTCAGGCCCACCCCCTACTATCCCCGTAACTCCATGCATTTACCATGGCTAATTCACCTAACTTACATATCTTGGCGACACTAAGGGGCAATTTAGCATGGCCGATCCATCTAACCTGCACATCTTTGGACTATGGGTGGAAACTGGAGCATCCGGAGGAACCCCACGCAGACACAGGGAGAACATGCAAACTCCATACGATCACCCAAGCCGGGAATCAAACCCAGATCCCTGGCATTATGAGGCAGAAGTGCTAACCACTGTGCCACCCTAATTTGTGAACACCGCTGTTTAATTAATAGTTTCCAGAAATGTTGGCATCCTGCATATTGCTGCCCTGTTCATAAGGAACAGCGCTATTTCAATTTACCAGTTGGATTTTAACTAACGTGAAGAGGAATTAAGAACTGGAAAAGAAGGACACAATTGCCTGAAATGACAGGGACAAACATTAGCTGCAGTTGCCATAAGTATGGAGAATTGCCTCAGTTTTAAACATCATGAAATGACAGCACCTGCAAAGATGGAGACTAGTTCTGAAACACAAAATTAAGTAGACAGCTTAGATGACTGTTATTGGATAATCCAATGTGCATTGTTGATCTGCATTTGAACAGAAACCCTTGTTACACTTATGGCTCAAAACTGTTCGGCACATTGTGTCTTATTGGAACTTTTTAAATCTTATTTACTGTAACTTTCTATTTATTTATCTATATTTCATACATTTGTAGCTTCAATTTAAGTAAAGTTAATGTGAAAAATATGTGTGAATATCAGGTATTTTAGTTCTCAGCAACGTTTCAGCATTTATAAAGGGCATCTTTTGATGCTAAGATCTCTAAATTGTTCAAATGCATTAAATGTTAAGTTGGTGGAACGTTACTAAAAATAATCCCTTGATTTTTCAATTTCAGTAAGCTGCTACTTTTTGCTTTGCACAATTGTCACAAATAGGTTTTAATTATACTTGTCAAAGTTGCAGTTAATCACGGAAACATATGATAACTTGCATCATTGTATTCTTTCTGAAACTAATCTATTTGAAATCAGATATATTTAACTGAGAATGATACTTAAAATCAACAGAGCAAAGTTATTAATCTACAAAAATAAAAATACAATTGTCCAGAATTTTCCAGCCCTTTACACCAGTCCTGCCGATGCAAATGGAGATTTCAATGCTTCACCACCCCCTCTGCGAAGAACCCCCAGCAGGGAGAGAGGGTGGGGGTCTGGAAAATTCTTGCAAGTTGAGTTCATTCATTAATCAATTCTTTAAATAAACAATTGAACAAACTCCTTCAAGCAAGAAGCCCTCATTCACAATGAGACACCATTCCATCCTAGCTTCTCCCAACTCAATTTCCTTCAGTATCCAGAAAAAAAAACTCTCTAAGTTTTTCCTGACTGCACTTTCAAACTTCGAATTGCTGGCCTTTGGCTTTTGATTCACCAAGTTGTTGATTTGTTCCATCCACTCTCTCATCCATTTCTAAAGCCTTCATTCTCTTTCTGCTTGAGGCTTCCTTATTTCAATGTCCAAGCCTTGAATGATCCCGAGTTGGGATCATTCAAGCGCCCTTTTAAAATGTCCTGATTCTGAGATACCGGACCCGGAATCTGGTGTTTCCAATTTTTGGGAGTGCCTTTTAAGCCTTTGGGCTGGTTTGGGTAATGAGCAAGCACCCCTGAGCAGGCTAGCTCCATTGCTGAAAAAGACATGTTCCCATCCTCTGCAACTTCCATTGAGTTGGGCCAGGTTTTCAATGAGTCATGATTCATAGCACCTAAGACGCGTTGTGAATTAAGGGGAACCTTTTAAAACATGGGCTCACAAGGTCCTTTTTATGCTTCACATGCGATGGCATGCCCCCTCCCCCTCTAACAAAACCTACTGCCCCCATGACAGGCTATCACACTTCCATGGCCATTCACCACTTACACGCTGTACAAAATCAATGAATCCTATAGTGACAGTAAAACAAAACTTTAAAAAAAGTCATCCACTGATAATTTTCTAGATTCTTAAAAAATAATTTGTTTTTACTACAGCCCGATAAAACTGTCAATCACCCAGACCATTTAAGTATCAACACCTGTAAGCACTCTAAAATCTCTTTATCTTGTGTAAATGAACTTTGTGAAATTGATAGAAAGAGATCGAAGAACCAGAGCTGTCAATCAATGTTTTCTCTGGAGCTGGTGTATGTTTTAGCATTCTTATGGCTGTCTGGGCTCTCAGCCAAGAATATGTAATAAGGCAAAAACCGAAAATGCTGGAAAATCTCACTAGGTCTGACAGCATCTGTGGGGAGAGAATAGCGCCAACATTTCGAGTCTAGATAACTCTTCAAAAGAGCTCTGATGAAGGGTTATCTAGACTTGAAACGTTGGCTCTGGTCTTCCCCACAGATGCTGTCAGAGCTGCTGAGATTTCCAACATTTTCTGTTTTTGATTCAGATTCCAGCTTCACAGTATATTGTTTTTATTTATGTAGTGAGGCATTACTGAGAGTGCAGATATCCTGTTCGGGATTGGGTACGGGGACATGAAGTGGCAAGGATGAGGCATGGAGTGTTTTTCTATTCTTTCTTGAGATGTGGGCATTGCTGGCTAGGTCAGAATTAGTTGCTCAATTCTAATTGCCACTGAGGTGGTCATGATGAGCTGCCATCTTGAATCACTGCAGTCCACATGGTGCAGGTAGACCCACAGTGCGGAAAGGTTTGAGGAGTCAGGATGACTTATATACTTATTTTAACTGGGACAATACACTAAGACAGGTCTTTAATGCAGTCTGTCTTTGAACCCACCAACCCCTGTGGCTTCAGAAATCTTTGCCAGAGTGCTTGGACTGACTCCAGCATGCACCAGCCACCCCTCACAATTATGATTATGCCCTTTTTCCTGGGACAAGTAGAGGATTGAGCTGGGAAATTTCCCAACTCCCGTCCAGGCCGCTCACTCATCATTGCTGCTTCGGTTAAAGGGATACAGAGTGGAGCTTGCCTGATACATAGCTGACCTATCTATCCATCATCAGAGTTGACGAGACCAAATCCTGCTCATTATCCTCTATCAAACCATTCTCCTCTCCAGGATTATACTGGAGATCCAAGTAAATCCAGTGCTCCTTTTTCCCACTGCCCTGCGGTAACTGTAAAATGTGTTTATTTGAGCTTACTGCTGAGTTTTGCATGTTTATTCTGGAACATCATGAAAGCAAAAGGTATTGTGCTATGAGGAGATAGTTACAGTTCAGTAGCAGAATGTGCATTAGTAGCACTACATCGTATGTTTTGTTTTGATAATTGCACAGATCATATAAGAATTATCCATATACATTTCCTGATTAATTGCCACATGGCTATATTTTTCAACAACCTGTCTGTTTCTGGATGTCACTTTTTCCTGCACTGTACTAATTAATTTCCTCCATTTAACTGTTCATTTTATTCCACGATGCCTGTCCTAACATTTGCATGTTTCGTACAATTTTCTGTTAACTTCTTGAGTCGGCAGAAAAGGGAAAGTCTGCCGGAATTGTACTGCCCCACTCCACCACGGGAACTGGACAATGGGAAGGTCCGTTGATCTCGAGCGAGATTTTTCCGACCTCGGGTCGAGCGAGGCCGTAAAATCCCACCCAGTGTCCAGCACAAGGAAGTTAATGTTAACTGAATGTATGTTTTGTTACTTCTTGATTTACAGGTGTTTCAGTGCTGATTTGTAGTTACGATACAACGTGAACCTTACATTCATCCGAGATGTACAACTTAAAAGGTGGTGCCTGTTACGGAATGGTGCTGCTATAGAGATCGCAGACTGATCTGCGGTAAACAATAACCACCTTTGCTTTTAATGTTATTCATTTTTTTTCTGCTCATAACCAGGAAACCCTGAAGAAGACAGAAATGCCAAATTTCTAGGAGACGTTAACTTCTGTTCTTAAACTGTCGCATGCCAAAAGTAAGCTATAGACCAGTCAATTCTTAGATTACAGTAAATGGACACTGAAAGACTAACATACCAATGAAAGATTGACGTGGCTGGAATTTTACCAGTGCAGTTCATAGAGTCATAGAATCCCTACAGTGCAGCAGCAGGCCCTCTGGCCCATTGAGCCATCACCGAAAACAGTCCCACCCAGGCCCTATCCCCGTAACCCCATCTATTTACCCTGCTAATCCCCCTGACACTAAGGGTGGAATTTTACGGCCTCATTCGCCCCAAGGCCGGAAAAATCCCACCCGAGGTCATCGGACCTTTGCATGGTCAGTGTTCTGCCGGTTACAATTCTCGTTTCGGATGGGATGGTAAAATTCAGCCCAAAGGGTCAATTTGGCATGGATGATCCACCTAACCCTCACATCTCTGGATTGCGGACGGAAAACGGAGCCACCCGAAAGGAAACCCACGCAGACACCGGGAGAACATGCGAACTGCACGCAGACACTGACCCGAGGCCAGGAATGAACCCGGGTCACTGGCGCTGTGAGGCCACAGTGCTAACCACCATGCCGCCCACATCTCTGCTGTAGTTGTTGGTGAGTACAATACCATTCTGTGTGGCAGTGGACTTTGCAAGTGGCTGGCTGTATGGTGATTGAGATGTGATAACCCGATTACACTCTTGCATCGAATGTGGAATGTTTTCTTTTACTTCTAATTGACAAATCGATATTACAGATAAACAGCTGCCCCTTTCCTGAGTCAAATGCTTTGCTAAAGCTGGTAAAATGGAACCAAATCAACTCTTCTATGGATTTGGTCCCCTTCAACCAGCTGTAGCTGTGCATTGATCGCCACAGCATGAGCTGGAGACACGTGCCCGAACTGAAACTGTCAATGAAGGCTGAAGATAAACAGCTATGAAGACCTTGTCAATAGGGAAATTATGATGCTTGACATCCACAAATACATCATCTGCACGCAAACTGGTAGGCTGAGCCCCAATCAAGCAGGTGTTGAAATCTAAGAGTGTACGGAAAAAGAAATCTTTATTCTGGCATTTCCTTTCAAAGTGCGAACACTTTTTCCCCCTAATCGCGATGCATCAAAGCAATATCTTTCTTATGTAGCCAGCTCGTAATATTAGTTAATCAATACTTGTACAAGTTGTGTTGATTATATGAATAAACGGTTTAATCTCTTTTATCTGGTTCACTGGAGTTACTACAATAATTTTCTTCCATTATTGCGACAGTCAAATTTTTTTTTCCTCATACTCATCAAAGTGAGGGATGTTAATACTGAAGGCTTCCGGTGCTTGCTTCAAGCAACTCCAGGATAGATGTGACATTATTAGATGCGGAGTAAAGTTCTCTTACGCTTCCCCAATCTCCACCTCAAAAAAATCATCTCACACAGTTATTAGTTTTACTTAGCACCAGTCATATTGAGTTTCCTAAATGACATTGCTAGTGTAGTGGAAATTAGTGCTGAATTAGGGTTAATGTTGTAATAGGGATCCATGGCCATTGGAAATTGGACAGCTTGGATCTGTTCAGTTTTGTGCCCTTATGATCAACATGTAAGAGGGAGTTTATGACCCATCAATTTATGCTGGAATGTAGCTCAGGTTTAGGTCTTGGAGCTGAAAAGGCAATGTCAAATCCATTGCATTACCCAATCCACCTTCACCCCAAAAAGTCGGTTGAGCCATGCTAACAAAGGTTTCCACCTGTTCTCATTTTTGACCTACTTTAGAATAAGATATCAGCAAAAACAAAATGAGTGCGTCACAATGAATTGTTAATGGATTCTTTCCGTGTCAGAAATTTTTGAGAAGTCACTTAACTGAAAAGGAACAATTATTGCCAGAGTAAATTCATTTCTAATTCTTTGGGTGCACCCATGGATGATAATAAACATGTGACGAGGCGATCTATCCCTCTCCACCCACTACAGGAACTGTAGTGGGGTGAGGAGCGGACCATACAAAGATCCATTGACCTTAGAGGAGAAATTTTCCGATTTCTATCTCACAATTTGGATTCTCAGTATATGGATCCAGATTCTAAAGCTGCAACCTTCCTGTCCTAAAAGAAGTTTATACCTTGTGCTTCCATCTCTCAGAGAGGAACAGCATATTGGCCAGGCACCCTGTTTATATTTACATGTAGCACATTAGGTGCCAGATAAAGGCAGATCAAGTGAATCCAGCAACAATTTACAAGGTTCCTCCAAAGTGTAGGTCTCTGTTCCTGTCAAAATGAGTTGGTAATCTTGTAAAGGTTCTTTCACCTCTCTCATTCTCACAACAGGGTGGTACATGTGAAAGAAACATGGATTGGAGAAACAACGCTATTGTTTTTAGTGCAATTTTTGGACATTGCTCACTTCTGATATTGCTGGATCAGTGTATTTATCCTATTTTTCTCAGGTGTCAACAATGGTGGGAAATCCACACTTGTGCTGACTGCAGTTCTTCTATAATGGAAAACCTTCAAGGTCCTCTCGGGTTAGAACAAGTTTTATTGAGAATGCTCACAAAAGCAGCTGTTGAGCTGTGTTATAAAACTGTTCCAGCTCATTCTTGAAAACCAAAATATTCATTCACTCAGCTCATTTCAAAGGCGACAATAACACTTCCAACTCTCAAAATTAACTTCAGAATTAGTTCACTGTTAACGCTTGATAGGCATTCAGGTTCAATTTACAATGCAACGAATCTTTTAGCAATACTTCAAATTATGAGAGTAACAGAACTGAACATGATTCATGATGTGTCAAAATAATAAGGCAAGCCAAAGAATACACCTTATTAACAAAACTGATGCTAACACCTCGTCTGTAAAGCATCCACATTGAGGCTGGACCAGGATAAGGACGATTAATTCTATCTGAATATGTAGACTATCATAGAATCATAGAATCCTACAATGCAGAAGGAGGCCATTTGGCCCATCGAGTCTGCACCGATCGCAATCCCACCAAGGCAGTATCCTCGTAACCTCATGCACTTACCCTAGCTAGTCCCCCTGACACTGAGGGGCAATTTAGCATGGCCAATCCACCTAACCCACACATCTTCGGACTGTGGGAGGAAACCAGAGCATCTGGAGGAAACTCACACAGACATGGAGAGAATGTGCAAACTCCACACAGTCACCAAAGCTGGAATTGAACCCGGGTCCCTGGCACTGTGAAACAGCAGTGCTAACCCCTGTGTCACCGTGCCGCCAAAAGTTAAAAAATATGCACAATAAACTCAAAGAGCCAAGCTGGAAATGACTGTACCAAATCTATTTGGCGATATAACCTTGTTTCTTCACAACTTTGAGCAGTATGGTGGATCTCCTGACTTTATAGAACTGGCCCAATATTCATTTCATTCCAATCTGCCACATTTTCCATCCAGGTAATGAAGGCAAAATCCTACCCTATAAAGTCATGCATCTAGCATAGAATCATCAATCTCACATTCTGAGATGCAACAGAATCTTAAGGTATAAGACAATAAAAGCCAATTGTTGAGTTTATTTATTAGTGCCACAAATAGGCTTATATTAACACTGCAATGAAAGTTACTGTGACAGTAATAAATAAACAAATGAGTGTAGAATTCTCAAAATATATTTGAAAAAGGTTGAGCAATATAAAATGGTCATTGAAGGGTGTCTTTTATTTCACCAATTAATCATTTTGTACAAGTACTTAAGTGAAACCAAAGGCTGTACGTAGTCCAAGTAATTCGGTGCGTACGAAATGAGAAATTGTTACAATTTTATCACAATAACACATGGCATTCCCAGATAGACAATGAAAGTCTTCCACTGGCCAACTTGACAAATGGTGATGACCAGTACTTGGCCTAGAAAGGAAATAGTTCAGCTAACAGCAATTAAATCATTTGTGCTTTATTTGGTCATTTTATTTTTTAAAAAATACAGCACAGATTACTAATTTCTTTGCTATGAATACAATTTATTTAGCGTAAAATGAAATATAGCAAACCACCAAGAGTCTTCACAGGAGGTTATGAAACAAAATTTGACACCAGTTTGCATAAGGAGATATTGTAGAATCCCTACAGTGCAAAAGGACACCATTTGACCCCTTGAGTCTGCACATATTCCCTGGCATTTTACCTAGGCCCCATCCCCATAACCCCATATATTTACACCACTAATCCCCCTAACCTATACATTAAGGGGCAATTTAACATGGCCAATCTACCTACCCTGCACATCTTTCAGCGTGGGAGGAAACTGGAGCACCTAGAGGAAACCCATCCAGACACGGGGAGAATGTGCAACTCCACCCAGACTGTCACCCAAGGCTGCAATTGAACCTGGGACCCTGGCGCTGTGAGGCAGCAGTGCTAACTACTGTGCCACCCCTAATGATGTTAGACAGATTGGCCCAAAGCTTTGTCAAAAAGGTAGACTTTGAGGAGCATCTTGAAGTGGGGGAGTGAGGGTGGTGGGAAGAAAAATAGAGAGGCAGTAAGATATAGGGAGGAGCAGATTCTAGCGTAGGCAACTGAAAGCATAGCACCCCCCTCCCCCGCGCCACCCCCCCCTCCCCCGCGCCACCCCCCCCCCCCCCCCCCAACACCCCACACCCCTGACAAATGCTGCAGCCAGTACGTTTGGAAATGCACAAGAGACCACAATTTGATTTAGTTTGTAACGCAGATGAGAAATATTTTTGTTTGCACAACAGTCAAATGCATGAAGCTCCTTCGTTTGCAATGTTGAATAGATTAATCTGCAGAATGTAAACAAAACTCCCACATTTAGTAAGTTAATGTTAGCATTCCTAACTCCTGCAATACAGGTGGGAGATTCGCATTTTCAATTGAGACACACAAGTCAATTTGTTTTCTGACAAATCTGAGGAGGTTGCTTTTGAGCAAATTATCTTAATTGCAATTCATCTTCAGAATAAATTATGTAGAATATGTCAACAATACATGACTAGGGAGGTAAAAACTGTAAATTAGGTAGCACTTTGAGATCAATTACCATGTGAAGATAAGTCATGCTGCGCACATTCAAACCACATGTACATAGCGTTCTGCATTTAAAGTGCAGCATAGCACTCTATCATTTGGAATTTTTTTGTGCAATTGAATACAATGGCCGTGATTTTCCGACCACACTCATCCCAAGGCCAGCAATTCCCATCCAAGGTCAACAGACCTTTGCATGGTTTGCCCCCGTCTGCTACGATTCCTGTGGTAAGCGGGATGGAAAAATTCCACCCAAGGTTATCATAACTTTTTCAGCATTGTGATACAGAGCTTAGCCTGTATGCTCTTATTTTTTTGGCAGCCTTCCATGTGAAATTGCATGGCCAGGAGCTTTTAAAAGTGACACCGTTAATGTAATAAATAATGTTGTAAAGCCTAAAATGGAAAATGAGTCAAAACCAAAGACAAATTAAGAGAACCTAGAGTGAAATAGCACTATTCTCCATGTATCTAGTGCACTGAAATTAGGTGAAGAACAGATTCCTGTTATAGCACTGCATTATTTGTAAAGAAACAGGAAATGATTGTAATGAGAACACGCATCCAGGGTGCCACATGTTATGGGCTGCATTGGAACCCATGTGCCAAGCAATAATGTATCAACCTATTAGTTTGCCAGCTACATGGAGAGCTGAAAGAAATGCACTCCAGAACCTCCAGAGGAGGTTCACAAAAATGATCCCTGGAATGAAGAGCTTGTCGTATGAGGAACGGTTGAGGACTCTGGGCCTGCACTCGTTGGACTTTAGAAAGATGAGGAGGGATCTCATTGAAACTTGCAGAGTACTGCGAGGCCTGGATTGAGTGGATGTGGAGAGGATGTTTCCACTAGTAGGAAAATCTGAAACCAGAGGGCACAACCTCAGGCTAAAGGGATGATCCTTCAAAACAGATGAGGAGGAATTTCTTCAGCAAGAGAGTGGTGAATCTGTGGAACTCTTTACCACAGAAGGCTGTGGAGGCCAGGTCACTGAGTGTCTTTAAGACAGAGATAGATAGATTCTTGATTAATAAGGGGACCAGGGGTTATGGGGAAGAGGCAGGAGAAAAAGAATGAGAATAAAATCAGCTATGATTGAATGGCGGATCAGACTCGATGGGCCAAGTGGCCTAATTCTGCTCCTATATCTTATGGCCTTACGTAATAGAGCTCCAGCATTTTGAATCTAAAGTGTGATTATTTCTAACTTATGGGAGCCAGAAGACATAACGTGGTGGCAGCGGTGTGAGTTAAAAATATATTCTAAACAAATTGAATTCTGAATTAGGTTGAAATTCATCCTGTTAGTGCCGGACAAAGAAAATCTGAGTGAATAGTGTGTAAGTGAAATGGCCACCGTTGCAGAAATGTACACACACCTCCAACCCAGGATGAACTGAGGGCTGATGGTCTTACAGAGGCATTTAAGCCTAAACTAAAAGTGTGGACTAGCATACAGCAGCTTTCTAAAAGGTACTAACAAAGAGGGAAGAGTCACCTATAGATGTTGTGGGCAGGAGTGAAAGGGTTAACTTTGTTCAATAACTGGGAGCTTACAGCAGAAACCCAGAGAAAAGCTTTGGAAAAATTCAGCACTCACCTCTAGCCAAAGTCAAATCCCTAGATTTATCAATGTGGATTTCATATAGAGGCAAGAATCAGCTGAGTTTATTGACAATTTCTTAACAAGACTGAAGCATGTGGCCATAGACTGTACATTTCAGAACATGGATGAAAAACTGCTAGGTCAGCTCATGTGGGGTTCATGAAGTTCAAAAAAGGATTGATCAGAAAGAATATGATCGCAATATCACAGGCTGTAGACATTTCCAGAGCCGATGAAGCCACAAATAGACAGGTGGAAGTGCTGACTATCAGATGACGAGCTTTCAGTTAAGTTGACAGAAACAATCCATATTGTGTTTTGGGCATCCATTACTCTGTTGAAACACATGAGCCCCAAAGAGACCATTGCTTGGTTGCCAGCCCTGGCTCTCTATGTCTGTTGTAAATTGCACAATACTTACCAATGCGGGATTAACAGGTTTCAAGAGCTTGCAGTATATATTAATGATGCATTAAAGGGTCTAATTTTTATTGATCTGTGATTAAAAAGGAATTTTTTAACATCATAGGAAGTAATGAATTGATTGTTTGTGAAGTTTTTTCCCACATCTATTGTCGCTCCAGGGCTCATTGGTTCTGTGCATTTTATAGTGGGCCAACGGACATGGAAGTGTCATGGGTTGGCATAAGGGGTATGAGGAGCCATGGAGACTGGTATGTGGAACATGCCTTGGCAGAGAAGGGGCATGAGGAGGATCTTTTGAATTCGCTTGTTAACAGTTCCCCTCATGCAAACTATGGTTTATGACACCTCTGAAGTGCTGTGAACCATGACTCTATGAAAACCTTTCAGAGGGATAGGACATGCCTAACTCCACAATGGAGCCAGCCAGCTTACGAGTGCCAGGTGTATGCTTGCAACCCAAACCAGCCTGCAGCCTTAAAAGGTAATCCTGACAATCGGACGGCTTGGGAATGGGGTCTGGATTCCAGGATTCAGGACCCCGCCTGCCATTTTTAAAAAGGCTTCCAAGTCATTGTGACTTGGGAAAAATTCAGGACATGGTGTCGGCGAAACAAATGTCTACATGAAGTCACGGAGAGAACCAAGAATGCTTTGATCAAATAAACACAGAGAAATGCACTGTGAAGGTGACAGAATACCAGTTCTTCAGAATGATGTATATACCGGATGGAGTCAAGACAAATCTTGAAAAGTCAGAGCTATCTCTGAGTTAGAAACTCCAAGAGAGAAGGAAGAGTTGAGTAGTTTCCTTGGTTTGATTCAGTAAATGAGTTTTTCACATCTCACATGTTCAGACATACCACAAACCTACAAAAGATGAGGAGAAAAAATATTAGAGAAGGTAACAGAGATAGGCTGAGAGGTGGTAGATTTAACACTGAGATGAGGAGGAGCTACGTCTTGCAGAGGTTGATGGATTTGTGGAAGTCACTGCCCTATAACACGGTGGAGCCTGAATCATTGAATGGTTTCAAGAAGAAGATAGATATATTTCTAATTTAAAAAAGGACAAAGCGAACAGGTGGGGAGATAGATTTAGATCAGCCATGATCTGATTGAATGGCAGAACAGGCTCGAAGGGCTGAATTTGCCTAGTTCTGCTCCTAATTCCTATGTTCCTATTAGATGTGAAGAGTTTCATATTCAAAGTAAGGAGAGCAAAGAGACAGGTCTATCGTAACACACAGAAAGAAACCTGCAACTGTACACATGGTTGTTTCTCCAAAAGGACTCGGAACAGCCCTGTAAGAGAGAAGACCAATAATATTCACATCCAAAACTTTAATATCAACTGAGAAGGTCAGATATGCAAATTTAGAAAGAGATCTTTAGGCAGTTGTGTATGGGTGAGGGAAATTCCTTGTATGGGAGATAGTTCATAGTGTTGAGTAATCAACATCCACTGGGGCAGATCTACATGAAAAATCAATGCTTAGCTCCAGCAAGATAGCAGAGGTGACACTTGAGGCTTCAGAGTTCCAATTTCTGAGATACATGTCAGAGAGAGAAAAGTTGCTGGCGATGCCCTCTTGCGTTGCCACCACAGGAAAAACATGAGGTAAAAGATCCAAGTGTAAAGATCCATCACCTAGTGGACATAACACACCGGAAACTGAGTCAAATTGGAGATGAGACCAGCAGAGATGAAGAGTTGATGATCCAAGGATGGCCTGATAAGATGCAGAGAATAGAGCCAGCAATACAACAGTAATGGTCTATGAGAGATGAGAGATGGCCGGGATTTTGCCACCCTGCCTGCTACAAGAATTGGACCAGATGAGGAGCAGAACATGGAAAGGTCAGTTGATCTCAGGCTGAATTTTACAACTTAGGGACAAGTGAGGCTGTAAAATCCCACCTGATCACTGGAAGATGGTGTTCTACTAGCTGGATCCAGAACAAGCACACCCAAAACAATGCCAAAATAGTTTCTCTACAAGGTACCTTTACAGCAACTAGTGTCGTAAGAAATGGAACGTGGCTTTATTTTGTCTGACTTCCCCTGCACTGAATGAAAAGAATCCATGGACACCGATGCTTGTACTTTTCTCACCCAGTCTGAGTTAGAAGGTTGGGTGAGAAAGGTCTAACCATGTTTTAGACTCAGTAAATTGGAGCGGAGGGGCAATCCGACTGTGATTGTCACATGGAATTTATGGATAAATGTATCATCCCTCTTTCTTTAAAAAAATATATATCGGGTTGCCCTATGGTGGGGGGGAAGAAATGCCACGTATAAAGCTGCAGCATTTTTGCTCCAAGTGTGATTATTTCTAATTTGTGGGAATTAAAAGACATGACATTCCAAAAAACACCATTCTGAACATGTATGCCACCCGGTTGTGATTTTTGGGGGGAGTTGGATTTTCTGGCTTCTCCAAGACGTGATTCCCATGGTAGGAGGTAGCCCATGCCATTGGGACCAGAGGATCCCACTGCCGTGAGTTACTGAAAAATTCCAGCCTTTATCTTTTTGGTGTCTATTGTGAATTTGGAATGGCAGAATCTTTAAGTAACCTATAAACTCATTGTATTTTGACCAGAAATTCAGACTCTTAGGCTGAAATCTTATCGCCCGGCACGGGAATCGGAGCTGACAAGGGGCAGACAATGGGGAGGCCCGTTGACCTCGGGAAGGATTTTATGGTTTTGGGATGATCGTGGTCTTAATCCCACCTTTAAAGTCATTCATGTTCAAGATTCTCGTCTTCCACTTTATCAGGGACCATCAAGACAGGTTTAAGCATGAAACTCTGAGCACATTTCCTTGCAGATCATTAACTAAGGGCAATAGGGACCTGTTTCACAGGGAAGGCAACTAAGTGGCTCATCCTTTCTTCCTTTTTGCAATTATACTGGTGCCCCATAAGGATTTATTCTTGTTGCCTTTCAATTTCTTCCTTCTTTATCGCTGGGTCAAAATTCTGGAACTCCCTCTCTAACAGCATTGTAGGTGTACCTACACCACTTGGGCAGCACTGGTTCAAGAAAGGAAGATCACTACTACCTTCCTAAGAGCAATTATGGATAGATAATAAATGCTGGCCGAGCCAGTGTACCCACACCCACTAATAAATAAAACAAATCTTATCTACATGCTGCTCCTCAGAGATATCACCTGAAGCAGTGTTAGTTTTCACATGCATGTTGACAACGCTCAGCTCTATCTTACTGTAGAATAAAGGATTAACTCTAATAATCATCACTAAGCATGTGTGTGAGGAATCATATCACAGTAATGTCACTCCCTGAGACAATATGACCAAGAAGCATTTTCGAGAACAGCTCCAGCTCAGTCTTCATCTTATTTAACCTTTGCAAATAGTTAGTATGTAAGTAAATGTGTTTTCCACAGAAGGTCATTGTCTCCACCTAGATTTCTTCAAGATTAAGAAGCTGACATGTCCTGAGATGCAACCAAGATAACAGACCAACCATCACCTCTCTCAACTCCTCCACATCATTCGACTGCTTATCCAATATCCTGATGAGCAAAAATATCTTCCAATTAAATACTAAAGCTAAAATCTTATCACCTTTCACGCTAGCGGAATTTTCCCATCCCGCTGCAGTGGACAGAGATTTGGCTGGCTGCCAAATTCTCCAACCTCACTTCAGCGGGAGTGTGGCATGATCTGCAGGTAAGATCATGCCCTTCAAAGACTGAAGCCATTATTTTCAGTACCCAGTTCCAAATTCCATTCCTCAGCTATCGACTCCACCCTGTGTCCTGACAATTGTCTGAGAGTAAATCAGACTGTTCACTACCTTGGCATTATATTTGATCCTGAGATAGGCTTTCTGCCATCAAACCATCACTACACCTTCTATTTCAAGCAACATCTAGATTCCAAAATTCTGATCCTCAATTTCAAAACCTCCATAGTTTCATCCTTCCCTGCTTTGTTATCTCCTTGAGCCCCATGACCTTCTAAAATATTTGTGTTGTTCTAATTCTGGTCTCTTGAGAATCCCCAATTTTAATTGCTCAACTATCAACGCTGTACTTTCAGTTGTGTAAGCCCTTAAGCTCTGGAACATCCCCCCCAACACCTCTATGCTTTCCTCTCTTCCTTTAGGAGGTTTCTTAAAGCCTACCTCCTTAGAAAGAATCATAGAAACCTTACAGTGCAGAAGGATGCCATTCGGCCCCTTGAGTCTACACCAATAACAATCCCACCTAGGCCTTATCCCCATAACCCCACATACTTATCCTGCTAATCCCTCTAACCTACACATCTCGGGATACTAAGGGGCAATTTAGCATGGCCAATGAACCTAATCCACACATCTTTGGACTGTAGGAGGAAATCGGAGCACCTGGAGGGAACCCATGCAATCATAGGGAGAATGTGTAAACTCCACACAGTCAAAGCCTTGACTAAGATTTTCGCCATCTGTCCTAATGCGTGGGATTTTATGACCTCGTTTGAGTGAGACAAAAATTACCGCCTGAGGTCGACAGCCATTTCCGTTGTCTGCGCCTCATCCGCTCCGATTCCATGGCAGGTGAGGCGGTAGAGTTCTGGCGAATGTCTCTTTACCTAACTCAGTATCAAATGTTATCTCCTGTGAAGCACCTTTGAACATTATGTGATGTTAAAAATGCTGTATAAATGTAGGTTATAGTAGTAGGAGAAAAAGTAGAAGAAAATCATAAGCAAATATGTTATGGAAGAATGTTCCAAAGATACAAATTTATTCTGACCATTTAAAATGGCATTAAAAATAACATTCCACATTTTTAGCCCACCCATCTTTCATTAAGTTCAATATGGGGGCAATACATTGATCCAAGATGGGTTTTGGGCCCTTCAACTGATTCATCCATCGCATTTGTCTCTAAGCTTGGCAAGAGCTCAAAAATAGAATTTTCAGCCTTCCTCCAACAGTTTCTCTGCACACTGAGGCAACAGGGTGAACATAAACACTTGGCACCAGCACAAACATTGATGGCAGTCGGAGTGTTCGGACAAAAACAGATCAGAATTTTGGAGTTGAGCTGTGCCAAATTAAAAACATAAACGTTTAGATAGTAATGGTTCATTTCATAATTCATCAACAGGGAACAACACTTTTCCTTGTTAAATATGTTCGTGTCAGCGTGTAGTTTGGCACAAGAACAAAGATACTCTCAGCTGTCTAAGGGTTACTTGTAATGTAGACACTTACACAGTGTGCATCCCAGTTCAATGCCAACTCTCAGCTTATTCATACAATGTTTTAATCAAGGGCTATAGAACACTCAGTATGATCTTTGAGGACAGAGTTTATTTTCCAAGTGTCCTGGGTAATGTGTCTTGAATGAAACACAAGCAATCTTGTAATCAATCTCTTTTATTTGGCTAGCAACAATTTATATTAAAAGAAGCATTGCCAACAGTGATAAAAGGCTTCAGTCCACAAACTGCTCAGTTGATGCTTACCAGTTGGACCCCTGATAGGCAGACTCAGCAGGAGAAAAGTACCTCCATATGTCCTTAGGAAGGTAAGCTGGTGATTTGTAAGTGAAACCTAATCCTGATCCAGCTGTAACGACCATTGATGTGATCCTAATGAGTTAATGAGAATTACTATAATCTTATTAGCTCCATAAATGGTTAGTGCAAGTGCCATGCCATCTTAATTCAAGTCGCTGTTAGAACAAGCTGATTAAATATGATCAGTTTTGGTTGCGGCATATACATGATACAACATGCAGCGCATTTATAATTAAAGCCGTGCGTTCCACTTTGTGTTTTTTATCTTAATAGAATCTGCGAGACACTGCTTTCGTAACTACCTAAACTTGGATTGTGTTGTGCCAAATTGTCAGAAATGAATGTCCTCCATAATGGAGGGCGGCATGGTGGCACGGTGGTTAGCACTGCTGCCTCACAGCGCCAGGGACCCAGTTCAATTCAGACCTCGGGTCACTGTCTGTGTTGCGTTTGTACGTTCTCCCCATGTCTGTGTGAGTTTCCCCCCACAGTCCAAGGTTAGATGGATTGGCAATGCTAAATTCTCCCTCAGTGGAGGGGGATTAGCAGGGTAAATACGTGGAGTTATGAGGATAGGGTCTGGTGGGATTGTGGTCAATGCAGACCCAATGGGCCAAATGGCCTCCTTCTGCACTGTAGAGATTCTATGATTCGAGGAATCCAGAACTAGGGGCCATAGTTTGAGGATAAAGGGTGAATCTTTTAGAACTGAGGTGAGGAGAAATTTTTTCACCCAGAGGGTGGTGAATGTGTGGAATTCACTGCCACAGAAAGTAGCTGAAGCCAAAACGGTGCATGATTTCAAGAAGAAATTAGAGATAGATCTTGGGGCTAAAAGGAATCAAGGGGTATGGGGGGAAGACAGGATCAGGACATTGAATTTGATGAGCAGCCATGATCAAAATGAATGGTACAGCAGGCTTGAAGGGCCAAATGGTCTACTCCTGCTTCTATTTTCTTTACTTGTACGTTAAATGCGACTTCACTGACTGCAGTTTCAGACCCTGAGTCTTGAAGGTCCAAAGATTGAA
Source organism: Carcharhinus amblyrhynchos (assembly GCF_965287045.1). Taxonomy (NCBI): domain Eukaryota; kingdom Metazoa; phylum Chordata; class Chondrichthyes; order Carcharhiniformes; family Carcharhinidae; genus Carcharhinus; species Carcharhinus amblyrhynchos. The sequence goes on from NC_137339.1 coordinate 15,825,833, forward strand.
TATTAAACTTCCCAAGGTGCTTCATGACTTAAGACAAATTCCACGCTCAGATTTGGAAGTCAAACATTCTGATGGTGCGTTTAATTTGCAGAAATATCGGATGGAATTTTCCTGTCCTACCCGCTGCTGGAATCTTAGCAGGCAGGGCAGAAATTTCAGTTGCCCACGTAAGGGTCCATCGACCTTGGGTGGGAATTTCTGATCTTGGGGTGTACATGACTGGAGAATCCTGCATATAATTTTCTCACAGATTTTTATTACAAACTCTATGGGTGGGATTCTCCAATCTTGTCTGTGGTGGTACCACATTGCAAGCAAGAAAAGGAAAATTTGACATTCCAACCAAAACTCTACCCACTCTCAGTGGCACCAGAAAATCCACACTGCAAATGCAGGCAGAGGATTTTGACCTGTGGGCTGGATTTTATGGTTGATTTGCTTGAATCTGATTTATTATTGTCACATGCATTAATATACAGTAAACGGTATTGTTTCTCGCACGCTATACAGACAAAGCATACCGTTCATAGAGAAGGAAATGAGAGAGTGCAGAATGTAGTGTTACAGTCATAGCTAGGGTGTAGCGAAAGATCAACTTAGTGCAAGGTAAGTCCATTCAAAAGTCTGATGGCAGCAGGGAAGAAGCTGTCCTTAAGTCGGTTGGTGGGGATGGCCTTGGTGAGATGTTTGTCTTCATCAATGACACGTTGAAGGCTCCGGAGAAGATGTCGTAGCTTCTCCGCTCCAGGGAAGTACTGGACGATGAAGGGTACTCTGTCCACCATGTCCTGTGTTTGTCTTCTGAGGAGGTCAGTGCGTGTTGGAACTGCCGATCAATGAGTCGAGTGCCATATCCTGTTCTTATGAGGGCATCTTTCAGTGTCTGGAGGTGACTGTTGCGACCCTCCTCATCTGAGCAGATCCTGTGTATATGGAGGGCTTGTCTGTAGGGTATGGCTGAGGTCTGGAGGTGACCTCAGACTTTTGTATCTTTTTCCTGGGTACACAGGTCCTTAATTATGCTGGCAGTGGGAAGTGTAGACAGAGTCAATGGATGGGAGGCTGGTTTGCATGATGGATTGGGCTACATTCATGACTTTTTGTAGTTCCTTGCGGTCTTAGGCAGAGCAGCAGCCATACCAAGCTGTGATACAACCAGAAAGAATAATGGTTGCAGCAGGGTAGGGACGGTGGAATATCAAGTTCCTGATCTGCTCATTCTGCCCCCAGTGTTTCAGCATATCAAATCAAGCATCAGCCAACAATTTAGGGTGGGATATCCAGTGGGAGAAGCAATGAATTGGAAATCCCAGAAGTGAGTACCTGCTGCCAACTTAAAGGCCGCTGCCCTTCCAATTTCTACCTAATTGTTTATAAAACCTGACCTAATAAAGTCTATTAACAGCCAAACGCTGTCACATTCAGCAGCAAACTCTGCTCTGGCAGACAGCCACCATTCTGTTGGTGGGCCTTTTCATCATGCTTGCTGCAACACACATTCACCAGTTTTCTCTGCGACTACCAAAACCTGGAACGGTCAACAAAAAACTGCAGTTGATTTGCTTTTTTAAGAGCTTGTTAATTGTTTTATTTCAAAAGAGTGAGCAGTCTTTGAATTGGCAGTTCTTGTATTATTGGAGTCTGTTGGGATGACTTTGGATTGCTGGCCTACAAACTTAAGATGTGGAGATGCCGGCGTTAGACTGGGGTAAACACAGTAAGAAGTCTCACAACACCAGGTTAAAGTACAACAGGTTTATTTGGTAGCAAAAGCCAATAGCTTTCAGAGCGCTGCCCCTTCATCAGGTGAGTAGGAGATCTATTCACAAACAGGGCATATAAAGACACAAACTCAATTTACAAAATAATGATTGGAAAGTGAGTCTTTACAGATAATCAAGTCTTAAAGGTACAGACAATGTGAGTGCAGAGAGCATTAAGCACAGGTTAAAGAAATGTGTATCTCCAGATAGGACAGTTAGTGAGATTTTGCAAGTCCAGGCAAGTCATGGGAGTTACAGATAGTGCGACATGAACACAAGATCCCAGTTGAGGCCGTCCTCATGTGTGCGGAATTTGGCTATCAGTCTCTGCTCAGTGACTCTGCACCGTCGTGTGTCGTGACGGCCGCCTTGGAGAACGCTTACCCGAAGGTCAGAGGCCGAATGCCTGTGACCGCTGAAGTGTTCCCCTTGGTAGTTTGCATCACCAAGTTCCATCCCACCATCAGACTCACCGTGGATTACTTTGCAGAATTGGTTGCATTCTTGGACACATGAATCTCCATTAAGGACGGTCACCGCAGCACTTCACTGTACTGCAAGCCCACGGATAACCTCACGATGCTCCACTTCTCCAGCTTCCACCCTAAACATGTTAAAGAAGCCAGCCCTTATGGACAAGCCCTCTGTATACACAGGGTCTGCTCAGATGAGGAGGATCGCAAAAGACACCTCCAGACACTGAAAGATGCCCTCCTAAGAACAGGATGTGGCGCTCAACTCATCCGTCAACAGTTCCGACACGCAACAGCGAAAAACCACACTGACCTCCTCAGAAGACAAACACAGGACACGGTGGACAGGGTACTCTTCGTCGTCCAGTACTTCCCTGGAGCAGAGAAGCTACGACATCTTCTCCAGAGCCTTCATCATGTCGTTGATGAAGACGAACATCTCGCCAAGGCCATCCCCATACCCCCACTCCTTTCCTTCAAACAACCGCACAACCTCAAACAGACCATTGTCCGCAGCAAACTACCCAGCCTTCAGGAGAACAATGATCACAAAACCACACAACCCTGCCACAGCAACCTCTGTAAGACGTGCCAGATCATTGACATGGATGCCATCATCTCACATGAGAACACCATCCACCAGGTACACGGTACATACTGTTGCAACTTGGCCAACGTTGTCTACCTGATACGCTGCAGGAAAGGATGTCCCGAGGCATGCTATACTGGGGAGACCATGCAGACGCTACGACAACGGATGAATGAACACCGCTCAACAATCACCAGGCAAGACTCTTTTCTTGTTGGGGAAAACTTCACAGTCACGGGCATTCGGCCTCTGATCTTTGGGTAAGCGTTCTCCAAGGCGGTCTTCACGACACATGACATTGCAGAGTCACTGAGCAGAGACTGATAGCCAAGTTCCGCACACATGAGGATGACCTCAACCGGGATCTTGGGTTCATGTCACACTATCTGTAACAGCCACTACTTGCCTGGACTTGCAAAATCTCATTAACTGTCTTGTCTGGAGACAATACACATCTCTTTAACCTGTGTTTAACTCTCTCTCGACTCACCTTGTTTGTACCTTTAAGACTTGATTACCTGTAAATTCTTGCACTCCAATCATTATTTTATAAATGGAGTTTGTGTCTTTTTATGGTCTGTTTGTGACAAGAACTCCCACTCACCTGATGAAGGGGCAGTGCTCCGAAAGCTAATGGCTGTTGCTACCAAATAAACCTGTTGGACTTTAGCCTGGTGTTGTGAGACATCTTACTGACAGAATTAAGACGTAAGTGTGGGTTTGGAGGGGGCGTGGTGGCGTTGGTGGTGGATGGAAGCAGTAAGGGCGGGCACCAGAGCAGTCCACCAATTTTGTACCCAATCTATTTTTTTTCCATTTTTAGTTGTGATTTTTCAGAGCATGAATCAACTAATGGTAAATGAATAGGCCTGAATTTTCTTTTATAGAATCACAGAATAGAATCCCTACAGTGCAGAAGGAGGCCTTGCATCCATTCAAGTTTGCGCTGATCACAGTCCCACTCAGACCCTATTCCCATAACCCCATACATTTACCCTGCTATTCCCCCGACACTAAGGGGCAATTTAGCATGGCCAATCCACCTAACCCGCACATTCTTCGGACTGTGGAAGGAAACCGGAGCACCCATGCTGATACGGGGAGAACGTGCAAACTCCACACAGACAATAACCCATGCCAAGAATCGAACCCGGCTTCTTGGCATTGTGAGGCAGCAGTGCTAACCACTTTGCCATCGTGCCATCCTCTCTCTTTTCCCTTTCTTTGTTTTCTTCTCCTGCACCGTACCAGCACTGACCCAGAGGAAAGGCAGACATCAAGTATCCAGGAACCAAAAGAGAAAAACGCTGGAAAATCTCAGCAGGTCTGGCAGCATCTGTAAAGAGAGGAAAGGGCTGATGTTTGGAGTCCAGACAATCCTTTATGAAAGCTTTGACGTAGGATCATCTGAACTTGAAATATCAGCTCTTTTCTCTCTTTACAGATGCTGTCAGACCTGCTGAGATTTTCCAGTGTATTTTTTCTCTTTTGGTTTCAGATTCCAGCATCCACAGTAATTTGCTTTTATCATGTATCCAGACCCAATCAATGTCATTTTGTACATAGTTGTGGGAAAATGCTCTATGCTCCCCGGCAGATTTCCGATTGTTATCTCAATTCCTGAACAGGCTTCATGTACGGAAGTTCAAAACTTCGCTACCTCACAACAACTGGGGCTGAGCATGAACCTTAAGCTGGAAGGATATGAAAGTGGTACGTAACAGATCTGATAGTGTTAGCAGGGATAGAGAGTGACAGAACAGGTAAGAAAGATACCAGCAGACTTCCAATTTACCTGCTCTCTTTAACGATCATTACAGGAAACTACCAGTGGAGTTTGGGAGAGGGCTGAGCTGATTTTAAAGGGAATGGGTCATTTTTCCCCAAAGAATGTTCAAGTGCAACTGGGAATGAAAGTGAGAACAGTTCTTTGCTGTGTGCATCCTTCACTCCCTCCATTTATGCAGCCTTCAGTGTTAAAGTTAATAGCAATCTGAGAACTGACTTCAGTCTCACTTTCTGCTTCATTAACCTGTCTTCCCATTACACCTGTAGAAACAGCATAGGAAATGGCAGTCACAGCGTTGAAGATTACAGAGTCAGAGTGGGACAAGGGAACAGGGAACAATGTACATATAACTGCAAAAATGTTACCCATAGAATGGGATCCAACTGCAGTACAGGAAGATCAATTAAACAGGAATGGATTGCATATAGTGTGCAGTTCCTCAAATGCGGTTTGTGTCTCACCAAAAGAAATCATAGAATCCTACAGTGCAGAAGAAGACCATTCAGCCCATTTAGTCTGCACCGGCCACAATCCCACCCAGGCCCTATCTCCATAACCCCATGCATTTACCCTAGCTGGTCTCCCTGACACTAAGGGGCAATTTAGCATGGTCAATCCACCTAACCCGCACATCTTTGGACAGTGGAAGGAAGCCAGAGCACCCGAAGGAAACCCACGCAGACACACAGGAAGAATGTGCAAACTTCAACAGACAGTGACCCAAGGCTGGAATTGAACCTGGGTTCTTGGCGCTTTAAAGCAGCTTATGTTTGAGTTCTGCGCCAATTATTATGAGAAGCACATTTCACTGTGGGTGGGAACCCACACAGACACAGGGAGAGTGTGCAAACTCCACACAGACAGTAACCCATGCTGGGTATCAAATCCAAGCCCCTGGTGCTGTGAGGCAGCAATGCTAACCACTGTGCCATTGTGCCGCCCTGAAGTCAATGAAAACTCTACAAGTAGGTATCGCAATGAAATCAGTTTTTGATGCAGCACATGGGTCAAGGAGCTTAGCAATTTGGTCATTTTGCATTGGCATTTTTACAGATGGAACAGTCTGGGGTCGCTTTCTGCATCTGTGTTATCCCCAAGGTGCTTGTTTATTACACAATCACATGAAATTGTGATGACAACTAACTAAATAACAAGCTGCCATATGAAGCATTTAATATACAATTAATCATGGCACACTGTCCCGGACACGTTGCCATAACAAATCTCATCCAACAAATTAACCAACAAAGGTTAATGCCCTACTGCAACCTTGCTTGAAGCAAAGCCCACTACTCCCAAAATCGTCGACCACTGGAATTCTTTAACAGTCCCTAATGCTCTCACTCCCTAAAGAACCACACAAGTTATTTGAAATGAATGATGAAAAAATTACAGGGAAAGCCAGGGGCTTTCTTCAGTTGTGAGATATAGCACACAGGGGAACATTTGTCATTGACTGCAATAATTGGGCTGATCATAGAAGTGATCTGTTCTCAGCTTTCCCCGAGCAGCTTTTCCCAGTGGAATATTGAACATTCCTCCTTTCTTTAGCATGAGCTGCATTATCCGGGTTTACACCATTCAAAGAATTCCGTACTTGGAAGAGCATCATGCACCTTAATCACCCCTTTTACTCATCTACACACAGTTTCTTTTTGTGTGGAAATTTTCATCTGTCTGCCGGTAATATGGAAAGAGGCTAGTTGTTAGCACTGCTGCCTCTCGGGATTCAATTCCGGGCTTGGGTCACTGTCTGTGTGGATCCTGCACGTTCTCCCCATGTCTGCATGGGTTTCCTCAGGGTGCACTGGTTTCCATAGAAAGCATTCTTTCTGGTTGTATCGTAGCTTGGTATGACTCCTGTTCTGCGCAAGACCGTAAGGAACTACAAAAGGATGTGAATGTAGCCCATTCCACCAACCTCCCATCCATTGATTCTGACTACACTTCCCGCTGCCTCAGCAAAGCAGCCAGCATAATTAAGGATCCCACGCATCCCAGTCATTCTCTCTTCCATCAGGAAAAAGATACAAAAGTCTGAGGTCACGCACCAACCAACTCAAGAGCAGCTTTTGCCCTGCTGCTGTCAGACTTTTGAATGGATTTACCTCGCATTAAGTTGATCTTTCCCTACACCCTCGCAATGACTGTAACACTACATTCTGCATGCCCTTGTATCCTTCTCTATGAACGGTATGCTCTGTCTGTGTAGCACACAAGGAACAATACTTTTCACTGTATACTGATACATGTGACAATAATAAATCAAATCAAATCAGATCTCAAGGTCCGAAAGATGTGCTGGTTAGGTGCATTGGCCATGCAAAATTCTCCCTCAGTGTATGCGAACAGGTGTCGGAGTGTGGCAACTAGAAGATTTTCACAGTAACTTCATTGCAGTGTTAATGTGAGCTGACTTGTGACACTAAACTTAAACATCTTATAGAAACCCCTCACTTATTAGTAGATTTGTGTATGGTCTGCTTCACCAAATTCAAATGTGTTTCCTTTTGAGGTACTTGTTTCCTTTGAGGAATTCATCATTTTCTTTCTGTTAAATTATCTGCAATTATTTAGCACCTCATTCAAATTAGTTTAGGATCAACCAAAATGGAGGGATCAGGCAATATGAAGAGAGAGGGAGATTGCCAAATGGGGACTGTGACTGGGACACTGGAGAGAGCAGAGATTGGGGAAATGAGATCTTGGTGGTTGGGATTCACATAGGGGTGGAGAGAGAGGGGACTGAGGTGAGCATGGAACCTACTACAGGGAGCAACAGCAACATGGTGAATGGGAACAGAAGACAGAGCAGCCAGCGAAAGGGCGAGAGAAACCTCAAATCTTGACTGTGGGTAAATAGTTAAGGGTTGTGTGCACCAGTGAAGGAAGAATGGGATGGAGGTTTTGTATTCTGACAGGAAAATCAAGGCAGAAGAGAAAAAAGAAGGATGGTGAATGTGGGTTCAAAGTCCTGCCCTAAATTTCATTCTGGGTGAGAAAACTAGTGTTTTCTCACATCTTTTCCAAACTCTCCCACACTTATCCTTTTTTTTTGGGACGAAGGCATGTTTTGCACTGATTCTGAGAGGCAGGGCCTAAACATACCAGCAAGCCTGACCTCAACAGGTCAGGCACTGTTTTGAAAGGTTGCCCCAATCTCAAAGCAAAATTGAAGACCCCCTTCCCTCCCTTCACAGATATTGTGGACATCCAGCCCCCCCCCCCACCACCCCTCCCACCCCCCCATTGAAGGAATGTTTCCCCACTCCCCTCCCCAACAAAGATCACCAGCACTGAAGCATTGGAGCCCTCCCACTGTGTCACCATTCAAGATCTGCTTCACGACCTCCCCATTCAGGACACCGCTTCAGAGTCTCTCATCTTCATGCCCCCCCATTTCATGTCCCTCTCACCTCATGACACCCTCTTCATGACCCCCTTCATGCACCACATCTCCTCAAGCCCCACCTCCTTCAGGCCCCACCCACCTTTACACTGCCCCTGCCACCATGTTGCCCATTGGCACTGTCCAGCCATGTCCACAACAATCCATAGGCTTCAGTAGCCTCTGAGCTCTCCCTCACAGCCCCCCAGCATGGCTATTACTCCTGGCTTCCGGTTGCAGACTCCAGTAGTGTTCCCCTTTGGGTTCCTGCTGCATCCAAGGGGTGGGAAAAATCCCAGGAGCATCTGGAATTACAAATGGACTCAGCATATTTAAATGCTTATTTAAATACACTTATCTGCTTTCCATCCTTACTGAGCGGAAACCAGATTACATCTGGGAACAGTGGCTGGGAGGATTCCAACAGGGTTTTGCGCCAGCACTGACCACACTAAATCTCTCATCCATGATTTTCTGGCACTGCGCCGCTCGAACACGATCTGCGGTGGGCAAGACATGGCCAGAGAATCGTGGCTGTAATTTAACACCGGACCACACAATACAATTTGCGGGCAGAGAGCCAAAGGTTTGGTCAAAAAAATAGCCTTTAAAAAGAGCATCATAAAGGACATAAAAGATAGAGAGGTTTCAGGGGGAAATCCCAGAGCTTAGGTCCTTGGCAGCTCCCAAAGCTGGAGCAAATGGAGCACGCTCCAGAGTTCAAAATTAAGGCAGCAAAAATATGTTGGAGGGTTGTGAGACTGGAGGGACGGAACTTCCTGACTGTTCATATCAGCGGGATTTTCCCATCCCACTGCAGTGAATGGAGATTTTGCTTGGTGCCAAGTTTTCTGTCTTTTTATTACTCATTTGTAGGACAAGGGTGTCACTGGTGAGTGAGCATTTATTGCCCATTCCTAGTTGCTCTTGGAGGGCAGTTGAGCATCACCCACATTGCTGTGGCATTGGAGTCACATGTAGGCCAGACCAGGTAAGGACAGTAGATTTCCTTCCCTCAAGCACATTAGCAAACCAGGTGGGTTTTTTTTCCGACAATCGACAATGGTCATCACTAGATTCTTAATTCTAGGTATGTTTCATTGAGTTCAAATTCCACTGCTTGCGGTGGTGGGATTTGAACCTGGATCCCAGAACATTAGTTGAGTTTCTGGATTAATAGTCCAGCATTAGTACCACTGCAATGAGAGCGTGGCATGAGTGAGCAGTAAGATTGCACTCAAGGAGTTTACAAAGGTCGGGGGGCAGGGGGGACAAGTCTTTGAGAGAATTGGGAAACAAGGATGGAATTTAAGAAGTTGAGCGATTTCTTAACGAGGCGTCAGTATAGATCAGCAAACTCAGAGTGATGCGTGCAAAGTACAAGATGGGCAGCAGAGTTTTGGATGATCTCAAGACTACAGGAGTCCCACAGAATAAAGCAGGCAGGAAGTGTAGAAAACATCTGATGGCATTAGACACAGGAGCAACATGAGGAGAAAGTGAATCAGACCCATACACAGACAGGGAGAAAAAAGAGCTTGCTAAAACTCCAACCTGCAGATTGAAGAAGTTGAGCGTAAGAGACACAGTTAAATAAAGAGAATGAGACACGGATTTCACTTTTGTCTGTCAGCAAAGCTGCAGGAGGTCAACTAGGATGTTTTAAGTTGTCAGATGCAGCCATTGTGACTTCCCAACAAATCATGCACAAATTTATACTGATTCTGGTGCAGCATGCTATGTGACACAATATCACAATCAGTTTGTTTGAAGCGCTACGCAGTGCTAATTCTCTTTAACAGACCTTTAGTAATAGGGAACCCACTGGGCCCTCTTATGTTATTTCTCTGCCTTTCTGTCTCACTGTGGGGAATGTGCCTGGCCTCTGCTTTGTCACTTAATCATATGATCGCGACAAGCAACACGATCTGGAACACTCCCTCGGTGAACTGTGCCAAAGTGCCAACATGGCCCTGTCACCGTGCCATTGTTGACTATTCTAGACCGAAAATGTTTCAAATCTGTTTGCTGTGTCAAACAGAACAAGATTAATGCGAAATAAATAAAAGGACACAAATGTTGGACATCTAAAATAAAAGCAATCCTCCCCTGACATATCTTGTCTATCTGAAAGCACATCAAAGAGATTTTAAATTTGGGGGCTGTTGTTACATGTGTCATACATATAAATTATGTAGGAATGTTTAATTGATATTTAATAGAGGGTTAAGGATCATTAATTATGAAAATGGATGACATTAAAATGCATAAAGTGCTGCCTTTAATTTGCACAGAAATTTCTCCGAACATATTACTTTCATTTTGATACTAAAGATTTCAGAACATGCACAATTCCATGAACAATTTATTGACCTTGCACAATTGTTTTAGCACCTGCTATTCACAGAGAAGAAAGAAAGAAAACCAAGGAGTATCACAGAGTCCTGGTCAACGTTTCACCTTCTACACCTTACTATTTGTAACCTTATTATTATCATGGCCGGAATACGCCTCACCGCTGCTGCCAACGAGAAGTGGAGAATTTGGTGTTCAGCCAAATCTCCATTCATTGCAGTGGGACTGGAGAACCCGGCTCGGGTGAGGTCAGAGAATTTCTGCCCAAATCTTGAGACGACCTTAAACACTTCACATCCAACAGATTGCTTTCTGAAGTGTATTCACTATATTTATATAGGCAGGATCCAGCAAAGAGCAAGTGAAATGGTTGACCAGTTGAGCTATTTTAGTTGATGTTAGTTCGTGAAGAAATACTCCTCAAACCATCCTGAAAAATTCATAATCTTCAGCTAGGGCTATGGGATCTTTTACATCCACTTTAACAGGCTTTGTTTTAGTGTCGCATCTGGAAGACAGCGCTAAGGACAGTGCTGCACTCCGTCAGTAGTGCATTGTGTAAAGGCGAGCTTTTTTGCTCAATTTGCCCTCCAAAAATGGGACACATAGGGACGGAAGACAGGTCCATTGAAACAGGCCCATTCAGCCCAAGCAGTCCATGCTAGTGTTTATGCTTCATGTGGGCTTCCTCCCATCTTTCCTCATCTAAGTTTATCATCATAAATCTCCATTTCCTTCTCCCTCAAATTGATTTGATTTGATTTTGATTTGATTTGATTTATTATTGTCACATGTAGTAGGTATTGTTTCTTATGTGCTATACAGACAAAGCATACTGTTCATAGAGAAGTAAACAAGAGAGTGCAGGGTGTAGTGTTACAATCACATCTGGGGTGTAGAGAAAGATCAACTTAATGCAAAGTAAGTCCATGCAAAAGTCTGACAGCAGCAGGGAGGTAGTTGTTCTCGAGTTGGTTGGTACGTGACCTCAGACTTCTGTATCTTTTTCCGATGGAAGAAAGTGGAAGAGAGAATGTCCGGGGTGCATGGGGTCATTAATTATGCTGGCTGTTTTGCCGAGGCAGCAGGAAGTGTCAACGGAGTCAATGGATGGGAGGCTGGTTTGCATGACGGATTGGGCTATATTCATGACCTTTTGTAGTTTCTTTGGTTTTGGGCAGAGCAGGAGCCATAGCAAGCTGTATACAACCAGAAAGAATGCTTAGTATGGTGCATCTGTAAAAGGTGATGAGAGTCGTAGCTAACATGACAAATTTCCTTAGTCTTATGAGAATGTAGAAGCGTTGGTGGGCTTTCTTAACTATAGTGTCAGCATGGGAGGACTACGACAGGTTGTTGGTAATCTGGACACCCAAAAACCTGAAGCTTTTGACCTTTTCTACTTCGTTTTCGTTGGAATGGATAGGGGGCATGTTCTGCTTTATGCTTCCTGAAGTCGATGACAATCTCCTTTGTTTTGTTTTGAGGGAGAAATTATTGTTGCCGCAACTGTTCACCGGATTCTCTATCTCATTCCTGTACTCTGTCTCGTCATTGTTTGAGATCCGACCCACTAAGTCATCAGCAAACTGGAAAATTGAGTCTTCTGGTTTCCTGACTGTCGGAGACTGCATGTCCAACTAGAGATGGGCGTTGGGACCCTGTGGAAGTCCTAACACGCGACCTGTGTGGGGATCACCCAGGAACTTTCAACTTCCCCTGCTCCCCAGTGTCCTCCATAAATCTCTGACTCTGAGTTGGAGACTTCAGACAGTTTCAATATACTTACCCAGGAAATGTTAGACAGAAAATAAATTAGTCTAATCCCTGGGTAACTATAGAATTGATCCCCGAACCACTCATACTGATCTCCCGACAATCCTCCTAACCCACTGACTACCTCCTGACTCGCCAACTATCCCATGATCCCCTGACTATCCCACCAAGTACTTCCATAACTCACTGTCTATCCTGCTTAATTCCCAATTACCGCGACAATCCTCCAAGTAGCCCCCAACTCAACCCTACGCAACTACCTCTCCGACCACCTGAATACTCCTCCAGACTGACCTGCCACCTCACACATTTTCTACCTCATACAAGCTTGCCACTCTACCTACCTACCACCCCCTCCCCTCACCTGGCACATTGCCTACCTGACATGTTACCCATCTTACACCCTACCCATCTGTCACCCTAGAAACCTTACAATGCAGAAGGAGGCCATTTGGCCCATTAAGCCTACACTGACCACAATCCCACCCAGGCCCTATTCCCGCTGCCCCACATATTTACTCTGCTAATCCCCCTGACACTAGGGCCAATTTTAGCACAACCAGTCAACCTAACCCGAATATCTTTGGACTGTGGGAGGAAACCAGAGCACCTGAAGGAAACCCATGCAGACATGAGGAGAATGTGCAAACTCCACACAGTGACCCAAGGCCAGAATTGAACCCAGTTCCCTGGCACTGTGAGGCAGCAGTGCTAACCACTGTACCATCATACCACCCATGAGGCATTTTTAAATTGGCAGGATGTGACGAACGGAGTGCCACAAAGATCAGTGTTTGGAGCTCAGCTATTCACAATCTATATTCATTATTTGGACAAGAAGAATAATGTATTGACAACAAGCTCACAGCACAACTGTGGGGAGAAGAGATGGGGCTTACATGGGACAAAGCACAAGCCACATCATCAGACAGGGCCCGTCGGAGGAACATTATTGTGGCCTTATGTCCCAACTGGGATTAGGAGGATGAGAGAGAGTGAGAGAATGTATCCATGTTTGTTGATGATACAAAGCTAGGTGGGAATTTAATCTGTGAGAAGGATACAAAAAGCTTGCAAAGAGAGACAAGAAGATTAAATAAACCGACAATATGGTGGCAGATGGCATGTGATATGGGGAAATGTGAAATTATTCACTTTGGTTGCAAGAATAGAAAAGTAGAATATTTCTTACAAGGGGTGAAATTCCTAAATGTTGATGATCCCTACCCAATTACAACTCTGTCCACCTGTTATCTCACCCACCCACCCCCTCATCCATTTGACATCTCACCGTCCTAACCGCTTGCCACCCTACCCACCTGCCACCTCCACCATCTGCCTTCCTACCCACCTGACATATCACCCATTTACCACATTATCTACCTGCCACCTCAACTCCCTGTCAGTCACCTACCTATCACCTCGCTCACCAAGCTAACCCTCCTACCACCTTACTTCTCTGCCAACTGATTCACCTGCCGCCATCATCATAAGCCACCCTATTCGTGTCACCCATATACCACCTCACTCACCCTACTCACTGACCTCACGCACTTGCCCACCCAACCACCTTACTCGTCCATCCACTCACCCATTTATTAACATTCACCCGTTCATTAACATTCAAACTCAGCCTTTAATCTTACCATTCAGCAGCAAGAGCCATTAAAATGTGGCATGTCCTATCTGCCCCCTGACCCTGCTGCACTCTGATGGTGCTCCCCCATGGGCGCTGCTCTCCGAACTTCTGGCAAAGCTGGATTTGGAATACCAAGCAAAAAAATGCGGAGCCGTGTCAAACCAAAACAGAAAATGCTGGAAAATCTCAGCAGGTCTGGTAGCATCTGTAAGGAGAGAAAAGAGCTGACGTTTCGAGTCCAGATGATCCTTTGTCAAAGCAGCGTCAAGTTGGGGAAAAGTTTGAGTGGAGCAGCAGTCATTGTCGGAAGATCAAAGCCAATAATGTGTTTTCCACCTTTTACCAATAGCCTGGCTCCACCCAATGCTTAAAATTGATACAACTGTCCAGTGAAATTAATTGACATGCTCAGCTCACTGATGGGACTTTATTCACCAATGATGAATGTCATATTGAATAAAATGGACAGCTTCAGCAGAGAATATTAAACATTAAAATAACTCATAAAATATTCTGCACTTTTCAGCAACTACTGTCTACAGCACAGGCTTTCTCGGAGGTTATATTTAATCACCTTGGATTAGAATAATTAGAATTTTTTTTACTGAATAATTTGTAAGTCATACATGAACAGGAAATGTGTCACACAAATTATATCAATTGAGTTAGAGCGCCATTGCATTGCTATTCTCTGATACGAAAGAAGCCAGTGCAGCGCTTTCATATAATCAACGCTTAGAGGTCAGTTATAGCCGCACACTGCTATAAATTGGAAATTGCTAGTATTAGTCTAGGTTCAGCTAGTCCAGAGTCTGCCTCTGTCAATCCACATGTAGCAAAATCAATGAAACTTGAATTTAAAAGCAGGAATGATGCTGTTTGTTTTCTCCTCAGAAGCATCTGCGCTCAGACAATACTGAAAGGAGGAATTCTTTTATCTGACCTTGGACTACTTTCAAATCGATTTCTCAGCATAATTAACCAATGGCCAAATTAGCTCCTCAAATCTGACACTGATCTTTATTCCAGAAACAAATTCCACAAACGCCTGACACTAATCGATCATTGCCCAGCCAAGTTCTGACTTAAACACTGTTGACAAAGGGGCCTTATCTTAAGCAACTTCTTGATGCAAGAGTAATCAGGGGAACTAAGAGAAATATTCATAGGCTACAACATTATGCTGTGGAAATTGAAAATGCGTCCTCACCTGAGGTCTAATTTTACTCATTTACTTCACCCATGCTGTGAAGTCTTTAATTAGTAATTCAATGGACCAATAAAATGGACATTTTATTAAATGTCTTTGCTATCCCCAGACTAAATTATTCCAGTGTTCTCCAGGCTAGGATCCACCATGCACCCTCCATCAATTTAGGTTCGTGGAATCATAGCATCCCTGCAAAGCAGGAGGAGGCCACTCGGCCCATCGAGTCTGCACCGACCACAATTCCACCCAGGCACTATCCCTCTAACCCCACATGCTTACCCTGCTAATCCACGACACTAAGGGACAATCCAGCATGGCCAATCAATCTAACCTTCACATCTTTGGGGGAGGCCGGAGGAAACCCACGAAGACACGGCGAGAACGTGCAAACTGGCAGACTTAGGTTTAAGGTACATGGGGAAAAGTTTAAAGGAAGTGTGCGAGGTAAGTTCTTTGCATAGAAGGAGGTGAATGTCTGGAATGCACTGTCCGGGAAGGTGGTGGGAGCAGGTGTGACAGCAGCATTTAAGTGGCAACTAAACTAATGCATGAATAGGTGGGGAATGGTAGGGTACTGACTCTGTAAGTGCATATGGTTTTAGTTTAGGCAGGCATCATGATCGACATAGGCTTGGAAGGCCAAAGGGCCTGTTCCTGTTCTGTACTTTTCTTTGCTCTTTGTTATTTTGTGCACACAGACATTCACCCGAGACTGGAATTGAACCTGGATCTCTGGCGCTGTGAGACAGCATTGCTAACCATTGTGCCACCGTGCCATCCTTTTTTCTCCTTAATGTTTGTTTCCTGTAATGTTCATCCAATCACTACTGCTTGTGTTCCATCTCTCACACGCTATCCTGTTCACTCATCATCCCGTTCTCTCTAACCCCCAACCTCAAATGCCTCAATTTTAAAATTCTCATTCTTGTTTTCAAGCCCTCCATGCTCTTTACCCCCTCAACCTCTGTAACCTACTACCCTTCGAGATCTTAGCAAATCTCCAAATCTAGCCTTTTTATTGCCAGTGAATTTAATCAGCCCAACACTGGCAGCTACCTGAGGCACTAAGCTCTGCAATTCCTTCCACAAACCTCTCTGCTCCCCCATAAACCTCTCCTTTAAAAATAATCTCATTCATGAGATGTAGCTAACGTTGGCAAAGTCAGCGTTTATTGTCCATCCCTCAGTGCCTTTGAGATGGAGAGCCATCTTCTTAAACCACTGCAGCCCATGTCAGTTAGGGAGTTCCTGGATTTTGTCCCAACACCAATGAAGGAACAGTGACATATTTTCAAATCAGGATATGAGTGACTTGCAAGGGATCTTGCAGGTAGTGATCATATGCCTGCTCCCCTTGTCCTTCTGGGTGATTAAGGTCATGGATATGGTAGATGTTGTTGTAGAAACCTTGGTGAGTCACTATTTGCAGTGCATCTTGTATGGTACGCACTGCTGCCACTGTGTGTGCCAGTGGTGGAGGGAGAAAATGTTTAAGGTGGTGGATGAAGTGCCCATCAAGTGGATGGTTTCAAGCTTCCTGAATGATGTTGGAGCGGCACTCCTGCAACAAATGAAGAGTATTCTTTCACACTCCTGACTTGTGCCAATGGATGGTGGAAAATATTCGGTGCATGGACGTGAGTCAATCATTATAAAATACCCAGCCTCGGATCTGCCCTTGTAGTCACAATGTTTAAATGACAAGTCCTGTTAAGTTTCTTTTCAATAGTTACTCACAAGATATTAATAGTAGGAGATACAATGATTGTAATGCCGTTGAATTTCAAGGAGATGTTTAGACTTCTTCTTGGAGATCGTCATTGCCTGGAACTTGTGTGGTACAAATGTTATTTGCCACTTATCAGCCCAAGAATGAATGTTGCCCAGATCTTGCTGCATGCAGACACTGCATGGGCAGCACAGTGGTTAACACTGCTTCCTCACAGTGCCAGGGATCTGGGTTCAATTCCAGCCTTGGATGACTGTGTGGACTTTGCACATTATCCCTGTGTCTGCATGGGTTTCCTCTGGGTGCTCCGGTTTCCTCCCACAGAACAAAGACATTCAGATTTGATGGATTGGCCATGCTAAATTATGTTTCAGAGTCCAAAGATGAGGATATGGAGGAACACGCCAGAGTCAGCTGTTCAGACGGTCTTGATCCTAATGACAAAATGACCATGAATTTCTCATACATATTGTTAGAGGTGATCATAGAATCCTTCAATGCAGAAGGAAGCTATTAGGCTCATTGGGTCTCCTTCAACCACAATCCCACCCAGACCCTATCCTCATGAGCCTATGCATTTACCCTAGCTGGTCCCCCAGACTCTAAAGGGCAACTTAGCATGGCCAATTCACCTAACCCACACATCTTTGGATTGTTTGGGGAAACTGGAGCACCCAGAGTAAACCCACGCAGACACGGGGAGAATGTGCAAACAGACAGGATTCCCAAGCCAGGAATCAAACCTGGGTCCCTGGCCCTGTGAGGCAGCAGTGCTAACCATTGTGCCACCGTGCCACCCTGGGTGGTAGAGGAGATAGTGATGAAGGGCTTAAGAAAACAGTTTGAGGAACTAATAATAGAGAAAAGAAGTTGGGGCCCCAACAACATCTCTTCACTACTAAGACACTTCTTAAAAACTATCTTTTTGACCAAGCTTTTTGTCATGTGTCCTAATACCTCCTTATATAGCTCAATGCCAAATGTCCACTCCTGTGAAGATCCTTGGAATCTATTACTACATCAAGGTGCTATATAAATGAAGGTTGTTGTTATTGTTGATGTTTGCTTTCGCAAGAGTGATAATTTTAATTGTTAAATGGAAAAAAAAACAATTTTTGTTGGGAATTTGAAATAGACAGAACTTAGGAAATGAACGTTAAGAAGAACCTGAAGGATCTTGTCGGGGAGACATTAAGAGGTTGCTTCTCCTGGCTAGGGAATCTAGAACACATGGGCATTGTCTCAGGGTATGCGATCAACCATTTTTAAAATTCTTTCACTGAATGTGGGATTGTTGACAGGCCAGCATTGGCCATCCCTAATTGCTGTTGACAAGGTGGTGGTGAGTTGCCTTCTTGAAATTCTGAAGTCCATGTGGTGGAGATACATCAATTTGGGCTGTCAGGGAATAAAAGTCCCAGGGCTTTAACCTTGCAACAGTGAAGGGATGGTGAAGTAGTTCAAAGTCAAGATAGTGAGTGGCTTGGAGGGGAACCTGCAGGCAGTGCTGCTCCCAAGCATCTGCTGCCCATGTCCTTCAAGGTGGTAGATGTTGCAGGTTTGGTCGGTGCTGCCAGAGGAGCTTTGGTGAGTTGTTGAGATGGGGAGAAATTGACCAAGATGTGGAGAAACTTCTTCATTCGGTGAACCTTTGGAATTGTCTACCCCAGAGGGTTGTGGATGCTCCATCTTTGAAGATGAACGCAATCTTATCAGCCATTCATGCCTTGCCGCCACTTCCAGTGAGGATGGAGAATTTGGTGCTCAACCAAATTTCCGTTCACTGCAGCGGGACCGGAAAATCCCGCCAGCATGAATAGCCGGAAAATTTCCCCCATTTATTTCGGGCTGAGATAGACAGATTTTTGGTTTCTGAGGGAATCGAACGCTATGGAGAACAGGTAGGAAAGCGGAGTTAGAGCCAAAGATCAGTCATTAACATACTGAATGGAGGAGCAGATACAACAGGCTGTATGCTCCTATTTCTCATGTTCTTGTGTTCTTTAATCTATCGGCACATAGAAAGAGAAAAATAATCTCAGGATTTTAGTGGGACCATTCATCAAGCAATGACAAACTGACATCAAGCATGATATTCATGGTGAAAGCAATAGGTTGGAAAAGGAAATTGCAAAGTCCTTTGGCCAGAGAAGAGTCGTGAGGCTCCTTGGTCAGAGCTATGTGGATAGAATGAAAAATCCTGGCCCACTGAACCTTGAAATTGAGAAGGAATATTTAAAATAGCATGAATAAAACAAATCTGCAATGAAACAAGATCTGTCACAATAATAATCGATTAAGTTTGGGAAGATCCTCCTCAGATAAAGAGAGCCGAACGTGTGGATGGGCTACCTTGAAGGGCGGAAGAATCTGGAGTAATTGCACAAGGAGCTAAATAATGAAGGGTTTAGAGGGCATTGTAGAATTGTCTGGATGGATGGACCTGAACAGCTTTCTTTGGCTGTATCTAACTTGTGATTTTATTGTAGATTGCTCTCCAAAATAAAGGTGCAAAGGTCGGCATCAGGTTCCAGTCCCACTCAAAATGTTAACCTTTCTTTCACAGACCTGTTGTGGGTTTCAGAGACATTTTGGTTGTTATTTGATTCTCAGCTTTGCAGTTCAAAGAAAGATCGGTTAACATTTCATCAGGACTAATGGGAACAGTTCAACAGGAGTGTTGTAATCCTTCTTCATAGCCAAAATGTTATTTCCACAATATATTTGAAGTAAAATATTATAGGAATTCAGGATCAACTCGCAAGCAATCCATCGCAGAAAATCAAATATTCAATAACTGCTTCTCAGAGAAACCCGCACACTTCTTTACTGAGTGAATAGCAAAACTGCCATTAGTATAAAGGAATGATATGGCTAAGTACCCCAGCCCATTAGCCCATTAAATATAGTTAATTAAGCTGATTAGACAGTAAACTTTGCAGTGGCAGGTATACAGACTAATTTAAACAACACGTGAAGTTAAGCGCCTGTAATTAGTATTGATTTGAGATTAAAGCATTGATTAACTATTTGTTGTCTGTTACTGAGTGAAAGTATGAGTTGAATTTCGAGAGGACTTGAATATAAAAGCAGAGCTGTACTGCCGAGGCTGTAGCAGGCCCTGGTCAGATCACATTTGGAGTATTGTGAATAATTTCGGGCCCCGTATGTGCTGAACCTGGAGTGGGTCCAAAGGAGGTTCAGGAGAATGATCCCAGGAATGAAAAGCTTAATGTATAAGGAGTGTTTGAGGTTTCTGGGTCTATACCAGATGGAGTTTTAGAAGGATAAGGAGGGATCTGACTGAAACTTACAGAATACCAAAAGGCCTGGATAGAGTGGAAGTGGGGAATATGTTTCCATTAGTAGGAGAGACCAGGAACACAGAGTAAAAGAACAATCCTTTAGAACAGAGATGAGGAGGAATTTCTTCAACCGATTGGTGGTGAATCTATGGAATTCATTGCCACAAAAGGCTGTGGAGGCCAGGTAACTGAGTATATTTAAGACAGAGATAGATAGGTTCTTGATTGTTAAGGAGGTCAAATGTTATGGGAAAAGATCAAAAAATGGGGTTGAGAAACTTATCAGCAATAATTGAATGGTGGAGCAAACTTGATGGGCAGAATGGCCTAATTCTACTGCTATGCCTTA
Source organism: Carcharhinus amblyrhynchos (assembly GCF_965287045.1). Classification (NCBI taxonomy): domain Eukaryota; kingdom Metazoa; phylum Chordata; class Chondrichthyes; order Carcharhiniformes; family Carcharhinidae; genus Carcharhinus; species Carcharhinus amblyrhynchos. The sequence continues at coordinate 15,846,198 of NC_137339.1, forward strand.
TGGTCCTATGAATTTCCCAGCCCTGTTGAGGTGGGGTTGTTGGCAGTGTTTTTTGGAGTAGGAAGTGTTTGGTCAGAAAAAGAGGGGAGCAGCTGCATCGGGAGGACTCCAGACATGTCTTCAGGGGAACTTTTCAAGGGGGGGGGGAATGGCAACTGGATTTGCAGCCAATTCCACGGTGGCAGGCAGCCAATTAGTGCAACTTAAGGCTCATTTTACTGGTCTAAGAGCAGCCTCCTATATGTTTGTTGGTCACCAACTCCACACGGCAGCCTCCCAGAGGCAGGCCATCAGATCTGAAGGTTCCAGGGAAGAAAGGCCGGAGAACTTGTCCACTTGCAGTCCTGCAGAGGAGTTTTCTCTCCAGCCTAATGGCCCTACCTGCATTAGGCCTTTTTAATTGATCACTACAGTATAGGCAGTGAAAGACTGCACTCAGCTAACTGCCTTGGCAGCGGCCCTCTTTCCCACTGGGGCTGCAGATTTGACATGACTGCAGGCCATTGGATTAGTTCTGCAACATTGTGCAGTGACCAGTGCAGGAGTGTCCAATTTGGAGGCCACCAGCAGGGTTGGTTGCTCCAGCAAGCGTGCTGAGGACATGGGACCCGCATTCTGGGCCTGCCAGAAAATCTTGCCCTCTGAGACCAGAAACAACTCTTCACCTCGTGACTAAACTCATAGAGGTATCAATTCAGGATTATACTGAAAGCATAAAGGAATTATTTTCAATACAAACAGCTATTAGGATATGGAATGTTTTTTTGAAAGATTCTTGCTGTCGTTTAAAAGAATGTGTAAGAATATGTAGAAGGTGCATGAGCATAATGCATTAAATTGGCTCCTTCTAGATTGAAATTTGTGCTACTATGGTTAGTTTATACTGCAATTGCCTTTTGCTGCTGATCACAATATACTGACTGTTGTAAGTCAAAACACTAACATTGAGACTGTTGTACATAGCATATCAGAGACCATGGAAAAGTTGTGCAGTGGGATAGATTAGAGTGTGTGTGCAATTTGATAATTTTCACATATCAGTTGAAAACAATGGGTGAAATCCTTCACTGAGAAAGAACCAACAATGAATGACTAACAGTTAACAACTGATTACAGAAACCCCATTTTCAGATCTTACATGTTTCAAAGCAGCAAGTTTCTGTGATTTAACGTCCAGATTCTTAATGATAGAGAAAATCAGTCATTATTACATCTTTTGTTCAGGTGGGGATTTTGCACTTTCATAAAATGCACAAGGTACTGAAATATTGCGGATTCTTGGAGCACTGTATTAGGATGAACAGGGCACGCACTTACAGCTAAGTGAAAATCATAATCCTGTTATTATTTTACCAATGACCCCGGACAATCATTGTTCTGCTTTACCTGTGGCACTTCTTGCAAATTTTCCTTATTAACAATGGCCTGCTGATATGTAGTAACTCATGTGTATGGGACATGTGCTTGAGGCAATGGAGCAAATGGTACAATCAGGATTAAAAGTATCTGTGAACTCTCCCTACTTTTGCCTAGAATGATGCTGTTGATGCATGAACCAGCCACACACCAAGTCAGGATCTACTCCAGACTGTCCATTATTAATGACATGCAATAAAACATAGTACATTATTTTTCAGTAAATCACTCTATTTTACTGAGATGGTGTGATTACAAACATAAATTAACATCATAATGTGGTAATTCCCCAGCCAGTCACATGATGCAAAGCCTCCAGACCTGTTCAAGCCTGCTATTGATAAATGGCCATTAACAGTTAAAGAAAGCAATTCAGATCGGCACAATGAGACGTTGACATTGAAATATATTAGGAATGTGTTAATCTAGGAAGAGTGAGTGGGATATATGCTTAAGGATATAATGCATTCCCAGGAACCCACTAGTCACTGAAGAACAACAAAATCAACTTGTATTTCGATCGCAACTTAGGGCACAGGCAGCTGAAGGCATAATTTGATTCCCGGCTTGGGTCACTCTCTGTGCATAGTCCACATGTTCTCCACTTGTCTACGTGGGTTTTCTCTGGGTGCTTCAGTTCCTCCCACAGCCCAAAAGACGTGCTGGTTTGGCCATGCTAAATTCTTCCTTAATGTACCCGGCCAAGTGCCTGAGTGTGGCGACCAGGGGATTTTCACAATAACTTCATTGCAGTGTTAATGTAAGCCTACTTGCGACACAAATAAAAAAACTTAAAACTTTTGGTTTGATTTATTATTGTCACCTGTATTAGTACACCATGAAAAGTATTGTTTCTTGTGCACTATACAGATAAAGCATACCATACATAGAGAAGGAGACAGTGCAGAATGCAGTGTTACAGTCATAGCTAGGGTGCAGAGAAAGATCAACTTAAACACCAACAGTGGAGAAATGAAAATTGGTAATGAACAAAAGGCCGTAGAATCATAGGATCCCCACAGTGCCAAAGGAGGCCATTCAGTTCATTGAGTCTACACCGACCACAATCCCACCCGGCCCGTATTCCCATATGTATTTACCCTGACACTAAATAGCAATTTAGCATGGCCTGCACATCTTTGGACTGTGGGAGGAAACCGGAGCACCCAGAGTAAACCCACATGGACACGGAGAGAATATGCAAATTCCACACAGACAGTGGCAAAGCCAGGAACTGAACCCAGGTCCCTGACACTGTGAGGCAGTAGTCCTCACCACTGTACCACCTTGCACTAAGGTGAATAGAGATATTGGAGGCTTGTAAGAGGAGGAAGAGATTAGGGTGATAGGAAGGGTAAAACCAAGGTGGAAGTATTTGAAAAAAAAAGATAATTTTGATATATGCTTTCAAAAACAACTGCATCTACTCCATTTATGAACACTAGCAAACAATATTATTCCATTTGGCAATTCCTTTGATATGTAGCCCATATGTCAATAGCTGTGGTGTGGTTCAGAGACTGAAGGAGACTGAGATCAATACCATTTGGTTACCAGACCTTCAGAAAGGTTACCCTAAATTATTTAGCCAGATAACTGTATTATAGGTTTCTTGGCGGCCAAGGATACCACTTTGCAATAAAGGTTGATGAAGCATTGCCTGACTTGGAGAAGGTTAGGAATATCACTCGCAGGGCCAATGGGTGAGCAGGATTTGGTGCGACTTAAGATGTGGCAGCAGAGTTTAAGCTGAATCATTCTGGTCATCCAGTCTGAAAATTGTTTGCCAATAATGATGCATCAATGCCTGAGTGAGTGTCATTATACATCAGTGATATGAGAAATTCTAGTGGTTGAAGTCTGCACCATCAACAGAGCAAAAGGAAAGCTAAAGCTTTATAAGTGCTCTACTTCATCTGACATAGAACATAGAACATAGAACATTACAGCGCAGAACAGGCCCTTCGGCCCACGATGTTGCGCCGACCAGTTAAAAAACAATGACCCACTAACCTAAACCAATCCCTTTTCGTCCATAAACCTATCCATGGATCTCTTAAACGCCCCCAAACTAGGCGCATTTACAACCGCAGCAGGCAGGGCATTCCAATCCCTCACCACCCTCTGGGTAAAGAACCTACCCCTGACATCCGTCCTATAACTACCCCCCCTTAATTTAAAGCCATGCCCCCTCGTGCTAGCTTTCTCCATCCGAGGAAAAAGGCTATCACTGTCCACCCTATCTAAACCTCTAATCATCTTATATGTTTCAATAAGATCCCCTCTTAGCTGCCTTCTTTCCAGCGAAAACAACCCCAAATCCCTCAGTCTCTCCTCATAGGACCTCCCCTCCATACCAGGCAACATCCTGGTAAACCTCCTCTGCACCCTCTCCAAAGCCTCCACATCCTTCCTGTAATGTGGGGACCAGAACTGCACACAGTACTCCAAGTGCGGCCGCACCAGAGTTGTGTACAGTTGCAACATGACACTGCGACTCTTAAATTCAATCCCCCTACCAATAAACGCCAAGACACCGTATGCCTTCTTAACAACCTTCTTAACTACTTGATTCCCAACTTTCAGGGATCTATGTACACATACACCTAGATCCCTCTGTTCATCCACACTATTCAAAGTCCTCCCGTTAGCCCTATACTCAACACATCTGTTATTCCTACCAAAGTGAATTACCTCACACTTCTCCGCATTAAACTCCATCCGCCACCTCTCGGCCCAGCTCTGCAACCTGTCCAAGTCTTCCTGCAAACTATGACACCCTTCCTCACAATCTACCACACCTCCGACTTTGGTGTCATCAGCAAATTTACTAATCCACCCAACTATACCCTCATCCAGATCATTAATAAAAATTACAAACAGCAGTGGCCTCAAAACAGATCCCTGAGGCACACCGCTAGTAACTGAACTCCATGACGAATACTTACCATCAACCACCACCCTCTGTCTCCTATCTGCTAGCCAATTCCTGATCCAATTTCCTAGATTACCCTCAATCCCATACATCTGCATTTTCTGCAGAAGCCTACCATGGTGAACCTTATCAAACGCCTTACTAAAATCCATATATACCACGTCAACTGCCTTACCCCCATCCACCTCTTTGGTCACTTTTTCAAAAAACTCAATAAGGTTAGTAAGGCACGACCTACCCGCTACAAAACCATGCTGACTATCTCCAATCAATTCATTACTCTCCAAATAACTATAAATCCTATCCCTAATAATTTTTTCTGAAACCTTGACATAATCCTTGACTTCTTTGCCTGAAGGCATCACCTTGCCGATTATTCACTGAGCCATGGTTAAGCGCTGTAATTTTTACTATAGGTAGGGTGTGTAGCCAGGCCCTGGGTCTACTCAGCTGGGATAAGGATTTAACCCTATGCATCCATCTAAGCCACATGCTAGTTATTTAGCCAACTGAGCTAACTGGGCACCCCTCCAGTGCATATATTACAGGCTCAGATTTTAACTGCTGGGTTCCCAGTATGAAGCCAAGCTTGCCTGGAGTGCATTGGCAAGTAACAAGTGGGTATTATTTAATGTTTCAATATGTGAGAGGCCATGTTCCTCATGGGATCTACACAGCAGATTTATCTGATTTTTTAAAAAAAATCTTCAGTCTCAGGATATCAGCACTGTTAGCAAGGCCAACATTGATTGCCCATCCCTTGGTGCTGTTGAAAAGGTGGTGGTAAGCTTTCTTCTTGAAGTGCTGAGGTACATATGGTGCAAAGGTTCCAATAATACAGGGAATTTCAGGATTTTGACCCGGCGACAATGAATGAGTGACGATTTCCACCCAAGTCAGAATGATGTGATTTGAAGGGGTACACGGAGGTCAAGTTGTTCACATATACCTGCTGCTCCCATCTTCTAGATCATGGGTTTACAAGATGCCATTGTGATGCCACTGTGCCTTTAAGAAGTGTTTTTTTAATCATGTTCTCTGCAGTTTATAAGCAACCCTGGTTTTTTTTGTTATTGGCACTGTGAGCTCTACAGTGACATCTTTTACTGTTGTTAGAGCCTTTTTGATTATATTTAATTTGGGCCTAATGCAATGCCCTGGGTTTTTAAGAGTTTATGACAATTTTGAATTGTTGTGGTAAGACTGATTGACGGGTCAAGGTGAGGTGGTTCTTTCACAGAGGAATCCAAGGATTCACTTTCAGTTTTAGCTAGAAGCTGTTGGACTCCAGACTGAAAAGCAGTATTTCAGTCTTTCTCCCTGATATTGGCCATTCTGCTGGCTATTTGGAAGCAGCCTTTCTTGCCTTTCTAAAGTGAAAATTATGCTGTTGGTTGTTTACTAGCTAGAGGCAAGCAGTGGCTCTAACTTTGCATCAAGATGCGCTGGGAGTTCCAGGAAGGGGAAACCAGAGTTTCAATTCTCCACCCAAAGGACTAATTCACAGCAGGTGTTACAGAGTTGCAAAATCACATGCGCATGTATATTTTTTGTGCTGAACCAAAATTGAGGATGTATGTTCATAAGAATGTTATGTTGGAAGAGCATATTGAGCTTTTAAGGTATATACAATATCATGTTTTTTTTCTTGCTTGTAGTTGGTCAAAGTTATTGCTAATTGTCTTATTAAATGTTACCTGTATTCTTAAGTAAACTTTGTTTGATAAAAGCTCCCTATTTGGTTGTTTGAATCATACCTAGATTGAAACATCTTATACTTACCCATGCCAAAATTCAGAACTTATGATTTAAGCTGACTTTATAAGGCATGTTGGAGTTTCTGACCTGGGTTATAACAGCCGTCAAAGAAGCTTTGGTGAGTTGCTATGCTACATTCTGTAGATAGTACACTTTGAGACTGGTTTGATGAAATAGCAAAAGCATATGATTAAAATAATGAGATTAAGGTTAATTTCAGATATTAAAAGAACGCGAGATGCTGGCAAAAACTCAGGAGGTCAGGCAACATATGTTAAAAAAGGGGAATTAATATTTCAGATGAATGATCTTTTCATCAGAACTAATAGATCTTTTATCTTGGCTGTGGAAGTCGTCACTGAATATATTGAAGGAAAAAAACAGATAGATTTCTAGACTGTAAAGGTGTCAAAGGATTTGGGAAAAGTATGGAGTTGAGATTGAGGCTCAGCCATAATCATATTAAATGTCAGAGTAGGCTTAAAGGACTGAATGGCCTACTCCTGTTCTTATTTTCTCTGTTTTTATGCAAATAAAAATCAAATACTATGGATGTAAAAATCCAGAATAAGCAGAAAAAGTGCTGGATAAACTCAGCAGACCTTTTCTGCTCTCATTTTGGCATATTCAGAAGGGACTGCTCCATGAAATCCTTAGTCCATTCTTTTATCACCACCATCACATACTTTCCATCTCCTAGCACCTTCCCATGCAGGTTCCTTTCCCACCACTAAGAGAGACAAAGGGCCACCTGGACTCGAAACACCAGCTCTTTTATCTCCTTACAGATGCTGCCAGACCTACTGAGATTTTCCAGCAGTTTCTCTTCTGGTTCCTTTCCCACCATCCAGGACCCCATACTGTCCTCCCAGGTGAAATAGAGATTTACTTGCACTTCTTCTAACATGATCTATTGTACTCACGACTAATGATGTGGTTTGCTCTACATTGGGAAGATTAAATACAGACTGAGTGATTTCTTTGTCGTATCTTGCTTTGGCTTGAGCTAATTTCTGAGTTGATTAATGACTGTGATACCTTTTTAACTTGTCACTTAGACTGATCACTCCATTTCATTCTCTATGAACTCCCTTTATCGGCAGCATCCAAGCATTTATCTTGATAGCCCACTTAAGCACATAACATGTAACCCTGTGTGCCACATACAAAATTCAAATCAGTGTCCTCATGAATTTTCATATATCTAAAGCTGACAATAATGAACACCTGATAATGTTCAAAGTTTAGGATTTATTCACCAGCAGAGCAAAGATATTGTGAACAGTTCATGTCACACCATCAGGCCCATGTAATGCAAATCTGGTGAACACAATGTACAATTCCAGATAAAGTGGAACTGCCTGGACACCATCGGTGGGATTTTTCAACCGCGCTGCCCCAAAACCGGAAAATACCACCCATACTCAACAGACCTTTCCATGGTCCGCTCTTCGCCCGATACGATTCCCATGGTGGGCAGAACAGGAAAATTTGCCTCCCATGGGGGTATTGCCAAGAGTGGGTGTCTCACAGGCTATAATTTGAGAAGCTGAGTATATTTGATTCCACCAAGATTTGCAGGCTATGCTCCCTGATTATTCTTTTGCAATATCATTGCAGCATGACTTCACAGTTCCTGTGTTAAACATCCGTTTGATCATCATCCCCCTTGGTCAATTCTTCATAGTATGACGCCCACAGCTTTTTAACTAGAAAGCGCATATACAGTTAGCTGGAATATAGGGCAGGATGTTCTGGCCACGCTGCCCCCGAGACTGGAAAATCCCGCCCAAGGTCAACGTAACTTTGCATGTTCTGCCCTCACCCACGTTGATTCCCGGGGAAGGCGGAAGGGGCAGGAAAATTCAGCCCATACAGTCTGATTGAAATCATGAATTGTGGAGATTTAGACAGCTTGACAACTTTTCATATATTTTGGTTTTCAGCCAAAAATGTCTAGTGCGGATCATCATGAACTGTCTTGAAGCCAACATAAGTCGATCATCTCTTTGTGAAACTCTCAAAGCCATGAGACACCAACAGTGTAAAGGAATAATTAGCTTGCAAATCCTGATGGAATAAAATATACTGAGGTTCCCAATACTTTTATTACCCGTAGACTTGCATTCCAACCATTATTTTGTAAGTTGTGTTTGTGTCTTTATATGCCCTCTTTGTGAACACGACTCCCACTCACCTGATGAAGGAGCAGCGCTCTGAAAGCTTGTGGCTTGTGCTGCCAAATAAACCTGTTGGACTTTAACCTGGTGTTGTGAGACTTTGTACTGTTCCCAATAACCCCAAGGATTACGGGCAATTTCATTTTATCTGGAATTGGACATCTTGCTCACCAGATTGCAAGACTGCAAGAAACTACAAAGGATCATGAATGAAACCCAGGCCATCACGCAAACCAGCCTCCCATCCAGTGACACTGTCTACACTTCCCACTGTCTCAGAAAAGCAGGCAGCATAATCAAGGTCCCAACACACCCTGGACATATCCTCTTCTACCTACTTCCGTCGGGAAAAAGTCTGAGGTCACGTAACAACTGACTAAAGAACAGTTTCTTTCCTGTTGCTATCAGACTTTTGAATGGATCTACTTTGCACTAAATTGATCTTTCTCTACACCCTAACTTTAACACTACATTCTGCACTCTCCTTTCCTTCTCAGTGAACAGTATGCTTTGTATAGTGTGCAAAAAAAACAATACTTTCCACTGCATACTAATGCATGTGACAATAATAAATCAAATCAAAATATCAAAAAAATGAATTTACCCTCTACATGGGGCTAGCTGTTCAAGATGGGCTTGGGCAAGGTTCATATCTCTTTTATCACTCGCTATTCTATATGGAGTGCAGTGCAGAAGCAGCGCATTAGCCATTCCGCCCCCTCCCCCAGTCCTTGGTTGCCCTTTCATCCAACATCCTGACAACACCTTTTACTATGCATTTTTAACTGTGTAGTATCAGGCTGTTGAAATTTTAATACAGCTGATCCCTTGGCACGCAAATCACATCTATAGAATACATCGCAATGTTAATACCGTACAGCAATTTTATTGAACCCTCTCCTTATAAAAATGAAATGCACAGAACATGTTACTTGTCATGTTTAATTTTAGCACGAGTGAGATTATTCACACAACCATTTTCTCGCGTGTACATTTTAAAAATATTGCAGGTAAATAGCCATATCTGTTAAGCATTCCAAGCACAGAAGTTCTGTGTAGATCTGAGGATAGAATGAAAATAAAACAAATTGCATAAACGACAATTCAATACTCAGCTTTCTCTTGCATCTCTATTTTATCTCTTGCTGTCTCCAGCTCTTTTTGTCATATTTCCTTTCTGTTGTAATTTTTCCTGAAGTGAGCTGTTAAAAAAAATTCTTTACGCTGCCAGCAAATAGCTGCGATTTTATTTACACTGAGCTTTTGACTTTGCAGGTTGCACCAGTTAGATGATCCACACCCAGCCCTGTTTCATGCAGTGGCAAGAATGTCACAACTAAGGCTTTGCATTTATTTGTCCAAAAATGTGCAGGTTAGGTGGATTGGCTGAGATAAATTGCCCCTTAGCGTCCAACGACCTGTAGGTTAGGGGGATTATCTATGGTAAATGTGTGGGGTTACGGAGATAGAGCTGAAGGGTTGACCCTGGGAAAATGCTCTTTCAGAGAGTCAGTGCAGACTTGATGGGCCAAATGGCCTCCTTCTGTACTGTAGGGATTCAATGGTTTTCAATTGCCCCCTCTCCCCGCAATTAACTAATTACTGGATTTGTTAAAACTATATTTTGTTTGTTCTTAGCACAAGCAATACTTGAAACATTGAAGGGTCAGGGCAGATCTTTTGAAGTATGTCAAATATACATGCCAAGAAAAATGCAGAACAATCTTTGCGTTTTGTGAGACATATGGTTTTACTTTCTTTTTCTCTTTTCCTTAGTTGAGTGCCTTGTTCCATATCCCATCTCAGGCAAAGAGGGCAGACAGATGGCCTTCCTTTCATTAGTGTGGAGCCCATAAAGTGACAATGAAATGCCCCAAGACGACCCTCCCCCTCATTTTCACTTCCTTCCTCGTGGAGAGGAACAGGATGATGTTGCCATGATGAGATTCAGAACTCAGTGTGGGAGCTCACTGGCATATGGTGTGAGTTTGGGGCTGATCAAGTGGGAGGCATGCACTTGGAAGCTACTGGCTGCTAACTTGGTGTACTTGCAGGGCGGAGAGTGCATGCCAGATTGTATCTTGGAAATTGGTGCCTCCGACTCAAATAGTTTGCCCCATAAATGGATGTAATGGGCACAATTTTCTCCATCACGGTGACAGCATTATATACTCCCAGGCATGCTGCAGTTATATTAGATACAAAAAGCCAAGGTCCCTTTAATCTTGCCCAAAGTGCCACAGTTCCAACTGAGTTGGTTAAAATGAGACCTTGGCCGGAATTCTCCGACCCTGTCCGTGGCTGGGATTCTCCGGTCCCACTATAGTCAATGGAGTTTTGGCTGAGTGCTAAATTTTCCACTGGCTGTGGTGGCAGTGAGTGGAGGCTTCTGGCCCTGGTCGAGCTGTTAGGAATAGTTCAGTTAAATGACAACAATCCTTTCATACTAGTTAGGGAATTGCAGTTTATTTGGTATCTCGGGCAATATGCTTCCATCTACCCGCGCAACCAAATGCAAGTTAGCTATTCCCATCACGTTGCCAATGTTGGGATCCTGCTGTGCACAAATAGTTGCCACGTTTGCCTAGAAAACAACTGTCATGGCACTTCAATGTCATTCATTATACGTGAGCACTTCAATGTAATCCTGGGAAATGCAGTAAGGGCCATAGAAATAAGAGCCATGCTTTCTTAAGGTTTTCTTTTGGTCTCTGATTAGCCAGATTAGGCCCCATTAATACAAAATTTGTGGTGGGTTTGTGCTGTGAGTTCTGTCTACATTTATTTAATTATTTGTTGGTTTTACCACTTTCATCCATCACTTACATTTCTGAATGTTAAATACGAACAGATAGTCATCTCTCTCCTGAATGCTAGAGATCAGGCTTTCTTGTGTTTTAAAAGCTTATTCATGATGATTAATATTTTACTTCTGCTTGGAAATCACTATAAGTCCTAAATAAAAAACAGACTAATGCTTAGCAATTAACAATTAAGGTACTTGTTGCTCAGTTGGCTGGAAAATTGGTTTGCGATGCAGAGCAGTGCCAACAGCATGGGTTCAATTCCTGTAGTTATTCCTGAAGGCCCACGTTCTTAATCTTTCCCTGAGGTGTGGTGATCCTCAGATTAAATCACCACCCGTCAGCTCTCCCTTTCAAAGGGAAGAGCAGTCTATGGCCATCTGGGACTATGGTAACTTTAGTTTGCACGGTGGTAGAATTGTAGACAATTTCTGTAATACTGTGTTTACAGGATAAAATGTGCAGAAGGGGCCTTACATGATTCAGGGTCAGTACAACCACGAAGGTGGTTAGATAGTCTCATGTGGACACACAAAGATTGTCCTGTGTTATAAGTTTGTGTGTCTTTTCTTTTGCATTTGCCTGCCTGGTACCAATCTGTCATCTCCTTATGCAGTGCTGTGATGGGGTATTTGAGGTAATTTCAACCCATAAAAACAAGATTTTCGATTTGATTTGATTTATTATTGTCACATGTATTAACACACAGTGAAAAGTATTATTTCTTGTGCACTATACAAACAAAGCACACCGTTCATAGAGAAGTAAACAAGAGAGTGCAGAATGTAGTGTTACAGTTATAGCTCGGGTGTAGAGAAAGATCAACTTAATGCAAGGTAGGTCCGTTCAAAAGTCTGAGAACAGCATGGAAGAAGTTGTCCTTGAGTCGGTTGGTATTTGGCCTCAGACTTTTGTATCTTTTCCCTGATGGAAGAAGGTGGAAGGGAGAATATCTGGGATGTGTGGGGTCCTTATTTATGCTGGCTGCTTTGCTGAGGCAGCAGGAAGTGTAGCCAGAGTCATTGATGAGACGCTGGTTTGCGTGGTGGATTGGGCTACATTCACGATCTTTTGTGTTCCTTGCCACCTTGGGCAGAGCTGGAGCCATATCAAGATGTGATACAAATAGAAAGGATTCTTTCTGTGGTGTATCTGTAAAAGTTGGTAAGAGTCGTAGCTAACATGACAAATTTCCTAAGCTTCTGGGTAGGGAACCTGTTGAAAGAAAAAGATTCTACAACAGAGAGGGCCCAACTAAAACCTCTCCTCCTTTCTTATGTAATCCACTCCTGGGGCCACAGGGTTAGTGAGTAAAGACTTCTCTTGTCCATGAAAGGAGGGTAAACTACGGGAAACCAATTTAAGTAGATAGGGTAAAAAGTGCATATCACTCCCTGGAGAATAATGACGCATCTGTAATGCAAGGCCTTTCTCTGTCCCTTATGCATTCTGTGCTTCTATGCTCTTGACAGACAGATAGCCTATGTTCTATTGAGCTACACTAAGCATCACTAATATACCTGAGATTGCAGAAAATCCCCAAATTCAAATCCCTCTCCCCATAGATCAAATCATCAAACTTCTAGCAAGTTATTCTTTTACACATCTTCTTCCACTATCTTCTCACAGCACTCACACTTTGACTGCACCTGTCACAAAACATGATGTGAAGATGTCAGCATTGGACTGGGGTGAGCACAGTAAGAAGTCTCACAACACTAGGTTAAAGACCGACAGGTTTACTTGGTAGCACGAGCTTTCGGAGCGCTGCTCTTTCATCTGGTGAATGGACTTTTGATGTGTGCGATTTTCTTAGAGATCCTCTCCACTTTGAGCTGGCAATTTGCAGTGTTGGTGAGGTGTCCACTCACCTGATGAAGGAGCAATGCTCTAAAGGCTCATGATACCAAATAAACCCATTGGACTTTAACCTGGTGTTCTGACACAAAACCTGAACTGGATTGTGCAATAGCTAATCGAATATATAGATAAAAGGTGTTGTATATATTGTTTTGAATTTTATCTATTATTAGAAAACAATCTATTTTCCTCAGGAACACTTCTTCTCTAATTAGTTGCACATTGTGCACCTGTCAGCTATCCAGTTTGAATCCAAAAAGCAAGGTTTAATGTGTGGACTGTATCAGGTAAACTTGCCGATTGCTAAACCATGGCTTGTTACGTAATTTTCGCCAAAGTCAAGCATTAGTCCTAGTTCACAGGATACAGTGATGAACTGTCCCAATTCTCCTTTAGTCTGACTTCCCAGCCCCCAGCCCCACAAATTTCCCTTTCTTTCCTTCCTTTTCCTACACTGAAGCCTGTACTCAACACAGCAATAACAAATGTCTTAATTAGAGGGATAGGACACAGATATAGCACCTAGTGACATCCAGACTATTGAGTTTCCCATACCAGATGTGTCGCCGTGTGTTTATCTGAGTGGATGCCTATGTAATGTATCTGTGTGTCTGTTGTGGAGACAAGTTAATAAAGAAAGTATATAGATAAATTGAAGATGGATCCTTTGCTCTATACTTTCTTGTACTTTTCCACTTGGGCTTGTTCTGGCTAGTTTTGTACTTAAGCAAACCATGTTTATTACCTGTGTAACAGCAAGAAAGGGTGCATCAATCTCAGTGGATTCTTAAAGTAATGTTACTAACATACTGGACATTACAGTCCCTTACTTTCCTACCTTGGAGAGACAGAAGATCCACGAGAGTGTCATTGAATAGTGGCCTGATAACAGACAGTTCTCTTAGCTGCTTTAATTATTGCAATTATAACAAAGTACTTATGGCAGAGAAACTGGTTAGTTGGCCCGACAGATCTAATGTTGGTATAGGAACTGATGTGCACAGAGCAGATTTATTTTAGAAATATCATTCTTTGTTTTCCTGACATTTTACTGTCAGTGTGACCTAATTTACAAGCCAACTCTAATCCAGCCAGATTCCATGGGGAATATCAACGTCCCTTTAAAGATTGTTATAAAGCTATAATGGTGCACAGCTGCTAAATAAAATGCATCCTCTTTACAATAATTACGCTAATTACAACAGCCTGCATTTTACATAGCACCTTTACCATGGAACGAGGTCCCAAGGTACTTCGCAGAGGTAAAGGCATGTTGGAATCTGAAACAAAAACAGAAAATGCTGGAGAATCTCAGCAGGTCTGACAGCATCTGTGGAGAGAGAATCGAGACAAGAGGCGGGATTTTCCAGCCTCATTCACCCAAAACCGGAAACTCCCACCTGAGGTCAATGGATCTTTGTGTGGTCTGTTTCTGCTCGATACGATTCCCGTGGCAGTTGGGATGGGAAAATTTTGCCCAATATTTTGAGGCTGGGTGCAGAATCTTCCTGTTCCATCCAAATCATAGTAGGTGGGACATGGACAATGCAAAGGTCCATCAACCTTGGGTGGGATTTTCCTGTTTGGGACAAGTGCGGCTGGAAAATCCCGCCCTGGATTCGGGTCATCCAGACTCAAAACATTGGTTCTACTCTCTCTCCACAGATGCTGTCAGACCTGCTGAGTTTCTCCAGCATTTTCTGTTTTTGTACTTCACAGAGGCAGAGATAAAACAGAAGCCAAACTGAAGGAGAGATTAATAGGTGCAACCCAAAGCTTGGTCCAAGGCCTGGGTGGGATTTTCTGCCCCCACCTCCCCCCCCACCTCCAGCAGCTCATCATTGGCCGACAGCGGGATATTCAAGTCCCATCGATGTCTTTTACATTGTTCCCAGCAGCGTCACCAATAAACCCGCTGTGGGGAGTGGCCATTGGCGGGACTGGAAAATTCAGTCCCTGGACTTTAATGAGGGTTGCAAAAGAGGAGAGTGAGAGGCAGAGGTGGAGGATGTTCAACAGGTGATATCCAGAGGGTAAAGGTTAGGCAACTTGAGGCACAGCTGACAATTTCATCTGGCTGACATCATCATTTCTCTGACATCATCATTTCTCTGACTTCATCATCCAGCTGACATCATCATCTCTCTGACATCATAATCTGGCTGACATCATCATCTCTCTGACATCATCATCTGACTGACATCATCATCTCTCTGACATCATCATCTTTTCTCTCATTTAGTCTCACCTTTATTTTCCACCCTATCAGGCATTCCCTTAAATGCTCACTTAAAATCTTTTGTTTTAGAGTGACAAGAATGGTGAGTTTGAATGATTGGGGTCAGGGGGGCAGGTGGAGAGCAGGGGGCGGGGGGGACTCTGGTTTGTGTTGCCAACTCTAGCTGGGCATACTTGGGGAGATGTAAATGGAAGTGATATCATAGAAAGCTGGCCACGTGAAACATGAGTAAAGGCCTGGGACACTGAGTGAGAGAGAATGAACATGTCTCCTGTAAACTCCACTACTGAGTCAGAGCAATTCATACCACTGCCAGTTGCTCTTGAGGGACAGAAATCAGCAGCGCATCACAGTCTACCCAGCCACCATCATTTCAACCCAACACTAATTAATAATATTAATAATAAATAATAACTATACCAGCAGCTGGCCAGTCACAGCCGAGCCTAACCTTAGCTCAGAACCAGCATCCTTTTCTCCAGCTCTTAAAGTTTATTTATTAAGGCTTACATTAACACTGCAATGAAGTTACTGTGAAATTCCTCTAGTTGACACATACTTGGGTCAATGCACCCCAACCTGCACATCTTCTGGACTGTGGGAGGAAACCGGAGCACCTGGAGGAAACCCACGCAGACACGGGGAGAACGTGCAAATTCCACACAGATAGTGACCCAAGCCGGGAATTGAACTCAGTTCCTTGGCGCTGTGAGGCAGCAGTGCTAACCACTGTGCCACCATGTTGCCCATCTTTAGCTCGAGTGAGCATGTCCTCAATCGATTAAAGCATTGGTCATGTCATCTGTAGGCCATTCAGATATGTCCTTCAAATGGCCTTCATCAATGCTGAGTTCAACATTTTCGTTGGGTGGGGGAGTGGTTCCTGATGTAGGTAAGGTCAGGTGATACCAGAATGAGCACTGTGATTGGCTGACAACATGTCCCTGACATAGGAAAGTCAGATGGCACTCAAGCCCGGGCTGTGATTGGGCTGACAGTCAATCCTGATTGTTGTTGCCTGGAGCTGAGATAATCCTGAGATACTTTGCTTGGCCACCAGGAGATTGAGACAGATTCTGGGGAACTCCTGGCCATTCCAGGATGGTTGGCAACCATAAAGTAGGGAAACAAGTAAAACAAGTGGCTTTAACAGAGATAGAAAGGGATGGGTTCAAGGAGGGTCACCAAGAAATGAAATTTAAATTTGAGATATTAAAGGGTCAGGAGCTGATGTAAGTTGGCAAAGAAAAGATTGATGGATGTGTGGGACTTAATACATACAGCAGTCTTTTGGAAGTAATACAAAAATCTTTATAGTTTTAATTCAGTTATATTAGTATGAGAACTGTTAAGGCATGAATCAGAAACCCCAAGGTATATTATGAAGTTAGACTGGATCCCAACAATTTGCTATTTTGCCATTAGTGTGAGGAATTTATATTTTACTCAAAGCACAATTCTATTGACACACTGGAAAACTTTAATTCAGGCCATTTAATCAACAAAATTTTATTTAATAACACAATTTAACTATAACAAATGAATTAGCTTAACTTTTAACCATTGAACAACACTCAAATAAGACAAGATACAATTCTTAACCGCTAACTTATCACCATGAGTTCTAATTCAAGCAATATTTCTCTTATAGACCTAAAACCCCTCTTTAAAATTAGTCTGCAAAACACAGGTTTATTTGCTTGTCTCAGGTTAACAGTTCCAGAGCTTTCAGACCAATTCTGGAGGGAGGGAGAGAGAGAGAGAGACAGAGACAGAGAGACAGATCTTGCTTGGCAAGGATGCATTCTTTTGTCTACGTAAAATGGTGATGAACCTTCTCTTAAACTGCTTCAGTAGAATCCCTACAAGAAACTATTCCTTTCAGAAGAGGGCCATTTGGCTCATCAAGTCTCTGACAGAGCATTTTACCCAGGCCCTATCCCTGTAACCTCACCTTTTTACCCCACTAATCCTTGAAACCCACATACCTTGGGATACCAGGGGACAATTTAGCATGGCCAATCTATCTAATATGCACATCTTTGGTATGGGGGGGGAAACTGGAGCACCCAGCAGAAACCCACACAGACACAGGGAGAATGTGTAAACTCTACAGTTACCCAAGGCTGGAATTGAGTCTGGGTCCCTGATGCTGTGAGGCAGCAGTGCTAAACACTGTGCCACCTTGCTGCTCATTCATGCTGATGATAGCCCCACAGTGGTGTTAAACTGTGTTCCAGGATTTTGACCTAGCAAAGACAGACAGTGACGGACTTTTTTTATTCAATCGTGGGACATGGGCGTCGTTGGCTGGCCAGCATTTATTGCTTATTCCTAGTTGCCCTTGAGAAGGTGACGGTGAAGGAGCCGCCTTCTTGAATGGCTTCAGTTCATATGCTGTGGGTTGACCCACAATGCCATTAGGGAAGGAATTCCAGGATTTTGTTCCAGTGACTGCACAGGAATGGAGATATATTTCCAAGTCAGGATGGTGAGTGGCTTGGAGGGGAACTTGCAGCTGGTGGTGCTCCCATTTATCCGCTGTCCTTACCCTTCTAGATAGAAGTGGTCATGGGTTTAAAAGGTGCTAAGGATCTTTGGTGAATTGCTGCTGTGCATCTTATAGATGATACACACTGCTAAGCGTCGGTGGTGGAGGAATTGAATGTTTGTAGATGTGTGCCAATCAAGCGAGCTGCTTTGTCCTGGATGATATCAAGCTTCTTGAATGTTTTTGGAGCTGCACCCATCCAGGCAAGTGGGGAGTGTTCCATCACACTCCTAACTTGTGCCTTATAGGTGGTGGATAGGCTTTGTGGAGTCAGGAGATGAGTTACTCATTACAGTATCCCTAGCCTCTGACCTAATCTTGTAGCCACTGTGTTTATGTGGTGAGTCCAGCTGAGTTTCTGGTCAATGGTAACACCAAAGATGTTGACATCCAAATCATCAAAGCGGACTGTGATCTGGAGGGCAAGCGAGGCAGTGATGATCTTCAGACAAAGCTATTGCATTTTTCGCTCTGTCTTTCCTATTACAGCTTCACTCTAAACATGTATACACTTGCAAAACTTCACTGCCATTTAGCATGTGCTCCAGTTGAGCCAATGACAGGGAGCATTTGCTTTCTGAATCTGACTATAAAGCTGTGCGCCCATCTTACCTCACTGAACAATTTAATCCTGTTAAACTATTAATGGGAAACGTCATTTGTGATCACTCAGACCTACTCAGAAGCCACGATTTGCTCTATCTGAGGTTCTTTCTAAACACAACTCTGTACTTAGGCAGCAAATTGCTAGGCAAAAAATAGGGGTAGAAATTTCAGGATATTTTGCAGTATGATGTGCCAGAATCAATCACTTGCCCCTTTTTTTTATTCATTTGTGTGATGTAGGCATCACTAATAATAGGCCAGCATCTATACCCCATTTCAAATTATCTTCAAGAAGGTGAGGGGGAGACTCTTTCTTGAATTATAGCAGTCCATGTGGTGTAGGTACATTTGCAGTGCTGTTTGGAAGGATTTTTACCCAGTGAATCTTTCTTCAGCCTCTTCAGCCTTCTCGCCTATAATGGAGCTGAGGCAATCTCCAGCCATATATTCGAGGTCTTCAAGTCAGGCTCGTTCTCTTAGATCAGAATGCAGTTTCTTTACTCCTTCATTCTTAAGGAAATGGAAGTCCTTCTTGTGCTGTCACCAAGTTGTAGATTGTATGTCGTCTCATGAAGAGATCTAGAAGCTTGAAGCTATGATTTAGTGAGTATGACACTGTCAGGGCTGTTGCTTCACTACTCTACCTAGCCCAATTTTAGTGTACAGCTCCAGATATTGCAGGGAAAATCTTCACAGGGTCTACTGGTTAGGGTGTTCCTTTGTTATTTCCGGTGCTTTGGTTGATGCCAGCTCAACAGTCTAGGTTTATTCTCATTCAACTTTTCTCTAATGGTTTCACACAACTGTACTAGGCCATTTCAGAGAGCAATTAAGAGTGTAATAGTTCTGGAGTAACAGGTAGATCAAATCAGGTCAGGGCATCAGATTTCCTTCCATACAAAGCAGTGAACCAGATGGATTTATATCACAATTCTATAATTTCATGTCAATCTGTACGGGGTTCATTTTTATGCCAGATTTATTTAGTTAATTAAATTTAAAGGTTGAATTCTCTAGAGAATTAATTGTGCCCCTAGTTTACTAGTCCAGTAACATTACCACTGTGCCACTGGCTTCAACTTCAACATGTTACGTTTCTGGTTTAAGAAATTCACAATTTTTTTTTAAAAATGTTCTAAAAGCCAATTCTGAGCATCTAAGCTGCAGATTATTTTATGAACGCAAGAAAAGAAGAGGACACAGGGAGGACAGTGATTAGAACTCCTGCCTCACAGTGTCAGGGACCCAGGTTTGATTCATGGATTGGGTGACTGTCTGTGCAGAGACAGCACATTCTCTCTGTGTCTGCATGGGTTTCCTCCTGATGCTTCGGTTTCCTCCCAGAGTTTGAAAGAGGTGCTGGTTAGATGCATTGGCCATGCTAAATTCTCTCTCAGTGCGCCCGAACAGGTGCCATACTGTGGCGAGTAGGGGATTTTGACAGTAACGTCATTAGTGTTAATGTGAGCCTACTTTTGACACTAATAAATAAACTTTAAAAAAAGCTTATTAAAACGGATGTAGTAGAGATGCAAGTAGACAATAAGAAATTAAACTTTTTAAATGAATATCATGTAGCCATTTTCATAATGGAGAAACAAGACAAAAAAATCAGCAGTATAAGGGTACCAAAATAATAAGTTAAGGGGAGGTATTTCATGGATTTCATACAAGCAAAATAATGGTAATAGAGAAAATAATAGGAAATTAAAATAGGTAGATTTCTAGGGCCAGATAGCTTTCACTCCAGCGTATTAGGAAAAGTAAAGGAATAAATTATAATATTCTAAAGTGCTCTAGATTCAATAATTGTTCATATTCATGATAAGATTGCAACCTTATTCCATTAACTAAGGAAGCAGGGCAGGAGAAACTAAGGAATTATAGACCTGTCAGTTTAACATCAGCTGTGAGGAATTTCCCCGGTCCCATCAATGAGGGATGATCTAAGTAAGATGTTTAGAATGCTTGGAGAATTTGTAAGTGTCGATATGGACAGACTAATTCCTCTGGTGGGTGAACCCAGAACAAGGGTTAAGTTTGAGCTAAGCCTGTTATAAGTGAAATCAGGAAACATTTTCACACGCAGAGCACAGCTATGTCAAGAACTCGCTCCTCAAAAAGGCTGCAAATGTTGAGTCAATTAAAATGTTCCAAGGCTTGAGTTTGATAAGCCTTAGTCAGCTAAGGGTCTAAGCTAAAGGGATCAAAAGCGGGCAAATGGAGTTGAAGGACTCATCAATTAGGATCTAATAGACTAATAAAACAAGATTGAAGACCTGTTGGTCCACTGCCACATCAAGGTTTATAGTGGGAAGCAGCATTCACAGGAATGCATAAGCACAAAGTGTATGATTTTCCACCCAATGATAAGTGGATGAAAAATGATGGTCTTGGTCCCCATAATGAAATTTATTGTACTCCTTAGGAGCATCGACCACATTTAGGTCTTATAAGATTTAATACTTTTATGAATAACATCAAGCTGCTTTAAAACTGTGGATATATGGAAAACAGTTGCACTTTTGCAAGGTCTCTAAATATGATGAAGTATTTTAAGATGTATCGCTATTCCTTGGAGAAGGTAATTGACTTGCACGATACTCAACACTGTGTTAACTTGCACAATTATTACATATATTAACATTTAAAAATCAGAGAGTGTGCTTGCAGTACTCCTTCAGCAAATTCTAAATTGGTAACGAACTGCTTCAGAGTTATTAATCCAATCAGTCATCAATTGGCCTGTCTTCGTCCGATCTCATATCCTGCAACATGATTCAGATTAACCTTTTTGAAGCAGCCACGTACTGGGAGGGGGGTCAGCCTGCAAAGCACAATGTGTTCAAAGCTTGGCTGTCCCACGGGAGAAATCCCAGCTGTACATTTTAACCTGTATAGTCAAAGGCATAGTGATGTGTAAAGATCAAGATCAGAGTGCTGTATGTTACAGCCATGACTCACAAGGTCAAACCCCCAACCAGCAGAATCAGGACGGTTTCCACAGGGAGCGCTCAGCTTAACGAAGTGTGAAATTCATGTCTGCACGCAGTCATTCTGCGAAAGGTGTACCTGCACCAGAAACTGGTTATGATCCATGAAATGGTGTCTCACCATTTTACAAATGGTGCCACTATTTTTAGTCCACTGCTGTCACCCTTAATCAAACGTTGGTGACAAGGTTGCTAAAATAACTAATTACTTTCATTTTTGAAGTATTTGCTTTGAAGTATTTATTCTTTGGCCAATGTCTAATGCTTTATGTCAGATATTCAACATATTAACAGGTCAATTTTCCAATTCATCAGATAATGTACAGGCCATAAAATTAATGTCTCAAAGATAAAGACATTTTTATCTTTAAAACATTGTGATTCATTGAATTGGATGATTATTTGAAATCTTTAATACAGTGTCAGTTGTTTGGCATTAAATTCGGATGGTGGACACAGAATATAATGAAAAATAGTTAAAATCATTGGCCTTGAATTTGACCCCTAACCCCTGATTGGCAGGAGAGGGTTATGCAGGGTTACTACATTCAGATGAGGAAGCCATCCCCAATCGAATCCCATTTCCTATGGTTTTGAACTTAATCAAAAATCAGATGATCGACAAGGCCCCCGTAAAAGGCAAGTGAGGGCTTACTTAACATTCAAAAATCACAGCCTAATGGCATCATTGAAATAACTCCTCAGAGGCCAATATCCCTTCAAGGATTCCCTTTAAGAGTGGAATAGAGTTTTAAATAGAGTGCTTCAGGTATGCAGTCAGAATCCAGAGTGCCAGATCAGAGGGGTGAGCTGCTGACTAGAGTTGCCAAGGTAAATTATAAGAGTTATCTACTGTTCCCACCACTTCTTGAAGAGGAGGGGAAGGAGGGATATCCCAGACCTTACATGGAAACTTCTGGCCTTCTCCAGCTGGATCATGATGCCGATGTTCTCTCCCTTTTCCCATCAGTCATGTTGATATTAACTCTGTCACCCTCCCTCTCCATTGCTCTCAATGCCCTGATCATGGACCTGTTATCTTCATTCTCTCCATGTTGGCAGCCCAGAGCCTTCATCCTGATTACTGGCATTGCCACTTCCTGTCACTCGGTCACATTCCCACCCACTGACCATGTTGTCAATCTGTCAGGTGCGAGTCTGTAGCAGTTTATTTAAGTGAAGCTTTGCGATTCTAGCCCTGTTAAAATGTCCCCATGTTACAGTGCTCCCTGCACCTCCCCTATTAATATAAGGCTATTATCTCAGCGCTATCCACTTGAAAAAATTGTCTTGAAATGCATTGATGGTTCTCTGGTACTGGACTATCTTTTCTGAATCAGAAGCAGAATTGAACCATTGTCCCAACAACCTACACCCTGCAAAAGAATAAAGAAATTGCACCTTTTAAAAAGAATTAAAATATCACAGGACTGCACAGGGTAACTTTTCGAATCCCATTTTCCCAACATGGGATTCCATTCAGAGATAGTGTAGGATTGTGCTTTGGTTCTACAGTATTTTTATTCTATTTCTGGGGCCCTCGCCCCCTGTGACCATGAACTCCATGTAGGATCTGTGAATTAATCATCTTGATGTCATCTTGATGGAGTTATGGTTAATAACTTATAAAACTTCACTCAATGTTCCTTCTGACTGTGGAACCCTTCCAGAATCGCACAGAGGTCTGGTCCTTCTAAGCAGATGCTTCAACTTTGAGTTAACTGTCATTTCCTGAGACACAGTTAGAGCAGCATTTATTGTGCTGCAAGAAGTGTGTTTTGTGCTTTGGTGCTCTCTGTCTTCCTGCATTCTCAAAAGACGTGGGAATAACATGTATGAGACAACCGTCTTAAAACAGTGGGCATGAATCCACGAATGTTTTGAATGTTAAGTAAGCCCTCACTTGCCTTTTATGGGGGCCTTGTCAATAGCCTGATTTTTGATTAAGTTCAAAACTAGCGGAAATGGGCTTGATTGGGAATGGCTTCCTCATCTTGCCTTGATCCTATTGCAACAAGTCGGAGAATTTGGCGACCAGCCAGTTCATTGCAGCGGGTTGGGAAAACCCCACCAGCGTGAACAATAGTAAGATTCCAAACTGTGTATTTCAGCTGCACGATGCTGTTATAGAGAATAGGAATAGGAGTAGGTCATTCAGCCTTTTGATTATATTCTTTTACATGAGACATATCAATACGCAAACACCAATAAACATTTGCCATATTATTATGCAGCTTCCAAGCATTGTGACAACGAAGACAGAAGCAATTGTTGTGACCTTGATGACCAGACTTACTTCAAGTTGGGACTGTTTAAGGCCATTGGCTAAGTTACCATGAAGGTACAGTTTTTTAATTCATTTGTGGGACATGGGCATCGCTGGCTGGCCAGCATCTATTGCCCGTCCCTAGTTCCCCTTGAGAAGGTGGTGGTGAGCTGCCTTCTTGAAGCATTGCAGAAAAACATGCTGTGGATTGACTCACAATGCTGTTAAGGAGAGAGTTCCAGGACTTTGCCCCAGCGACTCTGAGGGAATGGCGATGTATTTCCAAGTCAGAACGGTGAGTGGCTTGGAGGGATGACTTGCAGGTGACGGTGTTCCCAAGTATCTGTTGCCCTTGTCCTTCTAGATGGAAGTTTTTGACTTGATTTGATTTGATTTGATTTATTATTGTCACATGTATTTACAGTGAAAAGTATTGTTTCTTGTGCGCCATACAGACAAAACATACTGTTCATAGAGAAGTAAATGAGAGACTGCAGAATGTAGTGTTGCAGTCATAGCTAGGCTGTAGAGAAAGATCAACTTACTGAAAGGTTAGTCCATTCAAAAGTCTGACAGCATTAGGGAAGAAGATGTTCTTGAGTCGGTTGGAACGTGACTTCAGACTTTTGTATCTTTTTCCCGAAGAAAGAAGGTGGAAGACAGAATGTTCGAGGTGCGTGGGGTCCTTAATTATGCCGGCTGCTTTGCTGAGGCAGCGGGAAGTGTAGTCAGAGTCAAGGGATGGGAGGCTGGTTTGTGTGATGGATTGGGCTACATTCACAACCTTTTGTAGTTCTTTGCAGTCTTGGGCAGAGCAGGAGCCATACCAAGCTGTGACACAACCAGAAAGAATGCTTTCTATGATGCATCTGTAAAAGTTGGTGAGAGTCGTAGCTGACATGCCAAACTTTCTTAGTCTTCTGAGAAAATAGAGACGTTGGTGAGCTTTCTTAACTATAGTGTCAGCATAGGGGGATCTGGACAGCTTGTTGGTGATCTGGACACCTAAAAACGTGAAACTCTAGACAGGGGCATGTTCTCTTTTATTCTTCCTGAAGTCAATGACATTGAGGGAGAGATTATTGTTGCTGCACCAGTTCACCAGCTTCTCTATCTCATTCCTGTATTCTGGTTCATCATTGTTTGAGATCTGACGCACCATGGTGGTGTCATCAGCAAACTTGAAAATCAAATTGGAAAGGAATTTGGCCACACAGTCTTAGGTGAATAAGGTGTATATTAGGGGGCTGAGAGTACAACCTTGTGGGGCATCAGTGTTGAGGATGATCACGGAGGAGGTATTGTTGCCTATCCTTACTAATTGTGGTCTGTGAATTAGGATGTTCAGGATTCAGTCGCAGAGGGACATGCCAAGGCCCAGGCCGCGGAGTTTGGAGATGAGTTTCATGGGAATAATAGTGTTGAGGGCTGAGCTTTAGTCAATAATAGGAGTCTGACATAGATGTCCTTGTTATCTAGGTGTTCCAGGATTCAGTGCAGGGCCAGGAAAATGGCATCTGCTGTGGACCTGTTGCGATGATAGACAAACTGTAGTGGATCTGGGTAGTCCGAGAGGCTGGAATTGATTCGTGCCATGACTAATCTTTCGAAGCACTTCATAATGATGGATGTCAGAACCACCGGCTGATAATCATTAAGGCAAGCTGCTTGGCTTTCCTTAGATACCGGGATGATGGTTGTTTTCTTGAAACAGATAGGGACCTCAGATTGTTGTAAAGAGAGGTTGAAGATGTCTGTGAATACCTCCACCAGCTGATCTGCGCAGGATCTGAGTCCACACCTGGGTACCCCCCTATCCGGGCCAGTTGCCTTCTGTGGGTTGACCTTCAAGAAAGCTGCTCTGACCCCAGTGGTGATCCCAGATACAGGTTCATCCAGGATTTCCAGAGTGGAGGGCATGCTCTCGCTGGAAGTGGTCATGGGTTTGGAAGATGCAGCCTAAGGATTTTGGTAAATTGCTGCAGTGCATCTTGTAGATAGTATTCCCATATGCGAAGAAGCATCACACTGGCTGAAGATATTAACTCTGTTTCTCTCCCCACTGATGCTGCCAGACCTGCTGAACTTTTTCAGCATTTTCTGTTCTATTTCAGATTTCCAGCATCCACAGTATTTTGCTTTTATTAAATCCCATATTGGGTATTAGTTAATAGCTACTTTTTGATTCATTGAATCTTCTTCCTGACTGTTTCCAACCTTGGTGTTGCCCCTGCAATTTCATTCCCAACCCTTTATTTAGACTTCTTAGTAAATATTAAGGATAAATCCAGCTTGCATTGACTAAGGTAAAAAAATTCATCAGTGGATCTTAATTGATAAGACAAGCAGACTGATATCTTTTCAATGTTTTCTGGGTGCAGAGTTGGGAGCAGAGTTTATTGCCTACACTTTGTGACACAGAAGCTTCCTCATAAGTATGGGGTTCAAATGTGATTATTTTATATAATTACTGTCGATTTTATTTATTTTTACACTTGCTAGAGATACAAACACACAGAAGCAACAATAACGTTCAAACGCTACATATGCAAATCACAGAATCCTATAGTGCAGAAGAGGCCCTTCTGCTCACAGAGTCTGCACCAATGCATGAAAGACCTTGACCTGCCCACCTAATCTCACTTACCAGCACTCGGCCCAAAGCCTTGAATGTTATGGCATTCCAAGTACTCATCCAGTTACTTTTTAAAGCATGTGAAGCATCCCGCCTCCACCACCCTCCCACACAGTGCATTCTGGACCTTCACTATTTTTCCTCAAATTCCCCCCTAAATCCCCCACCCTTCACTTATAACTTGTGTCCCCTTGTAACTGACCTTTCAACTAAGGGGAAGAGCTGCTCGGCATCCACCCTGTCCACGCCCCTCATAATCTTGAGCACCTCAATCAGGTCGCCCCTCAGTCTTCTCTGCTCCAGAGAAAATAACCCAAACCTATCCAACCTCTCTTTATAAATTAAATGTTCCCAGCCAATATCCTGGTGAATCTCCTCTGCACCTCATCCAGTGTGTTTACGTCCTTCTTTACAAATGATGTTCAATAGATATTTGAAAAGCCAAGTCAATCCATATCCATTCAAACTCTTGAGGATCCCTAACATATGTTGGATTAGATTAAGCATGACACCTCAAAGGAAGTATTTTGATAAATGTTATTCACTGATAGTAGTTACTTTTGACGACTGACTCAATATATTTGCTTGAAATTGTGACAGTAAGTGCATACACCACTAATGATTTAGCCTCCCTATCTTTTCCCTTTTTAATGAAAAAAAGCCTGCTGACTTAACCACTGAATATGTATATACAAACCATCCGCAAGGAAAGAGGGTTGATTGTGATGAAAAGGAATAGTTGGAAAAATGTTGCCATAATGTAATCTGTAAAGGTCACCCTTAAGGACATGACTTATTCAGAATCAGTAATGACAAAAGGCTGGGCATTAAAGAGGAATCATCTTAATAGTGCAGAAGTTAAAATGCTTCTGGTAATATTATCCAGTATTGAAGCAAGAAACGGGAGATGTCTGCACAGCAAATTGCTTCTTGAGATTTCCATGACCTTGCTAGTTAAATCTCTCCATGATGATCGCTCTGTAGATAACTCAAATGGCAATTAATGACACAATGCACCAGAATGCTCAGTGGCGGACATGGTTAACTGGTTATTTGGTACCAATTAAATGTACTTTCACCCCACTATAGATGGCAATTGTTCCATTTTGGTTATGTTCATTTCCCTAGGGATTGTTACAAGAAAGGGTAATTAATTTATGGTGTTTTCATACATGATTAAATCATTCTGCAGTTAAAAGCTACAAAATTACAACTTAACAGGATTTTTTTTAAAAGGCAGCTCACATTAGCTTATGTTAAAATCACTTGCCTACAACTGTATCATTCCATAAACTAATCCTGATTCTTAGCCTTTGAGGCAATGCCAGGTTCGGTCAGGAACTAAGATGCAGAGTCAGCATTTGTTGGTCACATGGGATTCTGCCCATAAAAATACATTGCAAGTACAAATTTCATCATGCAGGCAAATTAAATACTTAAAGAGGGGTTAATGGGAAGTATATTTAAGTAGTTGATATTAACATAGAATCATAGGATCCCTACAGTGCCGAAAGAGGTGCGTCAAGCCTGCACTGAAAACAATCCTAGCCAGACCCAATTCTCATAACCCCATGTATTTACCCTACTAGTCCCCCGATACTAAGGGGCAATTTAGTGTGGCCAATCTACCTAACCTGCACATTATTGGAGCGTGGAAAGAAATCGGAGCACCCAGAGAAAACCCACCCAGACATGGCACCGGATTTCTACTGCCTCACCCGCCATGGAATTGGAGCGGGCGAGGGGACGGGTGCCAGAAATGCCCATTGACCTCGGGCGGGAATTTCCAGTCTCGCTCAAGTGTGGCCATAAAATCCTGCCTGGGGCCAACGTGCAAACTTCACACAGACAGTCATCCAAGGCTGGAATTTAACCCGGGTCCCTGGCACTGTGAGGCAGCAGTGCTAACCACTGTGCCACCATGCTGCCCATTATGTATTATACAACATAATAGTAGATTTTATCCAAAGGCAACAAATAACCTACAAGGAACAGAGAAATATACTTTTGGCGTGAGAATCATGCAATTGTTTAAATATTAAGCAGGACAAAATGCAAAAAGAAAACTGTCATAGGGCGGGCTTTTCCAGCCCTTCCTGCAGATGGGTTCCCTGGCACTCAGAACAGTACTATTCAAACACTCCCGAAACATGAGTGGGACTAGAAGATCCTGCCGGAAGCCAACAGCAACCTGCTGGAAAACACACTACAGGGTTGGAGGGGGGTGGTGGGGTGGGGTGGGGGGGGGAGGGGGATGGTGAGAGGTGGGCTTAGATAGCCCCACCCATACTGATCCCTGTCTCTTTCCAAGTTTATTCTTGCAAATAAATCTAAATAGCTGAAACAAAGAGAGAAGAAATGATTCTGAAGCTTTTTCTAAATCTCGGTGTTGTGTTTTCCTAGATCTTTGAATTCCAAACTCAATCTTAAAGGTTATAACATCTTGTGAATCCTAAGACAAAGTAACAGCCATATATTTTTCTTCAAGTTACTGATTAGAGATATCCCCATTTTATCATCAAGTAATCATTCACACTCTTGTGTTATTAGATGAGTAAAGTAGCCAAATGACTTCAATTAAGTTTAATACTCTGACATAATCAGGGCGGCACCATGGAGCAGCAGTTAGCACTGCTGCTTCACAACGCCAGGGATCCGGGTTTGATTCCTGGCTTTCTTTTATATTCATTCATGGGACATGGGAATCGCTGGCTGACCAGCATTTATTGCCCATCCCTAGTTGCCTTTGAGAAGGTGGTGGTGAGCTGCCTTCTTGAATCACCGCAGTCCACGTGCTGTGCTTTGACCCATAATGCCATTACAGAGAGAATCCCAGGATTTTGACCCCGTGACTACGAAGAAATAACAATATATTTCCAAGTCAGGATGATGAGTGGCTCGGAGGGGAACTTGCAGGTGGTGATGTTCCCATGTATCTGCTGCCCTTGCCCTTCGAGATGGAAGTAGTCATGGGTTTGGAAGGTGCTGTCTATGGATCTTTGGTGAATTGCTGCAGTGCATCTTATAGCTTGGGAAACTGTGCAGAGTCTGCGCGTTCTCCTATGTCTGTGTGGGTTTCCTCCAGATGCTCTGGTTTCCTCCCATAATCCAGAAGATATGCTGGTTAGGTACATTAGCCATGCTAAATTCTCCCTCAGTGTACCCAAACAGGCACCAGCATCCGGCGGATATTCACAGTAACTTCATTGCCGTGTTAAAGTAAGCCTGCTTGTGACACTAATAAATAAACTTAAACTTAAAATAATCACTGTTTGAAAACTCGAATCAGCAGTGTGAAAGGCTACTGTGATAGATATTACCTTACTGCACAATAATTGCTTTCCAAAGCAGAATAGATAGATGAAAGGGTTAATCCAATACAAGAATGTGTAACTGTCCTAAGTCTGATTGTAAGCTGAAAGCTCTTGGGACACGTCTTGAGGAGACACTGCAACTTGTTTGCTGAACAGAATCTGGTTTAATAATTTCTGTGCTCTGCAATCAAACTCCTTGTCAGTCTCTTCATAAACACAATAAACAGTTTTATCACAGTCCCTTGAAACTTACAATTCTCCCTTTCAGCCAACCCACTGGCGAGTAAAGGCCCAGCACAATAACTAGCTTTAGGATTGTGGCACTGTTTTACACAGCAAGGAATCTGATGTCAATTTAACCTTGATAGAACAAAATCATTATTTAATCCCTTGGGACCCGCCTGTGAGGAAATGGGGTGATGGGCATTGAATCTATTATTACAGCGCTTGCAGTTAGTCGACAAATGCGCTTTCCCTGGCAAGGCACGCATAATGCTGCTGTAACTCTCTGATCTGAATTCTGACAACAAAAAAAATACTGAAGCCACGAACTCATCTGAAATCTTGATGAGATATATGATACTTTACAAAAATAAGGTACATACTTACCGTAAATGGTCTTCTGCTAGACTATGCTCAGAAGCCTATTAGTACAGAATGCAAAGAAGTGCCGAAGTCAGCACTCAGCATACTCTATGAGTGTATTGATTCTTTCCCCCAATTGGATTAGTTGTTTATCGATCACTTGTGAAAAAATGCTGAATGCTAACTTGATGTCCCGAGATTGTAATGAAATAATAATTTAAACATATTATACACCAATCAACGACCTTGCTTTTTGTAAAAAAATAATGAAAATATGATTTAGTATTTTTTTCTCTTGCCGGTTTCCTCCCCTCTGCGCTCCCCCCCCCCAAAACAACAACAAGCTGGTTTTCCGTCACCATTTTCACAATAAACCAAAATTTATGCCTATGTTGTCATTGTTGCAACTTGCACCAACATTTCTTGGGAATCTCAAGAAATTTAACAGACATAGAAAGGAATACTTTTGTTTTATTACTTCGCAGGATCTGGGTGTCGCTGGTTAGGCCAGACATTTTTGTCCGTCCCTGATTGCCCTTGAGAAGGTGAGCTATCTTCTTAAGTCGCTGAAGTCCATTTGCTGATTTGATGTAGATACGTCGACAACACTTTCAGGGAGGGAGTTACAAAATTTTCACCCAATGACAGTGAATGAATGGTGATATAGTCAACTTAGGGAAAACAAGGAGAAATTGCCATAAAGAATTGGGTCCCGAGAAAATTACAGAACTTGCTTTACTGTCACACCCAGAGCAGGCCTTTGTTATAATGAACTTGCAGTTAATATTTTTAAACACTAGACTCAAAATGGCTGTTAAGGTGGCTGCTGCAAATCATGTGACATTTGACATTTGGACTTCAGACAATATCAAGTCTCCAGTGAATACCTTATTATGTTATGGACATAGATGGGGATACCTCACAGCCATTTATAGAATTCACACACCCCATTGTTTAAGGATGGGCCAACACCTAAAAATGAAGGAGTTTCCAAGTTGCTTGCCTCCATGTGCCACAGTGATCAAAGGGCAGATCAAAACTCAATGGCCACTATCAACTTTCTATTGTATCTCGATGGCCGACTCCATCCAAACCAGACTGGTTGGTCCTCACAAATATTAACCCAGTGGTCACATGACCAAAATTGTGTTCAGGGCAGTACACTTATTAGCTCAGGGCCATCTGTCATCAGCCAGTCTGAGGCTCTGAAACTAGCTGCAAGTCGTCAAGCAGCTAAAGTCCATTGGTGTACTTAACTAGTGCAAGATGAGAATCAACCTCCCAGACATTCCACTGCAAGAAATCTTGTAACCTTCAAAGAAGGCAGGTAGTTTTACAAGATCCTAATTTCAACTTTAAATCATTGGATCCATTCAAGAGACTATAGACATTTCATGTGTAAGACCAGAAATAGTAAATCAGGGACTAAGTTAATTATAATTTGTAGAAGTTCATCATCTTTATCTGTATCCAATCTTTGTGTGTGTGTGTGTGTGTGTGTGTGTGTGTGTGTGTGTGTGTGTCCACATGCGCGTTTGTGTATGTGACAGAATGTGTGACGTTGTGTTAATTTGGGATAAGTGCATGAGAATAAATAATCTTCTTTATTTTAAACTCACAAATGCTTGTTTCTGAATTATTTAATTGGAATACACACTCCAAATTTTTATACAAGGCATGCCAAGTATGGACAGTATGAGAGCACATACATTATGTCCATGACGTTACATCTGAAAATTACAGTTTGAAGACATCTAACCATCCATGATGCACATTAGGCATAGCATGATCAAACAGATGCAAACATGGAATTGTTTCAACTTTTGCTCTGCTTGATGCCTTGAAAATGCACACAAATATGCAAAATGCATGCATGAAAATAGAGAGTTATTAAGGTTGGTTGAAATGGTAGATTTGAAAGAACAGACGGAGGTAGGCTAGCGTAGAGGTTAAAGATAGAATTCTGGAATGTGGAGCCTCTGTCATGATGATGGAAGAAAATATTGGACTTTAAATAAGACTTTAAATGGATATACAAACTAAAGAAAGCTGCTATTCGGATTGGCGGTTGGTGACTAGTGGGGTGCCCCAGGGGTCGGTGCTGGGGCCTCAGCTATTTACCATTTATATAGATGATCTGGAGGAGGGAACCGAGTGTAGGGTGTCGAAATTTGCTGATGACACCAAGATTGGGGGAACGGCAAATTGTGCGGAGGGTGTGGAGAGTCTGCAGAAGGATCTAGATAGGCTGGGCGAATGGGCCAGGAAATGGCAAATGGAATTTAATGTTGGCAAGTGTGAGGTGGTCCACTTTGGTAGGAAGAATGGTAGGAAGGACTATTACTTATGTGGCGAAAAACTGCAGCAGGCGACGGTGCAGAGGGACCTCGGGGTCCTTGTGCATGAGTCGCAAAAACCCAGCTTGCAGGTGCAGCAGGTGGTCAGGAAGGCGAATGGGATGCTGGCCTTCATAGCGAGGGGGATTGAATATAAAAGTAGGGAGGTCTTGCTGCAGCTGTATAGGGCATTGGTGAGGCCGCAGCTGGAGTACTGTGTGCAGTTTTGGGCGCCGCACCTGCGCAAGGATATTTTGGCCCTGGAGGGAGTGCAGAGGAGGTTTACTAGGCTGATACTGGAGTTGAGGGGGTTGAGCTATGAGGAGAGGCTGAATAAACCAGGCTTGTACTCGTTAGAGTTTAGAAGAATGAGGGGAGATCTCATTGAGACGTATAAGATGATGAATGGGATGGATAGGATAGAGGTGGAGAGACTCTTCCCGCTCAAAAAAGACAGTAGGACTAGGGGGCACAGCCTCAAGATAAAGGGGAGGCGGTTTAGATCGGAGTTGAGGAGGAACTTCTTCACTCAAAGGGTGGTGAATCTCTGGAATTCTCTGCCCGTTGAAGTGGTGGAGGCTGCCTCGCTAAATATTTTTAAGAAGCTGGTTGATGGGTTCTTGATAAGAGAGGGGATTAAGGGTTATGGGGAGAGGGCGGGAAAGTGGAACTGAGCCACGACAGATCAGCCATGATCTTATTGAATGGCGGGGCAGGCTCGAAGGGCTAGATGGCCTACTCCTGCTCCTATTTCTTATGTTCTTATGTTCTATGTTCTTATGTAAATGACCCTACCCTGCTGCCAAACAAGGTACTTCTAAAAGCATGCAAAAGCTAGTTACTATCTCCAGTAAGGACAAAGAGACATAATGGCCATCTCATCTCAAAAGATTCTGTGAGTAATGCTTAGACAGAATTGTGGATTTGTTTTCCTGGTGGACTATACAAAGAATGGGTTAAAAGCCAGCTTAAAAGCTTCTCCAGTGACTGTACGCATGTATTCTTTGAACCTTAGCGCTGGAAGTTGAACAGAAGAAAAAAACAGCCAGTGCACACAGTGCACCTGCAAAATAACTATTTTTGCAGGTATATCTCAATCTCTCTCTCTCTGACTGTGGAAGCCACTTCCAGTCAGCAGAAGGATCACGGCTGAGAAAAAAACTGGGGAATTTCTCTGTCAAACTGCAGAGTACTGGAATCATGGAACCATGGAAACATGGAATCATTCGCCTGCTGAAGCCAACTGTACTAGAATCTTGAATTGTAATGGCCACAATGCTTCATCATTTACTCTTCACAAAGCAAGGACATTTTCATACATCTTTTTTGAACTTACTCACTTACTCATTTCCCTCTTCTGAGCTGCATGAATGTAGAAGTATGTGTTTTACTATTTTTTTCTAGCTTTTTAGTAGTTAATAAACTCATTCTATCTTTAATTCAGGAAAACCCAGTTAAATTGCTTCCTTCCAAACATGAACATTAGGTCTGGGAAGAGGTATTCATGAAAAGGGACCCTTTTTATATTCAATTTTGTTGCTACCAGCGGGGCTGTTGAATAAGGAATGGGCCAGTTCATCCCTTCTCTGGGTTTGTAACAGTTAAGGGTTATCCCTGCCGTCAGTGACAAATCAAAGAGTCTAGCCCAGATTAAGAACCTTGGGAAGCCTCACCTGGGGATGCTCATAACACCTAGATGATTTGTGTCAGTATCAGTGGCCAGAATTTTATCATCCGCCTGCCAAAGAAATCAGAACAGGTGAGGGGTGGACAATAGGAAGGTCCATTGACCTCGGGCGGGATTTTGCGGTTTTGGGACAAGCGAGGCCTTAAATCCCGCTATATATCCCAGTGACATCAGAATGCATTGTGAATGTATTGACTGAAATCTCATAAGATCCATTATCAACTATTTTCTTTCCCTTCGCATTTGCCTGAGATACAAGTAAGATTGTAAATGTGAGCTAAATTTTGCATGGATCTAGAGACCTATTAATAACTCGAAGGAGAAGTGTACTTGTTATCACATCCACCTGACAGAAGCACAATCAGATGCAGTAGCAAGCAACCTAAGAAAGAAAGGGTAAGGTTATCAGTGAGTTTTCATTCTTGACAACAAAGACATTGCAATATGAAAGTGCAGCTACCATTTTTCTTCAGCTAAATCGATACCAAAGCCCTCAATCTGATGGGTAAAAAACTCTATCTATTGCCAATTGGAAGAGTGTCATTCACCATATTGGTATTGGCGAAAATGTTGGTGTCCAAGTGTGAGAAAGGACGAGTCATGAAAGTTTAGTGTGTATATAACCTGGCTCAGGTCACTGCCTGCGTGAAGTTTGCACATTCTCCTCACATCTGTATGGGTTTCCTCCGGGTACTCCGGTTTCCTCCCACAGTCCAAAGATGTGCGGGTTAGGTTGATTGGCTATGCTAAGAAATTGCCCCTTAGTGTCCAGGGATGCGTAGGTTAGAGGGATTAGTGGGTATAATATGTAGGGATATGGGGGTAGGGCCTGGGTGGGATTGTATTCGGTGCAGGCTCGATGGGCCGAAGGGTCTCTTTCTGCACTGTAGGGTTCTATGATCTATGATATAATTTTAATTACCCTGCCCAGCACGGAATCAGTTAAATGCTGTGGTCCTAAGCAAGGCCTTTAAAAGAATTTATCATAGAATCCCTACAATGCAGAAGGAGGCCATCTGGCCCATCAAGTCTGCACGGACAACAACACCACACAAGGCCCCATCCCCACAACCCCACACATTTACCCCGCTAACCCCTGTATCCTACACATCCTGGGACTCTATGAGCAATTTAGCACAGCCAATCAAACTAACCTGCATATCTTTGGACAGTGGGAGGAAACCGTAGCACCCGATGGAAACCCACGCAGTCACGGGGAGAATATGCAAACTCCACACAGACAGCGACCCAAGCCGGAAATCAAACCCAGGTCCCTGGAGCTGTGGGACAGCAGCGCTAACCACTGTGCAGCCTCATTTAGTAAGGGATTGATTTCACATTTGACAGGGACAGATGACGCTATATGGAGTGGCATCGGGTTACTTAGGGATATGGGGAGATAATTAAAGTTGAAGAATGCGATTTAGTTAATGAATGCTCCTGCCCACTTTGGTGCACAGCAACGTGAGAAGTTTGCGATGAAGAGCCAGCTGAAGCAGGATGCTCGGAGGGAATAAAGTTACAGTTGAGCCACACAAGCACGAAGATGTGAGTATTTTCCTGCGGAAATGAATGCACTGGTGACAAAGAACAGATTTTTAGGAGCGCAAGTAGAAAATCATTGTGCAGGAAGCAAAGTTGAAGATTGGTTATAGAGCATGAAACCTTGCGGCTGCAGTCTTTGGTGACATCAGGTAGAGTCACATTAAAGCCAGAGTGAAAGTGCTGAAGTAAATGGGAATATCAAAATGCTGGTCTGAACTGGTCTTGTATACTTTAAAATGGAACACCAGTAAAACGGGGAAATAAGAATTCTGGTCCAAACTGTTTTGTCCTCATGGTCATCTGTTGCCATGCATTGCTCTTTCAACCCTCTTTCTCCTCATTTCTATTGAATAAATTCCATGGATTCCAGCAGTGGCTGTATTTTAAACTAAATTTCCAAATGTACATTGTAAATATGAGCTGTACTAGAAAATGTAGTGAATCACCTCACATATTGTATCAACAGAAACTGATCTGTATTACACTTCAAATTATGTCAGATTTGAACTGTTTACACAATGTGCTTTTACTAATTTTATGAATGAAGGATATTTTGAGGCGAAAAGGATTGCTGCCTCTCAGTGTTCCCATTGCCTCCCCCAACCTCAGTCTCATCTTCCTAGCTTCCTCTTAACCTGGTTCCAGCTCTCAGCAACCTCCTATTCTCAGTTGTCCGCTTCACACCACCCTCTACCTCCTCTAGTCCTGTCGCCTTCTTGTTAATTGCCTGCCTAAGGGCTGCTGGCAGTGATGCATTGGTCTGAAATTCAAAACCTCTTTACCGGTGAGTGACTTGAGATCACCCAGCTGGTGTTTGCAGATCATTGGCCTTGTTTGAATGAGGCCTAAGGCCCAATATTGGATACACCTCAGGGTTCCTTGTTTTAGGCACTAATGACTTTCTAGGTTACAAAATTTTACAGTGCCAATAACTGAGCCTGAATTTTACTTGTAATTAATATTGAAGTGACCTTAAATGGAACACACACCCTGTTTGCTCTATAGTTTGGCTGTTTCCTTACCAACTGAGAAATAGGCAACCAGCAATGTACCAGTTTAAAAAGATTGCCACTTTTTTATGCCTGGATCATCCTCTATGGAATAGATTTCGGTATGTGGCTTTCAATCAATATTTCTTGTTAGAATGTAATTAGTGACATCTTTGTATTGGATGAAATGTGACCATTGGTGATGGGCTGTAAGGGTCAGCTGACCCAGTAAACCATGGAACCAATTACAGAACCATGTGATGGTCAGCTGACTCACTAAAAATAAGAACCTGTTGAGAATTGTGGGGAATTTGGATTGGCCCAGGACGAGGCCCCATGTTTGGAGTAATGAAGTTTCTTTGTTAAACCCTTCCTTTGATTTGTAAGTTTTGTCATATTTTTATTGTCTGCATTTGAAGAGTTCCTTCCAGAGAAACATTTTAGAGTTGAAGTTTGTATTAAAGGGGCTGATTTCTCGGGACAGCCTGATGCTGGGGTATTAATCAGAAGCCAGACACACCGTCTGGTTAATCTGACAAAAGGTCACTGACATCAAACGTTGACCGGAATTTTCCAGCCATTCACGTTCTGCTGCTGCTGCAAACTGAGGATGGAGAATTTGGTGCTCAGCTAAATCTCTGTTCATTGCAACAGGACCAGAAAATTCCACCAGTGCAAACAGCCAGAAAATTCCACCCATTAACTGTGTTTTTCTCTTCCCAAACGCTGCCAGACCACTGAATATTTCCAGCATCTTCTGCTTTTGTTTCGGATTTCCTGTACTTGCTGTATTTTATTGTTGCATTTACCCATCTGACTATAACAATTGCAGATAATGCGGGCTCATTGAAATTCATTCCAGCAAACAATCACACCTTGGGGTTTCCAATGCCTCATTCTTCTTGAATTTTGTGTGGAGCTCATTTCAAGAGCAGCATTGTATGGTTGGTCCACTGAATTGAACTGGACTGCAGTGTGTGGCTGCAAGAGCAGGTCAGTAAGTGATAATTGTGTGTGGTGAGTAACTCACTTTCTGACTCCCCAAAGCCTGTCCACCTGCAAGGCACAAGTCAGGAGTGTGATGGGATATTCTCCATTGCCTGGATGAGTACAGCTCCAATAACACTCAAAAAGCTTGACGCCATCCAAGACAAAGCAGCCCACTTAACTGGCACCCTATGCATCACCTTCAACATCCACTCCCTCCACCATGGACACACAGTTGCAGCAGCTACAAGATGCACTGCAGCAATTCACCAAGGTTTCTTTGACAGTACCTTCCAAACCCAGTACCTCTACAACCTAGAAGGACAACAGTAACAGATGCTTGGGAACATCACCACCTGAAAGTTGCCTCCAAGCCTGACATGAAACTATATGATTGCTCCTTCAAAGATGTTGGGTCAAAATTCTGGAACTCCCATCCTACTAGCACTGTGGGAGTACCTACACCACACGGATTACGGTGGTTCAAGAGACAGCTCACCACTGCCTTCTCAAGGGCAATTAAGAATGGGAATTAGATGTTGACCTAGCCGAAGGAAAAAGAAAGTTGACATCTCCAGTTCACCCTTCATTTCAAATGGAGTAAAATGAGTTAAGGAAAGAGTTTAAAAATGCTAGCAGAGAGTCATGGCGTCTTCGAAGACAAGATGAATCATTGAATCTGTGTCATGTAACATTTGTATTATTTTCATACCAATACATAGAAACGTGTTTAAATTTAACCAGTTAAATCTGACAACTTTGATTTCTACGTTACCTTCCTGTGGATTAAAGGATCTTAAATTGTGGGAATAGGGCAGAATGTCAGAACAGGACAACTGTTCAGGTTTAGGATACACATGAACTTGCTGAGCTAAAAGCCTGTTTATATGTTATAATTTCTACAGAGTTTTTACTCAATCTGCCTTCTGCAATATTGAAGAAATACGTGTTTCAGAGTCACAATGATCTGGTCCAGATTGCAAGGAGATTTCATTCTTTACATCCCACTAATCAACATAAAGTCAGAAATTGGATATTTGCTAATGATTGCACAGTGTTCAGTTCCATTCACAGGTCCTTAGATAATGAGGCAATCTGAGATTACACAACTTGAACAACCTATAGATATGGGCTGATGGGTAGCAAGTAACATGTATGTCACAGAATTGCCAGGTAATGAGCATCTGCAACAAGAGATATTGACAAGAAAACTTAATATTCAATAGCACGACCATCATTGAATTCTCCCCACCTTCAACACCCTTGGAGCCATTATTGACTAAAGACTGATTGGGGCCAGCCACATAAACACTGTGGCTATGAGAGCAGGTAAGAGGCTGATAACTCCATAATATGTGCCCCAACTTCCCAAATCCTTTCCACGCTCTGCAAGGCATAGATCATGCGTGTGATGAAATACATTTGACTTGCCCGGTTGAACCCAGTTTCAACAGCACTCAAGAAACTTGACACTATCCAAGATCAAACAGCTCCTCTGTTGAAGGGTCATTTGCTCTGTTCTCTCTCCCCATCCCCCTGCAGCACCCCCTCCTATGATTCCTATATTTATGTTTGCATAATTAATGCTCAATAAAGAATATTTCTATAAAAAAAAATCCTGGTACAAATCTATTCAACGTCATTTTCAATATTTTAAATTTAGACTCAAAATATTGTACTAACTCAAAAATATTAAAAGATCTACATATTTGCAGAATGAAAAATGAAAATAAATGTTGTCCCTGAATGCAGAACATTATGGTGTTGTACATTGTGATATTGTTAATGTTTACTAGTTCAAGAGTTAGCCCTTGGTTTTAGTAACCATGGCAATTTGATTTTATAGATGGATTGAAAAGACTAAGAAAGCCAAACTTGGCTTTTGGTTTGCATAGAGGGGATAGATCCTGTCTCAAGAAATATTTAAAGCTACAGATTCTGTGCTTAGTTCACAACCCATTGTAGTTTCTTGTGGTCTTGGGCAGAACAGGAGCCACACCGAGCTGTAATACAACCTGAAAGAATGCTTTTGAAGCCTAGTCCATCACCCAAACCAGCCTTCCATCCATTGACTCTGTCTACACTTCCCGCTGCCCCAGAAAATCAGCCCACATAATTAAGGATCCCACACACTCCAGA
The DNA here is from genome assembly GCF_965287045.1 of Carcharhinus amblyrhynchos. Taxonomy (NCBI): domain Eukaryota; kingdom Metazoa; phylum Chordata; class Chondrichthyes; order Carcharhiniformes; family Carcharhinidae; genus Carcharhinus; species Carcharhinus amblyrhynchos. Next base: position 15,886,023 of record NC_137339.1, read on the forward strand.
CATTCTCTTTTCCACCTTCTTCCATCATAAACCTGTTTATGATTTCTAAGTGTCCTTTTTATAGTCTGGAGATCAAAACTGCACACTTTGTCACTATTGTCACTCTGTCTGTAACAGGTAAGCATTGGAACATGTACCATTGCTATTTCCTCTTCTGTTTCTCTGAGTAGCCTGAGATGCATTTCTCTGGGTTGGTAATTTATCTATTTCAGTGACGCTAATCCACTTCAGATTTCCTCTCATCCCTATCCCATCCAATATTTTACACTTTCCCTTCTTAATTACAATCTCGGCGTCATCCCCCTCTTTTGTGAAAACTGGCACAAGGTATTCATGAACAATCTAGCCTGGCTATTCCTCCTCCACACAGGACATGGCGTTACTCCAGGGCTGCACATGGGGACATTTTCTTTGCCCAAGGTGATGACTGCCATGTGCAAGAAACCTCATGCCAACACTTTTCCATTTATCTCCACCCATCCACTGTCCTCAAAGAGCTAGACAGAGGGAGACAGAGAAAAACCATTGCCTTGGCAGCGTAGAGGAACTAACTACATGATCCCTTGTCAGCCCTGACCATTCACCAGGGGAGATGGAGATTTAGAGTCACAGCTTGTCTGCCTTCCTCCAGCTGTACCTCCCGGAAGTATCTACCTCCCTCCCTGCCTCTGACTGCAGCTAATGGCAAATGGAACAAAATAAACAGTAGCTCCCCACTTTACTGGGATTTCGATGTTATAAGACCCATAGTTCAGGAACAAACCTGCTACAGTGTGGAGTTTCACCAGAGACAGGAAAACACAACTGAGCATCTTTGACATCCAATTGTTTCATAATTATTAGGCTACCCCTTAACTGACCACTTCTTTTCAACTTGAATGCCACCCTCCACCCACTTTGAGGATTCATTTGTATCGGCCAAATATGTTGCCAAGAAAAGCTTTAAGAAAACAGCGCATGTAGCTTTTCTGACATGCTTCACCACCCTCTACCTTTCTCCGGTCACTTACCAACTTCTCGCCCAATATCCCCAATCCTCTTCCCTCTGTTACCAGAACATCCCCCCATTACCGTGGACTGTGCCGCCACATGCCTTTCCTCTCTTCCGAGCCAGTAGCCATTACCATCTCTCTGCCTACCCCCATCTGCCCCCTTCTGTTTTCCAAGCCACCTGTTTTGTCCCCTCCGTGATACACGCAATGAGACCTTCACTTACCAGGCTCTCATCCCGAACCTGCTACGTTACCACATCCCACTTCCTACTCTGACCTTGTTCATTCCTTCCTATCACCAGTACTCTGGATTCTCCCACCAAGGACCCCACTGCTGGCACCACTGACTTCACCCTCGAAGATACTCCACAGATGTACAGATTAGCTTGATTGGCCGTGGAACCTTGCCCCTTAAGTGTCAGTGGGACTAGCAGGGTAAATGCGTGGATGGGGACTGGGTTGGATTGTTTTTAGGTGTAGGGTCAATGGGCCGAATGGCCTCCTTCTCCACTGTAGGGATTCTATGGTTCTGTGATACTCACTTCTTCCCTAGACAACTCCCCCATCTTCCCTGGACAGCCCCCTCCCCACTTGTCTGTAAACTCTCACTTCCCTTCCACCATTGACCAACCCCCCACCCCTTGTCCAGTCTTGGCACAGCTTGTGATACAAGTACCCAAAGTCTCACTGTTTAAGGTAGGCAAAAACAGCGTCCACATACCTCCAAGTCAATGATGAAGTATAGCAAGTGCATACCATTTATATACAGTCAGCAAACAGGCTGTTCTAATAATCGGCTGACGGGCACTTAAGATGAACCGGGGGGAATGTAATTCTGGCAAGTTGATGCGGATAAATACAAATCCAGCTCCTGACATTGACCAACAGGAAACTCTAGTCACTTTCAACACATCATGAGTATCGGGAGAACAAAATTTCAAACTAATTTCTCATTGGCAAGAAACTGACATTTCCCATCACACAAAGTTCAGTGTCCCTGCCCCTATGATTGCCGTTGCTGGTGTGAGTGGCAAATTTCACTCATAGGATCATCAACTAAAGCCCTCTGAGCAAATGGTCCCACCTCATCCTGTCATTGTTCCTTTAACCAATATTGTGATCCTTTAACCTCTCCCTCTCTATCACATCAGAAAATCCTATAACTCAAAATGTTTGGCTGCATTCCCTGCCCTTCTTTAAGTTCCATGTTTTAGTAATGTTAGGGAATCCTTCAATCTATGCATCCTTGTGGATACGGTTATGTTTTAAGGCAGAGCAGGTTCCAATGCTGGCACTATGGTTCCTACCTGGTGACAAGGGTGGAATCTATTGCCAGAGTGTCGATAGGTTCCCCAGTTCAGTTCAAGGGGCAGGACATGCAGTTTGGGGCTCAGTCAGTTTTAATCTTCAAGTATGGGACAAGGGAAGGGAGCAGGAGATGTCCCGAGGTGTTCCAGAGAGAGAGAGAGAGAGAGAGACAAGTGAGGGGGGCAGGGAGGGGTTCAAAGTAATGTCAAAGAGAGAGAGATAAGAGAGTGGAGAAGGGAGATGTTCCAAGAAATGTCACAGAGAGAGGGACAAGGAAGGTGGGCAGGGAGAGGCCCAAGAAGATTTCCCAGATAAGGGACAAAGACAGGCGACAGAAACCAGTCCCAGCTAAGAAAAAAGAAAGGAATCAGTGAAGATATTGCAAATAGCAAATCTGCTGCAGGCTGACTGTATATCTGGGACACGGGAGAAGGCCCAGGAACTGTTTGGTGCTTCCATGTTGTGGAAAAAGTTAGGGTTCAAAGAAATCCTGGAAGCCACTAACAGTTACCGTGTGCCTACCAAAAAGTGTCTGATCTCTGCAATAAGAAATTTTGCAAAAAGTTTGACGAGGAACTGAGTTTAGGGAACTCATGTATTTGCTCTGAAGTTAAAGCGATTGTGAGTTTAGATTTCAGTTTTTGTGTTCTCAAAGAGAGATCCCAACTGAAGAGAACATCTATTGATTGAATGCTAAGAAGTCTGCCAGAAGAAAACTGAAGCAAGAAGTGTTGTGACAGTGATATATCTTCACTAGGGTTTGTGTCCATAAGGATTGCTGGGATAAAAGGAATAATGTGTGTTAGATTGATTAGCCTTACTAAATTGCCCCTTAGTGTCCCAAATTGAGTAGGGAGGTGGATTAAGGATTATGGGAATTGGGTGGGCGTGGCTATAGGCCCAGATAAAATGCTAGGTTGGTGCAGATTCAATGGGCCAAATGGCCTCCTTCTGCATTGTAAGAATTCTATGATTCTAAGTGGTAGAGGCATTCAAGAGGGCATTAGATGATTAGATTTAGCCGTGATGTTCATTTAAAGAGTTGGTGCAGACCTGTTGGGCCAAATGGCCTCCTTCTGCACCATAACAATTTTGTATTTCTGAGAATTTGATATATCTATTAAATGTTCAGTAAATTTTTGCAAATTTTGTTAAACCCGATGATTTATTTCTTGTTTCCTAATGTAGGAGAAAAATGCATAAAAGGAAAAATGATAGGAATGTGTGCATTAGCATAAAGCAAAGGCTGCTTTTAAAAATTGACTATGTCTAAGCAAGGAACAATATGTGTGCAACATGCCCTAGACTTTTGACATTTCACTAATCAATAGCTACAACTGAGATCTTTAACTTTCCACTTGTTTGTCATTCTTGCTCTTCATCTCTAATACTTCATTATTCAACATCTGTCGATTTCTGTGACCTAAACTCCAAACAATTTTCTTTGTTCACATGGGGTTCCATAACCTATTGTGCAAATCCATTTTTTCCTTCGATCTGGCCCATCTTATTCATGTATCTAAATTGTTAATCCACTGCTGGATCATTCCTTACTCTCTCAGAAGTGATAAATCAATACAAAAAGATTTGAATACTCTTTTATTATCAAATACAGCATGTCTCAGCCATAGGCTATGGAAAGAAGATATGTTCTTACATGTTTGTTTCTGACATTTTAATCCACCATTCTCCTTTCCATTTTAATTACTCTTTGCCGATCTCACTTATGTCTCTGTCTCTCCCCAAAGTGGAATCTAATATAGGGATTTTAGTGTCTCCCTGAGACATTCCCAATTGTCTGTTCTTCAGGTTTGAGCTTAGGCAATGAGAAATTTCTACTTTGCAACAAAATCATAGAAGCCCTTCAGTGCAGACAAGGCCATTTGGCCCATCGAGCTTACACCGACTCTCTGACAGAAATTTTTTACCCGGATCCTCCCTGCTGCCCCATCCCTGTATCCCTATCCCACACATGGCAAGTTCATCTAACCTACACATCCTGGGACACTAAGGCGGAAATTAAATTTAGTGTCTTTTTAAGCACAGGTTGCCAGATTGCTTGTAAAGGGTGGTGCACTACCTCGATCTCTCATTAACAGCAACTTGTTGTACAAAGATTCATGGAAAGTCAACAGGCCAGGGCAAGTGTAACAAATATAAATATTGGCCTATTAGCATGTTGCTTTCCTTCAAGATAACTGAGTGCTGCAGTTCAAGACATCTGTGTAGATACATGTCATTGAGAAACTCTGCGGTTCTCTTGAACTTCCAGTATCATGCTGTTTGAATAATCACATTTGATTTTCTGTGCTATCTTGCGTTACTACAAAGTATTCTCTTGGACAACTACATCTTTTAAAACATCACAGTGTAACACTTGGTTTCATTCTAGTTTCTCTGATGTAATTGCATAAAACACTGGTACGGTCTCAAATGTAGTATAGCGTCCAATTCTGGGCACCACGCTTACAAAGGCATCAGAGAAAATGTGGAAAAGATTCACAAGAATGCTTGGGGGAATAAGGAACTTCAGCTATGAAGGCAACTTGCAGAACAGATGACACAGTTGTTAACACTGTTGCCTCACGACGTCGGGGATCCGGGTTCAATTCCGCCCTCGGGTGATTGTCTGTGTGGAGTTTGCACATTCTCCATGTATCTGCGTGGGCTTCCTCTGGCTGCTCCAGTTTCATCCCACACTCCAAAGATGTGCAGATCCTAAATTGACCCTGAGTGTCAGGGGGACTAGCTAGGGTAAATACATGGGTTATGGGGATAGGGCCTGGGTGGGATTGTGGTCGATGCAGACTCAATGGTCAAGTAGCCTCCTTCTGCATTGTAGGGTTCTATGATTCTCTCCGTTTCTCTGTGGGCTTCCTCTGAGTGCTCTGGTTTTATCTCACAATCCAAACATGTGCAGGTGAAGTGGATTGGCCGTGCTAAACTGCCCGTAAGTGTCCAAAGTTGTAGGATTAGCCATGGTGAATACGTGGGGTTACGGTGATATGGGGGGGATCTGGGTAGGCTGCTCTTTTGGAGAGTTAGTGCAGTCTCAAAGGGCTGAATGGCTTCCTTTAGCACCGTAGGATTTTAGGTTGGGACTATTTTTCTTGGAGGAAAGGATGTTGAGAGGAGATTTCGATTCAAGATTGTGAGGATCGATAGAGAGAAACATTTGCCATTGGTGGAAGGATTGGGAACCAGAGGGGAGAGATCAAAGGTAATTTGCCAAAGAAGCAGCGAGTGTTTCGGGTCTGGAATGTGCTGCCTGAGTGTGTGGTGGAAGTAGGTTCAACTAAAGCATCAGGAGGGAATTGGTTAATTATCTGAAAATGAAGAATCTGCAGGGTTATGGGAAGAAGTCGGAGAGGCACCAGGTAAATTATCAGATCAGGGAGCCAGTACACAGAAGGTGGGTGGGACTTTCTGGCTGGCCTTGCCCAAAGGCCAGAAAATCCCACCCAAGGTCAACGGACCTTTCCATGATCCGTGTTCCGGTGACTCCGATTCCTGTGGTGGGCAGGACAGGAAAAGTCCGCCCAATGTTCCAAATGGCTCCTGTAACCATTCTTTGATTTCTGCCTCAGTTAAAATTTTCTTTACAAACAGTTATACCATTCTCTGTGATAGCTGTGACGTCTTACCCTTTAACTTGTAGACGTATTGACATTGGTCACAGAGAACAAATGGGGGGGGGTGCGTGGTGTGTATGTGTGTGTGTGTGTGTGTGTGTGTGTGTGTGTGTGGGCACGGTGGCACAGTGATTAGCACTGCCGCCTCATACCGCCAGGGACCCAGGTTCGATTCCCAGTGTGGGTCATTGTCCATGCAGAGTCTACATGTTCTCCCCGTGTCTGTGTGGGTATCCTCCAGGTGCCCCGGTTTCCTCCCACAGTCCAAAGATGTGCAGGTTAAGTGAACTGGCCCTGTTAAATTGCCCCTTAGTGTCAGGGGAGCTAGCTAGGGTAAATGCATGGGGTTATGGGGATAGGGCATGGGTGGGATTGTGGTCAATGCAGATTCGATGGGCTGAATGGCCTCCTTCTGCACTGTAGATTTCTAAGGTGATAACCCAAGTTCATTGTTCTTGAAATCAGTCATTTCTATTTGACCAAAGGTTTCTTGCTTGCTGTCAAAACATTGCTGGTAGTGTTTAAATTTAATGCACACTTGTCCCAGTGGCCAGAGGCTTGGATGTACAAATCCTGTATTGGAATGTGATGTACAGGTCTGAGATTTTAGGCAGTTGATTGGCAAAAATGATTTATGGACATAACCCTACAAGTGTGAAATGCTCGGTCCCTAACTAATAAAATCTATGCTTTATCCTCAATGCTGCACAACTTTCAAGTGCTCACCAATTTCTTTTTGCTGTGTGGATAAATGTAAGATTAATTCTTCTAATATAGCAACTTTTCTACTGGCTTCTTTGCGTCTAGTTCCTTGTAGTATAGTCAATCGCCTGATATTTGTAGCAATTCATAATCGATTTGCTCTTTATTAATTCCCATTGGTTGGCTATATTGTTTTTTTCTTTATAATTAAATTATTAATAACAACAATAAGGTTCATATTTATTGGAACTTTGTCATGTTATTTTACTTTCATAATTACACACGTTTCTCATTATGAATTGTAATAAGTAGTTTCCCCCACGCTAAAGCAGGATGTATAATCAGCAATTTCATAGCATTTTAATACCCCATTTTGCATAATCGTAAAATGTTGGATAATACAAGACTATGCTGCAAATAGTTAGACTAAGGCTGGCCTCAGAGTTCAAGTTTGCATTTTTGTCCATTTGCTTTGATTTGATTTATTATTTTCATATGTATTAGCAAACAGTGAAAAGTATTGTTTCTTGCATGCAATACACACAAAACATATCGTGTATAGAGAAGGAAAGGAGGGTGCAAAATGTGGTGTTAGGATGTAGAGAAAGATCAACTTAGCACAAGGTAGGTCCACTCACAATTCTGATGGCAGCAGGGAAGAAGCTGTTTTTGAGTCAGTTGCTACGTGGCTTTTGTATCTTTTTCCCGAGGGTAAAAGGTGGAAGAGAGAATGTCCTGGGTGCGTGACATCCTTGATTATGCTGGCTGCTTTTCCAAGGCAGTGAAAAGTATAGACGGAGTCACCATTATTCTTCCATACAACTCCAATCACATTCCTTCTCATATACAATATTGCATTCATCCACCATCAGACCACTTATAGATAGGTAGTCTACCTCAGTTTTCATCTACGTTGCATTGCTTATTGCTCAGCGGCATGGTGACACAGTGATTAACACTGCTGCCTCGCTGTGCCAGGGACCTGGTTTAATTTCAACCTCAGGTAATTTCTATGTGGAGCTTGCACATTCTTCCTGTGTCAGTGTGGGTTTCCTCTGGGTGCTCCAGTTTCCTTTCCTCCCATGGTCCAAAGGTGCGTCGGTTAGGTTGATAGGCCATGCTCAATTACCCCTTTGTGTCAGGGAGATTAGAACATAAGAACATAAGAAATAGGAGCAGGAGTAGGCCATCTAGCCCTTCGAGTCTGCCCCGCCATTCAATAAGATCATGGTTGATCTGAAGTGGATCAGTTCCACTTTCCTGCCTGCTCCCCATAACCCTTAATTCCCTTATCGATCAGAACAGGATTAGCAGGTCAGCAGGTTAAATACTTGGGTTATAGAGATAGGGCCTAAGTGGGATTATTGATGGTACAGGCCCAATTAGCCAAATGGCCTCTTTTGGCATTGTAGGGATTCTAGGATTATTTTATGCAAAATTAATGACTAATCATTTAAACCGTATCTGACTATTGTAGTTTACAGGAAGAGGAAATCATCCAGCTCACTGTATATTTACCAGCTATTTGCTGGTGTAATCCCATTCCCTTTCCTCTAAATAGGCTTGCAGCTTACTCCACTAAAAATATTTATCTAATCTTCCTGCAAAAGACATAATGGATTCCACCTTAAGACTCTGCCTTTTCCCTTTGGAAAAGCATCCCATATTCCAGCACTTCAACATTCAACATTCACAAAATGTTTAATCTATCTCCTCACATTCTTAGAGATGACTTTAAATTCGCCTCGAAGACTTTCTTCCCTCAAAGTTTTTTGAAACTTTATTAAAGCTTAACTTTCTCTCCTCCGTTCCAGTATTCCATGTCTCACCTCATAACTGGTTTTGTGTTCCTGGTGGCACAGTGGTTAGCACTGCAGTCTCAGAGTGCCAGAGACTTGGATTCTATTCCCAGCTTGGGTCACTGTCTGTGCGGAGTCTACATGTTCTTCCCATGTCTGTGTGGGTCTCCTCTGGGTGCTCCGGGTTTCATGTCACAGTCCGAAAGACGTGTTGATTAGGTATATTGACTGTGCTAAATTTTACGAACAGGCGCCGGAGTGTGGCGACTAGGGGATTTTCACGGTAACTTCACTGTGGTGTTAATGTAAGCCTACTTGTGAGACTGATAAATAAACTTTAAACTTTTGTAACATGCTGATGAACTATGGCTTACAATTTTTTAATTATGGGGGTACAAAGGAGTAACAATATTCTAACCGTGGCCAGATTAATTATTTGTACAAATTTATTTTTATTTCATTCACCTTGTTCTCTTTGTCACTACAATACTATTTTTAATGACTAATGACATGAACAGCGTAGTGGCATAGCGGTTAACATTGCTGCCTCATGGTACTGGGGATCCTGGTTCAATTCCAACCTTGCATAACTGTCTGTGTTGAGTTTGCACATACTCCCCATCCAGTTTCCCCTCACAGTCCAGAGATGTGCAGGTTAGATGGATTGGCTATGCTAAATTGCCCCTTATGTCCCAAGATGTGTAGGTTAGATGGATTAACCATGGTATATGTGTGAGGGGTTGGGTGCAAGAAAGGGCCTGGATAAAATACACTGTCAGAGAGAGTTGGCACAGTAAAAAGTCTTACAACACCAGGTTTTAGTCCAACTTTTTATGTCAGGCTTTTTACTGTGTTTACCCCAGTCCAACACTGGCACATCCACATCAGAGAGAGTTGGTACAGACCCAATGGTCCGAACGATATCTTCTGTACTGTAGGGGTTCTATGGTGCAGTCAGATTGCATTATGCTATGAATTTATGCCCTTGGATTGTCCTAAGCTGTGTGTTGAGTTCATATTCTGATTACTTCTTTTTCCTAAAATGCGTTTCCTCAATCTCCTTTGTATTAAACTATATTTGCGTATCCACTCATCTTTCTAGGTCCTTGTCATGTCTATCTCAGTTCTCCATTCTGTATACCAGTCTGTAGAATGTTCTGTCATGAACATATTTTAAGGCAATGGACTCTGCTCAATCCGAATTATTTATATCAACTCGGCACTGGCCGTGGGGCATACCATTCCTGTAACTGTTCCAAGCCAGGGGATACCTATTCTCCTTGGTCCTTTATTTGATGAACGAGAAACAATTTTCTGTCCTTGCTGCTTTATTTCCATTTACACTGCATACCTGAATCTCTGTAAAAATCCTCCTGTGAGATATATGCCTTTTGAAAACCCATATGCACTTTTCTGTACAACTGGTGACTTCTAAAATGTCTTCAAATTTGACTTGTCTTTACAAATTAATGCTTGATTAACCCAGACTTTTCTAATTACTGCCAAATTTAATCTTGAAGTACCGAATCTAAGTTTGCTTACGACTGATGGGAAACTAGTTGGTTTGCCTATTGCATCCTCCTCTCTCTTTGTGAAGAATGGTTACAACGGAAAGTCTACAGTTCCCAGAAAAAAGTACATAACTAATGAGGATTAAATTAATCTGATCAGGGCCTTTACTATTGTAGTTTAGAGGATTGACATGTGAAGGGTTAACCTGGGACTGTGAATAGTACCATCCACAAGAGGGTACATGATCCGTATCCAGGGTCAGTCCAGTGTTGAACAGAGCCATGTGTATCAGTAAAGAACGACCACTGACAAAAATTATGTTGTGTAATTTCAGTCCAATGCTTTCAATGCAACAGAATTGGACACTTTGGTGAACTGTGCAAGACCAGAACAGCTGAATGTACAGAAGTCACAAAGGTGATTCATGAGATCCAGGCTGCATACCAAGAGGACACATGGTCATCCCTCTTGGATGAGATCAAAGATCCTGGATTTTCATATTGTAATGTAAACATTTTGGTTAATGACCATCTGACAAACTTTAAATTGGAAACAGGAGTCAGTGTCACAGTCTTACTGGACAAAGAACCATGGCTGAGACACCTCTGGCTTCACACAACAGGTACACCACTCCATGGGCCTGGAAAATTCATCATAGGCATGATTCTGTAATCACTAAGGTTTGGCAACAAACAAATCTCTGAGCTGATGTATGTCATCCATAACCAGTCTTCTTTCCTATGAGCAGAGATGTCTATGTAACGCCGCGTCTCCTCAAAATGACACAATGCATCAAGATAACCAAAGATGCAAATTATAAAGACTTGCAAGTTCTCAGCAGGTCAAACAAGAGACAATATCCTGACTGGGACTCCAACTCTGAACTGTCTTCTGTCTTCATTGAACAGGCTTGTTAATTTTTGTTACAGGTGTTGGGAAGCCCTCATTGGACAGCCCAGCCAACAACTCAGATGATTATCGTGACACTTCCAGTGGAGGATAAGTAAGACAGGAACCAATAATCAGAAAACCACAATCTCTGGCAATGATGACGTAAACATGGTGACCACAAAGCAAACGCTACAATTGTTAGTCAGGATGACAGTACCACTGATGCTGCTGGAATCATGTAGCAATGACCCATTGCCAACAGCACACCATACAGCAAAGGTGAACTTACTAAAAAAACCACATCCTCAGAACAGGAAAAATTTTCTTTCATCACAGAAGACATTGCAATGACCCACACAATAAAAGTTTAAGAGGAGAAAAGGATACCCAGATGGCAGAATAAGCTCCAAGAGTTTACCTGCAACAACAGAGTCTGTCACTCCTCCAACAGAAGTGCAAACATGACATGAAAGGGTTATAAAACTTTCAGGGCGCTTGAACCTCAGAGACTTGAAGGGGGGGAAGATCGGGTAGTAACAATGATGCAAGCACATGAGTGTAAAAAGAATAACTTGAAATACATTTGATAAAGACTTGGGGGGAGGGTTGTGCAGCCTGGAATGTACAGAGTTAACATAGGAATGAATACGGCACATGATGATGTAAGAGAACCATGACTCATACCTGGGTCAGTCTAGTGTTGGACAGAGCAGTGTGCACAAGCAAGTATGGAGATAGCCCCTAGCTGAAAACCTTTACTGTATATATGTGTATAGTTCTTGAAGTTAATAAATACATACAAAGATCTGCTGAATGGTATCCAACTCCCCACAACAATTATCTTCTCTCTGACCTCCTTAACTAGCCTGTTACAATCCTGTGTTGCATCCAAATTTATAAACTTTACAAACGTGGTGTGTACTGCTAATTTTTCAGAACAAATTGTTTCACGAGAATTATCCTTCACAACTTTACACAACCTCCCCCAATATCTGTAATTTCACTATTTGCAAGACCCGTACATTAAATACTTAATAGTTCTGCCATTCCTTCACCTGCCACAACTAAAACTCCTTCTTAATCAATAAGCAGTTCTACCTTCTCTTTAACTTTTCCTTAATGTTTAGCATTCTTGTAAATGGCCTTGCTGTTTTCTTTTAGATGATTTATTAAGGGGTATAAACTGCAGCAAACTTCGAGTTTTGCATTACCCAGCAAAGTACACTCGAGCCCACGGTGTCCGATAGATTGCTTTTCAACTGAGCACCAGCCTCCCTCTTCCTGATTTTGTACATATAATTTAAATAACTGTTTATTTATTCAGTGTACTTCACGTGCTGTCAAACAACCTGAGGTTAAATAAGACATTGGTAAGGCGACACTTGGAATACTGTGTACAGTTCTGGTCAGCCTATTATGGAAATGATATTATTAAACTAGAAATAATACAGAAAAGATTTACTAGGATGCTACCAGGACTTGATAGTTTAAGTTAAAAGGACAGGCTGGATAGACTGGGACTTTTTTTCCTGGAGCATAAGAGACCGAGGGGTGATCGTATAGAGGTCTATAAAATAATGAGGGGCATAGATCAGCTAGATTATCAACATCTTTTCCCAAAGGTAGGGGAGTCTTAAAGTAGAGGGCATAGGTTTAAGGTGAGAGGGGAGAGGTACAAAAGGGTCCAGAGGGGCAACTTTTTCACACAAATGGGTGGTGAGTGGAAAACCTGCCAGAGGTAGTAGTAGAGGCAGGTACAATTTTATTTTTAAAAGCATTTAGACAGTTACATGGATAAGAATATTATAGAGGGATATAGGTCTTAGGCAAGCAATTGGGACTAGCATAGAGGTTAAAAGAAAGGGTGGCATAGAAAAGTTGGGCCAAAGGGCCTGTTTCCACGCTATAAACCTCTGACCTCTATGAGGTTGTGAAAACAAATGGAAGCCCTCTTCTTTTATTAATTTGGACAGGCAATCCATTGTTAACATTGATGTCCTTCCCGTGGTTGCAAGGGGCAGGATGGGGTTGGGGTTACTTTTAGATGCTTCCTCCAATCATACCGATTACTTGTACGAAGCTGGACATTACATCTAAGAATGTTCACAATTTACTATTATAGCACTGACTCATAGCCACGTGCAATTCTGATTAAAGCGTAATCTAATGTTCTAAATCACTTCCACATCTAATCAAGAGAGCATTTAAGCACATAATCCGAATCCAACCATGTAATATTATCCAATTCTTCATATTTTCATTACTGAGTACAGTGCATATTGTCACTCCAGTATATACCATCCATTTTTCAATGCTAATAACCTCTTGTAAAACCTTACATTTATGCAGTAAAACCATATAATAAAGTCAGACATAGTATAAATGATTAATTAAGATGATACACAATTATTTTAGTGATCATTTTTAGAGCATTGCATAGTAAAAGTAATTTTTTTTTAAAATTCCGACAAATTAGTTAAATCTTTACTCATATTTAACTTTGCCCCATCCATTTACCTATTTCTCCCAGAATCAGTATAATTTATTCATTCTTATGTCCTTTCCTCAAAGTGGCTTTGACAATTCCAATTAATACAACTTATCGCAAGATTCGCCTGCCAATTCTTAACCTAGTTGTAAATTGCGTTTTGAACGGAAATTTTGAGAATTATGTCTTCATGCTCTAAAGAGTGCCTATTCATGCTTGTCAATTGTAATTGCTACTATTAACATTGCCCAGTCAGCTTATTTAGTTCCTTCATTTATTGCTGAGCTTAGAACAAGAGTAAGTACAAGAGTAGACTATTCAGCCCATTGAGTCTGACCTAGCATTGCTGTTGGGCTTAGGATGAGTCTCAATATAATTTTTAAATCAAGGGTTATCCAGACTTAAAATGTTGGCTCTATTCTCTCTCTACAAGTGTTGTCAGACCTACTGAGTTTTTGCAGCATTTTCTGGTTTTGTTTCAGATTCCAGCAACTGCAATATTGACTGTTAAACATTGCCATTGTATCTACTCCTATCAGCTCCTCTGGCAGTGCATTCCAGGCTTTTACCACCATCTGCATAAAAAAACTTCCTCTCACATCTCTTTAAACTTTCTTCCCTTTATCCTAAACCTATGTCACCTAGTAATTGACATTTCTACCCTGGGAAAAAGACTCTGACTAACCATTCTATCCATGCCTCTCATAATTTTGTGAACTTCTATCAGGTCGCCCCCCGCCACCGCCCCCCCCCCCCCCCCCCCCCCCACCCCACCCCAGCCTCCGATGTTCAAGTGAAAACAAATCAAGTTTGTCCAATCTCTCTTCATAACTAATACCCTCCGAACCAGGCAATATCTTTTATAATCTTTAATCATGACAGCTAATTCCAACCCTTCGACATATTATTTACTTTGTTTCTACTTGCGTTCCCAATGTGCGTGTTGAGTTAAATTACAAAAGATGGTCAAGTCTGCAAATAGTCTTAGTTAAGGAATTCATTCTGCCTTTAGCTGAGAAAATGCAAAAATCACTCAGAAGCATGGGAATCAATGATCTTCGTGGAAAGCTAATCTGAACATATCAGATGTTAACATCTTATAAACTTCCGTTAAATTTCCTACAGTTCCAACATTTATTCTGTCCATAAATGATTGAAGTTGGTTTTATGTTGCATAGATTATCAGTGTTAGTGAGTGACTGCCTTCTGTTTCATTTTGCCAGGATGCACAAGCATTCAGAAACTGACAGGGTCATTGCCATGAAACAAAAAGGTCGAACCTATAGATGAAATCAGAAAGGATTAGTCGGTGATGCCTAACACTTCAGATGGAATGGATTCTTCCTCTGGCCACACTGGAAATGTTTGATTTATGTTTTCTTCACAGCAATTTCCTGATGACTGTTTCGAGTGCTTGCAGTTACAGTTTCACAATTTTGTAGTATTTATATTTTTGGCCAAATTGGGATTTCTGCTTGTTTCATGCTGGGAGAATGCAGTATTAAAAGGAGTTTCTTTTTCTAGTCTCTAAAATAGTCACTGTCAATGAAAATATTCATAAGTAAACAAAAAAAAATGTATTTTCTGTTTAAAATGACTAGTTTCTGGAATTAGGTATACCAACTTAAGCCTGGGGAAGCAATGGTAGACCAATGAATTAAAGGTGTACAGGCTAACCCAGTTGTATATGCACCAACATGCAACTTATCCAAAAAAATGCATTTCAATATTTATCATCTATTAAAAGTTTACTACTCCAATTAACAATTTCCTTACATTCAAACGAAGAATTAGTTAATACTTTCCCACTGAACTATGAAATGAATCAACTCATTGACTTAATAAAAGAAAATAACTGCAGATGCTGGAATCTAAAACCAAAAGAGAAAACGCTGGAAAATCTCAGCAGGTCTGGCAGCATCTGTAAGGAGAGAAAAGAGCTGACGTTTCGAGTCCAAATGACCCTTTGTCAAAGCTCAAAGGGTCATCTGGACTTGAAACATCAGCCCTTTTCTCTCCTTAAAAATGCTGCTGGGCTTTTCCAGAATTTTCTCTTTTGAGCTCATTGACTCAGTCGCCATTTCAGTTTGTGAAGAAACTTCTCAGCCCACCTGTGTTTATCCATAATCACTTTGTCTACTTTAGAATTGGGAAAACGGCATAAAATTTACATACAGAGCCACGCAGGAAGTGCAAAATCAAATCTGTAATTTAATTCGGTGATTTAGTTAAGTAGCAGTTTTAGTTGGACATGGTTAAAGATGTACAGATGTGTGTGCTGGTGGTCTTAGGTGAATGGTTTGTTTTGACATTTGGAACGGTGATGATGAAATGAGAATGAAGTTTCAAGCAACAGAGTAAGCTGTAGTCATAGAAAGATAATACATTTCAAAAAGCAAGTGGAGGTTTAATTGTAGTCTTGCACTAATTTTGATTGATATATTGCAGTTACAATTGAAAGTGCAGAGACAGTTTGCTCACCAAATTAGTTGTCAACAGCAAAAAGAAGGTATTAATTTGTATTGTTCACCAGTTCAATAATTGAATAATGAAAATTATAGCCTCAGACTGCTTATTTGCACCTCCACATTGTTGTCAGTTCCCAGTTCTACAAATGCAAGTGCTTGGTTCCAGGGATAACAAGAATGGTTCCAGTTGTGAGGATGGATTAGACAGGTTGGATCTGTTCTTCATGGAAAGAAAGAAGTTAAGAGGAGATTTGATAGAGATGTTCAAAATCATGAGGTGGCATGACAGGTAAATGGGGAGAAACTGTTCCTGCTCATAAAAGGATCAAAAATGAGAGGGCATAGGTTTAAAGTGATTTTCAATAGAAACAAATGGAATGCAAGACAAAACTTTTCCATCTAATGTATGTTTGGGTTTGGAATGCACTGCTTGGAAGTGTGGTGGAGGGAGAATCAATTGAGGCATTCAACAGGTATTAAATGACTACTGGAATAGAAACAATGTGCAGGATATGGGATATGGGGAAAAGGCAAGAGAATGGCACTAAGTAATGATTCTCATTTAGATAGTCAGGGCAGACACAATGGGCCAAATGATCTCCTTCTGCGCTATAACAATTCTTTGAAATCAAACAATGCAAATGAGAGTGTGTTGCTCCTGCCTCTTAACAAATCATATGTTTATCTGTGAATCAAGCCATGACCTTGCACCACCCAAATTCATCTCCTCTAGCTTAGAATCTTAGAATCCTACAGTGCAGGAAGAGGCCATTTGGCCCATCGAGTCTGCACCGAGAATAATCCCACCCACGCCCAATCCTTGTACCTCCATGTATTTACCCTAGCTAGTCCCCCTGACAGTAAACAGCAATTTAGCATGGCCAAACCATCTAATCCACACATCTTTGGATTTGATATCCTCTCCCAAATTACCCATTGGCCAGCCTCTGTATTTCTATAACTCCCTCTTTCCTTTACCTAGCCAACATGTTTCTACATGTTGGAGCTTCTTAAGTCTCTTGCCATCAACCTTCCAAAGCCCCATTTCTTTTCGATTACATCTACTAAAGCATTTCCTCCAGGCCTAAACATCTATTTCCCTTATACCTCTTTGCAAAGTATTCTCAGGCATTTATTGAAAGCACTATATAAATGTACATTGTTTCAGTAGAAATCATTGATGCTGATATAGGCAAATATGTTTCTAATGGTGTTCTCCAATGCAAGCATTAATTCCTCCACTTAAATAACAGACAGAGGAATGCTACATAGACTTTTTAAGCATCTCAGAAAATCATAGAATCCCTACAGTGCAGAAGTTCAGCCCATCACATCTGCACCAAGTCTCTGACAAAGCATCTTATTCTATCCCTGTAACCCTACGCATTTACCATGTCTAATCCCCCTAACGTAGATGTTTCGGAGCACTATGGGGCAATTTAGCATTGCCAATTTACCAAACCTGCACATCTTTGGACTGTAGGAGGAAATCGGAGCACCTGGAGGAACCACAAAGACACAGGAAGAACTTGCACACTGAGGGCCCTATTTTACCATTTTAGTTCTAAGTGCTAGGCGGACTTGAAACTGGGGGTGTTTCAGATCCGACTTTTACACCCGTTCTCAGGCACCCCCACATGCACTCTGTCTGAAAGAATATTAGCAACTCTGAATTGTGCTATGGACAGGCTTACTGCAGCTCTGATCAGAGCCTTCAACTGTGCATGTCTAGTAAAACAAATTAGAAAAACACTTCTCTGCAACATTGCTCCTGGGCCAGAAAATGCAGCCCCCCCGGCCGCACCCCCCCCCCCCCCCCCCCCCCCCGACCACCGGCCCCCACAGACATTGCGCCACCTCCACAAAATTAATGACCCTTTTAACCCCCGTACTCCCGCTACCCAAACCGATCGCCGCCCCGTTCACTCCTTCCACCCCACCAATCACACACAGAGTGGAAGCAACCCCCCTTCCCCCCATCAATCACACACAGAATGACAGTGAACCCCCCCCTCCTCCCTCCCCCATTTCCCCCCACCAATCACACGCAGAGTTGGCAAGATTTAAATTGACGTCGCTCCCATTTCGGGCACCATCCCGACGGTGGCCACTTTTGGCCCTTGGTAAAGGGGGGAACGGGTGCGGAGGCAGGCGCGGATCACGATACTCACCTCACGTCCGACTGTACCAAGTTTTTGTGCCCAGGAATGGGCGCAACTTGATGGTAAAATCGGGCCGTGACTGTCGGCCAAGGTTGGAATTGAACTCGGGTCCCTGATGCTGTGAGGTAGCACTGCTGGCAATGCTCATTGGGTTCCGGAGGTAGAAGAATTATCCTATGAGGAAATATTGAATAGAACAAAGAAAACAATGAGCAGTACAGCACAGGAACTTGCCTTTTGATCCACTAAGCCTGCACTAACACATAAACTAAACTTTCTGAACTAAAGACCTGTTGCCTCTATGCAGTTGAGATCCCTCTATTCCAAACCTACTCACGTATCTGTCAAGATGACTCTTAAACACTGCTCCTACCACTTCCTCTGGCAGCGCATTCCAAGCATTTACCATCCTCAGTGGTAAAAACTTGCCCTTCACATCTCTTTTAAACTTTCTGTCTTTTACCTTAAACCTATATCCATCCCCCTAATAACTGACATTTCTTCCCTGGGAAAAATACTCTGACTAATCATTCTGTCTATGCCTCTCATAATTCTGTAAATTTCTATCAGGTCACCCCTCAGCCTCTGATGTTCAAGTGAAAACAAATCAAGTTTGTCCAATTTCTCCTCATACCTAATATCTTCCAAATCAGGAAGTTCCAATATCCTGGTAAACCTTTCCTGTACCCTTTCCAAAGTCTGCGCACCCTTCTGGTAGTGTGGCAACCAGGATTGTACACAATTTTCCAAATGTGGTCTAATTAAATTTCTATACAGCTGCAACATGACTTGCCAATTTTTATACTCCATGCCCCAACTGATGAAGACAAGCTTCCCTTTGTCTTATTGACCATCTTATCCACTTTCAGGGAACTGTGGACCTGTATGCCTCGATCCCTCTGTATGCTAATGTTCCTCAGGATTCTCGCATTTCTTGTCTACTTCCTGCATTTGACCTTCCACAATGCATCATCTCACATCTGCCCAGATTAAACTCCACTTGCCTTTTCTCCACCCAAGTCTCCAGCCAATCTATATCCTGCTGTATCCTCTGGCAATCCTCCTCATTATCTGCAGTCCCCCCAATCTTTGTGTCATCTGCAAACATATTAATCAGACCACATACATTGTACATTCAAGACTGACATTGATAGATTTCTATATATTAAAAACATTGAGGGAAATGGAAATAGTGCAGGAAATGGTGTTGAAGTGGAAGATCAGCCATGATCTAATTGAATGGCAGAGCAGGCTCAGAAGTCTTGAGTGGCCTACTCCCACTCTTATTTCTTATGTTCCTATGGTATTCAAACAGCAAGTCCCAGCCTTATACGGTAAAAGAAGTTTTTAAGAACATAAGAAATAGGAGCAGGAGTAGGCCATCCAGCCCTTCGAGCCTGCCCCGCCATTCAATAAGATCATGGCTGATCTGTCGCTGCTCAGTTCCACTTTCCCGCCCTCTCCCCATAACCCTTAATCCCCTCTCGTATCAAAAACCCATCAACCCGCGTCTTAAAAATATTTAGCGAGGCAGCCTCCACCACTTGAACAGGCAGAGAATTCCAGAGATTCACCACCCTTTGAGTGAAGAAGTTCCTCCTCAACTCCGTTCTAAACCACCCCCCTTTTATCTTGAGGCTGTGCCCCCTAATCCTATTGTCTTTTTTGAGCGGGAAGAGTCTTTCCACCTCTATCCTATCCATCCCATTCATCATCGTCTCAATGAGATCTCCTCTCATTCTTCTAAACTCTAACGAGTACAAGCCCAGTTTATTCAGCCTCTCCTCATAGCTCAACCCCCTCAACTCCGGCATCAGCCTAGTAAACCTCCTCTGCACTCCAGCTAGCTATTGCAGTGGGATCAGCTTGGCAATGGCCAATGCCTTGGGAGTGACTGAAAGTGAAGAAAAGCCTCATTATAAGAGATCAACGGAAGTGGCTAATTAATGTCAGTCTACACCTTCCCTTTGCATCATTTAGCTAACTGTAGCAACTGGAGATTATTTTCTCTTCCAGATGCATGGCCACAGAACTCACCTGATGATCACTGAACTGTACAAAGCGGAGGATTCTGATTATTTCCTATTGCACTTTTTGGTGGTCGACTACAGTTCTTGATTTTGTACATTCAGGAAAATTCCTAAGATGTAACAGCAAATGAAAAACAGATGTATTGGCCAGTACTGAGGCTGTAAAGTGAACAGAACATTTGTCATACATTTAGAGTCAGAAACTCGAAAAAGGGTTCCACCTCCTAGGGTTGGGGGTAAGTGTAGCCAACTGAATTGCCCACCCTGATGAATTTCCATTGAAGTCCATTAACAGGGAGTCAATTCACAATGCCAGTTGTATGGCTGGATAACCAGCTGTTAATATGTCTCTGCAGCTCCTTTTGAATAAATGCACGGGAGAATGACTATTGCAACAGGACCTAGTCGGTCACCCAGAATTGCTTTGCTTGCATCCAACTGCCAATATTCTATCATAGTTCCCGAGCTGCTGTGGTTCAGTACAAAACCATAATACAGATAATGTATATATTGTACCACATGGAGCCTTAAACGTACAGGGAGATAGCCTATGCAAAAATAGAATTATTTATAATAGTCTTCAATCGTGGGACAATATATTTCAACACTTAAAAAAAAATACTCTCAGTTAATAGCAAAACATTTCTGTTGACAAACAACATTGCTTACTCCAAGATGCTGTGTCTGAAAAAGCTTTTAGCAAGCAGGCTATGTTATGCAAGACACTAAAGAGTACAACACAACCTGCTCCACAAAAGAAATATACGAGATTTGCATTTAGCTGTGTACCCATAAGTTCTTCAGTGAAAATAAAAATAAACGAGTCTGTCAGGTCTCCCAGAATCACAATTACTTACACACAGCCATTGTCAGGGTGAAATAACTAGTGTATGTATGCACTGGAGAACATTAAATCATTTGAGGAGTGAATAAACAGAGCGATCAGCTCTTACTGGGTTGTAAAATTTAATTGTATGGCGACTCAGAACACTTATGTAGAGGGTTTAATTGAAATCTTATTGTACACTCCCCTCCCTTTTCTTATAGAATCTCCAGCACGGTAAAATCACGTATGCCACATTCCCTGCCCGCAGGTCTTGCCTGTATAATTAACGTACCTGGTAGTCAAACAATTACAGTGCTAATGGATGAGATGGTTATAGACTGGAGACCTTGGGTTGAGTCGCATGTAATATCATGAACCAGTTCTGACGAAGGGGCATGTAGACTCCAAACGTTGGCTCTTTTCTCTCCTCACAGACGCTGTCAGACCTGCTGAGATTTTCCAGCATTTTCTGTTTTTGTTTCAGATTCCAGCATCCACAGTATTTTGCTTTTTTCTTTATATCATTACAGTAATTTTCATACTGCGGCTAAGGTCACTACAGTGGGGTGTTTGGTTATGGGATAATATCCTCCCTTGGGAAACAAGATATGGAGGTGTCGGCGTTGGACTGGGGTGGGCAAAGTAAAAAGTCTCACAACACCTGGTTAAAGTCCAACAAGTTTATTTGGTAGCATGAGTTTTTGGAGCACTGCTCCTTCATCAGGTGAGTGGGACTTTGGTTCACAAACAGGGCATATAAAGACACAGACTCAATCACAAGATAATGGTTGGAATGTGGAAGTCTTTGCAGGTGCAGACAATGTGAGTGGAGAGAGGGTTAAGCACAGCTTAAAGAGGTGTGAATTGTCTCAAGTCTGCTTAACCCTCTCTCCACTCGCATTGTCTGTACCTGTAAAGACTTGATTACCTGTTAAGAGTCACATTCCAACCATTATCTTGTAATTGAGTCTGTGTCTATATATACCCTGTATGTGAGCCCAACTCCCACTCACCTGATGAAGGGGCAGTGCTCTGAAAGCTTGTGCTACCAAATAACTCTGTTAGATTTTAACCTGGTGTTGTGAGACTTCTTACTGTCCCTTGGGAAAGGAAGATTCAACCTACTATCTCCATTGTGAACACACCATCCTGTCAGCTGATGGTAAAGGAAAATTAATGTCAAGTTGTGGAGGCATTAATGGAAGGAAGCATCTGGATGATGAAAAGGCAGAGATCTTTTTTGGAATGAAACTGAACAAAATGGGAGTAAAGGAATGTTTATTGGTTACCAGGTATGATTCATCCACATTTCAGCATGATGGACTGTCAGCTGTTCTGAAATATTAGTATGTAGACAGAGGATGTTTGACTTAACCAGAAAAATGCGGATGCAAGTTGAATTTCTTAATTGATCTCCAATCTTCATCTCCCAGCAGAGCAGTATTACAGTGTTTCCATGATTATATTATACTGATATAAATCTGAGTCTTTGAGCAGTTTACAGCTTTAAAAAATGAAAGTTTAAAAAATCTGACATCAGATTATTGATTTAGCAGAAGCAAAGCTGCTTCAGTAAGAAACCCATTCATTACATTTTTATTTCGAATATTATGATATGCTGAGTTTGGCATCAATAGACTTTAATATTTAATGTGATATTTCTCACTCCTGTTTTAGCTGCTATGGTGGCATCTTCTGATCTGGAGTCGAGGTTTGGTGACGGATGTGGAAGTGGGAGTGATTCCTGCCGGGGGGCAGGGGGTAACTGACCACGCACGGTCATGTGTTGTTCGTCTGCGCATCTGCAAGGAGCTCACTGAATCTCGTGGCGGGCAACTGCCACCTTTTCCATTGCCTCGCAGAGTCAAAGGATATAGTGCAATATTTAAAGGACACCCAGACAAGCTGTTCATTCATGGCATGCCAGGGGTTTCATTCTAGTTTGCCCTTCAAGATTCTATCAATAAGAGTGATCCAGAATGCACTATTTGAGGCCCTGCAGTTCAGAATCTCCCTGGAGATTCTCCTCCAAGCCATCCAGTAAAGGTAGAGGGTGCTGTTTCTCAGAGATGGCAGCACTGCCTGGGTGGGGTTGCAGTGAAGAATAGTGTCCATGGAGTCCATCAAAGAAACAACCAACAAAGGAGGGAAAGGACGAATGATCTGCTGGGTAAGCCACATAATCTATTCCATAAGACCATAAGACACAGGAGCGGAATTAGGCTATTTGGCCCATCAAGTCTGCCGCCATTCAATCATGACTGGAGTTTGGGTTGCTGCAGTTGGGATATCGACACCGAATGTATGCCAGACGCTCCATGCTCTCAAGTTTCTGTTAATTGCAGAACAACCTACTTGTTAATCACTTACTGGGAAGGACTCAGCAGCTGAGTGCATGCTCATGAACTGCTCATACACCAATTGGGATGACAATCCTTCTGTCTTTCTGCAGGACAAGAAAACCACAATAACAGGGAGTGGGTCAAGTCCAGAGACAGCATTCCAGTGCTCACCCCATAAGACGAGTAAGCCGCCAGGCTAACCAGGGAGAAGCAGCACCATTCCTTTGCTGAAGGCAAGATAAATTTCCCCTCAGGAAGCCAGTGAGGATGCTGCTAGTCTACAATTGTCAGTTGTGCCCACAGGGTAACACATTTCATTCAATTAAGGAATATGCTTAATATTTATTTTCTCTATTCCAGGTTCACAATGGAGACAGTGCTAAGCCCTGCGCCTGGCTTCTATCTAAACCGAACCTCTCCCAGGTGAAGGACATCCTGGAGAACCAGATATGTGTTCCTCCAGCTACATGGCTATGTATGGAGACATTGCTCTTTGACTGGGGTGATGAGAGTCATGTGTGTCAACCCTCCCTCTGATATTGCTCATTTTGCCTCCATTACTCTTGAGATTCTATAGATTTGCAGCATAGAAAGGAAGCATGATCCCTTATCAGCCGTGACCATTTAGCTGGGTGGATAGAGGTTTGGAGTTGAGTTTGCTGCCATCCACCAACTGTGCCCCTTGGAGACAATCCATCTTCCTCCCTCTGAGTCTGACTGTAGCAGATGGCAAATGACACAATGAATGGTAGATCCACACCTTGCTGGAATCTCAATGTTATGAGCCAGGGAACAAATTTGCTGCTGTGTGGGCCTCATCATAGACAGAAGAACACAATTGAGGATGGTTCTTGTCCAGTTGCCCCTATTAGGCTGTCCCTTTTTATGACTAATAGCTGACCCTTAACTCCACCCACCTGAAAAGACCGTCCTTTCACTTTGAGATATCACAGTTTTACATTGACTGTGTTGCATAGTTCAGAATTGTATTATGTGCTCCTTTTTACAGTAGTTAGCACTGCTGCCTCACAGGCCCAGGAACCTGGGTTCAATTCCCGGCTTGGGTCACTGTCTGTGCAGATTCTGCGCGTTCTCCCTGTGTCTGTGTGGGTTTCCTCCAGGTGCTCCAGTTTCCTCCCACAGTTTGAAAGATATGCTGGTTAGGTGCATTGACCATGCTAAATTCTCCCTCAGTGAGTGTGGCAACTAGGGGATTTTCACACTGACTTCACTGCATTGTTAATGTAATCCTCTTTGTAACACTAATGAATAAACTTAAAAAAATGACCTAAGTTCAGGAAACCAAGAAAAAGGCCAGAATTTTACTGGTATGCCTGCCCTGATTGTGGGGAGGCTCCGATCAGCATTCTCTGTTGGCCGCAAGTGGGATTATATGAACTTCAGGTAGACATGCTGGTAAAATTCCATCTATGGAAGCAACTTTAGTAGAGATGAGGACTGATAAGAAGTCACTTATGGGAGTAGTCTACAGGCTCCCTAACAGTAACCGCACAGTAAGGTGGGGTATCAAAGAAGAAACAGAGAGCTTGTCAGAAAAATACAGTGATTATCATAGAACCTTACAGTGCAGAAAGAGGCCCTTCAGCCCATCGAGTCTGCACTGAACACAATCCCACCCAAGCCCCACCCCTATGTCCCTACATATTATACCCACTATTCCCTCTAACCTACGCATCCCTAGACACTAAGGGGCACTTTCTTAGCACCGCCAATCAACCTAACCCGCACATTTTTGGACTGTGGGGGGGAAACCGGAGTACCTGGGGGAAACCCATGCAGACATAAGGAGAATGTGCAAACTCCACACAGACAGTGACCCAAGCCAGGAATTGAACCCAGGACCCTGAAGCTGTGAAGCAGCAGTGCTAACCACTGCTACCGTGCCACCCCAAGAAATTATTCTTTGATAATTTTTAAGGCAGATGATTAGCAAGAGGTGAAAGGTTATTGGGGTTGGCAGTAATGTGAAATTGAGGTTAAAATCAGATCAGCCATGATCTGATTGAATGGCAGAGCAGACTCAAGGGGCCGTGTTCAAGAATTGCAAAGAGTTAGTATGCAGTTGCAGCAAGTAATTAACAAAACTAAGAGAATATTGTTTATTGCTTCTCTCCTCCTAAATTAGATGTTCATATAACCATTCCTCTACTCTGTCACCCTTGAATTTCCCTCCCCCATTATCCTTGCACCTATTACCATCCACCTTCACACACTTGTCCTCTCCTTTGAGCCTGCACCTGCTACTGTCCCCATGTCCATCCTGTCACCTCCCACTATCAAATCACCTGTTTCATCAGTTTATACATTTTCCCCCCCTGCCCCCATCCTTTCCCCCATGGAATCTTCATCCAGGTGTCTTTTACCCTGGACCTGTCACCCTACCACTTCTTCTTCTCACTGAGTCTGTTCCCTCTGCTGACCATTACCCTTAGTTCAACCCCAGGACCTCCTCATTGGCAGTGAACCCCACCTCCAGGACCACCTCTCCCCTACCATCCCTGCCCAGAAACTTCCTTCACCCCAGCCAGCCATAGGATCCCCAGACCCCATCAGAAAGACCTTCCCCCCCACCCCCCCATCCCATGTCCCTGGTGTGCTCTCACATTCCCTCATTGCCTCCCTCCCCATGCCAGGCAGCCTCTGTTCCTTCCCCAAAGAGCTTTTGTTCCCACCCTAAGCGATCCGAGCATTCCCTTTCCGGCCAGCCTCTCTCCCTTTCACACTTTACCTTCCTCCTGTGTCCAGCCTTCATGCAGTTTGTTCTACCAGCACCTGACGTGAATAAAGTTGTGAGCAGTCCTTGAGAAAGGTTGACACAGCTTTAGCTATCTCAAAGTTATGGAAGAAGCCAAGCTCGTAAAGTGCACATCACCTATATACAGTTCTAATTTCTCACTAGTGGGGAACCTAACTTAGTGAGGAATCTTAATTCCAGTGAGGGAGGATGTTTAACAAGCATGCATGATCAGCAGAAGAGCTTCTGGACATTATTCAATGGGAAGCTCAGTCTATCTTTAAGCCATCTTCAAAGTCCTTGGAGCTCCATTGTTAAAGTTCATCCTGATCGTGGCCACTTGCCATGTTAAGTTGCTCTGTCTGCCAAGCTTTAATCTGCTGGCAAGATTGGAATAAACTCCAAGACAACCTTCTGTTTTTTTTGCAATTCTCAAGAGTTCTTGACCATCTTAAATGGTAATGAAGCTCGTTTTACCACCATTGTTCCATTGCACTGGTTAATAAGAGCAGTCCCCCATTAATTAGCCAGGCTGCCTTCCACAGAATTGGCAGGTGGAGCTTTCAGTCAGAATCCTGTATTTGCAGATTGTGATTGAAAAACAAATTAATACCTTCACCTTTATTTAGTGTATAGTGAAGTGAACATTAAGTGTGTGCATTGATGCCCAGCTCAGAATAGTACAGCACCAAAACAAAATATTACGGTCGGAATTCTCTGGTTGTTCATGCCGGTGGGATTCTCCAGCCCTGCCGGCAGTACACTCCCACCCGTGGATTTCCTGAGGGCCAGGAGTGACATCAATGGGAGTTCCCATTTACAGCGGCAGGAGCAGAGAATCCCACCGCTAGCAAACAACATGCCACCTCCCCCTAGCAGGAAACACATGGCTGGGTGTCCGGAGAACCACATCCCTGACCCCTAGGAATTATGTCATGATGGTTTCCTTCAGTTAAATTAACAATCTGACATCAGATTTTTTTTTAAAAATCACATTTGTTATGACCAGTCACCAGTGAAGTCCCCCAATTTATTATGATTCCAGGCCAGGTACCCCAAACTGTTACATTCCTGAGTGACGAGGGATGAACTGGCTCCCCTTCTTTATTCAAAACCCCCTCGATTGGTCACAAGGTTAACTTAAGAATCTCTTCTCTCGTGTATACCTTTTCCCAGTCCAAATGTGTTCATGTTTTAGAAGGAACCAATTTGAGCAAGCTTACTCAAGTGGAAGACAAAGTGAATTTATTAGTTACTAAGATGTGAGAAGAAAATGACAAAATGCAACCCACATACACACAGGTTAGGAATGAAAAGTGAATCCAAAGATAAAAGTTAAAAAATATATACATAGAATCATAGAATCCCAGTGCAGTGCAGAAGGAGGCAATTCAGCCCATTAAGCCTAACCCGACCGCAATTTCACCCAAGCCCTAATTTGATAATCCTACATGTTTACCTGACTAATCAACCTAACCAGCACATCTGTGGAGTGTTGGGGGAAACTGGAGCACCCAGAAGAAACCCACGCAGACATGTTGAGAATGTTTAAAAACTCCACACAGTCACCTGAGGCCAGAATTGAAACAGGTCATTGGCATTGTGAGGCAACAATGCTAACCACTGTGCCACTCTTGAATCAGTCTCTGTTCCTGAGCAGTAGATGGTGAAACATTGCAGCTATTAGGTTGGGTGATTCTGGTAGTACTGAGTTTGCCATTAAGTAGTAGGTTTGGAGATTCTTGGCTCTTCGGGTTAGCTGAAAGGATGTGCCCTGTTTTGTTTTGCCTCCAACAATCAGAGAGAGAGAGAGAGAGAGGTGGCCTTTGTACCTGCAAGCAGGGATGGCTCATGAATATTCCTTAGCTGTGACACTCACGGCACACACTAGTACAGTGAAAGTAGAACACCAAACTAGCAAGGGATTTATGTCTATGAGGATTCTGCTTACATTGGAACTATAGAGATCACTAGTTGTTCAGAATTACACTTGTCATATTTAACTTTTTCCAATTGTCAACAAAATGAGAGAGATTGTCATCAACTTCAGGAAATGTGTCAACAAAACAGAGATTGTCCATTGACTTCAGGAAGAATTAAGGAGAACATGCCCCTGTCTACATCAATGGGGACAAAATAGAAAGGGTTGAGAGCTTCAAGTTTTTAGGTGTCCAGATCACCAACAATCTGTTCTGGTTCCACCATGCTGACACTATACTTAAGAAACCCACCAACACCTCTATTTTCTCAGAAAACTAAGGAAATTTGGCATGTCAGCTATGACTCCCACCAACTTTTACAGATACAGCATAGAAAGCATTCTTTCTGGTTGTGTCACAGCTTGGTATGACTCCTGCTCTGCCCAAGACCTCAAAAAACTACAATCCATCACACAAACCAGCCTCCTATCTCTTGATTCTGTCTAAACGTACCCAGGCAACCAGCATAGTTAAGGACCCCACACACCCCAGACATTTTCCCTTCCACCTTCTTCTGTTGGGAAAAAGATACAAAAGCCTGAGGTCACATACCAACCGACTCAAGAACAGCTTCTTCCCTGTCTGCTGTCAGACCTTTGAATAGACTTACCTTGCATTAAGTTGATCTTTCTCTACACCCTAGCTATGACTGTAACACTACATTCTTCACTCTCTCATTTCCTTCTCTATGAACTGTATGTTTTGTCATAAAGTGTGCAAGAAATAATACTTTTCACTGTATGTTAATGCATGTGACAATAATAAATCAAATCAAATCAAAATGAAAGCAAAATTGTTAAAAGTTATGCTAATTCTGTCTAATATATTTTAACTCTGTTGCCAAAAAAATGAAGTTTTGTTTGATAAAAGCTTTCTGGTGGGTCAATTGAGTCACACCTGCAGTGAAACACCTAATGCTCACCCTAATGCTAAAATCAAAAAAAGTTGAGGGTCTAGTCTATATATAGCTTTGAGTTTCTGCCCTGGTCCTTAACATCCCCCCCCCCCCACAAACAGTGGGGCACTTCTTTCTCCCCCTCCCTCACCCCTCACCAGAAGCATCGAGTCAACTTCCCACACAAGCATTGGGGAAATGCCACCACACAAGCATCACAGTGACCACCCCCACCAACTCACAAGCAATGGGACAACCACCCACTCTCCCAGCCACATGCAGGCATTTGGGCAAACACCCCTCCCCCCGCATAACAGAGACCCTCCAATGAGGCTCCACAGAGGGCCTAACCCTGGTACTTGCCAGGTTGCCACTGCCAGCAGGGGTGGCTCCAGGGAGGTGGTGCCAGGACATATCCTTCTCCCCCCGGGGCTGTACTTACTTTTGCTCCCCCTGCAGACTATCCTTGAAAGCTTCCCGTTTTGCAGAAGCTTTTGTAGGGGAATTCTCTGTCTGGAGGGGCAGGGAAAATATGCTGGGAATTTCTTTAAATACATTTATATTCCAGTGACGGGCAGGGAAAATTCAAGAACAAGATCTTGCTGCTGAGATTCTAATTCTTGTCGTCTTGCGAGGTTTTCTATTAGCGTTGCCAGTACCATCCATGGCAAACTCTGGCTGAATCTCCTCCCCAACTTGTGTGTTCTTTGTTTGTCTGTGTGTATGTTTGGGGAGGTTTATAAAGAGATAGATAGGAACAGCCGATTCAAAGCTCAGGTCACTGCCTGTGTGGAATTTGCACGTTCTCCCTGTGACTACGTGGGTTTCCGCCGGGTGCTCCAGTTTCCCCCCACAGTTCAAAGATGTGCAGGTTAGGTATAGTGGACATGCTAAATTGCCCCTTAGTGTCCCAGGATGTGTAAATTAGAGGGATCAGTGGGGTAAATATGTGGGGTGACGGGGATAGGGCCTGAGTGAGATTGTTGTCGGTGCAGACTCAATGGGACGAATGGCTTCCTTCTGCACTGTAGGGTTTCTATGAATTCTATGAATAGGAATAAGCCATTCAGCCCATCAAACCTGTTCTGCCATTTTATACAATCATGGGTGATTGGAGACTTCAATGTCATTTTCACGCATTATCCCCTTAACCCATTATATTATTGATAATCAGATATCCATCAGTCTCTACTTAAACATACTCAATGTCTGAGCTTCCACTGATTCTGGGGTAGAGAATTCCAAAGATTGATAACCCTCTGTGTAAAGAAATTCCTCTTCATCTCAGTTCTAAATGGCATCCCCCTTATTTTGAAATTGTGCTCCTGGCTCTAGATTCTCCAGCCAAGGGAAACATCTTACCTACATCTACTCTCTCTGTTCCTTAAAGTATTTTGGAGTTATACTTCCAGATTACAATTGTGCGTTCGCCTACAGTGCAGAAAGAGGCCATTTGGCCCATCAAGTCTGTACCCACCACAATCCCACCCAGTTCTTATTACTGTAACCCCACATATTTATCCTGCTAATCCCCTGGCACTAGGGTTAATGTAGCATGGCCAATCAACCTAACACGCACATTTTTTGACTGTCGGAGGAAACGGGAGCACCTGGAGGAAACCCACACAGACATGGGGAGAATGTGCAAACTTCACACAGGCAGTGACTCGAGGCTGGATTTGAACCCGGGTTCCTGGTACTGCGAGGCAGCAGTGCTAACAGGCAGTGGTGCTAACCACTGTGACACCATCCCTAGTTGCCCTTGAGAAGGCGCTAATGAGCTACTTTCTTGAAAGACTGCAGTCCACATGCTATGGGTTGACCCACAATGTTATTAGGGAAGGAATTCCAGGATTTTGACCCAGTGATTGTGAAGGAACAGCAATATATTTCCAAGTCAGGACAGTGAGCACCTTGGAGGGGAACATGCAGGTGGTAGTGCACTTGTCCTTCTAGATGGAAGTGGTCGTGGGTTTGGAAGGTGCTGTCTCAGGATCTTTGGTGAATTGCTGCAGTGCATCTTGTAGATAGCACTGCTGCTACTGAGTGTTGTTGGTGTTAAAAAGATGGTTTGTTCTACAATAAGTCAATCATTCTGAGTTTATTGGAAGAAGCTTTGTTAAAATCTTTTATTCTGGGTGCCAGTAGTGAAGTGAAATAATTTGCCATTTTAATGAGTAAATTCAACTTTTAAATTAAAGGTGCAACTTGTGGGGCTAGACTAATTCACACACTCCTCCCATTCTGATGATAATACCATTAACATGATACTTATATGATATTCCTTTGACGGCACCTTCCAAATCCATAACCTCTGCCTAGCCAAAAGGACAAGGACAGCAGATACATAGGAACACCACTGACAAGTTCCCTTCCATGCCACTCACCATCCTAACTTGGAAATATATTGTTGTTCCTTCAGTGTCACTTGGTCAAAATCCCGGAACAACCTCCCTAACAGCACCATGTGTTTTCCTACACCACATGAACAGCAGTGGTTCAGGAAGTAAGCTCACCAACACGTTCTCAAGGGCAATTAGGGTTGGGCAATAAATGCTAGCCCAACCAGCGACACCCACATCCTGCGAAAGACTAAAAAAACTATTTCATTTCTTCTTTAAAATAGCAGGCAGTGAAATGTTTTATGGATCAGTTAAGTGTTCAGCTGTGAATATCATTGCAGTAGTTCCCAGGCTGTAATAATAATGTAATTTTCTGAATAAATCTGTAAGGTTTTGTAAATGATGTAGATGACTGTAAAAATATTGAATACATTTATAGCCATTCTCCGAGGGAAAATTACAATAATTAATTCATTTCTCTATCCATTTCTTACACCAGCGGAGGATCAGTTTGTGGTTGTTACTGCCATCTTGTGACTGCATTTGAACAAATCAGCAATTAAGCAGTAAAATCCTTTAAGTGCACATTTCTCCAGCCTCTCTTATTTCACATCTGGCTCTACTTCCCAAACAGTTCGATGTTTATTCTCCTGTGGCTGGTAAAATCCGCTCTTACCTCCATTATAGATGATGGAGCATCAGTTATGACCTGGAGTCCGACACTCTTCAGTTCAATGCTTTAAGGCTGCTATTAAGAGATTGCAAGGCCCACTGCCAGCAATGCAGGCTGCTCTGCAGCCCGGCTCTTGAGAACAAACTCACTGGGATTCAGTGGGTGGGAAACCATGATATAATTGGATCGTTTTGGCTACCAGCCATAGCAAATGCCTACATGTTTAATTTGGTCATTACAGTGAAACGCCTGGGATCAATATCCTGACAAGAATATTCATTGTGGGCACCAGGCGAATTCAACTGATTGACTGGTTCACCGTCCCTTTCTTGACTGAGTGTCAGCTACCTGATGTTGGTTCACTAAGGGGTCCAAATCACTCAATCCACATTATGTTCACGTTTTTACAGCCCATCTCCCGTCAGAATGCATACTCTGAGTGATTATCAAGGAACTTCGAGGACCAAATCATGGGCAGACATCATAGAATCTCTATCCTGCGCTATTCTTTCTGACAATTTTTTAATTTTATATTTCATTTGGAATGATGGATTGTTGAACTTGCCACAATCCGGCCATTGGCTGACATAGAATTTTTATGAGGTGGAGATGCTGGCGTTGGACTGGGGTGGGCTCAGCAAGAAGTCTCACAGCACCAGGTTAAAGTCCAACAGGTTTGTTTGGAATCACGAGCTTTCGAAGCGCTGTTCCTTCGTCAGATGAGGGGCTCTCACATGAGGAAGAAGCGATGCTCCGAAAGCTCGTGATTCCAAATAAACCCATTGGACTTTAATCTGGTTTTGTGAGACTTCTTACACAATTTAAAATATATAAAACTTTGGTAATAATAATCATAATTGCAGCACTTAAACACAAGGATATGCTCAACGGCCAGGATTTTCCAGCTATTCACGTATCTTCCAGTACTGCTGATGGAGCAACCCCCACCGCGGGTTTCCTGGCACGCTGGCACAGTGATTAGCACTGTTGCCTCACAGTGCCAGGGTCCTGGGTTCGATACCTGGATTGGGCAACTGTGTGGAGTTTGTACCTTCTCCCTGTGAGTTTCCTCCAATGCTCCCGTTTCCTCCCACAGACCAAAAGATGAGCTGGTTAGACGCATTGGTCATGTTAAATTCTCCCTCAGTGTATGTGAACAGGCACTGGAGTGTGACAACTAGGGATTTTCACAGTAACTTCATCACAGTATTAATGTGAGCCTACTTGTGACAATAACAAATAAACTTTAAATATCGTGCACTCAAACGGGAACTGCTTTGACAATGACGGGCCATTTCTGCTGCCTCCGCCATCATGGAACATGTGGTGGTCTGTGCGGACAATCCTGCCCAATATGAATTTCGTCCCCATTGAGTAGACTTGTAAGTCACAAATACTCACGTAAGGTTTTTCACTTTAATGTCGATAATAAAACAGTCTCAGTATATTCAATTATTGTTGAGTTTCATTTTAACATTGTTTGACACAGAATTCTTCTTCTGTGGCTTCCCCGCTCACATGACCGTGGTCTAAGTATCCGGCACATATTGAGTTAACACGGGACTGAGAACAGTCTTGCCCACACGCTGATGTAAAAGGACATATGACCTTCACCCAGTGTCAGTCTCATGTTGGATTGAGCTGTGCATACCAGCAAGCATGGAGGCCAGTCCTAGTTTGTCATGTTATGATCCCAGCTGAGGTTAGTTCTGGACAAGTCAAATCACATAGCGAAGCCTCGCTTGATAGATTCTAACTTTGTTTTGCTCAGAAACCGTGGAGGTCAGTTATTGAACACTCTGCCAGTGTACATTTAACACAAAAAATAAAACATTTATTTAACAAGAAAACAAGGATCATATTGCACAGACCAAAATGCCCACAAGAATGATTACTGGAGTGAAGAGCTTGTCGTATGAGGGATGGTTGAGGACTCTGGGTCTGCACTCATTCGAGTTTAGAAGGGTGAGGGGGGATCTTATTGAAATTTACAGGATACTGCAAGGCCTGGATAGAGTGGACATGGAGAGGATGTTTCCACTAGTAGGAAAAACTAGAATCGGGGGCACAACCTGAAGGGATGATTCTTTAAAACAGAGATGAGGAGGAATTTCTTCAGCCAGAGAGTGATGAATCTATGGAACTCTTTGCTGCAGAAGGCTGTGGAGGCCAGGTCATTGAGTGTCTTTGAGACAGTGATTGACAGATTCTTGATTAATAAGGGGATCAGAGGTTATGGGGAAATGGCAGGAGAAAGGGGAAGAGAAAAATATCAGCCATGATTGAATGGCAGAGCAGACTTGTTGGGCTGAGTGGCCTAGTTCTGCTCCTATGATTTATGGTCTTATGTTGAAAAAATTTCAATATAAAAACCAGAAAATGATTGAAACTCACACTATTCCTTTTATCCCAGAAATACCCTTGCGGACACAAAACCCTAGTGAAGATTTACCACGAGCTCAACACCAAGGCTTCCTGCCTGGGCTGAGTCAGCTGCAAATGGTTTTCTTCTGGTGGATTTCCGAACATTCACTAGACGTTTTTTCCCAGCTGGTATCTCTCTCTGGGACAGCCAAAAACCTAAACTCACTAGTGCTTCAACTTCAGAGAAAACACATGAGTTCCCTAAACTCAGTTCCCCAGCATTTTTGCAAGCTTTCTTAGTAGAGAGCCTAAATTCCTGCCGTAACTCTCTGGCATACGCATACTCACCGAACTGCCCTTCTGTCCTTCTCTGTGCCCCAGGACATCTGATGCTAGGCAACCGCACAATTTATTCCACTTCATGTTATTTTTTTCCTAAATTCACTAGATGACTAACCCCTTTGTAACCCACCTCTTCACTTCAAGAATTTTAATGCCTTATTAAAAATGCACGTACATAAACTGGGTCTCTAGACTTCCCAGAGCCAAGCTCCCAAAAAACTCTAAATGAAACCAGAACTTCTAATGACTTCAATGAGGCCCATGAGGTTGGCCTCTTAGAGTATGAACACTTTGATTGAGGTCATAATTGCCTACCCAAGTTGGGAGCCTCACTTGTATACAAATATGGGAGTGTCAGATCTTCTAGCACTCTAGATCCTGACTGTATTTGAAGCATTCTGGGACTGGAATAGAGTTGTAAATAAATGGAATCTGGTGAAGGGACATTGGCCTCTGAGGAATTATTTCAGAACCATGTTCCACCTTTCTTAACATACAAATAAGTAACACATTGTTCTTTTCAATTAACAGATACTTAAAGTTTACCTATACATAACTGCAAAGACTTCTTCAGACCTACCAAACTGTATTCAATACTTTACAACAATGACCTCTCCAGTGGCGCTTCTGCTCTCGATGTCAGTCCCTCTGCCTCCCCCTACTAGTCCTGCTTCTCAGCCAGGCTCCTTGGTTTCACTGTCCAGCCTTGCTTCCCGGTGTTGCCTCCTCCCCAGCTTTTTTTTGCCTTGCTACTGGCCTTGCCTCCTGGCCTCTATTCTAATTGCTGGGATCTTGTTCCTGCTGCTCCTACTAGTTTTCTAATATGGATTCTACTACTGAACTCGCACTGAAGCCCTAGGCTGTATCTAATGGGAGAAGTTGCTTGGTACAGATAGTCAGGACTCCAACTGATACCTGCACTGACCAACATCTGTCCAATCTAAAAGTATTTATTTTGTACTGTAATATCTATAAACATTTTATATTGTATGCTGTATTTTTAGATTTAGTGTTGCATTTTATTTTGCAAGTTACCTTAGATAGCAATGCACACTGTCGTGACTGTATGGTACAATACTTCAACTTCTGCATTGGTTATTCCAGGTTAAAAAAAAATCCAAAAGAATTTAAAACTGTCTTTGATTCTATGATTCACTTTAAAGTTGTTTCACTTAAAGTCGCAGGTTTTAGAAACAGAACTTCAACTTTAAATGAGGACTGACTATGAAGTTAAAGTTTATTACTAGTCACAAGTAGGCTTACATTAACACTGCAATGAAGTTACTGTGAAAATCCCTGTGAAAAAAGAGTTAATTAACAAAGAAAGTAAGATAGCTTATAGTAACAATTAGTTATATGCGTGGAATCCTCCATTATGCTAGCTGCTTTTCCAAGGCAGCAGGAAGTGTGGACAGAGTCAATGGATGGGAGTCCAGTTTGCGTGATGGACTGAGCTATGTTCACAACGCTTTGTAGTTTCTTGCAGTCTTGGTCAGAGCGGGAGTCATAGCAAGCTGTTATTGCTTGTCATGGACTATTTCAAAAATCAGTATCAGTAAATCAGTTTGCCTGATGGGGTGATTGGTTTGCCTGATGGGGAGGTTGATTTGCGTGATGTCAGAGAATCGCCAGTCTGTCAGAGAGTCGGCATTGACTTGATGGACCAAATGGCTTCTTCTGCGCTGTAGGAAATCTATGATTCTCTGATTCTATCAAGTGCAGTTGCTGCTCAATGTAAACTCTGCTTGTGCAATGTAGAATGAAGAGAGAGCACGCATAGAAAAGTAAACAGATGCAAGATCCCTGGAGAGCCACTTCTTAATTGGATGGGAGTTTAGGGAATTGCTTGCTGGGGTGCACAAAGGATGCATTGGAATAATTTTTAAAGCATCCAACGTTAGTCATTTCTCAGGCGGAGTTACATTTTTACTTTAGTTAAACAAGGCTCTTGTTACTTAAGGTATTTTAGTTTGGAAACTTTGGAAAACTACTATCATTAGGCCTGTTTTTAAAAGCTGCCGCTTGGGAATTTAACTGCTTCTTCTTGTCTTCAATCTTTCCCCCATTTGCAGAAGCATTATGCATTATTAATGAGATGTTGTCTGCTGTGATAAGCGAATGAAAAGTCTTGCCATTATCATTTATTTAAAATATCCTCCCAGCAGGCTCTTTGACTCCATGTGCACCTGCTGTCTAATTATCTATAGATGTTACCACAGAAAATCATTCAGACTGCCTCATATAAACTGTTTAAAGAAAGTCTGGAAACATAATCGAATAATTGCAGTCAAGGTTTTCTTCAGTAAAGACATTCACATACTTGACATTGTAATGTTCAAAGCAGCATACCTTTAATCTTCTAAATATTGAATCTAACAGGCGTCCTCTCTTTAAAGTGCATTTATTTAGCATGGTTGGTAAATTAGGGGCATTTCCCAATGGTGCTGCCACCATTTTTGATTTTGCGTGGGGCGTGATTTTCTGGTCTCACCGACCCTGTAACCAGAAATTCCCACCCGAGTTCGACAGGCCTTTGTCCGCCATATTCACCATCCTGCCTGGCACGATTCCTGCAGCGGGCAAGTCTTTTTTAAGGAACAAGCTCGTGCTTGCCAGCTCCCTCTCCAACATCCTGACTTGCTGCCGCTCCTGCTCACTGAAGCTCCAGCTCACCATCACCTTCCCCAACCCTCCTGCTTGTCACTTCTTCCACTTTGCCAGTCCTCCCATTCTCACTCCCAGCTCTCTCTCTCTCGCCCTGTGGGAGTGAGATGGGGCGGCAATCAAAAGGATTAGGGAGATAAGCAATGAGTGGAAACATCAATGATCTTGAGAGTCAGGAGGGCCAGTGAGCTAATTTTGGCAAGCAGATCATAGAACCCTACAGTGCAGAAAGAGGCCCTTCGGCCCATCGGGTCTGCACCAAACACAATCCCACCCAGGTCCTACCCCAATATTATACCCACTAATCCCCTCTAACCTATGCATCCCTGGACACTAAGGGGCAATTTCTTAGCATGACCAATCAACCTAACCCGCACATCTTTGGACTGTGCGAGGAGACCGGAGTACCTGGAGGAAACCCACCCAGGCACAAGGAGAATGTGCAAACTCCACACAGACAGTGACCCAAGCTGGGAATTGAACCCAGGACCCTGGAGCTGTGAAGCAGCAGTGCGAACCACTGTGCTACCATGCCGCCCACAGTGAACAGGAGATACGTTGAATGAGTTAGTATTGTAAGTTATTATGATTTGATTAAAGTTAGTTAGCTAGAGTTAGTAAGAGGATTTTTTTGGACCAGATAGGTTCAAGGCAGTCAATGGCTTATAAAGTAAAAATTACAAAGCTGTATTTTCTTTTGTTCATTCATAGGATTAACCTTAATTGCTGGACTATTAATCCAGAAACTCAGTTACTGTTCTGGAGACCTGGGTTCAGAATCCGCCATGGCAGGTGGTGAAATTTGGATTCAATAAAAAATATCTGGATTTAAGAATCTACTGATGACCATGAAACTATTGTCGATTGTCAGAAAAACCCATCTGGTTCATTCATGTCCTTTAGGGAAGGAAGTCTGCTGTCCATACCTGATCTGACCTACATGTTACTCCAGAGACGCAGCAATGTGGTTGACTCTCAACTGCCCTCGGGCAAATAGGGATGGGCAATAATTGCTGGCCCAGCCAAAGATGCCCGTGTCCTACAAATGAAGCAAAAAAAATAGCGTGGACAGGATAAAATTGTTTCCATTGGTGGAGAATTTTAGAACCAAGGGGACATAGATTCAGGATAAGTAGCAGAAGTTGTAGAAAGATCATTAGGAAGAATTATTTCATGGAGAGGATGGTGGTGGTCTGGAATTCACTGCCCAAGTTGGTGGTGGAGGCACAAACTCATCTTGTAGTACCTGGGTTTGCACCTTAAGTGCTATAAGCTACAGGACTATGGGCTGGGTGCAGGAAGGTGGGATTAGAAAGGGTACCCAAGTGTCTTTGGGCTACCATGGACAAGATGGGCTGAAAGGCCTCCTTCTGTGCTGTAAGTTTTCTATGGTTCTATGAAGAAATGCATGTCAGAGGGCCATGAAGAAGATCAATTTTCCAATGGGTTTCAGAGTCCAGTCAGGAAGTTTGAGGAAGAGATACCCACCATTTCCAAGGAAGGGGCACAAGTCAGTAATCCAGCAGTCCAACTGGGATTACTATCCCTCCCATCGTGATGATGACTAGACATAGTATAACCTCTCGTTTGGCACTTCTACCTTGTAGCCAATGAGCCTTCCAAAGGGAACTGATGATTGTCGAAAACTGGGTGGGCCTGATTTTTCTCACCTTTTTCTGCTGCTAATTTGCCTGATTTGGGGTGGGATAATGTAGAAAAATCCAGGCTTGTGTGTTTCATTGTTGGGAATCGGTCTTCATTGGGTTCTTTTAACTATGTAAACACCGTCCCTTCACAATACTAACATAAAATCTTACATGGAGTCTACTGGGAGATTGGGTTGCCAATTGAAGGGACTTGTAAATTGATGTCAACCAAGCAAACTGTGCCAATACATTTTTGCAGTACAGCATAACAACTGGGTAGGCTCTGAAGACTGGGTGGGTTTTGTAATTTAGCCAGACATAATGGAAGTTGCAAACTCAAAATGCACTTTAGTTTTAAAGGTCAGCTTGGTTTCAGTGGCAGCATTCTCATCTCTAAGTTAAAAAGTCATGACCTAATGAGATCTTCTGCTCAGTAACTGTTTATGTCTGTAAAGTGCGTTGAGATGTTTTTCTACATTAAGGGTGCTATAAATTTATCTCGTACTTTAGTGATTCTTTTGGCCGTATAAATAGATGGGAGTTGTTGAGAGATGAATTATCAGTTTGGATCTGAGAACATGAAGCTTTGAATTCTCTGAAGGGAAATGCGGTTGCACTAGGCATGGCCTGAGAAAACTTCGCGTAGGCAAGAAAAAAAGCATGAATAAGGAAAACGGACATAAATTCCATTTCCATTATGCAAGCTCGAGCCCTGCTTCATTTTGCTGGCATGTACTCTGCCAAAATGCACAGTGTGGAGATGCCGGCATTGGACTGGAGTAAAAACCACTACCTTTCGGAGCTCTTGCTGCTCCTTCATCAAGGCGTCACTTGATGAGGGAGCAGCACTCCGAAAGCTAGTGGCTTTTACTACCAAATAAACGTAACTTTAACCTGATGTTGTGAGACTTCTTACAATGCATGGCAACAGAGTGATTAGCACTGCTGCCTCACAGCTCTAGGGATCCAGGTTCAATTACGGCCTCAGGTCACTGTCTGTGTGGAGTTTGCACGTTCTCCCTGTGCCTGCATGGCTTTCCTCTGGGTGTTCCATTTTCGTCCCAGAGTCCAAAGGTGCGCTGGTTAGGTGGATTGGTCATGCTAAATTGCCCCTTAGTGTCAGGGGGACCAGCTAAGGTAAATGCATGGGGTTATGGCGATAGGGCCTGGGTGGGATTATGGTCGGTGCAGACTCGATAGGCCGAATGGCCTCCTTCTGCACTGTAGGGATTCTATGAAAATCTCCCTTTGGACCTGTCTGGGAGACAGGCCATCATGAAAAGTGAAGCAATGTCTGGTTATCCCTAGTACATGCCAGAAACTTCAGAAAATATACTAACCTGATGTTGCTCAGCCCTACTGGTTGACATGATGCCAGAATGTGGGCCTTTAGCAGCAGTGAAATTGTATTCAACCACAAAACGTAACCTCATGACTCAGCATATCCCCAACTCCATCATTGCTATCACATCAGGGGATCAAATCTATCTCAAAAACAGAGTGCGGGGGGGCATGCCAGGAGCAATACCAGGCATAACAGAACATGAGTATCTATCTGATGGTGAAGTGACAACACAAGACTACTTGCACGCCAATCAGCAGAAGAATTATGCAATAGACAAGGACCCCTGGAGAAACATGGCCTCTCACCTGGACTCCATCTGTTTTATAAGTGCTTCCAAAATGACATGGCTAAATCTTGGGGTCTTCTCCCTTGACTGATGTACCAGTTTTCCAGTTCTTCAGTATTCCAGAATCATTTTCTACCCACTTTCAGTTCAATAGTACAGCTCCCTTTTACGATGGACAGCCTACCTTTAAGAGCTGAAGGCTAGCTCCATCACATGCTAGCTTTGTACACTTGTTAGGCACCTCAAATGTGCAACCAGGTGGCCAGTAGCATAGCAGGTGCACAATTCCATGTTACTAACATGGTAACAAGCTGTCAACATGGAAGCAACATGTACCACCTCCATTCAAACCAGCAGGTTATGAATTGTACCCCCTTCTCCTGAAAACCAGGTCAACTCATTTTAGCCCATGTGTCATTTCAAGTCATGTAACATTTTCATATTTCAGTAACACTCGGACAGATCTCTTTAAAAACCCAATATAAATGTTCATTAAAAATTCACACATTGCTCACGTCAAGGACAATTAGTAGTTTATACAGTAAAGTATCATTATATTGTAGGGGAACATGGCTCATAATAAAATGATATTCTATTGATGAATTCATGGAGCTTCTGTAACCTTTATTTTTGCAAGCAGCATTTGAAAGATTTACTGATGCTGATTTTTAAAGTAGTCCATGATAAGCAGTAACAGCTTGATATGGGTCTTGCTCCAACCAAGACCACGAAGGGTTGTGAACGTAGCCCAGTCCGTCACACAAACCAGCCTTCCATCCATTGACTCCATCGACACTTCCTGCTGCCTCAGGAAAGCAGCCAGCATAATCAAGGACCCCACGCACCCTGGACAAACTCTCTTCCACCTCCTTCCATCAGGTAAAAGATACAGAAGTCTGAAAACATGAACCAACTGACTCAAGAACAGCTTCTTCTTCCCTGCTGCCATCAGATTTTTGAACAGCCTTATCATATATTAAGCTGATCTTTTTCTTCATCCTATCTGTTACTGTAATATTTTATATTCTACACCCTACCTTTTCCTCTCCCTTATGTACTCTATGAATGGTATGTTTTGTCTGTGCACGCAAGAAATAAAATTTTTCACTATATGCCAATACATGTAATAATAATAAATCAGATCAAATCAAGCTTCCCCACAAATCTGCTGATCCCAGGGACACCAAGTCTGCCTGAAATATAGATACGAGTAAACCTCCCTCAGAGAGTGG
Organism: Carcharhinus amblyrhynchos; assembly: GCF_965287045.1. NCBI lineage: Eukaryota > Metazoa > Chordata > Chondrichthyes > Carcharhiniformes > Carcharhinidae > Carcharhinus > Carcharhinus amblyrhynchos. Next base: position 15,927,698 of record NC_137339.1, read on the forward strand.
CAAGAAGGTGCATCTCCATTAAACTATATCCCCGCCCAGCGGCAGTCATGTGGATTGACAGCCGTGGGATATATGCTGTCAATAGAAAAGGTCAGTTCATGGAATTCCTACAGTGCAGAAGGAAGCCATTCGGCCCATTAAGCCTGCACCAACAACAATCCTATCCAGCTTCCATCCCGTTAGCCCCTGGTATTTACATAAGAACATAAGAAATAGGAGCAGGAGTAGGCCATCTAGCCCTTCGAGCCTGCCCCGTCATTCAATAAGATCATGGCTGATCTGTCGTGGCTCAGTTCCACATTCCCGCCCTCTCCCCATAACCCTTAATCCCCTCTCTTATCAAAAACCCATCAACCCGCGTCTTAAAAATATTTAGCGAGGCAGCCTCCACCACTTCAACGGGCAGAGAATTCCAGAGATTCACCACCCTTTGAGTGAAGAAGTTCCTCTCAACTCCGTTCTAAACCGCCCCCCCTTTATCTTGAGGCTGTGCCCCCTAGTCCTACTATCCTTTCTGAGCGGGAAGAGCCTCTCCACCTCTATCCTATCCATCCCATTCATCATCTTAATCCCCCTAACCCACACATCTTGGGGGGAAATTTAGCATGGCCAATCAACCCAATCCGCACATCTTTGGAGTGTGAGAAGAAACCGGAGCATCCGGATGAAACCCACACAGAAACAGGGAGGACACACAAACGCCACACAGACAGTCACCCAAGGCCAGAATTGAACCTGGATCCCTGACGCTGTGAGGCAGCATGGCTAACCACTGTGCCACTGTGCCACTCCTCATTAACAGTTATCATTTTCCTTCATGAGTTTTTTTTTCTGAAATGCTTATATCCCAACGTCAAATTGTTAAGTTGATAGGACGGTTCCCCAACTGAATTTATAATCTGTTTACAATCAATGATTTTTGAAGTTAAAAAAAAGCGACTGTCTTTGTAAATGTTATGTAAAAGAATTAGGTGAAATAAGTTGCAATAATTGAAATTGGTCACCAGAGGACACTATTAACTCTCATTATATTGGAACTCGGCAGTTATTATGTAGAGATGCCTGCCTTGGACTGGGGTAAACACAATAAAAAGTCTCACAACACCAGGTTACAGTCCAACAGGTTTATTTGGTAGCAAAAGCCACTGGCTTTCGGAGCGCTTGCTGCTTCTTCCTCAGGTGAGTCACTCACCTGACAAAAGAGCAACGAGCACTCCGAACGCTAGTGGCTTTTGCCACCAAATAAACCTGTTGGACTTTAGTCTGGTGTTGTGAGACTTCTTACATGAGTTATTCAGTTATTACCCTGAAGGAAGGGTTGAAGGTGGAGAATTTGCGTTGCTGTGGAAATCCAGAACCTTTAATGTCAGGCCCCAATGTTACATAACAAAAATCTTAGTTCTCAATACTTTGGCAATTTCTCACAGATGAGAAAAGTACCTGTTCATGGCATGAATTTAAATGTATCCCAGATTGTGACACATTCAATTTGCAGCATTATCTGAACTGTTTAAATATCTGAAACATTTTCTCCAACTAAATACGGATCATAAACTTAGGCCACTGAGTACTTCAAGACGACTCCACCATTCAGTTAGATCATCGTTGATTTGTACCAACTCCATCTTTCTTCCCAACAACTGTCTAAGGTTGAACCAGACTGTTTGGAGCTCAGTATTTTATTTGACCGTGAGATGAGCTTCAACATCACATCCCCACTGTGGCTAAGAACAGCTATTTCATCTACAAAACATTGCCCAGCCTCACCCTGCCAGAGGTCATCTGCTAAAGAAACATTTGTCCACGCCTTTGTTCTGTTTTAGTCATTCTTGGGACATGGGCGTCGCTGGCTAGGCCAGCATTTATCACCCATCCCTAATTAACCATAGAACCATAGAACCCTACAGTGCAGAAAGAGGGCCTTCGGCCCATGCCCTTGAGAAGGTGGTGGTGAGTTGCTTTCTTGAACTACTGTAATCCACATGGTGTAGGTGCACCCACAGTGCTGCTAGTGAGGTAGTTCCTGGATTTTGATCCAGTGACAGTGAAGCAATGGCAATATATTTCCAAGTCAGGATGGTGGGTGGCTTGGAGAGGAAATTCCATGTGGTGATGTTCCCATGTATTTGCTGTCCTTGTCCTTTTAGTTGGTAGTGATCATGGGTTTAGAAGGTGCTATCTAAAGTGCTGTGGTGGGTCCTTGCAGTTTAAAAATGGACAGCTCAGTGGCACAGTGGTTAGCATTGCTGCCTCACAGTGTCTGGGATCCGTGTTCAATTCCAACCTCAGGTCACGGTCTGTGGAGAGTTTGCATGTTTTCTCATGGTCTTTGTGGGTTTCCTCCGGGTGCTCCGGTTTCCTCCCATACTCCAGAGATGTGTGGGTTAGGTTTACTGGCCATGCTAAATTGCCCCTTAGTGTCAGGGGGACTAGCAGGGTGAATATGTGGGCTTAGGGGGATAGGTCCTGGATGGGATTGTTGTTGGTACAGGGTCAATGTGCCAAATAGCCGCCTTCAGCACTGTAGGGATTCTATGATGGAGTGATTAAGAGATGGTGCCATTGTATGTCGATGGTGGAGGGAATGAATGTTTGTGGATGGGGTACTAATCAAGCAGGCTGCCTTATCCTGAATGATAAAAAGTTTCTTGCGAATTGTTGGAGCTGCATTCATCCAGGCAAGAAGAGAGTAATCCATCACACTCCTGACTTGTATCATGTAGATGGTGGACAGGCTTTGGGAAGTCAAAGCGTGAAATACTCACCAAAGGATCCTATGACCTGCTCTTGTAGCCGCACTATTTAGTCCAGTTCAGTTTCTGGTCAATGCTACGCCACAAGATGTTGATAGTGGAGAATTCAGCGATGGTCATACTATTGAATGTCAAGGAACGATGGTTAGGTTCTCTCTTGGAGGTGTCATTGCCGGATACTTGTGTGGCACAAATTTTAGTTATCACTTGTTGCAAGCCTAGATATTGTTCAGATCTTGCTGCATTTTGCATGGACTGCTTCAGTTTCTAGGGAGTTCTGAATGGTGCTAGACATGCACTTATGTTGGAAGGAAGGTATGTGATGAAGTAGCTGAACATGGTTGGGTCTAGACCCCGACCCTGAGGGACCCCTGCAGTGATGTCCTGGGGCTGAGATGATTGATGTCCAACAACCACAGGCACCTTCCTTTGTGCCAGGCATGTCTCCAACCAGAGGAGGTTTTTCCCCCTGATTCTCATTGGTCCCCATTGGAGGTACTTATATGAAGCCTGCATCAAGGGCAGTCACTCTCCTCTCGAGGTAATCTCTTTTGTCCATGTTTGAACTAAGGCTGTACTGATGTCAGGAGCTGAGCAGAACCCAAACTGAGCATCAGTGAATAGGTTATTGTTCAGCTTGATAGTGCTGTTGATGACCCCTTCCATCACTTTGCTGATGATCATGAGTAGACAGATGGGGTTGTAATTGGCTGAGTTGGATTTGTCCTGCTTCTTATGGACAGGACATACTTGGACAACCCTCAACATTGCTGGGAAGATACCAGAGTTGCAGCTATACTGGAGCAGCTTTGTCGAGGGACATGACATATTCTGAAGTACAAGTCTTCAGTACAATTGCAGAAATATTGACAGTGTCCATAACCTTTGCAGTATTCAGTGTCTTCAGCCATTTCTTGATATCATACGGGGTGAATTGAATTAATTCAAGATTGGTATCTGTGCTGCTCCAGAGGAGGCTGAAATGGATCATCCACTCAGTATTTCTGGTTGAAGATTTTGGTTAAAAATTTCAGCCTTATCTTTAGCACTGATGTGTTGGGATCCTCCATCATTGACGATGGAGATATTTGTAGAACTTCCTGCTCCAGTGTCCGCAGCCATTCACAGCTGGACATGGCAAGACTGCAGAGCTTTGGCCTCATCCAATGTTACCTCTCAACATGCCCTACCCTCCATAGATTCCATAGAGTACTCTCCAAAGCTCTGCTGCCCATATTTTAACTTACAACAAGTCCTGTTCTCCTGTCACTGTTGAGCTTGGTGACTTACGTGGACTCTTGGTTAAGCGATGCCTTGCTTTATAAAATTTTCATCCTTGTTTTCAGCTCCCTCCATTGCCTCATCCTCCCTTATGTTTGTAATCTCCTACAGCCCAATAAACCTCTGAGATACCTGCGCTCCTCATAAACAAGCCTTTTGAACAACCCCAGTATTAATTGCTCCACCAATGGTGGCCATGTCTTCAGCTGCCTACAGTTCCTAAGCTCTGGAATTCAGCTTTGCTTTCCTCTATTAGAACACTTTTAAAACCTACTTTTTAAACTAAACTTTTGCTCATGCACCTGGATATTTTCTTATGTAGCTCAATGTCGTATTTTGATTTCTGAAGTTTAAAGCTTATTTATTAGTATCACAAGTAGGTTTACATTAACACTGCAATTAAGTTTACTGTGAAAATCCCCTGGTCGCCACATTCTGGCACCTGTTTGGGTACACTGAGGGAGAATTTAGCATGGCCAATGCACCTAACCAGCTCGTTTTTTGGACTGTGGGAGGAAACTGGAGCACCCAGAGGAAACCCACGCAGACACGGGGAGAACGTGCAGACTCCGCACAGACAATGACCCAAACCAGGAATCGAAGCCGGGTCCCTGGAGAAGTGAGGCAGCAGTGCTAACCACAATGCCTCTGCAAAGTGACTTGGCATGTTTTCTTATATTAAAGGTATTTTATAAAAACAAATTGTTGCAAGACCTCAACTTCATTCACCTACTTACATTAAGGGCCTTGGTATGTTTAACTATCAAAATTCTATTGATATGCATTGTGAATGTTTAAATTGTCCTAGAACCCACAGTCTTCTGGGTGGCTCACACTTTCAAATGCTTTATATTCAGAGTTTGTTGTTGTAAAGGCTTGATAACAATGCCACATTGGAAATTGTGCAATATTCAAGCTCAATGGTCACAATGGCGATTACAAGATAGTAACTAAATCAACAAGTTTCAATGATTTCATAGAACAAATCCCAATTGTAAATTAGCTCACAGAGCCTTCTGAGTGAAATACAAAAACATTTCCTGACATTTTCCATAAAGAGGAGTTTGCATCTTTCAAATTCACAAATCAGGATGTTTACCACAATTACATGTATTGTTTGATTACCGCCCGCTTATCTACGCAGCCCAGGTACAGCGATATGTGTAATCTTTTTAGTAATCAGTAGAGTTACCCTGGGGTGGTGTTGGAATTTTAACATCGCATAGTCACTTGACTTGCTATCAGATTGGCTGTGTAGGGTCCAGTCCCTCTATCATGATACCAGCTATCCTACATGGCGAGCAAGGACGACAAACAGGTGATTGTTCTTGTTATTGTTGAGCTTGGCTCAGTTGGTCAACATTCCTCTCTCTGGTCAGAAGGTTATGGAGCACAGTTGCACCACCCAATTACCTCTAAAACTTGCACATTTCCAGGTAAAGCAGAAGCCAGTTAAAAAATCTGACTCACCTCAACTTAATCAAGTTGCTGAGGATTCTCTGTGACATAGTGACTTGGACACTGACCTTTCACCTCTGGGGCTTGGGTTCATAGACTGATGAGCTGAAACTTGGCTTTGTCTGACTAATAATTTTGAAGGCTATTTGTCATAGCTTCAAGTTATAACTGGATCATTACCAACAGTATTTACATAGCTGCAAACAAGTGTCTGACAGAACTGCAATGCATGCCTACTCTCTTCTCCTTCCTGGCTCCACCCGAGGCTCTTGCCCTAATCCGGGATGTGTGCCCTTGCTCCCATTTGGCTTGTCTTCCTGCGGTGCTTCTCCATAAGGTCCGGGCCCATCACATGGCCCTCAAGGATCGCCCCCTTAAAGGGGCCATGTTACCCCAGTCTGCAGACTGTGAGGGTCCAACATGAAATGAGTCTGTCCACTCTCAATCAAATGGAAAATTGCCCCAAATTCGGCACTGATTGACAAGTTTATTCTGAAAGGCCATAGTTGCTATAAGGAATAAAACAAAATATATGACACTGAGTTGAGCTCAATTGGTGACACACAGAAGATTTAAGCAACAATGTGCCACAGAAGCCAGGCAAAACTTCAGTCTCTCACCCAGTTGAAACTTTCAAGTTCCTAAACATTACAAGATAGAATCATTGAATCCCTACAGCGCAGAAAGAGGCCATTCAGCCCACCAAGACTGCATTGACTCTCCAACAGAGCATCCTACCCAGGCCCACCCCTGTCTCGGCCTATCCCTGTAACCCTGCTTGTTTGCCATGGCCAATCCACCTCACCTACACATCTATGATATATGATTACATATCACATAATATTATTGGGGCAAACAGTGTTTGAGAGATAGCTAGATAAATACATAAGAGAGAAAAGAATAGCAGGATATGTTGAGTGGGGATGAGAAGTGAATTGGGTGGAGATTCACAAATTTACACGGATAGAGATCAGCTTGGCTGAATGTTATGCTTCTGTGTTGTAAATTCTATATAACTTGGTGCAAAGGAGGCACCGACTTAATTCATGATGATGCTGTCTGGCTTAAATACTTGGAGGACCTTGAGAGTAAAGTGAAGAAATGCAACTGAGTGGATTATTCTGCAGAGAGCCAACATTGCCTTGATGGCACCTCTGCACTGCAATGATTCTGTAGCTTATCGAGTCCCACCCTCCAGGACTAGCAGCCATATCCTTAATGAGCAAAGAAACAAAAATGAGAAAAACAACATTCTTATTTTGAATTAACCTGACAGTGATGAAAGAGCAGGAAAGTGCTGATCTGCCAAGTTTGTTACTCGACACATTTTTAGCTAACCACATCGATATTAGGCATCAGCCTTGGTTTGGTGATAACAGTCTCACCTCTGAGTTCAAAGGTCATTTATTCGAACCCCACCCTAGGACTTGAATGCTGAATCTTGGATGAAATCCCAGTGTGGTACTGGGAAATGCTAGCTTTTGGATGAAAAATTAAACTCATTATCCTGTTGGCAACTACAGGTGGGTGTAAAGGTCAAAGAAGAACAGGCGGATTCTACTTAGTTGATCATTTAGCTCTTTGTTATTTAAGGCGGTCTTGACTTGCGTAAATTGCCTGTTATGTCTCTTCATGGTACAACAGTGACTGGACATCAAAACTTGCAGGCAGCAAGAGCACCTGGCCCAAGACAGCAGGACCTCCTTCAATATCCAGTGACATTATCAGGATTCAAATCAGCCATTCCTACTCGAGATCTAATCAGCCATAATCAAGGGCGGCACAGTGGCACAGTAATTAGCACTGCTGCCTCACAGTGCCAGGGACCTGGATTCAATTCTGGTCTTCGATGACTCTGTGGAGATTGCACATCCTCCCTGTATCTGCATGAGTTTCCTCCAACAGCTCTGATTTCTCCCCACAGTCCCAAGATGTGTAAGTTAGGTTGATTGAACATGCTATGAATACAAAACTTTGACACCATGTTAACATTTAACGAAACATTTTACTTCAGCAGCTGCCCTAACATGTTTTATTGCCTCGCCTTTTCAAGTTTCTTACAAAAAATATATCTCTAACAACAATCAATAAAATATGTATACATTAACACAACAATTGTGTTGTCGCTAAACAAGGAGGTGAGGGATGGATGTGAGAAGGGGAAGGGGGAGAAAAAGGGGAATGGGAGGGGGAAAGGAGGGGAGGGGAAAAGAGGGGAGTGGGATAAGAATGGGAGAAGGAGGGAAAGGGATAGGGGAAAAAAGGGAGAGTGAAAGTTTGGATTTTACATATAGATTGACTCTTCCACGCCTAATCAAAGTCGCAAAAAGAACTTCAGTTACGAATCAGGTGAAAAGGTGAAATGTCCCAGTGATGGTAGCACATGACTCCAGATTTTCAAGCTGTAATACCGAATTCACATCAGCTTACAGGAAACTTACATATCCCATCTTAATTGATACGCTTTCCTAAAGTATTTGAACTACCCAAGTTGCATAAGGATTGACATTGCATCAGGTTGACTCTTAAAATAGGATTAAAAACTGCTTGAAATATATTGCAAAATCCAAATGCTGAACTCTATTTCAGACACTGACGTCCACTTTGTTATCTATGAACGAACATTTTTAATACAATTAGTCATCATGACTGGGGTGGTGCGGTGATACGTTGGTTAGCACTGTTGCCTCACAGCACTAGGGACCAGGGTTCAATTCCAGCCTCAGGTCATTGTCTGTGTGGAGACTGCATATTCTCCCCGTGTCTGCATGGGTTTCCTTTGGGTGCTCTAGTTCCTTCCCACAGTCTAAAGATGTGCATGTTAGGTTGATTGGCCATACTAAATTGCCCCAAGTGTCAGGGAGGTTAGCAGGGTAAAATATCTGGTGCTATGGGAATAGATTCTGGGGGGCATTGTGGTTGATGCAAACTCGATGGGCTGAATGGCTTCCTTTTGCTCTGTATGATTCTATGATCTATGACAATGTTGTAAAAAAAAATTTAAAATAATTTATTTCACTTTCTGTGCTTATATGTTGAACAATTTTTTAAAACATGTATGAAAAAAAAACAACCCAAAGAATGTCTGGTGCCTCTACCCGCTGCAGCTGGACCAAAAAATAAAACCGCAAATAAGTAATGGAAAAAACTCAACTAACCACAGCACAAGTGCCGGAGGTTTTGGCACAATTACAGTGCAATGTTTGAACACCGGCAGCTTTCAGAACTTCAACCGGTGGTTTAAAATAGACGCTCACGTGCTGACATGTCCATCATGTCCCATGCACATGTCTGGTATTTATTCAACATATCCTGGCATTTCAGGCGGGAAGTTATACCCCTTTTTGTAAGGAACTTGAAAAGACGAGGCAATTAAACATCAGTGCAGCTGTTGAAGGAACTGTTCAGTTAAATGTTAATTTATCAAAGTTTTGTATTTATAACACTACAATATTCTATTAATGCTTTTTGAAATGAAACAAACATTTAAATATGAAATTAAATATGCTTTATTGAAAGATACAGAACAGTTAAACAAATGAATTGTAAGTGAAGTAAGCAAGGCAGAAGAATACTAATGATAAACACATCTAGATTTTCCACGGCCCAAAATGTGAAGTCTCCTTTGTTCCATCTCATGGTATTCAAATCATGGTTCAAGAAGTTTTGACCATATTCTAAATTAAAACACACAAACATTTATGAGCATGCCACATATTAAAAAGTTACATCATAATAGAATGCAGATTTAGGGCAGCATGGTGGTACAATGGTTAGCACTGCTGCCTCACAGATCCAGGGGCCTTGGGTGGCTTTATGGAGTTTGCACGTTCTCCCTGTGTCGGCGTGGGTTTCCTCCGGTGCTGTGCTCCCCGCCCCCCGCAGGCCAAAGATGTGCAAGTTAGGTTGATTGGCCATGGTAAATTGCCCCTCAGTGTCAGGGGGATTAGCAATGTAAATGCATGAGATTACGGGGAAAGGGCCTGGATGGAACTGTTGCTCATGCAGACTCAATGGGTCGAACAGCCTCCTTCTGCACTGTAGGAATTCAATGGGTGGGATTTTACAGTCACATTCTCCCCAAAACTGGAAAATCCCACCCAAGGTCAATGGACCTCTTCATGGACCTCCCCTCGCCCTCTACGATTCCTGTGCTGGATGGAACAGGAATATTCACCCCTAAGATCCTATGAGTCTAAATAGCACTTTCACAAATTTGAAACAAATAAAACACTTGTTTATTTATACATATTAAATATTACTCATGTTCAATAATTAAAATAAACTTAAAAATTACAGTTTGAATAAGTCAATAGTAGTAGTATTAACTACTTAAAAGAACATAGAACATAGAAAAACTACAGCACAAACAGGCCTTTTGGCCCACAAGTTGCGCCAAACATACCTCTACCTACTCGGCTTACTTATAACCCTCAATCTTACTCAGACCCACGTACTCATCCAGAAGTTTCTTAAAAGATATTGAATCCACCATCTCCGGCAGCCAATTCCACTCACTCACCACCCTCTGACTGAAGGTTTCTGCTCCCCGGACCTAGAATACCTGGCGCTAAAATGCCGCCCCTGTTAACGACCGCAGGAATTTGCCTGTGTTATCCTGACAGCAGTTTACATTCCACCCAACACGTACATGAAGACTGCTTAAAAGAAATAGCAAATATAAATGAAACTGACACCTTTTAAAAGAGCAGGGTCCTGTTTTCACTGCCAAACTGTCTTTTGGAACCTGGATCTCAATTGACATTCCCGGCCTTGCCATGTCTTAAAAGGGCACAGTCAGCAATCTTTTGCATTGCACTGGGAGTTAGCCAGTTGGCTACGCTGAGGCTCTGGGGCTGCTGTAGACATCAGGAGATTCAGCAGAGCTGCTCAGGAAATGTAAGTGTGCAATTTTTTGGTGGACCATACATTTCCACTGGCAACCGGAATTTACAGGCCATTGTCTGGGAATGCATGGACGGCAAGATGACAATTGTTTTGCAGATACGGACATGTTTTTGTCAGGTATGCCCTGTTGTATTGTTTTACCATCGATCTCACTTTGTCTTCTTATGCCTAGGAAAAGCAAGCATACTGTTAATACAACTCACCTACATATTTATGGATCTGTATCAGATGGCTTGTGCTCTGGCACTAGAATAACACATCTCCCTGATCATCCTCCAATACCTGTTCCACTTCCATCATAGCAGCATTGCAAATGTAGAGGGGCAGGCAATGTATCTATAACCTTGAACGGATTACAAAATGTGTGTACTTCACATTTGATCATGAAGTTAATAAAGGGAGCTTCCCAAAAGCTTTAGCTTTGTTACACATATACTCAATCAATCATTGACTCCTTCAAGCACAGGCTTTATACTCGAAGACAGCACTGCAAAACAGTGGAACGCTTTATTACATCACCTCAGCTTCAAGAGTATCTCAGAGCCAACATTCTAAAGAACGGCCTTACTCGAGGAGAAGGTGGCGGAGCCCAATATCAACTCTGGAAGTGAAACCTCTGTCAGTATCAAGAACAGCACAAGTAGATCCACTTTGCAGAGAGGGCATTCAGTTAGTGGCAGGAAGGAACACTCTGTGAGTCAGTAAAGCTGACCACATCCTATCCTCCTACTGGGAAATCATTTAGAGCAATATGATTAGGCAAAAGGAGGCACACCCTCATCTTGCGCAACTGTGGAAAGCATCAGGACAAAATGTACCAAACATATCTGTGCCATTCCCCTAAGGATAGCATGATGACCATTTTATTGGACTAGAAATTCAGGGGAATGATATAATCGTACAGAGAATGTGAATTAAAATGTCACCTGTGTAATTTGAAAGTTTGAATTCAGTGGGAACAAAAATCCTGAAATAAAAAATTGGTTCCTATAATATTTGGCAGAATTTTCCACTTTGGAGGCTATGTGGAGCATCAGGCTGGGTAACTGGTCTGATTCTTTTGGGTGGGTAGGGCAGGTTTTTGCACCAGATCTTCTGCCTTTCATTAGTTATGTATCCACAAAGAGCACATCAAATCACCTGGTGGGTCAAGCGGTGATTCATCTGCCCCTTGTCACCACATAAGCTTCAATATCCAGGTGCCATCTTTAAACTGGACCTGGACGTTCATTCATTTACTGCAGACCAGGAACTCCACATCAGTTGGGGTAAGGTACAACAAGATAATTGTGCAGAAATGCAGTGATATTCATTTGAAGTAAGGCCAGTATAGTGATGGAGTTCTATTTTCCCTTGGGGCTGGGGAGAGCTGTTGTGAATTGAGTGGTACGTTAACTAAAAATGTTATCTATTAAGATTCTTCTGAAGTAAACAATTAGTTCTGCATGGACACTTTTTCCTGTTCCACCTTCTATCATGGTTCATAGATCATAGAATCTCTACAGCACAGAAGGAGGTCATTCAGTCCTTCAAGTCTGCACTGATTCTCCAACAGAGCATCTTATCCAGGTCTCAATAGAGGCATAGAAGATGATCGGAGGATTAGATAGGGTGGATGGTGAGAACCTTTTTCCTCGGATGGAGATGGCTAGCACGGGGGGACATAGCTTTAAACTGAGGGGTGATAGATATAGGACGGATGTCAGAGGTAGGTTCTTTACTCAGAGAGTAGTAAGGGCATGGAATGCCCAGCCTGCAACAGTAGTGGATTTGCCAACATTAAGGCCATTTAAATGGTCATTGGATAAACATATGGATGATATAGGGATAGAGCAGGTTAGATGGGCTTTAGATTGGTTTCACAGGTCAGCGCAACATCACGGGCCGAGGGGCCTGTACTGTGCTGTAATGTTCTATGTTCTATCCCCATTATCCCTAACTTACATACCTTTAGACACTAAGTGGCAATTTAGCGTGGCCAATCAACCTAACCTTCACATTTTTGGACTGTGGGAAGAAACCAGTGCACCCAGAGGAAATGCACGCAGACTTGGGGAGAATGTGAAAACTCCAAACCGACAGTCACTCAAGGCTGGAAACTAACCCGGATCCCTGGCACTGTGAGACAACAGTGCTAACCAATGTGCCACCGTGCCACTGAAGCTACCCCTTTTCTATCTATCCAACGATCTTGCGGGGTGTAATTGCAGCAAACCAGAACAGCTAAGGACAACTTGAGTAGCAAGACTCTCCTTGACAGGGTGAGGAGCTTGAATCTTTCTGCTCGTTGTCTAATGGTGTGCTCCTTGAGATTCCCAGTTACAGATGCTTCAATGTATAACTTTTCAGCTTTGATCTGTGCCAGTCTGAAGGCATTTATGAGCTCAAGTTGAAAAGGCAGTTGTTTCAGTTAGATTAATTACACAATTAAGTGCTATTATTGAATGGGGTTCAAGAAAGTCAATGGCACTTCACATGTTTTCTTTTCAGAGAGGGCACCCAAGAGTCCAATCAGACAAGTGAGCTCCACACATATAGAAAAGGTAGAAATACAGATCTGGAGCCAGAAGTGGGTGTTAGCTCCTTTGTATATACAAATTGTGAACTACCTAAGGCTCCCTTGCAAAATTAACTGTCTGCATTCAGGAAATGTGGTCAGTAAGCAATCCTTAAAGGGGCCAGTGGAGGCAGCCATCAGAAAGATACATATTCCTTTAAATAAGGAACTTAAAGGTTCTGAATTGCTCCTTCTAGCTCTACTGCAGTACCAAAGATCATTACAGATCCTCACTTTGTTTCCTCAAGACCATCTCCATCTATATGATCACTCTGTTCCCACCTGATCACTTATGAGCTTTCCTGATCACCATTCTTCCTTCTTGGTTTCATTGGTCAGAACATTGAATACAGGAGTTGGGATGCCTTGTTGAAGTTATACAATAAAAAGTCTGACAACACCAGGTTTTAGTCCAACCGATTTATTTGATAATACTCACAAGCTTTCGAGGGGACTGCCTCTTCGTCAGGTGAATGGAGAGTTCTGGCCTCAGACAGAGCATATAAAGCACAGACAGTTTAGAGATTACTGATTAGAATGCGAATCCTTACACCTAACCTGCTGTTCAAAACCTGAAGTGGCTGACAATGTGAGTGGAAGGAGCACTGATCACAGGTTACAGAGATGTGTATTGTCTCCAGACAGTACAGTAAGTGAGGTTTTGCAAACCCAGGCAAGTCATGGGGGTTACAGTTATACAAGACATTGGTGAGGCCACACTTGGAATACCGTGTTCAGTTCTGGTCATCCTACTGTAGAAAGGACGTTATTAAATTAGAAAGAGTACAGAAAAGATTTACTTTTCTGCTACTGGGACTTGATGGTTTGAGTTTCAAGGAGAGGATGGATAGATTGGGACTTTTTTCACTTGAGCATAGCAGGCTTAGGGATGATCTTATCGAGGTCTATAAAATAATGAGAGGCATCGATCAGCCAGCTAGTCAAAGACTTTTCCCAAAGGTAGGGGAGTCTAAAACTAGAGGGCATAGGTTTAAGGTGAGAGAGGGAGAGATACAAAAGGGTCTAGAGGGGCACTTTTTTCACATAGTGGGAGTAAGTGTCTGGAACAAGCTGCCAGAGGTAATTTTGCCTTTTAACAAGCATTTAGAGAGTTAAATGGGTAAGATGGATATAGAGGGAAAAGGGCCAAATGCAGGCAATAGGGATGAACTCAGTGCTTAAAAAAAAGTGCAGTATGGACAACTTGGGCCAAAGGGCCTGTTTCCATCCTGTAAATCCCTATGACTTTACCATTGCTGGCCTTTCTTTCCTGAGCATTTTTCTCTCTCCCATTCACTCTTTTTCACATTGCCCAGGACTACAATTCGGTGTTTACAGATAGATAACTAAGACAAGAGGATGGAGGGAGATCAAATCCATACCAGGGCAAATGGAGAGGCAGGAACAGATTAGTTATATAAATATTCTACTACCATATCGAGATCACACTGTGCTGTATAGACATAGGGAGAATGGTAAGGTGACAATGCACCTTGAAGCTATATGGAACTTCTGTTCTCTTCCTAAAGGAAATTGGAATTTTGGAAGTTAAAGTATTTTTTTCTTGTTCTACTTTAATATTTTTTGGTCTTTAATGTATCTTTTTCCTCCTTTCATGTGAATGGTGTGTTTTGTTTTCAAACTGAGATTAGCATATGGATGTAGGCTGAAGTTGGTTTGGTGGAGGGGTGGAAATTGGTGGTTGTTCATAAAATAATGTAAAATGAAGATTATAAACTCAAACTTAAATTCATTTGTGATTGTTGCTGGCTAACCTCAGATCCCTAGCTAACAGACTACTAAAACTGATGGATAGTGTTCCTTTGAAGTAAGGCCAAAGGCAGTGATGGAATTCTATTTTTCCTAGGGGCTGGGGATAACAATGGTGATTTGGGTGGAACATTAACTAAAGACGTTCTCTGTTAAGATTCTTCCTAAGTGAACATCAGTTTACTTTGGGTGCTCTGGTTTCCTCCCATGGTTCAAAGATGTGCAGGTTAAGTGTACTGGCCATGCTAAATTGGTCCTTATTGTCCCAAGATGTTCAGGTTAGATGGATTAGTCATAGGAAATGTATGGAGGTTATGGGGATTGGAAGTGGGAGACGGTCGGGGTAAGCATCCCAGCCATTCTCTCTTACACCTTCTTCTGCTGGGAAAAAGATACAAAAGTCTGAGGTCACATACCAACCGACTCAAGAGCAGCTTCGTCCCTGCTGTCATCAGACTTTTGAATGGACTTAGATCTTCTAAGAGTGAGGAGAAGCAAATAAACTAAAGCAATGTTAAACTGAGCAGTGATTTTAAAGTAAGTGGTGACAGGGAGATTCTTTCTTTAAAATATAATTCTTCTTAATGGCTGAGCAAAGTGGGACAAGGTGATGAAGGTGCTTAAAAAGTGTCTATGATCATTAACTCAGAAATCCACCCAATATAATTCAGGACGCTTCGCACCCTGAACATTCTCTCTTCCACTTTCTTCCGTCGGAAAAAGAATACAAAAGTCTGAGGTCACATGCCAACCGACTCAAGAACAGCTTTTTCCCTGGTGCCATCAGACTTTTGAATGGACTTACTTTGCATTAAGTTGATCTTTCTCTACAGCCTAGCTATTACTGTAACACTACATTCTGCACTCTCTTGTTTCCTTCTCTATAAATGGTATGTTTTATCTGTATAGTGCGCAAGAAACAATACTTTGCACTATATATTAGTACATGTGACAATAAGAAATCAAATCAAATGCTCTGCCAGAATTGATGCAGACTCGATGGGAGAATGGTTTCTTTTCTGCACTGTAGGGATCCTATGATTCAAACATGGAAATCTTTTCCAGTTCCTAGTTAGAATTCTCTCCGTCACTGGTTAAAGCAGAGGTTGGCTACTACATCAGATAGCTCCGTGGCATGCATTAATACTCTTCTAAGTTTGTCTTAGTTCAGATTTTATTTTATTCATGATTTATGCTATACTCATGGTAGAGATTATGTTTAGTAGTGCTTAGTCATCAGTGTCACAAGTAGGCTTACATTAACAACACTGCAATGAAGTTACTGTGAAAATCCACCAGTTGTCGCACTCCAGGGCCTGTTCGGGTACAATGAGGGAGAATTTAGCATGGCTAATGCACCTAACCAGCTCAGCTTTCGAACTGTAAGAGGAAACTGGAGCACCCAGACGAAACCCTCGGGGAGAACATGTAGATTCCGTTCAGACAGTAACCCTAGCCAGGAATTGAACCCAGGTCCAAGACGCTATGAGGCAGCAGTGCTAACCACTGTGCCACCCTGCCACACTGTGGTTAAGTAAATCATTTGTGAGCCAAACAATGTGGCTTTTACCCTAATCATGAGCAGGACATACACAACTACGAAATCACTTCATGACTTAAGTTCATCACTTAACCCTTCTTCAGTTTAGTTCTGCAGTTAACAGTGTGTGTATCATTTATAGAATATGTACAAGATATTCAATCTTCAACCCACATACTTTTCAAAATCACTTCAACAGCCAACAACAAAGACCAAAGAAAGATTTTATTCTCACCTTACCAAAATTATTTTTTTCCTTGTTGTTCCACAGCATTTCTTTCATCTTCAATTTATGCTTGGAAATCTACACATCAAACAGAATTACAGAGATGTTAGATCACAAAAACGTAACTTCCACATTGATAAGAATTCAAACATAAAACTCATTAAAATAACACATTACGGCTGATGTTCTCAAGTTAATGAAAGAAAGTGATATAGTGAATCAAAACCAGCAATCTCGGTCCTTTTTTTAATTTCATGGACATCAGTGGCTGGTCATCATTTATTGTGTGGATGTGCCGGCGTTGGACTGAGGTAAACACAGTAAAAAGTTTGACAACACCAGGTTTTAGTCCAACCTATTTATTTGATAGTAAACGCACAAGCTTTCGGGTTAATCCCTTCGTCAGGTGAATGGAGAGTTCTGGCCTCAGACAGAGCATATAAAGCACAGACAGTTTAGAGACTAACCCGAAAGCTTGTGCGTTTACTATCAAATAAATCGGTTGGACTAAAACCTGGTGTTGTCAGACTTTTTACTGTGTACCTCATTTATTGCCCATCTCTAGTTGCCCTTGGAAGGTGGTGGGAAATCAACCATGATGCTGTGGTTATGGAGCCACACATTGGTCAGACTAAAAAAGAACAGCAGATTTAGGGGCGGCACAGTGGTACAGTGGTTATCACTGCTGCCTCACAGCACAAGGGACCCAGGTTCAATTCTGGCATAGAGTCACTGTCTGTGTGGCGTTTCTCCCCGTGACTCCCTGGGTTTCCTCTGGCTGCTCTGATTCCCTCCCACAGTCCAAAGATGTGCAGGTTAGGTTGATTGACCATGCTAAATTAACCCTACTGTCGGGGAGATTAGCAAGGTAAATGTGTGGAGTTACGGAAGTAAGGCTTGGGTGGGATTGTGTTCAGTGCAGACTTGATGGAACAAATGGCCTCCTTCTGTACTGTAGAGATTCAATAATTCTAATATTCTTTCCCTAAAGAACATTAGTGAACCAGGTGGGTTTTTTCCAACAATTGACAATGGTCATCAGTAGATTCTTAATTCCAGACTGTTTATGAATTAAAATTCCACCATTTGCTGTGGTGGGATTCAAACATAGGACCCCAGAACAATAGCTGAGTATCTGGATTAATAGTCTAGCGAGAATACCACCAGGCCATTGCCTCCCCTAATGCTGGATTTCAGTTTGGGCAATTCAGACTATCGGCAACGTCCGTCTATATTAAGGAGAGAAAGCAAAACTGTGGTACAAGGTAAACCCCACTGTCCAAAAATAGGGACATTCCAGGCCACGGGAAGCAATACCTTAACTGACAATGGGAGGCTATGCCAGCATTGTGGAGCAAAGCGTCCCTACGTATGTGATCGATGTCTGACAATTTCAGCTCAATGTTTTCAATAGGACACTTTGGGAAGCCAATTCATCAAAATGCACAGAAGATCGCAAGAGGGTTTACAAGATTGAGCTTGCACACTAACAGCATACACAACCATGAGTGAGGGCAAAAGTCCTGGGGTTTCACCCTGGAATGTGGACATCTTGGTTACTGGCCATCCTACAAACTTTAATTTGGACACAGAAGTCACTGGTAAGGTCAAGCTAAAGTTGCCATAGTGCCAGGTGACCTTTGAGGGGGAGGTGCTTTAACCTGAGGATCACCACACGTCAGGCACAGGGCAAGGTTGAGAAGGCGGGGCCTTCATGAATAACCTCAACCAGTACAGGATTTGAACCTGCGCTGTTGGTGTCACTGAATCGCGAACTAGCCACTTAGCCAACAGAGTTAAACTGAGTACCCATCTCCCAATCATCCTCAGTCCCTGAGGTAATGATGTTCCCACCCAGGAAGGTCGAGAACCTCATTTTAATGCATTGACATCTAACTATAGAGCCTTCTTGTTGTCTTGTTCCCCTCACATTGGGATCTCCTCCCTTGCTGATGTGATCTTTGGAAACCAGGTATTGCTGGCTTTTTCAGGCCCCTCCCGCCAGCGTGATGCTGGACAATATGGAGAGAAAAGCCCACTGTTCAACTGGCAAACTACATACCACTTTTCTCACCTGCTGCGGCTCTGAGAAGAAAGAAAGGAAAATTCCATCATACGTTCTAATCTTTATAGCCTCCAACTCTGTTGTACTATAATTAATAGACCAATCTTTAGTTTTCATTTTGATTTATGATGTTCTGTCCTCAGATGACTGTCTATGTGGAGTTTGCACATTCTCCCCGTGTCTGTGTGGGTTTCCTCTGGGTACTCTGGTTTCACAGTCCAAAGGCATGTGGGTTAGGCTGACTGGCTATGCTCAATTGCCCCTTCGTGTCAGGTTAAATATGTCGGGTTACAGGAATAGGGCCTGGATGGGATTTTGATGGGTGCAGGCTCGATGGGCCAAATGGCCTCCTTCTGCACTGCAGGGATTCTATGATTAGATTCTGTGATTCTATGATATCTAAACAATTCATCCTCCATCTAGGTATGGACAGTCTCTTCACATGGGTGTTTTTACTCATTGCCTTTGAATTTCCAAACTGACTGTTGTTCGTGCAGAGACAAAATTGAATTTCTCTTCACCTCTGTATTTGCCCGCTAGCTCAAATGCTACAGTAAAGAATGAGTTTTGGGATGTTTTTGTTACATTAAAGGAGCAATATTAAAGGAAATTGTTGCAAGGATACTTCGCCCATTGATACAATTTTGAAACATACAAACCTTTGTGCTGAAAGAATCGGCATTTCTGGCCACTTTTCATGTTCTCAGAACTTCAAAAGGGTTTCTTAGCCATCGAATTGTGTTTGAAATGCAGTCATTGTTGTTATCCGGCCAAATTCAACAAACAACATGTGCACAGCAAGCTCCCACAGAAAGTAAACAATGGGATATCTAACCGGGAGATCTGTTGCAGTGATATTGGATGAGAGATAAATGTAGGCCAGATCTTTTGTCCCTAGCTAAGGAACAGGCAAATGGGCCTCACTTTAATGTTTGCACTAAAAAACAATACCTCCAACAAAACAGTTTTCTCCCAGTCTAAATAATGTGCTTGAGTGTCTGAAGTGGGGTTTAAACTCTTTGACCCAAAGACTGAGAGCGCTGTAACTGAGCCAACTCCCTACTGTACTGTACTCCTTCCCCTTGAGTATTCTGCCCTTGAGGGCTTCCATGGACATTCATCGGATTTGGCCATGACTATGCTCGGCAAAATACAGTTGTGGTTTTCTGGTGCCTTCTGCAGAATGGCTAGTTAGGAAACTCCCCCCTCTTATCACCTGCCATCAGACGTGTTGGAAGGATTTACAGGCTGGTAATGAACCTGTTCAGCCACGAAATGAACTCATCTTTCATAGCCATCATGTGTCCACAGCTTCAAACCCAGAGGTCGGACACAACTCCTGCACCACAAGACGTCCTTTGTACTGTAGTATTGTTCACTAAAGTGGCAACTACCTTCACTCTTGAAATATCTTTTCTCTTCATCTTGTGTGAACATGCTGGAATTTTAAAAAGGGCATTAACAATCAGAGCCCAAGAAAAGTTTTAAACTCATACTGTGTGGGGGGATTTTCTGGTTTCTCCACAGCATGTTTCCCATGGCGAGAGGTGGCACGCAGTGAAAGAGTTAAACTTCAATTTATTTTTAATTTCTTGAGAATTTATCTCTTCCTTTGAATTTCAATTACAGATTTTGAAGAAAGAAGAATCTATTTCTAATCTATTTCCTTTGTTTTCTTTGAATGCTTTATTTTAATTTCAGTTTAAATCATTTAAATTGAATGGAAGCAAAATGCTATGGAGATGATACGCGGCACGGTGACACAGTAGTTTGCACTGCTGCCTCACAGCCCCAGGAGCCCAAGTTCAATTCTCACCTCGGGTCACTGTCTGTGTGGAGTTTGCACACTCTCCCCATGTCTGTGTGAGTTTCCTCCCACAGTACAAAATACAATTGCTTGTAAAGATTCGCATTCCAACCATTATTTTGTAAATTGTGTTTGTGTCTTTATATGCCCTACTTGTGAACGGAACTCCCACTCACCAGACGAAGGAGCAGCGAGCGCTCCGAAAGCTAGTGGCTTTTGCCACCAAGTAAATCTGTTGGACTTTAACCTGGTGTTGTGAGACTTCTTACTGTGTTTCTTCCCACAGTCCAGAGATGGCAAGTTAGGTTGATTGGTCATACTAAATTGTCCCTTAGTGTGAGGGTAGTTAGCAGAGTAATTATGTATGTTCATGGGAATAGAGCCTGGGTGGAATTGTTTCAGGCTTGATGGACTGAATGGCCTCCTTCTGCACTGTAGGGACCTGCCGTGTGTGTGTGTGTGTGTGTGTGTGTGTGTGTGTGTGTGTGTGTGACAAAGAATTTGTGTGGATTTTCTTCATCGTATTGCTAGCTTAAATTCTTCATTTTTTGCCCCCCGAATTGTGATTTTGATTTTGATTTTTGATTTTGCAATAGGAGTTCCAATACTGAGTTTAAAATCAAGTGGGAGCTGTGAGCTGGATTAAAAGTGTAATTTGAAACAAGATAAATGTTTGAAATTCCTTCACCATGGGTATAATTGCTGGCCACAATTACTGCTCCAGAAAAATAGGCATATAGATGATATATATTTCGAAAGTACCTTTGAATACAATTCCGAGAAAGCAAATGGAAAATCCAAAATCAAAGATTTTAAACTGGAATTTAAAAATAACCAGTTTGAGCTCAGGGTTAAAAATGTGGAAACAAGAAATGGATTGAAAGCTCAGCAGTGCTCATGTGCTCCCTCCTTCGTTTCTCCATTTTTTTAAGATGTTGTGATGATGCCATTATATTTGTAAACTTGTGGTCCTTTTTTATAGAAAGCATTCTTTCACAGCTTGGTATGGCTCCTGCTCCCCTCAAGGCTGCAAGAAGCTACAAAATGTTGTGAATGTAGCCCAATACGTCACGCAAACCAGCCTCACATCCATTGACTCTGGCTACACTTTCCACTGCCTCGGCAAAGCATTAATTAAGGACCTGATGCACCCCGGACATTCTCTCTTCCACCTTCTTCCATTGGGAAAAAGATACAAGTCTAAGGTTACATATCAACTGACTCAAGAGCAGCTTCTTCCCTGCTGCCGTCAGACTTTTAAATGAACCTACCTTGCATTAAGTTAATCTTTCTCTACGCCCTAGCTATGACTGTGACGTTACATTCTGCACTCTCTCTTTTCCTTCTCAATGAGTGGTATGCTCTTCAGTATTGCGCCCAAGAAACAATATTTCTCATTGTATGCTAATATATGTGACAATAATAAATCAAATCAAATCAAATAACTAGCAAAGATTTCACTATTTTCCAATTGATTCATTAAACATCTAATTTTCTGATTGAGAATTCATATACCAAACTATTCAAGAGCAGCTTCTTCCCTGCTGCCATTAGATTTTTGAATGGACCTACCATATATTAAGCTGATCTTTCTCTACACCCTATCTGTGACTTTGGACAGAACTTTCTTGTCCTGTTGACCACAGGAATCGTAGTAGGTGGGAAGGAACATGCAAAGGTCCATTGATCTCAGGCATGATTTTCCAGCTTTGGGATGAGCACAGCCAGAAAATCCCACCCTTTAACACTACATTCTACACCCTCTCCTTCCCTTCTCCCCTATGTAATCTATGAACGGTATGTTTTGTCTGTATAGCACACAAGAAACAATACTTCTCTTTGTATCACACTACACAATCATTGTATCACAATTAGCACTGTGGTTAGTGCCAGGGACCCAAGTTCAATTCCGGCCTTGGATCATTGTTTGTGTGGAGCTTGCACATTCTCCCTGTGTCTGCGTGAGTTTCCTCCAGGTGCTCTGGTTTCCTCCCACAGTCCAAAGATGTGCAGGTTAGGTTAATTGGCTATGCTAAATTGATCCTTAGTGTCAGGGTAAATACGTGACGTTATGGGAATCGGGCCTGGGAGGGATTGCTGTTGGTGCAGACACGATAGGCCGAATGGCCACTTTTTGCACTGTAAGGATTCTGTGATTCTATGGCATGACAATAATAAAGCAAATCAAATCAAATATACAATGGAGGTTATGACTTTTTTTTAATTTGAGAAAGATTTCTGGACCAAATTGACTCATTTGGCTCAAAGCCAAACTTTTCATAAGAACATAAGAAATAGGAGCAGGAGTAGGCCATCTAGCCCTTCGAGCCTGCCCCGCCATTCAATAAGATCATGGCTGATCTGTCGTGGCTCAGTTCCACATTCCCGCCCTCTCCCCATAACCCTTAATCCCCTCTCTTATCAAAAACCCATCAACCCGCGTCTTAAAAATATTTAGCGAGGCAGCCTCCACCACTTCAACGGGCAGAGAATTCCAGAGATTCACCACCCTTTGAGTGAAGAAGTTCCTCCTCAACTCCGTTCTAAACCGTCCCCCCTTTATCTTGAGGCTGTGCCCCCTAGTCCTATTATCCTTTCTGAGCGGGAAGAGTCTCTCCACCTCTATCCTATCCATCCCATTCAACATCTTATACGTCTCAATGAGATCTCCCCTCATTCTTCTAAACTCTAACGAGTACAAGCCTAGTTTATTCAGCCTCTCCTCATAGCTCAACCCCCTCAACTCCGGCATCAGCCTAGTAAACCTCCTCTGCACTCCCTCCAAGGCCAAAATATCCTTGCATAAGTACGGCGCCCAAAACTGCACACAGTACTCCAGCTGCGGCCTATACAGCCGCAGCAAGACCTCCCTACTTTTATATTCAATCCCCCTCACTATGAAGGCCAGCATCCCATTTGCCTTCCTGATCACCTGCTGCACCTGCAAGCTGGGTTTTTGCGACTCATGCACAAGGACCCCGAGGTCCCTCTGCACCGTCGCCTGCTGCAGTTTTTCGCCACGTAAGTGATAATCCTTCCTACCATTATTCCTACCAAAGTGGACCACCTCGCACTTGCCAACATTAAATTCCATTTGCCATTTCCTGGCCCATTCGCCCAGCCTATCTTTTGTGTTTTCTTTTGTGTTTTGTATTTTAAAATAGGTGAATCGTGGATTACAGCTATCAAACAAGTCTAGCAACTTTAAGATTGTTTATCATAACATAGTAATAACTGAAACCCAAAGATTTTGTCTTTGTGGAAGAGTTTAACTCCTGTTATCTTTTGAACTGAAGTGATTAGTTACACTTAATTGCAGGCACTACTGTTTCTGATATTTAATTGATTGAATAAATTGATAACAACTCATATATCTGGGGAAGTTACCTGAATTTTAAGGGGATAAATATAGTTTTTGACAAATAAAAGGTAATGGAAAGATAGTCTGTATGGGATTTAGAATTTCAGAAAAAAATTCTTTTGTTGTTGAAGAGAGATAAATTTAACATATTCTCAGTTTACGTTGCTCATTATAAGTGACAATTCTGGTAAATATATGACTGGTCTTCATCGATGGAATGTCATACATGATGCCTGTGCCTCCTTCACTATTATCCAGGTGCTCAGGTTTCCTCCCACATTCCAAAGATGTGCACATTAGGTGAATTGGCCATGGTAAATTACTCCTTAGTGTCCAAAGATTTGTAGATTAGGGGGATTAGTGGGATAAATGTGTGGGGTTACAGGGATAGGGCAGAGCATGGACCTGAGTAAGATGCTCTGACAGAGAGTCAGTGTATGTTCGATGGGTCAAATGGTCTCTTTTTGCACTCAAGGGATTCTAAGTGTTTTATGTTATGGGATTGACTCACATTGTAAGTTATCTGCAGGAACAACAGCTGTCTGTTTCTCCTCAAGAGACATTTCTTTAATCACTCTGAAACTGGCTTTGTTAACTCCAGACTAAGGCGCAGGATTTTCCAGCCACACTTGCTCCAAAACTGGAAAATCCTGCCTGGGGTCAACAGACATTTGCATGGTCCACTCCCCGCCACCAACTATGATTCCCATAATTCCCCTCAAAGTGTTTCAAATCATTACTTTATTCTTCAGTAAAGCAAACGTGCAAAGTAAAAGTTTTGATCAGGTTCCCTCAGTTGAATTTAAAATATTATATCAGCATATAATACTACTAAGAACAGCAGGATACCACTTTACATACATTAAATGCCAGAATTCCTTTGCATTACTGTCTGATTTTTCATGGTCAAACCTTTAGTTGCTGCAGTCTGTTCTCATTTTAACTTATTCACAGTGTTCTGGCGGCCCTTTGTCATCTACGTTTCTCTCTTCCTAACCCTGCAATGCAGCCAAATAGAGATGAAAGGCTTTCCAATTGAATCGATGAAAGGTGCGTTCAGGTAAGTCAGTGGTGCTGCCAGACCTGCTGAGTATTTCCAGCATTTTTAGCTGATTTCCAGCATGCCACACTACCGTTGCTTCTGTCATCCGTTTAGTGACTGGAGGAAACAACTTGACGTGAGACTTATATGTTCCTGGATGCTTCTTAGACTCGTGAGGATACACAGCATTTAAAGTAACTGCTTCAAATATTTGTTGTGGGAAATCCTGAAATACTACATAGTACATGTTACAAATCATGGTGATTGCTCCGTGCTCTGCAATTTAACATCAGACAAGGATTCAGGTTTCACAAGTAATCCAATATTAATCCCTGTATTCAACTGATTCCAAATTCTGTGCTCTCTTGCAGTGCAGAGCTATTCAATTCATTCTTTTCATTTTAGAGAGAAGTTGAGTTTTTTTTAACATCAATCATTTCTTCACTGAGACGATCTTAAAATAACCTCAAAAATGCAAGTCGGCTATGCAAGATTTCTACTACATCGTTGAATTTTTGAAAAGCATTCCTGCCTTATATGTCATTTACAAAACTTGCAATGTACTTACCCGTAATGAGAAGATTGACGGTGATGACTTTGCTCATCTGTTATTGCATTAGCTGTCCAAATTACATTTTGTGAGTTTGAATACCTGACAATGAAAATCAAAAATTGCCAAGTGCAATTGCCACCTGCCCTGGCAGAATATTCAAAGTAAGCTGCCTCTGTGTTCAAGTGCATGAACGAGGTGGGGAATTCTCCGGGCTGCCAGCCGTGTGTTTCTCGGTGGCAGGAGGCAACACGCAGTCGGCTGGCGGTGGGATTCCCTGATCCCGCTGTTGTCAATAGGATTTCCCATTCATGCCACCCCACAGTGTTGCCAAAACCACGGGAGGTGGGGGCACTGCCCAGCGGGATTGGAGAATCCCGCTGGCACGGTGGCACAGTGGTTAGCACTGCTGCCTCACAGTGCCAGGGGTCCAAGTTCGATTCCCAGCTTGGATCACTGTCTGTGTGGAGTTTGCACATTCTCCCCGTGTCTGCGTGGGTTTTCTCCAGGTGGTCCGGTTTCCTTCCACAGTCCAAAGATGTGCAGGTTAAGTGGATTGGCCATGCCAAATTGCCCCTTAGTATCAGGGTGACTAGCTAGGGTAAATGCATGGGATTATAGGGTTGGGTGGGATTGTGGTTGGTACAGATCTGATGGGCTGAATGGCCTCGTTCTGCACTGTAGGGATTCTATGATTCTATTTTAATTGCCCCCTCCCCTCCCATGAATTTGCATATATATAACGCCTTTAATGTAGGAAGACATTCTGAAACTTTACAGGAATGCAAACAGACTAAAACTGAATTGCCTCAGAGCAGAAACTAAGGACTTGAAAAGTTGCTGTGCAGTTGTGTTGTCAATGGGAGAGTTGTGGAGCATACATGTTAAATTCAGCTGGACCAAGACCACATTCCAAATTCAAGGCAAAGGGTCATCTCAATGGGTGGGCTGAACTGTTGATCCCTGCAGGAGTCCAGCCTAAAGAGGTCCCGGCATGACAAAGTGGCATAGTGCCATTCCAAGAGCAAACTAAAGTGGCCAGGAAGATGAGTTTTCACAAGATAGGTTCAAATGAAAGACACCCTCAGAGACATTTGATCTCATTCTTCAAGAATACTGAAGCTGACATTTTCTAATTGCAACATCTCATTGCTTCGTTAATTCGTTAATGTTTCGCTCTCCTGGCAAGGCATTTCATTCATTGCTCAACCTTTATGAAAATAAAAAAAGATCAGATTTAACTTTTCCTACAAAAGGGGAAGGAGCTCCAGGAAATGACAGTTTGAGTGACTTCATGGCTCGGTATTTCACACTGACATTTGCAACAGAGAAGGAATGTTGAAATATCACTTATTTGTATCCAAGTATAAGCAAAGAACTTTGAATGGAGCAATGGTTTCAATTGTTATGGGTTTAAGCTCCATTCCAGACACTTGAGGACATGATTTAAGTTGGCAATCAGTCAGTGCTAATTGGCTGCAGTGAAGTTGAAACCCAAGGAATAAAATGGGCCAGTGCTGTCAAGAGTACAAAATTGACTAAAGGGTAGTTTAAAGTTTATTTATTAGTGTCACAAGGAGGCTTACATTAACAATGAAGTTCCTGTGAAAATCCCCGAGTTATCACAGTCCAATGCTTGTTCAGGTACACCGAAGGAGAATTGAGCATCGCCAATGCACCTCACCAGTATGTCTTTCGGACTATGAAAGGAAACTGGAGCACCCAGAGGACACCATACAGGCACAAGAGGAAAGTGCGAGTCTCCACACAGACGGTGACCCAATCCAGGAATCAATCCCAGGTCCCTGGCGCTGTGAGGCAACAGCACTAACCACTCTGCCAACATAGTGGCAAACAGTTGTTTTTTTTAATTGGAGGCAGTGGAATTGTCCAGGGATTAGTTCCAGGATCCATTGCTTTCCTTTACCCATATTAACAACTTAGACTTGGATGCACAGATCACAATTTCAGAATTTGCTAATGACACAAAATCTTTGGTATATAGTGAGCAGTGAGATGGATGACAAAGGTTTCAAGAGAACAGAGGTAAAACCAAGATCGGAGATCAGAAATCAGAAGAATTGCGTATTACCATGCATTGGAATGACACACCATGCAATAATTATGAGTCTGGGTTATTCAGATGGTGGGGAGTTCAACCCTTGTCATCTGGCGAGCCGGAAGGGAACATATCCCTGTCCACTCCAACAGGCCTGACACCATTTTAGACGTAGATTAGTGTTGATTAACAGCAATGGTCAACACCCCTCCAGACATAGCGCTGCAGAGGCCGGAAGAGGCACTGCAGCACCGTTTCTCAGAGCTGGTGTTAAGGTAAGTGGCAGGACTCCCAGGGAGGGGAAGATGCCTTGGGAGGGGTGGTGGGGGGGGGGTCACAAGTGGGTTGGGGAGGGCGGGTATTTGGTCACCAGGGGTGCAGAAGTTTAAAATTAGTGTTCATTATGATAAAACCCTAAAACATAACTTTCCCTCCTCAAGCTAAACATAATTATAAAGTAAACACATGCTACTACTTTTTGCTTACAATAAAACCAATAGGATGACTCACATCATATACTTGTCCCAGTCATTGTTACAGATCATTATCCACATGGATCCCACCCTGTTTTATAAACTTCTTGTGGTTTCTAAGCCCAACTCTTATTGATCATTAAAGTTTTCTGGTTTTTTTGACCCACATCTGACATAGCTGGTTTTACACATGATTTGACACATCAGGAATAAATAAAATGCAACATTTAGAGAAGTGGAAAATATTAATTTATTACACTGCGCCCACCATGGCCGGAATTCTCCCAAAATGTTCTGAGTGGTGAATTCATGTGAAAACGAGTGATTAATGTTATTTATTTCAGTGGGAGTTCAGAGAAGAATCTTCCACATTCTGTGCACGCAAGAGGTCACCAGTGTGAAGATTATTAAAAACAAGGGGTCAGGGCCTATTCCCAGTGGGGAGGCAGAAATCAGTTTATAAGTTTATTAATTTATTAGTCACAAGTAAGGCTTACATTAACACTGCAATGAAGTTACTGTGAAATTCCCCTAGCTCCCACACTCCTTTTCGGGTCAATATACCTAATCAGCACATCTTGGAGACTGTGGGAAGAAACTGGAGCACCTGGAGAAAATCCATGCAGACAGTGAACCAAACCGGGAATCGAAGCACACTACTGCGCGTGCGCCGATCTGTCAGTGCCAAGATTGGTGCATGCGCGAACCAGCCCTGTGACCTCTGCAATTCCAGCTCTCTGTCCTCCCCACCCCTACAGCCTGATCGCTGGCCCCCTGATCATTCCTGGGCACAGGTCTGACCCCCTTCCTGGCCCGCCCGGATCTCCAGCCCCCTCCACCCGCCGATCCCCTAGCCCCCAAAGGTTACCCCACCTGCAGTCCTGACCCCTCCCCCGACAGTGCTGATCCCCCCCAACAGGCTTGCCCGTACTTCCCAGCACACCCCAATTGGTGCCCTCCCTCCTTCCCCCCACCAATCCCTATGCAAAGTGATAGAGGGAACTTCCACCCCCAATGATCAGCCCCTAGGTCCCACCCCCACTGCCTTGGCACTATCCCATGCCTGATGGGCAGTGCCAAGGTGTCCCCTGGGCATTGGCATTTTGCCCCTTCTGCAGTGCCAGGGAGCACAGGCTAGCGCTGCCAGGGTGCTACTACCCAGAGGGCCTAGCCCACCAGCCGACAATCTGGGGGGGGGCCTCAATTTCCTCATCCCTTGCTCCCCGTTAGTGAGGATTTACTCTAAACCCCGCTGGAATGAACCATTCCGGCTAGGGGTAGATGCCAGCGGGCCCGGAGACTTCAGTCGCAGGCCCACTAATTGTCCTGAAATCACACTTGAATGACCATTTGACAATCTCCCGGCCCATTGTGCTAAAAAAATTAGTGCAGCTGGATAGGAAAATCACAGCCCATATGTTTGTAAATTAATGCCAGGCTTTGAATCATAGATCGCTACCATGCAGAAGGAGGCCATTCATCCCATGGAGCCTGCACTGACCACAATCTGTGTATATACCCTGCTAATTCTCCTGACACTAAGTGGCAATTTACCATGGCCAATTAAACTAACCTCTTTAGAATATGGGACTAAACAAGAGCATCCGAGGGAACACACGCAGGCACTGGGAGAACGTGCAAACTCCAGACAGATAGTTACCCTGGCCAGAATTGAACCGTGGTCCTTGGAGCTGTGAAGCAGCAGTGCTAACCACTGTGCCACTGGGCTGCTTAGAATCATAGAGTCATAGTACTATACAGCATGGAAACAGGCCCTTCGGCCCAACTCGTTCATGCCCACGAAGTTTCCTAAACTGAACTAGCCCCATTTGCCTGCATTTGGCCCATATCCCCCTCAACCTTTCCCATCCACGTTCCTGTCCAAATGTATTTTAAATGTTGTAATTGTACCCACTTCTACCGCGTCCTCTGGCAGCTCATTCTATACACGCATCACCCTCTGTGTGTGGAAGGGTTGCCCCTCAGGTCCCTCTTAAGTCTTTGCCCTCTCACCTAAAACCAATGTCCTCTAGTTTTGGACTCTACCCAAGCACCTCATGCACGTACACAAACGGGGAAGAGCACCAAGACTTGCAACTTCTACCGCATGCATTTTTAAACAGGCGAACCATTGAAATTCACACAATTGCTTCACCCAACCTAAACATACAACTTGAGTAACAAGTATTTCTACACAATGCCACCATTCTTGCTCCTGTGCGTATGTGTTTCACAGAAAAAACACAGGACAGGTTAAGGAATAGCATCTTATTTATGCCTTAAGAGCATTTTTTAAAAACTTTACATCAGTACATTAGTGTCACAAGTAGGCCCACACCAACACTGCAATGAAGCCACCACAAAAATCCCCCCAGTCGCCACACTCCGGCACCTGTTGAGCATAAAACCCATCATTAGATTGAACAATGTGGCTGGCCCTCTGCCTCGGCATCAGAATGTGGAATGCTGAAAAGAAAAGCCATCAGAAATACACTTGACAAAGATCCTCCATCAAAACATTAATGTGATTGGTGCAGGGTGGGAGCGTAGAAGGGCCTGTATTTGTGCTGTACTTCCAATTTTACTATTTCATCCAGGGTAGCACGGTGGCACAGTGGCCAGCTTATCAAATATATGAAATGGCGAGCTTTTGAGCATTTGATCTCTTTTTCCGAGCTGAAACCGAAGACTCTTTACTCATGGAAGGCTAAATGAACAAAGGCTGCATTTTTCAATCATGTTTACAGTGGGTATTTCCATTTCCTATTCATTGAATAGCTACATTCGCTGCATTGTTTTGAAGAGTTTTTTATAGTTTGATTAAAGGATTGTTCTTTTCTGATCCCCCGAGGTCAGGTTTTTACAGATGGCTGAGTGTACTGAACATAATCTGTCACTCTGAAAGCTTCCATTCAGTAGTTCCAACAATTCTTTAGATTTCTCACAGTGTACAGCAGCGAGCCTTTAACAACACTGTGACAATGGATAACAGTTTTTGAACCAGGTAACCTACATTGTGGGGCAGTGCATGACCTTTGCAATGAAGTTTATCTGTGTTAACTTTGAGAGTACTCCTCATCTGATATTGAATGAAATAAACTTCATTTTGTGCGGGGACTGGGAAAAACGGATTTGAGTGCACGTCAAATCCATTTCAATAATTGGATAATAGAGAAATGGTAGGATTTTGATTTTGATTTGTGAGTCAGTGCTACCTGAGATCAAGACGCAGAGACACAAACATGACTTGAGTTTTCACCGTTTATTTATTAGTGTCACAAGTAGGCTTACATTCACACTGCAATGAAGTTACTTTGAAAATCCCCTAGTCGCACACTCTGGTGCCTGTTCAGATAACACCGAGGGAGAATTTAGCATGGCCAATGCACCTAACCAGCATGTTTTTCAGACTATGGGAGGAAACCAGAGCACCTGGAGAAACCCATGCAGACATGGGGAGAACATGCAAATTTCACACAGACAGCGACCTAAGGCCGGAATTGAACCTGGGTCCCTGGTGCTGTGAGGCAGCAGCGCTAACCACTGTGCCACCATGATTAAATGCATCGACTCAGAGTTTTTCATTTGGTGAGAAGCTGAAAGAAAGTTGCACAACTTTAAAGAGCACAAAAGTAGTTGAAATGTGTTCCGAATGGCTGAATCTGTTCTCTGATCCTCTGAACATTTCAATCAGTCATGTCACCAGTACATTAAGAACATAAGAAATAGGAGCAGGAGTAGGCCATCTAGCCCTTTGAGCCTGCCCCGCCATTCAATAAGATCGTGGCTGATCTGAAGTGGATCAGTTCCACTATTAGATATCTCATGAAGTGTATTATAGTCATCAGATGACAATGTGACAATGGGTTACCACTCTTGAGCAATGTAACCTACATTG
The DNA here is from genome assembly GCF_965287045.1 of Carcharhinus amblyrhynchos. Lineage (NCBI taxonomy): Eukaryota > Metazoa > Chordata > Chondrichthyes > Carcharhiniformes > Carcharhinidae > Carcharhinus > Carcharhinus amblyrhynchos. Next base: position 15,959,446 of record NC_137339.1, read on the forward strand.
TGAGGTAACACATGTCCACAAGGGAGTTGATAGCTCAGTGGTGTTTGTTGTACTCATCCAGAGGCTCAGGCTAAGTGTTCTAGTGACATGGTTCAAATCCCACCATGGCAACTCAATTAATAAAAATCTAGAATACAAAGCTGGTCTCACCAATGGTCCTCGATTGTTGTAAAAACCCATCAAATTCATTATCTTTCAGCAAAGGAAATCTGCCACCCTTACCAGGTCTGGCCTACATGTGACACCCCAATCACAGCAATGTGCTCAACTCTTAACTAGTATCTGAAATGGCCTAGCATTCACTCAGATCAAGGCTAATTAGGGGTTGGCAACAACTGCCAGCCTGCCAGCAATGCCCATATCCAGTTAAAGAATGAAGAAAAGAAACAAGAAGATGGCCTAGCAGACTCCAGGTTTCAAATGGCCTCCATCTGCACTGTCAAGATTCTATGATTGCTGAAGAGAATGTGTGGCAGGCAGGAATTTCCATTAGCAAAATTCTTCTGTCTCAATTCACACAGCTATTTGCATTTAAAGGTAAAACTTCCACCCAGTGTCCAAATAGTGACAAACAAAATATGTAGTAGTGTACATAATGGTAAAACAATACCAAAATGGAGATGTGTGCTTATGCACTCACTATGTTCCAGTTACTCATTTCACCCGAGCAAGGTCTGAAACATGCTGCCAAATTTCCCAGGTTTGTCAAAAGGCAGGACAAAGACAAAACAAAAACACAAATTGTCGGAAATACTCAGTACGTCAAGCAGAATAACAACGCTCATATTTCAGGTTAATGACCTTTCATCAGAATAATACAAAAGCAATCTGTCTAATTATCAACCCAACAATTTATGGTAATCATCAGCAAAGTGCTTGAAGGTGCAAAGGTGATTAGTACGGCAGTCCGCCTACCTCCAACTCAGGTCGTTAAGCAGGTTCTGGTTGCCTGGATGCAGAATCCGATCAAATATAGGTGGACATAGGTGTGCCTGATCTTTAAATAATGCTCCCAATAGATGGAACAGTGCAATTAAGCATCACTTATTCCCAGCACTCTGCTCACTGATACTCAGTCTGGGTCCTTTCCTGGGACGGCACAGTGGTTAGTACTGCTCCTTCACAGTGCCAGGGGCCTGGGTTTGATTCCTGGCTTGGGTCACTGTCAATGTGGGTTTGCTCTGGTTTCCTCCCATAGCCTGAAAGATGTGCTGGTTAGGTGCAGTGACCCAAACAGGCGCCATGGCGACAAGGGGAATTTCAGAGTAATTTCACTGCAGTGTTAATGTAAGCCATACTTGTGATTAATAAATAAATAGAGTTTTCACAACCACTGGGCTGCAGAACTCAATCCAGCCTTAGTCCAACTATGGACATACAAGCTGAATCACCTGGGTGAACTGTGAATGACTGACTTTGGCTCAAGGCAGCATTTGCTTGAGTGTGGCATCAAGGATCCCTGTCACATTGAAGTCAATGGCTATCATTGGTTAAGGTCATGCCTAGAGCTGTTGGAAGCCAAACATCCCATCTCAGGATATCGGGGCAGGAAGTCCTCTGACAGAACAGATACGCGACTATTCTCCCTGGCTCCAACTGAGGATCCTCCCCAACAGCACATGCACCCTTGCTCCTGATTAGCCGCCTTGATACTCCATGGGGTCCAGTGTGGGTCATCCCTCAGGGATCGTCTCCCTAAAGGGGCCATGTTACCACAGTCACCTCATGCCATGTAGCATGGTTATGGATATTCACCAGGCCGTCCGTACCTGTTCTGAATCTTGCTGCCAGGATGAGCACCGTGTTTAGAAGGAAGCACTGTGTCCTGTTTTTACATTGATACATGGAGATACCAATCACTCATAAGGGATTGGGTAAACGTATTGAGAATTATTTATAAGGTAGGTCCATTCAAAAGTCTGTTGGCAGCAGGGCAGAAGCTGTTCTTAAGTTGGTTGGTAACTGATTTCAGACTTTTATATCTTTTTCTTGCCTGCAGGGGGATGGTGTGAAGCTTAAATCATCTGGGGCAGCACAGTTGTTAGCAATCTGCCTCACAGCTTCAGGAACCGGTGTTTGATTCCTATCTTAGGTCACTGTCTGTGCGGAGTCTGCACGTTCTCCCCATGTCTGCATGGGTTTCCTCCAGGTGTTCTGGTTCCCTCCCACAGCCTGAAAGACGTGCTGGCTAGGTGCATTGGCCATGCTAAATTCCCCCTCAGTGTACCCGAACACATGCCAGAGTGTGGTGACTAGGGGACTTTCACAGTAACTAAGGCAAAGGGCAGCAGACACGAGAACATCATCACCTGAAATATTCCCTCTAAGCTACACAGTGTACTGAATTGAAAATACATTGCCCTTCTCCATTGTTAGTACATCAAAATCCTGGAACTCCCCCCTAATAATACACAAACAGCAGTATCCATGCCTATATCTAACTCTCTCTCTCTCTCTTTCTCTCTATCTCCGTGTCTCTTTGACCCATAACTCACTGTCTTGCTCTGCTCCTGTGCCTTTTGTCCCAGTGTGTGTTTCTCTTTGTCCCTATCTCGCTCTCTCTTTATTTTGCTGACCCTTTATCTCTTTGTTCCGATGTGTCTTTCTCTGTCCCAGTGCCTCGCTGACCCCATTCTCTCTCCTGTTCCTGCGTCTATCTGTATTTTTGCATCCCTGTGATTTCTGTCCTGTGCCTCTCTCTCTCTTTCTGATTCTTGTGTCCACTGATCCCTGTGATTTCTATCCCAGTGAATCTCGCTGTCTCTGTTCCTGTATCTTTCTGTCCCTGTGTGTTGCTCACTCTTTCTGTCTCTGTGTCTCTATGGTGCTCTCTCTGTCCATATGTCTCTTTTTCCCCTATGTCTCTCTCTCTCTCCGAATCCTTATTTCTCTCTCTCTGTCCTGTGTGTGTGTCTTCTCTCTGCATTTCTCTCCCTCCCTGTGTCCATGACTCTCTCTCTCTCTCCATGTGTCCCTGTGTCCCTCACTCCCTGTGTCTCTGTGAGCCTAAGTGTGTATGTCTCTCTCTGTATCCCTTTTTTGTTGTGCCTCTGTGTTTCTCTTTCTCCTTGTGTTCATGCCTCCCTCCCTGTATCCCTGTTACTCATTATCTCTCTCCCTTTCTCCATGCCCCTGTGTCACTCTCTTCGTCTAACAGAGTTAACGACTGGAATTTTACTGCCCTGCCCGCCACAGGAATCAGAGCAGGTGAGGAGCGGAAAATGGGAAAATCTGTTGACCCCGGGTGGGATTTTACAGCTTTGGGGTGAACGAGGTTGTGAAATCCTGCCCAATATTTCAGAGCTGAAGAGAGGTAAAGATGCGATGGGTTTTACACTGAGAGGGTGGGGCAAATGGAAGGTCAGGGACAGGCGGAAGCTCATAAGATGTTAACAAAGATGTCATGGACACAAGACAAAGTGGGTGGTAATGACAGTGTTAAAGACTAAATCAAGTGCTGAAAGTGGCATAAAGGTCAGACATAAGGATGTGTCAATAGCAGTCAATAGTGTCAAGGGTCACAACTTCCAGAAAGCAAACCCATAGAAACAAGCTACAGACTGGCCCAGTGGGGGGGAGGGAGGGGTGTTGGGGAAGTGAAGTATCAAAATAGAGAACAGACTTGTATCCACGCCTCTCTCACTCTGTATCCCTGTTACTCATTCTCTCTCTGTCTCTCTCTCTCTCTCTCTCCCTGACCCCCTGTCTCTTTCTCTCTATCTCTGTGTACCTATGTCATTCTCTTTGCGTTAAACAGAATTAACGTTTCAAGTCTGTATGATTCTTCTTTCACTAACCCCCCCCAACCTTCTCCCCCCCATGCCTCCCCCCCACTCCGTCTCATCCCCCTCCCCTGCCACACTTACTAGTCTGAAGTTGCTGAACTCAATGTTGAGTTTAGTACCTAAATGGAAGGTGAAGTGCTGCTCCTCCAGCTTACGTTGGGCTTCACTGGAATATTGCAGCAGGCCAAAGACAGACATGTCTTAAGTCGATAAAAATTGGACGCAGCTTTATGAGAAAAAGGGCAATCAGGAGTCCCCCGCCTCGTGGGAGCAAACTTTGTATTTTCAATTTGAATAGAGTTTATCTTTACCTGCACAGTGCATAGTGTGCACCTGCTGATTTACACATCCAGCTTGTGGAACTGCAAAATCAAACCCTTTTCCTCGGATAGTTTTCCGAGCAATAAATTAATTTAGAGTAACAGGGATACAGGGAGAGAAGTAGGGCACGAGGAAAGAGAGAAACACAGAGGCACAAGGAAAGAGAGATACAGAAAGAGACACACACAAACATAGGCTCACAGGGACACAGTGAATGAGGGACACAGGGACACATGGATAGAGAGAGAGGGAGAGTCATGGACAGTTTTCAGAGAGATTAAATTATATTTAGGGTCTGAACGTCAGATATGTTAAAACTCTTTTTGAAATTTCATTGTCATAGTTAAGAGTTCTGTACAGTCAAAAGCAGATTTTGTTCTGTTTGAAATGTTTACTGTCTGCATGGGTTTCCTCCAGGTGCTCCGGGTTCCCCCCACACTCCAAAGATGGACAGGTTAGGTGGATTGGGCATGCTAAATTGTCCCTTAGTATCCCAAAATGTGTAAGTTAGGGGAACTAATGGGTTAAATATTTGGGTTTACAGGGAACAGGTTTGGGTGGGATTGCCCCTTAGTATCAGGAAAGTTACAAGGATACAGCCTGGGTGGGATTGTTGTTGGTGCAGACTTGATGGGCTGAATGGCCTCCTTCTGCACTGTGGGGGTTCTATGTTCTTATTTTCATCCATCACATTATCACTTCTCTGACTCATTCTCAGGCTGGAGGAAAAGTATTTCCACAATGAAAGCACAAGTTCACCCTTGGCTTACTGGCAGGCTCTCAAGCAGGAGTTAAAATGTTACGATAAGGCATTTCCTCTACCTTTACAACCAGAGAGACAGTTGCAAAGCTGTTGTTCTGCCTTCGATTCAGCATTTTTCAAAGCTGATATTGTTCCAATATCAAATGATGTTAATTGGAATGAGCACTGATCATTGAAGCACTTTCTTGCGGAAGCGATCATTTGTGTTAGAAGTGATCATGAGGCCCTTAAAGCATTGAGGGCTTTCAATTAGGTGACCCAGAATGATATTAGTGCAGCTTCCCACACGTTATGGCGGAACAAATAAGCAGAAACTGCCTATTTTCATTCTTTCTCCCCCAGAATTTCCTGCACCCTTTGATTCCAACTGACATTGTACCCCCTTCCTTCCCGTGGCTCTCCTGGGTCACCACCAGGGTCACCAACTTTGGCAAAAACAATGGGCACTTCACTTGGCATGGGAGAGACGGCTCAGCAACTCACCTCGACAGCACCTTCCAGACTCGTGGTCTCCTCTGCCTAGAAGGACGAGGGCAGCGGATGCATTGGAACAGCAACAGCTGCAAGTTCGTTTCCAAGTCACTGACAGTCCGGACTCTCCGCTCCTTCATTGTCGCTGAGTCAAAATCCTTCCCAGCAGCCCCTGCCTAATGGTCGCTGTTCTTGAGCACCCTGATTGCCGAGGTCCTGGGGCTGGAGGGCAATGTGGCCGCAAGGAGATCCACGTCATCCCCCACCACCTGCAGCTCACTATCAGCAGTGATGAGGAGTTCAAGAAGTGGCTGAGAGGAATCACAAAAGCCCAGGGTGGGATCTGCCCCAACATCCAACCTGTGCAACTAAGGGAAAATACCAGGAAATACATAATGTCAATTTAAAAATTCCTTTAAAATAATATACTGTCTAATGCATGACTCAACGCTCGCTGGAAAATAAATACTCACAATTAGAATCATAGAACCCGTAGAGGCCACTTGGCCCATCGAGCCTGTACCAGCAACAATCCCACTTATGCCCTATCCCTGTAACTCCATGTATTTAGTAAGAAGTCTCACCACACCAGGTTAAGGTTCAACAGGTTTATTTGGAATCACAGCTTTCGGAGTGCTGCTCCTTCATCAGGTGAGTGGAGAGGTAGGTTTCACAAACACGGCACATATAGACAAACACAAAATTGCAAGGTAACGGTTGGAATGCGAGTCTTTACAGGTACACACAGTGCGAGTGGAGAAAGGGATAATCACAGGTTAAAGAGGTGTGAATTGTCTCAAGCCAGGGCTGTTAGTAGGATTTTGCAAGCCCAGGCCAAATGCTGGTGGTTGCACGTATTGTAATATGAACCCAAGATCCTGGTTGAAACTGTCCTCGTGCATGTGGAACTTGGCTATCAGTTTCTGTTTGGCAGTTCTGCATTGTTGTGTGTCTTTAAGGCTGCCTTAAGCTAACCCGAAGATTGGAGACAGAATACCTTTGACTGCTGAAGTGTTCCCCAACTGGAAGGGTGATTGTTGCACCGTGTCCGTTCATCTGTTGTTGTAGCATCTGCACAGTCTTGTCGATGGACCATGCCTTGGGACATCCTTTCCTGCAGTGTATGAGGTCGACAACGTTGGCTGAATCACATGAATCTGGATCGTGTACCTGGTAGGTGGTGTTCTTATGCGAAAATTGCATTGGGATGGGTACAGTAAAAAGTCTCACGTAGGAGTCCAATACTAGCATCTCCGTATCATGGCTTCCGTATATTTACCCTGCAAGTCCCCTGAAAATTTGCTTCCAAACAAAGAGTATCACAGCTGAGTGCAAGTTAACACTGTTAGACACAGAATTTTGCCAAAGTTCTCAGATCAGGAAATGCAGGGCTGAAAAGATTTTGAGCACAAGTAAGCTACTTGCATATGACAACATTTCAAGTCATCCTTTGACATCTCAAAAAGATCACTTGAAAGAACTGACCTGAAGTTACAGTGGCACGGTGGTTAGCACTACTGTCTTACTGTGAGGCAGCAATGGTAACAACTGTGCCACCGAGCTATCATGATAATGTTGATTTTTCATACAGTTCTTTGCTGGCTATTTTATTGTGCTCTTCCCATATCTAATAAAACTTCTCAGAGGGCTGCTGCATATTCACTTTTGGATTGGGTGTTGTTTTACTGATTGGGATTCTGGTACTGTCTAAAGTATAAACGGGAAACAAAGTCACAAACTTATCCTTCTAACTATTTATGCCTTAAGATGCAGAGGCTTTAGTTATTAAGGCCTTTAGTAGATTTTTATACCAGCATCAGAACTGGAACCACTAACTCACTTACATGCCATCTTTAGGTTTAAGTCTATTTTTTAGTATCACAAGTAGGCTTACATTAACATTGCAATGAAGTAACTGTGAAAATCACGTAGTCGCCACATTCTGGATCTTGTCTGGTACACTGAGAGAAAATTTAGCTTGGCCAATGCACCTAACCAATGCATCTACCTTCTGCCATCCCCCCCCTGAATTTTCAACTGTGACAAATAGTCATGTTTTATTTGATTGCAGGGGAAAAAAAAACCTTAAACGTTCTTTTAATGGGAGGTTACATTTGACCTGGGAAATTCAAATCTTAAGAAATTAAAATAATAAACAAGGACATTGTCTGATGTTTTCCATTACTGACTTGCCTTTGATGTCTCCCTTTGTCTACTGAGAGGCTATTTTTAATCTTTTGCCAAGTGGAAGATATTTGAGTCTCCTCCCCTCTCTCCCTAATGTATCTGCTTCCTAAAATTCCCAAATGTTTATCTTGTTTTCCATCCGTGCCAATGCTTCCCTTCCCAACGGTTACGTGAGGTTTTCCCCCGACTAGCAAGGATGTGATGGGAAAACCAACATCAGGTATCCTCCTTAATTGAAATGTTTCACTGTAATGTTTTGATTTGCCACACCATTTCCAAGAATTAAAATGTGAACTGTATTTTATGATTCGAAACAGATTTATTGGAAAAGTTTGACACTTGTTCTGTTTCCAAAGTATTATTTTAGCTCTAAGAAATGCTGGCAGAGTTTTGACGGTCTAACAGTGCACTAAGGGTCAGTTGTGGGAATGACGAAAGCAAGCGTTCCTTACTCTGGGAAAGCAGTCAGCTGTTCTTGCCCCTTTACTCTGTCAATTAAACAGAGCACAATCTAATCCTTACGATTCTGACTTGCTTGCCAATTATTCAACCCACTGCCAGGCTGTGCCAACTCTGTTAACTGTTGTATCCCATCCTGTTTGTGGTCATTACCATTTTCGCCTGTTACACATGTCATAGATTTCTGATAGACAAGGGAATTAAGGGTTATGGGGAGAAAGCAGGAAAGTGGAACTGATTCACTTCAGATCAGCCATGATCTTATTGAATGGTGGGGCTGGCTCGAAGGGCTAGGTGGCCTACTCCTGTTCCTATTTCTTATGCTCTTATGTTCGTAGAATAATAGAATCATAGAATCCCTATAATGCAGAAGGAGGCCATTCAGCCCATTGAGTCTGCATCGATCACAATCCCACCCAGGTCCTATTCCCGTAACCCCATACATTTACTCTGCTCATCCCTTTACACTAGGTCAATTTAGCATGGCCAATCACCTAACATGTATATCTTTGGACTGTGTAAGGAAACCAGAGGACACAGGGAGAATTTGCAAACTCCACACAATAACCCAAGGCCAGAATTGAACCCAGCTCCCTAGAGCTGTGAGACAGCGGAGCTAACCATTGTGCCAATGTGCCACCCATGTCCCTTCTTTCCTCCGTACCCTCTAGCTATTATTACTGCTCACTGTCTAATTTTTTTATTATTCATTTCTGGTTCATGGGCATTGCTGGCTGGCCAGGATTTATTGCCCATCCCTGGTTGCCCTTGAGAGGGTAGTTTGTAAACTGAGTGGCCTGCTCGGCCAGATGCATTTGTGCAATGGTCTGCTTCCTTCAACACAAATACCCTCTCTTTAGGTAAACAGAATCTCAGTATAGGGCCATTAATACAGTTGATGGCACTATTAAATGGGGAGGCGATGGTATAGTACTACTGTCACTGGACTAATAATCCAGGGACCCAGGGTAATTCTCTGGGGACCTGGGTTCAAATCCCACCTTGGCCATTTGTGAAATTTGAATTAAATAAAAAATCTAGAATTAAATATCTAATGATTGTGAATTGCTGTAAAAACTCAGTCGATTCCCTTCATAAAAGAAATCTGCTGACCTTACCTGGTCTGGCCTACATGGGATTCAAGATCTTCAACAATGTGGTTGACTCTTAAATGCCCTTAGGAATGGGCAATAAATGCTGGCCCAGCCAATGATGCCCAGATCCCTTGAACATATAATATAAAATTAGTGCAGGTACATATGGTTTCCTGTATCCAAAAACAAAAGCAGTATTTTACCTGACTTTGGAGAGCCTTGAAGTGATTCCTGGCAAGACTGGAAGTTAGACCTTTCTATGCTGAGTATAAAATGCACCAAACATGCATATTACAAGAAGGCTCCCATCTGAAATAGGCATCTGAGCCACTCAGTGACGCAACAAATTCACCATAAGCAGATTATGAGCAGAAAAGAATGGTAAGTTAAACTCTGCAATGTTTGTGGCTCTTTGTCTTGTTCCAACTTAGCAGAAGTTGTTGCAGGCAGCCAAAATGATTTTCAAAGGCTAGCATGGAAAAAGCATTGTCCTTGAATATGCGTTCCTTGGTGCTAATGATAGAGGTGTAAGAACAGAGGAGAGTCTTTGTTCAGAACTTTCCAAACACACAACCACTATCATCTGGAAGGACAAGGGCAGGAAGCACATGTGGACACCACCACTGGAAGTTGCCCTTCAAGCCACCTACCATCCTAACTTGGAAATATTTCACCCTTCCTTCACTGTCACTTGGATCAAAAACCTGGTACCCCTACACCAACAGCACTGTGGGTCTACCTACACCACATGGGCTGCAGTGCTTCAAGAAAGCAGCTCACCACCACCTTCTCAAGGGCAATTAGGGTTGGGCAATAAATGCTGGCCTAGCCATTGAAGCCCATATCCCATGAATGCATAAAAACAGTTAAAACATTGGATAGTATTTTTAATTACGTTGCTTCACTTTTATAAATATGGAAATAATATAAAAGCCAGAATATTAATCATACTCTCCAATCATGCCTTCCTTCTGACTCAGAGGCCAGAGTATCCCGATTGAACCCAATTGCAACCTTAAGGAGTTCTGTGTATTTTTTTGCCTCGTCTGCTCCAATTATTGCGGCGCATCCTCAGGCCACATTTACCCATACTGGCCCTTGTATGCAGGTTACTATGGTCACGATGAGACCGCTAGCAATGGATAGCCCATCGCTTCAGATATCATAGAATCATAGGATCCTACAGTGCAGAAGGACACCATTCGGCCCATTGAACCTGCACTGACCACAATCCCACCCAGGCCCTCTCCTCAAAATCCCATGCATTTACCCTAGCCACTCCCCCTGACATTAAGGGGCAATTTAGCATGGTCAATGCACCAAACCCACACATCTTTGGACTGTAGGAGGAAACTGAAGCACCTGGAGGAAACCCATGCAGACAGAGCAAGAACGTGCAGACTCCTTACAGACAGTGACCCAAGTCAGGAATTGAATCCAGGCCACTGTTGTTGGCTACACAGCTTTATTAATACAATATGTGGGCCTAGATAAAGTATTCTGACACTTCATGGTTCAGGCATCAGGCTGTTCATTGACAATATCTTCAATCTGATAGATTAAGGATCACATTAGTAGTCACATAGATTGCACTAATACCTGTAACGACTGCTGTGTTGAAATGGCTCTGAAATTACAGTATGATTTGATGCAAAATTCTATAAAAAGTCTGTAGGCAGATGTGATGAATAGCTGGCACCATTCATGCATTGTCAAGAGTCCAAAACATTTTGTCACTGTGCTACCCCAATATGAATGGCAAGTGCCAATAAGTTATGTTAACTAACAATCTTGCTCTATTATAGGAGGACAACTATCAGCACTGTAGGTGCTCAGCACTAATAGCATGTTTATTCATTTGTGGGACATTGGCTTCATTGGCTGATCAGCATTTATTGACTGTTCCTAGTTGAGACAAATACAACTGAATGGCTTGCTAGGCCATTCAGTTGTATTTGTCTCAATGGCTTGCTAGGCCATTTCAGAGGGCAATTGAGAGTGAGCAACATTGTTGTGGTTCTGGAGTCACATGTAGGCCAGACCAGGTAAGGAAGACACATTAATGAACCAGATGTGTTTCTCCGACAATTGATGGTGGTTTCACAGTCATCAGTAGGCTCTTAATTCCAGATACTTGAATTCCAGATATTGGATTTGAATTCCACCGTCTGCCGCGGCGGGATTTGAACTCGGGTCCCCAGAACATTAGCTGAATTTCTGAATTAATAGGCTAGGTAATACCACTAGGCCTTCGCCTCCCACTGTGATAGGACTCAATCATCAGACTTAATTTCTCAATCCTCTACACCGCCAAATGCATGGAAACATAACTCTCCAACTAGTAAAAAGTTATTTATTGTATAATATTTATTTGTGCTTCATGTTTGGTCAAGAAACTGACAATTGCTCCTTCATCAGGTAAGGAGCAGCACTCCGAAAGCCCATGATGCCAAATAAACCTGTTGGACTTTAACCTGGTGTTGTGAGACTTCTTAAGAAACTGACAAAGAATGATTATTACCTCTGACATATAAAAAAAGGTCATCTGTCTCAGAACTAAAAGCCATCACAATTTAAATCTGATGCCCTGGTTCGTGATTTACTGACAACCAGAACTAAGTTTCTAGCCCCATCCATCACGCAAACCAGCCTCCCATCCATTGACTCTGCCAACACTTCCTGCTGCCTCAGCAAAGCAGCCAGCATAATTAAGGACACCTCGCACCCCAGACATTCTCTTTTCCACCTTCTTCCTTTGGGAAAAGCATACAAAAGTCTGAGGTCACATACCAACCGACTCAAGAACAGCTTCTTCCCTGCTGCTGTCAGACTTTTGAATGGACCTATCTTGCATTGAATTGATCTTTCTCTACATCCTAGCAATGACTGTAACACTATATTCTGCTCTTTCTCGTTTCCTTCTCTATGAGCGGTATGCTTTGTGTGTATAGCGCGCAAGAAACAATACTTTTCATTACATGTCAATACATGTGAAAATAATAAATCAAATCAAAATCCACGGAGCATTAAGTCGTTTTACATAATTTTCTCATCTTGACACATGGGAGATGTGTTTTGTGCAGTTGCTTGCCAATATGAATGGAGATGAATGGTAAAATGGGCATTGTGCAGTGATTGAATGGAATGGAGATGATTGACCTCCAATTCCCCTCCACTCTAACCCTGTCCATTCCTGTCCTCCTGGCTGCTTTCCACCCAAAATAAAGACCAATTTTCTCCTGCTGAGACATGTTAATTTATTTTGGAGAAAGATGGAGCCATTCTCAGCTGGAAGTGATTAAAGTGGCTAAATTGGAATTGGCGCGCCCAGCGTCACTAATTCAATAAAGTGGTTTGGGACTTTGTTTAAGAACAGGAGTTTGCAATCGTAAAAATTACTGACATTCATTCCCCTAATTGTCATTTTGGACAGTATGCTAATTGGGTTTCCAAATAGTTTTGCTGTCCTGTCTTGTCACCCACATGTTAATCAGTGGTAGTCACCCGATCGACAGCAAACATTCTACACCACAATCTGCCACTTGGCAGATTCAAGGACTCAAATATCCCCAGAGATTCCATTGGTCTCCTGCTGTAAATCCATCGGTTGACTAGCAGAATCCACTGAAAAGCAAGAGGGACCCAGATGTACCAGGACTCCCATGATTCCTGGATGTTCCTCTTGGTATTATAAGGGGCATGAACTCTACCACTTACAAGGCGTAAGTCTGCAAGGGGAGATTGAGGGGAGTGGGGTGCAGAGTTTCTACATCAAGAATCTGCCTCTCCTTGGGTCTAAGAACCTGTGATAGGAATGGAAGATGGTACATGGAAAGAGTTGAAGCCAAATTTTCTCAAAATGGATCCAAATGGGCCTTCACCAGATAGATCCATCTCAAAAATTGAGTTTGCAGCCCAGATTTCGATATTTTGTGAAATAAATATCAGTACAAACCTCCTTAAACAGGACTAGGCAACCACCAACACAATAGTTGCTTGATTTTCCATCTGTATGGCACAGGTGCACACTGGGGATGCACCCATAATGGTGCGGACATACCAACACTATGCAATGAAGCTGTGATCACACTGACCTTGCCAGCTCTTGCTGGCATGGTGTGAGGTACACATCTAGGATGGCAGCTGTGCAGTTTCTCCGTCCAAACCAGATTTCCAGTCCAGCCCTAGTACTGAAAGTTCTCTTACCAAAGTTGCAAGTGACATCCTGGGTGACTGTGACAATGATAAGCTTTCCCTGCCTATCCTCCTCGACCTGCCCACTGCCATTGACATGGCTGACATCTTCTTCCCAACACCCTATGATCCAGCTGGTTGGGACAGCATTAACTTGATTCCTCTGTTATCTATTTAATCTTCCCACTCCTGTACCATTACCTTTGATGTTCCCCAAGGATCGATCCTCAGCTCTTTCCTAGTTCTCATCTCAATGTTGTCCCGAGATGACATCACCTTAAAATGCAATTTCATGTTTCCAGGAAAATCAGGGGTCAGATTCTCCAGTCTCCCAACCACATGTTTCCCACTGTAAGAGGTAGTGCATTCATAGAATCCCTACAGTACAGAAAGAGACCATTCGGCCCATCAAGTCTGCAACAACCCCAATCACACCCAGGCCCTATTCGCATAACTCCACGCATTTACCCTATTAATCCCCCTGACACTGGGTAATTTAGCATAGCGAATCAACTTAACCCGCACATCTTTGGGCTATGAGAGGAAACCAGACCACCCGGTGGAAACCCACGCAGACACAGGGAGAACGTGCAGACTCTGTGACAGAGACCTGAAGCTGGAATTGAACCTGGAACCCTGGCACTATGAGGCAGCAGCACTAACCATTGTGCCACCGTGCCACCCAGATTGTTTGCTAGCACCGGGATGCTCTGGTTCTGCCACTGTCAACGGGAATTCCTACTGATATCACCACAGATCGGTGGGGCGAGGGTGTGCTGCCAGCGGGACTGGAAAATCCCATTGGCATGAACGGCCAGAGAATTCTGGCCCAGATATGTGATATGGGTTTACTTATGCTAGAAGTGGACAGGCAGAGATTAATTTCGCATTCCAGAACTCCTGATTTTTGTGCGCCAAGGTTTCCTCCGTAGGAAAGATGCCCATGGACCTGCTGATCGAACTGATCACAAAGTGAGGCCAGCCAGCAATATTTAAATGGATAAGTTCTTATCTTTAAAGAGGAGTTTCCATTGTGGATTTAGAAATGCCATCACCTGTGTGGCGCACTGACTTTAAGAAGCAACTTGGGCAAAAGTGTCCCTTCTTTGCTGAAACACTGCGCGAGGACTTGCAATAAAGAATGCTAGCTCATTGTAGTAAGAAGTCTCACAACATCAGGTTAAAGCCCAACAGATTTATTTGGTAGCACAAGCTTTCGGAGTCTCAGGCTCCTTCTTCAGGTGAGTGAGGAGTTGTGTTCACAATCAGGGCATATAAAGACACAAACTCAATTTACAAGATAATAGTTGGAATGCGAGTCTTTACAGGTAATCAAGCCTTAAAGGTACAGACAATATGAGTGGAAGAGAGGACCAAGCACAGGTTAAAGAGATGTGTATTGTCTCCAGCCAGGACAGTTAGCAAGGTTTTGCAAGCCTAGGCAAGTCGTGGGGGTTACGGATAATGTGACATGAATCCAAGATCCCAGTTGAGGCCGTCCTCATGTGCACAGAACTTGGCTATCAGTTTCTGCTCAACAATTCTGCGTTGTCTTGTGTTGTGAAGGCCACCTTGCGGAACGCTTGCCCGAAGATCAGAGGCTGAATGCCTGCGGCTGCATCATAGCTCACTGAAGAACAGAGGACCACCAGGGAAATTATGCGCATTAGCTGGAATGAATTAGAGCAGCAGGCCAATTTGGTCTCCCGAGTCTCTCAGCCCTGGAAGTAAATGTAACTCACACTTCCAAGTATTCTCAGAAGTGCCAAGTGAAGTGAAGACTCATTTTCAAACTTAGAATCATGTAATATAGAAAGAGGCCAAGCTGCCCATTAGATGGCTCTTTGATAGAGCTATCTAATGAGTCCCACTCTCAGCACATGGTCTGCAGATGAAAGAGGCAATGTTTATTGTTCCTCTATCTCCTTATACAAACAAGGCATGGAAAACCAAGATTGTTTGCATTAAAAGCTGGCACGTTACATGTAATTAGTTCACATTAAAAATGAGTTATTCGACAGATTGATTCCAGAGATTAGGGGTTTGTCGAATGGACAGAGACTGAACAGTGTGGGCTGATACCCTCTGGAATTTAGAAGGATGAGGGGAGATTAAACTGGGGTATGCAAGATGATAAAAGGTATGGGTAGGGTAGAAGTGGAGTGGATGCTTCCACTTGTGGGGCAGTCTAGGATGAAGAGTCATAGTCTTAGGATTAAGAGTTGCAGAAATTACTTTTTCCAAAGGGTTGCAAATCTGTGAAATTTGCTACCCCAAAGTGTGGTGGATGCTGGGACAGTGAGTAAATTTAAGGAGGAGTCAGATTTTTGATTGATAATAGGCTGAAGGGTTATGGGGAGAAGGCAGGAAAATGGAGTTGAGGAGCATATCAGCTATGATTGAATGCCGGAGTAGATTCAATGGGCCGAATGGCCTAACTCTGCTCCTATATCTTATGAATTTATAAATAGCAGCGAGGAGCAAAATATTCAGTGTCTAGATCTCCCCTGCCCAGTTTTTCAGACAGAACCTCATCCAAACTTTTAGAAAATGGCATAGAACATGTTTTCAACCATAAAGCTATTAAATAAGTTTACCTCGCAAATTAACCATCAGAATTTGGGTGCACAAAGTACAGAAAGATTTAGTCTTTGAGCCACTCCATTGCCTGTGACGTAAAGTATATTTATTAGTTATAAGTACACTTACATTAACAATGCAATGTGGTTATTGTGAAAGTCCCCTAGTTGCCACATTCCGGCTCCTGTTCGGGTACACTGAGAGAAAATTTAGCATGGCCAATTCGCCTAACCAACACATCTTTTGGACTGTGGAAGGAAAACCCAAGCAAACACCGGGAGAATGTGCAGACTCCGCACAGACAATGACCCAAGCCGGGAATTAAACCTGGGTCCCTGGAGTTATGAAACAAGTGCTAACCACCATGCCACCTTGCCGCCCCAGTGAGGCCTGGTGATGCCGACAGAACCTTATACAGCTGTAGCTTTTCTTACACCATCCTCATTCCAACAGAAATCCATACCTGACAAGTTTGAAGAAGAGCGTAACAAGCACCAAAAATTGCAAAGAGGGAACATAACCAACATTAGACCTGGGCAGCAAAATGAGGTGCAAAGAGACAATGTTTTCCCCATTTTCATGCTTCTGGCTGTTTCCCATCTACAAAAATGTCCAATTCTCTCTTTTTGAGGCGTGCTAATTCTCTCAAAAGAAGATGGTGCCATTTTCAACTGGAAGAGATCAAAATGGCCAAGTTGGCATTGGCTCATCCATTGTAGCATTTTCTATGCATAAAAGATAAACACACATACCTGAGCATTAACAATGCCCAAACAACAAGCTGAATGTAATATTGAGAACCAAAAGTCGGGACTATTTAAGGGTCCCAATTTCAGTGGTGCACCTACTCATTTAACCTTGCAGGATCTAGCCAGTTAGGGACTGCTGGAAATGGGAGGGCCAGTCAGACCACCCAAAATAATGGCTTTTGCCAGTACAGCTGTGTGCCACTGACCTGAATGGAGCAGAAAAGGGCAGCACAAGATGGAGGTGGCATGACGTATGAACCCTCCTGCTCAGCTCTCTCTGTGGTATCAGTCTACTGATGACACATCCATTTACAAGCATTTGAAGGGCTGTACGCTGAAGATTGTCAGTTTAATTTTTCAAAATTATAACTTTACATCCACGTCATAGCAGTCTGATCTCCAGCACCAGATTTGGTTTGTACAGCGCTGGGTTGGACACACAATACTCCTGATGCACTGTAAAATGCACTGTGACAGCTCACATCATCGAAGCGTACAGTGATATTTTGGGAGGCGAGTGTGCTCTGCAGCCCACCAGTCATTAGTTAAAGGGATGCAATGACTTTAATCAGGCAATTGAGGTTGGCCTGTTAGATTAAGGGCCTCCCCAGTGGCGGTCCCCCTGTGGAGGAATCTCCCCCCACTATCTTGGGGATCTGGGGTGGAGGGTGCTGCACGCGGCAGTACCATACAATCGTAGGTTGTACTGGTTCACGGACTCCCAAGCATGCCCTTTTTGCAACCTTGTGGCTTCCGTGAACCATGTCTCTGCTCTAGGTTATAGGTTGCACAACCTTTTCAGTTTCCTCAGAAATCTTTTATTGATGTTTTGTTTGCACTTCGGCCCCATGCTCCTGATTGTTGGGCGCCTGGTGCGGAGGGAGGGGCAGGGAAGGAGGAGGACCTCCTTGCGAACCTGCTCCTGGGCCTAGCAAAGTGAGCCATCTACAGGTCAAGGCAGCAGACGATTGAGGGGATCATCCAACCTGACTGTCTGTCCCTCTACCACGGCTATATTCACGGTTGGGTATCCCTGAAAAGGGGCATGCAGTGTCCGAGGGCACTGTTGACGCCTTCCGTGCCTGCTGGGCACCGCAGGGACTGGGGTGTACCATTGACCCCTTTGATTTCATTTTAATTTGATGTTTTAAGTTTCCTTTCCGCTTTGTTTCTGTTTCAAGCGGTTCTATTCCTTTTAGGGAGGTGCTCCTTTTAAACTATCCTTAAGTTAAATTGATTTTGTTTATTTGATTGGGGAAAAAATGAGTTCCCTGATTAAGGGCCAAATTGATGGACCAATCAGAGAGCCTCTTGCTTTGTACTTAACCAGGTGTGTCAGTTCCTCTGGGACACTCCTAGTGAAGACTGCTGACAGAATGCATTCTGTGTGGTGTTATCAGACTTGTAAATAAAGGGATTTGGGTGAAGGGACTTCTGCATCCAAGGACTTATTACAAGGGGCAGGTAAAGAGGCAATGTACTAAATTTTAAATGGCTCATACAGTTTTGTGAGTGGTTTTTGGGGATGCACAGGCAGAGGGGGACCTCACAATGTGCACTTTCTCAAACCAGGGCAGTGCATAAGGTTGTAGAAGGAGCAAGGAGTATGAAGGTTGGTTTGTGGGTTGGTTTCCACTTCAAACACTTTTGAATCTCTGTTCGGATCACTTGTAGCCTGTTCTGGATTTGGAGGGTTTGCCACTAATAAGTGTCTTAGGTTGAACTCTAGTCTTCACTCTGGTACATTCTAAGCTTTTGGGTAAGAACTTCTCCCTCATATACAGACTATTCCATCCTCCCTTCTCAGTCTCTTGACTGCCGATGCCAGTTGGTAGACATCAATATCTCATCGCCAGATCTATGAACTCGTCATTCTACAGAGGTAGGAGTTAATATTGATTGCTTAAATGTTCACATTCTGGATTGTTTTCTGAACAATTTTGCTCAAAGGCTTTTGGGGTCGGGGGTTTCTGTCTTTAAAGAGACTCTAATAGACTAGCCGTAATATCCAGTCTGCCCATCAGCAATCCATAAAAGGGGATAGTTGTGTCAACAGAGCAACAGTAGGCTGGCATCGTTCTCCTGCAATGTCATTCAAAAGCTGAAGTTACATCATTGCTAAGACCACATAAATCTCTTGTGGCACCCTCTTGGTGTACATTTCTTCTGGAATATCATAGTGTTCACACTCAATTACTTTTTGGGATTGAGTTTCAGGCCTCCAATTTCATACCACTTATAGCACAAGAGCAACATGTAGCATGAAATTTAATAGGTAAAGAGGAAGGCAGCACTGGAAGTTTTGAAAAACATTGAAGTGGACAAGTCCCCAGTGCCAGACAGTCTATCCCAGAATACTGAGAGAGGCGTGGGAAGAAATTGCTGAGGCCTTGGTCAAAACCTTTATATCCCCTTTAGTCACAGGCAAGGTACCAGAGGATTGGAGAGTCGCTAACATTGTTCCTCTATTTAAGAAGGGCAGAAGAGACAATTCGGTAAATTACTGGCCGGTGAGCCTTACATCAGTGGTGGGGAAATTATTGGAGAAGATTCTGAGGGACAGGACGTCCTCACATCTGGAATGGAATAGGCTTAATAGCGATAGGCAGCATGATTTAGTGAGGCAGGGGGTGGGGGGTATGTCTCACAAACTTGATTGAATTCTTTGAGGAAGTGGCAAGAAAAATTGACCAGGGCAGGGCAGTGGATGTTGTATACATGGACTTTAGTAAAGCCTTCAATAAGGATCAGTTCCACAAGGATCAGTGGTGGGGCCTCTTGTTTGTGATATGTATATATAAATGATTTGGAGGAAAATGTATGTGGTCTGATTAGTAAATTTGCAGATGATACAAAAATTGGGGGATTGGCGGATCATGAGAATTGTCAGAGGAAACAACAGGATATACGTTGGTTGGATATCTGGGCTGAAAGATGGCAGATGGAATTTAATACTGTCAAATGTGAGGTGAAGTGATTTGGAAGGTCTACTGCAGAAAGTATACAGTAAATGATAGAGCCCTTAGAAATGTTAGCACACAGAGGGATGTAGGCATGCAGATCCACAGTTCCCTGAAGGTAGAAACTCCAGGAAGACAAATGGCATGCTGTCCTTCATTGGTCAGAGCACTGAGTATAGGAATTGGAAAATCATGTTGCAGCTGTATAAGACTTTGGTCAGGCCGCATTTTGAGTACTGTGTACAATTCTGGTCACCATACCACCAGAAAGTGTTGATGCAAATCACTTCTAAAAGAAGAGATTTACCAGGATGTTGCCTGGTTTGGAGAGTATGGACTCTGAAGAAATGTTGATCAAACTTGTATTGTTTTCACTGGAGCATCAGAGGAAGAAGGGGGACTTGGTAGCGGTTTACAAGAATATGACAAGCTTGGATAGAATAGATAGTCAGGTCTTTTTCCCAGGATCGAATGGTCAATCACTCGAGGTCATTGGTTGAGATTGAGAAGGGGAAACTTTAATTGAAGTGCAAGCTGCAAGTTTTTCACACTGGAACACGGTCCTGGAGGAAGTGGTGGAAGCCGGGTCTACAACAACGTTCAAGTGTAAGAAGTTTCACAACACCAGGTTAAAGTCCAACAGGTTTATATGGAATCACAAGCTTCCAGAGCGCTGCTCCTTCATCAGCTGAGTCACACTTGGTGGGCCGAAGGGCCTGTTCCTGTGCTGAAGTGTTCTTTGTTCTTGTTGATTATTAAGGTGATGTGGAACAGCAAGTTACACAAGTAAAAATATCACCTGTGATTGCCCTTATGTGTATAGAGTGATTTCGTAAACCTTTTACGAGTACTTTGTCTTAGCTCTCCCCCTTTTTGGCAGATGCATTGGAAGCAGGCTCAGTTTCCTATAGGCCTGAATGTCCTTGGTTGCTGTCATTCTAATTCCTGAGGCTGTGAGGGACCCAACTGTGCAAGAGAGTCTTGTGCGTTGGCAGGCAACTCTTCAGTCATCGTGGAATCCTGAGACAACCTTGTCATCGACGGAAGGATGGGAGCAGCTGTTGCCACCAGCAGAAGTGCCCTGAGAGGAGGGCTCAGATACAGGGAGCTACCGCTCATCTGGCAATGTGAAGTTTTCTTGGACCTCCCTGCTCATCACAACTGGAGGGGAAGCTGGCAGATATGCCAGCTGCCTCATCCGTCTCTCACACTGGGACTGCCCTGTGGGGTCACTGCCAGGGTCTACAGGTTTGAATGCAACCACAGGAAGCCCTGACTGAACTGCTGGAATTGGCTCAGTATGAGACTGGTCAATATCTCAATGGACAATGTGGGCATTCAGAGGAGAGGTGATCACAGTACACTCCCTTCATTGCATGGACCAAGGCACCCATATCCTTTGGACACCCTGCCAGATCTCCATCCACCTCCCGCTGGACATCAGAGCTTTTGCCACCTGATGATGACTCCAGAGGCTTTTCATATGCCTGGGACTCAGCAACTTCCTGGTTTCTAACCCTCTACTGCCTGTCAGAGTCCTGGGAACTCAGTCTCTGACAGTTGCTCAGGCAGTTGTAGAGTGTTGCGCCCAGTCTGTGCTATCACCTGTGTGGACACACTTTGATTTGATTTGGTTTGATTTGATTTTATTATTGTCACATGTATTAACACGCAGTGGAAAGTATCGTTTCTTGCGTGCTATACAGACAAAGCTTACTGTTCATAGAGAAGGAAATGAGAGAGTGCAGATTGTAGCGTTACAGTCATAGCTAGGGTGTAGAGAAAGATCAACTTAATGCAAGTCCATTCAAAAGTCAACCCCACTAAGGTGCCAGTATCTGATGTAGTGCACAGTCAGGTGCAAAGTTATGAGGCTACAACAGCTGTGGGTCCCTCCTCCTCCAACATTAATGATGGACTGTCTGGATCCTCGTTTGGTCTGCACAATCATAGAATCTCTGCAATGCAGGAGGAGGTCATTCCGCCCATCGAATCTGCAACGACAACAAACCTACCCAGGCCCTATCCCCATGAGCTCATTTAGTCTGCTAGTCCCTCTGACACTGAAGGGCAATTTAGCATGGCCAATCAATCTAACCAATCTAATAATCTTTGGACTGTGGGAGGAAACCCACACAGGCACGGGGAGGACATGCGGATTCCACACAGAGTCACCCGAGGCCATAATTGAACCCAGGTCCCTGGCACTGTGAGGCAGTAGTGCTAACCACTGTGCCACCATGCCGGCAATGATCCAGCTGATCGGTGAAAAGCAGCAGTGATTATTGACAGCATTAGAGACGCAGACTAAATAGATGTTGTGGCACCCTACCCATGGGCATGGTGCACTTCACATGTAGAATGCTGCAGGATAACAAACCAACAGACACCATAAGCTTAAACTCCTGCCTCTGTGCACCTCAGATCTCGTTGGTACCCCTCCCCATGCCCCATTCTGTCAAAAGTAAATCCCCTTCATTCTCAGCCTCCTCAGAAATCCTTGCCATTCCTTGAGCAGCAGACCTGCTTCCCTGGTCCTGGTGCCAACCCTAAAATTGTTTTCATCCTGTGGCATCTGTCCTGCTGGATTTGGAACTCCATCAGCTCATTGAGTTATAGAATCCCTATGGTGCAGAAAGAGGCCATTCAGCCCATCAAGTCTGTACTGACCACAAACCAGTGCAGAAGGAGGCCACTCAGCCCATCAAGTCTGTACTGACCACAAACCTATGGCTACTTTCCTGCACATTGTGCTTCCTTTGCTCCTGTGATGACAACAGCACTAAAATAATTCCCTTTTCTGGATGCCTAAAGTTCACATGTTTCCCCAGCCCCCCAACATCACTTTGTCTATCTGCCCACTATACTGAAGGGCTTTTACCCTCCTGGTGTGCCGGCCGCCCTACCTAGTCCGAACCAGCCTTGATGGTCTCCAATCTCCTTCGCCGCAAAAGTCCTGCATGAGCACCTTCCAGCCCAAAATGCAAAGTGGCTTCCTTGCTCAGTCTCATGGAGCGGTGATGGTCACCGCCCCTCATCCCACACTTCACCCGGGTCTCACACACGGCCACATGGTTCCTCACCATGGCTGCCACCTATGGTCAGGACTTCCTCTTGCTGCTGACTGCCTGTAGGAGGGATCACAAGCAGCCATCACAGAACCGGGCCATGTGCGTTATTCACATGTTTCCATGTCCACTGGCTTGGAGTTGTCTCTCAGTTTCCCTGCCTCAAGTCTTTCCCCACGTCTGCCCTGCCTGTGCTGCAGGAGACAGTGTTTGGCCGTCATTGCAGAGGATGCTGCAACTCCACCCCATTTCACCAACAATGTTTCTTGCACACCATTCGCAGCCTTTTAAACACCCCTCCTCTGGCCCTGCCCTGTTGGCATTGCCCAAAGCATGGTGGGAAGTCCCTTTGGTGGTGCCAGGCTGGCACTTCCAGGCTGGTATTGCCCCAGGGGCACTCTGCCTTGCTCCCAACTCCTGGGGGGGGTGGGGGGGGGGGCGGTCTCCATAGCCTTTTATCCCTATAGCGGGATCGGGCTGCTGCTCTCCATTAGTGGGAGAGCAGAAGTAAATCCCACTGGAGGGAACCACTCCTGATGGGTGGAGGGGGAGATGCCAGCCATATTTCAGTCCCGGGCCCTCTAATCAGATGCAAACTACTATTTCCATATTGTAAATGGCACAGGGCTGATTACTCTGGTCGCAGAGACACGTGGAGGCCCTGATGTCCAGTGGGAACCTCGCACAACACCTCCTGCTGATGTCTCTTGGCTCACTGCGCCACTAGAGAATCACCCCCTCCATCTGCTTGCAGTCCTGCCAATGCGACATGCGCGCTAAGTGTAATGTTCAGGCCTGGCTGGGAGTTGGTGACCCGTAAATAAACTGAGGGCTCCCATGCATCTTTTGGCAGAATTTCAACCCATTCAAGAAATGTCCGCTCTTCAATTCAGTAACTGCCTTATCCAACTGCTCGCTGGCAGGAAAGCAGTGAAGAGGTGTGAAGATGCCGGGGAGCCATCCCAACACTCCTTGCTTTAAATTCCAGCCCACCACTGACCGCCCCCCCCCCCCCCCCCCCCCCCCCACAATAGCTTCCTCAGTGGGATTGTGAAGGTTTCACCCAGTGTGTTTGTACAGCTGAATGCCTGAGACACAAACAAGACATCTCCAGTTCAATTTACTTGGTGTTTGTCCACTAATACTGCACAATGTGCAACAGAATATAAACAATAATTTTGGAGCTTTACTGTACACAATGAACATTTTTACTTTAAACTGTGTGCTTTAGGCGTGTGCTTCTTTATTTGCATGCAAAACAAAATATGTTTTGTATTAAATTGTTGGCTTGCTGTTGACGAACAGTTACTCCGATATCTTTATCTGATTGCCCTTGGGTATCACAGAGGAATCTTCTTGATTGTTTTTTTTTCCAACACACTGGATGAACAGATTTTTATTTTATGGCACCTTGGCTCAGCATTCTCCCCTCCCCAAGTCAAAAGGTTGTAGGTTCAAATCCCTACTCCAGGCATTTGAGTACACAATCTACAGGTTAGACTGAAGGAGTCCTTTAGTTGGAGGTGCATTTGTCTTGGCAGAATTATGGAGCCATGAATCAGCCAGGCTGTTCAGGCGGAAACACCTTCTCAAGGGCAATTAGGGATGAGCTACAAATGCCAGAGATGCTCACATCCATAAAAGAATGATAATCTAAACAGAAGATCCCATGGAAGCATTTGAAACAGAGCAGAGGTGTTCATAGAATTCCTGCAGTGCAGACAATAACGGTGTTCCCTTTCAGGCCTTGTGACCTGCATCTTTGCACTCTTTACTTATCCTGTTTTGTGTGTAGGTCTGAAGAACATTAAATATCTGAACATAAGTGCGTATGCAATTCCCAGCTGACGTGTGTGGGCGACATAAGGTTCATCGGGAACTGGAGATCCCGACTTATGTACGAAAGAAGATAAGCATCTGAATTTCATCACAACTTTTAAAAAGACTTGTGATACCCGTACAACCAGACCTTCCACTATTAATTAAGTTTGCACACTACTCAAAATTTTGTGCGCGTAAAAAGCCTGGATTTGCTAACCATCTTACAAATGCATTTTTAACATTCCTCGTGCATTTTCTTTCAAACAGTGGCCCCAGTAATACTTTATATTATAGTAATAATGCTTATTGTAGAAATATAATCATATTAGCCTCAGGGCTGAGCTGAATCTGTAGCAATAGAAAGGAAGAAAGCTCTTGAATTTATCTCACACTCATCATTCCCCTTCCGCAACCTCTCTATTCACCACCCCACCACCCCCCCCAACCCTTGTGAAGCCCCAAGCATACCCAAAGAGTTATGTCAACGTGTACGCTCCTGTTTTGGGAGCTAATGTGATGACAAATTGCACATTGTAAGACCAGGCAAACCATATTGGGATAAATAGCCAGTTAATCTAATTTTAGTAATAAAAACAGAAAATGCTGGAGCAGGTCTGGCAGCATCTGTGGAGACTAACAGAATTAACATTTTGAGTCACAGAATCAGAGAGTCATAGAATCCTTACAATGCAGAAGGAGGCTATTTGGTTCATCGAGTTTAGGTTTATAAAATGTTGAGAGGTATAGATAGGGTGGATTCTCGGAGGCTATTTCCCAGGGCTGAAATGGTCGCTACGAGAGGATACAGGTTTAAGGTGCTGGGGAGCAAGTACAGAGGAGATGTTAGGGGTAAGCATTTCACTCAGAGGGTGGTGAGTGAGTGGAATCGGCTGCCGTCGGTGGTGGTAGAGGCGAACTCGCTGGGGTCTCTTAAAAGACTTCTGGATGAGTACATGGAATTTAATGGGATTGGGAGTTACAGATAGTTCTATGGCCTGGTAGGTATGGATAAGATCGGCGCAACTTGTGGGCCGAAGGGCCTGTCTGTGCTGTAGTGTTCTATGTTCGATGAGTCTGCACCAACCACAATGCCACACAAGCCCCATCCCTGTAACTCCCACGTAAATAGGAAACAACATCAAAATGGCTCATCCGAGATTTCCAAAATGATCTTTCTATGGGAGGTTCTGCGAAAATTACATCTGGGCCCCGAAATTTTGGGTGATCTACTTTGGCCTCCCTGTGGCGTATTTCTTGGTGGTGGGAGCGGCTGTCATTCGCTGGCTGGATTCTTCGACCTGCCGCTATTAATAGGATTTCCCATTGAAGCCACCCAATGCCTCTGGGGGTACGTTGCCAGCGGGACCAGAAAATCCCCCCACCAGCAAACGGCCAGAGAATCCCACCTCTTATCTTTGTTTCTCTTTCCACACATGCTGCCAGGCTTGCTGAGTTTATCCAGCATTTTCTGTTTCAGATTTCCAGCCTCTGCGGTATTTTGCTTTTAATCTAATTTTGGTCCAAAGATGTGCGGGTTAGGTGGATTGGCCATGCTAAATTGACCCTCAGGGGAATTAGCAGAGTAAACGTGTGGAGTAATGTGAATAGGAGCTGGGCAGGATTGTGATCGGTACAGACTTGATGGGCCAAATGGCCTCCTTCTGTGCTGTAGGGACTCAATGATTCTATGAAGGCAGCTGAAGGTTGGTGATTCGATCCGTGCTGTGGCTCATTGGGGCAAAAGTGCCTCCTTGGAGAAGTGAAGGTCTGCTTGGCATAGCTGAAGATCTGAAACTGTGCTTGAAAGATGATGCCTGAGTCTGCTTGGAGATCAAGGTGAAAGGAATCTTGGAAGGCAAGATTAAAATCCTACAAGTCAGGTTGCCATTGAAGCTGTCCAATTTGGGGCAATTATAGAGAATTTCAAGGTGAGATCTTCAAATGTGGAAATTGACAACCTTCTTGAGAAAGACAGGTGCCATGTATGCAGGAGACACAAGGTTCATCAGGAACTGGAGATCCCAACCTATGTACTGAAGAAGATAAGTGCATTATGGAAACTACCAGGTGTAGGAAGGTAAACAACAACAGTGTCTGATCACTATCACATATCCTACACCTGTCTAGGCTCTCTGGTGTAGACCTACTTCCTGCAATTCTTACTTGTTGCTAATAAATTATGGTTATTTACCAAATAGGGACTCATCCACTTTATAAAGAAGTATCTACTAGCCATAGCATGAATCAATTCCAGTCTCCTGGACTACCTAGTTCCACTACAGTTTGCCTATCACTGCAACAGGTTCACAGCCGATGCCATTTCCCTGGCCCTGCACTCAACCCTGGAACACCTAGCTAAGAAGGACACCAATGTCATTCTCCTATTTACTGACTACAGCTCGGTCTTCAACACCATTATTCCCATGAAACTCATCTCCAAACTCCATGGTCTGGGCCTCGGCTCCTCCGCTGTGGCTGGATCCTGAATTTCCTAACTTGCAGACTACAATCAGTAAGGATAGGCAACAACACCTCCTCCACAATCATCCTCAATACCAATGCTCCACAAGGCTGTGTTCTCAGTCCCCTACTATACACTTTGTACACCTATGACTGTGTGGCCAAATTCCCCTCCAATTCGATTTTCAAGTTTGCAGACAACACCACCTTAGTGGGTCGGATCTCAAACAGTGATGAGACAGAGTACGAAATGCAATAGAGAATCTGGTGAACTGATGTGGTGACAATAATCTCTCCCTCAATGTCAACAAAAC
The DNA here is from genome assembly GCF_965287045.1 of Carcharhinus amblyrhynchos. Lineage (NCBI taxonomy): Eukaryota > Metazoa > Chordata > Chondrichthyes > Carcharhiniformes > Carcharhinidae > Carcharhinus > Carcharhinus amblyrhynchos. Next base: position 15,986,672 of record NC_137339.1, read on the forward strand.
GACGGAGATTGTCATCAACTCCAGGAAGGGAAGAGGAGAACACTTCTCTGTCTACATCAATGGGGATGAAGTGGAAAAGGACGAGAGTTTCAAGTTTTTAGGTGTCCAGATAACCAACAACCTTTCCTGGTCTCCCCATGCTGACACTATAGTTAAGAAAGCGCACAAACACCTCTACTTTCTCAGAAGACTAAAGGTATACAGCTCTCACCAATTGTTACAGACACACCATAGAAAGCATTCTTTCTAGTTGTATCACAGTTTGGCATGGCTCCAGCTCTGCCCAAGAATGCAAGGAACCACAAATGGTCGTGAATGCAGCCCAATCCATCATGCAAGCCAGCCTTCTAGCCATTGACTCTGTCTACACTTCCGGCTGTCTGGGAAAAGCAGCCAGCAAATTAAGGGCCCCACACCTAGGACATTCTCTCTTCACCTTCTTCTATCTGAAAAAAGATACAAAATCCTGGAGTCACATACCAATCTATTCAAGAACAGCTTTTTTCCTGCTGCTGTCAGACTTTTGAATGGACTTATCTTGCATTAAGTTGATCTTTCTCTACATCCTAGCTATGACTGTAACACTACATTCTAAACACTCTCGTTTCTTTCTCTATGAATGGTATGCTTTGTCTGCATAGTGCGCAAAAAGCAATTCTTTTCACTGAATGTTAATATATGTGACAATAATAAATCAAATCAAATCAATGACGATAATGGGGTGGCAGTGATGTGGTGATTTTCTGCCCTTGCTGCCCCCAGGATTGTCCAGTCCTGCTTGATGGTAGGGATCAATTCTGGCCTCCCAGATTGCTGGATGCCATCTCCCAGCCCTGCACTCAACCCTGGAACACCTGGATAACAAAGACACCTATGTCAGACTCCTATTTATTGACTAGAGCTCAGCCTTCAACACCATTATTTCTACAAACCTCATCTCAAAACTGCATTGCCAGGGCTCAGGTCCTCCCTCTGTGGCTAGATCCTGAACTTCCTAACCCACAGACTTCAATCATTAAGGATAGGCAACAGCACCTATTCCATGATTATCCCCGACACCAGTGCCACACAAGGCTGTGTTCTCAGCCCCCTACTATACTCCTTATACATCTATAACTGCAGCCAAATTCCCTTCCAACTCAATTTTCACGTTTGCTGATGATTCCACTAGAGTGAGTCGGATCTCAAACAATGATGAGACAGAGTACAGAAAAAGATAGAGAACCTGGTGAACTGGTGCGATGACAATAATCTCACTTCAATGTCAGTAAAACAAAGGAGACAGCCATCAACTTCAGGAAGCAGAGTGGAGGACATGCCTCTGTCTACATCAGTGCTGATAAAGTGGAAATGGTCAAGAGCTTTACATTTCTATGTATCCAGATCACCAACAACATGTCCTGGTTCCCTCCATGCCAATGCTATAGTTAAGAAAGCCCACCAACAACTCTACTTTCTCAGGTGGCTAAGGAAATTCGGCATGTCAGCTACGACTCTTACCCACAAATGTACCAGAGAAAGCATTCTTTCTGGTTGTATCACAGCTTGTAATGGCTCCTGTTCTGCCCAAGGCTGCAAGAACCTACAAAGGGTCGTGAATGCAGCTCAATCCATCACACAGATCAGTCTCCCATCCATTGACTCCATTTACACTTCCCATTGTCTCAGCAAAGCAGCCAGCATAATCAAGGATGCACCCTGGACAAACTCTCTTCCATCTTCTTCCGTTGGGAAAAAGATGTGTGGCATGGTGGTACAATGGTTAGCACTGTTGCCTCACAGCACCAGGGACCAGGGTTAAATTCCTGTCTTGGATCACTGTCCATGCAGAGCTTGCACATTCTCCCCATATCTGCGTGGGTTTCTTCCAGGTGCTCCAGTTTCCTTCCACAGTCCAAATACAAAAGAGTTAGGTTGATTGGCCACACTAAATTGACCCTAGTATCAGGGGGATTAGCAAGGTAAATATGGGGGGTTACGGGAGTAGGGCTTGGGTGGGATTGTGGTCGGATACAATGAACCGAATGACCTCCTCCTGAACTGAAGGGATGCTATGATTCTATGATACAAAAGTCTGAGGCCATGTACCAACTCACTCAATAACAACTTTTTTCCTGCTAAAATGAATGGACCTACCTCATGTTAAGTTGATCTTTCTCTACACTATAGCTATGACTGTAACACTACATTCTACACTTTCTCCTTTCTTTCTCTGTGCTTTGTCTGTATAGCGCACAAGAAACAATATTTTTCACTGTATACAAATACGTGTGACAATCATAAATCAAAACAAAAAATTGGTGCCCCGATTTCTGTTGGCCGTGTTGCCGGCTCAAAGAGCGCCCCACCCCCCGCCACCACCACCAGAGTGACACCCCACTCACTTTTGTTTCATTGAAGAGGCTGAAAATCTGGAGAAAAATTGGTCTGTGCAACTGGAGGGTTAAGCAGCCTTTCCAAAGGAACCTGATACTTTTCCAAATTCTGGTAAGATTGTCTCCTGCGTGTTGTGTTTTGGTTAAACATCGAGCTTCTACTATATATTATGGGTGTCATGTATGTATATATATATAAATATATACGCATATACTTTAAAGAACAAAATAAACAATGTTGAATTAGACAACTGTGTTCTCCTCATGCATCTCACACATGATTAAGCTGCATTGATTCTGACTCACGGAGCTCTCAGTTCTGGCTCCAGAGCTCAGCTGGTTTAACTGGTATTGTTAATAAACATGCATGCGCAACAAATATTTGACTTCATCTGCGTTGCCAAGAAGCATTAGCACAGCATGAGACATCAGAATTTCTGAAAGACGTCATTGGGATTTAAAGCGTAATTGGGTAGACAAATTATAAATGGCCTTCAAAACAGATAAACGAAATTCACTGCTAACAGCCAAGGCAAATATATTAACAAAACTAAAGGAATATTAATATATTAGGGGATCCAAAGTCAATACTTAATAATAATACTTGAATAAACAAATAACAAAGAACAGTACAGTACAGGAACAGGCCCCTGGGCCCACCTAACCTGTGCCTATCACATTTACCTATCCAAACCAACCGCTTATTTCCCTCTATTCCCCATTTGGTTATATGCCTATCAAGACAAGATAAGCATTAAAATGATTAATGCAAAATATAGAAGCTTTGTACAAATTTATTCATGGCTAAGCCCAGCATTTATTGCCAACCCCTAGTTGCCCGTCAGAAGGTGGTGGTGAGCTGTTTTCCTGAACCGCTGCAGTCCATGAAGTTTGTAGGTACATCCACAGTGATGTTAGGGAGAGAATTCCACGACTTTTACCTGGCGAGAATGAAGGAAAAGTGATATATTTCCAAGTCAAGGTGGATTGTGATTTGGAAGAAATCTTGCAGGTAGTGTTGTTCCCATGTATTTGCTGCCCTTGCCCTTTTAGCTGGTGACGGCTATGGGTTTGGAAGGTGCTGCCTCAGGAACCTTTTTGCAAAGATTGATATATGTGCTTTAATAGCCCATTAAATTTAAGATTATTTGAATTGATGTTCTGAATATTCATAACCGGGTATTAAATCTATTTCCTAAAGATCATCATGACCTAAGAAAACTTGGCAGCTCTGACTGCAGTGTTCAACTTGTGTCCAGCCCTTAATTTTTATTATTTGTTTATTTATTGGTGCCACAAGTAGGCTTACATTAACACTCAGTGAACTTACTGTGAAAATCCCCAGTCGCCACACTCCGACACCTGTTGGGGTACACTGAGGGACAATTTAGCATGGGCAATGCACCTAACCAGCACGCCTTTTGAACCATGGGAGAAAACTGGAGCATGCGGCGGAAACCCATACAAACACGGGGAGAACATGCAGACTCCACACAGACAGTGACCCAAGGCCGGGAATTGAGCCCAGGTCCCTGGTGCTGTGAGGCAGCAGTGCTTTAAAGACATTTGAGCAGAATTTTCCACCACCCCTGTGTTTTCCGGTGCCGGAGGCAGCTTGCCATTGGTCACTAGTGGGATCTTCCAGTCCTGACGATGTTTACAGCATTTTGCATGGTTCACCCATCCTGCCATCAAATGCAACTCAGTCATTAGTTGCACATATTTTCCTTTATTGCTTGCCCTGGTCAAATGTATTGGCTTACTGATTTGAAATTTCTTTTTAGTCTCTTTCGTTTGATTGGATGGCGAATGTTAAATGTTACTGTTAAGATAAGTCAATACCAGCGACTTGAAATATCTGCAGCTAATGGGGACAAAAATTCACATTTTATGTGACATCTGTGCAGTTCTACACAACAAAGAATTGAACTTCTTCTCCCTACCCCATCAAAAAGTGTTAAATTAAAAGCGGAGGAATTTAGAGTAGTTAAGAGCAGTGGGCGAGAAGAGGATTGGGAAAGGTTTAAATGTCAACAAAGATTGACAAAGAAGTTGATAAAGAAGGGTAGGAGAAGCTATGAAGCTGGGCTAGCACTTAATATAAAAAAGGATAGCAAGAGTTTTTATAAATATATAAAAAGGAAGAGGCTGGCTAGGGTGAACGTTGGTCCTTTAGAGGATGAGAAAGGGGACCTAGTGGTAGGGGATGGGGATATGGCTAAGGTCTTGAATAACTTTTTTGTTTCTGTCTTCACGGAGGAGGACGTGAATAATTTGCCGGGCGTTAGCGATGGAAAGGTGGTAGGACTGGAGGGTCTTAATGACATTACTGTTACTAGAGAGGTGGTGCTCAACAGACTGGAGGGGCTGATTGTGGACAAGTCCCCAGGACCGGATGGAATGCATCCGAGGGTTCTGAAAGAAATGGCGGAGGTTATAATGGATGCCTTGGTGGTTATTTTCCAGACGTCGCTGGATTCCGGGGAAGTGCCGGAAGATTGGAAAACGGCTAATGTTACGCCGTTGTTTAAGAAGGGTGCCAGGCAAAAGGCGGGGAATTATAGGCCGGTTAGTTTAACGTCTGTGGTAGGTAAAATGTTAGAATCCGTCATTAAGGAGGAAATTGTGAGGCATCTTGAAGGGAATTGCTTGATAGGGCAGACGCAACACGGTTTCATTAAAGGGAAGTCGTGTCTGACAAATTTACTGGAGTTCTATGAGGATGTGTCTAGGGCAGTGGATAGAGGAGAGCCGGTGGATGTGGTCTTTCTGGATTTTCAGAAGGCGTTTGACAAGGTACCTCACAAGAGGTTATTGCAGAAGGTCAGGGGACATGGAGTTGGGGGTAAGGTGTTAGCGTGGATAGAGGATTGGTTGTCAAATAGGAGGCAGAGAGTGGGGGTCAATGGGTGCTATTCGGATTGGCGGTTGGTGACTAGTGGGGTGCCCCAGGGGTCGGTGCTGGGGCCTCAGCTATTTACCATTTATATAGATGATCTGGAGGAGGGAACCGAGTGCAGGGTGTCGAAATTTGCTGATGACACCAAGATTGGGGGAAAGGCAAATTGTGCGGAGGGTGTGGAGAGTCTGCAGAAGGATCTAGATAGGCTGGGCGAATGGGCCAGGAAATGGCAAATGGAATTTAATGTTGGCAAGTGTGAGGTGGTCCACTTTGGTAGGAAGAATGGTAGGAAGGACTATTACTTACGGGGCGAAAAACTGCAGCAGGCGACGGTGCAGAGGGACCTCGGGGTCCTTGTGCATGAGTCGCAAAAACCCAGCTTGCAGGTGCAGCAGGTGGTCAGGAAGGTGAATGGGATGCTGGCCTTCATAGCGAGGGGGATTGAATATAAAAGTAGGGAGGTCTTGCTGCAGCTGTATAGGGCATTGGTGAGGCCGCAGCTGGAGTACTGTGTGCAGTTTTGGGCGCCGCACCTGCGCAAGGATATTTTGGCCCTGGAGGGAGTGCAGAGGAGGTTTACTAGGCTGATACCGGAGTTGAGGGGATTGAGCTATGAGGAGAGGCTGAATAAACTAGGCTTGTACTCGTTAGAGTTTAGAAGAATGAGGGGAGATCTCATTGAGATGTATAAGATGATGAATGGGATGGATAGGATAGAGGTGGAGAGACTCTTCCCGCTCAGAAAGGACAGTAGGACTAGGGGGCACAGCCTCAAGATAAAGGGGAGGCGGTTTAGAACGGAGTTGAGGAGGAACTTCTTCACTCAAAGGGTGGTGAATCTCTGGAATTCTCTGCCCGTTGAAGTGGTGGAGGCTGCCTTGCTAAATATTTTTAAGAAGCAGGTTGATGGGTTCTTGATAAGAGAGGGGATTAAGGGTTATGGGGAGAGGGCGGGAAAGTGGAACTGAGCCACGACAGATCAGCCATGATCTTATTGAATGGCGGGGCAGGCTCGAAGGGCTAGATGGCCTACTCCTGCTCCTATTTCTTATGTTCTTATGTTCTTATGTTCATTGTGCACGATTTTCATTCTTGCCGACATCCTTATCATTAGCAATGGAAGAGGTGAGGCAGGTGGCTTTTGTTCTTGGTGAATGCCAGGCATGGAATCAGTATTGTGCCCATCACCACAGTCGGGAAATCTGAACCATTCACAGGCCCGGCCCACTAAACTGTTTCTGAACTGCAACTGACTGGGCTCCTGTGATAGAAAATTAGCCATCCACCAGGTTTTCAACTGTTAACTGCAAGATTATCGAGCAAAAGATTATCAGCCAGCAGTTCAAAGTCTCTTCCAGGCTGTTTGTAGTACATGCATTAGCAGCGTTAATTTAATCTTTCAAAAGTACGTAGTGCTTACGTGCAGAATTTATTTTCTGCTGGATCAAATATATTTACATTTCAATAGCCAATTAATAAACTCATTGAGAGAGCAGCTCACATGGTCACATTTAATATACTTTCAATGACAGCATTCTGAAGAGAGAGGTGATTTCATTCAACCAAATCCCTCTCTCATCTGTGCAGATCTTGTGATATGGATTGTTTAAAAGGATTTCACATAACATATTTACAGTCTCCAATGCTGTTTGAGGAAGTTATGTTTTAGCATTCCCCATCTTCTTATCCATCGAGTCACATCATGTGGTCAGATAATAGACGTGTATTGTGGTTTTGAAGCACTGGTGCCGTTAATGTATATCAGATGCCACACACATTGGGAAAAAGCAGCTGACCTTTCACCATAATGAGAAGGTGCCGGCATTGGACTGGGGTAAACACAGTAAAAAGCCTCACAAGACCAGGTTAAAGTCCAACAGATTTATTTGTTGGAAAAGCTCAAGCTTTTGGAGCACTGCCCCTTCATCAGGTGAGTGGGGGTTTGTTCACAAACAGGGCATATACAGACACAAACTCTATTTACAAAATAATGGTTAGAATGCGAGTCTTTATATGTAATCAAATCTTATCAGGTGAGTGAGAGAGACTTTAAGACTTGGTTACGTGTAAAGACTCACATTCCAACCATTATCTTGTAAATTGAGCTTGTGTTTTTATATGCCCTGATTGTGAACACCACTCCCACTCACCTGATGAAGGAGCAGCACTCCAAAAGCTTTTGGCTTGTGCTACCAAATAAATCTGTTGGACTTTAACCCGATGTTGTGAGATTTCTCACTGTGCTTTCACCATAATAAGAAGTCTCACAACACTGTGCTCACCACAGTCCAACGCTGGCACTTTCACCATAACGTCAGAGTTGGTAGCTTTAATTATGTATGCGTTCCTCCCAGTTCTTAATTCCTGTTCTGCAAAGAACACATACTTTATACCCATTTTTCAGTCACAAAACTGACATCTAATTCTCCTATATGGCCATCAGGTAGCACATGCTTATTACATCACCTCCCAGATTGGTGTAAAAAATAGACTAGGCATCCAAAACCCCCACCTGAAATGAGCTAAGACCCTTTTCCAATGAAAATGAAGTAAATTCTTAGCTGAGGTCCCCTGTGAAAAATTGAACTAGTGTGCAATCTAGACCCAAGGTTCTGATATTTCAACAAATCCCATTCCAATATATACCCCACCCCTTGCCACGATGCCCTATCCATCTTCTTGTCCTCATTAGAACTCCTATGCCAGTTGCCCTCATCCCTATCATGCTGCTGATGCAGTGAACCGAAGTTAAACAGGCTTTGAAAGAGGGCTACCTGGGGGCTTCCAGTAGGTGTCTACAACCTGCCAGTTTTTAGGGGAGTCTGAGACACGATATTGGGTGCATGTGGGACTACCAGTTAAGACATCGGGATAATCCCCTGCAACCAGTTTGCCCTGGCGGACCAGTGTAAATGTAGTTCTAGAACATAATTTGAAATTTCCTCCACCAGCAATTCTGAAAGGAATGTGGTTTGTGTTTAAAGATGTGCTGTGTCTGAGAGAAGAAAACCTTCATTCTGTGGTCAGGCTTTGGGGATTCTTTCAAAGGGGTCATGAAGGTTAGAGTTTAAGGGAGTCCTGCAATTAAAGAGTTCAGCATGGATAAATGTGAGAGAAAATCTAAATAGTTTCACTGTGGCCTTTCTCCCGAGAGATGGTAAGAAAGACATCTGCTGGCTGACTGAAGACTGTCAAGGTAATTATACAAACATGTGACTACATTTTATAAGGTTGTTCTGCAAAGCATATTTATTACTGTTCATTGCAATCTTCACAGATAGAGAGAAATTGCAGTGGGCCTTTCCAGCTCACCTTTTTTAATGGATGAGGCTCTTTTTCCTACGGTACAAGTATACAGAAATGTTATGGAGGGAGTTCATTTGGCCCACTGTGTCTGCACCGGCTCTCCAAACAAGTGCCATTGCTTAGTGCCATTCCCGCACCCTTTCCCCATACCCCCACAGATTGCTTCCCTTCAAGTAATCATCTGAATGCCTCGATTGAACCTGCTTCCACCACACTTCTGGGCAGTGCATTCCAGCTCCAAACCGCTCGACATGTCAACAAGCTCTTTCTCACATCACATTTCCTTCTTTTGCAAATCACTTTCAATCTGTGCCCTCTGGTTCTCAGTCATTTTACGAGCAAGAACAGTTTCCCCCAAACTACACAGTCCAGCCCCATCGTGAACTTGATTACCTTTATCAAATCTCCCCTTAACCATCTTCTCTCCCTCTACCCTCTTAACAAAAATTTTTCATCCCTAGAACCATTCTTGTAAATCTGTTCTGCATTCTCTCCAATGCGGTTACATCCTTCCTATAGTGTGGCGTCAAGAATTGTATACAAAATTCCAGCTGAGATCCAACTGGTGTCTTGTATAAGTTCAGCGTAACATCCTTGTTCTATTACTCTATGTCCCTATTAAAAAATCCCAGAATACTATTTGTTTTATAAATTACTCTCTCTACCTGTCCCACTACCTTCAATGATCTATACATATTTACATCTGAGTCTGTCTACTTCTACATCCCTTTCAGAATTTTACCCCTTGTTTTATATTATCTCCCCATGCTGTTCCTACCAAAATGCGTCACCCTGCACTTCTCTGCATTCAACTTCATCTACCACCACTCTGCCCACTCTGCCAACTTGTCTTTGTTCTTTTGAAGTTCTCAACTCTTTTAGACTACACTATAGGTTTATAAAGTAGCCATATCAGAGACCTGACATTGTTACAATTGAAATGCTACAAGTAATACTCACCGTATCCAGCGCTGGGACTTTGTTGCTGCATGGTCTCACACACTCAACAAGATGAAACACAGTGAGGAGCAGCTCTGACTTTCCCGCTGGTCAGAATGGCAGGATCTCGCATCAGATTTTGTGCTTGGAACCCCAATAATTGCACACAGGTGAGTTCCCCCTCCGAGTCACCTGACAGGCTGATTCGTCTGGCAGATTTGAAGGCCCCAGCACCATCTTTACCTACCAGTCCAGCACATCCCTATCATGGTCTCCAACCCATCTGTCTCCCACCAGACCACGCAGGATGTCAGCAACCCAGGGGACAAAGGATATTAGCCTCAAGATGAAGTCTGTTCCTTGGGGTCAGCCGCCCTCCCATCCCAACCTTGTCACCTGACATGTGCCCATGCCCTACTTAAATCTCTATCAGCCACATCTGGAGTCGACTAGTTATTAGTGTTTGTATCTCAGGAAGTTTCACAATGGGTCATGACATCTGCATTTGCCAAAAACAACCATCAAAAACATTTTCAGCATGTTACATCATTCCTAAGTAAAATGAGCCTGAAAGAAACACCCTTACGCTGCTTCACAAAACTACACTCATTGTCAGAGAAAAAAAAATCACAGCAGTATCGACTGCATGTACTTCAGCAAATGGTGATGTTCTGAACCAAGCCTGGATATCTGGATGATATTAGTCTCTGTTCTGGTTATTTCGCACCAAGTGACAGTAACTGGCTGTGGTTATGCTGCCTGCTCACAGGTTTCGGGAGTCAGGAAAGGCACAATCCATCCATTCTACTCAAATGCATGCATCGAGCAGTGTCGGTCAGAATGTGGCCAATGTGGTTATCCATAATGATAAATCAACACAGATAGGGTAGCCAGCTCTATTTTGGGTGGCATGGTGGTCCAGTGGTTAGCACTGCTGCCCCACACCGCCAGGGACCCAGGTTCAATTCTCAACTTGGGTCACTGTCCGTGTGGAATCTGCACGTTTCCTGCGTGTGTTTCCTCCAGGTGCTCCGGTTTCCTCCCTTAAGCTTAAAAGACATGCTGGCTAGATGCATTGGCCATGTGTGCATGGGTTTCCTCTGGGTGCTCCGGTTTCCTTCCACAGTTCAAACAAAGTGCCGTTAGGTGCATAGCCATGCTAAATTCTCCCTCACTTTACTTGAACAAGTGCCAGAGTGAGGCAACTATGGGATCTTCTCAGTAACTTAGTTGCAGTGTTAATGTAAGCTGACTTACGACACTAATAAAAAATGTTTAATCATAAAAATCAGCATCTAAATATCTTTTAAAACACTTTAAATATAAAAATCGAGCTAATCAGCACTTTTTTAGGTGAGTACATTATTGGCACATGATGCTGGAAAGGCTGGACCATACAAATATAGAGTAACTGACCAAAAAAAATCATTTTTCAGCTTGTATGTACTGTGTCTATGTATACTTCAGTGATGGATGTTCTATTGCTGCAAATGCTTGATAATATTTGTGTGGAATTGTTTTCAATCTTGAATGTCTTGTTTCTCTACAGAAGGCTGACTGCATTTGCATGTGAAAGAAAACAATAGTTTATTTATGAAAGCTTAGTTCTCCCTTGTGCAAAAGTATGCCACACAACGCCTTTTTTGTTCTGTGAAGGACAAGATGTCAAACGCTGCTGTGGAAATGATCGGTCCTTTTTTTAGCTCAGGCTATCGTGGAAGAAACTAAAATTACGATGAAAATATTGTAAGGGGTATTTACTGTCTGGCATGGTGTCTGGAAGAACATTACCAAGACTGTAAGTTAAGGATACACAATTGGATCTCTGTGTCGGTAATCAAATCTGTTACTAAAAGTTTTCTTTAAAGCTAATGTTTAAGACCAACTATGTTTCAGCAGATTTGGTGTCTGATGCACAGTGATTAATATTTCATCTTTTGGGCAAGGTTGGCGTGAATATTTCCTGTGGTTGTAGAAATGTTAATATCCCCAAAAACTATTCAGTGCATGTTTGTACCTCTTTGAAGACTAGGTTCATGGTGGCACAGTGGTTAGTACTGCTGCTTCACAGCACCAGGGACCTGGGTTCAATTCCCTGCTTGGGTCTCTGTCTGTGAGGAGTTTGCACATTCTACCTGGATCTGTGTGTGTTTCCTCTCGGTGCTCCAGTTTCCTCCTACAGTCAAAAGATGTGCAGATTAGGTGCATTGGTCATGTTAAATTGCCCCTCAGTGTCTCCGGGTGCGTAGATTAGAGAGTGGGGTGGCACGGTAGCTTTGGGCGGGATGGTAGCACAGTGGTTAGCACTGCTGCTTTGTAGCGCCAGGGATCTGGGTTTGATTCCCTGCTTGGATCACTGTCTGTGTGGAGTTTGCACGTTCTCCCTGGGTCTGCGTGGTCTTCCTCTGGGTGCTCCAGTTTCCTCCCACATTCTGAAAGACATGTTGGTTAGGTGGATTGACCCAAAGAGGCGCCAGAGTGTGGTGACCAGGGGAATTTCACTGTAGCTTCATTGCAGTGTTAATATAAGCCTCACTTGTGACTAATAAATAAGCTTTACTTTAGTACGGGTAAATGTGTGGGATTACAGGGATAGAGCCTGAGTGGAATTGTTGTTGGTGCAGACTCGATGGGCTGAATGGCCTCCTTCTGCACTGTTGGGTTTCAATGGTTTCTATGAGGTTCCATTTACTGTAGAATGATCGAATCTTAATAGCACAGGAAGAGATCAATCAGCTTGCTAAAAGACCATCCTAGACCCCTGCTCATCCCTTTTGCCTGTCAATTTTGGTCCTTTCAAGTGTTTATCCAATTACACTAAAAAAAATCTGCTTCTTCCACCTCTTCAAGTGGTGTGTTACAGATCATAATAACCTGTTTTGTAAAACAAAATTCTCCTTATTTCATATCAGCATCTTCCATCAATCACCTTCAATCTGTATCCACTAATTATCAACATATTTGCCAGTGGAAATTCTTTCTCCTCATTTAGTCTCTCAGAGTACTTCATGTTTTAGAACTCCACAATCAAAACTTCTTAATATTTCCTGCTTTAAGAAGAACAATCATAGCTTCTCCAACCTCTTCACGTGAAATCCATCATACTGATACCAAATTCGAGTGAATCTCCTCAGAGCATTTCATAGGCCTCACACCTTTCTAAAGTGAGGTGCCCAAAATTGGGCATCAATTTAAATTTATTTACTCGTATCACAAGTAGGCTTACATTAACACTGCAATGAAGTTACTGCAAAAAACTCCTAGTCACCACATTCCAGTGCCTGTTTGGGTACACTGAAGGAGAATTTAGCACAGCCAATGCACCTAACCAGCACATCTTTCAGACTGTGGGAGGTAACCGGAGCACATGGGAACCCATGCAGACACGGGGAGAATGTGCATACTCCGCACAGACAGTGACCGACCCAAGCTGGGAGTCAAACCCACGTCCCTGATGCTGTGAGGCAGCAGTGCTAACCACTGTGCCACGAGGCCGAAAGAGCGACGTATGAACTTTGCTTGATAAGTTTCCTATGAAGCAACTTGAGTCCTTTAATTCTGTTGAAGTTTCTATAATACAAGTGTGGCTATTGTCAGTCAGTCATTCAATAGTTCAGAACTTGAATATTGCTGAAAAAAAGAGACATGGTGGAGCTTTTTGCCTTGCACTCATTGGGGCATTTTACAAGAATAACCATATAAGAGAAACAACAAATCATACTATTTGAGAAGAAAGTGCAGATTGGTTGGCAAGTTGACTCTAATTGGTAGATGTGGTGCCACAGATACTTCATCTGACGAAGGAGCAGCAATCCAAAAGCTTGTGATTTCAAATAAACCTTTAGGACTGTAACCTGGTGTCATGTGACCTTTCTCCTTGCCTATTCTAATCCAGCATCTCCACATCATGACCATAGAGAATGAACCAGGTTAACTGCAAAGCAATGTTTGAAATTTAAACCAGGCAGTTTGACACTAATCAGTCAAGAAATGGGGAATGAGTCAGCGAATGACTATCACTTATTTTGCTTAGCATTTGGTTATTGTTTTTTGGTTATTATTCTTGATTGGCATAACTCCTTTTTATTCTGCACCTCTATTTTGACTTGATTTTGATTTGATTTGATTTATTATTGTCACATGTATTAACATACAGGGAAAAATATTGTTTCTTGTGCTCTATACAGACAAAACATACCGTTCACAGAGAAGGAAATGAGAGAGTGTGGAATGTTACAGTCATAGCTAGGGTGTAGGGAAAGATCAATTTAATGCAAAATCTAATGGCAGCAGGGAAGAAGCTGTTCTTGAGTCGGTTGGCACGTGACCTCAGACTTTTGTATTCTTTTTCCAAAGGAAGAAAGTGGAAGAGAGAATGTCCGGGGTGCGAGGCGCCCTGAATTATATTGGGTGGATTTCTGAGTTAATGATCATAGACACTTTTTAAGCACCTTTGTCACCTTGTCCCACTTTGCCCAGCCACTAAGAAGAATTACATTTTAAAGAAAGAATCTCCCAATCACCATTTATTTTGAAATCACTGCTCAGTTTAACATTGCTTTAGTTTATCTGTTTCTCCTCACTCTTCGAAGATCTCTCTTTGCATGTTGCATTCAGACAGATTATGAGCCAATGCTATGGTTGGAGAATGCAACAAAGCAATGAATGATCATACCCAGTTGAGATGGTGGAATCGTTGATAAATATCTCAAGTTATTGCAGATAGCTTATGTTCTGGACTTCAGCAGGCAGCTGAAGAAATTTCCTCTATGACATCTGTAGCTCATTTTATTCGTTTTTATTTAGCTAAAGTTGCGTGTGATAATCATTTTAATAAGGCTAACATTTGAACCTCCTGAACCCAATTTACATATTGCTCCAACTTTTGTGTAGTACAGCTACAAGAAAAGAAATAAGTTGGCTTTAGAAATCAAACAGAATGAGATGTAATGATAACAAGCTTTTTTATTTGTAATAACACAATTGCTATTTATTTCTGCATTGTTGACGCATTTGCCTGAGATTTCCGTAGAGTTTCCCCTTATTATCGGCTATAACTTTGGTGTCATGTTGCTAGAAAATCTTGAAGATACGACATAAAATAGTGAAAAACTGGCAGAAATCCAACAGAAATTATGTACCTAATGGTGGCACAGTGGTTAGCACCAGGAACCTGGGTTCAATTTGTGGCGTGGGTCACTGTCTGTGCGGAATCTGCCCACTCTCCCTGTGTCTGCAAATGTTTCTTCTGAGTGTTCATGTTTCCTCCCACAGTCCAAAAGATGTGCTGGTTAGGTGCATTGGCCTTGCTAAATTCTCCTTCAGTGTGTCCAAACAGATGCTGGAGTGTAGTGACTAAGGGATTTTCACAGTAACTTCATTGCAGTGTTCATATAAGCCTACTTGTGACACCGATAAATAAGCCTTAGAATTCTACTTTGCCTTTTTCATTGATAATACATATGTAGATGTCTTGCATACACCTCTAACTGCTTAGAAGTTGATCATGAATTTGCTCTCAAAGTACAGAACAATTTTACTGTCATTTTGAGCTGACTCACTAATCAGTTAGAGCTGTTCAGACTTCCAAGCCAGGAATTTCCTACCTTCTTCCGGTACCGATGGTGACCCCCACAATACCTCCCCCAAACCACCCCCGCCCCCTGATGGCAGGATCCCCACTGGTGGGACAGGTGAGCCACACAAAATACCTTGACATTGGCAGGGCTGGAAGATCCCGCTGGCAGCTAATGGTGAGCCATCTATGCCAATAGAAATCAGACTGTGGGATGGGGACAGAAAATCCCACCCATAGTTTTGTTGCAACAACTGTAACAGCAATGTTGTACCATTTTAGTGCAATTTCTCTTTTAAATAAATATATATAGGTTAATTAATGGAAGATTGCTATTTGCCCTATCAAAGTTCATTTGGGACAGTGATCTAACTGTGACACTCTTTGCCTTCTAGTTGTACATAGTGCAGGTCTTACTGTTTTTCAACCGGAATATGGGGTTTACGATTGGGGTAGTGTGGTGGCACAGTGGTTAGCTCTGCTGCCTCACAGCACCAGGGACCCAGTTTCAATTCCAAACTCGGGTCACTGTCCATATGGAGTTTGCACATTCTCCCAGACCAGAAACCTTTGGGCATTCTGATTTCATCCCACAGTCCAAAGATGTGTGGGTTAGATTAATTGCCCATTCTAAATTGATCCTAGTGTTAGGGGGATTAGCAGGGTATATATGTGGGGTTACGGGAATAGGGACTGGGAAGGATTGTGGTCAGTGCAGACTTGAAGGGTCGAATGGCCTCCTTCTGCACTGTAGGATTCTATTCTATGATTCTATGACTCTGCGAGTCTTTGGGATTTTCTATCCCTAGAACTATTGAGGCTGAATCATTGAATCAGACTGAGACAAGCAGAGTTTTGGAACTATAGGGGAGTGAAGGGTTACTTACTACAGGCATGAAAGTGGAGTTGAGGCCAAGATCAGCCCAACCCAATCAGTTCTTGCTGACTGGTGGAACAGGCTCAAGAGGCCACATTACCTTCTCCTGCTCCAATTTCCTATGTTCTTACGTGCAGTGACATTATTGGCCATAGACTATGCAAAGGCTGTTCTAATAATGATCAGCACTGCATGGTGCACAGTGGTTACCACTGTTGACTCACAGTGCCAGGGACCTGGGGTTCAATTCCGATCGTGGGTGACAGTCTGCATGCAATTTGCACACCTTCCCCATATCTGCGTGGGTTTCCACCAGATGCTCCGGTTTCCTCCCACAGTTCAAAGATGCGCGGGTTGGCCATGCTAAATTGACCCGAGTGGCAGGAGGATTATCAAGATAAATATGAGGGGTTACATGAATAGGGCCTGGGTGGGATTGTGGTCGGTGCAGGCTCGATGGGACAAATGGGTTCCTTCTGCACTATAGGGATTCTATGATTCTATGAGCACCACCTCCTCCACTGGAGTGAGGGCATGCAGTCTCACCCACCCCCCACCCCCTCCCGCTCAGTTTAGCAATTGCTGCCTCAGGTTGTGCACCACCTACTCTGACAAGTATGTAAGCAAGTATTACGCAACCTGTTACTTATCAGCATGTGCAAGCAATGAGGTTTGACTGTGAGGCACTTATAAGTTTGCGTGAGATTGAGGTGAAGCATGTGAAAATTTGATATGTGTACTGATTGATAGGGGTTGGCAGTGGGTGAATGATAAGGCTGTAATGATTCGAGCAATGTATGAGAGTGGTGTTGCAATCGGTAGAACATGACTTCTGAAATTGCACTTGCAGACCCCAGTCACTTCCTGCAGCACTGCACTCAAATCGTCTGGACTTGGTTTCTGGTATTGACCTTAAAGGGTTCCTGTTGCCTTCTGAGAATATATCTGCAGAACCACCTGTCACTTTGCCAGTGCGGGACATCACTCCTATATTTTACCTTCTCCACCATGGCCTCGGATGTAGCGTCCAAAACCCTTGAAGCTCACTCTGTCCTCAATTTGTGCCATTCTTCCCTGTTTGTCTGTCAGAGTCACCTCCTAAATAACTGCCAGCACGCGATCTAACTATGATGCAACCTCTCATTAAAAGGTGCAGCCTAGTGTTAAGCACTGCAGGCTAGCATAAGTAGTGCAGGCTACCATAACAGGTGCAGGCTGGCATACATGGTGCAGGCTGGCATAGCTGATGCAAGCTAGAATACCTGGTGCAGGCTAGCACAAGTGCTAGCGAGTTACAATTTTGAACCTGCACATAGTAATCAAATAAGCAGGCAGCATGAATTGACCTGCTGCCTATTTTACATTGAACTTGGGTAGTTACGGGTGGCACAGTGATTAGCAGTGCTGCCTCACAGCACCAGGGATCCGGATTCAATTCCCAGCTTGGGTCACTGTCTATGTGGAGTCTGCATGCTCTCCCTGTGTCGGCATGGGTTTCATCCGGGTGCTCCGGTTTCCTCCCACAGTCTGAAAGATGAGCTGATCAGGTGCATTGGCCATGTTAAATTCTCCCTCAGTGTACCTGAACAGGTGCTGGAGTTTGGCGACTAGGAGATTTTCACAGTAACTTCATTGCAGTGTTAATGTAAGACCACTTGTGACACTAATCAATAAACTTTAAACATTAATCATGCTCTGAAAACCCTGAAAATTTCTACGGACTATTCAATTTAACTCCCGCAATATCTGGAAAACAAATTAAAATATGATATGAAATGGCACCGAATGTTGTAGAATTTAGCTTCAACAAAAAGAATTTAAAATTCACTTTAAAATATGTAACAATGTAGGATATTGTGTTGTCGACAGTGATATGATGTCAGTTGCACTGTGATATTTGATGTAATCAGCCATTAGGAATTGAACTTGGATCTTTTACATAGCGGTTTTCCACACAAACCACCTTGTCCAATTTTTCAGCAAATGTTTTGAAGTTTCTTGCTTCAGTAAGTTTGTTTTGCTGTAGATTTTTTTTTGGACATGCTGAATGCTGAAATGTTACCAGAGGACACATATTATAGAGGACTGGTTAGAAAAATAACAATGACAACAGGAGGAATTTTATTTCTCTGCAGCGAATGATTCAAATCTGGAATTCACTGCCTGAGAATGTGGTGTATTCGATTGTGGCTTTCACAGGAGAATTGGATCATGATCTGAGGAGGAACTATTTACAGGGCATGTTTGTTGCTTGTTGGTAACAATCGTTCCTCTGAATCAGAAGGTTGTTGGTTCAAATTCCACTCCAGGGACATTGACCTAAACTCCAGGCTGACACTTCAAATGCACTACTAAAGGTTTGCTGAACCGTCAGAGGTACTGCCTTGTAGCTGTACTGCCAAACAGGGCCGTGTTGATGTATAAAACATCCTGTCGTACTATTTTGAAGAGGGGGAGTTTTTCCTGCTGCCCCACAAATATTTATCCCTCAATCAATACTACAAAAAGAGACTTATCTGGTCACTATCACATTGCTATTTGTGGAAGTTTGCTGTGTGCAAATTGGCTGCCACTTATCAAATATTACAATAGTGACTGCACTTGAAAAGTACTTCAGAGGCTGTGAAGCATTTTGAGCTTCTGACTCTGTGTAAGATGCTATGTAAATATAAGTCTTGTTTTAATGTTGGAGGACAGGAGAAGGCTCCATTCAATAGCAACAGAAGAACACATTAAAATAACTGTCCATGTACTGGACACAAGCAGCTGACAATATTATAAAAGCAAAATACTGTAGATGCTGGGAATTTGAAAGAAAAACAGAAAATGCTGGAAAATTGCAGGAGGACTGGCAACATACGTGACGGGAGAAATAGAGCTAACCTTTCAAGTCCTTGTGACTCTTCTTTTAGCCTACAATATTAATTAAGACTTCAATAAAAAGTAAAGTCAGACAATCAAACAATTAACTTTCAAACCAATATTAATGCAAAAGGCTAATTGTCAAAGTTTGCTATTTGTAGAAGTTTGCTATTGGTAGAAGTTTGCTACTTACAAATATTACAATGCTGACTGCACTTGAAAAGTACTTCAGTAAAGCATTTTGAACTTCTGACTCTGTGTAGGATGCTATGTAAATGTAAGTCGCTTTTCAATGTTGGAGAACAGGAATACAAGCAACTGCTTTCTCAAGTTTTTAAATTTATTTGCATTACAAGCAGGCTTATATCAACACTACAAGGGAGTTAGTGTGAAAATCCCCTAGTTGCCACACTCTGGTGCCTGTTCAGGTACACCGAGAGAGAATTTAGCATGGTCAATGCACCTAACCAGCACGTCTTGCGGACTGTGGGAGGAAACCGGAGCACCTGGAGGAAACCCATGCAGACATGGGGAGAATGTGCAGACACTGCACAGACAGTGACCCAAGCCATGAATCAAACCCAGATCCATGACTCTGCAAGGCAGCAGAGCTAACCATTGTGCCACCATGCCGTCCCAACACGAAGATTTCAAATGATGACGACTGTAACTGGGTGAAGTAAACTTTTATTTTGGTAAATAATACCTCCCTGGGCAATTTTCCACATGATTAAAATTACCAACAAAATGGCAAGCACTATTCGATTCCTCTGGTCATCATCATATTGTTTCTTTTTGGAGCTTGCAGTGTGCAAACTGGCTGCCGCATCTCAAATATTACAATAGCTTCTGTCCTGTATCATACAACTGTGATTATACTTCAGAAGGACTTCATTGGTTTAAAAGTGCTCTGAATCATAGAATGAATGGCTAAAGCATAGATGAAGGCCATGCAGCCCATCATGTCAGTGCTGACCCTCTGCAGTTTGCCTTGTGCCACATCCCCTATTGCCCTGAAAATTTGTCCTCTTCAGACAATGATCCAGTTCTCTTTTGAAAGCCTTGAATCCGCCTCCAACAAGAATCCATTCTAAATCCAGACCACCCGCTACTTAAAGAAGGGTTGCACAGTGGTTAGCTTCCTCACAGCGTCAGGGACATGGGTTTGGTTCGTGGTTTGGGCCACTGTCTGCGCGGAGTCTGCATGTTCTCCCCATGACTGCGTGGGTTTCCTCCAGGCGCTCTGGTTTCCTCCCACAAGTCCAAAAGACGTGCTGGTTAGGCACATTGACCATGCTAAATTCTCCCTCAGTGACCCTGAGCAGGTGCCGGAGTGTAGCGACTAGGGGATGTTCACAGTAACTTCATTGCAGTGTTAATGTAAGCCGACTAATAAAGAAACTTCAAGATTTTCCTCATGTCATCATTTCTATTAGTGTCTCCTGGCTCTTGCTCCTTCTCTAACGAGAACAATCTCTCTCTATCGACTCTATCCAGTTCCCAATTGATTTTGAATACTTCTGTTAAAACTCTCCTGGATCTTTCTTTGAAGCCAAACAGCTTCAGCTTCGAGATTCTATCTTTTTAGAAACATTGATTCATACCAAATCTAACCACAGTTTCTTCATTTCTGGAATAATTTCTGTAAATCTCCTTTGTCCCCTTCACATCCTTCCAAAAAACATGGTACTCAGAAATGACACTGTACTCCAGGAGAAGGCAAACACATGTTTCATACTGATTTGGCATAACAATAAATCAGCGTATAATAAACTGAGGTGCTGCCTCCAGTTCTGGGACATCTAGTCATCATAAAATGCACTACAAAAATGCAAGTCTTTCTTTCTCTGGAAGACACTAAATAAGGTTTCATAGAATCCCGACAATGCAGAAGGAAGCCATTCTGCCCATCCAGCCTACACCGACAACAATCCCACCCAGGCCCTATCCCCACAATCCCACATATTTACCTTGCCAATCACCCTGACTATAAGGGCAATTAAGCATGGTCAATCCACCTAACATGCGCATCTCTGAAGTGTGAAGGAAACTGGAGGAAACCCACGCAGACACAAGGAGAATGTGCAAGCTCGGCACAGACAGTGATCTGGGTCTCTGGCGCTGTGAGGCAGCAGTAAACATAAGAACATAAGAAATAGGAGCAGGAGTAGGCCATCTAGCCCTTCGAGCCTGCCCCGCCATTCAATAAGATCATGGCTGATCTGAAGTGGATCAGTTCCATTTTCCCACCTTCTCCCCATTACCCTTAATTCCCTTGTCTATCAGAAATCTATCTACCTGTGACTTAAATATATTCAACGAGGCAGCCTCCACCACTTCAATGGGCAGAGAATTCCAGAGATTCACCACCCTTTGAGTGAAGAAGTTCCTCATCAATTCTGTTCTAAACTGCACCCCCCCCCCTTATTTTGAGGCTGTGCCCTCTAGTTCTGGTTTCCTTTCTAAGTGGAAAGAACCTCTCTACCTCTACCCTACCTAGCCCCTTCATTATTTTGTAAGTCTCTATAAGATGCCCCCTCAGCCTTCTAAACTCTGCCCAGTCTATTTAATCTCTCCTCATAAGCTAACCCCCTCATCTCCGGTATCAGCCTGGTGAACCTTCTCTGTACTCCCTCCAAGGCCAATATATCCTTATGCAAATAAGGGGACCAAACCATTGTGCCACCGACTGGCAGAAACAAAACCGTGGCTGGAGTTTTATACTTGATTTTGCTTACTGTAAGTAATTTTGGTTGAAACAAAAGTAAATCAAGTCCATTGTATGAAAAACTCTGGGCGGCACAGTGACACAGTGGGTTAGCACTGCTTCGTCACAGCGCCAGTGACCCAGGTTCGAATCCTGGCTTGGGTCATTGTCTGTGCGGAGTCTGCACATTCTCCCCATGTCTACCTGGGGTTCCTCCTGGTGCACTGGTTTCCTCCCACAGTCCAAAGATGTGTAGGTTAGCTGGATTGGCCATGCTAAATTGCCCCTTAGTGTCCAAAGATGTATTACAGTAAGTAGTCTCATAACACCAGGTTAAAGTCCAACAGTTTTATTTGGTAGCACGAGCTTTCGGAGCGCTGCCCCTTCATCAGGTGAATGCCAGAAGACGAGTTAGTGAGAGGGCGATTAGCAGCAGAATAAATTTTTGTCAGCGCAGGCTCAATGGGCCGAATGGCCTCCCTTTGCACAGTCGCTGTTCTATGATTCTATTCTATGATTCTAAAATCTGCTACATTGAAACAAAAAAAGTGACAATTTCTGAACGCACACTTAAATTGATTCAGGCAGAAAAGGATGAATCTTCAAAGCCTGGCTTGGTGAAAGCAGGAATCGCGCCTTGCTGTGGTGAATGGATGATGTTACTGTCACTTAACCGGCCAGGTCGCCTCTGGTTGGTTTCTGTGCATAACGCCATAGCCCCAGATTGGTCATTGGTCGATCCGTCTTTCAATCAGCAGCTCCATCTGCTCCTTGCTTCATGAATGAGAATTTGAACCTGAACTTGAACATGGGCAGAACGTGAAGCCAACAGCCGGTGTTACATGTGAGTCTCTCTCTCTCTCTCTGTTTTTTTTACTTTCCAGATAGCAATGGTAGCCAGTCACACTTACTAACCTTCTTCCAAAATAGAAAGCAAACAGGATGAAAACTGACAAGTACCAATCCCAGCTACAACCAGTGTGTACAGAATTATCTGTTACAATTTGAAACGTTTTGGGAGATACATGCGGTCTGATCTATCCAATCCTTTGTGTGCCTGTATTTTTAGAGTCTTGGTTTATTTTTTTAAAAAATCATCTTATGCCTTGTGCTGTCATCTTGCATGGAATGTGATTGTAATCAAGTGGCTTTGTATAAAGATATTAAAAGACATGTTATATATTGTCTGCTAATACATTGTTATATTTTGTGATCTCCAGGAATGTAGAAATGGTCGTTTTAAAATGTACGTATATTTAAAAAATCAATAGGAATAAAATGCGATTTGAGATAGCGGCATCAGAGCCATCTAGACCTTTTAGGGCAAAAAAAAATTACGAGGTTGCGATGAGGTCTGGATGGGATCTTACACTGACTGGGGTTACTATCGGTCACATCTCCTTCCACACAGACTAGCAGGTGTCTGGGAAAGCTCCAAGTAATGGGGAGCAGGTCCCGATAGCTGTCCTTCCACACTAGGAACATTCGTAATCACCCAGAGAATGACCACGCTATCAGGGGCTAATTTTGACAGAATACAGCGCACATGTTCACTGCGCTCTGCTTCGCCGAGTCATCATGCTCTCCAGGTTCCGTATGAAACTGCTTTGGCGTTGCAAGCAATGAATCATCCTACCAAGTGCAAAGTGCACTGGCTTATTTCTTTACCCTAAACCAAATGAAGCAGGCTAGAAGATTCTTCTAAATGCCTTATGGTCTTTTTCCCCTGCCGTAAACAGATGTTTTTTTTTCTGTCTGGGGATCTCCCCAGTCCACATGATAGAATTAACTTTTTTGAGGTTTATTTATGGGTACTTATACTGATCTTTCCTGCGTTGAACTCTCCCTCCCTCTTAAGTACGAGGTCCACATTCGGGTGGAATTGTTCAAATTCAAATTTCCAATTCAGTCCTTGTGCAGTATGATCTATCTTTGTATTCAGGTGAATTTGTACGAAGGTGTGGAGGGGGGAAATAAATGTGGAATTTTTAATTTTATTCATTTGTGAGATGTGGGTGTCACTGGCTAGCCATCACTTATTGCCCATCCCTAGTTGCCCTTGGAGGGCAGTTGAGAGTCAATCACATTGCTGAGGCTCGGGAGTTGCATGTAGGCCAGAGCAGGTAAGGAAGGCAGATATCCTTCCCTAAAGGACATTAGTGAATCAGATGGGTTTTACTGACAATCGACAATAATTTCATGGTCATCACTAGATTTGTAATTCCAGATTTTCTTTTACTGAAACCAAATTCCACCAGCTGCCTTGGCGGGATTCGAACCCTGATCCCCAGAACATGAGTTGAGTTTCTAATATTCTAGTGAGACTACCACTAGGCCATTGCCTTCGTTAGTCTGTGAAGAATGTCTCACTAAATGAAATTCTATTAGGTTGTTTCAAAACAGAATTCTATGTACTATGTATTTTGGAATTAAATCTACAAAGCATGGACAGAAAATAAGGTCTTTTGGGTGAAAGTGAAGCTGGCTTTGGATTGCACTGTGACTCCCCTTAGCCATCTCTTTCAGTTGACATTGATTTTGATTTGATTTGATTTGATTTATTATTGTCACATGTTTAACATACAGTGAAAAGTATAGTTTTTTGCACGCTATACAGACAAAGCATATCGTTCATAGAGAAAGAAAGGGGAGGGTGCAGAATGTAGTGTTTTAGTCATAACTAGGGTGTAGAGAAAGATCAACTTGGTGTGAGGTAGGTTAATTCAAAAGTCTGATGGCAACAGGGAAGAAGCTGTTTTTGAGTTGACCTCAGACTTTTGTATCATTTTCCTGATGGAAGAAGGTGGAAGAGAGTATGTCTGGGTTCCGTGGGGTCCTTAATTATGCTGGCTGGTATTCTCTGCTGAATCTCTGCTATTGCCTGTTGCAGAGGCTCTGTTTCCTTCAGTTGGAACTTTTTTCACTTGTGTTTGGATATCTCCAATTTCTCTTCTGATTACTCTGGATGTTCACTGGCTATGTTGCCGCTGAATGATCTCTGCTTTGCCTTTAAGCTTCCTTCCCAACCCATGACTCAAATTTGATTCCCAGGTATTGACATTTGACCTAAATTGAAGATTTATGCACTTGGCTGCACTTTCCTCTGAATTCCCTGCCTGAACTCCAACACAAATAAAATGCCTCTTACCTCCAGGATACACCTTGGTCTCTCTCTCTCTCTCTCCCCCCTCTGCCCTATTACTCTGATCACTTGTCATTTTAATTAACTCACATTACCCCACTCCTCTTAGTCTCTCCTTTCAAACACTCCTTGTAAGCTGACACCAGTTTCCACACGCCTTCCTGCATCCCAGCCCTATCCTAATATCTTCTTTCACCTTTCCTTTATCAGCTAGTGGATTTCCTCATCTTCTGATTTTATCTCCACTTGCAGCAGGCAGGAAAGAATGCAAATGGTATGTTGACCTTGATAGTGAGAGGATTTGAGTACAGGAACAGGGATGTCTTACTGCAATTGTATAGGGCTTTGGGAAGGCCACACCTGGAGTTTTGTGTGCAGTTTTGGTGTCCTTATTTGAGGAAGGATGTTCTTGCTCTAGAGAGAGTGCAGCAGAGGTTTATCAGGCTGATTCCTGGGATGGCAGGTCTGTAATATGAGGACGCCCTAAGTCGGTTAGGATTGTATTCATTGGATTTTAGAAGACTGTTTACTCCCCTCATGCTTTTGAACATCTCTATCAAATCCTCTCTCAACCATTTTTGAGAAGAATAACCTCCGCTTCTCTAATCCATTCTTGTAACTGAAATCTCTCGTATCAGGAACTATTCTCATCAATCTTTTTGGCACTGTCTTTACATCCTTTCTAGAATTTCCTCCCTAAACTTCTCCGTTTCTCTGTTCGTCTCTGTCTTTAACTCGCCTAATTCTCCCTTGGTCGTTGCGTGTCAGATGTTATTTGTTGATGTTTTTATGACGTGCATTGGAACACTTTATTATGTTAAAGATGCTATCTAAATTCAATCTGTTGTTGAAATGTTATGGAAGTTAGGAATGCATTCCCATGTTTAATACACGTATTCGTTCCAGGCCACTATAAAGTGTTTTAGATTCTTGACAGTGCATGAATGATGCCAGCCATTCATCACACCTGCCTACAGACTTTGTATGGGATTTTATAAAGGACAGACTGTAATCACAGAGTTCCACACAACAGCAGGGGACAGTGCAATCTATGTGATCCTTAACCTATCAGTTTGAAGATATTGCCAATGAACAGCATGGAGCCTGAACAGAAAGTGTCAGAATACTTTATCTAGGTCCACATATTGTATTAATAATAGCTGTGTAGCCAACATTGCCCACATTATTATGGATTAAATTGGACAGCAAACTTTAGAATGGCAGCAGAGCGGTTAGCATTGCTGCCTCACAGCACCAGGAGCCCGAGTTCTGTTCCCAGCTTTGATCACTGTTTGTGCGGAGTCTAAATGTTCTCCCCATGTCTACATGGGTTTCCGCTGGGTGCTCCGGTTTCCTCCCACAGTCCAAAGAATGTATTGGTTAGGTGCATTGGTCATGCTAAATTCTCCCCTAGTGTACCTGAACAGGTGCTGGAGTGTAGCGACGAGGGAATTTTCACATTAACTTCATTGCATTATTAAGGTAAGCCTACTTGTGACACTAACAAGTAAACTTTAAACTAGAGTACATAAACACACAGTTGCATGTGGAAATCCTTAAGTTGCACTCCTGTTTAGCCTGCTCCTCCATAGGCTGTGTTATAATGGAACCATACCAAGAAGTCTTGGCATTGAAACATACACAAGATTGTGGGGTAACTATACACTAAACAGGTCAAAACATATTAGAGCTAGTGCATTTGGAAGTAAATGAGAATATCTTGAGAAGTAAAAACTATTGCCAACCATTCTGTCTGGCCCTGAAAATTTAATTTTCAAAGTGTGGAGTCTTACTCCTCCAGATGTTAATAAATGTTGATGATTTTTAAAAAGTCTCAATCCCTTCTGTCTTTCCCAACCTTTTGTTTGTTGCTTTTAAAAAAAATGTATTATTGTCACATATGTTGGTATATAGTGAAAAGTATTGTTTCTTGTGTGCCACAGAGACAAAGCATACCATTCGTTGAGTACATAGGGGAGAAGGAAAGGGGAGAGTGTAGTGTTACAATCAGAGCTAAGGTGAATAGCGAGATCAACTCAATATAAGATAGGTCTATTCAGAAATCTGATGGCAGCAAGGAAGAAACTGTTCTTGAATCAGTTGGTTTTGTATCTTTTTCCCAACCGAAGAAGTTGGAAGAGACGCACTGTACATCCTCCTTGTACTTCTTGCTTCTGGTGTCTGTGAGGATTCTTCAATCTGATTTGTTGAAGAGCCTTGCTGTCTTTTGCCCAATTCGCAGATCCCACAGATGTCCTGTGTAGAGCAAGTCTCAGCTCAAGGAACTGAGAAAACTTCGTGGGTAGTCCTCTGTAGTGAATGGTGAATGCCGCTCCTTCATGCTGCAGCTTTATAAGACCCTAGTCAGACCCCACTTGGAGTATTGTGCGCAGTTCTAGTCGCTGCATTACAAGAAAGATGTGGAAGCTATTGAAACGGTGCAGTGGAGATTTACAAAGATGTTGCCTGGATTGGGTGGCATGCCTTATGAGTATAGGTTGAAGGAACTTGGTCTTTTCTCCCTGGAGAGACGAAGGATGAGAGGTGACCTGATAGAGGTTTATAAGACATTGAGAGGTATAGATTGGGTGGATTCTCGGAGGCTATTTCCCAGGGCTGAAATGGTTGCTACGAGAGGACATAGGTTTAAAGTTCTGGGGAATAGGTACAGAGGAGATGTCAGGGGTAAGTTTTTCACTCAGAGGGTGGTGGGTGAGTGGAATCAGCTGCCATCAGTGGTGGTGGAGGCGAATTCATTAGGGTCTTTTAAGAGTCTTTTAATTAGAATGCAAGTTTATCAGTATTCTGTAAACTGTGTGTGACTTTATATGCCCTTCTCTGATCAGAACCTTCCACACACCTGACGAAGGAACAGCATTTCCGAAAGCTGGTGGGTTTACTATCAAATAAACCTGTTGGACTTTAACCTGATGTTGTGAGACTCCTTACTGTGTTTACCCCAGTCCAACGCCGGCATCTCCACATCATGCAAAATCCAAGCCATAATGTCAAGTCAGGCACGGGAAGTGAAATAGAGAGGGCATGAAGGATGGGATTAACATGAAGGAATGAGAAAAACAATAATTAAAATCTGAAGGACCCAGATAAAAAGTTCATCTTCAGTGTCAGAGAGGTTGCTTGCAACAATTACAATTTATTATGCTGTTTAAAAAATACTTCCACTGAAGTGGAGAAGCCTTAACTTTCTTTTGTGAACCTCGTGCTTTAACTTGAATGTATAATCGCCTGGCAAGGTATTATAAGGTATTATTCTCATGTGGTATTTGGAGGATCAGATAAATTCGGACAACATTCCTGATTTTCACACGCTGCTCATGTGTGGTCTCCTGAAGGTTCTGTCTCCTTTATATTTTAGTGATTATCTAACCATTATTTCTACAGGACAATGAGGTCTATTTTTTGGGGGCACAGTTTGCTTTTATTTCTAGTGTTGAAGTTTACCCATTATCCTTTGGGAAGGCAATCTGCTGTCCTTACCTGGTCTGGCTTATGTGTGACTCCAGACCCACAATAATGTGGTTGACTCTCAACTGCCCTCTGAAATGGCCTCCAAAGCCAGTCAAATCAAGGGCAACTAGGGATGGACAATAAATGTTGGCCAACCAGTGACACCCACGTCCCATGAATGAATAAAAATCAAATTAAAGTGGCCCATTACTTGATTTAAACCAGAATTCTCTGCCCTTGCCCATGGCTGGGATTCTCCAGTCCCGCTGCAGTGAATGAAGATTTGGTTCTCGCTAACAGTTGTCATTGGCCGTATGAGATGAGAGAATTCCGGCCTTCATATTTGTAACTTCCTTAGATGTTACTAAACACGTTGCTTCCCCTTAACAAAAAATAACTAATTTATTTTTAAGGGAAAGGAGCACTTATCAGCCCAAAGACAAAATGAATAAATGGACGTGTTGATCCATTGGTTGAAAAAAAACTCTTCATCTTGAGAAGAGGGAAGTGGCTCTGGTAAAAATTGCTTCCCCTTAATGTTTGGAATCGTGAAAAATACATTTTTTTTAACTTTTGAGGAAATAGTAATTTTGAATTGCCTCAAAAAAACTTCAAAATACGATGAATCATTGAGTGCAATACGAAAAGTGAATAATTAAGAGTAAACATATGAAATAAAAACAATGCAGTGAAACTTTCATGGGGATAAGAACTAGAAAATATATTTCATTTTCCTCCTACCCACCCCCCCCCCCAGCACACAGTCTTACATCTGTGCTTTCAGTGACCTTAATAGACTTCTGGTTCCCTCTGAAGTGACAAGTAATGAACACGACAATAGAGGGAACCCAATTGTTTGATTGTGTAACCTTCAAAAAGAAGCACAACCTATGTCGCCTGTGTGTATATTTGTACAGTAATTGGACTCCCCACCCATTCTGGAGATGAATGTAAAGGTGGAGCTTCCTGACAGTAATCTAAAAGAGCAATATGCACAGTACCTTCCTGACTCAGATATTGAATTGTTGAATCTACCGCAGAGGATTGGCCCACACCTCATTCCAGTAAAGTAACAAGGGCTTTGAGTTGGGAGAGAATACGGCTATGAGGAGACTGTTGAGGTCTGCAGGACGTGGGTCTCTTGACATCAATAGGCATTAGCAACTAGCATCCTGCAGCAGCCAGACATAGAATCATAGAATCTACAGTGTAGAAGGAGACCACTTGACCCACCGAGCCTGCACTGATGACAATCCCACACAGGTCCTATCCCCCTAATCCCACATATTTACCCTCCTAATCCCCCTGACACTAAGGGTTAATTCAGCATGGCCAATCAACCTAACCCGTACATCTTTGGACTGTGAGAGGAAACTGGAGCAAACACATGCAGACACGGGGAGAATGTGCAAACTCCACACAGACAGTCACCCAAGGCCAGGATTGAACTCGGATCCCTGGTGCTGTGAGGCAGCAGTGCTAACCACTGTGCCACATGAGATATCAGAACACCAAGGACGTAGCTGTGTGTGAAAAATGGCAGGAGTGAATACGCCTTGAAATACTGCTGAGCTAGAATATTTAATTGACTTTGGTGACAGTGAGATCAGAAGCATAAGAGGCAGATCTTGAACAGAGGAAAAGTGAACTATAGGTACTCGGTGGTTCACACGTACAAAATGGGGAAGGAAGCCTAGCGCAGAATAGTTACATTTAACAAATTGTGTTTCTTTTTTTGTAAAAGAAAAACTGCAGCTGGTGTAAAACACAATACCATTCCCAAAAATGTAGTTTTCTTCTAACCCACTTGATTAGTCTAACATTAATAAAAACGGAAAATGTTCGATAAACTCAGCAGGTCTGGCAGCATCTGTGGATCGAAACAGAGTTAACTTTTCAAGTCTAAATGATCCTCCTGCAGGAGGGTCACTTCTCAGTTCTGGACAAGGATTGTTTAGGCCCGATATGTTGGAGCAAATTTTCCCGTTCCGCCTGTCATGGGAATCGGAGCGGGCGAGGAGCAGACCGTGGAAAGATCCATTGACCTTGGGCGGGATTTTCCGGTTTCGGGGGCGAGCGCAGCCGGGGACTCCCACCTGTTAACTCTGTTTCTCTCCACAATTGCTGCCAGACCTGCTGAGGTGACCCGGCATTTTCTGTTTATTTTTCAGACCTCCGGCATCCGCGGTATTTTGCTTTAAGGTAAGTAAGTTAACAAGCTGGGCCGGAGTTCTCATGTCTCCTCTGCCCCGCCACTGATGCCAGCGATAGCGGAGATTCTGGTACTCAGCCAAAAGTCCATTCACTGCAGCGGGGACCAGAGAATCCCAGCCATGGGTGAGGTTGGACAATTCCGGCACTGGTTCATGTCAGAGACAGCGTAAGAACATAAGAAACATAAGAACATAAGAAATAGGAGCAGGAGTAGGCCATCTAGCCCTTCGAGCCTGCCCTGCCATTCAATAAGATCATGGCTGAGCTGAAGTGGATCAGTTCCACTTTCCTGCTTTCTCCCCATAACCCTTAATTCCCTTATCTATCAGAAACCTATCTACCTGTGTCTTAAATATATTCAGCGAGGTAAAGAGTTAAGCGAGCTTTACCCAGCAAGGTAAAGCAAAGAGTTTGCATTAGAGCTAAGGGAATGTCATGCTTCCTGGAGACACATCATCAATGATGAATTGTTTGCTTGTCAATAGATGGCTTTTGAGCAACCATTTCAGGAAAAACGGGGAAGTTGCTGTAAATTTATAAAACTTCCAGTTATTTATGCCTTCAACCAGTTTACAGAAATTGACAGAGCTATTTTTATAGATTTTTCTCAGCAGTCTGTGAATATTTTGGGTTATCATCATTTAAGGGAAACAATTAGATGTGGAATGAGCGCTGACCTTGCTGCACTCTGTGGTCTTTTTTTAAACATTTTTTAATGTTCTTTCACTGAATATGGGCATAATTAATATTGGCCAGGCCAACATTAATTGCCCATTTCTACTTGCCCTTGGGAAGGTGGACGTGAACTTCCTTTTTGAACTGCTCCAGCTCATGTAGTGTTGATACATTAATAGTACAGTTTGTGAGGGGAGTTTCCAGGACTGCCTTTCGTGACAATGAAGGAACAGCAATGCAGTTCCAGGACAGGACGATGTGTATATGGAGTGAAACTTGACGATGGCCATGCTGCCAAGAATCTGCTGCACTTGTTCTTCCAGGTGGTAGATGGAGGTCACAGTTTGGAAAGTGTGGTCGAAAGAGCCTTGATGAGTTGCTGTAATGAATCCTGTATCTGGTACACATTGTGCATCAGTGGTGGAGGGAGTGGATGTTGGAGGTGATGGATGGGGTGTCAATCTGGTTTATTCTGGATGGTGTTGAACTGCTTGGGTGTTGTTGGAGCTGCACTCATCCAAACAAGTGGAGAGTATTTGATCACAGTCTTCTGACTTGTGCCTTGTAGACGATGGACAGACTTTGAGGTTTTAGTAGGCGAGTTATTCACTGCAGGAGTCCTAGCCTCTGACTCACTCTTGAAGCCACAGTATTTATATGGCTGGTCAAGTTCCGTTGTTGGACAATGGTAATCCCAGGATGTTCAGAGTTGGGTAGTTAGTGTTAGTAATGCCATTGAATATCAAGGGGTGATGATTAATTTTGATTTGAATTGATTTGATTTGATTTATTATTGTCACATGTATTAATATATAGTGAAAAGTATTGTTTCTTGCACGTTACATAGACAAAGCATACCATACATAGGGAAGGAAAAGATAGGGCGCAGAATGTAGTGTTGCAGTCATTATTAGGGTGTAGACAAAGATCAACTTAATGTGAGATAGATCCATACAAAAGTCCAATGGCAGCAGGGAAGAAGCTGTCCTTGAGTTGGTTAATACGTGTCCTCAGACTTTTGCATCTTTTTAATGATGGAAGAAGAGGGAAGAGAGTATGTCCCGGGTACATGGGGTCCTTGATTGTGCTGGCTACTTTTCCAAGGCAACGGGAAGTGTAGACAGTGTCAATGGATGGGAGGCTGGTTTGCATGATGGACTGGGCTTCTTTGTAGCTTACTGCACTCTTGGATAGAGCAAGAGCCATACCAAGCTATGATACAACCAGAATGAATGCTTTCTATGGTGCATTTGTAGAAGCTGGTGAGAGCTGTAACGGACATGCCAAATTTCCTTAGTCTACTGGTCCTTAGTTCCACTTTTGTTCAAGGTGGTTATTGTTCGGTGCTTGTGTAGCACAAATGTTATTTGCCATTGATCAGCCCAAGCCTGAATGTTGCCCAGGTCTTGCTGCAAGTGAACAGACTGCTTTAGTATCTGAGGAGTTACAAATGATGCTGAATGTTGTGCTTCTGACCTTAGGATGGAGTGTTGTAGCCGTACTGAAACAGTTTAGGTATGGGAAGCTAATTCTGGAGCAGAGGTCATCAGTACAGTTGGTGCAATGTTGTCAGGGTCCACAGCCTTTGCAGTATCTAATGCCTTTGGCTATTTCCTACTATCACATGGAATGCATTGAATTGTTGAAGACAGACATCTATAATGCAGGAGACCTCAGGAGAAGATGGATCATCTGGCTGGAACTGGTGGCAAATGCTTTTGGAATGCTCCCCCCCACCCCTCACCGATGTGAAAAGGCTGGGCAAGTCTGGTGTAGAGCGTTGTAAGGATTTTCTGGGCTGGTTAACAACCTGCTTTTGGGTTTACGAAACTCCTTCCGTGCTTAACAAGACTGGAGAAGAACCCCAGCTCAATGGTAGGAGCAATACCAACTAAGCCACTTGGACTCGAGCAAAGGCAGTGCGAAGATAAAATACAGAGAAATAATCAATATGTTTTGAGTTGCTGCACTGCCAGTCTTTGAGTGAGTTCTTTTTCAGTCGGATCCCATGGCACTCTTTAAAGAAGAGCGGTGCAGTTCCCCGAGTGCCTTGACCAGTATTTGACCCTCAACCACCACCCTTCATTCATTGTAGTTTGTGACATTTTGATGAGTGCAAATTGGCTGCTAGGTTTCCTATATTCCAAACATGATTACACTTCAAAAGTACTTGGTTGTAGCATGTTTTAAGATGTCACAAGTCATTTTTTATTTTTATTAACCTAATAATAGGTGTCCAGAAATAGTACTAGGGAATCAAACTACTTAATTGAGTGGAATAAACTCACAAATGTTTAGGTGGGATGTGTTATGTTTCTTCTCCTGTGCCTCTGATGATCCCTAATGATGGGGATCACATAAAATGCCTCAGTCTTCTGAAAGAAAATACGGATCAAGGATTTTCAGGTTGTAATCTAATTTTAAGGCATTTGAGTAATGCTTATGCTTTTACCTGAGAATTAACTGAGTTTAAGGTCACCTCTGAATCCCTCAATTACATTACAGCCTTGTGAAGGACTTGGGTTCACCCGCAGATGACTGACTGAAAATAATGCAGTTACTTTTATCTGGTTGCTTGTTTATTGCTCCCTTGATGAACGGGTGAGTCAGCCTTGTGTTAAACCTAGGGGCAGCACGGTGGCACAGTGGTCAACACTGCTGCCTCACAGTGCTAGAGAGCCGGGTTCGATTCCTGGCTTGGGTCACTGTCTGTGTGAAGTCTGCACGTTCTCCCCTGTGTCTGTGCGGGTTTCCTCCAGGTGCTCCAGCTTCCTCCCACAGTCTGAAGATGTGCAGGTTCGGTGCATTGGCCTTACTAAATTCTGTCCCAGTGTACCCGAACAGGCGCCGGAGTGAGACGACTAGGAGATTTTCACAGTAGCTTCATTGCAGTATTAATGTAAGCCTACTTGTGACACTCATAAATAAATAAACTAAAACTGTCTATTTTGTTTCCAAAATGTGTACGTGTAGTGAAACATCAATTTAAAATGAGTACAATAAATATTGTGTTTACTTTCCTCTCTTGGAAACTCCTCCCTTTTTGCATCAATCATTTACTGGAAGTCAAAATTGCACTAAGATAATGAGATCAAGGTGATTGCCTCGTTCGCTTCTGTTTTGACAAGAAATGCTGTTTAATCATGTGCACACAATACATTATATAGTTGAATGTTAGTGCTGGGACGTCAGACTAATTAAATACAACACACAGGCAGAACTTGGCTCATGTTGCTGGGCTTTGTTCAAGAAACAATTGATCTTGAAACTAAAGGTTAACTTGGCATTTTATTGTTTTGACCTCACTTTATTCCAAATGCCTATTAATGAAGTTAATATATTTCCACGGGGTACACTTGAGGTGCTCAATCTGTGGGAGGAAGGAGTGGTTGTTCAGATTCATAGATTCACTGACATTTACAGCACAGAAGGAGGCCATTTGGCCCACCACATCCACAAAGATCTGATGACCCTAATCCCATTGCCAGTGCTTGGCCCATAGCCACAGAAGTCATGGCAACTCAAGTGAATATCCAAATACTTAAATGTTGGGAGAATTTCTGACTCAACAATACTTTCAGGCATATGAGTGTTGAGGAGAAACTTCCTCATAGAGACTATGGCAACAAAAACAGAAGATGCTGGAAAATCTCAGCAGGTCTGACAGCATCTGTGGAGAGAGAATTGAGCCAACATTTTGAATCTGGGTCACCCTTCAGTTTGCATTATTGCAGAAAAAATGTCCTGAGGAATTTTACAGAAGTTTGGTGAAAAATGGACACTGGTGTAGGATAGGTTACGAACAAAGTGCAAACGCCTGAGCAAAAAGCCTTTGCTTGGATGTTAAAAGATTGCGTGGCAGTGGGAGAAGTTCGAGGAAGCTCAAGGGCAGGGATGAAGGAGAGTGAAAGAATGGCAGTCAACAATGGGGCAAAGGGGCAGTGTTGTGTACAAGCAGCCAGTTAGAGGAACAAAGAGCCTGAGGGGATTTATAAGACTCCATGGAGCCATAGTGGCATAGTGGTTAGCACCACTGTCTCACAGCTCCAAGGACCTGGGTTTGATTCCCAGCTTTGGTCACTGTCTGTGTGGAGTTTGCACATTCTCCCCTATTCTGCATGAGTTTCCTCAGGTGCTCCAGTTTTCTCCCACAGTCCAAAGATGTGTGAGTTAGGTGTATTGGTCATGCTAGATTGCCCCTTAGTGTCCCAGGATGAATAGGCTTTAGAGGTATTAGCGGGGTTACGGTGGGGATATGTGGGGTCACGGAGATAGGGCCTGTGTGAGATTGTTGTTGGTGCAGACTCGATGGGCCAAATGGCTTCCTTCTGCAGTGTAGGGGTTCTTTCTATTGTTCACCTAAGGAGTGACAAGGTCAAGCAAGAACGATGTAAATAATATTAAACTTGAAACTTTGGTAGATTGGATTTCCAAATGGGTTAGCAAAGTCCCCTCTCCATGGTGGGTAATCACTAGACGGTAACAAGAAATTGGGTAAAGCAGTATGAGGAACCCTTTCTGAGTGGCATAATGAACAGCATAAATGTTCAAGTGCAACCCAGTCAAGACAGATTCTAAACGTTGGATGATATTGGGACAGTGTCACTTGAAATAATGGTCAGGTTTTAGAAGGAATTTCAGAACTACTTGCAAGTGTAAGGAGCATTATTGGCATACCTGCTGTAGGATATATCATGCTTCACTACTAATAGGTTAACTAATGGGAGATGATGGATGCCCAGATCTGACATAATTCTTAAAATCTTAACTGAAGAATTGTGGGGTCGTGGGGAGGAGAAGGTGGTGTGTGACTTCCAAGTGATCATGGTCAGTTCATATCTGTACTTGCTCTGTTAGATGCCTGCTATGACTATTTTAGAAGAACCAAAAAGATTCTTGTCCCCTGTCAATGAGTTAACTAAGACCAAATGCAGGTTAAGCTTGGGACTTATAAGCAGAGTATCAGAAACTTTCTTGTGGGTTCAAAATTTCTTGGCTAGCAACTGAACAGATTTTTTAAAATTTATATTAACTCAAAAATCAAATTGGTCCAATCAAAATTCCTTCAAGAGACATATTACAGATCAAAGCTGACAAGACAGGTCTCACTTTTCCTGTCTTGGGCTTGATCAACAAGATTCAAGCTGATAGGAGCAGGCATTACACCCCCTCCGGTGCTTGATCTGAGGTTCACCTTAACCAAAAGGCGTTTTTAAAAATTGCTTCAAATGAAGCCTCAGTGTAAACCTTATTGATTTCTATCTTCTGCATTTGACCTTAGCCTAAAAGGCTCAGAATAGGTTTGAGCAGAGTGCAGGAAGTTGAGGCTTCAATTCAGCTACTTAGCTGCACCTTAAGCATGTGTTAGGTCTCTTTGCATGAATCCCTTTAGGTGAAAACCCATACTGAGTTAGCTTGCTTGATACCCAGAACTATGGCATAACATGTCGAGTAAATCGAGATGACAGATATATCACAACGACCCATCTGTCATGCTGAAGTTTAATATTCATTGTACTGCTGAATAGGATGCTGTGGTGGTCAGGATGGTGGAGACAGAAAGATGCAGCCTAGTCGCCAGTTATGGAAACAGAAGCTCATTGTATCTGCTTAGGGGGCAATTTGTTGTCTTTTTGAAACAGGTTTACCCATCCCATCAGCACTGTCTCTGAGGGTAAGTATTAAAATTTAACCGCAGCCATCCAAAGGCCTTATCATTTTAAGTTTAAAGCCGTGATTAAGGATTAATGTTTGCTTTTAAAAAATCAAAATGCAAATTTGTAGTATCAATTCCAATGACTGACTATTGATGATTTGACAATTGAGCTTGGGACAATTACTCAAATCATTTGCTGAATGCATTTCAGTAAGATATTTAAATTCCTGCATGTAGTCCTTATAATTCTCAACCCAGTGGATATACAGTTTATAAGCCTGTCTCTCTCTCTCTCGCTCTCTGTACTCTGATGATGCGTAGGTCAGGCCTTTATTTTTTTTCTGTAGCTAATTATTTCTGGAAAGATTGCTGTCACCGGGGGTTTGAGAAGCGTTACACCACATCAAGCACAGCTGCACTCACACAGCCAATCTAATTAGCGTGGCCAGTCCACCTCACCTACACGTCTCTGGACCGTGGGAGGAAACCGGAGCATCTGGAGGAAGCCTACATGGACGCAGGAGAACATGCAAACAGACAGATCCCAGGTTGGGTCCCTGGAACAGTGAGCAGCACTGCTAACCACTGTGCCATCCATACAAATTTATAAGCTGGCAAAATATGACACCACACCCTGTCGCTGCTCACAGAAGTACATCAGATTTTACAGTGATTAAGAAATTGTTTCTCTGTTCAGTACTTGCTATCTTGATTGTTTTTGAATTTTTTTTATTTAAAACTTGTAAATTTGCATTGTGTTGTGTGACTTGCTGGGACTTTTTATAAGGTATAACCTTCAGGATTTTTGAAAGAATTGCAGCTTTTAAGTTCCGTTTTCTTGGAAAATAAAACTGAGGATGTTGAATAGTTCCACAAGTGTCTTTGTCCCCTTGTTCTTCATCCTTAAGGGTCTTCTTCTTAGGCAGTTCCCCAGGGTCGAGACTTCCAGACTAAAAATGTGTTCTCAGGAGACTGAGGATGCCATTGCGTGACCTACAGTCTCCCTCACAGATGGAGGCAGATGGTGGATGGAGGAGTGGGTGGGGGAGGGTGCCGGGCTGCCAGGTGCTCCTTTCACGTTCAGCCTCAGTTTGTTCTCCATGATGAAGCTCAAGCTATTCAGCTTCTTCCCAGATGCTTTATCTTCACTTTGAGTGGTCTTGGATTCCCGGCTCTGCAGTGATTAGCACTACTGCCAGGGACCTGGGTTTGATTCCTGGTTTGGGTCACTGACTGTGCAGAGTCTGCACCTTCTCCCTGCATCTGTGTGAGTTTCCTCCGAGTACTCTGGTTTCCTCCCACAGTTCAAAAGACATGCTAGTTAGGTGCGTTGGCCATGCTCAATTCTCCCCCAGTGTACCTGTACAGGCACCGGAGTGTGGCGACCAAGGGATTTCCACAGTAACTTGATTGCAGTGTTAATGTAAGCCCTCTCGTGACAGTAATAAATAAACTTTAAAAAAAAACTAGGTACCAGTGGGGATTTTGTACTTTTTCAAGGGGGCTTTGAGGGCGTTCTTGAAGTATTTCCACTGCCCTCCTGGAGCTTGCTTGTGGTTACAGTAATGGTTTAATTAGTGGACAAGTAATCCATCCTGCCATAATAGTTGGCTAATTTAAAACCTGTTGGTTATATCAATTTGAAATAAAAAGCTGGTACCAATTATGGTAACGATGAAATGATGGGATTGCCATAAAAACCCTTTTGATTCACCAATTTCCTTCTCAGAGGAGATAGAGTCATAAGCCGTATTTTCCCGGCACACCCACCCCAGAGTCGGGGTGGGTGAGGCTCGCAGAACGGCATTCTCTGTTGGCCTCAGGCAGGATTCTACGGGTGGGAGAAGCAATAAAATTACGCCAATAGGGTTTTATAGCACAGCAGGAGGCCCTTCAGCCTAGCGTGTCTGTACTGGCCATCAAACACCTATTCTAATCCCATTTTCCAGCACATTGCAGCCAACCTAAAGAAAACAGTTATTTATCACTATGCTTTCTCTCAGTATTTTGTCCAAATGCCTACTTTCCCTGTCAGTCCATGAGCTAGATCTTTGCTCACAAGCCTGTTCTGTGGCATTGTGTCAAATGCCTTTTGAAAGTCCAAAAACACCAAATCAACAGCATTGCTTTTATCAACCTTCTCTGTTAGCTCCTCAAAAAACTCCAGCAAGTTAGTTAAACAAGATTTTCCCTGAATGAATCCATGCTGGCTTTCCTTAATTATCATGCAGATGTCTAAGTGATGTTTGATTTTGTCCCGAACTATAGTTTCCCAAAATTTCCCTATGACCAAAGACAGGTGTGTAGTAGCCAGCATTATAAGAACATAAGAACATAAGAAATAGGAGCAGGAGTAGGCCATCTAGCCCTTCGAGCCTGCCCCGCCATTCAATAAGATCATGGCTGATCTGTCGTGGCTCAGTTCCACATTCCCGCCCTCTCCCCATAACCCTTAATCCCCTCTCTTATCAAAAACCCATCAACCCGCATCTTAAAAATATTTAGCGAGGCAGCCTCCACCACTTCAACGGGCAGAGAATTCCAGAGATTCACCATCCTTTGAGTGAAGAAGTTCCTCCTCAACTCCGTTCTAAACCGCCCCCCTTACAGCCCTTCTTGACTGAGGGTGTAACGTTCACAATTCTCCAATTTTCTGACACCTCCTTTCTTATATTGTGATATGCAATATTGGATGCAATATTTCAACTATGGTCTAGTCAGGATTTTAAATAGATTCACTGTCGGAAGGCCATTTTACGTTTCTTACCAAAAGAAGTTTCACAATACTGGGTTAAATTCCAACAGGTTTATTTGGAATCATGAGCTTTTAGAGCACTGCTTCTTCATCAGGTGAGTCACCTGGTGAAGAAGCAGTGCACTGAGAGCTCGTGATTCCATATAAACCTGTTGGACTTTAACCTGGTGTTGTGAGAATTCTTACTGTGGCCACCCCACTCCAAAACTGGCATCTCCGCCTCATTTCTTATTATAACATCTAGCATTCCATTAGCTTTGTTTCACGGCTTTTACCAGTTGAGATGCTGCTTTTAATGACTTGTTGACTGTAACCCTCAAATCCCTTCAATTTTTTTCACATTATCCAGCATTCATAGAATTGTAGAATGGCTACAGTTATGGGGAGACAGTGGAGAAGTGATATTGCCACTGGATTTGAGACCCAGAGTTAATGCTGTTGGGACCTGGGATCAAATCCCGCCTTGGCAGATGGTGAAATTTCGATTCAACAAAAATCTGGAATTAAAACCTATCTGACTCTTAAATGCTGGCCCAGCTAACAACATGCAAATCCCATGAATGAATGAAGAAAATACAGCAAGCCAGTTTGGCCTGTTATTTCCATGTTAGCTGTCTGCTAGAATACATTGGATTTTCTGACTGGCAAGTCATGAATTTGGGTCATCATGATTTTTTTAATGCATGGCCTCATGCTGGTTTTGGCGATGAGTGGACTGATAATTTAAACAGTGGTTAGATAATTGATTGAACTTGAGATTCGCTGTGCTAAATTTTACCTCGAGGTGTTAATTTACCATTTCAGTCAATGATCTGAGCACTATTTCACAAATGAATAATACCATTGAGGATCGCTTTGATTTTAGAATGTGCTGGTACTTCATTGTGGTTTCACTGAATGTATACCTCATTATGTTCTGAAGTAACCTTATGAGAATTTTAAAAAATATACATATCAGGACAATATCTTTTGGATGTATGTAAATGTTTCTACTCTGATGCATAGAGCCATTCTTGGGAATGATCAGATTGACAGAGGCTTATTTGCCACGTCATACCCCTGCTATGGCTTCGGCACGTGGCTCTGTGATATCCTTGCCCTCGGCAACTCCATTCCCTTCACCAGAGGAGACAGTTTGCTCCTCCGTGCTTCTCTCAGCCAAGTCATTCCCCCCCACCACCCCTTTATAGCACTAGGTTGTGCAGGATGCAGCAGACAGTGATGATCCAGGATACTCTCTGCTGTGAGCGTTGGAAAGCCCCCTGAGCAGTTCAAACACCTGAACCTCATCTTTAGGAAACCTATTGTCTGTTCAGTCATGAACCTGGTGGAGGAGTGTGGCATTTGTAACTCCCCTTGGCAGCACTCGGCGGACAGCAAACTGGTGCTATCAGCCATGCCTTTTGAGAGTATCTCTTGTCCCTGAGGAGCCAGCCTTGCATGGGCTAATCTTCAAAATCTGTAGATTTTTTTGAGAGCTGCCTGGGAACCAAGCACAAACATTCAGGATTTACCTTTTGTGCTCAGGTAGGAACCATATGTTCAAAGGGTGAAATTCCTTTCCACTGATGAATGTGACTGCTATTGCCAAGGACCTCTCCAGGTCACAAGTGTTCAGTCAATAATGCCCTACACTTGCGGGAAATATAACATTGCTGCAAATTCCAATGCTCCTGCAGCCTATCTTTAAGGTAGAATTGGACAAGTTGGTGCATTGTCCTGCACAGGGCATCCGTGACCTCCTGGGGTACATGTGTGAGTCACTGACTGGTAGATGACGCACAGGTCTCCAGTGGAATCTGGAAGGAGCCACTGGCAAAGAAGTTTAAGGTGGAAGTAACATTCGATGCCACTGGCATGGGATTTTCTTCAAGTCCTTCCAGCCACAGGTCATTGTGTAGAAGCTAGCAGCAATGTTCAGTCACATTCAGTGACATCAGAAGGCAGCCCTGCTCATCTGTAGACAGCAGCACTGCTTGTGGTACAGCTGTGGTTGGGGCATGGCTCAACTTTTGCAGTTGACCCAGTTTGTCAGTACCCTGACCTCTTGAGGCTCCTCTACCTCTAGCTGTTCAGGTTGTTACACCCCCCCCCGGTCCTGTGACAACTTGCTACGAGTCCTCCTTCTCCTCATCTGAGTGAGGGCCAGCGGAAAGGCAGGGTGTCCTCCAGCCTGCATCATCTGGGTCTCTGTAGATTTGTGAATGAATTGAAACAATGGGCAGAACCTTATAAAAACCTGGCAAAGTGTGAGTTCTGGTGTAAAAACTGGAGTGGAATTTTCCAGCTGCGCTGGCCTGTTTTCTCTCTAGATCTTGTGACTTTAAGTGCCAAACAAGAAGAGCGGTTGGGATTTGAGCCGTCTGTCTGGTGAGGAGGGGACTCTTTGAGTGGGATCCGGCTCCAGTTAGATAGGGGTGCCATTATTAAAGATCACCCATCTCTCCCCCACCCTCCATTGTAGAGGTATCTGATTACATCGCCGGCAAAAATTGGAAATTGTGATCTCCCCGGCGAGTGGTGGGATTTGAACCCGGGTCCCCAAATCTTGTCACGGGTCTCTGGATTACAAGTACCACGACAATTCGACTGGGGTAGCACGGTGGCACATTGGTTAGCATTGCTGCCTCAAAGTGCCAGGGACCCAGCTTCAATTCCGGCTCCGGGTCACTGCCTTGTGAAGTTTGCACTTTCTCCCCGTGTCTGCATGGGTTTCCTCCAGAGGCCCAGGTTTCCTCCCACAGTCCTAAAATGTGTGGGCTAGGTAAATTGGCATTGCTAAGTTGACCGTAGTTTCAGGGGGATTGGCAGGGTAAATGTGCTGAGTTACGGGTACAGAGCTTAAGTTGGATATGGTCGGTGCAGACTCAATGGGCCCGAATGGTCTCCCTCTGTACTGCAGGGATTCTATGAATGTCTCTCTGCCACCACCTCTCCACATTTAATTTTTTTTACAGAATTTATTTGTCTGCACAATATGCTTGATTTCAAGGGTGGAATTTTCCAGTCCCGCCCACCATGGGAATCATAACAGGCAGGACACAGGCCATGCAAAGGTCTGTTGACCTTGGGCAGGATTTTCCAGCCTTGGTGCGAGCGCAGACGGAAAATCCCACCCCATGTGTTTGATCACAGTCCCTGACTCCAACCATCAAAACTAGCTTCTGGTCCAGTTTAATTACCCAACTAGCTCAACAGGGCCAATCCAGTTTTCCAATTGCTATCAGGGCAAATACAGCATCATCTGCCTTTGACAGAGCACAATTAACACATGAAAATAGGATTGTTGACTTAAAGTTACTGAATTCCAGACGTCCGCTGCTTAATGTCAAAACCAATATGTTTAACAGCACCACAAGCCAGACTCCCAATTTTAAGTTCCACACTATTCTTCATTAAAAACATATTTCTAAAAATTTCACTCTACCGCCCCATAAGAAATCAATATGCATCATGGAAATGCCTGAAATCTTTCCTTTAAATTGTGCCAAAAAAACAAAATTGTGGTATTTACTTCAAAATGTAGAATCAAGATTTATCTTTGTGATTCATGTACCAGGACACTCCGATCCCTCTGTACCACAGATCTCACTGAAAAATACCACAATGTTCAACTCAACACTTGTTTAGTTTGTGTTGTTTTCCTCCTGTCTCTTGCTGCCTCTCTGGATCAGTTTAGAAACATGACTTTGATAAATATTGCCCTGAGAGAAATGTGGCTTTTCTGCTGAGCGATCCAACTTCCATGAATTGCAAGATTATTTTTCCAAGCTGTGGGATATCTAATATCTACATCCGCCTCCCTATGGCTCTTTAAACCCCTAGCAACTTGCTTCCCTTTAACCTATAAGTTCCCTCTGCAAGGACGTCTGGTACAAAGCCACCTGTGCGACAAAACTGATTGCCCCCTATTTCATACCGCAGAATAAACTCTAAACTCTCTTCAATTATCGAATGCCTCTTTTATTAATTTATCCTCAAGTTTATTGGCAATCGCTAAAATTTCTGAGGAATCCTGCTTCTAGTCCTGTTCTGAGACTCCAGATGTAGTGAGTAGAGGTCCTTTTGGCCAAAGGCATTGCTGGGCCCCAGGGGTGATAAATATAGGACGGATGTCAGAGGTAGGTTCTTTATTCAGAGGGTTGTAAGGGCGTGGAATGCCCTGCCTGCAGCAGTTGTGGACTCGCCAACTTTAAGGACATTCAAATGGTCATTGGATAGGCATATGGATAATATTGGAATAGTTTAGATTAGAGGGTCATTAGATTGGTTCCACTGGTCGGCGCAGCATTGCTATAATGTTCCATGTTCTACCACTGCACTCAGTCTGAAAAACAGAGAATTCAGATTTAAACCTGGCTGCCAGTCTACAAAGTGTAGAATGAAAATATTTAGCTGGAATTTTTCGACCATTCATGCTAGTGGGATTTTCCCATCCTGCTGCAGTGAACGGAGATTTGGCTTGTCACCAAATTCTCCATCTTCGTTGCAGTAGGAGCGAAGTGTGAATCGACAGTAAGATCGCACCCTTTGTCTTTGTCCCATATCATGGCAATGACCTCATTAAGGTCATGTGCTAATGGAAGACTTGTAATCTAACAAGTCTTCAACTTTTTTTTAGCTACAGATTTTACACTTCTCAGTAATCTGTTCTACTGGCCTCATTTACTCTTCACCTACCATCCTTTGGCTGCAATTTTAATCTTTTGACGAGTCAGATGAACAATTTTCCATGTAACTTTAAGACATTTTGTTTTTTAATCTGATTCTTATCACCTGTTGCCATTAATAACCATTTAAAACTCTGATGATAAACATCAGGTTTCGTTAAGAGGACAAAATGTCGTCACTGGGTAAACTTCAGATCCACTGACTTTCTAAAAGTAATTGCCTTATATATGTCAAATTTAACTTGTATCTTTTTCATAGAAGGTTTACGCAACAGTGATGATATATGAGCATACAAACTAAGAGCGAGTAGGCCATTCAGGCCCCTGAATCTGCTGTGCTATTCAATAAGGTCATGGCTGATCTGATTCTGGTCTCAACTGCATATTCCACCAACCCTCAGGAACTTTTGATCTCTCTTGTTAGTCAAGAATCCATCTACTGCCTCTGTCTGAAACATATTCAATGACCTTGCCTCCACCGCTCTTTCAGTATGAGAGTTCCAAAGATTCATGACCCTCTGAGGGCAAAGATTTCTCCTCATCTCCTTCTTAAATGGGACATCCTGTAATTTTAGACAGTGGCACCAACTTCTAGTCTCTTCCACAAGAAGAAACATTCTTTCAGCGTCCTCCTTGTCAAGTTCCCTCGGGATCTTATGGGTTCAATACGATCACCTCTCAATTTTCTAATCTCCAAACTTCCTAATATGATAACACCTCCCACCCCAGGTATCTGTCGAGTGAATCTTTTCTGAACTGCTTCTATATCCTTGCTTAGATAAGGAAACCAAAACTTTACGTAATACTCTAGATGTGGCCTCATCCATATCCTGTACGACTGTAGCACATTTCTGCTTGCA
The DNA here is from genome assembly GCF_965287045.1 of Carcharhinus amblyrhynchos. Lineage (NCBI taxonomy): Eukaryota > Metazoa > Chordata > Chondrichthyes > Carcharhiniformes > Carcharhinidae > Carcharhinus > Carcharhinus amblyrhynchos. Next base: position 16,031,655 of record NC_137339.1, read on the forward strand.
TTAAACAACAACATAATCACTTGCTGTATCTGCATACTAACTTTTTCACGTACTAGGACGCCCAAATCCCTCTGCAATCTCTCTCAATGTAAATAATATGTTGTTTTTCTATTCCTCTGGTGAAAGTGGACAAGTTCACATTTTCCCACATTGTACTTCATCTGCCAAATTTCTGCTCACTCACTTAACCTGTGTCCCTTTTTAGTTTCCTATGTCTGATTTACGCCTTATTTTGCCGATGTCTTTCTGACATCAGCAAATGTAGCAAATGTACATTTGGTCCCTTTATCCAAGTCATTAATATAAATTGTAAACAGTTGAGTTCCCAGCATTGAGGCGCCCCACTTGTCACATCAATCAATCAATACCCAAGTAGTCACATAAGAAAACTTGGATTCCATGATTCCGCAATGCACTGGACTTGTTACATCTTGAAAAAAAACCATTTATGCCTACTTACTCTTTGTTTCCTGTTAGCTGACTCTACTGTGTTGTATGTCTTGTCTGGCTTTCCATACTTTTCAAGTCAGTGCATTGTGGAATCGCAGGATCCAAGTTTTCATGTCTGCCTATTTGTGAATTGATTGATTCTGAAAAGTACCAGGACCATCTGCATCTGCTGCGCTTCTCCATCTAGTGTTAGAGATCCTGGGTTTGGAAGGTGTTGTCAAAGGAACCTTGCTGAATTGTTGCAGTGTATTTGTAGATGGTACACACTACTGCCAGTGCAGTTTCTACCTGTAGAGACTTTTACTATCTGTTTTTATTTTCCTAGTTAGCTTTGTTTCATACTCTTAATTACTTCCTCCTTATTAATCTTTTGGTCTCTCTTTGCTGTTCATTATATTTTGTCCAATCTTCTGATCTGCCCCATGATTTTGCCGAATTTACACTTTTTCTTTCAATTTGACACTATCTTTAATAACTTCTTCATTTAGCCACAGATGGTGTGTCCTTTTCTTTAGTCTTTCTTTCTCAATGAAATGTGTCTTTTCAGAGTATTGTGACATATCTTCTTAAATGTCTGCCACTACATCTGTACTGATTTATCCTTGAACTTAGTTTCCCCAGTTTACCTTAGCCAGATCTGTCTTCATGTCCTCATAGATTGTTGTTATTTAAGTTTAAAACACTCATGTTAAATCCATTCGTCTCTCCCTCAGACTGAATGTGAAATGCAATCTTATAATAATCACTGCTACCTCAGACTCCTTTATTATGAAGTCATTAATTAATTCTGTCTTGGTGCACATTAATAGATATAATGCAGTCTGCACCCTGAAACTATCCTGAAAACACTTTATGAACTCATCAAGCCAGCCACCTTTGCTAATATGATTTGTCCAATCTATATGTAGATTAAAATCACCCATGATCATTATTGTACCTTTCTCGCAAGTCCACATTATTTCTTCCTCTATACCTCATCCTAGGTGTGATTCTTGTTAGAGGGCCTAGAAACCACTCCCAGAAGTAACTCCTTAGGTGGGGTTTTATAGCCTCGCTCATCTGGAAACTGTAAAATCCTGCACAAGGTCAAAGGACCTTCCCATTCTCCACCCCTCACACACTTCAATTCCCGGGGTGGGTGGTCCTTACCTTCACTATTTCTCATCTGTACCCAAACTGATTTAATCTCCATAAGGTATCTCACTGAATATATCAGTCATTATGAAATGTCTGACTTCAGCTATTTTCCTTGGAACTATAACTCTCTTTGCTGATCTCAGTGTTTTGTCATCATCAAATGAGACTGATACTGCACTTAGCCTCACAGCTTAGTGAATCAAGATAACACGTTAACCAATGTGTTCCATATTTTGTTGATGCATAAACAATATCTAGCACTGCTCGTTTAGAGATTGTGATCATCATATTCAGCACAGAATTAAAACTCCTTGTGATGACTGCGATTTTTTTCTGGATTCATTAACACCTTCATCCCCTTCCTCAGAATCCTTTGTGTCGTCTTGAGGACCCACCTCTCTGTTATGGGCATGATACTTTGAACCGCACCTGAAGTATTTGTTAACTTGCTCCTGTGCCTTCCTGGGATTCATTTATTATTGCTGCTCCAACTCTGTTTCCTGCTATCATAGCCCAAACTGTTATCCTCATTCTGCTTTGCTCTCATCCTTCCATGGTACTGAACCTTTGGTTCTTGCATCAGTGCAATATGGGCTATCTGCGTCACTAAAAGGATTAGTGTAAATGATTAGTTCCCTAGGCATTTCTTTCTTGGCAGCAGACATCTGATCCAGAAAGAACAGATCTCCAAGAACTAAACAGCTGTTAGAATGAGGAGAGTATCCGTATGGGACACCTTAGTGCAATCCAACAATTATAGTGCAAGTACTGATCCAGCAATCTCCAGGTTGATTCTCATCAATCCTTTATACAAGCTGTTAAAGTCCATGATATATTCCTCCATGGAGTGATCATCTGTTTTCTATTAAAGTCTGACTGCCTCCAGCGTGCAACAGATCATTCTTCTTGTAAATTTCATCCAAGATTTCTAATAGAAGAACCAAACCTTCATCACTATCCAACTGACAGACGTCCAACTCTGAAAATGCTTCTGTTTTGCCTCTGGTAGGAAGCAGCAATACCAAGGGTCTACCTTGTTTCCTCTCTGGCAAGGATATAACTGATGTTCACAAATATGCTTCATTATTTTAGTGGTCATATGTGTCAGAAGCCAAGAGCATCAGAGAGGATCATCATACCCTGACAATTTACCCTTGCTTTCAGCTGTTTTTCACATCTACTAGGATTATACTTTTCTACCTGAATTTTTTTCTCCATTTCCAACTTTCATCATTGGGCAAACATCCTCTACTATCATCTTTCATTTGAGAAAACAGGTTCATGGAAGTTCATAGAATCCTTACAGTGCCAACGGAGGCCACTTGGCCCATTGAGTCTGCACCGATTCTCTGACAGAGTATCTTACCCAGGCCCTCTCCCCCACCCTAAAGGTGTTACCCCACACATTTCTCATGGCTAATCTATCTAACCTACACGTCTTGAGACAAGGGGCAATTTACCGTGTCCAGTGCACCTAACCTGCACATCTTTGGAATGTGGAGGAAACGGGAGCACCCGGAGGAAATGCATGCAGACATGGGGAGAACGTGAAAACTCCACACGACGGTCACCCAAGCCCAGAATCGAACATGGATCCCTGGCACTGTGAGGCAGCAGTGCTAACCACTGTGCCATCCTTAAAGTCTGATGCTCTACCGTCTGACCTATCCGGGTTTTGAAGGTTGGTGAAAGATAAAGCTTGAGGCAATTCTTACACACTTATTAATTTATTTGCACAGTTACCCATCGCAAGCATACGCCTTCTAGCCTAGCGGCCACGGTTTTAGTTTGTGTTCATTTCTAGGACTCAAGTGAATCTCTAGTCAATGCCCATCATTAATGTACCATTAAATACCACTGATATCCAGTTAGGGCACTTATACTGTGGTTGCTCTCAGTCAATAACAGATGCACCTGTGTTGCTGTCAGCGTGTGGTACAGTATTGTCAGAAACTGCACAGTGCAAAGCTTCAAGTCTGCAGCTGTAGTATCTTTCAGTTAAAAAATCTCTTGGATTTCAAATGAGCTTGACGTGACAAAGGACTGGAAGCATCCTCACAGTAATTTAGCAACTTCCTAAACAACTGGATGAATTAGAAAGCAATCTTTATTGGCATCAGCTCTTGGATTTATTTTGACTAAGCCCAAACACCATACTTACAAGAAGTAAACCACAAATTTGCAAAGTTGCAACAGTGCGATGCTAAGGAAGTTAACAATGACTGTATTTCTTCAGCATCAGCTTATCTTATACTTTGTAGCTCGTTTCAGTTTGATGCGAGTTTCAACGATTAGTTTAGAACGACAACTTGTGACATTCTTGCGCTGGAGAATGGTGGGATGTAATGGAGTGCAACGTGCAATGCAGGAGAAAATTGTGTTTGTTTTGCCTTCAGCCTGCACGCGCACACATTTTCATTCAGCTGGGTTGCTGAAAATGTTTTGCAGCGTGATATTAAATATTACTGTGGTGCTAATCCTTGGCAATGAAAAAAAATTCTGAATGCCAATAATGCTACGCAAAGTTCAAACTATCATGTGTACATAATTACAGCACAGTTTATTCCATTATGGCACGATAGCTGACCTTTCCTCAAAGATTCAGTGAGTAATGGTTGTATTTTGTTCATTAAATAATGCTAAAACTGACTATAAGCTGCAAGACAGTGAGAGATATAGTTATCGTCAGTGCCCTTTGAACTGGTCTGGTGAACCATCCATAATACTAAGCAGTTGTAGCAGATTTCAGTGTTAAGAAAGCCAGACAGACCAATGATCCAAGCAATGATAAGTCAGCTACTCCTGCAAAACTTCCCTCAATAGCATTTTGGGCCTGGTCTCGTGTTGCAAAAACTGACCCACCGACTAATTAAGCAAAAACCTGATACACTGTCCGCTCATTTCTATAAACCAGCATGTCGGATTTCATCAGCAGCTCCCTGAGATGTTTCCTGACCCATGGGCAAGAGAGACAAACCAGTGAGGGATGGGGCAGGGTGAAATACAGCCCCAGGAAAATAATATTGACATTCCGCCGCATTGATTACGCGTCCCAGTAAGTCTTTTGGCTTCAGATCTAACGAGGCCAAGGGATTCTCTCATTCATCTTGACAATACCTCTCCCCTTCAACTGGGATGAAAGCCTGAGAGAAGCAGCAGCGATGAATATTTAGTGTTGAGATTTGCAATTATAAGGTTTTGTTATACTGGGAATATGGAAATTTCTGAAGATGCAGTAGACGTCTCTTTTGTCCGTACTCACCTCTGTCTGCAGCAAGGAAACCCATACACTGCAATAGAAATTTCCCAAATGTGTTTGGATGTCAGAGTAAATCAGACGTATATACAAACCAATTGCAGGCAATAGTGTAACACATGTAAGTTTCTGCAAAAATAGACCATATGCTGAATTGAAGATGAGAAGCCAAGTGTAAACATTTAGGCCAGAGGGACACTGAATCATAGAAACCTTACAGTGTGGAAGGCGGCCATCGCGTCTGCACTGACAACAATCCCACCCCAGACCCTATCCCCACAACCCCACACATTTATCCTGCTAATCCCTCTGACCTACACATCCCGTGACACTAAGGGGCAATTTTGCATGGCCAGTCAACCTAACCTGCACATCTTTGGACTGTGGCAGGAAACCGGAGCACCCGGAGGAAACCCACGCCAACACGAGGAGGACGTGCAGACTCCACACAGACAGTAACCCAAGCCGGGAATCGAACTCAGGTTCCCAGAGCTGTGAGGCAGCAGTGCGAGCCACCATGCTGCCCCATGTTTAAACAAAGCATTGAGATTGCTTTGCGGCGCCTATTTACTAAGTGCTACTCTCATTATTGGCAGAGGTTGTGTGGCGTGTATGTATAACAGCTTGAATTTAAGTCATTTTGTCAATTGCTTGACTTTCAATTGTTGTTACATTGACCCTGAAACCAGGTGGCAAGGACATCCGTGCTTCTGTTGAGAACATCTGTTAGCAGACAGACACATTGTGACCTAAATATCAGGGTGGAACCAGCAAAACGTCCAACTGAACCCAAGCCAAAACAGGTGATGCGGCTTTCTTCCACACATAGGAAACAGAATATCTAACAGTGCTTTCCTCAAAAACCCCCTTTGAGTTAACACATCAAGAAATCTAGAGTCATGTTTGAGTTTGGACTAAATTGAACATAAATGTATGTAATTTCTCCAGACTCTATTTTCTGGCATGCACCAACATTGGACAAAACTTCATTAATTTCAGATTGGATCTTATCCTTGGATGCTAGTTTTTGGACGGAGTGCTTTTGTTCATTTTAAGAGCAGCCTATCTGTTTGTTACCATTATTTCTTCAGCTACTATTTCCCCAGCTTTCCTGGAGCCTTGCCATGTGGGAAAGTTTCAATATTTCCTCTTGTTTCCAGCTGAGAATGTTGATTCCTGATGAGCACAGATATCCCTAACAGAAAACCCAGGACCATCCACGAATGTTTCTGACTCTACCCTAAAGTCGGACACATGGGAGAAATCTGCAAAACTTAACTGGGTACTTCGTGAGGAAACGTTAGACAGGTTAAAACCTAGTTTAACACCAGGGTACCTCTCCACAACTGAAACCCCCACCTTTTCTCCTGACCACCAGACTAACTCTCCAAACATGCATTACATCCCTTCCCCCCACCTCTCCCCCCACCCAACTATCTCCTGATCTTACCCAACCTGTCAATCCCCTTGGCCTGAGCACCTCCCTCTACTGATTACCCTCCAACCCCACTTGACTACCTCCCTTGACCACCCAACTACCCCTCAGATTCAAATACTCAGGAGCAGCACTGCTGCCTAACAGCACTGGGTTTGATTCCCGGCTTGGGTCACTGTCTGGGCAAAGTCTGCACATTCTCCCTGTGTCTGCCTGGGTTTCCTCTGGGCATTCCAGTTTCCTCCCACAGTCCAAAAGGTGTGCTGGTTAGGTGCATTGGCCATGCTAAGTTCTCCCTCAGCATACCCGAACAGGCACCAAAGTGTGGCGACTGGGGAATTTACACAGTAGCTTATCGCAGTTACAATGAAAGTCTACTTGTGACTCTAATAAATAAACTTCAAACCCATCTATCACCTCACACACCTACCACTTCACCCAGGTACCTCCTTCCCCATCTGTTACCCTACCCGCCTCACCCATGTTCCCATACACAGGTACCCACCTCACTCACCTACTCATTCACCACTCACTAACCCACTGACATTCAAACACTAACATTCAAACAGGAACTTTATCAGACAGCGGCTAGTGGCATTAAAAGAGAGGTGGAGGGGGTGCATCCTGTCTTGCCCTGCTCTACTCTACTTTGACAGAGCTCTGTCCGGATTTCTGTGAAAGCCAGGTTCAGAAGCCCCAAGTCGAATTGCGCAGCAGCCTCGAGTCGGGGGAATTCCCGATTGCAATAACAATCTGGCAGTCATTGCTGCTGCTTGAAAGATCTGGACTCACAGTCCGGACTGTAGTACTTATAAGTCTTTTGGTTGGTGACACAGACAGCCAGAAAATTGTCTCTCTTTAACATAACGTAATTAACGGTTTTAAGCTGCTGATTAGTACTTCATATCTCCCAACTGAGCAAGTTAAAGATTGCACTCTGACCAAGATCTATCTATTAAAATCTACTATCGCATGGAGGATGACTGCAGGTTATGCTGCATGTTGCTTGTACTTTTGCCAGTAATTCAAAACGTATTAGCAGTGAATGCATTTTGACGAGTAGTTTCTCAAGACTAATTTCAGGGCTACACACCAGATCACAAGGCGGAGCAGAAATTCGTTCCCAAGTTTGCAATGTAACCATTTTGCAGTAAAATATTCCTTTATGCTTGATCTCAAATTGACATCACGTTGAACCTCCAATATTGGCGGCACTGTAAAGCATGAAGATAATCGCATCATTTTACAGATTATAGGAAGCTGTACACGCAATACAATTGTTTTTATTCATTCATGAGATGTGGGCATCGCTGGCTAGGCCAGCATTTATTGCCCATCCCTGAGGGCATTTAAGTCAACCGCATTAGGCCTGGAGTCACATGTAGGTGAGGATGGCAGATTTCCTTTCCTTAAAGGGCATCATTGAACCAGGTGGGTTTTTACAACAATTGACAATGGCTCCATGGTGACCTTTAGACTTCTAATTCCAAATTTCGTCTTTGAATTCAAATTTCTCCATCTGCCGTAGTGGGATTCGAACCCGGGTCCCCAGAGCATTACCCTGGGTCTCTGGATTCCTAGCTCAGTGGCAATATCACTACATCACTGCCTCTCTCATGTTGTGAAATCACCAAATGATCTCCATTCTTACTAAGAAATTAACTTCCTTCAGCTTTGGTTCTGAGGTTCAGTAGCAATTTACAAATAACGAAGATTGACTAAGTTTTGCTTGATTCTGCGTCCTCCATATTTCGCAGCAGTGTTGCCTAATTAGAGAGAGTTAGAAAACTGCATGCTTATGAAAATGTCATGATGTTATTGAGGAGTGGGTAGGGGTTGGCTGTTTACTGTGGGCAGTCTCCTGCTCTTGTATAAGACCTCAACTTTTGCACCAACTGGCATTTCATTTTCCTCCATCTGAAGTTCTTTTCATTGAACCATTCTTTGTCAGCCAACCTGGATAGATTAGCTGGACTTGCAGATTTCAATCATTTTATGCCTTTTAATCCAGCCTGTCTGAATATCATGTTTCTGTTTCAGTTCTCTGGCAACTCCGGGTGTTTCCATTGATCCTGAGTGGGAACTTCCAAAAATAAGCATTTACAGGAATATGAGAAATCAATTCCATGCTTTGGAGAATGTCATTTTGAAGCAAATAAAAAAAGAAGCATTGCTGTTGGCGAAAGACCACATTTCAGACTTTGCATGGTGTAGGAATATGCCCGGCTAAGTTCTGGTCATATGGCTTTGTTCTTTACGTTCATAGGAGCAGAATTAGGCCATTCGGCCCATCGAATCCACTCCGCCATTTGATCATGACTGATACGCTCCTCATCTCCGTTTTCCTGCCTACTCCCCATAACCTTTCAACCCATTACCCAGTAAAAAATATCCATCTAATTTCACCTTAAATTTACTCATTGTCCCAGCATCCACCGCACTCTGGGGTAGCGAATTCCACAGATTCGCAATCCTTTGGGAGTTTCTCCTCAATTTTGTTTTAAATTTGCTACCCCTTATCCTAAGACTATGACCTCTCATCCTAGAATGCCCCACCAGCGGAAGCATCTGCTCCATGTCTACTTTATCCATACCCTTTAAAGCTGATCCATCTACAATTGCCTGTGCCAAAACACCAAAAGAAGAAAGGTTTGCATTGGTACATATTTCACAATCATTGGATATCTCGCCGTGCTTTACAGCCAATACTTTTCAAGTGTAGTCACCTTTGTAATGTAGGAAATGTGGCAGCCAGTTTGCGCAGAGCAAGCTCCCACAAACAGTAATATGAAAATGAACAACCTAGCTGTTAATGTGATAGAACATAGAACATTACAGCGCAGTACATGCCCTTCGGCCCTCGATGGTGCGCCGACCAGTGGATCGGATCTAATGACCCTCTAACCTAAACTAATCCAGCGTTATCCATATGCCTATCCACTGACCATTTGAACACCCTTAAAGTTGGTGAGTCCACAACTGCTGCAGGCAGGACATTCCATGCCCTTACTACTCTTAATGAGTTAATAATATTACCCTTAATGAGTTAATATTGGCCAGGACGCTAGGGAGAACTCCCTGGCTCTCCTTCAAAATAGTGCCATGAGGTCTTTCACATTTACCCAAACAGACAGCTGGGGCCTCAGTTTATCTCATCCAAAAGATAGCACCTCCAACAGTGTACTGTTTCCTAAGCTTTGCCCTGCAGCGTCAGCTTTGAATTTTACGCTTGCACCTTGGAGTGGAGTGAACCAAGAAACTTGTGATTTAGAGGTAGGAGTACTATCAGCTGAACCAAAGCTGAAACAATCAGTTGCATCGTAGATAGATCAGCTTAAGTGCACTAACATTGATATGAAGGGCATTAAAAATGCCAATCATGATTGTCAGTATCACTGTTAGCAATAAAGTTCCATTGCTGCTGAAGCATGACACTGAGACTTTGCCTCGGGTTCAGGAAACTCACAAGAGCTGCTTTGTGTTTCTTGCATAACTCAGCATGGCCCAAGACATTGGGATGTTGACAAACAATGCTGATGTCTTATCGGCATTGAAACGTTAAAGATATTCTATGATGATTCATACTCAACTGCATTTGAGGACAGTACATCATCGAGTTACCATCTGAGCAATGATTTGTGACAAGGGACTTTTGGTGTCAAGGGATAATCAACACTGTGACATCATTGGTATTCCCAAGTACCTCAATTCTGGTAATGCTCCATCCCTCAAAGGATATAGCCACTGTTTAAGTAACATTGAATTCCTTTGTGACAGGAGCTTTCTAAGATAATCGCCTTTGATTCTTCAAGTGGCCATTAGCAGCTTAATTCCATTGTGTTTTACTTCCTGTTAGTGCAGTCAGAACTGGGTCATCATTTCCATTCTGTGGGCGCTTACAAACTCTCCTCGTTCTGAACACTACAGGAAGTTGCAATTGTTATTAATTAATAGTTGGCTATGTCTTTGCCTAGTTGCCAATTGCAGGTTAAGCGTTATTTCATGAAAACATTCTGGGCATCACTCCATCGGTTTATAATTAGTAACAATGCTTCTTCATGAAGCAATTATTACACATTTGTCAAACATTTTGGCCCAGATTTAACCGTAGCGCCCTCACAATGCCTTTGGGCAGCTCAATTGTGACAGGCTTTCATAGAATCACACAGTGCAGAAGGAGGCCATTTGGCCCATTCAGTCTGCAACGACCTATCCCCATAAACCCAGGCATTTACCCTAGCTAGTCCCCCTGATGCTATGGTTGGGTGGATTTGCCATACTAAATTCTCCCTCAGTGTACCCGAACAGGTGCCATAGTGTGGCGACTAGGGGATTTTCACAGTAACTTCATTGCAGTGTTAATGCAAGCCTACTTGTGACACTAGTAAATCAACTTAAGTATCTGAAGTACATTGAAAGAAGACAAGATGTAAATTAGCTGCTTGAGTTTTTATCCTTGGTACGATATGCATCTTCTACACAATGGTGCCGCTAACGGATTCCTGCAGGGGGGTGCAGACCCTGTAGAGTTTTGTTTTGGAGGATAATTTAGTGGCTTCTGTCAATATGAACTGACACAGAGGCGCAGGTGCTGTGGGGCCTGTGTTGGAAATAACCCAGGGAGGACTGAGGATGGAAGAACAAATTTGTTTAAATCGTAAGAGAAGTTTTATATCTGGTCATAACATTACAAATATAATTTATTAGAATCATAGAAAGAACATAAGAACATAAGAAATAGGAGCAGGAGTAGGCCATCTGGCCCTTCGAGCCTGCCCCGCCATTCAATAAGATCATGGCTGATCTGTCGTGGCTCAGTTCCACTTTCCCGCCCTCTCCCCATAACCCTTAATCCCCTCTCTTATCAAAAACCCATCAACCCGCTTCTTAAAAATATTTAGCGAGGCAGCCTCCACCACTTCAACGGGCAGAGAATTCCAGAGATTCACCACCCTTTGAGTGAAGAAGTTCCTCCTCAACTCCGTTCTGAACCGCCCCCCCTTTATCTAAACATAGAATGTTTACAGGAATAATTCAGCCTGTGCTGACCCTCTAAAGGAGCAATTTGATGATGTCACTCCCCTGGATTTTCCTTTTAAGGCAATTCCCTTTTGAAAGCTTCAGTCAACACCATCGCTACCACACTGTCAGGCAGTGTATTCCAGATCTTAAATACTCCTTGTATGAAGACATTTTTCCTCATGTTGTATTTCCTTACCCTGCTAATCCCCCTCACCTATACATCTTGGGACACTAAGGGACAATTTATCATGGCCAAAGAACCTAATTTCTTTTGTCACCCAGCTTCTTTTGCCACTTACCTTAATCCCCTGCAGTCTGGTTCTCAATCCTTCCACCAATGGGAATAGTTTCTGACTATCTACTCTGTCCAGACCTCACATGATTTTGAACACCTCTATCAAACTTCCTCTCGCTCCTCCCTCCACCAAAGAGAGCAGTCCCAACTTTTCCAACTTCATCTCAGGGACCATTCTCATGAATCTATCCTGTAATTCATAGAATCCCTACATTGCAGAAAGAGGCCATTTGGCTCGTCAAGCCTGCACCAACAAAAATCCTACCCTGGCCCTATCCCCATAACCCCTGCATTTACCCCAGCTAGTCCCCTTGACACTCAGGGACAATTTGCCGTGGCCAATCCACCTAACCTGCAAACTCTGGACAATGGGAGGAAACCGGAGCACCTGAAGGAAACCCACGCAGACACGGGGAGAATGTGCAAACTCAACACAGGCACTCATCCGAGGCTGGAATTGATTTTTGATTTGATTTATTATTGTCACCGGTATTAACATACAGTGAAAAGTGTTGTTTCTTGCGTGCTACACAGACAAAACATACCACTCATAGAGAAGGAAGTTTTAGAAGCATAGGACGAGAGTAGAAGGTAGAATTAGAAGAAATGCTGGGCACAGCTTGCAAGAAGTCACCTCGCTCCAGCGCCATCTTGGATTCCTGGTGTTGTGAGGCAGCAGTGCTAACCACTGGGCCACTGTCACCCTCTCTCTCCAACAATCTCACGTCCTTCCTGAAGTGTGGAGCCCAGAATTGGACACAATACTCCAGCTGAGGGTGAACCAATGTTTTATACAGATTTAACTTATTGCTTTTGTATTCTGTTCCCCCAAAGGACAAAGCCCATGATGCCTCGTGTTTTTTTAACATGCTGTCAAGTGGCCTGCTGCCTTCAGTGATTTGGGGGCATATCACTCTGTTCCTGAAACTCTTTTATAATGAGACCCTTAACTTCTGTACCTCTGTGCTCTTCCTACTGAATACTTCTCTGCATTAAATTTCATCTGTCGTTTCACTGCCCATTCAGCCAACCTGTCACTGTCCTTTTGAAGTTCTATACTAATCTCCTCCTGGTTCTAATTTTCATATCATCTGCAAATGTTGAAATTATGTTCTGTACACTAGGGTCCAGGTCATCAATATAATGTCAGGAAAAGAAGGGTTTCTAACACTGAAAACTAGGCAACTCCACTAAAAACCTTACTGCAGTCCAAAAAAACAGCGGTTAACCACTAATCTTTGTTTCTTTTCACTCAGTTTCATATCCATGTCGCTAGTGCCCCTTTCGTTCCATGTGCTATAGCACTGCTCACAAGTCTGTTGTGCGGCACTTTAAGAAGTCCACTATACTTAAAGCATTCCCTTTATCAACTCTGTCTGTGATGTGAACATAAAAACTCCAGCAAGTTAGTTACACAACATTTTCGCTTTACAATCCATGCAGACTTTTGATTTGATTTATTATTGTCACATGTATTGGTATACAGTGAAAAGTATTGTTTCTTGTGCACTATACAGACAAAGCATACCGTTCATAGAGTACATGGGGGAATAGGAAAGGAGAGGATGCAGAATATAGTGTTTCAGTCACAGCTCAAGTGTAGAGAAAGATCAACTTAATATAAGGTAGGCCCGTTCAAAAGTCTGACGGCAGCAGGGAAGAAGCTGTTCTTGAGTCGGTTGGTATGTAACCTCAGACTTTTGTATCTTTTTCCCATCGGAAGAAGGTGGAAGAGGGTAATTTGGGGTTGCGTGGGGTCCTTGATCACGCTGGCTGTTTTTCTGAGGCAGTGGGAAGTGTAGACAGACTCAATGGACGGGAGGCTGGTTTACGTGATGGACTGGGCTATGTTCACAACCCTTTGTAGTTTATTCCTTAAGTAACCTACATTTGTCCAAGTGATTATTAATTTTGTTCCGAATTATTAATTAGAAAAGTTTCTTCAGCACCAATGTCATACTGAGCTTCACTGAAACGTGGGTCTTAGAATCTACAGTGCAGGAGGAGGCCATTTGGTCCATCAAGCCTGCACCGACAACATTCCCACCCAGGTCCTATCGTTGTAACCCTCCTAATCTCCCTGACACACGAAGGGTCTTCTGCATGAAATGTTATAATCCTTATGGCAATGATGCTCTATCAATTGCATTGAATGCAGAATTCCAAGGAACGGCGATATTAGCCTCAAGTCAGTACGGTGGATGACTTCTTGTACTTTTTAGAGATCGAAACTGAAGAGGAATGAGGAGCTGATTTGTGAGATTTTGCAGGGCATTCGGCAAATGCGTTATTATCAGTGTGTTTGTAGTGGATATTGAATCCTTCGGCAGAAACAGGCAAATTGTTTTGCCCTGGATACCATTGAGTTTCCACACATTGCTGCTGCAGGTGAGCGGAGTGTACTCCAATGCGTTTATGGTAGGCACTTTGTTTCGTATTGAGGGTTCAGGAGGTGGGTCACCTATTACAGAGTAAGCCCCTCACAGTGTTGGTAAAGATTGCATTTATTGAGTAAGCTTGCTGAATTGCAACGGTGGGTTTAACCGCTGACACAGGATGATAGTAAACATCAGAAGCCACATTCTGGACTCCTCATGAGTAACATCTTAGACAAACAGTTTTAACAACAAACACAAGGAGGTTTTAGAGAGTAGTAAAAACACAAAAGAAATACCGGTCAGGTGACACCTGTGGAGAGACACACATTCCTTGTCAAGATACCCTTTCATCAGAACTGAAAGCAATGTAAGAGTTTATAAGCCAGTGTAATGGAGATAGTGGGCAGGAGGAACAAAATCTTCTACCAGTCGGTGGCACAGTGGTCAGCACGGCTGCCTTACAGTGCCAGGGACCTGGATTCGATTCCTGGCTTGGGTCATCGCCTGTGCGGAATCCGCACCTTCTCCCTGTATCTGCGTGGTTTTCCTCTGGGTGCTCCGGTTTCCTCCCACAGTCCAAAAGATGTGTGGGTTAGGTGCGTTGGCCATCCTAAATTCTCCCTCAGTGTACCTGAACAGGCACTGAGGATTTCACAGTAATTTCACTGCAGTGTTAACATAAGCCTACTTGTGAATTTGTGTTTCTTTACTATACCATCTTTGGCTGTTGCATCATGAAATATTATTTTATTTAATCTCCCCTGCCCTCCACCCTATCGCAGACGTTCCCTTTTGTTATTCCTACCCTCTCCCCTGCTTCTGCTGGCTCGTAAACGCTTATATTGTTATTTTTCTTCAGTTCTATCAGCATCTTGACCTGAAATGTTATGTGTTTTTCTACACAGATGCTGCCTGACCTGCTGAGCATTTCCAGCATTTTTTTTATTGTGGCCATCTTTATTTATTGGCAAGTCTTTGAACTATGCCAGCTTTCTCCCGGGTGTGTTCTTAATTCTATTCAAATTTGAATTCAGTTCCACTCTAAAGAACATTGTTCTGTGCCTTTAAATAACCAACTTGTTTATTTTATCAGTACACAAATACCGGATAATTAATAAAGAGAAAAGAAAATTACAGCACAGAAACAAGCCAGCACCGACCATGCTGCCCAACTGAACAGAAACCCCCTACCCTTCCAGGGACCGTATCCCTCCACTCCCATCTTATTCATGTATTTGTCCAGATGCCCCTTAAAATTCACTATCGTATCTGCTTCCACTACCTCTCCTAGCAGTGAGTTCCAGGCACCTGCTTCCCTCTGTGTGTAAAAAAACTTGCCTTGTACATCTCCTTTAAACCTTGCCCCTCACACCTTAAACCTATGCCCCCTAGTAATTGACTCTTCCACCTTGGGAAAAAGCTTCTGACTATCCACTCTGTCCGTGCCCCTCATAATCTTGTTGACATCTATCAGGTTGCCCCTCAATTTCCATCGTTTCAGTGAGAACAAACCAAGTTTCTCCAACCTCTCCTCATAGCTTATGGCCTCCATACCAGGCAACATCCTGGTAAATCTTTTCTGTACCCTCTCCAAAACCTCAACATCTTCTGGGAGTGAGCAACCGGAATTGAACATTATATTCCAAATGCAACCTAACCAATATTCTATAAAGTTGCAACATGACTTGCCAATTTTTAAACTCAGTGTTTAAACCCTGGCCGATGAAGGCAAGCATGCTGTAAGCCTTCTTGAATACCTTCTCCACCTGCATTGTCACTTTCAGTAACCTGTGTACCTGTACACCCGGATCCCTCTGCCTATCAATACTCTTAAGGATTCTCCCATTCACTGTATATTTCCTGTCTGTAATTAGACTTTCCAAAATGCAATATGTCACATTTGTCCCGATTAAACTCCATCCCTCTGCCCAAGCCTCCAACCGATCTATATCCTGCTGTATCCTCTGATGGTCCTCATCACTATGCGCAAATCCACCAACCTTTGTGTTGTCCACAAACTTACCAATCAAACCAGTTACATTTTTCTTCAAATCATTTATACTTACTACAAACAGCAAAGTCCCAGCTCTGATCCTTGAGGAACGCCCTCCATTCAGAAACGTACCCTTCCACTGCTACTCTCTGTCTTCTATGACCGAACCAGTTCTGTATCCACCTTGCCAGCTCATTTTTGATCGAATGACTTCACCTTCTGCACCAGTCTGCCATGAGGGACCTTGTCAAAGGCTTTACTGAAGTCCGTGTAGACAACATCTTCGTCACTTCCTCGAAAAACTCAATCAAGTTAGTGAGGCATGGCCTCCCCTTCACAAAACAATGTTGCCTCTAGCTAATAGGTCCACTTATTCCCAAGTAGGAGTAAATCCTATCTTTAAGAATCCTCCCTAATAATTCCCCTACCACTGACAGAAGGCCCACTGGCCTGTAATTACCTGGAATATTTTTGCTACTCTTCTTAAACAAAGGAACAACATTAGCTATTCTCCAATCCTCTGGGATCTCCCCTGTAGCCAGTGAGGATACAAAGATTTCTCTCAAGGCCCCAGCAATTTCCTCCCTTGCCTCTCTCAGTATTCTGGGGCATATTCCCATCAGATCCTGGGGACTTGTCTACTTTAATGTTTCTCAAGAAACCCAATACCTCCTTTTTGATCTCAACATGACTCAAACTATCTATACACCCTTTCCCAGGCCCATCATCCCCCAAGTCCTTCTCTTTGGTGAATACTGACACAAAGTACTCATTTAATACCTTGCCCAATTCGTCTGGCCCCATGCAAAGATTCCCTCCTCTGACCTTGAGTGAGCCAACTCTCTCCCTGGCTACCCTCTTGCTCTTTATATATGCATAAAGAACATTGGAATTTTCCTTAATCCTGCTGGCCAATGATTTTTCGTGATCCCTTTTAGCCCTCCTTATTCTATGCTTAAGTTTCTTTCCACTTTCCTTGTATTCCACCCTTGTTTCATGTGTTCCCAGCCTCCTAGCCTTGACAAGTGCTTCCTTTTTCGCTTTGACTAGGCTCACAATATCTCTCATTATCCAAGGTTCCCAAAACTTGCCATACTTATCCTTAATCCTTACAGGAATGTGCCGGTGCTCAATCCCTATCAACTTACACTTGAAATCCTCTCACATGCCAGATGTTGATTTGCTCTTAAGCATCTGCCCCATCTTCAGTTCCTGCCTAATATTGTTGTAATTGGCTTTCCCCCAATTTAGTACCTTAACTTGAGAACTACACTTATCTCTATCCATCAGTATCTTAAAGCTTACTGAATTGTGATCACTGTTCCCGAACTGCTCCCCTACTGAAACAATGACCACCTGGCTGGGTTCATTCCCCAATACCAAGTCCAGTATGGCCCCTTCCCAAGCTGGACCATCTATATACTATTTCAAGGAGCCCCCCCGGATGCCCCCCATCTACGCCCCTAGCAATAATACAGTCCCAGTCAATATAGGGGTGGTTAAAATCTCCCACCACAACAACCCCGTTACTTTTACACCTTGCAAAATCTGCCTACATATCTGTTCCTCTATCTTCCACTGACTCCTGAGTGGCTGATAGTAAACCTCCAACATTGCCCTCCTATTCCTGAGCTCTACCCATATTGCCTCACTATATGAACCCTCCAAAGTGTCCTCCCACAGTACAGCTGTGATATTCTCCTTAACCAGTGGTGCAACTTCTGCACTGATTTTACATCCCCCTTCTATCCTGCCTGAAACATTTATACTCTGGTATGTTAAGCTGCCAATCCTGTCCTTCCCTTAACCAAATCCCTGTAATAGCAACAACATCATAGTTCCGAGTACTAATCCAGGCTCTAAGTTAATTTGCTTTACCTGAAGCAAATGCATTTCAGACCATCAGACCCTCTTTGATTAGCAACCACACCCTACCTGTTCTTTCTTTGAGTCTTACTTGCCCTACTCTCTGGCCCTAGTCTCTGGTTCCCCTTCAGTTAATTCACCTTTGATCTGGTTCCCACCCCATTGCCAAACTAGTTTAAATCCCCCTGTGTGACACTAACAATCCCAGCCAGAATATTTATGCCCTTCCAATTTAGATGCAACCCGCCCTTCTTGTACAGGTCCCACCAGCCCTGGAAGAGACCCCACAGGTCCAAATATCTGAAACCCTCCTTTCTACACCAGCTGTTTAGCCACTTGTTGAGCTGCACTATCTTTCTATTCCTAGCCTCGCTGGCACGTGGCACAGGGCGTAATCCTGAGATTACAACCCTAGAGGTCCTGCCTTTTAACTTTCTACCTAACTCTCTAAACGGCTGCTGCTGGACCTCATCACTCTTCCTACCTATGTTGTTAGTACCAATATGTACCACGACCTCTGGCTGTTACAAAAACCTCCACTAAAACTTTTAAATAAAAAGGACCACGGGCAGAATGTTAACGTCTGGGCTGGGCATAGGTCTGACCCAGGAGTGCAGAAAATCTCACAGGAAGAGGACATCAGTATTCCATAGAATCATAGAATCCCCACAGTGCAGAAGGAGGCCATGTGGCCCATCGAATCTGCACCAATTCTCCAACAGAGCATCTTACCCAGTCCCTATCCCCATAATCCCAGGTATTTTTCCCACTAATCCCCCTAACCTACACATCTTTGGACACCAAGGGTCAATTTATCATGGTCAATCCACCTAACCTGCACATCTTTGAACTGTGTGAGGAAACCAGAGTACCCAGATAAAACCCATGCAGACATGGGGAGAATGTGCA
Source organism: Carcharhinus amblyrhynchos (assembly GCF_965287045.1). Taxonomy (NCBI): domain Eukaryota; kingdom Metazoa; phylum Chordata; class Chondrichthyes; order Carcharhiniformes; family Carcharhinidae; genus Carcharhinus; species Carcharhinus amblyrhynchos. Next base: position 16,050,396 of record NC_137339.1, read on the forward strand.
AACTCCACACAGGCAGTCAAGGAATTGAATCAATGTCCCTGGTGCTGTGAGGCAACAGTGCTAACCACTGTGCCACCTCTTAATATCATTGCGCATGTGTGCAGTTTTGTGATGGGTAGGTATGCAAATCAGATGCACAATTCAAGGACCAATTCAGACTACTAAAAGTCCAATCTGCAGGAATTTTTGCAGCCTATGGTATTTTTAGCTGGTCAGGCAGGCAAAACAGGTGAGCGCTCATTATGTCTTTTATTGAATTTTCTCACCCATGGGTGGGATAAAAGGCCCCCCAAGAGCAGCAACAGTTTCTCAGTGATTGAGTTTATAGCTTTGTGAGTCCAGAGTTTAGCTTGAGTTTCCGAGTTATTGTTTAACATTTGAGGCACTTGCGGACTTCCCTGGAAGGCTTCCCTGAGGAGTGGAGGACAGTGTTCCATCATTTACAAGGCACTGGTCCTCTACATCTGATCCAACAGAGATAGTCTACTTTGTAGGGGAGACCAGCTCTGAAAAGGTCGAGAGGAGCAGGAGGAAGAGGAGACAAGGTGAGCACAGGCAGAGACCTGTAAGAGGAGAGGCATGGGGCTCAGTTGGTGCAGGGTCAGCAAGGAGGCCAAGGTGGGAGGGGATGCCAAAGACATCACCAGCAGAATGTAAGGCAGCGCACCAAGCTGCAAATGTCTGCAGTGCAGTGCCGCAGGAGGCTACCCCTCTCCTGGGGCACAGTGACATCTCATTTGCGAAACAATAGGTCCTGAAATTGTCTCCAACAGCATGGGTGGTCACTGCATGCCTGTGACCCTCAACATCTACACCTTTGGTTCATCTGAGGGCTGTGGGGGATCTGTGCAGCCTCTCTTAATGTGCCGCACACAGCTGTGTCAAGGCCCTTGACCAATGCCATCTTCATCCTTGTCTGCAATTTAACCACTGGCAGACAGATGAGGTCAGCCAGGTGGAAAAAAGACATGAGGGTCCACGGTAATGACTGGCTTCCCCATCCAGGGTGCTCCTGACTGCCCACTTGTGGCCATCAAGGTCGCAGCAGGAGAGTCGGGAGCTTGCATCAACAGGAAATAACTGTGCAGATTGTCTGTCACCTCAAGACACAGATTATGCAAGAGTGTGCCAGATAACCAGGGAGCTCACACGATTCGTTCACCTTGAGGCACTCCCAGATATCGAGGTTGTTTGTGGCTCCTGCAAGATTGGATGGGAGTGAATTCATATGAACAGCATGCAAATATTCCAAAGCTAAAGGAAAATTCAAAATCATGGACACAAATAATGTCACTCATGACACACCCCAGCGCTTAAAATCCAATTGTGCTGGAGCTAGAGACCGAGTTCTTGCAGCCATTTGTTTTGACAGCCAGGGTGATGGCCTCAGACACGTACTTTAGCTCCTGCTGGCCCACCAAAGGACTGCAGGAGTCGAGATAATGTTGCAACCTGGACAGGCCTCGAGGTTGCAGAAGTAGCAAGGCCCAGCTGCAGTGTTCGATAGGTTTGAGGGAAAGCACCGTTTGCCACCTCCACATATGTCCCAAACTCCTCTTCAGTGATATTAACCTCCAAATTTCCTGCACCTGGGGTTGAGTCAGTGCAGGTTGTGAAAGACCATAATAGGACATAGACTAGCAGGTTAAAAAAAGGGGCAGAGATTGGGCAGATGCAGCTCAACATAGAAAAATACGAAATGATAGATTTTGGATGTAAGAATAGGGAGAGGAAATACATACTTCAAAAATATAAGGTGTTAAATAGAGCAGAGGAATCTTATTGCACAGATATACAGTTTCTTAAGAAGATGGATCACAAGTATACAAGGCCATAAAAGTAGACTAACAAATCATTGGTGTGTCTAGAAGTACACAACACAAAAGAAAGGAGGCTGTATTGTAACTTTACTGGACTTTAATTAGACTGTATTTCGGATTATTGCGTAGTTTTGAGCACCCTTAAGTAGAAAGAATATAAAAGTAATAGGAAAGGTATGTGGGGCTTACACAGTGGGCCCAGTGGATAGCACTGCTGCTTCACAGTGCCAGAGACACGGGTTCAATTGAAGGCTTGGGTCATTGCTTGTGGGAAGTCTGCACGTTCTCCCCATGTCTGCGTGGGTTTCCTCTGGGTGCTCTGGCTTTCTCCCACAGTCCGAAAGATGTACTGGTTAGGTGCATTGACCATGCTAAATTCTCCCTCAGTGTACCCGAACAGTCACCGGTGCGTGGCGACTAGAAGACTTTAACAGTAACTTCATTGCAGTGTAAATGGAAGCCCACTTATAACACACAAATAAACTGTAAACTTAGCAGGTTCACCAGGATAATGACGAGGAGGCAGAGTTAGGAAGAGAAACTTGAGAAGTCTGGACTTTTTCGTCGAAGCTGCAAATTAAGAATGAGTGTGAGTGATAGAGAGTGAGAGAGAGCCCTGAGACTGGCAGTGAGATGAACACCTGTACACAGGCGCACACACACACACACACACAAAAGCTTATCAACACATTGGTCCAGGAGAGGAGGAAAACCCACACTGAAAGTCAGTGGATGGGATTCTCCCAAAAATATTCTGAGTGTCAAAATCATGTAAAAACTGGAGTAAATCCTGCTGGGTTTTTTGCAGCGGGATTTTCAAAATGCATCTCCCACACTCTATTCACTGTAGAGTGCACAAGCGTGAATCATGCTGAAAACCTGTGGACGGGGCCTATTCCCGCTGGAGAGGCCAGCAGCATAGCGCTGAATGGGCCACTGCGCATGCACTGATCTGTCAGCGTGTCAGCACTGAGATCGGCACATGCACAGTAGCTCCGCACTGCCGGCCTCCTGGATGTGTCTGAGCCAACCTTGACCCACTCCCCCCAAATCCCCGGCCTGAAATGATCTCCCCCATCCCTTTACTGGCGGTCCTGATCTCCCCTCCCCACCCCCATGCCACCAGCAGGCTCAACCAAACCCCACCACCGCATCCCCACCCCCCTGTCCCAACTTAGTGATCCTTCGTCAGAGCTCGTGCCAATCATGGGCCTGAAATGTAGACTCTGTTTCTCTCTCTATCGATGCTGCCTGGGCTACTGAGTGTTTGCCACATTTCCTGTTTATATTTTAGGTTTCCAGCAACTGCAGCGCTTTATTTTCTGATTATATACTCCATGCAGAACGTTTTTATTAGTTTGGTTAGTTTCAATTTAAAATGAAAAAATATTTCTCACTCAACGCAAAATGTAATTTTAAGCCCACTTTTCTGGATACAAACAGCACATTTTTGGTTGGTGGCAATTCATTGCAAAATTTTGCCACTTTTTAACTTGGTAGTGTTAGTGTATTATTAAGAAGTGTTTTTTTTTAATCATGATCACTGCAACTCTCACTGTCAATGCTTATCATGCTCACAGCCTTAGGTGATGTCATTGTTGGATGGAAGAGTAAATCTGTGGGTAGGTCAGGTGACAGGAGCTCAGTTTCAGTTTTGGGAGTTGGAAGTTAGGAGCATCAAGCTGAAGAGACGTCTCTCTCTCCCTCGTGTTTTTTTTGGAAAATTCTGTTGGTTTCCCGAAGGGTAAAAATCTGCTGTTGTTGGGGGATGGATCTGGTGTTTTGGGAAGCTGTTTGGCCTTCAACCTGTTCTGAGTGAATTGAGATTGGGGGTTTTCAATTCTCCAGTCAATTTCCAGTATCATGTGAGCATTAGTTTGTGCTGTGGTTAAACCTGTGAAAAGGACCTTGTGTCTATGGGATTAGTATGATTGGAGCATTTTAGATATATTTTTTGAGGGTTGTACATAATCATGATTGTTTGCTTCTTGTTTGTAATTGATAAAAGTTCTTGCTAATTTTCTTACTAAACATATTAACTATATTCTTAAATAAACTTTGTTTGATAAAAGCCCCCTGGTGGGTCATTTGAATCATACCTGAAGTGAACCATCTCATGCTTATCCAAGCCAAATTCAAGATGCAAAATTTACAATTCAAGCGAGCTTCATAAAACACTTTGGAGTTTCTAACCTGAACCATAACAAAGTGAAACCAGGAACCATGTAGAATATGTCACTGTTAGTTTAAAATATTTTCACTTGTACTTCTGTTATTTGTAGTACCTGTAAGGTTCAAGTCATTTGTATGTTTCTGTCTGGATATCGCACAGGGCAAGGTTCAAAGAATTAGAGCTGGAGTAAAGTACATCATACTGAAACCTGGACTTTTAACAGCCTTCATAAATTGAAGCAAAGAATACAAAAGCCAAAAAAGTTTTGTTAAACCTATATACAACAGCTTGACCCCACTGTGACTGGTTCCCAATTCTGGGCACCTAAAGGATGCAAGGGGGAAGGTTAACAGGGGCAAGGGTGGGATAAGGGGCCCCAGAAACAAGAGAAGCACAAGGACCCATGATTTCCTTCCCTGGCCCTATCTCAGAGAGCAAAAATCTGCCTCTCCCAGCTTTAAATATATCCTACAGTGGAGTATTCACAACCCTTTGGAGTAGTGAGTTGTGAAGATGCACAACCTTTCAGTGAAGCTGTTTCTCCTCTCTCCACACTTAAGGCTGTTGTTGATACAGCAGGTTGGGGAAACAACCTCTCGGTGCCCATCTCCTCAAGCCCCATTAGCAGTGTGAACTTTGATAATATGACAATTGGGTGTCATTGTATCAACTAGTATTTGGAGGGGTCATGGAAGTTCAGTATGTAGACCCGGGTCTGGTTTCTCTCCAGATTCCGTTTCGCACAGTAGTGCGTGAGCATTATTACGGACAATTTAGTCTGTAGTCGGCATTATTACGGACAATTTAATTTCAATGAGAAGAGGAAAAATAAATAGTTTTTATGCATGCAGCATCCTTGACTTAATTCAAAGATGGTTAAGTCGATTTGGTAACTTGGTAATGTTACACAGCTTGCTGCATGCGACTAAGCCAAATGAGAAATAAATGATCTTATCTTGCTGTTTTCTGCAAGGAAAGTGATGGCTCTTGCCAATGCCCATTTGCTTTTCACTTGGGAACATGGACAATCAAATTGAACTTTTACTTCTATTGAGCTTGTGAGCACAATAGATCCCAGTTACATTAAGGGGTTTGAAAGTGTCGGTTGGTGAGGGCAGGATCTGAAGAACCTGGTACTGGTACCAGCACAAGTTCTAATGACAGCTCAGCATGAATTTGGTCTTGCCAGAGTCCACATGCATACTTTTCATCAGCAACCATCATCATAAATGGGAAATGAGCTGGGGGAAAGCTAAGATTGATTGTAGCTCCTCCACTACTGCCTCTAAGTGCTACTAATTCAGCACTGATATTATTTTGAACTCTGGACCTTGGTCTGCGTGCCTCCATATAATGTTAATGTGGAGTATAATGTTAACAAGTGTGAGGTTATCCACTTTGGCAGAAATAATAGTCGGAGGGATTACTATTTAAAGGGCGAAAAGCTGCAGCGTGCTACGGTGCAGAGGGACCTGGAGGTCCTTGTGCACGAGTGGCAAAAACCCAGTCTGCAGATGCAGCAGGTGATCAAGAAGGCGAATGGAATGTTGGCCTTTATAGCGAGGGGGATAGAATATAAAAGTAGGGAGGTCTTGCTGCAACTGTACAGGGTACTGTGAGGCCACAGCTGGAGTACTGTGTGCAGTTTTTGTCGCCGCACTTGCGGAAGGATATATTGACCTTGGAGGGAGTGCAGAGAAGGTTCACTAGGCTGATACCGGAGATGAGGGGGTTAGCCAATGAAGAGAGACTAAATAGACTAGGCCTGTACTCGTTGGAGTTTAGAAGGCTGAGGGGGGATCTTATAGAGACGTATAAGATAATGAAGGGGATAGATAGGGTAGAGGTAGAGAGATTCTTCCTGCTCAGAAAGGACAGCAGGACTAGAGGGCACAACCTCAAGATGGGGGGGGTGCAGTTTAGATTGGAGTTGAGGAGGAACTTCTTCACTCAAAGGGTGGTGAATCTCTGGAATTCTCTGCCCGTTGAAGTGGTGGAGGCTACCTCACTGAATATATTTAAGTCACGGGTAGAGAGGTTTCTGATAGACAAGGGAATTAAGGGTTATGGGGAGAAAGCGGGAAAGTGGAACTGATCCACTTCAGATCAGCCATGATCTTATTGAATGGCGGGGCAGGCTCGAAGGGCTAAACTCCTGCTCCTATTTCTTATGTTCTTATGTTTATACTTCATCACTTATTATTCACATTTGTTAACTGAACCATCAGAGCCGTAACTTAAAATGCATTTTAGCAATGATTACATAGCAGAGTTTACTCGATAACTAACCATCCAGTGGTCTGTCGAGCAATATTATGATCTAAGACATTTGCAAGCAGTCTGTCATGTTGAAGAAATATAGGTGTTGGATTTTTCACTTGCTGCCAGGACTTTAAACTGACCTTGAAAATTACCTAAAGAGAAAATGCTGGAAAATCTCAGCAGATTTGACAGCATCTGTTTGGAGAGAAAAGAGCTGACGTTTCAAGTCCAGATAACCCTTTGTCAAAACTCCTGATATGATTTAGCTTTGACCAAGGACTCGAAAAGTCAGTTTTTTTCCCTCCTTACAAATGCTGCCAGACCTGCTGAGATTTTCCAGCATGTTCCCTTTTGGTTTCGGATTCCAGCATCTGCTTTAATCCACCGCTGGCAGTTTTGCCTTCCCCGTCACCCTCAGCCCAGCACATTATAAAAACGGAACAAAATCAGTGTCTTACACCCTGGTGGCAAGCTGAAAATTAACCAATATTTACAGAACCATTTGCAGTCTTTGGCTCGCAGTCTGCTGTTCTTCTGCTTGACAGAGAACGAACAATTATTTTTTACATTTTTCTTCCTACTGTGCTTGGAGCCTGGAGTTTGTATTGTCTGAGTGATTAACAATTGTGTGGAACACAAGAGTTCAAGATTGTCATATCAGAGATTTATTCCAATGTTATTACCTCTTGGTAGCAGAGACAATCCAGTTATGTAGCATGAGTTAGAACATATGAAGGGGTGTTGCTACTGGGCAAACTTGAAATAACTATTTCCAAGAGCCACTTATTTGAAATTCACCACGAGCAATTCCACGACAGATTTGATACCTTATCTAAGTTATTGAAGGAATATCAGATTATGTACTGGTTTACTTAACTTTTGAAGTGGTTGTACTATAAAAGCCATAGATGTGGGATCGAATATATTTGAACTTAAGAATTAACTTATCTACAAAAAAACTTTTGCAATCTTTTTTTTTTTAGGTACGATAATGCTGTTTTCAGAACTTGGCAATTGGAAAAGCAAACCTCAAGCCACTAGTTTCAAAGAATGTCTTGCATTATCCGGAGCTATTGGCAAGGCATAGTAAGTATAAATGTTTATCCTTGTCTCTCTCCAAGTGCTTAAACCATGGTGTAGATAATAAGCAGTTTCATAATTTGGATGTGACGTGTGTTGTCTGTTCAGCAAATTGGCTGATCTAGATGATGATATTTCTCTTGACATGATTGTTTAAATTGGACTTCATTATATTTGCGATGCCCATACGTTAAAATAATGTTTCAAAGGAATGGCTAACTTTTCCTAAATTAAACAACTATTCTGCATGTCTTATAAGAATTTAACACTTCATTTTCTAGTTGTATTCGCTCCCGATCTGGCATGTTGGCTTCCTAATGAATGAATCACATTTTCCACTGGGGAAATAATTTTATTTGTTTTCACATTCACTTGTTTTGCCTTAAAGAACACTTGGCTTTGCAACAACAATTGCATTTTTAAAATTATTTTATTAGTGTCACAAGTAGGCTTACATTAACACTGCAATGAAATTACTATGAAAATTCCCTAGCCACCACACTCTGACGCCTGTTTGGGTACACTGAGGGAGAATTTAGCATAGCCAATGCACCTAACCAGCACATCTTTCGGACTGTGGGAGGAAACCAGAGCACCCGGAGGAAACCCGTGCAGACACAGGGAGAATGTGTAGGTGCCGTACAGACGGTGACCCAAACCGGGAATCGAACCCGGGTCCCCAGCGCTGTGAGGCAGCAGTGCTAACCACTAGACCATAGTGCCACCCAGGCATTCTGTAATGCCTTTAAGGGTACTGCAAAGGGACATCAGAGCTGTTTGCTCAGGTGATCAGAGGTTTGGTCAAAGAGGTGAGTTTCAAGCAGAATCTCTAAGGACCAGAGAGAGGTGGAGAGGCTTAAGGAAGAAAATTCAGAGTGTGGGATCAAGGTGACAAAAGATAAGGTAATTCTGGAGCCTGGGTGGCACAGTGGCACAATGGTTAGCGCTGCTGCCTCACAGCACCAGGGACCTTAGGTGAATGTGTGGGGGTTGCACATTTTTCCTGTGTCTGTGTGGAATCCATAGATGTGCAGATTAGCTTGAATGGCCATACTAAATTGTCCCTCAGTGTCAGGGAGATTAGCGGGGTAAACACGTGAGATTACAGGGAAAGAACTGAGGTGGGACTGTTGCCGGTACAGGTTTGAGGGGCTGAATGACCTCCTTTTGCACTGAAGGAATTCTATGGGGAACACCAGTAAGGCAAGCTTGGCCATGAATCTTGGGTTCATGTTGCACTATCTGTAACCCCCATGACTTGCCTGGGTTTGCAAAACCTCACTTATTGTACTGTCTGGAGACAATACACATCTCTTTAACCTGTGCTTAATGCTCTTTCCACTCACATTGTTGGCCTCTTTAAGACTTGAATAGCAGGTTAGTGGTAAAGACTCGTATTCTAATCAGTAATCTGTAAACTGTCTGTGCTGTTATACGCTCTGTCTGAGGCCAGAACTCTCCATTCGCCTGACGAAGGGCGAAACCCCGAAAGCTTGTGATTTTACTATCAAATAAATCAGTTGGACTTAACCTGGTATTGTCAGATTTCTCACTGTGGCTATTAACTATCCAAACGATAATTGTGGAGACATTTTACATGAGCACTTGGATCACACTGGAATAGATCAATGCCAGAAAGAGTTGAGAGAAAATTAATCACTTGACAGGATATACAATGGAAGCCTTTGAAACCACGCAGCTGAATTACACAGGGGGATGTTGTAGAAATACTGTGATGCACAAACGGGAGAAACATGGAAGTGCTGATAGTTTAAGATACATTACATATAATGGATTCAAAGATCCATTGGCTACAACTCAAACAAGATAACTTGGAGATCGCCTTATTTGGGTTTGAAGTCAAGCAGAGCAGCTCAAAATGTCGGAAATTTGCTTTTCCAACAGGCAAAATGGAAAAAACAATAGCCAGCATTCTCCCCAAAAGATTCCAAGTCTCGAATTCATGTGAAAACAGGAGTGATTCAAGCTGTTTTTTTTTCCAGTGGAAGTTCAGAGAAGGATCTCCTACGCTCGGTGCATTGCAGAGGCCACCAACATGAATATCATTAAAAGCTAGGGGCCTATCCCCACTGGAGAGGCTGACATCAGTGCGCTGAGCGGACTACTGCACATGCAGCGATCTGTCAGTGCCTAGATCGACACGTGCACAGTGGCTCTGCCCTGATTGCATCCCAATCGCTGGCCAGCTCTGTGACCCCCCCTCCCCCCCTCCACCCCACAATATCAGCACTCCCTGCCACCAGCCCCCACCCCTCCCCAACTGCCACCCCGGGCTGATCAGTGTCCCACGGACATTTCCGGCACCCCCCCCCCCCAACCCCGGACAGTAACACCCCCCCTTGCCCCCAATCCCCACAGTGCTGATCCCCCTAGCAAGTTGACTGCCCTCCCCGCCCCAGTTTACCCCAGCCCCTCCCCCTGCCCAGCATGCCCTGATCCCCGACCTCCCTCCTTCCCCACACCAATTCCAATCAGAGTGGCAGCAGGAGCCCCACCCCCACTAACCGCCCTGCAAGCCCCACCCACATCAGGCCCCCCCCCTCAGCACTGCACCCTCATACGCCCTGCCCCACTGGCACTGCCCCATGTCCAATGGGCAGTGTCAAGGTGCCCCTTGGGCATTGGTGGCATTGTCCCTTGCGCAGTGCCAGGTGGCAAAAGCTGGCACTGCCAAGGCGCCAATGCGCAGGGGGCAACCCCGGCTACCTGACCCTCTGGGGGTCCCTGATTTCCCCACCTTTCACTCCAGTGGGGTCGGACAATTATTCCTCTTTAGTGCGGAGCTACTTTAAACCCTGTTGGAGTGAACCACTTCAATGGGGTGGGAGGGGGGGATACAGAGAGAGACTTCAGTCCCAGGTCCACTCCCTGCATTTAAATCATACTCAAATGACCCTTTATATGGCCTTTGCGCCTCCCTGCCAATTTCTGGCGCAGAGCAGACACTTCTAGAAATCTGGGAGATGCTAGTGAGGCACAGCAGGATGCGAGAGTCACCGTCATTTTGCTTCCTGTTTGCATCAATCAGTCCTCAAGAACTTTGGCCAGAATTATTTGATTTACGAGTCTTCTATACATCCGTAATGGAATTTCCCATTATAAAACATTTATGTACATGGGGTCAAATAGGTTAAGATTCACAAATGAAACGAAGGCTGTCATGAAACCGTTTAGTTATCTCGAAACAATTGATTTTATCGGCTACAGATGAGATATTGTTGCCTTCTTGTCTTCTTAATTGCGGTACGCAGCCCACAACTGTATGTGCTGCTGAATGACTGCATGTTCAGCAGGGGGACCAGATGCGTGTGTGGCTAACGCAAGCTACAGCTAGCCTGCACTTTCTCGAAGTGGCCTGAACCCCTGTGAACTGTGCGTTCTGGCTGTAAACATTGATCACAGAAGGAATGAGAGTACCAATGGAGCAACAGGTCAGTGAAGAGGCTCCGAGATTTTCTGATGCAGCGGTGCAGGCCCACGTCTAGATTCCCACTTGGGATCAGGAGGTCCTCCAGGGATATCTTAAGACGGGAATTGGAGCAGGTTATCATGGGAAGTCAATGCAAGGAATCTGACTCCAAACGCCCTGGCTACAATGTCATTAAAGCTTCATTGATGTCACATGAGTGGCCAATAAGGCAGTCAGTGCAACTTTAAATGCCATTTTCACAAATTGAACAATGTTCCCCTTTTCCGTCACTCACCCATCAACAATCTCTAGCTACTGGGATTCATGCTGAGCATTCAGGTGCTCCACCTTAGCCTCACACAAGCTTCACAGCCACCTCTCACAACTCTCAGATACCTCCAGCTTTCAGCTATTGCAGATACATCATCCAAGCACATTGCGACAAACTCACTGACATTATTCCATTTCTCTTGCAGCACAGGGTCACATACAATAGGAGGATTTCTGGAGACAGCCATGGCTGCATCTCCTGAGTAACTTGGAGGAGACGGTACAGATGAGAAAACCCAGGCTGATGGTATACTCTAGCTTTATGGCCTGTTTGCAAACCCCATCGGCTGGCGTTTTCCAGTCCCACCTGCTGACTGAAAGTTCCAGCCCAAAGTCAATGGACTTTTGGCTGGTCCGTCAAATAATTTTCCATTTCACCTGAGATGGTTCCTGCCGTTGACAAGACTGGAAAGTCCAGGCCCATTTACTCTTTCAGATATCTGAGACTTGACCTGATAAGTCAGCGGGCACAAGTGGGCTTCAACCAGATGAAAGGGGCTGGAATAGTGTAAGTGACAGCTCCTTGGGGGTGACACCACCAGATTAGCGGCAGATGACTCAGATGAAGACTTCTCTAGGGTGGGCTATCAGCCAAGATGCTTGGTGCATTGGCAGACGTGCCACTGTAAAGAAGCATTGCACAGTCCTGCTCCAACTTGGCAATAGGTTTTGTGCTGAGCTTGGAATCTATTCTTTCGAGTGTGTGGAAGCGGTGGCTAACTCCATGTAAGCATTTGTGCACCAAGCTATGCTACAATGGCTGGTGGCCACTGTCTGAGCTTGCACTGCTTGCAAAATCTCACTGACTATCCTGGCTGGAGACAATACACACCTCTTTAACCTACGCTTAACTCTCTCTCCACTCACGTTGCCTACACCTGTAAAAACTTGATTGCCTGTAAAGACTCGCATTTCAACCATTGTCTTGTAAATTAAGTCTGTGTCTATGTCTGTCCTGCTCGTGAACACAAATCTACACTCACCTGAAGAGGAAGCAACACTCCGAAAGCTTATGCTACGAAATAAAGCTGTTGGACTTTAATCTAGTGTTGTGAGACTTCTTACTGTGCCCACCCCAGTCCAACGTCGGCATCTCCACATCTTGCACTGCTGCACAGGCAGAGGTCATTCTATGCCTCAGCGCTGCCATTGAAGTTCAGACTGAGGTCATGGGATATGAGCTTGCTGCCATGCGGGTCCAGACTGCAGCCATTATAATTATAGGTAGCAGTGCACAAAAGGGCCCGTGGGTTCTCATTGTGGTCCATCAATCTGTACCTCAGCAGATTACAAGGATTGTTGGAGCTGACCTGGCCAGTTACCACTCTGTTGGTCTACAGTCAGTCATCAGTATTGTGATGCAAGGAGTCATCAACATCGCTATCAAGAGGTTCTAGATTTGCAAGAATCTGCTCACAGATGCTCAGTTTTGGTTGCAGCAGAGTCACTGATAAGACCGTAAGATATAGGACCTGAATTAGGTCATTTGCGAATCTGTTCTGCTATTCAATCATGGCTGATATTCCCATTCTCTGCCTTCTCCCCCTAAACCCTTGATTCCCTTATTGTTTAAGAACCTATCTATCTCTGTCTTGAAGACACTCAATGTTCCATAGATTCCACTCAGTTCCTGACCTCATTAAAACTTGGTTCTAACATGGACAAAAGGGCTGAAGTCCAAAGGTGAAGTGAGAGTGAATGCCCTTGACATCAAGGCAACATTTGACTGAGTGTGGCATCAAGGAATCTGAGCAAAACTGGAGTTAATGGGAATCTGAGGGAAAACTCTCCGCTGGTTGGAGTCATACTTGGCACAAAGGAAGATGATTGAGATTGTTGGAGGTCAATTATCTCAGATCCAGGATATCACTGCAGGAGTTCGTTAAGGTGGCACGGTGGCACAGCAGTTAGCACTGCTGCCTCACAGTGCCAGGGACCCGGGTTCAACTCCAGCATCGGGTCACTGTGTGGAGTTTGCACGTTCTCCCTATGTCTGTGTGGGTTCCCTGCGGGTGCTCCGGTTTCCTCCCACAGTCCAAAGATGTGCGAGTTAGGTTAATAGGCCATGCTAAATCGTCCCTTTGTGTCAGGGTAAATTAGCAAGGTAATTACATGGGATTACAGGGATAGGCCTGAGTGGGATTGATGTTGGTGCAGGCTCGATGGGCCGAACGGCCTCCTTCTGTCCTGTAGGGTCCCTATGATTCTATATAAATACTGTGGCTACAAGAACTGGTCAGAGGCTATTAATCCTGTGGAAAGGGTGGCACAGTAGCACAGTGGTTAGCACTGCTACTTCACAGTGCCAGAGACCCAGGTTTGATTCCCGGCATGGGTTGCTGTCTGTGTGGAGTTTGCACGTTCTCCTTGCGTCTGCGTGGATTTCCTCCGGGTGCTCCAGTTTCTTCCCACACACTGAAAGACATGCTGGTTAGGTGCATTGACCCAAACAAGGTGCCAGACTGTGGCAACTAGGGGAATGTCACAGTTACTTCATTACAGTGTTAATGTAAGCCTTACTTCTGACTAGTAAATAAACTTTAACTTTATATCTCACCTCCTAACTCCCCAAAATCTGTCCACCATCTACAAGGCACAAGTCAGGAATGTAATGAGATACTTTCTCTTGTCTGGATGAGTACAGCTCCAACAACATTCAAGCATTTCAACAGCACCTAGGACAAGGCAACCTGCTTGATTGGCACTCAATCCACAAACATTCATTTCCTTCACCGTCAACGCACACCAGCTACAAGATGTACTGCAGGAACTCACCACAGCTCCTTAGACAGCGTCTTCCAAACCCACAACGGCTATCACCGAGAAGGACAAGGGCAGCAGACACATGGAAACGCCATCACCTGGAGGATCCCCTCCAAGCCATGGCGCATGCTGATTGAAAATATATTGCTATTCCTTCACTGTTGCTGAATCGAAATCCTGGAACTCCCTCCCTAACAGCACTGTGGGTGCACCTACAGAGCATGGACTGGAGCGGTTCAAGAAAACAACTCACCATCACCTTCTTAACGGCAATATAAGGATGGGCAAAAATTGCTGGTTTTGATCGCAACATCCCCACTCCCATAAATGAATTTTAAGAAATACCTTCCGCTCTCTGCTGCCTGTGCTCCATTTCCCAGCTGTAGCCCAAGAGCGACAGCAACTAATGATAGCTGATTATGTACTCCGAGATCTTCATACTCCACTGAAATCTAGCATTGTTCCCTTCTGACCCCAACAGCTTGTGAGAGCTCCTCCGTAAACGAAGAACATGGTTCATCCACTAAGTTTGCAGCAACAAAAGAAAGTCAAAAGCACCTCTCTTGAAAGTCCCTTTTCTGATTTCATGATGATGGGGCTCCATTGAGCAGTGGAACGTGAATTCAGCTATCATTAGCTGTTGCTCCTCTTGGGCTGCAGCGCAAAAGGGAGATGGAGCACAGACAGCAGAGAGCAGGAAGAGGACAGTAAGAGGACGCCGGATATCCAAACTGGCAAGTTGGGCACCAGATCAGCATTAAACACATGAGTATTATCAACCCTGTCTCTCTTTCCAGCGTGTGGGTCGTTTGCCCAAGTAAGTCCCCTTCAAAGCACATCACACCATGTGGGCCAGTGCAGAATAGGCTGGAAGACAATTAGACACTATCATTAATCAAAGGTCTGAACAGCGCCAACACCATCAGTGCCATGGGAGCCCAATGTTGTAGCTTATGTGTGCCTGGTAAAAATACATGATTTTTAAACGTATACTTTCTGCGAAATTATAACACTTCTTTCTAAAGCTTACAGAAAATTCCCTTTTGATTTAATTCACCTGAGGAGTATTGATTGTAGTCTTCCAAGATAACAGAACACTCAAATTGTTGTCCTGTTAATTAGCTAATTACTCAGTATTATGTATAGAGTGGCACTGAAGCTCAAATGTTAGTGTAGAAAATGCATGAGGCAGCTGGCATTAAACTGGGATTGGAATTTGCTCTGATGTTTCCTTCAAAGAGTTCACTTTGGAGGCTTTGAGAATGTTTTGGTGCTAAAATGCATTTTCGCTCTTGGCAGAGGAGTACAAGAATTTTCATCTGACACGGAGCAAAGAAAAACAACTGAATGTGGGCCACGTGGCTGCATTGGTTTTCTCCAGTAGAATTTTTCAATGTATTTAGAGTTAGTGAACACAGGGATATGGGTGATCTACCTTTTAGTTTATATTAACTATAACATTGTTTATAGATTTTCTAAAGCAACATTCCTGTTTTAATGCAAACTATGTGTTGGGACTGTTTCAGCGGTCTTTCCATCCGTGACTTTTCCTAAATTAGAATCTTTCATTTCTGTTTCTGCTTGTTCCAGTACAGAATGTGTGAGAGAATGTGTGTGTAAGAGAGAAAGAGAGAGGAGAGAGAGAGTGTGTGTGAGAGAGAGAGAGAGGAGAGAGTGTGTGTGTGAGAAAGAGAGAGAGAGGAGAGAGAATGTGTGTGTGTGTGAGAGAGAGAGAGTGTGTGTGTGTGTGTGAGAGAGGAGCGAGTGTGTGTGTGTGAGAGAGGAGCGAGTGTGTGTGTGAGAGGAGCAAGCGTGTGTGTGTGTGAGAGAGAGTGTGTGTGTGTGTGAGAGAGTGTGTGTGTGTGTGTGAGAGAGTGTGTGTGTGTGTGTGAGAGAGAGTGTGTGTGTGTGAGAGAGAGTGTGTGTGTGTGAGAGAGAGTGTGTGTGTGTGAGAGAGAGTGTGTGTGTGTGAGAGAGAGTGTGTGTGTGTGAGAGAGAGAGGAGCGAGTGTGTGTGAGAGAGAGAGGAGCGAGTGTGTGTGAGAGAGAGAGGAGCGAGTGTGTGTGCGAGAGAGAGGAACGAGTGTGTGTGTGAGAGAGAGAGAGTGTGTGTGTGTGTGTGAGAGAGTGTGTGTGTGAGAGAGAGGAGCGAGTGTGTGTGTATGTGTGAGAGAGAGAGTGTGTGTGAGAGAGAGAGTGTGTGTGTGTGAGAGAGAGAGGAAAGACTGTGTATGTGTGTGTGAGAGAGAGAGGAGAGAGAGAGTATGTGTGTGAGAGAGAGAGGAGAGAGTGTGTGTGTGTGTGAGAGAGAGAGGAGAGAGTGTGTGTGTGTGTGAGAGAGAGAGGAGAGAGAGTGTGTGTGTGTGAGAGAGAGAGGAGAGAGAGTGTGTGTGAGAGAAAGAGGAGAGAGACTGTGTGAGAGAGTGTGTGTGTGTGTGTGTGTGTGTGTGTGTGTGTGTGAGAGAGAGGAGAGTGTGTGTGAGAGAAAGAGGAGAGAGACTGTGTGAGAGAGAGAGCATGAGAGAGAGAGCGTGTGTGTGTGTGTGTGAGAGAGAGGAGAGAGAGTGTGTGTGCGTGAGCGAGAGGAGAGAGAGTTTGTGTGTGAGAGAGAAGAGCGAGAGTATGTGTGTGTGTGAGAGAGAGGAGAGAGAATGTGTGTGAGAGAGAGAGTGTGTGTGCGTGAGAGAGAGGAGAGAGACAGTTTGTGCGTGAGAGAGAGGAGAGAGACAGTGTGTGCGTGAGAGAGAGGAGAGAGACAGTGTGTGTGTGAGAGAGAGGAGAGAGACAGTGTGTGCGTGAGAGAGAGAAGAGAGACAGTGTGTGTGTGAGAGAGAAGAGAGACAGTGTGTGTGTGAGAGAGAAGAGAGACAGTGTGTGTGTGAGAGAGAGGAGAGAGACAGTGTGTGTGTGAGAGAGAGGAGAGAGTGTGTGTGCGTGAGAGAGAGAAGAGAGACAGTGTGTGCGTGAGAGAGAGAAGAGAGACAGTGTGTGTGTGAGAGAGAGAGACAGTGTGTGTGTGAGAGAGAGAAGAGAGACAGTGTGTGCGTGAGAGAGAGAAGAGAGACAGTGTGTGTGTGAGAGAGAAGAGAGACAGTGTGTGCATGAGAGAGAGAAGAGAGACAGTGTGTGTGTGAAAGTGTGTGTAAGAGGGAGGAGAGAGAATGTGTGTGTGTGTGAGAGAGAGAGAGAGAGTGTGTGTGCGTGAGAGAGAGGAGAGAGAGTGTGTGTGCGTGAGAGAGAGGAGAGAGAGTGTGTGTGCGTGAGAGAGAGGAGAGAGTTTGTGCGTGAGAGAGAGGAGAGAGACAGTTTGTGCGTGAGAGAGAGGAGAGAGACAGTTTGTGCGTGAGAGAGAGAAGAGAGACAGTGTGTGTGTGTGAGAGAGAAGAGAGACAGTGTGTGTGTGAGAGAGAAGAGAGACAGTGTGTGTGTGAGAGAGAGGAGAGAGACAGTGTGTGTGTGAGAGAGAGGAGAGAGTGTGTGTGCGTGAGAGAGAGAAGAGAGACAGTGTGTGCGTGAGAGAGAGAAGAGAGACATTGTGTGCGTGAGAGAGAGAAGAGAGACAGTGTGTGTGTGAGAGAGAGAGACAGTGTGTGTGAGAGAGAGAAGAGAGACATTGTGTGCGTGAGAGAGAGAAGAGAGACAGTGTGTGTGTGTGAGAAAGAGAGACAGTGTGTGCATGAGAGAGAGAAGAGAGACAGTGTGTGTGTGAAAGTGTGTGTAAGAGAGAGGAGAGAGAATGTGTGTGTGTGAGAGAGAGTGTGTGTGCGTGAGAGAGAGGAGAGACAGTTTGTGCGTGAGAGAGAGAAGAGAGACAGTGTGTGCGTGAGAGAGAGAAGAGAGACAGTGTGTGTGTGAGAGAGAGAAGAGAGACAGTGTGTGCGAGAGAGAGAGAAGAGAGACAGTGTGTGTGTGAGAGAGAGGAGAGGGTGTGTGTGTGAAAGTGTGTGTAAGAGAGAGGAGAGAGAATGTGTGTGCCTGGGAGAGAGTGTGTGAGAGAGAGAGGAGAGTGTGTGTGTGTTCCAGAGACTTGAACATTTTCAAACCATCCTTATTAATTATTCAGCAACTGAAGCAGGTTCTGTGAAATTGATTGTTAGCTGCAAATGGAAAGTTTTTGAGTTTCAAATTCTTACGAAGTTTTTTACTTTGATGCAGAAATGATAACCTGCTCTCCAGGGGCTGGGTTTTTAATGACTGCTTCAGAAGCTTCGATGCTGGGTCCATATTGGGGGTGTTGGACGCACAATTGCTGAAGGAAGCCCTCCAGCATTGTTTCTGGTCTGTGGGCGGCACAGTAGCACAGTGGTTAGCATTGATGCTTCATAGTGCCAGGGATCCAGGTTTGATTCCTGGCTTAGGTGACTGTCTGTGTGGAGTTTGCATATTCTCCCTGTGTCTGCATGAGTTTTCCTCTGGGCGCTTGGGTTTCCTCACGCAGTCCAAAAATATGGACTGGAATTCTCCCATCCCGCCCGCCACTGGAATTTTGGACAATGTGAAACACCATTGACAGCCGGATGGGAACTTCCAGGTTTTAGACCTGTGCGGCTGGAGAATTCTGTCCATGGTTGATTGGCTGTGCTAAGTTGCCCTTAGTTTCCAAAGATGTGTAGGTTAGGTATATTGGCCATGTAAATGACAGGGTTATGGAGATAGGGGGAGGAGAGGGTCTTTGTGGGATACTATTTGAAGAGTCGATGCAGGCTTGACAGGCTGGAGGGCCTCGGTCTACACTATAGAGGAGGCCGCCATACTTGTCAACAGGCCATCGACACTGCCAGCCCAATCAGAGCACCAGAAACTCGGGAGCTTCGGCAGGCCACCCAGGAGGGATGGCTGTTGTTGAGGCAGGTTGGATATCTGACAATGTTTCAACATTGAGACATCCTCTGAAAAGTTGATCAAGGAAATAAACTGTGGCCATAGCTGCCAGAGCATCATTGGAGAGGGGGGAGGGGCCCTTTCTGAGGGTGGTCTGTGGTTGTGGCAGTGACCCTCACAGGCTGGAAAATGCCACAGCCATACCCACCAGCCTCCAGCTCCAATCTCAGATGTTCGGAACCTAGAAATTACCAGACCAAAAAACAGCAAGTGGCATCTCTATCATCCTGATAATCCTGTGCTGTAATGGTGATGCAGTTTTTCACTTATTGTATCCATCAGTCTCTATCAATTGGTCTACAATAGACTCCAACATTAGGTATGAGAGCCTACCCAATATCAGGAAGAGTTAGGAACTGTGGGTTTGATATTATCTGTTTTCTTCAAACTCGCATGTCATGTCTCAAATTACACATGCCACATCCCAAGAGCATTATTTGACAGAAATCCTTCTCAGTTGAACTTTAATCAATCAATACAATCTTCCTAGAGAACCTGTTCTATCGATTTCCAACTGACTGAAACCATTTTCCTGCAGATTAAAAGTTAACGCCTATGCCTGTCCTCTGGTTGTGATGTTCTGAACATGGTGGAACAGCTTGTTATCGTCCAACTTTATCCCATCTCTTTAAGATCTGAAAACAAAACTGTTAATGCATTTTAACTGGTTTCTTTTCCCAGTGGAAATATGCAGAGTTTACATAATTGTTCATCATAGTTCAAGTCCAGCTTCTCCTTGAGTTGAAGTCCAGAAACAAGATGATGAATTATTTTAAAGGGGTACATAAGTTTTGCAGAACTATTTGGAACCATTTTTTGTCTTTGCTGTGAAATGTGTTGATAAGTTATGAGTAAAAAACATTACGGCGATCAGTCTTTCAAGCCATTTGAAAGGTCAACTCAGAAAATTGACGTGATCTTGCGAAACCAACAAAGGCTGAATAGACTGGGTTTGTACTCGTTGGAATTTAGGAGGATGAGGGGGGATCTTATAGAGACGTATAAGATAATGAAGGGGATGGATAGGGTAGAGGTAGAGAGATTCTTCCCGCTCAGAAAGGACAGCAGGACTGGAGGGCACAGCCTCAAGATAAGGGGGGGCAGTTTAGAATGGAGTTGAGGAGGAACTTCTTCACTCAAAGAGTGATGAATCTCTGGAATTCTCTGCCCGTTGATGTGGTAGAGGCTACCTCGCTAAATATATTTAAGACACGGGTGGATAGGTTTTTGGTAGGCAAGGGAATTAAGGGTTATGGGGAGAAAGCGGGAAAGTGGAACTGAGCCACTTCAGATCAGCCATGATCTTATTGAGTGGCGGGGCAGGCTCGAAGGGCTAGATGGCCTACTCCTGCTTCTATTTCTTATGTTCTTATGAACAAGCCTACTTACTAAGACCCTCAGAGCTTCACCACACCAACAATATGGTTTCATTGAACCACCGCCATCAGTTAATTTAGTAATAGAACAAAAACGGAAAAATGTTGGAACATCTCAGCAGGTCTGACATCATCTGTGGAGAGAGAATAGAGCTAACGTTTTGAGTCTAGATGACCCTTCGTCAGAGCTAGACTCGAAAGATTGGCTCGACTCTCTCTCTTCACAGATGCTGTCAGACCAGCTGAGATTTTCCAGCATTTTATTGTTTTTGTTTCAGATGCCAGCATCAGCAGTATTTTGTGTTTGATTTAGTAATAGATTCTGACTGTAAGTCTTCTCAGAAATTGAGGACAGAACAATCAAACTGCTATCCTTTCCAATTGATGACATTTACATAAAAGCAAGTAACAAATAAAATGCTTCTGTAGGTTATAATAGTATCCATGCTGTGATCTATGTGGGGTAGTAATTTCCATTGGGCTTAGCTTGCACAAGCCTTCCTTTCTTGGTATATTTATTAGCCTCGCTGTGATTTTTGTTTTACAAAATGAGTTTCTTTTATTTATTTTTATTATTGTCACAAGTAGGCTTACATTATTACTGCAATGAAGCTACTGTGAAAATCCCCTAGTTGCCTGTTAAGGTACACTGAGAATTTAGCATGGCCAATACAACAACCGGCACGTCTTTCTGACTGTGGGAGGAAACTGGAGTATCCAGAGGAAACCCACGCAGACAAAGGGAGAATGTGCAAACTCCGTACAGTGACTCAAGACAGCAACAAAACCCAGGTCCCTGGCACTGCGAGACAGCAGTGCTAACCACTGTGCCACTGTGCTGCCCTGAGGAATATTTGAAATTATGAAGTGTTTCCTTCGCTAAGTTGTTGAGTCAAAATCCTGGAACTCTCAGCACTCTGTGTGTGTGTGTGTGTGTGTGTGTGTGTGTGTGTGTGTGTGTGTGTGTGTGTGTGTGTGTGTGTGTGTGTGTGTGTGTGTACATTTCAGGGACTGCAGCAGTTCAAGAAGGCAGCTCACAACCGCTTTCTCGAGGGCAATTAGGGATGGCAAAAATGCTGGCCGAGCCAGCGAAGCCCACATTCCGTAACTGAATAAAAGATATTCGATAGCTTTTGAGCAGATGACGGTTGCACATGTTAATTTGAAGACATATATATATTAGTTTCATTGCGGGTTCTAATTGAGATGTAAACTTATGTGTGAAGCCACATCCTGCTTGAGATTCCCATTTTTACTGAAGATCCTAACAGGAATTTGAAAGTGCACCCACAATCTTCATGAACAGAATCAATAGCTTGCAGGAAAAATCATTACCTTTTGGCAGCAATGGTCAAGTTTGTTTTTAAAGTGAACTTCCAAGTGTTTTTTTTAAGTTCCAGTGATTTTGCTATCAAGTTTTCACTGTGCTTAAGGGGAAAGTACCATTACTGAGAAAAATATCAGGATTCACTCTGCATTTTAAATAGGGATACATATGAGAAACGAATCATTTCCTTTGCATTTCCACACAGGATTTTAGGTTAGAAAACAAAACACATTTCCCTGAATTTCAATACTAGTTTTAACCAGTTTCTAAAAGTAATAATGAATCATTTAACACACTCATAGTCTCCTGGTTGCTTTTACCACTGAAAGTGTCACATTTCACGATTGAACACAGTTGCTGCATTTTAACATTTATTTGTGAACCTGTCTTGATGAATGGGATTTTCCTTAGTTGCGTTGCCTGTTCCAAACCATGTTATTTTTTAATTCAGGATCCCCACCCTATTGCAACACATAAAACTTTCCGTTAAAAACTGCTTAAATGTAGTTGGTTTCATTGTCCCATAAATAATATGAATGTTGGCTCTAGTTTTTTGAGGTGTTACAATTTGAGTCATTTAGAACCACACAGGGTAGATGCAGGAAGGAAGTTCCCATTGGCTAGGGTGTTCGGAACCAGAAGTCATCACCTAAGGATACATGGTAAACAGTTTAGGACTGAGATGAGGAGAAATTTCTTTACGCAGAGAATGGGAAGGCTGTGAAATTCACTACACAGAAAGTGGTTGAGGCAACAACATTGTGAGCAGGAGTTTATGGCCTCCCTTGACCCAAAACTGTAAAATCCCAACCACACTTCACAGATTTTCCCATTGATTTTGGTTTCATTTATTATTGTCACATGTATTAACAGACAGTGAAAAGTATTGTTTCTTGCGCACGATACAAACAGAGAGAAGGAAACAAGAGAGTGCAGAATGTAGTGTTACAGTCATGACTAGGGTGCCGAGAAAGATCAACTTAATGCAAGGTAAGTCCATTCAAACGTGTGACAGCAGCAGGGAAGAAGCTGTTCTTGAGTTGGTTGGTACGTGACCTCAGATTTTTGTATCTTTTTCCCGATGGAAGAAGGTGGAAGAGAGAATGTCCGGGGTGCGTGGGGTCCTTAATTATGCTGGCTGCTTTGCCAAGGCAGCGGAGAAGTGTGGACAGGGTCAATGGACGGGAGGCTGTTTCGCATGATGGATTGGGCTACATTCACGACCTTTTGTAGTTCCTTGTGGCCTTGGGTAGAGCAGGAGCCATATCAAGCTGTGATACAGCCAGAAAGAATGCTTTCTATGGTGCATTTGTAGAAGTTAAAAAGGGTCATAACTGACATGCCAAATTTCCTCAGTCTTCTGAGAAGTAGAGGTGTTGTTCGGCCCTCACCTGCTCCAATCCCTGTGGCAGGCAGGGCAGTAAAAATACATCCAGTAGGTTCACAAGAAGGAGTTAGATATAACTCTTGGAGTGATGGGGATCAAAGAATATGACGAGATCAGGCTGTTGAGCTGGATGATCAGCCATGTTGACAGTGAATGATAGAACAGGCTCAAAGGGCTGAATGGCCTACACCTGCTCCTATTTTCAGTTTCTTAGCAGATTCAATGTGGTCAACTAAAAGAAGACAATACACTTGCCTTCACGTATATCATTCAAGTACTGGGGACATGCAATCCTTTTTGCTCGGTGCCTTAAAGTGCTTTAGTTAATGAAATAAGTTTGACGTGGAGCTACTGATGCTTTCTAGGCAAGTACCGCACCAAATCTTTGCACAGCAAGATTTCACACCAGCAAATGAGTCGAAGGGTCGGTGAATCTGTCTTTGGCAGTGCTTGAGGGATAATTATTGCCCCAGATGCTGAAAGGACTCACTACTCCTCCAGTAGTGTTATTGGAGTTTTCATCTTATCCCATAAACGAAGCTTCCAAGAAATGTTTCTTCTGAAAGATAACACCACTGACAATGCAGTACTATCTTCAAAGTCAGCAGATTTCTGTTGCGGCGCCTTGTTATTGCACAGTTGTGTCACCATGGAGTTACATATACTCTCCAACTATTAACCTCACAGAATACCAAATGTTAAAATTGGATCCGATTTTACAGCTAAAACAGATCTTGTAATATGCAATTAAATTGAAATATGTGGCATAAACATTAATTAATAACTAATAGTAAAATTTGTGAAATATTGCAATTGAAGTCAATAAAGGCCTTCTGATACACGACGCAATAAAATTGAGTGAATATTTATGGACATAGGAGTGAAGGAACAAGAGCATATCACCTGCAGGGACTTGGGGCAGATAGAGGAATATCAAAAGGAGAAATTGAAACCCTGGATGTGGATCTTTGGTGAAGGCAGAACTTGGATCTCCTCGATCGGTGCTAAAACCTAAGTCACCATGGTGCTGTTATTTCTCTGTCATAGATGGATCACTGAGGTGAAGGGCCCAATTGTTGATTCTTTACCCAACTTCGTACTGGCCCAGTATGGCTCAATAAGCCCAGTCACTGGGCAGCACGGTGGCACAATGGTTAGCACTGTTGCCTACAGCACCAGGGACCCGGTTCAATTCCCGGTTTGGGTCACTTTCTGTTTGGAGTCTGCACGTTCTCCCTGTGTCTGCATAGGTTTCCTCTGGGCATTCCAGTTTCCTTCCACAGTCCAAAAAGATATGTTGGTTATGTGCATTGGCCATGCTAAATTCTCCCTCAGTATACCCAGATAGGCACCAGAGTGTGGTCATTAGGGGACTTTCACAGTAATTTCATTGCAGTGTTGATGTAAGCCTACTAATATATAAACTCTAATGTCTAAGTGGCAAGAAAGGAATTTTATTGCTTTAGCCCTGAATGTAGCAAGGGCACAAAATGTACTCTTACTGGGGAATTAAATGCCCATCACCTATATTGAGTTCGTAGCAATATTACTGACTTGCGTTGGCCAAGTTTGAAGCGCATGTCTGTCGCACAGGGCCTGCATGAAGTTCGTGAAAGAATCAACAATCGGGGCCCTTGACCTCACTCATTCCCCAGTGGCAGAGAAAGGGCTCTATATTAAGGAGATAACCACGGGAATAAGATTTAAAGTCAGCTTGCAGAAAGCCAGGCATCTGAACTAATCAGAAGGTGGGTGACTCCTTATTGTGGACCTGTGAAGCAGTTGTCAGTTTGTGTGGCTGGGTACCTGAATAGTGAAACTGGTATGCCTGTGGTGATCAAAGGTTCTGGAGTACTGAAAGGAGAGATTGAAACTCTGGAAGTGGATCCTTGGTGGAGGCATCCGAAAGAAAACATTGTTTGGAAGAAGATTCTGAAATGTGTTCTTTGAGAACAGAGGTTGGAAACCCTCATGTGAAAGATAGGGTTCCAGTGAAACCAATTGGCTCACAGTGACAAGTATCAGAGGGTGGGGAGAAGGGGTGGAATTAATGAGAAATCCACAGAAATTGTATTGGCTGGCATCTGTCACTTGGTTTCAGAGTGTGGGGTGCCTGATTATATTTTGCCTATTGGCTTACATGGACTGTGTACTTCTGAGAACACTAGAGTATCAGATTTTGTAGCTTGTGGTTTCCATACATGGCTGTTTATATATGTAAGGGTATAATTGGGATGAGGGAATGGTGTTTGACAGTTAATATTTTCTTATTTAATAAATGTTTTATTTTCTTGTTAAATGTTCATCAGCAGTCCTGTGATTCTGTCTATGCATGTATCTAAAGAAAAAATAGAAGTTTGGATCTACCGAGCATGGTTCCATGCCGGGATCTGATTTGCCTAGCAATAACGTCCACAGGGATTGTAATAATGGAGGAACAATTAAAATCAGGGGTGTTCAAGAAGCCAGAATTGAATGAGCGCAGCTATCGGCACAAGGGTGACACAGTGGTTAGCACCATCGCCTCACAGCACCAGGGACCCGGCTTTAAATCTGGCCTTGGTCACTGTCTGTGTGGAGTTTGCGTATTATCCCCCTATCTGAATGGGTTTCCTCCAATGTTCCGGTTTCCTCTCACGCTCCAAAGGTGTGTGGGTTAGGTTTATTAGTCATGCTAAAATTGCCCCTTAGTGCCAGGGGGGTTAGCAGGGTAAATACCTGGGGTTATATGGATGGGGCCTGGGTGAGATTGTTGTTGCTGCAGGTTTAATGGGCTGAATGGCGCAGTTAGGATTCTGAGATTCCATTTCAGAGGATTACAGGGCTGGAGAAGATGACAGAGCTTGTGCGAGGGAGGTGAGACCATGGAGGGATTTGGAAAACAGGGATGGGGGTTTTAAAATCAGTTGCTGCACTGGGAGCCATTGTAGGTCAGTAACCACAGGACTGGTAGGTGATGGGAATTTAGTGTGAGAAAGGATATTATGAGCAGATGCATTTAACCATTCTCTGCTTTTGTAATAAGTAGTTTGCAGTTTGCGGCTCCTGTTAACTTGTCTTCTCCTGTAGTTTTTGTTTGCAGGGTCCTTATTTGACGGTTTGTTCTCAGCTGAAATTCAAAACTTCAGTGACATGGGATCTATTTAAAGCAGCCATTGCTACTTATGTAAATCTGTGCCTCACTATTATCTAGTAAGTGAACATGCAATCAAGGCTTTGAAATTGTAAAAAAAAGTCTAAACCAAAAGTATAGTCACTTAACATGAAATATTCCCATTTTAGTTCACAGAAACTACATTGAGTTGAGGTGCACAGTGCAAATTGCTTGGAGTCATACACTCCAACTGGCAGCTCTTCATTCCCTTACCCTGCAGTATAAGTATCTCCCACTTTCTGTGCCTTTTAGCTTCGACAAAGGGTCATCTGGACTCGAACGTCAGTTCTTTTCCCTCCTAGCAGATGCTGCCAGACCTGCTGAGATTTTCCAGCATTTTCTCTTTTGGCTTCAGGTTCCAGCATCTGCAGTAATTTGCTTTAATTTTAGCTGTTTTCTAAGGTTTCGGAAAAATGCCCATCAAATTTCTTTGTGATGCTTTTAGGTTTTAACTCAAATCTGTACATGGAAATAAGGGAAGGCCATTTAGCCACTTGAGCTTGTTCCATTATTCAATGAGATAATAGCTGATGCGGGACCTAGCTTGTATGGTGCCACAGTGGTTAGCACTGCTGTCTCACAGCGTCAGGACCCGGGTTCAATTCCCGGCTTGGGTGACTGTCTGTGTGAACTTAGAAATGTACCTTCTTCCCAAGACTCTTATTAACGCTGAATGTCTGGATGACAGATTTCCTTCCCTAAAGGGATATCAGTAAACCCGATGGGTTTTTATGATTGTTGACAGTCGTTTCACGGTCATCATTTTATTTTTAATTGTGTTCAAATTTCATCATCTGCTGTGGTGGGATTCGAACCCCAGGTCCCCAGAGAATTACCCTGAGTCTCTGGATTACAAGTCAAGCGTCAATGCCACTACACCACTGCTTGAGTGTAAATTGTGTATTTCCCTCATTTACTTTGAATTATAAGACAACTGCCCTTTTGCACAGGGGTATATTAGCCTAGGACCAGCATGGGTGAAGAATCAATTACTGCCCACTGCCAAAATCTAGACCCTTCAAGAATATTTAGGCCACTGACACTGAAACACTCAATATTGTGATGATAAAGTGGAAGAATTGATGTAGTGGCTTTGTTAAGCTAAAGGGCTGTCTATGTTCTGAAGGAATTACATAAGATTATACATAGGAACAGTCTGAGCCCTTCACTCCTTCTCAGGCACGTGAGCCACTCAACATAACTTTATTCTCCCTACGCCCTCTTAATACTTAGCTTTAGCAAGTAATTTTTTTGAACCCCCTTTAAAGTAATTAATAGCCTGTGTCTCCAAAATGGCTTGTGGTGGAGAACTCCACAAAACTGCTGCCATATGAGAGAATGGAAATCATAAACTAAAGGTTTCTGTGCATTCTTGACAGATAATCCCAAATGGCTGGCAGGTCAGAGATCTATGCTGTTGTTGTGGCACTGTGACAATCGAAAGACAAATTCTAGCCTTTTAACCTCGAACAAGAATTGGCTATGCACTGACCTGTATGCTGCTGAACATCCATTTTCAACCCAGGACAGACAAGGTCTGAAAAACTGCGAGATATATATCTCTGTTGGTGTGCTGTTCTGGAGCTGGAAAATACAGCAAATTTCATTGGGGCACTGTTAAATAGCAATTGGCATCTTCACATATTAACTTCAGTCTGAACAAGAGAACACCATTTAGCTCCGCAGGTCTCTTCCAGTATTCAGAGAGATCGTGGCCAAAGCATATAAAATATACTTTTTGGGAAAGTCCCTGTTTTATCCCTATTCATCTGGCAATACTTAGTTATGTGATGACATTTTCGCTTGGATGGAACATTGAAACACTCAGCTTATTTATTTAAATGTTAGCATTTTGTGCAATTTCCTGCTTTGAGGTGCATCCTAGGATATCTGCCTTTTTAAAAAAAATGAATGCTGTAAAACTGTTGTAATAACCTAAAAATCACAAAAAACAGATGGTAGCGCTCATCATGGCAATTAAACAAACTGTAACACTGATTTGTGAGAGGTGGTCAGCTCTGATCACAGTGTGGGGGAAGAAGTTATCAGATGCTATAGATAGGCTGTAAGTGGTAGAAGTGAGGTTGAAGGATTCCTCAAGGGGCCAGGAGGAGCATTCTTGACCCACCATGAGCATTGGAAAAGACAGTAAACCTTGAGGAACCAGCAACTCCTGCCTCTATTTAACAGTCCAATTTTCTGAGCCCTGGGAAACCGAAACAGCAGCAGTTGAATTTAAACCAAGCACCCAAACACTACAGGAGCCTTATTTAAATAAGTTAACAAGGTCCCTTCCTTTCGTAGAATCCCTACCGTACAGAAGGAGGCCATTCAGCCCATCAAGACTGTACCAAACACAATCCCACCCAGGCCCTAATCCCATAACCCCACGCATTTACCGTGCTAATCTTCCTGACACTAGGGTTAATTTATCATGGCCAATCAACCTAACTAACCCACACATCTTTGGATTGTGGGAGGAAACGGGATCATCCAGAGGAAACCCGTGCAGACGCAGGGAGAACATGCAAACTCCACACAGATAGTGACCCAAGGCTGGAATTGAACCTGGGACCCTGGCACTGTGAGGCGGCACTGCTAATCACTTGCCACTGTGCCGCCCCTTTCCACGTTTGCACACTCAAATAGCAGTCCATTCACCACTGTAAAAAATGACAAGTGCTGTGGGGTGGGAATGTTTCTTTTGCCTCTTCTTCAGATTTCACCACCCCACCAATCTCCTCCCAGCCCTCATGGGGAATCATTATCAAGGCCTTCAAATTCAAATCGGTTTGGTACCTACGAATTATCTGGCTTGAGAATATTTCACCAAAGAAAATAATATTGCTTTGAAAAAAACCAAATTAAATGTAGCAAATGACTATACTCAGTGCCAATTGTAAATTGAACTTCAGGAGTTGACTTGTGTCAATGGCTGGAATTTTACCCACTCGCCTGCCACAGGAATCGGAGCAGGCAAGGGGCAGACCAATCTAAGGTCTGTTGACCTTGGGTGGGATTTTTCCAGCTTTGAGACGAGTGAGGCTGTAAAATCCCACCCAATATATTGAAATAATTGTACATGACTTTTACGCAAGTTACACAGAATCTTCTGTTCTTCCCAAAAAGTACATTTTTTATTATTCATTTGTGGAACATGGGCGTAGCTGGCTGGCCAGCATTTATTGCCCATCTCAAGTTGCCCTTGAGAAAGTGGTGGTGAGCTGCCTTCTTGAATCGCTGCAATCTATGTGGGTTGACCCACAATGCCGGTAGGGAAGGAATTTCAGGATCTTGATCCAGCAACTGTGAAGGAACAGCAATATATTTCCAGGTCAGGACGTTGAGTGGCTTGGATGGGAACTTGCAGATGGTGGTGTTGCAGATGGTGGAAACTTGCCCCTGTTTGGATTATATTTTCCATATATTTCATTGTGTGCCTCTGATGTCCCATTTCTGATTTAACCCCCTGCATTTACCTGCTGCCTTTTGAACACATTCTCTTCTTTGCCAGTTGGAATGCATTTAATTTATATCTAATCTACATGCATTTCTAATGCCCACCACTGTCAGTCTATCATTTGAGTCACGATGATCTTTTTTCAATTAATCTGAGCTAGTTTTCATATTCATATTAATGCCATTTTCATATTAATGAGACTGGCTAACTTCCAATCCAACTCTGTTCTCTACCTTTTATTTCTTTATTGTCTTTCTTTATTTTCCTTTGTTCCCCCCCCCAACTCTTTCCCCCTACTTTATCCACCCTAACCTCCCTCCCCCTCCCCCCTCCCCCAAAACCTTCATTTTAGCTTCTCTGCCGTTTGGCCATTCACACCCTTTATTCTCTCTGTGTACAGCCATTAGCAGCCCTTTATCCTGGTTTCTGTGGTTATGACTCATTTTTCATTTCCTCATCCTGCAGTATAAATATCTCCCACTTTCTGTGCCTTTGACAAAGGGTCATCTGGACTCGAAACGTCGGCTCTTTTCTCTCCTTACAGATGCTACCAGACCTGCTGAGGTTTTCCCTTTTGGCTTCCGGTCCAACTCAAGTGGTGGGATATGGAATGTTGATCAGAATCTTGCTGTTTCTCCCAATCTTCTTGATGGCTGACGTTTCTGTTACCAAATAAAACCATTCAAACTTGCCTCAAAACTCCACCTCGTTATTCAGTTATCTTTAAAAATGCTACTAATATGGTAATTAATGTTCTATTAATATTTGATACAAACTGTCTGAGCACTACAACAATTTGAAAACTTCATCTTCTATAACTGCAATTATCCCTTTTAGTTTATAAGATGATTCTTTTCTTTCCCCTTCTGTATCTGTTAAGTCTGTTGATATACTTAAGCGTCTAGACTTCTTCAAATCCATCACTGCTTCCATTTCAAATCGGGCACTTAGCTCCATAATTTAATTTCTAATGCTTTGCTGACTCAAACTCTTATCAATTTGTACTTTGCTGCTCCCTTTCCCTTTCTATTTTTCTCTTTATTATTTTTCTCCCTAATCCCTCTACTATCCGCCCTCCAATGTATTTGCCCATTTCCCCTCCTCGAGCTAACCATTGTAGGAGCGACAATGGGCGAGTGGTATTATCGCTCGACTGTTAATCCAGCAACTCAGCTAATGTTTTGGGGACCCAGGCTTGAAACCTGCCCATAGCACACGATGGAATTTGAATTCAATTTTAAAAAAGAAATCTGGAATTAAGAATCCACTGATGACCGTGAAACCATTGCTAAACGTTGGAAAAGCCCATCTGGTTCACTAATGTCCTTTAGGGAGGAAAATCTGCCGTCCTTACCTCATCTGACCTACTTGTGACTCCAGACCCACAGCAATGTGGTTGAATCTCAACTGCCCTTAGGTAACGAGGAATGGACAACAAATGCTGGCCAGCCTGTGACACCCACGTCTCATGAATGAATTAAAAAAAAAAGGTTAATTTGCTCGGCCAGAGGCTGAGGTGCTACATTGGATATGATGATGATTTGAGTCACTTAGGTCTTCCTTCGTCATGGAGAGGCTCCCAAAATAAGGAAAATATATCACTTTTTCCAGGACTTTGCAAATGATTTTCGTCAATAAAAGCAGTTGTTGTGGGAGATGGGTGGAAGAGAACCTCAGTTTGCTTTAGTGAAAGGCCAATTTCCCAGGTGCTTCAAAGAAGGAGCGGACAATGACCTGGAACTCAGCTTCTGAGTTTGGGGAGGTGGTGGTGTAGTGGTACTGTTGCTGGATTAGTAAGCCAGGTACCCAGGATAATGTTCTGGGGATCCGGGTTCAAATCCCACTGTGGCAAATGGTGAAATTTGAATTCAAAATACATATGGAATGAATAGTCTATTGATGACCATGAAACCATTGTTGATTGTCAGAAAAACCCATCTGGTTCACCAATGTCCTTCAGCGATTTGTTGTCCTCACCTGGGCAGGCCTACAGGTGACTCCAGCTCCACAACAATGTGGTTGACTCTTAAGTGCCCTCAGAGATGGCCAATAAATGTGGGTGACACCTTCAGCCTATGAATGAATAAAAAAAAAACACAAAAACGCCATCGACATACTGAATCTCGTTGACTAAGATTGAGGATAGGTTTTGTTTTGGGTTGAAGGTGGCATCAGTGGAACAGATTCCCATCCATTCTGTAAGTTATCTCCATGCCTTTGGGTAATTTGGTAAATGTGAGGTGCTGGCTCCAGACCCACAACAATACGTTTGATGCTTAAAAAAAACTGACTTCTGAAATGGCCTAGCAAGCCACTGAGAAGAGAAATTCTCTGCCCGTTGAAGTGGTGGAGGCTGCCTCGCTAAATATTTTTAAGAAGCGGGTTGATGGGTTCTTGATAAGAGAGGGGATTAAGGGTTATGGGGAGAGGGCGGGAAAGTGGAACTGAGCCACGACAGATCAGCCATGATCTTATTGAATGGCGGGGCAGGCTCGAAGGGCTAGATGGCCTACTCCTGCTCCTATTTCTTATGTTCTTAAGGGCAGTGAGGGATGGGCATCAGCAGCAATACCCATATTCCATAAAAGAATTTTAAAAACTCTAGTCCTGCACAACATTGATGCCCTTGGAAATACCTTTGGGCAAACCTATAGAATCATAGAGACCCTACAGTGCAGAAAGAGGCCATTTAGCCAATCGAGTCTGCACCAATCACAATCCCGCCCAGGCACTACCTCCATATACCTACACACTTACCCGCTAATCCCACTAACCTACGCATCTCAGGACACTAAGGGACAATTTTAGCATGGCCAAACTGCACATCTTTGGACTATGGGAAGAAACCTGAAGCACCTGGAGGAAACCCACACAGACATGAGGAGAATGTGCAAAGTCCACACAAACAGTGACCCAAGCCGGGAATCGAGCTCAGGTCCCTGGAGCTGTGAAGCAGCAGTGCTAACCACTGTGCCACCCTATTGAACCTATTAAACAACCCTTATTAAATTTTTAAAGAGGTAACAGAGAGAGTAGACAATGGTAAACTTGCAGGTGTGATTTATCTGGATTTTAAAAAGGCCTCCAGTAAAGTGCCCATAGTAAACTAATAAACAACATCAGAAACCTTGGAATCAGGGGACAAGTGGTAGAATGGATCTGGCTTCAAGACAGAAAGCAGAGAGTGCAAATGAAAGGATGCTTATTAAGGGTAGCAAATTTTGGGAC
This sequence comes from Carcharhinus amblyrhynchos, assembly GCF_965287045.1. NCBI lineage: Eukaryota > Metazoa > Chordata > Chondrichthyes > Carcharhiniformes > Carcharhinidae > Carcharhinus > Carcharhinus amblyrhynchos. The sequence continues at coordinate 16,083,066 of NC_137339.1, forward strand.
CTGGTGTTCCAGAAAGATAGATGCTAGGACCACTTGTCTTCACAATTTACATTAATTATTTGGTTTTGGAAATTGTGTGTTTGATTTCAAAATTGATGGATTAAATCAAATTGGAGTGGAATAGTCAACACTGAGGATGGAAACAAATCACATGAGGAGATTAGTAACTTGCAGAATGGGCTAATAATGCGCAAATGAAAATCCACGCAGATAAAGGTGAAGTAATGCATTTTGGCAGGAAGAATAGAGCGGCCACTCCTTATTTGGAAGGTGCAAATTTAGTTGGGGTAGAGGAACAAATAAATCTTGGAGTACAACTCGGCCAAGGTGAATAGCCAAAGTCGTTTCCCCAAGGTAGGGGAGTCCAAAACGAGAGGGCATAGGTTTAAGGTGAAAGAGGAAAGATTTAAAAAGGACCCGAGGGGCAACTTTTTCACAGAGGGTGGCATATATACGGAATAAGCTGCCACAAGCAGTGGTAGAGGCGGGTACAATTATAACATTTAAAAGGCATTTGGAAAGGTATGTGAATAGGAAAGGTTTAAAGAGTTATGGGCCAAATGCAGGCAAATGGGACTAATTCAGTTCAGGAAACCTGTCAGCATGGACAAGTTGGGCTGAAGACCCTGTTTCTGTGCTGTATATCTTTATGACTCGAGGTCAGCAGACCTCTGCATAGTCCATGTCCCACCCTCTACAATTCCTGTGGAAGGCGCAAAGGAAAAATTCCACCCTTTGACTCAATCATCAAAATTGTACCACACAAAAAAAAAGCAGACCATGTGCGAAGCTTTATTTCAACAGGGGTAGGATTGCAAAGTAACCTGTATCATACCATTGTTTGGCCTCACTTTGAGGAGTGCATGGAGTTCTGGTCACCATTATGAAAATGAAATGGAGGCACTGGCAAGGGTGCAGAGAAGGTTTACAAGGATGACATCAGGAATGCATAGGGATACACATGTGCGGGTTAGGTTGATTGGCCATACTAAATTGACCCTACTGCCGGGGGATTAGCTAGGGTAAATAATAAATGGGGTTCCGGGAATAGGTCCTGGGTGGGATTGTGGTTGTGCAGACTCGATGGGCTGAATGGCCTCCATCTGCACTGTAGTGATTCTATTCTATGATTTCACTTGCCACAGTGGCTACATTTTTTTACACTTATCAGAAAGGGATTGACAGGCCTGGTCTCTTTTCTCTTGAAGAAAGAAGGTTGAGGGGTGGCCTGATAGAGATCTTTAAAATTACAAAAGGCTTTAAGGAACAAACGCAGAGAGAGGATGTTTCCTCTCAAGGGGAAGAGCATAACTAGAAGCAGGCAATGTAAGATCACTGCCAAAAAATCCAGTAGGGAATTCAGAGAAACTTTAACTAAAGAATGGTGAGAAGGTGAAACTTGCTGTTGTTCTGCGTAATCCATTAAATCAACGACTGCTCATGACTTTCAACAAACAGGAAATTAATTAATTAATTATACAAACTCTCATTAGTACACCTACTGCTGGCGTAGGTGAGAGACTGCTTTTGTTTGAATCTGCAGCGCTTAGCAAAGTGATATTTGGTGTGGCACAGCAGTTAGCACTGCTACCTCACAGTGCCAGGAACCCAGATTCAAATCAGGTCTCGGTTCACTGTCTGTGTGGAGTTTGCACATTCTCCCCGTGTCTATGTGGGTTTCCTCTGAGGGTTCCAGTTTCTTGCCACTGTGCAAACATGTGCAGGGCAGGAGGATTGGCTATGTTAAAGTGTCCAAAGATATGTAGTGGGGTAAATACGTGGGGTTATGTGATTGCTCTGTCAGAGAGTCGGTGCAGACCCAGTGGGCTGAATGGCCTCCTTTTGCATTGTAGGGCTTCCATGATACCTTGTTGCTTGTAAATGTCATTGTCCTTTTGCCCTCCGTAGTCTTTCCTGTTCACACAACATGTATTGCCAAGAGATAAACAGGTGGCTACTGTGACCAGAAAGGGAGTAAGTACATCTGAGTTTTATTGTCTTTAATTTTTTTTTGCCTGCCACAGGATGATTTTTGTTATTTGAAACCATCTGCCATTGTGGGACTCGAGCCAGTGACCCCAGAGCATTGCTCTAGGTTTGTGACTAATACCTCTAGGCCACAGGAGGAATTTTAATTCCAGACTTTTATTGAATTAAAAATTCATAATCTATTGTGGTGAGATTTGAACCCCGAGTCTCTGGATTAACAATCACTGACAGTACCACTGCAAAATGGCTCCCAGTGAATAGTTACTTGGTTAGAATATAATGCAGGAAGCATTAATTAATGGGTCATTCTCTTCAGCTGACCAACAATCTCCACTTTGCTATTGTTTAAGTTCCTATTGACTAGGGGGATGAAACTCTTGAAAATTTACTTCCTATTCCAAGAAAGCTGCTGCCCTCCTGATGATGTATTGTGTATTCTTTTCAAAAAATTGTTTTGGTTGGAAGTTGTTCCAAATGAGACTTATTGGCTGATAGCTGACCCAGATAGTATGTTTCTGATTCTGCTTTTCATTACAACATGCATCTGTTGTTGTTCAGTTAGCAATTCTTTTAAATACTTCATTTATAGGAATTGAACTGGAAAGGAAGAGACATAGAAAAGTGCAGTCATGTTTCTTTCCACTGCTCAATCATCCATTAAACCAGCCTTTCCAAGTTCTCTGACCCTTTGATGCTTCTGCTAAGTTGCTTTGTGAAAGCTGTTTAAAATTTTATTAAGGACAGAAAATGAGATATTGGATTAACAAGTGGCGTCTTATCAGATAGGTGCTGCCTGTAAAACAATACTGCAAGTGAAAAGTTATTTGGTTTGGGTATATTAGATGCCTCAGATAATTTACTTGTACTCCCCCTTGGTGTAGGTCATGGTGAGTAGGACCAACTGTTATTATATAATGAACATTACATCGTTCAAGGTACCTGCTACAAAATAGTGAGGCCTTGTGGAATTGTTCATGCTTACAAAAATGGATGTGAGATCAGGCTATGAATCAGAGAATTCCTACGGTGCAGAAGAGGCCATTCGGCCCATCAAGTCTACTGACTCTTGGACAGTGTCTTATCCAGGCCCTCTGCCCCCGCCGATCCCAATAACCCAAAACATTTTCCATGGCTAATCCATCTAACCTATAGATCTCGAGACACTTACGGGCAACTTAGCATGGCCAATCCACTTAACCTACACATCTTGAAATTGGAAACCAAAGCGCCTGGAAGAAACCCACGCAGACAGGGGGAGAATGTGTAAACTCCATTGCAGACAGTCACCCAAAACCAGAATGGGGTTGTGAGACAGGACTAACCCCTGTGCTATTGTGAATGGAGAGCATTTGCCTATAACCTGGTTTGCTGTACTTCAGTTACTCAAACTTCCTGACCAGTAACTCTATCTGTAATAAGTCCTCAGAGGCAGAAGCCCTTTACCAAAATTCCTTTATTTACAAGATCCAACAACACTATGCAGAGGGCTGTGAGTAAGCAGTCTACATCCAGAGTGCCAGAGGAACTGACACTCCTGTTTATGTGTAGAGCATGAGGCTCCCTGATTGGACCATCAATTAGGCCCTTGATCAAGGAGCTCATATTCAAGAAGGCCAACCTCAATTGCCTGATGAAAATCATTACACTATCCAGGTTTGACATTGTGTGATATGTTTTATAAGGATCCCTAATTTGGAATTTTGAGCAGTGGCAGAAGAGTTATCTGATTAAATATATTCCTGATCCAGAGAGCATGACGGTGGAAAGCTGAACAGTTTTGTTCTGATTGCACAGAATGTGGAAGGAATCATGCATCGATGAGTCGATCTGTCATGTTAAAGAAGGTGTTAGAAATTAGTGATATGTTTAAAATAAGCAGAGATTTAGGAGTCAACTTAAAGTAGATGAAGGAACAGGTTAGTGCAGAAAATTACATTTTGCTGGAAGATGCTTAAAGTTTTGTTTCTCCAGTAACACTGGAGGAATGATTATTTTAAGCAAATGACAAGATGTGTATAAGCCAAAAAGGGACATGGTCAAATGCGGCTTCTGTAATAATGGGAAAGCAATGGATAGATACATATAACAAATCACTATTCTGCAAACCGAAAGAGAAAATGCTGGAAAGCCTCAGCAGGTCTGGTAGCATCTGTAAGGAGAGAAAAGAGTTGACGTTTCGAGTCCAGGTAACCCTTTGTCACAGCTTTGACAAAGGGTCATCTGGACGTGAAACGTCAGCTCCTTTCTCTCCTTACAGATGTTGCCAGACCTGCTCAGATTTTCCAACATTTTCTCTTTGGTTTCAAATTCCAGCATCCGCAATAATTTGCTTTTATCCAGTCTCCTGCAAAGCAATGTTAGGATTTTCAGTTGGCCTTGCTTAATTAAATGCTAGCTGGAATATGAAAGTTAATTGGTGTGTCTAAGTAGAATAGAGGTGAAGCATGCCATGGTTCAACAGCCTAATAAGGAACTGAGGCAGTCATTATGAATAGCTTATTAAGCTGCCTTCTGTACAGCTCTAAGCATAAATATCTGGCAACAGGCAAATACAAACGATCAGGCCCTAAAGATATGCCTGAAGGTTGAAGCTGGTACTTAAGGCAGTTGTAGAATTAGCCATGCAAAAATGGAAAGAGATAAATAAAATCAGTCCGAGCGTGATGAACCTCAAAAGTTAATGCAGACCGTGGAAGATGGAAGATTACTTATCATAGAATCCCTAAAGTGCAGAAGGAGGCCATTCAGCCCATCAAGTCTGCACCGACCACAATCCTACCCAGGCCCTTATCCCCATAACCCCACATATTTACCCTGCTAATCCCCCTGACACAAAGGAGCAACTTAGCATGGCAAGTCAGCCGAACCCGCACATCTTTTGACTGTAAGAGGAAGGCGAAGTTATCAGAGGAAACCCATGCAGACATGGGGAAAATGTGCAAACTCCACATAGATAGTGACCCAACATGTGGGCAGAACATGGTTTAAACAAATAATTTGACATGCCACATTTGTGAGAATATTTTACAGGACAATCAAGTTTATCAAATAGAACAATCAGTACCATTCCTTATAAAGGATAAGCGCTGGGTACATGGCGAGTTTGATTTAACATTCTTGGGTAGCTTGAGATGTGAAGGTATGGGAAGAAGAGCTGTTTGTACACGTCACCTGGACTGATCTTTGCCACTTGTCGCAGTCACTTTTTCGCTGTACGGGATATTGGGCCATAACTCCCAGGTTCCCCAGCATCACATCTGGGGCAGTGATGCACTAGGGAATTCCTCCAGGAAGATTCCATGTAATGGTTTAACCCAGAAATTGCTCAGAAGTGCTAACTTCTTCCAGAAAATTGTGCTGGGCTGGATTAGGAACCATCCGACAGAAGCGATTTAAATCACTAACTTTGGGTGGTTCTGCCTGTGATAACTCAATAGTTACTCTGAAAGAGATAGAAGGAAAAAAAAATCCCTTATAAACAGGCCCCGCCACTCAGGGGAACCACCACATCACTCCCCCCGCCATCCCCCAAACCCTCTAGTTCCCAGTCAACCCTACTCCAACTATTTATTATTATTATCTGACTCCACACAAACTGATTGGATCTGTCAGGCTGTCAAAGAACTGTCCAGGTGTCAAGGAACTGTCAAAGGATTACCCTCTTTCGAGGAGCTGTTAAAAAACTCTACAGCTGTGAAGAAACTGAGTTTTTATTTGCAAAGGAATTTACAAAGCTGTCCAAGAAGTGTCATTATATAAATTCTGTCAAGGAACTGTCCTATAATATAGGTGAGGATGCATGGAGGGGGTAAGTGCAAAGAGTGGTGGGGAACATGAGTTGGCACTAAGTTGGCACAGGGATTATGAGGGCAGTGGGGATGGGGGAGGCATGGGTTGGCATAGGAAGTATGATAGATGGGGCATGGGTTAATATAGTTTGGCACAGATGGAGGGTACGGACTGTGTGAGGAGCAATGGGCAAGGGCTGGAGGGATATTTTTTATTTTATTATTGTTATTTAAATCCAGTGCCAAAGCACAGAGACAAACCTTCCACTCAGCCAGTCTCTGCACCTGACAGCTTTTGCACTCACTCTGGGGTTACCCACTCCAAACCCTGTTTCACCACCATCCCCACCCCAACCAACTGAAAATCCAACTTGTTGGTGGTCCTCTTTAAAGGATCGGGTTCATCGGGCAGGATTATCTCCTGGTAGAGGTAGAGAGATTCTTCCCGCTTAGAAAGGATAGCAGGACTAGAGGGCACAGCCTCAAGATAAGGGGGGGGGGGGGGTGCAGTTTAGATCGGAGTTGAGAAGGAACTTCTTCACTCAAAGGGTGGTGAATCTCTGGAATTCTGTGCCCGTTGAAGTGGTGGAGGCTACCTGGCTGAATATATTAAAGTCACGGGTAGATAGGTTTTTGACAGACAAGGGAATTAAGGGTTATGGGGAGAAAGCGGGAAAGTGGAACTGATCCACTTCAGATCAGCCATGATCTTAGTGAATGGCGGAGCAGGCTCGGAGTGCTAGGTGGCCTACTCCTGCTCCCATTTCTTATGTTCTTATGTTGACTCTGCAATCCTGACCCAGGAATGAAAATCTGGACACAAGAGCTGCAGACAAAGTGCGAAAGGGTGGGTAGGTGGAGGGGGAATGGCAGACAATATTCACATGAAAGCAGAAGAGAGAGCAGTTTCAGGGTGAGTTTTTTTTAAAGTAATATCCTTTGACTCATTAGCAATGGATGTTCAACTTTTACAGTACTGAGTATGCTGCAGTTTAGTCTGGTGTTTATACTCTGCTCTGGTCTCCTCCCATTCCACCTACTTAATTCATCGCAACCTTTAAACATATATTATGTTTCAATTTCCTCTTGTGCTTTCTAGTTTCCTTCTGAAAGTATCGAGGCTACTGGCCTCAACTATTTCCTGTGGTAGCGAGTCCCGCATTCTAACCGTTCTTCTACGAAATAAAAATTCTCCTTATTTTCCCTGTTGGATTTATCAGGAAGGGTCTTGTATTCATGGCTTCTCATTATCGTTTTCTTTTCCAAGTAGCGGAAACATTATCTCCATATCTAACCTGTCCAACTCAATCAAAACGTCAAGTGTCCTCCGTGTCATTTCTGTATTCGAATTGATTTGTTACTCGACTGCCCGAGCTGCACGTTTCCAATCCATTCTGTCTGGGGAGGAAGTAAGTGCCGAAGGGTTTGGCAACACTGACCTCCTTTCTGCAAACTGGAGGAAGGAAAGCTACTTAGTGTCCAAATTCAACACTTCTTTTTCTTGTACAGTAGTGTTCTTGAATTTCAAGTAAGCTTGCTCCAATCAGCCAGCACTTGACAGTGGCTGTCGAAGGCCAGCACCAAAATGTTTGAATGACTCAAAACCCACGTGCTTGACAGTGTTGATTTAAAAGGCAGCAAGGTGGAACCGTCAATGCTGTGTTTCCTCATCTTTCAGCAAATGCACAGCAACAATTTTCCGAGGCTCTGTAAGTAGCACTGCCAGTTGTTAGTCTTCACATATATAACTACTTTTGCTGCTGGCAATAAATTTGTGATGTTGTGCTTGTTTCTTTTTCCCCCCGTTCTGTGTTCAATTATGTGATTGTTTTAGTCTGAGCTGAGCAAATCAACTGAACATTGCTGATTTGATATCAATTTAAAACCCAGAATGTATGAGATTTTTTTCAAAATTTATTGTGGGTCGGCAAGACTATTTTTGCAATGTTTGATTTTATCCAGTCATTTTTCAGAATGTGTCGCTTTATAAAGTGAGGCAGTTATGGATTTTCTGGAGAAAGATAGAATTGGAACAATTTTTATTACGTGCAAATTGTGAAAAAAAAGGTTTCCTTCTTGATGGGGCGCCAGTGGAAGGTAGAGTTAATTTATTAGTCACAAGTAAGGCTTACATTAAAGTTACTGTGAAATTCCCCTAGTTGCCACGTTCCAGTGCCTGTTCGGGTCAGTGCACCTAACCAGCATGCCTTTCAGACTGTGCAAGGAAACTGGAGCATCAGGAAAGTGAGGAACGGTGCACATTTAAGAGAACATTGTTCCTCTTTGGTATTATGTGTGCAATGTATTGGGCATGTGAGTGTGTTGAAGTTTTAGTTTTATCTATTGGAGTCACAAGTAGGCTTACATTAACGCTGTAATGAGGTTACTGTGAAAATTTCCTAGTTGCTACTCTCTGGCGCCTGTTTGGGTACATTGAGGGAGAATTGGCCAATGCACCTAATCAGCATGTCTTTCGGACTATGGGAGGAAACCAGAGCACCTGGAGGAAACCCACGCAGACACAGGGAGAACGCGCAGACTCCGCACAGACAGTGACCCAAGCCGGGAATTGAACCCAGGTCCCTGGTGCTGTGAGGCAGCAGTGCTAACCACTGTGTCACCTTGCCAGCCCAATACCGGCAGTATTGACCTAGCACCTGTCCCTCAAGTCTTTGTTTTCTGTACGTAACCAGCGTTTGCTGCCTTGGGGAAAGTCAGTATTGCAAAGCAGATCCAAATAGGCACTTGGACTCCTTATTCCGTATTGTTTTATACTCAGCAGCCAGGGTCTCCAGATTAATTGAGGTGTGCTGTTTTCTGCCCACAACATTGAGAAGTAGAGCTGAACAGAGAGCAGCCATCATCTGTGAATGTTTTCAAGGGAAATGAGGAATAGCATCAGCGACACACATTGGCCCCCATATCTGTAACTCTCAGTTAGTTGCCATCACTCATAGAATCCTGGAATCCTACAGTGCAGGAGGCCATTCGGCCCATTGAATCTGCACTGACCACAATCTCTCCCAGGCCCTATCCCCATAACCCCATACATTTACCCTAGCTAGTCTCCTGATACTAAGGGGCAATTTAGCATGACCAATCCACCCAACCTGCACAGCTCTGGACCGTGGGAGGAAATTGGAGCACACCTGGAGAAAACCCATGCAGACAAGGGGAGAAGGTGACCCAAGCCGGGAATCGAACCGGGGCCCCTGGCACTGTGAGGCAGCAGTGCTAACCACTGTGCCACCGCGTCATCCCTACAATCCCGATAACAACCACATCCAGCAATCACCCTCAACCAACTGACAGCAAGTAGTCTCATTGCCAACTGGCTAACTGCCCATTGTGCCTCAGCTCACAGTTCGTCTCCCACATTCATTCCTGCCCATCCATGTCTCCCTATTTATCATCAAACAATTGAAAAGGCAACTTGCGACCGAGAAGGGGAAGTGATAAATTTTGTGATTCTGCCAAACCATGGCAACTTAACATAACATCCTCCCACCCATGTGCAGCTACAAAGCTTTGCTTTCCCTGCCCCACCGCTCCCCCCAGTTGTTGTGTGGTTCAGCAGAGGTAGAACCAGATTGCACAAATCCCTGCTTTGACTGCTGATATGCTCTTTGTCTGCAGCTTCTGGGTTTTGGAGCCTGTAAAGGCTTTGGTGAGGGCTGCTACAGCCAGACCACTGAAGGAACAGACGCTACTATCAGAAGAAGAAGTAGCACACCAGATATTGACTGAGGGGCAGTGGGGGAAAGTTAAAATGCCCCTGTGCACAAAAGGCTTGTCAATACATCATACGTTTTCTGTTGTTGCTTCATGATTATTTTTTTCATCACTACCCTCCTGACATTCAGTATTTGTATCCAACTAGGTAGAGCTTGGAAAGGGATGAACCCTCTGACACGGAGCCACCACAGCTGTTCCTGCTACCACTGTCTGCTTTTATTCAATTGTGCAAGTCAGCAGGGAACATAATGTGGTTAAATGTGAGCTTATCCGCTTTGGCAGCAATAATAGGCAGACAGATTATTGCATGAATGAGTATAAATTGAGAGAAGTGGATACTTAGCGAGACCTTGGAGTCCTCATGCATCAGTCGCTGAAAATAAGCATGCAGGGACAACAGGCAGTAAAGAAGGCAGATGATATGTTGGCCTTCGTAGTGAGAGGATTTGATAAAGTTTATTAATTTATTAGTCACAAGTAAGGCTTACATTAACACTGCAATGAAGTTATTGTGAAATTCCCCTAGTCGCCACACTCCGGCTCTTGTTCGGATCACTGCACCAAATCAGTGCATCTTCGGGATGTGGGAGGAATCCCATGCAGACACGGGGAGAACATTCAAACTCCACACAGACAGTGACCCCAGTCGGGAATCGAACCTGGGTCCCTGGCGCTGTGAGGCAGCAGTACTAACCACTGTGCCACCATACCGCCCAAGGAGGATAGGGATAGGGATGTTTTGCTGCAATTATATAGGGTGATGGTGAGGCCACACATGGAGTATTGTGTGCAGTTTTGGTGTCTTTATCTGAGGAAAGAAGTCCTTGCTATAAAGGGAGTACAGCAAAGGTCTACCAAGCTGATTCCTGGGATGGCAGGTCTGCCATATGAGGAGAGACTAAGTCAGTTAGGATTATATTCACTGGAATTTAGAAGAGTGAGAAGGGATCTCACAGAAATTTATAAAATTCTAACAGGGTTAGACAGGGTAAATTCAGAAAGAATGTTCCCAATGGTGGGGGAGTCCAAAACTAGGCGTCATAATTTGAGGATAAGAGATCATCCTTTTAGAACTGAGGTGAGGAGAAAGTTCTTCACCCAGAGAGTGGTAAATGTATGGAATTCACTACCAATGAATGTAGTTGAGGAAAAAAACGTTGTCTGATTTCAAGAAGAAATTCTTGCGTATGAAGGGATATTTGGGAGGAAAGGGACATCAGGATATTGAATTCAATGATCAGCCATGATCAAGATGAATGGTGGAGCAGGCTCGAAGGGCCTACTCCTGCTTCTTGTTTCTATGTAAGTGCCTATTTGGACCAACCAGAGTGTGAGTATCTGGGCTGATCCATAACCATATATCTTGCGATGGTGCAACCTTAGAAGGTCCGAGCTTCTCTGATTTGCCATCTTTTGGATAGGCACGTGACAGGTCTTGTAGAGAGAAAGGATATGAATTAGTAAGAGGTGAGAATGTTGCAACTTAATGAAAATGATCGTGTTTCACTTGCTCTTGCAGTCAAGTCAGAATGACTGTGTGTCGTGCGACATTTGGGCCAATGTTACAATTTGTCACCAGGCAGCCTCGAATTTCCCAGCTGCCGGGGATCCCAAGAAACCTCTGATCTCCAGTGCTTTCACCTGAGGATGTGATCTGGGGGAGGAGACCCACCTTAGTTTCTCCCCGACATCCTTGTGTTTTGTGCACCCATTTCTTCCTGCAAGCAAGGTAATGATTGATTTATGAACAGTAATAGGACGTGTTCTTCTGATGGATGGAGAGCATGAGGGGACGATGATGGCAAAGCGTCAAATTGCGTAAAGATGAGGTGAGTGGATAGTTGCAAGTGTGAGGAAATGCACAGAAAATGGATGGCGTGCTTTAAGTGGGCGTGAGAAGTAATGTGATGCAATAGATTTGACAGGACAATAAAGGAGAGGGAGCTTTAGAATTGTACTCACTTGCTCTGGCCTGGTTAGGTCGTCAAAGGTTTTCACATACTGTACCCAGGAGCAAGATACAATGTTCCTGCTGCTGGTGACCTCCAGCCACACCTTTTTATTAAAATTTTTTTTATCTATGCTTAAAATTACAAAGCCAGTGTTCAGAATGGACCTGGCAAACCCAAATCCATTCTTTTCTTCCTCCAAGAAACAAATTAAAACCCCGATTGAATCCAATTCAAGGTCCCCATGAGAGAGAGAGAAGCAAGGTCCAGGCTGTCAAGATGAGGCTTTGCACCCCATCTTGGGCTTAATCTAAATCTTGATCCTTGCCAATTTTAGCAGCAGTAGATTGCTTCTTTCAAATACTGTGGAAAACTATCTATTTCTGTCTCCACACAGTCCCTAACAGTACATCAAGTGAGATATCATTATGCTGAAGCACAAAGCTGAGCCCATATGCTGGAATTGCCATATCCAATTCAAAAAATATTCGCCCTTTAAATATTGGAATTGCTTTATCTTCATGTGGTCCCCATCATGCTACACCGCCTCACATTTGATGCCAAGCCCCCCAGTAAAATGACGAGCAAGTGACTGTATTAAACTGCCACAGATGGACATGCCAAAATTATTTGCAGGCTTCTTTTCAACTTTATTTATTAGTGTCACAAGTAGGTTTACATTAACACTGCACTGAAGTTACTGTGAAAATCCACTAGTTGCCACACGCTGGTGCTTGTTTGGGTATACCAGGGGTGAATTTAGCATGGCCGATGCACGTAACCTGCACATCTTTCGGATTGTGGGAGCAAACTAGAGCACCCGGTGGAAACTCCCTGAGACATGGGGAGAACATGCAGACTCCGCGCAAATAGTGACCCAAGTCGGGAATCGAACTCAGGTCCCTGGCTGGCTGATGCAGTAGTGCTAACCACTGTGCCACCATGCTACCCCCTTCTTGCCTGCTTCAAAGTTAGACAAGAGCAGACTACTGCGTAAAAGCAAATAACTGAGGATGCTGGAATCGGAAATAAAACCACTCTCACATAGGGTCATCCAGACTCAAAACCTTGGCTGTATTCTCTCTTGACAGATGCTGTCAGACCTGCTGAGATTTTCCAGCAGCTCCAGTTTTTGTAGCAGATTACTGCAAATGCTGTATATACCCAGGAGCTCTGGCACCATCTGTGGAGCGAGAAACAGTTAACGTTTCAGGCCGATTACCCTTCACTAGAACTCGGCAAAGTCAGAAATGTAATAAATTTCAAGCAGGTGAAATGGAGGGAGGGTGGGAAAAAAAAGGTCTGATACTTTCAAAATCATGAAGACAGGGTAGACAGGGAGAATCTGTTTCCATGTGTGAAAGGATCAAGAATGAGGGGGCACAGATTGAAAATGATCTGCAAAAAGAAGCAAATGTGATGTGGGGAAAATATTTTTTCACTCAACGAGTGGTCTGGTTCTGGGACGCACTCCCTGGATGTGTGGTGGAGGCAGGTTCAATCGAGGCATTCAAGAGGGTGTTAGGTGATTACTTAAATGGAAACAATGTACAAGAGGTACAGGGAAAAGAAAGAGGAATGACACTAAGGCTGGAATTTTACCAGCATGCCAGGCTCGGCTCGGAGAATGGCATTCTCCGTTGGCCTCGGGCGGGATCGTGCGAAACTTGGGCAGACGTGCCGGTAAAATTCCATAAAATGGCGGGATTTTCCGGCTGCACCATCCCCAAGGCTGGAAGATCCTTCCCGAGGTCAACAGGCCTCTGCATGGCCCGTGTCACGCTCACTACAATTTCCATGGAGGGTGGGATGGGAAAATTCCCCCCTAGGTCGTCATGTTCATTTGGGGACCCAGTGTTGACACAGTGGGCCAAATGGCTTCCTTCTACACCATGTCAATTCTGAGATTCAGTGATAATGGGCTGGAAAGCAAGAAGAATAATGTGACAAATTAATCATGCAGAAACAAAGAAGTGGGACCATGGGTCAAGAAAACAATAAAATGTTGGCCTTGGTACAATGTTTAATTCATCCTGTGGTTGGTTATATGACATAAGAGACTTGTGTGGTTGATTTTGAATTGAGTTAGGAAAATCTTGAGCAATTTGGACTTTGGCAGAATTTTACATTCGGATGTTACTGACTGGTGCGTTGGTTAAAAGTCAGCCTCCTTAAGAGAGGAAATGTGGCAAAGTCAGGGTGTGGCCTTGCTTCCCATAACTTAGTCAGAAGCATTGAGGCATCATAAAAACATTGTTACTTTTCACCCACTGCTTCCAATTAACTGTTACTTGGGGTGTATGATCCTGATAGATACCGCAGATACCTGATAGTATTTGAAGAACTAATTAGCGATTGATGAAAACAATGATTCAGTCGAAGGTGCCTGCATGCACAATAATGTATGGGGAGCCAGGCATGAATTTAATCCATTCCTATTACGCTTCATACTTCAAGTTTCTACTTTCAACAGATCTTAAAATTCCACTTCATGATTTATCCACTAGTGATGGAAGGTACTAAAGCCAACCTTTTACAGGCTTAGGTCTACAAAATTAAAACCCAAGAAACCCCAAAAAGGAAGCATAAGTATGAAAAGGATACCTATTGGGTTTAATTGCTCCATCACAGGTTGGCATTCAATAGTTTAATTTACTGTGGGAAGGAACAGAATTCCATTCAATTATAAATAGACTTGTTAAATTGTTTCTGCAAGAGAGCTGGCACAGATTTGATGGGCTGAGTGGCCATCTGTGCTGCAATTATTCTTTGATTCTGTATTTCTATGAGTCCCTCTTTTTTTTATTTGACTCCTTATTGGACTCTATGATTTTGGGCAGAGTATTTTTAGCAATGGATCCTCTTTGCAAACCTGCACCACTGACCCAGGAAGCCCCCAAGATATATCCTTCAGTTCTTTCTAATCTACATGTTTGTTTTGGCAACAGCATCAAAAAATATGGGGTCAGCTTTAGATTTACATTAATACTTCCCCAATTATTCCTCATTATTGAGGGGCTGGCAACACAGTGATTAGCACTGCTGCCTCACCATGCCAGGGACCTAGGTTCAATTCCGACCTTGGGTCACTGATTGTGTGGACTTTGCACGTTCTTCCCACGTCTGCGTTTCCTCTGGGTGCTCCGATTTCCTTATAAAGTCCAAAGATGTGCAGCTTAGGTGGATTGGCCACGGTCAATGTGTAGGGTTGCGGGAATGGGCGAGGAATGGGCCTGTCTAGGTGCTGTTTCGGGGGAGTTGGTGCAGACTAGATGGGTCAAATGGCCTCCTTCTGCACTGTAGTGATTTAATGAATCCATATGCGCCTCAAACAGACTGATTGGGGGTACCATCTCCTCAGGAACCTGGGTGCTCCCCGCCCCCCCAACCCTCACCCAATCTGGATTGAATAGCCACAAGAGAGACTCTATCAGGTCTCCCACCATGGCCATCAAATTCCATCTGTTTTCTATGTTCATGGTGTCACGTCCTGGAAGCTTCTAGTTCTTGGATTGCTTTTTATTATTGCTGTTGCCCTTCCTACTCCTTTGTGACCACGAACTTGGTGGCCCTTGTTAATGTAGCCATTGCTCATTAGTCATGTGTCATTGATTGATTTGCCATGTTTTATTTTTCTCAGTTTGGGTGTGGGTGTTTGTGGTGTTTTTCTACAGAAAGCATGTATGTGTGTGGGATGGTGGGGGGCAGGAGGTATTCACCACAATGAAGAGGCTTTTCCAAGTCTTGAGGATTCTGCCAAATAACTAACGGCGAGAATCAAATGTTCTGTTAAAGAGCCTCGGTAATAATGAAGGGATTAAATCTAACAGACTGAGGTGGGATCATTCTTTAGAAGATATTTGGGTGCTGTTGCAATTAATTATGCTGCATGATTGAACATTCCTGGCTCCACATGGGGCGAGACTAGGCAGATTGACTGGGATTTTTAATGGTTGAAACTGCTTGTTGGATGGGAATCTTCTGACCCACTGCCTGGAGCATTGAGCATTCGGAAGAAATGATCATCATCTGTCATCCTGCTTGAGCCATGTCTCTTGCTGGTGAATCTGAGATCTGCCATTGACAATGATTATAAAACCATAAGCCCATAAGTCATAGGAGCAGAATTAGGCCACTCGGCCCATCGAGTCTGCTCTGCCATTCAATCATGGCTGATTTTTTTTTTCATCTTTATTCCCCTGCCTTTTCCTCATAACCCCTGATCCCCTTATCAATCAAGAACCTATCTATCCCTGTCTTCAAGACACTCAATGACCTGGCCTCCACCGCCTTCTGCGGCAAAGAGTTCCACAGATTCACCACACTCTGGCTGAAGAAATTCCTCCTCATTATGATCATAGATCATAGAACCCTACAGTGCAGAAAGAGGCCCTTCGGCCCATCGAGTCTGCACCAAACACAATCCCACCCAGGCCCTACCCCCATATCCCTACATATTATTACCCACTCATCCCTCTAACCTATGGACACTAAGGGACAATTTCTTAGCATGGCCAATTAACCTAACCCGCACATCTTTGGACTGTGGGAGGAAACCGGAGTACCCGGCGGAAACCCACGCAGACACGAGGAGAACGTGCAAAGTCCACACAGACAGTGACCCGAGCCAGGAATTGAACCCAGGACCCTGGAGCTGTGAAGCAGCAGTGCGAACCACTGTGCTACCGTGCCGCCCATTATGTAGATGTTCCACCTTCCTGATTGAAGGAAAGTACATTAAATAATGTAGAAAACAACAGAGTTATATATTTGGGCAAGCGAAAGATTTTGAAACACCCACCAAGTGTCAAGTGTGGAGATAGCTGTACTGAGGCACAAAGTTTATTGGAAATAAAATGTTGGGCAAAAAAAAGCTCTGTATTTTAACGGCATGGAATTTGAAGTCTATTCCTAATTTGCCTAGCCTTGCCCCATGCTCCTGGAACCAATGCACACTCCAGTCTTCTCAGGCACTGCGTGCATTGAAGCCTCCATATCAGATTGGAGGCTGCTGCTTGGTGTCTCACGTACAATTGATCACGTTAACCAATTTAAGAATTGAGAAAGAAGGATAAATGACCAAGGGGCGAAGAAGAGTTAAATCGGCTACAGAAAAAAAGGAAAAAGACTCGACTGAGGGGGAAAGGAAAAAAAAACTAAAACATTTACATTCCCCTCCCTTCTGCACTGTGAGTATACCTACATGGTTCAAGAAGACAGTTGACCCCCACCTTCTCATGGGCAATCAAGAATGGGCGATATGTGCTTGCCTGGCCTGAGATGCTCACATATCAAGAGCAACTTAAAATTTAATAATTTTTTCATTATTTAACACTGGTAAGAATGAAACGCTGCAGTTTAAATTGCTCTCTTTCTGGGCCAGAGTGGTTTATTGGCCTGGAATGTGCCTGTTGCGAAGAAGGTCAAGACCACTGTAATCTTTGACGCGTCAGCATCGGGTGATCCCCAGGGCAGTTACATGAGATCTCCCCTGTGTAAGTCACGGCACTGTGGCTCTTTAAAGCCTGATTCATTTTCTGACTGAGTCTCATGCAGATACAAGCAGCTCAATCTCTGTCTGTGCCCAAGGAACGTTATAAGATGATCTGTGCCTCTGTTGAGGTCTTCTGGGTTCTTCCTGAGCCTTGGCATTCAGCGTCACCCTGTCTCCTTTCTGAAAAACCATAGGAATCTTCCTGCATTCCTTTCTTCCTCGCACTTCTCCTCCTCATAATCCATCGCTCCTCCTCAGTGCACACTCTTCTCCTCTCCAGCTGAGACCTCAATCCCCATCTGCCTCATACACTTTTCACCCCTCACTTCCTGGGTAATATGCAAACAAATGAGCCCCCTGACTCGGAGAGGAGTTCTCCTCATGAAAAGATATCTCAAAAAGGTTCCTCTGTTCATTAGCAGGAGGAATTCCTGTAGTCGGTGGGATTTGACTTGCAAAGCTGAGTCATTGGTTTTGGCTGCAGTGTTCAAATCTGCCTGAACAAGCTTGTCCTCGATAAAAACAGACTCCCCACCTGTCATGAATCTCACCCTTGGGGCCGATCATTGTATTATAGCAGTGCGTTGGATTGTTAATGATTCTAATTGGCTTGTCAATTGCAATTTGTGGGCGGCACGGTAGCACAGTGGTTAGCACTGCTGCATCACAGCGCCATGGACCTGCGTTCGTTTCCTGACCTTGGGTCACTGTCTGTGCAGAGTGCACATTCTCTCCATGTTTGTGTGGGTTTCCTCCAGGTGCTCTGGTTTCCTCCCACAGTCCGAAACACGTACTGATTAGGTGCATTGGCCATCTTAAATTCTCCCTCAGTGTACCTGAACAGGTGCTGGAGTGTGGCAACTCGGGGGTTTTCACGATAACTTCATCACAGTGTTAATGTAAGCTTACTTGTGACACTAATAAATGAACTTTAACTTTACTTTTTTTTAAATAACTTGAGGTGAGTTCTCTGCTTTTTGATGTACCGGTGTTTCATATTATCAGAAACCGGCGTTATGGCATCGTGAATGACACCTAATGTCAATATGTTCCATAATACAATCCTGAAGTGGCAATTGCTCCTGCTTTGTTCAGTCCCTTTTTTGAGTGGCAACAGTTTCTCGCCAGGTTGTTTGGATAGAGATTGGTAATTAGAGTCCTAGGACTGGATTTTCTGGCCATATTCACCTCAACATCCTGTCTGAGGTCAACAGACCTTTGCATGGTCTGGCCCCACCCACTGCGGGTGGGATGGGAAAATTCCAGATGTAGAGTCATAGAGATATACAGCACGGGAACAGGCCCTTCAGCCCAATTTGTCCATGCTGATCAGGTTTCCTAAACTGAACTAGTCCTGTTTAGCCCATGTCCCTCTAAACCTTTCCCATCCATGTTGCGGTCCAAATGCCTTTTCAGTCTTGTAATTATACCCACCTCTACCACCTCCTCTGGCAGCTCATTCCAAATACAGACCACCCTCTGTGTGAAAAAATTGCCAGTCAGGTCCCTTTTAAATCTTTCACCTCTCACCGTAAACCTATGATCAACTAGATCACCAACATCTTTTCCCAAAAGTAGGGGAGTCTAAAACTAGAGGGCATAGGTTTAAGTGAGAGGGGAGAGACACAAAGGGATCAAGAGGGGCAATTTTTTCACACACGGGGTGGTGAGTGTCTGGAACAAACTGCCAGAGTTAACAGTCAAGGCGGGTACAATTTTGTCTTCTGAAAAGCATTTAGACAGTTACATGGGTAAGATGGCTTTAGAGAGATATGGGCCAAATGCGGGCAATTGGGACTCGCTGAGTGGTTGAAAAAAATGAGACAGCATGGATAAGTTGGGCCAAAGGGCCTGTTTCTGTGCTGTTATCCTCTATGACTCTATGCCCTCTAGTTTTGGACTTCCCTACTCTAGGGAAAAAAGCTTGGCTATTCATCTTATTTATGCTCCTCAGAATTTTATAAACCTCAATAAGGTCATCCCAATTCTGGAGACTACATTCTATTCTACTCTCATTCAAATTATATTTTCTCTTTCTGCCCTCATCAAAACTGCTTTGACATTCAAAATCATTCTTTATTATTTGCATGTCATTACTTATTATTTTAGTTCACCTTTCTGACTGGAAGGGAGAACAGTTGTGTAATATTTTCATCCAGTGCAATATCCTAACCATCAAGCAATTTATTTCCTTGAGTCTTAAATATCTATTTGTACAAGGTCTTTAACTGCATCCAGAAACTTCAAGTGCTTTATTTAAAGTATGTTGGGAGATACCTTATAAATTTCCCAACGGCATTTAAAAATAAAGTGACATTGTACTTGTGAAAACCAGGTTGTAGAAGAGACTTTTAGTTGACTGCTCCCTCTTAAGATAATTTGTGAATCATTTGGGTGGTTGTCATTTGTTTCATAAGATTACAAGGCCCGAATTTCCATTCCCAATTTAAGTGCACAGAGTCAGGAGATCTTCCAGCACGACAGACACGTCCTATAAAAATGTCTGCCCTCAGGTTGGATTTTCAGTCACTGCTGGGATGGGCCAAAATAGGAGCCGGGGTGGATGACCCAGGTATGAGTGTGGAGGCAGGCAGGGCAGAAGGCGTGCCTCTGTGCTCTGGCACTGTGTTGAAATAAATACAATAAAAATAAAAGACAGCCCTTCAAACCTCATCATTTCTGCTCCCCCCTACCCCACCACTTCACACATAAACACAGCCTGTGCTCCATCCTGGCTAACCTATGCAAACCCATGCCCCTTTGCCCAGCCCACATTGTTCCTCTTACCTATATTCCTCCGTTCCCCCCATGCCAACTCATGCAATCCATGCCCCTGTGCACCACTCTTTGCCATTATTCCCTCTATGCCAACTTGTCTAATATCCTTGTACAGTTTGTGGGTGGCACAGTGGTTAGTGCCGTGCCGGGGACTCGGGTTCAATTCCTGGCTTAGTTCACTGTCTGTGTGGAGTTTGTATGTTCTCCCCGTGTCTGCATAAATTTCCTCCGGGTGCTCCAGTTTCCTCCCACATCTGAGAGACGTGCTGATTAGGTGCATGGACCCGAACAGGCGCTGGAGTGTGGCGACAAGGGGGATTTCACAGTAACTGCATTGCAATGTTAATGTAGGCCTTACTTGTGAATAATAAATAAGCTTTAACTTTAAGTTTCTTGACAGCTTTCATAATTCTTTTATAGCTATGGCATTTCCTTGATAGCTTTGAGAGTTCTTTAATAGTTCCTTGACGACTGGAGTTGTCAACGAACTATTAAAGAACTATTTATCTTTGTGTACAAGGTCTTTAACCGCACCCAGAAACTTCAAGTGCTTTATTTAAAATATGGATCGTCCAACCCATCTCCTATTTCAGTCTGCCCAAACAGTAACCGAAAATCCAATCCAATCACCTTTATAGGATGAGTCTATCTTGCTGGGACATCCCCTGACTCTGCGCACCTAAACTGGGATTGAAAGCCCAGGTCTGAAATCCAATGAATTTTGTGCTTTATCATGTTCATTTTTAACAATCCCAAACGTGCCTTACCTCCCAAAAGGCCAGCCACCTGACGAAGGGACAGGCTGTCCCAAAAGCTTGCAGATTTTGCTACAAATAAACCTGTTTGGACTCTAAACTGGTGTTGTGGGATTTCTTTCTGTCCATCAAGTTCAGACCTACAAAAGGTCACGAATGTAGCCCAGTCCATCACGCAGGCCAGCCTCCCATCCATTGACTCTGTCTACACTTCCTGCTGCCTCGGCAAAGCAGCCAGCATAATTAAGGACCCCACGCACCCCGGACATTCTCTCTTCTACCTCCTTCCGTCAGGAAAAAGATACAAAAGTCTGAGATCACGTACAAGCGACTCAAGAACAACTTCTTCCTTGCTGCTGTCAGACTTTTGAATGGACTTATCTTGCATTAAGTTGATCTTTCTCTACACCCTAGCTGTGACTATAACACTACATTCTGCAGTCTCTCTCCTTCCCTTGTCTATGAGCGGTATGCTTTGTCTGTATAGCGCGTAAGAAACAATATTTTTCACTGTATATTAATACATGTGACAATAATAAATTAAATCAAATCAAATCAAAATTCTCTGAGCTGCACAGGGTCAGGTTTCACACTCTCGGGCTGGAAATCTCCAGCCGTTCATGCCCTGCAGCTGCTGCTAGCGAGGACAAAGAATTTGGCATTCAGCCAAATCAGCGTTCACTGCAGCGGGATGGGAGAATCCCACCCCTGGAATACCAAAATTCAGTGGAGGCAGTGGGTTATTTAAACGGCCTGCTGCATCTACAAAGCACATGTACAGAGTCCCCAGCCTTACCCTAATCTCACACCCACAAAGGTGGGAAGTGCAGGGTTCACTAGCGGGATTTAAAAACTTTGGCCATTTCCGCTGGAATGCTGGAGAGTCTCTCCCTCATGGTGAGAACCTGAACATAGTTTCCAAAAGGAGTTAAATGGTATACACTGAACTTGCTGACTTTGATGGGTTGTTTTTTTGCACATTATTGTATTCTCACTGTTTGGATTTCGGAGTTGCAAATTGCCTTGAAAGGTCCTGAGCTGACAGGTTTTTCGAATGTTGTTGATCTACTGTATCTTGTGGAAGTAAATCTCTTCAATAGCTAAATAAAATATAAACAGAAAGTTTAAAATCCTCACTGTGTGTTTATGTAATTAGAATCATAGAATCCTACACTGCAGAAAGAGGCTATTCAGCCCATTGAGACAGCACCAACCATATCCACGCCCTATCCCCATAAGCCCATGCATCCACCCAAGCTAGTCCCCATGACACTGAGGACAATTTATCATGGCCAGTTTGGTCTTGGGATTGAACATAGCTCGGCACAACATTGAGGGCCGAAGGGCCTGTACTGTGCTGTAATGTTATATGTTTCAATGTTTTCTATCTTTGGACTGCAGGAAGAAACCAGAGGAAACCCATGCAGACACAGGGAGAATGTGACCCAAGCCGGGAATCAAACCCAAGTCCCTGGCACTGTAAGGCACTGCCAGTGCGAACCACTGTGCCAAATATTATCTATATTTGTTTCATACAATAGATTAGGCTCGATCAGAGGGGTTTATCTCAATTGGGAGGTGTACACAGTGTGCAATAGAGTAGTGTTATGTTGCTGCTGACAGTTAAACAGCTTGGAACGACACTAAGCTGCTGGAGCCAATTTAAATCTCAGCTCTGCTTCAATCTCTGGCAAAAGGAAGATTTTCTCACTGATTTATGAACTCCCGATGTTTTACTCAGCCATTCAAATGCTGGCTCCATTTTTATGACAAGCAAAATTAAAATAGTTTAAAATCAATTTTGATTTAAAGTTTTTTTCAAGTGGCGTTTGTATTCTTTGAGGAGGTATCGCATTACTTGCTGACAGTTCAGTTTCGTGTCATCAAAAATGTGGGCATCCACTGTTTAAAGGTGTTCCCCAGATTGCATTAGTTGACACAAGGGAGAAACTGTGTTAAGAATAAGCATCATTGTTTATATTAATCTAAATGGTCTTGTGTTATGGGCGTGACAAAATTGGATTTTTTAAATGAATTTTGCAAGTTGCAGTGTTGGCACCAGCAAACTTGTTTTAGAATGTTGTTGCGCAATGATTGGGATGATTCAGCTTTCTTCCGTAAAGCTGACCTTTCTGACAAATATTTATAATGTTGCTAAGAAATGCAGAGGTCTTGTTAAATCCTAGGACCCAGACATTTGTTTCCAACAAATGTGACCAACGTTGAGGCTGGAACTTGCAGCATGACATTGTCCGCTTTCACTGAGAAAACTGCTGCATTTAAACCACAGAGTTTGATTCTGAAGCTTTGGGTGGAATTTGACAGGCTTCTGATGGCAGTCTTGGAGGTGGGGAGGGACTAGGAGTGATAAAATACTGGGGAACATATTCCAGCCACTGGTCAAATGTCACTGTGCGGGCAGCAGGGCTCAGAGTGTGTGTAGTGGTGGTGGGCAGGACAGGGAGGAGGTTTCTCTAACTGGATACTTCAAAGGCTATGGGTCCTGACAAAATTCCAGCAATGTTACTGGAGCCTGGTGCTCCAGAACCTGTCGCACCCCTCGCCAAGCTTTCCAGTACATTTAGAATGCCTGGCATCTACCAGGCAATGTGGGAAATTTCCCAGGTGTGTCCTATGCACAAAAAAGCAGGACAAATCCAACTGGCCAATTGCCATCCCATCAGTCTACTCTTGATCATCAGTAAAGTGATGAAAAGGATCATCAATACTGTTATCAAGCAGTACTTGCTTAGCAATAACTTGCTCGCTGACTCAATTTGGGGCCTCCCAGGGTCACTCAGCTCATTTTAACCTTGATTCCAACTTGGAAAGAAGAGCTGATCACCTAAGTTGAGATGAGGGTAACTGCTCTTGACATCAAGGCAGCATTTGATAAGGAGCTTAAGGGAATCAGGGGGAAAACTCTCGCTGTTTGAATTCATACTCAGCACAAAGAAAGCTGATCGTGGTTGTTGGCGCTCAGCCATTTCAGTTCCAGGATATCACTACAGGAGTTCCTTAGAGTAGTCCCTCTGCTCAACCATCTTCAACTGCTTCACCAATGATCATCCTTCCATCATAAGGTCAAGTGGAGATGTTCAGCGCCACTCACGACTCCTCAGACACTGAAACAGTCCATGTCCAAATGCAGTAAGACTTGGACAAAATCCAGGCTTGGGCTGACAAGTGGAAAGTAACATTTACACCGTACAAATGCCAGGAAATGACCATGTCCAACAAGAAAGAATCTAACCATTTTCCCTTGACATTAAATGGCATTACTTTCACTGAATCCTCCACTATCAACCTCCTTGGGATTACAATTGACCATAAACGAAACTGGACTAGCCATATAAATACAGTGGCTGCAAGGGCAGGTGGCCATCGTGAGGAACTCACCACTGACTCCCCAAAGTCTGTCCATCATCTACAAGGCACAAGTCAAGAGTGTGATGCAATATTCTTCACTTGCCTGGATGGATTGCAGCTTTAACAAATCTCAAGAAATTCAACACTATCCCAAGACAAAACAACCCACTTGACTGGCACCAATCCACAAACATTCACTTCATTCACCACTGACACACAGTAGCAGCAGTGTGTACCATCTACAAGGTTCGCTGCAGAAACTCACCAAGGCTCCTTAGGCAGCACCTTCCAAACCCATTTCCATCTAGAAGTACAAGGGCAGCAGATACATGGGAACACCACTACCTGCAAGTTTCCCTCCAAGCCACTCACCATCCTGATTTGGAAATATATTGCCGTTCCTTCACTGCTGCTGGGTCAAAATCCTGGCATTCTCTCTTTAACAGCAGTGTGAGTGTATCTGCATTACATGGACTGCAGCGATTCAAGAAGGCAGCTCACCACCACCTTCCCAAGGGCAATTATGGATGGAAAGTAAATACTGGCCTAGCCAGCAATACTCACATTCTATGAAATGAATAATAAAAAATAATGTTGCCTCTATGTGTAAAGCTTTCGTTCTGAACGTGGCCTTCCTGTTAAATATGGTACCTGAGTTTCAGTAATGTGGAATTTTTCCTACCCACCACCCATTATTAACTGGCTCTCACACCTCACATACATTAAGTGGACACTGATGGCAAAATCCACATTTTCGTGTCCCAGTGCCCATATCTGTAGCTATGCGACCCTGGCACCGAGACTTCTTCCCTTCCAATCAAATTAGCCCTATGTGCGTGTATATTTGTGTTTGTTTTCATCTGCATTACATTTCTCTGACTAATCTGCCTCCGGGTATAATTATCATACCTGCTTGGGGGTGTTAACCAGCTGGAATTCCATCCAAACACACTTCGTGCATAAAGGGCAAGAAATTGGCTCTGATGTCTCATTGTTGTTTACTGGTGCGAAGTCACTTTGTTAATGACGTTGTCACGTTAGCACCAAGAAATTCAGGTAAAACCTGAGTAGACAGCCCTTGCTTTATTTCCCTTTCAGGAGAGGAGATTCCCTGAACCTGGCCAAAAATCAGCAAAAATAGTTTCCACACAAATTAGTTTTTTTTTTCCAGGCTAAAAATAAACCAAATGTTTGTAAGTAAAGCAGTTTTGGTTGGAACAGGTCAATACTAGAAGTTGGATTTTCTCAATGAGGTGGTAAACTGGAACCAGTTTGTTTTTTTATTCGAAACCCATGCTGGTGGAGACCTGGCTACTATCGAATTTTCCTGGGGGTGAGCCCTTAATTGGGATGGAGGTAGGTTTCCTGTCCAAATGAAGTGAGCGGGGCAGGAATAGAGACAGGTTTCAGGCTCCCAAGACAGCTATTGCTGAAGCCGCTGCTGGCCCTGTGGGAGAGAATGTGTGCCAAAGCCTAACACACAGAACCAAGATGGCACAATGGAGCCAGGGTTTTGGCAAAAAACAATGGTGAGCAGGGAGATCTTCTCAGAGAGTGGCAGGAGGGGACCATGCAGCACGGGACCCTCTCTCTTCAGCGCCATCTCCCTCTGCCTGAGAATATTGCAGGGCACCACCTGACAGTTCCAGGCATTGGACTCAATGCCCTCTGAACCCCTTCAGTCGTAATCCTGATATGTTGTCCAGAGGGCATTTGTCACCTGTGTGCAGCTGCTTATGAGATGCTGACAAGGGCACCGATACCTGTGACCATCTTCCTGGACAGTCGCAGTCTCCTTCACCACTGGTTCACAGTCATCGCTGTTCCAGATAAAAGGTGTTCACAACACAGCATCCAGCTCTCTAAGGAATAAACCACTAATAAATCATTTAACCTCAAAGTATCACAGGTCACTGCCCTATGATGATATAAACAGTGTGCACTTTTCAGCCATTTCCATCAGACTATAAAAGAATGCCTATGAAAAGCAGACAGAGCTCTGCGTCTAATCTATTTAATTACTTAAGGCGGAAATGTTCGTTGTCTGCTTTCGGAGAAATATAATTCATATTCTAAATGAATGGCAAAAACAAAACCATCATTTGCTTCCTGCTAATCTGACTCGCATCCTCATTCATTGACTCCATAAAAACATAAGATATAGGAGCAGAATTAGGCCATTTGGCCTATCGAGTCTGCTCCACCATTCAATCATGGTTGATAAGTTTCTCAACTCCATTAAGAACATAAGAACATAAGAAATAGGAGCAGGAGTAGGCCATCTAGCCCTTCGAGCCTGCCCCGCCATT
Source organism: Carcharhinus amblyrhynchos (assembly GCF_965287045.1). NCBI lineage: Eukaryota > Metazoa > Chordata > Chondrichthyes > Carcharhiniformes > Carcharhinidae > Carcharhinus > Carcharhinus amblyrhynchos. The sequence continues at coordinate 16,109,232 of NC_137339.1, forward strand.
CAATAAGATCATGGCTGATCTGTTGTGGCTCAGTTCCACTTTCCCGCCCTCTCCCCATAACCCTTAATCCCCTCTCTTATCAAGAACCCATCAACCCGCTTCTTAAAAATATTTAGCGAGGCAGCCTCCACCACTTCAACGGGCAGAGAATTCCAGAGATTCACCACCCTTTGAGTGAAGAAGTTCCTCCTCAACTCCGTTCTAAACCGCCTCCCCTTTATCTTGAGGCTGTGCCCCCTAGTCCTACTGTCTTTTTTGAGCGGGAAGAGTCTCTCCACCTCTATCCTATCCATCCCATTCATCATCTTATACGTCTCAATGAGATCTCCCCTCATTCTTCTAAACTCTAACGAGTACAAGCCTAGTTTATTCAGCCTCTCCTCATAGCTCAATCCCCTCAACTCCGGTATCAGCCTAGTAAACCTCCTCTGCACTCCCTCCAGGGCCAAAATATCCTTGCGCAGGTGCGGCGCCCAAAACTGCACACAGTACTCCTTTTCCTTGTAACCTTTGATCCCCTTACCAATCAAGAACCTATCTATCTCTGTCTTAAATTATTTAATAACCTGGCCTCCAGAGTCTTCTGTGGCAATGAATTCCATTGATTCATCACCCTGGCTGAAGAAATTCCTCCTCCTTTCAGTTCTAGAGGATCATCCCTTTATTCTGAGGTTGTGCCCTCGGATCCTAGTCTTGCCTACTAATGGAAATATCTTCCCTACTTCCTCTCTATGCAGACCTTTCATTATTCTGTAAGTTTCAATGAGATTCCCCCTTATCCTTTTAAACTCCATCAAGTACAGAACCAGAGTCCTCAAGTACAGTCCATACTCCTTGTATGTCAAGCTTTTGATTTCTGGGGTCATTTGTATGAACCTCCTTGGGACCCTCTCCAGGTCCAGCACCTCCTTAAAAACAGGGCCCAAAGTTGCTCACAATGCTGCAAATGTCGTCTGACCAGAGCCTTATAAAACCTCAGCAGTACATCCCAGCTTTTGTACTGTAGTCCTCTTTAGTCAGTTAGTTTGGGCCTAACGCATACTCAGCTCTGCATTTTTACATCAGGGAATATGACAAGGTCATCTACAATATGACAGTCAAAATAGAGTTTTAGTTTTACTCACGTTGTTAGATGGAAGCTCAGTCAGCTGGAGTAATGCCCTCAAATGATGAAAACAGACACTCTTTGAATTAACTGTGTAGTTTATTACTCTCCAGAAAATGCGATCTGCCCTTTATGATTACACCAATCTACCTATCATAAACCGTGAATCCAAAGCAATGCTGCTCCCCTGTCTAAACCACCATGTGAGTTTGTTCACTTTCCAAAGTGCAATGAATTCAGTTACAGAAAAAGGAAGAACTTGCATTTTTATATTGCCTTTCATTACCCCTGGGGTCGTAAAGCACCTGCGCCCAAACTGACAATTTCAATCATCCATGAACCTTACATGGTGTTGGTGGAATTTTCAATTCATTTAGGGGATGTGGGCCCCTCTGGCCAAACCAGCATTTATTACCTTTGAATTGTGGTTGACTCTCGACTGCTTTCCGAACAAGAGTAACTAGTGATGGGCAATAAATGCTGGCCAGCCTGCGACACCCATGTCCCACGAATGAAATAAAAAAAATTGAGTGGCTTGCTAGGCCATTTGAGAGGACACATTGCTATGGCTCTGGAGCCATATGTAGGCAAAACCGGGTAAGGACGGCAGATTTCCTTCCCTCAGGGACATTAGTGAAGCAGGTGGGTTTTCACAACAATCGACAATGGTTTCAAAGTCATCATTAGACTTTTAATCTGAGATTTTCCTTGAATTCAAATTGCACTTTCTGCTGTGGTGAGATTTCAACAAGTGTCCCCAGAGCATTACCCTGTGTCTCTAGATCGCTAGTTAAGATGTCACCAACTCTTCTAATTTTTATGGCCTTGCTATGTGCTTTGGTTAATCATTATTGCCTGGTTGCAACAGATTTGACCTCCAGGCATGCCTCCTTTCAGATGCAAGAAAACAAAATGCTTGCGATCTTCAACAAGGGCCAGCTTATTTACCATAGGCCAAATGAGATCCACAACAAGGATGCTGTTTAAATGTAGAAATTCATCTCAATATCAATACTGCGCCTTGTTCAATTCACCCCACTATCTGAACCATTATTCTATTATGAAGGGATTCATGCTGGTTTGGAATACAAGGTGTTCAGTGGATGTCAACATTATAACCATGGAATGGATGTAAACACCTTAAGAAAAAGGTGTGCAAGTAGCAATCCTGTGCTACAATGTTCTCTCCTTAAAGGAAAAGCTTGTATCCAATGATTACTTCTGAAGTAGAGTCACTGTTACAGTGGCGAGTGTATGGTGATGTTATACAGACCAGGTCTGGAATTTTCCCACCCCACCCACCTCTGAAATAGTAGCAGGCGGGTTGCGGACAATGTGAAGGCCCATTGACAGTCGGGTGAGGATTTCCAGCTTTTAGGCCAACATGACTGGAGAATTCCACCCCCGGATCCCACTAAATAAACTAAAATAGGAAAATACTGGAAATACCCTGTAGGCCTAACAGCATCATACGTCCTTTGTCAGAATCCAAACTGAATGATTCACCTAACCTCAACTGTTATGAATCCCCTTCAGAGAAAGAGAGCTGATGTTTCCAGCTCTGTGGCCTTTCATCAAAACTGTGGGACGAATGGCATGAACTTCTTCTCATTTTGGCGGTGCTTAGGGCAGGAAATTCAACCAGAATATAAGAAGAGAAAAAATCCCTGCTTCTTTTCAGATAATGCCACAGTGCTTCTTGCATCCATTTGAACCACCAGACAGAGACAGAGGGAGCTTCATGGATGCCGCTCCCAAATAGAACCGCACTGCCTGAGCACCCCACCGATGTGTCAGTCTTAAGCTAGAACCTTTAAGAATAGTGGTGGGTGAATCTGGGACATGTGGTGTGGAGTCAGGACCCCGGAGATAGCCCCCAAGTCAGGTCCCTGACCCAGGAATGCAAATTTGGACCGTTGACTTTCACACACTTTCTAAATTTGAGTGCTTGAAACTGAACAAGAACATAAGAAATAGGAGCAGGAGTAGGCCATCTAGCCCTTCGAGCCTGCCCCGCCCTTCAATAAGATCATGGCTGATCTGAAGTGGATCAGTTCCACTTTCCCACGTTCTCCCCATAACCCTTAATTCCCCTGTCTATCAGAAACCTATCTACCCGTGACTTAAATATATTTAGCGAGGCAGCCTCCACCACTTCAATGGGCAGAGAATTCCAGAGATTCATCACCCTCTGAGTGAAGAAGTTCCTCCTCAACTCTGATCTAAACTGTGCCCCCCCTTATCTTGAGGCTGTGCCCTCTAGTCCCGCTATCCTTTCTAAGTGGGAAGAATCTCTCTACCTCTACCCTATCTATCCCCTTCATTATCTTATACATCTCTAAACGATCCCCCCTCATCCTTCTAAACTCCAACGAGTACAGACCCAGTCTATTTAGTCTCTCTTCATAGGCTGACTCCCTCATCTCCGGTATCAGCCTAGTGAACAAAACATTCTAAGGATGACCTGTCCAATTATTTGTACCTTTCATGCTGTTGATGCTGCTAATCATAATAACCCGGAATACTTCATAACTTTCCTACATTAGTATTGCGTACGTCATCAGCCTTCAGTATAATTTGGTTCCACATCCAAGCGAGCACTGCTCCTTTGTCAGGTGAAGTGGAACAAGGTGCGCAGGCACAGAATATTTGCTTGACTGCTTTCATTTGTATATTAGCACTCATGATTACTTGTAAAGACTTGTTATTCAGCTGGCCTACACTGCCCTATACTATCTGTACTTATCCTTTGACACTCTTGATTAGCCGTTGGATTCGGGCTATTGTCACTCTGTCTATCTATTATGCGTCTGCGAACCTCACTCCACTTCATCTGATGAAGGGCCAAGGCTCCGAAAGCTTGTGATTTCAAATAAATCTGTTGGACTATAACCTGATGTCGCGTGACCTCTCATCTTAATGTCGATGTGGAATCCTGGCTTTTGTAAATGTTTCATGTTAGGTCAGAGATTTTTACTGAGTACCCAGACAATTGGCTACTGTTAATGATGGTCAGGTGATCTAAAGTACTTGGAACAGGTAATCCCACTCTGCTGAATCAATGGTCTTCTTTGTGGTTGTGTGAAGTGTTATTCCTGATGCACCGTATCATGTGGCTGGGAAGTGAGACGACTGAAATTTACACAATTGTGATTCTGAGGGAAAAGAAGTAGTGTTTTCAGGGTGTGTACTCCTCCAAGGCATCAATTGTGCCTGCCTTTTGCGATCAAAATCTACATTTAATAGAACGACCCATCAACCTTTAATACAGAAATTAGCTGGAAATTTCCACATTGTTCAGGTTGTTATCCGTCTTGTATAGAAAGGCAAGCGGTGCTGGCCTGTTCATCATTCATGATAAGAGTAACATCAAGTTTATCTAATGCCATGACGTAAAAGTGTAAGGTTCAACTTCCCATTTTGAGGACCCCTATTGTGCAACGTGCCTTATCTGTATGATCTGTAATTAGAGTTTAGATCTTCTGATCAGCTGTTTGCCTGTGGTTTTTTTTCCTCATTTGTAGCACGTTCATCTGGATCCTTCTTCAGGACAGTGCTGTAGAAGGATCATTTAGATCTGAAACATTTCCCAGAATTTTACCACCCCGGGGCAGGCACTGCTCACAAAACGGGATTCCCCATTGCCTGAGCGAGATCGTAAAATACCGGCCGTTAACTCTAGAGTATCTAGAAATTGAAGCATGATCTACTGTACAGTAATTCCTATAGTAATTCAATAACCAGATTCATGGCTATTTTAGTTCTGTTATATTACTATTTTCGGTTTCAAGGTTAAGACAAATAGTCCACCTCTGGAGTGCCACAAATCCACCAAGTCCAAATTCTGTTCTTTTCTGAAGGTTAGGGTGGGCATGATGGCACAATGGTTAACAATGCTGCCTCACATCGCAAGGGACCTGGATTCAATCCTGGCCTTGGGTGACTGTGTCTGTGTGGAGTTTGCACATTCTCCCCATATCTGCGTGGGTTTTCTCCAGGCGCTCCAGTTTCCTCCTACAGTCCAAAGATATGCAGGTTAGCTGGATTGGCCATGCTAAATTGCCCCTTAGTATCAGGGGGATTAGCAGAGTAATACTTGGGGTTATGAGGTTAGGACCTGGGTGGGATTGTGGTCAGTGCAGGCTCAATGATCTGAATGACCTCCTTCTGACCTGCAGAGTTTCTGATTATCCAAACAAGAATTATCTTGTAAACAGCTTGGTTTGGCACTAATTTCTGAATTTAGATCATTCATGCTAATAACTACGCCCTAATTGAAACAAAACATACTTGAGCAGCTTGTCAAAGCAAGAAATATTTCTCAGGATCCAAACTGAATGACTCACCTGACCTCAACTGTTGTGAATCCCCTTCATTTCCATGCCTATTTATAACTTTTGAAATAACCTCACTCCCCTTTAAGGAAAACACACATTGCTACTCTGAGTGGTACACTCACTCATCCCTTTTCATCATTTTGCTGATTTCAGCTCCACATGATGGTCTTGTAAGAAAGGTTTGACGGCCTTCTAAATTTCTCAAGCGAACTTTCCTTCTTAATAGCGTCGTGGACATTTTCCTATATCTCCCATCATAACTGTGAATTTTAAAAATACGGAGCAAAAGTGCCACCTAGTACAAATTCATGCAATCCAAAAGCAACTTAAACTGCCCTGCTGTTTCCTTCCTCTCTTGCCTTGAGAGTTGGAATTTTGGATGCACACGATGTTTTGAACATTAATCACAACAGCGCAAAACTCAAGTGTAGCATATGCCTGAACGTGCAAAATATGCTTCAGATGTGCAAAGTTGTCCCCTCCTGCAAGTTTTTCTGATTCCTGGCCTGAATACCTAATGTTTCCTCATATCTGAATCAAAGAGCAAAGAACAAAGAAAATTACAGCACAGGAACAAGCCCTTCGGCACTCCAAGAGTGCACCGACCATACTGCCTGACTTAACTAAAACCCCCTATCCTTCCAGGGACCATATCTCTCTATTCCCATCCTATTTGTGTACTTGTCAAGATGCCCCTTAAAAGTCACTACTGTATCTGCTTCCAGTACCTCCACCGGCAATGAGTTCCAGGCACCACTACTCTCTGTGTCAAAAATCTGCCTCGTACATCTCCTTTAAACCTTGCCTCTGACACTTTAAACCTATGCCTCTCAGTAATTGACTCTTCCGCTCTGGGACAAAGTGGATAGTCAGAGGCGTTTACTAGGGAGATCCTATCATCAGATAATAAATTGTTAGTCTTTGACCCGATGGCTTCCACCAGGAAACATTGCAAAGTCTCTTAGTCGAGATCATAAAGTGAGTCATAAATTAACGTGAAAGCTCCTGTCATAGAACTTGTGGAACTTTATTTTAACCCTGATCAATAACAATTAAACATGATGCAGTCTGTTCAAACAGCTCTAATTCAATTGTCCCTATTATACTGACCATTTGCTTCAAAACATCTCAGGCATTATCTCTGTAGACACCTTCGGTCACACGGGAGGGCAAGAAAGTTAGTTTTTCTTTCGTACTGATATGTTTGAACACAGAAAAGAATCCACATTTATGCTCTTCATTAGTTAGAATAAGTAGTCTCACAACACCAGCTTAAAGTCCAACAGGTTTATTTGGTAGCACGAGCTTTCGGAGCGCTACCCCTGATGGAGGTAGCGTGCTACGAAATAAACCTGTTGGGCTTTAACCTGGGTGTTGTGAGATTACTTACTGTGCCTACCCAGTCCAAAACCAGCAACTCCACATTTTAATTAGTTGGGTATCAGATTGAAAGGTGCTCTAACCTGAGTACTGGGAAGGTGAAGTACTTTTACGTTAACTAATGGTTTCTATGAAGCTCCTTGTTGATATTTTCCTATTAGCCCTTAATATTGGGGTTTTTAACTGGGATGTGTAATGAGCATTGTTGTTATACTCCACCATCCATTTCCATATTAAATTTTTTTGACGGCCTGTGATTCAGGACTTGTGGCTATTTTGTGTGTTGACATTCGCATTGAGTGAGAAAGCAGAGTGCATAGAGCCAAGTTGTCAATTTAAACTAATGACCACAAGGTGTACTTTTCTGTTTCATTTAAAGAAAACAAGCAAAGCAGCAGATATATAGCCACTGTTGGCTACTTAATACTTTACAACCTGCTCCATTTGAAGATTTATTCACATGCAAACCCCTGCACTTCTCACACACCTGCACCATACACTCCAGTGTATACACACACACACACACACACACACACACACACACACACACACACACACACACACACACACACACACACAAGCACGCACACAGAAGCAGACACACTACCATAAACCCCCCGCACACAAACACATATATACACACCCATCTTAAACCACATACACATACACGCGCGCACACACACACACACACACACATACAAACACACATATGCACACCATCATAAAACCCACCACATGCAAACACACATATACCACACCCATCTTAAATCACACACACACACTCGTGCAAACACACACATGTATGCACACCATCATAAAACCCACCACATACAAACACACATATACCACGCCCATCTTAAATCGCACATACACACGCACACCATCATAAAATCCTCCGCACGCAAACACATGCACACCCATCTTAAGCCAAACGTGCACACACACGCACACCCATTATAACTCCCCCCATGCACACACACCTTAAACCACACACACACGTACACACAAACAACTGGTCTCTTGAGTTAATGTTGGAATTCAGCCATTTAACTCAGGTTTTATTCATCTTACATCAAATGCTGCTATTTCCAGAGTTATTGAATTCATAATGGATTAGTAACCCAAGCCCTTTGAAAAAACAGAGGCAGGTTCAACATTTTGTAGAAGGAGTTTGTTTTTAGAAGAGCGTTTTAATGTGGGAAAAAAAGTTCTGACATTGGGTAGATTTTCACCTTCAATGCAATGGACAGGTGAGCTCACCCAATAACAACATCTTACATCAATATAGCAGTTTGGCAATGAAAATAAAAACCTATCCCATGTTTATACATTGCTGACTGAAATCAAACATTTCATTGTTCAGGGAGGTGATCATTGTTCGCAGTAGTTTCCAGTATCAATTTACCTGGAGCTTGAAAGCACCAATTCATGTACTCAAATACATGAAATCCATCTTGGAAACTAAGCTACTGATGAAACATTGTCTCTGGGTGGGGTCGAAGAGAACTGCTGCTGGAAATGTCCCTCCCAGATGCTAAGAACCCCGTGGAGATAGGGCAAAGATCGTTAAGAGCCTCAAGGCAGTGGAAGCTAGCAACGGGTGTTGTGTTTTCAGATGCCAGTGAGGAGGTGAGTGAGCCAGAGATGGGTATGCCACCAACCCTTGCAGAGGTCAGGGGAGTTCCAGAGGAAGCCATTGGAGATGAACAAGGAGGATGTATGGGGCAACTAGTGCGGCCTGGTCTCATAGAATTTGCTATCCTCCTCAGTGCATATAATGGAAGAGATTCAGCTTCATTGAGATATCTGAGCACCAATGGCTACACAGAATGTATCTTTCCAAGGAGGCAGTGATGGAATTATGTTGTACAATTGAACAGGAGCTGAGGACAATAGGATGAGGGAGCGCTGGGGAGAGCGGGGGTGGAGTGGTGAGGGGTGGTCAACATCCATTGTTTTAAAGAGGACACTGGCATCCAATTTCTACAGGCCATCTGGAGATGCACTTGGCCTGCCTCAGTCAGCAGTCCATTGCTGCATACAGGAGGTCACAGATGCTTTGTACGATTGGCCTGGCCAACAGATCCAGTTTACAACAGGGGCCAAAGTCTGAATTCCCCAGGTACAGGGGGTTCTTGACTATATACAAGTGGTCGTGAAAGCTCCTTCACAGCAGCCAGGATTTTTTTTGTGAACAGAAAATGCCTTCACTTTCTCAGTGTTCACAGAGTGTGCGACCACTATAGTCAGATACATGTGAGGTTCACAGGAAACTGCCATAACCTGAACATCCTTCACAATTCAAATTGCCTGAGCTCTTCACACCTCCCAGGCATCTTCATGGCTTCTAAAGGACTAATGGTATCCTCTGAAGACATTGGCTGGAAATTTCCAGTCCCTCCTACCAGTGGGATCTTTCCATTCTGCCAAAGTGGATGGACATTTGAATGGCTCACTACATTCTCCAGACCCGCCATGATGGGGCCGGAAAATTCCTCCCATCGTTCTTGACCCCTGTACACAATCCAATAAACAGCCTAAAAACAAATTTAGTCACATGATCACAAGGGCCACCAGTGAGCAGGCCATGAAAATGAGGACTCAATAGATCTGGGGAGCCCTGTAGTATGTACCCTCAGTGGTATCCTGAATCATTATCTGCTGTGCACCAAATAACCTGGCACTTACTCCAGAGGAGAGCAGCAGTAGAAACAGAGGAAAACACTGTGAGCGCAATATCCTCAGAGAAGGAGGATGATCGTGAAGCACCTCAAGAGGTGCCACTTGACCCAGGTAGTGGGGTAAACGTAGCACAGAGATTCACAATTCCTTGAGCTTTTGAAGGAGTGGAGGGGGTGTTGTGCCAAGAATTCCCCTCCTGGTGGTGTGGATTACTAATCTCTACTCGAAGACTCTCATCATCTATGTATGCCCATAACCATTGGGTGAAAATACCATCATCAGGACAAGTGCTCGAGAATGCCTCACCTGTACAGAGAATCCACTCATTAGATTTAATTAATGTCAATAGTTGTATTGAAATGAATGTACAAATTGTTTCAGATCACTGTTCAACACCATTTTCCTTCATCAAATAAGTTTGTAGCAATAAATAAATGTCACCTAGTTTACCCCTCAGTGTTAGTCCATGCATCTAGGCCCATACTTAACAGTAACTTCTACAACGTGCTCCCCCTTCACCTTAGGTTGACGTAGAGGTAGACTTCTACCTTCTTGTCCTGGTGAAGTAGTTGGTCTTGACCTCTGTCCTTGAGATCATAGACTCTATAGTGCAGAAGAAGGCCATTCAACCCATCAAGTCTGCAGCAACCACAATCCCACACTGGCCCAATTCTTGTGCCCTACTATTCTCCCTGACACTAGGGTTAATGTAACATGGCCATTCAACCTAACCCTCACTTCTTTGGATGCTTGAACCTCACTGGGGCCCAGCATATTTGGGGCCACCTGCACCTACGAAAGGGCCACCTCAATCATCAGAGCAATATCCAGTGTGTGTGTCAATGTGGAAGGTGCTGAGGATATGTCATCAGCTGTGAAAGGACCCGGAGAAGAACCCCCATTGCTTGAATCCTGCCTGTCCCCTATCCATCGAGGCCTCATGTGAACTCCAGTGCTTGCCTGAAGTTGTTAAGCTCCTGCAAGGGTGAACATGGGCAAAGTCAGTGCTGCTTCATAGCACCCACATGTTGCTGGCCCTGAGGCAATGGAAATTTGCAGCACCATGCCACGGAGATGGCAAGATAAGGCAGCTATGTAGCATACATTGTCTGTACATCTCAGTGCTAACATTACTTTGATATGGATCCATGCTTCCGCCTGGCCTTCAGTTTTATGGGCGCATTTCAATAGATACTGGGCTTCCAGATGCCAACTAGTAAAGCCACTCCCCTTTCTGGACTGTACCATATCATTAAATCTCTTCCTGCACTGGATTCAGTTTTGGGCAGTGAATGCTCATCTCTTCCCAACTTCTGCCAGCTCCAGCCAGGCCTCCTTGGTTACAAATAGTTGCTTCCCTCCCTCCCATCCTCTGGAAAAGGACCTGCCTCCTTTTATGGGTTGCCTCTACATGGAAGGGGTTGCTGCATCGTGGGCTGATCCTCCCTCTTAATTGCCACTACCTAAACTGCCTGCACCCCTTGTTTCAGGTTGCAGCTGACTGACTGGTCCACCAATGCCTTTTAAAATTGCAGCTGCAGCTAGGGATAGCTGCGTGACCCACCATTAATAGTACATCTGCCTTGCCCACAGCAAGTTAATTGGCTGCTGGAGTGAAAATTCCAGGGGAATTTTGAATAGATTTATTATTGTCACATTTATTGGGACACAGAAGAAGTATTGTTTCTTGCGCGCTATACCATTCATAGGGGAGAAGGAAAAGAGAGGGTGCAGAATGTAGTGTTACAGTCATAGCTAGGGTGTAGAGAAAGATCAACCTAATTTTAGGTAGGTACATGACCTCTGACTTTTGTATCTTTTTCCCCCGATGGAAGAAGATGGAAGAGAGAATGTCCAGGGTGCGTGGAGTCCATAATTATGCTGGCTGCTTTTCCCAGACAGTGGGAAGTATAGACAGAGTCAATGGATGGGAGGCTGGTTTGCGTGATGGACTGAGCTACATTGACAACCCCTTGTAGTTTCTTGCAGTCTTGGTCAGAGCAGAATTCCCACAGTCTAGATGTGTATGTCAGCAAAACACATTTCCTCCTGACATGAGGAACACATCACAATACAGACAGCAAAATCCTGCCCGTGGTATGATTATTAGTTGCTGGTATGCAAGACAGTTTCTGTCATTTGTCTATGAATGGATAAAAGCTCCGAACACAGACTGTGCAATTAATAACGTCTGTTATTCTCATTGCTGTGTGGTCTTGCCTATCCATGAAGCTGAGGTAAGGTTAAGGTGCTGTTTCTATTTTATGGTTGTCAAGGTGAGGAATTACCTGGTGATCAGTGATTCCACGTTGGAATCTGGGCACCCTTCCAAATTTAGTATCAAGCACTCCCATGTCGAAAATAGCAAGGACCACGTGCAGAATAAAACTCCACCTACTCCACCCCAGTGTGGATTGCAGTGTTACGTTATTGAACACTCTTTGAAAGTTAAGCGAGGATGAACAATCTCGCAGAGTGTTTGGCTTGTTTTAACACAGCTTTCTCTCCTAAATCTTTTCATTGTTTTTGTAACTTGCGCAATAGAAGAGTGCACTTGCCTTGAAGGAAGAGTTTTTCAACATTCATCAGTCAGTGCTGTTGCTAACACATTGTTCTTTGCTGCTCTAATTAGATGCAGTATTCTCTCAACTGATCCCCAGAGACACTCAAATTACTTTGGTAAGTACATTTATTGTATTATATGTTTGACCAACAGTATTAAATATTATTTTATAACCTTCTGAAGAAGCCAATACTGGAAGTCTACTCTGTAGACTTTTTAAATGAATAGAATAAATTTGATGTCAACCAAAGCTTCCAGAGCATGTTTGCTTTTGATCCGTCTGAATGCCGATAATTTAAAATTTTTAAGAAGTATTTATCATATTTCCCGATTCTACTTCTGCGTACAACTTGCACCTTCCTTTTTTCACATTTTAGATCTATATTTTCATGTTTATCTGAAGGTTTTTTTTGAAACCCAAGCTTACTCTTGCCTGCACCACAAATATCTCTTCTTTTCTCCCACTCTTTATAGCTTGAGGGTTTGGACTGAGTTTTAGCAGTGGGGCATTGGATTTGTTCTTCTTTAGTTGCACTTGGCTTTCATTGGGTAGGCTTCAAATTGGCTTCTGTTGTATGGGATGGCTGTACCAATTCATGACGGGAAGTTCAATCTGAAGCGTAATTGTTATTTGCATCCTACAGTTTCTGCGTTCAATCCTTTTTACACGTTGCTCCTGTTATGAATAAGGAATCCTCTGCTCAGTAATTAACAAACAATTTACCAACAAAATACCATGGTGAGATTCATAGAATCCCTACAGTGCAGAAGGAGGCCATTCAGCCCATCAAGCCTGCACCAACAACAACCCCACCCAAGCCCTGTCGCCCCCTGTATTTACCATGCTAATCCCCCTGACACTAAAGGGCAATTTACTATGGCCATTCAAACTTAACCGCACATCTTTGGACTCTAGGAGGGAACCAGAGCACCTGAAGGAAACCCACGCAGACAGAGGGGGTATGTGCAAACACCACACAGCCACCCAAGGCCACAATTGACCTGGGTCCCTGGCGCTGTGAAGCAGCAGTGCTAACCACTGTGCACCGTGCCGATTCAGTGGCCACGGTTGAGATTTGCAGAGGTAAGCCACTGCCGGTAGGGGGCATTGACCGGGGGTTTTGTTATTATTGTCGAGGTGTACTGTGTACTCTGAGCACAGTGGTTAGCATTGCTGCCTCACAGCGCCAAGGACCCAGCTTCAATTCCCGGCTTGTGTCACTGTCTGTGCGGTGTCTGCACGTTATATCCATGTCTGCATGGGTTTCCTCCGGGTGCTCTGGTTTCCTCGAACAGGCCAACAGACGTGCTAGTTAGGTGCATTGGCCGTGCTAAATTCTCCCTCAGTGTACCCGAACAGACGCCAGAGTGTGGCGACTAGGGGATTTTCACAGTAACTTCACTGTAAGCGTACTCGTGACACTAATAAATAAACTTAAAAGCTAAACTTCATCTTTGCTAGGGTGGTTATGGAGGGACTGTTAGTCATAGAAATAAACCAGTTCCCCTGATAAAACTCATCAATTTTATTAGCATGTGCCTTATGGTCATCAAACAGTTAACTGTAACACAATGTAACTTTTACAGCACACTCAGTGACGTGGCTCTTGCATAACCATGTTCACCTCCAATCTTAAATTCCTAAGTCCTTGTTCACATGTACAGTATTTAATGAAATGCCGGCCTTGTTTTTGGCAGCAAATCATGAAGGCTAAAATTTTCCTGGCCTTCCCACCCACGAGATCTTCCGGTCCCTCCGATGGCGAGCACCCCGCTGCGTGTTCCCCACTGGCAAAGGGTGCAGGGCGGGACTGGAAGATCCCACCACTGGCCAATGGCGGATCACCTCTGCCACTGGAAAATACTCTGTGGGGGTGAGGGGGGAGGGAAATCCTGTCCCAAGTGTCTTGCTCATAACCCAGAGCGTTATTATGATCGGAGAATCTGTTTTCCATTATTTGTCACCTCTTTGTTTCAACTCACGTTATCTTTCTTTATTTCCTTATTTGATTGTGACCTCATGCTGCTATTACCTCCTTCTTGAGAAACCATGACAGAGTATAATAATCCTTGTGACCTTTGTATTAAGGGTGGTGAATCTCTGGAATTCTCTGCCCGTTGAAGTGGTGGAGGCTGCCTCGCTAAATATATTTAAGATACGGGTAGATAGGTTTTTGATAGACAAGGGGATTAAGGGTTATGGGGAGAAGGCGGGAAAATGGAACTGAGCCACTTCAGATCAGCCATGATCTTATTGAATGGCGGGGCAGGCTCGAAGGGCTAGATGGCCTACTCCTGCTCCTATTTCTTATGTTCTTATGTTCTTTCCAGTTATGTCAAATAAAATTTTTCCAATAACCCTTTGCGACATAGATTGAGTTAAGAAATAGAATGGATCAAAATAATAAATATGCATGTAAAATTGATTCAGTGGCACGGAGACACAGTGGATTGCACCGCTGCCTCACAACGCCAGGGATGTGGGTTCACTTCTGGCCTTGGCTTACTGTCTGTATGGAGTTTGCACATTCTCCCTGTGTCTGTGTGGGATTCCTCCAAGTGCTCTGGTTCCCTCCCACAGCCCAAAGATGTGCTGGTTAGCTGGATTGATCATGCTAAATCCCCTCTTAGTGTCCCAAAATGTGTAGGTTAGAGGGATTAGCAGGGTAAATATGTGAGGTTAAAGGAATAGAGCCTGAGCGGGATGCTCTGTCAAAGAGTCGGTGAAGAATCAATGGGCCAAATGGCCTCCTTCTGCACTGTAGGGATTCTATAAATCATTTTTTACTTCAATTGCCCAGGCAGAAATCAAGCACTTTCTTTAATGTGCCCAACAAGATTACTACTTGGCTGATGAATTTGAAAATGTACCTCCACGACTGAATTTGTGTACCTGCCTGAATGCATTCTTTTACAAGTAACGTTGGAATTAGGGTCAGGAGCAGACAATCCAGCCCTTCATGTCCATTCTGCCATTTAACATTGGCTGATCTTATCCTGGTTTCAACCCCACTTTCCTGCCTGCATCCTTTATAATCTAAGAAAGGTATAATCTAAGTCCAAGTTTTCTTTTGTTGTTGTTGTTTAGCACCCAGCAATGGATCTTGCCCTTTCACCTCGAATTCTAACCAAACACAAGTGTACGCACAGATGTGCTGCTCCCACTTTACTTTTAACAGTCATCCTTGGGTCTATGTTCTTCGGGCATTTATCCCTCTTTCCCTGAGATGGTGGTGTTGGACCTTCTTGAATAAGTGGCTCAATGGGTTGTGTCAAAGGTTAGACCAGTCAACCATGTTGATCAGATCAGGCCATGTCAGGTAACGAAGAAAATCAGATTTTAGACAAACCAACTGTGCTCAGATCATTTTTACTCATTCTCTTCTACTTTGACTGGAAAAAAATTATTTACAATTATGTGCAATTCTAATTCACAAAATGTCATGATGACAAATTTAACCGTCAATCTCTGCTTTGTTAATTCAGGCCTCTAGATTTTTGGTCCCGTAATAACGACAACATTGTGCCCCTCTTTATTCTTTTCTGTTAAGAATAAAACATATTATAGGGATGTGTGTTACATTACTAATAATTATGCTAGTTTAAAAGTCAGGGCGTGATTTCAGGACTTTGGGTGGGATCTTACGAAAAAATGGCAAAGTGTCAGAGTCTGACTGAAAACCGGCAAGATTCTGACAGGTTCTCTCTCCAGATCTTCTGATACTTTGTCAAAGAAAGACCAAGTAAACATGTTTCACGCTGTCATGTTGAGGGGCGGGGCCTAAATGTAACAGGGCGGCGTTTTCAAAGGCACCCCGATCAAAGCAAACAATAACCTACCCCTTCTCACAACCCACCATGAGGTCTTAGGAGCTCCTGCCGCACCACCCCCCCCCCCCCCCCACCTCGCACCCCCCGCACCCCCAGCAACCCCATGGTGTCACAGGTGCCCTCATTCCCTCCCACCCCTACTGCCCCGGAGTACCCCCTTCCATTACCAAACAGCCATTGGCAGCATGTCCTCTTCCGCTGAACATCAGCAGCATTCCCACTGCTCCTGTATCTACTCTTCCCTCCCCTCAAGTCATCACAAGTAAATGGATCCCCCCCAACCCCGCTATTGAGACTCTCACTGGGGTCCACCCGAATCCCTGCTCGCTGGCTTAGGTTGGCACTGCCAAGTGGGCACTGTCAGATTGGCACAGTGTCAACCTGGCTGTGCCAACCTGTGCCAGACAGCAGTGCCGGGGAGCTGTCTGACCATGCCCCTCTCCCCCCAGAGGTTATGCACACCATTACACACCCAGGGAATCTCCATGACAGGTTCACATGATGTCATAGTGGCAACGTTTGAAATGATGGTGAGGGGTCGATATATGGGTCTACGGTGAGGGGCAATGAGATGCATGATTTCTGGGTTTTACTGGATCTTGAGCCCATGCTGCCATTCCCATAAACGTAGAGTGTGGGCTCAAGATCGCCCCCTCTGGTAGAAGGAGAAACTTCCTATTATTAGTGGAGAAAAATCAATAGCAAGTCCTTGACGGGTTTGGTACCATAAACTATACTAAGCAAATATATTCAAATCCTGCACATCAATGAGTGCAGTGGTGGAAACCAGACAAAAATTGGTACTTCTGTCAGAGTGCACAATATCAGGGAGATCGTTCTAACCTCTGCACGATGGCACGGTGGTTAGCACTGCTGCTTCACAGCGCCTGGGACTCGGGTTCAATTCTGGCCTCGGGTCACTGTCTGTGTGGAATTTGCACATTCTCCCTGTGTCTGTGTGGGTTTCCTCTGAGTGCTCCGGTTTCCTCCCACAGTCTAAAGATGTGCAGGGTTAGGGTGACTGGCCATGCTAAATTGTCCCTAATGTCAGGGGATTAGCCGGGTGAATGTGAGAGGTTACAGAGATAGGCCCTTGTTGGGATTGTAGTCGGTGCAGACTCAATGGGCCGAATGGCCTCCATCTGCACTGTAGGCGTTCTATGTAACTGATGGCAATTACTATGTTTCTTTTGCATAATGAAGAAAATAAGATTGGCGTAAGAGGATGTGTCATCTGTCAGCACAATGAACTGTTAAGCGGGAACTCCTAAAGGCATCATTCTCCGGCTCCTCATCTACGAGAATTCCACATCGCGGGAGATCATTGAATCGCGGCAACCTATCCTAATCTGATTGGAAATGTCGAGCCATTTAACAGGAGACGCTTCATTCAGCTCCAGACAGGAGCTGCTGAATTTAAATGACCCCTGCCCGAATATTAATAACTCGGACACTTTGACTTCTTCAGAAGCCAACAATAAAATACAGTGCAATGGGACAAAGGTGTACAGCAGCCAGTACAAAGTAATCCCAAACAAATCCGAAAGTATGTGTGGCTGGGGTCTGCTGAAGCCCAAGTTTTTGCAGGTTATCAACACACCAAAGGGCATGCTGTTCTTCCTCTGCAGTGCCTCGTTTCTCCAAGGGATGATAGTAAACGGATTTATAAATACCGTGATTACCTCAATCGAACGGAGATTTGACCTACGCAGTTACCACAGCGGAATGATTGCCAGCTCCTACGACATCGCGGCCTGCGTCTGCCTGGTCTTTGTCAGTTACTTTGGCGGCAGCGGTCACAAGCCCCGCTGGCTTGGCTGGGGGGTTCTGATCATGGCTCTGGGGTCCGTGGTGTTCGCCTCACCTCACTTCATCTCCGGCCGTTACGTGGTGAACGTCCCCGAGCACGTTGGCTTGTGCCACTCTAACCAGTCTACGCATTGCAGCGAGGGGTCATCCAGCTCATCCAACTACCGGTTCCTGTTTATGCTTGGGCAGTTCCTGCACGGCATTGGAGCAACTCCACTCTACACCCTGGGAGTGACCTATCTGGATGAAAATGTCAAGTCAAACTATGCTCCTGTGTATATCGGTGAGTTTAAGTAGAAATGATGATGTGTATAGTCTTTGCTATATTGAGTTTGCTCTGCCTTTGTAAATCATTTGTATGATCATCGTGGAAGCAATTGGACTGGTAATGCTGTGTGCTTGTGTATCCTTAATGCTGAGAAGTGTGACCTAATTTCTTCAGATAACAACTAATGCCTCTTTTATAGAATCCTACAGTGCAGAAGGAGGCCATTTGGCCTATCGAGTCTGCACCAACCACAATCCCACCATGGATAAAAGCAAATTACTGAGGATGCTGGAACCTGAAACCAAAAGAGAAAATGCTGGAAAATCTCAGCAGGTCTGGCAAGATCTGTAAGGAGAGAAAAGAGCTGATGTTTTGAGTCCTGTTGTCAAAGTGTCATCTGGACCTAAAGCATCAGCTCTTTTCTCTCCTTACAGATGCTGCCAGACCTGCTGAGATTTTCCATTTTTGTTTCACGATCCCACCCTGGCCCTATCTGCATAACCCCATTCGCCCTTGCTACTCACCCTGGCACTAAGGGTCAATTTAGCATGGCCAATTCACCTAATCCCAACATCCTTCAGAATGTGGGAGGAAACCGGAGCACCCGGGGGAAGCCCACACAAACACGGGGAGAACGTGCAAACTCCATTCAAAATGTGACCCCCAAGCCAGGAATCAAATCAAGTTCCCTGGCGCTGTGAGGCAGCAGTGCTAACCACTGTGCCACCATGCTGCCTGCATGATTTGGGATACAAATAAAAGTGTAGGGCCCTTCTTTGAGGCATTTGCTGCCCTGAGGCAATAACTTTGGTAGAAGTGCGATGAAAATGGTGATTCTGCCTCTTTATGTTAATTGTCAGAGAGGAAAGAACCCTGACGCAATCCTTGCCAAAGCTGTAAACTAAAATGTGAATGTTGTTAGTGAGATCGTAGAGGTCTTGTTCCAACTATATTATTTCCTTGTAGGACCCCACTGAGAACTCCAAAGTTTGGTTTGAGAACTCTATCTTTGACAGCTGCTTTGGGAGAATGATCCAGTCTTTCAGATATTTTGCGTGTTTGGGAAGATTTCGAAGAAAAAGCAATCAGATCTCCCAATTTGGAAAAAAACTGTTTTTATGCCTTTAAAATAACACAAGACTTGCCCTTGAAAATTGATTTGATGGAGTTGGGAAACTTTTGAAATGAGTTGGCCCTGCTTGTTTGCCTGCATATAAAGGCCATTAATTTGTACAGATCATTGTGCAGATTTGCTTCATTGCACATTCCGTAGTCAGAACACTGTTTCCTTGTACCCCCCACCTCCCCCTAAAAGCATTCCTTTCTCTGATCCAGCTGAAATTGATGGATGAATCATATCACACTAAGAATGCTTATTTTTGTGTGAAGATTAGCACTAATTGCTCTTGCGATTGTATCATGTAACTGTAAACTCCAGCCTGTAGATGTGAAAGCAAAGTGAGACTTAAGCAATGGCGAATGATCATCTCATATGGCTAACTGAAGAGCGACAGTGGTTTACCTGGGCACTGGTAGACAAATGTGCCAGAATAGTTTGTATCATTTTCAAAAGACAAGTTGTAATCACGAGATTTTCTTTTAGGACTGAAATCCAGAGGAACATTTTTTTTCTGATGTTGAACAAGTTAATTCGACTGGAAGTTCTTTCAGGGTCACAACACCCTGGAATTCTGTTTTTATTGGATGGTTCTTAGCAAAGTCAAAGTCAAAGTTAACTCTGTTTCTCTGCACTGATGCTGCCTGACCTGCTTAATATTTTCAGCATCCTCTGGTTTTCTTTACAATTTTTGCTTTCATCATGGTGCGTTCAACAGCACCATGCTGTTTTCCTGCCCAATGATATCGGCGCAAATCCTCTGATGTTGTTCACCCTGCCACTGCTGCCAGCGAGAATGGAGAATTTGGCGCTCAGCCAAATCTCCATTCACAGCGGCGGGACCGGAGACTCCCAGCCGCGGACGTGTTTGGAGAATTCCGACCATCATTATTTTATTCACACCAAAATGCTTTTCTCCATAAATAAATTTGCTCCTCAAATTGACTTCGGCAGTCAATAGCTTGGCCCGCCTGTCAGTAAATATTGGACACAATTAGCTTTTATTCACTGCCAGGGGGTAGTGCCAGGGCCCCATCCTGGTATGTGCCTCACACCCTGGGGGCTATACCTACCTATACACAAACATAAAGGGCAGAATTCTCCAACCGCGCTGGCCTAAAAGCTGGAAATTCCCGCCCGACTGTCAATGGGCCTTCACATTATCCGCAACCCGCCTGCTACAGTTGCAGTGGTGGGCGAGGTGGGAGAATTCCCGCCAAAATAGGGGTAAATCCAGGAAAAAAAAGTGGCGCAAACAGTTTGGGCCTAAGGAGAGTGCAGAAGACCTGCTGGTCAGGTGTATTGGCCGTGCTAAATTCTCCTTCAGTGTACCCGAACCGGTGTGTGTGGCGACTAGGGGATTTTTACAGTAAGTTCATTGCACTGATAATATAAGCTTACTTGTGACGAATAAATAAATTTTAAACTTTATATCAATTGCTTCTTTTGTTTGAAAATTTAATCTTCAACTCACTTAATCATTAATCTTCATTAATCAATCACAGCATGTTTAAGGCTTAATCAAAACAAATTAAAAATAATTTTTTAATGACATGAAAAGAGTTAATTCAATCAGAATTTCTTTCAGCGTCACATTGCTCTATAATTCTACATGAGATTGTTTCTGTAACAACTTCAGTGCTGGATCCTTTAATCAGCATCGTGATCAGATTTTATAGAATCACAGAGTACAGAAGAGGCCCTTTGGCCCATCGAGTCTGCACCTACACATTAGAAACACCTGACCTCCCACCTATTCCCATCTGCCACCGCTTGGCCCATAGCCCTGAAAGTTATGGTGTGCCAAGTACTCATCCAGATACTTTCTAGAGGATGTGAGGCAACCCGTCTCCACCACCCTCCCTGGCAGCGCATTCCAAACCATCACCATCCTCTGGGTAAAAAAAAATTTTTCCTCACACCCCCCCCCCCAAAACCTCTTGCCCCTCACCTTGAACCTACGTCCCTTCGTGACTGACCCTTCAACTAAGGGGAACGGCTGCTCCTTATCCACTCTGACCGTGTCTCTCATAATCTTGTACATCTCGATCAGGCCATCCCTCAGTCTTCTCTGCTCCAATGAAAACAACCCAAGCCTATGCAACCTCTCTTCATAATGTAAATGTTCCATTCCAGGCAGCACCCTGGTGAATCTCCTCTGCATCCCCTCTAGTGCAATCACATCCGTCTGATAATGTGGCGACCAGAACTAGACACAGCTGTAGCCTCACCAAAGTTCAAAACAACTCCAACATGACTTCACTACTTTTGTACTCTATGCCTCGATTGATAAAGGCAAGTGTCACATAGGCCTTTTACATCACCCTACTAACACGCCCTTCCATTTTCAGAGATCTGTGGACAAACATGCCAAGGTCCCTTTGTTCCACCAAACTTCCTAGTGTCCTACCATTCACTGAGAACTTCCTGGTCAAATTACTCCTTCCAAAGTGTATTAGCTCACATTTTTCAGAGTTAAATTCCACCTGCCACTTATCTGGCCATTTGACTATTCCGTCTATATATTCATGTAGCCCAAGACACTTCGTCTTACTGTTAACTACCTGTCCAATCTTTGTGTCATCCACAAACTTACTAATCCTACCCCACAGAGTCATCAATGTCATTTATATAAATGATGAATAATAGGGGGCCCAACGCGGATCCTGTGGTATGCCACTGGACCCTGGCTTCCAGTCACTAAAGTAGCTTTCTGTCATCCTATAACTGAGCCAATTTTGAATCCACTTTATCAAATTACCCTGTTTCCCATGTGAATTTACCTTCTTTACAAGTCTCCCATGTGGGACCTTGTTGAAGGCTTTGCTGAAATCCATATAAACTACACCAACTGCACTAGCCTCATTACACACCTGGTCACCTCCTCAAAAAATTCAATCTAATTTGTTAGGTGTGACCTCCCTCTGATGAAGTCACGCTGACTATCCCTGATCAAGTTTTGCCTCTTCAAGTGGAGATAAATGCTCTCCTTCAGTAGTTTCGCTAATAGTTTCCCTACCACTGACATGAAACTCACTGGTCCGTAGTTCATTGGTTTATCACTACAACCCTTCTCAAATAGCGGAACCATATGAGCTGTTCTCTAGTCATTTGGCACCTCCCTGTGGCCAAAGAAGAATTGAAAATTTGGGTCAGAGTCCCTGCAATCTCCTCCCTAGTATCCCACAGCAGCCTGGGGCACAATTCATCAGCACCTGGAGACTTATCCTTTTAAGATTGCCAACATCTCCAATACTTTATCCTTCCATATGTCAATTTGCACAAGAACCTCGCAGTCTCTCTCCCACAATTCCATATCAGTGTACTCATTCTCTTGGGTGAAGGCGATGTGAAATATTCATTCAACACTCTGCCAATGTCCTCTGGTTCCACCCACAGATTTCCCATTTGGTCCCTAATGGACCCTACTCTTTCCCTGATTATCCTCTCTCATTAATATTCTTAAAGAATATCTTGGGAAATTCCAGCACTCGCCCAAGACTGGAAAGTCCTGCCCGAGGTTAACAGAACTTTGGGTGGTCTGTGTCCCGCCCACTATAATTTCTGTGGTGGGTGGAACTGGAAAATTCTGCCTAGAGAATCAGAATATAGACATTAATCAGTGATGCTGACACATCTAAAACAGGAGCATTATTATGGTGGAGATCCATTTGGCCAGAGGATAGATAACCATGGAGATTAGGTGTATCATACTTGCATGCACAGCTCAAAATATTCCATAATCTCTTCAGCAGTGAATTTGAACTGTGTCTCATTCCTTGCATTACGGAATGAATTCCAAGCCTGAGAGTTTACAACATAATTTTGAACTTCCAGTGTTTGTTATTTGGGCGGGCATTAACACAGTGGTTAGCGCTGCTGTTTCACAGCACCAGAGACCTGGGTTTGATTCCCAGCTTGAGTCGCTGTCTGTGAGGAGTCTACACGTTCTCCCCGTTTCTGCATGAGTTTCCTCTGGGTGCTTCGGTTTCCTCCCACAGTCGAAAGATGTGCGGGTTAGGTGGATTAGCTATGGTAAATTGCACCTTGCTGTCGGGGGACTAGTTAGGGTAAATGCATGTGGTTATGGGGATAGGACCTGGGTGGGATTGTGGTCACTGCGGACTCGATGGCCTGAATGGCCTTCTTCTGCACTGTAGGATTCCATGATTCTATTCTATTCTATCTGAATTGAGCGACTGCTTGTCAAATTTCCCTTTGTTCCCTTCCCTTGTATTTACAGGAGGTGTTCCGAAATTTGACTTATGCATTGGTTGCAAGTTCTTGAGAACAGCCATGAATGGTGGAGCAGACTCAGTGGGCTGAATGGCCTCATCTGCTCCTATGTCTTCTCGCCTTGTTTTTGTTTTTACAAGTGTGAAGAGATCTAACCTTTGAGTGAACAAAAAGGCTCTTGGCTTGGATCCTGTTTGGAAAACATTAGTGTTATCTTTGTGGTCTGGCATAATGTTAGAGAAATCACTTTTGTCTGCACAAGCATTGTCCAGCTGTAGCAGCAGGCATCTTATCCAACTGGCTTCGTAATTCTAGTTGACTCCACAATGTGTCAGTTGAAAGCTAACACCATCAATAATCTCTGATAATGATTATTTCGCTAGAATGTGGGAAAATACTTGCTTGTAATATCAGTAAGGAGACAAATAGAACAAGAATAATATAAACAGTTTATTTATGGAATTCAGTTTCATTGGCAACTCCTTGAGTGATGAAGTACTCCATGCCTGCGTGCAGCTAGACCCAGGCGATATTCAGGTCTTGGGGGATTAGTGTTATGTAACATTTATGTCAGACTTGAAATCCTGTCCATAAAGAGAAAGTCTAACCACCTCCTCTTGACATTCAGTGATAAAATTCCAACCATCAACGTCCTCGAGTGTCACCATTGATCAGAAGTGAACTAGTCTACATGAATGCTATGGCTACAAGAGCTGATCGGAAACTTGGTATATTGTAATACATAACTCACCTCCTGACTCCCCAAATGCCTGCCCACCACCTGCGAGGCACAAGTCAGGAAAGCGATAAAATACTTTCCACTTGCCACTAAATTAACCCTAGTGGCAGGGGGATTAGCGGGGTAAATATGTGGGGTTGCGGGAGTAGAGCCTGGGTGAGATTGTGGTTGGTATAGACTCAACGGGCTGAGTGGCCTCATTTTGCATTGTAGGGATTCTACAATTCTATCATCCCTGGATTTCCAAACACTCCAGATCAAATGTGGATTCAGATTCAGACCTGAACAGATCAGCCATCCGATAAGATCATGGTTGATCTGTTTGTGTTTCAAGTCCTACTTTCCCATCTACCCCCAGTAACCTTGGACTTCCTCACCTGACAAGAATCTATCTACTTCTGCCTCAAAAATATTCAATGACCCTGCCACCCTCAATGACAGGTTTCCAAAGTCATACAACCCTCAGTGGAAAACATTCTCCTCATCTTAAGCAGAAGACCCCTAACTTAGAAGCTTTGGCCCCCTAGGCCTGGGTTCCCCCCAGGAGAGGGAACCTCACATATTTCAATATGATCACCTCACATTCTTCGAAGATCCAATGAGTATAGGCCCGACTTTCTCAGCCTGTTTTTCTAATACAGCCCTCTTTACCCCAGGAATCAACCTTTGTGAACCTTCTCTGAACAGCCTCGAATGCAAATATATCCTTCCATAAATAAGGTGAATTAAAAAATGCAGGAATTTCATTCACCGCTGGGATTCCCTGGCCTCCCTGCGGTGTCTTTCCCACCGGCATGAGGCGGGATTTTGTGGTCCCACTGCTGTCAGTAGGATTTCCCATTTCTTCCACTCCACACCACCTGGAAATATGCAGCGGGGGTGAGTCATCCGTGGGACCAGAAGTTCCCCTGGGCATGAGGAGCCAGAAGATTGCACTCTCATCTTTGAACTTGTGTATGGCTAACTTTTTTTTAAATAAGGAAACCAGTCCAGGATTGACAAGTCTTAATTTGACATAAAACTATGCGCAGCTGCATCATAGCCCGATTTTTAAGAAAAAGGATCTGAATGATTTAGCTGGCTGAATAACTGTTCTAATAAATTACTGTGAGTTCATGGGCTACATTTTACATGCACCGGCTGCGTGTGTTTGGGTTGAGGGTAGGGAGGGGGCATATGAAATAGGATATGCACATCTCACCACCTTTCTGCTCATACCAATAATACGGAGTGGGGGGGAGGTAGAGGTTAGCGAATACTAAAATCAGCAGCCCACCCTATGGGCAGCACAGTGGCGCAGTGGTTAGCACTGCTGCCTCCGAGACGCAGGTTTGATTCCCAACTGTATGTGTGGAGTTTGCACGTCTTTCCCGTGTCTGCATGGGTTTCCTCTGGGTACTCCGGTTTCTTCCCACATGGGAAAGACTTGCTGGTTAGGTGCATTGGCCATGCTAAATTGTCCCTCAGTGTACCCGAACAGGTGCTGGAGTGAGGCAACTAGGGGATTTTCACAGTAACTTCATTGCAGTGTTAACGTAAGCCTACTCGTGACTAATAAACCTTTTTTCCACTTCATACTTAAATAGATAATCAAACATCATTTGGGCTTGTTCTCAAGTCAGTTGACTCTGATAACGTGCTGCCCAAGCTGTTAACCTGCCCCGCGTCCGCCATTTCCTTCCTACTCACCTGTAGCCTAAACCCCACCCTTGGCACTCTCTATAGCCTGTCCTGGACCCCAGGCTTACCTGCTGCAAGAACCCGTGGGCCTTCATCCTTTTCCCAGCAGTGCCCACTGGCGCCATGTTAATGCTGCCAGGACAGATGGAGCTGTCATCCAGTCCAGTTTGCCGGCCACTCCAGAGGGATGGATCCTCCTTCCCAGTGAATGTTTCCTGGCGCAAGTCCCATTTTGCCTTCATTTAGCTCATTTATTACGTGGGATGGCGTGGAGTGTGCCAGCTCCACTTCAGCTTTGGTTCCTGTGGAGAGGATGGTGGTGATGGTCGGGGGGGGAGAAGGGGGGAATGTTCGAGCTGTAGACCTCCCCCCACACTACACCCCCCATATTATTCAGCCCCCATGTTTTACAGACTCAAGATATTTCGCTTTCCCAAACCCTCCAGCAAAGTTGGAGGTAGAAATATCACCACATGTGAAGCCGATATGCTTTCAGAAGACCCCCCTTCCCTCCGTCATTCCGCCATTTCTACAAAATTGAACTCAGTGTATTCTATAATACACATAATCAAATGATGTTGAGGAAGAAGTAAGTTTGCATGTAATTGATAACAGAATATTTAATCCAGCTCAGGCTCCCCTTCTTTAAGGTTTGTAATCAAAGTTATGTTTCTCTTCACAGGCTAATGCGTGTCAAATTTTGGTATTTGAGTTGAGCAATTTATCATCTTAAGTCAGGAGATAACTGGTTAGATTCTTGGAGAGGGTGAAAGAAGAAATGGACAGTTTATTTATTAATCACAAGTCGGCTTACGTTAACACTGCAGTAAAGTTACTATGAAAACCCCCTTGTCGCCACATTCCGGCACCCTTTCAGGTACACTAAGGGAGAACTTTAGCTCAACCAATTCACCTAATCTGCGCATCTTTGGAGTGTGGGAGGACACCAGAACACTCAGGGGAAACCCACACAGACACAGGGAGAATGTGCAAACTCCACGCAGGCAGAGACCCAGGCCAGGAATTGAACCCACATCCCTGGCGCTGTGAAGCAGCAGTGCTAACCACTGTGCCAACCCCAAATACTTCAGGCAAAATCTGAAACGATGTGTGTTTTTTTTAAATTTTAGTTCCTTTTGGAATTGAAAGTGTAGCCAAACTGATTTGAGGTAGTTGGACGGGTTGCAGTTCGAAACAAGTGACCTGATGAAGAAATAGAGGATTCAGGATAAACCACAACTATTCTCTCAGTCCTACTTGAGGTCTCAGGCACCAAAGTAAACAGGCCAGGAAAACCAAAGCGGTTGTTTTTAAAGAGAACGCCCACCAGGATGTGGCAAGGTTCTGCAGCAAATATATCTATTTCTCACGGCATAGAATCCCATGCGTGAATGGCCACTTAAATCAGCCCTTTGTTCTCGATGATCACACGGATGGGTTCGACAGGATATATTTCCAGACAGTGCAGACTGTGCAGGGCCCATCCAAATTAGTTTGGACCTAATCTCATTTGGTATTAAGCTGCACTCTGTACCTGATTATGAACAGTTAATGATTGTTGGAAATTTGAAACTTTTGGTTCCCTCACTATTATGCTCCTCATTGATACTGCCAGCAATATCATTCCTATGCCACAACTGTCAAACCTCCCCTGAGAGTATTCCAAGAACTCTGCTGGAACGAGATCCTTGCACTCAGCCTCTCTGCCAACTCCTCTGTTTGAAGAAAACCACTTCCAAAACTTTGCTCCACCATGCTACTTCAAAGGGGAGCAAGAAATTAAGCTTTGTTAAACACGACAGTGATCGTTAAAGACAAATTATATTCTTTATTCACTTAGCATTTTGAATGAAAATATTACACTGCTCAGTCGCTCAGAAGGGCTCACATTAGCATTAAAGCGATTAGGATAATGGCTATTGTTATCTCCGGTCATCAAACACCTTCCCAGTTCCAACATGCCTTACCATTGCTGGGTATAAAGTCATAGAGACACGCAGCACAAAACAGGCCCTTTGGCCCAACTCATCCATGCCAACCAGATTTGCTAAATTGAACTAAACTGACAGGATAGATGCAGGGAGGATATTCCTGATGACGGGGGAGTCCAGAACCAGGGGTCACAGTCTGAGGATTCAGGGTAGACCATTTAGGACGGAAGTGAGGAGACATTTCCTCTCCCAAAGAGTGGTGAGTCTGTGGAATTCATTACCACAGGAAGTAGTTGATGCCAAAACATTGAATGTATTCAAGAGATAGCTAGATATAACATTTGGGGCAAATGGGATTAAAAGTTATGGGGGAAAAGCAGGATTGAGTTGGGATGATCAGCCACACTCGTAACGAATAGCAGAGCAGGCCCAAAGGGCCAAATGGCCTCCTCCTGCTCCTATGTTTCTGTGTTCCTATGTAACTAATCCCATTTGCCTACATTTGGTCCATAATCCCTCAAAATTTCCTAGCGATTTTTTGCAGTAACTTCATTGCAATGTTAATGTGAGCCTACACTAATAAATAAACTTAAACTAATCCGTGTACCTGTCCAAATGTCTTTTAAAAATGTTGTAATTGTATCTGCCTCTCCCACTTCCTCTGGCAACTCATTCCATATACACACCACCCACTGTGTAAAAAAATTGCCCCTCAGGCCCTTCTTAAATCTTTCCCCTCTCATCTTAAACCTATGCTCTGTAGTTTTGGACTCCTCTACCCTGAGGAAAAGACCTTGGCTTACCTATGCCCCTCATGATTTTATAAACCTCGATAAGGCCACCCCCTCATCCTCCTATGCTCCAGGGAAAAAAGTCCCAGCCTCTCCTTACAATTCAAAGCTTCCAGTCGCGGTAACATCTTTGTAAATGTTTTTTGCAACCTTTAGTATAGTACTGTCAATGAGAGCAACAAGCCCATTTCTGACTGCAACACTGTCTTACTTCACATACTGGAAATCCACGTGCCTTAGGAGTGCCAATTTGCACCAAATTTGCTTTGTGCTATGCCAAAACCTACTGGAAACTGGATTGTGGAAACTTAAATTTGTTTCATTGAGATCCTTTCATTCAGCGGACAAAGGATTCTCATTTTGATTGCCCAAGTGGTGGGAGGACTATTAATAAAGTCACTCCCTCTCAGGCTTAATGTTAATAATTTATATAAAAAGAGTTCAAAGAATGGACAATGAACAGAGATGCCGCATAATAGGATCAGACATTATCTCTACTACCACCAGAGAAAACAGCAAAACTGACAGATTGTTTGGGAGTCTCATTCTAAAATTTCAATTCTCACACTTTTGGGAGCTTTAACATAATCCTGCAAAGGACAGTAATGTTATGTTTGGCAGATCTTCAGAGAGCTGTGCAGCGCACTTCCATATGAGCTGGAGAGTTGTGCATTTTAATTATACAAATTCCTCTGAAGTGAGCTCCGAGAAGACCGATGCACCTTATACTTTTCCTTAGCAGGACTGTTTGGATTCAGAATGCGAGTCATCAGCCACTGCTTAAGCGTGTTACCAGTGATCTCGCACCTTCCATCCTCATAGACCCGTCTGTCTATTCAGTGAGGATTGGGGTAGAATAAATGAGTCATGACGGGATCCCAGGTAATCAATCAATGAATTGCTTACGGTATGTTTGACATCACATACTACCTGCATGTTTTGAGAGCAGTATCTTTAACAATTAGTGAAAGAGATTTCCTGTTTGAAAGGTATACTTTGTTACATTTGTTCGCTGTAAATTGCAGCTCTAACCCCACAAAAATCATCATCGATGTAATGCTGTTCTTCAATTACTTGGAGTGTAAGTAACAGTCAGCGCAATGATTTGACTAGTACATCATCTCCAGATAGAAGGCAAGCTCCTATGCCCGAGAAATCTCTACCTAGTAACTGAAAATAATTTTACTGTAAGAAACTGATTTAAAAGTAAGACCCTAAAAGTATGGACAATATTGTATTAAATAATTGATCCTAAGTCCCTCCAATATGTTGCAGAACCTACATTTCACTAGCGTCAAGCTTCCCGCATGGTCCATTCAAATTCCAGACATTCCAGGTTAATGTACAGGCAACATTTTTGAGTCGCACAGTGGTTAGCACTGCTGCCTCACAGCGCCAGGGACCTGGGTTCAATTCCGTCCTCGGGTGACTGTCTATGTAGAGTTTGCATGTTCTCCCCGTGTCTGCATGGGTTTCCTCCGGGTGCTCCTGTTCCCTTCCACAGTCCAAAGATGTGCAGGTTAGGTGGATTGGCTGTGTTAAGTTGCCCCTTGATATCCCAAGATGTGTAGTTTAGAGGGATCAGTGGAGTAAATGGTTGGGGTTATGTGGATAGAGTGGGGGTGGGCCTAGGTAAAATGCTCTGTTAGAGAATCAGAGAAGACTCAATGGGCTGAATGACCTCTTCTGCACTATAAGGGTTCTATAGCATTTTTGTAACTGTGCTGAGTTTGGAGTGGGAATTGAGTGTGACTCCAGAGCAAAACGGAGTAGAACTTAATTCTCTGAAGAACCTCATTCTGTGGTGTTCTGGGCTCAGGTTGTGTACTGATGCCAGATTCTGATTCTGCTTACACTACAGCTGTGGAATGACGTCAAACTCTGTCACAACAAAGCTATACTTCCAGTTTCCACGTACCTTAATAGGTTATGAACTCCAGAGAAATCAGCAAATGTGAGATTCACAATCCATCTGTTTCTTTTCTGGCCACAATCATCACTGACTTCTGGACTTGACTGTTTCCAACATACTCTTGGCCAGCCTCCCACTTTATATCCTTCACTAAGGAAGTAGCAGCTGGATGTTTCAAAAATCATAACACGATCAAGCAGATTCAATATGATTTTATGGAAAGGAAACCATGTATTAAAGTTTCTTGCAGATGTAAGTCACAAGTTGGATAAAGGGAGTCAGGAGATGTCATCATTTCGATCTCTAAAAGGCATTTGATTCTGCAGGATAAAAGCTCCTTGTGTTAGGGTAATATATTAACATGGATAGAAAACTCTTTATCTAAGGAGGAATAATAAGACCATAAGATATAGGAGCAGAATTAGGCCACTCAGCCCATCAAGTCTGCTCTGCCATTCAATCATGGCTGATACTTTTCTCATCCCCATTCTCCTGCCTTTTCCCCATAACTCCTGATCCCCTTATTGATCAAGAACTTACCCATCTCTGTCTTAAAATCACACAGTGACTTGGGCTCCACAGCCTTCTGCAGCAAAGAGTTCCACAGATTCACCACTCTTTGACTGAAGAAATTCCTCCTCAGGTGGTAGTTATAGGACGATGGGGTGGGGTGGTAAGAGGTGGTAGTTATAGGACGGATGTCAGGGGTAGGTTCTTTGCCCAGAGGGTGGTGAGGGATTGGAATGCCCTGCCTGCTGCAGTTGTAAATGCGCCTAGTTTGGCATTTAAGAGATCTGTGGATAGGTTTATGGATGGAAAGGGTTTGGTTTAGGTTCGAGGGTCATTGCTTTTTAACTGGTCGGCGCAACATTGTGGGCCGAAGGGCCTGTTCTGCGCTGTAATGTTCTATGTTCTATGTTCATCTCTGTAGGCAGTTCAGTGAAGATTTATTCGATTGATTCCTGGGACGATATGAAGATATGGGCGGCTCGGTGGCACTGCGGTTAGCACTGCTGCCTCACAGCGCCAGGGGCCCGGTTCAATTCCAGCCTCGGGTCACTGTCTGTGTGGGGTTTGCATGTTCTGCCCGTGTCTGTGTGGGTTTCCTCTGGGTGCTCCAGTTTCCTCCCACAGATCTATGGGTTGGATTGATTGGCCATGCTAAATTGATCCTGATGTCAGGGAGATTAGCAGTATAAATATGTGGGGTCATAGCGATTGGGCCTGGGTGGGATTGTGGTTGATGCAGACCTGATGGGCCAAATGGCTTCCTTCTGCACAGTATGGATTCTATGATTCTATGAAATGTTATGCCAATTTGGCCAATGCTCATTGGAATTTATAAGAATGAGGGGTGATATTATTGAAGCATATAACAATTTGAGGAACCTTGACAAGATAAATGCTGAGAAAGTGTTTCCTCCCACAGGGATCTAGAATTTGGGGCACAATTTTGTCATAAGTGGTGATTATTTAACACAAAGGCAAAGGGGATTTTTTTTACCTTGAAGTTCTTGAATCTTTGAGGCTGTATCATTGAATATATTCAAGGCTGAGATGGACAGATTCTTGAACTATAGGGGAGTCAAGGATTATGGGGAACATGCTAAAAAGTGCAGTTGAGGCCAAGATCAGATTAGAAGTTAAATTTTATTTATTAGGTCAGAAGTAAGGCTTACTGCAATGAAGTTACTGTGAAATTCCCCTAGGCGCCGCACTTCGGCGCCTGTTTGGGTCAATGCACCTAACCAACACATTTTGTGGGAGGAAACTGGAGCACCCAGAGGAAACCCACGTAGACACAGGGAGAATGTGCCAACTCTACACAGACAATGGCCCAAGCCAGGAATCGAACTCGGTCCCCTCCTCTTCCTGCTGCTTATGTTTTCATAAACTTAAGGTCATTGAAAACTCTGCTACCTATGTCCTTAATCAACGCAAGTTCCATTCACCCAACACTCCTGTGCTTGCTGTTCATTGTTGGCTCCTGGTCAAGCAAGGCCTTGAATTTACATTTTTTTATTCATGTTTTTGAATCCCCCCAGAGTCCTTGGCCCTCTCTATCTCGATAACCTCCTGCAGTCCCACAATCCTCTGAGATATTTTATGCTCATCTAATTCTGAGCATTCCCAATTTTAATGGGTTCATCGTTAGTGCCTGTGCCTTCAGTTGCCAAAGCCTAATGCTCTGCAATGAACTCAATTAACCTGTCCGCCTCTCTTTCTCCATAAAATTTACTTCTTGGACCAAACCTTTGGTCATTTGCCCTAATGTCCTGTACATAACTCGGTGTCAAATTTTGTTTTATACCATTCTTGTGGAGTGCCTTGGGGATGTTTAATTACATTGAGGATGCTATATAAATGCAAGCTCTTGTTGTTGTTGGGATGTGTATTTCTGTAGAATAAACAACTGGATACCACCCATGTGATTTTGAAGTTGGTCGCACGGTGGCGCAGTGGTTAGCACTGCTGCCTCACTGCTCCAACCGCAGTGATTCAGTTCCCGACTTGGGTCATTATCTGTCTGGAGTCTGCGCCGTGTTTGCGTGGGTTTCCACCGGGTGGTCCTGTTTCCTCCTACAGTTGAAAGATGTACAGGTTAGATTGACTGGACATGCTAAATTAACCCTTAGTCCCAGGATGTGATAGGTTAGAGGGATTAGCAGGGTAACTAAGTGGGAATAGGGCCTGAGTGGCCTTGTTGTTGGTGCAGATTCAATGGATCAAATGGCCTCCTTCTGCACTTAGGGATTGTATGATTTCTATAAATTGAGAAGCAACCTTGGCATTGAATAGTTAAACCAAAAGAAATACCTGTTAGTGCATCCAAAATGATGATTTGATTTCCAAATTGTAACCCATGAGCTCCTAGTGACCCAGGCTCTGTCAGTCGACTCTTCAAAACCAAGGCAATGCAGTGCCTTGTCTGTTGTCTGTTGACTTGGCTATTTGGATTTTATCAGTGAGGACGTTTGGAGTGAACTGGTCTCAGCATTGTTTAACTGAGCAACTTTAGACATATTCAATTAAAGGCGATATAGATTTCTTTTATTTCCTGTGACCCCCAAAGGTGGAGTGAACCTGTAGTCCGGGAAAACCAAAATCTTGGGCAAGGCAAATTATCTTGGATTGTATCCTGCCTACTTCTAACAGAGGATATGTGGTGTGAATGCAAATTGTGTAAAAATATTCGGAAAATAGTATCGTGCCATCAAAAGTAGCATTTGGGGTCAATGTGCTTTTTATATTTGTTGTCATTGTTGTTACAGAACTATACAGACATGGTTATATTGCAATGATCTAATAGGAGTGAAGGAGGAAAATATGGAGATTGAAGTTGTGTTTGTTTAGGAGAAGGAATCCCTTTGGGAAGCTTTCTTAAGCAATGGCTTGAGGTAGAAACAGACATGGAAAATAAATGAGAGGCTGTCAATTGAGTAACATCGCGTGCATCTACAAGAACTGAGTAATGTACAGTTTACACAATAAACACTTCTTTTGCTTTTTATTTCAAGGTATTTTCTACACGGCAGCCATTATTGGACCAGCAGCTGGTTACTTACTTGGAGGCTTTTTCCTGAAAATCTACACCGAGATCAACACAAAGTGGGTTCCAGTTTCTATATTAGATTTTTGCCAATATTACTGCGTGTAAGATGTTGCTTATAACCCAGAACCCCTTTGAGAATTTGTCTTTGCACGTGCATCGATTTTGTTTCAATTCTGAGACTGTTTCACAAATCTAGAGGGATGGCCCCATTCAAATAGTTGGAGCCTTACGAAGCATATTTTAAGTTGATCTTTCACGTCACCCTACCTATGCAACATTATATCCTGCATCCTATCCTTTCCTTCTCTCCCATGTACTCTGTGAACGGTATAGTTTGTCTGTATAGTGCGCAAGTATAATACTTTTCACTGTATCTCAATACGTGACATTAATAAATCAAATCATATCAAAAGACATCATTTTGATCAACATGCTATTGACAAATACCCTCAGCAATGTTATTCAGCGCGTGATTATTCCGGGAGAACTCTCCAGAGAATGTTTCTTTCCCTGTTGCTTTTTCTCACATTCCTTTTCATTTCTTCAGTTTTCCCCTGTGAATCTACTCCTTCAGGCTTTGGCTCCAAGCTGTGATTCAGTTTCCGAGATACTCCTCAGAGACCATTCTGCTTGTTGAATCTTGATAACTTGAGCCTATTCTTTCACATCTCAGTCAGATCCTGAATGTAATACTCACCTCATGTCTAGACATGTCCACTTCCCGCAGCCACAACCAGATAACAGATCAGATCCACAAACTGAGATGCTCGATGGCCACTGACCCGAAAGAAGCAAATGTGGAATGCTTCAATTGGATTCCCTGCCAAAAAAATTTGCAGTTTTTTTTGCCCTAAAGTCAATTATATTTTCCTTGAAATGAGAAAAACAAAGTCCTTTTTCACGACTGCCCCTGTTAGCATATGGGATCTGAGGGCAAATGTGGCATGATGAAATGCTGGATAAATCTGCAATCTGAATGAGTTCCGATCCAGAAAGTAGAGATGCCGGTATTGGACTGAGTTGGGCACAGTAAGACGTCTCACGACACCAGGTTAAAGTCCAACAGGTTTATGTGGTAGCATAAACTTTTGGAGTGTCTTCACTCACCTGAAGAAGAAGCGACACTCCGAAAGCTTGTGCTACCAAATAAACCTGTTGGATTTTAACCTGGTGTTGTGAGACTTATCACTGTTCCAACCCAGACTCATTGGTTTACCAGTGTCAATGTTCTGGTTTTCTGCCTCAACTATCCAAAGCTTTTGAACAGGTTTGAGCTGTGGACCTGCCTCCACTCCAGGGGCAAGATTATTCGCGCAACTCAACACGTGTTTTGCGGAGGCAACCCACCATTGGCCAGCGGCGGGATCTTCTGGTCCTGTCCTTATCAATGGGGTTTTCCGTTAATGTACTCCTTGCCGCGGGGAAACCCACCACGGGGGTGCACTGTCGGCGGGATCTTCCGGTGAACGGCTGGAAAGTTGCGGCTCATATAATTTGCAGGTAGCAGAGTGGAGGGAAACAGTCAAGAATGTTTCGGCATGTAACCCGATCATTCGCATGGGCTACAGCAGTGAGAATTTGACAGCCATAAAGAAGGCGAAGTGATGGCTTTGTAGTATTATTGCTTGGCTATTAATCCAGAAACTCAGCTGATATTCTGGGACGCGGGTTCAAATCCCACCACGGCAGATGGTGGAATTTAAATTCAGTAGAAAATATCTAGAATTAAGAATCTACTGATAACTATGCAACCATTGTCAATTGTCAGAAAAACCCATCTGATTCACAGATGTCCTTTAGGGAAGGAAGTCTGCCTTCTTTACCTGGTCTGGCTTTGACTCCAGAGCCCCAGCAATGTGGTTGACTCTAAACTGCCCTCAGGCAAATAGGATTGGACTATAATTGCTGGCCAGCCAGCAACGTCCACATCCCACAAAAGAATAAATTCATAGATTTTGTCCCATTTTAATATCCATTCCACAGCAACTTAATTGATATTAGGGCAGGGCAGTGGTATTAGGGCTATTGATAAATTCGTCTATAAAATACTTCTATATGAAAACATGTGTGGGATAACCCCCAACTCTTGCATTGGGAATCCCTGATTGACCTCCCCGTAAGACTGGTGGAATACTTGTGATTGGTGATTACCCTACCAGATGGGGCTTGTATACAGAGCCCTGAGTGGGTCCATTATTGTATTGTCATGGCTGGGATCTGTTGCATTCACTACAGGCTTGTGGTTTTGCTTTACTTTATTTTGTGTAATAAAGTACCGTTCCTTTACAGCTGACTCCTGCAGTTGTTATAATGTGAATTAGATCTCATTATCGATTATGGAGAGAAAGCACTTGCAATAATTTAAGAAATATTGAGGTTCAACAATGGCCAGTCTTCAGGATCTTGTAGTATGAATGAATTATATTCAAGCACGTGGTCTTTCTTATGTAAAGGAGAGGCAGTCGCCTAGTGGTATTATAGCTAGACTAATAACCCAGAAACTCAGCTAATGTTCTCAGGACCTGGGTTCGAATCTCATCATGGCAGGTCGTAGAATTTGAATTCAACAAAAGATATCCAGAATTAAGCATCCACTGATGACCATGAAACCATTGTCGGTTGTCGGGAAAACCCATCAGGTTTGTGAATGTCCTTTAGGGAAGGAAATTTGCCATCCTTACCCAGGCTGGCCTACATGTGACTCCAAAGCCACAACAATGTAGTTGATTCTCAACTGTCCTCTGAACAAGGGCAACTAGGGATGGGCAATAAATGCTGGCCAGTCTGCGATGTCCATGTCCTATGAATGAATTACAAAAAAAATTATAACTAAGAATTCAAATTTGGGACCTGGTACTTTATCGCCAGTTATTTTTGATAGATTCCATTTTAATAAGAAACCTTTGAAAGTATCATGCAGCAATCTCAATATTGAACATGTTTTCTATTTTACTAACGGGTATAAATTGCTCCTTTTTTGGCCCATCATTGTTTCTTCAGCTGGCCACATACGTCACATGAACTGATGACCATCTTCAGACAGAGTTGTTCTCAACTCACAAGAATGCCTTGGGAAGCTCATATTGCTCCCATTACTTGCTCCCCTTCCCTATCCAAAAGCAGTAGGGCAAGAAAATTGCAGCAGCCTAGAAAAAGTTGAACAGTTTCTACCCACTTCTTTGATGCAGCTCGTTCTAATTCTACCTTGTACGTTACTTATATTC
Source organism: Carcharhinus amblyrhynchos (assembly GCF_965287045.1). Taxonomy (NCBI): domain Eukaryota; kingdom Metazoa; phylum Chordata; class Chondrichthyes; order Carcharhiniformes; family Carcharhinidae; genus Carcharhinus; species Carcharhinus amblyrhynchos. The sequence goes on from NC_137339.1 coordinate 16,146,390, forward strand.
AAACACGACTTATGCCCCATTCTCCCCAACTCAAGTTTCCCCCTTTTTCCACACACATTCTTGAAAATTTTCTAAGAAATCTCCCTGCTTCTTTCTCAAACCTGACAGAATTATAAACAAGAATGCCCTCTGGTGGAAATATAACACACAGGGGCCAGATTCTCCAATCTTGCCCACAGCTGGGATTTTCCGGTCCCGTTGCAGTGAACGAAATTTGGCTGAGCGCCAAATTGTCCGTTATCGCTGGCAGCAGCGGCAAGGCATGAACGGCCAGAGAACTCCCGCCACAGTCATAATACCAAACCTGCCCCATTTCAGAATGGAAATGGATTCCACTCCCTCAATCTCTAGCTGGTGTGCAACTAAAACTTAAAGTTTATTTATTAGTATCACAAGTGGGCACACATTTACATAGCAATGAAGCTACTGTGAAAATCCCCTCATTGTCACACTCCGGCACCTGTTCAGATACACTGAGGGAGAATTCAGCATGGCCAATGCACCTAACCAGAATGTCTTTTGGACTGTGGGAGTGTTACTAAACAGCACTTAACGGGTTCCCTCTGTACCAGATTGTCTTACTGCCTTATTGCAAACATGGACAGAAGTGCTGGATTCCAGAGGTGAGGTGAGAACAACTGCCCTTAACATCAAGGCTGCATCTGACCAAGTGTAACATTAGGGAGCGTCAGTAAAATTAAAGTCATCGAAAGTATGTGGAAAACTCTCCACATGTTGAAGTCAAACCTAGGACAAAGACAAATAAATACAGAAAATGCTGGAAAGACCCAGCAACATCCATGAAGAGTCCATATGACTCTTCTTCAGGCTCTTCTCTGATGAAGTGTCAAACATACCCAAAACGTTAACTCTGTTTCTCTCGCCACAGACACTGCCAGACCTGCTGAGTCTTTCCAGCATTTTCTCTTATTGTTTCAGCTTTCCAGCATCGGCAGTATTTTGTTTTGATCACAGAGAGATATTGTTGTGGTTGTCGGAGTCCACCATCATTTGAGCTCAAAGCCGTGACTTAGGCCTTACCATCTTCAGTTGCTCAATCATGACCTTCCCTTCAACGTAATGGCAGAAAAGGGGATGTTCACTTATAATTGCACTGCATTCAGTTCCATTTACAGCTCCTCAGATAATGAAGTAGCCCTGGCTCACTTGAGACAAAACCTCAACAACATTAAGGCTTGTGCTTATAAATGGCAAGTAACATTTGCTCTGCAGGTTGGTATAGACTCGATGGGCCGAATGGCTTCCTTCTGCATTGTAGAGATTCTATGAAAATACATCCATGCAAACAAGAGAGAGAAAATACATCACCCCTTGGCATTTAATGGCATTACTATCAATTTTTTTTGTTTTTAATTAATCCATGGGATACGGGCATCTCTGGCTGGCTAGCATTTATTCCCCATCCCTAGTTTCCCTTATTCAGAGTGCAGTTGAGAATCAACCACATTGCTGTGGCTCTGGAATCATACGTAGCCCAGACTGGGTATAGACAGCAGTTTTCCTTCCCTAAAGGACATTGGTGAACCAGATAGGTTTTTCTGACAATCGGCAATGGTTTCATAGTTATTAATAGATTCTTAATTCCAGATTTTTTGAAATTGAATTCAAATTCCATCATCTGCCGTAATGGGATTTGAACCTGGGTCCCCAGAACATTCGCTGAGATTCTGGATTAATAGTCTAGTAATTACACCACTAGGCCATCCATTCTGATCGTTCACCATTGATATCTTGGAGGTCACTATTCACCAAAGACAATAAATACTGTGGCTCTCAGAGCAGGTGGAGGCTGGACATTGTGTAACTTACCTCCAGATTCCACCACCTACAAAACACAAAGCAGGGGCCCGATTCTCCAACCTTGCTAGCAGCTGGGATTTTCCTATCCCGCTGCAGTGTAAGGAGATTGGCTGAGCGTCAAATTCTCCGTTCTCGTTGTCAGCAGTTACAGGGTGTGAATGGGCTGAGAATTCCGGCGCAGGAGTGTGATAGATTATACCCCATGTTCCCAAATGAGTGCACTCCCAAAAATGCCCAAGTAGCTCGACACCATCCAGGCAAATGGAGAGCATTCCATCACACTCCTGACTTGCAAGTATTTTGGCAGATCTTCATCGCTGTTGAGTCAGAAGCCCACAGCTCCCTCTTTCACAGGCACCATGGGATTACATTCACCGCATTGACTACTGCAGTCTAAAAAGATGACTCATCACCACCTCATCAATGGAAGCTAGTGATGCCAGCAACACTCACATCCCATAATTGGAAAAATGTCAAGACACAAAATAGTTGTGAAAAGAAACTTCCACTTACTTACTCCTAATTTGGGTTCATTTGCAAACTCTATTCAGACATCTGTTGATTCAACCAAGTCATAATTGTATGTAGTAAGAAGTTGATGTCCCAGCTCAGATCCCTGGGGATTTCCAGTTGTCACATCCAGCCAATAAGAATACATTTCTCTCAACTCTGCCCTGTCTCATGTCTCCCAACCCATCTCACAAGTGTGAATCCACTTCCAAGCAGTTTAATTTTTGCCAGTAATCTCTTGTGTGGAACCTTATCAAGTGGCCTTCGAAAAAGTCTTGCGTCAACACCAATCATCGTCCAGCATCCACCAATGTTAGTGATCTCCTCGAAATTTGACAAGATTATTCAGACCATGAGCTGCCCTAACACTTTTTGGATGGCTTGTATAAATGCTCCGCCGCACTGACCTTTACAGGGTTCATAGAGATGTGTAGAATTTTGAAATTTACTCCAACTTCTGGAGGGCTGGAAATACCCAAGACAATGAGGTTCTCTCTCAGAGTTACAGTAAAGACATCGAGGTGGGATTTTCCAGCCACATGTGCCCCTAGACCGGAAAATCTCAAGTGAGGTCAATGGACCTTTACATGGTCCATATCCCGTCCGCTATGATCCCCATGGTGGGCAGGATGGGAAAATTCTGGAGTATTTGTAGTCAGCAATCACATTTCTTAGACAGGCAGTTTTTCTTTCCCAGATACAGTTAGGATAGCTTCAGTCATTAACCTTAGCCCAATTAATCTTAACCCAATTAGTCTTGACTTAATTACACTTGACCCAATGAATTTTGGCACAATTAACATCCACATATTAATCCAGATTTCAGACTTACTACCAATATTACTTCACCCTGATGCTACAAATTCCATAATATAAAAGCAAAATATTGCGGATGCTGGAATCTGAACCAAAAACAAAAAATGCTAGAAAATCTCAGCAAGCCTGACCCCAACTGTGGAGAAAAAACAGAGCCAACGTTTCGAGTCTGACTGATTCTAATGAAAAGTCATCCAGACTTGAAACATTAGGGGCAATCTTGAGCCTGTGCTCTCCATCCTCGGTGGGGGTGTTCAAGATCCAGCGAAATCCAGAAATCGCGAACCTTTGCAATAGTAGCGATTTATCAGGGAATAAAATATCCATTTGTGGTGTGAAAAATTGAGGCTGATTAGTAATGCAATTATAACATGTTGTGGTGTGCGTATCTTTCCAAAGCTGCCGCTACTGCCTGCTTGACCCCTTGCAGGAGTTTAAGGCACTTGCATCCATTAGTCTGGATGCTGACAATATTTCAAAATGGTGATTGTCCACACCAGCTACAGTGGTTTGCACTGCTGCCTTACAGCGCCAGGGACGCGGGTTCGATTTCCCCCAGCTTGGGTCACTGTTTTTCCCGTGTCTGCATCAGTTTTCTCTGAGTGCTCCGGTTTCCTCCCACAGTCCAAAAGACGTGCTGGTTAGGTGTGTTGGCCATGCTAAATTCTTCCTCGGTGTACCCAAACAGGTGCCAGAGTGTGGCAATTAGGGGATTTTCACAGTAACTTCATTACAGTGTTAATGTGAGCCTACTTGTGATGCTAATAAATAAACTTGATATTTTAAAAAAAAATTCCACTCCTGCTTTTTGGAGGAAATTTTTCAAGGCTTTGACTTATACACCAACGTGGATGCTTTCTAAATGTTATGGAATTCAGAATTAAGGGGCGATTAGTAATTTGGTAATTAATTCCACATTTATTAGAATATATTTTATTTAGTCAGTTTCCACTTTGCAGGTTGGTCACTCTGCATTATGTCTGTGCATTCACTATTGTCAAAAGAATCAAGCTATCAGTTAACTCTGAAGCTTCAGGTAAGAATGCAATAATACAGCGATCTACCTTTAGACTTGGTTTACTTTCCATTTTAAAAATAGGCTACAAATGACTGTCTAAGTTCCATTATTAATTCATATGTCACGAAAATGTTCTCTCCCCTTTGGGTAGTTATATAAATTGATCGAAACTTTGTCAATGCAGGGTTAACCTCATCCCGGAAAATCCCCTGTGGGTCGGAGCATGGTGGATTGGATTCCTTGGAGCTGGAGCAGCTGCTTTCCTCGTGTCCATCCCAATTCTTGGTTATCCTCGGCAACTTCCAGGTACCAAATCCATGACTATAGCTAGAACTCCTGCTGCAAAACGTTAGTTTGCTACAGGTTAATGCATTTCCTCATAATTCCTAATTCCAAATAATTCATTTCAAGCTATTGCAGTTGTTGCATTTATTTAATTATAATTCCTCATTAAAGTATCAAAGTAGTTTTGCACAAATATTAAGTGCTGGCTAATATCACAGATTCAGTACAGTGCAGAAGGAGGCCCACTGAGTCTGCACCAACCACAGTCCCATCCAGGGATCCCCATAACCCCATGCATTTACGCTAGCTAGTCCCCTGACATAAGAAGCAATTTAGCATGGCCAATTCACCTCACCCACACATCTTTGGATTGTGGGAGGAAACCAGAGCACCCAGAGGAAACCCGCACAGACTCAGGGAGAACATGCAAATGCCACACACACAGTGACCCAAGCTGGGAATCAAACCCAGGTCCTTGGCATTGCGAAGCAGCTGTGCTAACCACTGTGCCACACAGGATAATTTTGAGGACCTTGTCAAACTTCTGTTGCCCTGATGTTGAGGAGTTTTTGTTCTCTTGTTTCTTTAAGTTGTTTGAATAATATTAAACTGAGATAAATGTCGTGAAGATTGCAAGATTTCATCAATGTCTTCAGAGTTAACACTGACCAGAAATTTGACTGGATCTGCCATATAAATAGTATGATTGCAAGAGCAGGTCAGAGGCTGGGAATTATGCAGTGTGTAACTGGCTCCTGACTCCCCAAGGCCTGTCCATCATCTACAAGGCAGGAGTGCGAAAGAGCATATTCTATTTGCGTTGATGAATGCAGTTCCAAATACACTCAGGAAGCTCAACACTGTTCAGGACAAAGCAGCATGCTTGATCAGTGCCCCATCCATCATCTTAAACATTCATTCCCTTCACTCTGGCATTCAGTAACAAAAGTGTGTACAATCTACAAGATGCAGGAAAGCAACTTACTAAGCAAGAGGGAAGCATCTTGTTGGAGCGCTTGTAAATGCCTCAAGAAATTTCCACAGTAATCATCAGGTGGGGTCACATGAGTACGTTCCATAGCGAGTGACTTTTAAGTGCCGTACGAACTTGATAAATCAACCTTAAACTCTTCACAGCATCCTGGCCCTCCCAATCTGTCTCTCATCCTCTCACTCCCTTTCTCTTCCCCACCTCATATTTTCCCAAAACGTTAGCATAAACATAGTGGATGTTACAAGGATGTTGCCTGGATTGGGGGGCATGCCTTATGAAGATCGGTTGAGGGAGCTAGGTCTCTTCTCCCTGGAGAGACGAAGGTTGAGACGCGACCTGATAGAGGTTTATAAAATGTTGAGAGGGATAGATAGGGTGGATTCTCGGAGGCTATTTCCCCAGGCTGAAATGGTCGCTACGAGAGGACGCAGGTTTAAGGTGCTGGGAAGCAAGTACACAGGAGATGTTAGGGATAAGTTTTTCACTCAGAGGGTGGTGAGTGAGTGGAATCGGCTGCCATTGGTGGTGGTAGAGGTGAACTCGCTGGGGTCTTTTAAAAGACTTCTGGATAAGTACATGGGATTTAATGGGATTGAGAGTTATAGATAGTTCTATGGCCTGGTAGGTATGGATATGATCGGCGCAACATGTGGGCCGAAGGGCCTGTTTATGCTGTAGTGTTCTATGTTCTATAGTGAACGGAATATTCCCATAATTTGTCAGAGATTCAGTCTCCGACTGAAAACCAAAAATTTTTCCAGGTGCACTGCCAAGTTTTCAGTTTATACCTTGAGCCACTTGAGCAAAAAAATTCTGGGGGCCTTTGGTGGGCTTGTCCGCCATCTTTAAAGAGCACCCCAATCAGTTGAAGTTGTGTCTCCCACAGAGATCATTGGGTGAGATTCTCCGGCCTCCCAGCCGTGTGTTTCCCGCCAGCGGGTGGTGGCGTGTTGTTTGCTAGCAGTGGGATTCTCTGGTCCCATCGCTGTTGAAGGCCATTCCCATTGACCCCGTGCCGGAGGGAAACCCACGGGTGGAGGTGCACTGTCAACTGGACTGGAGAACCCCTCTGGCATGAATGGCCAGAGAATTCCAGCCCATAGTCTCCACTTTCTGGCTGCTTTTAAGCCCAGGGTGATGGTCAGAGTCCAGATGGACCTCAGCAGGAGGAAGAAGCCTCTAATACAGATCAGCTTGAGATGCAATCTCTGTTTCTCACGTGAAGCACTTCCAGCAGTCCCCGGTCAGTGTTAACTCTGAGCTGCTAAGCTGAAACTCGGGGCTGAGGAGAAGCCTTTGAACCAAATATCACATAAAAAAGCAGGAATCCTACCTGGTGTGACTGTGGAAACGTTACACTGCAGGTGGGATATCCTGGCCGTTCCCATGGCAGGCTCTTCCACTCCCACTGATGGGGACCCCACCACAGATTGGAACAGCAGGAAGCACAATTGACAGCAGCAGGACTGAAAGATCCTGCCACCAATCAATGGCGGTTGCCTCCACTGCCACAAAACACGCCTTGCAGGGGGAATCCCGTCCTCCATATTATTCAGATCAGTCGTCTCATAGCAAGCTTAAATACCCACTTTAATTTGAATAATGCGGGTGAACTGCCACTATTTAGCCCTGTCCACTAGACATTTTATCCGGAACTGGCACTAGGACATTTTCAAAGCATATTATTCAGCCCAAATTTCCTGTGATGGGTGGGGAGGTTCGAAATGAAATTGGTTTAGTGTGGGTGAGAAGGGGTGCAGGGGGTTGAGAGGACAGAATAACAAGCAGGAAGGCCTGCGATGGGGTGGGGGGGGGGGGGCAGGCGAGATTAAACAAGTCAGGGTTTCACGGTAGAATCCAAAGGGAGTGGTAACAAGACAAGTAAAGAAGCAAAAGGTAGAGGAGGTATGAATGGCAGGATCCTGAATCGCTGCATTCAAAAGCAAGAGGGAAGCGAGAGAATAAATCGTGGCAAAGAAAATAAAACAAAATATGTTGAGGTTAATCCACACATCGTTGAATTCAGTGTCGAGTCCAGAAGGCCGTACAGAGCTTACATTGAGCTTCTTTTTAATAGTACAGTAGACCAAAGGCACAGTGTCCAGAATGGGAGTAAGCTGGAGAACGATTTTTTTAGGAATCATAAAACAAAAAAATTCTAGTTTTTCACTGAGAACACCTGCGCAAAGAGGCATATTTTCAAAAAAAAAATTCAGAAACAAAATATTCTGTCATCACTCCGAGGATCATAGTTGGTAGAAATTTTCCCAAAACGTCAGCGTAAGTATAGTGAACGGAACATTCCCGTAATTTGTCAGAGATTCAGTCTCTGACTGAAAACCGAAAATTTTTCCGGGTGCACTGCCAAGTTTTCAGTCGACACCTTGAGCGACTTGAGCAAAAAAGTCTGGGGGCCTTTTGTGGGCCTGTCCGCCATCTTTAAAGAGCACCCCAATCAGTGCTGATATTAAACAATCCCCCCCCCCCCCCTGCGCATATCAGGTTACTCTCCAAACCAACTGATTCACATCTTTAAATAGCTGTTGTAAACCTCACCAATGTGACATCACATTAGGGTGGGTTTGAATATTCAGTGAGAGGAAATCATGGGTCAGGGGCTTGGGAATAAGATTAAAATGGATGCTGGGACAGTGAGTAAATTTAAGGAGGAGTTAGACAGATTTTTAATTGGTGATGGATTGAAGGGTATGTAAGTATGTAAAATATGTTAAATTGAGCTGACATGTACTTAACTTTGTGGCCATGAACCTCGTATTGTCACTGGTGAGGCGGGGGTGAGGAAAATCGGCAAGCACAGCTTTGCCAGCGAGAATCATATTTCCCAATTCTCGCCATATTTTCTACCTGTGCCACCATTCTCACTGATGGCGAACACAGGCTGATTTTGCTGCTACATTTACATTAATGCAAAGCAGGCTCAACTGTATATCTGTGCAGAAGAAACACCACTTCTATAGTATCAAGTCTACACTGGAACCTAGAAGACACTGAGACACAGTGGATACAAAACCATCTCAGAAATCAATCTTGTGCCTCTTGAACTTGACACCAGGAGGTCTGTTATTATGAGGGCATGTGATAACGTGAACAAAATCTTGCTTCTATTCACACCATCTTACACTCCTGCCAATGGTGTCACCCCGCGCCAGCGGGAAACCCTTGCGCTGGGGTGCACTGCCGGCAGGTCTGGAGAATTCCAGCCAACATTTATTAGATTGATAATCTTTCCTGAAATTCTCTAGCATTTTCTGTTTTTATTTTACATTTCCAGCATTCACAGAGTTTCCTTTTGTATAATAACGCTTTGATTCTTTTGTAACATCCAAAGTTAATCCTTTTGGACGCCGACCCAGTTCCTGTTCCCAGTGATCCTGTTTCCACATGATCGCATGTGTCATGGACACACAATGATTTCAGCATTGATTGTGAAGCTGACTCAACTTTGGGTCAGAACTTTGAAGCCTTTTAATTGAAAAAATATCCATTTGTCTACTTTTTGATTAGATTTGATTCTACCTCTGAAAAGCAGTAGCATAATCAAGGACCCCACGCACCTCGGACATTCTCTTTTTCACCTTCTTCCATCAGGAAAAAGATACAAAAGTCTGAAGTCACGTACCAACCGAATCAAGAACAGCTTCTTCCCTGCTGCTGTCAAACTACCTCGCACTACGTTGTTCTTTCACTACACCCTAGCTATGACTGTAACACTACATTTTACACCCCTCCTTTCCTTCTCTGTGAATGGTATGCTTTTTCTGTGTAGTGTGCAAGAAACAATACTTTTTAGCTGTACAGTGGTAATAATAGACCATAATAGACACATTCCTGCAGTGAGCCCCAACAAGCTCAGCAAATTCTTGTAATTCATTTTCTCTGACAGTGTTGTTCCTCTGATCTCCTACACAAAAAGCAGAAAGAAAAGGATTAAATGGATGAATGCTTTCTGCAAACTCGTATTTGTGGCTAAAGTGATTGGAATAAGAGTGAAGCCCAAACCTACGCCAGAATTTTCCCATTCTGAGCCTAAAGGCAGAATTTTATTGGCACATCCGCCCGAGGTTTGTACCATCCTGCCTGAAGCCAAAGGGGGATGCCATTCTCCGAGCCTCGCCCGCCTCCAGAATCAGGGTGGGCGTGCTGGTAAAATTCCAGCCTAAGGGCTGAATTCACCTGCTTTCGGGCCACATTCCCACACCAACGGATTCACCCACCTGAAATATGCAAATGAGCTCATCCTGTAAAACCCGCTGGACAGCCCCACGCTTCGGAGATCATTTTTAAAGGCACCCCGATCTCCACGCTCAGAGACAGGCCCCCCCTCCACCCAAAAATTGTAATGGTGCCCCCTCCCCATCCCGCCTCTCACACACACACCCACTGGCTAGGGGAGCACCGCCAACTCCTCACCAAAGAGGGCATCCTCCCCCCTCACCCACAAATAATGGGTCAACATCCCACCATCACACACTACACAGGCATGAGGGTGACCTGACCCCTCCCCACTCAGGCATCCCCCCCATCCACTCAGATCCTCCACTCAGCCCCCTTCCTCATCAGAACACCCCCACTGAGACCTCTCTAGACCTCGCACCTGGCAGAATCAACACTGCAGTGTCCCCTGGCACTGACACCCAGGTCTTGTACCTTGGGCACTGAAGGGTTTATGGAGCTTGGCCAAGTGGCTATTTGCCCCTCTGCCATTGCCAGGCTGCAGAGGACTGTTCTCTCAAGACTGTTGGGGTTAAGTGGGCTCAGGCTAGTGGTAAGGTGTTGACCTTACCACTCTGCCCTTGGTTGTGGGTCTCACAACTGGACTGCTCCTTCTAACCTGACAGGCCTGAAGGTCATCCCTGGTATGGTGATTTCAGACAGACCTGTGCTCAATATCTGCATTCCTGCCTATCAGCCCTTAAAGTTTTGTGGCCAGGTCACTTTAATTTCCATGCCCCCTGGTCATCTGAAAAGCTTTTATATCATTGCAGCACCCCATTCTGCAACAGAATGCTGCCATCAGATTTTTGAATGGACTTACCTCACATTAAGTTGATTTTTCTCTACACCCTAACTATGATTGCACTACACTAATTCTGCATCTTCTCCTTTCCTTCTCTATGAATGGCATGCAAGAATCAATACATTTCAGTGTTAACTAATACATGCGACAATAATAAGTCAAATTAAAAAGATTTCTCTTTCTTTCTCTCAGAAACTGCAGGTGTGAGCAGACCCCTTTGAAGTCCTCTGCCAAAGAGGAGATGTCAGTTTGACATATAGGGTTTGTGGGGAGTGGGGCTCCATTCTCCACAGATGCACACTCAACTCAACCTAATTCACTCAGCTTTGATTTGAAGTCTCTGGGTTGTCCTAGCAAGCTGAAACCTTTGAAACCCTCTCTCTTGATCTCTGTCAGCTTCGAAAGGCAGTGTTTTAAAAGAGGCTTCCATTGGCAGCTTAATGGATTTCTACTTAGTCAATTGTGTTTATGTACATTTCCCTTCATGCTTGAATGCATCTCAAGTACCTCCATTGTTCCCAACTGCAAAGTTTACATAGACTCTAAGCCTGATTGACAGGTTTGGTTTCTCCAAAGGGAAGAAGTAGTCTGAAAAAGAGGAAATTAACCCATTTATTACTGCCCCCCACCCCCCCCCACCCAGCCTTTTTCAATACTTGTGTTACTTGCAAATCAAATGAATACAGAATGCTTACGGGGGTCAGCTTGGCTCCCTGTGTACACGACCGGACAGGAGAAGCTGATCCAATCACCTAAGGCTAGTTTCTGTGAAAGGAGTAAAATCTTCATGCTGTGAATGTTTTGACCACAAGGTGTCACATCTGTATTGCCAACAATGTATGCTTTGGAAATGTTCACTACAACATCACGACAGCAGACCGAACACAAAGAAAATCTATAATTAATTAATTTTAAATGATTCCTAATGAATTTTTCAACTCTTTTGCCATACGGTAAAAGGAACATCATTTCAAAGCCCTTTATGACGGAATTTATCTCCCCCTCTCCCTCGGCTCTGTTTTTAGTTATTTACTTGATTCTATTTGTTTTGATGTTTTATTACTAAGTCCTACTCTATAACTGAACAGGAAACCTGTGCCTAAGTTTCTGCCCCAGGCGTCTCATGATTCAACTGTTCAAAGGTTCCCTGGAGTGGGCAGCTGCTTTTTAATCTTGTTGTGCTGTGAGAGCACTTGGCCAATACTTTTGAGTAAGAAGTCTGACAACACCAGGTTTAAGTCCAACTGATTTATTTGATAGTAAACTCACAAGCTTTCGAGGTTTCCCTCTTCGTCAGGTGAATGGAGAGTTCTGGCCTCAGACAGAGCGTATAAAGCACAGACAGTTTACAGATTGCTGATTAGAATGTGAATCTTTACACCTAACCTTCTATTCAAGTCTTAAAGTGGCCAACAATGTGAGTGGAAGGAGCATTAAGCCCAGATTAAAGAGGTGTGTATTGTCTCCAGACAGGACAGTAAGTGATGTTTTGCAAACCCAGGCAAGTCATGGGGGCTACAGATAGTGCAACATGAACCCAAGATCCCTGTTCTCAACCTCGAAAGCTTGTGAGTTTACTATCAAATAAATCGGTTGGACTTAAACCTGGTGTTGTCAGACTTCTTACTGTGTTTACCCCAGTCCAATGCCGGCATCTCCACATCAATGCTTCTGAGAACAGGGCCTCACCAGATCAGTACCTATGCATATGAACCCCTCATCCTGCCACTCCGTAACACAGTAAATAGGCACACCATTTATCTGCTTATTTTCTTCTTTTTTCTTATTTTCTTCTTGGGAAAGTGGAACTGAGCCACGACAGATCAGCCATGATCTTATTGAATGGCGGGGCAGGCTCGAAGGGCCAGATGGCCTACTCCTGCTCCTATTTCTTATGTTCTTATGTTCTTATGTTCTTTCTAAGTTTTCAGTCTTTAAGTTTATTTATTAGTGTCACAAGTAGGCTTACATTGACACTGCAATGAAGTTACTGTGAAAATCCCATAGTCACCACATCCGGCACCTGTTCGGGTACACTGAGGGAGAATTTAGCCAATTGCACCTAAATCAGTATGTCTTCCCCCATGTATAGCAAATTTATTTGTGCCAATCTGTATAAGAAGTCACACTTTATGAAGTGTTCAATGAGTTTCAATCAGCATTATGATTATTTTTCGCTACTCCATGCTTTCTATTTGATCCAAATTGAACTATAATGGAGAGGGTCTGTTACATTACTTATGATTATGCAGCTACCTCAAGGCTAACTCACAATGTTGAGACAAAGGATATTGAAAAACCACAGTTCTGAAAATGATTGAGAACTACAATCTTTTTCTTTCAAGTTTCCTTCACCTGTTCATCTTACGATTCCACTTATGATTTGCATCAATCTGATGCCTATACCAGTGTGGAGTACTCTCTAATCCAGCAGCCAACTATCATTCCTTGAATAACAATGCCAACAATGTCACAAAACCAATGGCTGTGAGTAACCCCTTGGATGTAAATGGAGATTGGAAGTCTTACCTCCATTTGCCAGTGTTAGATTGGAGTGGGGTTCAACCCCAAAACCATATGCATTTATTTTCTTGTTTTAGAAAGCAAAGAATATTTTTTCCTGGTAAGTTTCATTTCTGGTATCTGTTGCTCTGTAATCATGTGCTGTAACATCATTCGTAATCTTCATCATAAATAGACACTGTGGGTAGGATTTTACAGTCTCGCTCAGGCAAGACTGGGAATTTCCACCTAAGGTCAATAGAGATTTCCGTTGTTGGACTCTCATCCATGCCAATTCCGTGGCGGGTGAGGTGGTAGAGTTCCAATCCTTGTGTTTAAAAATACTCACCACAATGAGATACCTCCTGGTAACGATAACCAAGAAAGGAAGAAGCAAGTTTATTGAAAATTGTCAGCTGAAAGTCAGTGGCTAGAATTTATCATTATTCACACCGGTGGGATTTTTCCATCCTGCTACAGCGAATGGAGATTTGGCTAGCCGCCAAATTCTCTGACCTCACTGCAGTGGGAGTGTGACATGAATGGCAGGAAGATTGCTCCTTATGCTTAGATTCTATGTAACCTGGTTTTGTTTATCACTAGTAATCACAGCTCTAGAGTTTATAACATTGTGAAGTCACAGCTAATGTATTCTTGAAATCAAATGTCTAAATATATATATGTGTGTGAGTAATCATAATAATTATCTATAAAATGTCAAATCTGTGCTTGATGAGTATATGGGTATGGTCTTGATAATGAATCAGATAATCTGTTTCTCTGTAAATTAGGATCGCAACGTTATGTGAAGATGCGAGTCTCTGAAGCTCATCAGCTGAAGGATGGAAGCCAGCAGACAGCACTGGAGCCAGATTTTGGGAAAACGTTAAAAGACTTGCCGAGGTAATGCGTAAGGCAGAGTTATCATTACTTAATTGTGCCTGAGTAGAGCAATACTTGTTCACAAAAAGAATCTGTAACCTCTTTTTGCAAAGGCCCCACTAACTTGGCAAACTCTGAATTACTCACCAAGTGATTGCTGTGTTTTGTGGGAATTTGTCAGCAGTCAATACATCACATAAATACATGTGTTCTTGTGAAATACGAGACTGATTTGAGTTGGTATGATTATACTTGCGCAGGTTTCAATTTAATCCCTGGAAAAAAAACCCAGAAGTAAGATCTCCATTTTTCCATCAAAGTTCCCCAGCCACCCCACCCAGCCCAAGTTATGTCTTTAACTCTGCAGAAAATATCTGAGTCACATTTCCTACGCACAATTTCTTGGGTACAGTGTTGTGGGAGGGAGGATGATAATTTTGCTTCTACAGTTCTGCTGCCATTTGTGATAAATATCATGGAATTACCCACAGCTAGTACATAATTCTCCACCTCCATTATTATACCGAGATGCCCTCTGTTGCCCCAATCTTCCATGTAGTGGGACAGATTTTAATTCACTCACTTACGCAGAGTTAAAAATTGGCCCATGATTGCCTCAATGTATCTAGGCAGACTATTCCACCTTGGGAACTAGCATGCTCAGGACTATCTCCCCTGCCCGTCATATCCCTGTGTTCCTTCCAAAAGTGGGCTGAACAGATGGCCGGGCATCTGTTTTATCAGAGGCTTCATTCTGAATGCTTGGCTGAGCTCCAGCATTGACTAATGGACTCAGCTCAGCATGCCTTTATTTACTTAGTTGTAAAAGAGACCACTGGCTTAGGTTAATTGACATTTTTATAACCTTGTAGTAACTTGTTATTTCTTTAAAGTGGTTTTTGAATGGCTATGTGTTTATTTGGTCAAGATTAAAGGCTTCCTCAGCAGGAATTTCATTGAGTGCGTTATGTTTTCTTTAGGTTCCCAACTCCAGACTAGGACTCTGCCCATGGTTCATGATTATTATGTTAAGTAAGGCCCCTAACTGCCCCCTATGGCCTCCAAACTCCAATGCCAAGCTATGTCCTGCACAATCCCTCTATGGCCCCTCATACCCCATATATCAAGCTCTGGCACTTCCATGTCAACTGATCCACAATACACTGTATAGAATCAATGCACCCTAGCATGTATAAAAGCAAAGCTTTCAAAAAAATCTTAGTCATCTAATACTTTCAACTGTTACAAAAAGTATTTCAGTACAAGACAATAAAAATGTCAATCATCCAGAACCTTTGAAATGTGAATAGCAGAAACCACAAACCCTTGCAATCACTGAAACTTGTGTAAGTAAACATTATGAAATTGACAACAGAGATCAGAGGGCCAGAGGTATTTGAACACAAATAATAGATGACTGGGCTCTCAACCAAGCATACATAATAAGGTATAGGGAATGGAAGTGCCATAGCTTGGCGTTGGGGGCATGAGTGGCTATAGGGGGTGGGTGGGGAGGTATAATTTGGCATTGGAGGTATGAAGGGTCATATGGGATGAGTGGGGGGCTGGGGGCGGCATAGATGGCAGAAGGGGAGTGTGTGGGGAGTGAGGGTGTGTGAGGGTTGAAGGGTCATTGTGTTTTTATGATAACTGGGACAAAGTCCCGTGGCATCAAGGTGGGCTCTGTAAACAATACACCTCTGAACCCGCCAGCCTTTGTGGCTCTCTCTGACCTCATTCTCAGGTCGAGTGGCCCAACTGCACCAACACCACCGTGCCTCTTCCCTCTTGCTTCCCCTGGCATTGAACATCGCTGTTTTGCACACTCTTTCTCTTCTCCCGAAGCGAGTAAGCCAAGCCTGGAACTTTTTTCCACTCCCACTATTCACTTCAGTAATAAAACTCTGGGCTTATATCTTCAATAAACTTCCTCTATAATTCACAATGTTTCTACAAGCTTTATTTGCCCATGGCATAGGAAGATGAAGTACTATTTGTTGCAAGGACGACACTCAGCACATTGCTAGCAGTCACCGTTAACACTCCACATTTTAGTCTGATTTCAAAGGCAACACACATAATAACTTGAGGCAAAAACGAATATCTGCATGTGCTTTCTCTGGAATGTTCCTGAAACAATATTTGAGTTTTAAGCAGTTATATTTTAGTTAGGAATGGTTGGAATGAAACATCATTGTTATTGAACTCACAGAGCAGCTTCAACATAGGAAAATGTCTTAAAATGGCTAATAGGAACATAACCATGAGCAACACAGTGGCACAGTGGTTAGCACTGCTGCCTCACAGCGCCAGGGATCTGGGTTCGATTCCTGGCTTGGGTCACTGTCTGTGTGGAGTTTGTACATTCTCCCCCATGTCTGCCAGTGGATTTCCTCCCACAGTCTGAAAGATGTGCTGCTTAGGTGCATTGACCCAAACAGGCACCAGACTGTGGGCGACTAGGGGAATTTCACAGTAACTTCATTGCAGTGTTAATGTAAGCCTTACTTGTGACTAATAAGTAAACTTTAACTTTTAATCAGGCAACAATTGATATCAAGCCTAAGGAGGAGACATTAGGGTGAGTGGCTGAAGGTTTGATCAAGGAGGTAGACTTTAAGGAGGATCTTAAAGGAAGGGAAAGAGCTGGAAAGGTTAAGGGAGAGGATTCTGGAGTTTAGGGTGTAAGCTATGACCAGCAATGGTGAAACGAAAGAGGTGAGGTATGTTTTAGAGGCTAGAGTTAGAGGAGAACAGAATTCTTGGAGGGTAATTGGAAGAAATCATAGAGATCGGGAAGAATGAGTCCTAGGAGTTATTTTAACTCTAGGATGAGAATTTGAAGGGATAAGTTTTGTTAGTTCAGAAGCCAAAATAGAGCAGTGAAGATGCAATGATGGGCAAGAGTTAGGCAAAAGTATTTCAGATGAGCTGAGACAGGTGGAGAGAAGAGGATTGGTGTATAACCTGGAGAGAATTTGAATAATCATGTCCGACAATAACAGAGACATCGATGTTGGCTGAAGAATGCAGTTGAGCTGAAGGCAGGGCAAATATCTGCTATGCCAGGGAGGTGGAACTGGACAGTATTTGTGATGGTGAAGTTATAGAGTCAGATGCTTGATTCAGGATCAAATACAAGGCAAAGATTGCCAAAAGTATGGTTTAACTTGAGACAGTTGTCAGGAGAGAGATGGAATCATTGGTGTGTAGTTGGCACCAAAGACAATGACATTGGTTTTCCCAGTATTTAACTAAACAATACTGTGTCCTGTTCAAGAATTTCAAGGGGACAGGATTTTAAAAATAAGAAATTAATACATCACTTATTCATAACCTTGACCAGATTCCATCTGAAATATTGGCCTGCATTTTTGCAGATTCAAGGAGACACCGTGAACCTTAACAATGGCAGGGAGACTTGGATTTGGGAATTCCAGTCCTATTACCAATAGATTCCATTTTTGCCAGTAGGAGAAAGGGCAAAAGGCACAACTCTCATAAAAGGGAAACCCAAACTCAGCAAGGTCAAATCGATCTCATTTTCACTCTAGCAAGGAACTTAACTTGCAGGGTGTGGTCAGAATTATTTAGAATAGTTGTAAATGCTCACGAAGGCTGTTATTGTGAATACAAGTCTGTTTATTTTTAAGGGATTAAATACTTGGGGGGGTTTTATAAGTTTTTAATGGGTTTTCATGAATGGGACTGTTTCTCTACAATTGCAAAGGCAGTAATCGATATTTCGACCTATATTTAATTTAATCATAACATGACTGCTGAGGTCTGCCCATGGTTGCTATTGGGTGAGTTGGGAAGGAGGGTATAAGAGCAAAAGAAGGTGAGTGGAAAAGATGGGTTGGCATCAAGTTGGATGCAAAAAGGGGCCATGGGGATATCTGAGTGTCAGGGATTAGCATCGAGTTAGTATGGAGGCATTGTGGTGGCATGGGGAATGGTTGGGGGAATGCTGGAATCCGAGGGGTGATGGCCAAAGGCCTAAAATTTAACAAAAATATTGGGATGGATTCCAAGAGAACTGAGATGGGCTTTTTGAACAGCTCCCTCCGATCTTCATCTGGGTTGGAGGGCTTGGCTCCGAACTGAATGTGCCCCGCCTAGAGAGTGAAGATTGCACCATTCGGGCACGCCAGGAAATTTCCAAACTTGCTCTACCCAACTTGAGTGCAAAATGCCGTTGTGTTTGATTTTGGATACCCCAGTACAGTGCAGACTCATGAAAATGAAAGCAAGCCTAATTCACAAAAATAAAACCCTGTTTTTGTCTGTCTGGACTGTTTAGATTAGTCAGTTTTAGAGACATGCAGTGGGTTGATTAGGTGACCAGTGCTTGGTGCACATGGAGGCACATGGTTCACCAGGCAGCTGCAGACTGGTGGAGAGCAAAAACAGCAGAACGTTCCCTTGGCTGGAGACTTTATTTCTGGAAGGGGTGGTGCTGGCAAGACCGGGGTGGAGGTGGCATGGAAGGAATGGCATGGGGATATCATGGGAAGGATGGAATGAGACAGAAGGTGTGGGAGAGAGAGAATGGCATGGGACGGGTGGATGGACTGTTGGAATTTGTTATATGTGGAAAGGTGGCAGTGACAGGTGGATTTCAAGGAATTGGAGTGTTTACTCCTCGAATAATATTGAACCCAGCAGATGTGAGCCAATTCCTCCAGCTGCTTTGTATCTCCATTTTGTCCCATCTGCAGCACTCGTACTGCACATAAGGTGCTGGCTGCAACTGCCCACCCTGCCACCCTCTCCCCAAGTAGTGATCAAAGTCAAAAGTCAAAGTTTATTTATTAGTCACAATGTAAGGTTTACATTAACACTGCAATGAAGTTATTGGGAAATTCCTCCAGTTGCCACAGTCCGGTGCCTATTCGGGTCAATGCACCTAACCAGCATGAGTTTCAGACTGTAGGAGGAACCCAGAGCACTGGAGGAAACCTATGCAGACACAGGGAGACTATGCAAACTCGGACAGACAGTGACCCAAGCTGGGAGTCGAACCCGGGCCCCTGGCGCTGTGAAGCAGCAGTGCGAGGCACCCCCATAGTTGGGCTTCTCCCTGAAGCTTGAACCTGCAGTCAGTCCCGCTCCTGCAGTGAACCAAACGTGACCCAGCAGTGGAGAAATACACTGAGATGGCTTACATTTCTATGGGTGCCAGACCACAGATGTAGCGGAATGGGTTGACTGAAGAGGTGGTGAGGTGGAGCTTCGTGTTATCAACCATATTAAACATGTGGAACCTGATAAATGTCGCTACCCAGGGGCAACATGTAGATGAGAAATGGAGAGGAGCAAAAGATAAACCCTTAGTCATTGCGGTTGTGTTTAATGCTGCATTAAGAGTGGTATATTAAATCTTAATTTTAATAACTTCGCATTTCTTTTGCTTTCAGTTTTATTGCATAGATTAAGATGGAAGAATGAGGAAACTGGGGTAGAGTGTTCACATTCCTCCCCCCATGGCAATCATAATGGGCAGGACATGGAGCATGCAAAGGTCCATTGACCTCAGGTGGGATTTTCTGGTCTTGCAGCTGGAAAATCCTGCCCTTGATTTTTGCACCATTTATGCATCTTAAAACCTCTGGCTTTGACCTACTCTGTTTGTCTGCAGGTCAGCGTTATTATTGCTGCGGAATCCAGCTTTCATCTTTCTCTGTCTGTCGGGAGCAACTGAAGCTACACTGATAGCTGGGATGTCTACATTTGGACCCAAGTTCCTGGAATCCCAGTTTAGTCTGAGTGCCTCACAAGCTGCAACCCTATTTGGTAAGAATAGATTTATATGATCCTTGTGGGTATTTAGCATTTTATCTAGCGACACTTTTCTTAATGGAATCAAGTGCAGATAGAGAGTTCTGGTCCCGGGTCGGGCAGGACCAGAAGTTGCCATCCAAGTTTAATGGACTTTTCAATTGTCTGTCAAATTGCCTGTCCCGCCCATGACAATTTTCACGGCAGGAGGGATGGGAAAATTTACCCCTATGGGTGGGGTTTTCCAGCCATGCTTCCTGAAAGTGGCCACACAAATAGATAGGATGGTAAATTAGGCGTATGGCATGTTTGCCTTTACTGGTCAGGGCATTGAGTACATGGTTAGGCTGCAGTTAGAGTATTGTGTTCAATTCTGGTCACCACATTCCAGGAAGGATGTGGAGGCTTTGGAGAGGGTGCAGAAAAGGTTTATTACGATGCTGCCCAGATTTAAGGGTATGAGCTACAAGGACAGGCTGGAAAAACTAGGGTTGTTTTCTCTGGAGCCACAGAGGCTGAGGAGAGGCATAGCTAGGGTTGACTGTCAGGATCATTTTCCCAGAGTTGAAGTGTCTAATACTAGGGGCCTAAGGTCAGAGAGGGAAAGTTCAGAGGAGATGTGAGGGGCAAGTTTTTTTACACAGAGAGTGGTAGGAGTCTGGAACGTGCTGCCAGGGGAGGTGGTGCAGGCAGATATGAAAGGGGTGTTTACAGGACACATGAATATGCAAGTAATTGAGGGACGTGGACCCAAGACAGGCAAAAAGGATGAGTTTAATTTGCTGTCATGTTTGGGATAACATCAGGGACTGAAGGGCCTATTCCTGTGGTGTGCTGTTCTATGTTCTATGTTTTAAAAGAGGTAACAAATATGGTTGCTATAAATAGTACAGAAGACTTCTGATATTGTCTTCCTCTTTGTACATTTCTTGCGTGTAATCTGCAGCATTATTGCTTTTACATTTGCCTTCCATTTTATTTGGTGTTGTGAATACTGAGTGATGAGGAACGCAGAAAAACCAAAAAAAAATTGTGCAACTAAACATAGAGAGTTGAGAATAAAGGCCAGAGGTGGGAGATCAAATGTAGAATTTTAATAAATCAAACCATTTTCAAGTTGCAGTAACCAATTCTGGAAACTGCTGGGTGATTAACATGTGGTGCTGCCACGATGATTTGGTCTTCATAATGCTCAAGCTAGATTCCTTAAAAGTGTAATTGCGTGTAAGAGATTTTTAAGCTATCAAAGACAGGAATGATTTTTTTAAATACAAGACCAGTGCTTCATAATGGTGACCAATTACATGGTAATTTATACATCTTGTACAATGTGAAATTACTTAAGTAACTTTTTCATTGTTAAAAAGAGAATGGAACAAAGGGCCATGATAGAATACCTTATCAGTTCTGTGCAGTGTCATATTTCATGGTGTTTCAGTGTTAATATAGATGAATGAAACACATTTCTGATCTTTCCGCTTTGTATTCCAAGGCAGGTTTTGTAATCCAGCAAGGAGATTTGCCTGCTTTCTTCTGGGAGATGTGCTTCATTGGCTTCTCCCAACCTCCCTTGGCTATATTTCAGGGACTAGCTAGTTCTTCTTTTGCTGCTCCATACTATCTCAGTCATAGAATCGTAGAAGCACTACAGTGCAGAAGGAGGCCATTTGGCCCATCGAGGCTTCACCAACAACGATCCCACCCACCCTATCCCCGTATATTTACCCTCCTAATCCGGTGACAATAATGGACTAATTTATCAAGATCAATCCACCTAACTTGCCCGTCTTTGCACTGTGGGGGGAAACTGGAGCACCTGGAGGAAACTCATGCCGAAAGGGGGAGAATGTGCCAACTCCACACAAACAGCGACCCAGGCTGGGAATCGAACCCAGGTGCTATGAGGCAGCACTGCTAACCACTGCGCCACCCACTCCCTGCTTGACACTGTGGATTCTGGTGGATGGCAAGGGCAGGACAATTAATTTGGAAAGGCTATAAATTCTAGATTTTTAGGAATGAATGTCAGAATATTACATGCCCATTATGCAGCCCGAGACTTTGAAAAGTGCTGAGGTTCACCTCGAGCCTGTTTGGAAAACATTAATCGGGTTTTCCCTGAGCACCCCAAAAAAATCCAAAACAATTTGTACCCTAAAGACGTCAGGGGTTTGCAGGTAAAGGCTCGATGAAGTGAATATTCATCGTTTCTGGAGTGGAGCTTAATTCAAAGAGTGAGGTCTAATTCCATGCGGGTAATCTAGTTACTCTGGTCTTACACAAGATTGCAAAAAAGTGCTGCCAGAGCGAGGCAACTTCTTGTGAGCCACCCCCAACAGACCCTCTAATTTCATCTTTCACTCCTATTCTGCGCTGTTAAAACTGAACTCGAATTCTTCTAAACTTTCTAATAATGTTACTTAATGAACAGTATGTTTTTGTCTGTATAGCATGCAAGAAACCATATTTTTCATGGTATCCCAATGCGTGCGACAACAATAAATCAAATCCAATCAAACTTAGTGCTGTTAGCCTAAGAAATATACATTCCCATTTCTGAAAGTATATTGTACTTTAAATCATTTGAATGAATTTTATCAACGAAATAACTTAAGTGTCGCTTACTGCAATAACACACAATGGTCAAAAACTGAGACATGAGTGATAAATTTGGTGAATCTAAAAGTAGATGGATTTACTATAGCTTTTTGTCGCTTTCCCCCATTCCAGGCTACCTTGTTGTCCCAGCAGGTGGAGGCGGCACTTTCCTCGGTGGATTTATCGTGAATAAATTAAAACTCCGTTGTGCCGGGATCATCAAGTTTTGTCTGATTTGCACAATCTTTGGTCTGATGGCCATTTTCATAGTCTGCATTCACTGCCCCAATATGCCTGTGACAGGCATCACTTCTACCTTCAATGGCAGGTATGCACACAAATCTGATTATAACATTCAATCATTCAGAAACTTTAATACTTTAGGCACATCATAGTTAATGCAAGATATTTTAACCAATGATCTGTAAGATTAGTTCATATAACAGCTGCAGAAATCAATATTTTACATGCAATGAAAAGGGACAATTAATGTACTTTGGATTCTGAGAAAATAGATGTGCTCCACACATGTTTCTGACTGAAGATCTAAACGAATTTTCTTTGCACGAGAACAAAAATTACTTCTCCATTTTGTTAAAATTTGCTTAAATAACTTGCCATTAACCAGGGTAGCACAGTGGTTAGCACTACTATCTCACAGCGCCAAAAACCCAGGTTCGATTCCCAGCTTGGGTCACTGTCTGTGCGGAGTCTGCAAGTGCTCCCTGTGTCTGCGTGGATGAATTTTCTTTGTTCAAAAATTACTTCTCCATTTTCTTATAATTTGCTCAGATATCTTCCCATTAACTTGTTCTTTGCATGTGTGATGAACTTTGTTTCTCATGTACTCTGTGTGTTTATCATAATCTCTGAATTCTTAAAAGAAGTAGCACCTTCTTGCAGGGTAGAAGCATCTTTCATATCTGTGTTTTTCAGATTTATTGATTATCAGGTAATTCTGTAACTTGCAAGAAAGCTTCCTTATTATTGTTGATCACAATGTTTACACTGCTTAAAAGTACAGGAGTATGGTAAAACCATGTTCTTTATGCTGTGGATGTGAAAGATGCATAAATATGCTGATTGTTTGATTTCCAGGTTTTCAGACTTTAGTGATGCAGTAATTGTGCTGACTGATGCTGAGACATTTGCTTTCCACAGTTATTATGATGGTGCAGTTAATGTTACTGCAGCTTGCAATGCGGAGTGTAACTGTTTAATGGAGATTTATAATCCAGTTTGCGGAGAGGATAAGTTAACGTACTACTCCCCCTGTCATGCTGGATGCACAGAATCCAATACAACACAGCTGGCCAACGGCAGAAAGGTAACTTCCCCAGTTGTACTTTGCATTTGCCTGTTACCCGTTTTGCAAGGGGCTGGAATTTTTTCTTCAAGTTAAGAAGTTACTTAAGTTATGAAGAGAGGCTGAATAGCCTTGGGTTGTAAACATTAGAGTGGAGAAGACTGAAGGGGCGACCTGATTGATGTTTACAGGATTATGAGGGACATGGACAGATTGGATGGGGAACAGCTGTTCCCTTTGGTTGACGGGTCAGTCACGAGAGGGCACAGGTTCAAGATGAGGAGCAGGAGGTTTTGGGGGGATGTGAGGAAAAGCTCCTTTGCCCAGACGGTGGTCTGGAATGTACTCCCTGGGAAGGTGGTAGAGGCAGATTGCCTCACATCCAGTAAAAAGTACCTGGATGAGCACTTGGCACATCACAACATTTAAGGCAATGGGCCAAGTGCTGGTAAATGGGAATAGTGGGAGTTCAGCTGTTACACGTGTGCAGGTACAGACTCGATGGGCCAAAGGGCCTCTTCTGCACGGTACGTATGATTCAGTGATTCTGACTAATTGATTTATTGCGCCTTTATGTGATTTATTAACCTTTCAACTGAAAGAACAAATGCTCCTTTCAACTATTTTTTGAAAATCACTTACACGATGAATAGATATTTTGTCAAACATCCATATGGAGAGAAAAGGAAGTTATTTTGACAAGCCGAACATGACCATTTTCATTAATTTTTGTTTTACCTTCATACATATTCAGTGTGCACCCAAGATGTTTGACCTCATTTTATTGTCGCCAATGTTCGAATGTAACCGGTGACAACTTTGTATCGGATGTAATGTGACCAATGCTAACAAGCTGTAAGAGTCAGCTGACCCAGTAAATCATGGAACCAATTACAGAATGATGTGATAGTCAGCTGACCAGCTGACTCACTATAAATAAGAACCTGTTGGGAATAGGGAACTTGAATTGACCCAGGGTGAGGCCCCAAGTTTAGAGTAATAAATTTTCTTTATTAAACCCTTTCTTTGATTTATAAGTTGGAGTAAGTTTTGTTATATTTTTATCGTCAGTTTTGAAGAGTTCCTTCCAAAGAAACAACCAAGATTTCTTTAGTTAATTATTATTACCTGTTGTGTAGTTCAGAGATGAAGTCAGGAAGTACTTCTTTACACATAGTGTACTGGAACTTCAGAACTTTCTCCTTCACGAAACTTGCCGATCCTAGGCTAGTTGAAAATTCAAAAGCTAATTTTCCTTGTAACTCGATCTTCTGACACTGGGGGCCACCTTCGACTGTTTCTACACCCAAATGCCAATAGCTGAGACAGCCCAGTGCTCTTTCCTCCCCAGTTTAACAAGTACCCGCTGTTTCCTTTCTTACAACCACTTTCCTCTGCACTTCCAGGCTTTTCCTTGAATACACCCTGCTTTCAATTTCCAAACAACTTTTTTGTTTGATGGCTTTCTGGCTTTCAAAGAAACAGCAGTGAGAGTAGGTCAGACAGAACATTTCCTCTTTCTGAATCTGTGTGAAATGTTACTTAATAACTGTCTAACCTAGGGGGAGGCAGTGGCCTAGTGGCACTATCGCTAGACTGTTAATCCAGAAATTTAACTAACGTTCTGGGGACCTGGTTTCAAATCCCGTCACGGCAGATGGTGGTATTTGAATTCAATAAAAAAAATCTGGAATTAAGAATCTACTGATGACCATGAAACCATTGTCAATTGTTGGAAAACCCATCTGGTTCATTAATGTCCTTTCGGGGAGGAATCCTTCCATTCTGACCTGGTCTGATCCACATGTGACTCCAGAGCCACAGCAATGTGGTTGACTTTCAACTGCCCTCAGGCATCTGGGGATGGGCAATAAACGCTGGCTAGCCAGTGACACCCCCACAAATGAATAAAAACAAATTCATGATTACAACTGTGGGAAAAATAATTTTTTCTCCTTTGTTCCTAAGTGACTATTCAAATACAACCTTACATTGGCATTGATCATATAGGGCTGAGATGGTTTACAGACTTATAATTCCATGCTTTATTAAATTATGCAAAGTGTTTCTGAGTGCACTGAGCCAGTGGAAATGATCATGAACTTAATAGATTGAAATCTTCTGAGTTTTGGAATAAATATTGGCTGGACTAGTCTCAACCTAGCGAAGACATGGATATGCATTATCTCTAGCTTCACATGAAAGAGAAAGTGTGCAATGTGTTTCTGCTTTTCTTTTATTTACTCATTTGATAGCACTGTTTAGCATTGCTGCTCACTGGTCCCAGGACCCGGGTTCAATTCCAGCTTTGGGTCACTGGCTGTGTGGAATCTACATGTTCTTTCCGTATCAGCGTGGCTTTCTCAGGATGCTCTGGTTTCCTCCCACAGTCCAAAGATGTGCAGGTTAGGTGGATTGGCCATGCTAAATTGCCCCTTAATGTCCAAAAGCAATTGAGGTGAATTAGTCATAGTAAATGTGCAGGGATAGGGCAGAGGGGCAGGCCTGGGTAAGATGCTCTCTCAGAGAGTTGGTGCAGACTTGATAGGCCAAATGACCGCCTTTTGCCCTGTTGGCATTCTACGGAGCGTCGCTAGCTGGGCTGGTTAGGCCATGAGAAGGTGATGGTGTGCTAATTCCTTGTACATGTCCATTCTGCTTTTCCAATCACATGATGATCTGAGACTTTGCACGATTCCTGTTTACTTACCAGATTTTCTACAACTGTCTCTGCGTTATGGAGAACCTTGAGTCTGAGAAGGGCACTGCAAAATCTGGAAAATGCAACTCCTCGTGTTCATTCATGCCACTTTTCCTGGTGTTCTTCTTTTTTGTGATTTTCTTCACATTTCTGAGCAGTATTCCAGCACTCACAGCAACTCTCAGGTAAGAATCAAACTGGTTACCAGGTGACCCATTATGTTCACTTTTTGTATCCCAGTATCACAAAAAATGCCACAGTGCAAATTCAATTTTAAAAAATCTGAACATCATGAAAGATGTTTTAATTTGATTATTGTACATTTGGTTCATACTGCTGCCTCATTGCGCCAGGGATCCGGGTTCAATTCCAGCACTGACTGACTGTGTGGAGTTTTCACGTTCTCCCTGTGTCTGCATGGGTTTCCTCCGGGTGCTCCAGTTTCCTTCCACAGTCTGAAGATGTACAGGTTCCGTGGTGGATTGGCTGTGCTAAGTTGCCCCTTAGTGTCCCCCAAGGTGTGTAGGTTAGGAGGATTAGCCATGGTAAGTGTCTGGGGTTATGGGGATAGGACGGGCCTGGTTAAGAGAGTCGGTGTAGACTCGATGGGCTGAATGGTCTGTTTGGCGGCTCTATGATTCAGTGGGCACAACCTTACCGGCCGTTCATGCCCCGATCCCACTGCAGCAAGGTTGGAGAATTTGGCGACCAGTCAAATCTCCATTTACTGTGGCGGGATGGGAAAATCCTGCCTGCGTGAACGGTGGTCAGATTCCGGCCTATGATTTCTGGTTTGGTTATCAACATTGTCAAATTAATAATTTATTTGACAGTAAACACAAAAATATACCTAAGCAGATGTGCTGTAAATTTAAATCGTTATTGACTTGGCTATGCCTTCCCAAAAGTTAGAAAAATAGCCAGTTGTTGCATTTGAGTAAAGGCTACCTAAAATATTCTCCAGGGCAGGCAGCACCAGTGCAGAGAATCTGTCAAATGAACATCTCCAGCACACAAAAAACAGAAAATTCTGGAAAATCTCAGCAAGCCTTGACAGCATCTGTGGAGAGAGAACAGAGCTGGATGACCCTTCACATTTTAGATTGATTGACCATGTCTGGGGGATTGATGGGATAAATATGGAGGGCTGCAGCGATAGGGCCTGGGTGGGAATACTGTCGGTGCAGGCTAGATGCATTGTAGGGATTCTATGATTTCCTGTTCCCATTTTTTGTTTATAATTCAGTTTTCTGGCATCTGGAATATATTTGCCTTTGGCGCCAGTTGCATATTTTGCATTAAACTGTACTGTAGGTTGGAATGGAATCAGCACTCCTGAACATTACCTTCTATGTGGCAGTTGGTTGCTAACCATTAAGAGAGTCACTCCTTCCCAACCTTACTAATCACTTCAGATGGTCTACACTATTAAAACACAGCGAAGCGACGAGAAGCACCAGCTTTTAAATGTGTTCCTATTAAATTTGGAGCTATCGAACAAACATTTGTTTGATTTCTTATTGTCATGTATTGGGATATAGTGAAAAGAGAATACGCCTGGGGTGCGTGGGTTCCTTAATTATCCTGGCTGCTTTTCCGAGGCAGCAGGAAGTGTAGACAGAGTCAGTGGGTGGGAGGCTGGTTCGCATAATGGACTGGGTTATGTTCACAACCGTTCATAGTTTCTTGCAATCTTGGGTCAAAGCAGGAGCCATACCAAGCTGTGATACATCCAGAAAGGATGCTTTCTGTGGTGTATCTGTAAAAACTAGTGAGTGTCATAGCGAACATGCTGAATTTCTTTAGCCTCTTGAGAAGGTAGAGGCATTGGTGGGCTCTCTTAACTATAATGTCAGTGTGGAGGGATCAGGGCATGTTATTGGTGATCTGGACAACTGGAAACTGGAATCTCTTAATCATTTCCAAATAGATACAAATAAAACATCAACTAGCATCTATATGATGCCTTTAACATCATAGCACATCTCAAGGTGCCTTATGGTACTATTTACAAATAAATTTGACCCTGAGTCACATAAGGAGATTGTAGAACAGATCAGCAAAAGCTTTGTGAAAAAGGTAAACAGTAATACCGGAAACCCCCAACCCCCATCCACATTTGGGATTCTCCAGTCCCGCTGCAGTGAACGGTGTTTTGGCTGAGCACCAAATTCTCCATTCTCACTGGCACTGGGGGAGGGGTGAATGAGATCAGAGAATCCGCCGCAAGATGTGCCTTAAATGAGGAAGGATAAGCAGAAACGCAGAAAGGATTAGAGAAGGAATTCCAGAATTTGAGGCTGAGGTGGCTGAAGGAATAATCCAACTACTGTGCCACTGTGCCACCCCACTGTTGGGACGGCACAGTGGCTATCACTGCTGCCTCAAAGCGCCAGCGACCTGGGTTCAGTTCCCGGCTTGGGTCACTGTCTGTGCGGAATCTGCACGTTCTCCCTGCGTCGGTGTGGGTTTCCTGTGGGTGCTCTGGTTCCCTCCCACAGTCTGGAAGATGTGCTGGTTAGGCTCATTGGCCATGCTAAATTCTCCCTCAGTGAAGCTGAACAGCCACTGTAGTGTGGCGATTAGGGGATTTTCACAGTAACTTCATTGCAGTGTTAATGCAAGCCTACTTGGGACACTAATTGAAAAATTTTAAAACCGAAGGTGCACAATAGGCCAGAATTGAAGGAGGCACAGAGATGTCACAGAGTTATGGGACTTAACAGGAATGGTTTTGAATGTTCAAATATGTTTGAGCTGTAAATATTAGAGAAACTTTCCACACTAATGTTGTTCAGTGCTCACCACGGAGCGTTTGTTTTCTCCCTAAATAATCTCCTATCAGTTGGATTGAGAATTTTTTTTAAAGTATTTTAAGTTTAAAAAAAAATCAGACAGTGACCTAACCAAAATTACTGAAGGGGTTGGAGGTTTGGAGGAAAATATGCCATGTGATAGGTCTGCATATCCCAGGTGGATTGGCCATGCTCAATTGTCCCTTAGCATCAGTGGAATTAGCAGGGTAAATACGTGGGGTTACCGGGATAGGGCCTGGGAGGGATTGCTGTTGGTGCAGACTCAATAGGCTAAATGGCCTCCTTTTGCACTGTGGGATTCTATGATAACCTCCATTTTTTAAATTTTAAATTAATTAGGTGTGTCCCTGATAGTCAGCGATCATTTGCACTTGGAATTCAATGGATCTTGGTCCGAACTTTGGGTAAGGATACCTCGTCCACTTTTAATAACATGTCTGTGCGCTTTTTATTTCTGCTCCAGTATAGATTGAATGGTAAATCAACAGCTTAGAGTCAAATGTTTCCTTGTTATTGTTCAACTGAGACACTAGCAATGTAAGTGTATTTGAATAATTGGAAGTCTTGAAGATTACATATTAAATGTAAACTGAATATTAATCATAGCATTTGAATAAACTTAATCTACAAATACAGCTGAACATGATTAACTTATGTCTTGCCCTTATTTTACCTTTCGGATCAAGAACATTATTTCAGAAAGCCCTAAACATTGGTTTTTCAGAATTACATGGCTGAATTACACAATTAATGGGTAACCATAATTGCTCGTGACATTAAAGGACTTCAATTAACTTCTAAGTGACTTATACCCTTTTTGATGTTTTTGTTTCCTAATCGTTTTAAAAATATATTTTTGAAGCAAGTGCAGGGCTAATTACAGAGCAGAGTAGCTGTGTGGAATATATGTTTGACCTTGTGCCTCAATGGTTTTACATTATTCAAAGCATTTGTGAACTTATTTCATTTTTTCTATTAACTTCAGATTATTAAGCACAGTGAGTTCACTAGATCTGCAACAATCATCAACTAGATAGGAACATAAATCTAACCCTTTTTGAGAATGCTAATGGTAAAATGGCATATTCAATAACGTAATGTCAAAGGGCCAAATCTTCCCAGCCGTTCCTGCTGGCGGGATCTTCCAATGGTGAGTCCCCCAGCGGACAATGCAGCATGCCATAGGCATCAGCGAGATTGGAAAACCTCGCCGCCAGCCCATGGTGAGCCGTTTCCACCACCGAATACATGCTCAGGGTGTTATCTCTCTCAGACAACTGTGAAAAATCTGCTTTTGTACTTCATCTCTATCCATTATGTACATTTCAACAGGTGGAATCCCAGGCCCAATTGCCTTTGGCTCGGTTATAGACATCTCTTGCTTGTTATGGCAGGATCAGTGCGGTGACAGGGGCTCGTGCTATATCTATCAAAATTCAGCCATGAGCAAGTACCTCTTGATTGCAGGAATAACATACAAGGTAATGTATATATGATAATTTACAGTCTGGAAAAAAACACCAAATGTATTAGAACACACTGGCATCGATCATCATTTGCTATTTGCACCCATTTGTCACCTATCGCGCTGTGACAAGGAACAGGGGAGTGTGGGCCTAATTGGATCTTTCTTTCAAATTGCTGACACAAACATGATGGTTCTTCTCTGTACCATATCACTATGATTATGTGACTCATTGAAGCTTTTAGCATAGAATATTAATCTGGATTTTAACATTTCGAAAAAAGTTATATTTTACAATCCCAGCAGCACAGAATGGAGGATTGAATAGCTAACTAGGCGACCTGTGTCCAAAATGTCTTTATTCTTTCAATGAGATCTTGGCATCACTGGCAAGGCCAGAACTTGTTGCCCATCCCTAAACTTTTTTAAAAAAGCATTTTATTCCTTTCTCAGAGTTACAGAGCCAATGCAAAGGGAAGACGGGGCAAGCCCCGAATCCATCTCCTTGCTTGCTCCAAAAAACAGTTCAAATTCAGGTTGAATCTAATCCATTGCCCCCCACAAAGGAGACATCAAGATCCAAGCTGACAAGAATAAGCTTGATCCAATGCTTGATCATAGCCAAAAGTCCCATCCTTAATCACCTTTGAACTGAGTGATTTACCAGGCCATTTCAGAAGGCAGCTAAGAGTCAACCACATTGTCATGGATCTGGTTATGTATGGGTCAAACTAGATAAGGGTGGTAGATTTCCTTCCCTTAAGGGCTTTAGTGGATCCAGGAGGGGTTTGCAAAAATCAATGATAGTTTCATGGTCACCATTATCGAGACCAGCTTTCCATTTAACTTTCACCAGCTTTGAACCCATGATCCACGAACATTCAACCTTTGGATTACTGGCCAGGTGACATTACCACCACACCACCACAAATTTGAGGCAGTGGGCCTGAATAATTGAGAAAATGGATCATTAACCAGTCATCTGAATAAATGTAGTTACCATTGCCGTCTTACATGTTTCCCGATAGCCAAAACACAACCAAAGAAATCAATGAGGACTATGTTGTTTTTCTCTGTTTCAGGTACTGGGGATACTGTTCTTTTTTATAGCCTTATGGCTGTACAAGC
This sequence comes from Carcharhinus amblyrhynchos, assembly GCF_965287045.1. Classification (NCBI taxonomy): domain Eukaryota; kingdom Metazoa; phylum Chordata; class Chondrichthyes; order Carcharhiniformes; family Carcharhinidae; genus Carcharhinus; species Carcharhinus amblyrhynchos. The sequence goes on from NC_137339.1 coordinate 16,178,051, forward strand.
CACCAACATCAGCACTGAATAGTTCAAGCCTGGACAATGGGGAGTCAGAGCTACCATCAAAGGAAATGCCGGAAATGATAGCAAACCATTCAATTGCAACATAGTTATTGAACACCACTCAAACTACATCCCACATCGTCCATGAATGAAGATGCCTGCCATTCTACATTATTGCATGTCACCCATCATTCATCTAAGAATAAGGAGCCAGCCTGAGAAATATCTAGATGACAAAGTTCCGCTTACATCTCAGCAGAGCTGGACCTTTGGGGAATCCTGTCTTTTTACAGACTCACAACGAATTAAACGCGGGCGAAGGGTGTAAGTGTGAAGTGTAAAAAATGCCTCATGAGCATGAAGAAAGCACGTGGTCCAGCTACAAGCCATTCTATTACTGCACAAGAATCTGAAATAAGTACTAGCCATTGTAGTGCACTGCCTCCAACTGAGGCCTCCAAGAAAGCCTGAACGAGATTGAAAATTGGAATGTTTCTCCACATCTCTAACCCATACAGCCGTACTTAAGTTATTTTCCTTTGACAAATGTTTTAAACAGCCTTTCTCCTCTGTTTATTTAAAATACTTGCTCCTGGGCAAGCTCCTTTTTTTCAGACAAAGTATCAATTAGATGCTGAGTTGTAAATCGCCAAAATACATGTATATGTATATATGTAATATATTTGATGATAGTGGGTTTATCATTGCTATCAATGATAGGAGCAGTTGTTTTTGGTATCTAGACTTTTAAAGCCTAAGAATAAAATATATTTTCTTTTTTTTTAAATCCCTGTTTACTAGAGCCTTGTATCTTACTCTGTTCATGGTGTAGCTCAAATATGAAGGCTCCAGTCAATCTGTGTGTGAACCTGGCACAGGCCCCCGACTCTTGTGGCTGCCCCTAGTCAATTTTGTAAAATGTATTCCTTTTGCACGATCATTTAAATTTTAGAGGCATAAATAAAACAGAGAGGACGTTCGCTAAACCATGAACTTGGAAATTACAAATGCTAAAAAAAAGCCGTCAATTTTCTATTGGATGAGTTGCATATTGATCATGGTTGGGCAGTTCACAGCACTGCTACCCACAAAGACTCAAAATTTATCTTCAAAGGGAGAATAATGCATTCAAATATTTGAATGGAACTTTTATAAAGTTACGCGGCGCAGCCTGTATAGTTTTCCAAGGTGCAATAGCATGGATAGCCGCATACTGAGGGCGGAATTCTCCCATTGTTTCTCCTGGAAGGTTCAGTGGCGGGAGGTAGGGTGGTTGGAGAGCTTTCATTGATGCCTGCCGTGGTGGATTAGGAAACCCAATGGAGAACAGCGGGAACTCGATTTGCAACCCGCTAATGGGATGCAGATGAAGGGCTAACCAGAATCTTCTATGCCCGATTCTCCGTGATGCCAGTGGGAAAACATGCCAGTGGAAAACATTCTGGAACAAGTCATGCCAATGTCGGGACTCATTTTAACAACGCCTCCACATTTGAGGATGGAAACCGTCGACAACTCTGGACCCTGGAACACCACAGTAGCATCTACAAGTGGATCTTCCAGATTCAGTGTGATTGAGGAGGTCCATCTTCCACCAGAGTGTTCCTGGAAATCCATCTACTTTCTCAGGAGGTCCACCTTCCGACCTCAAGAGAGTTCCCAGAGATCTGTCATCATTTTCAGGAGGTTTAGAATATGGCGCCCAGTTACAACGACTACTCACCATCCGATCCGCTTTGCCACGCAATATGGAGCATGACATCCAGTAGCATAATTAATGAGGCCGCTGCTGGAAAAATATGACACAATTTTCCGCCAGCCTCCGCACTAGTTCCTGCTTTTGCCATGTGACAAATCCCTAGATGGGAGAATTCCACCCTCGGTATTTGTTGATCTGTTGTTGCAAGTGATGAGAGGTGGATCAGGGAAGTTGAAAGCAACAAGTATTATGCAGGGTCTATATAAATATTGTTGTACTGGATTGATACCTGGCAGCAATCTAAACGGTGTGAGAAATATCAGTTCCACATGAAAGCAATTTCTTTTTGTAAAGCTGTGGTGACTATTGACAATTTGCACTAGAATCTATTGGAGAGCCATATATTATGTGAATTTTAAAAGTTGGCTGTTGTGTTTTGTGATTGGAAGGACAGTGAGGGATTCAATGTCATATGCACTATTTAGTATTAGTTGTCATAAATAGACACAACAAAGAATGACCTTTTTCATATTACTGGCACTAAAATGCTGCTGAGATACCAGTGCACAATCACTCAAAATGTACAACTGTTTAAAATAAATGGGAGAAAGTCACTACAAAACATGGGGCGAAATGGTGGCACAGTGGTTAGCACTGGTGCCTCTCAGCTCCAGGGACCCGGGTTTGATTCCCGGCTTGGGTCACTGTCTGTGTGGAGTTTGCATATTCTCCCTGTGTCTGTGTGGATTTCCTCCCGGTACTCCAGTTTCCTCTCACAGTCCAAAGATGCGTGGGTTAGGTTGATGGGCTGTGCTAAATTGCCCCTTAATATCCCGGGGTGCATAAGTTAGAGGGATTAGTAGGGTAAATATGTGGGATTGCGGGGATAGGGCCTGGGTGGGATTATTGGCAGTGCAAACACGATAGGCCGAATAGCCTCCTTCTGCACTGTAGGCACTCTATGAAACTAACAGGAGACATTAGTGTCTGCACAGCTGTGTCCCAAGGCATGACCTCAGTGTCATTGCACTCATCAGGAAAAGAAATTTGGCTCACTTAAGCCTCGAGGCGCAATTTGCCATTCATAACATAATCAAATTTTTTTGTATTTGTGATCAGAGTTACCTAATTTCAGTAAATATTTTGTATGTTTCAGAATAAATAAGCTTTATGTGATTGTACCTCTTACATAATTTTTGAAAAGCCACGCATTCCAAAGGCACAATTAAGTCAATGCAGTGGTGAAGTTTAGTATATTTTATCAGCCAACAATTAATGTCCATTGTAGTTTTAATGTCACATTGTTCAATATTCTAAAGGATATTGAATTTTCAAAACAATATCTGAATTGGGATCAATAGGCTGTTCCCTTTCTTTTAATTACTATGGATTCCATGATGAAGCTAGCTGATGTCAGCATGTAAATATCTTAAGGTTGACACATGCAAACCATTCAGCTTCTTATTTGATTGATCATAAAAGGTATTTTTAGCAAATCGTCGTGGCTACCTTCAGTTTTTTGATCTCCAAATATTTACATTTTTCACTATGTACATTTCCCATTTCCTAAGTAAGAACCTGGACTACAGTCTGTGGGTTCAAGGTTCTTATCTGGAACTAGTAGCATCAGGGAGATACGTTGCTACCTAGTGCAGGGATTGCCAATTAATGCCTCTTTCCAGTGCCTTGAAACAAGGTTCCTAAGACTTAGGGGTTCTTCAATGGCAGCAGTCCAATCGGAAGAAGAAGCCTCCAGGTTGATCACTGACAGAAATTTGTACGTGTCCAGCACAGATAACTTGGCTCAATGTGAGATCAGGTTTTCAGGTTGACAATCTATTGGAAAGACATAGCCTTTACACCTTTGACAGAATGTGGAGCTAGTTGCATTGATTGTTCAAATTGTTGTGACAAAATTTCTATGTGGGATCCTAGTTAGTTAAACCACCACATTAGTAAAACTGTATAAATGAGAGCAAAATGGTCTTCATTTGTGGGTGCAGTGGTTATTACTGCTGCCTCATGGCACCAGGGACTCAGGTTCAATTCTGTCCTTGGGTCACTGTCTGAGTGGAGTTTGCACAACCTTCCTGTGTCTGCATGGGTTTCCTCAGGGTGCTCCAGTTTCCTCCCACACTCTAAAGATGTGCGGATTAAGTTGATTGGCCATGCTAAATTGGTCCCTAGTGTCAAGGAATTAACAGGATAAACAGGGTAACAGGGGTTATGGGGATAGGGTCTGGTTGGGATTGTTGTCGGTGCAGGATCGATGGGCCGAGTGGCTTCCTACTGCACTGTAGGGATTCTATGATTTGCACCAACAGAGAAGTAGCATTCAAGTATCTGCTTGTCACTGTCTGACCTTACAGTAAGGGAGCGGTCTTCTTTTGAATTTAATAGCTAAGTAGCCTTACCCTTAACTCAAAAAGTGTGTTCAGTTATCTAATCATTTAATAAATTCTCCACTTTGTTCAATTCAGATTATTGGATATCTGAAAAGTAATTGTGGTGCATGAATTACGTAGTGTGGTGTCAAACTGATGTTAAAACTATTTTGGGGTCCTGGATCTCTGCAGCATTTTGTGCACTGCAGCGGAACTTCTCGACATATTGAAAAAAAAATGGGGGTTCCTGAACACTCCAGCAAAACATTTAGGATGGAATTTTCCAGTTGCACTCGCCCCAAAGCTGGAAAATCCCACCCAAGGTCAACAGACCTTTGCACGGTCTGTATCTCCGCCTGCTACGATTCCTGTGGCAGGCGGGACAGGAAAATTCCACCCTTAAAATGTTACAGTTGGGAACTTGGGCAGACTCATGCACAGAGCCCTTCTGTCGCTGTGCTCCAATTTAAAGTCAATCAGAATCAACTATGTGCTGTCGAATACAAATAGAAACACTACTGATCTGAATTTGACCTCATAAGCACAGCATTCGCTCGTCCCAAAACCGTAAAATCCTGCCCGAGGTCATCAGACCTTTTCATAGTCTGGCTTTTCCTATTTCCGAGCAACCTGAAGTTAGTTCTCCCAACTATAAATGTGTGATCGATAAGCGTAAAATGATTTTTTTTAATATATATTTTGGAATCCAATTACTGCCTAAAGGGGATTTGGCCATATTTCAGTTTCTGAAGAATGAATAGCACAGTGTGATATAAGCTAATATCCTTTTGATCTGTCAAAACATGTCAAAAAACTCAAAAATGTAATCAAACCAAATACTCCAGATGCTGGAAATCTGAAATAAAAGCAAAAAAGTGCTGGATCAACTCAGCAAGTCAGGCAGCATCTATGGAGGGAAACGGAGTTAACATTTCAGAACTGAATGATCCTTCTCTAGATCTTTAGATCCGAAATGTAGGGAGGAACTTTACAGCCTCGCTCGTCCCGAAACTGTAAAATCCTGCCTCAGGTCAACGGACCTTTCCATGGTCCACTCCTCGCCCACTCAGATTCCCCTGGTGGGCGGGACAGTAAAATTCCGCCTGTTGACAACTTCTTGCCCCAGATACAGCCAGGCCTGCTCCGTTTATTTATCTCACAATGTAGTCTAGTAATCATTTTGACAATGGTAGCAAATAAAGGTTCTATGAAATGTATGACAAACTTAACAACAATTTTAATTATTGGTATTTATCTTCTTAGGAGCTAATTTCTTTGCTAATATTGTCGCTTCTTTCGATCTTATTGCAAAGAATTAGGAATAATATGGAGTGTTTTAAAATACCCATTCTGGCTCATTACAAATTTTATAACTATATTTTACAAGTTTATACTTTTTCACTATACAGCTGGGAAAATACACTAATGTAAAGCAGAGGTTTTTGTTTGCAATTCAGTACGTTACTACAAGAAAGGCACCAATCTTCATAAGAGGTGTCTCCATTCATTTGGCAGTGTTGAAAAATTAATTTGCATTATTTCACTCAATTGAACATGACTTAAAACAGCACCATTAAGATTTGTCCTATAACTATTAATCAATATGGTTAAATTTAATGAGATTAGGGATGTAAAAGACTGATTTTTTAAAAAAAATCACAATTAAATATGGGATGTGATCTTACCTGCCGTTCACATCACGCTCCCACTGCGGCGATGTCGGAGAATTTAGTGGCCAGCCAAATCTCCCTTCACTGCGAGAAAATCCCATCGGCGTGAACGGTGATAAGATTCCAGCCAAGAGCTTTAAAAGAAGGATGGGCGATTTGAGCAGAATTCTGGTGGCATGCAATGACTGGAGAGGCCCAAGGAATATTTTAAATTGGTCTTCTGACCACATTATGATAATTATGATAATCCTGGCGCCCCGTAGGTCTCAATTTTCGGGCACCCAATGCAGCTTGGCAGTTGGAGCCTAGCCAATTTTATCCAGTGCTGAGCTCCCGTGTTAGTTCAGGCAAAAAGCTGTCTGGTTCCTCAAAATAGCACAAGTCAAGATCCATTGAATCCAAAGGAATTTAGCAACCCGAGTCACAAATGGAAAGAAAAGTTTCATTTTAATACTGAGATGAGGCCTCTGTACATTTCAGGTGATCGCCAAGGCGGCACAGTAGTACAGTGGTTAGCAGTGCTGCCTCACAGTGCCAGGGACCTGGGCTCAAATCCCGGCTTGAGTCACTATCTGTGTGGAGTTTACACATTTTGGCCATGTCTGCATGGGTTTCCTCTGGATGGTCTGGTTTCCTCCCACAATCCAAAGACGTGCTGGTTAGTTTAGACAGATTGACCATGCCAAATTGCCCATTAGTGACAGGGAGGTCAGCAAGGTAAATATGTGGCGTTCCGGGGATATGGACTGGGTGGGATTGTTGTCAGTGCATGCTCAAAGGGCTGAACGGCCTCCTTCTGCACTGTAGGGATTCTATGATTCTATAAATTTAGTAATGGTCCACGTGGTCATGCAGATCCTTGCCTTGGTAAATTGATTATTACTAACATCTGTCTTTCAAATTTAAAGTGGACACGTTTATAATGTAATATATTTCCCGCAGTGTAATGGTGCTGGATCATTAATTGCTACATGCCATGGAAAATTTACAGTAGATTTGTGCAACTATGCACTATTGCTGATTGGTCTTCATTGCTGTGAAAAAGTTGAAATGTCTATGTTTAATTGTAATCACTTAGAATTGTGTCAGCATTGAAAGACATAATACAAAACTCTGTAATGCATTAATGCACAGAAGTGATGCGCTCAGAGAGATTAAAGTAGTAAATATCTACTAATATTAATTCAAAACTGGAGCAGTATTTATTGGAACCTTCATTTGCATTTCTTATAGAAAGAAAATCCTTTCTCACTTATTTTATGTTGACTTTGACTCGTGTTCCCTGATTGGTAAGCTACTGAAGTTGTAATTCTGACCTTGGTTACTGAAGGCTGTAACCGCTGACTGTTGTCAATCAGCAGTTAGCAATCAAAGCTGTTCATTTCAAAAGGTTTCAGTGAGCCTTAAGAATTGAACTGGAGATCGACCTTACCTGACTTTCAAGGCACACTCCCACTGCAACAAAATTGAAGAGTTTGGCAACCAGCCAAAACTCTGTTCACTGCAGCAGGATGGGAAAATCCTGCCAACGTGAATGATGATAAGATTCCGGCCCGTGACATTTTTCACTCATGTGTTCCCAGCCTCAAGAGGAAATTGGACTAGTGGCATGTAAAGTGAACAAAATGATGCTAGACTAAGGTTTTTGACTTGTGATATTGGCCTTTCCCTCACATCATCAGTAAATTGGCTTAATAAGGTCATGCTGAAATTAGCCAAAGCTTGGAATAATCTAAAATTACCTATAACATGCTATTAATGGGAAACTATAATCCACTGGCTATAAAGCCACATGTATCACTCCTTTGAGTATTTTGGATATTTGCTTACCTCGTAAACTATTGCAGAACTACAGCAAAAAATTAAAACATTTGTATTGTGCAGAGGGGATTTGAAACAGATTGAAGTTTTTTCTCCCCAAGAGCGCACATTAAATCAATGTTTTATGGGACTTTATTTATAATTTTAATCATTTTTAAAATATATGGCAAAGATTATTAAGGAAAACTAACTTTTACTGAAAGCATATTCTGCTTCTAACTTTTATACAAGAAAATGTACCTTTTATGGATAGCTGTTTTTTTCTGTTGAAGTGTCTGAAAATTAAATTCATGTTTTGTATACAATTGAAATGGTTTGTGCGAGAAAGTGTTTGTATATGAAAAATGCATTTAGACAAAACAGAATGTTAATATAATTTTGTACCACTACATAGGTAGTGTTTGACTATTTATTACATTGCATAAATTATATTCATAAGTTTTGATGGTAAAGCGTGTGTCCTGCTGAATTAGTGTTCACACTAATGGTAATGCAACCCATTATAATTTACTGAATATTAGTTAACTGCTATAAATGTACTTGCTGAATTATATTGAAATGTACTACCAACTAAAGCTAAATGATGTTAGTAAAGTTATAGGCATTTGTATCAATTGCACCTTTTCAATTGTATTTTCATAATTTGAGTTCTGTTTCATTGACCCAGATTTCAATATCAGCAATGGCACTCACTGTTGATGTTGAAGAAAGCTACCCACAGGTTTCTGTTGATCTGTATTTCCCTTTTCCCATTGTCATTTTAAACCTGTCCTCAAGCCAAGGAGCTGTTCAAGCATCCAATGACAATGCCATCACATAGAGTCGTTAACCAATTGCATTGAATTATTCTAACAGAAAGCAAGTCAGGAAGTTAAAAGCTACTGAATGTTTTGCTTTATATTTTACAATGCACACATGAGATTAAGCTAAGAGCTAAAATATCATAATTTTTGATAAAGTTTTTTAAAAATCATGGACGTCGTAACCATAATAGAGAGAATTCCAAAAGTTTTTAAAAATTTATGAATTTAGTAACCATATTAGAGAAAATTTCCATACTAGGAATATAAAATTACTCTTTCAGAGCTAATGAGGGGATTGAACAATAATTATGAACTTTATGCATTGCTAGAAGTCCAGTTATGCCTCGTTCAATGTAGTATAACCTTTTCAAGGATATTTACAGCAAGAATAGTTGCATAAAAGTGGAAGCCTTTACCATTTCAGTGATTTCTACTTGATTGCAGTCTCGGGAGGGGTGAGGGAGGGAAATCTTGAACAGCATCTCCTTTGGAGAAGTGTCAAATCACTGAAAACAACTTCTGGATTCATGTTGCTCACCAGAAGTCACTGTGCTTTTCAGAGGAGAACAGTGAGTGTTGGCAGTTTTGTCATTAATACTGCAGTGTCGAGGCTATTGCGAGCAACCCTTAGCAGAAATGAGATTTGGATAAGTAAGAGTATGGCACGTTTCATTTCTACATACATCTTGTGGGTCAGTCACCTAGAAAGTTATCTTTTTATTTTATATGTTATATATACATAACTATAGATAACATTTAGCTTTGTTTTTAACCTGGTACATGTCAATACATTCAATATTCAATATCTTCAGTTTCTTTCTCTCCCTCCCCTCTCTCTTTCTCTTCCCTTTGCTGCCCTTCGATACAGTAGAAGGGAGCAGCTTCTGAATATGTTGCTGCTCGTAATCATATCACAAATGTGTAATGAACAAAGAACAATAAATTGCAATTGTGTATACAGCCCTGAATTGTCATGTTAGCCCAAAATGAACCCAAGTTCCCCCCGTACACATTCTTGATTATCTATTATTATGTTATGGCTAAGATAGTTGCAGCTGGCTTCACAACAAAGATGTGCGGATGCAATAGCACAATTAATGTTACTGGAGTCGAATAAAAGGAGCAATCGCACATCCTGATGTATGAATATCCAGGATAGCTTATCATTTTCAGAGAAGAAGCATTTTGTAAACCTATTGCAGAGTCGTGTGAGTATTTTTCATGATGCTACCAATGAAGGTTTGATCATGTAGCGAAACAAAACATGTTGCTAATCAGCTGTGCACTCAGATGATGTACTCCCCTATAGTGAAGTGTTTTCCTTCAGGATGATTTGATTTATAATTGTGCTTTTATACAAATGGAAGGTGGAGTGTCTAAAATGAGAAGTGGGTGTTAAATGAGCTTTAAATGGACGTGTTTACAAGTGGAATGCAAGTATGTTGTAACTGTCAATGTAAAATATTGTTCACATTTTCTGTACAAAGATATTTGAATAAAAAACTTGGGTTTCAAATTCTAACTGTGTAATTTATTAGAAGAGATATGCCCCGGGAAATGAGTCTCCTTTACTTACAGTGATTTAATCATTCGCTGCACTCATACAGTGTTGAGTTGCTCTGCATTTTCTTTTGCCTTTTCCTTTCTTGTGCTGTATATCTTAAGCCAGAAAACCAGGATAGAGATGAGTGGCGCTGCAGATATTTCAGCAGCCCCAGGGATCGTGCTGTTGTATGATTAGACAGATCATTGACTAGCAGCCATCTGGAGGCACTTGCAATCTGTCTGCTCACTTTGTATCAGTTTGTTCTTTGCTGTGCTCAGGTATGCTTGTTGACATGGCAAAACACAACAATCCAATTATAGGTCTGTGGGAACATTAGTTTTACAGAAATCTGGGGAAGTAGATTTCTATCATTGTCGCTACGCTGCCTGATATTGGGACTGCATTGGTGACTGCACCACTGCAGCATTTCCAATGCATTTTAAGCTGATTTATCATCCTAGGTTTACCCAGGAGAGATCTTTGTTTAATGTTGACATGGTTGTGTTAAGGACCGATCAGAAACTTCAAGGTAATTTATGAAGTTAGCCTAGACCCTAACTTTTACATTTGATTTTGGCATTAGGGTAAGCCTAAGGTGTTTGACTCCAGGTACGATTCAAGTGACCTGCTTGGAAGATTGGTGGGCAGGACCAGGATTGCCTCTCAATACCTGTGTCCAGTGCAGCATCAGGGTGTGGGTCGTGAGCCCACACATAATTCTACTACCCTTGCCAGCTCCAGTGCAGAGATGGGCATTTCAGATCCCTGACATGTTGATGGAGTCAGACCAGATTTCGGTGATGTGGCTCATGGTTCCTCAGAGAAGCCATGGGAGGAACCTAGACTCAGAAACCAAAAACTCTTATCAGGCAACCATCCTGACTTGGAAATATACCACCGTTCCTTCACTGTCACAGATAAAAGTGCTGGAACTACCCCCCTAACAGCACTGTGGGTGTACCTACACCGTAAGGACTGCAGCAGTTCAGAAAGTTGGCTCACCACCATCTTCTGAAGGGCAATTAGTGATGGGCAATAAACGCTGGCCCAGCCAGCGATGCCTACATCTCATTCATGAACAAATTCAACATCTGCTTTAAAGACAGTTGACATCTTTATGAGAAGTTGAAAGAGTCAGTTATCTGGCAGCTGCCCCAGCCAAAGATAGTTGAATAGCTGGCTAGACATCTGTTTGCCAGATGGCCACATTATAAATGCTTGACCAAGCTCCAAGAATGATTGAGGGAGTCAGCCTTGTGAAAATATTAATATGTGCAGGACAGTGTTTCCCAAACTTTTATATGTCATGGCACACCCCAATACCATCAAAACAATTTGGGGCATGCATCCTATTTTCCCTGAACTACCCTCTAGAAAAAGAGCTTTTGGGGCAATTTTGAGCCACGTTCTCCTAAGTCCATTTCAATTAGTGTCTGTGCTTTGCAGCACATTCTCTAATTGGGGGCTGTTTATTTTCTTAATTTACTTGGTTCCTGTTTCACACCTCTGTCTTCTTCCCTTGCTGGGAACTTCATTTTTAACTTCGTTCTGTCCTGTCTCTCCTGTTGTGCTTTTCACCTCTGTCTCTCTCGCTTCTCCTGGGGTTTTTGCGCCCTTTCTGAGATTTTGCATTGCGTGGGCGCATGGGGACTTTGTCTTTGGCTCCAAGTCCCGTTCATCGGGCTCATGGGCCTCAGCAGCAGAAAAACCCTAAACAGCGGATGTGAGGTTCTGTCCTGGACGGTGAGTAAGGTTCATCAGGTCTTGCAGATGCTGACCACAGAGCTGACGATGAAGGTTACTCTTACTTTAATTACATGAACGTTTAATGATTTTGAATCTGTTTTCATGGCACACTTGTTGGGCCCTCATGGCATATGGGAGCCATTGGTGTAGGAGGCACAACTAGAACATTGTTGGTAACATCTGTGATGATACTATGACTATACTATGACTTCAACAAACGTATTTTAGTCACGTTCGTTGTGCAGGATCTATTCTATGCACTCTGGGCTATTTTGTCTAGATCCAACAGCACTGCATTCTTACTGCAAAAACACAATTGATCTTAATTACTGCCATATTTGTTTTAATCTGAACCAATACAGGATTATGTTGTTTTGTTTTCTCCCTGGGATATTGCAGAGTAGGGATTGATTGACAGGTAAGGTCAATGAAGTTGAAGTTGAGTGCCTTAGATTACAGGAAGCTCTAGATGAGGTGGTCAAACGGGTGGATAAGTGGCAAATGGAACTTAACCCTGAAAAGTGAGAGGTGATACACTTTGGAAGGAGTAAGTTGAAAAGGAAGTACACTGTGAAAGGTCTGACACTGGGAAGTTCTGAAGAACAAAAGAACCTTGGGGTATTTGTCCATAGAGCTCTGAAGTGGAAAGGCAGGTTAATAGTGTGGTGAAAAAGGCATATGGCACACTCACCTTCATCAGTCAGGATATTGATTGCAAAAGCAGAGAGGGCATGATGGAGTTGTATAGAACTTTGGTGAGGCCAAAACTGGAGTACTGTGTGCATGTCTGGTCGCCACATTATAGGAGGGGTGTGAACGAACTGGAGTGGGTGCAGAGAAGATTCACCAGGATACAGCCTGGGATGGAACATTAAAGTTATAAAGAGAGGTTGGATAGGCTTGAGTTGTTTTCTCTGGAGTAGAGAAGACTGAGGGACAACCTGATCGAAGTGTATAACATTATGAGGGGCAAGGACAGGGTGGATTGGGAGCAGCTGTTCCCCTTAGTTGAAGGGGCAGTTACGAGGGGACACAAGTTAAAAGTGAGGGGTGGGTGGTTTAAGGGAGATTTGACAAAAAGTCTTTTTATGTAGAAGGCGACAGTGGTGTGGAATGCATTGCCTGGGAGAGTGGTGGAGGCGGGATGCCTCATGACCTTTAAAAAGTACCTGGATGAGTACTTGGCATGCCATAACATTCAAGGCTATGGGCCAAATGCTGGCAAGTGGGGATTAGGTGAGCAGGTGAGGGCCTTTCATGTGTCGGCGCAGTCTCGATGGGCCAAAGGGTCTCTTCTGCACTGTAATATTCTGTGACTCTGACTAAGTACAGCCAGAGAACTCAAGGCAGTCTGCTATTTGGGATCCTCAGAGAGAGATTACTTTCTCTGTATTTCTTGCTCTGCTTGAAGTGGAAACTAGAACCTGCCAAGAAATAGGTCTCTCTGTCCATGGGATTTTACTGTTTGGGGGTGGAGCTTTCTCTGGAAATTTCTGCATGAGAATTAGAAGACAAATATCTGTCTTGAACACTCTCCAGAAGTGTGAAAAGGCCAAAAATCTAGTACCCACGTAAGATCTTTGGTTTCTGTACTAACTGGTTCGAAAGCAAAGATTTATGTCAATACGGGGTTAATGCTAAATTGGAACAATAGTGATCGCTAGCTGTTAAGAATTAGACCTTGTCAAATGTAAATATTTTAACTAGTAAAAGCAATGCCAATTCTTTTTGTTATATTCTAACTGTGTTCTTAAATAAAGCTTGTTTTGATGAAAATTTCCTGGTGGGTCACTTGAGTCACACCTGGAGTAAAACATCTTATACTCACCAATGCCAAAATCAAATGTAAAACTTAGGGTCTAGGCCAACTTCACAAAACACCTTGAAGTTTCTGGCCTGGGGCTTAACGGCTCAAAGGAGGAGAAAGTGTGAAGTGAGTAGTGGAAGAGGCCCGAGGTGTTTGATTGACACTTTGGGAATGGCATGTTGAGGAAATAGGGAAGCTTCAATACGTCACCACTAAGTGTCAATCAAAGCTATGATATTGATGCATTTAGCTGCAATAGAGTTGTGATGACAAGGGTCTTGTTTGCAAGTTACTGGAAACTCTGGCAGCTCAGCGTACAGTGAAAAACATCCAGTCGAGGAACACAAACTGAGTCCTGGTATCAAGGCAGGTAGTGGAATAGGAGCCATCCGGCAGGTAATACCTTCTCCATAGTAAGCAGCAGTAAAGATTGAAGGCACATAAGCTTCATAAGCTAATATGAAGCAATATACTCTGCTTTTGACAGGGGTGAAAGCAGATTTCTGATCAGGATCAAAAATGGCAACAAAATAAAGCTAAGAAGCCACAGGGAAGGAGGGAGATAATGCCCAAACCATCAGTGGAAAGAAATCTTTTTTTACACAAAGACAGAAAATGCTAGAAAATCTCAGCAGATCTGACAGCATCTATGGGGAGAATTATCTTGTTCCTGGAATTCAGAGCTTCTGAAAACTGTGGTCTGCAACATTCCACAGCAGTTGAATCCACGGATCCTGTGGAGAATAGGAGTGATTTATTTATTTATTCATGGGACATGGGTATCGCTGGTTGGCCAGCATTTATTGCCCATTCCTAGTTGCCTGAGGGTTGTTGAGAGTCAACCACATTACTATGGTAATATGGTAATATGATGATATGAAGTCACATGTAGGCCAGACTGGATCAGGACAGCTGATTTCCTTCCCTCCAGGACACCAGTGAACCAGATGGGTTTTTCCGACAATGGTTTCATGGTCATCAGTAGATTCTCAATTCCAGATATTTTTTATTGAATTCAAATTCTCCATCTGCCATGGTGGGATTCAGACTCAGGCTCCCAGAGCATTAGCTGAGTTTCAGCCATGATCTTATTGAATGGCGGGGCAGGCTCGAAGGGCTAGATGGCCTACTCCTGCTCCTATTTCTTATGTTCTTGATTAATAGTCTAGCCATAATCCCACTGGGCCATCTATTCCCATTGAGGGGAGGAGTATAAAATGAAGGATACATTTCTAAAATGAGTGCAGGAACAGAGGGACCTGAGGTATATGTGCACAAATCATTAAGGGAAGCCAGGCAGGTTGAGGCAGTGGTTAATAAGGCATGCAGAACCCTCAGTTTTCTGTATAGAGCCACGAGAGTAAAAAGGCAAGGGAGTTATGGTGACATTTTAATAAAACGTTGATATGGCTCAAATGGAGTATTGTGTCCAATTCTGGGCACCATACGTTAGAAGAATTGTGAAGGCATTGAACAAAGAACAACACAGCACGGGAAACAGGCCCTTTGGCCCAACGAGCCTGCACCGCCATTTTAACATTGTGCTTTTCCTCTTCCACCCTTGACCCATGTCTGTGCTTATGGCACCCACATTCACTCACATTGAAGTGAGTGAAGGGAAGGATTGTGAGAATGGTTCTGGATATGAGAGATTGTAATTAAGTGCATAGATTTGCAAAACCGGGGTAGTTTTCTTTTGAGAAGAGAAGATTCAGATGAGATTTTATAGAATTGTTAAAAGTCTTGAGGAGCCTGGACAGAATAGAGAAGGGAATTTGCGTTGGCAGATGGTCGGAGGATGAAGGAACACCAAGGTAAGGCAATTGGCTAAACAACAAGCGGGTGACGCGGAGAATACATTTTTATCCAGCAAGTGGTTAGGATGTGAAATGCAAAATCTGGAAGTGGTGGCAACAGATTCAATCAGAGCTTTCAGAAGGAAATTGGAAAATTATGTGAAGAGAAGAAGAAATTGCAGGGCTATTCAAGGGAGTGGGACTAACTAAGTAGCTCACAGAGAGCTGGCACAGATGCATTGAATCATAGAATCATAAGATTCCTACAGTGCAGAAGGAGGCCATTCGGTCCATCGAGTCTGCACCGACCACAATCCCACCCAATAACCCCAAGTATTCACCCCGCTAATCTCCTCTCTAATTACCCCTGACACTAAGGGGTAATTTAGCATGATCAATCAACAAAACACATCTTTGGACTGTGGGAAGAACCCGGAGCACCTAGAGGAAACCCACGCAGACACGAGGAGAATATGCAAATTGTCTCCTTGTGCTGTTACCATTCTATTCTATTCTTCCAAAATTAGCACACAAGTTGCTAAAAAATGTACTGTAACTTACATACAATTAATTGGAATGCTATCTGAGCTATATTCAATGACTATATTTCTTAAATTCTTTCACAATATTAAGCCAACAAATAGGGTCATAGAGATTTACAGCATGGAAACAGGCCCTTTGGGCCAACTTGTCCATGCCTTTTTTTTCAAAACCCCAAAGTTAATCCCAATTGCCTGCATTTGGCCCATATCCCTCTACACCCATCATACCCATGTAACCAGCTAAATGCTTTTTAAAAGATAAAATTGTACCAGCCTCTACTACTAACTCTGGCAGCTTGTTCCAGACACTTGCCACCCTCTGTGTGAAAAAATTGCCCCTCTGGACACTTTTGTATCTCTCTTCTCTCACCTTAAACCTACGCCCTCTAGTTTTAGACTCCCCTGTCTTTGGGAAAAGATATTGACTATCTACCTTCTCTGTACCCCTCATTATTTCATAGACCTCTATAAGGTCACCCCTTAGCCTCCTACGCTCCACAGAAGGAAGGCCCATCTATTCAGCCTCCCCTTATAACTCAATCCATCAAGTCTCGGTAGCATCCTAATAGCAATTCAGAAGATGTTTTCTGGATTTTTATATGTGTGACTTTGAGTCCAGCAGGTGGCACTGACTAATGGCTATTTCTTCGTATATCAGTGGTTTATGTTGCAACAAAGTTGGGCAATTGTTGTCCAATATTTTGCCAGTACTTGTTTTTTTATACTTAGAAGTAGGAATATGCCAAAGTATTCTGAAATTGCAGTGAAAAATCTTAGTTCATGTTTTAGCAGCCTTAAATTAATGTGGGATTTTACACAAAACGATTAAATGCATTAGAGTACGTTACTGTAGTGGGATATTGAGGCTGAATACTGTTGGAATGAACTTTCAGTAATAGCAAGAGTATCCAAAGGTCTCTAATTTTTATGATCGAGTACATGGAGCCACCACCATTAGTTAGCAGCACCACACAGTGCTTAGAATTCAGCCCTGCCCATTCAGATATGAATCCCCACAGCACAGAAGGAAACCGACAATAATCCCACTCGGGCTCTTTTCCTGTAACCCCATCATGACTAAGAACTAGATTTTTAAGACAATATACTTATCCTGTATCATCCATTTTTAAGGCATATATTTTAAAATAACAATTCATAGACTAGAATCTCTACAGTACGGAAGGGTACCATCGAGTCTGCACTGACCACAACTTCACCCAGCCCTATCCCCGTTACCCTGCTAATCCCCTTGATACTAAGGGGTATTTAGCATGGCCAATCCACCTAATCCGCACATATTTGGACTGTAGGAGGAAACCGCAGCACCCAGAGGAAACCCATGCAGACACGGGGAGAACATGCAAACTCCACACAGACAGCAACCCAAACCAGGAATCGAACCTGGGTCCCTGGCACTGTGGGCAGCAGTGCTAACAACTGTGCCACGCCCCGCTTCCCAAACCCCGGTGGCAATTTCAAATTGGTAATCGACCCCGTGCCGATTTCTGGCACGGGCCTGATTACGTTGAAAAACATTACCTGGGAGACTCGTGATCAGCCAAACGCCAGTAGCGAGACCCACAGTAAGCCCCCTGCTGATGTCTCTCAGCCAGCTGCGCTATTGAAGCAGTGCAGTGGACCGGAGGAATCGTTCCCACCCACCCCCCCACCTTTGGACTGTGGGAGGAAACGGGGCACTCGGTGGAAACCCATGCAGACATGGGGAGAATGTGTGAACTCCACACAGTCACCCAAGGCCAGAATTGAACCCGGGTCCCTGGCCCTGTGTGGCAACAGTGCTAACCACTGTGCCACCGCGCCACTCTTGAATCTCCTGAAAAGTAAATGCATAACTTCTTCCCTCTGCGGACACATGCGCTCACACACACATACAAACTCATATCAGAAACAGTGAAAAATGCTCAGGCAATTTTAATGAATTCAATTGCTTTGCTACGCAAAACAAATTCTTGGCGTATATAGTCAATGGGGAACCAATTATTATCATGCATCCCTGTGTATACATAAAACCAATAAAGGATTGTTAACCACAGGAATAACAGAACTCACATTTGATGCACCTCTGTTTTATTGCACAGATATATGTACCTCCTTGCTACACAACCCATCCTTCTTTGAGATCTCAACTTAATCTGGTCATTGCTCAACACCCCCAGCACCCCCACCTCCTCTACTCCTGCTGCCAATGAGAATAGAGGATTTGGCACTCATCCAAATCTCCGTTTGCTGCAGTGGGACTGGAGAATCCCAGGTGCGGGTGAGGTTGGTGAATCCAGCCTGATATGTATCATTTTTCAATTAGAGTAATGTTTCTGGATGTTATCCCATTCTGAGACCAACATCTACACCCAGGGTACATTCTCAGGACCAATCGAAAATTTCTTTTTTGACAGAATGTCGCAATTCCAATTTTCTGAAGAAACGTTTAAATCCCTTTTGCCTTCTCAGCACTTCTGCTTTTCAACAACTGATTCAAAAGAAAAGGCTGGACAATAACATTGAGCTCTGTCTCTGTGCAAAAATAATTCTTGTTGATGCTATGACCTTTCCGCCTTCCCAAAAAATGTAAAGGAATTCAGTTCTTTTCATCTGCAGCACTGAGTCATTTTGGGAGTTTTAAATGCAAGCTCTTAATTTGCCTCACAGCACCATGGACCCGGGTTCAATTCCTCCTTGAGTCACTCTTTGTGCGGAGTCTACACATTCTCCCTCTGGGTTTTCTCCAGTTTCCTCCTGCAGTCCGAAAGACATGCTGGTTAGGTGCATTGGCCCTGCTAAATTCTCCCTCAGTGTACCCAAACAGGCATTGGAGTGTGGCGACTAGGGGATTTGCACAGTAACTTCATTGCAGCATTAATGTTAGCCAACTTGCGACATTAATAAATAAACTTAAAGCTCCAACATGCTTTAGTTTTGTTTGACAAGAGAGTCACGGGTTAATGGGAGGTATGCAGGAATGCTAAGCCAACAATCAGATCGACCACAATCTTGATTGGTTGATTGGCCATCTAAATTATTCCTTAGTGTTAGGGGGATTTTAGAGGGATTGGTAAGGTGAATATGTAGGGTTACAGGAATAGGGCCAGGGTGGGATTGTTGTCAGTGCAGGCTTGATGGGCCAAAAGGCCTCCTTCTGCACTGCAGGTATTCAATGATTCTTACTGAATGATGAAGCTGGTTCTAAGGGGCCAATGGGCTTACTCCTGCTCCTATGTCTTATGTTATATTCAATGCCTCACAAGAGATCCGAGGTAAAGCCCAACTTCACTAATGTCTGAATTTTTTGACTTTAGTGAATTAGTGTCATCAGTTCTCTGGCTGGAATCCCTGACTGTAGCTCAGTAAAGGGTATGAAGGGATCTTGGATTCACACTGTGTATTTTCGGAGACAAGGACTATGCCTGGGAATAAAAAAACAAAGAACAAAGAACAACCAAGCACGGGAAACAGGCCCTTCGGCCCAACGAGCCCGCGCCACCATCATAACAAAGCATTTTCCTACACCTACCTTGCCCCGTGTGTATGTGAATGGTACCCCTATTGTAACCAGATTCAGGGGAGAATAGTGTAGGGTCAATTTGGTACACCAATCAGCCTAAAAGCACATCTTTGGGGTGTGGGAGGAAACCGGAGCACCCGGAGGAAACCCACGCAACCACAGGGAGAATGCGTAAACTCCCACAGATACTGGCCCAAATCCATGTATCTGCACAGCTAGCAGTGATAGTCACTGAGCTGTTCTGGTGCCCATCTGCTGGTCCAGGTTTAAGCACACACCACGATGCGAAGTACGAGGCCACTCTCGAAACATCCAAGAGCAGCCCACGCACAACCCACCGTGTGCATGCCCCTCGTTTGACAACAAGGTGGACCGACACACCTGCGGATTAAAAGAGACAAAACATTAACATGTAGTATTACATTTCCAGTATCGTCCCGAGGCTCTGACCCTTTTTAAAACTGTCGCCTATAACCCTCCATCCCTGTGTCACTCATGTGCCTATCTAAGTAAACCTTAAACAAGTTCAGCGTGCCTGCCTCAACCACCATACTTGGTAGCGCATTCCATACCCCCATGACCCTCTGTGTGAAAAACCTCCCTCTAGTATCCATATTGTACTTCTCCCCCCTCATCCTTAGCTCATGACCCCTGGTGATATTTGTCTCCAATCTAGAAAAAAGCCTGCCACTGTTGACTCTATCTATACCTTTCATTATTTTATACACCTCTATCAGATCCCCCCTTAATCTCCGTCTTTCTAAGGAGAAAAGCCCCAGTTAACCCAATCTTTCCTCATATCCCAGTCCTTCCATACCAGGCAGCATCCTGGTAAACCTCCTCTGCACTCTCTCCAGGGTCTCCGTGTACTTATGGTAGTAAGGTGACCAGAACTGGACGCAGTACTCCAAATGCGGCCTCACCAACATTCTGTACAACTGAAGCATTAGACGCCAGCTCTTATACTCTATACCCCTTCCTATAAAGGCTAGCATTCCATAAGCTTTCTTCGCAACCTTCTCCACCTGGGTTGCCACCTTCAGAGACTTATGCACTTGCACTCCCAAGTCCCTCTGTATTTCTATACTCTTAATTGGTCTACGTTTTATCATGTAACTCCTCCCTGCATTATTCCTTCCAAAATGCATCACCTCGCATTTGTCATGATTAAATGCCATCTGCCATCTATCTGACCAGCATACTAGCCTATCTATATCCTGCTGTGTCACCTGACAATCTTCCTCACTATCCGCCAATCCTGCCATCTTGTTCAGCCTGTGACTGCTGCCAGGGAGAATGGAGAATTTGGCTCTCAGTCGAAACTCCTATTCACTGCAGAGGAACTGGAGAATCCCAGCCGCGGGTGAAATTGAAGGATTCCAGCCTATTACTCTCGGCATGCCTGGGGCCTCCAGCACAGTCACAGAGTGTGGTGGGGGATTCTGGGATTCCTTTCCTGGGGAGATGATATGAAACAAATGACCAGGTGATCAGGGCTTTGGCCCAAAACTGAGCCCACGTGATAGGATTAGTTTGGGCTGGAGAAACAGCAGAGTGGAGCAGTGCGTGTCTCAGGGGTGGCAATGGCCTTGTGGTATTGTCCAGAATCTTAATCCAGAATCTCAGCTGACATGTCGGGGACCCGGGTTCGAATCCCGCTACGGCAAGTGGTGGAATTTTAATTCAATAAAAAATATTTGGAATTAAGAATCTATTGATGACTGTAAAACCATTGTCAGGAAGATCCATCTGGTTCACTAATGTCCTTTAGGGAACGAAATCTGCCATCCTTACCTGCTCTGGCCTATATGTGACTCCAGAGCCACAGCAATGGAGTTGAGTCTCAAATGCCCTCTGAACAAGGTCAATTAGGGATGGGCAAAAACATATACTGGCCAGCCAGTGAGGCCCATGTCCCATGAATGAATAAAAATAAAGAGCAGCTGCAGGAACAGGGGGAATACAGAGTTGAAAGGCAGCGCTTTTGCATCAACACGGGGAGTGAGGACTTAGTGACGCATTACAGTAATAATTGTTCTGTGCACCTGGAGCCCAGAGAAACCTGGTTGAGAGCTCCAGGAAGGTGCAAGCTGGGCCTTTGCAAACACCCAGGAGCAGAGTCAGCTCAGTGAAGCTGAAGAGGCGGCTTCTCAATGCCTGTGGTGACAGTGAAGCCAGGAGCTGAGCGCAGAAGGAGCCCTGGAAGGATGATCGAAAGCAGTCGTTGGCAGCAGCACAACTGGGCAATCGGAACTATTCCTGAGCATAAATTCTGTAGTGCGGCCTGCCAATTACCTTGGGGGCACAGTATCAGACAAGGCCGAAAACCTCCATTCTCATTCACGGCTAGGATTCCCTGGTGCCCCTGAAAGTGAATGGGGAATGCCAAATTCTCTGTTCTCACTTGCAGGCGGGGGGAGGGAGGGGTGGGGTAATGTGCCAGGGCCTGGATGAGATAAAAGCAATTGTGCAGAGGTTGGAGCAGGCCGAGCTGGAATCTAGTTGCCTGACGGAAGAAAATGAGAGTGCTCCCAGTCTGAGTTGGAGTTGCTGTTGAGGAAAATCGGAGGCAATGGGTGCAATCTTACCGACCGTCCACGCCACATTCCTACTGCAGCAAAGTTGGAGAATTTAGCAGCCAGCCAGCCGGATGGGAAAATCCTACGACGAGAGTGGCTATAAAATTATAGCCTATGTTTACAAGAGAGCAGCTGTAACCCCTTAGTGAGGAAGACAGGGTTTAAAGGACTTTTGTGGGTCACTGTGTTCACTGACATCTGGCTATGTTATGGACACATTTGTTGGATCAGTCTTGTCAGCCACTTGGTGTTTAGTTTGAGGTTTGCGTTAAATCACAGTCTGCCTATTAATTTATGTTTACCTCATGTGAATGCTGGGAGTTGGAGCAGGATATATCGCAGAACAGCTACTGTTTGCTTCATTGACTTGTATAGGAACTACTGTTTGTTTCTTGTGGTTTTATTCTCGTAGTGAGTCACTCAGGATTTCAAATTTCACCTACTTTACAAAAATATAGTGGTTGCTGAGCAGATGGCAATGAAGAAGAAAAGAATTGATTGGCCTGGTCCAATCATGCAGAAGGACACCTTTAGGTGATTCATTGGGCAGTTCGATTCATAGGCTCAGTGCCTTCTCAAGGGCAATTGGAGCTGGACAACAAATGATATCCTTTCATATCCCATGAAAGAATGGACAGCAAAATAGACTATGGTCAATGCAATCCGGCATTGACAGGGACAGGGGAGATAAAGGAACATGAAACACGACCTGTTCAATTTTCAAATGAAAACTCTGTGAGTAGAAGTTGAATACATCTAGGTCTGACCCTCAGGATTACAGGTTCTGAAGTAAAATTGCTTTGTGCAACCTTAATTGACATTCACAAGCACTCCTGAACCTCAGATATCCAGGTTGGTTTGTTTGTAACTCACGCGTTGGTCATTTACAATGTCAGTTTGGCTCAGTTATAGAGCACTGAGTCAGATAATTGTGAGTTCAAGCCTGAATTGAGCAGAAGCTGACATTTGATGCAATGCAAAGCGTACATTATTGACAGCATTGTCCTTAAACTAGGATCCTGCACTTCCCATGCAAGTCAATACGCAACAACAGCAACGGGCTTTTATCTAACATGTTTAACATATTAAAACACACCAAGCTGCTTCACAAGAGCATCATCAAATCAAATTTGACATCAGCGGGTTCAAGGGCAGGTGATAAGAAGGTGTTGAAAAGAGTCTTAAAAGAGACATCATTTATTTGAGGGATGTAGGTGTTTCTGGTAAGGCTAGCATTTTATTACCATCCTCAATTTCTTTTTCTTCATTCATGGGATGTGGATGTTGCTGGCCTGGTCAGCATTTTTTGCCCATCCCTAACTGCCCTCCATTTCAGAGTGCATTTGAGAGTCAACCACATTGCTGTGACTTTGATGTCACATGTAGGCCAGACCACTTAAGGACGACAGATTTCCTTCCCTGAAGGACATTAGTGAACCAGATGTGTTTTTACAACAATTGACAATAGTTTCACGGTTGTGATTAGATTTTTAATTCCGGATTTCTATTGAATTCCACCATCAGCCGTGGTGGGATTTGAACCTAGGTCCCCAGAACATTACCCTGGGTCCCTGGATTACTCATCCAGTGATAGTGCCATTATGATTGCCCTGGATATGTGGGTAACTTTTTCCCATCTCACCAAACTTGGAAGAACGGGCATCATTCAAGTTAATGGGTAAGACATTTAAAAAGTTAATTAACTTTTATAAATAAATAACAATAGACGGCATTGTGCCCAGATCCAGGTTAATGGATAGGATAGAGGTGGAAAGACTCTTCCTGCTCAGAAAGGACAGTAGGACTAGGGGGCACAGCCTCAAGATAAAGGGGGGGCGGTTCAGAACGGAGTTGAGAAAGAACTTCTTCACTCAAAGGGTGGTGAATCTCTGGAATTCTCTGCCCGTTGAAGTGGTGGAGGCTACCTCGCTAAATATTCTTAAGACGCGGGTTGATGGGTTTTTGATAAGCGAGGGGATTAAGGGTTATGGGGAGAGGGCGGGAATGTGGAACTGAGCCACGACAGATCAGCCATGATCTTATTGAATGGCGGGGCAGGCTCGAAGGGACAGATGGCCTACTCCTGCTCCTATTTCTTATGTTTCTTATGTTATGTTTCAAATATAGAAGCATATTTCGACAACTGGGGAGCAGTCATTTTGAGTTTGAACATCTGGCAGATATTTTGTGCTGGACTCCAGGGAGAACTTAGAAATACATTCGCCGGAATTCTACCACCTCGCCCGCCACGGAATCAGAGAGGGCGAAGGGCGGACAACAGAAATGTCCGTTGACCTCAGGCGGGAATTTCTAGTCTCGCTCAAGCGAGGCTGTAAAATCTCGCCCGTGATACGAAAAGATTCTTGGTCAAGGGGAGGACAAAGAGAAAATTATTCAGAAACCAACTACTGTTCTGTCAAGAGTCCAGGCAACCTGCAAGTGCAGTGACTGCATGGAATCATGGAATCATAGAATCCTACAGTGCTCAAAGAGGCCATTCGGCCCATCGGGTCTTCACCAATCACAATCTCACCCAGGCCCTATTGTGTAACCGCATGCATTTTTCCTAGCTAGTCCTCCTGACACTAAGGGACAATTTAGCATGGCCAATCTACCTAACCCACACAACTTTGGACTGCAGAACTAGTGAGGAACAAAAAATCTTTCTTGCTCTCAAAAACCTGCTGAGCTGTTGAATTCACTTACAAACGCAATCTCCAACTATTCATCTACAGAAGCCATCACAACTTCTGTATTCAACTCCTTGACTTCAATACTTTACTCCAGACAACCAACACATCAAATACAGGCCTCGAATGATATCACAAACAATTGACCTGAATTTCATCTTTAAAAGTATCTTTTAAACTTTTCTGCATTTAACCTCTGTATATGTTTAGCTAGTAACTTTATTATGTGTATTTATGATTATCATAAGTAAGCTTCTATTAACAGTGCAATGAAGTTACTATGGAAATCCCCCAACCGCCACACTCTGGCGCCTGTTTGGGTACACTGAGGGAGAACGCAGCATGGCCAATTCAGCTAACCAGCACGTCTTAAGGTGAGGGGGGAGAGGTATAATTTGGATGCTGGAGGGAGGTTTTTCACACAGAGGGTCGTGGGGGTATGGAATGCACTGCCAAGTAAGGTGGTGGAGGCAGGCACGCTGGACTTGTTTAAGGTTTATTTAGATAGATACATGAGCGAAATAGGGATGGAGGGTTATGGGAGACTGTTTTAAATAAGGATCAGAGTCTCAGGACGTTCCTGGAAATCAACTCTTACATGTGTTGATGTTTTTCTCTTTTACTCCACAGGTGCGTGGGTCCACCTTGTTGTCTAACGAGGGGCATACACATGGTGGGTCATGCGTGGGCTGCTCTTGGGTGTTTCGAGAGTAGCCTAGTACTTCGCTTCGTTTGTGTACGCTTATAACTGGACCAGCAGATGGGCACCACGACAGCTCAGTGACTATCACTGTTTGCTGTGCAGATACATGGATTTGGGCCAGTGTCTGTGGGAGTTTGCGCATTCTCCCTGTGGTTGCGTGGGTTTCCTCCTGGTGCTCCGGTTTCCTCCCACACCCCAAAGGTGTGCTCTTAGGCTGATTGGTGTAACAAATTGTCCCTAAATTATTCTCCCCTTAATCTGGTTTCCAAAGGGGGTACCATAAGCATAGACATGGGTCAAGGGTGGAGGAGGAAAAGCACATTGTTAAGATGGTGGCGCGGGCTCGTTGGGCCGAAGGGCCTGTTTCCCGTGCTTTGTTCTTTGTTCTTTGTCTTCTGGACCATGGGAGGAAACCGGAGCACCAGGAGGAAACCCACGCAGACACGGGGAGAATGTACAGACTCCACATAGACAGCGACCCAAGCCAGGAATCAACCCTGGTTCCTGGTGCTGTGAGGCAGCAATGCTAACCACTGTGCCGTCATTTATTTAACTAACTTACAGCAGTATTCTGTCAGAAACAAAACATCATCTTGTTCAAGACTAAAGAATTGCTGTTAGATTGAACCACATACCAGTTAAAGGAGGGTTACATACAAACACACACTAATTCTTAGCTCATGGACAACATTGAGGAAATATCTTTTACCCGTCATGACAGCGTTTGAAACCAAACCCTACATAGCATCAGAGAGGGAGATAAAGTTCATTTCACTCCAGCTTGCTAACTATTTCATTCACGCACCGACTGGTATGCTTGCTCTCGAGTGTTAGTATGTTCTCCCTGTGGGTTGTTTAATGTGACAAGCATCAAGTGTTCAATATGTTGCTGGTTCCGACTCATCTCCATTTCTGTAGACAGGCCCAGCTGCTATCCGTCTCAGTTCCTTGTCTCGCTGGGGATTAGGCTGGAGGAGCACATGTTTGTGGAATGGCAGACACCGACCAGACACTTTTGCTAATGAGGGGCAGCAATGGTGAGGGGGGGGGGTGGTGGAGAACTTGGCACTGCTACAGAACTAGAAGGGTTAATAACATTTGGTGTGTGGCACCTTCAGTCTGCCTACACAATTCATTTAGTATGCTGATGGAAAGCTGTAGGGATAATTCATTTGGCCAGGATCACACTTATGAATGTGTATGTCTGGTAACAGGCCAAATGTGGATTGATGGTGTGTAGCACCCCTTTGATCTTACGACAAAAGGGAATTCTATGATTCTATTCCATAATACCTGGACCTCCCAACATGCACAGCATGTTTGATGGCATGCCAACCTGTCTGATGGCATGCCACACAGCTTAGGAGGTCCAAGTATCATAAAATAGAAATCATCGAATCCCTGCAGTGCAGAAAGAGGCCATTCAGCCCACTGAGCCTGCACTGACCCACCCAGGCCTCATCCCCATGACATCACATATTTACCCTAGCTAATCCCCCAGCACTAGGAGGTGATTTAGCATGGCCAATCCACCTAAATTGCACATAGAATCCTACAGAGCAGGAGGAGGCCATTCAGCCCATCAGGTCTGCACAGACCACAATCCCACGCAGGCCCTATCCCCATAACCCCATGCATTTACCCTAGCTAATCCCCCTCATACAAGGGGGTGATTTAACATGACCAATCCATCTAACCCGCACATCTTTGGATTGTGGGAGGAAACTAGTGCACCTGGAGGAAACCCACGCAGACATAGGGAGAACATGCAAACTCCAAACAATCACCTGAAGCCGGAAATGAACCCGGGTCCCTGGATCTGCGAGGCATCAGAGCTAATAGCAGTGCCACCATACCCCCTCCAAATAGATAGTGAAAGTTTGTGGGCTTCTGTTTTGATGGGTGTATCCTGTGAGGAAATATATTATTAATTAAATAACACCAGCAAATAATGCTTACTGTCCTGTACGATGATTTCCAAGTGGAAAGATCCGACACATATCTGAACCTATTCCTAGGAAGCAGTTTGGTGCACCAATACATAATATTTGGCACTGACATCTGGCTCCTCATCCTGCGATGCTTTCGACAGGCGGTTGCAAGCAAATGCACAGTTCCTGACTGACTGTGCCTTTCCCAAGATGCAGACTCTGCATGCTGGAAGCTTCAGGCAAACTCAATTAAAAATGCCTGCCCCTGGCCTCTAGTTGGGATTTAATTAAATGCATAACCATCAAATGCTGACTTGTTTTTAGTTTTTTGAGGAAGGAAATGAAAGATCAGTGAAGGTCATACAGTTGACCCGGAATACTTGCACTCCCAAAAGACATTTGACAAAGTGCCACATGATAGGCTCATCAGCAGAGTTCAAGCCTATGGAATAAAAGGGACTGTGGCAACATGGATACAAAATTGGCTGAGTAACAGGAAACAGGGAACATGGTGTGGTTAACAGCTGTTTGTTGGAAGTGCTGTATATAGTGGAGTTCCCTCGGGATTGGTCGAAGCAATGACTATCTTGATCAATATTTCTGACCTAGATTTGAGTACACAAGGCACACTTTCAAAATTTGGAGCTCACACAAAACTTGTATAATTAACTGTGAGGATCATAGAATCCCTACAGTGCCATTCAGCCCATCAAGTCTGCACCAACCACAATCCCATCCCATTCCTGTAATCCCACATATTTACTCTGCTAATTCCCCTGGTGGTAGGGTCAATTGAGCATGGCCAATCAACCTAACCCACACATCTTTGGAGTGTGGGAGGAAACCGGAGCACCCAGAGAAAACCCACGCAGACACAGGGAGAACGTGCAAACTCCCCACAGACAGTGACCCAAGGCCAGAATTGAAAATAGGTCCCTGGTGCTGTGAGGCAGCAATGATAACCACTGTGCCACTGTGCTGATGATCAAGAAAGACCCTAGTTAGACATAGACAGATTGGTGGAATGGTTGGGCACATGGCAGATGAAATATATTGCTATTCCCTGCTATCAACTCCCTTCCTCATTCCCCCAAGACCCACATCCTGTGACACACGCCTGGTAGGTCTTTCTCAGAGGCCATGGCATGGGGCTAATGCCAGTTCTCCAACAAGAACTGTTCCCAACTCACACCCCCCAACCCCCCCATGTCTGCATTAAATATTGCCCTTTGTCTCAACTTATGAGAAGCCCATAAATCTGGTGTGTCGCTGGGTCAAAATCTTGGAATTCCTTCCCCAACGGCATTCTGGCTTAACCCACAGCATGTGGATTGCAACATTTCAAGCTAGCAGCTCACCACCACCTTCTCAAGGACAACTAGGGATAGTCAATAAATGCTGGCCAGCCAGTTACACCCATGTCCCACGATTGATTTTTTAAAAAAAAAATCAAATAAGAGAACTTCAAAGTATTACATTTATGCAGTTAAATCGAGGTACGCAACTTAAACTAAAGAATACAATTCGAAAAACAGGTGCAAGGACAGAGAAACTGTGTGGTAAGTGTACACAACTCATTGCTGCTGGTAAAGGAGGTTGCAAAATAATATGAAAAGGCTTAGCAGAGTTATGGGCTTTATAAATCAAGATGTGGAGATGCCAGCATTGGACTGGAGAAGGCACAGTAAGAAGTCTCACAACACCAGGTTAAAGTCCAACAGGTTTATTTGGCAGCACAAACTTTCGGAGCGCTGCTCTTTTATCAGGTGAGTGGGGACTTGTGTTCATAAACAGGGCATATAAAGACAAAACTCAATTTACAAGATAATGGTTGGATTCGAGAATGTGCGATCTTCTTGGAGATCCAACCATTATCTTGGAAATTGAATTTGTGTATGTGCATGTCCTGTTTGTGAACACAGGTCCTCACTCACCTGATGAATGGGCAGTGCTCTGAAACCTTGTATGGCCAAATAAGCCTGTTGGACTTTAACCTGGTGTTGTGAAACTTCTTACTTTATAAATCGAGACAGAGGCCGTATTTATAGCAAACACTGGGGGCCTTGCTGGAGAACTGGAAGTAGCCCACATCACCCCTTCTGGGAAAGACCCACCCAGTGGATGTCGCAGAATGTGGGTCTTGGGGGAAATTGGGAAGTGGGTTGGCAGCAAGGGTAAGGGAAAAGCTTTCAGCTACCTCGCTTTCCCCTCTCAATATTGAGCCCCTCGATCAGGCAGTGGGTGCCTTTGAAGAAGGAACCCCTCCACCCCACCTCCTCACAACCCCATCTGCCCCAAGAGCCAGCGAGCAAACTCAACAGGATTACCGATAGCAGTCGAATAAGGTCCTTAAGCAAGCTTTAATTGCCCACTTAAAGTCCTCAATTGGCAGGGCAGCAAAAACTTGTACAAACCTGGAGGAGACAAGGATGGAGATGGGAAGGGGCAGTGTCTCCACCGATCTCCTCCCACTTCATTAAACCACCCTGCCTCCACATTAACTTTGCTCGAGGCAGGGTGTTAAATTCCACACGATGGGCGGCATTTTACCGGCATAACTGCCCGAGTTTCGCATGATCCCAGCCAGGCCTTATCCACATAATCCCAAGTATTAACCCTGCTAATCTCCCGAACGCTAAGGGCAATTTAACATGGCCAATCAAACGAATCGGCACATCTGAGGGATTTGGGAGGAAACTGGAGAACCCAGAGGAAACCCATGTGGAGAACGTGCAAACTCTACACAGACCGTCAACCGAGGCTCGAATCAGTCCTGCGTCCCTGGCACTGTGAGGCGGAAGTGCTAACCACCGCGTGTCAGCCCAGATAGACTGCGCCTTTAAGAAGCTCTGAAGAAGAGCCATGCAGAATTGACACAGCAATTTGCTTTCCCTCTCCACAGGTGCTGCCAGACCAGCTGAGCTTTTCCAGCATCTCCTGTTGGTATTTCAGATTTCCAAAGTTTTGCTTTTCCTGTCTGAAGCTTTTTTCTGTATACAGCCACTGCGTTATCAAAAAGCTGATTTGTGAAAGAAGTTACCGTCCAAACAAATACACAACGGGGATAGCAATAATTGAGACCTTATGCAGACCCTTAAGATGTCAGGCCTGCTAACTTGCAACAAGATTAAACATGAGGTACATTTTCATTTCATGAGAGTACCCCAACATCCGAAATGTTCTTCAGAGATTCCGGATCCATTCTGAGAAACTTCCCTGATTTCTATTAGCTTTATATCTAATGAGTCCTGAGAAAAATATGTGTACAAGATCTGGTACAGAGTGAATCAAACGCTGAGTAGCAGTTCTGCGAGCGCCAGGAAATCTGTTGTCAATTCTGATTACATATAACTGAATAATTAAACTTTTCTTCACTGTTCCATTGAATGTCAAAATTCATCCTCTGCCATTCATGTACACAACATTTGGGGAGGCAACGTTTCGATGTTACTGACATTGGACCAGCAATCCTGAGACCCGAGCTAATGCTCTGGCGAACAGGGTTCGAATCCCACCACCGCAGTTAGAGAAATTTATTCAATCTGGAATGGCCACGGGCAAGATTTTCCCACTGGTGGGATCTTCCTGTCCCTCCCCCTCTGCAGTGTGTTCACCAGAGGCAGGACGAGTGAGCCACGGAAGATCCCAGCAGTGGCCAATGGCAAACTGCCTCCACCGCTGGAGAACATGTCAGAGGGGAGGCCAGGGGAAAGGCGGGGAAGTAGGGAGCGGGGGGAAGGTGGGGGGAGGGGAAGAGAGGGAGGGGAGAGAGGGAAGGGGAAGGGAGAGGAGAAGGAGAGTGGGAAGAGAGAGGGAGGAGAGGGGAGAAGAGGGGTTGAAGAGGAGACGGGTGAGGGGAGAAGGGAGGGATCAGGGGAAGGGGAGAATGGGAAAGAAAAAGGGGAGGGGGAAGAGGAGAGAGGGGAAGGGAAGGGGAAAGAAGGAGAGGGGGGAGTGGAGAGGGGAGGGGGAAGGAGAGGTGAAAAGGGAGAGGAGGGGAATGGGTGAGGAAGGGAAGAAGTGAGAGAGGAGAGGGAGGGGAAGGATAAGCGGGGAAGGGAGAGAGAAGTGGAGGAGGAGAGGGAGGAAAAGGGGAGGTGAGGGGGAGAGTGGGGTCATGAAGACATTGCAAATTGTTGCATTCTTCCGTCTGCTTCACTAATGCCCTTCAGGGAAGGAAATCTTCCGTCCTTACCCTGGTCTGGCCTCCATGTGACTCCACAGCCACAGCGACGTGGTTGACTCTTCAAATGCCTCAGTTCAAGGGCAGCTAGGAATGGGCAATGAATGTTGGCCCCGCCAGCAACACTCACATCCCATGAATAGATAGAGAAAAAAAATTGCGATCCATTTCTGTAATCCACGAAATGTGTATTTGATATGCAGTGGCCATGGTAGCGAGTATGACCCAATCCATTGATAACAGTAAATAGATTCTACAGTGCCAAAAATCAATCTGCTCAAGATGTCTGGCTGTGGAAATGGAAATATTGAGAAAGCCTCTTCTATCTTCTAAGAATCAAGTAGCAAATCTGAAGCTGAAACAAAGCAATCTAAGAAACTTAATGTAATATTTTCTCTGTGAAATGATTTGTCCTAAGTCTGCTTTGCAAGAAATGTGAAGTTTAGATGAGAGTAAATCTTATTGGAAATTTCAATTGATCCTGGATTTAGTATGAAACAGGGGTCCTAGCTGTCGTGAAATGCACTCTTTAATTCTTCCGATCTAATCGCCATTTTATTAGAAACAGTTTCTATGAAAGAGCAAAAGTTGAATCTGCCCTCTTGTTAACCTTTAATACAGTAATTTAGGCTGCAATTTCCATTTCAGAACTGACTGATCTCTTGTTTGTCAGGCTATTATTTATTATATTACCTGGATAATATCCTACACAATAGGGACGAGAAGGAAGAATTTGCATTTAGATAGCGCCTTTGAATACCATTCCCTCCTCAGCCATTCTCCTTATTGTTTAAATCCTTCACCTTTCAAACCCCATGACGACAATGGATGAAATGTTACATCCCCACAACAGGACTGGGGAGAATTAGATTGTTAAAAAACTGACCCCAATCTGCCACTAACATTTCGCTGTGGTGAGTTTGAAAAATCTGAATAGCCTGCCCCGGAGAGACAGGTCCATAACTATAGCATTTAAATCAGACATCATTTCCCAAATCTTTAAAACCATTTAATTCCAACAGCCACGGGCCAAATTTCCAGTGTTCAGAAAATGCAGCCACTGAAGCAAGGGAGATGTGAGGTGCCACTCAGTGTTTTGCCAGCACAGCTTGTGGGTCAGGTGGAGCAGGACCCCTCCGTCTTTCAAGCAGTTCTTCTGCCGTGATCTCTCTCCTTCCTGCAAATGCTTAACAACTATCTTAAACAACTACTTTGACTACACCCCACATCCTGTAAGGACTCCATCCCATTCCCTGAGTTCCTTTGCCTCTGCTGCACCTGTTCTGATGATGCCACTTCCCAAAATAGCGCTGCCGATATGTCTTCTTTCCTCAGTCGTGGTTTTCCACCCACTGTGGTTGACAGGGCTTTCAACTGCCCATCTCCGCATTCAAAGGATCATCCTTTGCCATTTTTGCCAACTCCAGCACGATGCCACCACTCAAAGCTTCCTCCCTCATCCGCCCATCAGCATTCCGAAGGGATCGTTGTCTCCGGGACACCCAAGTCCACTCCTCCATCACATCCAACACCTCCCCTCTGTGCCCACGACATCTTCCATGCAATTGTAGAAAGTTTAACACCTTGCCTTTTTACCTCCTCCCTGCTCACTGTCCCAGGTCCTAAACAGTCCTTTCAGGTGAAGCAATGCTTCACATGCAAATCCTTCAATCTGTTCTATTGCATTCGCTGCTCCTAATGCAGCCTACTGTAATTGGAGAGACTAAATGCAGACTGGGTGACCACTTTGCTGAACGCTTTTGATCCGTCCACAAGCAGGGCCCAGACCTTCCTGTCGCTTGCCACTTCAACACACCATCCTATTCTCACATGAGATGATGGCATCTGTGTTGATGATCCAGCACATCTTGCAGAAGTTGCTGTGGCAGGGTTGTGTGGTGTTGTGGTCACTGTTCTCCTGAAGGCTGGGTAGTTTGCTGCGGACAATGGTCTTTTTGAGGTTGTGCGGTTGTTTGAAGACAAGAAGTGGGAGTGTGGGGATGGCCTTGGCAAGATGTTGGTCTTTATCGGTGACATGTTGAAGGCTCTGGAGAAGATGTTGTAGCTTCCTCGCTCCGGGGAAATACTGGATGATGAAGGGTACTCTGTCTGCCTTGTCCCATGTTTGTGTTCTGAGAAAGTCTGTGCGGTTTTTCACTGTGGCACGTCGGAACTGTCAACTGATGATTTGAGCACCATGTCCTGTTCTTACGAGGGCATCTTTCAGCGTCTATAGGTGTCTGCTGCGATCCTCTTCATCTGAGCAAATCCTGTGTATACGAATGCCTTGTCTGTTGGGGATAGCTTCTTTAATGTGTTTAGGGTGGAAGCTGAAGTATTGGAGAATTGTGAAGTTATCCGTGGGCTAGTGGTACAGTGTTTGTTGGTGTGTTGGCCTTGTGTATCCTTGGGAGGCAGTAGAGATCTCCAGTGTGAGGAGTAAATGGGATGAGAGCGTGATGGGTGCTCTGAAGGTCCGGATCAAAGGTTTTGATCAGTCTTTGAGTTGACGAGTGTGTTCTATGGTCGAATCTTCGAGTAACTGTCTGTAGTGTTCCTCATTGTTTAGTTGTCAGTACACTTCTTTGCAGTAATCCATTCTGTTTAGTATGACGATAACGTCTCCTTTGTCCGTTGGTTTGATGACAATGTTGCGTTTGGTCTTGAGAACGCAGATGTCCTTGTGCTTGGGTGGTGTTCAAGGTTGTCTTGTGCATGCGGCTGATGAATCTGGCATTGACGCACCTCCTGACAGCTTGGACATACATGTCAAGTCGAGGGCAGCGGCCTCCCGGAGGGGCCCAATTCAACTCTTTCCTCTTCGACAGCGGATCTCTCTGTCGGCTGTTCCTGTTCATTAGCTGCATCACTGTGTTCACTGTTGGCCTCTTGGGATTTGTGGAAGAACTCACAGAGCCTTATTCGCCTGATCAATTCTTCTATGTCCACTGCGAGAATGATGGGGTCTATTTTGGTTGCGGGACAAAAATTGCGCCATAGGCTGAAAACTTCAATTTTGTCTGGTTGAAGTGTGTAGTCTGACAAGTTGACAATGGACTTCCCTGCAGTGGTACTGTTTTCTATTGTGGTTCCGAGGGCTGCTGCTTCTGATGATGCTGAGTTTATTTCTGTGGGGGCATGGTAGCACAGTGGTTAGCACTGTTGCTTCACATCTCCAGGGTCCTGGATTCGATTCCCGGCTCCGGTCACTGTCTGTGTGGAGATTGGACACTCTCCTCATGTCTGTGTGGGTTTCCTCCGGATGCTCTGATTTCCTCCCACAGTCCAAAGATGTGCAGTTAGGTTCATTGGCCGTGCTAAATTGCCCCTTAGTGTCTTGCGATACGTAGGTTAGAGAGATTAGTGGGTAAAATATGTAAGGATATGGGGGTAGGGCCTGGGTGGGATGTGGTCAGTGCAGACTCGATGGGCCGAAGGGCCCCTATCTGCACTGTAGGGTTCTATGATTCTATGATTCTATGAAGTTTTCTGTTCTTGGTGTGCATGTAGATGGCGTAGTTCCATTGTCTCAACTGCTTGAGAACATCGTCCACCAGGTACATGGTACATATTCTTGTGACTCAGCCAACATCGCCTACCAGATACACGGCAGGAAACAATGTCCCGAGGCATGGTACATTGGCGAGACCATGCATATGATACAGCAATGGATGAATGAACACCGTTCACCAAGCAGGAGTATTCCCTTCCTGTCAGGGAACACTTCAGCAGTCAAGATCGTCAGGTAAGCATTCTCCAAGGTGGCCTTCACGATACACAACGTGAAATCACTGAGCAGAAACTGATAGCCAGGTTCTGCACACATGAGGACGGACTCAACCGGGATCTTGGGTTCATGTCACACTATCTCTATCTCTCACGACTTGCCGGACCTTGAAAAATCTCACTAACTGTCCTGGCTGGAGACAATTCACACTTCTTTAACCTATGCTTAACCCTTTCTCCACTCACATTGTCTGTGTCTGTAATGACTTGATTACCTGTTAAGATTCGCATTCCAACCATTATCTTGTAATTGAGAATTGCTTGTGAACTGAACTCTTCACTCACCTGATGAAGGGGCAACGCTCTGAAAGCTTGTGTTACCAAATAAATCTGTTGGACATTAATAAGCTAGTGTTGTGAGACTACTTACTGTGCCTAGCCCAGCCCAACGCTTACAACCTCACATCATAACTGTAACATCAGCACAAAGCAAAACCTAGCCATAGATTTATTGTAAAGCATAAACCTGATTAAGCACCTGACTTTAACTGTATGTGAGCAAATAGATTTTCAGGGCGTTAAAATCAAGGTCTAAGTTACCAAATACCCATCAGCAAATCAAATCCAAATGTGTTGTGATAGTTGGGTTCCAAATTAAACATTTGATAGTCGACTGCCTTAAAATCCTGTTTGTTCCACTTGTGAGGCCCTTGACCTAATAGAACAAATGAATGCTTTTATAGAATAACTAGACTAGGTACTGCAGCTTAAGTCAACCTTCCATGTTCATGCCAGAATCATCAGGGCTGCTCCAATTTAACATTGGGTGGCACGATGACACAGTGGTTAGCACTGCTGCCTCACAGTTTCAAGGACCCAGGTCCGATTCCTGGCTTGGGTCACTGTCTGTGTGAAGTTTGCATGTTCTCCCCGTGTATGCATGGGTTTCCTCTGGTCGCTCCGGTTTCCTCCCACAGTCTGAAAGACATCTTGGTTAGGTGCACTGACCCAAACAGTGCCGGAGCGTGGTAACACAGGGAATTTCACAGTAACTTCACTGTAGTATTAATGTAAGCCTTACTTGTGACTAATAAATAATCTTTAAAACTTTAAACAAGGACACGAGTTTGATTGCCGGCTTGGGTCACTGTCTGTGTGGAATTTGCACATTCTCCTCGTGTCTGCGTGGATTTCCTCTGGATGCTCCGGTTTCCTTTCACATTCCAAAGGATGTGCGGGTTGGGTGGATTGGCCATGCTAAACTGCTCCTTAGTGTTAGG
Source organism: Carcharhinus amblyrhynchos (assembly GCF_965287045.1). Taxonomy (NCBI): domain Eukaryota; kingdom Metazoa; phylum Chordata; class Chondrichthyes; order Carcharhiniformes; family Carcharhinidae; genus Carcharhinus; species Carcharhinus amblyrhynchos. The sequence continues at coordinate 16,214,474 of NC_137339.1, forward strand.
GGGACTAGCTAGGGTAAATGTATGGGAATATGGGGATAGGGCCTGGATGGGATTGTGGTCGGTGCTGACTCGATGGGCTGAATAGCCTCCTTCTGAACTGTAGGACTCTGATTTTTCATCAGTCCATAAAGTCTGCTATAAATGCCAACATTAAAATAAAGCTGCATGTTGCCTGGAACACTTAAGAATGATATCACTTTCTGAGCTAGCATAGTTGCACATTTTTGACTCTATTTTGCAGCCCAGTATAGTTTCTGAAAGAAATCTAGTTCATCCAAATCATTCTTATTAGCATTCGCAAGGTCAGTATTGTGAGTGATCTAATGATTAATGCGCCTCTAACTGCCTGACGCTTTATGCAAAAACAAAGAGATGTGACACATTAACAACCCTATTTGTAAGAATGCCTTTTCAAAAATACTTTAACTGATTGGTATGCAACTCAATTGAGCCCTGCAGTAATGAGTGGGATAGCTATAGTGAATGCCTATGTATTATTTATGCCATAGGTAGCAGTCCAATACAGCGCCTAGCTCCACAGGAACTTCCAATTACAGAGCACATATTTCCCTACACTGATTAATTTTCCGAACTGTAATTTCTAAAATGAATAAAGCTCAGCAACAGAAAATATCTAATTGTTGTATAAACACTTGTGCTTGCAAAAGAGACAGACAATGGGCTGGGTTTTCCAGCCGCATTCACCCCAAGGTTGGAAACCTCCGCCTGAGGTCCACGGATCTTTGCATAGAGTCATAGAAGTTTGCAGCACGGAAACAGGCTCTTCAGCCCATCTTATCCATGCTGTCGTTTTTTTAAAACCTCTAATCAGCTAGTCCCAGTTGCCTGCATTGGCCCATATCCCTCTATACCCATCTTACCCATGAAACTGTGTAAATGCTTTTTGAAAGGCAAAATTGGACCTGCCTCTATTACTACCTCTGGCAGCTTGTTCCAGACACTCATCACCCTCTGTGTGAAAAAATTGCCTCTCTGGACCCTTTTGTATCTCTCCCCTCTCACCTTAAACCTATGCCCTCTAGTTTTAGACTCCCCTACCTTTGTCCGGGTCCATGTCCCATCCACTACGATTCTGTGGTGGGCGGATCATGAAAATTCCAGCTGAAGGCATTTTAGTCACCAACCAAAGAAATGAGGGACACTGCAGATGAGAGGAACTTTGAAGCTGAGAGGGAAATGTTATAAATTAGAAACATAGAAAACAGGAGTTGAGCATTTAGCCCATCGAGCCTGTGCCAACATTCAATGTGGTCTTCTATCTTGACATTATACTCCTGCTCTCTCCCCATACCACCTGACACCATTAGTGGCTAGAAATCTATCTATTTCTTACTTAAATAGATTCAGTGACTTGGTCTCCATGGCCTCACGTGGTAGAGAATTCCACAGTGGTACTATGCCAGTTGGTGTTACTGCTGGACTAATGGAACCCCGGCTCAAAGGACCGTAACTGTTAACTTTTGTTAGAGAACAGGAGGGACCACAGGGTTTCCAATAGGTTTTAATAACAGAATAAAAACATTTATTAAACATGAAAAGTTTTACTATAATACAAGACTCCTTCACTCCCGTTTACCTTCACAAATGTACACAGATTTTAAGGATAATGCAGTTTACAAAACAAATTTCATACTATAATGTTCTCAGTAAACACACAGTCCCTGTAGCCCAGGCTAACTGGGGTTAGACAACATCTCACTCTGAAACCAAGTGGCATCTGGCACCCAATTGAACTTCTGTGGATTTATTTGCAGATGATCATCACATTGTGCACAAACTGGTCTCAGTGGACTCTGGCTCCCACTTGAGTGCTTCCAAACTTCACTCTTGAAAAGACATGCCTTAGAATCTTCTTTCAAACAGCGCTTTCCTCAGCTGTCTTCAACAAGGATCCACTTCCAGGATTTCCAACTCTCAGTATTCTTCTGTCTTGAATTGCCACATGCATTCAAGCTTCCACACAATCTCTCGGGTTTTCAGCCATACCAATAGAACACTATTGCTTCACAGGTTGTACTAAGGTCACCAACCTGAGGATTGCTTTAGATATCTGGCTTCTTGTTAACCAGCTTCACCAGGCCTGCACATTTACTTCTATTTATTACTTGAATGAACAGTATCTTGTTCAAATTCCAATTCCCTTTTCCCCTTTGACTTCAATCTTCCTGGAACTTCTCTTTTTATTCCCTGGTTTTTAGAACATTTGTTGTTTAGTTTCTCAGACTTGCTTTCTTGTCATTATTTCATGTCCTGTTGTTACTTCAGGCAGAGCTGAGAGTTGCTTCCTCTCTAGCCTTGGGTCCACTTATAACTAAACTCAATAGATTTTTCTAACCTAAAAGTGGCCCTGTTTGCCAAGCAACAGCCAGGATTCTCTGATCATGTTCACCCTGCAACTGCAGCCAGAGAGAATGGAGAATTTGGTACTCAGCCAAAACTCCATTCATTGCAGCGGGACTGGAGAATTCCAGCCACCAGTGAGGTCAGAGAATTCCGGCCAATAACTCAGTCCTTTTTTAAAACATTCATTTACGGGACATGGGCGTTGCTAGTTAGGCCAACATTTATTGCCCTCCCTAGTTGCCCTTCAGAAGGTGGTGGTAAGCTGCCTTCTCGAACTGCTGCAGTCTCTAACAGTGCTGTTAGGGAAGGGATTCCAGGATTTTAACCCAACGACTGTGAAGGAACGGCGATATATTTCCAAGTTAGGATGGTGAGTGACCTGGAGGGGAAACTTCTGGTGGTGGTGTTCTAGTTATCTGCTGCCTTTGTCCTTCTGGATGGTAGTGGTCGCAGGTTTAGAAGGTGCTGCTGAAGAAACTTTGCTGAATTCCTGGAGTTCAGTTCCTTCTTCTCTAAGCTCTGTCTGCTTTTCACATCTGAAACTCTCTAAGCACAATACAGACACAGAAGCATAGAAACTAGAAGCAGGAGTAGGCCATTTGCCCTTCAGGTCTGCTCTACCATTCATCATGATCATGGCTGATCATCGAATTCAATATTCTGATCCCCCCTTTCCCCCCATATCCTTTGATCCCTTTAGCCCCAAGAGCTAAATTTCCTTTTTCTTTTTCTTTTTGAAATCAGACAATGTTTTGGCCTCAACTACATTCTGTGGAAGTGAATTCCACACATTTATCACTCTCTGTGTGAAAATATTTCTCCTCACTTCCATTCCAAAAGGTTTCCCTCTTATCCTCAAACTATGGCCCCTAGTTCTGGACTCCCCCATCATTGGGCACATTCTTTCTGAATCTACCCTGTCTAACCCTGTTAGAATTTTATAAGTTTCATTGAGATCCCCACTCACTCTTCTAAACACCAGTGAATATAATCCTAAATTTGAAATTAAACCCAAACACCCATGCATGCAATACCTTTGCTTAATATGAATCTAACTAAGGCCTTATCAGAAAAACTAAATCAAACACACTTAAATCTGTATCTTATTTCTAGTATCTAACAACACATATGTTACTTAAAATTACCTTTGCTTCCTGACAACAGGTTTACCATCCTCTAAGTGAAGGTATTTCTCCTCATCTCAGTTCGAACTGGCCTACCCAGGATGGCACGGTGGCACAGTGGTTAGCACTGCTGCCTCACAGTGCCAGGGACCCAGGTTCAATTCCAGCCTTGTGTGACTGTCTGTGTGGAGTTTGCATGTTCTCTCCGTGTCTGTGTGGGTTTAGTTGGATTGGCCATGTCAAGCTATCCCTTAGTCTCCAAAAATGTGTAGATTAGGATTAGTCACGGTAAATGCACAGGATTACTGAAGTATGGAGGAGGTAGGAATATGGGTAAGAAGCTGTTCAGTGAGTTGTTGCAGACTCGATGGGCTGAATGGCCCCCTTCTGTACTGTAGGGATTGCATGGTTCATACAACTCACAATTCCATCTAGTTTTTTTGTCATCAGTAAACTTTGAAATATTACACCTTTGTTTAACACTTAATTATTTCCCTCATCCAAATCATTAATATATATTGTGAATATTTGGGGCCCAAACACTGATCCCTGTGATACTCCAATAGTTATTGCCTTCCACTCAAAAAAAGCTCTGTTTATTTCTTCCCTTTGTTTGCTGTCTGCTAGCAATTCTCAATTCATGCCAACATATTACCTCTAATCGCATGTGCTTTAATTTTACACATTAGCCTCTTCTGTGGAATTTCAGCAAAAACTTTCTGAAAATCTAAATACCCACCTCTACTCATTCTCCCTTACATATTCTACAAGCTACGGCAGGGTCAACGGCAGGATTCTAAGGAATGTGGAGGAACAGAGAGATCTTGGGGTTCATATCCACAGATCTCTGAAGGTTGCCACTCAAGTGGATAGAGCCGTGAAGAAGGCTTATACTGTGTTAGCGTTTATTAATAGGGGGTTTGAGTTTAAGAGCCGTGGGGTTATGCTGCAACTATACCGGACGTTAGTGAGACCACATTTGGACTGTTGTGTTCAGTTCTGGTCACCTCATTATAAGAAGGATGTGGAAGCATTGGAGAGAATGCAGAGGAGATTTACCAGGATGCTGCCTGGTTTGGAGGGTAGGTCTCATGAGGAAAGATTGAGGGAGCTGGGGCTTTTCTCTTTGGAGCAGAGGAGGATGAGAGGCAACTTAATAGAGGTTTATAAGATGACGAGAGGGATTAATAGAGCGGACGTGCAGAGACTATTTCCTTGGGTAGATGTAGCTGTTACTAGGGGGCATAACTATAAGGTTTATGGTGGGAGATACAGCAGGGATGTCTGAGGTAGATCCTTTACTCAGAGAGTGGTTGGGGTGTAGAATAGACTGGCTGCTGTGATAGTGGAGTCGGACACTTTAGGAACTTTCAAACGATTATTGGATAGGCACATGGAACACACCAGAATGATAGGGAGGGGATAGCTTGATGTTGGGATTGGACATAGCTCGGCACAACATTAAGGGCCGAAGGGCCTGTACTGTGCCGTAATGTTCTATGTTTCTATGTAAGCTGATCATCCAAAAACTCCAGCAAACTTGTCAAACATAATTTCCCTTTCAGAAATCCATGTTGACATTACCTAATCCCGTTGATATTTTCCAAGTGTCCTTTGTCACATCTTTTATAATAGACTCTAGCATTTCCTCTGCTACTGATGGCAGACTAATTGTTAAAGTTTATTTATTAGTGTCACAAGTAGGCTTACATTAACACTGCAATGTGAAAATCCCCAAGTTGCCACACTGAGATGGGCGCTGGATAAATCAGAGAACAGCTCCAAGTCGCCTGTTCGGGTACACTGAGGGAGAATTCAGCATGGCCAATGGACCCAACCAGCACGTCTTTCGGACTGTGGGAGGAAACCAGAGCACCCAGAGGAAACTCACACAGATATGGGGAGAACATGCAGACTCTGCACAGACAGTGACCCAAGCTGGGAATCGAACGCAAAAGCCTGGCATTGTGAGACAGCAATGCCACCCACTGTGCCGGTCTGTCATTCCTTACTTTCTCTCTCCCTCTTTTTTTAAATAGCAGTATTACTTTGGCCACCCTCCAATCCATTGGGACTATTCCAGAATCTACAGAATTTTGGAAAATGACAACTATCTCATCCATTATTTCCATGGCCACTGAGGATTTATCTGCATCCAGACCCATTAATTCCTCCAGCACACTGTTTTCACTATTACTAATTTCCTTTAATCCCTCGTTCTTAGACATGAGAGTTTACTGGAAAACTTCCATAGGAAAGCAACATTATTCACTAACTTTCCATCATCATACTGTGACATAGTAAAGTTTCTGGTGCAGTGAAATTTTATTCTGTGAATACATCAACTTCATATAAATTGTATAATTTTATCAGATGCAGTGACTGAACAAGAATTTTTTAAAAGCTGGTACCGTTTATTCTGCTGTGCTTTAATGAATTTTTCATTAGGATTGATGCCCTGCACACTGTTGCAGACACATGAGTAGTGGTAAAAATTGACTCCCCTACTTTATAACTCCAAGTCTGACCATAACAGGGCATTTTGTGAATTTAGAAGGATGAAGGAATTCACTCAATGTCTGTGTTTAACCATTCTTATGCTGATTTCAAAGAACTGAGCCTGGCAGGCTTGCTTGAGGTTTAAAACAAAAAGGAGATCAGCCTTATTGAGTTAAAAACTCACCCACATAAATATAGCAAGGGATTTAAAGCCTGTACTTCTCAAACCTTCATGACCTTCATTCACACCCATACAAGCATGCAAAATTTACAAGTTATACTGTGAGTAATTCATTTCTTAGCCAAATGTAATGACTTTAATCAAGCAATTGAGGTGGGCCTGTTAGAATATGAACTCGCTGATTAAGAGTCAAATTGATGGGCCCGTCAAGGAGCCTCTTGCTTTGTACTTAACCCGGCGTGTCAGTTCCTCTGAGACTCCTAGTGTAGCCCACTAACTGAAAGCACTCTGTATGCAGTTATACATAAAGGGATTGTGGTGAAGGGACTTCTGCCTCTGAGGACTTCTTACACCAAATTAGAGCTCAATAAACAATTTGAGGATTCACTGTTTATGAGCCTTTGGCCAGACATTGTGGATGCTTCAGAATTATTTCCAAGTTTCTTTAGATACCAGGAGTTGAGTTGAAACCCATGTAACTGCAATTGTTGGACGTAGCTTCTTTTTAATCCAGAATCTGTCTCTTCCAACAGTTCATGAGTTTTTCACCTGAGTTCCCTTCCAATGGAAAATTCACTATCTCTGTGTTGGATTTTTAAACTGTGAGAGATCTTAACTTGGGCATCCAGAGATGGGAGCTCCTTACTGCTTCATTAGTAACTTTTCCAGGCTACTGTTGGCAGTTGCATTAAAGAATTTTCAAGATGGTTACTCCAGTCACAAACTTTCTCACTCCCCTTAATGATTTCATAAGGGATTTGTTTGTCTGATGTCTGAACTGACAATTACTTTTACTTCATGGCTAGGGGTGCTTAGATTTTGTTAAGCCACAACTATTAACCCCCAAATGATTCATAAGAACATAAGAACATAAGAAATAGGAGCAGGAGTAGGCCATCTAGCCCTTCGAGTCTGCCCCGCCATTCAATAAGATCATGGCTGATCTGTCGTGGCTCAGTTCCACTTTCCCGCCCTCTCCCCATAACCCTTAATCCCCTCTCTTATCAAAAACCCATCAACCCGCTTCTTAAAAATATTTAGCGAGGCAGCCTCCACCACTTCAACGGGCAGAGAATTCCAGAGATTCACCACCCTTTGAGTGAAGAAGTTCCTCCTCAACTCCGTTCTAAACCGCCCCCCCTTTATCTTGAGGCTGTGCCCCCTAGTCCTACTGTCTTTTTTGAGCGGGAAGAGTCTCTCCACCTCTATCCTATCCATCCCATTCATCATCTTATACATCTCAATGAGATCTCCTCTCATTCTTCTAAACTCTAACGAGTACAAGCCTAGTTTATTCAGCCTCTCCTCATAGCTCAATCCCCTCAACTCCGGTATCAGCCTAGTAAACCTCCTCTGCACTCCCTCCAGGGCCAAAATATCCTTGCGCAGGTGCGGCGCCCAAAACTGCACACAGTACTCCAGCTGCGGCCTCACCAATGCCCTATACAGCTGCAGCAAGACCTCCCTACTTTTATATTCAATCCCCCTCGCTATGAAGGCCAGCATCCCATTCGCCTTCCTGACCACCATCGCCCATCTTGATGAGGTAGGAAGACGTATATGCATAAAACTATTATCCAAACAGGTTTTCCGTCTCCATTGGAGGGATAGTCCTTTAGAAAGGCAAATGCTATGTCCTGTACATTTCAGTAAATCTCTTTAAAGTGGTTCTTGACATCCTTGGGTGTGAAATTGCGGAGAAGGATGCTGCTGCACGTCTGAATTATATTCCACATCAGAATTTTCCAGAAAGTGGTCACTGACATACAAAGAACAAAAACAGCCCGGGAAACAGGCCCTTTGGCCCAACGAGCCCAGGCCGCCATTTTAACATTACCAGTCCCCCCTCCACCCATGACCCTTATCTATGCTTATGGCATTCCACATTGAGGGAAAATTAGTTTAGGGACAATTTATTACCTCCAATCAGCCTAATAGCACATCTTTGGAATGTGGGAGGAAACCGGAGCACCCGGAGAAAACCCACGCAAGCACGGGGAGAATGTGCAAATTCCCACAGACACTGGCCCAAATCCATGTGTCTGCACAGCAAACAGTGATAGTCACTGAGCTGTCGTATTGGCCAGCATCTGGTCCAGTTTAAGCATTCACTAACGACATGAAGTGCTAGGCTATTCTCAAACATCCAAGAGCAGCCCTTGTACGACCCATCGCGTGTATGCCCCCCGTTGGACAACAAGGCGGACCGACTTAAAACCTGTGAATTAAAAGAGAAAAACATTGGTATCATTCCACATCCTTATACATTACCAGGGACATCCCAATGCTAATGAACCTTATTTAAAACAATCTCCTATATCCTTCCATCTCCAACCCACTCACGTGCCTGTCTCAGTAACTCGTAAACAACTCCAGCGTGCCTGCCTCCACCACCTTGCTTGGCAGAGCATTCCATACTCCCACTACCCTCTGTGTGAAAAACCTCCCTCTAATATCCGTGTTATACCTCTCTCCCCTCACCCTAAGCCCGTGGCCCCTCGATCTGTGCACATCTGGTGGCTTGTGGCAACCATCTTTATTCAGTGTATTTTCTTGTGCTCAAAAAGTTCTTTTCAAACAGCTCAATATCATAGAATCCCTACAATACAGAAGGGGGCCATTTGGCCCATCGGGTTTGTACTGACCACAATCCCACCCAGGCCCTATTCCCGTAACCCTCATTTACGCTGGTAAACCCCCTGACACTAACAAACAATTTAGCATGGACAATCCACCTAACCCCCACAGTTTTGGTCTGTGGAAGGAAACCAGAGCACACAGAGGAAACCCACGCAGACAGTGACCCAAGCCGAGAATTGAACCTGGGTCCCTGGCGCTATAAGGCAGCAGTGTTAACCACTGTGCCACCATGCTGCCCATTCTTTTGAGTGCTTGACAATCAAGTCCTTGTGGCCTATCAATTTCTTGACTAAAACTCTTTGTGATTCAAGAGTACCTAATGTGTGATTGATAGCTGTAATGTTAACTTTTTTATAATGCTTTTTGCTCCCACATACTCAGATTTTGTATTGAAAACAATTGAGGCAAACAATGCTGACTGTAGTTATGGAATAAACTACACAGCATTTGCTCATTTAAGTGCAGAACTCAAGGAGCTGCTGTCTGATTTATCCTGCGCCAATCACAAGCTTTGCCACCACAGCACCTCACTGATAGACATGGTAATGCAATCTACGCAGCAGCATGGATTTAATCTGTGCCTGGCTGCAGTTATTCATTCACTGTATGTGGCAGAAAATAACTAAAGCTGGTGCATTCGGAGGTGAATGTAATATTGACTGAGGTTGAGGGGTCAATCACAAAGGGATGTCGTTTTAGGGTAAGGAGAGGAGATTCAGAGATGTTTTAAGAAAAAGCTTTCCACTCAGAGAGTGGTGGGAAAGTGGAATGCACTGCCCGAGAAGGTAGTAAAGGCTAGAAACCTTACAGCCTTTAAAAAATATTTAATAAAATCCCTACAATGTAGAAGGAGGCCATTTGGTCCATACCGATCTCACCCAGGCACTATTCCCCTAACCCCACACATTTACTCCGCTAATCCCCCTGACACTAAGGGGCAATTTAGCATGGCCAATTAACATAACCCACACATCTCTGGACTGTGGTAGGAAACCGGAGCACCCAGCAGACATGGGGAGACAATGTGCAAACTCCACACAGTCAAAGTCCTAAGGCTGGAATTGAACCCAGGTCCCTGGCACTGTGAGGCAGCGGTGCTAACTATTGCGCCATTATGCCGGGCCAGTCTGGATGAGCACTTGAAATATCATAACATTCAAGGATATGGGACAAGTTCAGGAAAATGGGATTCAGTGGGCTGAAGGGCCTTTGATGTGCTGTGTGTTTCAGTAACCCATGACTCGACAGCACATGATGATTGCTGTCAAATGGCCTCTCTGGCCCCCCGTGGTGCTGCTGTTCAATTGATTGGCCGGCCAATTATGTCCAATTGATTGGACATAAAACTATGTCCCCTTGTGATTGACCCCTCAACCACAGCTAATATTACATTCACCTCCGAATGCACCAGCTTTAGTTTTTTTTCTGCCACATACAGTGAATAACTGCAACCAGGCACAGATTAAATCCATGCTGCTGCATAGATTGCATTACCATGTCTATCAGTGAGGTGCTGTGGTAGCAAAGCTTGTGATGGGCGCAGGATAAATCAGACAGCAGCTCCTTGAGTTCTGCATTTAAGGACCCTTAGAGGATGAGAAGGGGGACTTAGTGGTAGGGGATGGGGATATGGCTGAGGTCTTGAATAACTTTTTTGTTTCGGTCTTCACGGAGGAGGACGTGAATAATTTGCCGGGTGTTAGAGATGGAAAGGTGGTAGGACTGGAGGGTCTCGATGACATTACTGTTACTAGAGAGGTGGTGCTCGACAGACTGGAGGGGCTGATTGTGGACAAGTCGCCAGGGCCGGATGGAATGCATCCGAGGGTTCTGAAAGAAATGGCGGAGGTGATAGTGGATGCCTTGGTGGTTATTTTCCAGACGTCGCTGGATTCCGGGGAAGTGCTGGAAGATTGGAAAATGGCTAATGTTACGCCATTGTTTAGGAAGGGTGCCAGGCAAAAGGCAGGGAATTATAGGCCGGTTAGTTTAACGTCTGTTGTAGGTAAAATGTTAGAATCCGTCATCAAGGAGGAAATAGCGAGGCATCTTGAGGGGAATTGCTTGATAGAGCAGACGCAGCATGGTTTCATTAAAGGGAAGTCGTGTCTGACAAATTTACTGGAGTTCTATGAGTCTAGGGCGGTGGATAGAGGAGAGCCGGTGGATGTGGTCTTTCTTGATTTTCAGAAGGCGTTTGACAAGGTACCTCACAAGAGGTTATTGCAGAAGGTCAGGGGACATGGAGTTGGGGGTAGGGTGTTAGCGTGGATAGAGGATTGGCTGTCAAATAGGAGGCAGAGAGTGGGGGTCAATGGGTGCTATTCGGATTGGCGGTTGGTGACTAGTGGAGTGCCCCAGGGGTCGGTGCTGGGGCCTCAGCTATTTAGCATTTATACAGATGATCCAGAGGAGGGAACCGAGTGTATGGTGTCGAAATTTGCTGATGACACCAAGATTGGTGGAACGGCAAATTGTGCGGAGGGTGTGGAGAGTCTACAGAAGGATCTAGATAGGCTGGGCGAATGGGCCAGGAAATGGCAAATGGAATTTAATGTTGGCAAGTGCAAGGTGGTCCACTTTGGTAGGAATAATGGTAGGAAGAATTATTACTTACGCGGCGAAAAACTGCAGCAGGCGACGGTGCAGAGGGACCTCGGGGTCCTTGTGCATGAGTCGCAAAAACCCAGCTTGCAGGTGCAGCAGGTGGTCAGGAAGGCGAATGGGATGCTGGCCTTCATAGCGAGGGGGATTGAATATAAAAGTAGGGAGGTCTTGCTGCGGCTGCATAGGGCATTGGTGAGGCCGCAGCTGGAGTACTGTGTGCAGTTTTGGGCGCCATGCTTACGCAAAGATATTTTGGCCTTGGAGGGAGTGCAGAGAAGATTTACTAGGCTGATACCAGAGTTGAGGGGGTTGAGCTATGAGGAGAGGCTGAATAAACTAGGCTTGTACTCGTTAGAGTTTAGAAGAATGAGGGGAGATCTCATTGAGACATATAAGATGATGAATGGGATGGATAGGATAGAGGTGGAGAGACTCTTCCAGCTCAGAAAGGACAGTAGGACGAGGGGGCACAGCCTCAAGATAAAGGGGGGGCGGTTTAGAACGGAGTTGAGGAAGAACTTCTTCACTCAAAGGGTGGTGAATCTCTGGAATTCTCTGCCCGTTGAAGTGGTGGAGGCTGCCTCGCTAAATATTTTTAAGACGCGGGTTGATGGATTTTTGATAAGAGAGGGGATTAAGGGTTATGGGGAGAGGGCGGGAATGTGGAACTGAGCCACGACAGATCAGCCATGATCTTATTGAATGGCGGGGCAGGCTCGAAGGGCTAGATGGCCTACTTCTGCTCCTATTTCTTATGTTCTTATGTTATGTTATGTAAATGAACAAACGCTGTGCAGCTTAGTCCGTAACTACAGTCAGCATTGTTTGCCTCAATTGTTTTCAATACAAAATCTGAGTATGTGGGAGCAAAAGATATTATTAAAATGTGGGCAGGATGTCTGTGCCCACCCACCTCACTGCTCACCCTTGACTGCAGTCTTCGATCGGAGGCAAGGCCCACCACAGTCCAATTCAGTGTCTGAATGGTACTTAATGGGTCTTTCCTTCGATAGGTGACCAGGGGATTGGCGGGTGGGAGGTCTCTTAGTGGTTTTCCAATGGGCAGACAAGACTCCCAACACCTACATTAAATAACGCCCTCTAATGACATTAAGTTGCTGCTCAAAATCCTATGAAAAATTTGTGGACAGATGTAAGCAGAGTGAAAAGTGAGAACCGCTCCTTCACCACTGTCCAAAATCCAGGCCAGTAACTTTATTAATTATTATTACAGGCTTTCACAACATTATATCTTCCTTTTACAAAACTATCAGACCTCGTATTACTCACAGTAAGCTGGAAGATCTATTATTTAACAACAACAGACATATTACTAACAAAATTTAATGGGGCAAAATTTAATAGGACGGATGTAAGTGTGATGCTTACTGGAAGTGCATGGCACGCAGAAGACATTTAATACACTCCAAGCAAACGTTCATTGGCCTTGCTAACAGTTTGCGAGATGAGGTCTAATTGCATTTGTTCTAACAAATTGAGGGAGGTTACATGGCCCCCTCTGGAGCAAATATGAGCAACAGGCAGGACAGCAGCTGGATGCTAAGTGCTTTGCAACGCCTCCAAACACTTCAAAGGCTCTCCACCAGCCGCAAGGCTCATGTCAGGGGTATAACTGATATCCATTATTCACTTGCATCAGTGCAGTTCCAACAACATTCAAGAAACGCAGCACTATCACGGCAATGTAGTTTGTATGATCAGTGCCTCCGACACACTGAACTCCTAATCATCACTGCATAATGTAGCATCATGTCTACACGATGGACTGCAGTAACTCACCTCCCTCAGGCTCCTTTCACCAAGATGAAGGAAGAAGCAATGCCTGATGTTACAACTTTAGGTCTGCTATTAATATCTTTTAGGGTTCAGTTGACCCTTCAAGTGGTGTGTCATCATATTAAAGGGTGTTGTCTCGAACTTCCCATATTTATCCCAAGTTTAGCCACCCTAGGTTTCAAAAAAATCTGTGTTTTTCTTCAAAGCACATCTCCCTGGAAGAATACAACATTAAGACCAACAATTAGATTCATTCCATTAGTTCTGTCATTTCGACTTACATTTACATACTGTGCATCTCCATGTCAATAGATAATGACCCAGATCTTCTAGTCACTGCATCATCAGAGACTGCCTGTACTTGCCAATATACCCACTGAAACCCTTTGGGAGTCCCAACGCAACAATGCCAAGGAAGTTTCAATTTCTGACAGGCAATTCCTATGATCCCCAGACTTCTGAAAAAGTCTCCAACTCTGAGTTAGAGTTGGAGACTTTGGATGGTTTGATTTATTTACCTGAAAAGTTACTTACGCGATGTTAGATAGATTAAACCTAGCCCAACGCCTGGGTAGCCATATAGCTGCCCCATCCTGCAACACTCACCTTAATACCCCCAACTCCCACCCTCGCCGATCCCCTGACTGCCCCCAATCCCCAGTCATCGTGCTAACCTGACCAGATCCACTTCTCAAACTACCCACCACCCGACCCGCCTACCACCCTGTCCACCCACCCACTTACCAACTAATTAACTTACCACTCAACCCACATACCACCCTGCCCATCTATCATCCAGCCAACAACCTTCCAAGCACCATTCTGGCCTGAAACTCAACCCACTTACAACACAACATATCTTCCACCCTACCCATCTACCATTCTATCTACCTACTCACTTACCATCCAATCCACTTACCACCCTACCCACCCACTACCCACTCACCGCTTTACCCAATTACCACCCTATTCATCTGTCATCCTACTCATCTGCTACCCTACACACTCACCAACCTACTATCTCACCCATCTTACCCCGTTAATCATTTACCTCACCCACTCTAGCCCTTTACCTACCCACACAATCATCCATTCACTTATCCATTCACTTGTACACCAAGACACTGAAAAGATGCATAAATGTCCAAGGTTTTCAGAGTGTTAGTAAGCACTGACCAGAATATGACAGCTAGTGCTATAAAAAGATGGCATGGCCTGTCTTCCCCCAGTGATCAAGCACTAGACAGAAGCAGTTGGCCTGAAGGTATGCTTTGTGTTTCTGAGCAGGCCAGGGATTGAACTCATGCCCAGAAACGTGGAACTCTTGTGTGACAAAGGAAAGTAGGAGTGGAGCAGCAAACTGACAGTGATTGCTGCTCCTTGGAAGATTCGGGCCAATATTTGGCTTGAACAAAAGGGAATAGAACAATAACTCATTGTAACACTTGCAAAAGTTTAGAACAAAGAACAAACAAAGAACAAAGAACAACCCAGCACGGGAAACAGTAAAAACTCAGCAGGACTTACATAGTTCAAGACTTGATTCATGGAGTTGTACAGTTTGTGGTAAGGTTAACAGCAAACCTCATGAAAGTCTGACCCTGCCTCACATCTGGTGGTACACTGCCAATAGTAATCCTAAACTCTCGTAGCTCTCTCTTCTTTTTCCCATCACCTCTAATCTCTCTGTCTCAGTCTGCCTGGGCCTGTTGAGGTTTCTCCCTCAACTTCATGCTTCAAGTTTTTAGGTGTCCAGATCACCAACAATCAGTTCCAGCCCCCCCATGCTGGCACTATAG
Source organism: Carcharhinus amblyrhynchos (assembly GCF_965287045.1). Classification (NCBI taxonomy): domain Eukaryota; kingdom Metazoa; phylum Chordata; class Chondrichthyes; order Carcharhiniformes; family Carcharhinidae; genus Carcharhinus; species Carcharhinus amblyrhynchos. The sequence continues at coordinate 16,229,485 of NC_137339.1, forward strand.
TTAAGACAGTCCATGAGTGCCCCTACTTTCTCAGGAGGCTAAGGAAATTTGATATGTCCAATACGAATCTCATCAATTTTTACAGATGCACCATAGAAAGCATTGTTTCTAGTTTTATCACAGCTTGGTATGGCTCCTGTTTTGCCCAAAACTGCAAGCAACTACAGAGGGTCATGAACAAAGCCTAATCCATCATTCAAACCAGCCTCCCACCCTTTGACTTTGTCTACATTTTTGGTGCCTCAGAAAAGCAGCTAGCATAATCAAGGACCCCATGCACCCTGGACGTACTCTCTTCCACCTTCTTCCATTGGGAAAAAGATACAAAAATACAAAAGTTCTGATGTTGTGTACCAACCAACTCAAGAACAGCTTCTTCCCTGCTTTTGAATGAACCTATCTCACATTAAGTTGATCTTTCTCTACACTGTAGCTATAGAATCCTACAGTGCAGAACGAGGCAATTCTCAGCCCATCAAGTCTGGACTGAGCACAATCCCACTCATGCCCTATCCCCATAACCCCATGCATTTATCCTAACTAGTCCCGCTGACATTAAGGGGCAATTTGACATGGCCAATCCACTTAACCTGCACACCTTTGGATTTGGGAGAAAATCAAAGCACGCGGTGGAAACCCACACAGACATAGGCTGAATGTGCAAACTCCACACAGACAGTGACCCAAGCCGGGAATCAAACCCAGGTCCCTAGTGCCGTGAGGCAGCAGTGCTAACCACTGTGCCACCCTGACTGTAACACTACATTCTGCACTCTCTCTTTTCCTTCTCAATGAACAGTACGTTTAGTCTGTATAGTGCGCAGGAAACAATTCTTTTCACTTTATATTAATACATGCTACAATAATAAACCAAATCAAAATCATGTAGGAGAATCAACTCCAACCCTAGCTTTTGGAAGAGGTGAAAACTTTCAGGTAAATACTTCAGTCAATTTAATTGATACATCAAATTACCTTATTATGAAACAAGCATTTTTTTCCTCTATTTTAAATCCATATTTTGGCCATCAGTTATTTCAATAAGTAATAAAGTGAATAGCAACGAGGAACAATTTAGAAGTCATTTTGTGGGATTTGTGGAATCTGGTAGTCAATCTGAGTAAAAATCATAGGCAAAATCCATTACGAATTTGAAATGGAAAAAATGTAATACAGAAAGATGTGCCATAGATCAATGTGACAATATGTCATTTGAATATTTATAGCAACCAGGTGCAGTATATTCATTTCTCCATGACAAACTCAATGATCACTTAAAATCTTGCAAGTGTTTTGGATATGTTGTCATTTATTTGCAATGTCAGAAATTATTTTCAACAATATGTAGACTCTTCATACCTGGGAAACACTTAGGATGTAAGTTGACTTATTCAAAAAAAGCCATCATTTTATTATACTATTTATTAAAAAATACGTAGATTTTCTTCAAAAATGAATCAACGATGCCAGTACGAATTTGGCTTCCGTGGATCTAATGTTTGTAGGATGTACTGTAAACGTAGGGTATGTTATTTATAATTCATAATGGTTCTCTGATTTATTTTATATAACACAGACGAGCCCTGAAACCTTTTAACTTCTTTCAACTCGATTTATATTAAGCAGTTTTGTACTTGGAATATTACTATTTCAAGTCCATTACCAAAAGTGGAAGGTTGATCTTTTATTTTATATAAGGATTCAACAGAGGGGCATGTGGACATGAGGTTATGCATGAGTTCGATGAAGGATGCGAATTTGTGCCCACATCCGCCACGAGTGCAAACAGCGACGCAAGTGCAAAATCTCACGAGAATTGGAAAATAAAATGCTTTTCAAAAATGTGAAGCAGTCAAGAGGGACCCACCAGGGGTACACAGGTAAATATAACCCCTGTGGGGAGAGGGACATGCCTGCACTGGTCCCAGCCACCCTGGCAGTGCCACTATGTCAATGCCAGGGAACAGTGCCAGTGGTGGGCCCTCTGGGGAGCTCCATTATTGCGGCTCCCCTTATGTGAGTAGGGGTTTCCCCAGTTTGTGTGGAGAGAGGGGGGAAGTTTCCTCGATACATGGGGGAAGGAGGGTTTGCCCCTGTGCATCTGGGGGGCGGGGTCATTTTGCCCTAGTGGTCATGTGCAGGGTTGGGTTACTCGTATCTATGGGGGATGGGGGTTGGGGGGGGTGGTGGCAGGCACATGAATTTCATTACGTGCAGAGCGTGACATCCTTTCCCTCTCTGCCAATGTGGTGGCACGGACCACGTCTCCAGATTTTCTGTGCACAGAATGCTGGATTATCCGGACAGAAATCCCAACACAGTGTGTACACAGAGTGCAAAATAACACCCGCAGAGTGAATCAGGTGCTGGAAATCTGGTTCAGGTGGTAAGTTCCGGTAAAGCTTTTCTTAAGCGTAAATTTAGATTAGAAATGGTAGGTTCTTACTTTCAAACATTGTTAGATGAAAGCTAAGTCATTGAGTGAGTCATCAGAAGCTATATATATATATATATAAACACTTCATCTGTGTAAATTATTAACTAATTGATTCATTAAATTAATAAGCTTGGACAGGGCTGGTTATGGTGCTGTAACTGCAGCAGGCAGAAACCTGTGGAATGTATTGCAGTCTGGGACATATCTGCAGAAAGTGTCTACAGCTTAGGCAACTTCGGCCCAAGTTGTAGTGATGGAGGCGTCTCAGCCCCTAACTTTGTGCAACAGGTAAGAACGAGATGCATGCTACCTGTATGGATGAGGAGAAGGACTGCAAGGTTGTTGGGCAGACTGAGCATGGCACCATGGTGAAGAATATCATTCAGTTGGGAGGAATGAAGAGGAATGTGGTAGTGAGAGGATACAGTAGACTCAGGGTGATAAATTCTGTTCACTGCACTGAAGAACTTGAGTCCAGATGGCTGTGCTGCCTGCTAGTGCCATGGTTAATGATGTCTGCTCTCCAATGGAGCTGAACATGCAGTAAGAGTTGGGGGCTCCAGTGCTGGTGGTCCATATTGATGTCAATGACATAGATCGGACTTTCTTCGTTTGAACAATGCTGTGCCACAGTTCTGGCAAATCACATAACCAGTGAAGTAGAGAAGACTTTAAACTTAATAGTGAGGGCAAGAGTAAATGTGATGAAGTAAAGAGAGAGGAGAAGGTAAGAGAGTAGGATAGTAATAAGGATCATGATTCTGAGATGGTGCCTACAGATTGGAAGGTAGCAAATGTGATTGTAATATTTAAGAAAGGAGGGAGAGAGAAAACAGGGAACTACTGACCTGTTAGCCTGACAAAGTATAGGGAAAATCGTACAATCTATTTTAGAGGATGTGATGTCGGCATTTAGAAAATAATATCTGATTAGGCAGAGTCAATGTGGATTTATGAAAAGGAACTTATGTTTGGCAAGCCTATTGGAACTTTTTGAGGATGTCACTAACAGGATACATAAGGGAGAATCAGTGAACATGGTTTATTTGGATTTTCAGACGGCTTTTAATAATGTCCCAAGCAGGACGTTAGTAAGCAAAATTAAAATCCATGGGATTAGGGAAAAGAGACTGGCATGGATTGAGAATTAGTTAGCAAACAGAAAACAGAAAGGATTTTTGTCAGATAGAATGATAAAACAAAATGCACAGTATTTCTTAAATAGGGAGAGATTGGGAAATGTTGATGTCAAAAAAATATGGGTGCTTGTGTTCATAGGACACTGAAAGCTAATATGCAGGTGCAACAAACAATTAGAAAGGCAAATAGTATGTTAGCCTTTATTGTCAGAGGATTTGAGTGCAGCAATAAGGAAGTGTGTAAATAACCTTGGTGAGATTGTGCCTGGTGTGCAGTTTTGGTCTCCTTGTCAAAGGAACAATATATTTGCCACAGAGGAAGTTCAATGGAAGTTCACTAGACCAATGCTGAAAATGGTGAGATTCCCCTATGAGGAAAGATTAAGAAGACTGGACCAGTATTCGCTTGAGTTTAGAAGAATGAGTTGTGATTTCATTGATGTGTACAAATTTCTTACTTCCCCTCACTTCCCTCTGTCTTCCATTGTTTGTGTTCTTCATCCACCTCTTTGCCCTCTCTACCTGCCATTGTGAACTCTCACTTTTTCCCCTCCTGTCCTTATACACTCATAGAATCTTAGAATCCATACAGTGCAGAAAGAGAATATTCGGTGGGGGGGAGGTTACCAAGTCTGTACCAACTCTCTGGCAACAGGTTTGCCCCACTTCCCATAATCCCATGCATTTACCTCTCTAAGCCCCCTAACCCACACATCTTGGGACACTAAGAGACAATTTAGCATAGCCAGTCAACATAACCTGCCCATCTTTGGAGTGTGGGATGAAACCGGAGCACGCGGAAGAAACCCACGCTGACACAGGGAGAATGTGCAAATGCCACACAGAGTTACCCAATACACTCCACGCATCGGCTGCCTTGTCTCCGTCAGGCCACCAGAATCCCATAATGCCACTGGCAGGGGCTGAGGACAATTGTGACTGGACCCCCTGCCAACGTATAACGTATACTTGGGCCTCGTGCGAAATTTTGCTCTCACGTTGCCAGTCATGTCCGATATGAATGTGAGCACAAAATCCCAGCCACAGCTTGTGATGACAAATTGTTCAGAGAAAATGGTCAGTAATATAAAGCACGCAGTATATCATAAGGGGTGGGATTTTCCACGTAACCCACCATGTGACTTGTGGCTGTGGAGGGAGCCTGCTATTGGCCAGCAGTGAGATATTTTGGCCCTGCCATTGTCAACCTGCAGCAGGGATGCAGGGACAGTGGGACCAGAATATGCCACCGGCGTGAACATCCAGAAAGTTCTGGCTATGATACGCAGGCTACCCTGAAAAGTGCACTTGTTTTGAGAAGTGCTTTTTCCTTTTTAAGTTACTGCCCAAACACATCGGCATATCATCAATAGTAAAATCTGACATGACCTAGCATCCGAATTTTATGACTTATATTATAAAGTGTAATTTTTTTTGAAAAGTAAAAGTTTAAAAATAGTTCATTTTTTAGTATTACAAGTAGGCTTACGTTAGCACTGCAAAGAAGTTACTGTGAAAATCCCCTAGTCATCACACTCCGACACCTGTTTGGGTACACTGGAGGTGAATTTAGCATGCTCAATGCAAAACCAGCATGTCTTTCGGACTGTGGAAGGAAACTGGGGCACCCAGAGGAGACCCACACAGACACGGGGAGAGAATATACAGACTCCGCACGATAGTGACCAAAGCCAGGAATCAGATCCGGGTCCCTGGCGCTTTGAGGCAGCAGTGTTAACTACTGTGCCACTGTGCTTTACAAGATATTCCTTGATATATTTATGAGTAGTCACTTGGTAAAGTTAGATTAATACAGCTAAAAGTTGAGTTATCTAAAAAAAAAGCATTTTTAATTACAGTGTCAATTCTCCACCTGTAATTAACCCCATTTTAAATAATCAAAGTAAGCAAAATATTGTGATTACTGGAACTTAAAAACAAGAACAAAGGACACGAGAAAAACTCAGCAAGGCAGTGTGGTTCCACAGTGGTTAGCACTGCTGCTTTACAGTGCTAGGAACTCAAGTTTGATTCCTGGTTTGGGTCACTGTCTGTGCGGAGTCTGCATATTCTCCCTTTGTCTGTGTAGGTTTCCTCTGACAATCTGAAAGACATTCTGGTTAGGTGCATTGACCATGCTAAATTCTCCCTCAGTTTACCTGAACAGGTACTGGAGTGTGGCAACTAGGAGATTTTCACAGTAACTTCATTGCAGTGTTAATGGAAGCCTACATGCGGCACTAATAAATAAATTTAACTGTAAGTCTGGCAGCACCTGTAAGGAGAGAGTTAACATTACAAGTCCTTTTGGCTCTTCATCAGAATTTCTGTTTAAATAATTGATAACAACTTTGAAAAATATACAGAATTATTTCCCAGTTTCTTAGAACTTTATTTTTCCAAGCATCACATTCAAGCAGTTTCAAAACATGCCTATTCGTGTCCCTGCACCCGGGTGAGCAAGTTTAATTTTTAAAAACCTGCTCGGAAGGGTTGTAACGGAACACGAGTAACAGAAACACCCAATGGTGATTAACTCATCTTGGGGACACGTCTCACACATTTCTTAGACTAGAGCAAAAGGTCGCAGAAACCAGACTCACATGACATATAATTGATACTTAAACTTCTGCAATCTGACTGGTTACATAAGAAACATAAGAAACATTGTTGGAGTGGGTTTGGGCAAATTGACCAAAAACTCCAGCACAACCAAACCCCCAGATATTTATCTTTGCTGTTGAATATTTATCAAAAGTATAATCTGAGGGCAGTAACAAGGAAACCCCATGTTAGGTGAAATCACTAACATATTCTTGCCTTTGCTACTGAATGTATTTCTCCTATTTTCCAGCAAGTGGATGCATAAATACTTTAATGAGACAAGGCTAATTATAAACTAAAACCCTGATTTATTTTGCATGAGAAAGGAATAAAATTAATAGTAACTTTTATCTCACAATAGCCTAATAACAACATTTTTTTGTCAGCCAAATGTATTAAAGGGCTCTGATCATCGAAGCACTGAGCTGATGGCAGGGTGGGTGAATTAGGGGCTACCCACCAGCGATAAGTGGTGGAAATCCTACTCCTATGTCCTGCACTATTTAACAGAAGAATCTGCCATTGCTGTTGGCAGCCTCAATGCTTCATTTCTCAGCCTTTGCCAATACATGAGAAATTCCCACCGAGGGATTTTTCACCAGATCTGTGCAAATAGATCTCCTTTTCTTCCCCACCACTACCCCCCATACCTCCATTCCCCCCCTCACAAATTGGTGCAATGGGAGCCAAAATGTTGACCCAGCTCCCTCTGCTGTTCATCCCCAATTATTGGCATGTTGAAGTGTCAATTGAACCACCATCATGGTGGCACACTCCAGGCATTTGCCCTTTCCACTGAGTCAGTATTATATGTGATTTTTTTTTAAAGAATTTCTTCAAGGGATATTGGCATTACTGGCCTCAGGCCTAGCCAGTAATGCCAATACCCCTTGAAGTAATTCAAGGGATTTTGCATATTCCTAGTTGTCCTTGAGTAGGTGGTGGTGAGCTGCCTTCTTATAAATATTCATAGAATAACTTTAATGGACTTCTGTTGTCTGAAATTGATCTTGTACACATCTGGACAGGTATTTCATCTGAGTTCTAAGCTGGATTGCCAGAAGCTGCTATTTGTGATTGCATTCCCTTGTGAGCTAAATTTTACTTAACAACAATATTGTATTTAAGTTACCAGCAGTACCTTCTGAGTCAAATCACCAATAATCCTGAAATGATAGCACCCAGGTTATGTTAATAATCTCCTGATTTACCTATGAAAATGATGGACAGGAGAGTCTAGCAGGTCCAGTGAGCCTGTCCATACTGATCCAATGTATTGGTATCAGTGTTGACATCCACTCCAAGCAATATAAATAATGACTCCTGTGTGAAAACCTTGGAAGAGTTATTTTAAAATGCATTAAAATAAAATGTCAATAATGGCAATATAACACAGATATAACTGTAAGCAGCATAGGTTATACAACTCAGTAAAGTGCTGCCAATTGTATTTTTAAGATTTGAGCCTTTATTGAGTTATTCCTCAGTAAGATGCATTGGACGCATGCCAGAAGTCTTGCCTAATATCAAGGAGCTGTTTCTTTTTACCTTTTGTTTAGATAACATGCCAGCTTCAATAAGTCAATCTACCTAAATGTTATAACGTCCAGTTCCTTAACTAGCTTGATCCGATCAACAAAAACCTGATTTACGTGCGTTTTTATCACTTCTGTGTGCAAATCAGTTGGAGTCTTGGCATTTGTAAAGATAAGATCACGGAAATTTAGAGCACAGAAAGAGGCCATCCAGTTTGTCATAACCTGTAGTATTGTGTGTAGTTTTCTGATTATTTTAGTAGTAACCGATTTCAAAAAATTACAATGTTTAACCTTGGCTATCTTGTGACTTATTAAAAAATACTGAGAAAAAAATGACTGTCACCGATTGTGTCTTTGTACATGACAACAGGCTGAATTTCCGGCTGGGTTTTCAACTGCTCTTATGTATCTCGGCTGAGAGCCCACACTTACACTCAAGTACTTAAACGCCTGAGTCCCAGGAAAAACATCACTTGATTGGTAACTTTGGCTCTCTGATCCAAATTGCACAATCTTTATTTACTCATGATAAGGTGGCTTTAAGTACCTGCAGTTTCTCCCATTGATTCTGAGATGGCTCTGTATGGTTGACACTTTAATTCGGCTATTGTAAAATGGAGCATTTTTCAGAAAGTGGAAACTTATTAATGAATTAATGCTTTTTTAAAGTTTTTTTGCACCACCAATTGTCACTATGATAAATAACAGGTGATTGGGCATGTTTCATAGCTTGACATGGGGGCAGGGTGGTGGGGAGGAGTGGCTATGAGGGGCCATTAGGAGTAGGTGGAGTGTATCCTTTGGCATGGTGGGTGTGAGAGGCCACAGGGAGTGGGTGAGGAGACGCCCCTTGGCACAAGGACATAACTGTCCATGAGGGGCTGGATGGGGGATATCCATTGGCATGGAAGCATGAGGAGGACATTTTTGAACTTACCTTTCAAAAGATTTCCTCTTGCAGACTGTGAATCACGACACCTCTGAGATGTTGTGACCCACGACCCTTTGAGATGCTGGACCATCTCCATGAAAACAGCGGAGGAGTAGGGCGTACCTAACCCCCCAATGCAGTTGGCCAGGTCAGAGATGCAGGGTACTGGCTCACGATCCAAACCAGTCCACATCCTGTTGGAAATTAGGCATGGGGTCAGGAATCCTAGAATTGGGTTCCGGGTGCCGTTTTTAACGGTTTGCAGACTACAGATCAGAAATAACTGAGTGAACTTACCATGGTTGTGAAAGACGCTAAACAAATATAAGTTTTTTTTCTTCTTTCCTTCAAAGCCTCCACCTGAACAATGCAGGAGTGCTGAAGTAAAAGATCAATCGGAAAAAAAAAATAATGGAAAACCTGACCTCAGAAAAAGTTATAATCAGAGATGCTTGTTCACATTGTATCATCCTCAGAGCATAAAGCAAAGGAAATTCAAAGAGCAGTTTTCTTGGCTTTGCTTGGTCCAGCATTGAGAATGTCATACCTCACTTGGTGTCTTGTTGAAGTTGTACAAGTCATTGATAAGGCCACACTTGGAATACTGTGCACAGTTCTGGTCATCCTATTGTAGAAAGGATGTTATTAAACGAGAAATAATCAAACCAGGTACATTTTCCTCCAAATCATTTATATATATGACAAACAGCAAAGGTCCCAGCACTGATCCCCGAGGAATGCCACTTGTCACAGCCCGCTATTCAGAAACACACGCTTCCACTGCTACCGTCCATCATCTTTGACCGAGCCAGTTTTGTATCCACCTTGCCAACTCATCTCTGGTCCCATGTGACTTAATCTTCTGCACTAGTCTGCCATGAGAGACCTTGTCAAAGGCCTTACTGAAGTCCATCTAGACAACATCCACTGCCTTACCCTCATAAGAACATAAGAACATAAGAAATAGGAGCAGGAGTAGGCCATCTAGCCCTTCAAGCCTGCCCCGCCATTCAGTAAGATCATGGCTGATCTGAAGTGGATCAGTTCCACTTTCCCGCTTTCTCCCCATAACTCTTAATTCCCTTGTCTGTCAAAAACCTATCTACCCGTGACTTAAATATATTTAGCGAGGTAGCCTCCACCACTTCAACAGGCAGAGAATTCCAAAGATTCACCACCCTTTGAGTGAAGAAGTTCCTCCTCAACTCCGTTCTAAACTGCCCCCCCTTATCTTGAGGCTGTGCCCTCTAGTCCTGCTGTCCTTTCTGAGCGGGAAGGATCTCTCTACCTCTACCCTATCCATCCCTTTCATTATCTTATACGTCCCTATAAGATCCCCCCTCATCCTTCTAAACTCCAACGAGTACAGACCTAGTCTATTCAGTCTCTCTTCATAGTCTAACTCTCTCATCTCTGGTATGAGCCTAGTGAACTTCCTCTGCACTCCCTCCAAGGCCACAACATCCTTGCACAAGTGCGGCGACCAAAACTGCACACAGTACTCCAGCTGCGGCCTCACCAGTGCCCTGTACAGTTGCAGCAAGACCTTCCTGCTTTTATATTCTATCCCCCTCGCTATAAAGGCCAGCATCCCATGCGCCTTCTTGATCACCTGCTGCACCTGCAGACTGGGTTTTTGCGACTCATGCACAAGGACTCCCAGGTCCCTCTGCACTGTAGCATGCTGCAGCTTTTCACCCTTTAAATAGTAATCCCTCCTACTATTATTCCTGCCAAATTGGTTAACCACACACTTGCTAACATTGTACTCCATCTGCCAGGTCCTCGCCCACTCGCTCAGCCTATCCAGATCCCTCTGCAGACTTTCCACACCCCCTACACAATTTGCTTTTCCACTCATCTTCTTTGTCATCAGCAAATTTCATTACCTTACACTCAGCCGCCTCCTCCAGATCATCAATCATCTTTGTCACTTCCTTGAAAAACTCAATCAAGTTAGTGAGACACGACCTTCCCTTCACAAAATCAGGTTGCTTCTCGCTAATACATCCATTTATTTCCAAGTGGGAATAAATTTTGTCTCGAAGAATTCTCTCCAGTGATTTCCCTACTACTGATGTAAGGCTCACCGACCCGTAATTACCTGGATTATTCTTGAACAAAGGAACAACATTGGCTATCCTTTGTGCCAGCATTTCCCAGCTGGTCGGGTCTATGTCAAGCGACTTCAGGGAGGCCTTGAGTGTGTCTCTGTAATGTTTTTTCTGCCCTCCATGCGAGCGTCTTCCGGCAGAGAGTTCCCCAAAAAGGAGCTGCTTGGGTAGGCGTTTATCCGGCATATGGATGACATGCCCTGCCCAGTGGGTCTGTGCTCTCATCAGCAGTGTGTGGACTGATGGTAGACTTGCTCTAGAAAGAACTTTGGTGTCTGGGACTTAGTCTTGCCATCTGATGTGTAATATTTTGCAAAGACAAGTCATGTGGAAATGATTGAGCTGCCTTGCATGCCTTCGATATACAGTCCACGTTTCACAGGCATACAGGAGGGTAGTGAGTATCACAGCGCTGTAGATCTTCAGTTTTGTTGCTGGGCTGATTCCTCAACGTTCCCATACAGTGGGGCACAGTTTACTGAAAGCGGAACTTGCCTTTGCTATTCTGCAGTTAACTTCTGTATCAATAGTCACTGCTCGGGAGAGGGTGCTGCCAAGATAAGTGAACTGGGCCACTGCCTGTAGCTCCTACCCTTTGATTATGATTATGGGTTCTATGTACAACGCATGAGGAGCAGGCTGGTGCATGACTTCGGTCTTTTTAATGTTGATGGTGAGTCCAAAGTTGTCACAAGCCATGGAAGATTTGTCCATACTGACCTGCATCTCTGGCTCTGAGCGCAGTCATTGGCAAAGAGGGAGTCTCTCAGAACAGTCTCCTTCACTTTGGTAATAGTTTGAAGCCTCCTCAGGTTGAAGAGCTTCCCATCCACTCTGTACTTGAAACTGATTCCAGCAACACAGTCCTGGAAGGCATCATTCAGCATGGCAGTAACCATCATGCTGAACAGTGTGGGTGAGAGCACGCTGTCCTATTTGATGCCATTGGTGACTGGGAATGCCTCAGGGGATTATCCGCCATCCAGTATTCTGGCCATCTGAATGAATTTGGAGGGGCAGCCGAACTTCAACATGATCCTCCACAGGCCTTGTCGGCTGATAGTGTTGAAGACTTTCATGAGGTCAACAAAGGTTGTGCAGAGCTCGTGATTCTGTTCCTGACACTTCTCCTGAAGTTGGCTCACAGCAAAAACCATGTCAATAGTCCCGTGACTTTTGCGGAAGCCACACTGTGACTCTGGAAGCAGGCCCAGCTCCAGATAAGTGACCAGATGATTTAGCAGGACTCCTGCGAGAGTTCTTCCTGTGATGGAGAGCAGCAAGATTCCTCGGTGGTTGTCGCATACTTGCCCTTCCTCTTGTAGAGGTGTATGATGGAAGCATCTTTAAGTTCCTGAGGAATGGATCCTTGCTTCCAAAAGGACTGGAACAACTTGATGAGCTTCTCGATAAGTACAGGACCAGCAGCGTTGTAGATCTCTGTGAGTATGGTATCTGCCCCTGGGGCTTTGCCACTGGATAGCTGACTGACAGCTTTTGTGACTTTGACTACTACTGATGGGTCATCCATGGCACAGTTGACATCGACCTGGGGAATCCTGTCTATTGTCTCATCGTAATAGATGATGGTCAGTTAAGGACAGCTTCGAAGTGTTCAGCCCATCTCTGCAGGATCTGTGCCCTCTCTGTAATGAAAGTTGTACCATTTGTACTCAGGAGGGGGGAACTCCCAAGAGACTGAGGTCCATAGAGAGTGTTGAGGGCTTCATAGAATCGTTTCAAGTCATTTCTGTCAGTGTATCTCTGTATTTCATCTACCTTGGCACTCAGCCAAGCATCCTGCATTTTACGCAGTTTATTCTGGACTGTCCTGCGAGCACTGGTAAAAGCATTTTTCTTGACAGTTAATGATGGGTCGTTCTGACAGGCCCAGTGAAGACATTGCTTTCAACAAGTAGAGCCTGTATCTCCTCATCATTCTCATCGAACCAATCATGCTGCTTGGGTGGAGGGCCTGAGCAGATGAATGGACAACATCCCTGAAGCATTCCCAGTCATCCTCAGCGCTGCCTGCAAGGTGTAGGTCAGCAAGCTTGATTTCTAAGTCTTCAGCTAGTGCTGAAGCTATGCTGGGTTTCTTTAGCTTGGCTGCGTTGATTCTTTTCATAACTTTGCTTCCTTGTGGTCGCCTCTTGGGTCTGATGTGGATCCTCATTTTGGAGACAATAAGCCTGTGATCTGTCCAGCAGTCAGCACCACACATAGCCTTGGTTACTCTGACATCCTGCCTGTCTTTTCTCCTGACAATGACATAGTCAATAAGATGCCAATGCTTAAAGCGGGTGTGCATCCAGGGGGTCTTGTCAGGTAGGCAGACGGAAGGTTGTGTTGGTGATGAGGAGGCCATGTGCTGCACAGGTCTTCATTAAGAGTAGGCCGTTACTGTTACACTTGCCCACTCCATGCCTCCCAATTACTCCCTGCCAGATTGCAGAGTCACACCCTACTCTTGCATTGAAGTTGCTAAGCTTGTCGGTACTGCTCACTGCTGATAGCAGGGCATCTAGTTCTTCGTAGAACTTGTCTTTCATCTCATCTGGGTTGTTCATTGTGGGGGCATAGCACTGATCAGGGTGGCTTGACTTCTGTTCTGTGGCAGAAGCTATAATGTCATAAGTTGGTTGTTCACACCCTTGGGTAGACTAGCAAGTTTCTGAACAAGGTAACTCCTGATGGCGAATCCAACTCCAGCATCACGATGCTCATCACTGCCATGACCTCTCCAGAAAAAAATGCATCTACCTCCAGTTTCAGTCAACTGACCTACACTGGCAAGACGAATTACACTCGGGGCTTCAATGTCAATGTTGTATCTTGCAAGGTCTCTGGCTGTTCTTTTCTCTGGTCTGTCTGCTGTAGGGTTGTCCAAAAGCATGCGCACGTTCCAAGTGCCAATGATGAGCATTGACACCTTGTGTTTTATTTTGTTTGTTCGACTGGAAGATGGGATCCCCGCCAGCCCTGGTAAACTGTCCAGGGTGTAGTGAAACAGGCAATGTTTAGGGCACCTTTTCTAGCCTCTTCCTCATTCTACGGAGGTGAGTAGTACATTCCCGAAGAGATCTGCTCAGTTGCCCAGGTAGATGCCGAGTTTCACTGCTGCTTCGGTCAGCAGAAAACGACCATTAGACCTGAGCTGCCTGTGCGCAGGTCCGTGACTACAGCTCCCAGTGTATCCACACCTGCTGCTTCGTCGCTCGCCCATCGCCACAGGGCTTCAAAGGTTGAACAGGACATTGGTGATGATGGTGTCGAGACTAGCTCTTGATTTGGATTAAAGTGAGGGAGATATGCACAGCGTCAGCCTCACTCTCTCTTCCCAATTCCCATCTGGATCCAGCAGCAAGAGAAGAGTCAGGACGGCTGGAGATGGGACTAGGTGCAGTGGGTGACCAGGACATCTTCTGTATCTTGTCCTGCTCTTCGCATTTCGCTACGCTTGCAGAGACCACCTTCTTGACCGTTGGACCTTCCATTGGTCTCGTCCGCTCAATCCACCAGTGTCTGTCTTCACATGATGGGATAGACATCTCCCTATCTCACCGAGGGTTGAGACCCGTCTACTACCCTCACCTGGTTTAGCTGGCTTGTCAAAGCCGTTGCCCGGGGTGTGGCCACTGTCGCATGCAAACAGCTACAGGGAGCCAAAGGTGAGAGCTGAGTACCAGGTGGGGACAAAGGATGGACAAATTGCCCTGAAAAGGATGCAACATGTTTCACCCCCTCCTCCCCCCACCTCACTGACGTACTACATCTCCCTGACACCTCATGCACCCTAGCCAGATACATAGTACAGGATTGTCCCCACCCCAAACTTCCTCCAAGGACGTGTCTTCCGGTGGCAGAGGCAGCTCAGCATTGGCTGCCTGTAGGATCGTCCTGTCCTGCTGATGTCTGCGGCATATTGTGTGACGCTCTCATTCCACCACCAGGGACCCTGCAGTGGGAAGGACGCATTTGATCAGACCAGAAGATCCCGCTGGTGGGATGGGCCAGAAAATCCTACCCATAAACCCTTACATCTGTACACTTCAAACAGAATTTGGAGGAAGCTGGAAGTAAAGAACTAAGGAAAGCTTAAGGTTGTAATGGATACCGGTCGATTCATAAATGGATAGTGCAGCAGGAGCCAATTAATTAAATGGACCACTGGATACCTTGATAAATCAATAAATGAATGCAGCAATGAGCAATATTGAATAAATAAAGACATGGAGCATTGAGCATTAGCGCAATCAATGGAACAGCAGGCAGCAATGAATTATTGAATTTCCGGATTTAAGTAGTTTCTGACTACACGATTGGAACACAACTCAGTGATGAAGGATAGCTTGCATACCGTCTTGTTTGGTATTCACACACTGCGTTTGTTTTAACCTTAAGATCTGACATGATGAGCACACACGTCTGATTTAATATTACCATTCGAAACTAATACTGGGATTTTACGACCTCGCTCAGGCGAGTCTCATAAAATCCCGCGCGAGGCCAACAGAGAATTCCATTTTGCGAGCCTCCCTCCCTGGCCCCTGCCCCCGAATCCAGGGCAGGCATGGTGGTAAAATTCCGGCCTAAATCTCTATTCCACAGTGAGAATTTTGCAGATACTGAAAGCCTATGGTGTCTGGTCTGTCAGCTGGGCTATGATGAGGTGCTGGTCACTGTTCAAGGTGCAAACGATAACAAAATCAGAGACATTTGCTTATCCTCTACACAGGAGGTAACAGAAGCAGGAAGGCAGATTATTGTCTGAATGGCCATAAATTGCAAGAAGGGAATGCGCAACAAGGCATGGCTGTTCTTATACATCAGTTGCTGAAAGTAAGCATGCAGGTGCAGCAGGAGGTAAAGAAAGCAAATGGTCTGTTGTTCTTCATTGTGAGAGGATTTGAGTACAGGAACAGGGATATATTGTTGCGATACAGGGCCTTGGTGAGGCCGCACCTGGAATATCGTATGCCATTTTGGTCTCCTTATGTGAAGAAGGATGTTCATGCTGTGTAGGAAGTGCAGTGAAGATTTAACAACCTGATTCCTGGGTTGGCAGGACTCAGGGAAGAGGGAGATTGAGTCGGTTAGGATTGTATTCGCTGGATTTCAGAAGAATGAAGCGGGCTGTCATAGAATCCTTAAAATTCTAACAGGACTAGACAGGGTAGATGCAGGAAGGATGTTCCCAATGGTGGGGGGAGTCCAGAACAAGGGGTCACAGTCTAAGAATATGAGGTAGATTGTTTGCGACAGAGATGAGGAGAAACCTCGTCACCTACAGAGTGGTAAACCTGTGGAATTCTCTAGCACCAAAAACAGTTGAGACCAAAACTTTGTTTGTTTTCACAAAGGCGTTAGATATACCTCTTGGGGCAAAAAGGGTCAAAGAATATGTGGGTAAAGTGGGTTGGATGATCAGCCATGATCATAATGAATGATGGAGCAGGTTTGAAGGGCCAAATGGCCTACTCCTGCTCCCATTTGCTATGTTTCCCTGTTTCTATGACAACAAACAGGAAGGGCCTTTAACTGTGCTATTTAGATGGCCTATTCTTACAGATCACATACTCCTTTGTCCTTGCAGGTTGTTGGTTAACTCTTCGGCGTCCTGTTTTTAATTTTTTTTCTGCTTTGTACAACAAATTTGTGAGTTATGTCAACAACACTTTTCTATCACTGAACAACTTTCATCTGCTTTCAAATAAATTTTGTTACAGGCGCAGGTAACCTGGAGTGTCTACCTTTGGGGCTGGAGGACTTTGAAGTTGGTTATTTGACAACAATTTCTGTCCCCTTCAGAAATGACTCACAACTCCTGTCAGCAACCCAAGCCGAGATCCGGGGCTGGCTCACAAAGAGGGCTGTGCACTTAGAATCATAGAAGCATCATAGAATCCCTGTAGCGCAGAAGGAGGCCCACTGAGTCGGCATCGACCACAATCCCATCCAGGCCCTATCCCCATAACCCCAAATATTTACTCTGCTAATTCCCTGACAATAGGGTCAATTTAGCATGGCCAATCATCTTAATCCACACATCTTTGGACCATAGGAGGAAACCGGAGCACCTGGAGTAAACCCACTCAGACATGGGAAGAACATGCAAACTCCACACAGTGACCCAAGGCCGGAATTGAACTGGGTCCCTGGCTTTGTGAGGCAGCAGTGCTAACCACTGTGCCACTGTGTTGTCTTAATCATCCACCTAATTAGTGGATGATCAGCATGATTTTCTCTGATAGCCAATCTGATGTAGAGTCCTAACATGTCTCCCAGTTGTGATTGTGTGCTGCATGCTGCCTAGCTTTAGGATAATGAAGGGGCCAACCCTTACCATCACCCCGGCAACAAGAAGTGCAGGAAGAGGAGAATGGACAAGGGTGGGATACCTTCTGATAAAAAGTATGCATTGTTTAAATTAAAGAAAGGTTTGTATTTATTCATTTCCTTCACAAGCTAATCACGGTCCGAAACTCTTTGCAGGCAATGGAGTACTTTTGAAGTGTCATCACTTATAACTCATTGGAAGACCACAGGAAAGAGTACGAGGATATTGATAAGATGGGAATGGATTAAAAAGCGGGCTAATGGATAGATCTAAATGCCAGTCAGTGTGAGGTGCTGCATTTTGATAAAGGAAATAACAACAGTAATTATGCTTTGAATGGAAGTAAGCTAAGTGCTGTTAGGAGAGCAGACTTGGGACTTAGGGGGAGAGGTGGGGGATTGTGTTCGGGTCACAGAACATTGGCAGCGCCTTAGACTGATAAACCAATGCAAAAAAAAAAGCTAAAGCACTTCTGGGTCTTATTCCAAGTATACAATATATAAGCCAAGATTGAATGATAAGTCTATGTAAAATGTTAATAAGATCTTAGTTACAATAGGTGAATGGTTTCAGGTTTAGGGACAGGAGATTCAGAAGGAATTTGAGAAAAGTTTTCACTCAGAGGGTGATGGGAATTTGGGATGAACTATCTGGTCAGGTAATGGAGGCTGGAAACCTTACAACCTTTAAAAACTATAACTTGAAATATCGTAACATTCCAGGATACGGGATTAGTGCAGGAAAATAGGGTTAGTGAGCATTTAGTGGTAGTTATTGTCAGTGCAAACTTGATGGGCCAAAGGCATTGTTTATCAGTCTAAGGCGCTGCCAATGTTCTGTGACCCTAACCCAAGCCACCCCCACCCCCCCCTCCCTCCGCCTCTCCCCCCCATGTGCCAAGTCTGCTTTGTGCCATACAATGCTATGACTCTATGACAATGCTTTGTTCACAGTTAGGTTCCACATCGTAGCAAGGGTATTGAGGCTTTTGAGACTATATAATGAGAATGACAGGGATAGTGCCTGGTGTGAAGAGATACACTTAGAAATCTGGGGATCTGTCATTCTCTTGCAATAGTTTATTTTATAGGTAGACATCATTGAATATTCAGCTGACAGGAGCCCCCTGAGTTATCCCAACATTGAAAGCTAATTTTATCTCCCTGATTACCCAACACCACTTAAGTGTTGTCCTGCAGTATCCACTATAGCTGCTTCTTTTGTATTACATATTTTAATAGACAGAAAATATATTTTACCTTCCTCTTTGTGCTTAGCAGCATTGCTTGTATAAGTTATGCTCTTAAATTTTGAAATGTTAGCAAAAGCAAGGGCTTCAGCAAGCAAATGATACATAAAGAGTGCTTTTGGTACATTGGCCTTTATAAATCAGAATATCAAGTATAAAAGTTGGAGTGTTATGATAAGATTATATAAGGCATTGATGAGGCCGAATTTGGAGTATTGTGTACAGTTTTGGTCACCTAGTTACAGGAAGGATGTAAATAAGGTTGAAAGAGTGCAAAGAGGGTTCACGAGGATGTTGCCAGCACTTGAGAAGCTGAGATAGAGAGAGATTGTATAGGTTAGGACTTTATTCCCTGGAGCGTAAAAGAATTAGGGGAGATTTGATAAAGGTGTGTAAGATTTTGATGGGTTTAGATACAGTAAATGCAAGCAGGCTTTTTCCACTGAGGCTAGGGGAGAAAAAAACCAGAGGGCATGGGTTAAGGGTGAAAGGAGAAAAGTTCAAAGGGAATATTAAGGGGGGGGCTTCTTCACGCAGGGAGTGGTGGGAGTGTGGAATGAGCTGTCGGATAAAGTGGTAAATGTGGGGTCACTTTTAACATTTAAGAAAAGCTTGGACAGGTACATGGTTGAGAGGTGTGTGGAGGGATATGGTCCAAATGCAGTTCAGTGGAACTAGGCAAACAATGGTTTAGCACAGATAAGAAGGGCCTAAAGGCCCGTTTCTGAGCTGTAAATTTTCTATGGTTTCTATGGATACAATATAAAGGGAGCATCCAACGAATTTTGTATTTGTAATTATTCTACACATTGGTGAGGCCGCAGCTGGAGTACTGTGTGCAGTTTTGGGCGCCTTACTTACGCAAGGATATTTTAGCCTTGGAGGGAGTGCAGAGGAGGTTTACTCGGCTGATGCCGGAGTTGAGGGGGTTGAGCTATGAGGAGAGGCTGAATAGATTAGGCTTGTACTCGTTAGAGTTTAGAAGAATGAGGGGAGATCTCATTGAGACGTATAAGATGATGAATGGGATGGATAGGATAGAGGTGGAGAGACTCTTCCTGCTCAGAAAGGATAGTAGGACTAGGGGGCATAGCCTCAAGATAAAGGGGGGGCGGTTTAGAACGGAGTTGAGGAGGAACTTCTTCACTCAAAGGGTGGTGAATCTCTGGAATTCTCTGCCCGTTGAAGTGGTGGAGGCTGCCTCGCTAAATATTTTTAAGACACGGGTTGATGGGTTTTTGATGAGAGAGGGGATTAAGGGTTATGGGGAGAGGGCGGGAATGTGGAACTGAGCCACGACAGATCAGCCATGATCTTATTGAATGGCGGGGCAGGCTCGAAGGGCTAGTTGGCCTACTCCTGCTCCTATTTCTTATGTTCTTATGTTCTTATTTTGTATTTTTTTTAAGCAGATGTTTCTAACAGATGTGGAGTTAAAGCGAAATGTTCCAGTGCTTTTTTGATAAATACCAGCTACAACCTTCATGCGCATATGCTGACACCAATCTGGATGACTTGCTGGAATGGATGAATCAATATTGACTGTATGAAACCTAATTACTAACCCACGGTCTGCATGAACCTTCTTTCATTTTGCACAATGTCATTCAGTTTTTGTGTGATTTTGGCATGAGTGTTTGATCTACAAGGGAGTCAAGGATTATGATGGAACAGGCAGGAAAGTGGAGATAAGACCACAATCAATTCAGCCACAATCTTACTGAATGGTAGATGTAAACTTGAGAGAACAAATGGCCACCTTCCTTCTCCTACTTATTATGTTTTTATGAAATATCCCACTTAAATATCAATCTTCAGCTGAGTAACAACCTGCTTAAAAAAGAGCAGAACAAGAGGTAAGGACAGCAAAACACAGACACAGACACAGACACACACACACACACATACACACATGCATAAACACTCACAGATACACACAGAGAGATGCATACACGCACACATAGTCAAACACAATAAACACACACAGCCAAACACACAAAGACACACACACAGATACACATACAAAGACACACACAGACACAGGCACATACACAAACACGCATACATAGCCAAACACACATATACACACATACATAGACACCCACACATATATGCACAAATACATACAGATACACATACAAAGACACACATAGACACATGCACATACGCAAACACGCATAAACTCACACACATAGACCCAGATGCACACACACACAAACATGAACACACACAGGTGCCCATGCAGAGACATAGAATCATAGAAAATTTACAGCACAAACAGGCCGTTCAGCCCACAAGTTGCGCCGAACATGTCTCTATCTACTAGACATACCTATAACCCCCCATCTTACCAAGTTCCATGTACTTATCCAAAAGTCTGTTAAAAGATCTATCGAATCCGCCTCTACCACCACCGCCGTCAGCCGACTCCATGCACCCACCACCCTCTGAATAAAAAACTTACCCCTGACATCTCCTCTGTACCTACTCCCCAGCACCTTAAACCTGTGTCTAGGTTATACACATAAACATACACAAACACATGGATACACACAAAAACACACACATAGACAAGTACACCAGACACACGGACACACACCAGACAAGCACACACACGCAAACACACACACATACATAAGCACAGATACACACATAAACAGACACACGCACAAATGCACAGACACACAAACACACACAGACACATAGAGTAAGAAATAGAATTACTTGTAAAGTGTCTAAGAGGACAAGGAATGGCTAAATGACTGAAGTGCTTTAAGCAAGGGACAATTAAGAGACACAATAAAAGGAATAAGACAAGCAGAAGAACTCAGGTATAATATTTGTTTTAGGTGGCTGCACTAAACATAGCAATAAATCAAACAGTGGAAAGTGGGATGCTAATTCTCTATCTGCGACCAACAATTTCACACTCAGAGGTTGTGAACATTTTCAATAAGTGGGAGAGTAACAGGTGGAAAGGAAAGCACGAAAACTGGGCTCTCTTCATGCTTGTTTCTGGTTTTTCCTCCTTGTCCCTTAGATCTGTTGTTCGTGAAATATTGTTCATCAATAATACCTTCTGATTTTTACAAAGGGTCTGTAGACTTGAAATCTATTAACTTGTCTATTCTCCAATGGGTGCTTCCAGCATTTTCAATTCTTACTTAAAACATTTGTGGTATGTTTTCTATAAAATTCGATAGATTATTAAGAACACAAACAGTTATATAAAATAAGAACAACACATTAATCTTACTTGACTGCTCGTTGAGATAAAATGGTGATAAATAACTATGCTCATATGTAACAATGAAGTTTAAAATGCCTCAGACCATGCCAGATTCAAAACATTTTCTGTTTGAAAGCACAGAATGTCAATTTTGTGGATGTTTGGTTCAATTGAATTTTAGCTAAAAGTGCAGTCACTGTTGATGTTTATTGTATTGTTTTTAAGGCTTCTGAACACAATACTTTAATTGGTACAAAATTTTGGATGGAAATACAACAAATCACCTTTTAAAAGATGTGGGGGGAGAGGTGGTGGGAGGAGAGTGGGTGGGTGGGGTGGGGGGGTACTGTTAGTGAGGCTGTGACTGGGGGGGGGTTACTTAATACACCTGCTTGAAAGTTTGGATTTAGAATGCAGTTTGGGTCCTAGTTACTGATTACCATAATTTGAACTTGCCATCGAATGCTAAAGACAGTGACACCTTCAGGTTTAGCACTCAAACACTGTTCAGATACATTTTATAAAGAGTGGTATATACATATATATTGTATATGGCTTCCACGCACCCACTTTCATTGGTGATGTGAAATGGGCAGAATGACGCACTGTGGCAGGTTTCAAGGAACACTGGAGATGATGCATAGATGCACGGAGACGGGACTGGAGGTGGTGGAGGAGATCCGAAGGAAGAGAGTTTTCCTGGAACAGGAAGGAGTCCATGTCCCCCTCCTGACTCCCTCTCCTCCAGCAGGTGGTGCTGTTCTGCCTACCCTCATGTCCGTCTCATACTTCTGATGCAGACCAAGGGAACCCCCTAGCACGATGCCCAAGACTGAGCTTCTAGTCACTTTCTACAAGGAGTCCAATAAAGTACAGTTTCACAACACTTAATCTCATAAGGAAAGACTTCGTGAATCTCAAGATTAAGTGTTGGTGAAGACCTACCAAAGTTTCTGAGAAAGTCTCTAGAGTATATGAGTATATGGGGTTTAATGAGATTGAGGGTTATAGATAGGTCTGTAGGTTGGTAGGTGTTGATGTGATCGGCACAACTCGTGGGCCGAAGGGCCTGTTTGTGCTGTAGTGTTCTATGTTCTATGTTCTATTTGTTTCAGAATTCCTGTTCAAAGCTTCAGCAACAAGTGAACAGTGAAAGACTGGAATCCACTGCAATGATGTGTTTGTTTGGAGCCCCTGCAGCAAGATGTCCAAGACTTAACTTCTAGTCCATAGTCCATAGCATAGAAAGTGTGAGTTATTCATGCTGTGGGGTGAGGGAATGAAAGATGAGGCATAGCCACAAAAACAAGGGGAAAGGCTGCTAATGGCAGTCCGTAGAGAGAATGGAAGGTGTGAAAGGCCAAACCGCAGAGAAACTGAAATCAGAGGGTAAGCTGTGACAGATGAAGATGTGAGGGGAGAGGGAAGATGGGTGGGAGAGAGGTAAAATTGAGAAAAAGGGGGGAAAAGCAAAACAAAGGGAGAGAAAAGATAAGAAAAGGGGATAAAATAAGTGGAAGAATGAAGAGGAAGAAAAATAAAGAAAGACAATAAAGAAATAAAAGGCAGAGAACAGGGTGGTACAGTGGTACTTTGGTTAGCACTGCTGCCTCATAGCTCCAGGGACCTGGATTTGATTCCCTGCTTGGGTCACTGTCTGTGTGGAGTTTGCATGTTCCCCCTGTGTCTGTGTGTGTTTCCTCCAGGTGCTCCGGCTTCCTCCCACAGTCCAAAGATGTACAGGTTAGGGACATTGGCCATGCTGAATTGCCCCTTGGTGTCCCAGGATGCGTAGTTTAGAGGGATTAGTGGGGCAAATATGTGGGGTTATATGGATAGGGCTTGGGTGGGATTGTTGTCAGTGCAGACTTGATGGGCCGAATGGCCTCTTTCTGCACTGTAGGATTCTATGAGAAATTAAATAAAATAAAAATAAAGGGGGCGAGGCAGGATAGACCTAATCATCTGAAGTTATTGAATTCGATGTTGGGACCGAAAGGCTGTAACATGCTCAGCCGGAAGATGAGGCACTGTTCCTCCAGTTTGCATTGAGCTTCACTGGAACGTTGCAGCAGGCCAAGGACAGACCTGTGGGCATGGGAGCATGTGTTAAAATGGCAAGGAACCGGAAGGTCAGGGTCCTGACTGCACACAGACCAAAGGCGCTCAGCAGAACAATCATCAGTCTACACTTGGTCTCCCCAGTATAGAGGAGATTGCTTTGGGTGCAATGAATGCAATCGAGCAAATTGAAAGACGTGCAAGTAAAGCACTTCTTACTCTGGAATGAGTGTTTTGTAGCTATGATTCATCTTTCATTTCCTCATAATGGACAGCATTATTCTCATTGACCCTTTGCATAGAAACGTGGGGCAGTACAGCACAGTACAGGCCCTTCGGCCCTCGATGTTGTCCTGAGCTATGTCCAAACCCAAGATCAAGCTATCCCACTCCCTATCATTCTGGTGTGCTCCATGTGCCTATCCAATAACCGCTTGAAAGTTCCTAAAGTGTCCAACTCCACTATTACAGCAGGCAATGCATTCCACACCCCAACCACTCTCTGAGTGAAGAATCTACCTCGGACATCCCCTTTATATCTCCCAGCATGAACCTTTATAGTTATGCCTCCTAGTAACAGCTACATCCGCCCGAGGAAATAGTCTGTGCACGTCCACTCTATCTATGCCCCTCATCATCTTATAAACCTCTGATAAATCGCCTCTCATCCTCCTCTGCTCTAAAGAGAAAAGCACCAGTTCCCTCAATTTTTCATCATAAGACCTACCCTCCAAATCAGGCAGCATCCTGGCAAATCTCCTCTGCACTCTCTCCAATGCTTCTACATAGGATAGAGGTGGAGAGACTCTTCCCGCTCAGAAAGGATAGTAGGACTAGGGGGCACAGCCTCAAGATAAAGGGGGGGGGCGGTTTAGAACGGAGTTGAGGAGGAACTTCTTCACTCAAAGGGTGGTGAATCTCTGGAATTCTCTGCCCGTTGAAGTGGTGGAGGCTACCTCGCTAAATATTTTTAAGACGTGGGTTGATGGGTTTTTGATGAGAGAGGGGATTAAGGGTTATGGGGAGAGGGCGGGAATGTGGAACTGAGCCACGACAGATCAGCCATGATCTTATTGAATGGCGGGGCAGGCTCGAAGGGCTAGATGGCCTACTCCTGCTCCTATTTCTTATATGTTCTTATATCACACAGTATAAATATTTCCCACTTTCTATGCCTTCTACCTTTGACAAAGGGTGATCTGGGCTTGAAACATCAGCTCTTTTCTCTCCATGCAGATGCTGCCAGACCTGCTGAGATTTTCCAGCACTTTCTCTTTAGGTTTTGGATTTCAGCATCTGCAGTAACTTGCTTTTATCCTAAGCTTCTAGGGACACTGGAGAGCCAGGAACTCTCTCCTTCAACTCCTCCCCATTTCCACTTATTTTCTTTTATTTAATTCACCTCATTTTTTTTTATTTTCAATTCTTCCATTATTTCATTTTCCACCTTTTTTTTAGAACCTTACTTTCTATCTTTCCTCATCCCCCACCACGGTGCTCCCCCCACCCCCCACCCTCACTAGGGACATCTGTTACATGTCTCAGGTTGTCCTTTGACAGTCTGCTTAACTTTGTTCCTGCCATTTACACATTCTGATCTTTTAATGGCCGCTATTAGCACTCTTCCTGGCTGTGATCCCCACCATTTATGTTCCTTTTGTCTTTATGTCTACAGAATCGTTGTCAATTGCACCCCGCTCCCCCACCACCCCCAACCTCGCAGTATAAGACTCACCCAATGATCTATTGTCTTATGCTCTGAAGAGTCATCCAGACTTGAAACATTGGCTCTCCTCTCTCTCCATAGATGTTGCCAGACCTGCTGAGATTTTCCAGCATCTTCTGTTTTTTGTTTCAGATTCCAGCATCCGCAACAATTTGCTTTTATCTTTAGAATTGTACCTTGCTGACTTCAATTCTAGTTCCACTGAGATGAGTAAGACCCAGCCATCCATGGTAAATTGAGTTAACTGTTAATAGCTGGGTCACTTTATACAGGGAAGTTTAATTTGTCTTTCAGAGATACTGGAGTTATTCAGAATGGCAAAAGAGGTTTGCATGATAATATCATCTCAAATCCTACCTTCAAAATTCAATAGAATTTTGTTTTGAACGATCAGTCAATGATGCTTGAAGGAGGATGAGGCATCAGAATATTTTTGTTTAGTAACTTCATTTGTATTTATGAGATTACCATTGTAGCTGCCTGTCATGATAAACAAGATATTGGAACTGGGGAGCACAATGAAATATTATTTTAAAAGGAGGCAATTTTATTGCAATTAATTTTTTTAAAAAATTCCACATTCATAACATGCGTCATCGTTGAGAAGCTGGGCTGAGTGTTGAATTTAAAATACTTTTACATTGAAACCATCAGATAATCAAAAAGCTTTATTGATTTGATGGTTATTGTTTTGCAAACCATGACTAAATCGAATTTTTACTTCTGACAGAATGCTCCAAGTTTGCATGAGAGCATCCATTCTGAATTAAATAACAAAGATTTGGTTCATGTTTCTTTCTTTTCCTTTTCCTTTCCCATTTTTTCCTTAATAATGTTGAAAAAGAACAAAAGGAAACTCATAAGCTAAATTTGTAATGGCCCATATCTCACTGACTCGTCAGTGAAGCACTTGGGGGGAGTGCCACAAAGAATCCCTCATAGATGTTTGCAGACAAAGCTTTACCTGGCAATTGCCCAGAAGCGTTAACCTCCCCTGGACAATTGTGCTGGGCTGGGAACTCAAAGCAATTTAAATTGCTAATTTTGGATGGTTCTGCCAGTGATACACAAATAGTTACTCAGAAAAAGTTAGAACAGATAAAACATAAGAACATAAGAACATAAGAAATAGGAGCAGGAGTAGGCCATCTAGCCCTTCGAGCCTGCCCCGCCATTCAATAAGATCATGGCTGATCTGTCGTGGCTCAGTTCCACTTTCCCGCCCTCTCCCCATAACCCTTAATCCCCTCTCTTATCAAGAACCCATCAACCAGCTTCTTAAAAATATTTAGCGAGGCAGCCTCCACCACTTCAACGGGCAGAGAATTCCAGAGATTCACCACCCTTTGAGTGAAGAAGTTCCTCCTCAACTCCGTTCTAAACCGCCTCCCCTTTATCTTGAGGCTGTGCCCCCTACTCCTACTGTCTTTTTTGAGCGGGAAGAGTCTCTCCACCTCTATCCTATCCATCCCATTCATCATCTTATACGTCTCAATGAGATCTCCCCTCATTCTTCTAAACTCTAACGAGTACAAGCCTAGTTTATTCAGCCTCTCCTCATAGCTCAACCCCCTCAACTCCGGTATCAGCCTAGTAAACCTCCTCTGCACTCCCTCCAAGGCCAAAATATCCTTGCGCAGGTGCGGTGCCCAAAACTGCACACAGTACTCCAGCTGCGGCCTCACCAATGCCCTATACAGCTGCAGCAAGACCTCCCTACTTTTATATTCAATCCCCCTCGCTATGAAGGCCAGCATCCCATTCGCCTTCCTGACCACCTGCTGCACCTGCAAGCTGGGTTTTTGCGACTCATGCACAAGGACCCCGAGGTCCCTCTGCACCGTCGCCTGCTGCAGTTTTTCGCCACGTAAGTAATAGTCCTTCCTACCATTCTTCCTACCAAACTTCCTACTAACCATTTCTAACTTCAGTGTAAGTATTCTAAATACCCAGATTGATCCCTGTCTGCATCTTCTTCACCACCCAGGGGGCTTCCCCACCCCCAACCCATTAATCATCTCCCCTCTCCCACAGTATTCCAGACCCACAACCAACACACACTTCAGGTGGTTCTGAAACATTTTCCCACCTTCTGTTTGTTTTTCCTTCCTTCTGCTATTCTAATGCTTCTTCCTAAATTTCCCCTCTCAGCATGTGCTTAGTTTAATTGATTTCTCTTGTCCTGATAATGTCAGAATATATTCTCCCTGGACTATTGCCAATACCTCCTCAGTAATTTACTTCCCTACCCATTTTTCTTTCTCCACGCATCTCTAAACCCACTTATTCTTAGAAGTCTGACCTCCTGCTTTCTCAATGTCCAAGCTCCAGTGCCACATTACATAGAAAACTCTTTTCTAATTTTTTTTCTTCAGTTCTCCAACCAGTTATCCAGGCAAAAGCCTGTTCCAATTATTAAACACAGCTATATTGATTGTAATTCTAGCACTCTTGGCACATCCGCTACATTTGGTCATTATATTTCCAGCTATTTAAGTTGTCTCACTTCATCCAATTATTCCTGATAAAATGTTCACTCTTTTACTTTCATTGCTAAAAAACCATTATAAACAATATGATGTACCTTCTAGAATTAATTATTTGTGGCATTGTCATCACTAGTCGTGTCTTCAGCAGTAATTGAGTTTCAGGGGCTATCTTCCTTAATCACAATGGAACTATTACTGAGAAAAGAGACCTTTTGAAACATTTTGTTTTGCACTCATCAGGACAGATGCAAGAATGTCAAATTTCAAAGAAAGCAACAATTAATACTTATAAGAGCTTTTCAGAGACTTATACATTATGCTGGCTTTCATGTGAGAGATTTCTCTTTATTAACTACAGCTCAGCAAATACAAAGAACTCACAGATACTTTGAAACGTATGTCGTCTGATTGTAGCTGCTTTAGCATCTGCAAGTTTAATCACCTTACCATTACTGGCCTTGCCTTTGGTTGACTGGGCCCTATTCTTTGGAATTCCCTCTTTCTGCCATTCAAACCCACGACTTTTACCATCTCGAAGGATAAGAGTAGCAGATGGATGGGAACACCACCAACTGGAAGTTCCCCTCCAAGCAGCATACTGTCCCGATTCTGTATCACCATTCCTTCGCTGTCGCTGGGTCAAAATCCTGACATTCGCTAACGGCGCTGTGGGTCTACCTACACCTCAGGGACTGAAGCGGTTCAAGAAGGCCACTCACCACCACCTTCTCAGGGGCAATTAGGGATGGGCAATAAAAATGTTGGCTCTGCCAGAAACACCCATGACCCACAAAAGAATTAAAAAAGAAACTTCTCTGTCTCTCAATTTTGAAAGACGCAAACTAAAACCTATCCCTATGACCAAACGTTTGGCCATCTGACCTAATATTGCTTCAGGTGATTTGGTGTCGGTAATGACTTTAATCAGGCCATTGAAGTTGGCCTATTGGAATATGAAGTTCCTAATTAAAAGGATGCACCGGGTAGGGAGGGGGTGGGGAAGGAGGGGGTCCCCCTCGTGAACCTGCTCCTGGGCCTGGTAAGACGTGCCATCTACCAGTCCAGGCAGGGGGCAATCGAGGGAGTCGTCCAACTCAACCGTCTGCCCCTCTACTGCAGCTATATTCATGCCCGGGTGTCCTTGGAAAGGAAGCATGCGGTGTCTGAGGGCACCGTTGATGTTTTCCGTGCCCGCTGGGCACCGCAGGAACTGGGATGTATAATTAACCTCTTTAATCACATTTTAATTTGATGTTTTAAGTTTCCTTTCCACTTTGTCTTTTGGTTCAGGCGGTTCCCCTCCTTTTAGGGAACTGCCCTTTTTGAGTTGTCCCCAAGTTAATTTGATCTTGTTTATTTGGTTGGGGAGAAAAAGAGTCCTTCTAAGCTAAGTTGGTTTTGTTTATTTGGTTAAACGCAAAAAGATATCCCTGATTAAAGGGCCAATTGATGGGCCAGTTAGGGAGACTTTAGTTTGTATATAACCAGGAGTGTCTGTTCCTCTGGCACTCCCAAAGGTAGACTGCTGATTGATTGCACTCTGTGTACTGCTGTTGGAATGTTAAATAATAGGATTCTGATGAAGGGACTTCTTCCTCTAGGAGCTTATTACAGTGTCACATTTTGTTTTATAATCTTCCTCTAAAGGACCTTTGGATGATTTATTGTGGTAAAGGTGATGTGTGAGTATGAGTTACTGATATTAATAATATTTTAATGGTTCTGATATAAACAAAATCATAGCTACCTCGAGTTTGTAAAGAATGTTATTGACAAAGTTAAATCAACTCAATCTTACTTTTCAATTGGGCTGATTTTCAGTGAGGAATTGGATTTTGTGGGTCTGAATGGCAGTAATTAAATAAAGATCATGAAATGACCAATTTCTTATTCAATTAGCTTAATGTGAAAATTAATTTGTGGCAATGAAATTTGCTCCCTTTGTTTGTTTCTTCCCATCTGATTAATTTATTCTGATGTGGTCACGATCTGAATCTGTCAATCCCATCAAACCAGCTGTGGCCTGCCAATTACAGATCTCAGCAAAATACTGCCTGCAACCACTGGACAAAGACCTAAAGGCTGCAGTAAGATGTGCGGTGTCTGATAAAATCACGGTATTTCTGAATTCCAGAAGTTGGCAGAAGAGAAAGACTGCAATTGTTTGCACAGAACAGTATTACATCTTGGTTGAGTAAATGTAGATGTGTGAAATATATTTGTCTTATTGTGAGTGCATGTAAGGTTCTTCCTGCTAAATTATAGCATGGAGCTAAAACAATTCCAACATTCTATTGGACAACACTGCTGCATCATAAACCTCGAGGTAAAAGAAATCTTGCGCATATATGGCATCTTTAATGAGTTTAGGACTATCATATGCCTCTCTGCGTCACGCTGTGAACAGTACTGTTTTCCTGTCCCGCGTTAACCCTTGCTCTGCCATTATACTACAAGAGATGTTGCCACCACTTAAAAGCATATACAACACAACCAGCTAGATCTTGTGAATATTTGTATGTGATGTGAAAGATTGGCACTGTGGTTAGCACTGCTGCTTCATAGTGTCAGGGACCCGGGTTCAATTCAAGCCAGTTCTCCCAGTGTCTGCTTGGGCTTACTCCAGGTGCTCTGATTTCCTCCCACTGTGCAAAGATGTGCGGGTGAGGTGGATTGGCCATGCTAAATTGCCCCTTAGCATCTAGGGGACTTGCTAGGGTAAATGCATGGGGTTATGACTTGGGTGGGATTGTGGTCGGTGCAGACTTGATGGGCCGAATGGCCTCCTTCTGCACTGTAGGAATTCTATGATTATCCTGCAATATAATTAGGCCATGCAGGCCACTATATGTGTCTGGTTGCATTGGCAATTATATACACCACCTTACTCAATAGGTACCTCTGCCTTCAACTGATTTTTTTAAAAACTACTTTGATCCAATTTTGGCTGGAAAAATTGCAGCCTTTTTGAATACTGTTTTCTTCACTTTGTTACATTAGCTCAGCGAGGTGAACTTACAATCCGAACATCCCTTTTTATTGGGTGTTTAAGAATCAACAGAACTGGAAACACAACAGACAGGAGACCTGGAACTGGCACACTTAAAACATTGCACACTTTCGCACGTTAATTGGCAACATGCATAATGATCATACACTCAAGTCCCCTTGATCTTTTACAGTTGTCCTTCAAACCCACCATTGGAATGAATCTTTACACCAATCCTACATGTTCAGGGGCTGAAATAATGAATGCAGATTTTCAGCTGCGGCAAGGAGACAATCATTTTAATGGCTTCCCATTTGCATTTTTTTTGAGTACTGCTAAAAATATGTATCTTTACTGAGGTCTGCTCTGTATTTTCTGTTCCCTTTGATGCATTTTTACGGCATAAGCCTAGTCATGTTAAAAATGGAAAACTTCCCTCATCCCAAAATCTTAAATATATTATGCCTGATGTGCATGAATGATGGTCAATTTTAAATTTTCACATTCAAAGGAAAAATATACCAGTGGAGCTTCCTTAGGCCCCAGTTACTGATTTATGTTCATTTTAATTTTGACCCTGTTCTAATGCAATTGAAAGGATACTTGGGCCAACATTTGACTTGTGCGCAATGGACACAACATCGCTTTCAATTTTCATTGCGATCTCTTGGTTCTATCCCAGGAGGAAGCTTCAGGCTCACAGAGCCTGGGCTATTACCTTACTGCTCAATGACATACAATTTTCTTTGATTACTTATTGCTCAAAACAATCTTCAAAGCAACTACTTCTAGTTCAAAGGAAAAGATCCCTTATGAAAGCAAATTACTGCAGATGCTGGAATCTGAAACCAGAAGAGAAAATGCTGGAAAATCTCAGCAGGTCTGGCAGCATCTAAGTAGAGAAAAAAAGCTGATATTTCAAGTCCAGATGAGGCTTTGTCAAAGCTATAAGGCATAGGAAGTGGGAGATATTTATGCTGTAGGGTGAGGGAATGAAAGATGAGTCATAGCCACAAAAACAAGGGGAAAAGCTGTTAATGGCAGTTCATAGAGAGAATAAAATGTGTGAATGGCCAAATGGCACAGAAGCTGAAATCAAAGGGCAAACAGTGACAGATGAAGGTGTGGGGGGTTGAGTGGGAGAGAGGTAAAATTGAGAAAATAGGGGGAAAGAGTTCTGGGGCGGGGAGAAAGCTAAGGATAATAAAGAAGTAAAATGCAGCTTTGACAAAAGTTCATCTGGACTCTTTTCTCTCCTTATAGATGCTGCCAGATCTGCTGAGATTTTCCAGCATTTTCTCTTTTGGTTTCAGATCCTTTATGATCCACATTCTTTTGCATGTTCCTCAGTGGGGTGGCACAGTGGTTAGCACTGCAGCCTCACAGCTTCAGGGATGTGAGTTCGATTCCTGGCTTGGGTTGCTGTATGTGTGGACTCTGCATGTTCAGAGTCTGCATGCGTTCTCTGTGTCTGCGTGAGCTTCCTCTAGGTGCTCCGGTTTCTTCCCACAGTCCAAAAATGTCCAAGTTAGATGAATTGGCCATGCTAAATTCTCCCTCAATGTACCAGAACAGGTTCTGAAGTGTGGTTACTAGGGGAATTTCACAGTAACTTCATTGTGGTGTTAGCCTTACTTGTGAGTAATAAATGAACTTTAAACTTTAAACTCTATTCAGGAGGTGGCTGGATATAGCACTTGGGGCAAATGGGATCAGAGGTTATGGTGGGAAAGCAGAATTAGGCTACTGAGTTGGAAGCTCAGTCATGATCGTAATAAATGATGGAGCAGGCTCGAAGGGCCAAATGGCCTCCTCCTGCTCTTATCTTCTATGTTTCCATGTAACTCTGCAAGAAATAATCTTATATAATCTTTTCATTCTGTAAGAAATATTAGTCTTTCAGAACTTTTCAATCCTCACATTCTTGAATAATGATGCTCACAACTGCTCCATCAGTGTCTAACCTGCCTAATTGTCACCAAAATGACTCTCAAGATCTATTTGTATAGTAGGACATTGATTTGCATATTAACAGGACCTCCAACCTGATATAGGGAGGCAATTCTTCTATCCATCGCTAGCCGAATATAGAACAGAAATGGGATGCTAAGATCTTTCCCTTGATTTTCAGGGGACTATGGAGAAAGTAAGAATTCACCTGAAACTTATAAAAAAATTATTAAACACTGAACTTAACCAGCATGTATTTCAGAATCTGGCAGGAAACCAAAACACCTGGAGGAAACCCACATAGACACAGGGAGAATGTGCAAACTCCACACAGACAGTGATCCAAGCTGGGATCGAATCCCTGTCCCTGGCGTTGTGAAGCAGTAGTGCTCCCCACTGTGCTACTATGCAGCCATTCAACATGCATTTTGACATCAACTACTTCCTGTGGTAATAAATTTCACAGGCTCATCACTCTTAGGGTGAAGAAATGTTTCTTCACTTCTGTCCTAAATGGTTTACCCTGAATCCTTAGACTCTGACCTCCGGTTCTGGACTCCCCCACCATCAGGAATATCCTCCCTTCATCTACCCTGTTTGTCCTCACTCACCTGAGAAAGGAGAAGTACTCTGATAGCACGTGATTCCAAATAAACCTGTTGGATTTGAACTTGGTGTTGTGAGAATTCTTACTCTGGCTAGTCCCATTTGAATTTTATAAGTATCTCTGAGATTCCCCCTTATTTATCTGAACTCCAGCAAAAACAATCCTAGCCTAGTCAATCTCCCGTCATACATCAATCCCGCCATCCTGAGAATCAGCCTGGTAGCTCTGGGGCGGCATGGTAGCACAGCGGTTAGTACTACTGCTTCACAGCTCCAGGAACCTGGGTTCGAATCCTGGCTTGGGTTGCTGTCGGTGTGGAATTTGCACATTCTCCCTGTGTCTGTGTGAGTTTCCTCCGGGTGCTCCGGTTTCCTCCCACAGTCCAAAGATCTGCGGGGTAGGTTGATTGGCCATTCTAAATTGCCTCTTTGTATGCCGGGAAGCATAGGTTAGAGGGGTTAGTGGGTAAATATGTAGGAATATGGGGATAGGGCCTGGATGGGATTGTGATTGGTGCACTTAATGGGCTGAATGGCCTCTTTCTGCACTATGATTCTATGACCTTCGCTGCACTTCCTCAAAAGCAAGAACATCCTTCCTCAGAAAAGGAGACCAAAATTGCACACAATATTCTAGGTGTGGTCTCACTAAAGCCCTTTATAATTGCAACAACATATCCCTGCTCCTGTACTCGAACCTCTTGCAATGAAGGCCAATATACCATTTGCCTTCTTTACCTCCTTCAGCGACTGGTGCACAAGGACACCCAGGTCCCGCTGCACACTCCCCTCTCCTAATTTGCAGCCATTGTTCTTGTTACCTCCCAGATTTATCAAGTCTCAGTGAAGGGAAGCAGTAAGATAGTAGTTATAAGTCATGGCCTCCAGTTTTCATCTTGAGTGC
This sequence comes from Carcharhinus amblyrhynchos, assembly GCF_965287045.1. Taxonomy (NCBI): domain Eukaryota; kingdom Metazoa; phylum Chordata; class Chondrichthyes; order Carcharhiniformes; family Carcharhinidae; genus Carcharhinus; species Carcharhinus amblyrhynchos. The sequence continues at coordinate 16,263,791 of NC_137339.1, forward strand.
AATCAAAGATTCATACAAATCTGCACCCATTGTGCCAAAGTCAAGTCATTCCCCAGGTATCCTTCCAATCTCATTAGAACCTATACTTGAAATAGGCAGAAAGCAGTGTAAACAATTGGAGCTGATGAGAACAATGTATGTTTAAATGATTCTTTTTCATGGGAGTTTTGCTTTGAGCTCCACTAAATTTATGTGGACCTAGATATTCAATTCCTCATCTGCCATAATTTGCAAACTCTTTCTGGGACTGCTGCCAATCAGACTGTCCTCTGGGCCACTTGATACTGAGCCAGAGATAGGGAGTTGCAATAGCATCTTTGCCCGAATCATAGAATCCCTCCAGTACAGAAGGAGACCATTTGGCCCATCGAGTCTGTACTGACCATAATCCCACCTTGGCCCTATTCCCATAACCTCACGCATTTGTCCTGCTAATCCCCCTGATGCTAGGGTCAATTTAGCACGGCCAATCAACCTAACCTGCACATCTTTTGGGTGTGGGAGGAAACTGGAGTATCTGGAGGAAACCCACGCAGACACGGGGAGAATGTGCAAATTCCACATAGATAGTGACCCGAGGCTGGAATAGAACTTGGGAGGGGGTGCTGTGAGGCAGCAGTGCCAACCACTGTGCCACTGTGCCACCCCTGCCCGTTTAACATCCGGAGCCTGCTGAAATGAGTCAGGGTGAACCGGGCCACTGACTAACATTATCAGGCAGCATGAAAAGCTAGCCAATCAAATTGGGAAGATTGAAATTTAGACAAAAGCATAAGAAATGTCTGAAGGGTAAGGACAAACTGTAACATCTTCTATTGCCAGTGGGTTGCCTTATTGGGACTTAATTCCAATAAGGATCCCTGGAATGGCTGCAGTGGGATTACCATCAACAGTTCAGGCAAAGGATGAACCCAAATCATTACCTATAAGTTCCTCCGACTAACCCCGTTTCTCTCCACTGAGGCTGCCTGACCTGCTGTGCATTTTCCAGAATTTTATTTCAGACTCCCAGAATCTGAGGTAGTTTGCGACACAACCGTACTCTTTATTAATTTAATTAGTTTCCTTTCATCAGTTGTTCTTCATTCACTTCATGTGACTGTAAATTATAGAGTCATTCGCCGGCATTCTACCGCCACGGACTCGGAGTGGGCAAGTGGCGGACAACAGAAATGTCCATTGAACCCGAGCAGGAATTTCCAGTCTCGCTCGAGCAAGGCCGTAAAAATCCCACTTATAGAATCACACAGGGCAGAAGAGGCCTGCACCGACACATGTGAAACACCTAACTTCCCATCTAATCCCGTTTCCCAGCAACAGAATCACAGAATCATATAGTCACACATCTGTTTCTGATCTGGCTTTCTACGTAATCCTGCTGGTGATGTCTTAACATTTCCACTCTAACTGTCATACCAAATCAATAAACAGGCCTGATTATATCTTGCTATCAATATCTCGTAACTGGGTTGAAAACTCAATTTGTTCTAGATGTTTCCTTTCAAGTAAAAATCTAGTAATACCCTTTTGGTCTCATATATTTTGATTCAGAGGTCACGCAAGCAAAATGCTGAGTGGTTAGCACTGCTGCCTCACAGCACCAAGGACCTGGATTCAATTCCAGCCTTGGATGAACGTTGTGGAGTTTGCATGTTCTTCCTGTGTCTGTGTGGGTTTCCTCTGGGTGCTCCAGTTTCCTCCCACATTTCAAAGATATGCGGGTTAGGATGATTGACCATGCCAAATTGCTCCTCAGTGTCAGGGGGATCTGCAGAGTCCATACATGGGGTTACGGCAGCACGGTCTGAGTGAGATTGTTGTTGGTGCAGGCTCGATGGGCCAAATGGCCTCCTCCTGCACGGTAGAGATTCTATGATTCTATGGTTAGTATTACTACTTTATTGCAACTAGCTTCTCCTGAACTTGTACAGGCTGATAGGATCTTTGTCGCTGTTACCATAATGAATACTTCACAGACAGACATTCACCTTCATCAGATTTGATTTTATTTCCCAGCATATTTTACTTCCCAATCAGGCAGAGTGCATAGATCCAAGAGAAGCAGGTGACATTTTGTGAGATATCAAATGATGAGTTGGGTGATTGAGGACTGTGACCAAATGCTGAGTGCAATTTCACTTTTCCTGCATCTAATACAGGAAGAAAACCTTGTCGCTGTTCAAATCGGTGATGAGAAATTGTTGTTCGAATACAGAACAAAAAGCTGAATATTTTCCAAGCTTAAATGCTAAATGACTGCACAGCTTTGTGGGAGAAAACAAGAACTAGGAAACGTTTACTTTTCAGTAAAAAGCTTTTCCTAAAAAAAATTTAAAACGCAAGATGTCAAATTAAGCTAATCACGGTTATCTTTTTTCAGTAAAAAAAGGTGACTTAATTTCCAGGACTCAACTATGACATTATTTCAAATTGTACATTTATTGGCAACTGTTAGGAATATTTTTGTTCCTGCAGCTGGTTGTAAGATCCATTTGTTGTAAAGCAAAATCATCCTGTCAGAGCCTGTTGTGCACAATGTGAAATAGTAAATTAAGTGGTTAAGAGGCCTCAGTGCTTTCCACAGTGTAAGAGTGGTAATAGTCACATAGTTTCATTGCTGCTTAGGAGCTCCAAGAGACCTTCCTCTTTATCGTTTTCTCTCTCTCTCTCTCATTTCTCCTTTAAGTCACTCTTTAAATCCTTTCTCTTTGACAAGCTTTTGATTTGATTTGATTTATTGTTCTCACATGTAATAGTACACAGTGAAAAATATTGTTTCTTGCACGCTATACAAAGCATACCATTCATAGATAAGGAAACGAGAGAGTGCAGAATGTGGTGTTACAGTCATAGCTAGGGTGTAGAGAAAGATCAGCTTCATGCTAGGCAGGTCCACTCAACAATCTGACAGCAGCATGGAAGAAACTAGTCAGTGACATCAGACTTTTCTGCCTTTTTTCCAACGAGACAAGGTGGAAGAGAAGATGTCCGGGTGTGTGGGACCCTTATTTATTGTAATTTGATAATTAACTTGAATATCTCCACATGTGGTTCAGAGTCAAATGAGGTTCAGTAAAAGTGAAACCCTTTGAGATATTTTTGCTCCATTAAAGGCACTGCAAAAAGATATTGGCCAGGATCTTACTACCGTTTGGCTGGCTGTCAAATTCTTCAAGTTCACTACAGCAGGAGCATGGCATGAACGGCAGATAAAATCACGCCCAACAGACAAGTGATGAGGAGACTGTATTCCGATTTCAATATTTATATTCTATGAGAGGTTATAGTGGATTTATTTAATCTTGTTCAGCATATTCTTGGAGTGGCACAGAGGTTAGGACTGGAGACTCACAGTGCCAGGCACCTGGGTTCGAATCCTGACTTGGGACGCTGTCTGTGCAGTGCAGGACCTGCACTCCTAAGTCCTGCCTGTGCAGGATTTTCACAGTACCTTCACTGCGGTGATAATGTTAGCCCACTTGCGGCTAATAGATAAATAAACTTTACAATACAAACATGTTTGTCTGTACTTCAGAAAATATTTTGTGTGATAGTTGATATTTCAAAACAGTTGTTGCTTCACCGTTATGCTTCGTATAACAATGTATAAGATCTTGTGGCTGATCAGATTATTTTCTTATAGGCACATAAATCGCAAGGATTTAATATTTTATTGTCCAAAACTAATATTTATCACAAATATCCACGGGTGGTGAATTTTATTTGGGGCCAGAATAGCCAAAACCTGGGCTGAAAACTCTGCCCAGAAGGGTTGCTGTTCCACAGTGATCTCTCCCTCTTGTGTATCTTCACGCTCACTTTTACCCTTTGGGAAATAGTGGGGAAAGTGGTGGAAGGATGTCCAAGCTGATTATCGGCCCACTGATCACTCCATCCATGGCTAACAAGACCTGGCATTGGACTTGAACACAGAAGCTCAGGTCCAGCAGAAGGGCTGCTAACACTGTGCCACAAGACTTCCTTCCACAGCGATAATACATTGGCAGGGGCCTTAATTACTTGAGAGCACAACTTCTGCACCTCAAACACAGGAAATCCTACCCTAGAGAGCGGCTGGCCTATCTGATTATGTAGATAAAGCAGCCCCTGAGGAGAATGTTGACCACTGCTGGCACTATAGGCGATCCCCAGGAAGGGGCTCTCCTTGGTTTGAAGAGAAGTCTAGGCATTTTGGGCAAGCAGGGGTTGGGGACCACAGCAACTCAAGGTAAGGGGAGTTGGTTTTAGAGGCCTGCAAAGGAGGCACAAATGGATGGAGTACCATTGGGTCGGGGAAGGGGGGATTGTCTCCAGTGGGCATGGAGACTTCCCACGCTCTCAAAGTTGCTGGGTTGGCAGCTTTATTTGTGCCTTCCCTGGCCATATGTATCATAGCGATGGAGGTGGAATGAGGTTCTGTAGGGGCCAATGTTTGTCCACTTAAAGATCTCAATAGGCCTAAGAGTGGGTGGGTTGCCTTACCCATTTTGCATACTGTGAATTGCATGGCAGGGTGGGTGGAAGATGATGCCCCAGTCACCTGCCATTTTTTATGTGCCTCCTGCCCTCTAATATACTTGATGTGGAGATGCTGGCGTTGGACTGGGGTGGGCACAATACCAGGTTAAAGTCCAATTGTCCACTGTGACCATAGCTTTCTCACTGGTAACTCTGCAGCATGAAATCATCCTTTTTATGCCAAATTCTGGTACTTGGCCAGAAATGTGCACTGTTATGAACAGTGTACTGAATCATGGGCTGTGACATTCTGTTAGAAATGACTTAGCTTTGAATGGAATAAGTATTTGCAATATGAACTTAAAAATCATTACTCATTGCAGGTGACCACCACCAAGTTAAAGATGGCCTATGTCATAAAATATCAATTTTTGTTTTGCTCTAGAAAGAAATTGGAAAATGCAAGTGATGAAGATATCACTAGATTAGATAAGTGTGTCAATAAAAAGTAATTTAGCAAAAGGTATAACATACAGAAAGGATAAATAAGTCAGATTTTCCCGTTATCAGGCAGGAACAGACTCAGAGAAAGAAATGAGCTTTATCTTAAAGAGAAAGAGAGAATAAGGGCTTTTCCCATAACATCCATCAATCAGCACAAAGGTGCCCAGTCTTGTTGCAATGAAACATTCTGAACATTTACCCCTACTCTCAAAACTTTTCTTTGTATCCTGCTGAGGGAGCTCTCTTAGGTTTCCAGCTTCCTTTTCCTGTTCCTGACTCTTCACCTTTTTTTCATCCTCCCACATTCTATTCTCCTCGGGCTTATGGGGGTGACGAAGAAAGGAGTTCCCCTGGGATAAGGGCTTATGAAGCGGCTCATAATCATCAGCCGCCTGGTCTGCTTATGTTGCTTTTGAAACCTTTTCGTTCTCCACATGTATCTTTACATTGATAGGGAGTGAAGTTTTAAAATTCATTGATGAGAATTACCTCTCTTGATGCTTTCATAGTCTCTAATTTGCATAGAAACATAGAACCAGAGAAGATAGAAGCAGGATGAGGCCATTCAGCCCTTTGAGCCTGCTCCACCATTCATCACAATCATGGCTGATCGTCCAACTCAATAGCCTAATCCTGCTTTTTCACCATAACTTTTGATCCCGTTCACCCTAAGTGCTATATCCAGCCACCTCTTGAATATATTCAATGTTTTGGAATCAATGACTTCTGTGGTAATGAATTCCACAGGCTCACCACTCTTTGGGTGAAGAAATATCTCTTTATTTCCATCTTAAATGGTCTACCCAGCATCCTCATGCCTGCATCTAGCAGTCAAAGGCAAATTGTTTGGCATAAGTTTGTTCAAGCTGTTTTCACAGGGTTTAAAACTAACGTCTGTAAGCCTCAAGCACTGACTCACAAGCACTGAGGATAGTCTTTTTGGCCATCTCAAACTGTAGAGGTCTCTTTAAAAAGCATGGCTATACCTTGTGGGTTTTTCCTGTTTACCTGCTTTGCATAATCAGTGTCCAGTTTTCTGCAAGCCAATTGTATTTATTTTGCAATTATTTTCACATGAAATAGACAAAAATGCTTCTACGTCCACCAAGCTTTGGGATTGCTTGGGCAAATTTGAGCAGCTATGCAGTGACCCCTGAAACAAAAACAGTAAATGCTGGAAAATCTCAGCAGGTCTGACTGCATCTGTGGAGAGAGAATAGAGCCAAAGGTTCACGTTTGAATAACCCTTCATCAGAGCTTCATCAGTTATGCCTGAGCTGGGGCAGATCTCTTCCAATTGGTGCATCCACAGGGCCCAGGGGTAGTCTCCCCTCTTATTCAAGCTTTTTTAATTGAAATTCTCTTCATTTCCTCCATTCCTGCCACTCTCTTACTTTGAAATGCTTTATTTTTCTCTTTGAAATTTCCCTCCTCTCTCCTCCTTGCTTCCTTCATCCTTTTCTCTCTCCTAAGCTTCTAACTCTAGTATCTTTTGTTCCGAATATATTTTTGCTGAAGTGAGTTTTTTTTAATTTCTGGTTCAATGCTTACCTCCAACACTTTCAATTCAATTTCAAGATTGCTGCCATTAGTCTTTGAATTTCTTGTTCCTTAGCTTTTGGTCAAAATTCTATCTCAACTATTGAACCACATTTTTCAGTTTGTCAGTGGAGAATGTCTTTAAGTTATTTCAAGTTATTCCACTCTGTTCTGTAATCATACTCACTTAGAAAGTGACCTTCGCAGTAACTTCACTGCAGTGTGAATGTAAGCCTACTTGTGACTAGTAAATAAATTTTACTTTACTTCGCTTTATCATTTGAGTTAGCATGCGATGCATGCTAATTAATGCACAAGAAAACTGAACTTGTCTTTTTAAAATTATACCCATTAATTTAGTTTCCATTTCCAATTACTTTTGTTTGTCTAATCATTCAAATGTCAAACATGAGCATCCAAGTATCTGTTATGACTAAACTGGGAGAGTTAACTCATTTCTTTATCCAACTCAAGCCCACCAATGCCTCTACTTTTGAAGAGGGCCAAGGAAATTTGGTATGTCCTCCACAACTCTCACCAACTTTTACAGATGTACCATAGAAAATATTCTTGCCGGTTGTATTACAGCTTGGTGTGGCTCTGTCCAAGACCACAAAAAACTACAAAATTTCACGAATGAAGCCCAGTCCATCGCGACGCCATCCAGCCTCCTATCCATTGACTCTTTGGCAGAAATAATAGTAGGAGGGATTTATCCACTTTGGCAGAAATAATAGTAGGAGGGATTACTATTTAAAGGACGAAAAGCTGCAGCATGCTACGGTGCAGAGGGACCTGGGGGTCCTTGTGCACGAATCGCAAAAACCCAGTCTGCAGGTGCAGCAGGTGATCAAGAAGGTGAATGGGATGCTGGCCTTTATAGCGAGGGGGATAGAATATAAAAGCAGGGAGGTCTTGCTGCAACTGTACAGGGCACTGGTGAGGCCGCAGCTGGAATACTGTGTACAGTTTTGGTCGCCGTACTTGCGCAAGGATATTTTGGCCTTGGAGGGAGTGCAGAGGAGGTTCACAAGGCTGATACCTGAGATGAGGGGGTTAGACCATGAAGAGAGACTAAATAGACTGGGTCTGTACTCATTGGAGTTTAGAAGGATGAGGGGGGATCTTATAGAGACGTATAAGATAATGAAAGGGATGGATAGGGTAGAGGGAGAGAGATTCTTCCCGCTCAGAAAGGATAGCAGGACTAGAGGGCACAGCCTCAAGATAAGGCGGGGGGGGGCAGTTTAGAACAGAGTTGAGGAGGAACTTCTTCACTCAAAGGGTGGTGAATCTCTGGAGTTCTCTAACCGTTGAAGTGGTGGAGGCTGCCTCGCTGAATGTATTTAAGACACGGGTAGATAGGTTTTTGACAGACAAGGGAATTAAGGGTTATGGGGAGAAAGTGGGAAAGTGAAACTGAGCCACTTCAGATCAGCCATGATCTTATTGAATGGCGAGGCAGGCTTGAAGGGCTAGATGGCCTACTCCTGCTCCTATTTCTTACATTCTTATGTTCTTATGTTCTCTGTCTATACTTCCCACTGCCTCAGAAAAACAGAGAGCATAATCAAGGACTCCACACAGCCCAGACGTTCTCTCTTCCACCTTCTTCCATTGGGAAAAAGATGCAAAGTCTGAGGTCACATCCAAAATAGCTTCTTTCCTGCTGCCATCAATGGACCTACCTCACATCAAGTTGATCTTTCTCTACACCTAGCTTTAACTGTAACACTATATTCTCCTTTTCTTCTCTATGAATGACATGCTTTGCCTGCACAGCATGCAAGAAACAATATTTTTCACTGTATGTGAATACAGGTGACAATAATAAATCAAATCAAATCCTGAGCTAGTTGTAACAGAGTTTGCATTCAAAAAGAGGTGATGTTACCAATTCAATATATACACTTAAATGTGTGTACATCTGTGCGAGAAACAAGCCAGCCAGGTTCCTTAGCTTAACAAATAAAGTGTTAGTTTTATTGTTAAAACTCACCCAGGTAAGGACGCAGATATTATTAAAAAAAGTTGAAAAATGTACGAATATATTGAGCTTCCCACTAATTCAAAAAATACACATAGGTACGCACAATACTTCCTCCTCTTTCTCCTCTCAACATGCATAAAAATAGATAAAACTTCACAGACAATCTAATCTTAGAACTTGGCCAGATACAATGTAAAATCAGAAAATAATTATTCACGGATTGTCTGAGTTTTTGCTTACAGCTGATTGATCACATCTTACAGTGGCTGCTGATACGGGGAGTTTCCCACTAAAACAATCACTCTGCAAGTTAGTTGGTTGATTCTGGTTTCCTTTGCAGATACTGGTTTTGGTTTGGAATCTTCCTTTATCAGCTCTACGTTTCCGGCACTGAGATCTTTTGGTGCACTTTTAATCCTCAAACAGCTCAAAAGTGAAGCAAAATTTATTTATCAGTGTCTCAAGTAAGCTTACATTCACACAGTGATGAAGTTACTGTGAAAATCCCCTCGTCGCCACACTCCGGCACCTGTTCGGATACACTGAATGTCAGTTTAGCACAGCCAAATCACCTAACCCGCACATCTTTGGACTGTGAAAGGAAACCGGAGCACCCGGAGGAAACCCACGCAGACACAGGGAGAATGTGCAAACTCCACATAGACAGTGACACAAGCCAGGAATTGAATCCAGGTCCCTGGCCATGTTATGTTGAGCGGATTTTCAAAAGGGATGTGGTGAATAGGTTTACTGCTCCTTCCATTCCTGTGGTGATCTCTACTAGTTTGAATTCAGTATACTTCACCCATGAGCTGTGTCACATGGCCTCTCTCTGGTTTCAGTTTGGGCTTACTTTCTCTGAGAGCTCTATCGATTCTGGGTCCCATAATGCAGTGTATGTCCTTCACAAATGCAACACAGTGAAAGGTAAAGTCATCATTGTCCCAGATGGCCATAGGCTGCTGTCCTCTCTGGTGGGAGATAATTTTACCTGAGGATCACCACATCTCAGGCAAGGGGTATGGCTTGCCCTGAAATGACTGGCTTGGGAATGATAGGAATAAAGTTTGATCCACTTCTGACCGATTTGTGCTCAATTTCCAGTTCTGAGCTGTTGCTATACAATGAAAAAGAAATATATATAATTTGCTGCTTAGCAAAAGTATTCTTTTCAAAACACTCAATATATACACCATGTGTATGTATGGTAACGTATGCTCAGATTTGATTTGGTTTATTATTGTCACATGTATTAACATACAGTGAAAAGTATTGTTTCTTGTGCGCTATACAGACAAAGCATTCCATTCATAGAGAAGGAAACGAGAGAGTGCAGAATGTAGTGTTACAATCATCGCTCGGATGTAGAGAAAGATCAACTTAGTGCAAGGTAGTTCCATTCAAAAGTCTGTTGGCAGCAGGGAAGAAGTCGGTTGGTACACGACCTCACACTTTTCTATCTTTTTCCCAACGGAAGAAGGTGGAAGAGGGAATGTCCGGGTTGCATGGGGTCCTTAATTATGCTGCTGCATTTTCCATGGCAGCGGGAAGTGTAGACAGAGTCAATGGATGGGAGATGATGACATTATAAATTAATATGCTGTATAAAACATCATCAGAAGAGAGGATTGATAGTAAATAACATTACAAGTGGTTACTAAGAGGAAAGAGTATAAAAGGTATGATTAGTTTTTCAGATTAAATCACCCCTTTGTCTTATACACCAAGGGAATACAAGACTAATCGATGCAACTTATTATAAATTGACCTTTGTACAGACTATTAATTCAGTGCATTAAGTTTTTGAGCCCACACTAGTTATTTGAGCATTTTAATTCTGTTTAAATTTCTAGAAATAAAAGCTAGTGTCATTAAAAGTCAGCATTATAATAACCCATTTTTTGTCATTATCTTCGTTAGAGAAATAAACCTGGCATCCTTACCTTGTCTGCTTTCAATGTGGTCTAACAACCCATTCAACTGCCTCCAAATTTTCAGGGCAGCAGGGATGGGTAATAAATGCCAATCTTGCCAGCAACTTCCATTTCAGTTCTAGGGCGTCGCTGCAAATGTTCCTCAAGGAATTGTCTGAGGTCCAACCATCATCAGTTGTTTCCTCAATGACCTTCCCTCCATCATAAGGTTAGAAGTGGGGATGTTCACTGATGATTGCACAATGTTCAGCACCAATGATGACTTGTCAGAGACTAAAGCAGTCCATGCCTGTGTGTGTGTGTGTGTGTGTGTGTGTGTGTGTGTGTGTGTGTGTGTGTGTGTGTGTGTGTGTGTGTGTGTGTGTGTGTGTGTGTGTGTCCAGCAAGTGCTGGACAATATTCAGGCTTGGGCTGATAATGGCAAGCAACCTTCATGCCTTGCAAGCTCCAGGCAATGACCATCTCCAACAAAAGCCAACCATCTTCCCTTGACGTTCAATGGCATTATCATCACTATATCCCCCGTGATCAACATCCTAGAGGTTACCACTGAACAGAAACTGAACTGGACTCGCCATATGAATACTGTGCCTGCAAAAAACAGGTCAGAGGCTGGAACTCAATGTGACTAACTAATCTCCTGGCTCCCCAAACCCTATCCACCTCTACAAAGCACAAGTCAGGAGTGTGATGGTATACTCTCCATCTGCCTGGATGAATGCATCTCTAAGTTTAAAGTTTATTTATTAGTGTCACAAGTAGGCTTACAGTAACACTGCAATGAAGTTACTGTGAAATTCCCTGGTCGCCACATCCTGGCGCCTGTTCAGGTACACTGACGGAGAAATTTTAGCATGGCCAATGCACCTAATTGACACATCTTTTGGATCAAGGGAGGAAACCAGAGCAGCCGGAGGAAACCCACGGGGAGAATGTGCAGAGTCCATACAGACAGTGACTCAAGCCGAAAATCAAACCTGGGTCGTGGCACTGTGCGGCAGTGGTGTTTAATCATTTGGCACCATGGCGCCCACAACACTCAGGAGACTTGACATCATCCAGGACAAAGCAGCCTGCTTGATTGGCAATCCATTATCACCTTCAACATTGAATCCAACCACCACTAATCACAGTGGCAGCCGTGTGTGCCATCTACAAGATGTACTGCAGTAATTCATCATGGCTCCTTCAACAGCATCTTCCAAACCCATGATCTCTGCTACCTAGAAGAACATGGGCAGCAAGTGCACAGGAATGCCACGGCCAGCGCAGCTGCCTCATAGCGCCAGGGACCCAGGTTTCATTCCTGGTTTGGATCACTGTCTGTACGGAGAGTCCACACGTTCTCATCGTGTCTGCGTGGATTTCCTCCGGGGGCTCCAGTTCTCTCCCACAGTCCAAAAGATGTTTTGGTTAGGTGCATTGACCATTCTAAATTCTCCCTCAGTGCCGAACAGGCACTGGAGTGTGGCAGCTTGGTTGCGGTGTTAATGTAATGTGACATAACAAAATAAACTTTAAACCTTTAAACTCTCCTCCAATCTGTTTACCACCCTGACTTGGAACTATAACGCAGTTCTTTCCCTGTTACTGGGTCAAAATCCTGGAACTCACTCCCCAACAAACTGTGGGTGTACATATACCACATGGATGGCAGTGGTTCAAGAAGGCAGCTCACCACCATCTTCTCAAGGGGCAATTAGGAATGGACGATAAATGCCGATGAAGAACATTGGAGAGTGAAGAATTTTTCATGATATTCTGCCTTTAAATTGTGACTATTTCAATTCCCAGAAAGCTTTTCCAGGCTATTTGTTCCAATCCAATACTCATAGACAGATGCTTCCAGCTATGTTGTCAGTAAAATTTTTGTAGGCTTTTACAGCTGGATGCTTTAAGTTTCTTAGCAATAGTATTTAAAGACTTGCTATCGGATACTCCTTGGTCACCTACACAATAAATATTTGCTTCAGTGGATGTTATAGTTTATCAGAATTACCTCGAGTAAACAAGAATGTCACTGAAATAGTCTCAAGAAATCTGGAAAGAAAAATTGCACCCATTTCTTTCCCATTTAAGAACCGATCTTCCAAGCATAAATATCTCTGGCCATTCCTTGACAAATAGAATAAATTCAGATATTTTTCATCTTCACCCATAATAAATGGATTAATAAAGAATTAAATGGTGCAATCAATATTTTCATTTCATAGTGAGTTGTGCTCTTTTTCTCATGAAATATAAAAAAAAATTGACTTTCAGTTCTATTTAATTTTGAAGCTTTATTTTATGCTTGTACTTTCAAAAAGACCCTTAATTGCCTAACTTGCCAGAAAAACAAAGTAATCCTCAATATTCTGGTGAATAATTAAGATTTTTCTCATTTTATCTACCGATATCATTTATATTTTGAATTTCTATATCAATATAAAAACATAACTGGCTGTATAAGCTTGAGACAAATCAATCCTTTTAGTATTTTGTTGCTTAAATAGAATCATAGAGGTTTACAGCATGGAAACAGACCCTTCGGCTCAACTTGTCCATGCCGCCCTTTTTTTTAAACCTCCTAAGCTCATCCCAATTGCCCACATATGGCCCATATCTCTTTATACCATTCTTACCCACGTAACTATCTAAAGGCTTTCTAAAAGGCAAAATTGTATCCACCTCTATTACTATCTCTGGCAGCTTGTTCCAGACACTCACCACCCACTGTATGAAAAAATTGCTTCTCTGGACATGTTTGTATTTCTCCTCTGTCACCTTAAACCTATGCCCTCTAGTTATAGACTCCCCTACCTTTGGGAAATGATATTGACTATCTAGCTGATCTATGCCTCTCATTATTTTATAGGCCTCTGTAAGATCACCCCTCAGCCTTCTGCGCTCCAGAGGAAAAAGTCCCAGTCTATCCAGCATCTCCTTATAACTCAAACCATCAAGTCCTGGTAGCATCCTAGCAAATCTTTCCTGCATTCTTTCTAGTTTAATAATATCCTTTCTATAATGGGGTGACCAGAACGTTACACAGTACTCCAAGTGTGGACTCACCAATGTCTTGTCCAATTTCAACAAGACATTCCAACTTCTGCATTCAATGTTCTGACCAATGAAACCAAGCATACTGAATGCCTCCTTCACAACTCTGTCTGCCTGTGACTCCACTTTCAAATAGCTATGAACCTGTACCCCTAGATCTCTTTGCTCTGTAACTTTCCCCAATGCCCTACCATTAACTGAGTAAGTCCTGGTTCAATCTACCAAAATGCATCATCTCGCATTTATCTAAATTAAACTCCATCTGCCATTCATCAGCTGACTGACCCAATTGATCAACACCCCATTGCAATTGGAGATAACTTTCTTCACTATCCTCTATGCCACCAATCTTGGTGTCATCTGAAACTTACTAACTGTGCCTCCTATATTTTCATCCAGGTCACTAATATAAATGACAAATAACTGTGGACCCAGTACTGATCTCTGCGCCACACTGCTGACAGTCCTCCAGTTTGAAAACCAACTCTCTACAACCATCCTCTGGCTTCTATCAAGAAGCCAATTTTATATCCATTTAGATATATCATCATGGATCCCATGAGATTTAATCTTATACAACAACCTACCATGGAATACCTTGTCAAAGGCCTTGCTAAAGTCCATGTAGACAACATCAACTGCACTGCCCTCATCTACCTTCTTGGTTCCTCCTTTAGAAAACTCAATCAAATTTGTGAGACATGATTTTCCACTCACAAAGCCATGACTCTAATCCGTCCTTGCATCTTTAAACACCTGTAGACCCCATCTCTCAAAATACTTCCAACAACTTACCCACCACAGATGTGAGGCTCACTGTCTGTAGTTCACAGGCTTTTCTCTGCAGCCCTTTTTAAACAAAGGCACAACATTTGCCACCTTCCAATCTTCACGCATCTCATCCGTGACTATCGATGATTCAAACATCTCTGCTAGGGGACCTGCAATTTCCTCCCTAGCCTCCCACAATGTCCTGGGATACACTTCATCGGATCCCGTGGATTTATCTACCTTAGTGTGCTTCAAGGCTTCCAGCACCTATTTCTCTGTAATATGTACACTCCTCAAGACATCACTATTTATTTCCCCAAGTTCCCTAACATCCATACTTTTCTCAACAGTGAATACTGATGAGAAATATTAATTTAGGATCTCACCCCTCTCTTGTGGATCTGCACATAGATGACCTTCTTACCTTTAAGACGCCCTACTCTCTCCCTTGTTACTCTTTTGCCCTTTATGTATTTGTAGAAGCTCTTTGGACTCTCCTTTGCCTTATCTGCCAAAACAATCTCGTACCCCCTTTTAGCCCTCCTGTTTTCTCTCTTAACTCCACTCCTACACCCCCTATACTCTTCATGGGATTCACTGGATCCCAGCAGCCTATGCATGTCATGTGCCTCCTTCTTCTTTTTGACCAGGGCCTCAATAGCCCAAGTCATCCAGGGTTCCCTACTCCCGCCAGCCTTGCCTTTCACTCCAAGAGGAATGTGCTTACCCTGGTTAACACACTTTTGAAAACATGATGCAATTCCATTAAATATTCAGCAAATAAGTCCCATTTTTCAATATTTTTGAAAGCACCATGGGATTTAATTCAATCCCAAAATAATCCACTAACTGTCTGGAGAGATTGGGTGCTTGGATACTGGATAATATTAATGGATGTATTAATTGACACTCAACTGCATGATGAGAAAATCGGCTGGTGCAAATAGCTGTTCAGTAACTCAGTCCAGTGAGAACTGTGCAGATAAAGTTAATCCTGTTTAGGGCTGTATGAAATGTAACATCTCCCTGAGAAAGAACTGCAAACAGATAGTTTAATATAGTTTTTTTAGTTCTACTTTATAATATGTGGTGGTAAAAGAACAATTAGCCTGATTAAAGAACAGTTGGGAAATATTTGTATAAATAAACACAATATGATACGAGGATTTATTTCACATGTGACTTGGTTCATTTTATAAGCTAGGAGAAATAACTTTAAGTGCTTTGACTAGGAATAGCTTGTTATTTTGGAAATCTATTGTACAAAATGGATCTGTGCAGCATGCATCTAAGAAAAAAGGATATCATGCCCCTATTAATTCAGTGTATTATTTAATATGATAAACAGATCAATGAACGTAGCTTAAATTGGGGAAATTTCTGTTGCATGGTAGATGAAGAATGACAGACTTTGTCACTGATAATCCAAAGGGGTTGTGTTAAAATGTCACAGTGTAAACAAACTATCGACAGAAGAAAAATAAGTTGCATCACCAAATATAGTCGCTTGCATAATCCTTATTTCTACAATTCTGATCATTCTTCCATCAAAGATTCAATCGAGCATGGTTTCAAGTATATTAACAATGCTTCACTCAGTAACCATTCAAACTCTGCGAGACGACATAGCAGGCATTGCAAATCTATTTGATTTTAGAAGGCCATTGCAGCCATTTATAATTCAGCCCACACCCAAAGTCCACATGCACTTCTTTTCAAAGATGACTTGTGGAATCAGCTATGGGAGCTCAGACTGATATTCTTTTCCTTTTGAAAGCAGTGGCGTTAAAGTGCATATTTCAGGGCTGCACTCAACTACAAAGAATTGGGCTGAAACATACAGAGATGTATTGTGGTCCTTCCCCCCAACATCCGTCCCCACCTCTCCCCAAACCCAACAATAAACTTAACCTACCCTCCCTGTGATCAGCTAATCCAGCTCAGACAGTTGACTCAGGGTGAAATCTACCAGGACTATGCAACTCATTGACCAGTTGGTGGAGTTGGAATTGGGTTCAGGAAAGAGAAATGTCTACTGTGGGGGCAATCAAATAGATTGATAATTTGATCATGTCGTAGAGGTTTACAGCCTGGAAACAGGCCCTTTGGCCCAACTTGTCCATGCCACCCAGTTTTTAACCACTAAGCTAGCCCCAGTTGCCGCTGTTTGGCCCATATCCACCTATACCAAGTTAACCCACGTAACTATCTATTTTTTTAAGATAAAATTGTACCTGTCTTTACTACTGCCTCTGGCAGCTCATTCCAGACACTCACCACCATTTGTGTGAAATAATTGCCTTTCTGGACCCTTTTGTATCTCTCCTCTCTCACCTTAAACCTATGCCCTCTAGTTTCAGACTCTCTTAACCTTTCTGAAAAAAACTCCCCTACCTTTGGAATTTGTTACTTTGAATATGGAAACAGGCCAACAGGCATGGCATGGTGGCACAGCAGTTAGCATTGATGTCTCACAGTGCCAGGGTCCTGGGTTCAATTCTAGACTTGGGTCAGTGCGCATTGTCCCTTGTTTGTGTGGGTTTTCTTTGGGTGCTCTGGTTTCACCTCCCACAATCCAAAGATGTGCTGGTTAGGTGGATTGGCCATGCAAATTGCCCCTTAGTGCCAGGGGTTCAAGCTGGGGTAAATGCATGGGGTTATGGGGATATGCCCTGTGTGGGATTATGTTTGGTGCAGACCCAATGGGCTGAATGGCCTCCTTCTGCACTGTATGATTTTTATTAGCCCAGAAAATCAATGCTAGTCTTTATGATCTACTTAAGCCTCCTCCCATTTTACTCCATTCTAGTTTATCAACTCATCCTTTCACTTATTTGTGCTTATCAAACTTCTCTTCAAATGTATCCATATCCCAGCCACTCCACTCTTCTCTGGAGCTTCTTATTGGATTTGTCAGTGACTGTTTTTTATTTATGGCCCCTGGTTTTAGATTTCCTCCCCACCAACGTAGAAACAGTTTAACTATGTTTATTCGATCCAACAGCTCCATCGTTTTAGAAAGCCTTATCAGATCACTATTTCCTATGCAAGAGGCCACAGCCAGTTCAGTCTTTCTGGGTAGTTATAGTCTTTCAGTTCTGGTATCATGCTTAGAAAACAAAGCATGCATTAAGTGTTTACGTGACAAATTTGTTAATTTCCAGGCCTTTTCATCTGCTTCCAAACAAGATTGGCTGAATTAAAATTGTTTCTTGTTAACTGCTTGGATGAACATTTCCAGAGAAAGAATATTTACTGTGAAAAACCATGTTTATCTTTCAGGAGAGACAGCCAGTTTCAAAAGTACATTGAAGATCTGATGGGGAAGATTCAGAAACTACAAAACCTTTACCAGAACAGCTCCAAGGATGAGATGTTTCAGTTATGTAGATACGGTAAGAAGTCTCACAACACTAGGTTAACGTCCAACAGGTTTAATTGGAGCCATGAACTTTCGGAGCGCTACTCCTTCATCAGGTTAGTGACTCACCTGATGAAGGAGCAGCGCTCCGAAGGCTCATGATTCCAAATAAACCTGTTGGACTTTAACCTGGTGTTGTGAAAATTCTTACTGTACCCAGTTCAGTGCTGGCATCTCCACATCATGGTTATGTAGATAGTTTGGAAAAACTGGAGCTGTTCTTCTTCAGAGAAGATTGAGAGGAGATTTGATAGATATGCTCAAAATCAGAAGGGTATTGGGCAGAGTAGCTATGGTCAAACTGTTCCCATTGGTGGAAGGATCCAGAATCAGAAGGCACATATTTAACATATATACATTCGGAGCAGAAGTAGTCCACTTGGCTCCTTGAGCTTGTTCTGCCATTCAAAAAGATCAGGGCTAATCTGATTGTAAAGACACAATCCTACCAGCCCCCAATAACCTTTCAACCCTTGCTGATCCAAAGTCTATCTAGCTGTTCCTGAAAAATATTCAAAGATTCTGCTTCCACTGCCTTTTGAGGAAGAAAATTCCAGAGAACAGCATTTTCTGGCTTTGAAAAGGGAATTGGATTAAGATCTGAAGAGGAAGAATGTGAAGGGCTTTACGGAAAAGGCAGTGGTGATGGACAGGGAGGGGGTTAGTAAAACGTAGCAAAAGGTGTAGGAGTAGGCCGTTCGGTCCTTTGAGCCTACACCACCATTTAATGTGATCATGGCTGATCACGCACTTTCAGTACCCCACTCTCACGTTCTGTCCATACCCCTTGATCCCTATTGCCACAAGGGCCACATCCAGCTCCCTCTTGAACAATTCTAATGAACTGGCTCTAACAGCTCTCTGTAGTAGAGAATTCCACAGGTTCACAACTGAGTGAAAAAATTCTTCCTAATCTCAGTCCTGCATGGCTTATCCCTTTTTATTAAACTGTGACCCCTAGTTCTGCACTTCCGCAACATTGGAAATATTCTTCCCGCATCTAGCCTGTCCAGTCCCATCAGGATTTTGTATATTTCTATGAGATCTACGGTGAGTACAAGTGGCGGCATCAGATGAATTGCTCCCTCAAAGAAACTGACAGGCGTGACTGAATGTATTTTAATTGTTTCAGTAAGAAAAGTGGAGCATGTTGGCAATCGGAAAGTAGCCAGCACACTATTTATCTTTAAAGCCCTCTGAACTTTGTGGGGTTAGATGTCTGGGTTTTAGCCAGGTCTCACATACACTCAATACAGCTAGGAGGAGGGAAATACTGATAGGGTCAGTCTTGCTTTGTAAAATCACTTCCTTCCCCTGGAGCTGGGTTCGGAACGCTGTTGGATCAGCAGGATTCCGCAGAGTGTCTGCAGCTTGGACACTGCAAACAGAAGATGGAAATCCAATTGTAACGATGATTGTTTTCTTCCCCACAGTTAATAAGAGTCAGAAACGAAGGGGGTGACTCTCCCAACTCTCTGCACTGCTTTAGCCACACAATGGGCTGGAAGACTCAAATGGAGACTGATTAGTGGGCTTCCCAATGGGCGCCATGGTCTCCATGCATCTCCAGGCACCGGATTACCGGCATCGCCAGCTCCGTGCCTGAAATAGGCATGGAGCTGCATAGATCATGTAGAACAAAGAACAAAGAACGACACAGCACGGGAAACAGGCCCTTCGGCCCAACGAGCCCATGCTGCCATTTTAACACTGTGAGTGCCCTCTTCTACCTATGACCTTTGTCTATGCCTATTGGACTCCACAATAAAGGAACAATAACCAGATTGAGGGACGACTAATTTAGGGACAATTTGTTAACACCAATCAGTCTAAGATGTAGATACTGCTTTCAATACAATTTGAATATTATTAGTGGGAATGGCACTGCAGTCTCTGGGCCCGCTAGCCTTCCCTCCCCCGCCCACCCACCACCCTTCCAGGAGTGCTTCATTTCAGCAGGGTTTACTTGCAGAGATCTAGCAGCCCAAACCCACTGAAGTGAAGGGAGAATACGGAGACTGCCCAGGAGGTCAGAGGTACGGGGATGCCCCCTTGACATTGCCAGCTTGGCATGTCAGCTTGGCCTGCTGCCCAAGGGTCAAAGTGATAATGCTCAGAGGGCATCTTGGCACTGCCCACCAGGCATCGGCCAGTGCCAAGGGGTGGGGCCAGAGGGGGCATAGCCTAATGGGAGTGGGGCCTATGGGTGGGGAGAGCGGTGGGAGTCCTCGCTCTCAGCCGTCAGTGTGTGTGGGGGGGAGGGGTGGGGGTCAGTTGCAGGGAGGGGCTGAGACTGCGGAGGAGGGGTTGTGATTGTGGGGGGGACTCAAGGGGTCAGGGCTGCCAGTGCGGGGAGGGAGGGGTGGATTGGGAGAGCAGGGCTGCCATGGGGGGCGGGGGATTGGGGGTGGGGGGGAGAGAATGAGATAGGCTGGGGATGGGTCAAGGCTGACATGTTCAAGGAGGCCAGTCCATCGGGCCATGGGGGTGGGGGGGGAGGGGGTTTGCATGGCCAGCGATGCCGGGTCACAGAACTGGTCAGCGATGAAGATGGGCAGCGATTAGGAGACCAGCAACGTGGGACTACTGTGCATGCGCCAGTCTCAGCACCGACAGATTGGTGCATGCGCAGTGGCCCACTCAGCGCTATGCTGCCGGCCTCTCCAGTGGGAACAGGCCTCACCCCCTCAATTTCCAGCGTGATTCACACTTAGCACAGAGTGTGGGAGATTCATTTTGAAAATCCAGCCGAAATAAAAGGCAGGATTTACTCCAGTTTTTACGTGAATTAGAATTTTTTGGGGGGAGAATCACCCCTCCCCCCCCAAATGTTGGAGGTGGGCCATTTATTTCTCTTAACAAACACACTGGAAGAATAGGTGGTCCCACCACTTTCCATAATGAAATCGTTTCTCGAGATGCAGAAGCTGCTTGGCATTTAGAATCGCTTTCACAAACCTCCCCACCTTTTTCGAGAGTGTGGTGAAAGAAATGTTGATGTTCAAACCGCCCCCACCTCCCCCTCTCTCACACACTGGAGCTGCTGTTTCAGGGTGTTTGCACTTCACAGCCACAGTGTGTACATTTCGCAGCGTGTACAATTCACATAGTGGACATTTCGCAGTGTGCACATTTCACAGCCTCAGCGTGTACATTTCAGCGTGTACATTTCAGTATATACATTTCAGAACCACAGCGTGTAGGTTTCATAGTGCGTACATTTCATAGTGTGCACATTTCACAGTGTGTACATTTCACAGCTACAGCGTGTACATTTCATAGTGTGTGTGTGTGCATTTCACAGCGTGTACATTTCAGTGTGTACATTTCACAGTGTGCACATTTCGCAGCGCGTACAATTCATGGCGCGCAGTTTTCATAGTGTGCACATTTCACAGCTACAGTGTGTACATTTCATAGTGTGTGCATTTCACAACGTGTAACATTTCAGTGTGTGCATGTCATAGTGAGCACATTTCACAGCGTGTACATTTCACTGTGTACCTTTCCTCTGAAGCAGTGTCCAAATATCTGGGTCTCTGGCGGGTTCCAAGAAAAACTTGCAACAAGTGAACTGCCCGAAGTGAAACCTGCCGCCTACATTCGGGAAGCTGAGGGTGGGACGAATGAAGTTGTTAAAAATCTCCATTCACAATCCGCAAAGCCGTTCATTCTTAAAATAAAAACAGCAGCAACAAAACAACGTGTGAAACATATCGGAGTGGTGGTGTGTGTGTATGTGTGCCGGGGGTGATTTCTGAATTCTCCGAACCAGAAAGCGAAATATTGCGGATGTGAGAGATCTGAATTAGAAACGGAAAGTGCTGGGAGATGATCGGAGAGGGAACTAATTGGCTTTTCCTCCAAGCTGCCAAATGAAGCCGAAGCTGGTCCGGGAGATGGATGCTGGTGACTGGGTTGAAGAACAGAAAGGACGACGTGAAATCTTAACCCTTTCCGCACTGGCTATAGCAAAACAGAAACGTTTAATCGCCCTCGGGAATGAGAGAGGGAGAAAATAAAACAACGCGAAAACTTGGCAGATTTTCCCTTCCGGAGCGTTACAATTCTCGTGGACGTTGTATCTGAGTCTCTGCCCCATCCCCATATGTGTAACCAAGACTAATTTCAGCAAATAAATTGTATTAAAGCAATAAAAAACGCTTGCATCTTATAGCAGTGCGTACATTTCATAGTGTGTACACTTCACAGTGTGTACTGTTTGTGGTATAGACATTTCATAGAATACACATTTCATAGCGTATACATTTCATGGTGTATATATATATTTCTCAGCGTGTACATTTCACAGTGTATACATTTATTCTGGTCCAGTCCCCTGCATACAGTGTGTCACTTTCGGATGAAAGGTACTTGTGTGTGTGTGTGGGGGCGAGGGGAGACCCAGGTATAAAAAGCGCTGCCTTCCCTCCACAACAGTCAGTGCGTCTTAGTGACTGGATCACACTGAGAGCTCAGCCTTGTCCAAGATTTCTCCCGACAGCCATCTCAAAGTAAATCTTTCTCTCTCTTAGAGGTAAAATGAGCCTTATCCTGAACTCCAGTTTGGAGAGGAGCGATGCTTTAACCGGGCTGTCTGCTGACAGTGGGCACGAATTTGCAGCCAGCAATCTCACCCACGGGGGGCTACCCGGCGCTGAGAGCGACCTGGACGTGAACACTGATGTTTATTCCAAGGTGGTGGTCACCCTCATCTACATCGGTCTCTTCCTCCTGGGCTCGCTGGGAAACTTCATCACCGTGCACACCCTGGTACAGAAGAAGTCCCTGCAGAACTTGCAGAGCACCGTGCATTACCACTTGGCCAGCCTGGCTCTCTCCGACCTCCTGATCCTGCTCCTGTGCATGCCCATCGAGCTGTACAACTTCATCTGGGTGCACCACCCCTGGGCGTTCGGGGACGCGGTGTGCCGGGGTTATTACTTCCTCCGGGACGCCTGCACCTACGCCACCGCTTTTAACATCGCCAGCCTGAGCATCGAGCGCTACCTGGCCATCTGCCACCCCTTCAAAGCCAAAACCTTGATGTCGACCAGCCGCACCAAGAAGCTGATCTCCCTCATCTGGATCCTCTCCTTCCTGCTGGCCACTCCCATGATATTCACCATGGGGGAAATGTACGCCAACACCATCCCCAACCCAGATGATCTGATCTGCACCACCATAGTGGAGGAACCGACTGTCAAAACTGTGGTCCAGGTGAGAAATTTGACTCTGTGCTTGTCTGTGCTGGAGGGGATTGAAGGGAAAACAAACCTGTTTTAATTCCGTCCAAACAGAGGAATGACAATCTTGCCCAGGCCCCACAGTGGTTAGCATTGCTGCCTCACAGCGCTAAAGACCCGTATTCAATTCCTCGGGTCACTGTCTGTGCGGAGTTTGCATGTTGTCTGTGTAGGTTTCCACCGAGTGCTCCGGTTTCCTCCCACAGTCTGAAAGACTTGCTGGTTAGGTGCATTGGCCACGCTAATTTCACAGTAACTTCATTGCAATGTTGATGTAAGGCTTACTTGTGACAAATAAATAAACTTTACACAGAACATAGAAAAGCTACAGCTCAAACAGGCCCTTCAGCCCACAAGTTGCCCCGATGATATCCATACCTACTAGGCTTACCTGTAACCCTCAATTTTATTAAGTTCCATGTACTCATCCTATCGAATTTGCCTCCACCACCACAATTCCACTCACCCACCACCCCCTGAGTGAAAAACTTAACCCCTGATATCTCCTGTGTACCTACTCCCCAGCACCTTAAACCTGTGCCCTCTCGTAGCAACCATTCCAGCCCTTGGAAAAAGCCTCTGAGAATCCACCTGATTTATACATCTCAACATCTTTTACTTTTAAAAAAAAATTCTCTCTGTGTACCTGAGCAGGTGCTCCAGTATGGCAACTAGTGGATTTTCACAGTGACTTCATTGCAGTGTTAATGTAAGCCCACTTGTGACTAATAAATAAACTTTATCTTTACTTTTATCCTAGCTAGTCCCCCTGACACTAAGGGTCAATTTAGCATGGCCAATCCATCTCACCTGTACATCTTTGGGCTGTGGGAGGAAACCAGAGCAGTCGGAGGAAACCCATGCAGACACAGGGAGAATGTGCAGACTCCACACAGACAAGTGACCGAAGGCCGGAATTGAACTCGGATCCCTGGGATCTGAGTTCTATCCCTGGCTTGGGTCACTGTGCAGAGTCTGCATGTTTTTCCCGTGTCTGTATGGGTTTCCTCCGAGTGCTCCAGTTTCCTCCCACAGTTCAAAAGATGTGCTGGTTAGGTGCATTGGCCATGCTAAATCCTCCCTCAGTGTACCCAGACAGACATCGTAGTGTGGCAACAGGATATTTTTACAGTAACTTCATTGCAGTGTTCATGTAAGCCTACTCATGACACTAATAAATAAATTTTAAACCTCCTCCCTACCACCAAAACAAAATGAATGAAATAGCTGACTGTAAAAGCTAGTGCTATGTAGAATATAGTCAACATTGCTCCTGCCACAGGATGTCATCATTCATTCTTTTGGACTTCCATTGTATTAAAAAAACTCAAGAACAGCAGCTTCCCTGCTGCCATCAGACTTTTGAATGGACCTACCATGTATTACGCTTTCTCTTCACCCTAGCTATGACTGTCATACTATATTCTGCACCCTCTCCTTTCCTTCTCCCCTATGTACACAATGATGGTATGCGTTGTCTGTACAGCATGCAACAAACAATATTTTTCACTGTATCCCAATACATGACAATAATAAACCAAAATTTAAAAAAAAACAATCGGTGTTGTTGGGGGTTTGAGAAATAATCAGCATTATATGGGATGAGTTATACTTTTGGATTTAGTATCAGACACTCCTAGGTACGGTAAAACCCATGGCTAAGGACGCTCTCTATTCTGTCTCAACAATGTATCTCAGCTCCCATTTCACAAGAATACCTCTCAGTATTCATCCCATTCTTTGCATGACCGACCCTTTTGCTTTCTAAGAATAAGTGAGATATTTTGCTGTAAATTTGGGCCACATTTTATATAGATTTATACTTTGAAATTTTCCAAGCAGTTTAGTGCTGTTATTCATACAACAGACACTCTGAAATAATTAGTAAACTTTAGAATAAATCTCCAAAATGTTCACCCTCAGGCTTTGAACCAGAGAGGAAGAAATCCTGCCTTTGTCAGTCCTTTTCAAATACACGAAATCTCACTGGCATTCGGAATTGAATGAGTCAACTCCTGTCCGTGAGCCTTAGCTCAATTGCACAGAACTGTGATCAGAGCAATGCCCTCAATACAACTCGGTTCTTCCTGTCTACATGGCTTTGAAAACACGTACATGTCTCAATCATTTTCAGTTCCAGTTACTTATAACAACTGTGCCATTTGCCACTCTAAGAAATATATAAGGTAAAAGTTAAATTGCTTAGCAATCAAGCAATTCAAAGAAAACTTAGCAAAATGAGAATTTTGTGCAGAAGATTTGAATTGTTAGAAATAATTTGAATGAGGCAACTTCGAAGTGCAAGAAATAGATTTTGAATATGCTCACCATATAACCATTGAATCATTGAGTCCCTATAATGCAGATATGGTCATTCAACCCATCGATTTTGCTCCGACTCTGACAGAGTATCTTACCCTCTCCTCCGCCTAACTCTGTAACCCTACACGTTTACTATGGCTAATCCATCTAACCTACACATCTTTGGACTGTGGGAGGAAACCGGAGCACCAGACAAAACCCATGCAGACACAGGGAGAATGTGCAAACTCCACAGTGACTCAAAGCTAGAATTAAACCCGGGTCGCTATGAGGCAGTAATGCCAACCACTGTGCCACCATGCTGCCCTATTGTTAAAGTTTATCCCTGATTGTGTTTTGTTTTCTTTAAGATGAATCTGAGTTTGTTTCCGACACTCAGTAACAGGAATAAATCACATTATTTTCATAATAAAGTACTTATATGTCTGTGAGGAGTATGCATCAGAATACAGGTCCTTTCGTTTCTACCAAAGAACCTTCCATCAAATGTATTCATAAATTATGCTGTTCTGGAGTGATTACTTCAAGTTTGCTTTCCTCTATTGAAATTGAATGTTTGATTAATAGATCTTGCTGAATCTTCAATAACTCTTTAGGAATATAACCTGCACAGCTAATTATGAAGATTGGTGAGGAGCATAAGAATGAAAGGTTGCATGAATAACTGAAGAGCTTTCTCTATTATACCTTTATACTGTTTTGGTCTTTGATCTTTGATGCTTAAAGATGAAATGGAATGAAAAGCAGGCAGATTCTGTAAAGGGCAGCCAGTCCACCCAACTGGGTTACTGTCCAGCTGACGAAGATTAAAAACAATCTACTACACAGAGTGCAATGTCCATAATAAAATGAACTGGAGAGATTAATGGTTTTGCCAATCTAGCTGAAAGTAGTCCAGGTGTCTCTCATCATCTGTGTGTACAGCCTTATCCCCTTTAGTTTTATGCCTGCATTTTCTCCTTTTATTTAGTTTTACTGACCAAATAGGATCGTAGAATCCTTAAAGTGCAGAAGGAGAATCTGCGCCAGCGACAATCCTACTCAGGCCCTAAGGGACAATTCAGCATGGCCAATCAACCTAATCTCCCCACATCTTTGGACTGTGGGAGGAAACCGGAGCACTTGGACAAAACCCGTGCAGACAGAGAGAGAACGCACAGTTACACAAGGCCAGAATCGAACCTGGGTCCCAGGCGCTCTGAGGCAGCAGCGCTAACTGCTATGCCACTGTCCCACCCACATACACCTTCTTTTCTCTCATATCCATTTCTTATGCAGTTTATTTAAGCACTTTCACAGCAAATGTGACCATCAAAACCCTAATTTAATTTTCTGTAAGCCTTTTATTCCATAGAACAAAGAAGGCAAATGCAGCAGGTTATATATTTTCGTCTTCCTTGGTGCAAAAGAAAGTTGATAATTGCAGAGTTAACTTGTGTTGTTGACAGACACCGATCAAGCTGCCTGTGCAGTGTAACTCAGAGATGGAGATAGATAACCGAGTAACTCTTCAGTTTTATATCTGCAATGCATTAGCTACTTGTCTTGTAATTAAGTTTAAGCAATTGCACTTGATTGATTGGGAATGGGGTGGAGTGGGAGGGTTGGGGGACGGTGGTGGCATGTACGATGCGAGGGGACAGGAGCTTGACATATGCTGAGTGTTTAGGATGGCCGTGATGCTTTGATCAATGCACATGACGTCATTAAGGAGATTGCTGAGACATTAATGCCTGATGTCATGATGCACTCATCAGAACATAAAGGGGATAAAAATGCTGCGCTCACTATTTGGGCACCATGAAACCCTTTAAGATGCTGAAATCTGTGATATGCATGCAAAAGTCCAATGCAAAATGCTTCAAGAGGCTCGCTTTTATGTGCCAAAAGTCTGTCAGAAATATGTAGTGCAGCAAATCATGATACCAGCCAGTGTGCAATGCTGATTTGACACCAGCACTGTCATTCTGCAGTTCTATACTCCAGTCTGTATTCTCCATTCTATCTGGATGTCTCAGAGCTGATGTGTTCAGTAGCATGAAGAACTCCCACACCCACCACCCACTGCATGACGTGGTATCATTTGTATGGAGTCAGTGTCATGTAAATACAGATTAAGTTAAATAGCGAAATACTGTGTATTCTGGAAATCTGAAATGGAAACTGAAAATGCCGGAAATGCTCAGCAGGTCAGTCAGCATCAGTGGAGAATGGAACAGAACTATCAGGAACATAAATGGCATTTATTAATAAGGAAAAAACACACAGCAGCATACCCCCTCCCCCCATATCAACAACAGCAGTAACATTTAAAGGAATGATCAACTACTGACAAATTGTTTTCTGATTTCTGACTGTTGCTCAATTTTGTGCCTTTTGGGTGCTTTTCCATACTTGTTAAAAGTTTTAACAGTCTATAGGGAAAGGTTTGGTTAGTGTGGAGAATATTTGTAGTAGGCTTACCTCCCCTCTTAAGAATCAAGCATGTCTGGGAGAGTGAACAGAGTCCTCTCTGAGGCAGAAGACATGTAGAAGGCATGTAGGGACTGGGAAGCCACTGGGCAGGTGGACAGCCCTCAGGCAGCCTGGGAATGTTGTTGGGGGATGGTAGGAGAGGAGGTTGCTGCTGCAGTGTTTTTATCATTATTACTAAATGCCTTTTATGTTACTGATGTGGAGAAGCCGGCGTTGGACTAAGGTGGACACAGTAAGAAGTCTCACAACATCAGGTTAAAATCCAACATGTTTACTTGGTACCATGAGCATTTGGAGCTCTGCTCCTTCATCAGGGTGACTGACTCACCCGATGAAGAAGCAGCACCCTGAAAGCTCGTGATCCAAAGTAAACCTGTTGCACTTTAACCTGGTGTTGTGAGACTTCTTACTTTATATTTCTGACAAAGGCTGTGATTGTGCATCATTTCATTGGCCACAGGGATGGCATAGATTATGGGAACACTGTCTGCGGCCCGACATGTGTGAGTATCCTGTTTTAATCAAAGTCTGAAGGAAAAGGATACTCACCCGAATGCCTGTCTTTGAATGAGATGCTGAGATATTGCCACACGCTGGGGGATAATGAGGAACAAATCTAAATTGGCTGCAGTCAGAGGTTTGGAAATATATACAAGGAGGATAAAAGAAAATAATACCTCAGAAGCATGAGCTGTGATTTTGAGTATAAAAAAAAGTTAAAATAAAAAAAAACAAAAAGTTGCTGCAAAGGTTTTTAGAAAGCACAGAGTACAGTATTTTAGGTGAAGAGGGAAGAATCCCTACAGTATGGAAGGAGGCCATTTGGCCTATTGAGTCTGTACCAACCACAACCACATCCCACCCAGGCCCTAGTCCCGTAACCCCACCGATTTATGTTGCTAAATCCCCTAACACTAAAGTCAATTCAGCACGCCAATCAACCTAATCCTGAGAGGAAAATGGAGCACCCAGAGGAAACCCACGCAGACACTGGAAGAACATGCAGACTCCACAAGGACAATTATCTGATGCTGTGAGGCAGCAGTGCTAACCACTATACCACTGTGCCACCCAAGTATCTCAGGGAATTGCAGGACCTGTCCCGAAATTGCAGGAAAATGAAGAGCCTGAGACTCTGGGCTTCCAATCAGAGCTTCCAATCCATGTTAGCAATCCTGGCACCGATAGACTGCGGGCAGCAAAATTCTGGAGCTTTAGTGAGAAACTAAAGTTCCCATTCTTTTTGAAAAAAAAGTTAACAAGTTTTTAAAATTTGTCCCTTAGACCTCGGGAATGTGGAATCTTGCAATGAAATCAACAAAAGAAATGGACACATCAAAAGCAGGGGGAAATGGACTCTCCAGATGGCCAGGAGGAAAGAAGAGCTGTGGGGACTGCTAGCAGGACTTTCTATCTTCTACCAGTAGAAGTGAAATTTTAAAAGTTTAAAAAATGCTTCAAGGAGTAGCAGTCAGGTTCACACCAAGTCTTCAAAGGCGCGAGGTAAACAGAGAGCTAGCAGCTGCTGACAGCATTAACAAACAAGATAACAGCCTGAAAGTGGTGATGCACTTAAATGCTAATACATTTAATGTGGCAATGCACTTAAAGCAGCATCCACAAGAAGATGCAAATGGCAATGGACAGAAAATTGGAGAAGACCCCATGATCAAGGGCAACTCTCAACAAAGGTCCATAAGCAACAAAGATATCAAGAAAGAGGCAAAGCTGGACCTGAGAGAAGGCAATGAAGTCCTCAAGGAAGAGGCAATGAAAGGTGTCAGAGATGAGACAATAGAAAGACCCCAGAAGGAGGGCACTGAAATTCCCCAAAAGGAGGGCAACAAAATACCCCAGGAGGCTTAAGAAAGGCCAAATGGAGGGCAATGAGAGAATTGTCGAATGGAAACAAGTCAATACTTCGTCAGGACAAAGCCAACCAACAGTGAAGGCAAAATGGTTTATCTGAAGTTCAGACAAGTAGAAATGAAAATTCAATTTGTGAAATATATATGTCAAGTAAGAACATGATGGATTCGCCTCGGAAGAAATGCAGAAGCTAAAGACTTAAGAAGAAACTAAGAATTATTGAACATACAGAGGAATCAGCAAAATGAATTAAAGCTCTAGAGAAGACATTCAAACGGGAGAAGGTCACCTCGCTGGAGGGAATAATTGGGACTGAGAGTGGGTAAACACCCCAGGGGAATGGAGTCTTTTCTCAGGCAGAAAGCAGCCTGGAAGCATGTAGAAGATGGACTGGGATAGCTGACGCTCTGCTCTAGGGCTGCCAGCCTCTGTGCAGTTTCCCTTTTTAATAAATACTCATTGTGTCCCTGACAAAGTCTGAGCGTGCATCATTGCGGTAACAGGTTGTTAAATTGCTGTGATATTTGGAAGACCCTCTGGACACCAGTACCCAGAGCCATGATGGCAGAACTCAGAGCTTTCACTGCAGAACTGAGACTTTGGGTGGCTGCTGCTTGCGCATTTTCTAAAGGCATCCAGCAGATGCTGCATCATGATTGCGTCCACAGATGTGCTGCAGGAGTTGGCCAGCTGTTCTCACTTGGAAAGGACAGGCTCCAAGCTTGGAAAAAAAACCTTTTCCAAGTTGGTGCTGACCTCCTGCAGGATTTCCTGGTAGGCTTCCCAATGCACCAAGGCTGAATGGATGCTAATCTGACCCAGTGTTAAAGCATCTGAAGAAACCAGACTCTGGAAATTATAATCTTGTCAGTTTCATGTCAATTGCAGTGAAGGTGCTGAGACACTATTGTAAAGTTGATGAATTGTGATTATTTGGAGAACTTCTCAATTCCGCCAGGTTAACTTTAGGAATCGGATGCACTGCTTTACTAACCCGATTGAATAATTTGATGGAATGACCAATTAATGAATGTTTATCGTCCAGTAGTTTTATATTATATCAGAAGGGAAAGTTGTTATAATCTCATAGATCAAAAGTTACTAATGTTTCTAAGTTATTCCAATCTATTTTACATCAAGCTCCGGTTGTATGTATATATATATATATATATATGGGCTGGGATTCTCCGGTTTCGCATGCC
The DNA here is from genome assembly GCF_965287045.1 of Carcharhinus amblyrhynchos. Lineage (NCBI taxonomy): Eukaryota > Metazoa > Chordata > Chondrichthyes > Carcharhiniformes > Carcharhinidae > Carcharhinus > Carcharhinus amblyrhynchos. The sequence goes on from NC_137339.1 coordinate 16,294,564, forward strand.
CCAAGACCACTGCCGTCAAGAACGGACAATTCGCCGCTCAGCCAAATCTCCAGTCACAGCAGCGAGACCGGAGAATTCCAGCCGCGGCAAGGTCGGAGAATCCTGGCAATGTCACAAAATTTATGGCAATGATTTTTGCCCTTATTGGTGTTTGCAGTGTTAAATTGCATGTTGTGGCATCATTTATGTGGAGTCAGTTTTGTGTAAATACAAATACTTGTAAGTTATATAGCAAAACGGTGTGTATTCTTGAAATCTGAAATGGAAACAGAAAATGCCAGAAATGCTCAACAGGTCAGTCAGTGTCTGTGGAGAATGGAACAGAACTTTCGTTTCTGTTCGATGACCTTCCATCGGACTGCTTTCTATGCTTTCAGAACTGGAAAACGTTGGAGATGTGACAAGTTTTAACAACTATGGAGGCAAGGAAAGAACAAAGACAGAAACAAACATAAAAGTTCTGTGATAAAGTAGAGGGCAAGAGATATCCAATGACAAAACAGATATTAGCTCGAGGCAGAAGTGAGGCAATTACTGGTGTAAATGAAATGTTGACATAAAATGTATCCTTGAAGGTTACTTGCTTATTAAAATCTGATTAAATAAAACAACATTTTCCGTGCATGAATATTAGTTCTCAATATCAAGAGACTTCTGTTTACCTCTGTCATTCACACACTTTATGTGTACTCATTTAATTCAGTATCCAATTGGTATTTCTTCAGCTTTGCCAGAGGCATGTCAATAAACTAAATTCAATAAAGTCCATTAAACTAAAAGGCTACGTTTAATGATCTGTTAGGTGTCCAGTAGAAAAGGTACAGAGACTAAAAAGGCTCTTTTGACAGCACCATGATTTTTACCATGTAGAGGAACAAGGGCAGTGGATGCATGAGTACACCATTGCCTCCAAGTCAAACATCATCCGAACTTGAAATTAGATCACTGGTCAGAATTTTCTAGTCCCCTGCGGAGGGTTTTCCTGCAGCAGAGGCGGCTCATCATTGGTTGGTTGTTGGTGGGATCTCCTGGTCCCTGTTGATGGCAAAGTTGAGGGCCTGTTTGCCCCACTGGTGGGGAACCTGTGGCGGGGGTCAACTTTGGCAGGAACTGAAGATCCCACTGGCAGCACAGAGACAACTATGCTGCCCAAAAGCAGGTCAGGGTTCTCACGGTCCAGGACCCCACAACAGGACATGGATGTCAGCATGCCTCCCCAACCTCAGCTGCAGATCCTGGGGAAGCACCTGGATGTACTGGGAGGGTGAGGAAGAGTAAGAAGTGATGGGCACCTAGTTGGCATGGGTGAAAAAAGGTACTAATGTAGAGAGATCACCACTGCATATCGTTACAAATAAGCAATCACTCTGTTCACTCACAGAGCCTCCACCATGTCATTTCATGCTGCCAAGCTCGGTGAACTCAAGCATACACCTAACACTGCATCCCTGTGGAGTGTGAGAATGGCTGTGCTATCTGTCTCCCATACTGAGGACTGAGAAAGGAAACTCTGTTCCAGGTAACATCACCCTCCCCTCCCCCCGCCAAACCCAATGTGGCCCAACCCCTGGCTGCCTTTCCCAAGACCTCTTTCATGAAAGGAGCAAACCATCGCCTCACCACCCCCCCTCCCCACCAGGACCAGAGCATTTCAACTTTACATCTCTTCACCTGAGCGGCAGTGGCCAAAGGACTGTCAAGGTGCTGATTGCTGGCCCACCTCAGGGGTAAGATGAACCACCACCACTCAGAGGGTGGTGGGTGAGTGGAATCGGCTGCCGTCGATGGTGGTGGGGTCTTTTTAAGAGACTTCTGGGTGAGTACATGGGACTTAATGGGATTGAGGGTTATAGATAGGCCTAGTAGGTCGGGATATGATCAGCGCAACTTGTGGGCCGTAGGGCCTGTTTGTGCTGCAGTGTTCTATGTTCTATGAAAGCGAAATCCTGGTCACATACTAAGAAGAGTTTGCAGTGCCAGAGACTCCAGTAATTCCAACTTTGATGAACCCCATGATGTGCCTGTTCATTGGCAGAGCACATACAGCTCTCTGTTAGGCAGCAGTCAGACATATCGCTGAGGATGAGAAAAGCATCGCTTTGTCCTCAGTACAAGTCATCATCATTCCCCTGTAGAGTCAGACCAATGGTTGCAGCCCTCTGCCGTTGAAAATATGCAACTAAACGCTTAGATAGTGGAGGCAGAAGAATGTTAGCTTGACCGTACATCCATTGTGGGAAACCTCACCACTTGCGACTCCTGTCCATCCCCGAAACGAGAGGCGATCAGGGCAGCCCTTGGTAGAAGGCAAATTCTGGCTCTGTCCAGTACCCAGCATTCCCCCTCCTCCTCCTCCTCCTCCTCCTCCTCCTCCTCCTCCTCAGTATTGTTAGGCCCACTGCCCTCTTCAATATCCACCTCTTGTGAGGAGACCTGGCACTCACCCATCTTCTCCAGGTCTAGCTTGTCTCTCTTCTGCAGCACTATGTGCGGAGAACAGACTACAATAATTCAGGACAGTGCTGACGTGAGCTCAAGCAGACAGACACCAGTTGAATATTGGGTGCGGGCTCATAATGCGGAGTGAGCGCTTGCAATGAGATGTAGATGCATTCAAATTAGGTTTGTGGCCTTCCCCGGCGCATTCCACATCACTCCGCCAGCGAGGGCAGCTCAAAATCTGAAAACACAATCCTTCTGGTAAGAATCATGCTTTTCCAACCTCTCCGCATTCTGAGCCAGTGGCTCAAGATCCTGCCCATTGTACATCTGTTCTGTTGGAGCGTGATTTGACTGTACATTGGCACACAGGCTACAGAATTCAGGCTACCAAATTATAAGCAGAGAGCAATGTTTAACAAACTGATATGATATTCTTGTCACCAACATTTTAATGGAGCAATTAGCTTGTTTGAAGTCAATAGTTTAGCACTGCTGTTATAATAACAGAGAAATTAGTTATGAACATGCATGCTTCTATGATAACATTATTTAACCAATTTCTGGTTGTACATAGCTTTCCGGGCTGAAAATGAATCCATTTTGAGCTGTTCTTTATTGCTCACTTTGAACGCATAACTCAGTTACAAATATGCAAATAAAATGTCTTGATGTAATTCCAGGAGCAGAGTAATTGGTGAGTAATTTTGTAATTGCATCCTTGCCACCAGATGGCATTATTTAAAATGGCATTGCTTACAACAGGGTTGTAAATTAGATTCCTCCGCCTTCAGATACCCTGCCTTAAGAGGATGTTAGTGACCACGGACTTCCATTGGATTGGTCAATAAAGGTGGCACGGTGGCCTATGCTGCTGCCTCACAGCACTAGGTATGTGAGTTCAGTCCCAGCCTTGGATCGCTGTCTGTGAGGAGTATGCACACTCTTCCCGTGTCTGTGTGGATTTCCTTCCTCTGGTTTCCTCACACAGGCTAAAGATGTGTAGGTTAGGCAGGTTGGCCATGCTAAATTGCCCTTTAGTGTTCCAAGGTCGGGGGGGGGATCAGTTGGGTAAATATGTGGGGATATGGGAATAGATCTGGGGTGATTTTGATTTGATTTGATCTATTATTGTCATATGTATACAGTGTATACATTATATTAATTATTGTCACATGTACACAGCGAAAAGTATTGTTTCTTGTGCACTATACAAAGCATACCATTCATAGAGAAGGAAAGAGGGTAGCATTACAGCCATAGCAAGGGTGGAGAGAAAGATCAACTTAATGCAAGGGTTTCAAAAGTCTAATGGCAGCTGATTGTGGGATGCTCTATCAGAGAATCAGTACAGACTTGATAGATCGAATTGCCTCCTTTTACACTGTAGGGTTTGTATGATGATTGATCTCCAATGGTGCTTAGCAAAGTACTGAGTACTAAGACCTTTCAGTTGTAGTAGACTGAGGAGCTGGACATTATATTGAGCCCCTCATGCTGCATCCTCACATTGAATGTATACAGTAAATAGTACATGCATCACGATTGTAGTGAAGGGCCTTGTAGTCTGACATAACCTATGTGGAAAATGTGAATAGCATTGTGCCTTTTCATGACCATTTTGAAATGCTTGTATAACGCTCATTTAGATATTTTATGAACAAAGTATATTTTTGCAAAAAGAAAATGTATGGCTTCTGCTCTTTGTCACCTGGCATTAGGCTCATTGGACAGATTTACTGATAATTAACCTGCTTGGCCCTCTCAGACACACACCTTCCGTAGCTATCAAGTCCTGAAGTGGAACTTGAATCTTGGAAATCCAGTCCAGAGTTAGGGGCTGTGCCCTCTGCACCACAAAACCTCCTTAAAAATTATAACTTTTCTAAATCAGGGAGCCACTGAAGTGAGATTTGATTGGTATTTCCAGAAAGGCTTTTAGAATGACGGTTCATACACGCTTTGATTTTTGACTTTTAGGTGTGATTTTCTAAATGTTGAATTTGCCTAAAAACTGGAATAAATCACACTTTTTTATGAGGGAGTTTCGAAATGAATCTCCCATACTCTCTGCACTGCAGAGTGCGCTAGCGTGAATCGCACTAAAATTCAGTGAGCAAGGCCTATTCCCACTGGAGAAGCCGGCAGCATAGCACTGAGTGCACCATTGCACATGCACCAATCTGTTAGCGCCGAGATCTGCGCATGCGCAATGGCCCCTGCCTGTTGGCCTTCTGATTGCTGGCTAGCTTGATTATTAGCCAGCCCCGTGATGCAGCAATGCTGGCCCCCCACGCCGCTGTCTACCTCCAAAAAAATGCCCAGGCCCTGCCTCAGCCCACCAACCCCCCCAACCACCCGCAGCCCCAGTCTCCCACACACCCTCCCGATCCCCATTGCAGCTCTGACCCCCTTCACCAAGCAGGCTGCCCAACCCCCCTCCCCACACCCTGATTGGCTAGCCCCTGGTGTTGTGAGACTTCTTATTGTTCTCATCTTGAGGATGTACAATTTGAGAGTTTGAGACAGCCAGGGTACTTGTGTTTGAATGAACCATTCAGCTGATAACATCCTTTTGAATTAGTTTGAAGAAAAGGCATCGATCAGTCTTGAATTTTATTCTTTTTGTTCCCTCTTGAGACAGGGGAGCGGATTCAATTGATAAAATAAGTCAAGTGACCTTTACAGCCTCAGTTTTAAAATATAAAAGTTAGTCTGAAAGTCAGAATATACTAGAGTACAACACTGTCAAAACCCTTGATGATTTTCAACACGTCCATAAAATCTCCTCTCACACACTCTGCTCTAAGGAGAGCGACCCTAGTTTTTCTCTTCAGTCTGCAGCACTCTGGTGTTTTTTTATTCCTGATGCCATTCCAAGAAAGTTCTATATCCTCTCTGAGGCATTGGCATCCTTCCTAAAGTGTGGTGCCCAGAATTGAACATTCATTTGCAAAGTTTAGCATAAATTCCACTGTTTGGTGTACTATATTTTATTATCCTCCTCAATATTTATTTCAGATTGAACATGGACCTTTATAAACCTCTATCATAAAAGGACGGCACGGCACGGTGGTTAGCATAGCTGGCTCACAGTGCCAGAGACCTGAGTTCGATTCTCGGCATGGGTCACTGTCTATGTGGAGTTTGCACATTCTCCCTGTGTCTGCGTGGGTTTCCTCTGGGTTCTCCGGTTTCCTCGCACAGTGCGAAAGACATGCTGGTTAGGTGCATTGGTAATGCTAAATTCTCCCTCACTGTACCCGAATGGGCACCGGAGTGTGGTGACTAGGGGATTTTCACAGTAACTTCATTGCAGTTTTCATGTAAGCTGACTTGTGAAACTAATAAGTAAACTTTAAAACAATGCAGCCATACAAAACAGTGAAAATAATGGCTTCCTAATCACAAACTGAGTGCTGGCTATGATCTGAGGAAGATGTAAGGAAGTTTACCTGCTGTGAGAAGTTGCTTAATTGCATTTGATGCTGTCAATTGTACTGCTAATCTGTCAAAGGGTATACCCACCCATTCAATTAGCTTTATAAGAATTGTTACTTCAGGATGTGTTGTTTGCTGTGGCCTAATGTTTGCTGTCAACTCCCATAGAATTACAACTGGGGGGAGCATGGAATGTTTTCAATTTTGGCTCCTTTTCACATGTTTCTTCATAAGGAACTCTTCAAATGCAGACAATAAAAGGGTAATCTGAGCAATATTCAAAGGGGCACTCATCAGCTGAAAGTGATAACAGTTCACCACTTTCCCGAGGAGCACAGGCCACGCCAATGGGAATGACTCCAATCAGGGGAAGAAGCCTGGACCCCAAAGTGGCAGGCACATCTTTCATAAAACAATATTTGGATCAGTCCCTTACACTTAGATCTCAGTGGAGAGCTCTTGAGACGAGGGTCTGGGTGCCGAGCAACTCCTCAGATGGCGTTCAGCTGTTAGATATGTACCCCAGTGGCAAGCGATGCACCCCAGGGCACATTCTCAGTCACTTGAGATCACCTAAAGCTCTGCTGCCTGTGTCTGAACTCTCAGAGTCCCATTCCCCGACCACTGCTGCACTCGCTGACCAACATTGATTCCCAGCCAAATTGATTTTAAAATTCTCATCCTTGTTTTCAAATCCCTCCACGCCCTCATCCCTCCCTACCTCCGTAACCATCTTTGACCCCACAAGTCTCTGATTTTCCTGCGCTCCCCTTGGGCGGCACGGTGGCACAGTGGTTAGCACTGCTGCCTCATAGCACCAGCAATCCAGGTTCGATTCCTGGCTTGGGTCACGGTCTGTGTGGAGTGTGCATGTCCTCCCTGTGTCTGCATGGGTTTACTCTGGGTGCTCCAGTTTCCTTCCACAATCCAAAAGATGTGCTGGTTAGGTGCATTGGTCATGTTAAATTCTCCCTCAGTGTACCCGGACAGGCACCGGAGTGTGGCAACTAGGAGATATTCACAGTAACTTCTTTGCAGTGTTAATGTATGCCTACTTGTGACACTAATAAAAATAATAATTCTGGCGGTTTGTACATTGCAAGTTGTAATTGGTCCATGATCGGCTGGCAGCCTTGCCTTCAGCTCCTTGAGCGCTCCAATTCCCTTCTTAAAGACCTCTGCCTGTCTACCTCGCTGAAGGGCACATCTTAAGACATGCCTGTAAGACTGGATGGTCACATGTATCAAATCCTATAGTGCCAAAGGAGGCCATTTGGCCCATCAGGTCTGTACTGACTACAATCACAACCAGGCCGTGTCCTCATAATTCCATGCTTTAACCCTAGCAAGTTGCCCTGACACTAAGGAGCAATTTAGCATGGCCAGTCCACCTAACCCACACATCTTTGGACTGTGGGAGGAACCTAGAGGACCCGGAGGAAACCCACGCAGACAGAGGGAGAATGTGCAAACTCCACACAGTCCCCGGGGGACTGTGCCATACTGACCTATACATGTACATCAGGATGACACGAACACAGTAAATGACCTGGCAGTAGCATGGGAACTCCCTTGCAAAACACGCAGAAAAACAGCTGGTAAAAGCTGTTCATATTCTTAAAGAAAACTACTGCTTGTGAGTCCCTTATTGCCAATCTATACAACCCAACAACATCTACACAGTGTCAGGAGCTGGCTGAGATGGCACAATGACTTCACCAGATCGACCCACGCATCTTTGATGAAAACATCGCAGATAACTAGATTAAATTTGAAAAAGAATGGGGCAGCTACTGTGATGCTGGCCTCTCTGATAAATCATACAAGGTACAAGCGCCCATGCTGTTAAACCCACTGCGTCCCAAGGCAGCTGAAAGATTTAAATCCTTTGCCTTCCATGGGGAAAATGAGAAAGAGAACCTGGAGGTATTATTAAATCAATTCAACCAGATATGTTTGCCAGTGAAAAGTATCATATTAGACAGACATGTGTTTAATAGAACTAACCAAAAACTTGATCCATTGACTCTGTCTACACTTCCTGCTGCCTCGGCAAAGCAGCCAGCATAATTAAGAACCCTACGCACCCCGGACATTCTCTCTTCCACCTTCTTCTGTCGGGAAAAAGATACAAAAGTCTAAGGTCACATACCAACTGACTCAAGAACAGCTTCTTCCTTGCTGCCATCAGATTTTTGAATGAACCTACTTCACCTTAAGTTGATCTTTCTCTACACCCTCGCTATGACTGTAACACTACATTCTGCACTCTCCCTTTTCCTTCTCTATGAACGGTTTGCTTTGCCTGTGTACCCGCAAGAAACAATACTTTTCACTGTCTGCTAATACCTGTGGCAGTGATAAATCAGATCAAATCAAATCATATGTTTACTGAAAGCTTGTAAGAGGTTGCATTGTCACAGAAAAGAAACCCTACAGTGCAGAAAGAGGCCATTTGGCCCATCATATCTGCACTGACCACAATCCTACCCAGGCCCTACCCCCATATCCCTACATATTTTACCCGCTAATCCCTCAAAGCTACCCATCTCAGGACACTAAGGGGCGTATTTAGCATGGCCAATCAACCTAACCCGCACATCTTTGGACTGTGTCTGTGGAACCCATAGCGATTACAGCGTAAACAGTCGTTTGAGAGAAAAGTCTATTGCTAGAGTTTACCATCAATATCTGCATGTTAATTAGCAATCAGAAAAAAAGCATTAAAGAGTTAAGGCCACAAAAAGAGGTTTTCACTGTACAGAACATGCCTTGCAGCAGCCATCACTCAGAACAGAAGTGCATACTTCACAACTGATAAGCACTGCAAAAAGTGCAGCAAGTGGAATCATTTTGCTGAATGATGCAGGTCCAGGTTGCAGCAACCTCTTTCTGCCACTAGTCATGGGTCAGCCGTTACTCACGCAGGATTCAGAACATGGACAAGGTGAATGAATGGCAGCTCAATCAGAGAAGCCAAGGCACTGAGTGTCTCCACACACTCCATTGCAAGAATGTCGACCCCCCCCCCCCCCCCCCCCCCCCCCCACCACCCCAACGGAAAAAGTGAAATCTTCGCCATGTTAAACATTGCCCTCAGCAATACGAAACTCAGAGTCAGGGCTGATATTGGAGCGAACTCAGATGTCTTACCCAAGCAGCTGGTATGGGACATTGACCCACACGCTGCACCAGATTCCACCACCAAGGTAAATCTTGCGGCATACAGCAGACAAACCATCCGTGCGGAAGGTGTGGCCACTCTCCATTACATGCAGGGTAAATTCCAGTTTCATGTGGTCAACCAAGATGTAAAGCCGTTGTTGGGTTTCCAGGACAGCATCTCACTAGGATTAATCCACCTTGGTATGGACGTACACACTCTGCAGCACCAGGCCCCAGAGATGCTAGAATACAAAGAGCAGTTTAATTGCAGCATCATTAGGAAGCTGCCCTTCATATTTTTGATTTGATTTGATTTATTATTATCACATGTATTAGTATACAGTGAAAGGTATTGCTTCTTGCATGTTTTACAAACAAAGCATACCGTTCATAGAGAAGGAAAGGAGAGAGTGCAGAATATAGTATTACAGTCATAGCTAGGGTGTAGAAAAAGATCAACTTAATGCAAGGTTGGTCCATTCAAAAGTTTGATGGCAGCTGGGAAGAAGCTGTTTTTGAGTCAGTTGGTACATGACCTCAGACTTTTGTACCTTTTTCCCAATGGAAGGAGGTGGAAGAAAGTAGATCCTGGGTGTGTGGGGTCCTTGATTATGCTGGCTGCATTTCCGAGGCAGCAGGAAGTGTCGAGAATGTCAATGGGTAGGAAGCTGGTTTGCGTGATGGATAGGGCTACATTCACAACCTTTTGGAGTATTTTTGCGGTCTTGGGCAGAGCAGAAGTCATGCCAAGCTGTGATGCAATCAGAAAGAATGCTTTCTATCTGTAAAAGTTAGTGAGAGTCATAATGGCATGCCAAATTTCCTGAGAAAGTAGAGGCATTGATGGGCTTTCTGAACTATAGTGTCGGCATGAGGGGACCAGGACAGGTTGTTGGTGATCTGGACATCTAAAAACTTGAAGTTCTCGACCATTTCTACTTTGTCCCCATTGATATAGAAAGGGGTATGCCCTCCACCACCCTACCTGAAGCCGATGATAATCTCCTCCATTTTGTTGACATTGAAGGAGAGATTATTGTCGTCACACCAATTCACCAGATTCGCTATCTCTTTCTTGTACTCGTCATTGTTTGAGATCCGACCCACTATGGTGGTGTTGTCAGCAAACTTGAAAATCAAGTTGGAGGGAAATTTGACCACGCAGTCACACATATATCATATGATGATTGGATAACTCAACAAAATCCACTGTCTGTGCTCCAAGAAGTGTCACTTGTGATAAAACAGAAAGTAGCCACTGAACTGGATTGGATGACAAGACTCGGTGTCATCGCCCCCATAGACAAAGCCACAGAGTGGGTTTCAGCAATGGTAGCTGCAGTAAAGAAAGACGTTGTGACGTTATTATGAAAGGCTGACCTGAGTCATCAGAAGAGCTTCCCCATGAACTCCACACCTTCTTCGCTTTGAGACAGGAGTCAACCATACGAGACGGACTGTAACTGAGTGGTCAACGATTCGTCACCCCCACCTCTCTGTAGGGGTACTACACTCAGCAACTCCACCAAGGACACCCAGGGTTAGGACGGGTAAGGTGGGGCAAAGAGATGCCAGTACTGGCCTTCCATGTATGCAGATATAGAGAGGGAAATGTCCAGGTGTGCATCATACAAACACGCCCAAGCTTCATCAAACCAAAGCACCACTGCACCTTCCTGAGCTCCCAGATTTGCCATGGTCACTGACGATCGAATACATATTTGAATGGAATGGAAGGCAATACTTGATCCAGACTGACTTGTACTCTGGTCGTTGTGAAATGGACTATCTGCCTAATCTGGAATGCAACACAGTCATCGGCAAACTGAAGAGACAGTTTGCCACACACAACATTCCCCAGAGGGTAAGGACGGACAGTGCTGTGCAGTTCATCCCCAGGGCTTTCAAGGAGTTTGAATACGGGGCTTTGAGCACATCACAAGAAGCCCCCCACTGCTCACAATGGACCAGTCTGTCACAACAGGGGACTCGCTCAGCAAAGCATCTCCTTGAGAAATGTAATGGAGATAAGATGGACTTTTATGCTGCACTACTTAATCTGGGAAACATGCTGAGACAGCACCTGCCTTTAGTGGCACAGAGAATGTTCTCCAACTGTACCAGAACCATGACCTCTGTCACAAAAGCTGTTCCACAACCAAAGGTGGAGACAAAGGTGGGTGTCACCCTCATGAAGCAGCGCCATAGAAGGAAAAGGCACTATGACTGCAATGCCTACAGACTCTGCAATCTAGAACCAGGCCAAATGGTCAGGATCCAAATCACATGTGACCATGGCAAACTGGTGGTGGTACCAGCCATGCCCCATAACCAAACAGCTACGTGGTTACCTTGGGCAGTGCTCTCTATGTCAGGATCTGCATCACCTGCTGCAGTTACCTGAACAAGCACCACCAACCACCACAAAGTGGAGGACCTTCCCAAAGCCAATGCAGCAAGCCTTGCAGTCACTGGGCACACCACAAGGACACCTGATACCATCCATACTAAGACAACAACCTGAGGACACCCCAGAGTCACAATCACACACTTAGGGCACCTGAGCATGTCAAATTTAAAGTTCAAGGACAATGTACTGATCTAGTTTACTGTGTTTCTTAAAAAAGGATGGGTAAGAGACGTGATGAACTGTGCACCAGGTTTTACAGCCCAAGTCAGAACTTTGTATCTTGCAAATAGTTTAAATTATGTTGCTCAAGTTTGCGCTCTGACATTGGAAATAATTTATAATGTTGTCATATGCTTGTATTATCAACTCTCCCAACTTAAAGGGGAAAGCTGTAAACCGGGTGGTCATGTGTTAATTGGGATGACATGAACACATGAAGTGACGTGTCAGTAGCGCAAGGGTTCTCCATGGGCAGACACACAGCAGACAGGAGTTGCTAAGATTGTTGAGTAAACCCTGCTGCTTGTTCGTTCCTTGTCGTCTGTCTACACAACCCAGCAACCTGTGCAATACCTCTTTAACCAAGCTTTTGGTCTTCTGACTTTAATATCTCCTTATGTGACTCAGTATCACAACTTGTTTTGTAATGTTTCTGTGAAGCATTCTGTGAAGCATGTTTCATTACACTGAAGGTGCCGTTTCAATATATAAGTGGTTGTATCTATTGTAATTGCAAGGAGCACAACCCAGGGATTTGCTGATAATTACAGCCATTTTTCTATTTTCTAATTGCACTCATTTGTCTTATTTGTAGGTGAATGCGTTTCTCTCCTTTGTTATACCCATGATAATCATTTCAGTCCTGAATACAATCATCGCCAATCAACTCATAGCGATGTTCAAGCAGGCAGCTCAAGACAGTCGGGTGTGCACGATTGAGGGACAGCAGACCACGCTGAGCATTTCAGTGGAGCCAAGCCGTATTCAGTCTCTCCGACACGGAGTCAAGGTCCTCAGTATGTATCACTCTTTACTTACATACAGAAAAGACTTTGTACAAGTGTCCATTTGTAGAAGTCAAGCATTCTTCCTTTATCAAAAACAAAAAATGCTGGAAAATCTCAGCAGGTCTGACAGCCCCTGTGGAGAGAGAATTGAGCCAACATTTACGCCGGAATTCTACTGCCCTGCCCGCCACAAAATCGGAGCGGGTGGGGGGCAGACAATGGAAATGTCCTTTGTCCTTGGGCAGGAATATCCAGTCTCGCTTGAGTGAGGCCATGAAATCCCACCCTTAGGGTTTGTATGACCCTGGGTAGCTCTATTCTCTTCCCACAGATGCTGTCAGACCTGCTGAGATTTTCCAGCGTTTTCTGTTTTTGTTTCAGAATCCAGCATGTGGAGTAATTTGCTTTTATCCTTCCTTTTATTTGGAGAGGCTTACCAGGATGCCACCTGGATTTGAGGGTATGAGCTATAAGGAGAGGCCGGACAAACTAGGGTTGTTTTTTCTGGAGCGGTAGAGGCTGAGGGGAGACCTGATAGAAGCCTATAAAATTGTGAGAGGCAGAGATAGGGTTGACAGTCTTTTTCCCAGAGTTGAGATTTCTGATACTGGGCCGCATGCACTTAAATGAGAGGGAGGGGGGGGGTGATGTTTAAAGGAGATGTGAGCGGCAAGGTTTTTACACAGAGAGTGGTGCGCATCTGGAATTTGCTGCCAGGGGAGGCGGTGGAGGCCTATACAATAGGGGCATTTAACGGGCTTTTATTTAAGCATATGAATATGCAAAGAATAAAGGGATATGGACCAAGGGCCGGCAGAAGGGATTAGTTTAATTTGGCGTCATTTTTGGCACAACATCATGGGTTAAAGGGCCTCTTTTGCACTGTTCTATATCACTCTGGCAGTTTCGTGGCCCATATGGTGTGTGTTTATATCTAGTTAATGTTAGCTATGTGCCACACTTACCAGATGGGACATTGGGATCTTCTCCTGTTTGGCTACTGTACATCAGAGCAGAGGTCAGTGGAATCTTCAGAAACACCGCATAAACCCAAGATACACCATCTGAACAGGTTTCCACCAATCCTCTGCTGAAGTTGTAACATCTGATTGGGGGAAACAGGAGAACTTCCTGCCAATGTAGAAATGAATAAAAATGGAAGACTCTTAAAAGCAGTGAACAAGAATTGAATTATTCCCTTAAAGCACAGTACAAACATAGATTGGAATGTGTAGCACTGTTGCCAATTCAAGTTTACAGAAGTGTCAGCTGAGTCAGTTTTGGGGAAAGAGCATAATCTAAATAGAGAGGGAGCCACAATCCTAAGAATTCTGTTAATAGTAGAAGCCGATTAACTTCTTTAATTAAGTGGAGAAAGTTATAGAATGGAGAAAAGCCCTGTTAGACAAAGGGCGGAATTTTCCCATCCCGCCCGCCATGGGAATCGTAGCGGGCAGGGCACGGACTGTGCAAATGTTCGTTGCCCTCGGGCGGGATTTTCTGGTCTTGGGGCAAGTGTGACCAGAAAATCCCACCCAAAGAGTGCAACATTCTCATGGTGACGGATGGAGCAGGCAAGTAGGGAAGCTGAGGGTGAAGTGGAAGATGAATATTTGGCAAGTTACTTGGACGATTTACTGTTAGGCCTCATTCAAACTGGGAACAAATTTAAAGCAGTGGATCAAGTTGGAATGCTTGCCATAAGAAAGAGGGAAACATAGATGACACTGAACTTCAAGTTCCTTAAACTGAAGTCATTATTTAAAATGTTACAATCATTTTTCAGCTGAAGAGCTAATTATAAAATATATTTGTATTTAACCTCCATTAGTAACAATGGGAGACATTTAAAGAAACAATTCAAAGTGTTCGACAAAAATACATTCCATTGACGAAAATGAAAACTCAGCAAGAAAGACCCACTTGTGGCTCCCTCAGGAAGTTAAGGATAGTATTAGATTGGGAGAAGAGGCTTACAATCTTCAAAAATAACAGTAAGTCTAAGGTTTGAGAGTGCTTTAGACACCAGCAAAGAGCCAGCAAAAAGTTGATAAATAGGGCAGAAAATAGAAACATAAAAACAGATTGTAAGAGGTTTTATAACTTTGTGAAATGGAAAAAGAGTGCTAGGGTAAACATTGGTCCCTTAAGAAGGAGAGGCAGGAAAAATTATCATGGAGAATGAGGAAATGGCGGAGTCATTGAATAAATATTTTGTATATGTCTTCACAATAGAAGATGCAAGTTTCATATCAGAAATTGATAATGACCTGGAGGCTAAAAAGAGCGAGGAAATTAATATCAATATTAATATGAATGCTGGGGCATGCCCCTTTAAGAGAATGGGTCAGGTGACCTGGCACTCAATTTCCATCCTGGGTGGAGTTTGACTAACTAGTCATGCGCTGACTGTGCTAGAGAATAGATGTATTAATAAATAGTCTCCATATTTAAGAAAAGATATACCTGCATTGGAAGTGGTATAGAAAATGTTCACTAAAGTGTTCCCTGGGATAAGGGGGTTGTGCTATAATGAGAGGCTGAGTAGCTTGGACTTATATTCTCTGGAATTCGGAAGAATGAAGGCAATATCATTCAGATATGCAACATTCTGAAAGGGCTTAATAGGTGAATGCTCAGATGTCTCAACTGGGCTAAAACCTGGGTGCACACTCTCAGGATAAAGAGGCCAATCATTTAGAATCATAGAATCCTACAGTGCAGAAAAAGACCATTCCGCCCATCGAATTTGCACTGATCACAGTCCCACCCAAGCCCTATCCACATAACCCCATGCATTTATCCTAGCTAGTCCACCTGACACTAAAGGGCAATTTAGCATGGCCAATCCACCTAACCTGCACACCTTTGGAGGAAATCAGAGCAGCCAGAGAATACCCACGCAGACATGGGGAGAATGTGCAAACTCTCAAGTTACCCGAGCAGGGAATCGAACCCAGATCTCTGGTGCTGTGAGGCAGCAATGCTTAGGACCAAGATGAAGTTAGGTTCCTTCAGTGAAAGGGTGCTGAGTCTCTGGAATTCCCTATCCCAGAGGATTGTGAGTGCTCCATCATTGAATACGGTTCAAGTCTCTAGGACGGGCAGATTTTTGGCCTCTCAGGGAATCAAGGAATGTCGGGGATGGGCCAGGAATGGAGCTGAAAGACAAGATCAGCCATGATTGTATTGACTGGTAGGACAGGCTCAATGGGCCATGCGGTCTACCCCTGCTTCTATTTCTAGTGTTCCCATGTTGATAGACTCCATTTGAAAACCCTGACCATTGGCTCAGCTATTATCACCTGATTTAAAAAAAATAATTCTGGGTCAACCTTACACCACTGAGTGTCAAGTCTTTAAACTGCTGCAGAATTTAATTAAATACCCACAAAAATACTTTGTTCTGAAACACTGGTCCCAATTGTAAGGTGACTCCTGGTTTGATATTTCTACCTAGTTCATGGAGGAAATGAAGGAGTCATTGAACAAATATTTTGTATATCCTTTTTAGTTCAATCTGTGAGCACATTCAGGCATCTGGACAGCACGTCTGTCTCTGTATTTCACTGATGCACAAGGGAAATGACTGACAATTTACTTATCAACAGAAATACTTCCATCACTTTTTCAGTGTGAAGAAGCAAAAACATGAGTGTGTCTTTAACAGGATTCACACATGCAGAGCTACATCGATAACACACAGCCTCCAAACAGTAACACCATTGCACATACAATTAGGAAAGGTTTTTGTTCCATTAATGTGTGGATGGCATCAGTCCACAAGAACAGAATTACGCGATGCACAGGAAGCTGCCAATCTATAGTGAAGGCTGTCAGCCAATTGGAGAGTCGACAGCACTTGAGTCTCAGCAGTGCCACAGGCAGCAATGGCCACCGCTGGCACTGCACCCAGCCAGGTGCAGTCACAATGGAGGAGGCCCTTGAATCCAGGTAAGTGTAACTCCACAGAGTTAGACACACAGGCCCCAGGAAGGTGGAAATGGGTGATGGGGGTCATTGCTGAGGCTGGGGGAGTGTTTCAGTGGGGCTAGCCCTTGCTGCAAAAGGAGGGGCGGGGAAGACCCCCATGGGCCACAAGGTGTCCGATTGTGTGGCAACCCTTGACCTGAGCACGAAAGAAGGCTGCCAGCCTTCACCAGGCAACCTCCCCACTTGGCAAAGAGCCACCCTGCCAAAGGTAGACAATCAGTGACAGTGGGATGATGCCCTTAATTGGCAACTTAAGGGCCTGAATTGGTCTAAGGATGACCTTTCCCATCCCTAACTTGATCACCAGGAAAATGATGGGTACTCCATCCTTCACATTCCCATCTGATCCTTCACATCTCCACCTGGCCTTTAGTCTCACCCAGAGTGTGAATCACGCACTATTGGTAAAGAGCCACTGCGTGCACAAAATGGCTGCCAGGTGCTTGTTTTAATACTGTAATTGCCTTTTACCTCAGGTACATGAGCTTTGGACTTTAATTCCAACCCACCCTGGCAAAGACTGAAACAGGCAAGAAGATGTTGTGATACCAGTCCTAAAACATATTTTATGATTATCCTGGCCTTCTCCCAAACCTGCCTTCACTGTCTTGAGATCATTCCACACCTTGAAGCTAATGCTTCTACTTAAGGTCTAATGGAACCTAGAACTGGAGCTTCTGATAAAAGCAAATTACTGCGGATGCTGGAATCTGAAACCGAAAGAGAAAATGCTGGAAAATCTCAGCAGGTCTGGCAGCATCTGTAAGGAGAGAAAAGAGCTGACATTTTGAGTCCAGATGACCCTTTGTCAAAGCTCTCATCTGAACTTGAAACGTCAGCTCTTTCCTCTCCTTACAGATCCTGCCAGATGTGCTGAATTTTTCCAGCATTTTCTCTTTTGGTTTCAGAGCTCTTGATGTTTGGATAATTGTGGAAGGAAAAGACAGTTCTACCACCCCGACAACATATCTGAAATGATTTATATTGTGCAAATTGGAGTCCTATTAAATAGTTGCATTAACATGAATGAGAGAAGCTGTACCTGGTATTGGTCCTGTGCATATGGCTATTTTTTCTCAGTTATTCATTCATGAGATGTGGGGATTGCTGGCAAGGCCAACATTTATTGCCCATATCCAATTGCCCTTGAACCAAGTGGTTTGCTAGGTCAGTTCAGAGGGCAATTAAGAGTCAACCACATTGCTGTAGATCTGGAATCACATGTAGGCCAGACCAGGGAGGAATGGCAGACTTCCTTCTCTCATGGGCATTAGTGAACTAGATGGGTTGTTATGACAATCAGTGAGGTTTGTCGTCAACATTACTCAGACAAGCTTCATATTCCAGATCTTTTAAATTGAATAAAATTCCAGCAGCTGTCATAGTGAGATTCAAGCTCACGTCCCCATTACCCTGGGCACTTGAATTCAGTGGCATTAGCCTGCCATCTCCCCTGCCATTTGCTTTATTGTGGATTACATATTTCCTAATCATTCTCACAGTCTCCGATGCAGGGAGTTCTTAAAATTCCCAAAGCACTGCATGAAGAACTCTACACATTAATGAAATCCACAGTTTAGACAGCTGTTAAGACAGAAGTGCGCAAAAACTCGATCGTGGTTGAAAAGGAATTTGTCCGCAATTGACTGCACATTTTCTGTGCTTGGCATGCTAGGTGCACGCACAATGGGCACTTGCTGCACTCTGCACGGGGTCGGCACGTGCACCGTGCACACTTGCTGTGTATTCATTCTCTGTGGAAAAAGCAAGAGTAGCCTTTACATAATTACACTATAGAAATATAAAGTGTATATGATGGTGCAATAGCAACTAAATTAGATATTTAACTGTTTTGCCCAGGCTGATGAAATGTAACTCCCTGCCTTAAGATAAGGATCCAAGTATCTGGCAGCAAAGGGAACAACTGATTGTCATAAAAACCCATCTGGTTCACTAATGTTCTTTAGGGAAGGAAATCCTTACCTGGTCCAGATCCATCTATTTCTACACATTGTTGCTGCTCTTACCCTGCCACCTTTTTAAAAATTCATTCATGGGATGTGGGCGTCATTGGCTACACCACTATTTATTGCCATTCCTAATTGCCCTTGAGAGGGTGAATTGCCTTTTTGAACCGCTGCAGTTCATGTGGTGTAGGTACACCCACACTGCTGTTAAAGACTCATTGTTGAGAACTCCCTCCTGACTGTATGCCATTGTGCCACCACCTCTACTGATGATGGTGGTGGCTGGGACATTGTGAGGTACGATTCCATCAGTATGACTATGCTATGCTATTGCTTGGTTCTCCAGGTTTTGGCACAAGCTCGCTGATGTTAATAAGGAGGACTTTGCAGGGTCAATAGGGCAGAGTTTGCAGTTGCCATTTCTAGTGCCTATGCTTGGTGGTCTGTCCAGTTTCATTCCTTTTTAGAGGCTTGATAGTGGTTTGATAGGTCAGTTCAGCAGGGATTTAAGAGTCAACCACATTGCTGTGGCTCTGGAGTCACATGTAGGCCAGATCAGGTCAGGACAACAGATTTCCTTCCTTAAAGGGCATCAATGAACCAAGTGTGTTTTGATAACTATTGACAATGATCACATGAGTTTAATTCCAGACATTTTATTAATTTCACACTCCACCATGTGCCATGGTGGGATTCAAAGCCAAATCCCCAGAGAATTACCCTGCGTCTCTGGATGACTAGCCTTGTGACAATACCACAATGACATCACCTTCCCCTGAGCTTCCTTCTCCTCATGTGTAAAGTGTTCTTTCCTGAAACTTTATGTTTTCACCGAGGAGAAATGATCAGATCCACCTTGGAAGATATGCAGATGCACTTGCACATGTTTATGTGTGTGTATGTTTGTGTGCATGCACATGTGTGTCTGTGTGTGTGTGTGTGTGTGTGTGTGTGTGTGCACGTGTGTTCTTATCTTTAGTGGCAGTAATTTAGTTCATAAAGCCCAATAAATAAAGGTGAATGGAGCTCAACATGCTAAATGCTTATTTTTTTCTGGATGTTGTTGCAATGTCAATAAACTATGTGACACCTTCCTGCAGGGAGGACAGGTGTCATGGAAGTTATCAAAAAGGTAATTTTGGAAAGGAAGAGATAGGGCTGTCACTGCACTATTCTGCTCCACCTGGCTTTTACCATCAAAACTACATGAAGAGCTACTGTCTTCCTGTCAGTTCACAATTCAAGGATTGTCAAACATGTCACCATTACAGCTTCTTTCTCTGCGACTGAGTGAAATTTCTCCACTATCTCCTTCTTGAAACCATTCAATGATTCAGACTCCGCTGTGCTATGGGGCAGCGAGTTGCACAAATTCATCTCTGTCTGCAAGAAGTAGTTCCTCCCCATCCCAATTTTAAATCTGCCGCCTCTCAAACTATACCTGTGACCTCTTGTTCTAGATTTCCCCACAAGAGGAAACATTTTACTTTATCGATCCCTTTTAAAGATGTTATTTATCTTGATCAGATGCCCTCTCATTCTTCTAAACTTCAGCGAGTACAAGTCCAAACTGTTTAATCTGTCCTCATATGTCAACCTTTCATCTCTGGAATCATTCTGGTGAACCTCCTCTGAACTGCCTCCAATGCTACCACATCCTCCCTCAGATAAGGAGTCTGCAATGCTCCAAATGTGGTCTCACCAACACCTTACACAATTGCAACAACACTTCTGTACTTTTATATTCCAGTTCTTTTGTAATTAATGCCAACATCTCATTTGCCTTTTTTATTACATGCTGTACCTGCATACCGACTTTCTTCAATTCATGAAAAAAGACACCCAGATCCCTCTGCCTGGATGCATTTTGATCTAATTGGATGATTAATTGGACATACGTACTAAACAATTATACCAAGACTAATGACCAATTTACGATTGTCAGCCGGGCTCACAGTGTGGCTCACTTATATGTATTGCAAGTTATATATATTGACACACACAGCCCTGTCCTTTAGAGAAAGAAGGTGTCCACATAGTGTGCCTTTTTTAACTAAACAAAAGTTTGACAGACATCTATTTACTGATTCATTCCTCATGACAATGCATTGCCATTCACAGTGGTTTGAATTTAAATGAAGGCATTCCAGTTGACTGCTCGGTGGTGAATTCGCCATGGTAATGCCTCTACCAATCAGAATCCACTTTGTAACCAATTAGCACTCCATTCTCATGCTGTATAAATTATTGTTCCCTCTGAGGAATGTGGCCTCGGGGGCATGGCCTCAAAATAAGGGGGTGCAAATTTAGGACTGAGTTGAGGGGGCACTTCTTCTCCCAAAGGGTTGTGAATCTGTGGAATTCCCTGCCCAATGAAGGCTACCTCGTTGAATGATTTTAAGGCAACGATAGATAGATTTTTGAACAGTAAAGGAATTAGGAGTTATGGTGAGTGGGCAGGTGAATGAAGCTGAGATCACAAAAAGATCAGCCATGATGTTATTGAATGGTGGAGCAGGCTGAAGGGCCAGATGGCCTATTCCTGCTCCTAGTTCTTATGTTATTGTGTTCTTATGTTGAGATTTGGTGTTCTTGTGTTACTGTCTTGAGGAGTGCAAGACGAAAAGCTTCAACAGCATGCCTTTTGTTTTATTGAATATCAATAAGCCACTATGATGGGCATTTGTTAGGCTCAATCCATTCACTTTCCAACACTAGACAAACTATTAATCGTTGTTAGCAGTAGTGGGATTCCTTTTGCACCCTCCCTGGCTCAGATTTGCTAAAGCTGCTATACTGTCGCTGTTGCCACCCTGGAAGGTATGTGTCTGTATGGGGAGCATCCAATTATATAAAAGGAAGAAGGCATGAAAAATATCAAACCGGAAAGATGTCAGAATGTTTTGCAGGCTGTGGGATGTGACTTTTCAGCTGGTTGCTATGAGGGAGATGTTTGAAATTCCAAATAAGGGTTGAATGCGTGAGGAGTGGGGTGAGAGGGACAATGAACGTTGATATCCATGCTGTACTGGAATAATTTCTCCAATTATTTTGTGTGCGCGATTGCGATGAAAAGAAGGCCACGTCATAATACCGCCTGCATTGTTGCATTCTGCCTTGATCTAAGTTCAAAGTAGATTAAAAATGAAGAGTTTTTAGAGACTTTAGCCATGGGAATCCTTTCATCCAGGCGCTTGCTGGACTACTAGTAATTGTTGCTTTGCATTAACAAAGCAGAGAAAGGACAAAGGGTGGTGATCACTCGTGTAGGCCAAGCCTTTGAAACCGAAGCAGATCATGCATTATTGATGCTTAAGGCTACTGGCAAGTACAAATGACTTTTCACCTGACTTCTTAGTGCCCGTTGTCTTGTCCAGTGGGCTGAATGACATTAATTCTAATGTGAGGTTTTTATCCTGGCTGAAGCTGATGGCTTTTAAAAATCACTAGTGTATTTCCTGCTGTGTTCCTCACAGTAATTCAGAAGATGAGCCATTTCGTAATGACAGAAGCAATATGGCACGTGACGCACAGCCCCTCACACAAGGAGCACATTCATTGAAGTGGCTGCTGCGAATGTGTTATTTTGCATCTTTTAGTCTCGCTCTGTGCTTTCCCACTTCTCAGTAGTCTCTGCAGGGCCACTCAACAAATAGTCATGAAGACACATGGCATCAGCCTCCCTCCCTCGCATTTTAGTCCTCCCTCTGTAGGGATGACTGCCCATGCTTGCCGGCAGTCGTAGTAACAGAGTACAACTGTGAGTCTCACCATTTAGGGAATTGTGAATGTAAACCTACCAAATGACACCGTTGGGAGTTCCAGCACTATTCCATAAGGCTTACAGATAGCACTCTCTGCATTGCCAATGTTTAAAATGTTTATCTTGATACTAAACTAGCTCTTATTTCAAAGGTCTACAATAAATTGAATTTCTGTCCTCAGCATTCACGTGACTTTATTTATATGTGTAGTTGAATTCGAAAATACACCATCTCGCGTTAAACGGACGGAATTGATTGCGGCAGATATTAAATTTGTATGAATTTGAATGCTGGATTTTCTCGAGTAGTTAATGATGGAAACATAGGAATATATGGGGTCAGAAAAGTTCACTGTAACCATCTAACTGGATCCTATACGCTATCAAATCTTTTTCTTTGACAGATTTATACGCAGTAACCCTAATCAGCCTGTACCATCTGCCTTAAGAGTCTGTTCCAGACATTTCCCACACTTGTTAAAGCAATCAAATTTAAAACTGTTTTCAACATTATCTCAATGATAATATCTCTATCAGAGATTGACAGGTTATCCTCTTCCTGTGGAAGTATTACAACAGTATATCATTAATTTTACTGTGGGTACCACTGTGACACAGTGGTTAGCACTGCTGCCTCACAGCACCAGGGACCCGGGCATGATTCCCAGCTTAGTCTCTGTCTGTGCAGAGTTTGATCCCTATGATCATGTGGGTTTCCTCTTGGCGCTCCAGGTTCCTCCCACACTCTAAAGATGTGCGGGTTAGGTTGATTGGCCAAGCTAAATCATCCCTTAGCGCCAAGTAGATTAGCATGTTAAATACATGGGATTACGGTGATAGGGCCTGGGTGGGATTGTTGTCGGTGCAAACTCGATGGGCCAAATGGCCTCCTTCTGCAATGTAGGGATTCTATAATTCTATGGCTAAGAGCAGATCTTTAGCATTTGCTGTCGGAAACAGCATCTGCAATCTTGCTTCAACGGTCAGGCAGCAGACAGCGGGGGCCTTGTTTCGACTTCCATTTAATGAAAGTCGCAGGGAGATATAGGAAGGGACTTTCAGAGCTCAAGATCTAGACAGCTGAAAACACAGACTCAGCGAGGTAGCAATTAAACTCAGCAACAATCAAAAAGTGAGAAATCAAAGGGAAAATTCTCCAATCCCACATTTGTGGCTAGGAATACGGCTCAAATGGAGTGTGCTTAAGGGAATCACTGTTGTCGATCCCTCTATAGCTCACGATCTCTTAGGTATTTTAATGGAATGTAAATATTTGTAAGTGTGTGCAACTATGACAGATGATCAATAAATATTTATGTGCGATCTATTCTCTGGCAATGAGGTGGTGGTTTTTGTTAGGTAATTGGTTTTGGTTGCAATTGGACATCTGTTGTGTTTCAAGATCCTGTAATACACTCTGCTTTTCACATGATGGTGACCGAATGAAAAAGATGGTCATGCGCCATGTTCATTGGGCTACAAATCAATAGTCTTTTGCTTCAAGGAGATATCTTCCTTTAGAAATAGGTGGTTCTACACAGGACCAGAGTCAGTTCACAGTTAGATTCCCTACAGTGCAGAAGGAAGTCATTCAGCCCATCAAGTCTGCAACGACCATACCCCTCCCAGGCCCTATCCCCATAACCCCATGCATTTACTCTAGCTAGTCCCCCTGACACTAAGGGGCAATTTAGCATGGCCAATCCACATAACCTGCACAGCTTTGGACTGTGGGAGGAAACCCACACAGAGAACGTGCAGGCTCTGCACAATCAGTGACCCAAGCCGGGAATCGAACCCTGTCCTGGCACTGAGAAACAGCAGTGGTAACCACTGTGATACCGTGCCACCTGGTTCTACGTTAGGTAAAAACAGGAAGTGTTGGTAGAACTCAGCAGGCTTTGCAGCATCAATGGTGAAAGGAACAGTGGGGTGGGATTTTCCGGCCACACTCACCCCAAAACTGGAAAATCCCACCCGAGATCAATGGACCTTTGCATGGACCATCTCCTGCCCACTACGATTCCTGTGGCAGGTGGGAAAGGGATGTTCCGGTGAGAGTTGGAGTCCAATATTCTTTCACAGGACGTGGATGCCACTGGCAAGGTCAGCATTTGGTGCCCATCGCTAATTGCCCTTGAACTGAGTGCCTCACTCAGCCATTTCAGAGGGTAGTTGAGAGTCAACCACATTGCCATGGGCCTGGAGTCACATGTAGGCCAGGCCAGGGCGTTAACGAACCAGATGGATTTTTATAACAATCGATGGTAATTTCATGGTCACCATTCCCGAGAGAGTGCTCAGTTCCCGATCTTGTTAATGGAATTTAAATTCCACCAGCTGCCATTCTGGGGATTTGAACACATTTCTCCAAAGCATTAGCCCGGGCCTCTCTAACAATACTACCACTACACCAACATCACCCCATAGACATGACTCTTCTTCCATATCAGGGTCCGTTCCCTGTGTTGTGGTCCCAACACTGAACCCTGTGGAACACCACTAGTCACCAGTTGCCATCCCCATTCTCCACCTTCTGTCATCAGCCAATCTTCAATCATGCCACTACCTTGCCTCTAACACCTTTGCCTCATAGCTTATTTGGCAACCTCCCGAAAGGCACCTTGTCAGATGCTTTCTGGAAATCCAGACACATCACATCTACTGGATCACCTTGTCTAATTTCTTTGTTACCTCCTCAAAGCATTCCAACAGCTTTGTCAGACCACCCTTTGACGAAGCCATGCTGACTCAGCCCTATTTTGTTGTGCATTTTCAAGTACTCTGCAATTTCATCATTAATAATGGACTCCAAGGTCTTAGCCACAACTGAGGTCAGGCTATAATTTTCCATCTTCTGCTTCCCTCCTTTCTTAAACAAGGGTGTTACATTAGCCTTTTTCCAGTCCTCTGGGACCTTTCTTGAAAGATCATCACCAATGCCTCTCCTTCAGAACCCTGGGGTGTAGTCCTTCCATTCATTCATTCACGTGAGATATCAGGGTTTCACCTGGGTCCATGGAACCATATCAAATCCTCAGAATAGGATTGTTACAGCACAGTAGGAGGCCACTTTCCCTCGAAGAACAGGAGAGAAAGTGACTAAGACAATACTGTGATACCTCTACAAGATATGCTGGTTAGGTGCATTGGCCATGCAAAATTCTTCCTCAGTGTACCCAAACAGGTGCCAGAGTGTGGCAACTAGGGGATTTTCACAGTAACTTCATTGCAGTGTTAATGTAAGTCGATTTGTGACACTACTAAAACAAATTAAACTAAACTACAGGGCAACATTCCTTCTCTCTGCTATGTTACATACAGTTAACATGTTAGTTATGGAAAGAAAGAACGTCTGGTATTTATACAGGGCCTTCCATTATCTCAAGACATCCCAAAGTGGTTTGCAACCAAACATGTACTCTAAAGTGTTCTCCCTCCTGTAACGTAGGGACTGTATTATTCAGTTTGTGCATAACAATGGTCCACAAGCATCATTGGAATAATGATGAGGTAATCTGTTTTACTGATATTGACTGAAGAATCAATATAGGTCAGGAGGTGGAGAAGAATCCACTTTCTCTTCTTCAAAATAGTGAATGGAATCTTTTACTCCCATACCAGGGTTTACCAGGCTGATTCCTGGGAAGACAGGCCTGTCATATGAGGACAGACTAAGTCGCTTAGGATTATATTCACTGGAGTTTCGAAGAATGAGAGGGGATCTCATGGAAACTTACAAAATTCTAACAGGGTTAGATCAGGTAGATTCAGAAAAATGTTTCCAATGGTGGGGGAGTCCAGAACGAGAGATCATAATTTGAGGATAAGGGGTAGACCTTTTAGAACTGAGATGAGGAGAAATTTCTTCATCCAGAGAGTGGGGAATGTGTGGAATTCACTACCACCAAATGTAGTTGAAGCCAAAAAGTTATCTGATTTCAAGAAATTAGATATAGTTCTTGGAATTAAAGGGATCGAAGGGTATTGGGGGGGAAAGGGGGATTAGGATATTGAATTTGATGATCAGTCATGATCAAAATGAATGGTGGAGCAGGCTCGTAGGGCCTGATGTCCTACTCCTGCTTCTAGTTTCTATGTTTCTATCTCAAAGGGTGTCTGGAGTCTTGGTTTAAGGTGTCATCCAAAAGATGGCACCCCAGAAGGTGGCATCAATCTCTTTAAGAAACGATATAATAAAGCAAACCCTCCACTGCTTCTGGAAAAGAAGATCCGAGGGGTTTTGGACCATGTAATTAAACTGCAGTAAAGTTGGTTGCACAAGCTGACTAAAGACCAGCTAGTTTATATTCAATACCTTGTGTGAGATCTTCTCCATCTCAAAAAGATATGATCATAAGGAATCTAATATTTCATGTCTCATTGGGATATTGCAGGAAACACAACAGAAAATCAATAAGATGACTGTACTTCAGAAAGCAAGATCAATTCAGTCAGGAAAGTGCAGATAATGTCAGCAAAACTTATGATGACACATATTTTAATTGCTTGTCTAATCCTCTGGAACAAGTGCAGTAAATTACACTGATTAAGCACAAAGTAAGCAACATAATCAGCTGGATTTGTGGTCCTCACAATCATTTCAATAATCAACAGCACTTCTGTTTTACAAACTTGAGTATCTATTGCTTTCAAAGCACAAAGAAAATTACAGCATAGGAACAAGCCCTTGCGAGTTCCAAGCACCCACCACCTTGTGTAAAAAACTTGCCTCGTACATCTCTTTTAAACCTTGCCCCTCGCACCTCAAACCTACGCTGTCTAGTAATTGCCTCTTCCATCCTGGGAAAAAGCTTCTGACTATCCAGAAAAGCTTCTTACTATCCAGCAGGATACTGAAGTAATATAACAATACAAACTCTTCTTAAATCAAGACCCCTTTTAAACTGGTGACTTTCTAATGAGCTGGATATTAAGATACATAGTAGAGAGCATCAGAAAACATGAATCTATTATCCAAGTTATATAAAAGTTCTAAATCCTTCAGAGTTTGGTTGTGTAATTTGGTCTATATGCTCTGTTGGTATTATCAGAGAAGCACTGGAGATTTTAGTTACGAGAGCTTCAAATCAATCCATTTTTGGTATTCTAAAATCCTTTTGTTTAGAACACATTCAGAGAATCTGCAAATATCAGCTGTCTCTTTTCAAAAGATCTTTATTTATTTATTGGTGTCACAAGTAGGCTTACATTAACACTACAATGAAGTTACTGTGAAAATCGCCTAGTTGCCACACTCCGGTGCCAGTTCGGGTACACCAAGGGAAAATTTAGCATGACCAATGCCCCTTAACCTACACAACTTTCCGACTGTGGGAGGAAACCGGAGGAAACCCACGCCAATACAGGGAGAAGGTACAGACTCCGTACAGTGTCCAAAGCCAAGAGTCGAACTCTGGTCCCTGGTGCTGTGAGGCAGCAATGTTAATCAATATGCCACCGTGCCGCCTTATCGTATTCGAATACAACTTCCTGAAACAACCATAATCTGTTCACTTAATCATGTTAAATCATTCAAACATGGACGATTAGCAAAACTGCTTTTGTACAAGCAACCCATAGTAAAAATAATTAGAATCATAGAATCCCTACAATGTAGAAGGAGGCCATTCAGCCCATCGATTCTGCGTCGGCCACAAACCCACCCAGGCCCTATTCCCATAACCTCGCATATTTACCCTGCTAATCCCCCTGCCACTAGGGTCAATTTATCATGACCAATCAATTGATTAAAACATTCTAATATTGTGAAAGTTGTCAATCAGGAAACTTCATAAGCGAATCAGAATCTTCAAACATTTTTCCAACTACCTTCTGAGATATACTTTATGCAATTTATAACATACAAAATACAGGACACAAAGGCTGGGATTTTTCAGCCACACTCACCCTGAAACTGGGAAATCCCACCTGAGGTCAATGGTCCTTTCCATGGTCTGCCGTTCGCGTGCTACGATTCCCGTGGCGGGTGGCATGGGAAAATCTGCCCCCCAAATCTTTAAGATGCTCACCTGCTGTTAAAATCAATCCAATAAATTTGTCCTAGAGACCCACATATTCCCACAGAGGCTTATGGTTTGAGTTATGCTTCTTTCTTCACATTTGCTTTCTCCTGTGGGGGCCTCTGTACAACCAATCCCTTGTATTTCCTTGCCTGCCCCAATTTCTCTCTTATTTGGTCCACTTGAGTTTGACCCTCTGTATTCCCCTGGTCATCCTAGATCAGTACCCATTACTTATCCATCCTGCGTGATTCACCCAATCCCACATTCTCTTCAATTCACACCAGCCCTGGATTCAAGTGTTCCTTGTCTGTTCCTATCCTTGTCAACAGATCTGCTCTGTCAGCCTTTCAGCACTTCTGTATTCCTTCAGAATATTAACTTCTGAGTCCGATTTTCTTATCTCCTTGATCAGGTATTCCTGCCTCTGACATTCTAACTCAAAAGCAGCACCACAAGAATCCTTGAATTTTGTGCAGTCACATCCTCTGGCTGTCAGATAATCTTAATTGTTGTCAAAACAAAAGACCAGTTAACCCATGAAGCCTGTGCCAGCTCTCTCGAAAGAACAATCTAGTTAGTATAACTCCCCCCACTGTTTGCCTTGCAATTTTTGATCCATTTATCCAAATCCATTTGAAGGCTACTTTAGCATTTTCAATCAGACAGTCTGTCCCAAATCTAACCACTGTTTAAAATAGTTTTTCCTCATATTGCCCCTGGCTTGATTACCAATCACATTAAATGTGTACATTCTGGCTATTGGCCCTTCAAATATTGGAAACAGTTACTCTTTATTTATTTACTTCTGTCTGAATTCATCACATCTTTCAACACAATTAATTCTCCCTTCATCCTTCCCTGCTCTTGGAATAATCCAGGCTTCTTCAGTCTATCCACGTCACTGTAATCCCTCATCCCTGCATACTTTCTGGGAAATCTCTCCTGCACCCTCTCCAAAGTCTTAGCTTCCTTCCTGAAGTGCAGTGCCCAAGACTGAACATATTAAAATCACCTGGGACTGAACTAGTAATTTACAACTGTTTAACATCACTCCTTGAAGCCCCGCAACGCCAGGTTAAAGTCCAATAGGTTTATTTATCGCACGAGCACTCTGAAAGCTGCCCCTTCATCAGGTGAGTGCAACCTGCACTCACCTGAGGAAGGGGCAGCAGTCTGAAAGCTTGTGCTATCAAATAAACCTGTTGAACTTTAATCTGGTGTTGTGAGACTTCTTACTGTGCCTACCCCAGTCCAATGCTGGCATCTCCACATCATAGTATCACTTCTGTAAGAGTAACTTTCCAGAGTATCCTTCTGGGAGGGTCTTGTACTCAACTGAACTCCACCAATACAGCGACCACGAAAGACAACATGTAGTTTAAGAGCTAAAAGAAGTTTATTGCTAATGCATGCATCAGGAGAAAGGAGAGAGACAGCAAGCACCAGCTACCCTTTCTGACATGACAGTAAAAGTGTGAGATTGATATACTCTTCTGAACACTTCGATTTCCCACCCAGTTGTCACCCAAACTGAAGGGTCCAATTACAATATTACACATTACTACCTTAATAAGAACATAAGAAATAGGAGCAGGAGTAGGCCATATAGCCCTTCGAGCCTGCCCCGCCATTCAATAAGATCATGGCTGATCTGTCGTGGCTCAGTTCCACATTCCCGCCCTCTCCCCATAACCCTTAATCCCCTCTCTTATCAAAAACCCATCAACCCGCGTCTTAAAAATATTTAGCGAGGTAGCCTCCACCACTTCAACGGGCAGAGAATTCCAGAGATTCACCACCCTTTGAGTGAAGAAGTTCCTCCTGAACTCCGTTCTAAACCGCCCCCCCTTTATCTTGAGGCCGTGCCCCCTAATCCTACTATCCTTTCTGAGCGGGAAGAGTCTCTCCACCTCTATCCTATCCATCCCATTCATCATCTTATACGTCTCAATGAGATCTCCCCTCATTCTTCTAAACTCTAACGAGTACAAGCCTAGTTTATTCAGCCTCTCCTCATAGCTCAACCCCCTCAACTCTGGCATCAGCCTAGTAAACCTCCTCTGCACTCCCTCCAAGGTCAAAATATCCTTGCGTAAGTACGGCGCCCAAAACTGCACCTTAACCAATAACATTCTTCCTGTCAGCAGGGTTAGGAGCTCATTAGTCCATTGCACCTGAAAGTTCTTCCCTCATTACTAGAAAATCTAACTATGTAAATCCAGTAGACTCAAGGATATTGCTGTCAGCTGCAAATTCTAATTAGTAAGGAGAGTCATTTCCTTGTCTGTGTTCAGTCCCATTATCAGCATGAGAAACAGTAACAACCTTGTTAACAATGATCTAATGAACTCCCATACATTCCAGCTACCTCCCATACTTGCAGCTACTTTACTCAAGCTGATAAGGAGAACTGCTCTCTCTGTACTCCTTTGTCTCAAAAGAATTTGGCCTGTCTACTACTGTCTATTTCCCATCATGCTGAGCAGTTAGATGACCTATTGGCCAAGGTTTATAAAACCTTTTAATTAATGCAGTTTAATTTCATAATACTTGATTAAATTTTGGTTATACAGACAATACCTTTGCATTTTGCATTAGGCACGTGGTGAATCCCTATTCTAATTATAAGGCACCTTGTAATCTTTACCTTAACCTAGTCTCCTTATTATTACCCTCCCTTATTACTATCTTTCAACTTCCTAACTTTTGTATTCTATGGAGGTGATCTTACCATCGCACCCCACCGGCCAATGGGCAGGGCGAGCCCATAAGATCGCAGGAGAGGTGAGAAATCAGGTTCGCGCCCAATTTCTCGCCTCTCGCAATTTTACTGGCACCGGATATCTGCTGTAATCAGCCTCACACCCATTTGCAGATGCTGAATACATTATTTAATAATTACTTAATAAATTATTGATATAAAAAGTTTATTTAAATGGAATTAGTGAGCCCGAGACTCAATCTTCAGGGTCCACTTGTCTCTGTGGTCTCGCCCGGAGAAGTTCTCCCTGTTGAGAATCATAGCTGGTCCCCAGCAATGGTGACTAAACACGATGGCCTCACCGGTAGACCTGCACATGCACAATGGTGCCCTGTGCTGCTCTCAGTCAGCATTTTGGTGATATAAGCCCGACTCCCTTCTGGTGAGAAATGGGCTTTAAGGGGTGTTATTTGTTCTAACTGCATAAGATCGCAGATTTCAATTTGCCCAAAACACGGATCAGAAACACTCCAGTTCTCATGTTCATTCTGAACTCAGAATTCTTTTCATAAGATTGTCCCCCTATGCCTCTATTTAAAAGTTCAGGACCCCATACACTTTATTAACTACTCTATTAACCTCTCTTGTCACCTTCAAGGATTTGTGCACAAATGGCCACATGTCTCGCTGCCTTTGCAACAGCTTTAAAATTGTACTATTAGTCAGACCATGGCTCTGTGTGCAGTAACATTTCCATTCTGTTGTATTCTACGATGAAGCCAAGCATCCCATAGCCATCCTGATCATTTTTAAACCTAGCTTCAATAGTTTATGTACTTGAGTGCCTAAATCTCTGTTCACTGACCCTTCAGCATTTACTCAGTTAATGATATTCCCTTCTGCTATTCTTAAATACCTCGCAAAGCGTTCCAAATTGTGCAACCCTCAACTTCTAAACTCTAAAAACCCGACCTGGGCAGCAGATTGGGATCCAAAACACTTGAAAATTCTTATTCTTGACTAGAAGAGATGGACTGCTTCTAAGAACAACAATGCATAAATGGAATCTACTAACAGGGGGAATTCACATGTGACTGCAGCCAAATTCCCCTCCAATTCGATTTTCAAGTTTGCTGACGATACCACCGTAGTACATCGGATCTCAAACAATAACAAGACAGAGTACAGTAATGACAAAGAGAATCAAGTGAACTGGTGCGGCAACAATAATCTCTCCCTCAATGTCAACGAAATGGAGGAGATTGACATCGTCTTCAGGAAGCGTAAAGGAGGACATGCCCCTGTCAACATCAATGGGGATGAAGTAGAAAGAGTCGAGAGCTTCAAGTTTTTAAGTGTCCAGATCACCAACAACCTGTCATCGTCCCCCCATGCTGACACTATAGTTAAGGAAGCCTACCAACGCCTCTGTTCTCTCAGAAGACTAAGGAAATTTGGCATGTCAGCTTTGACTCTCCCCAGTTTTTAGAGATGCACCATAGAAAGCATTCTTTCTGGTTGTATCACAACTTGGTATGGCTCCTGATCTGCCCAAGACCACACAGGACTACAAAAGGTCATGAATATAGCCCAATCCATCATGCAAACTCACCTCACATCCATTGATTCTATCAATATTTCCTGCTGCCTCAGCAAAGCAGCCACCATAATTAAGGATCCCACGCACCCACAACATTCTCTCTTCCACCTCCTTCCTTCGGGAAAAAGATACAAAAGTCTGTGGTCATGTACCAACCAACTCAAGAACAGCTTCTTCCCTGCTG
Organism: Carcharhinus amblyrhynchos; assembly: GCF_965287045.1. Lineage (NCBI taxonomy): Eukaryota > Metazoa > Chordata > Chondrichthyes > Carcharhiniformes > Carcharhinidae > Carcharhinus > Carcharhinus amblyrhynchos. The sequence goes on from NC_137339.1 coordinate 16,327,260, forward strand.
CTGCCAGACAGTTGAATGGACTTATCTTGCATTGTTGATCTTTCTCTAAACCTTAGCCATGACTATAACACTACATTCTGCACTCTCCCATTTCCTTCTCTATGAATGGCATGTTTTGTCTGCACAGCACATAAGAAGCAATACTTTTTACTGTATGTTAATACAGGTGACAATAATAAATCAAATCAAATCGAATTAAATTTTAAATACACACATTTTGGAATTTTATTGCCCTAGTGCTAAAGCTAAACATTTAATCAGTCACAGTCTCCTATCAAGACATGCAGTCTAGCAGCATAGACATAAATAAAAGCTCACCATCTTAGTAAAACAGTCAGCACATTTCTATCTGAAATTTAACTCTGTTTCTGCCTTTGTAGATGCTTCCTGCTCTGGAGTAGTCCCAGAATTCTGTATTTATTTCAGATTTCAGGTGCCTGTAGTACTTTGCCTTTGTTGTAAGTAATTTACAGTACCGCTTTCCACTGATCCATTGCAGTCTTATTATGATCCAGGTCCAAGGATGCTTTATACATAATTTTCTGACTCATTTAATGGGGTCATTGAGTTTGCACAATGCAGCATTCCAAGGTTAACCTTCCATGATTTTTTCATTCATTCATGGGACATGGACATCGTTGGCTGGTCACCATTTATTGCCCACCCCGAGTTGCCCTTGGAGGGCAGTTGAGAATCATCCACATTGCTGTGGCTCTGGAGCCACACATAGGCCAGACCAGATAAGAATGGCAGATTTCCTTTCCTAAAGGACATTCGTGAACCAGATTACGACAGTCAACAATGGTTTCACGGTCATCAGCAGATTCGTAATTCAGATTTATTGAATTCGAATTTCACCCATCTGCCATGGCAGGATTCAAACTGTGTCCCCAGAACATTAGCTGAGTTTCTGGATCATTAGACTAATGATACTACCACTCGGCCATTGCCTTCCCTATAATTATGCTTGAGAGGTTTTCTGTTCCATCTCAAAAAGTTTCTGATTCCCTACAATCTGGAGGGGCTGAAGAAGTCTGCATAGACCCTGGGGCATTCATCACATTTTCAAGAGACTCACACTGAAAGCAAACAGCTTGGGCAAGCATCTGTTTAGCAAATCACTTATTTGAGCACAGTTGTGAGGGGCTTGGGATTCTTGCAGAATTGTCTCATGTCTGAATTTATATCGTACATTTTAATAGCTAACTTCAAATTTTGCAAGTTTGTGAGTTAAAGTAACTTGAAAGTGGACTTATCTACTTACCATACTGGAGGAAAAATTATACCCAGGACTTTACAGTTGAGCTTCTGCATCGATGATGTTAGCTCGACTGTGATGCTTATCAATGTCATCTTAAAGTTGTTGACTGGATTACCAACTCATAACGAGTAACAAATTGTTACTCGTGTGAATCAGCAGACAATATCTTTTCACAATGAATGTTTATTGTGGCAGAATTCCTCAATTTCCTTTATTTTCTCACTGAAGATTAATTTGCTTTGATTTATTATTGTCACATCCATTGGTATATCGTGACGGGTATTGTTTCTAGTGCGCTATACGGGCAAAGCATATTACCCATAGTGTGCATGGGGAGAAGAAAGGAGAGGGTGCTGAATATAGTGTTACAGTCGTAGCTAGGGTGTAGAGAAAGAGCAATGTTGCCTGCCGCACAGTCTGTTTTAACCCTTATACGGTGGACAAATAACTTTGAGTAGACGTCTTATTAGTACAAACAATATTTATTTAAACCCACACAATCAATAATCACCCACCCGACCAACAATAAGTTATCTTACAGAAAATACTAGAATTCAAGTCCAATACAAGACCTTGACTTAACTTTGCCTGACTGGCAAGTACCCAAGCAGATATTGGCCTTTATCTGTGCGTCAGTCTTGGTAGTCGTCTGCGTAGTCTGGTCCTTTGGTCTGGTCTGGTACTCTGTCTCTGGTCTTTCTTCCTTCCTTCTCAGGTGTGGTGGCTCTCCACTTGCTGGCGATGTTCACCATTGTGTTGTAGCTTGTTCGTGGGGTCAGAGAGAGAGAGATTCCTGGTTGTGTCGTACCCTTTATACCTCATTTGGTTTCATGCCCCTTTTTGGCCATTGCCAATCAATTAATCAGGACTTGATCACCCCGATCGATAAGAGTCCAATCAGGTGCTACCACACTGATCTCTGAGTGTGTCCCCAGCAGCCATGTCTGTAGGTATTGGAGACACATAGGTCACATACCTCCCTCCTAAACAAGGGTTCACGGTGCCCTTATGTCTGGTACACAACCCAGTGTGACCAGAAAGTCTCTTTCATCCTGGAGATGAAACAAGCCAGTGTGACTGTAAAGTCCCTTTCATCCTGGAGATGACCCATATCCTGTTTATTCACTCATCAGGGTTGCAGCCTGTTTGTCTCTGTCTTTAACCTGCAGCCTGTCGGTTTAGTTTCTTGCCCAATTTTCCCAGAGTGCTTTACAAAACGCCATTTTAGATGGCCAGTTTGGCTACAGCAACATAATATAAGGTAGGTCCATTCAAAAGTCTGATGGCAACAGGGAAGAACCTGTTCTTGAGTTGGCTGGTCTATGATCTCAGACTTTTGCACCTTTTTCCCAACGGGAAAAGGTGGAAAAGAGCATGTCCGGGGTGAGCGGGGTCCTTGATTATGCTGGCCTCTTTCCCAAAGTAGTGAAAAGTGTAGACAGTGTCAATGGATGTGAGGCTGGTTTGCATGGTGGATTGGGCTATGTTCATAACTCTTTATAATTTCTTGCAGTCTTGGTCAGAGCAGGAGCCATACCAAGCTGTGATACATCCAGAAAGGATACTTCCAATGGTGCATCTGTAAATATTGGTGAGAGTTGTAGAGGACACATCAAACTTACTTAGCCTCCTGAGGAAGTAAAGGCAGTGGTGGGCTTTCTTAACCATAGTGTCGGCATGGAGGGGTCAGGACAGGTTGTTGATGATCTGGACACTTAGTCAATTCACCAGTAAAGCACAGTAAGATAACATTTATGATAAGAGTTAAAGGTTTGTGTCTTTTTTTTTGCAGGAGCTGTGGTGATTGCCTTTGTTGTCTGCTGGCTTCCTTACCACATTCGGCGACTTATGTTCTGTTATGTCCCTAAACATCTCTGGACAGAGTGAGTGTGTCGCGATTGACTAGAGTTCTAATTTGATGATTTTCTTTTTTAATATTGAATAAAGAAAACAAAAGATTTTGTTTTATATACGTATTTGGCTACGGGTTACACAGCGCGGCATGGTGGCACAGAGGTTATTACTGCCTTACAGTGCCAAGGATCCAGGTCCAATTCCAGCCTTGGGTGACTGTGTGGAGTTTGCATGCTCTCTTTGTGTCTAAATGGGTTTCCTCTGGCTGCTGTAGCTTCCTCCCACACTCTAAAAGATGTGTGAGTTAAGTTGGTTGCCCATGCTAAAGTGGCCCTTAGTGTTAGGGAGATTAGCAGGGTGAATACATGGGGTTACGGGGATAGGGCCTGAGAGGATTATTGTCAGTGTAGACTTGATGGACAAATGGCCTCTTTCCACACTGCAGGGATCCTACGATTCAATGACGTTACTCACTTTACGAATGAACTGACTGAACAAAATTACAGTGGTTTCTATGTTGGGTTTATTGACGCAAATTGAGTTCAACTTCCCAAGCTTCATATTCATCCATAAAGCACAATGTTCTAAATTAGAAACAAGTCAGTAGCAGACTGCATAGCAAAGAGCTGGGACAGGCATGTTTGGCCAAATGGCCTCCTCCTGTGTTTTGCAATTCGATGCAACTGGACTAATGATCGGTTCACTACCCCAAAGCACTGACTGCACACATATCATTTCAGCTGTGTTTTGGTTTCATTTTCAAGAAAAACAAGATGGTTTAGTTTCAAAATGGTTTCATGTACGTGGATGCAGGAAATATTGTGCTTATAATATCACCACAACACATAGCCAGCAAAATGGTGCGTTATCAGGCTGTGCTCAGAAACTAAAACCCTTACACACTGCTTCTCACCATAATCAATGAATGCAAAAAATGCTGGTGGGGGAGGAATCTTACCAAAAAAAATCGCAAAGTGTCATTTCCAGTCTGAAAACCAGCCTGACTGACTACCAAAGGAAATAAAGGGGGCATATTTTGTACCTTCATGTAGGGACCAGCACCCCAACCATAACAGGAATAACCCCCTCCCCTCCCCATCCCACCCCCAGCCCACCACAGAGATCTCAGTGGCTTCCCTCCTGACCTACAATTGTAGGCACTTCTCTCCCCCCACAGCCTGATCATCAGCCCCTTACCCTCCCCTTGATCATCAACCCCTCCACCCCAATCATCATCACCCTCCCCTCCCATCCCCAAGCATCGGCCCCTTCACATCCCACACTATTCCCTCGATCACCAGCTCCTCCTCCTGCCCACAGTCGAAGCTGGCACACACAACCACCCCTACCCCCACCCCCAAAGCCCATTGCCGGTATTCTCTGCTCCTGCAAAGCTCCCTGCCCAAATATGAATGAATCTCCCCACCCCTACACCTTTCCACGAGGCTCCCACTGGGCCCACCCCCATCGCAGCCTCCCCATGACAGATTCACGTCCAGGTGAACCTGTTGTGAATGACTCCAGCGTAGTGTCACGCCGGCCACCGCAGAATATCCAGTGAGGGTGGAAGTCCCGGAGAGAGTTCTTGCTAATGTATTAAAATGAGCTTCATGGATCCCGCGGCATCTTTTACTCTACTCTGTCAGCGAGGGGGCTGGAAGGGTGGAACTCGGAAACACGCCGGCATGAATTGCACTTTCCGAGCCTCTCCAGAGTTTGAGTATGCTGTCATTCCCACAGCATTGACTTAATAACTTAGTCTATCATCTGTGTCATTCGTTGATTTGCGAACTTCAGTTTTCCAAAACTTAGAACTCCTTGCTTGGTGCCTTGAATTTAATTCATTTTAAGTACTTACAGAAAATGCTGTATGTTATGAAATAATATAATTCAGCTCCTTTCAGAAACTGGGTACAGTAAGAAGTCTCACAACACCAGGTTAAAGGCCAATAGGTTTGTTTGGTGAGTCACCTGATGAAGGAGCAGCGCTCCAAAAGCTCGTGATTCCAAATAAACCTGTTGGACTTTAGCCTGGCATTGTAAGGCTTCTTACTGTGCCCACCCTAGTCCAACGCCGGCATCTCCACACCACAGAAACTGGGGACCATAGAGTCGTTTCCTATTTGAGATTTAGGCATGACAAAAAGGAAGGAAGCCTATATGAAGCCATTTGTGGATGGTTATTAGTTAATACGATCCACAGCAAAAAATCCGCACAGTGCCTGCCAAAAAATATTTGCCAGCTGGAAATATATTCTAATCTTTAGCACTTACCAGATCCAATAACGCTTCTGTGAACTGTCTTGCAATGCTTTATTATGTTAAAGATGACAGTGAAAACTCTTGTTATTGTATACCTTTAGTGATCAAAATACAATTTGATGCCTGACTGGGCGAGTTAGAACGCTGAAGAGATGAGCTCGCTTTGAGCAAATGGCCCTGTCCTCTCTTTGACTGAATTCAAGTGAAATGATTTTTGTGAAGTATGTTGTATCTGCCAGAATTGTCTCTTTGACATTACTGAAGTTATTCTCATGTTGATCTGAGTCCTAAATCCTGTAAACTCTTTTGAGACGGCTCACTGACATTCCGTCAAAATTTCAAAGCGATATTTATTCACACAATTAGGCACACTTGTTAATATTCTGGATAACCTGTTAGCTGTGAGTTATTGGAGCATAAGATTGGGAATCTTAATTTTTCACGATTTAACAGGTGGAAAATCTTATCTGAATCTCTGTCTGATGGTTGACTTCCAAGATTGACACATCATTTTACTTCCACTCATAGTTATGATAAATAATTTTTTCTCATGGAAATAACTAATCATGTTCCGCTTTTGTAATTGGGGGACAAAAAATGCTGGAATTTGAATGGGCTATGTGGTTTTATTCATTTTTTTATTCATTCATGGGACATGGGTGTCACGGGCTGGGCCAGCATATTGTTGCCCACTCCTACTACCCTTGAACTGAACGATTTGTTCGGCCATTTCAGCAGGCAGTTGAGAGTCAACCGCATTGCTGCGGCTCTGGAGTCACATGTAGGCCAGACCAGGTAAGGATGGCAGATTTCCTTCCCTGAAGGACATTAGGTTGTTGTATAATGGGATGGAATACTGAAGCCGGTATCAGATTGTGCAAGGATACTGTTTTACCTTGTGTGGGCAGCATGATGGGCCAGTGGTTAGCACTGCTGCCTCACAGCGCCAGGAACTTGGGTTCGATTCCGGCTTGAGATATTGTCTGGGTGGAGTTTGCACATTCTCCCCATGTCTGCATGGGTTTTCTCCGAGTGCTCCTGTTTCCTCCCACAGTCTGAACGACGTGCTGGTTAGGTGCATTGACCCGAGTAGATGCTGGGGTGTGACAACTAGAGGAATTTCACAGTAACTTAATTGCAGTGTTAATATACTTGTGACTAATAAATAAATTAACTTTAATTTTCTTTCAATGTGTTAACTATTCGCACATTCTTTTGAATACATAAGATCCTCCTGATGGAATTTTTTCTGTATATGTAATCTAGTACATCTGTTTTACTGTTAGGAAATATGCAGGTGAACTTTAAATCCTTGTAGTTGCTGCATCGTGTTTATTTTTCCTTTAACATTGTTGTTGATTTTGTTTTATTTTTCAATTTCAGTGAAAGTTTCTGTCAGTGTTTCCCTCGCCTTTATCTTACTGTATAATTTTCCTTATCTTTCTGATGACTTCTAACCATTTGCAGCCTGAGATTAGCATTTTCCAACCTGCAGATTAATGTGAATCAAAGCGTACGAATATTTTGACCTCATTTTTCCTTAAATACCAATGTTTCAGATGAGAATAGATTTAAATGTCAAACCATTCATCCATGGGCATGCAGAATTATTCTGCAATTTTGGAGGCTACATTTCCAGCCCCACAATCACTCAGAAGTAACGTGCGATAAACAAAGCTGGGTCTTAAATTTCTGCTGTTCCTAAGTGAAGCATCTTCTGGGTGGGTGGAGAATGGGAGAAGCCAAATTCTCCGCTGTTTCATAGGATAGAATAGAATCGTAAAATACCTACACTGCAGAAAAAGGCCATTCGGCCCATCGAACATTTATCGACAACAATCCCACCCTGGCCCTATCCCCATAACCCTATGTAGTTACCCTGATACTAAGGGGCAATGTAGCATGGCCAATCAACCTAACCCTCACATCTTTGGAGTGTGGGAGGAAACCGGAGCACGTGGAGGAAATCCGCGCAGACACGGGGAGAATGTGCAAACTGCACACAGACAGTGATCCAAGCCGGGAATCAAACCTGGGTCCCTGGCACTGTGAGGCACCAGTGCTAACCATTGTACCACCATGCCGTCCCTTTGCCATCTCTGTGTGTCTTAAGAGTGTCTTAAAGATGGAATAGAGAGGAAGAGAACTGGAGAGATTTAGAGAGGGAATTCCAGTTCAGAGGGCCTTGGGAGCTAAAGGCATCATTGGTGAAAGACTTGCAATTGGAATGCTCAAGAGGCCAGAATTAGAGGAGCACAGAGGCTGAAGAAAATTCCCGAGAAAGTGAGGGGCAAGGCCACAGGCGGGATTTGAAAACAAGGTTGAGAATTTTAAAATCAAGACAATGCTTAACTAACAGGCGTCAGGGGTCATGGGTGAATAGGACAAATTGGAGCAGAGGAAGCAGAGTCCTGGATGACATCAAGTTTACTTATGAGGCGCTGACCAGGAGTGCATTGAAATAGTCACGATAACAGGGGAATAAATACAGGTTTCAACAGCAGATGATGTGAGACAGGGGAAAAGTCAGGTAGCGTTATGGAGTTGGAAATAGTCCTGGTAATCAGAGAATCATAGAATCAACTATGATGCAGAAGGGGGCCTTTCGGGCCTGCACCGACAATAATCCCAGCCAGCCCTATCCCTGGAACTCCACAAATTTACCCCGCTAGTCCCCCTGACACCCAGGGGCAATTTTAGCATGACCAATCCACCTAACCCACACATCTTTGGACTATGGGAAGAAACTGGAGCTTTAGAATGGGTGCATGGCTGGAAGCTCATCCCGGGATCAAATCAAACACCAAGGTTGCAAATAGTCTAGACGATGGCCAGAATTCTCCATTGTTCGGGCTATGACCTGGAAGCATGTGAAATCACGCAGTAAGACATTGGGCGCACATCCCAATGTCACACGCACTCAATAAATATCTTGGTTGCCAAGCCACGTGACATTCAGTACTGGACAAGTTGAAATCTCCTACAAGTAAATACCCAGAAGGCCCATGCAACTGGTCTGAACTTTCCATCTGTTGGGTGTGTGCACTCGGCAGGACTGGAAGTGGGAGCAAAACACACTTCCGACCGGGGTCAGCCCCAGAACACGATTGCACGCTGGCCAACCAATTAATGCCCACCTACAATCAGGCAGGCAATTTATTCCAATAAGGACCAATTGGATCCATCTGCTTATAGGGCTGGCGGGTGGGCCAAATGGCCAGGCAGCCTTTTATGCTTTATCTTCAACCCCAATCCAAGGCGGGATGAAGTGTCAGGGCTGAAATAAAATTTTAAAAAGTGTCCGGGTTTGTGCTCAAATGTGTCTCCTAGATACCCTTTGCATAGTTGTTCCATCGCGATTGATTTTTGACAGATCTGCTGCTCCCTCAGCCAGCTCCTCAGCAGCTGTCCCCCTGAGGGAGTAGATTAGAAATCATAGAATCTTACACTGCAGGAGGAGGCCATTCGGCTCATCAAGTCTGAACTGACCACAATCCCACCCAGGCCCTATCCCCATAACCCCAAGCACTTAACCTGGCTAGTCCCCCTGACACTAAGGGGCAATTTAGCATGGCCAGGCTACCTAACCCACACATCTGTAAGAGGAAACTGGACAAAACCCATGCAAACACAGAGAGAACGTGCAAACTCCACACAGACAGTGACCCAAACCGGGAATCAAACTGTATCCCTGATGCTGTGAGGCAGCAGTGCTAACCACTGTGCCAGGCTGCACCCTCCCTTAGCACTCACCCTCTTCCTGCCCTACACGGTAGCACTCAGCCTTTTCCAGTGTGTCGGATGCCCATGAATTGGCCGACCATTGTGAAATCATGTTCTGAGGCCATCCCCGGTCGGAGGTGTGTTTTGCTCCTGCTTCCAGTCCCGCCAAATGCGTACACCAACAGATGGAAAATTCAGGCCAATGGCTTGGGCCTTCTGAATATTTCCTTGTAGGAAATTTCAGCTTGTCCAGTACTGATGTTAGTCTGGTAATTTAAAGACAAGCACTACAGATAATAAAGTATCACATCTTAGTTCATGCACATCAATAAATTCTATGGGGAAGCCAGTGGATATTTGGATAAATGTAGGAATCTTGGTTCCAGTAGCAAGCAGAGGTCATCAAATGCTCTGATGTGACACTATATATCATTTTTCTGGGTTGACTTATAACAAATGGGAATCCTGCTATATTTTGAGTCTCTTAAGGACCATGAGGAAATTTCACTGATATTTTCTACTCCATACTGTTAAACTGAGGTTAGTCACTTTACGCAGGAGTTAAGCTTTGAGAAAAGAGCCAGCACACTTAAAATGGCACAGCTGTACCGTGGTTAGCAGTGCTGCCTCACAGCGCTAGGGACCTGGGTTCAATTTCTGGCTTGGGTTACTGTGTGTGTGGAGTCTACGCATTCTCCCCTCGTCTGTGTGGGTTTGCTCCGGTTTCTTCCCACAGTCCGAAAGACATGCTGGTTAGCTGCATTGGCTATGCTAAATTCTCCCTCAGTGTATCTAAACAGGCGCGGGAGTGTGGCGACTTGGGGATTTTCATAGTAACTTCATTGCAGTGTTAATGTAAGTCAACTTGTGCCACTAATAAATAAATGTTATCATATATTTCAGGAACTCTCTCAATAAGAGTGATTCTTGCATCCACAAAATGGGCGACATGGTGGCATAGTAGTTAGCATTACTGCCTCACAGCGCCAGGGACCCAGATTCAATTCCGGCCACAGGTTATTATCCGTATAGAGTTTTCACGTTGTCCCTGTGTCTGCTTGGGTTTCCTTCGAGTACTCCCCCCTGAGTGCAAAGATGTGGATTATAGCTCCTTAGTGTCAGGGAGATCAGCAGAGTAAAATGTGGGGTTGCGGGGATAGGGGCTGGGTGGGATTGTTGTCGGTGCAGACTCGATGGGCCAAGTGGCCTCCTTCTGCACTGTAGGGATTCTGTGATTCTATGAAAATGCTGGATGGTATATCCTCAATCAACGTCGATGGCTCTGCTGAATATCCCCAGCATGTCGTGTTATTTTTTATTTCTTAATCTATGCTTGTGATTAGTTTTGCTGCCTTTTGTATTCCTAATCACTCTTATTACTTCTTCCAGTTTTCTCTACGATTTCTATCATTACTTCTACATGGTGACCAATGTCCTCTTCTACGTCAGCTCAACTGTCAACCCGATCCTGTACAACCTGGTCTCTGCAAACTTCAGGCAGGACTTCCTCTCAACGCTTAGCTCTTTGTGTCTTCTCGGGCGACAAAAGGCAAAGACTCCTCCACTTAGCAGAAAGTCAAACAGCATTTCCAGCAATCATACCTACATTAGTAATGCCACCAGGGAAACCATGTATTAGTGGATTCCTATTGGGTGCCAAAGAGTTGGAATAGAAGGGAGAGGTGGGGCGGGGAGCGGGGAAGAAACAAGTAATTGCTGTCTTGAATTTTGTAGACAGTCACAATAGTGAGGAGTTTAGTGACTCACTGGGAGTTTAAAAAATAAATAATTACATGGAGGAGCTTTGTAAAAGTAGGAAGGTGGCAGACTGGAGATTTCATTAGAACCATAGAACATTACAGCACAGAAACAGGCCTTTTGGCCCTTTTTGGGACATTTTTCTGCCTAGTCCCACTGACCTGCACCTATAGGACCATAGAACATTACAGCACGGAAACAGAAATTCGATTGTGTTGTTTTTCTCTGAGTGCAGGTGAACAGGGGAAAGGGTTTCCGTTGCAAATTACATCCAACACAAATTGAGATTCTGTGATATTTTATGCTAGCTCATAAAATATCGCAAAGAAAAAGCCAACCCAATTCAACAAAATCAGCCTTGCCCCCAACTTAAATTTTCACTACCTGTGCTCATCTGCGGGTTTTCAAGAAGGTACCTAAAATTGCACCTTTAATTTGGGTGCAAAGGCACTAATGGGTCCATTTTAAAAGCTGCTGTATGTGCATAATGATTTCATTTAATCAGAAGCTGACTACAATTTCATTTTGAGTTATTTTGGTGATAAATTCATTCCGAGCAGCATCGATCTAATGGCACCAAATTACCATTGCAAAAATAATATCAAGGAATGTAGCTTAAGGCCTGATTCTGCTGGGTTGATGGCAGATTTTATATTCTTGATATGCAAATAAGTTTCAGCAGACATTTAGGGGGGAAAAAATCTCCTCAGAACTGGATCCAGATCCCAAACTGGAAACTCTACCCCTGTACCATCTTCTGTGTAACTTCTTTTGCGATGCCATTAGAAAGGATACGCTCAGAATGTAACACAATAATAGTCCCAGTATCGATGCCTAGACTTGCTTCAATTTGCACTTTCACAGTAAATTCCTCATGAGCTCAGATACATTCTTGTCCTCGAATCAAATATCATTACCCATTGGTTGACTGATTTTCAATGTATAATTTAGGACACATAAAAAGCCAAAAGAAAAATTAATTTTTTTTGATCAAAGTGAATGCAATCTCGTTTGATGTTTGATAACAAGTGGCAGTGTGTGAAAATATTGCTTTGCTTTCAACGCACGTGAGTCTTTGAAATTTCTCTTTGATAACCTCTAAAGAAAAATGGGACTTCTTAGTTTCTTAGCCAGGAAGTCTAATCGTGGTTCTTCAGCATTGACTTAAATGATAAAAGCAAATTATTGCGGGTAATCTGAAACCACAAGAGAAAATACTGGAAAATCTCAGCCAGTCTGGCAACATCAGCAAGGAGAGAACAGGACTGACGTTTCAAGTCCAGATGACTCTTCATCAAAGCTTTGACAAAGGGTCATCTGGAGTTGCGAGTTCAGCTCTTTTCTGTCCTCACAGATGCTGCCAGACGTTCTGAGATTTTCCAGCGTTTTCTCCTTTGATTTAAATGATATTACAGATTAACTTTTTATAATCCTGACTTTTCATGCGCACCACATCTTTTAACTGACCAACTAGCGCCTAAAGGCACAACCTTTACTCACGAACCACAAGGTTATTTAAATCTAACCACGGCAATTTGAAAAAAAAACAACTCCAAATGGGTTTGAAAATATTAAAGTGGAAGGAAACACAAGACTGGGCCAAATCTGTCTGCTTTCCTTCGTCGCAAGACTGGTCAGGCTGAATGAATTTCTTACGCTGAAACAAACACAAACAAAGGTGTTCCTGGGATGAGGCCACACTCAGGATTCACGTGGAGAATCCAATGAAATATATCCCAGGAGCAACTGCAGGTCTTAAGAAGAAAAGTGAATGGGAAAACTTGATAGCATCTGTCAGAGCCAAATAACTTGATACAGATTGCACTGAGCATTATTCCAGTTTGATTTTATTTTCTCAGGATTGAAAACAATCAAAATCGTTATTGAAAGCAGTTGTATTAGTTCCTCCTGCCCAGTATGGTGGCACAGTGGTTATATTATGCCTCTTTTATTATTATTCTCAATAATTATTTCAGATTGAACTTGGACCTTCATAAATCTCTATCATCGAAGGGCAGCATGATGGCACAGTGGTTAGAATGGCTGCCTCACAGTGCCAGGGACCCAGGTTCAGTTCCTGGCTTGGATCACTGTTTGTGCAGAGTCTGCACATTCTCCTTGTGTCTGCGTGGGTTTCCTCTGGGTGCTCCAGTTTCCTCCCACAGTCTGAAAGATGTGCTGGTTCGGTGCATTGGTGGCCATGCTAAATTTTCCCTCACTGTACCTGAACAGGTGCCAGAGTGTGGCGACTAAGGGATTTTCACAGTAACTTCATTGCAGTGTTAATAGAAGAATACTTGTGACACTAATAAGTACACTTTAAGCTTTAAGTTGAAATGGATAATGCAGAATAAGAAACATCAGACCATATTTTCGAAATGAAGGAGATGCTCTCCATCGTGACAAAAATAATGGACATGCCTGAAAATTGGATATACTGCTCTCGCACATTTTTCCATGTGTTTCAGATGTGTGCAGTTTATAGAGACATCTCATCATTTAAATCACCCACTGAAATGGGATTTTGGTAGACCAGGAGTGTGAAACCTGAGGTGTGCAGATTAGAACAGGTCAGAGCAGGTATGAGCTTTGTGGATTTATTTGGATATTCAGGGTACTCCTTTGGTACCCTTATCGATCTACTCCAGAACACTTTCGGGGGAGGTATGATGACAATCGGTGTAGGTCAGGTGCTCTTTGTAATGTTTAAAAGTAGGCATGACTGTGCCAAAAAAGAACATACACATATTACCGTCAAACTCATTGGAACTGTTAACAGACCTGACAAAAACATCAGAAGCACCTGTTAAAGGGAACAGCCATAGGTCAGGCCGTTTTAATGTCCAGCCTTTAAACCTTGAAAAACAATAGGTGGGATCTTCCCCCCACCCTTCCCACCTTCCTCTACCTCACCCCCCACCCCACCCCGACCCCACCACTTCCCCACCACTCTCGCAGCCTGTTTTCCAGCAATGGGGGCAGCTTGCGTTTACTACTGGCGGGATCTTCTGGTCCTGCCAATGTCTACACCATTTTGCATGGCTCACCCATTCCACTGCCGGAAAACCTATCACCTGGATCACCTTTGGCGGGATTGGAAGATCCCACCAGCAGGAAAGACCGGAATGTCCTGCTCAATATCTGGAATGTTAAAAGAATGATCGATTGCTATTTCACTCTGTCTAGTGACAGAAATCTAAAGTTCTCCATGACTGAGTTAGTGCTGCATGATCTGTTATCACAGCTGAGGGCCTTGCAGTTCACAATTTGATTGTAAGCTACATGTTGTTAAATTCTCTTTGATGTGGGACTATGAATTCCAGTGCTTGTTGTTAAAAGGAGCTGTGCACCTGAATAAAATGTTCGTTATTATAAATTTTAATTTAGTGAAGGAATGCAAATATAGTTGGTGGGTGATCTGGGCTTTTGGAAAATGGGTTTCTGAGTGCTTTTCTTTCAATGTAGTGAAGTGTACAATAGACAGTTCAAACTTTATTTTATGAACTTTTTTTTGTCTCACCTCTGCCTGGGTTTCGAGGTCTGTTTTTGGTTTTTGATTGGGTAAGTTGGCATGGGAGACGTAAGGGTGAAGGGTGATGGATGGAGGGCACGTGTTGACACTAAGTTGGCAAAAGAGCTTATAAGGATTATGGGGTGGTACAGGGTCATAGGGTGTACTAAGTGCCATGGGATTAGGTACAGGGCATGAGGTGACATGGGTTTATATGAATGGTGCATTTGGAGTATGAGAAGGGGTGAGGGCTGGAGAGATGTTTAATGTTTTCATTTTAATTTAATGTCGGAGTACCGAGGCAGGCCTCCACCTTTCCGACATCCACACACCTAGCAGCCTGTTCACTTACTTTGAGGTCACCTGTCCCAACCACTATTCAAGCCCACACTCTACCCCTTCCCCACCCTGTCCCATACTCTCCCCAGAATGAAAGCACAATGCCTGGACAGCCACTTTTGAAGGTTGGGTTTATAGAGGCAGCATTCTCTTCGCTCTGCACACCCAGTCCAGGAGCACCAATCCAGCCCATCATGTTTAACTGAAAAAAAAGAAATTTTTTTCATGGAAACAATAATTTCTTGCAAAAAAAATCCATCACCTTTTGTGAAATCTGTTTTTGATAGTGGGTCTGTTCCAAACAGGCAATCACAACACAACTCTAATGACAATCCTTCTATTCGTCTCAAATTGCTAAGGTGCCACTTACTTGGAAAAACTGAGGCAGTGCATGGTAATCCAGCATGTGCACGATGGCTGCCTTATTGGACTTACAACCCAAAGCAATTTGAAAATATAAGGACTGGACAAAATTGCTTTGCAAAAAAAAATTTATACATTTACCAGGAATAATGTAATTTAAAGAGAAAAAATTCTCATCTACCCATAAATCTACCTGTAATGAGAATAATGTAACCTGATATAATTTAATAATAGAACTCATGAGTCAGAATTTTCCCATCCACGGGAATCATAGCCGGCTGCACTTGGACTGTGCAAATGTTTGTTGACCTTGGGTGAGATTTCTATTCTTGGGGAAATCCCACTCATGGTCATCAATGAGCCTAATTCTTATTTGGCCTTTTGAAGGAAAATCTATTACCATTTAGCTTCACCAAGAAAATATTTAAACATCAATAATGTAAATAACTTTGTTCTGTTGTGAATTCCTGTTACTCAGATTTAGCACATGGCTGGTTTTCTTCAAAGCTTTTGATCCGAAGGGCCATTATTCCTCATAGGTCAGTTGGATTTCAATTTTAATTGGAGCTCAGTTTATGGTTGAGGAATTTTGTTTTCAGTTCAGAAGTCACCCATTCAGAGGTTTATTCTGTAAAGACAAAATGGCTTTTAATGCCCGGGCCTCATTTAAAGGCTGACTCTTTATTCCTTCCCAGTCCGAATCTGGGCATAATCACATGATTGGACACTGTCTTCCTGTAGATAGGTCCACGAGATTGGCTGCCAAGCCATCAAGCTGGGATATCCACAATCAGGAGGGGGAAGGTGAGATTATCTCAGGGACAGCCTCTGAGTATCTGTGGGGCATGATGGATTATTTTCGAGCCTCATGGTCCCTCAAGGAAACGGAGGCATTTTTGCCTCTCCTGCACCCCACCCTTTTCCATGTTGGTTTAACCTGGTAGGAATGTGACAGAATTATTTCAATTAGACCTCAAAATATTGTTGGGATTTGGACTCAATCGTAAACCCCAGAGTAATAAAGTACCCGCTGGGGTATAAACTTATTGGCAAAATTGGCAATCACTAATATAGAGTGGAAACTAACAAGGTTTATTGAACAACTAAGATTAATACCTAACATTCCACTAATCGTGGCACAGCACAATACACTTCCGGCGTCTTCTTCTTGTTGCTTGATCTTGGTCTTCTGACTCATGACACCCTTCAGAGGTTTCGGCCCTGATTTTACCAACTAGCAGAACGACATTCTCCATTGGCCTTGCGCACAATTTTCCAAACCTCGGGCAAGCATGCCAGTAAAATTTCAGCCTTGGTCAGCTCAACCCCAACATACATACAAACGCCTTTGCAGCTTTAACACTTCGGTTGTAGTTTCCCGGTCTTCTCTAACTGCTGTAGTTGCCTATTTCACAGCTACTCGCTGAATGTTTTTCTCACTGTCTCTCTCTCCCTCTTTCTCTCTCAAGCTGGAAGCAGCTTCCTGACAAAGGGTGGGATTTTCCGGTCGTTCCTATTCCCGCCGGTGCGCGTTCCTTGGAGGCGGAGGGGGCAAACAACAGAAAACCCCATTGAAAGCGGCAGGACTGGAAGATCGCACCACCAACCAATGGTGGGTTGCCTCTGCTACCGCAAAACACGCCATTGGGTTGGGGGGGGGGGAAATCCCATCCCACCCAAAGACTTGACTTATTCTTAAGAAAGCTCATTAAGCTGTGATATTGCATTTTAATGCTGGATTCTTATGGCAATCCACAAGTTGGGGTCAAAACGTTAGCAACTTCTGAATTCCTGTGGAAATCCCCAGCCTATAGCAGTTTGGTTAATGGGATTCCTATGGTAACCTCCCAACTGTGACAATTACCCATCCATTGGCAATGTCCTCTGCAAATCCTAATTTCCTAGAAGTCCCCTAAATTTCTCTCATAACAAGAGCCCCCTTAGCAAGTCATGTGACAAATTCTATCCCCTGGAAAGAGCCAAGATCTCTGGCAAATGTCCTATTTTTATAACCTTTTTGTTAGTAGCTTTTGCAACATTCAGACCAAGTTGTGCAACTGCATCAACACAACTAATAGCTTCAGCCAAACATTGCAATTCTTGACCAATTGGGAAGGCTGCTTCTGGTTTCTCTCTCCTCCCCACCCAGAACAACCCCCACCGATCCATTATGACTATCGCCCTCGGCTGACCAAATATCCCACCCCGTCGGACCCAACTACCCAGTGGACCAATCCCAATTACTCCCAGACCATCCAATGACCCCGACCCAATCTCCACCCAGACCAAATGCTACCCCACTACAACTACCCCAGATCTGGCTACTGCCTGACTACCTAACAGCTCACCCACCTGCTGCCTAACCCACCTGCCGCCGCACCCAACTCTCACCGCACCCACCTCTGAACCCATCTCACCCATCTACATGCCTCAGCCCTCGACCCACCTTTTATCACCCAACCCATTCACTCATCATCCCCTTGCTAATTGGACACATAGGCTGGGATTTTCCTCCCCCCTCCATGGCGTGTTTTGCAGTAGCAGGAGGCAGCTTGCCCTTCACTGGCGGTGGGATCTTCCGTTTCCCACCATTATCACATACCTCTCTCCATGGAGAAACCCACGGTGGCTTTGCGGAGTAAGTGGGACCATGAGATCCCACTCGTGCAAACAACAGCAAATGTGGCTACTGCCGTGAAAAGATGACATGCCATCCCTCCCTCCCCGCCCCCACCCCCCCACACTGCACCCTCCCCCTTGATTCCATTTCACTTTGACAGAACTCCCTGAGAGACACTGGAAAAGCCAGGCTCGGAAGGGCCTGGAAGAAATGTGGCACAAGCCGGAATTTTCTGGCATAGTGGCAATCGGATAATGATTGCCGTTTCTCGAGGCCATCGCTTCAGCTCTGGATCCCAGCTGTTTTCACAGCTTGTTTACTCTTGGTTGAGTCCACACCCGTCCGCAAATCAGAGTGAGCATCAGTGGTAAGCAATCTCACATAATCAAACACAGGACAGCCATAATACTAAAGTGGAGACATTGCAGTAAAACAGTGTTCTTCCATCAAATTAGTATATTGCCCCTGATGTGGTAGTCTCTACACTGGGAGATGAGATGACTAATTTGCACAACACTTCTATTCCGTCTGCAAGAATGACCCTGAGCTTCTAGTTGCTTGTTATTTCAATAAGCCACCTTCTTCCTACTATGACTTCCCTTCCTTGGCCTGCTGTTGTGTTCCAATGAAGCAATGATGGCAAGCACCTAAATTTCACTCAGCACTCTGCAGCCTTCTGGGCTCAACACTGAGTCCAATAATCTTAAGAGTATAATCTCTGACTCTGTTTTTTTCTCTTGAGTGTTCATTTTCTCCTATCCTCCACTTTGCCAGCTGGCTGCCCAGTCATTTTAGCAGCTGTTAATTGGCTTGGGGTTGGCCTGCCCCCCACTTGGAGAGGAAATCCCTCCTACAAGAACGTTCGGTCAATCCAATAGCTGGCAGCTCTTTGGTCCCAGCAGTGTCACCAGGAGAAGCGCCCAGTGCAACCAGTCCCGAAGAAGGCATGCTGCAATGGAACCCGGACTTTATAGAAAGTTTGGGGTTTCACCAGGATTAGGCTGGCGGGCTGCTGGTGAGGGTGGCAAAGAAGGTGGACAGGGCAGGGGTAGAGGAAAGGCACAGGGGTGGGAAGAGCTTTGGGTAGTTAGGTGGGGGGGGGGGTGAGGGGAGGCCCTTTGATGGACATAAGGGGGTCTATAAAGAAGGCATCTCTCCCATTGGTTACTGACCCAATAGCCCATGTGATCTGCTCCTACTCCAAGGCTCATCGGTCCGCCTTGTTGTCCAACAAGGGGCATACACATGGTGGGTCGTGCGAGGGTTGCTCTTGGATGTTGCTTCGAGAGTTGCCTAGTGCTTCACGTCGTTAGTGCACGCTTAAACTGAACCATCTGACGGGCAACACGACAGCTCAGTGACTATCACTGTTTGCTGTGCAGATACATGGATTTGGGCCAGTGTCTGTGGGAGTTTGCACATTCTCCCTGTGCTTGCGTGGGTTTACTCCCACACCCCAAAAATGTGCTCTTAGGCTGATTGGTGTAACAAATTATCCCTAAATTAGTCTTTCTTCAATCTTCCCCAGTAGGCATAGACAAAGGTCATAGGTAGAGGAGGGCACTCATAATGTTAAAATGGCAGCGTGGGCTCGTTGGGCTGAAGGACCTGTTTCCCGTGCTGTGTTGTTCTTTGTTCTTTGTTATTAGTGACACTTAATTGCATATTTAGGGACCTTAATTGGCCCATGGAGAGATGGGCCACCTGCCATAGGTAATATTGTGGCGAGTAAGTGGTGCAGCAATGGCCATGTAGGATGGCACCTATGGCATGGTTCCTTCCCCCACCCCCCCTACCACCACCACCCTACCTCCCAACCTAACCCCAAGGACAGCTGGAAAATCCAATGCTTTATTTCCTAACTCTACTCATCGCCGCTCCCTTCAGCTTTTGCCCCCTGAAAACTTTTGTCATTTATTTTCCACAAAATTGCACCCCATCACAAACCTCCCCTTCGTTTCTCTCACTCCCCCCTCCCCCACTGCACCCCTCCCCCCCCAACACCCACTTTCAAAACTAAACTATTGCCTTTTTATTTCCCCTCAGTTCTGAGGAAAGGTCACTGACCCAAAACCTTAAACCCTCTTTCTCTCTCCACAGATGCTGCCTGACCTGATGAGTATTTACAGCATTTTCTGTTTTTATTTAACCACTTCCCTGGATCTTGGGGGACGTCATTATGTGTGCTGCAAAAGGGATGAAAATATGTGATTCAAACCAGGTGAAAAATAAAAAATATCAAATATGGTCAGGAAAATCTGGAAGATTCTCTCTGTCCCTCAGGTGCACACACATAGGCACGTACATCGGACACACTTGCATGTACATACAAGTACATATGCACTTGTATGATATTATTTATATATATTATAATATATATATAGGCAGAATGCCTTAGGTTATGTAATTCAAAATAACAGAGTGATCCTGCCAGTGATTCACTGCAATTCATACAGTGCACAAGGAGGCCATTCAGCCCATTGAGTCTGCACCGACCACAATCCCACCCAGGCTCTATCTCCGTAGCCCCATGCATTTGCCCTAGCTACTCCCCCTGACACTAAATGGGCAATTTAGCATGGCCAATTCACCTAACCCGCACATCTTTGGACTATGGGAGGAAACCAGAGCACCCGGAGGAAACCCATGCAGACATGGGGAGAATGTGCAAACGCCACACAGATGGTGACCCAAGCCAGGAATCGAATCCGGGTCCCTGGCAGTGTGAGGCAGCAATGCTAACCATTGTGCCTCTGGTGAATTCCTTCACTCTGATTGCTGCAGGGACTGTCGGACCACCCAAACTACCCTAATGTATGAAAAGGATACAGGTAGATGGCACAGGACACACATAGCAAAGACAATTATTGGTATGTGACAAATGTTACATTCTGCACCGTAACCCCATTCCAATGCATTCCATAATTGCACATCAATTCAAAAATATGCAACATAGTCTATCTATTTTCTTAAAATGTAACTTCCAGTGTTTCAATGAGGAGTCACAGCCTGCTCTGTAATTATGTTAATATTCAATGAATCAGGGAAAGCGATGTATGCAGAGTCCCTGAATTATTGGGCAGATTGGAACATGTGATGGTATCATTCAGATATGCTGATTACACATCGCACCTAATGAATAGCAGTCTGAGGGTGTTCTCTCCATTAAATACCTCCCTTACTCCTTATGGGGGAACAGGATATAAATCAAATAAGTGCATATTATTTAACAATTTTTACAAATTAAGAGTTAGAAGCTGGCGTAGGCCACTTGGCCCCTTCAATCTGCTCTGCCATTCAATTCATCTGATTGTAACTCCAACCCCACATTCCCCCAGTAATCTTTCACTCCCCTCACCTTGTTAATCAAAAATTTATCCAGCTCAGCTTTCAAAATATTCAAAGACTCTGCTTCCACTACCTTTTGAGGAAGAGGGTTTCAGAGACTTAAACATTTCTCTTCATTTCCCTCTTAAATGGGCGACCCCTTATTTTTAAACAGTGACCCCTGGTTCTAGATTCTCCAACGAGAGGAAACATCCTCTCCACATTCACCCTGTCAATACCCCTCAGGATCTTAAAGATTTTGATCAAATCGCTTCTTACTCTTCTAAACTTTAGCGGATATAAATCTAACCTCTCCAATCTTTCCTCATAACACAACTTGCCTTGCCATTCCTGGTATTAATCTAGTAAACAGTCTTTGAACTGTTTCTAACGCATTTGCATCTTGCCTTAGGTAATGAGACCAATACTGTATACAATACTCTGTGTGTGGTCTCACCAATGCCCTGTACAACTGAAACATAAGCTCCCTATTTTTGTGATTATTCCCCTCGCAATAAACAATAGCATTCTTTTAACTTTCCTAATTACTTGCTGTACCTGTATACCAGCCTTTAGTGATTCAGGCACCCAAATTCCTCTGCACCACAGAGCTCTGCAATCTCTCACCATTTGGATAATTATCATCTTTCTTATTCTTCCTGCCAAATGGACAATTTCACATTTGCCCACATTATACTCCATTTGTCAGAATTTAGCCCACTGATTTAACCTACCTCTGTCCCCTCATAGCCTCCTTAAATCCTCTTCACAATTTATTTTCTTTGTGTCGTCAGCAAATTTAGCAACCATACCTTCAGTCCCTTCATCCAAGTCATAGAATCATAGAATCCCTACAGTGTAGAAGGGGACCATTCAGTCCAATGAGTCTGTACTAAAAATAATCCCACCCCAGACCCTATCCCCACAACCTCACACATTTACCTTGCTAGTCCCTCTAACCTACACGTCCTGGGTCACGAAGGGGCAATTTAGCATGGTCAGTCAACCTAATCTGCACATCTTTAGACTTCATAAGTCCAAAATCATTTATATAAATTGTAAAAAGTTAAGATACTGATCCCTGTGGCACACCGCTCATCATGTCCTGCCGATCAAAGAAGGACTCATTTATGCCAACTCTCAGTTTCCTTTTTGCTAGCCAATCTTCAATCCTTGCCAATATGTTACCCATCACACCATGAGCTTCTACTTTCTGCAATAACTTTTGATGTAGCTCCTTATCAAATGCCTTCTGGAAACCTAAGTACAGTACATCCAACAATTCTCCTTTATCCACAGCACATGTGACTCATTCAGAGAACCCCAATAAATTGGTTCAATGTGATTTCTGAGAAAGGTTCTGTAAAGAATAATGCTACAGTGCAAATTAAATCATTGCATTGCTTTGCTGAATAACATTGTTAAAATTATCCCAGTGCTTTTCTCTTGATGGATGGACCCATTTAAACCTGCATGACAGATATTCGCGATATAGTAGCAGATCATCTCCGTAAGTTGCTTTTTTTGGGAGCATTCAAAAAGCTTTTTGAAAGCGAGTGCGTGCTTTTACCAGTTACATGCACAGTTCCTTATGTTTGCAAAGACATTTTCAGGTTCCGAATAGCTAAAGCAGAATGTTAGCTTTCGAATGTGTCTGTTATATTTGATATCAGAGTGCAATATATTGTAAGTATTACTTAACTATGTTGTTAAAAAAAATGTGTTTAATGATGTCCAGTGCACTGAGTGTGTTAGAGTATAGATGTTCAGTCTAACAAATTAAATTATCTCTGTATTTTTTTAGATTGATGTTTATCTGAGAATATCTAAGTTTTGTAATAGCTTATAGTGGTAACCATCATTCAAATGATAATGTCGTGAACAAATTTCTATGGATGTATTTATGATTATCAGTATGTGAATTTCTGCTCCTTGTATTCATTGATGACACTGTTAACCTTTTAAATTCACAAGACATTCTGATCCCTTACAAAGAACTAAGTGTACAAAATTCTGACTTATAAGTTGCTCACTTGTAATATTGATTATCAATGATGTGACTTTTGAGTAAATTTTAAAAAGATTTAAAGTTGAAAAAGGGGAAATTCATTTGATTCAACTCAGAAGCCAAAGATCCCTGGATCTTAATTTTCTGTTAATTGCTGTAAAACTTGGGGATCAAAGGGTTCAGACAATCCACAACCAATGTAATTGCTGCCTGTACATCGATATCTATTGTCAAATGCTTTGTCCTTGTCTGGATATGTCTATTAATCTGTTGGGCACTGAAATATAACTATAGCTTCAAAAATGTGCAGCTGTTTCTCTCCTACTTCTGAAAAGTGAGGTTTTTATAGCCCAAGAGTATAATTTAAGAATGCACAGATTTAAAGAACATTGTTGACTGCACATGTTTGTGGAATAAACTGATTGATTTTTGCCATGATTTCACTGTCTTAATTCACTTTGATGCTGGAGTTGGTTAACAGGCAACATTACAATACAACCTGTTGTGTTTCCTAACCAATTATTTTACAAAGCAAATTGTTGAGAAAAAGAGCTTAGGTTTTATATGTACTAAAACGCATCAGCAAAAGGACATAGAACATAGAATGTGACAGCACAGTACATGCCCTTCGGCCCTCAATGTTGTGCCGAGCTATATCCAATCCCAAGATCAAGCTATCCCCTCCCTATCATTCTGGTGTGCTCCATGTGCCTATCCAATAACCACTTGAAAGTTCCTAAAGTGTCCGACTCCACTATCACCGCAGGCAGTCTATTCCACACCCCAACTACTCTCTGAATAAAGAATCTACCTCGGACATCCCTCCTATATCTCCCACCATGAACCTTATAGTTATGCCCCCTAATAACAGCTACATCCACCCAAGGAAATAGTCTCTGCATGTCCACTCTATCAATCCCTCGCATTATCTTATAAACCTCTATTAAGTCGCCTCTCATCCTCCTCCGCTCCAAAGAGAAAAGCCCCAACTCCCTCAACCTTTCCTCATAAGACCTACCCTCCAAACCAGGCAGCATCCTGGTAAATCTCCTCTGCACTCTCTCCAATGCTTCCACATCCTCATATCCACACATGTAGTCCTGACTTTATTATTAAAAGCAAATTACTGCGGATGCTGGAATCTGAAACCAAAAGAGAAAATACTGGAAATTCTCAGTACATCCAGCAGCATCGGTCAGGAGAGAAAAGAGCTAACGTTTTGAGTTAAGATGACCCTTTGTCAAAGCTTGTCAATGCTTTGACAAAGGGTCTTGTGGACTTGAAACATCAGCTCTTTTCTCTCCTTACAGATGCTGCCAAACCTGTTGAGATTTTCTGGCATTTTCTCTTTTGGGTGACTTTATTATTAGCTAGAAACTACATAACACTGTTTTCACTTATTTGAAATGCCGCTAAGTGCTTTTGGATTCTCCTGGGGTCCTTGTGCATGAGTCGCAAAAACCCAGCTTGCAGGTGCAGCAGGTGATCAGGAAGGCGAATGGGATGCTGGCCTTCATAGCGAGGGGGATTGAATATAAAAGTAGGGAGGTCTTGTTGCAGCTGTATAGGGCATTGGTGAGGCCGCAGCTGGAGTACTGTGTGCAGTTTTGGGCGCCTTACTTATGCAAGGATATTTTAGCCTTGGAGGGAGTGCAGAGGAGGTTTACTAGGCTGATGCCGGAGTTGAGGGGGTTGAGCTATGAGGAGAGGCTGAATAAACTGGGCTTGTACTCGTTAGAGTTTAGAAGAATGAGGGGAGATCTCATTGAGACGTATAAGATGATGAATGGGATGGATAGGATAGAGGTGGAAAGACTCTTCCGCTCAAAAAAGACAGTAGGACTAGGGGGCACAGCCTCAAGATAAAAGGGGGGCGGTTTAGAACGGATTTGAGGAGGAACTTCTTCACTCAAAGGGTGGTGAATCTCTGGAATTCTCTGCCCGTTGAAATGGTGGAGGCTGCCTCGCTAAATATTTTTAAGACGCGGGTTGATGGGTTTTTGATAGGAGAGGGGATTAAGGGTTATGGGGAGAGGGCGGGAAAGTGGAACTGAGCAGCGACAGATCAGCCATGATCTTATTGAATGGCGGGGCAGGCTCGAGGGGCTAGATGGCCTACTCCTGCTCCTATTTCTTATGTTCTTATGTTCTTATGTTAGATCCTCTCTTCCTACATTTTTCCTTACACTTCTTCCTTCGTGGTCAATCAGAAAGGAGAACCAGGCCTGTTTTTGTTATGATCTTCCCAGGGAACCAGGCTGGACCAAATTTAAAGTTCCAGACGAATATTACCTCAAATTTACCTCAAATGACCCATCGCCCTTAACAGAAATGTGATACCACTTCTGTATACCTTGTTTCATTTCCATCTGCCCCACTAAATTTGGAAACACCAAGTCAAGTCTGGTCCGAAGGCACTCCCCCATTACTAGCCTTGCAGTAACGTATGCTGTCCTTCTGTAAATGAGGAGGAATCTCACAAGCTTCAATGGTAATGGAGCGCCAGCTACTTTTTCATTGTTGACTAGAACATGTTGGACAGCTCTTTCTGCTAAGCCATTCGAGGCTGGGTGATGGAATGCTGAGCACACATGTTTTATTCCATCATTTTGCATAATTTACTGAAACTCTGCTCCTCTAAAGGCAGTGCCATTGTCACAGACCAAAACTTCTGGCAGGCTATGCGTAGCAAAGGTTTGTTGTAGTTTTTCAATCACTGCAGGTAACGTTGTTGTTTGCATTTCATGAATATCAAGCCACTTTGAATGGCCCCATCAACGATTTGATTTACCAGAGGAGATTTACCAGGATGCTGCCTGGTATGGAAGGGCTGTCTTACGAGGAAAGATTGAACGAACTTGGGCTGTTTTCCCTTGAGAGACGTCGGCTGAGGGGGGATCTAATAGAGGTTTATAAGATTATGAAGGGGATAGATAGAATAAATGGTGGTAAGCTTTTTCCGCTATTAGAAATGGATAGAACGAGGGGTCACGGGCTTAGGGTGAGGGGGGCTAGGTATAAGACAAATATTAGAGGGCAGTTTTTCACGCAAAGGGTAGTGGGGGTGTGGAATGCACTGCCGAGTAAGGTGGTGGAAGCAGGCACGCTAGGGTTGTTTAAGAGTCACTTAGACAGCCACATGAGTGGTCTACATATAGGGGGATATAGCAGGCCTTACTAAACATTGTAGGCTTGGGATTCCGTTTTTGCCTCAGGGATGTTACAGTCTTTGCCTGTTTAATAATGAATTTTTTGTCTCCACAGGCATTTAACCTTGTTGACCAGCAAGGGGCATGCATGCGGCAGGTTGTAGTGGGCTGCTCTTGGACGTTGCTTCGGGAGTTGCCTATTGCTTCATGTCGTTAGTGTGCTTAAACTGGACCATCTCAAGGGCAACATGACAGCTCAGAGACTATATCTGTTGCTGTGCGGACACATGGATTTGGGCCTGTGTCTGTGGGAGTTTGCACGTTCTCCCTGTGGTTGCGTGGGTTTCCTCCGGGTGCTCCGGTTTCCTCCCACATCCCAAAGATGTGCTTTTAGGCTGATTGATTGGGTAACAAATTGTCCCTATATTGGACCTCCCTGATCCTCGCACATTAGGCGTAGACTAAAATCATGAATAGGTCACTGAGACAATGGGACGGCGGCGTGGGCTCGTTGGGCCGAAGGGCCTGTTTCCCGTGCTGTGTTGTTCTTTGTTCTTTGATAATTAGAAATATAAGTGCCCGTGAAAGGACCAGTGAAATCCATGTGTAAACTTGCCCAAGGTTAGGCAGGCCACTCCCACGGGTGCAAATAGGTAAAGGAGGCTGTTTGATATAATCCACCAGTCTTTGGGACATACAGTCTACATACCTGCTGTCACACTAGCACTGCAATTTATGTAAAATATCACTCATTTGTGTGATAGGCAGTACATCTTTTTGGCTTGATGGTAGAACCCTATTAGTGGCAAGTGTTATTCACGTTGCTATTGCATGAAACAGCTAGTTTAACCTGGGTAATCGAGGGTAAGCTATGTTTCTTCAGATGGTACTCTTCAAATGCAGACAATAACAATATAACAAAACTTGCTCAAACTTGTAAATCAAAGAAAGGGTTTAATCGAGAAACTTTATTACTCCAAACTTGGGGCCTCGCCCTGGGCCACTCAAAGCTCCACACAATTCCGAACAGGTTCTTACTTATCGTGAGTCAGCCGGTCAGATGACCATCACATCATTCTGTAAATGGTTCCATGGTTTACTGGGTCAGCTGACCCTTACAGCTTTTACTAATGGTCACATTACTTCCAATACAAAGTTGGCAATGGTTATATTCTAACAAGCTAGGCATTATTGAGATCCAGAAATTGTGCCACTTTCATGAGTTTGCATGATATACACCATGAAATGATCTAATCAGCGTAGCCGTTATTCCACAGGATGCCTTTGATGAGCTCCATTTCACCATTAAGCTTGCATGATGAGCAAAAGGCTCAGGCCCTATCCACAAATTTACTGGCAAGACCAATCTTATAGCATGTGGAACTGTAAGGATCCCAATATGCATATTGACTAAAGAAGGTAGGTTAGCGATTGGGAACCCCAATCAGATTTCTCAATTAGTATATCAAGGGAGGGGAGTTTGTCTGACTGCTGCATTTCAAAGTTGAAGTTGAATGCCTGCTGAGATCGAATTTAATACTCAGTTTGCGATTGGGAAAGTTGGGTTGGGAGAAATTGTGTTTAACTTAAATAAAAAGAATTACAATGAAATGAGGATAGTGTTAGCTAAAGTGGACTGGGTGAATAGCAAGAAAGACAGCAAACAAGCAGTGGCAGGCATTTAAGGACTTAATTCATGACTCTCATCAAAAATATATCACAATAAGGAGGAAAGATTCTAAGAGAGAGATGAAGCAATTATGGCTAATCAAGGAAGCTAATGAGAATCATACCTAACTACAGAGTTAGCTCTGCCTGACTCTTTATGGACTCTCATTCAACAATTCTTCCTTTAATTTGTCTCACTTCTTCCATGTAAATGTGTGGCTATGGGTACCTGTATGAGTTCTACAGGTACCCATAGCCTGTTTCTTTATGGGGTATGTGAAATATTCCTTGTTCCAGTCTTATTCCAGCCCCATCCCACAATTCTTTTACCAGTACATTGATAATTATTTTAGTGCCACTTCATCCTCTCATTTGGAGCTGAAAAAATTTATCGATTTTGCTTCTGATTTCACCCCTCTATCATCTTCACATTTCCAATACTTCCCTTCCCTGCTGTGACCTCTCTGTCTCCAAAGACTATCTACCAGTATCCATTAATAGTCCACCAATTCCGCCAGCCACCTCGATTTCAGCTCATCACACCAATGTCATGTAAGGATTCATCTCATTCTCTCAGTTCCTTCATCTTCGTTGCATCTGTTCCAATGATGCCACTACCAAAATGATGTTGCTGATATGTCTTCTTCCTTAATCATGGTTTTCCACCCACTCTGATTGACAGGGGTCTGAATTATGTCCACCCATTCCCCACACCTCATTCTCACTCTCTTCCCTCCCTCCCAGAACTCGGATAGGGTCCCCTTGTCCTCACTTTTCATCCCACCAGTCTCTGCATTCAAAGACTCATCGTCTTGAATTTCCACCAATACCAGCATGATGCCACCACTCAACACTTCTTCCCCACACTCCCCCGGCATTATTCTGCAGGGACCATTCCCTTCAGGATACCTTGGTCCCTCATCCAGCTCACCCCCTGCCCACGGCACTTTCCCATGCAATTGGTGCAACACCAACGTGCAACATCTGCCCCTTTACCACCATCCAAAGGCCTAAAAACTCACTTCAAGTGAAGCAGCGCTTCACATGCACCTCCTCTAATCTGGCCAATTGCATTAGCTGCTCCCTATGCGTTCTAGTCTACAACAGGGAGACCAAACGGAGACTGGGTTTTCGGAACTCCACACTTTGTCTCTGTGTTGGGCAATCCCATGACATCACACCCTGCCCCTTGGTGACATGGTGCTCCACCCTGGTGATGCCAAGGCCTGCCCACCAGTGATGTCACAGTCCACTCCAAATGACAGCAAAGCCCACCCTCGAATGGCATCACTGCTTTCCTGACCACGTCCATCCTCAGCTCACACAGTGCAAGCCACAGAAATACAGAAAAGTGCACAGATCACTACTTCAATGCTCTTAAACAAGCATGTAATTGATGAGTTTAAATCCATAACGCAAGACACAGGAACCCAGAGAATTACAAGTAGACAAATTACTGATCACTGCTTCAGTGCTTTGTAACTGATGAAAATCAGACTATAATTGATGAATTACAAGCTGCAAAAATACAAAAACAACCACAAATGACAAATCACCGTTTAATGACTTTAGTGCTTTTTAAACTATGAAAACAAGCCAGTAAATTGATCAATTGAAATCTGAGTGTACCTATTGTCAACATGACAATGGAAAAGGTCAATATTGTGATCTATGTATCATGGAACTGGCCAATGAACAACGAGATGCAAAAATCAGCCAATGATCTGCCTGCAGCACAGCACAGGCCAGTGCAGGACAGAATGAGCCAGAAAAAGCCTAGTGCACGAGCAAATACTCCAATTAGGGGAGGCGATGGCTGAGTGGTATTATCGCTAGTTATCGCTCGGCTAATTTTCTGGAGACCAGGGTTCAAATCCCATCACTGCAGACGATGGAATTTGAATTCAATAAAAAAAAGTCTGGAATTAAGAATCTACTGATGACCATGAAACCATTGTTGATTGTTGGAAAAACCCATCTGGTCCACTAATATCGTTTAGGGAAGGAGATCTGCTTACCTGGTCTGGCCTACATGTGACTCCAAAGCCACAGCAATGTGGTTGGGCAGCATGGTGGCAACAGTGATTAGAACTGCTGCCTCACAGCGCCAGGGACCTGGGTTCGATTCCTGGCTTGAGTTACTGCCTGTGTGGAGCCTGTACGTTTTCCCTGTGTCTGTGTGGGTTTCCTCTGGGTGCTCTAGTTTCCTCCCACAGTCCACAAGATTGGTTAGGTGCATTGGCTACGCTAAATTCTCCCTCAGTGCACTTGAACAGGTGCTGGAGTGTGGTGACTGGGGGATTTTCAGAGTAACGTCATTGCTGTGTTAATGTAAGCCTACTTGTGACACTAATAAATAAACTTTAAACTCAATTGCCTTTCAAGAGTAACAAGGGATGGGCAATAAATGCTGGCCAGCCTGAGACGCTCATGTCGCACGAATTAATAGAATGTGATGTCCAGTGAGTCCAAGTCCAATATCAGTGGCTTTGCTGGCAGGTGTCTGGCAGGATCCCATTCTCCCAAAGAGATTTTCTGAAGGCCAATATTGAGATCGATGCAGAATTGAGGTTACTCCTGGTTATAACTGTCTGCAACTGATACCCATGAAAATAGGCCAGCAAATGGTAGTCCCATTTGAAAACAGAATTGAAATAAGAGGATATGGAAGAGGGACATATTTATTACTTCATCAGCTGTTCGCAACCCATGGCAGTTTAGGTAAGTTTTATTCTGCACTTTTCCGCCACAAAACCATCAATAACATCATCCTCGGTAAAATCTTGGCAGGATGCATTTTCAGTTGCCTGTACTGCTGAACCTGTCAAATGTTCCTGACTCATCTCACTTCGCAGATAATTTGTAATTTTTTTCAATACTGAGAAACAATGTTCACCGGAAGCAATTGTGAGAGGTATTGTTAAAAATATTTTCAGAATGGTTTCCACATTTGGAAAGATTGCCTGGAAACCATCATGTACAATTCTGTACAAATCAGTGGTGCTTTCAAAGCACAGAGTTCACCATTATCGATGAAATGAATGAATGTTTGACTTCATCTTCCAGAAGACTCATGTCTATGTCCTCCCATTAGAATTCACTTAATTTCTTATTGCAGCAGCTCTTGGCATTCTCATCCAAACTTTCTGTCAAAAAGCACACAAAATAATCAACAGCTTTCTTTAGAGATTCACTTCTACTCTGCAATTGCACCATTAATGTGCCAGAAATAACATTTGACAGTTTCAATGCTGATTGTCTCTTTCCCTTTTAAAGTGTTTTCATTGGGGGGCAATTTTTCCATCCTGTCCACCGAAGGAATTGTAGTGGTCGGGGGCGGGGGAGGGGGGGGGTGCGGTGGACCATGCAAAGGCGCATAGAATCCCTACAGTTCAGAAGGAGGCCATTCAGTCCATCGAGTCTGCACCAACCACCATCCCACCCAGGCCCTCGTCCCATAACCCCGCACATTTACCCTGTTAATCCCCTTGACACTTTGGATCAATTTAGCCTATCAAGCTAACCCGCACATCTTTCGGACTGTGGGAGGAAACCGGAGCACCCCAGAGGAAACCCATGGGGAGAATGTACAAACTTGACACCGATGGCGACGCAAGGCCAGAATTGAACCCGGGTCCCTGGTGCTATGAGGCAGCAGTGCTAATCACTGTACCACCATGACATCCATAAGTTCAATAACTTTGGCAACATTTTCCTGTTGGGGGGGTTTGGGGTGGTTGCAGCTGCAAATCCCACTAATGGTCACTGGTTTCATCAAGAAATAACTTTGTACATCCTGTATGTTTCTCATCATCAAAGGACCTGTATTTTTCCACTGAGATATTGTTATTTTGAACTTTCATGACAAAATTTCTAACTGATGCTAATAATTGTGAAGCCTTCAATAAAGTTGTATCAACATTTTGCAATGATTTGCTGATGTCTTTTTTTCTTTTAAGTAAACAGTTCTACCAAACAGTGAAAACTGCAACATCATAGCTTTCAAACTTCCCTTGGCTTCAGCTTTCACATGTGGTTTCCACAAATTTAATGTGGCTGTGTCTGATAAGCATTTCTTTAATAGGCAAAGTTCAGTTTCAAAGCCAAAATAGCATCTGCACGAGCGGACCACTGGTGTCACGAATTCTTTTGACCGTCAAATATTTTCACCGTGCCTGCTCCAAGCGTGATTGCAGCATCTTCCACCAATGTATGGAAACCGAAAAGTAGGCATATAAGTTTTGAACAAAGTCAGAATGATGTATGCCTGTGTCACATGATTCGGCTACTGCAGTGCAGATTAAATTCAAGGAGTGACTGGACCATGGGATGAATAATACACAGGGGCTTGCATTGTTCAGTTTTTGTTTGTAGAGCTGAATATTTCCTGCCTTATTTGCAGCATTATCAAAGCTCTGCTCATGACAACTTTTGATGCCCTTACATAAACTGGCAATGATTTCTGAAATAGCTGGTATGGGATTGTAGGGGGACAAAACAGGGAAATCTCTCTACAGTGTCACCATCGCAGGCCAGGTTTCTTAAAATCAGTATTAATTGGTCCGCATGACTCACATCTGGTGCTAAATCAGCCATTAAGGCAGTGTATTTAACACCTTTAACTTCTTTAGTGAATTAGTTTCTGAGTTGGTCTCCCATTATAATGATTATATGATAAACATTGGCTTCATGCATTAAAAAGATGGTCTCCCTGAGCCACAAACTTTTAGCTTTTCAAATGCCCTGTGAAAAGCTCAACAAATTCACAGAGATATTCAAGGCCGGCTAAAATATTACCTCTTTTACTTATAGCTGGCGTAGCGGTTAGCACTGCTGCCTAACAGCGCCAGGAATCCCAGTTCGATTCCCGGCTCGGGTCACAGTCTGTGCGGTATCTGTACGTTCTCCCCATGTCTGCATGGGTTTCCTCCAGGTGCTCCGGTTTCCTCCCACAGCCTGAAAGACATGCTGTTTCGGTGCATTGGCCATGCTAAATTCTCTCTGTGTACTTGAACAGATGCCAGAGTGTGGCGAGTAGGGGATTTTCACAGAAACTTCATTTAAGTGTTAATGTAAGCCTACTTGTCACACTAATAAATAAACTAAAAAAACACATGCAATGAGTGAACTTTTTAAAAACTTATGTCATAAATATTAGTGAATGAATGCTTATATTTTGTTAGTTTTACCATTGGTCAATGCCTTGTGCCTAGGAGTGATGTGTTCCGTTGTATGGGGCAGCATGATGGCACAGCAGTTAGCACTGCTGCCTGTCAGTGCAAGGGACCTGGGTTTGATTCTCGGCTTGGTTAACTGTGTGGAGTCTGCATGTTCTCCTGTGTCTGCGTGGATTTCCTTCGGATGCTCTGGTTTCCTCCCACAGTCCAAAAGACATGCTGGTTAGGCGCATTGACCCAAACAGGCGCCAGAGTGTGGTGACTGGGGGAACTTCATAGTAACTTCATTGCAGTGTTAATGTAAGCCTTATTTGTGACTAATAAATAAACTTTAACTTTTAACATCTGCCTCTGCTGTTTAGGCCCTTTGATCTGACATTGAAGTTAAATGATACTTGCAATTCAATGTTAAATACAACTACAAGGATATTAGGTTTGGAGAAAGATATTTAAGTTTCCCTCAGCTTACCAACCTTCCACACCCCATTTGAGGTCACACATTGTGTTGGTCACACAGAGAATGTCTCACAAGATTTGACTTCTATCAGATTCGGTCAAACTATGTCAGAAAATTCAAAATCTTAACTACCAAGTGTTAGGTCTTAACCATGTATTTGAACAGGAATTGCGTAAATTAATGAACAAAAAGCTTGGATTTGGGGTGAAAATACATACTATCCATTATAGGTATTTCCAAGTTGAAAAAATTTAATAAAACCAAGTTTGGTTAATGTTTTGATTTATTTTCCTCAGTAAGTTCAATTATCTTCAGAAAGCATGGAATGAGAAAGGTTATTTACTCCATTACAAGCTCACGTCTTCTTCTTTCAGATGATAAGAAAGTGAGTCCACTTCTCGCCAGAGAGAAAATTAAAAGTAATTCCAGCATAATAGCTATCTGCAGATCTCCACAAGCTAACTGCCAACACCAGGCAGCACTACATCGCCTTGGATATAACTGAAACCAAGTATTACGTGCAGAATGGAGAAAGAAGCTGCCTCATCTGAGAAAAAACAGTTAATGCATGGGCATCAACATTTTCTCTAAGTGTGCTTTTCATATAGCATATATTTCCATGTAGTAGCCATCGAGTATATAATATATTTCATATATGTATCATAATTCATACCTCTACTGCAGTGCTTGAAGACTGTGGTCTCATGAGGTCTGTTTATAAAAGGCAATTGCTATCTCAATACAATTATCTTTTTAAAATGAATTCTAAGGATTTAAGCGTCGCAAGGCTGACATTTATTGACAATCATTTACTGTCCAGTTGCTGGGTCTATGCAATTGTGAATGAGTGATTGTCTGCATTGCATGTAATAGCTCCTCAAGCTCTTGTAGCAGAGCTCTCAATCACCAATCCTATGTCAGGCTGCAAGTAGGTGTCCTTTGCAAAATGACTCTGGCATTTTCAATTCAGTTCCATGGGGCTACAACAGCAAATTGCCCTTAATCTGGCTCAAACTGGCAAAGACAAAAAACACTGCCGTCAGTAATTTCTGCCCTTGTAAATGTCATGAACTCCGACAATTTATCTTTTCTTCCATCCAGGTTTTAGTGATCCATTGCTCTGAAAACATTTTCTTCCCAATGAGTCCACCTATATCAAGAGCTTGGAGGAAGATGCGAAAAAGATGATTGAAAAGATGTTGGCATTATTAGGTTGCAAGGTTAACATCTGCTTAAACATCTGCGGGGGTGAGCACCCTGACTTTGGCTGCCAATTAGCACAAGTGAAATTCGAAGGGATGGGAAAACTCTGACAAAGTCTTAGGTCCGTTTACACAATTATCTCATATTCTGTAGAAAATGTTTTAACTTATTTAGTCCAAAGATGTGCAGGTTAGATTGATTAGACATGTTAAAATAACCCTTATTGTACCGGGATGTGATAGGTTAACCAGCCAATAGCCTCAATCTGTGTAAAGGCTTTCTGTCGCCTCAGAAGCACACCAATGTCATCACACTTTGCAGAAATTGCATTAAAGGGAAAATGACAGTGGAAAGAGACAGCAAGATACCGTGGTACAGAGAGACCTGGGTGACCTGGTACATGAATCTTAAAATGTTAGAAAACAAGCAATCAATTGGGAAGGGAAATGGAATGTTGTTGTTCAATGCAAGGGGAATGGAATACAAAAGTATGATCTTTTGCTACAGTTGTACAGGATGTTGGTGAGACCACATCGAGAGTATTGTATGCACTCTTCATTTCCTTATTTAATTCCATAGTTCAGAGAAGGCACATTTAATTGATTCCAGGGATGAGGGGATTACCTTCTGGAGAAAGGTTGAACAGGTTGTGGCTGTATCAGATGGAGTTTAGTGGGCTGAGAGGTGATTTGTTTGAAACAAAGCTCACATCCCATTATACCTCGAGGCAAAGTCATAAAATGCATCTGAAACACCTTTATAAATCCAAAATACATTTTTAAAGCTTTTAACTAGTTGTATGTGTTTCTATACATTCAGTACTTTCTGTAACATATTTCAGGCAGTCTGTGATTCTAATCCAAAGTTAATCCATTCAATTTTTCATAGTCTTTATTAATGTTTTAAATCCTAGAATATGTTGAAATTCTCCAGCATGCAGTAGCAGG
The DNA here is from genome assembly GCF_965287045.1 of Carcharhinus amblyrhynchos. Classification (NCBI taxonomy): domain Eukaryota; kingdom Metazoa; phylum Chordata; class Chondrichthyes; order Carcharhiniformes; family Carcharhinidae; genus Carcharhinus; species Carcharhinus amblyrhynchos. The sequence goes on from NC_137339.1 coordinate 16,362,887, forward strand.
AATATTTTGTCCACGGGAGAGTTAACCCCAAAGGTAAACATTATATTGTGGAAGTAGTTCCTTACTGATGATTCCATGCAGACCTGTTGTCAGCACATGTGGTTCCAGGTCCAACCAATTATAGGCAACTTAGATCAGTAAAGCTTTATGGAGGGTTTTTTTTGTCAAATTATTAAGTGGGTAGTTCATTGCACCATGAGGAATAGTGGTCACATCAAATTGTTTCTATTGTGAATTATAAAAAAAAATCTCTTTTGCCAACAGCAAAATGTACCTATGGAGCTATAAGGATGGAGCACCATTAATATTCAAAGACATGGACCAATAAGGGGTAATTTTTGACCTTGCCGGTGGTACCCAAAGTAGACAATTGGATCAGACACTTGTTAGGCAATTATTTAAAGTTTTATTCCCATTGGAGTTTGGAAATGAAAATCAAAAGAGATGTATAAAAGATAATTGATCTGATGTTGCCTGGTTCGCACCATTACTGAAGACATTAATCTACCTTCAGTTAACTGAAAGGACAATACTTGAGAAGAATAATGCAAAGATGGAGGGAGAAAGAGATGTATCTGTTAGCTATGAATGTGAGAGTTCAAGTTACCTGCATAGCTCAAAACACTGGGATGTGTGTGGGATCACTGTACAATGAATCATAGAATCTTAGAATCCCTATAGCACGGAAGGAGGCCATTCAGCCCATCGAGTCTGCACAGACACCAATCCCACCCAGGCCCTATCCCCACTTAGTTACCCTGCTAATCCTTCTTACCTATCACATCTCGGAACAATAAGGGTTATTTTATCATGTCTCATCAACCTAACCTGCACATATTTGGACTAAATAACTTAAAACTTATTCTACGGAATATGAGGTAATTGTGTAAATGGACCTAAGACTTCATCTTCTGATTAAGGCAATGATGAAATGTGTGAAATGCACTTATCTGTGTCTTTATTGGCCTGAAGCAGTCACTGGTGTTTTTGTAATAAAATCGAGTGGTCCATATAACCATTATAACAGAACAATTCGAAGAGATTGAGGCAAGTAAGGTTCATCACGCTGTCTTGAAATTGTTATTCTGATGTTACTTTTCTCTGTCTTTGATTTATTATGAATCCGTGGTAGTACGAATGAAATTTGAGATCAAATGTAAACTTAATGGCTGGAATTCTCCAGCCGTTCACAATGGTGGGATTCTCTGGTCCCGCCAGCAGCACATGTCTGCTTGCGGATTTCCCACCAGCATGGGGTGACATCAGTGGGAATTCCCATTAACAGCAGCAGGAGCAGAGAATCCCACCGCTAGCAAACAATGCGCCACCTCCTACTGGCGGGAAACACACGGCTGAGAGGCCGGAGAAACTCGCCCAATGAGCTGCGAGTGATGCAGTGTTGTACACATATTGGAGAATGGTGCACCTTAGTGCTCATATCAGGTCATGTAATATGAGCTTATTAAACGTCCATATGCATGTACTGGAAGTATGTAGTGTGATGAACCTGGGTGCTGATGCTAGATTGCACAGTGTCCAGGTGCACTGGTTTCCTCCCACAGTCCGAAGATGTGTGGCTTAGGTGGATTAACTGTGGTATATGGTTACTGGGACAGGGCAGAAGGGAGAGATTGGGTGGGACTCTTTCGGAGAGTTGGTGTAGACTCAATGGACCGGATGGCCTCCTTCTGCAACTGTCGGGAATCTGTGGTTAGATGGAACCAGTTTGCTGATATTGGATTAAGTCATGTGATGAACCTCGGTGCTGATGCAAGATTGTGCAGTGTGATTTAAGAACATAAAACATAAGAACTCAGAGCAGGAGTAGGACATCTGTCCCCCTGAACCAGTCAATAAAAGCATGACTGATCTTTTTGTGGACTCAGCTCCACTTACCTGTCAGCTGACCATATCCCTTGATTCTTTTACTGCTCAAACATTTATCTATCCTTGCCTTAAAAGCATTCAATGAGGTAGCATCAACTACTTCACTAGACAGGGAATTCCACAGATTCACAATCCTTTGAGTAAATACGTTCCTCCTCAACTCAGTCCTAAATCTGCTCCCCCTTATTTTGAGGCCATGCACCATTGTTCTAGTTTCATCTGCCAATGGAAAAACCTTCCTACTTCTGTCTTAACTATTCCTTTCATAATCTTATATGTTTCTATAAGATCTCCCCTTATTCTTCTGAATTCCAATGAGTATAGTCCCAGTCTGGTCAGTCTCTCCTCATAAATCAACCCTCTCAACTCCGGAATCAACCTAGTGAATCTTCTCTGCACCTGTGAGCGATGTACCCATACACCACTCATAACAATGCAGAATCAGTTCTCAGGAACTAATTTTTCATTGTTATGAGTGATGTCTGGGTACTTCAGTGCTTAAAGTAATAAAATATATTCGAACAAGAAAGCGGTCCCAACACAAGTGACCTTACTTAAAAGACTTTAAAACAAAATAATCACAATATCTGATTAAGCTTTGCTCTTGTTTCATTTTTTAGTGTTTTAAACGTCCTTTTCAATGAAATTCAAACATCAATTGTACTCAATACTACTCAAAAGGTAAGAGGGTTATAACTCATGCAGTGCTGAGAGATCAAAAGGTGGAGAGCAACTAAAACAATACCCACTGTATAATATTAGTCCCAAGACTATGGACATGAGAAAATTATTAAATACTTTATTTAAGCATAAAACTGAGTGAATATACTTCTCATAGTCAAAGAGTTTTCAGAAGAATATGATCAAACAATAATCCAAATTATAAGCTTATTTATTAGTGTCACAAGTAGGCTTACATTAACACTGCAATAAAGTTACTGTGAAAGCCCTCTTGTCGCCACACTCCTGTAAGCTTTGGGAGCACTGAGGTAGAATTTAGAGTGGCCAGCATACCTTTCGAACTGTGGGAGGAAACCAGAGCACCTGGAGAAAACCCACGCAGACAGGAGAGAATATGCAGACTCCACACAGATAGTGGCCCAAACCGGGAATCAAACCCAGGTCTCTGGCACTGTGAGGCAACAGTGCTAACCACTGGGCCACTGTGCCTGTCCATTGTTATAAAAAGGAGCAATCAGAGTGATAAACAAACAGGGATCTTTTTGCATCTACTCACGTAATTGGACAAGGCTTGAAAATGTGAAGTTGTATGTTAATGTAAATGTAATGAAGATATCTTAATGGTCATACTGTGATAACAGATGAATATACACAAACCAACAGCCAATAAATACCAATCTTTCCAAAACCGAAGATCAAATATTCAGGAAACTGGATGATACAATGGGCACAACCATCTAACCTGTGGGGTTTTTGTATGAATCAAGCCTAGAAAAATGGAATAATCTTTCACTTTCTATCCTCTATGAAGCCCATGAGTCAGTTCCTGTATTAAAGGTGTTGTACAAATGCAAGTTGCTATTACAAGGTTGCAGCCTATAAGGGCGGCACAGTGACACAGTGGTTAGCACTTCTGTCTCACAGCACCAGGGACCCAGGTTCAAATCCGGTCTCGGGTGACTGTCTGTGTGGAGTTTGTACATTCTCCATGTGTCTGTGTGGGTTTCCTCCGGGTGCTCCAGTTTTGTCCCACAATCCAAAGATTAAGTTGATTGGCCATGTTAAATTGCCCCTTAGTGTCAGGGGGATTAGCAGGGTAAATATGTGGTGTTATGGGGATGGAGCCTGGGTGGGATTGTGATTGGTGCGAGCTCAATGGGGAATGACCTCCATCCGCATTGTCAGGATTCTATGAATTCTAGAAAGTTCTTTTTAATCAAAGGTCCTGTGTATAAGATTAATGCCAGTGTGATGTCAATTGTTCGAGGATTGATGGCTTCATCAGATGGATCTTAATGATAGCTCATGCAGAAAAAAGGTTACATTGATGGAGAGAAAGAGTGCATTTGTGGCATATGATTAATTTTTCTTGCCTGAGCACTCTCAGCATAATACACTTTCTGTGTTAGAAGTGCATAATGGAACTTAGTCACATTCCCATTCACGGGCCCATGGTTTGCTTCCATTAAAATGGACTGAGAGAAAATCATGAGATAACAAACTTGACGTGTCTGAATTCCATGCATTCAATGTTCTGCCAGGGATTGTCCTAACTTCAGTGGGTACGAAAGTACATTTAACACAAGTAACCTTCCGCAGCCTTCCACGTACTTTGGATTTCTCAATCTTAAAATGAGTAATTAAGGGAATTAAACTATTGTATAGCTGAATGCTTTGCAATCCTGTAGAGACTGTATCAAAATAAATCCTCTTGGCTTGCATTGTAAAAGATTGAGTAGATTTCATCTCGTCCGTATGACGGTGTTGCTTTCTGGACAAGAGACATATTCTATCACGAGAGAACAGGCAATGAGCATCAGAAAGAAAACTAAAAGCAGGATATATAAGTCCAAAGATGTGTGAGTTATGTTGATTGGACATGCTAAATTGCTCCTTAATGGCAAGGGAACTAGTGAGGTAAATGTGTGGGGTTACGGGGATTGGGCTTTGGTGGGATTGGTGTCAGTGCAGATTCAAAGGGCCGAATGGCCTCCTTCTGTGCTTTGTGGTGCTGTGATAATTCCTGATCAATTGAAAGTAGCTGAAGAGAACGGCAATGTTCTGATGAAGAGTTACATGAGCTTATTTTTCGCTGCCAAATATGCTAATACCCTAATATATATCATAGATAAAATATACTAGTCAGCCTGCTATACTTTTCCAGCTTATCATACAATCGTAGAATCCCTGCTGTGCAAAAGGAGGCCAGTTAGCCCATCATGAATGGTACGCTTTGTCTGTACAGTGCGCAAGAAACAATTCTTTTCATGATATGCTAATACAATTATAAATCAAATCAAATGCCTATGCCAGCACTTTGAAAGAGTGATCCGATTTGTCCCGCCTCTCTGCTATTTCCCAATAACCCTGCAGCATCATCTTTTTCAAGTATACATTGAATTCGCTTTTGAAAATCACCAGTGAGTCTGCCTCCATCACACAGTTCAGATCACAACTTACTGCAAAAATTGTTCTCTATTTCTCACCAGATTTTCACTTAATCCTTCTTTCATTAAACTTTCTTCAAATTATTGATCCTCCAAATGAACAATCATTACCAATTTTAAAATTGCATTTACAAAATGTGAATAGCAGATGCCAGTACATATATATATGGTGCATGTTGCCTACAAGAAATCTCCATAATGTTTTTTATATTCATGAAGTTCTGCAATATTATTACTACAAGCTTCAATCAATCCACGTAAGCATGCTCTTACATCAATGGCAAAGAGTGTATCTGCAGTTATTTTTACTGTTAGCATTCAAATTGTACCACAGTGAATAAAGAAACCTCATAAAATTCATCTAACAGCAATAATGAAAAGCATATGGGAGTGACAAAGGTTATAAACTGACCTGGGTTGTGATGGAAATAGTTCAAATGTTAACTCTTATAGTTCCTGATGTCATGTTGACAGTAAAATTAGGTTACAGCCTTGGAATCACTTCCCACTGCACTTTCCAAAGTGTTATCAGGTATAGTTTTATGAGTAGAGGAATGTTACACCATTTTCGTTGTTTTCTTTAGCAGGGCATCTAACGGCGCCTGTCATTAATCAGGCTTACTCTGAGAGGTTTCATTTTAAATGGTTTTTGCGTGGCAAATTGCTGAAAGTACAAGCTGATGACAGCACAGTGAGGAAAATAGGGCAACTGGGATTTGAGTGAACGAGGCAGCCAACAAGCAAATTTCCTTAAGAAATCAGAATGAAGTCAGAGAAGATCAAAGAATAGCATTGCAACTAAAACAAAATATAAATTGGAGTGGTGCATTCAATATGATATCAGATACAGAACAAAAACCTTTACTCTCCAACAACAGTCAAAACCTTGAGGGAATGAAAAGTTAAAAAAAAGTTTTATTTATTAGTCACAAGTAGGTTTACATTAACAAGTAGATTTACATTCAGAAGCTGATATGTAACTTATGCAATGTTAACTGCCCATCCACATGATTCCCACTGGGTAGGACTAGGGGGCACAGCCTCAAGATAAAGGGGGGGTGGTTTAGAATGGAGTTGAGGAGGAACTTCTTCACTCAAAGGGTGGTGAATCTCTGGAATTCTCTGCCTGTTGAGGTGGTGGAGGCTGCCTCGCTAAATATTTTTAAGACACGGGTTGATGGGTTTTTGATAAGCGAGGGGATTAAGGTTTATGGGGAGAGGGCGGGAATGTGGAACTGAGCCACGACAGATCAGCCATGATCTTATTGAATGGTGGGGCAGGCTCGAAGGGCTAGATGGCCTACTCCTGCTCCTATTTCTTATGTTCTTATGTAAGAAGGGTTAACTCCCCTCCATAAACAGCACCTTCAGAATACATAATGACATATATAATAATGCTTTGGATGGCACGGGGGTGCAGTGGTTAGCACTGCTGCCTCACAGCGCCAGGGACATGGGTTTGATTCCCGGCTTGGGTCACTATCTGTGTGTGGAGTTTGCACATTGTCACCATTTCTGCGTGGTGTGCTCTGGCTTCCTCCCACACTCTGAAAGATGTCCTGATTAGGTGCATTGGCCATGCTAAATTCCCCCTCAGTGTACCTGAACAGGTGCCGGAGTGTGGCAACTACGGGATTTTCACAGTAACTTCATTGCAGTGTTAATATAAGCCTAGCTGTGACTAATAAATAAAACTTTAATTTTTTCAACAGCATTTTAATCAACAATATACATGCTGCTTTCCTCTGTAACAACATGCTACTAAACTTCATTGAATAGGAGCCCATTTCACTGACTGAAATTGAGTGTTGTGGCAAAACAGTTATTTTAGTTTTGTTCTGATCCTACCCACCTAGGATGTGAAGGAATCTCAAGTGTACAATTCAAATGATATGAATGACTTTGCCTGGAAGGAACCATTTTACCTAAGACACGATATTTATTAAAACACAACAGAATCAGGTTGACAGTCTTCATTGCTAAACCAGTTCAGTTTGGATCAATAGCTCACTCTATGTGTCCTCTCAGTGGAAGCACGAGGCCTAGAGATTAGCTGTACCTGCAGCAGACCAAGTGTTAATTACATTCCACAGCATGCGCAATATAGATTTCAACAGTTATATAAGGCACAAGCAACTCTTATGTATGTGGACTCTTGGGTTAATGTAACAACCCAGGCATTGTGTAGCTGCCTTGCAAATGAACACGATGTGAATTGTCATCACTAAGTTTTTCTCTCCGCTGGATTCTTAAATTTATCATTGTATTCCAATAAATTAGGATACTATGTACAGGATAGATTACATGCTGCACTGATGTTTGTAGGCTTCTATTCCTCTTTCAGTTTGAAGAGGAACCTCAACTCATTGTCATGTGCAGCACCAATGTAAGGGAGATGGTTACAAGTATAAAATTGGACAGCAATACACTGGCACTGGTATATCAGAGTTGGTCAAAGGTCACTGATTGACTCAAACGTTCGTATTACATTTCCCTATCTGTTTTGAATTAGTTTGTAGATCTAGTTTTGCAATCTCACGCTCACAGGTAACATGGACCAGAGAATTGCAACGTTACATGTAGCCAAGCTTGCATGTTTAAATTTTTAAGATTATTTATTTATTCACAAGTAGGCTTATATTAACACCGCAATGAAGTGACTGTGAAAATTCACTAGTCGCCACATTTCGGTGCCTGTTCAGGTACACTGAGGGAGAATTTAGCATGGCCAATGCACCTAACCAGCACATTTTTTTTGAATTGTGGGAAGAAACTGGAAAACACGGAGGCAATCCACGCAGACACAGGGAGAACATGCATCTCCGCACAGGCAGTGACCCAAGCTGGATATCTAAGCGGGGTCCCTGGAGCTGTGAGACAGCAACCACTGTGCCACCGTGTCACCATCTGGCTACCAGCAGACCAGGTAAGTATTTTTAATGCTATTGATCCACATTGAACTGATTCTAGTTACTAGAAGAGGAGTAAAGAGGAAACTAGATCTATCACTGACATTGTGTCATTTCCAGATTAATGCCTAACCAATATTACTTTGCTTCATTTACCTTCTGCCAAACAGGATAACCAGTATAGTGTCCAGATATCATCCTATCATTATCTCTGCCTATATCGAAATACTTTAACACTGGTGTCCATGAAAACATGGTTATTACTCAGTTGCACAGAATGGAATGACTCAAGTTATGAATTTAAGCAGGAAACAATTTGCAACTCCTGACCGTGTGGTGATTAATTTCAGTAAAATGAGTAACAGCTTCGTAATCATAACTAGAAACATTCGTTTTAGTTAGTAAAGCCTTCGCAATGATTTATTGTTAAAATCTGACAGTATTATGAATACGGCAATCATGCATTCCAGAAGAATTTTAACTTTGGTGGGAGATACATCAAACAGAATTTAGAGATGATATGGAAAGGCAAAAAAGTTGAAATAAACGCTCATCTCTTTATTCATGGTTTTAGAATTTTATTTTATCTATTATGAATGTGCTCAAGTTCTGGCATTATTACCACACATACGAATTAGGGGCAGTAGTAGGCCATTCGGCCCCTCAAGCCTGCTCAACCATTTGATAAGATCTTGGCTGATCTGATTGTGACCTCAACTCCATTTTCCTGCTTGCCCCTCTTTCCTCCGCCTCTGACTCCCTTGTCAGTCAAGAATCGATCTAGCTCAATCTTAAAAATATTCAATAGCTCAGCTTCCACGGTTCTCTTGAGAAGAGAATTCCACCAACCCAATGACCTTCCAAGAGAAACAAAATTCTCCTCATCTCCGTCTTAAATGGGGAGCCCCCTGATTTGTAAACAATGTCCCATAGTGCTACTCTCTCCCACAAGGGGAAGCATCCTTTCAGCAAGGGATGGGGTGTGACTTGGAAAGGAACTTGTAGGTGATGGTGTTGCCCATGCACCAACTATCCTGGCCCTTCAAGGTGGCAGCCTCGAACAACCATGTTCACACAGTTAAATAGAAAAATTGCTCTCTGAGTTGTCCAGCTCCTCAAGAAGCTGAACGATAACAGTTTGTTGCTGTGAGACTTGCCATTGAAATGCGTGAAATTGCTGTATTCATGTGAGAAATGCCATTAAGCACAGAGGTTTTGTGGTGCAGTGAGGATCACCCTCACCACTGAGGCAGAGGCTTTGGGTTCACAGCCCACCCAGAATATGATGGCCCCAACAGGTTAAGTGTCAACCTGCAAAATTCTTCCAATACACCCATGGCTGACAGTAAGAGTGGGAGGGACTCCTGGTAAGTTCTTCCCCCTCATCCTGTCAAACTCCCATTTAAAATTATTTGTAAAATCAGCTCCCACCACCAGCTAGACAGCTCCATGTTCCATCTAGATCTTTGTGCAATTAATTAAAATCTATGACCTCTGGTTATTGACCCTCTGGCTGGGCACAGGGGGGGAGTGGGGGAGTAGTTTTTCTCCATCCACTCTGTCCAAACTTCTCATCCTCTTGAAAACCTCTGCTGAGGTCACTCACTTTATGACTTTCTCTGCTCCATGGCAAGAAGCCATGACTTTTCTGAGTTCTCCCCAGGCCTGAAGTCCCTCATCCCAGGAAATGTTCTGCTAATCCGCCCCTACCCTTCTCAGGCCTTTATATCTTTCTTGATGCGTGGTGCCCAGAATTGTGCACAATTCTCCAGCTAAAGTCCAATCAATGATTTATAAAGTTCCTGCATAATCATTTCTTGTTGCTTTTCAATTCTCTGCTTCTATTTTTAAATCCAAGTAAGCAAAATATCTGTCAAAGATTTGTGGACATGGATACTTGCTCATGTAGAATTTTCAAAATCATGACATTTAATATAACATTGCTCCTTACACCTGAACCTGGATCACTTGTAAAGTTTCAAAAAAGCAATGGACCAAAAACAGATTCCACCCATCCCCCACCCCTCTGGGGGAGGCACCTCTGCAAATCACTCATAATCTGAAAAACATCTCTCCACCACAGCCTCTGCTTCCTGTCGCTAAACCAATTCCATATCCATACTGCTATGTTCCCCTTAATTCTTTTAGATTCTTTATAACTAACAGAGTGTGAGCTAAACATCTCCACAATGCCCAAAAACTCCATTTAAGATCTTGTTGCAATCTATTCAATAGTTTACAGCAGGCTTGTCCAACCTGTGGGTCACTACTCAAACAACCAGTCCTCTCTACCCAGCCCACCAGGGCTCTCTACCCTGCTCGTGGGTCACTACTTAAGCAACTAGGCCTCTCTATCCTGCCCATGGGTCACTACCCAGGCGGCCAGGACTCTCTATCTGGCCCACAGATCCATGTCCAAATGTCAGCAAGAGAAGGAAGTGATTATCAGGCAGAGGGAGGAGATAGAGTGCTGGTGGGGGTGGGGGACAAAAACTGGCTGATGATGGAGGGTGAAGAAGAGATTGGCTGCTGGTATGTGTGAGATGTGTGTATGTGTGTGTGTGTGAGATGTGTGTATGTGTGAGGGGGGGGGGTGGTGATGTGATTCAGACAGAGAGTTTGCGTATGTGAGAGAGAATGTGTGTTGTGAGTGAGAGGGAGTGTGCATGCTGTGAGCATGTTTTTAGAAGTTTATTTATTAGTAGGCTTACATTAACACTGCAATTAAGTTACTGTTAAAATCCCCTGGTTGCCACACTCCGGCGCCTGTTTGGGTACACTGAGGGAGAATTTAGTATGGCCAATCCACCTCACCCGCACATCTTTTCGACTGTGGGAGGAAACTGCAGCACCCAGAGGAAACCCACGCAGATACAGGGAGAATGTGCAGACTCCGCACAGACAGTGACCAAAGCCGGGAATCGAACCCAGATCCCTGGCGCTGTGAGGCAGCAGTGCTAACCACCGTGCCACCTTGCCACCCATGTGTACGCGTGTGCGTGCGTGCAGAAGAGAAAGTCTTATTCACTTCCACTCTCAGGCCCACACTCACCCTCACCACCATTCACCAACAAGCTCATACTAATTCACACTGTGGGTGAGAGCATGTGAACAAATCCCTGACAGTGAATCGGGAAAACACATTTTGCCCCTCTCACACTCTCATGATCATCTTTATTAACTACTCATCCTTACATTTTTGCTCAGAAGATTGTCTCTTTTCATCAAGCCTCGATGTTTTATTAAAATTCATGTTTAATGTTGTGCCAAAGGTCATCTTTCCAAAGTTTGCTCATTGGGCTTTGGAGTGAAGAAAAATTGAAATGTGTCCCTTTGCACAAAAAAGATTGCACAAGTCTGGTTTAGAGTATCATGAGGTATGTAGAGAAGGTACTTAACCTTTTTATAATTCATTTATTCTGTCTGCCTTCAGTTTTTCCTCCTATAATATTCTCTTTTATATCTGAAACCAGGAAACATTTACCAGACCAAACACAAAAGTGTGTGATACAAATATATTCGATTAAGATCGATTCTGCACTCAGCCCATGCAGTTAACTTCACTTCAGACCTAAGGGTAGCATTTTCCATCTGCATTTAGCACTATTCATTTGGATAAGAATGGAACATTGAGCAGTGCCCTGGACTGTTGGTTCCCTGGCCCATTTTACATTCCAATAAATTGCCCGTCATCAGAATTAAATTTTAATAATGAAGTGATTCCAAATGTCACTTTTTCTATCAGAAACACCTGTTCAAAACTTGTTTTAGGAACTCCAAGTCAGGAAATGTTCCCAGTACTGCTAGATGATGCTTGGAGTATCAGAACCTTCAGCTATCCAGAGGCAATCAGTGAAATCAGGGGAGACAGCATCATTGAAGGTCTGTAATTGTTGCCACTTTATCAGCCATTATGGCAATGGAAGCCATTCAGCCCATTGGGTGCATGCTAACTCTCTTTAAGCAACCCAATCTGTCCCATTCCCCAACTCTATTCCTGTAACCCTCTAAGTTTATCTCCCTCAAATGGCCTATCCAATTTTCTTTTGAACTCATTCATCATCTCTGTTTCCATTGCCTTTGTAGGTAGTGAGTACCAGGTCATTGCTACTCGCTGTGTAAAAATTCCTCCTCACATCCCCCTTGCATCCAAAGATGTGCAATTGAGTGGTTTGGCCATGCTAAATTGCCCCTTAGTGTCCCAAGATGTGTAAATTAGACGTGTTAGCCATGGTAAATGTGTAGGGTTAAAGGGAGTGGCCTGATAAGATGGTCAGTGCAGACTTGATGGCCTGTTCTGCACTGTAGGGACTCTATCTTCTCTCACCCGAAGACTGTGACCCCCTAGTCCTTGCACAATCAGCTAATAGGAACAGCTTTTCCTTGTCCAATATTATGTGAACCTCTCATAATCTTGTACGTCTCTGTCCAATCTCTCCTCAATCTCCTTTGGTCCAAAGAGAACAACCCCAGCTTCTCCAACCTAACCCTATAGCTAGCTTCTTTAATCCCCAGACTACTCTGGTTTGCTTTCTCAAGGACCCTTGCAACCTTCCTGAGGTGTGGTGGCTAGAACTGGACAGAATACCCTTTAGTTTTGGCCTAACAAAAGTTTTATAAAAATTCAGCTTAACCTCCTTGCTTTAGTACTTAGTACCTCTACTTTGTGACACTACTGTGCTGTTAAGAAATGTATTTTAACAATGTTTCTCTGATTTTTTTTAAGCAGGCCTGGCCTTCTTGTTATTGCTGTCGTACTGTCTTTACCGATATCTTTTATTGTTGCTGAAGCAGGATAATTGAAGCAATGTTTATTGTTAATGCACTGTCCTGGAGTTTTATGACCCTTTTTTGGGATTGCTGCCTGGGGTTTGATTTGTGAATAAATGGCAGGTCAAGTGGTACCTTGAGACATTTTCTTTTCACAAGAGAAGTCCAAGGGTTTTAGTTTCAGTTTGTCAGAAGATGTTTGGACTGCAGACTGAAAGCAGTGTATGTTTTGTCTCTCTCCCTGGTACTGGGAACTCTGCTGTCAGTGGCTGGCTCGCTAGAAGCTACAGGCAGGTAGTGTCGCTGTCTCTTGAAGTGTACTGAAAGTTCCAAGGCCAGGAAGCCTTCAGTTTCACATCCAAAGGACTGATCACAGCGGGTGTTACAAAGCTACAAAGTCCAGCATCATGTGAGCACTTGCTTCCTGTGCTCAGCCTAGAGTGGGGTATTTGTTTGTAGGGTTTGTGTGATTAGGAACAGTACATTTAGCTGTTAAGGTGTATACAATGTTTTTGTTGTGTTTTTGTAGTTGGTAAAAGCTATTGCTGATTTTTCATATGATAATGTGGATGGCACAGTGGTTAGCACTGCTGCCTCACAGCGTCAGGGACCTGTGTTCAATTCCGGCCTCGGATCACTGACTGTGAGGAGTTTGCACATTCTCCCCGTGTCTGCGTGGGTTTTTTCTAGTGCTCCAGTTTCTCCCACAGTCCAAAGATGTGCGGGATAGGTGGGTTGGCCATCTTAAATTGACTCTAGTGTCAGGGGGATTAGCAGGGTAAATATTTGGGACTACCAGAATAGGGCCTGGGTGGGATTGTGATTGGTGCAGACTCGATGGGCCAAATGGCCTCCTTCTGCACTGCAGGGATTCTATGATAGTTCAACTGTATTCTTAAATAAACATTGTTTGATAAAAGCTCCCGTACTGAGTCACTTCAATCATAGCTGGAGTGAACCATCATATGCTCACCCTTGCCAAATTTAAAGTGCAAAACTTACATTCTGGGCTGACTTCATAAAAAGCCTTGGAGTTTCTGACCCAGATTAAAACAATTTATGAAGCCCAAACCCTGGAAATTTTGCTAACTATTCTCTTAATAGGCACTGCCACTTAAAGGGTCTATGCATGCACTTTCTCTTAAGATTGTGCCATGAAGTCTTTCCCTATCCCTCTGCCAACACCACTCAGTATTTAATTCCATCTCCTACTTGCCCATCCATTCTGGGAGTTTATCTATGTCCTATGTTGAATTTTATCATCTTCAATGTTTGAAACGCCTCCGAGTTTGGCACTATCGACAAATTTTGAAAGTTTGCTCTGTGTTCCAGTATTCAAGCAGCTTATACATAAATTAGTTCTGAACCCTTAAGGGACACCACTATCTACCATCCAGCAGTCTGAGAAACAGCCATTTACCATTACTCGCTGTGTCCTGTCATTAAGCCAATTTTTCATCCATGCTGACTCTAACCCTTCTATTCTGCTAGACTCAGTTGAAGACTGTAATTTGTTTCCCAGGATGTCTGTCCCTTTAAGCTGTTGCAGACAGTTGATTCCAACAGCAGCAGTCATTTTTCATGTTCCCCAGTGATGTTACATTATGAGAGTGCTGAGAGGGAAAAGCTGTTATGTTACTGCTCAGTTCTTGTCGCAGAAGAAGCAGATATCTGTAACCAAAAGAGAAAATGCTGGAAAATCTCAGCAGGCCTGGTGGCATCTGTAAGGAGAGAAAAGAGCTGATGTTTCAAGTCCAGATGACCCTTAAAGGGATTTTCCCACATTTTCTCTTTCGGTTTGGGATTCCAGCCTCCGCAATAGTTTGCTTTTAAGCAAATATTTGTAGTTGGTGTTGGTTTTTAAGGGGAAAGGATATTCATTTCATCAATGTGCTTATTTGTCTATAGTTAACTTTTTCGAAAAGATGTGTGAGAATTAGTTCACCATTTTAGTTAAGAGCACCTGATAAAGGAACATCTTTTGTCAAATCCAATAGCTAAGAGGACTGAATGGTCCAGGTCGTTAGAGATCTGAAGTACAACTGAAGATGTGTGCCAGGTCCCTGAGGTAGTCCTGATGCAGGGACCAATTTGGGAATTGCCTGGAAATTTCCTGATGGGAAATTCCCTGTTCCCTTGGAGCCTCCATGCACATCTTTGACTTGGAGTTAGAGCCAGAGACTTTGCACAATTCTGGATAATTACCCAGGAAATGTTAAGATCAAAACCCAGTCTAACATCAGGATGAATACATAACTAACCTCCATCCTGCCCACACACCAATCACTCCCATTGATCCCCTTGATCCCCAACCACGCCCCCCGACTTGATCCAACAATCCCTCAACCACCCGATTACCATCTCACCCACCTACCGCCTCACCCATCTGCAAATGTTCCCTCACCTACTCATTACCCACTTACTCATAACATCCACCCTACCCACTCAATCTACACACCTCACCCAATAATACACATGACCTATCAATCTAACCTGTCCTTCTACACAATTGCCTCACTCACCCTACTCACTTATCTCATCCACCTACCCACCATATCCATTCACTTGTTCATCCACTCACACTTTCACCCATTCACCTCTTCACTACCATTTAAACTGGACATTTAAACTTGCCACATAGCAGCAGGTGACACTGAAAGGGGGCATGTTCTGTCTTCCACCGAACTCTAGTCCACTTTGTTGGGGTCTTTCAAGGGAAACTGAGCTGGTGTTGCAGTACATGTCTGCATTCAGATGCAGCACTCACAAAGCTGTGTCAGTGTAGTCAGTGCCACCTTGCACCATAAAGAAGTCTGTTACCCTGGCAATGCCAAGGTCACATTCTGTCTGCTTCTCTCTAGTCAGAGAGAGATCACAATTTACTCCTTGTCTCCTGGCGAAATAGAGCATCCTGTTATAATCCCAACTGATTTATCACTGGACAGTCAGGTCCAGAGTGGAACTCAGTTCAAACGACCCTCATTTTTATTTGTTTGGTTTGGAGACTTGGATGAACAGAGTCACGGGACTGCCCATTAACTTTGGACAAAACATTTATTAAACAAGAAAAGATTAATTATAATCCATGACTCCATCACCCCAGCTGAACCTCTCCAGATATATACAGATTTATTAGGATATTGCAAATTATAAACTATACTTGTACTTTAATGTTCTCAATAAGTAGACAGTCCATGTAAACAGATAGGGGAAATGTGGCCAGACATATCACATTCAGAAAGCAAATGGCTGATGTCACCCAAACTACTTCTGTGGTTTCTCACCCCTAGATGTTTGTCACATTGTGAGTCAATTGGTTTCACTGGAACACTGACTTTTACACTTCGGTTTCAAAATATGCTTTGTAATCTTCTCCGACACAGGGCTTTCTCTCCGTGCCTTCACCAAAGATACACATCCAGAGCTTTAACCTTTCTTTTCAGTATTGCACTTCTCACAGTCACTGCATCCCTTCATGCTTCCACACAATCTCTCAGGAACCCAGACATGCCCATAGAACACTATTACTTCACAGACTCTTTAAGATGTCACCAATCATAGAATAATAGAAAATAATAGAAATAGTACAGAAAGAGGCCATCGGCCCATCGTGTCTGCACCGACCACATTTCCAGACCCTACCCCCATATCTTTACATATTTTACCCACTAATCCCTCAAACCAACGCATTTCAGGGCACTAAGGGACAATTTAGCATGGCCAATCAACCTAACCCGCACATCTTTGGACTGTGGGAGGAAACCCATGCAGACGCGAGGAGAATCTCCCACGGTCTAAAGATGTGTGGGTTAGGTTGATTGGCCATGCTAAGAAATTGCCCCTTTGTGTCTAGGGATGTGTAGGTTAGAGGGATTAGCAGGTATAATATGTAGGGATATGGGGGTAGAGCCTGGGTGGGATTGTGTTCGGTGCGGACTCGATGGGCCGAAGGGCCTCTTTCTGCACTTTAGGATTCTATGATTCTGCTATGAAAGAATATGCAAACTCCACACAGACAGTGACCCAAGCTGGGAATCAAACCCAGGTCTCTGAGCTGTGAAGCAGCAGTGCTAACGACTGTGTTACTGTGCCACCCCTTAGGATGAAGGGCTGCATGAGGGTTGCTTCATCAACTTTAGGATGACTTCAGATGTCTGGTTTCTCACTAGCCAACATCTCCAGGTCTGTACCTTGAGATCCTGCCTTTAACTGGGAGCCTCTTTCTGTCCCTCTCTTTAACTCCACTGAACAGTACCTTATTCAGATTCCGATTTTTTGCCCCTTTGTCTTTAGTCTTCCTGGGGCTCCTGGAACTTTATATTCTTTAGCTTCTGGGATATGCTTTCTGATTGTTACCTTATTGCCACGCCTATACTGGTAGCTCCTATGAAAGATATCTTGCTTCTGGGAAACATGGTTTCAGACTGAACTCACATCTTGTTCTTTTCAGTGTGGGCCTCTGATTGCGAAGTTTATCTTTTACCCCTATAATTGTTTTTGCATTTTAAAACCTTAATGACAATGCAGGCAAAGTTTAAAGTGAAACTAAACCTATAGACTTGTTAGCATTGTTGTTTAATAGGAAGTTAATTGAATCTTTAATCTTTAACAGAATCACAAATTAAGCATAAACATATGCTTTATTTCCTAACAAGCAGTAAGCCCCCACCCCACCACACACACACACACACACACACATGCACACACACTTAGAGATATCACCTGTCAGAGCCTGAGTTGAAGAAATTTAGGCCATGGTCAACTTCAATGTCAATGCCATCTTTACCATGTTCTGAGGCTGCAGATTTTCTCATGAAAGATAGCAGAACTCACAGCACTTTGATAAAGTCAGGTAGAACCAGGAGAAATCAATCAATAACTAACTTGAAATAATTAATGTTTCCTTTAAATAGCACTGATCTCGGGGTCCTTCCTGCTGCTGTACCCATGTTCCTCTGGCTGTGTTGAAGAGAGAATGTTTGCCGGAGTACAGAATCATACAATCTCTTCTGTGCAGAAAGCGGCTATTCAGTCCATTGAGCCTGCACTGCCAACAATCCTACCCAGGCCCTATTTATTAACCCAAGTATTTACCCTGCTAATCCCCTTGACACTAAGGGGCAATTTATCATGGCCAATCAACCTAACCTGTACATCTCTGTCCTGTGGGAGGAAACTGGAGAACTGAGATGAAACCCACATAGACACAAGCTCCACACAGACAATAACTCGAGCCTGGAATAGAACCCAAGTCCCTCACGATGTGAGACAGCGGTGCTATTTCAAATTAGGAAAGATTTACCCACATATCATAATCTGTCTACACTGCACTTATCCGGCATATACTCCTAATGTCCGAGCTAACACATTCACTAAAGTGCCATCTTGCGCACTGTACACGGAATTGCCCATGCACAGTGTGGACACAATTCAGTATCAAAATAGCAGCCATTGCAATGAGATGATGGGCATTCAGGAGTCGAATTCTGTAGCATTGATATTTGAAAGTCCCTGCAGTTGATCAAAAGATTCGCATCACCTAGGGTACTTGTCATTATTAAAATATAATCCCAGATCTGATCATCACAGTAAGGGTTGATTCTGAGGTTGTGGGTTCAGAGACTTAAAGCAATGTCGCTTTGATGTCTCAGACAAAAGCACAGCATATCATGTATTGAATTAACAATTAAGAATTCAATGTTCTGCTTTTTTCCTCCAGGAAACTTAATGCTCCCCAGACCAGCTCAATGGAAGAAGTCAGAGCTTCACAAAAGTACAATATTATTTCAAGTGATTCGTATGCAGTTTGTGGGTCTGATAATACACGTTTCTGTGTAAACTGAAATCAACCTGGATGGTGGAGCTGATGAGTGCACATCTTTGCAGAAAGTCATATCAATTTAAAAATAACATATCGACCATTAAGGTCAATGATGAAATATACAGTCTGGGTGCCGAATAATTTTGACACCATGGCCGGGATTCTCCCAAAAAAATTCAAAGTTCCCAGTTTGTGGAAAAATGGGAGTAACACCCGTTTATTTTGTCAGCCTGATTTCTGGAACAAATCTCCGATACTCTGTGCATTGCGGAGTGCCTCAGTGGGATCCTCTTTGAAAATTAGGGTACGAGATCACTTCCTTTTCAAGAGGCCAGCAACATAGCGCTGAGCGGGCCACTGTGCATGTGCCGATTGGTCAGTGCCGAGATTGGCGCATGTGCAGTGGTCTAGAATTTCCAGCCTCCTGATCGCTGGCCAGCCCAATCGCTGGCCTTCTCTGGAAGCCCCACCCCAATCACTGGCCTTCAGATCCCTTGCCCAACCTCTGGTCTCTGGCCTCCAGGACCGCCCCGGGGAAGCCCCAATGCCCCCCCCAAGCCCCAACAGTCCCTATCGCCTGATCTCCCCCACCCCCGACTCCGCAGCCCCGCTACCCAACCCCTGCAGCTTGGACCCTCCCCACTCAAATGGCTGGCTCCAATCACTATCTTCTCTCCCTTTGCCAGCGATCCCAATGCAGTCTGGCAGCGGGACCCCCCTCCCACCCCCACCAATTATCCCCAGGCCCTGGACCCCTTCTGGCCTCACCCACTTGGGTGCTGCCCAATGCCTGGTGGGCAGTGCCAGGGCTCCAGTCTGGCACTGCCAGGCTGGCACTGCCCAAGGGGAACCCCCCTTACCCCTGACCTCCTAGAGAAGGTCTCAATGGTCACTGTTCCCTCCAGCAGGGTCCGGCTACCTGTTCCTTGTTAGTGGTAAGCAGGAGTACACCCCGTTGGATGAACCATTCTGGCAGGGGGGAAGACACTAAGGATATAAGAACATAAAAACCAGGAGCAGGAGTAGGCCATCTGGCCCCTCAACCTGCTCTGTAACTCAATAGGATCATGGCTGACCTTTTTGCGGAATTAGCTTCACTTACTCACCCACTCACCATAACTCTTAATTCCTTTACTATTCAAAAATCTATTTTTCTTTACCTTAAAAACATCGAACGAGGTAGCCTCAACTGCTTCACTGGGCAAGGAATTCCAAAGATCCACAACCATTTGGGTAAAAAAGTTCCTCCTCAACTCAGTCCTAAATCTGCTGCCCCTTATTTTGAGATTATGCCCCCTGGTTCCAGCTTCACCCATGATGTAGAGATGCTGACGTTGGACTGGGGTAAACCTTCCACATGCCTGACGAAGGGACTCTGTTTCCGAAAGCTTGTGGGATTGCTATCAAATAAACTGGTTGAACTTTAACCTGGTGTTTTGAGACTTCTTACTCTATCTTTACCCACCAGTGGGAACAACCTCCCTGCTTCCATTTTATCCATTCCCTTCATAATTTTAAATGTTCATATGAGAGACTTCGGTCTCGGGTCTGCTAAAGAAATGGAAATGAAGATTTCCATATGCTAATTAGCTCCGTGCCAATTTATGGCATGGGGCTGATGACGCTGGGAATCTTTGGCTGGGAGATCTGAGGAGGCCATGGAGCCCAGCAGGAAACCTGTGAACTGACCTCCACTGATGTCTGCCAGCCCGCTGCGCTGCTGGGAGAATCATTCCCCATATCTAAGGGAAATCACATCTCAATAATAATAATAAAAGCATTGTTGCATTTTTGTGAAATTTCACTTTCTGCCACATCGGGTCCAGCAAGGTTTTATTTTGAGATTCTTTGCAGTGCATGAGTTTTAACTCGACAGCAGGCAAGGAAGGCTAAAATTCTCCATTTCCTATCTGAAACTCCAGCACACTCTACTCCACACCTACATAACCCATCCCTGTTCATACTGAGGCCAATATCTCACATCAGTCTGTGACAATCATTAAAATGAATCGCACAGACTAGCGCAACGTTAATGCTTTTGGTAAAACAGTGGATGGATACATTTCCCACAAGTTCACTAAAGCATATGAAATTAATATTGCAAAGTGTTCTAACCCTACAATTATTAATAGCTGTATAAAGAAGCGCTGAAGCTACTTCTCATTCCATTTGTTAATAAATCCAAGCATTAAAATTCAACCTTTCATTTCAGCTATGTTGTCAGTTTTAAAACAATCTTGCTGCAATAACTCTGTTCTGACTTGTTCTGACCATAATCTTGTTTTCCCCGCTTCTTCTATGGTCTTTCAATGAGATACAGAAAGACAAATTCAGCCGCATTACTCATGAATTAATCTTTAAAATTTAAAATAGTTTTTAATATTTTATGTATCCAAGCTAGTTAACGGTTTTGCAGGCATGTTGTACAATCCTGTCGTCCATTACCCCTGAGAATTCAAAGGGAAAGGGGCAACTGATGATTGTGTGATGGTGTGTAATGCTACTGTTGCAATTAAATGTACAGCCTTGAAATTAGGCTATTGGACAATAGTGTACAAAAATTTAATATATTCAGATAAAATTCTTCTCTGCAGAATGATAGCAGGAGCTCTAATCAATTAGTTATAACCAGATTATTGTCTCCAGTAATATAAATGAGAGACTAAATAAAGGATACACTGAACATATTTACAACCAATCATTTTTTGCCTCTTTCCTCCAATGCCAATCATTTTCCTCCATCTTCCCACTTCCTTTCATTGCTAATCACATCCTTCCTCCTTCCTTCCCTCCTGAAATCTTCTCTCTTTAATGCCATACCTTCTTCCTTCAGTAATGCTTCCACCAGAGCTCTGTCTTCCAGACAGGCAGTGGTGTAGTGGTATTGTCGCTGGGCTAGAGACCCAGAGTAATGTTTTGGGGATCCAGGTTCGAATCCCACCACTGCAGGTGGTAACATTTGAACTCAATAAAAATCTGGAATTCTAAATCTAATGATGATCATGAAACCATTGCCGATTGTTCCAAAAACCCATCTGGTTCACTAATGTCCAGTAAGGAAGGAAATCTGCTGTCCTTACCCAGTCTCGCCTACAAGTGACTCCAGATCCACAGCAATGTGGTTGACTCTTAACTGCCTCGAAGGTTTGGCAACAATTACTGGCCCAGCCAGCAACGTCCATATCCCGTCAATGAATAAGTAAAAAGATTTGATTCTGGCCACTGAAAACTACAACACAAGTGGTAATTCTTGTACTGGTGAGAATTCCCATCCACAGATTGTAGAGTGGAACCACCTCTATAATGGCATACAGTCTGAGAAACATCTTTTGCTTGCAACAGCCTTCTGTATCATTCTGACCATTTCAGAATAAATTCTGTGTTACCGCAGCAACAAGTTCCATTCCCTCAGAGATATGAAGCAGGTTATCTCAGAAGTGATGCTAGCAGTGTTTAATCTCAAACTGTAGAAAACAAAATTATATGAAGGAAACTGAGGGCCTGAGAAAAAATTTGGATGAACATCCCAGGGAGGATTGACAATGTCTCAGTGAATCTTCTGTTTGTGTGCAGATACAGAAATTACCCAATTCCTTCTCCCTGGAACAATATGAAATGAGAGATTGTGCAAGAACTAGTTATTCTCTTGGTTTCACAATCCTTAAAGTCGGAAATTCCATGAGGAAAACTAGTCTCCTCTTAATCAGGACACAAATGTGTTTGAATAACAGAGAACAACTCATTGCTGCCATTGGGGCTAGATAGTTCATATGGTCTTAAGACCAGCACATAACACATTTTGATTTAATTTGTTATTGTCATGTGTATTAGCGTACAGTGAGAAGTATTGTTTCTTACACGCTATACAGACAAAGCATAGAAAAGGGAACAAGAGATCTTCTTCTGGGTGGCACGGTAGCACAGTGGGGTGGCACGGTAGCACAGTGGGGCGGCACAGTAGCACAGTAGTTAGCACTGCTGCTTCACAGCTCCAGGGACCTGGGTTCGATTCCCAGCTCGGGTCACTGCCTGTGTGGAGTTTGCACATTCTCCTTGTGTCTGCGTGGGTTTCCTCCGGGTACTCCGGTTTCCTCCCACAGTCCAAAGATGTGCGGGTTAGGTTGATTGGACATGCTAAAATTGCCCCTTAGTGTACTAGGATGCTTAGGTTAGCGGGATTAGTGGGTAAAATATATAGGGATATGGGGGTAGGGCCTGGGTGAGATTGTGGTCAGTGCAGACTTGATGGGCCAAAGGGCCCCTTTCTGCACTGTAGGGTTCTATGATTCTATGAAGAGTGCAGAATGTAGTGTTAAAGTCATAGCTAGGGTGTAGAGAAAGATCAACTTAATGCAAGGGAGGTCCACTCAAAAGTCTGCTGACAGCAGGGAAGAAGCTGTTCTTGAGTCAGTTGATACGTGAGCTCAAACTGTGATATCTTTTTCCCGATGGAAGAAGGTGGAAGAGAGAATGTGTGGGGTGTGTAGAGTCCTTAATTATGCTGGCTGCTTTGCCAAGGCAGCGGGAAGTGTAGACAGAGTCAAACATGTGACGGTTTAAGAGATCACACTAAGTTCTTGAAATGATCAATTTGAAAGTGAAATGGCAAATGTACTCACAGTGTTTTTAATCGACATTGTAATTATTCAAGTTCATTCAAGTAGTTGCTTTGCTTTTCTTTTGTTCAGCTTGGCAATTGAACTGACTGCTTGAAGGCAAAGCACCCATCATGAAATGACAGGCATGGGTTTTTATTTGTGTTTGTAATGCTGAATATAAAGCACTTAATAAAATCAAATAAGTGTTGTTTACCCTGATGATAGATTATGTCTGCCCAAGGTAACTGATTACTCCTGCAGGCTGTAAATGTTCACCTTTTTTTGAAGTCCTTCTTGGGATGTGGGTATCGCAGGCCAGGACAGCATTTAGTGCCCATCCCTAATTTCCCTTCAGAGGGCAGTTGAGTGTCAACCGCCTTGTAGTAAGACAGACCAGGTAAGGATGGCAGATTTCCTTCATCAGTGAGCCAGGCTGGGTGGTACAATCAACAATGGTTTCAGAGTCATCATTGGATTTTTAATTGAATACAAATGGCACCTTGGTAGAATTCAAACCCGGGTCCCCAGAGCATTACGCTGGGTCTCTGGATTACTAGTCCAGTAAAAATGCCACCATGCCACTGCCTCCCTTAAGGCGATGGTTTCTCCAAGATTGTGCCTGCACTGCTGAGTATTTCCGGCATTTTCTTCTTTTTATAGATTCATTGTGACTTTGAATCGTTGAACATTTGTCATGCGGTGCTTGGAAATTTGAGTCTCACCTCTACAATAATTTTCTGAGTTCTCACTGCCAGCTGAAAGCCTTGTCCATCAGTTCTGCTTATGGAAAACTCAAGGACAATGCACTCATGGTGAGAGGCAGGCAAGCAAGATTCCTGCCCGTAAATTGAACTTGGAAAATTAGCCCTTTTTTATAACTGGAGAGATTCAATGGCTTGATTGATAACTTATCTATGACAAATAGAAAGAAAAATAACCACAAATAATGAAGAATGCTACAAATACACAGCAGATCTCTCAGCTCTAAAAAAAGATTAAGGAAGATTAATAGAATGTCCATAATACAGAAGGAGGCCATTCTGCCTATTGAGGCTGAGCCAATAACAATCGCACCCAATCTCTACCTTCGTAACCCGCCCGACAATAAGGGACAATTTTTTAGCATGGCCAATCGACCTATCCTATCCATCTTTGGAGTGTGGGAGGAAACCAGAGCACCCAGAGAAAACCCACGCAGATACAGGGAGAATGTACAAACCCCACACACAGTCACCCAAAGCCAAAATCGAACCCGGTTCTCCGGTGCTGTGAGGCAGCAGTGCGAACCACTGTGCCACCCCTGCCATATTTTGACTCAACACCCTTCATAAAAATGTGAACTTATCTTTCAGTTTCTGAGATGCCGACAGGATTGCTACTTACGTTTATCGACTTCTGCTTTTACAATCAATATTTTAACTAAAAATACTTCCAAAAGTAAATTATTTTTACTTGAGTTCCTGGTGCCCTGGAAGTTCATTTATGGCAGGAATAGAAGTGGTTCCACCCTACTACGACTTTGAATTCTCATGATAGGTTTTACAGTGCTGGTGCAACACCTGAACAAGTCCTTTGTTTTATTCTTATCTGGGACGTGGGACATCATTGGCTAGGCCTGCAATTTTGTCAGCATCCCTAGCTGTTCTTGAGAAGGTGATGGTGAGATACCTTCTTGAACCACTACAGACCACATGATGCAGGTACACTCACAGTGCTGTTAGGGTGGGAGCTTTGACCCAGCAACAGTGAAGGAACAGCCAAATATTTCCAAGTCAGGATCATGTGTGGCTCAGAGAGAAATTTGCAGATAATAGTGTTCCTTGTGTCTGCTGCCCTTGTCCATCTGGCTGGAGATGGCCATGGGTTTGGAAGAGTCTCATAGATCATAGATCGCGGAACCCTATAGTGCAGAAAGAGGCCCTTCAGCCCATCGAGTTTGCACCGAACACAATCCCACCCAGGGCCTGCCCCCATATCCCTACGTATTATATGCACTAATCCCTCTAACCTCCGCTACCCTGGACACTAAGGGGCAATTTCTTAGCATGGCCAATCAACCTAACCCGCACATCTTTGGACTATCTGAGGAGACTTGGTGAGTTCCGCAGCGTCTCTTGTAGATGGTTCATACCACTGCTACAGTGCCGACAAGAGAGGAACTGGATGGTGGAGGTGGTGGATGGGATCGCAATCAAGTGGGCTGCTTTGTCCCGGATGGTGTTGCGCTTCTTGAGTGTTGATGGAATTACACTTGTGGAAGCAAGGGTCCTTTGGTCATGGATGTTTGCTAGTGAGTAGGGTCAAATGATAAAGGCTGTTTGGATGTGTTACAACTGGAGTATGAGCACAGTGTTGGAAACACTCCCACTTCATTATGGTTACTACTGAGTTGCTGTCATTAGTGCAGAAATGCTGTCAGTCATATGCAGTCATATAGGAAATATCATTCTTACAACAGAACAATGCAGTATGGAGTTTAGCTTTTCATCTATGTAACAATTCCTGTGCACAGTGAATGACAAAATGATCCCTTAGCCCCAGGGGCCAAATAGATCTGATCCATGTTTCTCATAAAAGCTGAGAACAATCAAACCTGACAAATGGCCAATACCCTAATTCATTCTAAGAGAAGTTGCAATATTGCATCTACTGGATTACCTGCCATGCGTAAAGAGAGTTAATTTATTTGTTTAAAGCAATTTGTTCAATAAACAAGCTGTTACATTGTCCAATTAAATGTGCTATTTCCAATAAAGATCCATATGTTACTATTATATAACATCCAGTACATAACTTCTGCACATCCTCATATCACTTTTACATGTCACTGGGAGGATCCTTCCTCTTCTGGCATCTGTGGGATTTTTTGCATTTACGTGACAGAAAAAAATCAGTTTCCCAATATTGGGAATCAGAGATGGGATTTTCCAGCCGCGCTCGCCCCACAACCAGAAAATCCTGCCTGAGGTCAACAGACCTTTCCCTCACCCACTACAATTCCCATGGCAGGCAGAACAGGAAAGTTCATTCCCCCCCCCCAACCCCCCCTCTCGATCTCCCTCTCTTATACATGGTGGGTTGATGACAGATCAAGTCTCTCGCTGAAACTCTGCAGAAAACCATTCTGAATGGCATGAATGCTCATTACAACCCTCAGAGACTGTAATCACGCACTCGCGTCAAGCATTCCACCCACCAGCAGGAATTTACACACCTTTCTGCTATCCTACTGCACGTGTGGGGAGTGTAGGACACATATTATAGTTGGGTGAAAGACACAAAGGGAGGGTTGAATGGAAGACACAATCTGGGGGTGACCAGAGAAGAAGAAAGAGGAGGCTGGATGAGAAAGAGCAGAAGCAGATGAGAAGAAGATGGTGGCAGTATGATGAAAAGAAGAAGGTGGGGATGGCTAGGTGAGAAGAGGAGGCCGGTTGAGGATCTGGATGGAGTGGGGGGGTGAGGGATGAGAGGTGGGGGTTAACGGAAGACATGAATGGGAAGGAAGGGGAGAATGGCTGGGTGAGAAGAGGGGGCTGGGTCAGGATATGGAGGGAATAGGGGGTGGGGGAGTGAGCGGTAGCGGGAAATGGAATACATGAATGGAAAGGGAGAGGGAGGAGGGGTGGATGCGGGGTGAGAAAAGGAGGTCAGGTGAGGATGTGGGTGGACCAGAGGAGAGGAGAGGAATGGAAGACATGAATGGGAAGGGAGAGGGAGGAGGGGTGAGCGGGTGGGCCCAGGCTATTTCAGAGGGAGATCAGTTGAGTAATATTGGAACTTTTTGGGGAGACTGCTGGTGATAGGCAGGAATGGTGAAAGGGGAAGGTGGGATTTGGTTGATTGGTAGGATCAGAGTTCAGATATGGTGGGCATAAGTCTCATTCGGTGGGGGGGGTCACTGAGAGGGACAAGGATGGTGACATATATGAATTACAGGAGTGGAGAGAATCAGAGTGGGTATAGGAATGGAGACTCCTGTTAGCTCAGCGGGGAGGGGAGGCATGTCCAAGTTCACTCACCTGATGAAGGAGCGGCGTTCCAAAAGCTTGTGCTACTAAATAAATCTGTTGGACTTTAACCTGGTGTTGTGAGACTCCTTACTGTGCTCACCCCAGTCCAATGCTGGCAATTCCACATCAGGTTCACTGTGATAGGGTCCAAGGATTTGGTGGTTGGATCAGAGTTTATTGAGGTGATAATAAAGGCGACGTTTTGGGGGTTGACAGTGATGGGGGGGAGTTAATGGATGACATGGGCTGGGTAAAAAATGGCTGTCTGATATGAGACATGCACTATCCTGAGACAGAGGCAGCTCAAAACCAAGCCAATGCTCTTGAAGTCCAACTGCAAAACATTGAGGTGGGGGAGGTTCTTCTTGGATGGGTTGAGCACAACTGGACAACCAAATGGAAATGCTAATAATCATGGAGAAACTATATAAGAGCTTTTTTGCTTTGAAAATCCTCACTGTCTGGTGACGGTCACACAGCAGCAAGTCTGGTTCAAAGGGTTCTCACTACAACACGGTCCCAGAAATGCGTAGAGCTGCCATTCACTCTGAGCCATTTGTCATCAGTTCCAGGCAGAGTTCGGGAAGCAAGGGGGGAGGGGGGGAAGAGGGTGCCTACAAGGGGCATGCAGGTTAAACCTTAACTACAAACATCCATCCTCCCACGGGAATGGACCTGCCTGACAGGGGCTTCATGTGATTAGTCTCTCCATTGTGACAATGCCGCTCCGTGGATACTCAAGGGCAGTGGACGCAAATGAGATTGAGCGACGGGGAGGCCTCTTACACATGGCAAGCAGCAGCCTTGTCAAAGAGCGATATCTCCGTACGCAGCCATGTATGAAGGGGGAAGATCATTCACCCTTGGTCTCCATCCACCCCCCTCACAAGAAAGAGTGAAGGGCGCATAACCATTAAAACAACCAACAGCAAGAATGAATCCAGGAGACTTCCAATAAGTGCAAGATAACATTCATTTCGAAGTGGCAAAACTAAACAATGATTGTACGACCATGCCATTACAATTCATTCAATACTTCTTCATTTTACTAACTCTGCATCTAGGTGCATCCCCAATAGCGGCAGCAGAGGTGGAGGCAGCCCTGTTTTTTGTGATGACTTTGGTGGGTCCTCTCTATGGGTCCAAGGCCTGGTAGGCCCCAACCTACTCTGGATCTCCTGCTCTGAGAGTCAGGGGCATCCTTCTCAGCTGAAGCAGCTGGAGCCTGTAGAGTCACAGATAGAGAGGATTGGAGGTTAGGACAGGAAGGGAAGATTCTACCCACAATAAGCAACTTTGCAATTGAATTTCCAAAAGCGCTTTTAAAAAATCAATTTATTATAACGTAGTTACAATGCAAATTGCTCACTTCATTTCCCTTATTTCTGATGGGTTTTTTTTTCAATAATTCTGTTTTCAATAATTTCTGCTGATTCCTTAATCAGGAAATTAACTTGAAGGTTATTGAACCCGACAGTGAGGAAAAGAATTAACATTAAACATCAGTGCAGCAACAGTAGATTGATTCTCTGGGTTAATAAAGTCACAATCAGCAGCTCATTGTTCGCAGTTAAAAAAAAACACAAATATAAAATGAAAACAGCTCAATGGTGGAAAACTGAAATTAAAAATAGAACTCAAAAATTTATCAGCATCTGCAAAAAATATATCTTCGCATTTCAAGTGTAGACATTCAGAAGTTATCTCAGATTGTATTTATCCTTGATGCAAGTCCAAAGCTACTTGTTATTCAGGGCCTTACAAAGCACACTGAGATGTCTCTTTGGATTTAACTTGTGTTGAAGGAACGCGAGTTGTTGCTTCATTCAGCCAGCTCCTTCTTAAAGAAGTGTTAACTGACACAGCACTGACAGTTTAACAGTTTGAGGATTCGAGTACAGTTCTTGCTTCACTCCAAAGTAGTTTCTGGAGTGACACAGCGGGAGTCATTTTGGACAAACTTTCAAGGGCTCTGAAAGAGATGGCTCAGGAGGGTTTTTTTTTCGGTGAGGCAAAAACAGGAGGAACATCCTGTCAGGCTGTCTCCTAACATTCCTGCCTCCACATGATCCAGCAGAAGGGGGAGTGTTGGTGAGAAAGGTTATCCAACCATCTGCAGTGAACAGTGAGTTCATTAAAGGTTCAATACAAGGTGCTTTCTGAACACCACCTGTATTTTCCAGTTGGTGTACAGGGTACACATCAAGCCAAAGATGTTGGGAGGCTTCCTACGGCTGGTCAGATAGTTATCAGAGCTGGAAATTCCATTCAATTCCTATGCTCGTTCCTGTCAGTGTGCGCAATCTTCTTGGAGATCCTCTCCACTTGGAGCCGACAGTTTGTGGTGTTGATGGTAGCCAGGATGTGGAGATGCTATGTGGAGGTGGGCATCTCTACATCATCATTCCTGTCAGGACTGGGGAGTGGTGGGCGAGGGTGAATGCCTTTCCCACTTCTGTCTGACAGCGTTAGCCCTAATGGCCCTTTGTTAGATTCCTTCTTATCTTTCTCAACATTGTCTGTTTCAGGCTTTATTATCCCTTTTTATTCTTGCAGGTCTGTTAGGATGTGGTAGAGGAGCCCTTGGGCACAGTTTAGAGCAATACTTACTTTCTCGCCTCCCACTTCGAGTCAACGGCACCTGATCCTCACTGGGCAGAACCAGGTGCATGCTGGGCTTCCCGTTGGGGCAGAGAGACGAGGACATAGTAGGAGGCCCGAGGACCTGGCCTCAGACCCGCGGTACTAAACTCAGGAGTGATTAGGGTCCCGCCCACTCTGAGTGAAAACTTCATTGGGCAAGGCGCAATAAGCCAGGAGACTTGCAATGGGTTTGATGCCCAGTGAGGATCTAGATTTTAGCCCCTTTGTCCAAATCAACGGGCGATCGCAAATCCCCATTGGGGCCGGTGGTACTGCAGAAGCACCCCCAAGAAATAGTCGATTTTCTTTCAATTTGGTGTATTGCATTCACTGCTCCCAATGTGGTCTCCTCTATATCAGAGAAACCAAGTGTAGACTTGGTGATCGCTTTGCTGAGCAAGTTTGGTCTGTGCGTAATCAGGACGCTGACTTTCCAGTTGCTTGTCATTTTTACACATGATCCTGCTCCCATGCCCACGTGTCTGTCCTTGGCCTGCTGCAATGTTCCAGTGAAGCTCAACACAAACTGGAGGAACAGCATCTCATCTTCCGACTAGGCATGTTACAGCCTTCTGGGTCTCAACATTGAATTCAACAGCTTCAGATGATTTAATCTATACCACCTCAGCCCCTTTTGTTTTCATTCTATTTTATAATTTTTTTACTATCCTCTACCTTTTATTTCTTTATTGTCTTTCTTCATCTTTCACCTCTTGTTCTTTCCCCCACTTTATCCCTCTTCCCTTACCTTTTCTCAACCCCGCTTCCCCTTTTCTACACTCTACTTCTGTCCCATCTTTATCCCCCTCCCCCCACCCCTCACATCTCTTCATCTGTCACAGCTTACAGCTTCACTGCCGTTTGGTCATTTGCACATTTTATTCTCTCTGTGGACTGCCATTAGCAGTCTTTTCCCCTGGATTCTATGTCTCTGACTTATCTTTCATTCCCTCACCCTACAAAATAAATATCTCCCACTTTCTATGCCTTTTAGCTTTGACAAAGTATCATCTGGACATGAAACATCAGCTCTTTTCTCTCCTTACAGATGCTGCCAGACCTCCTGAGATTTTTAAGGCATTTTCTGTTTTGGTTTTATTTAAATAGTAGGTTTGCCTCAAACGTCCTCCAGTATCACATTGTTTCCCAGTTGTGTTATTGTTTCCCAGATGAGGATGGCGAGGATAAGTTCCTCTGTTGATCGGTAACTCACAGTGTGCTTTGGCACAGTTTTAAATGTTTTAAAATATCTAAACTATAGATTTGACCGAGTAGGGCGTGGTCTGCAAATGCTTCTATGTGATGATGTGGAGATGCCAGCGTTGGACTGGGGTGGGCACAGTAAGAAGTCTCACAACACCAGGTTAAAATCCAACAGGTTTATTTGTGACAACAAGTTTTCAGAGCACTGTCCCTTCTATGTGAGACAGCAAAGGAAATTGAACTGTCAGAGAAGAACTATTAAACACACTTGCTCAAATAAAGCAAGGTGTTTGCTCAAGATAAGCATGGCTCTTAGTGATTTTAAATGATATATATGGGTTTATAGTGAGTGTGGTGGGTCAATTACTCATAAGCCAACAGTATCAGCGATATGCAGGTCTACTGCATACCACTGGGGATTATAAGAGTGATCTGAATGGTCAGCATGAAGCTGTTATCACCAAAACGTATTAACAGACAGGGATGCTTCCCTAAGCTACTGGGATCTGAGACAAAACACTTATCCTGACTTGATACACTTTAAATCACTAGTCAGACTACATTTTTTGCATTGTATTTGAGCTACAGAGACTATGGTAGGAATTGACTGTCCTATCCAGAGGTGAGTTTAGCAGCAGAGGTTTATAATGGTCAGCACAGTGGCACTGTGGGTTAATTAGCACTGCTATCTCACGGCGCCAGGGACCCAGGTTCAATCCTGGCTTGGGTCAATGTCTGTGTAGAGTTTGCACATTCTCCCCATGTCTGCGTGGGTTCCTTCCGGGTGCTCAGTTTCCTCCCACAGTCTGAATGACATGCTGGTTAGGTGCATTGACCTAATGCTGGAGTGTGGCAACTAGGGGAATTTCACAGTAACTTCATTGCAGTGTTAATGAAAGCCTTACTTGTGACTAATAAATAAACTTCTTTTAACTTTACTTTAAGTGGGGGAAGGATGGTAAGTGAGACTCTGCCACCTTCCTTCCTCTGGCTAATTTAGCATAGGACATGAAGAATGGCCTTCCCACTGCCAAATCAGGCTTTTAAAAGGGCAATTAATGTCCACTTAAGGCCTCATCCCACGGGCGCTGGTATTCACCCAGTAGTTGGTGGTGGGATGGGGATTGCCATGTGGGAAGCCCAAAAAACAAAATCTGTCAGGTTTGCTTGTGGGGGATTCCCTGTTCAGAGAGACTCAGTGCCTGATCAATGGATCCAACATCAGGAAGATGGGGATCAGCTGAAGGGAGAGTGGGGAATGAAAACCATTGCTGGATGATAGAATGGGGGCAGAGGAGAATGCTGATGCTTTAGCAGCACTGCACCCAAATTCAGGCAGATGACCCCATATCTGCTGACCCCTTCCTCATTTTCAGTCTAGGCTTTCTTAGTCTTGCAGGTCAATTCTCCTCTTTCCAATTCTTGGGAAGAAGACCTCGCACCTTCCCCTTACAGCCAGGAGAAGACCCTGCATGGAGCCCATGATTAACCATGGGGCCATCTGATGTCTTCTTTCTGTTATGGAATTATAACTAAGTCAACGATTTATAAGAGAAACAATTGAAATAGCTTGTATGTTTGGATGTACAAATTTATCTCAATTGTTTTTCTTATAAATCGTTGACTTAGTTATAATTCCATAACAGAAGGAAGACGTCAGATAGCCCCATGGTTAATCAAACTTGTATGTTTGGATGTACAAATTTATGAACAACAGTAGGCCATTCATCCCCTCTAGCCTGCTGTACCATTCAATAAGATCATGGCTGATCTGATTGTATTCTCAGCTCCACATTCCTGCCTACCCCCAATAACATTTGACTCTTTCGTTAGTCAAGAATCTATCTACTTTTACTAAAACATTCAATGACGCTGTTTCTACTGTTCTCTGGGGAAGGAAGTTCTACAGATTTTCTCCTCATCTCCATCTTAAATGAGAGACCTTTGATTTTTAAACTGTCTCCTTTAATTCTGGTTTCTCCCACAAGGAAAAACATCCTTTCAGCAGCCACTTTGTTGTGTCCACTCAGGATTTTATGTTTCAAAAAGATCATTTCTCATTTTTCTAAACTCCAATCGATACAGGCCCAACTTGTCCAACTATTCCTCATTACATAATCGCTCATTCCAGAAATCAGTTGAGTGAATATTCTCTGAATCTCTTCCAATTCAATTCTGTCTTTCTTTAAATAAGGAGACTAAAACTGTATATATTGTTCTTGCTATGATCTCAGCAATGCGCCAAACAACTGCAATAAAACATCCTTACTTTTTGATTCCATTCCCCGGCAATAAATGTCAACCTTGTACTTCAAGAACAGCTTCTTCCCTACTGCCATCAGACTTTTGAATGGACTTACCTTATACTAAGTTAATCTTTAGCTACACCCTATC
This sequence comes from Carcharhinus amblyrhynchos, assembly GCF_965287045.1. NCBI lineage: Eukaryota > Metazoa > Chordata > Chondrichthyes > Carcharhiniformes > Carcharhinidae > Carcharhinus > Carcharhinus amblyrhynchos. Next base: position 16,396,253 of record NC_137339.1, read on the forward strand.
TTTAAGTGCAGCACCCCATCTTTTCCTGCTCCCCTGTGTAATTTATGAACATTATGCTTTAAACCATAAGACCATAAGACATAGGAGCAGAATTAGGCCACTCAGCCCATTGAGTTTGCTCTGCCATTCAATCGTGGCTGATATTTTTCTCATATCCATACTCCTGCCTTTTCCCCATAACCCTTGATCCCGTTATTAATCAAGAACTATCTATCTCTGTCTTAAAGAAACGCAATGATCTGGCCTCCACAGCCTCCTGCGGCAAAGAGTTCTATAGATTCACCGCTCTCTGGATGAAGAAATTCCTCCTCATCTCTGTTTTAAAGAATCGTCCCTTTAGCCTGAGATTGTGCTTTCTGGTTTTAGCTCTTCCTACTATGGAAATGTCCTCTCCACGTCCATTCTGTCCAGGTCTCGCAGTATCCTGTAAGTTTCAATAAGATCCCTCCTCATGCTTCTAAACTCCAATGAGTGCAAGCCCAGAGTCTTAAACTGTTTCTCACACGCAAGCTGTTCATGCCAGGGATCATTCTTGTGGACTTCCTTTGGGTCCTTTCCAAGGCAAGCACACCCTTCCTTAGATATGGGGCCCAAAACTGCTCACAATACTCCACATGGGTTCTGACCAGAGCCTTATAAAGCGTCAGAAGTACATCCCTGCTCTTGTATTCTAGTTTTGTCTGTATAGAACACAAGAAGCCATACTTTTCATTGTGACAATATATGTGACAATAACAAATCAAGTCAATTTTTTGAATGGATAACCAAGAAGGTAGGTGAGGGCAGTGCAATTGATGATGTCTACAAGGACTTTAGCAAGCCCTTTGACAAGAGACCGCATGATAAGTTGTTGCATAACATTAAATCTCATGGGATCCAGGGTGAGGTATCTAAATGGACACAAAATTGGCTCCTTGATAGAAGCCAGAGGGCAATTGTAGAGGGTTGTTTTTCAAACTGGAGGCCTGTGACCAGCGGTGTGCATCCAGAAACTTCCACACACCTGACGAAGAAACAGTGTTTCCGAAAGTTTGTGGGTTTACTATCAAATAAATGGGTTGGACTTTAGCCTGGTGTTGTGCCTCAGGGATCAGTGCTGGGTCCACTGTTTTTTGTCATTTATATTAATGATTTGGATGAGAATATAGGAGGCATGGTTAGTAAGTTTGCAGATGACACTGAGAGGGGCAATTTTTTCACACAGAGGGTGATGAGTGTCTGGAACAAACTGCCAGAGGTAGTAGTAGAGGCAGGTATAATATTATCTTTTAAAAAGCATTTAGATAGTTACATGGGTACAATGGGTATAGAAGGATATTGGCCAAATGCAGGCAATTGGGACTAACTTAGGGGTTTTAAAAAAGAGTAGCACGGACAAGTTGAGCCGAAGAGTCTGTTTCCATGCTGTAAACCTCTATGACTCTAAATCATTTCCTGTACCTGCATACTAACATTTTCTGATTCCTATCAACATACAGCTCCTTCCTCCTCTACAAGCTTAGGCATCTCTCTTCCTCTGGACCTCCTCATCCAGGAACCTGAGAACCTTCTCCCTCTTACTCTTGAATCATCCTGAAATGCACCATTGTGTTTCAAAGAGTGCGCTCCAGACCTTCAGTGGAAGTGTACTTGTGGAGACTACATATACAAAGACTGCTTCCAATCAGCAATTGAGTGATAAACCTGCAGGACCTCTTTTAGCTCCTCCAGGCACATTCAAATCGGGCGGCAAGGTGGCACAGTGGTTAACCCTGTTGATTTACAGCTTAGTCATTGTCTCCCCATGTCTGTGTGGCTTTCCTTCGGGTGCTCTAGTTTCTCCCAAAAGACTGGTTTGGTGCATTGGCCATGCTAAATTCTCCCTCAGTGTACTCAAACAAGTGCAGGAGGGTGGCGACTAGGGGATTTTCACAGTAACTTCATTGCAGTGTTAATGTAAGCCTACTGTGACACTAATAAATAAACTTAAACTTAAATCATGATATTGTCAATTAGTCCAACACTGTCGGCTAAAACCAGATATTCAAGAAAGTTTGTCTTCCTAGCACATGATCCAATTAGAACCTGCACCCTTTCACCGAAACAGTTTAAACAATCCTCTCAAGGTAACTATTTCATCTTTATATGGTTGCATTTTCTTGTCTTTTTTCCCTGTAGCACCTGGGGTTATGTGCCATCATGTGGTTTCCTCCATGAAACACTCTATTTACATCCTACACTAAGGCCTGGGAGCAGACAGAGTACATAAAGATTCATTGAGCTCACTAGCACTAGGAGATCAGTTCTTAGCCCTACAGCTGAGGTACCATTCAATACATTGGGATGGATCACTATGAGTCCATGCCTAGAGCTCTTCTGAGGCTTTCTACTCCTGAAAAAATGACTAGGAAAAGAGAAAGGAAGCAGATACACATGCTTTGCTTTTTAGCATATGATTTAAGCCATAAGTAATGTACTCATCATAATGTGAATACAGCAACTGATGTTTACAACACTGTAAATAGTGAGTTTAGCAAAGGAGGTTGCTTTGAATTTTTATCTCAGAGTATTTTCAGACATCCTCAGGGATACAAATGGAGTCAGACGCTTTGTTTGACTTCTGAAAATCTGAAAATTTTTCTGTATGGTGAAAGAATGATAGACTGAGAGATATCTGAAAAAAAGTGAATTACTTTCATTACGCTCTCAATGTCTGTGGTGCGCGTGTTTAATCTCTTCTGTCCACATTTTGTCGTAGCTCAGACATATGTAAAGTAACATATGTATATATGTAATAATTCCATATATACATATAGTATATTTATATATATAATATATACTGTCCTCTTATCTCAGAGAATAGCACCAATGGAAAACAAGATAGATACGACTAACATAGACTGATGTGGATCAGTGCCAGAGATCACCTTTACAGACTCATTCCCTCAAGAATTGATAGATACTGCCACTTGAGCAGAGCTACATGATTGCACAACTGCCACTTCTCCTTAATATCATCCAGTTGCTTGTGCACTACTTCATGCCTTGGTGAAGCAGTGGCCCTGTTCTGAGCGTACATAACACAGTGATAATATATAAGGATTCTTAATTCGTACCTGGCGATTAACTATGGAGAGGTCATTTTCAGTTGTGCTCACGGCACGGTGGCACAGTGGTTAGCACTGGTGCCTCATAGTGCCAAGGACCCGGGTTCAATTCCTGGCTTGGGTCACCATCTGTGCGGAGTCTACATGTTCTCCCTATGTCTGCATGGGTTTCCTCCAGGTGCTCTGGTTTCCTCCCACAGTCCGAAAGACATGCTGGTTAGGTGCATTGGCCATGCTAAATTCTCCCTCAGTGTAGCTGAACAGGCGCCAGAGTGTGGCAACTAGGGGATTTTCACTGTAACTTCATTGCAGCATTGATGTAAGCCTATCTATGACAATAATAAATAAACAACAACAACGGTAACCATAATGTGGAGATGCTGGCATTGGACTGGGATGGGCACGGTAAGAAGTCTCTCAATACCAGGTTAAAGTCCAACAGGTTTATTTGGAATCATGAGCTTTCTGAACACTGCTCCTTCATCAGGTGATCAAAGCTTGTGGTTCCAAATAGACCTGTTGGACTTTAACCTGATGTTGCGAGACTTCTTACTGTGCAATAACAATGGTTAGCTTTATGTTGGGAGTACAGGTGTGAACTGTCTATTAATTTAAATGGTTGTGGAAATCATATAAAGCAAAGGCCCAAATTTTTCAAGAAGCATCCAGGATAGATCTCCTGGCAAAAGACTGAAGTTGGAAAATTAAGTTTTCTCTTAGCATTCACTGCATCTAAAGCTTTAGACCCAAGTACTCCAAAGCAGAAGTGAAGTCGCCCTACTATACAGATGACCTGTGTAAGCGAAATTGGCAGTCTGGTAGTAAACTAGATGATTGAAATCTTTACACCTTCCAGTGTTTGTTAAATGGTTGCAACACTATTTAAACTCCCCATACAACTCATTATATGTAATCAGCATGCTAGCCTTTGACATAAGCCAACTGGTATTAAGGACCAGATCAGAAACTCCAAGTATATTGTGAAGTTAGCCTAGACCCCAACTTTTTTTTTATTTTTGGTATTAGTGTGAGCATAAGATGTTTGGCTCTAGGGACGGTTCGATTGACCTACTAGGAAGCTTTTATTAAAACAAACTTTATTTAACAATACAGTTAAAATATAATAAAAAGAATTAGCATAACTTTTACCAATTGAAATAGTTAAACATGATGAGGTATAATTCTTAACAGCTAGCTATCTCTATAGTTCCAATGTAAGCAATATCCCCACAAACATAAATCCTTATTCAGTTAATACGAAAACAGATATGCTCACATGGGTGCTACATTTCCAGCCTTTTAACCCTCTGGACAGATGTAGAAAGACGCCTGTCTTCCAATTTCCATATAGCATCTTCCAGAGAAAAATACATTCCCTGGCAGATCCCTGTCTCCAAATCCAGAGAGAAGAAAGAGAAGCACTTTTCTCTAATAATTCCAAGCAACAACTGAGCTTATTTCTCTGTGGAAGATTAGCCCCATCCAGTCACATGATTTTTCCTGACAATCAACCTAATCAAGCTTTACTCTGAAAAAACCCAGGGGAAAACACTAAAATAACAGAACAGCAGTAGTCCAGATTGAAACAAACACATTAGCAATTAAGATCAATTATGCTGCTGCAATTTCAACAAGGGCTGCTGGTTACAGACACAGCGGCATCAGTAAATAGAACTTCCTCAAGTCCCTCTGGGCAATCCTCATTGTAACACCTTCATGTCAAGACAGGATGCCAACATATGCCACATGTGCCCCTCCAGCCTAATCCCTGGACTTGCCAGCAATCAGGCTTTCAATCATCCTCTTTTGTCCCCACAGGAGAAGATAGCCCGCAATAAAAGGGAGTAGGGAGAAGGCTGGCAGCGGAATTCCTTAGTTGCATAGGTATTGAATGGGTTAAAATTGGGCCCATTTATAATTCAGAAATACCTCATTAACTGTGAAGCACTTGAGAACATCTTGATATTGTAAATGGTGATGGATAAAACGCAATACTTTTTTATCAGTTGTCCTGATTGATTGAAATAAATGTTGAAGTTAATTGTAATACATGGATTGACATTCTTTTGAGAGTAACCTGAATTCAAATTTGTGAAGCACTTCTAATTGAGATACACGTAGTACCAGGAGCTGATGAGAAAATGTCTACTTCAGATGTTGTCAAGAAAATAAGGGAGATGTATGCTTATTTCGTTTAAAGATGTGCAAGATGAGAAGCGAGTTGCTGCAGTAAAGTTGTCAGTTAAACAGTCATTAGGATGCATGATGCATTTCACATGATTGCACATCACGGTCGACTTAGATTTTAAAGCACTGAGTGTGCTTTCCCATTGATGTGTCCAGCATTGCTGAACTCTCAATCGGGTATTGAACAATGGAAAAGTGATTGCATCGGTGGAACGAATAAATTAATTTCTCCGGGACATTGCTTGTTACATCTCTCTTCACATGGTATCCTTGTTGTCTGAGGGTTGTTCATTTTGGCTCATGCCTCTCTGGGGCAAGGTGAGGAGGCAGTACTCAGGAACTACCTCAGTGGTACACAGATTGAACCCACGCTGTTGGCATTAACCAAGGTAATTGATGCACTCCTCCTCCGTCTTCAACATACGTAGCTTCAATTCATGTGCAACTTTACATAGAATTTACAACACAGAAATAGGCCATTTCAACCACCTCTTCTGGCCTCCTCACATCACTCCTCATCCAATCCTATTAGCATATCCTTTTATTCCTTTACCCCGTCATGTGCCTGACTGTCTTCCCCTTAAATTCATTTTTAATATTCACTTCAACTATTCCCTGAGGGAGCAAGTTCCATTTTCTTACCAGTATCTGGCAAAAAAGTTTCTCCAGAATTCCTTACTGGATTGAGACTACCTTGAATTTATGTCTCCCCTTTCACCAATCGGATGCTGAATTTGGAGGCAATTCTCCCAAAAGTTCTGAAATGTGGGAGACTGTTCTACACCACAACTGTTTTCTCAGTTCAACTTCTCACTCAGACCTTCCCACTCTGTGGACTCAGAGGTCACAATTGTAATTATTATTAAAAACCCAGGGGAGACTGGGCCTATTCATATTGGAGTCTGACAGTTCTGGAACTTTGCACATGCTCAATGATCCCAATCTGTCAGTGTCCCCGTTTGCTGGCCAGCTCGATCGCTGGCCAGCCCGGGACCCCCAGTGTGCTGCCTCTGCAGTTACCCCAAAGCCCAATCATGGCCCCCACAACAATTCCTGGGCCAACCTTGACCTCCCTCCCACCCCAGAATGGCCCGATGTCCAGCCCACCCTGCCCCCCCTAGCAGTGGTGATCCCCCATGCGCCCCTCAACCCAGCAGACCCCCTCCCTCCCCTGCTGATCACCCCAGCATCAGAGCCCCCCAGGAGGCAGCCCGCACCCCTCCCCCCCCCCACCCCCGCACCCTGGCAGACCACACCGCCTCAGCCCACCCCAATCACTGCCCTCTCTCCATCCCAGACTGATCGCCATGCAAAGTGGCAGCAGGACCCTCCACCCCCAGCGATTGCCCCTCGGCCCTGCCCACAATAGGCCTCGATCCTTTGGCACTGCCTGAGCCTTCTCCCAATCTTCTGGAATTCCTTCTCTGCCTTGTGAAGCAATCAAAGCATCATTGACATATTGTAGAATGGTGGTTCCTCCACATTTAATCGGCTCGATTGTTTGCGTCATGTGTTTGTGAAAAATGGTTGGACTATTGTGACATCTTTGTGGTAGATGAGTCCAAGTGTATTGTTGATTTCCCACTGTGAAGACAAGTTTGTACTAATACTCTTTTACTATTGGAACAGACCAAAATCCATTGGCCAATCTAATACAGTAAAAATCATTTGATCTGTCCCAGTTGTGTTTAGATCGCTAACTGGATTTACAACTATTGAATGTGCCCATGTTGCATATCTGATTAGAAATGTGTATTCCACAGTTAACCTATAACTTCCATCAATTTTTTTTTTAATTGGCCATATAAGTGAATTAGTAGAAGACGTGTCTTTGTCACTACTCCTTGTTTTTCCAACTGCGTGATAATGCATCTAATAGATTGTACTTCTCCCAGAATCTTTTCTAGTGGGACATTTAAACGTCCACGATCTTGTTTATTTCCAGCCCAAATTCAAGGGTATTGTGCAGCCATTTTTTTTCCAGATTGATCTCTTTTCCCAATCTGTTTGAAATGCTGCTATCCTAGAAATGCTACAACATTTCTTTTGCCCTATTTATTCTGTTTGAATATATGGTGGCATTTGATGTTTCCTACTCTGACATCAATTATCATCCCTAACTAGACAGTAACTCTATCCCCAGAATGCTTCCTTCTTTATTTTGACACATCCAGATTTGAATGTGTTTTTTTAATTGTTGGTATACAGAGCAGTGGGAATTTAACTCCCCCAATAACTCCATGTTATCCTATTGTTTGATCAATGGTTGGTAAATTTAAGTTTGTTAGTAATATAGTTGTCCTCATATCAATTAACTTGATACAACTCTGTCCTTTTAGCACTATCTCTATATATACATCCGGAAATCCATATCACCGTCAGACTCTAGGGGCACCAATTGTCATTTTATAGTTAACAATTTATGAAGTTTCTCTGCTGTGAAACTGGCTCCCACAACATAATAGAATCTTTGAAATGGAAATCGAACCTTTCAGTTTGATTCCAGGTCGTAACTTATTTTGATTATTCATTCTTCATCCCAAACAACATCATTATATTAAAGTAGTTTGCTTTAACAGATTCTTCCTATGGGCTTTCTAATTGTCAATTAATCACTCTGTTTATTTCCTTTTATGTTTATTTATTCTGCTGAATTAATTCTCCTTTGAGCCCATTTTATATCTAAATGTACTCTGTGTTTTGGACTACTTATCTCATTCTCCAGATTCGTTTGCTGATTTTAAATTTACACTCCTCACAACCTAATCACAATGCTGTTGGGTCACTGCCATTGTTGAATAGCCCTGATTTGGTTGGCGCTGTTATCACAAAATATCCAAAAGGGGCAAATGTAAACTTCACACTTCCCCACCCACGCTATTTTGTGTAATTTCCACTAGACATTCTCCCCTGTTCCTATTTTATTTTGATTTGGATTAACAATTCATATTAATTGCTACAAATTTTAAAACACAAAAATTCATCCTGTTTAGGACTGAACAGGTTAACTTTCTGCTCGTCTCAAACTTGGCGTATTTACAGAAATCTTTGGCAATGTGCCATTTTTACACAGAAAGCATTTTTTGACCTTGGAGCTGTACCTTTTTTAATCCATTTTTTTAAAAAATGACGTCTTTTTAGTTATAATCCTTTTTTACAAGTTCTGCATTGTTAAATTACCGTGCAATTCTTATTTCCTTATTCTTTAAGTTGTATCTTCTACATTTTATTCGTCTTTTGACTACAATTTAATCCTCCAGCATTTGTAAATGGTCTATTTTAACTAATAAGAGAGCGGCATTGTTGCACTGTTGTCTCAGCAAAACTAACTCCCTTTATCTTACTTTCCTGCTTTATGCACCCTTTACTACTATATAATCAATGAGTTCTTGCAGAATCTGCTGTATGTGGGTAAGTTGTCATCCTTACCCCCACTTTTGCGCTGATAAACCTTTTTCAAAACAATTTTTTTTTGTGACCCACAAGGGGCCTGGATGTCTGACAGATCCAGTGATTCAGAGTGCTTCCCCCTCTACTAAAAAAGACGAGCAATATTAAGTATGCACACACCAGTCCAGGGGAAGTGTTCACCAGGCCATCGACTCCAAGATCATCTCATATCATCGCGAAATTGATGTGGGAAATTCTTTTAGACGGCCTGATTAATTTAAAGATTGAATCTTTTCATTAAACATTTCGTTTTGCAAAGGCAAAAAAAAGTTTATTCAGTTCAATGAAGTTCTTAAACTAGTTTTACTAAAACATTGAAATGCTAAAATCATAAAATAATACAAATTAACAATATTCAGACAAACATACAATTAGGATAAGATAAATCTCATTTTGGCCAAAATGGGAGATCAATGGTTCGACCTACACAGCTAATGCGCTAACAGGGTTTCATAAAAGATCTCAGATTTCATGCCAAAGAGCAGAATTGGTTATAGTTTTTCTTATCAGATTACACAGCCCAGTACTTAATTAAAAGCAATTTCATTCATTCATTATATCATCATTCTAACAATTGCAAGTTCTTCAATTAATCATATTTTGACATCTTCAAGCATTGATCTGTCCATTTTATGGAAGTTCTCTCCCAAAAATGGCTTCTTATGATTCAATGTTTCTCTAACCAGTTTAAACCCCAGTTCTAACACCAAAAGACACCTTTATCTTTTGGTATTATCACCCAGCCTGGGTAATTTACTTTGTTACATAATTTATGCCTGACTTGATACTGATACCTTTCATGAATACACCTTTCATTTTACTGGCATGGTACAAATTCATTTCTTGGAGATATTATTGAGATATTACTTAAATATTTTGTATTATTCTCAAACCACATATTAAAACATGAGCTGCTAATTATCCTCATGTTGGGTATTTAGAATTAATCAGAATTCTCAATGACACTCCCACAGTCCAAAAGGTGCCAGAGTGTGGTGATGAGGGGAGTAAGTTCATTGCAGTCTTACTTGTGACACTAATAAATAAACTGAAACTTAACACTAAGCAATTGATAACGAGAGTAAGGGCATGTTCTGTGGTGGCAGATGTCCAACCAATGTCTATGGTCCTTTGCGTGGCTTGCCCTGTCCCACTGCCAGGGCATTGCCTTCAGCAGGGCCGGAAAATCCCGCCAGCGCGAAGGGCAGGAAAAGCCACCCCAAATATATTCCAGTAACTCAATTATTGGAACATATCCATAAGGAAAGACTAGAAAGGAAGCTATGGCTTTTGGATTGGAGTTTGGTTTGACCAAAGTGTTGTGAAGTTAGGTAGAGTAATTGTAGATTGGGAGATAGGAAGTTGTGTGATCCCATTAAAAGATGGTGCTTTTTTGTGCTTAGAGATTTAAAATGCAAGCACACAGAGAGTCCAAACTGAAACATTTGTATTGAAAAGCCAAGCAGCAGTTTTTATCAAAGACTTTTGAATTTGAATTTGGCCGATCAAATTGAACCGATTAAATTTAAATCTGATCGTTTTGACAACCGAGAACCAATCCTCCTGTGGGAAATATTGATGTGCCATCACGGATATAGAAGAAGGGGCAGTGGGACAAAGAGGGTAGAGCAACTGCCGCCTGCCAGAAATCACAGCTCTCAGCTCTCAAGAGAGAGAGAGAATCGTTGGTTCTCATAGCTTCACCTATGTCTTAGAGAAAGCACCATCTAGCTAGAAAAGGTACCAAAGAAGAAAGAAGTTCCAGACAGAAGAATCAACAGAGAAGGCCCAGAATATTCCAGAAGGCACAAAATCTGGTTGTGATTGAGAGAGTGACTAAATTCAATTTTGTTAACGAGTGGGAATTGTATTCATCTGAACAGCAAACCATTAGAATCCTGTTTTATTCAGGAATGGTTAATAGTTAGAAGGGATTTATTCAGGTTTGTTAACAGTTTAGTTAATTTGTTCAATGTCAATTAGATGAATAAATTGTTACGTGTTGCTTTTAGTGTGAGTGTGAAGGATTTATTTTGTATTTAACCACTAGAAGTTGCTGAAGTGCATGTCACACCACTTCACACACACTTCTTACAGATGAGAAGGTGAGGGACTCCTCTTTGGGTGTTTTGGTGTTAGTTCTCAGAGAGGGGATCAACCTCCGCTTTATAACAAAAGTGACTGCTGTGAAATCTTTGAGAGGAAAAACCAGTACGCTAAAATATCTGAAATCGTGATAGGCATAAAATCAGATTGTTGTGAACATGACACCATTGATCACACTTTGAGAAAGAATCCTCCATTACAGATTTGGCTAAAGTTTCATTCATCTGGAAAATCACAACACAATCATTCAGTAAACTTAACACTTCACGAAACGAAATGTCTGGCCTAGAAACTCAAGTGTGCAACAGGCAACTCTTGAGTGATAACTGCCTACTAACATCACAATATGGCACGTAGGAAGTGGCCATGCACATTTCCAGTACTGTCCTGGTTAAAGTATGTATTGATAGTGGGAGCACACATCTGCAACAATTAAAGACCTAGAATTAATCATTAAAATTAGGAAATGAGCTTGGACAATGTGATTGTCATCGCCAGAATAGTCGATAATCAGTGTGTGAGATGTGAGATGTGCATAAGCGAAGGCTATAATTGTAAAGTGTGGGCCAATGATTGGAAAAGGAAGTGAAGAAGGGAAGGTTTGTAAGTGCTGCGGTCAGGAGTATGGGTGGAATCATTTACTTCCTTTGGAAATTACAAGCATTGAGATTTTTTTGACATCCTGATCTCATAGGGGTCAGAAGCGCACCAACAGGTTGGCTGCCTCTACATTTGCCATCCAATTAAAGTATGTTCCCAAGGCAGGAGGTCCAATGAAAGATGCGGAAATACTGAATGGGCAGCAGGTCACAGGAAGAGGCGGTCACTGTTAAGGCAGGTAAGAGACCGTGAGGGCACTCCAGATGGAAGTACCCTGGGAAGCTTGCTAAAGATTTTTTTTAGTTGTTTGTGGGACATGGGCATCGCTGGCTGGCTAGAATTTATTGTCCATCCTTAGTTGGCCTTGGGTGGTGAGCTGCCTTCTTGAATCACTGCAGTCCATGTTCTGTGGGTTGACTCACAACGCCATTAGGGAGGGAATTCCAGGATTTTGACCCAGCGACTGCAAAGGAATGGAGATATATTTCCAAGTCAGGATGGTAAGTGGCTTGGAGGGGTACTTGCAGATGGTGGTCCTCCCATTTATCCCTTGATATTCTAAATGGAAGTGGTTGTGCAAGGTGCTGTATAAGGATCTTTGGTGATTTAAAATAGAAGAAATGCCCCCCAGTCTTTAGTGTAGAGAGTAAATAGGGTTTCTATGGCCAAAGCTGTGGCCTATGGATTCATGTAGCTCAGTACTGGGGTCAGTGAAATGAGGAACCGCTGGCCTACTACTGGGGCTCTGCCTTTTAACACGGAAGGAGCAAATCAGGCATTAGCAAAATCCTGGCAGCATTTGTACCCTGGCTCTGAGTGGGATCTTAATTGACCCTAATTGGCTGGGGACCCTGGGGCTGCCTTTGGTAAAAGTGCACAGAGGCAGGAACACATTGGAAAAGTGAGCATTTGTGGATCTTTAAACATTTACTCCCAGCACCTCCTCCAAAGCCACATCCACAGGACTAGGAAGATTCTGCCTTATGAGAACAACTCAAATTAAATTGTCAGGTAGGATTTTGTGGGGTCCTTGATGGGCATATTATCAGCAGGGTGTGTCATATAAAGTATATCAGTTGGCTAGCCCACTGCCTTCCTGCCAGCCTTTGACATGGTCGTCATCATATAAGAGGGTGAGTAATTAGCTGCCCTTTTATTGAAGACCTTAAGTATCCAATTGTTGCCAACTTGATGTCCTCAATCTGCCCCCTCCGCATACACCGGGTAGTAGAAGGCAGGCAAAAGAAAAAGGATGTTTTTTCGCCCAAGTTGGTAAAAAGCAGGAACGAGGAAGGAAGGTAGGAGGCGGGTACATCCTTCGATGGGTTGCATTGTGCGCAGTAAGCCGGGGACCCCCTTTTTGCCTCCCTACTTGTCCTCTAGAACCCATTCACTCACCCTCGTTCCTGTGGGTGCCCCATTTCTCCCACACAAAAAGCCCAGGACTTACCTTTCCCCATCACCCATGACATTTCTTCCTGGCCCTTTGCAGCCTCAGCCATGCTCACCACTGAGTTCTGGTGCTGTTGGGACTGCGAGGGCTGCCGGTCAATCCTTTTGGCTGGTAACTCTCGAGGGCGGAGCTTCCTCACACTGAGGGGTAGCAGTCGACCCTCAGCACATCGACAGTAAGTTATCACAGCAGGGTGATCTTTCTTTAAGCCAGGGACATGAACAGAATGCCCTCCACTGCAAAATGCAGCCTATTATGTTAGCTGCAGCTTACAGCCACGTCCAGGATGCAATTCACTAATCTTTGACATGCTCTGCAATTTCTACTCTGTGTCACCAGAGTCTGGAGTGCTTTCCATCTATAACAACACCCACACCCCATTTTCTCCTGCCCACAGCAGGCCTTCCAAGGTAGCATCACGAAGCCTCAAACCCTTCTGGAATTATTTTTCAATCAGAAATATTTCCTACGGCCAGACTATACCTCCTCTTTAAGAGAATAAGGCTGTCTTAAAGTTACACCATAGCTAGCCCTCACTATAGCCATGAAGCCAATGAGTAGCGCAGATAATGTGGGCTGCATACCTGCATAGCTCATGCTGTCTAAGTCACTTACAGCAGACATGCATAATGCTCACTTCACCTTCTGCAAGGCAGATTCCCAAAGCAGTAAGTAAGAATTTTACAAATGTAAACTAATTTGCGAAAGAGCTGGCTATCAGTGTTTGATTCCAATAGTTTATGGTTTTGAAAGTGTACGTTTGAAAGTCATTAACTCACACCTCTCGGAAATTCATCTTACTCTTTTAAATTCCTGCAGTGAAACGGCAATAAATATTAACTGGAAGGAAATAGATTAGTGTCATATTTCATAGTAAAACTGAACCGCCTGCTTTAAGTGGTAGATTTGTTAACGATTAATACTAGGCTCGGAATGATGTCGATGTGGAAAGACTTTAGATTCTGAAACATTTTCCGCTAGAGTCGAGAGGCTGAAGAGAAGTTTTACATTGATACAGCAGAGAAGTTACACACAAGAGCAAGCCATTGGACCCTATCCACCCATGTCCATGCCCTCTAAACAGGCAAACATTTCTACAGGGGTTGAAAATTGATGAGGTGTTTTGATAGAGGGAACATTTAAAGCTTTTTTTTCCTATATTTGGTCAGTAGAAATTCATAAATTTAATACTGTCACCCAGAAAGTGTAGAGAGGGACAGAAAAGAATTTTACACAGGGTGTTTAGCTCATTTATTAGTGTCACAGGTAGGCTTACATTAACACTGAGGTTACTGTGAAAATCCCCCAGTCGCCACACTCCGGCACCTGTTCGGGTACACTGAAGGGGAATTGAGTATGGCCAATGCACCTAACCAACACGTCTTTTGGACTGTGGAAGGAAACCAGGGCACCCAGACGAAACCCAAGCAGATACATGAAGAACATGCAGACTCCGCATAGACAGTGACCCAAACTGGGAATCAAACCCAGGTGCCTGGCGTTGTGAGATATTAGTCCTAACCACTGTGCCACAGTGCTTTCCTGCAGTAGGACCCATTCTTTGAAGCAGTGGGAAAGATGCAGGGGACCAGGGCAGTGGAATTAGTTAAGGATTGCTTTAGCGAAGAGCCAGCATAGATATGATGAGCTATTTGGATTCATTCTGTGCTGTAAATGTCTGTGGTTTTGAAATTGTTAAGCATTTCAATTTTCAACATAGAATAACAGGCCTGGAACTTGCCATCGTCTGCTCTGAAATCTGACCCCGACCCATCCCCTCAACACATCGTAAGATGAAGAAACAAAAGTGCTCACTCTTATCACTATTAAAAATTGCACAGAGACCACAGTGGTTAGCACTGCTGCCTCACAGTGCCAGGGACCCAGGTTTGATTCCTGGCTAGGGTCACTGTCTGTGCAGAGTCTGCATGTTCTCTTCGTGTCTGCGCGGGTTTCCTCCGGCTGCTCTGGTTTCCTCCCACATTCCAAAAGACGTGTTGGTTGGGTGCATTGGCCAAGCTAAATTCTCCCTCAGTGTTGCCTGGGGGAGAACAGATGCCGGAGTGTGACAACTAAGATTTTTACAGTAACTTCATCGCAGTGTTAATACTTGTGACAATAATAAATAAACTTAAACTTTAAAACTAGCAGCAAATTCTGATGCCCACACTGGCAAAGTAGCTGTGAGCAATGCCCTGCTCTACCACAGGTTGAGCTGTTGCAGTTTTTACAGATACAATCAATGTTGAATCAGTGATGTGGCATGAACTTCAACTTTCTTTGTACAATGCTGACTATAACTAACAATGAGAAAGCTAAGCCTTGTTCAGCCTGGAGGGTTTTAATGATGTACATGGAAGGATGAAAAGCTGTTGAAAAATCTTTCTGGTCCTGTCAAGTTATTTTGCAATTGTGGAGTCTCATTGATTACGTGGTTTGACAGGTTGATATTCAGCTCAGGAATCCTTCCACCACTTCCTCACTAATCTCCAAAAAGAGAAAAACAGTGTGAGTGGAATTCTCTGACCGTTCACACAAACAGGATTCCCTGGTCCCACTGCTGAGTGCCAGGCTCTGTCTACCAGGGGTTTGGGGGGAGTGGTGTAAAGATAGGCAACGAAAACATTTTTCAGAAACACATTTAAAAATCACTTGATTTTGAAAATGACAAAAAAATAACTTTTTATTTTACAGACTGCTTATGCAATAAACTTTTCCCTTAATCCTACGTGTATGTCGCAGTTCCTAATTCATTTTCTGCACAATGCTTATAATGGAGCCACCCCCCACCCTGACAATCCCACCCACCCCTCCCAAACATGCCCTTTACCTTTCTGGGAAGAAGCTACACTTCTCTTACCAAAAGCAAATCACAGTGAAAATGAGCTATTAGATGCTGCTGCAGATACTTTCTCAGGTGACAACTGTGGCTTGCTGTCAGTCCATGTAGGAGTTGACTAGGACTCCTTAAAATCCACTCGTATAAAGGCATAATCCAAGAAATATAACAACATGCTCTTTCTATATGCAAACTGGATACTGTGTTTTTCACAAGCGCACTCAGATGTGCTGCTTCAGACTTCCCTAAGGCGGCCAAGAGATAAATTGTGAAAAATGAGACGAGGTACAAAAGTATTAAATGACTTGATATTTTCACAGGCAGTGACTGAGCATATAAAACAAAAGCTTTGCTCAGGCTCATTTAACTTAATCAGTAACAACTTATCTTGCATATCGGTGAACATGCTACACTTTCCTGGGTTAGTGGGGCATCTTGCCTTGCAGTTATTAATGCGGCGACAGTTCTGCATTGGGAACCTGGTGAAAGCTTCCTCTTACAGCATTCAGTTTAGAAAGCTGAATGGGATGTCTCTAACATGGCAGACACAGAGAGCACTAACATTTCTAGTTGATATTATACCACCGCCATATTGTGAAAGGGGAGATAAGACCTCTTTACCGGCAATGGCATAGTGGTATTATCACTGGTCAAGTTACACAGAGCGGGATCTGGGTTCAAATCCCACCATGGCAGACAGTGAAATCTGAATTCAATTTAAAGAAGAACTCTGGAATTTGAAATTAAAAATTATCTAATTAAAAATTGGATAACAATTGCCGATTATCGTCAAAGCCCATCTGGTTCACTAATGTCCTTTAGGGAAGGAAATCTGCTGTCTTTACCTGGTCTGGTCTATATGTGACTCCAGATTCATGGCAATGTGGTTGACTCTTAAACGCCCTCTGAAATGGAGTTACGAATGGGCAATAAATTCTGACAGAGGCAGTGATGCCCACATCCCACAAAATGAATAAAAACATGAAATTGCCTTTTGCGTATCAAAACAAAGCATCTAATCCCTTGAGACCCCTCACATTAAGATTGATTTGCCTTCAGGCAGCACCACACCAGAGCTAGAACTGCGTTGGACATTCATTGGATTTTTCTCCCAAAGTTCATTAAACAATTTACTGCTTGTAGGTTGTGGGTCAAAGAGCACTCGTATTTTTACTCAAAACTACTTTTCCAATACTCCATTAACACTCTTATGAAAGGGGATTTAGCCTGTGGTAACTTGTTAATGTAGGCATCTTATGGCAGTTTCAGGAATGGAATAGGTTTTCCTTTCCGCCCAAATCCAGGTGTTTGTTCAGAGAGTACTCTGCACTTATCTCTGTTACACAAAATGCAACTATGCATAATCAGACTTTAGTTTGTTGGTGTTTACTTCTCATGCTTTTCCGTTTTCTTTTGATTACATTAAATCTAATTTTGCTACTTTCTGCTCTTCTTTCGTTAAGAAAGGAAAAACTAGGGATAAAGAAAAAGGTGTTCCACTGGGGTCAGTCTTGGAACCACAATTTTTCACCATATACATTAATGATCTGGAAGATGGAACTGAGGGCATGGTTGCTAAATTTGCAAATGATACAAAGATATGTAATGGCTCAGGTATGTGAGGAAGTGGGGAAGCTGCAGAATGCCTACGACGGGCTAGGAGAGTGGGCAAAGAGTGGAATACAATGTGGGAACATATGAGGTTATGTACTTTGATCGGAAGAATAGAGGTGTAGACTATTTTCTAAATGAGGAAAGGCTTTGGAAAACTGAAGCACAAAGGGAGTCCTTGGGAGTCCTGGTTCAGGAGTCTCTTCAGGTTAACATACAGGTTCAGTTTTTTAAAGTAAAGTTAATTTATTAGTCACAAGTAAGGTTTATGTGAGGTGGTCCACTTTGGTAGGAATAATGGTAGGAAGGGCTATTACTTACGTGGCGAAAAACTGCAGCAGGCGACGGTGCAGAGGGACCTCGGGGTCCTTGTGCATGAGTCGCAAAAACCCAGCTTGCAGGTGCAGCAGGTGGTCAGGAAGGCGAATGGGATGCTGGCCTTCATAGCGAGGGGGATTGAATATAAAAGTAGGGAGGTCTTGCTGCAGCTGTATAGGGCACTGGTGAGGCCGCAGCTGGAGTACTGTGTGCAGTTTTGGGCGCCGCACCTGCGCAAAGATATTTTGGCCTTGGAGGGAGTGCAGAGGAGGTTTACTAGGCTGATGCCGGAGTTGAGGGGGTTGAGCTATGAGGAGAGGCTGAATAAACTAGGCTTGTACTCGTTGGAGTTTAGAAGAATGAGGGGAGATCTCATTGAGACGTATAAGATGATGAATGGGATGGATACGATAGAGGTGGAGAGACTCTTCCCGCTCAAAAAAGACAGTAGGACTAGGGAGCACAGCCTCAAGATAAAGGGGGGGCGGTTTAGAATGGAGTTGAGGAGGAACTTCTTCACTCAAAGGGTGGTGAATCTCTGGAATTCTCTGCCCGTTGAAGTGGTGGAGGATGCCTCGCTAAATATTTTTAAGACGCGGGTTGATGGGTTTTTGATAAGTGAGGGGATTAAGGGTTATGGGGAGAGGGCGGGAAGGTGGAACTGAGCCACAACAGATCAGCCATGATCTTATTGAATGGCGGGGCAGGCTCGAAGGGCTATATGGCCTACTCCTGCTCCTATTTCTTATGTTTTTATGTTCTTATGTTAACACTGCAATGAAGTTTCTGTGAAATTTCCCTAGTCGCCATAGTCCGACACCTGTTCAGGTCAATGCACCGAACCAGCTCATCTTTTAGAATGTGGGAGGAAACTGCAGCACCCAGAGGACGCCCATGCAGGCACAGGGAGAACATGTAAACTCCGCACAGACAGTGGCCCAAGCCAGGAAACAAATTTAGGTCCCTGGTGCTGTAAAACAGCAGTGCTAACCATGTATTATTGTGCCGCCCCAGTTGGCAGCTGGGAAGGCAAATTTGATGTTAGCTTCCATTTCTAGAGGGCTAGAATACAAGAGCAGGGATGTACTTCTCAGGCTGTATGAAGCGCTGGTCAGATTCATTTGGAATATTGTGAGCAGTTTTGGGCCCCATACCTAAGGAAGGACGTGCTGGCCTTGGAGGGAGTCGAGGAGATTTACAAGAATGATCCCAGGAATGAAGGGTTTGTCATATGAGGAGCGGCTGAGCTTTCTGGGGCTATGCTTGATGGAGTTTAGAGTGATGAGAGGGGATCTAATTGAAACTTACAGAATATTGAGAGGCCCTGATAGAGAGGACATGGAGAGGATGTTTTCGCTAATGAGAAAGACTAGAACTCGAGGGCACAACCTCAGATTAAAGGGACAGTCCTTTCAAACTGAGATGAGGAGGAATTTCTTCAGCCAGAGGGTGGTGAATCTGTGGAACTCATTGCTACAGAGGGGTGTGGAGGCCAGGTCATTGACAGTCTTTAAGACAGAGATAGGTAGGGTCTTGATCAATAAAGGGACCAAGGGTCACTAGGAGAAGACAGGAGAATAAGGATGAGAATCATATCAGCCATGATTAAATGGCAGAGCAGACTCAATGGGCCGAATGGCCTAATTTTACTCTTATATCTTATGGTCTTATGATCTTACAGTTTATTAATAAAGCAATATTGAGCAGAATGAATACTTCATCTTTTATTGCCCTTGAAGTATTTCTACTCACTGCAGTGTCTGTTAAGCAATCCACTTATGCATGCTAATATACAGTTACCTATTAATGATATATCACAAATTTGCATTAAAAACATGCATAAACTAAACAAATATATGGGCCAGAATTTTACGCACTTTTCAAACCCATGACATCTATCAGCTAGAAGGACAAGGACACGGAAACACCACTCTACTCACTGACTTGAGCTATGGCACAATTCTTTCTCTCGTGGGATTTAAATCCTGGAACTCTCTTCCTAACAGCACTTAATGTACCACACAAGGACTGCAGCAGTTCAAGTGGGTGGCTCACTACCACCTCCTCAAAAGCAATAAGGGATGGGCAACAACTGCTGGCTTTGTCACTGATGGCACCTAATAGATGGATAAAAGAAAATCCTGGTATAACTGGCGGGATTTTCCATCCGTGCTCGCCCCAAGACCGGAAAAGCCTGCCGGAGGTCAATGGAACTTTGCATGGTCCATGACCCACCCACTACGATTCCTGTGGCGGGCAGTTCAGGAAAATTCCACCCAACATTTCTGTTTCTGATGAATGCACTTTTTCACAGGGACTATAATACTATTTAAAAGCATTTGAATGTGAGGCATACAAAGGAATATCGGAAAGCAAAATTAGAGTGGATAGTTCAAAAAAAGAATAGCAGTGAAATGGGCCAAATGACCTCCTTCTGCCATGTAGTTTCTTTGATTTATTGGATGTATTGGCCTATGTAAATATTACAGGGATCAGTCAGTAGAGGGAATTTTGCCTTCAGGCGTCTTGACGAAATATGGTATATTAACACCTATGCGCAATAAATTCTTTCTTCTCAGTCATTCTAAGGAATAGACTCAGTACAAGTTTAGTGCAAACTATCCCCCATTTCCCCCTCACTGGGTACCAAAAATTCAGACTGCCAAAGTGGACTTCTGACTGAGATGGACTGTGGACATGTGTTTTTCCTTCCCCAAGTGGCTTCATTTCATGGCCCCACGGTGTGGCATTGGGAGAGTATAAAAAAACCTAACAAGTTCCGGGGCACCAAAATCCTGCCAAAGTTAATAGCAGGCCTCTGATTTCATTAACCCATCCATTTCCTGGTCGGCTGCTCACCAAAATTAACAATGGGACTACATCGATTAAGAGACAGAGAACAAGCAGCAGGAGGTCACAACTACAGATTCTGGAGCTTTGACAAAGGATCTTGAAACGTCAGCTCTTTTCTCTCCTTATAGATGCTGCCAGACCTGCTGAGATTTTTCAGCATTTTCTCTATTGGTTTCAGATTCCAGCATCCACAGTAATTTGCTTTTATGTAGATTCTGGGGATTAGTCCCTGGCAATTAGAATGAAGAAACCTAGATAATCGCAGTGGCGGGGTGAGATCAGATCTCACTGTCAAGGGTGACTGGGGTGGAGTTTGATACTGTGGGGGGGTCGGGGAGAGATAGCTGGCAATTGGAAGGGACAGGAACAGCCATGATCACCAAGAGGGAGACAAAATGCTTTCTTGAAAGTGAAGAGGGAGCACCTTTGGTCCACTAGGGGTGCTGATGAGGCACTATGCTTGTCGAGCTGACATCTCCTCTGCCTACATTTCAATGTCAGTTTTCCTGAGGCCAGAGGAACATTGGCTGCACCAATTTCAAATCAGCCTCCCAAGTGCAAATTGGGGAACCCAATTTAAATATGTTTATGAAATGCCCAACTGTAAAAACAGGCACATATCTGGCGAACAGCTGACAGGCAGGCACAGTGGCACAGTGGTTAGCACTGCTGTCTCACAGTGCCAGGGACCCAGGTTCAATTCCAGCTTTAGGTGACTGTGGAGTTTTATGTTCTCCCCGTGTCTGCGTGGGTTTCCTCCAAAAGTTCCAGTTTCCTCACACTGTCAAAAGATGTGCAGGCTGGGTGGAATGGCCATGGTAAATGGCCTCTTCATGTCAGGGAGATTAGCAGAGTAAATATGAGGGGTTAAGGTCTGGGTGGGATTATTGTTGGTGTTGGAATGATGGATCAAATGGCCTCTTTCTGCACTGTAGGTTCTATGATTCTATGAAATAGGGTGACATTTCACGCATTTAACAGCTTAACCTCTACCCAACTCTCTTCCCACTGCCCCTCCACTCAACATCATGGGTGGATTAACATTGAGGGCTATGGATCAGAAAGCAACATTAATGGTAAACCTGAGGCAGTTATATTCTGTGATTCTTCAACCGACAATCATCAACCAACAACTGGACTCGGCCACACGCATCATGTGCACGAGGACCCTGTAACAATCACGGAGAAAAAAGACCTTTACCTTCACTATCAACTGGAAATGAAAGGGAATTGCTTAAGCACATTGCACTGTTAATTGAACATTTTTCAAAATACCAACAAGCCATTGAAAAAAACAGATGATGTTAGAAACATACAGCTTAATCTGGCAGCATCTGGCAGGTTTATTTGGTAGCACAAGCCACTAGATTTTGGAGCGCTGCTCCTTCATCAGGTAGGTGCAGTGCTCCGAAAGCTAATGACTGTTGCTACCAAATAAACCTGTTGGACTTTAACCTGATGTTGTGAGACTTCTTACTGTGTTTACCCCAGTCCAACGCCAGCATCTCCACAGCATCTGGCAGTCCAGAGATGTGCAAGTTAGATTGATTGGCCATGATAAATTGCCCCTTAGTTGTCGTGGGGATTAGTGGGTAAATACGTGGGGTATAGAGACTGGGTAGGATAGTTGTCCGTGCAGACTTGAAGGGCTGAACGGCCTCCTTCTACAATATAGAGTTTCTATGATTTGGTGATCTACGGAGAAAAGATGCAAGAACATTTTAGGTATAAATTTTTCATCAGAACAAACACCCTTCGAATTTGCATTGCAATATTTGTGATAAACACTTGCGCTCCACATCGAATCCACGTGAGCCTTATTTATGCTGAGGCCTAATTATTTATCGTCCTGTGTTATCTCCAGCAGCATATTATGGCGATTCAAATTGTCTTGTATTGGATATGTTTTTGTGTATAGTCAGAGAAAATGCTTGTGCTCAGTCTATCTGAGACTACCTTGAGATTTACCCTTGCAAAGATGACTCCACACATGCACAGAAAAGGAACTTGCTCAATGGGCCATTTCTCAATGTAGCTGCTGGATGTCCACCTGCCCTTGGGGCAGGAGTTACAAGAAAAAGAGGCTGGTGTTTTTTATGAATACATTAAAAGATTTATTCCATAATCTGGTTTCTCAAGAGAGAGGAATGAATTCAATTTCTGTTTCCTTCCCCCGGTTTTATTTCTTTATTTTCTTTTGTCTCGTTAAGGCTTTTGATTATGTTTTCCTGTCAGGCGTTGCCTTACAAGCTGCAGTAGAATCATGTCAGATGTAACGTCCAGGCTAGTTACTCCTGCTGTCTATGGTTTCACAATTACAGGCTGCTCATTCAGCAGCAGCTTTTCATAGATGAGCATCATTAGTGAACAGCACAAAGCTGTCTGACTGTGGAGGCATCGCAGCTGAACCCACTCTTTGTTTCACCAAATCTGGCCACAAGTAGTCTTCCCAGCTGAGGTCACTGAACCGTGATCACTCCAGTGTGGGAACCCTGACTGATTCCTAAGTAATAGAATGTTGGGTCCAATTCCTGGCAATCTCATACCAAGATCTCTGCTCTTTTTAATGCACTGTATGAGGTTGATTGAAAAGGAATGTGCCTATTTATCTGGAGAAATTGTGTTACTAGTTAAGGTTTGAGGATGGATTCTCTATATCATTCCTGATTTCATCCTGTTGTCTGTTATTCAATCCCTGCTAATCATAGAATCCCTACAGTGCAGAAGGAGGCCAGTCAGTCCATCAAGTCCGCGCTACCTATTTGACAGAGTGTCATTCCCAGGCTTAACCCCTCCCAATCACTGTAACCTCATGTATTAGCCCTGCTAATCCCTCTAACCTACACATCTGGGGACACTATGGGCAGCATGGTGGCACAGTGGTTAGCAGTGCTGCCTCACAGCGCCAGGGACTTGGCTTGGCTCACGGTCTGTGTGGAGTTTGCACATTCTCCTGATGTCGGCATGGGTTTCCTCCAGGTGCTCCGATTTCCTCCCACAGTTTGAAGGACGTGCTGGCTAGGTGTATTGACCCGAACAGGCGCCGGAGTGAGGCGACTCGGGGAATTTAACAGTAACTTCATTGCAGTGTTAATGTAAGCCTTACTTGTGACTAATAAATAAACTTTATTTTAAGGAACAAGCATGGCCAATCCACCTAACCCGCACATCTTTGGACTGTGGGAGGAAATCAGAGCACTCGGTGGAAACCCACACTGTCACAGGGAGAACATGCAAACTCTACACAGTCACCCAAATCCGGAATCGAACACAGGTCCCTGGCACTGTGAGGCAGCAGTGCTAACCATTGTGCTACCAATGTGGCATACAAGTAGTCAACATCATTATTTTCATCAAATTGTCACAGCTTTACCTAAAGCTAAAATGTGTGTTTTTAAGTAAGAAAATGAATGTTAATCTCTAGTATTGTCTCTCCTTACAGACTTATGTGATTACTCAAGGGTTCAGATTAACTGGCTAAATGTGTCGTCCTCATTTAATGCTTTCTCTTCATAATTCATTTTTTGATTACTTTTACCCACCTTTAACCATTTTAGCTATGTGGGAAGATTCCCTCTGCTCCGTTCAATGTTGTGTGTGGTGTACATAACCCAGAGAATGAGCCACTAATGCATCAGTGCGATTTCTATTTCCCACACCACTCTGGGTGAAACTTTCCATTTAGCTTAATTAAGACAAACCTTTGTGCTGTGAACTTGTGCCCAGTGGCTACTGTACTGTGCCTTTTATTCCCTTATTCTGGGAAAGATTTCAAACTGAGACGATGGCATGACAGAAAAAACTCAATTATGAGATTAAACACGGCAACGATTTGTGTGCCTGTGCGCACATTCTCTGAGTGGGTTTCTTCCAGGTGCTCTGGTTTCTTCCCACAGCCTGAAAGATGTGCTGGTTGGGTAGATTAGCCATGGTAAATTGCCCTAGCGCCCAAACGTTGTAGTTGAGGCGGATTAGCCATCTTAAATGTGCAGGCTTGTGAGGATAGGTTGAGGGGATGGGCCTGGGTCAGATTTCAGAGCAGACTCAATGGGCCAAAGGGCCTCTTTCTATAATGCAGAGAATTCTATGTTTTAGCTCCATCTGCTGGTCATAATCTGCTTGTTAAATCAACCACCTGTAACATGTTGAATTGAATGCTATATGTAAAACACACAAACAGCTTCCCCTGGTGTACAACGTTATAATTAATTGCACTAGCTTCTTATGGAATAGTTAAAGAACATACGTTGAGAAACAACATTTATATTGCTGGAATTTTATTTGAAATTGTCTGTAAACTGTGCATTTATCTCATTATTTTATGTCATGAAGGCTAGCAACTGTCACTGAGCAAGTGACAATCCGTATATAAGTGAAAAACGCTGGTGATGATTGCTAGATTACTCCAGAAAATTGTCTCCAAACCATTCGATAAAATTAATTTTTATGAATGATAAAGTAGTCAGGTGCAATGTTAAGTCCAATGCGATGGCGACATCTTATTTATTTATTAGCATCACATTTTTTATTATTAGCTTTCATTAGCACTGCAATGAAGTTACTGTGAAAATCTCCTAGTCGCCATACTCTGGTACTTGTTCGGGTACATTGATAGTAAATTTTACGGGGCCAATGCACCGAATCAGCACACCTTTCCGACTGTGGGAGGAAACCGGAGTACCTGGAGGAAACACATGCAGACACGGGGAGAACATGCAGATTCCGCACAGACAGTGACCCAAGCCAGGAATCGAATCCAAGTCCTTGATATTGTGAGACAGCAGTGCGAACCACTGTGCCACCATGCCACCCTTACCAATAATATGATCCAAAAAATAAATCTTCATTTTTTTTGCAGTTATTGGCAAGTCTTCTTTATAAATACAGGACGGGACTTTATGGTTTCGCGATCAGCGAGCCTATCAATGAACCTTTCCGCCCTCCCAGATCTGATTCCTGGATAAGATTCTGGCCACTGTTTTTTTGTAGCCTTTGTTTTCCATTTGTTTCTTTTTTATTGCAACTACTTTGTTCTGCTTTACTGAATCCATGGATCTGATGTTAATGCACTCCTGCTGCAGTGATGGCTGGACTTGCCATTTAAAAGTAATGTCAGTCCCTAACAGGGAGCATTCCAACAGTGTTCATAAAAGGGGCTTCCACGTACATTGCTTCCCCAAGGTCTCAACAAGACATTCTCCTTGACATTATTTGCAAATTTTTAGTCAACACTTACATTTGTTGTGGCATTTCATTGTTATTTATTACAAGAGTTATTGCAATCCACAGTCATGTAACGAGGGAAAAGATTTTAAATTCTTAATCCAGTTTCAAAAATTAATTTTGCTTCTGGAACCATTTCTAATCCCGTGTATATTTAGGATTTGAGATGGAATTGCCAGTTCGAGAAATAACAAAGGTTCTGGATGTGGGTCTCAGCAGCAGACAAGATGAGTCAAAGATAGATTCAAGCAAAGTTACAGAGATGGACGTAGCTGATGTTGATGATGGAGTAGAAATGAGGTTGTTAGCTAATCCCAGGGACAAATACACTGCCAGGTCTGCAAGCATTCTGGTTAAAGTTGCCAAAGTGAGAGACAGTTTCTCCCTGTCACAAACTCAATTACTGCTGCTACAACCAGTAACATTGGTTAAGGAATTGAGTTTGTGACACAGACGAAAGGCAATGGTTTCTCATGCAGTATTCCCTGACAACAAGCAGCCTGGCCATTTAGAAGGAGTGGAGGTGGGGAGAATGGTGGTGGGGGTGTGAAGGGAAGTGGTGATTGGATGCAGAGAGATGGTGATGAAGCAGAGAGAGAGATTATGAGCTGGAGGGAGACATGGAGTGATATTTGCTCGTGGTTGAGATCATGTTGGATGTCATTTGTGATTTTGATAAAGGGTCAATAGGGCAGGGGGGAACATGATTGGAGTAATTCCATTGTGGCAAATTTGGGAAGTGACAACATATTCAAGACCACTGAAGAATGCAAGGGAAGTGGGAGATGAGGTGATAGTTTACAGGGACAGAGGGGTCAAAGATAAGATTTGAAGAGATGGGGACAATTCTTGATGTGGTGGAACCATGACCAACATCAGCTAACATGAGGGCCAGGAAGGGAAGTTACATGGTCAGCAGATTTGTGAAAGTAGTCCAGTGAGCGGGAAGTTGTATCTAATGGATCAAACGAGCATAAGAGACACTGGAGAAAGATGTAACCAAGTCACATGAGATTTCTGTTGGGAAGAAGAATGGAAAACATATGTCTTTTCAATTATTTCTCTGATTTGCCGAACAGTCTTGTGTTCCACAATTTTCATTGTATAATGTATTTCTCTGACCAAATAATGTGTTTCTAAAGCAACAGATGAGTCATTAACAAAAGGAAAAACCAAGTAGCGGACGCTCAATTGGAAAAGCCAATCTTTTTGACTAAACAATTAAACTAAATCAAATTAATTGAAGGACAAATTAAAAGGGGCAGCTCCCAAAAAGAAGGGAACTGCCCAAAACAAAGGACAAATCAGAAAGCAAACTTAAAACATCAAACTGAAATGTGATGAAAGGGGTCGATAATACACCCCAGTCCCTGTGGTGCCCAGTGAGCACGGAATGCATCGACAGTGCCCTTGGACAGCACATATTCCCTCTCCAGGGGACACTCGGCTACAAACATAGCTGTGGTAGAGGGGCAGACAGTCGGGTTGGACAACCCCCCTCAGTCACTCACTGCCTGGGCCTGTTGATGGCAAGTTTTGCCAGGCCCAGGAGCAGGTTCACAATGAGGTCCTCCGTCTTCCCTGCTCCCCTCCGCACCGGGTGTCCGTAGATCAGGAGCGTGGGACTGAAGTGCAAACAAAACAAAATAACAGTAAAATCAATTGGAGATGCCAGCATCAAGAACAGATTGAATCATGCGCTGGCTGAGTATTTTAACTGCAGTAGCAGTGCTCATCTAACGCGTTAATCCTTCCCATCTCTGAAATCTGGGGTCCAGAATTTGCTGTGCTCCTCACACCTTTAAAGGAAGAGGCTCAGCCCAGTAATAGACTCCCCAAGTGTTTTGAGTGAAAGAACTACCATCGATTTTAAGCTCAGCAAATCATTTTGAATTGAAGCACAACAAACCACTTTCTACACAGTTCCTGCGATTATCCTGCTGAGATTGAAGTAAATTGAAAAACCTCTTTTCTGCACCCTGTCAAATGAGCAATTACCTGGCTTATGGACGCCTGGAGAGGATTTGACTTCATTTTTTAAACGGGCAACGGGAAAGAGCCCCGCGCACCCGCTTCGACCACTTTCTATTCCTTTTCACCCTTTTCAAATGAATGGAAATGTGAAGTTAATTGATTAAATCGAGGCGGATAAGTTAGGATGCCATCTTCTTGATTGTGGCAGGGTAACACGGCGATGACTGACAGAATTAGAAAGAACTCAATTGAAAACGATTTATCAATGTCGCAGGAACCTTGCAAGGGCTAGTCTGGATAGCAGCGGGGTATTGAAGTGTTACTGATTGCTGCAGAGAGAGAGCGAGAAAGACAAATTGCAAACACTGACAACACACAAGCAGGGTAATCAGCGTCTGATATTAAAAAAGTTAACATTTCAGGTGAAGCCCATCATTTGAGGTGGCAGAGAAGTTCCCAGCTATTAGGTGCAATCACGCAGGTAGGCAATGAGAAGACGACAAGTGGAGGCCAGAAATCCTATCAGGATGAGAAGGCGGCAGCAAATATTGATGCCGTTAGATTTTCAGCTCACGCGTACTTTCATTAGAATCAGCGACGCTGTGAGATTGGAAAGCGTAGATACGTGACCTCAACTGGTCATCCTAACAATTGTATCAGTGGGTAAGCGCTGCTCTGACTGGCAATTTAAACCAAAGGCATTTGCAGTTCACTACACGTTGACTGTGCGGCAAACTGTGGCAACTGCTAGCTGGAAGCTTCCTTTAACAATAGAATCATCGAGTTCCTGCAGTGCAGAAGGAGGCCATTCAGCCCATCGAGTCTGCACCGACCACAATCCCACCCAGGCCCTATCCCCGTAACCCCACATATTTACCTGACCCTAGCTAGTCCCCCCTACGCTAAGGGCCCTATTTTTCCATTGCATGGGCATTAAAAACGTGGTCAATCGGGTGAGAGGCCATTATCGCGATCCACACCCACGGGCAGGCAGATGCCACTTTACCGAAAGTAGTCATGATGTGGGTATGCCGGCGTTGGACTGGCGTAAACACAGTAAAAAGTCTGACAACACCAGGTTTTAGTCCAACCTATTTATTTGATAATATACTCGCAAGCTTTTGGGTTAGCCCCTTCGTCAGGTGAATGGAGAGAACTCTCCATTCACCTGACGAAGGGGCTAACCCGAAAGCTTGCGAGTATATTATCAAATAAATAGGTTGGACTAAAACCTGGTGTTGTCAGACTTTTTACTACTTTACCGAAACCCAGGAATGGCGGTGATCAGCTTCGCACCCAAAACGGGCGCAACGACGATCTAAATGCATTTGCGTACATTTAAATTGAATTAATAAACTGCCTGTCCAACTCTATCAGCATTTCCCCCTTTACCACCGCGTTTGCCAATCCGGAACCGCGCCATAATGGACCTGCTAAATAAAAGTCTGAATCGGGTGCTCCAGCTGATGAAGAGCGGGGAGGAGGGGAGCAGGTGGGGGGGCGGAGCAGGTGGGGGGGCACAGTGAGGCTACATCATTCTCTGGGGGATGGGGAGGGGGGAGTGAGGCTAGATTGTTGTTGGGGGGGGCAGATGGATCTCTGGTAGTGAGGGCATAGGGGTCTGCTGCCACTCTGCGGGCGATCGGTGGGGGAGGGGAAGGGGCGCAGAGGTGGCAATCGGTTTTGGTAGTGGGGATGGTGGATAAGGGGGATAGTGATCTGTGTGGATAGTGAGGGGTGGATAACGGGGACAGTGATGTGTGTGGGTAGCGGGGGGATGGATAAGGGGGACAGTGATATGTGTGGATAGTGAGGGGTGGATAAGGGGGACGATGATGTGTGTGGGTAGTGGGGTGTGTGGATAAGAGGGACAGTGATGTGTGTGGATAGTGAGGGGTGGATAAGGGGGACGATGATGTGTGTGGGTAGTGGGGTGTGTGGATAAGAGGGACAGTGATGTGTGTGGGTAGTAGGTGAGGTGTGGATAAGGGGGACAGTGATGTGTGTGGGTAGTGGGGTGTGTGGATAAGGGGGACAGTGATGTGTGTGGGTAGTAGGTGAGGTTTGGATAAGGGGGACAGTGATGTGTGTGGGTAGTGGGGTGTGTGGATAAGGGGGACAGTGATGTGTGTGGGTAGTGGGGTGTGTGGATAAGAGGGACAGTGATGTGTGTGGGTAGTGGGGGTGTGGATAATGGGGACAGTGATGTGTGTGGGTAGTGGGGTGTGTGGATAAGGGGGACAGTGATGTGTGTGGGTAGTGGGGTGTGTGGATAAGGGAGACAGTGATGTGTATGGGTAGTGGGGTGTGGATAAGGGGGACAGTGATGTGTGTGGGTAGTGGGGTGTGTGGATAAGAGGGACAGTGATGTGTGTGGGTAGTGGGGTGTGTGGATAAGGGGGACAGTGATGTGTGTGGGTAGTGGGGTGTGTGGATAAGGGGGACAGTGATGTGTGTGGGTAGTGGGGTGTGTGGATAAGAGGGACAGTGATGTGTGTGGGTAGTGGGGTGTGTGTATAAGAGGGACAGTGATGTGTGTGGGTAGTGGGGTGTGTGGATAAGGGGGACAGTGATGTGTGTGGGTGGGGGGGTGGATAAGGGGGACAGTGATGTGTGTGGGTAGTGGGGTGTGTGGATAAGGGAGACAGTGATGTGTGTGGGTAGTGGGGTGTGTGGATAAGGGGGACAGTGATGTGTGTGGGTAGTAGGTGAGGTGTGGATAAGGGGGACAGTGATGTGTGTGGGTAGTGGGGTGTGTGGATAAGGGGGACAGTGATGTGTGTGGGTAGTAGGTGAGGTTTGGATAAGGGGGACAGTGATGTGTGTGGGTAGTGGGGTGTGTGGATAAGGGGGACAGTGATGTGTGTGGGTAGTGGGGTGTGTGGATAAGAGGGACAGTGATGTGTGTGGGTAGTGGGGGTGTGGATAATGGGGACAGTGATGTGTGTGGGTAGTGGGGTGTGTGGATAAGGGGGACAGTGATGTGTGTGGGTAGTGGGGTGTGTGGATAAGGGAGACAGTGATGTGTATGGGTAGTGGGGTGTGGATAAGGGGGACAGTGATGTGTGTGGGTAGTGGGGTGTGTGGATAAGAGGGACAGTGATGTGTGTGGGTAGTGGGGTGTGTGGATAAGGGGGACAGTGATGTGTGTGGGTAGTGGGGTGTGTGGATAAGGGGGACAGTGATGTGTGTGGGTAGTGGGGTGTGTGGATAAGAGGGACAGTGATGTGTGTGGGTAGTGGGGTGTGTGGATAAGGGGGACAGTGATGTGTGTGGGTAGTGGGGTGTGTGGATAAGGGGGACAGTGATGTGTGTGGGTAGTGGGGGCGTGGATAAGGGGGACAGTGATGTGTGTGGGTAGTGGGGGCGTGGATAAGGGGGACAGTGATGTGTGTGGGTAGTAGGTGAGGTGTGGATAAGGGGGGGCAGTGATGTGTGTGGGTAGTGGGGTGTGTGGATAAGGGGGACAGTGAAGTGTGTGGGTAGTGGGGGCGTGGATAAGGGGGACAGTGATGTGTGTGGGGCGTGGATAAGGGGGACAGTGATGTGTGTGGGTAGTAGGTGAGGTGTGGATAAGGGGGGGCAGTGATGTGTGTGGGTAGTGGGGTGTGTGGATAATGGGGACAGTGATGTGTATGGGTAGTGGGTTGTGTGGATAAGAGGGACAGTGATGTGTGTGGGTAGTGGGGTGTGTGGATAAGGGGGACAGTGATGTGTGTGGGTAGTGGGGTGTGTGGATAAGAGGGACAGTGATGTGTGTGGGTAGTGGGGTGTGTGGATAAGGGGGACAGAGATGTGTGTGGGTAGTGGGGTGTGTGGATAAGGGGGACAGTGATGTGTGTGGGTAGTGGGGTGTGTGGATAAGGGGGACAGTGATGTGTGTGGGTAGTGGGGTGTGTGGATAAGGGGGACAGTGATGTGTGTGGGTAGTGGGGTGTGTGGATAAGAGGGACAGTGATGTGTGTGGGTAGTGGGGTGTGTGGATAAGGGGGACAGTGATGTGTGTGGGTAGTAGGTGAGGTGTGGATAAGGGGGGACAGTGATGTGTGTGTGCACCATCACTCCCGCTTTTCATTCCCGGGCCGCTTTCTCTGCTTTCTATGGCTCAGGAGCAATCTGAAATGCTTTTTCAAATTTTTTTCCATCTGCGCATGCGCAGTTCAGAGCTCTGATCGTTCCGGCAGTGCTAAGTCCTGCCCACAATGGGAATGGGACTGGAGATGGCTGAAACCGTATGGGGGCACCTGAAAGCAGATTTCTAACTTGGATCTGTACTACGCCCAGGTACAGCACTTGGAATGAAAATGGTAAAATCAGTCCCTAAAGGTCAATTTAACATGGCCGAGCCATCTAACCTGCACACCTTTGGACTGTGGGAGGACACCAGAGCACTCGGAGGAAACCCACGCAGACATGGGGAGAATGTGCAAACTCCACTCAGACAGTGACCCCAGCCGGGAATTGAACCGGGCCCCTGGTGCTGTTAGATGGGTTAAGAAAAATAGAATCCAAGAATTTTGCAGAAAGAAAGCAAGATGTCAGTGGGTGGGAAAGGAGACAAATAAATGAGATAAATAACACTCATAACAGTCAGGATTTCAGCCATTTCCCTGGCATCAACTCCAACAATGCTTGCTGCCCCAAAGCTCATACCTGATTATTGCAAGTGGTAATGTTCATGGAGAAAAAGTAGAAACAACACAAATGTTATGTTTAAAAGCAAAATACTGCAGATGCTGGAATCTGAAACAAAAACAGAAAATGCTGGAAAGTCTCAGCAGGTCTGACAGCATCAGTGGAGAGAGAATAGAGTAAGAAGTCTCACAACACCAGGTTAAAGTTTATTTGTAGCAAACGCCACTAGCTTTCAGAACTGGCTGTTCCTCTGTCAGGTGGGTGGGAGTTCTGATCACAAACAGGACATATAAAGACACAAACTCAATTTACATGAATAATGATTGGAATGTGAGTCTTTAAAGCAAATCAAGTCTGCAATCTCACCCACCTGACAAAGGAACAGCCAGTTCCGAAAGCTAGTGGCATTTGCTACAAGTAAACCTATTAGACTTTAACCTGGTGTTGTGAGATTTCTTACTGTGTCTACCCCAGTCCAATGCTGGCATCTCCTCATCGAGAGAGAATAGAGCCAATATTTAGAGTCTGGATGACCCCTCATCAGAGCTAAGAGCAAAGGAAATCAGAAGAGATTTATACTACGGGAGGGTGAGCTATAAATGGACAAAGGGAATGTAAATGATGATGAAGAAGGCTGAGAAAGGTGCTTAAAATGCCCATTAAGTGATCAGAATATGTGAATGGCAGAACAGAGGGTGCAGAATGTAAAGGGACCACCTGATGAATATAGCAGTTGCCCTGAAGGAAGGGTGGGTGGTTGGGGTGAAGTGGGGAGTGGTTTGTGGGGGGCAAGATGATGGAGAGCAAGAATGGAGAAGTGGAAAAATGGAAGTGAGAATGATGGATGATAAAAAAAAATGGATGAATGAGATGAAAAGAAGAAATGAAATAAAAATGAATGGAAATTGGAAATAGTTCATGCTCTGAAATTGTTGAAGTCAATGTTCAGTTCCACCCCCCTCCCCTCCCGGGCAACTACCACATTCCTCAGGTGGTCCCTTCACATTCGGTACCCTCTGTTCTGCCATTCACACATTCTGATCACTTAATAGACACTTTAAGCACCTTTCTCGGCTTTCTTCATCATCATTTACCTTCCCTTTCTCCAATCACAGCAACCTCGTCCCCCCACCCCCCCACATCCCCTCCCCACCACCCTCATAACATAAATCTCTTCTGAATGTATGTTTTTTTTTACCTTCTTACTTCTTTTCTCCCTTCTTTCTGTTCCTCTCTGTATCAGTCGGTAAATATCCCATTGAAATGAATCTCCTTTCGATGAAGTTCCAAAATTTATGCTTCGCTCCATTTCATGAATGAAACAATTCGCCTGGCTCACCTTCACTGTAGAAATTAATATTAATGCACAGTGAGTGTATGATGTTTATGATGACTTTATGATGCTAGTCACTGTAGATGTAGGCCACTGGTGAAGCCCTCTTTAAATATACAGATTGGGCTCCAATGGCATCATGTATTATCACAGAAGTCCTGGAATCGCTACAGTGCAGGAGGCCATTTGGCCCATCAACTCTGCTCTGATAACAACCCCACAGACCCTATCCCTGTAACTCCAAATAATTAGATCATGTTAACTTTGGCCATTATCAACCTGGCAGCCTGCTGTACATTCATGAACAGACACTAATGGAATTGGAAATAAGCAGAGGTGCATAATGAACATTTGATATCACCTATTCTACAATATTGTCCAAGTCAAAATTAACCCAATATCTTTTCAGCAATGAGGCTGATAACTCCGCAAAGATTATTAAATGTAGTCGGAGGTTCCCCAGTCACTGGTGCATGTTTCACAGGCAAGGTTATAGCACCAGGTAAGAGGAAAGTGCCCCTGGAGGGAAAATTCTGACTGAGGCACAGGTAGGAGCGACAGCTCGGGGCAAGGAAGCCTGGGGCAGGAGAGATCCATGGTTTCCTGGCTGTGCTCAGACAAGTGCTTTTGTCCCCTCCACCCTCATCCCCACTCTCCATTCCCTTCCACTACCCCCTCCTCCCTCTCCACCCTCAGCACCTTTGCTCTGTAGGGAAAGTTTTTTTTAATATTAAAACTGGTCTATTTAATCTTCTGCCTTGACCACTGTGCCCAACTGTGTTGGCCTGTTGATGAATCATCATTGCTTGCCCAATCAGGTCTCAAGGGGTCAGCACAGCTGCCTCACAGCGCCAGTGACCCGCGTTCAATTCCGGCCTCGGGTCACTGTCTGTACGGAGTTTGTACATTCTCCCCGTGTCTGTGTGGGTTTCCTCTGGGTGCACCGCTGGTTTCCTCCTACAGTCCAAAGATGTGCAGGTTGGGTTAATTGGCCATGCTAAATAGACCCTTAGTGTCAGGGAGTTAGCAGGGTAATTATTTGGAGTTACAGGGATAGGGTCTGTGGGGTTGTTATCGGAGCAGAGTTGATGGGCCGAATGGCCTCCTGCACTGTAGCGATTCCAGGACTTCTGTGATAATACATGATGCCATTGGAGCCCGATCTGTATATTTAAAGAGGGCTTCACCAGTTTAGGTCAAATATTCTTGGCATCTGCAACTTAAAATTTCAGTCAGCCTGATCAGGGCAGAAAAGGAGTGGGAAAATGCCCCGTTCCATTTTAATTGCCCCTCTGCTTGGGTTCTGCAGGCACCAATGAATTTCTCAGATAATGTCTTGTGTTAGTAACAATTCATTGAACAGTATCATGTCCCTGCTTTTACCAACATGTTCCTGATATTTGTCGACTTCATTTTCACATAATCTCCAGGGTGGCACAGTGGTCAGCACTGCTGCCTCACAACGACAGGGACCCAGGTTCAATTCCCAGCTTGGGTCATGGTCCATGCAGAGTCTGCACAATCTCCCTGTGTCTGAATGGGTTCCCTCCAAGTTGTCCGGTTTCTTCCCACAGTCCAAAAGATGCGCTGGTTAGGTGCATTGGCCATGCTAAATTCTCCCTTAGAGCAGGCACCAGAGTGTGGTGACTAGGGGATTTTCACAGTGATTTAATTGCAGTGTTGATATAAGCCTACTTATGATACTAATAGATAAACAAACACAATTGCCCCTCCGATATAAGGACCGAACATCAGTGCTTCCTTCTTGTGCTTGCTTAATACACTTATTATACCTGTTGAAATCTGTGGAAGTTCTTTGGCACTAGTTCTGAGTGACATTAAGAAAATGCTACTCTTGGTCTTCAAGGGAAGCTTCACATTATTACATTGTTTTCAGTAGCCTTCTTTCCCAAGTTGTTTCAGAAATACAGAAGAGTCTCTGTTTCAGATAAGCTTTCAACAAGGTAAGTCATCCAAAACTAAATTAAGGAAAAACTGGAGCATCATGGGAAGGCGAACAGTAGCTCATAAGGAGATGGGTGGTCTGGCAGTTTGGCACGCAGTCTTATTGGAATCTTAGCTTGCGTCCAGTTTTAGATTGTGCTGTCAAAAGTCTGAACATGGACCTTTGTAGTATAGCTGAATCTCTTCCAGGACAATATCTGGGAAGAAAATGTGGAGCGTTGAGATGACTTGAGAAATTTCCAGATGCTACACGTATCTCTCCCAGGGGTGAAAATCATTATTGCTAAAGAATTTACATAAAAAGTATTGCTTTGCCTTTGCTAGATCAGAAGTAAGTAGTGTAATCCCGTACATTAATAGTTTTTTCTTCATGAATTCATCTAATTGCCTCTTAAATGTTAGCATTGAATCAGGTTGAATATGAGATATAGAAAATTGTGATATTGCAAATTCCTTTGTGTGACAGCTTTCTTCTTTTTTGTTTTATTTATTCACAGGATGTGGGCTTCACTGGCTAGGCCAGAATTTATTACCGATCCATAATCGGTCTTGAGAAGTTACCAGCTTGTGCTTGTAATGCTAATCCTCATTTGGCCTCCCATGCAGGCGGCACAGTGGTTAGCACAGCTGCCTCCAGGTATCAGGGACCCTGGTTCAATTCCCAGCTTGGGTCACTATCAATGCGGAGTCTGCACGTTCTCCCCGTGTCGACATAGGTTTCCTTCGGGTGCTCCAGTTTCCTCTGACAGTCCAGAAGGTGAGCTGGATCTTTAGCATTGGCCATGCTAAATTCTCCCTCAGTGTACCCAAACATGCACTGGAGTGTGGCAATTAGGGCATTTTCATTGTAACTTCGTTACGGTGATAATGTAAGCCTACTTGCGACACTAATAAATAAACTTTAAAAACTTATGCATGCCTTTGCTCTGCACCTATCCCCCATTATGTCACATGTTTAACTGGAGCATCAGAACATACGGAGTAAACCTGATGGTTCCTCAAGTCTGCGTTGCTACTCGATACAATCATGACGGATGTTTGACCTGAACTCCAACTTCCCACCTGATCCCCATAACCCCTGATTCCTTTAGATTCCAAATTTCTATCAATCTCAGCCTTGAATTTCTGATACTGAATTGCAAATTCTAGGAAGCCATGCTCACAATGTGGAGCCTCATTAGACAGAAAACTGGGTCAGTGATGTGGCTTTAACACGATTGGGATTGATTCTGTGTTCCATGTTCCCACTGAGCGCTCACTCACTGAATTTACCCTCAGGCTACCAAAATGTGGAGGGAGAAGAACTGTCCTCCTTATCACAAAAAGTACCAGAAAACTAAATTTAAGAACACAAGATTAAACATTACAAAGCTTATCGCAACTTTACATTGTAATTAGGAATCTTGTGCCTCTGCACGGCACCTAACCAGAACAACAATTCCCTATTTTGGATGTTTGTCTTTGACACCACCTTGTGGTACTCTGAGAAATTGTTCTACAGAAATAGAGCGAGTCTCTATTTTTGACTGATCCAGCGGACAAATTGACTTCCGAAATAAAAGGCAAGGCTTGTATTTTCTTGGATTAGATAAGTGTGTGTGATAATCCCCATGAGTTTCATGGGGAGCCACTAATTAATCTCCCTGTGGGGGCTCATTGAATATGAATTCCCTTGGTAACAGACAATGGCCTGCACTACTGGAATTTATCAGCTGAGCCCTTGATAGGGCTATAGCCACTGAGAACCATCAAACCAAACATGTTCTCGCCCAGTGTTCCTGTAAATGTACTTTCCCACTGGGCATTCTAGAAATGAATACTTGAACAGCAAGAACTATGAACAGATTTTTTTAAACACTTTTCCTGGGGGAAAAATGAGGCAGCAGATAAGACCATAAGATATAGAAGCAGAATTACGTCACTCAGCGCATCGCGTCTATTCCACCATTCAATCATGGCTGATATTTTTCTCATCCTCATTCTCTGCCTTTTCCCCATAACTCCTGATCCTCTTATTAATCAAGAAATTATTTATCTCGGTCTTAAAGACACTCAGTAACCTGGCCTCAACAGTACCCTGTGGCAATGAATTCCACAGATTCACCACCCTTTGGGTGAAGAAGTTCCTCCTCATCTGTTTTAAAGGAATGTCTCTTCACTCAGGTTGTGCCCTCAAGTTCTGGTCTCTCTCACTAGTGGAAACACCCTCTCTATGTCCACTCTATCCAGGCCCCTCAGTATTCTGTAAGTTTCAATTAGATCCCCCTTCATCCTTCTAAACTCCATCAAGTAGAGACCCAGTCTCCTCAGTCACTCCTCATATGACAAACCCTTGGGACTTATGTATGCACCATATGAAGCACTGACTTATTTTAACAATAAATTCCATTCCTTTCCAGTTGGGCTTCCTTAGTTAATGCAATGTGAATAGTTATTGTCTCTGGTTGTGTTTTGACTGTAATTGTAAGTCTTAAGGGGAAAAAAGTCAGAAAAGGGATTTTTTTCACTCGCAGAGCACCTTTCAAGACCATGTCATACATCCCAAAGTTTTTCACAGCTGATGTACTTTTGAGGTGTAGTCATTGTTGTATTCTAGCAAAGACAGCAGCCAATTTGCACACAGCAACTCTCTTGAATGACAATGTGATAATGACCAGATAATCTGTTTTCATTTCATTAATTGAGGGATAGAATCATAGAATCCTAAAGTGCAGAAGGAGACCTTTCAGCCCATCAAGTCTGCACTGACCACAATCCCACCCAGCCCCTATCTCCATAAGCCCATGCATTAACCCTAGCTAATCCCCCTAAGACTAAGGGGCAATGTAGCATGCCCAATCCACATAACCCACAAATCTTTGGGACTGTGGGGGAAAACCATAGTACCCGGTGGAAACCCACGCAGACACAGGGAGAACATGCAAGCTCCACACAGACAGTGACCCAAGACAGGAATTAAACCTGGATCCCTGGCGCTGTTAATGCTAACCACTGTGCCACTGTGCTGCCTGGTAAATATTGACCAGTATGTCGGGGATAACACACTGTTCTTTTTTAAAATAATGCCATAGGATCTTCAATGTCCCCCTGGGTAGACTCAGGAGCCCTCAGTTTAAAATCAGAAGAAAGTACCCCTGAGAGTGCAGCATTCTTTCAATGCCACACTGGTGTCAGCCTCACTTTCTGCACACAAGCCTTTGAGTGGGAATCGAACCTCGAGAATCTTGTGATTTATAGGCTGGAGTGCTACTAATTGAGCAACAATTTCTTTTTCATTCATTCATTGGACATGGATGTCACTGGCTGGCCAGCATTTGTTGCTCATCCCTAGATGCCCTTATTCTGAGGGCATTTGAGGCTCTGGAGTCACATGTAGGCCAGACTAGCTAAGGACAGCCTATAATGGTCACCCTATTATAGAAACAATATTATTAAACTAGAAAGAGTGCAGAAAAGATTTACTAGGATGCTACCGGGACTTGAGTTATAAGGAGAGGCTGGATAGACTGGGACTTTTCTCTCTGGGTCGTAGGAGGCTGAGGGGTGACCTTATAGAGGTCTATAAAATAATGAGGGGCATAGACAAGGTAGATAGTCAGTATCTTTTCCCAAAGGTAGGGGGGTCTAAAACTAGACAGCATCGGTTTAAGGTGAGAAGGGAGAGATACAAAAGTGTCCAGGGGGCAGTTTTTTTCACACAGAAGATGGTGGGTGTCTAGAACAAGCTGCCAGAGGTAGTAATAGAGGCGGGTACAACTTTTTCTTTCAAAAAGCATTTAGGTGGTTACATGGGTACGATGTGTATAGAGGGATATGGGCCAAATGCAGACAATTGGGATTAGCTTAGGGGTTTCAAAGAAAAGGGCAGCATGGACAAGTTGGGCCAAAGGGTCTGTTTCCATGCTGTAAACCTCTATGTCTCTATGAGAGCAGATTTCCTTCCCTAAACGACATTAGTGAACCAGATGGGTTTTTTTATCAATCGATTCATGATCATCAGTAAATTCTTAACTCCAAATTTTTTAAAAATTCAAATTCCACCATGTGTCATGGCTGGAATCCTGTGCCCCAGAGCATTAGACTGACACCTAAAATGGCTGTATAATGGTCGGAGATCTCGGATGTCGCTCAGCCAAATCAGCATTCACAGCAGCGGGACTGGAGAATCCCAGCCACAGGCGAGGTCAGAGAACTCCGGCCAAAGTTTCCCTGACAGTTCGAATCAAGGCTCATTCACATACGTAAGGCAAAGCTAATAACTGCTACACGATGAAAATTATTAGAACACATTCTTTCTGGGCTTGAGATTCATGAATCTGGGAGAGGGAATGCAATATAGTCAACTTCTTGGGCTGGCTGGAACTATTTACAGTTGTTTCTGTCAGGCCTCTGCCTCTTTTTCTTCTTAGCTGTTGTCAGGTTGATGCTGGAAACGGGGCTGGATCTTTAAGTTTCTGCCAGTCTCATCGGACGAGATGGGAATGGTGGATGGATACGCATATCTACCAAAATTCCAGACAGTTCTGTCTCCAGAAGCTTTCCATTAGAATATCAGCAACCTAGAACTAGACAGACACTGGTAGAAGCTAAGTGTGTATAGCTGTGTCAAATGCCATTGAGCTCCCGATTGGTTTAGCAGCAACTTTCAATTTGAATGTTTTTATTTCAATCTAAATCTTCTCTGACTGGAATGCCCTCAGCTGAGGAAGGAGCAGCACTCCGAAAGCTCGTGATTCCAAATAAACCTTTTGGACTTTAACCTGGTGGTGTGAGACTTCATAGAAGCCCTGCAGTGCAGAAGGAGGCCATTTGGCCCATCAAGTCTGTACCGACCACAGTCCCACCCAGGCCCTATCCCCATAACCCTATTTATTTATGCTACCAACCTTCCAACACTAAGGACCAATTTAGCATGGCCAATCAACCTAACCTGCACATCTTTAGACTGTGGGAGGAAACCGGAGCACCCGGAAGAAACCCATTCAGATACAGGAGAATGTGCAAACTCCACTCAGACAGTGACCCAAGCTGGGAATCGAACACAGATTCCTGGTTCTGTGAGGCAGCGGTGCTAACCACTGTGCCACAGTGCTGCTCTTTCTTATGGTCTTCTGGAATGGTCAGTTCTGAGGTGTAACAGTAAGTTACCATGGCAAAATTCCAGCTTCTGTTATTCAGTTTTTATTTTAAACAGCTTCCAAGCTTTCCAGTTTAATGAGACAAACAACTCTTGTCGACTCTTTAACTCGTTCAACAATTTCTTTCTTTATTTAACACTTCCGGCACCAACTTAAACTTAAACAGTTGCATTTCATCAACTCTCAACTGAACTTTAACTCTTAACTGAACATTAACTTTAACTGAACATTAATTGTAGCCATTTAACTAAAAATAGATATAACCAATTTTAGGGAAGGATTGGCCAAATCCTTTCTGGTGTTGAATTTAGCTTTGTTGTCTTCTCTGAAGGAAAGTTCCTTCTGGGCACTCTTCTTACGATGGTTAATTTCTGTTGAGTTGTCGCTAGCAAACAAAGGACTGTAAAATTTTATCTACAAATCTTCCACTTGCTTCCGGAAGACTCTCTGTTATCCAGCCAATGTGTAGCGAGAAACCAATCACATGGCTCAAACATCCAATGAAATTATTTGCACACTTCATGTCCTGCGCATAATGGCAATAAAATTCAAGCCACAATGTCTGCTCGAAAGTAAACAACTTCCCTTATTTAGTCAACATAGGAAGTTCTCGACTAAAGTTTCTAGACCAGAATAACTTCACGATCTGCATATGGTTTTAATTATAAATTGACTATAATCCCTGTACGCTTAACTCTCAGCCAGATTAGTAATTTTAAAGCCACTATTGCCAATATTGTTGTTAAATCATTGTTGTGGCCATTCTTTCTCCGTGAACACTTCCTGTTCCAACAGTCCCTCCCATGCTGTGTTTGATATGGCTTCCAGTCCCTTCACAACTGATTAAAATCTCAAGAAGTTTGAATGGGTGTCAGCGCCTCAACAGACTGGTGACCAGAATTCTAGCAAGGGAGAGTCAATGGTCAGGCTGTCTGATCTCCCTAACTAGGGTCCAGGGTAGCTGATGGGGTTTAACCGAAGCATCGCTTGATGCAATTTTCCGAAGCCATCTCAACCTTTTAGCTAAGATAAAGCATCAGATCAAATCTGAGAACGAGGGCAATGCCTCATCTTGTCTGCTTTGATTTTGTTTACTCCCTCATGGGACCATGGATTAGTTTTAATTTGAATGGAATTTTTTTTTAAATCATATTCTACTGCATGTGAACAAGGGAGCAGGGCCCAGATATCTTGGTTCCTCTGGGAGGCATTTTGAATTTGTGCGGTAGTGTAAAAGGAGTGATATCTGATTAGCTGTCTATTAAACACCTCTCCCAGCATTCATTGTCAAAGTTAAATCTTGAGAAATGTATAATGGGCGGCTAATCAGATATCACCCAATAAAGTCAATGTTACTCCCATTATTTACATTGAATGAGTAATAGGAGGCAGCATGATTTTGTACAGCATTAATAAATGGACCTAATATGTATTACACATCTAAACAAAGACAGTAGAGGAACACGTTGGGCTAATTGGTCCAGCTATATGTCTCCTGGTAACTCTTTACCTCTACTGATCTGAGTTTCCTGATAACAAAATCAGTTACCTCTCTTTGCCAGTTGTGTATATGTTCAGTGGGCCAAATGGCCACCTCTGTGCCACAAATTAATCTATGATTCTATGATACCTTTCATTTTACAATCCCTGGTTTGTGATTACATTGCAATGGCCTCAGTCTCTCTTTTTAAAATGCATCGGTAATAACATAAACCAGAAATCTATTTAAAAAATAATTCTTTAATTGATATAAAGGCACTTGCTTGCATTCTTGCAGTACACCTTTGGAAAAGCTGGACAACTATACTCTGTGATCAGGAGAAAACAAGAAAAATTCTAAATGGTCCCAAGCAAAACCTAATCCACAGACAAAAATGAGTAGAGCGAGGCATATGATAATTTCAATCATAAGCCACTGTTACAAGGGTAAAGAGAGTGTTCCATGAAATAGTTCTTGTTTTTGTGCAAGGCTGAATGAGTCAATCTGACACCCTGCAGCCTTTACGTGCATGAATTGTCTTTCATTACAATTTATGTCAGAGCAAGTTAGACTGTTACTTTTAATTTTGAAAAGTATTGCCAACAAGAATTAATTTTATTAAAAGATATTATAATGACTACAGATGAAAAATTGATGTAAGAAAATATAAGCAGAAATACATTTTTCAAAGAATGAAGTTATGAATTCGAACGATTTGGTTGTCTTTGCACTCCAAGTGTAATGTAACGCAACTGTTTTTAAAATTATTTCATGCGATGTGGGTATTGCTGGCCAGCATTTATTGCCCATCTCTAACTGCCCTTGAGAAGGTGGTGGTGAGTCACCTTCTTGAATCGCTGCAGTCCGTGTGGAGCAGATACAACCACAGTGCTGTCAGGGAGGGATTTCCAGCATTTTCATCCAGTGACAGCGAAGGGACGGTGATAGAGTTCCAAGTCAGGATGGTTGCCGGAATTTACCACCTCGCCCACCGAGACTTGTAAGATCCCACCAAAGGCCAACAGAGAGTCCCGTTCTGCAAGCTGAATCAGGCCAAAAGAAGGTCTTCAATGAAGCAAAATAAATGAATGTGATTGGAAAATATTTTGGAATTGACATTCTGTAGCCTTCCCCATTGAAATGTACCTTCTTAAAACATTGTTTTCTACATATCAGCCAGTTTTGAATCTAGGCCTAAGATTAGCCCTGAATCCCATTGTTTCAAACATAATTTTTTCTGTGTATTTCTTTAGCAGATAGAGAAGTTGTCAGCACCAGCTGGAAATCTCTAGCATTCATAAGTCCTCAAAGGCTCAAAGCTCTGGTAACACTTCCCAACCAAGGACGCACTCAGGAACTTAGAATTAGGAGTGAAACGTAAAACTGTGAATACTCATTTGGTTCGAGGCATTGAAAATAGAGTTTGGGGATAAGTTGTAATTATTGTAGGTGTGCTAATGTTTAAAGGTCCCATTCAAAGTCATATGTCACAGTAACTCTCCTGTGACATATGAAGCACATATCAAACCTGCACTGACAATCTCACCAGGCATCATCCCCATGACCCTATGTATTTAACCTGCTAATCCCCCGACACTAAAGATCAATTTAGCAAGGCCGATCAACCTGACGCGCACATCTTTGGGCTGTGGGAGAAACTAGAGCATCCAAAGGAAACCCATGCAGACACAGGGAGAACGTGCAAACTCTACACAGTTACCCGAGGCTGAAAATGAATCCAGGTCCCTGCTTGTGAAGCAGCTGTGCTAACCACTGTGCCACCATGCTGTCCTTATATATTATGTAAGGGTTTTATTTAAATTGCTACTCAGGGGCCCACTCTGGATGTAGTCACTTTCCAGGTCCTTCTGGGTGCCAGATTTGGGGTCCAGTACCTGTAGTATTTTGTGCTTAGAAAGCTTGATGAGGTGAAGATTTAACTGCTTTCCATATCAGGCATTTAACCATAGGGTTTTGCAGCTCCACATTCAGATACAATGCCACCATAATCGACGTGGCGTGCTGTCTCACATGTTGGAATAAATGTCACACATTTTAAAGAGGCCTTTAAAGTGTCTTAATAATGTTTCATCTTCCCACCTATGCAGTTGGCTGTAGC
Source organism: Carcharhinus amblyrhynchos (assembly GCF_965287045.1). Taxonomy (NCBI): domain Eukaryota; kingdom Metazoa; phylum Chordata; class Chondrichthyes; order Carcharhiniformes; family Carcharhinidae; genus Carcharhinus; species Carcharhinus amblyrhynchos. Next base: position 16,440,623 of record NC_137339.1, read on the forward strand.
AAATGACTTTGGGAATTCTACAATCAGATATGTGAGAACATTTAGGATCAGGATAATTGCACATTTTTGATTGTGGTTGCAAGTCCAGTTATATTGCAGCACTCGGCGACGTTAGTATTAGAGTTTAATTAATGCCATAACTTGTCAACAGGGCAAAGGGAAATGGTCACATTTCTTAACAACACAACAGTGGCAGATGCATGATTCCTTTTTTTTATTCATTCGTGGGATATAGGCATCACTGGTTGGCCAGCATTTATTGCCTATCCCTACTCACCTGAGGGCAGTTGAGAGTCAACCGATTGCTGTGGCTCTGGAATCACATGTCGGCCAGACCAGGTAAGGACAGCAGTTTTCCTTCCCTAAAGGACAATAGTGAACCAGGTGGGTTTTTCCGACAATCAACAATGGTTTCATGGTTATCAATAGATCCTTAATTTTAGATGTTTTTATTGGATTCAAATCCCACCATCTGCCATGGCGGGATTCGAACCCAGGTCCTCAGAACACTAGCTGAGTTTCTCGACTAATGGTCTAGCAATAATACCACTAGGCCACTGTCTCCCCATTCCACATGTGGAATGATGCGAATAGTTTAGTATGTAACTTTTGATGGTCAGATCAGCCAGAGTTTGTGCTCAAGGCAGATTTGTTGAATATGTCATTCTGAGAGAGAACACTACCCCAGGTAGAGGAATTTGACTATAAGCTTCAGTGGTACATTACTGATTGCAACCACGGGCGGATATGACCGGATGATTAGGAATGGACTATATCATAGCTTCCATCATTTTTCTCTTAAGGCTGAAGTCAAAACATTAACCTTCTTTGCCAAAGGATTATAAGCTCATCATTTATTTTTAATGCAGGTGAAAATGTCAGGAGCAGAGAGCAGAACCAGAAAGATAGACAGTTTATTGTGAGACTCGTGCCAAACAAATCCGTGGAAGCCTCAGTTTCTAAGCTAGACTGGCCAAAAACAGTCATACCTGCTTATCCAACACATCACCATCTTTTCACGGTGTAAGGGGAATTTTCTTGGGGTAGCCCACTGGGGAGTCTTGTATTCAGCTGAACCCAGCTAACACAAAGACTTTGCAAAATACAGATTGCAGTTAAATGCATTCTCTATTTGACTAACAAGTATTGGGAGAGGGATGGTCAGAGGATTCTAATCTCTCTCTGACATTACATCACATGAACACAACAGATACATATTTCCAAAAATTTGATCTTCCCGCACCACCTATCATCCAAACTGGATGGTACAATTACATTAATATTCTTTATTTACTTCGGCCAACAGCACTTTACTCCTTTTAGCAGAATTAGGAATTCATTGGTCAACCGAAGCCATAGACTCTTCCTCCCCGTTGCCTGGTAACTTCACTTGTGCAAATCCGGTAGATCCCAAGGTCGCTCCTAACACCTGCAGTCCTGAGAACAATAAGGGAGTCAGTTTCCCTGTCTGTTTCCCTGCCCCCTTATCAATAGAGGCTGCATTGCAGCTATTCATTACAGCTAGAAGCTGAATCTTTCTATAATGTAGACACTGATAATAGGGTATATGCTCCATACTTCTTTGTTCCAAAAGAATGCGGTCTGTCTAATTAAAGCTATTTCCCATTATGACAAGGAGTAAACTGCTTGTTGGCCAAAGCTCACAAGAAAATACAAAAACAGTTTAAATACATGTTCAAAAATGATTATATATTTGCTTATACAGATAATACCTTTGTATATCATTTAAGTGAGGCACATTGTGATCCCTATTTTAAACTAATCTACTTTGTTTTACTAGTCTCATAGCAGGGGTTCTGTGCCCCCTATAACACAATGGTGATTAAAGATGGGCAATAAATGCTGATCTTGCCAGCATTGCTTACATCCCAAATTAAATTTTAAAAATAGCTCCCAAGCATAAAGGATGTTGAGCCGGTGAGGGTAGTGTACCCTCAATCTTCCCTAATAGGTGTAGACAAAGGTCATAGATAGAGGAGGGCACTCATAATGTTAAAATGGCGGTGCAGGCTCATTGGGCCGAAGGGCCTGTTTCCCATGCTGTATTGTTCTTTGTTCTTTGTGCACTCATGGAAACGGTCGGTGCCTCTAAACCCAAGTGAATATCTAAATCAGACCAGAAATTTGTGGCATAGACACACAGCCAAATGGGAGAACAGACATATTAGCTGGTCTGGTTGGTAATATGGAGCAGTGTCCAGATAGTAAAAAAAAAGTTCCCAGCTCAGGCCATGCAGCCAAATGTAGTCCTGACTTGGATAGTACTAGAGGTCGAATTCATTGTCTTTATTGCTGAAATTGGAAACATGTATACAATTTATTTTTATCAAAGATTTTGCAGGACTATTGTAATCAGGCTAATCATCTAAAACCCAATTTTCCAGATTCAGCATAAGAAGTTTTATATTCAAATATTCTGTGTAAATGTAGTATTATCAAATGTGTTGGTGTAAATGACAAATCTCTGAATGCTGGTTTGACCAGACAGATTATCACAGAATTCCTGCAGTGCAGGAGGAAGTCATTTGGTCCATCATCAGTACTGACCGACAACAATCTCACCTAGGCCATATCTGCGTAACCCCACATATTTACCTGCTAATCTCCCTGACAGTCTCACAACACCAGGTTAAAGTCTAACGCGTTTATTTGGCAGCACTAGCTTTTGGAGTGCTGCTCCTTCATTAAGTGAGTGAGGACCTGTGCTCACAAACAGGACATATAAAGACACAAACTCAAATTACAAAATAATGGTTGGAATGCAAGTCTTTATAGGTAATCAAGTCTTAAAGGTACAGACAATGTGAGTGGAGAGAGGGCCAAGCACAGGTTAAAGAAGTGTGTATTGTCTCCAGCCAGGATAGTTAGTGAGATTTTGCAAGCCCAGGCAGGTCGTGGGAGTTACAGATGGTGTGACATGAACCCAAGATCCCAGTTGAAGCTGTCCTCATGTGTGTGGAACATGGCTATCAGTTTCTGCTCAGCGATTCTGCATTGTCGTGTGTCGTGAAGGTCACATTGGAGAAGTCATCAAACCAGCAGACAAAGGAGGGGCCACCGTCATGTTGAACAAACGGATTACTGCAAAGAAGTGCACCAACAACTGGACAACCAGGAACACTACAGATGGTTACCCACAGATCCGACCAAAGAACACACCCGTTAACTCAATAGACTGATCAAGAATTTTGATCCAGACCTTCAGAGCATCCTCATTCCTCTCATCCCACATACTCCCCACATTGAAGATCTCTACTGCCTCCTGAAGATACACAAGGCCAACATACCCAGCCGTCCCATCATATCAGGCAATGGGATCCTGTGTGAGAATCTCTCTGGCTACCTAGAGGGCATCCTGAAACCCATTGTACAAAGAACCCCAGCTTTTGTCGCGACACTACGGACTTCCTACAGAAACTCAGCACACATGAAGCAGTTGAACCAGGAGCACTCCTCGTCACAATGGATGTCTCGGCACTCTACACCAGCATCCCCCACGACAATGGCATTGCTGCGACTGCCTCAGTGTTCAACGCTGACAGCTGCCAATCTCCAGGTGCAATGCTACAACTCATTCACTTCATCCTGAACAACAATGTCTTCACCTTCAACAACCCGTTCTTCATCCAGATACATGGAACAGCCATGGGGACCAAACTCGCACCTCAATATGCCAACATCTTTATGCACAGGTTTGAACTAGACCTCTTCACCGCACAGGATCTTCAACTGATGTTATACACTAGATACATCGATTACATTTTCTTCCTTCGGACTCATGGCGAATAATCATTGAAACAATTGTATGATGACATCAACAAGTTCCATCCCACCATCAGACTCACCATGGACTACTCTCCGGAATTGGTTGCATTCTTGGACACACACATCTCTATCAACGACGGTCACCTCAGCACTTCACTACCGCAAAACCAAGGAGAACCTCATGATGCTCCACTTCTCCAGCTTCCACCCTAAACACATGAAAGAAGCTATTCCTTACAGACAAGACCCCCATATACACAGGATCTGCTCAGATGAGGAGGATCGCATCAGATACCTATAGACACTGAAAGATGCCCTCAAAAGAGCAGGATACGGCGCTCAAGTTGACAGTTCCGATGTGCCACAATGAAAAACTGCACCAACCTCCTCAGAAGACAAACACGGGACATGGTGGGCAGAGTACCCTTCATCGTCCAGTACTTCTCTGGAGTGAAGAAGCTACAACATCTTCTCCGGAGCCTACAACGTGTCATCGACGAAGACACACATCTCGCCAAGGCCATCACCACACCCCCACTTCTTGTCTTCAAGTAACCACAAACAGACCGTTGTCCACAGCAAACTACCCAGCCTTCAGGAGAACAGTGAGTACAACACCACATAACCCTGCCACAGCAACCTCTGCAAGATGTGCTGGATCATCGATATAGATGTCATCATCTCACATGAGAACAGCATTCACCAGGTACACAGTACATAGTCTTGCAACTTGGCCAACATTGTCTACCTGATACACTGCAGGAAAGGATGTCCCGAGGCTTGGTACATTGGGGAGACCATGCAGATGCTACGACAAGAATGAATGAACACCACACGACAATCACCAGACAGGAGTGTTCCCTTCCAGTCAGGGAACATTTCAGCAGTCACAGGCTTTCTGCCTCTGAACTTCAGGAAAGCTTTCTCCAAGGTAGCCTTCACGACACACAACACAGAATCGCTGAGCAGAAACTGATAGCCAAATTTCACACACATGAGGACAGCCTCAACCGGGATCTTGTGTTCATGTCACGCTATCTGTAGCCCCACGACTTGCCTGGGCTTGCAAAATCTCACTAATTGTCCTGGCTGGAGACAATACACATCTCTTTAATCTGTGCTTGGCCCTCTCTTCATTCACATTGTCTGTACCTTTAAGACTTGATTACCTGTAAAGGCTCGCATTCCGACCATTATCTTGTATACTGAGTTTGTATCTTTATATGCCCTGTTTGTGAACACAAGTCCTCACTCACCCGATGAAGGAGCAGTGCTTCGAAAAATAGTGCTGCCAAATAAACCTGTTGGACTTTAACCTGGTGTTGTGAGACTTCTTACTGTGCTTACCTCAGTCCAATGCCAGCATCTCCACATCAATCTCCCTGACACCAAGGGGAAATTTAGCATAGCCAATCAACCTAACCTGCACATCTTTGGGCTGTGAGAGGAAACTGGAGCACCCGGAGTAAACACACGCAGACGTGGGGATAATGTGCAGACTCCATACAGACAGTCACCCAAGCCAGGAATTGAACCCAGGTCTCTGGCACTGGGAAGCAGTGCTAACCACTGTGCCACCATGCCACTCAGGAATGCTATGTCTTGTAATAATGTTCTGCTATTGATATATTTTATGTTTCTGTAGAATGTTTTAAGAGTCAGTGTTTTATTTTACAGACAGTCACTATGTCAGCAATTCAGATGCTGGACTGCAGGATAGTTACTCATTGTAGCCATGTTGTGTTTACTTAGCAGAAGGTTAATGGTCTGTTGTTTATAAATGAAGATGTTCCTTTTTTATGATAAAAGGGAGGAGCTAGGTTTGTCACTGAGAAACAGCTTTCTGTTTGAAAATTACAGTTAGTTGCTGACTGGAGCTGTTTAAAAACAGAAGTCTGGGGCTGCTCTGAAAATAAAATTGTCGCTGAAAGCCCCAAGACTGTTAACCCAAGCTGGAGCAAGTACATCTATGATTGTTAGCTGTGTTTAAGGTAGGTTTTAAGTTTATAAGAAAAATGTTGCTTAATTGGAAGTGAAATAGTGATAAATTAGAAATCAGAATTATGTCCTTTCATTTTGAGGATTGTTCAACAGTTAAAGGTTAAGCTAACTCATTTGTTATAGTTAAACTGTATTATTATAAAAAGTTTCTTTTCACAAAAGATCGCTAGTTTGTGAGTAGAATCACTCCAGGAGTGAAGCATCCTATCCTCACTCTTAAGCTATCAATAAAAAACATTGGGTCTGATCTGGTTTCATAATATACCTTGGGGCTCAGATTCAGCAACCTAATAGTCTTAATGTATAGGAAATATATTAGTGGATGTACACCACATTGGCGGTCTTGTGGTGCAGTGAGTAATATCACTGCCTCTGAAGTAGTGTGTTTGAGTCTCACTCCCCCTAATGGCCCAGAAAGGTGTGTTCATAATGCAGCCAAGCTGGTTGAGCGCCAATCTGCAAATGTCTCCAACACATGCCAATGGTAAGAGGTAATGCAGAGCGATTTCTAGTCAGCCATCTGATGGAAAGAGTGTTGCAGCAAATACCATAGCTTAGGATTATAACATGCATGTAAAACAGTGCATGTGGCCACAGCAATTTGGACTTCCTGAATGAATTTGAGGAGATTTTAGAGGGGTTGTTTTTGCGTGAGAGAAATATACTATCAGTGGCTACTGATATGACGACATTCTAGGTTTGAGTTTGGAGTTAAGTGTTGTCGTGCTTCTGAATTTGATACAGGTCATGTGTTGATACAGGACCAGCACAGACTACTGATATTGGTTGGTCTACTGGGCCCACTGAAGGTGTTCTGAATTGGAATCGGCTGCTGTCTCATGTACTTTTAGCCCATTATTTATTTATTTATGGCCCTGCTTTTGCATCGGTGCCAAGTGGTTTCAAATGCACTTCTCATACAGCAACCAGGTTTGTGGTTCTGAGGCTTCATTCTGGTTGCAGTGTAACTATATCTCTGTGCAAGGCCAGGTCTAAATAGATCCTCAGCAAACCAGAGGATTGGGCCAGCAAAAGATTTTGTTGTTAAATTTTAATGCTTACAGAATGTTACACTGTTCAGCTCTGACGACAATTAACCGTGAGTGGAGCTGGCAGCATAACTCACACCTCCTGGATGCAAATCTACAGGCACCCAGACACCTGCCATCAGACTTTTGAATGGACCTCCCATCTCTTATCCTGATCTTTCTCTACATTCTATATGTAAATGTAACACTATATTCTGCACTCTCTCCTTTCCTTCCCCTCTTGTACTCTACGAATGGTATGTTTTGTCTGTATAGCACGCAACAAACAATACTTTTCACTGTATCCCGATACATGTGACAATAATAAATCTAATCAAATCATATCTTAAATTTATGAAATTCAATGGCAGACCACATAGTAGAATTCTGTCTGATTACCCCTCATCATTTTGAACACATTTGTAAACTTAACAGGTAGTATCTTCACAGGGTATTAAACACAATTAATGTCTGCAAAAAGAGTGTTGGTATGTGGTAAACCTTTTAAAAAATTATCCTGACAGCCTGCTCAGAACCAAAATTTTTGAAGAGCAGTAGTGGTCTTAATCACTGAGACTAATGTGAGTAAGATTTTGCATGTACTTTAAATGCATGGTTTTAAAATCAGCAGGGCAAATCATCAGGGGCAATTTGCATTTCAACAAACCTGCAACTATCCAGCGCCTGTAAATTAGTTCTCCTCAATGCAAGCATAGACATACATATCTCATTTATATCGCAGCAGCTATTCCAATTGAAGTGGTTCTTCATGTTGCACAAATACTTTCAAATCTGCCCACTCATTATCACAAATTCAACAAATCCATTCCTTCCATGGCTCTTCAGAATTTGAAAACACGCAAATCACATAATAGCTGTAAAATGTATTCTGATTGTAATATGGGACCATGAGTACCTTGTGCCGCTTTCCGAACATCACAAAGCAGTTAGAATTAAGTTACATTATAACACAAAATTTTATTGCGGTCATCTGTCAACTTCACAACAACTCTAATTTATCTAGCACTTTTTACATTAAAAATGTCCCAGCTGTTTCACAGAAGTGTAATCAGTCCAAAGTTTACACCAAGTTGACAGGAAAAGATAAACCAGGATCACCAGACATTGCTTCAGATAAAGGAGCTCTAGTCTTATTTTTTTTGAAGAAGTCACCAAGATAGTGGTTACCAAAAGCTGGTCAATATTGTCAGGCTAGATTTACAAAAAGCTTTTGATAAGTTACCACATTAGACATTTCTCTGAAAGATTAAAGCTGTTATTATCGGCAATTTGCCATGCTTGATTGAGAACTGGCTAGTTCTACATAGGCAGAAAGTGGTTGTTGACAGTTTTAGCTCTGCTTGGAGATGGGATCCCACAAGGGTGTGTTAAGACCGTTGCTATTTACTATTTTCATAATAATCTAGCTCTTAAGAGCTGGGGGAATGATCTTCAGATTTGCAGATAATAGTCAAGTGGTATTAAAGAACTTGAGTACTTCTTTAAAAAAAAGTCACTTTGCCGAAGCTTTATATCTTGCACTCATCAGGACAATTGCAGGAACACAAATGTCAGAGAAAACAATGTTATACTGTATGAGAAGAAAATGCTGATTGGTTGGCAAGTAGATCCTGATTGGTAAAGGGAGTGTCAGGGAGAATGCATTGGTTAATGGTGAGTCAAGTTCCTTGGCTTAAATTTTCAAACAATATTTGGCCATTAACTGTCAATAACCATTAACTGGTGCATTCTCCATGTCAATGCTTCTACCAATCAGAGTCCACTTGCCAACCAATTAGCATTCTTTTCTCATATTCTTTCCACATTGAGGGAATGATCCTGGTAACAACCAGCTTGCTTTTTTTCTCACTTGGAAATTAAGGAATGTAAATCCAGCAACCAAAGTCAAGCAGACTTTTTTTCCAATTTGCCCTGGTGGAGTCTAATGTTGACACATCAGTTTTTATTATTGTTTTCACTACATGAAACACATAGGTCATTGTTTCCTCTGTTCAAGGTGTCATAATTACAAAATAATGCTGTTGAGGTTGTCCGTTCTATATTATCAGCAAAACAGAGATCATAATGCAAGTCAGGATTTCACCCAAGCATTTCCCCAATTCTGCTCCATGTCTATTGCTGAGTGTGGCAATCAATGGTAACATACTCAAAAAGGCCAAGGATGAGATCATGGCTTCTATTTTGATATTTGTTGCTGATTTTAATTCAAGTGGGTTTACTCCTTGTTACTAGCCCGATTTTCCCAGCCACCAGCCCTCCCATTTATCTCTGAGCCGTAGGCACTTCCATCATCATAGAACATAGAACATAGAACACTACAGCACAAACAGGCCCTTCAGTCCACGAGTTGTGCCGATCACATCAACACCTACCAACCTACAGACCTATCTATAACCCTCAATCTCATTAAACCCCATATACTCATCCAGAAGTCTTTTAAAAGACCCCAGCGAGTTCGCCTCCACCACCACTGACGGCAGCCGATTCCATTCACTCACCACCCTCTGAGTGAAAAACTTACCCCTAACATCACTTCTGAACCTCCCTCCCCGCACCTTAAATCTGTGTCCAACCCAACCCTGACCTTCGTTACCATCCTTATATTCCCAGCCCCACACTGTCCCCTACCCTAACTCTGCCCCTCTGCCTTCTCCCTCCACCCTTTCTCCTACTTCTGCAATCACTCTTCCCCATTCCTCAGCTTCATATTCATTGGCTCTCTCACCTCCCCTCTTCAGGCCCTCAACCTTCCCTCCCGTTTAGGAGAGATGGTGTACTGTTATTTCACTGGATTAGCAAGCTAATGCTCTGCAGACACGGGTTCAACTGCACCAGCTGGTGGAATTTAAATTCAATTAATAAATCTGGAATTGAAAATTAGTCTCAGCAATTGTGAGTGTGAAACTATTGTCATAAAAACCTATCTAGTTCACTGATGCCCTTTTAGGAAAGGAAATCTGATATCCTGGCCTACATGTGACTCCACAACAATGTGGTTGACTCTTAAATGCCCTCTGAAATGGCCTAACATGTCAATCAGCTGTATAAAACTGCAACAAAGGAATGAAACCAGGCAGACCACCCAGCATCGACCTCAGCACCAGAAATAACACAGCCAACCCAGCCTTTTATTACCCTATAAATTTGTCCATACTAACATCTATGGTTTTGTGCCAAAATTGAAAAAGTTGTCCCACAGGTTAGTCATACAACAGCCTTACACAATCATACTTATAGAATCATAATAAAAAGACAATGTCCTGGACGCCAGCACCATCACTATCCCTGGGTATATCCTGTCATACCGACAGGACAGACCTACCAGAGGTGATAGCAAAGCGGTATACAGATGGGAACGAGTCACCCTGGGAGTCCTCAACGTTGACCCTGGATCACACAAAGTCTTTTGGCATCAAGTCAAACTTGGGCAAGGAGAGCTCCTTCCGTTCACTGCCTATCATCCCCTCCTTAAGCCAATGGATCAGTTCTCTTCCATGTTGAACACCACTTAGAAGAAGCACAGAGGTTGGTAAGAACACAGAATGTGCTCTGGGAGGGGCCTTCAATATACATCACAAAAAAGGGGCTCAGCAGCACCATGACTGACCAAGCAGGTCGAGCGAGGCCTGCAAGACATAACTGCACGGCTCGGTCTGCAGCAGGTGGTGAGGGAACCAACAAAAGGGAAAAACCTACTTGACATTGGCTTCACCAATCTACCTGTCACAGATGCATCTGCCCATGACAGCATTGGTAGGATTGACTCCCATACAGACTTTCTTAAGGCAACGTCGTGTCTTCACATTGAGGATACCCTCCATTATGTTGTGTGGCATTACCACCATGCTAAATAGGATAGATTTCAAATAGATCTAGCAACTCAAAACTGGGCATCCATGAGGCACTGCAGGCCATCAACAGCAACATAATTGTATTCAACCACAATCTGTAACCTCATGACCCAGCACATCACTCACAATACCATAAGCATCACATCAGGAGATAATCACTGGTTCAATGAAAAGTGCAGGACGGCATGCCAAAAGCAGTACCAGATATACCAAAAGGTTACGTGTCAATCTAATGAAGCTACAACACAGGATTACCTGCATGCCAAACAGTGGGCACATCAGCAATGGACAGAACTAAATTATCTCACAGCCAATCTATCAGACCTAAGCTCAGCAATCTTGCCACATCAAGTCATGAATGGTAGTGGATAATGAAACACCTAACTGATGGAGGAGACTCCACATATGTCCCTTTCCTCAGGGATGAGGGAGTCCAGAACATCAGTGCAAAGAACAAGACATTTGCAACCAAGTTCAGCCATTTGGAGGCATGGGATTGAGGGTGATTTAGCGATTTGGATCAGAAATTGGCTAGCTGCAAGAAGACAGAGGGTGGTGACTGATGGGAAATGTTCATCGTGAAGTTCAGTTACCAGTGGTGTACCACAAGGATCTGTTTTGGGGCCACTGCTGTTTGTCATTTTTATAAATGACCTGGATGAGGGCATAGAAGGATAGGTTAGGAAATTTGCAGGTAACACTAAAGTCGGTGGAGTTGTGGACAGTGCAGAAAGATGTTGCAGGTTACAGAGGGACATAGATAAGCTGCAGAGCTGGGCTTAGAGGTGGCAAATGAAGTTTAATGCAGAAAAGTGTGAAGTGATTGGAAGGAGTAACAGGAATACTGAGTACTGGGCTAATAGTAAGTTACTTGGTAGTGTGGTTGAGCAGAGAGATCTCGGTGTCCATGTGCATAGATCCCTGAAAGTTGGCACACAGGTTGACTGGATTGTTAAGAAGGCATTCGGTGTGTTAGCTTTTATTAGTAGAGAAATTGAGTTTAGGAGCCATGGACCATGGGGTCATGTTGCAGCTGTACAAACTTGGAGTACTGCAAACAGTTCTGGTCGCTGCTTTATAGGAAGGATGTGGAAACGTTAGAAAGGGTGCAGAGGAGATTTACCAGGATGTTGCCTGGTATGATGGGAAGGTCTTATGAGGAAAGACTGAGGGAATTGAGGTTGTTTTCATTAGAGAGAAGGTTAAGAGGTGACTTAATAGAGGTGACTTAATAGAGTCATATAAGATGATCAGAGGATTAGATACGGTGGACAGTGTGAATCTTTTTCTTCAGATGGAAGTGGTTGCACAAGGGGACATAGCTTTAAATTGAGGGGTGATGAATATAGGACAGATATCAGAGGTAGGTTCTTTACTCAGAGAGTAGTAAGAGTGTGGAATGCCCTGCCTGCAACAGTAGTGCATTCACCAGCATTAAGGGCATTTAAATGGTCATTGGATAAACATATGGATGATATTGAAATAGTGTAGGTTAGATGGGCTTTAGGTTGTTGCACCGACCTGTGAAACCATTGAGGGCTGAAGAGCCCATACCGCGCTGTAATGTTCTATGTTCTATATGTGACCTCTTGAAGTCCTCATCATCATTGATGCCAATATTCAACCAATTTGATTCACTCCAAATGACATCAAGAAATGGCTGAAGGTACTGGATATTGCAACGGCTTTGGGCCCTGCTAACCCTCTGGCAATAGTACTCGATACTTGTGCACCAGAATTAGTTGCAACCCTTGCAAGCTGTTCCAGTACAGTTACAACAGTGGCATTAACACAGCAATGTGGAAAATTGCCCAGGTATGACTTGTCCACAGAAGCAAGGAAAATTAGTCTATTCTTGGAAGGAGTCATCGACAATCCCATCAAGTGGGACTTGCTCAGCAATAACCTGCCCACTGACACTCAATTTGGGTTCTGCCAGGGCCACTCAGCTCCTTACCTCATTACAGCCTCGGTCCAAACATGGACAACTGAGCTGAACTCAAGAAGTAATGTGAGGGTGACTGCCTTTGATATCAAGGCAGCATTTGACCAAGTGTGTCATCAAGGAGTAAATGGGAATCAGGGAAGAACTTTCAACTGGTTGAAGTATACCGAGCGCAAAATAAGGTGGTTATGGTTTTTGAAGGTCAACCATCTCAGTCCCAAGAGATCACAACAGGAGTTCCTTTGCATATCCATCTTCAGCTGCCTCAATGACTTTTTTTCCATATAAGGTCAGAAATTGTGGTGTTTGCTGATGATTGTATTTGCTCAACTCTTTGAATACTGGAGCAGTCTGTGCCCACATGCAGCAAAACCGAGACGACATTTAGCCTTGGAAAGTAGCATACACACCACATAAATGCTCAAGTAATAACCATCTTCTACAAGAAAGAATCCAACCATCCCTCCTAGGAATTCATTGGCATTACCATCGCTGAATTCCTGGGGGTTACTGTTGATCAGAAGCAAAACGAACTGTGTACTATTCTGGTTGCCACACTACTGGAAGGATGTTGATGCATTGAAAAGGGTGCAGAAGAGATTTACCAGGATATTGCATGGTATGGAGGATATGGACTATGAAGAAAGGTTGAACAAGCTTGGATTGTTATCATTGGACAGCGGATGATGAGGGGGAGACCTTATAGAGGTTTACAAGATTCATAGAATTATAGAATCCTACAGTACAGAAGGAGGCTTTTGGGCTCATTGAGTCTGCACCAATAACAATCCCATACAAGTCCTATCCCCGGAAACCCAGATATTTATGGGGTTATGGGGATAGGGCTTGGGTGGGATTGTGGTCGGTGCAGACTCAGTGGGCCAAATGGCCTCCTTCTGCACTGTATGATTCCATGACTGCATCAGTTCAAGAAGGCAATTCATCAGTGATGGGCACCTCTGACGAAGGATCATCTAGACTCGAAACATTGGCTCTATTCTCTCTGTAAGAAGTCTCACAACACCAGGTTAAAGTCCAACAGGTTTATTTGGTAGCAAAAGCCACTAGTTTTCGGAGCACTTCTCTTTTGTCAGCTAAGTGGGAGTTCTGTTCACAAACAGGGCATACAAAGACACAAACTCAATTTACAAAATAATGGTTGGAATGCAAGTCTTTACAGGTAATCAAGTCTCAAAGGTACAGACAATGTGATTGGAAAGAGAGTTAAGCAGAGCTTAAAGAGATGTGTATTGTCTCCAGCCGGGTCAGTTAGTGAGATTTACAAGGCCAACTCCACACCTCTACTTCTTGCCTTCAAACAACCGCACAACCTCAAACAGACCATTGTCTGCAGCAAACTACCCAGCCTTCAGGAGAACAGTGACCACAAAACCACCCAGCCCTGCCACAGCAACGTCTGCAAGACGTGCTAGATCGTCAACACAAATGCCATCATCTCACCTAAGAGCACCATCTACCAGGTACACGGTATATACTCTAGCAACTCGGTCAACGTTGTCTACCTGATACGCTGCAGGAAAGGATGTCCCGAGGCATGGGGAGACCATGCAGATGCCACGACAACGAATGAATGAACACCGCTCGACAATTACCAAGCAAGAGTGTTCTCTCGCTGTTGGGGAACACTTCAGCAGTCACGAGCATTCGGCCTCTGATCTTCAGGTAAGCATTCTCCAAGGCGGCCTTCACGACACACAACGCAGTCGCTGAGCAGAGACTGATAGCCAAGTTCAGCACACATGACGACCACATCAACCGGGATCTTGGGTTCATGTCACTCTATCTGTAACCCCCATGACTTGCCTAGGCTTGCAAAATCTCACTAACTTGTCAGGTGACAAGTTGACAATGGACCTCCCTGCGGTAGTCTACTGTGGTGCCGGGGGAGGCTTGGTTGTTGCTGGTGGTGATGCCAAGTTTTTCAAGTTTCCTGTTCTTGGTGTGCATGTAGGTGGTGTAGTTTCTTTGTCTCATCTGCTTAGCAGAGTTTCGCAGTTGGTCTGCGTCCTGAGTGCAAGTTGAGAATATGTATTCCATTTTAGTTTCCAGGGTGTGGCGTTTGCTGTAAAGCTGGTGTATGAGGTGGTTGAGGAGTGTGAGAGAGGTGCGACGGCAAAGTCTCTCAGCGTAGTCTGTGCTATAGGTTGCCCTGAAGACAATGCATCTCTTTAACCTGTGCTTAACCCTTTCTCCACTCACATTGTCTGTACCTTTAAGACTTGATTACCTGTAAAGACTCGCTTTCCAACCATTGTTTTGTAAATTGAGTTTGGGTCTCTATGTGCCCTGTTTGTGAACAGAACTCCCACTCAGCTGACGAAGGAGCAGCCAGCACTCCGAAAGCTAGTGGCTTTTGCTACCAAATAAACTTGTTGGATTTTAATCTGGTGTTGTGAGACTTCTTACTGTGCCTACCCCAGTCCAACTCCATATCATGTCTATTCTCTCTCCATGATGTGGAGGTGCCAGTGTTGGACTGGGGTAAACCCAGTAATGTGTCACATTACCAGGTCAATGTCCAACAGTTATATTTGGTAGCAAATGCCACTAGCTTTCGGAAGTGGAATGTTCCTTCGTCAGGTGGGTAGGAGTTCTGATCACAAACAGGGCATATAAAGACACAAACTCAATTTAACCTTGTGTTGTGAGACTTCTTACTGTGCTTACCCCAGTCCAACGCCGGCATCATGTCTATTCTCTGACCTGACGAAGGGACTAACCCCGAAAGCTAGTGAGTGTACTATCAAATAAATTGGTTGGACTTAAACCTGGTGTTGTCAGACTTTTTACTGTGTTTACCCCAGTCCAACGCCGGCATATCCACATCATGACTACCATCGACACCGCAAACTGCCGGATCCAACTGGAAAGGATCTCCAAGAAGAATGCGCATATCAACACAGACATCAAGTTTTTACAGAGATGCAAGAAAGCAGACAAGATACCAAAAGGACTACAGATCACGAACCCATTCAGGGCAACCTATAACACAGAGTACGCTGAGAGACTTTGCCGTCGCACCTCTCTCACACTCCTCAACCACCTCATACACCAGCTTTACAGCAAACGCCACACCCTGGAAACTAAAATGGAATACATATTCTCAACTTGCGCTCAGGACGCAGACCAACTGCGAAACTCTGCTAAGCAGATGAGACAAAGAAACTACACCACCTACATGCATACCAAGAACAGGAAACTTGAAAAACTTGGCATCACCACCAGCAACAACCAAGCCTCCCCCGGCACCACAGTAGAAAACAGCACTACCACAGGGAGGTCCATTGTCAACTTGTCGGACTACACACTTCAACCAGATGAAATCGAAGTTCTCAGCCGAGGGCTCAATTTCTGCCCCACCACCAAAATGGACCCCATCAGTCTCGCAGCAGACACAGAGGAATTCATCAGGCGAATGAGGCTGCGGGAGTTTTTCCACAAACCCCAAGAGGCCAACAGCGAACACAATGAGACAGCCGATGAACCAGAACAGCCGACAGAGAGGTCCACAGTGCAGCAACCTAAGAGGAAGGAGTCCAATTGGACTCCTCCGGAAGGCCGCTGCCCTCGACTGGACTTGTATGCCCAAACCATCAGGAGGTGCGTTAACACCAGATTCATCAGCCGCACTCACAAGACAGCCCCGAACATCACCCAAGCACAACGCAACACCATCCACGATCTCAAGACCAACCGCAACATTGTCATCAAACCAGCAGACAAAGGAGGGGCCATCGTCATACTAAACAGAATGGATTACTGTAAAGAAGTATACCGACAACTAAACAACGAGGAACACTACAGACAGTTACCCACAGATCTGACCAAAGAACACACTCGTCAACTCAACAATCTGATCAAGACCTTTGATCCGGACTTTCAGAGCACCCTCCGTGCTCTCATTCCACGTACTCCCCACTTTGGAGATCGCCACTGCCTCCCAAAGATACACAAGGCAAACACGCCCGGCCGTCCCATCGTAACAGGCAATGGGACTCTGTGTGAGAACCTCTCCGGCTACGTTGAGGGCATCCTGAAACCCACTGCACAAAGAACCCCCAGCTTTTGTCGCGACACTACGGACTTCCTACAGAAACTCAGCACACATGGAGCAGTTGAACCAGGGACACTCCTCGTCACAATGGATGTCTCGGCGCTCTACACCAACAACCCCCACAACGATCGCATTGCTGCGACTGCCGCAGTACTCAATGCCGACAACTGCCAGTTTCCAGATGCAATTTTACAACTCATCTGCTTTATCCTGAACCACAATGTCTTCACCTTCAACAACCAGTTTTTCATCCAGACACACGGAACAGCCATGGGGACCAAATTCGCACCTCAATATGCCAACATCTTCATGCACAGGTTTGAACAAGACTTCTTCACCGCACACAATTTTCAACCGATGCTGTACACCAGACACATCGATGACATTTTCTTCCTTTGGCCTCATGGTGAACAATCACTGAAACAACCATATGATGACATCAACAAGTTCCATCCTACCATCAGACTCACCATGGACTATTCCCCAGAATCAGCTGCATTCTTGGACACACGCATCTCCATCAAGGACGGTCACCTCAGCACCTCACTACCGCAAGCCCACAGACAATCTCACAATGCTCCACTTCTCGAGCTTCCACCCTAAACATGTTAAAGAAGCCCTCCATTTACACAGGATTTGCTCAGATGAGGAAGATCGTGACAGACACTCCAGACACTGAAAGATGCCCTCATAAGAACAGGATATGGCACTCGACTCATAGATCGACAGTTCCGATGCGCCACAGCAAAAAACCACACCGATCTCCTCAGAAGACAAACACAGGACATGGTGGACAGAGTACCCTTCATCTTCCAGTACTTCCCCAGAGCGGAGAAGCTACGGCATCTTCTCCGGAGTCTTCAACATATCATTGATGAAGACGAACATCTCGCCAGGGCCATCCCCACACCCCCACTTCTTGCTTTCAGACAACCACGCAACCTCAAACAGACCATTGTTCACAGCAAACTACCCAGCCTTCAGGAGAACAGTGACCACAATACCACACAATCCTGCCACAGCAACCTCTGTAAGACATGCCGGATCATCGACATGGATGACGTCATCACACGTGAGAATACCATCCACCAGGTACACGGTACATACTCTTGCAACTCGGCCAACGTTGTCTACCTGATACGTTGCAAGAAAGGATGTCCCGAAGCATGGTACATTGGGGAGACCATGCAGACGCTACGACAACGGATGAATGAACTTCGCTCGACAATCACCAAGACTGTTCCCTTCCTGTTGGCGAACACTTCAGTGGTCACGGGCATTCAGCCTCTGACCTTCGGGTAAGCGTTCTCCAAGGCGGCCTTCAGAACACACGACAGCGCAGAGTCGCTGAGCCAAGACTGATAGCCAAGTTCCGCACATATGAGGACGGTCTCAACAAGGATCTTGGGTTCATGTCGCACTATCTGTAACCCCCGTGACTCGCCTCGGTTTTGCAAAACCTCACTTACTGTACTGCCTGGAGACAATACACATCCCTTTAACCTGTGATCAGTGCTCCTTCCACTCACATTGTCGGCCACTTTAAGACTTGAACAGCAGGTTAGGTGTAAAGATTCGCATTCTAATCAGTAATCTGTAAACTATCTGTGCTTTATATGCTCTGTCTGAGGCCAGAACTCTCCATTCACCTGACGAAGGGACTAACCCCGAAAGCTATTGAGTTTACTATCAAATAAATCGGTTGGACTTTGTTGTCAGACTTTTTACTGTGTTTAACCCAGTCCAACGCCGGCATATCCACATCATATTCTCTCTCCACACAGATGCTGTCAGACCTGCTGATATTTTCCAGCATTTTTCTGCTTTTGTTTCAGATTCCAGCATCTTTTGCTTTGAGACCATGGACAATAAAAGTTGGCTCAGCCAGTGATGCACAAGAAGCCTTCTCCCCCGTTTCCATGGTTACTCTCCACCCGCTGCGCCGCCAGCAGCCCCGCCAGGACTCCCAAGCTCCGAGGCGGCCAGCACCCGCCTGAGGGAAGCCGTGAGGGTGAGGTCACAGAGTGACGTCAGTCGACGCAAAAAAACAAACTGAGAAAGGCGGGCAGGGAGAGAGAGAGAGAGAGAAGGAAGAAGAAAAAAAAAGAAATGGCAAACAAATAGCATGAAACGTTACAATGACGGGGTGAGGGGAAGGGGTGGGAATGCAGGCGAGTTGTTTAGTCGCCTCTGTGCAGGCGGGGGAGGGGGAGTAGTGGGGGGGGGCCTGGCGAGCTGACGCGGCTGCGCAGTCGAGCGGGCGAGAGACACTCAGAGCCACGGAGAGTGATTGTAGGAGCGGGGAGACAGTGAGGGTCCGAAGAGAGATCGGGCGGGGTGGTGGGGGGGAAAGGTCGCTGCAGGCTCGGTGAGGGCCCAAAGGATCCGGAGTGCGGGACCGGGGGAGCGTCGCTGTAGGCCCGGAGAGACAGTGAGGGCCCAGAGGATCCGGAGTGCGGGACCGTAGGAAAAGTCGCTGCAGGCCCGGAGGCAGTCGGTGCGGAGCCGGGAGAGAGTCGCCAGAGAGACACCGTGCGCGGGGGAGGGGCCAGGCCAGGGCTACTCGGGGCTGGTCCCTCAGTCAGCCTTCCTCAGCGGGCGGGCGGACGGCCGGGGAGCCCCCCTCCCCCGGGGCTCCGCCATGTACTGCCTGCAGTGGCTGCTGCCCGTGCTGCTCATCCCCAAGCCGCTGAACCCGGCGCTGTGGTTCAGCCACTCCATGTTCATGGGCTTCTACCTGCTGAGCTTCTTGCTGGAGCGCAAGCCCTGCACCATCTGCGCGCTGGTCTTCCTGGCTGCCCTCTTCCTGATCTGCTATAGCTGCTGGGGCAACTGCTTCCTCTACCACTGCGGCGGGGCCCCTCTGCCTGACTCTGCCCACGACCCCAGCATCGTGGGCACCTAACCCTGCCCGTCTGTGCCCCGGACAATCTCCTCCCAATTCAGCTGCCGGATGGTCTCTGCCTCCCACTCCCCCTCCCCTGCTCAAGATATTTCTCCATCTCCTCCCCGTTTGCTTCCATCTCCTTTCTTTTGTTTTCAGTCCAGCAATTGCCCTCCTGACTCTTGGACAGAATAAAAAAAGAGGGGGTCGTTTTTCTCTGCGTTCATTTGCAACCCTCGCTGGAAGTGGGATGTTGTCTGCAGTTGGCAGCTTCCACTGCAAAAGATAACGTGCTGGCGAATGTGGAGCAAGAATGCTGCATGGATTTGTATTTGGAGCCTGCGCTGCGTATGATTACAGGAACGAAATTCAGTATTTCCACACTGTTTCTCCCCATCCATTCTCAGATGATGTGGCCTTTATTCAGTCCCTTGAATAGTGGAAACCTATGGCCTCGGCTTGCAAACTTAAGTCGTGAATGATGAACCTCTGGAACAAAGACCTGTTGTTTATCACCCTGTCTTCTTGAGGATGACTTCGAAAATACTTTACGGCTAATAATGTGTATGACTTCGTTCAATTGGGAGGTCTTAGTGTTTGTTGTGGTTTAATTTAGGACGACATACCTATGTACTTTCTTTTGGGTGTTCATTTGTTTTCTTGGTCTTTGAGAAGGATGCTATTTTTGCACACTTTCGTTAGCTGAAATAGTATCGCTTTTGTGTTTAAAATGCAGGGATTTTAGTGTAGGATGTGATTAAATATGCAAATGTTTCACAGTTTACATATCTAGTTTATTTTTGCACAGTGGGTTTGAGATTTTACGCCAGTCATAAGTATTGATCAGATAATACAAATACTGTTAGTAATACAGGTATTAAACCTCATAGCTGATTGTCTTTTCTTCATGGCAATACAAGGCCCATTAATTGATACTTTGTCTTTTGCGATTATCAAGAAAACAAACGACACAAGATATCTTCATATGTGATACTTCCACCTCTTTGATCATGTTTGAGCCCACTAGTGCACTTCCATCTGCGTCTGTGATGTGCAAGCGTGTTGCATGATGCAGTCTATAGCACCAAATGTTTTTAAAGTGAGCTTCAGAAAATAAAACGGGTTTACAGCATTACTTGAACTGTTTTTCTGATTTGTCAATAATTCTGAAGAATGGCCAATATATCTGGCATGCTGTGTTCAGTTTTATTCAGGTCAACCTATCCTGCAAATTTGTTTGACAGTGTGGTTATTGAGAAAGCTGCTAACGTCTGATTACTAAATCCAGTAACATCTATGTCTAATCAGATGGATTGTTTTCTTATTTCTCTGACTGAACTGTCTCTGTTTAATCTATTTTTTTTCTCAGTAAGGTTATGTGGTTTTTTTGGTCCAAGGTGAAGACAATTTGAGGTGTAGTGGGTAACCTTTTTCCAATTTTTTGCCTTCCTTTGTCCAAAAACTCACTGCTCTTTCTTTCTGTGACCTTGAACGATGAAAGTTGATAGGCTAAACCCACTGTGGAGAGCCACCACCACCAAGCATGTTCTCATCCAGTGTTCCTGTAAATGTACTTTCCCATTGGGCATGCTAGAAATTAATACTTGAGCAGCAAGAACAATGACCAGATCTTTTTTTAAAACACTTTCTCTGGGGGGGGAAATGAGGCAGAGGATAAGACCATAAGACATAGGCTGAGTGGTCTAATTCTGCTCCTGTCGTGTCTGCTCCGCCATTCATCATGGCTGATGGTTTTTCTCATCCCCATTTTCCTGTCTTTTCCCTTTAACCCCTGATCTTATTAATCAAGATCCTATCTATCTCTATCTTAAAGATACTCAATTACAGTCTTCTGTGGCAAAGAGTTCCACAGATTCAGCACTGTGGAGGAACAGAGAGATCTTGGGGTTCATATCCACAGATCTCTGAAGGTTGCCACTCAAGTGGATAGCGCCGTGAAGAAAGCCTATAGTGTGTTAGCGTTTATTAACAGGGGGTTTCAGTTTGAGCCATGGGGTTATGAGGCAACTGAACAGAACTTTGGTGAGACCACATTTGGAATATTGTATGCAGTTCTGGTCACCTCGTTATAAGAAAAATGTGGATGCATTGGAGAAAGTGCAGAGGAGATTTACCAGGATGCTGCCTGGTGTGGAGGGTAGGTCTTGTGAGGAAAGGTTGAGGGGACTAAAGCTTTTCTCTTTAGAGCAGAGGAAGATGAGAGGCGACTTAATAGAGGTTTATGAGATGATGAGGGGGATAAATAGAATGGACGTTCAGACACTACTTTGGGTAAATGTAGCTGTTACTGGGGAGCATAACTATAAGGTTTATGGTGGGAGATATAGGAGGGATGTCTGGGGTAGGTTCTTTACTCAAAGTGGCTGGGGTGTGGAATGGACTGCTTGTTGTGATAGCAGAGTCAGGCACTTTAGGAAATTTCAAGTGGTTATTGAATAGGCACATGGAGCACACCAGAATGATAGGGAGTGAGATAGCTTGATCTTGGTTTTGGACAAAGCTCGGCACAACATCGAGGGTGGAAGGGCCTGTACTGTGCTGTACTGTTTTATGTTTTCTGGCTAAAGAAGTTCCTCCTCACTCCTTTTAAAAGATTGTCCCTTAGCCTGAGGTTGTGTCCTCTGGTTTTAGTTTTTCCTGCTAGTGGCAACATCCTCCCCATGTCCACCCTATCCAGACCTTGCAGCATCCGGTAAGCTTCAATAAGATCCCGTCTCATCCTTCTAAATTCCAGTGAGTACAGACCCAGAATCCTTAACCAGTTCTCATACAACAAGCTCTTCATGCCAGGGATCATTCTTGTGAACTTCCTCTGGAACTTTTCCAAGGCCAGCACATCCTTCCTTAAATATAGGGCCCAAAACTGCTCACAATACTCCAAATGGGATCTGACCAGAGCCTTATAGAGCCTCAGAAGTACATCCCTGCTCTTGTAGTCTAGCCCTCTTGGCACGAATGCTAACATTGTATTTGCCTTCCTAACTGCCAATTGAACCTGCATGTTAACCTTAAGAGAGTCTTGATCAAGGACTCCCAAGTCCCTTTGTTTCTGATTTCCTAAGCATTTCGCCATTTAGAAAATAGATTTACATAATTTCCCAATCCGAGATCAAGTAACTCCGGTACCAAACAAGATACAAAACTTATGAGTTGCATTTTAACAATTGTTTGAATAATTTTGAACTTTTTGACCAACGTATCAAGGCTTTTTTTTGTTTTAATATCTAGAGTCAGCTGTGGCTCACTCTGAGTCACAAGGTTCAGGGTTCAAGTCACATCTAGGGCTTGAGCATAAAACCCAAGGCTGATGCTTCAGTGCAGCAACATAAGCTACCGTCTTTTGAATGAAATGTTACACCATCTGCCTGCCTATTTCAAAAAAAATGACGGGAGTTATCCCTGGTGTCATAGTCACTATTTGCTCCTCGATCATCATTATAAGGATAGATGATCTAATTGCTATCATATTGCTGATCGTGGGATTTGCTTTTTGCATCTTGGCTGCTGTGTATCCTACACCTGTGATTACACTTCAAACATATGCCATTGACCACAAGGAGCTTTGTGACTTACGGTTATTGTGAAGTGTTCTTTAAATGTATGTTTCTTTTAATGATGAGAAACGCTGGCTTTTTTCAGACGAAATCAAATTTTATTTGGTTTTGTTTGGATTTGCAGTCTGAGCTCAAGTATGTCCTTTTATAATCAGAATATTTGCCATTCAAATTGCGGAGCCCATGATTAAATTAAACAAATCTTGATCAAGAAAGAAATTTCAAACTTTAATCAGTAACTACAAAATAGGAAGTCCTTCAAATGGTATATATGGCTGGAATAGCATGCTTCCACAATATATGCTTTTGATCCTGTGCACAGTTTGCCAGTATCCTGCCAGGAAAAACTTCAGAGCAAGTTTAATCCTGTTGTTCCTTTATAAGCTCTCAATTCAATTATGAATCACAAGTGAAAAATGCAAATGTATGACTGACAAGTAGTGGAATGATGTACCTGCTTGAGCAGCTCAGCCAGTTGCCTTAAGGGGTCTGGCTGCTGGCAAGGAGCTCAAAAGTACACCAGGTGAACTTTGTTATTTTTGTGCATAGCAATGACTGAAGCTTCTATTTGTCATGGCTCAGTGCTAATAATCTCTCCTCATTTGAAGACAGTGGGTTGAAGTCCCACACCAAAGACTTGAACAGATAATCACAAGGTAGTGATAATCTACCCCACTAATGAGGTTCTGCTGCGTTTACAGATATACTGGCTTCCAGATGAAATGTCTAACCATGTAACCCTGTCTGCTCCCTTAGGTGGACTTAAGTCCTCATGCAACTGTTTGAAGAAGGACATGGGAATTCTCCCCAGTGTCCCTCAACCAACATCAATCACTACGACAGATATTCTAGTCATTATGATGTTAAAAGTTTATAAGACGTGCATGTTGACTGTCATGTTCCCCACCATTGAAGATTACTCTTCAAAAGTTCTTATTTGACTGTAAGAGCTTTGGGATATCCTGAGGTTGTGAAGTGAAAAATCTGTCTTCCTGAGACAGCTTTCAAAACAGCTGTTGCCTCCTCCACTGCCAGTGCATTTGGAGTCCTCCTGGAATTGCTTTCTGTTCTCGTCCCTTCGCGTACAACCTAGCAGCCAGCTTAGTGTAGGAACTGGCTGATTGCCCAACCTCCCTGAAAAGTGAGGTGATCTACTTGCAGTTTACTGGCAACGTCCAAATGAGGTATAAGACCAAATCTAGTGTGAGGAGACATCACTGTCCCAGTATTTACATGTATTTAGATGCCTCAACTGCTAAGTTGCCAACTAGCTGTGACGGTCAGGAATGCGCTGTCTGAGAGGGTAGTAGAGGCAGGTTGCCTCACAACCTTTAAAAAGTACCCAAATAAGCACATGGCATGTCATAACATTCAAGGCTTTGACCCAAGTGCTAGTGGATGGGATGAGATGGGAGTTCAGGTGCTTCTCGCATGACGGTGCAGACTCGATGGGTCAAAAGGCTTCTTCTGCACTTTATGATCCTATAAAGTTATGATTCTATAAAGTGCCTAGTTGCAGCTTTATTGACGCAAAAGGAGAGGCATCTGCTTTTACCGACAGTGTGGAATGAATCATAGATCGCTGGTGCAGATTGAAGGAATGAGCTAATTGCATCCAATAGTCCAACAGTCGTGATCAGTAATCCATCTGAATAGGATGAACATTTAAGGCACTGTGATGAAAAGATAATAGAAAAATACTTTGTATGTTCACCTACTGGAAACATTTAACATGCAGAAAAATGCCAGGGGAGGGGAGGATGGCGGGGTGTAGGTACGTAGCACCTGGAATTTACTGTGTAAAGGGGGAATCTTTAAAGCAATCAGATGATCTTGGTGTCCTAGTATTTAAGATCATTAACTGAATGGCTCTCTTTAAAATTGCAAGTTAAAGATATGTTGATCAATATGCAGCATAATTTTACAGCTGGGGTATTGCACCAGTTCTCTTCATTATAATCACATCCAAATTGTATTGTTGAGCAGACTTCTCGTGTTTCAAGGCTTAATGCTGCAACGAATATATCAGGTTATGTTGCTGTGGTTCAAAAACAGAAAAGCTGGAAAATCTCAGCAGGTTTGACAGCACCTGTGGAGAATGAAGAGCTCTGACCAAGGGTCATCCAGACTCAAAATCTTGGCTCCATTCACTCTCCACAAATGCTGTCAGACCTGCTGAGATTTTTCAGCATTTTCTGTTTTGTTTCAGGTTCCACCACCCGCCGTAATTTGCCTTATCTTCCGTTGCTGTGGTTGTTGACCCTGGTTAGAAGGAGGCCATTCGGCCCATCAAGCACCGACAACAATACCATCCACCTAGGTCTTGACCCCGTAACTCAACACATTTACCCTGCTAATCCCTTAACCTGTGCATTCCAGGACACTAAGGGGCAATTTAACATGGCTAATGCACCCAACCCTCACATCTTTGGACTGTGGGAGGAAATTGGAACACCCAGAGGAAACCCACGCAGACACGGGGCAAACATGCAAACTGCACACACACTGACCCAAGCTGGAAATCAAACCCAGATCCCTGGAGGTGTGAGGCTGCAGTGCTAACCACTTGTCATTTGTGTCCATTCGGAAGACAAGCACAGAATACTTACTACCGGTTTTTCACTTCCTCCACGTAACTGGCATTTCCTCTTCAACCTGGCTACCCTTTAAAATAACCAGCCATGTGGGGAAGCATTGTAGGTAGATCCTATGTGTAGTTTAACTTCAGAGCATTTGGCTGCTTAATGAGATACAAGATTTGACTGTGCAAAAGAAGGTGGTGGTTGTCCACTGCAAAGGATGTTGATAGGTTTTCAACATGAATCATTTATGCGTCATAAATTATAATGCTATGTTTTGGCAGTGAGGATGGGTGTTTTTCTCCTCCAGTGAAATTAACTTGTTACTTGGCGTTTTCCTGTCATTTTTTTCTCACGGTGATATCTAGATAGTGTTCAGTAGTTTACAAGTGCCAGCATGGGTGTTGCCTATACTCATTTGTGCATTTTCTGCTCCAAAAGATGAAGCGTCCACTCCAGGAGGTGTAGGGTAGACTATTTTTTAATTAGATATTAGATTTGTGGTTTCTGATGCCTCATGGATTTGCCTCTAATATCTTTTAATCTCCCTTCTCAGAATAGAATTATTTTATTGCTGTTACTGAGCACTAACTGCTATGACCTTTCCTTATCTGAAGCTTGTGTTTTTCATCAGTGTATCTGCTGGATGTGCACCTTTGATCTTTTCAGTGTGACGTGGATTGCACAGAAGAGGAGATAGTGTTGCAAGCACAAATATGGATGTTTGGAGGCATTTTGGTCAAGATTGTACATTCTGTCAAGAGGGTTCAAAGCAGACTTGGGACAAATCCAAATACGTTTAGCCTTTATGTTGCTGGTGTACATAACAACTATAGCCGTTAAAATTTAGCTGCCCTCGTGGCACTCTGCATCTTGTGGTGATGATTTTGAGTTGGTAGCACAGACAGCTGTGTGTAGAATTGAGGCTTTGAATGTAGCTTGACGGGTGCATGAAATAACGATTAATTTTGCAATGGCTAAGCAGTCAGCTGCAACATACAGATCAGGAAGTTTCAGCTTTGATTCTATTCGTGTTGAGTTACATACTCTCTCAGTTATGGTCATAATGGTGCTGAGTCAAAGGAAATAAATAGGTCCTGTTCACTTTCAAGCTTATCATCCATTCAATACTTCCTGATTTTACTTTGTCTCTTTCACTGTTTGAAAACTATTTGGTGCCCTACACTGTGATCCTTACTGCTTTTATCTTGGTCTCTGAATTTAAAAAAAATAGACTTTCAAAGACAGAAGATAATATTTTTTGTGAAGCTTGCATCTGACTAGCTTAGTAAGAAGTCTTATTAAGACTTAATAAGTCACAGTAAGATTTCTTACTGCGCTTACCTCACTCCAACGCTGCCATCTTTAAACTCTGACTAGCTTGCCAGTGGCCACCACCTAGCCTCATGTGATTTATATAGTCACTTTCATGAAGGTGTTTTGTAAATGATGCCTTCAGAAAGGGAAGGGAGAACATTGATACAAAAATTACACCAATGTTGCTCTGGTGACCATTTTTAGTGTGATGGGCACTAATCTCAATTCTTCCTTTACCTTTGGAAACAAATGTCTAAATACACGTCAAACCTTGTCAGTCTCTCCTACTTTTGTCCACATGTTGCCAAAAAACCTCATCATGCATTCCTTGCTCACGTCCCACCTTCCATAAACTTCAACTCATTCCAAACTGACCCCAGTGGTTGCTGATCTACATTGATTCGTGGTGAACCATCCTTGCCCTGCCCTGTTAGATTACTTCTCCAGCCTTACAATACTTCCAGATCTCTGGATTCTTAAGATTCTGGCCTCCACTGTACCCTCCACTCCAGTGGCTGGCACAGTGGTTATCACTGCTCCCTCACAGTATTAGGGACCTGGATTTGATTCCTGTCTTGGATCACTGAATGGAGGCTGCACGTTCTTTCCATGTCAGTGTGGGTTTCCTCTGGGTGCTCCAGTTTCCTCCTACAGTCTGAAAGACATGCTGGTTAGGCGCATTGGTCATGCTAAATTCTCCCTCAGTGTACCCGCACAGGAGTGTAGTGATTAGGGGATTTTTACAGTAACTTCATTGCAGTGTGGATGTAAGCCTACTTGTGACACCAATCTATAAACTTTAAAAGATTTTTTTCTAATTGAGTTTCCTCCCTCAAATCTGAAAGACATGCTGGTTAGGTGCATTGAGCAAGCCAAATTCTCCCTCAGTGTACCCAAACAGGCACCAAAATGTAGCAACTTGGGGATTTGCACAGTAACTTCATTGCAGTGTTAATTTAAGCCTACTTGTAATAATAAATAAACTTTAAAACTTTGGAGTGTCAACCTTCGCTCCTGTCTCTGAATCGTTGTGGATTTGAGACCTGTTCCTGTTGAGTATGTAATCTAAGCAGCACCAGGCAAGTGCAGCACTGTTGGAAATGCCATATTCTGGAGAAATGTTACATCAAGTCCCAGGTATTTATTATTCAGCTAACATAACTTAAAACACGTGCTCAGTAAATATTTCATGGCTGTTATAGGGATTTTGTGTGGAAATTTGCTATCATGAGTTGAAAATTACAGTAATGTCCATACCTCAACGTTACTTGAACTGAAGTGTTTCGGAGACGTCTTGACCTTAGCAAAGACTAAAAGGGCAAATTGGTCGTTTCAGTTGGGGAGGATTGCAAACCCATATTCATAAATTATTTAGCTAATGGTCCAATGGCGTACATAAAAATTCTTAACTGGATCAACCACAAAACAAGAGTTGTCTAATACAGGCTTAAACACAGTAAAAAGTCTGACAACACCAGGTTTTAGTCCAACCTATTTATTTGATAATATTCTCACAAGCTTTCGAGGGGACAGCCTCTTCGTCAGGTGAATGGAGAGTTCTGGCCTCAGACAGAGCATATAAAGCACAGACAGTTTAGAGATTACTGATTGTCTATTATTGCATTGTCTACCTGATACGTTGCAAGAAAGGATGTCCCGAAGCATGGTACATTGGGGAGACCATGCAGACGCTACGACAACGGATGAATGAACATCGCTCGACAGTCACCAGGCAAGACTGTTCCCTTCCTGTTGGCGAACACTTCAGTGGTCACGGGCATTCAGCCTCTGACCTTCGGGTAAGCATTCTCCAAGGCGGCCTTCACAACACACGACAGCACAGAGTCGCTGAGCAGAGACTGATAGCCAAGTTCCGCACACATGAGGACGGTCTCAACAGGGATCTTGGGTTCATGTCGCACTATCTGTAACCCCCGTGACTTGCCTGGGTTTGCAAAACCTCACACTGTACTGTCTGGAGACAATACACATCTCTTTAAACTGTGATCAGTGCTCCTACCACTCACATTGTCAGCCACTTCAGGTCTTGAACAGCAGGTTAGGTGTAAGGATTCGCATTTTAATCAGTAATCTCTAAACTGTCTGTGCTTTATATGCTCTGTCTGAGGCCAGAACTCTCCATTCACCTGACGAAGAGGCTGTCCCCTCGAAAGCTTGTGAGAATATTATCAAATAAATAGGTTGGACTAAAACCTGGTGTTGTCAGACTTTTTACTGTGTTTACGCCAGTCCAACGCCGGCATACCCACATCATAATACAGGCTTGCCCAACCTTTGGCCGTGGGCCAGATGTGACCCCTGAGGCTCTTAAATGTGGTCGTACCTGTTGTTTGACTCAGCAGTTTAAGGCTTCATTGATGTAATTTTGAAAAATACTGCAAGTATGATCATCCCATGGTAGGCTTTTCTAATCATGATTTTGTGGAACCAGTACAAGGAGGAACCAGCCTATGATTGGACAAGCCAAATGCAGACAGTCACTAGGTAAGTGATTATCGGTTGCTGCATGGGGAGCTCCAACAGATTGGTGGGGAGCAGGGTGATAATGTATGTGGTTTAACTGGATCTCGTAGACATAAGTGGCCTCCGCTGTAATTTACTCTCAGGCAGAGTAGGGAGGTAGGGTGTTGAACTCAGGATGACATAGGTGGCCCAGGTCATCTCAAGACCATAAGATGTAGGAGCAGTTGTAGGCCATTCAGCCCATTAAGTCAGCTCCACCATTCAATGATATCATGATCACTTGGAATAATCCTCAATTCCAGTTTCCCACTTTATTCCCAAACCCTTGACTCCTTTACTGATTAAAAATCTGTCTATCTCAGCCTTGAACATACTTAATAATCCAGCCTCTACAGCCCTCTGCAATAAAGAAATCCACAGATTCATGACCATCAGAAATTTCTCCTCATCTCTTTTATGCCCTCTGGTCCTAGACTCTGCCACAAGAGGAAACAACCTCTCAGCAGCTACTCTGTGAATCCTATAGGTCTCAATAAGGCCAGCACTCCATCTAAATTCCAATGAGTGGTGGTCCAACCCCTTCAATCTCTCCTCATAAGAAAATCCTCCTATACTTGGGATTAACCGAATGAATCTTCTTTGGACTGCCTCCAATACTGGCATATCTTTGCTTAGAAGAGGGACCAAAATGTTCACAGTATTCTAGGTGTGGTCTAACTAGCGTTCGTGTAGTTTAGTAAGACTTAGCTATTTTTTATACTCAGTTCCCAATAAAGGCCAACATTTAATTTGCCTTCCCTATTACCTGCTCAACTTTAATGCTAGCATTTTGTGATTTATGCACAAGGATCCCCAAATCCTTGTGTGCTGCAACTTTCTGCAATCTTTCTCCATTTAAATAGTATTCAGCTCCTTTTATTCTTCCTGTCAAAGTGAATTAGTTTACATTTTTCTACATTATATTCCACCTGCAAAGTTTTGTTCGTCCATTTGTGTGTATATCCCCCTATAGATTTTTTTTTCTGTTATCCTCATCATTTGCCCTCCCACCTATGTTTGTATTACGATTCCAGTTGGTGTTATGACTGGATAGGAAGGTCCTAAAATTGAATCTTGGCTCAGAAGATCGTAATGTTTTACATTTTTAGGACCTAGAGAACCGCTAATTAGTTTTGGCCAAAAAATTGAATTATGCTACAAAACTCCTTTGCTACACTCCTTACCTTAACAATCACACCCAGCTTTTAAGGTTAACACATTACAAAGTACATCTTAAGCTACAATGGTCTCATGAACACCAAGACCCTTTAAGCATACAGATGGTGGTGAAATACACATACGCTGCTCTGAACCCAAGTTAGTGTGGATTTCTCTTCAGAATCCACCAGATGATTATCAGAAAAGAGTTTCCAAACTCCACTCCCAAAACATGCTTTAAAATCATCTCTGATAATTTTCCTGCTCCACTTCTAACAGTAAATCCAATCAAAGATCTTACACCACCCCATTTAGGATTTCTTTGTCTTGACTGCTGTACAAACTGTTTACAATTACTTTAACTCTTAAATCCCAGTCTCGAGTAAAATGACATCAAATGTTTAATTTACTTCTGAAGTCTGCTGTCCAGTTACTGCAATTGACTCTTTAACCTTGATCAGTTTGTTTGCTCTTCCTTGAATTCTACTCCTGTTGTCTCGACATTCCATCCAAATTCCCTGGTATGTGGACTGTAAATTATTCCTTAGGAAGCCTGCATCTTTATAGTGCCCATCCTGTCCAGTCTTTCTTCTGACAGAATTGAGAGATGTTAACTCCCTTGTGTCGTGTCTTCAACTGCAATATAATCAGCTGAAACTCAGAATGGAAAGCTCTCCTGCCTTAAAGGTGCCTCTGGTTGGTAAGCAATGTGGACATGTTTGTGCCTTTTATTCTTCATGCCATAACCCCCTCTATGCACAACAGAATTACAATTAGAATTGAAACCAAACCTCTTACATACAAATACCTTTGTCCAGTATGAATCTAACTATATGTTTTGCCCTTCGAGACACAGAAACATGAAATTATACCCACTTAATCCTTCAGCAATACACCTTGCTTCATAAGCTTGACAGCCCTTGTGGATGAGGCAGCACCAGGTAGGGTGGTTTTGTGCCAGTGTTTCCCAGGTGGTTGTGTCTATATCAAGCAACTTCAGGGAGGCCTTGAGTGTGTCTTTGTAATGTTTCTTCTGCCATCCATGCAAGTGTCTTCCAGCAGAGAGTTCCCCAAAAAGGAGCTGCTTGGGTATGTGCTCGTCTGGCATACGGATGACATGACCTGCCCACCGGGTCTGCGCTCTCATCAGCAGTGTGTGGACTGATGGTAGACTTACTGTAGAGAGAACTTCAGTGTCTGGTACTTTGTCTTGCCATCTGATGCGTGATTTTCTGCGAAGACAAGTCATGTGGAAATGATTGAGCTGTCTTGCATGCCTTCGATACATAGTCCACATTTCAAAGGCATACAGGAGGGTAGTGAGTACTGCAGCACTGTAGACCTTCAGTTTTGTTGCTGGGCTGATTCCATGATGTTCCCATACAGTGGAGCGCAGTCTACCAAAAGCAGAACTTTTATGGTCAGATTGTAGTGATACATCGTGGTTTATTCTGCAGTAGGATTAATTTAGCTTGGAAGACAAGGATGAATGTTCCAAACTGGCAAAAGATTTTTTTCACCATGTTTGCAGAAATGAACCTTACTAGTGATTGGGTAGGACTATGCACAATGTTGTAAAATCTAGTTCCACAGCATGTACTTGATGGTCTTTTCACACTTCTTTTGCAGGAGCGAATACCTAAGAAAATCAGAATTGCTACTTGTTTAAAAATGCTGTGGGCTGCCTGATACACAATGCAGCAATAGCATAGTCTTTATCAAGTGCAGATTAAGTTGGATGCTCTTAGAAGATGACGATGGTTTCTTTTTATCTGAACTAACTTTACAGGGCAACAGTTTAATTCAGCTAATTGCACAGACTTTCTGGAAATTGGTAGCAGTTTACTGGTTGGCAGCGACTCTGATTGAAGAGACTACTTGGAAATTAATAAACTGAAGTGGGGTTTTATTTCTTGAAGAATAAGCCAAAATTTCCTCTGACAGTTTTTTTAAAAATTCATTTGCAGCATGTGAGCATCGCTGGCTAGGCCAGCATTTATTGCGTATATGAATGGCCCTTCAGAAGGTGGTGGTGAGATGCCGCCTTGAACCGCTGCAGTTCCTGAGGTGTAGGTGCACCCACATTGCTGTTAGCGAGGGAATTCCAAGATTTTGACCCAGCGACACTGAAGGAATGGTGATATATTTCCAAATCAGGATGGTGAGCGGTTTGGAGGGGGTGATGTTCCCAGGTATCTGCTGTTCTTGCCCTTCTAAATGGTAGTGGCTGGGGGTTTGGGAGGTGCTGCCTAAGGAAGTGAGTTGCTGCAGTATCTCTTGTAGATGTACATGTGGCTGCCACTGTTGATTGGCGGTGTATGTATTGAATGTGGAGGGTACAGTAATCAAGCAGGCTGCTTGCTTCGTTGCGAGAGGTTTCAAGTACAGGTGCAGGGATGTGTTGCAATTATATAGAGCCTTGGTGAGGCTTCACCTACAATATTGTGTACCGTTTTTGGACGCTTTTTCTGAGGAAGGATGTTCAAGCCCTCGAGGGAGTGCAGCGAAGGTTTACCAGGCTGATTCCGGAGATGGCGGGACGGATGTATGAGGAAAGATTGACTAGATTAGGATTGTTTTTCACTGGAAATCAGACAAACGAGGGACGGAGCTCACAAACTTAAAATTCTAACAGGACTAGACAGGCTTTATGCAGGGAGGATATTCCTGATGGTGGGGGAGTCCAGAACCAAAGGTTCTGAGGATTCGGGGTAGACCATTTAGGATGGACGTGAGACAAGATTTCTTCACCCAAAGAACGGTGAACTGTGGAATTCATTACCACAGGAAGTAGTTGATGCCAAAACATTGAATGTATTCAAGAGGCAGCTAGATATTGCACTTGGGGTGAACGGGATCAAATGTTGTGGGGAGAAAGCAGAATAAGGCCATTGAGTTGGACGATCAACCATGATTGTGATGAATGGCAGAGCGTGGCCGAAGGACGAAATGGCCTCCTTCTGTTCCTATCTTCTATATTTCTATGCTTGAAATATGCATATATTTTTATGACCTGGATGATGTTCAGCTTCTTAGGTTCAGCTTCAACTACCCATCTAGGTAAATGCAGTGTGTTCCATCATGCTCCTGACTTGTGCCTTGCAGATAGTGGGTAGGCTTTGGGGCGTCGTATCGATAAACATAATACTACTATTTTTGCCTCGTCATATATTCCATTTCCTTGTCATTTTCTCATAAATGGAATTAAGTAACTTCTGGACCCATATCAGTGTTGATTTATGAAGAGTTGGCGGGGGGAAATGGAACATGAAGTATTATCAAGATCAGAAAGCAGCAGCAGGTTAAAAATTAAGTGAGATCTTGCACTGCCATTTTTCCAAATATGTTGATAAAAGCAGTCCCAGCAACAAAATACTGACGCAGGCTTGAAGCTGCAAAGTCGATGCAATAAATCTCAAAAGCATTCCTTAAAATGCTTTTGCTAAATTTGTTTCTGGATTTCTTTCCCTTTTGTAAAGCACAGCTAAATTTACACACACCAGCATCCTGAAAGACCAATGGTCAGGTTTTGCATGCCTGATCTGGATGTGTGTGTTTAGTAGTGCAACTGAGGCGTGTAAGAGGTTATTGCAGAAGGTAAGGGGGCATGGAGTTGGGGGTAGGGTGTTAGCGTGGATAGAGGATTGGCTGTCAAATAGGAGGCAGAGAGTGGGGGTCAATGGGTGCTATTCGGATTGGCGGTTGGTGACTAGTGGAGTGCCCCAGGGGTCGGTGCTGGGG
The DNA here is from genome assembly GCF_965287045.1 of Carcharhinus amblyrhynchos. NCBI lineage: Eukaryota > Metazoa > Chordata > Chondrichthyes > Carcharhiniformes > Carcharhinidae > Carcharhinus > Carcharhinus amblyrhynchos. The sequence goes on from NC_137339.1 coordinate 16,475,107, forward strand.
CCTCAGCTATTTACCATTTATATAGATGATCTGGAGAAGGGAACCGAGTGTATGGTGTCGAAATTTGCTGATGACACCAAGATTGGTGGAACGGCAAATTGCGCGGAGGGTGTGGAGAGTCTGCAGAAGGATCTAGATAGGCCGGGCGAATGGGCCAGGAACTGGCAAATGGAATTTAATGTTGGCAAGTGCGAGGTGGTCCACTTTGGTAGGAATAATGGTAGGAAGGACTATTACTTACGTGGCGAAAAACTGCAGCAGGCGACGGTGCAGAGGGACCTCGGGGTCCTTGTGCATGAGTCGCAAAAACCCAGCTTGCAGGTGCAGCAGGTGGTCAGGAAGGCTAATGGGATGCTGGCCTTCATAGCGAGGGGGATTGAATATAAAAGTAGGGAGGTCTTGTTGCAGCTGTATAGGGCACTGGTGAGGCCGCAGCTGGAGTACTGTGTGCAGTTTTGGTCGCCGCACTTACGCAAGGATATTTTGGCCTTGGAGGGAGTGCAGAGGAGGTTTACTAGGCTGATGCCGGAGTTGAGGGGGTTGAGCTATGAGGAGAGGCGGAATAAACTAGGCTTGTACTCGTTAGAGTTTAGAAGAATGAGGGGAGATCTCATTGAGACATATAAGATGATGAATGGGATGGATAGGATAGAGGTGGAGAGACTCTTCCCGCTCAGAAAGGACAGTAGGACGAGGGGGCACAGCCTCAAGATAAAGGGGGGGGCGGTTTAGAACTGAGTTGAGGAGGAACTTCTTCACTCAAAGGGTGGTGAATCTCTGGAATTCTCTGCCCGTTGAAGTGGTGGAGGCTGCCTCGCTAAATATTTTTAAGACGTGGGTTGATGGGTTTTTGATAAGCGAGGGGATTAAGGGTTATGGGGAGAGGGCGGGAATGTGGAACTGAGCCACGACAGATCAGCCATGATCTTATTGAATGGCGGGGCAGGCTCGAAGGGCTAGATGGCCTACTCCTGCTCCTATTTCTTATGTTCTTATGTTCTACTTGATGAGCTGATGTCTGGAGGGAACTCGGAGGCAAGTGCACACACCCTAGCGCAGCACTCTCAGACCCCAATTCAAGGAAGTGTTCCACATATTCAAGCAGTGCCACAGGCAATTCTCCCACATTTCCAAGAGTGCTATGTTCAGCAGCATCGTTGGGTAACTGAGCAAGCTTAAAAAGGTGGCCGTGGACCACTGATGAGGATGCATCCCTAATTTGTTGCTTTAAACTTAAAGTTCACATTGACAATTGCTCCTGATGATCCAAGCAAAGCAGCAGGCCTTGTGCAGGTTAGGATAATGCTTGACTCTGAGATGAGACCTCAGGATACAATCGAGTGAGTGAAACTATCACCACTCGATCATGTGCTGTGGGTTGATGGTGGGGAGGTTTTGATCAACCATCATGTGCACTAAGCATTGGGGATCCGTGTGGTGACCAGGACTCTGCAGTGTGAAGAAAGGTGCTTTGAGAGGTAGTCGCAGGCAATGACTTGACAAAGAGTGATCCTGAACAGACAAGTGACAACCTGTTGTGTCCCTCCCTTTGACACTACAGCAAGGAAGATGGAGCCAGGTGATCTTTCTGCCTGCTTCATTACTTAGAGACAGCAGAGAAGATGGAGAAGTATGTGAAGTTGGCACTCGGCTCACCAAAGACAGGAGCAGAACACTGTCTATTTTCTTAGGTTTTGCTTAAATGTCATCTTTTGTCAGCCTTTCTTAAATCAATTTCAATTTCCAATATTTGTTACTCAAGATTGCAAGAAATACTTTATGTTGTTAACTGAATCTTAATAAAACTTTTTAACTGCAAATATTTTGGAAAGTTCAAACTCAGGCTTATCTTATAGTTTGGGAGCAAACTGGTCTTCACAAACTGAACAGAATCCTTTTGATGCCTAGCACGGTTTGAATTTCTTGTAAACAGAAACTCAGCTTTGAATCTACACCTGTGATAATGCTTGCGAATAATACCCCGCTTTAACAATGACTTGACTCACATGTATGACATTCCTTCAACTGGGCAAACATGTTTGGAGTTAGGGTGCAGAAGTCATGGCTAATTTCACATACCCTTATCACACAGGAGAGATAGAGGAGAGTAGGGAGTGCTTTCAACTATCCTGGTTTTGGAGACTAACTACATCTGCTCACTGGTGATTGATTAGTATCTCAGCTTGTTTGATTTTACCTAAACACGGAGTGGTCTGCTTCAGGGGAAGCACCACTTTGTGGCTGAATTCACTTCCAAGTCCCCATGGCATCTTCTAATTCTTCACTTGGTCTGGTACTTTCTGACTTTAACTCAGTATCTTCTAACAGCAGTATTTTTTTTCTTGGCACTACACACTCTTACATTGGGAACAGAGGAATGTGATACTGATTGTTCAGGATGATATGCTCTCCTGCAATTGACAAGTTCCATTCTGCAGCTTATCTGCTATTTCCCTCAACTCTTTGCACTTTTTACAAAGTTGCAAGTTATGCAAATGTGCACTTTAGGCTAAATTATTCCAGACTATTTCCAATTTCCAAACTCTCTAGAAAACCTATTGAGGATACAATCATTGGCTGGAATTTTACCAGCACACCTGCCCCGATTCTGGGCGGTGGACTAGGCTTGGAGAATGGTATTTAAATAAAGTATACTCACCTGGTCTGCAGAGCCTTTCCCATGATCTAACATGAATATCCTGCTGATTATGCCAAATCGTTATGGTGGACTTCCTCCAACTAAGCACAGGAGACCCAGAGACAGGTTATAATAGTTATTCATGATTCAACCATGGAGGGAACTAGCCCAGAGAAACCTCTGGAGGAGAACCTTCTTGTGATAAAGCTCGAACAAAGATCACTAACACAGCAATCACAGACACAGCATTCTAATATTGCTCTCAGCTCAAAGACACGTAACTTACACTATTATTCAATATACAGAACATGTATTTAAAATTCCAATCTTGCCTATGTAAAAGCTTGTCTGGAATCCAGCTAGCTTCAACTGTTCATCAAACAAGTAGCCAACCTTGCTGGCAAGTTCTGTTCAGGACCTTGAGATGTAAGCATTTGACTAGCATATGATTTGACTCTAATGCAGAGATGTTAAATCTATCCCTCCTTTACTAAATCCATTAATTTACTCTAACACTAGTCAGTGCTGCTGCTGGGGGCTGGAGTCCAGGACCAGGCTCTGTGCCTGTGAAGGAATTAAGAGATAATTAGTACATGGCAGGGGCCTGTGAAACAGGAGATGTCACTCACAACATTGTTGTCCAATGGATGTTGCAGTGTAGGATCTTAATGGGTTGGGTACTGCCAATCTCACTGTCAACACAGGAGAGGTCCATGTCCTCACTGCCCTGCTGAACCACTCTGTCTCCAGTCTGTGAGGGATGAGGGTAACACATGCAAGGAGCTGAAGGAGTGTGTGTGTGAGAGAGTAAGCAGTGGTATCCCATGAGCTGGCATTGGATGAGATCCCTGTGGGTGTGATGGGTCGGTGAGTGGATGGTGAGGAGAAGAGAGACTAACCCTGAAGGAACGGAACATTCATCCTCTTTTGGCATTATATGGCCGTCAGCTCCTGGAGGCTATTGGTGCTCACCATTGCTGCCAGTACTTTCCATGCTGGATTGGTGTCCTTGCTTGGTGGTCTTTGCCTAGAGCAAGTGGGGGATAGAGGACGTTGTAGTGGACCTCCATTGCGTCTAGTAGGCACTCGAGGGAGATATTGCTAAATTGTGGAGACAGAATGTTTTCCAGCTTTGGCAGCCATCAATTCTCAGCAACTTCCTCGCCCTTAGACAATACCAGCTCTGCACAATGACAGCCTTTAAAGAAGGTGCCCAGATTAATGAATTTCTAAGGTCGCATAAGAGTTGGCGAATAGGAGATGGTCCCACCAGTGATACAACATGAAACCTATACCAGTTCATTTAGCCTATTAAATGCTCACAATACAACAAAAAAAATGACAAGGCTGGGTCCAATGCCACTTTCCCTATCCAACATCTAACATTGCTGATTTCTAGCATGATTCCACCCTATGATTTGAGTTTTGTGCTACAATGTACGTCATGCCTTTGGAATCAGATGAATCATCGCAAAGGTGCAAGAAACTACAAGCATTAATCAACAAGCTGAAAGATGATTTAAGGGAGCTTCATATGTTTTCATGTTACAAAGCTATGGAGGGGGAATATGACCCAACTTGTTTAATTATGACAGGAATCACGAGAGTTAGCTATTAGACCATAACTTTCATTTGCTCGGGCCCAGTGAATCACAGACACTGGAGCATTGCCAGGTAGCTCACTGGCAAAGTGAAGTTTAATTTTAAGTTGATACATGCAGATAGGCCCTGAGGTAGGAAGAGGGATCAAGGGGGCAATGACTTCGGACATTTGAGTGTATGGTGTCGAAATTTGCTGATGACACCAAGATTGGTGGAACGGCAAATTGCGCGGAGGGTGTGGAGAGTCTGCAGAAGGATCTAGATAGGCTGGGCGAATGGGCCAGGAACTGGCAAATGGAATTTAATGTTGGCAAGTGCGAGGTGGTCCACTTTGGTAGGGATAATGGTAGGAAGGACTATTACTTACGTGGCGAAAAACTGCAGCAGGCGACGGTGCAGAGGGACCTCGGGGTCCTTGTGCATGAGTCGCAAAAACCCAGCCTGCAGGTGCAGCAGGTGGTCAGGAAGGCTAATGGGATGCTGGCCTTCATAGCGAGGGGGATTGAATATAAAAGTAGGGAGGTCTTGCTGCAGCTGTATAGGGCACTGGTGAGGCCGCAGCTGGAGTACTGTGTGCAGTTTTGGTCGCCGCACTTACACAAGGATATTTTGGCCTTGGAGGGAGTGCAGAGGAGGTTTACTAGGCTGATGCCGGAGTTGAGGGGGTTGAGCTATGAGGAGAGGCTGAATAAACTAGGCTTGTACTCGTTAGAGTTTAGAAGAATGAGGGGAGATCTCATTGAGACGTATAAGATGATGAATGGGATGGATAGGATAGAGGTGGAGAGACTCTTCCCGCTCAGAAAGGACAGTAGGACGAGGGGGCACAGCCTCAAGATAACGGGGGGGTGGTTTAGAACTGAGTTGAGGAGGAACTTCTTCACTCAAAGGGTGGTGAATCTCTGGAATTCTCTGCCCGTTGAAGTGGTGGAGGCTGCCTCGCTAAATATTTTTAAGACGCTGGTTGATGGGTTTTTGATAGGCAAGGGGATTAAGGGTTATGGGGAGAGGGCGGGAATGTGGAACTGAGCCACGACAGATCAGCCATGATCTTATTGAATGGCGGGGCAGGCTCGAGGGGCTGGATGGCCTACTCCTGCTCCTATTTCTTATGTTCTTATTACAGTGCGTTATACAGCTTTTAATTTAAACACCTTTCAAGCATTCCGGTTTAATGAAACAAATAAGGACATAACATTCAAAAAATTCAACAGTTTCTTTGTTTAACACTTCTAGTACCAATTCAAACATAAACAGTTGCAACTCATTAACTCTTCACTGAACTTTAACTGAACAGCAACTTTCAACTGAACTTTAACTCTTAAACGGCATATTAACTTTAACTGAAAATAGATACTATCAAGTTTAGGAAAACCTTGGCCAAGAGATATCCTTGATGTAGAATCTATCTCCTTCTTCTCTGAAGCATCCTTCAGGGTACAGATCACTTTGAGTTATCGCTCAACTTAACTCAAAGAGACCTGTACCCTGAACGATGCTTCAGAGGATGCAAACGAAGGACTGCAGAGTCTTTTATCCACAATTCTCCACTTGCTTCCGGAAGATTTTGTCATCCAGCCAATTGTGTAACCAGAAACCAATCACATTGCTTGAACATCCAATGAAATTACTTTTCGACGACGCTATTACACTTAGTTCATTTGAAATACACCATTCATAACAGCCAAATAAATCGAAGCCGCACTGTCTTGGTTAATGTAAACAACTTCCCTCATTCAGGAAGCTTCAGATCACAGCTGTCAGACCAGAGAAACTTTATGACCTGCATCTGGTTTTAATCTATAAATAGACCAAAAATCTCAGCATTCTTAACTCTCAGCCAAAACAGCCATTTTAAAGCCACTGTTGTCATTATAGTTGTTAAATCATTGTTACAGCCATTCTTTCTCCACCCACAAGTGGAATCTGGAAGAAGCAGGATTTATTTTACAAAATGTACCTTGCAGATACGTAGCATTTCTCCCAGCCTTGGAACGCCCTGAACTACTTTAGTGAAGTACTTATGAAACATAGCCTTCTCAAAGCAGGTCTATTAACAAACCACCTTGCCGCTAAAATCTACCTTAGCTTCATATACCACGGAAACAGGCCCTTCAGCTCACCATGTCTATGCCGACCATCAAATACCAATCTATAGTAATCCCAATTACTAGCATTTGGATCATAGTCTACTATGTCTTGGCAATTTAAGATGCCTTAAATCCTTAATTCTCTATCAGAAAAATCAGCATTATTACGGAAAAAAGGAATCACATTTGCAGTCATAATGTAATCAATTTGTTGTTATTTAAAGTTCTTTTAAACAATGATGTTAGAAGTGAGGATCTACCCCCTTGACCCCATACATAAGTCTTACTTAAAGTGCTAAGTATTATTTTTCAAAAATAGCCAAGATGATTTCACACACAATTAATTGATTTTAAGTTTAGTTAAATGGACAGCAAGGTGGCACAGTGATTAGCAGTGATGCCTCACAGTACCAGGGACCTGGGGTTTGATTCTCAGCTTGGGTCACTGTCTGTGTGGAGTTTCTACGTTCTCCCCATGTCTGTGTGCGTTTCCTTCGGGTGCACTGGTTTCCTCCTACAGTCCAAAGATGTGTGGATTAGATTGATTGACTATTCTAAATTTCTCCTCAACATCAGGGGAATGAGCTGGGTAAATATGAGGGGTTATGGAGATAGAGTCTGGGTGAGATTGTTGTCGGAGTAGGCTCGATGGGCCAAATGGCCTCCTTCTGCACTGTAGGGATTCTATGTAACTGTCATGTCGGCAGACATGGAAACAATTTTATTCACTGTAACATCCTACAAACAGCTATAAGAAGAATGGTCAGTTAAAAACATCTACACAAGTTCCAATCCACATTATTACTAATTCCAGTCAGTCAATGGAAGGGATTGCAATTGCAGAACCGGTGTAACACAGCACAAGAACAAAATGCTGCCAATGCTGAAAGTCTGAAATAAAGACGGAAAATTCTGGAAATCTTCAGTAGGTCTGGCAGCATCTGTGGTGAGAGAAACGGAGTGAAGCTTAGCTGGCTGAGAGGTACCAGCAAGGGCACTGGCAAAACAGCACTGTTGGGAGGGCGAATGCTGTACTCATAAGAGGACAGCAGGTTTTGGGACCAGTATTACTCCAGAGAGTTGATACCTTAACAATTTTAATGATGTGTTGTGCGTTCCTTCTCCTGGTTCTTGAGGCCATTCGGGCAGCAGGTCTCGGATATCTGAAAGCATTCAAAGAGGAGGGAGGAATAGGGTTTGAGGTGATGGAAGGGTTCACAGAATCATAGATCCCTACAGTGCAGAGAGAGGCCCTTCGGACCATCAAGTCTGCACCAACCACAAATCCACCCAGACCCCACCCCCATATCCCTACATATTTTACCCACTAATCCCTCTAACCTACACATCTCAGGACGCTAGGGGACAATTTTAGCATGGCCAATCAACCTAACCCGCACATCTTTGGACTGTGGGAGAAAACTGGAGCACCCGGAGGAAACCCACGCAGACACGAGGAGAATGCACAAACTCCACACAGTCAGTGACCCAATTAGGAAATTGAATCCAGTCCCCGGAACTGCGAAACAGCAGCGGTTGGACAAACTTTGATTGTTTTCACTGGAGTGTCGGAGGATGAGGGGCGAACCTGATAGAGGTTTACAAGACAGGCTTGGGTAGAGTGGATTGTCAGAGTCTTTTTCCCAGGGTCGAAGAGTCAATTACTTGGGAACATAGGTTGAAAGTGAGAGGGGGAAAGTTTAGAAAAGATATAAGGGCAAGTTTTTCCACACAGAGGGTAGTAAATGCCTGGAACACGTTGCCAGAGGAAAGGGTGGAAGAAGATTGTATAACAACGTTCAAGAGGCATTTGGATGGATACATGACTAGGCAGGGAATAGAGGGATATGGACAACATAGAGGCAAGAAAATATTAGAGAGGCATCTGTGTCTGAACAAACTTGGTGGCTGAAGAGCCTGTTCCTGTGCTCAAAGATGGTATTGGAAGTTGTGGTGGGTGAGGTGTAGTATTTCTCATGTCCTCCTCAAGTGAAACAGAGTTTCTCATCCTGGTGTCCAACTTACTCATGATGTGGAGATGCTGGCATTGGACTGTGGTAAACACAGTAAGAAGTCTCATAACACCAGGTTAAAGTCCAACAGGTTTATTTGGTAGCTTTCAGAACGCTGCTCCTTCGTCAAGTGAGAATTCCCACTCACCTAATGAAGGAGCAGCGTTTGCTAACAAATAAACCTGTTGGACTTTAACCTGGTGTTGTGAGACTTCTTACTGTGTCCCACTTACTCACCAGAGCCTCCATGGCTGCATTGTTGAGCCAGGGAACTTTGGTCTTCTGAGCCATTGTCCTTCTTGCAGTCATTTCAAGTTGATTTTCCAGCAGCCTCAATTCAGGTGCACACTTTCCCTTTAACAGGGAGTGAGCCTTTTAGAGAAGCAGATTGCCTGTACCATGTAGGCTACAAACAAGCCTTCCTGGGTCCCCTGCAGAGCGGAGAGGCTGCAGGCAACGTGAAAGAGGCAGAGGTAGCACACACAAGCGAACGTTACAATCAAGTGCACCAAGCTTGCATGATGCCAACCTCAATATGAATGGGAGCTAGCATGTCACAAATCATCACCCATGCCCAAAAATAAACCCAGCACACCAATTTCTGACCCTCAGTCTGTAATGTTCACCTGGTTAGACACTGCCCTGAGACGAATTCATTAAAGTACCGCACAAACAATTAGAATAGCAGAAAATTACAAACAGATGCCTCTAAGATCTGAGAGAAGCCACATGCCATTATGTTAATCTATTTAACCAACTGTTGCCAACATTCTGAAAATCTAATTATAATGAGCCAACAAATTAGATTTTTGGAGGGTAAATAATAGAGAGAGCTTGACGATGTAGAATGTACTGTTGAAACAACACCCTGGAGAATTGTTGCTTTATACTTGGAGTGACTGTCAACCGCAACAATTTAGCCCAAGGTATCATATAAAATGTTAATACTGGGATGATTTATTGTTCAATTTGACATTTTACTGTAAATAATCCATCTTTGTCAAATGCTAATTCATATACTTAAAATCCATAACAGCAGCACTAAAAATAACAGTAATCTCAAGGTTTGCATACTCGGAGAAAGGCATTCAAATGTCTAGACTCATTATCAACTCTGTTTTGTGAAGAAGAAGAGTAAATTTAAATTTATTTATTAGTGCCACAAGTAGGCTGCAATGAATATTCAATTTAATTGAAATTACCTAGTTTTTATATTATAGATTGAGAACTATTGCAATGAACAGATAGAGCAACAAAAGATAAGTCTTTTATCGGATCAAACACAGAACAAAAGGACAGCTGAAATCACTGATGTAAAACTGACTGGCGCTGGTAGAGCAGCCTCAAGCACATATTCCTCCGATATTCATTGATGCGCATGTTATATTAACAGAAGTCCTTATTCTACCATCTGTTTGCATCATGTTTCATTCAGAAGATAAGTTAGAATGTTACCCTAAACGAAAGAAAAGGTCACATTAAAAATGCATTCCACCAGTGCTGAGAAATAATGCAGAATGATCTTTTGATTTACAGAGATAAATATCAGTGCCAAAATGCACAAGGAAAGCAGAGACACACAAAGCACTACATAGTAACAGTCGTGGTGGGTATTAGATGAAGGGCAAAGAACAACACAGCACAGGAACAGGCCCTTTGACCCAGCAAGCTTGTGTCAGTATGTGGTTTCTATCCCTCAATTTGCCTCCCATTCACATGTCTACCAAGATAGTAAGAAGTCTCACAATACCATGTTAAAGTCTAACAGGTTTATTTGGTAGCACAAGCCACAGGCTTTCAGAGCACAGCCCCTTCATCAGGTGAGTGGGAGTTGTGTTCACAAACAGAGCACATATAGACTCAAACTCAATTTACAAGAAAATTATGGGAATGCGAGTCTTTACAGGTAAACAAGTCTTAAAGGTACAGACAATGTGAGTGGAGAGAGGGTTAAGCACAGGTTAAAGAGATGTGTATTGTCTCCACCCAGGGCAGTTAGTGAGATTTTGCAAGCACAGGCAAATCATGGGGGTTACAGATAGTGTGACATGATTTCAAGATCCCTTATGAGGCCATCCTCATGTTGCAGAACTTGGCAATCAGTTTCTGCTCAGCAATTCTGCGTTGTCATGTGTCGTGAAGGCCACCTTGGGGAACACTTACTCAAAAATCAGAGGCTGAATGCCCGTGACTGCTGAAGTGTTCCCCAACAGGAAGAGTGACTCTTGCAACTCGACCAATGTTGTCTATCTGATATGCTGCAGGAAAGGATGCCCCAAGGCTTGGTACATTGGGGAGACCATGCAGACACTACGACAACGGATGAATGAACACCACTCGGCAATCACCAGGCAAGTGTATTCTCTTCCTGTTGGGGAACACTTCAGCAGTCACGGGCATTCAGCCTCTGATCTTCGAGTAAGGGTTCTCCAAGGCAGCTTTCAGGACACACGACAATGCAGAATTGCTGAGCAGAAACTGATAGCCAAGTTACACACACATGGGGACGGCCTCAACTGGGATCTTGGGTTCGTGTCACTCCATTTGTAACCCCCATGACTTGCCTGGGCTTGCAAAATCTCGCTAGCTGCCCTGGATGGAGACAATACACATCTTTTTAATCTATGCTTAACCCTCTCTCCACTCACACTGTCTGGACCTTTAAGACTTGACTACCTGTAAAGACTCGCATTCCAACTATTATCTTGTAAATTGAGTTTGTGCCTAAATGTGCCCTGTTTATAAACACAACTCCCACTCACCTGATGAACAGGCAGTGCTCCGAAAGCTTGTGGCTTGTGCTACCAAAAAAGACCTGTTGGAACTTAACCTGGTGTTGCGAGACTTCTTACTGTGCTTACCCCAGTCCAACGCCAGCGTCTCCACATCATGTGTATCAAGATACACCTTGAACATTGTTAATGTGCCTGCTTCCGCCACCTCCACTAGCAGTGCGTTCCAGGCACCCATCACTCTGTGTGAAAAACTTACCCAGCACATCTCCCCTAAACTTACTGCCACTCTGACCTCTGCCAGCGGGCCACAGTGTCTGTCCTGACGAACTCTGACCTCTGCAAGTGGCTATGGCGGCCGTCCTGATGCACTCTGACCTCTATCAGTGGACCACAGCAATTGTTCTTACAGCTGGTTGAGCAACATGACTCTGTCATCCATTGACTCTGTCTATACGTCCCGCTGCCTCAGCAAAGCAACCGGCACAATTAAGGACCCCGCGCACCCTGCACATTCTCTCTTCTACCTTCTTCCTTTGGGAAAAAGATAGAAAAGTCTGAGGTCACGTACCACTCGACTCAAGAACAGTTTCTTCCCTGCTGCCCATCAGACTTTTGAATAGACTTATCTTGCATTAAGTTGACCTTTCTCTACGCCCTAGCTATGACTGTAACATTACATTCTGCACCTCTCTCATTTCCTTTTCTACGAACGGTATGTTTTGTCTGTATAGTGCACAAGAAACAATACTTTTCACTGTTTACTAATACATGTGACAATAATAAATCAAATCAAATCAAATCAAAATGGGAGAGCAACCAATGAGGTAAAGTAGGACTTTTAATAGAACATTGAGGCCTCATTTCCCAAATCAGTTTTCCAGTTTCTGGAAAATTCATGCCTTCCACCCTGGGAAAGAGCTTCTGACTATCCACACTTTCTATGCCTCTCATAATTTTGTAGACTCCTACCTTTAGTTTCTGTCTTTCCAGTGAAAACAATCTGAGTCATCCAACCTATCCTCATATCTAAAACCCTGCAGACCTTCTCTGCACCCCCTCCAAAGCATCCACGTCTTTCTGGTAGTGTGGCGACCAGAACTGCATACATATTCCAAATGCAGCCTAACTAAAATTTTTTGATGTCTCATAAAAATAATGATTTAATTCCCTAAAGACTGGATTTCCAATGACTTTCCACATCAGAAGATCAGGAGAACCTAAAGTTGGCAGCTGATGCATAACGTCCAGATACACACATAGGACCCCATCTGGAGTCTTCTCAATTAAAGTTCATCAGCTTTCACATCCCAAGTGGTAGCCACTGGGAATACATTTTGTTAAATAATTCAAAGTAAACAAAAACCATAAACAAACAATGTATCATAGAATCTAATGGCAAGACATCTATTGGGGTGAATCTCCGGAATGGGTGGTGAATCTCTGGAATTCTCTGCCCATTGAAGTGGCGGAGGCCACCTCATTGAATATGTTTAAGTCACGGATAGATAGATTTCTGATCAATAGGGGAATTAAGGGTTATGGGGAGCGGGCGGGAAAGTGGAACTGATCCCCTTCAGCCACGATCTTATTGAATGGCGGGGCAGGCTTGAAGGGCTAGATGGCCTGATCCTGCTCCTATTTCTTATGTTCTTAAGGCTCCAGATGGCCTTGTTACAAATGCTTAGCTGAGCTCCATAATTCACTGATGAATTTGCTCAGCAGAGAGCCTGTCTGCATGGGCTGAGGTGGTGTATTTGATTTGATGGATTAATTTCTGCCCCTCTACCAGTGGGCCACAGTGACCGACTGTCCTGATGAACTCTGACCTCTGCCAGTGGACCACAGTGACTGTTCTCCGCAGCTGGCTGAGCAACGTGCTTCAGTGGGAGAGCAGCTAGTGATGTGAAGCAGGACTTTTACCAGAACACTGAGGCTTCATTTCCCAAATCCGATTTCCAGTTTGTGGGCTTTAGTTCAGCCAGGCAGTGCCCTACAGCAACTGTTCTCCATAGCAACATTCAGGCCCAGCAAGTGAAGGGTGCAGGGGATCGGTGAGAGTTTTTTCAACTTCCCTAGATTTGTTTAAAACATGCCAAATTTGTATAAATATAAAAGATGTTTTATATCGCAAAGTCAAACCTATGCCGTAAATTTGATACAGGTTGTCAATTTTTAAACAGTAAGTGCCGTTCATCATAACTTGAACATCGTAATGTCGAGGACAGCCTGATTTTTAAGAGGGTTCTAAGTGCGGCGGTTATTTCAAAGCAGATTTCTGAATGGATTTATTTTTAAATGCATTTCAACCCTGCCATTGTTATTAAATGGCTCATTGCTTTTTTAGTACATACCGGGTGAGTGGGCAAGGGATCATAGAAGTGGCATGTGGGGGACATGGAGGTGCATGGGTAAGACTATTTTTTAAAGCTATCTTTCAAAGGGGTTCTAAATCCAGGATATATTCACGAATCCTGGTTTAAGGTGCAAGGGGCAAGGTTTAAAGAAGATGTAGTAGGCAAGTTTTTTTTTTACACAGAGGGTGGTGAGTGCCTGGAACACGTTGCCAGGGGAGGTAGTGGAAGTGGATACAGTAATGACTTTTATGGGGCATCTTGACAAATAAATGAATAGGATGGGAATAGAGGGATATGGTCCCCGGAAGGGTAGGGGGTTTTAGTTCAGTTGGGCAGCATGGTCAGTGCAGGCTTGGATGGCTGAAGGGTCTGTTCATGTGCTGTAATTTTCTTTGTTCTTTGCTCTTTTTGAATCCACTGAGTGCCTGTGAATCAATTGCACTTGAGAAACCGGCAAAAATGTGACCAAAATTGCAGGGTATAGGGGATGTCCTTCACCACCACAATATATGTTGCAGGAGACGGGTGGGGGGGGAGCTGGTGGTAAAAATCCCACCCCTGTATCTGTAATAATAGGTATAACCCAAAAGAAAACTCTCCCCTGCAATCTATCCCCACAGCAATGTGGCACACCTGGGACCTCCCAGTTAGTGATTTTCATCAATTAACTTTACCTTTGAAACAACCTTTTGATTTGGGAAGTCATATTAATAATTTAAACCCACTATGAAAACAATTGTTGTCATCCTGTCTCTACCAAGACTCAAAACAGGACTGGCCATTGTTTGATGTTTTCCCACTTCCAAATCCAATCTTATTAAATAACACCAGGCAATATAACCAGAATTGTAGTTAATGCACATCTGTTTACCAGCTGCTTCCACAATCTTACTTTTAAAAATTTCAACCCCCAAACGAAATGTTCTATTCTTACAACATGTGAATCATGAAATTAGACACTTTTGCAACAGGCTGTCTCATCAGGAAACAGCCTGTCTATTGTGAAAGTAATCCAACTGTTCCCTTCTGTCATTGAGTGAAATGGTAACCTCCCTGATACAATGGTGAGCAGCAAATCAAGAGACGTCACCCATACCACCTATTGGAATGACTCAATGACATAAAAGTCACATAAAATGCACAACAGTCTAACTTAACCCAATGATCAATTAAATTGATCTAATTAAAATTCAGACTGTGCTGTGCATTCAGCTTGTCCATCTAAACTGGGCATTAGGGTAATCAGCATGTGTAATATAGCTCTTAATGGGGCAAATTAAATGTTCTTCTTTTACGTAATTAATTTCCACTTTCCCATGAAAAGGGTTGTGGACGTAACCCAGTCCATCACGCAAATCGGCTTCCCATCCACTGACTCCATCTAAATTTCCCGCTGCCTCAAAAAGGCAGCCAGCATAATCAAGGATCTCCACGCACCCCGGTCATAGTCCCTTTCATTTTCTTCGGCTTGGAAAACGATACAGAAGTCTGAGGTCACATACCAACTGAATCAAGAGTAGCTTCTTGCCTGCTGCCGTCAGACTATTGAATGAAACTACCATATATTAAGTTGATCTTTCTCTACACACTAGCTTTGACTGTAACACTAAATTCTGCACCATCTCCTTTCTTATTCCCCTATGTACTGTATGAATGGTATGCTTTGTCTGTATAACGCACAAGAAACAATACTTTTCACTGTATCCTTATATATGTGACAATAATAAATCCAATCAAATTATCTTTCTAATGGTGATCTTTCTTCACATTTTTTCTCAACTTTTTTAAAATATAATTTTTAGATTTCTTATAATTTTCCAGTTGATATGAAAATAGAATATTTCAAAGCATCAGAGATCTAGTTGTAATTGATGAATTTACAAGAATTGAGCAGAAACAGAGCTTGTAAAAAGGAGGGATAAATAAAGGGGACTCTTGCCACACATTTCTCACAAGGTCTCACAGGAAAAACAGAAAAACAAAGTGCAAGGTGCGTCTGGCACATTTGCCAAGCCAAGTTACTGTTAATGACGAAGTTTGGTTTTAAAATGCCCCACAGACAGTAGTTTGTAATTAAAAATTGAACAAAAAGCACATCAGGCACCAGAGCTGACTGACCATTTAGCCATCAATAGTAGCAACAAACTGGCTCATCCATCTGGTGATGATGGAGGGCAACTAACCAACTCCTCAGGTTCCAGATGAACGCAGAGCCAGCTGTACAGCTGCATCGTCAACCCCACAGATATCTGTTGTCCAACATGCAGCATAGGAATGGCTGTTAAAGGTCTTACCTGCAGCTCCTTCCCAAGTCAACGCTGGAGTTGTCTGCAGTAAATCTGCTACTTCTGTCTTAAGCATCTTGTCACTGTGGCTACTCAGAAACTTCATTGTTACTCCAAAAACAGAACTTTGGCCAGAGGTACAAACTGGTGAAAAAAATAGTAGCATCCACAGTCTCAGGGCTCCCAGACAGGAAAACCATTGATATTGGAGACCACAATTTGTGCTGTCATTTGTGAATGCTTTCTTGCTCTGTTTATTCCAATATATGTAATCATGTTACAAAAGACAAACTATAAAATCTATTGAATTTCAATCAATTACATTTAAAATCACAAAATTCATCTTTAGTGACACGAAATGTATCACAAAAATAACACGCAGTCAGCCAATTTCTAGAGACTATACCAATGTCTCAGTTTTCTTTCCAAAACATGATGCAATTCAATATATCCACAAGCACAAACCTAACATTAATTCAGGTACACACAAATTCAATGTCTTCTGAAGAGCCGGAGCACTGCATGTGCAGTCCTTATCTGGATAATCTGATGAATAATCTATATTCACTCTTATTCATGTGATAAAATCATAGAATTTCAATTTATAGTATTCTTCAAAAAAAAAGCATGGCTGATGCATTTCTATAGCAAACCTTGTTTCAAACTCTACACGCCAGTCCTGCTTGATGTTTCACCATAACTGATCATTGTCACAAGGTAGATGCAGATGAGGGATTCAATCTCAGGTCATTTGCATAAAATGTTAAAATGTCAGGTTATGGGTAGCATGGTGGCACAGTGGGTTAGCCCTACTGCCTCAGAGCATCAGGGACACGGGTTCAATCCTGGACTTGGGCGACTGTCTGAGTGGAATTTGCACATTCTCCCTGTGTCTGTGTGGGTATTGTCTAGCTGCTCCAGTTTCCTGCCACAGTCCAAAGCTGTGCAGGTTAGGTGGATTGGCCATGCTAAATTTCCCCTTTGTCAGGGTAAATATGTAGGGTTACAGGGATAGGACCTTGGTAAAATTCATAGAATCATAGAAACCCTGCAGTGCAGAAAGAGACCATTTGGCTCATCAAGTCTGCACCAACAACAGGCCCTATCCCTGCTTAGTTACCCTGCTAATCCCTCTAACCTATCACATCCTGGGACACTATGGGTTAAATTTAGCATGTCCAATCAACCTAACCCGCACATCTTTGGACTGTGGGAGGAAACCGGAGCACCAGAGGAAACCCCTGCAGACATGGGGAGAACCTGCAAATTCCACACAGACAGTGACCCAAGTTGGAATCAAACCCAGATCCTGGCATTGTGAGGCAGCAATGCTAACCACTGTGCCGCTCCCACTATGCCACCCCAGAATTGAACCTGGGATCCTAGCGCTGTGAGGCAGCAGTGTTAACCACTGTGCCACGGTGCTGCCTGTTGAATGGACCTACTTTATATTTACATTGATCTTTCTCTTTGTTGTCAATACAGCTTCAATGGGCCTCCTCCTGTACTGTAGGGATTCTATGATTCTAATGTTTTTGCTTCCAACCCATCAGAACACCAGACCAATTGACAATTATATGCTTTACAAGTTTTTGCGGATAGCAGCTTTATACTTTTCTTGAACCAGGTTTAAACTGTGGTTTGTTGCTCTCCCATTCTGACGCAATTTAAAACAGATATCAAATTCTCAGCAAGTGTTCTCATGCTATTTCTCAAACAGCTTTAATCATGAACTTCAACTGAATTATCCACAAAAAGTGTCAATTATAAGATTTCATATGATTATTTATAAATATCACTTTGGTGAAGTGTTTGCTAGGTTTCCATGGAGTGATAAGATGCCTTTAACATCAACTTTTCAGCAGAAATGGTTCATCACTCCCAACAAATGCTAAAATTGGGAACTGATGTGGGAAAGCACATTATGTGTTGGCTGGACAGGATTCAGAGGATGTCAAAAGAATGATCCCAGGAATGAAGAGTTTGTCATACGAGGAGCGGTTCAGGAGTTTAGAAGGGTGAGGGGGAAATCTAATTGAAACTTACAGAATAGAACATAGAACATTACAGCGCAGTACAGGCCCTTCGGCCCTCGATGTTGCACCGACCATTGGAACCAATCAAATGACCCTTAACCTAAACTATTCCAATGTTATCCATATGCCTATCCACTGACCATTTGAACACCCTTAAAGTTGGCGAGTCCACAACTGCTGCAGGCAGGGCATTCCACGCCCTTACTCCCCTCTGAGTAGATACTGAGAGACCTAGATAGAGTGGATGTGGAGAGGATGTTTCCACTAGTAGGAGAGGCTAGAACTTGAGGGCACAACCTTAAAGTGAAAGGAAAATCCTTTAAATCTGAGTTGAGAAGGAATTTCTTTAGCCAGAGGGTGGTGAATCTGTAGAACTCACTGTGACAGAGAGGTATGGAGGCCAGGTCATTGAGTGCCTCTAAGACAACGATAGATAGGTTCTTGATCAACAAGGGGATCAAAGGTTACAGGGAGACTGCAGGAGAATGGAGATGAAAATCACATCAGCCATGATTGAAATGCAGAGCAAACCTGGTGGGCCAAATAGCAAAATTCTGCTCCAGTATCTTATGGTCTAAAACACGTGCAACTATTCACTGTCCACAGAATTCCCAAACATAATGGAATATATACATTGAGACAAATGGGCGGATTTTCCCATCCCGTCCCCCTCCCACAGGAATTGTAGTGGGTGGAACATGGAGCACGCAAAGGTCCATTGATCTCGTGTGGGATTTTCTGGTCTTGGGGTGAACGCGGTGGGAAAATCCAATGACAGTCACTACATAAAGAATGTCCACACATTGAATGAATGAATATTACTGTTCATTTGTCCCAGCACAATAGGTCAATCAAAATGGGCAATGTCCTTAATCAAAACCATTAATAAGGTTCAGTTTATTTTGACAAAACACATTAAAATTTTGAAGGACAGAATTCAATGACCCTCTGGAACTGCGGGAGCTGGGATTTGCATCAATCAGTTGCAAGATAGTACAGGTACCAAAGCTGAAACCTGGATATTTCTTGTTTTCTAGCAGAGATAATAAACAATTTTGTATATTTGTCTGTCTGTGGGCATAGTCCACTTCCACGTTGTCTTTGTAAATGTTCTCCATTTGTTTTAGTGATTTTGTTTCCTTGCCAATTCCCCCTCCTCCCCCTCCCCTCACCTCCTAAGGCCATTGACTCTTGGCTCAGGTGCCTAGATACCAGGCACCTTTAGTCCTTGACCCAAATGATCATTTTTAAGTAAGCATAGTCAGCAGGCAATAGACTACTCATAGTGGGAGCATAATAGAGTCATTGAGGTCATAGGTGTTTACAGCATGGAAACAGGCCCTTCAGTCCAATTTGTCCATGCTGCCCTTATTTTTTTAAACCCCCTAAGCTAATCCCAATTGTCCATATTCAGTCCATATCCCTCTATACCCATTGTACCCATGTAACTATCTAAATGCTTTTTAAAAGATAAAATTGTACCCACCTCTACTACTGCCTCTGACAGCTTGTTCCAGACACTCACCACCCTCTGTGTGAAAAAATTGCCCCTCTGGATACTTTTGTATCTCTCCCCTCTCACCTCAAACCTATGCTCTCTAGTTTTAGACTCCCTTTCCTTTGGGAAAAGATATTGACTATCTACCTTGTCTATGCCCCTGATTATTTTACAGACCTCTGTAAGCTCACCCTTCAGCCTTCTGCACTCCAATTAAAATAGTCCCAGTCTATTCAGCATCTCCTTATAATTCAATCCATCAAGTCCCGGCAGCATCCTAGTAAATCTTTTCTGCACTCTTTCTAGTTTAATACTATCCTTTCTGTAATAGAGTGACTAGAGTTGCACTCAGTATTCCAAGTGTGGCCTTACCAATGTTTTATACAATTTCAACAAGACATCCCAACTCCTGTATTCAATGTTCTGACCAACGAAACCAAGCATGCCGAATGCCTTCTTCACCATTCTGTCCATATGTGACATACAGCAAATCTAGATTCTGTCTTCTTCAAAACGTCCATGCACATATGCTTGCTGCAATTAAGAATAATGGAATAATTTACTTCCCCCCTTCCACCAACTGAAGGTCACTGAATCCAAATGTAGCAATTCTAGCAAAACCTCATAAGGAATTAGCTAACTTAGATAAATAAAGTAATAAATAACATTTATTTATTAGTTACAAGGCTTACATTAATACTGCAATGAAGTTACTGTGAAATTCTCCTAGGTACCACATTCCAGTGCCTATTCAGGTCAATGCACCTAACCAGCACATCTTTCAGACTGGGAGGAAACCCTAGCATGTGGAGGAAACCCACGCAGACAAAAATATGCAAACTCCACACAATGACCCAAGCATCCCTGGCACTGTCAGGCAGCAGTGCTAACCACTGCGCCACAGTGATAGACTGAGCCTTGAGCCCAGGAACATTCCAGTCTGCATGGTTCAGCCAAGTCATTGTTTCTTATAAAAATATTCAGAGCACAAAAAGTCACCGTTGGAAAAGATTTTGGGAAGTAGCGACAGTTGGAAACCCAACAATTTGTTATAAAAGATAATCGTGTGAGAGATACTACATTGGTGCATTCATGGCACAATGGTTAGCACTTCTGCCTTCCAGCACCAGGGACCCAGGTTTGATTCTCAGCTTGGGTCACTGTCTGGAGTCTTCCCATGTCTGGGTGCTCCAGTTTCTTCCCACAGTCCGAAGATGTGCAGGTTAGAAGGATTGGCCATGCTAAATTGCCCTTTAGTGCTAGGGGAACTAGCTAAGGTAAATGCATGGGGTTATGGAGATAAGGTCTGCGTGGGATTGTGTTCAGTGCAGATACGATGGATTGAATGCCTCCCTCTGCACTGTATGATTCTACATACAACAATTATTTGATTTAATCTGCTTGTACTCAGCTGATGCTTTTTAAGCTTTACATATTTAGTTCTTAAAACATTGCTTGAAGATTTTTAAGTTGTCATTTCAAAAAATTAAATCCAGAGAGAAAAAAATGGAATACTGGATTTTTCAGAATGCTGATTGTGGGAAGTGCTACATCAATGCACGTCTTTTCTTTACAAAATATAGTCCGTGCATTTGTCAATCTATGGTTCACAAACTTCCAAATGTAATGTTAAGTTAGCTTTTGCTTG
Organism: Carcharhinus amblyrhynchos; assembly: GCF_965287045.1. Classification (NCBI taxonomy): domain Eukaryota; kingdom Metazoa; phylum Chordata; class Chondrichthyes; order Carcharhiniformes; family Carcharhinidae; genus Carcharhinus; species Carcharhinus amblyrhynchos. The sequence goes on from NC_137339.1 coordinate 16,496,005, forward strand.
TGACTTACCTTTTACAATGTGTTGGGAAAGAGCTGATGTGATTCCACACAATCTCTGCAGCTGGATAAAGGTGCACAAAAAATCTCAAGAGGAATAACAAAGTTTAGGAAATCTACCAACTAGCCAAGGGTTCCGATATGTGAAAATTGCAAAAAGGTGGAATCCATTTTACACATTCAGCACTCTCTCCTTTCCTTCTTAATGTCTGTATAGCGCGCAAGAAACAATACTTTTCACTGTGTACTAATAAGATGACAATAAGAAGTCAAATCAAACATGTAAGAAGTTGGCAATAAAATTTCTTAAAACACTCAAACAAAACTTAAATATATTAAATTTCATTAATTCTTTCATTGTAAATTGGATGTTGATTTAAGATGATAAGACAATGCAATGAAACATAAATTATTCTGCTGCTAAGATCGAGGCCATACCTAAAAGTGGCTTTCCCTTTAAGGTCACCAAGTTTAATCACTGTTAATCCTGAGGTCAATTAAAGGTTGATGTGAGAATTCTGCAAAGTGGAAAGCTTCAGATTGTGGGTCAAAAGGAACTGGCAGAAAAAGACAGTTATTTCAAAAGAAATTATTTTGGCAATTTATATCATGATATCTATAGTGCGACAGTTACAGATTTTTAAAGACATAGATAGAGTTGTTGTGCTAAAATAAGCTGAGTCCTGCAATATGACAATGCACCAAATAAATTTTAAAATACTATTCAGAGTAACACAGACATGTTGTATACACAAAGGAGAGATCCAAATCGGCTCATTCAGTCAGTATTGTTACCAAAACATTGCCCTTAAAATCTTCAATGCAAATAAAGAAATCACATTAGGCTCTTTGTTGAAGATAAAGTATTTCTTCCCTTTTCTCTTTGAGAGGAGGAGCCCCAGATTTGTACAACATGCATGGATAAGATGGGTATAGAGGGATATGGACCAAACGCGGGCAATTGGGATTAGCTTAAGGGTTTCAAGGAAAAAGGGTGCCATAGACAAGTTGGGCCGAAGGGCCTGTTTCCATGCTGTAAACCTCTATGATTCACAGAATGTGCCATATCACTTCACAATCCATGAATTACTAACTTAGTCACCAGTATGATGTAGGCAAACAGGGCAGCTAACTTTGCCCACAGCTTGGTTGCAGGAACAACAAAGAGATAATTCCTACTAATTTAATCATTTTAATCAATTTATTTAAGAAGGAACAACATGCAGGGTTACAGGAAGAAGTCAGGATTTTGGATTTGATTTATATTATCACATGTATTATTATACAGTGAATTGTTTCTTTCGCGCTATACAAAGCTTACCATTCATAGAGAAGGAAAGAAGAGAGTGCAGAATGTAGTGTTACAGTCATAGCTAGGGTGTAGAGAAAGATCAATTTAATGCGAGATGGGTCCATTCAAAGGTTTGATGGCAGCAGGAGAATAGCACTGAGTGAAATGAGCCAGTGCAGACATATTGGAGTGAATAGCCTCCTTCTACATTGTAACAATTCTGAGGTTTATCAGCTGCTCCACTTTAATAGAACATAGAACACTACAGCACAAACAGGCCCTTCGGCCCACGAGTTGCGCCGATCACATCAACGCCTACCAATCTATAGACCTATCTATAACCCCCAATCCCATTAAATTCCATATACTCATCCAGAAGTCTTCTAAAAGACCCCAGCGAGTTCGCCTCCACCACCACTGACGGCAGCCGATTCCATTCACTCACCACCCTCTGAGTGAAAAACTTACCCCTAACATCACTTCTGTACTTGCCTCCCCGCACCTTCAATCTGTGTCTGTTCAATGATATCGGTTGTGTAATAAGAGTTGGTTTGAACACTGGGGTACTTTCCTTTGAATTCTGAGTGCTATAGAATCTTCTACATTCACATGAACATGGCCAAAAGCCAAACCAAACGCATACATGCTAAAGTGCTACCCTCAAATATTAGCCTAGATTACGTGCTGAGATCTCGGGAGTTGCGATTAACTCCTTGCAGTGGAATTTTGCAAACCCACCCGCAGCTGGCATTGTCATGGGCAGGATGGGAAAATTTGGAAGGTGTCCTTATGACTGGTGGGACTGGAAAATATCCCCGGTAATCTTGTTACAGAGGAAAGCGTTCTAAAACTGAGCCCAGGACTTTGAACCTCTGGACTCAGGAGACTGAATGACGAGGGAAGCCGCAAAAGAGGATGGAATGTTATTGAGATACAAATAAGTGTGTTAGAAAAGGTTAACATTGAGCACTATTTCAGTTTAAACCACGGCTGCAGGGTGAGAAAACAAATCGGTAAAGAACAGGGTCAGAATTGATGTGGGGTAGCATTTTTTTTCATGCACATCTGGAATTATTTCTCAGATAGAAACCATAAATTGGAGATGCTGGTGTTGGACTGGGGTGGGCACAATAAGAAGTCTCACAACACCAGGTAAAAGTCCAACAGGTTTATTTGGAATCATGAGTTTCGGAGCGCTGCCCCTTCATCAAACCTGTTGGACTTTAATCTGGTGTTGTGAGACTTCTTACTGTTCTCAGACAGATTAATAGAGACACAAACTATCAAATTATTCAAGAAACAATTAAATGCAGTGAATAATGCAGCCATATTGTTTATACAAGGATAAGCTAGATGGGCTGAGTGGCCTCCCATATGTGTACATTAAAAACTGTACAAATGCAAGCAGTTATGATTAATTTGGTCCTCACTTCCTGAGTGCATTGATTCCTTGCTAGAGGAGTTCCACAAACATTGAAGACCTCCCACTACCCTGTGCAAATAGTCATCATTCACATAAAAAGCTTATAATCAAGGGCCAGCAGGTTTTTCGGACTCTCTGCTCATACACGCTCACACTTCTGATTTTAACATTGGGTATTCATCAGGCTTGGTACTGCTACCTAATTTTCTTCTCCCTAAATCAGGGGACTGAAGTCAATTATCAGATTCTGCTGCCATTCTGGTTCAGAGCAGTTAATTTAGCAAAGGGCAAGGGCAAGAATTTCCAACAACTAAAAAGTGGTGATGCCACCGTTTATTCTTTGGATGCAATAAGTGGGCTGCACAGCGGCACAGTCGTTAGCACTGATGTCTCACAGTGCCAGGGACCCAGGTGTGATTCCTGGTTTGGGTCACTGTTTGTGCAGATTCTGCATGTTTTCCACGTGTCTGTGTGGGTTTCCTCCCACAATCCAAAAAATGTGCTAGTTAGGGTGCATTGGCAATGCTAAATTCTCCCTCAGTGTACCCGGACAGGTGCCAAAGTGTGGCGACTAGCTGATTTTTACAATAACTTCATTGTAGTGTTAATGCAAGCCTACTTGTGACTAATAAATAAACTTAAAACATAAGTTAAATCGCATCTTCCTCAGGCCGGGTAAACGCAGTACAACAGATGCAGGCACTGCTGATGGCAAACATGTGGCACATCAAATCACAAATCAACATTTCATTCACAACTGCAATTCAACAGGGAAAGAGTTATCTCAACAATCAGGTACAGAAACACTTTGTGCTTTCGTTCGTTTGGAGAAAAATGCAGTGATCTCACCGATAAGTTTAATCATTTTTGTTTAATTGCACAATAAAAGGAACATGGACTTGCAAAACGAGCTTCTTTCCCCACCTCCCCCCAACAACCCCATCCACAAAATTACAAAAAAAAGACTCCATTCTGAACATAAGATTTATACACAGCAGAAAGGTGTGCAACTACATACAAAGGTGACTTTTATTAAGGTTTTCAAAATGCAAAGATTTCGTAAAAAAAACTAACAGAAACCAGAGCTGAAAAATCAATATATTCTCTGCTTAGGCTGTGGGAATGTGTACACCATGCCAGAAGTACCACAGTAACCAAACCATTTTGTACACAGTTTCATTCTTTTTAAAATGAAACAAAAAAATGGTATTTCAGTATATAATTTGGCAATAGAAAAATCAGAGATTCAAAGGAAAGAAATTATTAAAATTATCAGTCTGCTAGCTTTTTTGTTGGTTCACCCAGCCTGAATTTTAAAACTTGAACAGTATATTGTTAACCTAAAATCTTGTAATACTGTATATTATATACAATGGACAAATTGAAACCATTCCACTCCTTGACTCCAGTGTCTTTATATTAATTTGCCCAACAGATTCTTCCCCCAATTTTTTTTTAATAAAGGAAGAATGTTCCACCCCCAATCATTTTAAACATTATCATTCCTTCTCCTCGCACTCTGGCTTTATTCTGTACACCTCCTCGAGATGCGACACAGTCTTGTATTCACAGTGAAGGAAGGGCAAGTGAAAGGTCTGTGATTCCTAGCAGGAGGCATTGGCCAAGTACAGCCTGCGGCTGTTAAATAACAAATTCATTTTGCACAAAATTGCTTATTCACACTCATTAGGACTTCACAGGAAAATACGAACAAGTATTTTCAGTTTTACAATTTCTCACCCGCTTCCCCAAAACGTAAACTCATGCAGTGTTAAATGTTCGCTCACAGTCAGAAGACGGAATAAAAGCCTCTTGAAATGCATTATTCATTTCGGTGGCTGTGTGCTGTTCAGACTTAAACCCTTATTAAAGCATGTAAGCTGGTGTTCACTTTCAACTCGTTAACAGGCAAGATTGCTCAGTTGAAATGGGTGAACGTGTTGACAACATTAAAGAAGTTTGGAATTTTCATTTTCAATAGGAACAATCCTTTCTCAGGTTTCCATTTCAGCTACGGATCCATCCCGTTTCAAGCGCTGCACAACCGAACAAGTGAATATTACACACACCTAAAGAGTTAAGGGTAAAGTCTGCTCTTCCCAACCTACGGCCAAAGTTGCTGAAAATATCTTCAATTTTTAAGATGATAGCCATTAATGCAAGTAATACGTTGACACTGGTGTAGAAACTTATCATCAATAGTTAAAAATCACTGCTAGAGGCACACATCATCCCTCACATGAGTTAAGGGCAGAGGAATTCAGGAACTTAATGCAACCCAAGTGAAAAGGAACCAAGTAGTTACCGCTATAAAACTGCTGAGTATTTTTACTGGGAAGTTTTAGGGTCTTGTATGTTTTTTTTTCCTGAATTATCACAGCATCCAAAATGATAGGGATGTTGCTTATATAAATGCCATGACACAAGTAACAGACAAATTAAAGGTGATTTCTTAAAGGGACAGAAGTAAAGCTGATCTCTACATTGTTGAGTTATAAAAGATCTTTGTTTTCGTGGCGCAGCCCAATGCATCTTTTGTACCGAAAACCAATAGCGTCTAATTGTCCTTCCTTTTCCCCATACCTCATATTTAACAGCAGTGAGTGGGCAATCATAAAAATATGTTGTCATAGCCTATCCAAGAGACTGACAATCACAAGCAGAAACCAATCCTCATCACTTCGGGAAGCATTTGTGAGAACATCCTGCATGAAATAGAAGGGGAGGGGGTGCAGAATCTTAATATACAATTCTAGTACAATGTGCACAGATCCTGTGAAAAGGTTTAACATTTAAAAATGTATAGCTTCGAAATTCCACTGTAAATATTAGTGCTGATTAATTAATTGATTTAGACAAAATTTCTTGTCTAACTGGTTTAAAATAAAGTGGCTAATATCTCCATTTAACCACAGACACGTGGCACAGACGAAGGAATTTCATACAAATGCACAACTTGAACATTCACCCATTGAAATTACAAGTGGTCAAAACTTGACACAATTTGGCTTTAAAATAGGCAAAATAATAACTGGAGGCTGGATAGTTTATCCAATAGTGCTCTGTAAGTATCTCACATGTATAGTCACATTAATTGTGTATCAAGGATACACACAAGTAATGGCAACCCAGTAATTCAGCCGGGGAAACAGGGCAATTTGTTTCATATTCAGGGTGGCCACCAGAGGGAAGCCCTGAGGACAGGTAAATACAACGGGCTAAACGCAAGACCAATAAAGTGAAGTGTGGCATACATCTCACTGTTGGAAAAGTCACCTTCTATTAGCCAACTGGAATAATACTAGCAGGAGGAAATTAACCAACCCACTTTTCTCTTGCTTGTTCACATTATTGCTATATCAAGTCATTAAAGATGGCAATTTAACCAGTGTTTCAGTTCCTCTCATCAGAACCAAGAATTATATACACATCAGGGGAAACACAAAACACTGAAATGGTTCAGGTTTTTACCACCATACCGATCAGAATTAATTTTCCGCCATTCATATCAAATGGATTAAAATATAAATAATGTCAGATGGTAATAATGGCAAATTGTACCACGAGTTATTGAAACGGAAATGTGCAAAGTATCTGAACGCAGTTGCAATTTCCAGTTAAGGTAAATGGTAGATAAATACGTTTTTCTCTTTGTTAAATTCTAGATGAACTAACCTAGCACCACATGCACGAGATATAATTCGGGTTCGTTTTAATCCTAGGTAGGGTGATTATACTTCCTCGAACTACAAGCTTAATTCTTAAAAAAATAACTTCTGGGTAAGACTTGCATTGTTTTCGACTTGCTTTTGTTGTTAAGGTATGGAAGGGACAGTCAAACTCTGGGCACGGTCGAAGAGTATTTACTGAGGCAGAATTCCTCACTCACTGTTTTGCCTTCGTCTACACCAGAAAACTCTTCATTACTCTTTCATTGGAATCTTACCAAACAAAAGGTGGGTGAAATGCAAATTAAATACCTAGAGTGCCTCGTCAACAACATTATCTATACAATCTGTGGAACAATATGCGGGAATGAGTTAGTGCACAGTGTACAGGAATTCCAGTTATTAAGCAGACTTAAGGACTGCGTGCAGCTAGGCCGAGCATACTTCTGCATTCGACAGCCCCACAATGTCTCTGAGGTCGCCTGTATTGGCTGGACCTATAGGTTTTCGCCAGGCTGGTACTGAGGTTCCGTGGAAGTGAAGTAATCTTCTAGGAAGGACTGCAGATACTCAAAGGTCGGCCTCTCTTCTGGCTCCTTCTTCCAACAATGAAGCATGAGCTCATGAAGAGAGTCGGGACATTCAGGCGGGCACGGCATTCGATAACCACGTTCCACCTGGTCCAGCACCTCCCGGTTCACCATTCCTGCCAATCAAAACAAAGTATTAAGAATGGAGAGTTCAAGAATCGAGGACTTTGCTATTGGGAAATAATCTGTCTTCAGAGGGAAGAACAATAGTTACATGAGCTTGCTTTGAACAAGACTCTGGATGGCATGGTGGCACAATGGTTAGCAATGCTGCCACACAGCTCCAAGAATCTGGGTTCAATTCCCGGCTTGGGTCTGTGTGGAGTTTGCACATTCTCCCTGTGTCTGTGTGGGTTTCCTTTGGGTGCTCTGCTTTCCTACCACAGTCACAAAGATATGCAGGTTAGGCTGAATGACCATGTCAAATTGCCCCTTAGTGTCCCAGGATCTGTATGTTAGAGGGATTAGCAAAGTAAGTATGTGCGGTTTTGGGGATAGGGCCTGGGTGGGATTGTTGTCAGTGCAGACTTGATGGGCTGAATGGCCTCCTTGTGCACTGTAGGGGTTCTATTCTATGTAAGGCTTGAGTATTCATAGAATCTTGGAACAGCCACAGTGTTGAGGGGAGATCTCATTGAGACGTATAAGATGATGAATGGGATGGATAGGATAGAGGTGGAGAGACTCTTCCTGCTCAAAGGACAGTAGGACTAGGGGGCACAGCCTCAAGATAAAGGGAGGGCGGTTTAGAACGGAGTTGAGGAGGAACTTCTTCACTCAAAGGGTGGTGAATCTCTGGAATTCTCTGCCCGTTGAAGTGGTGGAGGCTGCCTCGCTAAATATTTTTAAGACGCGGGTTGATGGGTTTTTGATAAGCGAGGGGATTAAGGGTTATGGGGAGAGGGCGGGAATGTGGAACTGAGCCACGACAGATCAGCCATGATCTTATTGAATGGCGGGGCAGGCTCGAAGGGCTAGATGGCCTACTCCTGCTCCTATTTCTTATGTTCTTATGTAGAAGGAGGCCATTCAGGCCATCAAGACTGAACCAAAAACAATCCTACCCAGGTCCTATCCCTGTAACTCCATGTATTTACCTTGCTAAGCCCCCTGACACTAATGGACAATTTAGCATGGCCAAGCAACCTAACCTGCACATCTTTGAAATGTGAGAGGTAAACGGCGCACCTGGAGAAAACCCACACAGACATGGGGAGAATATGCAAACTCCACAGAGGCAGTGACTCAAGGCCGGAATTGAACCCAGGTCCCTGGCACTATCAGGCAGCAGTGCTAACCACTGTGCTGCGTATTGTTTTATAATTCATTCACGCAGCCCTAAGGAAACTCAAAACCACAACTCCCCTGCCCTTCAATACGGGCTGCATTCACCTTGAATCACCATGATTTATCTGAACTGATTGCAGTGTTTGTATGCAATGCCTGGCCAGATTCAGTTCAGTGCCCATTATTAAATAACCAGCCCATCAAAGTGCTTAGTTTTGTTTCATTCATAAAATAAACAGAAGATGTCCATCACAGGTTGATCCAAAACTGATGTGAATCACATGCTTCACTGCTCAGGCTACCTGCAAGGAGAAGAAGTGAAGTTCAAATTTCACCCAGTGACTGGAGAAGGAAGACATGGGACCACTTTACAGTCAGCTGTGTAACTAGGAAATTCAACTGTATGCCAAAAGTCTGCTGGGTTTATCCAAATAACGGTGACGGCTTTTCAAAATAATATGTAATTGCATATGAAGCGCTTTGCGATACCGTGAGAGATGCGAGAAGAACATTGGGTGAGATTTTCCAGCTGTTCCCGCCGGCAAGATTTACCAGTCCCGCTAATGATGATGCCCCGAGCGTGGGTGTGAACATTGGAAAACCCCTCTGACAGCAAAGGGACTGGAAGAACGTGCCATTGGCCAATGGCAGGCCACCTCTGTCACCATAAAACATGCTTTGTGTGTGTTTATGTGTGTGTGTCTGTGTGTGTGTGTGTGTGTGGGGTGCAGGTGGTGAAAATCCCACCTATTATTTTTAACCATAAACTGGAAATTCATAAGTGCAAATTTGCATCAGCAACTTAACAATAATTATATTCTTCCATTCATTCAACTTATCTCAACTAAAAGATTACTTTTGGTCAGCTATGAAACAAGGCAACAATTTCGGGTTGAAGCAGTTAGCAGGGAACTCAGATTACAAATGCAGAGAAAATTGGGCACTGACAGCAAATAACACCAAGTCATTATGGAGCGTAGAGGAGCAGTGAGCAAGTCACTTGTGCTCTAATAGAACATAGAACATAGAATATTACAGCGCAGAACAGGCCCTTCAGTCCACGATGTTGCGCCGACCAATTAAAAAAGCAATGACCCTCTAACCTAAACCAATCCCTTTCCATCCATAAACCTATCCACGGATCTCTTAAACACCCCCAAACTAGGTGCATCTACAACTGCAGCAGGCAGGGCATTCCAATCCCTCACCACCCTCTGGGTAAAGAACCTACTTCTGACATCCGTCCTATATCTACCATCCCTTAATTTAAAGCTATGCCCCCTCGTGCTAGCTTTCTCCATCCGAGGAAAAAGGCTATCACTGTCCACCCTATCTAAACCTCTAATCATCTTATATGTTTCAATAAGGTCCCCTCTTAGCCGCCTTCTTTCTAACGAAAACAACCCCAAATAATGTTACCCCAAAGGTGCTTTATGGTTGAGATGCAGCCCAACCATGATCTCCCCATTTGACTGCGTGGGTTTCCTCCCCCAGTCCGAAAGATATGGGGAGAAAGTGTGGACAGTGATCCAAGCTAGGAACCAAACCCGGGTCCCAAGCACTCTGAGGTAGCAGTGCGAACCACTGTGCTGCCATGCCAGGTATGCCTAATTACTTCCAAGCTCACCACCAGCAAAAGATTCCATCCATAACATGCTGACTTGAAGAGGATGATGGATCTTTATTTATTTCACCAACTGTAAGCCCAGGTAAAACCACTGGTCCCATTCCTTCCCTCAGGAATCTTCTGTGAATCACATTCTTGATTCATATGGCTATTGACACAGTAAAAATGCATTCGTGTTGCTGGTGTGAGAAGGCTGTTGGGAGAGGTCAGGTTCTGGCCACAGATTGTTCACAATGACTCAGATTGATGTGGACTGCAAATGGGAAACATCTTGGACTTAATCTATGCAAGCAGTCTGCCCAGCATCCAGGAGTGGAATGACTCACACGTTCATTCCCTTTAATGACAATGTTACTTCTTCAGATTTATTGCCGGGAACATATGTGATGCCATAAAATGTGTATTAATGTTAACAGCAACAGGGCTGGCACAGTGATTAGCACTGTTGCCTCGCAGTGCCAGGGATTGGGGTTCAATTGTGGCCTTGGGTCATTGTCTGTGTGGAGTTTGCACATTCTCCCTGTGTCTGTATGGGTTTCATCTGGTTTCCTCCCACACTCCAAAGATGTGCGGGTTAGGTTGATTGGCTAAATTGACCCTTAGTGTCAGGGAGATTAGATGGGTAAATACATAGGGTTACGGGAATAGGGCCTGGGCGGGGCTGTGGTCGGTGCAGACTCGATGGGCCGAATGGCCTTTTCTGCACTGGAGAGATTCTATGATAATAAAAAGAATGGAACTGAAAACCACTGACTGCAAAGATACATGAGAGAGTAATTCAGGATAACTCTTCTTTCATTCACGTGCTTTCACAGGCCCCTCGAACCTGAATGAAGATTGCACAGCAATGGGCTTTGACCATTACTGCTCAATATGTGCAGACTCTCATGTGAACACAACACAATTCAGAGCGACTCAGACCAGAGTGTGTGACATGGTTGCAGGAGGGTGTGTCAGCTGTGAGTCATAATGCTCAATTCATGGTTACCGTGTGGGGCAGGCCCGATGGATCGGCTAGTCTTTCCTTGTCCAACTTTTTTGTATTTTGGTCGGTGCATGTTTTAAATTGCAGCCAAAATATTTTTTAAAAAAAACAAATATTTTTCCCCAAGTAATATTCCACCTACTACCACAAACTGCACTCTGTTTTCTATCCATTAGTAAAATGCTGGAGTATCACTGCACGGGTGACGAGTTGATTACGAGCACTATGTCATTGCTCATTTGACCTTAGCAGGAGAGACAATTGGAATGCAGCTCACAGCCAGAAGCCACACAAATGTGCACCAGCAGGGGTCACTGTGTAACAATCCAGACTGGGAACTCAAACAGAGACTAACATCTCCTTTCCCGAGCTCAGGAACTCATAGAATGCCTACAATGCAGAAGGAGGCCATTTGGCCCATCAGATCTGCACAGGGCTCTCCAAAAGAGCATCTTACCCAGGGCCACGCTGCCCCATCCTTGTAACCAGGTGTATTTCCATTAACCAACACATCTTTGGGGACACTAAGAGGCAAATTAGCACGGCCAATCCACATAGCCTGCATATCTTCAGAGTTTGAGAGGAAATCAGAGTACTCGCAGGAAACCCACACGTATGGGGAGAATGTACAAACTCCAAATAGGCAGTCATCTGGGGCCAAAATTGAACCCCGGTCCTTGACACGTCAATGCGGATGAAGTAGGAATGGTTGAAAGCTTCAAGTTTTTGGGTGACTGGATCACCAATAACCTGCCCTGGTCCCCACATGCAGACACTACAGTTAAGAAAGCCCACCAACGCCTTTACCTTCTCAGAAAACTAAAGGAAATTTGGCATGTCAGCTACGACTCTCACCAACTTTTACAGATGCACCATAGAAAGCATTCTTTCTGGTTGTATCACAGCTTGGTGTGGCTCCTGCTCTGCCCAAGACCGCAAGGAACTACAAAAGGTCGTGAATGTAGCCCAATCCGTCACACAAACCAGCCTCCCATCCATTGATTCTGTCTACACTTCCCACTGCCTTGGCAAAGCAGCCAACATAATCGAGGACTCCACATATCCCGGACAATCTCTCTTCCACCTTCTTCCATCGGCAAAAAGATACAAAAGTCTGAGGTCACGCACCAACCAACTCAAGAACAGCTTCTTCCCTGCTGCCATCGGACTTTTGAATGGACGCACCTCACACTAAGTTGATCTTTGTCTGCACCCTAGCTATTACTGTAACAGTGCATTCTGCACTCTCTTGCTATCTTCCCTATGTACAGTATGCTCTGTATAGCATGCAAGGAACAATACTTTTCACTGTATACTAATACACGTGACAGTAATAATCAAATCTGTGAGACAGCAATGCTAACCACCGTGCCACCCAATTCATTCCAATTGTAGCTCTGTGCAATGAACTTTAGCATGGATTTCAGGACCTTTCCACAGACTGAAAAGTGGGTCCAAACCGACACTTTCCAGCAGCTTGGTGATTTTGCTATGGGCAACCCGCAGGCTCGCTGGCGAGCTCCTGATACTGCAGGCCCAATCACAGAGCCATCAGCTCTGAAGCCCAAACAGACTCACTACAATTGGTGGGCGCTGCTGAGGCAGGTCGGGGACCTCAGGAGTGTGTCAAAATGGAAGCGCACTTGATCAGGGCAGCAAAAAAGTTAAAATTTAAGGAGCCAAGGATGGTGAGGCAGAGGGCAAACGTGCCTGGGGAATCACTGGGGGGTGTGGGATCTACCTTTTGGGTCTGCAATCCTGACCTTGACCCCTGGAGTCTGATGCCCTCCCACACCCCCATTTCCATAAAACTGGTGACTTGCCCATGTGACAAGGAACAGCTCTGCCATCAGCACAATGCCAGTGCGGCATTAATATAGCACCTGATTATGCAAATTAACCTGACTTCTGACAACCACTTTGAAAGCACCCTGGCAGTAGGACACTGTAGGGGAGCCATTCCAACACAGCGTTTCGCTGGTTTACCAGCTCCCAACATTTCTTCACACTACCCAGGGATTGGTAAAATTCAGGTCCCTGGTTGCCAACCACAACTGTGGTGAGCTAACCCAATAAACATCAGAAATGTTTTGGCCAGAGCCATGGTATAAGCAATACAAATCAGTCCAGATGTCATTGCTGTTCTGCTATTTTGTTGAGTTGGCTCTATCCAGTGGGTTTAGTGGATAGCATTCTATGGAGATATAGATCCATCACCATCCATACTTAGCATAGGCAACTGTCTGTACCAAGCAAGTAACATTAGCTCATCTAGACTCAAAAGAATGGCTCTATTCTCTCTGCACAGATGCCATCAGACCTGTTGAGATTTTCCAACATTTTCTGTTTGTGAGCACTAGCTCAGTTGGCTGGACAGTTGGGTTTGTGATGCAGAGCAACATCAACAGAACGGGTTCAATTCTCATACCGGCTGAGGTTATTGACAAAGGCCCCCACCTTCTCAACCTTGCCCCTTACCTGAGGTGTGTTGATCCTCAGGTTAAATCACCATCAGTCAGCTCTCCTCCGTTAAGGGGAGAGCAGTCTGTGGCGACTTATCATCAGAGCCAATTAAATAGGCACTGCTTTCAAGATTATCGTGTGAAAAAGCAAGTAAACAATTCTGGAATTTGGAATTTACCTGGATATGGCACTCTTCCCTTTGTAGCAAGTTCAGTCATGAGAATTCCAAATGACCACACATCTGATTTTATGGTAAAACGCCCGTACAACGCAGCTTCCGGGGCTGTCCACTTGATTGGGAATTTTGCACCTGCATCAAATAAAACCAAATGAATAAAGATAATGATTGGAAACGCACCTGTATTTTCAATATGGTATTCCACGTCTAGCTGAAATTGACAAGACAGGTGTTGATTTAACATTTGATCCAAAGGACAGCACCTTGGAAATCCAGCACTCCTCATTACAACATGTTAACTAATATCCTCAACTTTGGTGAGGCTACAGCTGGATGCCTATGTGCAGTTCTGGTCGCCACATGAGAGTAAGGATGTGTTTGCACTGGAGGGGGCACAGAGGACATTCACCAAGGTGTTGCCTGGGATGGAGCACTTGAGTTGTGAAGAGAGGTTGGATAGGTTTTGTTGGTCATGATGTGGAGATGCTGGTGTTGGACTGGGGTAAACACAGTAAGAAATCTCGCAACACCAGGTTAAAGTCCAAAAGGTTTATTTAGTAGGAAGCGCCATCCTCGGGTAAACGTTCTCCAAGGCGGCCTTCACGACACACGACAGCACGGAGTCGCTGAGCAGAAACTGATTGCCAAGTTCTGCGCACGTGAGGATGGCCACAACCGGGATCTTGGGTTCATGTCACACTATTTGTAACCCCATAACTAGCCTGGGCTTGCAACATCTCAATTATTGTCCTGTCTGAAGACATTACACATCTCTTTAACCTATGCTTAATGCTATCTCCACTCACATTGTCTGCACTTTTAAGACTTGAATATCTGTAAAGACTCGCATTCTAATCAGTATTCTGCAAACTGAGCGTGTGCCTTTATATGTTGTGTTTGTGATCAGAACACCCCACTCACCTGACGAAGGGGAAAAGCCCCGAAAGCTAGTGGCACCTGCGACCAAATAAACCAGCTGGACTTTAACCTGGTGTAACCTGAGACTTCTTATTGTTTTTGTTGGAGCAGAGAAGATTAAGGGGTGATCTGACTGAGGTGTACGAGATTATAAAGGACATAGACAGATAGGGAACAGCTTTTCCCCTTGGTTGAAGGGTCAGTCACAAGGGGATAGAGGTTCAAGGTGAGGGGCACAGGTTGGGGGGGGTGGTGCGGGGGAGGTGTGAGGAAAAGCTTTTTTACCCAGAGGGTGGTGACAGTCTGGAATGCACTGCCTGGGAGGCTGGTAGAAGCAGGTTGCCTATCTTCCTTTAAGAAGTACCTGGATGAGCACTTGGCACATCAAAACATTCAAGGTTTTGGGCCAAATGCTGGTAAATGGGATTACGTGGGAGGTCAGATGTTTCCTGCATGTTAGAGCAGACTTGATGGGCTGAAGGGGCCCTTCTGGGTTGTATGATTCTATGATACTAGGTCAGCATTCAAATCCATGATCTTCTAGCTTAGAGATAGTCAACCTGCAGTCCCCAAAACAGGTAACCTATTTGCAGAATATTTATTTTGTCTTGTTTGAGCATCACCTATAGGGTTAACTGCTGATATAGTCATAAAGGTTTACAGTATGGAAATGTGCCCTTCGTGTCCATGGCTCCCAGTTTTTACCACTAAGCTATTCCCAATTGCCTATGTTCGGTCCATGTCCCTCTATATCCATTTTACCCATGTAACTGCTTAAATGCTTTTTAAAAGGTAAAATTGTACCCATCTCCACTACTGCCTCTGGCAGCTTGTTCCAGACACTCTCCACCCTCTGTGTGAAAAAATTGCCCCTCTGAACACTTTTGTATTTCTCATAGAACTCCTAAAGTGCAGAAGGAGGCCATTCAGCCCATCGAGTTTGCACCGACACCAATCCCACCCAGGTTCCACCCCGCTTAACTATTCTGCTAATCCCGCTAGCTTATCACATCCCAGCAGACTAAGGGTTAATTTAGCATGCCCAACCAAACTAACCCACACATCTTTGGACTATGGAAGAAAACCAGAGCACCTGGAGGAAACCCACGCAAACATGGGGAGAACATGCAAACGCCACACAGAGAGCGACCCATGCCAGGAATCGAACCCAGGTCCTTGGAGCTGTGAGGCAATAGTGCTAACCACTGTGCCACGGTGCCGGCCGAAAAGACAACTGCATGTTGTCCCTGAGTCAGATCGAACCACCATCCTTTCAGTAACAGCCGAACGCTTCAAACCTATGCCCTCTAGTTTTAGATTCCCCTAAGTTTGGGAAAAGATGTTGACTATCTAGTTGATATGTTGCAAGAAAGAAGAATGCAGCTAACTTTTTTTATTTGAGATTGGGCCCATTTTGGAATCAGTTTTTATTGGCTGGATATATAGACTTTGGAATAGGGCACAAGGTTCAAATACGAAGGTTCGTGAACACCAAAGCTGGGAAGAAAGAAATTCTACAATATACTGTTCAGACTCTCAATGTATACTTTGTATCAATGATTTATCATCCTTAAATGGAGACCAGCATTTTTACGTTGGTTCATACAACGCAATTTGATTTTTTTTCCCGACAATTGCTATCATTTTTTTTGGAGAGATTATTTGAGCTTATGTGAAATATAGTTGCAGAATCCACAGGTTTTTAATAATTCATTTCATTTTACGTAGTGAAATCTTGATAAAGATCAGGTCATTGGAACAAGACGAAATTGTGGCTTGAAGCAATGTGTGACTTTATCTAGTTTAGTGCCTCGAGGTGAATGGGAATAAAAATTCAGCTTCTCCATCTGGCATATCAACCAACCAAATCCGATTAAGCACAGAGCACTCGAAAAATCGCAACAGAAAGAAAGAACAGAGGGGGAAACTGAGAGAAAGAAAGCAATATGGGGCAAGACTGGTTTAAACCTCTTGTGGGGGGGGGGGGGCGGTCAGAGTTCGAATCCCAGCCAGATCCCTGGAACAAGTGAGAGTTTTCCTCTTTCTGATCCTATACATGAGCTTACCTCATAGCCTCAAACACGTGGATATGGGCAAGTCCAAAGAACAATCTTGCTTATCATCAGTAATAAATTGAGAATCTCATTTAAGAATGCCACAGTGGTTAGCATTGCTGTCTCGTAGCGCCAGGGACCTGGGTTTGACTCCGGCCTCGACTGTATGGGGTTTGCACATTCTCCCCATGTCTGCCTGGGTTTCCTCCAGGTGCTCCAATTTCCTCCCACAGCCCAAAGAGATGCGGGTTAGGTTGGTCGGCCATGCTAAATTGCCCCTTAGTGTCACAGAATCATCATAAGAACATAAGAACATAAGAAATAGGAGCAGGAGTAGGCCATCTGGCCCTTCGAGCCTGCCCCGCCATTCAATAAGATCATGGCTGATCTGTCGTGGCTCAGTTCCACTTTCCCGCCCTCTCCCATAACCCTTAATCCCCTCTCTTATCAAAAACCCATCAACCCGCTTCTTAAAAATATTTAGCGAGGCAGCCTCCACCACTTCAACGGGCAGAGAATTCCAGAGATTCACCACCCTTTGAGTGAAGAAGTTCCTCCTCAACTCCGTTCTAAACTGCCCCCCCTTTATCTTGAGGCTGTGCCCCCTAGTCCTACTGTCTTTTTTGAGCGGGAAGAGTCTTTCCACCTCTATCCTATCCATCCCATTCATCATCTTATACGTCTCAATGAGATCTCCCCTCATTCTTCTAAACTCTAACGAGTACAAGCCTAGTTTATTCAGCCTCTCCTCATAGCTCAACCCCCTCAACTCCGGTATCAGCCTAGTAAACCTCCTCTGCACTCCCTCCAAGGCCAAAATATCTTTGCGCAGGTGCGGCGCCCAAAACTGCACACAGTACTCCAGCTGCGGCCTCACCAATGCCCTATACAGCTGCAGCAAGACCTCCCTACTTTTATATTCAATCCCCCTCGCTATGAAGGCCAGCATCCCATTCGCCTTCCTGACCACCTTCCTGACCATAGAATCCCTACCATGCAGAAGGAGGACATTCAGCCCATCAAGCCTGCACTGACAACAACAGGGCTGTCAGGGAGATTAGCAGGGTAAATACATTGGGTTACAGCCATAGGGCTCGGAAGTGGGGGGGATTTTTGTCAGGGCAGGCTCGAAGGGCTGAATGGCCTCCTTCTGCACTCTTCTATGATCCCAAGCAGCACATCTGAGCAATGGAAAATTCATATTCTTAGGGGTTTTTTGGGGCGGGGGGGGGGCGGTGGTGGGATTGAAAGCCAAGATCAATGAAATATCAAGGCTGGAATTCTCCAGCCATTCACGTCCCTGCCAGGGAGAGCAGAGAATTGGGGGCTCAGCCAAATCTCCATTTACTGCAGGGGGACCGGAGAATCCCAGCCACAAGTGAAGCCGGAGAATCCAGTCCCATGTATTATTATACGTGTCAACATTCGGGATGTTCGTAACTGAGTTTGAATGTCTCAAAGCGGGAATGCCCAATCCTTGTTACATCAATAATCATCCTAAACAACGAACTCAGTATATGATCCTGATGGGACCTTTCAATTACACCAACTTTTAATCATCTGGCACGAACCTTGCCGAGCTGTGTATTCATTGTCTTCAATTAATCGAGCCAGGCCAAAGTCAGCCACCTTACACACCAGGCTTTCACCCACGAGAATGTTAGCTGCTCGTAGGTCTCTGTGAACGTAATTCATCCTTTCTACATACGCCATGCCAGCTGCGATCTGTAAAGTAAGGAGCAATGCAGCATTTAATTCAACACAGAAAATGGAAGGGAATCAAATTTGTGTTTGCTTTCTGGTGTCGCTTCCAATGTCCCAGAGAGGTGGCAACTACTGTGGTGCTCCAAGACCTGAAACACATAAACCAAATGTCCTTCCCTCACTGGACCAAGTGTACCTCCCTCACTGGACCAAGAGTCCCTCCCTCACTGGACCAAGAGTCCCTCCCTCACTGGACCAAGAGTCCCTCCCTCAGCGGACCAAGAGTCCCTCCCTCACTGGGGACACAAAATGAAAAGTCTGATACAAAACAAATCTGTGTATCGATGTGCAAAAAGAAGAATTGCTATCACATTTTGGGTGACAAGATTTCAAAACATATCGGGAAACGTGTGCAGTTCATGGTCTGAAGTTTAGTAAACAATCAATTGCTGTGCATATCTTTGTTTTAGACAATGAGCAGCAACAAGAAAAATCTTGTGACCAGCAAGTGATTAAAGTGGGAGGTGGAAGTGAAGGCATCCTTGGGGTACATTTAGCATGGGGCAGGCATTGGAAAACAGCAATCATTTTTGGCAAACATATTAAATAATTCCAGCTTTGATGGAGGAGGCAGAATGATTTGCTGATGCGAAGAAATACCTCCTGCTTCGAGTGCATAGCAACAAAAAAAAAGGAACTAACTGGCCTTTTGCTGAGCTATTTATTCCGTCTCTTCTTCTCAGGAATATTTTGTGTATTATTGTTATGATCCTTGTACAAGTGCATCTCAGTATTAGCATAACTGCAGGGCTGGAGAACAAACGTTTTATAGCTCCACAGTTTATGAGAGTATATTTAGCACTTACGGGCAATTGATTAAACCATAAACAAAGCTGGGCTCTGCCGTACCTTAATGCGTCTCATATCACCCTTTGAATAGCAGTATTTACTGGATAAATGTGACACTTCTGCTTCCAAGTTCCCAACTTGCTGATTCTATTAATGCCCGTTGGTGAATCTAAGGGCAGCTTTCCCCTTTGAAATCCCAAAGTGGCTCAAGTCCATTTATTTCAGAAAACATGACAGTTATGATCTCCCCACCAATCTGTTAGTTGGTAAATCCTGCAGCTCATACAGACCAAGAAGCCTGCACTGTCTGCCTTATTCCACGAGCCACGACTACCTGCCACCAATCCAAATGGTCGAAAGAGTGACTGTTTATAGAAAACATTGAAGAAAAGTCTGTATCCTATTTTTAATTAATGCCAAGAGGCAACTTGGGATCCTCTTCCTTAGATTGACTCAAACCCAGTTACAGAAGAGGATACCACTTTATTTTTGGAATGATTTGGTTCATCTCACACACAGCTGTAGTTAACTGTAATGGATGCAAATATCAAGCATAGAAACGTAGGAAACAGGAGTAGTTGGCCATTCAGCCCATCGAGCCTGCTCCACCATTCAATATGATCATGGCTCATCCTCCATCTCAACACGATATGCCCCCTCTTTCCCCGGCAGCATTGCTCCAAGCGGGCCATTGCGTATGTGCCGATCTGTCAGAATGTCAAGATCGGCACACACGCAGTAGCCCCACACTGCTGGCTTCCTGATCACTAGCCAGCACAGCAACCCTCCATCGCTGGTCGCAGACACCCTCCGCCACCAGATCACTGGCTTCCCAGACATCTCCGGGCCCGTCCCGACACCCAACTCCCCTCCAGCTCGATTCCCCTGCCCCAGGCAGTCCCGATCTCCTGATTCCCCCGCCGTCCCCACCAGCATCACTGACCACCCCTCTCCCCCTCCCCATCTCCCCCTCCCCCTCCACCCTTCCTCCTCTCCCCCTCCCCCCTCCCATTCCCCCTCCCCCCCTCTGATTTCCTCCTCCCCTACTCCCCTTCCCTCTCCCCCCTCCATTCACAGGCTGAACAGCACAGCAGGCTGGAATAATCACCCCCATGATTTCTCTGATCTTCAACAAGCGTTACGGATCGGTCTGGCCATATTTTCTTTCCACCTGAACTCATCTGATGTCTCCCCCTGGAAAACCCTTCACCACTTAGCTGCACTTCGAGATAAACAGCCGACATTAGATATCCAAATGGCTTGACACTGCTGTTTTGTGATTCCACTGAACCACACAGGCATCCTATATTCCAATAGAGGGCCAATTAAATATGTGAAAATGGTTGCAAATGAGAGAGAATGGTTTTTCAATTTCTGAAGCATGAATGATGGCTGTTAGCTTGACTCACAATAGAACTGATATTTTTGTTCCATTTTAGAGATTCCTTGGTAACTACACCCAACATTTTGATGGCGTTGTGATGATGGGCAGCAATGTCATTCTGTGGTATATTGGAGGAGGAACATTCAACGCAGTTCAATGGGTTGATAATCAGCTCGGAAATCCTTCCACCACTTCCCCCCCCATTCCCCAAAGGGTAACAGGAAACACTATGGGTGTGAAGATAGAACAACAACTGCACTGGCGTATCAGCCTCGATTCTTGTGTTCAAGCCCTGGACTGGGATTTGAATCTCGAGACTCAGGGACGAGAATGCTCCCAACTTGCCATTGCCTTTGGCTGTCCCTCCACTCAAGGATGATGTTTACCCAGGTTCCTAAGTTTCTGCCATGGGTCTTTGACTAGACTGGATAGGCCAATTCACAATCTTTAGGCAGATGGGTGGGATGTTCCATAAGGCAGTGAGACCCAGAGTGCAGGACTTTCTTCCTTTTCTTTCCCTCCCTGCCTGCCTCAGTTTTAAGACATTGCTACCAACCAAGCCACAATTGACACTCAAACTACCTTTGTACCCCCTAGTTTCATAGAAATGAGGTGAGATAATTAACATTCTCTATGAAACTAGCCCATCTTTCAAAATCACGGGCTCACTGGGATAGCGGGGACCAAATGCAGGAAAGCCATGTTCATGAAGCAAATTAGATACTGTTTGAAGTCAAAGTCTTCAATTTTGAGGTAATTTGCACTGGAATCATGGGAGGGACTTTTCTCCCTCTCCACGGCTTGTTTCACGGTGGTGGGAGGTGGCACGCCACTTGCAGGCGTTGGGAGGTTATGATCCCACCATCATCAATGGGGTTTCCCATTGAACACACCCTTCATTGCCAGGAAACCTGCGGCAGGGGGTGTGCCGTCGGCAGAACCATAATATCCTGCCAGCATGAATGGCAGCAAGATTTTGGCACATGTCTCTGAAACCATGGAAGCCAGGTCACTGAATCAGAGGGCCAAGCCACTAAATATACTCAAGAAGGAAATAGATTTCTAGACATTAAAGGCATCGAGGAGTATGGAGAGAGAACAGGAGTGTGGCATTGTGATGGAGGATCAGCCATAATGATGCTGATTGGTGGCGCAGGCTCAAGGGGCTGGATGGCTCACTCAGAGAATCTCTACAGGGGTGAAGGAGGCCATTCAGCCCATTGAGCTGCACCGACAACACCCAAGCCCTATCCCCGTAACTCCACGTATTTACCCTGCTAATCTCCCGGACTAAAGGACAATATAGCATGGCCAATCCACCTAACCTATGCATCTTTGGGACTATTAATCCTGCTCCTATTCTCTATTTTTGACATTTGCATCCATTACATTTAACTACAGTTATGTGCAAAATTAACCAAAAGCAATGATGTTTCAAATATTAAAAAGAAATGCCAAATGGTGGCTTCAACAAAACAAAGTGCACTATTTAACATGGATGCTTGAATTCAGGAAAAAACATAGTCACATTCATAGGTATTTTTTCCCATTGCCCCAGTAACAGCAGCTGGGTGGGAGAAACTGAAGCAATAAGCCCTCCAGCTGTTTTTAGATGCGTAGGGCTGATGTCATTATTGGTGAATTGACCTCAAAATATTGACGTCTATTGTAAGAGATGCTTATCAATCGATCATCAATTTCGATAATATTATGCAGAAAAAAATACCCAAGAGGTTCTTTAATACCTTCAGAAATTATGCATTTCTTGTTGGTAATAAGTTAGCACTAACCTGAGCAGCCATATCAACCAGCTGTGGAAGCCTCAAATATTTTCCCATCTCACCTTTAAGGAATTCCAATAAACTTCCTGTAATAACAAACCATTCAAAAGATAAGAAAGCAGTAAAACCTTCGGTTCCAACTCAATTACTTTCTATGATATGTTCTAATCCTGCATCTGTGCGACTGGCAAAACTGTGTTATCGGGCAACAAAGTAGATTTTTATTAAATACTCAGAGGGGTGTCATTGTCGCGCATTCCCAGGAGAGGCAGAATAAGTACATCTGGACAGAGTCAGGTTTCACTCCACATTTCTATCAGATGTGCTTCAGCCCTCAAACCCAAGAACCCCACTGCAACACTTCCTTCTATGACCCCACACCAAACAGCTTGGGGTCTCTCAGAATATGACTGCTCATCAGCATTCACATTAAGCCTTTATAGACAACAGATTAAAAAGACTTCCATTCCATCACAAGCAGCCTGGTGGCACAGTGGTTAGCACTGCTGCCTCACAGCTGCTGGGAACCAGGTTCAGTTCTGGCCTCGGGTGACTGTGGGGAGTTTGCACATTCTCCCCGTTTCCTCCCACGGTCCAAAGATGTGCAGGTTAGGTGGATTGGCCATGCTAAATTGACCCTTAGTAACCCGAGCCAGGTAAATATGGGGGATTACGGGGATCGGGCCTGGGCAAGATGCTCTGTCGGAGAGTTGGTGCAGACTTGATGGGCCGAACGGTCTCCTTCTGCAATGTAGGGATTCTGAGATCAGCCTAGACTGGATTTGAAACCATTTCAGGAGTCATCGGCAGAAGCAACATTGCACAACCTGGCGGGCATGGCACAAGCACCTTCTTGGCTACGAGCAGAGATTTATAAATGCAAATCCTGCCCCACCTTCTGTTGTTGTTGCCAATATGCAATAATCGCAGAGGGTGGGGGCGCGGTTTCCCAACTCAATGTACCCACCTCAGGGGCAAACATCCAGGCTTAACTATTCATATCCTGCTCCACATCTTAGCTGAACAGTAATAGGCAAAAATACTAGAACAAAATGAAAGTAAAATCATGACATTTCCTAGATCAGAATCATTATGAAAATCAGTTTTGTTTCATGAACGGGATATTATATTCCTAGCTATTAAAACCAAGGTGTCTGATGCAGCTCAAAGGCCCCCAGGTAAAATTTAAGACAGGAGTCAAAATTGATAAAAGACTATTCGATAATTTCAGTCCAAGAAAAAAAGATGATTTAATTCTTGCCTTCCTCATTGTCTTTGGCCTCTTAATTGGTGATCATCAGCAATCATAATATACTCCTAATTGTTCACACTATATGGGACCTAGGCATCAATAATACATGAGCTCTCTCTTTTTGCAATCAATTATTACGTTCTTCAGACGAACTAAGGACAGCAACCATACTTTTGCACTGAAAAATCCAATAAATAAAAGTTGCTTTTACGTTGGATTTAATGAGGCACTAGGGCGGAATTTTCCCATCCCGTCCACCATAGGGATCATAGTGGGTAGGACATGTACCGTGCAAAGATCCGTTGACTGTGAGGGGAATTTTCCAGTTTTGGGGCGAGCGTGGCCAGAAAATCCTGCCCTGGTTTAACCAGACACCCCGACTAAAGGGAGGGATGGGTTGGTAAGTTTGCCGACGACACGAAAGTACATGGGATTTAATAGGATTGAGGGTTATAGGTAGGCCTAGTAGGTAGGGACATGATCAGTGCAACTTGTGGGCCGAAGGGCCTGTTTGTGCTGTAGTTTTTCTATGTTCTAAAGCTTAAAGTTAAAAGTTTTATTTATTAGTCACAAATAGGCTTACATTAACACTTCAATGAAATTGTAGTGAAAACCCCCCAGACTTCGACGCCTGGTCGGGTACAAGGAGGGAGAATTTAGCATGGCCAATGCACCTAACCAGTTTCAGACTGTGGGAGCACATGGAGGAAACCCAAGTAGACACAGGGAGAACGTGCAGACTCAGCACAGAGACCCAAGCCAGGAATAAAACCTGACTCCCTGGCTCTGCGAGGCAGCAGTGCTAACCTCTGCGAGGCAGCAGTGCTAACCTCTGTGCCTCTCTGACGCTACTGACCTTAGTGAAGCCAGCAAGTTTATTTTGTGCTAGATTTGAGTTCCGCGTGCCAGAATCAGGCAACCTTGGCACCCCATGAAGTAAAGAAATGGTTTTAAACCCATTTATTCCTTCCCAAGCATTTAGTATATTTCTCAGAAACATACTCGGATAGAATATTTGCACAGGCCTTACGAAAGAAGAGGCTTGCAAATTTGGACAATTTAAAAAGATCTCTCAGCACTAAAAACATTTTGTGCTTCCCCCACCCCCCACAATCAAATCAAAATTGACTCTGACATCAACAGCCACCATCCCGCCAATACTTTTGCTCCTCACTGTGGTGTCAGGGTTACAAGTCCGACACAAGACAATGAGTTCAGGCTCCTGCTAGTTCATGTTTAATGCATGGCTTATCACTGCTTTTACCATGATCCTCCACGAGACTTTATTTGAAGCGAACCCGCTTTACATATTCATACGCAAAGTATAATCAGGAAATTCTGCTGGTTGCAAGGACAGAACAGAAGCTAAAGGCAGGTGAACTGCTCAGGGCACAGAACTGAGAGCAAATCTTTAATCTGAACAGCATTACCATATTCAGCGAATTTCAAAGCATTTCTGTGATGCCATATTTCTGCAATGTTCATTAAAAAATAATTTCCAGTACACAGAAGTATATTTTCTAGGTATACGAGAACCAAATAAAAGGGGTGCAAGTTTGGAAAAGAATACTCAAGATCTCTTCATAATGTTCCAGCCTCATTGATGCTTGTGGACGATTCTCACACGACCCATCACAGATCCTTAATTAAATTGCCGGATTCACTGAGGCACAATTCAAATTGAAATAATCTTTAGTGGGCTTTTTCTTAGCTGCCAGTTCGAGTGAATTGGAAAAGATTGTGGGCGGCACATTGGCACAGTGGTTAACACTGCTCCTCACCACGCCAGGGACCTGGGTTCGATTCCAGTCTTGGGTCACAGTCTGTGTGGAGATTGCACGTTCTCCCCATGTCTGCATGGGTTTCCTCCGGGTGCTCCGGTTTCCTCCCACAGTCCAAAGATGTGCGGGTTAGGTTGGTTGGCCATACTAAATTGCCCCATTGTGTCAGGGAGATTAGCAGGGTAAATATGTAAGGTTACAGGATTAAGGCCTGATTAGGATTGTTGCCAGTGCAGGTTGGAAGGGCCAGATAGTCTCCTTCTGCACTGTACGGACCCTTCTCCCTATGATTTAGTTCACTATAGCCAGCATGAGTGAAACCCAGCGCCACTATCACAAGAAAGATGCTACAATAACAATGCAATTTGATAAATGTAGATTTTCCTCATCACTCACTTAGTCTGGTGTGCAACCTATATTATTAATGTAAGATATTTTTCATATGATAAACATAATCATGGCCAATTTTGTCTTATTTTAATATTGTCACTACAAAGGAGCACAAGTTCAAAATTCTCCACAGGTAACCATGCCCATTTTCCAGCGGATTTCTATACGAGCAAAGGTTCATAGAAAACATTCAGTGTTTTTTCTCCGAGGGAGATTATCAACTTAGATTTTACTCTCAGACTCCATACTTACTTCAGTTTTGACAATGGATTTTAAAAAGACGCTCGCTCTTATCGCACTGATGTTAAATGCACCAGTGTTTAACCTTTATTGATCCAGATCCTGTTCAGTTCCGTATGTAATTACCTTTGCTCATGTACTCGGTAACAATGTAGATCGGCTCTTCAGAGACGACTGCATACAGCTGTACCAGCTTGTCATGCCGTAGCTTCTTCATGATCTGGGCCTCCTGCAGAAAAGCCTCTGGAGACATCGTGCCAGGTTTCAAAGTCTTAATTGCGACTTTTGTGGTTCCATTCCAGGTTCCTAGAGCACAGCAGAGTACGTATAAAGGGCTGGCACAAACTGAACACCAACTCATACCTTTCGCTTTTTATTCTCCTCTCAACCTTAGTCTCCTCTGCACGCAACTAAAGCTGTACAGTACCACACAAGCATCGCTCCTGCCTTTCCCTCTCACAAGGACCCCTTTGCATGATGAGTTTAGTAAGCAGGGCAGACTTCAATTACTCTAAGTGATTGATCTAATGACAAAGAGCAGGCCATTAACATTCAATGGCCAGATTCAGAGTCTGCAATCCCCAAACCACTGCGAAACACAAATCACAGAATCCCATGTGTTTAAACTGGAATTTCATATTCAGGCACCATACGTTATTCATGGCACCTTCTCTGCAATATATCCAACAGTCCTCCACTTAGTGGCCCAGTGAGAAAACACAAAGCAAAATCCTCTTTTTCCAAATATCCCTTACTTTTATTGCCTCAATGCAAACCACCCCCCCTCCTTACCTGTCACACCAGGCCATTTGTCTTTTGTTTTTAAAGTTGCTATGTAGGGCAGTGGCACAGTAACACAGGGGTTGGCACTGATGCCTCACAGCAATCCTGGGACCCGGGTTTGATTCTGACCTTGGGAGACTGTGCGGAGCCTGTATGGGTTTCCTCAGGTGCTCCGGTTTCCTCCCACACTCCAAAGATCTGACAGGTGGATTGCCCGTGCTAAATTGTCCCTTACTGTCCCAAGATGTGCAGGTTAGGAGGAATTAGCAGGGTAAATATGTGGGGTTGCCGGGATTGGGCCTGGGCTCTGTTGGAGACTCATGATGTGGGGATGCCGGCGTTGGACTGAGGTAAACACAACAAGAAATTTCACACCAGGTTAAAGTCCAACAGGTTTATTTGGTAGTAAAACCCACAAGCTTTCTGGACGCTGTTCCTACATCAAGTGAGAGGAGAGTTCTGTTCACATGCCCTGTATCTGAGCAGAACTCTCCTCTCACCTGACGAAGGAACAGCGTTCCAAAAGCTTGTGGGTTTTACTACCAAATAAACCTGTTGGATTGTAACCTGGTGTTGTGAGACTTCTTATTCTGTCGGAGAGTGCAGCTTGTTGGGCCCAATGGCCTCCTTCTGCTCTGTAAAGATTCCATTCAAAAAGTGACTCATGTAAAATCTGAGACTGAGACAGTGATAGAGTTGAACAATTGTCTATATTTCCCTGTCAATGGAATCATAAAGTACACCATCTCTACGATCAGGCAGAATGTCAGTCCTCTTACCCATCCACACTTCTCCAAAGCAGCCCTGTCCAAGTTTCACTTCCAATTTCAAGGATTCCCGCGGGATCTCCCAAGCATCTTTAGCTAATCCCTGGGTCTGTGGTCTCACAGTCGGACAAACAGTTGTCAACCGATGACACAAGCCATCAGCATGCTCTGGAAAGAAAAACCATAATTCAGTATCAACATCTCATTAGCCTTCAAGGCACTTGACCCAGCACATATTTTGCTAATCCTGTCCATCTCCCATCATTCAGCACGAGTGGCCAAGCTTTTCAACTTTGTGGGCTTTTTCAGACGATACTGAAAGATTTCACAGGTCTTGTGTAAAGTTTAAAATCACCGTGGTCATTAATTTCCATATATAGCAAACCACAGCGACTGATAAAGCCAAAAAAATACCATGCCAAGATCGGTGTCCCCAGGCAACAGACCCTTCAAAGCCTTATGGCCCATGGAAGTTCCTCTGGGTGCTCTGGTTTCCTCCCACACTGCAAAGATGTGTGCATTAGCTGGATTGGCCATGCTAAATTGCCCCTTACTGTCCCAAAATGTGTAGGTTAGGGGGATTAGTGGGATAAAAATGTAGGGTTATGGGGATTGGGCTGGGGCGGGATGCTCTGTTGGAGAGTTCAGGCTCAATGGGCCCAATGGCTTCCTTCAGCACTGTAAGGATTCTATTCAAAAAGTGACCCATATAAAATCTGTGACTGAGACAGTGATGGAGTTGAACAGTTGTCGATATTTGAGATTCAAACTGGACAAGAAGCAGAGAGTGGTTGGGGTGTGGACTGCCTGCTGTGATAGTGGAGTCGGACACTTTAGGAACTTTCAAGCAGTTATTGGATAGGCACATGGAGCACACCAGAATGATAGGGAGTGGGATAACTTGATCTTGGGTTCAGACATAGCCTGGCACAACATCGAGGGCCGAAGGGCCTGTACTGTGCTATACTGTTCTATGTTCTAAGACTCCAAGTTAAGAAATATGGGAATAAGTTTTACGATTTAATGCTTTCTGCAGACAAGAGTTCAAAGTGGGAATTTGAACAGGAGATCATGGAGTCTGAAATTATTGATTACTTTGCTTAAAACCATTTTATGGTCCGACACAAAAATCTACCGGAGGTAGATTCACATGGATTGGCGAAAATCATGCGAATTGGGCCTGGCAACCTCAGAACCAGAATTCCCAAGTAATTCTCCCGTCACTGAATGCTCGGTGAATGTTAAGTCAGAACATTCACTCCATTATAGTGAATGGGAAAGCAGATTCCTGGGTGAAGCGGGCTGAATTACCAGGCTACATGAACTGCATGCAACCTGTTGGAGCCTCTAGACTGCAGTTCAGTAAAGGAGACACAAGATCTGCTTCTTCATAAACTACCTTTATTTCCTTGATCCAACTGCTCACATACAATTGTCCATCAACACCCAGTGCCACCTGTAGCCCCTTTATATATCAGTGACTTCTACTGAATAATTGACATCAAATTAGGACTTAATTAGAAGGTCTGTTCAACTGCTCCTTACACCACCCGCCAACACGGTCATTCTCCATTTAGCAGAACAACGGTTAACAAAAAAAAAACAAAAAGTAAAGAATTCTTACAAAGTAAGGAAACCAGAGCAGCTTTTCTTGTTCTCGTGCCTGGGCATAATTGCACTTACTTAGTGGGGCGTGCAGAGGAAACTCAGGTGGCAAGGTGCCATGACCAGATGTCACCTCCATGTACTGCACACAGATGATCCAACATGACCCACGCAGGAGCGGGGAAATAGATTTTAAGATTTAATTATTGGGACACGCGAGTGTTCGGAATGAGAGATAAACTGCCACGGCATTCTTTTTTCTAAAAGCAGCGTTCTTTCTGTGACAGATGCATGCACAGGAGGGGGTATTTCCTGGCTTTGTGATTTCAGCAGGGGGTCTAACCTGTTGGCAGCATGTAGCGGAGATTTGGATGCACACCATGCACTTTGCCACCAAATTTCCGATATATTCACTCACAAACTTCCTCTGCAGTGAAAGACATACACGTGCACATTTTAATCCACTCTGTTATCTTTCATTCTCCGTGGCTCGGAGAAATGGGAACTCTTTTTTCATTTTTTCTGACAATGTCTTCAAAGGCGGGAGGTGGTGGGAGATTGGGTGGGGGGGGGGGGTAGCGGGGAGCTCTCAACATCAACCACCCTTCCCGATGCAAACTCCCTCAATCTGGCACTGTATTCCTTTGAATAAAGGATGAAGGACTCCCACCCACTCCTTCTCATGCTTACACATGGCAAGCCCCCACAGCGGCAAAATGAGGATCTTGAGTGGGCATTAATCTGGGCAGTGGTGGAAAAAATCGGCCAGGCCCCATTGCTGCCTCACAGTGCTAGGGACCTGGGTTCAATTCCAGCCTCGGGTGACTGCCTGTGTGGAGTTTGCGTGTTAGAATCATAGAAATCATCATAGAAGCCCTACAGTACAGAAAGAGGCCATTTGGTCCATTGAGTCTGCCCCGACCACAATCCCACCCAGGCCCTATCCCCATATCCTTACATATTTTACCCACTAATCCTTCTAAATTACGCATCTCAGGACACTAAGGGGCAATTTTAGCATGGCCAAATCAACCTAACCTGCACATCTTTGGACTATGGGAGGAAACCGGAGCATCCAGAGGAAACCCACGCAGACACAAGGAAAATGTGCAAACTCCACACAGACAGTATCCCAAGCCGGGAATCAAACTCAGGTCCCTGGAGCTGTGAAGCAGCAGTGCTACAGTGCCACCTCTATGTTCTCCCTGTGACTGTGTGGGTTTCCTCTGAGTGTTCTGGCTTCATCGCAGAGTCCAAAGATGTGCAGGCTAGGTTGATTGGCCATACTAAATTATCCCTTAGTGTCCCTAAGATATATAGTTTAGGGGCATTAGCAGGGGTTACTGGGTAAGCCTGGGTATGGGTGGATATAGATTCGATGGGACAAGTGGCCTCTTTCTGCATTGTAGAAATGCTACGTTACCCTCCTGCCTAATTAAATGCTCCCCCACCTCGCCAGCAAACCTGCCATGGGGAGGAAAGTAAATTCCTTCTCACTTCTCAGGGGATGGATAGATGTATGGGTTGACTCGTCATTTTGTAGCAAAACTCGAGAGGGTAAGCTTTGTGGGAGATTCACTTTTGTAAAAACATTATGAGTTCTTATTTTCCTTTACCGATTGTTAAACTGTTAGAAGCTCTGAAATGAAAACTGAACATATGTAAGGTGCTATTAAAAACGATTTTCTTTCTTCAATTAAACATCAATATTGACGTACACTATTGCAGGCAGGCATCTGTCTGCAGTATCAGCAGTCCAAGGTGCACAGTGCATGAACAATGCACTAAACTGGTGCAATATTTTATTCTGACTGCTGTTTACTGCTTAAAGAATAGTTGCAGCAATTTTCTTCTTCTCCTGCAGGTAACATCCTCCAACAGCAGATTATCCGAGGATCACCAAACCAAAGCTTGTGCCACGATATTACTGCAAGGCAAGATGTGGAGATGCCAGCATTGGACTGGGGTGGGCAGAGTAAGAAGTCTCACCTGATGAAGGAGCAGCACTCTGAAAGCTCGTGATTCCAAATAAACCTGTTGGACTTTAACCTGAAGTTGAGAGATTTCTTACTGTGACTATAAGGCAAGACAAGGCACAGTCCTGAGGCTACCTTTGCCAGAACAGACTCCATGCTGTTAGTGTTATTCAGTAAGAAGTCTTACAACACCAGGTTAAAGTCCAACAGGTTTATTTGATAGCATAAGCCACAAGCTTTCGGAGTACTGCCCCTTCATCAGATGATAAAGGGGCAGTGCTCTGAAAGCTTGTGGCTTGTGTTACCAAATAAACCTGCTGGACTTTAACCTGGTGTTGTAAGACTTCTTACTGTGCCCACCCCAGTCCAATGCCAGCATCTCCACATCATGGTGTTATTCAGAACCATGCACAAGTCATCTAGCCAATGGAGTCAACTAACCAGCCACCTGCAATAAATTTCTAACATGAAAATACTTCCTCCATTTGAGCTTGCAATGTCGCATGGAAGGGCAACTCCATCTCTATATTCGTACAGCATTTCTCTATAACTTACTTGAATAGTGGAGTACCAGCTGCTGCAGGTTTTCAAACTGTGTTCGCGAGGTAATGTAGAAGCCACCTTTATCCAGTTTCCGAATTTTGTAGTGCTTCACATTCAGTCCTTTTGCATTGTCGTAGTCAGACACGGAGAGGCAATAAGCACCTTGATAAAAGAAACTAAAATATTACCCTGTAACATTTGAGGAACTTTGTATAACACTACAGTTCCAGTTTAATGTTCATGAGATACCTGTATCATAGAATCCTACAGTGCAGAAGGAGACCATTCAGCCCATCAAGTCTACACTGACCACAATCCCACCTAGGCTCTATCCCAATGACCACATGCATTTACTCCAGCTAGTCCCCCAAACATCAAGGGGCAATTTAGCATGGCCAAGCCATCTAAAACACACATCATTGGACTGTGGGAGGAAACCCACACAGACACGGGGAGGATGCGCAAACTCCACATAGACAAGCCAGGAATTGAACTCGGGTCCCTGGCGCTGTGAGGTAGCAGTGCTAACCACTGTGCCACCATGCCTCCCTGTATGCAATCATTGCAGCTACCAATGTGAACCGAAGCAGACAAAGGTCAGCTTGATTTTCCCATTTTTGTCCACAATGAGTTTCTGGCTGGTCATTTGTATATTTGATATTATATTGCAGCTCAGGTCTTCAAAGAATGAGTTAATGGAGACAGTCTCCTTTATTGTTGATAATACATCCATTAAACAGGTGCACCAGGAATTAACCATTCTGTGTGAACGCAGACTGCCAGGATCCTTATCCAAGGCACAGTGACACAGTGGTTAGTGCTGCGACTTCACAGCGCCAGGGATCTGGGTTTGATTCCCAGCTTGGGTCACTGTCTGTGTGGAATTTGGACATTCTCCCCGTGTTGGCGTGGGTTTCCTCCCACAATCCATAGATGTGCGGGTTAGGTGGAATAGCCACGTTAAATTGCCCCTTAGTGTCAGGGAGACTAGCTAGGTAAATGCATGGGGTTATGAGGATAGGGCCTGAGTGAGATTGTGGTCACTACAGACTCAATGGGCTGAATGGTTTCCTTCTGCACTGCAGGATTCTATGATTTGAGCATTTCCAGTGCTTAAAATGAGAACATGAGCTCACTACAGAAAGAATGGCTCTGTGTGTGTGTGTGTGTGTGTGTGCGTGTGTGCGTGCGCATGCTGGTGACATAACATCAATTACACATTGGTAAGTTGACTGGTCCCAGGAAGGCCAGTTGTCCTCGAGAAGTCCTAGCTTTTTAAAAAAATTGCTGCTCTGAAAAAGAAAATCCAGAGAGTACATTGTGCTGTCATCAGCAGCTGCAGGCAGCCAGCACTCGGAGAGAGCCAGGGACCAACACAGCAGCAGGCCTGGGGCAATTTAACTTCCCGTTTAGCCGTGCTAAGAAATAAAGGAATCTGTCAATTTGTGAAGAAACTCCTACTTATTTATTGATTGCACTTCCTCCAATCTTCTCATTGCTGTTATGGCAAACACTCACTACGTTTCAAAGTTAAGCAAAGTATATGGAGTCATTTTATGAACCTGAACACAAGCCTTCCTTTATTATTGGTTTATTTATTGTACCTCACCATGTGCAGATTGTAGCTCTTCTCCCAGCCAAATCATAGAATCCCTACAGTGTAGGAAGAGGCCATTCAGCCCATTAAGTCTGCACCAACAACAATCCCACCAAGACCCTAACCCCATAACCCCATGTATTTATCCTGCTGCTCCCCCACTACTAAGGAACAATTTAGCGTGGCCAATCAACCTAACCCGCACATCTTTGGACTTAGGAGGAAACCAGAGCACCCAGAGAAAAACCACGCAGACACGAGGGGGATGTGCAAACTTCTCTCTCTCACTCACACACACACACACACACACACACACACACACACAGTCACCTGAGGCCATAATTGATCCTTATTTGATGGCATTGTGAGGCAGCGGTGCTAACAACTGTGCCACCCAAATGATGAATTCCTCATCAATACCTCATGTTTAGATCCCAGGTTCACCATGTGCTGTTATTAGATGAAATTTTACCTGCGCAAAATCATTAGATACCTCAGGTGCCCTGGGCACTACCTGCACAGACAACCCAACAATTTACTGCCCACCACACTGAAATGTATTTCTTGCCAGCTTACAACCAACTTAAGAACTGGGGAGACTACACACTGACTAAAGCTGCTTTTCTTCCTCAATATAACTGGTTAAGAACTGTAATTATACATTAGGATCATTTTTAACATGTCCATGCTTGATCCAAATTCCAGATCTGTGCCAATTTTTTGTTTATCAACTGAAATCTCTTGCAAACGCAACATTAAGACACTTTTTTTTCATTCGGTCACAGCAAGTGGGCGTTGCTGGCTAGGTCAGCATTTATTGCCCATCCCTAAGTGTCCCTGAGAAGGTGGTGGTGAGCTGCCTTCTTGGAACTGCTGCAGTCGCCCAAATACTAACAATAAATTATGCCGGACAGTCACACTTCCTCACCTTGAAATCATCCCCATCGCTAGAGTGCTCATTAAAGAATGTGCAATTTATAAAGAGACATCACGGAATTGAACAATTCATTGCCAATATGAACAATGTTCTGCTTTTAATGCAGCATTTTAAACTCAGCATGTATTTACAAAGAAGCTGTTCTCAAGAGCATTAAATTAGTTTCAGTACAATCTGTCTGCTGCTACATTTTACGCGATCCTGTTGATAGCTTTCCCGGGATCATTGCAGAATCCAAAACCGAAGCCAAGATTCGTGACAGCACAAGGCTTTTTGCCTACCGGGTTTGTAATACTAGACGTTCTTTCAGTATTTCGCAGCTGTTGTCATTCTGCCGATTTTGGGTTTCTTTTATTGAAAAAAGCCAAGAGAGGCTTCCTTTCAAATATTCTCCAGAGAAGTTGCCTCACCTTTCTTTCTCCATGCTCAGTATGTTTAAAAGCTTAAGCTTCATTTCAATTCTTCCCCTTCTCTCTTAAAGGACACAATAAGTTGTTGGGTTCAGGTCCATGGGTATTAATGCCCCACAGGTATCTCAGTCAAGTAGATGTTGTGTAACAGGAAAGTAAGGGCACCGTAGTCCCAGATTACCATAGGTTGCTCTCCCCCTTTTGAGGGAGACAGCTGACAGGTGGTGATTTAACCCGAGGATCACCACACCTCAGGCGACGGATAAAGTTGAGAAGGCAGGGCCTTCATGAATAACTTCAGCCAGTGTGAGAACTGAACCAATGCTGTTGGCATTGCTCTGCATCACGAACCAGCCATCAAACCAACTGAACTATTGTGTATGCCTATAAAAACTGCCAAACTGCGATGGCCTAGTGATATTATCGCTAGGCGATGAATCCAGAAACTCAGCTAAATGTTCTGCCGATCCAGGTTCAAATCCCGCCACGGCAAATGGGGGAATGTGAATTTGTTAAAAAATATCTGGAATTAAGAATCGACCGATGACCATGAAGACATTGTCGATTGTCCAAAAAACCCATTTGGTTCACTAATGTCTCTTCGGGAAGGAAATCTGCTGTCCTTACCTGGTCTGGCCTACATGGGACTCCACAGCCACAGCATTGTGGTTGACTCTCAGCTGCCCTCTGAAATGGTGTAGCCAAGGCAGCTATAGATAGGCAATAAATGCTGGCCAGCCAGTGATATCCATGACCCACGAATGAATAAACAAAACTGAGGGAAGAACAACATTACAGGCAGACTGCATTGTGTTCCCAGCAGGTGGACTTAGACAACAGGCAAAAGCAGGTGCCTGGCATTCACAGCTCTTTTAGACATGTTTTGTTCCTTTGCGTGTTCCATTACAACTCCATTCACTCCTGCATCAAGAAACCTTTTGCCAGTTAATCTCTCCTGCCCTCTACTTCATCACAGACTTTCCCTGTGTTATTTTTCTCCATCCTTTCCACTTCTGCAAAACCTATTGCATTTCCAGTTTTTCCCCCGCTCTGAAGGGCACAGATCTTAAAACTCTGCACAGATGCTGCCAGGTATTCCCAACACATTCAGGTTTGAGTACCAGCATCTGCAATTTTTTTTTTAGAAGAGCAGACCCCTGGTTGGTTTCTTCCCTCATGGCTCTCCCCCAGTTGATAGTGGCCATGTTGTCCCCCCAGTTTGAGACAACTGCAGCCTTTGTCACTAACTGGCTTAGATCAGGCGAGTGCGGACAGATCAGGAACGGCACTTTGGTAGCTATCTGATCTGTACAACTGAAAGCTGAAATGAGCAGCAACTTAATTGAAACATATAGGATTCTTAAAGGGCTTGACAAAGTAAATGACAAGAGGATGCTTCTCCTCATGGCAGAGAATAAGACCAGAACGCATAGTCTTAGAATAAAGGGGAGTCAATTTAAGACTGAAATGAGGAGGAATTTCTTTTCTCAGGAGGGTTGTAAGTCTTCGGAACTCCTTGCCACAGAAAGCTGTGGAGCCAGAGTTCTTGTACATTTGGGCTCTGGGCAACAGAAAACTAAACTTGTAACTAAGAGCCATCTTCCTAATACGATCGCAAAAGTAAAATCCATAAGACTGTACATGAAAATATTTTGCAGTGGATATCCAACGACTATTTACAGGAATTGAATTTTTTGAATTAGGCCAAACCACAAAAATTGCTGCACAATACAAACTCTGCTTTATTGCTCACATGCTAAACAAGCATTGTTGTTGTGGGTCTCTCTTTAGCTCTGTCAGGGTGACAGCACAAGCACTTGGAAACCAGGTTTCTGTACCCCAGACTATTCTTCCCAATGCCGCTCTGCCCCCTTCCCACCCCCTTAGAATGCATGGAAGTTTTAATGTGCAGAGCTTTGCACACAATTTGTCACACAGAATTCTGCCCATTAATAATTCACTTGAGAGGAGAAGAAATACCAGGAAAACTACAGCACAGCAGTACTTATTACATCTCAAACCAGCATTAGCCATGATCCATTTGAGATCTAATTTTGTGGTGCAAATTGCAATCCGCGCACAGCTCAATATCATCAATCGTTTTGGAACTGGAAGCATGCACGGCTGTCGATCAGATGTATCAAGTTAAACCTCCCACCTCCCGGTGGCTTAGTTACAGTGAGCCATACAAAAAGGAAAGAGCTGGAATAAATATAGAATCCCTGCAGTGCAAAAGAAGGCCATTCGGCCCATCGGGTCTGGACCGACTCTCTTGACAGAGCATCCCACCCATGTCAAAACCAACCCCCCCCTCCACCCTATTCCCTTACCCCCAAGCATTTACCCCACTGATCCCCCTTACCCACACATCTTGGGACACAGAGGCATGGCCAATCCATCTAATCTGCACATCTTTGAACTTTGGTAAACAAGTGAATTGATCATTGTCCAGCAATCACTGCTGGAGACAGACAACTTGGTGTCAAATTGGGATGTTGCCAAATTTGGATGTGATGCCCCACCCCCCAACCCCCACCCCACCCCCTTCACCCCCACAGTTTGCTAACATTCACTGTCTAGTTTCAAATATATATGGTTGGTCACTTAGATGAGATATTGGGCAGCTTTCCACAATCATAAGTGCATATCTTAGTGAGATTAACTGGGCGGCACGGTAGCACAGTAGTTAGCACTGCTGCCCCGTAGCACCAAGGACCCGGGTTCGATTCCAGCTTGGATAACTGTCCGTGCGAACTTTGTACATTCTCCCTGTGTCTGCAATGGTTTCCTCAAGGTACTCTGGTTTCACCCCACCATCCAAAGATGTGCAGGCAAGGTGGGTTGGCCGTATGAAATTGCCCCTTAGTGTCAGGGGAAATAGCTAGGGGTAAACGGATGGGGTCGTGGGATAGGGTCTGGGTGGGATTGCAATTGGTGCAGAATGGGCCAAATGGCCTGCTTCTGTACTGTAGATGATTCTACAGTGCAGAAGCAGGTTCTATGATTCTAATTAACTGACTCAGGAAGGAGAAAAGGTGAGGGAAGTAAATTGGTGAACATCTGCTTACATCGTTGTCCAAAGCCAAGCATCATACATTTCAAGTGTCAGGTGTACAGCATTAGGCGTCTCTGGGCGATATAGCAAAGGCACATTTGAGGAGCTGAGAGGTAGTTTGACCAGGCAACCATGCTAACTACCAAATACTTAACTCAGGTACTTATGGTTCGAAGGTTCCAACATGCTTCAAAAGAGAAATCCAGACTAAGTGCAGCCGTGTTAAGGCCCATTAATACCATCTGTGCCAGACTCTAATGACTATGGACAGACATGACTTGCATACTGGAGGACCAGCCTCACCATAACATAAAATAAACTGGGACTGGGACAAACCTGTGATGCAGACTGGGGATTTGACCTGCGTACAAATTAACTGCACAGTTGGATTGGCAACCTCTGCATTGTTTGAGAGTTCCAAGGCCTGAAATGCTAAATTTCACGCTATTTTGATTTGGAGCCCAAACTAATTTGGTCTTTAAAAAAAAACAACATGCTGCATCAGTGAGAAGGTCTGTCAGGGACGAATTATACAGGCTTGTATATTCATGTTAAGAAGGAATCGATATCCCATGGCACTGGTCACTGTAAGCAACTTTTATAATACCGAGTTAACCACTTAATGGAGCGGCACGGTGGTTAGCACTGCTGCCTCACAGCGCCAGGGACCCAGGTCCGATTTCCGGCTTGGGTCACTGCGTATCTGTGCGGGGTCCACACATTCTTCTCGTGTCTGCATGGGTTTCCTGTGGGTGCTTCGGTTTCCTCCCACACTCTAAAGATGTGCAGGTTATGTGGATTGACGTGTTAAATTGCCCCTGACTTCAGGGGGATTAGCTAGAGTAAAGTGTTGGGACCAGGGTGGGATTGTGTTCGGTGCAGACTCGACAGGCCAGGTAGCCTCCTTCTGCACTGTAGGGATTCTGTGATACCCAATGTAATGTACATATATGTTGCAACGTATTAACCTTCAGCAGCAAGTATCTAATTTCATCTATTGTTTCTTCTTTCTTTAAGATTAATTTGATGTGTTATTTATAAAGAGAAAACTTATGAAAACTTAATATGGAGGAACCTCTCTTCACATTGTATTCATACTGGCTTTACAGACCTCCCACTACCAGCGTGTGTGATTCTGATAGTTACACAGGCACAACTATTTTTGCTGAACGACCCATGTGATCTGTTTGTTGATAACCAGTTTGAATTATGAGATAAACACACTTTCCCCTCTGATTCATTTCCTTTCATTGATAGTCGACTTGCCTCAGGCCCTATGCTTGAGACTATCCAGAGTCTGACAGCCAGACTGATATTGGACCCGCTTGTACCATGTCTTTCTTAGTGGTGATTAAGCCTTTGTCTCTCCCACCTTCACATTTTAGTCCTCAATTTGACCTCTGAGCATTCGTATTCATTAACCTCCTTCCTTCCCCCTCGAAACTCTCCTCTCAGCAGCCAACCATTGTGCTAACTAAACCAGCATTGAACTTGACAAACATTATTGTACATCTACTAACATAATAGTATCAACTCTTTCTGAGTATGGTAGAATAGTGGTTATTTTACTCAACTAGCAAGCAAAACGCCTAGTCTAATGATCCAAAGACACATGCTCAAATCCCACTACATCAGCAAGGGGAATAAATTCAATTAAATAAGTCTAGAATAGTATCAGTATTGGTGACCATGAAACTACTGATTGCTGTCATGACTAATCTCGTTTCCTATTGTTCTTTAGGGAAGGAAATCCACTGGCCATACCCAGTATGGCCTATATGTGACTCCAGGCACTCAGCAACATGGTTGTCTCTTAATTGCTCCTTGAAATGGCCCAGAAAGACACTCATTGTATTCAAAAAGAAATAGCTTCAACTTCTCAAGGGATGGGTAATAAATGCTGGCCTTGCCAGCGATATGAAAATCCAGTGAATGTATTAAAAGCGAAATGCCTCAACAAATGAAACTGAGTCAAAGAGGCAAATTGAAGGTCTAGGTCTAGACTTAGGGAGAGAGATATGTCTGGGCAAAGAAAAAATGGTGTGGAGGATTTCATAAGAACATCAGCACCGGGTGCAGGAGTAGACCATCTGGCCTCTCGAACCTACTTGTAATAAATAAACTTTAGAAATGGTTAGTTTAATAAATGGTGGCAATTTGAAACACTTAGGCTGTGATTTTCCAGCCCAGCCATGAACCCACTGCATCAACAATCCATTGACCTTTGGAAGGACCAGCTGACCCTGGTGTCGGGCAGGGCGAGAACATCCTGCCCTTGGTTTTTTTGCCTCATGGATAATGTGGCACCTTTGGATTTGGTTGGAACACTACAGCCATGTGTTATAACACAGAATTTTAATGATTTAAATAATTAATTTTAATAATACTCAATAATTATTTAATTTTAAGTTAGATTTTAAATAATCAGTGGAATAATTTATTTATCTCCATTCTTTGATATACCCTTATATATAAAATTAATAGGGCACATCCTTTTTCCTTTGTTTGCTGCACTTCATGGCAGTGTCATTAATACTAATATATTAATTGTGCTGCAAAAGTGACATCCTGCTTTTTTTGCGCTAAAAGCAATTATTATTTTTTAATTACTTTACAGAACTGCTAAGGACACAGTCATGGAACCAGGCCCAACTTGTCCATGCCGCTCATTTTTTAAACCGCTAAGCTAGTCCCAGTTGTCCGCGTTTGGCCTATATCCCTCTATATCCATCTTACCCGTGTAACTGTCTGAATGCTTTTAAAAAGACAAAATTGTACCCAACTCTACTACTACCCCTGGAAGCTCCCGTTTCAGCACTCATCACCCTCTCAGTCAAAAAACTGTCTGCCTGGACCCTTTTGTATCTCTCCCCTCTCACTTTAAATCTATGCCCTCTGGTTTTAGACTCCCCTACCTTTGGGAAAAGATGTTGACTATCTAGCTGATCTGTGCCCCTCATTATTTTATAAATCTCTATAAGGTCACCCCTAAGCCTCCTACGCACCTGGGAAAAAAGTCCCAGTCTATCCAGCCTCTCCTTAACTCAAACCATCAAATCCTGGTGGCGTCCTAGTAAATCTTTTCTGTACTCTTTCTAGTTTGATAATATTCCTTCTATAATAGGGTGGTCAGAGCTGTACACAGTATTCCAAGTGTAACCTTACTAATGTCTTGTACAATTTCAACAAGACGTCCCAATTCCTGTATTCATGTTCTGACCAATGAAACCAAGCATGCAGAATGCCTTCTTCACCACCCTGTCCACCTCTGCCTCCACTTTCAAGGAGCTATGAACCTGTACCACTCTTTGGTCTATAACTCTCCCCAACACCCTACTAGTAACTGGTATAGTATCAAACATTATCAAACTAGAAAGAGTGCAGAAAAGATTTACTAAGATGCCACCAGGACTTGATGGTTTGAGTTAAGGAGAGGTTGGAAAGACTGGGACTTTTTTCCCAGGTGCGTAGGAGGCTTAGGGGTGACCTTATAGAGTTTATAAAATAATGAGGGGCACAGATCAGCGAGATAGTCAACATCTTTTCCCAAAGGCAGGGGAGTCTAAAACCAGAGGGCAAAGGTTTAAGGTAAGAGGGGAGAGATACAAAAGGATCCAGATGGACAATTTTTTCACGGAGAGGGTGATGAATGCTGGAACAAGCTTCCGGGGTAGTAGTGGAGTTGGGTACAATTTTGTCTTTTCAAGCTACCAAAATGCATCACCTCGTCTTTGTCTAAATTAAACTCCATCTGCCATTCATCAGCCCACTGGCCCAATTGATGAAGGTGAGGCTGGCAATGACAACGTATGAGAATCATCAGCAAAAAAGTTAACATATAGCTTGGGTTAATTCGATGGATCAGTACATTGTATTGTTGTTTGAAAGAACAAAGTCCATTATCCTTTCACCTCTGCAAAAACCATTCGAAGGCAGCACAGACTACGGCCGGATTTACTGTTCACTGGTCATGGAGGCACCTTGTCATTGGAATCTAGTGGGACCTTTTGGTCTTGCTGAAGTCTATAATGTTTTGTATGGCTCGTCAATCCTGCTGCCGTGGAACCCGCGCAGGGTGGAAGGGTCATCTTTGGCAGGATCCCACCCATGGAAACTGCTGGAAAATCTCACCTTATACCAGTGTCCTAGTTCCACTGAATCCTTAAAAACCCTACAGTGCAGAAGGCCATTCGTCCCATCGACTCTACACCGAATCTCCAACGGAACATCTCACCCAGGCTCTATCCCCATCACCCTGCGTATTTACCCCACTACACATCTTGAGACACTATGGGATAAATTAGCATGGCCAGTCCACCTAATCTGCACATCTTTGGACCGGCATTCCCAGCCAGCCAAGAGAAAGAAGTCCTGCACGTCAGATGTCATCCAAAGTATCACTGTTGACAATTTCCAACAGACTAACGCCCTCATTGCACAACTCCATTGTTCTGTCAGTGAGTTCAGTGGGGGCCTTCTATTGGAAACTGGTAAGTTGGGATTCTGCTTGGGGACTCGTCAGTTCACATAGATCAATGGGACAAAAACCTTCCTATCTTCTGATCACTGGCAGAATTCAACATAAAATCAACCTCAAACTGACTATGATGTAGAGTTGCTGGTTTTGGACTGGGGTAGGCAAAGAAAGTAGTCTCACAACACCAGGTAAAAGTCCAACAGGATTTTTTTTCTTTGTTCTTTAATAGAGGGATATGGTTCCCAGAAGGGTAGGGTTTTTAGTTCAGT
Source organism: Carcharhinus amblyrhynchos (assembly GCF_965287045.1). Classification (NCBI taxonomy): domain Eukaryota; kingdom Metazoa; phylum Chordata; class Chondrichthyes; order Carcharhiniformes; family Carcharhinidae; genus Carcharhinus; species Carcharhinus amblyrhynchos. The sequence goes on from NC_137339.1 coordinate 16,538,285, forward strand.
TGGGCAGGATGGTCGGTGCAGGTTTGGAGGGCTGAAGGGCCTGTTCCTGTGCTGTAATTTTCCTTGTTCTCTTTCTTCTTTATTCTTTTGTAGAGGTTTATTTGGTAGCATGAACTTTCAGAGCCTGATGAAGGGGCAACGCTCTGAAAGCTCATGCTATCAAATAAACCTGCTGGACCTGGTGTTGTGAGACTACCTACTGTGTCAAACTATCAGGCCATAATAGGAAACCATCCCTAATTTGACAGCCTTACTTCAAAAGGCTGGTGTGGAAACCAAACTGACAGTGTAACAGTGCCCTGAGCAGATAAGCTTTACAACTTACCTGCCCTCTAATGGATGCCTGAAATAAGGAATCATTCCATCTTTCAGCACAAACACCCATCATTTTCCTAAGCCCAGGAATTAAAAAATAAAACAACAAATAGTAACATGATGCAAGCAGATTGAGGCCTCCATCTGTCCAACTCTCAGTTTGGTACACAAAAGGTTGCCTTTGGCAATAGAACAGTTGCCAGTTGATTACGGTGACCTCACTGGGTTAACAGTTGATTAAGAGGCCAAGTCAAGAAACCATGCAGGCAGAGTGGGGACTAAATTAACTCTACTCCGACAATCTTTATACTCTTCAAGGGATCTACTTGATCCCAGCTGCCTGTGCATGTCATATGCCCCCTCCTTCTTTATGACCAGGGCCTCAATATCCCGAGTCATCCAGGGTTCCCTACTTCTACCAGCCTTGCCCTTCACTCTAAAAGGAATGTGCTTACCCTGAACACTGGTTAACACACTTTTGAAAGCCTTCCACTGACTGGACATCCCTTTGCCTGCCAACAGACTCCCCCAATCAACATTTGAAAGTTCCTGTCTAATTCCATCAAAATTGGCTTTGCCCCAGTTTAGAATTAATTGGCTGCTTGCAGCAGCTACTGGCTCAAGATTGCAACTAGTTCTTAAAGCTAAATTGTAGTGCTTACTACTGTCGACTGCATTGCTTAATTGGGTGGTGCGTTGTGCCTTGGCAGTCAGGCAGGAAGTGACTGAGAGCTGGTAAACAATGGTGACAAATATGGGAGAGAGCAGGCTGCAAGGTATTCAACTGCTGCACCTTGGTAAAGGAAATGGAAAATAGGGTAAAACATCCTGTATCATTCCCCCCATGGGTGCGGAGGCTCTCTGGACATTAATCAAAAAGGCAATGAGAATGATAGCCATGGAGGTCAATGCCAGAATCTAACCCTGAGGAGCTGGAGTAACAAGCAGTAACAAAGAGGATCACTGACTTTACACAATTGTTCAAGGTCAGTGAAAACACTTTCAGCTACTTTTTCCTCTCAACTGCACAACTAGCTGCACATTCACGTTGAATCACCACACCCTCACCATTCGCCTAGCAACAATCCCTATCAGGACTCATACCTAACATTCATATGCATCACCTCACCCTCCTACGCTCAGCACTGCTGCAAGTCTCACACCCACATCCCACAGCTTGGACACACTGCTAGTTATACAATTGAGGCAGTCACATCACCCAATTTCATTGCACCCACACACTGGCACATTTCCCTCTCTCTCTCTCTACTGCAGGAGGTGGTGGTGGAGCAACAGGAACTAACTGGAGGCGAACAGATGTGTCTGTATATCTTCACCCTAATGGAGGAGGTGGAATTGACCATTATTAGAATGACAACCACTGAACCCCATGCTCAGTGGCAAGACTGAATCAACCAAAGGTGGCACTTCCTCACTTCTAATCTTCCTGCCCCCATCTCACTTCCTCCTCGTTCTGTAATCTCTGCTGATTTACAAGCTGCAGGTGGTGTTAACACCAAATACTCCCACCCAATCCCTCATCACAACCTTAGCCCCATAGTTCAGTGGAGAGTGCAGGAGGGCGTGCCAGGCTCAGCATGCTGCATACCTAAAAATGGGGTGTCAATCTGGCGAAGCTACAACACAGGACGACTTGTGTGCCAAACAGCATTAGCAGCAAGTAATAGAGCTAAACAATTCTAAAACCCAATGGATCGGATCTAAGCTCTGCAGTCCTGCCACATCCAGCCATGAATGGTGGTAGGCAACTAAGCAACTCAACAGAGGAGGGGGCTCCCCCCACGGATATTCCCATCTTCGATAATGGAGGAGCCCGGCACATGAGTGCAAAAGATATAATTTGCAACAATCTTCAGCCAGAAGTACCAATGGATGATCCATTTCAGCCTCCTCCAAAGGTCCTCAGCATCACAAGTACCCATCTTCAGTCCACAGGATATTAAGAAATGGCTGAAATACTGGATACTGCAAAGGTTATGGTCCCTGATGATGTTCTGCCAATAGAACGGAAGACTTGTGCTCCAATGTCCCTAGCCAAGTTGTTCCAGTACAGCTATAGCCCTGGCATCTAACCGACAAAGTGGAAAATTGCCCAGGTATGTCCTTTACACAAGAAACTGGACAAACCCAACCTGGCCAATTACTGCCATATTAGTCCACTCTTAATTATCAGTAAAGTGATGGAAGGTGTCATCAACAGTGCTATCTAGCAGCACCTGCTCAGCAATAACCTGCTCAGTGAGGGTTTTGCCAGGGTCACTCAGCTCCTGACCTCATTACAGCCTTGGTTCACATATGGACAAAAGAGCTGAATGCCAGAGGTGAGGTAGAGTTACTGCCCTTGACATCAGGACAGCATCTGATTGAGTGTGACATCAAGGAGCCCTAGCAAAACTGGAGTCAATGGGTATCAGACAGAAAACCCCTCCACTAATTGGAGTCATACCTGGCACAAGGAAAGATGGTCATAGTGGTTGGAGGTTAATCATTTCAGTTCCAGGAGTCCCTCAAGGCAGTGTCCTTGGCCCAACCATCCTCAGCTGTTTCATCAATAACATTCCTTCCTTTATAAAGTCAGAATTGAGGATGTTGTTGAAGATTGCACAATGTTCAGTACCATTCGCGATTCTTCAGATACTGAAGCAGTCCACGCCCAATATCCAGGCATGGGCTGACAAGTAGAAGTAATATTTGCACCACACAATGCCAAGCAATGATCATCTCCGACAAGAGAGAATCTAACCATTGTTCCCTGACATTCAATGACATTACCATTGCTGAATTCCCCACCATCAACATCTTAGGGGTTTCTATTGACCGAAAACTGAATTGGACTAAATACCACGGCAACAAGAGCACGTCAGAGGCTAGGAATCCTGCGGTAGCTAACTCACCTCCTGACTCCCCAAAGCCTGTCCACAATTTACAAAGCAGGAGTATAATGGAATATTCGCCACTTGCCTGGATGGGTGCAGCTCCAACAACACTCAAGAAGCTTGATACCGTCTAGGACAAAGCAGCCCACTTGATTGCTATCACACCCACAACTGTTGACTCCCTCCACCACCGACACACAGTAGCAGCAGTGTGTACCATCTAGAAGATGCAATGCAGAACTCACCAAGACTTTTAAGACAGCATCTTCCAAACTTACAACCAGTATTATCTAGAAAAACAAGAACACCACCACCTGAAAGTTCCCTTCCAAATCACACCATCCTGACTTGGTAATATGTCACCATTGCTTCACTGTCTCTGGATTAAAATCTTGCAACTCTCTCCCTAACAGCACTGTGGGTATATCTACACTAGAGGGACTGCAGCAAGGCAGCTTGTAAAGGAAGCAAATAGTATGTTGGCCTTCATAGCGACAGGATTTGAGAGCAGGAGAAGGGATGTCTTGCTGCAATTATCCAGGACCTTAGTGATGCTGTACTTGGAATATTGTGTGCAGTTTTGGCCTCCTTATTTGAGGAAGAACGTTCTTGCTATGGAGGGAGTGCAGAGAAGGTTTACCAGAATGATTCCTGGGATGGCGGAATGACGTATGAGGAGAGATAGTATCAGTTAAAATTATATTTGCTGGAGATTCGAAGAATGAGGGGATTTGTGTAGAAACCCATAAAATTCTAACAGGACCAGACACAGTAGATGCAGGAAAGATGTTCCCAATGGTGGGGGGTGTCCAGATCCAGGATTCATAGCCTTACGATGTGGAGTAAACATTTTGGGACTGAGATGAGGCGAAATTCCTTCACCCAGAGAGTGGGAAGCCTGTGGAATTCACTACCACAGAAAACAGTTGAGGCCAAAACATTGCATGTTTTCAGGAGGGAGTTAGATATAGCTCTTGGGGCGGAAGTGATCAAAGGAAGTGGAGGGAAGGCAGGATCAGGCTATTGGGTTGGATGATCAGCCATGATCATAATGAATGGTGGAGCAGGCTCGAAGGGTCAAATGGCCTCCTCCTGCTCCTGTTTTCTTCGTTTCTATGTGGACTGAAATCAACACCTTGGAGAAATCAAGCAGCAAATAAACTAGTAGTGTCTGATCCCACTGAATATCTCTTGGTTGGCGGGATGCCTTCTTGCTGTTCAACACATTCAGCTGTCTGAGGTTAAGAGAGGGCATTGGCTGGAGAACTGCGCTCCAACCGGCAGTGCTGACCTCAAATCTGTGTTGCACACTGGGTTCACAATCCACCTACTTAGCATACTTCCAGCAGACGGTAGCTGCACACAAATGCCTGTGCCAATATGGCACATGGCAGATTTCACAACAGTGCGAGTCATAGCAGAAGTGTTTGCATGTGCATTGGACACCATTCTGGTCCCCAGACAGCAACCACAGTGCTCAAACAATGGGTGCTACTGAGCCGTATTCCAGATGCTCAGAACTTAGCCCCCACGGAGATTCCTGTTAACGATCCTAACATTGTTCCTTCTTCCAGCAGTATATCACCTCTAAGTAATCAGGATGATTAAACACAAATGTTTGTGTTTAATTTGGAAATGCAACATTGGACACTGGATTGAAAATCTCCCTTTCCCCTCAGCTGGAGAGAGAGCTGCAATGCTACATTAAATTAACTATCTAATTTACTTAGCTGTTTATACAGTAAAGGGTTACGATATTTTGTGCATGGTATTTATTAGGCTCTGATAATTGAACGTGCTGCTGGGATCTGAAGGCTGTCTGTTGTGTTACTGCCTTGAGAGCAAGGAAAAGCACTAGCTTTTATCTATTCAGTGACCTACTTTTCACACTGCTGTGCCTCTGGCCACAATGGGATTTCTCATTCTGACTGTATCTCACGATCCCTCTCTCTCAGATACAGATGTCTGACCCTAACTAACAACTTCAGCATTTTCATTAATGACCTTGGCCTTTCACTTTCAGTGTGTGGTTTTTTTTTGCAATAAAAGAAGCCATTTAATTCTGATAAAATAAATCCTCTGAATCGCATCCAAGGATCCAGATTTTTACCCAGGGTTGAATGTTTAAAAAGCATTTGTACGGTTATGAACTAGGGGGCTTCCTTTTTTGTTTTAAATTGATGAACTCATTACAATAATCAATCATTGTTAGCTACAGCTTCAGAGCCTCAGGGAAACAATTCCAAAAAGATGCCATGTTTTAAAACAACGGGGGCAATCAATGCAAAATGATGCAAACTTATCACCTCTCTCCAACATTATTTAGTTGTATCCCAATTTCAAACATAAAACCAACATTATTTGGGCCTCCTCAGCATCAGAAGCCATTTAAAGAACTTCTCTGTGCTTGTACATTTTGTGTAGCATCAGATGACAGCACCATATTGGGGAACAGTACGGTGGCACAGTGGTTAGCACTGCTGCCTCACAGCGCTAGGGACCTGGGTTCGATTCCCAGGGTCACTGTCTGCGTGGAGTTAGATGTAGCTCATGGGGCAGAAGTGATCAATGGAAATGGAGGGAAGGCAGGATCACGCTAATGAATCCCCGTGTCTATGTAGGTTTCCTCCCACCGTCTCAAAGACGTGCTAGTTACGGGCACTGACCCGAACAGGTGCCGGAGTATGGTGACGAGGGGAATTTCACTACAACGTTAATGCAAGCCTTACTTGCGACTAACAAATAAACTTTACTTTTACTTCACACGTTGAGATTGGAGTCTAATTAGGCCTCCTTCCCATGAATTTTGTCCTCATGCTGCAGTGTAGATAAGATCCTCATATTCAATGTCCAGTGGGACATTTCAAGTCTTATCTCTGGCCCCTTATCTTCATGTACGCAATTCGTAAACCGTTACAATGAAACAGGGCACATTCTACACAGGAAAGCTTTTTGTTTCTTACTGTGAACACCTTCTGCGTAACACTCTTAATGTTATCACTACATTACGCACAACCATTGTTCACAAAGCAACACTGAAAAGGAATGCAGCAACAGGAATCAGAGAACACATGGCCTGAGGGCACCAAATTTCCACATCCGACATTTTTGCATGCTATGTGCAAAGAATTCCTCTATACCCTTCATTCAGGGAAGACAAAACATATTTTAAATTATCGCAGCAAATTGAAACAGTTTACTTGCAAGTTTACGAAAGATATAAATCATTTAACATCAGGTTTCTGACTGCAACTTGTGGTGGATCACCACCCAAAAAAAAACCCCCACAGAAATTAATTTGCAGCATCCCACTCCCCCTCACTGGCTCCAATTCCACATTCCCTCATCTCAGGTGTTCTCGAGCCCAGCTCGAATGAGAATTTATTCAGCAAATCCGACATCAACCTGTTGCAAAAAAGGATTTGTCACTACAGGAAAGACAACTTGACAATCTCGGCGAGAAGCACAAGTATCGCTTCTGGACTACGCTGTCTTGTCTTGTCCTATTTAGCACTGATTTGTTACTTGGGTCACCAGCCTGGCTGTTTGGTCAGCAGCTCCACCATGGCGGCACAGTGGTTAGCACTGCTGCCTCACAACACCAGGGACCTGGGTTCGATTCCCAGCTTGGGTCACTGTCTGTGCGGAGTCTGCACGTTCTCCCCATGTCTGCGTGGGTTTCTTCTGGGTGAATTGTAGAATCATAAAGTTTATTTATTAGTCAGAAGTAAGGCTTACATGAACACTGCAATAAAGTTACTGTGAAATTCCCCGACTCGCCACGTTCTGGCGCCTGTTTGGGTCAATGCACCAAATCAGCAGATCTTTCAGACTGTGGGAGGAAATCGGAGCACCCAGAGAAAACCCATGCAGACATGGGAAGAACGTGCCGCTCTACAGTCCCTACAATGCAGAAGGCCATTCGGCCCATCGAGCCTGCACCGACCACAATCTCACCCAGCCCCAATCCCTATAACCCTACTAACCTCCTGACACTAAGAACCAATCTAGCACAGCCAATCAACCTAACCTACACATCTTTGAAGTGTGGGAGGAAACCAGAGGAAACCCACACAGACACAGGGAGAATGTACAAACTCCATACAGACAGTAACCCAAGCCGGGAATCAAAACCAGGTCCTTGGCACAGTGAAGCAACAGTGCTAACCTCTATACCACCGTGCCGCCCAGTGCTCCAGTTTCCTTCCATAGTCCAAAAGACATGCTGGTTAGGTGCATTAGCCACACTAAGTTCTCTCTCAGTGCCTCTGAACAAGTCCTGGACTAGGGAATTTTCACAGTAAATTCATTGTAGTGTTAATGCAAGCCTACTTGTGACACATATAAACTCCAACTTTTGCTGTAAACATAACTAGTTCCCAAGTAGCCACAGTGTTAACTGGCAACCCTGTATTAAATCTTGCACGTTAAAACCTTCAGCCAATATTACTGAACAAAGAATGCCGTTTTGACTGAAGTAGTGTACTAAGAGACCCATGTGGGCCAGTGAAAACCTGGGCAAAATATCAACCACACTCCACTGCTTATCTGACAATTTCCCCAAGCAATTACACTGCTTAAAGGCCAAGAAGGTTTGATCCAAGACCTCCACAGTCACTCGCTTACTAGTCGATGGACGAGAACACCCCCAAGCAATCTTATTTCCAATTTTTCAGCTTCTGCGATGAATGGATTTCAGCTGATTTTGGTTCATCTCCCCAAAGGTATTGTCGAGACGGAAAACCCGACAGGTGGAAAATTGCAGATTTAAGCCGACTTGTTCCATGGCACATTAATACACGGATACACTGCATTAGTAAAAGCTGTGTGCACCATGCCGTATCAAAAAAATAAAATCAATTGTTAACAGTCTGAGCAAGCAAGATGCACAATCCAGGCATCCAGTTCATTCGATTTATAATAGGAATTGATTTCATTTAATTTTCGGTCATAATTACCTTTTGTGGTCTCACTTTCCCTGACCAAAAAGGTACCTCGAGGATTTTCTGGACTTAGCAGCATGCGCTCCGATTCTCTCCGAGTAATCTTCCCAAAATACCACCTGAAAGAGTAATGGTCAATAAAAACGGCTATCATTTTTAGTATGCAAAGATCAATGCAAATTATCTGTGCACTTCCTGAGATTAACCCTCACATCGGAACCCAAAACCACGTCCATTTTCCTGGAAAAGCATTAAAACCAGTCTCAAATGAAACCAGCCTCCCATCCACTGACTCTGTCTACACTTCCCGCTGCCTCGGAAAAGCAACCAGCATAATCAAGGACCCCACGGACCCTGGACAGGCTCTTTTCCAAATTCTTCCGTCGGGAAAAAGATACAGAAGTCTGAGGACATGTACCAACCGACGCAAGAACAACTTCTTCCCTGCTGCCATCAGACCTTTGAATGGTCCTACCACATATTAAGCTGGTCTTTCGCGTTACCCTGTCAGTAACTGCAACACTATATTCTGCACCCTCTCCTTTCCTTCTCTCCTATGTACTCTATGAACGGGATGTTTTGTCTGTAAAGCGTGCAAGAAAGAATACTTTCCATTGTATCCCAATAGATGTGACAATAATAAATCAATTCAATTCAATCAAGATGGTCACAGGATTTAAAGGTCATCATTTCAACTGACCTGGTCCCCTTTATTCTATTCTGCTGTTAACTCAAATGTATTACACAGAACAATGATAGGAACCATTTGAGGCAAAGGGAAGCATTCTCTAATTAGATTAACAATCTGTTGGATCAACTTTGCTCATTGTCCTTATTGAGAATTCTGCAAATTTTGCAAGTTATTTTTGCTGATGTGGCATTAAATGTTTTAATAATTAATCCCACAATTTTCTTTTTTTTTTGCCAAGACTTGACTTATCATTTTCAAGCTTACAATGGATTGAAGATCACTTAGAAAAGAGCTCAATCCCCATTGCACAGGACAAGGATCTTAAAATTCATCTTTAATTCAGGAAACATTCCTTTTGTATATCAAAGAAAAATCTTTTTTATTTTTGCCCGAATGGCTGAACAAGTATCTTAATTTAACTCAATAATACAATAACAAGGAGTTAGCACTCTCCTGTCAATATCTTTATTAACAATGTCAATAGCATTAGCATATTAAAAAAAATCTCATTTTGTGCAGACATCGACTTTTCCACTAACATTGTTAATGGCGAATTTCACCCCGAGAATTGTTTCCCAGGCAGACTCTGACATCGAGGTCTGTCAATCCCTTGGTGATTATGTAAAAGAAATGGGATCAATGGGCTTTCTTTCATGATATCGTGCATGATTTTCAGAGAGCATATGGGTTTTTGATGTGTACGATTTGGTGACCTACTTGGAAATGTTTTCAGTCTCTCGATGGTTAGGAGGCTTCAGGCTTTTGAGAATAGTTGTGTTTCTATCAATATTCCCAGCTCATCTCTAAAATTCTGGGCCCCAAGCCCCATTCCAGGACTTGAGCACATAATCAACGCTGACACTCTGCAGGCCAGTACTGAAGGAGTGCTACATTGTTGGAGATGCCATCTTTCACACTATCAACGTGGGTTATAATTCAGGAAGATCAGTGGGATTTTCCCTTGGGTCCTGGTCCACATTCAACCTTTTAACCCACACCATCAACTGGCAGTTAATCTCTTACGCATTTGTGGGTCACTGCTGTGCAAGCACCGGCTGCCCAGTTTACGACACAACAACAGTAGGCTGCAGTTGAAAAATAATTCATTGACTCTCACTCAGCACTCTGAGATGTCCCTCAGGATGTGAGAAGAGAAACCCGCATGTTTTTCCTTCTATCGAAAACAAATCATTTAAAAAATGTTTTCAACACATCAAAATACTCTCGAGGGGGCTGGGGGGGTGGCTAAGGTCCTTTAAAGGGATAGTTACTGCACTTTGTCTGTAGCTTAAAAACTTGCTACAAGTCAGCTTCAGCACCTCGCTCAATAGTGAGCGTATTTTTCCCAGTCTTTTTGGGAATGGGATTAGGGTATAGCAGAGTGGCAATATCTGGGCCAGGATTTTACTACCCTGTCACAGCGTGTGTGACCTCCCCTCTCCTCCCCGTGGCGGATGCAGTGGGCCATTTAAATTGCCATTTACTTCAGCTGGACCACACTATCCCGCCAGCTGGAATCCTGGCCCTCTTGTCTTCAAAGCTGCTAACTCTGCAATAGTAAACACAGAAACATGGAAACTAAAAGCAGGAGTAGGCCATTAGGCCCTTCCAGCTTTGATCATGGCTGATCATCAATTCAATCTCCTGATTTCCCCCTTCCCCCCAATATCCTTTGGTCCCTTTAGCCCCAAGAGCTATATCTAATTTCTTCTCGAAATCAGACAATGTTTTGGCCTCAACTACATTTGGTGGTAGTGAATTCCACACATTCACCATCCTCTGGTGAAGACATTTCTCCTCATCTCAGTTCTAAAAGGTTATACTCAAACTATGACCCTTAATTCTGGACTCCCCCTCCATTGGGAACATTCTTTCTGAATCTACCCTGTCTAACCCTGTTAGAATTTTATAAGTTTCTATGAGATCCCCTCTCACTCTTCTAAACTCCAGTGAATATAATCCTAACTGACTTAGTCTCTCCTCATATGACAGTGCTGCCATCCCAGGAATCAGCCCGGTAGACCTTTGCTGTACTCCCTCTGTAGCAAGGGCATCCCTCCTCAGATAAATTCACCAAAACTGCACACAAGACTTCAGGTTTGGCCTCACCAATGCCCTCAAATGACCAGAGCAACCCTGGAAGAGTGGGTGGCATGGTGGCAAAGTGGTTAGCACTGCTGCGTCACAGCATCAGGGACTTGGGTTCGATTCCTGGCTTGGGTAACAAACTGTGCAGAATCTGCACATTCTCCGTGGGTTTCTTCCGGGTGCTCCAGTTTCCTCCCATAGTCTGAAAGAAATGCTGGTTAGGTGCACTGGGCGTGCTAAATTCTCCCTCAGTGTACCCGAACAGGAGTGTGGCAAGTACAGGATTTTCACAGTAACTTCATTGCAGTGTTAATGTAAGCCTACTTGTGACACGAATAAATAAACTTAACAAACTTTAAGCTGGGCTGGTGTTTGTCTTGTGAAGTGCTTTGGGACATTAAAGGCACTATATAAATGCAAGCAATTTTTTTGAGTGTTGTGTTTTCCATAAATAATTGGCCCTGATAACGTGCATTACCAAATCATTCCCCCGGGTAGGTCCACAATTTGGTCACCGACAATGCCAGTTAAAGTGAGCTGCTCCTTTAACATTTTGATTTTTTTTTTGTAAATTACAGACTGAACTAAGCATTCGCATTTGTGTGTCCAAACGAGCAACTTGCAGACCCTGCACCATCAATAATACATACGCCCCCTAGACAGCAACCTCAATTATTCAGGAGGATTTAGAAAGACTTTGGAGCATAAATTTTCCTCTCTGCTGGTCAGAGGGAGACGGTTTTCAGATGATAATGTTTTTCACCAGCATCCCAGTAATCCTTCCACTCTCCCTCCCCCCCACCCCTTACCATTCTGAAAACTGGTGCTGCAGGTTCCTTCACCGCGTTCCCATTGTGCTAACCCCAAGACCACCAGCTGCGCAGGCACCAATAAGCAGCTGTGTTCAAACAACTGAACGGATCTTTTCTCAGGAGTTGCAGCTCATTTGAGTTCAACCCCTAAAGTACCAGCCTGCCTTTCCTAGCTTTCTGAGGCACATTGTTTTTTCAAATGTTCCTCTGCTTAAATTACACCCCACCCCCCAACAAGTACATAAATAATCCCCTGCACCATCCTCGCTCCCCCCCCCACCCACCCACCCACCCCAGCTGCCACCCCCCCACCCCCCCCAGCTGCCACCCCCCCAGCCCCCCCGCCGCCCCCCCTCCCCCCCAGCTCCCCCGCCGCCCCCCCCCTCCCCCCCAGCTGCCGCCCCCCCTCCCCCCACACACAAACCTAGTAAAGACACTTGGAGAGAGTTTCACAGTTACTGACACGCTCATAGATCACAGAATCCCTACAGTGCAGAGGAGGCCATTTGGTCCATCAAGTGTACACCAACTCTTTGACAGAGTATCTTACCCAGGCCCTCTTCCTCGCCTTATCCCTGTAACTGCACACATTTGTGATATGGAGATGTCGGCCTTGGACTGGGGTAAACAAAGTAAGAAGTCTCACAACACCAGGTTAAAGTCCAACAGGTTTATTCGGTAGTAGACGCCACTATTTTTCGGGGTTTGCCCCTTCGTCAGGTGAGTGGGAGTTCTGATCACAGACAGAATGATAGTGGCGTTTACTACCAAATAAACCTGTTGGACTTTAACCTGGTGTTGTGAGACTTCTTACTGCACATATTTAGCATGACTCATCCCATCTAATCCACACATCTTGGAACACTGAGGGGAAACTGAGCATGGCCAATGCACCTAACCAGCACATCTTTCGGACTGTGGGAGGAAAGTGAAGCACCCACAGGAAACCCACACAGAAATGGGGATAACATGCAAATTCCGCACAATCACCCGAGGCCAGAATTGAACCCATACTTGAGCTGAATCCAAAACAGGGAGTAGCAGATGTTTTATTTAAATGATAGCCAAGGTTTTGTGGCTTCAGATGGCTGGATAGCTCCATTGCACAAAGAATTAATATTTAAATTCAAGCTCCTATTAATTCTCCTGCATCTTAATTGTCAGATTACTCTCAGATCTCAGCATTCCAATCGATGATTCATTCAACAAGGAGGTACAGGCCTTGATAAACGAGCACAAACTCTTAGAGGCAAGTCGGAAGAGAGGATTGAATAATAGCTTAAATAATGGCATTGGTTTAAATACTCTGGCCGCAAGATCCACTGTTGGAGTCATATCACAAAGAGAGATGGTTGTGGTTGTTGGAAATGAATCATCTCAGTCCCAGGACATCACTACAGGAGTCCCTCAGGGTCGTGTCTGAGGCCCAACCACCTTCAATTGCTTCATCAATGAACTCCCTTTCATCCCACGATCAAAAGCAGGGCTTTCTCCTGATGCTTATACAACATTCAGCACCGTTTGTAACACCTCAGCTACTGGAGCAGCAGTAGATGCTGGCCCAGCTAGCAACATCCACATTCTGCGAACGATTAAATTAAAAAAAAGGTGTTTGGTCTCTGAAAGCAGATATGACAAGGGAATGATTAAGGTGAAGCATGGAGAAAGAATGATTGGCAGAAAGCTAGTGGCACACGGTCACACTAACTGCAACTTGCATTTCATATGATGTGAGGGTAAAGTGAGATTCGAAAAGGTGCTTAAAGAGAGAACATGTCACTACCCTAAACAGTCTCAAAGGTAACCATTGCAATAGGCACTGTACCAATAATTGCACGTTCCAAGGAGCTCAGTGAATGCAGCTTTGCAGATCCTTTGCCAATCTGTCCTGTTTTTACTTATTTACTTTATTAGTGCCACAAGCAACCTTACATTAACACTGCAGTGAAGTTACTGTGATAAATCCCTAGTCGCAACACGCCAGCACCTTTTGGGTACACCGAGGGAGAATTTAGCATGGCCAGGGCACCTAACCAGCATGTCTTTAGGAGAAAACCGGAGCACCCAGGAGGAAACCCATGCAGACACGGGGAGAACACGCAGACTCCGCACAGGCAGTGACCCAAGCTGGGGTCGAACCCAAGTCCCTGGCGCTGTGAGGCAGCAGCTCTAACCACTGTGCCATTATGTGCCACCTAGAACTGCTTGAAAAATGTGAGGCAGGTCGCGGAATGTGTTGCAACATGTCTGGGTGAGATGAGTGGCATGGTTGCTACACTGGAAGCAATATAAGGCTTGTAGCAATGAAAAGCACCTGAGGATGAAAGCAGAGCGTATGAATGTTAGGTAAGAATCCCGATTGCTGATGGTTGCAAGTGAGGGGTCATTTGGTTGAAGACGCATTCACTGATCTCAATCACTCATGAGATCATTGAACAGCCTAGGGGTGAGCCTCCAGGAACTGACATGCTTGGCAACCTGCTCTCACTCCCTTTGCTGTAAATAAACGTCTTCAGGGCATTCTCACACTCCCATTAGAAAGGCAAACTCTCTTCTTTGCACTACTTAAAAATGTGGCCTACAGAATGCTGAATTGGTGAACCTCTGGCCTACAGCTCCAAACCCCTCCACCTTCCCCAACCTTTCCTTTCTCCTGGGAAACATTTTCAGAACCACCTCCAACACCTGAAGCAGCCGGAATGTGCCTGCACTTTAACAGGTGCAGCCGGATTTGAGAAGTGTTGGCTTGGTACAAACCTGAGCCTCCTGTTGAGAGTGTAGTTAATCAGCAGCAATATTTAATCGCTGGACTGTAATAGCATGAAGATAAGCAACAGCAAGAAGTGTGACTGCTACTTGCATCAATTCCACTGGGGTAATCGTGCATCACTATTACCTCACCTAATGGGCCATACCCAGCATCTCATAGTTCACCATGGAGAAACGTCACAGCTGAACTCAATGTTGCCCTCAGCCAATGTTCACAAGGGCATGCCTTGCAGCAATGGTCATGGAATAAAGATCAGTAGCAGGGACCTTGCCTGATTCTTCTGAACAGCCACTGGCACCGCCCCAACAGCCAACCTCAGAAAACACATCCTGGGCAGGAGATTGAACCGGTTGTGTTATCACTCAGTTCCACACTGAGCAAAGCTGTTACAGACAGAGCCAACTGTTTAATGCGCGCTGTTTCATATCAGGAAAAACAGCACTTTCAATGCTGTCATGGGGTTTAATTAGGACATTGAATAACACTACAGCAGCACACTACATATAAAACAAAATCACACTTAGCCAATGGACCATAAGACACGGGGGCAAGAAGTCGGCCCATCAAGTCTGCTCTGCCTTTCAATGAGATTATGACTAATCTGATAATCCTCACCTCCACGCCCACCTTATTCCCATAACCCTCGATTCCCTTACTGATTAAAAATCTGCCAATCTCAGCCTCGAACATGCTTCACAAAGCAGCCTCTACAGTAAAGAATTCCATAGACTCTCTATCTTCCGGGAGGAGAAATTTCTCCTCATCTCTGTCTTAAAGCAGCAACCCCTTATTTTAAGATTATGTCCTCTGGTCCGAGACTCTCCCACAAAGGGAAACAAACTCTCAGCATCTACCCTGTCAATCCCCCTGAGAATTCTCTATGCCTCAGTAAGGTCACCTCTCAATATTCCAAACACCAACGAGCACAGACCCAACCTTGTCAACCTCTCCCCATAAGAACATCCCTCCATACTCAGGATCAACCCAGTGAACCTTCAGGAAATGGAGGGCTTTTCTTATGAGGGGGGGTAGATACTCGTGCAATAAATTTTCATTTATATCGGTGCCGTTTGATCCAGATTCTGGAAGACTCCAGTTGAGCCAGAGCCTGTGTTTATGCCGCTTTTGAATCCAAGCCTTTATCGCACCAGCAGAATCACAGACGCAGCTTTGTTTCTGACTCTGCAAATCTGCCACTGAGATAAAAGGGCCGGGAAAGCTGGAAGCCAGCTGAAGAATGCCAGTCTTTGACAATTGGAGTGTAGTGTGGATAAGGAAAGGATGCGGTCTGCCCCAGCCACTCCCCTCCCCCACCCCTACCAGTTCAGTAGCCAGCGAGGCTTACTGTGTGCAGTTTTGAACATAAGAACATAAGAAATAGGAGCAGGAGTAGGCCATCCAGCCCTTCGAGCCTGCCCCGCCATTCAATAAGATCATGGCTGATCTGTCGCTGCTCAGTTCCACTTTCCCGCCCTCTCCCCATAACCCTTAATCCCCTCTCCTATCAAAAACCCATCAACCCGCGTCTTAAAAATATTTAGCAAGGCAGCCTCCACCACTTCAACGGGCAGAGAATTCCAGAGATTCACCACCCTTTGAGTGAAGAAGTTTCTCCTCAACTCCGTTCTAAACCGCCCCCCTTTATCTTGAGGCTGTGCCCCCTAGTCCTACTGTCTTTTTTGAGCGGGAAGAGTCTCTCCACCTCTATCCTATCCATCCCATTCATCATCTTATACGTCTCAATGAGATCTCCCCTCATTCTTCTAAACTCTAACGAGTACAAGCCCAGTTTATTCAGCCTCTCCTCATAGCTCAACCCCCTCAACTCCGGTATCAGCCTAGTAAACCTCCTCTGCACTCCCTCCAAGGCCAAAATATCTTTGCGCAGGTGTGGCGCCCAAAACTGCACACAGTACTCCAGCTGCGGCCTCACCAATGCCCTATACAGCTGCAGCAAGACCTCTCTACTTTTATATTCAATCCCCCTCGCTATGAAGGCCAGCATCCCATTCGCCTTCCTGACCACCTGCTGCACCTGCAAGCTGGGTTTTTGCGACTCATGCACAAGTACCCCGAGGTCCCTCTGCACCGTCGCCTGTTGCAGTTTTTCGCCCCGTAAGTAATAGTCCTTCCTACCATTCTTCCTACCAAAGTGGACCACCTCACACTTGGCAACATTAAATTCCATTTGCCATTTCCTGGCCCATTCGCCCAGCCTATCTAGATCCTTCTGTAGACTCTCCACACCCTCCGCACAATTTGCCGTTCCCCCAATCTTGGTGTCATCAGCAAATTTCGACACCCTACACTCGGTTCCCTCCTCCAGATCATCTATATAAATGGTAAAAAGCTGAGGCCCCAGCACTGACCCCTGGGGCACTCCACTAGTCACCATCCGCCAATCCGAATAGCACCCGTTGACCCCCACTCTCTGCCTCCTATTTGACAACCAATCCTCTATCCACGCTAACACCCTACCCCCAACTCCATGTCCCTCGACCTTCTGCAATAACCTCTTGGTCGCCGTACTTACGACTGTGTGCAGTTTTGGTTGCCGCACTTACGCAAGGATATTTTGGCCTTGGAGGGAGTGCAGAGGAGGTTTACTAGGCTGATACCGGAGTTGAGGGGGTTGAGCTATGAGGAGAGGCTGAATAAACTGGGCTTGTACTCGTTAGAGTTTAGAAGAATGAGGGGAGATCTCACTGACACGTATAAGATGATGAATGGGATGGATAGGATAGAGGTGGAGAGACTCTTCCCGCTCAGAAAGGACAGTAGGACGAGGGGGCACAGCCTCAAGATAAAGGGGGGACGGTTTAGAATGGAGTTGAGGAGGAACTTCTTCACTCAAAGGGTGGTGAATCTCTGGAATTCTCTGCCCGTTGAGGTGGTGGAGGCTGCCTCGCTAAATATTTTTAAGACGCGGGTTGATGGGTTTTTGACAAGCGAGGGGATTAAGGGTTATGGAGAGAGGGCGGGAATGTGGAACTGAGCCACGACAGATCAGCCATGATCTTATTGAATGGCGGGGCAGGCTCGAAGGGCTAGATGGCCTACTCCTGCTCCTATTTCTTATGTTCTTATGAAGAAAGATGACTGGGATGCAATATCGGGAACGAGTGGCCATCACCCACGCCTCAGCTTTAAACAGTGCTCCTTAAGTGGTATGGTGGCACAGTGGGTTAGCACAGCTGCCTCACAGCACCCGGGACTTAGGTTCGATTCCCGGCTTAGGTCACTGACTGTGCAGAGTCTGCACATTCACCCAGTGTCTGTGTGGGTTTCCTCCGGGTGCTCCGGTTTCCTCCCACAGGCCAAAAGACGTGCTGGTCACGCTAAATTCTCCCTCAGTGTACCCAAACAGGCATCAGAGTGTGGCGACTACGAGATTTTCACAGTAACTTCATTGTAGTGCTAATGTAAACTTACTTGTCACACTATTAAATAAACTTTAAAAGAGATTAGAGAGGAAAATGAAAAATGAGATGACATGCTCCTTGACCACATCGTGCTAAAGTCAGAACTGCCCGCTTATATCTATAAAGCCAAACAAAGCGATTTAAAGTGAAATAAAATCTACCAAAATAATTGAGTTTGAGAATGCTATCGATTTTAAAAAGGAGATGATTGTAGAGAATGCGGATCTCATGCTGAAGAAATAGCACTGCAGTTCTGGCAGAATTGATGGAGGAAGAGACAGACAGACAGGCAGACAGACACATCGTACAGCGAGCCCATTATTCAAGCAAGCAGAAAGCCTAGTCTCTGCCAAGCGTCGAGCCTGCAGCTGGAGTAGTGGGAGGGGACTATTTACTGCATTACCACACCGTGCTATCACAACAGAAAAGAGACAGGATCTCTCCGTGAAATATTTCAAAGCATTCTCCTCTTCAGAAGAATGTCACTTTGAAGGATTAAAAAAATAAACTGAATTGATCATTTCTGAAGCAAATTATTTACTCTTCAGCCTGAATGGAATCAGAAGGTGCAACATAATTGCTGGGGATATATCCAGTGTTTCCTGTCACGAGGGAACGGGCTAACCACCAATCTCCTTCCCTGCAAAATATAAAAGAGACACAAAACAAAAAGCTGTTAACCATTTCTGTCCAAGTTTCAAGCAAGTGTTAACATGAACATAGCTGACCATCCAGCTCCCAACGGCAGATTCACATCAATACTGTGGGCTTTTAAGAAGCCATTGTGAAGAAAGTGTTGAAATTCAGAAAACGCTGAGGTAAATTTCGGTCAGAATCTAGAGAGGGTTTCTTTTCTCCATTCTCCTTTCAAACACACACAAGGAAAGCTTGTTTTCTCGCCATCCAATTGGAGGAAAATGCTCACAATGGCGTAGCAAAGAAAATCATAATTTTGTTGAGAATTGGTTTCTACATCTTTACGATAGAAGCAAACTCTGACTGGATTAAGTGCACTTTGATTACAGACAAGCAACTAACTTGAACATCAATATTCATCATTGATTTCAGACTGTGGACACACTAGGCATTCAGGTGGCCCCAGTGCAACAAGAAAAGATCTGCCAGCTCAGCAGAAACAGGTGTTAAACGAGTATTTCCTTCTTGCAGAGAAACTTTGAAATTTGTAATTGGAAAGTAATTGGATTCAGCGCGAGTAACATTTGGTACTTTCTGTGACACGGACATTAGCCGAAAAACCCCTGGAAATAAAGTACTCAAGGTGTCGCTAGAGATGCTTGTACTCTTTGAACTGTTTCACAATCAGTTCTTCTACCTTTCCAAGTTCTTGAAAAAAGTTGCCTTCTCAACAATAAAGTTAGACAAAGGCCCTGATTCTTCTGGCACGTTTGCCCCGGGGCTTGCAGAATGACGTTCTCCATTAGCCTCGGACACGATCTTACAAGCCTCGGGCAGGCGTGCTGGTAAAATTCCGGCCAAAATATTACACAAAGCACAAAAACAAACAATTTCAAGTCAAAGCTATCCCAAATATAAAAATGAGTATCCCACACATTTGCTAGCAATTAGAACTCAAATGAGATTAGGTCTATAAAGTTGGATTTCAAGGATTTAAAGGGCCACTCTCTTCATTATTGTGTTCCTCCATGGAAAGGAAGAAAAGCCAAAATTGGTTTCACAGCAATATAAAAAATTATGTCCCACACAAGTGCCTGGGTGGCACGTTGGAATGAAATTGGAGTCTTGATATTGTGTATTTAGAAACCAAACAGGGAAAGGCTTGCCTATCATCGCTTGATAAAGATTCTAACCTTTCCAATGATCAACTTTGTCCTTTTGCAACTCAGGAAGAGGAGCAAATAGTAACTTGGCTAAAGCTCCATTCAGGTACACAGGCAGAACAATACAAATACAATTATGCATCATCTGTGGTGGCAGAGTGGTTAGCACTGCTACCTCACAGCTCCAGGGACCCGAGTTCGATTCCCAGTTTGGGTGACTGTCTGTGTGGAGTGTGCACATTCGGCCCATGTCTGCATGGGTTTCCTCCGAGTGCTCCCTTTTCCTCCTACCGTTAGGTTAGGTGCATTGGCTGTGTTAAATTCTCTCTCAGTGTACCCAAACAGACGCCAGAGGGTGGTGATCAGGGGATTTTTCACAATAACTACATCGTAGTGTTAATGTAACTACTTGTGACACTAATAAATAAATTAACCCAAGTTAACTGGCCAATGCAGTAGCTTACTAGTGTCCCAAAAAAAATGATTGCTTTTTGAGTCATTTGTGAAGAAGTGTTTTGAATGATCTTTCCTAGCCTTGGGTCACTTTGTACAACTGCTTGAGGCTTTATCTTTCTCTTCAGCACCTATTGAATCAGTGTGCCACATGTTTCCTACACACAACAATCAGCTTGTCAGATCCAGCTACAGATATTGGATTCCTTCCGAATGTCAGTGAATAAATGTCATTTACAGCGGCTTTAACACTTGTCCTTTCTAATCTAAAGATGCATGAGATTCAACGTGGCTATGAGTGAACCCGACTGCAGTATGTGGGCATGCATAATTTATCTGCCCTGTTATTTTTCCATGATTTCTTGCTCTGTTCCATAAAGAGAAACAGAGTTCTCTGACACCAACCCTGAATAAAAGCAGCTGGGCACATTCAAGCTCTTGCATCTCCATTGTAACACACAGTAAACATAATCATTCTTAATGCAACAGTAATAATCTCCACCTAACATTTGAGCAGCTTTACTATTACAATACTGGATCCTGCTTGGATGTCACAACATGCATTCTATTCAAGCTTACGTATCCAGTTGACTCAGAGAGACAAGTCAGTCATTTCCTTTGTCTTACGCTACAGAATAGTTGAAGTAGCTACCCGTTCGGGATACTCTCACTGGACAAAGGGCTGGTCATCACATTAAGGCTATTACAATGCAGAAGACGAAATATGTAGAAAGATGCTTGACCCTCTGCCACGAATAGTCAGCCTAAGCCCAGGGTCCCAGCTCCTTCCCACTTTCGCCTTGCAGGTTGGGTCCCACCTTGTTTACAATCCGTGGGAAGATATTACAGAGAATATATAGGCTGTTCAACCCAGACAGTTTTACTCCACTCAAACCTCCTTCCATCCTTCCTTGTCTAACTCCATCAACACAACCTGCTGCTTCATTCTCCCTTATTCATTTATCTAGTTTCAACCTTAAATGTTATCTATTCGCCTCAAAGAACAAGAACAAAAAACTGTACAGCAAAGAAACAGGCTTTCAGCCCTGCAGGGCTGCATCAATCATATTGTCTTATCTAGACCGTCTGTATCCCTCCAGTCCCCGTCTCTTCATATGTCTATCCAGATAAGCCTCAACTATCTGCCAGCACGTTCCACTTTCTCATATTCTGAATTCTCTATTTGCATTCTCAGTGGCTAGCAGACAATGACAGTCTCTGCTCTTCTCCACAAGCGGAACTAATCTATCCCAAGCTTTCATACTTTTAAAGTTCTCTATTAAGTCGCTCCTCTGCCTTGACTATTCAAGAGCAAAAAGACCCAGCCTAATCATCATTTCCAGACACCAGACTGCTGACCTTCGACCTGGAGTTGGGTGATAGCAACCCATCCGCAAGCCATTGGGAGCCATTGGGACAATTAGGGCCACTTTTCCACAGGTTGACTGTTGCAGCCCTCTAGCTGAGGCCAAGAACAGACTGGGGGAGAGGCAGGGGTGTACTGGCGGGGAGGTGGGAGAGGGGGAACCATGGTCCAGCCAGCGAGGTAACGTTACATTTACCACAACAAGAATGCCACAGCTGCAGCCACCGGCTGAGCAGCAGAGGGTAACCTCTTAGATTTGAACGAGGTACCTTGCCTTTCTTACAAACATCCACACCTCCCATCTCGGACGCTGGGGCTGCTGATCCCTCAGGGCTGAAAGGCCTCCTGTTGGCCTCTCCAACCTCAAGAGCCTACTCGCTGCCTTCAATTGGACAGGGCTTCCTGAAGACAGCCATTTAGTTGACCGCTGCCTCAGAAATTGCCCTCGGGCTCCCAACCTACGTTCCTTCAAGATTAGGACTCAAGTGAATTCCAGTCCAATATTGTCTGGAAAGAAGATGGAGACTGGCAACAGGAAAAAATAACTTTATCAGAAAAACAATGAAAGCTTGAAGGGCGAGGAGGATGGCAAATATTGGTTGCATTAGAAAAACATGCAAATCTATTATTTTGTAATCTATTAAGCTGAAGTGAGATAGAGACATGTTCTGTTGCTGTCAATCTTCAAATAAATAGCAACTGCACTACGCTGGCTAATCTTTGACTTTGAGAAAATAAGCATGGGCAGGGTGTTTGCTTTGGCTGTATACAGTAATCCAAGCCCAGATTGCACCCAAAATTGTGCCCGTTTGAAGCTTATTTGCACATTGCCAAAGGCATTCAGGCCTTTTAAAATGTAATTTTAAAAAAACACAGGCTTTTGTTTTAAAATGTGGAGATTCCAGTGTCCAGTTTGATTAATACAGCTAAAAATGATCCCACCATGAAAAAAAAATTACATCACAGCATTGATCCAAGAGTAACCTGATTTTACATGACTGGAAAAAAAGGACTCTGTAAAAGTACACAGAATCATTATTTTATATTAGGGCACGGCAGGCAGTTTTTAAGATACGTACTCAAAGCTTTTTAAAAATGCTTTATTGATGCCTTTGCATATAATTTCTGGTGCCTCCCTAAAGGCCTGAAACACAAACAGGTGTTACTATCAATGGTGATCAGAATTTCTGCAATATTTTGCATTTATTAATATGCCAAGAGCAACTAGTTTGAGCCTGGGGGCCTAGTTAATTCTGTGGACAGAGCTGGCTCCAGGCACAATACTTCTAGGTGGCGATGGGTGGCAGGGTGACACAATGGTTAGCTCTGCTGCCTCACAGCTCCAGGGACCTGGTTCAATTCCAGTCTTGCGTGACCGTCTGTGTGGAGTTTGCCTGCTCTCCCAGTGTGTTTCCTCCAGGTGCTCAGGTTTCCTCCCACAGAAAGGTGTGCAGATTAAGTGGATTGGCCGTGCTAAATTGCCCCCTTAGTGTCCCGAAATAGATAGGCACAGTAAGCAGTCTCACAACACCAGGTTAAAGTCCAACAGGTCTATTTGGTAGCACAAGCTTCCAGAGCGTTGCCCCTTCATCAGGCAAGTCGGGTGAAGGGGCAGCACTCCGAAAGCTCGTGCTACCAAATAAATCTATTGGACTTTAACCTGGTGTTGTGAGACTGCTTACTGTCCATCCCAGTCCAACATCAGTAATTCCACATCACAAAATAGACAAGTTTAGGGGATTAGCGGGGTAAATGCATGGGTTACACGGATAGTCATGATGTGGAGATGCCGGTGTTGGACTGGGATAAACACAATAAGAAGCCTCACAACACCAGATTAAAGTCCAACAGGTTTATTTGGTAGCAAATGCCACTAGCTTTCGGAGCGCTGCTCCTCCATCAGGTAAGTGGAAGTTGTGAACTCTATCCCTTCAATCCTCAAATGTTTAAAATCAGTAAATAATAACTGCCTTTTCGATGGCTGCAAGTTTTTCTGTGTCCAGTGAGGTGTGAAGAACATGTAGCAGAACTCTACTCCTTGCTGAGACTTTTCCCTCCCAGGAAGAATAGAAGTTACCAGAATGTTCCCTTGGAAAGAGCCACCATTTGCAAGAAAGCATTTGTGAATTTTCAACACGTTCTTCAGGGTTGTCTCTGTACAATCTCAGCTATTTCAGGCAGGCAGCCAGACATTGTGAACACAAAAACAGATTAAAGTGAGGCCACACATCAGGTTTATTTATCTGCAATAATTGTAAATATAGCATCCTATTCACTGACATCACGTGCAGGGAAAGTTTTACTAACAGCCAGCTCGAGATTAATCGTCTGGACCCCGACTTGGTTGGCTGGTGAGATTACAAGAACTTGGAGGCGTAATGTATGTTCACGCACCATTTTGAAAGGAAAAGAATTGATGGTAGTTTACATATTTAATTAAGGATATTTAGGGGAGGCAACGGCCCAGTATTATTGCTAGACTATTAATACAGAAACTCAGCTAATGTTCAGGGGACCCGGGCTCGAATCCCACCACGGCAGATGATGGAATTTGAATTCAATTTAAAAAAAACTAGAATTAAGAATCTACTGATGGCAACGAAACCATTGTCGATTGTTGTAAAAAGCCATGAATGGTCCTTTAGGGAAGGAAACCTGTTGTCCTTACCTCGTCCGACCTACATGTGACTCCAGAGGCACAGCAATGTGGTTCTAAATTGCCCTGGCAAGCCACTTAGTTTCAAGGGCAACTAGGAATGAGCACGGCTGCCTCACAGCTCCAGGGACCTGGGTTCAATTCCCAAATTGGGTCACTGTCTGTGTAGAGTTTGCACATTCTCCCTGTGTTTGCGTGGGTTTCCACCGGGTGCTCCAGTTTCCTCCCACAGTCCAAAGGTGTGCAAGTTAGGTTGATTGGACCTGGAATGTGATAGGTTAGAGGAATTAGCAGAATAATTAAGCCAGGATAGGGCCTGGGTGGGATTGTTGTTGGTGCAGACTTGATGGGCCGAAAGGCCTCCTTCTGCACTGTAGGGATTCTATGATGATTTCTAAATGTTGGCCAGTCAGTGATACCCATGTCCCACAAATGAATAGAAAGAAACTTAGATGTTATAATTCAAATTGTCTGATAAACTGCTTTCTCCCAGGAAGCTTTTTTTTGCTCTTAAATTGACAGCAGCCCTCATGGAAAGGCACAGCAATAAATACATGCCTCCGAAACCAAGGAGTTCAACTGTGAAATCTATTAGGTTATAGAGTTCTGGTTTTCAAACCAAGTCCCTGGACCCTAAGGGCTACATCAGTATCCTCAGAATCTGTGGATTTCTGCCCATTGTCGGTCTTCTGTACTTGTCGAATGGCTTGAACAGTCGCTAAACATCAATAAATATGGTTTACTGCAATGATAACACCAGGGTCTAGCTCTGCGAGGTGAACAATGCAGTGTGTGTGGCAGATCAGCAGCCCTCTGAAGCTGACGATGATCAAGTAGAGGATATACGGGGTGGTCGATTCGTTGCCCTCCTCTCATACACCCAGCGTTGAAATGAAAGACCTTCTGTCTGAAGAATGGGTTGAGGTTGAGGGAGGTACAAAAAAGAGATCCCCTCACTCTGTAAAGTCTGAATCCTCCCCTACTGCTTTACCATTTAAAATTAGAAACTGCATTGTAAACCACGGGAGAAGATATCGACTACTGAGCAGTTGTATAAGTTCATAAAGGGACAACATAATATGAGAGGATAAATAGAGATAACAATACAGACCTGCCATCCAATCTCCTAAATTTAATCAAGGTTGCATGTGGAAAAAGAAAAGGGGATTAGATTATACCCTTGTAACACACATCATATTTTTAAAGATAAGCAGTAGTTACAACTTCTCATCATTAGGGCAATGCACAAGCTTCTGGAGCGCTTCTTTTCCAAACAATTCCGACCTGGAATTCTGTAAATCTAACAAAATTAGTGCATTAGCCATTCGCAGAGAGCAGCCATTAACAGCAGATGGCCACAGCCTTTCCTTCTCATGATTTAGTGTCACACTTCTTTGGAAATACCAACACACGGGGCCAATTTTGACTGGGGGGAGGTGCGATAAGAGAGGGTGCTTACAGGTTCAGTTGCTCACTGCAGAACCCCATTTCCATCAACTTCAACTGGGAGACTTGGATAATAGACTGTTCAATCAGTGCCTTCTATCTCGCACCAGTGCTGGAAGTCAAAAATCATCCCCATGCTGTTGTTCTACATCTTTAAAAAATCTTAAATTTCATTTCCTTCAACACATCCATAAGAAGTGAGGAGTCAATTTAACTCAATGTCATTAGAATAGTGGGGAGGGAGTGAAAGGGGTAAACAGGAATAGTACAGAATTCTGACCTTCTGAGAGTTCCAGAAAAAAAGAATCTTTTTTAAAAAACCAAATCATTTGTTTGTTATATTAGGATATTTGTTATATTTGTTATATTTCACCTGACAAAGGGGCTAACCCGAAAGCTTGCGAGTATATTATCAAATAAATAGGTTGGACTAAAACCTGGTGTTGTCAGACTTTTTACTATATTAGGATATGGCAGGCAGTTTCTCAGTAAGTTTAAAATATGTATTTAAAGCTTTTTAAAAATTAACATTTTATTAATGCTTTTGCATCCGATTTTTAGCACGTCCTCAAAGGCTTGAAACAGGAGCATAGAATCCTACAGTGCACAAAGAGGCCATTCAGCCCATCGAATCTGCACCGACCACGATCCCACCCAGGCTCTATCCCCATAATGTTATGCTCTTACCCTAGCTAGTCCCCCTGACACTAAGGGGCAATTTAGGATGGCTAATCCACCTAACCCACACATCTTTGGACTGTGGAACCCACACAGTTACGGAGAGAACGTGCAAACTCCACACAGACAGTGACCGAAATCAGGAATCGAACCTGGGTCCCTGGTGCTGTGAGGCAGCAGTGCTAACCACTGTGCCACCGCAACCGCAAGTAGTGATCAGCATTTAAAGCAATTTAAGCAGCTAAATGCATTTATGGCAGTCCAGAACGTCCCTTTCAGCTCTCCTTAAAGGAGCAGAATCTACTTGCATGACTCTGGGAGCTCTGATAATCTCTGGAGAGGCAAATCAGGCCAGCATCGTGTTATCTATTATCCCTTTAAAATGTTATTTTTGCAGCACTAGTATATATTTACTAATATATATTTAAATGTCTTCCTGAATGCCTAATTGTAAAGGGTGATTTAAGCTGTGAAGTACATTAAATCTTTCATTCACCACATTCCAGCTGAATTTGCACTGTTTCGTGAATCCTGGGGATTTAAAAGTGAAGATTAAAGAACTAGGAGTCCAATCATTTTCCCCTACCCTATCCAAAAATCCATCAAAAATGATTTACACTGAGATAGAGGAGGATGATGAGTGCACAGTGACATTCTGTGGTAAATTGGCCTCACTAGTCGTCTCTTTGCTGACAGTTATCACCATTGTTGCACAGAATGAGTTATAATAGTTAATCACCAAATTAATTTTATCTTCCTACACAGCCAGTCATTTTCCATTACTTAAAATTGACTTCCTAAATCGTACCACGGCAATATAACCTTTGAAAGCTGAGTGGAAGGATGATTGTGAGGCTGTTCCTTCCACTTGACTGAGTCCTTGCTTGCGATTTGGGACGGAGGGGTTAAGTGGAAGCCAGAGGACTCCATTAAGGCAGTGTGGAAAAACTCAAACTGAGTCATCCCAGTGGTATGAGGAGTAAGTTAGTCACCACCCTGTTGAATACCAAAAACATAAAACTTGTGTGGACATGCTTAGAACAAAAGGAAAATATGCCTACCCTGCCCTGCTTACTTGCTCACGTATACACAGAATTATTCGAAGATGGGCAGCTGTAGGTATAATCTCCCTGAACAGCTAAGCACTTTCTCTTTGGATTACTGATCAAAGCACAAAGGATAAGATCTTTTTCCCCAGACTGGCCTTCCCTGTCTTCTGGTGGGCCATCCTACCAAGCAAGTCAGGCAGGGTCTAAACTCAGGTTTTTTAGTAGCATTGGTGCTCTTACTGTCACTTTAGCATCTGCACAGCTCAGCTGGGAGTACGCGCAACTCTCAAGAGAGTTGCATTTTCAAGTCCCGCACCAAGGCTCGAACATCTAAGCTGACATTTAATTTTATTTTATTTATTAGTCACAAAAAGGCTCATATTAACATTGCATTGAAGTTACTGTGAAAATCCCCCAGTCGCCACACTCCAGCACCTATTGGGGTACACTGAGGGAGAATTTAGCTTGGCCTATGTGCCTAACCAGCACATCTTTCGGACTGCTGGAGGAAACCAGAGTACCCGGAGGAAACCCTTGAAGGCAAGGGGAGAACGTGCAAATTCCACACAGACAGTGACCCAAGCCAGGAATCGAACCTGGGACCCTGGCGTTGTGAGGCAGCAGTGCTAACCAGCATGCCACCGCGCCGCCTCTTTCAGTACAGTGCTAAGGGAGCACTGCGATTTGAGAGCTGTAATCATTAGAGAGTTCAACTCCCTGTCGAGGCGGAAGTTAAGGATCAAAGATACTATTCAAAAGAGAAAGGAAGCTCAGCATTTAGCCACCGCCACCACCACTAAAACAAGCGACTCATTTAACTGGTACTTGTGGGGTCTTGCTTTGGGCAAATTGGCTGAAAATTTCACCTGCAGCATCTGTGTTTCAAAACTGTTTTCTGCATGGTTTTTAAGAGAAGCTTTTCAGAGACATGATAACGTGTTGTCCAAGTTAGGTGGATTGGCTGTGCCTAAATTCTCCCTCCGTGTATCCAAACAGACGCTATAATGTAGTGACTAGGGGGTTTTCACAGTAACTTCACTGCAGTGCTAATGTAAGCCTGCTTCTGACACTCATCAATGAACTTTAAACATGGGGTTATGGGGATTGGACCTGGGTGGAATTGCTGTCAGTGCAGCTTGATGGGTTCAACAATATCACTGTTGGGATTGTATGATTCTAAGTATAATTTCTATTAAGCAACATGTTCAGTTATAATTTTAGCTGATATGGTTTGAAATATATTTTAAAAATCTGAAAACATATAAACGTATAAAGGATGCTTCCTTAATACAAGGATGTTGGAAAAATTGTTATAAGTTGACCCCAGCATTCTTATGTCGAACAAGGAATTGGATTTCTGAAATATTCAACAGTAAATTACACAGCAGTAGATTGAATGTTTAGGTAAAATGATAGAGAAAGGCACAGAGGGATTAGAAAAATCATTAGGGATAGATGTTCAGATTAATTCTGACACTAAAGCCTTGATCACGTCAAGAAATGGTACACTAATTGCAAGGTTAGCAGGCACTGGGATAAATTCCCTGCAAGGCAAGTGAAAGGACAGCCAGGGACACAAAGTTCCTTTGAGGAATGGGTTGGATGCCAAAATAGCTTTCAAGTAAGTACCTTTCACTTGTCCACCAACTTAATGTACTTTTGGCAGGACCCGATGTTTGCTAATGTGGAGGTGCACTGCTATATATTTGACAGGCTACTTTGTCAAAGGAGGCAGCATTTGGCAAACAGTTTCACTCCACCTCAGCAACACCTTCCCTTAAAGTGATGCAATTGTCAGACCCAAGGGACTGGGTTTCTGCAAATTGGTTGAATTTAGAGTCAGAATGATCAGTTTGCAACTTAATCTTAAATAGTCACATTAATCTAATCCAGCTGAAAGGTTCACAGTAATCTCAGCCAGGTTAGCTGACTCGCCTTGGATAATAGTATTTGAGATGACAGGGGGCGGGTGGGGAGAATAACCTGAACAAAACACGAATACCAATTTCATACTTACGTGTTGTTAACAATCTGTAGTCTCTCCCCTTTATTGAAGGAAAGGTCACTTGCTGTCCTGGACTCATAATCATAGAGTGCCACAAAGGTGGTGACGCCACCTGGAAATAAACAGAGGCACAATCTGATAAAATCAGCACTTTGTGGAAAATCTGTACAATTGGCAGCCCATGTTATGGGCACAAGAGTGGAAGAAAGATTATTTGGCTCTCAAGCCTGCTCTGCCATTCTATCCGATCATGCCATCCTAAATGCTGGTTGCACTTCAGAATTGATATGGCGCAGAAGGAGGTCATTTGGTCCACTGTGTCCACACTAACTCTCCAAATGACCTTCATGACATCGTGCCATTCCCCTGCACATTGTTTCTGTTCAAGTAAACATCTAACATCCTCTTGAATGCCGCAATTGAACCTGCCTCCCCAGCCCTCCAAGCAGAGCATCGCGGACCTCAACCATCCGGTGCGTGAAAAAGTTTTTTTCCTCGCATCACACTTGTTTCTTTGGCAAAACACTTTAAATCTGTGCCCATAAGGGAAAATACTGCGGATGCTGGAATGTGAAACAACAGAAAATGCTGGAGAAACTCAACATCTATGAAGAGAGAATAGAGCCAATGTTTTGAGTCTGGATGACCCTTCGCCAGAGCTGTGCCCTCTCATTCTTGATCCTTCTGTGAGCAGGTAGAGTTTCTCTCTATCTACTCTATCCTGCTCCCCGGATGAATTTGAATATCTCTAACAAATCCCCAGGTAGCCTTTTCTCTCTGAAGAGATCAAACCTGTCCAATCAATCCTCATAACTGAAGTTTCTCACCCCTGGAGGTATTCTTGTAAATCTCTTCTGCGCTCTTGCCAATGCATTCACATCCTTCCTATAATGTGGCTTCCAAAACTGTACACAATACTCTAGCTGATATCAAGCACAAGTTCAGCATAACCTCTTTGCTCTATGCCTCTATTAATAAAGCCCAGAATACTGCAATGCTTTATAAACCGCTCTCTCCAGCTGTCCAGCACATGTACACTGAGGTCTCACTGCTCCTTAAGGATTGTACCCCTTATTTTCTATTGCCTTCCAATGTTCTTCCTTCCAAAATGCATCATCTCTCACTTCTCCACACTGAACCTCACCTACCACCCATCTGCCCAGTTGACCAACTTGTTGATCTCCCCTTGAAGTTCCACACTGTCCTTGCCACAGTTTGCAATATTTCCAAGTTTTGTATCATCCACAAATTTTGAAATTATCCCCTTCACATTAATATTTAGATCTTTAATATATATCAGGAAAAGCAAAGGTTCCAATACTGACCCCTGGGGCACTATTACAAACTCTCCTCCAGCCTGAAAAATATCAATTGATCATTACTGGCCGCTTCCTATTATTTATTGAATTTTGTATCCCTGTTGCTGCTGCCTCTCTTATTCCACGATCTGTATCCTTTCTCACAAGTCTGTTGCGTGGCACTGTATCTAATGACTTTCGAAAGCCCACATCAACTGCATTACCTTCATTGACCCTTTCTCTTACCACCTCAAAAAACACTAGCAAGTGACTAGTGGAGTGCCCCAGGGGTCGGTGCTGGGGCCTCAGCTTTTTACCATTTATATAGATGATCTGGAGGAGGGAGCCGAGTGTAGGGTGTCGAAATTTGCTGATGACACCAAGATTGGGGGAACGGAAAATTGTGCGGAGGGTGTGGAGAGTCTGCAGAAGGATCTAGATAGGCTGGGCGAATGGGCCAGGAAATGGCAAATGGAATTTAATGTTGGCAAGTGTGAGGTGGTCCACTTTGGTAGGAATAATGGTAGGAAGGACTATTACTTACGGGGCGAAAAACTGCAGCAGGCGACGGTGCAGAGGGACCTCGGGGTCCTTGTGCATGAGTCGCAAAAACCCAGCTTGCAGGTGCAGCAGGTGGTCAGGAAGGCAAATGGGATGCTGGCCTTCATAGCAAGGGGGATTGAATATAAAAGTAGGGAAGTCTTGCTGCAGCTGTATAGGGCATTGGTGAGGCCGCAGCTGGAGCACTGTGTGCAGTTTTGGGCGCCGCACCTGCGCAAAGATATTTTGGCCTTGGAGGGAGTGCAGAGGAGGTTTACTAGGCTGATACCGGAGTTGAGGGGGTTGAGCTATGAGGAGAGGCTGAATAAACTAGGCTTGTACTCGTTAGAGTTTAGAAGAATGAGGGGAGATCTCATTGAGACGTATAAGATGATGAATGGGATGGATAGGATAGAGGTGGAGAGACTCTTCCCGCTCAAAAAAGACAGTAGGACTAGGGGGCACAGCCTCAAGATAAAGGGGGGGCGGTTTAGAACGGAGTTGAGGAGGAACTTCTTCACTCAAAGGGTGGTGAATCTCTGGAATTCTCTGCCCATTGAAGTGGTGGAGGCTGCCTCGCTAAATATTTTTAAGACGCGGGTTGATGGGTTTTTGATAAGAGAGGGGATTAAGGGTTATGGGGAGAGGGCGGGAAGGTAGAACTGAGCCGCGACAGATCAGCCATGATCTTATTGAATGGCGGGGCAGGCTCGAAGGGCTAGATGGCCTACTCCTGCTCCTATTTCTTATGTTCTTATGTTATGTAAGTGAGTTAAACATGATTTCCCCTTTAGAAATCCACACCAGTCTTTCTAATCAACTCACGGTTTTCCATAAGGCTACTAATTCCATCCCAAATAACTGAGCAGCACAGTGGCACAGTGGTTAGCACTGCTGCCTCACAGCTGCAGGGACCCAGGTTCTGTGCGGAGTTTGCACCTTCTCCACATGTCTGCATGGGTTTCCTCCTACAGTCTAAAGATTTGTGGGTTAGTTTGATTGGTCATGCTCAGTTGACCCATAGTGTCAGGGGGAATAGCAAGGTAAATACATGGGATTAAGGGGAAAGGGCCTGGGTGGGATTGAGAATGCTGCCAACCTGATGGGCCAAATGGCCTCATTCAACACTGTAGGGGGTTCTATGATTCTACGAACTACTTTTAGAAGCCTGACCATCACTGATGTTAAAGTGACTGGTCTGTAATTGCTAGGGCCATCTTTGCAACTTTTTTTTTGAAGGGCATAACAACTTGCGTTCCAACTTTGTGTTCCTTTTA
Source organism: Carcharhinus amblyrhynchos (assembly GCF_965287045.1). Classification (NCBI taxonomy): domain Eukaryota; kingdom Metazoa; phylum Chordata; class Chondrichthyes; order Carcharhiniformes; family Carcharhinidae; genus Carcharhinus; species Carcharhinus amblyrhynchos. Next base: position 16,570,790 of record NC_137339.1, read on the forward strand.
TGAGCAGGACGAAGTCTGTTTCAACATCAACATTTACAAGTTTTACACCTTTCTGCTTTTTTATTCCTCGGACTAAAGTAAACAACTTTGTGCTTCTCCACATTATACTCTCCATCTGCCACCTTGTTATGCACTCACTTGACCTGTCCACACCACCCTGGAACCTCCCCCGTTCTCCCCAAAGCCCATCCCTTCAGCAAGTTTGGTATCATCAGCAAGGTAAGAAGTCTCACAACACCAGATTGTTTCCGAAAGCTTGTGGGTTTATTATCAAATAAACTGGTTGGACTTTAATCTGGTGTTGTGAGACTTTTTACTGTGTTTGCCCCAGTCCAATGCCAGCATCTCCACATCATAATCAGCAAACCCAGACACATCACTCCACGTCTCTTCATCTAAGTCGTTATTATAAATTGTATCTACGTTCCAGGGAAAAAAAAATCAAAATCAAATTTATTTGCTTTCATGTCGTTCTTTTCTCAAGCTCCCTTTTCAAGATCCCAGCCAGGATTCTCCGATCTCGTTCGCCCCGCCACCTTTGTCAGCGAGGATGGAGAATTTGGCGCTCAGCCAAAACTCCATTTGCTGCAGCAGGACTGGAGAATCCCAGCCGCGGGCAAATCGGAAAATTCCGGCCACTACCTGCTCCGCAAAAAATCTGGTAATATAGTGTATGTGACCACTGATGGTCAATCAGCAGGGACCGAGACATTTGTCGATCAGCTGGCTTTATCATCCTCAGTGAGCGATCACCTACTTTATTACCTTAGTGCTGCTGGATCTATCAAAGGGTATTCATCATCAGAATTGCTTGGCTTGCAAATGAAAAATAATGATACATAAAACATGACTGAATTCTTGGCAACAATGCACTAAAACAGGGGACATGGCAGGAATACAGTCACAGTGACCTGAAGATATTGCCGTGCCCAAAGACAGGAGGAGGGCCGTGATTCCAATGCCGAATACAACGCATGTTTCAAATCATAGAACTCCCACAGTGCAGAAAAGGCCATTCAGCCCATCAAGCCTGCGCCAACAACAATCCCACCCAGGCCCAATCCCAATAACCCCAAGTATTTACCCTGCTGGTCTCCCTGAAACTAAAGGGACAATTTGGCATGGCCAATCGACCTGGCCCACACATCTTTGGAGAATTATCCCGGTAAATTAGGCTACCAAATTCTTTAAGATATCCATATAGCAACCTTCATGACATCAGGACATCCAGAAATGTTTGACACCCCATGGAGATTTCTGAAATGTTGTAATGTAGGAAACAAAACAGCCAATCTGTGCACAGTAAACTCCCAGGAACAATAATGTTGTTAACAATAATTTCTCTCAACCAATGTCAAATGATAATAATCAGTCAGTGCTTCCAGGGATAATTTCCTTGCCTCTTCTTTGAAAAGGGCCATCCAACAGTGCAGCATCCCCTCAGCACTGCGCTGGAGTGACAGCCTAGATTTTGTGCTCACGGAACTTGGAACACGTAATCTTCTGATTCAAAGAGAGAGATGCCACTGCTGAACCACATCCATCACCAGGATAAGGTTGATAGGCTGAAAGGACCATTCAGAAGCCCAAAGGCAGGGTCGCAAGATCAGAATAAAAAGGAATTAAGAATCTAATGATAACCATGAAACCATTGTCGATTGTTGTAAAAATCCACGTGGTTCACTAATGCCGTTTAGGGAGGGAATCTGCTATCCTTATCTGGTCTGGCTGACCCCAGGGCCACAGCAAAGTGGCTGACTCTGAACCGCCCTCAGACAACTAGGGATTGGCAACAGATGCTGGCCAGTCAGCAACACCCATGTCCCACAAATGAATAAAAAAGATTAAAAAATGAAAAGATCAGCTAAGTGGCTCTGGAAAGTACAGGTGAGGTAACAATAAGGTGAGAGCAGTAGCCTTCAGTTATAATTTGAGTACTCCTGCTCACCTTGGTTTTACAGCAAGGCAACTAAAACAAAATTGACATACTGTCTGAAGTGATCCCTTTAACAACAACTGGTTTGGCTGCTCGCTGAGAGAAGGGGCTGACCACAATCTGAACAGCGTATGCTACAATCATTCACAGACACAGTTGGCAAAGGGGCTTTAAATTACATATCACAGTGGGCACATGCCCTGAGCACATACAGGAAAACTTGAAGCAATACGGCAGCTGGCACAGTTCTGTTGCAAAAAGCACAACCTTTCCTTCTCTAGGCAACTTTGTTCATTGTCGAAGAAAGAAAAGCTCTTCAGCTGAGAGTATTGTGAAACCAGATTGAGACACCAACCCCCGTAAACAAGTGTAAATATGTATTTGAGGGAACAGAAACACATAGCAACAGACAAGTTTAAATGCAAACACTACACAGAAATAAAAGAGTGGCTAGCAAATGTAAAAACTGTATTTTCTCATTTACAGGGCAGCATGGTGGCACAGTGTTTAGCACTGCTGTCTCACAGCACCAAGGACATGGGTTCGATCCCCAGTTTGGATCTGTGTGTGTGTGTGTGTGTGTGTGTGTGTGTGTGTGTGTGTGTGTGTGTGTGTGTGTGTGTGGAGCCTGCACGTTCTCCCCGTTTCTGCGTGGGTTTCCTCTGGGTGCTCGGGTTTCCTCCCACAGTCCGAAAGGCACGCTGGTTTGGTGCTCTAGCCATGTAAGTTCTCCCTCAGCCGTACCCGAACAGGTGCCGGCGTGTGGCGACCAGGGGATTTTCCACAGTAACTTCATTGCAGTGTTAATGTGACCCTACTCATGACTAATGAATAAATAAACTTTAAAAGGGCAAGCAGCAGATAATGTGGAACAACTGGAGAACAATTTAAGAAAACGGATTATTGCAATTCCAATTTCTCTTGGCATAGCATCCACAATAGCATGTGTTAATGTGGGGCATTGAGACAAAATACAGATGTTGCAGGAAACTACACCAGGAGAGGCTTACATCAAAGTTTAAAGCTTCTTGCACGAGTCATTCAGTTTGGATTTGTAGAGCTTCAGTGTGTTTAACCTTTCAGAAACTGAGGAAGGACAAATTCTAGTTCTAAAGATTTGAAAAGTCACCCTGCCTTCTGTACAGATCACAGGCGCAGGTCACTGGCAGCATAATCCCTGTTCGTATTTTCCCAGAAAAGCTGTAGGCAGCAAAGCTAATTAATTCGCAGTCCAAGCACACTGGGGCAAATGGAACATTTCCTTTCACACCTGTGGTGGTGACATTTACTGTAGAAAAGATGCTAGTCGGGATAACGCAAAAACATCGGTTGATTTCTGTGGGGTGAAGGCACTGTGCTGCATTGGTTAAAACTGCTGCCTCACAGCACCAGGGAACCCAGGTTCGCTTCCAGGCTCGTGGAGTTTGCACATTCTCCCCGTGTCTGCGTGGGTTTCCTCCGGGTGTTCCCGATTCCTCCCACAGTCTGAAAGATGTGCTGGTTAGGTGTATTGGTCGTGCTAAATTCTCGCTCAGTGTAACCCCATCAGGCGCTGGAGTATAGCGGACTAGGGGATTTTCACAGTGGCTTCATTACACTGTTAAGGTAAGCCTACTTGTGACTAATAAATAAACTTTAAAAGGTTGGTGCTGATGGGGAGGAGGTGGGGGGTGGAGAAGAAGGAGGAAAGGTTCCTCCTCAATCCTCAAACCAAAATCAAACCTGAATTTCAGGCGTGTAAGCACCTTTGGGCAACAGAACTTCCTTTTTGTATTCCAGTTGTACTCCTCAGCTTGAGGATGAATGAACTGGAGCAGTGCTAGTGCTCAGCTTCCACGTGTCCCCCAGCCTTTGAAATATTAATGCTGTCAGATGGCGCTGGGACATGACAATAGTCTCTCTGCTCGCCAACAGAAACTTTTGCATTGGTTTTCTGCCAGTGCTATTCGAGGCAAAAAAAAAACCTTCCTCACAACTTCTCAGCAATTATTTGTACACTTCAGAGGCCTCATTCTTCTGACTCATGCCAGTTATCATTTCATTTAATTAATAACACTCAACTCAATCACAGGAAATCTCTGAAAATGCAATCTCATCAGATAGTTAATTACGCCAACAAAAAAAAGGCAGTAACATTTCCAGGACCTCACTGTCCAGACAAACATTTGTTTTCTGCGTCGATGAACAATATCGCCTCGAGATTAAATTGTGCTGATCCTCCTTTTGTAATGGAGACATGCCACCTGCCATAGTCTCAAAGACGTGCTGGTTAGGTGCACTGGCCATGCTAAATTCTCCCTCTGTGTACCTGAACAGGCACCAGAGTGTGACAACTAACAGATTTTCACATTAAATCCATTGCAGAGTTCATAGAAACCTGACAGTGCAGGAGACCATTCGGCCCATCGAGTCTGCGCCTACAACAATCCCATTCAGGCCCTATTCCCATAACCCCACATATTTGTCCCGCTAATCCCTCTAATTTACGCATCCTGGGACACTAAGCAGCAATATAGCACAGCCAGTGCACCTGACCCACATACCTTTGGAGGAAACCGGAGCATCCAGAGGAAATCCACACACTCACGGGAAGAACGTGCAAACTGCACACAGATAGCGACCCAAGCCGGGAATTGAACCCAGGCTCCTGGCACTGTGAGGCAGCAGAGCTAACTAGTGTGCCACCGTGCTGCCCATAACAAGCAAATTTACTTGTGACACTAATACGTTTTTTAAAAATTGGTTATACTTTCCCTGCATGCACCAGGGCATGTGCCCACTTGATAAGTAACTTAAAGCCCCTTTGCCAACTGTGTCTGTGAATAATTGTAGCATACGCTGTTCGCGATGTGGTCAGCCCCTTCTCTCATCAAGCAGCTGAACCAGTTGTCTTTAAAGGGACCACATCAGACAGTAGGCCAGTCAAATTACTTTTACTTGTCTTGTTGTAAAACCAGGAAGATCAGGAGAGTGCCTGCCAGTTTCTGAATATAACAGAAAGCTACTGCTCTCACCACTTCCACCTTATTGTTACCCCTCACGCACCTTCCAGAGCCACTTAGCCGATCTTTTTATTCTGATCTGGTGACGCTGTGAGCTGCCTTTGGACTTCTGACTGGCTCCTCCAGCATATACAGGCGATACGGTAGCACAGTGGTTAGCACTGCTGCTTCACAGCTCCAGGGACCTAGGTTCGATTCCCGGCTCGGGTCACTGTCTGTGTGGAGTTTGCATGTTCTGCTCGTGTCTGCGTGGGTTTCCTCCGGGTGCTCCGGTTTCCTCCCACAGTCCAAAGATGTGCGGGTTAGGTTGATTGGCCATACAAAAATTGCCCCTTAGTGTGTCCCGGGATGCGTAGGTTAGAGGGATTAGTGGGTAAAACGTGTAGCGATATGGGGGTAAGGCCTGGGTGGGATTGTGGTCGGTGCAGACTCGATGGGCCGAAGGGCCTCTTTCTGCACTGTAGGGTTCTATGATTCTATATCAACAATATCCTGGTGTCGGATGTGGTTCAGCAATGGTGTTTCCCCCCCCCTATGAATCAGAAGATTGCATGTTCCAAGTCCCATCAGCACAAAGTCAAGGCTGTCACTCCAGTGCAGTGCTTAGGGGGTGCCGCACTGTTTACTTTGTACTGCACCACAGTTGTCAATGTTTGCAGGTCTCGCATTGCGACATCAAAGGCTGGGTGCAATGGATGTTTCTGGTCTTGGGCATCGCAGTCCAGAAGATCCATATCTATTCGGAGACCGCCCGAAATACCATTATGCTTCTGGGGGCTGATAAATACACTGATTGATGGCCGCAGTGCAATTACTTGTAATGGGATCATGAAACGGTGTCACAAGGACATCACATTTGCACACACCGTGACGCCTTGCAGTGGCATTACTCTTCAACTCTACCAGTAATGAGAGTCAACTGGGACCTCAGTGAGCAGTAGCACCAACAGTCTATCTTCTTTAATCAATGAGCTTTAACAACAGAGAATCGAATAGACAGGGAAATAAAGTGAATTACAGTCAAATTAAATACAGAAAGCAAAATACAGATAAAAAAAGATTGATTGGATTAAAACACAGAGAGAGAGAGGGAGGAGAGGGCAAAAGCAAGATTTATTTTAGTTTACATTTTCCAGTTTAAGAAACTTGCAGAAACAATTTGCTAGCTGCAGGAGTGAGATTTCACAGTGTAAATTTTTCCCTCTCTGGGCCACAGAGAGACAACGGCATTGCAGGAACAGAAATCACGTAATTAAAGGGTCCTTATGCAGTAAGCTCTGGCACTTATTTTGTGGTCATGATGTGGGTATGCCGGCGTTGGACTGGCGTAAACACAGTAAAAAGTCTGACAACATCAGGTTTTAATCCAACCGATTTATTTGATAGTAAACGCACAAGCTTGTGCGTTTACTATCAAATAAATCGGTTGGATTAAAACCTGGTGTTGTCAGACTTTTTACTTATTTTGTGGCACATTTAATTCATACTTACTATGCAAATGCAGCAAAGTTGTGAAATTCGCAGGTGCGAGCTCCTATTCTCCTGAGGTTAAACGTAGAGCGTGGCAAACTTGCCAGAAACTTGTGGCCAATTACAACTCAGAGTATCTCTTCTTTGCCACAAATTTGTGGGTTATTTCCACATTAATAAAGTCGTGGGCATTTATCTCATTATTATTTGCATAGAATTCCTACAATACAGAAGGAGGCCATTTGGCCCATCAAGTCTGTAGTGACCACAGTTCCATGCAGGCCTTATTCCCATAACCCTCATTTACCCTGCTACACGAGGGCCAATTTAGCATAGCCAATCAAACTAACCCACAAATCTTTGGATTGGTAAATTCTGAACACAGCAATGGGAGAGGGGGAGACACACACACACAGGTGAACTCTTTCACAGATTTCGGGACCCCGATGTCAGGACCAAGCCTGCACTTGCAGGCGGCAAGACCAGCTCGGCAATGTTACTGGAGATTACCTGCTAATTAGACACTTCCAGGTCCAAATGAAGAGCTCACAGACCAGTGACAGGTGGGTGCTGCTTAATAAGGGTGGAGAACAAGGAGCGTCTCTCTCTCTCTACAGACATGTTCAAATAAAATATTCAGGGTGGCCAAAGGTGGCATACTCTGACAACGAAGAAGGGAAAGTAATTGTGGAGGGGGGGATAATTAGGCCACAGGGGCTGAATTTCCTGCCTGCAGCCTCTTCTAAGTTATGTAGTCCTTGGCTCCAATGACCATGTGACTGCCTCAGTGAGGCCACCTCGCATTAAGCTGGCAACCTCCTTAAGTGGCAGAGGGCCGCCCCACTCAAAGACTTCAATTAGGACCTTTAATGGTGCACAGTGGTTAGCACCGCTGCCTTGCAGTGCCAGGGACCCAGGTTTGATTCCCAGCTTGGATCAATGTGTGTGCAGAGTCTGCACATTCTCCCTGTGTCTGCGCAAGCTCCCTCCAGGTGCTCCGGTTTCCTCTCACAGTCCAAAGATCTGTGGTTAGATAGATTGACCATGCTAAATTGCCCCTTAGTATTAGGGGGACCAGCTAGGGTAAATGTATGGGGTTATAAGGATTGGGCCTATGTGGGATTGTGGTTGGTGCAGACTTGATAGGCCAAAGAGCCTCCTTCTGCACTGCAAGATTGTACTAACTCAGTGGAGTGGGTAGCCAATCCATACCCGCCCCTTGTCCATTGCTGGGAGACTTCCCTGACAACAGGTAGGTTTCAAGGAGCCATGCCAAAGTGGCTGCACATTGCTTCACTTCCCACCACCCAGGCGCCAGTAAAATTCAGCCCACAGTACCCAAAACAACAATGGGCAATTTTAGTTACATATGTGCCACAAGCAGAGATCTTGGTGCAGTGGTTAACATCCCTGTCTCTGAGCCTGAAGCCCCAGGTTCAGTTCCCACCCCAGGATCTGATGACCATGGAAAGTGTGTTAATAACTCAGCCAGATTGATTGTGTTAACCTACAAATCCTCCCAACACAACAATGGCTGGTGGTAAGAGTGGGAGTGTCTCCTGGTCAGCTGCACTTGATGTGGAGCAGCACCCCTCAAGCTATAAGCCCCTGGTGACAGATTAGTAACCTGTTTCAGAAATTACTAGCTATGGAAAGTCTGCCTTAATGCATCACCAAGTATGGGAAAGAGAGTTGGAACATGTGGCAAACTCTGCTTTCTGGCCTATTTTCAGAAAGGACCGCAGTGGAGAAATGAAACTTGCTTTGAGAACTGAAATACACTATAGATTGTTCACCTTTCAAGGATCTGCCTTGTTCAGCTAGTAATATTGCGTGTAGGAGACAAGAATTATTCTGTCAACTTGTTCCAAGGGGGACGGCATGGTAGCACAGCGGTTAGCACTGCTGCCTCACAGCACCAGAGGCCCGGGTTCAATTCCCAGCTTGGGTCACTGTCTGTGTGGAATCTGCATGTTCTCCACATGTCTGCATAGGTTTCATCCGGGTGCTCTGGTTTCCTCTCAAAGTCTGAAAGACGTGCTGGTTAGGTGCACTGGCCACACAAAATTCTCCCTCAGTGTAACTGAGCAGGCACCAGAGTGTGGCGACTAGGGGATTTTCACAGCATCTTCAGCGCAATGTGAATGTAAGCCTATTTGTGATGGCACTGCCATCACAAGCACCAGGCCCATGCCAACCTGGCAGTGTTAACTTGTGCCAACAGGCATTGCCAGGGGCAGGTAGGATGCCTCGGAGTGGGGAGGGGGGGGGGTATTCACTTGTATGTGCTGGCAGGTCGGAGCAGGCAGTAGAGCAGGGGATGCCGGCGGTGTTCATCTGGGGAAAGGGGAGCTGGTGCCAGCTCCAACTCCGAGGGGCAGGAGGGCGGGATGGAAGGCAATGATCGGGGCCAGGGAGGGGTGGAAAGATCGTGGGTCGGGGGAGTCGGAGCCCCTGACACCTCTGCGGGGGGGGAATGTGGAGAGGTTTATTGCTGTTCTGATCAGGGCGCCCTTTAAATTTGGCACCCCTCTGTGCAGCCAGGCTTTGGTGGCGTGTTGAGGCCCCACCCCGCTGCGTGACAGCGTGAAACATGCCCCCTCCCCTTGATTTTTTTTTTGGCAGCGCATGGTGAGATCTGGAGAGAAAACCAGCCGGTTTTGCTGGAGGGAAACACACTGGTTTTATCGCCAGAAACAACATAAGAAATAGGAACAGGAGTAGGCCATCTAGCCCTTCGAGCCTGCCCCACCATTCAATAAGATCATGGCTGATCTGAAGTGGATCAGTTCCACTTTCCCGCCCTCTCCCCATAATCCTTAATTCCCTTATCGATCAGAAATCTATCTACCCGTGACTTAAACATATTCAACAAGGTAGCCTCCATCACTTCAATGGGCAGAGAATTCCAGAGATTCACCACCCTCAGAGAAGAAATTCCTCCTCAACTCTGTTCTAGACTGCCCCCCCCCTTTATTTTGAGGCTGTGCCCTCTAGTTCTGCCATTTCTTGGCCATTTTTTGGTAAGATTTCACCCACTAACTGGCAAATTCTCCACAAGCACAGAGGGAAGTTTTCATACAATTTTGGCCTCTGTCTTCACTGGCATCAATAATAATCTCTATCTTCAATCTTCAGGTGACAAGTAGTGATTTGATTATAGCTAATGATGGCCTGTGCTCAGTGAATGCTATCTGACGGTCGTAGCTGATGTTGCTCGCCACTTGATATATACTAACATTACTCCAATGGTGAAATAGTGAACTGTGATGTTTCGTCTTGGAGATACCCCATCATTTAGACAGCTCACTTTCACCAGTACAGCCGTCCACATGTTGCTCCTTGGCTGCACATTTGACTTCTGGATTGGATTTTACACAGGTCCAAATTTATTTATTGTGTCACAAGCAGGCTTACATTAACACTGCAATGAAGTTACTGTGAAAATCCCCTGGTTGCCACACTCTGAAACCTGTTCAGGTACACTGAGGGGGAATTTAGCACAGCCCATGCACCTAATCAACACATCTTTAGGATGGTGGGAGAAAACTCACACGCATACGGGGAGAATGTGCAGACTCTGCACAGACAGTGATCCAAGCTGGGAATCGAACCCAGGTCCCTGGCACTGTGAGGCAGTAGTGCTACAGAGTCGACCAAAATAAGTCATTTGAGATGAGGGGGAATTTCTTCAGCCAAAGAGTGCTGAATCTGTGGAACTCTTTGCCACAGAAGGCTGTGGAAGCCAGGTCATTGAGTGTCTTTAAGACAGAGATCGATAGATTCTTGATTAATAAGGGGACCAGGGGTTATGGGGAAAAGACAGGAGGTTGGGAATCAGAAAAATATCAGCAATGATTGAATGGTGGAGCAGACTCGGTGGGCCGAGTGGCTAATTCTGCTCCTATGGTGCTGGCTACTGTGCCGACCAAAATCACAAAATCTTTCTACACACGGAGGTATGGTAAAGGTAAGGGTCATTACTCATGGTAATGGTAAGGGTCATTACTCATGCTACCCCACGAGGCAGTTGCAAGTCTCTCCCTTCCCCCGGCCTCACATAGTGAACCTTAGACATCTCAAGTCATCAGCTCCTGCAGCTCTTTTTCCATCTTGTGGCTATCATACAGAAAGTCATGTGCATTTCTATAGCACTTTTCATAACCTCAGGGCTTCCCAAAGTATGTTCCAGCCAATGAACACTTTCGAATTGTCGTAATGTAGGAAACTCATTGGCTGTGTGATCCCCTGACGACGGAGCCGACCAAAATAAGTCATCTGGAAACACTTCCTGTATTGTTTGCCACTCGATCCATGTTGATTACAGTCAGTACTTTAACACCACCATTAAATGTAGAAACATGGGAATGAAGTAAGTGGTGAATAAATCTGCATGGTTCTCGCTAATTACTGTTTATAAAGCAAATATCAAGCAAAATGTATACGCAATGGATTGGTGCCAGAGAAACATTTACTCTCAGGAGCAAGTGTAAGAGAATGGGTAAAAGTTAATATCTAATTAATGGGCAATCACAAAATCATTACTTGATACCACAAACCTAGCTTCTCGATGAGAAGACAGATGTATTGGTACTGCCAAAACGTTTGGTTAGAATGCATCGTGGATGTGTTCTGAGTATCTTAAGCAATTATAGCTGCAACTGTGTGTCTTTTCAGGTAATTTGCAAGCAGCAGAAAACTATTACAGCCACATCTGTTGCACCAATTTTCTCCTCTTGGAGGCTGGCCGATTACTAAAGAGCAGGAGAGAACATCTGGGCCAGATAAGACAACATTTTTGTGGACTTTGTCTTCTATTTATGGTATCTCCCCAGTGCCTGGGTTCCCTCCCCGGGAAATGCATGCCTCCAACTTACGGGACAGCAGAAGAAACAAATGCCAGCCCCAAAACATTGCTGACGTGTTCATTTGGGCAGAGATCAAGGAAGAATCCAGCCACATCCTCCCGATTCATAGTTAGCTCATCTGAGCAGATGGCAAGGTAATTTCATCAATTTGAGCCCCAACGAAAAATAGCAGAGGATACAACAACATACCGCAATAAAAATAGTGACATTATTGGCCAAAACAACACCCAGGCCAATTGTACATAGAAAATTCGGCCCGTCGAGCCTGCTCTGCCATTCATTTTGATCATGGCTGCTCATCAGATTCAATAACCTTTCCCCCATATCTCTTGGTCCCTTTAGCTCCAAGAACTATACCTGATTTCTTCTTGAAATCACACAACATTTTGGCCTCAACTACTTCCTGTGGTAGTGAATTCCACACATTCACCACTCTCTGGGTGAAGAAATTCCTCCTCACCTCAGTTCTAAAATGTTTAACCCTTATCCTCAAACTATGATCCCTAGTTTTGGACTCCCCCACCACTGGGAACATTCTTTCTGAATCTACCCTGTTAGAATTTTATAAGTTTCTACACAATCCCCTCTCACTCTTCTAAACGCCAATAAATATAATCCTAACCGATTTAGCCCCTCCTCATTTAACAACCCTGCCATCCCAGGAATCAGCCTGGTAAACCGTCACTGCACTCCCTCTATAGCAAAGACATCCTTCCTCAGATAAGTACACAATACTCCAGGTGTGGCCTCAACAGCAACCTATACAACTGCAGGACAATTAAATCGATGGCAAGAAGTGCTATAGAATCTCTGTGGGTAGAGTTGAGGAATTGCAAAGATAAAAAGACCCTGATGGGAGTTGTGAACAGGCCCCCTGGCAGTGATCAGGATGTGGGACAGAAAATAAGTCAGGAGATAGAAAAGGCATTAAAAAAAAGCAATATTATAATAATCATGGGGGACTTCAATATGCAGGTGGACTGGGAAAATCAAGTAGGTACTGGATACCAAAAAAAGGAATTTGTGGAATGTCTAAGAGATGGTTTTTTTGGAGCCGCTTGTGACAGGCAATTCTGGATTTAGTGATTCGTTATGAGGTAGACTTGTTTAAGGAACTTAGGGAGCAGAGACCACAATATGATAGAATTTACCCTGCAGTTTGAGAGGGAGAAGCTGGAATCAGATGTAATATTATTACAATTAAATAAAGGTAACTACAAAGACATGAGGGAGGAGCTGGCCAGAGTTGATTGGAAAGGGAGTCTAGCTGAGAAGATTTTGGAATAGCAATGACAGAAGTTTTTGAGCGTTATTGGGAGGCACAACAGAAATTCATCCCAAGGAGGAGGAAACATGTTAAGGGGAGGACGAAGCATCCATGGCTGATGAGGGAAGTCAAGGACAGCATAAAAGCAAAAGAAGAAGCAAACAAAGTGGAGAGGATTAGTGGGAAGCCAGAGGATTGGGAAGACTTTAAAAGCAAGCAGAGGACAACTAAAAAAGCAATAAGGGGGGAGAAGATGGAATATGAGTGGAAGCTAGCTAGTAATACAAAAGAAGATAGAAAGAATTTTTCCAAAATATGAAAGGTAAGAGAAAGGCAAAAATAGACACTGGACCACTGGAAAATGAGGCTTGAGAAGTAATAATAGGAGACAAAGAAATGGCAGAGGGACTGAATATTTGCTTTGCATCAGTCTTCACGGTGGAAGACACCAGTGGGATGCCAGAATTCCAGGAAAGTGTAGTGGTCATCATTAAGGAAAAGGTTCTGGGGAAAGTGAAAGGGCTGATGGTAGATAAGTCACCTGGACTGGATGGACTACGCCCCAGGGTTCTAAAGGAGATAGTTGAGGAAATTGTGGTGGCAATCTTTCAGCAATCACTGGAGACAGGGAGGGTCCCAAAGGACTAATGTAACAGCTAATGTAACACTGCTATTTAAAAAGGGAGGGAAGCAGCAGTCAGGAAATTATAGGCCAGTTAGCCTGACTTCAGTCCTTGGCAAGATTTTAGAGTCCATTATTAAAGATGAGATCGCGGAGTACTTGGAAGTGCATGATAAAGTAGGACTGAGTCAGCACGGCTTCATCAAGGGGAGGTCATGTCTGACGAATCTATTAGAGTTCTCTGAGGGGGTAACAGGGAAGTTAGATAAAAAAGAATCAATGGACGTGATTTATTTAGATTTCCAAAAGGCCTTTGAAAAGGTGCCACATAGGAGACTGTTAAATAAGAGCCCATAGTGTTAATGGTAAGACTCTGGCGTAGATAAAGGATTGGCTGACTGGCAGAAGGCAGAGACTGGGGATAAAGAGATCTTTATCAGGATGGCAGCCAATGACTAGTGGTGTGCTTCAGGGGTCAGTGCTGGGACCACAACTTTTCACAATATACATTAGCGATTTGGAAGAAGGAACTGAAGGCACTGAAGCTAAGTTTGCTGATGATACAAAGAAACGTAGAGGGACAGGTGGTATTGAGGAAACAGGGGGGCTGCAGAAGGACTTGGACAGGTTAGGAAAATGGGCAAAATGTGGAAAAGTGTGAGCGTGTACACTTTATAAGGAGGAATGGAGGCACAGACTATTTTCTAAATGGAGAAATGCTTAGGAAATCAGAAACACAAAAGGGACTTGGGAGTCCTTGTTCAAGATTCTCTTAAGTTTAACATCAGTTGACAGTTAGGAAGGCAAATACAATGTTAGTGTTCATGTCGAGAGGACTAGAATATAACAGCAGGAATGTATTTCTGAGGCTGTATAATGATCTGGTCAGAGTCTATTTGGAGTATTGTGAGCAGTTTTGGGCCCCACATCTAAGGCCTTGGAAAGGATCCAAAGGAGGTTCACAAGAATGATCCCTGGAATAAAGAGGTCGTCATATGAAGAACAGTTGAGGACCCTGGGTCTGTACTCATTGGAGTTTAGAAGGATGGGGCGGGGGGGGATCTTATTGAAACTTACAGGATACTGCAAGGCCTGGATAGAGTGGACATGGAGAGGATGTTTCCAAGATAAGAAAAATTAGAACCAGAGGGCACAACCACAGGCTGAAGGGACGATTCTTTAAAACAGAAATGAGGAGGAATTTCTTCAGCCAGAGAGTGATGAATCTGTGGAGCTCTTTACCACAGAAGGCTGCGGAGGCCAGGTCACTGAGTGACTTTAAGACAGAGTTAGGTAGGTTCTAGATTAATAAGGGGATCAGTGGTTATGGGGAAAAGGCTGGAGAATGGGGATGAGAAAAATATCAACCATGATTGAATGGCGAAGCAGACTCAATGGGCTGAGTGGCCTAATTCTGCTCTTATGTTTTTGTTTCTTAAAGTACAGCATCCCTATCTCTATACTCAAACCCTTTTGCCATGAAGGCCAACATAACATTGGTCTTCTTTACTGCCTGTTGTATCTACACACTTACTTTCAGCAACTAATACATGAGGACTTCAAGGTCTCGCTGAGTATCCACCTCTCTCAATTTACACCCATTCAATAATAGCCTGCCTTACATGTATTTACATTATATTGCATTTGCCATGTACATGCCCACTCATTCAGTCTGCCCAAATCACACTAAAACATCTCAGCATCCTCCTCACAGCTCACCCAACTTTGCATCATCTGCAAATTTGGAGACAATATATTTTGTTGCTTCTTCCAAATTATTAATATATATGTAGTGAACAGTTGGGATCTCAGCACAGATCCGTGCAGTACCTCACTAGTCACTGCCTGCCAATTGGAAAAAAGACCCATTTATTCCAACTCTGCTTCCTATCAGCTAATCAGCATTAGGCTCACTGATTTATAGTTTCCTGTTTTCTCACTACCTCTCTTTTTGAAAAGCAGGCTTATGTTAGCTACCCTCTAATCCGTAGGAACCATTCCAGAGTCCAAAGAATTTTGGAAGATGACCACCAATAGATCTACTATTTCTAAGGTCACTCCTTAAGTGCTCTGGGATGAAGATTATTAGGCCCTGAAGATTTATCTGCCTTCAATTCCATTAATTTCCCCAAAACCATTTCTCTACTAATACCGATTTCCTTCAGTTCCTCACTGAAACTTGTGTTTCCCAGAACTTCTAATGCATTATTCACATCTTCCTTTGTGAAGACAAACGCAGAGTATGAATTTAGTTCCTCAGCTATTTCTTTGCTCCCTGTTATGAATTCCTCTCTTTCTGAAGGTAAGGGGCCTAACATTTGTTTTTGACAATCCTTTTCTCTTTACATACCGACAAAAACTTTTATAGTCAATTTTTATGTTCCCTGCTAGCTTACTTTCACACTCTACCCCCCGTTCCTTTTTCATCATCGAGTGATTGACATGTATTCTGGATGCTTAACTTGCTTGGGGTCAGAATGTGAAAAGACAAAAGCTTCCTAACAGCAAATCTTTTCTTCAGCAATCTTACTTCACACCATTTCACTGAAGATGGTGGATAATCCATAGTTTGCTTATTAGAAAATAGGAACATTCAAGAACTTTAAAGAGTAAAATTCAATAATATTGCACAGCAATGGCTCAATTGGCACCATTTGGTCTTCTGAGTCAGAAGGTGTGGGTTCAATACCTAAGAACCCAGGACCGAATTGAAAAGCTGAGGCTAACACTTTACAGCAGCATTGACGGAGTGACGTCTGTCAGGTAGGACATCAAATCAAGGTCCTGTACCCTCTCTCACGTGGATGTAGAAGTTCCCATGCCAGTATTTCAAACAGTCCCCTGGGACTTGAGCCAACCCACTGCGTCAGCAAAGCAACCAGCATAATTAAGGACCCCTCGCACCCCGGATATTTTCTCTTCCACCTTCTTCCTTCAGGAAAAAGATACAAAAGTCTGAGATCACGTACCAATCAACTCAAGAACAGCTTCTTCCCTGCTGCTGTCAGTCTCTTGAATGGACCTACCTCGCATGAGGCTGATCTTTCTCTACAACCTAGTTATGACTGCAACACTACATTCTGCACTCTTTCCTTTCCTTCTCTATGAATGGTATGTTTTGTCTGTATAGCGCAAGAAATAATACTTTTCGCTGTATATGTGACAATAGTAAATCAAATCAAAATCAAACATTTATCCCTCAATTGACACTACAGATTATCACACTGTTACTTGTGACAGTTTGCTGTGTATAAACTGGCTGCCTCCCTCTCCTACATTATAAGAATGGCTACATCTCAATACTTCAATAGAATGCTTCTTTGGTTGTAAAGTACTTCAAGATGTCCAGTGATCATCAAAAGCAGCTCATGATTGGATGCAAGTCTTTCTCGCTAAGAATTCTTCCAACAACATCTCGCACACTGCCCTGTGGTAAAGTAACTCGAAGCAAACCACATGAGCATCATCAAACAAAATTTGAGCCAAATTAGGAGATGGTTGCACAGGGAACCAGAATCACGGAAAAAGAGAGAAATTCGGAATTTAGCTACCATTCAAGAGAAGTGGCTTGCCTGCCTGTCTCAGAGGTCATCCATTTCTCTTTCACTGAAATCACAGGAACTTTCAGAAAGACAACCACTGACATCAGAAAGCTTGCACTGACATAAAGTTGTTACTGGCTGAAACACTTCATCCACCAGGAATGCATTTCAGGAATCTGGGTGTACAATCACCCCCACCCAGCACAGCCCCCATGATTTCTCAGTGTAGTCATTGCTAATAAATGTTGGTCATGCATGAAAAGCTTAAGCTGAAGTTAATTTATTAGTCACAAGTAGGCTTACAGTCACACTGTAATAAAGTTACTGTGAAGATCCCTTAGTCACCTCACTCCAGCGCCTGCTTGGGTACACTTGAGGGAGAATTTAGCCCTGCCAATGCACCGAACAAGCACGTCTTTCAGACAGTGGGAGGAAACCACAGAACCTGGAGGAAACCCATGCAGACATGGGGAGAATGTGTAGACTCCGCACAGACAGGATCCCTGGTGCTGTGAGGCAGCAGTGCCAACCACTGTGCCAACTACTGTGCCACCTGTGAGGCATGCAGATGGGGATTGATTTGTGGAATGACTTCAACTTGGCCATTGAGGTTAGCCTCTTAGAATATGAACTCCCTGATTGAGCTCTTTATTGCTTGTCCAACTAGGGGGCCTTTTTTGTATATATAACTGGGAGTGGCAAGTCTACTGGTATTCCGGATGCTGTCTTGGAACTTGAAAACACTCTTATGAGCTTAAACAGAATTTGCAAATAAAAGGGAATCCAGTGAATGGATACTGGCCTCTGCTGACTTATTTCAATTGTGAAATGGCAGCCCAGTGTCCAAATTCAGGGTGTTTATTCTTGTGGGTGATGTTGATCACTGGGATGACATTTTCGGAAAATTATCCTATGGGACTTGTGCTTCTTGCCCTTTCCTGTTATGCTTTAAAACAGCTTTTTTACTTCATTCTTGAAGTTACAAAGCCAATGCTTTGATTGGGGGATTGGGAGTAATTTAATTTACATTTTGTAAAATTACACTTAGCACATCAGATGTACAAGTTTCAAGTATCATTTCAAACATTATACAAGTTCAATGCAGTCTACTTCTTCATACAGTGTAATTACAAGCACTCATCACAGTGAATGACTTATTCCACTATTTCTGTTCAATACTTACACACAGATGTCCATCAAATACTTATTTTCAGGTGCCCATTTTTATAGAAACAGATACGTAAAAAATGCTAAGTTAAGTTTATTTATTAGTCACAAGTAGATTTACATTTACTGTGAAAGTTCCTTAATCACCACATTCCGGTGCCTGTTCGGGTACACTGAGGGAGAATTTAGTATGGTCAATGCACCTAACCAGCACGTCTTTCAGACTGTGGTAGGAAACCCACACAGACACGAGGAGAATATGCAGACTCCACACAGACAGTGACCCAAACCGGGAATTGAACCTGGGTCCCTGGTGCTGTGAGGCAGCAGTGCTAACCACTGTACCACCAGTGGAGTATCAAGCTATATCTGTGCATTTATTTTCTCAAATCCATTCCTTGTTGTCACTACCCTGACAATTACTTCCAATCCCCCGATCTCTTTATATCTGGCAATGTTTAAGCAGAGGCAGGTATCGCATTTCGAACGCAGGCTGTAAAATCACATTTGTGCTGAAAATATTAAACTGGGAGGAAAACCAAAATGAAGCAAAATCCCCAGCAAGAACAAACTGTTCCAGACGTCTGAGCCTAATGTGAAATCCCAGACACAACACGCTGCAGTAGAGCCAGGGGGAGGAGAACAAAATCAATATGGAATCTACTTGTCCGATTTGCTGATGATCTATTAACTCAATGAGCTGCTCAGCAGCTGCATATTAATTCTCTCTGCATCAAAAGATGCGTGGGGTTAGGTTGATTGACCATCTAAATTAGTGTCAGGGGGATTAGCAGGGTAAATACATGGGTTATGGAGATAGGGCCTGGGTGAGATAGTTGTCAGTGCAGGCTCAAAGGGCCAAATAGTATCCCTCTGCACTGTAGGGATTCTATGATTCCATGAAATCCTCAGCAACTGCATGTTCACTGTGCTCCATCACAGATTAGGCTGATGGTCACCACGCCGTGAACATCGCTCATTTTAAAACTTTGTCCTGAAATTTATCTCTGTGCAAAAATAAGCTGCTTCCCTGCTATTACCAAAAGGTGTTTCCAAGAGTCCTATGAAGATGGCACGCACGCAAACAATGTGCACCTCACCCAAAAGACCAAGCTGAGAAAATATGAAGAAATTTTAAGTTTACTTATTACCGTCACAAGCAGGCTTATATTAACACTGCAATGAAGTTACTGTGAAAACCCCCTAGTCGTCACATTTCGGCACCTGTTCCGGTATACTGAGGGAGAATTTAGCGTGGCCATTGCAACTAACCAGCATGTCTTTCGGACTGTGGGAGGAAACCGAAGCACCTGGAGGAAACCCACGCGGACACTGGGAGAACATGAAGACTCTGCACAGACAGTGACCCAAGCCAGGAAGTGAACCTGGGTACCTGGCACTGTGAGGCAGCAGTGCTAATCACAGTGCCAAATGTTTGCTTAATCACCAGAAGCCAATTTTGCGCAAGCATGTCTTTCACTGTGAAGATTTACGATCTTCTGCTCAGTGGGCTAGCACAGGAATTAGAGAGCATATTTCGACTACAAACAATGGTTTCCAGTTGAGTCATGGATGTGATGAGTTAGATTTAATGCTTTTGGATTATGCCTCAATAATGTGCTTCAATCCCAACCATTACACAACTGCAGTACATCCAAAAACGCAAAATACTGCGGATGCTGGAATCTTAAACAAAAACAGAAAAATGCTGGAAAATCTCAGTAGGTCTGACAGCATCTGTGGAGCGAGAACAGAGCCAATGTTTCAAGTCTAGAAGACCCTTCATCAGAGCACTGAAGAACATCACAGTTCTTCACATTCCCTTTAAGAAACAGACAGGACCTTGGTTTGTTTCTCATTCTGAGACTACTATTTCTGACCATTCAGCACTCCCACCGTGCTGCACTGAAGCATAAAAGAGCTACCAACCGGCAAAGCCCACTGGTACTAAATTGGGAGCGTTTTTCTTCCCGTCAGCCGAGAAAACTGAAGAAAAGGAGTGCGACAGCCAACAGACGAGGGAAGATTTGCACCTCGTTAGGTGGTAGAAGTTGAGACAACAGCGTGTTAATCAACCACACCACTCATTCCCGATATTTAATAATTGGTGGTAAGTAATTTTTAGAAAATCATATCAACACTGCACAGCCAGACAGCAAACCTTTTCTTTCAAGGTATTAAGTAAGGTTACTGGTGGAGCAGATTGTGTCCACTGTATATCGATCGCTGTACAATTGTGTCATCGATCAGACAGACAAGCATCTCTTGAAATACAAAATCAATTTGATGGGCGCAGTACTCTCCAACAGATCTTCATTTGTACAGGACATATTAGAATATCAATGAAACAGGGGTGGTGGGGGTTGGGGGGGGGGGGGAACTACTTTTCAGGTTCCACTGCCTGTTATTTCCCGTTGTAGTTCATCTAAAATGAAGAAAAGCTGCAGCGTCTGCTCAGCTGTGCTTCATCCTGCGCACTTCAGACTCACTTGGTACTACAGGGCAAATTAAATGGATCAAAATTGCTCAACACGCAGAGATCCGTAACCACACAGCACATGCGTCGACTGACTGGTACTGAATTTTTATACACGTCAGCTGTAGTCAATCCTTTCGGCAAAAACAACTAAGCTAAATCAAATTAACTGAGGGGTGAATCAAAAAGGGGCAGTCCCCAAAAAGAAGGGAAGCAATGTGGAAAGGAAACCTCAAACATCAAACTAAAATGGGATTGAAAGGGGTCAATAACGCACCCCAGCCCCTGCAGTGCCCAGTGGGCACTACGTGACATTAACTTGTACACCAGCCATGGAATGATGCATACCAATTATTCGGGGGCACGTGTACACTGTTAATCACAAGTCAATTAATATTTTTAAGGCGGCATGGAACAGGAAGATTCAACAGCCCCACATAAGGGAGGGAGAGTTAAAAGAACATAGGGTGCCAATTCCTGGTTACCATTCAGTGCTTATCGATAGAAAAATTGTTCATTGGGCTTTGACAGGATTGGGCTCAGCTGTGATATCCCATGATTCAAAAGGCTGTGGCATCCACTGTCCGGGTTCACACATGAAAATCTGCATAACCCCCTAAATCTGACTATCCTTTCCTCTCATGAGGCCAAAAGTATGAAAGCTGCTATCACTGCTCGTCCAGCTGAGAGCAGCTACTTCGGGGGGGGCGGTTTAAACTGATTCAGAGGGGGGTATGGGAACCTGAATTGTAGCGCCAATGTACAGGAGGATGAGAATAGGGAGGTCATGGATAAGGTTTCTAGGTCACAGCAGTGTATTGGCAGGCGGGAGGGTGGTTTGAAGTGTGTATACTTTAATGCGAGGAGCATACACAATAAGGTGGACGAATTTGCAGCCTGGATTGGTGCCTGGGACTTCGATGTTGTGGCCATTACAGAGACATAGAGCAGGGACAGGAATGGTTGTTGCAAGTTCCGGGATTCAGATGTTTCAGTCAGAGCACAGGAGGTAGTAGAAGAGGGGGAGGCGCGGCATTGTTAGTCAAGGACAGTATTACGGTGGCAGAAAGGACGTTTGATGTGGACCTGTCTATTGAAGTAGTGTGGGCTGAGATTAGAAACAGGAAAGGAGAGGTCACACTGTTGGGAGTTTTTTATAGGCCTCCAAAAAGTTCGAGATGTAGAGGAAAGGATTGCAAAGATGATCCTGGATAGGTGCGAAAGTAACAGGGCAGTTGTTATGGGGGACTTTAACTTTACAAATATCGATTGGAAAAGCTATAGTTCAAGCACATTAGAGGGGTCAGTTTTTGTCCAATGTGTGCAGGAAGGTTTCATGACACAGTATGTAGATAGGCCAACAAGAGGTGAGGCTACATTGGATTTGGTACTGGGTAATGAACCAGACCAGGTGTTAGACTTGGAGGTAGGTGAGCACTTTGGTGATAGTGACCACAATTTGGTTACGTTTACCTTAGTGATAGAAAGGGAAAGGCATATACCGAAGGGCAGAAGTTATAGCTGGGGGAAAGGTAATTATGAGGCTATTAGGCGAGATTTAGGATACATAGGGTGGAGTAGGAAATTGCAGGGGCTAGGAACATCTGAAATGTGGAGCTTATTCAAGGAGCAGCTACTGCAAGTCCTTGATAAATACGTACCTGTCAGGCAGGGAGGAAGTGGTCAAGCAAGGGAACCATGGTGTACTAAGGAAGTTGAATCTCTGGTGAAGAGGAAGAAGGAGGCTTATGTAAAGATGAGACGTGAAGGCTCAGTTAGGGCACTGGAGAGTTATAAATTAGCCAGGAAGGAGCTAAAGAGAGAGTTAAGAAGAGCTAGAAGAGGACATGAGAAGACTTTGGTGGATAGGATCAAGGAAAATCCTAAAGCTTTCTACAGGTATGTCAAGAACAAAAGATCGGTTAGGGCAAGATTAGGGCCAGTCAGAGACAGCAGTGGGAAGTTGTGCGTGGAGCCTGAAGAGATAGGGGAGGCACTGAGTGAGTATTTTTCGTCAGTATTCACGCAGGAAAATGTCAGTGTAGTCGAGGAGAATACTGCGATACCGGGTGGTAGACTAGACGGGATTGAGGTACATAAGGAGGAGGTGTTAGCAATTCTTCAGAGTATGAAAATAGATAAGTCCCCTGGGCTGGAGGGATTTACCCTAGGATTCTCTGGGAGGCTAGGGAGGAGTTTGCAGAGCCTTTGGCTTTGATCTTCTTGTCATCATTGGCTACAGGTATAGTTCCGGAAGACTGGAGGATAGCAAATGTTGTCCCCTGGTTCAAAAAGGGGAGTAGAGACCATCCTGGGAATTATAGACCGGTGAGCCTTACTTCTGTTGTGGGCAAAGTTTTGGAAAGAATTATAAGGGATAGGATTTATAATCATCGAGAGGGAAATAAATTGATTAGGGATAGTCAACACGGTTTTGAAGGGTAGGTCATGCCTCACAAACCTTAGAGTTTTTTGAAAAGGTGACCAAAGAGGTGGATAAGGGTAAGGCAGTTGACGTGGTGTATATGGATTTTAGCAAAGCGTTTGATAAGGTTCCCCATTGTAGGCTATTGCAGAAAATGCAGATGCATGGGATTGAGGGTGATTTAGCAGTTTGGATCAGGAATTGGCTAGCTGATAGAAGACAGGGGGTGGTAGTTGATGGGAAATATTCAACCTGGAGTTCAGTTACAAGTGGTGTACCTCAAGGATCTGTTTTGGGGCCACTGCTGTTTGTCATTTTTATAAATGACCTAGATGAGGGTGTAGAAGGATGGATTAGTAAATTTGCTGACGACATCAAAGTTGGAGGAGTTGTAGACAGTGAGGATGGATGTTACAGTTTGCAGAGGGACATAGGTAAGCTGCAGAGCTGGGCCGAGAGGTGGCAGATGGAGTTTAATACGGAAAAGTGTGAGGTGATTCACTTTGGTAAGAATAACAGGAGTACAGAATATAGGGCTAGTGTTGACGAGCAGAGAGATCTTGGGGTACGCGTGCATAGCTCCCTGAAAGTTGGCACCCAGGTTGATAAGGTTGTTAAGAACGGTGTGTTAGCTTTTATTGGTAGAGGGATTGAATTTCGGAGCCATGAGGTCTTGTTACAACTGTACAAAACTCTGGTGCAGCCGCACTGGAGTATTGTGTACAGTTCTGGTCGCCGCATTATAAGAAAGATGTGGAAGCATTGGAAAGGGTGCAGAGGAGGTTTACCAGGATGTTGCCTGGTATGGTGGGAAGGTCTTATGAGGAAAGGCTGAGGGACTTGAGGTTATTTTCATTAGAGAGAAGGTTACGAGGTGACCTAATTGAGGCAAACAAGATGATCAAAGGATTGGATAGGGTGGACAGTGAGAGCCTCTTTCCTCGGATGGTGATGGCTAACATGAGGGGACATAGCTTTAAATTAAGGGGTGGTAGTTATAGGACGGATGTCAGAGGTAGGTTCTTTACTCAGAGGGTAGTAAGGGCGTGGAATGTCCTGCCTGCAGCAGTTGTGGACTCGCCAATTTTAAGGGCGTTCAAATGGGCAGTGGATAGGCATGTGGATAACATTGGAACAGTTTAGGTTAGAGGGTCATTAGACTGGTTCCACTGGTCGGCGCAACATCGAGGGCCGAAGGGCCTGTACTGCGCTGTAATGTTCTATGTTCTGTACAGGTCACCCTCGCTTGCAATTAAACACTTTCTAAAGGAACAAATTCATATTTACATACTTCATCACATCTCCCAAATATCACCAAGTGATTTATGAGGAATTAGTTACATTGTACACCTACTTTTCTTACCTGCACAATGAAATACATTGTAATTTGAATTCAATAAAAAATATCTTGAATTAAGAATCTACTGATGACCATGAAATCATTGCCAGAAAAACCCATCTGGTTCTCTAACGTTTTTTAGGGAAGGAAATCTGCCATCCTTAACTGATCTGGCCTACATGGGACTCCAGAGCCACAGCAATGGGGGCAGCACAGTGGCACACTGGTTAGCACTGCTGCCTCACAGCACCAGGAACCCAGATGAGATTCCCGGCTTGGGTCACTGTCTGTGTGGAGATTGCACATTCTTTCCGTATCTCTGTGGGTTTCCTCCATGTGCTCCGGTTTCCTCCCACAGTCCAAAAGATATGAAGGTTAGGTGCATTGGCTATGCTAAATTCTCCCTCAGTGTACCCGAACAGGCGCCAGAACGCGGCAACTTGGGGATTTTCACAATAACTTCATTGCAGTATGAATGTAAGCCTACTTGTGATGAATAAATAAAGTTTATGTGGTTGACTGACAACTGCCCTCAAACAACTAGGGATGGGCAGTAAATGTAGACCAGCCAGCGATGCCTATGTCCCAACAATGAATAGAAAAAAGCCTGAAGGGCAGCATCTTCAAGAAATGTCCTAGGAGTAATCTACTGGGCCTCTTTGAGCCTGATCCGCCATTTTGGCAGATTATGGTTGATCTGTACTTTAACTTCATCTACCTGCCTTGGTTCCTGAACCCTTAATACTTTTCCCAAACAAAAAAATTATCAACCTCATTTTTCAATATGATCTACCCTTTGAGTGATGAAATCCTTTCCAAAATCATTCCTGAATGACCTAACTCGAGTTTTGAGGTTAGCCTCTGTTGTTTTGGGCTGCCCCACCAGAGAAAATATTTTCCCTCCACCTATCAATCTTTCAAGCACCTGAAAACCATAATTAGAGCACCCTTTAGTCATCCATATTCAGCAGGCCCAGTTCCTGACAATCCTCATAATTTAACTCTTGGTAGTTAGGTGAATTGCCACACACCACCTCCAAGGACATCTTACCTACATTGAGCCAAAACTATATACTGTATCTTAGCTTCAAGAAGTTGAGCATTTAGACTATCGGTAGGGAAGCTCCCCGATTTATAACAAATGGTAATTGTGATGTTTTCAAATTAATTAAGGGTTGCTAATGTATGAAACGTTCTCTCTCCTTCTCCCACAACCACCCCACAGCTCCAGTGCCCTGTACTAACCTGCCAGTTGGCCTGTTCGTTGTGATGGTGAAGATGCATTTGACGAAATAACCCCACCAAAGAGCGTTGATTCTGTGGTTCCCCCAAATGGTGTAACATTGGCACTGTTCTTATCCAGGCCTGAAGCCTTTGCGGGAGTTGTCTGCGATTCTTGCGTTGGATCAAGTCCGTAACGTAGATTCTGTGTGCTGGACAGAATGCTGTTCTCGCCAGTCTTTGGCTTCAGAGAAGCATCTTTCAGCTTGCTCTTACTGCTCCCCATTGTAAAACCTATGAAACAAGGGTCAAAATTACTCATAATCAGAACTGTTCTTTTAAAAAGAAAAATGTTCACCATTAAATTTGCTATTCTTTCTCTCTGATCTTATGGACAATTTGTGTTTCAATGACAGCGAAGATTAAAAATTTAAGAAGTTATAATAATAGAAGAAACTTTGTAATATTGTAATTCTACAACAAGAGGTCTTAGGTATAGTTTAAGAGGTGGTAGATTTTAGTCAGAAGTGAGAAGGAACTACTTCTCACAGAAGGTGGTGAATTTGTGGAACTCACTTCCCCATGGTGTGGTGGTATCAAAATGGTTTCAAGAAAAAGGAAATAGATATATTTCTGATTTTAAAAATGGATTAGCGAGATATGGCAAACAGGCGGGAAGGTGGATTTAAGACCAGGGAGAGATCAGCCATGATCTGATTGAATGGCAGAGCAGGCTCGAAGGGCTGGATTTGCCTACTTCTGCTCCTAATTCCTATGTTCCTAAATGTTTCTATGCCAGGAACCATTAGATTTTCACATAGGTTGTTTCAGGAAATGGAATGATTTGCCATTTCTACTACCATGACCAGCATTAATACAGTGCCTTTAACGGAGTAAAATATCCCAAAGCAGTTTGCAGATCTGCTAACAAAATTTAACACTAAACCACATAAAAGATTTTAGAACAAGCGCAAAATACTGCAGATGCTACAATCTGAATCAAACACAGAAAAATGCTGGAAAATCTCAACAGGTCTGACAGCATCTGTGGAGAGAGAACAGAGCCAACATTTTGAGTTTAGATGACCCTTCATCAGAGCTGAGAGGAATGAGAGTCAGCGAAGAGTTATACTATGGGAGTGTGATGGGGTGGTGGAATTGGACAAGGGAAATGTAAATGAGAAATTTTCGGACATCTAATTAAAAGCTTGTTCAAAGAGGTAGCTTTTAAAGTTTTGCATACAATACTCAGGTTCAACACCTTAATTTTGAAGGTTAAATCCTGGGTCAAGATAGGGTCAAATTTATACTTTGCAGCCTGTACACCTTATGATATCACTCTTCGCACAAACTGCATTGCCAATCTTCACTGGCATTCGCCCAACCCAGCATAAAAGGCATTGCAAGTGGGGCACTTTAAAAGATCTAAGATAACTTAGTTGTCGGCAATTTCACAAACCCAGAGCAAAATTATGAAGCGATGAGCAAGGATTCTGAAGAGCATGCTTCCAATTTGGTACTAGAGTAAGAGATAATCCCGAGGCAGGCGGGGAGGAATTTGGAAAGACAAGGATAAGTCATATTCCATGTTCAATCAAATGATACTAGATAGGAACAAAGAGGAACTCCGGCTGAGGGGTCCATCAGAATATATAAACCAATCTGAAAAGCGAGACTTCAAGCTTCCTGGATTATTTGCCAAGACACTTTCACACTGGTACTGAGACAGATCAGGCAAATTCTCTCTCGTTTGTCTCTGGAGGTAAAGATGGCTGTATTCATCATCATCGGGTCATCTACCCACCAGGGTTGACCAATAGTTTCAAGGAATTGCTGGGGGAAAATTATCGGGATGTCAAAAAAATTGTTTTTTTTTTAATCTTTCTTTGAACATTTCTCTTTACCAGGTATGAGAATGGTGAAAATGGGGAGAAAAGACTGTCTGGCTGACAGTCAAATGTCATTCAATTGGCATAGGTCAGCAGTGCATCATGTTAGGGCTCACACAGTGGTTAGCACTGCTGCCTCACAGCACCAGGGACCTGGGTTTGATTCCAGCTTGGGTCATTGTCTATGTGGCGTTTGCACGTTCTCTCCATGTCTGTGTGGGTTTCCTCCGGGTGCTCCGGTTTCCTCCCACAGTCCAAAGATGTGTGGGTTAGGTTGATTGGTGATGATATATTGGCCCTAGTGTTGGGGAATTGGCAGAGGAAATATGTGGGGTTATGGGAATTGGGCCTGGGCGTGATTGTGATCAGTGCAGATTCGATGGGCCAAATGGTCTCTTTCTGTACTGAATGATTCTAAATACTGGTAAGTGGCTGGAGCATGGGGCATGTCACGCGGTGACACCTCTGGGGATACATTTAATTACAGTTGATCACCTGAATCATCTAAGAGGGTGTCTGGTAGAGTTTTAGTGGGTATGTGGGTGGCCTCTAAGGCCTTCAGACCCTTCAGCCCAACTTGTCCATGCTGCCCTTTTTTTTAAAACAACTAAGCTAATCCTAATTGCCTGCATTTGGCCCATATCCCTTTTAAACCCACCTTACACATGTAACTGTCTTAATCCTTTCTAGAAGACAAAATTGTACCAGCCACTACTACTACCTCTGACAGCTTGTCCCAGACATTCACCACCCTGTGTGTGAAAAAATTGCCCCTCTGGATACTTCTGTATCTCTCCCCTCTCACCTTAAACCTATGCCCTCTTGTTTTAGACTCCCTTACCTTTGGGAAAAGATATTGACTATCTAGCTGATCTGTGCCTCTCATTATTTTATAGACCACTATAAGGCCACCCCTCAGCCTCCTGCGCTCCAGAGGAAAATAGTCCCAGTCTACCCAATGAGAAGTGTGATGTACAAAATATGGGAAGCAAAATAAGGAGGTGATATGTTACTTAGAAGACATGAATCTTAGCAGGCTGAAGGACCAAAGTGATCGAGGATTACAAAAAGGATCATTAAAAGTAGCGACACCGGTCATTAGGGCATTTTGAAAAAAAGCAAACCAAGCTCCTGGTTTATTTTTAGACAGTTAGAATTGATAAGTATAGAAATCATATGAATAGAGCTGCAAAATACAGCAGATGCTGGAAATTTGAAGTAAAAATAGAAATTGCTGGAGACACTCAGCCAGTCTGGCAGCATCTGTGGTGTGGAAGTTAACAGTTCATTAGAACTGATGTGCTAAACTTGTATCGAATCTTACAGTACAGGAGGGGCTGTGCACAGCTATGATTTTTTTTTAAATTCACTTTATGGAATGTCAGCACTCATTGCCCATCCCTAACTGACCTTGAGAAGGTGGTGGTGAGCTGCCTTCTTGAACCGCTGCAGTCCATATTATATAGGTGCACCCAGTGCTGTTAGGGAGGGAGCTCCAGGATTTTGACCCAGTGCCAGTGAAGGAACGACGCTATATTTTCAAGTCAGGATGGTGAGTGACTTGGAGGAGGAAATTATGAAAAAGGACTGGACAGGGTAGATGCGGGAAGGATGTTCCCGACGGTGGGGGAGTCCAGAACCAGGGATCACAGTCTGAGGACACAGGGCAGATCATTTAGGACAGAGATGAGAAAACACTTCCTCACCCAAAAAGTTGTGAGCCTGTGGAATTCATTACCATGGAAAGTGGTTGATGCCAAAGCATTGAATGTATTCAAGAGGCAGCTAGATATAGCACTTGGAGTGAACAGAATCAAAGGTTATGGGGAGAAAGCAGGATTAGGCTATTGAGTTAAATGATTATTCATGATCGTGATGAATGAGCTCAATGGGCCAAATGGCCTCCTCCTATCTCCTATGCTCCTATGATACAGAAATATCAGAGTGCGGGAAAGATTTACAAAGAGGAGGCCAGAACTGCAAGATTCGATCTACTGGGAAAGGATGAGTTAGGGTAGAATGGCCCATTTCCACACTATTTATTACAAGTCTATATAATCACTCTTTTTCCACAACCTTTTTTCCAAAAGAACTACTGACGTGTAGTTTTATGAAAAAGAAACGGTTGGTAGTTAGGGAATTCAACCACCAACATAAAATTCTCAGAATCTCATCCAATAACATGGAATTTGATTTAACCACTGACCAATTTGCCATGTTAAAGACTGAGGAATAAAAACCATAAAATGCCAATAAAAACCTTTCACTGCATTGCAGTTTAAAAGAATTGATTTATTCAGTTACCATAACCCACTGCTTTTGCTCGTGTCTCCCCACTAGGGAAAAGTAAAACTTGATAATTCCTGACTTCCATCATAAGTTCAGATTCTTTTCCCCCCCAGAATGGTACATTATTTTCTTACCATCTTGCAATTCAAAAGATCAAGGGAGGCAATGGCTAAGTGGTATTATCTCTAGACTATTAATCCCAGAAACTCAGTTAATGTTCTGGGGACCTGGGTTTGAAGCCTACCATGGCAGATGGAATTTGAATTCGATTAAAAAAAAAATCTGGAATTAAGAACCTACTGATGAAACCATTGCTGAGTGTCGGAAAAATCTATCTGGTTCATTAATGTCCTTTAGGGAAGGAAATCTGCCATCTGTACCTGGTCTGGCCCACATGTGACTCCAGACAATGTGGTTGGCTCTCAGATGCCCTCAGGCAAGTAGGGATGGGCAATAAATACTATAAGAAGTCTTGCAACACCAGTTGAAGTCCAACAGGTTTATTTGGTAGCAAAAACCACTAGCTTTCGGGCCTCTGACCCTTCGTAAGGTGAGGGGAGAGTTCTGATCACAAACTCTCCATTCACCTGACAGAGGGTCAGAGGCCCAAAAGCTAGTGGCTTTTGCTACCAAATAAACCTGTTGGACTTTAACCTGGTGTTGTGAGACTTCTTACTGTGTTTACCCCAGTCCAATGCCGGCATCTCCACATCAATAAATACTGGCCAGCCTGCAACAACTGTATCCCATGAATAAATTAAAAACAATCATATTCTTTGTGGTTATGAGATGGGAAATGGAGACCCAATAATAATCCAGAATAATCCTAATTCAGAATAAATAAGCAGGGGCACGAGTAGGTCATTTGTCCCCTCTTCAATAGGATCATGGCTGATCAATGACCTCAATTCCACTTGCCCACCCTTTTCTCCGATTCAATTCCCTTGGGGCCCAAATCTCTCTCTGATTCAGCCTTGTATATGCTGACATCCATAACTCTCTGGCCAGAGAATCCCAAAAATCACAACTGTCAGAGTGAAGACGGTTTTCCTCATCTCATTTCTTAGCCTGTATCCCCGGTTCTGAACTCTCCAACCAAGTGAAACATCTAGCATCCACCCAGTCAAGCCCTCTCAAAATCTTACACTTTTCAATTAAATCATCTCTCATTATTCTGAATTCCAGAGACTGTACCATTGTACCCAATCTCTCATCAAAGAACAAATTTTTCATCCCAGCGATCAATCTATTCTTCCTACTTCGTATCTTGCCATATCATTGGCCACCTGCTATCCTCATACAACTACTATATGTGGTTCATTTGTGGCACATCCTGGCTTCTGCAAACATACATATATTAATAACACAAATTGGTGAATTTTGGGAATCTATTTTCACTATCCAAGCTTTTCGAAAGGATAACAGAGAGGAGTTTAGATTCAAACTGTAGCAGCAAGGTGAAGTTCTATCAATAGGTTAGCTTCTGATTGTAATGTGATAAATCGCTGCTACTTATGCTCTTGTATTTGTTGAGGGGGTCAATGTCAGTGAAATGAAAGAGATAGTCATCGACTTCAGGAAACATAGTGGAGAACAAGCCCCTGTCTACATCAGTAGTGATAAAGTGGAGATAGTCGAGTGCTTCAGGTTTCTAGTTGTTCAGATCATCAACAATCTGTCCTGGTCACTCCATGCGCCACCAACATCTCTACTTTTTCAGAAGACTAAGGAAATTCATCATGTCTACTATGATTCTCACCAATGTACCATAGAAAGCATTCTACCCAGGTGTTTCACAGCTTGGTATAGTTCCTACTCTGACCAAGGCCATAAGAAACTACAAAGAGTTATGAACATAGTCCAACTGATCATGCAAACCAGCTGCCCATCCATTGACTCTGTCTACACTTCCTTGGAAAAGCAGCCAGCATAATAAAAGACCCCACTGACCCCAGACATACTCTTTTCCACCTTCTTCCATCAAGAAAAGGATACAAGAGTCTGAAAACAGATTCCAACAGATTCAAGATCAGCTTCTTCCCTGCTGCCATCAGACTTTTGAATGGACCTACCATATATTAAGTTGATCTTTCTCTTTGCCCTACCTGTAACTGTAACACCATATCCTGCAACTCTACATTCCTTCTCCCCTGTGTACTCTCTGAACGGTATGTTTTATCTGTATAACACGCAACAAACAATATTTTTCACTATATCCCAATACATGTGACAATAATAAATTAAATCCAACCCTTTAGCCTAATGCTCACTCTCATTTTGCTTCAACTTGTACGTGGCTCTTTCCCTCCATCCCCATTAATAATTAGTGCAGTGGCAGTGAATAGAAAGACTCCATTTGGTCATGGTCTAAAATTCTATTTAATATTTCTTTTCTCCCTTCCACAGCCTGAGGTTATCTGGAAATTCCTAATGGATTATTTTGACTACAGAAAGTTTTATTTAGGTACCAAAGAGGATGAGATATGAGAAAAAATTTATATTTCAAACAACTCATGCGTGTAGACAGATTCTTTAGCACTTACGTCACACTGAAATTGATTAGTGACCGTTTAAAGACTTTAAAGTCTGATTCTTGCCCTTATAGATTAAGAGGTTTTTCCGATATCTGTTTGTTTCCTTGGCTCTGTGCTTTCAAAGTATCCCCAGGACACAGGAAATGCAAGTGCTTTCAAGGGTGTAATTTTCCACCACTCTCCTAACTAAGATTTTCCCCAGTTTTCTGACCACAAGATAGGCAGAGATAGCACTTTTCACAACCTATGGACAGCCAATGAAGCTTTTGGAATACAGTCACTGTCAAAATGTAGGAAACGGGGCAGTCAATTTAGCAAACACACAAACGTGCTAACCGCCAAATAATCTGTTTATTTTGCGACACTATTGGTAAACAGGCCAGGACACCAGGGCCCTAACACCCCTAACTCTTCTCCTAAATAGTACCATGTACCTTTTATATCCACTTGAGCTCAGTTTAACATTACGTCTAAAAGACAGCACCTCCAACAGTACAGTACATCCCCTCAGTATTGCCCTGAAACATCAGCCTTGATTTCTGTGCAGTAAGAAGCCTCACATCACCAGATTAAAGTCCAACAGGTTTATTTGGAATCACGAGCTTTTGGAGTGTTGCTCCTTCATCAGGTGAGCAGAGAGGTAGGGTTCACAAACACGGCATATAGAGACAAAGACTCAAAGAAGAAAGAGCAGCACTCCAAAAGTTTGTGATTCCAAATAAACCTGTTGGACTGTAACCTGGTGTTGTGAGACTTCTTACTGAGCCTACCCCAGTCCAACGCCGGCATCTTCACAGCTGCATTTCTGTACTCAGGATCTGCAGTGGGACTTGAACCCTGAACCTTGTGACTTTTGAGACAAAAGCGTGACCAACTTGGTTGCAACTGGTCACAAACTCTCCAGTTTCCCTTTGCTGAGCAGAATTTAACCGAAAAGTATATATCTACGGCAGCGAGATGGATGGAAAAGCGAAAACGGAATTCAGGAAGTAAATCTGATCTCACTTTGAAATTGTGGGTCATTAGAGGTTGAGGCGAGGACTGACTCAGCTGTCGCCTGTTTTTGTTGAAGGACAACAGAAGTGTGTGTAAAGTGCTGATCTTCAGATTCATGCCACCAACTGCCAGTAGACCAAAGGTAGCTTTGTCAGACTCGCTAAAGCTGGTGGCCAAGTCTCACCACTTGATGCTGATCTTAAAAGTAGCAGCCGAACTAATTTACTGAATGGTTATGAGACAAGGGTGTTAGAAGCTGGCAGCACCAGCCCAGTAAAAATAAAAGGAGGAATGTTTCCCCTTATTCCTTCATGCATGGAGACCTCCAAACACCCAAAGCTGCTTCGAACCTATCAGAGGAAGGACTTTCAGTAAGGGATGCACTAATTTCCCTCATTCAGGCACAAATATCAAGCACAGTCTCTTACCCCCAGAGGAGATGAGGAAAGAGGCAGGAGGCCCCGAATATTTGGTGGGTTGATATTGATCGATGCCTTCCTGCCTCCACCACAATTAAGTCTTGGATGGGAAGGCCTATGGTCATCTTCATGCGAGGCCCTGAAGTGACCAATCAACAATCACTTAACGCTGACAGTCACCATCCTGCCCTTGCTCCTGACCCCCCACTTTAAGGAAACCACCCCCGCCCACGATTAATAAATTCTTCTGAACTTCTGACTCAAAGAAGAGGAAATATAAATTAAAGATTGCATTCAGAAAATTCACAACGTCCCCAAATGATTCAAAAAGTAACCACAGTGAACAACTGTTCTGTGTAGATAAAAGCCTCAGAGGTGCAATCCCTTGTGGTGACTCATCTCATTTTAACTCAGTTGGCAATGCCAAGGTCAGAAGGTTGTGCATTCAAGTTTGACTCCAGAACATGAGTACCTTAACTCAGTGCATCATCTTTCAAATATGTGTAACTGTTCCGGTGTTTGTAGAAATATTCCATGGCAACACTCGAAGTACAGCAAGCTGTTCCCCAGGTTCCCTCGGTCAAGATTCAGCTGCAATGGCCAAAACCAAGATATTCAGGGCTGAATTTTCCCAACTAATTTTGGGACCCTGACATTGAGGCCCTAAGTTTGTACTTGCTGGGCAGCAGATCCTGTATCAGAATATTCCAGAAGCGGTCTTCGAATTAAAGGGTCAGTTCGAGGGCTGTCAGTGTAAAGACCTTGGCATCCCCATAGGGCTGAAGGAGGTAGGAAATATAGGGGGCACCTCAAAACGGAGGCACTGGAGGAGGCTTACCTGTAATAAAAATAACAAGCAGGTAAGCCCTTCCAATCAGAAAGGAAACTCTTCCAGTGGCAGCATTGGGACCACCAGGGGTGGCCCCCTCTTTGAGGTGATGGAGCCTCTGGTGGCAGTGGCCCTCTCAACTTGCCGAGACTCCTCCCATTAAACTGTCGGCCTCTGCACGTAATGAGAGTCCGATTCATCGCAGACACAGCACCAGTGTGTGTGTGAAAGGTCGCCCCTAATGACTTCAATTAAGTGACCACCTCCGTTGAGTGGGCAACTGATCCAACTGCCAGCTCAACCCCAGGACCCTGCCCTATCAACAGGAATGCATGGGGAGATGGTCCCCACGTGACTCCCATTATTTTGTTGGCCCCCTTTGCATGTTAGCTCACCATTCTAGGGCTGAGAAATTCGGCCCTTACTTTCTGTCACTTCAATCTCTCCCAGACGTGATTTGTAAAACACACCCTGAAACCTTCACTTTAAAATGTTGAAATTTAGGAACATAAGAAACAGGAGCATAAATCGGGTCATTCTGCCCTTCAAGACTGTTCCACCATTCAACAAAATCATCACTGAGCTGAACTGCAGTCTCAATTCCACTTTCCCGTCTGCCTCCCATAATTCTTGACTCTGTCGTACATCAGAAATGTGTCTAAATCCATGACTGAATATCTACAATCAGCCAGCCCCCACTCCTCTATGAGGTACAGAATTCAAAAGATTAACAGCCCTCTGGGAGAAGGAATTCTCCTTGTCTGAAAAAGAGAATCCCTTATTCTGAAACAGCTTTCTCTATTCTTTCTTGAGATGTGGGTGTCACTGGTAAGGCCAGCATTTGTTACCCATCCCTAATTGTGCTCGAACTTCTTCCCTCCTGCCATCAGGCTTTTGAAAGGACCTACCATATATGAAGCTGATCGTTCTCTAAACCCTAGTTATGACTGTGACACTACATAAAATCTACAAAAGGTCATGAATGTAGTCCAATCCATCACACAAACCAGCCTCCCATCCATTGACTGTCTACACTTCCCGCTTCCCTCAGAAAAGCAGCCAGCGTAATTAAGGACCCCACACACCCCGGACATTCTCTCTTCCATCTTCTTCTGTCAGAAGAAAGATACAAAAGTCTGAGGTCACGTACCAACCGACTCAAGGACAGCTTCTTTCCTGCTGCAATCAGACTTTTGAATGGACCTACTTCGCACTAAGTAGATCTTTTTCTACACCCTAGCTATAAATTTAACACTACATTCTGCACTCGTTTCCTTCTCTATGAACAGTATGCTTTGTCTGTATAGTGTGCAAGAAACGATATGTTTCATGGTATATTAATTGAACATAGAATCCCATAGAATCTTACAGTGCAGAAGGAGGCCATTTGGCCCATCAAGTCTCCACTGACCACAATCTCACTCAGGCCCAATCCCCATAACCCCGTGCATCTACCCTAGCTTGTCCCCCTGACACTAAGGGGCAATTTAGCATAGTCAATCCACCTAACCTGCACATCTTGGGACAGTGGGAAGAAATTGGAGCACCTGAAGGAAACCCATGCAAACACAGGAAGAATGTGGACAGTCCACAGAGTCACCCAAGCTGGGAATCGAACCCGGGTCCTTGGTGCTGTGAGGCAGCAGTGCTAACCACTGGGGCACCATGTGACAATAATAAATCAAATTAAACTATATTCTGCACCCCCTTCTTTCCTTCTCCCTCTGTGAACAGTATAGCATGCAAGAAACAACACTTTTCATTGTATCCCAGTACATACGACAATAATAAATCAAAGTTTAAAAGATGGTAAAGGGAAACATCCTCTCAGCATCTATCGTGTCAAGCCCCCTCAGAATTTCATATCGCGTTCACCTCTCATTTTTCCAAATTCACAAACCTTTCCTCTTAAGACAGCCTCATCATCCCAGGAATTAGACCAGTGAACCTTCCCTGAACTGTCACCAATGCGCATATTCTCCAGCCTTTAATTGCTTAGTCATGCTGGGCGTGCAAATATCTAGCAATGACTGGGTGCAGCTGTCACCATGCCAGTGAGATCATTTTCTCGACCCCACCTGGCTTCGTAAACTCTGGCAAGATTGATCATTAAATTCTCTTAGCTTTTCTACTGCCCAGGTTGGCCGACTGTTTTGTATATTCGCTACTTCACTCTCCGCAGAAGGAAATCTGAACAAGGTGCGAGGATGGAGAAAAACCAGTGAATAAAATTGAGAGTCAGCACTCGTCAACAGAAGAAATAACCACTCCTGGTGCACCTGGAAAAATAGATGCCGCACTTTGTCCCACACTCAATAAATATGCTGATAAATCTACACCCGTGACATGCAAGCCTACTTATGACTAATAAATAAATAACAAATGTGCAGTAAGGTGTGTAGTGACACAGTGATGCAAATAAAAGTTTATTTATTAGCGTCAAAAGTGGGCTTACCTTAACACTGCAATGACGTTATTAGGCTTACCTTAACACTGCAATGACGTTACTAGGCCTACCTTAACACTGCAATGACATTACTGTGAAAATCCCCTAATCGCCACACTCTGGCGCCTGTTTGGGTAAACTGAGGGAGAACTTAGCACCTAACCATCTTTCAGATTGTGGGAGGAAACCAGAGCACCTGGAGGAAACCTACTCAGACATGGAGAAAAAGGTGCAGACTCCACACAGACAGTGACCCAAGATGGGAATCAAGCCCAGGTTCCTGGCGCTGTGAGACAGCAGTGCTAAGCACTGTGCCACCGTACCTACTTCACAGTAAATCTATTGCTTTAATTTTTTTTTTAGGGTTCGCTGTATCACAAACCCACCAATCTTAACATGCGTCATTCCGCAGTTTTTTTTAAATCAGAAAACTAGTACTCAGCGATTGATGATTAAAAAAAAGGAGACCAGCCAAATGAACCAATATGCAACAAGTACGTGTTTTTGTGGGAATGGGTATCTATGTTGTGGACAAATTATCCTTCTAGTTAAGAGTGAGCATTTATATGTGCTTGAGAAAACATGGGAGGACAAGCAGTAGATGTTACACGGCCCCAAATCACACAACTGCACCACAGGCTTCCCACAGAGAGCCAGTCATTTGGGAAAGGTTTCTATTCGCTTCCCTTGTGATCGCCCTTCGGTGATGGAAGATACACGTGAGGCAATCATCTTTTCTAACGTACTGCACATGCTTGTGAGTTTTCAGTCGAGCTTTATCTAATTCCCAAAAAGACAGGGAAATGCAACTATATCATTTGTTGGCAGTGGACCAAAATAGTAAAAAAATACTGGAGCAAGAGAACCTTACCACAGAAAAATTCATCATCTAGTCATGTAACATTTCAGCATAATCAGTCATAACAGCAATACTTGATTATTTCTGAGGATAGCCTTACTCAATGTCAGCACACAAATGCATAGATATTCAACCAGACCACTGTTGATTCAAAAAACACTGAAGGTGGTGGAGGTAGCTCCTCTAATCCATTTTAATTCAAATTAGAATCCCTACAGTGTAGGAGGAGGCCATTTGGCCCATCGAGTCTGCATCGCCTGTCCGACAGAGCATCTTACTTAGGCCGTAAACCGTAACCCCACATATTTACTGCATTAATCCCCCTAACCTACATATCTTGGGGCACTAAGAGGCAATTTGCCATGGCCAGTCCACCAAACCTACACATCTTTGGAGTGTGGGGGGAAACTGAAACACCCAGAGGAAACCCAGGAAAACAGGGGGAGAATGTACAAGCTCCACACAGGCAGTGGGAAAGCAATGGCCTAGTGGTATTATCGCTAGACTGTCAATCAAGAAACTTAGCTAACGTTCTGAGGACCCGGATTCGAATCCTGCCATGGTAGATCATGGAATTTGAATCCAATAAAAAAAATACCTGGAATTAAGAATCTATTGATGACCATGAAACCATTGTTGATTGTCAGAAAAACCCATCTGATTCACTAACATCCTTTAGGGAAGGAAATCTGCCATCCTTACCTGGTCTGGCCTACATGCGACTCCAGAGCCACAGTAATGTGGTTGACTCTCAACTGCCCTCCAAGGGTAACTAAGGATGGGCAATAAATGCTGGAACGCCTATGTTCCACGAATGAATTAAAAAAAAAGTCCACAGAGCTGGAATTGAACCCGGGTCCCTGGCGTTGTGAGGCAGCAATGAGAGACACTGCACCACTGTTTCCCAGGTTTACAGTAATTTCATCAAACATGGCTACTATTACAAGGCAGTCTAGGAAGGTTCTCATTGCTTTGAATGTCACATCCTGTGAATCTTCCCACAGGAACCACAAAATCAGTAGCCCCGACAATAATAATAGCACCAAGCTCTTCCTGATCACACCAATGATGAATTATACCATGATACAAGGCAGACCAGATACTGGTGAAATAAATGATCCTTTCCCCACGTCTTTGGTACATGTTGCTCTGGACCTCTTGGAGGATTTCTGGATTAAAGAATGGGGGGGCATCTATTATATGTTTGCTTTTGTTGGGAGGTGTGGGATGGTTTGTTGGCACAAAGCTATTGGAGACCAGAGCTATTTTGGAAGCCAATATTGGAAACAACTACCCACTCCACCATAGGCACAGCATCTTTAACAATGTGCTTCTGATCAGCCCCAATTACAGAAGGTTGCATTTGTATTGCAGTTCTAGGTCCCTTCCCCATTCCAAACTCTTTCAGCCTCTCAGAGTAGGATTGTCGGATTTAGTTCCAAGTTAGAAGTGGCTGAGTGTTGAAGATGGATTCCTATCTCCCAGGTTTCAGGTTGCCCCAACTTAATCCACCCAGAACATTCAAGCTGCCAAAATACTTCTAGGGAGGTCAATTCCTCCCCCTGAGACCAGGGCTGCAAGGTCAATTGTGGCTGCTCACTTCTGCACCTGGTTGGGGTTGACTAACAAGGCCTGGCATCGATCCTCAAACTTTCCTGGCTTTGAACTCAAATAAATGGCCCAGTGTACTCAGAAACTGAGTCTCCACACTGTAGGTCATTGCTTGGTGAGGGCAGCATGGTGCACAGGGCGGCACAGTGGCAAGCACTGCTACTTCACAACTCCAAGGGCCTGGGTTTGATCACGGCCTTCAGAGACTGTCTGTGTGGAGGGGTGGGATGGGCCTAGGATAAGGGGTTCTTTCAGAGAGTTGGTGCAGCCTCGACGATCTGAAAGGCCTCTTTCTGAACTGCGGGAATTCTATGGCTTCCCGGCGTCATGACTTTGGGGCTAAATCCACTTTGTCATGGAAGAGGCTCAATGACCAAAGACGTCAGTGCCACTGTGCCCTAGGCCCCATGGATGCACGGATTCCCCTCCCTTTGGCTTGCACTCTATACAACTAGAATCCCTATAATACAGGAGGAGGCCATTTGGCCCTTTGTGTCTGCACCAATCCTCTGGCGAGAGCATCTTACTGAGTTCCTATCCTCATAACCCCACATTTTTACCTCATTTGTTCCCCTACCCGACACATCTGGGGTAGCAAGGTAGCACAGTGGTTAGCACTGCTGCTTCACAGCGCCAAGGACCCAGGTTCAATTCTTGGCCTGGGTCACCGTCTGTGTGGAGTTTGCATGTGTTCTTCCTGTGTCTGCACGGGTTTGCTCCGAGTGCTTCAGTTTCCTCCCATAGTCCAAAGACGTGCTGGTTAGCTGCATTGGTCATATTAAATTCTCCCTCTGTTTACCCAAACAGATGCCGGAGTATGGTGACTAGGGGATTTTCACAGTAACTGTGAAATGTAAGCCTGCATGTGACTAATAAATAAAATTTTACATCTTGGGGT
Organism: Carcharhinus amblyrhynchos; assembly: GCF_965287045.1. Taxonomy (NCBI): domain Eukaryota; kingdom Metazoa; phylum Chordata; class Chondrichthyes; order Carcharhiniformes; family Carcharhinidae; genus Carcharhinus; species Carcharhinus amblyrhynchos. The sequence continues at coordinate 16,610,895 of NC_137339.1, forward strand.
GGAGGGGGAGGCAACTGTCCACAGCCAATCCACATAACCTGCACATCTTTGGAATGTGGGAGGAAACCAGAACACATGGAAGAAACCCAGGCAGACACGGGGAGAATGTGCAAACTCCTCACCTATAGTAATCATAGTCAATGGTATAGCCAAAGGTTAAACATCTTTTTGTTAAGTGAAGCTTCGTGCAATGCACGATTTGAATTAAATAAACTACTGAATAATGAAATTCTAGCCAGGCTAAAGACAGATCCAGCAAGCTGAATCCCACGAGCACAAGATGCCCAAGTTAAAACTCAGCCATAAATCAGTTTTTCCAACTCCGTGTTGGTAAGTAATCACTGCACGGGTCATTCCTAGTAAAACTTGAAAACTGTAGTAGGGTTCTACAATCGTTACATTTTTCAAACAGTGAAACATGTAATACCAGTACTACAGCACCGCAGTAGACACTCGAAGCCTTCGTGACCAGGGCCACTGACTGACAGGATTTGGCAATTCTCAGTGCAGCCATTGCCTTAAAAGAACAAACCCCAATTGTGGAGTTCTGACTAACCTCTTTGTCGGTCTGCTTTCACAGACACTGCAAGCTTTGTTGTGAATGCAACTATACGGTATACTACACAGCATTTCCTTATTGCTTTAACTCAATTATGCCACAGAAAACTGAACAACAAAGAAAAGTTGAAGTAGATACTTTTGAAGGAACTTTGTGATTTACTTCAACTTCCTCATGTAAAATGCAGTTACTTCACTTTTATGAAGCAATTCTTGCAAAGTAACTTCCTCCACGGCTGTGAAGGCCTATCAATAACAGTTAAGGACCCAATTAATTACCACAGACCTGCTTTTAAGAACCGCTAGCAATAGAGACACAATTGGGCATTTTTGCATATGTATATCATTAAAAGATATTCTCCATTGATAAATTACCCACAACTGCGGCAGATCAAATCGCTTTCTTGCTCAATTCTACCACTGCAAAAATTTCTACTGTGAATGTCAAGTTACTTTGGCTGATGTTCAGGTAACATCTTGCGTTGGTATGGCATCCTTAACTGAGTTAACCTTCCAAAGGCACCACACAGAAGAATGCTCTCAAATACAATGTGACCACGTCACAAAAGCAGTCAAGACCCAGACTGCCGTGTAACATAAATCACATCAAACCTTGCATTACAGCTGCCTGGATTGATTTTCCAGCCAAATAGCAGCTGCAAAAGTCTGAGACTTCAAACGTCAGAAGGAAACAAAATCAAACAAGCCCACTCGGCCTTGCAAGCATTAAGCAGAGCTGGGAATAGGTACATAGATTCATACAGCACAGAAGGAGGCCATTCGGCCCATCAAGTCTGCACCACCCACAATCACACCGAGACCCTATCCCCAGAACCCCGCTTACTCGAGCTAGTCCCGCTGACACTGAGGTGCAATTTAACATAGTCAATCCACCTAACCAGCACATATTAGGACTGTGGGAAGGAAAGCCAAGCAGACACAGGGGAAAAAGTGCAAACTCCACCCAGTAACCCAAACTGGGAATTGAACCCGGATCCCTGGCACTGTGAGGCACCAGTGCAAACCACTCTGCCACCGTGCCGCCTCATTATGAGGTATGGATTAGTAAGCAATATTTATTACTTACATCTGGAGATGGAGAACTGCAAGATAACTACATGGAGAACTACAAATGAAAGAGACATGGGGTATGCATCTTGCTGAGGTCTGCAACTTTCAGTCACCATTGTCTGCAAGAAGGACTCTGACCTTCCTGTCACTTGCCACTTCAGCACACCACCCTGCTCTCCTGTTCACATGTCCATCCTTGGCCTTTTGCAATGTTCCACTGAAACGTAACGCAAACTGGAGGAACAGCACCTTATCTTCCCATTGGGCACTTTAGGGCCTCCCAGACTTAACAATAAGTTCAACAACTTCAGAGCAACAACTGTCCCCTCCACCTCCACTCCAACTCCTTTACTTAATTTCTTCTTTTCATCTTATTCACTCACATTACTTTGTATTTTTATTTTTAATTTTCCACTTCTAGCATCTCGCTTTCCATGTTGATGCCCCCCCCCCCAACCAACTCCCCCACCCCAATGGGGCCAACTGTCGACTTTGCACCTTTGTTCTGCTACTTACACGTTCCGATCCATTAAATGGACGCTCTTAGCTCCATTCTCAGTCACCATTTACATTCTCTTTGCCTTTTTGTCTGTGCCATCCCTATCAATTACAGACCATCTTCCCCCAACCCTCACAGTATAAATCTCATCTGATTTCCCTTGTCTTCGGCACTGACAAAGGGTCATCCTGACTCGAAACTTTGACTCTACTCTCTCTCCACAGATGCCGTCAGATTTGCTGAAATTTTCCAGCATTTTCTGTTTTTGTCGTTAGCATCTCGCTCTCTCTGTCTCTCTCTCTTTCTTCAGGTGTTGTCCAACCTTTCCATCGAATCTGCTGCCAGCTTCCCTCTTCTAAAAAAAGATATTCATGACCTCTTTGCAAACTGCCACTCTAATGCCAATCTATTTTCCTTGACAAGGTTCTAGAATGTGCTGCCAACTCACAAATTCATGCCCATCTTTTTGGGAATTGCACGGCTGAATCCCTCCAATCAGGTTTCCTCTCCTGCCACAGTTCCAAACAACTCTTATTAAAGTTACAAGCGACATTTAACGTGACTGTGATAAAGATAAATCCGATGGCAAGGCGCCTCTGTTACAAGACAGTTGTGTATGATGGTCAAGAGCTACCCACTCTTGGATAGCTGGAAGTGGAGTTAGACATCAGAGGCACAGCTGCAAAGCCAAGGTTTTCATTTGAGGAATACTAACATTAGTATTTTTCTTTCTGGATTTTTGGAAGTTGAAAGATTTGTCTCGTCTTTTTAAAAAATTTTAATGTGTCAGCAGTTTGCAACATATTTAACTGCACCATCCTCCTCCAACGCATGCCTTTCCAACATTATTAAACTGGGTCAGGCCACACTCACCTGCTTTTATTCTTATTGATCTAGTGGTAAGCAAAGAATCACCAGCATTGGTTTCTCTTCCCACTCTCTCAGATTTGAAGTTCCGCAAGGACCTTTCCTTGGCCCTCTCCTATTTCTCATCCAAATGTTGACTATGGTGACAGGATGCAAAAACAGAGCATCAGTTTTCACTTGTAGCCTGAAGACAGCCAAGCCTACCCTCACCACCACTCTCTTAGCCCCTAAAGTTCTCGTTCCACATTCAGTACTGGATGACCAGAAATTTCCTCCAACTCAATACTGGGACGACAAAAGTCAGAGTTTTCGATCCCAGCCGCAAGCTCTATTCCCTAGCAACCAATTCCAGCCCTCTCCCTGGCAATCGAGAGGCTGGAATGGTCTGTTCCCAACCTTGGTGTTGTATCTGACCCTGAGATGAGTTTGCACTCACACAGCCGTTAGTAAGACAGCCAATTTCACTTCAGTACCATCACCCGTCTTCACCCCTGCTTTAGCTCATCTTCTGCTAACACCCTCATCTTATGTTTTCAATACTTTTAGATAAAATTAATCCAACTCGCACCTGGTCACATTCAATTTTCTGTAAACTCGAGGCCATATAAAACTCTGCTGCCTGTATCCCGCTCATACGAAGCTTGCAAACCTACAATAGCCCATCATTTCAATGATGGCTTGATTCTAACATTCTCATCTAGTTTTCAAATGCCTCCAAGATCTAGTCTCTCTGCAATGCCCTATGATCCTCCGAGATATATGCATTATTCTCATTCTGGCCTCTTGAGCACCCCTGATTTGTAAAAGCTCCAGCACTGGGACCTGAGCTTTCAGCTGTCTAGGCCTTATTCTCTGGAATTTTTTTCCCTGAACCTATTTACATCTCTTCTTTGCTTTGCTCCTTAAAACTAACTCCTTCGACCAAGCTTTTGGCCCTCAACCCTAGAGTCATCTTTTCTGGTACATTGTCAAATTTTGTTTTGTGTAATGTGCCATGGGCTATCTTAGCATGTTAATGGTGCTCTACAATTACGACCTGAATTTTCCATCCCCAACCCTCACCGATGGATTTTTCCCCCACAAGCAGGATCTTACAGTCCTTTTGGCATTGTGAACGGCTCATCTGTCCCACCATCGGGGAACCCGCAGCAGGGGTCACCTTCAGCAGGACTGCAAGTTCCACTGGCAGAAAGGACCGGTACATCCCACCGCACAGGTTGTTATTGTTTACCGATAGGTGTTGCGATCAGAATTCCTGGATTCCACAACTCCTAGCTACTGGAATGAGCGTGAAAAGCAAGAGGGCGATAATATCCAACTTAGAAAATTTACACTATGGGTTATTTGCCCCATATATATCGTTAGACGTGATGGCTGCAATAATAAACATAAATTAAAACATAAAAACCAGGAGCAGGAGTCGGCCATCTTGTCCCTTGAGCCTGCTCCGCTATTCAATAAGATCATGGCTGATCTTATTGTGGACTCAGCTCTACTTACCCACCCGCTCACTATATCTCTTAATTACTTTACTGTTCAAACATTTGTCTATCCTTGCATTAAAAACATTCAATGAGGTAGCTTCAACTGCTTCACTGGGCAGGGAATTCTACAGATTCACAACCCTTTGTGTGAAGAAGTTCCTCCTCAACTCAGACCTAAATCTGCTCTTTCTTATTCTAGTTTCACCTGCTAGTGGAAATGACCTCCTGCTTCTATCTTATCTATTCCCTTTATAATCCTATATGTTTTGACAAGATCTCCCCTCATTCTTCTGAATTCCAGTGAGTATAGTCCCCAGTCTTCCTCATAAACCAACTCTCTCAACTCGGAATCAACCTAATGAATCTCCTCTGCAACCCCTCCAGTGCCAGTATATCCTTTCTCAAGTAAGGAGACCAAAACTGGACACAGTACTCAAGGTGTGGCCTCACCAGCACCTTACCCAACTACAACATAACCTTCCTGTTGTTAAACTCCATCCTTCTGGCAATGAAGGACAAAATACCCCACTGGGTCTTCACTGTATAACAGTATATATTCCAGTTCACTTAATCAGCTAAACTGCCCTAACGTGGTCACCTCCTACCCATCAGTAGTTAAACTGGACGAGAAGGGCCTAATCAATTCACTCTTCACCCAATCCAATCTGGATTAAGGAGAATAGCCTTGGAAGGGACTCATGAGTTATTCATCAAGTGTTAAGGCTGGGTTGGTGAAAGCCCTCTGGAGAAACATAAAAGGCTATCCCAGGCTTCAGCAGTTTTGTGCTTCAGCAGAGCACAAAAGGTATTTAGCAAATTGAAGTGCTCCCAGGGGAGGCACAATTGTGAAACTATTAGATGGAACAAAATTAATCTCAGGTTTCCTACGAGCCAACATTAAAACAAAAGTTCCGAGGCAGTCTCACATCTGCTAATTTGTCACTAGTTTTGCTATGCTGAACATTGGTTTCGAATGTAAAACGCAAAAGGTCATTCGGGTCTTATAACCATTGCAGTCATGAGTTTCCTTTACAACTTCCAGAATATGCACACTGTTGTTACGGGATTTCCTTTCATGCATATCTTCACTTCTCCCCACAAATACTGTAGGATAGAATGGGAGAAGCGCAAGAGACAAAGACATTACTTTTTACTATCATTGAACTGTTGCCAAACCCAAGACTCTAACCAGGTACATCAGAATTGGTCATGGTAGATCAGAGCAAACTTGGAAATATGCCACAAAGTGGTCTCCACACTCCAAGTGGCAGTGAAAATCAAGGATTATACTGTTTGATTTATCTCCTCGCTCCTCGTTCAAGTCAAACTACCCTTCAGGCAGGTATCAGAAACGGAGTCAACAAGTTTGAACAGCTCCTATGATCCCTGCTGAGCAAACAAACAATCCTCTGACCAAAATCAGAACCACAGCCACAAAAATTAATACTTACATCGTGTCTCAAACATAGAAAATGGCAGCAAGTAGTGTCAGTCAAGCAAAATAATAGCACAGAGAGTTGAGGAAAGATTTTGATGTGATTGTCACGTGTACAGTGAAAAGTAATGTTTCTTGCACGCTATACAGAGAAAGCATACTGTTCATAGAGAAGGAAATGAGGGAGTGAAGAATGTAGTGTTACAGTCATAGCTTGGGTGGAGAGAAAGATTAACATAATGCGAGGTAGGTCCATTCAAAAGTCTGATGGCAGCAGAGAAGTCGGTTGGTATGTGACCTCCAGCTTCTGTATCTTTTTCCCGAAAGGTGAAAGATATGGCTAGATGTTTTCAGCATGCATTTGGAAGCTGATCTTCTGCCACTAATAATGTGTGTAAGAACGATATAGGAGCAGCAGTAGACTTTACAGCCTGCTCTGCCATTCACTTCACTTTGACACCCATTCCCTATGTCCCTTAATTCCCAAGAATCTGTCTATCCCAACCTTAAATATATCCACAATGGGCATTCACAACTCTACCATCTACAGCCCAGCAGGGTAGAGAATTCTAAGGATTCAAAAGTCCTTTGAGTGTAGAACTTTCTCATCTCAGTCCAAATGTTTGCCCCTCTCATCTGGAGACTGTACCCCCATGTTTTAGATTCCCCCAGTCAACAGAAATAACTTCAGTGTTTACCTTGTGAAGCCCCTCCACAATCCTCTGTGCATAGTGTAATTGAAGGCAGTCTAGGTTGTGCATATTCCAGTGTAAGTAGGAATAAAATTTGCCACACATTACACTTCTAATTGTGATCGAGTGATTCACTACAGGATTTGCAATGGGATCTTGATCAATTGGGCCAGTGGGCTGACAAATGGTAGATGGAGTTTAATTTAGATAAATTGAGGGGATGCATTTTGGTAGACTGAACCAGGGCAGGACTTACTCAGATAATGGTAGAACGTTGGGGACAGTTACAGAACAAAGAGATCTAGGGATCCATGTTCATAGCACCTTGAAAGTGGAATTACAGGTGGACAGAGTGGTGAAGAAAGCATTCGACATGCTTGGTTTCATCGGTCAGAACATTAAATATAGTAGTTGGGATGTCTTGTTGAAGTTGTACAAGATATAGATAAGGCCACACTTGAAATACTGTGTGCAGTTTTGGTCACCCTATTATACAAAGGATACTATTAAACTAGAAAGAGTGCAGAAAAGATTTAGTAGGATGTTACCGGGACTTGATGATTTGAGTTATAAGGAGAGGCTGGATAGACTGAAACTTTTTCCTCTGGAGCGTAAAAGGCTGAGGGGTGACCTTGTAGAGGTCTATAAAATAAGGAGAGGCATAGATCAGCTAGATAATCAATATCTTTTCCCAAAGCTAGGGGAATCTAAAACTAGAGGGCATAGGTTTAAGGTGAAAGGGGAAGGATACAGAAGTGTCCAGAGGGGAAATTTTTTCACACAGAGGGTGGTGAGTGTCTGGAACAAACTAATAACAAGAAGTAATAGTAGAGGCAGGTACAATTTTGTCTTTTAAACAGCATTTAGACAATTACATGGATAAGATGGAAAGAGAGGGACATGGGCCAAATCGGATTAGCTTAGGGGTTTAAAAAAAGGATGGCATGGACAAGTTGGGCCAAAGAGCCTGTTTCCATGCTATAAACCTCCATGACTGAAAAAACATGCTGGAGTGAAGAGGAGATTGGGCTGGATCAGGACTTCCCAAACTGGGAACTGAAGAACCCGACCCCTCTGGAGTGAAGGCGAGCCATGGAGACCCTCCAGGACGTCAAGGATAAGGTGGGGGGGTGTCCCCTGGGCATTGCTAGGGTCAACCTGCCAGGGGGGCTAGCCAGCAACTGGGAGGTCAGAAGTGTGGGATTACTGCACATCTCCATCTGACACACAGTGGCCCACTCTGCGCAATGCTGCCAGCCTCTCCAGCAGGAATAGAATAGAAGAGGGTCTCCAGATTTTTAATGATATTCACACTAATGCACTCTGCAGTGCACAGGCTAAGGGAGATTCACTGTGAAAGTCCCATTGCAAAAACCAACGTGATTTACTCCAATCTTTATGCAAATTTGACAGTTAGAATTTTCTGGAGAGAACCCACCCAAGATCTGTGCATTAGAAAATAAAGATTATCCAAAGCCCAACACTTAAAATTCACTATTGCAGAAACAGGGGATGAACACACGCACAGCACTTTCTCAAGACTTGCATCAAACTTACACAAACCAATACCAGAAGGAGATGGAACATTGTGGAATAAATCCAAGTCAGCCCCTCTGAACAGAGATGAATACTGAATCCAAACTTGAAACAATGCAGATGTAAATGTGAATAATCTATCACTGGGATTTACGTCATCATCAACCACTAAGCTGTTCACTCAATTCATCAACGCATGACGGCAAGAAAAGGAGGTTTTAACAAAAGAATGGTTGCCAAGGTGCTTTTACTGTCTGGAATGGATGAGTTTCTGCCTTGCGAGTTCCTGCAGTGCATCTTGTAGATTGTACACACTACTCCCACTGTGTGTCGGTGGAGGAGGAAGCCAACATCTATGGATGGAATGCCAATGTAATGGACTCTTTTATCCTGAATGGTGTCAAATCTTTTGAGTGTTGCTGGAACTGAATGCATGCAGGTTAAGTGGAAAGTATTCCATCGCACTCCTGGCTTGTGCCTTGTTGATGGTGGACAGGCTCTGGGGTGTAAAGTGAGTTACTTGCCACAAAATTCCTAGCTTCTGATCTGTTCTTGTGTCCACAGTAATTGGACACAGTTGAGTTTCTGGTCAATGATAACCCCCAAAATGGTGATAGTGGGGGAATTTGGCGACAGAAATATCATTGAATGTCAGGGAGCGATGGTTAGATTCTCTTGGTGAGGATGGTCATTGTCCGGCACAAATATAACTTGCCAGCTCAAGTCTAGATATTGTCCAGATCTTGTTGCATTTGGATATGGTCAGTATCTGAGGAGTCAACAATGGCACTGAACATTGCGCAATCAGCTAACTTCCCCACTTCTGACCTTATGATGGAAGGATTGTCACTGGCACAGCAGCTAAATCGGTTGGGTCTCGGGCACTACCCTGAGGAACTCCTGCCATGATGTCCTGGAATTAAAACGATTGCCCTCCTTTGTGGTCAGTATGACTCCAAGCAGTGGAGTTTTCCTCCCTGATTCCCATTGACCAGAGTTTTGCTATAGCTCATTAAGGCCACATTCAACCAAATGCCAGCTTGATGTTAAGGACAGTCATTCTCATCGTATCTCTGGAGTTCAACTCTTTTGCCCGTGTTTGAACCAAGGCTGTAATGAGGTCAGGATCTGAGTGGCCCTGGTGGCACCCAAACTGAGCATCAGTGAGTAGGTTATTGCTGAAGAAATGCTTGATAGCAATGTTGGTGACCGCCTTTCATCACTTTACTGATGACTGAGAGTTGGCTTGTGGGGTGGCAATTGCCTGGGTTGGATTTGTCCTGTTTCTAATTTATAGGAAACACCTGGGCAATTTTCCGCATTGTTGAGTAGACGTCAGTTACTGGAAGAGCTTGACTAGGGGCATAGCAAGTTCTGGAGCACAAGCCTTCAGTACTATTGCCAGAATATTGCCAGGGTTCATAGCCTTTGCAGGACTGAATCAAATTGGCCAAAAGACTGGCATCTGTGATGCTGAAGATATCCAGAGGTTCCGAGATGGATCATCCACTAGGCCCTTCTGGCTGAAGATTGTTGCTAATTCTTCAGCTTCATCTTTTGCACTAATGTGCTGGGGTTCCTCATCATGAGGATGGGATAATTGGTGTTGTCTCCCCCTCTAATGAGTTGTTTAATTGTCCCCACCATTCACAACTGGATGTGCCAGGACTGCAAAGTTTAGATCTGATCCACTGATTATGGAATCACTGAGCTCTGTATGATTGAAATACTTGGATACAAAGATTGTTTTTAAGAGCAAAATCATACAGAATGTTTCCTTAAATAAAAGTGCATTTTTATATTCAATTCATTGATCATATGGAGCTGTATTCACGGGGAGCACAGGTCACAAAAAGCTGCATTATAATTTTGTAGTCCTATCTCTGATCCACACTCACTTTGATCACAGCTTCCTGCTGCGATAGTTGCATTTGTTTGCCTGCATTTCAAACATTAGGTAGGACTGTTGCCTATAAACTGCACGTAATGGCTCCTGTCCTTTCTCAACACATAACTGATTCTGACAATTATCTGGCACTTCAACCCTACACACAAAGCAATTTTCATCGAGACACATAAGGAAAACCTTCAATCCCAACATTGTATTAAAGTCGTAGAGGTTCACTGCATGGAAACAGGCCCTTTGTCCATGCCGCCCATTTTTCTTTAAGCTCCAAACTAATCCCAATTGCCCACATTTGGCCCATAACCCTCTATACCCATCGTATTCATGTAACTATCTAAATGCTTTTAAAAAGACAAAATTGTACCAGCCTCTACTACTACCTCTGGCAGCTTGTTCCAGCCACTCACTACCCTGTGTGTGAAAAAATTGCCGCTCTGGACTCTTTTGTATTTCTCCCCTCTCACCTTAAACCTATGCCCTCTAGTTTTAGACTCCCCTACCTTCAGGAAATGATATTGACTATCTAGTTGATCGAGACCCCTCATTATTTTAAAGACCTCTATAAGATCAGTCCTCAGCTTTCTATGCTCCAGGGAAAAATATCCCAGTTTATCCAGCCTCTCCTTATAACTCAAACCATCAAGTCCCAGTAAGTCTTTTTTGCACTCTTTCTAGTTTAATAATATCCTTTCTATAATAGGGTGACCAGAACTGTACACAGTGCCCCAAGTGTGGCCTTATCAACGTCTTGTACAATTTCAACAAGACGTCCGAACTCCAATATTCAATGTTCTGGCCAATGAAACCAAGTATGCTGAATACCTTCTTCACCACTCTATCCACCTGTGATTCCACTTTCAAGGAGCTATGAACCTGTATCCCTAGATATCTTTGTTCTGTAACTTTCCCCAATGCTTTACCATTAACTGAGTAAGTCCTGCCCTGGTTCAATCTACCAAAATGCATCACCTCACATTTATCTAAATGAAACTCCATCTGCCATATGTCAGCCCACTGGCCCAATTGATCTTGCCATAACATTATTAAATTGACTTTTTAAAAAAACATTGAAGAACATTGTGCACAAATGCCTCGCTGCGTAATTGCAGCAATCACCATGAAAAGGAGTTTATTACATCAGGGATATCAAGTTTAGTAGTGGCAGGGGTTCCATAATTGGATGCAGCTCTCTTCAATTGGGCAGCAGAGACACATAGAATCCTACGGTGCAGAAGGAGGCCATTCAACCCATCATGTCCACATCGACTCTCTGATAAGGCATCTATCCCCCATTACCCCACATATTTACTCTGCTAATCCCCCTAACCTATACATTTTGGGCCACAAAGGGGAAATTTAGCATGGCTAATCAACCTAAACTGCATTTACATCTTTTGACCATGGGAGGAAACCAGGGGAGAATGTGCAAACTCCACACTGACAGTCACCAATCAGAACTGAATGAGGATGGTGCTGTGAGGCAGCAGTGCTATCCATTGTGCCACCATGTCGCCCTCTATAATTACGGTCAAGACTTCCCACTTTTGATGAAGATGTGCTTCCAAATGTTGGTTATGAGGACTTTCTACTCCATTGTTAAATCGTTTGACAGGATCATCTCATCCCTAAGGTGATTCATCAAAGATAGTTCCTCAGGTGAGGTTGGTACTTGCAACCTGTATATGTAGGCTCTGGGTTTCAGGAAAGGAGTGGGGAAATAAGTTTGTGCTACATTTGTATTACTTGTAGTAAGTCAGCAATGTTAACACCACTTTCCATCTAAGATTGTGTAAAGCTTTGTTAATTATTTTCGCATCATATCACAGACAAGGTCAATTTAATTCATAGTGAAATTGAAGCTTGTATAAATAGTCAGATTTTCAAAAGGACAGTTCTCTCATTGCAATAAAAGTCAAGTTAAAGCCAAACTAAATGGGATGAATAGCAATGCATATTTTTATTGTTTGTAACAGGATCTTAAATCAATGACAGGCTAAAAAGATGGACAGTGAACCTTTACAATAGGTTTGCTTGGTCCTCACTAAATCTGTCTGATTCCTTCACTGTGGTGGTCGGTCACACCAGCCATTGAATGGGTTTCCATTCAATACCAACTAAGGTTAGAATCATAGAATACCTACAGTGCAGAAGGAGGCCATTCGGCCCATCGAGCCTGCACCAACAACAATTTCACCCTGGCCCCATCTCTGTAACCCCACACATTTACCCCTCCACTCCCCCGACACTAAGGGGCAATTTGGCATGTCTAACCAACCTAACCCATGCATCTTTGGACTATAGGAGGAAACTGGAGCACCCGGAGAAAACCCATGCAGACATGGGGAGACTCTGCACAGTCACCCAAGCCGGGAATCGAACCTGGGTCTCTGCTGCTGTGAGGAAGTCATGCTAACCACTGTGCTATTGTGCCGCTCTTAGGGTATGGTGGCTAGCAAGCTCTTTACCAACCAATTTACGCATGTCAGAACTGGTCATTCATAAATATCAGACAGCTGCAATAAATAAAGTTCAGAAAAGATATTACTGCCGCAGAGGGAGTGCAACGAGAGTTCACCAGACTTGTCATGGGGATGGCGGGGCTGTCTTATTGAGAGAGATTGGGTTAACTAGGCCTGTATTCTCTAGAGTTTTGAAAGATAAGAGATGATCTCATTGAAACTCACGAGATGAGTTAAAAGGAATAGACAGGGTAAATGCAGGTCAGATGTTTTTCTTGGTTGGGGAATCTAGAACCAGGGGGCACAATTTCAAAATAAGTGGGCTTTCCACTTAAGAACATAAGAACATAAGAACATAAGAAATAGGAGCAGGAGTAGGCCATCTAGCCCTTCGAGCCTGCCCCGCCATTCAATAAGATCATGGCTGATCTGTTGTGGCTCAGTTCCACTTTCCCGCCCTCTCCCCATAACCCTTAATCCCCTCTCTTATCAAGAACCCATCAACCCGCCTCTTAAAAATATTTAGCGAGGCAGCCTCCACCACTTCAACGGGCAGAGAATTCCAGAGATTCACCACCCTTTGAGTGAAGAAGTTCCTCCTCAACTCCGTTCTAAACCGCCTCCCCTTTATCTTGAGGCTGTGCCCCCTAGTCCTACTGTCTTTTTTGAGCGGGAAGAGTCTCTCCACCTCTATCCTATCCATCCCATTCATCATCTTATACGTCTCAATGAGATCTCCCCTCATTCTTCTAAACTCTAACGAGTACAAGCCTAGTTTATTCAGCCTCTCCTCATAGCTCAATCCCCTCAACTCCGGTATCAGCCTAGTAAACCTCCTCTGCACTCCCTCCAGGGCCAAAATATCCCTGCGCAGGTGCGGCGCCCAAAACTGCACACAGTACTCCAGCTGCGGCCTCACCAATGCCCTATACAGCTGCAGCAAGACCTCCCTACTTTTATATTCAATCCCCCTCGCTATGAAGGCCAGCATCCCATTCGCCTTCCTGACCACCTGCTGCACCTGCAAGCTGGGTTTTTGCGACTCATGCACAAGGACCCCGAGGTCCCTCTGCACCGTCGCCTGCTGCAGTTTTTCGCCATGTAAGTAATAGTCCTTCCTACCATTCTTCCTACCAAAGTGGACCACCTCACACTTGCCAACATTAAATTCCATTTGCCATTTCCTGGCCCATTCGCCCAGCCTATCTAGATCCTTCTGCAGACTCTCCACACCCTCCGCACAATTTGCCTTTCCCCCAATCTTGGTGTCATCAGCAAATTTCGACACCCTGCACTCGGTTCCCTCCTCCAGATCATCTATATAAATGGTAAATAGCTGAGGCCCCAGCACCGACCCCTGGGGCACCCCACTAGTCACCAACCGCCAATCCGAATAGCACCCATTGACCCCCACTCTCCGCCTCCTATTTGACAACCAATCCTCTATCCACGCTAACACCGTACCCCCAACTCCATGTCCCCTGACCTTCTGCAATAACCTCTTGTGAGGTACCTTGTCAAACGCCTTCTGAAAATCCAGAAAGACCACATCCACCGGCTCTCCTCTATCCACTGCCCTAGACACATCCTCATAGAACTCCAGTAAATTTGTCAGACACGACTTCCCTTTAATGAAACCGTGTTGCGTCCGCCCTATCAAGCAATTCCCTTCAAGATGCCTCGCAATTTCCTCCTTAATGACGGATTCTAACATTTTACCTACCACAGACGTTAAACTAACCGGCCTATAATTCCCCGCCTTTTGCCTGGCACCCTTCTTAACTTAGGACCGAGATGAGGAGAAATTTCTTTACAGAGAGGGTTGCGAATTTCCAGGAAGCTGAGGAAACTCAGTCATTGAGTACACTTAAAGCAGAGATTGATAGACAATTGAATTGTCTGACAGCTGTAATCATACTGAATGGAGGAGCAGGCTTGATGGGCCGAATGGCCTACTCCTGTTTCTACGTTTTGAAGTAATGAAGTGAAAAAACACTTTTCATAAAACCAATAACTATCCATGAAGCCCCCATATACAAGGTGTTAAGACTCTTTGAAGCTTATATCTGGTAAGGGAAGGGGAAAAGAGAGCTTTGGCCATTAAGGAGTTCAATTAGAAAAATAAACTTCTTTTCGCTGGGTTGATTTGTTCCGAAAGTTAATTGGCCAAGCACTCCAGTCATCTTAGTGTACTTTTATTCCGATGTCTGGAAGTACAATCTTTGAGTGGATTAACAAACAAAAGCCCCGTTTACACTGAATTAAGACCACGGCTCAATCAACACTTCCTAAAATTTTCCTCTTCTCACAAAGAAACTTTATGAGATTGGGTCATACTCTCGGCACCAAAAGCAGCTTATTAGTTTCAAACACACAAAAGACCAGGATCAACTAAAACAGCATTTTTACGGCTTTAAACATGTGTACATCATGAAAGGAATGTATGGAATAAGACCTGGAAGAAGAAGTTCAGAGATGTGGACTATAGCCTGGTCAAAGAGTTGCATTTTCAGAAGGGTTTTTTTAAAAAGACAGAGGGGGGTAAATAGAGAGATGGTGCTCTGGAGCTGGAGGTGATTCAGAATTTGTCATCAGAGGTCAGAAACACAACAGGAAAGACACATAATGGGTAGAATCAGAGGAACTTTAAAAAGGTGTAGGAATGCACACAAGGCTAGAGGAGGGTGAAGAGGCAAATCTATTGGTGGATTCAAGGGTGAGAATGAATTTTAAAAGTAATGCATGAGGTTGGGGGAAGGAAGCAATGTATGTTACCATGCGCAGAGGCACTACAAAATCTATCCAATGAGAGACAGAGTGAGAGCGAGAGGGGCAAGGTGGCACAATGGTTAGCGCTGATGCCTTACACTGCCAGGGATTCAATTCTGGCCTCAGGTCTCTGTCTGTGGGGAGTTTGTACATTCTCCCCAATCTGCGTGGGTTTCCTCCAAGTGCTTCGGTTTCCTCCCAGAGTCCAAAGATGAGCAGGTTAGATGGATTGGCCATGCTAAATTGCCCCTTGGTGTCCCAAGATGTGTAGATTAGAGGGGTAAATGGGCTAAATACGTGCAGGTAACAGGGATAGGGTAGGGGAGGGTGTGATTAAGATGTTCTGTCGGAGAGCTGGTGCAGACTTGATGGGCCGAATGGCCTCCTTCTGCACTGTAGGGATTCTATGATTCTATGAGAGAGATGTTATTGTGGACCACTGTACTTAGTGCTGAGGACAGCTCTGACAGACAAAAAAAGGGGGAGTAGAACAGGGTCAGAATTTTGGCAGTCTGCAAACCCTGAAATCATTTCTGCAGATTTTACATACGAACAGCCCTTTTTACAAAATGAACTCCACATTATCCACACATTCTTTTAGCTGTGTTTAAACGGCTGCTAGTTGACATTTTAAATCGTATTTTGATTTCACTAAGGCAATGGCATAGTTAGCAGTCAGTGCATGAATTTACTGAAGGCAGCACCTTAACAAGGCTGAAGATCTCAAAGCTCTTCACACAGTTAATAACTTGCGAGGTAGAGTGCCTGATCTTTTTCTCTTTCGCTTCATTGCAGCTTTCTTATTTTTTTTAAAAGCCCCAGTTCCAGAATGTTCTGATCCACTGACACAGGGAAATTGAAAGATGCAACATTCCCAGCCTGTCTTAGCAACGGAATGGGCTCCAGCTGCCGTGGGCGTGGCACATTACAGCATTTGTGTTGAGGCAAGTCAGTCGGACAAAATTCATACCAGAGGATCACAGTGACCTCCCAAATACCAAGCGCTGCTCCCAACATGTTGGGATTTGATCAGGATATCAACATCAGCTGAACTAGTCACAGCGTAGGGATAGCGCAGGAAGCTGGAGTTCAGACTGCAGAGCAGCCAGGACCATTTTGAATAGCAGAGCAGGCTCCAAGAGCCAAACAGTTTACTCCTGTTCTCAAGTGCTTACCTTCTGCTCCCTTGCAATGACCTGGGTCAGAAGCAACTTATGGTCTGATAAGGGTGGTAAAAATTGGTGATTTTATTGAAATCTGCAAGGTTAATCGCTCCTTTTTAAGGACTATTTTCCCCAAGGGGCAGAATCTTCTGGATGGGGAATTGAACCCGTTCGTGCCAACTCTCAGAAACCTGCTGTCAGTTCACAATCAAGTCCTGATTAGCCGTAGGTGGGGATTCGATCCACCCCAGGAAAGTCGTCTCACCTTGGATTGGTCAACAGCTCTCCAACCCATCCAGGCAGAATAGAGTTGCTGCAATGTTCGGCCTGGTACAAAGTCCTTGGATTGCTCTAGGGCAGGGTGTGGAGGGGTGGGGGGGATTCTGAAAGGGTTTTCAGATTGAGGCACCCGCTCAACTCCAAGATGGAGTTTCATCCATTTCTCGGTTGCCCCACTGTGCTCTGACCCAAGCCCCCCAGCCTAAAAACTGAGGCTGAGAGAGAAAGGACCCTAAACTGCCCATAAAATGGCCACTCAAGTTTAAAGCCAGTGTCATAAGTAGACTTACACCAACACTGCAATGAAGTTAGTGTGAAAATCCCCCAGTCACCACACTCTAGTGCCTGTTCGGGTACACTGAGGAAGAATTTAACATGTCTAACACACCAAACCAGCACACCTTTCGGGTAGTAGGGAGGAACCGGAGCTCCTGGAGGAAACCCACAGAGACACGGGGAGAACGTGCAGACTCTGCACAGGGAGTGACCCAAGCCGGGAATTGAACCCGGGTCCCTGGCACTGTGAGGCAGCACTGCTAAACACTATGCCACTCTGGCCTTAATAGGGGAAGGGTGGGCTTCTTGCCCACCCAACCGTGAAATTGGATTTGGGTAGGGGTGCATGGGATCTTGGGGGAATCCCATCATCAAATTTTACACTCTCCTCATCACCTCAGAGCCCAGCTCGTTGGGGGGTAAAATTCTGCCCATGCATTTCAGCTCAGAGGAGACTCCAACAACTGAAGATTGATCTCCTGAACACTGTTACAAGCAGCTCTCGATAAAACCATGCAAGCATTAAAAAATATTGTCTGTGTGCTTTCTCAAATTCTTTGAATACTTTGTTGACAGGGGCAGGGGGAGGCTTGAACAGCACCAACTTATCAGTCACTGAAACACAGAGCTGCAGTGAACGCAGTCCAGCACATCTGCATTTTGCCCTATTTGGTTTTATTATTTAATGAACTCAAATATGGAGCAGCAGGTGTGATTATCACATCACTGAGTCCTCTTCACTTCCAAACCTGCTGCCAGGTAACAGGACACTTGTTAATTGTGCTAATCATCCAAACGAAAGCTCTGCCCACACATGCTTTAACTCGCGATCAGATGGAATCATTTTCACTGGCAAAAACCTTTCATGGAAAACTTCCTTCTAGCCGATTAAACATTTTCACAGCCCTGTGTGCTTGCAACATCATTCTGGCAAATGAAACATGGTCTTCCCAAAACAGCCTCCGGCAAATATTTATCAGAGTTCTCGGAAAAAATATCAAAAGTTAACAGCTTGACAACGAATCTGCCAAAGTAAAATAAATGCAATTTTTCTTCCCCCAGTAATCCTGATCGAGATCTTCTGATGTGCTTTGTGCACTGTCCAATCAGCCACACAGACATGGAAGAGCCCAGGTTTAGATCAGTGTTGAGTCAGGCTTGAGTCAGGCAATGAGAATTAGCTATGGTTCCCTGTCTTGCTGAACTGGTGATTCGTAATATCAAGTGTAAAATGATAAGATTTGTGGGATGAGAGCAGACTAAGGCTCATTAAATGATGACAACCCTGCGTCCCCCATGGGAAACTGGCAATTAGGATCATGTTAACAATGGTCATTTTGGTATAATATTGAGGGGCACATTAACATACAGCAACAGGGATGTGATCAGTAAAAGTATACACAACCTTTTTGATTACAGCCTCCCTCTCTCTCTAATGCACATTGTTTGCAATCCCCATGCCCAAGTATGGGTACGCAAGCTTTGCAAGTTCAGAGCCACCAGCGCAACAACTACAGTGCCTACACATTCCATGCCCGAATTGGCCTGATCAGTCACCTTTGGACACACCGCAACCAGCCTCAAAATGACTAATGGTGTTGAGGTTCTCATCAATGACAATGGAGGAACAATGACGACAACCCAAGTATTTGGGCTGGAGTTAATGGAGGTGATGGGGATCTTGTTCACTGGCTGGGTGCAGGTAGGAACCTCACATGGGGTAAACACAGAAACAAGAAGCAGGAGTCGTCCTGCTCCACCATTCATAATGATCATCGAATTCAATATCCTGATCCTCCCTTTAGCCCCTAGAGCTATATCTAATTTCTTCTTGAAATCACACATCATTTTGGCCTCAACTACTTTCTACGGTAGTGAATGCCACACATTCACCACTCTCTGGGTGAAGAAATTTCTCCTCAGTCCTAAAAGGTTTAACCCTTATCCTCAAACTACGACCCCCTAATTCTGGACTCCCAACCTTCGGCAGCAATTTTTCTGAATCTCTTAATTGCCACTCAAGTCTTCCCCATGATCAAAAATCCCAGAAAAGGAGGTCCTACCCTCTGAAAGCAACTGCCCAGTCAGAGGTCAGCAGTTCGATTGCACAGCAGTGCCACTGGGAGGCAGTGGCAGGTGCCAGCATGACACCCACTCACTTCCTATTGAAATTGCCCTGAAGCAGGTGAATGGTGATCTTGAGTTAAAGCATGTGTGGGCAGAGCTTTCATTTGGATGATTAGTTCTGTTGCCTGGCACCAGGTCTGGATGTGAGAGGACTCAGTGATGTGGTAATCGCACCTGGTGCTCCACATTTAAGTTAATTAAAAAATAAAACCAAAAATGCATTTCTGTGACAAAGTGATGGTGTTCAAGGTCAAACTCTGAGTACATTCCTGGAGGGTGGATGGTGCGATCTCCCAAAGCTTTTCCCCACCATGCCCATCAATCTTTTTTTTTATAATTTATAAGCACCAAGAAACTCACTGCACTTGCCACATAAACACAATGGCTACAAGACCTGGTCAGAAACTAGGAATACTGCGGCAAGTAACTGAGTTCCTGACTCCCCAAAGCCTGTCCACCATCTACAAGGCACAAGTCAGGACTGCTATAGAATACTCCCCACTTGCCTGGATGAGTGCAGCTCCAACAACACTCAAGAAGTTTGATACCATCCAGGACAAAGCAGCCCACTTGATTTGCACCACATCTACAAACATTCAATCCCTCCACCACTGACGCTCAGTAGCAGCAGTGTGTACTATCTATAAGATGCACTGCAGCAATTCACCAAAGATCCTTAGCCAGCACCTTCCAAAGCCATGGCCACTACCATCTAGAAGGACAAGGACAGCAGATACCTGCAAGTTCCCCTCCAAGTCACTCGCCACCCTGACTTGGAAATATGTCACCATTTTTCACAATTGCTGGGTCAAAATCCTGGAATTTCCTCTTTAACGGCATTGTGGTCAACCCACAGAACATGGGCTGCAACGATTCAAGAAGGCAGCTCACCACCACCTTCTCAAGGTGGCAACTGGGGCGGGCAATAAATGCTGGCCAGGCAGTGATGCCCATGTCCCACAAATTAATTTGTTTTTATAGTATTCAAAGGAACTGAGAAAGCGCTCAGACAATATTTTTAAGAGCCTGGTATCACTGCTGGATCCATGGCCACAGGTGAGTGAAGGTTGCAGTGTTGTTCTGATGATTCAACATTGAAAGGACACTGTTGTAAGTCAAGGGCCCACTGCTGGGCTCTACTTCAGTAATCACTGTATCAATGATTCATGCTGAAGTCTAGTGTAAGCTCTGTGACCAATTATTTCACTATTAAATATTGCACAACTAAGAGTTTGTTGAAATGAGCTGTAAGAGTTTGAGATCCTTATTTTCTTCTCAGTAGTCACATGAGTTTATACATTGAGTAATGTTGGGTTATTGCACTATATTAGCATTTTGGGTCCTTTTAAGATTTCCACATGAAATTTGATCTGCAAATAGGTCCATTTTCAACCTTGATGTCAAGGTCTCTACCCCCTTGTGGCAATGGGGAGATAATAGTAAGCATCCATTGTATTCTGCAATCATTTACCATGGCCGGGATTTTTTTAAAGTTTATTTATTAATCACAAGTAGGCTTACATTAACACTGCAACGAAGTTACTGTGAAAATCTCCTAGTCACCACATTCCGATGCCTGTTCAGTTACGCTGAGGGAGAATTTAGCATGGTCAATGCACCTAGCCAGCACATCTTCCAGACTGTGGAAGGAAATCGGAGTACCCAGAGGAAACCCATGCAGACACAGGGAGAACATACGCCCAGACAGTGATCCAAGCTGGGAATCGAACCCAAGTCCCTGGTGCTGTGAGGCAGCAGTGCTAACCACTGTGCCATCGTGCTGCCCCTCGTTGGCCCCATCACTGCTGCAGTCAGAATGGTGAGCTTGACACTCAGTCAAAACTCCATTCACTGCAGCAGGACCAGAGGATCCCAGCCATAAGGCAAGGTTGGAGAATTCCAGCCCATGATTTACAGTTAATTGATTGACCTGGGTTGTTCTGTAACTGGCAAACAATAACAACACAGATCTGCTGCTTAAAATACTGGGCTTGCCTTTAAACTTTCTAGTCTATGAAGAGGAGAAAGATGGTACAGGGAAGTTAAGGTTGTCAAAAGATTTTGACATGAATTGCAATCATATGTCACAGAGCCTGACTTTCAAATACAACAAAAATTACAATCTACAGTAGTTTACAGATTGCGATACCTTTTATGAAATGGTGGAGAGCAAACTCTCAGAGTAGTCACTTAAGAACTGTACTGCACAATGGCCAGTAACTATATAGCTGGACAGTACCAAGAGCATCCTTCTCATTGCAACACATGGAAAGGGAGCAAGTTTATCTGCGCCAATCATTGCAGAATATCACTTCTTCCAACGGCAGGACAGATGTTTGCAAAAGTTATTCTTAACTTTGTGTACCCAGAATCACAACATGGCCTCCGAATAGTCATGACGTGGATGTGCTGGCGTTGGACTGGGGTAAACACAGTAAAAAGTCAAAAGTCCACTCACATTGTCGGCCACTTCAAGACTTGAACAGCAGGTTAGGTGTAAAGATTTGCATTCTAATCAGCAATCTGCAAACTCTCTGTGCTTTATATGCTCTGTCTGAGGCCAGAACTCTCCATTCACCTGACAAAGGGACTAACCCGAAAGCTTGTGCGTTTACTATCAAATAAATCGGTTGGACTAAAACCTGGTGTTGTCAGACTTTTTACTGTGCCTCCGAATAGGACAGGGAACAGTCAGCTTGATATTTACAACATGTCAAATTCAAGAAAAGAATAAGGACATCTATATGGCATAAGGTGACCTGACCAAAATTTTGACACATTAAACAAGGAAGGCCCATATAAATATGGCTGCCCTAAAAAGATGGTTAGTTCACAGTGACATGGTGGCCGATATAATACAAAATGGTAGGTCATCAGATATTTTTCCTGTCATCAATGGTAGCAAGCAAGGATATGTATTGGCTTCAGCTCTTGCTTGCCAAATACTCCTTGGCCTTGCTCCACTACGCACTCAAAGATCTTGACACAGGAGTACACGTTCAATCCAGGACAAAACGGTAACCTTGCAAAGGGTGAAGACTTGCACAAAAGTTACTGAATAGCAACTCACTGAACTCTTGTTCATGGACATGTATACTCAGTGTCTCAGAGCACATACTCCAGAGTACATGCAGCTGCTTGTCCATCACTTTGTCCTAGCCTTAGAATACTTTCACCAATAAGTTCAGTACAGAGGTGTTGCTGTCTGGGGAACGTCCTCACTAAGCTGGATGACTAAATCACAACACACTTTCACGACACACAACAATGCAGAATCGCTGAGCAGAGACTGACAGCCAAGTTCCGCATACATAAGGACAGCCTCAACCGGGATCTTGGGTTCACATCACACTATCTGTAACCCCCACAACTTGTCTGGGCTTACAAAATCCCACTAACTGTTCTGGTGGGAGACAATACACATCTCTTTAACCTGTGCTTAACCCTCTCTCCATTCATATTGTCTGTACCTTTAAGACTTGATTAACAGTAAAGACTCGCATTCCAACCATTATTTTGTAAATTCAGTTTGTGTCTTTATATGCCATGTTTGTGAACAGAACTCCTACTCACCTGATGAAGGAGCAGCGCTCTGAAGGTCTGCGGCTTGTGCTACCAAATAAACTGTTGGACTCTAAGCTGGTGTTGTGAGACTTCTTACTAACTAAATCATTGCCTGGCAAAAGTAAGCTAAGCATTTAGCAGACTTGCTGACAGACTTTGGAATGAGAATGGAGTTTGTCTCAGAACAAAGATCAAAATCTACCAGGCAGTGGCTCTTACATCATTTCTTTGTGTGTGCATACACGGACAACCTATCGGCTACACGTAAAACAACTAGAAGTATTCCATCTTCGCTGTCCAAGATCTCTTCACAAGATCAGGTGGCAGAATCCCCAACATCAGGGTTCTCACAAAGTGCTAGCATTGAGACATGCTCATCAGAGTTCAGCTTCACTGGGCGAGTCATGAGGTTCACATAGTTGGTTCCTACATACTAAACATAAAACATTACAGCGCAGTACAGGCCCTTTGGCCCTCTGTATTGCACCAACGTGTGAAAACCAATCTAAAGCCCATCTAACCTACACTATTCCAATATCATCCATATGTTTACCCAATGACCATTTAAAGCCCTTAATGTTGGCAAGTCCAGTATTGTTGCAGGCAGGGCATTCCACGCCCTTACTACTCTCTAAGTAAAGAACCTACTTCTGACATCTGTCCTATGTTTATCACTCCTCAATTTAAAGCTATGTCCCCACATGCTAGCCATCTCCATCTGAGGAAAAAGGCTCTCACTGTCCAGCCTATCTAATCCTCTGATCATCTTGTATGCCTCTATTAAGTCACCTCATAATGTTCTTCTCTCTAACAAAAACAGCCTCAAGTCCCTCAGCCTTTCCTCATAAGACCTTCCCACCATACCAGGCAACATCCTGGTAAATCTCCTCTACACTCTTTCCAATGCTTCCACATCCTTCCTATAATGCGCCAGTATTCTACAATCATCTGAGCATGGAAACCCTCATCAAAAACTTAGATACAAGGACAATCTGGAAGCTAACTTTGGGGCGTGCAAGATGGATCCCAATACAAAACAACCTTGGACAGATGCAAATGGAAAAGTTTCTGTCATCAAGCGATTCCAACGTTTGAGGAGAAAACAAGTCAAGTGCCTTCAGGACAAGTGAACATGATGCAAAGTCTGTCCATCCCTCCAACACTGACTTCATGTGCAACATTTGCAATCGGTTATGCAAACCAAGACATGATCTAACATCACACACAAGATGACACCAAAATAGACTGCCAACTATTTTTTGGGGCTAAACACGTATCTGTTTATGTGACAGCAGGATCCATCATCTAAGGGCAATAAACGTAGGAGATTTGAGGACTCTGGGTCTGTACTTGTTGGACTTTAAGGATGGGGGGAGGGGGGATCTTATTGAAACTTACAGAATACTGCGAGGCCTGGATAGAGTGGACGTGGAGAGGATGTTTCCACTCGTAGGTAAAACTAGAACAACTAGGCACAACTTCAGGCTAAAGGGACGATCCTTTAAAACAATGACGAGGAGGAATTTCGTCAAAGAGCGGTGAGTCTGTGGAACTCTTTGATGCAGAAGGCTGTGGAGGTCAAGTCATTGAGAGTCTTTAAGGCAGAGATAGATAAGTTCTTGGTTAATAAGAGGATCAGGGGTTATGGGGAAAAGGCAGGAAAATGGGAATGAGAAAAATATCAGCCATGATTGAATGGTGCAACAGACTCAATGGACTGAGTGGCCTAATTCTACTGCTGTGTCTTATGGAAATTTAGACAGGCAAATTTTTTTAAAAAAACTGCTGTAAACATTGACAAATTTAAAACTAAAACAGAAAAATCTGATTTTTTTAAAAAACTTTATTAGTATCACAAGTAGGCTTACATTAGCACTGCAATGAAGTTACTGTGAAAATCCCCTAGTCACTACACTCCAACACCTGTTCAGGTACATGCTGAGGGAGAATTTAGTTTGCCAATGCACCTAACCAGCACATCTTTCGAACCGTGGGAGGAAAATCGGAGCACCCCGAAAAAACCCATGCAGACACGGAGAGAATGTGCAAGTTCCACACAATCAGCCCAGGTCCGAATGGAATCCTGGGTTCCTGGCGCCAGGAGGCAGTAGTGCTAACTACTGTGCCACCTTGCCACCCCAAATGTATCTCACCAAAAACTTTAAATCAATTCCTTACTTTATTTTTATTTGAAGGATTTAATGTGATACATAAAATTGCTGTCATACTTACTTACATAACAGTCACTGCATAGCAAAGTCGCTCACTCTACACGCTTTGAGGAGATGCAACGTAAATCCAAGTCAAAATATTGCTTTACTCAGCAAAATCCTATTATATCATTGCAGATGTATAAGCCATGCGACTGATGTGTGAAACAGCAGGCAGATTGAAGATTGCAACTGCTTTCAGCTGCCTCAGACCCAAGCTCTGGAATTTTTCCCGAAATCATTTTGTCTCTTCAAACTTCTCTACCACTTCCTACTCCTTTTAAGATGCTTCTGAAAACTTACTTCATTGCCCAAGATTTTGGTCACATCCTTACATGATGGACGTCAAATTTTGTCTAACTATCCATGTAGTGTCTCTGGACATTTACCACATTAAAACATCATATAGATGAAAGTGAGATAAGATCTACCAATTCACACTTGAAGGAGATAAATTGCATTTGATTTTATAAGTTTGTAAGAAATATGTTTAAAAGCAAATTATTTAAGATTCAAAAATGTTATATTGAGCTACATTTTTTTCCCCTAAATAATACACAATAAATCTTTAGGGTAAGATCTTTTAAAGATTTCACCTTCCCTTTCCCTTAGGGTAGTACCACAAGTTGATTCTACAAATCGACAATTTTGAAACAGGTTGATTTGATCTCTTGTATCAATGTGGATTTAAGGCTACATTGTATCGTTTAGTCAATTTTGAACAATTTACTTTGCATTGATACTGCAGTGTTGAGTGAGACAACAGTTTCACACATCATCAAACTGTGGGAATGACATTGGATTTGTAATGCACAAACCGAGCTTTGGTACACTGCAGTCAGGTAAACCTGCCTTTCCGTTGGGCAAATCCATTCTAAAGACAATCTTACGAAATGAGCAATGTACATCTAGGATTTTGGTAACAGATTATGGGAGCAAACAAGAATAATGCATCCTTGGAGCAGCGTTTCATTCCACTTTGACTGGAAATCTGATAGGCCTTAACTTTGGTTCATTACATAGAATCCCATAGAATGCTACAGTGCAGAAGGATGCCATTTGGCCCATTGAGTCTGTACTGACCACGATCCCACCCATGTCATATATGTGTGACCCCACATATTTACCCTGCTAATCCCCTGATACTAGGGTCAATTTAGCATGGCCAATTAACCTAACCCACATATCTTTGGGATGTGGGAGGAAACGCACGCAGATACAGGGAGAACCTGCAAACTCCACACGGACAGTGACCTGAGGCCGGAATCGAACCCGGGTCCCTGGGGCTATGTGGCAGCAATGCTAACCACTGCGCTACCATGCCCCGGTTATTACTTCAATTCAGAACATTTTCTGGTCTCCCACAGATCTAACAACATTTTAAATGGGCAAGACAAATCAGTGGGGATGAGGAAGAGGAATTAATTTGGGAGGCCAACAAGGAAGGTGTTGGAGTGGTAACATCTAGGACTGGGAGAAGCGTGTATCAGATTTTTAGGATTTTTGGGGTTGAAATGTGGAAGTGGATTCAAGCAGTGCTTGTGATGGTGAGAAAACAACATCTAAACTGCAGCTCGTGACTGAACAGGAAGTTTAGTTGTGAATTAATTAGTTCATTCTCAGGAAGCTATATGTCCTAGGTACACACTTGGAAATAGGTCTGACGTCTGATACTAAAGCACAGCATGTAGATGAAGAGAAGGGGATTAGGTTACATTTTTGAGGGAATCTGGTGCTGGCTGTATAAGAGAGGGAAGAGATGTCATGAGAAGATGTATTCAGATTACATTTCTCAGTCCAGTTCTCTCACTGCTGGCTTCACTGGAAGATATAATGGTCCTGATTTTAGTCATCTTGAAATTATAAATATTCTACCAGATTCACTGGCCCACTCCTTGCTGGTAAACACAGAAGTTTAGTTTAATCTAACATTATGGCATCAGTAGAATCAATGTTGTCTTCAGGTTGAAACCACAGAGATAACATGCAGAGCACAGATCTCTTTTTTCCCAATTATCACGTGAGAGAACGAGAGAGAGCACAGCACTGGAATAATATGCAAGCTAACAGCAATGGCAGGTTTATTCTATTTTTAGAAAATAAACTTGTCACTGCTCTTATTAAATCAAAACCAAACCAAATTATTTTTATTTATTTATTTGTCACAAGTAAACTTACATTAATGCTGCAATGAAGTTACTGTGAAAATCCCCTAATGGCCACACTCCACTGCCTGTTTGGGTACACTGAGGGAGAATTTAGCATGGCCAATGCACCTAGCCAGCACGTCTTTCAGTCTGCAGGAAGAAACCCATGCAGACACGAGGAGTCCTGCGCAGACAGTGACCCAGGGGAATTAAATCTGTGTGCCTGGCACTATGAGGCAACAGCGCTAACCACTGTGCCACCATGCCACCCTCTACAGAGTAGACTCTATAAAACAACAACTTACATTTATATAGCACCTCGAACATGGTAAAACAACCCAAAAGCAGCCCTCGTCATGAGAGCAAAGTAATTCATTCAAAACACTAGTTCAGTTAGTGAGCTTGCTCCAATGATCATATTACCTTTATAAATCATACAGTGCCTTACAAGTTACTCTTACATGTCCCACATCAGGAACATTTGTACTTCTATCGCTTAGCTTTCAGAATTGATGAATGGCTGAATGTAAAACATCCCACAACACTATTTCAACATCAACAACACAAGAAAACATAGCCATCACACCAAACATTTCTCCTTTGCTGTTTGTAGGCTTTGCCACACGCACATTGTCTGCCATAATCAGCCCACATGGAAGTCAGTCTCAGTGACATGGTTAATGTTGGTGTCTGTTGTAGCACTGTGACATTAAGGACAGACTTGAGGCATCAGTTCACGACTATCAGTATTGACTTTCCATAACATTAACACAACCAGTTGGGGGGTGTGGGCGAGGTAAGAGCAGGGGATCGGAAGGGCAGAGGATGGAAGAGACATGGGAGTTTGCCAATTATTCAGTTGGATTCTCTGCACACAGGCTTTCCATTCTGATGACAATCTGCTGCTGATTAGAATTAGCATTCCTTGTGAAGCAAGGAGCTTTTCCTGTACAGATAAATCCTCATTAAGCACTGCAGAAACCTGCTGCCACAAGGAAATCTCTGGAATGTAAACCCTTTTCGAGACTCCCTGTAATGTGAAGCCAATTTAAATTTTTGGGTGTGTCTTTTCTGGGCAAAATCCACAGCAAACTGACCCGCATTCCTTACCATTTGTAAAACCTGGCCCTGGCTATTAGCACTGGTGTTCACAATACCTCACCACCCACCCAACACTGCTCATACACTGCTCATTAACACAATCCTGAAAAGGCGTTTATCATCCAGGATTACTGACATGGTAATCGCATGACGGATCGCTTCTTAGATGACTAAAAATTGTGCATAAATAGGTAATTAAATCTAGCATTCAGTATCGCTCTTCACAGCATTTGCATTCTGCATGCTGAAGACTCCACTACAGACGCTGTGACATGTTACTTCCATCTGTGAAGAAGCTAATGATTTAACCCTCTCAATTCGGATTTGAAGCTGGGCACATATATACATATATTTTGCAAATTCAATTCATAGAAATGTAGAAATCATAGAAACCCTACAGTGCTGAAGGAGACCATTTGGCCCATTAAGTTTGCACCGACAACAATCCCACTGATGCCTTATCCCTGTAACCCCACATATTTTCCCCCGCTAATCCCTCTAACCTACACATCCTGGGACACTAAGTGACAATTTAGGATGGCCAATCCACCTAACCCGCATATCTTTGGACTGTGGGAGGAAACCGGAGCACCCGAGGGAAACCCACACAGACACGGGGAGAACATGCAGACTCCACACAGACAGTGACCTAAGTCAGGAATTGAATACAGGCTCCTGGAGCTGTGAGGCAGTATTGCTAACCACGGTGCCACCATGCCATTTTTAGTTTACTTATTAGTGTCATTAGTAGTCTTACATCAACACTGCAGTGAAGTTATCATGAAAATCCCCTACGCCACACTCTGGCACCTGTTTGGATACACTGAGGGAGGATTTAGCATGGTCAATGCACCTAACAAGTACGTCTTTTGGACTGTGGGAGGAAACCAATGCAGACACATGGAGAATGTGTAGACTCCGCACAGACAGTGACCCAAACCGGAAATCGAACTCGGGGCCCTGGCACTGTGAGGCAGCACTGCTAACTGCTGTGCCACCATACCGCACAGGAGTTACTATCCACAAATACTGTGTGAAAGAAAAACATAAAATGTTCTTCAATTGACTAAAACATTAATTTTAATTCAAAGGTAACTTTGATTAGGAGTTACATATCATTAGCGATAATTATTGTGTGTTCCTATGGCAAAGCCACGTTCTCCAGCAGTTCACATACTGTCAAGTGATACATCCATTATCTAAGTGCTTGGGCTTCCAGCTGCCTCTCTCGACTTGCGAAGAAATTATATCTGGTGTTTACGTATAAAAAGCACTCTTTTTCCGGGGGATTGCTGATAATTTCTTGGCAAAATAGCAAGAGGTGTCCCTATTTCCATGTCAATATTTTCAGAGGTTAGCCCACAAGGAAAAAGGTGCAAATTACTAAAAGCCTTCAACACTCTGTTCAAAAGGTCATACAAATATATGAATTAGGAACCGGGGTAGGCCAATTGGCCCCTCAAACCTGTTCTCCCATTCAACAAGATCATGACCGATCCCATTGGAATCTCGACTCCATATTCCCTCCTGTTAGCCTATCATGCTTAAAGTGAATTTATCTACCTGTGCCTTAAAGATTCTGCTTTTGAAGGAGGGCATTTCAAAAACTCACAATAATCGAGAGATAAAACATTTCTCCTCACCTGTGTCCTAAATGGGCAACCCTTTATTTCTAAACTTTGACCCCCCGAGTACAAGATTCTCCCACAAGAGAAACATCCTCCCTCGTTAAGCCCCTTTGGTTCTTCTAAGTTTCAATTAAGTCACCTCTTACACTTCGAAACTCCAGTGGATACAAGCCTAGCAAGTCCAACCTTTCCTCACAAGGCAACCTGCCCAATCCAGGTATCAGTTTAGTAAATTTTCTACTTTTAATGCATTTACATCCTTGCTTTAGTAATACTGCACACAGTACTCCAGATACACTATTACCCTGTATAACGAGAGCACAACCTCTGTACTTTTGTATTCAATTCCCCCAACCAGCAATAAATAATAACACTCTATTAACTTTCCTGATGACTTGCTGTAACTGCGTACTAGTCTTTTACGATCCAGGCACCACATTAACTTGATCCTCCTGCCATAACTACCTAACAGAATTGTCCACCTTGCTTCCACAAAATAGGGAGACAAAGGGCTCGATCTTTTTTGTGGAAGAGGTGGGAAGGTCAAATCAGGAAACTCCCCAACGTGGCAAGCTCAATATATTTTAGTTCCGTGTAGATGGGGAAAGGATGAAGTCAGGCTTGCCTCTTCCTGAGGTGATTTAGAGTGGGCCATGCAGGCAAGTGGGTGCCCAGGTGGATAGATTAGAAAGTCCACTTTGGTTCTCTCGGCCACAAAGGCTGTTAAACCCTCACCCTTCACCTCTCCTCACCCCCTGCTTATTCCCATGCCCTCTCACATTCTCCATGTTATCTCCAGATCCCTATATGGATCCTCCAAGCTCCTCACCCAGTATCCACTAGGGACAGACCTCAAGAGCCATGTGAGGATGAAAGTCTTCAGCTTCTAACTACTTAATAGCATTCTCACTCAAATACACCTGATACTGAAATACTCTAATTCATGAAATGTATTCAAAAAATGCAAGTCCCTTCAAGTGGTCAATCTTACACAAAAAAAAATCACTAACCGCATCAAAGACAGCTAATAACTGGTTTAAAATTTAAAACTTTACTAATTAGCATTAAAATTTGTCGCTGAAAGGTATTTTATATGTTGCACATATATCCTTTAAAATCAACATTTTCTCAATGTCAAGAGAATTGGATGGATTTTACAATGGACAAGTAATCCACTTCACCAGGTTACTTGCCCAGTCACTCAATTTGGCAGATGGTGCTGAGAGATAACAGGCCTCCCATGCCTCACCCAACTGGGCTGCTTCTCCTTGGGCTTGTACCTGGGGCTATCAAACTCCTTCAGAGGTGGCCCCTACAGGTATGTCTGATTGTGTTCAGCTCTGACCTCCAGCCTGAGTTCCAGCACAATGGGAAAAAGGAACCAAATTAGTATTTCTTTGGTGGGCACAAGTGCCAACAAGCACTCTGTGCCTCATGTGGTTGAGAGCCGAGTGCCTATTTGCCTGGGAGAAACAAAAACTCAAATCCAGCTGTTTCCCCTCTGACAAGAATCAGTCTGTTTTCATTAAAAAAAATCTGCCTCTTCTTTAGTTGTCCAAACCGTTTCCAAAAGCCCTATGGTCCTCCAACTAGAGATCGGCATCCTTTAATTCTTTACTTACTGGCCTCCTGAGGCATAGTGGGGCAGGAGGGCCATTGAAGCAGCTAATCCTAATGCAAAAAGTCTGCATCCCCAACTCCATGATCCCAGAAGACATTTGTTCTGTAAGAGGCAAGCACAGTTAACTCGATACAAGGCAAGTTGGCATCTTCTGAACATGATTATAGACCTGGCACAGCCAGGTTCCACAGTGGAAAATGGCATGTTCAGCTGCCTTCCAGAGTTTAGTGGTGGGCCAACAGAACACTTAAAGATTTAGCCTTGCATCAGGTACACCAGGCACTTTCCAACAGAAGTCATGATGTGGAGATGCCAGCATTGGACTACAGTGGGCACAATAGGAAGTTCTCCCAATACCAGGTTAAAGTCCAACCGGTTTACTTGGTATCACCTAACTGATTCTAAATAAAGCTGTTGGACTTTAACCTGGTGAGTACAGAAGTCAATTAGAGGTGAAACCATCCAACCTTTCCTCATCAAACTCTCTTCCACTTTCTTCCATCGGAGCAAAGCTACAAAAGTCTGAGATCACATGCCAACTGACTCAAGAACAGCTTCTTCCCTGCTGCTATCAGACTTTTGAATGGACCTACCATATATTAAGCTGATCTTTCTCCACATGCTGGGTGTGACTGTAACACTACATTCTGCACCCTCTCCTTTCCTTTCCCCTATGTATTCTATGAACCGTATGCCTTGTCTGTGTAGCAGACAAGAAAAAATACTATATCCCAAAAATGTGATAGGGCAGCATGGTGGCACAGTGGTTAGCACTGCTGCCTTTCAGTGGCAGGGATCTGGGTTCAATTCCCAGCCTGAGTAACTGTCTGTATGGAATCTGCACATTCTTCCCATGTCTCCATGGGTTTCCTCCAGGTGCTCCAGTTTTTTCCCTGGTTAGGTGAAACTGGGTTAGGTGCATTGGCCACGCTGAATTCTCCCTTGGTGTACCTGAAAAGGTGCCAGAGTGTGGCAACTAGGGGATTTTCACAGTAACTTCATTGCAGTGTTAATGTAAACCTACATGTGATAGTAATAAATAAATACAAATACCATAAAGTAAATCAAAGTCACCATCCAGATGTGCCAGGTCAACTGTAGGAACCCTGCTGCAGTCCCAGCTCAGATCAACTAACTTAGAAACAAAACAATTTAACCTGGGAATATCTCACTTGGATAGTGAACTAGCTAGGAGTCAAACTGATTGAAACATTCAGGCATCACAGAATCCCTACAGTGCAGAAGGATGCCATTTGGCCCATCAAGCCTGCATCCTCAACAATCTTACCCAGCCCCTATCCCCATCACCACATATATTTACCCACTAATCCCCTAACCTACACATCTTGGGACACTAAGGGGCAATTTAGCATGGCCAATCAACCTAACTTGCACATCTTTAGACTGTGGGAGGAAACCAGAGCACCTGGAGGAAATCCACGGGGAGAATATCTGTGCGGAGTTTGCACAGTCACCCAAGGCCGGAATCGAACCTGGGTCCCTGGAGCTGTGAGGCAGCAGCGTTAACCACTGTGTCACCCCAGTTTCAAATAATACTTCCAGAATTGCTCTTATTTCTGACAACATGGAAGTTGTTGAGATCCACAATGGACTAACATTGCTCAGTGGTGACACTGATCATGTTTGCTTTGGTTGATTAACTTTAACTGTCTATATGAATGATATAATCCAGTGTCATTAAATAAAATCTTTTTTTAAATCACACCCTGTGTACTTGCCTCAGCCTGCCCAGCTTCAAGACCAAATGTTTCCCAAAACTCTGCTTCGTGTGGCTTAACTCACATCATCCCGATCTTTCATCACCCTCTGATTTTTAATCGGCATTAAGCAACACCTTGGTTTTGAAATTCTCATTCTTGTTTTCAAATCATATCCCTGAGCTTCATCTCTTCCGGTCTCTGTAATCTCCTTCAGCTTCACAACCTTTAGATAATCAGCACTGTTCCAATCCTGGTCTCATCATCGTCCCTAATTTTAATCACTCCATCATCGACAGGTGTACCTGCCAAACCGCAGTTCTGGAATTCCCTCTCTAAACTTCTCGATTTCCCTTCCCTCATTCAACACGCTGCTTAAAACCTACCTCTTCGACCAAGCTTTAGATCATTTGCCCTAATTTATCATATAAAGGCAGAATACCGTGGATGCTGGAATTGGAAACAGAAACAGAAACAGAAAATGCTGGAAACTCTCAGCAGGTCTGACACCATCTGCGTAGAGAGAATAGAACTAATGTTTCAAGTCAGGATAACCTTTCATCAGAGCTGAGAGAGATGTCACGGGCGTCACGATGGCACAGTGGTTAGTACTGCTGCCTCACAGGGACCCAGGTTCAATTCCCGGCTTTGGTCACTGTCTGTGTGGAGTTTGCACGCTCTCCCTATGTCTGTGTGGGTTTCCTCTGGGTGCTCTGGTTTCCTTCCACAGTCCAAAGATCTGCAGTTTATGTGAATTGGCCATGCAAAATTTTCCTTCCATATAGCCAAACAGGCAACAGAGTGTGGCAACTAGGGAATTTTCACAATAACTTAATTGCAGTGTTAATGTAAGCCTACTTCTGACTAATAATAAATAAACTGTATATCAAGTTTGTGCGTATGGTAATGCACGACACTGAGTGTGGACCTCAGGGTGCCGCAGGAAAAGCAGAACCAAGGAATGTTGTATGTCCTGGAGATACTTGTAATCCGGGAAGGATTTGAAATAGGAGGGGTGGAATTACAATTGGAATCCATGTGGGATGGAATCCAGAGACGGAAACAGTCGCTGAAGAAGGAAATATAGCTGTGAGCGCAAGTTTTAGTAAACAAAGGTCATCTAGATGCAGAACATTGGCTTTATTCTCCCTCCACAGATACTGACAGACCTGCTGAGATTTTCCAGCGTTTTCAGATTTTGTTGCTGGAGTAAATAAATTCCTACGTGGCTGGGTGTCAAATGCTGAGTGATGGTTTCCCTGGACAGCACATTGCCTCATTTTAAAAACACTGTATGATTATGTCATTATTGTTGTTATGATTCAGTTCCAAACAAGCAACAAACACAAATCCTAACAAAGTATTTTGGAGGTGCTGATCCTATCCCTCAGTTTCCTTTCAGATTTCGCCTTGGATCACGTTATTGGTCTATCCAATTTTAGAGTGTTGGGACGCTTGGGCAGACTTGAAACTGGAAGTATTTCAAATCTGACTTTTAGGCCCGTTCTCAGGCGCCCTCATGCTCACTCTGCCTGAAAAAAGTATCAGCAATCCCGAATCACACTGCATAAGCGGGGCTTAATGCGCCCAAAACTCTGTAGCTCCTATCGGCACCTCCAACTGCGCATGTGCAGAAAAAGAAATGATGGGAATGTGGCTCCACTGCCACATCACTCCTGGGCCGGATAATGCCTTCCCCTGGTCCCCACAGACACTGCTCTACCCCCAGAACATTACTGACCCCCTTATCCCCCCATCCCCTTTGCAACCCTTACCGATCACGGGCCCCTCCTCCTCTCCCCCTCACTGATCATAGGCAGATTGCCAGAGGTAGAGGCAGCGGACCACACACACCACCCCCCCCCCACCCCCCCACCAATCTCAAGCAGAGAGCTGTCAGATGCTCGACACTAACCTCCTCTCTAATTGGAGTGCCCAAATCAGACTTTTATGCAACTGTCATGCTCTGCAGGATCTGGTTCAAATCCCACCATGGTAGATGGTGAAATTTCAATTGAATTAAAAGCCTAATGACAACTGTGAACCCATAGTCAATTGTTGTTTACTTTATTCCTTGATCTACCTCAAAATAGGGTGTTGTCACTGGACGAGTAATCCAGAGACCAGGGCCAATATTTTGGGGATCTGGGTTCGAATCTTATGTTCTTATGAATCCCATCACGGTACGTGGTGAAGTTTGAATCCAATAAAATCTGGAATTAAAAAGTCTATGATGTCTGTCTCCCGCCAATTCTGGATTGGCGAGCGCGGTGGTAAAGGGGGAAGCGCCGGTAAGGTTAGGCTTGCAGCCTATTAAGTCAACTTAAATGCATACAAATGAATTTAATTGGCCATCACACCCTTTTTGGTGCAGTCTCAATCACAGCCATTTTCAGGCCTTGGTAAAGGGGGGAAAAAAAAAAAATCGGTGCAGAGGTGGGTGCAGATCACACTACACGCCTCGTGCCCAACTTTAACAAGTTTTCACACCCGAAAACGGGCGCAACTTGATGGTAAAATCAGATTCATAGAGTTATACAGGTTTACAGCATGGAAACAGGCCCTTCGGTCCAACTTGTCCACGCCACCGTTTTTTAACCTCTAAGCTAGTCCCAATTGCCTGCGTTTGGCCCATATCCCTCTATACCCATCTTACCCATGTAACTGTCTAAATGCTTTCTAAAAGACAAAATTGGACCCAACTCCACTACTACCGCTGGCAGCTCGTTCCAGACACTCACCACCCTCTGTGTGAAACAAATTGCCCCTCTGAACCCTCTCACTTTAAACCTATGCCCTCTAGTTTTGGTCTCCCCTACCTTTGGGAAAAGATGTTGACTCTCTCGCTGATCTATGCCCCTCATTATTTTATAGACTTCTATAAGATCACCGTGCAGTCTCATGTTCCAAGAAAAAAAAGTCCCTGTTTTCCTTATAACTCAAACAATCAAGTCCCGGTTGAGCATTTTACATATCAAAATCCGAGTGTTTCTGAAGGGTGTGAAATTGTGGTTGAGTGAAGCCAGAATTTTAAAATCATAATAAGTACAGGCAAAATTCATTCTGCCATAACAGAAGCTTGAAATTCTGAAAATGTGTACAAGTGATTGATCTTTGGCCTTGCATTTACATGTTATTGAAATGCTTCAGAAGTTTGTTTAATGCCTGATGCAAAAAAAAATCACTTCAAGATGAAACCACGCATTTTGAAAGATTCGGAATACCACTTTCAAGGCTGATGGAAAGGACTGGCAGATTGGTGCACGGAGCAGAAAAGAACAGATTGATCCTGAATAATAATGTCAGGAAAGGACAAGTGACAATTAAAAGAAAAAGCTTATAAATCAGAGAAGGAAAAAAGTAAATGATAAAGCTGCATACTGAAGTTACTCTCACCAAATTTTTCGCTATCTATTCATAGAATCCTCAAATGCAGAAGGAGGCCATTCAGCCCATCAAATCTGCACTGACCACAATCCCATCCAAGCCCTAACTATCCCACTAACTATGTCCAACATGACAGCAATACAACCCTAGTTGGAGGAGGATGGTACTGGAATGAAGTATTGATGCAGGAAAGAACAGACAAGGATCAATCTTATGGAGAGGGGAAGAAGCTTGAAGGGTCATTTTGAAACATCCACTGTCAAGGGTTTAACTTTTTTTACGCCCTTAGACTGAGTGGCTTGCTAGACCGTTTCAAAGGGCACTTAAGAGTTGCATGTGGACCAGACAATATTCCCTAAAGAATTTCAATGAACCAGATGTGTTTCATCACTAGACTTTTTAATTCCAGACTTTATTGGATTCAAACTTCACCATGTGCCGTGATGGGATTCGAACCCAGATCCCCAAAACATTGGCCCTGGTCTCTGGATTACTTGTCCAGTAACAACACCCTATTTTGAGGTAGATTAAGGAATCAAGTAAACAATAATCGACTCTGGGTTCACAGTCATCATTAGGCTTTTAATTCAATTGAAATTTCACCATCTACCATGGTGGGATTTGAACCAGATCCCGCAGAGCATGACCCTGGGTCTCTGAATCGCTAGTCCAGTGACAATACCACTATGCCAACACACTCTCTCCACCGCACCCCCCACCCCCCTCAACCCGCCCACCCATTCATTTCTCAGTTGGTGAGTGCACTGTGCAGAGAAATGGAATATGTAATAATAATGGGATAACTCACTTTCACCGTGTTTGAGGAAACTTTTTAACAGTTGCCCACAGTGTCAAATAGATATTCCACTTATGCCTTTATCACACTAAGTAAAACACACAGGCATCCTGAATGACAGAAATGTTTTGCTGTGTCAGTAAGAAACCACAGTTATTAAAACATAAGTATGCCCCTATCTATGACCGCACCACAAAATGCTGTGATCACATAGTCATGGGGTTTTATACTGGTGACTTCTGGCAAGGTTGTCAACAGAACATTTTTTTTCCCACAAAGTTGATTCTTCCTCACGTGCCATGGGCAGTAACCTTATGAGAGCTGTCTTTGTCCATCAACTAAGGTTGCACAGTATGGATGGTATGGTTGAACAGTGGTCAGCACTGCTGTCTCACAACGCCAGGTGTTAGAATGTAACTAGTGACAACTTTGTATTGGATGCTATGTGACCAATGGGAACAAGATGTAAGGACCAGTAAACCATGGAACCAATTACAGTGACGTAATAGTCAGCTGACTCACTACAAATAAGGAACTATGTAGAATTGTGGGGAGCTTGGATTGGCCCAAGGTGAGGTCCTAAGTTTGGAGTAATGACGTTTCTTTATTAAACCCTTTCTTTGAGTTTGTAAGTTAGACTAAGTTTTGTTCTATTTTTATTGTCTGTGTTGGAGGAGTTACTTCTGATGAAACACCAGGGACCAGGCTTTCGATTCCTGACTTGGATCACTGACTACATGGTGTCCACACATTCTCCCAGTGTCTGCGTGGGTTTCATCTGGATGCTCCAGTTTCCTCCCACAGTCTGAAAGACGTGCTGGTTAGGTGCATTGGCCATGCTAAATTCTCCCTCAGTGTATCTGAACAGACACTGGAGTGTGGTGACTGGGGGATTTTCACAGTAATTTCATTGCAGTGTTAATGTAAGCCTATTTGTGACACTGATAAATAAACTTAAACAGTATTACATTATATCTACAGCACAGTTTGGCTTTCTGAATCTGATATATTTCAAAAATATCGTAAGATAAATCTCCACAGAAAGAGTTGAGGTGCAAAGAAATTTGTTCTTTTAATAAAGGATGCTTACTAATTTACTTTTGTTTCTTCCACATACTTAATGTTTTGGAGAGTGCAGTCATCCAGTAACGAATGTTGCCCAATCAGCCAGACTTCCCTCAACTTAGATTGTGCCCTTAAAGTCCATTGCTCGAAATATATTCAGGGGGGTGGGGCACTTCCCAATTGTAAAATGTTGTTATAGACAACTCCCACAATATAGAGCAATCAATGGCTCTTACACCTAGGTGTCGGTACTCTGTACTGTGGGCAAGATGATATTCTACCTCTGTATTAGTCCAGGACCAAAACTACAGATGCCCAAATCATACCAGCAGAAGCACAGTTGCTAATGAAACTGGTGAGTCTATTGTACAAATGCTGTGTTCATTTTCCATGTGGAACCACATAAAACCCCTGCAGTTGGGCAAATAAACCAGAGACTGTTTTGAGAGTTCTTCACACACAGAACAACACTGGAAATGGATATTCAGGTGCAACAGGGGATTTGTTTAAATGTGTTTACTGTGCTCTTTCATTTTAGATTTCAAGAACCTAGCATCCTAGCTGTTTACAGTTTTGCTGTTGTTCTTCCTCATCTACGAGTCTGTCCCCAAGCTATAGAAAATACACTCAACTCGAGAGTCAAGCAGCAGCTTGTGAGTGTTGAGTTCCTGGAATTCAAGTTAAAGTATAAACAGTTAGACACTAGAGTGAGAGATTGTAGATTCAGATTTATTTTCCCAGGAGGGGATACATTAAAATGAGCTAAATGGCCTTCTGCATTAGTTTTTATCTTGCAATCTGACTGAGGATGCAAGCTGCTGTGTGCAGTGTTGCCCTAAGATTGGGGATTCTGTCCTTTCTTTGACAGCAATGTTACCTTTTTCTGGTTCTGATGGACAACAGGAATGAATGAGTGTTGACGGCCTGCAAATGGTGAGGGCATGAGTAAATCGTAGCCAAACATATCGCTGTCATTTTGCCTTCAATGACATGCGTATGTAGATTTATTCTTTGCTGGCAAGGCCATTGTTTGTTGCCCATCTCTAATTGCCCTCTAGAACGTGGTGATAGTGGTGAGCGATCTTCCTAAACTCCCCACAGTCCATCTAATATCAGTATGCTCGTGGTGCTGTTACAAAGGAAATTTTTGACCCATCAATAGTGAAGATATAGTGATATAGTTCCAAGTCACGTTAGTCAGTAGCTTTGAGAGGAACTTGCAGATGGTGATGTTACCATGAGCCTGCTGCTCTTGTCCTTTCTGGCAAGAGATCAGAGATTTGGAAAGTGCTAATTACTG
Organism: Carcharhinus amblyrhynchos; assembly: GCF_965287045.1. Lineage (NCBI taxonomy): Eukaryota > Metazoa > Chordata > Chondrichthyes > Carcharhiniformes > Carcharhinidae > Carcharhinus > Carcharhinus amblyrhynchos. The sequence continues at coordinate 16,650,553 of NC_137339.1, forward strand.
AAACACTTCTGAAAGGCAGAACAACCAGAGGTATGTACCAACATCAAATGGCCACCAATTGTTGAGACAACATCAATGGAAAAGAAAATAAAAAGTGTAATATTGGCCAACCATCCATTGGGTACTGATGAGGGCAAGACAATTTGCAACAAGATGCTAGATATACCATAAGACACAACGGTGGTAAAAGCCATGCAGTTTACACAATTTTCATAAAGTTTCTAAAAGCCACTCGGACTTGTACTACGCAAACTGACACGTCAAAAGAGAAAGTCACAAAAAATATGATCAATGATAACAAGTTAAGTAGTACTTCGCTGGTGGCCATGCATTTTAGCGCATCCTCAGGTCCTGAATGCAACGACTTTTGTTCTTCCAGTGAAAAAGCCAGTTTCCCTGTTCACGGTTCAGGCATTCTGGCTTGGCTGGAGTTCTCAGTATTGCCCAGAAGTCCTATAACATACTATTCTTACAGTGCAGAATGAGGCCATTTGGCCCATCAAATCTGCACTGACTCTCCATGTACTATTTGAAACCAGTTGGAATTAGCAAACGCTGACATTCTCGTGACAAAACACTGTTCCCGGGCCAGGGGTGGTGGTTTGGGAGAGTGCTAGCTGGAAGGCTGGAAGGGGTAAAGGATCCTACGGTAGTTCCAAAACAACATTTATACGGTGGGATTTCCCTTTCAGATAGCACCTGCTCCTTGTCAATGAAGTAAAGGAGTTCCCACCATGAAAGATCAGGAACCCCATTAGCACACATTTAATATGCCATTAGTGGGCCACCTCCCCCCCCCCCCCCCCACCGCAAACAAGGAAACCCCCCCCTCCACACCAACCCCCAACTGACTTGATGTCATGTCACGTCACATATTGGCAGCGTTTGCAACAGGTCTGGACAAATAGGGAAAAAGAGAACTTACGGGGGGTACACAGCTCCCTGGGATATGGGAGGAATGAATTCCCCACTCACCTGACGAAGGAGCTGTGCTCCGAAAGCTAGTGGCGTTTACTACCAAATAAACCTGTTGGATTTTAAAATGGAATTTAATGTTGGCAAGTGTGAGGTGGTCCACTTTGGTAGAAAGAATGGTAGGAAGGACTATTACTTATGGGGCGAAAAACTGCAGCAGGCGACGGTGCAGAGGGACCTCGGGGTCCTTGTGCATGAGTCGCAAAAACCCAGCTTGCAGGTGCAGCAGGTGGTCAGGAAGGCGAATGGGATGCTGGCCTTCATAGCGAAGGGGATTGAATATAAAAGTAGGGAGGTCTTGCTGCAGCTGTATAGGGCATTGGTGAGGCCGCAACTGGAGTACTGTGTGCATTTTTGGGCGCCGCACCTGCGCAAAGATATTTTGGCCTTGGAGGGAGTGCAGAGGAGGTTTACTAGGCTGATGCCGGAGTTGAGGGGATTGAGCTATGAGGAGAGGCTGAATAAACTGGGCTTGTACTCGTTAGAGTTTAGAAGAATGAGAGGAGATCTCATTGAGACGTATAAGATGATGAATGGGATGGATAGGATAGAGGTGGAAAGACTCTTCCCGCTCAAAAAAGACAATAGGACTAGGGGGCACAGCCTCAAGATAAAAGGGGGGCGGTTTAGAACGGAGTTGAGGAGGAACTTCTTCACTCAAAGGGTGGTGAATCTCTGGAATTCTCTGCCCGTTGAAGTGGTGGAGGCTGCCTCGCTAAATATTTTTAAGACGTGGGTTGATGGGTTTTTGATAGGAGAGGGGATTAAGGGTTATGGGGAGAGGGCGGGAAAGTGGAACTGAGCAGCGACAGATCAGCCATGATCTTATTGAATGGCGGGGCAGGCTCGAAGGGCTGGATGGCCTACTCCTGCTCCTATTTCTTATGTTCTTATGTTCTTATTTTAACCTGGTGTTGTGAGACTTCTTAATAAGGGGGGTGGGGTGGGGAGGGAGAGAGAGAGAGAGAGAGAGAGAGAGAGAGACAGAAAGCGTGTCATGCCCGGATAGTACCCTTTGCTTGGGGGCACTGCTGGGGGAGTAGGGGGGAGCCTTTCTTTTCAGATCAGGGCACGCTTTTGACACAGTCAAGAAAAGAAAATATTCCACCCATAGAGTAGAACTGTTTCCAGTTTGTGTGTTTTCTTAGATGCGAATGACCTTGCCTCTGCATGTTGTCAAAAAGTTGAAGAGAGCCAGGACAACAAGATAAGTTTCAACTGGATTAAATGGATGTGCATGAGTCTATATAATATCTTCTAACATTTGTACAGAGTGCAAAGCAAGGCACGAACCACTTATCTCATCAGTGGTAGAGCTTTAGGTTTTCCAGTATTCAGTATCATGGTGCACACTGCTTCCTCTCCCTCCCCAATCTACCGAAAGGAAAATAGCCCTCGGAAAGTTTGAGATTAGTTTATTTATAGTAATGCAATACAACACCCCAATTGCCGGAAGCATTAAAAGCCTTTCTACTGCTCTGTAAAGAAATATGAGCACTTTTCCATCTAAATTAATCATAGCCAATTTTGTTTTTCAAAATAATTGTCTCCGAGCTATAGATTTAATTAGACTGTCAAATTATGGAGCAGATCACATAAATACGTTCAATATAGTAGCAAACAAACATTTTAAAAATTGCCTGAAATTCAATGGATTAAAATTAACCAATATTTGTTAATAGAGGCGGAAGCCTCATATTGGTCACTAAATCACATCTGAAATTAGAATTCTTTTATCATCCTACCAGCCCTCCAATCAGGACTTTGCTGGTGAGAAATTGTTTTCATGACATGAGTTCTCTTTAAAAACATTAAGATACAAGAATGAAATAAGATGAGAAACCTTAAGGTAGCCCTCTGTTCCAGTTGAGGAACTGTCATTAGGTTTTACAATTTCTTTTTAAATTATTGCATCCCCCCACTATAAAAGAATTCAAGAATTCACTCTAGCACTGTGCATTTTACATGGGGATCCACCGCATTTTGTACAGCGGCCAACTGTTGCGCTTTACATTATTTGAATCCTTGCTCATTAAGAGTCAGAACCATTTCCCCCCAGCCCGTACCACCACCCCCTTGCTAAAAACTGCTCACCATACATCTAGGCTATTAATCCAGAAACTCAGCTTAATGTTCTGGGGACCCAGGTTCGACTCCTGCCACGGCAGATGGTGGAATTTGAATTCAATAAAAAATAATCTGGAATTAAGAATCCACCATGAAACCATTGAGACCAGATCGTTTTCTGGTTTGGGGAGTGGGGTGGGATGGGAAGGCAGGTAAAATGTACCTCTGGTGGCGGGGGACAGGGGACAGGGGGCAGGGGGGTCATGATCAGTCTGGGTATCAGGGGGAGTGGATGCATAAAAGGAAACAGTTATGTCTAGGGGATGGGCAATGTCTGTGGGGGCCATTGCTGCCGCTTTTTGCTCCCGGGCCGCTTTCACGGCTTTTTGCGGCCCCGGGAGCGATCTGACATGGGCATGCTTTTTCAAATTTGTTTTCTAACTGCGCATGCACAGTTCAGAGCTCTGATCGTTTCAGGCGCGCTAAGCCCCACCCACAGCACGATACAGACCAGCAATTCTTTTTTCAAGCTAATTGTGTACGGGGGTGCCTGAAAGCAGATTTCCAAGTCGGATTTTAATTGCGTCCAGATTGAGCACTTACAATAAAAATGGTAAAATCAGGCCCTCGGTTTCCAAGAAAAAGGTTTTGTCAATTTGCTGTGGTTGCTTTGTTAGCCATCCCTCCAACAGTAAGATCTGCCTGTGCTATTCCCCCATTAAGCGAGCAAGTAGCTAATTTGCCAATGCACTCCCCGAGAATGCGCAAGAAGAACCTGGGTGGCTTTTCACAACACTCTATCCTCTCCTTCCTGCTGGGACTCTCTTGCTGTGCATCTTTTAAGAACCAACATATGATCTCTTATAAGGAAACTGTGGGCAAAAACCAATATCTGTCCATTTCCACTAGCCCACTTTACATTGCAAAGTGTAAAGGATACAAAACATATCCACATACGAATTAAGAGCAGGAATATGCCATTTTTCCCCTTCAAGCCTGGTCCGCCATTCAGTTAAGTTTATTCATTAGTCACATTAGGTTTATATTAACATTGCATACATAAGAACATAAGAACATAAGAAATAGGAGCAGGAGTAGGCCATCTAGCCCTTCGAGCCTGCCCCGCCATTCAATAAGATCATGGCTGATCTGTTGTGGCTCAGTTCCACTTTCCCGCCCTCTCCCCATAACCCTTAATCCCCTCTCTTATCAAGAACCCATCAACCCGCTTCTTAAAAATATTTAGCGAGGCAGCCTCCACCACTTCAACGGGCAGAGAATTCCAGAGATTCACCACCCTTTGAGTGAAGAAGTTCCTCCTCAACTCCGTTCTAAACCGCCTCCCCTTTATCTTGAGGCTGTGCCCCCTAGTCCTACTGTCTTTTTTGAGCGGGAAGAGTCTCTCCACCTCTATCCTATCCATCCCATTCATCATCTTATACGTCTCAATGAGATCTCCCCTCATTCTTCTAAACTCTAACGAGTACAAGCCTAGTTTATTCAGCCTCTCCTCATAGCTCAATCCCCTCAACTCCGGTATCAGCCTAGTAAACCTCCTCTGCACTCCCTCCAGGGCCAAAATATGTGAAAATCTCCTAACTGCCACACTCCGGCACCTGTTGGGTACATGGAAGGAGAATTTAGCATGACCAATGCACCTCGCCAGCATGTCTTTTGGACTGTGGGAGGAAACTCATGCAGACCAGGGAGGATGTGCAGACTCTGCAGAGACACTGACAAAGACACTAAGGGAATTAAAGGGTTATGGGGAGCAGGCGGGTAAGTGGAACTGAACCACAACACGATCAGCCATGATCTTATTGAATGGCGGGGCAGGTTCGAGGGGCTGGGTGGCCTACTCCTGCTCCTATGTCCTTATGTTCTGACCCAAGCTGGGAATCAAACCCAGATCCCTGGCACTGTGAGGCAGCAGTGCTAATCACTGTGCCACCATACTGTCTCAATAAGATTGTGGCCACAACTCCATACTTACCAGCCCCCAATAGCCTTTGACTCCCTTGTTAGTCAAGAATCTATCTTCCTCTGCCTTAAAAATATTCAGTGAGCCTGTCTCCCCCTCCCGCTGGGGAAGGCAGATCTGAAGATTCTCAAAATTCTAAGAGAAAAATACTTCTTCACATCTCAGTCTTAAATTTAACCGTGTAACTGGTTAAAAATATTTAATATTTCTTTCAACCTGGATTTCAAGCCTCCCAATCAAAATCTAATATATTTAGAATCATAGAATCCTTATAGTGCAGAAGGAGACCATTCGGCCCATTGAGTCCACACTGACAACAATCCCACAGGCCCTATCCCCATAGCCCTATGTATTTATCCTGCTAATTCCTCTAACACTAAGGGGCAATTTAAAATAGCGAATTCACCTAACCAGCACATCTTTGGACTGTGGGAGAAAACCAAAGCACCCGGAGGAAATCCACGCAATTGCGGAGAGAACGTGCAGACACCACACAGTTACCCGAGGGCAAAATTGAACACGGGTCCCTGGCTACACGAGGCAGCAGTGCTAACCAACTGTCACAATGGAGGCAGGAGATTCCTTTCATGTCACATACCCTTTGATCAACATCTATGTAAATGTATTTCTCTAGTGATGCTTACCACCTGTGGAGATAACTGAATTTTTGTAAAACCAAGCTGTCAAAGAATTTTGCTAGAACTACTTAAAAAACGTCGACATCTCCTGGATGCAGGCAAAGAAAGGAAAATCTCAGCAAAATATAAGTCACATTTCAAAATTTTCTTTCATACTTCTAATCTAAAGGAAGCTCAATTGTTACAAAATTGCATCCAAATCACTAACATACATTTTTAACCTTGAACTGCAAATGCTAACATTTTACCCATCTTTGCATACCACAAATTATCGTCAGACTCAAGAAAGCCAAAGGCTTTCAGTTTTACAAGTCTCAGCTCTGAAGAATGCAATTTAAGGTGATGGCCTAGTGGTATTATTGCTGACTATTAATCCAGAAACTCAGCTAATGTTCTGGGAACCCAGTTCAAATCCCGCCATGCCAGCTGGTGGAATTTAAGTTCAATTTTAAAAAATCTGATGACCGATTGTTTAAAAAACCCATCTGGTTCACTAATATCCTTTACGGGAGGAAATCTGCCGTGTTTACCTAGTCTGGTCTACACGTCAGCTCTGACCAAGGATCATCTAGACTTGAAACTTTGGCTCTATTCTCTCTCCAAATATAGCAAGCTTGTGAGGACACAATCAAAGTTGCCCTCCAAGCCACACACCACCCTGACTTTGAGTTTTGTCACATGTATTAACATACAACGAAAAGTATTGTTTCTTGCACACTATACAGACAAAATATACCATTCATAGAGAAGGAAACAAGAGTGCAGAATCTAGTGTTATAGTCATAGCTATAGTGTAGAGAAAGATCAACTTAATGCAAGCTATGTCTATTCAAGTCTGACAGCAGCAGGGAAGAAGCTGTTCTTGAGTCAGTCGATATGTGACCTCAGATTTTTGTACTGTTTTTCCGAAGGAAGAAGGTGGAAGAGAGACTGTCTACACTTCCTGCTGCCTCGGCAAAGCAGCTAGCATAATTAAGGACCCAATGTCCGGGGTGCGTGGAGTACTTAATTATACTGGCTGCTTTGCTGAGGCAGCGGGAAGTGTAGACCGAGTCAATGGATGGGAGTTTGATTTGCATGATGGAATGGACTACATTCATGACCTTTTGTGGTTCCTTGCAGTCTTGAGCAGAGCAGGAGCCATACCAAGATGCAATACAACCAAATATATTACCACTGTCACTGGGTCAAATTCCTGGAACACCCTCTAGAATAGAACCGTGGATGTATCCACGTGGGAACTACAACAGTTCAAGAGGGCAGCTCACCACCACCTTCCTATGAGTGCTGGCCCAGCCAGCAATGCTGACATCCCATGAACAAATAGGGAAAAAAAGTCATTTTGGTGAATGAGAAACAGAAGTGATCCTAACACCAATCCTCATAATGCTGACCCACTCAATAATCAACAGCATGCCTGACATAGCTATTTTTGATCCTTCAGCCAATCCTGTGACTTATCTTGGGTTCTGAAAGCTATGGCATGGAACTTTGTCAAAAGCCTTTTGGAATTTATGATTGTAGACTTTTCCAAACCAGCTCAGTTGTTAATTTCACTGAGAAATCAAGGAGGTTTGTCGGACACAATCATTTTTTTAAATCCATGTTGACTACTGTTTCCTAGGTTATTTTCATAAATATATTAATTTCATTCCTAAAAATGCCATTATTTTACATAGAATTGAAGTGAGACTAATGACTTTTCTTGTCATTATTTTTTGAACATGCGTACCATACTTTGCAAGTTTTCAATGTACCTCAGAAATGTCCAGTGACTAACTGCAACGATGAAAGACAATGCCTTACCAATCTCCTCACCAATCTTTCTTGCCTCTGGGGATTAATTTTGGGTTATTTTGGTTCATCCTATACTTCTATCTCATTCATATCCAAGTCATTAATTTTGCACATTTCATTTTGTTCGGGTGAAGAATTTTGCTCATGTCACTCAAATAACGGGAAGTAATCTTGTGTCCATCCCATGTTTCAAATCAATTAACATATTTTATGGCTTTCAGCTGTTTTCTGACTTTTATCTTAATTTAGAAGCACTGAAAAAAATGTCTACTATCATATTTTTGCCTCTTACAGATAGATTTTGCCCCTAGGTCTCTCTCTCTCATTGCCTCTGTGAACACCCTGTTAATGTATTTCTTCATGTTGCTATAATTATTACAAAGAATTTCTCCTACTTTCTCCTTGCAGGATTTGTAGAGGTTACACTTCCTCTTTATTTCGCCTTCGATTTATATGCTAATCTATTTAAGGCTACATTTGTGGAGTTGTTTCATTCAAGGTTTGCATTTATCTTGTAAGTTCAACATTAGGCCTTGAAAAGATGTCCTGTTCTCCATGAGTTGCTGTCAGGCAGTTCCTTCCAACCAATTTGTTTAAGATATTCTCTCTTTTTTGAATACTGTTGTTTCAAGATTTACCTGGCTTCTGCTTTCCAATATTTCTGAAACCCAGATCTTAGAAAGTTCAATTATTTAATGTGCACAGGCTCCCACAATTTGTATTTTCCATATTTTAATCCAGATCACTTAGGAACTTGAGAAATAGAAGACTTCAGCCCCTCAAGCCTGCTCCGCCATTCAAATACATCATGGCTGATCCTGTACTTCAATCCTATTTTCCCACATTATCCTCATTTCCTTTGATACCTTTAATAGCTAGAAATCTACAGATCTTTGACCATCTAGTACTCAAAGACTAAGATGCTACTGCTCTCTGGGGTACAGAATAAGTGGTTAGCAATGCAGTGAGAAGTGGTTAGCACTGCTGCCTCACAGCACCTGGGACCCAGGTATGATTCCAGCCTTGGGTGATCCTGTGTGGTTTTTGCACATTCTCCACATGGGTTTCTTCTGGGTGCTCCAGTTTCTCCAACACGCCAAAGACGTGCAGATTAGGTTGACTGGCCATGCTAAATTGCCCCTTGGGTGTCCAAATATGTGTAGATTAGAGGAATTAATGGGGAAAATGCGTGGGTTACAGAGGATAGGCCAGGGAGGCTTTGTTAAGATGCTCTGTCGGATTGTTGGTGCAGACTCGATGGGTTGAATGGCATCCTTCTGCACCATAGGGATTCTATCTTTCCTGCTAGATTTTTGCATCTCGAAGAATGCAAATTTGGAGTAAACCATGTATTAATTGTTTAAATGCTAACCCTTTGTATGTGGGTTCACAATCTACCACATCCAATTTGATCCTCTACACCTTCATAGTTTTCTTCGTTTAAATTCAATACCTTTGTTTCGGATTGAACTACCTCACTTTCAACCTTACTGTAAAATTCTTCTTATCAGTCTTTGACACTGAATTGATTTATTATTGTCACATGTATTGACATACAGTGAAAAGTATTGTTTCTTGCGAGCTATACAGACAAAGCAAACCGTTCATAAAGTACATAAGGGAAAGGAAAGGAGAGTGTGCAGAACATAGTATGGCATTACCATCGCCATGAATTCCCCACTATTGACATCCTGGGGGTTACCAGATACTGAACTGGGCTCGCCATATAAATACTGTGACTAGCAGAGCAGGTCAAAGGCCAGGAAACCTCCCGACTCCCCAAAGCTTGTCCATCATTTATAAAGCACAAGTCAGGACTGTAATGGCATACCCTGCCCAATCTGCCAGGAACCAAGGCACGTTCTGCCAGTGTGGCGTTGTGAGACATGCCTCTGGGATTTCTTGACGATGTATCAAAATATACGGTGGAAATCTGGCAGGCTACATCCTAGCAAGCAGGGAAGTAGAAAATGCAAACGCAGGCCCCCAGATGGGGGTCCCTCCTTCAAAGGCACTCCATGGAACCATAGATTCCCTACATTGCAGAAATAGCCATTTGGCCCATCAAGTCTTTATGAACATCCCACCTATGCCCTCTGCTCCACCCGATCCCCATAACTCCATTCTTTACCATGGCTTATCCCCCCTAATCTACACATCTTTAGACACTAAGGGCCAATTTAGCATGGCTAATCAACCTAACCTCCACATGTTTGGACTGTGAGAGAGAACTAGAGTACACAGAGGAAACCCACGCAGACAAGGGGAGAACATGCCAACTCCACACAGGCACCTGAGGCTGGAATCGAACCTGGGTCCCTGGCGCTATGAGGCAGCAGCACTAACCATTGTGCTGCACTCAGTGCCCGATTGAGGGAGCTGGGATCAGGAAGGGCCAGTGTTTTACTAACAACCACCTCCTTGCCCTTGTCGACGACACCCTCAGCACTCTCCCACCACTCTTGACCCATCCCACTCTCACTCACCTTTGGCCTGGGGTACTTTGGTCATCTGGGGCCCTGTTTGCCACAAATTGAATACTTGCAGCAGCCGGATGAGACCCTCAGGTGGGCATTAATTGCCCATTTATGGCCCTCAACTGGCAGCAGGGAAAAAGAGGCTGCCCATAGGCTTTCCTAACCTGCAATTGATCGGAACAGAAGGCAGAGGGACCCCAGTTGCCAAATGTGAAATGGTCTCTCAAAGCTTCTGCGTCTTGCTTATTCTCTGTAAATATTATTTTCTCTCAGTTGCACAAAATTTATTTTATTTCTCTCAGACACTCCATTTACAATTCTATTCCCCCCCCCCACCTCACCACCCTTTTTAATGTAAGATTCCCTCTTTAATTTACATCCTTTATATTTAATTTCCCCAGGCGTCCCATTGTAATTCTGGCTCATCTCTCACCAAGACATCCCCTTTCACTTCAGCATCAACCCACTGCTCCCCTTTGACTTTCCACTTGAACTTCTGCCTGGCACGCTGCTTTCAAACTTATGTCTGCTTGTACTGCCCTTTTCAAAATTTGTACAGTTGGTGGCCCCTTTTTGATCCTTCCATCTGCTTTCAAATTGTCTGGCCCGCTTGAAGCTTCAGCTCATTCGCGAGGTTTTGCAGAATGAAGATTTTCCATGGTGAAAACACTGCACTGTTTTCTTTAACATTTCTGTTTTTCCTTCGCCACCACCGGGGTGTATTACCCATTTCTTATTTTGCCGGCTGTTTAGTTATTGGCAGTCGCGTGTTTTGATCTCTGGGGACTTTAATTTAAAGGAACATGGGTGACCTTCTGAGACTGGTGTAAATGCAAGTGCTGAAGTGAATGTCGAGGATCTATGCAAACAGGGAGGTGGGTGGGGGTGGAGGAGTGAGTGAGAGAAAGTGCATGACAGCATACATGAGAGCAATCAAAAAACAAAGCCAAGTTATTGCCCAAAACACAAACTTCAGCAAGAATTAAGGAACGAGCTCTCCCCACCATTCCCCTGGGTCAAAAGAAGCCAAGACTAGTTGGGAAGCATGGTGTATCAGGGACCCGGGTTCAATTTCGACCTTGGGTGACCCGAGTTTATTTTTATTAGTGTCACAAGTGGGCTTACATTTAACACTTCAATGAAGTTATTGTGAAAACCCCCTAGTCGCCACACTCCAGCACCTGTTCAGGTACACTGAGGGAGAATTTAGCATGGCCAATGCACCTAACCAGCATATCTTTCAGACTGTGGGAGGAAACCGGAGCACCCAGAGGAAACCCATGCAGATATGTGGAGAATATGCAGACTCTACACAGACAGTGACCCAAGCCGGGAATCGAACCAGGATCCCTGGTGCTGTGAGGCAGCAGTACTAACCACTGTGCCATGTGTGACATCTATGTTTTCACTACCACAAATGAATAACCTGTACTTGATCCTTGTGACATAGTTATTCACTAGTGAGATGCAACTTTCAGACACCCCAAATCTGAAATGACAGAACCCAAGGAAAACTTGAATCCAGCAGAATAAACACATCATTTATTAAATTTTACTCACTAGAAAACAGCATTTTCAGTTACTACAAGAGTTCACCTGAAGTTAAATTCCTTATGCTTAAATAATTAACATACAAGCTTTTTGTAAGTTGTATTTAAAGCGGCAGAGACTACATACACTAAGACTTGTATCTGTCTATACATTCAGAAACTGCTGTGGTTATTGTGCAGCCCTCAAAGGTTAATATATGTAAACTTTTACCCAGGGTTTCTTATAATGGACTATGAAATAAATGCCATCTCTCTTTGCTTTGGATTTCCCTCAGAGTGACTGCCGTTCAAACACAGAATGTCACTGATAAGGAAAGATAAAAGGGGGCAGCACAAGGGGGCAACACGATGGCACAGTGGTTAGTGTTGCTGCCTCACAGCGTCAGAGACCCAGGTTCAATTCCGGCCTCGGGTTACTGTCAGTGTGGAGTTTGCACTTTCTCCCCGTGTCTGCGTGGGTTTCCCTCAGGTGCTCCGGTTCCCTCCCACAGTCCAAAGATTTGCGGGTTAGGTCGATTGGCCTAATGTCAGAGGGATTAGCAGGGTAAATATGTGGGGTTACGGGAATAGGGCCTGGGTGGGATTGTGATCGGTGCAGACTTGATGGACTGAATGGCCTCTTTTTGGATTGTATGATGCCATGAAAACGCAAATATCTGTGACACCCAGATCTAAGAAGCAGTGCTAAGATGAGCAAATTTAACTTTAGCATTCATATTGTGAACCCATGGCGCTGAAGAAATTCTGAAATTTGCTTATAAAGAAAACTAGAAAACCCATCAGCGGAGGCAGAAACAGACTGCGGAGTATTCCGGCCCCTATCGCCGGCAGGAACTTCCACTCGAATCCAGATCAACATACAGTTGAATGGCTCACTGCACGCGCCACGAGGGGGATCCCACCATGAGGGAGGAGGGGACCTGTCTCAGTGAAACCAGAAACCCCAGCCAGAGTTACTGCTTCAGGTCAATGACTTACTATAATTACTGTGTTTAGAATCTGAAATACTAAAACAGACCAATAGTTTCTGTAGCCATACAGGTTATAAGGGATCAAATGATGCCTTTTATAAGGAAGGTAGATAATAAAAGTTCGACCGGCAATTTTAAGTCATTTCAATAAAGTACCATCACTCAATTTTGTTAGTACAATATACACCATGGATTCACCAATTTAAATTTATTTGAAGTTTTATTACGGAAACGTCTCAAAGTGCTTTAGTCAGTGAATTATTTTTGGAACGCAAACGTATGCAAATTTAGACAGGTCCCAGTGACGCAAAGCTAGAGGCCGGGGATCAATTCCAACCTTGGGTGACTGTCTGCATGGAGTTTACACATTCTCCCTATGTCTGCGTGGGTTTCCTCAAGGTGCTCCGGTTTCCTCCCACAGTCCGAAGATGTGCAGGTTAAGTGGATTGGAAATGCTAAGTTGTCCCTTAGTTTCCCAAAATGCCTAGGTTAAGGAGACTAGCCAGGTAAATGCTCAAAGAATTGGAGCAGGCTTGATGGGCTGAATGGCCACTTTCTGTATTGTAGGGATTCTATGACTCTATGTGAGACTCTGGTTAGTTTGCAATTTTAGCCAAGACCTAGAGGAAAGTTGTGCCTGATATTCAAACAGAGTTATGCCGAGGAATATTGGAAATAGGAGGAATACGCCATTCAGCCCATTGAGCCTGCACTTCTATTTACTTTAATCATGGCTAATCATCTACCTTTGTGCCATTTTTCCCACAATGCCCATATTCCTTCATGTCATAAGTATCCAGAAAGCTAACTGATTTCTGTTTGAATGATTGAACCTCCATAGCTGTCCAGGTTAGAGAATTCCAAAGATTCACTACCCTCTGGGGAGAAGAAGTTCCTCCTTGTCTCAACCTTAAATGCTGTACCCCATATTTGGATGCCGTGTCATCCGGTTCCAGACTACGTCTACCCTATCCACACTGTAAGGATTTAGTTTCAATTAACTCAGCTCTCATTCTTCGATACAAGGAGAGTACAGCCCCAGTTTCTTCAATCTCTCATTGTACAACAATCCCGACACCCCAGGAATTAGGCTGGCAAACCTCCATTACGTTCCCTCTACGGCAAATACATCCGTCCTCAGAACAAAACAGGACACAATACACCAGATTCACTCATAACAAGGTGACATCTTTACTTATGCACTCAATTACTTCTCCAATAAAGACCAACATACCATTTCTAAATGTTAGTTGCACCTATGCTGGTTTTCAGTAACTTGTGGACATTCAGGTCCCCTTGGACCTCAACACTTCCCAGTCGCTCAGAAACATGCTGCCTTTCTGTTTTTCCTAACAAAGTGGATGACTTCACAACGTGAATGAATGCAAACTTCATGAACATGTAAATTGTAGTTAAATAAAAGCAAAATACTGCAGATGCTGCAAAACAGAAATAAAATCAGAAAGTGGTGGAAAAATACAGCTTTTCTGTACAGAAAGAGAAACAGAGTTAATGTTTCAAGTCAGATATGGCTCTTCTACAGAACTGTAAGTTATGGGCCTATTATCTGAATATCTGTAATAGGGATTACAATAGACAAAAATCATATAGGACATCACAAATGCTCATAATGATGATGCAGATGTATTATTAAGAGTGGCACAGTGGTTAGCACTGCTGCCTCACAGCACCAGGGATCCAAGTTCTGTTCCAATCTTGGGTGACTGTCCATGTGGAGTTTGTATGTTCATCCAGTGCCTGTGTGGGCTTCCTCCGGATGCTCCAGTTTCTTCCCACTGCCCAAAGACATGTAGGTTAGGTGGATTGTCCAAAGATGTACAGGTTAAGGGAATTAGCGGGGTAAATGACCAGGGTTACGGGGGTAAAATGGTATGGTCCTGAGTAAGATGCTCTGTCGGAGGGTCGGTGCAGACTCGATAGGCTGAATGGCCTCCGTTTGCACTGGAGGGAGTCCATGATTTTAAACTGATTGATTTACAATGGCACAGTTCAAAAGTAGACCATAGCAATAGAACACAGGCCGATGTATAGCTTTTCAATGGAGCTGTGCTCAATATGGCCTGACCCATTATAGCCACTGGTGCATTAATCTCTCTAAGGAATTGATTTAAATCAACAGATTCTACAGTCATCCAGAGGTTAGGTGCTGTTGCTGAAGAAAGTTTCTGCAGAAAGATTAGCAGTTAGGTAAATCCCTGCCTCTTTTCTTTCTTTGTGGTTAATACTGCTGCCTCACAGCACCAGTGACCCAAGTTCAATTCCAGCTTTGGGTGAGTTCTGTGTGGAGTTTGCACATTCTCCCTGTGTCTGCATGGGTTTCCTCTGGGTGCTCTGGTTTCCTCCCACAATCCAAAGTTGCGCAGGTTAGGTTGATTAGACAAGCTAAATTCTCCCTTAGTGTCCCAAGATGTGTAGGTTAGGGGAATTAGTGGGTAAATATGTGGGGTTATGGGGATAGGGGCTGGGTAAGATGCTCGAGTGAAGGGTCAGTGCAGATTTGATGGGCTGAAAGGCCTCTTTCTGCACCAGAAGGATTCTATAATTTTACTGTCGATTGTCAACAAAACTCATCTGATTCTCTAATGCCCTTTAGGGAAGGTAAGGGTGGCAGCACAGTAGTTAGCACTGCTGCCTCACAGCACCAGGGACCCAGGTTCAATTCCGGCCTTGGGTCACTGTGTAGAGTTTGCATGTTCTCCCCATGTCTGCATGGGTTTCCTCCAGGTGCTCTGATTTCCTCCCACAGTCCAAGAATGTGTGGGTTAGGTTGAATGGCCAAGCTAAATTGACCCTAGTGTCAGGGTAAATATGTGGGGTTACGTGAATAGGGCCTGGTTGGAATTGTGGTCAGTGCAGACTCGATGGGCCAAATGGCCTCCTTCTGACTGGAGGGATTCTATGATTCTAAATCTACCATCGTTACCTAGTATAGCTTACATGTGACTCCAGAACCTCAGCAACGTGGTTGACTTTTAACTGAAATGGCCAAGTAAGCCTCTCAGTTGTATCAATTACTTAAAACGGCAGCTCACTACCACCTTCTCAAACGATGGGCAATAAATGCTGGCCAGCCAGCGACGCCCATGCCCCATGAATGAATAACAAAAAAAAAATCCCCTTGTGGTTTATGAAAGCCAAAAGCAATTAAATGAAATAACTAGTTTCTTTCATTTCAAACCTATTTTAAAACCCTGGACTCGACATTTGAGCCAAGCAGGTGAAAGTGTAACAGATACTTTGCCTTTGTGACAAAGTGTGACATTTCCAAATACACCATTTCTGATACATGACAGGCATGTGCCATATCTCCAAGGCTGCAGACCAAGAGCTGGAAAATGGGATTAGAATAGATAGATGGTTGATGGGCAGTGCAGACACGATGGGCCGAAGGGTCTATTCCTGTGATGTAAAATTGTATGTCTATGACTCTTTCTTGGATGGACAGACAGACCTGAACACTTGAAAAGCCACCTTTATACTGGCACTTAGTTAGCTCAGATTCCAAACGATTAGCATCCACGCGCAAACTCTTATTTAACTTGCTAAATCTGGCTCACTTACGCAGGGGCAAGATCTATGGACTCAGTTATCTGTGGGTGCGTGAGTCAGCTGCTGATATAAGAGAGATAGATTTGACAGCATAAACGCAAGGGCTGGCAGGCGAGCTCCGACTTAAACAAGCACCAGTTTAAAATGCAGCTCAATGTCTCAACTGCCAGTGCTTGGGAGTCTGCCCTTTTTGAATTATGGCACAAATTCCACAGTGCTGCCAAACACAAACAATGCATCGGCTCCAAAACAAAACGGTAAGAAGCCATGCAGCTTGTGCTTGCTGTCAGAAGGTTCGGGTTTAGAATCAAATGACTGGAATTTACTTCCACCGGGTATGGTTAATGCAGCACAGCGATCTAAAGCAACAAACAATTGTCAACCCGAAAATACTGCAGGACTCCCAACGGTTTTGGAATCAATTAATTGTGGGAGAGGGGCGGAGGGAGCAAGAGGCAGGAAACAGAAAGAGGGATCATATTACTTCTGTGTGCCCTGTAGCAGCTGGTTATCAGGTAATAACTTTAGAAAGGCAGAGGACTGTGGGGGTTCTCACACAACACAGACTGCAGTATTAAGAGAAGACCGCATACCACCACCTTCTTGAAGGTGACTAAGAATAAACAATAACTGCTGGCCTTGCCAGCAGTGCATACATCCTGTGAAATAAGCAGAACAAACAAAAACACAGCGGTAAGTTGATGCCAATTTCTTTTGGGCGTTGATGCTGCATGTTTTTGCTGAAAGGGACAATTTACTGTACATCACTTTACCCAAAAGAATTACAAGTATTTTTGCTGTATACAGCTCCATACAACACACAAGGCTTCGTAGTTTATTTATTAGTGTCACCAGTAGGCTTACATTAACACTGCAATGAAGCCACTGTGAAAATCCCCTAGTTGCCACTTCTGTTTTGGGTGCACTGAGGGAGAATTTGCAGTGTTAATGTAAGCCTACCTGTGACTAATAAATAAACTTTAACCAGCACGTCTTTCGGACTGTGGGAGGAAAGTGGGGCACCCGGAGGAAACTCACGCAGGCACGCGGAGAACGTGCAGTCACAGGCAGTGACCTAAGCTGGGAACTGAACCTGGGCCCCTGGCGCAGTGAAACAGCAGTGCTAACCACTGTGCCACCGTGTTGCCACAAGAAGCAAAGTGGAGAAGGTGAGCAACTTAAAACATTTGTATAAATAGTCTCTCTGATCGCTCCAACTTGCCCATTTCCTCTTTTGAGTTCTTCATATAAAATGTAGCATAAATAAAAATTGGAATTCCCCAAGAGTTTCAGAAGATTGACTTTCATTTAATACCGTGCTTGAAATCATACTCAAGAATATCAAAACAAACCCTAGAATGGGAAACAGCACTTGGTTCTCATTCTCCACCCGGAATTTTGTATCATTTGCATTGGCACATCTTTGTATCTTCTTCAATAATCGCTTTAAAATTAGTATAGGGGCGATTTTCCAAATCTCATCAATCCCAAAAAATAGCATGTGAGCCTAAAAATTGGTTTTGTGCCCGCCGCCAAATAGTTTGCAATCATCCCAATCCCTTTCCAATGGTGCAAACTGGATTGCTCCCAGGGCTTTCCAATCTTCGGACCGGCAAATCCGGTGAGAATCACTACTGGTCCCCACTAGCAGAAACCAGGTATGATGGCCATGCCTGGGCGGAGGGGGGGGCACCTGAAGTCCCAGGTGGTCGGGAACATGGCTGAGCATTGCACATCTGGCACCCTGGCAGTGCCCTTCTGACTGCCAGTGGGGCACTGCCAGTATGATGTGAAGATGCTGGCATTAGACTGCCAGTGTGCCAGAGCATACCAAGTAGGTGCAGTCTGAGTGTGAGGGGGTGGAGCCATGATGGGGAAGGGGGGTTACTATGCAGGAGGGTCCTGAAAGGTTGGAGCACAAACTGGGGGGCGGTGGGGGGGGGGGGCATATCACAGGCCACGAAGGAGCAGCATGACAGATCACAAAGGGGAACCCACTGACAGGGCCCCAGTAGCCCAAAGCCGCATCTCATGTAATGGAGAGGGTGGGGGGAAACATGTTGCCAATGTGGGGGGGTTCCCAGTGTTCATGGCAGAAGGGAGGGGGAGTCTCCCAATGCACACCATCAAGTTCAAGTTCCCCTTGACTTGAAACTACGGGTGATATTTAACGTAGGGGACAGGGTTTTCACTGTCCCACTACAGAGCCATCAAGTACCCTGCATTGCTCCTTTAAGAAAGGCCTGTCATATTAAGCGCCATGATGTGGAGATGCCAGTGTTGGACTCGGGTAAACACAGTAAGAAGTCTCTTGAGACTTCTTACTGTTATTAATAAGCATCAGCCAGACATATAAATGGGGCCTCGCCCAGGGGCGGCATTATGACCTCAGAGATCTCAGGGCCAATTCACAGGCAGGCAGTGTAAGCGGTGGCTGCTGTCAGTAATACACACACCCAGAAAACAAGGATCAGTGGGGGAGCCAGGCCACAGGAGAGGGAGAGAAGGTGGGTATCAGTAAGGCTCGGGGGGGGGGGGGGGGGGGGGCGGTGCTCACAACAGAGCACCTTGTTCCCAAAGCTAAGTGCCTTTGAACCAGGCACTACGGCCCCCTCCCTCAGAGCCCGCACTTTTCAGACTCCTATCATGGAGGTTCCCCCACTCACCACTGGTTAAGCACTAATGATGGATTGAGTCCCTGATGTCAGCAATTAATGTTCACCAAGGGCCTCAAATGGTGGTGGGGCAGGAATTCCCTCCTCGAACCTTCCCACCCCTTACTTAATTGGGGCAGAGGTGGGAGAATGACAGGGCCACCAACCAGCACCATTCCACCCCTCCCCACAACCCCCATTTACATGCCCCTCTCTGCGCCTCCCTCTTGGAAAAGCCTAAAATTCCACCTTTTATCGTCACTGGGTCATGAACCTAGAAGTCCTTTCGAAACAGCAACACTAGTGTTTCACACACACACACACACACACACACACACACACACACACACACACACACACACACACACACACACACACACGCGCATCAATGGTTAAAGAGGACTCCTCAATGCCATCTTCCAAAGGGCAGTTAAAGACTGGCGATAATTGCTGGTTCTTGCCAGCGATGCCCATATCCACAAAGTATGAACAGTAGCGATTAAGCACAAGTCTGTGCCAAATACTCTCACTATTCTTCTTAAATCAGCATGCAACATTTAATAATCACTTCAAATGAGGCACAATTAAAAAGGAAGCCTGTGCCTTGCACAGACTTCACGTCTACACTGATAATTTGGCACAATGCTCAGCAGGATACTGAAGTGGCTTCATTTGCAATCACTAATTCAATTACTGTTGGAATATACATACCGAAACTGTGGAAGAGTTCCTGTCAAAATAATGTTGCACCATCTATCTCATTCACACAGCATCATGTGAAACAAGCTTTTATCAGTCTTGTTCCAGTTTCTCAAGGGTGTGGTCACACAGAACAAACCCTTCATAATTCTGATAGAGTCTCCAAGTACAGCTGGTGCTGAAAGCAGAAATCTTACACTGGTATGTGGGGGGAGGTAGAAAATCTGAAGCAAGGATAAAGGCGCCTTGTTTGGCCATTGAGTAGAGAAGATATTTTGTTTAACTTTGTCTGGGCAGCATTAGCCTGAACTGAGAGTTCTTGCTGTCAATATTGGGTGCAAAGGGGCAGCCCTATGGCACAGTGATTAACACGACTGCCTCACAGCACCAGGGACCTGGGTTCGATTCCCAGCTTGGGTCATTGTATGGAGTCTGCACATTCTCCTCCTGTGTGGGTTTCCTCCGGGTGCTCCAGTTTACTCCCATTGTCTGAAAGACATGCTGGCTAGGTGCATTGGCCCTGATAAATTCTCCCTCAGTGTACCTGAACAGGTGCCAGAGTGTGGTGACGAGAGGATTTTCATGGTAATTTCATTGCCATGTTAATGTAAGCCAACTTGTGACACTAATGAATAAAACAAATCAAAGTCACTTATTTTGTTTCCCCAATTTTGTATTTATCGAACAACTAGAGCATGTGACGATGACAAATGCTGACAATTCTGACATATTTTCCAGGCCCACAAAACATGCCACACCCTTTAATATATATTAATTGACACTGGGAGTTTCGACCAGTTGGAGCCCTTCAGAGAGGTTCTTTAAGCTGATTCTTCTGAGCGCAAGCATATACATAGAAACATTTAAAAAGCTTTTGAATATAACTACCTTGTTTAATTCAAGAAACTGACTACTTAAATCCAAATATAACTAGGAAATACTTCTGTATATTCTTTTAAAACTATTTTCAAACATTTAAAATCAGGTGGCAAACATATTGACACCATAGATAACAGGATTTCTGTTATGAACGTACAAATTAGGAGCAGGTTCTTGGGGTCAGACAGAGAGAGGACATGTCCCCTTTTCTACTTGCTCTGCTGCCACTTATCATTCAGCTCACATCCAAACCTTGTTGCCCCTTGTGACGCCTTGCCCTTATATTGTGGCTTGTTGTCTTCGTGTTCCCTGGAGCTTTTCCATTTTTAAAATCATAGAATCTCTACTGTGCAGGGGGATACTATTTGGCCCATTGAGCCTGCACCGACCACAAACCCATCCAGGCCCTATTCTCATAAGCCCATCCATTTACCCTGCTAATCCTCTGACATAAGAGGTAATTTAGCACGGCTAATCAACCTAACCTGCACATCTTTAGACTGTGGGAGGAAACCGGAGCACCCAGAGGAAACCCACACAGACACAGGGAGAATGTACAAACTCCACACAGACAATGACCCAGAGCCAGAATTGAACCCGGGTCCCTGGTGCTGTGAGGCAGCTGTGCTAACCATTGTGCCACCCATGTTCGTCCTTTTTTGTGTGGAGTAATGAACAAGGCAGCTTGAAGGAGGCGGGGGCTTGTGTACTGCATTGCATAGAATCCCAAAATATTCTGTAAATGCCTAGAGCAGGAGTGATCAATAAGGGAAATGTTCAGGCCCTTGGACGATCAGAGGAGCAAGGTTAGGCCATTCGGTCCCTCATGCCTGCTTCACCATTCAATACAATCCATGGTCGATCTGATCAACCCCTCATCTCTGCCCATCTTTGATAACCTTTCATCTCCTTGTTAATCAGGAATCAATCTAGCTCTCCTCATCTGCCTTAAATGAGCAAACCCTTATTTTTAAAAAGTGACCACTCATTCTAAACTAACAAAGGAAACACCAGCTCCTCATCCAGCCTGTCAATACCCCTCAGAATCTTAAAAATTTTCGATCGCGTCGCCTGTTACTCTTCTAACCTCCAGTGGATACAAATCTCAGCTCTCCAACCTTTCCTCATAAATCATTGCAGGGGGTGGGAGGGAAAAAAGTCCATCATCTTTAGTTGTATTAATCAAACTAGTTATCACTCTTAAACACAAAGGAATATATTTCAAAATTGAGATCTTTGAAAAAATTTACAACAATGCCCAATTGTAATGGCTCATGACAGAATTTGTGTTTAGTGATATCATAGAATCCTAAAGTACAGAAGGAGGCCATTCAGCCCATGGAGTCTGCACCAACCACAATCCCATCCAGGCCCTATCCCCATGCATTTACCCTAGCTATTCCCCCTGACACTAAGGAGCAATTCAGCATGGTCAATCCACCTAACCCACACAACTTAAGTGTGGGAGGAAACCCATGCAGACATGGGAAGAATGTGCAAACTCCACACAGACAACGAGCTGAAGCCGGGAATTGAACCCGGTCCCTAGGCACTGTTAGGCAGCAGTGTTAACCACTGGGCCACTGTGCCACACCAGGCAAATACATTCAAGAAAAACCTAAGTGGAGGGAAAAAAACTTCTAAAAAAAAATCAACATAATCTTGGGTGTAATTTTCACCATCCTTCCGAATGGACCCAAAGCAGAAACTCTACCTCATTTACTAATATGCAACGTTTATCCGGAGGGTTAAGATGCTATCAGCTGGAATTTGGTCGCCCCAGCCACCACGGGAATCGATGCGGGCAAGGGGCAGAGCATGGGGAGGTCCGTTGACCTCGGGCAGGATTTTCCGGTTTCCAGACAAGCGAGGCCATAAAATCCCACCCTGCAGAGTCTTTGTTATTAAAATCTATATCGTCCAGATCCAAAAAAAGCCAATAAATTATTGCAAGCCCGATTCATTCCTTCTGAAATAAATTAATTGGAAACCTGTCATGGTTCACCGAAACATGGGGTATCTGCAATATTTCAAATGAACTAATTTCACCCAGTTTTGACTTTTAATATTTAATATGATAGAAACTAAATTAAAATACAATGAAAAGGGATTTGTTCT
The DNA here is from genome assembly GCF_965287045.1 of Carcharhinus amblyrhynchos. Taxonomy (NCBI): domain Eukaryota; kingdom Metazoa; phylum Chordata; class Chondrichthyes; order Carcharhiniformes; family Carcharhinidae; genus Carcharhinus; species Carcharhinus amblyrhynchos. Next base: position 16,672,929 of record NC_137339.1, read on the forward strand.
GGTCAATGGAAATTAAAAAACAGCCAAGCTGATTGAAGCAGTAATTCATCTGTTCCAATTGCAACATTTTGGTAAAATAACATTAAAAAAATTGACATTGTAGAAATCTCTTTTAAAAGCGTCAAACATTTTTTGCAACTTTTTTTCCTCTGTTCATAAAGATCCAGTATATTAAAAAGCGACAATGGGGAACGCAGTAGACAGGATCCGTTGAATGTACATCAAAATATAGAACACTTTGCAATCAAGCTGAAAGTGATAAAAGTTACAGAAAGCTGGAGTAGAATTGATAACAACAGCAAGTCTGAAGTAAAATCAATCTAAACATTTGCTCCAGTTATATAGAAATCTTGACAGAAACAGAACCCCAATTTAAAATATCACCATTTCTTGACAAAGGGGTTAGACATTCAATTTAAGATTCCAGCAATAAGCGTCTGGCTACATTCCACATAACATTTCTTTCTGAGCCACAGGAACATGAAATAAAATACTACAATGAACAGAAACAGATCCCACCTGAACATTTATTCTACAATCTGTAGCCTATGACGGCTCAGTGCTGCGCTGTCTCATCTACAGAAACAACTTGCCTCTTGATCTTTAGACAATGGGAAAAAAAAGTTTCTTTAAAAATCTCAAAAGGTGACCAGTAAAAGTTGGTGGTTTTACATTCTTCCATCACTTATCAACTGGGGTAAAAGAGGAGAGATTACAATGCAAAAACAATGAGGATAAGGCTTAAATTTTTTTAACTGATTTTCTATTCCAACAATAGAATTCAGCGCAGCATTAACTAGATCTCATCTCAGTATGGTGTGTGTAGCCCAGCAGATTTTCTCTCCTAAAGTACTTCCAATAATTATCATAGACTCTCAACTCCCTGGCAGAAGTTCAAAGAATCTGAGGTTACAGCACTTCCACCAGCAAATCACTTCTGCTTCAGATCATTTAAGAAATGCCGAGCTCCAGTAGCCCCATTGTATTCATAGTAGGATAACAATCTGTTTTAAAATGGGGACTTTTCTTCCCTTCCCATTCTGGTCTCTGGAATTATGACCACAGCACAAACTACTGGGGCAGTCAAAAGAGAAGTTACATCTCTACAATGTCCTGGAGGAGGAGGAGGAGGAGAGGGGGGAGACCATAACTGAACCAGACTAGCCATATAAATGATATGATAAATAAATAAATACATACATACAAGAGGCTAGGAATCGTGTGATGAGTAACTGACCTCCTGACTTCCCAAAGTCTGTCCACCATCCACAAGGCACAAGTCAGGAGTGTGATGGAATACTCTCCATTTGCCTGGATGAGTGCAGCTCTAACATGACTTAGGAAGTTCAAAACCATCCAGGACAACACAGCCCCACTTGATTAGTAACCCTTCCACAAACATTCACTCCCTCCTCCACTGACGAACAGTGGCAGCAGTGTGCACCATCTACAAGATGCACTGCAGGGCCTCACCAAGGTTTCTAAGGCAGTACCTTCTGAACCCACGACCACTTCCAACTGGAAGGAAAACAGCGGCAGATATTTCGGAACATCACCATCTGGAAGTTCCTCTCCAAGTCATCCACTATCCTGACTTGAAGATAGATGCTTGTTCCTTTGCGGTCACTGGGTCAATATCCTGGGACTCTCTTTCTAACAGCACAGTGGGTGTCCATACACCTCAGGGACTGCAGTGGTTCAAGAATTCAGTTCACCACCATCTTTGAGGGCAACCAGGAATAGGCAATAAATGTTCGCCTAGCCAGTGACACCCACATCCCATAAATTAATTTAAAAGCCAATATATAAAATGTTACAAAACCATCAGCCAAAATTCCAACAATGCAGGATATTTGGGGCATATCGTGAATTCAGAGCACATAACCCAAGCTGGCACCACAAGGAGAAGAGATGCTCAGATCAAATATTGGGATCTGTTGATCACTAGTATTTTACAGCATATTTTTCCTGCAGCCCAGAACGAAAGCTCACGTGGAACTTAACTAGACTCTATTTGCTAGAACTGTAAACTGAATCAAGAATGAATGCATTGAGAATGAATATTGAGAAATTGTAACTTTTAGATTGTGATTCAGCTTCACTCAGGATTTCTATATATCTAGACTAGACTAAAATGTTATGTTTACGTTGATGTCTAGCTGTTGTTGGAGGCAGTCATTTTTCAGTCAAGAAGTTAAACCATGTCCCCTACTGCTCTGTCAGGAAAATGTAAAAGATGTCAGGTCTGCATTGTTTAAAGTTTATTTATTAGTGTCACAAATAGGCTTACACTAAAATGAAGTTACCTCAGTCGCCATACTGCGGCGCCTGTTAGTGTAAAGAGGGAGAATTTAGCATGGCCAAATGCACCTAACCCCACATCTTAGGGACTGTGGAACGAAACCAGAGCATCCAGAGGAAACCCACGTCAAGACGGGAGAACGTGCAGACAACGCACAGACTAAGACCCAAATCTGGAACTAAACCTGGGTCCCTGGTACTGAGAGGCAGCAATGCTAACCACTGTGTCAGCCTGCTGCCCCATCATGTTGCACAAAGAACATGGGAGCAAAACCTCTTCATGACCTCCCTGAAAATAACCGTCTCCTTTCCTAAATTAAAATAGTGATGATACAAAAATTGTCTTTAAGGCGTTCAAGACATCCCAAATTGCCCACTTGTTGATTATGCCACAGGGGTTTTGTCATTTTTTTCCAAATTTAAAGATGCCAAATGAATGCTTGGATGTTATTTTGAAAGCAACTAAATGTTGTATTCAAGTCTTCTCCCGAGACTAATACAAGAACAGCTCCAGACTTTCAATCCAAATGCTTTCCACTGTGTAACATTTCATTTGGACATTCAGAGCACATCAGCCTCAAAAGGAAAGCAACGTGGCACAATGGTTAGCACTGCTGCCTCACAGCCCCAGGGACTTGGGTTTGATTCCTGGCTTAAGTCACTATGTGTTGAGTTTGCACATTCTCAACATGTCTGCGTGGGTTTCCTCTCACAGTCCAAAGGTGTGCCGGTTAGATTGATTGGCCATGCTAAATTGCCCCTTGGTGACCTGGGATGCATAGGTTAGAGGGATTACTGGAATAAATATGTGGGGTTATGAGGACAGGGCCTGGGTGGGATTGTTGTTGATGCAGATGGGCTGAATGGCACTGCACTGAAAGGATTCTATGAAACAATAAGAGAAGGATCTTTGATGCTTAATTTACATTGTCTATTTTCAATAATTCATAAGTACTAGTTAAAACATGATAACCTAGAAATCACCATTCAAACATAGCAAACAAAAGCAAGTTATACCAGTAATCAGAAATAACAGTACGCCATTCAGCTCTTTGAGAGTGGTCTGCCACTCAGTGAGATCATGGCTGATCTCCAATTTCAACACCATTTCCCCACACTATCCCCATTTTCCCTGGATGTTTTTAAACATTAGGAATCTATCAAACTCAGCCTTGAACATATCCAACAACTCAGCTTGCACAGCCTTCTGGGGCAGAGACCCCTCAAGATGAAGAAATTCCTCCTCATCCCAGCCCTACTCCAAAAGAAAATTGCATATACTATAGTTGAATTCTGTTTATTAATTTCAAGTGTTCTCATTCTGTCCATGGCAATTTGTTCAGAAAAATAAAATGTTGATAGTCCAATATATTGTCCAAGGATCATTTGTAACAATAAGTTGATCAAAACACCAATTAGAAAAATCAGCATCTTAATGTTTTATTTATGGAATGTGGGCATTGCTGGCAAGGCCAGCATTTGCTACCTCACACTAATTACCCTCAAGAAGGTGGTAAGTGAGTTGGTTTCTTGAACTGCTGTAGTCCTGTAAGTGCACCTCCGATGCTGTTAGGAAGGAGGGTAACCAGGATTTTGACCTAGATTAGTGAAGAAGCAGTGGCATAATCCCACGTCAGGATGGTATGTGACTTGGAGGGGAGTTTGTGTGTAGAGTTCCAGTGCAGCCCTGGCCCTTGTCCTTCTAGCAAGTAGAAGTCACAGGTTTGGGTGGTGTTGCTGAAGGAATCCTGGCAAAGAGCTTCGTTGTAAGAAGTCTGACAACACCAGGTTCGAGTCCAGCCGATTTATTTGATAGTAAACCCGAAAGCTTGCGAGTTTACTATCAAATAAATCGGTCGGACTCAAACCTGGTGTTGTCAGACTTCTTACTGTGTTTACCCCAGTCTAAACGCCGGCATCTCCACATCAAAGATCTTCATTGGCAGAGGAGTTGCAGGTATTTGGAATACAATGGAATCATCACCAAAGATCCCCATTTCTGGCCTTATTATAAGATAGGGCGACTGATGAAGCAGCTTGAAGATAGTTGGGCCTAGGACACTATCCTGCAGGAATTTCCTGGTCTTCCAACAACAATAACCAACTTCCCTTGTGCTAGGGATGACTCCAACCAATGAAGAATTTGTTTTTGTCACACCTTTGCAATTCTGTTTTCTTGTCCATGTTTGGACCAAGGCTGTATGAAGTCAGTAGCTGAGTGGCTCTTGCAGGATCCAAGCTGAACTCTGGTAAGTAGATTGTTGCTGAGTAAGTGGCACTTGATAGCACTGTCAATGACAACTTCCATCGCTTTGCTGATGATTGAGGAAACTGATGAGGTGATAATTGGTCGATGGGATTTATCCTTCTATTTTGTGGACTGGACATATTTGTGTAATTTTCCACATTGTCAGGCTGTTGCCTGTGGTGTAGCTGGAATACCTTGGCAAGGTGAATTTGGGAGCACAAGTCTTCAATACCATAGCCAGGATTGTATTAGGTAGGGCCTACAGCCTTTGCAGTATCCAATGTATTCAGCCATTCTTAAAGACATGTGGAGTGAATCCAAAAATTGTTTGAAAACTGACAGTTAAAGATGAATGCAGGCGGAGTACATCATAGAATCCCCACAATGCAGAAGGAGCCACTCGGCCCATTGAGTCTGCACCAACTCTCCAGGGCATCTCACTCACTCAAAAAAGTTGGATATCACTGAAGGTGATCAAATTGGATCATCCCACAGTCCCATCTCTCACCTACATCACTAAGTAGTTTTTTTAAAACTGCTTTACATATAGCTTTAAACCTTTTCCTAAACTTTTTGCAATGAAGTAATTGGTAAGAATTTAATAGTATTAAATATCGAGATTTTAACTGCTATTCAGTGGTCAAACAAATTTGACTCAATCTACTTGGTCACCTCTTGAACATTCAAAACTAAACAGAAAGTTCTTTTACAAAAGGATATTACACAGCTTGACAGATAATATATTTTTTTTAAATACCAAAGTGCAGTCTCCCTCTAAAGTTGAAATGAATAACAGACAAAGTCTGAATGGTTAACCAAAAAAGGTGAGGTTCCGTGTGTGGAAATGGCAGCCAGAGTTACTGTTGGATGATGCCATCAGATGATAAAAGATGTATGACACAAATATCTTGTTATTTCATTTTGAAAAGCTGTCTCACTGCCTCAGTACAAAATATATGGTTGTCGACTGCATTCTTTGTTATTTCACTGTCTGGACATTAGCTGCAAATGCCTCTCTTTTTTTGTTCACAAGGGAAAATAGAAAACAAGAAACCCATTTAACTGGGGAAGAATGTCAAATGCAATCCAAAGCTTGCACTCATCAGACTTTTAGCCTAGACGGTGGAAATTATTGATTGAACCTAGTCATTGTGCTGCCAGTTCAGCATACAAGTCCTTCAGTCGGACACACATTATGTCTCTCCTCTCATTTTAATTTATTTTCCTGTCCTTATTTTGTGATCTTTTGCTCAAAATGTCGGGTAAATGTTACGCTACAGACAGAGAATCAGTTCTTCTCTCCACCCCATTTGCAAGCTCCCCTCCTCCCCGCCACTGCAGTTGTGTTTCCAGGAGATAAGCTAGTCTAGGTTGTCATTAATGCTGCTGTACAATTAAAAGACTCACAAACACACCACAGGTTAAGTCTCTTCCCCTCCCCTCTGTGGATGATTACGCAGCCTGGCAGAAATTTGTGTTTCAGGGCTCCACAATTCTCATTGCCATTTAAAGTTCTGAATGCACACTGCAACTGACGTGGGAAAGAAAAATGAAAAAGCAACTGGAGTCGTGCTATTATTGTGCTTTGTCATATCCTTAGGAGATCCCGATGTACTTCGCATCCTATTACTTACTGTTGTGTCAGTAAACATGGCATTGAAGCTACTTGCTCGGAGCCTGATGTTGCAATGCAAGTCTCAGCAATTTCAGACCTGCATCCAAGGCTGTCAATTGCTATGCAGAATCACAAGATTTATTCAAAACAGGAATGACAGAACGCATACCAACTAAGTTGCACTACATAAACATAAGGGAATTAGTAATTCCAGGTTATGCAACTATGGCTCTAGGATACAAATTTGTGCACAGCGCAGTAATGTTATTAAATTATCACGTGCACAGCAACACACAGCAACTAGTCAAGTTTAAAAGGTCTATAGATCAGGTAGAGTGCAGCAGTAAGGAAAACAACTACAGACCTGGAATACCTGACTTCTTACTTGGAAGACTGGCTTCAATGGACGTGAATTGCAATACAAAAAGGAGTGGCAAAGGAAATCTTCAGAGAACATGTTTTGTGTCAGTGCTTGGACTAGAATTATTCAGTGAAATATTATTTAGAGATTTTGTTGTCCAGAAATGTGTTGGAATGTGGGCAAACAACATATAACATTTGTTATACAACGAAATGGCTGTGTGCTACCATTCAGCAATCAACAGGTTCTGCTCTGAAATGCTCACTGAAATTCTTAAATCCTTACTGACAAATGTCAAAGACATATAAATATGATCAGGGATGAATCACTTCTTCAATTCCACCCCTCCTCCCCACATCATTATATTGCTCACCACATCCAGGTCCACAGCAGACACCATCTCCCTGGCCCTGCATTCGATCCTGAAACACTTGATAACAAAGACACCTATGTCAGGCTCCTATTTATCAACCACCGCTCAGCCTTCAACACCATTATTCCTACAAAATCGATCTCCAAACTCCGTGGCCTGGGCCTTGGCTCCTCCCTCTGTGACTGGATCCTGAACGTCCTAATCCACAGACCGCAATCAGTAAGGACAGGCAACAATACCTCCTCCATGATCATCCTCAGCACCGGGGCCCCACAAGACTGTGTTCTCAGCCCCTTACTATACTCCTTATACACCTATGACTGTGCGGCCAAATTCTCCTCTAACGTGATTTTCAAGTTTGCTGATGACACCACCGTAGTGGGTCCAATCTCAAACAATGACGAGACAGAGTACAGGAATGAGGTAGAGAATCTGGTGGACTGATGCAATGACAATAATCCTTCCCTCAATATCAACAAAACAAAGGAGATTGTCATCGACTTCAAGAAACGTAAAGAAGAACATGCTCCTGTCTACATCAATGGGGACGAAGTAGAAAGGGTCGAGAGCTTCAAGTTTTTAGGTGCCCAGATCACCAACAACTTGTACTGATCCTCCCATACCAAAACTATAGTTAAGAAAGCCCACCAACGCCTCTACTTTCTGAGAAGGCTAAGGAAATTTGGAATGTCGGCCATGACTCTCACCAACGTTTACAGATGCTCCATAGAAAGCATTCTCTCTGGCTATATCACAGCTTGGTATGGCTCCTGCTCTATCCAAGACTGTAAGGAACTTCAAAGGGTCATGAACGAAGCCCAGTCCATCACTCAAATCAGCCTCCCACCGTTGACACTGTCAACATTTCCCACTGCCTCGGAAAAACAGCCAGCATAATTAAGGACTCCATACACCCCGGATATTCTCTCTTCCATCTTCCCCCGTTGGGAAAGAGGATACAAAATCTGTGGACATGTACCAACCAACTCAAGAGTAGCTTCTTCCCTGCTGCCATCAGACTTTTCAATGAACCTACCCCACACTAAGTTGATCTTTCTCTACACCCTAACTATGACTGTAACATGACATTCTGCACTCTCTCCTTCCCTTATCTGTGAATGGTATGCTTTGTGTCTATTGTGTGCAAGAACAATACTTTTCACTGTATACCATACACGTGACAATAATAAATCAAATCAAAGTCATACATTGTTTCCTGGGTTAAAAGCAAAATACTGTGGATGTTGGAATCTGAAACAAAGACAAAAAGTGCTGGAATGTCTCAGCAGGTCTGACAGCATCTGTGGGGAGAGAATAGAGCTAACGTTGAAAGCCTAGATGATCCTTCGTCAGAGCCACTCAGAGGAACCCCACACAGACATGGGAAGAATGTGCAAATTCCACACAGACAGTGAACTGAGGCCAGAATTGAACCCAGACCCCTGGCACTGTGCTGCCCTTGGATGTACAGTTGGATGAACCAAGGATCAGATATTGGTGGAATTAAGAGAACGGAATTTAGGAATCTCATTACTTTGAAACAGAGGTCTCACCTCAACACTTTTAAAAAGATATTTACATTTCACCAGATAACATTGGACTTATCAACAAAAACACAGCTTTCCCATCAAAGGGGGAACAAAACCTAACACAATGTCCTACTACAAATACTTGTAGGTGGGAAGGAATACAAGATAACCACTTCAAAATCAACAATGTGTACATTTTATATTTTCAACAAAAGGCCATATCAGATAATTCTCTTGTTTACCAATATGAATCCTTTAGTTTGAATATCAAGTAGCACCTACAGCACCAAGACTGAGCCCAAGTGGGCCATGCCAGCAGAAAAATTCATTATTCAAATATAACAGCAAATTACTGAGAATGCTGAAATCTGAAACGAAAACAAAAAATGTTGGAGAAACTCAGCAGGTCTGATAGCATCTGTGGAGAGAGAATGCAGCCAAGATTAAATCTGGAAACATTGGCTCTATTCTCTCTCCACAGATGCTGTCAGACCTGCTGAGTTTCTCCAGCAGTTTCTGTCTTTGCTTCATTCATTATTCCGCCAGGGATTAAATATATTTCGCACAGTGTTGATCAGAACCACACACACTATTTCCAGTTTATCACTGTCTAAAGGAACATCCATGCTGAATATTCGCAATTAACGCTTCATACTATTGACACTCAATGTTGCTTACACCATTAGACATGTCACTTGCTTTTCTATTAATGTTTAAGACACAATTAAGTAAAGTATATTTATAAGTCACAGGTAGGCTTACATTAATACTGCAATGAAGTTACTGTGAAAATCCCCTGCTCGCCACACTCTAGTGCTTGTTTGAGTACATTGAGGGAGAATTTAGCATGGCCAATGCACCTAACCGGCACCTCTTTCAGACTGTGGGAGGAAACCAGAGCACCTGGAGGAAACCCACACAGGCACAGGGAGAGCGTGCAAACTCACACAGACAGTGACCCAAGCCGGGAATCAAATCCAGGTCCTCAGCGTTGTAAGGCAACAATGTTAACCATTGTGCCACCGTGTGCTGTAGCTGCAATGAGGTGTGAAAGTTGTAGTGAGGCAGACTGTCCTACGTGATATGATAAATAAGTGCCACGTATTAATGCAATTCACACCCAGTTGTATGTCTAGTCAAGTTACTCAGAACCTGTTCCAAATGAGAATTTAGTGACAGTCATTCTAAAATGAGTTATGATGGAGGGGGCAGGGGAATCAAACACTGTTTGACCAGTGTATTCCAAGCAGCTATAAATGTACATTATAAAGTTTCTGGTAATATTGGTTCCTCTTTTGAAATGACACTTCAACTATTAACTTCCCCAGTGGAAATAACATCTCTAATTCTTCAAACAAGATTTTCAAAATGAAATTTCAGTGCAACTTATAATACTTCATTCTGAAATTGGTGAAATAAAAGAAAAATGGTGTGGGATTTTTTGTTGCTAAATTGCAACTTTTGACTCTAGTGGTTCTTGAAAAGGTGCCCAAAGCTGCATATGTGAATCAAAGGACAAAAGGAAATTACAGCGCAGGAACAGACCCGTCAGCCCTCCAAGCTGCTTCACTGAACTAAAACCCCTTACCCTTCCCAGGCTCATATCCCTCTATTCCCATCCTATTCATGTATTTGTCTGGACGCCCTTTAAAACTCACTATCATATCTGCTCCCACTACCTCCCCCAGCAGCGAGCTTCAGGAACCCACCACCCTCTGTGTAAAAAAACTTGCCTCATACACATTCTTTAAACCTTGCCCCTCGCACTTAAACCTATGCCCCCTAGTAATTGATTCTTCCATCTGGGGAAAAAGCTTCTGACTATCCACTCTGTCCATGCCTCTCATAATCTTGTAGACTTCTATCAGGTCATCCCTCAACATCCGTCATTCCAGTGAGAACAAACTAACTTTCTCCAACCTCTCCTCATAGATAATGCCCTCCATATCAGGCAACATCCTGGTAAATCTTTACTATACCCTCTCCAAAGCCTCTACAAGTAGTGTGGCGAACAGAATTGAAGACCATGTTCCAAGTGCAGTCTAAGAACATAAGAAATAAGAAATAGGAGCAGGAGCAGGCCACCCAGCCCCTCGAGCCTGCCCCGCCATTCAATAAGATCATGGCTGATCTGTCGTGGCTCAGTTCCACATTCCCGCCCTCCCCCCATAACCCTTAATCCCCTTGCCTATCAAAAACCTATCAACCCGTGTCTTAAATATATTTAGCGAGGCAGCCTCCACCACTTCAACGGGCAGAGAATTCCAGAGATTCACCACCCTTTGAGTGAAGAAGTTCCTCCTCAACTCAGTTCTAAACCGCCCCTAACTACAGTTCTATAAAGCTGCAACATGCAATTTTCAAACTCAATGCTCCACAGTGAGCATGAAGCACTGATTGTTAATGTAACTGATGCCACAGTATAACAAATACTTCAATGTTGCTTCACCATTCTCATAATTCCTACACCGCAGAATGAGGCCATTCAGTCCATTGAACCTATACTGATACTTTCTGACAGAACATCCTATCCAGGCTCATCCCCCATCCTATCCCTGCAATCCCAGGCATTTATCCCGCTTTTTTTTATTAGTTGCATTAACACTGCAATGAAGGTACTGTGAAAATCCCCTAGTCGCCACACTCTGACACCTGCTCGGGTACACTGAGGGAGAATTTAGCATGGCCAATCCACCTAAGCTGCACATCCTTGGACTGTGGGAGGAAACTGGAGCACCCAGAGAAAACCCAAGCAGACATGGGAGAATGAGCAAACTCCACACAGACAGTGAACCCAGCCAGGTTCTCTGGCGCTGTGAGACAGCAGTGCTAACCACTCTGCCACCCTGTAATCTCCTTAATCCAACATCTAGCAAAGTAGTCCAAAGGCAAGGGAACCAATTCTTCCAGATGGGTTTCAAGGTCCCATCTGCCTGCTCAGGTGAATGCTAAAGGGTCCCATGGCATCATTTTTAAGAGCTTATCCCTGGTGTCCTGGAGAACAGTTATCCCCTCCCCCTATTATCTACACCACAAAAACAGACTATCTGGTCATGACCACATTGCATTTTTGGAATTACAACAGGGACAACACTTCAAAAGTAATGTATCGGCTGGGAAACATGTTTAGATGTCCAGTGATCATATAAAGCACGATTTAAATGGAAGGTTTTCTATTACTGAGTATAAATACTCGGTTAAAAATACCGTGTACGCTCAGTTTACCCAGGAACGTACACACAAAACGTGTCAAGCAATAAAGATGTGAGCTTCTTGTTTTTCCCAATAACAGTCATAGCTACCCCAAAGAAAGAAGTGACATGACTTGAAAGGATGTTTGTCACAGACAGCACAAAAATAAGACGACAAACGCATTTTTTTTAAAAAAAGATGAATAGAACATTGCAGGAACCCCCGGCTGAAAACCTACCAATGGTTCCACGGACTGAGCAAATGTGAGTTGCTTCGCAAGCAGCAAGCTTCAAAAGCGAGGCAGAAATATTGCCTGCCCCTCACAGGATGACGAACCTTAGGAGAAGTGGCTATCTAGAATTGTTTACACGATCATTGCCATCCTCCCCCCCCCCCCCCGCTTCTTTTGCTGCACTTGTGAAATTGTGAATCATGTCCAAGTATGGAATCAGTGAAGTGGGATGCGACTATCTTTCTCGCTGTGTGTACTGGCCCGTTGCGTTGGGAGACTTGGGGAGTCATGATATGGAGATGCCAGACTTGGGGAGTGCCAGAGCTTTGGATACAAACGTGCACCGCCAAATACAGTCGATCAGACCGGGTCATTACACCGACCTGCCGGCCGCAGCATGCGTGGGCATCTATGGTCCAGTGTTCACGCTTTTGTTAGCGACACTAATAACCATTGCAAGCCGGTATCACAACTGGGCTGTAACAATTGGGGCTGTATCCAAGTGGCTGTGTTACAATGTTGCAAAATATCCTCATCACAACCGTGAACTAAAAACAAACAAAGGAAGATTTCTGAAAGTTTGACGTTGTAACCTTTTGAGGCGGATAGGAAAACCTTCCTTGTGATTCAATGTCTACCTCCCTCACCTTTGTGAACGGATTTTATTAACCAAATAGATGCTGGGGGTGGGCTGGAGAGATATCAGTGGCTTTCTGTTTTATAGAGGAATCGAGAAATAAAACTCACAGCAAAAGAGATGTTAGCCCCGGTTTCTTTCTCGTTGACAATCGAACCACATTCCGATGCAGAGTTTAAAATAAGCAAACTAAACTTTAACAGCACAACGAGAGGGGAGAATGTCTCGCTGGATGGAAAGAGTGATGTGGAGATGCCGGCGTTGGAAGGAGTGACCACAAGGAGTAAATGAAGAAGGGTTTTCTCTCTACTATTTTTTAAGTCAAAGTCGAGTAGAAAGAAGGAAATAAAACATTGATTCAGAGGCTGAGAGGTGACGGGGCGGGTGTCAGTGGGTGGGATTTTTGATGGCGAGGGGATTTCAGACAGAGAGTTGATCAATTTCACCCCCCACACACACAATGGGTCACTTACCTCCGCCTCCGGACCCCAAGCTACTGCTGCTGTTGCTGCTGCTGTGTACACGTGTCCCCTTCCAAACCTCTGCCAGGAACGATCATTGAATCAAAAAAAACCCCCGAGAGATGAAATGTGTGGGGAGGGGGAGAGCTCACAAACCAGACGCCATCTGCCCCTGGCAGGAGTAGGGAAGGTGGGGGAAGCTGGAATATTTCTACACCTCCTCCAAACGGTGAAGAAAGCAGCAAACCTCCTCTGCCAGTCCAGCCACAAGATCGCCACCGCCCCGACTGCACTAGCAGCTGGACTTGCGATGATTTATTTGTCCTCCGGCGCTTCCGCGGGTATAAAAGTCGAACCGGTGCGAAGGCATGTCACCACTCCACCTTGGAAACTGTTTCTTTTTTGTGTGTGCGTTAAATCCTTTCCCCCCTCATCCTCCTCCTTCCTTCCTCCTTCTCCTCCCCTGTTTAGCAGTGAGTGTCAATCTGACAATCCGGGGTGGGTGCAGCAAAACTGGCGAGAGTTGCTCCGGAAACGCTTCACAGCAGAAGCCACCTTTTTTGATCCTCGAAATTAAAGCGAACAGCTCCACTTGTGGCTGAGGAGAAATCCACTAGAATTCAGGACATGGTAAAAAGCCTCATAGCCAGACCCTAAAGCCCGGTCAGGGACAATGTAACATTTGTATTCTTTGTGTTCCTGCATCCGTTCACATTCTCCCAATTGCTCTGGTCATCTTTTGCTGATGCTCCATCCTACGAAACCAGTTCCCTTCTTATTTCTTCCAATTCCCCCCTTTGCTATCTTTTCCTTTCCCCTTTACCCATTCCTTAATTTTTTAGTCACAATTTTTCCCACTATTTTGTTATTTTTTTCTCATCCTGATTAGTAATTGACACATTAAAAATGCAATAAATAGCCCGATCACCCTCACTACCTCTTTTGGTTTCATCAATATGTAGCTGCCATCTAAAGTTCAATATTTTTCTCAAAAGCCAAGTCACTGAATGATTATTATTCAAGCCCATGTCATGGGAATTTAAATTGGCACTGGAAACGTTATGAACCAACAAGACAGGCAACCCAAAGAAATAATTTGCAATTTATATAGCACCTGTCATGATCATTAGCCATGCTAAATTCTCCCTCCGTGTACCCGAATAGGTGCCGGAAGGTGGCAACTAGGAGATTTTTCACAGTAACTTCATTAACGTAAGCCTACTGGTGTCACTAATAAATAAACTTTAAGAAACATCTCAGGACGTCCCAAAGTCCAATGGAGTGCTTTTGAACAGTAATTACTTGAGAAATGCAGGGGATTTTGCAGCCAATCCACCCACGGCACACTCCCACATCAGTTGGATCGTAGGCAGATAATCTGTTTTGGCAATATTGGGTGACTGATGAATATTGGCCAGGGCAATGAGAAGAACTGCCCCCTCAGCCAACAACCCCCCCACCCCTCCACTCACACACACACACACACACACACACACTTTGCCTGCATGATTGTGCTGTGAGTCTTCTTGCATGCTTATGAGAGGGCTGACTGAGTTTCACTGTAACATAGAATCCTACAGTGCAGAAGGAGGCCATTTAGCCCATCGAGTCTGCACCAACCACAATCCCATCCAAGCCCTATCTCCACAACCCCGTGCATTTACCCATGCTAGCTCCCCTGACACTAAGGGGCAATTTGATTTGATTTATTATTGTCACATGTATTAGCATATAGTGAAAAGTATTATTTATTGCACACTATACAGAACAAAGCATACTGCTCGTAGAGAAGGAGGCATAGAATGAGAGTAAAAGATAGAATTTGAGGGTATGCTGGGCACAGCTTGCAAAAAGTCACCTCGTTCCAGTGCCAATCTTGAATTTTTTAGCAATTTAGCATTGGCCAATCCAAAGAACCTACACATCTTTGGACTATCCTAGTCCATCTTTGGAACATCCTAGCCAAAATCACCAGCCCTGGCACTGCAGCACTCCATCAGTATTGCACTGAACTGCCAGCCTTGATTATGTGCTCGAGTCACTGGAGTGGGGCTTGAACCTCTGACCTTTTGACTTGGAGGTCAGGGTGCCACTGAGCCACAACTGACACGTCTTCACTGCTCTTTGACCTTCCATTCCAGCTCTTAATTATCAGGGGCCCAAGAGTGAAGAACGGAGGTCAACTGCATCATGACACTAGCTACAAATTCCAGAAATTGACCTCTTGCTAACACCATCAATATTTCATACTAGATTTTTAAATTGTGCTTGAAATAAATCATTTGTAACAGCTGACCCATACAGGCACTTGACAGAAAGAATGAGTGTGCGCTGACTAGTACAAATGGAACAATGTACCTAAACAATATTCTGCTCATGAAAAAAAAGGTTTTCAATGATATTTCATAAACAGAGAATATCCCAGTCATCAATCTGGTGCTGTTACCAATTTAGCACATTGTTAATTATTACATACAATGAAATAATATGATACAGTTAGAACAGGAAAGGCCACTCAATTCAACCTAGTTAATCCTGTTAACATACAACAACTTCATCCACTTCGTAACAGTCATTCACTCATTGTCTCTCTAAGAAACTCATCGGTTTGAGTGTGGTCTCTGCTATAATGACCTCCTAGACACCTATTAACCTCCGGGTGTAAACAGTCCATCTGACCTCTCTTCTTACTCATAATTCCTCATTTGTAATTTTTGTTACAATTCAATGCAAGAATTCTCATCCAATCCATGCATCCTCACATTAACCACAGATGATGCAGGATAATGAATAATAATATTAAAAAGTAATTAGAGAGTATTTTAGAAAAGCAATCTGGAAATAAAATAATTCCCATGCGATTGAAAATATTAATGTTGGCAGAGACTGGATGATAGTACATGATAAACCACTTTCCTGTTTTTCTTTTATCCCCATCTTTAGTGCTGCATAAAAATTCTTCCAGGAATTATTCCATGGCTTCCTTAGGCTTTTAATGGACTTCAGTCCTACTGTTGATTCATTACCTGTTTTAACAGACTTCCACCAGATGATAGCATTCCTGTGTGAAGAGATTTCAATTGATGATGAATAGCCGAGATATGTCATCTTATTATAAATACACTGCTGGTTACAGTCCACGTATTAGTATCATGATTACTGGTCCGAGGTATGATATTGATAAATGTATGATGCACAATCTCGTGGAATCAATGTTAATAATTGTCACCATTTTAGTTTCCAAGGGTGTTGCAAGTTCACATTTTCAGGAGTTTTTTTTCTCATACTCTCTCTCTTAAAGAGAAATTCTTCTCTTAAAGTGACCTCTGGCCGTAGTCATTCTTATATTACCAGAACTGTCATCAGACAAGTCCATTAATGAGGCAGCGCTTCATATAGATAGGCTTAAAAGTAACATTTGACATTTTAGCACACTGCGAAAATGATTACCTTTCATCTGTTTGTTCTTTAGATAGGATAAAAAATTTAAGAAAAATATTATGGCATGGCACGGTATTGATATTGGATACTTTCAACTAAAATGCTCTACTGATCATATCTAAGGAGATTCCAGGCATAAGGCAATAAGTACTGTCCCAAAGCACATTAGATATTTTGAACTGTAATGCAAGAAAACAATGTATTCATAAACAATGTTATTTTTCATGTTTTCAGATTCCGTACTGTAGAGATTTAATCTGACACGAAGTGCAGTTATAAGTAATGAAACTATAATAATATAATATTATGAAGCCATAATACCACATGATCTTATGGTATCTTGTATCATAAGATACAAAATTCTAATTGATGAACAAATCCTTTCCTTGTCAGTGTTGAGTTCCATTATTGCTGGCATAACTTTGGTGATGTGATATTCTAACAGGAACCACTTCCTTTATGTCCATGAGTTATTAATAATAGTTGATTCTATACTAGGCTACACTAAAAAAAAGGCCTTATCAATTACAAGAGCTAAACAAGAAAAAAACTAAACTGTGTAAGCAATATATAGTTTTACAAATTAATTAGACAAGCTTTGACAAGTGATGCAATAATGAAGGGTCCAGCAACACCCTTTACAATTAGCTGTGGAGTGACCCATGTTTGTTAATACTATACTGTTCAATAAACTGTCACCACATACTGCCATTAGAACGTGCATGTCGGTAAGTGATCAATGTACATAACTAATACACCTCCAATATGTGAAAACAATTTAATATGATTTGAAATATGACATTGGTTTGAATTTATGAAGCAATCGAGTTTAATTAAAGAAGGCTTAAGTGCTGAAATAGGGACTCATTAATTTTCCAAATATGCATTTGTCACAGAATATTTACTATTAATATTAGTATTATAAAGTGAAGAGACATTGAGCATTATGAGCATTTGTCGGGATATGATTTAAAGCTCCAGTAGGTTGATCGTTTGTATGACACCAGAGAAGAAATTCGGAATGATTTATGGGCAGTGTCATGAATAAGATATAGCTCCTCATCTGTGTTCTGTGTGTGTCACCTGTTAAGTAACTGCTTATGATGAGAAAATGAAGATATAAATTCTCATTATAACTTACGGAACCATGGAATGAGAAGGCTATTCAGCCCATTGTGCCTGTGCCAGCTCTTGATAAGATCTGTCCACTTGGTCCCATTCACTACCCTATCAAATTCTAAGTGGTATTGAAATTGATGCAGCCTTTGAAATGAACCTCCTGTTGTCTGCTGGACACAATGCTGTTACATGGGTTCAGACTTTTTAAAGTTTATTTATTCATGTCACAAGTAGGCTTATGTTAACACCGCAGTGAAGTTACTGTGAAAATCCCCAAAGTTGCTACACTCTGGCGCTTGTTTGGCTACGCTGAAAGAGAATTTAGCATGGCCAATGCACCTAATCCATGCATCTTCTGGACCATGGGAGGAAACCAGAGCACCCAGAGGAAACCCTTGCAGACACAGGGAGAACGTGCTGACTCCGCACAGACAGTGACCCAAGCTGGGAATCGAATCTGTGTCCCTGACACTGTGAGGCCGCAATGCTAACCACTGTGTTATCCTGCTGCCCTACATGTTTTATCTACTGTAGATGAACATCAGCAAATATATGAAACCAAAAGAGAAAAGGCTGAAAAATCTCAGCAGGTCTGGCAGCATCTGTAAGGAGAGAAAAGAGCTGACGTTTTGAGTCCAGATGACCCTTTGTCAAAAATGAAAACAGCTTTGACAAAGGGTCATCTGGACTCGAAACATCAGCTCTTTTCTCTCCTTACAGACGCTGCCAGACCTGCCGAGATTTTCCAGCATTTTCTCTTTTGGTTTCAGAATTCCAGTATCCACAGCAAATTGCTTTTATATAGGGCTGCATTCTCCGACCTCACTGACAGCTGAAATTCTCACTTCAGTGAATAAAGATTTGGCTAATGGCAGGTGAAACTCAGCTGTTAGAAGATTATTTCAGTCCTTTAAAAAGAAAGGCTCATTTCTGGGAGTGGCAGAAGGAAGGGGTCCTAACATTTCCAGTGTTCAAGTTGCCAATCACTGGAAATTTTAATTTGGATAACTTCTGCTGAGCTTAAACATTTTGGCAGACTTAATGTTAGTCATGTTGTAGAACATTGCTGTGATAAGGAGGGTGTTGACTTGTTGTCTCAGTATCTTTGTGTATGTAGCCAATGTCATCAAAAAGTTCACCCTAAATAACAGGGTGGCATGGTGGTTAGCACTGCTTCCTCACAGCACCAGGGATCTGGTTTGATTCCTTGCTTGGGTCATTGTGTGTACGGAGTCTGCATGCTCTCCCCATGTCTGCGTGGGTTTTCTCTGGGTGCTCCAGTTTCCCCCCACAGTCTGAATGACGTGCTGGTTAGGTGCATTGGCCATGCTAAATTCTCCCTCAGTGTACCCTAACAGGTGCCAGAGTGTAGTGACTAGGGGATTTTCAAAGTAACTTCATTGCAGGGTTAATGTAAGCCTACTTGTGACACTAAAAAACATTTTTTAAGGTAAGTGTGAGGGAGAATAATGGAGATGATATGAAAAATAAAACATAAGTTATTGCCATCAAGAAACTATTATAACCTACCAGCAGACCAAATTTACCAGTTATTTTATACGAAGTTTTCTATTTACATGACAGGTAGATGTTGATAACTTGCAATAGTGATTGGCATGTAAACTGGGGTTTGATCATTTTCTATGGATTCAAATGCTCATGAAATCAAATAAGTCACTGCAAAAAAAAGTTTCTTCTCATCTCTCTTCTGGTTCATAAGTCTTTGCTTTCTGGTTACAGAACCTCCAGCCAATGTTAATACTTCCTCTTTAAGTTCTGTATTACGATCCTTCATGATTTTGAACATTTTTTACTAAATGACCCCTTAGCCTTCTCTTGCACCAAATCAAACAATCTCAGTTTTTCAGTCTCTTCACATAACTGAGCATTTTCTTGGTCAATAAAAACTGACAATGATTTGAACAATTATTATTATTTCTTTTATGAATAATGCAGGATCACGCATTAAAATGAAAGTATTATGAACATACACTTTCTGTTGTTAAAAAAACACAATGAGACAATTACACATATATTTTAAGGCCTTTTGAGATATTGCATATTCTTTTAGTTAGAACAAAGGAACAAAGAACAGGAATGTGCCCGTGCTGACTTTGATGCCCTAACTAAACTAAAAGAAATTCTGCCCTTACTCAGACTGTATCCCACTATTCCCTCCCTATCCATGTACCCATCCAGACGCCTCTTAAATGTTGCTAATGTGCCTCTTTCCACCACCCCTTCTGGCATCCACCACTCTCTTTGTGAAAAACTTAATCCACACATCTCCCTTAAACTTTCCCCCTCTCACCTTGAATCTTGTAATGGTTGTATTACAATTCTGGTTTCCACAGCTGCAGTCCCAGACACACTGCCAGCTCAAGACGCCTCTGTGCCAATTGAATCAGCAGAGATGATTGGCGTCTACTGTATAGCTTTTATCCTTACCTTTCAATTTTGCAGACACAGTATACAAACATTTCATTAAATTTATTGATGCGGGGAGGACTGAGGGCTATTTTCTTTTGGTGGCTAATTTAAAAGTGCACTTCACAATTGCACAAATGGTATTTCCAATATATATATATAGTTGAATGGTGGCGTAGAGTGGATTCCATCGAGATAACAGTCAGTTTCTGCTTGTGCCTTTATTACTTTGATTGGCTGTAATGATAACCTGCATCTAGAGCTTTCATAAGAAGCGAATGCAGCATCAACATCTCAGAAATAAACACAATCACGAAAACCTCTGAAATTCTGAC
Organism: Carcharhinus amblyrhynchos; assembly: GCF_965287045.1. Taxonomy (NCBI): domain Eukaryota; kingdom Metazoa; phylum Chordata; class Chondrichthyes; order Carcharhiniformes; family Carcharhinidae; genus Carcharhinus; species Carcharhinus amblyrhynchos. Next base: position 16,693,200 of record NC_137339.1, read on the forward strand.
CCTGAGTTAGAACATTCTCAAGCATCCGTCACATTTGCTTCTCACCGCCAAAGGTCTTTTAGTGTGAGCAGTCTGGATTCCCAGAGGTTGTTTCTGAACTCTCGCAGTAAATTGCCAATCCACTCAGAAACCTATTACCTTATTATCTTCCATAGCGTCTAGGGCCAAAAATGTGAACATCCCTTTCAATTTACAAATACATAACGGGAGATACCCAGTCACGTGACTGGATAGTGGCAATTGAGCTTCAGGTAAAGTTATGAAGTCGAAAGTCCATAAAATAAAAGTGAAACCAGCCTTTTTTCCGTCAGCATCTCGATCAAAATCACCACGTTCAACAGGAGGTCACAGAAATGGAATGTAGGAGAGCTTTCCAAGAATGGATCATGACAAAGAGAATGAAGGTTACTACTTTTCAGTTGCTGATTAGGCTTTACTTTATAACAAAGTTAAATGTGCTGAAGTTGAAGTACCTCGGTTGTATTTATGAAGACTGCATAATTTTTTTCAAAGTTTATTTATTAGTATCATAAGTAGGCTCACATTAACACTACAATGAAGTGACTGTGAAAATCCCCTAGTCACCACATTCCGGCATCTGTTCAGGTACACTGAGGGAGAACTTAGCGTGGACAATGCACCTAACCAGCACGTCTTTCGGAATGTGGGAGGAAACCGGAGAACCCGGAGGAAACCCATGCAGATACGGGGACAATGTGCAAATTCTGCACAGACAGTAGCCTAAGATGGAAATCGAACCTGGGTCCCCAGTGCGGTGAAGCAGCAAAGCTAACCACTGTGCCACTGCCTTGTTCAATTTGGATATTGAAATCACACTTGTTGCCTGGTGGATGTGGAAAGGATGTTTCTTCTTGTGGGAGATTCTAGGACCAGGGATCGATGTTCCAAAATAAGGGATCACCATTTAAAAAAGATGACGTGATTTTTTTTTCTCTCAGAGGCTTATGAGTCTTTGGAAGCAGAGTCTTTGAAAATTTTTAAGTAGAGGTAGATAGATTATCGGTAAGCAAGGGGGTGATCGGGGGCAGGCAGGATACAAGTTTATTAACAGGTAAGCCGTGATCTTATTAAATGGCAGAGCAGGCTCGAGGGGCTGAATGGCCAACTCCAACTCTTGATTCATGTTAAACATTGTAAGAAGTCTCACAACACCAGGTTAAAGTCCAACAGGTGTACTTAGAACCATGAGCTTTCAGAACACTCCTCCGTTATTGGGTGAATGGAGAAGTAGGTTCACAAACGTGGCAAATATATGCAAATATATGCCATGTTTGTGAAACCTACCTCTCCACTCACCTGATTTCCACTTTAACCAGCTTTGACAAAGAGTCATCCGGACTCGAAACGTCAGCTCTTTTCTCTCCTTACAGATGCTGCCAGACCTGCTGAGATTTTCCAGCATGTTTTTCTTTTGGACTTTAACCTGGTGTTGTGAGACTTCTTAATGCGCCCACCCCAGTCCAATGCCGGCATCTCCACACCATGTTAAATATAAACAGATATGTTTTTCCTCCCTTGTGACAGGTTCCCAACGAACCACGTGCTCTTTAAATTGTGACGATTGTTATGTTTTTGACTCTTTTCCACCTTCTCATTCTAGAGTTGTATTCACACAGGGAACAAACAGAATAGATCAATTGTACATTTCTCTCAATTTTTCTCTATGGAGAGGGAAATTGGGTGAGGGTTAAAAATAGCTAACTGACTTGTCACCCCCATTTCTCAACTAGTGCAAACAATTCACTTCCAGGTTTCAGAGAGAGATACCTCATTCTCCATACTCCCGAGAACATCTAGGGGAGAAAGTGGTATGAAGGACTAGTAAGCCAGGGGCCTAGGCTAACAGTCTGGAAACATGAGTTCCAATCCCACCATGGGAGCTGATGGTATTTAAAGTCTTTTAATTTTTTTTGAAGTCTGGAATTGAAAGATAATCCCAGCAATGGTGATTATCAAACTTCTGTAAAAAGAAAGCCCATCAGGTTCACCAATGCCCAGTACTGTGCTCAGTTCTGGTCGCCTCATTACAGGAAGGATGTGGAAGTCATTGAAAGGGTGCAGAGGAGATTTACAAGGATGTTGCCTGGACTGGGTGGCATGCCTTATGAGGATAGGTTGAGAGAACTCGGTCTTTTCTCCTTGGAGAGACGAAAGATGAGAGGTGATCTGATAGATGTTGAGAGGTATTGATCGGGTGGATTCTCAGAGGCTTTTTCCCAGGGCTGAAATGGCTGCCACAAGAGATCACAGGCTTAGGGTGCTGGGGAGCAGGTACAGTGGAGATGTCAGGAGTAAGTCTTTCACTCAGAAGGTGATGGGTACGTGGAATCAGCTGCCGTCAGTGGTGGTGGAGGCAGATTCAAAAGGGTCTTTTAAGAGACTTCTGGGTGAGTACATGGGACTTAATCGGATTGAGGGTTATCGGTCAGCCTAGTAGGTAGAGATATGATTAGCGCAACTTGTGGGCTGAAGGGCCTGTTTGTGCTGTATTTTTCTGTGTTCTACGTTCTATGTTCTAATGCCAAATCTGGCATTGTTACCTGGTCTGACCTACATGTGATGCCAGATCCCCAGTATTGTGGCTCACTCTTAACTGTCTTCTGAAATGGCTTAGCAAGTGACTCAGGTCAAGGGTAATTACAGGTGGGCAACAAATGCTGGCCTTGCCAGTGATCACAGTAAAAAGTCTGACAACACCAGGTTTTAGTCCAACCTATTTATTTGATAATATACTCGCAAGCTTTCGGGTTAGCCCCTTCGTCCCATTCACCTGACGAAGGGGCTAACCCGAAAGCTTGCGAGTATATTATCAAATAAATAGGTTGGACTAAAACCTGGTGTTGTCAGACTTTTTACTGTGTTTACGCCAGTCCAACGCCGGCATACCCACATCATGCCAGTGATGCCATGAAAGAATAAAAAGATTTCAGTTATAAAGAACAAACTTGCATTTATCTTGTGCCATTCAGGGCATTGTAAAATGCTTCACTGCTAACTAAATACTTCTGAAGCATTGCAGTAGTAGAGAAAAAGAACAGTCAAATTGGGTGTAGTAAAATCCCACACTGCAATGAAATTATTTGACCTGATTATAGGTACCCGATGGTTAGGGAGTCCAGAACTAGGGGTCATCATTTGAGGATAAGAGATAAACCTTTTAGGACTGAGGTGAGGAGAAATTTCTTCACTCGGGGAGTGGTGAATGTGTGGAATTCACTACCATAGAAAGTAGTTGAGACAAAAATGCTGTGTGATTTCAAGAAGAAATTAGATATAGCTCTTGGGCAAAAGGGATCAAGAGATATGGGGGGAAGGTGGGATCAGGATATCGAATTTGTTGATCAGCCATGATCATAATGAATGGCAAAGCAAGCTCAAAGAGCCAAATGGCCTCCTCCTGCTTCTAGTTTCTATGTTTCTATTACCTGAGGGTTTTTTTAATGATTAATACAAAAGCGAAACACTATAAATGTGAAGAAATCTACAATAAAAGCAAGTCAGGCAGCATCTGTGGGAGGGAAATAGAATTAATAGGTTTTGGGGGGGAAGGGCGGGGATGGTCCTTCTCACCTTCCCCCAGCTAAAATGTTGGAAAGGGTGCCAGCTCACAATCCTGATGACTGCCCCACAGCAATTCTACATTGGGAGCAATGCTAATTGCTCCTATCCAGGGAGGAAGTGCTGCATTAGAGAGTTGCCAGCCAATCAGACACTCACATCCCATGAACGAATAAAAAAAAAGAAACTGCACCAAGAAGGCCACCCATTGAATTTTATGAGTCCCTGCTCCCCCCCCACCCCACTGCCCCAACCTCATACCTGTCAATGGGGGCACTTCAATCCAGCCCAATGTGTCAGGTTGATGGGGGGTTTTAGCACAAAATGAGCTGAGGCAGGGGCAGTGAGTGGTGATATTGCAGAGGAGGAAGTAGAGAGGATGTAGGCTGGAATTCTCTGGCCGTTCAAGCTAGTGGGGTTCTCTGATCCTGCTGGCAGCGCACCCCCACCTGTGGGTTTCCTGCAGGCGTGGGCTGACCTCAGTGGGAATTCTCCTTGTCAGCGGTGGAACCAGAGAACCCCACTGCTGGTAAACACCTCCCACCGGCAGGAAACACGGGGCTGGGAGACTCGAGAATCTCGCCCATGGAGATGGAAACTCCGGTCATGGTCACATAAGTCTCTAACGTTGTGAACAATCAGTTTCAGCTTCAGGCAGTAGCTAATGAGAAGGAATGGTTAGGGCTGGGATCTAATGTAATGGCATCAGAATATTGTTGGAGGAAACAGCTGCTTAGCCAGTGCTGGAAGTCAGAAAAACAGTACCACAAATCAGAGGGGGCGAGAGAGGTGGTGCTGTGAAAGGCATGGTAGAATTGTGTGTCATGTGGAACCTGACACTATGTTTTTGGATACTGTCACTAAGGCGTAGCATGTAAAAAAGAAATACCAGAGGGTGTTATGTGAAAGGTACTTGGTAGACACCAGGCATAATGGCATTGGTATGGGAACAGAAACCTTTGCAGGTGATTCTCTGGATAGGAATGAAATAGGCAAAGGCAGCCCCACCCAGCTAGATGATGAACAGGTTTTGGAGGAGGATATCAAATAATGCAGACAAGTTGAAAACATTGAGGAGGGATAATTTATCATACAGCATGTCACAATCTAATGCTAAACTACTCGTTTTATGAAAAAAACTTTAATATATGTACTATTTCCTTCTCATCTTGGGTTTCTTATTAATGTGAAAGTTGAGCTTGTATGGGCTGTAATTCTTGGATGTTCCAAACTGGAGAAACGTAATTTGACAGTCAAGGAACATCCATTGGGTTTTCCAATTAACAAAGGCAGTGTACTATGAGGATGGATATATTGGCCACCCAATTGGAGGAGTGTGGTAGGGGGGATGGCATTTGGAGGCAGGAGTTTGTGATGAAACCTGTGGAGTTGTGGCCTTAAGATTGTATCTTGAATTAGAATCTCTGGAGTTTTATTTACAACACCAACACTGACCCCTTCCTGAAACTGGTGAGATTGAGAGTTCTGGGAGATATGAATCAGAATTGATGGTCAGGCTACCAACTAAGGACACTTGCTCCTCCTGTTCCACGCAGAACCTTAAGTTAAAAAGACTCATACTTCATCTCCTGTGACCAGGATCCTGGTTTGCCAGTAGTGGTTGCTAGCAGGTTTGAGACCCTCAATCAGGTCTGCAGTTAAAGTGGTTGCCTGTCCCAGGGACTGAATGGAGACGTGACTTCGCCATTGCATTTCAGCCCCTCTCCTTCGAGGCTGGCAGCCTCTCCTTGCCTGACCTCTGACTAGATAAAACTAGGTAGTGGAGGGCTGGGAATGCAAGGACAATCTCCGCCCTCCAATCGTGATCTTAGTTTCCCCCACCCCTCTTCCCCATCCACATCAATCTGACTGGGAGTTAAATATCCACTTTTATTTCTGGAGCCCGGTGTCACACAAAATGATGCATTCATCAGCAGAGTAGACCTCGATTATTTTCCTCATAGTGGTCAGTGCACAAGATGAAGCTATGTCCAAAGATATGCAGGCTAGGTTGATTGGCCATGCTAAGTTGCTTCTCAGTGTGCCAAGGAGAAAGGAGATGGTGCTAGAGTGAGGCAATTTCTTGTGAGCTGTCCCCAGTACACCTTCTAATTCCATCTTTGGCTTCCGTTCTACCCTCTTAAAATTGAACTCCAACTCTTCTAAATTTTCTAATAATGATCATATATTAAGCTGATCTTTCTCTTCACCAACTGTAACTATATTCTGCACTCTATCCTTTCCTTCTCCCCTATGTACACTATGTATGGTTGTTGTTGTTCGTCCATCATTGTCGATGAGGAACTCGACACCATTAGTCATTTTGAGGCTGGATGCGGTGTGTTCGAAGATGACTGATCAGGGCAATTTGGGCACGGAATCTCCTGGCACATATTGGGCAGACTTGTGTAGCATTGTAGTTGTTGCACTGGTGGCTCTGGACTTGCACAGTTCGCGGTTAAGTTGTGCTTCAGCATTGCACCTTGCTTTGTAAGCTTGACAGCCCTTATGGATGAGGCAGCGCCAGATCAGATGGTTTTGTACCAGCGTTTCCCAGGTGGTCATGTCCAGGTCAAGCAACTTCAGGGAGGCCTTGAGTGTGTCTTTGTAATGTTTCTTTTGCCCTCCATGCGAGCGTCTTCCGGCAGAGAGTTCCCCAAAAAGGAGCTGCTTGGATATGCGCTTGTCTGGCATATGGATGACATGACCTGCCCACCGGGTCTGCACTCTCATCAGCAGTGTGTGGACTGATGGTAGACTTGCTCTAGAGAGAACCTCAGTGTCTGTTACTTTGTCTTGCCATCGGATACGTAATATGCTGCAAAGTCAAGTCATGTGGAAATGATTGAGCTGCCTTGCATGCCTTCGATATACAGTCCACGTTTCACAGACATACAGGAGGGTAGTGAGTATCACAGCGCTGTAGACCTTCAGTTTTGTTGCTGGGCTGATTCCTCGACGCTCCCATAAAGTGGGGCACAGTTTACTAAAGCGGAACTTGCCGTCGCTATTCTGCAGTTAACTTCTGTGTTAATAGTCACTGCTCGGGAGAGAGTGCTGCCAAGATAAGTGAACTGGTCCACTGCCTGTAGTTTCTGCCCTTTGATCGTGATTATGGGACCTGTGTACGGTGCATGAGGAGCAGGCTGGTACATGACTTCAGTCTTTTTAATGTTGATGATGAGTCCAAAGTTGTCACAAGCTGTAGAAAATTTATCCATACAGACTTGCATCTCTGGCACTGAGCCAGTACAGTAAAAAGTCTGACAACACCAGGTTTTAGTCCAACCTATTTGTTTGATAATATACTCACTAGCTTTCGGGGTTACCCCCTTCGTCAGGTGAACCTGACGAAGGGGGTAACCCCGAAAGCTAGTGAGTATATTATCAAATAAATAGGTTGGACTAAAACCTGGTGTTGTCAGACTTTTTACTGTGTTTACGCCAGTCCAACGCCGGCATACCCACATCATGACTGAGCCAGTATACAGGGCGCAGCCATCGGCAAAGAGGAAGTCTCTCAGAACAGTCTCTTTCACTTTGGTAATAGCTTGAAGTCTCCTCAGATTGAACAACTTCCCATCCACTCTGTACTTGAGGCTGTTTCTAGCAACACTGTCCTGGAAGGCATCATTCAGCATGGCAGTGAACATCATGCTGAGCAGTGTGGGTGCGAGCACACAGCCCTGTTTGACACCATTGGTGATTGGGAATGCCTCAGAGGATTCTCCACCATCCAGTACTCTGGCCATCATGCCATCATGGAACTGGCGTACCATCTGAATGAATTTGGGAGGGGCAGCCGAACTTTGACATGATCCTCCACAGGCTTGTTGGCTGACAGTATCGAAGGCTTTTGCGAGGTCAACAAAGGTTGTGTAGAGCTCGTGATTCTGCTCCTGACACTTCTCTTGAAGTTGGCGCGTGGCAAAAATCATGTCAGTAGTCCCGCAACTTTTGCGGAAGTTATACTGTGACTCTGGAAGCAGGCCAGCTCCAGATGAGTGACCAGGCGATTCAGCAGGACTCTTGCGAGGGTTTTTTCCTGTGATGGAGAGCAGCGAGATTCCTCGATGGTTGTCACATACTTGCCAATTGTCCTTCCTTTCGCAGAGGTGTATGATGGAAGCATCTTAAAGTTCCTGAGGAATGGATCCTTGCTTCCAAAAGACTGGAACAACTCGATGAGCTTTCGATAAGTACAGGACCAGCAGCTTTGTAGATCTCTGCGGGTATGGCATCTGTCCCTGGGGTTTGCCACTGGATAGCTGGCTGACAGCTTTTGTAGAGGTTTTGCTTTGCTTTTGCTTTGCTTTGTGGTCTGCTTTGTCTGTATAGTACACAAGAAACAATACTTTTCACTGTATCCCAATACATGTGACAATAATAAATCTAATCAAATGTGTAGGTTTGGGGGATCAGTGGCGTTACTGTGTGGGATTCGGGAATAAAATTGGGATGGGCATGGGTAAGATGCTTTGTCTGAGAATCGGTGCAGACTCGATGGACTGAATAGCTTCCTTCTGCATTTAGGGATTCTATGATTCGATTACTCCAGAAGACAATACAATTGAATGCAGCTCCTCACATATTATAAATTAGAGATGAGTGTCATAATTTAGGAGTAAAATAATGGGTACAAAACGAGAGCAGCAATTCCAACAACAATGTGATGCGTCCGTATATGGAAGTTGATGGAAAAGTATATGACGCTCTTCTGTTCAAAAGATTGCGGTGCTAGCTAGCAAGTTCTGAAGGCAAAGTGTCTCTTATGAATTGAACACCAGTTTATTACAACCATGAGCTGAATTAGTCCTTCAAGCATTTGTATCCGAGAGTCAAATTATTTGTGAAGGAGGTTACAATCATGAGAAGCTCTTAATATCCATTTCATGAAAATCTGGCACTTCTATTAACATCCAACAATATCCATCTGAATTTTACCACTGCAGTATAATTTTTATGTTTTAACAGTTTACAAAATAAAGAACAGATTCCGCAGACTTTTTATTTTCTTTTATTCATTCATGAGACATGGGTGCCGCTGGCTGGTCAGCATTTATTGCCCATCCCTAGTTACCCTTGGAGGGCAGTTGAGAATCAACCACATTGCTGTGGCTCTGGAGTTACATGTAGGCCAGATCAGGTAAAGACGGCAGATTTCCTTCCCTAAAGGGCGTTAGTGAACCAGATAGGCTTTTCCAACAATCGTTAATGGTTTTATGGCCATCATTAGGTTTTAATTCCAGATTTTTATCAAATTGAAATTTCACCATCTGTCATGGTAGGATTCAACCCAGATCCTCAGAGCATTAAACTACATTATGAGCCCAGTGACTATACCACTATGCTGCCACCCTCCCCGGTGTCAAAACCCTCATTACTGAAAATACGACCGTTACTGATCATTCTCTGCAGACATTCATTCATGGGACATGGGTGTGGCTGCCTGGCTAGCATTTATTGCCCATCCCTAGTTGCCAGAGGGCAGTTGAGAATCAAGCACATTGCTGTGGGTCTGGAATCATATGTTGGTCAAACCAAGTAAGGACTTGTCATTATTGCAAAGCATCAGACCCCAATGAAGTTACTTCAACAAAACATAGCTGAGCTACCAGGAGTTAATAAAACTGTAAATCATTTCTCTCTCTCAGTTCATTCAAAGGAAATTTTTGTATCCTAAAAGCTGAATTGATGTAGGTGGATTGCTGTGCAAAAGAAATAAATAACCTCACACTCTATAGTCATAGTGAAAGGTCACACGTTAAGAAGCAGCTATTTGCAGTTAAATACAAGTCATTGAAATCATTGCCATAAAAATAATTAAGAACGGATAACCTTACTTGCAGAGGTGGAAAGAACCAATATCTTCATGTTGCACGCTACCATAACAATGATTATGTATTTAATCATTGAAACAATGTCTGCAGGAATCCAGAATACATGGCTCATTCATAAATACTGCCACAAGAGCACTGATATACTGACCAGCAAAAGCAAATTTTTAGAAACAAAATAGAAAATGTCAAACTTAGAATGACCAGTTGGTGGGCAGGATTAATGAAGGCAGAATGTTGAGGCAGAATGGAATACAAGATAGATTTTTGGAATCATCATGATGTATACCCAATATAAATTTAACATTCTTACAAATGATTCTCATGCAACATACAATTAACTTTGTTAAATACCTGCCAATGTTGCGACAAATGATTAAATGAAAGATTAAACATACTGGTTGAAACCCATTCGGTCACAGCAAGGGAACTGGCCATTGATCGTACATAGCTACAGGAGTGGAATCAAATGAAAGGGAAGTTTGCAATTGCCTCCGAGACAAATTATAATGCTATTTCCCTGGTGGCAAAAGAGCAGTTTTCTGGGAGATGGAAGAAAATGTGCTTGACTGAAGAGTAATGGAAACAGTGGCCAAACATCAACAACAAATTGAAAACTCTTTGAACTCTATAAGAGCCAATTTGGGCTGAATTTCCTTGAACCTTTCCTTTTGAGCCTTCTCAATTTAGCAGCTGAGGTTTGGCTTCGACCACTGCACCCAGACAGAGGGCTTGGCTTGAAACTAAACTAGCATGGGCTTTTCTGCAATGAATGGTTCAGTAGTACACTTCAGTGCATTTATCCAATGAAGTAATTTTTCAAGCTTTGAAAGTATTCTAAGAGGCTCTCATTGTCTTCCTAAATGTTGCTTTCAAAGCTTAAAGTTTAGTTATTAGTCACAAGTAAGGCTTACGTTAACACTGCAATGAAGTTATTGTGAAATACGCCTGCTCGCCACATTCCGGCGCCTGTTCGGGTCAATGCACCTAACCAGCATGTCTCTCATACTGTGGAAGGAAACTGTAGCATTCAGAGGAAACCCACGCAGACACAGGGAGAATGTACAAACTCCACAGAGATAATGGCTCAAACCAGGAATCGAACCTGGGTCCCTGGCGCTGTGAGGCAGCAGTGCTAGCAATGTGCCACCATACTGCCCCAAGAGTTTCATCCCAAGAACTATTTTGTGGGTTCTTGTGGAAAACCGGATATCTTCAACTGCAGACAGGGGAGATGATGGCTTAGTGGTATCATCGCTAGATTATTAATCCAGAAACTCAGCTAAGGACTCAGGTTCAAATCCTGCCATGGCAGATGGTAGAATTTAATTCAATAAAAAACATTTAAAAATAAGAATCTATTGATAACCATGAAACCATTGTCAGGAAAACCCATTTAATTCATCAATGTCCTTTAGGGAAGGAAATCTGCCACCCTTAACCAGTCTGGCCAACATATGACTTTAGACCCACAACAATGTGGTTGACTCTCTACGGCCTTCAGGCAGGGGTGGGCAATAAATGCTGGGGATAGGCAATAAATGCTGGCCAGGCAGCGACGCCCATGTCCCATGAATGAATAAAAAAAACACATCTGCAGAAAATGATCACGTTTTCAGTAATGAGGGTTTTGACAGTGGTCTACTGCTGCAGTTTGACCATGAGCTGTGGTGCATGTGGTCAAAGACATATTATCTCTGACTAAATGAAGGGTATGTGCAATAATAGTTCCATTCTGGATAGTTTGGGTAAAAACTTCACCCAGATGCATGCATCAACATCTATAAAGTGATTTGCACAATTCTCACTCCTATGAACATCACAACCGTTTCGATTCCTTTTTAAAAGGAATTGAATTTTTCATAGAATAGAATCCCTACAATTCAGAAGTAGGCCATTCAGCTCAAGTATGCACTGACTCACTGAACAAGCATCTTATGCAGGCACCAACCATAATCCCACATATTTACCCCGGTAATGCCCTTAAACTACACACCTTGGGACAAACTTAGCATGGCCAATGAACCCAAACTGCACAACTTTGGAGTGGGGGAGAACACTGGAGCACCTGGAGGAAACGCATGTAGACACAGAAGAATGTACAAACTCCACACAGTCATTGAAGGCTAGAATTGAACCTGGGTTCCTGGCACTGTACTGCAGTACTAACCGCTGTGCTCCATTGTCCACCCTATAATGTTTGCAACAACTGTAATCGTGCTGAAGTACTTCTGGCCTTGGGTGAGGTTATAGCTGGGAACTGCCACAGCAAATGGAATCACTGAATTATTTAACAAGGCTAATCATATGTTGTCAGGGGGTTTGTCAAGGTGACACAATGAAGGCAAACTTTAAATGAACTTTCTTGATCGATTCTCCATTGCTACTTGGGTGGCAAGGATTGTTTTGTCCTGTTGTGCATTCAGCTTAATATTAGCTCGAATTGACACTGCAGCCGCCAAGCCTAAGGAAACTGCTTCAGAAACTATCCCAGCAGGTCAGAAATACCAGCATCTGGACAATTGGGCTGAAGTGATGGCTAGCAGACGATGGCCAAATATGGAACCATGAAGTTCAACTTTGCTATGCAAAGTCATCCATTCCCGTCATTTGTATTATGATCTCTGTCAAGACTGATGATGAATAAAGAGAAATTCAAACCCCCTATTATTAACTGAAAGAACGACAACCACAAGATTTCATGTTTAAAACAAAAACCTTTATTGTATAAGAATTAAACAAGGCAAGCATTATAATTTGCAATTTAGTAGTCAGAGCTGGAGTGTTGCTGAAAAGAGATGTTATTTGTCAAAGCTTCTCGTCTTGCACTCATCAGGGTGATCACAAGATTATAATCTGGAAATACTTACACTTTAGACTCAAAAATCTTAAAATATAAATATTGATAACCTGTCGAATTTTAGAATCATATAGTCCCACAGTGCAGAAGGTGGCCATTCTGCACATTGAGTCTGCACTGACTACAATCACACCCAGGCGCCATCCCCATAACCCCATGCATTTACCCTGGTTAGTTCCCCTGACACTAAGGGGCAATTTAGCATGACCAATCCACCTAACCCGCACATCTTTGGACTGTGGGAGGAAACCGGAGCACCCGGAGGAAACCCACGCAAACATGGGGAGAATGTGCAAATCCCACACAGACAGTGACCAGAGCTGGGAATTGAACCTGGATCCGTGGCGCTGAGTCAGTAGTGCTAACCACTGTGCCATCCAAGAGTGCTTTTATACACTACAAGGTCATCAGGTTTCATTTGCTTCTCCTGAAACCAAACCAAGGTATGCCACAGCTCTCTAGAACTTGCTTCAGTTCTCCTTAGTGTTCCAGCTATTTATCCTTAGAGTTATGAGATCTTGGGGTCCTTCCACTAGCTTAAGCAATCCTGCAAATCTCCTTCAATACCACATGAATAGGTTAGTTTATTTATTAGTGTCACAAGTAGGTTTACATTAGCACTGCAATAAAGTTATTGTGAAAATCCCTGAGTCGCCACACTCTAGTGCCTGTTCGGGTACACTGAAGGAGAATTTAGCTTGGCCAATGCATCTAACCAGCACATCTTTCAGACTGTGGGAGGGAACTGATGCAGACACGACACAGTGACCCAAGCCTGAAATCGAACCCACGTCCCTGCTGCTGTGAGGCAACAGTGTTCACCACTGTCCTACCCATTGTAGATTCCCACAGCTTAAGCACGGGCCTCACTCAAATTCTTGCTAGTGGCTTTTGCAATAAAAAAAAACTGACCCTGCCATACACACATTTGATTTCTGACAGCCCTCTGCTGTGGTTCCAACTGTTCAATATCTCCACACAGATTATCTGCCTGTCTCAAACCTGCTCCTAAGATGACTACCTGTATGAGCAAAACAAAAGCTGCATAAAAATCCAAAACAAACAAAAAAAAAGTCCTTCATTGCATAGCCTATTTATAAAGGAATGGCAGACCTGGAATGTCCAAAGATAAATTTAAACTCATTACATTTTTTCTTCAAAATAACCTTTTGATTCTGGAACCCACATGAGTTTTTTATATCTCCAGTGAGATAACTGTAGTCACCCTGTTCTCTACCAAGAGAACCATAGAGGGGTCACCCATTGTTTCAGGTTTTCCCATTTCCAAATTGGCCTGTAAATAAAGTAACCCTTTGATTTACACATACTTGAGGACTGTTTACCGGCTTCTCAACCAGATGTTTCCATTTATCTCGCAATCAAATGGAAATATAATATATAATAAATAGAAACTGGATGGCAAGGAGCACAGTGGTTAGCATTGTTGCTTCATGACACCAGGGACTCTTGGCTTAAGTCACTGTCTGTGTGGAGTCTGCACATTCTCCTCGTGTCTGTGTGGGTTTCCTCTGGGTGCTTTGGTTTCCTCCCATGTTCTGAAAGACGTGCTGGTTAGGTGCATTCACCCGAACAGCCACCGGACTATGACAAATAGGGGAATTGCACAGTAACTTCATTGCAGTGTTAATGTAAGCCTTGATTGTGATTAATAAATAAACTTTAAAAAGATATGCAAAATTTAAATTCCCAAACCAGAAGGTAAACTTCTAAAACATACAAATTAAAAAAAACACACATATTCGCAACATTTGTTTTACATAACTGAAGGAGATGGGGAACATGAACAAAATAACCTTTGAAATCATTCCTCACAATGTTAATTCGTTGCTTGATAACATTCAAGCTCAACACAACCATATCTAGTCCAGAAGAAACATTTTAAAATGAATTTTTCACATAGTTTGTATCCCAAAGAATTAGTGGTTTTGTTACAAATGGCTATCATGATCTATTTTGATAAACAATGTCTCCTACAAAGCCAGATTCAATTCTAACTCTATCCAGCTTAATACCATTCATAGCCTGCTATATCACACATTATTTTTCATACAGATTCAAGAGTTAATTTATTTACAATGCAATCAATTTTCTTCAGCTTCTCTACTGATAACTTGAAAGGAGAAAGCCAAGATTAATAAAAAATAAAGCATGATGAAAATGTAATGAAAGATTTATCCTGAAGCATCTATTTCTCAATGTGTTTTATGATACAGATTTATTGCCACTTTTGCACAGATATGAAAGAACTTGTGAGTCAATGCAATGGGGAAAGTTAAAACTTGATAGTCAGACCTTAAGTAAACCAAAGACAAAAAATTTCCAAACAGTGGGCAAATTAACATGTACAATAAAATTCCCTACTGCATTTAGTATCTCATATTTGAGGAGAAAGCATGTATTTTATCTGTTCTAAAATGACAGACTTGAGGCACTGAGAATCCGTACAAGCACTTGTCCAAAGGCTTCTTAATGCCAGTAAGATCCACAGTATTACTCAGATCTACAGATTACACACTAGAGCCCACAGGTACCAATTTAAGACTTAACCATAAGCTCCAGATCCAGATGTTCCAGATGCAATGTGTGACATTTTGTAACAATATATATTGATTTTCATAAATAGTTATGTTTGGCTATTACTGCCCACATTTGCACAAACTTTGTACCTTGAATAGCTTTGTACATTTTAAGCGAGATTTTGGTAATACAAACCAAAAGTTTACATTCTTAATACAAAGAAAATAGCCTACAATGCAGAATAAAAAACAACAGCGATAAGGTTCACTTACATTTCAGAAGTATGTAAAGTGTGTTGGTCACAATGACAAATACTAGTTTCAATACATTTTAATCATTGAAAGCGATCTTTTAATTCTAAAAGCAACCAGTACATCTTCATAAAATGAATGCACCATCTCAACAGATCAGCAAATTAATATCACTTTAAGTGGAAGAAACATCATTGACAGAGAGATTCTTCATTTTATTGACTTCCAGAAAATGCAAAGTAAAGTTCTCCAGTCCCATTGTGATGCATGACATCTGAGAATTTCTATACACAATGTGTTTGAAGCAGTTATAATTTATGATTTTAATATGAACTGTGCAATGACCTTCTACCGCCAAATAAATGGGAAATCCCAAACACGTCAATTAAAATGTAAAGCCAACATGAGACAAACTACCCCATTAGGTTTCTGACTTCAAAGGCATCATCCGGAAGCTTTTTAGGGTGGGAAAAAGAAAGTGAAATTCGAAAGGGGAAAGAGAGATATTTCAACAGATCTTCAGTCTTAAAGAAACAAAGAGCAGGAATTAATGGATTCTTTTCAAATTGGTAGGCAGTAACTAGTGGGGTACCACAGGGATCGGTGTTGGGACCCCAGCTATTCACAATACATGTTAATGATTTGGATGAGGGAACAAAATGTAACATCTCAAAACTTGCAGATGACAGCAAGTTGGGTGGGAGGTGAACTGTGACGAGGATGCTTCAGCATGATCTGGACAGGTTGGGTGAGTGGGCAAATCAATGGCAGATGCAATATAATTTGGATAAATGTGAGATTATTCACTTTGGAAGCAAAAACAAGAAGGCAGATTACTAGCTGAATGGCTGCAAAGTGGGAGAGGGGAGTGTGCAGCAGAATCTGGGTGTCCTTGTGCACCAGTCGCTGAAGGTAAGCATACAGGTACAGCAGGTGGTAAAAAAGGCAAATAGTATGTTGGCCTTCATTGCAAAAGATCTGGAATACAGGAGCAGGGATGTGTTGTTGCAATTATACAGGGCCTTGGTGAGGCCATGCCTAGAATATTGTGTGCAGTTTTGGTCTCCTTTTCTGAGGAAGGATGTTCTTGTTCTCAAGGGAGTGCAGCAAAGGTTTACCAGGCTGATTCCGGGAATGGCAGGACTGATATCTGAGGAGAAATTGACTAGGTTAGGATTGTTTTCACTGGAGTTCAGACAATGAGGGGTGGGGGGGAGGTCTTATAAAGACTTACAAAATTCTTACAGGACTAGACAGGGTAGATGTAGGAAGGATGTTCCCAATGTTGGGGGTGTCCAGAACCAGGGGTCACAGTCTGAGGATACAGGTTATGCCATTTAGGATGGAGATGAGGAGACATTTCTTCACCCAAAGAGTGGTGAGTCTGTGGAGTTCATTACCACGGGAAGTAGTTGGTGCCAAAACATTGAATGTATTCAAGAGGCAGCCAGATATAGCACTTGGGGAGAATGGGATCAAGGGTTTTGGGGAGAAAGCAGGATTAGGCTATTGAGTTGGACGATCAGCCACAATCGTGATGAATGGCAGAGCAAGCTCAAAGGGCCAAATGGCTTCCTCCTATTCCCATCTTCTATAAAGATCACATCCAAACATGCAGAACATATTGGCAGGATGGGAGATTCTGCTTATCTAAATTCAGTTCTTTTCTGAGCACAGGTCTCAAATGGTGCTGGGCTGCTTAATACAGAAATGCAAATGAATTCCAAGGTGTTTTATGTTATGGGCTTGCTATTAGCTGCTAACATTTCAGTCGCACTTGACACCATGCACAAGGTAAAATTCTCAATTCTGCTGTCAGCAGATACCCAAGCACTAAAATCCCCAGGAAAGGATGTTAAAGAAAACAAAATAGCCATGAACATTGCTTCCTGGCATTGGTGAAGGGAGGTGGAAGGGTCCTGATGTTACACAAGATCAAGAGATTGCTTATGGTATTTGGGCCCAGCTTTTTGGGAGAGAATTTGGAACCAGCATGATAAAAGTGCTGAGTTATATCTAGCATACTGGGGATGTGAACTCCTTTTTGGTCTCTGAACACTGGAAGACAAAATATCAGTGGTCACACATGTTCAAAGTGTTATAAGCACTTATCCCTATTTACTATTCAGGGTGCATTCTAGTAGTGTATAAGCATGGAGGAGAGTTGCACATAAATTGCTCTCCTGAGACTAAAATCCATGGGAATATAAAAGAGCCTTTAGTTGTATGCATGAGCAGCTATTTTCAATGAAGTATAAAGGTATAAAGTCACCAACACCATGAAGCTGGTTACAAATTGGTAATTTTTCAAATTCCCAGATGATGCAAGAGAGATGGGATAGAAAGATGGGATACAAAATTAAGGTCGCGGTGGCAACATCTTTGTGGAACACCATGGGTGAAATTTTTCCCAATAAATATCAAGTGTTAGATTCTGACTGAAAATCAGCATGTTTCTCCCTAGAAACACAGTCAGGTTTTCTCTCTATATATTGTGACACTTGGTCAAAAAATAGCAGTGGGGGTTGCAGGGGTGGGGAGTGGTTTGGGCTTTCATTCTTAAGGGTCAGGCCTAATGCAATGGCAAGGTCAGCTCGACTGAGATTGAGGCACCACTTTTAAAGGTTGTCTTAACCTCAAAGCAAAGAGTCAGATTCCCCTCCCCCCACCATCCCAAACCAACATTGCCAGCAATCTCCCATCCCCCATCATCATCCTGCACTCCTTGGCACTGCCTTGGTGCCACATCAAGGCATGTCCTGCCACGTTTCTGACCACACTGTCCTCCATACCTCCGCCACGCCAGCAAGGTTGAAGCACACAATGATCCCAGAAGCAATGGCATAAAGCTGTTTATGAATATTTAAATATATTTAAGTTAATGATAAACAGGTTCACGGATTTGCTGACCAATTAGGTCGCCAGCAGGGAGAGAGGGGTGCAGGAGGATTTTGGGGACGGGGTGGGGGGTGGAATCTCCCCAGCACAAATCCTTTTATGGCCATCTTGTGAAGATTTAATGGCCATAATGAGATTTGTAGCTGTGGAAAAGGGGCCCGGAAAATCACTCCCCATAATATATGCAAACAGCAATGAATAAAAATGTTCATCCATTTTCAGGAACGGTGAATAGGAAGCCAGAACCACCACAGGAATTTCTATGTTGATTTTATTCCAATCTCTTCCAGTAACCTATCTCTTCTTCTTGCTCTCTTTCTTGGCTTTTTTGCCTGATGAAGGGGTTATTGGCTTCTGCTTCTTAGCGACATCCAAAGGTTTTGACTCCGGTTGGTCCCATTCCTGATTAAGTTAAAGAAAACAAAAGCATTTAGTAAAATTTAAAACATTTAAAAATAAGCACTCTTTTTCATTCTTGGCCCATTCTAATGCTGAATAAAGTTTAACAGGGGCCCAATTCAAAGACACTTCACAAATGTTAACAACTTTGCTGACACGTCTACTGTGTGGCACTTTATCAAACATCTTTTGGACATCCACGTAAGACACCTCAAGGACATAACCCTCAACTATCCACTCTGTTACCTCATCAAAAAGTTAATTAAGTTAGTTAAACACAATTTGCTGTTAACAATCCATGCTGACTTTCTTTTTACTAATCTGGAATGTCCAGTGGACTGTTAATTTTCTCCAGCATTATTGCGTCTGCAAGATTTTCCACCACCGACATTAAACTGTTGGCCGATCATTGATGGATTTACCCTGACACACTTTTATGAACAAAGGTTTAACACATGCAGTTCTGCATTGCTCTGGCATTATTGCCATATCTAAGGAGGATTGGAATAATATAACCCGTACCGTTGCCATTTCTATTCTCAGTTTTCTCCTCAGCCCCGTTCCATTTGCCCTGGAGGTTTATCAACCTTTAGGTGTAGATAGCCTGTCTGACACCTCGGGCAGAATCTTCCCCAAAAAATTTCAGCATGGGTGAAAATGGAAGTGTTCCGCGCTGCTCATTTGGGCGAGGTGGCACTGCAATCTTCTGGCACTGTCAGGTTTTCTGACAGCTAGGAGCTTTGCACTGGTGCAGGGAGGGGGTCATGATGTAGAGATGCCGTAAGCTTGTGGGATTACTATCAAATAAACTGGTTGGACTTAAACCTGGTGTGGTGAGACTTCTTGTAGGGAGTGGGTGGGCAGAGACTTAGTACTCCGGAGAAGTCGGCTTCAGAGCATTGGGGTGCCATTGCACAGGGTGCCCCAATCTCCCAGTGAACTGGGAGACCAACGCCCATTTCTCCCCACATCATCAGCAGCATTGCTACCCCGCACCCCCCCAACCCCAAACTACACCAACACAAGCCGCTGGCATCAGGAGCCTGCTGACGAGTCCCCTGGAAGACTGTTAAAGAGGTGCCGGGAGGCTGGCAATCTGATTTGTACCAGATGCAGATTGGATTTTTGATGTCCCACGCTATCTTCCCGGCTCACCACGCTGATCGAGTAGCAAGGCGAGCTAGTAAGATCGTGCCTCTCCTGTTATCACTCATCCACAATCTCAACTACCTCGTCTTTTCACTATGACTTTGGCAGCATCTTCTTCCTTGGTAAAGACAGCTGCAAAGTTCTTATTTATTACCTCAGCCATACTCTTTCAGTCCACTGTCCACCTCATTCTATTTAAAACATAGAGATGGCCGGACAGAACAAAAAGACCAAGATTATCTAGTTTGCCTTTCACAGTTTCATGATGCAACAATAATGGAGGTGTTGGCCACTTGTCACCAATCTAGGTCAATTAGTCTGCAATAAACTGGGATATGACAAGTGGAAAGTGTCCAGAAGTGAAATGTTAGAAAATAAGAAAAGGACCAGAATGCCACATGGCCCCTTGTGACTGCTCCGCCATTCAGTACAATCATGGCTAATTATATTTTGCCATGCCATTTTTCCGCCTATTCCACACATTCAGAGAAGTCCCATAGTGAGGAAGCCATTCAGCCCACTGAGGCTACACCTATTCTCTGAAAGAGCATCTTACCCAGGTCCATCCCCCCTTACCCCTTCCCCATAACCACACATATTTAGCAAGCCAATTCAGCTAAACTGCACCTCTTTGGACTGTGGGGGGAAACTGGAGGAAACCAACAAAGACGTGGGGAGAAAGTACGAACTCCACACAGTTACCCAAAATCGGAATTGAACCCAGGTCACTTACACCGTGAGGCAGTAGTGCTAACCACTGTGCTGTCCTGGATTCTCTGAGACACCAAATATATATCTATCTCTGACTTAAAAATATTCAATGATGGAGAATTCACAACCCTCTGGGGTAGAAACTTCCAAAGATTCACAACCCTCTGAGCGAACACATTTCACCTCATTGAAGCCCTAACTGATTGATCGCTTATCCTGGGACTGTGACTCCTAACCCATCCCAATCCATCCTACTCTTTCTTACCTCAGTTTTTTTCCCCCTCTGGCTTCTCAAAGTGTATTTAAACACAGAAACCTTTAAACTTACCTGGTTTATGACAGCTAGTGCAGTAAATGGACAGCGTAGCTAATTCCCCTCATGTCGCTGCCCTGCACTAAAAGCCTCAGGAACCAGGTACGCTGCACATTCTCAGCTGGCCAGGCTTAGGAGAGCAGGCAAGAAACCGTGCAGCTCCCCACCTGGGGTAAGCAAGAAGTTTCCTGACAGGTAATCAAGTCTTAAAGGCACAGACAACGTGAGCGGAGAGAGGGTTAAGCACAGGTTAAAAAGATGTGCATTTTGTCACGTCATGGTAAGCAAAAGGAGCAGGAAACAGCAATCTGACTGCAACTGTCCCATCTCCTAAGCTCTGGGCCCAATGATTCTGCAGATTAGTTTGGAATTTATACCCAACCCCTCCTTCAAACACAGGCCAGCTCCCTATGATTCCACACGAGGTAAAAATAGATGGTCTGTATTATCAGGTTTCTGTTAGAAACCTAAACACTGAAATCCACGCCACCTCTGAACCTCTGAGAACTTGCTACATCAAAATAATAATTCATCATAATCCAATTGTGCCTCGCCTCAAATCATTCTGGTTGCTCTCTCGATGTGTTTTCAATAACTGTAATGCCCTTTTCTCATTGCTGCCACCTGAACTGTGCACATAATCGAAATGCAATTGCATCAATGATTTGTAAATGGCAGGATTATTGCAATATGTGGGTTGATATTGACCTTTCCGTACATCCCGACATCCGATTTGTTTTACTCGCTGCCTTTGAACATCGTTGCCATAGTTTCAGTTTATTGTCAGTCACAATTCTCAGATCGCTTCCATTTTCACCTAATTTTCTTTCAATTTAAGTAACAGAATAGTCCATCCTGAATATTGTTTTGTCCACTAAACGGCGCATTTTGAACTTTTCCGCATTGAATTTCATCCGTCTACCCTATTTTCAAACTTATTTAAATTGTGGAACTTATCCTAATCCGTTTCAAGGTCTGCCATTTGTGCTAGTTCTGTGTCATCTGTAAAGTTAATCACCGGCTTGTGAATCTACCAGAAGATTTATGAAAATATTAAAGTAAAGATGGTACTAGGCAAACCCCGTACTGCCAGTCAATTACATATTTGCTGTAAAACTTCTCCACTGATTACATTTTCAAAGCAGCCTTTCCAAATAAACTGTATAAAAAAGCCTCCTTGAAGTGCATTCCCAAAATCCTTTGTTGTAACTTTTCTGCAAGGAAAACACTAAATTAGATTGCAAGGCATCACCTTCATGAAATGATCTTTATGATTTTATTTCTATCCAGATCCTTTGTGAGTAAATCTTTCATAAACTCTTGTGCTTCATAAGCTGTTCCCAGGGACGCAGACGAAGACAAACATCAACTGCTATTGAATGCAACTCGTCAAATGACACTCTTCCATCTGCACAAAATGTGTCGGTCTTACATAAGAACATAAGAACTAGGAGCAGGAGTAGGCCATCTAGCCCTTCGAGCCTGTCCTGCCATTCAATAAGATCATGGCTGATCTGAAGTGGATCAGTTCCACTTTCCCGCTTTCTCCCCATAACCCTTAATTCCCCTGTCTATCAGAAATCTACCTACCCGTGACTTAAATAGAGCTGCCCATGATCAAGTGTTGCAGATTGGCATATTCCAAGGATCTGATCTAGGTGGTCCGAGTGCACATTGAAACGTGGGACAGCGCTACAAATGGACAAGGCTCAACTGGAAAGGCCACCAACTAAAGCCTTTCTGTCACAGAACATTGAAGTGGGGAAGACGGCATTGGACTGGGGTGGACACAGCAAGAAGTCTTACAACACCAGGTTAAAGTCCAACAGGTTTATTTGGGATCACGAGCTTTCGGAGCCCTGGTCCTTCATCACCTGATCAGCAGTGGTCCAAAAGCTCCTGATCCCAAATAAAGCTGTTGGACTTTAACTTGGTGTTGTGAGACTTCTCACTGTGATGACCCCAGTCCAACACCGACATCTCCACTCTACTAACCTGATGAAGGAGCAGCACTCCAAAAGCTCGTGATTCCAAATAAACCTGCTGGACTTTAACCTGGTGTTGTGAGACTTCTTACGTAGAACACCGATGGTGTAGATCCTGCATAAAGACCCTTGTGTGCAGCAGAGAATGTTTGACATAAAATGTATATTGTAACTGTAACCTGTAATTCTGAAGCTGAAAAGCATATCAGAGGGCCACACCCTGTATTGAAAGAAATTGAGCTGTATTGTACTTTGAACTGTGATGCAATGTACTGGTTCAAGTTCATGAAGGAAATATATTTTTGGGAAAACTGACGAAGACAGAATTTCAGTTATCATCCTCTCCCGTATTTAACTTTCAGTCATCTTACTCCATTCTAGAGCTGACAGACCTCTGACAAAGAGTCATCCAGACTTGAAACATTACCTCTATTCTCCCTCCACAGATGCTGTTAGACCTGCTGAGATTTTCCAGCATTTTCTGTTTTTGTTCAAATTTGCCAAGCCTGTTCTGACTAAGGCTTCTCAAGTGTGTAAAATTGGTCCTCTTAAAATCTGATAATTTTGTTTGTGTTTTTATAACCTATCCAATCATATTATGACCACTTACATGTAAAATCTCACTCGCCTTCGCGCTAGAGATTTAAACCTCCCCCCATGACACAACCAAATTCCAAGATGCTTTATCCCCTCGCTGTGACCCTTATGTCATGCAGCAATCAATAATAAGAACATAAGAAATAGGAGCAGGAGTAGGCCATCTAGCCCCTCGAGCCTGCCCTGCCATTCAAAAAGATCATGGCTCATCTGAAAGTGGTTCAGTTCCACTTATCCGCGTGCTCCCCATAACCCTTAATTCCCTTATTGGTCAGATGCCTTACAGACATAACGCCTTACTGATCTCATCCCACAGTTCCAGGCTAAGGCTTTCAAACTAGCCTGGGGGGGGTCTGTGGCATAACTCCCATACCTTTGAGATAGTAGTGGAAAATTAAAAAGGTCTAAGATTACAGTAAATGAAACGTTATCTCCCCAGTGAAACACAATAAGGTTGCAGACAAAGTTATTGTTT
This sequence comes from Carcharhinus amblyrhynchos, assembly GCF_965287045.1. Taxonomy (NCBI): domain Eukaryota; kingdom Metazoa; phylum Chordata; class Chondrichthyes; order Carcharhiniformes; family Carcharhinidae; genus Carcharhinus; species Carcharhinus amblyrhynchos. The sequence goes on from NC_137339.1 coordinate 16,716,792, forward strand.
CAACGCAACTGACAAGATGATACATTTGGTCTTTTTCATCATGCGGCTTACAATTCTGTTTCTCTTGCCAGTAACAGTGTCCTGCATTCATTAGAGCAGCAGCAGAGAACTGCTGGGAGGTAAAGTTCATATTTTTCAAAAAATTGGACTAAAATTATTTGGGCCACTTCAGCCAGTCGGGGTATTTTGGTGAAAATATCAATCTCACTCGTTCAAATAAACATTGCTATTATTCATAATGCTTCAAAAGTAAAAACGCTATGCTAAAGGTCCCCCAGTACGAAAAGCTCTGCCATAAGAGGTGAAATAAATTTTGATGAAGCATCCTATATAAACAATGACTTCATGTATTTTCTGTGGTAGGTTGCGCACACACAGCACAAAACGATGTTATTGCGCACTAACTAGGAATATGACAAGCTCAATCTATTATATTTTATACAGCCGGAGGAACTTTTAAAAATACTCAAGATCAATTTTTCGTTTTCTTAATACATTTAAGAGAATGAATCACTGTTAGATATTCGTGGGAAAACACAACGCATTTGTATGACTTTCTTCTGACTGTCACTTTATTGGAAACATTAATCTATTTACAATACTTGCATTCAATTCATGAGGGCTGTCATAAAATACAATTCAAGTCGGCAAAGGTAGTCTGTGAGTTGAGGTTATGGAATGCTTCTGAGGGAGTTTCTTTGAACAATACCTCATGGCAATAATTAAGAATAGACTTATTTTAGATCAAGTATGGTGTAATTAGGAAAGATTAATTAGTAATCCCAGTGGGGAAGAACCTCTGGGAAAATGTGATCATCAGACAACTGAATGCCTTATAAAATTTGAGAGCAACAGACTCAATTCCAAATCTAGGACTGTAAACTTATCAAACAGTGGCACAAAGGTTAGCACTGCTGCCTCATAGTGCCAGGACCCGGGTTTGATTCTCAGCTTGAGTCACTGTGTGGAGTTTGCACGTTCCCCCGTGTGTGCGTGAGTTTCCTCCAGGTGCTCTATTTTCCTCCCACAGTCCAAAGGTGTGCAAGTTAGGTGGATTGGCCATGCTAAATTCTCCTTTTCAGTATACCCCAACAGTAACTTCATTGCAGTGTGAATGTAAACCTACTGGTGACTATTAAATAAACTTTATGGTATGGAGGGGAGCTGGCAGGGGTTGATTGGGTAAATAAATTAAAAGTTATGGTAATAAAAAAAGAGAAGCATCTGAAGTAAAGATTCAACATTTTCAATGCAAGCGTATTGCATTATAAATCATTTATTCAAATGAAAAACATCCAGGGATCTAAGCAAGTCAAGGGCAGCATTAGTTTAAAATAAGAATTTATGATGTTATGAAGAATATTAGTAAACCTGAGAATTGGGAGATTTTTTAAATGAAAGAGCAATAGGAAATTTGATATAAGGGAGGAAAATAGTTGAATAACAATGATCTAGTAATTATAAAGAAGAATGATCTATTCATTGTAAAAACAGATCTCAGCTTTTACAAACATATTAAAAAGTATAGTTAAAGTAAATATTAGTCACTTGGAGAGGGTGGCAGTAGGAAGTATGGGGAGTGAGAAAATGGCAAAGTCATTGAACAAACATTTTGGTCCTGATTATTTTGGAGTCAGCAGAGCTTTAAAAGGGTAGGTGGAATTGGATTCTGGTATTCCTGCCAATTCCAGAAATCTTTGCCAAGCCCAATCTGAAAGTAGACATGGAGGAAATCTAGTCTCGACGCAGGAAACAAAAATAAAGCATCCACTTTGAAATACATTGTCTCTCTTACTTTATCATAAAGCTTTTTATCAATTAAAGTGATACTATCAGTGACAAAAAATATTTACCTATTTCACAATTCTTAATCTTATGTAAATAAGTACACATGTATTGAAAAACCCTTGAAAGATCAGTTCATAACAAAATAAAAATGTCAAACAAACAAAACTAACATTCTCCTTAAGCTGTGCCAATATTGCTTCATGAGTATAATCCATCAGCCATTTTGACGGCACATAATGTACATGCATAATGTGAACACCTGGATAAAACAGACGTCTACTCACATTAATACGGTTGTCACAAATGATAGACTGTGACTAAGGTAAACTATCCTTCCACAATTTTCAATCTGCCTGTAACTTTTCACATGGTTGGTCTACAGCAGCCTCCACCAATGCTGTTCCATTAATTGGATATCAGTGGGGGGTGCTCTCATATAGTTCTACTCTTAATTGTCTAATCATAACCAGAATATTATCTGCAATGGCTTCTTGCCCTGCTCCCACACTGTTGCTTTCACCGTCCCTCAGGGATCCATCTTTGTCCCTTTCCTATTTCTCAGCTGCATACTGCCCTTGGTGACATAATCCAAATACATAGAACATAGAACATAGAACACTACAGCACAAACAGGCCCTTCGGCCCACAAGTTGCGCCGATCACATCATCACCTACCAACCTACAGACCTATCTATAACCCTCAATCTCATTAAACCCCATATACTCATCCAGAACTCTTTTAAAAGACCCCAGCGAGTTCGCCTCCACCACCACTGACGGCAGCCGATTCCATTCACTCACCACCCTCTGAGTGAAAAACTTACCCCTAACATCACTTCTGAACCTCCCTCCCCGCACCTTAAATCTGTGTCCTCTCGTAGCGACCATTTCAAACCGGGGAAATAGCCTCTGAGAGTCCACCCTATCTATTCCTCTCAACATTTTGTAAACTTCTATCAGGTCGCCTCTCAACCTTCATCTCTCCAGGGAAAAGAGTCCCAGCTCCCTCAACCTAACTTCATAAGGCATGCCTCCCAGTCCAGGCAACATCCTTGTAAATCTCCTCTGCACCCTTTCAATAGCTTCTACATCCTTCCTATAGTGAGGCGACCAGAACTGCGCACAATACTCCAAATGAGGCCTGACAAGGGTCTTATAAAGTTCCAGCATTACCTCCCGACTCCTAAACTCAATCCCTCGATTAATGAAGGCCAGTACACCATACGCCTTCTTGACCACCTCCTCCACCTGCGAGGCCGATTTAAGAGTCCTGTGGACCCGGACCCCAAGATCCTTCTGCTCCTCAACACTACTCAGACTTCTGCCCTTAATAGTGTACTCGTTCATCCCGTTGGTTCTGCCAAAATGGACGACTACACATTTATCCGCGTTGAAGTCCATCTGCCACTTCTCCGCCCAGTCCTGCATCCTATCTATGTCCTGCTGCAACTTTTGCCATCCTTCCAGATCATCCACAACACCACCGACCTTCTTGTCATCAGCGAACTTACTTACCCATCCCTCCACTTCCTCATCCAGGTCATTTATGAAAATGACAAACAACAAGGGTCCCAGAACAGATCCTTGAGGCACTCCGCTGGTGACTGACCTCCATTCAGAAAAAGCCCCAACCACAACCACTCTCTGCCTTCTGCAGGCAAGCCAGTTCTGGATCCACAAGGCCAAAGGCCCTTGGATCCCATGCCCTCTCACCTTCTCAAGAAGTCTTGCATGGGGGACCTTATCAAACGCCTTGCTGAAGTCCATGTACACTACGTCCACGGCACTTCCTTCGTCAATGTGTTCAGTCACATTATCGAAGAACTCAACTAGGCTTGTAAGGCACGACCTGCCCTTGACAAATCCATGCTGACTATTCCTGATCATGTCAAACCTCTCCAAATGTTCGTAAATCTTGTCCCTCAGAAGCCTCTCCATCAGCTTACCAACCACTGAGGTCAGACTCACCGGTCGGTAATTTCCCGGGCTATCTCTGTTCCCTTTCTTAAAAATAGGAACTACATCCGCAATCCTCCAATCCTCTGGAACCTCTCCCGTCTCCATTGACGACGCAAAGATCATCGCCAGGGGCTCTGCAATCTCTTCCCTCGCCTCCCACAGTATCCTGGGGTACATCCCATCTGGTCCCGGCGACTTATCTACCTTGATAGAATTCAAAAGTTCCAACACATCCTCCTCCTTAATATTCACGTACTCAATCCTTTCCATCTGCTGCAAATCCATAACAAAATCTCCCAGATCGGCTTCCACCGTGAATACTGAGGCGAAGTACTCGTTAAGCACCTCCGCCATTTCTTCTGGTTCCACACAAACCTTTCCCCCCTCACCTTTTATAGGTCCTATCCCTTCTCTTCTTATCCTTTTACCTTTCACATATTTATAGAAGGCCTTGGGATTCTCCTTAATCTTACCCGCCAAGGTCTTCTCATGACCCCTTCTGGCTCTCCTAATTTCCCTTTTAAGTTCCCTCCTACAGTCCTTATACTCCTCAAGATCTTTAACATCTCCTAATTCCCTGAACCTCTTGTACACCTTCCTTTTCTTCCTGACTAGGTTCAACACATCCTTTGTGCACCACGGTTCCCTCGACCCACCAAAACCCCCTCGTCTCATCGGAACGTTGTCATTCAGAGCTCCAGACACACATTCCTTGAATATCTGCCACCTTCCTTCGGTACTTTTCCCTAAGAACGCCTCCTTCCAGTTTATTTGTCCAAGTAACTTCCTGACTTCTTCGTATCTCCCCTTACCCCAGACAAACACCTTCCTAGCCTGCCTGATCCTATCTCGTTCCAACGCAATTGTGAAGGAGATAGAATTATGGTCACCATATCCAAGATGCTCTCCTACCGAAAGATCCATCACCTGCCCTGGTTCATTTGCCAGTACCAGGTCAAGTACAGCCTCTCCCCTCGTAGGCTTGTCCACATACTGCGTCAGGAAACCTTCCTGAACACACCTAACAAACTCCTCCCCATCTATACCCCTTACCCTAGGGATATTCCAGTCGATGTTTGGGAAATTGAAGTCTCCCATCACGACAACTCTGTTATTAAAACATCTCTCCAGAATCTGTTTCCCTATTTGCACTTCAACTTCCCTGTCACTATTGGGCGGCCTATAGATTACACCCAGCAAAGTTTTTGACCCTTTGCTGTTCCTAACTTCCACCCACAGAGATTCTGTAGACAATCCCTCCACAACATCCTCTTTCTCTGTAGCCATGACACTATCCCTGATCAACAGTGCCACGCCACCACCCCTTCTGCCACCCTCCCTGTCCTTCCTGAAGCACCTGAAGCCTGGCACCTGAAGTACCCAGTCCTGTCCCTGAGACATCCAAGTCTCCGTAATGGCCACCACATCACAATCCCAAACAGCTATCCACGCCCTAAGCTCATCTACCTTATTCACTATACTCCTTGCATTAAAATATATACACTTCAGCCCCTCAGTCTGGGCATTTCCCATCTCCACCACCTGTCTAACCTCCCTCCTATACTGCCTGCGGTCCTCCCCTACCTGGGAGCGAACCTCCTCCGTCCCAGTTTCCCCATCACAGTTCCCTCCCCCCATCCTTTCTAGTTTAAAGTCCCCCCGGTAGCCTTAGCCAGTCTTCCCGCCAAGATACTAGTCCCCCTGGTATTTAAGTGCCACCCGTCCCTACTATAGAGGTCCCACCTACCCCTAAAGAGGTCCCAGTGATCTAGGAACCGAAATCCCTGCCCTCTACACCAGTCCCTCAGCCACGCATTCACCCAAAATACAAAGCAGTCATTTTCACATTCAGTTCTACCTCATTGCTATCCCTTTTGACTCCTCCAAAGTTGTAAAATTACCAGACTGCTTATCCAACATCTAGTGCTGGATACCCAGATGGTTTCTCCAAGGAAATAATAGGAAGTTCAAAAACATTGTTTTCCATTTCATCTCCAAACTCCATTCTCTAACTACCAATTCTATCCCTCTCCCTAGTAAACAATCAGTGACTAAACCAGTCTGCTTGCAACCTTGTCGTACTTGATCCCAAAATGAGCTTTCAACTTCATATTCATGCCATCATTAAGATCGCCCATTTCAACCTCCAAAGCATTGCCAGATTTTGACCCAGTCACAGCTCATCTGCTGTTGAATCCCTCATTTATCACTAGACTTGACTATTCCAATGTATCCCTGACTGGTCGCTCACATCTGTCCTCTGTAATCTTGAGGTCATCCAAAATCTTGCTCTCTGTGTCTCAATTTGTACTAGTTCCATTCTTCCATCACCCAGCTGCTAGCTGATAGACAGTGTCTCCTGGCCAGTAAGATTAATATTTTAAAATTCTCATTCTTGGTTTCAAACCCCTCATCCTCCCCCATCTTTCTATTCCCCTCCAACCCTTCAAGATGCCTAGTGGTATTATCGCTAGACTGTTAATCCAGAAACTCAGCTATTGTTTTAGGGACTTGGGTTCGAATCTGGTTCACTAATGTCCTTTAGGCAAGGAAATCTCTCATCCTTACTTGGTCTAGCTTCCATGTGACTCCAGAGCCATGGCAAGATGGTTGACTCTCAACTACCCTCCAAAGTAATTAGGGATGGGCAATAAATGCCAGCCAGTTTCACCCTTGCCCCACGAACGAATTAAAAAAAAAACTTGCCTCTTGAACATCGGCAATTTTAATACATCACTGGGGCCATGACTTCAATTACCTAGGACCTAAAGCTTGGAAATCCCTCCCTACACCTCCCAACCTTGCCTTATTTTCTTCCTTTAAGGCACTCATTAAAGCCTAACTCTTTGATCAAGCTTTTGGTCACCAGACTTCATGCCAGCTCAGCATCAGATTTTGCTTTATAACATTCCAAAGAAGCAATTAGAGATGGGTCATCATTTTAAAAGATGCTACAAGTTATTGATTTGAAAAAAAAATGTTTTGAAATCTTTCCACTATCCAACTTCTCAAAATTAGTAAAACAATTAACCAAGAGACAAGGAAGCATCATAATACATTGTATGTTTAGTATGAACAAACAGGGGTAGCATGATGGTAAGCACTGCTGGCACATGACGCCAAGGACCCGGGTTAGATTCCCGGCTTGCGTTATTGTCTGTGCGGAGTCTGCACATTTTCCCTGGTCTGTGTGGGTTTCCTCCAGGTACTATGGTTTCTTCCCACAGTCAGAAAAACAAGGTTAGGTGCTTTGGCCATGCTAAATTCTCCCTTGATGTGCCTGAACAGATAGAACATAGAACACTACAGCACAAACAGGCCCTTCGGCCCACGAGTTGCGCCGATCACATCAACACCTATCTATAACCCCCAATCCCATAAAACCCCATATACTCATCCAGAAGTCTTTTAAAAGACCCCAGCGAGTTCCCCTCCACCACCACTGACGGCAGCCGATTCCATTCACTCACCACCCTCTGAGTGAAAAACTTACCCCTAACATCACTTCTGTACTTTCCTCCCCGCACCTTAAACCTGTGTCCTCTCGTAGCGACCATTTCAACCCGGGGAAATAGCCTCTGAGAATCCACCCTATCTATTCCTCTCAACATTTTATAAACCTCTATCAGGTCGCCTCTCAACCTACGTCTCTCCAGGGAAAAGAGACCCAGTTCCCTCAACCTAACTTCATAAGGCATGCCTCCCAGTCCAGGCAACATCCTTGTAAGTCTCCTCTGTACCCTTTCAATAGCTTCTACGTCTTTCCTGTAGTGGAATGTCGGAGTGTCCTGATGTCGGAGTGTGGCAACTAGATTTTCACAGTAACTTCATTGCAGTGTTAATGTAAGTCTATTTGTGGCACGAATAAATAAACTTTTAACTTTAATAGAGCTAATGTACAAACTAAGTGGCAGAACCTTTATACTGATCCACTTTCATATGAGCTTGTATTAATTCCTTTTACTGATGTATGATATAGACATTCAAAGTGCCCTTGACCAGTGTAACAATTTGGGACTTTTACCTAAATGATTGGAAGGAATTTTGCTTTTATTTGTTACAACATTGCTACAATGTTAGATTCAGCTGACAGAGAGCATCAACTGTAAATGGCTTTTGTGTTTCTGGTTTGGTTTCCAGGACATGATAGCAGGCTGTATTGATGTCAAAATGTTTACTTTCATAGTTCACATTAGTTTTGAGACAATGGAGTTCAATAATCTCTAGTCTTTATCAAATTGGAGAAGGCAGTGAAAGGGGTGGTGGCTATTACATTCCAAGCTGTTAAGTTTAATTGGAAGTTTTGCAAACAAATTGCTAGCACACAAGAGCCTAGCGTGGGTCATGGCATTGGCTTCACATCATGCTCTCTCTCTCTGTCTCCCATTGATTGAAACTCAGAGGCACAAGTTTCTCTTGTTAGTCAGGTAGTGTGAAAATCCAGACCGGGACATGATTGTATTTGTATGTAGTCTATCATAGAGAAATTAAAGTGCCAGTTAGCACAGGCTAGCTAATTGATGAAGTTCACTAGAAAAGATCATATGGTTTGTTGTTTCACTGTGTCTCCTGCCAATACACGATAGCCACCGTGTGCATGGGTAGAAAACAATTGGTCAGAGAGACAGTCCCAGCAAAACATGTCTTCAAAAAACCTTCTGCGATAAAATCAGAGAAACTTTGTTTTCCCTTCCTGATTACATTAGCAGAGAGTTAAAAAAAAACAGAATAACGTAGGATTGTGTATATAACTGACAATCCTAGTGCGTGGAATTTAACAACGGGCAAAGAAAATTACAACACAGGAACAGGCCGTTCGGCCCTCCAAGCCTGCATGAGTTGGAGGGCCAACTTAACTAAAACCCCAAAGAACAAAGAAAATTACAACACAGGAACAGGCCCTTTGGCTTTCCAAGCCTGCATGACTTGGAGATCGAGGAGAAAGTGGTACACATGCCTAGTTTCTGGTTCACATTTAACTTTGTGTCATGTTTTATTTTGTTTGGCAACTTATTTCTGTTAAATTTCACGTGCATTGTTTTCATTCTGGGAAGCTGGTTTAGTCTTTTAGTTTGGATTCTAATCTGTGGGAGCTTGAAATGACAACAAGTGTCAGAGAAAAGCGGTACGAGTGGGCATATACCACGTCAGTCGCAAATGCAGCCTTGTTATTTAAATAAGAGTAGGGAAATGACTATATTCATTCTGAAAGTTGCATCTTGTTCATGCAGATATCAATGCGAAACTGCAAATTGTTGGTTTACTGGAGTGCTTTCCACTCCATCTTCTGGAAAAACTAAACATACACAGTTGCACGTGCATGCCTAAGGGAACACAAGGTCTGCATACCAGAGTGACCAGTGTCACTGGACCCACCAAAAGTTATTAAAGAGAACAGAGAATTCTGGATAAACTCAGCACGTCTAGCAGCGTCTGTGGAGAAAAACAGAATGAACGTTTTGAGTCTGAGTGACACTTCTTCAGAACTCATTCCCACCTAGCCACTTCTGTCAAAGGGTCATTAAGCTCAAAACATTAACTGTTTCTCTCTGCACAGATGTAGCCAGACCTGCTGAGTTTACCCAGCATTTTCTGTTTGCATTTCAGAATTTCACTGTCTGCAGCATTTTGTTTTTACAACAAAAACCATTGGGCAGGACTGAAAATAATGCAATTGCATCCTCACCTTGTGTGTTTGCCAAAACCAATGAAAGAGAGGCAACTTAAGGTATATTACCATGGCAAGTTTCCCTTTAACACTGGCAGTGTGGGGAAGTTTAGAAAGCTGATCTAAGCTGTTTTAACAAAGGTGTTAATCTGTGTTAACATGTTCTTTTCACAGCAGCGTGCAGTGATTCTGAGAGCAAGAGGGATTAGTTTGTTCATTCTTTTAGCTTTCTTTGCATGGCCTTATATGCTGCCTCACCCGACAAACTAATTCCAATTCCCCCACCACAAGTTCAAATCCCATATTGGTGTCACCATATGTTTAAAATTGAGTAATCTCAGTTGTATATCTGAATGGCTGTAGATTGAGAACAGGTAATGTGCAATGATCGCAGCCTTTTGACTAAGATCAAGTGTTGGATCAAGTCCAAGGTGGGGTACAATGTCTCATCCTGTCGGCTTGGATCTTCTTTGTCTCTTCCTGTGGACCATGAATTGGATTCAATTGGCATTTAAATTTGGAGCAAGCAAAGAATGCATTTAGGGTTGCCCGGACCACAAAGGCATTGCCTTTGTCACTTCTAGAACGGAGTAAATAATTTTTTAAAAATGCTGGAAGGATTCAGTCGAACCTGCAACATCTGTGGAGAGAGGAACAGAGCCAACACCTCTGGTCCACTGAAGATGCCGTACAGACTTGATGCATTGGATTGGTTTCTCTCTCCATAGATGCTGCTGAGATTTTATTTTAGCATTTTCTGTTTCCATTTCAGATTTCCAATATCTGCACAATTTTGCTTTTATCTGAGTTGCATTTTCCTGCTTACACATTCTGCGCCTCCACTTGGAGATTATCATTTTCGATGAACTCTTTGCCCTACCATCAGGAGGTAATCTTTCAATAACTTGCAGTTTTAGCAGAGTAAACATGTGGGGTAGTTGCAGTTTGTAGGAGCGACTAAAAGCAAAATTGAAAAGGTATATTCTTAAGAGGATTTTAAAAGTTCACAGTTGCTCAGTATTTTACAAGGAGGAAGAAAAGCATGTTCAACATCTTCTCCCCATTGAAAAATGTAAAGACATTTTTGGCACAATGACTGCTACATGAATAGGGGTGCAGGTGACCTAAGTGATTCCTCTTGACCATTATTTGCCATTGTATTTGAAAGCAGTGGAAAACAATGGGAGTCGAAAACCTCCGAACTCGTCCGTACCGCGGCAGTGAATGGAGTTTTGGCTGGGATGCCAAATTCTCCGTTCTCGTTTACAATGAGCCAGGTATGAACAAAATCGGAAAATACCAGACGGAGACTTTATATTTGGATGGACGATGACCACTGATAAGATACATGAGACTAATGTAGAGTAGTAAATTAACAAGGGGTCAACACCTTGTAGAGAGTAACAATGTTACAACAATTTGGGGCGGCACGGTGGGTGGCACAGTGGTTAGCACTGCTGCTTCACAGTTCCAGGGATCTGGGTTCGATTCCCAAGTCACTGTCTGTGTGGAGTTTGCACATTCTCCCTACATCTGTGTGGGTTTCCTCCGGGTGCTCCGGTTTCCTCCCACAGCCCAAAGATGTGCGGGTTAAGCTGATGCTAAAATTGCCCCTTAGTGTTCTGAGATGTGTAGGTTAGAGGGATTAGCGGGTAAATATATAGGGATATGGGGGTAGGGAATGGGTGGGATTGTGGTCGGTGCAGACTCGATGGGCCAAATGGCTTCTTTCTGCACTGTAGGGTTTCTATGATTCTATGAATGTAGGAGCAGAAGTAGGCCATTCAGCTGGTCAGGCCTGCTCAGCCATTAAATATGATTGTGATCGATCATCCACTTCAATGTCTTTTTCCCACAGTATCCTCATATGTCACTAGCATTTAGGAATTTGTCAATGTCTATTTTAAACATGCTTTGTGACTGAGGTTTGACATGCCCCTAGGGTAGAGAATTCCAAAGATTCACAACTCTCTGAGTTAAAATAAAACCTCTTCGTCCTGGTCCTAAGTGGCTTCCCTCCTCAGTGTGTGGGTTCGTACTTGTGTCCTCTGGTTCTAGACACCCCATGATGTGGAGATGCTGGCGTTGGACCAGGGTAAACACAGTAAGAAGTCTAACAACACCAGGTTTAAGTCCAACCGATTTATTTGATAGTAAACTCTCAAGCTTTTGAGGTTAACCTCTTCGTCAGGTGAATGGAGAGTTCTGGCCTCAGACAGAGCATATAAAGCACAGACAGTTTACAGATTACTGATTAGAATGCAAATCTTTACACCTAACCTGCTATTCAAGTCCTAAAGTGGCTGACAATGTGAGTGGAAGGAGCACTGATCACTGAGCACTGATTGTCGGCCACTTTAGGACTTGAATAGCAGGTTAGGTGTAAAGATTTGCATTTTAATCAGTAATCTGTAAACTGTCTGTGCTTTATATGCTCTGTCTGAGGCCAGAACTCTCCATTCACCTGACGAAGAGGTTAACCTCGAAAGCTTGTGAGTTTACTATCAAATAAATCGGTTGGACTTAAACCAGGTGTTGTCAGACTTCTTACTGTCTAGACACCCCAACCAGAGGAAGCATCTTATCTGCATCTACCCCTTTACGTATTTTGTAAGTCTCAATGAAATCACCTCCCATTCTTTGAAACTGAAAAGGGAATACAGGTCCAATTTCCTGAATCTCTCTTCATAGGACAGTCTTGCCATCCCTGAAACAAGTCTGGTGAGCCTTAGTATGACAATAACATCCTTCCTATGGTAAGAGGATCAGTTCTGCACACAACACTCCAGTTATGGTCTACCCAAGGTTCTATACGATTGCAACTTCACTACTGTATTCAAATCCTCCTGTGATAAAGGCCAACATACCATTTGCCTCCCTAATTGCTCACTAAACCTGCATGCTTTCGTTGGTCTATTGATGAATACAGCCAGATCCCTTTGTACATCTACACTTTCTAATCTCTTACCATTTAAGAAATGCTCTGCACATCTGTTCCTCCCACCAAATTGGATAACCTCACATTTCTCCACATATTTTCCACCTGCCATGTTCTTGCCCGCTTGAAGCCATTTTGCATCTTCCTCACAACACACATTCACCCCTGGATCTGTGTCATCTGTGAACTTGGAAATATCACATTTGGTCCCCACATCCAAATGTTTGATATATATTGTGAATGGTTGGGGCCCCAAGTATGGATCTTTGTGGTACCCCATTAGTCACAGCCTGCCAGCGTGAGTCACTCTTTTCCTACTCTGTTTTCTGCTTGCTAACCAATCCTTAATCATATTGCCACCTATCCCAAGTGCTTAATTTTACTAATCAACCAAATGAGATATGGGTACTTTCTCTAAAGCTACTTAAAATCCAAATGCACTACATCAACCAACATCTCTTTATCAATTCGGTCAGTAACATCTTCAAAAACTGACGGGTTCATCAAACATGACTTCCCATGTTGACTATGCCCAATCAAATCATTATTATCCTTAATCCAAGTGTCCATTTAAGATGTTCTTTACTGTAGATTCAAGCATATCCTTGGCTACTGAGATAAGGCTAACAGGTCCAGAGTTCTGTTTTCTCTCTCTCCCTCCCTTCTTAAATAGTGGGGTGACATTTGTCACCTTCAAATCTGCTTAAACCATTCCAGAATCTATAGGATTTTGGAAAAAGATCAACAATGCATCCACTATCTCCATATCCTTTTTCACACTCAAATGCAGAATATCAGGTCCTGGGAATTAACAATCTTCAGTCACAACAATTTCTCCAATACAAAGTTTGCAATTCTCTCTACGTGCGGGTGCTCCGGTTACCTCCCACAGTCCAAAGATGTGCAGGTTTGGTGGATTAGACATGCTAGATGTGCTAGGTTATGGGGAGACGGTGGAGGTGAAGGCCTGGATGGGACATTCTTTCGGAGAATTGCTGCAGACTCAATGGGCCAGGCTCTTTCTGCACAGTAGGGATTCTCTAGTTCCACAACCTTCTTAATAATACTAATCTCCTTGAATTGCTCATTTCCCCTATTCCCTTGGATCTCTAATTCTGGGAGATTTATTACACCTTCCTCAAAGAAGGTAGACACAAAGTAATCATTTAGCTTCTCTGCCACTTCTCTATTCCCCATTATAAATTCCCCTGGCTCTGCCCGCAATGGATCCACAATAAAAACAGTAAGTGCTGAATATAACTCAGCAGGTCTGGCAGCATCTGTGGAGAGAGAAACGGTTAATGTTTCGAGTCTGTATCATTCTTCATTTAAACTATATATGCAAACAGTGAACATTCAAAATATCTTTGGAAGATTCACATCACGGTTGATGTATTGAAACAATGCTGTTATGGAACAGTGAACAAATCGGCTTAATCTTTTCATTCTGGAGTCTGAGAAATCAAGGATAACTTGATGCTCATTAACATATATCAGTGGCGAGAAATTACACCAATTACCACACTCAATATTTTAGCAAACATTTAAAATCTGTTAAATTGCCAACTTTTTTCCAGTTCTGCTGAAAGGTCACCAACCAAATCATTGTTTTGTTTCTCTCTCTCTCTCTCTCTCTCCACAGATGCAGCCTGGTTTGCTACATTACCACCATTTTGCATTTTTCATGTTTTTCCTCCTGTTTTTACTCAATTTGCTCAATTCACAGCAGAGGTCACAACTTAACACTTAGGAATCAGAGGCCCTCACATCTCCCCTCAGTGCAGAGAAAAGCAAAATACTGTGAATGCTGGAATCTGAAACAGAAACAGAAAATGCTGGAAAATCTCAGCAGGTCTGTGGAGAGAGAATCGAGCCAACATTTCAAGTCAGCTCTGACAAAGGGTCATCTGGACTCAAAACGTTGGCTCCATTCTCTCCCCACTGATGCTGTTCAGACCTGCTGAGATTTTCCAGCACTTTCTGTTTTTGTCTTCTCAGTACAGGCCTGTTGTATCCAACTGAAGGGGCCAAACTGCCAAAGTATCTGACATTAGTCAGCTCACTACAGTCATACTTATTTGCACATGTTTTCACACATCGGGAAGCAAATGGTCGAATGTGGGAGTACTAACTTTGCGGGGATAAAGAAGGTGAAAGGATTTAATTACTTCGAAATTTATTTATTTATTAGTGTCACAAGTAGGCTTACACTAACACTGCAATTAAGTTACTGTGAAAATCCTCGAGTTGTCACACTCTGGCACCTGTTCAGGTACACCGAGGGAGAATTTAGCATGGCCAATGCACCGAACCAACACATCTTTCGGACTGTGGGAGGAAACCCACGGGAGACATGGGGAGAATGTGCAGGCTCCGTACAGAGAGTGACCCAAGCCAGGAATCGAGCCCGGGTCCCTGGAGCTGTGAGGCAGCAGTGCTAACCACTGTGCCACCACGCCGCCCCAATTTCTGTCAAACTGATAGCCTGTCACAACACTCAGAAGTTGGTTGAAACAAATTTGATCAATATTGTCAAGAACGCCGGAAAAAAAATCTTGCCTCTGCTCAAAATTGAACACGTCAAGTCATAACTAGATTAAAGTGAAAAGCAGTCCAGGTTTCGGCTTGGTTTTCACTCCTCCATCTCAGTCACAACTGCAAAGTCTGCCAACAAGCTGATTAATCTTTATTCACGAGTCAGCTGCAATTGTAAGTGGTTTCTCAGCTGGATGTACTGTGCTTCTTTACCCTGCGATCAACGCAGACACAGGAAAAGAAATATTTAACAAAAAATAAACCTTAGTATGTCTGCGTTTCGACTTGGATAAACTAATAACTTCTTGGTGCGTGGCCATCAGTTGTAACTGCTGCTTAAATTATTAATCCTCAGCGGGTACCTTGCGTCAAAACAAAATGAGGTTTATTTTTCTCTCTCTCACAGTCTGACTTGCAAAAGACCAAAGATCAGGTTTTCATTCTGGTGCTTTGGATGGCTTACTAACTGATTTCAACTGTAGATAAAGGGTAAGTTCAAGGAATTGACACACTTATGACACATTCCCTGAAAGCCCAGGGAAACTCCAACAAATTTTACATGGGCTTTTAAAGATGACCACACTCAGCATGTTCCAGCAACTTTAATTCCACCAGCGATGATTAACACTGGTTTTATGACATTGTAGGTGATCAGGAAATCTTTCCAGGGAAAAATGACAGCAACTGGAGTTCTACAAGCTTCTAATGTGCTCTGTGAGGTTGTGAAGTTTGCACATTGATTCCGCTGAGTACTTACGGACCTGACACAAGTCACATTTTGACACCAGATGGTCGATCCAACACTATTTTTCAGTGTTGGAGCTGGTGGGTTCTGACGCAGGCTCGACCCACCTCATTACGTTCCCTGCAAAAGCAAAATGCAGCAGATACTGCAAATCTGAAATTAAAAAAAACAGAAAATGCTGGAAATACGCAGCGTGTTTAACAGCATCCATGGAGAGTAACAGAAGTAATGCTTCAGGTCGATGACTAATCAAAGCTGATGAAAGGTCATCCACCTTAGATGTTAACTGTTTCTCTCTACAGATGCAGCCTAAATGATCAGCAATTTCTGTTTTTATTTCATTACAACCCATTATCTGTATGCCTCAGGACTGAGCTCAGTTCGGGAGGGGGACAAATGGATTTTCCTTTCTTCTTGCCAAGCAATATTGGAGGAAAAAGAAATCTTTGTAAATCACTGAACTTGATGACAGTGATAAGAAAAATTAAGGCTTTAATGAAAACACGCACCCCTCTAACAAGTCCTGCAGGTGGCTTTGCCTAACACAGATCTAATGCAATCATCAAGCGATAAATCTGAATGTTCCTAACTAAAGAGAGCTGAAATTACTCTAGCTGGATTGCTGGTCAAAAGAACTGGCACAGACTCGGTGGACCAATTGCCTTCTCCTGTGCCATACTATTCTTTCATCCTCAGGATTATGGAGTGGAGCTGGGTAGGCAACACTACACCGTTCCTCAGCAAATTGGCAGCTCGGTGGCACAGTGGTTAGCATGGCTGCCTCACAGAAGCCAGGGACCCAGGTTCGATTCCTGGCTTGGGTCACTGTCTGTGCGGTATCTGCACGTTCTCCCCTTGTCTACATGGGTTTCCTCTGGGTGCTCTGGTTTCCTCCCACAATCCAAAAGACATAGGTGCATTGGCCATGCTAAATCACCCCTTACTGTTAGGGGAATTAGCAGTGGAAATACAGGGGTTACGGGAAAAGCTGATGAAAGGATGGGATTGTTATTGACAGCATCTGTGGAAAGGAACAGAATCAACATTTCATGTCGATGACTTATCAAAGCTGATGAAAGGTCACCACCGTAGATGTTAACTCTGTTTCTCTCTACAGATGCTGCCAAAACATCCAGCATTTTCTGTTTTATTTCATTACAACTCATTATCTGCATGCCCCAGGACTGAGCTCAGTCTGGGGGTAGGAGGGGGCTCAATGGGCCGAATGGCATCCTTCTGCACCGTAGGCATTCTATGTTTGTGTTCGATGTTTATGACACATTCTCTTCAGTGCCAGGAAGCAGAAACACTCAAAAAACACACTGAAAATCTGGAGAGGAAGAAGCACTTCCAATAAGCAATGGGTTTTGCTTTCCAATTTACCAAATCTAGAAAAAAGTGGAATTCTAAAGGCCTCCCGTGAAGATTGGTGCTCTTTCTGATGGCAGCCATAGCTTACACTAACAAAAACAGTTAAACAACAGAAGTTGTTCAACCTTTGAATTAAGTTTGCCAATAGCTTCCTGGAATTATGATTTAGGAAAAGGAGGAAAGGTCAGTCTATCGAGTTGATTGATTGCTGCTGTACACGCCTGTATTAAATTTGGGAGCGGAGTAGAGAGAGAATGCCACTGAGTGCTGGTATTACACTCAACACATTAACTCAAGAGAGTGTTTTCTGTGGGTTACCAGAAGAGCGAAGGAGGCCAGCTCTCACTGAGACTCTGTCCACATTTCCCGCTTCCTTGGAAAAGCAGCCAGCATAATAATCAAGGATCCCATGCACCCTGGACAAACTCTCTTCTTCCATCAGGAAAAAGATATAAAAGTCTGAAGTCACAAACTAATCAACTCAAGAACAGCTTCTTCCCTGCTGCCATCAGACTTCTGAATGGACCTACCTCGTATTAAGTTGATCTTTCTCTACACCCTAGCTTTAATATAACATGACATGACATCCCGCACCCTCTCCTTTTCTTCTCTATGTATGGTATGTTTTATCTGTATGGCACACAAGAAACAATACTTTTCACTGTATACTAATATATGTGGCAATAATAAATCAAATCAAATCAAAGAGACAAGAATTCACCTATGCGTTAATGGTTCTTGGTACAAAGGAAAATTAAATACAGTTGTGAGATGAATTGATCAGAGAGTGGAAGTAAACTGAGTTGTAGATTAGAGCTGTGACCAAGACTAAAGTTGAAAAGGTATTACACAACCGTCCTTCAGCAGAGTTATGAGTGTGGGAAGGAAGAGTGCGGTGAAACTTCTAACATTCCTAACCCTCATTGGATATATTGATTCTTGCTGGGAAATTCCTGTGCGGAGTCAAGTTCAGACTAAGCTGGGATTCTCTTCAAATGTCTCATAACTATTATAATCTTAGTTATTGTGAGAGAAATTGATTACAAAAGGTTATGTTTCAGTTGCACAGGGAATTTACAAGATCACATCTGGACTATAGTGTATAGCAATGGTCTCCTTATTCAAGGAAAGATGCAAATATGTTCAGAGAAGGTTGATTAGACTAGTGCCAGAAATGGACTGGTTGTCTTAGGTGGAAAGGTTGGAGTCGTTGGGCATGATCTTACCAGCCGTCCATGCCTTGCAGGCGCTGCAAGCAAGGATGGAGAATTTGGCCCCTAGCCAAATCTCCGTTCGCTTCAGTGCGACCAGAAAATCCCACCAGTGTGAACGGCTGGAATATTCCACCCATTAACTTTGTATCCACTAAAGTTTAGAAGAGTAAAAGACGGCTTGAATGAAACCTTTAGGCTCCTGAGGGATATTGACAGGGTGATGTGAAGAGAATGTTTCCTCTTGTCAGAGAGTCTAGAACGAGGGGTCACTGTTTAAAAATAAGGGATTGCTCATTTAAGACAGAGATGTGGAGAATTTTCTCTCTCTCAGAGGGTGGTGAGTCTCCAGAACTCTGTTCCTCAAAAGGTAATGGAAGCAGAGGCTTTGAATATTTCTAAGGCAGAGCTAGATGGATTCTTGATTACCAAGGGGGCAACAGTTTATCGGGGGTCAGCAGGAATGTGGGGATGAAGTTACAATCAGATCAGCCATGAGCTTGAAGAGCCTACTCCTGATTCGGATATAATGTTCATCCGTCATTAAGGGTACTCCAGTAGCCAGCAATAAAAGAACCAACTTCGCAAAGAAATCAAAGGAAAGGTTTTATAGCCAAACTTCATTATACCACCATTTGGACCACACCCTGGGCCATAAATGCTCCCTAAATCCCCATCTGCTTTCTATTTATACTGGGTCAGCTGACCACCACATTATGTTGCCATTGGTTACATTGTCTAACGGGTCAGCTGACCTTCACAACATATTACCATTGGTTTCATTATAACATAATACAAGCCTCAGAAGACAACCTGCTTCTGGGGGTCGGGGGTTGGGGAGGGAGCAGTATTGGAGAACAAAAAGAAAAGCAAATAAAACTGGGGCCAAATGATGAGCCACTACGCACTTTCACTATAATTTAGCTAAATATTTATAGCATCATATTGAACATGATTTCTTCCTTGGTGAAATTATAAAGCAAGATTCCATACAGAACCCAAAATCATGAGCTGCATTTGTTCACTTGTGTTGGCACACAGCATGCAGCACACATGAAAGAAAATAATACATTCGGCTGAGCAAAAGGTCCACAGATTTAGGTCAGGTAAAAGGTTCAGATTCTTGTCACACTGTATAAATATTATCTGGTGTATTCCAGAAATCAAAACTGCTGCAACTGTCACTTATATTCACGATACGTCTGACTAATGGTCTAGGCATATTCCACGCCCATATGTGCACTTTCATTAACTTTATCCTTTTAGGGCAGCAACATTGCTGTACAATAATAAAGACTTACTAAAGCATATTCCAATTCTGTGAGCTACAGTGATGCAATCACATGCCTTTTCCTATATTCCTTGATGTCAAATATCATATGTTGTAATTTCTACCAATTATTTGGACATTTTTAAAGATGTGTAGCACATTTAGTGGTAACACAGTTAACACATTATGCAAAACCAAAGAATCCCCACACAGAGCAGAAGGAGGCCGTTTGGCCCATCGAGCCTGTGCCAACGACAGTCCCACCCAGGCCCTATCTGTGTCACCACATATATTTATCCTGCTAATCCCCTGACGCTAATGGTCAATTTAACATGGCCAATCAACCGAATCCACACATCTTTGTTATACAGTTCTCCCTTATGGAAGAGATGTTCACACAATGGTACAAAATTGCCAAAACACCTTGGCAAAACCTCGATGTTTTGAATGAAAACTGTCATAAAAGATCATTCCATTTTACGAACAGGTTTTATGCACAAAACTATCCTATTGATTGAGCTTGTCCCTGAATGTGGATTCCACTGCATCACTAGCTAATAAGGAGGACTCTACTGCACCCTAGTGTCATAATATGGAAATGCAGCTTCAAGACGTCCAATTTAATGCTCCAGGATTTACGAGAAAAAGACTGGTATTTAATGTAGCAACTTCCACAACTGCTGGATGTCTCAAAACACTGGACAGCCAACAAACTACTTCTGAGGTGCAGTAACTGGTGTAACGTAGCAGCCAATTTGGGGACAGCAAACTTGTTCAGAGACAGAAATCATTTATCATTCTGACGGTAAAACAAAGAACTGCTTTTTTTGTTGAAAACATGATGTGCCAATTGATTTTGCACAAAGATGTTATATCGCTCTCCCCTGTGGAGATGTATTCATGATTATTAAATTGTCAGAACACGGTGAACAGCATGGTGGAACAGTGGTTAGCATCAGCTGCCAGGGACCCAGGTTTGATTCCCGGCTTGGGTTACCGTCTGCGTGGAGTGTGCATGTTCTCCCCATGTCTGCGTGGGTTTCCTCCGGGTGCTCCAGTTTTCTCCCACAGTCCAAAGATGTGCAGGTTAGGTGGATTGGCCAGGCTAAATTGCACCTTGCTGGGATGCCAGCTGGGGTAAATGTATAGGGATAGGGCCTGGGATGGGATTGTGGTCAGTGCAGACTAAATGGGCCAAATGGCCTCCTTCTGCACTGTAGGATTCTATGATTTCTATGAACACATTGATGAAACCTCGACGCTTTGAATGAAAACTACAATAAAGTTCCATCAAAGCACCTATCTTCCAGTTACAGCCATTCACAGATAAAATGGAATTTCAATACAGGGAAGTGTGAAGTGATGCTTCTTGGAAGGAGAAATAGGATGAGGTAATACAAACTTAATGGCACAGTCGTAGAGTGTGCAGAGACACCTTGGCATGTGAACAGGTTCTTGAAGGTGACAGAAGCTATTGAGAGAGTAGTTAGCAAAGTATCTTGGGCTTCATTGTCTTCAGCCAGCATTCACAGTTGTTACTGCAGCAGATTAATTGATCTTAATTGCTGGAATATTGTTTTAATCTGGATTAATGCAGTTAATTAGTGTTTTCTTCTTGGGTCCTTCAAAGTGGGTTGTGACTATGTTTTTGACAGGAAAAGTCATGTGACTGTGCAGGGCTAGATTGAAAGAGAAAAATCCAGTTCAGTTGCTGCTTGGGAGCTGTAGAGATAAGTAGCTCTTTCTCCCTCTGAAGACTGGAGACTGGGATTTGCCAGAAAATAGGTCTCTCTGAAATTCTGGTGTTTGAAATTAAATCTTTCTCTGGAGGCTGCTGTATGGGCATTTCCATATTTGTCCTGAGGGGTAGAAAGGCTGGAAACATAGCACCCGCATGAGTATATCAGTTTTTGGTGCTAACTGGCTCTGAAGTAGGAGGGACGTCGATGGGAAAATTGCTTAAATTGGAATTATAGAAATAGCTAGCTGTTAAGAATTATACTTTGTCATGTTTAAGTATTTCAATTGGTAAAAAATTATGTTAATTCATTTTGTCACATTTTAGCTCTGTTGTTAAATAAAGTTTGTTTTAATAAAAGCTTTCTAATGTGCCAGTTGAATCATACCTGGAGCAAATCCAAAATCAAAAAAAAGTTGGGATGTAGGCTAACTTCATAATATACCTTGGAATTTCTGATCTGGTCCCTAACAAAATGAAACTGATGCACACTCAAGAAAGATAAACTTGTATTGTTAAAGAGATGGAGTGGAGGAGTAAGATTGACTGAATTGCCTTACAGTGAGCAGGCATGAGCTTGATGGACCAAATGGTCACCTTCTGTACCTTAATAACTATAAGACTAATTGAAATGAATAATGGGGAAGAAAGGCGTGATTCATAACATTGCAGCATAACATCTAATATGCTTTGTATTGCAGGGCAGGTTCCAACACTGATCATAGCATTGAAAGCACATAATGGCCAAAGAAAATTTATGATTAACGCGTGATGGGCTAGATGTTCGTGTCAAGTGTCTTGCAGTGTAATGACCAGCATTACTGCATGCTTTAATCCACCAATAACGGCAAACCAAAGCTACCAAAGGATCTCCAGCTTTTAACTCATTAGTGGCAGCTAGGAAACGCTGCCTAGGATTCGGTGAAATTCGTGCACAAGGTAATAGTTGAGCAATACTGCCTTCAAGAAGTTCAGCCATTGCATCAACCTGCCCTGGTAAGGCCTCCAACCCTCATGAGATGCACAATGCCTGCAGGTTTGTTGGCATACCCAGAAGTCATATTCAGTCATGTCTCTCCAACAATACCCTGGGAATACAGCTGTCCAAGAGGATATTCAAAGAAACAAACTAACCCAGCGAACAATTTTACAAATGAAGCAACGAGTAGTGCATCAGTTACCAAAGAAACCGTGCTGTTCCTCACAACTATCCTCACCACAGGCCTAATGACAGACCTGTATTTATATAGTGCCTTTCATGAACACTGCATATCTCAAAATGCTTTACACTAATGCAGTACTTATTGAAGTATAGTCACTGTTATAACGTTAGTATATGGACAGAGACCATTAATATTTAAAAAGAAAATTGAATTCCCAATTAGTAATTGTAATAGTACCAATAACAGGACAACATCATGATGCCAGGATAGATAGAAACAAACAGTTTCCAGTATCTGTAAGAATGAGATTGGAACAATAAACATTAGTCGTGTTTGACGAATTTATTGGATTTCTATGAGGATGTGACTAGTGCAGTGGACAGAGGGGAACCGGTGGATGTGGTGTTTCTAGATTTTCAAAAGGCATTTGATAAGGTGCCTCACAGGTGTAAGCATGGATAGAGGATTGGTTGTCTAATAGGAGGCAGAGAGTTGGTATCAATGGGTGCTATTCTGATTGGTGGTTGGTGACTAGTGGAGTGCCGCAGGGATCGGTGCTAGGGCCTTGGCTATTTACCATTTATATAGATGATCTGGAGGAGGGGGCTGAGTGTAGGGTGATGAAATTTGCTGATGACACAAAGATGAGTGGAAAAGCAAATTGTGCAGAGGGTGTAGATAGTCTGCAGAGGGATCTGGATAGGCTGAGCGAGTGGGCGAGGACCTGGCAGATGGAGTACAATGTTAGCAAGTGTGAGGTTATCCACTTTGGCAGAAATAATAATAGGAGGGATTACTATTTGAAGGGTGAAAGCTGCAGCATGCTACGGTGCAGAGGGACCTGGGGGTCCTTGTGCATGAGTCGCAAAAACCCAGTCTGCAGGTGCAGCAGGTGATCAAGAAGGCGAATGGTATGCTGGCCTTTATATCAAGGGGGATAAAATATAAAAGCAGGAAGGTCTTGCTGCAACTGTACAGGGCACTGGTGAGGCCACAGCTGGAGTACTGCGTGCAGTTTTGGTCGCCGCACTTGCGCAAGGATATTCTGGCCTTGGAGGGAGTGCAGAGGAGGTTCACTAGGCTGATACCGGAGATGAGGGGTTGGACTATGAAGAGAGACTAAAGAGACTGGGTCTGTACTCGTTGGAGTTTGGAAGAATGAGGGGGGATCTTATAGAGACGTATAAGATAATGAAAGGGATGGATAGGGTAGAGGGAGAGAGATTCTTCTGCTTAGAAAGGATAGCAGGACTAGACAGCACAGCCTCAAGATAAGGGGGGGAGCAGTTTAGATCGGAGTTGAGGAGGAACTTCTTCAGTCAAAGGATGGTGAATCTCTGGAATTCTCTGCCCGTTGAAGTGGTGGAGGCTACCTCGCTAAATATATTTAAGTCACGGGTAGATAGGTTTTTGACAGACAAGGGAATTAAGCGTTATGGGGAGAGTGGGAAAGTGGAACTGATCCACTTCAGACCAGCCATGATCTTATTGAATGGCGGGGCAGGCTCAAAGGGCTAGATGGCCTACTCCTGCTCCTACTTCTTATGTTCTTATGTAAGGTTAAACGTAGAGACTTAGAGCAAAAGTAGGAGAAACTTCTTCACACTGAGTTCTGAGGCTGTGGAATATGCTTCCAGGGCCAATGGTTGAAGCAGAAACTATAGAAATATTCAAATTTACGTTGGATAGGCACATGAAGGCAAAAAGGATGAAGAAATATGGAAACAGGGTTGGTAAATGTATGTTGAACCATTTGCCCACATGGAGGGCAGATGCAGATGTGGGCTGATTGGACTGAATAGCCTGTTATAAATTCTCTCAACTGTGGGCAGCATGGTGGAACAATGCTTAGCACTGCTGCCTCTCAGCGCCAGGGAGATGGGTTCGATTCCTGGCTTGGGTCACTGTCTATGTGGAGTTTGCATGTTCTGCCCGTGTCTGCGTGGGTTTCCTCCAGGTGCTCCCGGTTTCCTCCCACACTTCCTCCCAAGATGTGCTGGTTAGATGCATTTACCCAAACAGGCACCAGAGTGTGGAAACTAGGGGAAGTTCACAGTAACTTAATTGCAGTATTAATGTAAGCCTTACTTGTGATTAATAAATAAACTTTAACTTAAAAAAACATTTTTATTGTATGACACTAGATCAAGTGCTTTTGCAAAAGCCATAGAGAGTTTAATGTTCAATATCCATGAATGGCGGAGGTTCATGGATATTGTATCAGCAGCAATGTTTCAATCCCCCTCCCTTAACCATTTCCCTGAAGGCTTTAAGCTACTCATCACATTCTCCCAAGTTACAGCTTGGTGACAAGGTCAAGAATTTATGACTATTTGCAAAACAATCAGTTCAGAAGATGCGAAAAAGGGTTTAAAGTTACAGGACAGCAACCAGTCACAAAGAGAAAAATCAAAGGATTGATTCTGTGGCTTTGACTTGTGCTACTGAATAGAGGACGAGCACACGTCTTTTACAAAATTGAGAGTCAGAAACAATTCCCTCGATGACAAGTTCCAGTTGGAATGAATGATGGCAGACTGTCCCTTCCAAGCGCACTGCAATGTTGGGTGGTGAGGCCACAGAACAACAGAACACTCTGGGGTTTTCAGCTTCAAGCAGAAGAAGACATAGCACACATGGCACCACATAGTGTAACAAGTCATCTCAAGACAGTACTTGCAGATATGCCAAAAAAACGGGAAGTGCATGGTAGCAAAAAGAAGAGCAGATACACCATTGCACTGCGGTTGAGCAACAATTACTATAGGCTGCTCGGTCACTTTAAGCAGCAACTTGATGTTCTGTTTGAGAAAACAACAGTGTGGGTATTTGGAAGGATGAGATTAAATGGGCTAAAAGGCCTTCATCATCAAAACCTTCTTTGTTATCACCAATTAAAAAAAAATTAGACATTACTGTCATCTGTACCACACATGAAGTTATGTGAAGTGTTTCGAACGCAGTTTCTCATGTCTGCCCCTCTCCCCATGCCACCTTCCTTCAGTATACATCTCTGATCTACGTGACCGGCCTGTACAAGATTCATGATCAAAGAACAATACAGCGCAGGAACAGGCCCTTCCACCACCAAGCTTGCACCGACATGACACCTTTCTAAACTAAAAACCTTCTGTCTCTGTGCAGTCTATATCTCTCTATTCCCTGCCAAAACTGTCCCAAGGAAGGAAATGCAGTTGGCGAAAGAGAGGAATGTGTGTCTGGAAAGAAAAAGGCAAAAGGATATAGGAGAAATAATTATTGCAGCGAACTCAAAAAATGAGATCAAATTTAGCCCCCTACTACACTGCCAACGCCACAAGATTATAAACACCAGGTGGCACAAAGGATGATAACAATTATTGTGTCAAAGCCAAAAGATACACTTCAAAGGAAGACCACAGAAGGCTCCTCACTTCATTGTACCTGCGATGTTTGCCAAACATTTCTACTTAATCCCATAACTAGTTCTTTTCTCATCTCTTACCCATTTCCCTTTTTAAAAAAACGCAATTATGGATTCTGTTTTCTAGGAGGACATTACATGAATACAGAAGTGAGGACGTCTTATTGAAGTTGTACAAGACATTGGTAAGGTCCCACTTGGAATACTGTGCAGTTCTGGTCACCCTATTACAAAAAGGATATTATTAAACTAGAAAGAGTGCAGAAAAGATTTACTGGGATGCTACCGGGGCTTGATGGTTTGAGTTATAAGGAGAGGCTGGATAGACTGGTACTTTTTTCTCTGAAGCATAAGGGGCTTAGAGGTGATCTTACAGGGATCTATAAAATAATAAGGGGCATAGATCAGCTAGATAGTCAATATCCTTTTTCAAAGGTAGGGGAGTCTAAAACTAGAGGGCATAGGTCTAAGGTGAGAGGGGAGAGATACAAAAGGGTCCAGAGGAGGAATTTTTCCACGCAGAGTGTGGTGAGTGTATGGAACAAGCTGCCAGAGGTAGTAGTAGAGACGGGTACAATTTTGTCTTTTAAAAAGCGTTTAGATAGTTACATAGCTAAGATGGCTATAGAGAGATGTGGGCCAAATGCAGGCAATAGGGACCAGCTTAGTTGTTTAAAAAAGGGGCATGGATAAGTTGGGCCAAAGAGCCTGTTTCCATGATGTAAACCTCTATGACTCTGACATGGCCTGAAAAAACCCTGCATTGAAACAATATATAGGTACATCTATTTCTTCAGTGATAAAGTTATATCCTCCAGTTGTTAACTCACTAGCCAGGTTTTGCTTATCAAAACTCCACCATTTTAAGCGCCTTGGCCTGTTCTTCAGAGAAAACAGCTCCAGTATCAGTCATCCATCCTCATAATTTAAAGCCTCTCGTTGTCGGTAACACCTCAGCAAATCTCTTCCTTACACTCTTAATGTCACTGACAGCCATCAATCCTCAGTGTGCATAATGTTATAATCTCTGATCTGCACCATTCTTTCCAAATTTAGCATTGACAATAGGATTAATTCTAGGATTTCCCCCTGCTGAATTTAGAGGAAAAACAGTATCAGAGGCAGGCCAAGTGGGAAAGGGAAAATGCGAGATGTCCTTTTAAATGTTTTACACTATGGTGGAGAACGTGAACTCCTGGAAGTTACTTTTACCAGTAGCTGTATTTCAACATTGACATTGCATTCACTGCAAAAGTTGTCAGTAATTTCAGCAGGTAAGGCACCAGTGCATATATAACATGTTAAAACAGAGAAGCACCTGAATTATATGAAAAAGCAGAACTTTACCCACAGCTGCAAACATAAATTTCAACGCAACAGGAAGTCAAACATGTTATATATGTATGTTAAGGGTTTGGGGTGTATACCACTCCTTTAAGGATGTGGGCCATGTGACCCTTGAGGTGGGGCTATCTCCTCCCAGGTGGAACCTGGTTAAGCAGAATAAGTCCTTGCTGGGAACAGTGCACACTTGTGGTAAAGAGTTCCCTAGTGTTCAAGTCAAGAAGCCTGTTTTGGAGTTCTTCTTGCACCTTACCTTGGTAAGTACTTCCGTAATGAAACAGATTTGACACACCCTGGACAGAGATAACAGTAAATTCAGATTCATCAACTGGAGACTACTTTGAAAGCAATTATATCCTAAGTAAACGGCATGCTATCGTAACCCATCATAGTTCTGTTATAAAATGATTATTAGAATCCCCACAGTGCAGGAGGCGGCCATTGGGCCCATCGAGTCTGCACCGACAACAAACCCACTCCAGGCCCTCGCCCCACAGGTTTATCCTACTAATCCCTCTAGCCTACACATGCTGGGACATACTAAGGGGCAATTTAGCATGGCCAATCAACCCAAACATTTTTGGACTGTGGGGGGAAACCCACGCGGACACAGGAAGAATTTGCAAACTCCACACAGACAGTGACCCAAACTGGGAATCAAACCCAAGTCCCTGCAGCTGTGAGGCAGCACAGCTAACCACTGTGCCACTATGCCACCCATTATTTGTATAAAAGCATTTATATAAAAAGAGCCTAATTTTGGAGGGACTTCAAGCTGTTGAAAACACTTTAGGCAGGTATTCTTCAGAGATACACCATCTGACAGAAAGATGGCACTTTCAGCTTATCTATTAGTTTTTCATACAACATATGATGAGATATCTCAATTATTGAAGTGTTTATATAAGCTTCCCTAGACAACAGATCTTTCTCTTAAAGCAATGAAGCAAAATTAAGAGGTAAAAGTGGGTTAAGAGAGGTTTTATAAAGGGTATTTGTCCCCATTAAATCCCACCCAACCCACCTTCTTTCTCTTTGTGTATAATTTGTTTGTTTCCTGTAATGTTCGACTCTATCCATATCATAGAGTCACAGGATCTTAGAATCCCTACTGTGCAGAATGAGGCCATTCGGTCCATCGAGCCTGCAATGACAACAATCCCACCCTAGGCCCCATCCCCGTAACACCACATATTTACCTTGCTAGTCCCGCTAACAGTAAGGGGGAATTTAACATGGCCAATCCACCTAACCCGCACATCTTTGGAGTATGGGAGGAAACTGCAGCACCTGGAGGAAACCCCCACACACGGGGAGAATTTGCAAATGCCACACAGACAGTGACCCAAGCCGGGAATCGGACCCAGGTCCCTGGCACTGTGAGGTTGCCCTTTGTTTCAATGCTGCCTAAATCCTCACGTCAAACTCCAACTATCAAACCATCATATGGCAAAAGCATTATAAAAGTAATAATTTCACAAAATGCTCAGCTGGTCATGTATCACCTGTGGAGAGAGAAACAAAGTCAACAACCTTTCATCAGGAGTCAGAGAGGCAACAGATTTTAAGTAAGAACATAAGAAATAGGAGCAGGAGTAGGCCATCTGGCCCTTCGAGCCTGTTCCGCCATTCAATAAGATCATGGCTGATCTGTCGTGTCTCAGTTCCACATTCCTGCCCTCTCCCCATAACCCTTAATCCCCTCGCTTATCAAAAACCCATCAACCCGCGTCTTAAAAATATTTAGCAAGGCAGCCTCCACCACCTCAACGGGCAGAGAATTCCAGAGATTCACCACCCTTTGAGTGAAGAAGTTCCTCCTCAACTCCGTTCTAAACCACCCCCCCTTTATCTTGAGGCTGTGCCCCCTAGTCCGACTGTCCTTTCTGAGTGGGAAGAGTCTCTCCACCTCTATCCTATCCATCCCATTCATCATCTTATGACAGACAGCAGAAGCAATGAGAAAACCCTGAGGCCTGAGTAGTGTGTATGTTTCAGCGTTACATCATTTCCTCACTGAGCCATATCAAGATCCAGAGGAAAGAGTTAATATATGAATGAACCTTGCTCCTAGACTTGAAATAGCATCTCCCTTATCCAGTAAGAGTATATTGTGTAGAGATTTACATCAGGACAGATGAGCAATAAAAAAGAATAAATCTTTTAGGATGCATCCCCAAGAAGTTGCATACAATGCAGCAAACCTTTCCTCGAAAAGCAGAGAGCTACAAAAGGGCTGCTGAACATTTAAATTTAATACACACATTTATTTCAATTTGCTCAGAGGATCATTGGTGCTAGACCATTATCAGGTTAGTTGGAAGCAATGGCTCTTAAATTTGTACTTCTGGTTACAACAAAGCCTTCCTTCGTGTAGTCAGAACTGTAAAACCAAAAGGTGCAATTCAAGACTCTTTCCTGGAAAACAAAGCAGTCGTCTCGAAACCAACACTGCTCTAAAGAAAAGTGCATGACCATCTAAACAATGTTTAAATCGGCCTTTTGGCAAAGATCAAGCAGCAGATCAGGTGTACTGTCTGTTCTTATCAGTTTGGACCTCGTATGTCTTTCTTGTGGAGACTATGAATTGAATTCAATTTGAAATGATTCGGGAGTAACTAAGGAGATGGATTAAGGGCTACGTCTACTCTGTGCATTGGCTTTGCAACTCTGAGAAAATAATTAAACTTTTAAAGTTGCTGTATGAGTACAAGTTAAACAACAAAATATCACAAGTACTCCACAAGGAAAGAATCAGACAAAAATTGATACCAAGGCAAGGAACGGAATATTAGGAGAAATTACTATAAGCTTCAGCAAAG
This sequence comes from Carcharhinus amblyrhynchos, assembly GCF_965287045.1. Classification (NCBI taxonomy): domain Eukaryota; kingdom Metazoa; phylum Chordata; class Chondrichthyes; order Carcharhiniformes; family Carcharhinidae; genus Carcharhinus; species Carcharhinus amblyrhynchos. The sequence continues at coordinate 16,746,747 of NC_137339.1, forward strand.
AGGGAAGTTTTAAGGAGGTTCTTAAAAAAAGGAGAGACGCAGGAGAAGTTTAGATAGGTAGTTAGAGCTCAGATAGTTACAAGACCAACAGTAGTGTAAAAGGAGTGGAGAATGCACAAAAGGCCAGGACTGATGGAACAAGGAGTTCCTGGAGGGTTGAAGGAGGGGCCAGATTCAGGCAAAGATATCAGACACTATTGAAAGACATAGAAACAGGACCTGTGAAAAACTGTATCAGTCTCTTTAAGAGTCATGGAAAATTAAAATTCCCCACTAGTGTGCAAAAATATATGACACTAATGCAGAAAGCAAAGATCTAGGCCATGATTCTCCTATCCCGCTGCATTAATTTTTTAGGGCAATGGGCCAGGAGAATCTCGCAGTGGTCTGTTCGCAGGATTTGCATGAGCGTTAGCATCCTGCTTGCGTATCCTAATGCCCAATTTCTGCTCCATGGCAGGGGGACGCATAGACCATTTAAACGGTCATTTTAATATTACTTCAATATCATTAGTGGGCCCGGGATTGAAGTCTCCAGGCCCGCTAGTGTCTTCCACCTCGCCAGAGTGTTTCACTCCAGCAGGGTTTACACTTGCTCCTCACTTTTGGGGAGCTAGCAGCCTGATCCCACTGGAGTGAAGGGAAGAATTTGGTGCCCCCTGGTCATTGGCACCTTGGTAGTGCCAGCCTGGGACCCTGGCACTGCCCAAAGTGCCAATGCCCAGGACATAACTGAGATGGGTGCAGTCAGCCAGCTGGGGGAGCTGGAGATTGCAGCAGGCCGGGGTGGGAGCTAAGCCTGGGAATGGTCAGGGGGCTGGCCCACAAATCGGTGCAGGGCCACTGCGCATGTATCGATCTCAGCACTGACAAAATCGACACATGTGCCGTAGTCTGCTCAGTGCGTATTTGAGCCTCTCCAGCGGGAATAGCCCCCACCCTTTGAAATTTGATGATAATCACACTGGTGGCCTCAGCATTGCATAGGTGTGGGAGATTATTCTCTGAATTCTTACTGAAATAAACAGCGTGAATTACTGCAGTTTTTACCTGAATTCAACACTTAGAACTTATGGGGCAACTCTGCCTCTGCTGTTAACTTGCTGATTTGTTGCTGTTACCAAATACTTTGGCCAACATGCTGAAGTGACAGAACTAGTAAAACCAGTCTGGGTGTACCTGTTACTTTAATTGCACTGATACTTACTGATCTGTACTCACGATGCATGGACTTGTAATACCACATATTTCCCAAAAGACTGGAGGCAGCTTTCACAGCTTCGCTATCCCTCCTGTGTTAGCGGCAGGGAAGTGGGTAGGAGGTGGTAAAGGGACCACAGGGGAGACATGAAGAGATTAAATGACAAAAGGGATGAGGTGCAAGGGAAAATGAGATAGTAATGGAACAAATGAAAGACACACAAGCTAGGTCTAAATTGCCGGATGATTGGAAAATGGCTAATGTTACGCCGTTGTTTAAGAAGGGTGCCAGGCAAAAGGTGGGGAATTATAGGCCGGTTAGTTTAACGTCTGTGGTGGGTAAAATGTTAGAATCTGTCATTAAGGAGGAAATTGTGAGGCATCTTGAAGGGAATTGCTTGATAGAGCAGACGCAGCACGGTTTCATTAAAGGGAAGTCGTGTCTGACAAATTTACTGGAGTTCTATGAGGATGTGTCTAGGGCGGTGGATAGAGGAGAGCCGGTGGATGTGGTCTTTCTAGATTTTCAGAAGGCGTTTGACAAAGTACCTCACAAGAGGTTATTGCAGAAGGTCGAGGGACATGGAGATGGGGGTAGGGTGTTAGCGTGGATAGAGGATTGGTTGTCAAATAGGAGGCAGAGAGTGGGGGTCAACGGGTGCTATTCGGATTGGCGGATGGTGACTAGTGGAGTGCCCCGGGGTCGGTGCTGGGGCCTCAGCTTTTTACCATTTATATAGATGATCTGGAGGAGGGAACCGAGTGTAGGGTGTCGAAATTTGCTGATGACACCACGATTGGGGGAACGGCAAATTGTGCGGAGGGTGTGGAGAGTCTGCAGAAGGATCTAGATAGGCTGGGCGAATGGGCCAGGAAATGGCAAATGGAATTTAATGTTGGCAAGTGTGAGGTGGTCCACTTTGGTAGGAAGAATGGTAGGAAGGACTATTACTTACGGGGCGAAAAACTGCAGCAGGCGACGGTGCAGAGGGACCTCGGGGTCCTTGTGCGTGAGTCGCAAAAACCCAGCTTGCAGGTGCAGCAGGTGGTCAGGAAGGCGAATGGGATGCTGGCCTTCATAGCGAGGGGGATTGAATATAAAAGTAGGGAGGTCTTGCTGCAGCTGTATAGGGCATTGGTGAGGCCGCAGCTGGAGTACTGTGTGCAGTTTTGGGCACCGCACCTGCGCAAAGATATTTTGGCCTTGGAGGGAGTGCAGAGGAGGTTTACTAGGCTGATACCGGAGTTGAGGGGGTTGAGCTATGAGGAGAGGCTGAATAAACTGGGCTTGTACTCGTTAGAGTTTAGAAGAATGAGGGGAGATCTCATTGAGACTTATAAGATGATGAATGGGATGGATAGGATAGAGGTGGAGAGACTCTTCCCGCTCAAAAAAGACAGTAGGACTAGGGGGCACAGCCTCAAGATAAAAGGGGGGTGGTTTAGAACGGAGTTGAGGAGGAACTTCTTCACTCAAAGGGTGGTGAATCTCTGGAATTCTCTGCCCGTTGAAGTGGTGGAGGCTGCCTCGCTAAATATTTTTAAGACGCGGGTTGATGGGTTTTTGATAAGAGAGGGGATTAAGGGTTATGGGGAGAAAGCGGGAAAGTGGAACTGAGCAGCGACAGATCAGCCATGATCTTGTTGAATGGCGGGGCAGGCTCGTAGGGCTGGATGGCCTACTCCTGCTCCTATTTCTTATGTTCTAAAGATGTGCAGGTTAGGTGGATTGGCCATGCTAAATTGACCCTAGTGTCAGGGCGATTGGCAGAGTAAGTGTGTGGGGTTATAGGAATAGGGCTTGGGTGGGATTGTGGTCAGTACAGGTTCAATGGGCTGAATGGCCTCCTCCTGTGCTGTAGGGATTCTATAAAGGTGTTGATGGGAAGAGCAGACATTACCAACACCTGCTGTCTAAAATAATGGGAATAGTGGCCATGCTCTGATATAGTTAAATTTGATATTGGGCCCAAAATGTTGTGAAGTACCTGAAAGATTAGGGGCTATGCCTCCAGCTTTAGCAGAGCTCCACTAGTTCTGCTAAGGAGGCAAACTGCAGAGGATGGAAAATTACAATAACAAACAAGCAGAAGACCAGGGTCATCTTGATAGACTGAACAGATCCACACTTTGTCTCCCCAATTCAGAGGAGTGCACATCATACTAAACTGAAAGATCAGAGGAGGTAAAAGGGAAAGTGCTGCATCTGTTGCCCCTATAGGTGCAAAGAAAAGGGGAGAATGTGTTAGGGAGTGAACTAAGATGGTAGAGTGGGCACAGTCCCTTCAGAATGCTGAGTGGTGAGGGAAAGATGTGCTAGATGGTGGTATCAAGCTAGAGGAGGCAGAGGATAATCTATTGAATGTGAAGGCTGGTGGTGTGGAGGGGGAGGACTAGTAGAACCCTATAATGCATCTGGGTAGGGAGGGGTCAAAGCTGTGAGAATGATAAATAGTTCAGGGACTTGTCAACCAAATGATGTGAATAGGACAGTTGCATCTTAGTTGGGGTAATAGAAAGATATATGGGAAAAAATGGGCAGTGTGGTGGCACAGTGGTTAGCACTGCTGCCTCACAGTGCCAGGGACCCGGGTTCAATTCCGGCACTGAGTGACTGTGTGGAGTTTGCACACTCTCCCCATACTACATGGGTTTCTTCCAGGTGCTCTGGTTTCCCCCTACAGTCCAAAGATGTGTAGGTTTGTTGGATTGGTCAGGCTAAATTGCCAACTAGCACCTGGCTTGGGGGGGGTGATTTCCAATGTAAATACAGGGATATGGTCTAGATGGGAGTGTTTCTGTACAGACTCAATGGGCTGAATGGCCTCTTTCTGCACTGTGGGGATTTTATAAATGGTACATCACCAGAATAGATGTGATGGAGAAACAGGAAGAATGGAATACAGTCCTTACTGAAAGCAAGGCGGGAGGTAGCCCTGGAAGTCAGTGGATTTGTAGTTGATATTGGTTAATCCTCAAAATCAGAGAAGTTAAGTAAACAGAAGAAATCACGACCCACACCTCAATCACTCAAAGTGCCCTCCTCCCTTCTCTTGCAAACAGGGGAGATGCAACACCTTTACTCTCCTCCATTCCCACTCCCTAGGGCCCCTGCTAAATTAACAGTTTGCTTGGTGTTGTCTCTGTTACTCACGATGCAGTCATTGGAGAGACAAACTCAGGTTAGAGAACTGCTTGGTGACTGACTCTATTCAGTTTGCAAGAGTGATCCCAAACTTCCAATTAGCTGCCATTTTAATCGTGTCTCATTCCCACTCTGACCTCAGTCTCCAATACTGTTCCAATGAAGCACATCACAAGCACAAGGAATAACATCTCATCTTTTGATTGATTACTTCACAGCCTTGAAATAACTCCTCAGAGGCTGGTGTCCCTTCACCAGATTCCCTTTATTTCCAAACTCTATTCCACTCAGAGTGCTTCCAGTACACAGTCAAAATCCAGAGTGCCAGAAGATCTGATATTCCCATATTTATTTACAGATGACGCTCCCTGATTGGGCGGGCAATTATGATCTCAATCAAGGAGTTCATATTCCAAGAGACCAGCCTCATGTACCTTGTTGAAGTCAGTACACCCCTCAAACCTCCCTCCTTCCCCCCAGGTCTGAAGAGTTTCAGCGGCTCATGATCCTCATGGGTCTCTTGTGACATTTCAGCACTGGGTTTGGATCCTCCAACTTGGCATCTGATGTGGGAGGATTGTATCTAATAGGCACCCATTGCAAATGACACAAGCTAGTTCACCTCCATCCTCGGGCAGCAGAGGATTAGACACAGTTTTGCTTGCAGTATCCATTTTGGACTCCGAGGTCTTACCTTGGAGTGACAGGGTATATTCTGTAGGATACAGACGCCATCCTAGCCTCAACCGTTCCAGGTAACCACACGGGATCATTTGTATCATTCTTTAACCAAACCTTTTTCACTGTCCTCCAATTGTCTCTCCTGATTACTATTGTCAAATTGCCCTTGCTTTGGGCTTCTTGTTGTTTTCCACCTTCCCCTGAATGGGGGGCAATTATGACCTTAATCAAGGAGTTCATACTCCCAAGAGGCCAGCCTCATGGGCCTCACAGAAGTCATGACGTTGAGTTTGACAATTCTGGATCACACCTGCTACTTCTCTTTGTTTTTCTGGATGGCAGCTGATAATATTGATTCTACTCTTTTCATTTCTCCCTCCTCTGGCTCATAAGAACATAAGAAATAGGAGCAGGAGTAGGCCAACTAGCCCTTCGAGCCTGCCCCGCCATTCAATAAGATCATGGCTGATCTGTCGTGGCTCAGTTCCAAATTCCCGCCCTCTCCCCATAACCCTTAATCCCCTCGCTTATCAAAAACCCATCAACCCGCGTCTTAAAAATATTTAGCGAGGTACCCTCCACCACTTCAACGGGTAGAGAATTCCAGAGATTCACCACCCTTTGAGTGAAGAAGTTCCTCCTCAACTCCGTTCTAAACCGCCCCCCTTTTATCTTGAGGCTGTGCCCCCTAGTCCTACTGTCCTTTCCGAGCAGGAAGAGTCTCTCCACCTCTATCCTATCCATCCCATTCATCATCTTATACGTCTCAATGAGATTTATGGGGAGAGGGCGGGAATTTGGACCATCATTTATTTTTTTATTTGTCCCATCACGTTCCTCTTTTACTTTGCACCACCATCCCCTTTCTCGTTATAGTCACTCCTGCTTTCCATCCTTTAACAGACCCTTCCTCGCATTCGTTTCTCCCTTCCCCTGCCTCTGCATCCACTTAAAATCTAACTTTTCCATGTTTTGATGGAAGTTTTTCGTTTTGAAGAGTCAACTGCTGCCCAACCTGCTAAGTATTTTCAGCATTTTTTATTTTTATTGCCAACGTCCTGCATCCACGATATTTTGCTTTTTGTATCAGTGATATAAGGAGCTGGTCAAACAAGACTTAGTAAGTGCATACCCCTGGATACTGGTCATGAATTGGTTAGCTGATTAGGCAGCGAAAGTACTGAAACTGAACAAGGGGATAAATACAAGACCTTCGTACAGTAAGAAGTCTCACAACACCAGGTTAAAGTCCAAAAGTTTTATTTGGTAGACGAGCTTTCGGAGCACAGCTCCTTCATTAGGACTCATCTGATGAGGGAGTCGCACTCTGAAAGCTCATTCTACCAAATAAACCTGTTGGACTTTAACCTGATGATGTTGTGAAACTTCTTAATGTGCCCACCCAGTCCAACGCTGGCATCTCCATGACAAGACCTTTGTGAGAGCAGAACTTATATAAAAAGACAATGAAAGAAAGCAAACAAAGAAAAAGGAATGAAAAATAAATACATTTTCAAACGAAAGACGTGAAATGAGCTGGCTGCAATGTATGCGGAACCTGATTCACTTGGTTGTTATGTAAAAAAGGATAATGAGGAACAAGTAATGAGAAAAGCAGTCAAAGGATATTACAAACCATCACTATACAAATGCACTAAATTACCAATATTGTTCTCAACAGAATTGAAATATGCTCAATCATCAAATTTCCAGCATATTGCTAAAAACTTTATGACACTGTAAATATATTTTGAAACTTGATTCTATCTCAAGCACAAGTAAATATTGGTCTTGGATATCACATTCATGAAACAGTTTGTCAATATTCTATTTGAAATGTATGCTTCCTCACAATCTCAGCTATAGAGGGGAGAAGTCATTGCACTAACTTAAAACCGTTTAAATCATATTCATAGAATGAATCCATAGATGCTCAATACTGCCTGTCAAATCCAGAGAGTTAATTCACTGTCAAGCTTTGATCATCTAGTTTGTGGTGAGAGTTAGTCAGTTAGGACAGCAACATGGGCATCACATTACATTTTAGTCTCTTTACTCCAGCATTTCTGGGCAAAAATGATGAAAATGCGGCTTCTCACCATTATCCTGCAGCCGTCTCTGAAGGAACGTACAGCATCAGGCAAGGACAAATGTAGACCTAATTTTGGGAGGCTATATGGTTGACTATCCACTGATACTTGTCATCTAGCATTGGGTGTGAAAAGTAGCCACTTGAGTAATGAGTGGACTGTGGAACATAACCCAAGAATAACTCACTGTTCTCAGTGAAGAGGTAAGAATGAAACATTTAAAATCACGTATGAATTTTAGAATATTTTACCAATGAAAGGAAAATGTGTATTTTATAATTTCATTTCTAAATTTATCATCTACATATTTCACTAATATCCTGAATGTTATAATAATGATGGACAAATGATTCTAACATGTGCCATTTCAACTGAGGTTAATTATAAAGATACTGCTTACAATATATATTTAACACACCGGTCATAATGATAAATTTAAAGTGCAATTAAGCACTGCTATCTATTCAAGGAGCTGAGTGTGTCACTATCCCACCATTATCCCATGGGATTGTAGATCCAGCTCCATAATTAAAGGGCAACCAAGCAGCCTACACTATCCCAAACATCTCTGCCTAGTCACTGCTCCACCCTTCCCCATTAACCCTTCCTTGGTCATCCTCCACACAAATTGCACTGTCACTAGTTGGTCTGTAGCCTAGGCTGGCATTTACAGATGCTCTCCAAAGAAGACAATGCAGCAGCAACTCACCGCAAATCACGGTAAAAGCCTATCTCATCAGATGCAGTCATGGATCTAAGCATTCTCATTTCTCACTGGCTCTTAACTTAATTTGGAGGGGAAACTTATTTAGGCGAACAGATTTTAGTTCGGAAATTTAAGCCTTCCAACGCTTTATGCAGACTCTGTTTTAACACTTCAAGCTTTTTAATGCCCTCTAATTAATGGGTAAGTCACATTAATATTAATACTTTAAATAAAATAAGACTTTTAAAAGATTTTTAAAAAAACACATGCACAGATCAGGCTAGGGTGGATTAGTGATTGGAGGAGAGTCTTTGGAGTAAGCTGAAAGCTCCGCAATAGTATGGAGGATTTTTGCCCATATCCGTCCATACCCATCTTACCCATGTAACTATCTAAATGCTTTTTAAAAGACAAAATTTTACCGCCTCGACAAAGGATTAGTGGGTAAATTATGTACGGATTAGGGGTAGGGCCTGGGTGGGATTGTGGTCGGTGCAGACTTGATGGGCCGAAGGGCCTCTTTCCATACTGTAGGGTTTCTATGATTTCTATGACTACTACCTCTGGCAGCTTGTTCCAGACACTCACCACCCTCTGTATGAAACAAATGCCCGTCTGGACACTTTCGCATCTCGCCCTATAGTTTTACACTCCCATACCTTTGGGAAAAGGTTTTGACTATCTAGCTGATCTATGCCCCATTTGAAATGGGCAAAGCACCAATGATCTGCAATCATTCTCTAGCAGTCAGTGTGGTGCTCAGGTGTCTTCTATAGGAACTAAACTGGATGTTAGGTCGCACTATAGGCTAGCCTGTTTCAGTCTAACATATAGCAGTTTGCAAGCTGTGTCCTTTAATCTGGAATTTCGAACAGATTTAGTTCAGAAATTTAAGTCTTCCAACGCTTTATGTAGACTCTGTTTTAACACTTCACACTTTTTAATGCCCTCTAATTAATGGGTAAGTCACATTAACACACCCACTACAAACAATGAGTAGTGCTTATATAATTACAGAACGCAATATGGGAAAATATGTGCTGTGGTCATTTTAATGTGACAGTACATGGTTTCCTCTTCAGCTGCCTACATAGATTCCTTTTGCCCCATGTTTCACTTTCTCCATGTTTTAAATTTTTTTGCACTCTGAGCACTTCTCTCACTGAAGGCACTGATTTTTTTTTGCTACAATCCAGTTTCACGAATGGCATACCTCACCTGATGCCATTAATTTAGGCTCAGGCAGTAAGCATTGCAGACAATTTCACTGCTGTGATCCAATCCTGCCCCACTGAGTGTTGTAAGAAGTCTGACAACACCAGGTTTAAGTCCGACCAATTCATGTGATAGTAAACTCACGAGCTTTCGGGGTTTGCCCCTTCGTCAGATGAATGGGGAGTTCTGGCCTCAGACAGAGCATATAACAGCACACACAGTTTACAGAGTCTGTAAACTGTGTGTGCTGTTATATGCTCTGTCTGAGGCCAGAACTCTCCAACAGCACACACAGTTTACAGAATCTGTAAATTGTGTGTGCTGTTATATGCTCTGTCTGAGGCCACAACTCTCCATTCATCTGACGAAGGGGCAAACCCCGAAAGCTCGTGAGTTTACTATCAAATGAATTGGTCGGACTTGAACCTGGTGTTGTCAGACTTCTTACTGTGTTTACCCCAGTCCAATGCCGGCATCTCCACATCATGACCACTGAGTGTCCTCAGACACACAATAAATTAATTGCAATAACAGCAGATGGCATATTTTCATTCCCTTAACAGCGTAGCAATGATCAGCTAGAACAGAAGTTACCTTACTCAACAGAAAGATGGCATTTAATCTGTATAGTTTAGCAGTTGATTACATCAGGAATTTTCTCCTATTTTGTAAGACCATAAGGCATAGGAGCAGAAAGACCATTCAGCCCATCGAGTCTGCTCTGCTATTCATCATGACAGATCTGGTAACCCTCAACTCCACTTTCCCGCCTTATCCCCACATCCCCTTCCAACTGCCCATCGCTTGGCTACTAGATTCAATCAGTATCGAATTGAAACCTCCTGACCAAATCACTTAGGGGCTTTCAGAGACTGTGGTACCCCATTGCAGCACCACACCACAGAAGTCTGGACTCCCAGTGGCAAAATGAATGGAAATAGAGGAATTCTGCTATGGACCCAGGAAATGGATCAAGATCACGGCAGGGTCAGATAAATGGAAAGAAACCCTACCCAGACATACTTCTGGCACCCACCTTTGCCCCATCATCAAAAAAAAATTCTGCCTTCATACAGCCTCTATCAGCTTCCCACAATGAAACTGATGAAAATAGACTTAATTTCCAGATAATAAATCAGGAACTTTGGTGATGAACAATTAAATTGAGAGATTTTTCACCAAAATACAAGAAGTTGTATTTAAAGAAGCAATAACTACAACCAACACAGCCAATAATGGCTCCTCCCTCACCTTCAAATCAGGAATATCATCTTTTTTCAAATTAGGAAGAAAATGAGTAAGTTCTTACTGGCTCTGGTGATTTAGGAGAGGGTAATAAGATAGATAAAATGCAGATTATCTGGAAAATTGCCCCTAGGAACAAGCCATAACGGAGGATGTTGTCAAATAAGGTAGGTTCTGGTATTTCTGGAGGAGACAGATCAAACTCTGTAGCCATTCTTCCGCTGTAGAATTACAATGTGTCTTTCCAGTGGCTGTTTAGATTTCTAATATTTTACTTTTATTCTGCCACGTTACGTACCTGAGGAGGGAAATTCAGAAAACAGACAGTTAAATGATAAATGGCTAATGAACGTGATCTAATATTTGTAGAATCCATAATCCATCAGTGTTCATTTAAAATTCACTGTTTCAAAATATACTGTTCTCAGTCGACGTACACATTTTCAAATTGGGACCCCTGGATCTCAATGAAGCTCAGTCGATAGTTACCAGGTTTCTTTGTTTATTATTATTCATTTGTGGGACATGGGTGTCGCTGGCTAGCCAGCATTTACTGCCCATCGCTTCACCTTTCCTTTTATTGACTTAATGGTCTATTGATTGTGTTGCTACATGTTAATAAAAGAAAACACTTTGTAATAACCTTGAATCAACATTGACTATTAAATGTTACTTAGGAGACATTAAATGGAACATATGGGAACGCATAAACATATGCGAGGGTTCCTCAAGAACAGTGTGCTGGCATTTACAAAAGGTTGAAAACCCAGAATTAATTTCAAGTCTTCTCTATCATATACCTTAGAGGTAACTTTATAACTGGTCTGTCCAAATGGACAAAAAAGGCATTGGTAGCTCACATCCACATTTGCAATAGACACTTCAATTCAGAAAAAGCGCTCTTCCATCAACTCAGATATCCAAAAGAGCAGCAAACATTTTATTTGATTCAAAAAGACAATTCTAGTGCAACACTTTTCCTCTGAAAATAGGAAATTGTTGATCTATTTGGAAACATTTTAAAATTTAAACTCACAGGACGTGGACATCGCTGATAAGGTCAGATTTTATACCCTATTTCTAAATTATTTTAATTGTGGTTTTGATACAGCTGAATGGCTTGTTAGACCATTTCAGAGGGACTGGACAAAGACTTAAATAGATCATCAAGGGCATTGCTGCAACTCTGGAGACACATATAGACCAGATTGGGTAATGGTAGCAGATTACCTTCCTTTTCGCACATTAGAAGATCAGAAGGTGCTTTTTTTAATTTAAAAACAACAATCCATAGTTTTATAGTCTTATTACCAATGCTATTTAAAAAAAAATCCGAATTTATTTAATGAATTGAAGTTAAGTTCTCCAGCTGTCATGGTGAATTTCATATTCAGACCTCCAGATCATTGCAGGTCCAGTAGTATAACCACTCTCCCTCATGTTACTATCTCTGCAGAGACCAATAACTTCTTTAAAAAAGTAAGAAATTCCCAGTCATCAACTCAAAGGAATTGAACAAGAAAAATTTAAATTTTAAGAATTTTACTCTAACAAATAAACTAAAATCAACATTAACTAAACATTACTTATTAGGCAACTAATACACCAAAATATAAAGAAGTTATTTTCCTCATTAACAATAAATACAACTGAGAAACTCATGCCACATTTTAACATTGCACCGCACTATCAGCAGAAATGTTTTTTTTTATTCATTCATGGGACATGGGTGTTGCTGGCTGGCCAGCATTTATTGCCCATCCCTAATTTCCGAGGGTGCTTGAGAGTCAACCACATTGCTGTGGCTCTGGAGTCACAGGCAGGTCAGACTGCGTAAGGACTGCAGGTTTCCTTCCCTAAACGACATTAGTGAACTAGATGGGCTTTTCCAACAATTGACGATGGTTTCATGGTCATCAATAGATTCTTAATTCTAGATATTTTTATTGAATTCAAATTCCTTCAGCAGGCATGGTGGGATTTGGATCCGGGTCCCCAGAACACTATCTGAGTTTCTGGATTAATAGTCCAGCAATAATACCACCAGGCCATTGCCTCCCCTACAAAGAACAAAGAAAATTACAACACAGGAACAGGCCCTTCCGCCCTCCAAGCCTGCACCAACCATACTGTCCGACTTAAGTAAAACCCCCTACCCTTCCAGCACTATATCCCTCTAATCCCATTCTTTTCATTTATTTGTCAAGACACCCTTTAAAAGTCACAATTGTATCTGCTTCCATTACCTCCCCCAGCAACGAGTTCCAGGCATCCACCACTCTGTGTAAAAAATCTGCCTCGTACATCTCCTTAAAACCTTGCCCCTTGCATCTTAAACCTATGCTCCCTAGTAATTGACTCTTCCGCCTTGGGAAAAAGCTTCTGACAATCCACTCTGTCCATGCCTCTCATAATCTTTTCAACTTCTATCATGTCTCCCCTCAACCTCCTTCATTCCAGTGAGAACAAACCAAGTTTCTCCAACCCCTCCTCATAGCTAATGCCCTCCATACTAGGCAACATTCTGGTAAATCTTTTCTGTACCCCCTCCAAAGCCTCCACATCCTTCTGGTAATGTGGCAACCAGAATTGAACACTATGTTCCAAGTGCAATTTAAGGGTCTATAAAGCTGCAACATGACTTACCAATTTTTAAACTCAGTGCCCCAGCTGATGAAGGCAAGCATGCTGTAAGCCTTCTTGATTACCTTCTCCACCTGCATTGCCACTTTCAGTGACCTGTGTACCTGTACATCCAGATCCCTTTGCCTTTCAATACTCTCAAGAGTTCTGCCATTTACTGTACATTTCCTATCTGTATTATGCATTATCTCACTTTTGTCCAGATTAAACTCCATCTGTCATCTCTTGGCCCAAGTCTCCAACTGATCTATATTCTGCTGAATCCTCTGATGGTCCTATTTGCTATCCGCAAATCCACCAACCTTTGTGTCATCCGCAAACTTACTAATCAATCCAGTTACATTTTCCTCCAAGTCATTTATATATATTACAAACAGCAAAGGCCCAAGCTCCTCCTGAGATCCCTTACAGGGTGAATCTTCTAATGTCCTTTCAAATGAAATCCCTTCACTCAAACTTCCCAGCACTATTGAATGGACTATTGGTAGCAAGACACACATTGGTGATGACTTCTTGGTCTTTGACTTTCCACAAGCTTAGTTTCTTCAGAGTGAAGCTGCTCTCACCCACATTCAACAAAAATCATGAATTTTGAAGTCTAATGATGACCATGGAACCATTGTCGATTGTCGTAACAACCCATCTGGTTCACTACTTCCCCTTTGGGAAAAAAAACCTTGTGTCCTCATGTGGTCTAGCCTACATGTGACTTCAGAACCACAGCAGTGTGGTTGACTCTCACCAGTATTCAACTTGACAGTTAACTCTTTCAAAACAGTTCTTTTCTTTGGCGTGATAAAGGAAGAACCAAACTGGGTCTTCTCCCAAATCTATCTGATTGACTCAGAGAATGGAATAAATGTCCTCACTCCAAGGGGAGTAGTTCTCTTTGGTGGCCAGAGTAACAAAGATCAGAGATCTTCTGTCAGCACTAGAATGGACTGTAGAATGAGTACTGTATTTTAGTCTAATATACAACAACTGTGTCCTTCACAGTATTGGAGACAGACCTGTAGCCATTTTAATACAGCAGCACAAGTTTTCCTCCATTTTGCATGTGCACTTTCTTTACCTGGTGTTTTCTTTTTCAGATTTAAACTCAAAAAATTCACTCACTACATGTGGGTATCATTGGCAGGATCAGTATTTATTACCCATCCCTAATGACCCTTGAATTGAGTAGCTTGCTAGGCTATTTCAGAGGGCACTTTTAGAGTCAACCACACTGCTGTGGTTCTGGAGTCACATGTAGACTAGCTCAGTTAAGGATGGCAGAGTTCCTTCCCAAAAGGAAATTAGGGATCTTTGTGACAATCATCAAAGGTTTCATGGTCATCATTGGACTTTTAATTCCTGATTTTATCGAATTTAAATTTTGCCATCTGCCACACTGCTATTCAAACTAGGGTCCCTGGAGAAACTACTTCTCTCTAAGAGTCATGAATCTTTGGAATTCTCTACCCCAAAGTGCTGTGGATGCCAGGACATTGAATAAATTGGAGGAGATGGACAGGTTTGTAATTAGTAGAGGGTTGCGGACAACAGGCAAGAGAATGGAACTGAGGCTGAGACAAGATCAGCCATGATCATACTGAATGATAGAGCACACTCATGGGGCCAAATTGCCTATACCTGTTCCTAGTTCTTATTACCCTGCATCCCTGGATTAGTAATCCAGCGACAATCGCACAACATTATCGCCTCTCCTGATTACTTGCTAGGACATTGATGTAGAATAATTAGCTGTCATAACCTGAAAAGAAGCTCACACTGGGATTACATCGAGGCCTGACTACCAGGAAGCACATTATTCTTTATTCCAATTCAATCCAATCAAATCAAATCCAATTCAGAGTGCCAACAAGTTGAGACATTCCTGATCCAAGCTGACAAGACAGGGCTCTCACCTCCTGTCTTGGACTTGATCTACATGATCCAAGCTGATTGGAGTAGGTATAGCTCCTTCTCCAAGGCTTGATCTCATTTGCATCTTAGCCAAAAGGCCGAGTTGCCGCTTTAAAAAATTGCTTGAAATGAAGCTAAAATGTAACCTAATGACTTCAACCAAGTACAACATGTCGATACTACACTTGATGTGAGCCAAAAGGCCGAGAGGCCGAGCATTTCCATTGCAGTCATGAAAAGAGTGCAGTGGTAGAAAAACTGAAACTGCCACTTGAGGGAGATAATTTCAGCAACAACAGTTTAAAAGAGAGCTATCTAGTAGCACTTCTAAATTGAATATCCTTGTCTGTGTCGCATCTGTCTTACTTGCCAAAATAGAGAGTTCATCCAACTGAGATGATATGAAACAATAAAAGTGCACAGTTTCATTTGTTGAATTCCCAATGTACATTTTGATTTCAGAAGCTTACAAGTACAAATATCATAAACTCGTGTATCTTGTCTCAAGTAATTTATTCTGTAACCAAGTCTGTTGCGTGTAAACGACCCCATGCCTCTCTTATTTGATGCCAGTAGATAAACCAAAGAAGTCACTGTATTAGGACTTCAAGATAAATTTTGCTTTTGGGAAATCTTTCAGAAAAGTTATTAAATTAATAGAGTGATGAATGCTGCGCTTTTTGCAAAGGTTTTTGATTAAACTGTCCTCGGGGGAACTCTGGCTGTTCAAGAGCTCAGAAGCAACAGATGAGCCGATCCGTCTGCCAAGTTGTTATGCAAGAGTTGCAAAGCAATGGAAAGTTCAAATTGGCAATGATGTAGTATTGGTATTCCTTGCACGATACAACCTGTCTGACACTGCTTTTCATTTGTAAATTGGGATTACTTGCAAGCCCATAGCCCCAAGAACATAATAATGAAAGAGCAGAATGAACAGTTCCCTTCCAGATGTCACATCATCTCTCTTGAAATACAATAACCTGAAGTGACACAGAAAGGAGAACATTGTGTATCAAAAGTGGAACCAAGTGTTAATGGTGAAAAGGAAATAATGGTTGGCTGAAATGTGTTGGAAATGCGTTTGAACTAAGGACATCCAATAAGGAATGATGCAATGATGAAGAATGCGCTCCAAGTTGAAAATGATTTGGGGCCTAAACATTGGAGAAAATTGATAGATTTCACAAACAAATCGGAAAGTTGTGACTCAATGCATTACTTTGCATGGAATTTGAAACATTTCCTTTTGCTGATTTCCCGATTTGCTGGATACAAACTTTTATTTGTTCTATCACTTAAATATTGAGAAAGAAATACAAAATTTAAGGATAATGCTAGGAAATGTAACTGCTTTTCCATACAGTTTAGGGTTAAACTGAAATAGTGTGAGACGATTGCTTGCAGGAGGGAGTCTCACTCTGCTTTGTTCCTGAGTTAGGTCAGTCACTAACTCCATAATTGACACTACAATTTTGGGATTTGTGTGAAATAGAAACACTAAAATGATCGGGGACATTTAGATAGCAGTGTCATCACTGGCAAACTGACACAACCACTGGACATAATCTTTGTCATGCCCATGGATAAATCTGATTCTCAGTCTCACCATTCAGTCCTGCATTACTTACTGGCCTGTATGGACATCACCAGAACAGGTCTGGAATCTCCACCGGTGTTTCTCTGTTATCGCCATTACAAGGAAAGGAAACCCAATCCATGTCATTAATGGGGTTTTATAGCACTGGGAGCCCAAGTACAAGTAGAAAGATTTCACATACATCCATTGGTTATGTCAAATTGATTTTGGAGACAACACAGTTCTCATGCAATGTACCATAGAGATAAAAATACATATCTGATCAGGATGGCACAATGGTTAGCACTGATACCTCACAGCGTCAGGGTCGGGTCACTGTCTGTTTGCATATTCTCCCTGTTTCTGTGTGGGTTTCCCCCACAGTCCAAAGATATGCCAGTTAAGTTGATTGGCCATGCTAAATTGACCCTAGTGTTAGAGGAATTAACAGGGTAAATGAGTGGGGTTGCGGGAATAGGGAGTGGGGTTGCGGGAATAGGGCCTGGGTGGGATTGTGGTTAGTATACACTCAGTGGGCCAAATGGCCTTCTTCTGTACTGTAGGGATTCAATGGATTGATCAGATAATTGCATCAAAGGCTGGTAATTGCACTATAATTAGTGGTCTGAAATCCATTAGATTTCATTCAAACTTTGTTCAGGTGGCCCAGAAAACAGCAGTAAACATACATGTGCTGGAAGTCTTAAAGTGCATTAAGGTAGCTGAATCCCCAGGACCTGATGAAGTGTATCCTCGAACATTGCGAAAGGCTAGGGAGGAAATAGCAGATTCCCTAGCTGAATTATTTGAATCATCGATCGTCACAGGTGAGGTGCCTGAAGATTGGAGAGTGGCAAATGTTGTGCCTTTATTTAAAAAGGGCTGCAGGGAACTACAGGCCAGTGAGCCTCACATCTGTAGTGGGTAAACTGTTGAAAGATATTTGGAGAGACAGGATCTACAGGCATTTAGAGATGCAAGGACTGATTCAGGACAGTCAGCATGGCTTTGTGAGTGGAAAATCATTCTCACAAACTTGATTGAGTTTTTTGAAGGGGTAACCAAGAAGGTAGATGAGGGCAGTGCAGTTGTTGTTGTCTACATGGACTTTACCAAGGCCTTTAACAAGGTACCACATGGTAGGTTGTTGCATAAGGTTAAATCTCATTGGAGCCATGGTGAGGTATCTAAATGGAAACAAAATTGGCTTCTTGACAGAAGCCGGAGGGTGGTTGCGGAGGGTTGTTTTTCAAATTGGAGGTCTGTGACCAGCGGTGTGCCTCAGGGATCAGTGCTGGGTCCACATTTGTCATTTATAATAATGATTTGGACGAGAATCATAGGAGGCACGGTTAGTAAGTTTGCAGAAGACACCAAGATTGGTGCATAGTAGACAGTGAAGAAAGTTATCTCTGATTGCAACAGGATCTTGATCAATTGGTCAGTGGGTTGACGAATGGCAGATGGAGTTTAACTTAGACAAATGCGAGGTGATGCATTTTGGTAGATTGAACCAGGGCAGGACTAACTCAGTTAATGGTAGGGCGTTGGGGAGAATTACAGAACAAAGAGATCTAGGGGTACACGTTCATAGCTCCTTGAAAGTGGAGTCACAGGTGGACAGAGTGGTGAAGAAGGCATTCAGTATGCTTGGTTTCATCGGTCAGAACATTGAATACAGGAGTTGGGACGTCTTGTTGAAGTTGTACAAGACATTGGTAAGGCCACACTTGGAATACTGTGTGCCATTCTGTTCACGCTATTAAACAAAGGACATTATTAAACTAGAAAAGTGCAGAAAAGATTTACTAGGATCCTACCGGGACTTGATGGTTCAGGTTATGAGGAGAGACTGGATAGATTGGGACTTTTTTCTCTGGAGCGTAGGAGGCTGAGGGGTGATCTTATAGAGGTCTATAAAATTATGAGGGGCACAGATCAGCTAGATAGTCAATATCTTTTCCCAAAGGTAGGGGAGTCTAAAACTAGAGGGCATAGGTTTAAGATAAGAGGGGAGAGATACAAAAGTGTCCCAAGGGCCAATTGTTTTCCACACAGAGGGTGGTGAGTGTCTGGAATAAGCTACCAGAGGTAGTAGTAGAAGCTGATATAATGTTGTCTTTTAAAAAGCATTTAGGTAGTTACATGGGTACGATGGGTATAGAGGGATATGGGACAGCCTCAAGATAAAGGGGAGGCGGTTTAGAATGGAGTTGAGGAGGAACTTCTTCACTCAAAGGGTGGTGAATCTCTGGAATTCTCTGCCCGTTGAAGTGGTGGAGGCTGCCTCGCTAAATATTTTTAAGAAGCGGGTTGATGGGTTCTTGATAAGAGAGGGGATTAAGGGTTATGGGGAGAGGGCGGGAAAGTGGAACTGAGCCACGACAGATCAGCCATGATCTTATTGAATGGCGGGGCAGGCTCGAAGGGCTAGATGGCCTACTCCTGCTCCTATTTCTTATGTTCTTATGTTCTTATATGGGTTAAATGTGGGGAATTGGGATTAGCTTAGAGGTTTAAAAAAAAGGGCAGCATTGACAAGTTGAGCCGAAGGGCCTGTTTTCATGCTGTAAACCTCCATGACTCTATGTGCGTCAAGACAAACACAGAACTCTTCTGTCTGCAGTTAAATTTAAAGCTTTAGATATTGCAGCTGGCTGTAGCTGGATTGGTCAGTTTCAAAACACAAATATAATTCCACTTGATGATCCAACATCTAGTCTGGGAAAGTTAAGCGCTGAGCATTGATTAGAGAGAGCCAACATGCTTTTGCCTGAATAATCTAATACAATTTCTTGAGGAAAAGAAACTGAAGTGGTAGACAGAGGAATAGGTTCTAAAGGTTCTCAACAGAAGGAACAAAAGCTAAAATTAAAATCCATGGATTTGAAAGCAGTTTCTTTTAACCTTTGTTTTGGCTAAACTGGCAGTGGATACACAGTCAAATTGGAAACAAGTTGTGTGCCACAAGAATCTGTGTTGAGGGATCAACTATTCACCAAATTAGAGATGATTTATATAACACAATACAGAACCAAATAGTCTAGATTGCCAATGGCACAGAATGGTGCCACAGTAAATTTATGCTTCCAGCTACACAAAGTAAAAGACTTTGATAAATTAAGATGGGCAAAGCTGAGATAGGTGGACTGAACACACACAAGTGTGAATCATTTATTCTGAGACCAAAGGATAGAGCAGAACGTAATTTGAATGGTGGAAGAATGGATTTTCAAAGGGTTTTAGGGATCCATGAGCACAGGTCATAAAATGCAATCTTCAGGTTCAAAAATATCATCAAAAGGGGTAAGGGAACGCAGCCTTTATAATGGGAGAGATAGAATATAAAGGGGAGAATGATTTACCACAATTCTTCAAAGCCCTGCGGGTATTGTGCACAACGCTAGGAAAGGATATATTGGCCTTGGAAGGATAGCTTCACAGATTCACTAGAACATTAGTAAGGCTCCATGGGTTAGATTACCAGGAGAATTAAATCAACTAGGGTCGTATTTCTCAAATATGCAAGAGTGATCACGCTTTTATAAGTTTGAAAAAAGTTCAAAGGTTCTGATGGAAGTAAATTCTTTCTAATGGTGTAAGCCTGAACAAAAATGACTGGGTCTTTCAGGTGAGAAATTAGGATACACTTCTTCATGAACTGTGACACAAGTATCAAACTCTCTCTCATAAAAAGCAATAGATGCTATTAATGATTACCTCCACCACTCAAGATAGGCAGAAGTGATGTTTTCACTCCTGTTAGTCTACAAACAATGCAGCTCAAAAACCCACAGGCAGATTTAAATAAAATCTGATACACAGATAGGGTATGGTCCAAGGAAGAACTATTAATTTTTTGGCAGAGGTGTGTTTGCAGACCTTATTTTCACAGGATCCTTTTAACATTAGGATAGACCAAATTTACTTAAAAAAAAGGTTTTTTAGAAGTTTATTTATTAGTGACACAAGTGGGCTTACATAACACTGCAATGAAGTTATTGTGAAAATCCCCGAGTTGCCACGCTCTGCTGCCTGGTCAGCTGCACTGAGGGAGACTTTAGTATGGTCAATGCACCTAACCAGCACATCTTTTGGACTTTATTGTTTTATTTAGAATGATGTTGGTTTAGAATTATGCAGATTCTGTTTGCTACTGTTGTACAATTTTTCACAGCTGTCAAAATGTGAGCAGAGTTTTCAGAGCAGGCTGTTGGATGTGGATCAGCCTGAAACCTCTTCAGTGAGATGAAAGCTCTTAAAGATTTATTTTTGCAGCTTTTCAGTTTCACAGCATCAATAATACATCTGGAATAGTGAAGAACCCCTGATTATAAATTTTACCAGCATTATAGGACAAAAGATCAGCTGGTAGTGTATAAATGTAATAATAGTTTAATGTTGAGTTAGCACCATGTGACAGAAGTATGTGCCCTGACAAGTACCCTCTTCACTTGTTTTAAATCTGAGATCAATGGATTATTGCGAGCCAAAGATATTAAGTGTGATGATAGTAGTTGCTTTTTTAATGTTTAAGGGGAATGTTACAAAATTCTGTTTTTTTTCCCCAAAGATAGTTGGTATGTCTGGACAGAATGCAGCTCAGATGCTGGATAGGGCAAGATAATTACTCGTCTTAGTCACATAGTACATATTTAGGAGAGAGCTAATGGATTTTTGTTTATAGATAAAGGCTTCCCCTGGGGTTTTTGATTAGGTTGGTTGGCAGGGTCATGTGATGTGGTCAATGGAAGGAGTTAGGTGTATGGCAGAGAAAAGCAGTTTTCAGGTCTGAGTGGGATTTGTTTAATGCAGAAGTCTGTAAACTGCTCTAAAACCTAAAATCTCTCTTTGTAAGTTTCAAGACTGACTACATGCCTTATAGCAAGTACATTTATGGTTGCTAACTGTATTTAGAACTATAGTAAAGTTTTGGCGCAGAAGGAGGCAATTCAACCCATCTTGTCTATGCCAGCCCAAGATATCTAGGTGTCCTTTCTGCACCCAGCCTTTGCCCTGTACCTTATAGTAATGAAGGTGCAGATCCACATACTTTTTAAAAAGAGTTTAGGGTCCCTACTTCTACCACAAACTTGTGCAGCGAATTCCAGACAGCCATCACTCTCTGCATAAAAAAGTTCACCCTCATGTCCAGTCTACATCTACTGTTACTTATCTTGAATCTATGACCCTAGTTCTAGAATTCTCTAGTGGAATTTAAAGTGGAATTTTAAGTCTGTAAGAGAATGTTGCTTATTTGGAACTGAAACAGTGATAAATCAGAAATTAAAAGTGTTTCCTTTCATGTTTTCACTATTGTTCAATTGTTATGCTGCTTCGTTTTGTTAGTTATACTTAAGCTGTGTTATTAAATAAAGTTTGTTTTACTATGAAAGATCCTTAATTTGTCAGAGGAATTACTGCTGGAGTGAAGCATACTATCCTCACATTTATACTGAAACAAAAAAAATTGGGGTCTAGTCTGGCTTCCTAATGTAATTTGGGATTCTGGTCCAGGGCCCGATCATAAGGGATAAGGAATCAAAGCAGAGCATAAAGTTAAGGTTAGCCATGATCTCGATGAATCAGGTTTGAGAGACAGGATGGCCTACTCCCATTCATGTAAGCACCTAAGTAGTGCAAAAGCAAAGTGTAGGAGACTGCCACCCCCACCCCTGCCCCCATCCCCACAGGTGGAAAAGAGTTATAACAGGGTTACGTTTGTTACAGTTTTTAAACAAATTACTTTTGGGATGAAGGAAAGTATCTTGAAACATATTGGGACAATAAGTAAATCTTTGCGGATTCAATCCTAACAGTGCTTCTTTTCTACCTTGCATGCTGACTATCACAAAATGCATTCCCCTCACTTCCTATTGTATAATTATGCTACTACATGCAGTGCTGCAGCTGCCTGTGTTTCATCCTCATCATTCAACTATCAAACCCCTAGACACACAAGTGTTCAATCGCAACCCCCAAATGCTGGTAATCTGGCAACAAAGCCCAGGCAACTTAATCCTCTCCGTGCTTTTATTTCTTATTTGTCCTGTTTGAACATGGTGGGCATAGTGGTTTGTTGATATTTTATCTGTGGATAATTCCTAACACAAATATAAGCGATTTAAGGTAAATGTCAATGAAAGGAATGAAAAAGAAGCTTACAACACAGAAGACAGCTATTTGGCTCTTTGTTACAACAATTGAAAACCAAGCCAAACTCTCTCCCCCCAAAAGTTTTCCAGCTTCCACCAGTTCAATCAGATCTGACGAAGGGTCATCCAGACTTGAAATACTGGCTCTTGTTCTCTCTCCACAGATGCTATCAGACCCAAGATTTTCCAGCATTTTCTTCTGTTTCTGACTCCAGCATCCACGATATACATATTATATACTCAGCTGATCCCTCCAACAAAGCATTCCATACCCTATGCAAGTCTCTTTGCATAAAAACATCTCTCAGAACATCCCCCCACCAGCTCGTTCCTAATGACAATTTTAAATTGATGACCCTTCACTCCCCAATCAAAATGATCTTTCCCTATTCCATCACAACCCTTATTCCCAGTGGATTGTTGTACAGTAGTATAAATAATCTATCTGAAGGCTGCTCCAAATTGTGTTTAATCATTTCTAGCATCATACTAGTGAATCAGTCTTCAAACTCATTATGGCCTCCTAGCGCCTACACCCAGATACAGAGCCCACCCTCTTAACTGTAATGTTCCCTTTGAAACATGAATTGAAACTTCAGAAACCTGCAGGCAGTGTTCATTTAGAGTAAGAAGTCCTGAGCTGTAACATTTAGTCGCAGCCCCACACATTCCCGTTTCTGAACTGGTGACAAAGTAGCCAGATTCCTGCAACAATGTGTCACCGCTTCAGCCTGTGCCGTTCTCGGGGCCACAGAGTTCCCGCTTATCGGAAAGAAATCAGAGTAACAACACAGACAGCTGCCCAGTGAGGAACTGGGAGCTTAGCTATCAGGGAAAGTCCCAAACCCCCGGCTTCACTTTTCACACACAGGCCCTTTCCACTCACCATCCGCCGGCCACATTCCCCAGGAAACTGCGGTTCTCACAGCCCCCTGACAGCCGGAAGTACCGCCCTCACTCTCCCAAACTCACTGTCTCACACACACAGACACTCACTGTCTCACACACAGACACTCACTGTCTCACACGCTCTCACTCACACACAGACACTCACTGTCTCACACATACATACAGAGGCACTCACTGTCTCACACGCTCTCTCTCACACACAGACACTCACTGTTTCACACACACACACAGGCACTCACTGTCTCACACACAGACACTCACTGTCTCACACATTCTCTCTCACACACAGGCACTCACTGTCTCACACGCTCTCACTCACACACAGGCACTCACTGTCTCACCCACAGACACTCACTGTCTCACACGCTCTCACTCACACACAGGCACTCACTGTCACACACAGACACTCACTGTCTCACACACAGACACTCTGTCTCACACGCTCTCACTCACACACAGGCACTCACTGTCTCACACGCTCTCACTCACACACAGGCACTCACTGTCACACACAGACACTCACTGTCTCACACACAGACACTCACTGTCTCACACGCTCTCACACACACAGGCACTCACTGTCTCACACACAGACACTCACTGTCTCACACACAGACACTCACTGTCTCACACGCTCTCTCTCACACACAGGCACTCACTGTCTCACATGCTCTCACTCACACACAGACACTCACTGTCTCACACACAGACACTCACTGTCTCACACGCTCTCACTCACACACAGGCACTCACTGTCTCACACGCTCTCACACACAGGCACTCACTGTCTCACACGCTCTCACTCACAGGCACTCATTGTCTCACACACAGACACTCACTGTCTCACACGCTCTCACTCACACACAGGCACTCACTGTCTCACACGCTCTCACTCACACACAGGCACTCACTGTCTCACACGCTCTCACTCACACACAGGCACTCACTGTCTCACACGCTCTCACTCACACACAGGCACTCACTGTCTCACACGCTCTCACTCACACACAGGCACTCACTGTCTCACACGCTCTCACTCACACACAGGCACTCACTGTCTCACACGCTCTCACTCACACACAGGCATTCACTGTTTCACACACACACACACACACACACAGACACTCACTGTCTCACACATTCTCTCTCACACACAGGCACTCACTGTCTCACACGCTCTCACTCACACACAGGCATTCACTGTCTCACACACAGACACTCACTGTCTCACACATTCTCTCTCACACACAGGCACTCACTGTCTCACACAACCTGTCTCACACACGGGCACTCACTGTCTCACACAACCTGTCTCACACACCCACACACACAGGCACTCACTGTCTCACACACTCTTTCACACACAGGCACTCAGGGTCTCACACACTCTTTCACACACAGGCACTCAGGGTCTCACACACTCTTTCACACACAGGCACTCACTGTCTCACACACAAGCACTCACTGTCTCTCTCTCACACACACACACAAACAGACACTCACTGTCACACACACTCTCTTACACACTGGCACTCGCTGTCACACACACAATCTTACACACTGGCACTCACTGTGTCACACTCTCTCTCACACATTCTCTCTTACACACAAGCACTCACTGTCTCTCTCTCTCTTTCTCTCACTCACACACACATACACACACAGGCACTCACTGTCGCACACAACCTGTCTCACACACAGGCATTCACTGTCTCACACACAGGCACTCACTGTCTCACACGCTCTCACTCACACACAGGCATTCAGTGTCTCACCCACAGACACTCAATGTCTCACACATTCTCTCTCACACACAGGCACTCACTGTCTCACACAACCTGTCTCACACACGGGCACTCACTGTCTCACACACCCACACACACAGGCACTCACTGTCTGACACACTCTCATACAGTAAAAAGTCTGACAACTCTCATACACACAGGCAGTCACTGTCTCACACGCTCTCACTCACACACAGGCATTCACTGTCTCACACACAGACACTCACTGTCTCACACATTCTCTCTCACACACAGGCACTCACTGTCTCACACAACCTGTCTCACACACGGGCACTCACTGTCTCACACAACCTGTCTCACACACCCACACACACAGGCACTCACTGTCTCACACACTCTTTCACACACAGGCACTCAGGGTCTCACACACTCTTTCACACACAGGCACTCAGGGTCTCACACACTCTTTCACACACAGGCACTCACTGTCTCACACACAAGCACTCACTGTCTCTCTCTCACACACACACACAAACAGACACTCACTGTCACACACACTCTCTTACACACTGGCACTCGCTGTCACACACACAATCTTACACACTGGCACTCACTGTGTCACACTCTCTCTCACATATTCTCTCTTACACACAAGCACTCACTGTCTCTCTCTCTCTTTCTCTCACTCACACACACATACACACACAGGCACTCACTGTCGCACACAACCTGTCTCAAACACAGGCACTCACTGTCTCACACAACCTGTCTCACACACAGGCACTCACTGTCTCTCACAACCTGTCTCACACACAAGCACTCACTGTCTCACACAATCTCTTACACACAGGCACTCACTATCTCACACATTCTCTCTTACACACAGGCACTCACTGTCTCTCTAACACACACACACTGGAACTCATTGTCTCACATACTCTTTTACACACTCCCACTCACTGTCTCACACATTCTGTCTTACACACAGGCACTCGCTGTCTCTCTCTCTCTCTCTGTCTCTTTCTCTCTCTCTCTCACACACACACACACACACACACACACACTGGCATTCACTTTCTCAGACACTGTCTCTTATACACTGGTACTCACTGTCTCACACATTTTCTTACACACTGGCACTCACTGTCTCTTTCTCTCTCTCTCTCTCTGTCTCTTTCTCTCTCACACACACACACTGGCATTCACTTTCTCAGACACTCTCTCTTATGCACTGGTACTCACTGCCTCACACATTCTCTTACACACTGGCACTCACTGCCTCAGACCTTCTGTTTTACACACAGGCACTCACTGTCTCTCTCACACGCACACACACTGGCACTCACTGTCTCACACATTGGTACTCTCCACACACTCTCACACATTCTTTCTTACGACACAGGTACTCACTCTTACACACAAACACACTTTCTCTTATGCTCACTCACTGTCTCACACATTCTCACACACACAGGTACTCACATTTACACACACACCCTCTCATACTCACTGTCTCACACACTCTCTCACACATAGACACTCACTTTGTTTCACACATTCTCTCTCATACACACACTCTCTCTTGCACTCATACTTGCTCTTGCACTCATTTTTACACACACTCTCAGACACACACACTCTCTGTTTCACACATTCTCTGTTTCACAACTCACTCACTCTCTCACATACATACACACACACTCACTCTCTCAGACACATCCTCTCTCTCACACACACTCTCTCATGCACACGCACACACACACACTGTCAAACACACGCACTTACACACTCTCTCAAACACACATACAACTCACTCTGTCCCACACACTCATTGTCTCTCACACTCTTTTACACCTACTCTCTCCCTCTGACACGTACCCTCTCTTACACATACTCCCTGTTACACGCACATTCTCTCTCACACACACACTCTCTCTCATAGGCAGGCTGGAATTTTACCACCTCACCCGCCTGAGGCCAACGGAGAATGCCGTTCTGCGAGCTTTGCTCACCCCTATTTTTGGGGCAGGTGAGGCGGTAAAAATCTGGCCACATGCACTCTTTCTCTTACACACATTCATTCTCTCACACACACCTACACACCATAGAATCATTATAGAAACCCTAAGTACAGAGAGAGGCCGTCAGCCCATCAAGTCTGCACTGATCACAATCCCACCCAGGCCCTATCCCCCCCCCATCCCTATATATTTACCCACTAATCCCTCTAACTTACGCATCTCAGAATACTTAGGGCAATTTTAGCACAGCCAATCAACCTAACCTGCACATCTTTGGACTGTGGGAGGAAACCCACGCAGACATGAGGAGAATGTGCTAACTCCACACAGATAGTGACCCAAGCCAGGAATTGAACCCAAGTCCCTGGAGCTGTGAAGCAGCAGTGCTAACCACTGTGCCACCCACACTCACACTCTCACACATACACTCTCTCACACTCACCCACATGAGTTTGGGATACTAAAGGTGCACGATCAGCCATGATCATATTGAATGGTGGTGTAGGCTCAAAGGGCCTACTCCTGCATCTATTTTCTATGTCTCTCGCTCACTCACTTAGATTTTCTCTCTCTCTCTCTCAGCTCTACACTCACTGTATGCTATTTAAATACCCCAGACTTCACAGAATCATTGATAGCACAAGAGGAGGCCATTGTGCAATATGTCTGTGCTGGCTTAACCATTCCAAAGCTTGATCTGCAATCCTGTAGGTCATCATCTTGCACGCGCTTTTCCAATTATTTTTAATGCGATGAGAGTATCTGTCTCTACGATCCTTTCAGGCTGATTTGCAGATGCCTGTCACACTCTGGGTGAAAACACTATTCTTCTCAACTCCCTTTTAATCATTCTATCAATTATTTAAATGATTGTCTGCTGGTCATTGACCTTTCTGCTAGTAACTATCTCCTATCTGCTCAATGCCAATTTTAAACACCTCACTTTAATCTTCCCTCAACTCCTCTGTTCTGAAAAAAAGGGCCACAGTTTATCCAACATTTTCATATGACCAGAATGAGCAAGTCCTGGCAATAGCCTCTTAAAGTCTTCTCAGTACCCTCTTTGGTGTGCATCCTCCCTCTAATGTGGTGACCAAAGCCAGATGGAGTACATTAACTGTCCATTAATATGTATTTTATACAGTTCTGACATAACTTCCCCGCTCTTGTACTTGATGCTTCAGCTAACAGAGACAAATATTTTTTATGCCTTATTATGCACCTTTATCTATCTGGCTTGTGACCTTCCAGAATCTGTGGATATTCAGACCAAGTTCTCTTTGTTCCTCAACTCTACTTCTTTTCCTCCCATGTATTATGTGTTTCCTTGCCTTGTATTCTCCCCTAAAGCATTACCTCAAATTTCTCCAGACTGAATTCCACTTTTCTGCCCACCACCCCCCCCTCCCCAAGTGAAAATGATGCTCAGAAACATTCAATAAATTAACATAGCTTTATTATGGTGTATCTCTCTCATACCTGCTGTTTCCTGTTTCTCTCCCTACATCATATTGCATCACTTTGTAATGATACTGTGCCATAAGAAATGCAATTTTTAGAAAGACGTCTCTCTCTTGAGAAATGTTCAAAAGACTCAAGTGCAAACACATAAGTCTGGGTTTTTGCTAACTGATTTTGAAGAGGAGTTTAAGTTTATAAGAGGAATTTTGCTTGAATTGGAACTAATAGAGATAGGTTAGCAGTTAAGAATTTTATCTTTTCATACTTAAGTATTATTCAAATGATGAAGGTTAAACTGATTTATTTGTTATAGTTAAACTGTATTGTTAAATAAAGGTTGTTTTAATAAAAGCTTCCTAGTGTGTCAACAGAATCATACCTGGAGCGAAACATTATATTGTCACATCAATGACAAAATAATGAATGGTTGGGGTCTATCCAATTTCTTAACATATCTAGGGATTTTTGATCTCGTACCCTAACACTTTCCTTGCATATATTACTGCAGCAGGCTCTACAGTGAGCCAAAAAGAACAAATATGTAACATTTCCTCCCCCTTAGAAACATAGAATATAGGTGCAGGAGTAGGCCATTCAGCTGTTTGAGTCTGCACCACCATTCAATGTGATCATGGCTGATCAAGCACTTTCAGTATCCCATTCCCGCTTTCTCTCGCTATCCCTTGAATATGCCCAAAACAAGTTCTACAGGAAAAATAGTCAATGAGATAGGCGATCTGGAAATCATTGCTCTTGGAACAGTTGATGGCGAACCTCTGCTGTTTTCATCTTCATACTGAGGACAGAGGTGGCTGGTTTAAATGGCGTTGACATGAGGGTGTAGTGTTAATGTGGTCAACAGCGTCTGGTGGTGTAAGAATCGCAGGAATGTCCTGACTTGGTAAGGCTGAACCTAAATTCTCAACAGGCTCAAATCTCAGTCGATCTGTTTTTCTAGCCTGTAACTTGGTCTGCATGTCTCCTCCAGATAAGATCTTCTGAGGTCTGGATTGTGTAAGAGGCAGGTCCAATTTACATAAGGACGGTGGCAGGAACACATTTCTCCATGAAGAGTAATTCTGAGTCAAGATTCCTTGCTCTTGATGGAAAATTCTGTGCTTTACCTTGCTTTCATGCCATCTCACTTTTACTTCTTGTTGCTGTCGCACAAACTCCTTGGTTTTTGGAAGTTTTAGAAGACCAAGATTGCAGCTACCTTTTCATCATGAGTAATGCAGATTGTGGCATATGTAGTGTTCTGATAAACTAGTAAGAATTTGTTGAGGCATTGGATAAGTGAACCTTATTCTTTGGTTGTTTACAAAGTATGTTCCATGATTTGGATGCAGTGTTCTGCTAGTCCATTAGTGACAGGGTGATATAATGTCTTGAATGCCATTTTTTGTAAAATGTTCTCAAATTCCTGTGAGACAAATTGAGGTCCATTTTCGCTCACCAGCTGTCCTGAAAATCCAAAGTGACTAAACACTTTTCCCGGCTGCTTAATGGCCTTCTCTGATGAGATAGATGTTATTACAGTGATCTCTGACAATTTGGTGTTAGTGTCAACAGTAAAATCTACATGCACACATTGTCAAGCTTCTTACAGCCGCTCCCATGGATGCAGGCATGCTAAGGGTGGTAGATTTCTTACCTTTGCACAGGAAGAACAGGTTCTAGCTTTCTCTTCAACCTCAGCATCAAGTCTAGGCCACTAGAAATAATTTATTGCTATTTCCTTCATGGGTATAACTCCGCAGTGACCTTCATGTAAGGCCAGTTTCCTCAATGATGGTAGAATGATCACTCTGAAACCCCTTAGAAGACACCCTGACTAAACTGACAGCTCCATTCTCTTGGAGTAGTAGGGTTTCAGGCTCGGTGTTAGTCCTGAAATCTTCCCTTGTAAAACTTTCCTTGTAGGCCCTCAGACCATAGTCTTCCAAGCTCTGAAGAGTGGCAACCAAGTTCCAAAGGTGTTCCTCTTCATCACTTCCAGTGACTAAGATGTCGTTGAGATCTGGACTCTGCCCAGTCTGCTCAGGACCTGATCCATTGCCCTTTGAAACAATGCAGGAGCAGATGTGAACCCAGACAGGCACCGGAGTGGCGACTAAAGGATTTTCAGTCACTTCATTGCAACATAATGTAAGCCTACTTGTGACTATTAAATAAATAAACTTTAAACAAAGACCTTGCTAAAATCCATGTAAACGACATCAAATGTGCTACCCTTATTGACTTATCTTGTTATTCTCCAAAAAATTCATTCAAGTCAATCAGAAAGAACATTCCCTTAGTAAATCCAATCTCAGCGTCCTTAATTAAACCACATGTTTCTAAGTGATGATTTATACTGTCACGAGGCTATGAATATGATTTTTAAACTTCGAGATGGCTGGAAATTTTGCAGTTTTAACTGAGACAGAGCAAACTGCTTAAAAATGCAAGGCCATCTTCCCAATTAAAAGATGAGGAACAAATGAAGCACCTTCAGGGGAGTGAAGTTGGGAGCTATTTCTTTTCATCCAAACACCCATCAAAGCTCATAACTGTCTTAGGAAGAGGTATTAAAATACAAGATACGTCATTGTACAAAGTACATTTTGAAACAATTGCTGCCGCCGACAGACACATGCAAAGTGACTTGGAAATACACAATGAGTGAGATATTTCAAGGCAAGACTGCCCAGTCACTAAAGAGAGATTGCAAGTGATGGTGTCAAGAAGGTCTTCAGAAGAGGAAACAGGCTGACGGCTCTCCTTTTAGAATGAGTTTGATGCCTGGTCTAATAAGCTAACTGTACCAGAAACCTAGTAGCAAGCTGAGATCTCACAATAATTGCAACATTTTCTACATCTGACCGTACTCATGAAGCCAACTAACCCAGGTTGGCTGCAACATTTAACATTTATACCTCAAGGACAATCAACAGACACTTAACCATATATTATTTTATCCTTCTTTTATTAGACTCTAACTACCTTTATTTCAGATACCTGTGTGTATGAGCCCTAATAACTACCTGAGAACCAAACATCACATTTATGTTTTTTTCTCTCGGGGTTACTGCTGAATATATTTGCTCTTTCTTTGACTCAAGAAAACTTTGTTTGATTGGCTCCTTATTGCTCATAGCTTAAAAAGTTAAACACATTCAAATTGGAAAATTTGAGTGGCACGGTAGCACAGTGGTTAGCACTGCTGCTTCACAGCTCCGGGGACGTGGGTTCGATTCCCAGCTTGGGTCACTGTCTGTGTGGAGTTTGTACATTCTCCTCATGTCTGTGTGGGTTTCCTTCAGGTACTCCAGGTTCCTCCCACAGTCCAAAGATGTGCGGGTTAGGTTGATTGGCCATGCTGAATTGACCCATAGTTGCATAAGTTAGAGGATTAGTGGGTTAAAAAAAATGTACAGATATGGGGGTAGGGCCTGGGTGGGATTGTGGTCGGTGCAGACTCGATGGGCTGAATGGCCTCTTTCTGTACTGTAAGGTTTCTATGATTTCTATGGAAAAAGCTTCATGACCAACTGAGGAGGTTGAATAGAAGGGAACAAATTCACCCTTTCTCACCTGGTTGTAACTAATGTCTCTTTTTTTTGAATAATTTGTCCAGCACCATTCTTAGGTTGACCTTTATGTGGTTACTTAATCTATTCTTTCCTCCCTTTTTAAACAGTATTATAAAATTAGCAGTTCTTCAGTCCTCTGGCAACTTGCCTGTAGCCAGAGAGAATTGGAAAATAAAAGCAAAATACTGTAAATGCTGGAAATCTGAATCAAGAACATAAAGTGCTGGAAAAGCTCAGTAGGCCTGGCAATAGTTGTGGAGAGAAAATCAAAGTTAATGTTTCGAGTACAAACGATAACTCTGTTTTTCTCTTCACAGATGCTGTCAGATCTGCTGAGAGTTGGAAAATGATGGCCGGAACATCTTCTTTCCTCCATAACCTTTCATCTTGAGGTGGATGAATTACCTTCTTCCAAATGGGCAGCACGGTGGTTATCACTGCTGCCTCACAGTGCCAGGGACCTGGGTTCAAATCTGGCCTCAGTCTGTGTGGAGTCTGCACATTCTCCCCATATCTGCGTGGGTTTCCTTCAGGTGCTCCAGTTTCCTCCCACAGTCTGAAAGATGTGCTGGTTAGTTTCATTGGCCATGCTAAATACTCCCTCAGTGTACCCAAACAGGTCCTAGAGTGTGGTGACTAGGAGATTTCACAGTAACTTCACAGCAGTGTTAATGTAAACCTACTTGTGACACTAATAAATAAACTTTAAAACTCCTGCAGTGAGGTCCACTGAGCATGATAACTGACCTCCAACAACTACAAGTATCTTCCTTGGTGCTAGGTAGGACACTAACCAGCCATGAAACTGCCCCCTCCACCCCACCAATGAAACACAAGCTATAGTGATGTTATCATCCTGAAATTAATTGCCTTAGCACAAACCAAGGGTCAAACCTGCTTTCCCCCGGTTCAAATGAATCATTGAGATTTTGTAAAAACATACTGCACAAGAAGTAATGTGGCCCATCTACCTTGGCTCTTTGAAAGAACTCGTCAATTGGTCCCATTTTTCTGCTCTACTCTTGTAACCCTGAACATATATTCAGTTCCCTTTTTAAAGTTATCACAGGGTGTTCCAGTTTCCTCCCACAGTCTGATAGACGTGCTGGTTAGGTGCATTGACATGCTAAATTCTCCCTTAGTGTACCCGAACAGGCGCTGGAGTGTGGCGACTAGAGGATTTTCACAGTAACTTCCATTGCAGTGTTAATGTAAGCCGACTTGTGACACTCATAAATAAACTCAAAAATTTTTGTGTTGCGTGATTCAGTGAAATATATTCTGATGTCTCCTAGTCTTAGACATTTCTCACGTTATCCATTCCTAATTAGGGGTGGTTACGCTGCAATGTGCTTGAAAAATAAAATGAAGTAGTGCTTCCAGTCATCTACTGGCGGTAATATATCAGGAGTAGCCAGTTCAAAAGGAACTTGTGATAGTGGCTTAAACTCTGGGCCAACTTATATTTGATATTGAACTTTTTTTACAGCCCATGTTTTATCTCTAACGCTGGTTTGGAAGTTTTAATCAAGTTTTATTTTCAAAATCAAAAGGTTAGTTCATCATCCGAGATGATAGTCAGGCTTGTTTAAACTTGGAAATCTCGCCTGTTGTCACGTACCTATAGCTCAGGCAGCAGCTATATGGAGCGTTAATGTCTATGTTCCAGGCACAAATAATAACTCTGCTGATTGTAAGAATATGAAATGGATGATGTCGGTGGGAATTATCACAGTAATCACAATGATGTCTGATGTTAGAAGCACCTATAAAGGCTTATTGCACTTTCCAAATTACTTCAGCACACAAAAATCTTGTTCTTTACATCAGTGCAATTCTGAAATATTTGCCCCGTCTATTCCTTACTTTGATTACTTAACAAATACAAAATGAAACCAATTTTCTCTCTTGTGTACAGCCGAGATAAGCCAAATATAATTTAACCATCTATGTCCAAATGTTCATTATGGCCAAGAACAAGCGGTACCTGCTCATTCCTTCCGAATGTAAAGAGATTGGACGGTTTGAACATCATTAAACCAGCAGACGTAACGGAGAGATGAGTAAGAACAAGTGGTATGTAATAAGTCCAGAAGCGGCGGATATTGAAATTGAAATATTATAGGGACATCGTCGTCTTGAACTTGCTGTTTAACATTTGCAGATGATAATGCAGGCAATACAACAACAGATTGCACACAGACGCCACTAAACAGCGGTACACCAAGAGGCATCATGATACAGTGATCGAAGAAGGACTCAGAGTTTTCGCAAACGTCATTCAATAATCAGCATTGTGGTTGTAGAGATGTCATACGCTGCAAGTTTTATCCAGCGGCCAAGTGGGAATATCTTCTGGGCAGGAATAGATTCAGCCCCTGCACTGTAAGTTCACTGCGCTGTCAAACAGAGGATCCAAGCTGACACTTTGTTCTCCCTGATGTGTCCAGGAGGGATCCACCCACACCCCTCCTGACGCCCCCACCCTCCCTCGGGCCACCCCACCCCCCTCCCCTCCCCACGTTCCCACATGGGCTCAAAACACATCACTTAGAATTTGAACCGGTTGCAGATTAGTCCTAGCTACGGCTCAGATTAGGGATTGAACCCATCCGGGCAACTCAATAACTAAAACATAGAAAACAGGAGCAGGAGGAGGCCATTTGGCCCTTCCAGCCTGCTCCACCATTCATTTTGATCATAGCTGATCATCCAACTCCATAGCCTCACCTCCCCATATCCTTTGATCTCCTTTGCCTCAAGTTTTATATCTAACTGCTTCTGGAAAACATTTGATGTTTTGGCCTCAACTACTTTCGGTGGTAATGAATTCCACAGGCTAACCACTCTCTGGAAGAAGAAATTTCTCCTCAACTCTGTCCTAAACCGTCTACCCTGTATTCTTAGACTGTGACCCCTGGTCTGAATGGCCCTTCCATCAGGAACATCCTTCTTGTATCTACCTTATCTGGTCCTGTTAGAATTTTATAAGTTTCCATGAGATGCCTCCTCTTTCTTCTTAGAACTTTTAAATCTTGATTGAGATTTTAAAAATGAGGGTGTGGGGAAGAGGGGTGTGCATGGGGGATGTGAAGGATGTGGGCTGTTGCCTCTGGTCCCTGCACATGCATCAGTGCTAAATGTGAAGAATCCAGTCCTGCAGCACCTTAGCTAGTGTCAGGCAAGGCCAGACTTTGCCAGCACAAAGAATTTATAATTCTTGTGCAACTATAAATCTGCCACTACGGTGATCAGGGGAGGTGATGGCCCAGTGGTATAATCGCTAGACTATTAATCCAGAAACTCAGATAATGTGCTGAGTTCAAATCCTGCTGTGGCAGATGGTGGAATTTGAATTTGAATTTAAAAAATCTGGAATCAAGGATCTACTGATTACCAAGAAAACATTGTCAGTGTCGGAAAAACCCATCTGGACCATGAATGTCCTTTAGGGAAGGAAATCTGCCATCCTTACCTGGTCTGGCCTACATTTGACTCCAGAGCCACAGGAATGTGGTTGACTCTCAACTGCCCTCTGAAATGCCTGAGTGAGCTACCCAGTTCAAGGGCAACTTGGAATGGGCAATAAATGCTGGCCAGCCAACGATGTCCATGTCCCAAGAATGAATTAAAAAACATTAGTCAGTTCTTGCACCAAAGATAAAATTCAGCCTGACTGGCACTGTGGTGTAGTGATTTGGAATCTTGGCGTATACATGTCCATATATACAGTGTTCCATCCCTCAAGCTAATAAACTTATAATAAAAAATGACTGGCATTTACACAACACTTTTCACAACAGCTACATGTCTCAAAATGCTTTACAGTCAAATAAATACTTTGGAAGTGTAGTCACTGCTATAATGTGGGAGAGACGAAAGCCAGTTTTCACACAGCAAACTCCCGCAAGCAGCAATTTAATAATGAACATACAACTTCAGAGCAGGAACAGACCATCCTGTCTGCTCTGCTGTTCAGTAAGATCATGACTGATCCAGTTGTGGTTTCAGCTCCATTTTGCATGAAAGGCATAGAGGAAGCAAAATTCTTAAGGCTATAAGACATAGGAGCAGAAGCAGGCCATTTGGCCCATCAAGTCTGCTCTGCCATCCAATGTGATCATGACTGACCTCATAAAATCCTCAATTCTGCTTCCCTGCCTTATCCCCGTAGCCCTTGATTCCCTTACTGATTAAAAATCTGTCACTCTCAGCCTTGAACATACTTAATGACCCAACCCCTACAGTCCTCTGCAGTGAAGAATTCCACAGATCTACTACCCTCTGAGAGAAAAAAACACCCTCCTCATCCCTGTCTTCAATGGACATTATGCATTAAGGATAACTTTTTTTGCCAGTCTGTAGCAAGTCCAATAAGAGAGGAAACAGTTCTGGACTTAGTTTTAGAGAATGAAGCTGGGCAGGTGGAAGGGAAATCGGTTGAGGAGCACTTTGGTGGAAATCACCATAAATTAGTTGGATTTAGGATGGCTACAGAAAAGCAGACCAGTAATAACATTAGGGGGAAAAAAAACTACTTGAAGTGAAATCAGTACCAGATCAGTTGGAGACATTTATGGATAAGGTAGCAATGATACAGACTAACAAAATCAGAGCCACTCTTATGTCAAGGAGCATTTAGGAGAAGATAAAGGAAAAGGGGGAGTTTTATGATACTGAGGACAAAATAATGGATTTATGATTGTTTTAACATCACCACAAATACAAACTGAACCATTTGATTTCATGACAGGTACAATGGGGATAGCCCAGTTACTCATTGTAGCTGGTTCTAACATGTCAGTGTTAGCACGTCATACTGATTATTTTTCAACCTTGATTTGAATTGCATAGAGCACCGTTCTTGCCTTGAGACTTTTTTAGGCTTTATCTTGAGTTTCACTTGGACTCTCTTCATTTAGTCAAGTGTCTCTTCGAATACACTCTTATATTTATCCAAGTGCTATAGGCTTGTTTTGGCAACAACCAGTCTTTTGGCACACTCCACTTAAGCTTTATCTTCTCCAACCACAATCTCCCAAATAGAGCTGGAAAATTACCAAGGACCACATGAGAGGCAACTCCACTGTCTGTCCACTCAACTCTATGTTGACCATGATGTAACCCTTTAAAGGTATGAGCTGTTCCGTGCATGTCCTTACAATCACATCAGCTGGGTTTAAAGGAAGATGCTTCAGCTTTTGTTGGCATGTAGCTTCAGGAATTAAAGATACAGCAGCACCAGTGTCAACTTCCATCTTAATAGGTTGTCCACTTAATTTCAGAATCACCCAGAGTTTATATGATTCACCATGTATGGATAAGATGTTCACTTGGAGCTCTTCAGCATGTTTCTGGACCTCCTGTTCTTTGCAGTCATAATCATATTCTTTCGTGTTGTAAATTTATTTTCTAAAATGCAACTTTTTCTTCTTCTTTAATATTCGTCTCAGGGCGAGCTCATCTAGCCCAACAAGCTTTTGTAATGTGATCCATTTTGTCACACCTCTTGCATTGACTAACCTTGCTCCAAAATTGAGTCACTAAATGGTCTATTTTATTTTGATTTGATTTGATTTATTGTTGTCACATATATTAGC
Source organism: Carcharhinus amblyrhynchos (assembly GCF_965287045.1). NCBI lineage: Eukaryota > Metazoa > Chordata > Chondrichthyes > Carcharhiniformes > Carcharhinidae > Carcharhinus > Carcharhinus amblyrhynchos. The sequence continues at coordinate 16,784,619 of NC_137339.1, forward strand.
ATACAGTGAAAAGTATTGTTTCTTGCACATTATACGGACAAAGCATATCGTTCATAGAGAAGGAAATGAGAGAGTGCAGAATATTGTGTTACAGTTATAGTTAGGGTGTAGAGAAAGATTAACTTAATGCGGGGTATGTCCATTCAAAAGTCTGATGGCAGCAGGGAAAGAGCTGTTCTTGAGTCGGTTGGTACGTGACTCAGACTTTTGTATCTGACGGAAGAAGGTGGAAGACAGAATGCCTGGGATGCGTGGGGTCTGTAATATGCTGGCTGCTTTGCTGGAGCAGCAGGAAGTGTAGACAGAGTCAATGGATGGGAGGCTGGTTTGTGTGATGGATTGGGCATATCTGTGACACGATTATTGCTGTTTTGACTTCTTATGGGCAGTTTCCAATTTACAGATCTTCATTTCCACACCAAATCATGAAATCTGTATAACAGCCAGTTCCATTGCTACTGCAGTTTCTACTGCTGTCTTTAAAGTTGAAACATGGTCAGTAACTAATCTTCTTTGTATAGCCTCGCATTGGAGACCACAAACTAGACAACCTCAAAGAGTATCCCCTAATAAGTCAGCAAACTCACAATGTTGTGCCAGCCATTGTAAAGTTGCCACAAACTAAACAATACCTTTGTGTTCCATTTGATTCCTTCAGTGGAACCTAAACCATTTTGTGATGATCAATGGTTCTTCAAGGATCATTGTCAAGTCATCGTAAGTTTTGGTTTCTGATTTTGCTGGATGAACCAAGCTGGGGACCAATTTGAAGATTTTACTTCCTATTGTACTGAGAGACTACCTTGTTAAATGTTTTTAAGGCAAGGATAAATAAACATTTGAACAGTAAAGGAATTAAGGGTTATGGTGAGCTGGGCAGGTAAGTGGAGCTGATTCCACAAAAAGATCAGCCTTGATCTTATTGAATGGTGGAGCAGGTTCGAGGGGCCAGATGACCTACTCCTGCTCCAGTTCTTATGTTCTTATTTCAGTAATGGTAATGCCATCAAACAGTAAAGGAGATGAAAGCTTCCCTGGCACTTTTGCTTGTGTGGTGCCAATGTTACTTGCCAGTCGCCCAAGCCTCAATGTTATCTAGATTGTGCTGTATGTGGGCACAGACTGCTTCTGTATCTGCGAGAGTGCAAATGGTACTGTGCAAGCATCAGTGAACATCTAAACTTCTGACCTTGTAGTGAAGGGGAAGTTATTGGTGTAGTTAGGAAGTCCTACAGCAATGTCCTGAGGCTAAGATGATAGGCCTCCAACAATTACAACCATCTTCCCTTGGGTCAGGTAGGACTCCAGCCAGTGGTGAGAATTTCCCTGATGGCCATTGATTTGAATTGACATGGTGTATTTAGTCAAAGGTTACCTTGTTGTCAAGGGCAGTCACTCTCACCTCTTCTTCTGTCTATGTTTGGACCAAAGCTTTAATTAGTTCTGGAGCTCAGTAACCCCCGGCAGAACACAAACTGAGAGTTGGTGAGCAGTTGATTTCTGAGTAAGAAATATGTGTTGAATACTAATGGGGTTATCTGATCGACGAATGTCCAACGATATCACAGGTGCTTAAAGATTCCTCACGTTCTGGTGGAGGGCTTTCTAAGCATGTTACTTTGTGAGTTTTAGAGGGCATTGCAGACACATGGACAATTCCTGCTGTAAATATTAAGTATATCTACATTCCCCCCATCAAGACTATAATTCCTGTTATGAATATATCCTTAGTTCTATGATAAATGACATGACGATTTAGAAGCACTTCATTCCCACTCAAAATCTTCGTTTGAGAGGAGCCTTCACCTCAGCAGCACTGTGAATATTCAGAATACCAATAATTTCACTACTTACTACAATTACACCCCAGCGTTGGACAAGCAAGATGCGTTAAGCATCTTCAAGCGCCTCATGGGCAGAGGGGTGAATTTGAAATTACTCAGCAAAGTTAGAACTTGCAAAATGTCTCGGTTTTGAGGCGTTCTCTTGCCCTCTGTCGATTTTCTTTTTTCCTAAAAAAAAACATGAATGCGATGTACTTTGTGCGTATTTAAAGGGATGCTGCACAGGCATTTCTGTTTGCTGTCTGATGGACAAATTACTGTTATGAGGATAATGTTAATTGCACACTGTCTTTACTATTTCAGAACATTATAATTATAGACTATTTAAATAAATCCCCCCTCCCCGCCACTCACACAGGTGTTCCCCCATATTGCACAGTAACCATTCCGCTTCACTTTTCCCTACATGGAATCTAATTTGACATTTTTTTAGAATGTAGAGAAAAAGTTTGGCGGGGGGTACAGTTTTCTCATTTTTAGACGGACCGCCTGCCTATTTCCAATGTTTTGAAGTTTTTTCACAATCTCTAGCTATTCTTTTTAATCTCTGTTTATATAAATATATATAATATCCGTTCTGCTTCTTTTACTTTGGAACACTGTAAATTTTATTTTTTTAAGTGTCAAGTTCTAAGCACAACAAACACATTCTCCCCCGCCACCCTCCCAAAAACATAAACTTTTTATAAATGTGCGTGTTAATGTATTTGGTGTGGACACTGTATGTAAGCAATGCTGTTGGCAAGCAAGCGAAATAATTAGCTGGAAAGTGCTTGAATCTCTGAATAAAATGCGTTAAGCAGTATACGCGCCCGTGTTCTCATTACTTTCTTATGGAGAGAGAGAAGAAAATAATAAACTACGTAAATTAAGTGTGGTGTGGGCGTAGGTGTCGCCCTCCCTCTCTGGTCGCCACTGGCAATATAAAGAAGCCGGCAAAGGAACCGAGTTCAAACAGCCGAGCAGTTCAGCAGCTGCCAAACTCGACTCGACCCTCCTGCCACTCCCGAAAACCACCAGGGGTAAGTAAGTTTGCTCTGCACGCCGCGTACTGCATTATACTTCGAAAGATTCAAAGTCTTTTTTTCCCCCCAAGCAACGGTTTTCACATCTCTTGTGCAATTTTAAATGATTTATTATCAATTCTTGTTTTCTTCCCCCCCACCACCCCTCTCTGTCTAACAACAGACAATGCTGAGCAGAGCTTCCCTCCTAGTGTTTTACTGCCTGACTGTGCACGCAGTGTGTTCACCGGTGTATCCAGTCTTGAGGTGAGTCCGGCCGTTGTACTGTATTGGTTGTATTGGTCAGTCAGCGTCACATCCATCGCATTCGGCACCACTGTTCGGCAGCAGCAGACCTGTTTCTCTAGGATAACCTAAAGCAGAGAGGGAGAATGTCAGTATAGACCCAAGTGGAGCTGAATTATCTACAAAGTTTGGTGAATTAAATGTGTTCACATTTTGAATTGGCAGTATCCGATTTTGCATTAAGGAATGTCAAATTACAAAAAAAAAGTTGCTTCTCCAGTCGTCAAATACATTTTTCCTCCATTTAGAGTATACATATGTATGTGTACATACTATATAGCACCGCTACCTCACAGTGCCAGGGACCTAGGCTCGATTCCCGGCTTGGGTCACTGTCTGTGTGGACTTTGCATGTTCTCCTCATGTCTGCATGGGTTTCCTCCAGGTGCTCTGGTTTCTTCCCACAATCCTAAAGATGTGCTGGTTAAGTGCATTGGCCATACTAAATTCTCCCTCAGTGTACCCAAACAGGCACCAAAATGTGGCAATTAGAGGATTTTCACAGTAACCTCATTGCAGTGTTAATGTAAAGCCTACTGTGACTAATAAATAAAATTTATATACTACATATACTATGTATGGTACTCTCTATATACAATATACGTGTGCGTGTGCACATGGTATATAGTTCCGTTTTAGTGCAACTTCCCTTAAGGATGCCCTTACCTGTTTTATTGGTTTTGGTGTGAGATTCACACTATTTGAAGTGTCAAAAGTTAATTAAATGTTGTCAAACAAACCAGTATGCTTTAACTAGGGATAAAACTCAACTGGTCTCAGTCAATGCAAGATTTCTGCTAAATGTAAGCAAGGCCTGAAATACAGTATAATGTTTGTGAGTAAATAATACAAAAATGAAAAAGAAAAAAAGATAGGTGACAATTTAAAATTAAAAAAGTGAAATACTAAAATCATGTATTCCCCAGGCTCGACTTCCCAATTCTAAATGATAGACAAATTGGTGGGAAAACACATTTTGAAACCCCAATGTATTAAGATATGATTAATCGCTTAAAGATTAATAGATAAGTTTTAAATAATTGTTTGATGTATTGTATGTAGTGATCCAATAATTTACACTTCAAAGCCTATTAAGGCAGTTACAGATTGCTATTCATAATATTCTTCTTGTAATTAAGCAGAACTGTGCTACATCACAGATTAAAAAGGGCTGTTCTCTGTCTCTGACTGTAGATTTGAAAATAGGTCAACACTGGGGAGATTGCTCACCTCCCCAGGGGAGGAGAGTGACATTGTCCTAGCTGATGGGGTCTCTGAGGACAATGAGTCTGCCCTAGACTCTACTGGCAAACGGTGAGTCCAGACACTGTTAGCTCAGAATTTACACTGTAATAGATGCATCTATACAATCACTTGCATATTTGACTTCTGTGCTGCGTAGATCTCACTCTCATTGACCATCATTTCACCCTCCGTCCATTCAAGACGTATTTCCTGTATGCTGTATGTAATCCAAGTTGTAAACATATTTATAAATGGGTTCCACAATTCACTATTTAGAGGAACAATCTCTTCTCCTAAAACATTTGTGAAACATGTTCTGCCTTTTGCAATGTCCAGTAGTGGTTTGCTTAGATAACCAAACAAGCCCATCACTCTGACAGAATGTCATTTCCTGATTCCTGCAGTCCAACTTTCTCACAACATCAATGCTTATGCAGTTGAGTATCAGAATTGTCAAACTTGTTGTGAGGTCAGCAGCAATTGCAAGGTAGAGGATTAAAAACCTATGTCAAACTGAATTATCTTTCCAATTTCCCTGTTTGTGTCTATTGGATTTGTATGTATCATCTAATCTTAAATTTCTCTTGTGAACTTTTCATTAATTCAGTTTTCTGTCCAATACACCTGTCATTCACGGTTCAACATAAACACGATTACTATGTTTGTATGTTACTCTCTGTTCTATCCTCAGTTGTAATGCTGATATCTTCATCCCCATTTTGGCTCTGATGGGTAATGATTAAAATGTTTAATATGAAATAAAGCATTAAGATACTTCTCAAGGTTGTGGCCTGTCTGGTTGATGGAGTTTCATTAAAACAAAACTTAAGTACGCTTTATTAGAAGTTGATTAATTGCAATGTGACTTTAATAATTCTTGCTGCTTATCTATATAATCAGAACTGAAAGGCATGCAGATGCAATATTCACCAACACCTACAGGAAAGTCCTAGGTCAGATGTCTGCAAGGAAGCTTCTGCAGACAATTATGGGCAAAAATTTGGGGTGAGTCAACACTTCTCCAATTTGCTATGGTTTATTTTGTAGCGCTTTATCAATTTAAATGCCTCTCTCTCTCTCTGTTTCTATTAATGTGATGTTAATTGCCTGAAATTTTATTCCAGAGAATATAATTTCCTCGGGTCACTGTATGTGTCGAGTTTGCACTTTCTCCCCACGTCTGTGTGGGTTTCCTCTGGGTGCTCCGGTTTTCTTCCACAGTTCAAAGGTGTGCAGGTTAGGTTGATTGGCCATGCTAAATTGGTCCTACTGTTAGGGGATTAGCAGGATAAATGAAGGTTACGGGAATAGAGCCTGGGTGGGATCATAGTCAGTACAGACCCGATGGGCCAAATGGCTTCCTTCAGTACTGTAGGGATTCTATAATTCTAATATTTGATCAAAAAAGTGCTTTAAAATAGATTACATCCATTGACATTAATGTTAACTTTGGTTAGCACTGCTGGCTCACAACACCAGAGATCTGGGTTCAATTTCTGGCTTGGGTCACTGTCTGTGTGGAGTCTGCGCATTCTCCCCATGTCTACATGGGTTTCCCCTGGGTGCTCCGGTTTCCTCCAAAGACGTGCTGGTTAGGTGTGTTGGCTATGCTAAATTATCCCTCAGTGTACCCAAACAGGTTTCGGAGTGTGGCAACTAGGGGATATTCATAGTAACTTCATTGCAGTATTAATGTATGTTTACTTGTGAGTATAATAAATAATAACAACTTTATAAAAAGAAATAAATAGGGAATGGTAACTTAATTACCCAAAGTACCTCGGAATATTTAGATGCCAAAAAAAATTAAAGGATACAAAAAGAAACAATAATATATTTCCATAGGTCGATAAGTAAGAAAAGAAAGATTAAGGATCTAAGGGCTACTAAGAGATAGACAGCATGATATCACAAGCAACAGCAGTGAAATGGCAGAAATATTGAATTTTGCCTCATGTGGACATGTTATTCCTAAATAGATCAAAAATGGACCTCTGAGGGGGATAATAGACAAGTTAGATAAACTTCAAGAGGATTGAACCTTGGTTCTAATGCATTATAGCCAGGCATTCTCAAAGAGGATAGGGAGGAGATACCTACATTCAGAGAGGGAGACAGATTACATACAGGGAACTAGTAAGCTTAATGCAGGTGGTAGGCAATATATTAGAACCTTTACCCAAAGATGTAATAGAAAACATCTCAAAAGCTGAAAATATAAAGAACAATCGGCTCGGATTTTAAAAGGGAAGTTCAACCTTATTGAATTCTTTGAAGAAAAATTAGATAAGGGTAACATAGCGGAGGTGATACATTTGGGATCTAAAATGCCTCTGATAAGTAGAATCCTCCAATTAAGGTCAGAGCATTTGGAGACAGGGGACAAGAAGCAGAACGGATAGTAAATTGGTCACAAATAGAAAACTAAAAAGTTAGGAGTAAAAGGCAGTTACTCAGACTGGCAGGAGTTGGCAAGTTATGTTCCAAAAGGATTGGTGCTGTTCACTATTTCTTTAAATTATTTGGACTAGACAATTGGAAATACAATATGGAAATGTGTAGATAGCACCAAATTGGGGCAGGGGCTGTGTATTTATGGTTAAAACTGAAAAAAGTGAAATACCAAGAACACATTCACAAACATGGTCATGTAAATGGAAAGTTAGCATCGTAAAACAAAATGGGTGCACCACAGAAGGAAGCCAATCACTCCCTTGAGTCTGTGCCAGCTTGCTGCAAGAACAAGTTAACTAGTCCCACATCTCCCTATCCCTTCCCCTTGGCCCTGTATTTTTCTTCTTCAGGCACCTGTTTGAGTCCCTATTTCAATAGAGATAAGTGCAAGGGGTGCAATTTGGTAGGAGGAAAAATGAGGCACAGGGGCTTTGAAAAATAATAAGGGATATTTATTGCATTTCCCTAGACTTCAGTGTTCTCTCATTGAATAGCTAAATAGCATATTCCTTTTAGAGTAAAATGTAGCCTAAATACCTTCAGTAGCAGAGTAATAACAGTTCATCTCAGTATTTGTGCATAAAATCCATTGCATTTTCAGTACACAGTGAATTTATTTGAATACATAATATACATACTTTTTATATAGAGTAGTTACAGCTTTGGCGAATTCATTGTAAACTGAATGTGCTACTCAGTATGATGCATAATGATACTGGTGCTTTATGAAAGCATATATTGTTTGGTTACCTGTGGGTGCAACAGTGAAAATTGCAGATATTAGCCTTTAGGCCCTTTCTTGCAAGGAGATTATGAACTGCTAAAATACAGTGTATGTGATTTAAGTTAAGTAATATAATTTCAAACTACCATCCTCAAACCATTGTAATACCTGGGAATAATTTTGTCTTTTTAAAATAGTGAGAGCAACCTTGAGGAAGCGCCTGAACTCATATCCAAGAGACATTCTGATGACATCTTTACAGATACCTATGCTCGTTACCAGAGGCAGATGGCAATCAAAAAATACTTGGCTGCAATTCTGGGCAATCGAAGGTATAATTAATATTCCAAGCTACTAACACACTGTGTCCAAGCTAATTTTGTGACATAAAGACTATTGGTTTTGATACATAAAATAATGAGCGTCTCCTACACTAAAAGTAGAATGTAAATTAAAGAATCATATAGCTCCATTGTGACCAAATAACAACTTCCCCAGTCAATGGAGAACTGATCTATATAGAATAGAATGTTCCATTTTCAGTTCGTAGTGGCAATTGGAACATTACAATTAACCTCAACTTACTTGGGATAAGGAAGAGGAAAATGAGACATGATTCTTCCCCAGTATGAAATTCTTTGACCTCTCTTTTTGGAAAAGTACATTTGTGCGGCAAGGGCTGAAAATAAAATTGGAATTAGTTGGATATCCACATTGATAAAATAGCCCACCTACACTCAGTAACTGTTCTGACGTTAGTTGTGGCTCAGAGGGTAGAGGTCTTGCCTCTATGTGAGAAGCCAAGCTTCACTCCAGAGCAGAAAATCATACTGACACTGCTGTGCCATACTGAGGGAGCCTTCATTACTGGAGGTGTCACCTATCAGATTAGATGTTAAACTAATTGTCTGCTCTGTCATGTGCATCTTCACTTCCGCAAAAGGTTAAACTCATCAGTTATACAGGAATACTCTAGGTTCAGTCCATGGTCTGTACTCAATCATTGTCTTCAGTTTGGATATTGATAAGGGCTGGGGAGTTCTCGGCTACAAAGATTGGTCTGCATGCTCCGGCATTGAAAGGGGAAATAAACTATGATGGCAAGAAAGATTGGAAGTGCGTCCAACAAGAGCAGGATGGGTCTCAACAATAGGACCTCAATGGTAAGATGGCCAATGCTCATAATCTGATGAAGGACTAGCAATTCAGAGGCCAGGCAAAAAAAATGGGGACATACGTTCATACCCCAGCACAACAACTGGTGAAATTTAATTAATGAAATCTGGAGTTGAAAACTAGCCTCAGCAATGGTGAACAATCAAATCATTATTGTAAAAACCCATATGGCTCATTGATGTCCTTTTAGGAAGAAAGTCATTCTGCCATTCTTGTTTGGCCAAATGTGATTCTAAGTCCACGTCAATAAGTGGCGTAACAAGCCATTCACTTACATCAAGGTTTGGGCAATAAATGCTATCCTTACCTATGACAACCATATCCCACGAAATAATAAATTAAAATAAAAATCTAGACTTGTGTATAAAGAGCAGCTATTGAGACTCTTGTAGAAATGTACCCAGCAAAGTGGCCAACACATTCATGAGAGGAGGTAAAGATAAAATAAGCCTAAGAATAAGATATCTACTCCCAACTACACAATGGCTAGAATTTTATTGGCATGCCCGCTCAAACTCCGGAACCGGGCTAGGCTTGGAGGATGACATTCTCTGTTGGTCTCAGGTGGGATTGTATGAACCTCGGGCAGACATGCCAGTAAAATTCCACCTTATATTTCTATTCTGTGCTCTGAAACTGTCACAGAACTAAAAATATGTGACATCAGTTAAACAACATAGCTTCAAATTATCATCCTTGAATTGAAAAAGTGTTACAAGACACGGACCAGAGTTCTCTGGTCATTCGCACCTTGCTGCCGGCAGCCAGCAAGAATGGAGAATTTGTGGCTCAGCCAAATCTCCGTTCACTGCAGTGGGACAGGAAAATCCCAGCTGTGGGCAAGGCTGGAAAATCCGGCCTATCATTACTTACCAGTAATGGAGGCCACATTTAAAATAAAGTACCAGCAGGGTTAGGGTTAGGTTTAGGGGTTTTAAAAATCAGTTTGAAGTTGAAAATTGTTTGTGATCTGCTGCAGACTTGAAAATATAAATGTACGGCAGCTCCCTGAGGATGTCTCTGCAGCCCTGGAAGCAGCTTATGAAATCAATCCCAGTAATGGTGAGTTTTTGCTGTTATTGACGTCTTCCCTTTCCTCCTTCAATTTCTTCAGTTCCCCTTTTCAAAGCAATGATGGAGTATTATTCCAATCCTCCAATACCTCACCCTAGCGCTTTTTGTCATGGGTGACTTCATAACAGGTATTGATTCAAATGAATGTTGCCATTCTAAAACACTGAGGACTTTGGCTTATAAGTGTCCCCAAATAATAGTGACAATCGGGGACTCCGGTTTAATTTATTTTCCCTCGACTTTTGAAAGCTAGCAATGATAAGTGAAGCATCTATTGCTGCTTAAACACAGTTAGCTAACTCAACATTTGCTGAGGATTGAGTCTGAACATTTCCTGGTCCATGTGATGTGTTACATGGATACATTTATCCACTAGTCAACAATTGTCACACCTGATACAAACTGTGATCAGGAGGATGCACACATATTATTACTATGATGTCTAACTTAATGCTCCTATCCATTATCTAGGGTCCACTTAGCAAGTATTCAAAACCTCGGTACCTCATTTTCCAAATGACTAGCACTAGGCAACAAGTTTTGGCTATGGGTGAAAATTGAGAATGGCCTGCTTGGTGTTATATTGGTTTCAAGATGGCCATAGATGATTGGAACCAAGACAGGGGCAGTATGGTAGCACAGTAGTTAGCACTGCTGTCTCTCAATGCCAAGGGCCCAGATTAGATTCTGGCCTTGGATGACTGGGGTTTGCCCATTTTTCCCATGTCTGTGTGGGTTTACTCCAGGTGCTGCAGTTTCCTCCTAAAGTCCAAAAATGTGCGGGTTAGGTGGATTGGCCATGCTAAATTATCTCTTTGTGTCTCAAGATGAGTAGGTTAGGCTACAGAGATAGAGCTTGGATGGTATGCACTGTTGGAGACTCAATGGTCTGAATGGCCTCCTCCTGCATGGTAGGGATTCTATGAAACCTCTGCATTAAACTCCAATCTTTGAGCTAAACAGGTCTACAGTAATCCCAGAACACTGTTGGTGATTGATCATTATGTGGAAATGCCGGCGGTGGACTGGGGTAAACACAGTAAGAAGTCTCACAACACCAGGTTAAAGTCCAATAGATTTATTTGGTGCAAAATCCAGTAGCTTTCGGAGCACTGCTCCTTCGTCAGGTGAGTGGGAGTTCGGTTCACAAACAGGGCATATAAAGATACAAACTCAATTTACAAAATAATAGTTGGAATGCAAATCTTTGCAGGTAATCAAGGTCTAGTGGTTCTGATTGAACAAGCAGCACAAACCTTCTTACTGCTCAGTGTTGGTGAATTGTGCAATGCTTAATCTGCAGCAGTTTAGATTTCTATCTATTGTCTGGCTCCTTGATCTTTGCTGGGCCAATTGAGGTTTATATATTAGTCATAAGTAAGGCTTACATTAACACCGCAATGAAGATTCTGTGAAATTCCCTAGTCGCCACACTCTGGCACCTGTTCAGGTCAATGCAGCGAACCAGCATGTCTTTCTGACTGTGGGAGGAAACTGGAGCACCCAAAGGAAACCCACGCAGTCAGGGGGAGAATGTGCAAACTCTACACAGACAGTGACCCAAGCTGGGATTCGAACCTGGGTCCCTGGCACTGTGAGGCAGTAATGCTAATCACTATGCCACCAAATTACTCTTGACTTAAGCATTTGATTGGGGGGGGGGGAGCCCCTACAATGAGAGAATGCATAATCCATATCAAAAGAATAAACATTCTCCCTATGTGAATTTCTTAGCCTAATTTAGAAGTGAGGTGATATGCTTCTCTATGACAGATACCCAGTTAACCACAACAAAATTGCTTAATTAAAATCTCAAGTCTTGTCCACATATGAATGCGTTATTAATGGAATCAAAATAAAAGTTGATAAAATTATTTCTTTTCCTCATAGGCATTTAATGGAAGAAGTGACAATTCTCCATCCTAATGGTTCATAAATTTCCTTTCCGAGATAAATTCTTCATTAAATTATTTTTTGACGCACAGTATTATGCACTAAATTTATTGATATAGTTAATGGTAAACATTATTTTGGTATAGAAATTTGTATTGTAATGTCACATTAAAGCTATAACCGCATGATTGATAAGATCATATTGTCTGTTTCATTCATTTTTGCTCTCAGTGTAATTCAGTCATCAATGTTCATGAAGACAGTGCAGTTACCCCCATTGTAATTCTATTATTCTTCCTGGCTGCTTTGAAGGCTTTCTTTCATTTTGTGTGTCAGAATCAGTGCTGTTTAATTCTTAAGTGGAATGGTGTGTTTCTATGAGACTAACCACACAACCATCACCTGAACTGGAACGTCATCTTGAATAAAACATTTAAGTACCATTTATTGAATTGGACTAGTTTTTCTCGAAATGCTATTGTAAGACTGAATGTAATGAGTCATAACGCTTTGGTCATCTTTGAGAAGTATAATGGCTATAATTTTTTAACCAATGACGTGTGCTTAATGTAATGTCTAAGCCCAGCAGTAATACGGTCATACATCCCAGCATTCTAATACTGGAATAATGTAAAGTATGAGGTGTCAATAACATCCAAATCCACTGGGCAGGTTTCCTTGTACTCTTAATTGGTTATGAGTGTGTTTACCCAGGAGTTAACTGAGTTCAGACAATAGTGCAAATATATACAAACTGAAATTTAACTTTTCCAACCACTACTTACAATACGTACTTAAAATCTAATTTATTTTAAATGTCCATTTGCAATTAATCATAACCTGTCTGAAGCAAAATCAGAATGGTTATGTGATGAAATATGTATCTGAATTGATAAAGTCAGTGTTTTATCTCAAATTTAGCACATGGGTTAAGTTCAGAAGTTAATAAGATACAGGAGCAGAATTGGACCATTCGGCCCAAAAAGTCCACTCCACCATTCGATCATGGCTGATATGCTTCTCATCCCCATTTTCCTGCCTTCTCCCCCCAACTCTTCGGCCCATTACTGATTTAAAATCTGTCTAACTCCTCCTTAAATTTACTCATTGTCCCAGCGTCCAACGCACTTTGGGATAGTGAATTAGAAAGATTCACCACCCTTTGGGAAAAGTAATTTCCCCTCAATTCTGTTTTAAATTTGCTACCCCTTATCCTAAGACTATGACCTCTCGTCCTAGAATGCCCCAGAAGAGGAAGCATCTGCTCCACGTCTACCTTATCCATATCTTTTATCATCTTACATTTCTGCCAAGGCAGGTTTTGCCCATTAGACTGACAACCAATAAGGCCCATTCAAAGCCATGTTAAGGGGATGGAGAGGAAGTTCACTGGGATTTTCCTGAAGCATCAAGGGGTTACTTCATGGAGACAGTCAATCAGAAGACGACCAAGGCCTTGTGATCCAAGCAGACCCACAAACCCTCCCAGCCTGCCTGGGTGCAGGCTCAACTAAAGGTTGCTCTATACAGGGATTCCTCTCTAAATACGGAGGCCTGGCTAAGTACGCATTTCCAATCACAGAATCTACAGTGCAAAAGGAAGCCATTTGGCCCTTCGAGTCTGCACCGACCACAGTCCCACCCAGGCCCTATTCTCGTAACCCCTCATATTTACCCTGCTAATCCCCCTGACACTAATAGTCAATTTAGTATGGCCATCCAACCTAACCCGCACATCTTTGGAGAGTGGGAGGAAACCGGAGCACCCAGAGGAAACACACAAAGATACGGGGAGAATGTGCAAACTCCACACAGATAGTGATCTGAGGCCAGAATTGAACCCAGGTCCCTGGTGCTGTGAGGCAGCAGTTCTAACCACTGTGCCACCATGCTGCCCCGTTTAAATGTTTAATTAAAATTTATGTTACACCTTCTTGTTAAAATGTTTACTCAGCTGTTTGCCCTTTTCTCTGGCACCTCTTGAGTCGGAAGGCCTTTGATTGGCTCTCCAGATTTGAGAACCCACCTGTTGTCCTCAGTTGGACAGTGAACCTTTCTTAATACCAATTAACAGGGCACCTCCTTCCCAAAATCCCAGGTCAGTGACTGCTTCCCCCACAGCGGCAGGTTTGGGGTATGGAAACTGTCCTGGCTCCTGCTTCCCGTGTCCTAGTGAAAATTCTTAGCCCACTAAGTCTGCCACTAATTTTATTACAAATGAGAAAAACTTCAATAATTTGCCACTTCTTTGGTGAAAATTTGACTGAAGCTGAAGTTTAGGCCAGAAAACCAACAGGATATAAAACTATCAACGAATGTGAAAAGTGGCACAGTGGTTAGCACTGTCGATTCCCAGCTTGGGTCACTGTCGGTGCGGAGTCTGTACATTCTTCTCGTGTCTGCGTGGGTTTCCTTTGGGAGCTCTGGTTTCCTCCCACAGTCCAAAGATGTGTGGGTTAGGTTGATTGGCCGTACTGAATTGACCCGAGTGTAAGGGGGTTAGCAGGGTGAATATGTGGGGTTATGGGGATAGGGCCTGGGAGGGATTGTGATCAGTGCAGCCTCAATGGGCCAAATGACCTCTTTCTGCACTGTAGGGATTCTATGATTCTAAGCAGGTGGATAGTTTTGCAATAGTATACAACATAGACCTCAATCTGGTATTTTACAGTAATACCTCAAAGCAGCTGAACACAATGGCAACATAAAATACTTAGAGTCAAACCATCCTGCACAAATGTATGGAAAATCAATTTCATTTGGAAAGAAGAAGAAAGATATTAAAGTAGCACATTCTGTTTGTGGCAATGTATAATGTTATTGAGCTCATTGAAGTTCTTTGGCATTTTTCTCAGCCATGGAATGGAGTCAATAATAATGGCTAGTTAGATAATGTACAGATAAGAGCAACTATTAGTTCACGTTGTTGAATGCTGAGCTGGGAAGGTTCAGATGGGAATTCTACTGAATTGATTCAGTGACGCTACAATGGGAAAAAAACTTCAGCCAGCCACTGTTTCCCTTCATAGCATCACGTAATAAGATGTTCAATATAAAGGTACTGGGGCTAAGTGCCTCTGCTGTGCTGTTTTCAAGTATAAAAATACAGTAACATAGAAGAATAAAGTCTCATTCAATGGATTCATGTCTTGTGGGATTGGAAGGCAGGCTCTGTGTTAGATTAGCAATTGGTTCATTCTCATTGGCAAAGGCTCACCATTAACCAGAATAGTTCCACATGGAAACTGGCAACAAGTGGAATTTTTTTTTCCTTTGCTCATGGGATACGAATGTCACTGGCATGGTCGCAGCTTATTACTTATCCTTAATTTTCCTTGAGAAATTGGTGGTGAGGTGCCCTGATGAATGCTATTGTCTGTCTGGTGGGGGCACACACATGGTCCTGTCAAGGAGCTCCAGGATTTGACTCAGTGACAGCGAGAGAATGGTAATAAATTTCCAATGCAGTTTATTGTTTGGCTTGGAGGGGGCCTTGCAGGTGTTCCCATGCCTCTGTTGCCCTTGTTCCTTGAGTTGATAGAAGTCATGCATTTTGAAAGTGCAATTGAAAAGATCTTGGCGTGTTTTTACAGTGCATATTGTAGACACAGTGCACATTGCAGAGATGGTGATATAGGGCGGATGCGGGGGAGGGGTGAAGTCTCATGCGATGAATAGGGGCCGGGGAGGGCAGGGCTAATGGGGAAGGGGGCCTGCCACCACTCTGCAGTGATCGCTGGGGAAGGAAAGGGTTCCGCGATCAGTCTGGGCAGTGAGGGAATCAGCAGGGGCTGCATCTACGGCCGCTGGCCCCCACAATTGCAGGGGGAGAGGATCTGCTTCAGGCTGCCTGCACTAGCAGGGGCCTAATTTGTCTGTCAGACCCCTGCTACTGCTAATGCGCATGTGCAGGATCAGAGGCCTGCATATGCACAATACCTCCCTCTGATGGCTTTTATGCCACGTCCACAAGCTTCTGCAGCAACTAACAGGCTTGCTCAGAATTCTGCATCCAGGATGCATATGGTGGGCTTAAAAACACATCCAAAAAACAGATCTGAAACTCTCCCAATTTCAAGCCCGCCCAGCACTTAGACAAAAAATGTTAAAATACCGTCCTATATTAAATTGGAACTCAAAAAATGGACCAGAATTTGAAGAAGCACAAACTGCCTTGATGGTGCAGAATTAAAGTTTTTGAACTCAAAATCATAAGTAACTCAATGATTAATAACATTATAAAGTGGCACACAAATTAATGACAAATAATGAAGTAAAACTCTCTGTCTGTATTCCGTAATTGCAAAAAAACCCCAGAATTGTATGTGGCTCTAGTCATCAAAAATATGAATGGGATACTTGGTTTTATCACAAAAGACAGAGAATATAGAAGCCAGGGAACTTTGCTACAATTACATAGAGCACAGACCTCATTTGTTCAGTTTTAAACTTTGGAAAGACACATGAGCCTTGGAGAAAGTTCAGTAATTATGATGTGAGGGATGAAAGGACTGGTGAGAGATTGGGAAGTGGAATTATCTTCCCTGGAGATGAAGGAGCGAACAGGTAATTTGATTGAAGGGTTTAAAAAAATGAAGAAAATTCAGATAGGAAACATCTTTTTCTTTCGATAGGGGAATCCTCAGAATTCAAGCTAATCTGGTTAAAAGATAATCCAGTAACAAACCTTTCACACATGTACTTTGGGATATCAAAGTACATTTTGGGGGCCACAAAAGACATTATATAAATTCAAGTATTTGTCTCATAGAATCCTTACAGAGCAGAAGGAGGCCATTTGGCCCATTGAGACTGCACCAACCACAATCCCACCCAGGCCCTATTCCCATAACCCCACATATTTACCCTGCTAATCCCTCTGACACAATGGGCAATTTTACAAGGCCAATCAACCTAACCTGAGCAACTTTTGGACTGTGGGAGGAAATCAGAGCACCCGGAAGAAACCCACACAGACACGGGGAGATGTGCAAACTGCACATGGAGAATGACCTGAGGCCAGAATTGAACCCAGGTGTTGTGAAACAGCACTGCTAACCACTATGTCACCATGCTGCCCCATTCAAGTATTTGTCTCTGTGTCAAATAACTTAAAAAAAACTGATGGACTGGGGAAGACTGTCTCATTACCCTTCAGAATCAGTGGCTTCTGAGATGTAGATTTTAACTCATCCAGAGGCTGCAGCAAACAAATTTAAAGTTGCTAGTCACATATCATTAATGGACATTTCTCAATAATTTGCAATACATGCTCAGGTGGATGTAGGGGGCATAACAATAAGGTTCATGGTGGAAGATATAGGAAGGATATCCTAGGTAGATTCTTTACTCAGAGTGGTTGGGGTGTGGAATGGACTGCCTGCTGTGATAGTGGAGTCGGATACTTTAGGAACTTTCAAGCAGTTATTGGATAGGCACATGGAACACTTCAGAATGATAGGGAGTGGGATAGCTTGATCTTGGGTTCGGACATAATTTGGCATAACATCGAGGGCCGAAGGGCCTGTACTGTTCTATGTTCTAACTATGGTTATGATGTGGAGATGCCGGCGCCGGACTGGGGTAAACGCAGTAAGAAGTCTCACAACACCAGGTTAAAGTCCAACCAACTTATTTGATAGTAAACCCACAAGCTTTCGGGGTTTGCCCCTTCGTCAGGTGTTTGTGTGGAGTCTGCACATTCTCCTTGTGTCTGTGTGGGTTTCCTCTCCACTCACCTGACGAAGGGGAAAACCCCAAAAGCTTGTGGGTTTACTATCAAATAAATTGATTGGACTTCAACCTGGTGTTGTGAGACTTCTTACTAACCATGGTTCACAGACCTTAGTGGTTTGTGAAGAATCCCGAGTTTTGCAAGTGAATTAGATTTCTGCATATCAAATTAATGCATTTTTGAATTGTCTAGTACAGTATTTCTACTTTAGTAGAACCCCTAGTGCAATTATGGAATTTTTCTCTCATTGCACTTCACTTGTCTTGCCTGTCTCAGTGTCCAGTGAATAACCAGTGTCCCACAAATTGCAACTCAGACTTCTCTCTGTACGACATAAGTGCTAGGGAAATGTTGTTTCATATGCTTTCATGTTGTTTCTCTGCTCTTACATGCAGAATGGGTTACTTTCTTTTCTCTACCAACTTGTCTTAATGAATTGCTCATGTCAAGAAAAGAGAATCATCTTCTAGACCATCAAATCCCAGTGAGCACAATCAAAATCTGACAGTATTACTCATGGGATTACTGTGTCGTGGCTATTGTGAGATAATTGAGCTTTATTCCCTTGTGAAATCAGTACTAAGACTGTGTAGTGTAGATCACCGGTAGCAATGGTTAAAAATAACTGATGAAATTTACTAAAGCAATAATGAAATAATCGGAGAAGTGAGCACAATGCACGGATTGGAATAGATTGGCTGGAAGTTTCTTGCCGTTCGCGCCAGCAGGGTTTTCTGGTCCCACTGCAGTGAAAGGAGATTTTATCTTATTTATATATTTATTAGTGGCACAAGTAGGCTTACATTAACACTGCAATAACTTTATTGTGAAAATCCCTGAATCGCCACACTTTGGCACCTGTTTGGGTATATGGAGGGAGAATTTAGTATGGCCAATGCACCTAACCAGCACGTCTTTTGGACTGTGGGAGGAAACCGGAGCACCCGGAGGAAACCCACACAGACTCCACACAGACAGTGACCCAAGCTGGGAATCAAACCCAGGTCCCTGTGAGACAGCAGATTGGGAGTGGAGTGGAGAATTAAAATGACAAGCAAGTGTAATACTTGCAGCCTGAATGGAGGCACGGGGAAATGGGACGGAAATTGGTGTGATTTGGCTGAGTGCCAAGCTTTGCATCCTCACTTGCAGCAGCAACGGGGCATGAATGGCTGGAAAATTCCAGCCAGAATGTTTATTGTTACAATGAATATGCAGAGATCAGAAATCAAATGACAAAAAAAGGATGTTGATGATGCAGCGCACAAGGGAATGCGGTCGGATGCCTGAGGAACAGAGTTCGAAGCCTGAGACCTCAATTCATAGAGGTTTACAGCATGGAAACAGGCCCTTCGGCCCAACTTGTCCATGCCGTCCAGCAACAAACCCACGGCTTACAGAGCAGCCATGGTCCCTGCCCTCCTGTAAACATCAGAAAGATTTACAATGTGCAGCAGACACCTCAAATCCCTGGAGAAATATCACCAAGGCTGCCTCCGCAAAATCCTGCAAATCCACTGGCAGGATAGGTGTACCAACGTGAGTGTCCCTCCCAGGCCGATATCCCTAGCAGAGGCACTGGTCACATCTGATCAACTGCGATGGGTGGGCCACATTGTCCGCAAGCCCGACACAAGACTCCCAAAACAAGTGCTCTACTCTGAGCCCCACAACGGCAAGCGATCACAAGGGCAGAGGAATTGTTACAAGGACACTCTGAAAGTCTCCCTAAATAAATGTAACATTCCCATCAACATGTGGAAATCATTTGCCTTAGAATACACGAACTGGAGAAGCAGCATCTGTGAAGGTGTCAGGCACTTCAAGCATCACCGGGTGGAGCATGCAGAGGCCAAACATAAACAGTGGAGAGAGGGTGCAGAATCCACAGCATCCCACCCACCCACCTTTTCAAATACCCCCTGCCAAACCTGTGGCAGAGCCTCCGGCTCCAGGGTTGGAGTGTTCAGCCACCGCAGAACTCACCTCCGTAGAGTGGATGTAAGTCATCCTCAAACCTGAGGGACAGCCAAAGAAAAAAAAAGGGGATGATAAAGGGACAAGTACAAAGAACAAAGCTAAGTACAGCACAGGAACAAGCCCTTCAGACCTCCAAGCCTGCGCCAATCATGACGCCCACCGAAATTAAAACCGTATGCACTTACAGAGTCCATATCTTTCCATTCCCATCCTATTCATGTATTCGTCTAGATGCTCCTTAAATGCTGCTGTTGTACCTGCTCCCACCACCTCCTCAGATAGTGTGTTCTAGGCATTCATCACTCTGTGCAAATAAAAACTTGCCTTGCACATCTCCTCTAAACTTTTCCCCATCCATCTTAAACCTATGTCCTCTAGTACTTGACTTTTCTACCCTAGGAAAGAGTATCTGACTTTCCACTCCGTCCATGCCATCATAATCTTGTAAATCTCGATCAGGTCACCCCTCAACCTCCGTTATTCCAGTGAGAACAAAGTTTCTCCAACCTCTCCTCATAGCTAATATCCTCCAGACCAGGCAACATCCTAATAAACCTCTTTCGTACCCTCTCTAAAGCATCCACGTCCTTCTGGTAGTGTGGCGACCAGAACACAATATTTCAAATGAGGCCCAACCAATGTTCTGTACAGCTGCAGCATGACCTGCCAATTTTTATATTCAATGTCCCAACTGATGTAAGTAAACAAAAACAACTAGGTTGAGGGGGTGTGAGTGACAATAGCAACAACTGCCATCTGAGAAGATGAGAGCTGTGATTATGATCTGAAATTGTTGAATTTAACAGAGTCCTGAAAGCTTGGAACTGCCTAACTGGAGGATAAAGTTCTGTTTCTTGACCTGCTATCGCGTTTCATGAGAAGATTGCAGACTGAGGTAAAGATCAGAGTGGGAGTGGAGTGGAGAATTAAAACGACAGGCAAGTGTAATACTTGCAGCCTGAATGGAGGCGTGGGGAAATGGTATGGAAATTGGTCCTAGATGCTGTCAGCTACAGTGGAGGGGATGTAATTAAGAAGGAACAGACATGCAGATGGCAGAGAAATGAAGAAAGAATTATACTGTTTAAGAATTAAATGAAGAAGGATGGGAGGTTCAAATGGAACATAAAAGCCAGTATGACTGGATGGGCCAAATGGCTTGTTTCTGTGCTGTATATTCTATGCAATTTTATGCACTTAAAGCAGCAATTCCATGAAATAGAGGAGTAACAGAAGGTTGATAAGTTGAGTGGCAGCTTGTGTAGAACATGACCACCTGCACTCACCCTGTTTGGGTGAGTGGCCTGTTTTTGTGTCATGATCCCACCACAATGCACACTTTGTGGAAAATATAGAAAATATTGCATGTAATGGTCATGCA
Source organism: Carcharhinus amblyrhynchos (assembly GCF_965287045.1). Taxonomy (NCBI): domain Eukaryota; kingdom Metazoa; phylum Chordata; class Chondrichthyes; order Carcharhiniformes; family Carcharhinidae; genus Carcharhinus; species Carcharhinus amblyrhynchos. The sequence goes on from NC_137339.1 coordinate 16,805,434, forward strand.
GAATTGCCCTTTTCATAGAATCCCTACAGTGCAGGAAGCCATTCGGCCCATCCAGTCTGCACCGACAACAATCCTACCCAGGCTCCATCCCTGCAATCCCACGTATTTGCCCTGCTAATCCCTCCCCAACAATGAGGCAATTTACCATAGCCAATCAACCTAATCTGCACATCCTTGGAGTGTGGGAGGAAACCGGAGCAGTTGGATGAAAACCAGACAGACACGGGGAGAATGTGCAAACTCCTCACAGACAGTGACCCAAGCTGGGAATCGAACCTGGGTCCCTGGCGCTGAGGCAGCAGTGCTAACCAATTTCTCAACTTCTGACTCAGAGCATCTGAATGTGGAAAAAGGAGAGCCCAAAGCAACCACCAACTTGTTTGAGAGATCTTCTCTAGTTACATGTTCCTATCTGCGCACATTGTTCTGTCTGACTTATTCTGTTCCATTTAGTCCACCATAAACAACTCATCATTTACATACATCAAATTTCCTCCTTTACATTTATCTCCCTACCCTGCTGAGAAGCCTACAAAAAAATCCCTTTCCTCCCGCTGTGGCTGTTGCATCCTTTGTGAATTGTGTTTTCCCTCCTCGATTTGCACAAATGAAGATCATTTATCATGAAGCTAATGGGTCTGGCTCCTCCAATGGCTCAGCACGTTTATCCAGTGGGTGTCTGAATTTGACAGTAGGTCGTTATAGTTCTTTGTCAAATCACCATAATGCTTCACTACCAGGCAATAATGGATATAATGGAATCAGTATGATTAGAAAGAGGTTTTGCATAATAGCAACTGTAATTAAGATACACAAGAACCTCAAAAGGCAATTGATCATTTATGTAGCTGCACACACAAAGGATTTGGGACTTTGAGACTTGCGAACAACTGAGGCAACCATCAGGTCATCAGAAATATTTCTGACTTAACCGGCGTAAAATAAGCGATGCCAGATTGGTAACCAATTATGCATCTCTCCCACTTTGTCTTTCCATTGACTTCAATATAGAAGTATGACAACACCAGGTTTAAGTCCAACCGATTTATTTGATAGTAAACTCACAAGCTTTTGAGGTTAAACTTTTCATCAGGTGAATGGAAAATTCTGGCCAGAACTCTCCATTCACCTGATGAAGAGGTTAACCTCGAAAGCTTGTGAGTTTACTATCAAATAAATCGGTTGGACTTAAACCTGGTGTAGTCAGACTTCTTACTGTGTTTACCCCAGTCCAACACCAGCATCTCCACATCATGTCTTCAATATAGAAAGCTCAGAGAAGCCCAAAATAGGGAATTTACAACAGATGAAAATGAGGACGTAGAAGGATGTAGTTTCACTAAAAGAATTCCAAAATTTGGCGCCCGGGGCAGCTAAAAGCAGTTCTGCAATGAGTCATAGAATACCTACAATGCAGAACAGGACCATTCGGCCCATCAAGCCTGCACCGACAACAATCTCACCCAGGCCCAATCCCTGTAACCCCACATATTTACCCTTCTAATCCCCCTAACACTAAGGCAAAATTTAGCATGGCCAATCACCATACCCATACATTTTTGGGCTGTGGGAGGAAACTGGAGCATCTGGAGGAAACCCAGATGGTGGTGCAACTAAAATTGGGATGTGCATGGGGCCAGAATTTGAGGAGTGCAGTGAATTCGGTAGCTTGAAGGGCTGGAGGTTAGAGATATGGTGGGCTAGACCATGGAGGCATGATTGTTATGCATTAAGTCAGTTGATATTTGATATAATTATCTTTTTTTTTTGCTTTGAAGTTTAAAGTTTTTAAAGTTTATTCATTCATACTTGTAATGTAAGTCACAAGTAGGCTTACATTAACATTGCAATGAAGTTACTGTGAAAATCCCCTAGTTGCCACACTCCGGCACCTGTTCAGGTACAAAGAGGGAGAATTTAGCATGGTCACTGCACCTAACCAGCATGTCTTTCAGACTGTGGGAGGAAACCAGAGCACCCGGAGGAAATCCATGCAGACACAGGGAGAATGTGCAGACTCTGCACAGACAGTGACCCAAGCTGAGAATCGAATCTGGGTCCCTGGCGCTGTGATGCAACAGTGCTAACCACTGTGCCACCTGCTTTGTTCACCCTGTTGAAGTATGACACCCTAAAATGCAGTTAACTAGGTGTGTGCACCCGGTGCAATGCTCCGAATTATATTCTTTGACACATCAATCCATAACTGTAAATAAATACCAAACTCTGATTGAACCCAAAATTAATCAATCCATTTGTAAAAGGACTTTAGGCGATGGACTGTATGAGAAATTGATTTTGTAAAAAAATTATTTCTATTCTGTAACAAAACACACAAACCAAAAATCAATGTTGTTATGAACTATGGACGAACATTTGATGGAATTATTAAATGGTTACAAGATCCGATTATTTCAATTCAGTGGCTGAATAGGTTCACCACTTACATTACTGCAGGATTTCAAAATCATTGCTACCATAATTAAATTTCAGAACACCGGTAAATTGTAAAAAGGAACTTTGAAATTTGTTTTCACCGTTCAATGTTTCTTTCAAAAGCTGCCATGCTAAACTTGCATTAAAGTGCAGTCAACAATTGCACAGTCCTACAGACAAATGGTCTGTACAAAATTATTTAGAATCAGAATTGCACAAGGCCAAAGTAATAGTAATGGTTTTCACACAAAACATCCTTTGACTTATTTCAATTACATTGCAGCAGTTTGGAGCTTGCAGCATTAGCTTGGCTTCTCTGGAGGACCATAAGTTCAAGCTCCATTTTTAGGCCTTGCACTTAATCTTAAACACAAGTACTGAGGAGAAGTTACACCGGTGGAAGTACCATCTTCAGATGAAACCTTAAACTAAGGCTCTATCGTCGTTTTTTTTTCTCTAATTCATTCATGGGACATGGATGTCGCTGGCTGGCCAGCATTTGTTGCCCACCCCTAGATGCCCGAGGGCAGTTGCAAGTCAATCACATTGCTGTGGCTCTGGAGTCACATGTAGACCAAAGTGGGTAACAGACAGCAGATTTCCTGCCCTAAAGAACATGTGTGAACCAGATGGGTTTTTTTGACAACTGACGATGGTTTCATGGTCATTAGATTTTTAATTCAATATTTTTTATTGAATTCAAATTCCACTATCTGCTGTGTCAGGATTCAAACCTGGGTCATCAGCAGGGTTTCTGGAATCAGAGTCTAGTGGGAATACCAGTAAGCCATCACCTCCCCTACATTTACCTGTTCTTACGCACTAAACAACCCTACAGAGTATTCCAAGAGGAGGGGGTTCTCCCATCGTCTCTTGACCAACATTTTGCCTTCAGCCACCATTATGCATCAAAATCGTGACACACCTTAAAATGTTTAAGAATATAAATGTACTTCATGCTAACGTAATGTGCACATTGTACATTGTCTGTTCATCGACACAAAGATAGGTAGGAAAGTAAATTGTGAAGCGGATGCAAGGAGATTACAAAGGGACATTGATGAAGTGAGTGGGCAAAAATATAGCAGTTAGGAGTATCATGTGGGCCAACGTGGAATTGTATTTTGACAGGAAGAATAAAAAAGCTTGTTATCTTAATGGTGAGAGACTGCAGAACTGGAGGTGCAGATGATCTGGGTGTCCTAATGCATGAATCATAAAAGGTTAGTCTATAGGTACAGCATGTAATTAGGAGAGCTAAATGTCATCATTTATTGAGGGGAATTGATTGCAAAAGCAGGGAGGTTATACTTCAGTTGTATTGGGCATTAGTGAGACCACATCTAGCGTATTGAGTACAGCATTGATATCCTTATTTAAGGAAAGATGTAAATGCATTAGAGGCATTTCAGAAGTTTACTTGACTAATAGCTGGAATGGGCAGGCTATATTATGAGGAAAAGTTGGGTGAAGTTAGGTTTGTATCATTAGAGTTCAAGAGGTGAATTGATTGAAACTTTTAAGATCCTGAGGGGCACTGACAGGGTGGATATGGAGAGGGTGTTTCCTCTTGTCGAAGAATCTGAAACTAGGGCTCGGTGTTTAATAATAAGGGATCGCCCTTTTAAGACTGAGAAGAGGAGAAATTTCTTCTCTCAGATTTTCGTGAGCCTCTGGAACACACTTCCTCAAAAGGCAGTGGAAGGAGAGTCTTTGAATATTTTAAAAGCAGAAGCTGGAGGGGTTTTTAATCTTTCAAGGTTATTGGGGCAGGCAGGAATGTGGAGTTGAGGTTACAATCGGATCAGCCATAACCTACTGAATGGTGGAGCAGGCTGGAGGGGCTAGGTAACCTACCCCTGCTCCTACTTTGTATATGTGTTCATATCAATTATGTTATTTTAAATCATATATTCATGCAAGACACCATTAGTACCAGCTAACAGTTAAATTAGCTGATACTAATGGTGTACTGCATAAATATATATATATATTTACAGGCAGCATGGTGACACAGTAGTTAGCATTGCTGTCTCACAGCACCAGGGGCCCAGGTTCGATTCCCAGCTTGGGTCACTATCTGTGTGGAGTTTGCATGTCCTCCCTGCATCTGCGTGGGTTTCCTCCAGGTGCTCCGGTTTCCTCCCACAGTCCAAAGATGTGCAAGTTAGATGCACTGGCCATGCTAACTTCTCCCTCAGTGTACCGAACAGGCGCTGGAGCGTGGCGACGAAGGGATTTTCACAGTAACTTCATTGCGGTGTTAATGTAAGCCTACTTGTGACTAATAAACAAACATATACATAAACAAGTAGCCAAGTGACCATAAACTTTTCCATCGTGCACGCTCCAGAGAAACTTTAAAAGTATGGTGGTCATTTCAATAAAGGTGATGACAATATTTTATTTCCTGCTCAGGTTTATTGCAGAAAACATAACTGATATTACAAAACCAGAGGGAACCAAAAGGGAAGCTAAGCACATGTTTGAGATGTTCCCAAAAGATGCACTTGCAAAAATCAAGCCTCACGTCAACCAAATATCAGTGCACTTTTTAAAAAAAATACCTTCACCAATTCAAAAAAGAAATTACAATCAGGTTTCACAATTCAGTGGCACATCCTCAGGCTTGAGAAATATCTTTCATCTTCAGAATTTTCCTTTTCATAACTTCTATTAATTCCCTGTTCTGAAAGAAGAAAACCATGTAAGTTTAGAGGAAAAAGAAACACCATCAGTACCAGGACTCTTAAATGTAGCTGCATTAAATAATGAACATGATTGTATAATGTGAACCGCTACCATGTAAAATTCCTTTAACTGCTGGTCATCTATTGACCATTTCTCCTGAACTAAAAATGTACAATACTTTCAAAGAAATGCTAATCAATAATTTTTCTAGCCCAGACACTGAGTTTCTGCAAATTCCAAGCTGAGCTTTTAATATCTTCCACAGGGACAGCTGATATGATTTGCAGTGCATTCTGTCACAAAAAGCCTACATGTGCTGCACATCACATCCACATTGCTACATTTTTTCTTTGAACAGCTTTTCTTTGAATGTTCCAGTTAAAACTCTCTCAAATTTACACCATCATGGGAATTTAAGAATGATATGGTCTCAGCTCTAAAACAGCTACTTGAAGTTAAGTGACTGCTCTTATTATTTCACATTAATCCACATAGAGAGCATGATTTTAAAAATTACTCTGGGTCCCTGTTGAGTTCATATTCAAGTTGTCAGTGTGACAAGTGAGGGACTCAAAATGCGGTTTCCCTTAAGCAGTCTTAGAGAGGAACCATTAAGGTAAGCTTAAAATATTCTATTCACCTTTTATTTAAGGAAGATTTTTAACTAACTTCAGTATGAGATGCAAACATCTGAATCTGACTTCTTTTGCGTGCATGGAAAATTGATAATAAGCAACTGTTAAATTACACCGGATGGGCGTGCAGTGAACATTTGAGAGTAGAAAACTTGAACATACATCCACTATAACACTGGTTCACAAAAGAGATTAATTACAATTTCATTTACACAAAGGCAATTTTTAAAAAATTACTTCATGGGATCTGGATATTTCTGGCTTGGCCAGTTTGTTGCCCATCGTAATTACACTTGTGAAGGTGTTGTTGAACTACCTTCATGAATTACTGCAAGTCCATGTGGTGTAGGTACACGCACAGTGCTGTAAAAGGGAGTACCAACATTCCAACCCAGTGACAGTAAAAGAGTGGCAAAATAGTGTCAAGTCAGGATGGTATGTGGCTTGGAGTGGAACTCGCAGTTGTTGGTGCTCCCATCTACTGTCCTTGATCTCCCAGATGGTTGTAGATTTGGAAGGTGCTATCTAAGGAGATTGACAAGTCTCTGCAGTCTATCTTGTACATGGCAGATACTGTTGCCACTCTGTTAGTGATGGTGGAGAGATGTTTAAATTGGTGAATGGGATGCTAATGAAAAAGGCTTTGATTTGGATGGTATCGAGCTTCTTGAGTGTTGTTGCAGCTGCACTCATCCATGTAGGTGAAGGTTATTCCTCACACACCTAATTTATGCTTTGTAGCTGGAGAATAGGCTTTAGGGAGTCAAGTCGTGACATACTTGCTGTGGAATTTCAAGCCTCCAACTTGCTCTTGTAGCCAGTGTTTATGTGGCTGGTCCAATTAAGTTTCTGGTCAAAGGTATGCTCCAGGATGTTGATGGTGGGAATTCAGTGATGATGACACCATTGAGTGATATTGGAGAGATAGTTAAATGCTCTATTATCTCAGATATTTTTTGCCTGATTTAAAGAAACACCGAAAGATTTACAGCAATACAGTGAATTAGAATCTGGTAAATTAGGGTCCGTCTTTACATGCAGTTTGTGCAGCAACATTTGAAAAAGATGACAGCACATTTTTAGAAAAACAAGGATATTTTAGAGTGCTATTTTGTAAAATAATTGTTTTGGAAATGGATATTGAGAAGTACTAAGAGCTCTGAAACATGCGAGTCACTCACTGCAATAATATTATTCCTGAAAAACGGCCATTTGAGAACCACAGAAAACTCAGATTGTACCTTTTTAAACCACCTGATATTAACCTGCAACAATTCTATTATCAGTGCCCATTCTATTACACATTTGTTTCTCCCAGAACTTTTGAAAAGTGATGAGATTCTTTCAGTATCATTTAAGATAAATGAAGGGCAGTGGTCAGAAAAATTAACACTGCATTTCGGCAGTCTCACTTACTGATATACAATAACGTTTGCCCGTGGTGAAGATAATCACATAACGAAGTCGGGATTACTAAATTTAAAAGTGCTCACAAATTTGGCTTTGGTAAATTGGATCATGAATAAAATTACTGTTGTTCCATAAAACTAACTCAAGACCATATATGGGGAAAAAGATACAGAAGTCTGAGGTCACGTACCAACCAACTCAACAGCAGCTTCTCCCCTGCTGCCACCAGACTTTTGAAAGGAATTACCCTACATTAAGTTGATTTTTCTCTACACCCTTGCTATTCCTGTAACACTACATTCTGCACCCTTTTCTTTCCTTCTCTAAGAATGGCATGCTTTGGCTGTATAGCATGCAAGAAACAATACTTTTCACTGTAAACTAATACATGTGATGGTAATAAATCAAATCAAACCAAACCAAACATTTCACATGAATGGAATTACTGACAAACTAGACAAAGTGCAGCTTGAAGAGGCACTGCACAAGCTAAAATTCAACTAAAAACTAAGATATCACACTATTTAGACACCTGAGCTTATAAATGCAATCTCTGCTCTATCTGCAGCCGCTGAAGATTGCCTTTACTTTTCTATAGTAGAAATGTAATACAATTCTGTTTATCTAAAAAAGTTACATTACAACTTGAAATTATTAATTCAAAACAATTCAACTGTTTGTGAATGGATGCCAGAATGTTTACAAAGTAATACTTTTCCTGAATAATTGTGACCTATTAGCAATTTGAAAAATGTACAAAGAACCAAACATGACATTGAAACATGAAAACGTAGCATGCAGGACAACATGCAGTTGATTACGGTCAACACTGGAGAAACATGTCCCATTCAACAGTATTGCTCAAAAATTCATTACCTTCAGCGCCCAAATATAGTTTATAGTTGGTTCCATCAAGGTCCACGTTAAATGATCACGCATTCCCAGATCATTACTGTGCTATTCCAACCCTTACGGTATTGTTAGTTCTTATTCTTGTTGAAGTTAGCACAAATTATAACATTTATTTTCAAGATTATCTTGCAACATTACAAGTAGCTATATATTTACTTCCATTTCAGGTTCAATCCTGATCCATTATCCAATGCTTATAAGTACTTGCGTATTTAGATTTAACAGGCTTTAATAAAATAACATTAATACAAAACTAAAGTTGAAGGACTATATGGGAAGAAGTAGGGAAACTCTTTGAAAGAATTGATGAGAGCTTGCTGTCCTGGTTGGTTCTCTTGTGCTAACGTGGTTCTTTAATTATAATGAAAGCCTCTAATTTTCTACAGTTAACATCCATTCTTAATTCCAAGCCCAAACCTTAACTGTAATTCCAAGGTCATCAACAATTAGAAATGGGAAAATATCAAAAAAGAGAATTTACAGTTTGTCACCCCAAGCAATATTGCAATAACTTTGCTTCCAAATCTTAGCCTGATCTCAACACGCTTGGGACCAGATTTAAAGAAGTTCTGTTTTGAATGAGGATCAAACTTCCAAACAAGGTCTGGCTTGCCATAAATTCACAGCCAATGAGGGGAGTGGATGAGCTCAACAGCGATAAAATTTACTTTGAAATGAGCATGTAAAACTAAGACAATTTTATTACAAATTTCAGTAACAGTTTTTTTTTGCCATGCACAGCAGAATGGGAAATGTTTAATGGTTCACATGCACATCAGAGACGCTTATTTTCCACATACATATATGTATACAGCTGATGCGCTTAAAACCCTTACTTGGGTTAGGTTGCTTAGAAACCCTTCTACCGAAGAGTCCTATACTTTGCCAATCTACTGCTCTGCTCTGCTGCAATCCTGGCAAAGGAGAGAGGAATAGAGATTTAGAAAGACAAAGAGCTTTAAGGACAGAGGAAAAATGATTCAAAGTGAAGTTCATAGAATAAGACATTGTTCAGTGAAGTGCCACTGATGATAGGTTGAAACTTCACAACCGTGCACACTAAAAGGTCAAATCGTTGATGCCTACATGGAAGTTTTTGACCCCCGGAGGTTTACTAATGACTCTAGCGATACGTGATGGCATTTTTCATCGGAGAATTTCCAACCCAGTGACTGCTATCTCTGACATTTGATTGTTTTCACCCCCACTTCACACGTGCTTTACTTCAACTGTTTTAAACAAAAAAAATGTTTCAGTTAGATATGAACTTGTGTTATTACTGTTTCAACAATTATGGATGTAAAAGAAAACAGCAAACTCCACTCCCAATTGTCTTCTCTCCACCAATCACGGGTCCATGCTTGGGTGACAACAGCCTCCAGTACTTCAACAAGTCCCCCTCTTTTTGTGTCAACATTTTTCACTTATCGTTCTTAAGGAGTTCACTGAAACATGGCTCCAATTGGCATTCACAGGTACCTGGGGCAGCACAGTGGTTAGCACTGCTGCCTCACAGCACCAGGGACTTGGGTTCAATTCCCGGTTTGGGTCACTGTCTGTGCAGTGCCTGCATGTTCTCCCCGTGTCTGCCTGGGTTTCCTCTGGCAGCTCTGGTTTCCTCCCACCGTCCGAAAGACGTGGTTAAGTGCATTGGCCATGCTAAATTCTCCCTCAGTGTACCCAAACAGGTGCCTGAATGTGGCAACGAGGGGATTTTCACAGTAACTTCATTACAGTGTTAATGTAAGCCTTCATGTGACACCAATAAATAAACTTTAAACTTCTAGGTACCTTGCCAAGGAGCCATTTAAGCAGTTGCTATTGACAAAATTTTCAATAATAGGAGAAATAACAGCAAGCCCCTGTTTCATCAGAGACTAATACTGCCAGAAGGGTTGGATAAGAATCACAACCAGAATCCATTCCTCCAATTTATTTTCCTTAAGCTAAAGGCACTGTTGTGAATTATGACAGTTTTACTGCTGTAACGCTGCCTCATTTGACCTTGATGAACGTCACAGCTGAATCCAAGCCTGGCCTCCAGGAAGGTGGATGGAATAAAATTTTCTACACTTGCTGAATAAATTAACCACAAACATCCATTGGATATGTTTGTTTTACAAAATTCTAAAGAATTGTCAGGATTCATGACAGACTTATAATTTGCATCCTTTCATTATGTAATACTGCACCTGGGTGACTTTAAAACAAATTCCCCTCATGATTTGTATGCTCCTATGAGAAAATACATAAAATACATCCAAATCTATTTTTAAATGGCTTTAGCTGAACTTCTAAAATTATAGATCCAACAGGAATTCGCAAAAAAAGTACGGTTAGTCATCTGCAGACAAGGCAGCCGGCAGCATAAACAAACATTTACTTCTCACAGTTACCCTGCTAAGTTAGAAAGATCTAAAAGGGAGCATAGATGTGGAGGGAAAATGGGGAGGGCTGCTGAAAAAGTATACTTGGGCCATGGCTTTTTTAAAAGGGTGGCAGAGTACACAAGCAAGGAAGTTAGGCTGAACTTTTGGAAATCAGTCCCAGCTGGAGAATCCTATCCAATTCTAGGCACCACACTTTAGAAAAGATGACAAGGCATTGGAGTCTTATGCAGAATGATACCAAGGAAGACAGACTGCAGTAACTAAGAGATCCAGGAGGCTAGGATTGTTCTCCTTAGAGCAGACTAGGAAACTGAAGCCTTTAACAAAGATGCTCAAAATTATGAGGTGTTTTATTAAATTCACAGAACCATTTTGCACTGGCAGGAAGGCTGGTCATAGGAAGGCAGATGGAGATTTTTTTTAACATCACATGTTACAATTGGGAATGCACTGTCTGAATGGTGGTGGACACAGATTCAATTTTCAAGTTTATTTGAAGTAGAAAGAGTCGAGAGCTTCAAGCTTTTAGGTGTCCATATCACCAATAACCTGTCCTGGTCCCCCCCAATGCCGACACTATAGGTAAGAAAGCCCAATGCCTCTACTCACTCAGGAGCCTAAGGAAGTTCGATACATCAGCTACGACTCACACCAACTTTTATAGATGCACCATAGAAAGCATTCTTTCTGATTATATCACAGCTTGGTATGGGACTCCTGCTCTGTCCAAGACCACAAGAACTACAAAAAGTTGTGAATGTAACCAATCCATCACGCAAACCAGCCTCTGTCTACACTTCCTGCTGCCAGCATAATTAAGGACCCCATGCACCCCTGACATTCTCTCTTTCACCATCTTCTATCAGGATAAAGATACAAAAACCTGAGGTCACGTACCAATCAACTCAAAAACAGCTTCTTTCTTGCTACTGTCAGACTTTTGAATGGAATTACTTTGCACTAAGTTGATCTTTATCTACAACCTAGCTACGACTGTAACACTACAATCTGCACTCTCTTGTTTCCTTTTCTACGAATGGTATGTTTTGTCTGTATAGTGCACAAGAAACAATACTTTTCACTATATGTTAATACATGTGACAATAATAAATCAAATCAAAATCAGATTATTTATTAGTGTCACAAGTAGGCTTGCATCAACACTGTAATGAAGTTACTGTGAAAATTCCCTAGTCATCACACTGCAGCACCTGTTTGGGTACACTGAGGGAGAATTTAGCATGGCCAATGCACCTTGCTCTACCACTGAGAGTGGAAGGCAATGGCAAGTCACAATTGACAAACACCGCCAAGAAAAAAAAGCTCAAGGTGAAGCATCAGCAGACAATGAGCCAAAGATTGCCTTCAGGCAAAGGAAGAAGGAATGAAGCAAAGAAAGAAAGTTCTCCCGACAGACCACAATCTCAGGTGGAACCAAGCAGTTAGACACTGAGTGAAGCTTCATACCAATGACATCCCACCCAAAACGTTGGTTTGTTCTTATCCTATTCCACTACACCTATTGCCCTGATTACCTGCCATTCCTCACTCTTGGGCTGCACAAATCCTCAAAATTAAAATTTTCATACATACAAGAATTCCGAAGAAGACTCACATCGAACTTGAAATGTTAGTTCTTCTCTCTGTATAGATGCTTCCAGACCTGCTGTGTTTTCCCAGCATCTTCTGCTTTTATTTCTGATTCCTGGTTTCTGCAGCTTTTATTAAAATCCTGTGCAAAAGTCACTCAAATACTGTTTTCCTGTTTATGGTCCATTAAAAAGTCTGACAACAGCATATACGCTCTGTCTGAGGCCAGAACTCTCCATTCACTTGACGAAGGGGCTAACCCGAAAGCTAGTGAGTTTACTATCAAAGAAATCGATTGGACTGAAACCTGGTGTTGTCAGACTTTTTACTGTGTTTACCCCAGTCCAACGCCGGCATATCCACATTATGGTCCATTACACAGCTCAGCTCTCAGTCCCCACCCCACAACTCCCCCTTCCCCCACACCATCCAAACCCCAACACTTCACTCCTCAACTCGCTCAGAATTCACTCCAATTCTCTGTCCTTTAAGACCTTCCTCCAAATCAATCTTTTTGATTATGCTTTTGGTTATCCTTCCAAATAATACTGCCTTCAGCTCACTGTGAGAAGACACTTATAACCTTTCTCAACGTAAAGTGAGCTAAATAAACACATGTTGCGCTTGCAGTCAACTGCTACGGATTGCTCTAAATCTATATTAAACTGCAGTGTGTTAACTCTCAAGGCTGCAACTGTAAAGTTGCAAGAGTCTGTCAGAGCTTAAAGCTTCAGCATAGACTATTTACAATACCACATTGTTCCACGACTTTTGGCAATCGCTGAATAAAAAGGAAAACTTACACATAATGCATTTTATACCTGAAATGCTACAGTCCTCAAAGGGTATCAATATCATTTCTATTTGGTTTGTGTGGGTACAAAATTAATTTGATTGCATGAGTGACCAATAAACTACATAAGTAGTTGACAGCTCTAAAATGTAAGTTATTTAAATTCTTCTACGACAGAGGATGATTTGAATTCAATAACAGTTTTAGATTCCTGAAGCCAACGGAAACAAAACTGCATGCAAATATGTAGAATCAACACAAAGAAAGCCCCTCTATTTTTAATTTGCTTGGCACAGTTGGGTTTATAAACACACGCTGAGCAGCTGCGCTCAGCACAGCATATCCATCACTTCTATGGGGAAGTGGGTTGGGGTCAAGTAGAATCTGAACAATGAAAGATATGACAAAACCATTCTAAAAGCTGTTTTGGATTTCTCCGCTCAGTTGCGTAACAGCAGTCAGAAAAGTGTAAAAATAGCAATATTTAAAAATAACCTAATTCCAAAAATCTATTAATCTGATAAAAAATAAGCTCCACCAAAAAGTAGCTAACAGCTCTTAAGTGCATGGGGCAGCACGGTGGCACATGGTTAGCACTGCTGCCTCATAGCGCCAAGGACCTAGGTTTGATTTCCAGTATGGGTCACTGTCATTGCGGAGTCTGCACATTCTCCCCATGTCCACGTGGGTTTCCTCCCACAGTCCAAAGATGTGCAGGTTAGATGGATTGGCCATGCTAAATTGCCCCTTAGTGTCCGGGGCAGTAGCTATGGTAAACACATGAACTAATGGGAATAGGGCCTGGGTGGGATTGTGGTTGAGGTGGACTTGATACGCCAAATGGCCTCCTTCTGCACTGCAGGATTCTATAATTCTACAAAAGCAGAAGAGGAGTAATAACAGACTCAAAATGTTAAATCTATTTCTTTCTCCACAGATGGTGCCAATCCTGAGTTTTTCTATTATTTTCAGCTTTTATTTCAGATTTCCAGTATCTGCAGTATTTTGTTTTTATCCGAAATAATCTCCAACATTTCAAAAGAGTTCCACTTCCCGCTTCCAAACAATCATCCCTCTGATAAAAGGGTAGGCAGCATCGCTTTTTCAGAACTGTCACCCAACACAACGCCCCAAAAAACTAGTTTTTCCAGCTTATTTATCTCCTCGATGTGACTTAATAATCATAGAATCTTAGACTACAGAAAGACGCCATTTGGCCCATTGAGTCTGCACCGACCACAATCTCACCCAGGCCCTAGCCCTGTAAACTCTATGCATTTACCCTAGCTAGTCCTCCTGACATTAAGGGCAATGTAGCATGGTCAATCTACCTAAACCGCACATCTCTGGACTGTGGGAAGAAATCGGAGCACCCGGACACAGGGAGAATGTGCAAACTCCACACAGACAGTGATCCAAACCAGGAATCGAACGTGGGTCCCTGGCACTGTGAGGCAGCAGTGTTAACCATAGTGCCACTGTGCTGCCCATGCTACATTACAATGACAGATTACATTCAGCAGACCCTGGATCACTTGGAAATTGCCAATAATGGGAATCCGATGCTGAGGTTTCATTTTCTACAGAGAGCTGCCCTGTTGCTTCCTGCATTTTGGTAGAAAGATCTTGTGCATCAAAATGAAGAATGCCATGAGTAGAGAATGGAACATTATTCCATGTTGCAAAATCACCTGTCTTGATCAACTGAGCTGGTGCAAACAGCAAGAAACTGCATCTCCTTGACACAGAATCCCTACAGTGCAGGAGGCCATTCAGCCCATCGAGTCTGCAACAACAACAATCCCACGAAGGCTCTATGCTCATAACACCACAAATTCACCCTACTAACCCCTCAAACCGACGCATCCCAGCACACTAAGGGGCTCTAACAACTGAAGCAGTGATAAAAGCAAAATACTGCGGATGCTGGAATCTGAAACAAAAACAGAAAATACTGGAAAACCTCAGCAGGCCTGACAGCATCTGCGGAGAGAGAATAGAGCCAACGTTTTGAATCGAGATCACCCTTCATCAGGGGCTCTGACAAAGGAACAGTAACAGTGAACTCCATCAGCCCTGACTGGGAGCCAGGCATTATCAGCCTGCCACTCACAAACTGAGTCACGTTGCTCACAAGTTTTATTAAAGCAGAAACGGTGTCTGGACAGATGCAGCTAACACATCTCCTAGCTCAGGGATAGCACTGCTTTACAGCAAGGTACTTTAGAGAGAACGATACAATGCATTGCACTGAAGTGTAACTTCTTAACGATTGCTTCACAGATAGGAATGCTCTGCAGATATATGCATGCTATAGTTGAAAGAGCAGATATCCTGTCCAGAATGAAGGTATTCACGATTATTGAAGTGATGGACTGCCTCAGCATCTTGCTCCACTCCCTCAAGATGCTCCTTGCTTTGACAAAGCTTTAAGTTATCTGTCCTGTTATCTTACGCGATTCAATGTCAAATTCTCCAATGAAGCACCTTGGGATTTTTTAACGATGTTAAGTGCATTATACAAATATATGTTAGTAAATCACCATTGCAGATACTCAGAAATTTTAAATATTAAATGCTACTAGTTTTGTTTGGTTATAGTGACCATGAAGTTCTTGAAACTTAAATTCATTGTTTGCTAAGTGAATTTTTCATCAATTTTTATGTTCAGCACATTAGTTGATCAAGATGTGCAGATGCTGGGGTTGGACTGGGGTGGGCACAGTAAGAAGTCTCACGACACCAGGTTAAAGCCCAACAGGTTTAACCAGGTGTTGAGACCAAGTGTTTAACCAAGTGTTGATTTAGATTGTGCTCCACCCCCACAATCTATCTTCCAGCTATATTGACATTAAACTCCACAGCACAAGTGAGACCCTGAGGAATAGTCACCTTTCAATATATTGACCATTTGGGGACTTTCAAAACCATAAATTACTCTACCTGAATTCAATAGCCTCGAATACAGCTCCTGTCATTCAGTGTGGTGAGTGTTGCATATTTCATTTCTTTTTAAGTGTCGATAAAATATTTAACATCAACATTTGATTTTTAAAAAAACTCAATCCTTTAAATGGATTAAGAGCAAACATACAGCTCTGAAGAATTAATAGAACATTTGGGCTGGATGAGAATTCCTTACCTCTTTACTGCCTTCTGAGCTAACATTCTGTTCCCAGCGAAGAATGTGATGCTGCCAAGTATGGCAAGATACTGCAGAGTCTGAAACATGTTCAGCTGAGTCCAGTATACATACATGAGCCCCAACATACCTGAAGAAAACAAGGTAAAAATAAAATTCAGGCTGATATTCGATTTAGTCTGATAATAACTAAGAAGTTCACTGACTGACTTGGTCAACATGGGGATGCTGTATTTGGTCATCAAGTTTCATTACTTTATCAAATACTGCTATGTTGTATTTAGGTTCTTAATTAATGTCAATATTTAAATTTCAGTTATCTGTGTGCAGCACCTGGTTTCACCAGTTCCCTAAAATTACAAGACAATTAAAAGTATTTTCTCCACAGTACCTTAAATTTGTAAACTATCTCAATGTGGAACATCAGCTGATCCAGACTGCAAGTTTTATATAATCACCATTAATACTGGTTTACAATCTCCCAGCAGAACACCAAAGATAGACAGGCATGGTCTCAAGTTTGATTGCTAGAGATTAGAAATCAAACTTTGACTTGGGTTACCCAATCAATAAGCTCTTGCCAATAATTAAAAATAGTGCAATGAAAAACTATTGGACGTCAGTTTACTTTTTTACATAGCAGTGTCATCCAATATTAATTCCTAGGTTTGCAGATTCAATGGCCCCATACATGTCCACAGAAAAGCCAATTATGGGGCCGTTGCTGACTTTTACAAGAACATACAAAGAAAATTCTGTTGGCACTGGTACACGTATTTTTGCATTTTGTTCATTCTTTTCATTTACATCTTTACATCAAGTTGTAATTCAACACTCTCTGAATTAACTTGAACCTATCATTTCCTTGACACTCACAAATAAAGGAATAAGGCAATAAAAACAAATAAAGGTACTCAAAAGTGCACAAAAAGGTGTCAGAGTGTGGCGACTAGAGGATTTTTACAGTAACTTCATTGCAGTGTTAATGTAAGCCTACTTGTAACACTAATAAATAAACTTTAATGATATAACAATCAAAATAATTAAATCACAAGAAAAAAAAGAGGAACCAGTATTGCAGAAACAAATGCGGTCTTGCATAATTGCAGAATGACAAGTTATTGAATTACTACTCAATTGATGTTAAGGTTATTCTAGGGAAGCCATCATAGTCCCAGAGGGCCACAGGCTACTCTTCCCTTTTGAGAGAGTGCTGACTGGTGGTGATTTAACCCGAGGGTAACCGTATCTCTGGCAAGGACCAAGGTTGGGAATGTTTTGGGTAAAGGTTGCAGCAGGGGATGTGAGGAAGAACACTTTAAAAAAAAACATAGCAAGTGGTAATGACTTGGAAATGACAAGCAAGTATGACACTTTGAACACGGAAAACACTAATGATGGGATCGTGTATCACAGCAACAGGTTGTGTAAAGAAACAGGCAGGGCAGAGTTTTTCAATGTAAATGTGTGCCCAAGTAGTGAATTTGATTCATTTCTTGAACAATCCTTTACTTTTCTATGGGGAAAACACACTCACCAGCATGGCCCAAATGGAAGATGATGGTGCTTGGAGAAAAAGTAAAATTGGAAATGTTGACACCAAGTTTGATCCACTGCAAAAAAAAAAAGAAAAATAAAAAATAAGGTTCAAAATAACTTTCAAAATAATAAGTGCATCTCAAATATATCTCAGTTTAGAATTTAATATTATGCCTTCTTTAAAAGATGTTACCATTTCTGTCTAACATGCAAGGCTTTATACAGCGACAAATGAAAAGGGAAGTCAAAAAAATCCATCAGAGCCATTCATTCTATGATGCAACTTGAAGTACACCACCTTTGTCAATGATATTAATTCCTTAGGATTACATAAAAAGGGATAATCCCGTGGGAGATTTCTCCCCAATTCCTTAGGGAATAGACAAACTGTGGTTAGCCACAGCATATTGCTAGATAGACCCAAATTGACACCCCACCCCTGTCTTCATGTGTGCCGATCCACTTTAGAAGACAATATTACTAAGAAGCAGAAGACCAACGATCACAAAGTGAAACCCTGAAGACACCATCATATTTGCTGTGGGCTTTAGCCATCACCACAAATTCTGATTTTATAATTGCCACTGCTGTGCAGCTTAATGCCTGTAACTACTAATACTTCAATATTTTAATGCTGGATTAGTAGCATTTCATCTCATGGACACCTCGGAGACGTCAAATCTAAGGGTTCTCAAGGTAACTGACAATGATGTTTTAATTAATTATTGCAGACATTTAATTTCAGTGCCAGTCTTTTGCTAGAGTTCTTCCCATGAGGAAACAAGAGTCATAGAGGTTTACAGTATGGAAACAGGCCCTTCGGCCCAACTTGTCCATGCCACCCCTTTTTAAATCTGTAAACCAATCCTAATTGCCCGCGTTTGGCCCATAGCCCCCTATACCCATCTTATCCATGTAACTGTCTAAACACTTTTTATATCCGCCTCTGCTACTACCTCGGGCAGCTTGTTCCAGACACTCACCACCCTGTGTGTGAAAAAATTGCCCCTCCGGACCATTTTCTCTCCCCCTCACCTTAAACCAATGCCTTCTAGTTTTTGACTCCCCTGCTTTTGGGAAAAGATATTGACTATCTAGCTGCTCTTTGCCCTTCGTTATTTTACAAATCTCTACAAGGTCACCCCTAAGCCTCCTACGTTCCAGAGAAAAAAGTCCCAGTCTATCCAGCCTCTCCTTATAACTCAAACCATTAAGTCCCAGTAGCATCCTAGCAAAACTTTTCTGCACTCTTTCTAGTTTAATAATTTCCTTTCTATAATAGGGTGATCAGCACTGTACACAATATTCCAAGTGTGGCTTTACCAATGTCCTGTACAACTTCAACATGATGTCCCAACTCCTATATTCAATGTTCTGACCAATAAACTACTTATTTCTAACTTGGGTTGTTAGTTTAATTAAAAAAAATGATTTGGATTAGGGTTTCTAGACTATTTTTATCAATTTACAATACACCACGTCACACTTGCTACACACCCAATGCCTGCCAAAATCCTACACAACAGTCATGTTTGAGGGTAGAAATTTCTTGGTTGGTGGAGCAGAACAGATTATATCAGATCAGCCATCCACTGAACAGAGCCTTATGTTCAATTCCAATGCAGTCACTGTTTTAAGTCACCACCCGAAACAAATGTCTGTTCCCATAAATCTGCGTACAATTAAAATTGAAAGTCTGCGTTTCCTCCTTATGGTGTTATCTGATTTTGACAGAAGCTTGGCAAACTTTGATAATGAATTTTGTTTTGTTCAACAAGTAAATGCATACAACTACTCTGATTCGACCACAAGTTTGTAGATTTTTTTTATATGCAAGTTAGCAAAATCTCATTGATAATAGTTAAAGCCTTCCAGGCTGTACAATTTAAAATGTTATTACAGTAATTGGATCTAATTCAGTCCTCAATTCTTTATAGTGAAATTGGTCTAAATATTTAGTCAGAATTGTTAGCTCAGCTCATTTCAAACTCCTCTTTAACTGGAGCCTCTCAATCATCACTGAAAGGATACAAACTTTACATGACCACTGTGTGAGAAAAGGTCCTGACATGTTTACACTCCCCATTAAATCTAGGGACAAAGAAAGCAATACTTCACTATACATCATTTATATTGCAGTTTTAAAGGCAATCCCCATCAGTCACGGGATTAAAAGCAAAATCTAAAACCCTAATTAAAGTATAAGAACATAAGAAATAGGAGGAGTAGGCCATCCAGCCCTTCGAGCCTGCCCCACCATTCAATAAGATCATGGCTGATCTGTCGCTGCTCAGTTCCACTTTATTTACTTACTTTATTTATTTACTTACCAGAATTACAAGTAGTAAGAGGGGTGCGAGAACAAGGGCAGTAAAAGTATTGGAGACTGCAATGGGCGGTTTCTTTTCAGGTTCCCGAAAGAGGTGCTATAAAGAGAAAAAAGTTTATTGTATTAAAAAAAAGCAAGCAGTGTTAAAAGATCCATTACTACATTGCAGCTAATGTTACAAGAGATGATGGACCTCTTAATTAAAGAATCAATGCACTTACATCCTATGATGGGCGCTGCTGTAAGTTAGAAGTCTAAAAACACTGCTATTCAAAAATGCCTACATCAACAACGAAATGGATTGATAGGTTTCCAGTGTTAACAGAAAGTGGGCTGAAAACATATTTATAAGATGAATCACTGGATATAAAAGTACAAGTTTCACCTGTCCAACAAAGAAAGAAAGATGGACTGGATAATGAATGGGACACAACATTAAAAGGCAGTAGGGAAATAGATATGGTGGAAGTTTGTCCAGTCACAATAAAAAATTTAAATGGACACAGCTGGAAATATTCAACAAGTCAGGTAATGTGTCGAAAAACAGAAGTCATTGGTTTGGTTTTAAAACCTTTCCTCTGGATCTGAAGGTATTATAAATAGGAACATTTAAAAAAGGGACATGGATTCAGAGAAAGTAGAAAGTGCACATGCCACGTGAAGTGCACTTCTGTGCAGAACGGAGATGGTGAAAAGGCGCACTGGTAGCACAAAAAATGAGGCAAAATGAGAGAAACTGAAGAAATAAAAGACATATCGGAGACAATCAAGTCTGGATACATACCATTACTCTATAGACTGCTGGAAGAAAGGATGGTCAACACCACAGATGCAGATCACCATGCACTACATGCCAACATGAGATATCTACTCCAAAATCAACCTGCCCCTCCTGCCATGTCAGAAATGTTCTCCAAGCATCCTCCAAGGTGGCCTTCATGACACACGACAATACAGAATCGCTGAGCAGAAACTGATAGCCAAGTTCCAGACATGTGAGTTCGGCCCCAACCGGGATCTTGGGTTCATGTCATACTATCTGTAACCCCCATGACTTGGCTGGGCTTGCAAAATCTCACTAACTGTCCTGATTGGAGACAATACACCTCTCTTTAACATGTGCTTAACCCTCTCTCCACTCACATTGTCTGTACCTTTAAAACTTTATTACCTGTTAAGACTTGCATTCCAACCATTATTTTGTAAACTGAGTTTGTGTCTTTATATGCCCTGATTGTGAACAGAACTCCCACTCACCTGAAGAAGGAGCAGCGCTCTGAAAGCTTGTGGCTTGTGCTACCAAATAAACCTGTTGGACTTTAACCTGGTGCCCAAAAATGGCAGCTCACATAGAAGCATGGAAGAAAGGAGCAGAAGGCCATTTGGCCCTTTGAGCCTGCTCTGCCACCATTCATTACCATCTTGGCTGATCATCCAACTTAATAGCCTAATCCTGCTCTCGTAACCAGTAACCCATGTTACCCATTTACTGCCTAAGATAAGATGGCAATGAAGTTGAGATCTGAAGTTGTTAAATTCAAATTATAAGGTCAGAGAATTGCAAAGTGCCTAGTAGAAAAACAGTAGGTTAGCGGGCGTGGCAGATTCAATTTATTACTCAGAAATGTGAAGTAATACATTTTGGAAGGAAAAACAAGAAATGTGGAAATAATGTTAAATACAAAGGCACTGATGGATATCAATGAACTGAGCAAACAATAAACATAAATCTGTAACTTCTTGAAAGCGGAAGGGTATGTACATAAAGCGATTAACAAACAATAGCATTTTTGGTTTTGTAAAATAGGGACAAACAATAAAAAATAATGGCAAATTTACAGTTTTGAGACCACCAATTATTGAAAAGATAGTAAAGCCACAGGGGGCAAGCATCACAGAACGACGCCAGGAATATTGCACTGTGGTTATGAAGACAAGCTTATTAAGAGGTTGTCAAAAGCTCCATTAGCAAATGGCTGTACAGTACAGAATGCTTTGTCAAAGGGAGTAGCTGAGGCAAGAGAACACTGCAATTAATAAAGAATTGGGAGACATGTTTGACTTGGGACTACTATTCAATGTGGCTTAACACATTTGAATAAGACAGAAGTTTACACAGTACTTTAAATTAAATTTTTGTCCTCTTAAACCTCGGTTAATGAATCATATTGTGTTAATGTGCAATTATTTTGGAGCTTGAGAATTCACTGGTCCACACACTGAAGCACAGATGCTAATAACTTGCAGAATAGAGTTTACATTTGATGAATGGGTTGGCCATGACAAACAGGACATGGATCCTGTTCTATGGTCTTCATTATATATTTGACTTGTGCCATTCTTTGGATAATTAAATGCATCAAAAGTTAGATACAAATTACTTTTAAAATGCATGTTAACTTGATGCATCAATTGGTATTGATAATATCACTAAATCTTTCCTCCTTCCCAAATGTGACATAATCTTGTGTGAAGTGCAAAGTAACCTAGGAGAACATCACATACGGTTTGAGGCATGTAATTAATTCAATTCATTAAGAATTTTAACATTATGGTATGTAAGATAGAGAACATGAACATTTGCGCGCACTATCAAACTCTTGCCATTCTAATAGAGAGTATAGTATTGTGATTAGCTTAACATTTTATTACAACAACATCCGTTCTAAGCAATCTTGATGTGGAGATGCCGGTGTTGGACTAGGGTGGGCGCTGTAATAAGTCTCTTAACACCAGGTTAAAGTCCAACAAGTTTATAGAATCATGAACTTTCAGAGCACTGCTCCTTCATTAGGTAAGCAATCTTCTACAAGCACCTACCTGAATTTCAGGCTTGGGGGCAAAGAGATTCTGAGTCTGTACTGGGGTCGGAGTTTCTTCATCAGGAAATTTAATTGCAACATCGGCCTATGAAGAAAATTTTTAAAAATCAAACATTGATTCTAGATTCACTGTACTGTTAAAAAAAATTACATATCAAACGCCTAAGGGACCATTTGTCAAAGGGGTAAGTGTTAAGGAGCACCTGAAAGGAGAGTTGGAAAGTTGCAAGCTAGAAATCTAATTAGTGCAGTGAAAACCATAAGAACCCAGTACTTACAGGCTTGATATTAAAAGAATAATTAACAATAAAAAGTCTGACAACAGCAACTTTCAGAGTAATAACTGCTGCAAGCTAATTTTTCTGAAGCACTGGAGAGAAACCACGTCTCTTCAATGGTTTTGTGTGTGACAGATTTCACATTCTTAGTGAGGTATTTTAACTCTGGTCTCCAATCAATTTTTTTTTGTGGTTTTGCACAGAACATCATAAAATAAACTTTTGAGCTCTAAGTATTAGGCGTGACAAATACATTGCTCCTACATTTTTAATAACATCAAACATTTCTTCACAGAACTCTGTGGAACTGCAGATGTACTGGGAAAGTGATTGGTTTTTTACACCATAGCTATTCTTCCATTTTTAGTTCCTTAATTTTAGAAAACAGAGTTCAAAAACCTAAAGGATACATTGAATTCGGAACAATAACAATCCAATGCATTTGAAAGGGATTCCCTTGGACTTGTCATCTAGGGCGGCATGGTGGCACAGTGATTAACACAGCTGCCTGACACAGCCAGGGTGCCAGATTCAATTCTGGCCTTGGGTCACTTTCTGTGTGGAGTTTGCACTTTCTTCCCTTGTCTGCTTGGGTTTTTTCTGGGTGTTCCGGCTTCCTCCCACAGTCCAAAGATGTGGGGGTTAGGTTGATTGCTAAATTGACTCTAGTGTCAGGGGGATTAGCAGGGTAAATGTGTGGGGTTACAGGAGTGGAACCTGGGTGGGAGTGTGGTCACAGACTTGATGGGCCAAATGGCTTCCTTCTGTGCTGCAGGGATTCTATGATCTCATCCTATGAAAAGCATTTAACAGTGAAAATATAAGATGTTAAACTTCTCATGGAGATGTCAAATTTGGATTAGAACATAAAATGAGCCAGAATGATATATTTTCTTATCTAGGGTCAAACCCTTGATTCCGACTAACTCAATAATGTAGTCTGTTTAATATGGGATTAACTACTAAATCGATTCGAATTTCTGATTTAACAAAACATGTCCAAAGATGTGCAGGTTAGGTGGATTGGCCATGCTAAATTGTCCCTTTGTATGCAAAGATGCATAGGTTAGGAGAATTAGCAGGATAAATATAAGGGGTTACAGGGATAGGGCCTGGGTAAGATGTTCTGTCAGAGAGTTGGTACAGACTTGATGGGCTGAATGGCCTCCTTCTGCACTGCAGGATTCTATATGCATAAATGTTATGTGGAACTGACGTGCAGTTACTCTTCCAAAATAACTTTCACTCGGTGCTCAATCAGGTTTAGTTCTGACTGCACCAAATCATGGAACATTTTCTTCTCTTGTGCCATGGTCTGTAGTCCTTCCACTGATAACCATTGAGTATAGAACATTTGATCTCATGAGAGTCACGCAGCAGAAGAATGTTCAAAATAGGAATGTCATTTAGTGACAAATCGATATAGAAAATGGTACTGTATCAATGATAGTATATTCGGTAAGCTTTAATGCAAAAGATTTGCTGAGTATAGTAGGCGTTCAGTGCAAGATCAAAAGGAGTGTTCAAAAATGTTAATGGCCACATTTTAGGTTTCACTTCATGTGCAATGGAGAACAAAATTAAAACATGTTCACATGAATAAACAAGAATTTGTTGATAAATTGTGGTAGTTTTGGAAAGCAAAAACCTTTTTTCAGCCAGATGCAAAACAGTTTGGTAATGTCAGCACATGGCAAATTAACCAGATGATACAAGGTGCATACATTACATTAAGCCATTACTTGGAACGGCTTGACTTTAAACTTAGCAGTATTAGAGTAAACAAAAATACAGGAATCGCAGAACTTTACAAATTTTCAAATCAGTCCAACAAGTCAAAAGAATGACTGTGGATGTTTAAAAAAAACAGCGTAGGAGTCATCTTCATTTGTATTGCCATTACACACATTGTAGAACATTTAATCATTTTCAATCAGAGAACACAGACTTACCAGGTGCCACAAAATTGGGTTTTCAAGTGTTGCATCTCCAATTATCAAAAACAGTGAATACGTTCCAGAGACTGAATTAAATTCAGATTTTCTCTCAGCCACATCCAGGTCAAATTTGTACACTTTTTTGCTGTCGGGTTCAGCCACAAATATCACTTCCTGATCAGTCTTCTGATTGTAGAGTCGGACGAAAGTCTAAAACATACAATGTACCTCAGCATTTAACGATGTACGAGTAAAGTGTTGACAAGGTCAGCATTTTACTTGAGATACAACAATCAATCGCTGCGTAGAAAATATGGCATTTTGCAAAACTGACCCTTACAATCCCACAAATTAAGAGCTCTGCAGTTTGTAGATCTTGCTGCTATGGCAGGAAGTTTTCAATTGTCAATTTTTTAGTACCAGTGTGTTTCTCATTCCAATTTCTGATTTTTTTTCTTGGTTTCACCCTTCTGTTCCCTCCCATTGTTTAGCTTCTCTTCAATGTCATAGAATACTACACTGCAGAAGGAAGCCATTCAGCCCATCAAGACTGACTGACCACAATCCCACCCAGGTCCTAACTCTATAACCCCATGCATTTACCCTAGCTAATAACCCTGACACTAACGGGCAATTTAGCATGGCCAATCCACCTAACCTGCACATCTTTGGACTCTGGGGGGAAACTGGAGCACCTGGAGGAAACCCAGAGAGACAAGGCAAGAACGTGCAAACTCCACACTGGCAGTGATCCAAGTCAGGAATCAAACCTGGGTCCCTGACACTGTGAGGTAGCAGTGCTAACCACTGTGCCACCTTGTTGCCCCATGTCAAAATGAACCTTTAATTGTTCATCAAAATTATTCCTTTAAATTACAGTTCAAATACAATTTGGCAAGTGACAATTGAAGGGACCACCATAACAATTTCTGGGATGTTGGGGGAGTGGGGTAGAGATGGATAGTACCGCTTATATAGGTGTTTGATGGTGATCTTCTTAAGTGACAGAGATAAAGGGGCCACATGACCTACATTTGATCCTAATTATATTTTTATAGCCAAGATGTACGATCACTCGTGAACATCCCCATGAATTTATGCAAAATTCTAGTTTCAACCTTAAATCTGGAAACAAGGCATGGCTGCTCCAAAAGCGCAACAATTCTTTAGAAGGATAGCTCAGAGATTCAGACCTGTGAAAATTATTAATCCTTTATTCACTAACGGACAGCTTCAGAAATAGTAAGATTCTTAATAAAGTTGGAAAGATATGTTGCTATATTCAGATAAATTGAAAGAAAAGGAAGCCATGGAATCGACTTTAAATAACAACAGCAACATTTTCTGGACGGAAGTCAGATTTAAAAACAGAAAATGATAGAAATATTCAGATCAGATCATTTGTAGATTGAAAAAGGTAATGATTCAGGTTGATGACTTTCTTTCCAGACAATCAGTCATAATGCCCTCATGTACGATGTACGTTTGTTTGGCAAGACCATTACTTTCCTTTGGAAATACTAGGCTGAGTTTTCCGGCCCATTACCGACAGGCTAAGAGTTGGGAGGGTTAATAACATGGTGAGGAAGATGGCAGGAGGAGAGCCTGTTATCTTCCTGCTGCCACAGCATATTGTCAGAGGTGGATGTTTTGGTGACACCGCTTGTAGTCAAATAAGGGCTACTTTCTGCCCAAATGAGCATTTTGCTCACGTTGAGATGGTCTCCCAGGGCATTTGAGGGAAGGGGGATTGGTGGGGGGGAGGGGGGGGGGGGGGGTGGATTGGTGGGGGGGAGGGGTGGATTGGTGGGGGGGGGAGGGGGGGATTGGTGGGGGGGGGAGGGGGGGGATTGGTGGGGGGGAGGGGTGGATTGGTGGGGGGGAGGGGGGACCTTCCTTGAAAAAGGCGCTTTGTGATGTACAGTGCAGTGGCCCAACAATGGCAATGGCCGTCCTTCAGCAATGCGCCACTGCAGCACCACAAGCCCCCACTCCTGAAAGCTGGACCATGCCTTCCCCAACCAACTAACCTTTCTCCAATGAGATGCCCTCTGTCTGGAACTGCAACCTCATCACTGGATACTGCCAGCGGTAGCACTCCTTTGATACTGGCCCTCTCAATGCACTGGCAGGTTGAGGGCAGGATGCCATCCTCAATTGGTTAGCAGCCTCTAACTGGCTGCTACCAGCAATGTATTAATTACCCTGCAGTGCCAGATCACCTCCTGCTTCTGGCCCCTGCAATGTGGCTTTCGGGTCCCCAAACAAAATCTAGCCCATTTTAGATGGTACTTTGAAATAAATTTGAACACCCAAACACATTAATTCATGGTCTACTGTGTGTGTTTATGTGTCAGTTTGTTATGGTTCTCGAATAGAAAATCTGCAAATCATAAACCAATGACACCATTCCCCCCCCAACACACACAGCAATACATCCTTTTTAAACAACACAAAATAAATAGCTACTATTAAACCAAATAGTATATACCTGGTGTGGAGTAAGTTCAGCTCCCGTGTTCACATCAGTTAATTGGAAAGATAAAGCAAAGTTCTGGTGACTGTCAGCAGCAATAAGTCCCTTGGACTTTGATGGATAAACCACCCTGTTGGAATTAAAATTGAAAACTAAATTTTTAAAATAACAGCATTCTTAAATAAGTGAATCTTCAGGAACATCAAATTAATTCCAGAAACAGCAGCCATATTACAGGGAGTTCAGCAAATGTAATAGTTTGTTTTACCTGGTGGTCTTTGGTGCAATGCTCTGATCTCTGTCGACTACTGAAAGGTCAACATTAGTGATATCAACTTCAGTGGCAACCTTGACTTTTAGCTAGATTGGAAAGTTAGATGAGTTAGAGGCTTATAAAACACTACTGGTTAGGATTGAAAAAGTAGCATAGACATGTAGTTTTATTGACACGTCAATACAAAATCTTTATAAAAATGGAATTTTATTAAGACCTACATTGTTGTGGGCAACAATTTACTAGAAGCTAGCCAGGGTACCAATTTCAACAGCTTTTAAGACAATGAACTGAGGTCACAAACACTCCCCTCTATTCGGGTTTTGTCACAGCAGATGAATCACTAAAGTTCAGTGACAAGACTAATCCTTAAAAAGTTAGAGGGATGTTACTTCTCATGGCACGCGGGTTAGAACATTATTCTAAGCTTATTCATTTTTAAAATGTGCATGTTTTAAAGGGCAAAACTAGAATCAAAATACTGCAAGTTCTCATTACTGAACTGATAAAAAATTGGACAGAAATGCTCTGGAGGAACATGGAAATATTGTTTACCAGCCAGACCACCACAGTGTATCGGGCCAGAAATAGAGATACTGATGTTACAGTACTTGGTAACATAGCATAAGGACACCTCTCTGGCACCATTTTAATTCTTTAATTTTCCTTACATGGCAAATTATCCGATAGTCATACAGAATGGAATCCAATCATTTCTCTATATTTTATCAAGTTACTCGGTTCATCCGCTCATATCAGCAAGCAATGATAAACGTATCCTGCTGGACAGGGTTTCAACTTATCAGTAAAGGTAAAATTAGGAAATTAAGGAAAGGAACCATAAATTGCAGAGCAGAAAAACTATCCTAAAATCTTGTTTGCAAAATTAATGGCGCAGAGAATTAATAAATTCCATAACTCTGTTGGGTAGCCCATTTCTCCCCTTGGCCACAACACCATTTTGCGATCTCCAAGTGAAGTGCCAGGAAAGAGCAGTAATGGTAAATTTGTCATTTAAGTGCATTATGGCACATTAAAGTTTTGGCCTTGCAGATATCCCAGGCTCCAAATATTTGATAAGTATACCAATGAATCTGAACTGTGAGAACTCTGAAAAATACCCAAGTTAAACTCTCAACGTTGTTCTTGCATTTATTTTCTACAGCATTTAGAAAAAGATCAAGTACAGTCTTCTCATTCTCACCATCTCCCCAAGTTGCCAAACCTGATTGAATTCAGGATTATGGGCTTTACAGTACATTAAATCTTCTGATAAAATATCTGTTGTGGCAACGTCAATTAACATCTATTATCAAAATTACAGACTCGATTTACTTTGTTTTACATTCCTAAATATAGCGAATAACGAATTTGTAATTGCTTCTAAGATTATCTTCAGCTAGTACATTAACGACCTGGAATTGCCACTGTGGGAATTAATGCTGAAACATTTTTGTTTAAACTACTTCCCTGTCAAATTCTGCTGGCTCCCTGAAAAATTATAAGTTGCAACAGCAACCATTTTCTTATACACTCACACCAGCCCGCAGATGTGAAAGAATTGACTCAAAAGTGCGAAAGCACATCAAAAACACATTCTGCCTTCAAACAATCCTGAGCAGTACATTTACATCAGTCCATTTAAGAACGATGTCTACCAGGAAATGATTATTCTGTCCTCGTACAAACATCTGCACAAAGAATTGAAATGTCTGAGCTTTCCGAAGCTGTATTGCTGTGTCTTTTCAATGGCATCCTGAAAACCAAATGTACCATACACTGTTTCAGCTTCTCACTGATCTATTCCACAGTAACTTCATGGCAGTGTTACTGTAAGCCTACTCATGACACTAATAAATAAACTTTAAACACAAAACAAACGCTTTGCCTTCTCCCATTGGTGTCTTATGCTTTTTCTAAGTCCCTTATTTGCTGTGCAAGTTTCTTCACTCTTCTTTGTGTTTTGAAATCTCTCTTGGCTTCCAAATATTAATTTATTGCTATTCTTAACTGCTATTCTTTTTTCATTACTGTATTTATGGCTTAAGGTACATTACAACGGGCTGGATTAAAAATAGGTACCTGTATTAGGCAGAGAAATTTCCCAGGAACTGGTGAAACACACTAAGCAGAGAGTGAAGACTAGGGACTCGGGGGAAAGAGGGAGCAAGAGAAAGAAAACTAAAGCATAAACCAAGGGAGATGAGATTAGTGTACAGGATGCAGCAGACATAGCAAGCCAAAGCCAAGGTAGAAAGATTAAATATCTGGAAGTACTCAGAAACAATTTCTGGGAGCAAAGAATGGGTTGGTTGAGACACAAAATTGTTGAAGAAAGGGGATTGTTGAGCTGAGAGTACTCAGCCTGGAACAGCCGCACAAATGAAGTTTGGGTTCAAGAACATAACATGCAACAAATTACACTAAATTTATTAAATACTAGCAGATCTGCCTTTTAATATTTATGAATGTGTTTTAAAAATATTCAATATCACTTATAATGATGCACCTACCTCCACATGGTTTCCTATAAATCGGCTATCACCCTCCACATTGACAGAGAAGTCATAATATCCACTTGGTGGCTTTACCTCCATAAAATTTAATTCAAAACTATCACTAATAAAAAAATGAAAATTATAGCTGTTATTCTTCAATGATCAGCAAATATTTAAAAGCCATTTGTTGTAGGTAAAACGTCAATGACTTCTTGCATTAATTCAAGAAGCACTGGTGTGTGCGCCAAGTTCAATATTTTTGCACTTTGTAACAGGCAATTACCTGAATGAAGAATTAGTTCCAATTGAGTAACAAAAACATGTATGCATGTGCTTAAAATATTTTTAAAAGTACAGTATTTTCTTCCCATTCCATCGAACAGCTTCACCACAACATGCGCTATTCCAGAATTAGGATGGGCAGACAGCCTGATCCTACTCAGTAGTTTAGTGATATTGTCATTGAATTGTAATCCAGGGTAATGCTCTCAGGGCCTGGATTCAAATCCCACCATGGGAGATGGTGTAATTTGAATCCAATAAACAACTGGAATTAAAAGTCCAATGAAACCATGGTCAATTATTGCTAAAAACCACCTGGGAAGGAAATCTGTTGTTTTTACCTGGTCTGGCCTACATGTGACTCCAGCAATGTGGTTATTTTTAAATGCTCCCTGAATACACCTAGCAAGTCACTCAGTTCAAAGGCAATTAGGGATAGGCAATAAATGCTGGCCCAGCCAGCGATACTCAAAGTGAGTGAATGAAAAAACCCTCAGATGATGTGAATTAATTCTCAAGCTAAACATAGAAGCATATTCCTACATGGTGTTTTCCCCCAGTGCCATTCAGAAACAGGAAGATAGGAGTTTGCAGATATGAAACTTGTATCCCAATATTTCAGGGCACCAGGGTGCTAAAGGTACAAATTTTTCAATTCCCCTGTTTAAATGTGTTTTTTGGAGATTGACTAATTTAAAATCACTCTTTTAAAAAAAGCTATTCCCCCAGCCCCACAAGGGTTTTTGCATTTAAGAGGCTAAATAAAGCTTCTGATCAAATCTAACTTTGTTCTAACTTTAAATATCCTAATGCCCCATATGGCTTTCCTTTCAAAATGATGACAACTAAAAATAGTTTAATTTTCCTCACAAAGAAAGAGACACTGTGGTTGGAATTCTCCGGCCATTTGCGCCGGTGGGGTTCTCTGGTCCTGCTGGCAGCACACCCCACCTGTGGGTTTCTTGGTGGATGTGGTGACGCCAATGGAAAATGCCACTGACAGTGGTGGGGCCAGAGAATCCTGCCACCAGCGAGTGGTGCACTGCCTCTGAGAAACATGTGGCTGGGAACACACACTGGGAATCCTGCAGCAGGATTTAAGACATTATGCTAATGATTTTATTCAAGATAAGCAATTTTGACATTGAAAACATTCAGGTTAGGTGCAACAAAGGACAGAAATGACAAATTCCCTGAGCTCTGACACAACATTCCTGAACCATAATATTGAAGCAGTATCTTTTCTCATATTATTTCAAGTCTTCTACTTTCAGCATCAGCTATGCTTTACTGCCTTGCAAATAAAGAAGGTAGTGCTGTGTCATGGGACTCACATCCAGTGTCTTGGGGCTCACATCCAATATTAAGAGTCAGACTGCCTACAACCAAATTCATTCCATGCAAGACTTTGACATAAGACATTGTGAAATTTGGTATCAACTATTTCGTGTGGTCTACAGAAATAAAAAATTATCTGTATTAATCACAAAAATATCATTCTTACCCTTTCAAAGCAAAAGATGATTGCTGAAGAACTGTGTTTTTTGTCAAAGCAGACTTGGCATATTCAAGCTGAACATCAGCTGAAGTCAGACTTTGGGACAAAACATTGGTCACACGCAACTGGAAATAAGTAGGGCAAGGAAAAATTAAGACCAAATCACTTTGAGGTATGTCATTTCATGAACAATATCTTCAAACAGCAAGTCAGCTGAACAAATTGCCACTTGTTACAGACAGAAGATGAATCTCCATGGTGCACTGTATGCAGTGAACTTGGAATTGTTCTTCGTTCATTCAACTTGATGCTATGTTTAAGTATTTTTTTGGATTCCCTAACACCTAAAGTACACAGAGCCCTGTAAACAAGATGTTTAAAGTTGCAACCCAAATAAAAATTTAATTATCACCACTTTCACCCTGATATCGCACTACACACAGGTTTTCTTTGTTCCAATTAAAATTTCACATCATTTACTTTCAAGTACCAAAAACAGATGTACATAATAGAAGTTTTTTCTATAAAAAACTCATTTCATAAAAGAGCCATCAATTTATTTTGGTGACCTGAACATGTGTAAAGTGTAATGCTCTCCTACAGTCACAATGCATAGTGTTGAAATTACCAAGCATTTAAATTGAGGGGTCATGTGGCCAGATGGATCCACATCCTGTTTAAAATTGAGCAAAATAAACAATTTTACAGAATGTAATTTTCATTTTCAGATAATTTATTTGCAGTTTTGTGTTTTAAGCATAAAAGATGACTCGTGTCTTTCAAGTACCCACAACTCCCACATTGTTATTCATTGATCTGAATGTGGTCCCAAACTGGATACCAGTTCCCAACTAATCTCCACTGTGGCTCCAAAATTACTCAAGATAGTCAGCTTCTAAGTTAGAATTGATTCTACAAAATTGTTCTCATTCCACGGAGCAATAAAGATTGGATCAATTTTTTTCAGCACATCAGTCATGTTAAAATTATAATTCCAACTGTGATGCTACTTTGGTTTTTATAGAAATTTCTCAAATACTTATGGCAACAATCTTTGTGAATACCTACAATTTTATCTATATGTAGTTATCCAGCATCTACTCATTATGCCAAAATCATAGACCAATGGAACCCTCAGAAATTCTTTACACGGTTTCCAATATTAAAATGTCAAGTTAGCTAGCATGACCCCATCATGGCTTAATGTGATTCTTATTTGCACCTGAATTTTGAAATATCACAAGTTTCAAGTATCAAATATCGCAAGACTGCAAGTCACTTGAAATCTTTTCAGACAAACGGCTGCCATTTTCCACTTGATAATGATTGTAGACAGTCTAATGTTCAAAATATATGTTTAAACAAAAATCCTAAAAATTATTACTGTAGTAAAATTAAAACTAATCCACTGAAGTAGCATTTGTGCCATTCAATGACTTCTTGACAGTGTTCGCCCAAAGACCTTGAATTCATCTAAAAGCCTGGGATTGAACTTGATTTTTTTTGCTCATATTGGTGATTGTACAATTAGCTTACATGCGGCTAAATTTTAATGACCATGGCAGTAGTCCTGATGCCACCCAGAAAGCTGGAGGCAACCCCGCAGTGACATTTCCAGGGACCCTGAGGTGATTCTATGCCCATAAGGCAATTAATTGTCTGTCGTCATGGCTCCCAATCCCTTTAAAAGCAAAGGTCCACCTCGATACAACTGGTCAGCAGCTCTACAGTCCCAGCAGTGCCACTGGGAGTATGCAATGTGAAGGCAGCCTTGAAACCCAGATAAGTGAGGTCTAGAGAGGCAGGCCCTTAGGTTGGTTTTATTGCAAAGGTGGGAGAAATGTGCTTCAGCCAGCTGGCTCTTGCTGCTGGTGGGGCCCTCCATGAACCAGAGGATGCTTGATCAGAAGTGCCCACAGCTTTAACTGGGCAGCCTCGCAATATGATGTGTTGTCTCCCCGCCCCATGGTGGCGGAAAGGCAATCGCAGGGAGTTGAGGTAATAAGCAGTACACCCCAGCTCCACCTTACCTCCTGATTCTATAGCTCCCCATGTTCTGAAATCCAGAATTCTAATTGGTAACAGATCCAAACATCTGTTTCAACTATTCAGAATCACAAACTAAATTTAATTTTGCACTGCATAGTATTCCTGTTCTTATAAAATAGCTTGCTTGTTCACTTAACATCCCTACAATCAAGCATTTATTGTATCTCATTTCCTGACATGCTAACTCCGAAGAAATATATTTGCAACAGGCACAGATATATCTGATTTCAAACCACAATCAGATATTCCTTCTGCTTCAGGTACATTAATATAAAAGTCAGCATAGGGCAATAAGATGCAATTCTTAAGATGCTCTGTCATATCAAGTGAAGCCACTAATTCAGAGAAGATGCCCAAAGTAGATGCAAATTCTTATTATCTCTGCAAGAGAAAAAGCTCCTCAGTTTGAACAATTAAGATACTTTAATAAAAGAGTTGGATTAAGCTAAATCAAAATTGTAGATCTAACATTAGTTACCTTTAGGGTGGGCTTCTTGTGGGAAACAGAGGCAATTCCTTCAGCTACCACGATAACTGGAATGTGATACTGATTATGGGACAAAGCTGCAGCAG
The DNA here is from genome assembly GCF_965287045.1 of Carcharhinus amblyrhynchos. Lineage (NCBI taxonomy): Eukaryota > Metazoa > Chordata > Chondrichthyes > Carcharhiniformes > Carcharhinidae > Carcharhinus > Carcharhinus amblyrhynchos. The sequence goes on from NC_137339.1 coordinate 16,839,988, forward strand.
CACAGGCAATGCTGAAAGCCTCCGAGAGTGTGGTAAAATGCTTCTTGCTGAATACAGCATTAACAAGCTGAATTACTTGATCCTGAAATTAAAAAGAGTCGGAGCTGAAATTTGGAGATTTACTGACATGCATAAAACCAAAAAATTGATGAGTCAAATTCTCTGGCCTCCCAGCCGCGTGTTTCCCTGTGGCGGGAGGTGGCGCACTGCTTGTGGGATTCTCTGCTCCAGCCGCTGTTAATGGGATTTCCTACTGATGTTGCCCCATGTCGCTGCAAAACTTGCGGTGCCAGCGGGATCAGAGAATCTCATTGGTGTGAATGGCTGGAAAATTCCCCCCCCACTCCGAAACCAAATGGCGGAGGGGGCAGCCATTTGGCCCATCGTGTCTGTACTGGCTCTCCAAACAAGCACCATGACCTAGCGCCATTCCCCTGCCTTTTCCCCAATACTCCTGCACGTTGTTTCAATTCAAATTACCATTTAATGCTCGCTCGAGTGCTTTGATTGAACCTGCCTCCTCCACACTCCCAGGCAGTGCAGTCCAGATCCAAAACACTCGTCGTGCGAAAAGGTTTTTTCTCACTTCACATTTGCTTCTTTTGCAAATCACTTTAAATTTGTGCCCCTTCAATCTTTATCCTCTTACCAGTGGGAACAGTTTCTCCCTATTTACTCTGTCCAGCCCCCTCATGATTTTGAACATCTCTATCAAATCTCTTCTCAGCCCTTTTCTCTCCAAAAGAAAGAACCCAGCAGTCTATTTACTTTAATAGTCTGAAGACCAGAATCAATTAATTTTTCTGAATATTCTTAGATGGTACATACATTATCCAAACCAACATTTAATAAAAGTCAACAGTTAATGACAGTAATTCTTGCTGGAAGGACAAGGTTTTTGTGTAATATTCAATCACAAATTAATGAAATGACATAACCCCATAAATCTATTGAAATATTTGGGACTAGGGAAACATCTATCCATACTGGTATATGAATACACCAGTTAGGAGCAGAAGAAGGCCACTCAGCCCTTTGAGCCTATTCTACCATTCAATGAGATCATGGCTGATTTGACTGTAACTCCCACCTATTCCAGATAATACTTCATCCCCTTGTTTATCGAGAATCTAAGTCCACCCAAACAAATTAAAATAGTATTACAGTTCAAATACCAATCATTGAATCAGAGTGCAAAAGGGGCCTTTCAGCCCATTTGAGTCTGCACCGAGGAACACCTAACCTCTCACCTAATCCCAATTACCAGCACTTGGCCTTGAATGTTATGATGTGCCAAGTGCTCATCCTGGTATCTATTAATGCATGCTCTCTTCCTCCTGTACAAGGAAGAGGGGAAAGGGACACTGAATGAGCCTGCTCTGCCGCTCAATATGATCATAGCTGATCTGACTGTAGCCTCCCACCAACCTGGATAGCTTTTCACCTCGTTTATCAAGAATGCCTTTGTTCATCGAGAATCTAAATCCACCCAAACAAATTAAAATAATCTCAGCACTACAGCTCAAGTACCAATGTATGCTCTCTTCCTCCTATACAAAGGAGGAGGAAATGGACACTAAATGGGCACAAGTTTGAACATATCTGTGGCTAAAATGGTGAATCTACATAAAAGTTGAAAAAATGCAGTTTTGGGTTCCAGAGTGGGATTTGAATCTATGGCCTTATAGTTTGGAGGCCAGAATGCTACGAAGTGCCAAGATCATACTGTGCAGGTTGGATAAATTTACCACAATTTTGACCAATGTATCATAATCCAGTAGGCAGCATAAATTGAGTCTGTAAGCAAATTGAACAGGGATAATATCTCAAGCATGACCATTATCATCAACATAGCAAGATCATGGGTCACATTTTTTTCTCCTCAGCCTGCATATTTTCACTACGATCTTTGTAAATGATTTTCCTACATTACTTGAGTGAAAACATTCATGAAAGAATAAACTGCTGCTCAGCTACACCTAAGTACTTGTCTTGATAAGGTGGCTTCAGGCTGTTGCAAAATTCTGGTCCTACTAGAATGACAGGAGGTATGTGCGTTCCTCTTCATGATTAACGTCACTGGAACAATGCGTAAAGGGAACATGGGGGGTGATCAGTTGGGAGATGGGGGGGAAACAGAGCAAGGCTATGAGGGGATACATTAAAAAGCATTCATTTTTATAAAAGCAAAATACTGCAGATGCTGGAACCTGAAATAAACACAGAAAATGCTGAAAAATCTCAGCAAGTCTGACAGTATCTGTGGACATAGAATAGAGCCAATGTTTCGAGTCTGGCTGACCGTTCATCAGAGCTCTGACAAAGGCAAAATAAATCTTATTGCTCTGATAAATGGTCAGCCAGACTTGAAATGTTGGCTCTATTCTCTCTCCACCGACGCTGTCAGACCAGCTGAGAATTTCCAGCATTTTCTGGCCTAGATGTATAAGTGCATTCCTCTTGCCAGCACGCACGTCAAAATATACAGCTTCTTCACAAAATATATCACAGGATGTTTGAAAATATCATTAAAAAGTCTAAGTGGGGTACTTTACAAGTGCACTCAGCATTGGCTCTACAGCGTGCTGGTTTCTTCAGCTTCACTATTCTTACCTCTTTGATAGCTGGCTCCATTCCAGCATGGTCAGACAGCCTGTACGCAGCACTCACAAACAAAGCTGTTGTTTCTAATCCTTCTTCAAACTGAAGATAAATACCTCCCAGGTCATCAAGACGGGCAACCAGATCCTAAACAGAACACATGTATTAAGCTACCAATAAAAATTCTTTTAATTTGTTTTAAACCTGAACCTCTTCTATGTTACTGTCCACACCCAACAGCAGTTTTGCTTTCTCCGATACATCTGGATGAAGTTTCAAATTAAGGAAGTTAAGCTAAAGTTTCAGTCGGAGAGCAACGGTTTTAGTGACAAATATAGACCATAAAATTTGAAGAAAAGTCACCTTTCTTCAGAAAACGTTATGGAGCCATCACAGTCTCACCCTGCTTTTGTGAGGTCTGCCTTTGAATAAGCTCTCACTAGTGGTGGCAAGGTAGCCATTTGCACCAGATTTAACACTCTGGTTTCCTCTCCTAAAGATGAAAGTCTTACCAACTTGAGAAGCCAAAGAGCAGTATTGATGTTGACTGGCCTAACCAAGCATGTATGAATTTCACAGAAGGTATGCAGAAGCATGTAGAACAGAGAGAATAACTACAAACTGCAACAGAATCAATATCTCTCCATCACTGGGGCATCCAGTTAAAAATGATTGAGGTTAACTGTAACAAAAAAAAGAGTATTTATTTGGGGTTACAGGGATAGGGTCTGGGTGGATTTGTTGTTGGTGCAGGCTTGATGGGCTGAATGGCCTCTTATGGGGATTCTATGATTTTTTTCATTCATTCGTGGGACATGAATATTGCTGACTGGCCGGCGTTTATTGCCCATCCCTAGTTGCCCTTGAGAAAGTAGTGGTGAGTTGCTTTCTTGAATTGCTGCAGTCCATGCTCTGAGCTTTGACCCACAATGCCATTGGGAGGGAATTCCAGGATTTTCAACCAGCAATTGCGAAAGAACAGCGATATTTCCAAGTCAGGATGGTGAGGGGCTTGGAGGGGAACTTGCAGGTGATGGTGTTCCCATTTATCTGCTGTCCTTGTCCTTCTAAATGGAAGTGCTTGTGGTTTGGAAGGTGCTGTCTAAGGATCTTTGGTGAATTGCTGCAGTGCATCTGGTAGATAGTACACACTGCTGCAACTGAGCATTGGTGGTGCCAATCAATCAGGCTGCTTTGTCCTGGGTGCTGTCAAGCTTTTTGAGCGTTGTTGGAGCTGCATACATCCAGGCAAGTGGGGAGTATTCCATTCTGACTTGTGCCTTGTAGATGGTGGATAGGCTCTGGGAAGTCAGGAGGTGAGTTATTCACCACAGTATTCCAAGTCTCTGGCCTGCTCTTGTAGCCACTGTGCTTAAGTAGTGAATACATTGAATTTCTGGTCAATGGTAATCCCAAGGATGTTGACAGTGGGGTATTCAGTGATGGTTACACCATTGAACGTTAAGGGGTGGTGATTACAGTCTCTCTTATTGGTGATAATTGATCACTGCCTGGCATTTGTGTGGCGCAAATGTTATTTGCCACTTGACAACCCAAGCCTACTAACGTCCAGCTCTTGTTACATTCCAATAGCATTGTATTAGTTCCATCTTGGTACTGAAAGATCAAAGGTAAATTTTACTCATGAAAAAATGCTCTGGCTATATTTTGTTTCAATAATCTTTTGGTTTTCTAAAAATTTATAAACGTTGCGGAATTTGTTCAAATATCTATTTGATTCGTAGCTGCTTTTATATCATTTACTCTGTTAGTTCTTTCAAAGTGGTTAATCTGATGCCTGCAATTCATGCACAGTGAGCTAGTTAGGTCAGATAACTTCCATGGGCTGAGTGAGCAACTAGAACCAAATAAGAAAACTAATTTCTGAATTGTTTAGGGAAGAGGTTGCTTTTAATTTTTAACTGTAACCAGCCAGCTCGTTTGAATAACTGTTGTACAATATGCTAGTCACTAGTTTTGTAGCCATTTACTAAATTTGATCGGCAATTAACAGCTGAAACAAAGCCTGATATAGCATTCTTTTGCCATCTTTGGAAAACAAGGATGATCCAGTGTTGGCACTGAACATAACTAGTAAAAGGTTTGCTTGTCAGGCAACTATCAATTATAGCTCATTACCAGGACATGTGAAAAGAGTTTTGCTTTTATTTGTCCACAGGATGTGGGCTTTGCTGGCAAGAACAGCATTTATTGTTCATTGCTAATTTCCCTTGAGAAGGCGATGAGCTGCCTTCTTGAACCAGTGCAAGTACTGTGGGTGTACCTACACCACATGGACTGCAGCAGTTCAAGAAAGCAGCTCATCACCATCTTCTCAAGGGACGGACAATAAATACTGTTCTTGCCAGCTGCAGTCCATGTGCTGTTAGGGAGGGACCTCCAGGGCAACAAAGGAATAGTGACAGAGTTCCAAGTCAGGATGGTGTAGGTAGGGTTTGGAGGTGATGGTGTTCCCATATACTCCTGCCCCTGTCCTTCAAGATGGTAGAGATCATGGGTTGGAAGGTGCTGCTGGTGAGTTGACGCAGTGCATCTCGTCGATGAAGCACACTGCTGCCATTGTGCATCGGTGGAGGAGTGGATTTTGAAGGTGATAAATTGGGTGTCAATCAAAAAAGCTGCTTTGTCCTGGATGGTGTGGAGTTTCTTTGAGTGTTTTTGGGGCTCTACTCATCCAGGCAAATTGAAAGTATTCACCACAGTCCTGACTTGTGCCTTGTCGATGGTGGACAGATTTTTGGGGGGGGGTGGTCAGGAGGTGAGTTACTTGCTGCTGACTTCCCGGCCTTTGACCTTCCCTTGACATGAGTGTTTATACAGCTGGTCCAGTTACATTTCTGGTCAATGGTGACTCCCAGGATTTTGATAGTGGGGGATTCAGCAATGGTAATTCCATCGAATGTCATTGGGAGATGGTAGGATTCTCTCCTATTTAAGATGGTCATTGTCTAAAATGTTACTTGCCATTATCAGCTCAAGCCTGAATGTTGTCCAGGTCTTGCTGCTTGTGGACATGGATTGCGTATGGTTATGCCTTCAGGCACTATTATTTTATGTTTAAAAAAAACTACAGAGATTTTCAAAAGCCCAAATCACTAATGTCGTGTGTCACAGCCTTACCTATGAATTAACAATTTAGAAATTAATCTTATTCACTTCATGATCTTCTGTCCCAATCCGTCCATACACACTTTCAAAACAAAGTTTTTACCTCAATCTCCTCTACGATACTTCTTAGATCAGCCTGCTGAGATAGGTAGGAAGCTGCAAGCAATGCATGGATAATTCTGTAAAGAAGAACACTACTTTCAGGAATGTCTAATTTTAAGAGGTCCATTCTCCTGTAAACGATACATGAATTTAAGTTACAGCGCAGATTGAATCTATGATAATTTTTATTCAATTTTCACCATGACATATGTAACTACAAATTTCCATTTACGTATTTGCAATCTCACTCTACCATTGTACACTGCAGAGGTGACAAGAGGCTCTACTTAATGACCCTCCAATCTCAGATCACAATGTACTGCAAAAAGAAAATCAGAATAATGAGACTACATTAACGTAATGTGTCTAATGATACACTATTTCTATTTACCAAAAGGTAGGGGAAAGTCTGGGATTACAGTCATTTCATTGAGACACTCGGTTTGAGATTTCAATATAATTATCTTTTGCACTTTTTATATTATCCATTTGGACAAAGTTGCTTTTCCTATCATTCTTCAATAACTTTCTTCAAACACTCCTGAAGAACTGAATACTTTCCTACTTTTTTGAACTCAGCCTCTGCGTGGTACTATTAGTTTCGAAGCAGAGTAAAGCACAACTCCCTTCTCTCTGCCCCAGTGACATCTGCAGTCTTCAGACAGCATTCCCAAGAGCAGCAGTGTCCTAAGATTGCTCTTCATGGGCTACTGGGTACCAAGCCTTATGTGCTACTTATAAAGTAAATCCATGTATTCATTTATTTTACTGTGCAAGTAACAGATCTCAGTGTTCTAGTTTTAGACGATCAACCGATAAGGCAACACATAGTATAATGTACAGTTGTCAGGTGTAATTGTGTTAATGAAGCAGATCAAACCAGTGCTTAAGAAATAAAAGCAAATACAGTTGAAAAGGCTGGGCTTCAGGAATTAGATTGCCAGTAGTCAGGACCACATGTTAGTTACTTCTGTTCCTCTTCACTTTAATTCTCATATTTCCCATTCATTATGGTCGCACTGGACAAGACCTCCTTCTGTAATGTTTGGTTGTGTAATTGTCAAAGACAATTTTTGTTAAAACACTTAAAGGTTTCTATGCAAAGTAGTTGAAAACCTAATGCCCTGGCTACATAAGTATTTGTGTGATTATCCACGACTGACTGGTAAAGATACTGATTTACATAGGGGTTCCGATTAAACAGTTCATCTCAAATTTCTAGCATTCACGAATAACAGGGATACAAGCAATGACATACCCCAGTGAGCCATCATCTTTAGAGATATGAGCAGTAAGGCTTCCAAGAACATCCCGAGATACGACAGGAAGGCCAAAGTTGCTCAAAGCTCCGACTGCATGATATATCTGGATAATGGAAGAATCATCGCTCACTGCTGCCAACAAGAGATTTCGAGTTTCATTGCTGACTGAAATCTGCGAACACATTTTGAAAACAAATGTAAGTATCTGCTTATTGTGCTTACTGCGTATTATGCAGTCAGTCATTCATTCAATGCCACATCCTCTTCCTTGACATACCATTCAATATATCAACATTTCTCCATGTTTCATCAGGATACAGAATAAAGGGATTGCAATTTTAGTAAGCCAGAGTTTCACAGCACAAAACGAGGCCCTTTGGCCCAACGTGCCAGTGCCAGCCATCAATCACCTATCTATTCTATTCTAATTTTCTACTACTTGGTTTGTATCCTTGTATGCTATGTTTGAAGTGCTCTTACAAATGCCTGAATCCTCTGATGGTTCCTGTCTTTCAGGCAGTGATTCCCAGATTCCCATCACCCTCTGGGTGAAAAAGCTTTTCCTCAAATCCTCTCTGAATCTCCTGTCTCTTACTTTAAATCAATGACCTCTGGTTATTTTACTCCTTTAAGAGAAAAACATTCTTCCTATTTATCCTATATCTTCATAATGTTGTGCACCAGAATTGGCCTCCTCTACTGCAAGGAGAACAACCCCTGCCTAACTAGCCTCTCTTCATACCTGGGATGCTCCAGTCCGGGCAACATCCTGGTGAATGTCCTCGGCACTCGTTTCTAGTGCAATCACATTCCTTTTATAGTGTGGCTACCAGAATTGAGCACAGAACTTTAGCTATGGCCTAATCAGTGTTTTATACAGCTCCATCATAACCTAACTGCTCTTATATTCTATGCTTAGGCTAATGAATACAAATATCCCATATGTCTTCTTAAGCACCTATGCACATGCACCCCAAGATCCCTCTGGTCCTTCGTACTTCCTAGCAACTTACTGTTCATTGTTAATTCCTTTGCCTTGTTAATCCTCCCAAAATGCATCACATCAGTTAAATTCCATCTGCCACTCTTCTGACCATCTGATCAGTCTACCTATATTGTCTTGTAATCTAAGCCTTTCCTCCTTACTATTCACCAAACCACCAATTATTGTCAATGCCGACCATACCCCGACATTTACGTCCAAAGTATTAATGTATACTAGAAACAACATGGTACTCAGCATCAATCCTTGTGGTATGGCACTGGACATAGGCTTCTTGGCACAAAAACAGTCTTTGATCATCACTCTCTGCCACTAAGCCAATTTTGGATTCAACTTATCAAATTTCCCTGGATCCCACGAACACTCACCTTCTTGATTAGTTTCCCATGTGGGACCTTATCAAAAGCCTTACTGAAGTCCACATAGACTGCATCAACTGTACTGCCCTCATCTATGCACCTAGTCATCTCCTCAAAAAAACTCAAATTTGTTAGACATAATATTTCCCTTGACAAAGCCATGTTGATTATCCTTGATTAATCTTTGCCTTTCCAAATGGAGATTAATTCTGCCCCATTAGAAATTTTTTTCAATAATTTCCCTACCACTGATGTTAGACACACTGGTCTGTAATCCCCTAGTTTTTCCCTACTTCCCTTCTTGAGTAATGGTAACATGTTAGCTGGTGTTCAGTCCTCTGGCACATCACCTTTGGCCAGATTTGAAAATTAGCATCAGAGCCTCTGTAATTTTCTCTTTTGCTTCACACAGAAGTCTATGATACATCTCATTTGGGCCTGGGGATGTATCCACTTTTTTAAGTACTAAAATCACTTAACACCTCCTCCCTCTCAATGCTTATCTGTACAATGTCACAATCCCCTTCCCTGTTTTCTATACCCATATCATCCTTCTCCATAGATGCAAAATTCTCATTCAATATCTCACCTACGTCTTTACAGATGGTCATTTTGGTCCCTAATGAGTCCTACTCTTTCCCTGGTTACCCTCTTGCTTTTAATACACTTATAAAATGTTTTGGAATGTTTCCTTTATTTTGCCTGCCAGTGTTTTTTTCAAGTTCCCTTTCCTAATTTCTTTTTTGGGTGTCCCCCCACACTTTCTCCTCTAAGATTGTTTTCAGCTTCCTGTACCTGCCATAAGTCTTCCTTTTTCTCCTTATTGAATTTTATATATCCCCATGACATCCAGGATTCCCAGGGCTTTTTACTATGACCTTTCATCTTGAAAGAAATGTGCTGGCTTTGTACTCTCTCCATTTCCTCTTTATTATATATTCCTATTGAAATTGGCCCTTCCCTCAATTGAAAACGCTACTTCTTGTCCATGTGCATCATCCCTATTGTACCTCCATTCTGTAATCCATCCCTTGCCAAACTGAATTCATAAACTGCATTCCAACATAATAATAATATTCATCTGCAACAATGTCCCGCTCATGAAGACAACTACTAATAGTGATTTTTTTTCAGCATCACTATATGGAAATAGTCCTCTCTGGAATGTGAACCCTGCTATTCTAGCTTTTCTAAGCTATGGAAACAATAATGAAGGCTTCTCAATTAAAGTTGGCAGCATAAGTCCCATATAGTCTACAGTTCCAAACTACTACCCCTTGCTGGTATGAACGTGCAGCTGTCAAAACAAGTATTATCACTTACAACATGCCCCTGGCTGGAAGAAATACAGTTTAGGACATCAGCTTTCTTGTACTATTACTTCTGCGCTTTCACATGGATCCATCAGCAAAATCTTACCCTTGATTCATTATAGTAATAATTAGTGATGACCTGCAACTTGTGGTGTGAATGGGTATGCAGAAAGTGGACTAAATCACACAGAAATTACTTTCTATGTTTTGCACAGCAAAATAAACAATTTCTTTATAGAACCATAGAAATCCTACAGTGCAGGAGGCCCATTGAGCCTGCACCAACAACAATCCCACCCAAGCCCTACCCTTGTAACCCCATGTATTTACCCTGTTAATCCCCCGACACTAAGGGATAATTTATCACGGCCAATCCACCTGACCTGCACATCTTTGGAATGTGAGAGGAAATTGGAGCACCCGGAGGAAACCCATGCAGACATGGGGAGAACATGCCACACAGACAGTGACCGGAGGCCGAAAGTGAACTCGGATCCCTGGCGCTGTGTGCTAACCACTGAGCCACTGTACTGCCCCGCATTCTTCCTTTTAGAAATTACTTTCTGCATTGCTTACCACACAATTAGAGAGGGCTTGACTTGCTTCAGCAGCATAAAAAAGGGAATCAACATCGCTGGAGTCCACTTGCGATTTCAAAAAGTTACAAGCGGCCTGATCGGACAAAAGAAAACAGATTCAGAAGTACATTTTTAACTGCCGGCACAGCTCTTTCCATTTAAAAATTAACAAAGAATAATTTTAATTCATGACATGTTTTCAAAAAATGATGGAACCTGAATCCACGCAACATGGCTCTAAGATTGTGTGATTCTATGAATCAGGTATCCAGTTAATTCTCTCAATACTAATCTTTATGTTGATAATAAAACAAATTACAATTATTAAAATGGACAAACTAAATAAAGCAGCACTGTCAACACATGGAAAAGATACCACAGCTACAAAAGTCAGCCAAAAGGAAACTGTTCTTTTCTTCAGGTCGATCAAATTCCTCAAACACAGAACACGCAAACTTGCAAAGCTCTCATTACATTTGGCGCCTTTCATATTTCATCCAACAAGCGGTGATCACTTGATCACTCTGCACTAGCCACATTTAGAAAGTGGGGAAATCCTTCAATATGCAAGGTCTTTTGCCGAAAGATTATTCCCAAGGAATCTGAGATGCCTCATGTTTCAGCTATTGGACAAATTGCCCATCACACGATCAAACATTCTGAAATAACCACCTACTGTGCAGGAAAATGTCGATTCAATTTCAGGTAATATACCAATTGTTTGTTGTGTAACTTAGGTTAGCTCTGTGCCTATTTGTTTGGGACTGCAAACCTGCAACTGCCACTGCCTAGAAAGACATGGTCAACAGGTACACGGGAACACCATTATCATTAAGACATACACCATTCCAACTTAAACTTATATTGTTGTTCCTCCAGGGTCACTTGGTCAAAATATAAAAGCTCTCCACTCAACATTACTGTGACAGATCTTCACCACGTGAACCTTAGTGGTTCAGGAGCACCACTGCCTCAAGGTTAACTTGGGCTAGGCAGTAAATGTTGATCTTGCTAGTGACATACATGACCCCAGAATAAAGAAATCCTTTTTTCTCCAATTCTTTAAATCAAAGAAGGCATACAATCTGTTTCTTAAGCTCCAACTTCAGCAGCATTAATGGAGCAGAATAAACACACCCAAAATCAGTGGACAATGGCTGAGTTCTGGCTCACTTCAGAATACCTATGCAACCATACGTCTGACCCCTTGTCTCCAGATGATGTAAACATGTTGATAAGGAAGACAATGAGGTGCTTCCAAACTCTCATTCATGCTATCATTAAGACCATCTATTTCTATTTCTGCAACATTGCCTAACTTTGCTCATCTCAGCTCAACTACTGCTGAAAATCTCATTTTTGCCTTCAATATTGCTAGACTTGATTCACTCCTGTGCTCACTGACCTACACTGACTCCCAGAAAGGTCAAGTCTTGATCTTTTAATTTTCATTGTGGTCACTCCATGACCTGTCCCTCCTTATCTCAGTAATCTCATCCAGCCCTGCAATGCTTTTTATCTGTACAAATCTAATTCTGGCCTCAAGCATCCTCAATTATAATCATTCCACCAGCACCTTCAGTTGCTTTAGGACCCAAACTCTGCAATCCTTACCATACACCTCCCTTTCCTTCTTTAGGGCAGTCCTTAAAATTTACCTCTTTGATCAAACCTTTGATCATCTAACAAAATATCTCCTTCTGTGGCCCAGTGTGATTTTATTTTATAATGTTCCTGTGAAGTGTCTCGAGATATTTTATGTTAAAATCAACACATCAATATAAGTTGTTGCTATGTTAATGAAATCTAGTTAAGTTATACATTCTTTCGTGAAACTACTCACCTGTTCATCCGGTACTTGGTTCCCAAGCTTTTGCAAGCCTACTATGCTGTAATAGGCATCCTCCAAATTAGGATAAGGTTGCTTTAAAGTTTGTGTTAATCTCTCAATATCAGAATTTGACAAATAGTGCTTAAGGGTAATGGCCTGAGTAACGGCCAGCAAGGCCAAGGTGAACAACGTCCCTGTACCTGAAACACATGAAAAGAATACAGATTAAGTGATAGGTAAAGAGAGATTACACATGCACATAGTAAGATCACAAAGTATTTTTTGTATATCGTTCATTGATGAAGTATAGTACCAACTCTGGATTAACTGACTTCAATAAAAATAAAAACAACACATTGTAAGGGCTTGTTTGACTCCGAGACATCTGCAGGATTTACCGATGTGAACACCTCAACAGCAGTGAAAACCACAAATTGAAGACAAATGTTTGGAGTACAGTGGGCAGTTTTGGTCTCATTATTGAAGAAAGGACATCATTTAATTGGAAGCAGTGCACAGCAGGTTCATGTCACTGATTCCTGGGATAAGGGGGTTCTCTTATGAGGAAATGTTGGGCATGTATCCACTGGAATTCAGAAGAATGAGTGGTCTTATTGAAACATGTAAGATCCTGAGGGGGTCGGAAAGTGGATGCTGAAAGGATGCGCCCCTTGTGGAGATGAGAACAAGGGGACACAGTTTAAAAAAAAGGGGGTCTCCCGTTTAAGGCAGAGATGAGAAGACTATTTTTTCTCTCAAGAGATTCACAAGTCTGTGGAACTCTCTTCCTCAGGCACTGGCAACGGTAGCACCAGCACCATGGGATAGATTCTTGACAAACAAGAGTCTCAACAGTGTATTGAGGGAGGCAGGATAGTGGCGTTGAGGCCATAATTAAATCAGCCATGGTGGTATTGAATGGCAGAGCAGGCTCACGGGGTCAAGTACCTACTCCTAATTCTTATGTCGTAATTACAGTACACCATCCATATGCCAACACAAAACTTGGAAAAGAAAGACAAAGAAAACTTAACACATTGCTGAAGTTGATCTTATAGATGGTACACGTTGCTGCTACTGAGAGACCGTGGTGAAAGGAGAGGATGTTCCAAATGGTGGATGGAGGGTGGGGGGGGGAACACATTACCCATCACAGAATTTCTAGCCTCTGACCTGCTCTTGTAGTCAACAGCTGATTTGGTTAATTTCTGGCCAATGGTAACTCTCTGAAATTTGGCAGGGGATTCAGCAATGGTAATGGGTTAAAATGTTAAGGAGAGACGGTTAGATTCTCTTTTCTTGGAGGTAGTCACTGGCTGGCACTCTTGTGGCACTAAATTACTTGTCGTTTATTAAACCTGAATGTTATTCAGGTTGTACTGCATTCAGGTTTGGGCCGCTTCAGTGTCTGGGAATTGATAAATGGTAGTGCACATTGTGAAATTATCAGCAAATATCCTTCTGACCTTAAGATGGGAGTGGTGTCATTGTTGAAGCAGTAAGCAAAAGACAAAATGACGTATCGATTCCAGGTGACCCTCTGACAAGGACAAAGTATCATCTGGACTCGAAACATCAGCTCTTCTCTCCCCTTACAGATGCTGCCAGACCTGAGATTTTCTAGCATTTTCTCTTTTGGTTTCAGATTCCAGCATCTGCAGTAATTTGCTTTTATTTATTATTGTTGAAGCACTACTGGGCTTAGTACATTATCGCAAGAAATTCCTGCAGTCATGAACTAATGAAAGCCCAGCAAATTGGAACATTAACTGTGCCTGTCACCACAGATCCTGCCAGTCCTGAGTATTTCCTGTTTTATTTCAGAATTCCAGCACCCATAGTATTTTGCTCATGTTATTTCCTTAGCTGTGTGGCGAAATATTTTCTGCTCTTAAGACACTGTTTTTCCTTAGTTACTGACAATACCCTACAGGATGTGGCGATGCCGGCGCTGGACTGGGGTAAACACAGTAAAAAGTCTGACAACACCAGGTTTAAGTCCAACCGATTTATTTGATAGTAAACTCACAAACCTCAAAAGCTTGTGAGTTGCTATCAAATAAATCGGTTGGACTTAAACCTGGTGTTGTCAGACTTCTTACTGAGAACACCCTTCAGAACAGAAAGTGTCTTGAAGTGCAGGTGGTGTTACACATCTTAAATTTTAGAACACTGATTCACGTTGACACTAGTGCAATAGAAAATACACTGCATTATCAAAGGTTACCTATATTCTAATGAGACTCCTTGTTTGTTTGTTGAGTTATAAAAACTTCCACTACACTTTTCAAAAAGAGTTTTTCTGGTATTTTGGCCAACAATCCCGTTAAATACAAACTACAAATTGATTGGCCATTCCTTTCAGGAATCACAGTTACTTTTGCATCAATGCATTTGAAAACAACAACTGCAGCGAACCACATTTTGATGTGAAATGTAATGTAGAAACATAGTATTAATTTCTTTGTAACAAGAGCTTTTGCAATGAAGATGCATGCTTTAAAGTTTCGCACCAAGATACAATATTTAGTACAAATTAGATCAGAGATTCAGATCAATCTATCACCAGCCAAAATGGTGCATATCCTTTCAAATCATATTTATATACAAGGAACAGTACAGCACAGAAACAGGCCCATCGGCCCACCAGGTCTGTGCTGACAGATGCCTCTCTAATCTAATATTTTCTTGCCTGAGTGGTCCATATCCTTCTACTCCCTGCCTTGTCATTCATCTATCCAAATGTCTTTTGAATGTTGTTATAGAATATAGCACCTTTAACACAATAAAACACTTCAAAGAAAGCAAAATTTAACACTGTGCTGAATATCATGATTCGAGTACAGAAAAACACCCCCCCGAAAATGCTGGAAAATCTCAGCCAGTCTGGCGCATCTGTGGAGACAGAGAACTAGAGTTAACGTTTGACGTCTGTATGAACAGCTGCCAGTCTGGCTGAGTTTTCCCAGCATTTTCTATCTTTATTTCAGTTTTCCAGCATCTGAAGTGTTTTGCTTTTATTATGATTTTACAGTAAGTTACCAAAAGCTAAATGTTAAGTGCAGGAAAAAGAATGAGACCCCAAGAGAATCCCAGCATATGGCAGAAAGGAATACAAGAGAAACTGGTAGATTGTCAAAATTCTCAAAGATGTGCAGGTTAGGTGGATTGGATGCACTAAATCACTCCTTAGTGTCAGAAGGATTAGCAGGGTAAATATGTAGGGGTTACAGAGATAGGACCTGGGTGGGATTGTTGTCAGTGCAGGTCCAATAGGATGAAAGGTGTCCATCTCCACTGTATGAGTGCTCAGGAGCAAGGGTTGATATACCCATAACCTTAGTTCAGAAGACCAGAGGAGAAAATGCTAGAAAATCTCAGCAGGTCCGGCAGGATCCGTTAAGGTGAGAAGAGGTGACATTGAGCCCAATGACCCTTTGAGATTTTCCAGCATTTTCTCTTTTGGTTTCAGATTCCAGCATCCACAGTAACTCGCTTTTATTTTAATTTAGTTTAAAGGACCCAGATACAAACATCCTCCTCGCAACTGAGAGAATGAGCCGAAAAATGGAATGGTTTTTCAATTATGCCACCTCACTGTTCCAGTATTTGCATCAACCTGGTCATTGCACAGCACTTAGCACTGTTGCCACAAAAAGGGACCTAGGTTTGATTCCCTGTTTGGGTCACTGTGTGTGGAGTTTGCACATTCTCACTGTATCTACATGGGTTTCCTCCCACGTTCTGAAAGACATGCTGGTTAGTTGCATTGACCTGAACAGGCACCGGGCTGCAGCAACTAGGCAAATTTCACAGTAACTTCATTGCAATGTTAATGTAAGAGTTACTTGTGACTAATAAATAAACTTTTCATTAGAACCTGCTCTGGGTCAGCAGTATTTTTAACTGATGCAGATAGGCAGGCATGAGAGCTGGGAGTGGGGAACTCTGCTCCTCTGAACTGAGGCACAATGATCCTTGACACTAAGATAAAATCATGATTTGCAGATGCCAATGTTGGATTGGGGTAAACTGGGTTAACCTGGTGTTGTGAGACTTCTTAATAAGATAAAGTGCAAGATGACGTGCAACGCCTGATCTGGTCAGCTTAGATCATGGATGTCTTTCTTACGGGGGACCTTGAACTGGATGCCATGGGAATTTGGATAAAGTAAGGACTGGATGTGGGTCCATTCCGAGCATCAGCTTTGTGACTTTAAGGATAAAGTACAAGAAATAAAGAAATGGTCATGTGGAAGGTGGCAAACCCTCCGCTGTATCCCAGCTTGGCCTGTTTTCCCTCAGCTTGGAGGGACGTGGGGTAAGCCCCCCCCAAGCTTGGGAAGAAAGACAGAGCAGTGAATGGGGGGAGGGGGGGAGACAGAGCAGTGACTGGGTGGGGGGTGGGGAGATAGAGCAGTGACTTGTGGGGGGGGGGGGGGAAGGAGGCAGAACAGTGACTGGGTTGGGGGGGGGGGGGAGAGACAGAGCAGTGACTGAGTAGCGGGGGGGGTGGGGGAAGACATAGCAATAACTGGGGGGGGGGGAAAGACAGCCACGTCTGCACTGCTCCCTCAGTCTCTCTCTTTCTCTGTACCCCCCTTACCCCTGCACAGCTCAGCAGAGGCCCCGGGCCGGCTGACTCGCTCTTCCATCGCCCCCATCCCCCGGGCCGCTCCCTCTCACCCTCGCCCCCATTACCTGCAGCTCCCATTGTCACCCGCTCCCAGGAAGGGGGGGAAGGAAAGGTCACCCAGTCAGTTAACTTCCGCTTCCGGGTCTCCGGACCCATCCACTCTAATTTGGGGGGGCATGAGACCCAACGTCCCCATTTCATCAGCCGTATCCACCTAAAACGGTGTCATTTCGATTAAGTCACATTTTTAATTCTATGTATTTATTGCTATGTCAAAAAAAGCTTTCTATTCTTCATGCAGAGCCGAGGAGGATTTAATCGCTTCCCCCCTCTCCGTGCCATACAGTTGGTAGGTGCCAGATGGGATCGATCCGGATTTTTAAATCGGTTGGATTTTAACGGTCACCCAGCCCGGGCGGCCGGTGGCGGCGAGAGATTAATTGTAAAATATGTAGGGGTGAGTTGGGATGGCGGACGGGAGGCGATGTAAATGTGTTCGAAGCCCATTGGCTGCCATCAGACGTCAATCATTTAGGGCGGGAGAAAGAGCACGTGACTTCAGTCAAAGTATACTGTTCGTAGAGTCCGTAGGGAGAAGGAAAAGAGAGGGCGCAGACTATGGGGTAATACTCATAGCTGGGTATAGAGGAAGATCAACTTAATATACAATAGGTCAATTTAAAAGTCTGACGGCAGCCGGGAAGAAGCTGTTCTTCAGCTGGTACATGATTTTCAGACTTTGGTATCTTTTTCCTGATGGAAGAAGTTGTAAGAAAGCATGTCTGGCGTGCATGGGGTCCTTGATCAGGCTGATTCATTTTTTCAGGCAGTGGGAAGTGTAAATGGAGTCAATGCGTAGGAGGCTAGTTTGAATGATGGAATGGACTATGTACACAACCTTTTGTAGTCTCTTGCATTCTTGGTCAGAGCAGGAACCATATCAAGCTGCGATGCATTCGGAAAGGATGCTCTCTATGGTGCGCCTGTAAAAATTGGTGAAAGTCAGAATTGAGTTTACTTTCTAACGTGCATAACTTTCGTATTACCATAACAACTTGCACTTCAGGTAGCACATTCCAAGGGCAAAGTTTCTGCTAGTTTTGCATCCAGGTCCTGACACCAGTGTAAAAAAAATGGGGGGCTTTGGATTTAACATTGTAGGGGCATCTGCTCCAAATCAGTTGCAGTTGTGTATTCTGAGATCCTCAGTTTTCTCTTACTTCTCATCTACATGTTAACCCTCCTTGGCAACATCATCTGAAGGCAGTGAAATAATTTCACATGCACGCTGATGACAATTGCTCTACCTCCCCATCGCCTCTCTTGATTCCTCTATTGTTGCTAAATTATCATCTGCTTATTTAACCAATACAGGAATTTCCTCTGATCAAATATTGGCAAGATTGAAGTTGTGTTCATGACAATCATCCTATGCACACAGTGTAAAATTTTGCTTTCTAATGCTGCAAATTCTGTTCTCTAACAGTTAATTGCATTCCTTTCCTTGACACCTGACTGTGATTAGAATCACAGAATCTCTACAGTGCAGAAGGAGGCCATTTGGCCCATCGAACCTCATCAAGAACAATCCCACCCAGGCCCTATCCCCTTAATCCACATATTTACCCTGCCATTCCTCCGACACTAAGGGACAGTTTAGCCAATCAAGCTAACCCACACATCTTTGGAGTGTGGGAGGTAGCTGGAGCACCCGGACGAAACCCACACAGATGTACGGAGAACTTGCAAACTCCATACAGTCACCTGAGGCCTGAGTTGAACTCAGGCCTCTGGTGCTGTGATGCAGCAGTGCCAACAACTGTACCACCGTGCTGCCCCAGTCTGTTCGGAAGCTTTAAGTCATGTTTGCCTCCAGGATGAGCTTCTAGTCATATAATTGTACCATCGTTTAAAATGCCTATTTCCACCTTCATTGCCTAATTTCACCCGTCGCATCTAACGTGCTGCTGAAATTTTTATTCATATCTTTGTTATCTTGACACTTGACGATTCCAATTAACTCCTGGTTGGTTTTTCACATTCTACCTTCTGTAAACTCGAGATCATGCAAACTCTGCTGTCTGCATCTTAACTCGTGCCAATTTCAATTCATCGCTCACCCCTAGGCCTACCTACATTGGCTCCTTGTCAAGCAACACCTTAATTTTAAAATTATCATTCTTGTTTTCAAACCTATCCATGGCCTCGCCCCACCCCCCATTCCTTATCTCTGCAATCTCCTCCAACCCCACAACTCTATGGATTTCCCAGCCATGCTCGGGAAATCCCACCCGAAATCAACGGATCTTTGCATGGTTTACCCCCCTCCCTCCCCATCCACGATAATTCCCTTGGCACGAAGGACGGGAACATTCCCCGCTATGAATTATCTGCATTCCTCTAGTTCTAGCCCTGTAAGCATCCCTGATTTGAAATACATCAGCATTGGTGGCCGTGCCTTAAGTTGCCTAGGCTTTAAGATCAGCAATACTCTCCATATGCCTCTCCAACTCACCTATCTGCTTTAAACACTCCTTATAACCTAACTTTTTGACTAAGCTTTCAATCATCTGACCTAATATCTACTTATGAGGCTTGGTTTAATTGTTATAAAGCTCCTGTTTTGTGCTATTGGATGCTTTATTACATTAAAGGCATAATATAAATATAAATTGTTTAAAGCTTATTTATTAGTCAGAATTAGGCCTACATTAACACTGCAATAAAGTTACTGTGAAAATCCCCGAGTTGCCACACTCTGGCACCTGCTCGGTTTCAATGAAGTAGAATTTAGCCCGGCCAATGCACATAACCAGCACATCTTTTGGACTGTGGGAGGAAACTAGAGTACCCAGAGGAAACCATGTAGACATGAGGAGAACGTGAAGACTCCACACAGACTGTGGCCCAAGTTGGGAATCGAACTTGGGCCCCTGGTGCTGTGAGGCAGAAATGCTAACAAATGTGCCACTGTGCCACCCTTGTTAGTTATTGTCGTTGATCTTTTACACTGGCTCACAATTCAGTTTGCTCAAACTAGGCCCTGCCTGCAAATGTGGCCACATTCCCAGTTTGAAATTGCAAGTTTCTACTGCCGATTGCATTGAAAGTTTTTCCATGTGTGTCCCCTCACTTATTTTCCCAGAGTTTAGATCCTTAAACTAAGCTTTGGTTGCTGATGTTTTCCGTGCCTCTGTAGATGTACATCCACATTCTAACTGTAAACCTAAGAACATTGTGCAATATTGTTTCTCTTTGCTTCTGACTGATATGATCATCTATAGTTTCCTGTCTCTTGATTTGACAGGAGGCATGACTGTGGCTAAATGTCTTTCAGAACCAACGCTGTCCTTATCACTACATCGGACAGGTAGCATCAAGTTCCTTATGTAAACACTGACTGGCAAGACCTTCACCCTTGATGTGGAATCCAATGGCACCACTACAATATTCAAGGCAAAATTCAACATAAGGAATGAATCCCACTTGACCTGCAACACTTAGTTTTTGCTAGCAAGCAACTAGAAAATGGCTGTACCTTATCTGACTACTACATTCAAGAAGAGCCTGTTCTTCACTTGGTGTTGTGTAGAAGGATGAGATAGAGGTGTTGTGTAATGATTAAACTACTCTCATGCTTTGCCACATTGTCATGGGCAGTGTTCTTGTCTCTAGGGATGGTTTCCTCGAACAATGTGTGTTGGAGCTGACGAGGGAGAGAGCTATCTTGGATCTGGTGTTATGTAATGGGGCGGGTAGAATTAGGGACCTTGTGGTGAAGGATCCTCTTGGGAAGAGTGATCATTGTATGGTGGAGTTTCTGATGCAGGTGGAGGAGGAGAAAGTGGGTTCCCGGACCTGTGTCCTTTGTTTGAACAGAGGGGAGTATGGTAGGATGAGAGAGGAATTGGCGAATGTTGATTGGGGGAGTGCGTTGGAAGGTAGGTCTGCTGAGGAACAGTGGAGGATCTTTAAGGTGATCTTTCTTGGTGCTCAGCAGAAATTTATTCCGATGGCTAAAAAGGATCGTAGGAGGAGAGATAATCAGCCGTGGATAACGAAGGAGGTGAAGGAAAGTGTTAAATTAAAAGCGGATGCGTTTAGAGTAGCTAAGAGTAGTGGGCGAGAAGAGGATTGGGAGAGGTTTAAATGTCAACAAAGAATGACAAAGAAGTTGATAAAGAAGGGTAGGATAAACTATGAAGCTGGGCTAGCGCTTAATATAAAAAAGGATAGTAAGAGTTTTTATAAATACATAAAAAGGAAGAGGCTGGCTAGGGTGAACGTTGGACCCTTAGAGGATGAGAGGGGGGACTTAGTGGTAGGGGATGGGGACATGGCTGAGGCCCTGAATAACTTTTTTGTTTCGGTCTTCACGGAGGAGGACGTGAATAATTTGCCGGGTGTTAGCGATGGAAAGATGGTAGGAGTGGAGGGCCTGAATGACATTATTGTTATTAGAGAGGCGGTGCTTGACAGACTGGAGGGACTGTTTGTGGACAAGTTCCCAGGACCGGATGGAATGCATCCAAGGGTTCTGAAGGAAATGGCGGAGGTGATAGTGGATGCCTTGGTGATTATTTTCCAAATGTCGCTGGATTCTGGGGAAGTGCCGGAAGATTGGAAAACGGCTAATGTTACGCCGTTGTTTAAGAAGGGTGGCAGGCAAAAGGCGGGGAATTATAGGCCAGTTAGTTTAACGTCTGTTGTAGGAAAAATGTTAGAATCCGTGATCAAGGAGAAAATAGCGAGGCATCGTGAGGAGAATTGTTTGGTAGAGCAGACGCAGCACGGTTTCGTTAAGGGGAAGTCGTGTCTGCCAAATTTATTGGAGTTCTATGAGGATGTGTCTAGGGTGGTGGATAGAGGAGAGCCGGTGGATGTGGTGTTTCTTGATTTTCAGAAGGCGTTTGACAAGGTGCCTCACAAGAGGTTATTACAGAAGGTCAGGGGGCATGGAGTTGTGGGTAGGGTGTTAGCGTGGATAGAGGATTGGCTGTCAAATAGGAGGCAGAGAGTGGGGGTCAATGGGTGCTATTCGGATTGGCGGTTGGTGACTAGTGGAGTGCCCCAGGGGTCGGTGCTGGGGCCTCAGCTATTCACCATTTATATAGATGATCTGGAGGAGGGAACTGAGCGTATGGTGTCGAAATTTGCTGATGACACCAAGATTGGTGGAATGGCAAATTGTGCGGAGGGTGTGGAGAGTCTGCAGAAGGATCTAGATAGGCTGGGCGAATGGGCCAGGAACTGGCAAATGGAATTTAATGTTGACAAATGTGAGGTTTTCCACTTTGGTAGGAATAATGGTAGGAAGGACTATTATTTACGTGGCGAAAAACTGCAGCATGCGACAGTGCAGAGGAACCTCGGGGTCCTTGTGCATGAGTCGCAAAAACCCAGCCTGCAGGTGCAGCAGGTGGTCAGGAAGGTGAATGGGATGCTGGCCTTCATAGCGAGGGGGATTGAATATAAAAGTAGGGAGGTCTTGCTGCAGCTGTATAGGGCACTGGTGAGGCCGCAGCTGGAGTACTGTGTGCAGTTTTGGTCGCCGCAATTACGCAAGGATATTTTGGCCTTGGAGGGAGTGCAGAGGAGGTTTCCTAGGCTGATTCTGGAGTTGAGGGGGTTGAGCTATGAGGAGAGGCTGAATAAACTAGGCTTGTTCTCATTAGAGTTTAAAAGAATGAGGGGAGATGTCATTGAGACGTATAAGATGTTGAATGGGATGGATAGGAAAGAGGTGGAGAGGCTCTTCCCGCTCAGAAAGGACAGTAGGACTAGAGGGCATAGCCTCAAGATAAAGGGGGGGCGGTTTAGAACGGAGTTGAGGAGGAACTTCTTCACTCAAAGGGTGGTGAATCTCTGGAATTCTCTGCCCGTTGAAGTGGTGGAGGCTGCCTCGCTCAATATTTTTAAGACGCGGGTTGATAGGTTTTTGATAGGCAAGGGGATTAAGGGTTATGGGGAGAGGGCGGGAATGTGGAACTGAGCCACGACAGATCAGCCATGATCTTATTGAATGGCGGGGCAGGCTCGAGGGGCTAATGGCCTACTCCTGCTCCTATTTCTTATGTTCTTATGTTATGTTCTAGCTTATGCATTCTCAATCATAATTGCTCCACCATTGGTGACTGCGCCTTCAGCTGCCCAGGCTCAAGATCTAGAATTCCTTCCCGGGATCTCTACACCCCTCAGTTGCCTCATTTACGTCACTTCATAAAACCTATCTCTTTGACCAAGCTTTTGATAATCTGACCCAATATCTCCTTTGTCTCATGACAAAGGGTAGCACAGTGGTTAGCACTGCTGCCTCACAGCGCCAGGGACCTAGGTTCAATCCCTGGCTTGAGTCACTGTCTGTGCAGAGTATGCACATTGTCCCCGTGTCTGCTTGAGTTTCTTCCAAGTGCTCCAGTTTCCTCCCACAGTCCAAAAGATGTGCTGGTTAGGTGCATTGGTCATGCTAAATTCTCCCTCAGTGTACCCGAATAGGCGCCGGAGTGTGGCGATTCAGGGATTTTCACAGTAACTTCATTGCAGTATTAATGTAAGCCTACTTGTGACTAATAAATTCACTTTAACTTTATGACGCACTTATGAAGTGCCTTGGGTTGTTTGATTACAATAAAGTCACCATATAATTTGTTATTGTTGCTGAAAGTTCATAAAAATTCACTCCAATGTCATTCAAAATAAAATGGTTGTCAACCTGAAGACACAGTTGCTATGTTTATTGTTGCTCTGTGATGTGTGGGCCTTTGCACGTGCACTGGACCTTTGTGTTGGCTGACTCAGCAGTGAGACCCTCCACCTGTTATCTCACACCCCCAAAAGAAATAAACCATCGCCACCCAAGGTAATATCTGAGTGAAAAATAATTTCAAATGATTGAAAGAAAAGTAGAAAATGAGAGTGAGAAATGAAATGTGTGAGAGGAATACACAATAGCAGATGTGCATACAGAAAGAAAAATGGCACACGAATCCTCATACATACATACAGGAGTGAGATGAGATGGGGAAGGACAGACCTACAACTAGAATGAGACGCAACTAGACAAATATGGAGGCAGAAACAGGCAAAGTGTGTCAGAATCATACAGAGACAGGAAGAGAATGATGGAAATAAAGTTCAATGCAAAGAGAAAGATGTAATGCAAATAACTAAACAGAACGGCACTCGGTCCCTATGCTGTTCAACCTTGAGTTTGAAAGCTGCTGGCACAACACTGCAAGTTACTCTGGAGTGTCAACTAATGTTATTATAAACTGCATGACCTTGGAAATTATCCCACTCTGCCACTGTAACCTGGCTAGAAATTCCAAAATCCCATTCATGCAGATTTCCACCACACTTCTGGCAAAGTGCTCATGCAGAAACTATTCCAAGGAAATTTCTGGCCAATTTTTTTTGCTGCTGGTACATAGCCCAAAGCTGCCATTGTTTGTCCTTGTTGGTGGCCACGACATTCTTTCAACAAGTTCCATGGGATTCAAGTGGTGTCGGGAATCTGGATGGGGAAAGCAGGGTTTCAGAGTCTAATCTGAAATCTTTTAATTTTGATTTGATTTATTATTGTCACATGTATTAACATACAGTGAAAAGTAACATTTCTTGTGCCCTGTACAGACAAAGCATGATGTGGAGATGCTGGCGTTGGACTGGGGTAAACACAGTAAGAAGTCTCACAACACCGGGTTTGGTAGCTAGTGGCGTTTGCTACCAAATAAACCTGTTGGACTTTAACCTGGTGTTGTGAAACTTCTTACAGACAAAGCATACCATTCATAGAGAAAGAAACGAGAGTGCAGAATGTAGTGTTACAGTCATAGCTAGGGTTAGAGAAAGATCAACTTAGTGCGAAATCGATCTATTCAAAAGTCTGATGGCAGCAGGGAAGAAGCTGTTCTTAGGTTAGTTGGTACATGACCTCAGACTTTTGATAAATCCGAGACGTTTGATAAATAACGCCAAAACTATGCATTCCCAACCCTATTCTTCCACTGTAGCCTTTACCTCTGGGCTCGGTCAATTGGATAGCATTTAACTCTGAACTCATTGAAATCTTGCAGACAACCATCAGATAATTTTGATTGAACAGGAGGATGTTGCCATAAACTATGACTACTGACACATCCATATAAATGTGCCCTTTTTAATTAAGCTGAAGACAAAGAGCGATAAATGTCAGAATGGGCTTTGCGGTTAGAAGACAGAAAGTTGAGCAAATTCCATTACAAGAATACTCACATTGAGAATCTTTGTCTCGTAGTATCTGAATTTTATCTTTTTTATTCTCCATTAATTTTCGTTCTTTTCGTTCTATAATTGACTTTTTTCCATGGCATTTGGATCTAATCCCTCACTGAAATGATCATTGATATATGAACCTTGGTGGTCAGAGGATTCTTTAAGTTAGCTTTAAGTTTATTTATTAGTGTCACTATCAGGCTTACATTAAAGATGTAATAATGTTAATGTGAAAATCCGGTGTCTGTTCGGGTTACACTGGGGAGAATTTAGTATGGCCAATGCACCTAACCAGCATGTCTTTCAGACCGTGGGAGGAAACCAGAGCAAACCAACGCAGAGACAGGGAGAACGTGCAGACTCCACACAATGACCCAAACCAGGAATTGAACCCAGATCCTTAGCGCTGTTAGGCAGCAGCGCTAACCACTGTGCCACCATGGATTTGCCCATAAAGGGAAGTTGGTATCGCAGTTTAGCTTGATAATATCCCTGGCCTTTACACTCACTCACTTTGAGCAGGGAACACTGGCTAGTGATATGGGCCACTCTTTTCCTCCCCTCCCCAGGAATGCTGTGGGAGATATAACATCCATTGTCTTATCCCTTTTATGGGTTTTCACAACCCAAACAGGGATTGAACTTGGAATTTTTGTCGCTTGCGTAGCCTAGTTACCCAAATATCAATTTTGTTTAGGTCTTCACTTCACCTATCAGATTATTTTGCGTTCTTTCACATTTTGTAAGGAATGTTACAAAGTAATAGCGTATTTTTATTCAAAGGTCAGTCAGATTCAAAAGCCATTTGGAAGCCAGCCTATTTCGTTCCATTCTTCTCAACCTTTTGCTTGATGTTGAGGCCACAAATACTTGCTGCAGCAAGGATAAGTCTCGATTACTTTGGTTCAGTTTCATAAGCAGACATGGAAAGTATTGCAAAATTATAAATTTCCACCATCTCTGGGGAATATTGAACACATATTACTCTTAAAAAAGGCCATTCTTTCATCATTTTAATAAGATTGGCATCATGCCACAAAGCAACTTCCCTTCAGCTATTACGAATCCTATGTCACAGGTTCCATGACTACCTTGTGCTTTTAAATGCACAGCAACAGCAAAATAGTGACCTGTGTGTACGTTGATGTTTGGAAGTCACAGCAGAAACTTGCCGCTGTTACTTTGGAACATCATTTTTCAGCATTGTTGGACAAAAGAGCAGCTTAAAGGGGGGAAGTCACTTCCCCCCCTGCAGTTTGCACTAAAAATGTGTTGCCAGTGAAGTGATTCTCCAGTTTCTTTGTAACTTCGAGCTCTGGGAGTGGTGAAATGTAGGAATCTGTTGCACTTTGTATAACTGTAACATCTGTTACAGTTTATCTTCCTGTGCCAAGTTATACAGTAACCTTGTTTAAAGGAGCTTTGTCTCCACAAAAGTGTTTGAAAAATATTTTTTTGAGGGGTGCAGATTGGAAGCGCTTTCTTTTTCCCATGGATGTAAAGTGACACATGGCATACCTTGAAATATGTAACTTATTGTCAAAAATAACATATATTTTCTAAGTAATTTCGTAAAAGCAACCGGCGAAATTCTCCCAAACCCACTGCTGCTGGGTTCGACAGCGGGCACAGGCAGCGGAGAATTTGGCAAGAAGCCCAAAAACCAGCTTTACATTAGTGCAAGTTTACAGTGGGATCTTCCACTGGTTCCTGCTGTGGCAGATAGGGAAACCCATTGGAAGCCGGCATGAAACTCATTTGAAACTGCTAATGGGATGTGGATGAACTCCTGAATCTCTCCATCTGCCCACCATAGAATATGGCGTGAAACTCCCCTGCGCAGATTTAATGAATTTGGGGCCAAATGATTTTTCCACCAAGCTCCACAACAGAAAGCACTCCATGTTCCCCTGCCCTGCCACCTGACTTAGTCCTCAGATGGGAGAATTCCACCAACGAATACCTTAGGATGAATCAATATACAAAATTTTAGATTTTGGCCAAGAAACATGTGTGTGGGTTGGGTGTATGGGAAGGTAGGAGTGCAGGAGGGAGGGGAGTGATGTGGGGAGGTTTGGTGGAATGTGGGGAAGAACAGTTTCACATAGTCAGTGGTAATGACCTGGAACTTTCTGCCCACCTGGGTGGTGGAAGCAGAAACAAGCAATGATTTTGAAAGGAAGTTGGATGCGTGCTTAAAGGGAATAAAGTTGCAGGACTACAGAGTTCTATGGGGGAATGGAACTGACTGAATTGCTTGGTGGGAAACCGGTATTACCCAATGGGCCAAATGCGCAGTAGGTGACTCTATGAAAAATCGCTTAGAAAGGGAAGAGGGAGTGACCCTATAAGAGGACATCATTCCTGGTGAATGTACTTCCAATCTAAAGTCTCTTCAGTCCCATTCTTCCAGGAAATACAAATAAAGGATTGTTAAAGGGTGTTGAATATCATTCAGAAAATCTTGGCAAAGTCTTCATAGTCTTAAGTATGTATTTATTAACCAGAATAACTATATCCAAATACACAGTAAAGGGTTCAAGTTAGAAGCTACCTCCATGCTTGCTTGTGTACACTGCTCTGTCCAACACTAGACTGACCCCTAGGGGTGTGTCATGTGTTCCCTTACATCACAGTGTGGATGGTACTGTGCTCAGCCTGGCCTTGGTGGGACCTCGGATTTAACTATAAATGCAGTCTCTGTGCTTCTGTTTATTAGGGAAGGGTTACAGTTCCAACAGGGGCCATCACTCTTGGTGGCCTGCAGGGACAAGAGAGCTCTTGGCCATTTGATTGGATGACAGCTCTCAGAGGTGGGACTTTATCTCCAATGGGAACAGGAGGCTTGAGTCTTGTCAATTAATGTTCAAGAGCTGTTAAAAGGTGGCATGGTGACACAATAGTTAGCACTGCTGCTCACAGTGCCAGGGACCCAGGTTCAATTCCTGGCTAGGGTCGCTGTCTATGTGAAGAGGACACATTCTCCTGGCATCGGCACGGGTTTCCACTGGGTGCCCCAGTTTCAACCCACAGTCCAAAGATGTGTGGGTTAGGTGGATTTAGCCATGCTAAATTGCCCCTTAGTGTCAGTGAGACTAGTTACTAGTTAGAGATTAGGGTAAGTGCAAGGGGTTACAGGGGTAGGGCTTGGGAGGGATTGTGGTTGGTGCAGACTTGATGAGCTGAATGGTCTCCTTCTGCACTGTGGGATTCTAAATGGCTTCAGGGTGAACTGGCAACCTGAGGCAGACTTGCCCCTGATGTTTGCTGTTTTGTGGGGTGGTGTTTTGTGGGCTGGTTTGTGAGGGTTGCTGTTTGTGGGGGTCCAGGCCACCATTCCCCAGTGTAAAGTTCCTGCCGTTGCTCCCAATCTAATGAGCCTTAATTTTGTGGAACAATGTAGTATCTTATTGAAAGCTCTTTCCCATCATCCTGCAATTTAAAAATAAAACATATCTAAATCTAAATTTCCTTTGAACATTAGCTATGTTTGCTGCCAATATTGTGCCTGTGCAGTTATCCTGTTGAAACCCATGACATAATTGCAAACAACACAGTAGACAATGGCCAGGAGCTGAGATGTTAGAGAGCTATTAGAACATAAGAACATAAGAAATAGGAGCAGGAGTAGGCCATCTAGCCCTTCGAGCCTGCCCCGCCATTCAATAAGATCATGGCTGATCTGAAGTGGCTCAGTTCCACTTTCCTGCTTTCTCCCCATAACCCTTAATTCCCTTGCCTACCAAAAACCTATCTACCCGTGTCTTAAATATATTTAGCGAGGTAGCCTCCACCACTTCAACAGGCAGAGAATTCCAGAGATTCACCACCCTTTGAGTGAAGAAGTTCCTCCTCAACTCCGTTCTAAACTGCTCCCCCCTTATCTTGAGGCTGTGCCCTCTAGTCCTGCTGTCCTTTCTGAGCGGGATGAATCTCTCTACCTCTACCCTATCCATCCCCTTCATTATCTTATACGTCTCTATAAGATCCCCCCTCATCCTTCTAAACTCCAACGAGTACAGACCCAGTCTATTCAGCCTCTCTTCATAGTCCAACCCCCTCATCTCCGATTAGCCAATGATTAAAAAAACCTCACCCGCTTCAAATAGGTGGGACTTAGAAGATGAAGAATGAAGCCAGGCATTGGATGATGGGGGAGGCAAAGCTCTGATCTTTCTGGCGAAGATCACAGTTCTGGATTACAACCTCCATATTCCGTCTTTGGAGCTCAGGGCCCTTTCCTTCTTGGATCTTATTTGGATCCTGAAAGCATTCAGCCAGTTTCTGAGCCCAGCTGGCCAGTGGGAGAGCAGCTAGGGAGTAGTCACCAGGCAGTATATGGATCTCCCACTCCGGAGCATTTCACAAAATCCCTACACAGCAGAAGGAGACCATTCCACTCATCGAGTCTGCATTGTCAATAATCCCATCTCGATCCTACCCCAATAACCCTGTGCATTTACCCTGTTAATCCCCCTGACATTAAGGGGCAATTTAGCATGGTCAACCCACCTAATCTACACATATTTGGACTCTCAGAAGAAGCCAGAGCACCCGAGGAATCTCACACGGACATGAGGAGAATGTGCAAACTCCACACAGACAGTGATCTGAGGCTAGAATCGAACCTGGGTCCCAGCCGCTGTGAGGCAACAGTGCTAACCACTTAACCAGTGTCTCCCTTAACTTGAACCTGTCATTCAAAAGGAGCCCCAAAGTTCAAACGTAGTAAAAGGAGGTTGTAATCCAGAATATAAATGTCTCCTGCAAATGACACCATGTGTGGGATTTTATGGCCTTGCTCGTCCTGAAACCGTACAACCCCGTTTGAGGTCAACGGACCTTCCCATTGTCTGCCTCTCGCCCACTCCAATTCCCATGACAGGCGTGGCGGTAAAATTCCAGTCCATTTGTTTTCTGCGCATGTGTCAACAAGATCACATGCACAGATGAGTATCAGCTGCCATCTTGCCTGGCCATCTTGCATTGGAGACACAGCATTGAAAATTACTATGGAATTTTCTTTCTCCACCCATCAAGCAGTGACTTCCAAATTGCAACAATTTGCTATGTATAAGATTTTTCATTCTCCATCTGGTTCTTTTGCCATGTCATACATCTGTGACTTGAGGTTTCTAAGCCACCTGTTCACCTCTCCTTATTTATTCGGTAAAAACCCACTCATGATTTTGAGCACAACTATTAAATCCACCCCCCTTTTCTAATCTAAGCAGAAATATTCTAGCATTTCTAGTTTCTTCCATAACTAAAGAATCGCATCCCAGGCCACATTCTGATAAATCTTTGCTCTGCCATTCTCCAGGTTGTAGCTCTAACTGACCCACAAACACAACCCAATCTGCAGAAAATACATTCAGGCCGTATCATAACTATTTCCAATACCAATCGCTTTTTAGACAATAAATAGTACAAAAAACTGCCTGAATTTATAAAGTATACATATGCATCATTCTTCTTTGAATAACTTTATCTTGGAACTACCTAAAAACTTCCAATATTGTTCTGTTGTTAAAAATCTGGCAAATAGAAATCTGTGTTTATATTGAGTTAAGGACAAAACCTGGCCTCTGTTATTGCACTGGAGTCATTGGATTCAATAGGCCAGATCTTACAATCAGTTACTAGTGACAGAACTCACTGACCTTGACCAGAACATCTTTGGAGTGTGGGAGGAAACCGGAGCACCCGGAGGAAACCCACACAGACACAGGGAATACGTGCATACTCCACGCAGACTGTGACCCAAGCCAGGAATCAAACCCAGGTGTCTGGAGTTGTGATGCCGCAATGCTAACCACTGTGCTGCACTTCAGTGATTTCTGCTTGATTGCAGTCTAGGGGGGATTTCAAAAGCCTGGTTGGGATTTTCAGTTCTGGGTAGGGAACCTGGGTGTTGGTTCAGTTCCAAGTTCCGATGCTATATGACCTGTTCCAGAGATGCCCATCTAGACTTTTAATTTACCAGACCAACTAAGGATAGTGGGTGATTACATTCTTCTTATTTGACGTAAACATACCAAGGAAACAATAATGTGCATTCTTTATTTAAGGATAAGACAGACATACAGATAATGTTCAGTGAGAGACATGTCTGACCTCGACCACTGCAGATTACAGACTGCACACAAGTCATGGAACTAATATATCGTGTCCTGTAATGATTGATGGCAATTTATTTAACTTCTCCTAGATTTAAACAATATTACCTGGACCCAATGCCAACAGCTCAGAGCATGGTGCGATCCCAGAATGAAGGTACAGTGCATGTAGAATCTGTATAAAGCTGCAGACTCCTTACACACAGCGAGCCTCGATAGTTACTTCACTTTCATATCGGGGTCCCGTTGTCCATGGGTATAGGGTCATCAATTTCACTTTGAGATCAGAGCACCCATTAAAAGCAGTGCCTGATCTTGTGAAGCTGGGCTTGTCGGTGTGTTCAGACCATATCCCTCTCCAAACTGGTGCAATTCCCGGTCCCCTCTCAAAAAGTGCTTGGAAGATCACAAACTGATCAGTGCCAGACTACGCCGACGTAAATCGTACTCGTTTTCTTGGCAGTGGTCATTCTTTGGGAAAATCTTGCTTTATGCATTCAATCTGTGAAGGCCTTCAATATCTGTATCTTAATGGTTTGATAATCTGGTTTGGAATTATTGAGATCAAGAAAACGTAGGTCGACATATTGTTAGAACAAGGAAAATTTAGATAGAAGACTCATTGCCTTCAGATTGAAATTTGGAAATCTTGTGATCATCTTTCACCTTTTTGCAGGGTTTGTGATGCGACCTGGACATTTTAACAGCTAAACCACTTTTCTGCAGCCCTTTTAGAGTTAATTTAGCTCTGAGTTTCAATACCTGTAATGGCCATTGTCTTACCTGGTCAAGGTCTGGCTACAATTGTGGCACTGTGGAGCTCTTTCTGATTTTTCCCAGTTTTAGCTCTAAATTCCACCTACAAAGAAGTGCTTTTGGTGAGAAAATGGCTGCAGACTTCAAAATGAAAGCAAACAGTGAGAAAAGATTTTTTCCAGCAGACTTTTTTGAACTGTTAGGAGACTTTATTGGACAGATTCTTCTTCCCAGCCCAGTGGCAAACATTTAGTTTCAGCAGTAATAAATTCTCCAGCCTGTGAAGTTCTACTTAAAATGAGACCACCAGGATCCATTGCTTCTCCCCACACACCTCCACCAAATAATTCCCACCCTGACCCTACCACGTAAGCGGGACATGGTCCAGGCTGACATGGCCCACGCACATTTTTGACTAAAAATTCCAGTCAGTGTGGGAAGCAGGCCTAATTATCAACAATTGGCTATTCTTGGCTTCCAATCCGACTGCAAGCCACCCTCGTTCAAAATGGCACTGGGTCAGGATTGCCATGAGGAACTGGCACAGATGTTGGCGACATGAAAAGGACGCATGCCCACCTCCCATCCAGACCAGCACAGAAACTTTACAAGTGTGGAGTTTGGAAGGACCTGCCTCAGATTCAGAAGGATCATGACAATGAATGCTGACAGTTTTGCTGATATTACTGTCATAAAATTGATTCGTGCAAATGAACTAAGGTAACTACATGTGGATGTTTCCAGTTGCCCTTTGCGTTGTGGTGATGGGATTGAAAAAGGAATGTTATATCCTTTTCAAAGTCATATTTAATAAAAATGGCCACCATTCTTAGGAAGCATGACTTAACACTTCTGACTGTTGAAATACTGTATTATCATTTCACCCTTTAGGGTTAAATGGAAAAGAATGGATATCTGGGAATGATTTCCAAGCAGTAATGTAATCGCCAGATCCAAACGGCAAAATAAACTGTGAGTGATTTATAAGGTTGTCTGATCAGAAGGTTAAATTACTGGCTTTAAAGTTATTTCCACATTATCTCCAGTTGTTTACCATATGTTCTGGGTATCATTTTTCATGATTGTTTCTTTTCAGTATTTGGTCCGTTTAAAAGCCTATTTTAACACTGGTGCTGTTGACGTGGTCACCGCGAAGGATTAAAGTGTGCGGTGCCATTTTTGCAGTTTTGTTGAGGAACAATCTGTGACCCATTAGCAAGTGAGTGCACATTTGGTACATGTTAGTATGAACCAGACCATTCCACTCACTTGTGAAGCAATAAGCAAACTGCGAATGCAGGAAATCTGAACTAAAAATAGCAATTTTAAGACGCAGTGGGTCAGTCAGCATCTGTAAAGGAAAAACACAGGTCAAAACACTTTCTGTGTGTGTCCTCCAACTAGGTTGAAGGCTGACAGACAAACAGGCATTTAAATAGGCTTAATAAGAATAAGTAGAGAGAAGATAGGGTGGTGAAAAAGGCACGTGGCACACTCAACTTTATCAATTGGAGTATAGATCACAAAAGCAGAGAGGTCATGATGGAATTGTATAGAACTTTGTTGAGGCCACAGCTCTGTGCAGTTCTGGTCGCCAAATTGTAGGAAGGACAGGAATGCACTGGATGGGGTGCAGAGGAGATTCACCAGGATGTTGCCTGGGGTGGAACATTTAAGTTACAGAGAAAGGTTGGATAGCCTTGGGTTGTTTACTCTGGATGTGGGGATGCCAGCATTAGAGATTTATATGCTCTGTTTGTGACCAGAACTCTCCACTCACCTGATGAAGGGGAAAACCCCGAAAGCTAGTGGGTTTATATCAAATAAACTTGTTGGACTTTAACCTGGTGTTGTGAGACTTCTTACTTTGTTTACTCTGGAGCAGAGAAGACTAATGGGGTGACCTGATTGAGGTGTTCAAGATTATGAGGGGCATGGCATGTTGGAGGGTCAGTTATGAGGGGACACAAGTTAAAAGTGAGGGGTGGGAGGTTTAGGGGGATTTGAGGAAAATGTTTTTTACCCATAGGGTGGTGACAGTCTAATAAGCATTGCCTGACAGGTTGGTGGAGGTGGGATGCTTTCAGCAAGTACCTGGATGAGTACTTGGCATGCCATTAGATTCAAGGCTATGGGCCAAGTGCTGGCAAATGGGATTAAATGGGCAGGTCAGGACCTTTCATGCATCAGTGCAGACTCAATGGGCTGAAGGGCCTCTTCTGCAGTATTCTGTGATTCTGAAGATGGAGGGGTGAAAATCTAGAATGAATCAACAATCAGTTATAAAGAGGGAATTAATGTGTGAAGTGGCCTGCAACAACAATGAGAGGCCAGGTTTTCACCATCGAGGTGGGAAGTTCAAGTCAGGAAATTTCCTGACTCAGCAGACCCCTCTCCATAGAAATAACCCCTGTATGCTCTATCTTTGCTCTGGAGAGGTGGAGGCTAGATTGAGTCAGGCCAACCTTGAAAGTTGTGGACATGGATGATGGTGAGTAAAAAGACATACCTTGGTTCTCTTGGACTTTTCTTTCAGTTGTTTTAAAGCTGTTAGGCCCTCTGGTTATCACCCCTCATGCCTCCTCACCCTTCCTCCACTCACTCTTCATGCCATATTCATTCCCCACATGATACTTCCATGCCCTCATGACTCTTCCATGGCACCCTCCACACCTGCTTACAGATCACCACCATGCTCCTTCCATGGTCCTCCTGCCTCTTCAACGCACCTTCAACCAATGCTTTATACTAGATACATCGATGACATTTTCTCCCTTTGAACTCATGGCGATCAATCACTGAAGCAACAACATGATGACATCAACAAGTTCCATCCCACCATCAGATTCACCATGGACTACTCTCCAGAATCGGTCATCTCAGCACTCCACTATATCACAAGCCCACGGATAATCTCACGATGCTCCACTTCTCCAGCTTCCACCCTAAAGAAGCCATCCCCTATGGACAAGCCCTCCATATACACAGGATCTGCTCAGATGAAGAGGATCACTACAGACACCTACAGATGCTGAAAGACATCCTCATTAGAACAGAATATGGCGCTCGACTTGTCGATCAACAGTTCCGACGCGCCACAGTGAAAAACCGCACCGACCTCCTCAGAAGACAAACACGGGACATGGCGGACAGAGTATCCTTCGTCGTCCAGTACTTCCCCTGAGCGGAGAAGCTATGACATCTTTTCCGGCATCTTTAACATTTCATCAACGAAGACGAACATCTCGCCAAGGCCATTCCTACACCCCCACTTCTTGCTTTCAAACAACCGCACAGCCTCAAACAGACCATTGTCCACAGCAAACTACTCAGCCTTCAGGAGAACAGTGACCATGACACCCTGCCACAGCTACCTCTGCAAGATGTGCCAGATCATCGACTCAGATGCCACCATTTCACATGAGAACACCATCCACTGAGTATATGGTACATACTCTTGTAACTCAGCCAATGTGTCTTCCTGATATGCTGCAGGAAAGGATGTCCTAAGGCATGGTACATTGGGGAGATCATGTAGATGCTACAACAACGGATGAATGAACACTGCTCGACAGTCACCAGGCAGGAGGGTTCTCTGTCGGGGAACACTTCAGCAGTCATGGGCATTCAGCCTCTGATCTTCGGTAAGCGTTCTCCAAGGCAACCTTCACGACACACGACAGCGCAGAGTCACTGAGCAGAAACTGATAGCCAAGTTCCACATGCATGAGGACGGTCTCAACCAGGATCTTGTGTTCATGTCACACTATCTGTAACGTCCACGACTTGCCTGGGCTTGCAAAATCTCACTAATTGTCCTGGCTGGAGACAATACACATCTCTTTAACCTGTGCTTAACCCTCTCTCCACTCACATTGTCTGTACCTTTAAGACTTGATTACCTGTAAAGACTCGCATTCCAACCATTATCTTGTAAATTGAGTTTGTCTTTATATGCCCTGTTTGTGAACACAAGTCCTCACACACCTAAAGAAGATGTGACATTCCAAAATATTCCTGTTGTGAGACTTCTTACTGTGCGCCTGCCCCCCACTGCATCCTCTGTACCTAGTATGCACATCAGAACCAATGAGATAATTTTCAATAGCAAATTTTGAAATCCACTAAAAAACCTATTAAAAATCTGTTCTGAACAAACTGCTGCTTTTATAATCTTATAAAAATGATCAAATCAATAACAGAAGACCAGGGGCCTTATTATGAATGCTTGGTTGAACTCTAAGACTTACTAATGGATTATCTTACAGGAGTCTGATTTCACAGGTGGAAGTGGAGATTTTGCTTTGATTGATTGGTATCTTTATGAGGTTTTAAGTAATACTCTTTTTGAACTCTTCTTTAACAATACAAGAGTAAGAGCTGTGAATGAGGTTAAGCTTCTGTTAAGTAAAATTTATTCATTAGTCACAACTAGGCTTACATTCACACAGCGATGAAGGTACTGTCAAAATCCCCTGGTCGCTACACTTTGGCACCTGTTCAAGTACACTGTGGGAGAATTTAGCACCGTCAATGCACCCTAACCTGCACATCTTTTGACTGTGGTAGGAAACTGGAGCACCCGGAGGAAACCCACGCAGACAGGTGAGAACGTGCAAACTCCACACAGACAGTGACCCAAGCCAGGAATCGAACCCAGGTCCCTGGCGCTGTGAGGCAGCAGAGCTGCTGTCCAAAGTTATTGATGCGATAATGATGCTGTATGATTGACACAATTATATGGTTGTAAGAGCACAGATCTTTTTCAAAGCAGATTTCTAAATGCGTATTTTTATGCATTTCAAGACTTGCATCGTTATTGTGTGGCTCATTAACTCTTTAATATATAATGGGTGAGTGGAAATGGATGTGACATGGGAGCCATGGAGAAGGCATGGATGGTGTGTATGGTATGGGGAAGATCTTACAATTAAACAATTAAAATCAGGCATGTTCAAGAGGCAAAATCCAAATTGCTAAATAGAGAATATTATGATAAATATCAGTGAGATATGCAGTTAAATGGAAAGAAGAAAAGAGTGTGGCAATGATGGGGATGGCAAGTGAGAGTATATCAGGCAGTCTCATGCACACGAGAGATAAAGGGAACCATTTTAAGAATGCTGCAAATTTAAGAGACATCTGGATGGGCACTTGAATAGGGAGGGAATAGTGGGATACGGTCCGAGTAAGCACAGAAGGATTTTTTAAAAGTTTAGTTAGGACATATTGGGGAATGGTAGCACAGTGGTTAGCACTGCTGCTTCACAGCTCCAGGGACCTGGGTTCAATTCCTGGCTTTGGTCACTGTCTGTGTGGAGTTTGCACATTCTCCTTGTGTTCTGCATGGGTTTCCTCTGGGTGTTCTGGTTTCCTCCTACAGGCCAGAGATGTGTGGGTTGGGTTGATTGGTCATGCTAAAATTGCCCCTTAGTCTCCTGAGATGCATAGGTTAGAGGGATTAGTGGGTAAAATATGTAGGGATAGGGGGGTAGGGACCGGGCGGGATTGTAGTCGATGCAGACTCAATGGGCCGAATGGCCTCTTTCTGTACTGTAGGGTTTCTATAATTCTCTGACATGATGATCAGCAGGGGCTTGAAGGGCCTGTCCCTGTGCTGTACTTTGTTCTTATGTAGCAGATATTACATTTAGATGAAAAATGTAAATGCGCTTCAGTGAACTGTCAGTTGTCATATCAGAAAAACGAAAGGTTTACCTCAAGGGGCCGGAGCTCTAACATTTACTTACATGTAGCTTTAAATCAATGGTTTGGTATGTATGTGTAGAATAAGGGAAAACATTCCAAGCAAACTTTTCATCTCAGTACGGTGCCAATTTACATTTTATATATGAATTCATCTGAAAAATATGCAAAACTCAAATCAAGTTTTAATGGAAGCCTGTTTTAATGTCCTGTGTAAAAGAACCAAGACAATATATTTTTGGATCCTCATTCCATTTTTATGGGTAAGTGGTCTATGTATTCTAAGTCCCAGTTGTAGTGTCCCGTTAAAATAAACAGATGCTGCTTACTGCACAATGTTGTATTTATAATGCAGCTGTGAGTTAAACACCATGGGAGAGAAATCGAACATCTGCCTAAAACAAGTGGTAAGTCGATGGAGTGATTGCTCTGGGCATTGTTCCATGTTGGGCCTGAGACCCACATTAAATTTGGCATTGGGTCTCATTTGATCATTTGAATGGAGGTGGCAATCTGTGCCCACCAAATGGGTATCTGAGTGCAGTCCCCTGGTTGAGGCCTGATAAATTTCAGCTGGCTACTGAGGGGATGTGAACAGGCATGGGGGATGTGAGAGAGATGTGAGGGGAGGTGGGCTTGGGGGTTGGGGTTTCTGATTTGATTTATTATTGTTACGTTTTATTTTACAGTGAAAAGTATTGTTTCTTGCATGCTACACAGACAGAGCATACCGTACATAGAGAAGGGAAGGAGAGAATGCAGAATATATTCAGCATGATGGCATGGTGCCATAGTGGTTAGCACTGCTGCCTGTCAGCGCTAGAGACCCGGGTTCAAGTCCCAGCTTGGATCACTGTCTGTGTGGAGTTTGCACATTCTTCCCATGTCTGTGTGGGTTTCTTCCAGGTGCTCTGGTTTTCTCCCACAGACTGAAAGACGTACTGGTTAAGTGCATTGGCTATGCTAACTTCTCCCTTGGTGTACCTAAACAGGCGCTGGAGTGTGGCAACTAGTGGATTTTCACAGTAACTTCATTGCAGTGTTAATGTAAGCCTACTTGCGATTAATAAATAAATAAACTTTAACTTTAGTATCACAGTTATAGCTAGGGTGTAGAGAAAGATCAACTTAGTGCGAGGTAGGTCCATTCAAAAGTTTGATGGCAGCAGGGCAGAGGCTGTTCTTGAGTCAGTTGCTAAGTAACTTCAGACTTTTGTATCTTTTTTGTGATGGAAGACATTGGAAGGGAGTATGTCCAAGGTGTGTGGGATTCTTAATTATGCTGACTGCTTTTTCAAGGCAGCGGAAAGTGTGGACAGAGTCAATGGGTGGGAGACTGGTTTGCGTGTTGGCCTGGGCTTCGTTCAAGAACCTTTGTAGTTTAATGAAGTCTTGGACAGAGCAGGAGCCATACCAAGCTGTGGTACAACCAGAAAGAATGCTTTCTATGGTGCATCTGTAGAAGTCAGCGGGGGTCTTGTATGCATTAGCAGCGCATTGCTGTATATTTGTGGAGTCAGGAGGACTAACAGGTCGCTTCTAACAGGTTTTGTGGCCATTTTATGAGTGACTCCAAGTGCAGGCGAAGAACCAGTAAAACATATGGTGTAAGCGTTGACCCTTTTTATCAGAATTTTGTGGCCTTACAAGCAGCATAGGACTCCAGTTTGTAAGGTAATGCAGCTTTTTGCCTATTTTAGGTTCTCCCTGGCAATGAGTTGGCCTTGAGAATCAATGGGGCAGTCCAACTGCCCTGCCTGGCAGCTCCTCATCCTAACCCCCACCAATTTTCAACTCCTGTCCATTCATTTTTCAGGGACATAAGGGACAACCATGAGTCAAATTCTAATCTCCATATTTTTATCTCATTCCAAGGATAATAAGCACAGAAAAGTAAACTACCAACAACTGGATCAATAAAGTTAAGAACAAATGAGTGTTGTGGCAGCTGACATAATGTTATTCCTACCATCTCAGAGCTTATCAAGAAAATATTGCAATGACCTGGAGTGTTAAGGGAATAATGATGTAGTTTCTGAGTGATATCATTTTTTTAATCATCATTAAACAACCTTCCTAAAATAACGATGCAGATCTTGCATAAATCTGTCCCTACAACAGTTGGCCTACAGATGGAGCAGTCTGCTATACTTATTGAGTATCTGTTCTCAAAATTATGCAGCATGTAGAACACTCGACCATTCAGATCATTCAACCTATCTATCAATCAATTTGAACCCATCTGACCTGCACAATAATTCCATTTACCCAACGTTGTTCCATAGATCTTGGTATCCGTTATGTAATAAAAACCTATTTATTTCGGTCTTGACAATTTCAATCAACCCAGATTTCCGTGACCCTTTGTTTGAAAGGGTCTTCAAACCTTTTGCTTCTCGGTTCCATTCCCAGATGGGCCAGCTCTAATTTTAAGATTGTAATCCTGCATTGGATTTCCCCATTGAGGGAGAACAGTTTTACTGTGTCTGCCTTATCAAATTCTTGTATTATTTTAAACACAGTGATTGGATGACCCTTCAACCTTCCCCACTCAATGGAATACAAGCCAAGTCCATGCATTCTATCCTCAATTTTATTTTTAAACCCTGGCATTTTTAAAAATTCATTCGTGGGACACGGGTGTCGCTGGTTGGCCAGCATTTATTGCCCATTCCCTGTTGCCCGAGGACAGTTCAGAGTCAACTACATTGCTGTGGTTCTGGAGTCACATGTAAGCCAGATCAGATAAGGACGGCAGGTTTGATTTCCTAAAGATCATTAGTGAACCAGATGGGTTTTTCCAGCAATCGACAATTATTTCATGGTCATCAGTAGATTCTTAATGCCAGATATTTTTTAAAAATTCAAGTTCTACCTCTGCCATGGTGGGATTTGAACCCGGGCCTCCAGAACATTTGCATCATTCTGTTGCCTACTTTCTCCAAGGTCAATTTATCTTTTGTGAGGTTCAATACCCAAAATGAATGCAGTACTCCACTGAGGAGGACTGGTCAAGTCATTGTACAAATGATACTGTATTTCCTCACTTCTGTATTCCAATTCCTTTGAGATAGACACTAAGATTCAGCATTCTGAATATTGCTTTATTTTTCCTTAAAAAAAAAGTTCTGTTCAGATAAATGACCTTCAAGCGCTGTATTCCTCTGCAACCATTTAGCAGAAGGCCCAGTAGGAGTCAGTTTTTGCACTGCTTCTGTGCTTATTTAATTAACTAATTTATTTATTATTGTCACAAATAGTCTTGCATTAACGCTGCAATGAAATTATTGTGAAAATCCCCTAGTCCTCGGCACCTGTTTGGGTACACTGAGGGAGAATTCAGCATGGCCAAACCAATTGACCAGCATGTCTTTGGGACTGTGGCAGGAAATCGGAGCACCAGAGGAAACCCACGCAAAGATGGGGAGAACGTGCAGACTCGCACATATGGTGACCCAAGCTGGGAATCGAACCCTGGTCCCTGGCACTGTGAGGCAGCAGTGCTAACCACTGCACCACTATGCCAACATGCTGCCTATGGTGTGGTGTTGTATCTGATTTAGATAGACTGCTAATGTAGGAACTGGCTGTAAATATTTACAATCTGCTAAGTAAAATTGCTGGATTTCTAGTCTGGTGGCCACAGACCTTTTTTTGGTAGCCCATTCCCCCAGTGCATTAATCCTTCACATACGGAGGCTGAGCGCAGAAGAAACAGAATTGAACTGGGAAACTCCTGTCATAATCCTGCCACATGGGGGCAGTAGCAGCTTCTTTCACTACAGCCTGTAATGAGCTTATAATGTCAGCTTCTAGGAGAATCTCTGTAATGCCAAGTTGTTCTTGGTCTTCTACACCTTCACAAACCTTTCAGCTGGCACTTCCATCTTTAGTGAAGTCAGAGTCACTGAATTTTTACAGTGCAGAAGGAGCCCATTTGACACATTGTGTCTGCACCTGCTTTCCAAAGGAATCATAGAATCCCTACAGTGCAGAAAGAGGCCATTTGATCCATTGTGTCTGCCTCGACCACAATCCCATCCAGGCCCTGTCCCATAACCCCATATATTTACCCTGCTAGTGCCCCTGACACTAAGGGGCAAATTTACCATGGCCAATCCACACATCTTTGGAGTGTGGGAGGAAATGCATGCAGACACAGGGAGAACATGCGGACTCCACACAGACAGTGACCCAAGGCCAGAATTGAATCACGACTTTGTGCCATTCCCCTGCCTTTTCCCTGTAGCCCTGCACTTTTTTTTATTCAAGTAATCATCCAATACCCTCTTGAATGTCTCAATTGAACAGCATCCACCACCGTTCCAGGCAGTGCGTTCCAGACCCGAACCACTTGTGTGAAAAAGTTTTGTGTGAGAAATGTGTGCCCTTTTGTTCTTGATCCTTTTAGGACCGAGAACAATTTCTCCCAATCTGATCTGTCCAGCCACCCCACCCCATCATGATTTTTAACATCTCTATCAAATCTCCTCTTGAGATGCTTTTGGCTCGACTGACAGCAACTTTGGTCTTCCTTTAATTTAGTCATTTGTTACTTATCTGTCCAACACGTACAGAGTAGTTTAGGTGCAGGAGCTGTACTCAAAAAAACTGAACAGCCTTCTTTTACTCCTAAATCTGACGTTCCTATATATTCCTATGTCAATTGCCCCTCAAAGAGTTCGTAAAATCAAAGACAGAACAGAATAATTATTAGATAATTCTTTCCCCTCTGGTTTATAGAAGGGGAAATAATTACCTAATGTGTCATGCAAATTACTCAACATTGTGCCAAGCAATTGTCTGTTCTTGTCTCTGATCTCTGCATGAGATATACAAACACAGTTGAAACCAACCTCCTTGGATAAAGTACTCAAGAGTTAAAACTTCTCATGGTGAGCCTTTCCATGAGATTGGGAAACCTGATAGATTTGAAATATTCAGGTAGCGACTAATATTGTATGTTGGTATTGTCCTCACTTTAATGCTATATTTTTGAAAAATCAAAGAAGAGAATATATATTGAGAGAGTGGAGCAACAGCAATCATAGCATTATCTAATTTCTAGAAATGACTTGCCTTAAATCTTATCTTTATTATTTTGGATACCAGTGGATCTTTTGGATAATGCTTGACTGCAGCAATGGTGAATTCTGATATTATTGCAAACATATTTAAAAATGCTGTGAATCCTTTAATGCCCCATCTACATGACAACTACCCATATTTGAGCTTTGATAATTGTAGACCAAGTGACCATTAGATGTCGGAGCAGAATTAGGCCATTCGGCCCTTCGAATCTGCTCTGCCATTTGATCATGGCTAATATGTTTCTAAACCCCATTCTCACACTTTTTTCTCTGTAAACTTTGATTCCCTAACTGACAAGAACCCATCTATCTCTGTCTTAAATACACTCAATGACTTGGCCTCCACAGCTGTTCGTGGCAATGAATTCCACAGTGGTCACGTGATGATGTGGGTCATGTGACAGGAGCACGGGAGTTCTCCCCGGAGCGCGGGCAGAGTACAAGCATGGAGTACATTCTCGGCAACTGAATAAAGTATTGTTTTTAACAAGTCCTCAGTGGCCCGTCTTTGGGAAACCAGCACTTTCACAGGAACGAGTATTAATTGGCTTCCTTTTACTGTGTGGGGGATGGGGTGGGGGTATTGGGTGGCGTCAAAACAAACCTGATTCTCTCATCACTCTGCAATCATGCATACAATTCGTATCAGAGATCACTCACTGTCAACAATGAAGGCCAGGTATTCTGACTACTCTTTCCCCAGCTCGTGACACTGTGACCAGTTGTAATGTCTATAATCTCAGCTGCGATCAGTTAGCTTAGCACTGGTCAGGAATGGAATTTTCCTGGTGTACGTAGCCAAGTGCCAACTCATGCGGAGCCTTCACACTCCTCATGCACATCTTTGAGAAATTCCTGCAGAAAGAAAAAAATGACATCCCAGTGTCTGGGGAATTTATTATGTGGATACAGAAAGAAACCAGGTGTACCAATTTCAAATACTAAAGTACGGTGCTTCCTTAGAGGTTAAGGCACACGAAGCTAGCTTGTGAAACATGAGTACTCCCATCTGCTCATTTTAAGTTCCGTTAAGATCAAGAGATGCTAATTGACCTCCACTTTTCCCTGAAGTATTGTGGGGCCGACATTCAAGTCAAAACATCTCTTTTCTTTCCAAATTTCACAATGTTGTGCAAAACACGGAAGGCAATTTGTAATTCAATTAGTTTGGTGACTCTTTGTGTGCTTTACCACCCCCATCCAGCAGGGTTAGTGGTTGAGCTTACTGTCACAATCATTTTGCTGGAATACATCGACAGTTTCAGTTGAGCCGTTCTGCTTCTTTTATACAATGTTTTGAATAATTGCAGAGAATATGCCATGTCATTGGAAATGAAACCTGAACATACCACTTTCAATAATCAATAACATGGATGATTGTTGCAACACAAGTGTTTGGGCCTCTGAGTTCGGAATCCTAGATTTTAAACCTGGTTTATGTGGGATGTGGAACATGTGGCAAAGAAACAGGTTATCTGATGCAAGCAGAGTTTGTGTTCCAGTTGACCCTCATCCCATCTTTCTTGGTCTAATCTATTAGCATAATTCTCTATGTCTTTCTCCTTCATATGTCTATCTAGCTTCTTAATATGACTATCTAGCCTCCCTTTAAATGTATCTATAGGACTGGGGGGCAGCATGGTGGCATGATGGTTAGCACTGTTGCCTCGCAGCGCCAGGGACATGGGTTCGATGGCCAGCTTGGGTGACTGTGCAGAGTCTGCATGTTCTTCCCACGTCTGCGTGGGTTTCCTCTGGGTACTCCAGTTTCCACCCACAGTCCAAAGATGTGCAGGTTAGGTTGATTGGCCACGATAAATTGCCGCTAGTTTTGGGGGAATTAGCAGGGTAAATACCTGGGGTTATGGGGATAGGGTGGGATTGTTGTCGGTGCAGGCTTGATGGACCAAATGGCCTCCTTCTATACTGTAGGGATTCTATGAAACAATGATTCTAAGGCTGCATTCAAAGGAGTGAGAGGGAATCTCATGGAAACTTATAAAAATTCTAACAGGATTAGATAGGGTCGATTCAGAAAGAGTGTTCCCGATGGTGGGGAGTCCAGGACAGGGGTTTATAGTTTCAGGATAAGGGGTTTTAGGACTGAGGTGAGGGGAAATTTCTTAACTCAG
The DNA here is from genome assembly GCF_965287045.1 of Carcharhinus amblyrhynchos. Taxonomy (NCBI): domain Eukaryota; kingdom Metazoa; phylum Chordata; class Chondrichthyes; order Carcharhiniformes; family Carcharhinidae; genus Carcharhinus; species Carcharhinus amblyrhynchos. Next base: position 16,884,858 of record NC_137339.1, read on the forward strand.
TGAGTGGTGAATGTGTGTAATTCATGACCACAGAAAGTAGTTGAGGCCAAAACATCGTGTGATATCAAGAAGAAATTAAATAAACCTCTTGAGGCTAAAGGGATCATAGATTCCTACAGTGCAGAAGGAGGCCATTTGAGCCTGCACTGATCATAGCCCCACCCTGGTCCTTATCCCGATAACCCCATGCATTTACCCCAGCTAGTTCCCCTGACACTAACAGGCAATTTAGCATGGCCAATCCTCTTAACCATCTTTGGAGTGTGGGAGGAAATCGGAGCACCCAGAGGAAATGCGCACAGGCACTGGGAGATTGTGCAAACTCCACATAGACAGTGACCCAAGCCGGAAATTGAACCCGGAACCCTGGTGCTGTGAGGTAGCAGTGCTAACCATTGTGCTACTGTGCCACCCCAAGGGGTTAAGGGATATGGGGGGACGAAGGGATCAGGATATTGATTTTGATGATCAGCCATGATCAAAATGAATGGCGGGGCAGGTTCGAAGGACTGAATTGTTTCCTCCTGCTTCTATTTTCTATGTTGCTATGACTGGATTTTGGCCGCTGATGTGGATAGTTTGAGATAGGAAACCTCCCGAGGGCCAGATCCACCTCAGCACAAATATCCCAAACAGCGTGATTTATGCAGCGGTGGGGAGGATAGAATCTGAACTGCCAATCCCGGAAGCACAGCCTCATGGCCAGGGGGCATAGCAAGTGCCAAGGCGGGCTGGTTGGAAGGGCTGTCTCAATTCTCTGGGTCTTGCACCTAGTTGTTTTACGTTGCTTAGCCCTCACCCCTCTCACCCTCTCCCTTAGCCCCTCATACCCACCATGCCAACTCCTGCTCCCCAACTGACCCCCAATGGCCCCTCATATTATCCATGCCAACATATACCTCCCACTGTTCTCCATGGCCCCTCATTTCCACAATGCCACTATCACAGCCACTTATCCGAGCATCCACAATGGGCGATGGGGGGAGTTGGGTATGGGGGGGGGGGGGGGGTGGGGGTGTGGGTTGCTTAACATATGGGAAGCAACACAAGAAAACCAATGTGGCATTGTTTGTGGGCTCTCACAGATTCCACTCAGTGCCTGATTGAGGAACCCGGCATTGGGAGGATTATTGAGCACTGAGAGCCAGCTCATGTCCTAGCTGCTGAATACCCTCCCCTGTGACATCCCCCAACTTGGGACCCCCATTCCACTATCACTCACCAGTGACATGGGACCCAGTGGCAATCCAAGGCCCTGGGTGAGTGTCCTGCCATCAGCCGTCACTTGGGATACTGACGTTCAATTGAACCGCCAATTTCTGATTGGTTGACAGCTTTCAGCTTTTGCGACTTAAGACCTGATTATGGTCCCTGATCCTGGGTAGAATTGCCTCTATCTGGTTGAGTATCTATAATGGTACATGTGGTACATAAACAGGCCTTTCCATGGCTCTCATTTGCTCTCCAAAGGATGAGAAAGACCCAATCCTTCCCATTAAATAATGCCCATACGATTCCTTCAAAACTTTAAAGTTCTATTTACTACTCACATCAAAGACGCCTTATCCTTGAATAGGGTCTTTTAGCTGTCAGTCAAATTGTGAAGTCAGAGCAACCTGTTATGATAAATGTAGGTCGCAATTCTCCAGCTGTTCACATTGGCGAGATTCTCCAGTCCTACTGGCAGTGCACCCCGCCCGTGGAATTAGGCCACTCGGCCCATCAAGTCTGCTCTGCCGTAGAATTGTGGCTGATAATTTTCTCATCCCCATTCTCCTGCCTTTTCCCCATAACCCCTGCTCCCCTTATTAATCAAGAACCTATCTATCTCTGTCTTAAAAACACTCAATGACCTGGCCTCCACAGCCTTCTGTGGCAAAGATTTCCACAGATTCATCACTCTCTGGCTGAAGAAATTCCTCCTCACCTCTGTTTTAAAGGATCGTCCCTTTAGCCTGAGGTTGTGCCCTCTGGTTCTAGTTTTTCCTGCTAGTGGAAACATCCTCTCTGTGTCCACTCTATCCAGGCCTCTCGGTAACCCAGCTGATACTATTTCCTTCAACTACTCCTTGCAGTAACAAGTTCCACATTCTCACCACACTTGGGATAAGACATTTCCTCTGAATTGCTGATTTGATTTTGTGATGACAGTTTGAAATTGGTGGGGTTTTTTTCTCTTTCCCATAAGTGGAAACATTCCATCAGTGCCTATTCAATGCGAACGTTTCATAACTTTAGGGCATCCTTCAGCCTTCTCTTCTCAACAGAAAAAGACAGTCAGTCAGTTTATTCTGTCATGATAGGTATACCCCCATAATTTCTGGTATAATCCTCTCTGGTGCCTCTTTATCTATTTTATAATATGGTGACCAGATTGCTCACAATACTGCACACATGGTATGACCAAGGTTTGATACAAATTTAGCATTACTCTCAGTAGATTAAAATGGTGGAACTCCCTTCCTAACAGCACTGTGGGTGTACCTACACCACATGGGCTGCACAGGCTCACCATCAGTTTCTCAAGGGCAAGTAGGGATGGGCAGTAAATGATAACCTAGCCAGCGACACCACATCCCATGAATGAATAAAAAAAACTTCCTTACTTTTCAATTCTATCATTCTAGAAACAATGCTTGGTTGGTTTTACAGACAGTCCTCAGACTTACAACACAACTGGTTCTTGAAAACCATGTTGTAAGTTGAAGCGCTGTAAGTGGAATTGATTTTCCCATTGGAACTATGTTATAAATGGGGGATTGGTTCCTGAAACAAGAAGTGATAACCTAATTTCGCTGAATTGTGAAAGGATTGAGGGATTTTACTTCAGTCTAATTGCCTTAGACAAGTGTATTTCCTATGGTATAGTCGTGCCTACACTGTCAAAGACACTTCGATACTGTATCTGAGTAGCCATTTGTCCTTCCTGAAGTTGTGAAAGGAGGGACATGAAGGAACATCACAATTGCTTGCTGGCATGGCATCATCAAGTCGAAATTGGCATTGTAAAGTCGAAACAGAATGTCAATTTATAAATGTCATTATTGGATGGATGAATGGGGTAAGTGCTGGCCTAGTGGTATTAACATTAGGCTATTAATCCAGAAATGTCAACTAATGTTCTGGGGACCCAGGTTCGAATCCCCTCATGGCAGATGGTAGAATTTGAATTCCATAAATAAACAATCTGGAATTAAGAATCTATTGATGACCATGAAACATTTGTCAATTGTCAGGAAAACCCATCTGGTTCACTAATGTCCTTTAGGGAAGGAAATCTGTCATCCTTACCTGGTCTGGCCTATATGTGATTCCAGAGTCACAGCAATGTGGTTGACTTCCAACTGCCCTTAGGCAAGTAAAAATGGGCAATAAATCCTGGCCAGCCAGAGATTTCCATGTCCCACTAATTAAAGAAAAAAAGGGCTGCTTGTTTTAAATCAAGCATAAAGTCAAGGGCTGCCTGTATAAGGCCTTGTAACCTGTGTCTCTATTTTTGATGATTTGTGTATTTGTAATTCCAGATCCCTTTGCTCTTTTTCTCAATTTAAATTCTTATTGTCCAAGTAAAATGCAACTTATGTATTTTTCTTGCCAAAATATAATACACCACATTTACCTCTGCTGAAATTCATTTGTGAATTATATGTTTGAATCAGTACAAAGAACATTGAGCTTGTGGCAGGGACTGATGATAATGATTTTGGTCTCCCAGCATTTAATGGAGGAAAATTGCAGCCCATTCAAGATTAGATTCAGTGAAGGGGAAGAAGAGGCAGTGGGAAGCTGATGCCATGACTGGAATTCTCTGGTTGTTCACGCCAGTTGGATTCTCTTGTTCCGCCGGTGGCATGCCCCTGCCGCATGTTCCCCGGTGGCGTGGGGTGGCCTCAATGGGAATTCCCGTTGACAGCGGTGGGACCAGAGGATCCAGCTGCCAAGCAGACTATGTACCACCTCCCGCCACAGAGAAAAGTGCTGAGGGGAGGCCAGAGAATCTCACCCCATGTCTGCACATGTGTGATATTTTGCATAGAGTCTTAGAGTCACAGAGTCATAGAGGTTTACAGCATGGAAACAGGTCCATTGGCCCAACTTGTCCATGCCGCCAAATTTTTTTTAAACTACTAAGCTAATCCCAATTGCCCACATTTGTTACGTATCCCTCTATACCCATCGTGCCCATGTAACTATCCAAATGCTTTTTAAAAGACAAAATTGTACCCGCCTCTACTGCTACCTCTGGCAGACACTCCAGACAGTCACCACCCTCTGTGTAAAAAAAATTACCCCTCTGAACACTTTTGTATCTCTCCCTCTCACCTTAAACTTATGCCCTCTAGTTTTAGACTCCCCTATCTTTGGGAAAAGATATTGACTATCTAGCTGATCTGTGGCCCTCATTATTTTATAGACCTCTATAAAGTCACCCCTCAGCCTCATACGCTCCAGAGGAAAGAGTCCCAGTCTATCCAGCCTCTCCCTACAACTCAATCCATCAAGTCCCAGTAGCATCCTAGTAAATCTTTTCTGCACTCTTTCTAGTTTAATAATATCCTTTCTATAATAGAGTGACTAGAACTGCACACAGTATTCCAAGTGCGGCCTTACCAGTGTCTTGTACAACTTCAACAAGACATTCCAACTCACGTATTCAATGTTCTGACTGATGAAGCCAAGTATGCCGAATGCCTTCTTCACCACTCTGTCCACTGTGACTCCACTTTCAAGGAGCTATGAACATGTACCCCTAGATCTCTTTGTTCTGTAACTTTCCCCAATGCTTTACCATTAACTGAGAAAATCCTGCCCTGGTTCAATCTACCAAAATACATTACCTCGCATTTGTCTAAATTAAACTCCATCTGCCATTTGTCAGCGCACTGGTCCAATTGATCAATTTCCCATTGCAATTGGCAATAATTTTCTTCATTGTGCACTATGCTACCAATCTTAGTGTCATCTGCAAACTTACTAACCATGCCTCCTATATTCTCATCCAAGTCACTAATATAAATGACAAATAACTGTGGACTTAGCACTGAACCCTGAGGCACACCGCCGGTCACAGGCCTCCAGTTTGAAAAATAACTCTCTACAACCATTCTCCGATTCCTGCCAAGAAGCCATTTTGTATCCATTTAGATATCTCACCCTGGATCCCGTGAGATTTAACCTTATGCAACCATGTGGTACCTTGTCAAAGGTCTTGCTAAAGTCCATGTAGACAACGTCAACTGCACTGCCCTCATTTACCTTCTTGGTTACCCCTTCAAAAAACGCAATCAAATTTGTGAGACATGATTTTCCACTCACAAAGCCATGCTGACTGTCTCTAATCAGTTCTTGCATCTCTAAGTGTCTTTAGATCCTGTCTCTCAAAATACCTTCCAACAATTTACCCAACATAGATGAGAGGCTCACTGGCCTGTAGTTCCCTGCAGCTCTTTTTAAACAAAGGCACAACATTTGCCACTCTCCAATCTTCAGGCACCTCAGCTGTGACTATCGATGATTCAAATATCTCGGTTAGGGAATCCGCAATTTCCTCCCTGGCCTCCCACAATGTCCTGGGATACACTTCATCAGGTCCCGGGGATTTGTCTACCTTGATGCGTTTTAAGACTTCCAGCGCCTCCTTCTCTGTAATATTTATTTCCCCAAGTTTCCTACATCCATGCTTTTCTCAACAGTAAATACTGATGAGGAATATTCATTTAGGATCTCACTTATCTTTTGTGGATCCATGCATAGATGACCTTGTTGATCCTTAAGAGGCCCTACTCTCTGTCTTTTGTTACTCTTTTGCCCTTTATGTATTTGTAAAAGCTGTTTGGATTCTCCTTTGCCTTATCTACCAAAACAATCTCGTGCACCATTTTTGCCCTCCTGATTTCTCTCTTAACTCTACTCCTACACCCCCGAGACCCTTCAAGGGATTCACTTGATCCTAGCTACCTATGCCGGTCATGTGCCTCTTTCTTCTTTTTGACCAGGGCCTCAATATCCTGAGTCATCCAGACATCTCTCAGGAGGTCACATGAATCTAGATTGCCAGGGAGTGTACACATTGTGATGCACACAGGAGGCTGGGTGGACCTGGAGATTGTTTCCTGGCTATCGTATTTGTATGGACATATGACGGCAGGGCAAAATTTAGATGAGGAAGTGTTTGTGTGTGAGTGTGGAGGGGTTGGGAGCATTAAGGATAGATGCTTGGGGGTAATTGAATGGAGAGGAGAACGGAAGTAATTGTCGCAAATACTCTGGCCGTGATCAGATGGAGGGGAGGCGATGGCAGAGTGGTATTATCGCTAGACTATTAATCTAGAAACTCAGCTCATGTTCTGGGGACCTTGGTTCCCAGATGGCAGATGGTGGAATTTGAATTCAGTAAAAAAAATCTGGAATTAAGAATCTACTTATGACCATGAAACCATTGTCGATTGTTGGAAAAACCCATCTGGTTCACTAATGTCCTTTAGGGAAGGAAACCAGTCGTCCTTACCTGATCTGGCCTACATGTGACTCCAGCAATGTGGTTGACTCTCAAATGCTCTCGTACCAAGGGCAACAAGAGGCGGGCAATACGTGCTGGCCAGCTAACGATGCCCATGTCCCACAAATGAATTAAATAAAACAAGTGAGGGTGGGCTTGGGAAAGAACAATCCCACCGAGCTGGACAAGAAGAGAAAGGTTGGAGGCTTGGTGGCCTCTTCATCATGGAAATGATTATGGTGAAATAATGCACCATAGTGGCAGCCATTTCTGATTTTGATAAAGTGAAGACATGTTTAGAGAGTTGCAAACATGAGGTTGTGGAAAAAGATTGACAAAGATTTACAAGGATAACAAAAAATATGAGAGTTTGGAATGTTTGTTAAGCAGTAACTTGAAGAAGAATAAATGCCTCCTCTGCTTTTAAACACAGTATCAAATATCGACACTCCCAGTCTAGGTACAGCTGTGAGGAAAAGGTTGTTTTCACTTCTGTAACAATTCTTTGATCTCAAACTCAGCGGAGCGTTAGTGTAAAATATCCATTTCTACTACACTTGAAATCATTGTGGCTCCTCTGAATGAAATTGGCCAATTAATGTGGAATTATGGGCAATTTGACTTTGTGGATTTATGCCCAAAAGAACTGGACTGAGATTGTCCAACCCCATTTCACTAAAGAACATCAGAAAGCATAGAACAAGGAAAGGACATTGAGACGGGGGCCAATTAACCCTTCCACAAATCATGTACAAGAAATCCTATCATGAGTCTACTTCACTCATTTAATTAGCCGAGGCAAAGTTTCACATAATTCTCCTAATTTAGATCCAAAATCTAATCAAGCTAAAATCCACAATATTCATCCACCCTCTCTTGAGCCTTTTATGGTTGGCAGATGGGAAAGATATTGATGGCACCAGTCTGGGCTGAATTCAAGCCAGGATCCCAATGAAAGAATGCTGTTAAAACCTACTGTGCTACCCTGTCTCCTCTTACAGAGTTGATTCTTAAATCACTTGGTAAAACATTGGCAAGTAGCTCCAGTGATGCAAGCAAAAGCTGCTAGGAACCGGCCCGAGTGAGCAAGCACAGGCTTTTTAGTCATCAGGAGTGTCTGCGTTCAACAACATTCAATCTCACAACTTGCCTTGTATCTGCAGCACATACACATATGTACTGTTATATCTTCAACAGAACAAGTGCAGTTCGAAAACAAACTTGGATGCCCTGTAACTCAGTTGTAAACTAAGTTTTCAGAAACTCCACAAATAGTTAAGAGTGTTTGAAGGAATTCCAGCAGGGAGTTTTCAAATTAATCACCAGGTACTCTTGAGTAAAAGCAAGAACAGACTCACACGACTCTTGGGGAAGTCTGAAACACCTGCTAGTGACATTGTGAAGACTCCTGACAAACACTGATGAAAAACACATACCCTGGCTGGATCTGACCAAACAGTATTCTGGAATGTAATGCATTGAGCGACTGAAATTTTTGGTAGCTTATATTTGAATAAGATAACTTAAACCAAAAAAAACTTTCTTTGAAGCTTATATACATTAAAAAATAGTTTAAAGAATATTTAAATGGAGTGATTTCACAGCGATGTGGCTGACTGAAATGGCCTAATAAGTCAATTAGAAACACAGAAATAATGAAACTAGAAGCAGGAATAAGCCCTTTGAGCTTGCTCTTCCATTCATTTTGATCATGGCTGATCATCAAATTCAAATCCTGATCATTCCCTTTCCTCGCATATCCCTTGATTCCTTTAGCTCCAAGAGCTATATTTCATTTCTTTTTGAAATCAGACAACATTTTGGCTTTACCTACCTTTGGTGGTAGTGAATTCCACACATTCACCACCCTCTGAGTGAAGAAATTTCTCCTACCCTCAGTTCTAAAAGGTTTATCCCTTATCCTCAAACTATGACCCCTAGTTCTGGACTTCCCCACCTTAATGGTAACATTCTTTCTGAATTTACCCTGTCTAATCCTGTTAGAATTTTGTAAGTTTCCATGAGATCCCCCCTCACTCTTCTAAGCTCTACTGAATATAATCCTAATCAAGTTAGTCTCTCCTTCTATGACAGACCTCTCATCCCAGGAATCAGACTGGTAAACCTGCCTTGATAGCAAGGACATCCTTCATTTATTTCAAGGGCAGTTAGGGATGAGCAACAAATGTTTGCCAATGATGTCCACATCTCATTAAAGAATAAGAACCCATGAAAGAATAAAGAAAAATAATTCTGAATTAATTCCATTATAAATTGTTAACATTAAGTTCATCCAACATCGAACAAAATATTTCATAGCAACTATCACTTTTGATATCTTCTTAGAGTCTCTGAAGTCTTTTCCCTCTAGTTTCATTATATAAAATTTACTTTTTTCTCCTTCCTCCTTTTTCTCATTGTGCCTCAATGATTTCTCTCCTTTCAACTGATTGCTTGAATCCTGCGGCATTACAAATTCTTGACTGCTATGGTTTCATAGAATCCCTGCAGCTCAGAAGGAGGCATTTCAGTCCATCGAGTCTGCACTGACTCTCTGACAGAGTATCTTACCCAGGCCCACCACTCCACCCCATCCCATGATTAATGCCCCAGACCTACGTGTCTTGGGACACCAAGGAGCAATATAGCATGAACAATCAACAATCATCTTTGGACTGTGGGAGGAAACCAGAGCACCTGGAGGAAACCCATGCAGACACAGGGAGAAAGTACAAACTCCACTCAGACAGTCATCCAAGAAATTGAACCTTGATCCCTGGCACTGTGAGACAGCAGTGCTAACCATTGTGCCGCCATCTACTGTCTCATTTATTAGCTTGCCAATAATCTCTGTGAGTTTCTACTAATTGTGCATGGCTTCGGGTCTTTGGGGACAGTCCTAAGCTTAAGCTTTTTTATGTTCATGTTCACGAATAGGTATATTTGTGAATTTAATTATGTTTTAGTACCTAATAAACTAACTGATGTAGACCTCAATAATGAATAAATTGTTCTACACCGTTTTTAAAGTCATTTTAAGTTATTTAAAGTGGGGTTAGATGCAGGTGTTGACTGATTAAAAATGTATCTTTTTCATAATTAAACCCAATTTTGGTTGCAGCAATCATACCACTCAAATATACGAAGAAATATTTTTTAAAGCAAAAAAAATGGAAAGAAAGGGGCATTCTAAAATGCAGTCTGCTGAACTGGTTCATAGCTGATTTTACATTCTGTGATTGTGTAAATGTGTGAGCGGAAATTGAGGGAAAAAGCTCCTCAAAACGAACACAACTTTCAACAGAATTTGCACCCAGGTTGCTGACTGCATCCAAGGTAGAAACTCTACTCCCGTCTGTACATGTGAACCTTCAACTTTCATAATGGAAAGTGCTGATGAGATTAGATGATATTGAGCCTAAAGAGAAAACACTGCAAAATCTCAGCAGTCTGGTAGCATCTGTAAGGAGAGAAGAGAGCTGACGTTTCGAGTCCAGATGACCCTTTGTCAAACACTCAAACCTTATTGATCAACTGACTGTAAGGGGAGAATCATAGTGGGTGGGGAATGGACCACGAAAAGGTCCATTGACTTCAAGTGGGATTTTCCGGTTTTGGGTGAGTGTCCTGCCCCGAGTACGCTACCAGCAAATCACTGATTCTTATACTTTGAAACTGCCCAATCCAAGTCAGTTTCTTTCACAAGTTGTAATTCATTTAACCAATTATTTGATGTGATTTGATTTATGATTGTCACCTGTATTGGGATACAGTGAAAAGTATTGTTTTTTGTGCGCAATGCAGACAAAACATGTAGTTCATAGAGTACTCAGGAGAAAAGAAAAAGGATGGGGTATTGTATATAGTGTTGCAAATACAAATAGCATGTAAAGAAAGATCAGCTTAATATATGATAGGACAATTCAGAAGTCTGATGGCAGCAGGGAAGAAGCTGTTCTTGAGTTGGTTGGTATGTGTTTTCAGACGTTCATATCTTTTTCCGACAAGGATTTTTTACAAGGATTTGTATGAAATTTTTGTGGCTTCCTGCATGTAATCTCTTAATCATGTATTTTACATTGTACAACAAAAATAACTTTCAGCTCAGCAAAAATAATAAATATACTTATTTTTATATGGAATAGAATAGAATCCCGACAGTGCAGAAGGAGGCCATTCAGCTCATTGAGTCTGCACCGACCACATTCCCACCCAGGCTCAATCCCCGTAACCCCTCATACTTACCCTGCTAGTCCCCCTGACACGAGGAGCAATTTAGCCAATTAACCTAACCCGCACATCTTTAGACTGTGGGAGGAAACCGGAGCAACTGGTGGAAACCCATGCAGACACAGGGAGAATGTGCAAACTCCACACAGGCAGTGACCTGAGACCAAAATTGAATCTGAGTCCCTAGCGCTGTGAGGAAGCAGTGCATTGCCCAGATGAATCACCAATATTACTTTCAGTGAAGATCATTTTTTCAATTTTCTGAAGTATTGGTGGGGAAAGGGTGTCATGCAAAAATCTGAAGCTTTGAGAAGGTCAGCCCCTGTGCTTTGAAACTGCAATATTCCTACAGAGACCAAAGCGGGTGCTACTGAGCAGAGTGAACAGTTCCTCCATCAGAAAGAAAGAGGTTTGCTTGCAACATTTGACTCTTGAGAATCTTGCATCACCTGGCACATTATTAGCATTAATATGGTCCTGGGAATATGGTGTCCATTGATCTTTTTGGCCAGGATATGGAATCCCATGATTTTTATACCCTCATGCACCAATCTGAAAATGCATAATCTTTTCTCTGGTTTCAATTTTCTCCACAGTTCCATTCCATAAAGAAAGGCTTCACGTTCAGAACACATTAAAATAATTCTCTAGGGTGCAGCCAATAAGGCAATCCCCCTTTCATATCAAACTATATGTCCCTAAAAATAAAACTTATGTTCTAAAACTGTAATAGGTTTCCTCTGAGTGCTCCAGTTCCCTCCCCCAGTCTGAAAGATGTGCGGGTGAGGTACATTGGCCATGTTAAATTCTCTCTCAGTGTACCTGAACAGGTGCTGGAGTGTAACAACTAGCAGATTTTCACAGTGACTTCATTGGAGTATTAGCGTAAACCTACTTGTGACATTAATAAATAAGCGTAATGTCATCAATTTAGGATAAATGTAACCTTAATCAGAAAATTATCTATCCTATATTTCAGTTAACATGACAACTTACTTCGCCTCTTTCATTGTTCCCTCCAGCCCCACACATAAGTACTGGAAAGCACCTTATTGATCTTTATCAATATTCCTTAACTGGGTTACTTTCATTCCCATACATCATAGCTTGTCCAGCTGATGCCTGAAGTTCTGAGTCGTACAAATGCACTTAAACTCCCAACAGCCTGTGCACGACCCAACCTCATCCTAGCAAATATGTTCTGTGAAGCCAGTTCAACACAAGAAAGCATGGAAGGTATAATATTTGGAAACTTACACGCAGCTCCAGATATTTCCCTTGCCTCTGTCCCACCTCCCGACAGTCCCATTCTTTTTTACTCCTCCATTTGATTTGATTTATTATTGTCACGTGTATTGGGAGGCAGTGAAAAGTATTGTTTCTTGCGCGATATACAGACAAAGCATAACATTCATAGAGAAGGAAAGGAGAGAATGCAGAATGTGGCACTACAGTCATACAGTGTAGAGAAAGATCAACTTAATACAAGGTAGGACCATTCAAAGATCTGATGGCAGCAGGGAAGAAGCTGTTCTTAAGCCTTAAGCATTTGTCGTGCATCACAAAATCAGTTTTACAACTTACTGGTTCCCATCAATCACAAAATAAGCTTTGCTCCCACCTCACCTTCCTCCAATGTGAGGTATCTTCCTGTCACTCCCTTGCAATTCCAGCCTCTAACATTTACTATTTCAGTTTGGATCCAGCCTAGGCCTGACTACAGCCGCAGACTTCGCACTCTCCTGGCCTCACGCTCTCCCTGAACTTCACTACTTGGTCCCTTCTCTCGGTTAAAAAAAAAGTATAATGAGTATACCGAATGTTGTAATTAAGAAAACCTCAGCTTTAGCTGTAATTTACAATTTAAATGGCAAGTACATCGGTTCAGAAATATAAACATAGATTAGGTATAAAGATACATATAGTTTAAATATCTTTCAAAGCAACATGAAGAATGATGAAAGGAGGAAAACCATAGAGCAAAAAAGTAAGTAGATGATCATATGTGAAATACTGGAGCAAAATAAATATGGAGGGAAAAATATGTAGATAATTAGACCTTAAAAACGCTTTAACATTGTATAATGTTTCAACTGTTGTTTAAAGCCACATGATAGGAAAATTATGTAACAGATTACTTTAGCAGAATCTTCAAACCTTGGCGTTGATATGTTGAAAGATGATAATCATTGGTGAAGGACAGGTGCAAGAGTATGGGGAAGAGGGTGAATGATGAGACATTTATTAGAACAGGCACCATGCCAAATTAGGTACAAGCCTAATGGGCCAAGAAAAATGTAGGAGGACAGATTAAAGGAGGACCTGCAGGGATAATGCTGGAATAATCCAGACATAAGGGTGAGTAATTGGAAAGAATAAGTGTTGTGTGGAATCATTCTATGTGCCAGTTTGACACAAAGGAATGGGGGGATGATGATTAGAGTTGGTGGGCTGTCAGTCACAGCAGACACTAAGATAAATCTTAGGTCATTTCAGAGCACAAAACAGGAAATAGGAAGCAATGAAAATTATCAGTTCGAGTCTTTGTTACATGCCTTCAAAAAAATCAGCTGGTGAATTGAAGGCCTTTACAACACATAAAAGGTGAGTTTTATATTGCTTTCTTTACATGGAAATTCTTCATTCATTTTTTATTTAATCCAGGAAAGAATATTTAAAGCAAATTTTTTAAAGCTAGGATAAACAATATAATCTCATGGGCAGCATGGTGACACAGTGTTTAGCACTGCTGCCTCACAGTGCCAGGGACCTGAGTTTGATTCCCACCTTGGGTCACTGTCTATGCAGAGTCTGCGTGCTGTCCCCGTGTTTGCATGGGTTTCCTCCGGGTGCTCCAGTTTCCTGCCACAGTCTGAAAGATGTGCAGGTTAGATACATTGCCCATACTAAATTTTCCATCAGTGTACCCAAACAGGCACCAGATTGTGGCAACTCGGGGACTACTAAGATTATAGTAGCTTTTTGCCGTGTTAATGTAAGCCTACTTGTGACACTAATAAATAAACTTTAGGATTTCTTTGGTAAGCATGGAAGTTTCTAAAATTATATTTCTTTATTCTGTATTGGATAAGGTAAAACATTTGTCAACTTCTTCTTAAATGTCAGAATTCTTTGTAAATCTGTAGATTTTAAGGATTATTCTAAATTTAGTTCCATTGTTTATGACTGATCTTTTAAGCACACTTCTAAAGTGAAAACAATTAGAACAATCCACAATATTTAATTTGTGTAACATCTGCTCAAATTATTTTGTCCAAATTTGTTCTTGAGCTTTGGCATCACTTTAATCACCACTGAGTTCAATCTACAGTGCAAAATTTGGAAGCTGGCAGCACTTGAAAAGAGTCAGGAATTTGACTGTGGAAAGCAAGTCTTTTTTCAAGGTATCACAATCTAAGTGAGAGGTGAAACCTTATTTAGTTCCTGCTGTAAAGTTGCTGGATTGTGTAGGAATGATGGCAAAGGACGACAACTTGAACAGTTTATTATAAGATTTCCTACTGCTTATAAACACCATAGCTGTAGCCACATTGGTGAGAACTCCCATACTACCAGCACAACACTTACTGTGTACAAGTCATGACAGTATATCCAACCTGCCTACACTTGTCACTGCCTCAGAAAAGCAGCCAGCATAATTAAAGACTTCATTCATCCTTGCATGTTGGGTGGGATTTTACAGTCTTGCTTGTCCTGAAACTGTAAAAACCCGAGGTCAACGGGCATTTCCATGATCCACCCCTCACCTGCTCTGATTCCCGTGGCAGATGTGAGGGTAAAATTTCAGCCAGTCTCTTCCAACTTCTTTTGTCAGGAAATAGATACAAAAGGCAGATCACATACCAACCAACTCAAGAACAGCTTGTTCCCTGCTGCCATCAGACTTTTGAATGGATCTATCTCATATTAAGTTGATCTTTCTCTACATCCTAGCTATAACTGCGACATTACATTCTGTACTCTCTTGTTTCCTTCTCTATGAACGATATGCTTTGTCTGTATAGCATGCAAGAAACAATACTTTTCACTGTTTACTAATGCGTGACAATAATAAATCAAATCAAAGATTGTAACACTGCGTTCTGCACCCTCTGCTTTCTTTCTCTATGAACGGTGTGCTTTGTCTATATAGCACACAAGATCCCAGATCACCAACAAAATATTCTGGTCCTCCATGCCGACACTATAGTTAAGAAAGTCCATCAATGTCTCTACTTTCTCAAAAGACTAAAGAAACTTGGCATGTCTACTACGAAATGTTGGACTTTAACCTGGTGTTGTGAGATGTCTTACTGTGTTTACCCCAGTCCAATGCCGGCATCTCCACATCATGGCTACATCTCAACAACTTTTACAGATGCACCATGGAAAGCATTCTTCCTGGTTGTATCACAACTTGGTATGGCTCCTGCTCTGCCCAAGACTACAAGGAACTACAAAGGATTGTGAAGGTAGCCCAGTCCATCACTCAAACCAACCTTCTATCCATTGAATCCATCTACACTTCCCACTGTCTCGGAAAAGCAGCCAGTATAATCAAGGACGCCACACACCCCGGACATACTCTCTTCCACCTTCTTCCAGTGGGAAAAAGATACAAAAGTCTGAAATCACATACCAACTGCCTAAAGAGTAGCTTCTTCCTTGCTGCCATCAGGTTTTTGAATGGACCTACCTCTCATTAAGTTGATCTTTCTCTACACCCTAGCTATGACTGCAACACTACACACTGCACTCTCTCCTTTCCTTCTCTATGTATGGTATGCTTTGTCTGTATAGTGCACAACAAACAATACTTTTCACTGTATACCAATACATGTGACACTAATAAATCAAATTGAATCAAATCAAATTCACACCACTCACTGATCAGGAGAGATTGGCCAATCTTGTGGAGAGACACACATGCACCTAAACTAAAAGAGCAATTGAAAATTCCAACTTGCATTACCCATTTAATAACACTTCAGCAAGTTTCTCAGGCATAAATTCCACAGACTAGTTACTATTCCAGCTAACAATTACCTTACACAATTATGAATGTTTTAAATCAATATCTACCTATGATAACCTCAGCAAATGAATGAAAGAATGCTTCCTTCTCATCAAGCGAAGCAGGAATTGTCAATATGTCAAATGAAGTGCACCCAAGCGTTTGGGATGCAGACCCCTAAAACTCCCCCAGGCAACACATTCACCCAGCATGAAGCACAGCATTACTCTGCAATATCATCATGGAAAAGAACAAGATTGACAAGAATCTGCTCAAAGATCTCTGTTTTCAGATCACTCGGCCTTTCGGCTGAATGAATATCTTAGTGGCTTGAAAGAAATAAAGAACGTATTGACTAGCAGACCAAAATATTACATGTGTTAAGGTATTAGTAGTTTGCTGTCTAATTATGGTTTACCGCACTGCAAAGATTTTCTTGTACAAAACTTGAATGTAATACTTTGCTGTATGACAGCATCATTGCGGCTTCTTTTTGTTCATTCGTGGGACATGGGTGTCTCTGGCTGGCCAGCATTTATTGTCCATCCCAGTGGCCCTTATTCAGAGGCAGTTGAGAGTCAACTACATTGCTATGGCTCTATAGTCATATGTAGGCCAGACCAAGTAGGGACTGCAGATCTCCTTCCTTAAAGGATATTAGTGAACCAGATGGGTTTTTCAGATAATTGGCAATGATTTCATAGTCATCAGTAGATTCTTAATTCCAGATTGTTTTTGAATTCAAATTCCACCATTTCAATGTATTCACATTGTATACATCACATTTGAGCACCTATTGAATATGTTTCTTTTCACTTCCACATGACTGGGCATGTGTGTGTGTGTGTGTGTGTGTGTGTACGTGTGTCTGTAAAATAGAAAGCTCAAAAGTATTAATAAAGATGTGAGGTCACTTCTTACCAGTAATATTGAGGACAGCATTCTGAATCTTGCCCTTACTTGAACCAAGGTCTTATTGTAGTCACAAACCACCTGAACATTGATTGAGTGAAATGACTTGCAGATCATGAAGGTGTCCACATGTTGAGTTGAGGCCATTATTGCAACCTGAGTGCAGTCCATGATGTCCCGTGCCTGAGGGGAGCCTGCAATCTAGGCAAAGGCCGTGGCTCTCTAAGTCTGAGATTCAAAATCCACGGGGAAACTAATCTACATCCCCACAAGAGTCACTAATTATGAGTCTGTGTGCTGCTGACTGGGAAATAGCAGGTCTTTATTTATTAGCGTCACAAGTGGGTTTACATTAACACCACAATGAAGTTACTGTGAAAATCCCCTAGTCGCCACACTCCGGCACGTGTTCGGGTACACTGAGAGGGAATTTAGTATGGCCAATGCACCTAACCAGCATGTCTTTCGGATTATGGGAGGAAACCGGAGGGCTCACCTCTCTGCATAGCCATATTGTGAAGGTCACAATACACTGCAGGAAACCCTAAAAGGAGTGTATTGTAGTGAGCCACCAGAGTGGTCCAAGCATCTGAAGCACATCTTTAGAAGCCCCATGGTCTCCTTTATAAAGGAGTGTGTGGAACTGTGAGTGGTGTTATATCAGTCCTCAGCACAAATTTGAAGATAATGCACCAGAGCCATTAGCCAATGCTTCAGCGTTCTGAGGAAACATCCCTGCAAATGTTCTGGCCCCTTGAAGATCCCTCGCACGTGGGAATGACTGAGGATGTAGGAGTCATGACAACTCCCAGAGTATCATGCACAAACATGCAGAATGTGCTTGTGATGATCACACACCAATTGTACTTTGATGGAATGGTAGCCCTTGTGGGTATTAAATGTGAGGAGGTGCTGCCATGGAGCCCATACAGCCACAATCTATTACATCCTGCACTCTTGGGAGGCCTCAGATGCCTGCAGTGCGAGGGAATCTTTGAGCCTGGCATGAACCACTCTGCCCTAGCAGTGAGGCATTCAGTGCAGCAGGAGTGGCATATCATTATAGATCGGCTACATGTGTTAACTTGAAGCCTTGAGAGAACTGAGGTCTGCCTTGTGCATGCGCCTCCTTTCAAACTGGCATGATGCACAGATAGAAGGCGTGGGGAGATTCCAGCGAGTAGCTGTTTTAACAAGCTTTCATGAGATGCAAATGTTGTTCACATCACCAGGCAAGGGGATAATCACCCCACAATTACCCATCAATGGGAGAATCGCAAACTGTTTTTACGCCAGCCGTTTCCACATTTTGCTTGTCGCAAGGTTCTCCGCCTCTGCCCATTACAAAACCCACTGCGGGCAGGATGATAAAATTCCACCTGTAGGATCAGTTCCGCAGCCGTGGTGATCTTTTGATATTTGGTTTCTCATTGCCTTCAACCTCCCCCAAGCTTAAACAAAGGAGTATCTTGGTCCCTGGTTGGGGCTGGAAGCATCAGCAGCCAGCCTTCCACCCTCAATTAGATCCCAATGTGGGAGTGACCACTTAAGAGGTCACGGCCAGGAAAATGGCATTTGGTCCTGACATATTGGTCCCAAAGTCCTTGGTACGGTTCAACCCATAGGAACAGGAGTAGACAATTCAGCCCCTTCACTATATTTCACTGTTTCGTTTGCTGGTCTCAATCTTACATAGAAAATAGAGCACAGAACAGTACAGCACAGGAACAGGCCCTTCAGCCCACAATGTTGTGCTGAACATGACATCAAATTAAACTGAGCCCTTCTGCTTTCCCTTGGTCCATATCCCTCTATTCCTTGCATATACATGTGCTTATCTAAAGGTCCCTATCGTATCTACTTGCACCACCACCCCTGGCAGCACGTTCCAGACACCAACCAGTCTCTGTGAAAAACCTGCCCCTCACATCTCCTTTGAACCTTCCTCCTCTCACCTCAAGTGCATCCCCCCTAGTATTAGATATTTCAACTCTGGGAAAAAAGATTCTGACTGTCAACTTAGCTTATCTCATGGCTGATTCTCTATTAGTTCCATTCACCTGCCTTAGTTCACTAAACAATAATATCCATGCCTAACAACCTAGCCGTCCTAGTTTTGAATTTTTCGATGGAATTGTTAAATAATTGCACATCACTTTTGGGAGCACCGTATCCAGGATTGTCATTCACCAGTATTGTCCTGTTATTCATGCAAAGCAGAGACCCTGAAGCTGGAGAATTCAAACTGCATCTTGTTCAGGCAGATATAGGCAATTATCGTTGGCACCCGAAATATGGGATCAAGGTCAATGGAAAACACCTTGACTGTGTTCCCTCTCCAACGTGCCGATGCAGAAGAGTGCGTGTGGAGACTTGATGGAATTTGATTCATGATGCACCTTTACACAGAACAGCTGCACTGTTACGCAGACGTTGAATGATTTCATCCGACTATTACATCCGACATTATTAGTTATGTTTAACTTGAGGTATACTTTTGGCCATATCTAAATTAAAGGTAGCAGTTTGTGTGGCCCCACACAAAACAGTATACAACAGGGGTCAATTTCTTTTGGAATTTGTCTCCAAAAAAATGCAAATTTCATGTTACTTTTATACCTAAAATTGGGTCCAGCCACCTCTTTTCCCTGAAGTCAGTGGCCAGAATTTTACCACCCTGCCCTCCACAGGAATCGGAGCTAGTGAGGGGCGGACCATAGAAAGGTCCATTCACCAAGGGCAGAATTTTACAGTTTCAGGACGAGCGAGGCCATAAAATTCCACCCAGTATGTTTACTACATGTTATATGCACTATGTTGATATCATATTGATACTGAGGGACAGCACAGTAGCACAGTGGTTAGCACTGCTGCCTCACAAAGCCATGGACCCGGGTTCGATCCCTGGTTTGAGTCACTGTGCGGAGTCTGCATGTTCTCCCCTGTGTCTGCGTGGATTTCCTCCGGGTGCTCTGGTTTCCTCCCACAGTCCAAAAGACGTGCTGGTTAGGTGCATTGGCCATGCTAAATTCACCCTCAGATGCTGAAGTGTGGAGACTAGGGGATTTTCACAGTAACTTCACTGCCGTCCGTGTTAGTGTGAGCATATTTGTGACACTAATAAATAAACTTTAAACAACAGCAATGGTGTGCTCCAATACCACATGCGCCACCTCCATTCAAAGAGGCCACATTCTTAATGGCAATTAGGGATGGGCAATAGATGCTGACCTTGCCACAGGAGAACTTCAAAGACCTGTTACAGGTGGCATAACCTACTTTCCAGGAGTATTTACGATTTTTGAAAACTGCCATTTTTCCCATCACAATCAGCCTGAATTATAACAGTGACTACACCTCAAAACTATTACTGGCTGTTAGTGCTTTGGGCTACCCAAGATCATGAAAGATTCTTCTGCTGGTTCAATGGTCACTCTGAGGCACAAGTCATTCTTGCTATCCAACTAATTATCAATATAAAACCACCACCATTCTGAAGTGTCTTCTTCTTACTTCAATGTTCAATGTCCAATTTTCATATTGTCATAATGCTGCTAATTGCACATACATATCAGTATTAGTACTTTATTATCATCACCAGCCAGATTTCTCACACACTAGTTGTCCCATTCAATTCTTTAAATAACTTCTTGTTTTGGCAATCTGATATTGTACAAGGACTTTTCTGGCACATTTTCCTCAACAGCATGACTGTTGCTTTAAGCGAACCATTTTGCTTACAAACTTTAAATCTATGACATTTATGATAATAGATTCATGGCTATTACTACCAAGAACTCATTTTTAATTCCAGATTTTGTTAACTGAATTTAAGCTCTATCATGTGGCATTGTGGGATATGAACCTGTGCCTCCAGAACGTTCATGCGGTTCTCTGGATTACTAGCCCAGTGATATTATCACTACACCACCCGCTCACCCTACCACTGCATGGGAATTGGGTGCTTTAAGAATCAGGTAGGTGAGCTGTTGGGATGTTTGTGCATTCTCACTGACATCTAGGATGGGATCTTCTGGCCAGACTTACCCCAGGACTGGAAAATCCCACCTGAGGTCAACGGACCTCTGTGTGGTCAGCTCCTGCTCCCCCCCTCCCCCACCTATGGTAGGTGGGGCAGGAAATCTCCACCCCTTGACTTTACCTCTGCATGTTCCCAATGATGTCTCGCAACATGTTCAGTACCTCTCTGAGCGAAACCTTTCCATTTCAGTTGGTCATGATCTCCTATGACTTGGTGACGTGTTTGACATTTTCATGGATGCTTT
The DNA here is from genome assembly GCF_965287045.1 of Carcharhinus amblyrhynchos. NCBI lineage: Eukaryota > Metazoa > Chordata > Chondrichthyes > Carcharhiniformes > Carcharhinidae > Carcharhinus > Carcharhinus amblyrhynchos. The sequence continues at coordinate 16,905,799 of NC_137339.1, forward strand.
GAGACTTCCATAAAACATTCCCTGGGAGCCTCCTTCCATGATCATGATGGATTTAACAGATTCACCGGGTTAGCTATTAATTTAACTGATTAGAGGCAAGTTGGAGCAGCAGGTTGGTATCAAATTATTTAAAATTAAAATTTAAACATAAAAAAATTACTTTTTATATTTGTAAAGCTTTGCAACACTAAATACTGGATGAAGAAAATACAAATGAAAAGCACTTTTGAGATACACCTGTAAGCATACTTGGCACATGTCCCAATTTTCAGCAGAATCCTTTATTGCAATGTAATGGAGCTGTTGTGGATTGTATTAAAAGCAGGTTGTACTCTTGATGGGTTCAGTTATCGACAGGTGAGAAATTGAGCAGAGAACCTTAAAACCATTTCCAGGACACTCCAATGACTAAGCTTTTATGGGATTATACACAAAAAAGTTAGCTACTTGAGAAAAGTTTTAAGGCAGTCCTGTGAGAATTAGCAGCAGGAGGTCCATGGCATTTATAGGATAAGTAAATAGAAATGGAAGATGCTGGATAAACGCAACAGGCCTGGCAGCATTTGTGGAGAGATCAGTTCTGTAGAAGTGACAATGGACTTGAAATGTTAGCTGTGTTTCTCTCTCCACAGATACTGCCAGACCTGCTGAGTTTCATCCAGAAATCTGAAATAAAAACTCTGGCCCAAATTCTCCCGTCCCGCCTGCCACTGGAATTCTAACGGGCGGATTGCAGACAATGTGAAACCCCACTGAGAGTTGGGTGGGAATTTTCAGCGTTTAGATCAGCGTGGCCAGAGAATTCCGCCCTCTGTTTTTATTTCAGATCTCCAGCGTCCTCAGTATTTTGCTGTTATTGTCAAGATAAGTTAAGGTTGCAAGATTTTTTTTAATAAAACTGGTTCTGTCCTTACCTATAGTGTAGGGATTTCTTCTGTATATTCTAATAAATTTTCCAATTCTCTGTGGGCTTTAGGTTAACTCACTGCAGTTTATTTTATAATATGAAGCTGCAGAACCCTTGAGCCTCATAACTTGCACTTTGAAAAAATTGGCACATCTACAAAAACTGTGCAGGGCTTTTTTTAGGGAACAAACATATTCTGCAAACATTCTTGGCAAATAACATCTGAAAAATATTGTTCTCTAACTGCTACGAGCTTCCAGTAGCTTTGATGTTTGCTTTTCTTTATTAGACCGGACACGGGCAATGCCAAGGAGTTGGGGCCTATAGGGGGCAGGGCCTATCGGGGGGAGATCAGTCAGGTTGGACGGTCCCATTCTACATAGGGATTGCAGGCAGAGGGAGTGAGGCCAGCGATTGGGGCTGGCCATCAGGATGGGGCGCGTGGCATAGGGTTGGCCTGCTAGGAGGAGTGTGTGTGTGGGGGCTTTGGGGGGGGGGGGGTGTATTTTGGGCTGCCAATGGGGGGAGGGGCTGGATCAAGAGATTGGGACTGCCGGGGGTTGGGGGGAGATCAAGGTGGGCCGGGGAATGGGGTGGGTTGAAGTTGGCCTGAACACGTCCAGAAGGCCAGAGATCAGAGGGTGGGGGGCTCTGGAAGCCAGTGATGGGAGGGTTGCTGTACTGGCCAGCGTTTGAGCTGCCCAGCAATTGGGAGGCCGGCAGTGCGGGGCTACTGCACGTGCGCTGATATCATTGTTGACAGATCGGTGCATGCGCAGTGGCCTGCTCAGTGCTGTGCAGCGGGCCTCTCCAGTGGGAATAGGCCCCATCTATTGCTTTTTAATGGGATTCATGTTTAGGCACTCTGCAGTGCACAGACTGTAGGAGATTCATTTTGAAAATCCTGCTGAAAAAAACCAGCAGGTTTACTCCAATTTTATGTGAATTTGACACTTTTGGGAGAATCCCACCCCACCTGTTTAGTGTCTATTTTATTTACAAATTGTCACAGAAATGCTTAATTTATATTGCACTGAACAGATTAGGACAGCGGTGTCAAATTGAATAGCGTGCTGGATTCTTGGGAGTAATTATATGGTAGCAACCTGATTGAGGAAGGGATTGGAGGAAAACAGATAATGGGAGCTACAGCTGCAAAACTGAACTATATAATCAACGTTTGAACTGTAAGAATTAGTTCACAGCCTCGAAATCTCTCCTCTGTCCTTTATGAAACACATATAAATTAAGTGGTAAAATTTTTTAAAGGATTTTCAAGAGCAGAGGGGCCTGGGTGTATATGTGCATTGATCATTGATGGTAGAAGGGCATGTAGAGAAATTAGTTAATAAAGCAAGTGGTGTTCTCATAGAATCATATAATCCTACAGAAGGAGGCCATTTGACCCATCAAGTCTGCACCGACCACAATCCCACCCACGGTCTATCCCTGTAACCCCACATATTTACCCTGCTGGGCCCCTGACACTAAGGGGCAATTTAGCATGGCCAATCAACCTAATCAGCATGTCTTCCGGGCTGCGGGAGGAAATTGGAGCACCCGGAGGAAACCCATACAGACACAAGGAGAATGTGCAATCTCCACACAGATACTGACCTGAGGGTCGAACTGAACTTGGGTCCCTGGCGCTGTGAGGCACCAGTGTTAACCACTGTGCCACTTTATTAATAGGTGCATAGAGTACAAGAGCAAGGAGGTTATGCTGAACTTATACAAGACACTAATTAGACTTCAGCTGGATGTGTACAGTTCTGGGCGCTACCCTATAAGAAGGATGTGAATGCATAGGAAAAATTGAAAAAAAGGTTTACAAAAATGGTTGCAGGGTTGAGAAATCTATGAGGATCAATTGGAGAAATTGGAACTGTTCTTCTTTGAGAGAAGATGGCTGAGAGAAGATTTGAGAGAGATCATGAGCGGGCTGGATAGAGTCGATAGTGAGAAACAGATTCCCCATGTAAAAGGATCAGGAATTAGAAGGCACAGATTTAAAGTGATTAGCAAAAGAAGCAAAATTCACACAACAAGTGGTTTGGGTCTGCAAAGCTCTGCCTGGAAGTGTGGTGGAGGTAGGTTCAATCAAGGCATTCGTGAGGGCATTAAATGTTCATATAGAAAAAAACTACAGCACAAACAGGCCTTTCGGCCCACCAGTTCAGTTGAGTAGAAACTGTGCTGAGGCTGATCAGGAAGAAACTGCATACCACTATCTTGGTGTCACAGGAGGCAATTACTTAACTCATGATATACCATTCATGTTGGTAAAAGGGCATTCCTTCACTGTTGTTGGTCAAGATCCTGCATCTCTTTCCCTAACACCAGGGGCAGAATTTTCCCGTCCCGTCCACAATGGGAATTGTAGCAGGCGGGACAGAAAATTCAGCAGACCTTATAAAGGTCGCTTGAACTCGGGCGGGAATTTCCAGTCTTGGGGTGAGAGCAACCAGAAAATGTGTGTTTCATCTATTCAATATTGAACTTTAATGCCTTTTCAGAACTTAAGGCAAAACCTATCTATAGAATTACAGTTTTATCAGGTTTCAATTTAGCACTTTGACAACAGGATTTGGATTGCCTGAGGAGATGTAAAAGAACGTGTAACCTTTCCACAAACATTCCTCGTGTGAAATGAGTCATCGCCTATTCTAAGTGATCCTTGAGTGCTTCATATTTTTATTAAACACAATTAGTTGTGAAGTACAAAATTGCATGGTTGCTTAGCTACGTTAACACTTGGAATGATAACTCAGTTGGTGGGATCTAAACATATGAACTGTTAAATTCAAGTATAATGTAAGTTAACAATAAGCACCTAAATCTCAATCAATCTGATGTATGCTTTGTAAGTGGTGGTACAGCTTCTTGGCATATTTAAATAAAGCATTGCTTCAAAGTTAAACACAAGCTAATTGGACCTGACTGCTTCTGTTTAAACATACAAAGTATTTATTTAGTGATCAAATCACTTGGTTCTTCATATATGTGTTACATTAAAAGGAAATATAGCAGCTATTTTGTACACTTCAAGTTTCTAAAATTAATATAAGATAGTTAAGTTACTTTCTTTTGAACATAGAACACTACAGCACAAAGAGGCCCTTCGGCCCACAAGTTGCGCTGATCATATCCATACCCACAAGGCCATAGAACTATCTGTAACTCCCAATCCCATTAAATCCCATGTACTTATCCAGAAGTCTTTTAAAAGACCCCAGCGAGTTCGCCTCTACCACCACCGAAGGCAGCCGATTCCACTCACTCACCACCCTCTGAGTGAAAAACTTACCCCTAACATCTCCTCTGTACTTGCTTCCCAGCACCTTAAACCTGTGTCCTCTCGTAGCGACCATTTCAGCCCTGGGAAATAGCCTCTGAGAATCCACCCTATCTACTCCTTTCAACATTTTATAAACCTCTATCAGGTTGCCTCTCAACCTTCGTCTCTCCAGGGAGAAGAGACCTAGCTCCCTCAACCTATCTTCATAAGGCATGCCTCCCAATCCAGGCAACATTCTTTTGCGGATAGTTGAGGCCAGGACAAATGTGGGTGGCACAGTGGCACAACCATTAGCACTGCTGCCTTACAGCTACAGGGACAGGGGTTTGATTCCAGCCTTGTGTCTATGTGGAATTTGCTCATTCTCCCCATGTCTGCGTGGGCTTCCTCCTGCTGCCCTGGTTTCCTCCCATAGTCTGAAAGACATGCAGGTTAGGTGGATTGGTCGTGCTAAATTGTCCCTTATTGACCAAAGATGTGCAAGGGAGGTGGATTAGCTGTGTGCACAGGATTTTGGGGGTGGGCCTGGGTAAGATGTTCGTTCAGAGAGCTTGTATAAACTTGATGGGATGAACGGCCTCCTTTTGGACTGAAAGGATTCTATGGTAGGAGAGCTCTCACTCTTTCATTTCTGGCCTCTTGCACCACGTTGTTCTCCACCATTGGCAGCCATTCTTTCAGCCATCTGGGCCATAGGTTCTGGAATTACCTCCAGGATATCACTGCAGGAGTTCCAGGGTAGTGTGCGAGTCCAACCAGCTTCAGATGCTTCATCAATGACCTTTCTTCTATCATAAAATCAGAAGTGGAGATGTTCACCGATGATTGCACAACGTTCAGCACCATTCATGACTCCTCAGGTACAGAAGCAATCCATGTCCAAATTTAACAAGATATGGACAATATCCAGGCTTGGACTGACAAGTGGCAAATAACATTTGCACCTTACATGTGCCAACAATGGCCATCTCCATCAAGAGAGCATCTAATCATCGCAACTTGACATTCAATGGCATTACCATCACGGAATCCTCCAATATAAACATCTCTGGGGTTATTATTGATCAGAAACTGAGCTCGGTTAACCATGTAAATACTATGGTTATCAGGCTAGATCCAAGGCTAGGAATCATGCAATGAGTAATTCACCTCCTGATTCTCCAAAGCCTGTCCACCATCTCTAAAGCACAAGTTAGGAATGCACTTCACTTGCCTGGATGAATGTGGCTCCAACAACACACAAGAAGCTTGACACCATCCAGGACAAAGCAGCCTGCTTGATTGCTATCCCTTCCACAAACATTCAACCCCTCCACCACTGATGTACAGTGGCAGCCGTGTGTACCATCTACAAGATGCTCTGCAGGAACTCACCATGGTTCCTTAAGCAGCTTCTTCCAAACCCACAAGCACTACCATCTTAAAAGGACAAGAGCAGCAAATACCTAGGAACACCACCATCTGGAGGTTCCTCTCCAAGTCACTCACCATCCTGTCTTGGGCATTCCTTCACTATTGTTAGGTCAAGATCCTGCATTTCTCTCCCTAACACCAGAGGCAGAATTTTCCCGACCCGCCCGCAATGGGAATTGTAGCAGGCGGGACAGAAAATTCGGCAGACCTTATAAAGGTCCCTTGATCTCTGGTGGGAATTTCCAGTCTTGGGACGAGAGCAGCCGGAAAACCCCACCCCAGGTCCTGCTGCATTTGGACATGGACTGCTTCAATATCCGAAGAGTTGCAGATACAACTGAAGGTTGTGCAGTCATTGCTGATCATCCCCACTTCTGACCTTATGATGGAAGGAAGGTCATTGATGAAGTAGCTGAAATGGGTTGGGCCTCAGGGTAAATTATAGATAGGAGATATTGTATGTTGCAATTCAAACTCCTGACAAACACAGCTCCCTGCTCAGAATGCCAAATGACAGAATTGTCCTCAGTACTCAATGGAATAATCAAATGTGATACAAGTTATTACATAACTTTATAGGACTGTCTGATTAATGTCAGACAAGTTCTGGGAACGTTAAATATCTGAAATAGTGCAGTTTGAGAGTCTCCCAGTTGGTGAGGATACTTTGATTTGTGTTTGAATTGCACACAGATGGTGGAGTCAATAGGGCCTTCCTTACATGAACAATGAATGGACACTACTGGCAGAAGAATTCCTTTATGTTAGTGCTCGATGTGCACATGGGACATCCACTGTGACTTGGGAGGGAATTACCTCAAAATTAGAATGAAATCTGAATTACTCTTCACATAAAAGGTGTTCTCAGAAAAGGAGCCCTTTATAACAACATCAGACATTTCCCCTGCAACCTAATTATATTTTAGTAGCATTTTTTGGCATGCAAAGTCACTCTGCACTCACTTTCTCTGCCAGCTTTCCTATTTTGTTTTTCATGAATACCTATGGAAAAAAGCCATTGCAAGCGTTCCATATAATAATGGAAACATTGGGGTGGGGATGAAATTCTCTGAAAGGAGGAAGATGCAGCTTGTTCTAATTCATCTGAAGGTGATGGGGAAGTGTTTAAGTTTTGAATAGTGATTTCACATTTAAAATGGGACTGCTGTTATGGTACAAAACATTATTTATTTTTAATCCATTCATGGAATGTGAGCCAATATTTATTGCCCTTCAATTGAGTGGCTTGCTTATTTCAGAGGGCATTTAAGAGTCAACCATATTGCTGTGCATCTCTAGTCACATGTAGACCAGACCAGATAAGGATGGCAGATTTCCTTCACTAAAGGGTATTGGTAGACTAGATGTTTTTTTTTTAACAACAAATAGACTTCTAATTCCAGATTTTTATTGAATTCAGATTTCACCCCCTGCAATGGAGGGATTCAAACATTTGTTTTTTGTTCTTAAATTAACCTGGGTCTTTGGATGACTAATCTAATGGCCATACCACTATGCTACCATCTCCCCGGTTGTCATCTGTATATTGGTTGTATTTTGTTTATTTCTTTACAGATTCGCATTAATTTAATTTATTGCAACTTCAGCTTTTACACTTATATAACACTGTTATTGTCAAGTAACACTCCAAGGAGCTTCACAGGAGCATGTAGAAGAAGGATAACAAACCAGAGACACAGAGATGAAGGGAAGGCGATCAAAGATTTTGTTGAAGGTTCTTAAAGGAGGAAAAGAACATAGAGAGGAAGAGGAACTTTGATAAGTGCAGCATAACCAGATGAAGGCACAGTTACCAACAGTGGGGTGGTGGGATGGTGTTGCAGGGAATGAGTCCCAAAACAAGATCTCGATTCCGAACTTCATCATGGCAAGTTGTTCCCAGGAGGGAGGAGAAAATGTTTCAGGGACGTCCTCAAAGCCTCACTGAAAAAATGCAACATCTCCACGATTTGTAGGAATCTCACTGGTCAAACTGGAGAAGAAGCATCATGAAGGTGGCAACCATTTTGAACATCTCTGATGGGCCTGGGTGAAGGCAAACAGCAGGAGGAGCATGTCAAAATCCGAACACCCCACTCACAACCTATCAAACACCACCTACCCTATCTGTGATGTGGAGATGCTGGCATCGGACTGGGTTGGGCACAGTAAAAAGTCTCACAACACCAGGTTAGAGTCCGACAGGTGTATTTGAATCACGAGCTTTTGGAGCACTGCTCATTCATCAGCACTGCTCCTTCTTTGGCTCCCTCACCTGATGAAGGAGCAGCGTTCTGAACGATTGTGATTCCAAATAAACCTGTTGGGCTTTAACCACGTGTTGTGAGGCTTCTTACTGTACCCCATTGTACCCAGCAGAATGTACAAATCCAGTGTTTCTTTTGGACACCTCAGGTCCTACAACCCCCAAGTGGGAAGAAAATCATCCTTGGATCTGAGTGGGAAGAAAGAGAGCAAGAGAAAGGCTGAACTGGTAACCCTGAGAGCTGGAGAAATGGTCTAATAATCCAGATAATATGAGCCCTTAATCTCATCTTGAGAATTTTGAATTCTATTTAAAAAAAAACTTGGATTCTGGCCACGAAGCTGTCACATTGTGGAAACTACCCAAGAGGTTCGCTAATGACCTTTAGGGAAGGAAATTTGCTGTTGTTACAATTTCTGACATAACTGTGGTACCACACCAACATGGTTAACTCTTTATTGCCTTCTGAAGTGGCTTGGCTTGATGGAAAATGAACTCATTGTACCAGGGCAGCTCAAGGTGGGAAACAAATGCCAGCCTTACCACACATGTTTTTTTTTAAACATTTAAAACCATCATCATTTTCTCAAAGGGGAAGGAGCTCCACTCACCAGCATCCCTTTTAAAAACCAACATGCGAAAGAAAACTAGGAGCACTGTGTATTTTTCCTGTTTCTTTCTCTGGAAAATATTCAGGCAAATCTGGAGGGCTCTTTGATGGATTGGCCTGAAGCAGATGCTGAACTAAATCACGAGAGTCAACGTTAATCCAAATAGGGATGGCCATAAAACTTATGAGTGTTTTTAAAAATCCTGTTGTATTTTCTCTTACATGAATGTCACTCATTCACATGATCTGACACCCGAACTTCTCCAGTTTGTGATGTTGTCAGCAGCCGTCAGTCTAAATGGAATAATCTGGGGTGGCACGGTGGCACAATTGTTAGCACTGCTGCCTCACAGCACCAGGGACCCAGGTTCATATTACCGGCTTGGGTCACTTTCTGAGCAGAGTCTGCACATTCTTTCTGTCTGTGTGGGTTTCCTCCAGGTGCTCCGGTTTCCTTCCACAGCCTGAAAGGTGTGCTGGATAGGTGCATTGGCCATGCTAAATTCTCCCTCAGTGTACCCAAACAGGCGCTGAAGTGTGGCGACTAGGGAATTTTCACATTAACTTAATTGCAGTGTCAATGTAAACTTACTGTGACAAATAAACTACTCTGGCTATTTTGAATGCAAGAACATTCTGGCACAGTTTACCAGAGCAACTTATACAAGGTGGCTGAATTGGATTGGCATGCTGGCACAGTGATTAGCACTGTTGCCTCACAGCACCAGGGTCCTGGGTTCAATTCTTGGCTTGAGGTCACTGTCTGTGTGGAGTCTGCACATTCTCCTTGTGTCTGCATGGGTTTCCACCAGTTGCTCCGGTTTCCTCCCACACTCTGAAAGACATGTTGGTTAGGTGCATTGGCCATGCTAAATTCTTCCTTAGTGTACTAAAACAGGTGCCAGAGTGTGGCGACAAGGGGATTTTCACACTAACTTCATTTCAGAGTTAATGCATCCTACTTGTGACACTAATATACAAACTTTAAAGGAGAAAAATATTCTATTTTATGACTCAGTTTTATTTGAGGCAAAGAAGTTGCTGTAAGCTGCTTCAAATAAAAATTAAATGAAAGTTTATCAGTATCTTTCTCATTCATACTTTTGAGAAATGGATGTGGGAATCCTGACATGTACACATACAGAATTGTAATTGTAAAGTGGAAGAGTTGACGGATTTGTTTAATAGACTCCTCAAAACATTTCTGGGTGAATATAAAGTTGGATTAATTTATTAGCGAGGAAATAGTCTGATACTTTGGCAGCCACGTTAAGGAATGTAGCTGTGGTTTAGCAGTACAGATGTCAAAATTAAAGGAACATTATAAACAGTTGTAACAAAATATGCACAAATGCTTCACTGTAGGTCTTTCTTTTCTATTAAACATCAAAGTCCGTATATGAATTGAAATGGGTTTTGAAGTTTCCTATTCTAAGGTCGGGATTAAATTCAGCTTTTCAAGAGGAAGGAAAAAAAATTATGCAGCGTCTCATTGTGATCTGGAATGTACTGCTGGCAGGGTAGTGAAAACAAACTCAATAGGGGCTTTCAAAAGGTGATTGGATAAGTCGTTGAAGGGAGAAAAATTACAGGGAGATGGGAAAAATGCAGGGAAATGGGATTTTTGGATTGCTCCTTCAAAGAGCTGGCATGGAAATGATAGGCCAAAGGCCTCCATCTAAGCTGTGTTACTTTATCATATGCCAGCTACTGCTTGTAGATTTCATTCCTGTAGAGTTCATTCGCAGATTTGAGCTTGTAGATTGAGATTGACATTAGCATTCAAACTACAAATCCGGATTTCCCAGATTATAGTAATTCTTGCTCAGAGAATCCATAATAGATAATTCTTCAGTTAGACTTAATGGACTATAAAAATAATGAGGCAGCACTGCAGAATAACCGCACACCCCCATTCTTTTCTGGCGTTCTCATTACCACAAGTTCAAAACGCTCTGGTCTATAGCAAGAAATAGACCGAAATAATCAAACATTTCACAGGAACCATCCTGTCCTGTGGAGTGTTTGATCAGCTCAATCTATATCAATCTCTATAAATTCTAATCTGTTTCTCAACTAAATATTTACTTATCATTTTTTGAAAGAATTTTTCATGACCACTGTGACAATACTGTGCCTTCAAGAAATGTATTTTTATCATGTTCCTTATGAGGGGTATGTTTAGAATTCAGCTCTGTTAACTTGGTGCCAGATGGCCCACACACTGAGAGTGCAGGAGAATAATTGATCATAGATAATGGGGTGTTTGTTTCAATCTGAGTTGATGCATTTTTGTTTATGTTTGGTTTTACCCCTGGGGTTTCAGAATAAAGTTCAACTAGGTTGATTGACAAGATTCATGTGAATGGCTGGAGGTAAGTTTACAGAGAAAAGCAGGCAGTTTCTGCTTGGGTCTGCAAGAAGCATGAGGTGTCTTCCTCCCTCTGGAGGTTGCTGTTTTGATGCTGTCAGAGGATAGGTATCCCTCTGCTTCTCTCTCCAGGGGCATCCAAAGGCTCTAGGATTGCAAAACAAGAAAAAACCATGTGAGCTTGTGTGGTTTACTAACTGATTTTTGAAGGCATGTTTAAGTCTGTGAGGAAATTGGAACAAATAGAGATAGGGCAGCAGTTGTATCTTGTCATGTTTGAGTATTTCAATTAGTAAATGTTAAACAAATTCAATAGGAATAATTCATTTGTATCGTTAAATAAAGTTTACTTTGATGAAAGCTTCCTAGTGTGGCAATAGGCTGAAATAACATTCAGAAATGTGTCTGGGGACTCAGGTCTGTTTGTGATTCTGCTGGCTAGACATTTGTGGCATAGTTTAACATCCATATTTATTTCCTGAGACAGTTCTGCTGTCTCCCGAGGGAGCACCTTGGAAACACCAGCCCCACCCTTTTCTTGGCATCTGCCCTCTCCCTGTCCTGCAGCGCTCAGCCAGTCACAGAGTGCATTTCACACTGGATAGCCTTTAATTGTCCAGAAAGCGTGAAATCAGGCTTTGGGGCTGACTGTGGCCAGGAACGCATTTCAGGCTTGCTTCCAGACCCACCCAGTACCTGTGCCCGGTGGGTGAAAAGTTCAGGCTCATTCTGGCACATTCTCTTTTAACCTGTGGCTAGAGGATTCAATGATATTGTCAGAGAAAAGGGGCAGCAGATTGCAACTTGAAAGCAAAATATTTCCGAATGTTTTGAACGTAAAAAATTACAACCAACTCTGTTTAAATGTACTCAAAACCTGCAGAGGATCTTCTCAGCTGAAAGGTTTAATGTATGTCATCAAAAAGACACAAATTATACTGTGGGCAATGGGAGATTGACTCAATAGGAGCACTTTCACTGCAAAGTTGGAATATCATGGGTTCCCAGCCCCATTTCAGGTCTTGACTAAGTATGCAGATCAACAGTTCAGTAAAAGACTGAAGGCGGGGGTGTGTTCCCCACTGACTCTTGTGATGGAGGGATGGATGGAACTACCCAAAATGTTCAGGCCTATATTCTAGGTTCAGCCCACCATGGCTTTCTGGATTGAGGCTTGAACCCTTAGTTTCTGACTCCAATGCTATCATTAATCTAAAGGCTGAGTCATATCATCACTTGCAATACTTAGAATCACAGAATCATTGAACCCCTACAGTGCAGAAGGAGGCCATTCGGCCCACCAAGCTTGCACCGGACAACAATCCCACCTAGACCCTATCCCCGGAACTCCACGTATTTTTCCTGCTAACCCCCCTTGAGGGTACTAAAAGTCAATTTAGCAAGGCCAATCCACCTAACCTGCACAACTTTGGACTGTGGGAGGAAACCGGTGCGCCCGGAGAAAACTCACGCAGACACAGGGTGAACATGCAGACTCCAGACAACAGTTACCCAAAGCCGGAATTGAACCTGGGTCCCTGGTGCCGTGAGGCAGCAGTATTAACCACTGTCCCACCATGCTGCCCCACTCTACACATTTTCATAGTTGATTTTGCTGAAGGTTTAAAGCAACCATTTACCAAATTTCACCAAAAGGTTCTGTGAATCAATTTGCCCACTCTTAAGACTTCCCAATGGTATAATTTTCTTGGAACAATTGCTTTTCACAATCCCTATCATATTCTAATATTAATTTGTCAAAAGGTTAAACCACGAGGTGTCTTTCACAATCTGTTCATCACATTTGGAGATCTAGCTTGATTTGAGTTCAGAAATTATGTGTGTGTTTTCACTGATGGCAGAATAACAGCATGAGAGAAGAAAAGATCATTGAAGCAATCAAAGGAGAATTTACAGTTTGCACACTTGTGGACCAAATTCATCTCCAGATGGACATCAGCCACCACCAGAAAAGTATTCCAGAAGATTAAGTTTGAAATCTCTATTTGACCCTGCAACATAATAGAGTAGAACTCAAAGTGTAGTCTCAGAGCCTATTTCATTCTGCAATCTACACATAATGACTGGAATTTTGCCTGCCATGTCCGCCCCAGAATCGGGCTGGGTGAGGCTCGCAGAATGGCATTCTCCATTTGTCTTGGGCGGAATCTTATAAACCTTGAGCAAGGCAAGGCAGTAAAGTTCCGGCAAATGTCTCAATGGCACAGCAATCTACTCCAAAGCCTTGGAATGCTAATCATGCTTCTCAAGAAACTGTCCAATCTAAAAGTTCCTGTTGGATAGGTGTTCAAATTTGTTTTACTGGATTTTAGCTTGAGTTCTGTGCAGTGTCGGTCAGTGTCATGGAGATAGAGGGTGAGGAGTGGATAATGGTTGGGGTCTGCTGTTGTAATGTCAGGAAATCCAGAGAAATCTGATTTGTAGTAAAGCAAATCTAACAACATGGCTGCTTTAAATATTTTTCCATGGGGTTTCTGATGGACAACCTTTTGGTTATAAAGCCTGCTTCACGTCATGGAAGTCAACTGAAGCAGGTTGATGTAAAGGGAGAGGGAGAGACATATGGGTGAAAGTAGGTTCAGATCACAGTTTGATGGAGGTGGATGGTGATAGTCTGATGCTGGTTTGGCGAGAGGTTCCTGATGTCCTGATGTCAGCTGGGAGGGGGTGGTGTAGGGTGGTGGGGGTGGAGTACGGTCTGATGATGGGTCTAGGAAGTCCAATGGGTAGGGCAGGACAATCAATGAGATTGTAGGCTGAAAGATTTGCTCGCAAGTTCGCTAGGCCTTGAAGACAAACTCTTGGCCCACAAGCAGTGCTGTAAAAGCACTTACCTTATGAATTTAGCCCTTCTCATATTCTTTCAGGTATCAAGTTTTTTGAGGCCTTGGGAAACTTATTGCTTGTAGTTAAAAGTAGCATGACTGTTAAAATGAAGGCAGACAGATTCAATATAATGGTCAAATGACCAACTCATTTCTCCCGAGTGTTTGATCATGCAGCCATCAGCTCACCTTCTTTGAAATCAGAAGTGCTTGGGTTCGAGACTGGTCCGACCTCTCTTCTAGACTCTTTGCAATTTCACATTGGACGTGACTTTGACCCACCCATTTGTTGCAGTTAAAATTCAGATCAATCAATATTCAGATAGTAACCAGAACCAATAAATGGCAAATGGTAAAAATCATTTTATTTAACTTCTCAAATGCCCTTGAGATCCATACCAATGTTTGTTGAAGGTCAGAATAAAAATGAGAAGAACTCTGGCAATCTTAATTTAATTTCCAGCATAAATAAATCTGCGACCTAAGTTGTTCCAGATTTGGCACTTAATAGATTCTAAGTTAAGATAACAAAAACCACAAAGGTTGGAGGGATAGTGAAGAATGCTGACCTGCCACCACTTGATTACAGATGTGGGTTCCAGCTGCAACAGCCTTTCAGTTTGTTAATTAACTAGGGATTCTATTTTGGGACATAATTTCAACCTGCGTACCCTATGTTTTGTTTTATTAGGGAATGGTTCCAAGTAGCAAACATTGACTGTCCCTAATGTAGCATTGACAGAACTTAACTCTTCTATTCATGTCACATTGACAGAACTTCGAAGAAACATCTCTGAACTGTTCAGTCACATCTTCACCGAAATGCAAAGAACTGCAGATCTGAAGTACATGAACATTAACAAATGTGGGAAGGCAGTTTTCAAGGCTTATGTTTAAATAGTACTCAATGAATTAAGGAGAAATAGTCCTAAATGATCTTCAAACACATAAGTTTGGCATGCTAAAAACAATAAGAGATAAAGCAGTTACAACTTTAGCACCACATCAGGTACTTGAGAAAAGAAATGGCCAGCACAGTTTTCTTCATAGAATCCCTCCAATAATGAAGGAGACCATTTGAGTCTGCACTGACAACACTCCCACCCAGACCCTATTCCCATAACCCACATATTTACCCTGCTTATCCCCCTGACACTGGGGTCAATGTAGCATGGCCAATCAACCTAACCCGCACATCTTTGGACTGTGAGAGGAAACCAGAGCACACGGAACAAAGCCACGCAGACATGGGGAGAAACTTCACACAGACAGTGACCTGAGACCAGAATTGAGCCCGAGTCCCTGGCGCAGTGAGGCAGCAGTGCTAATCACTGTGCCACCGTGCTGCCAAATGTGACTTCTTCTGTGATTTATTGCAATCCAATAAAAGAGTTTTAGGATTCAAAATTAAAAAAAAATCACATGGGTGATAGCACACTCGTTAATTAAATTTACGCAATTTTAAATGAATGAAAACATGCATTTAAAGCATAAGGATAGAGTTAGTTTATTGGGGCTAGTAATAATTATTTATCCAAAAGTACAGCCTCACATAAGTAGGGATGTTCTTCCAAGTGTCTTGACCAGTATTTATCCCCAAACCAATATCACAAAAAAAGTTGCCCTGATCAGCTATCTTGTTGCTGTTTGTGGGACCTACTTTGCATAGGCTGGCTACTGTGTTTCCCAGAACAATCAATATACTTCAAAAGCACACCTTTCTTTGGGAGAGACTGTGGTTGCAAAAAGTGCTATGTAATTGCAAGTCTCCAATTTTGTTTATTCTATCACTGTGTAATTCACAAAATAACTTCTAAAAATACACATTTTGGAGGAAGTAGTTTTAAACAAAATGATACTTCCAGTATTCGCTTACATTTAAGGTTAACCTCTATTTTCCAGTTGCGAAGAAGATAATGTGCTGAAATGAATGAAGGTGGGGAGTTGTTATTGTTCACTCTTGCCCTGCACTCCGCTAAAAAAGTCACTCAAGAGGCTGTCCTGCAGTGATAACACATTAAGGGGGTGGAGGGGAAATGGGGTCACCTTAACAATGCAAGTGTAGGACTTCCACCCATCAGGGAAAGGAAGTCCTATCCTTGAAAGCTTCTGGCCAAAGTCCCAGAAGTGATAGAACAAAGTAGTGGTCATTGTTGGGACTGCAAGCAGTCCTTAGGAGAAAGCCCATGATGACCAGACTTAGGGATAAGTCGGGGGTTCTTGGTTGGGGAATGATCTGGGTATGGCATTTTGGAGGCTGGGGGGAGTCGCAAAGAAGGATCAAACATCTTGGAGGTTGTCCCTAATTAGCACAGGGTATCCCTCAAGAGGTACTCCCCAATCCTTCCTGACTTTCTCCTGGGATGATGAAGGAGAGGGCTGGCCCCCCCTTGATTCTGCCTTACCCAGCTGTATTCTAGTGGAAACAGGTCGTAAAATGTCACTAGTTGGCCGGTTAAAGATCTCAATAGGCCTTAAGGTGGCTGGACTGGTTCTGCCTTACCTGTTCACTATATTTTGGTGGATAGCTTGGGGGGTGGGTGAGAAGGTGATGGGCTATTTTATGTGCTTTCCTCAATTGCAAATACGGTAGCATCACCCAATGATTCACAAATAACATGCAGCATCAATTATCTTAGCTCCCCAGAGTAGGAAATGTGATTTTAATTCATACTGATTGGTCCATGTAATCAGATCATGGCTAAGAGGGTCTCCATTTTTTAGATTAGTTGTGTGGTGGGTGATTCCAGCAACACCAGTCCCATTGACCATAATTGCGAGATCCCACACCAGGTTCTGCACTTGGAATCTCATTACTTATGCACAAGTGAGTTCCCCTCTGGCTCTCCTGGCAGGCCAGTGGTTGCCCTCAGCTGGTATGTTAAAGGTCTCGACACATTTTTAAACACCAGCCGTTCTTGAGTCGGTTGGGTACGTGACCTCAGACCTTTGTATCTTTTTCCCAATGGAAGAAGGTGGAAGAGAGAATGTCTGGAGTCCGTGGGGTCCTTAATTATACTAGCTGCTTTTCCAAGGCAGTGGGAAGTGTAGATAGTGTCAGTAGATGGGAGGCTGGTTTGCATGATGGACTGGGCTACATTCACGACTATTTATAACTCCTTGCTTAGATTGTTGTTGTAAGTTGGCTAAATCTGGCCACTTGGGCGAGTTTATTTGAAGGTTGCAAACATGTGAAATTGCACCCCGGCATTGATCACAATTTCAGGAGTGGAAAATGGAGGAAAACGCACACAAACATTGCCGTAAAATACTCCAGCAGTCACCTGAGTCAAGTGGTGTCGTTTAGAAACCAACATTCAGTTTCTAACTGAATGGAACATAGAAACTGATCTAAAATACTTCTGGATGCAGAGATCATATTACCTCTGACTGTGACTGTGCCAAGAGGCTCATAAATAATTGGTACATGGAGTGGATTTTGAAGTGCTGATGTTATCATGAGAGTCTGCAGAAGATCAGGAAAATGGAAATGGAACTCCAGATGTTCTCCATTGGCTAAAAGAAATCGGAGGAATGTCTGACAGCCATGTTGTTTGATCTCCCACCATTGAGTTTGCCAGAAAGACATCTTACTATAAAAAGGTGGTTATCGCTGCATCTTATTTTCCCATTTTGAGAAGTTAGCTATTTTTCTTACAACAGGCAACAAACATCCTTTGTACATAAATCTTCATAAGCCATTATTTTGCTTCCCTTAAAAAGCGTTCCAATCCCTGATGTAATGCTAACGCTGGCATTCAAAGTGAAGAAAGTCTCGGGCCGAAATAGGAACTACTCCTTTCACCCCTTTTCAACAAATGTCACAGAAACACCTGTTACCATTTGCAGTTAACACTTCAGTACATCGCATTACGAGTCACGCTAAAATGAAATGCTTCAATAAATGCAGTGGTAAAATTGAGTACATTATGTCCCTGTTCTAAATGGCAATCATCGTTAAAAACTTGAGCATTATTTTTAAAAATGCAAGAATTAATAAACCATGTCGTTGATGTGTTTTTGAGAAGTTACTATGCCCACCATCTATGTGAGCTGCATCACAAGGGTTCATACTTAAATCACATATACTTAGTACTCAATTTTATAAAGATATATAGAATGGGCAGCCCTAAACATGATCCTCTGTTTCCCACATAGTCACCATCTGGTACACATAGATATAATTACTGAACATGATGCTCCATAGTTGCTTTACACAAGAGGGATAGTTGATTTCCACATTTGTTTACTAAGCAATTATTGGCATCCAAAATTAAGGTATGATCCTCCCTCAGGGATGCAGCTAAAAATCAGATGCACATTGTTGACCTTTCTCCAAGCATTCCTTTTTAATGTCATTGCTGCAGTCTTGCTGAGTACTAGCAGTTACAATTTCACTTTTGATTGTCTTCATCCCATCTGTGGCACTTTGTATGAATGTGAGTAACATTAGATGGAGCATTCTAGGAATGCAGAGCTCTGCCCGAACATCATTCCACGCACAGGGAGCTATCACACCAAATCAAATAATAGTTGCTATTTCCAACTTAAAGCAAAAGGTAATGTAATGGTGCAGCAGAGAATTAATTAAACAATCGCACCAGTGAAGACATTTGAGGGAAAATTGGATAAAATCTGAAATTGGGTAATTGTTTTTAAGTTTAGTTATTAGTGTCTCAAAAAGGCTTACATTATCACTGCAATGAAGTTACTGTGAAAATCCTTTAGTTGCCACACTCTGGCGACTGTCCAGATTCACTGAGGGAGAATTTAGCATGGCCAGTGCACCTAACCGGCACATCGTGTAGACTATAGGAGGAAACCAGAGCATGCGGAGGAAAACCATGCAGACACAGGGAGAGCATGCAGACCCCGTACAGTCAGCGACCCAAGCTGGGAATCGAACCTAGGTCTCTGGCGCTGGGAGGCAGCAATGCAAACCACTGTGCTACTGTGCTACCCATCACAAAGCATGATCAACACCTGCCTGTTTATTCCAATGCAATTAATTCACGCTACCTGTTTATGGCTGCAGTGTGTTTAACCTGCGTCGGATATTTTTTTGAATGGCTTTATGCTCTGTAGGGTCCAAATTCATGAGAGGTGAGTATGAATTCTAGTTAGACTGTGCTTTAAATCATCTCTTAAAGGGGAGGTTCATTTTTGGCTGCAGCAAATGCTGGAATTCATGGTAGAAGCAATTTTTCCCTTGAAAAAAATACTGGAACGACACAACGTGGCATTGAATGGCTTCCAAAGATTTTTGACACAGCAATGGAGGCATTTGTGCAAGAGCTCAACAACAGGGGAGATATTGTCTACCCACAGGGGGCTAGGAGGCCATTTAGACTAATTCTGAGAAGGAAATGGGAGCAGATAATCCTGCGGCTCCATGCCAGGATTGAAGCCAAGAATTTCACAGTAACTTCAATGCAGTGTTAATGTAAGCCTTACTTGTGCTTAATAAATAAACTTTAAAGTTTAAACCCAAGGATCTGGATGTAGAACAGAAATAAGTTCAATGGCCTCACTCAAGCAGTGAAAGTTAGTGAATGTACCTTTAAAGTAGGGAAAGGGTTCATGCATTTTAACCCTTTCCCAGTTCACCCTTCCAAACACAGTCATCTGCAAGTCCTGTCTAAGTCGTGCTCCAACTAGAGTTGGAAATATTTGGCTGTTCCCTCTTCATCATTGGGTCAAAATTCTAAAATTCCCTACCATTACTGTAGTTGGCTGGACATTTGTGGATAACAGCACTCCTGGCCTAATGGTATCAATACAGTAGTTCAAGAAGGCGGCAAACCACCAGCTTCCCAGGAATGATCAGGATGAGCAATAAATACTGACCCAGCGATGATGGCCAATTAAAAACAAAAATCATTCACGGGATGTGGGCATTGCTGGCTAGGCAAACATTTATTGTCCATTCCTGATTGCCCCATTTTAGTGGGATTTAAAAGTCAACTATGTTGCTGTGGCTCTGGAGTTACATGTAGGCCAGATGAGGTAAGGGTAGCAGATTTTCTTCCCTAAAAGGCATTAATGAACCGGGTGGGTTTTTTTTATGACGATCGACAATGGTTTCATGGTCATCAGTAGATTCTTAATTCCAAATATTTACTGATTTCACATTCTGTCATGGTGGGATTCAAACCAGGCTTGCCAGACCATTTCTCTGGGTCTCTGGATTCCTAGTCCAGTGAAAATACCACTACGCCATTACCTTTCATTGCAGCACAAACAGCAACCATTCAATGTCTGAGTGCTGATTTGGAAGTTGCATAATCTCAATTTCATTTCCAAATGGGCTTGCTACTATGCAGGCTCAAAGTCCTCTCATGGCTGTGGGTCTCAGGGACTTGTAGCATCTCCAGCAACCTGCCCTCCGCTAGGTTTGTTGAGGTGCTCAGCTTGGTCCGTTTCTGGAACAGCTGTGTTCAAGCATTACTGCTGTTTGTGGAAAGATCAGATTTTTTGGAACAGTGTAATTTGAGGCAAGGGTTTCTGGCATTGCTCTGGAATGTTCGTTCATAGCAAAAATTGGGTTACAGACAAATAAGACCTGAGGAATGAGGCCCAGGTACAAACTTTACTCTCTGGGAGTTCCTTGTATTAGTTAATCAGCCAGAGTGGGAAGCAAGTTTGTTCTTGGTGAAAGAAGTAGGGCGGGTTTGTGGGAAGGGGAAGGAAGAGGAATATATGAACTGTGCTTCATTTATACTCACCACTGAATGCACATAATCTGGTCTTTGCATAATGAGAAGATATACTTTTATCAAGTTCATAAAATTCCTACATTGCAGAAAGAGGCCTTTCAGCCCATCAAACCTGCACTGACAACAATCCCACCCAAGCCTTATTCCTGTAACCCCACACATTTACCCTAGCTAGTCCCCCTTACACTAAGGGGCAATTTAGCATGGCCTATCAACCTAAGCTGCACATCTTCAGATGAAACCCACACAGGCATGGGGAGAACCTACAAACTTCAGACAGACAGTGACCCAAGGCCTGGATTGAACCCGGGTCCCTGGTGCTATGAGGCAGCAGCGCTAACCACTGTGCCACCGTGCCACCTGTAGGTCAGTCTTTGAGGATGACAATGGTGAACCGTAAGCTGCTCCAATTGGGAAGGATAAGGCAGCACCAGTGACAACTATTCAGGCTTTGTGATAATGCTAGATTCATTGATAGATTTCCGTGGATGCTGGTAGTATGCTTTTTAAAGCTGAAGTCATGTTAATAATATGAGGTTAAGGGGAGATCATAAACAAATTAGATGTGATAATAGAAAGAGAAAAGAAAATGTCAACAGGCCTGCATATTGTTAGCTTGACCCAACAATGTTGGACACAGTAAACTGCAATGGAAGCTTTTAATTACAGCTGGGACAAAAATGAATGGATATAACACTACCCCTCCTTAAACTGGTTTCCAAATGTTGCTGCACCACACTCCAAAAACTCTTCACACTTTGAATTGTGTGCCAGTCATCTGTTTCTGATTTGGTGATTGGCCAGTGTTACAGTGGAGCCGTTTCCCTCTCAATAATTGTTCAGACCAGATGTCAAATCAAAATTAGCCTCAATATCACAAAAGACCTTAATCTTTTGAAATTAGCCTCTCAGCATTGGCAGCGACTTCCAAAATGTCAACTGTTAAGATCTTCAATCATTCGCATTAAAGAGACCATTACCTGCAATGTTGACCATAGCATAGAAATCATAGAAGCTCTACATTGCAGAAGGAGGCCATTTGGCCCATTGAGTCTGCACCTATGCGAGTCGAATAGTAGAGCAGATTTGATGGGCTGAATGGCCTAATTCTGCTCTTATATCTTATGAACTTACAAAAACCCCACCCAGGCCCTATCCGAGTCACCCCACATATTTACCCTGCAATTCCCTCCAACCTGCGCATCCCAGGACACTAAGGGGGACAATTTAGCATGGCCAATCAACCTAACCCACACATCTTTGCAGTGTGGGAGGAAACCGGAGCAACCAGAGGAAGCCCATGCAGATACAGGGAGAATGTGCAAACACTGCATTGACAATGGCACACACTAGGAAATCGATCCCAGGTCCCTGGCGCTGTAAGGCAGCAGTGCTAGCCACTGTGCCACCCCAAATCATTTTCTTTATGACGAAAATGAGTTGAAGAAATTGCATGCAATCTTTGTAATATATTGTGTTCTACTTATGTTCCAACCTTTGCATTTTACAGATTTGTATTACACCACGTGGGTTGGCCTGAATCAATTAGAGTTTTCATGGAAAATTGAATTGAGGAATATAATCCCCAAAGCACAGGTTAAAATTCTCTCACTAAATGAAATAAAAGCAGATTTTGGTTTACCCAGTCACTATGAACTTGGTGAACCAATAATTATGAATGGGAAGTAATTCTCAAAACAGCAGCAAAAACTTCATGTAATAGAAATGGAATGTGACTGAAGTGTTGTTACACTTATCTAAAATTTGTACATTGTTGCATATTTGAGTACTAAGTAGTAAGCATTAGCCTTCAAGGTTTGTAAGAGCTTCCTCAAGCTATGGCCTCTACCCTGGCCTATATTTCTACCTTCTGTTCAGCTTTAAAATTGGTGGTGTCATAGTCATAGCTGAACCAAGATAAATCAAAAGAATGGACTTGGACTGTTATTAGGATACTAAAGTTTAAAGTTTATTTATTAGTCACAAATAGGCTTACATTCACACTACAATGAAGTTACTGTGAAAATCCTCTAGTCGCCACATTCCGGCACCTGTTGGGGATACACTGGGGGAGAATTTAGCCTGGCCAATGCACCTTACCAGCACATCTTTCAGCCTGTGGGGGGAAACCAGAGAACCTACAGGAAACCCATACAGGCACAAGGAGAATGTGCAGACTCCACAGAGATAGTGACCCAAACCAGGAATCAAACCTGGGTTTCTGGCGCTGTGAGGCAGCAGTGCTAACCACCGTGCCACCTGGAATAAGGTGAATGAAGCTTTCCATTTGGTCTTACGGAGCATCCAATATTTAATTCAAAGCTGCAAGAGGAACGTCATTAATAGTACTTGGCAAGTGCAGAACTGTAAGATAATTAGGTAACTGACAAGAGTACTAATTGTTAAAATCTAACCTGATTATAAGAAATTAATCTAATCTTATAACTAACTAACATTTGGCTTTATTAGACACTCTTGTCTGTAGGATATTTAACTGGGAAAACTCAGAAGTATAGGACACAGCTGTAAAAGAATCCAAGGTGAAGGGAAACTGGGAGTTTGGGTCAAGTTTTAAAAGAGTTGTTTGTAGCAAAATGGACCAGACCTTGAAGGCTGTGAAAAGCTGCTTGCCTTTCTCTCTCCACCAGATCCAGGAACCACAGGATGTAAAAGAATTGATACAGAGGGCATTACATTCATAAATGTGTAAGCAACAACACATCAACTATTCCTAATGGCTCAAGGAAAGTATCTTCACACACAGGGTTGAAGTTAACTGGGGTGGGAGAGAGGTTAACTGGATAACAGAAAAGTTAACAGCCTGTCTTTTTTATGGTGGAGAGAAAAACCATCCTAAGAGAAGGACAAAACAAGACAAGAGACAAGGTGGATAGAAGAGGGTCGAAGAACCAAACATCCAAGGCTGTAGGAGAAACCATCTGCCATCTTGACATGGGAAAATATTCTGTGCTAAATTGTAAATCATTGTCCAGGTTTGTTGACATAGTTTACCGGAGAACTTTATAAACTTTTTCTCAATAGAACCGATGCACAACAAGACTTTGCCGCCAAGGTCTGCCTTAACGGGGTGTAAAGACACCCAAGATCTTACACGAGTGTACATAAAGAAGAATGGAAAGGTACTAGAAGCACAGAAAGCGTTGCTGTAAAATGAGAAGAATAGAAACAAAATGAACAAACCTCCATAATCATTAAGTGAGAGATGAAAGGAACTCTGAGAAAATCACAGCAAAATGACTGAAATAAATCTGCCTGAAAAGGGGGAGGCTGTGTACTCTTTAACAGCAGAGTCATTGACAGAAACATTGATCAAATTACCACATTCATATTCCGTGATAGAGACAAGTCACCAGTGGAAAATTAACCATTTGACAATTAAATCACTGGCTTGAAACTCTGGAGAATGAACATTTGAAGATAGAAACAGATAAATGGTAATGATTTACTGCTGCAAAGCTCAGTTTAATTTGTTGTGCTAACCTTTAAAGGAATCTTCAAAACCTTAAAACTTCAAGTCACTTAAGTATGGGAGTGGGAGCTTACTTCAGAATTCCATTATAAACCGATACTCTTTAATCTTTAATTTCTGTCTTCTTTTCTCTTCCCATCTATGATAAGTGCCTAAAGGAAGATTTGAATTATGGTTTTTTTCCAAGGGAATGAGCTTTTTATTTACATAGTTTAATGGCTGTTGGAAAACATAAATATAATTTGTGGAGACAAGCATCTATGTTGATGTATTGGGTCCTTGTGATCTGCTCTGCATTCTTCGTATGTCAGTTAATTCTTGATGTTTTAATATTAACTTATTATTATTCAGCTTTTCAACAAAGGAGGAGACTCAGATGACAAAAAAAGCATAAGAAACAAACAGGTAAGTAGCAAGCCCTGGCTCGAAACATAATGCATTTGATGAATTCTGGAGACAAAAAAAAGGGACCAGAAATGTCTTGAAGTAATTACTTCAATCACAGTGAGACAAAACAGTTTAGAAACAGTTCTCCACTAATTGGGCAAAGTTCAGGGTGACTGCTTTAAAGACTATTCTCAAAAGCCTTCCACATGGTGAGAAAAAAAAACAATTTTGCGAGCTGCAAAAAATGTTGAATCAACCAGCCATGTCCATGACTCGCAGGACATTTTGTGAGCCTTGTAAACAGAGGAGTGGACAATGAAACTTGGTTGACTCGAAAGGTGATGGAAGAGATTTCATTGGGTCCATGCTCGGTTTGCGTTGGATGGCCTGGATAAAATGGAAAATGAAGAATTTGGGCAGATCAGAACACAGAGTTCACCCAAAATTTCTCACAAATTATCTGTTTGCTTATGTGTGGCACAGTGGGTTAGCACTGCTGCCTCACAGCACTGGGGACCCAGGTTCAATTCCGGCCTCGGGTCACTATCTGTGCGGAGTTTGTACTTTCTCCTGTGTCTGCATGGGTTTTCTCTGGGTGCTCTGGTCTCCTCCCACAGTCCAAAGATGTGTGGATTAGGCTGATTGGTCACGCTAAATTGACCCTAGTGTCAAGGGGATTAGCAGGGTAAATGTGTGGGTGACGGGAATAGGACCTGGGTGGGATTGTGGATGGTACAGACTTGGTGGGATGAATGGCCTCTTTCTGTCGTAGGTATTCTATGATTCTATGTGCAGTCAACAAACTCTGGAAGGGTTCCTAATGAGGAACTGATCACACGCGAGCAGAGTAAATACCATGATGACTTCTAACAATAACATCCTAAATTTCTTTTAGATGTTGAAATTTGTATTATTCCTGAGCTATTTAAAAATGGCAGAAAATTGCACAGCAGAAAAATTACTTCAAACAAACAAAATAATAATGCTCCATTGCTATTTGTGGCACGCTAACTTTTAGTGGATTTGTCAATGGGCAACAAATAAATTTTTCTCTTTGCCCTTCACTTCACATTGCAACAAAATAGACTTACTCCATGCTCATTGCAGCATTGATCATGCAGGATAAACAAGCTACTTGCACTAGGATTAATTATAGAAGTATTCCAAATTATTCTGAAGATTTATTTGATGAACATTAATTCATGCCACAAAGCAAAGTGAATAAAATCATAGAATCATGGTGTGCAGAGGAGGCCCTTCAGCCCATCAAGTCTACAATGAGACATTAAAAATATCTGAACTCCCATCTAATGCCATCTGCCGGCACTTGACCCACCGCCCTGGATGTCATGATGTGCCAAACGCTCATCCAGGTACTTTTTAAAGGATGCGAGGCAACCGTCCTTGACCATCTTCTCAGGCAGCGCATTCCAGACCTCTCTGGGTAAAAATGTTTTTCCTCACAACCCGCTTAAACCTCCTGCCCCTCACCTTGAACCTATTCCCTCGTGACTGACCCTTCAACTAGAATTTAGCTCTTAATCTGATTGCCTGAATTCCATCCCAAGTTTTTATTAGTTCAAGGAATTTCTTAGCAATCAAGGCATTGCTGGCAAGACCAGCATTCATTATCTATCCCTATATTCCCCTGAGAAGGTGGTGATGAGCCATCGTTTGGAACTGTTGGAGTCCAGGGAATTCTGGGACATTGATTCAGCAATAGTGAAGGAACGGTGATATCATTCCAAGTCGTAGCTTGAGGGGAACCACTCTGCATCTGCTGACCAGGACTCTTGCCTGCTCTAATTGCTGTCATTTGTGTGTTAGAAAGATTAGCAGATGGATTATCAATCTGTTTGACCACATCATGAATACCCCTTTTCTGACCAACAACTACTCCTGAAGTAGGATTTGAACCGGAGCTTCTGGCTCAGAGGCGAGGCGCTATCTACTGAGCCACAAGGCCGAACCTGAAAGAAATACCTAATGGGTGACTGTGCTCTACCTCCATGTTTGGTGGACATTTACTTTAAGTGGGCCAGCCAGTGTCTTCAGGTCCAATTGTCCATGAATATGTTGTTTTCAACTGAAAACTAGTGACAGTAGTGAGGATGGGACAGTTAATGATGCTCTGTTGAGTTTAATTTAGATTGTGTGTATTGGGGTCCAGAGTTGCAGCTAACTAATTTTTCACATTGGCTTTGACTGCTGTTTTCATGACTGGAACTCTTCCTCGGTACAACTATGACATTATAAGCGCAAAACCTAAAATATTTAATAAATTTATATGTCTGGTAGAATACTTCCAGATGGTTATCGTTCTACTATCATCGTCTTTTATAAATGTTTATACTTATGAAAGAAAATCAAAGTTCTTAAAGAACTGAATGATGCCAAAGCATAATCATAGTAAAACTGAATGAGTGATAAGAGAAGTTCCATGTCTCTCTCCATATGGTTCATGTAGACTGACTTCCTCCTTTAACATGGCATGGATCTTAAACAATTTTACTTCTCTTAAATATTTAAAATAGGCCTTCAGACATTGAAAGAATGCTTAATAAAACATTTATGTTGGAATATCATTTACGAATTGTATTAAACTAACTCAGTACATCACACATTACTACTCCTAATCGTGGACATCTACCATTACATGTATGTCAGGAACTCCATCGCTGGTGCTTGAAGATTATAATGTCATTTTCTCCATGCCATTTGAGGCACCTTGCTGGGTGCAAATTGACTACCATATCCCTTACTTTACCACAATGGTTAACTCTTAACTCGAAAGCACTTTGGGATATCACAAAGTGATTGAATTAGTGCTTGCCTTCCAAAGTTCTATGGACTCTGAAACAGTTTCTATGGATTGGTGACGAGGCGGGGTAGGGGGGTGGTGGTGGTGGCGAGTAGCTAATGTAACACCACTATTTAAAAAAGGAAGTAGAGAGGAAGCAGGGAATGATAGACCAGTCATCCTGATGTTTGAAGTGGAGAAAATGCTGCAGTCCATTTTAAAGGATTGAATATCAGAGCACTTGGAAAACAGTGACAGGGTCAGACAGAGTCAGGAAGGATTAACGAAAGGGAAATCGCGCTTGACAAATCTGCTGGAATTCTTTCAGGATGTAGCTAATAGAGTTGATGAGGGGGAGCCAGTGGATGTGGTTTATTTAGGTTTTCAGAAGGCTTTTGACAAGCATGTAAAATTGTAACACATGGGACTTGGGGATAATGTATTGAGAGGGATAAAAAAACTAGTTGACAGACAGGAAACAAGAATAGGAATAAATGTTTTTTTTTCAAGCAATGACCAATGGGGTATTGCAAGGATCAGTGCAAGGACCCCAGCTATTCACAATATATGTTAATAAATGAATAAACATAAAAACTAGGAGCAGGAGTAGGCCATCTGGCCCCTCGAGCCTACTCT
The DNA here is from genome assembly GCF_965287045.1 of Carcharhinus amblyrhynchos. Classification (NCBI taxonomy): domain Eukaryota; kingdom Metazoa; phylum Chordata; class Chondrichthyes; order Carcharhiniformes; family Carcharhinidae; genus Carcharhinus; species Carcharhinus amblyrhynchos. Next base: position 16,933,539 of record NC_137339.1, read on the forward strand.
GCCATTCAATAAGATCATGGCTGATCTTTTTGTGGACTCAGCTCCACTTACCCACCCACTCACCATAACCCTTAATTTCTTTACTGTTCAAAAAATTATCTATCCTTGCCTTAAAAACATTCAATGAGGTAGCCTCAACTGCTTCACTGGGCAGGGAATGCTACAGATTCACGACCCTTTGTGTGAAGAAGTTCCTCCTCAACTCAGTCCTAAATCTGCTTCCCCTTATTTTGAGGCTATGCCCCCTAGTTCTAGTTTCGCCCGCCAGTGGAACTAACTTCCTTGCTTCTATCTTATCTATTTCCTTCATAACCTTAATTGTTTCTATAAGATCTCCTCTCATTTCTCTGAATTCCAATGAGTATAGACCCAATCTATCAGTCTCTCCTCATAAGCCAATCCTCTCAACTCCGGAATCAACTTAGTGAATCTACTCTGCACCCGCTTCAGTGCCAGTATATCCTTTCTCAAGCAGGAAGACCAAAACTGTACACAGTACTCCAGGTGTGGCCTCACGAGCACCTTATACAGCTGCAACATAATCTCACTGGTTTTAAACTCCATCCCTCTAGCAATGAAGGACAAAATTCCATTTGCTTCTTAATTACCTGCTGCACCTGCAAACCAACCAACTTCCTCATGATTTAGCTGAGGGAATTAACAATGTAGTGTCTCCAAATTTGCAGATGACACAAAGCTGGATGGGAGGGTGAGCTATGAGGAAGATACAGAGATGCTTCAGTGTGATTTGGACAAGTTGAGTGAGTGGGTAAATGCATGGCAAATGCAGTATAATGTGGATAAATGTGAGCTTATCCACTTTAGTAGTAAAAATAGGAAGCAGATAATTATCTGACTGGCTATAGATTGAGAGAAGGGAATGTGCAACAAGACCTGGCTGTCCTCATACACCAGCCGTTGGAGCTAATATGCAGCTGCAGTAAGTGGTGAAGAAGGCAAATGGCATGTTGGCCTTCTTAGTGGAAGATTTGCGTACAGGAGCAGGGATGTCTTGCTGCAATTTTGCAGGGCCTTGGTGAGGCCACGCCTGGAATACTGTGTGCTTTTTTGGTCTCCTTACACAATAAAAGTTTACCAGACTGATTCCTGGGATGGCAGGACTGACCTAGGAGGTGGGATTGAGTTAGTTAGGATTGTACTCGCCAGAGTTTAGACAAATGAGAGGGAATCTCATTACTGGGCAGGTTGGATGCAGGAAGGATGTTCCTGATAGTGGCAGAGTCCAGAACCAGGGATCACAGGATACGAAGTAGACCATTTAACACTGGGATGAGGAGAAATTTCTTCACACACAGAGTGGTCAGCCTGTGGAATTTGCTACCACAGAAAGCAATTGAGGCCAAATTATTTTATGTTATCAAGAAGGAATTAGATATAGGTCTTGGGGCTAAAGGGATCAAAGGATAAGGGGGAAAGTGGGAATAAGTTACTGAGTTAAATGATCAGCCATGATCACAATGAATGGTGGAGCAGGCTCGAAGGGCCAAATAGCCTACTCTGCTCCTATTTTCTATGTTTCTATTTTTTATGACAGATGCTTTACTAATGTAGTTTTTTATTTTCCCATCTTCTTAAAATTCCTGTGTTTGTTCATTTCTTGCATTGTTTTATTCACCTCTTGCACTTTTTTGTCCACAATCTACAAAGCACAAGTCAGGAATACTCCCCACTTGCCTGGATGGATGCAGTTCCAACACTCAATCCAGGGCAAAGCAGCCCACTTGATTGGCATCATATTTACAAACGTTCAATCCCTCCACCACCGAAACTCAGGAGCAGCAGTGTGTTCTATCTATAAGATGCATTGCAGCAATTCACCAAAGATCCTTCCAAATCCTTGACCGCTTCCATCTAGAAGGACAAAGGCAGCAGATACAAGGGAACACAACCACCTGCAAGTCCTCCCCTCTAAGCCACTCACTACACTGACTTGGAAATATATCGCTGTTCTTTTGCAGTCCCTGCATCAAAATCCTGAAATTCCCTCCCTAATGGCATTGTGGGTCATGGACTGCAATGTTTCAAGACAAGGGCAACTAGGGATGGGCAATAAATGTTCCACCACAAGGGCAACTAGGGATGGGCAATAAATGCTGACCAACCAGCGATATCCAAATCCCATGAATGAATAAAAAAAAGCTGTAATGACTTCAATCAGGCAATTGAGGTGGGTTTGTTAGAATATGAACTCCCTGATTAAGGGCTAAACTGATGGGCCAATCAGGGATCCCCTTGCTTTGTACTTAACCAGGTATGTCAGTTCCTTTGGGATTCCTAGTGTAGATCGCTAACTAAAAGCATGCTGTATGCAGTTGTCAGATTTGTAAATAAAAGGATTTTGGTGAAGAAACTTCTACCTCCAAGAACTTGTTATGCCTTTGTTTTGTTTTAATTGTGACACTGGTGTGTACAGTTGTCCAGTAGTTTGGATGTATTAATTCATGGTGCTGCAGGGAAAAATCTCTGCACCTAAATGGTAAGGAAAAATTATCCCTTATGTTGTGCCTCTGATCGCAATGTAATAGTGCTGGCAAGGCACAACTCCCCACAGGCAAAGACGAGAGAAAAATCAACCCGATGACTGTGCTACTTTTTCAACCTGCACTTTCCACCTGATAGCAAAGGATTTTTTATATAGTCACAATTCTGGATATACAATAATTGATCTTAAAAAAATCTGTTAACCTTTTCTTTCCTCTCCTGCCCAAAGCTAGCTGCTGGTCCATAGGCCCAAATTATAATTACGCTTGTTATTTTACTGAACAGATAAATTAAAAATTGTGCCAATGCCTTTATCCAAAAGGTTAATAAGTAGTCATACACCACTGAAGCTGCTGTTTCCCAATTAAAATTGGTTACTCTTGTCATTTAATGAAAATCAAAATGAATCATTTTCATGTAGCCTCATTCTCTTTCCTCCCTTATCTTCTGATCCCTTTAGCCCCAAAAGCTATATCTAATTCCTTCTTGACAACATACAATGTTTTGGCCTCTGCTGCTTTCCGTGGTAGAGAATTCCATTGGCTCACCACTCCCTGGGTGAAGAATTATCTCCTCATCCTAGTGTTAAATGCTCTACCTCATATCCTGTGACCCCTGACCCTGGACCTTCCTGCTATTGGAAACATCCTTTCTGCATCTATCCTGTCTAATCCTGTTAGATTTTTATAGTTTTCTATGAGATTTCTCCTCATTCTTTTAAATTGCAGCAAATGTAATCCTAACTGATTCAATCTCCCCTCATATGTTAGTCCTGCCATCCCAGGAATCCAGCAAATCTTTAAGGATTGCTTCTTGGGCTGTTCGACACCTGGTCTGAATGGCACAGTATGGTGTTCACCCTAATCATTACAACCAAACATTGCAAATGTGAACCTACAGCCCACGTAAGACCCCTTTAAGCTGCCTTCTTGCCTTTTTAAGGTGGTGGGCTGTTTACCTCATAAAGGAATCGGACAAGCTTTCACCAGCCCAGAAACCTGATGCCAGTCATTGAAGATTGGCCCCACAACATCTTCAGATTTGGAATTTTATTCCATGACAAAAATCAACAATCATCAGCCTTGGTGTACTCTCAAATATGACTATGCCATGACTCAACGTTAAAACATCCCAGAGCGCTGACATCCATTCTGAGTGATATGTTGAAAGCTTTCAGCCAACTAAAAACATAAAACCCAATTGAACAAGCAGCAGAAATCCACAAAAAGCAGACTGAGGAGGGTTAAGCATCTCAGCCTCTGAGAGATTTTGATACTGGGTTATGAAATGTAGAGCCATAAATTGCCATATTAAATTAAATGTAGAGCCATGAATTGTAAATTCAAGCTCCAGTAGGGATATAAAACTGAATTAATGTGCTACCAAGCAAATGTTTTGTACATGAAATGACTGAAAACCTAAGCATATAAAGTAAGTCATAGTCACAGAGATTTATAGCACAGAAAGTGGTCCTTCGGCCCATCATGCCTGCATCAGCTGTCAAACACTGATCTATTCTGATCCCATTTTCCAGCATTTGGTCTGTAGCCTTGTATACTATGGCATTTTAAGTGCTCCTCGAAATGCTTCTTAAATGTTGTGAGGGTTCCCACCTCCACCATCCTCGCAGGCACTGAGTTCCAGATTCTCTCTGGGTGAAAAGTATCAAGTTGCTCACTATGTGGGGAAGATGGGCGTAGGCGTGTGAATGGAAAATTCAAAAGATTGCATAACTAATTTAGCAAAATGAATAATTATTTGGAGGAATTTAAATTTTTGGATGAAAAATTTTGCCATCATTCATGATTAGTTAATTTAATTCTGCTCAGAAAGTACTGGAGTTGCTTACTGATTCTCACTATACAATTGATGTGGAATAAGTTTGCAGAATTTATTACAAAATGTGAAATTATGGCAGAGGGTGGTGCTAAAGTGCAGATCCTGACTACAAAAGGAGCATTCTCTGTTCAGTCACATAATATGCAAAGGTTAGCCCTTTCCAGTTTATTTAAAGCGAATTAGGATCAAAGACATGTCCTGTTCCTCATCCTCATCCTCATCTTTCAACATAATATTTACAATGACTAATTTTCAATGGTATTATGTGGTTAAAAAATATACGAGTCAGCAGTAGGCTAAAAGCTAGATTGAGCACAAAAAGGTAGAAAAATATTTTCTTCCACTCTTTTTTTCATTAAAATAATCTTGGATAAAGTTCCAAACAGAGGCGTTGGACAATAACACGAGGGCTGACAAAAGGAATGTTGCCTGCGATGATCTCGCACAGTGAAATTACCTCATGGTGAAATTCCTCAAACTGGCTTTTATGGTAGTGACAGTAATACAAGGATAAGGTTTCTTTCGTGAATATACATGCGTCACTTCAAAGAACAAAGAACAACGGTACAGCACAGGAAACAGGCCCTTCGGCCCTCCAAGCCTGTACCATGCATTGGTCCAACCAGACCATTCGTTTGTATCCCTCCATTCCCAGGCTGCTCATGTGACTATCCAGGTAATTCTTAAATTGCCACAGCAGAGTAACAAACAGCCTCTAATCACTTTGAAGGACTAAGAAATTATTTTTCAATAGCAAGACAATAGCATGAAAATTCCATAGTATTTTTGAGCTGCCAGAAGGATGGTAAGGTGGAATCGCCACCTATCAGTTTGATTTTGCAGTGGCCCCCTTCTCCAACTCAGCGGAGTGAGTCATTTAAATTAGAGGGATAAGCCCCACATCTATAGCACACAATATGGCTGCCCATCTGGTGTTAAGAGAGGGGAACCAAGATATAAAATTGGACCAAGATAAAGGTATACTTAATTTCACCAACCATGCCCCCCCCCCACCACTCCCCTGCACCCCATCAACTCCCTGTCCAAAAGACTCCATTTTAAAAATTTATTCATTTTCACATTTCGTTGGCTGGCCCAGCTTTTATTGCCCATCACTAACTGCCCCCATTTCAGAGGGCATTTGAGAGTCAAGCACATTGCTGTGGTTCTGGAGTCACAGGTTAGCCAGACCAGGTAAGGATGGCAGATTTCCTTCCCCAGAGGAGATTAGTGAACCAATGGGTATTTGACAATAATGGTTTCAGGGTCATCATTAGACTTTTAATTCCAGATTATTATTGAATTCAAATTTCACCAACTGCCATGATGGGATTCAAATCAAAAGTATTACCATGGGTCTCTGGATTGCTAGTCCAGTGATAATTCCACTGTGCCACTGCCTCCCCATCTGGTATTGAATTTGAGCAAGTTGGAATTGATAACAGTTTGAATCTTCTGTCGGGGGCCTATTTGCAACATTGAACGGATCCTTTCTCTGGCTGGGGAGTCAGGGCAAGAGGTTATCCATTAAAGTTGATGTTATGAGACTGAGAGGAGAACTTAGACATGTGCTGATATGTGAAATGGTTTACCACAGGAACTTGCTGAAGCAAAGGCCATTGCTTCTTCAAAGCACACTCAGATAAGTATTCAAAGAAATGGAATATACAGCCTATGAGAAGAGTGTGGAGTAAGGAAATGCTCTCGCAAGGAGCAATCACAAAAGGAGCTTCCTTTTTAGCTGTAGATATTGAGAGTTCAATGTCTTCCCGCAGCGACTAAATTTCTGCTTGAGCAGAAGTGCGATGAGTGGGAAAAGCACCAATTTCTATTTGTTCAACTGTCCGAACAGGCTAGAAATCCGATACCTTATTTCTGCACAGTTTTCCAATGTCCCTCAGCCTTGGAGCTTCCTCTCCATCCTGTTCCGATAGAAGTACAATCCTGACCCCAATATTTTTACATGAACTGTCAAGATGGCCCAGTGAGATAGACGAAGGAAAATGGAATCTAATTCCAAAGCAGAATTGGTGAACTTTCCTCATCTTTTCCATAATTAAATCCTTACATTTTATAAAGTGTGTTTTCCTGTGTGATATCCCTCGAGTTTCTGGACAGCTGTCAGAAGCTCCTTTCTCTATTCTGCTGATCTACCAGGGTCTGGATTATCACTGCAAAAATTCCAGTCTTCTGCTCACAGCTGCCGTAGCAGTTCGAATTACAAAGTATATTTTATAGCTGCCATCATAGGCATTCCTCACTACAGAACTACGTCTCTTGATTAGGTTCTTTTTTTGGCAGTTTTCACAGCATTCACTTGATTTGAATGGGGTTAAAAAATAAATAAGTGACCGATCTTTTAATAGGAAGCGAATGCTTTCCACTGCAGGTTGCTTCCATCTCTAAGTAGAGCAGCATTCTCATAGTGATGTGCCAAGCTCACCAGCTGGATCTCTGACGCATTACATAATCAAAATGATAAACGTATCTCAGTGGATTCTTCCATGGAACGGGGTAACCAGGTCAAGATGTTGAGGCATCTAGTCAATGGTCTCATTGCTAAGGCAATGGAGACGTCTTCAAAAGTGGTAAAATTGCGATTACACTAAAGAAGTTGACATGTGGCTAAAAGAGAACTCAGAATAAAAACAAAATGCTGCGGATGCGGGAAATCTAAAATAAAAATATTAACTGCTGAAAGTACTCATCTGCTGAGTGTTTGCAGCACTTCCTATCTTTCTCTAAATACTTAGGAGTTAACACAGAAACCCTGCAGGGCAGAAGTAAGCCATTCGGCCCATTGGGTGTGCCCCGATAGCAATCCCTCCCCAAGTCCTATCCCCACAGCTTCACACATTTACCCTGCTAATCCCTCTAACCTACACATCCTGGGACACTGTGGGCAATTTAGCATGGCCAATCAACCTAACCCGAGCATCTTTGAGATGTGGGAGGAAACCGGAGTACCGGGAAGAAACACACGGAGACATGGGGAGAATGTGCAAACTCCACACAGACAGTGACCCAAGCCACAACCACTGTGCCACCGTGTCACCATCGCTTTGCTTTGAGGTGCATCTTACTCCAATTTCTGCCTTTATTTCTCATGGTATCAGAATAGAAAGGAGAATGATGTAGCTATAGGCACAACTAGAATTCTATGAACACAGGGGATTGAAGCAAAGCAAAATTCATTAACTTCCGCATTTTGTCAGCAATGCCTCATTTTTATGATCTTGTCTGACTTTCTATCCACTTTGTTGCAGTTTTCCATTGTCGTTCTGAACTCAGGAAGAAGAGACAGTCTCGTTTTCTCTAACACGTGTCTCAAAGTCATAAAAGAGATGTTTGCATGTGGTGATGGGACAAGCAGCCTTTCCCAAATTTTTCTCCCCTCAAAGTTCTGCTACTGGAAGGATTCTGCCTAGAAATTTGTTGGAAAAAAAACAGTGTTGTCTGTTAGGAAATCAGAATTAGAAAGTGGGTCAACGCTGGGATTTAAATCCAGCTCGCTAAATACTTTCACTGCTATGCTGAACTTTGATTAATGCTAATTCCAGGAATGAAAGGGAATGTGGTAGTTACAGTTGCCAACAATGGTAAAATTACTCTCAGATATGTCACCATTTAATCGTAGAGTCATAGAATCCCTACAGTGTAGAAACAGGTCATTCAGCCCATCAGTCCCACCCAGGCCCTATCCCTGTACCTCCACATATTTATTCTGCTAATCCCCCTGACACTAAGGGGCAATTTAGCATGGTCCAATCCACCTAACCTGTACATCTTTGATTGTGGAAGGAAACCAGAGCACCCAGAAGAAACCCATGCTTATATGGGTAGAAGGTACATACTCCAGACAGACAGTCACCCAAGGCCAGAATTGAACGCAGGTCCCCATCACTGTGAGGCAGCAAAGCTAATCATTGTGCCATCGAGCCATCCGGCACGGTATCAAGGCAATGGTATCATTAATGTTTCATTATGGCTGTGCCACTGCAATACTTAAGTGATCAGATTTAGTATTGCATGAATGCCATGCTTCCACTTGTCACTTTTTACTTGCCCAGTTTTAGCAAAGAGATGCAATGACAATTAGATGCCTATTTATGTGTATTCCAAACAGTAGCCTACATAGAGACAGGATACGTTTTTCATACTTACAAGTAGTCATCCTGAACTGAACAACTGAGACTTATTTCTTGGAGCATTCGGCTGCCACAAGAGTTTTTACTTAGTAGCTCAGCTAGGAGTTAGTGAAACTGGTCCACAAAAACAAATTGAGTTTGAACGATGATCCAAAACTTGGATTTGATTCAGGACTTCTCAGTCGTCCCCGAGTTCATTGCCAGCACAGCTACCAGGCTACAGTCAAAGGCTGTAATTGACAGAAAATGGAACAATAAGTTAATCAAATTATCATCAAGTCCTCTGCCAAGTAAGTGCCAGTAAATGATGCACATTTGACCTGCTGTTTTCAATCCCCTTCCATAATGGACTGCTGGCATGTTGGTAAAGCAAGAAGAATTGCAGCTCGAGTCTCCAATTTATTAGCTGGCAAATTAAGATTGGTAACAGATAAAGAACATTTAAATCAAGCAATATTGAGTTCATCCAGGGTTATGCTTTATGCGTTCATATGAATGGACAGCAAAAGAATATTGATTTATAAAATGAATAGTCTGTACTCCAACCAGAAAGCAGTTGATCCAAACAGGAACAGATTATAACATTGAACACAGTCATTCATACTCAATTCGGATCCCACACTGCTTTTTCCCTCTCAGGTCATCAGTGTCATTGCTACTAATCCCAGACCTCTCATTTCCCCCTTCTACCACCTTGTAAACATACATTTGATTAAAAGAAATTAAAATTATTAGGAACTCGTGCAGATGTGCCTATGGTTTTTTGACATGCTGAGCGATTGTGTTTATAAGACCCAATGCTTTCAACCCGGATATCTGCCCCGGAAGTTCACTCTTATCTAAACTAATTTTGGCTACATGTGGAAGTGTATGGTGATAAAGTGGTATAAGATTCGAAAGGTAATACCTCATCAGCAGTAAAAGTACTCTTTGTGTATCAATTTCTCATAGAACATGCTGAATCCAAGTCCTTAGACTTATAAATGAGGGACAGGTTTTCATAGAAGATTACTAAAAGGTCAGCCATGACAGTTAAACCATCCCCCCATTTTTGGATTAGATTCAATGTTGACCTCCACAGAATTAAAGTTTTAATTTCCCTTGTCTCCTAACTCCAGTACAATAAACAGAAAGTTCAAATTTCATGGTTTGGCACCAGTATTTTGATTTTATTCAGCTCTTTGGGACATTGCTGGCTGAGCATCTAAGTGTAAAGTATACATTGTTTTCTACTTAATACATAACATGTATGGTTTAACATTTCTTGCACAATTAAATTCAACTCAAAGACATAAGTTTTCAAACTTATGCTCATGGGTATCTGCAAGGGGTGTCAGGTTTCAGTCTATCTGTCATCAGATTTCCATATTTCTTCACTTGTTGACAGCTATTTTTGTTATACATATTAATAAAAATGTATTCTGCAATAATAAAACAATTTAACACTAGGTTGCTAATACTGCCTCTCACAGATTAGGCCAGGGAGAATGGGACAGCGTTTACAAGTGAATCATCTGCAGTGCATTAATATTTGCTGAGGATTCCCAGAAGTGTCACTATTTGCAAAGGGGACATTGGAGTATATAACTATTTACAGGACCGTATATATCTGTTAGTGTTCACAGTTTATTTATTAATGTCACAAATAGGCTTACACAAAGTTTATTCATTAGTTACAAGTAAGGCTTATATTAACATTGCAATGAAGTTATTGTGAAATTCCCCTAGTTGCTACACCCCGGTACCTGTTCTGGTCAATGCATCGAACTGACACATCTTTCAGACTGTGGGACAAAACCGGAGCACCCAGAGGAGACCCATGCAGACAAAGGGAGAACGTACAAACTCCACATAGACAGTGACCCAAGCTGGGAATCATTCATCATAGATATGATTGATTATGCAACATCGGAACTACAGCATGTCACATTACTCTTCATAGAAATTTGTACTATATTGAAATGAGCAATGAATTGAGAGGTCTTTGTTGTTACCCTAGACATAAGATTCAATTGATATAGTAAAATGAAGTATTAGAATGATCAAAGAAGATATTAAGCAGGTGTTGTGACTGTAAAAAAGACATTGTAAACCATGTGAGAACTTTGAGAGATTCTTGTAAAGCAGATTTCAATAGTGTCTCAAAATAAGGGTGAAAGCATTTTCATGACTGGAGATGTGTTGTTACTGGTAAAAGATCTAGGGATTACTAAAATTGAATCATTAATATAGAGATAGTCCTGGCTAAGATTAGGACACTTGTGCTACTGAACCATTAGCATTTACTCCACAGTGGTAAATGAAATAGAGGCTGTGTTATGAAAAACCATTAGTTCACAGATTTAATTGCTCATTGATATCTGATTGGACTGATTCATACAGACCAAACATGCCCTTGAAAGGGGAAGTAAGTCAACACTTCGTATTACGTTGATCTTCACCTCAGCAATAACAGCAGGCAGGATTTTTAAACCTGGAGGTAACGATTATGGGGGTGTTGAGCACAAGGCACAGCCAGCAGCAGTCAAATGCTGAAGTAGTCAAGTTATAAGCATACCTCTGTTCACAGAAACATCTGTCTAGTTTTTCTGATCATTGCAAGGCCCCTCACCTTCAGCCTCATTCCCTTATATCTTGCCCCGTCATCCCTCTTACCTTAATTTCTCAATCTGGTATTTGTTTTATAAACAAAATTCACAAATGCCAAAATAAAATTTGGGAGTCATTGAAAAACTTGTAGGCCTGTCAAAATTAAACAAGCATCACTTGGCTAGGTGTTTTAAAACCATTAATTTCTTTATATGCTCATAAATCTGTCAAATACAACAATCTCATATCACCAAGGACAAAAGAAATCCTGCAATTCAGGATCAATTAGTCCTTTGGAAGGAATATAAACCATTAAACTTGCATTCTACTGGACAGCTGAGTAAAAACACTGCAAATTAGAATCTATTCATGCTATTGAAGGCAGCTAAGCCATCAAACTCACATTCTCCAGAATGGCTGCACAAAAAGAACCTGCTGTCCTAAATGAGTGTAGTTTGGAATGCATCCGAGGGTTCTGAAAGAAATGGCGGAGGTGATAGTGGATGCCTTGGTGGTTATTTTCCAGACGTCGCTGGATTCCGGGGAAGTGCCGGAGGATTGGAAAACGGCTAATGTTACGCCGTTGTTTAAGAAGGGTGCCAGGCAAAAGGCGGGGAATTACAGGCCGGTTAGTTTAACGTCTGTGGTAGGTAAAATGTTAGAATCCGTCATTAAGGAGGAAATTGCGAGGCATCTTGAAGGGAATTGCTTGCGGGTTGATGGGTTTTTGATAAGAGAGGGGATTAAGGGTTATGGGGAGAGGGCGGGAAAGTGGAACTGAGCCACGACAGATCAGCCATGATCTTATTGACTGGCGGGGCAGGCTCGAAGGGCCAGATGGCCTACTCCTGCTCCTATTTCTTATGTTCTTATGTTCTTATGTTTAGGGCAGCCAAAAGCTTAAACATCAATCAAAACTTGCAAATAGCAAAACAGATGGCTGATCTCTTCTGCAAAGAATTAGTGAAACCTCAGACACCTGTAAAAACTATAAAACAGCAAAACAGATGGCTATTCTCTTCTGCAAAGAATGTAAATGTAAAGTTTATTTATTAGTTACAAGTAAGGCTTACATTAACATTGCAATGAAGTTACCATGAATTTCCCCTCATCACCACAGTCTGGTGCCTGTTTGGGTCAATGCACCTAACCAGCACGTCTTTCAGAATATTTGAGGAAACCAGAGCACCCGGAGGAAACTTATGCAGACACAGGGAGAACATACAACCTCCACGCAGACAGTGACCAAAGCCGGGAATTGAACCCAGGTGTCTGGCGCTATGCGGCAGCAGTGCTAACCCAACTGTGCTATCGTGCTACTCTATGAAACCATGGGTGAAGTTGAACTAAGTTAGGTCTGGACTTCACACTGGGCTAGCTTTTCAATGTTGTACAATGCAAAGTGACACTTTCTCCACTGAATAATGCACTTTTCCAATTCTGTTCTTTCACATGCCATCAGGACCACTGGGGCCTGAGTGAGAGAGGGTCCACAGGCATATGTCTAGCCCATAGCTGAGGATGTCGGATGTAATATGGCTGCAGGTGAACGCAACCACGGGCTGAATTAATTGAATGGGAGTTGAGAGAGCTGACAAAATGGAGGCTGAATAAAAAATGCTGTGAGATTATCTGCAGTCCTATTTTTGTTCAGGAAGTAAAGAGTAAAATACACAAATGAAAACATTTGATAATAAATAGCATTTATAAAACAGGTGGACACTCTGTCAGTTAAAAATACAAACACAGCAATAATATATTATAATTAAAATAATACATGCCAAGGGTCATATTCAAGCATAGACTTAAGCTTCTTATTGAATAGTGGGACAGATATGAGGGGCCCAAAGTCTTCCTCCTGCTTCTAATTTGTATGTTTGTATGCTAAACAAGATACCAGTTCTCTCCTGTTTCCTGCTGGAATACTGTGCACTGAACACTTGGGCAACCTGAGCTGCGTATTCACTTATGTTCAGTAGCTGCTCTCACATCCTTTTACATCGCTGTTGTAGCATGGCTCTGGGAATTAAATGTAATTGTGGTCTGACCAATGCATTGTTAAATCTCAGCAGACTTCTATTTCACTGTGCTGGCTATACATCACAAGTACCTGTTTGACTTTTTAATTGACTTAACATTTGCCTACCTATCCTTCACTGTAATCATTTTCTTGGCTCCCGTTCAATCCCATCATTTTTCAGGTCTCCATTTTCACAAGGACGATACCTAGGCCTGAATTCTCCCATTCCGCCCACTAGGCGGGAGGGAATATGTCATGGGTGGGGAGATGCTCTGCATAAATTCCTCTAATTATATTAAAATTTATGTAAAATCATGGAAATCAGGTTCGCATCCTCATCACGTCACTGGCAGAAAGATCTCAAACTAAGATCTCACTGGCGCAAATCCTGTTTGGCCCTCTCACAAGATTTAAGTAAGTAAGTCAGTACATTTACTTATTAGTCACAAATAAGGCTTACATTAACACTGCAATGAAGTTACTGTGCATTTAGCCACCATAATGGAACTTGCATCTGTGGCGAATGGGACCACAAGGTCTTGCCCATGACGTGAGGAGGATTGGCAAGGCTGACATTTTGGGCCCAATTTTCTCATTTTCATTCTAAGTGCACAATTCAGATCCGATTTGGAAATCTGCTTTCAGGTGCTCCCATTGGCACTCAGCATGGAAATAAAAATCCCGAGTTCGAATTGCACTGTGGGCAGGGTTTAGCATGCCCGAAACAATAGGAGCTCTGAACTGCGTGTGCGCAGTTAGAAAAAAAATTTGAAAATTGCGCCGCTGTCACTTCGCTTCCAGGCTGCAAAAAGCGGATAAAGCACCCAGGAGCGAAAAGCCGGAATGATGGCCCCCACAGGCATCGTCCCTACCCCTACAACATAACTGTCCTCCTTATCCACCCATCCCCCACTACACAGACCAATCGTGACCCTCTGCACCTCCCCCCCCCACCACACCGATCGCCTGCAGAGTTCAGCGGTCCCCATTGCCCATTACCCCTCACCCCCACATCAAAGATCCATCTGGCCTCCCCCTTCTCCCCAGCAGAAAATGATCGGGCCTCCCTTTTCCCACACCCACTTCACCAGAGAATGATTGGGCCTAGCTCTCCCCCCACCTCCCACCAGGTGACAAAATCTGGCCTCACTCTGCCCTCCCCCCCCATCAGAGAGCGACCTGTCCTTCCTCTCTCCCCCGAGGTACATCTGACCCATCTCCTCCTCCCCCCACACCATCGATCTGAGTTAGAGAGCCGTTGGAAGCTCTGAACTTACCTCTTCAGAAGCTGGAGCGCCCGAAACAGACCTTTTGCCGAGCATATCTGTTCTTCACTGAATCTGGACGCGCCAGTGCGATGGTAAAGGGGGAAATGCTGATAAATTTGGGCAGGCAGCCCATTCATTCCATTAAATGCAACACCGTTACGCCCGTTTTGGGCACAAATTAGATCGCGGCCATTTTCGGGACTCAGTAAAGTGGGCATCTGCGCGGGCGTGGATTGCATTAATGGCTTAACGCCTGACTTTACCATGTTTTTGCTCCCAAAAACGGGCATGGCGCAATGGTAAAATCGGGCCCTTTATTGCCCATTCTTAACTTTGCAAGATTTGATTCAGTAAATGGCTTTCGAGGTCAATTCAGAGGGTAGTTAAGAGTCAATTGCATTTCAATTCCTTTAAGCTCTATTAAGTTTAAGTTTATTAAATTTATTAGTATCACAAGTAGGCTTATATTAACACTGCAATGACGTTACAGTGAAAATCCCCTAGTCGCCACAATGCGGCGCTTGTTCGGGTACATTGAGGGAGAATTTAGAGAATTTGGAGGGAGAATTTTATTGTTGTATGTTCCAATGGTGCAGACTACCACCATGTCCTGGATAAATTCCATTAGCTTATGTGAAAGCCAGAGTTTCAGAACGACATTGAGGCTGATCCCAAGACACCTGAGCTGGGAAATGTTAGTACTGGCTGATTGAATAACATAGAAATGGGTAGAACTGTTCCAAATGAATACTGCACTGTTAAGACAAACAATATTAATTTTCACCAAGCTTCAAAGTAAGAAAAGGAAACAAGTCTATGATACATTACCTAAAGAAAACAAAATGAGGCTTGCAAAACAGTTATATATACTTACTAATTACCTATTATTTGGACTGACTGAGATGTGTTTATATATATAAGTATGTGTATACATATATTACACACATACATATATATTTCTATATATATATATAGTATACACATTTGAATTGCTGACTTTGCCTATATATACATTGTTCAAATATGTCAATTTCAGTTATCTAAGCTTGTCTTGCCGACAGGGAGATTGGCCAGCTGGCCACAGTAATGAGAAAATGTTTAGATTACTGTCCTTCATTTTATTGCTGTTGAAATAAGTGAATGGAAAATTATGGACAGTGCTGCTACGTTTTTGATAAACCCTGAGACACAATGATTTTGACTTTAAAGAGTCAGCGGCGGTGATTAAACTTTATTCAGCGCAAGCAATGTTTATCTGTGCAACAATTTTTATGATACGTTGTTCCCTTTATGCCTCGGAGAGAAGTTACAATGGCCAATGCCTGCACCCTCTGGCCTGGACCACTGGCTCACCCAACAGCAAAATACTGCAGATGCTGGAAATCTGAAATCAAAACAAATGCATGCTGGGAGTACTGAGGAGGTCAGGCAGGCCTGTTCTCCAGGGAGAAAAAGAATTAATTTTTCATTTTGAGACTATCACTGCTGGGCCGCAGTAGGCCGAAGGCAGCCCACGGTCCTTAACCCTTGAGAGGACACCCACCAAAGTCATCACAGAAGTAATAATCAGCAGGCCACCTCCACCTCCTGCAGATGTTTTAGGGGAGCATCATGGTGTAGCAGCAGGGTTAGGAAGGTTAAGAAGGTTTCCATCCAGGGTCCCTTCCCTGTGCAGTTTATAACCTTCGGAGCAAAGTGAGTGTCCGGCCTCACAGTCACTCGACACATCACTGGTGCCTGCACTTCGATGTGGCTTGTCACGGTCGCGAGGATGTCCTTTAAGTTTATTTATTAGTGTCACAAATAGGCGGACATTAACGATTGCAATGAGGATCATAGAATCATAAATCAACGATGCAAAAGGAGCCAATTTGGCCCATCGAGTCTGCACTAACCACAATCCCACTCAGACCCGGTCCCCATAACCCCATGTATTTACCCTAGCTGGTCCCCTGACACTAAGGGGCAATTTAGCATGGCCAGGCCACCTGACTCGCACATCTTTGGACTGTGGGAGGAAATTGGAGCACCCGGAGGAAACCCACGCAGACACAGGGAGAATGAACAGACTTCGCAGAGACAGTGTCCCAAGCCAGGAATCGAACCCAGGTCCTCGGTGCTGTGAAACAGTAGTACTAACCGCTGTGCCACTGTGCTGCCCTATGGGCAAGCATCAGAGAGTTTCATGATTTTTCTTGTGCTCTCAGCACCTTTAAGGTAGAGCTGCAACCCATCCCCCACCCCTCCCCCTAAACCCCTACCTCTGATGTCCCTGTCAACTGGCGGTGTGGGCCTAAAGGGGACAGGTGATGAAGGCTACCAAAGGGTTAGAAGCAGTGAAAGTATCTCCATGATAGGTCCCTGTTCACAGAGTGAAACCGACCTGTCCTCAGACTGATAGGAATTAGACATTCACAGTGGTGAAGATCTATAAGGTGGGGAGGGGTTGTGGGGGGATGATGCTGGTGTGCGGGCACAATGATGAACTGCCAATGGATTAAAATTAAGTTCCTGAAGTTGGATGGCGGGCAACTGATGGGGGGCGGGGACAATCACATTACGAATTTATGTGACCAGGGAGCATGAGTGGAGCCAACTTACCACATTTTCAGTGCATGTGGCCAAACACCCCCACTGCAAACAGGAGCAGAAGTTTCTGATGAAAGTCACAAATATGCATGTGAAGATTTTCTTTTCTTTTTATCTTGCCCATTTCAGCTGCAGTAAGAAGTCTCACAAGACCAGGTTAAAATCCAACAGGTTTATTTGGTAGCACGAGCTTTCAGAGCGCCACTCCTTCATCAGGTGAGTGCTACCCCCGAAAGTTCGGGCTACCAAATAAACCTGTTGGACTTTAACCTGATGTTGTGAGACTTCTTACTGTGCCCACTCCAGTCCAATGCTAGCATCTCCACACCATTTCAGCTGGAGGGTTCTTCCATCTGTTTCAGAGCCAGGAGAAACCTTTAGAGAACAGAACGGATAATAAAATGATCCCTGTGGAGTTCAGTCTTAGAACTTGAGATCAAAAGCTGCATGGAGCGTATCGCTCAGACTACGGAAATATAAAGAGAAATCTTGGATATTGGGGACTGCAATTTCCCTCCACTCAAGTTCACTTCTGATATTAACGCTTGCTGCTATGGAAACCTATGAAAGGTGAGTGTGAGTATTATGATTCAAGAATTAACACGTTTTGTATCAAATCGTCACCATTATTGAACATTAACTCATTTAAAATAAACAAGTTAATCCTCCATCAGAATGAGAAATTTGACAAAAATGACGAATGCTTTGTATGAAAGCATTCACTTCCATTCTAGAAAATTTAATAAATATTTATATGCAATTCTTTTATTGAGTTATAAATTTGTCAAAATAATTAATGTGTGTCTCAATTTGAGTTATTAATCTAAAATACAGAATCACTGCAGAGAAGGGCAGCAAGATGGCACAGTGATTAGCACTGGTGCCTTCATAGCTCTAGAGACCTGGATTCAATTCCGACCTTGGGTCATTATCTGTGTAGAGTTTGTATGTTCTCCCTGTGTCTGTGTGGGTTTCCTCCGGGTGCTCCGGTTTCCCCCTATTGTCCAAAGATGTGCAGGTTAGGTAGGTTGACCATGCCAAATTAGTCATGGGATGGCACAGTAGCATAGTGGGGACCACTACTGCTGCAGAGTGCCAGGGACCTGGATTCAGTTCCCAGCTTGGGTCACTGTCTGTGTGGAGTTTGCACTTTCTCCCTGTGTCGGCAAGGGTTTCCTCTGGTTTCTGTGTCTCAAGATGCGTAGGTTAGATGGATTAGCCATGGGAAATGTGTGGGTTTACAGGGATAGGGTGGTGAAGACAGCCTGGGTAAAATACTCTTTCAGAGAGTTGGTACAGACTCGATAGGCCAAGTTGTCTCTTCTGCTCTGTGGGGATCCTATGATGAAGTGAGCTCATGATATGGATTAAATTTAGCTGATGTTTTCAATTTCACCTCAGTCATTATTTTGTTTTGTTGACATTGAGTGTACCCTTATACATTTCATATAACACTCACACATTATACATCACTTGCTCTTGTTAAGTTCATCTGCTGACTATTGAAGTTGGTATTCCCTTTGATGTTCTATCATTCGATGCAATTTGCTTCCATTAGCCCTTCTTATCTTCACTTACCTTGCTGGCCCAACCAAATACCGGTTTTTGTTCTTGTCAAAACTTTTGACAAACTCAGCTTTCCTTTTGTATTTCATCCCTACATTTCGAATCTATTTGTTTTATTTATTAGAATACAAGTAAGGCTTACATTAACATTACTGTGAAATTCTCCTAGTCGCCACAGTCCAGTGCTTATTTGGGTCAATGCACCGAGCCAGCATGTCTTTCAGAATGTGGGAGGAAACCAGAGCACCCGGAGGAATCCCATGCAGACTCGGGGAGAACATGCAAACTACACGCAGACAATGACCCAAGCCAGGAATCGAACCTGGGTCCCTGGCGCTGAGTAGTCCCCACTATGCTACAGTGCCATCCCTCTATCCAATAAAACAGAACTGAGAATAGGTACAAAAAGAAGCTAACTTAGCATTAATCATTCAAAGATTTAAGCAACTATAATTGAGATATGTTATTATCTTGTTCAAAGGATTAATATGTAAACAGGCAATTGAAATATGCCGACCTAATTGAAGTGTGGTGTACAAGAAGGTAACATTGTGATTGCCTTGATTCTCTTAAACAAATTCGGTGCTAAGGTTGGGTGATAAATTCTGCCTAGCTAGTGTCTATTACATCCCAAGATCACAGGCTACATTGATTTAAATGAATTAAAGCTTAGAATAATAGAACCATAAACCACAAAAGGAGATAATGTAGCCTCTCCTGCCTGTGCCAGATTTGTGTACATGAAAGCTGGCTAAAAGAGAACCTTTGAAACATTACAAGTAGAAGCAGGAGTAGGTCATTCTATCCTTCGACCTTGCACCGCCATTCATTTAATACAAAATCCCTACAATACAGAAGGAGGCCATACGGCCCATCGAGTCTGCACCAACCACAATCCCACCCAAGCCCTATCCCCGTAACCTCACACATTTACTCTGCTAATCCTCCTGACATTAGGGTCAACTTAGCATGGCCAATCAACCTAACCCACACATCTTTGGACAGTGGGAGGAAACTGGAGCACCCAGAGGAAACCCACGCAGACACGGGGGAATGTGCAAACTCTACAAAGTCAGTGATCTGAGGCCAGAATCGAACGCAGCTCCCTGGTGCCGTGAAGCAGCCGTGCTAACCACTGTGCCACCACGCCGATGATCACGGCTGATCATCAAATTGAATATCCTGATCCCCTCTTCACCCCTTTAGCCCCAAGAGCTATATCCAATTTCTTCTTGAAGTCACACAATGTTTTGTCCTCAACTACTTTTAGTGGTGTGAATTCCACAAATTCGCCACTCTCTGTGTGAACAAATTTCTCCTCACCTCAGTTAATCATTGAATCATAGGAACCTTACAGTGCAGAAGGAGGCCATTCAGCCCATCGAGTCTGCACCGACCACAACTCCACCCCAAGTCGCATCCCTACATTTACCCCACTAATCCCTCTAACCTACATGTCTCGCGACGATAAGGGGCATTTTAGCATGGGCAATGCACCTAACTGCACATCTTTGGACTGTGGGAGGAAACTGGAGCACCCGGAGGAAACCCATGCAGACACGGGGCGAATGTGCAAACTCCGCATAGACAATGACCCAAGCTGGGAGTCGAACCCGAGTCCCTGGCACTGTGAGGCAACAGTGCTAATCCCTGTGCCACCATTTTGCCCCAGTTCTAAAAGGTTTACCCCTTATCCTCAACCTATGACCCATAGTTCTGCACTCCTCCCACCATCAGGAACATTCTGAATCTACCGTGTCTGACCCTGTTATAATTTTGTAAATTTTGACTAGCTCTCCTCCCACTCATCTAAACTCCAATGAATATAATCCTAACCGTCCCATATGACAGACCTGCCATCCCAGGAATCAGCCTGGTAAATCTTTGCTGCACTCTGTCTATAGCAAGATCATCCTTCCTCAGATAAGGACACCAAAACTGCGCACAGTTTTGTTCTTTCATTCAAGGCTAACAATTTTTGCCCATTCCTAATTGCTCTAGAACTAAATGGTTTGTGAGGCCATTTAAGAGTCTCCCACATTTTTGTGGGTCTGGAATCACATGTAGGCCAGACCAGGTAAGGACAATGGATTTCCTTGTCTAAAGGACATTAGTGAACCAGATGGGATTTTACAACAACCAGTGATTGTTTCATGGTCACCATTCCGGAGACAAGCTTGATGTTTCAGGTTTATTAATTGAATTTAAATTCCACAAGGTGGCAGAGTGGGGTTGAAACCCATGACCCGAGGACGTTAGCCTGTGGGTTGGTGGGGCTAGGGGGGATAGAATTGCTCTGGTCGTGGAAGAGAGTTGGGGGGTCGAGGGATTGCGTAGGATTTCCAGCTTAAGGCCGCTTTTTAGGCTAACTTTTTGCCCAAAACTTGACCCTCCCTCTATCCAATCCTAAATGGAAGTTAAATTTCTTCCCAATATTTTTGGTTTTTAGCTTTGCTGACGTTATGCAGGAAAAAGTTTTTTTTTGCTCATCCAAGTTTTAATACTTAGTCAGAAAAGAGAAAAATGATCAAATATTTTCAAATGAATGGAAAGGGTAATGGTTTGGAGTGAAGTATCTTCAGTTTACATATGACTGCTGTCTGCATCCTTCTGGAAAATTTGATTTGATTTTGATTTGATTTGATTTATTATTGTCACGTTTGATTTTGATTTGATTTATGATTGTCACATGTATTAACATACAGTAAAAAGTTTTGTTTCTTGCACACTGTACAGACAAATTACACCATTTACAGAGAAGGAAACGAGAGAGTGCAGAATGGAGTGTTACAGCCATAGCTACGGTGTAGAGAAAGATCAACTCACTGCGAGGTAGGGCCATTCAAAAATCTGACAGCAGCAGGGAAGAAGGTGTTCTTGAATTGGTTGGTACGTAACTTCAGACTTTTGTATCATTTTCCTGATGGAAGAAAGTGGGAGAGAGTACGTCTGGGGTGAGTGGGGTCCTTAATTATGCTGGCTGCTTTGCCAAGGCAGCGGGACGTGTAGGCAGAGTCATTGGATGGGGGGGCTGGTTTGCATGATTGATTGGGCTACATTCACGACATTCTAAAGTTTGTTGTGGTATGGGACAGAGCAAGAGCCATATCAAGCTGTGACACAACCAGAAAGAATGCTTTCTATGGTGCATCTGTAAACGTTGTTGAGAATCGTAGCTGACATGACAAACTTCCTTAGTCTCCTGAGAAAGTAGTGTTAGTGGGCTTTCTTCACTATAGTATCGGCATGGGGGGGGCTAGGACAGGTGGTTAGTGACCTGGACACCGGAAAACTTGAAGCTTTTGACCATTTCTATTTCATCCCTGTTGATGTAGATAGGGGCGTGTTCTCCACTACGCTTCCTGAAGTCGATGACAATCTCCTTCATTTTGACATTGAGGGAGAGATTATTGTCGACGCACCAGTTCACCAGATTCTCTATCTCATGTCTCATCATTGTTTGAGATCTAACCCACTAGAATGGTGTCATCAGCAAACTTGAAAATCAAGTTGGAGGAGAATTTGGCCCCACAGTCACATGGTATAAGGAGTATAGTGGGGGGTTGAGAACACAGCCTTGTGGGGACCAGTGTTGAGGATGATCGTGGAGAAGGTGCTGTTGCCTATCTTTACTAATTGTGGTCTGTGGGTTAGGAAATTCAAGATCCAGTCACAGAGGGAGATGCTGAGGTCCAGGCCACGGAGTTTGGAGATGAGTTTCGTTGGAATAATGGTAAACATTAGAGAGGAAGGGACAGTAAAGAACGCAGGAGTAGAGTTAAGAGAGAAATCAGGAGGGCAAAAGGGGGACATGAGATTGTTTTGGTAGATAAAGCAAAAGAGAATCCAAAGAGATTCCACAAATACATAAAAGGCAAAAGGGTAACAAGGGAGAGAGTAGGGCCTCTTAAGGGTTAACAAGGTCATCTGTGTGCGGATCCACAAGAGATGGGTGAGATCCTAAATGAATATTTCTCATCAGTATTTACTGTTAGGGAACTTGCATTTGCATTTAATGGAATTAATGGGCTGCCCGCCCAAATTTATCACCGCAGTCAAAATGTGAGCAGAGTTTTCATAGCAGGTTGTAGATTGTCCTGAAGCCTCCTTAGTGAAATGAAAGCTCTTAACGTAAAGAATTCTTTCTGCAGCTTTGTATTACTGAGTTTCAAACTGAGTAATTGTAATACCATTGAGTTTACTCAGCATACATGGAACCATAGAATCTGTGCAGTGCAGAAGGAGGCCATTTGGCCCATCAAGTCTGCACCAAACACGATCCCACCCAAACCCTATCCCTTTCATGCTCCCTATTTACCCTGTTCATCCCCCTGACACGAAAAGGTAATTTAGCATGGCCAATCAACCTAACCCGCAGATCCTTGGAATGTGGGAGGAAATCAGAGCACCCGAAGGAAACTCACGCAGGCACAGGGAGAATGTGCAAACTCCACACAGACAGTGACCTGAGGCCAGAATTGAACCCAGGTCCCTGGCACTGTGAGGCAGCAGCGCTAACCACTGTGCCATTGTAATGTATCGTTGAGGTATACACTTTACTGCTGTCTTCACTTATCAAGCCAATAGATCTCTCAGTGGTGGCACTGTTCGGAAATTTTAAAAGCAAGGAAGAAAATTTGGAAAGGTGGTCAAT
Organism: Carcharhinus amblyrhynchos; assembly: GCF_965287045.1. Classification (NCBI taxonomy): domain Eukaryota; kingdom Metazoa; phylum Chordata; class Chondrichthyes; order Carcharhiniformes; family Carcharhinidae; genus Carcharhinus; species Carcharhinus amblyrhynchos. Next base: position 16,956,714 of record NC_137339.1, read on the forward strand.
TTTTAGAATTTCTGTCCACCCTTGCCATGATGCATTGTAGCGCAAGAAGGGCCTGAGATAAGGAATCTATCATTCTTTCAGATTGGAGCTCTGACAGAAACAAATTTTGAAACATTTACACTATTTTCAAAGGTAATTAAAATGTTCAATTAATTGTATCTGCTGAGTTAAACAAATTAACATAATTTCAAAAAAAATCTCACACCAAAATCTGCATTTGATTTCTTTTCCCACACCATTTTTTGTCATTATCCAATATGTAGTTTTTAAAAATCCAAGGTATTTAAGAAATGTGCACTATATCAATGTCCAAGCAGATTATTCAGCTAGGGAATGATTAGTTTGACCTTGAGTACACAAATTGCAATGAACTCTTAAGACAGGAATTGGCAATAAGCCCTGGGCTAATATCACAGACACATGGATAACCAGCACCTGAAAATGTCCATAAATCACTCACAGCTCCGTCTATAGTGCCTCATTAGATAGTTGGAACTTTATTTCCATTATAAGCAAGTCTAAGTTCTTCGCCTTTGATAATGCTAATAATGTACATTTAAATTTGGAATTTGTTGGTAATCTATGAGCCGGAGTAGAATGAAGTTGTAGATGTTGAAAAGAGATTAACCTAGAATCATAGAACCCTACAGTGCAGAAAGAGGCCCTTCGGCCCATCGAGTCTGAACCGAACACAATCCCAAACAGGCCCTACCCCTACATCCCTACATATTTTACCCACTAATTCCTCTAACCGATGCATCGCTGGACACTAAGGGGCAATTTCTTAGCATGGCCAATCCACCTAACCCACACATCTTTGGACTGTGGGAGGAAACCGGAGCACCCGGAGGAAACCCACGCAAACATGAGGAGAGTGTGCAAACTCCACACAGACGGTGACCCCAGCCGGGAATCGAACACAGAACCCTGGAACCGTGAAACAGCAGTGCTAACCACTGTGCTGCCGTGCTGCCTAATTAGATCTTTTGAATTTTTTAATGCACATTAACAGTTTAAGTTGGAATGGTATGGGATCAGAAGGTCCAAAATTCATGTGTTCAGTGAGGCCAACGGAAACAAGATATGAGTGGGAAATCAGGGCAGTATTTTCTACTGGGCCTTTGGGCTGCTGGCAGCCTTGAATGGGGTTCAGAATCTGGCATGTTGTGGGAAATTTGATTTGATTTGATTTAATATTGTCACATGTGTTGGTATACAGTGAAAAGTATTGTTTCTTATACGGACAAAAACATGCCATTCATAGAGTACACAGAGGAGAAGGGAAGGAGAATGCAGGGTTACAGTCATAGCTTGGGTGCAGAGAAATAGCACGGAGCTATTTAAAATAATAAAGTCCCTATTTTCACATCATTAGCGTACCCGGGACGGAAGACTCGAGACCCTTCAGCATCTCTCACTCCGTCAGGAGTGTTTCACTCCAGCGGGATTTACCGTAGCTCTCCACTGAAAGGGAGCTGGCAGCCAGACCCCGTCGGAGTGGAGGGAGGCCAGGGAGGCACCCCCAGGAGGTCGGGGGTAAGGAAGAGGGTGCCCCCTGTCATTGCCAGCTTGATGTGGAGATGCCGGTGTTGGACTGGGGCAAACACAGTAAGAAGTCTCACAACACCAGTTTAAAACCCAAGAGGTTTATTAACAAACTTCTTACATTGCCAGCTTGGCAGTGGCAGCCTAGCCCCTTGACACTGCTCGCATATGGCAGTGCTCAAGGGGTAGTAGTGGGTTGTTCAGGAGACCGTGTCTACCAGAGGGTGGGAGATCGAAGTGGGCCAGGTGGGGGTGGGGGTGCAGTCGGTGCTGGCCTAGACAGGTCCAGGAGGCCAGTGATCGGGGGGAGTGGTGGTCGAAGGCACAACATTGCGGGTTTATGGGGCTGGCTAACAACTGGGAGGCCGGCAGTGCGGGGCTGCTGCTCATGCGCCAATCCTGGCCCTGACAGATCGACGCATGTGCAGTGGTCCCCTCAGCGCTATGCTGCCGGCCTCTCCCAGCGGAAATAGGCTCCGCCCCCTGATTTTTAGCATGTTCCACGCTAGGGCGGTCTGTGATTCACAGAGTGTGGGAGATTCTGCTATAAAACCAGCTGGATGTACTCCAGTTTTTATGCAAATTCAGCACTTAGAATCTGTTTGGGAGATTCCCACCCCATGTTAACAAGCTGTGTATGAAACTATTTATAACAGAAATCTCTAATTTATTCTCAGTATTGGCAATCAGATTTTGTGCTTGGCTTGCAGTTGGATGGCTGGGTGGGCTGTAAGGTGTTATAGAGGTGTCGATAGTAGTCATGATGTGGGTATGCCGGCGTTGGACTGGCGTAAACACAGTAAAAAGTCTGACAACACCAGGTTTTAGTCCAACCTACTTATTTGATAATATACTCACAAGCTTTCGAGGGGACTGCCTTTTCGTCAGGTGAATGGAGAATTCTGGCCTCAGACAGAGCATATAAAGCACAGACAGTTTAGAGATTACTGATTAAAATGCGAATCCTTACACCTAACCTGCTGTTCAAGACCTGAAGTGGCTGATAATGTGAGTGGAAGGAGCACTGATCACAGTTTAAAGAGATGTGTATTGTCTCCAGACAGTACAGTAAGTGAGGTTTTGCAAACCCAGGCAAGTCACGGGGGTTACAGATAGTGCGACATGAACCCAAGATCCCTGTTGAGACCGTCCTCATGTGTGCGGAACTTGGCTATCAGTCTCTGTTCAGCGACTCTGCGCTGTCGTGTGTCGTGAAGGTGTTATAGAGGGCAGCATAGCAGCACAAAGGTTAGCACTGCTGCCTCACAGGGACCCGAGTTTAATTTCCGGCTTGGGTCACAGTTTGTATGGTGTCTGCACGTTCTCCTGTGTCTGCATAGGTTTTTCCGGCTGCTCCAATTTCCTCCCACAGTCCAGAAGACGTGTTGGTTAGGTTTATTGGCCATTCTCCCTCAGTGTACCTGAACAGGCGCTGGACTGTGGCGACTAGGGGATTTTCACAGTAATGTCATTGCAGTGTTAATGTAAGCCTACTTGTGACACTAATAAATAAACTTAAATTGAACATTTTTGGCTTGGTGACATTGGCAAATAAGTTCTGTATTTTTGGACATTTCTCTTCTGCTGGAAAATCATAAATAAGAGTTGATTTTTATTCAATGAGTTGACCAAAAGTTCTTTGATTTAACTCCACAGAATATTTCTTTGAGACATCCTACACATTTTAAACTTTCTATTGCCCTACATATTGAAAACACTTCTCCTTTATATTCCTTTATTCCAAACACTGCTCCAACACAGTTGGCAGGAGTGTGACCTGCTCTCAGCCGTTTCTCCTCTCAAGTCCAGCGCTAACATCTGTGATAGGTCCCCGCCATTCAGCTTTTCAAGCGCTGCCTGTTCTTTTTGAGTGCTCAATGGGAGACTGAAGTGAATGAATAGCTGGTGCTGTCAAAATCAGAGTCGGGGTCTCACAGTCTGGCATTGCTGACTTTTACACCTGCTGTGCATCATGGTTCCTCTGTCAAATCTGGAATGTGCTCACTGCCAACACAATGAATTCCTAAAGAAATATTTTGACATCTTCTGGCCCAAGAGGTAATCTGAACTAATTCTACAGGACGGGAAGAATTCAATACACGGGGTGAACTCTGTAACTGCATTCCTGTGCAATCCAATGCAAGGATTTTTGCTCCTTTACCCTGGATGGGTCAACTCGATGGATCTTCTGACAGCTGGATGTTTCCAGATTAGAAGTGGGAGATGGGAGCTTGGGGGTGCATGGGAGGTGAAAATCTGAGATCACACTTTCCATTCATCATTTTCATTCATTTGTGGGACATGGGCATCGCTGGTTGGCCAGCATTCATTGCACTCCCTAGTTACCCTTGTTCAGAGGTCAGTTGACAGGAAGCTGCGTTGCTGTGACTCCAGAGTCACGTGGAGGCTAAACCAGCTAAGGACACAGATTACCTTTCCTAAAGGAAACTGGTGAACCAGATGGGTTTTTCCAACAATGTCACCAATAGATTCTTAATTCAGACATTTTTATTGAATTCAAATTCCATCATCTGTTGTGGCGGGATTCGAACCCGGGTCCCCAGAATATTAGCTGAGTTTCTGGATTAATAGCCTAGCGATAATACAACTAGGCCAGCGCCTAGCGAGTGCCTCTTTGCTGGCAGCTTACATGCCTGACCACTTAGATGGGAAAGGGGAGGTGTTTGGAGCATTGGACAAGCCAGTGCTGGCAGGTCCACCTGAGGCCCAGCTAATATTGAGAACCCAATCTTTGCAAATCCCTCTCCATGGATCAATATGGCTTCCCTTTCCTGGTATTCCTAGTTCACACAGCTGTTCAGTGTATTGAGATGTCAGAGGTGAATCTGGTGGGAATCCCTTGGGTTAGACGTGCCTTTTCACTTCAACTGGTGCCCACTGCACCACAAGACCCAAGAACGGTGTATCATGCACCAAAATGTAATGGCTGCAGTACTTTACAAAATCGTGTTTAGTTCTGCAACATCATTCATTTATTGACCCTTCTTAGACTGAAGGCATTTGATAACATGACAGAATCTGCAGATGTTTACAGCAGTGTTCTGCCCCTTCGCTAAATCACAGGAATGAGTGAGTTCACTACAACATTGCAACAGTATTCTTTCCTGCCTTGACTGAATTTTTCGGATTACTGAATATTTAGTAACATACGTTCACAGTGCGTTTAAATTGCAAGATGACAGAAACCATTGGAATTGAAGCTTCGATGTTCAGAATTGATTTTGGATTGTCCCTCATAAAGTGCCGTAACACTTTACTCCTCATAACATTCTCCAAATGTTAATATTCTGAGCCTTCTGCCAACGAGGTGATGTGTGAGCTCCATGGAATTCACAAACTGTGGGCGTATTCCAATAATTTTGTGAGGAAGTTAAATGAGTTGGCTGTGTGCTGGGTAAACTGATGTGGGCATGTCACTGGATATCTGTGCATGGTCGGACCATGGGACACAGGCAGAATGGGTATCGGCAGCCAACTTGCATGGCCATATTCTGTTGGCGGGAGAGACAGTGTATATTATAACCAATCTCTATTCCAGATGCATTGAATAACTGCAAATTTTATTTTAACTAGTCTTTTAATTCATTTCCTGCCCTTCTTCACTTCTTCACTCAAAGAGTGGTGAGTCTCTGGAATTCTCTGCCCATTGAAGTGGTGGAGGCTACCTCGCTGAATATATTTAAGTCACGGGTAGATAGGTTTTTTGACAGACAAGGGAATTAAGGGTTATGGGGAGAAAGTGGGAAAGTGGAACTGATTGACTTCAGATCAGCCATGATCTTATTGAATGGCGGGGCAGGCTCGAAGGGCTAGATGGCCTACTCCTGCTCCTATTTCTTATGTTCTCATTTCTACCCCCATAAAGCTCTTTAAGAGCCTTTGTGAAAACCCCGAATGAGACAGAACAGAAGGCCATTTAGCCCATTTTACTTGTGCCAGCTCTTTAGGAGAGCTTCCAAAATCAGTTCTACATCTTTGATTTCTCACATACCCAGATTCAATAGTTACTTCTGAACCCGGGTTCAATTCCTGGCTTGTGGAGTGTCTGTGTGGAGTATACAAGTTCTTCCCATGTCTGCTAGGGTGTCCTCTAGGTGCTCTGATTTCCTCCCACAGTCCAAAAGATGTGCTGGTTAGGTGCATTAGCCATGCTAAATTGTCCCTCAGTGTACCCTAACAGGCGCCGGAGTGTGGCCACTAGGAGATTTTCATAGTAACTTCATTGCAGTGTTAATGTAAGCCTACTTTTGACACTAATAAATAAATTTAAACTTAAAAGGAAATTGGATAATATTTGTAAAGGAGAAATTTGCAAGATTATGGGGAAAGAGCAAGAGGAGATTAGTTAGAATCAGCAAATCCTACGGTGCAGAAGGAGGCCATTCGGCCCATTGAGTCTGCACTGCCCATAATCCACTGAAGCCCTATCGCCATAACCCCATGTATTTAATTTAGCTAATCCCCTGACATTAAGGGGCAATTTAGCATGGCCAATCCACTTAACCCGCACATCGCTAGAGTGTGTGAGGAAACCAGAGCGCCCGGGGTAAACCCGCACACACACACGGCGAAGTGCAGACTCCACACAGACAGTGAGCCAAGCCAGGAATCAAACCCGGGTCCCCAGCGCTCTGAGGCAGCAGTGTAACCACTTTGCCACCATGATAGCCCTCTGCTGTTCTGTGATCCTATGGTTTCTACACACCTTTTGGGCAGTCAATATTCCTAACTTGCTTCACACAGGAGAGAGATAGAAGACAGAGTACAGAATAGCAACAAAATGCCACATTTTCATTTTGCTGTACGAACACTATCTTTTCCCAAAGGAGAGGAGGCTAAAACTACAGGGCATAAGTTTAAGGTGAGAGGGGAGAGATACGAAAGAGTCCAAAGGGGCAATTTTTCCACACAGAGGGTGGTGAGTGTCTGGAACAAGCTGTCAGAGGTAGCAGTAGACGGCAGGTATAATTTTGCCTTTTAAAAAGCATTTAGACAGTTACATGGTTAAGATGGGTGTAGATGGATATGGGCCAAACACGGGCAATTGGGACAAGCTTTGGGGTTAAAAGAAAGAGGCAACATGGGACAAGTTGGGCAAAAGGCCTGTTTCCATGCTATAAACCTATATGGCTCTGTGACTCTAATAGTAGTTTAATACTGATACTGTTATACTGAACACACCGTCCACCTTTGGAAGAGAGATGTTCTTATTCTAGATGTGTGTAAATAACAAAACATTCACAATTTTGGTAATTTTGAGGCTTTGAATCAAACTTTGAAAAAAGGCATTCAGCATGCTTGGGTTCATTTGTCAGAACATTGAATACAGGAGTTGGAATGTCTTGTTGAAATTGTACAAGACATTGGTAAGGCCACACTTGGAATATAGTTCTGGTCACCCTATTATAGAGAGGATATTATTAAACTAGAAAGAGTGCAGAGAAGATTTACCAGGATGCTACCAGGACTTGATGGTTTGAGTTGTAAAGAAGGCTGGATAGACTGGGACATTTTTTTCTCTGGAACACAGGGGGCTTAGGGGTGATCTTATAGAGGTTTATAAAATAATGAGGGGCACAGATCAGCTGGATACTCAATATCTTTTCCCAAAGGAGAGGAGGCTAAAACTGGAGGGCATAGGTTTAAGGTGAGAGGGGAGAGATACAAAAGGGTCCAAAGGAGCAATGTCTCAAAGGGTCCAAAGGGGCTACCTTGCAGCAATTAAACTCTATGAGAAGCATCTTTTCTTTTGAGTGAAATTTCCATCCATTTTTGGGGAGGGCAGGGATCCCACCTTGGAGAACTGCCAGCGAATTGGAAGGCCAGCATCTCTTCAGACCCAGCAACTTCACCGGGAATGGTGATCCGACTGGGATTACCGGAAGTTCCCCAATGCTGAGGAGCTCAGGTTAGTTTGGTGACTTGGTGACTGGTGGGATGGGTGGTGGGGGTGAGGGGGTACGTGGGGGCAGGTTCACTGGTCTGGGGGGAAAGAGATAGTGAAGGGGAATCCCTGCAGATAGTTGTAGGATTCAAGATCAGATTACTGGTATTTCAGTGGAGAATGTGGGACTGGCGCAACCGATGGTTGCGATGACTGAGGAGCCAGAACAAAAAAACAAAGAACAAAGAACAACCCAGCACAGGAAACAGGCCCTTCGGCCCAACGAGCCCGCGCCGCCGCATCACCCTACACCTATTCTACCCTGCATGTCTACGAATGGGACCCTACTCAGTCAGATTCAGGGAAGAAATAGTGTCAATTTGGTAGAAACCGATTAGCCTAAGAGCACATCTTTGGGGTGTGGGAGGAAACCGGAGCGCCCGGAGGAAACCCACGCAACCACAGGGAGAATGCGCAAACTCCCACAGACACAGGCCCAAATCCATGTATCCGCACAGCTAGCAGTGCTAGTCACTGAGCTGTTGCGGCGCCCGTCTATCGGTCCAGGATCAAGCACACACACCGACATGAAGTACTAGGCCACTCCTGGACTTCCAAGAGCAGCCCACGCACGACCCGCCGTGTGCATGCCCCTCGCTTGACACGAGGTGGACCTCCACCTGTGGAATAAAGACAAAAAATATTAATCATACAGCCTGCCCTTCCGGTGTCTCCCGAGGTTTAACCCTATTTAATAGCCCCTACCATATCCCTCCATTCTCGTTTCACTCATGTGTCTATCTAACTGCATCTTAAACGAGTCCAACGTTCCTGCCTCCACCACCCTACTCGGTAGCGCATTCCAGACCCCCACAACTCTCTGTGTAAAGAACCTTCTTCTCACCTCCAAATTATACCTCCCCCCCCTCACCCTTAAGTGATGACCTCTCGTGTTCGTACCCAGTCTAGGGAGCAGTCTCTCACTATTAACTCTATCTATTCCCTTCAGTATCTTATATACCTCTATCATGTCCCCTCTCAATCTCCGTCTTTCCAAGGAGAATAGCCCCAGTCTCTTCAATCTCTCCTCGTAACCCAGTCCCCCCATGCCAGGCAACATCCTGGTAAACCTCCTCTGCACCCTTTCCAGAGACTCCACGTCCTTCCAGTAGTAAGGTGACCAGAACTGGACGCAGTACTCCAAATGCGGTCTAACCAACGTTCTGTATAACTGAAGCATTAGACGGCAGCTTTTATACTCTAAGCCCCTTCCTATAAAGGCTAACATCCCATAAGTCTTCCTAACAACGTTCTCCACTTGTGACGCAACCTTCATGGATTTGTGAACCTGCACTCCCAGGTCCCTCTGTACGTCTATACTCCTAATCGGCCTACCTTTTATCACATAGCTCCTCTCTGCATTATTCCGTCCAAAATGCATCACCTCGCATTTGTCAGGATTAAATGCCATCTGCCACCTATCTGCCCACTGCACCAACCTATCTATATCCTGTTGTATCACCTGACAATCCAGTTCTGTACCCGCCAACCCTGCCATCTTGGTGTCATCAGCAAACTTGCTGATCACACCACCTACGCCCTCTTCCAAGTCATTTATGTAGACTACAAAGAGGAGAGGTCCCAGTACTGAGCCCTGCGGCACACCACTGGTCACTGGCCTCCAGCCCGACAAGGTACCCTCCACAACTACCCTCTGTCTCCTATTTCCCAGCCAGTTCTCAATCCACCTAGCTACCTGGCCTCGTATCCCATGCGCCTTAACCTTTTCTACCAGCCTACCGTGAGGGACTTTGTCAAACGCCTTACTGAAATCCATATAGATGACATCAACGGCTCTCCCATCGTCAACCGTTTTTGTCACCTCCTCAAAGAATTCCACCAGATTCGTAAGGCAAGACCTCCCTCTAACAAAGCCATGTTGCGTATCCCTAATCAGATCGCAACGCTCCAAATGCTCATACATCCTACCCCTAAGTATTTTTTCCATTAACTTCCCTACCACCGACGTCAAACTCACCGGCCTATAATTCCCAGGGTTATCCCTACTACCTTTTTTGAACAACGGGACCACATTTGCTACCCTCCAGTCTTCTGGGACCTCACCTGTGTCCAAAGAAGAGACAAAGATGTGCGCCAGAGGCCCAGCAATTTCATCTTTCGCCTCCCTAAGCAGCCTGGGATAAATACCATCAGGCCCCGGAGCTTTATCCGTCCTCACGCTACCTAAAAGCCCTAGCACTTCCTCTCTCGTAATAACTATATCCTGCAACTGAACCTCCGCTCCCTCCAAGAGACCGCACGATTCCGAACCCCTCTCCTTCGTGAATACCGACCCAAAGTATTCATTCAGGAGCTCCCCCATTCCCTCCGACTCATTACACAACTCTCCACTCTTGTCCCTAAGAGGACCAATTTTCCCTCTAACTACTCTCTTGCCTCTAATATAGGAATAAAATGCCTTAGGATTTTCCTTAATCCTACCAGCCAAAGCCATCTCATGCCCTCTCTTCGCCCTTCTAATTCCCCTTTTTAGCTCCCTCCTACTCTCTCTATATTCCTCCAGCGCACACTCCGTACCCATTTGTTTTGACCTAACATACGCCTCCCTCTTCTTCCTGACCAAGTCTTCAATATCCCCCGTAATCCACGGCTCTCTAATCCTACCTTTCCCATCCTTTCGCTCAACCGGAACATACCTCCCCTGCAACCATTTCATTTTGTCCCTAAAAGCCTCCCACTTGCCAACCGTGGACTTGCCAGCTAACAGTCCCTCCCAGTCAGTTTGCTGCAGCTCCCTCCTTATGCTGCCATAGCTCGCCTTTCCCCAGTTCAGCACACTCCCGTTCGGACGGCACTCGTCCCTTTCCATTTTTATCCTAAAGTAGACGGACTTGTGGTCACTGTTCGCCACATGTCCGCCTACCTCTACCTCACCCACCTGCCCCGGCTCGTTTCCCAACACTAAATCCAGTATAGCACCTCCCCTAGTCGGGCTAGTTACATACTGCTCTAGAGACCCTTCCATAACACATTTCACAAACTCCTCTCCCTCCGTACCCCCAGCTCTAGGCCCCCTCCAATTCACTCCAGGAAGATTAAAGTCACCCACTACAACCACTCTATTCTTCCTGCACCTGTCCAAAATGCCCCTGCAAATGCCTTCCTCCACTGACTTTGGGCTGTTGGGTGGCCTATAGTACACCCCTAGCAATGTGATCTCTCCCTTTTTATTCCTCAACTCCACCCACAGCGACTCAATCCCTATCTCTTCCATATCGCCCTCCCTCTGCACTACTGTGATGTTTTCCTTGACTAACAGTGCCACCCCTCCACCTCTCTTCAACCCTCCTCTGTCACACCTAAAACACCTGTACCCAGGAACATTCAGCTGCCAGTCCTGCCCTTCCCGTAATCACGTCTCCGTTACAGCCACCACATCTAACTGCCTCACAAACATCAAGGCCCTAAGCTCATCCGTTTTCCCTGCCACACTCCTAGCATTGAAACAGACACAGTTCAACCCACAAGCGTCCCTCGGAACCACCTTCTCCCTTATAATTTTCCTTTCACCCGTCTCTCTCCCAGCCACCTCCCCACCCCCCCCTCCCTATTAGTTTAAATCATTCCTGAACACCCCAGCTAACCTCCCTGCTAAGACACTAGTCCCCCTCCCGTTCAAATCCTCCCCACCCCTCCTGTACAATTGCCTTTCTCTCCTAAACACCTCCCAGTGATCCACATAAGTAAACCCCTCTACCCTACACCAGTCCCTCAACCATGCATTCAACTGCATGATCTCGTCATTCTTAGCCTTGCTCGTACTGGGCAGCAACCCAGACAGTGCCACCCTGGAGGTCCTGCTCTTTAGTTTGGCCCCCAACTCCCTAAATTGCCTACGGACCTCTCCCCTACTCCTCCTTCCTATATCCCCCTCCCCTACGTGTACTATGACCTCTGCCTGGGTCCCCTCCCCTTTCAAAATTCCCTCTACCCTTTCCATTATATCTTTTACCCCTGCTCCAGGGAGGCAGACCACCATCCTGGAGTCGCGCCCCTGCCCACAGAACCTCCTATCAATCCCTCGGACCCTCCCATCCCCTACCACTATCACCTTACCAGCCCCCTTCCGTCCCTCTAAGTCAGTCTCCCCTTCCTTCCTATTTTTCTGTGCCCCTGCCGACGAACCTTGGGGGGCCTCCGGGGAGGCCGGGGGACCCTGACTACTCTTCTTCTTCCTCTTTCCCCTCCTAACAGTCGTCCATCCTCCCTTCTCTTCAGCCCTTGAGACCTCCTCCTGCTCATGTTTCCCAGTCATTATCTCCTCGTTCTCCCTGACTAAAAACGCATCTTCCAGCCTCCCCTCGAGTTGCCTGACCCGGGCCCTCAATCGCTGCAGTTCTAAGCATTTACTGCAGATGTGTACCTTAGGGACACGTGACACCACCAGGAACTCCCACATGTGGCAGAAGCTGTGACGAGCCATCAACACATTAATGGGGCTGCCTTTTTCATCTATTCAGTCTGGCCCTCTAAGTTTAGAAGAGCTCTAACAGAGTCTCTGGAACAGATTAAACCTTCAACGAGCTTTTTTTCAGTGGTTCTATCTGTGACCCTTTTTATTTAAAGCCCATTGTGTGCCTTACTAATCCTGTTCTTCGTTCCTCTATAGGTGTATTTCGAATTTTATGGGGACGTAGTGTAGTAGCGTGGCCCTTTGGGCAGAAGGAGGGGTTGGGCCTTTCCCAAGGGCCATGTGATCGACCCGATGCTATGGAGGGTCCCGGCTGGAAGCTGAGCCAATCGGCAGCAGAGCATGTACCTTGGGTCAAGGAATGACTTGCAATTGGAGCCTGGGAGTCGAATAGAATAATTGCATTGTAATTCAGTCTGGCCTTATTGGATTTATTATATTATACATGTTATTGGCAATAAAGCCTTTGCTGATGGAATCCTCGACCTATTACAAACACTGTGGCAGCACTTCCACCACAGCAGTGCAGAAGGCAACTCACCACCAACGTCTCATGTGTAAGGTGCTAGCACTCTTGCCTCTGAGATTCAGCGTTCATGTCCCACTCCAGATAAAGCAATCAGGCCTTTGTAGATTCAAGCCACCTAGAGTCACCCACGGGTGGCCTGTAAAATTCCCTAGCTGACCTTCCCATCACCCTCCTGCCTGTCTGCAATTTTATGGTGGGACACGAGAGACCAAGGCCAACACTGCCTTTGCCCAAAGACACTTCAGTGCAGTACCGTGGGAGTGCTGCACCATTGAATGTGCCACCTTTTGGATGAGATGTTAAACTGAGGCCCTATCTGCCTTCTTCAGTAGATGTAAAAGATTCTATTGATTATTTCTAAGAGTTCTCCCTGGTGACCTGGCCAATATCAACATCCCAAAAACAGATTATCTTCCTTTTTCATTCTCTCATGGGATGCAGGCATCGCAGGCTGGGCCAGCATTTATTACCCATCCCTGAGGACATTTAAGAGTCAACCACATTGCTATGGGTCTGGAGTCACATGTAGGCCAGAGCAGGTTAGGACGTCAGATTTCCTTCCCTAAAGGGTGTTAGTGAACCAGCTGGGTTCTTATGACAATTGGCCCTGGTTTCATCATTTTAATTCCAGATTTTTTGAATTCAAATTTCACCATCTGCCATGGTGGGATTCAGCTCAGGTTCCCAGAGCATTATGTTGGGTCTCTCAGTTATTAGCCCAGTGATATCACTATGCCACTGCCTGGTGACTTTCACACTGCCGATTGTGGGAGCTTGCTAACAACACCCTAAACTATAATATATGGCAGTCACTGTTTGTGATTTACATCATTGCCATATTCTGTGTTGTCACTTTGCTAACACGTTTTTGACATTACAGCAGTGACTACACTTTAAAAATGACTTCATTGGCTGTAAGGCGCTTTGAGACAGGTGGCAATTGTGAAGAGTGCTGTATAACTGCAAGTCTTTCTTCATAAATATTGGCCTTGCCAGGAACATCCAAAAGCCATGAATTAATAAAGAAATACACTGATTATTATATCATCACACCATAAAGCGAGGTTCTATTTTGAATGAATTTATGTAAATACTTTTGATTAATGTGTTCTTGTACTACCATCATTTTCCAATTAAATGATCCAACAGCCACTAAGAAGATGTTCTGACCATTTTAGGAGGAACTGGACTGTTTATAATTATTGCAGTTATGGTGCAAGATGATCAGATTCCAAAAATAAGGCAAAGATACTCACAATTAAAAACATATTGATAGTATTTAAAAAAGGAATAACTTAAAATAATGACCAAGTGGAAAGAATAATGGGTAAGTAAATGCTCCCAGCTGAGTACTTAGCAATGACATTGGTGCAATGAATGGCAAAGCTTCTGCGATAATTTTTCTGAATCTGTGAATATCCCATTTAGAACCTGGGTCCTTTTTCTGATTAATGAACTTGGCTGCATCAAATACTTAACCTCTATCCCTTCATTCCAAAATAAACCAAACATGTTGGAACATTCATTTATTGTAATCACAGTTTATAGTCGTGGAATCAATCTCGTCACAAAAGTCATCAAACAGTGGATTTCTGAAAGAATTCTTTCACAAATGACTCAAGCTCTGCAAGGCACAAACAACACCCTAAACTATAATATATGGCAGTCACTGTTTGTGATTTACATCATTGCCATATTCTGTGTTGGTGTTGGCAGGATGCCTCCATGTGATTATGTTTAGCCGGTGAATTTAGAATACAGTAAAAGATTATGATCGTATTGTAGAAAGACCTCATTTTCCATGTGTGCGATTAAATGTGTGGCCAATTTTTTAGATTCTGATAATCTTGCACAATAATCTCTGGTCCCCTCTCTTGGTTTACCATTGTAAGCATTTTAATTCTGAACACAGATTTTGCATCTTCATAAGACCGGTAAAACACTGCCCAGCGAAACTAACCAGTTCTATCAGAAACAATATGACTAAGCATAACCCAAGTTTCTTCCTTCTTCCCCTAAAAATGATGTGAAGTTTATGGGCTTCTTTTTTACTGTAGTCACACCAAAGTGAAATGAGTTACGTCGGAACAACCAACAGTTGCAGGATACAGGTACCAGAACACACTGGCACACTGTGATCCCACAGATCCACAGAATATTGGCATAAAAATTGTTCTTCTGGCTCAATGGAATCATCTGCTTTTATTTTGCTTCTGCAAACTTGTGTGCGCTACTATTGTTACAGGACAGGCAAAGTGAAGTCTCATTAGTTCACTTATACTCCAGCACCCTGTTTAAAGGCAGTCTTGTGGTGTTTCTGAGCCAAAAACACCGGGTTCAAGTCCCAGCCCAGGATCTGATGGCTAAGGTCAGTTCATAACGCAGTCAACCAGGTTGTGTATCAATCTGTAAAATCCTTCTAATGTGCCAATGGTAAGGGTGTGAGTGTCTCCTGGTCAGTCATGCTTGATACAGAGTGGTGCCCCTCAAAGCTGTAAGCCTCTGGCGACAGGCTAGTGACTTGTTCCAGAAAAAATTCACTATGCAAACTGGGAGTCTGCTTTGTGTATCAGTAAGTGTGGGAAGAGAAACAGCAACAAACAACCTTGTTCAAAATTGGTTACTGCAGTATTGGTAAACAAAATCCTTGAAAATATCCAGGGTGGCTGCTTAGGGGCATGTTTTGTGATGGGAGTGGCCCAATGTATCAACACAAGACTAACTGCACTGCTAAACTTTACTTCAAAGTTGCTTTTCAAGCTGTATGGTATCCTGACTTGAGATGTATGCCCAACATGTAGGAATTCCTCACCTAATACCACTATGGGATCTCCAACCCTACCAAAGATTAGAAGTTTAGGAATCCCTATTTTCTTAGGACAGCAATAGGATGGACAATAAATGCCGTTTTATACACTGAGAATAAATTTAAATTGATAGATGGTTGATGAAGAAGGAAAGAGAAATATTGGTTGATCAAATTTCTGCGTTCCTGATTATTGATATAAAAATCATTTTTCTGGCTAATGGAACAATTGGCTTTTACCTTGCTTTTGCAAAGTTGTGTGGAATATTATTGTCACAAGGCAGGGAGAATGAAGGCTTATTGACCTTTGAAATTGAAGTCTAGAATCTGTCAGATTTTAACAGGAACTCTGCATTGTATTTATTTGTATTTTCTTCCCTTGGTCTCACACCACTGGACTCCCCCTGGCCAGCGTCTGAGGATCGTTAGAAACTTGCTCATCACCAAAGTGATTTCATTAAATCAGCCGCATTTAAAACAAACAGACGCTTTGAAAATACACATTTTCCCAGGGACCCAGAAGTCATATTAAGTCATCCGTTTTATTATTTCTTCCACATTTCCTTTATGTTTTGTAGTACAAAGTAAAAGAAAATTAATACAAATCGTAACTTGGTGAGAAGACTTTATCTACAATCACTGAATAAGTAGATTGTTCCGTTAAACCAGAAGAATATACTTTATGCCAAAACCAATATCCCAGAAGTTTATTAAACTAGTAGTTAGCTTTCTTTCTTAACCAACCATCTCTCAATTTATATTCATTCTCAGGATGTAAAACTTCATTCGTTGCTCGTCCCTGCATGCCCTAAGGCAGTGATGACCCTCGTTGAACCAGAACCTCTAATCTTTGTTGTGATGGAGCTCCTATGGTATTAGGTGGAAAACTCCTGTATGTTGGACAACCATCCCAAGATCAAGTCAGGATGTCATTTAACTTGAAAGACAACTTAGAAGTAAACTTTTTCCATAATGTGGTTGATCTTGTTCTTCTCAATGGCAGATGTATTTGGGGAAGGAGTTGTGGTCAATGTGTGGGTTTCCACCAGGGGCTCCAGTTTTCCCCTGGAACGGTCCGTTGACTTCGGTTGGGATTTTCTGGTTTCAGGACAAGCGTGGCTGGAAAATCCCAGCCCTAAAGTTTTACAGCATGGAAAGAGGCACTTTAATCCATTGTGACTGTGTCAGGCATCAAGTATACATCTACGCTGATTCCATTTTCTGGCATTTGGTTCATAGTCTTATTTGCTTGGGCTTTTCAAATGCTCAACTAAATACATTTTGAATATTGTGAGGGTTCTGGCCTCTACCACCCTTTCAGGCAG
The DNA here is from genome assembly GCF_965287045.1 of Carcharhinus amblyrhynchos. NCBI lineage: Eukaryota > Metazoa > Chordata > Chondrichthyes > Carcharhiniformes > Carcharhinidae > Carcharhinus > Carcharhinus amblyrhynchos. Next base: position 16,973,316 of record NC_137339.1, read on the forward strand.
CAAGTTTCAGATTAGAACCACCCTTTGGGTTTTTTGATTTGATTTGATTTGGTTTATTATTGTCACATGTATTAACAAAGTATGCGACAAAGCGTACTATTCAAAGAGAAGGAAGTGGGAGAGTGCAAAATGTAATGTTGCTGTCTTAGCTAAGGTGTAGAGAAAGATCAACTTAATGCAAGGTAAGTTCATTCAAAAGGCTGACAGCAGCAGAGAAGAAGCTGTTGTTGAGTCAGTTGGTACATGACCGCGGACTTTTGTATCTTTTTTCCGACGGAAGAAGGTGGAAGAGAGAATGTCCGGGGTGCATGGGATCCTTAATTATGCTGGCTGCTTTGCCAAGGCATGGGGAAGTGTAGACAGAGTCAATGGATGGGAGGCTGGTTTGCGTGATGGATCGGCTACATTCATGTCCTTTTATAGTTTCTTGCTGTCTTGGGCAGGAGCCATACCAAGCTGTGATCCAACCAGAAAGAGTGCTTTCTATGGTGCATCTGTAAAAGGAGCTTTTCCTCAAATCCCCTCTAAATCTCTTTTCTCTTACCTTCCATCTGTGCCCCCTGGTCATTGACCCCTCTGTGAAATGGATAGTACACATACCTGCTATTGTGCATCAGTTCCTGTGTATTTTTTCCTTTTTGCCAACTATTGCTGGATTGCATTGTATTCCGCGTGGATTTTTATTCGATATTGTCGCCAGTTGGTTCTTAATTTACTTAATTTGTTTTCTTGATCCTTATTTTCCACTAATTGCTTCTCAGCCACAGGCAGCAGTGAAGTTAACATTCACTGCCCACCATAGAATCAGATTAGAATTGATCAGTTTACTTGCATCTAATTTTTCCGCTCTCTTTCAGAGGATCAGGGTGGCACAGTGGCACAGTGGTTATCACAGCGCCAGGACCCCGGTTGAATTCCAGCCTCGGGTCACTGTTTGTGTGGAGTTTGCACTTTCTCCCAATGTCTGTATGGGTTTCCTCCAGGTGCTCCAGTTTCCTCCCACAGTCCAACGATGTGTGGGTTAGGTTGATTGGCAATGCTAAATTGCCTCTGGTGTCAGGGGTATTAGCAGGGTAAATGTGTGGGGTTACAGGAATAGGGTCTGGGTGGGATTGTGGTCTGTACTGGCTCGATGGGCTGAATGGCCTCCTTCTGCACTGTAGGGTTTCTATTCTATGATTCAGTTGTTAGGAAGAAGTCTGTGTAAGGTTTGTGTGTCCTGGAAATCTTGGTGTAACTCATTTGGTTAGGTCTTCCTCCAAGATAATGACTTATTTTCACCAACTCATTTCTAATGTCAGAAATAGGCATTGGAAATTTGTTTCTTTCATCCCAATGGACAAACACGCCAACCTATACAGTTGAATTTTTGGGTGATAATCCTGGAAAACATTTGAAATTTTGTCCCCAGATCATTAATTTTTTGACCAAACAGTAAATGTATTGATAAACCTGAAGAATTGATTATTAGAGTTCCTCTATGCATGAGGTGATAGCCTAATGCTGTGATTGCTGGACTATTAATCCAGAAACTCAGCTAATGTTATGGGGACCTGGGTTCAAATCCCATCATGGCAGATGGTAGAATTTGAATTCAATTAAAAAATATATATTCTGGAATTAAGAATCTACTGATTGCCATGAAACGATTGTCAGAAAAACACTTTAGGGTCACTAATGTCCTTTAGGGAAGGAAATCTACTATTGTTACTTTGTCTGGCCTACTTGTGACTGCAGAGCCATAACAATGTGATTGATCTGAACTGTCCTGGGGCAACTAGGGGTGGGCAATAAATGCCGGCCAGCCAGCGATGCCCATTGCTCACGAATGAGTAATGAAAAAAACATCTAAAGTTTAAACAAATCATTTTCTCATCTCTCCATTATTTCTTGTACTCACTGATCAATGGTTTTGCAAGTCACGTTTAAAGTTTTATTTATTTATTAGTCACAAGTAAGGCTTACATTAACATTGCAATGAAGCTACTGTGAAATTCCTCTAGTCACCACACTCCAGCACCTGTTCAGGTCAATGCACCTAACCAGCACGTCTTTCATGACCATGGGAGGAAACCGGAGCACTCAGGGGAAACCTCACACAGACACAGGGAGAACGTGCAAACTCCACACAAACAGTGACCAGAGGCTGGAATTGAACCTGGGTCCCTAGCACTGTGAAGCAGCAGTGCTTACCACTGTGCCACCTTGCCATCCATAGCATTGGACAGGAGCAATAGTAAACCTGGTTATATTTTCAATTACATTTGAATGAGCGCACTGCATTTACGAGCGGCTCTCTTGAGACACCACATGTATCATGTCTCCACTATTTTCTGTAATCGCCGATCAATGATTTTGCTAATCAATAGTATATTTCATTATATTTTTAATTATGTTTGAATAACGGCACAGCAGTTAAGAGCGGCTTTCTTGAGATACCACATGTGTCAAACTATGTCCCATTCCACCCTATTAAGGACTGATTGCTTAACATTACTTTTTATATGAGAGTGGAACAGCATTAAATTTAAACCATAATTCATGTTCCTCTGATTACGAAAAAAATCAGTTAAAAGGTTTCTGAATGATGATTTACAGGCTTCTTTAAAAATATAACACACAATGATTATATGCAGGAGTTTTTGCTATTTCCACAATGGAACAATTTTGTGATGTTTGCCTTTGAGCCCCAAGTGAAACTAGCACTGGATTATAAATCTTTCAATGTTATTTAAAGTACAAGTCTAATATATTAATGAATTATCGTAATGGAAAATGCAGTATATTATAATGTAATGTAAGACAGAACGTGCATTGGAATATATTCACCAGGGTAAAGGCATTAAAGGGCCTGCATAAAAGTCATTTTAGAAATGATTTTTTAAATATCAGTTCCAAGTAACTGGAAGCAGCTGAATTATCTGGGGAATAATGGATAGCTTGGACTGATTAGAGGCAAAAATCAAATCAAGGTTTCAGGCAATGTATAAAGATTAAGAGAGATTTGACTGTTGCTTGAATATCTTTCTAATCAGAGTTAGTTTTATCATGTGTACATTGATATGACTTGTCCCTGAGGTCCCCAAAATCCTGGACAAGATATTCCCCAATCGTTATGCTTCAGGGTGAGGAGGGATAAATTGGCTCCACTTCTTCATTCAACCCCACCAGTTGGCTGTAACAAGGTTAATTTGAAAAGTATACCTTCCCTTGTGGATATCTTTTCCAAGTCCAAAAATATTCATGTTTTAAAAGAATCCAATTTAATCAGGCTTTCCTGTGTTAAAGAAATAGTGAGCTTATTAGTTACTAAAACCAAGGGAAAAAAGGCCTAGTGGATTCCTTCAGCTGTAATCTTCTCAGGATACACCCGCACAGTAGAACTAGAACACCAGACTAGCACATACAGACCAGGTTTGCAATTGGTTCTTAATCCTTTTTCCTATGATAAAATCCATATACTTACAAAATAATGAAGGGGCTAGATAGAGTAGAGGTAGAGAGATTCTTCCCACTTAGAAAGGAAAACAGAACTAGAGGGCACAGCCTCAAAATAAGGGGGGGGAGGTTCAGTTTAGAGCAGAGTTGAGGAGGAACTTCTTCACTCAAAGGGTGGTGAATCTCTGGAATTTACTGCCCATTGAAGTGGTGGAGGCTACCTCGTTGAATATATTTAATTCACAGGTGGATAGATTTCTGATAGACGAGGGAATTAAGGGTTATGGGGAGAAAGCGGGAAAGTGGAACTGATCCACTTCAGATCAGCCATGATCTTATTGAATGGCGGGGCAGGCTCAAAGGGCTACATGGCCTACTCCTGCTCCTATTTCTTATGTTCTTATGTTCTATGCATTCTTGGAAGGAAAAAACACAAACATGCCTTTTGTCCAGGATTGCTTTCTTTCAACTCACATGATGTCCACAGTTTGGGATATAACTCACAAGAGATGTTTTTTTTGAGATAGTAATCAGCCTCTATTATCTCCACAGGAGATTGCAATTCAGTCTCTGCATTGCATCTCTTCCTTTGAAGTGTCTGTCTGAAAGGGTGTGAGCGACATTTCATTCTCGCTGGACAATTTGGTCAAGTAGAATACATAGTGATGTTTTCCAGTAGGTAGCTACTTTATAATCTCAGCCAGCTTTTGCTTGTATATGGATTTTAAGCAACTATGTCTGTAGGCATTTCAAGGCTAACATCCATTGTCATGACAATATTATTCAGTGTTCAGAATGGTGTTACATAATTTTGATCAACTTCCTGCGTAGACAGTTACCTTGAAGAAGTGACAATTGGGATACCTTTACTGACAGTCATTGAGAAATAATTAGCATTCAATTAATTGACACAGTGGGTGAGATTGTCCCAGGCTGACCTGGGAACTTCTGGTCCTGCCAAAAATGCACCCACTGTGTGTTCCCCAGCACAGGAGGTTGCAAACAACAGGAAATCCCTTGACAGCAGTGGGACTGGAAGATCCTGCCAATAATGGGCTACCTCTGCCATGACCAAACACACCATGAGAGGGTTGGGGGGGGTGGTTAGAGGGCGGAAAATCCCATCCAATGGTAGACATCCCTGGCATTGACTACAAAGTAGCCACTTGCTGGAAATTGCTATTGTGGATTATACATGACTAACTTGGCCAGAGAGAATGAAATGCCACTCACACTTTTTGAGACAGATATTTCAAAGGTAGAAACTGAACTGCAAACTCCTGTGGAGATAATAGAGGCTGATTATTATCTCAGCAGAAACCAACCAATTTTCCTAGAAAAGAGTAGACAGCACTCAATTGGATATGGACAATGTCACCACTACTGCATAAGTGGAATTTGACGGCCAATTCAAAGTGTGATTGTGGCCTCAGTCCTAGACTATGGAATTCATCGCATTAACCTACCCACTAAGACAAGTTGCTGGAGCACCTCATTTCTGAGGCACCTCGTTTTCCCACTTAGGACCTCAGAATGCATCAATTGGATAGCCAAACTAGACATCCCATTAAAACATTTCTCATCATGGTAGCACTGAGAGTCATCACTAGTAAATTCTATGGCAAAGTAATGATTTAAAATCAAGCGGTTTTTCGATAGAAAACTAAGTATTTTTCATTGTTTGCACCCAATGTTATTGAAAGCATTCAGAGATGATAAGAGTAGCTGATTGGACTTACTTTGCTCTAATTACACTATTCAACCTGAAGAAGCACATTAGTTAGTGCTGTGCTGGGCATCTCTAACCTGATCTGTATCTGAATTAAGACCACAGAGATCACAGGGAAATGGGAATCATAGCAGGTGGAAATCTGGAACTAGCTCAATTAACTTTTCGAGTTTGTGTGAGTCTTCTTTAGAGACTAAAGAGAGGTTTTTCTTTTTTTGTTTCAGATTCCAGCATCTGTAGTGTTTTTCTTTCCAGATGCACAGACTGAATGGCTATCTTCTATCCTGAAATGTCTAAAATTCCATATGTCAATTGTTGGGTGAGGAGGGAAAACCCTTGATAGTCTGATGAGAGCTAGTCATTCCAGCAGATCACCTGCACAATGTTTATCTGCCAGACGTTCAAGCCGTGTCATTTTATCCATGTTTGTTGATGACCGATCCAGCCCAAAGGTTATCCAATTCTGTTCATGTCATGCATAAAGTATGTGTGTCTATAATGCTTCCTGCTGATGTTAATTGGCCAACGACTGCAAGAACCAGGCCCCAGCCACTATGTAGTTACAAAGTCATTATTTTAAATTGTGTAAGGATTAAGTTTGATACGAACAAAACTGCATTGTGAACTGAAATAGGTCCTGTGAAATGATGGTAGACCTACAATAACTGACAAGCAGTTTACAGAATTACATGTTAATTTGTACCACATAAATTGTTTCCTAAAGGTAGATTAGATTTAGAATCTAAAGGATTTAAATGGTATGCATTATTCATCTCATGGATTTCCTGTTTCAAAACTCACTATAAAAGTTGTTTGCTTTACCTTGCTTCACTCCCTGATTAGTTTTACATATGCGATTTCAGGCACTTCTGATTATACTAGATACAGTGCCCCCATTCTTTATACAATAATGTGAATAAGCAGTTTTGATCAAGCATGCATGTAATGTAACCATCTACCTTTCTGCAGAAGCATCTTCTGACGGGCAGTCGGAAGAAAATTAAAGGGTTGATTGGAAGCTTCCTAAGGTTAATTAGAATAGACGTATGTGCGGAATTGTATTATGCCTACCTCAAAGAGAAAAGAATCAATACAAATCTTTCCTGGACTTAATGGAGTGGCAGACTCAATGTTCTACAACATTTCTGGAGCAGTGTGACACTGGTCCGAAAGTGCACTTTACCAAATAGCACTATTATGCTCAGAGGTAAAAAATGAATTAACCATGTCCTTTTAATGGAATTGAAATAGAACCAGGAAATGAGATAACAAGGATATGATCAAGGGCATAATGGAACAATGAAAATAATTTGATACGCCAAATGTTTTTAAGTCAGTAAGCAGACCTGAAAGTGAATGGGTCATCTACATTTTATCAGGAAAGACTTTACTTGACACAAGTTTGGCTTTTCTGCTGGTGTTTAATGACAGCAATGATAGGGACAAGTATTCAAACTGTCAAAAACTTGGAAGGCCATCTGAAAGTATCAGGTTTTATTCTTCCTTTCATTGTTGTGGCCTTTTGTTTTAACCCCCCCCCTCATAAATTAAAGGATGTGAAATAGGTCATACTTAAAAAAAAAGTTGACTACATTTGAGCTTTCCACTGGGGCAATTAAAAACAATCAGTTCAGAATAGCTCACCCACAGAGCTGGAGTGTTTTAAACGATGAAGTAGCAGCGACTGTTGGCAGGGATCAATTCAGCATGTAATCTTTGGTAATAGCTGGTTCAGTGTTGTCACTGATGGGAGAAGGCTTAGAGTGCGGGCTGCAGCAAAGAACTAAGCTGCCTTTAAAACTAGTCAACAGGACTTTTAAACAATGTCTTGCATTGTTCTTGTCGGTAATTTAGTCAGTCGAGAAATAATTGGCTGGGGGCACTTCGCGCCATGGTACTCTTCCTGAAGAGAAATCAAACATTTTAATGTTTGTAGGTTTTTAAAAAAAGATAAGCACTTATAAAACTATTTTTAAATAAGCAATCCAAACAAATTTTTACAATTTGAACTTAGCAGGCGGCATAGTGGCACAGTGGTTAGCACTGCTGCCTCACAGCACCAGGGATCCGGGTTCGACCCTGGCTTGGGTCACTATCTGTGTGGAGTTTGCACATTCTCCCCGTGTCTGTGTGGGCTTCCTCCAGGTGCTTCGGTTTTCTCCCTCAGTCTGAAAGATGTGCTGGTTAGGTGCATTGACCTGAACAGGCACCGACCGGAGTGTGGCGATTAGGGGAATTTCACAGTAGCTTCATTGCAGTGTTAATGTCAGCCTTACTTGTGGCTAACAAATTATCTTTAGTTGACAGTCTGTTGAATTCAACATCTAGAAGTTCATTATTTGCCCAAATCTAATGACAAATGCTCCCCTGTCTTCTAAGAAACTATAAGAGGTCATGAATGTAGCCCCATCCATCACACAAACTACCTCCCATCCATTGGCTCTGTCTAGCATAATTAAGGGCCCCATGCATCCTGGATATTCTCTTTTTCACTTTCTTCCGTCGGGAAAAAGATGCAAAATGTCTGAGGTCACGTACCAACCGACTCAAGAACAGTTTCTTCCCTGCTGCCATCAGACTTTTGAATGGACCTACCTTGCATTAAGTTGATCTTTCTCTACACCCCAGTAATGACTATAACATTACATTCTGCACTGTCTCCTTTCCTTCTCTATGAACAGTATGCTCTATCTGTATAGCACGCAAGAAACAATACTTTCACTGTATGCTAATACATGTGACAATAATAAATGAAATGAAATCAAATCAAATCAAATAACCTGGAATAATATGCTTGACCATAGCCTGAAATGATCCTCACAAATGAGTCCCCATTACCTGGCATTCTTACCTATAATAGGGACATTGTGAGGTAGAATAGTCTCACCCAGTAAAAAATTGATGGAATTTGTATTATTTAGAACTGAAGTGAGGAAAAATTTCTTCACCCAGAGGGTGGTGAATGTGTGGAATTCACTATCACATCAAGTAGTTGAGGTCAAAATGTCTGATTTCAGAAGAAATTAGATGTATCTCTTGGGACTAAAGGGATATTGGGGTGGAGGGGAGGGGTGAGGGGAAAGGGATCAGGATATTGGCTGTAGTTCTCTCAAAAATAGTCTGAATTTGGCTGAAAACTGGAATGATTCGTGCTGTTTTTTTCAGGGGGAGTTCTGAGAAGAATCTCCCACATTCCGTACTGCAGAAGTCACTAACATATATACCATTAAAAAGCTGTGGAGGGGGCTTTTCCCAACCCAGGAGTGTAGCACTGAACAGGCCACTGCACAAGCACCTTTCTATCATTTATTTTGAAAATAACTCAGACTGTTTATTATTAAATCTAACTTGCTTGTGAATACAGAATGTGGCATATTGGTAAAGCCATGTGAAGACTTTTGGTAAGCCATTGAATTGTAATGTCACATTTCACCTAGTTAAGATGCAAAAAACACACCTCAATAATTGGCAATATATATATGTTGATTAATAGACATGTTGCTGCCTTAATCAAAGTTTTAATTACTTTAACTGATCATGAGAAATTGTCTTAATTGTATTAATTGGATTAAACTGTTTTACACTTCAATCTTTGCTCCAGAAGTCACTAGCTCCATACCATAATATCTATCTTGGGTAGGGTATGAAATATAAGCATTTCCTTTCTTTTCTCCAATATACCAATTGTCATGTCCTTTTCTGTTCCCTGACCAGAGAGCAGAAGGTCATCCCCTTCCTAAACCTTCAATTCATTATTGTATCTTGTAAGGGGATTCAAAATGGCTTGGGATCAAAGATCATCATTTCGGAGAAAATAAGATCAGAGTAGATAGGAAACAGGAAGAGTTATAAAGCACCTGAAATATACTGCTTGCATAGAAGTGCATATAACCACTATTAGAGAATTTAGACATGTATTTTTGAAAACATATTTTGTATTAAAAGCATATACCCTTGTTAACAACATAATGCTTGTAAGGCATGATAGGGCGTAGTTAAGTAAAAAGAATCACATTCCTTCAAACACAATACTGTTGCTGAACAAAGGAAAGAAAACAATTCTTATCAGGGGTCACCAGAGAGCCCTTATGAATGGGATACACATAGAACCAAGGGCACCACATCAGGGGGTCTGGGAAACATCAGGAGATCATGAGTAAGACCCTTAAGTTTCTCAAGTTGATCAGGCACTCCCATGCTGACCAGGAATAGATGTAGTTGGCCAAGGTACATAATCTATACTTATCATGATTGGCTCATCCCAGCTGGGGTGGGCAAATAGCTTTTGAAAATTGTATAATTGAGAATTAAGAGTCATGTAATTTCAGAATTGATTTGGAACTGCCCCAAAACGCTATCCCTTGATCAAGTTTTGAAAATAAAGAACGTCTTTCTCTGAGTGCTATCTCTGCGAGTCTTTGTGTTAGCTGAGCTGCAATTAGGAGGGGAAATTCCCCATGTGAAAACCAGCAATAATACATAGGCTCTGAAAAACGCTCCTACATACGTCTTCAGATCACAAGTATCAGCTTTCTCTAATTCTGTTTCTACCTGTAGGAAACCACCTGTGCCTACCTCCAGTGCCTCCCTGCAACAGATAAAACCAGAAAGTGTGCGAGTATACCTCCCACTTCCAAGTGATTTAATATTTTAAAAGCATGCGGCGCAATCTTACCTGCCTTTCACGCTATGCTCCTGCTGCAGCGAGGTCAGAGAATTTGGCAGCCAGCCAAATCTCCGTTCACTGCAACGGAATGGGAAAATCCCACCGGCATGAATGGTAATAAGATTCTGGCCTAGTGCTTTTCTTCGTTTCAACAAATGTAAGTATGGCTGGAATTCTCCCGTCTTACACGCCTCACTACCACTGCAGCCGAGAATGGAGAATTTGGCACTCAGCCAAATTTCTGTTCACTGCAGTGGGACTGGATAACCCCAGCTGCTGGCAAGTTCAGAGAATATTAGTCTATATCACACTTAAGTCTCAAAGCACACATCATATACAACCTGACTAACTATTGATGTCGAAATATATAGCAGCAACAGCAGTGGGCATTTTACTAGCATCTTTAATGTAGGAACACACCCCAAGGTCCTCAGTTTATAGGGATATCACCAAACAAAATTATATTCTGCACACATTGAGAATCCACAAGCTGTAATAAGATGAATGACCAGTTTGTCTTTATTTGATAGTCTGGGTAAATATTGACCAGTGAACCAGATGCAATTTCTGCTTTTCTTTGAGTAGTACCATTGCATCTGTTACATTGAACTGAACCACCAGAGCAGACTGACATTTCCTCAGTTTAGCATCTTATCTAAAACAATGTCGCCTCCAGTAACCACAACTCTCTCTGTCAGTACTGGACCATGGAATCAGCCTAGATTATGTGCTCTTTAAACCCACAACCTCCTGACTTCTATATGTGCCACAAAGTGCCTGTATGACAACATCACCTAAAAGTTTGAAAAAGCAGTGCACAAGTTATGCTTTTACTTTCTAAACATTTAAAATAATTTTAAATAGATGTTGTTTTTTTACATGTATACATCTTTTACACGTGTTTTTAATTGGTAACTGCATAGCTGTAAAGTGTGTATTGATTGTATGTGTAGGTGTGCAAGTCCTGGAGGAGTTTTCAAGTTTATAACAATGACAGGGATCAGGGACGTTTTAATCCCTCCAGCAGCTGATATCACTCAAAGTAAAGAACGGGAAAGGTTTGATTTACCTGGTTGTGGTGTGAATTACTACAACTTCCAAGTTACTTGCAATCCACGCTGAAGTTGCAACAGGATAGAAATTCACTTGTGGAAGTAATGCAAACAGGCAGCAGTAAATTGGTAGTGTGTTTAGTACTCCACCACTTGCCTTGGAATTTTTGTTTTATATAAAAGCAAATTAACTCTCTCCTCATGGCTGAGCAAGTTAGCCCATGAATGAATACATTTTTTAAATACCTTCTAGACATGGACACCTGTAAATATCTTCCGATTAGTATGCCATGAGAGAATATAACCCACGGGGATAAAAAGGCGAACAATGTACATGTTGGCAATCTGTTATTAACAAAGTGTTAGACTTTTAGGATGGAATTTTCCTGTCCCACCCGCCACAGGAATTGTAACAGGCAGGACATAGACCATGCAAACCTCAGGCAGGATTTTCTGGTTTCGGGGTGAGCGCGGTCTGAAAATCCCATTCGTAGCTTCTGCCAGGAATGAGAATGTAGGGGGTGGGCATGGAATTTCATGATTGCTGGTTCCCTAGCTCAGTCCTGGCATCAGAGGCAGGATTGCTGGGGGTGGGTAGGAGCGGTGTGGGCAGCAGGGCTACCCATTTGCAAGCGTTGGGTAGCAAATTGATCTACGCAAGATGCCAGTTAACGGAGACACACTGCGATCTTCCAGTCAGCCTCCAGGTCCCTGAGGGTTAGTTGGTGAGAGATGATCTCTCGCTGGCAGACTGGGAGGCCAACACTCTGCACAGGCTTAGAGACCCATGATGCCAATCTAATGATGATGTAACATCACATGATTGAGTAACAGAGATCTGGAGGGAGTAGATCGGGTGGATTCTCAAAGGCTTTTTCCAAGGGCTGGAATGGTTGCTACGAGAGGACACAGGTTTAAGGTGCTGGGGAGCAGGTACAGAGGAGATATCAGGGGTAAGTTTTTCACTCAGAGGGTTGTGGGTGAGTGGAATCAGCTGCCGTCGATGGTAAATTCGATAGGGTCTTTCAAGAGACTTCTGGATGAGTACATGGAACTTAATAGAATTGACGGTTATAGGTAAGCCTAGTAGGTATGGATATCATCGGCGCAACTTGTTGGCCGAAGGGCCTATTTGTGCTGCAGTTTTTCTATGTTCTATGTTCTAAGTTCCAACACTGTGCAGTGTTCGCACATGTGTACATTTGTAACCTTAAATAAAGAGTAATCCTATTCACAAACTAAATCTTTAGCAGAATAGACAAGCCCTAATGAATGCTGAATCTATCAAATTACAGGATCTTGGTGGGATAACATTGAATATCAAAGGCTAGCTCATGACAAAGTCAAAATGTAACAAGAGACAAATCTTTAAACCTCTCTATGTCATTCAAAATCAAGAATGCTCTCGACAAAGCTGGATAGGAAGCAGGAAATTGAAGCTAATCTATAAAGTGGGTGAAATTGCTGGTGAGTATTACAGTTGAGTATATATTCAGGAATTAATTTCCAAAATTATTTACTTGCCTCGGGAAACTAAAAACCGCATCACCCTCCGAGTTGATGTTAAACCAATTTTTCTCTTTTCACCAAGGAAAGTCCTTAGCTCACTCTTGGGCAAACTCAAGGGTGTAATTGAAAAGATGCAGCAGCAAAGGGTTATCTCACCAGTCACCATGCTAACAAAATGGTGTTCAAGAATGATCCCGGCCCCAAAGCCTAATGGCTCATTAAGTATCTGTGTGGATTTAACTCAACAAATCAGTGGAATGTGATACCCACCCGGTTGTCTCTGTGGATGACAGTCCCTCAATACTAGCTGCCTAGCATAGCAGCAGGAAAATTATGTAAAAGGTGTTGGGGGTGGCAAGGTAGCGCAATGGTTAGCACTGCTGCCTCACAGCTGGGTTCAATTCCCAGATTGGATCATAGTCTGCGAAGTTTGCACATTCTCACTATGTCTGTGCGGGTTTCCTTTGGGTGCTCTGATTTCCTTCCAAAGTCTGAAAGATGTGCTGGTTAGATACATTGGCCATGCTAAATTCTCCCTCAGTGTACCCAATGAGGTGCCGGAGTGAGGCAACTTGGGGATTTTCACAGTGGTTTCAATGCAGTGTTAATGTAAGCCTACTTGTGACTAATAAATAAAATTTTAAAAAATGTATTACTGTAAAGTAAAGGGTTAACATCAGAAGACATGATGCTGATGAAGTGATGGTTCAACACCACATAAATGAGTTACAAAAATCTGGAGGGGGAAGAAGTTAGAAGTTTATTTACTAGTCACGATTAAGGCATACATTAACACTGCAATGAATTACTGTGAAATTCCCCTATTTGCCACTGTCCAGCACCTGTTTGGGTCAATGCATCTAACCAGCACGTCTTTCAGAAAGTGGGAGGAAACTGGAGCACCCAGAAGAAACCCATACAGACATGGGGAGAATGTGCAAACTCCACACAGACAGTGACCCAAGCTGGGAATCGAACCCAGGTCCTTAGCACTATGAAGCAGTAGTGCTCCCCACTGTGCTGCCGCACTGCCCCAGCCTTGTGCTGATTTCCCAATATGTATATAGTAAATAAAATGGTTTTAACAAGCCACAGATTACAGCAGCTTGCTTTGGGAGGCAAGCCCCAAAGAACCCAGTCTAGACTCCAAACACACCATGAAATGAATACACCGTTGCAATGTTACTGTTGCCCCTTTTATTTATTCACGATGCCTGGGGATGTGCCCCAGGATTGCAATGTAACGCTGTATATAGAATCAGAGAGATAAAATCATCCCTGCAATGTTTCTAACAAGCTGAGCTGTTGCCAAATAGAAAGGATTGGTTCACAGCTCCCTTTACTTTTTTTTTCTGGCTGAACATAGATGATCATGAAATCAAAACTCTCGCCAAGACAGAAAATAAGAATCAATAGTTTTCCTCCTTTAAAAAGACCAAGCGCAAACAGTGAATCACAGCGATTAGAGATTTTTATCATTAAAAGGTGATAAAATTATCACTGTAATCCTTTTATTATGGTTTTGATCTATTTGAATTCAATATTAAAAACAGGTGTGGTGTGTAAACACTAGTTTTATAGTCTAAGTTCATAGAAATTAACTCAGATTCCATTTACACAGTAGCATTTATACGCAAGACAGTTACCCTTAGGGATAAACAAATGTGACCAGTAATGCTTTGATTTTGAAACATGTTTCAATTTAATTGAGTAATATTTGTCTGCTCCAGTAACACTGCTTCAAAGCATCCTCAAAAGGCTTCTCCTTCCCTGGTGTTTCTCGTGCTTAATCAACAAATATCCTGTACTGAATGGTTGCTCTGCATGACAGATATTGTTCAAGATTGAATGCACTTGTGAAATAAAATCCCCCGACTGAATCAGTTTTATGGACTGCATCTCGAACAGCTTGTCTGGAGTTAAAGAAAGCGTGAGAATTAATCCACCTTCTTCAAGAATCCTTCCATTCTTATATTTTCACCTAGTAAGAAATAAGTAGAATGAAAGTCACAATGAAAGAAGCAAGGAGTTAGAAGTCATGCTTTTGCCATCATACAGCATTGTATGTAGGGGCGGCACGGTGGCACACTAGTTAGCATTGCTGCCTCACAGTGCCAGGGACTGGGGTTCAATTCCAGTCTCGGGTGGCTGTGTGGAGTCTGCACATTCTCCCTATGTCTGCATGGGTTTCCTCCAGACGCTCCAGTTTCCTCCCACACTCTAAAAGTGTGAGGGTTAGGTTGATTAACCATGGAAAATTGCCCCTTAGTGTCAGGGGGACTAGCAGGATAGATACGTGGGGTTATGGGGATAGAGTCTAGGTGGGATTGTGATCGGCACAAGCTCGATGAGCCAAGTGGCCTCCTTCTGTACTGTCTGGATTCTTTGGCAGGTGATACCTCTGCAGTGACCTACATTACAATGGCAAACCTCAGAATTACATTTGAAATGGCACAAAACATGTCTTGGAAATATTTTGAAGAACCACAACAAAAATGGCAGAGGTTTGAAGACTGTTCGGACTAGAATCCCAGCCATTTAAACACTCCTATATTTATTTTCTGTTTCAGTGAGAGTTTTTGATTTCACAATCATCTATGTTCGGCTAGAAAAAAGTTAAATTTGTGGCTACGAATTCAGTACGAAGTCACAGAACCACCACTTCATTAAGGTTCTTCGTATGTTTCCTATTTCAAAAACCATATTAGATTAAATACTGCAGTCACAATTTAAAACTAGCAACTGGACGCATTATTTGATACGAATGATTAAAATAATTGAGAGATTTATCCACATCAATCTTCATTTAATTGGACTAAATTCAAGGAATTCTAAAGTCAAAAGCCTTTTCCCCTTTACTCCATTGTTTCACTCGATGGCCTTATTGCCCTCCTGTTGTCCTGGATGGCTGTGATACTACATTGAAAATCGGAGGACATGCATGCAACCAATTTACTCATAAACAGAACCCAAGACGGAATTTTATCGGTACGCCCACCCCAATTCCAGGGACAGGAGAGGTTCGAGAACAGCATTCCCCTTTGGCCTTGGGTGGGATTGTTTGAACCTTAGGCGGACATACTGGTAAAATTCCGCCCCAAATGTAATATTTACTATCCCTGGATAATCTCTAGCAACTTTGCATTCGAGGCATGATATGGTCAATTTTGACCTGTATGTTCTGGGAAAGTATCCAGGGACATCATCGGACGAATGTTCCATTCTGGGACAAGGTGCTGTGGCGCTGGCGGGAACGGGGAGAGATTCCTGCCCGGAGGCAGGAATTCTCGCTCGTCCTGGCCTAATTAATTGCGGGTACTGATGTTCTGCAAGTCATGGATACTCCACCCCTGCTGCATGTGGTGTTCCAGGGTACAGTTGCTGGAGGCCTCCATCTTTGCTCCTGATCTCCACAAGCTTCCCCAGGCCTTCCAGTGGGTAAATTTGACATTTGCACATCATGCCATGCTGACGTGTCCTGGACCGGTGGGAAAACACATGGGCAGCATGGTTGATCAGATAGTGGGGATGGTTCTGTTTGGGCCATAATCTATATCCCATTAACAGTGGCACTGTGGCACAGTGGTTAGCACTGCTGCTTCACAGCTCCTGGGACCTGGGTTCGATTCCCGTCTTGGATCACTGTCTGTGTGGAGTTTGCACATTCTCCCTGTGTCTGCATGGGTTTCCTCTGGGTGCTCCAGTTTCCTCCCACGGTCCAAAGATGTGCGGGTTAGGTTGATTGGCCACGCTTAAAAAAAAATTGCCCCTCAGTGTTTTGAGATGTATAGGTTAGAGGGGTTATTAGATAAACGTGTAGGGATATGGGGTTAGGGCTTGGGTGGAATTGTGGTCGGTGCAGACTCAATGGGCCAAATGGCCTCTTTCCGTACTGTTGGGATTCTATGACTCTAGCATGCAAAACAGTTCTGTCCTGGCCTCAGGTGGGAATGGTGAACTGCCATGACAGGCGGGAACACACATTCTGGACATCGATTTACATCGACTTTTTGGATCTCGCTGCATTGTTTCCCCCACTGCCCATCATAAAACATGTTATGCGATTGGAAAACGGCTAATGTTACGCCGTTGTTTAAGAAGGGTGCCAGGCAAAAGGCGGGGAATTATAGGCCGGTTAGTTTAACGTCTGTGGTAGGTAAAATGTTAGAATCCGTCATTAAGGAGGAAATTGCGAGGCATCTTGAAGGGAATTGCTTGATAGGGCGGACGCAACACGGTTTCATTAAAGGGAAGTCGTGTCTGACAAATTTACTGGAGTTCTATGAGGATGTGTCTAGGGCAGTGGATAGAGGAGAGCCGGTGGATGTGGTCTTTCTGGATTTTCAGAAGGCGTTTGACAAGGTACCTCACAAGAGGTTATTGCAGAAGGTCAGGGGACATGGAGATGGGGGTAGGGTGTTAGCGTGGATAGAGGATTGGTTGTCAAATAGGAGGCAGAGGGTGGGGGTCAATGGGTGCTATTCGGATTGGCGGTTGGTGACTAGTGGGGTGCCCCAGGGGTCGGTGCTGGGGCCTCAGCTATTTACCATTTAAATAGATGATCTGGAGGAGGGAACCGAGTGCAGGGTGTCGAAATTTGCTGATGACACCAAGATTGGGGGAAAGGCAAATTGTGCGGAGGGTGTGGAGAGTCTGCAGAAGGATCTAGATAGGCTGGGCGAATGGGCCAGGAAATGGCAAATGGAATTTAATGTTGGCAAGTGTGAGGTGGTCCACTTTGGTAGGAAGAATGGTAGGAAGGACTATTACTTACGGGGCGAAAAACTGCAGCAGGCGACGGTGCAGAGGGACCTCGGGGTCCTTGTGCATGAGTCGCAAAAACCCAGCTTGCAGGTGCAGCGGGTGGTCAGGAAGGCGAATGGGATGCTGGCCTTCATAGCGAGGGGGATTGAATATAAAAGTAGGGAGGTCTTGCTGCAGCTGTATAGGGCATTGGTGAGGCCGCAGCTGGAGTACTGTGTGCAGTTTTGGGCGCCGCACCTGCGCAAGGATATTTTGGCCCTGGAGGGAGTGCAGAGGAGGTTTACTAGGCTGATACCGGAGTTGAGGGGATTGAGCTATGAGGAGAGGCTGAATAAACTGGGCTTGTACTCGTTAGAGTTTAGAAGAATGAGGGGAGATCTCATTGAGACGTATAAGATGATGAATGGGATGGATAGGATAGAGGTGGAGAGACTCTTCCCGCTCAAAAAAGACAGTAGGACTGGGGGGCACAGCCTCAAGATAAAGGGGAGGCGGTTTAGAACGGAGTTGAGGAGGAACTTCTTCACTCAAAGGGTGGTGAATCTCTGGAATTCTCTGCCCGTTGAAGTGGTGGAGGCTGCCTCGCTAAATATTTTTAAGAAGCGGGTTGATGGGTTCTTGATAAGAGAGGGGATTAAGGGTTATGGGGAGAGGGCGGGAAAGTGGAACTGAGCCACAACAGATCAGCCATGATCTTATTGAATGGCGGGGCAGGCTCGAAGGGCTAGATGGCCTACTCCTGCTCCTATTTCTTATGTTCTTATGTTCTTATGTTATGGGGGTGGTGGGTGGGGGTCTGGAGAATTCCACCCCGTGAATCTACTCATATGTAGCTCTTCAACATTATTTAATTTGAAAAAAAAATCAGTAATATTCACAGATTTCAGCCAAAGCTGCTTATGCGTTTTTATGCTGTAAATAATTCTTACAAAGGGAAGCTTTTCAATGGATTCTTGTTAGCAATACTTCAATATTGTACCAATAAAACATTTCCAGGTGGCGTCTATTAGTCAAAGCGTTTAGTTGCCAAATCTATCTACTTTGATAAGATAATGGGACAGAAATTTGTAACTGAGCAGGTAATTTGGTTAATATCTCCCACCTGGAAGCTTTTTATTGGTGTGTGAATACTGTAATCAAGGAACAGACGCTGCCTTCTGACATGTAACAATCCATTAACCCCAGATTCCCTGGTACAAAGCAATCTCATCAGAATGTTCTCCCTCCTCCCTCAGCTCCCCCGCCCCACCACCCCGTTTACAATGACTACAGTTCCAAAGTACTTCATAGAGGAAAGGGAGGTCATGGAATCCCTACAGTGCAGGAGGAGGCAGGCTGCCAGGGAGGTTAGGTGGTTGAGTTGGTGAGGTGGGTCAGTGGGCTTAGGTCATTGCTGATGACAGCCCTTAAGTCATTTGGGACAGCGCAGTGGTTAGCACTTCTGCCTCACAGTATAATGTCTTGGCTGATGTGAAGAGTAACTGGCTACATTTTTGTTTGAATATATTTAAAGAACAAAGAAAATTTGTACACAGGGTTCGATTATGGTCTTGGGTGATTGTGTGTGTGGACTTTGAAAGTTCTCCCCACATCCTACAAGACTCATTTCCAAACTTCATGACCTAGGACTTGGCTCCTCCCTCTGCAACTGGATTCTAGACTTCTTAACCCACAGACTTAGTCAATAAGGATAGGTGACAACACCTCCTCCATGATCATCCTCAACACTGGCGTTCCACAAGGCTGTGTCCTCAGCCCCTTACTGTACTCTATATACATCACTGGCTGTATGGCCAAATTTTCTGCCAATTCAATTTTCAAGTTTGCTGAATACACCACCATTGTGGGTCAGATGTCAAACAATGATTAAACACAGTACAGGACAGAGATAGAGAACTTGGTGAACTGTTGCGATGACAATATTCTCTGCCTCAATGTCAACAAAATGAAGGAGATTGTCAACAACTTCAGGAAGTGTAGTGGAGAGCACGCCCCTGTTCTACATCAATGGGGACAAAGGAGAAATAGTCGAGGGCTTCAAGTTTTTAGGTGTCCAGATCACCAACAATCTGTCCTGGTCCCTTCATGTGGACACTAGTTAAAAATGCCCACCAATGTCTCTACTTTCTCAGGAGACTAAGGAAATTTGGCACATCTGCTACAACTCTAAGCAACTTTTACAGATGCATCATAGAAAGCATTCTTTCCAATTGTATCACAGCTTGATATGACTCCTGCTTTGTCCAAAACTACAATAAATTACAAAGGGTCATGAACGATGCCCAGTCCATCACTCAAACCAGCCTCCCATCCATTGACTCTGTCACACTTCCCACTGCCTCTGAAAAGTAACCAGCATAACCAAGAACCTCACATGCCCTGGACATTCTCTCTTCCACCTTCTTCCATTGGGAAAAATACACCAAAGTCTGAAGATACGCACCAACTGGCTCAAAAACAACTTCTCACCTGTTGCCATCAGACTTTTGAATGGACCAACCTCACATTAAGTTGATCTTTCTCTACACCTTAACTATGACTGTAACACTACATTCTGCACTCCTTTCCTTCTCTATGTATGGTACGTTTTGTCTGTTTAACGTGCAAGAAGCAATACCTTTTACAGTATACTGATATATGTGACAATAATAAGTCAAATCAAATCAAATCAAATGTCTATGTGGGTTTTTCCCTCCCGGTGATCCAGTTTCCTCCCACAGTCCAAAGATGTGTAGGTTAGGTGGGTTTGACATGCTAAATTACTCCTTAGTGTCCAAATGATGTGTAGGTTAGGCGGATTAACCATGGTAAATGTGGGATTATGAAGATGGGGAAGAGGGGCGGGCCTGGGTAAGATGCTTTTTTGAAGAATCAGTGCAGGCTCAATGGGCCTAATGCTCCTTCTGCACTGTAGGAATCTATGATTTTAATTTATCAGTGCTTCACCTGCAAGTCTAGGAGATCAGTGTGAGTAATGACGGGGGTGAAGGGGGTATGTCAGTTGTCTTGCCATCTACATGCTAGCCTAGGATTTAATCTGTCTAACATTTCATGAGTAATTATTCAGGTAAATAAGTCAGAATTGTTCAAAATCTCCAGTTCTAACTTAGAATTGGGGACTTTTCCCAGGATCCCAGGCAAGAGAGGATTTTCCCATTGGAAAGCTTCCTCGGCAATTCCCACAGAGTAATTGCATTGGGACTTCTGAGAGGTTCTGTAATGCATCTCCTGGAGTGCATCTGATTTCGGACTATCCAGAGACAGGATGATCTGCGTCTATCCTTAACTTAAGCTTTTTTTTGTGTAATTCTGTTTACTTATGTTGGTCTTAGTAAACTCAACTCAGCTCGAACTCAACTACGTGTACCTTCCCAGGATCTAAATGAAAGCAGTCCAACCATTTTGAGGAATATGAAGTACCCTGGTTTTTGTATCGCATAGGCTATCCAGAATTCCCTGATTGTTCTACCTTTGCACTACAATGTTACGGGTAAAATTCCTTGACATTGAAGTCATGCAGATCTTAACAGGATCCCAACGATATTTCGGAGGTTCATCTCTTCCCCAGCAGGATCTGACCAAATGGAAACCCACAGCAGGAGGGGCAGCACAGTGGCACAGTGGTTAGCACTGCTGCCTCACAGCAGCAGGGACCCGGGTGCGATTCCGGCATTGGGAATCTCCACCGAGCACAGGGGCTAAAAGACCCCCATCACCATCAACCCAGTGACAAAGAGATTGACATCACTTTCAACAGTGGAGTTGGCATGTTCTCTCTGTGTCTTAGAGTCATAGAAGTTTACAGCATGGACACAGGCCCTTCAGCCCAACTTGTCCATGCCGTCCCTTTTTTTAACCACTAAAGCTAGTCCCAATTTCCCGTGTTTGGCCCATATCCCTCTGTACCATCTTACCCATGTATCTATCCAAATGCTTTTTAAAAGACAAAATTGTATCTATCTCTACTTCTGCCTTTGTTCCAGACATTCACTACCCTCTGAAAAAAATTGCCCCTCTCACCTTAAACCTATGCCTTTGAATTTTTTACTCCCTTACCTTTGGAAAAAGATGTATGGAGTACAGTATCTGCATGGATTTCCTCCGAGTGTTTTGATTTCCTCCCCCAGTCCAAAGATGTGCGGGTTAGATTGTTTGGCCATGTGAAGTTGCCCCTTAGTGTCCCAAGATGTGTATATTAGGGGGATTAGCATGGTAAATTCATGGGTTGAGGGGCTAGGGTCTGGGTAAGATGCTCTATCGGAGAGTAGGTGCAGTCTTCATGGGCCAAATGGCCTCCTTCTGCACTTTAGGGATTCTAACGTTCTAACATGCAGTAGGTATGGCTGAGGATTCTTGGGAATAGACCTGGCAATCGGGAAAAAGGTGGGGCTCTGTAATCTGGAGGAGGTGATCAGTTTGAACTGGCAGGGGGTAAACAAATGGAATTGGGGGAGGATGAAAGGTTCTGACAGAGAAGCTACTGCAGGTGATTCTCTGGATGGAAGGATAAGAACTGAACCAGGGAAAGGCAGTCATCCCTCCACTGCCCCCACATCCCCTCCCTCCTCACAAGTTGGACAATGGAGCTTTGGAGGAGGATGCTATGCTGAACTGCTTTGACGGCTGCAGGTAGGTTGAGGGGGGAGAGGCTACTGCAGTTACAATCATAGAAAAAGTACAATGAGGGCCATTTCAGTGCTGAGGAACGGTGAGTATCATATTGGAGGGACTCGCACCTGGAGGAGTTGTGGGAAAGATAGGTACAGGCAGCACATCCGAGGACTGTGGGGGAACAAAGGGAGTTTGGAGTTAGGGGCCTCAACATTCCTGAATCTTAAACACAATTTGTATTATATCCTTCCGTTTGGAACTCTTGCACTGAGGCCTTCTGAGACCAGTGGAATTTCTCTTTCATTTTACTACTCCTTTGCTGCTCTGCAAGCAATTTTGACACTTTTATAGATAGGTTCAAAGAGCACGTATGGACATTGATATTTGCAGTCGTAAATGGGCTTTAATGGACCCCTGTAAAGGACATTTTCTGCCACTTATCCTTCCATTGTAAACCTTTCAATGTATCATTTCAAAGTCACCTAGCTTCACATGACATCACTGAAATTTGCCAGGCAGTCCCACTGACAGCTGTACTTCCAGTGGGGAAGTCGTCCGATCAATTCACGATTCAGAAACAATACGTCCCAATGCAAAGAGGATGTGGCCTCAACAGAAAGAACTTTTCAAATCTACGAACATGACCTATTCAATGTTCAGGTGGTAGCATTAAAAAGACGTTCGTTTCCAATGCATCTGTTTCAAATTGGTCTACCTCCAGCTTGCACAATGGATCTTTTCACTGTAATAATTTCTGACCCACCAATCTCCAACTAAAGCATTCTGTCACAGCCCTGCATCACATACGAGAGCTGTGCTCGGGAAACCTGGAAACCGAGAAATGAAAACCTGCATGGGGTTCTGGCGAGTGCCAAGTTGTGTGCCTTTTGTTCTCTGAGGGTCGATAGTCGCTGTTTGGCCTTGTATTCCCAAGTCTGGAAGTTTTCTTTTGTTGTGGTGCCAGTTAAGCACAGTTTTTTACTGCTTCGAAACAGCTTTCTCCCATGGCTGGCTATGAACTATAAATTAATCCTGCATATTTTCTCAGTGAATAAGTGGAAGTGGATGCCAAATCATCATCCCAGTGGAAGCTATAATCTTAAACATCTTAACAGTGATAATAACTGGGTAGAAATTGACTGTACCCCCAAGCCCATTTCATGCTCCTTCTGATTCCTAGTTCAGTGGCTAAGTTTCTTTTGTCAATGGCTGCAATTTTCACACAAAGGAAGTTCAGTTCTAATCTAATTAATCCATTGACGTGAAATGCCTTTACAGCTTGTCTGTCGTATATATTATGTCCCCCCTTTTATTTCTACAATATCTAGACAAAGTGTGATTAGCATTCGACTGACGCTGTATTTTTCCATCCCAATTCATTCCGGCTCTGTTAGAATGTTTAAGGCACTTGCGAGACATTTATTAACACAAAGGCTGGAATGTTACGGGAACGTTCACGCCAACGGGATTTTCCGATCCCGCCGCAGTGAATGGAGAGTTGGCTGGGCGTCAAGTTCTCTGACCTGGCTGCAGTGAGAGCGTGGCGGGAAACGCTGGTAAGATCATGCGTAAGGAGCGTGACAAAACAGCAGAGACATTGGCCGGAATTCTACCACCTTGTCCGCCATGGAATTGGAGCAGTTGAAGGGTGGACCTCGGGTGGGAATTTCCAGTTTCGTTCGAGCGAGGCCGTAAAATCTCCCCCATTATATTCAAATTTGATTCCATCTTGAGAAAGAAGTGAGTCATGTTCAAGGCGCAGTTTTGCAAGCCCTTCGTTCTTGGGGGATTCATCCCTAGAACGTCAGTCATGTACTTTAGAATATAACAGTAGTCAAGCTTCAGGCTTTTTCCAAGACATTTCACTTTTGGAAAACTTCCTTAAGGGAAGATTCCATCGGCAAACCTTGGCTTCACATTCAGCCTCTTCACATAATGTCAGCGGGAGGTGTGTAGGTTGAACAGAATGGCCACCCACAGGAAACCCATTCCATTTTCTTGTGAAGGAATCGAACTGTAAACATTGGATTATAAGAGAATCCATCTGTAAATACTGAGTTATAAGATTAAAAAGACTAATTCTCATATGAAGTCGAGATTAAAAAAGAGTTCATCTGCTGGACAAAGATTTAGAAGTTTATAAACATGCCTGTGCATAATGATGCACTCGAGGACCATAACATCCCATGGCATCGGGTATGGTTTGCCCTCTAATACAAGGCAGTCCTGAAAAAAATGGGTCTGGCCTCTACATCACCTTACCAAGGCATTGATAAATTGCAAGATACAATCTATGGGTAATCTGAAGGACGGCCCTGAATTGCTTATCCATTAAATCTCAGAAACTGAGCGTAGCAAAGAAGTGACCACAATCCGCACCTCTCAATATCCTCTTTGCTTGAAAGGTGTTCACTAAAATTAAGAATGTTGACTAAAACAAAGAATGTTGTCCAGCACAGGTGCTCAGTATGCTTCCTGCTGGTTCTGCTCTTTTATGGTATGAATATTTAAACAACATAGTCGGAATTTTAGATTAATTGGATTCATTCCAGCATCTCTTAAGCTAAAAGTATGGATGTCTGAGGTCACATTCCAACTAATTCAAGGATAGCTTCTTGCCTGTTGCCATCAGACTTTTGAATGGACCTACCTCATATTAAGTTCAGTAAGAAGTCTCACAACACCAGGTGATAGTTCAACAGGTTTATTTGGAATCACGAGCTTCTGGAGCGCTGCTCCTTCATCAGGTGCGTGGAGAGGTGGGTTCACAAACACAGCATATATAGACAGAGACACAATTGCAAGATAAAGATTGGAATGCAAGTCTTTACTGGTCATCTAGTCTTTACAGGCAATGTGAGTGGAGAGAGGGATAATCACAGGTTAAAGAGGTGAGAATTGTCTCAAGCCAGGACAGCTAGTAGGATTTTGCAAGCCCAGGTAAATGTTGGGGGTTAAATACAG
This sequence comes from Carcharhinus amblyrhynchos, assembly GCF_965287045.1. Taxonomy (NCBI): domain Eukaryota; kingdom Metazoa; phylum Chordata; class Chondrichthyes; order Carcharhiniformes; family Carcharhinidae; genus Carcharhinus; species Carcharhinus amblyrhynchos. The sequence continues at coordinate 16,998,049 of NC_137339.1, forward strand.
TGTGACATGGACCTATAGATCCCACCAGTCCTCAGGCGTGCAGAACTTGGCTACCTGTTTCTCCTCGGTGATTTTGCTTTGTTGTTTTTTAAGACTACTGCACCTGGTGTTCCCATGTAGCCTCCATATGACCCACCTCACCAACTCACCCACCTCACCTCCCTGCCAGCCTGCCCATGGGTTGAAAGAGCAGCAGTCTGAAAGCATGTGATTCCATATAAATGTTTTGGACTTTAACCTGTTGTTGTAAGACTTCTTACTGTGCCAACCCCAGTCCAATGCCAGCATCTCCATATCATATTAAGTTGATCTTTCCCTAGCTATGACTGGAACACTACATTCTGCACCCTCTCCTTTCCTTCTCTATGAACGGTATGCAAGAAATGACACTTTTCATTAATACATGTGACAATAATAAATCAAATCAAATCAATGTTATAGTGTAGACTTGATGATTTGATTTGATTTGATTTATTATTGTCACATACATTTACAATATTAACATACATTGAAAAGTATTATTTCTTGTGTGCTATGCAGACAAAACATACCGTTTATAGAGAAGGAAACAAGAGAGTGCAGAATGTATTGTTTCAATCATAGCTAGGGTGTAAAAATAGATCAACTTAATGCAAGGTAGATCCATTCAAAAGTCTGACAGCAGCAGGGAAGAAGCTGTTCTTGAGTCGATTGGTAGATGACCTCAGACATTTGTATCTTTTTCCTGACAGAAGAAGTGGAAGACAGAATGTCCGGGGTGCGTGGGGTCCTTAATTATGCTGGCTGCCTTTCTGAGGCAGCAGGAAGTGTAGACAGAGTCAATAGATGGGAGGTTGGTTTGCGTGATGGATTGAGCTACATTCATGACCTTCTCTAGTTCTCTACTTTATTAGGATGGAGGTATCTTGTTAGACTTTCTTATTTTTTGCTTAGCATTTAAGATAAACGCGACTTTAAATATTGATTGATCTCTTAACTGTCTTATTAAGGCCTGGGTTCTCTAAGAGAAACAAGATTAAACTTACTTTTCTTCGGACTTTGCCATTGATTTACCATCAAATATGAATTTCATGTTTGGTTCATTAATAAACTTTTATATGATTTAGAAAATATACTGTCTCATCTAGTCTTCTGTATTTAAATTCAAAAACCCATCTCTGTACAATCTTCAGTGGACAGGTTCATTGTTGAGGAAAATGCCCAGACCCTCATAATATCCAGGTTATTATAATCTACCTAAAACTTGTTTAAAAGGCTCCTTGGAGGGTGGTAATATCCTTTGATGTTCCTTTCCTTCGAGGAGAGCGTTCAGACCCATTTAAGTGACTTTAAGGATCGACTTTCTCAGTCTCAAGTGAAAGCAATCATCCGAACTGTATACCTGATCTGGAATAGTCCCAAAAAGAGATTGGAATATAATCTATTTCATTCTGAGTTACCTCTCATTTTCATGAGTCAAGAAACTGCCAGCATAAAACATGGCAAGTAGTCTCACAACATCAGGTTGAAGTCCAACAGGTTTATTTGGTAGCATGAGCTTTTGGAGTGTTGCCCCTTCATCAGGTGAATGAAGAGTTTGGTTAACAAACAGGTCATATGTAGACACAGCCTCAATTACAAGATAATGGTTGGAATGTGTATCTTAATAGGTAATCAAGTCTTTACATGTGCAGACAATCTGAGTGGAGAGAGAGTTAAAGAGGTGTGAATTCTCTCCAGCCAGGAGACAAATGGCTACAGCAGAAAACATGTTTCCCTGCAAATCTCGATTTCAGGAAAGAAATTAGATTCTTAAGCATCTGCTCCATTGAAAGGGAAGCTTGTCACTAAAGCAGGAGAGATAAAGTAGAGGATTGTAGTAAGATGTCTGGGTATGAGATGACTTCCAGTTTGAATAAACTGTGAAGGTGCCAATGGATAAAACTTTTATGAAGAAGGATGGGCAGGTAGGAGCTGACATGAGTTGATGAATGTATAGAGTGAGAGGTGCCACTGTTTAACCCTTGCCCCTCTATCCTCCCTTTAGGTTTACAGGACACTAATGGCAGGCAGAGTGAAGATAAAATCCTTGATAATGATTCTATGCCACTCATGTCATTCAGATAAGAACATAAGAACATAAGAAATAGGAGCAGGAGTAGGCCATCTAGCCCCTCGAGCCTGCCCCGCCATTCAATAAGATCATGGCTGATCTGTCGTGGCTCAGTTCCACTTTCCCGCCCTCTCCCCATAACCCTTAATCCCCTTTCCTATCAAAAACCTATCAACCCGCGTCTTAAAAATATTGAGCGAGGCAGCCTCCACCACTTCAACGGGCAGAGAATTCCAGAGATTCACCACCCTTTGAGTGAAGAAGTTCCTCCTCAAGTCCATTCTAAACGGCCCCCCCCTTTATCCTGAGGCTGTGCCCCTAGTCCTACTGCCCTTTCTGAGCGGGAAGAGCCTCTCCACCTCTACCTTATCCATCCCATTCAACATCTTATACGTCTCAATGAGATCTCCCCTCATTCTTCTAAACTCTAACGAGTACAAGCCTAGTTTATTCAGCCTCTCCTCATAGTTCAACCCCCTCAACTCCGGTATCAGCCTAGTAAACCTCCTCTGCACTCCCTCCAAGGCCAAAATATCCTTGCGTAAGTGCGGCGACCAAAACTGCACACAGTACTCCAGCTGCAGCCTCACCAATGCCCTATACAGCTGCAGCAAGACCTCCCTACTTTTATATTCAATCCCCCTCGCTATGAAGGCCAGCATCCCATTTGCCTTCCTGACCACCTGCTGCACCTGCAGGCTGGGTTTTTGCGACTCATGCACAAGGACCCCGAGGTCCCTCTGCACCGTCGCCTGCTGCAGTTTTTCGCCACATAAGTAATAGTCCTTCCTACCATTATTCCTACCAAAGTGGACCACCTCGCACTTGCCAACATTAAATTCCATTTGCCAGTTCCTGGCCCATTTGCCCAGCCTATCTAGATCCTTCTGCAGACTCTCCATACCCTCCGCGCAATTTGCCGTTCCACCAATCTTGGTGTCATCAGCAAATTTCGACATCATACACTCGGTTCCCTCCTCCAGATCATCTATATAAATGGTAAATAGCTGAGGCCCCAGCACTGACCCCTGGGGCACTCCACTAGTCACCAACCGCCAATCCGAATAGCACCCATTAACCCCCACTCTCTGCCTCCTATTTGACAACCAGTCCTCTATCCACGCTAACACCCTACACCCAACTCCATGCCCCCTTACCTTCTGCAATAACCTCTTTCCACACGTAGTGTTGCACTAAGGCCGATTGTTATCTGTTTCCATAACTAGTAATTTGTGGATTTGAAAGGTGCTGTCAAAGTATTTGAAAGGTGCTGCCTTGGTGAGTTCCAGCAGTGCATCTTGTAAATGGTACAAACCACTATCATTATGTGTCAGTAGTGGAGGGAGTGAATGTTTGTGGATGGGCTGCCAATCAAGCAGGTTGCTTTGTGCTGGATGGTGTTAAGCTTCTTAAGTGTTGTTGGAGCTACACTCATCCAGGCAAGTGGAGAGTATTCTATTACAGTCCTGACTTGTGGCTTGTCGGTTGTGGATGAGCATTGAGGAGTCAGCAGGTAAGTTTCTGCAGGATTCCCAGCACCCAACCTGCTCTTGTAGCTACAGCATTCATATGGCTAACCCAGTTTCTGATCATTGTTAACCCCCAGGATGTTGATAGTGGGGTTTTCAGTGATGGTAGCGCCACTGAATGCCAATGGCTATTGTTAGATTGTCTCTTGTAGTCATTACCTGGTCATTACGTAATGGTCTTTAACTTGTACTTGTTCAGCCCCAAGCCTGGATATTATCCAGGATATTAGGTCTTGAATGATGAAGGGGCAGTCATTGATGAAATGGCAGAAGGTGACTGGGCCTCGGGCACTATCTGAGGAACCCCTGCAGTGACATCCTGGAACTGAGATGACTGACTTCCAACAACCACAACCATCTTTTGTGTCAGTTATGACACTAACAAGTGGAGAGTTTCCCCCAGTTCCCATTGAGTGGAATTCTCCCAAGCCCCAACCAGTGTGTTCAACATTGAAGGAGACATACTGATTTGATTTGATTTATTATTGTCACATGTATTATTATACAGTGAAAAGTATGTTTTCTTGCTCGCTACACAGACAAAGCATATCATTCATAGAGAAGAAAAGGAGAGGGTGGAGAATGTAATGTTACAGCCATAGCTAAGGTGTAGAGAGAGATCAACTTAATATGAACTAGGTCCATTCAAAAGTCTGATGGCAGCAAGGAAGAAGCTGTTCTTGAGTTGGTTGGTACGTGACCTCAAACTTTTGTATCTTGTTCTCGACGGGAGAAGGTGGAAAAGGATATATCAAGGATGTGTGAGATCCTTGAGTATGCTGACTGCTTTTCCAAGGCAGCGGGAAGTGTAGACAGAATCAATGGGTGGGAGGCTAGTTTGAGTGATGGACTGGGCTTCGTTCATGATCCTTTGTAATTTTTTGCAGTCTTGGACTGAGCAGGAGCTATACCAATCTGTGATACAACCAGAAAGATGTTATCTATGGTGCATCTGTAAAAGTTGGTAAGAGTTGCAGCAAACAAGCTGAATTTCCTTAGCCTCTTGAGAAAGTAGAGGCATTGAAGTGCTTTCATAATTACAGCGTCAGCGTGGATGGAATAGGACAGGCTGTTGGTGATCTGGACACCAAGAGACTTGAAGTTGAGTTGTTGCAATGCATCTTGTCTGAAATGTGTTAAATAAATACAAGTCTTTCTTTTTCTCTCATGCTGTGTTGCCAATTATAGCACCAAAAGTGTTCTGGCAGAGATCAGCATCCAGACACAAAAACTTTTGTTTATAAACCCATAAACAATATATTTAACATTTGTTTGTTCCAAGCGATTCACAAAAGCTGGAATAGGCTAACTGGGGAACTTTTAAAATATTTGCTGTGTGGAATTAATCTCATCTCCTTTGGAGATGGATCACTTGACAATGATGCAAGTGGAAACATCACACTGTTTATTCAAGCACTGCTGCTCACATTAATCTTCAGAATAACATACGTTCATCGCAGATCCAGAAAAGTATTCAAACACTTTCAAAAGGGATTGTGTGAATATAAATGCAAATACAAAACAACAGCTGAGGGAATTAATGATATTGAGGTCATGTTCAGCGAAGCTCACAGTCTTGCAAGAGCTGAGTTGCCATCCATCATTGTATCAGACCAGTCTCATTCAATAGATCATCCCCAATCTCGTAAGTCTGCAGAAGAAATCCTATTCTTGTCCAAGCATCACATATAAACTCAAAATACATCATCGCAACAAAGCATTACAAATATTATGTAGACAGGCTGTGATTAACTTTCTCTGGAAGTGTGCATAGCTGAGATTTTGCTGTTTTGAAATTTGCCTTTGGCAGATGCAATGATAACAACGCATTGGGCTAGAGTTGAGCTTATTTCTCGGTCCTGATTCCTCCCTGGGGACTATAGTAGGGAGAGAGTGATGGGGGTCAGTGAGTGGGCAGTAGGTGGGAATGATTGGGAAGTCTGGATGGGGAGTTGTGGAGAGGTTGGCTGGTGATGTGGAGGAAAGTTATACACTTGGAATTATCATACGTTTTCGAATTGCTTCTCAATGAGCGATGAGATAGGTTCCCTGTTCATTTAAGCTCTTGAAGCTGGAGGCTCATTCAGAAACCTTTGAATTTAGGCAGAACAACAGGCTGTGATGGCAGGTAAGGAGAATGTGCAAACTGTACACAGCCAATCACCCCAGGCCAGAACTGAACCCGAGTCTTGGCAATGTGAAGTAGTGATGCTAGCCACTGTGCCTTTGTGCTGCCCAGTTTAGCTAATGCCATTTTGATGTATTTATAGAAGCTGTTAAATTCTCATTTTATATTCCCTGCTAGTTAACTCTCACTCTATTTTCTCCACCTTGATCATTTTTTTGGTTATTCTTTGATTTCTAAAACTCTCCCAATCCTTGGGTTTTCTATCCATTTTGGTAACATTCCCAGCCTCTTCATTCAATTTAATGCCATCCCAAACTTCTCTAGGTAACCACAATTTCTGTGGAGTTTTTATTGCTCAGTGGAATGCAGGTTCATTGGGAAGAGTGATTTATTTAATGCTTGCAATTATTTATGTGCAATATATTTTAATCTAATTTCCCAACGCACTTTAGCCAACTCATGCCAACATAATTGGGTTAGTTTAAATTAATGACCCTAGTTTTAACCTTAATTGCCTCATTCTGACATTCAAGGTGACATTTTATCATATTATGATCATTCTTTCTCAAGGGTTCCTTTAATTTAAGTTTACTATTTAACTTTGTCGCATTATACAACATTCAGTCTATAATAGCCTGTACCTGAGTCAATTCCTCAACACATTGGTCCAGGTCTTCTGTTCTCTGGGCTGTCTGAGACAGGACGCACCCTCTAAGATATTCCCTGCAGAACTCCCTCTGCAATAACTCCATGGGAATTGTACAAGAAGTCTAAACTTCCGATGGGAATTTCTTCTACTCCTGCGACCCTCCAAAAGTGCCTCTGACTCTGAGTTAGATTTGGAACTGTTGGACAATTCCAATTTACCTGAATAGTGACCCAGAAAATATTAGACACAAAAATCTTAATCTAACTCTTGTATAACTATACAACTTACCCCAACTGACTAATCCCCCGACACAACCTGACCAGCCCACCAACCAAACTTCCCCCGACCACCTAATACACCCCCTGATAGGACACAACTTTACCTCTCCATCCCCAAAGCTGACTCCCCCTTCTGACCAGATTTGGTTATGCCCTGACGTTATGTTGTCACAACTCCTCCTGTCCTGGCCTGACTCTACCACCCCTCAATTCACCTACCCACTCACCCACATACCTATCCTGCCCAGCTGCCCACTCACTCACTCAGTCACCCATTCGCTGACTCACTGACTGATTGACTCACTCAACTACTCACTCCCTCTCTCACTCACTCATTCACTGACTGACTGATTGACTCATCACTCATTCACTCACTCACTCAATCACCCATTCACTGACTGACTGATTGACTCATCACTCATTCACTCACTCACTCAATCACCCATTCACTGACTGACTGATTGAGTGAGTGAGTGAATGAGTGATGAGTCAATCACCCATTCACTGACTGACTGATTGTCTCATCACTCACTCACGCACTCACTCACTCACTTACTTGCTCACTCACTTACCCATTCACTACCACGTTGAAAAGCTGATTAAATTTCCCAGAGCTTTTCAGCGTGTTAGTAAGCACTAACCAGAAAATGGCAGCCAGAGCTGTAATAAGATGGAGTGGTCAGTCTTCCCCCCAAAAATCCAACACAACGAGGAAGCAGTTCAATGGCTCCGCATTTTGTAAGAAGCCAGGATACGTAGCCCCAATCAGAAATGTGTCAGCCTGGCATGGCACAGAAAAGTAAAAACAATCCGACAGTGATTTCCACTCCTTGGTAGATTTGGGCCATAGTTCTAGAAAACTGCAATCATTAGAATGCCTACAGTACAGGAGAGGCCATTTGGCCCATCGAGTCTGCATCGACTCTCTGATCTAGTATTTCTTTATCCAGTCGAACTAATCCCATTCGTGCTTTCTGTCTTTTTTTTTGTTCATGGGATATGGGCGTCGCTGACTGGGCCGGCATTTATTGCCCATCCCTGAGGATGTTTAAGAATCAATCACATTGGTGTGGATCTGGAGTCACATGGAAGGTAGATTTCCTTCCCTAAAGGTCATTTGCTATTTCTTTGATACACCCAAACTGATTGTATTCTGAAACTGAAGTGAGGAGCATCGAGGTGCATTTAGATTCCTGCTGTATGACAGAGTTGTTTCAAGTGTATGTGGTTTCATCATACCTTGGAACACTGAATGATGTGGAATTTGGCACTGCTGTTTTGCAGAATAGATTCCACAGCACAGAGAGTAACAGAGCAGTAAGTGCATATGTGAGATCTTGCACACAAACGGTTGTTTCAAAGCCATGAGGCGCAACTCTCATTTCGAATGTCAGTCTTCCCAGGTGATTGGAGAGCGCAGCAGATGGAAAACCACATTACTAGCCTGAATTGGCAACACCTTGAGGCAGTAGCACAGTCTTGTACAAATTGAGGCACTGCCATAAAGTTAGGTCTGCTGTCATTGGTAGTAATGAATTATGAGAAGCAACAATGAAAGATAAACCATTAATCTACTACTGGCTTTTCTGCATCAATTATATGCAATGAAACAATGGCATTGTTTTCCCTCAGTGCCAAGGACCTGTGCTCGATTCCCACATTGCGCCACTGCCTGCACATTCTCCCATGTCTGCATGGGTTTCCTCCTGCCGGTCTGGTTTCCTCCCACAGTTTGAAAGACATACTGGTTAAGTGCATTGGTCATGCTAAATTCTCCCTCAGTGTACCTGAACAGGCACCGGAATGTGGTGACTCGAGAATTTTCACAGAAACTTCATTACAGTTTTAATGCAAGCCTACTTGTGCCATTAATAAATAAACTTTAGATATAAAGAGAAAGCCCAAAATATGCATTTCTGCAAGTTCATTAATGTTACTGCATCCTGTTCCTTAACTTGTTTGAGTAATAGCAAATAAGGCTCAAATATTTAAAACAGACTGCCTCTTAAGGTGGGCATAGTAAGAATGCTGGCATTGGACTAAGGTGGGCACATTAAGATATCTCACATGCCAGTTTGAAGTCCAACAGGTTTATTTGGTATCACAAGCTTTCGGAGTGCTGCTCCTTCATCAGATGACGGAACAGAATTCCGAAAGCTCGTGATTCTAAATAAACCTGTTGAACTTTAATCTGGTGTTGTGAGACGTCTTAATGTGCCCACCCTAGCCCAATGCCGGCATCTCCACATCATGCCGCACTTTGCAAGTGTAGCCTCAATTAAAATAGTTTTCACTTTGCACCAGCCTTAAGCTTGCATGATAATTCGATGTTAAGACGTGAACTGAAGCAGAATGAGATCCTTTTTCACTAGCTGCTCACCTCACTTTGTTTTATGCCAGGCTGTGTCTCAATTCTGGATTCGAGCCGCAGTGCAGACTAACCACAGTATTTCCGTGGAGTGAAACAAAGGGCTGTATTGTTTGGGTGCATTTGAGATAGGTTCGGAGATGGGAGGGGTGGGATTATGACAGGGAGAAAATATGGGGAGGGGCCAGGTAAGCCACTTAAGGACTAATCACAGACTACTTCCCATGTTTCATAGGCCCAAGATTCACAAAGATTTTCTCATCTTAACCTTGTATAATATACTAAAACTTGTACAGAATCATAGAATCCCTACAATGCATAAGAGGTCATTCAGCCCATCAAGCCTGCACCGACTTCCTTACAGATCAACTTACTCAGACCCCCTCCTCCGCCCTATCCCCATAACCCCACGCATTTCCAATGGCTAATTAATCTGACCTACACATCTTGGGATACTAAGGGGCAATTCAGCATGGCCGATCCACCTAACCTCGGGCTGTCTGTGGATACTTCCCTTCAATGAAACATTACTCCCTGCTGTCTCCTTCTTGTAGTGATCCAAAGGTCCAGGCTATGAGGACGTGGGTTCAAATCTCACTACAACTGCTGGTGGAATTTAAATTAATTGAATAAGTTCTGGAATATGAAGTTACATCAATTGTTGTAAAAATCCATCTGGTTCACTAATGCCCTTTAGGGAAGGAAATCTGCCACGCTTACCTGGTCTGGCCTCCGTGGGGCTCCACATCCACAACAATGTGGTTGACTCTTAAATGCCCTCTGAAGAAATCCTCTGAAGAGCCAGTAGGTTCAAGGCAGTTAGGGACAGGAAAAAATGCTGGTCCTGCCAGTGATGCCCACATCCCATGAAAGAGTAAAGGAAAAAAAGTGTCAACTTTTCCAATTCAGAAAAAACCTATTTTCGCATCAAGTAACTGCCTTCTGTATTATAATGATTCTTGAATAACAGAATCCTGGGTGGCTGGAGGAGGAATTTTAGTTTTTTAACACTGCAAGGCCCAACTGGTGAGGAGCAAATGGAAATGTTCTAAAACTAAGGGCAGCTTTGACAGTGAGATGAAACCAATTTCCCTACATTGAAGTAAACATGTTCGTTCCAAAGATACTGATCAGGCAAAGTGAATTGCAGTCTACCAGAATCTCTGGCTACACCACTGACAATGCTCTGGAAAGTTGCCATTTCTGGCACCCAGATTCCTGGGATTCCAATCCTTTTAGAATGCATTTGTGTGACAAATGCCGAACAAACCTGTTATTTTCTAAATTGATAACACTACTACAGATTAGCAATTAATCGAAGACATTGCAGCACTTGGCTCATCATTGTACGTAAACCACATGGAGATCATCAAACTAGAGAACCGTAGATCCCTTCACCGTTGGTGAACCTTTGCGTTTAGGGTAACATAGGGCTTGTGGACAGCTGGTACTCAAGTTTTCAAAGCCTAAATAATTCAGTTCAATTTCATTTCTTTCTCGGACCTTGTCCTGTGTGTCTGGACGTTTTGGAAAGGGTGGTTTTCAGTGCTGTTGCCCGCCATCTAAATCTTAAATCAGAACAGACTTCTCCGAGTATCAACAAATTAATGGAAAGGTGGATTTTCACCTCATCTATTGGCCATTGATAATCCACTGTCTGCTCAGAAAATGAGAGGTTGAATATCCCCACCCCTATACAGGGTGGTAACAAGGGTAAGCAGGCATTAGCGACATGGATAGAATTTAGCTAATCCCCGATGCCTTACAGATAACCTCTTTGTGTGGAAAAGATGGTGAAACTCAGGTCTATTTTGTTAATTTGGCTCTCCAGATTGTGATGAGGTCCCAGCGAACACTGTAATGGGGCTTGTTTACATTTCCAATTGGTTTCACGTGAAGGACTGTAATTCATTAATATGTTACCTTCATTACAGTTATTATTTTAAAGGCAGTGCAAACGAAAAAATGGAATTCCTTCAAAAGAAATTTGCAACTGTAACCCAGTTACAGCAGTGGAATAATGTGAATAGAATTCCAATGTATGCAAGGTGGGACCCACCTCAAGCTGTCATCATAGTGGTTAGAAAAACCCTCGAGGTGTCGGTGTAATGTAAACCACTATATCAACAATAGTCAATGAGCTATTTTTTTTAACAGCTTAGAAAATAAAATACATTTGGACCAGATGGCTAAAGCCCCTGTGGCATCCTGGGAAATCTGGAAAGCATTTTTGATTTTATCACTCTATTAGGCCAAGCCATTTGCTGCAGCATCTTCAGTAAAAACACTCAGTTGAACTGCACAGCTCTCTGGTGCAATGGCAAAATACTTTATGATTGGAGGTTTAAAAACTCTAGTGAAATCCGACGTCCCAATGTTACAAGCTTGATTCCTTCAAGAAGGTGTCAATTTTGGCTCAGTGATTGAACTCTTGTTTTTTGACTCAGAAAGTTGGAGGTTCAATCTCTCCTCCAGAGACTTGAGCACGTAATCCAGGCTGACATTTTAGTCCAGTGCTGTCTTTTACGCATGCTATGCAGTCTTGTAAATGAAACAGTAAACTCTCCATTAGCTCAGTTGGACTTGGGGATCCTATTTGAAAAGTCTGGGAATTCTCATGGTATCCTGACCAATATTTATCGCTCATCTAATTCCACCTGAGCAAATTGTCTTGTCAACTATTTCACTGCTATTGTGGGGCTTGTTACGTGCAAGTTGACTACTACACTTGCTTATGTGAAAGTGATGACTGAGTTGCAGAAGCTTTACATTGGCTGCAAAGTGCTTTCAGAAAGCCCGAGAATGTGAAAGATCCAATGTTAGATATGTTTTCTCATTTTTTTCGATACATAACACTTTTAGATATTGAGGGAGTTGGTCAGCTGAGTTGACTCACTGGCTGGCTCATGATGCAGAGCAATGCCAACAGTGTGGGTTCAATCCTTGTACAGGCTGAAGATATTCATGAAGGTCCCGCCTTTTCAACCTTGCCCCTGAGGTGTGGTGACCCTCAGGTTAAATCATCAGCAGTCAGCTCTCTCCCTCAAAGGAGAAACATATGGTCATCTAGGATTATGATAACCTTACATTTTATACATGGAAGTCACTGAAGTTATATGCCACAAAGGTTTGATAGGGGAGATTATGATTACAAAATGATCATGATAACAAACCAGAGCGATTTGCTAACCCATATTGTCAGGACAGTGCACAGAACTCAAAAAGACCCCATTTGGAATACTGCTTTCAATTTCTGACACCAAACCTCAGAGAAAGTAAATAGGCTTGGAAGGGTTTTTGTATAGCTTGACCAGAATCATACCAGGTCTTAAAGGGTTAGTTTATGATTACAGATTGAAAAAACTTGCATTGTATTCCTTTGAAGCTACAAGATCAAAAATTAAACTAATTGAGGAATTAAATAATGAAAGGACTTATTACATTAGCTAACTAGAATTGATTTCCTCTGCTAAAGGAATACAGCAGGAAAGAACAAAATCTTAAAATTAGAACAACATCATTTAAGTTTGAATTAAGAATGCATTTTTTCACCAAAAGGCTACAGGAAATTTAGAACTCGCTCTGCCAAAAGCTGATCAATATTTTTTGTTAAGCAAAGGTAAGGAAGAAAAATGCACAAATGAAGTTCAAGTACAGTTCAATTAAATGGCCTGAGGAACTGTATGGTATACTCCTGTTTGTACTGTTATATCAACCTGAGAAAAGTAAAGATCACAAAAATGTACATTCTTTTATAGATACTAAGTATTACCTCTGTGTTCAATTCCTGTGTATAAATCTTCAGTTTCACTGGACCCTTATATAGAAGGAAACGAGAGAGAGCAGAATGTAGTGTTACAGTCATAGCTAGGGTGTAGAGAAAGATTAACTTGATAAGAGGTAGGTCCATTCAAAAGTCTGATGGCAGCAGGGAAGAAGCTGTTTTTGAGTCAGTTGGTACATGTGGCCTCAGACTTATGTATCTTTTTCCCGATGGAAGAAGGTGGAAGAGAGAATGTCCTGGATGCGGAGATTCCTTAATTATGTTGGCTGCTTTACCAAGGCAGCGAGAAGCATGGACAGAGTCAATGGACGGAAAGCTGGTTTGCGTGATGGATTGGGTTACATTCACGACCTTTTGTAGTTTCTTGCGGCTTTGAGCAGAGCAGGAGCCTTGCTAAGCTGTGATATAATTAGGAAGAAGGCTTTCTATGGTGCATTTGTAAAAGTTGGTGTGAGCCCTAGCCGATGTGCCAAGTTTCTTTAGTCTTCTGAGAAAGTAAATATGTTGGTGGGTTTTCTTAACTATAGTATATTCCTATTTATATTGCATCACAGTGCATGGAAACAAGTGATGTAGTTTGAAACTTCAAACAACATTGATGTCTCATGGTTCATTACAGAATTAGATTCTATAAATGGTGTACTTCAGAATGTTACTGTTTATTTGGAAACATTTGAAGTCATTTGTCACAAACTGGTTGCTACAGAATGATGCAACGGATGAATGGCTTCAGTTACCTTCAGATATCCTGGTCTGGGGTCATACAATGATGGATGCATTTGTTTAGTCCACAACAATATCAGGATTTAGCTCAGCCCTGCCAAATGCAGTTTCAGGGTCAACCAGGCTCCCTATATGGGTCACTTATTCATAGCTGATGGTGTTAAGTCATGCCCAGATGTTCGTTATACAACAAACATCCATTCCTGAGGACTGGCACGCTTTGCAGCATTTCTTTGGTATGACAAATTGTCCTTCCAAGTTCAATCCTTGTTACAATGAGATGATTAGACCCCTTTGTTAGTTCCTCCACCAAGATATTGAGTGGTGTTGGTAGGAGCACTACACCACTGTGTTCACCAAACTCAAGCTGACACCCTCAGTCCCTTCGGTGTTGCAATATTTGAGTACCGATCAGCAGATACCTCCCAGAACAGACTTGGTGCCGTCTGTGTCCCAGAATGGCAGATCAATGCTGCAACCTGAGTAAGGAGCTGCACCTGCCTGATGTCTTTTCCAGAACTTTCCTACCCACCATTGACCAGACAGATCATGTGGAGGACCTTGACATCATAACCATGTGACCATTCCTCTTGTAGAATCAAAGAACCGAAGTTTTACAGGTGGATATCACAAGGAGATAGCTTTACAATATCATCATGAAAGGTTGGCCGAGTTGTCAAGAGAGCCTCCTCATGAGCTCTGCACATTCATCTCCATGGGAGATAGGGCGGCACAGTGGCACAATGCTTAGAACTGCTGCTTCCCAGCACCAGGGACCCAGATTTGATTCCCAGCTTAGGTCACTGTCTGATTGGAGTTTGCATGTTCTCCCCATGTCTGCATAGGTTTCCTCCTGCATTCTGAAAGACCAGAATATCATTGAGAATGTTTTGCAGGATTGGCCTACAAAGAGTTGCTCCATGTATTGTTGAAAGATCTCATGCCTGTGGAGATCCCAGAGGAAGAAATGGTATCTGCTTATCCGAGACATTAATGTACTGAGTTCTGAGGATCTTTTATTCAATGGGATTTGTCAGAACCTGCATTTTGTGTTCAAGATGCTGAAAACCTTGGCATTGAGCATGACAGCTATAACCTGTTCAAACATCTTCTACGATGAGCAGCATCTTGTTTATGTTAACCAGATTGATGCAGATCCTAACCATGCCATCTTTCTTTACTGCAGCCAGCATTGCTAAAAGCCACTCTCTGGCCTTGGACACAGTGGTAACACCGAGAATGAGACTGGTGCGGTATCTCTGTAGAGAGGTGGGGATGATAAATTGCTGACCATGCAGTATCAATCCTTCTTTCACGGTTAATTCATAAAGTTTAAAGTTTATTTATTAGTCACAAGTAGGCTTACATTAACACTGCAATTAAGTTAGTGAAATTCCCCTAGTCGCCACGCTCCGGCACCTGTTTGGGTACACTGAGGGAGAATTTAGCATGACCAATATATCTAACTAGCACGTCTTTCAGAGTGCGGGAGGAAACCCACGCAGACACAGGGAGAATGTGCTAATTCCACACAGACTGTGACTCAAGCCGGGAATTGAACCCGGGCAGTGCGAACCACTGTGCTGTCCCTCTGGAGCAAAATAAAAAACAAAAGCCCAAAATAAATGTTAATTGGAACTATTTTTACAGTGACATTAATATATATTTAAGGAACATTGCCCTGCACATCACCCCCCCTTATCTCAAACTGGTTTTTTTTAGACAGAGATATCTAAAAGTACCTCTTACCCATTTTGAACCATGTCCAAACCACAGATTGTATTCCCTGAAAAGGCCGGAAGAATACATGTAACTAGCTTGACAGTGGTTGTAATGAAAACCATTTGCCAGAAAGTATTTTGAGACATTAGACACTTTGCAAAGCGGACGTGTGAAAATGTAAACACTATAGGTGGAATCCTCTGGCTATTCTGGCCTAAATGCTGGAAATTCCTGCCCAGCTGTCAACGGTGTTTCACATTGTCCGCAATGTGCCCGCTTACATTCTAGTGGCGGACGGGATGGGAGAATTCCGGCCTATGTTGTCTTTGTTGTTTAAAGTCGGACTTTTGCCTGTCCAGTGAGACAGGATTTATCTTCATTTCTAACCCCCCAATGTACTTGGGACTTTCACCGCTACCTGAGGTCAGTTACCACACTGAGATAAAAGCTGATGTTTCCACTCAGTGTCCTTATGAACAATGGCCGAGACTTTTCAGTCAGAGGTGACGCCTACAGTTGACAGCGAATAAATTTCCCAAGCACTATTGATCAGGGGCGAGAAAGAGGCACAGTGGTTCGCACTGCTGCCTCACAGCCCCAGGGACCCCTGTTCAATCCTCGGCTGGGGTCACTATCAGCGTGGGGTTTGCAGGTTCTCCCCGTGTCTGCTTGGGTGTCATCTGGATGCTCCGGTTTCCCCCCACAGTGCGAAAGATGTGCTGGTTAGGTGTACTGGCCATGCTAAATTCTCCCTCAGTGTACCTGAACAGGTGCTGGAGTGTGGCAACTGGGAGATTTTCACAGCAACTTCATTGCAATGTTAATGTAAGTGTACTTGTGACAATAATAAATAAACTTAGAAAAAAGTCTCTGGCAAGAATGTTGGCTGTTCCTTTCTGGTATGGGGTGCAGCGAGGACCCCAGTGGCATAAGTGCAGGCAAAAATGGCAGGTAGTTATGGGTATGACTTACCATAACAAGGCCACAAAAATGATAAAGGAAAGCTGCTGCAGTAAAAAGGAAGCAGAAAATCACCTTTAATTAAGACATTGGGCGCAATCTTACCAGCCGTTCATGCCATACCCTAGCTGCAGCGAAGTTCAAACTGTTCATATGACAAACCCTGAATCATATAATCCCTACAGTGCAGAAGGAGGCCATTCAGCCCATCGAGTCTGCACCGACTGAAGTTGGAGAATTTGGCACCCAGTCAAATCCTAAAGTTTATTTATTTTAAAGCTTATTTATTAGTCACAAGTAAGGCTTACATTAACACTGCAATGAAGTTACTGTGAAATTCCCCTAGTCGCCACATTCGGCGCTTGTTTGGGTCAATGCACCTAAGTCTTTCAGAATGTGGGAGGAAACTGGAACACCTGGGAGGAAACCCACACAGACACAGGGAGAATGTGCAACCTCCACATAGCCAGTGACCCAAGCCAGGAGTCGACGCCAGGTCCCTGGCGCTGTGAAGCAGCAGTGCTAATCACTGTGCCACCGTGCCGCCCTCCACAGCAGGATGGGAAAATTCTACTGGTGTGAACGGCCATAATATACTGGCCAATGGCAATCAGAAACAAAACAAAATTTAAAAAATGTAGGGGGCGATTCTTCCCAAAAAATTCTAAGTGTCGCATTCGCGTAAAAACTGGAGTAAATCATGCTGGTTTTTTTTTGCGGGAGTTTCAAAATGAATCCCCCACACTCTGCACGGCAGAGTGCCTCAGGGTAAATCAGTCAGAAAATCAGGGGGGTGGGATCTATTCCCGCTGGAGAGGCCGGCAGCATCATGCTGAGTGGGCCACCGCACATGCACCTGTCAGCGCCAAGATCAGCGCATGTGCAGCGGCCCCTGTCTGCCAGCCTTCAAATCGCTGGCCAACTTGATCACGCAGCAGGATAGACTCGGGACAGGACACCAGCCATTATATTCTGTATATATATTTGTTTCTCTTTTGGATAGACATGCGTGCTGCAAAGGTTAGCAGGCACAATAGTCTACTTAAAATCATTTTCTACGCTGCCTCACATTTTGACAAATGGACTTTAGCTCTCGTTAGAACAACTGTCAGGTTAATGACTTGTTTAGCTTCCAGCCTATTCAAGAAAAATCCCCAAGATAATGAAAAAAAATTCTGAAGAGTGAAAGCAGGAAGGAATTATTAAGTGCCTGCTGCCTAAATGAACAGCAACATAGTCCAACACGTCTGTGTTTGGATCCATTCTTTGATTTCCACTGGAAAAGGGAAATGTAGCGGCAAAAGATTTATCATGCTGTCATAGTATCCGGGATCTTGGGGTCATGTCACACGATCTGTAAGCCCCATGACGTGCCTGGACTTGTAAAATCTCACTAACTTTCCTGTCTGAAGATAACTCACATCTCTTTAATCTGTGCTTAACTCTCTCTCCACTCACATTGTCTGTACCTTTAAGACGTGATTAGCTGTAAAGACTCACATTCCAACCATTATTCTATAAATTGAGTTTGTGCCTTTATATGCCCTATTTGTGAACAGAATTCCCACTCACCTGACGAAGGAACAGTGCTCTGAAAGCTAATGGCTTTTGCTACCAAATAAACCTGTTGGACTTTAACCTGGTGTTGTGAGACTTCTTACTGTGCTTACCCCAGTCCAATGCCGGCATGTCTACATAATGTCCAGGGACAGAGATTGACTTTAAAGCAAAATGTAGCCAATCAATGCAAATTCTGAGTCTTTTTTCTTAAATTAACAGAATCAAACTCTAACCAAAATGAGTGTAGAACAGATGATAGGAATGGAACAGACATGGGTCCATTTTTGGGTTAAGTAAAAACATGAAGGTGTGACATTAGTGTACCTGTAAAAAAGGTTTTTTTAAATCATGGTCTCTGAAGCTCTCAGTGTTTCATTGTTGCCAAGTTGTCTACCAGACGCCCTTTTATTGGTCCTTAAGTGGCTTAAATGGTCTTTGTTTTTACTGGGATGTTTATGACTGCATTCTCAGAGGAAAGAATGATTGCAGGTCAGATAACAGGAGCTCTTTCATCTTCAGTTTGGAGCTGTAAGTTTGAGTTTTTAGAAGGGACAGCAAGCTGGAAAGAAGTGTTTTTCTCTCTCGCCCTGTTAATTTGGAAATTCTGCTGGAAACAAGGTCTTGCCTTTCTAAACGGGAGAATCTGCTGTTGGTGGCTGGACCAGAGCCTACCTGGGGTTCTGGGAAGCTGTTCTGACTTCAAACTGTTCTGGATGTGTCAAGAGGACTGCTGGAACTTATAAGACTGAGAGCTTTCAATTCTCCAACCAATTCTAGCATGATGTGAGCATCAGATATTGTGGTGTTGGATTTGTTTGAAGGATTTTGTTCGTGGGATTGATTGATTGGAACATCGCAGATAAATTTGTTAAGTGTTATTCATTATCTTGGTTGTTTTGATTTTGCTTGGAATTGATAAATGTTATTGCTAATTTGCTTTCCATATATTAACTATATTCTTAAACTTTGTTTGATAAAAGTTCCCTACTGGATCATTTGAATCACATCTGAAGTGAAACATGCCATGCTTATCCTAGCCAAATTCAAGATGAAAAACTTAAGATCCAGGCGGGCTCCATAAAACACTTTGGAGTTTCTGAGCTGAACCATAACAAAGATAACATACTCTGACAAAATACAATAGGGAACAATTTTCAGTACAGTGTTTGTAACAAAAGCATATTCTGTTTATGGCATATTACATAAAGAGAAATCTTCCCAGCATTGGAATATTAACAGGGCATTGCTTCTGAAGTTTATTTATTAGTGTCACAAGTAGACTCACTTTAACACTGCAATGAAGTTACTGCAAAAATCCCCTAGTCGCCACACTCCGGTGCCTGCTCGGGTGCACTGAGGGAGAAGTTAGCTTGGCCAATGCACCTAACAAACACACCCTTCGAACTGTGGGAGGAAACCAGAGCGCCCAGAGGAAACCCAGGCAAACACTCCGAAAACATGCAAAGTCCACACAGGCAGTGATCCAAGCAGGGAATCGAATTCGGGACCCTGGCGCTGTGAGGCAGCAGTGCTAACCACTGTGTCACCTGGGAGAGGTTGATTCAAATGAAAAACTGCAGATTTATAATTCTAAAGCCACAAATTACGGTTGTCAGTATATATGACGAAAACCCATATTGTCCTGTTTGAACATGGGCATTGCAGTCTCTGCTAAAATATTAAACAGGAGAATGTTTTAAACATTATCTGTTTATATTACCAACAGTAATTTCGAGTCTATATACTTGTCCACAGCAACAAATTCACAGCAGGTTAATATAGCTTTAACTCACCAGGATTCTGGTTATGGACATGTTAAACTCATTATGCTAAAGGCTAATGACATTAAACATTTATCACTAATTATATTGATGTATTCCCCAGAATCATTTGATCAAATTTATTTCAGAATTGACATCTGGAAGGCAGATTGGAATGGTAAGAATATCTGTGAACTCTGCACTATCCCTGAATACCTCTTAAAAGCCTTCCGCAGACACTCTTACAGTAACTGCAACTTCTGACCATTCTAACGATCCTGTTGAATTTTGCCCCTTTGATAATAAATCTAGAGCTGAAGTTCAAAAATTCAGCACCTTTGACAGACAATAATTTCATCTTTTATTTCAACATTATGACTCCAACTATTTCCTCCATATTCCTTTGCTTGACTGAGCTATAGACAATATCTTCATCCAAACTCACATCGGGTTACTGGTATGAAATTGTCGGGGCCTCCCCAGTCTGGCTGTCAGGAAGCACATGAAAGCAGCTTGAGCATAACTTTTCCTTTCACATTTTGCTTCATCTCCACAGGAAGCACTTAAACTCGCTTACAAGAAAGCAACATGAGAAGTCCTGCCACTGGAAAGCACAATGTTTCAGTGCTCCAGCCCTCTTCATTGTAGTACTTCATTGCAAAGCAGGGTCACATCTGTTCGCCAAAATATAATAGAAACAATGCAAGCCAATATTATCTTTAGTATTACTCCACTTTGATTTGATTTGATTTATTATTGTCACATGTATTTGTATACAGTGAAAAGTATTGTTCCTCGCGCGCTATGCAGACACAGCATACCATTCATGCAGAAGGAAAAGAGAGAGTGCAGAATGTAATGTTATAGTCATAGCTAGGGCACAGAGAAAGATCAACTTAATGTGAGATAAGTCCACTCAAAAGTCTGATGGCAGCAGGGAAGAAGTTGTTCTTGAGTCAGTTGGAATGTGACCTCAGACTTCTGTATATTTTCCAAAGAAGGTGGAAGAGAGAATGTCTGGAATGTGGGGGTCCTTAATTATGCTGGCTGCTTTTCCAAGGCAGTGGGAAGTGTAGCCAGAGCCAATGGATGGGAGGCTGATTTGCGTGACGGACTGGCTTCATTCACGACCCTTTGTAGTTTCTTGCAGTCTTAGGCAGAGCAGGAGCCATACCAAGCTGTGATACAACAAGAAAGAATGCTTCCTGTGGTGCATTTGTAAAAGTTTGTGAGAGCCGTAGCTGACATGACAAATTTCCTTAGTCTTCTGAGAAGTCACAAAATACATTTAGTTACAAAATAATGGGCCGCAACTTCCTCGGATTGCCATTCCTCAGATCTGGGAGGGAGGGGAAGGGGGGGAAAGTAGAGGTGCAGGAAATGTGACGGGCAAGTTTGAGGACTCTTCAAATCAGCGGGGCTGGTGGGCAGGGCAGAATTGGCAAGTTCTCCATTGAAGAAAAAAGAAGACACGAAGAAACACTGGTGTGGGATTGTGCATCATTGCAACAGATGCAACAAGGATGGAGGAATTTAGAGATTGGAACAAAGTTGTTACAGGATGTAAGGTGTGAGGAAGCGTGATGGGAGTCAGTGTGTTTATAATGAATATCGACTGATAGCCTATCACCAGAAATAGAGGCAAAAAAGTCAAGCAAGAAAAGTCAGAGGTGGACCATTTGAAACTAAGAGAAAGATGGAAATTGGAAGCAAAGTTTTCTAATTCAGAGTGAAAATTCCATATGGAATCTATATGGTCAATAATGTTCTGGAAAAAGAGCTGAAGGAGGGGGCCCACAAAACTAATACTTCATAAAAAGGCGGACAAAGCTAGGACATCAGGAAATTAGATAAATAGTTTTGAATTCTGGACTTGTCAGGATTTTATCAGCCCTTGTTGGCATTTTTGTCCACATTGGAGGAGCCTGGTACTGTGTGAGGAGACTGTCTGATTGACACGCTGTTTGCATCCTGGCCTAATTTACTAGGAAGGTTTCCCTCTACTCATGACTGACTCGGTTTAGACTCACGGAGGCAACTTCAAAACTATTTTATTAACATTTCATTCACAATAGGATTCAAGATAAGGATATTGTGGTGTCTAGCCCCTTTAAGAGACAGGCTTCTGAAAGGGTCACATAACACGGGATGACCTATCAGGATGGAGACTGCTGAGAAGGGCACCCAGCAGGGGCACGAAGAAACCATTAATTTGCCACTTAAGTGGCTTGGATGCCCTCCCAGCATCCTTACTGCTATCAAAATGGCATGACGGTGGGGGGACATTGTGCAGAATGGCATAGTGACCAGTTAGGGTGAGAAGCTAGAGGCAGCAGTGGTGGCATAACCAAAGATGCCAGCTTAGACCAAGAAACAAGTAAAGAAGCTAGTAGAGTTAGAAGACTAAGAACCCTAACAACACTAGGTTAAAGTCCAACAGGTTTATTTGATAGCACAAGCCACAAGCTTTCAGAGCACTGCTCCTTCATCAAATGAGTGGGATTTCCATTCACAAACAGGGCATATAAAGACTCAAACTCAATTTACAAAATAATAGTTGGAATGCGAGCCTTTATAGGTAATCAAGTCTTAAAAAGTACAGAAAATGTGAGTGGAGAAAGGATTAAGCACTGGTTAAAGGGATGTGTATTGGCTCCAGCCAGGACAGTTAGTGAGATTTTGCAAGCCCAGCAAGTCGTTGGGGTTACAGATAGTGTGACAGGAACCCAAGAACCCGGTTGAGGCTGTCCTCATGTGTGCATCTCCACATCAGCGTTAGAAGACTCAGGAGAATGAGCCAACAGCCTAGGATTGTTACAGAGTGTAACAGATCTGGGGAAATCACTTTCCAGAGATTTATAGATTCAAGGAGGCAGATTGCTTCATGTACCATAGGAAAGGCCATTTGGGGAACAGATGTAACAGTAAACAAAGACTGCCTGATAGCAGCAGAGTGAACAGCTCAACTCCAATACTTAACGTGGATGATTTTCCCACGGATGAGCAGAACACTGTATCATTAAATAATCATTAAATAATAATGACCTACACAAGGGAAGCTATTAAGATTGTGAGTACCACTGAAACCCATGTGAGCTATCATTGACAATCTGGTGTCTGGTCAAGAACCAAGTCTAATGGACCTGTGACTAACTCCAAGGAATGAAACTCAATTAGTTGGAAATTTTCAGAGTTAAGGAAGGAGGCCTGGACGAAGTAATCCGGAAGTAACAGGACGTGTCTCACGATGAATCTGTGGAATTTTTTACCACAGAGAACTGTGGAGGCTGGGTCATTAAGTTCAAGGCTGAGCTAGATGAACATTTAATCAGTAAGAGAATCAAGAGGTATGGAAATAAGGCAGGAAAGTGGAGCTGAGGATTATATCAACTCATCCTTGATCTCATTGAATGGCAGAGCAGACTCAATGGGATGAATGGCCTACTTCTGTTCCTACATCAGTGGTATTGTTCCACTCTATGAGAAAGTAGGGGCCACCAGAGAGACTGAGCTTTTGATGGACTGATTTTTTAAAATTCATTTGTGGGACATGGGCATCACCGGCTGGCCAGCATTTTTTGCCCATCCTTAGTTGCCCTTGAGAAGATGGTAATGAGTTGCCTTCTTGAATTGCTACAGTCTATATGCTGTGGGTTAACCCTCAATGCCATTAGGGAGGGAATTCCAGGATTTTGACCCAATGACATTAAAAGTTTTCATTGTTATAAATTATAGGGGATTGACCAGGGATGGACAGTAAATGCTGGCCAACCAGCAACACCCATGTCCCATGAAAGAATTAAAAAGTAACCCCTCAGAGGCCAATGTCCCTTCAGCAGATTCCCCTTTATTTACAGAATCCGGAGGGTCAGTGGATCTGACACTCCCATATTTATATACAGGCGAGACTTCCTGATTTGAGAGGCCATTATGACCTCAATCAGGGAGCTCATACTCCAAGAGACCAACCTCATTGGCCTCATTGAAGTCAATACAGTGGCCATCCATTGGAATCCCACACATTTTTTTTGAGTGGGTTCTTCAATTTAATTGCATTTGTTGCTTGGTGGAGATATTTCTTCTGACCACATTCATTTTTCTAATTGCTGAGAGTTAAAGTTTAAAGCTTATTTATTCATGTCACAAGTAGGCTTGTGGCACTAACGTATCATCTCCTTCACAGATAAAGAAAACTCAAGGATATATAGATTTATTTATACAATACATTACCAGAGATACCCTTCAAATTGTCTTAAATTACTGCATAACATAACAGATTTAGAAAATTCTTCCATCAGGAACTTTAATGCTGCAATGAAGTGACAATCCCTGAGTTGCTACACTCCGGCACCTGTTCAGGTATACAAAGGGTGAATTTAGTGTGGCCAGTGTCTTCTGGACTGTGAGAGGAATGCAGATGAAACCCATACAGACATGGGGAGAACATGCAAACTCCGCACAAACAGTGACCCAAACCAAGAATTGAACCCCAGTCCCTAGAGCTGTGAGGCAGCAGAGTTAACTACTGTGCCACCCTGCCAACTGAATACTATGGGCCATAATGTGACTGTCTTTAGTCTGGGTGTTTGGATTTGCACGAATCTTTATCAGATATAGTTCTGAAAGCCTTTCAAATGACCTCATGAATAGGGGTGGCATGGTAGCACAGTGGTTAGCTTCACAGCTCCAGGGTTCTGGGTTCAATTCCCAGCTTGGGTCACTGCCTGTGTGGAGTTTGCACATTCTCCTCATTTCTGTGTGGGTTTCCTCCTACAGTCCAAAGATGTGGGGGTTCTGTTGGTTGGCCATGCTAAGAAATTACCCCTTAGTATCCAGGGATGTGTAGGTTAGAGGGATTAGTGGGCATAATATATGGGGGTAGGGCCTGGGTAGGATTGTGTTCGGTGAAGACTCGATGGGCCAAAGGGCCTCTTTCTGCACTGTAGGATTCTATGACCTGTGGCCTTGTATTGTCTGTTTGAAAATGGGAACAAATTTGTTCTTATCTACACTACTTTTTCTCGTTTGTCCTTGAAACGTTCACTATATTTGTCAAGGGGGATGACGGGAGTTGCACTTGGCTCTGCCACAAATAGCTTGTTCATTTTGTCGATGATATATTTATTTCGAATCCCCAGCATCAAAGTTCCTAAAGAATTTTCTAAATCTGTCATGTTTTGCAGTAATTTAAGATAATTTGAAGGGTAATGCATTGCATAAATAGATCAATAAATCTTTGCGTTTTCTTTATCTATGAGGGAGATAACATAATAAATTGTGCTTTGGCTTTCTTAAAGCTAATAAATATTAGCAGCCGTCCAAATGACATTTGCTAATAGTTTAAGATATGGAATATTCTAGTTACACATCTTTGTTGTGCTATGATCAATCACTTGCATGTTTCAAGAATTCATGAGTTACTATAATTCTGGTGAAAGTCCAATGCAATCAGATTAGTAAGAGTTTCAGGAAAAGACACGGTGAATTTGATGCATTGTTGATACATTATACATTGACACATTGCAAGATACTTCGTTCTACTTTAACCCTGTGCAAATAACCTTGACAAAAGATCTAAAAACTTATTTCATGGATTGAAAATTGGTTAGCGGACAGGACACAGAGTAAGAATGAATGGGTCTTTTCCGAAGTGGCAGGCAGTGAATGACGGGGCCCCACAGGAATCAATTTTTGGGCTCCAGCTATTCACAACGTACATTATGATTTGGATGAGGGAACCAAATGTGATAGTTCAGAGTTTGCTGATGACACAAAACTTGGTGGGAAGGTGAGTGGCGGGAAGGATGTTAGGAGGTTTCAAGGTGATTTAGAAAAGATTGAGTGAGTGGGCAATTACATGGCAGATGCAATATGATGAGGACAAATATGAAGTTATTCACTTTGGATTGGGAAACAGAATGGCAGAATATTATTTAAATGGTGATAACATCTTTTTTATAAAGGGGCCTGGGTATCCTTGTACACCAATCACTGAAAAAAAGCATGCAGGTACAGCAAGCAGTTAGGAAGGTAGATGGCATGTTGGCCTTCATTGCAAGAGGACTTTGATGTCTTATTGTAGCTATCCAAGGCCTTGGTAAGACCACACCTGGAGTACTGTGTGCAGTTTTTGTCTCTATCTAAGAAACATATATTTTCCATAGACGGAGTGCAATGAGGGTTCACCAGACTGATTTCTCGGATGGCAGGGTTGTTGTAGGAGGAGAGACTGGGTCAACAGGGCATGTATCCACTGGAATTTCGAAGAATGAAAGGGAATCTAAGTATATAAAAGTCTTACAGGTCTAGGCAGACTGGATGTAGGGAAGTTGTTTCCTCTGGCTGAGGGTCACAGTCTCAGGATAAAGGAAAAGTCATTTAGGACGGAGATGAGGAGAAACTTCTTCACTCAGAACGTGGTGAACCCGTGGAATTCTCAATCACAGAACGCTGAGGTGGCCAAGCCACTGAATACATCATGGGGTATGGGAAGGGTGCAAGAGTGTGGTGTTGAGTTGGAGGATCAGCAACAATCATATTGAATGATGGAACAGGTTCGATGGTCTAAATGGCCTACTTCTCTTATTTTCTAAGTTCCTATGGGCCAAATTTGCTCCCACCTTGCGTGATGGGACCTTAATGTCCTACTGATGTCAGTAGCATTTGCTTTCTTTGCAGTGGATACCCATCTCAGAGGATTGTCATTGCCAGGACAGGAAGATCTCACTGGTGGCAAATTCAGCTGCATGTTTCTGATGTTGATGGATTCATTGATCCACATCATCCATAAAGTCAACATTGCATTGGTGATCTGACTATAGTTTTTAGTGCCCAAATGCAGCTCCACATTCCTGGTTGGGTCTTCTGAGCTTGGCTTCAAAAACATGAAGCTTACAGTCCATTGGAGAACTTCATTGGGTGATGGAGGGAGGGAATGGTGACGTGATGAAGACTGACCTTGCCAGCGGTAGGGAGTGTGGTGACAGATAAATAGGATGATAGGTGGTTAGAGTTGTAGATGGGTAGAGTGGCTGGTGGGGAGGGTGGCAGGTGGGAGGGTGACAAGTGGGTAAAATGGTAAGTGGGTAGAGTGGTAGGTGGATAGGTTGGTGAGTGGATAAGTGAGCTGGGGGTAATCGGATGTGGTTAATGAGAGAGTTGTTGGGTCGTTGGGATTTAGTTTAACATAATTAAGAGGGCTAGTCAGGTCAGGTTGAGGGGATGATAAGGGGGTCAATGTGGGTAGTGGGAGGTCAAGGGATGTAGTCAGGGGAAGAGAACAGAGTCGGTGAGTCAGTGTGAGTAATCGTGGAGACGAGGAAGTCAGTTCGGTAGTTACCCAGGAGTTAGAACAGGATTTTTCTCATTTTTCCCG
The DNA here is from genome assembly GCF_965287045.1 of Carcharhinus amblyrhynchos. Taxonomy (NCBI): domain Eukaryota; kingdom Metazoa; phylum Chordata; class Chondrichthyes; order Carcharhiniformes; family Carcharhinidae; genus Carcharhinus; species Carcharhinus amblyrhynchos. The sequence continues at coordinate 17,024,977 of NC_137339.1, forward strand.
GGTAACTTCCCAGATAAGTAGAGTGGAACTGGCAGAAGTCTCTGACTCTAACTCAGCCGGAGACATTTGTGGAGGGTTCTGGAGAACAAGGGAATTGCCCACCAAAAGTTCCCATTCATCATCTCAGAGATCAGCGCAGGGTCATACTTTTGGTCCCCAGTGATCTGCAGACTGGAAGATCTGGGCCAATGTGTAGTTCCAGAATGTTCTCTTCTTATTTCAACGTGATTCCTTTGAGTACTTTCTGTTAGTTGAATAGTATATGATTAGAAAGCTCCACACAGAGACTTTCTTATCTTGAACCTGTTCCAAATTACATCCTTTACAAAGTTCTGATATTTGATATATAATTTTTATGGTAACTGTCAATTATAGAACATTCCACTTGCTGACCTGAATAAAAAGCTTTTCTTGCATCTCGCAAAAATTGATTGGAAAAGGAAGCCTCCTGTCTTATTGTCAGTTTGAGTATTGCACTCCCAATATTTCAGTTTATTGATTAGTGTCACAAGTAGGTTTACATTAACACTGCAATGAAGTTATTGTGAAAAGCCCCTAGATGCCACGCTCCAGTGCCTGTTTGCGAACACTGAGGAAGAATTCAGAATGGCCAATGCACCTAACCAGCACATCTTTTGAACTGTGGGAGGAAACCAGAGTACCCAGAGGAAACCCACGCAGAGACGGGGAGAATGCACAAACTTCCCACAGATAGCTGGTCTGTCCCAGCTGGACTGTAAAATATATCCTCTTCTGTTCTTTGAACCAAATGAGAGGATGATTATTTCCAAGGCCCCTCGTGAGCCCGCTTGAAGATATCCAGATACAATTTCCTGACATCATTCCATATCTAACTCTCAGGGATAGGAGGGAGAATCCTCTTTAGATTTGATAGTAAAGCAACCACTTGTCACCAGACATCCAAAGTTATATATCCTGTCATTTGATTAAGTCTTGATACCGAGTTCAGAAATGCCTGATCTTTCTGTAATTCACAACTTCATATTGCACTGAGATGACCCCTGCATTAATCTTGGTACTGCCTGCAATATTTTACTCCAATATTTAAAGAAAGCATGATCGCTGGCAAATAAAGGAAAGTGAGAGCAAGCAAACCTAGAGAAAATATCCTTGCAGATCAGAAACACTTTTGCGTATCTATTCTCTAATTTACCACACTTAAAAAAATACCCATTGATTTTCGATTACTGATCAGTGAAAAGAATTGGAGGAACATGTAGTTTCCTAGAGTATTGCAATATTTTCCAACTCAGTTAAATAACTTCAAACATGTTTGACCTTTGGAGCAACACTGCTACAATTGTCCTGAATGGGCTGATTTTTAAAAACTTCTGCACAGTTACTAGAAATAAATGACATTCTATGAGCTTAATTGGCAATATCCTGTTTTTTTGCAATAATAGCTCGATTATACCATTGACTAGCCAAAAGACAGATAATAGTAAGAAGGTTACAATCTTTCTGCTTGTTTATTAGGAAAACACTGATGCAGTAAATTCTACTAGTGTTGTGAGACTTCTTGCCCCAGTCCAATAGCGACTTCTCCAAATCAATAAATTCTAGTTTCTCTGTTCGACTTACAATTTCCAACTTTGTGAAGCCCTGTGCTGCATTTTGTGATGAAGAAACTGGCACAATCTTGCACAATGTTGCACCGTTGGCTAGTGCAGGTCTTATCACAGTATCATTTCTGCGTACGACTTCATGATTTTCTCGCCAGCTCCAACATTGATGTATAACTTTCCCCTTAAAATGAAACTATGAATAAGACACGGGCCTGTCTGAGCCTGGGCTGTTGAAATTGAGTATTTAAAACCAGATCATAGCTGAAAGGAAATTGCATTTATGTAGTGTCTTTCACCACCATTAGATATTCCAAATCACTTTTCTGCTGATAAAGCAATTTTGATGTGTAGTCACTGCGTTAATGTGGAAAATGCAGCAGCAGAGTATCCAAACAGACATCGGAGTGTTGCAACGAGGGTTTTTTCACAGTAACTTCATTTCAGTGTTCATGTCAGCCTGCTTGTGACACAAATAAATCTACAGTGCAAAAGGAGGCCATTTGGCCCAGCAAGTCTGCACCGACCACAATCCCATCCAGGTGCTTTCCCCATAACCCCATCATTTACCCTAGCTAGTCCCCCTAACATTAAGGGGCAATTTAGATGGCCAATCTACCTAACCTGCACATCTTTGGACTGTGGGAGGAAACCAGAGCACCCAGAGGAGACCCACACAGACATGGGGAAAACATGCAGACTCCGCACAGACAGTGACTCAAGCTGGGAATTGAACCGGGTCCCTTGCATTACAAGGCAGCAGTGCTGACAACTGTGCTACTGTGCCACCCCACTTAAACTTGAAACAAACATTAATACTTCAAACTATTTGGAACACAGCGACTTCTCACTAACAGCAATGTTTACACAGCAGAACAGTGGAAGTAACACGGCTAAGTGATCCTGCACCGATGGGTCAGTTCAAGCATCAGTTCAGTGCCATATTCAGTCATGAAAGGTGATGGACAATCTGACAACACAAACATTCCCATCTTCAATGATTAGCACAAGATGAGCACATCAGTGCAAAAGTCAAGGCTGAAGCACTTGCCACCATGTGGCATGATAGCACAGTGGTTAGCACTTCTGCCTCACAGTGTCAGGGACCTGGGTTCGATTCTTGTCTTGGGTCACTGTCTGTGTGGAGTTTGCACATTCTCCCTGTGTCTGCGTGGGTTTCCCCCCACAGTCTGAAAGATGTGCTGGTTAGGTGCATTGGCCATGCTAAATTCTCCCTCCTTGGACCCTTGCTGAGTATGGCAGCTAGGGGATTTTCACAGCAACTTTGTTTAGTGTTAACGTAAGCCTACTTGTGACACTAATAAATAAATAGATAATTATGGTTACTTTGCCCATTAAAAGTTTTCAAAGCATTAAGTTTAAAAGTTGAGACACATGGGCTGGAATTTTACCAACTGTCCTCCACGGGAATCGGAGCGGGTGAGGTGGAGCATGGGAAGGTCCATTGACTTTGGGTGGGATTTCTTGGTTACTGGACGAGCGAGGCTGTAAAATCCTGCCCAGGGATTTGGAGTTTTTGCAGTGGAAGATAGGAATCAAGAAGCAGGTTCATTTTCATTCACACAAACCAGGAACTAATCGGTATTCCCATTAAGGCAGAAACAGTGAAAGATCAAGAGTGGCTGGAGGGGCGAGTGTTGGAGTGAAGATGGAACACCATGTGAAGTGGGTCATGTCCTGGTTCGAATCAACAGCAATTGCACTGGCCTCTATTGTGGATGATTTCAATAAAGGGAATAAACCTGTTGCTTTGACTTGGCCTTGGTGAAACCCAGCTTAAGGTTGGGAAATGTTTGTGTTATTCACATTTTGATGCTGTGCATTGGATCCTCATCAAAACTTCCACTTTTACAAGTCCCATAAAATTTTTGAACACTGCTGATCCTGTTCCTGATAGGCTGGGGCTATTCAGCTTTACATGACTCCCAGCGGCTGCCTGCCCCTGTGGAAAACAGAGGGAGGGTGGGCAGGGGGGCGGGGCAGGGGAGGGGTGGGGGTGATCTTACCAAAAAATTTCTAAGGGCCAAATGAGCGTGAAAACGAATGAGTGAATCACGTTTTCTTTTCAGACGAGTTAAAAATGGAATCTTACCTCACTCAAAGCCAAATCTTTTTCCCGCCAGCAAGGGGAGGGCTGGGCCCTAAAAGCCAGCAAATAGCAGCAGAGGGTGCCATTGTGCACGCTCATATCTCTGTGTTCATAGAGTACAGAGATCTCTCGGTAACTGCCACCACAAGCTACCACTTGCCTTTATGGTTGATTCCACACTTCCAACATCTCTCCCCTTAACTGATTGTTCCCCCCAACTCCTGCATAGGCCATCCTATACCCCCACTATTGCAGGGCTGCACAGCCGATCACCCTCCCCCTGTTTCAGAGCCAGTTTCAGAGCATAAAGTGTATCACCCCCGATCACTGTTGCAGAGCATGCAGCGTGTTCCTGCCCCCAATCAGTCCCTTCCCCATTGGCCCTGCTCCCATCAGGCCTTGTCCCTTTGTGTCCAGTGGGCACTGCCATGGTGCCAGGCTGGCAGTGCCAGAGTACCTGATGGGCAATGCCATGGTGCCAGCCTGGTACTGCCCAAGGGGCACTCCTTTTGCCCTCCCGGCGAGGCCATCACATTTGGTCCCTGTTGATGGGGACCATGCATGATCCTCGTACGTGCAAACCTTCACTAGCGAGACCACAAAGGCAGATGAGCCTAGACAATAGCGTCCTGGGTTCACTGTAATATTTAAATTAAATTCAAAATTGAATTGAAATATTATTAATCAGCTGAAAAGAGCGTGAGGCTGACCTTGTCGGATATCCAGTGACTAAGCTATTTAGATGGACATAAATGGAGTACCTGCATTATTCACAGTTGAACGCACGAAAGCCTTACAGTGTCAGATACCAATTCAAAGGGCCCCTTTCATGCTAACGTGGGTTCTAAAAAGCCCAATATAAATCCAACCATAGACCCGAAGAGAGACATTTGACAGTATTAGTTTATATCACTTCAGGGTACCAAGGAATGTATGAGGATTGATATTTATATTTTCAAATGTGCTTTTGTGAACATATTTCTTTCAGAAGTAATTCAGTCAGCCTGAAAGACCTCAGGGCTTTTCCTGTGAGGTTGAGCCAAGTCACTCCCCGCCTGGTATTTGCCAGGTCAGATCACTGTAATTTGTATTTAGTAAAACATTCACTGTTAAACTTTTCTGATGAAAAGTGGAAATGCTGCATTCTCGACAATTTGGCGACAGAAAGGGTTCTCTGTCGATGCCTCACTGCCTGGCAAAGTACACTTGCTGTGCGCTAGGACTCCAAAGTTCCTTCCTAACAAAATAGTCGTGATGAGTTCCCTGGCGGCACAGCAGGCTGCCTGTGGGAACTGGCACTCAGCATACGGGAAATGTAGCGTGTTGTGTGAAAGCTGTGTAAATGGCGATTGAGACAAAGCGAATTTTCTTTGCTGGTGGGGCCAGGGGAAGGAGGAGTTGGAGCAGGTTTTGTGGGAGGCAGAGACTAGCAGGCTAGGCCTGGGAGAGCGGGGAGGGAGCTGGTCTTGGTGAGGGCACAGACTGACAGGACAGGAGGGGAGGGGGGGAGGCTGATCGTGACTGGCGAATGTGGGTTGATATTGGGCCACAACAGTCTCCTGCCTCATTCAGCCTCTCTGCACCCGCAAAAGTAAAAGAGTCAAAGGTTTGTGGCCATTTTGTTGATCTATTTATACCTCAGATATCTCCCATTATGACTTGACTTCCTAGTGCATAGGCACATATAATCACAAAAACATTCAAACAGTGGTCGGAATTTTACTGGAACGCTTGTCCCGATTCTCCATTGGCCACGGGGTGGGATTGTATGAACCTTGGATGGACGTGCCAGTAAAATTCTGCCTTGTATCTTGGAAACTGAATTTCAACAACTGTCTGGGCAGTTCATCTCTGGCAGAGCTTTAAATCCTTGATTTCCTGCATGAATTCCTCGGGTAAGTAGTATTTGAAAGCATCCCTTTAACTGGCAATAAAATGGTATATAAAAACGACAGGTTACTGAGGAATCCCTTGCTGATGCTGGACTATATATGGGAATGCTCTGCACCATAATGTCCTTTTTGATGCGACATTTTTAGGATCCGAGATGACATTATCATAGAATCGCTCCAGTGCAGAAAGAGGCCATTCGGCCCAGCAAGACTGCACCGACTCTCCAAAAAAGCATCCAATGGATGCCATGGTGGCACAGTGGTTAGCACTGCTGCCTCATAGCACCAGCGACCCAGGTTCAATTTCCGGCTTGGGTCATTGCCTGTGCGGAGTCTGCATGTTCACCCTGTCTGCATGGGTTTCCTCCGGGTACTCCGGCTTCCCCCCACAATCCGAAAGATATGCTGGTTAAGCGCATTAGCCATGCTAAATTCTCCTTCAGTGTAGCTGAACAGGCTCTAGATTAGGGTGACTATGGGATTTTCACAGTAACTTCATTGCACTGTTAATGTAAACCTACATGTGACACAAATAAATAAAGTTTAAATTTTACCCAGGCTCACCCCTTGCTCTCTGCCCCCACCCCAACACACCATGACTAATCCTCCTAACCTGCAAATCACTGGGAGGAAAACGGACCACCTGGTGGAAACCCATGCAGACTCGGGGAGAACATGCAAACTCCATACAGTCACCCAATCTACCTAAACCGCACATCTTTCAGACTGTGGGAGGAAAGTGGAGCACCCGAAGGAAACCCATGCAGACACGGGTAGAATGTGTGCAAACTCCACATAGACAGTGACCCAAGCCGAGAATCGAACCCTGGTCTCAGGAGTTGTGAGGCAGCAGTGCTATCCACTGTGATCCATGGTGCACAAGTGTCAGCAGAACTGGTGTAGAACCATGCATGTAAGATGTACATGATGTGCAAATTGAGCAGCAAGCTGAAGGAATCAGTAACCTTGTTATTTTCCGGCCTCCAGTTACAGTGCGATGAAAGCATTATTGCTTCCCAGAGTTTCTATCCTTTAGAGTGACACACTTTCCCAATCAACAAGTTTCACTGCAAATAACTGGCAGGTCTGGACAGCAAATGGTCTTTCCCTTAGTGACGAATGCAGCCTGAGAGATTTGAACAGGATCTACTGTGCATACCTCATAGTGCACTGGTGATACAAAGACTACATTGAGGTTGACCCTAAAACCACAGGTATTTATTGCTGGTATTTATGTTTAAAAATGTTCTGACAAGCTCCCCCTTCTCCCCAGTTATTGGCTTCATTTCCTCTTCATAATTCTGGTGGTAAGTATTACTGCCAAATGTTAAAGCTGGTCTATCAACCACAATCCCACCTGAAAACAATACTGCCATGATTTAAATCAATTAAATGCCAGTACCAATAAAAATGGGTTGGCCATAATTTTCTGAAGTGTTTTCTTAAAGCAAGTTGATTGCAGGATATTGAGTGTTTTTCATTTTGAAAATATTAAAAGCATATTGTGGATTGTTACTTCCAATTTGGTCTCCTTATTTAAGAAAGGATATAAATGCTTTAGTAACAGTTCAGAGAATGTTCACTCAGCTGATAGCTGGTGATCTGGGGGAAGGGGAGTGTTATGGTTCAGGTTAGAAACTCCAAAATATTTTTTGCAGCCTGCCTGAATCATAAGTTTTGCATCTTGAATTTGGCTAGGGTAAGCATGAGATGTTCCACTTCAGGTGTGATTCCAAAGACCCACTAGGGAGCTTTAATAAAAAAAAAATTAAGAATATAGTTAACATGTATAGTAAGAAAATTAGCAAGAAACTTTATCAATTACAAACAAGAAACAAAGCAACTACTATAACATATAACTCTTAACAAAGATATCCAATATGCTCCAATCAAACCAAAACCCTTGCCATATACAGAATCCTTTAAACAGGTTCAATATAGCAAAATCTACTGCTCACGTGATGATGGAAATTGAGTCTTTTGGTTGAAGACTGTAGTTTTCTGGATTCACTCTGAATTATTTGAAGACATGCCAGCTTTCCAAAGCACCAGAGGGTCTCTGGTCCAATCCCAGAAACAGCAGAATTTCACCCTTCAGGAAAATAAGAGAATTTCCAGAGGAAACAAGAAACAGAGAGAGAGGGAATACACTTCTTTTTTAGCTTGCTGTCCCTTCTAAAACTAAAAACTGCTGCTCCAAACTGAAAATGAGAAACAGAACTATCCAAAAACATATGACCATCCTCCTAACAGTGCAGGATCATAAAAGTAAGCCCAGAGTAAACACAGCCCAATTTAAGCCACTTAAATAGCAATAAAAGGACATTTCTAGTTAAGACAGCAACAATGTCATCACTGAAGCTGTGAAAGCTGAAAAAATCACATTAAAAAAACTTTCTTAAAGGTGCACTAACATCACAGGAATTACCTTATGTGCAGAGATTGGGGTCCAATGGAGTTTGGAAGAATAAGGTGTGATCTCACTGAAACATATAAGATGACAGAGCGGATGCTGAAAGGATGTTTCCCTTTGTGAGAGAGACTTGAACTTAGGGAGACACTTTAAACATTAGGCATCTCCCATTTAAAATGCAGCTGAGGAGAATTTCTTTTGTTTAGAGGGTCATGAGTATTTGGACAAAGTGGCCTCTTTGTTTGATATCTCATCCAGAACTTTAATATTAATTTATTCTATCACCACCACCGTTCATGCAGTGTGCACTATCAACAAGATGCACTACAGCTACTTACCAAGGCTCCTTTCATCGCACTTTTGAAGTTCACAACTGCTACCACCTCAGAGAAAATTGGCAGTAGAATAGTATATTTCCATCTCCTATACCATCCTGATTCAGAAAAATAATTCCTCTCCTTTATCATTGCTGAGTTAAAATCCAGAAACTTCCTTTCTAATAACCCTGTAGGTGTACCTACACTACATGGACTGCAGTGGTACAAGAAGGCAGCTCTCCATCACCATTTCAAGGATAACTGAGGATGGACAATAACAACAGGGACTGTCAGTGAGGCCTGTATACCTAAGATCCTGTTCTTTTGGGTCTCCTGACCTCACTACAACCTCCTTGCTCTGAGCTCACTTCCAGGCTAAAATTCATTCTGAATACAGATTAGAATAAAAACTTTCAACCCTGTGTTTCGGTGTGCACCGCATCAAATGGAACTACTATCTTCTCATCATTTCCAATTCATCATTCATGCATTCTCAATACACCCACAAGAATCACATTCAATTATAATGGATGCTGCACTGAGATGATACACATGATGTAAAACTGCCTGGTATAACCAAGATGCACTGTGTCACAATGATGGACATGGTGACTGAGTGGGATCTATTTCAGCAGCCAGGCAAAGACATATTGAACTGTTTAAAGAGTTTCTTTAAAATACAAGTAAAGCTACTGATCAAAAGATGGCTGCCATGAGTCACTTGATTTACAGTTGACACTGTAAAGTTGACCATTTCTCTGGAAAGTCCATATGAGTTGAATTGAAGACTTGTTATATCAAGTTTCACACCTGGCATGGAAGTCAAGGCCCACTAAACAGGGTCTTCTGAAAGGAGGGTGTAAAAAATGCAAAGTACTGGATTCTTATCCAGTGAAGACAATAAGGCCTGCTGGTTATATCTACCCAATTCCCCTGTCGAAATCACCCCATCTCCTGTTGATTTACATCTCAAAAATGTGTTAAAGAGTTTTTGTATAAGAGAAAAAATACTGAGATAACCACATCAATGGATATGAGACACACTAATTGAATTCCCCACCAGGAATCTAGAGAAATTAATTTAACAATGGCTCTGACAAGTTGAGATAATGAGAGCAAGCAGGAGGAAAAGAGACACGACCGTCATTTGAAAAGACTGCTGGAAGAAAGCAGTAACATCTCTCCCTCTCTCTTGAAGCAGAAAGTGTGACTTCAACAGAGTACAAACCTGACAAAGTTAACTCCAGAATTCTGTAAGAAATTCCACAATCTATGAGTCACGGACAAGTAAAATATTCTTTTCTCTTTTATTTGGTCTCTAACTTTCTTACTTCTGATAGCCATGTGTTTGAATGATGTCACATCTTTTGTTTTTTTTTCTGTAGGTTTTAATAACTAATAAACAATTCTTTCTTTGACTCAAGAATACCTGGTTTGATTGGCTCCCTACTAAGAAGTAACATGTGGACTGGGAAAGATATCTAAAGTTTATTCATTAGTCACAAGTAAGGCTTACATTAACACTGCAATGAAGTTCCCACTGTCACCATACTCCAGCGTCTGTTCGGGTCAATGCACCTAACCAGCACGTCATTCAGAATGTGGGAGGAAACAGATTACCTGGAGGAAACACACGCAGACTCAGAGAGAACATGCAAACTCCACACAGACAGTGACCCAAACTAGGAATTGAATCCAGGTCCCAGGAGTTGTGAAGCAGCAGTGCTAACTACTGTGCCATCGTGCTGCTCTAAGCAGGGGGGGAGGGGGTTTCATTAATCGATAGATAATTAGCTGTAGTCCATGAGGAACCAAAGATATCTCTCTCTCTCTCTCTCTCCATTAGATATAGTGGCATCTTGGCACAGTGGTTAGCACTGCTACCTGACAGCGCCAGGGACCCAGGTTCAATTCCAGCCTTGGGTCACTGCCTGCATGGAGATCACATGTTGCCCCCATGTCTGCGTGGGTTTCCTCTTGGTGTTCCGGTTTCCTTCCACGCTCCAAAGATATGCAGGTTAGATAGATTGGCCATGATATATGCAAGGGGTTACAGGGATATGGCAGGGTTGGGGTGGAGTGGGATTGCCGGAGGCGGGGAGGGGGGTGGATTGTGGGTCAGAGTGGGATGCTTTTTTGGAAAGTTAGTGCAGACTCGATGGATGAATGGCTTCCCCCCTGCACTGTAGCAATTCTATGAATTTATGGAGACACAGCAAGGGGGAAATGTGGTTATATAGCTCGAGGAGCACCAGTTCACAAGCAAGCGTACAGCAAGCACTGAGTGTGGCCTTTATGGACTACTGCAAGTAGTATTTAGATTGAGCCTGCATTGTTGGCATTATTCTGCACTATACACTGGCCATCTGAGCTAACCAACACAGTCAGTCTAGTCAAATCAATATTGAATACAGTGAATTAATTTGACCTCAATGCACCCAATTACCTCATCCTTTGCATCATTTTGGATGGAGTCATACTTAATCCTCCTGAGATGTTATTCTAACATAAACTTCACTGGCAGCTGAATCCCATTGCAGAATATAGTGTATGTTTTAAGGAACATTGGTGTGGAGTTCTACATTTGCCAATTTGACAGTGGAATGGACATGCAGTACAATCCAGCTGTCCATTTTGAACAACTTGAAAAACCCCAGCCTGAATATGATACAACTGGGACACAAATAGATGCTTTTGGTTCTTAATCACTTTCCAAAGAGCTCACTTTAATCAAACGGTCTTTATTTCATGTTTGGTTACTTACTGCTTAATATGTCTATAATAATAACTCGCTTATTGATTCTTGTAATATTCGTATCACATGGAATTCCATGGATTTCCCTCCCTAATGGCTGCCTGATAAGGAGGCCCAACGCTAGAGCTCAGAAGGAGGGGCAGGCATGGAGTGTCAGAATGAATTGGGAGAATTGAAGGAAGAAGGATTCGGGCAAGCTTTAACTTTCACTGTTGGATGGAGAACTGGCGGTAGCAGATTGGTCTTTTGAGTACTCCTCACCCAAATTATCACTTGGAGTCAATGGGCAGGGATAATTTGGCAGGGTATACATTGAGCAGGTAATCTGCTAAACCAGCTATCTGCCTGCCAATTCTCAGTGATTAACATAGTGTGTACAGAGCAGTTGATCTAGTATTGCCAGTTCTCAGTGTGTGAGTTGGAGTGGGAGAGGTCAATTTGATCAAATAATAGTTGAAGACATTTCTGAGGAAACATTGGTCTACTTAACCTATTGCAAATCTGACATTGCTTTATTTTATATTATATGTTAAAAATCAATTAGGAGGAACAGGTGAATGTGAATGCATAACCTTGAATGTAAAATTGTTCTTTTTATGAGGAACACAACCCAGACTACACTACTCCTGCCCCACGCCCAACCCACCTCCACACCTGCCACCATCACCAAAGAAACATAACACCAACTTTGTGCCTTCAGTATTTGGAACGTTCCCTTCAATCTTTTCTTACATTTAATTATTCTTTCCTCCAATACAATTGAAAATGTATTGGATCTTTCTGAGTGTCTTGTTTTCACAGACTTCAGGCCTTACCACCTTCACTTCCTTAGTTGTCGAATTTGTGGAGTTGTGACTGCCTTTTTCAGTTTCTTGCTCATCTTCTAGATTGACTTCCACGTTTCTGGAGCTTACCGTCTTTAGAATCAGAGGGAGTAAGAAGCAAGGTCTCATCTATCCTGCAACCCAAACGCAGTAGCATTGCATGCTCTTCATTTAGCTGCACTGAAAATCAGTCCTTCGATGTCTTTGAATTCAATGCCTTTTTTCTTTGCAAGCAAACATTCCCAGTTGCCTAGTCCATGATGCAGAATTTGGTGCATTGGTGAAACTTCTCAAATTATGATGAACGAATGTAATACACTCCAGTGTAAAATACTTCAAAATGTACCCAATGCCTTTTTTAAGATTCATTCTTGGAAAATGGATATCACTGGCTGGCCAACACTTATTGCCCATCCCCAGATGCCCTTGAACTGAATGGCTTGCTAGGCCATTTTTGTGGGCAACTGAGAGTCAACCATGTTGCTGTGGCTCTGAGTCATATGTAGGCCACACCAGGTAAAGATGGCAAATTTCCTTCCCTAAAGGACATGAGTGAACCAGATGGGTTTTTCTGACAATCAACAACAGATTCTTAATTCCAGATTTTTTTTCATTGAATTCAAATTCCACTATCTGCCATGGTGGGATTCGAACATGGGTTTCCAGAACATTAGCTGAGCTTCTGTATTAACAATCTTGTGATAATACCACGAGGCCATCACCTCCCCAATTGTCTGGGGAACATGCCTCAGATAGCACCCCCAAATATGTATTTTGACAATAATCACTCACCCCCTCCAAATATGTATTTTGACAATAATTGCTATACTCAAAAGAACAGCATGCAGGTGAAGAAGCAGAAGGAGTGAAACATATAACTTTGGTGGCCTCTGGAGGTGACAGCGTGGGAAACCAAAGAGAAGCTACGGCAGGAGATGTCTTTGTTTTTAGATTGGAGAGGAATTGACTAAGAGCAGTTTATTATGAGCATGAATGCAGTCAATGATCTTTTCTCTTGTTCTTTTTGTACCTTCAAGTTTAAGTGATTCAGAGAAAAGTGTCCCTTAAAGTACCAGTAGTGCCGCCATACATTCCATTCTAGTGATTTACTGAAAATTATACAGTACTGTAAAATTGACATGTACCAGAAGCATCAATTCAAAATGACTTGCATCTAATCTACCCATTGATTTGCATCACGGATGAAAAGTAGTAGGACATTTTCAACTCCTGGTACTGCCTTTGATATGATTACACTGGTATGTATTAAATTACATTGAGCTCAATGACTTTATTGCATTCAAACAGTCATGACTTGTGTGAAACTAACCCTGGGTCCTCTGTTAGCCTGACAGGTATTACAAAATGTAAACCAGGTGCACAAATGGACATCATCAATAATTGACGTCTTTTATTGAGAACAACTGGCAACAGATTAAATAAACTATAAAATTAACTGTGGCAGATGGATGGTCATTTCAACCTCAAAGTTAAACAGCAGACACAGTTGTACATTATTTTTAGCACATCTTTTATTCACAAATATCTGCCTATTTCAGCCAAAATCCTCATTCTTATTTTGCGCTTTTATGTTGCATAAATGAATAGCCATCCATGGTTTTAGCTGCTCTTTGCATTTTCACTTTAGAATTCAGTAAGAAGTCTCATGTCTCCAGGCTAAAGTCCAACAGGTTTATATGGAATCACGAGCTTTCAGGGCATTGCTCCTTCATCAGATGAGCGCTCACTGATGAAGGGGCAGTGCTCCAAAATCTCATGGTTGCAAATAGACCTGTTGGACTTTAACCTGGTGTTGTGAGACTTCTTACTGTGCCCAGCCCAGCCCAACACTGGCATCTCCACATCATGACTTTAGAATCCTGCAAGTTGCTGGTTGACAGTTACTATGGGTTTCCTTAGTAGCTCTTCACATTGTCACCGTACAAATTTAGGAATAAATTGTACTTGGCTTCCTAATTCTGTCAGCCAGTATAGATTGTCTGGCCTTCAATCATTTTGCTTCTGTTGAGTTAAGACCTCCATTATATTTGAAATCTGATATTGAAGTAATAACAATATACCACAAGGATAGTAAGCTAACTGGAGCAATAACAGAAAATGCTGGAAAATCCCAGAGAAAATATATACAACGTTTCAAGTCTGGATGACCCTTCGTCAGGTAGAGGGATGGTGCAGGAGGAAGAGGTTTTGATTCCTGGACTTCCATCAGTTCTGTGGTGTTGAGACCTGTACAGGGCTAGATGGGTTGTATTTGTATGCAACTGGGACAATTATGGTCACGGGATGCTTTGCACGTGCTGTTGTGGAGAGATTTAATTAATTTGGCAGATGGACCAGGCACCAAAATGTAGCATTATGAAGGAGGAAAAAGGGCATGAAGGATTAAGAGAGACAGATCGTACTTAGAATAAGAAAAGAAGGGTGCTGGTGGCACCAGGCTAAGAGGGAATATATGTAAACTCACAAATCAAAGTAACTATGGTTGGATAGGTGCAGGCACAGGTAACCACATAGGAATATGATGTTGTGGTAATAATGGAGACCTGGTTTAAAATGGGCAGGACTCAGGACTAAAGAATCTTGAGTACAAGATGTTCAGAAAAGAAAAGTAAACAAAGAAAGAAGGAAGAGCAGCAGTATTGATATGGAGAATATTTCCCCCCTCACGGTCTCCACTTCCCCTACCCCACGATTTGATTTGATTTGATTTATTATTGTCACATGTATTAGTATACTGTGAAAAGTATTGTTCCTTGCATACTATACAGACAAAACAGACCATACATAGGGAAGGAAAGGAGAGAGTGCAAAATGTAGTGTTACAGTCATGGCTAGAGTGTAGAGAAAGATCAACTCAGTGTGAGGTAGGTCCATTCAAAAGCCTGATGGCAGCAGGAAAGAAGCTGTTTTTGAGTCAGTTGATACGTGACCGCAGACTTTAATATCTTTATCCTGATGGAAGAAGTTGGAAGAGAAAATGTCTGGGCTGTGTGCAGTCATTGATTATGCTGATTACTCGAGCCGTCCGTTGCACGTCCTTTGATACTCTGCTTTGCTAAATTCAACAAAGTCCGAACTTCAGCCTCAAGATAGCCTTTGATGTGTTTCAGTTTCGAACTGAATTCTTCAGTACAAAACCAGAGTCTTAAATGTAAATAATACCATTCACATAAATATGGAGGATGAGATAAAATCATAGATTGGTTATAACACACAAGGAAGCCATTTGAATATCAGTATAGGTACAGTAGATGAGAAAATCAGAGTATAAAGTGAAGAAATAGGAAAACAGTGTGAAAATTTGAAGAAACATTTCAGAATTCTTAATATACATTCCATCGAGTAATATCTCCACACAAAAAGCTATCCACCTGTGGCTCACTAAGTAGGTTAATTCCAGGTTTAATATTTTCCAATAGTAGTCCTGCTCCTATTTCTTACTTAAGATAAAAGCAAAATACTGCAGATACTGGATTCTGAAACAAAAACAGAAAATCTCAGCAGGTCTGACGACATCTGTGGGGACAGAATGAAGCCAATGCTTTGAGTCTAGATGACCCTTCATCAGAGCTGAGCCCAGTTCTGATGAAGATCATCTAGATTCAAAACGTTGGCTCTGTTCTTTCTCCACAGATGCTGTCAGACCGATTGAGATTTTCTAGCATTTTTCTGTTTTTGTCCTATTTCTTATTCGCAAGTTTAGGGGAAAAGTTACTGTCTGGGATCACGGTGCTGGGCCAAAATTGATGACTATCCCTGACGATTGGACAATGATAAGCATCTCTGTACAATTCTAATGGTAGACATTTACTACATGTGCTGTAACTCGACAAAACAGGTATA
This sequence comes from Carcharhinus amblyrhynchos, assembly GCF_965287045.1. Taxonomy (NCBI): domain Eukaryota; kingdom Metazoa; phylum Chordata; class Chondrichthyes; order Carcharhiniformes; family Carcharhinidae; genus Carcharhinus; species Carcharhinus amblyrhynchos. The sequence goes on from NC_137339.1 coordinate 17,040,735, forward strand.
AAAGCTGACTTAAAGCAAACACTTTATAGCATGTAAAAATATAAACCAAAAGCACAGGTAAAACGTAAGTACAAATGTCTGCAACTGATACAAGACACTCTGTCACCACCTTGAAGAGACCAGTGCGGAGATTCTAAATACAATGGATATAGTACAGTGAGGAAAACTGGTGCTATAATGGCAGAAATTAAGTGACCACTAGTTAAACTCACAAGTTAACACTCCTACATTTGACATCTGGTGGATGACTCCCCATTCTTGAGATGCATGATTGATATAACAGTTGAATATTTTATTTTGCCTCCGGATAAAAGCAGGACATCAAATGGCAAAAGAATGTGGGAAAATGTTTGCTATTATTACAAATTTGAAATTTGGAAGTTGTCCATGCAACAGTCTCGATTTTGCTTTGATCTTTTGTGAGCCGGGTCCAACCTGTCCTTTCTCAATGACTATGTGACATGCTGTTGTGTCTCACTTTATGTGACATGTTATATTAGAGTTTAATCCTTAAATAGAGGTCATTTTCCTGATAAAGTGACTTTCATGTCATTTCAGTTGTAGAGCATAATAACCTGGTTTGTAATGCATGTTCAGAGGTTTTATTTGAAAAATATTTATTTTAAATATTGAAATAATCTGCTCTGCAGCAAATATAGGCACACATTGCCGAATAAGGCAGTTCTGATATTCTTAGAGCCTAGATAAGTCCTCGGGTAGAAAAGTCAAATACTAGGGGACATAGGTTTAAGGTGCATGGGGAAAAGTTTAGAGGAGATGTGCGAGGCAAGTTTTTTACATAAAGGGTGATGAGTATCTGGAACACACTGCCAAGGGAGATAGTGGGAGCAGGTACGATAGCGGCATTTAAAGGGGAAACTAGACAAGTATATGAATAGGATGGGAAGGGAAGGATGTGGACTCTGTAAGTGCATACGGTTTTAGTTTAGGGCATCAGGATTGGCACAGGCTTGGAAGGCTGAATGTTCTGTTCCTCTGCTTCGTTCTTTGTACTTTGTTCTAGGATTAAACTTGCCTGAGAAATAAAAGTCAGGACCTAAGTATAGTAGTGGATGTTGTGGATGGAATTATAATACCACAAGTTGAGCACAAGTTTCCAATGGAACTGCTCTACATTTTTTTTGGAAAGAAAGTGCAATTAGAGGCCAGAGGTCACTATGGCTTACTGTGTAGAAATATTGGTGGAAGCTCACTTAAAAAAAACAAATTTGTGAAGATTTGAAAAGAGGCTGGAAGATTCATCTAGCTTGTGTTTGAGAGAGAGAGAGAACCAATCGGAATTCCCCTCACTGTGAAAGCTAGTTCTAGGGTTAAAAACTTCCAGGCTGGGAAAGGAAAAGAACAGAAGTAAACCTTTGCCACAAACCACTTTGCACTAGCTCCGGGAAAATCAAATGGCTACTAAGGGCCGGTGTGAAGTATACCCTGCGAAGTAGATTTTTGGTTGGGTTAGATGTTCCTGGGGAAGTTAAATTCTGTAGTTTAAAATATAGGTCATGTACAAAAATAGTGTTTTGTCAAATGTACTGTTATTCTGTTTGTTACAGTAAAAGTCTTCCTTTCAGCCAACAAGAGAGTTATTGCTCTTTATGGAGATCATCACATATATAGTGTCATCTTCCTGCTCTGGTAATCTTAATCAGTTTGATTATTACGCTGAAGAAAAATTGTTGAAGAACAAAATATTCTTCAACATAAACTTGCAGCATGCATGCAGCTTACATATTGATATAGTTTGAGATATTGGTAAAGGGGTCATCTCAAAAGTTTGAAGTTCAAATCAGAATCCATGCAATGCTTAAGTATGAAAATGTGTGAAGGGCACTTTATAGAAAAATAATTGCCAAGTCTAAGTTATGTATGGAATGTTTTATCCCTAATGAATGGTAATAAATTCAAACTCATGGGAATCGCAGACCATTGAATCTACCATGTGTGTTTGAACAGCTGCGTACTGGGAGGGTGGGGTTGTACTTTGAGAGAGGGGATGACTGGGGAAGGAGGCATGTTGGGACCACTATTTTTGAGAAAAACAACTCTGAAAAGAGAAAGAACGAGTGAGCAATTTGAAAAAAATTGTTTAGATCAATGATACTGAATCAGGTAACTTTTTTTTTGTAACACAGTTTAAAAGGTACTTTACAAAACTGTGTTAAGGTAGTTGAGTATGAAACAAAGGTGGGGGGGAGTGATCTTACCATCGCGCAGTGCTGGCTGATGGGCGTGGTGTGTCAATAAGATTGCGAGAGAGCCGAGTAATCAGATTCATGACTGAGAATCCCATCGGTGTGAACGGCCGGAGGATTCAGGCCCATAATGTGTGAAAAAGGTGTCATGGTTATCTACGCAAAGAATGCATGTTCAAATCTCATTGGCAAAGTTCTCCCAACCTCCGCAATGTGGTTGATGTCTGGCATGGTAGGAGAATATAGCAAGAGGCCTAGAAACTGATTTGACATTGGTGTGAATATGCAGTGCGATCTTCAGCTGGTGCCCAGTATGGTAGGTGGGAAAAATGGTCAGAGGCCGGTGTGAACCTCATTTGCGTCCTGTTAATGGGTTGCACGTGAAGGCCCTACCCTCCCTCCACTCCCCTCTCCCCACAACCCAGCCCCCTGCCGTCACACCAGATTCTCCCCCGTGCCGGTGGGAAATACCCTGGTCTGAAAAACATGGTCAGGACTCATCTGAACAATGCCTGGGGCTGCCTCCAGAGTTTAGGATAGAGGCTGCCCACAATGCTGGACTCCTGAACACCATAACGTAAGGGTCAGGGTAGTTCCTGCAGGTGGACATTCCAGGTTCAGTGTCCTGCCAGAGCTCCATCTTCCAGCCTCAGGACATTCCAGGAGGTCCATCCTGGTCGCAGAGTGCACATGAAGATTGATCTTCATCTTCAGGAAGTCCACCTTCTATCTTCAATAGTGATGTTGGACAGCTTTTCAATATGGCACCCGGACATGACAGCAGACTACCAGCTATCCAGGTCTGCTCCATCACTGGATATGGTGTGAAATACCCAGGTACATAACTCAGGGTCAGATGATTTGATGTGATTTCCCACTGGCTGCTACAATGGGAAGAACTCCATGTTCCTGCCTCCATCATAACCCTTAGTCTCAAAATGGGAGAATTCTACCCTATAGAACCAAGCACCTGCAAAGAACTAACACCCAAGTTGCAGTTATACAATGGAGTCCAATGTCCCTACTTCAACCTTTGCATGTGTGCCTCAACAAGGAATTCAAGGATCATGTTCATACTGGATGGATAGGTGAATGGTTAATGGAGGAACAAAGCTTCACAAGGGGTGGAAACATACACGTCGATCCACCTGATGTTCGATTTGGTTATGTCATCAAATTGTACGATCCTATTAATACATGAACTGTCATCCAATTGTTCAAAAAATGTGGACTACCCATTTCAATGATGAAAAGAAAGATGATTTGTTGTGGCAGGATGTTTCTGAAACTGAAAGCATCAAAGCACCAGGTTGATTCCAGAGATGGTGGGACTGATGTATGAGGAGAGATTGACTAGGTTAGGATTGTTTTCGCTGGAGTTCAGACGAATGAGGGGGAGGATCTCATACAGACTTATAAAATTCTAACAGAACTGGACAGGGTAGATGCAGGCAGGATATTCCTGATGGTGGGGGAGACCAGAAATCAGGGGTCACAGACTGAGGATTTAGGACAGAGGTGAAGAAACATTTCTTCATCCAGAGAGTGGTGAGCCTGTGGAATTCATTACCACAAGAAGTAGTTGATGCCAAAACTTTGAATGTATTCAAGAGGTTGCCAGATATAGCACTTGGGGTGAATGGGATCAAATGGGGACAAGGCAGAATTAGGTTACTGAGTTGGACGATTGCCACGATAGTGACGAATGGCAGCAGAGCAGCCTCAAAGGGCCAAATGGCCTCCTTCTGCTTCTATCTTCTATGTTTCTTTGTAAATTTGATCCAGACTTGGATCGTTTGCAATCGCCAAAGTGAATTGGAATGAATTTGATGAACTCTGTGTCAGCTACTGAAGGCAACAAACTTGATGGTTTTAGAACACTTTGCTTGTGGTTAACGATATCCTTGCAGAATTAATTCATTCAGTAAAACATGTCACACTAATATCATTTAAATTGCTGCTGTCATATTTTATTTGCTTTTCAAAATGGCGATCACATCCACCAACATCAGCAGCTCACGCTTCACACTTGATATCTAAATCAATTCCCATTTTGGCACGCATTCTTCTGACACTGTAAAGTTCATTACCAAGGTCAACTGGATCCAATTCAAAGTTTTCCCCCATTTTCTTCATGTTTCTACCACATTTCTCCTCAACCTCAAATAAACTTTTGAGTTTTGAACCTCCCATTGGAATACCAATTCTGACGTAGCCTAATAACCTGGTTTCTCGCTTTGCGGGTCAAGGTGGGAAACCTGAGTGATGAGGGTCTTCCCATTTCTGGGATCTCATGTAAGCATCAAACTAAGTCCAACTCGATCCACTGTAGAGCCATAATTACTTATTAATGTCACAAGTAGGCTTACATTAACAATGCAGAGAAATTGTTATGAACATCCACTAGTCGCCACTATCAGGCACCGGTTCAGGTACACTGAGGAAGAGGTACCCATGCACCTAGCCAGCATGTCTTTCGGACTGTGGGAGGAGACCTTAGCACCCAGAGGAACTGCATGCAGACACGGGGAGAAAGTGCAGATTCCGCACTGACAGTGACCCAAGCCAGGAATCGAACCTGTGTCTCAGGGGCAGTAAGGCAGCAGTGCTAACCACTGGGCCACCCCTCAATCTGCCGTTAAAAATATCCATCAGCCCTGACACACCCCACGGTGCACCAGTGTAACATTTCTGCACTGACACACAAGTAGAGTGTTAATTAATTCTGATTTGGAGCATTAACTTGTTTGCCCAAACTCATTTTGATTGCTTATCTGATAAGTACAAAGGCAATGATAATGTTTCTATAAATATTTACACTTTGAACATTTGCACCATTGATTTTGTAAGTGCATTTTTAAAAATTCATTCATGGGATGTGGTGTCGCTGGCTACGCCTAGGCATCAAACTGACAGCAGTGATAGCAAGCAGATACATCATTGTCACCATTATCGAGATGTTTGCTCTTCAGATAAAAATCCCAGTGCTAAGAATAACAAATTCTCCACATTAGATTGGGTACGGTGAGTTATGGCAGTAGTTTTATGAGTGTTAACAATCTGTGGCACGGGAGATCTCCAGGTGTAGGCAGGTTGTTATGACAAGCTTTCACAGGAGTGAAAGAATATCTGGAACTTCATGATTAATTATGCCTGTTTTATAGGTGTGCAACTCTTTCTCTTCTGCGATACTACACAGTGCTGGCGAGGTTTCTATGTTTATAGAAAGAAGCAACCTGCATGTATGAAAGAGCTGGGGGACTTCTCACAACTTGCTTTAATATGCATCTTTCTACACCGAGCACCAGCTCATCGAATATCCCAGGATGGAAAACCCTTCGATGGATATTCCTCCATGTGCTCCGGTGCCTCAACTACGCTTGGAAGCATAACAAATTCCGCAAATGAGCTGACCTCTCATATCTGGGGCATTGAGTCTTTAAAGTATGAGTTTTCCCAATGTCATAGAACCATAGAATTCTTACAGTGCCATTCGGCCCATAGAGTCTGCACTGACTCTCCAAAATAGCTTCTCACTCATGCTCTCCCCTCTACCCTGTTCCCATGACCCTGTACATTTACCATGGCTAATTCACGTAACCTACCCATCTTTGGACAGTAATGGAATTTTCACATCCACCCACCATGGAAACTATAGCAGGGGGGCCAGACCACGCAAAGGTCTGTTGACCTTGGGTGGAATTTCTGGCCTGAGTACAGCTGGAAAATCCAGCCATGCAATTTAGCATTGGAAAGATGCTTAACCTGTAAGACCATAAGACATAGGAGCAAAATTAGGCCACTCGGCCCATCGAGTCTGCTCCGCCATTCAATCATGGCTGATTTTTTTCTCTTCCCCACTCTTCTGCCTTTTCCCATTAACCCCTGATCCTCTTTTTAATCAAGAACCTATCTATCTCTGTCTTAAAGACACCTGGCCTCCACAGGCTTCTGAGGCAAAAAGTTCCACAGATTCACCATTTCTGGCTGAAAAAATTCCTCCTTATCTCTGTTTTAAAGGATCGTCTCTTCAGCCTGAGGTTGTGCCCTCTGGTTCTAATTTTTCCCACTAGTGGACACATCCTCTCCATGTCTGCGCTATCCAGGCCTCGCAGTGTCCTGTAAGTTTCAATAAGATCCCCCCCTCATTCTTCTAAACTCCGATGAGTACAGACCCAGAGTCCTCAACTGTTCCTCATATGACAAGCTCTTCATTTCAGGGATCATTCTTGTGAACCTCCTCTGGACCCTTTCCAAGGCCAGCACATCCTTCCTTAAATATGGGGCCCAAAATTGCTCACAATATTCCAAATGGGGTCTGGCCAGAGCCCTAAACAGCCTCAAAAGCACATCCCTTCTCTTGTATTCTAGCCTTCTCGACATGAATGCTAACATTGCATTTGTCCTCCGAACTGCTGACTGAGTCTGCACATTAACCCTAAGAGAATCTTGAGGAATGACTCCCAAGTCCCTTTGTGTTTCTGATTTCCTAAGCGTTTTCCCATTCAGAAAAAAGTCTATGTTTCCATTCCTCCTTCCAAAGTGCATAACCTCTTACTTTTCCACATTGTATTTCATTTGCCATTTCTTTGCCCACTTTCCTAACCTGTCCAAGTCCTTCTGTTTCCGCAAAACTTCCTGTCCCTCTACATATCTTTGTATCTGCAAACTTAGCAACAGTGCCTTCAGTTCCTTCCTCCAAATCGTTAATATATATTGTGAAAAGTTGTGGTCCCAGCACTGACCCCTGAGGCACACCACTAGTCACCGGCTGCCATCCTGAGAAAGACCACTTTATCCCCATTTCCTGCCTTCTGCCAGTCAACCAATCTTATATCCATGCCAGGATCTTACCATTAACACCGTGGGCACTTAACTTATTTAATAGTCTCCTTTGTGGCACCTTGTCAAAGGCCTTCTGGAAATCGAAATAAATCATATCCACTGGCTCTCCTTTATCTAATTTCCTTGTTACCTCCTCAAAGAACTCTGACAGATTTGTCAGATATGACCTCCATATCTTTGACACTAAGGAGCAATCTACCAATGTCAATCAACCTAACCTGTGTATCTTTGGACAACGGGAGGAAACAGGAGCACCCTGAGGAAACCTCATACAGGCAGTCACTAAAAGTCTGGATCTCTTCTTGCCCTGGCGCTGTGAGGCAGCAGTGCCAACCTCTGTATCACCGTGGTAGCCCTAATCAATGCTTTACCCCAGAGTCCGCAATGGAGTCCAAGGTGCATTTTGAATTGAGTGCTCTAATGTTTGTTTAATTTCTATCGGTTGGGGAGGGCAGCCTGTCAGTACTGCAGCAACAGAAGATTAAACCTCACAACACCACGTAAAGCAGCATGGTCAGAAGATCTAAAAATGTCCACCATTTCCGTTCAGACCGCCATCATAATTCATACAAACCATTGTATACAGCTTCCTATTCAAGTTTCCCAGTTCAGATGAATTATTTGCACACAGTTCCAAAGACATATTTTCTGAATGTGTATGCTTGGCATAGACTTGAATAGAAACTCATGGGAAACATGCCCATGATTTCCCGATATGCAGTCTCAGTGGGTGAGCTCCCATGCCAGGAATCCAAGTTCAAAAGTAAGAGGAAAGTAGAAGGGAATAGAAATTAAATTAAATATTAACCCATTTCCCTTTTCTGACTAAAATTTAACGATGCGTTTAAAAGTCAAAATGATGATAATCTACATGTCTGATCAATTATCAAAATATTCATTGATTTGCTTTTAAAATGCAATGAGGGGGATTTTGTGCTCCATTTCAATCAACAGCCAGGATAGGACACTCCACAGAAGTCTCAAGGCATGATTTATGCTTTCGGGATTTCCCATTCTGATTGTCCCTGCCTTACACCCCCACCCCTCCCGCCACTGACATAATGGGATCCTGACATTCAATGTTGGGGTCCCCATTTGAACATAATTAAAGTCTTAATGCCTGATAGTTCCCCCTCCACTCCCCCCACCCTCACCCGGCCCCCGCCCCGCTGGTTAGATTGTCCATTCACATCAGCGTGAGGGCACACCACTGCCAGTCAGCAGAGATGACTGAGTTTTCATTGGGGGACAGGGGGTAGGGGGAGGACTGTTGTTGTGTGGGTGGATGTACAGTGGAGGTGTTCCATTGAGGGGGAGGGTATATTTTGGGGGGTGTGGGGAGAGGTGTTGCAGGTCTGTTCAGTGTTTGGGGGGGGTGGATGGCAGGCTTCTATCTTTAATTTCTTGTATGAGAGCACACCCTGATCTCTTGCAAGTGAATTTGCTGGAGTCTGCCCCGCCAGCATGAGGTCATGATATCAGCCCACTACATGCTGAACAATATGGCAGGGAAAGCCAATGGACCAAAGGACAGTGGCACAGTGGTTAGCACTGCTGCCTCACAGCTCCAGGAACCTGGGTTCGATTCCCAGCACACTGTCTGTGTGGAGCTTGCACATTCCCCCCATGTCTGCGTGAGTTTCCCTCAGGTGCTCCGGTTTCCTCTCACAGTCCAAAGATGTGCTAGCTAGGTGGATTGGCCATGCTATATTGTCCCTTAATGTCCCAGGATGCGTAAGTTAGAGGGATTAATGAGGTAAATATTTGGGGTTACGGGGATAGTGTCTGGGTAGGATTGTTGACGATGCAGACTCGATGAGCTGAGTGGCCTCCTTCTGCACTGCAGGGATGCTATGATTCTATGATTATGTTTCTATTTCTTATGAGCTTCATATGACTACTGCCAATAGCCCAAAAATGGTGAATTTTTCTTTGCATAGTATAATCAAAGGGAAGTGAATACAGAGCAAAGAATTCAATTTGAGATCAGTACAGGAGAGGTTTGTTTCCCATGACCCCTTTACTTTTGACTCCTTTTTACTTGCGTGACCTGCTCTGAAACTGAACCATTCGAGGTTTCCCCTCATATTACACAGGATACCCTATGGCATAACTTTGACTGCTTGACCGAGACAAGTAACTCGCTACCTTATGACGCTCTATTCATCCCCTATGCCCCTCGCCCCATCCCTTGTGGTCCCTCAAACCCCTTAGGTCAACCCAAACTCCCCTATGGTCCCTTACAGCTCCTGTACATCAAACTTCAAGTTTTTAGGTGTCCAGATCACAACAATCTGCCTTGGTTTGATTTGATTTGATTTGATTTATTATTGTCACAATCATTAGCATGCAGTGAAAAGTATTGTTTCTTGCTCTTATACAGACAGAGCATCCCGTTCATAGGGAAGGAAAGGACAAAGTGCAGAAAGTAGTGTTACAGTCATAGCTAGGGTGTAGAGATAGATCAACTTAATGCAGGGTAAGTCCATTCAAAAGTCTGACGGCAGCAGGGAAGAAGTTGTTCGTGAGTCGGTTGGTACGTGACCCCAGACTTCTGTCCTTTTTTCCTGAGGGAAGAAGGTGGAAAAGAGAATGTCCGGGATGCGTGGGTCCTTAATTATGCTGACTGCTTTTCCGAGGCAGCAGCACGTGTAGACAGAGTCAATGGATGGGAGGCTGGTTTACGTGATGGATTGAGCTACATTCACGGCCTTTTATAATTTCTTGCGGTCTTGGGCACAGCAGGAGCCGTACCAAGCTGTGAAACAACCAGAAAGAATACTTTTTATGGTGCATCTGTAAAAGCTGTTGAGAGTTATAGCTGACACGCCAACTTTCATTTGTCCCTTGGTCCCTTAATTTCCTTGGCCCTTCCATAATCGACACTAAAAGCAACCTTGTTACAGTCAGGAAGAATTAGAGAATAATTTCACCTCTCCTGACATGGTTGCAACAGACTATTTACAAAACACTTTTACAGTGATCAAAAGCACTCAACACATTGAAATTCTGTCAACTAATCTCTAATGAAAGTAAACGTTTCTGTTCTATAACCAATTGGAGTTGTCAGTCAAACCGCCCATTTAACAGTCATTGTGATGTTAGATTATAAAATCAGCCATGCAGCACAAATCTTATATTGCAATCTCTTAGACTTCTATCAATAGGTCAGGTCAAATATCAAGAATTGATTTGTTTTAACTCCATGCTTTTTAAAAAAAATTGAAGCCCAGCAGAATTAAATATCTTAAAAGCTATGACAGTTTCAATGAACTTTGACAGCTCCTATGAGTGTTGATAGTACTTTGGCAAATTTGACTCTTCTTTTACAGATTGGCAATTATTTAATGGCCCTTTGAAAGCTTGAACATTCCAAGACCTTATTCACTTTTGGTGCTCTTTCATGATGACATTCAACCATCCCGAGGGGCACCTGAGTTCTCCAAAAGAATGCCTTACCTTTCCAAAGGATGTCCTGGGACCATATTGAAAAGGATATATCTTACCTCTCTGACAGGGGATAGCTAAGCTATCTGAACAAATTATAAAATTCTAAGGACTAGGCAGCGTAGATGCAGGAAGGATGTTCCTAATGGCGGGAACATTCAGAACCAGGAGTCAGAGTTTGAGGATACAGGGTAGGCCATTTACACTGGAGCTGAGGACACATTTCTTCACCCAAAGAGTGGTGAGCCTGTGGAATTCATTACCACAGGAAACAGTTGATGCCAAAACACTGAATGTATTCAAGAGGTGGTTGGATATTGTACTTGGGGTGAAGGGGATCAAATGTTATGAGGAGAAAGCAGGATTAATTTATTGAGTTGGACGATCAGCCATGATTGTGATGAATGGCAGAGCAGGCTCGAAGGGCCGAATGGCCTCCTCGTGCTCCTATCTTCTTAGTTTCTATGTAACAAATACACAAGGTTCAGACATGCTCCTACTAGGTCTAATCTGCACACTTCAGACATCCACCCCATCAAAATCAACCATAAATAAAGGTAGTTATATGGGCAGCTGTCTCTGGAACCACAGAAGAGCAACTTAGACCCTGCCCCTGTTATCCCTGCGAAAATGGCAGAGGCGGGATTCAGGGACTGGGCTTCCAGATTTGGGCCTCGGCCGACATTTCCATGCAGACCCAGAGCCTTGCTGACAGGGCGAAGGTTAGGTCACCATGCAGGGCTGACAAACAATCAATGATGCTAATTGATGCATTTTCATCAGATTGTACTCACTTTCTCTCATTTGTTCAGCAGTGGAAGAATCGTTTTCACTTACACAACAGCACATGTGTACAAAAAAAGACATATCAACCTACGCAACATGATTGCGCACAAGCATTTTGTGTGCAGAACTCTTCCAGAAAATGGGGACCATTTGAAGCTATACTGACTCATCGCTGCGTGAGAAGAGAAGTGGCAGATTGTTCAAGACATTACCCACAGTGGTTTGTTCATGCAGCTGGAAAAATATGACTTAACAAGGGAAATAAGAGAGTTGGAATATCCTAATTAAAGTATTATTTAGATAGCATTACAGAAAAAATGTAATGAATTATGGAAACAAAATTCTCACGATATTAATCATTGTCTCTTTATAAAGGAGAGTTCATTTTCAGCAGTGGTTTACTGTGGTGCTTTACTTCTGCTGGGTTAAGCAAGCAGAAAGATAAGGCTCATTTTTATTCAAGTGTTTTAAAAAGTAAAGTATATTTATTAGTCACAAGTAAGGCTTGCACTAACACTACAATGAAGTTACTGTGAAATTTCTCCACACCCCAACGCTTTCTCGGGTCAATGCACCGAACCAGCACATTTTTCAGACTGTGGGAGGAAACCAGAGCACCCAGAGGAAACCCACGCAGACACGGGGAGAATGTGCAAACTCCACACAGATAGTGACCAAAGCTGGGAATAGAAGCCGGGTCCCTGGTGTTGTGAGGTGCTAACCACTGTGCCAGTCATACAGGGACAAAATAATGTTTGGGAGGAATAAACGAAGTGTTGCATTGAAAGTCCTGATGTTTATTGAGTAAAATAATGTCCGTATCTATATCTCACCACTTTCTTGTGATGATTGATTATGAAAGCTATTTGGATTCATAAATCATGCTCTGACCTAAAATTATTTTTCTTTCAAAATGACTTCTTTCTAAAGCACAATTCAAAATATTGGCAGGCAACTATAACCTTCTCACATGGGGGATAAATATGGCAGTGCCTTTGCAATTGTTTCAAATAGACATTGCTCAGCTGGTCTATCATTGTTAATACGAGACGTCAACTGTGGTACATTCATCAAAGCTACAGTACTCTGGGGATTGGGTGGTGCAATGGGTTGGAAAGCTTCTTTATTATATCTGTGACCTGGGTTTAACCAAACGCACTGAGGTGGAAATCTGCCCTCCCTCTTCACTGGAAACTGAAAATGTCCTGCGAGAACTCTGTTTGGGAAGGCGTAAAGTAATTGTTTAAAAGGCATGAATTCATAAAAGACTGTGGTCCCCATAACTCAGCATTATTTAGGATAAAAATTGACATTCCAGTTGAGGATGGCAGATTGAGGGAAAAAAATATTACAGTTGGTGCAATGGGAGTGTGTTTCTGAGGTCAGGTTTAAGGTAAGCTTTACGGCAGAGTATTCTCAGCCGAGTTCAACTACCCATATGTTTCATTTTGGTAATGGGTGCCAAAAGTAGAAAGCATTTTATTTCCTGTTACTTAACATCTTTAACTTATGGCAAACTAAGACTTCATCAAAAAAAAAACACACAGACCAAAAGTTAAACCTTCATAAGTTTTTGAATTTTTCACATGAACATAACAGAACAAAGACAAAGAACAAAGAAAATTACAGACTAGGAACAGGCCCTTCGGCCCTCCAAGCCTGCACCAACCGTGCTACTCGACTGAACTAGAATCCCCTAACCTCCAGTGATAATATCCCTCTATTCCCATCCTATTCATGTATTTGTCCAGGCACCCCTTAAAAGTCATTATTGTATCTGCTTCCACCAGCTCCCCGGCAGTGAGTTCCAGGCACCCATCATCCTCTGTGTAAAAAACTTGCTTCGTACATCTCCTTTAAACCTTGCCCTTCACACCTTCAACCTAAGCCCCCTAGTAATTGACTCTTCCACCTTGGGAAAAAGCTTCTGACTATCCACTCTGTCCATTCCTCTCATAATCTTGTAGCCTTCTATCAGGTCGCCCCTCAACCTCTGGCATTCCAGTGAGAACAAACCAAGTTTCTCCAGCCTCTCCTCATAGCCAATACCCTCCATACCAGGCAACATCCTGGCAAATTGTTTCTGTACCCTCTCCAAAGCCTCCACTTCCTTCAGGTAGTGTGGTGACCAGAATTAAACACCATATTTCAAATGCAACCCAACTAAGGTCTATAAAGCTGCAACTTGACTTGCCAATTTTTAATCTCAATATTATTAATTGATTGATTAATTAATTAATTGAAATATTAATTGATTTCCTAATCTCTTGGACAGTAACAGTTTCTCGGTAGAGTTTCTGCAATGGTTGTATTTGGCAATCCTGGTGCAAATTTGCACAAAATTATGCTAGTTTTCAGGAGTGTTCCCCCTGCATCCCCCTCCCTGATTTTCTCTTCTAAAATTTACACAATTTAAGTTAAAAAGAATAATTTAAATTAAAGAGAAATCCTTAATACATGTCAGAATAATTAGTGTAGTTTGAAGGGATACAATGGCCTAATGGAATTATCTCTAGGCTATTAATCCAGAACCTCAACTAATGCTCTCGGGACCCGGGTTCGAATCCTGCTATGGCAGATGGTAGAAGTTGAATTCAATATAAAAAAATCCGGAATTAAGAGGAGTGCATGATGAAGGGGTGTGTGGGGTGAGAGAGAACACTGATACTGTGACTGAATCAGACCTATGTGCTGGAATTTCACTGCCTTCCCTGCCCAAGGCTCGTAAGGTCGCACCGAGGCCAATGGAGAATGCCATTCAACGAGGTCATCAAATTCCGGCCATGGGCACATTCTGCGCCTGCACTCTCACCCCTCCCCCTTTTCACTCTGGCTGTGGTTGAACTTTAAGGGATTGGAAGCCCTTCCTGTTGGTGACTCCATATTGGCCCATCACTGCATGCAATTTCAACTGCCAAACACCTGGGCAATACTGGTGAAACGTAATGTCCTCTGTCCCCGTGAGGCTGTGTCTGACTGGAATCGATTATATTGTCCAGCTCTGGCAAATAATTCAGCAGTAACCTATGAGATCTACTGGTTTGCTACTACTTAAGAGATTCCGCCATGGCCCACAGCTGATCCTTGGAAAGAGACAGCAGTGAAGAAACTCAAGGCCGTAGTGACTTTGATGGCTGCTGACAGGACACAGCCAGCAGCAGTGTGGGGCGTGAGATCTTCTGTGACTAAGGACACAGATGCCAGTGACCATCTGCCTGGTGAATCACAGTCTCCGCTCCCTGGTTCTTGGCCATCTCCAGGTAACTTTGGCAGCAGATTCTATGCCAAACTTATGACCTCAGTCTCCTTCCTTCCCCTCCTCTTTCTCCTCTGCCTTCCTACTGCCAAAAGATCTGACTGTCTGTGGAGGGTGTCACTTTATTGCCACCATGTATAAATCTGAGATTTATGCCCTATTGTGCTTGACAGCCTTACGTTCTCCTCATACTGTTAGGGATGAGATTAGGAGCTCCAAGGCATATTGTGAAGTTAGCCTAGATCCTAACTTTTTATGGTTTTGACATTAGGGTGAGCATAAAGTGCTTTGCTCTAGATATGACTTAATTGACCCACTAGGAAGCTTTTAGCATATCAAACTTCACTTAACAACACAGTTAAAATATGACAAAAAGAACTAGCATAACTTTTACCAATTGGAAATACTTAAACATGCATAATGTATAAGTATTAACAGATAGCAATCTCTACATTTCCAATTGTAAGAAGTACCCCATAAACATAAATCCCTTTTTAAAATCAGCAGAAAACAGATAGGCTCACAAGGTAGCTAGATTTCGAGCCTTTTAACACATCTAAACAGAGATCCAGTCAGCCACCTGTCTTTTGACAACCACCTCAGAGAAAGATCCACCCCCAAACAGCAGAATCCTGGAGAAAGAGATTTATTTCCAGGCAGATTCCATTCTCCAGCTCCTAACAGAGAAAGAGAAGAACTGCTCTCTAACAACTCTAAGCAGCATCTGAATTTGATTTCTCTGTGTAAGCTTGGTCGAAATAAGAAGAGAATGAGAATAGCTCCACTTAGTCATCTCGTTTTTTCATTAAACAACCTAATCAAGTCATATTCTCCAAAACCCCAGGGGAAAACGCTAAAATAACAGAACAGCACTAATTCAAATTAAAAATAACATTACAGCAATTAGGAGCAATTATGCTATTGCAACAACAATACAGGCCTGCCTGGTACAGACCCACAGCATCGTTTAGAACAGACTGTTAAAGCAGATCCCACACAAAAACATGACCTAAGTACATTTCTTAAAGGCACAGGATTGTCACAACATGCTCTCACAGTGACAGGAGGATGTCAATTCTCTGCAATTCCCAAGAACTAACTGACCACTCTGCCTGCCACCTGGTGACATCCAATGGTGAGTGCTTGTCTGTACTGCTCACCCTTTGTTGCATCCAGTTAATTCATTGAAGTGACCATTACTGGGTAGCTGATCTGTCCCAGACAACACATGAAGTCCATGTGCCGTTGTGAAAATCAGATGCCCTTTAACAAGCTCTCAATGAATTCTTTAACAATCTTGATTGGCTTTTTGTCAAGGAACTTGTGGTGCTCTTGTAACATTCTGGTGAAAAAGTTTGTCATTGAGAAGGGCTTGAAAGTTTAGCCCTCTACGGCCGATCTGGATTTATGGTCCAACACAATTAACCCTCATTCTCTTCCTATTCGACCAAGCTTCTTTTCTCTACTTAAACTGACTTGATCTTTCTTCCTCTCAATTTCACTCTTTTCTAGTGGGGTTATTGCTAGACTATTATCCAGAAAGTCAGCTAATGTTCTGGAGACCCAGGTTCGAATCCCACCATGGCAGGTGGTGGAATTTGATTTCAATAAAAAATTTCTGGAATTAAGAATCTACTGATGACCATGAAGCCATTGTCGATTGTTGGGAAAAATCCCTCTGGTTCACTAATGTCCTTTAGGGAAGGAAATCTGCCATCCTTACCTGGTGTGGAATACAATGTGGGAAAGTATGAGCCTATGCACTTTGGTAGGAAGAATAAATGTGTAGACTATTTTCTAAATGGGGAAAGATTTCGGAAATCTGAAGCACAAAGGGACTTGGGAGTCCTGGTTCAGGATTCTCTTAAGGTTAACATGCAGGTTCAGTTGGCAGTTAAGAAGGCAAATTCAATTTTACCTTTCATTTCTAGAGGGCTAGAATACAAGAGATGTATTGCTGAGGCAGTAAACTGCTCTTGGTCAGACCCCATTTGCAATATTGTGAGCAGTTTGGGCCCCAGGAAAGATGTGCTGGCCTTGGAAGGGGTCCAGAGGAGGTTCAGAAGAATGATCCCAGGAATGAAGGGTTTGTCACTGCCATCTGAACCTGCATGTTAATCTTAAGAGAATCCTGAACCAGGACTCCCAAGTCCCTTTGTGCTTCAGATTTCTGAAACCTTTCCCCATTTAGAAAATAGTCTACACATCTATTCTTCCTACCAAAGTGCATAACCTTATACTTTCCCACACTGTATTCCACACCAGGTAAGGATGGCAGATTCCCTTCCCTCAAGCACATTAGTGAGCCAGATGGATTTTTTCCAACAATCAACAATGGCTTCATGGTCATCGTAGAATCTTAATTCCAGATATTTTTTACTGAAATCAAATTCCACCACCTGCCATGGTGGGATTCGAACCTGGGTCTCTTCTGAGGTCAGCACATCTTTCCTGGGGCCCAAACTGCTCACAATATTGCAAATGGAGTCTGGGTCTATACCCAATGGAATTTAGAAGGATGAGGGTGGATCTAATTGAAACTTACAAAATACTGAGAAGCTTAGATAGAGTGAATGTGGAGAGAAATTTTCCACCAGTTGGAGAGACTAGAACTCGAGGGCACAATCTCAGAGGGAAGGGACGCTCTTTTAATGAGGAGGAATTTCTTCAGAACATAAGAACATAAGAAATAGGAGCAGGAGTAGGCCATCTAGCCCTTCGAGCCTGCCCCACCATTCAGTAAGTTCATGGCTGATTTGAAGTGGATCAGTTCCACTTTCCCGCTTTTTCCCCATAACCCTTAATTCCCTTATCTGTCAGAGGATCAGCCAGAGGATCTGTGGAATTCATTACCACAGAGGGCTGTGGAGGCCAGGTCATTAAGTGTTTTTAAGACAGAGATAGATAGGTTCTTGATCAGTAAGTAGATCAATGGTCACAGGGAAAAGGCAGGAGAACACGGATGGGAATTATATCAGCCATGATTGAATGGCGGAGCAGACTCAATGGGCTGAATGGCCTAATTCTGCTCCTATATCTATGGTCTTATGGCCTGGCCTACATGTGACTCCAGAGCTACAGCAATATTGTTGTCTCTCAACTGCCTCCCAAGGGCAACTAGGCGCAGGCAATAAATGCTGGCCAGCCAGCAACGCCCCATACCCCACAGATGAATTAAAAATAAATAGGGGCCAGTCTGGGTTCATCCTTCCCACCCACTCCTAGTTGTATTGTAATATCTAACCTCCCCAACACTGTTCCCTGGCCAACAGCCTCTGGACTGAAAGGCTGAGCAGGTTTCAATTATTGACACCTGCTCCACTTGAGATTTGAATTGGGTGACTCATTTTGTTGTGATAGTCTTTCAAACTACTCTTTTCCCCTCTCTAAATCACACAAGCAACTGATGTGAACATTTGATCGATGGCATAAACAATCAAAGGGGTACAGCCTAGAAAACATCACTCAAATATTTGGCTGGAGCTGTGATGGAAAAAGAATGGTTCCATCAAAGGAACGTGCTTTGGAGCCAAGCAGTAACAGTCCTGGACTCCATTGGTGCCAAACTGCTACTGTACCTATTTGACTTCAACGGTGGTTCCGTTTGCCCATCACTGAATGTGATCTTAAGTGTTCGATGCAGCATTTAACACAATTCTAAACGTGCAATATGTGACTTCACAAAGAGGACAAAATGCGTGATAAGTTTAAGAAACTGTTGGCATTTTGTGCTCATTAACATTATGTTAATTGATCTTACGTTACGCTAATTACAGAACGAAGGAGAGAGCCACAGTTGCCTTAAGTATTACTCTTTCCAACACAACAAATATTCATGTGCTACAATGTTTGATTCGACATTACAGGAGGCAAATAAACTCTTACCATGTGGCTTGGCCGCATTAAAACGCATTGCAGCTGTTTAAGCATTTTGCAACGAGTTCATCTCACATGGGCATTTCCATTCAGACAGATATCTGGATGTAGATGCAAACACTGCACATCAGAGTGTTGACCACATGGCTCTGTTTCTTGTTAGATTGTGTGGTGATATGCCAAAGTGAATACCACAATTAAATCCTTGCATCTGTGTTCTGGACCATGCCAATATTTCATTGCTCATTTGAAAAAAAAAGAGGGAATGTTTCCACTTGCTTCTGTTAGACTTGCACCCAGGTTCCAGCACAAATTGGGTAGGTTCAGTCCTACCAGCAGAGACAAACTGGGGCATTTTGAAAAGCAGGTAAGTTACAGCTTGCACGGCTTTGTGCTTTCCATGATCTTCTGTGTATATCCCACACCACTGGGATGAAATTGTGACATACAGATTGGATTGGTTCAGGAAAGGGTCTTTCAATGTATTTATTAGTCATAAGTAATCTTACATTAACACTGCAATGAAGTTACAGTGAAAATCCCCTAGCTGTCACACTCTGGCGCCTCCTTTGGGTATTCTGAGGGAGAATTTAGTGTGGCCAGTGCATTTAACCAGCACGTCTTTCAGACTGTGGGAGGAAACACCTGGAGGAAACCCATGCAGACATGAGGAGAACATGCAGACTCCGCACAGAAAGTGACCCAAGCTGGGAATCAAGCCTGGGATCTGGCGTTGTGTGGCAGCAGCGCTAACCACTGTGTCTCTTTGACATTCATACAGCAGTAGGTGCAGTCCAAAAGTATTTTCATACAAAAATTGTTAACATACTGAGAGATTAACTACTGCATGCCAATGAAACTAATAAATAGCATAGCACATCATATATCCTTGACTAATGGTTGGTTTCATTTCCTTACCACCATGTCCTATAGCCAAAGAATCATTTATTTTTCATGTATCTCATGTATAAGTCAACACCTGGCTGTTAGCTTAAAAA
Source organism: Carcharhinus amblyrhynchos (assembly GCF_965287045.1). Lineage (NCBI taxonomy): Eukaryota > Metazoa > Chordata > Chondrichthyes > Carcharhiniformes > Carcharhinidae > Carcharhinus > Carcharhinus amblyrhynchos. The sequence continues at coordinate 17,060,150 of NC_137339.1, forward strand.
TCCAAACACTTTGGGCAAGACTTTCTATCTGGGAATTAAGTGTCATGATGGGTGCAGGAATTTGGAGTGTTACCTGCTCTGGAGGCTGGAGGGAAAACACGCCTCGTTAATTATGCTCCCAGATGTTTTGGCCGTATCCTGTGACAGGGTAGGCCTGATGGCTCGTAGTCCGCCATCCCATCGAGGCGCCATATTGAAAAGGAGCCCAACAGCACTGACCCATTATTAAAGAAAAAGGTGGATCTCCTGAAACTGAGGATGGATTTCTGGGAGAAGTCTGAGGTTGGAAGATGGCCCACTTCCAAAACACTGAATCCAGAAGGTCCAACTGTAGATGCTCCTCTCATCTACTGCTATGGTGTTCTAGTGTCCAAAGTTGCCACTGGCTTCCATCCAGAACTCCGGAGTCAGCCCCAGGCATTGTTCAGGTGAGTTCTGACATCTGCGCGCCATGTTGTTCCAAATGTGTTTTCTCTTTTATCGCCAGCACTATGGAGAATCCAGTCTGGGTGGTCTCGTCTTCACCTCCATCCCATTAATGACATGCAAATGCATTTCACGCTGGCCTGCAGTGAGTTTCCCAATCTGCCATAGCCAGCAACAGCGGAAGATCCTGCTGGAAATTCATGCTGACATGAAACCAATTTTAGGCCTCCCACCATAATTCTCCCAGTACACCCTCCATCAAACCTGCCAGCCGGGAAGAATTCTACCCTTTGTATCTGCTTGCCTCTGAAGTCAAATCTGCTCTGATAAAGACCCGCTCGATAGAAACATAGACCAGCACACCATCGAAGGTGGCTGTTGAGATCCTCATGTCTATGCATGTCAACATGAGGTGACAAGTCACTCGTCACCTCACTGGTGCATATGGTGTTCATGCCAATCCTGCCCTCCAGAATGACAACATGGTGTCACAAAGGAACGGTAAATACACATCCCAGTTCAAATTTAAAAACACGTAGGATTACAGTGAAGACAAATAATGGTGCAGCAGCTAGAGAATTGAAGATATTAGAGAAGAATGTTCAAGTTTGGAGGAAGGTCTCGACACAGACTAGGCAGATACCTATGCACAAATGTGCAAATGGGGAAATCTTAACATGTGGCCACAGTTCGAAGAGAAAGTTGCAAAATGCATCAACAAAATTTGCCTGAATGGACTCTCATCAATCCAAACCTTTACCCTAAAACAAGAAAATTAGACATTGCAGATTTCAACCCAACTCTGGATGATGTACCAGGTTTACAAAGAGAAAGAATTTTTATTGCGACCTGACTTGTTGCAAACCTGATTTTTCGGCTTTCTTGCAACCTTACCGGCTCATCCCCCACCCCAGTCCATCGGCTATTGGGGCGATAAGGTAAGATCGTGGCCCAAGATTTCACAGCATTTCCCAGCAGAACTTACTGGCAGGCTGATTGCATTTCAGCGGTTCATAGTCAAACATTGACGAAAGAGTGGATACAGATTGACCTGTTTCTGGAACATGGCTGAGACTTCCATAACTTTTGACCATCAAATGGTGAGCAAAGTTGGAGAGAAAGCAGTGTTGGTGAAGACATGAAAAGAATAGATTCGCCATTGTACTGTTATGTATGTCCAAGAAGACAAAGCTTTTTTATTGGTATACAATGAAAAGTATTGTTTCTTGCTAGCTATAAGGCAAAACATACATTTAATTGAGTACATAGGGGAGAAGGAAAGGATAGGATAATCAGCTTTATATATGATGAAAACAGTCTAAAGTCTGATGACAGCAGGAAAAAAGCAGTTCTTGAGTTGGCTGGTACGTGTTTTCTGATTCTTGTATCCTTTTCTTATTGGAAGAAACATAGAAAAACTACTGCACAAACAGACCCTTCGGCCCACAAGTTGCACCGATCATATCCCTACCTGCTAGGCTTACCTATAACCCTCGATCCTATTAAGAAAGAAGGTGGAAGAGAGTCCATCTGGGATGTGTGGCATCCTGGATCATGTTGGCTGCTTTCCTGAGACTACAGGAAGTGTAGATGGAGTCAATGGATGGGAGGCTGGTTTGTGTAATGGACTGGGCTACGTTCGCAACCGTTTGTAGCTTCTTGTGGCCTTGGGCAGAGCAGGAACCATACCAAGCCGTGATACAAGCAGAAAGGATGCTTTTTATGGTGCATCTGTTAAAATTGGTGAGAGTCGTAGCGGACATGCTGAATTTCCTTAGCCTCCTGAGAAAGTAGATAAAGGTTTAATCAATGGCAATATTCAAGAGAAAAACCGTCCCAGAACATCAATTCGCAGAAGGAGTTATTGTTAACATTCACAATAAAGGATGACGGTGGTTTGAAAATACAGCTGAGGAAAGTATGGAATTTCCAACTTTGCAAAAGGAAAAAAGCCTCCTCATCTAAGATATATTCAGATCATACCACGTCAGTAATATTTTTGCTGTAGTTAGATCACAAAACAGTGATATTGCAGTGATTCCGGGTGATCTTAGTAGTCTTGTTCAACCATTGGATATCTCTCTGAACCAGCTGTTCAAGGATAGCATGAGAGAAAACTGGACTGGATGGTCAGGGGAACGGAGGCATTCACTAAGGGAGACAGATTATGGGTTCCAGTGTTAGCAATCTTGTGTGCATGGGTTGTAGAGGCCTGTGATTAACTCAGAATAAAGATTGCCATCAAATCTTTCAAGAAACCTAGGATATCTGAAATTAAAGTTTATTTATTTCTCACAAGTAGCTTTACATTCACACTGTAAAGAAGTTACTGTGAAAATCCCCTAATCGCCACAATTCAGTGCCTGTTTGGATACATTGAAGGAGAATTTAGCACGGTCAATCCACCTAACCCGCACATCTTTGAACTGTGGGAGGAAATGGAGCACCCAGAGGAAACCCATGCAGACACGTGGAGAACGTGCAATCTCCACACAGTCAGTGACCCAAGCCGGGAATCAAACACAAGTCCCTGGAGCTCTGAGGCAGTAATGCTAACACTGTGCCACCATGCTGCCCGTGGTGGTGAAGAGATGATTATTTGTGCCAACAATGTCATGATTGCTGGTGGGGATGATGTTGATCCATTTAAGAAGCAGATTGGGACACATTATTTGATCTTAAAGATGAGGGTGGCATAGTAGCACGGTGGCACAGTGGTTAGCACTGCTGCCTCACAGAACCAGGAACTCGGGTTCAATTCAGTCCTTGGGTCACTGTCTGTGTGGAGTTTGCACATTCTCCCTGTGTCTGTGTGGGTTTCCTCCAGGTGCTCTGGTTTCCTCCCACAGCACAAACATGGCTGGATTAGGTGGATTGACAATGCAAAATTGTCCCTTAGTGTCCTAAGATATGTTGGTTGGGGGGGTTAACGGGGTGAATACCTGGGGTTATGGAGATAGGGGCTGGGTGAGATGCTCTGTTGGAAAGTCAATGCAGACTCAACTCTTTCTGCACTGTAAGGATTCTATGGGTTCTACGACATGGTGATTTTTATGGATTTTAATAAATGTTCATTATATACTCGGCTGCTAATTAATATTCATTTCCATACTCTGAGTAAGATTGTATAAAATTGTATATCTGGCTTTTGTATTGATGAATTTGATAACTTTGATACAGTTAATATACTGAAATTAATGTCTGTCTCCATGGAAGCTGGTGTTTACTTGTAAATAAAAAATTAATAATATTTTTCACTCCTTTTACGCTACTTTTGGGAGAAAGGTTGGTAGGAACAGTTTCTGACCTAGCAGCTCTGAAATAACAAGACAATAGGAGAGAGGGGATTTCAATCTCCACAATAGGAGTCATGTAAAAGTCAACCCCCTACTTTTATTCTGAAAATTGACGCTTAGAAATTCAACTTTTATACAAATATATATGGTAGTCTTTTTTTCAAAAAAAGTCATTTTCAGTGATTTTAAATCAGGTAACTAATAAGCACTATTATTAAACAGTTATTTTTGGCAATAAACCTGTGCTCAGTATATTAATAAAACTGCACCAGGTTACAACTTTTCAATGCATCGAAGAATTTTTTTAATTGAAATTAAGTAAATAATTGCATTTTATTATTTTGCCCCATTGCTTCAGAGCAGTTTTACATTTGTGATAGAACATAGAACACTACAGCACAAACAGGCCCTTTGGCCCAAAAGTTGGGTTGATCATATCCATACCTACCAGGCCTATCTATAACTCTCAATTCAATTAAATCCCATGTACTCATCCAGAAGTCTCTTAAAAGACCCCAGCGAGTTCACTTCTACCACCACCAACGGCAGCCGATTCCACTCACTCACCACCCTCTGAGTGAAAAACTTACCCCTGACATCTCCTCTGTACCTGCCCCCCAGCACTTTAAACCTGTGTCCTTTCGTAGCAACCATTTCAGCCCAGGGAAATAGCCTCCGAGAATCCACCCTATCGATACCTCTCAACATCTTATAAACTTCTATCAGGTTGCCTCCCAATCTTCGTCTCTCCAGGGAGAAGAGACCTAGCTCCCTCAACCTATCTTCATAAGGCATGCCTCCCAATCCAGGCAACATCCTTGTAAATCTCCTCTGCACCCTCTCAATAGCTTCCACATCCTTCTTGTAGTGAGACAACCAGAACTACGCACAGTACTCCAGGTAGGGTCAGACAAGGGTCTTATATAGTTGCAGTATTACCTCCGACTCCTAAACGCAATCCCTTGATTAATGAAGGCTAGCACACCAGAAGCCTTCTTGACCATATCCTCCACCTGTGAGGCTGATTTAAGAGTCCTATGGACCCGGACCCCAAGATCCTTCTGCTCCTCAACACTGCTAAGTGATGCTGAAAATTAATGCATCAGTTGATGATGACTGACAGTTAACTGCCAAGCATTGTTTGAAATTTAAACTTGACTCTGGTCAACACATTGCACTGAGGAATGAACAAGTGAATGGTTGTCCCTTATCTTGTTTAGCTGAAACAGAGACAATGTGCATACATATTCCTTTTGTCCATAAAGAACAGGGTCCTGTGTACTGATATATGTAGCTTCCAGTGCATGTGAATGTGCCACACTGCAATCCTGATCGACAACCTTAAATTGATTGTCAGCATAAAAAGAGCCACCATGAACAGAGAATGGTTTAACAGACGTGACGAGGGAATATGCAATAACACGGAAAATTAATAAACAAATAGTACACAATAAAGCTGCATTTCACAAACAAGCACCCACGCAAGGAAAGTGGGCCAAATGGTCTCCTTGTGATCTTATGTTTTGAATGTATCCCATGCTTCGCATGCATTTCAAGCACAAGTCACAACCTTAGCTGAAATGCCACAATTCACATCCCCAGAACCACTTCATAGAAAGGAATCTATAACCAAGAGAGAAACAGGATAAGGATCCAAAATGAAGAACAATAGAGAGGAACAAGGTGGAATAGATTTTACACTTGGATTTTGTTAGGACAGTACTTCAACATTGTTCACAAGTAATATATTACTGTTTCAGACATGAAAACAAACTTAATTCACCCCAATTGGCAAAGCTGGCTATGCTAAGATCTGGTTATAGTTTGATCAAAGTAATTCTCTTTAAAGTGTCTCTGACAGATTTACCCACACCAGGAATAGAACCAGCTGACAGATCCCTTTGAAAACAACAGTTGTTGAACAGGTGCTGCGTATGTCTTTCCTTTTGAAAGAATAGTTGGCATTAACTAACACTGGGCTTCTTGTATTTTCTGATTAGGTCAGTTATTAGTCTTGTCACTGCCTTAAATCACTGACAATCTACAGGCCCTCATTCCCTAAGACATACGCACATTCCTTTTGGTTTCTTTAAACAATATGTTTATTATATACATCAGCAATCTGTTAGATTAGGGAACTTCTACTTTCAAAAACAATGCTTACATTCTTATGTTTCCAACATATAAAATTATCGTAGAAATTAAGAATATATCCAACAGGTGACTGACGTTATGTAGAATTAAACTGTCATCTGTTTATTGGCAACATATTTGTGGCAAAATTCATTAAGACCTGAAAGCTGATGGGGGTATGCAATGTACAGTGGAACAATGAATTTGTGCCTGTTCATTTTGATATAAGCATTGTGCTATCTGATGGCAATATCCAGCCAGTAATAAGTGTACTTTTGAATGGCTGGGTGTCTGAATAGAAGGAAGAGGCGAGGATGAGCTCAAACTGGCTTGTGCTACTTAATGCAAGGCTGCACCTAGAATCATAGAATCACAGAATCCTACAGTGTTGAAGGAGGCTATTCGGCTCATCGTGTCTGCACCATCCACAATCCCACCCAATCCATTTCCCCATAATAACATGTATTTACCCTAGCTATTTACCCTTCCCCCTGAAACTAATGCGTAATTTAGCATGGCCAATCCATCTAACTCGCACATCTTTGGACTGTGGGAGGAAACCGGAACATCCAGAGGAAATCCACACAGACACGGGTGGAATGTGCAATGTCCGCACAGACAGTGGCTCGAGGCCAGAATTGAACCCAGGTCTCTGGAGCTATGAGGCAGCAGTGCTAACCACTGTGCCACCGTGCCACCCATCTTAAAGGTGAGGTGCATTTTGACTAGAGCAGGTGCTGAAGTTCACTTGACCTGGCAAGGAATCCAAAGGATGGCATGACCAGGCAGACAGGGGGGTCAGCAGAAGAAGAGGGGTCCAAGAACACTGTGTGATAATCAGGAACAGAAGGAAGACAAAGTGTGGCAGTGTTGTTGAATGGAGAATTGCCATTGCATTCCCTGGTACAGAAGGTGGGTGTGCCAATCATAGAGAGGCCAGCCAGAAAGGGGATGCTTTGGTTGTTTCCTCAATTCTCCACTGCATCATCCTGCTTCTCTTCCTCCTTCTCAGTTGCTCATCTGATAGCGAGGGCTGTGCTGTCATGATGATGGTTGTGCAAAGATGCAGACGGCGATCACAAAACGTAGAACACAGTGAATACCGGAGACCTGCTTGGGTGATCCGAGCAGCAGAAATGTGGCTTGGTTCAAGCCACGCAAGCCATGACTGACTCAGTGACACTTGCTGTAATAATATGGCTCTTGTTATACACATGTTGCCCATGTGTGCTTGGGTTCTGTACTGCTATCAAATCAAGGGGATTTTCACAGTGACTTCATTGTAGTGTTAATGTGAGCCTAATTGTGACACTAATAAATAAACTTCAAGTGGTCAGTGATAGATCCATGGTTATTTAGTAGCCACACCCTGGCTAAAATACTCATAATTCTGTGAATTATATAGATTCACCTACATGATATGATGAATACATGTCAAGGTTAGTCATGGCACAAATCAAATATGGCTCTCAGATTGCCTGGATCCACTATAGTTTCCTTACCGCCGTAACACAGTAGACGCCATCTCTCTAGCCTGCACTCAACCCTGGAACACCTAGATAACAAAGACACCTATGTCAGACTCCTATTTATTCACTACAGCTCAGCCTCAACACCATTATTTCAATGAAACATCTCCAAATTCCATGGCCTGGGCTCGGCTCTGCTCTTTGCAACTCGATCCTGAACTTTCTAACCCACAGACTGCAATCAGTAAAGGTAGGCAACAATGCCTTCTTCACAATCACCCTCAACACCGGTGTCCCACAGGGCTGTATCTTCCACCTATTACTATACTCTTATTCACCCATAGCTGTGTGGCCAAATTCCCTTCCAACTCAATGTTCAAGTTTGTTGATGACACCACTGTAGAGTGTTGGATCTCGAACAATGACAAGACAGAGTGCAGGAAAGTAATAGAGAATCAACGTCATCAAACTGAAGGAGATAGTCAGTGACTTCGGGAAGCATGGTGGAAAACATACCACAGTTTACATCAATAGGAATGAAGTCGAAATGGTCTTCAAGTGCTTCAATGTTTTAGGTGTCCAGATCACCAACAGCCTGTCTTGGTCCTCCCATGCCAATGTTATAGTTAAGAAAGTCTATCAATGCTTCTACTTTCTCAGGAGACTAAGGATTATTGGTATATCTGCTACAATTCTCACCAGGTTTTACAAATGCACCACAGAAAGCATTGTTTCTGGTTGTATCATGTCTTGGTATGATTCCTGCTCTGTCCAAGAACACAAGAAACTACAAAGGGTCGTGAACAAAACCCAGTCCACCACTCAAACTAGTCTCCTACCACTGATGCTGTCTACACTTCGCGCTACCTCCGAAAAGCAGCCAGCAGAATCAAGGACCCGCGCACCTCTGACATGGTGGCATTGTGCCACAGTGGTTAGCACGTCTACCTCACACCGCCAGGGACCTGGGTTTGATTCCCGGCTTGGGTCACTGTCTGTGTGGAGTTTGCACTTTCTGCCTGTGTCTGTGTGAGTTTGCTGCAGTTTCCTCCCGCAGTCTGAAAGGTGTGCTGGTTAGGTACGTTGGCCATGCTAAAATCTCCCTCAGTGTACCCGAACAGACACCAGAGTATGGAGACTCAGGGATTTCCACAGTAACTTCATTGCAGTGTTGTTAATGTAAGTCTACTGGTGACACTAATGAATAAACTTAAACTTAAACATACTCTCTCCTACCTTCATTAGACGGGAAAAAGATACAGAAGCCTGAGGACATATACCAACCAATGCAAGAACAACTTCTTCCCTGCTGCCATCAGACTTTTGAATGGACCTACCTTGCATTAGGTTGATCTTTCTCTACACCCTAGCTATGACTATAACACTACATTCTGTACTCTCTCGTTTCCTTCTCTATGTACGGTATGCTTTGTCTGTATGGAACGCAAGAAACAATACTTTTCACTGTGTGCTAGTACATCTGAATAATAAATCAAATTAAATAAAATATTGCATATTCAGGTTGTTGCAGCACATCTCGGTATTAAAATGCAGCACGTGCAAGGCAATGTGTGTACGCGCAATGGCAGCATGTACCATGGGAAAGCCGGCTAGCCTGGCAAATCCATCTTCATACTTCATCTTCTTTTCTCTGTTCAGAGAGAACGCAATTTAATCCCCTCACTCGGCATACATACAATCCATATACACATATAATCCTACAGGGCAGAAAGAGGCCATTCAACCCATTGAGCCTGCACAGACCACAATCCTACCCAGGTCCTACTCCCTTAACTCCATGCATTTACACTAGCTAGCCCCCCTAATACTCAGGGGCAATTTAGCATGGCCAATTCACCAGTCTTTGGACTGTGGAAGGAAACCAGAACACCCAGAGGAAACAAATGCAGACACGGGGAGAATGTGCAAACTCCAGACAGTGACCCAAACCGGGAATCGAACTTGGGTCCCTGATGCTTTGCGGTAACACTGCTAACCACTGTGCCAGCGTACCACTCATTATTCAGTGTCATTGGCCTTGTTGAAACATCAGTCTATGAGGAGCTGTCAGATGTTATGGATGGAGGAATCCAGATGTAAAGAAGTCATGGCCACAATCACCCTGACAGCTACTGGCGGTTCCATACTTGCCCTTCTCTGAGACTACAAGTCTGCACGCGACCAACAGCAGATTTCAATGGGAATCTCTTTCATAAAACAGAGTGGTGGACTACGCTGTTCCTCACTAAGACTGGGAGAAGAGGATTGCTCCCTGAAGAATTTGAATGGATTTGACTGCCTGCTGAGAGTTCTTCCCCCACACTGAGCAGCTCTGTGTCACCTCTGCTTGTTGTCCCTGTGATACCTGCAACATCTGTGTCTGAGAGCAAGTGTTCTGACCAGAATCCCTGCAGTCAGGGCCATAGCCTTCATCACTCTTTGCCGAGGAGGTGGTGGTGTGGTGGTATTGCTGATGGACTAGTGGATCAGGCAGGACAGTAATCCAAGAGGCCCAGGGTGAGGCAGTGGGGACCCACGTTCAAATCCCACCATGGCAGATGGTGAAATTTGAATTCAACAAAATAAATCTGGAATTAAAAGTTTAATGATGATCATGAAACCATTGTTGATTGTTGTAAAACCCATCTGGTTCACTAATGTCCTTTAGGGAAGGAATTTTGCTGTCCTTATACCTGGTCTGGCCTACCCCTGATTTTAGACCCACAGCAATGTGGTTGACTCTTCATTATCCTCAGGGATGGGCAATAAATGCTGATTTGATTTATTATTATCACGTGTATACAGTGAAAAGTATTGTTTCTTGTGTGCTGCACAGACAAAGTATACCATTCATAGAGAAGGAAAGGAGAGAGTGCAGAATGTAAAAGATCGAATTAGAAGGTATGCTGGGCACAGCTTGCAAGAAGTAGTTCCAGCGCCATCTTGATCCAACTACCAGTTAACCCAACCAGAGAGGCCATGAACAAACAAAAAAAACAAGCAAAATAAAATTCATAGCATTTCTATGAACTCAAACAGAATCAATAGAAAGCAGTCAGGAACAAACCGGAAAGTGATTGAAGATCTTTTTAAATTGTCCAGGTGGGACAGTCCTTTGTGCTGTCGAATGCACATTGAGCTGTGCAAGGTTAAGGGAGGGCAATAGCTGGAAAGTTGAGGTTGGAAACAGTACAGTATCAGCATAACATGTCTATTTACCTCTCAACCAGTTCACCATACATACTTCTGTGCACACATCTAACACCCTTATGAATGCCTTCACCAGAATGGTGTTCAATGTGCATCACAGCAGAACGTGAACGTGCACATCGCAGGTATCAGTTAGTGACCAAAGCACCACCCATACTGCTAAAGGACAGGCATTGTGATAGCAAAGTTTGCAGCCTCAGTCCGTGTTGCTGTTCAGGTAATTGGCACAATATTGATGAATGAATCAAACAAATTGGTAAATTCAGTAGCATTTTCTATCAGGCTACAATTTCCTTCATATTCTTTTCTCAGAACAGTTTGCAGCTGAAAAGGAGCCTTTTTAAAACTTATAGGAGTATGAAATCTGCTCTCAAAACCAGTAGGATGAAATGCATCAGCATTTCCAATTAAAATATCAATTTTTTGGTAAATGAAGATAAATTAACCTTACCCAAAATAGTTTAGGAAATTGGAATTCAGAGCAGAAGTAGGCAAATTCAGCCCTTCGCGTCTGCTCTGTCATTCAGTCAGATCATGGCTGATCTCTCCCTAGTCTCAAATCCACCTTCCCACCTATTCCACATATCTCCTTATCCCTTTTTTATTAGAAATGTATCTATCTATCGCCTTCTTGAAACCATTCAATGATTCAGACTCCACCGCGCTATGGGCCAGTGGCTTCCACAAATTCACCAACCTCTGCGAGAAGTAGTTCCTCCCCATCTCAGTCTTAAATCTACTATCTCTCAACCTATACCTGTGACCTCTTGAATGAGATTGCCCCACAAGAGGAAACATTTGGTCTACATTTGTTTTATCAATCCCTTTTAAAATTTTATGTGCTTCGATCAGATCCCCTCTCATCCTTCAGCAAGTACAAGTCCAAACTGTTTAATCTCTCCATTGCCTTCTGTTAAAAGAGAATAGTGGGTTTAATCTGTTAGAGGGATACAAGGGTGCAATGACTCTCCTACAGAGCTCATAATCCCAAGACCAGGGCTATTAACGGCAGTACAGTGGTACAGTGGTTAGCACTGATGACTCACAGCACCAAGGACCCGGGTTCGATTCTCAGCTTGGGTCACTGCCTCTGTGGAGTTTGCATACTCTCCTTGTGCCTGCATGGGTTTCCTCTGGGTGCTCCGGTTTCCTCCCACCCTCCAAAGATGTGCTGGTCAGGTTAAGTGGCCATACTAAATTGCCACTTAGTGTTAGGGAGCTAGCAGTGTAGTTAAGTCGGTTAGGAGTTTGGGATTGTGGCCGGTGCAGATTCGATGGGCTGAATGGCATCTTTCTAAATTGTAAGCATTCTATGATTAACCCAGAGAACATTGATACAAATCATGCCACGGCAGTTTGAGGATTTCAATTCAGTCAAATAAAATCAGGAAACTAAAAAAAAACTGGTGTGAGTAAAAGTGACTATGAAGCTATTGGATTGTCATAAGAAGAAACAATTGGTTCATCAATGTTCCTCTTTAGGAAGGAAATCTGCCATCTTTGGTCTTTCTGTGACCGCATGGAAACTTTGTTGATTCCGTACTTCAGTAACCTCATGAGGCACTCACTTGTATAAAAGTGATACCAGCAGTTCAAGGAGAAGACCCAACTCAACATTCTCGGGGGAGCTAGGAATAGACAATAAATAGGAAACAAGAGTGGCACGGTGGTTAGCATTGCTGCCTCACAACATCAGGGACTCAGGTTCGATTCCGGTCTCGGCTGACCGTTTATGTGGAGTTTGCACGTTCTCCCTGTGTCTGCATGGGTTTCCTCCGGGTACTTATGCTTCACCCCACAGTCAAAAGATGTGCAGGTTGGCTGGATTGGACATATTATATTGGACCCCTTAGTGTCCCAAAATGTGTAGATTAGGGAGATTAGCAGGATAAATGTGTGGGATTACAGGGATAGGGCAGGGGATAGGCCTGGGTAAAGATGCTCTGTGGCAGAGTTGGTGCAGACTCGATGGGCAGAATGGTCCCCTTCTGCACTGTAGGGATTCTGTGAAATGTTGGCCAATTGCCAGCAACACCTACATCCTGAGAGTAAATTGACACTAATTGTGGCAATCAATCTCTATTAATTAACTAAGTGATATAGACTGGGCTCCTGGAGTACAATTGGGAGCCCTCTTTAAAATTCTCCGCTGTTGCAGAGAAGACGAAAGTATTTCAGACTATGCCAGCCATGATAGCTAATCTCAACCTACGTCGTCCCGGCTACATTTACTGACTTCTTCCAATCTCTCTGACCTTCCCCTATCCCAATTTCATGGGTTCCTCAGCTTCCCCTGCACTCGCCCCGTCTTCCAATAAATACAAGGGCTAAGGTTTCCAAAGGTTAGTTCGGAATTTCATACAACTTGAGTTGGACTTGATGGACCTTTGTCTTTTGACACCTTCCAATTCTTATATACTCCAAGGTTCCTAGCTGACTTAGATCGAAAGCAGTTTCTCATTAAATGAATATGCTAGAAATTAGTGTGGAAATTGTTATTGCATTAATGCGTTATATCAAATTCCCTTTTCCGCTATTACTCATTTAAAATAACAGAGGGGGATTTGATACAAGCATGTTCAGCCTTTGTGGGATCATATCAGTCAAGGGAATTGGCAGGTTAATGTTATGGAAGGACATCTTCAACCTACAGGCTTATATCAGGGTCCCTACAGTTCCTTTGGTCATTGGAGATCCCAACAAAAACCACAAGGCAAGGTTTCTTCCCCTCTGTTGGAGTGAACAATTTTCTGTTGCAAAGGAAGCTGGGGAAGCCAGAAAGCACTTCTCTTGTCTCACTTCCATCGTTAAATAAATTGAGGATTATAGGAATGTACAACGGGGGAGGATGTCCAAGATAATGGATTTCCATCTACTTTTCCTTTCAGTTCAACTGGAAAACGACAATCCCCAGAAGAGGAAAAATTTTTCCCAGGTTCCTTACATTTACAAATTTACTACAAATAGCAAAATCTTTCTCCACCATCTGTCAATTTTCTTTTTCCTTCCAAGAAGTAAGTGTGTCTATATTTATTTGATTAAGTGTCAAGAACTAAAATGAAACCACACGCACACACATACACAGACACATACACACACACACACGCACACGCATGCACATGCATGCACACACACACACATACGCACACACATGGTAATCCAGGGGCCTTTCACTCCAGTGGGACATTCTGAAATATCCTTTGTAGATTATTGCTCCGTCAAACAGTTTTAGGCTAAAGGTCCATAAGTCTCCAACTCCCATAGCAAGCCGCAGCGTTACTTTTCCAAATAGTACATTTAGCTGATATTTTTGTAACACAGTGCCACGCATATAAGAATGAGAATTTTTTTAAAGAACAGTGCATGAGAGTAATAAGTTTGCTGTCCTCTCAGACTCTCATATGGGCAGCATGGCGCCAAAGTGGTTAGCATCGCTGCATCACGGCACCTGGTTCAATTCCTGGCTTGGGTCGCTGTTTGTGCAGAGACTGCTCATTCTCCCCGTGTCTCCATGGGTTTTCTCTGGGTGCTCTGGTTTCCCCCCACAGTCCAAAAGACGTGCTGTTTAGGTGCATTGGCCATGCTAAATTCTCCCTCAGTGTAACTGAACAAGTGCCAGAGTGTGGCAACTGGGGGATTTTCACAGTAACTTCACTGCAGCGTTAATGAACACTGAGTTGAGACACTAACAAATAAACTACTCTGGCCATTTTGAATGCAAGAACAGAAATGGATGTGGTTAAAAAACCATTTAGCAATGTGAGAATAATTCACCCAGATGGAATGTCAAATGCACTATACCATCAAGATAGGGTTTTGTATGATATATGGACTGGTAAGTGGGAATAATGTATAAAGGCACAATTAGACAGTCACGTTCTATTTATCAACAACCACTTCTAAAAGGGAGCATTTGTTGCAATGCTGAATTTCTTATTCAAAATGGGAAAGCACTACATCTCTTGAGACACTCTCCTGATCTTGTGTCGGAATGCAATATGATTTCATTACAACAACTTCCTCAAGAATACCAGATGTCAAAATTATCCAGGTGGGGGAAAAAAACAAAATTATCAAACACAGTTCATTCAAAGTTTAAGGATTTCAGAAATCTTTGATATACTCGCACACTAACAAATGTTTCTATTTGGTTGTGACAGATGTCACAGAAAGACCATTTCCTTTCATGAATTATCAGTTTTCTCCATCAATAAATGTGTGCAAACAAATACTCTGACACTGTGTTTATGTAACATAAACAGCTCTGTTGAAATTCCATTCTACAAGTTACTACAAACCGAATATTTCAATGTATATTTGATAAGGATCCTGTTTCATATGCATGATGATCCATTGAAAGGCCAAGTTCTTCACTCTCTTTCATGGCGTCATTAAACTCTAGTGCAATTAAACTTGGGAAGGAAACTTAGTCCCCATCACACCTTATATCTGAGGAGAAAGGAGTTGGGAGGATGGGTGGGGGGAATAATTTCCAGCTTCAATCTGTAGCGTCGGATCACCCCAAGGAATGATCTGATTGTCAGTTAGAAAGTCGGGGATTTTGATGGCGTGCAGCAAGCCTGCCTGAAAGAGACATTAGGCCCCTTGAATTTGCTAAGAGGGCCTAATTATCGATTTAGAACCCTCGATGCCAACACTTTGTAAATTCTGCATTCACGCAAGATCAGTCTTGCAAATTCTAACCAACAGACCTTTAAAGGATTCACTGAAGGTCAGCAAGGAATGAGTTTTTTTCTTTTACCATGGCTTACTGTGAAGCCAGGAGTGGGAATGATTTTCTTATTACACAGAAATACAGTGGGCTCCTGTCAGAACACCCTTGCCCCCCGATCCTTACCTCTCTTGCTATCCCAGGATTTACATTTAAGCTGGCAGGACCCCAAATATGCTACCTTAATTGACAACCAAAGCTTGCTTTATGTTGTGTAGATGAGCCTTGATAAGGCTCAAATTTAAGCCTGGGATCTTAAGCCTTCCATATATTGCAGCCATGACACCCGCTACACGCTAGTTTCCAAGTCACCAATTTTTGATGTCTCTCATATCAATCTGCGTGGACTCCAGTTCAATACGGAGGGAGCACTGCATTGCTAGAGGTGAGATCTTTCAGATGAGATGTTCAACCAAGACCCAGCCCCTCTCAGTTGGAGATAAAAAATTCCATTGCATTATTTTAACAAGGAGCAGGAGAGTTCTCCCCTTCGTCCCAAACAATATTTATCTTTTAATCACACTGATACAGTGATTAGCACTACTGCCTCAGAGCACCAGGGGCCTGGGTTCGATTCCTGGCTTGGGCCACTCTCTATGCGGAGCCTGCATGTTCTCCCTGTGTCTACATGGGTTTCCTCCATGTTCTCCAGTTTCCTCCCACAGTCCTCAAGACGTGCTGGATGGGTGCATTGGCCATGCTGAACTTTCTCTCAGTATACCTGAATAGGCCTACTTGTGATGCTAATGAATAAACTTCAGAAGCTTTATCACAACACAAACTGGTAATCTGGTCATTATCACATTGCTGTTTGTGCAGACGTGTTTTGCTCAAATTGGCCACAACAGTGACTGCACTTTGAAATGACCTGATTGTCTGTAAAATGCTTTGGGAGGCCCTAACCTCAGGAAAGGTGCTACAGAAATGCAAATCCTTTTTTTAAGATCATGTTTGGCATTCTTCTGATCTTTTATAGCTGCGGGCACCTGGTTTAGATTAACAATGCTTTTCTGTTAACACAATGGCCTACCACATGGCTCTGTCCGTATCGCGTGATTGTTCATTAATTCTGTGACTCCATGATGAATTATGTCCGGAGAGGAGGAAGGGTGGATTTCAATGTCAACACTGGGGAAACAAAGGGAGACAAAAATACAGGTTATATTTAAAATAGATATATATCTTTGCGTTTGATCGTGTCTCCTTCCAATTCAGGAAGTAATTTAAGCACACTCTATGTGCTTGAATTGCCCCTCTAGATTGAAAGAATATGTCACATTGCATGGTATTAATAAGTGAATCATACTACAAATACAGCAATATGAGAAATCCATCCTGATTTATAATGTAAATTTTTATGCCTGTTTTGGCAGCCGGTCTGAGTCTTCACGTTCATCAAATTAACTTCTTCTTTTCCATGGAAAGAAATCTTTTTGCTAACACCAACTCATCAGGGCAGTCTGACCTCCCTCAGCTCTGGGGGCTGGGGCATCAGGCAGGTACGTGCTTAATGTCTAGACATTATAACGCAAGATCTTTATACATCTGTTAAATATTTCAGAGGCATTGCATTAAATATGGGTTCAAAAATATACTCATTAAATCTTCATCCAAAGAAGACAACGATCTTGCGAGCCATTTTAAAGTTAATGCAATTATGAAAAAAACATGCAATGTACCATAAAAATGATACGATACGGCCTGGCCACATATCAAAGCTATCCAAAGTATTGGTTCCTTACGATTTATATCCTGGGTCTGTTTGAAATCAGCAAATATTTCACAAGTTATTGTGCCCAGAGACTGAGGCAGCTGCACCAATTACATTGTTGCCGACTCCTTCAAGGTGAAGATAACATTATTTAATAACATGATTGAAGAGAGAGGTTGAAGGCATGCTGTCACATTCTGCGAATGGTTCTGTTGCTCAAGGTCACAGATGATTAATGATGTAGAATTGAGCCTTGAACAATATTGCTTTGCCAATTCTTTTAAAGCCCCGCTGACAATGGATTCTACTTAGAAGGAATTGTTAGCAATGTGAGCATGGCCACCATATTCATACTACTGCCACAATATTAGTGAGGGCCTTAGGGTGGGTATTATAAACATGCACCAGAAGTAAATAGATTAGGTAGGTCATGGGCTAGGCAGTGTCCAAAGGTGGTTTGCTGCCTTTAACGTTGTTTAAAGTTTAAGGTTTATTTTTTAGTGTCACATGTAGGCTTACATTAACGCCTCAATGAAATTACTGTGAAAATCCCTGAATCGCCACACTCCAGTGCCTGTTCAGGTACACTGAGGGAGAATTTTAGCATGGCCAATGCACCTAACCAGCACATCTTTCAGAATGAGGGAGGGAATTGGAGCACCAGAGGAAACCCATGCAGAAACGGGGAGAATGTGCAGACTCTGCACAGTGATCTAAGGCCGGAATCGAACCCATGTCCCCTGGCGCAGCTCTAACCACTGTGCTACCATACTGCCCTATCATTTGTCATTTTGGACTTTGCTGTTCCAATTAACACATTCCCTGAATCTCACATAGTAGATCATGTTTTCGGCAGCAGGAAGTACCCTCCCATTAGTGCCATTTTATTTAAAGAATTCAACATCAACTTGCTGCTCAGAGGCTGATTATTTACTCTGTTTAGTTGGTTACAGTTGGTGAAGTCTGAGGGATGTGGTGCTGTGCATGGAAAAGATGTTGGATGTGCCTGCATTGGTTCTGGGCACCTAAGTTGTGCCCAGATATGATAACAGTCCATTGAGAGTGGGAGGGAGATGGTGCAGAGGCAGCAAATAAGAAGACAAGCGACCTGTAAAGGGAGAAGAGGGGGGAAAATGGAAGTCTTTGTTCACCTGGCGTGTCTTCTGGGAGTATTTTCCCACATCTGTGTAAGCTAGGAGTGGTGTGTTCATCTTCTGCTATTCATGGAATAGGTGCTCACAAAGCTCTGCCATCTCTTGCTAGCAGACTTATAATTTCAGAGCCATGCAAGGATGGCATTGCCAGTGCCTGCAAAGATGACCATGATCCTTGAATTTTTTTACATCAGGTTCTTTGCAGACTGGAATGAGTGGCATAGCTAACACCTCCCAGTTTGCCACACTGCAGCAGTGTGATAACAGAGCCCTCCATGCCAGGAGAGGAGATTGCATTGTGTTCTCTCTGCACAGAGAGAAGCAGGGCAAGTGTGCCTGAGGGTTTAGCAAGATAGTGTACTTCCCCATGGTGAAGGGTGCCATCGACTGCACGCACTGGCTGGGCAAATATCACATCTCAATGCTAAGATGCTCTGGAATTCCTAAGGTTACCACTCACTGAATGTGCAAATTGATGTGCAACAGTGCTCAGCCCCATCATGTTGGTAAATACCTACCATCCTGGCAGCTGTCGTGATGTGTTCATTCTACACCAGCTTGTAGTTACAATGATCTTTCTGCCACCATGTTAAAGCAGAGGACTATTGCTGGAGAACAAGGCCTGTCCGCTCCACACCAAGCTCATGATTCCCCTCCATGACCCATACGCACATGGCCAGCATGGCTACAATGAGAGATTTGCTGCTGGGTAAAAGATTGCCAGGCACTGAAATGCTGAGGCAAATGTTCCTCTTCCTCAACTCTCTGGATGAGCCTTCCAGTATTCATTGGAGCGGGCGTCCAAATTTGTAATGGTCTATTGGATCCTCCACAACCTGGCCATCCTCGAAATTTTGGATGTGATGGACTGCCTCAAGAAGAGGAGAAGGACAAAGAGGAGGAGGAAGGGAAGAGGCAATCAGCACATTGATATTCTGGATGCCTATCGTATGGTGTCTCAAGTCCTCACTTGTCAAGCTGTGCGACCTTTTCAAAAGTAACTTCGAACTGGCTGCCTCCATGTTCTGTTAGGGATGTTAAAGATGAAAGGCAGTTTCCTGAGCTGAGAGGTTCAATCAGAGCCCACAGCACAGGGCAGCTGGTAACTCTACCAGGAGGTGCCATCGGGTGCCTTCTCCAAATCTGAGGATGAAAAGGCGTACAGCTGGATTTGTGTGGAAGGGGAACCACAGGATTGGCAATGTCTGTGGCCCCTCATTCTGATGACTCCTTCACACTGATATGGCACATCTGCACATCTGATTTCGATAGCCAGAAAGCAATCTCCAAAGAGTTGCCTGATTCTGCAGTGTGTGTGTGTGTGTGTGTGTGCCAATATGTGTGTGTGCACATGTGTGTGGGTGTGTTTGTGCATGTGTGCGCATGTGTGGGTGTATGTCCGTGCATGTCTGTGTTTGTTCATGCGTATGTTTGTGAGTGCATGTGTTTGTGTGTGTGTTTGTGCATGCGTAGGTTTGTGTGTATGTGCACATGTGTGTTTTTGTGCATGCATGTGTATGTGTTTGTTTGGGCATGCATTGTTTGTGTGTGTGTTGCATGCATTTGTGTGTGTGTGTGTGTGTGTGCGTGCATGTGTGTATGTGTGTGCGTGTGCATGTGTCACTGGAATCCACTGTCACCTTGATTTGCCTGACTCGCTGTTAGCCTCCATGGAGCAGCCTACCATCTTGTTCCCCGCCTTATCTTGGGAAATTCCCCTGAGGTGGAAAAGTATTGTCATCAGATCTTCCCCCAGGCTTCTTGACCCCCTACTGCCAAACCCTTTTCCACAGGACTAGGAAAATTCCACCCATTGTGCCTGTATTCAACTGGAGCTGTCTACTTCAGTAACATTCTCCTGTCCTTTCCCTCGATCTTTTCATATTCTTCCTTTTCAAACAGGCATCCAAATCCTTTTAAACATTAAGTGATCCCTTCCACAATAGAGGCATTTAAAGTTACCGAGTGCAAGTCCTTTCCTGTCTATCATGCTAAACTAAAACTTGTGAAACATGCCAAGTTTCCAATATACTTCTTTTTAAAATCTACTGATCTTTTATACTCTTTGTTTCCTGATAACTGAGATGCTTTGTGACTTGTTCCACTTTTGAACAATATCCTGCAATTGAGGATTCAGATTCATTGGGTTTTTAATAAATTTCATTGAAACAATATAGCGAACACACACCATTCTGTTTGAAAAGTTTGACATGTTAAAAACCAGTCAATACATGTAAAAAAAATGAGATATCCGTTTATAAACATAAGGCTTATGATTTTGTTACCATAGCTTACACAAGGAATCTCCCCTTCCTGTACTTTGCTTTAATCCTGTTTAAAACTGTTTGCCTATCAGTGATTATTTAAACTTCCAAACGCAGAGTGAGGTTATTTCAAAGCAAACTTAAAGCAGTCATGGAACCAGAGATTATGGCAACAGAGAAGGAACCCACTTGACCCATCATGCTTCTGCCAGTTGGTCTCAGCCCCCTTGCCCTTTCCCCGTAGCTATTTTTCCCCTTCAAGGATTTATGTAATTCCCCTTTGGAAGTTCTGAATATTGCATACGTGGTAATGAGGCCCCTTTAAGGGGGCAATCCTTTGCAGACCATGTGATTGGGCTGGACCCTATGGAGAGGTCATGCAGGAAATTGAGCCAATTGGGAGCAAGGGCACATGTCCTAGGATGGGGAGGATTCTCAGCTGGAACCGGGGAGGAGTAAAGAGTAAATGTGTGTATCAGTTCTGTCAGACCCTTATCTTGTATAAATATTATATTAGTTAATAAACAATTCTTTTTTGAAGCCACAATGAGTCACCTTCCAATTTACGACAACATCTGAAGACAGTGCATTTCAAATCATAAATCTCCTCCTTCTGATTGCTTTGCCAATTACTTTAAATCTATGTCCTCTGGTGAATGATCCTCCTACCAGTTCTTCAATGCACACGCAAATAACTCCATGATGAACTATGAAGGAGTTGACAGTGTAACTTTGTTAAATTGCAGTGTTGTGATGTGGTAACAGGCTCACCTACAGAATAAAGGTCTCCCTGGGGGTTTTTGTTTTAAGCTACGTTGTTCCTGGTAATATTTCAGGGTGAACTGGACCTTGTCTTCTGCCACAAAATGGGCAAATCTTAGACCACCCCCACATGCTGACTTCTGAACCTTAATGAAACCCAGACTTCCTCTCCATAGACAAGGAGAGGAAACTAGCAAATGCATCAGTCCTCAAGTTGTTCCAACATTTTTTTTAATGGCTAGATTATGACTAGTAATTGCAGAAAGCTAGGAGGAATATCAGCTTTCAACTACGCAGCTGTAACTTTTAAATATTCTTTTGTGGGATGTGAGTGTTGCTGTCAAGGCCATTATTTGCTGCCATCCCTCATTGCCCTTAAATTGAATGTTTAAGTTTAAGTTTATTTATTAGTGTCACAAGTAGGCTTACATTAACACTGCAATGAAGTTACTGTGAAAGTTCTGCAGTCGCCACACTCCGGTGCCTGTTCGGGTACACTGAAGGAGAACTTAGCATGGCCAATGCACCTAACCCGCATGTCTTTTGGACTGTGAGAGGAAACTGAAGCACCCAGAGAAAACCCACGCAGACACAGAGAGAACCGACAGTGACCCAAGCCAGGAATTGAACCTGGTTTCCAGGCGCTGTGAGACAGCAGTGCTAACCACTGCACCACATTGTCATTGTCCTATTTAATCCCTGCATCAACCCTGTATTCTCTACGTACCCATATCTATTCTGTAATATTATTCACCCACTTACTACTGAACTCATCTTCACTCATTTTTCACTGAACTCTTCACTGATACTTCTGTCATTGCCTTTTAATTCCTACTTCCCTGATCAGCATTCCACCCTTCACATTTTAGCCCATTCAAGATTCTTGTATTTATCCCAAATGCAATGCTGCTTATCCAGCCTTGGTGACTCCAATGGCTCCTGGTCTTCCTGTTTCCAATTTAAAATTCCCACTTCTGCGTTTAAATTGGTTCAAAGCCTCACCCATTCCTACTTCTGTTAACTCCTCGAACCATACCCAAACAGTGACTAGCCCCAGACCCCACAAACTTGCTGTTTTCCTGACTCTATCCTCTAATACATCCTCTTTCACTTCACCACACCACTGGTGGCCATGTCTTGAGCTGCCCAGGCATCCCCTAGTGTTTTCTCCTTCAATCTCTGTCCTTTCCTTCCCCTTCTCCTTTCCTCATTTAACAGCCTCACCTCTCTGATTAAAGTTATTCCTCCTGTTTTCCCTTCTTTGGCTTGAAGTCACTTATGCCGCATATTATCACTTTCTGACGTTTTTTAAGTTAAGGGAACAGCATAAGTGTCAGTTGTTGTTGGCATCTTTATGATATGTATAAAGGTGGTGGTATAGTGATAATGTATAGTGGAATTTGTATGTTCTCCCTATGTCTGCGTGGGTTTTCTCTGAGTGCTCCGATTTCCTCCTCACAGTCTGAAGACCTGCTGGTTATGTGTATTGGCCATGCTAAATTCTCCTTCAGTGTACCCGAACAGGCACCAGAGTGTGGTGGTCAGTGGCATTTCACAGTAACTTCAATGCAGTGTTAATGCAAGCCTTACTTGTGAATAATAAATAAACTTTAACTTATATTTGAGTAGGAAGGAAACAGTAGCAAGAGTACAAAGGAGGAAAATATCTTAATATGGGAAGAGACCTTAATTTTAAAAAAAGTAATTTTTTTTTCTGATCCTTCAATCTATGTGGTACATTCGATTTATTTCAAATAGTTACACAAACTACATTTCAAGTTTGGCTTGTCAAAGCTTTTACCTCTCCAACTCATGTCATTCACTCCTTCCAACCACTCCAGCTGTTCTTATTAATGCACTCAATCATTCCAGATTTCCTGGAAATCTCAGCCTGTTCAGGCTCATATTGCCTGCTCCACCCTTCAGTAAGACTCTGGTTGATCTGAGTTTACCTCATTCCCATATTCCTGCTTATCCCCAGTAGCCTTTTAGCCTCTTACCTATCGAGAATCTATCTACTCCTGCCTTGTAAATAGTCTCACAACACCAGGTTAAAGTCCAAATGGTTTATTTGGTAGCATGAGCTTTCAGAGTGCTGCTCCTTCATCAGGTGAGGACTACCAAATAAACCTGTTGGACTTTAACTTGGTGTTGTGAGACTACTTACTGTGCCTATCCCAGTCCAACGCCGGCAATTCCACATCATACTTCTGCCTTAAAATTATTCAAAGACTCCATCTTCTCTGCCTTTTTAAAGAAGACAGTTCCAAAGACTCACAACTCTCTGAGAGAATTTTTGTTCTTCATCTTTGTCTGAAATGGGTGGCCATGTAGTTTTGCACAACGACCCCTCATTCTAGGTTCTCTTACAAGAGAAAACGTCCATTGCACATCCACCTTGTCAAGACACCTTCAGTATCTTATATGTTTCAATCAAGCCACCTTTTGCTTTTCTAAACTCTAACAGATACAAGCCTAGCCCCCGTCCAACATTTCCACATAAGACAATCTGTCCATTTCAGGTATTAGTCTGCTAAACCTCCTATCTTCTCCACATATAAAAGTAAGAATAGTACAATACAAGAGCAATATAAGAGAAGGCAAAAATCGAAGTCTGGTAGTGTCCCAGCTGAAGTGACGTGATGAAGTGTTGTTTGCGATGACTTGTTAGTCATGTGGTGATGCCTGCCTTTCATTGCCTACACAAGTTCCCTGCAGAGGCAGAAGCTTTTTCCCAAGGTGGAAGAGTCAATTATTAGGGGGCATAGATTTAACGTGTGAGGGACAAGGTTTAAAGGAGATGTACAAGGCAAGTTTTTTATACAGAGGGTGGTGGGTGCCTGGAGCGTGCTGCTGGGGGAGGCAGTGGAAGCAGATATGATAATGACTTTCAAGGGGCGTCTTGATAAGTACGTGAATAGGATGTAAATGAAGGGATATGGTCCCCAGAAGGATAGGGGGTTTTAGTTCAGTTCAGTTCATGAAATGAACAATAGTAGTGAAAAATGCACAAAAACCGACATGAAGAAAGTTGATCAAAATTAAAGTCAAAAAAGGAAGTTTCACACAATGAGGCTGAAAAGCAAAAATAAAGCAAAGAACAAAGAATAAAGAAAATTACAGTATAGGAACAGGCCCTCCAAACCTACACCGACAATGCTTCCTGAACTGAACTGAAACCCCCTATCCTTCCTATCGTTCCAGGCACCCACCACCCTCTGTGTAAAAACCTTGCCTTGTACACCTCCTTTAAACCTTGTCCCTCACACCTTAAATCTATGCCCCCTAATAATTGACTCTTCCACCCTGGGAAAAAGCTTCTGACTATCCACTCTATCCATGCTCCTCATAATCTTGTAGACTTCGATCAGGTTGTCCTTCAACCTCTGTCGTTCCAATGAGAACAAACCAAGTTTCTCCAACCTCTCCTCATACTAATGCTCTCCATTCAAGGCAACATCCTGGTAAATCTTGACTCTCCAAAGCCTCCACATCTTTCTGGTGGTATGGCGACCAGAATTGAACACTATATTCCAGTGCAGCCTAACTAAGGTTCTATAAAGTAATGGTGACAGAAGTGTCAAGGCCACAACGCTTCTGAAACTGACAACTTCCAGAGTCTGCACATGTTCAATTAAACATGAGAGTCTAGACGTTGCTATCAATGAGGTACTTGTTCTGCAGAGGAAGAGTTGTTCAGGTTCTACAAGATGCTGATCTATCAGAAATCATTAAATTGATGGGAAATTCCACTTGTCCCAGTGCAGAAAACCTTGAAAAGTTTGGGTGGAATCTTACAGCCCTGTTTGTGTGAGGGAGGGTCTGGATCTGGAAAATGTAGCAAGTAGTTCAAAACTCCAGGGAAAATCCTGCCAGAGGGTGGGGACATAAAATTCCTCCCATATATCTTGTTGAATCAAGTGAATCAAGTAACGGCTTACTATTTTCATAATTACAGATAAACAGACTTACTGAAAGAATAATTTTATATTTGTTGAATGTCCAATTTCTCCATTATATTAGAATTTCCACATATTTGAGGCCAGCTTTAAACTTGACATCAGGAAAGGGGAAATCCAAGTCCCAGTGATGGGTAGATTTTTATATGAAACCATAGAAACCCTACAGTACAAAAAGTGACCATTTGGCCCATTGACTCTGCACTGACCACAATCCCACCCAGGCCCTACCCCCATATCCCAACATATTCACCCACTAATCCCTCTAACCCATGCGTCTCAGGACAATTTTTAGCATGGCCAATCAACCTAACCCACACATCTTTGGACTGTGGGAGGAAACCGGAGCATGCGGAGGAACCCACACAGACACGAGGAGAAAGTGCAAACTCCACACAGACAGTGGCCCGAGCGAGGCTGTAGCACATTATAAGAGTCACAGCCCTCAACACCTACACCAACATTCAATTACATTCTATCCTCCATGAATATGACATCATCCAAATCTCTGCTGTCTCTGTCCCTATTTCTATCAAGCCCAGTTCACCTTTCACCCAACTGTATTCGCTGATCTACACTGGTTCCTGACAAAGTAATGCCTTGATTTTAACTTTCTTATCCTTGTTTTTAAACCCGTCCATAGCCTTCCGGCTCCTTATCTCTCCTCCAGCCCCACAACCCTTCCAGACTCAGCACTCACTTAATTCCAGCCCCTTGAATAGCCCTGATTTTAAACAACCCTCTGTTGGGGCCATGCCTTCAGCTACCTCAAGTTCTATAAACTCTGGAATTCTTTCCTTAAATCTCTCCACCACTCTAGCCCATTTTCTTCCTTTAAGATAGTTTTTAAAACCCATTCTTCCAAACATCACCTTGGGTGATTCAGAGTCTAATTTTGCTTTTTAACATTCCTTGGGATGTTTTTGTTACGCTAAAGGCACAATATTATGATAGTTGTTACTGTTCTATAAATTACTCTTTGTGATTCTAACAGATGGATTCAATACATGTGCGCATAGCATTATTTTGTCTCCTATAATAACAGAGGTGCTAATCCATGCAGATAACTTGTTTTAAAATAATGAACAGAAGAATGCTGTCTGACATAGTTAACATTCAGCAGCTACCAGTTCGTCATTAATTACTAAGCTATAATGGGATATATTGTGCATAGCAACTCAGCTGTTCTAATATGTTATTTGATGGAGGTAAATCAAGCATCCGGTACAGTCTAGAGACTTGGGCTGTCCAAACAACATCAGTGACAACAGAATCAGGAAGAAATTTAAAGGGCAGTAGTAGCTTCGGAAAGGGAAGCAACAATTAATCCAATAGGACGCTTCCTCCTCCCTCCCCCAGGACCACGACCCAACCACCGAACATCAAGTCACTGTTTCCAGGACTGTCAATGACCTCACCTCCTCTGGAGATCTTCCCTCCACGGCCTCCAACATCACAGTCTCCTTACCCTGAACAGCTCATTTCTACTTCTTTCCCAAAATCCACAACCAGGACTGCCCCGGAAGGCCCATCGTGTCAGCCATTTCCTGCTTTCCTGAGCTAATTTTCACCTATCTTGACTTCATTCTCTCTCCTCTTGTCCAGTCCCTTCCCACCTACCTCCGTAATTCCTCCGATGCCCTACGCCATATCAATGACTCCCAGTTCCCCGGCCCAAACCGCTTCCTCTACACTTCTATTACCCACCAAGCTGGCTTCAAAGCTCTTCGTGTCTTCCTTGAACAGAGGTCTGAACAACCCCCATCCACCATCACTCTCCTCCATCTGGCTGAACTGGTTCTCTCGCTCAACAATTTCTCCTTTAACACGTCTCACTTCCTCCAAATGAAAGGTGTGGCTTTGGGTACTCACATGGATACCATTATGTCTATCTCTTTATGGGTTTTGTGGAGCATTCCCTGTTGCAGTCCTACTCCGGCCCCCTCCCACAATTCCTTTATCAGTACATCGACAACTATTTTGATGTTGTTTCATGCTCTTGTCTGGACCTGGAAATATTTATCAATTTTGTTTCCAATTTCCACCCCTCGAACACCTTCACATGGTCCACCTCTAACTTCCCTTCCCTTCCTTGACCTCTCTGTCTCCAGTGCACCAGTATCCATTAAAAGCCCACTGATTCCCACAACTACCTTGACTACAGCTCTTCCTGTAAGGGCTCCATCCCATTCTCTCAGTTCCTTCTGTTCTAATGATGCCACTTCCCAAAATGCTGTCAATATGTCTTCTCTCCCTCCTCAATTATGGTTTGCCACCCACTGTGGTTGACAGGAGTCTCCATTGTGTCCAACTCATCCGCCATACCGCTGCTCTCAGCCCATCCCCTCCTTCCCAGAATAAGGTAGAACATAAGAACATAAGAACATAAGAAATAGGAGCAGGAGTAGGCCATCCAGCCCTTTGAGCCTGCCCCGCCATTCAATAAGATCGTGGCTGATCTGTCGCTGCTCAGTTCCACTTTCCCGCCCTCTCCCCATAACCTTTAATCCCCTCTCCTATCAAAAACCCATCAACCCGCGTCTTAAAAATATTTAGCGAGGCAGCCTCCACCACTTCAACAGGCAGAGAATTCCAGAGATTCACCACCCTTTGAGTGAAGAAGTTCCTCCTCAACTCCGTTCTAAACCGCCCCCCTTTTATCTTGAGGCTGTGCCCCCTAGTCCTATTGTCTTTTTTGAGCGGGAAGAGTCTTTCCACCTCTATCCTATCCATCCCATTCATCATCTTATACGTCTCAATGAGATCTCCTCTCATTCTTCTAAACTCTAACGAGTACAAGCCCAGTTTATTCAGCCTCTCCTCATAGCTCAACCCCCTCAACTCCGGTATCAGCCTAGTAAACCTCCTCTGCACTCCATCCAAGGCCAAAATATCTTTGCGCAGGTGCGGCGCCCAAAAATGTACACAGTACTCCAGTTGCGGCCTCACCAATGCCCTATACAGCTGCAGCAAGACCTCCCTACTTTTATATTCAATCCCCTTCGCTATGAAGGCCAGCATCCCATTCGCCTTCCTGACCACCTGCTGCACCTGCAAGCTGGGTTTTTGCGACTCATGCACAAGGACCCCGAGGTCCCTCTGCACCGTTGCCTTAAGGGTCCCTCTTATCCTCACTTTTCACCTCACCGATCTCCATATTCCTCCACCATTTCTGCCAACTCCAGCATAATGCCATCATTCAACACATCTTCCCCTCATCCCCTCACAACACCACCACCCCAGCCCACCTCCTTCAGCATGCCACAGGGGCTGCCATCTCCTGGTCCACTCCTCCATCACATTCAACACCTCACAAGATACCTTTCCGTGCAATCATAGCAAGTGTAGCACCTGCCCCTTTACCTCCTCCCTACTCACTGTCCCAGGTTTTAACACCTCTTTCAGGCTTCACATGCACCTCCTTCAATTTACTCCCAATGTGGTCTATTCTACATCGCTCTACTCTACAACTGGCTCCAGTTCTGCAGCCAGTGAGAGCATTATTTCCCCTGACTCAGTATGTTGCATTGTCAAGCCCTTACTCTAGAAACCTGAGCACATAATACAGGCTGATATCTCAAAGTGAAATTGGAACATTTCAATGGGGAATTCATAGCAAACTCCATCACGCTGTTAGTGGTGCTGAGTTTCAAATGAGACATTTAAACTAGATGGACACAGAAGATTGCCTGTCCTATTTGAAGAAGAGTTGTCTCTAGTGTCTATTTATCTCTCGTCCCATATCACCAGGTCAATCACGTCCTTATATTGTGGCTCTTTGTAGCACAATACTACGTACAAATTGGCTGCCACATTTCTTTTTTTATTCATTTTTTCAGATGTAGGAATTGTTGGCTGGGTCAGCATTTATTGCCCATCCCTAACTGCCCGCCATTTCAGATTGCATTTGAGAGGAAACCACACTGCTGGAGTTACATGTAGGCCAGGCCAGGTAAGGATGGCAGATTTTCGTCCTGAATGGACATTAGTGAACCAGGTGTGTTTTTACAACGATCGACAATGGTTTCATGGTCATCGTTGGACTTTTAATTCCAGGTTTTTACATATCATGGTGAAATTTAACCTGGGTCCCCAGATCTTGCCCTGAGTCTCTGGACTACTGGTCAGTGACAATACCACTATATCGCTGCCTTATTTGAATATGAAGCAGTCAAAATGTGATGATAGTGTGCTTTTGCTATAGAAATATATATATATATTTTATGTTTAAGGGGACCATTTTAAAGTTCAGCTCTTTTTTACAGGTAGTCGGTATATCCGAAAGGAATACAACTGAGATGCTGGGAAAGCAGGATAATAACCGATTTTAGCGATATGGTTTTTACTTAGGAGAGAGCTAATAGACTTTTATTTACGAAAAAATGCCCTGGGGTTTTGATTAAAGGAATGGAAGGTGGGTTTTGATATGCAAGGTCATGTGATAATGTGGTTAAAGGTTATTGATTGTCAGGTGTCAAGGGTGAAAATTGGTTGTGACCTGATGAATGTCAGCTGTGAAGTGGTATGTTACAGTGCTGTAAAATATGAGGGGGAGGAATTTCCTGTCCCCATTTTCAGCAAGCGGGAATGGTGGCAGGGGTGGAGAGTCCAGCAGGCATCCCAAAATAGCTTTCACACCGATTGGATTTCCCCATTCAATTGATCCCATCTCCTCTAATATGGTAATGACAGGAAGCTAATTTAAATATATTGGGTGTGAGTTTATGACAACCAACAATGGTTTCATGGTCATCATTGGACTTTTAATTCCTGATTTTTACCTATCATGGTAAGATTTGAACCTGGGTCTCCAGATCTTGCCCTGAGTCTCTGGATTACTGGTCAGTAACAATACCACTACATCGCTGCTTTATTTGACTTATTGTTTTGCTTAGTTGCCCCAAAACAGGAGAATCCCACCCGAGGTCGTTGGACTTTTGCATGGTCCACCCTCGCCCGCTATGATTCCCGTGGAGGGCAGGATGGGAAAACCTCCCTCCCATTAACTTACATTAGTGGACCTCCCCCTCGTAAATTCCTCACCCACCCCCCTCCCCCACCCACACCACCAATGTGGCATCACACCAGCGGGGTTGACAACAAGGGAATTTGTGAACAGGCCCCGCTAAGGGACGCAAAGGTAATTACAGCCTACAGGGGGAGAAGGTCATGCCCAGGGCAGAGCCACAGCATTTGTTTTTTAATGTACATTGAACTGGTTAAAAGTGGTGAGGTTGACATCATTTTAATGCCATTAATCTCCTTGGCTAATACGGTGCAAGTGGAACGGCGAGAAAAAAATCTGAGTTGTGCAGACCCGCTCTTACATCTGCCAGCAGGGGCTCCTAGTATTCTTTTAATATACTTCTTTACTGAGGGACCCTATTCCTACATGGCTAAATGCATGAAAGCTTTAAAAAAGCCTTAATTGAATTGGCACCAAAACAGCAAATGCAGCTTCTCAACATCCAGACAAAGCAGGGTGCGATGTAAATCTTAAAACTGACAAATAGATGGCTCAGGTTCAGTGTACTTATTGTTTCTGCACAGAATGTGGCGTGAGTTTGGAGATTGTGAAGAATGGCAATAACAAGCATATGTTTTCTTTCTATTAAATCGTTTCCCTGCATTACAGGGGCTGATTTTTCTTCATCTTGCTTTCTACATGGTGATGCCATAGTCTGAAATTTCTCATTACATCAGTAAACAAACTGTCTTGAGAGTACCGAGCACCTATTGAAACTAATATGGGAGTTTGCCCCCAGGGTTAGAACTCCAATTTTAAACAGAAATCTGATTGGCGCACCACGGTGGCATAGTGGTTAGCACTGTAGCACTGCGGGCGGCACAGTAGCACACTGGTTTGCACTGCTGCTTCACAGCTCCAGGGACCTGAGTTCAATTCCTGGCTTGGGTCACTGTCTATGTGGAGTTTGTACATTCTCCTCGTGTCTGCATGGGTTTCCTCTGGGTGCTCCGGTTTCCTCCCACAGTCCAAAGATATGCAGGTTAGGTTGTTTGGCCATGCTAAAAATTGCCCCTTAGCTTCCTAAAATGCATAGATTAGAGGGATTAGCAGGTAAATGTGTAGGGATATGGGGGTAGGACCTGGGTGGGATTGTGCAGACTTGATGGGCCAAATGGTCTCTTTCTGCACTGTAGAGTTTCTATGATTCTATGATTCACTGCTACCTCATAGTGCCAGGGACCCAGGTTTATTGCAGTCTTGTATCACTATCTATATGGAGTTTGCTCATTAAAGTTTATTTATTAGTGTCACAAGTAGGCTTACATTAACACTGCAATGAAGTTACTGTGAAAATCCCCTAGTCGCTACACCCTGGCGCTTGTTCGGGTACACCAAGGGAGAATTTAGCGTGGCCAAAGCACCTAACCAGCACACTTTTCAGAGAGAAATCGGAGCACCTGGAGGAAACTCACACAAACATGGGAAGAACATGCACACTCTGCACAGTGATCCAGTTTCTTCCCACAACCCCAAGATTTGCAGGTTAGATGGATTGGCCATGCTAAGCTGCCGCTTAGTGCCCCAAGGTGTGTAGTTTAGATGGATAAACTACGGCAAATGCATAGGCTTACGGGGAAAGCGGGGTGGAGAGGAGGCAGCAGGGATAAGATGCTTTTTGGAGAGTTGGTGTAGTTGGGCTGAGTGGCCTCCTTCTGCATTACAGGGATTCTATAGTAAGCTAAATTTTAAGAAGTTGTTTTTAATTTGGGAATGTAATGTGAAAATACACTGTGGTAGACTTTCCAAGTGCATTAAAACATTTATGTTTGTAGTTGTATGATGACACCCATAGGAATTGCACAGTGTCCTCAATAAACCTCAATAAGATCTGTTTTGGCTTTCAAGAGATGTGATCCTGTTAGTTAGATTCTAAGAACTGTTGGACACAAGGTAGAAAATAAGATATTAAGATGGCCGTTTTCCCTATTTGTCTACCTTACCAGTTATTGTAAAAAGTCTCACAATGCCAGGTTGAAGTCTAAGGGGTTGATTTGGAATCACAAGCTTTCAGAGCACTGCTCCTTCATCAGGTGAAGGAAGGAGCAGAGCTCTGAAAGCTCGTGATTCCAAATAATCCTGAGACTTTTTACTGTCTCCACCCCAGTCCAACGCCAGCATCTCCCCATCATGGTCACCAGCGTTATACTATGGAATCCTGACAATACTATCATAGCACGCCCCTGCTATAGAGATACCAAATCTGTTTATTGCAAGAATGATCTTTTTCAAATCACAGGGAAAGATTGCATCACGGTTGCTTTCTGCAATCAGTTTGTACAGGCTGTGCAAATGTTGCACAGACTTCTAAGGACGCTGTGACAGGTGCGAAAACATCAAAGGTTGTCGGTCAGGTAGAGTGTTCAGATTCATGAGCAACCAAATTTGGCACTTGGACTCGCCGCAGGCAAGATTTTGATTTTTGATTTGATTTGATTTTGATTTGATTTATCATTGTCACATGTATTGACGTACAGTGAAAAGCACTGTTTCTTGTGCGCTCTGCAGACAAAACATACCATTCATAGAGAAAGAAATGGGACAATGCAGAACGTACTGTTATAGTCATAGCTAGCTTGTAGAGAAGGATCAACTTAATGCAAGGTAAGTCCATTCAAAAGTCTAACAGCAGCAGGGAAGTCTTGAATCGATTGGTACGTGACCTCAGACTTTTGTGTCTTTCGCGACAGAAGAAGGTAGAAGGGAGAATGTCTGAGGTGCGTGGAGTTCTTAATTACGCTGGCTGCTTTGCTGAGGCAGTGGGAAGTTTAGACAGAGTCAATGGTTGGGAGGCTGCATTACGTGATGGACTGGGCTACTTTCAAGACCTTTTGTAGTTCCTTGCAGTCTTGGGCAGAGCAGGAACCATACCAAGCTGTGATACAACCAGAAAGAATGCTTTCTATGGTGCACCTGTAAAAGTTAATGAGAGTTGTGGCATGTGGGACTTAACGATTGCACAGCACCAGGAAATGGTTGGAGAAGGCGGTTTGGGACATTCAGACAGAAACAGGCTAGAAAGCAAGTGGATATATTGGGCGATCTATCTCCCACATCATGTTAGAAAACTCATGGATGTGCAGAGAAAACTGATTCCAGGATTAGAGTTATGTTGCATGCCAGAAAGTTGACAGAACAGTGCCTGAAGCAAAATCACACACAATAAAAATTATTGAAAAATCATTTAAAGCATCAAAATTGAATATCTGCACTCAGACCATGTTTTACAGTATTTCTGTTAATGAATTCTGAGAAAGATCCATTCAGAGCAACAGAGCTGAACCACAGACAGTAGGCCATACACATCCTGTATTATCCACTTTCATCAAACACATTGGCAGAGGGTCAAAAGTTGCAATTGAGGCTTATTAACCCACCAGTACTGAGTGTGGCATTTTGATTTAAACATTCAAACATGACAATACCAACATTTATTAACTCTTTGCAGTTAAACAAAACTTATGTCTCACAAGTAGGCACCGCAATGAAGTTACTGTGAAAATCCCCTAGTCACCACATTCCGGCGCTTGTTCGGGTACACTGAGGGAGAATTTAGCATAGCCAATACATCTAATGAGCACATCTTTCAGAGTGTTGGAGAAAACCAGAGCACCCAGAGGAAACCAACATTGTCACGGGAAGAACATGCAGACTCTGCGCAGTGCTCTCACAGTCTGTGGTTTCTTCCCACAGTCCCAAGATTTATAGATGAGATAAATTGGCCATGTTAAATTGCCGCTTAGTGTCCCAAGACGTATAGATTAGATGGATAAACTATGGCAAATGTGTAGGCTTACGGAGATAACGCGGTGGAGAGGAGGCAGCTGGGATAAGATGCTTTTTGAAGAGTTAGTGCAGTTGGGCTGAGTGGCCTCTTTCTGTATTGTAGAGAGTCTATGATAAACTCAATTTTAGAAATTGTTTTTAATTTGGAAATGTAATGTGAAAATACACTGTGATAGACTTTCCATGCGCATTAAAACATTTACTTTTGTAGTTGCATGATGATGCCCATTGGGATTACATGATGTCCTCAATAATGAACCTCAATTGGATTTGTTCCAGCTTTTAAGAGATGTGATCTTGTTGTTTAGAGTCTGAGAACTGCTGCACACGAGGTAGAAAATAAGATATTAAGATGGCCGTTTCCCCCATTTGTCTACCTTACCAGTATTACAGTAAGAAGTCTCACAGCACCTGGTTAAAGTCCAAGAACCCTTAAGAGTAGTGACAGACAGAGGGATCTGGGTGTACAGGTACACAGGTCACTGAAAGTGGCAGGTGGAGAAGGTAGTCAAGAAAGCATGTGGCATGCTTGCCTTCATCAGCCAGGGCATTGAGTTTAAAAATTGGCAAACCATTTTGTAGTTTTATAGAACCTTAGTTAGGCTAGCACTTGAAATATAGGCTGGAATTTTATTGAATGGCGGGGCAGGCTCGAAGGGCTAGATGGCCTACTCCTGCTCCTATTTCTTATGTTCTTATGTTATGTAATTTCACAGGCATGCCAGCCCCGATTCCAGGAGCGGGCTCGGCTCGGTAGAATGGCATTCTCTGGTGGCCTTGGGCAGGATCGTGTGAAACTTGGGCAGACGTGCTGGTAAAATTCCACCCATAGTGTTCAATTCTGGCCGCCACACTACAAGAAGGATATGGAGGCTTTGAGAGCTTAGAAAAAAGATTTACCAGGATGTTGCCTGGTATGGAGGACATTAGCTATGAGGAGTGGTTGGAGAAATTTGGTTTGTTCTCGCTGGAACGACAGAATTTGAGGGGCGACCTGATAGAAGTCTACAAGATTATGAGGGGCATGGACAGAGTGGATAGTCAGAAGGCTTTTCCTAGGGTGGACAGGTTAACTATGAGGGGGCACAGGTTTAAGGTGCAAGGGGCAAGGTTTAAAGGAGATGTACGAGGCAGGTTTTTTTACACAGAGAGTGGTGGGTGCCTGGAACTCGCTGCTGGGGGAGGTAGTGGAAGCAGATACGATAGTGACTTTTAAGAGGCGTCTTGACAAATGCATGAATAGGATCGGAATGGAGGGATACAGTCCCGAAAGGGTAGGGGGTTTCAGTTCAGACAGGCAGCATGGTTGGTGCAGGCTTTGAGGGCCGAAGGGCCTGTTCCTGTGCTGTAATTTTCTTTGTTCTTCTTTCTTTGTTCTTTGTTTATTTGGAATCACGAGCTTTCAGAGTGTCGATCCTTCATCAGGTGACTCACTTGCAGGCAAGACATACAGATGGGGCTTAACAATTGTGCACCAGGAAAAGGATGGTTTAGAGCATTCCAGACAGAAACAGGCTAGGAAGCAAGTGGATATATTGGGTTCAGTGCAATCTATATCCCACATGATCTTAGAAAAATCATAGATGTGCAGAGAAAACGGATTCCAGGATTAGAGTTCTGTTGAATGCCAGAAACTTGACAAAACAGTGCCTGAAGCAAAATCACACACAATAAAAAATTCTGAAAAATCATTTAAAGCATCAAAATTGAATGTCTGCACTCAAACCATGTTTTGCAGTATTTCTGTTAATGAGTTCTGAGAAAAATCCATTTAGAACAACAGAGCTGAACCACAGACAGTCGGCCATACACATCCTGTATTATCCACTTTTATCAATCACATTGGCAGAAGGTCAAACATTGCAATTGAGGCTTATTAACCCACTAGTACTGAACTGGCATTTTGATTTAAACATTCAAACATGACAATACCAACATTTATTAACTAATCGTGGTTAAACAAAACTTACATCCCATAAGTTAAAAAGTTTATTTCTTAGTGTCCCAAGTAGGCTTGTATTAACACCGCAATGAAGTTACTGTGAAAATCCCCTGGTCACCACACTCCGGTGCCTGTTTGGGTACACCAAGGGAGAATTCAGCACCTAACCAACATGTCTTTCAGAGTATGGGAGGAAGCTGGAGCACCCGGAGGAAACCCAAACAGACATGGGGAGAATGTGCAGACTCCACACAGATGGTGACCCAAGGCCGAAATTGAACCAGGGCCCCTGGCGCTGTGAGGCAACAGTGCTAACCACTGTGCCACTGTGCCGCGCTGGAGTTTTTGGTCTAGTGTACACTAAAATAATGCAATTAAAATACTGTACATCCACTCATATTAACCATATTTCTCATCAGCAAGAAACCGACCTCCCAGTTTGTCAATGAGGGACACAATTAAGAAACATAAGTAACTGGGAAAGCAAATGGCAGCAAATCACAAACACATGGATCCAAGCATAATTTTTAGATAGGTGTTTGATGCAAGGAACTCATTTAGAATTTACTGTCAAAATTAAAAACCATATTTAAGTCAGAAAGTTGGTAAATCAGTTCAATATATAGACACTTTTGAAACATTTTGTGAAAGAAAATTAGGTACATGATTTATTAAGTAGAAAATGAGAAAGGAATATATCTCTTCAGGGGATTGAGATGACCATCAAACAGCAAACTGTGTTGTTTTTACATCATACAAATTAAATCTAATCATTTTGAAACCATGTAGGAGACACTGATCCAGAATTTGCAGGGAAATTAGCAATAAATTGACAGTATTCACTATTATTAGTGCAGTAAAAATCCAGCAATTTGTGGCTCGCGAGCGATACATCCAGAGTTGTGAATCGCAACTCATGTGGGCAAGTTACCAGATAAAATAACAGGAGCTCACCTTGAACTGACCCATCAGTGTCAAGAAATTGTTGGATTTGCCCCTTAAGTATGAAGCAAAGTTGCAGCAGAAAGTTAGGGTTGGTATTTTATGGCGTAAGGACCCAGTTAATGGGATGATGTATAGTCCTGAAATGCCACTCAACCATCGAAACTCTTAAGGGAACAACTTAAACTATGATTCTTACTCCATTGCTCTTGTGCTTGTTTGATGTGCTTTAGAATCATATTTATTTTAATTGTTGCTTACTCTTCTTTTCTCTCTCTTAATCCAATCTTTCTTTCCCTCTCTTCTCTTTCTGTCTGGAATTGATTCAAATTCACATTTTCTTCTTTGGCATTCACCCTGTCTCTCTCTCTCTCGATTACATTTCATTAGTTAAGAAACATAGAAACTAGAAGTGGAAGTAGGCCATCCGGCCCTTCGAGCCTGCTCCACCATTCATTATGATCATGACTGAACATTAAACTCAATGTCCTGTACACCCCTTTCCTTCATAGCTCTTGATTCACTTAGCCCTAAGAGCTATATCTAATTTACTTTTGAAATCATTTTGGCCTCAACTACTTCCTGTGGAAGTGAATTCTACACATTCATCACTGTCTGTCTGCCTCCTCACCTCAGTTCTGAAAGATTTACCCCCTTATTCTCAAACTATGACCCCTAATTCTGGACTCGTCCTCCATCGGAAACAATTTTTCTGAATCTACCCTTTCTGAATCTATTCTGTTAGAATTTTATAAGTTTGTAAGAAGACAAACTGTTGGTCCATTTCTTACCAAAGTCCCAAATGTTTCACTGACCATTATCAAATTTGCTTTTCCTGCATTTTGCAGTGCAAACATAGAATATAGAACATAGAAAAACTACAGCATAAACAGGCCCTTTGGCCCACAAGTTGCGCCAATCATATCTCTACCTACTAGGCCTACCTATAACACTCAATCCTATTAAGTCCCATGTACTCATCCAGAAGACTCTTAAAAGACCCTATCGAATCTGCCTCCACCACCACCGATGGACCCATTGTTGCTGTTGGCCCATTCTTTGGGCCTTGGAGCCTCTGGCTCCAATTACATCCTCTCCCAGCCAGAAGCAGCAGGGAGGTCTTCTCCATGCAGCTGCTGGCCTCCCCATGGATCCCCACTACTGGCGGAGTGCTGGTGACCTGGAAGGATGGCCTTAAGTTTGGGCTTTGAAATGACTATATTGGCCATTCACTTTAGTTGTCTGGCTGCAAACTGCTGCCAGTCCCATCATGGGGAAACTTCTCTGGTGGTGGGATCGCATTGGTGAACTATGACCCAGAACCAGTAACAGTAAGGAAAATTTATAATTATTTTAAAATGTATAGGAAATCTGTAACTGTTTTTAAAAATGTTTGAAAAAGACTTTAAGAGCTTCTATCGCCTATAAGGAGATTAGTTATAAATTTTGATTAATAAGAAATACTGGTCCTTGTGCCAACAAAAACAGAAAAACGCTGGAAAATCTCAGCAGGTATGACAGTGTGGAGAGAGAATAGAGCCAACATTTCGAGACTAGATGACCCTTCATCAGCAACCCTTAACCCGGAAGCAGTACCGAGAGGAAGGATGTTAAATTAAGGAAGACAAGTGGCAGATGCAAAGAGGAAAGGGAAGAGTTGGCAAGTCAAATTCAACGAGTCAGGTTGGAGAATTAGACACGTGAGTGGCCAGAAAAGGCATTTAGGACTGCTGCTATTGTTTCTTTCATTCCGTTAGTGTGTCCTGTCTGTGGAGATTGACATATTTAAGGTACAGTATGCTGCAATGCTATTACAGTGGTTCCTGTCTAGTGACAAGAGTGGGACACATTGAATATTTTGACAGGTTCTTCAGATCAGTTCAAGGGCTAGTGAAGGGCATTTCAAGGATCAGTCAATTTTAGTCAGGGGCAGGTGAAGAAAAAGGTGATTTGTCTCCTGCAACTGAAGTGTTATTGTTCGTCCTGAGAGCTATTAGCTAACTCTATGCAGGTGGGGCTCAGATAAAACCCAAGTAGCCAGTTGTGCATCCATGCTACTGACAGAGCTCAGTACTTATTCTGAGAAGTATAAGTAGATGAGGTTTTGGGAGCCATTGGTGCAGCCAAGAGCGGAGGCTCAGGAAGTTCTACATGTTTGGGTGTATTTAGAAGCAGGGCAAAAGAGGTTTCAGGCAGTGTGAATCAGAATTAATTTTGGAGGGACTAGGTCTTCAAAGGTAAAAACTGTAAATTCCTCAGGAGGGAGACAGAGTTTTAAAGAGATTTGTAACTTTCAATGAATACAAATATCTGGGTTGGTTCTGAGAAACCCATTGGCTGCATCTGCCATTTACTCCCGTAGTGTGGTACGTTCAACTACGGTTTGTCTGTTAATTCACATGCACCTCAAGTTGATTCTGAATGTTAAAGTATAAGATACATCTTGTAAATTTGCTTTATCTTTTTAAACTTGCACAGTCAATTTATCTTGTGGCTTTATTCCAAGAACAGGTGTCTTGAATGAAATTCAAACAAAATGTTAAGGTCCCTAACCAGATAGGAGCTGAAAGTTGTGACGGATCCAGAAAGAAGTGCACACGTGTGTGGAAGTTTGCAGGGGCAGAATCCCTAGGATGCAAAATCTGCTGCCTGAAGAGAATTGGTGAAGTCCTTGAAAGAAAGAAAATCAAATTCTGTGCTAGAAAGATCTAAGCTTGGAAGAATTGTGTGGCTGAAAATGTTGGCCATATAGAGGAGTGGACAATCTAATACTCCATGAGAGAGTCTGTGTGGTATCTGCTATTCCTTGTGCAATTTATATCTGGTATTGATCACGACTTACCTATTGATTTATGTTAAATTTGTGTTGATTCTGATTTGTGTCAAAGTAAAAATTACAAGTGTAATCTTGTTGGGTAATTTCTTCATTTGGGGTCCGTCCTGTAAATCTAGTCACCTTGGATTACAGATCTGTGTGGGAGTCATAATAGCAGGACAGTTAAACACAACCCCATGCTTTCTCTCAACCAAGCTGCCACATCTTACTGTCCCTTGTCACAGGGATTATAGCAGGTGGGACAGAGACCATTCAAAGGTCCGATGACCTCAGGTGGGATTTTCCAGCCTTGGGGTGAACACAGCTGGAAAATATCACCCAAAAAACCGAAATAAAAGTAACGTTGTTCAAAAACAAATGGCAGAATTAGAGTACATCTCTACAATATTCAATTGCTCAAATTTGAAATCTAAGGGGTGGGGGCTCCCCCTCCCTCTTCTCCTCCTCCCCGCTGCTCCTCCAACATCCCCACCCTGCTGTGTTTTTGGCAACAGAGACAGCTTACCACTGGCCACCAGCAGAATCTCCTGCTCCTGCAGGCAAGGCTCCTGCTCTGCCAAAGACCACAAGGAACTACATAAGAACATAACATAAGAACATAAGAAATAGGAGCAGGAGTAGGCCAACTAGCCCTTCGGGCCTGCCCCGCCATTCAATAAGATCATGGCTGATCTGTCGTGGCTCAGTTCCACATTCCCGCCCTCTCCCCATAACCCTTAATCCCCTCTCTCATCAAAAACCCATCAACCCGCGTCTTAAAAATATTTAGCGAGGCAGCCTCCACCACTTCAACGGGCAGAGAATTCCAGAGATTCACCACCCTTCGAGTGAAGAAGTTCCTCCTCAACGCCGTTCTAAACCGCCCCCCCTTTATCTTGAGGCTGTGCCTCCTAGTCCTACTGTCCTTTCTGAGCGGGAAGAGTCTCTCCACCTCTATCCTATCCATCCCATTCATCATCTTATACGTCTCAATGAGATCTTCCCTCATTCTTCTAAACTCTAACGAGTACAAGCCTAATCTATTCAGCCTCTCCTCATAGCTCAACCCCCTCAACTCCGGAATCAGCCTAGTAAACCTCCTCTGCACTCCCTCCAAGGCCAAAATATCCTTGCGTAAGTACGGCGCCCAAAACTGCACACAGTACTCCAGCTGCGGCCAAGGGTTGTGAATGAAGTCTTGCCCATCACGCAAACCAACCTCCCATGCATTGACTCTGTCTACATTTCCAGCTGCCTCAGAAAAGTAGCCAGCATAATTAAGGACTACACACTCCCCAGACATTCTCTATTCCATCTTCTTCCATCTGGAGAAAGACACAAAAGTCTGAGGTCACGTACCAACCGACTCAAGAACAGCTTCTTCTCTGCTTCCATCAGATTTTTGAATGGACCTACCTCGGACTAAGTTGATCTTTCTCTACACCCTAGCGATAACTGTAACACTACATTCTGCACCATCTCTTTTTTTTCTCTACGAATGGCATGCTTTGTCTGTATAACATGCAGGAAACAGTACTTTTCACTGTATACTAATACTTGTGACAATAATAAATCAAGTCAAATCTTCCAGTCCCTCCAATGTGGACATCATTTTGTGAGCCCCACCCATTCCGAATTGGGGAGGATTGCTTTCGGTAAGGTTCCGCCAGTGGGAAGGGCTGGAAAATCCTACAGCTGTGGATAGCTGAGTTTAAAAAAAAAGTTGATCTTGCCAATCGCCAATCCTTTGAATGACACTGGGACAGCCCCCTATGGTTCCATGGCGCTTACCCTCACAGCCCTTGTCAGAAAACTTCCAGCAGAAATCCAAAAGTACGTCAGTTGTTTGACCAATGTCAGCGTGCTGCAAAGCGAACTGAGAAAGTGCAAGAGGAGAAGCTCAAGTTTCACTCGACTTCCCCGGGGTATTAAAATTTGCCACAGATGTGTTGCTGCAACTTCCATCACATCAGTCGCATGCCTCGCAGTGTGGCAACCCATGTTCTAGTTATCACTTTCCTCCCCTAGGTAACACTAAGCATAAAACAGATTACCTTCATGCAGATGTTTAGGTTCATTGAAGCTCTGGCTTAATCAATCTTAATCAAAAGGAATTGTTATTTTTTGGTTTCTCATGGGTCCTGATGTTTAACACAATGTATTACCTGGGTCAAGAAAGGTCACAATGTACAGATGAGCATTGTGCAGTGTACTTGCAGTAAATACATTGTAGTTTCATTTCTTAAAGACTAGATTTCAGGAGAAATTTCCTTTCCTTTTTTTCTCTCCACAGAAGAAACAAGAAACTTTGAACTAAAGAACCTTTTCAGAAACTTTGAACAGGGGTGACAAAGGTACAATGTCCATGCACTACAGACTGCTCAGAGTGTAAGGATCATAGAATCCCAACATTGCAGAAGGAGGCCATTCAGCCCATCGAGTCTGCACTGACCACAATCCGACCCCGGCCCTTTTCCT
Source organism: Carcharhinus amblyrhynchos (assembly GCF_965287045.1). Taxonomy (NCBI): domain Eukaryota; kingdom Metazoa; phylum Chordata; class Chondrichthyes; order Carcharhiniformes; family Carcharhinidae; genus Carcharhinus; species Carcharhinus amblyrhynchos. The sequence continues at coordinate 17,102,255 of NC_137339.1, forward strand.
GTAACCTCTCGTATTTACCCTGCTAATTCCCCAGCAATGAAGGACAGTTTATCATGGCCAAGCCCCCTAACCTGCACATCTTTAGACTGTGGGAGGAAACGGGAGCATGTGGAGGAAACCCACACAGACACGGGGAGAATGTGCAAACTGCACACAAACAGTCATCCGAGGCTGAAATTGAACTTGGGTCCCTGGTGCTATGAAGCAGTGCTAACTACTGTGCCATTCAAGTATTCAGTGTCAGAAAGTAATTAATAATTTACCATGCTTGGGAAAGGCTGGATTCAATGGGCCTGATTTTACTATTAAGTTGCGCTCGTTTTTGGGCACGGAAAATTGGTAAAATTGGGCATGAGGCAAGTAGCGCGATCTGCGCCCACCCCCTTTACCAAGGTCCAAAAATGGCGAAACAGACATGCTTCACAAAAGTCCGGAGCTAGTGAGAAGGTAAGTGCCAAGCATCCAACTACTTTCTGCCAGAGATTGGTGGGGGGGAGAGGAAAGGTGGTGGGGGGGGGCGGGGGGGGGTTGGTTGGGGGCGGGGGGGGGTCTACTGCAACTCTGCCTGTGATCACTAAAGGGGAAGGGAGGGTCCGCTGCCACTGTGCCTGTGATCGGTGGGGGGAAGTGGGGGTGGGGGCCTCGGTCAGTCGGGTTGGCGGAGGGGGTGGGAGGGGTTAAAGGAGTCAGTAATGTTGTGGCAGTGGGGCAATGTCTGTGGGGGGAGCCAGGCATATCTGGCCCGGCAGCGATGTGGCAGGGGACCAGCATTCTATCATTTTTTTTCTGTGCAGTTGGAGGCGCCAATCAGAGCTACAGGGTTTCGGTCATGTTACGCCCAGCCCAGAGGCTTCTACATCATGGTTCGGAATCGCTGATATTTTTTCAGCCTGATCACATATGGGGGCGCCTGAGAACAGGTCTAACAATCGGATCTGAAACCCTTTTAGTTTCAAGTCTGCCCAGCACTTAGAATCAAAATGGTAAAATAGGGCCCAACATTACTAGTAGGATAGGACGGAAAGCCTAAATTAATGTTTTATTAATTTCTGCTGGACTAAGATAATATTTCCATAAATATTCAATGTAAAGTCAACGGAGGAATTGCTTATGATGAGGAATTTGAATCTATGTGTTTAAACATACATAATTATTTTTGCTGTCATGTAATAACATTCATCATATGAACATTTATAGTCATTTCCTTATTTCAGCAAATGTTCTTTTTGGTTTGACGCAGAATGCCACTGGGACTGCTATAAGTGCCCACCTATATGGAAGGCACCACACATGAAAGTCACCATGCATGAGATTCATACTGACAAGTTCAAAATGTAATCTGGCCAATTAAACAATCAGGGTGGGATTTTCCTGCCATGCTCGCCCCAAGGCTAGAAATACCCACCTGAGGTCAACGGACCTTTGCATGGTCTTCCCCACCCTCTACAATCCCCATGGCAGGAGGGCCTGGAAAATTTGGCCCTCAATGTCTCCCTAAGCACACTGGCGAGCTTTGTCAAAACCTTAAAGTGAAACTGAAAGACATCACATAGTTGTACTCCACAATGGTGAGGCGATGGCCTAGTGGTATTATCACTTGTCTATTAATCTAGAAAACTCAACTAATGTCCCAGGGACCCGGGTTCGAATCCCACCACGGCAGATGGTGAAATTTGAATTCAATTTTAAAAAATCTGGAATTAAGAATCTACTGATGACCATGAAATCATTGTCAATTGTCAGGAAAAACCCATCTGGAAATTTAATGTCCTTTAGGGAAGGGAATCTGCCGTCCTTATCTGGTCTTGCCTACATCTGACTCCAAAGCCACAGCAATGTGGTTGACCCTCAGCTGCTCTGGGGCAACTAGGGATGGGCAAAATTGCTAGCCAGCTAGTAATACCCATGTCCCATAAATGATTAAAAAAACTTGGATGCATATGCATACCAGAAGTATGTGAAATGTCTAAGAATCTCACTAAATGTTAGTACTTCACGTCAATTTGAGTATGTAATTGAGCAAAATTCCCTCAAACATCAAAACCTGTGAAATCCTGGCATTTTTCAATGCAAGAATGGTGTACCACCATTCTTTCTGTTGAGGAAATTGGCAAGTAATGGAATAACATCTTTTTTATGCTGTACCTTTGGTTAGAACAAAGTTCCTCAATAGTTAGCGTCACTTCCAAGATACAAGTGTTAAAACACTCCATAGTTCATTTATATATCTCCTCTTCCTCTGTGAAAAAAAGTTCATGTTGCAAGCTTCAAAAGCTGGACTGGAAGGTTATGGGACTGAGGTAGCTCTTGAATTACAGCAACTAGCTCGTGGCATAGAGCTAAAATGATTGTGATGTGATTGTGATTGTCTGGTGGGGAAGGTTAGCGCCTCTGGGGGAGATTGTACCAAAAGCATTCTAAGCGGCAAACAAGTGTGAAAACAGCAGAAAATGATGTCCACCTTTGGGCGAGCTCCCAGATGCAAGCCCATGGCACTTAGAGAAAGTATGGGCCCAAGTGCAATTCTCGCCAGCAGAGGGAGTGAGCACAGTCTATTCATTCCACGAAGCTGGCTGCTGAGCAATAGGTGTGCCATTGCACAGGTGCTCCAATCTCCCAGTGTACTATCATCACCACACCCCCCTCCATTCGGTGTCCCAGCTGATTCCCACCCCCTTGGTGCCAGGCTGGTAGTGCTAGGTTGCCAGGCTGGCACTGCCCACGGGTCACTGCTCCAGCTGATCCCCACCCCATTGGTGCCAGGCTGGCAGTGCCAGGGTGCTAGGTTGGCCCTGCCCCCAGCCACCCAGGGGCTTCAATGGCCTCCGATCCCAACAGCGGGGTCATCACATCAGGTTTCTCCCCCTTCCCACTGATGGGGAACATACGTGATCCTCGCTGATGAAGAACTCCACCAGCAAGCAGATGAGGACAAGTGAGCAATGGGGGAGTAGTGATCTTCCTGAGTGTGAGGCTGATTTTGCTGAATGGTTCCCAAGCCCTCAATCACTTCCCAATGTTGCCACTTCAGTTACAATTGTGATAAATGTAGAATCAAAGGTGATTTTGCCAGTTTGCAAACCTGGATTTGCTTAGAACGTATCTTCAGAATGATTTTTTTTTAAGTTTATTTATCAGTATCACAAGTAGGCTTACATTAACATCGCAGGGAAGTTACCGTGAAAATCCTGTAGTCGCCACACTCTGGCGTCTGTTTGGGTAAACTGAGGGAGAATTTAGCATGGTCAATGCACCTAACTAGTCTTTCGGACTGTGGGAGGAAACCGGAGCACCTGGAAGAAATCTACACAGACACGGGGAGAATGTGCAGACTCAGCACAGACAGTGACCCAAGCTGGGAATCGAACCTGGATCCCTGGCGCTGTGAGGCAGCAGTGCTAACCACTGTGCTACTGTGCCACCCTCTTTGATGCAGTCCATTGATTAATGCAGTACCGGGATTGGGGGAGACCGTGCTGTACCTAAATTTCAAAAAGGCGCACCAGTAGGCAAGAATCAAAGCTGCAAATTTTGCTGATTTTATAGTGGCCATTGTGCTGCAACCGTGTTAAAAACTATTCAGAAGGCTGTTATTTCCAACATACTTGCAATGACTTTTGGCCAGTTACAACTTTGTGACTGATATTGATGATGGTTGCTGTAGACACTTAGCTGCACTATCAATCATAGACGCATGGAGTGGCCAACGGGGAAATGACACCTGCAAGTAACAATTCATTGACAGTAGCGATGAGGTGTGTTCTAAAAATATAAATCCATCGTTTTGTCTGACATGCCGACGGGGACCAGGCAGCCTCCTCTTTGGTCAACTCATCAGTAAGACAAATTGCAGCGTTGCGACTTTTAAAAAAAGTCAAAATGTTGGAGCATCTGCGCCGCGAATCGACAAGGAAATTGAACGCAGGGTTTATGATGGTGCACAGAATGCAGAAGCGTTTAGGTGCGTGCGTCCTTTACTAAGCCTCTAATGGGTGAAAGACTTTCTGGCGCAAAGTACACACGTATTTTCTTTCACGTAACATCTGCAATAGTAATACTGTGTCAATTTGTAATGACGAATGACACAAGGCGGAATTGCAGAAATGCGTGGAACCACAGAACATTCTTCCTGGCATACCCGGGATAAATTAGTTTCAATTTAACTGCGAGAAGATGCTACTGCTGTCGTCAAAAGGTATAAGGTCGAAAGCTACAGCTTCCTTAAGCTGTCAAAAGGAAGCCAGGCGGCTGCAACTCAGTCAGTCTTTTGGGGAAAAGGGATGACTTGTTGTGTCTCACTATTTTATCTCCTCTGAATGTTTTCCTTCTTCCGTTTGAGTGCTACGCAGCTGGAACTTTTGCAGCTTAAAGTGACGAAAGTAACTTGCATTTTCATAGCGCCTCTCACATAGGCCACACCCAAATGGGGCAGATGTGTCAAATGGCAGGAACATATTTATAATAATTTTGCATCTCATTATAGAGGCCACATGTTGGAATCACCCCAGATCAAAGCTAAATCCCACGTCGGCGTGAACCTCAGAATATCACAATATGAGATGTGCTTCTGACAACCTGAACTCCCAGGGGAACTCAGAGGGTGAGTGCACACAACCTAGCGCTGTGTTAACGAGGATCCCAATTCAAGGGAATGGCTCCCCAGATTCAGGGGATCGCAGGTGAGTCACAGGTTTCTTTGTGGTTGCCTTGAGATGCTGTGGTAAAGGAAACTCTGCAGAGGCAAGGACGGCACGATGGCCCAGTAGTCAGCAGTGCTGCTTCATAGCACCAGGGACCCGGGTTCGATTCCCAGTTTGGGTCACTGTCTGTGTGGAGTTTGCACGTTCTCCCACTGTCTGCGTGGGTTTCCACTGAGTGCTCTGGTTCCCTCCCACAGTCCAAAGATGTGTGGGCTAGGTGGATTGGCCATGTTAAATTGCCCCTTAGTGTTAGGGGGACTAGCTAGAGTAAATACATGGGGATAGGGCCTGAGTGGGATTGTGGTCGTTGCAGACTCAATGGGCCGAATGGGTTCCTGCTGCACTGTAGGATTCTATGATTCTATGGAACTCCTGGAGTCGAGGGAACAGTCAGGGTTGGGGAAGGAGAGGGGGCAAAAACACCTCAGGGCACTTGAAACAGTGACAACAGCCAGACAAATGGAAAAACATGTCAAAGATAAGCGCTCTATTGCGGATGTGGTTGTTTAACTTGAACCATGTGCGGGGGTCTCCTTTAACTATAGGGCCCGATTACTGCACATCTGAAATCATGATGAGCAAATCAGAGGCCAATGATACAACATAAATCATGTCTCTGTTCATTTTTCTGAGCTAAGGTTGGAACAATGCCGGAAAATCCTGACATGGGTGTTGGTGGGTCAAACACCACCTGAGATTGAACTTTATCAATTCCTGGGATGATTTCTCCCATTGTAAAATGTTCCAAGATGCCTCACAGGAATAATAATAAACATAAGTTTTTCCACCAAGCCATGAGGAAATATTTAGAGTGATGATCAAAGCTTAGTCAAGAGGTAGATTTTAAGTAGCTTCTTAAAGGAAGATTGGAAGAGGTACAGGAAGAGCATAGGGCCTTGGCAGCTGATGGCTTGACTGCTGATGTGGGAGAGAAAAACAAAACGGGGATGTCCAAGAGACTAGAATCAGGGGAACACATTGGAGAGGAACGAGAGCTCAAGGAGGTGACAGAGATTGGGAGGTGTAAGTCCATAAAGAGATTTCAACACATTGAATTATGAATGAGCATGGGATCTTGGGTGAATGGAACTTGTGTGAATTAGGTATACAGAAAGCCAATATGTGATCTCATAACAACAGGTTATAGCAACAGGAATAGGCCATTCAGCCCTGTCAAGCCTGCTCTGCCATCCAATACATTATAGCTGAACACCTTCAATACCTTTTACCCACACTATCCTCATAAACCATTATGTTATTGCTAATCAGAAATCTACCAAGCTCAATGAATAAGATTCCACAGTCCTCTGGGTTAGAAAATTCCAAAGATTCACAACCACCTCTGTATAGATATTTCTCCCCATCTCGGACTTTCATGGGTGGCACGGTGACACAGGGGTTAGCACTGTTGTCTCATAGCACCAGGGACCTGGGTCCAATTGCTGGTTTGGGTGATTATCTGTGTGGAATCTGCAAGTTCTCCTCATGTCTGTGTGGGTTTCCTCTGGGTACTCCAGTTTCCTCCCACAGTCCGAAAGACGTGCTGGTTAGGTGCATTGGCCATGCTGAATTCTCCCTCAGTGTATCGGAACTGGCGCTAGAGAGTGGTGACTAGGAGATTTTCACAGTAACTTCATTGCAGTGTTGATGTAAGCCTACTTGTGGCAATGATAAATAAACTTCGTGGAATTCTCTCTTATTCTGGTGCTGGTTCTCCGAGTGGTTCTAGATTCCCCAACAAAGGGAAGCATCTATCCTGCATCTGCCCTGTCTATTCCTTTAAGTATTTTGTAGGTTTCAGTGAGATCACTTCTCATTCTTTGAAACTCTACCGAATACAGGCCAAGTTTGTCCAATTTGTCTTCATGAGACAGGACTGCCATCTCTGGAACAAGTCTGGTGAACCTTTGTTGCACTCCCTCAATGGCAATAATACCCTTTCTGAGGTAAAAGGGACCAAAACTGCACACAGAATATTCCAGGTGCGCTCTAACCAATGTTCTATACAATTGAAGTAATTATTGCAGCGAGAATACGTAAAGATCTTTAGTAACTAATACCTACTTAGATATCCAACTCAAGAAACTATCAATTCTATTGCCTGATCTGCCGAGAACATTTAATATGCTTATTGCCACCAGATAGACTAAATAAATACGCTCTACTCAGCTTGAATGAATGCTTATTGTTGTAAAATCAGAGCAAATACTGAAATAATTCTGATAATCTCGAATGTTTATTTGATTGTCCTTGCTCTTTAGAAATCGTGCGCCCTGTTTACCCGTAAATGCAAAGTATTCTTACTGCCAACAGACATCCTCAAGGCTATTCTCTTTGGCAGCTTGCCAGAACTTGTGCTTGGGTGGTGTTCCGGATGGGAACAAGGACATGTATTTAGAGCCTGACTTTGGAATTTCACTTCAGTGTACTGACGTCTACTGAGTCAGAAGAAAACCAGCTTTCCTCAAATCATCTATACGTCAGAAGCTGGAGCCCTGTGCCCCGGAGATTTCGAAACATTCAGCGTAATCCTCTCAAACTAAAGACTCAAACTAATTCACAAAGGAATTTTACGTAACTGTGTTAACCATTACATTACCTTGCCTCGCAGCCAGATGCACCAGAACGGTTTTGTTCAGTGGCCTCTGAACTTCTCAATCAAAGAGGGCAGCACAGTGGTTAGTACTGTTGCCTCACACGCTGAAGACACTGGGTTCAATTCTGACTGTCTGTGTGGAGTTTACATGTTCTCGCCACGTGCCTGTGTGGGTTTCTTCCAGGTACTCTGGTTTCCTCTTATAGTGCAAAGATGTGCGGATTAGGTTGATTGGCCATGCTAAATTGACCCTTGGTGTCTTGTAACTCGGCCAACATTGTTTACCTGATACGTTGCAAGAAAGGATGTCCTGAAGCATGGTACATTGGGGAGACCATGCAGACGCTACGACAACGGATGAATGAACATCGCTCGACAGTCACCAGGCAAGACTGTTCCCTTCCTGTTGGCGAACACTTCAGTGGTCACGGGCATTCAGCCTCTGACCTTCGGGTAAGCATTCTCCAAGGCGGCCTTCACGACACACGACAGCGCAGAGTCGCTGAACAGAGACTGATAGCCAAGTTCCGCACACATGAGGACGGTCTCAACAGGGATCTTGGGTTCATGTCGCACTATCTGTAACCCCCATGACTTGCCTGGGTTTGCAAAACCTCACTTACTGTACTGTCTGGAGACAATACACATCTCTTTAAACTGTGATCAGTGCTCCTTCCACTCACATTATCAGCCACTTCAGGTCTTGGACAGCAGGTTAGGTGTAAGGATTCGCATTCTAATCAGTAATCTCTAAACTGTCTGTGCTTTATATGCTCTGTCTGAGGCCAGAACTCTCCATTCACCTGACGAAGGGGCTAACCCGAAAGCTTGCGAGTATATTATCAAATAAATAGGTTGGACTAAAACCTGGTGTTGTCAGACTTTTTACTGTGTCAGGGAGATGAGCAGGGTAAGTATGTAGGGATACAGGGGATAGGGCCAGGGTGGGATTGCTGTTGGTTAAGGCTCAATGGGCCGAATGGCCTCCTTCTGCACTGTAGGCAATTTATGATCTAGTCAATCCAGAGTATTGACACAGAAAGAAAAAAGTTCAACTTGGGAAATGATTAGTGTTGTGTATCTTAAAATGGAACCGCAGTTTGTACCCATATCAGTCATTTCCCCCAAGTTTCACTGGTTTTTCCTTCTTGAATTCTCGCCGGATCATCAACGTTAGACTTGGAATTGCCAAGTCTTGTCTTTCACAGCTCCTTTTCACTTATGTTCAGTCTGAAATTAATCTTTTCCAGACAGCCATCTTGCAAGCAGAGATCCAGGAACCAATCAGTAACATAAACTCTAATTAGGCAAAGTCTTGAATTCCTGCTATTTTGTCACGAAGCAAAATGGAGCCCATTAGTTTTTGACCTGATCAAAATGAACTGAGACAAGCCAAAATACACTGATACTGTTTGGTATTGCTAAACCAAGAAATACTCCCAAGGCTTGGTGCCTGGGGCTCTCCACTGAGGAACCATTTTTATAAAACAAAAAGATTCGTGCTCTCATGCTTCCATAAGTTTCAGAATTTTACGAAAAGGAGGACGTTAAGTTAAAATGGACATAAGTTTAACTGTCTCACATTTAATAATGATCTGAGCAGTTCTGCTCTCTAAAAGTGGTTTTGGGAGCATGAGTGAAAAGTTTTAAAGAACTCTTTGAATAAGAGTTGGTCAGGCACCAATATTGAGAGCTTGTATAGTATTTCAAAGCTGCACGTGCAAAAAGAGGGTTGTTTAACTTCATCTCAGAAGCAATATTAGTGAATTTAACAAAAGGAAAGATTTTGATATATGATCACAGGAATGGCAATACTTTCCATATTATACACAACTTTATCTCTTATTGACACACACAATGAGCATCACACATGCAAACATGTGCGTGTGCAACTGGCCCTCCCTCCCTGACACACACAAACACACACATATGTACAAATACACACAGACATACAAGCAAATGCGCACAAGTACAGACAAACACACACGCATATAAACAAATGCATACACGTGCACATATACAGACACATCATGCACATGTATCAATATGCACACACTTGCATGTACATATACAAGCATACACACGTACAAACGCATACACATACAAACAAACATGTACACATGTGCAAACAAACATGTGCACAAATGCAAACATGTGCACACATTCAAACACGTGCACGCATATACAAGTATGCACATATGTAGAAACACATGCAGACATGCACATACAAACACACACAATTTCAATAAGTTTTAAATGCCATTGAGGCAGTTCTTGTGCAGTTTTAAGAAGCTGTCAGATTTTGGGATCATTTGAAGCTTGCTTGCTGCAGTGCAAATCATACTTCCATTTGACATGCCAGAAGATGGAGTTGTCAGAAGAAGGTGGACAGTCCCTCTCTCAGACAGTGAACACTATAGGACAGCAGTACCTGAGAGAAATCTAGAAGAAAGAATAAGGAAACAAAAATTGAAACAAAATTAGACAATAAGTGCAATGTGCCCCTCTTTTCCTGCAGTATAGTAATTTTGCATTAATTTTTCTTTCCATACGTATCCCTTTTCTCAGTAACTTTGGACACTAAGATGAAGGGGTGTCTTAGCTAGGGTGTTGACAACTTTTGTGCTTGGAAATGAATTTCTGTCTTCAGAAATTGAAAGAAGGTTTCTAATCTTCTTGCTGCCATAAAAGATTCAAAACCGCCTTTAGCAATATCTGTTCTGGCCTTTTGGGCCTAAAGCAAAACTTACCAAAGGGAAAAGAACTGAGGAAAAAAGCATTCACCATTACTGCTGCTAGCCAGCAAAGTTGCTAAAGGCTTGGAATTTCAGCTTCTTCAATGTTTGATGTTTATGGGCAGGCGATGGCCCAGTGATATTATCACTAGACTATTAATCCAGAAACTCAGCTAATGTTCTGGGAACTCAGGTTCGAATCCCGCCATGAAAAGTGGTGGAATTTGAATTCAATAAAAAATATCCGGAATTAAAAGTCTAGTGATGACCATTAAACAATTGTCAATGGTTGAAAAAACCCACCTGGTTCACTAATGTCCTTTAGGGAGGGAAATCTGCCATCCTCACCTGACCTGGCTTACATGTGACTCCAGAGCCACAGCAATGTGGTTGACTCTCAACTGCCCTCGGGCAACAAGGGCTGGGCAGTAAATGCCAGCCAGCCAGCGATGCCCATGCCCCATGAATGAATTAAAAAAAATGTAGGTTTCATTGTAGCACTCTTATCTCTGAGTCAGTCAGCAGGTTGTGGGTTCAAGTTATGCTCCAGAGAGTTGAACAGATAATCTATAGGTAGACAATTCAGTGCAACACAGTGGGAGAGCTACCCTGTTGGAGGTGCCATCTTTTGGATAAACTGATAACCTGAGATTCCAACTGCCCCCTCAGGTGGGTATATAGGATCCAAGAGCGCTATTTCAGGACTTCTCTTTTCATTCAGGTCAAGAACATATTCTTTAATCTTTATCAATTACAAAAAACTGATTATCTGGTCATTTACTTTACGGTTGTTAATGGGAGCTTGTTGTACATAAATTGGCTGTTACATTGGCACAGTGGTTAGCACTACTGCCTCACAGTGCCAAGGACCCGGGTTTGATTCCTGGCTTGGGTCACTGTCTGTGCGGACTCTGAGTGTTGTCCACATGTCTGCGTTGGTTTCCTCCAGGTTCTCCGGATTCCCACCCCCGGCCCGGAAAATGTGCTGGTTAGGTGCACTGGCTATGCCAAATTCTCCCTCCAAAAAAGGCGTCAGAGTGTGCGCAACCAGGGGATTTTGACAGCAACTTCATCTGCGGTGCTAATGAAAGCTTACTTGTGACACTAATAAATAAACTTTATATTTCCTGCATTACAACAATGACTGCACTACAAAAGTACTTCATTGGTTGCGTGGTGCTTTCTGAATTTGTGAAAGGTGCTATATAAATGTAGAGGTTTTCCTTTAAACAAGTATCCTGGGTGGAAACAGAGAACGGTTCTTTCCAAGCGAGCTAGCTACCTCTCAAATTGCAAGCCATCCTTCAATCCATCTTAGATTGCAAACCTCACCAACAGTTCTCAAAATTATCAGCAAGTTTGGCATTTTTGTTTTTCTAGCCAAGTGTTATAACTCTTAGAATGAATTATTGTGGAGAATTCACATTTCTCTTCCTTATTTGGACAACCATTAAACTTTTGGGATTGGAAAATCAGATGCCATCACATCACAATGTGATATCATACATCATGTTCAGCAGAGGGTGCACAGGGAATATTTTGAATGCAAACTGGATGAACCCACATGGGATCTGTGCAGTGTTGTTGGGTAATCACTGTAGAGACTGGTGAGTCTCAGAGAATCAGAAACTGATGAATTTCATGGACAATCAATCACTTTTTCTCCAGCTACCTGGCAGCACTTCACTTTCTTAATGTTGCAGTTCTGTGCCAAGGTGGTGCCTTGGGGCCAGCTGACCACACACATGAAGCAAAAAGTATCATTTCAGGCCAACATTTGGATGCATATGCAGTCTTAGAGAGACTCGCAGGCATGTACCGTGAGAAATAGCAACACAGTAATCAGATAATCTAACAATACAGCAGAGGCTATTTGGTCTATCTGGCCTGTGCTGACTCTTCTAAGTGATATCGTGGTCAGGTGGCCCATGACCTCCAGGGTTGTTTCAGAAATATTGATATTTTTTCAGAAGCATGGACAAAGTCTTGAAATGTGAAAGCCCCAAGTTTAGACCCAGCTAGACATTGCAATTTGCAAACTACAGATCTGGGACAGACAATATTCATGGAGCCAGGTCTTGGAGCATCAAACTTCCATTGAAACCAGACAGGCCTAGAACTGCCTGATCAGGTGCTAAACGTTGTTTCAGGATGAACCATTGTTCACACCTCCAGCGAACCTGCTTTGTTAGAAGAATGCTCTGCAGACTTGGTGGCACCCAACTCAGTAGGAGGCAAGGACAGCACTTGAATGTTCTGCAACCTCTGAATATGGACTGTACTCACCTCATTGGATTGTTTTTCCTCCATCAGATGCTGGCATTGGACACAGGCCACAGAATTTTTGAGAAGGGCACAAAGAGGGGTTTAAAGGAGCAACCTGGACCTCCAATTCTCTCTGTCTTTTGGCACCTTCTTCAACAGCATCTCCAGAGAGTACCTTTGACTGACAGACAAGCAGTACAGAATCTCCAGCTCCTTGTACCTCGTGGCAAGCAGAGTCAGACTGACCAGACCCAGAAGACCATCCGGGTGAGATGATCCGGAGTTCAGAACCAGCCCTAAATGAGAATGGAAGTCCAAATCGACAACTGCAGATCCTGAAACATCACCCAATGTTCAACGACAAAGCCTGTCCTAGCCTTATTGAATGGGTATTACCAGAATTTTCAGGCAAACGGTTCAGATACAGTGATAGGGGCCTGTGGATAGGGTGTAGCGGATCCTTGAAAGCGCATGTCAGAAGTAAGTAACTAGTGTAGATTTGGGGATGTTCACTTAGAGATTTAGGCTGGAATTTTACCGGCACCTATTCTCTGGCATGAGGAGGGTGAGGCTCAGAGAATGGCATTTTCTGTTGGCCTCTGGCAGGATCGTACGAAAGTTGGCAGACATGCCAATATAATTTTGCCCATAGCAGTGCGTACTAAAAAGGCATGTGAGGAGATTGAGTATTGTTTTTCCTTGATAAAGTGTTCAATAAAGTTGTGTTGGAGCTTCACCTGACTCCTGTCCCTTTTATTTGTCTCCCACAGAACACATCTGAGTTATAGAGTTACAGCAAACTGGTCAAGCTTAATCGTGGTACATTTACCCCCCTTTCATTTTACAACAATATTTAATTGGCCCCACTGTCCTACTGATTCTCTAGAGCTGGATTCTTTCTTTTGTTCTCTGCAGGTAGGATGCACAGCACTGTGACCTCTACCATGGAAAGGGCAAAGAAGCAAATCCCAGATCCACCCCAGTTAGAACCGGGATCGGACCTCGTGCAGTTGGTTCCACTCTGATCCACACCGGCTGTTCAGCGCACTGATGAGCTAGCTGGCCTTCCAAAGAGTCCAGGTTGCTGTGTTAAACTTTCACCTACATGTTAGTCTGGAGCTGTAAATAGTAAGGGCCAAGGCTCCAGCCTCTTTCCATCAGATAGTTGACTGGAAATTCCTCCCACTGCTACTGCCTACCATTGATACATGTTGGGAAGATTCACAGGTTGATACTCAACCTGTTTGGCAGTGTTATGGACACATGTTTGCTTGGCCATCAGGGCCTGGATTGGGACTTGAGTCCAGAGCTTCTGACTGAGAGGTAGGGACACTACCACTGCATCACAAAACCTGCTGCGTAGCTTGATTGCACCTTCAAAATTTTAACAAGCCTGGAATATCATAAAGTTACAGTTTATTTATTAGTCACAAGTAGGCTTACATTAACACTGCAACAAAGCCACTGTGAAAATTCCCTAGTTGCCCCACTCTGTGTGTCTCTTCGAGTACACTGAGGGAGAATTTAGTATGGCCAATGCCCCTAACCATAACGTCTTTCAGGTTGTTGGAGGAAGCTGAAACACCTGGAGGAAACCCGTGCAAACACGGGAGAATGCATAGACTCTGCACAGGCAGTGACCCAAGCTGGGAATTGAAGGTGGGTCCATAGTGCTGTGAGGCAGCAGTGCTAGCCACTGTGCCACTGTGCACTGTATTCATTGCAGATTAATAATTACCCAACATTTCTCTATTCAGAATTATTCAAATGATCCTGAAATCAAGAATGATTGTTCAGTATAGTGTCAGTGATCCCTACTCCCAGCAGGAGTGAAGAATGGAGAAAGGAGTTGTAATGATAGCTTTTTCAGTGGTGTAGCTGCACATAACCTAACAAAGTGGGTGTATCCCATCAAAATGCCTTGTTGGTTGTGGAGAGACATTGGGGAGTTAGGATGTGCTGCAAATGTACCTAGACTCTGACGTGATCTGGTAATCACAGTGTTTCACAGCTGGTACTCTTCCACAAATACTTGCCTCATTAATTAATGTCCGCGCCTTGTTAGTATCATGTAACCCTAGACTTAAAGCATAGATCAAAAAAAGCCTTGTCCAGCTTATTTCTTCGACTGGATCATTGAATGTGAGTTGGAGTAGCTTGCTTCCCCTCCTTAGAGAGGCATATAATCACTCAGATGGAGTTTCCAAATGAGAACTTAGGGAGGAGCCTCCAAGCAATGAAGTTAATTGCCTGCATAAATTGCACGCAAAGGAGTATAATACAAATGCTTTGATTGTACATAGATTAACACCCACTGGGATTTCTTTGCCACTTCTGAACCACAAATGTGCTGAATCGCATGTCACTTTGTATGTTTCACTTCATCTTGGTGTGCAATACATAACGAGATTCACTTTAATCATTACAAATAGATGAAATTAAGGGTGATTCCTCTCTGCCTTTTCAGTGTAGGAGGAGCAATCTCTGCTAACAATTAGGAAGTGTAATGGGAACCACAATGAGAATCTTCAAGGGCGATGACACAAAGTAGATTCTTTTGATGTTAAACGGAACAGCTCACAAAGTTAAAATTCAGTAGCTGCCGCCAGAATGCTGCAACCGTATCATTTACATGTCATCTTACAACAAGCAACGCTCAGTTTTATGCAGGGATTTGACTGCGCACAGCATAAATCCATCTGTTTTTATTTTTGTTGTCACCACCGTACTTCTTTACCAAATTAAACAATGAAAATGTCCTCATAGTTATCACTGAGAAAAGAATAGTTTCCTGAAGGAAGATTTCACAATGCCCAGCTACGATGCAATGTTAATTTTTGGTGAGATGAGGCATGAGGATAGAAATGTGATCAATTGTGAGTGAGTAGTATTTCTTCAAGGAGTTCAAGGTTATTTATTTATTAGTGTCACAAGTAGGTTTACAGTAACACTGCAATGAAGCTACTGTGAAAATACCCTAGTCGTTACGGTCCGATACTTGTTCAGATACACTGAGGGAGAATTTAGCACGGGCAATGCACCTAACCAGCACATCTTTCGGACTGTGGGAGAAAACCAGAGCACCCAGAGGAAACCCACACAGACATAGAGAGAATGTGCAGACATCGCATAGACAGTGACGCAATCCAGGAATCAAACTCAGACCCCTGGTGCTGTGAGGCAGCAATGCTTTGATTTTGAATTGATTTGATTTATTACTGTCACATTACTAGCATACAGTGAAAAGTATTGTTTCTTGTGCACTATACAGGCAAAGCATATCATTCATAGAGAAGGAAACGAGAGAGTGCAGAAAGTAGTGTTACAGTCATAGCTAAGGTGTAGAGAAAGATCAACTTCAAAAGTCTGATGGCAGCAGAGAAGAAGCTGTTCTTGCGTCGGTTTATATGTGACCTCAGACTTTTGTATCATTTTTCCGACCGAAGAAAGAGAGAATGGAAGAGAGAATGTCCGGGGTGCATAATTATGCTGGCTGCTTTGCCAAGGCAATGAGAAGTATAGACAGAGTCAATGGATGGGAAGCTGGATCGGCTACATTCATGACCTTTTGTATTCCTTGCGGTCTTGGGCAGAGCAAGAACTGTACCAAGTTGTGATACAACAGAAAGAATGCGAATGTTGGTGAGAGTTGGGGTTGACAAGCCAAATTTCCTTAGTCTCCTGAGAAAGTAGTGGCATTGGTGGGCTTTCTTAACTGTAGTGTCAGCATGGGAGGACCAGGACAAGTTGTCTGTGATCTGGATACCTAAAAACTTGAAGCTCTTGATCCGTTGATGTAGACAGGGTATTGTTCTCCTTCATGTTTCCTGAATTCAATGACAATCTCCTTCGTTTTGTTGACATTGAGGGAGAGATTATTGTCACTGCACTAGTTCGCCAGATTGTACTCTGTTAGGGTGGTGTCATCAGCAAAATTGAAAATCAAATTGGCCACACAGTCATAGGTGTACAAGGAGTATAGTAGGGGGCTGAGAATACAGCCTTGTGGGGCACCGGTGTTGAGGGTGATCACGGAGGAAGTGTTGTTGCCTATCCTTACCGATTGTAGTCTTTGTGTTAAGAAATTCAGGATCCAGACACAGAGGGAGGAAACAAGGCCGAGGCCACGGAGTTTGGAGGTGAGTTTTGTAGGAATAATGGCTGAAGGCTGAGCTATAGACAATAAATAGGAGTTTTACATAGGTGTCTTTGTTATCTAGGTGCTCCAGGGGTGAGAGCAGGGCCAGGGAGATAGTGTCTGCTCTGGATCTGTCATGGTGGTAAGTGAACTGTAGTGGATTCAGGCAGTCTGGGAAGCTGGAATTAATTCGTGCCATGACTAACCTTTCGAAGCACTTCATATTGATGGATGTCCGAGCCACCAGACAATAGTCATTAGGGCACGCTGCCTGGCTTTTCTTTGGAAAAGGGATTGTGGTCTCTTTGAAACAGATAGAGACCTCAGATTGCTGTAAAGAGAGGTTGAAGATGTCTGCTAATTCCCCTGCCAGCTGATCCACGCAGGATCTGAGTATTCATCCAGGTACACCATCTGGGCCAGTAGCTTTCTGTGGGTTGACTTTCGAGAAAGCTGCTCTGACATCTGCAATAGTGATACAGGTTCATCCAGGGCTTCCAGGGCGGAGGGCTAACCACTGTGTCACCTTGCTGCCCTCGGCATATCGAGAAGAGAAATGGCAGTGAATTAAATATGTCAATAAAAGCTGCTTATAATTTATCACAATTCTAGCCCATTACAGTTCTGTAGAAGAGTCAGCTGAAATATTGAGACTGATTCTCCGACCTCGCCACAGGCCAATCATACCAATTCCGGATAATCATGTGCAGGCCTAAAGCTCAGCTTCACGCCTGGTGCCAAGCAATTTGCAATCCTCCAGACCCCTTTCTGAGGGCGTGAGACCAATTAGAATACTTAAAGTAGCATTTAAATATGCAGAACCTGTTTGACTTCCTGCGCACAGAATCCTCCAGTCATTGGACTTAACACGAGATCCTCTAACCTGATCAAAAACCAGAAGGTTCAAATATCCTTGTCTTACTCTTGAATTTCCAGAGTATTCCGTGTTTGTTTTTCAGATGGAGATGTATTGAACAAACTACCAAGCCCTCAACTTTTCAACCAGATCTGTTCTGCATTCTATCTCTTTGATGGCATCCCAGGAATGAGATTATTGAGGCAAAAAAATGTAGTAACTGAAACAAGATTATTCATAGATTATAGATTCATACAGTGCAGAAAGAGGCCATTCAGCCCATTGAGTCTGCACCAATCACAATCCTACCCAGGCCCTATCCCCATATCTCTACATATTTACCCACTAATCCCTCTAACCTATGCATCCCACGACGCTAAGGGGCAATTTAGCATGGACAATCAGCCTAGCCCACACATCTTTGGACTGTGAGAGGAAACCGGAGCACCCGGAGGAAACCCATGCAGACACAAGGAGAATGTGCAAACTCCACACAGACAGTGACCCAAGCCGGGAATCAAACCCAGGTCCCTGGAGCTGTGAAGCAGCAGTGCTAACCACTGTGCTACCGTGCCACCCAAATACGGGGGGAATTATCCAGCTAACGTTCACACTGGCTGTATTCTCCAGTCCTGCTGCAGTGAATGGAGATTTGGCTGAGTACCAAATTCTCTGTACATGCCGGCAGCGGCAGCGGGCCGTAAACAGCCAGTAAGACTGCGCCCTATTCAGTGGAGACTTTGGCCGGAATTTTGTAGTACGAGAGATGATGAAACTGTCAACTTTCACCCCTAAAATTGACAGCACCTTCTGGCGTCCACACATTTGCAGTTAAACATGAAAATTCAGAAGCTGCAACTGGTGACGCTATGATTTTAAATAGGGTGCATTGTTAAATCCCTGTAGACTCCAGTCAAATAGAAATCACTGAGCTGGGTGAGAACTTTTGATGGTCAGCCATGATCATAATGAATGATGGAGCAGGCTCGAAGGGCCGAATGGTCTCCTCCTGCTCCTATGTTCTATGTTTCTATGTAACTTCTCTTTTTATGCTATTAGCTTTGCTGTAAAAACTCTTGAAAGAGCTACATCTTGTTGAATGATATGCATCTGGGTTATTGAATGGCGTATTGAGTTCAGAATTACTGCTGAAAAACCCACTTCTGTTTGAAAAAGCAAAATGTTGTATTTGTGGAATGTCAAATAATGATAAAAAACTAACTTTTTTTATGTTTGGTTCTGATATTTCAGCTGTGACTTTGATTCCATGTGGATGTCGCAATCTATATTCTGTTACTCTATTTTTATTGAATTAAAAATGAAGGACAATCAGTGCATTTTACTTCCTGGTTTGTCTTTGAGAATCCTTCAATGCGACTGACTTCTTATTCTACTTGGTAACATTGTTAGCTTAGGGTACCTGCAGATCCCTTACTTGCTGCCAAATTCAAACCAATATTGGGAAAGGGGAAATCCATGGTACAGAGATTGCTAGAACTTTCTGGTCAGCTTTCTGAAAGTTTATTTGTGACCCTTCATTAGGATCACAAGTACTGCAATGAAGGTACTGTGAAAATTCCCCCGTCGCTACACTCCGGTGCCTATTTGGGTACACTAATAGAGAAGTTATCATGGCCAATCCATCTAACCAGCATGTCTTTCGGGCTGTGGGAGGAAACTGGAGCACCCGGAGGAAACACTCGCAGACATGGGGAGAATGTGCAGACTCCGCACAGACCGTGACCTAAGCTGGGAATCGAACCCAGGTCCCTGGCACTGTGAGACAGCAGTGCTAACCACTGTGCCACTGTGCTGTCCTTTTTGAGATCCTTGGTGGGTGCTATTACTTTACTGCTAACCACGAAATCCAGGCCATTACTCTACAATGTAGAATAATTCTAGAATCTACATCATGCTAAAAAGAAACTTCAGACCTCTGGACGGTGAAGCATAGCCTCAGGAGAGTTAATAACTTTTTATACATTTTCATCTATCTCCGGACATCTGCTGTCCAGACATCCTTTGTCTTTCCCCCAGGATGTGTCTCCAAGTCTAACGATCCCAACTCTCCACATACCAAATCATCCATGCAGAAACTAATATAAGATGACAACTTCTCAATGACCAAACTATAGACAGGTGCTACACTGTGGTTCAACAATAATGCAAGCGTTATATTTTTGTTACGATCTACAACATACACCAGAGAAATAACTTTGACCCATAAGGTACTGGGGAAAAGAACACTATTAAAAGCATAACACATCTACCAAAGGATGGGCACAGATTACTACAAGCAGATTCAATCTGTCAACATCTGTCTCTTGCATTTTTATAAATGGGTTTTTCATGTCATCCATTATGAATTTGGCTTGATGGATTCTGAACTGCACATTACTGCTATTTGTCCATTCAAAATTGCGTTATTTATCAACGGTGCCATCTCTAGCATTTCTTTGAGGCAACGCGTATCAATTTCCCCCGAATATTTGTCCAAACTGGTAAGGAATCATATGCAAATAATTACGCACATCAGTTCTATTTTCTATTGTTGTGTATATTAGTTGGGCTCGATGGTTGTTACATTATACCCAATCAGAGAAGCAGCTGGAGCCAATTTCAACAGAAAGTCATTTGTCAACCACATTAATTAACGTTAAGCCACAGACTTTACTGTGCGTCCTCACATTTTTGGATTCACTATCACTTACTTGTGCCAAAATCGAATTTCATCCCCGTATTATTGTTCAGAAAAGAAACATGCAAAAACACTCGTGATGGATAGATTTTCTTTTATCTCTGCTGGATTTTAATGAGAATTCAGCCAGTCTGCTCCAGTGGTTTACCAGCTAGGCTATGAACCATGAACATCCCATCCCTGAGACTTCCCCACAGTTTCTCTACAATGCTGAAAGGACACCAGACCACTGACACACTTCCTGGTTTTCAATGGATAACCAGAGGTTTAAAATTCTTCAGAAACAGTTTGAATCAGGTGAGAGTATACCAACGGGCATTGCACTTGACTTTAGTTGGTTCTCTTGTTCTGAGGGTGCCTATCCTTTTGCATTCTAATCCATACCAATCCAGACCAGAATGAGTATTTCTAGACCCTCTTAGAGAATGTTTTTTATTTATTATTGTCACATGGAAGTTTACATTAACACTGCAATGAAGTTACTGTGAAAATCCCCTAGTCGTCACATTCCGGCGCCTATTCAGTACGCTGGGGGAGAACTTAGCATGACCAATGCACCTAATCTTTCGACTGTGGGAGGAATCCAGGTCATCTGGAGGAAACCCATGCAGACATGGGAGAGAATGTGTAGACTCTTCATAGGCAGTGACCCAAGCCAGGAATTAAATCTGGGTCAATGGCACGGTGAGGCAGCAGTGTTAACCACTATTTGATTTATTTTTGTCACATGCATTAGCATACAGTAAAAAGTATTGTTTCTTGTGCATTATACAGACAAAGCATACTGTTCATAGAGAAAGGAACAAGATGGGAATGTAGTGTTACAGTCATAGCTAGGGTGTAGAGAAAGATCAGCGTAATGCAAGGTAGGTCCATTCAGAAACCTGATGGCAGCAGGGGAGAAGCTGTTCTTGAGTTGGTTGGTATGTGACCTCAGACTTTTGTATCTTATTCCCAATGGAAGAAGGTGGAAAAGAGAATGTCCAAGGTGCATGGGTCCTTCGTTATATTGGCTGCTTTGCCGAGGCAGTGGGAAATGTAGACAGAGTCAATGAATGGGAGGCCGGTTGTGTGATGGATAGGGCTACATTCACGACATTTTCTAGTTTCTTGCAGTCTTAGGCAGAGCAGGAGCCATACCAAGCTGTGATACAACCAGAAAGAATGCTTTCTATGGCACATCTGTAAAAGTTGGTGAGAGTCATAGTGGATATACCAAATTTCCTTAGCCTTCTGAGAAAGCAGAAGCATTGGTGGGCTTTCCTAACTATAGTGTTGGGATGTGGTGAAGAAGACAGGTTGTTGGTGATTTGGGCACCTAAAATGTTAAAGCTCTCGACCCTTTCTATTTCATTCCCATTAATGTAGACAGGGCACTGCCGCCACGGTTGTCAATTTTTACAAAAGCAATCTTCCATAACATGAGTTCATACTTTGTAACACCTTCTTATATCCTTGTGTCCAAAGGTTAACATAATCATCATTTAAAGACCATTCATAGATATTCCTGTTTTATAAAAATAACTGTCCTTGTATGAAAAGCAAACAATCTGGCTTTTCTTTTTTTTTAGTGTTTTATATTTTTCATGCTTATTCCTGTTTCCATGGCAAGTTTTATAGAGATGGAGCAGTACCCCACATCTCCTCTCTGACCAGGCGACTCTCACTCTTACCACCTGCCTATGGCATATTGGAAAGATTTACAGGTTGAAGCTCAATCTGTATGGCCACATTATGAACAGACCTTCTTAGGCCATCAGGTCCTACAGTGTCTCTGAAACCTTTTGGTTCAGAGGCAGGAATGCTATCCACTACAGCACAAGAGGTCCTAAATAATGCATTAGTAGGTTATAATGTTGATAAGGTATATTAGATAGGCAGTCTTGTGGCGCAAAGGGAACATTCCTACTTCTGAGCCAAAAAATCTGGGTTTGAGTCCTCCTCCAAGACTTGATGGCCAAGGAGAGTATGTTCATAACATGGTCAAACAAGTTGAGTGCCAACCTTGAAAACCTTCCAACAGGAGGTGGTGGCCTTGTGGTTTCATTGCAAGGCTGTTAAATTCAGCTAATGTGCTGGGGATCAGGTTCACATTCCACCCCCATGGCAGATGGTGGAATTTGAATTCAATAAAAAAAACTGGAATTAAGAATCTACTGATGACCATCAGTGGATTGTTGGAAAAAAAAACCAGTTGGTTCACTAATTCCTTCAGGGAAGGAAATCTACCAACCTTACTGGTCTGGCCTACCTCTGACTCCAGATCCACAGCAATGGGGTTAACTCTCAACTGTCCGCTGAACAAGAACAACAAGGGATGGGTAATAGATGCTGGCCAGCTAGAGATGCTCGTGTCACATGAATGGATAAAAAAATACACACAAAGAGTTGGCACTCAGATTGAGAGAGATTCCTGGTCAGCCATGCTTGACGTAGAGTGGTGTCTCTCACGCTACTAGCCTCTGGTAACAGACTAGCCGCCTGTTCCAGGAATTACTAGCCACGGAAGCAGACAAAATTCTGCCTTTGTTTACCACTAGGTGTGGAAGAGAATTGGAATTCGAATTAGATCGGCTGTTTATACTTAAATTTGAGCAGGACTGGATGAGATGCATCCAAGGATATAAGGGGAGTGAGAGCAGAAATTGCAGGGGCACTGACCATAATTTTCCAGTCTTCCTCAGACCAGAGGATTGAAGAATTGTAAATTGCTCTTATTCAAAGGAGCAAAAATAAACCCAACAACTGCAGTCCAGTCAGCTTAATTTCATTAATGGGAAACTCCTAGAAACAAAAATTCAGAATAAAATTAATAATCACATGGAAAAATGTGGGCTATTTACGGAAAGCCAGCACAGGTTAAGGGGAAGCCAGCATAGATTTGTTAAGGGAAAATCATGTTTAATTCACATGTTGGAGTTTTTTGAAGAGGTTGGAGAGAAAGCTGATGAGGGCAAAAGTTTTGATTTGGTTGGTGTATATGGGCTTCCAAAAGGCATTTGATACAATGATGCACAAGAGAATTGTGCGTAAAGTTATAGCTTAAAGAATAAAAGGAACAGTAGCAACATGGATGTGAAATTGGCTGAGCAACAGGAAACAGAAAGTAATGATTAATGGATCTTTTTCAGGCTGGAATTTGTAGAGGAACTCTCCAAGGGTCAATGTTGGGACCCATGCTCTTCCTAGAGCTTGGTATACAATTTCAAAAGTTTCATACTTGGAAGCATTGAAAACCATGTAAAGGATAGCACAGAACTTTAATAGATAAGTCAATGGAATGCGCGGACAAGGGGCAGGTGAAATTCATAAGAACATAAGAACATAAGAAATAGGAGCAGGAGTAGGCCATCTAGCCCTTCGAGCCTGCCCCGCCATTCAATAAGATCATGGCTGATCTGTCGTGGTTCAGTTCCACATTCCCGCCCTCTCTCCATAACCCTTAATCCCCTCTCTTATCAAAAACCCATCAACCCGCGTCTTAAAAATATTTAGCGAGGTAGCCTCCACCACTTCAACGGGCAGAGAATTCCAGAGATTCACCACCCTTTGAGTGAAGAAGTTCCTCCTCAACTCTGTTCTAAACCTCCCCCCCTTTACCTTGAGGCTGTGCCCCCTAGTCCTACTATCCTTTCTGAGCGGGAAGAGTCTCTCCACCTCTATCCTATCCATCCCAAATTCAATGCGGAGAAATGTGAAGTAATTAATTTTGGTAGGAAGAATACAACAGTGATATGGTGGTGCAGTGGTTAGCACTGCTATCTCACTGCGCCAGGGACCTGGGTTCAATTCCAGCTTTGGGTCACTGTCTGTGTGGAGTTTGCATATTCTCCCTATTTCTGTGTGGATTCCCTCCGAGTGCTCTGGTTTCCTCCCACACTCCAAAGATGTGTGGGTTACATTGATTGGACATGCTAAATTATCTTAGTGTCAGGGGACTAGCAGGGTAAATACATGGCAAAAGGAGGATAGGGCTTGGGTGGGATTATTGTTGATGTGGGCTCAATGAGATGAATGGCCTCCTTCTAAGCTGTAGGGATGCTATGATTCTATGAAAATAAGGGGTACAATTCTAAAGGGGTGCAGGAGTAGAGGCAACTGGGTATGAATGTGCATAAGTCATTAAAGGTAACAAAACGGGTTAATAAAACATACGGTATCCTAGGCTTTATTAATAGGGCCATAGAGCACAAGAACCCAGATTAGTGCTGTAAAACATTAGTTCATCCTCAGTTAAAGTATTGAAACCAGTTCTGGGAGTTGCATTTTTAGGAAAGATGTGAAGTCATTGGAAAGAATATAGAAAAGATTCACAAAAATTGTCCCAAGGTTGAGAAACTTCAGTTACGAAGATAGATTGGAGAAGTTGGGGCCATTTTTCTTGGAGGAGAGAAGGCTGAGAGGAGATTTGATAGAGGTATTCAAAATCATGTTAGGTCTGGACAGAGTAAACTGGGAGTAACTGTTCCCACTCATGAAAGGTTCAAAAACGAGGGGGCCAAAAGAAGCAAAAGTGGCATAAGAAAAATCATTTTTGCACAGCAAGTGGTTAAAACACTGCCTGACAATGTGCTGGAGGTGGGTGAATCGAGACATTTGAAAAGCAATTAGATTGTTATCTGTAAAAAAAAGTGCAGGGTTAGGGGGAAAAGGCAAGGGTGAGTTGCTCTTTTGAAGAGCTGGCAAAAGACATGATGGGCCAAGTGGCCTCCTTTGGCACTGTAATAATTCTGTGATTCATCAAGATGAACAAAACTGAATAGCAGTTTAGTTTCTGAAGAGCAACCCAACAACATTTCATGTAAAATAAAGACATGCATTTATATAATAACTTTCGTGCCTTCCAAAGTGCTTAAAACCTATTACGTACTGTCAAAGTACAGTCACTGATGTTGCACAGGAAAATGTAGCAGCAGTCTTACAAATCGCTATGGGAATAATAACTAGTTAGTCTAGTTTGATGGTGTTGTTTGAGGGCTAAATATTGGCCAGGACATGAAGGAGATCTCCCCTGCAGTTCCTCAAATAGTACCATGGGATCCTTTACGTTCAATTTTGAGGCAGGCGGGGGCCTCAATTTAACATCTCACCCAAAGCCAGAAAAGTGTTCACTGTTACAGATCAGTTTCTATATTTGTACATCTCCTTAACGTATCTGAAATGGTTTCAAGATGTGATTCTTTTTTTCAATGCACTGAGGATTAGAAAAAAAACTCACCAAGATATTGTAACTGAAATATGAATGTTGTTTATGATTAAGTGGAACCACATACCACCTGCATCTTAAAATAAAAAATCAGATTACAGAGCACACTGTTTATAAATGCAGTTGCATTTTCAAGAGATGCAGCACACAGTGTGATATAAATTTCTACTTGAAAAGGTTGCAGAGGTTGTAAATTGTGCAATTTAGAATCAGACAGTGCATAAGGAGGCCATTTGGCCCATCGATTATGCAACGACTTTCCTGCAGAACATCTTTACCCAGGTCCACCCCTCCATCCCATCACTGTAACCCCATGCATTTAAGAACATAAGAGCATAAGAAATAGGAGCAGGAGTAGGCCATCTAGCCCTTCGAGCCTGCCCCGCCATTCAATCAGATTTAGCCCACTAATCCCCCTAATCTACTCATCTTGAAACGCTAAGGGGCAATTTAGCATGACCAATCCATCTAATCTGCACATGTGTGGACTATGGAAGGAAACCAGAGCACCTGGAGGATACTCACGCAGACACAGGGAAAACATGCAAATACCATACAGACCCGAGGCCGGAATAGAACCCGGGTCCCTGGCGCTAACCACTAGTGCCACCATGCCACGGAACCTCAAGTTCTGTAAATAGTACTTTCACCCATTTTGATATCGGGGAAAGGAATTTTCCTGAAAGAAATACTGAAAATACTGGAATGCTGGAATACTGGAAACAAGCGACACTGTGGCACAGTCGTTAGCACTGCTGCCTCACAGTGCCAGAGACCCAGGTTCGATTCCCAGCTTGGGCCACTGGCTGTGGAGTTTATATGTTCTCCTCATGTCAGGGTGAGTTTCCTCCGGGTGTCCGGTTTCTTCCCACAGTCCAAACGTGTGCAGGTTAGGTGAATTGGCCATGCTAAATTGCCTCTTAGTGTCAGGGGAACTAGCTAGGGTAAATATATGGTATTATGGGGATAGGGCCTGAGTGGAACGTGGCTGGTGCAGACTTGATAGGCCGAATGGTCTCCTTCTGCACTGTAGGGATTCTGTGAATCAGGGAAAAAAATATTGTCTTTGCTATGAGTTACGTTTGATAATTGTATTGGTAGTGAACACACATGCTTACATGATAAGAGATCTTGTGGTGCAGCAGGTTGCATCCTTACCTCTGAGCCATAAAAACTTCCACCCCAGGACTTGATGGCCAAGGAAGGTGCGTTCATAATGCAGCCAACAGGTCGAGTACCAACCAAGCAAAGTCCTACCAATACTCAACTGGCTGGCGGTAGGAGTGGGAGAGGCTCCTGGTCAGCCATGCTTGATGTGGAGTGGCTCACCCACAAACGATAAACCTCTGGTGACAGGCTAGTGACCTTTCCCTCACTCCGCAGGAACAAAAGCAACAACATGCTCACATTTAGGGAACCATTTTTAGCAATTCAGAGGCATAAATTGTAGGGAAATATGTGTGCATATAAAAGACATGCACACGCATGCTTTTGACAAGGTACCACGTGGTAGGTTGTTGCATAAGGTTAAATCTCATGGGATCCAGGGTGAGATGTCTAAATGGATACAAAATTGGCTTCTTGACAGAAGCCAGAGAGTGGTTTTAGAGGGTTGTTTTTCGAACTGGAGGCATGTGATCAGCGGAATGCCTCAGGGATCAATGCTGGATCGATTGTTATTTGTCATTTATATTAATGATTTGGATGAGAATTTAGGAGGAATGGTTAGTAAGTTTGCAGATGACATCAAGATTGGTGGCATAGTGGACAGTGAAGAAAGTTATCGCCGATTACAACCAGATCTTGATCAATTGGGCTAGTGGCCTGACAAATGGCAAATGCAGTTTAATTTAGATAAATGCAAGGTGAAGCATTTTGGTAGATTGAACCAGGGCAGGACTAACTCAGTTAATGGTAGGGCGTTGGGGAGAGTTACAGAACAAAGAGATCTAGGGGTACATGTTCATAACTCCTTGAAAGTGGAGTCACAGGTGGACAGAGTGGTGAAGAAGGCATTCAGCATGCTTGGTTTCATCAGTCAGAACATTGAATTCAGGAGTTGGGGCGTCTTATTAAAGTTGTACAAAACATTGGTAAGGTCACACTTGGAATACTGTGTGCCGTTCTGATCATCCTATTATAGAAGACTATTATTAAACTAGAAAGAGTGCAGAAAAGATTTACTAGGATTCTACCGGGACTTGATGGTTTGGGTTATAAGGAGAGGCTGGATAGACTAGGACTTTTTTCTCTCGAGCGTAGGAAGTGAGGGGTGATCTTATAGAGGTCTATAAAATTATGAGGGACATAGATCAGCTAGATAGTCAATATCTTTTCCCAAAGGTAGGGAAGCCTAAAACTAGAGGGCGGAGGTTTAAGGTGAGAGGAGAGATACAAAAGTGTCCAAAGGGGCAATTTTTTCATACGGAGGGTGGTGAGTGTCGGAACAAGCTGCCAGAGGTAGTAGAAGAGGCAGGTGCAATTTTTGTCTTTTAAAAAGCATTTAGATAGTTACATGGATAAGATGGGTACAGAGGGATATGGGCCAAATGCAGGCAATTGGGATTAGTTTCGAAGTTAAAGAAAATGGTCAGTGTGTACACGTTGGGCCAAAGAGCCTGTTTCCATGTTGTAAACTTCTATGACTCTATATAGGCATACAATTAAACAATAATGTGGCGCCTGATCATCCAACATGATGAGCACCTCATGGCACATAACGAAGGGTCACATTTAACAAGATTGTTAAAAGCATCTGCTGCCTGATCCAAACATGCACCAAGTCCACTATTCAGTTATGTGTTTGCTTACATACATTGGCTTCCAGTTAAGTCATGCCTCAGCTTCAATATTCACACCCTTGTTTTTAAATCATAGAATCCCTACAGTGCAGAAGGAGGCCATCTGGCCCATCAAGACTGCACCAACCACAATCCCATCCTGGCCCTATCCACATAATCCTACGCATTTACCCTGTTACTGTGGGGCAATTTAGTATGGCCAATCAACTTTATGTGCATACCTTTGGACTGTGGGAGGAAACCGGAGCACCGGGAAGAAAGCCATGCAGGCATGGGGAGGACATGAGGAGCTTATGAGGAGCATATCAGCCATGATCAAATGGCGGAGCAGACTTGATGGGCCGAATGGCCTAATTCTGCTCCTATATCTTCTGAACTTCTGAACTTATGAACGTGCAGACTCCAGACAGACAGTCATCCGAGGCCAAAATTGACCCCGGTTCTCTGGTGCTGTGAGGCAGCAGTGCTAAATCCCCGCCATGGCCTCGCTTCTCCCAATCATTATAATCCCCTCCAGCCCCACAACCCTGTGGGAAGTTATCTCTGCTCCTTCAATCTTGCCCTCTTGAGCATTCCCGACTTTAATTGCTTCACTATTGGCAGCTATCAGTTGCCAAGGCCCTAAGCTCTGGAATTCCCTTCCTAAACCTCTCCAGCTCTCTTATCTTCTTTAAGATGCTCCTTAAAACTTAGTTCATTGACCAAGCTTTCTCTTACCTGCCCCAACATTGCCCTTTGTAGCTCTGTGTCAAATTTTGTGCTCCTGTGAAACACCTTTACGACATTAAAGTCACAATATATTACAAATCGTTGCGAAGTTAAAGTATTTTATATTTGAGTCTACTTCACCATTGTGAAGAAGGAACTATTATTGTGCGGGGTGGGTTGATGATGGCAAAATGCAAGTACATTAAAATAACAACAAAGGTAGACTCAGACAGTAAAGAATGACAAACAAATGTTTGAAAGGTTACAAAGTTAGGAAAAAAGATATAGAAAATAAGGAAATTACAGCAAAACCAGGAAAGAAGGAACACAGCACGTGACAAGAGAAAAAGAATAATAGGAATAAAATGTCCTTCAGTAAGTGAAAAAAGAATCTCCTAACTGTTAGAGGTGAAAGGCTATAAATTAAGCTTGTTCGTCGTCATAGCAACACCAGCCCATGCAATGTTTTGTGGTGGTATAGCTGTCACACTGTTAATGTACACTTCTAAGTATTCACACCTGCTGCTTGCCGTCCTGGCGTCGAGTTCCATTCTTTAGTGATAGAGGTCACTGCTTCTGATGAATAGATTGTGATGGAAGTTACAATTTTGTAAATTGCTCCGCTCCATGCTTTAAACCCTGATCATTCACTGAACAATCAGAAAGTGAAAGCTCCTTGAGGTCATTAGAAAGAGAAACAGAATTACTCCTGTGGCTGTACTGAACTACATGTCTCAGACCAGCAAGTGTAAAAGGTAACTTAGCACGCTGCAAATTCCAGTCTGGTTTCTCTACACAAAGAAGCTTTACACACTCTTGTGTTGCCTTCACTCTAAGCTGGTGAACTTTAATTGTTTGAGCCTTCAGATGGGAATATGAACCTCTTTTTAAAAAAATTGTGCTCAGTTTATAACTTACCCAAAGATGTCCAACAGAAGACACAACAGTTTCCTTAACCCAGCTTTGCAACACAGTGGAGATAGGATCCGATTTTAACTCATAGAATCAGAGAATCTCCACAGTGCCGAAGAAGGTCACATTCGGCCCATCGAGACCGCACTGACCATAGTCCCACCCAGGCCTTATCCCCATAGCCCCAGGTATTTACCCTCCTACTCCCCTTAGCACTAAGGGGCAATGTAGCATGACCAATCAACCTAACCTGCACATTTTCGGACTGTGGGAGGAAACTGGAGTATGTGGAGAAAACCCACATAGACATGGGGAGAATGTGCAAACTCCACATAGACAGTCACTTGAAGCCAGACTCATTCAAAACCCAACTTGTTCAGAACTCAACCACTTGCATTGTGTTGCGTTATTGCTGCACGCTCCATCATGACCCAGAGAAGTGAGATAGCCTTCCTGGAGACTTCCGCACTGGTGCACACCAAAGTGAGATAAAAACTCAACGAGAGTTACACAACCACTGGACCCCAAATTATTTCAATTATGTGCAGAAAGTAATACGGTTTCTGTAAGGCATTGCTTATTTGATGCTATTACTGAATATGCAGGACATTTCACAAGTGGTAAATTTCACGGATGTTTTTCCCAGCAATGATTACCTGATCCTGTTGTGTGTGGACCAAAAAGCATGACTGCTGGCTTCTTATTTTTTATTATTCATTCGTGGTCATGAGTGCCACTGGCTGGCTAGCATTTTTGCCCATCCCGAGTTGTCCTTGGAGGACAGTTGAGTGTCAGTTAAATGGCCATGGGTCTGGAGCTACATCAGGTAAGGACGGCAGATTTCCTTCCCTAAAAGACATTAGTAAACCAATTGGGTTTTTCCAACAATCGACAATGGTTTCATGGTCATCAGTAGATTCTTAGTTCCAGATGTTTTTTATTGAATTCAAATTCCATCATCCGCAGGATTCGAACCTGGGTCCCCAGAACATTAGAATCATAGAATCCCTACAGTGCAGAAGGAGGTCATACATTCCATCGAGCCTGCACCAACAACAATCCCACCCAAACCCTATCCCCATAACCACATATTTTTACCCCACTAATCCCTGGATACTAAGAGGTAATTTAGCATGGCCAATCTTGCACGTCTTTGGACCGTGGGAGGAAACCGGAGCACCCGCTGAAAACCCATGCAGACATGGGAAGAATGTGCAAACTCCACACAGACAATCACCCGAGATTGAAATTGAACCTGGGTCCTGGCACTATTAGGCAACAGTGCTAACCTTGTGCCACCATGCTCCCTCAATGTCAAAAGGTAATTAATAATTTACCATGCTTAGGGAAGGTTGGAGTCCAACATTGCAGGTACGATAGGACAGATTGCCTAAATTAATGTATTATTCACTTCTGTTGATCTAAAATAATATTTCTATAAATATTCAATGCAAAGTCAACAGAGAAATTACTTATGATGAGGAATTTGAAACTGTGGTTGGTATTTTACAACCTCGCTCAGATGAGGCTCGTAAAATCCAACCCATGACCAATGGAAAAACAGACACACAGACATTCACCCGAGGCTGGAATGGAAACCTGGGTCCCTGGCACTGTGAGGCAGCAGTGCTAACCATTGTGCCACAGTTAGTTGAGTATCTGGATTAATAGTCTCATGATAATACCACTAGGCCATTGCCCTCCCCTTCAATTTGACCTTCCTGTAGATATTAGTAGGGTAGTAATGTTGTACAAGTATTCATGGAATCCATGAAAAGAATCCAAAGCACGAGGAGCTGGAGTTTACACTCAACGGGGTTGTTTCTTTGGGAAACCACTCAGCTATTGGCAATTATATTCAACATAACTCGAGTTTCTGCGATTATGCGTTGTTTTATAACATACGGCTAGAGGCAGGCTTGTCCACAAAACTGGCCATAGCATCAGGCTGGATTAATCTCCATTGGGAGTTTTCGCTTATAACGTTCGTTTACAGATTTTTGCAGAGGCTCCAAAAATTAAATTGGATCTTCTTGATTCAGGGAAGCTAATGCCAAGTTTTGAAAGGTTCTGACTCTTCTTTTCTCATTTACTAAGGATATTCACCACTGTACCCTAATCAAATGAGGAAATACTTTTGTTATTTTTTTTAATATCATCTTACTCACACATGATGGTAATTTTTTTTGCGGTGAACCAGTTGTCAGCTGTAAGTTTATTAAGTTTAAGTTAATTTATTAGTGTCACAAGTGGGCTTATGTCAACACTGCAATTAAGTTACTATGAAAATCCCCTAGTCGCCCCAATCTGCCGCCTGTTTGGGGACACTGAGGGAGAATTTACTATGGCTAATGCACTTAACCAGCACGTCTTTTAGGCTGTGGGAGGAAACCGGATAAGACCTACACTGACACGGGGAGAACATGCAGATTCCACACAGACAGTGACCCAAGCTGGGAATTGAACCTGGGTCCCTGGCGGTACTAACCACTGTGCCATTAGTCAAACTGCATTGAGCTACCACTCTTAAATGTATCAAGCAATTTTTTTTAAAGCAGAATTTTTAAAGGGAAAATTAGATAGCAAATGTCCACAAGTATGCTAAATTACTCTTTAGAATGCAAAGGTTAGAGGGATTAGTGGGATAAATATGTGGGATGATGGGGATAGGGCGTAGATGGGATTGTTGTCAGTGTAGGCGCGATGGGCCAAATGGCCTCCTTCTGCACTATAGGGATTCAATGATTTTATGAAAGTGTTGCCAGATTGTGCTGTGTTGTCACAGATTTTTGTGTTTGCCAATGTGCAATTGAGTTTCAGTGCGAACTCAGAAGGCAAAAAGCAACATTTTTTTTGCAAACAGTATGCAATTTTGCATGCAATTTTACACCAGAATTGCTGATTGCAGCAAAGTGGAAACTCAAAAACCCCAAGCCCGTTTTGATACATAACTTTGAAACCGTACTACTTTTATGTGTTCAGCAGATTCTCAATAAAAGTTCATGTAAAAATGAGTTGAAACTTTCTTTGTGCTTTGGAGATGGTTGCGCAGTTGCTTTTCTTCATTATGGCGACCTCATCCTATGTAACCTGCCAAATGTAATGCTGTGTTGTTTTGAGTGGTCGGGTTGATCCAATTTTAGCGTCAGAGCCGAAAGTCCCCAAAGTATAAGAAAGCAACAAATCCAACAGATCCTGACTCACTGACCCTTCATCACGCTTTGATCATCCATCAAATTTGAAAGAAATAGCTGTTCAGATAGTCTAAAAGCACAGGGACATGCTGCAATCCAAAGTCTGTACCTATTGAAAATGGCCCAGCATAATTATTTATTTTATTTTTGGGGAGGGGGGGGTTGTGTGTAGAGCTTTTTGTTGATTATAGTTTATAAGGTTGCTATGGAACTAGCACATCCAATAACTTTCTTCTGAATTTAAGCCATGTGGCACACATCTGTCACAGGCACTGAACAAATGAATGAATGTACACAGAGTTACTGGTGTTAGTAGATTTTATTAAATTCTGCAACCTTTTGGTATCATTAACCCATCAAATCTATCATAATTGCCTGGGACGGCACAACTCCAGATATATTATGAACTTACATTGTGAGTAAATAAATAAATTCAAGAACAAAGAGCTGTGTAATAGTGAAATCTAGATGGATAGAAGATATATAGTCAATAATAGATAATAACTATAAGGTCAAATTTCTGTTGCAACATTTATGTCAGGTTGTACAATAACAATGTTGCCCATATCACACTGCAGAACAGTCTGGCTTTTTGGTAAGTAGATCAAAATGTTATTCATAGAATCCCTACCGTGCAGACAGAGGCCATTCGGCCCATTGACCTCACCCAATCCCTATCCCCATAACCTTATTAACCCTACTAACCACCTGACACTAAGGGACAACTTAGCATGGCCAATCAACCTGACCAGCACCTCTTTGGAGATTATAAAAGCACTTGGATTTCTGGTACAGAAAAAAAAAGTAGACATTAAAAGGGTAATTTTCCAACTTAGTTCTCGAACATTAAACCAGGGTTGTGAATTGGGCACAAATAATAGAAATCTCCGTTTTACCGTCTTCGAGTTTTTTGCTGGAGTGCACAATCATATCTCGTCTCGAATGTTGTGCGCAACCTGGCACCGGCTTTGAATTCTGGAGTATCATCTTTCTGTTCTTCTCTGAGGGTGGTCATTCTGTCGATGCTCGCTAACCCATTCTGCAATATTATTTTCTCCTGTTTAAATTGTTGAGGCACTAAACTACATACAGATCACCTTTTAGACCATCAAGGATTTGACACAAACTTGTCACTGGACTACTTGCCCACACCCAAGCTAAAGCTTCAGAGACTGAATGTGTACACATCAAGACATCACCAGATACAGGCACAAAAGAGCCACTGATAAACATAAAATACTGCAGATGCTGGAACCGGAAACAAAAACAGAAATATGCTGGAACATCTCAGCAGGTCTTACAGCATCTGCGGGGAGAGAACAGAGCCAACGTTTCGTGTCTAGGTGACCCTTCATCAGAACCATGAAAAAAGAGAGTCCGCAGAGATAAGGTCTCCTTCTTTTTAGCAACCCCCATCCCTGCATTTTTGTTCTTCAGGGCAGCTGTCACATTCTTCAGGCAGTCCAAACTGTACCTTTGTTTTGCGATTAATGCATTCTGACCACTTAATGGACACTTTAATCCTTTCTTAGCCTTCTGCATGCTCATTTACATTCCCTTTGTCCAATTCTACCACCCCTCCCTACCCTCATAGTATAAATCTCTGCTGACACTCTTTCCTCTCAGCTCTGACGAAGGATCGTCTAGACTCAAAACGTTGGTTCTATTCTCTCTCCACAGATGCTGTCAGACCTGTTGAGCTTTTCCAGCATTTTACATTGTTTTGTGTGTGAAAAAAGAGCCATTACTGTCTTGCCAAGTGATTGAAACAAAGCTTCTTCTCTTCTGATCTGTATATTACTTATAGAAAACTGGGTTCACGCCAAATCTGCTTAGTTTAATGCAAGCTTGTAGTGTTGATCAAAAATATGTTTATGTTACAAGAAAGCAAATTTTGAAAACACAACTACTGACAAGGCAATGCAAGCAGATGATTGTGGTTGGCATTGCTTCCCTATTGCTTCAAGGACAATGGTGATCTTCCAATACATGGCTAATCTAATCACCATACTCATGTTATGCTGTTCACTCTAATCGAAAAGGGGAAAATATCTGATGGGGTGTAAAATTCTTAAATGTCACCCTTATTCTCCTTTATGCATTGTCTTTTATTTTTTTCCTAATCATCTATGATAAGACTTACCACTTTTGACTTATTTTCTTATTTTCTCCAAGTGTCATAATCACTAAGTGGTCTTAACTCCAACAGTTAGAAGCGAGGCCAAGGCAGTATAGTCTAAATGCCTTACAAAAGCACTCTGAAAAGATGATTGCATCCACTATACCATAAATCACTGCTCGAATATTCAGCAGTTCCATCCTCAAAAAACCTAATTTTCACCAGTTTCAGCTAACCTATTCAGCAGTTGCTTATTTTTATTTTCTTGTTCTGATTTATTCTCATGCATTGTGAGCATAACACCCAGGAGATCTGAGACATCAGCACCACTGACACTCATTATAATGTATGCTAATTGGCAGGTAAATTGCCATATCATGCGAGGAAATCTTCTGGAGAGAAAATGCATCTGCAATAATTTAAATTTGTAGACCTGCTGAAACCTGTAACGTGTGAAATCAAACTTTATTCTGGATTATGATAAATGACATGCAGACAATAATGAGAACAATATAAATCGACAATGCATTTTAATGGATGGCATGGTGGCACAGCAGTTAGAACTGCTGCCTCACAACCCCAAGGATCTGGGTTCAATTCCCAGCTTGGGTCACTGACTGTGCAGTGTCTGTATGTTTTCCCTGTGTCAGCTTGGGTTTCTTCAGGGTGCTCCAGTTTCCTCCCACAAGGTGTGCTGATTAGGTGCCGTGGCCATGCTAAATTCCCCCTCAGTGTACCGGAACAGCACTGGAGTGTGGCGACTAGGGGATTTTCACAGTAACTTCATTGCGGCGTTAATGTAAGCCTACTTGTGATACTTATAACAAAAATAATGAACCTGTTTATCTTTCACCTAAATCTTTGTTCACTGAAAACAACAACTGATGAAATTTCTGTCTGAAATTCTGGCATTTATCACATGAAAGAAATGGTTTAATCCTTACCCCATCAGTGAAAACTATTTTACAACTTACATTGAGATGTAGCAATGAGAATAGAAGCAGCTGTTTTAATCCATTAGAATAGAATCCCTACAGTGCAGATGGAGGCCATTTGGACTATCAAGTCTGCACCAACACCAATCCCACTCAGGTCCTATCCCACTTAGCTACCCAGCTAATTCCTCTAATTTATGACACTAAAGGACAATTTAGCATGTCCAATCCACCTAACTCACACGCATCTTTGGACTGTGGGATGAAACTGGAGCACCCGGAGGAAACCCACGCAGACACGGGGAGGACGTATAAACTCCACATGGACAGTGACCCAAGCCAGGAATTGAACCCGGGTCTCTGGAGCTGTGAGGCAGTAGAGCTAACCTCTGTGCCACCATGCTGCCCCAATGGTAAAAGGGTTAGCTTTATCCTTTTACCATCGCAGCACAGTCTCTCACAGGGATGATCATGTGTCAGTTGGCTAAATAATATTCTTCGACCCAATGATAAAGTAATGGAGGGCATGAGTGACAAATGGTTGATGGAATTGTAGCAGGCTTTCAGCCAATCTATTACTGTGATGGGGTCAGTCTGTCGTGACTTGTTTTGAGAACATGAGTGTGATGAATTAGAGGCTCGTTAGATATTCTGCAGGGCTGCACTGGAAAAGAAGGGACAAGATCCTTGTGGATGAGGATAGGGAGAGGTTTTCTGGGAGCATAAGTGCCTGATATACTGTAAATAACATAATAAGTGAGAAATCACTCGTAAAATTAAGCTTAAAATTAAAATTAAGCTAATCTTTCTCTTCACCCTATTGGTAACTGCAACACGATGGAGGCGATTCTCCCAAAAAATTTTAAGTGTCAAATTTGTGTGAAAACTGAAGTAAATCTTATTGGTTTATTCAGCAGGAGTTTCAAAATGAATCTCCCACTGCAGAGTGCCTCGGGGGAATCATGCTGAAAATTAGTAGACAGATCCTATTCCTGCTGTAAGGCCGGCAGAATAGTGCTGAGTGTGCCACTACGCACGCACCTACCTGTTATGCGCCAATATTGGCGCACGCACAGTGGCCCCACACTT
The DNA here is from genome assembly GCF_965287045.1 of Carcharhinus amblyrhynchos. Classification (NCBI taxonomy): domain Eukaryota; kingdom Metazoa; phylum Chordata; class Chondrichthyes; order Carcharhiniformes; family Carcharhinidae; genus Carcharhinus; species Carcharhinus amblyrhynchos. The sequence goes on from NC_137339.1 coordinate 17,139,207, forward strand.
CCAGCCTCCCAGTCGTTGGCCAGCTCAATCACTGGCCAACCCCACGATCTCACATCGCCAACCATGTGATTCCCCCACGACCCACCTCGATATCTCCCCCCCCTCCATTTACCCGCAGCCCATTCCACCCCCAATTCTCCCCGCAGCCCCCGCCCCCTCAGCTGGCTGACCTCACACCAATGGCCAGCCCTGATTGCTGGCCTCGCTCCCTCTGTTACTCAGCCCAAATGCAGTGGGGCTCCCCCACCCACACCAATCAACCCCCACCCCCCCCAGAGGCCCTACCCCCACCAGGCCCCATCCCCATTAGGTCCCAGCCTCTTGGCACTGCCCAATGGGTTGTGCCAAGGTGCCCCCTGGGCATTGGCACTTTGCCCTTTGGGCAGTGCCAGGAGGCCTAGACTGACACTGTCAAGGTGACAGTGACCAGGGAGCACTCTCCCTGGCACCCGACCCTCTGACACCCCTCGATTGACCCCTCTTCTCTCCAGGGTGGCGGGTTTGGCCAACTCCTGCAAGCGGGGAGCTTTACTCAACCCTGCTGGAGTGGAATATTACTGGCAAATGTGTGGGGGGGGGGGGAGGATGGGAAGGGGTGGGGGAAGATATGCAAAATAGGTTGGGATGAAGATTTAAATAATTTACGCTGGAGGCACTGGAAATCTGGTTGCCAGAAACTCACGGAGGCAGTGATGCCCAGTGGGGAATCCACAAAACGGCCTTCGCTCAAGTTTCCTGGCCCTCTGCACTACAAAAGCAACAGAGTAGGATGGGAGAATCACCCCTGATATTCTGCACCTGTCCTTTCCTTCGCCCCTTATGTACTCTATGAATGGTATGTTTTGTCCATACAGCTCGCAAGGTGCAATACTTTTCACTGTATCCCAATAAATGCCATAGAATCTCTACAATGCAGAAGGAGGCCATTTGGCCTGCACCAACAACAATCCCACCCATGCCCGATCCCCGTAACCCCAAGTATTTATCCTGCTAGTTCCCCTGACACGAAGGGACAATTTAGCATGACCAATTAATCTAACCCGCACATCTTTGGCGTGGGGAGGAAACTGAAGCACAAGGAGGAAAGCCATGCAGGCACGCGAATAACATGCAAACTCCGCACAGGCAGTGACCCAAGGCTGAAATTGAACCCGGGTCCCTGGTGGTGCGAGGTAGCAGTGCTCGCCACTGTGCCACGTGCCACTCACATGCGACAATAATAAGTCAAATCAAATCAAACTTAATGCATAAAAGTAGAAGTCAGGAGCAAACCTTCATTTAAAAAAAATTAAATCGTACTCTTATGCAGACTTTAACATGGGGTTCACTTATGCAAAGCCAATCAAGGAATGAAAAAGGAGCTTGAAGTTAATATATTTTTACTTAGCGCCTGCAAACAATTCATTGTTCACTCCCTATTTCAGCTGCTTTCTTTGGCTCTTTTAATGAAGGTTATTGATGAGGCTGCATGCTGTCTGCAAATCAGGATCATTATCAAATTTTTCAAATGTAAGCAATGGCTTTATCCTAATCCCAGGGGTGCCATTTATGTAACTTGCACTGAGATGTAACATTGGAACAAGGAATCTAACAATAACAATGAATTCACATTAATGAATAAGGTCGAATCGGGGAAAATGGTAAAGAAAATCAAAATCAAAGTTAAGATTAAAAAGTTTATCTGAGGACACAAAACTTCATATCAAGATAGAGGAATGAATGGCACAAATCGAGATGTGTTTAATCTGATGGCCATTACAGAGATATAGTTGCACGGTGACCAAGATCAGGAACTTAAGTATTCCAGGCTGCTTCACGTTTTAATCAGACAGGCAAACTGGAAAGGAAGGACAGGGATAGCACTGATATTAAAGGATGGCGTAAGGACTGTAGTGAAGAAGGTTTGGAAGATCAGGAGGTGAAATTAATATGGGTAGAGATTTCTTAAAAGCAAGAAAACATTGGTAGCAGTAGTTTATAAGCCCTGTAACAATAGCTACATTTCTGCACAGGGCATTATCATAGAATCGCACAGTGTAGAAGGAGGCTATTCAGCCCATTGAGGCTGCACCAACAACAATTGCACCCTATTCCTGTAACCCCATGTATTTACCCTGCTAATCTCCCTGACCATAAGCAATTCAGCATGGCCAATCAATGTAACCCACACTTTGGAGTGTGGGAGGAAACCAGAGCACCAGGGAAAACCCACACAGACATAGGGAGAACATGCAGACTCTGCACAGACAGCCACCCGAGGCCGGAATTGAACCAGGGCCCTTGGTTCTGTGAGGCAGCAGTGCTAACCTCTGTGCCTTCATGCCACCCACGTAATAGTGGGAGGAAAAAGGTGATTGAATAATCGTAGGGGCTTTTACCTTCATATAGACTGCCAATGGTAGTTCGGAGCAGAAGTTTATGTAATGCATTTTAGAAAGTTTCCTACAACAGTATATAATGGAACCAACCAGGGAAGAGGCTCTTGTCTTGCCCAACAGCATTAGTAATATCATAACAAGGGATCCTCCAAGACAAGAAGGTGAAAGAAAACAGGGAATATCAAACCAGTTAGCCTGATATCAATCACTGGGAAATGCTTGAATCAATTATTGCACAAGTAGTAACAGTGCCCTTAGAACGTGATTCAGCTGGGCCAACATAATCATGTTCCAAAAATCTAATAGAGTTCTTTGACAATATAATTAGCAGAGTAGATAAAGGGGAAACAGTGGATGCAGTATATTTGGGTTTTTAAAAAGCACTCAATAAGATGCTATGTGGAAGATTATTATACAGTATCAGGCCCCTTAGAGTTATAAGTAATAATTGGCACAGAGGGAAGATTAGTTAGAGGACAGAAAATGGAGTGTAGAAATATACAAGATTGTTCAAATAGGCAGATGTTCCTAATGGATGGCACAAAGACCAATCCTTGAACTTAGTTGTATACAGTATACAGTAATGACTTAGATGAAAAGTTCAAATATAATGTATCCAAATTTATGGGCGATACGTTGTTAGGTGGAAAGGTAAGCTGTGTGGATGATACAAAGATTCAATTCTTATGGTGTGGCAGAAGTAGGTTCAGATGTGGCTGTACCAGCAATTTTGTGCTACCAGGTGGGATGTCAGAATTCAAGAATGTTCCCACCTCCAACCGATGGCTCCCTTTCTGCTAGATCTGCCAGATATGTTGATGTGCAAGGTAGAGTGGGCAGCTTTGCCTCATTTAAAATCCACCCAAGTCCAACCTTCATGGCCATGATTGCCAAAGGGCTACGCTGGGGTCATAGGCTCTCTATCCACTGAAAGGGTGCCCCCTCCAAAATACCAGCCCACCAGCTGCTACCACATTTCATTTTTAAACATTGAAAAATCTTGTACCTGCACCATGAGCCAACTTCTCAATCCCCCATTTTCAATGGCAACACCCTCCACTCCTGTTGGGGCTGCTGGTTGTCCAGATTCTTGACCATTCACAATAACACTTTGGGATATGGAAACTGCTCACTGTCCTTAACTGGACTTGGCTCCCAGTGGTACCCCTATCAATTTGCTCACTCTTTGTAAATCTCTGACTGGATCCTGCCACAGTCAATTCTGGAGTCGCGACATTCCTAATCAGGACCCTGGGACAACAATTCAGCCGGAGGAGTGTGCAAAGAAAATGGACAGATATAGTGATTCAGAAGGAAGGTGGTAAGTGGAGTATAATGTGGTTAAAGGTGATGCTATGTAGTTTAGTAGGAAGAATAGCAAGATCAAATGTTCCAGTCAGCAGGAAGTTATTAAATGTTGATGTTAAGAGGTGGAGATGCTGGTTGGACTGGGGTGGGCATAGTAAGATGTCTGTCAACATCAGGTTAAAGTCCAACACATTTAATTGGAATCACGAGCTTTTGGTGCGCTGCTCCTTCATCAAGTGAGTGGAGGTTAGTTCACAAACACAGCATGTATAGGCAAAGTCACAATTGCAAGATAATGCACAGTAAGAAGTCTCATAACACCAGGTTTGCCTATCTTGCAACTGTGTCTTTGGCTATATATGCTGTGTTTGCGAACTGACGATATTCAGAGGGATTTTGTTTATTTTGTTTGTTCATGGGATTTGTTCTGCTGACTAAGACGGCATTTATTGTCCAGCCCTAATTGCCTTTGAGAAACCAGTGATGAAACACAGCAGTCTGCGTGGTACACACAGTGCCAATGGGTTTAAAGAGTGGCAACACAGAGCGATGACAGTTTAAAGAGCCGTAACAGTGGAAGCTGCTCAACTATGTCATCACTGTAGCGAGGGACCGCAAAGATATGACAGGATGGTGTGTGATTTGGAGGGAACTTTCAGGTGGTAGCGTTTCTATGTGTCTGCTGTCCTTGTTCTTTTAGGTGTTAGAAGTGTCAAACGTAGAAACTTCTTTTGAGCAAGGCTCAGGTCGTAGCTACAGTACATCCTGAAAATAGTACAGCTGCCACTCTGTGCAAGTGGTCGAGGAACTGAATTTTTAAGGTGGTGGATTAAGTGCCAATCAAATGATCTGCTTTATCCTGGATGGTATTGAGCTACGCTCTTCAGGACAATTGGAGAATTTTCTATCCTACTCCTGACTTTTGCCTTGTGGATGGGGAACAGGCTTTGGGGAGTCAGGAGGCAAGATACTAGCCACAGAATGACCAGCCTCTGATTTATTCATGTCACCAAGGAATGGCTGGTCAAATTAATTTACTGGTCAGATTATTGCTGAATGGGAGAATTCAGTGAGGGCGATGTCATTGAATGTCAAGGGGAGATAGTTATATTCTTCCTTATAGTAGATGGTCATTGCTAGACACTTACGTGACAAAAGTGTTGCTTGCCAGTTAACAGTCCAAGTCTGAATTTTGTCCAGATCTTGCTACATGTGGGCATGGGCTTCAGTATCAAAGGAATTGTGAATGTGCAATTATTAGCAAACATCTCCAACTCTGACTTTATGTTGGAGGGTGAGTCATTGTTGAAGCAGCTGAAGATGTTTGGACTTTACTTCAAGAAAATCCTTGTTGGGTGGCAGTGTAGAAGAAACATAGAATGTTAATATGCTGGCATAGCAAGCAATTAGGAAGATAAATGGTATGTTAGTCTTTATTGCAAATTGGCATACAAAAGCATCAATTGTACAGCACCTTGGTGTGACCATATCTTTAGGTTTGTGAATAGCTTTGGTCTTGAAGGAAGTATATACTTGCCCCAGAGATGGCTTAGCGAAGGTTCACTGGATTGATAGCTAGCTTAAATAGCTTGTCCTATGAGGAGAGACAGAGTGGAATGTTGTTATAAACTTTTTGGAGTTTGGAAGAATGAGAGGTGACTTCACTGAAGCATAAATAAAATTCTGAGAAGGCTTGACAAGGATATGTTCAGATAGGCTGGTTCATCTGGTTGGAGAGTCTGGAACGAGAAGGTATAAACTTGAATTTTAGCCCCTGAATCGGGAATACAGAGTTGCGACATTTCTCGGCTCTGAAAACTTCACCCGAGAGGAGGTGCCCTGGAACTTTGCTGGATGTATAAATGGCCTAGGCACTGTGTGGAAGTTTTAATAAAACAATAAAACATAAGACTTGCCTCTAATCCTTACCCCCTCACATCCCTTCATCCCCACACACACTCAATGTCCATCTATTTACATCTACCATGTTAACTTTCTCAGTACCCACCATGGACCAATGCTAACATAAGATAAAATAGAATCACTCAATGTCTATTGGAGAATTCATTATGTCAAAAAAAACACTCTCACTGATGACAAGTTGCTTTAATCCTTTCTTAAAAAAACACAATGGAATTCATAGCCCTACTTCAAACAGTCTGTAACTACTGGGAACTGTCTATCATTCTGTGAATTGACAAGCACCCCACGCTGATATTGGAAGGTTGTAAAATCAATTATATGGCACTAATACACCACCAATAGTCTTCAAGCTCATTTCATCAGGAAGGTGAAACATTAAGCACTGTTTTTTTGAAAACACTGCAGACATTCTTTTTGAAATATTTAAAGGGGAGAAGTTTTAACTTCCTTGGCAGTTCCTATCGATTGTTTATTTTGACAGCTCCCAGCGTTGCTTATTTTGACAGTCCCAACAAGTTTCATGTCTGATCTTAACAATGCCACAGGGCACCTTAGTTCTTCCAAAGAGCACCTTACCTTTCCCAAAGGGATCTGACAAACATGTTCCAGGACATGTCCAAACAGGCACATTAACACACCAAAAGAGTGCTCCACCTATCCAGGCAACAGCACAAAGTTTAGATCCGCTCCTACTCAGTTCTATCTTCACATGTCGTATTTTCCACTCATGGCTGACAAAAATCTGACGTGATTTGGAATCTGTCCTCATTGTTCACTTCACCCCTACCCCCCTCTCCCACCCCCTCACCCCACTCCCCCCCCCACCCCCCCATTCTATTCTAAATATGTCACTGTGCATGTCCAGAAGATCAAGGGGCCATCCTCAATAACTTGTTGAATAAACCAAGAGCACAGACAGAATTCATTCATAAAGGATGTAGTAGAATTGGTCCCCTTTGCAGAACTATTCAAACAAGGGTTAAGAAGGATAGCAAATTGGCAAACAGAATCTGAAGGAGTGAAGGGGTGGATGTAAGGTTGGAAGGTGATTTATCTATATGAATGATTCAATACGGGTGGCACGATGGCACAGTGGTTAGCACTGCTGTCTCACAGTGCCAGGGACCCGCGTTCGATTTCTGGCTTGGGTCATTGTCTGTGTGGGGTTTGCATGTTCCCCCCGTGCCTACGTGGGTTTCCTCTGGGTGCTCCTATTTCCTCCCACAGTCCAAAGATGTGAGGATTAGGTGGACTGGCCATGTTAAATTGCCCCTTAGTGTTGGGGGACTAGCTAGGGTAAATGCATGGGGTTGAGCGGATAGGGCTTGGGTGGGATTGTGGTCGGTGCAGACTCGATGGGCTGAATGGCCTCCTTTTGCACTGTAGATGCTCTATGATTCTATGCTTTTAACGCTTGCTATTTATGCCTTTTCTCATTTTCATAAGGAAACAGAAGTAAATGAGAAAAATACAAAAAAGATGTCAAGGCTTTGATTGAATGAGGGTGTGCTGAAGTACATAATGACTCTGAGGTTACCATACCAAGCATGTATTTTGTCTAATTTACAGATGCATTTTTAAATTAATCTTTCAAGAGCTAATACATTTTTCGCAGTCCCAATGGTCGTCGTGTTCTTCAGCAAATATAATTGGGACAGGAAGAACAGAAGGCCAGGACTAATAATCACATTGATTCTGGACAGCTCCTACAAGTTAACAAAAGGCCAGCCAAGCACTTACAAAAATAAAGCATTGGATAAGTTTGGGTCCTTTAACTATTCTTTTCACAGATCCTGTCTAGAAAAAAGTGTGGAGCACACACAGAATCACAAATCCTTCCCTCAAGTTCTCTACCTCATTGTGCATTCCAAGCACCTGACACTTTCATGACTCATTTTCTGAAACTGGAACTTGATGGGTCCACTTAGCCAAGTTAAATTATTAATTATTTCGCCAGCAGTTTTATCTGAGTGTTGCCGGCAAGATGCTTTTCCCAGATGACCAGTGGGACGCTTGTGGTGTTGATTACATTATTTGAATGGTATGTTTACTGGAAGTAACTCGGGCTGTTCCACACATGCAGGCATCTGCTCAAGGTCGTGGTGGACCGGGCCCTGGTTAGAGATAACCTTTGGGTATGTGCATTGCTTTGTACATTTGCAGGTTAATGATGTTCACATAACTTGCCCCCAAATTCTGGCCGTGACTCGGCAGCGAATGCACAAAGTCACAGATGTATAACAACTTAGCTGACTATGTCCCTTGCCCGTGCGCACATATCCATGTGGATCTACTCATTCCAAAAGCTGATATCAATTACAACTCAATTATGACATCTGTAGGATCACCATTGATAAAAAAAAATTCCTTTGCCTCTGATAGAACTTCTGCCAAGGTTACATTTCATTTGCCCTTTTGACATTTGACCCCTTCATGTTGATTGTTATCAGATATAAATTGATACCAAATAAGATCTTGGACCAAATCCAATTATTCACCACGTTCCAAGGAGAACACCTTATAAAAATTCCACAACTTGATTTAAAAATTATGCTTATAATATCTTATTTTGACTAATTGACAGATTCTGTGTCAAAAACTGACAGGAGAATGTCAGCAATTGTTATCACTGGGTGTTGGAAATAAAGTTAATGTTGTGGAAATATGGTAATGTGATTAGAGATAATCTCTTCCACAATTCACAATTGGAGGGTCAGTTACCTCTTTAACAAAATGTACTTTCTAAATCAGTCATGTCAATCTTTTCGTGTGAAGGGCCACATTCCAAAATTTTTCTCACTCAAAGGTCCAGTGAGCAAATTTCAGAAAGATAAAATTTGGAACAACATCAAATATGAATGTAAAAAGGTATGAAAAGAAACAACATGCTGAACAAAAGAAAATGTAATACATACAGATAAGTATGAGCGCATAATAGGGTGAATGTGTGTGTTCCTGGCTCACTCCCAGTCCCAGGGAGGATATTCAGTTATCCTGTGAGAGTGGAGGAGACTACATGATGGTGTGTGTGTGGGGAAGAGGGGGAACCTGTACGAGAAGTGAGCCAAACCTATAGACACGGTTTGCCCTGGGCTCTCACCCTACCATCTGCTCACCGTTCCTCCAAACACTTTCTCACCCCATCACACTCTCACCCTACCGGCAGATGCTCTCATCTCCTGGACACTCTCTCATCCCATCCCTAAACTTTCTCACCCAACCCAATACTCTCATATACACTTCACCGACCCACATTCACACTCTCCATCCACCCCCCCATCTCACACTGTCCACCATCCCAGCTCATGCTCCACACCCTGCTTCCTCTCTCCACCTCCTCCCCACACCCTCCACCTGTCCGACATACTCACACTCTCTAACCCCCTGCCACACTCTCCATCCCTGCCCACACTCTCCACCCCCTTCCCACACTCTCCACCCCTCCCACATTCTCCACCCCCTCCCACACTCTCCACCCACTTCCCACACTCTCCACCCCTCCCACACTCTCCACCCCTCCCACATTCTCCACCCCCCCACACTCTCCATCCCCTGCTCACACTCTCTAACCCCCCCCCATCCACACTCCCCACCCCTTTCCACACTCCCCACCCCCCCCACACACTCTCCACCCTACTACACTCTCCATCTCCTTCCCACATTCTCCAACCCCCTCCCACATTCTCCAACCCCCTCCCACACTCTCCACCCCCTCCCACACTCTCCAGCCACCCCCCCCACACTCTCCATCCCTTCCCACACTCTCCAACCACCCCCCCTCCACACTCTCCAACTCCCCCCCACACTCTCTATCCCTTTCCACAACCTCATCCCCTCCCACACTCTCCACCCCCTCCCACACTCTCCACCCATTGCTCACACTGTTTTGCAGTGAAGACAGATGCATAATAACCGTTCAATTTATCTGGCATTTCTTAATCTTCCATTATTAAGTCCCCCAACTCAGTCTCTAGAGGACCAATGCCAATTTCTCTTCCCTTTTCCTTTTCAATTACTTGTAGAAACTTATATTATTTATTTCAATACTTCTAGCCAGCTTCCTCTCACACTCTCATTTCTCCCACCTTTGCCGTTTTTTATATTTTGTCCAATCTTTGATCCTGCCCTTATTCTTGTGGAATTATAAGCTTTTTCTCTCAATTTGATGCTCTCTTTAACTTCCCTCCTTAGCCACGCTGAAGTGCCCTACCCCGAGAATGTTTCTTTCTCACTGGAATATATCTTGCATGAATGTTCGAAGTATCTCCTTAAATGTCTGCCACTGCGTTTCTGCTGAGCTACTCCTTAACCAAATTTTCCAGTTCACTTCAGTCAACTCCATCATCATTCCATTCCTCCCTCTCCCTCAAAATGAACACAAGCCTCATTATAATCACAGTTATCCTTGGCTGTGATGTCATTAACTAACCCTGACTCACTGCACAATGTGGAGATGGCGGCGTTGGACTGGGGTAAACACAGTAAGAAGTCTCACAACATCAGGTTAAAGTCCAACAGGTTTATTTGGTAGCAAAAGCCACTAGCTTTCAGAGCGCTGCTTCTCATAGAACATAGAACATTACAGCGCAGTACAGGCCCTTCGGCCCTCGATGTTGTGCCGACCAGTGGAACCAATCTAATGACCCTCTAACTTAAACTATTCCAATGTTATCCATATGCCTATCCACTGACCATTTGTGCGCCCTTAAAGTTGGCGAGTCCACAACTGCTGCAGGCAGGGCATTCCACGACCTTACTACCCTCTGAGTAAAGAACCTACCTCTGACATCCGTTCTATAATTACCACCCCTTACCTCTGTCAGTTAAGTGGGAGTTCTGTTCACAAACAGGGCATATAAAGACACAAACTCAATTTACAAAATAATGGTTGGAATGCGAGTCTTTACAGGTAATCAAGTCTTAAAGGTACAGACAATGTGAGTGGAGAGAGAGCATTAAGCACAGGTTAAAGTGATGTGTATTGTCTCCAGGCAGGACTGTTAGTGAGAATTTGCAAGCCCAGGCAAGTCATGGGGGTTACAGATAGTGTGACATGAACCCAAGACTCCAGTTGAGACTATCCTCATGTGTGCAGAACTTGGCTATCACTGCATAATATCAGATGTAAAATTGCTTGACCACTGGTTGGCTGTAAGATGTGCTACTCTGAGAAACAAGTCCAAAAACATTTGTCAGCTCGCCTTCTACCCTAGCCTTCCCCATCGGATTCACCCAATTTAGGTCCCAGCCACTATCATCGTGTCGCTCCGTTCCATAATGGCTATTAGATTATATATAATTGGCATCTTAATTATCAATGTTGCTATCAATGCTGAATGTACTGAGGTGGCAGAGATGGGGGCCAGTGTGGGGGCACAGGTTGATATGGGGGGGATGGGCAACGATGAGCCACAAGGTGATAGTACAGCCTGGCATGGGGGAGGGGAGCATGTGGTGATAGGGGTGGGAGAGTGTGAGGAATTATTATTATAACTGGGACAAAGTCACACAGCACCGAGGTGGGCCTTTCTAACAATCCAGCAGCCAATGTGACGGGGTCCAACCACTTTCCCAGGTTCGACAACGTGCGCCGCCCCCCCACCCCCCCTGCGCCTCCCCACAACCCCGGCCCCCATCCCTTCATCCCCGATGATGAAGACACCGTGATTCCAGCCACTTTCTCCCAGAAAGGCAGGCGCCTAAAAGCTGGGAATTTTCCCAACTCCTGCTTCCCACCTCAGCGGTGAAAATCCAGACTCTAGCTTTTGTTTTTTCTCTCCCTATTGAATTTCTGTGACTTCTCCTTATGTAAGAATGAGGTCATTTCTATAAAACATTTCTCATGTTTCCTGGAGGTTAGATAACAGAGTAAACGTTACTAATAGGAGCTCCTGACTTTGGGCCTCACCACCTGAAAGGCACATCAGTGAACCCGCTGATTTGCTCCCCGCAATTTTCCATCCGTTAGGTTTAATTGACGGGAAGTCAGATTGAGCCCATTTACAATATCCTAATGCGCACTCGAGTCAGGCCAGGTTTCATGCTGGGAGCTCGAATATAGCTTAAAACAAAACATTCACTTTTTCTCAAATTCTGGAAGTACTTTCTTCTCTGAAGAGAACGTTGAAAAATATAAAGATTCTGGGTCATATAACAGACTAATTGGCACTTGCGTTGCTCCAGCTAGTATTGATCTAAAAGGGAGTATGTTTATGGTTTAACCAATTTGCCCAATTAATGTCATTTAATTTTTATTGAATAGCATAAATCAGATTGTTTACGATATGTTAGTACTTGATTTGTATCTGAAAAAAAGCACTGACTTTAACTCAATCACAAGAGTCAATTCTAACCAATAAATTACAACCAGTGCGTGTCCTTAAATGTGTTCCCTATTTACATCTCCTGTCAAAGCACTTTGTACTCATTCAGAATGGTTTATTTTTCGAGAACTGTTGTTGAATTATGACACTTCCACGCATTTGCAGTTCCTGCAGAACCTTTCCTGGTGTGATTGTCCACATTGGAGTGATTGATACAGACCGATAGCAGAAGTGGCAGTCACTAACATATAACTTGCAGCAGCGAACCAAGATAGAAATGGCAGAACCTTCCAGTTGACATAAATAATTCAGAGATCAAGTTCGGCCAAGAACTATTCAGTGCAGCAAACATGTCTAATGCCGAGACAGGTATGAGATCACTACTGGGCCTTGGTTCTGCGTTATGAAGGAAACAAAAAAGAGATTTGTAAGATAGGCCTCACTTTGGCCCAACAGGCAAATCACCGATTTTATCCCACAAGTTGGATGAAACGCATGAGGGAAAAAAATGGAAATCTGTGACAAGAATAACAGAAAATCCTGGAAATACGCAATGGCCTTGTCAAGAATTAGGCATTGTTGGCCAATCCATATGGAAAAGTGTATGACCCTTCATAGGAAATATTTATTTAGTGTATTCAATGTTATTATCTTCCATTGAAACAAATAGCAAGAGAAGATCTAAATGTTTTGAAAATCTGAAACCTAGGTTCAAAGTAAAAGTTCAACATTATTTCCATTTCACTCTTTTTCGATATAGTAATTTTATTTTGAACTGAATTTTGAAGGTCTATAGATCCCCTACAGTGCAAAAGGGGGCCATTTGGCCCATTGAGTCTGCACCAACTCTCCGAAAGAGCTGTTCACCCAAAGCCACCTCCCTGCCCTATCCCCATAACCCCATGCTGATGGCCTCCACTAATGACCCCTTGGCTAATCCAGTTAACCTGCACATCTTTGGAGACAAAGGAAGAATTTAGCGTGGCCAATCTACCTAGCCTGCACATCTTTGGAGTCAAAGGGAGAATTTAACATGGCCAATACACCAAGCCTGAGCATCTTTGGAGACTAAGGAAAAATTTAGCATGGCCAATCAACCTAACTTGCACATCTTTGGAGATGCAGGGAGAATTTAGCATGGTCAATCCTTCCAACCAGCACATCTTTGGAGACTAAGGGACAATTTAGCATGGCCACTCCACTTAATTTGCACATCTTTGGAGACTAAAGGACAATTTAGCATGACCTATCACCTAACCTGCGCATCTTTGGACTGTGGGAGGAAACCAGAGCGCCCGGAGAAAACCCATCCGGACACAGGGAGAACATGCAAACTCCACACAGTGTTATATTCAGAAGAAAGGATGGAAAATAGAAGTTACAAAAAAAGCACAGCATATGAAGCTTAGAAAATAAAATGAATGCAGAAATTCTGCCAAAAGTCTTAAAGCAGGTGTTGAATGATAAAGTGATGACAGGAACACACCCAAGAAAAATCATCTGTTTTTCTCAGTACAGATAACTGACCTCCTGTGCATTTCCAGCCTTCATTTAAGCTCAGTAAGTACCTATTTTAAGGCCCCGATTAGTCATTCTGTAACAATTTATGTGCCTAAACTCCACAGGCAATGCTTTTTTGTAGCATCTTTTATTGTCCACATGTTCTGCTGTTTCATGACATTTAATTCAGGAGTGTACACACTCAAGAACTATTTCTCACAGTAGAACATTGCCTGATGTGCTGCTTGCAGCATTTTGCAACATTTGCAATTTTCCTTTTGTTTTTATTTCTGGCATAGTAAGTAATTAACAATAATTAGCTTATACTAATTACCCAGAGAACGCAAGTTCGAATTCCATCAAGATATTCTGAGAAATAGAATTCAGTTTAAAAATCTGGGAAATAAAATAATTACCTGGCGTCATTAAGAGAGCCAGATTGAACACACTCATCTAGTTTACTGAAATCCTTTAGAGAAGTGTGGTGATTGTCTCTTTAAGGACAACTCAGCAGTGTATGGATCACCTTGCCTTAGGACTTGGAGTGTGAAATCACTCGATGGTGAGGAAGGTTCCGAGGCAGAGACATTTTGGGAGCTGGCTACAGCCATGAGGCTGTTGTACAATTTTTACTAATAAATAACTTTGGTGTTCACTAATGATTTCCATGAAAGTGCGTCGTTACAGGAAGGACGAGGTGCTCTTACCCAATCTGACGATATGTGAATCCAGATCCACCAAATTGGTCAAGACTTAACTGCCCTGTTAACCTACCCAGCAAGCCAATCTACCGAAACCACCTTTTCAAGGTCACCAGAGATGGATAATGAACGATGATCTTGCCAATGATGCAAGCAAGCTGAAAAATCGGAAGATTATCAGATTATGGGTGAGATTCTCCGGCCTCTCAGCCGCATGTTTCCTGTTGACGGAAGGCGGTGCGTTGTTTGCTAACGACAGGATTCTCTGGTCCCGCCACTTTCAATGGGAATTCCCACTGACGTCACTCCATGCCGGTGGGAAAACCTGCAGGCTGGGGGGCGCTGCTGGCATGACCAGAGAATCCCACCGGCGTAAACAGCCGGAGAATTCTGGTCCTTTTTTTGTAGGAGACAAATCAAAATGGTTGTGTGCTGAGATGAATATCATATCCACAAGAGTTCAACTAGTTCAATAGCGAATGCAACGTTCAATAGTAATTCGGTGAAAAAAATTTGTGGTCAATGAAATCTGCCACGGATGTACTTCTGTCTGGAAGTAATGTTGGATCCCAAGGTTGAGGCGTTGTTACACACCAGAGCATAACCAGAAACCTTTAAAAAAAAGTTAGGATTCAGGTCTAAAAAAGTATTTTAAGAAATGGAAAATATGACTATTTCTTTACAAAATACAGACAAGCTCAGTTTTAAAAAAAAAGCACCTAAAAGATTTGACTGCATGCAATAAGCATTACAGTAAATTGACTAGTCAACTTCAAACATGATGATTGCTGGAAAGAAATCTTACCGTAGCCAAGACTCGCTGAAAAACAAACCAATTTTCCTTTTGCACTGCAGGGAGGCATCCAGTATTGATTCCAAACATTGTGGAACAGTTACATAGGACTACACTGAATTACAAAGAGAATACGATACGGAAACAGGCCATTCGCTCAACCAGTCCAGGTCGGCATTAATACCGCATGATGTGGAGAAGCCGGCATTGGACTGGGGTAAACACAGTAAGAAGTCTCACAACACCAGGTTAAAGGCCAACCGGTTTATTTGGTAGCAAAAGCCACTAGCTTTCGAAGCGCTGGCTGCCCCTTCGTCAGATGAGTGGGAGTTCTAATCACAAACAGGGCATATAAAGACACACACTCAATTTACAGAATAATGATTGGAATGTGATTCTTTACAGCTAATCGAGTCTTAAAGATACAGACAATGTGAGTGGAGAGGGTGTTAACCTGTGTTTTCACTAGGTGAGGTGCGGCCTAATCCTGCATGAGAGGCCGGCATCAGGCTGTAGAGGAGGCTAGTGCATGTGCACTGATCTCCCAGTATACTGGAAGATTGGTTGACAATTGCTCGCACACCACCCCCACAATGGCCGACCTCCTGATTGCAGCCCCCATCTCCCCTCCCCCCAGCTCCAGATGCTGATGACTGGACCCAGCCTCCTGATGGCCGAACGTCGGTCATGAATCCTGTTCCCCCCACCTCCCCCACCACCGCCCCTCTGCCTCCCCACCACCCCCCCCCCCCCCCCCCACCCCCTCACCCTCCCACCGTCCCACATGGAGTTTAATGCGGAAAAGTGTGAGGTAATTCACTTTGGCAGGAATAACAGATGTGTAGAGTATAGGGCTAACGGTAGGACTCTGAATAGTGTTGACGAACAGAGGGGTCTAGGTGTATGTGTACATAGATCCCTGAAAGTTGGAAATCAAGTCGATAAGGTTGTTAGGAAGGCATACAGTGTCTTGGCGTTTATTGGTAGGGGGATTGAATTTAGGAGCCGCAACGTCATGTTGCAACTGTACAAAACTCTGGTGCGGCCGCACTTGGAGTATTGTGTACAGTTCTGGTCCCCACATTATAGGAAGGATGTGGAGGCATTGGAGAGGGTGCAGAGGAGGTTTACCAGGATGTTGCCTGGTATGGAGGGAAGGTCCTATGAGGAGAGACTGAGGGATTTGAGGTTGTTTTCGTTAGAAAGAAGGCGGCTAAGAGGACACCTTATTGAAACATACAAGATGATTAGAGGTTTAGATAGGGTGGACAGTGATAGCCTTTTTCCTCGGATGGAGAAAGCTAGCACGAGGGGACATAGCTTTAAATTAAGGGGTGGTAGTTATAGGATGGATGTCAGGGGTAGGTTCTTTACCCAGAGGGTGGTGAGGGAATGGAATGCCCTGCCTGCTGCAGTTGTAGATGCGCCTAGTTTGGAGGCGTTTAAGAGGTCCGTGGATAGGTTTATGGATAGAAAGGGATTGGTTTAGGTTAGAGAGTCATTGCTTTTTTCTTAATTGGTCGGTGCAACATTGTGGGCCGAAGGGCTTGTTCTGCGCTGTAATGTTCTATGTTCTATGTTCACCCTCTCTCTGCTTAAATTTCTCAACTAGCCACGCTACTTTAGCAGCGCAGCAGACTGGAAAAATCATGCCCTTGAAGTCAATGTTGCTATTTTTTAGTTGGTCTGCCATAAGTACATCATGTAGCGAAGGAGAACTTCAACTTTTCCTCACTAGACCAGTTGGCAAATGATTCTTCAGGGACACCCTAGTTGGATATACCAACTCTCATAGCTCTAGTTTTCCACATTGCACCATGTCCCTCATAAATTATAGGCCACTATTCTATTCTATCCAAAATGGTGATCACTCTTGCTTCTCATGCAGATGAAACTTTTCTACAAGACACTCAGAACATTTTTACAAATGTCAAGGAGTGGGTAATGAAACAACAAGTTTTAACACAATGAAACATCTTGAGATGCTTCAAAAAATTGCCAGAGAACTTACTTTGACTCAAGCCAATATGGAGATATTAGGCCAGGTGATCAAGAACTTGGCTGAAAAGATAGGCTTTAAGAAATGCCTTAAAGGGTGGAAGAGAAATCGAGAGGCCAACTGGTTTAGGCAAAGAATTCTACAGCTTAAGGTCTGAAGGTACTTCCACCAATGGTGAAGTCAGTAAACTGAAGTGCTCAAGAGGCCTGGATATAGAGATGTGTAGAAACAGAGAAGGGGGTGGGTGGGTAGTGAAATTAGAAAACTTCATTGCCAATTTATAATTTATGAATCTGGGGTCCCACTGAACGTTAGTTGAAGTAATGTTCTTGTCCTGTTTGTTAGTCTGTGTTTGTCTGAACCAATATCCCTCAAAAACTGATGGATGGGTTTCAAAGAAGCTTGGCACACAGCTGAGGTTATGACTCAAGGAGTAAGTGATTAGTTTTTGACAAAGTTGCCGGATCAGATCCAACGTCTGGAATTATTAAACAATCCATTAACATTGGGCGACAGGAACAATTCACTTAATTTTGGAATGCCTTGTGTTGTTTAATTTAGAATATTATTGATCATTTTAGAATGTTGTGGATTGTAGGGTAGGCAGTGGTGTAGTGGTATTGTCACTGGACTAGTAACCCAGAGACCCAGGGTAATGCTCTGGGGACCTGGGTTTGAATCCCACTGCCGCAGATGGTAAAATTTGAATTCAATAAAAATCTGGAATTAAAAATCTAATGATGAGCATGAAAATGGAGTGGCATGGTAGCACTGCCAGGGACCTAGGCTCAATTTCCAGCTTGGGTCACTGTCTATGCAGAGTCTGCACATTCTCCCCATGTCTGCGTGGGTTTCCTCCACGTGCTCCCACTGTCCAAAAGATGTACTGATTAGTTGCATTGGCCGTGCTAAATTCTCTCTCAATTTACCTGAACAGGCGCTGGAGTGGCTTAGCAAACCTCTCAGTTCAAGGGCAATTAGCGATGGGCAATAAATTCTGGCCCACATCCTCTGAACAAATTTGAAGAAATGTCTCAGCTGCTGTGATGACATTTGTCAAACATGAACAGAGTTTTTAGAGCAGCTTGTTGAATGTGGAATGGCCTGAAGCCTCCTCAGTGAAATGGAAGCCCATAATAAAGAGATTACTTTTTTCAGTTTTGCAGCTACAGAGTGTCAACGAGGCAGTGAAAAAGTTCAAGGAAAAGTTGTTTAATTGTAATAACATTGAGTTAACACAGCATGGCAGAGGTATGTGCTCCACTAAGTATGTCTTCACATGTGTTTTTATTTTAAACAGTGTTTTTCAGCTTGTATGCCTACTTTAAAGAGAAATCTCCTCTATTTCCTCAACTCACCATTTATAACCATGTCCGCCCCTTATTCTTTCTCCTATAATTAATCTTTTCCCATTTCTCCATATTAAACTGATGCTAGGTGTACAGCCTGTGTTTGCTGAAATTCTACAGTTGCAAAATGCAGCTCCAAATCACCTCTGGTATCAACTCTATGAGATCAGAGTGCAGAAAAACAGACAAAGTGTCCGTTCCCTATGATTTATGGTGCAGCACATGCCATTGTGTCTTGATGGGTGACAGCACAAGTGTCTCATGCATGTGCCGGATGCATGCAGAATCAGATTATGATGGAGTCACCATCTAATGCTGATTTGACATGCCATTTCTGACCTCTTTGGCCTTGTTAATGCCCTCTCTTAAACACTCAAATGTTCAGCTGCAAGAGGGGCCTCTCCCACCGCCAATGCTACTTAAGGCAATCACATTCAACTTCATTGGGTGAGATGATGTTTTGACTGTTTATGCGTTGCTGCAGATTTAGTTGATGTCCTGTGCTGCTGGAGGAGTTGACATAAGTTGTTTCAAACAGGAATGAGTCATATTATAGAGGGAACGATGTGAATCTGAAAAGCCTCTTGAGTTCGTCACCTTCTTCTACGCTTGGGGACCGTAGTTTGCAGTTCCTTTTCGGCAGAATCAGAGGGAAATGGAGCAGTGGCAACAGAAAGGAGAAGCTGTGACAGTGGTGAACTGTGCATCCTCAGAGATTTCCTTTGCTTTCGTTTTTATTTGTTACTTTTTAAATCCCTTGCCTCTTCATCTTGGGAGAGGCTCTTTTCCGAGATGAAGGTTTGAAATTTGATTTGATTCGATTTATTATTGTCACATTTATTAGTATACATTGAAAAGTATTGTTCCTTGTGCACAAAGCATGCTCTTCATAGAGAAGGAAAGAAGAGAGTGCAGAATGTAGTGTTACAGTCATAACTAGGGGTGTAGAGAAAGATTAGCTTAATGCAAGGTAGATCCATTCAAAAGGCTGACGGCAGCAGGGAAGAAGCTGTTCTTGAGTTGGTTGCCTAATAATTTGCAAAAGCTTTCAGAGTCTGCGCTCTCCCTACCACCCGCCCCCACCCTCCCCCCCGCCCCTGCTCCCCACCACACAGTGACATTTTAATTGCCCCCATCCTTTTAAATTTCACTAACGTTTTGCTGCCAGATTCCTTGATCCCTGACCTTCCCCCACTCCACACTTTGATCTGTGAACTGAGGGTTAAGCATCTAAGGTAAGTCAGGATATTTCAGATGCAATTTACCTCCTAGATGCCAGTGAAGGAAAATCGACCGGAAGAGTAATGGAATGCTCTTTCATGTGCGGGAGGGTGCATTGAACCTGTTTCAACATAACATCCCTACCCGCACGATTTCCAATTAGGGTCCTGGTTAGCATTTGGGATGAGGAATCTGGGCTGGTTTTCTTCACTCTAACCCTGAATACTAGTCCAATTTTTGCAACCTTAAAACTTCTCACACTGAAATTGATAAACTGAAGGGGAAATGCTTCATTATTGCAAGCCTGTGACTGATTGTGCAGGCAATGGGAGTATATTTCAGTTGGAAGGTTAGTGGGCTGTCAGTTCATGAGCGAGTGCCTTATAGTTGGCCAAGCTACTGGTCTCTTCCAGTCTGTGTGATAAAGTATATATTAGTATGGCAGTGAGATTAGCTGCCAGCTGGCTAGATTGCTCATCTATCCATCAGTCCAGCAGGGATTGTATTGGCGACAAAACTATTTGGCCAACTCACTGGTTTTTATCAACCGATGAGAAAGAGACGGGAGTACGGTCAGTAAGAAGATCTACTCGTTGGCCAAGCCACTCAGCTGTCAGACTGTAACATAGTGAAATATTGTCCATCTAATTCAGCTCTAGTGCTTTGTTATTTGTTAGCTGCCTCTGTGTTGGAACCAGTCACATTACAAATAAACTTTAAAACTTATGCAGGAGGTTCTGTTAAAGGTGCCACTAAATAATTGTTCGCCATACGTCCTTTGGCTGGCTACTCAACCCAATGGCAACCCTGCCAATCTTTCAAGGGGAGGATGGCAAAGCGAACTTGATTGGAACTCTGTCTCATCGATGCAGAAAGGTAGGGATTTTCATGGGGCTGTGGCCCGGGATTTAAACATCCTGATTTCACAGGCAATCTCAGGGTCCCATCCCCTCCAGGACAGATTTTAAATTAGAGAGGCCTGGTAGGGATAGGGGAGGGATGGAAAACCTATTTTCCATTAATTAACCTCCCTTAATCTCCTCAAAGACAGATCTTTTGAATTGTGATTTAAATGGCTCTGGCTGATTAAACAAAAACTCCTTTTGTCAAAGTCTAGAAAAAGTCTAACCACCTGTCCCAGTTCATTAATTGGGAGGTACCCTGCTTTGAGATTGAAATAAGCACATTCTCACTCTATTGTTTGAACAGCTGTGACCAAAATGAATGCTTGACTGAATTTCAAGTGCTAATGGATTTTAGTATGGTGGGTGCCCCATTCACCTGAGATTGGATTACAGTTTCAGGAGGTTGTATTAACAGGGATTAACAGATTATGTTTTCAATATGGCTTCTGGTTTGTAAACACAAGCTAATATGAGAACCAGTAATGCAGATTTTTCCCAAATGATTTTTCTCAATATCAGTGGTATTGTGTTTCATGGAAACTTTTATTAAATGATGAGAGGTTTTCTTATCTCCAAGAGATGTGAAATATTTTCATTGATATTGTATGGAATCAGAGGACAGCATGTACTATATACTGAGCAAGTGGCACTGGAGGTATGTGCGGATACATGGGGGGAGTGTATGTGGAGAGTGAGAGGTGAGGGTTAAACAATATTAGGAGCCATGCCACCATTGCAAAGAATGGGGTGGGGAAGGGTGGGGAGAGGGGTGCTTCTCACCAGCATGCTTCTGGACCTGAAGAACTCCTGCGTTAGTTCTATAATAGCACTGCAAACTCAAACCCAATGGGAAAAGACACAATTTGCGACCAAAGTTGCACATTAGTTGTGAGTGTATTTTGAGAGTCATGAGATGGCCAGAATGGCAAAACGTGCTCCCTAGAGAAAATTCCAGTTCCAGATCTTGATTTAACATTTTGTCCAAAAGACAAAAATTCCCCAAAATGCCACATAAGCTTTTGTACATTCAAAAAGCTGCTCTACGTCCACCACTCTTCCGCGATATCCCAGAATATCAGGTGGCATGGTGGCACAGTGGTAATCACTGCTGCCTCACAGCCCCAGGGACCCAGGTTCAATTCTGGCCTCAGGTCACTGTCTGTGTGGATGGGTTTCCTCTGGATACTCCAGTTTCCTTCCACAGTCCAAAGATGCATGGGTTAGGTTGATTGGCCATGCTAAATTGAGCCTAGTGTTAGGGGACTGGCGAGGTAAATATATGGGGTTACGGGAATAGGGCCGGGGTGGGATTGTGATCAGTGGAGACTTGATGTGCTGACTGGCCTCCTTCTGAACTATTGGGATTCTATTGAACTGAAAGCCCAACTTTTGCTGGTGACTCTATGCTGAACACTTCCACGTAAAGTCTGGTGGATAAGCAAGAATATAATTAATATGACTGCACATTTATGGGTGTCTGGTGTAAACAAAATCAGATTATGTATTGAGATAGGAATTGAAAGCTCCAAAGATTTATGAGCTAAAAATATTTATGTTGAAGATTTGTTTATTTTCTATCTTTTACTCAATCTTTTCAAGGATAAAATCTTAACAGAGAAATTAAACTGCTGGAAGATTTACTTATATTGAGGGTGCCCTGGGGATCAAATGATCTGCTATAAAGAAATGCTTAAATCAGGCCACAGTTATATTACAGCTACCATTTAGAACAGCATTTCAATCAATGGGAGTTGCCAGCACTAAGTTTACTGCTGGCTGCACTACTTCCAAAACCCAAAAATCAGAGTCTTTGGGGAAAAATTTTCCCATTCCACCCACCATAGGAATTGTAGGAGGCAAGGGGCGGACCATGGGAAAGGTCAGTTGATCTTGGGCAGGATTTTTCGGTTTTGGGGTGAGCGCAGCCAGAAAATCCCACCCTCTGTTAATATATTGAAATAAGAAGCCTCACAACACCAGGTCAAAGTCCAACTAGTTTTTTGATAGTAAACCCGCAAACTTTCGGAAACGCTGTTGCTTCGTCAGGAAGAGCGAAGGAACAACGTTTCCGAAAGCTTGTGGGTTTACTATCAAATAAACTGGTTGGACTTTAACCTGGTGTTGCGAGGCTTCTTATTGTGTTTACCCCAGTCCAACACCAGCATCTCCACATCACAATATGTTTAAATGTTAAACATTGGTGTCACGAAGAGTTAACTGGCCTGTTTGCCATTAATTAATGTTGGAAACATACGCGCACGGCTGTTACAACTTCTCATGGAAAAGGTTTTGGGTCTGTATTTCTGCATGACTCAGAAACGTTGCTCTGGATCCAATTGTGTTAGGTGTGATGCTGAGCCCATCTCAAGTCATTTGATGTCATCTACGCCAAAGCAATATACTACAGATGCTGGAAAGCTGGAGTGGGGAAACAGAAAATGTTGAGAATGTTCAGTGGGTCAGGCAGCACCTGTGGAGTGTCAAGAATATCTGTCAAGGAAGCAAAGAAATTGCAATAATTTCTGTTGCTAATATTCTGATTTTTAAATTGATGGAAGTTAAGGCAAGAGTCAAAGTGGCTGAGAATTTAAACTGAGTTCAGGCGTTCACCTAAAGTGATTTAGTAAATACAGAACGGTAATATATGTGATTGAAAAGATCTAGAATCATACACTGCAGAAGGAAACCATTTGGCCCTTTGAATCTGCACTGACCATAATCCCACCCAAGCCCTATCTCCACAACCCCATGTATTTACCCCAGATACTTCCCCTTAACACTGAGGGGCAATTTTGCCTGGCCAATCCACCTAACCCACACATCTTTGGACTGTGGGAGGAAATCAGAGCACCCGGAGGAAACCCACGCAGACACAGGGAGAATGTGCAAACACTAATAAGACAGTGACTCAAGCTGGGAATCAAACACGGGTCCCTGGTGCTGTGAAGCAGCAGTGCTAACCACTGTGCCAACATGCCATACCCTTATGACATGTAAGGTGTGAAAGAAAGGCGTTGGGGATAAGGTATGAATAAATTTGAGTTTGCTTTTGTTTTAAATCCTGAAAGCTAAAAGTAAAGAGGTGAAGTCAATCATGCCTGGGAGAGATTAGTCTGAAAGAAATTGCATGAGACAATGGAGGGATCAAAGGGAAATAATGTATTTAATTGGATATTGAAACCTATAAAGGGAGCTGTTTCAGATCTCTGCCAACAGCAGGAGTAGGTGGTTAACTCACAGCAAGCTATGTGAACAAAGCCAGATTTGAAAAGCTAAATGCTGGTTAACCTCAGAAACAACCCCAACAGGAGAAAAGGAACTGTGTGGCAAAAGCAAAAGATTTTATATCTCTCAAAATCTATTAGGCGCTGCTGAATAAAGTGGGGAAGCTTAGCGCTGAAGGTATAAATAAGATTGTTCAGAACCCATGGAGGTTAATCCCTACCGTGCAGAACAAGACCCTTCGACCCATCTAGTCTGCAATGATTCTCCAAAGGAGCATTTTACCCAAGCCTGCACCCCCTCCCACCCTATTTCCTGTGCATTTACCATAATAAATCCACTAACCATAATCCACACATTAGTGGGCACGAGGGAGCAATTTAGGATGGCCAATCCACCCAACCTCCATACCTTTGGACTGTTTAAACTGAAGTATTGGTGCTGTATGAAAGCTTTGCCTTATTTTAAGTGTAATTCTATTTCATTCCATTGTTTTTCCAACTTCTTAATGAAACATTTACTTGTAAAATCATCAGAAGTAGTCAAGGACATCAATTCTAGATTCCAAAATCTCCCTCATACTATATAAATTGCATGCACAAACATGAGGTTAACTGTTTCAAGTTCCCTCTGGGATTTGTGATCAGCCATGCCCTGAACAGGGGAGAAACAGAGTTAATATTTTGAGCTCTGGATTTCCACCAAGTTGGGATGACTCAGGAGCCCTTTTGAATTGGCCAGCAGTTCCCAATATTGGGATCCCCTGACCCTGCTCCTGAGCTGTGAAACACATTGACGTGTCAACCATGCTGATGTGAGCTCATGATCCAGTATGACAGGGGGTTGAGTCTGGAGAGCAGGGCTTACTTTGAGATTCTACTGTATTGAAATTAGCTTCTTCAGTTATGTCATAGAATCCCTACAGTACAGAAAGAGGCCATTCAGCCCATCGAGTCTGCACCAACCATAATCCCACCCAGGCCCTATCCCCATGGCCCTACATATTACACCCACTAATCCCTCTAACCTAAGTATCGCAGGACACTAAGGGCAATTTTAGGATGGCCAACCAACCTAACCCGCACATCTTTGGACTGTGGGAGGAAACCGGAGCACCCAGAGGAAACCCACACAGACACAAGGAGAACGTGCAAACTCCACACAGACAGTGATCCAAGCTGGGAATCGAAACCAGGTCCCTGGAGCTGTGAAGCAGCAGTGCTGCCGTGCTGCCCTATCTTGTCACGTGACGATGGGAAATGTGGTCCGCCGTTGACAAGTGGAGCAGATGTTCATTAACTAGTTTTACAATGACATAAAACCGAATTTTGCAATCTCTCAACATTTTTCCATTCCTCCCGCTATGACGCTTACTGCAATCAGAAGTGGGAAAATCCCGATGATTTTCTGTTTGAGTGGAAGGGCAGAAATTGGTATAGAGGCAATGAGAGAACTGAGGACATGGGTAGAAGGCATGGGCAGGTCATCCACGATGGGTGGGGGACATGGAGTGACATGAGGCATGTCTAGAGATTGAAAGGCGTGTGAGGGGTGAAGACTGGAGTGCCGTGGCTTTTTTTTACAATGGGACAGTGTCCCACTGCATGACACAGGCCTTTAAGTAGCCCGCCTCTGCATACAGCAGCCCCCAGATCGCCTGGTCTGAACGCAGCCTGCCCTTGTCTCTTCAGGTACATAGGCCCCCAAGAGTGGGCAAGCCGAGGAATGAATGGTCCCGAATTCCCCTACCTGCCTTGAGGATGAAAATTCAGCCCATTAACTCTGTTTCTCTGCCAGATACTGCCTGACCTGCTGAGTACTTAGAGCATTTTCTGAACTTGACTATTCATTGTGTAATGAGAAATTCAAGCACATGAACTGCGTGAAGGTTACATAAAACAACAATGCTACATTTCTTTGAAACAAATATGGAACAATTATTAATTGAACAGCTTAGCTTAGAGGAACAGACTATTTACAATTGGTATTCATGACTGACCATCCAGATTCACTGGGAGACTGGCCAAGGACTTAACCCTAATCTCTAATCAGTCAGGTACAGAGTTCAGATGATGAAGCTCCTATTGCTAATTGCCCATGACCATATAGAACATAGAACATAGAACACTACAGCACAAACAGGCCCTTCGGCCCACAAGTTGTGCCGATCACATCAACACCTATCTATAACCCCCAATCCCATAAAACCCCATATCCTCATCCAGAAGTCTTTTAAAAGACCCCAGCAAGTTCGCCTCCACCACCACTGACGGCAGCCGATTCCATTCACTCACCACCCTCTGAGTGAAAAACTTACCCCTAACATCACTTCTGTACTTTCCTCCCCGCACCTTAAACCTGTGTCCTCTCGTAGCGACCATTTCAACCCGGGGAAATAGCCTCTGAAAATCCACCCTATCTATTCCTCTCAACATTTTATAAACCTCTATCAGGTCGCCTCTCAACCTACGTCTCTCCAGGGAAAAGAGTCCCAGCTCCCTCAACCTAACTTCATAAGGCATGCCTCCCAGTCCAGGCAACATCCTTGTAAATCTCCTCTGTACCCTTTCAATAGCTTCTATGTCTTTCCTATAGTGAGGCGACCAGAACTGCGCACAGTACTCCAAATGAGGCCTGACAAGGGTCTTATAAAGTTGCAGCATTACCTCCCGACTCCTAAACTCAATCCCTCGATTAATGAAGGCCAGTACACCATACGCCTTCTTGACCACCTCTTCCACCTGCGAGGCCGATTTAAGAGTCCTGTGGACCCGGACCCCAAGATCCTTCTGCTCCTCAACACTACCAAGACTCCTGCCCTTGATAGTGTACACGTTCATCCCGTTGGTTCTGCCAAAATGGACGACTACGCATTTATCCGCGTTGAAGTCCATCTGCCACTTCTCCGCCCAGTCCTGCATCCTATTTATGTCCTGCTGCAACTTTTGCCATCCTTCCAGACCATCCACAACACCACCGACCTTCGTGTCATCAGCGAACTTACTTACCCATCCTTCCACTTCCTCATCCAGGTCATTTATGAAAATGACAAACAGCAAGGGTCCTAGAACAGATCCCTGGGGCACTCCACTGGTGACTGACCTCCATTCAGAAAAAGACCCATGAACCTCATCTCCCAGACATGAGGAAATCTTCCTTTCCTGGGCACTTCTCAGACCCAGAGTGTTGCCCTAGCAGTCCATATATGTCTCCAGCAGTACCACTTCAGTTCCATTTCCTGGTACTCTTGCCACTATCATGAGCTTCGAGGTGTACCATTTGCAGCCTTGACTCTGACCATGCTGTAACTCACAAACCATGGACTTCTGCCCCTTGCTGCTCTTCCCCTCAATACTGCGTCCGCTTCCACGCACACCCTCCCCTTTCAGCCCGCCAAAGGTACTGCTCCAGTGCACAGGGCAGTCCACAGGGGCTGATCTGTGGGCAGATGCCCACCTGCAATGCAAATTGGTATAAAGGGAGTGAGGACCTGAGGGCATGGGTAGAAGCATGGGGAGGTCGTCCATGATGGGTAGGGGACGTGTAGTGACATGGGACATGTCTGGAGAATGAAAGAGGTGTAAGGGCTGAGGATTGGACAATGGGACAATGCCCCACTGCATGGTGCAGGCCTTTAAATAGCCCACCTCTGCACGTGGTAGCCCCTGGATCACCTAGCCTGAACACAGCCTACCCCCTCCTCTGTAGGTACTTTTTCCCCAAGGGTGGGCACAATGGATGACCTCCAGATGCCTTCCAAAGTAGTTTTACAACTCACACGCAGGTCCTATCTGGCAGACTCTTTTGGAATTTGTAAGCTCTCTTCTGCGAACCTTGGAGCAAATTCACACAGTGGCAAATTAATGAAAAGAAAATCACTCCCAAGTTCACAAAAACAGTCGGGAAGCCAATTCATAGCGACACCTTTTGAAGCCCGTTTAACATTGGTTTAGCAGCCAAATGGAAAGAGCTAGGCCAAATTCTAGCATAATTCCGTGCTAATATTGTCATGTTGCTGTTGCTAGCTCACTCCCCTGCTCTTCCTGAATCCTGCCCTGTGCCAGTGTTGTGAGCAACCTAGATATTAAAACTGGGAGTTGCCATTCTAACTCTTAGGTTAGATGTGATATGACATTACTAGAGTTGGTTGTATACCATCTTTAGCAAACAAAGTGGAAGCAACTGGGCTGTAACGTACACCAAAAGTTAACTTTAGCACCACAAATAGTTCCCTTTATACTTATTGCAAATAGAGGAGAGATGGTGCAAAGCTGACAGTTTCTTAAGGTGATCTCATGTCAAAGCTGAAACTTTAGTCAAAATGTACTGGCCCTGATGGTGTCCCCATCTACTGAGAACCAGTGACAACAACACTGCGGCCATTTCCAGGACCACTGATGGGATTAAGGCCTAATCAGGCAGTTTGTTGGCTGCTATCACTGTCCTTAGGCCCTGCAGGGCTGATTTCCGACTTCAGAGAGCTTCTGGCCAAACAGATTGCCTGTGCTAAATCAATAAACATCTGTGACATGCTGAACATAGATATTTTGTCCAACAATAAGTTTTCTAAAATATTTTAAGTGCCCAAACCTGACAAGTAAATCAATCACCTTTATTAGTGAAGAACAAATGGCTGCAAAGGTACTCTTGGCAATTTTTGCAGATATGCTGACTGCCTTCATGTCACATTCTGTGGTTTATTCATCTTTCAACAGATTAATATCTGATTTTAGCTCGAATCCTGATCCATTTAAATGGCAGGCAGCAAATTATCGTATAAGTGCATTAAGTACTTATTCATTACAGCACGGGGCCACAGTGATGAGCACTGCTGCCTCACAGCACCAGGGACACAGGTTCAATTCCCATCTTGGGTCAATGTCTATGTGGAGTTTGCACACATTTTCCTCATGTCTGCGTGGGTTTCCTCTGGATGCTCCTGTTTCCTCCTACAGCCTGAAAGACATGCTATTTAGGTGCATTGACTAGAACAGGCACCAGAATGTGGCAACTGGGGGAATTTCACAGTAACTTCATTGCAGTGTTAATGTAAGCCTTACTTGTGACTAGTAAATATACTTTACTCTTTTTTTACCCTGTCAACAGTAACCACAATGAAAATCTCCTTCAAATATTTGAGCAGTAACTGAACATTCATGATTAATTTGACCCCAAAGCTTCATGAAGTACAGAACCACGCTGGAGGATAATAGCTAATCCATGCTGAAAATGTAGAAAATGTTTTGAAGATGTGCAGTGCAAACCTGATTTAATTCAAACCCTCGCACATTCCATGCACTGACTGCAACCCATTCCTCAAAAGTTGATGAGAATCACAAGCATCGATTCTGAACTCCATCTCTTTGTTGTCTTTAGATTATACTTTTCTTTCCTTTATTAATTTCTGGAAAGAAATATGAATGTATACTTTATGCTGACATTGATTAATACTCTAAAATTAAAGAATGGAGATAAATATATCTGAGTCTCAAATTGCATGAGAACCTAATTCGATATTGCAAATTTCATGGGCTCAAAGTATAACTATCAGCTGGGTGGAGTAATTAGATGTGAACACCCCTTGTGGCAAAATTTATTTTGTAATGAATAGCTAAAGTTCCCAATACTGTTGTCTAATTCAAATGGCTTCTGATGCAGTCAAAGTACCTTTACAATAATATTTTGATGTGGCAAGCATTATCCCATGACAAATGGATTCCATTAGAGCATAAATATGGTGTATTAGGAAGTAATAATAAAACACAGAAGACTGAAACAGGCTGAATGCATTACTGAATATTTCTACCATATATGGTTTAGACTGTTTCCAAAGAGAAGTCCTTAAGTCCTGCTTGGATAACATGATTTCAGTTAAAATACAGATAATGAAGGGATGCAAGCTAAAAGGAATAAATCTCCAAAATACTCCTGTTACAGTTTCAACATTCTTAAAAACAGGTATATTTCACGGCAATGTATTTGATAATTGACTGATGTTCATTCAAGATAGGTAATAATTCTCATCTCCTCCTCTTGTGGGGTTACTGGGAGGGTGGAGAGTTCCCTCATTCAAAGGCATGCAGCAATGAAATGAGTAGTCCATTGGTTTGTTACGAGGGAGCAAGTTTGGCTTTGACATATGAAGAAATGACCAACATAACACATTTCACGTACAAAGTGTACTTAAAGCATTTCACAAGAGAGGAGGATTTGGACATTGAGTTGGGGGGCCTGTGATTTAAGGTGGGGCCAAGAAAAATGATGTCAATCTGTCTTAAGACAGAATTCGAGAAACTAAGGTCAAAACAGATTAAAGGTTCTGTTGCTGATGGTAGCATGGACGGACAGGAGGATATAGAATCATGGCTCCAAGCAGCAACTGGGCCTGAGCTTCCTACTGGAGGAAGAGGACAATGCTCAGCAATATTGCCTCTTTATGTTTCTACCTGAACCCCACTGCTCAAGAAACCCTCATCCATGCCTTCGTCACCTCTGAGCATGCCTTCTCCAATATTCCCCTCACCTGCCCCACAAGATCCATCCAGAACAAACTCCGGTAGATACCTACTGCCCATATCCTATACCCTGCTCATCATTCATCCAACCTGGCCAACCTCAGAGTCTCAATCCCATGAATGCGTTAATTTAAAACTCTTCAGTCTATATATCTCTCAGAGTGTGTACTTCACCCTTTAAGCTTACATACCAGCTTAGGTCAAGTTGCCCTTTGAAGCCATGATCCTATATCCTCCCATCCATCCATGCCAACATCAGCAGCACAGCGTTTAATCTGCTTGACCCTAGTCTCTAGAATTCTCTCCTAGTACCTTTTTGTTCCCATCTTTAATCACAAACTCCGCAACTCAGTGTCCAAACCCTCCTCCCTTGTGAAATGGTTTAAGTACATTTTGTACATCAAATGTGTTATGTTGGTGATTCCTTCTCATGTCAAAGCCAACCTTTCTCCCAAGTAACAAGCCAATGGATTATTCATTTCATTGCTGCGTGACTTTGAATGGGGGAACACTCCGCCACTCCCATGGGCATTGGAATTCCCACATGGTAAGTCTTCCGCCAATGGCTGGGTGCATATGATCATACTCTTGCCTGATTAAATGCCTTCCTGCCTCTTAGGAGGCTAAGGAAATTTGGCATGTTTGCTATAACTCTCAACAATGTTTACAGAAGCACAATAGAAAGCATTCTTTCTGGTTGTATTACAGCTTGGTATGGCTGCTGCTCTGCTCAAGACCTCAAGAAATTGCAAAGAGTTGTGAACAAAGCCCAAGCCATCACTCAAACCAGCCTCCCAACCATTGACACTGTCTACACTTCCTGCTGCCAGCATAATTAAGAACTCCATGCACCCCAGACATACTCTCTTCCGCCTTCTTCTGCCTCTTCTGCCAAACTCGCTACATGGGAGGATGGTAAATTCCACCCATGGTTTGAATGATGTAGCCAGAAAAATAAGCTTGTACCTCAAATTTAAATGGCTGTGACAATTGAGATGCAAATGCTTGCAGAATGGGGCAGAATATTGTTCCAGACTTTATAACATTTCAAAACCAATTTTAACTTTTGATTTGATTTATTATTGTCACATGTATTAGTATACAGTGAAAAGTATTGTTTCTTGCGCACGATACAGGCAAAGCATATCATAGATAGAGAAGGAATGGAGAGGGTGCAGAATGTAGTGTTACAGTCACAGCTAGGATGTAGACAAAGATTGACTTAATATGAAGTAGATCCATTTGAAAGCCTGATGGCAGCAGGGAAAAGGCCATTCTTGAGTCAGTCGGTACGTGACCTCAGACTTTTGTATCTTTTTCTCAACGGAAGAAGGTGGAAGAGTGAACAACCGGGGCGCATGGGGTTCCTAATTATGCTGGCTGCTTTTCCAAGGCAGCAGGAAGTATATACAGTGTCAATGGATGAGAGACTGGTTTGCATAATGGACTGGTCTTTGTTCACGACCCTTTGTAGCTTTTTGCAGTCTTGGAAGAGCAGGAGCCCTCCACCAGACTGTGATACATCCAGAAAGAATGCTTTCTACAGTGCATCTGTAAAGGCTGATGAGGAATGTAGCGAACATGCCAAATTTCCTTAGTCTCCTGAGGAAATAGAGGTCTTAACTATAGCATTGACATGGAGGGATCAGGGCAGGTTGTTGGTGATCTGGACACCGAGAAACCTAAAGCTCTCAAATATTTCCATTTCATCCCCATTGATGGCCACTTTTTGAAAGGTTAAAGTGGGCACAGGCAAACAACAGGCAGAAATGTAGAGGTACAAGATCCTTTGTGCAGGCAGGAATTGGAAATCTTGGGGGCAGACAAAGAATCTCTACAGTTGTGCCATTAGCGTACCTCTAAGCAAGATGGTTTGACTAGAGTCTACCTGGGATTCTGGGAAGCTGTCCTGATTTTAAACAGTTCTGGTGTATCAAGAGGACTGTTAGAACTTACAAGACTGAGAATTTTCAATTCTCTAACCGAATGACTCAGTTTTAGTATCACTTGAGCGTCAGACTTTGCTGTGTTGAACTTGTTTAAATGGTTTTGTCTATGGTAGGCTTTGGTTTGATTGGAACATTGTAGATATGTTTTTTTAAGGGTTATATATTATTTTGGTTGTTTAGTTTTAGTTTGTAATGGATAAAAGTTATTGCTAATTTGCTTTCCATACGTTAACTATGTTCTTAATTAAACTTCGTTTGATAAAAGTTCCCTGGTGGGTCATTTGAATCATACCTGAAGTGAAATATCTCATGCTTATCTTAGCCAAATTCAAAATACAAAACTTATGATCCAGGCATAGTCCATAAAACACTTTGAAATTTTTACTTGAACCATAACACAATGCTGAAGGAGGCCATTAGGTCCATTGAGTCTGCACAAACTCTCTAAAAGAACACTTTATCCAGGCCCAAACCTCACCTTATCCCTGTAACCATGGCTAATCCACCTAACCTACAAATCTTTAGACACCAAAGGGCAATTTAGCATTGACAATCCACCTAACCCGCACATCTTTGGACTGTGGGAGGAAACCAGAGCACCTATAGGGAGCCCTCACAGACATGGGGAGAACGTGCAAATTCCACACAGACAGTCACCTGAGGCCAGAATTGAACCTGGGTCCCTGGCACAGTGAAGCAGTAGTGCTAACCACTGTGCTACCATGATATAATGGTATTCTACACAAGCCCTCTTTAAAGGTTGGCAAAGTGGATATGATGTTGCACGAAGTTGATTGTTGCCCTATTGAACACTCCAAGAAGCCCTCCAATTTGCCTTGCTTGACAGGAAATGGCAGAGTCGTCCATGGGTGCCATCTGCAATCCCCTCCACTTTCAAGAAACCAGTCATCTAGGAAGAGCTGTGTGCCTTGTCTAGCTAATGCCTTCTTTCCAGATGAAAACTAATAAATTCCTTTCCCCCTCACAAACAAGGCTTCTCTGCCACATGCTTGCTTCAAATCAATGCAACAATGGTAGAGGCAGCAGGTCAAGATGAAACAACAAGTCTATTCCATGTTATCCTGCTTTCCCACACATCTTAACACTGACATATATAAAAGGCAGAAACACTACGCATGAATTTGCATTTTATACAATGCCCTGTTACATCCTCTGACTATCCCAGAAGTGTTTCATGGGAAATAAATTACTTCTGGAACATAGCAGGAGAAATTCAGCAGCAAATTTGCAAACAGCAAGATTTGAACAAATAGACAGATTAACAGCTATCAGCCGTGCTCAACCCAAAATTGCAAAATCTCGTTCAAGATCAACAGACCATTCCATGATCCGTCCCTTATCTGCCTGAAGCAGGCGGGACATTAAAATTTGCCCCAAAGTGTTTAAGTGGTGTTGGACGGGGTGTCAGGATAAGTGTAATATATGCATCTGCAGGTGAAATACGCAATAGCAAAGTCTTTCAAACAAAACGGAAATTTTCCATTTTTTAATTAGTTCATTGCTTATTTTAACTAATACTCCCAAGATAGAGAATACCTGGGAATATAAATCAGTAATCTAACTAAATATAATTAAAATCTTAAACTGCCAGTCAGGCCTCAAAAATCATAGCATTTGTCATGAACTGTTAACAGGAGAAATCAGCAGTCTTACGATCCCTGCACGCAACATATTAATGCTTCATTTAAATCCACTGCTTTGTTATTTCTCAAACTCCCTGTGATATGTCACAAGAAAAAGAACCACTCATCCCAATTGTGTTTATTTTTACTCATTCATGGGACATGGGCATCATGTTCTGAATCTGAGGTTAGACAGTTTCTCTGTTATCAATTATTATTTATTATATCTGCTTTTCAGCTTGCTGTTGGGTTTATGTTCCAATATAGATGTAAGTGTTTGCCAGTGCTTGCCAAAAAAACGTATGATGAAAATGCTAGTCAGAGCTGAAAAGTAATGGTCTACTAAGGCCACTAATATTAATAAGTTATGTTTAAAACAGACTTTTCTTTCAGATACAACATATATATTTTCTGGGTAATAAATTATATGCAGTGGGTAATCTTCATTTACAATATCTCCCCTAAAGTTTTAACTTAAGGTTTAAATTTGGTTCCAAAATTGTGGTGTTTTGGTAAGAATTTACGCTTGAGCTCCATTAGCTGGAGTCCTGGGTTTAATCAACTGAACTCCAATTTACAGACTCACTCTATGACTTCTAATGCACTGCTACTACAGATCCAAGTTTGGGTGTCTCACGTCTTAAAATGCAAAATTGAACCCATTTGTTGATGGTAGCAGCTTTTTAAAACCTTTCTGGTACAGATACATTCCTCTTGCTTGAGTAGGTTTCAATAGTGATCAGTCGAAACATCAACCAGAGTGCGTTAATGTGCAGGATATACTTTGGGCTGTTTTACTCATCTTGAATTGATACAGGACACTACACCCTCTGATGTGGGGTGCGAGGATATCCGCTATCTTAAAAGTCACAATTCATCGCAAACTTTGTTGACAGACTCATAACTCATTTGAGTGTCCCATAAATAAGTCAAAATTAAAAGTCAGGCTGCTGAGGGGAGAAGCACACTTGTCACAGCATGCTCCAAAAATCATAGCATTTGTCATGAGCTGTTAACAGGAGAAACTTACTCATGATCCCTGCACACATAGTGTTAATGGTTCATTGAAATCCATGGCTTTGTTATTTCTCAAACTCCCTGTATCATTTGTGATATGTTGTAAGAAACGGAATCAATCATTCCAATTGTGTTTATTTTTATTCATTCGTGGGACATGGGCATCGCTGGCTGGCCAGCATTTATTGCCCATCCCTAGTTGCCCTTCTTCAGACGACAGTTGAGAATCAACCACATTGCTGTGCCTCTGGAGGCACATGTTGGCCAGACCATATAAGGGTGGCAGACTTGCTCCCCAAGGGGAGGTTAGTGAACCAGATGGGTTTTTTCCAACAATCAACAAGTACTGTGTGCAGTTTTGGGCACCGCACCTGCGCAAAGATATTTTGGCCTTGGAGGGAGTGCAGAGGAGGTTTACTAGGCTGATACCGGAGTGGAGGGGGTTGAGCTATGAGGAGAGGCTGAATAAACTAGGCTTGTACTCGTTAGAGTTTAGAAGAATGAGGGGGGATCTCATTGAGACGTATAAGATGATGAATGGGATGGATAGGATAGAGGTGGAGAGACTCTTCCCGCTCAAAAAAGACAGTAGGACTAGGGGGCACAGCCTCAAGATAAAGGGGGGGGGGCGGTTTAAAACGGAGTTGAGGAGGAACTTCTTCACTCAAAGGGTGGTGAATCTCTGGAATTCTCTGCTCGTTGAAGTGGTGGAGGCTACCTCGCTAAATATTTTTAAGGCGCGGGTTGATGGGTTTTTGATAAGAGAGGGGATTAAGGGTTATGGGGAGAGGGCGGGAATGTGGAACTGAGCCGCGACAGATCAGCCATGATCTTATTGAATGGCGGGGCAGGCTCGAAGGGCTAGATGGCCTACTCCTGCTCCTATTTCTTATGTTCTTATGATCATCAGTAGATTCTTAATTCCAAATATTTATTATTGAATTCAAATTCCACTATCTGCCGTGGCAGGATTTGAACACTAGCCTCCAGGACATTAGTTGAATTTCTGGACTAATAGTCTAGCAATAATACCACTAACCCATCGATGATCAATAGATCTGGGATTAACAAACAATACATTTTCCACTGCAAGTTTAGATTGGTGTGAAACATTTTTTCTTATTACAACACACTAAAGTTTGGCAAAACAAGACATTAGAGTGTTAAAACAAAATGGAGTGAAACATCCTCTGCCAGAATGTTTTGCTGTTGTATCATTTTGGGGCTCTAACTACAGATTTAGGGTGCATGTAATCTACAGTGGCTGCTAATACAAACGGAAAGCACTGTCGCTGCAAAAACACGCTCCTAAAGTTTACTTTAAAGGCTGTAAAAAGGGAAAATACGAAGGACTAAAATCTCCTCCTGTGCAAGTGCATTAAATATTATCTTTAGATTGTTTCCTGAGGATGTACATTTTGATTACCAGAGGAAACTCCTGCATGCTGACCTGTCCTTCCATCCTTCTCACAAATGGCAAATAAAAGAGCAGGCGGAGCAGCTACGTGTGCTGATAATGTTGATATTCTTTGTGTTTGTGGATGCTTCCAACTTTGTTTCTGTTTGAGATAATTTCTTATTCAAATTAAAAATGGAAACATCACATGTACAATTGGTCAACATCACTGCACTGGAATTTAAACCCTTCCCCACGTAATTCAGGCACAACTTAAAAAAAAAGCTTTCTCATTAGAGAAAGCCTTGCCATCAGTGGAAAGTCTCACCCACCGACTGTGAAGATGAGGAAGTGATTGATTTCCCAATATGTGCGGCCAACAGGGAAACCTCTCGCCAGAAACTTTCATTCACAAAGTTAACCCTAAATATAACAAACATTTTGTACCTGATATTTTGGCTGTTTCATTCAACATGCTTACTTTATCAGCCATCTTATACCTTCTTTTTAGTAATGAGCTTTCTCTGAAATATTAAATAATTATAAAAGTCAGCATGTTCTTTCCGGCATCATTTATCAATGCCTTACTCTCATTCACACCAGCCTATCCATGTGCAGTGACCCTGGTGTTCTGCCAAACAGCTGACACTTATTACACCACTGACTCATAGTGGGAAACTAAGGTTTGTTGCAGTTATACAGTTATGTTGTATACACAACAATTTTCTATTGATAATTGCATTGAAATAAAATTCCAAAGCAAATGCTAAGACAGATTATTGCGCTTTACTTTAGATATTTGCTGTTGCTTTAGATTGTGCGAATGCTGCACGTATGATTTTGTGTTCTTTCGAGAAGAAAATCCACTGTGCTGATGGAAGGAACTAACAACTGCAGACAGCTACAAGAGTTCTCACCCTTGTGCTCAGATTCATCCATGACCTTATCTCTCCCTATTCCTATGACCTCCTTTGGCCCCTACAGCCCGCTGAGATCTCTTCTCTGTGCCCTTCCAGTAATGGCTTCTTGCACGTTCCTGATTTTCTTCACCATTGGTGGCCAATGCCTTCAGCTGGCTCAATCTTAAATCATTCTTTAAACCTCTCAGCCTCTCTTTTCATTGAAGATGTGGCTTAAAACCTGCTCCTTGAACCAAGCTATTGATCATTTAAAATCTCTCCACGTGGCTTAGTAACAAATGTTGTTTGATACTGCCCCTGCTGAGCATCTTAGAATATCTTACAACATTAAGTGCACTCAGTGATCCGGGTTGTTATCATTGCTGACGTGACGTAACCTCTTTTATTGAACAGGGAGCCTGTTAGTCTGTTGAGAAAGATAGACCATTCACCTTATTTGATAGATAAATTTCTTCATATATCATAGCTGCATTCCTTAAAGCAATCAGCTTGAACATTTTGAAATTAACAGTCCATTGGAGTGAGAAGGAAGGACGAGTTAAAGTGGGTGAACACAATGTCATTAAACACCAACCCAGCACACTCACATCACTCTCTCCAGCCTACCTGTCTTTACGGGACTGTACGGGACTTCAGCAACCCAGAGGGAAAAGGGCAGCGGCCTCAAGAAGAAGTCTATTCCTCGATTCACTATCAAGAGTAGAAAGAAAAATAAAGAGAGGAAACAAAAGATTGGATTTAAAAAGCAGAATAGAAACATAGAAAATAAAAGCAGGAGTAGGCCATCTGGTCCTTTGAGCTTGTTCTGCCAATCATTATGATCATGGCTGATCATCAAATTCAATATCCTGATCCCACCTTCCCCCCATATCCTTTGATTCCCTTTAGCCCCAAGAACTGTACCTAATTTCTTCTTGAAATCACATAACACTATAGAAACTAAGAATAAAGAAACAGAACAAAGGATTACTTGAAGGATGAAACTCCCCCATTCTGAGACTGCGTGTGGATGGTGGGAGGTTCCATAGAAATCATACAGTACAGAAAGAGGCCATTCGGCCCATCGAGTCTGCATCGATCACAATCCCACCCAGGCCCTACCCCCATATCCCTACATATTTACCCATTAATCTCTCAAACCCACGTATCTCAAGTTACTAAGGACAATTTTTTTCTTTTTAGCATGGCCAATCAACCTAATCGCACATCTTTGGACTGTGGAAGGAAACCAGAGCACCCGGAGAAAACCCAAGCAGACACGAGGAGAATGTGCAAACTCCACACAGACAGTGACCCAAGCAGGAATCGAACCCAGGTCCCTGGAGCTGTGAAGCAGCAGTGCTAACCACTGTGTACCATGCCACCATAAATAAACCTTAAATGCCCATAGACACAGGGAAAATGTGCAGACTCTGTACAAAGCCAGAAATTGAACCTGGGTCCTTGGTACTCTGAGGCAGATGTGCTAACCACTGTGCCACCGTGACATCTTCCACTAGAGCTGACTTGCTGACCAGAAGGGTGAGATCCCGCACCAGGTTTGGTGTTTGGAACCTCATTAATTATTCACAAATGAGTTCTCCTCTGGCTTCGGTGAGCGATAGCTGCTTTATCCGCCCGCCCTCCGCTGACAGGTTTGAGGGTTCTGGCACCATATTTAAATATCAATCCAACACACTCACATCACTCTCTCCAAACCACCTTTCTTCGCCAGAATATTCAGGATGTCAACAACCAGCTGGAAAGGGATAGCACCTTCAAGAAGAAGCCTGTTTCTTGATTCAACAACGCCCTGCACACCCTCCATCCAAACCCCAACCAGAGCCCATTACCTGCGAGGTACCCATGCCCCTCATGGATCTCTCATCACCCCTGGAGTCTTTGCCCATCCCTTTACAATATACTTGACTTAATTTCCTCTGGTGAGCTAACTTTGTATCTATGAGACATATATAAGAATTTAAGGTCTTTCAATGCATTTGAATCTGGAGGCAACTGTCAATGCCAGTTGATTAAACTAACAGAGGAACAACACATCTCTGACAGCAACTAATTGATTTTTGGGCTTAATTATTCAACTGTCTTTACTTGAAGTTGTTATAATATTTGCAGAGACGGAATGGCAAGTGGTAAAATCCAGTGATTTGACAGCCGGTTTTGGGCATTCATCGCCTCCAAGGTAAGATATAGCCCACCATGCTTTACAAGAGTTAAAAAAATAAGAACATAAGAACATAAGAAATAGGTGCAGGAGTAGGCCATCTAGTCCTTCGGGCCTGCCCCGCCATTCAATAAGATCATGGCTGATCTGAAATGGATCAGTTCCACTTTCCAGCTTTCTCCCCTCATTATTCTAAAGTCTACTCATTATTTCCAATTCCCTCTGATGGAGTCTGATCTAGTTATACGCTGTTCCAAACACCAAGTGTATCCTTCCAGTCCCTTCCTCATCAGGAACTTGCCCATTTCCTTCTTAAGAGTCTCGATAAACTGCATCCCCTTCATGCTTGGTGGCCATTCATCGGATCCTAGGTTTTTCTCTCATCTCCGGTTTCAAGTATATTTTCATTTCTACTTCATATTTTTCTAAACTTATGACTTTGCTCCTTTTCTGATGTTTCATAAATAATTTCTCAGATTATACCAGATCAACTTGATTTTATTTATTTTTGTGTGGAGATGCAATGGAATGCTGTTTCTGTTTTTTGGCCCTGTTGTCATCGTCAAGCACTCCCAGGTCAGGCAAAACTCATTCAACTCAGTTTAAAGTGTATATTTCACCCGAACCATAATTCCTTCTACACCACCATTGCAGTATTGTAATTATCGCTACCTTGGCAAACATGCTGAGTTACTGATTTTATTTCTATACCTTTGGACCCCTTTCCGAAGGGAACCAGATCTCCGTTTGGGGGCATCACAGTTATTGAGAAGTGAAAGCTTTCGTGCCATCGTCTTTGCCTCAACCCAGATTGATGCCATGGAGGTGAGAGGGCTCCGTTCCACAACATTGAGCCATCAAAACCATTTTTCCTTCCATAATTCTAAACACTTGAATCTTACTCCATTCCCAGCTTCCTGAGAAAGTAGATTTTCTTTCCCACATTGATGAAGCTTTCCCATGCCATCTTTCTCCAGTTCATTTCATGCAGTTGGGGCCAAATTAGCATATTTGCCAATCAAAATAAAGAATGGAATGTCTCTTCCCCCTTATCGTCTAATTTTTTCTTAATAGATTTCCCAGTTAAAAGCAAGGAAGGAAAATATTTCTGTCAAATCCAATCTATTTATCTTTGGCAATTAAGGATAGAGTTCTGAACTGTTTCTTCCCTTTTATGTATGTGTAATTGTTCAGTGAAGAAAATGCCAATTAAAATAATGGGAGAATTTTTTCCCCACTCAAACGTAAATGATTCCATGCTCAAGTTAAGTTGCAAATTTTCACCACCATTTCTGAAAAAAAGTCTTTGCCCTCCTTGGTGGATTACAAAAGCAGGGAAGTCATGTTGGAGTTGTGTAGATCTTTGGTGAGGCCACAGCGAGAATACTGTGTGTAGTTCTGATTGCCACATTATAGGAAGGATGTGATTGCACTGGAGGAGGTGCAGAGAAGATTTACTGGAAGGCCTGGATAGAGTGGACATGGAGAGGATGCTTCCAGTTGTCGAAAAAACCAGAACCAGGGGGCACAACTTCAGGCTAAAGGGACGATCCTTTAAAACAGATGAGGAGGAATTTCTTCAGCCAGAGAGTGGTGAATCTGTGGAACTCTTTGCTGCAGAAGGCTGTAGAGGCCAGGTCATTGAGTGTCTTTAAGACAGAGATAGATAGGTTCTTGATTAATAAGGGGATCAGGGGTTATGGGGAAAAGGCAGGAGGATGGGGATGAGAAAAATATTAGCCATGATTGAATGGCGGACCAAACTCGATGGGGCGAATGGCCTAATTCTGCCCCTATATCTTATGCTGTTATGTTCTTAATAGGATGCTGCCTGGGATGGAACATTTAAATTATGAAGAGAGGTTGGATAGGCTTGGGTTGTTTTTTCTGGAGCAGAGA
Source organism: Carcharhinus amblyrhynchos (assembly GCF_965287045.1). Taxonomy (NCBI): domain Eukaryota; kingdom Metazoa; phylum Chordata; class Chondrichthyes; order Carcharhiniformes; family Carcharhinidae; genus Carcharhinus; species Carcharhinus amblyrhynchos. Next base: position 17,180,329 of record NC_137339.1, read on the forward strand.
AGACTGAGGGGCGACCTGATCGAGGTGTACAAGATTATGAGGGGCATGGACAAAATGGATAAGGAGCAGCTGCTCCCCTTAGTTGAAGGGTCAGTTGGGAGGGGACGTATGTTCAAGGTGAGGGACAGGAGGTTTAAGTGGGATGTGAGGAAAAAACTTTTGCCCCAGAGGTGGGTGACGGCTTAGACTGGGAGGATGGTGGAGGCGGATTGTCTCATATCCTTTAAAAAGTATCTGGATGAGCATTTGGCATGTCATAACATTCAAGGTCAAGTGCTGGCAGACAGAGTTAGGTGAAAGTTCAGGTGTTTCTATTGTGTCGGTGCAGACTTGATGGGCCGAAGGGTATCTTCTGCATTGTACAATTCCATGTATGTCCACTGATTGAAACACAATTAGCGCGATCTTACCGACTGTTCGTGCTGTGCTCCCACTACAGCGAAGTGGGACCAGCTAAATCTGCGTCCACTGCAGCGAGCTGGGAAAATCCCACTGACATGAACAGCGATAAGATTCTGGCCAATGTAATTGTATGTGGAAATTTGTTCGGCATTGGATAGTTAGGAATATATCATGCACCACCTTAGTGTTCAGTCTTTTGTGTAATTTTGTAGAAACTTTGTTCGCTCCCAATTTATGACGCATTTCACTGCTGTCCTGATGCCAGTCACAGGAAAACCAGCAGCTCAGGGAATAAAGAACAGAAGATCCCGAGACTAGCCAAACTCATCTCAGCTCCAATCTATTGAGCTTCCTACAGAGCCAAGATTCTCTGAAACCATCTGGTTCACAGATGTGCCTTTCCTTAATGCAATGATGGAAGCATTCACAATGAATGCAAAGAGAGGTGATATTTAATGCTATCAGACACCAGCTAAGGCATTGTCCAAATATTTACATCATGGGAATGTTTGCCAATTCAGCTCATCATGCTTGTATAAATGTGTGCGCCTACAAAATCTGACTGCACCTTACTTTAAAATAACAGCATCACTTCTAGTTTTCCCACAGAAAAACTAATCATAGAATCCCTACAGTGTAGAAGGAGGCCATTCCGTCCATCATACTGCACTGACAACAATCCCACCCAGGCCTTATCCCCGTAACCCCATGTATTTACCTTGCTAATCCTCCTGATACTAAGGGACAATTTAGCTCCACCGATCTACCTATTGTACACATCTTTGGACTGTGGGAGGAAATCAGAGTACCTGGAGAAAACCCATGCAGACCTGGGGAGAATGTGCAAATTCCACAGTCCCCGAGGCTGAAATTGAACTCAGGGCCCTGACACCGTGAGGCCATAATGTTTACCACTGTGCCACCCTGCTGTCCTAATTAATTTAGATTGGAGCAATAACCTACTTAAAATTCTAATGGCAAGAAAATAATGTAAACTCAGTTAATCCAAACTAAAAGCATTATAAAATATCCATCACATGGTGCTTTGTTTGGGAGACAGTGTTACAATTCCCTTAGAGACCAACATGTTTGTGTGGTTCAGGAATATCTTAAGAAAAACCTGTAGCATGATATTATAATGGCTTCCCTTCTCAAAATACATATCCATAGCAAAGTGAATCATGTGGGCCTTGTATCCAGGTAGAAATGTTAATTATTTAAAAACATAAGAAATAGGAGCAGGAGTAGGCCATCTAGCCCTTCGAGCCTGCCCCGCCATTCAATAAGGTCATGGCTGATCTGAAGTGGATCAGTTCCACTTTCCCGCTTTCTTCCCATAACCCTTAATTCACCTGTCTATCAAAAACCTATCTACCCATGATTTAAATATATTTAGTGAGGTAGCCTCCACCACTTCAACGTGCAGAGAATTCCAGAGATTCACTACCCTCGTATCCATCTGGATACGAGGCCCAATGATCTAGAATGCACTGTCTGGGAGGGTGGTAGAGGCGGTTGCCTCACATCCTTTAAAAAGTATTTGGATGATACTATGCACCAAGTGCTGGCAGATGGGATTAGGTGGAGTTCAGGCATTTCTAATATGTCGGTGTGGACACAATGGGCTGAAAGGCCTCTTCTGCACTTTATAAGATTCTATGATTCTAAGATAGAGTCATAGAGGTTTACAGCATGAGAACAGGCCCTTTGGCCCAACTTGTCCATGCCGCCTTTTTTTTAGAAACCGCTAAACTGTTTCCAATTGCCTGCATTTGGCCCATATCCCTCTATACCCATCGTACCCATGTAACTGTCTAAATGCTTTTTAAAAGATAAAATTGTACCTGCCTCTACTACCACCTCTGGCAGTTTGTTCCAGACACTCACCACCCTCTGTGTGAAAAAATTGCCCTCTGGACACTTCTGTATCTCTCCCCTCTCACCTTAAACCTGTGCCGTCTAGTTTTAGGCTCCCCTTGGGATAAGATATTGACTACCTTGTCTATGCACCTCATTATTTTATAGACCTCTATAAGGTCACCCCCTCAGCCTCCTACGCTCCAAAGAAAGAAATCCCAGTTTATTCAGCCTCTCCTTGTAACTCATAGATGCATTGGTTAGGTGTATTAGCCACTGTAAACGTCTAGGGTTATGGGAATAGGGTCAGGAAGGGAGTCTCTGTCAGAGAGTCAGCGCAGACTTGATGGATCAAATGGCGTCTTTCTGCACTGCAGGAATTCTATGATTCTATGTCTGCGCCAGCCAAAGACACATCACTAACTATTCTAATACCATTTTCCAGCACTTGACCCATAGCCTTGTATGTTTTGGCAACGCAAGTGCACATCTAAATACTTCTAAACAGTAATATATTAAACTGTCTATTAAATTTCAAGACTATCGTTGATTTAAAAGATGATCTTGAAATTAAAAAGATTTTTACCTTACATCTCCCCTAAATCTTTTGCCCCCTCACCTTGAACCTATGTCCCTCACGACTGACCCTTCAACTATGGAGAACAGCTGCCAATTCTGTCCATGTCCCTCATAATCTTATACATAAGATAGGCTGAAAGGCTTTTGCTGTAGACCTCTATGGCTCTATGACAAAATGTGACACTCCTAACACCTTCCTGTGTGACTTGGAGGCTAATAGTCAATGTTGTATCATCACAGCTGTCCTTACCACTGTCCACAGGGTTGAAAATCTTGCACGTTCTTCCCAGTAAATCAACATGAGCTTCATTGTCCCCATAGCAACCAGAGTTGTTGCCAAACTGGATGTAGACTTGGACGTTTGACCCACTTCACTACTCCATTTTAACTTAACTTTAATAGTCAGTTCTTAAAACATAATGAATTACAAAGTCAGAAAGGAACTTGCCGATAAGTTGTCGATAAGATCTTGGGAGGAGCAGAGAAAACCATAAAGTGATAGAAGTAACTAATTTTGCCACAGTTTATCATTTGTGCGTTAATGGCCCTCTGACATTGATCTTTATACTCGATCTACTCTTAAATCCTCTGTCGGAAAGTTTAAAAACAACAGGACACCACTGAATAGTTGGTGCCAAGTGAGGTGTTTTTTGATAAGATCTTCAGACGACTTCCATCTCACGTCGTATCACAAACGTACATTTCAGCCACACTCGCAACAGCAGAAGGAATTCTTACATCTTTGAGACTATAGGATATTGAAGGGATGTCCCTGGAACAGATCTCATCATCTGTGTATTTACTCTGTAAGTATTTTCCCAATAGGTCCTTAGAATGTTCTATGCTTCCCAGAGTAATGTCACTTAAAGTAATTTGAGGATGTATTCGCTAAACATTTATGACTCATGGCTGTAGATCCACATCCCAGCCATCAACAGTGTTTCAAAATCTAAGCTTAATACTTGCATCTTTAGGCTAGAACCCAATGTTTTGAGTTGAGTGCACTTGCCGACTAATCAGTGGGATTTTGTTGAGTGAATATCATTTTGCTATTTTTCCCAGTTTCCACTTTGGCATCACAGGAATCCAAATTCAGAACAGAACTTACCTTCAGGGTTTTTTGGTTTACAACAAATGATGGAAGTCTTTTAAACAGAGTAGATTACATTTCATTCTACTGACTTTTTACTGGCTTACTGGGCTGATAGTGAGAAGCTTAAGTTTGTTTATTAGTGACATCACACTGCAATGAAGTTACTGTGAAAATTCCCTAGTCTCCACACTCTGGTGCCCGTTTGGGTACACTGAGGGACAACTTAGCATGGCCGTCTTTCAGACAGTGAGAGGAAACTGGACCACCAGAGAAAACGCACGCGGACACGGGGAGAATATGCAGACTCTGCACAGACAGTGACCCAAGCCGGGAATTGAACCCAGATCCCTGGTGCTGAGGCAGCAGTGCTAACCACTGTGCCACCATGTGATGGAACAAAGTAAGAATGATGACTGAGCACTGAGCAACAATTGTCGCAATTAGGACAGTGTACACATGATTGGGAGAAGCAAAAAACAGCTGAGGCTTCAAAAGTCAAGAAATAGATACACTCAAGGGCTTGGAGTCCTTTTGAATGACCAGAAGCAGGCATATATATAATGTGAGAAAAGTATTGAGAAGAGAAAAGCATAATTCATGACCAAAAATAAACTTGATACAATATCCTACAGTGTAGGGTCAATGATAGTTAAGGTTAGTAATCAGTGCAAGTTGCTTTCATTTTCTTTAAGTGTCTCTGAGCAAGTTATGTTGAAACAAGTTGATAACAGTTCATAGGGATGTTGATAGATCTGATTGTATCTGCAATCACTTAGACCAGAACACACCTCTCAGCAGGATTGCATCCTCCGCATCCATTCCCTACGCAGTATGAAATCTTTTCAGTGACAGCGCCTATAAAATGTACCTTAGTGTTTCTACCAGCTTTCCCACAGACATCCATAACATTGAGCTCCTTTCCTCAGGACGGAAGGAATAAAGATGAAAGTCAAAATTTGCCAGATAAAAATCAAACAGATACCAATTGCAACGTTAGCTAAAAAATAAAATAGTTATAAAAGCAAGAATTTGTTTGAAGGGATGTATGACAACTATATCCTTGTTTATCTAACAAGAAAAATGGATTCAATGTTTTCCATCAAACAGATTTAGTTTATAAAATCGCAACTGAAATATTTTCCTGTGACCTGTGAGATGGCATTAAATTTTTAGCCATAATCCCCACTGCAATAAAGAATTTAGCCTTCAGATTTTCCTTGTGGAATACTGTGTTCTGTGTCTAGGGCTCCAATGGCATGCACTGTATAATTTATATTGGATCTGTAGCTATCGGGAAAAGTATTTACACAGAAATAATTAAAGGAGTCTCAGAACTCAATCATTTCATAGTTGGTAAGAACATTAAAAGCTTCAAGATTCAAAGGCCATTGCTGATTCTGAAATAGAATCAACATTTCAGATAAAACCTTTCCGCACTGCCAAGGACTTGGATGCATAAAACCATTAAATCACCAAGGATTAGACTCAGAAAATACCCCCCAGCAACTGAACAGCCAAGTATCGGACACATCACGATACATTGGTGCATGGGATTAAACAACAGAGCTGGGAGACCAAATTACAGCACGTAAATGGTTACAATTATTTCCAGACACTTACACTGCCACCATGGAATGGCAACTTTTCTGCATGAAGAGAAAAGTTGTGGGGAAGGCGATGGCTGCATGGTATTTTCACCAGGCTATTAACTCTGTAAATGTTCATGGCGGGACCTGGGTTCAAAACCCACTATGGCAGATTGTGGAATTTGTATTCAATAAAAATATTTGGAATTAAGAATCTACTGATGGCTACGAAACCATTGTCGATCGTCAGGAAAATCTTGCCTGGTTCACGAATATCCTTTAGGGAAGGAAGTCTATCATCCTTACCTGGTCAGGCCTACATGTGACTCCAGAACCACCACAATGTGGTTGACTCTTAATTGGCCTCAGGCAACTAGGGATGGGCAATAAATGCTGACTATCCAGCGACACCCATGTCCCATGAGTGAATTAAAAAAATTATTGCCTGAGCCCTCATTTATATATCCAATTAAGGAAACAGATAGAACATTCCACAAAAAGTAACATTTATACCCACTGTACTCAACTCAGATTTTAGGCTTGAAATTCAGGGGGCAAATAACCCCTGAACATGGGGTTTGTGACTGTTCCTTTTGATGGAGTTAGCAAGCAAACTTTGCATTGCTGCTTATTTACATAATAGCTGTGTTTACTCCAGTACTCAGCCTGCTGTTGGGTGCCCCAGAAGATGCGCTGGAGACACCTTGGAGATCGCCATGCAAGGACAGCACAGCAATTGGGTGGCTTAAATTTTTCATGCATAACTAACCTGTGCAAGGAACCATCTGAAATTACGATTTAAAGACATTTTTTATTCATTCGTGGGACATGGATGCTGCTGACTGGCCAGTATTTATTTATTGCTCATCTCTAGCTGCCCTTGGAGGGCAGATGAGAATCAACCCCACATTGCTATGGCTCTAGAGTCACCTGTAGGCCAGACCAAGTAGTGACAGCAGATTTCCTTCCCTAAAGGAAAATAGTGAACCCACGAGTTTTTCCGACAATTGACGATGGTTTCATGGTCATCAGTAGATTCTTAATTCCAGGTTTTATTTTACTGAATTCAAATTCCACCATTAGCCTTGGCAGGATTCGAACCCAGGTCCCCAGAACATTAACTGAGTTTCTGGATTAAAAGTATAGCAATAACATCACTAGGCCATTGCTTACCCCCTTACTCTTCCTTGTTAGCCAGCCCAAATTGCTCTTAGCCAGTGCCTCTGTATTTCCTACTGTTTGACAGGACCAGGACTCTAGACTTAACAAAGATTCTTATGGTATTGCCTGTTTTATATTAGATTTTCCTAATAATCTATTTCATTTTGTTAAAATCTTGCGTCATTGCAATTGGCCTCCCCAACTCTGGGCTGAGATAGGGTGAATAAATATCTGGTTGGGTTCCTGTTCCTCGTTCCTCTATCTCCTCCTGAAAATAGAAGTAGAGACAATGATTGAAGTCAGAGTCAAGTTTCTCTGAATGGCTGCTCTCACTAAATCTTGCCGTGTAACCTCATCACTGCCCATGACACCATAAGTGACTAATTGTGATCACCTGGAAAAGAGCATTTGGAGGAATTCTTTGGAACATTTCCACAGTAGGTTTTTCCGCTAAGCTGTTCCGCAAAATGGAAAATCAATGTCTGTTTGAAGCACACATGAGATAATTCAGCATTGTACTTAAAGGTCAATTGAGATTTATTCCATATCTTTCCTTTGATATCTTGCTGGCTATTGTTTCAGATGTTGTTACACAATTCTTCAAAATCGTCCAATATTTTCATGCTCCACAATAGCCTTATTTGACATTGTGCAACAATGTCGAATTAAATTTAGACACAATGCTGAGATAGACAGTTATTATCGTGTTTGGATGACTTCAATTGTACACCACACGCCACGGCAAAGTAATACTCCAATGACCTCCTCCATTTGTTAATTGAAGAAAAGCAGCGCAATAAATCATGAATTCTGTTACCCAAAGGCCCATTTTAAAACATGTTAGATAATTGTTCTGAGCATATTCAGGGTTATTCATATTTATATTTCTTCATGCATGCTGTGATCTATTTCCTGTACTGGCAGCAGCCTACTTGCTCCTTCTTCTCTGGAGACATTAATTTGACAATGGTCTGTGGAGAGCAGATGAAGGACTGATACCGTCTCTTATTAAAACTTAGGAGTTCAGGCACTCTCCTTCTTCACAGAAAACAATGAGTTTATAGTACAAAAGCGCTTCATATCTGGCTCTCGATTTGTCACCGGGGATTGAAAATATGGTCAACAGCCAGGTCCCATTTATGACATGCCTAATCTCATGTGTCAGCCAGGAATGCTTTGTTTTATCTGGGATTTTATTTGGTGGGTGCCTCATTAAACGCCAGAGAATATAGGAGGGGCAAATTGGTCTGCATCCGCCCAGCCAATGTTGCCCACACCTGAACGCATGAAGCTCTGAAATTGGTCCCGATGCCAAATCACCATCAAACACAAGCTCGAAGCACTGCTCGTGCTCTTCAGTAGCAGTATGCCTAATGAGGATCCTAAACATGATGGAATCCTGATTCTATACAAAGGTAGCCTGTGGTTCTTAAAGGGGATGTGCACTTTGTTTGCTGTACGCAGTAATCTGCCACAGAGAGTCCAGAGATGCCTAAAAAACTGTTGCGTCGGTACACATTTTCTCAGATGCTGCACTGGGAGGTCCTGCAAAAATGACACAGTGGAAGAGCGAGGTGTTTCTCGGGGTCATGTAGTGATCTGAAAAGCGTGTCACACAGCACCAGGCTGAAATGTTGCCTCAAGTTTAATGGCCTCATTAGAATCGCGAAGACAGCACAGGCAGTCAGGTCTTGCATTATTTCATAGAATCCCTACAGTGCAGAAGAGGCCATTCAGCCCTTCAAGTCTGCACTAACCTCTAACAGAATAATTTACCCAGGCCGATGCACATAACCCCACACATTTCCCATGACTAATCCATCTAATCTATACCTATAAGGACAGTGGGAGGAAACTAGAACACCCAGAAGAAACCCATGCACTCCTGGGGAGAGCGTAAAAACTCAACACAAACAGTAACCCAAGGCTGGAATTGAACCCGGATCGCTGGAACAGTAAGGCAGCAGGGGATCAATTGAAGGCCCTGATTCTTCATTTGACCCCCTGACTCCCATTGTGTCAACTGAACTAACTAGTCCCAGACACCCAACCGCTCCATGGGCCTCTGACTCACCCAGCCTGGCTATGTGATTCCAGAGCCACCGCAATGTGGTTGACTCTCAAGTGCCCTCTGAAAGGAAATTTGACATGTCAGCTACAACTCTCACCAAGCTTTACAGATGCACCATAGAAAGCATTCTTTCTGGTTGTACCACAATTTGGTATGGTTCCTGCTCTGCCCAAGATCACAAGAAACTACAAAAGGTTGTGAATGTAGCCCAAAAGTGTTCTGCACTTTTAAGTTCAATACCTTGACAGATCTGTTTATTTTCATTTCCCTTCATGCTTGGTGCATCTCAAGTACGTCCATTGATCCTAACCGCAATGCTGACATTCGCTCCAAGCCTGATTGACAGCCTATGGTTTCTTCAAAAAGAGTAACTGGTTTAACTTTCTCTTCCCTACACTGGGGTTGAGTGCACAATTGTGCAGAATGGAACCCCCCCATCCCTGTCCCCGAGGGGGAGGGGGCCTGAGTGGAGGTTTGTGGGAGGGGGGAGGGAGGCCAGAGTGAGGCATCTGAGGGGGTAGGTGGCCTGTGGGGACACCGAGTGGAGCGGTCAGGTCGGATAGCCCTCATGCCTGCATGGTGTGTGGGGAGTGGTTTATCCATTATTTGTGGGTGGTGAGGTTGATGTCCTCTTTGGTGAAGGATTCATGGTGCTCCCCTGGTCAGTGGGGAGGGGGCACCATTTCGTTTTTTGGAGGCGGGGGGGCCTGACTCTGAATGCAGAGATTGGAGCGCCCTTTAAAAATGGCAGCCCATCTCGGAATAGTGGGGCTGGCCAAGATGAGGTCATGAGCATGGGTGAATCTCATCTGTCTGCCACTGTCACTACCAGCGGGAAACTCTCATTTTCCTGCCGGCGTGGATACTCAGCCTGAAAATGGTAGAATTCAGCCCAATGGGTTGAATAGCCTTCTCCCCTGCTGTAAACCATCCTATGAAATGTCAAAAAATGTTTTAATCACTCCACATTGCAATCTCTTAATATTTCATAGTTTCCACAAAAGTGTTAAATTAAGGTTCTGTTCAGATACTCCAAATTTAAATTGAACATAGCCATGGTAAATACATTCCGATTTTCTCACTTTAGAGGTAAAATGCTTATTCATCCACTCAGCAAGTGAAAAAAAAACAGGTGAAATGCTTTTCAATTGGGTTCGATTGTGTCTTTGTCTGTACCTCAAAGAGCCATTGTTTGCTATTCAATTTTGTTTGTAATTTTAGACATCAAAAAATTTTCAGCTTAAAAACAGGACTCATTCTACAGTTACGAAGTTCGGTGGTGAGAAAGTGACAGAAAGAAAAGAGGCTTTGTTTGCAGCGTTTAGCAAAAAAAAATTCGCAGACTGATTGTTTATCTTCCATCATAAGAATTCTTTTCAAATAAAATATTAGAAGAGGTTAAATTAACCCCTCGCAGATATTGCTGGCCACTTTATTTACCATGGTTAATCCATCTAACCGACACATCTACTGGTCACTAAGGGGCAGTTTAGCATGGCCAATACACCTGACCTGTACATCTTTGGACACGAAGGTGCAATTTAGCATGGCCAATCTACCTAACCTGCACATCCTTTGATGCTAAGGGGTAATTTAACACAGCCAATTCAACTAACCTACAAATCTATTGGACACTAAGGGGCAATTTAGCATTGCCAATTCATCTAATTGGCATATTTTTGGACAATAACGTACAATTTAGCCTGGACAGTCCACCTAACCTGCACATCTTTGGACTGTGGGAGGAAACCGGAGTGCCTGGAGGAAGCCCACACAGACACAGGGAGAACATGTAAACTCCACACAGACAGCCAAGGGAATTAAGGGTTATGGGGAGAACGCGGGAAAGTGGAACTGATCCACTTCAGATCAGCCATGATCTTATTGAATGGCGGGGCAGGCTCGAAGGGCTAGGTGGCCTACTCCTGCTCCTATTTCTTATGTTCTTATGAACCCAGGATCCTGGTGCTATGAGGCAGAAATGCTAATCACTGTGCTACTGTGATGGCCTTGATATTTGATTATGGAGAGAATAAGCCATCTTTTATTGCATTTAAGTTTTTTAATGGACAAGCTCCAGTTGTGGCAATCAATGTGAATCCTACGTAGTAACAATTAATGGCTACTTAATTGATGCGTTTACAACTTATAGGAGTTAAAGTGACAACAAAGCAATTAGATTCAGCAAAGGGTATCAACAGTATAATTCTTATTTCCCATTATGTCTACAATACATCTAGCAACTAAAAAAATGGGGATGACGCCTAGCATTCATTGTTTTTTCCCTGTTACAGTCCATGCCACCGACTATCCTGCCTATATCAGAGAAATAGCACAAATTATATTCACCTACCATATGTGTCAATTACAATGGTGCTGATTAAATTCTACTAAGCATGTTGATTATTTTGGGAACATTAAGCAGTTGGGGGAGGTGATGGCCGAATGGTATTATCACTAGACTATTAATCCAGAAACTCAACTAATGTTCTAAGGACCCAGGCTCGAATCCTGCCACAGCAGATGATGGAGTTTGAATTCAACAAAAAGAATCTGGAATTAAGATGGTTGATGGCCATGAAACCATTGTTGATCGTTGTAAAGACCCATCTGGCTCATTAATCTCCTTTAGGAAAGGAAATCTGCCGTCTTTGCCTGGCCTGGCTTACATGCGACTTCAGAGACACAGCAATGTGGTTGACTCTCAACTGCCGTCCAAGAGCAGTGTGGAATAGTCAATAAATGCTGGCCAGCTAGCAACACCCATCATAGAATCATAAAATCCCTACAGTGCAGAAGGAGGCCATTCAGCCCATCGAGTCTGCACTAACCACAATGCCAGGCTCTACTCCCATAACCCCACATATTTTTGCCCCACAAATGAATAGAAAAATTCACTAAAGTGTGATTACCTGTCTTAAAGGCAATTCCACTGCCATCAGTGGCATAACCACACTTGAGCCCTGAATCCCACCTTGACTTGTAGACCATCTGCAAATGCTGCTTACAAGCAAGTGGCAAAGATGAAGGCCACCTTCTGCCCTGTCCTGCTGAAACTCAAGCTGAGTTGACCTGTTGTATTGGTGAAACTAACCAGTAGTGACCACACTGCTGTGTATTTCAGTCCCCTTTAACTCTCTACAACTGAAAAAGGACAAAAAGACTCCAACTTGTAAAGTTTGTCTGCAGCTTGGAATATGTTCCACAAATGTAACCAAAGACATCAGAAAAGAAAGGAAGATAAAAGTCATAGTATTTACACAGCCATGCGGTGGCTAATTTAAAATGATTCCAGCAAAGCCCAAGCATTCTCCATTAAGAACTATTAGCAATGTAGATCTTTAGGCCGTCAGCAGTGAATCCTGACTGGACCAAAGGGAGAAATGAAGAGAGGATGAACAGTTTGTCCAAGAACATACCTTTTACACCAGCCACCGTACATAGCAGGCAAATTGTGTTGGCACAAATGTACCATTAAGCGATGTGAGTTGAATTTGGAAGCAGAACTTTTGCTGGAGTTTTATAGCTAACATTGATAAAGGACTTTGGGTGGAATTTTCCAACCCTGCTCGCCACGGGAATCATGGCAGGAAGGACAGAAAATTCGGTGAACTATGCAAAGGTCCACTGACCTTTCCGGCCTTGGGGAGAGTGCAGCTGGAAAATCCCACACTTTCTGAATGTTATGCAAAGTTATTGGGTGAGATACTAGCCAATGTAAATATTCATAGAATCATATAGAGGCCAATCGGCCCATTGAGTCTGCATTTGACTCTCTGGCAGAGGATCTTACCCAGGCCCTCTGCCCTGACCTATCCCTGCAACCCCACATATTCACCCTGGATAATTCATCTAACCTACACATCTTAGGCCACTAAGGACCACTAGCATAATCAATCCACCTAACCTGAACATCTTCGGAGTGTGGGGGGAAACCCATGATGTGGACTGGGGTAAACACAGTAAGAAGTGTCACAACACCAGGTTAAAGACCCATAGGTTTATTTGGTAGCACCAGCTACAAGCCACTAGCTTTCGGAGCGCTGCCCCTTCATCAGGTGAGTGGTAGTTCTGTTCACAAATCTTTATATGCCTTATATATGCCTTGTTTGTGAACAGAACACTCACTCACCTGATGAAGGGGCACCGCTCCGAAAGTCTTGTGCTACCAAATAAACCTGTTGGACTTTAACCCGGTGTTGTGAGACTTCTTACGGGGAAACCCACACAGACAAGGGGGTAATGTGCAAATTCCACACAGCCAGTTATCCGAGGCCAGAATTGAACCAGGGTCCCTGGTGCTGCGAGGCAGCAGTGCTAACCACTGTGCCACTCTGTTGCCAATTAACTGTTTTTTTGCTTTTAGGGTTCAATTATTTTTAAAAACATATCCATCAAAAAGGCAAGGCAAACAAAACATAAACACTCCTCATAGTTGATCAGACTCCAACATGATTTTTTCACTGCATCTCTTGCGTGTTTTGGCATTCTACTCCTGAAGAAGGCCCGATCGTTCACTGGTGGGGGAGGAGGTGGGAGTGGGGGTGTTGGGGTCAGATGGATCTCTGTTGGGCATGTCTGCTGCCATTCTGTGGGTGATCAGTGATGCGGGAAGGGGGCAGGGGTTCACAATTGGTCTCAGTAGCGGGGAGGGTTGGGTGGGTAAGGGGGACAGGGGCCATCACTCCCACTTTTCGCTCCCAGGCTGCTTTCTCCACTTTCTACGGCCCGGGAGCAATCTGACATGGGCCCGCTTTTTCAAAATTTTTTCTGACTGCGCATGCGCAGTTCAGAGTTCCGATCGTTTCGGGCACGTTAAGTCCCGCCCACAACACGATTCGGACTCGCGATTTTCTTTCAGGCTAAGTGCATATGGGGGAACCTGAGAGCAGTTTTCCAAGTCAGATCTGAATTGTGCCCAGATTCAGCACTTAGAATGAAAATGGTAAAATCAGGCCCTCTGTGTTCGTAGAAGTAGGTGCCAGAGTCAGTCTTTCACACTAATCACATAAAGCTGCACATAGGCCTTTGATTGCAAGCCTTGTTCAGGTTTACTTGGTATTCGCTGCACCAATAAAGCAACTTCATGAATCTCTATGGCGAGGCAGGCAGCGAGATGCCATTTCTACAAAGCTAACACGGGAATGATGCAATTCAGAGAGCAACCTTTGAATATGGGCATTTAATTTTCTCTTTTACTCCACAGGTGCGTCGGTCCACCTTGTTGTCTAACGAGGGGCATGCACACGGTGGGTCGTGCGTGGGTTGCTCTTGGATGTTTCAAGGGTAGCCTCGTACTTCGCATTGTTTATGTACGCTTATAACTGGACCAGCAGATGGGCACCACAACAGCTCAGTGACTATCACTGTTTGCTGTGCAGATATATGGATTTGGGCCAGTGTCTGTGGGAGTTTGTGCATTCTCTCTGCGGTTGCGTGGGTTTCCTCCGGGTGCTCCAGCTTCCTCCCACACCCCAAAGATGTGCTCTTAGGCTGATTGGTGTAACAAATTGTCCCAAAATTATTCTCCCCTTAATCTGGTTTCCAATGGGGGTGCCATAAGCTTAGACATGGGTCAAGGGTGGAGGAGGAAAAACACATTGTTTAGAGGGCGGTGCGGGCTCGTTGGGCTGAAGGGCCTGTTTCTCATGCTGTGTTGTTCTTTGTTCTTTGTCAATCACATTGCCGCTCCGTACTGAAGTTGCTGTACCATTTCCATATAAATAAAACGAGTGGCATTAACCTGCAATATTTTAGCAGCAAATTCTGCACCATGATATTACAGGTCAGTGGAAGGAATAGCAACAGTAACAGAAAAGTAAAGAATGTATAAATACATAACAACAATTTAAACAGAGACATCTGAACGGAGTTGGTAAAGATTTGGATTTGATTGACTTTGATGGAATCTACAAAACATAAATGAGTTTGGACTTCAACTCCAGTCTGATGTTCATCTATTCAACATGGTTAGGATTTTTCAATGTTTACAGAAAACGTGATGAATAAAAAGGATTCTCTGATCCTAACCCAAATATTCCCCAATTGAACACAGACAACAATATTCAGGAAGACGATTCTCTCAAAGAATGCAATAAGGATTCATCAAAAGTAATGAAGCACGGCACTATACAATGTGAGGAACCTGACAATCCTTTACTCGTGTAGGAGCCATCCTAAGCCTCCTGGTTACTCACAACATGAATATAAGAATTGGGAGCAGGAGTAGGCCATTCAGCCCCTCAAGCCTGTCCCACCATTCAATAAGATTATGATTGATCTTCAACCTCCATTTTTTTGACTGATCCACATATTCCTTAGAGTTCCAGAATCTGTAAATCTCAGTCTGGAAGATACTCAAAGGTGCACCGCTCTGGAGTAGAGAGTTCCAAAGATTCGCAATATTTTGAATGGAGAAGTTTCTCTTCTTTTCAGTCTTAAATGAACAGTTTTTATCCTGGGGCTTTACCTTAAAAATTGAAAAGCCTCACATTCACCACAATATACTCCACCTACCACTTCCTTACCTATTTGGTTAATTTGTCTATATCCTTTCACAGATTTCTTGTGTCTTCATCCCATCTTACCTTTCCACTTTGTTTGTATCATCTGCAAACATGGATACATTACAATTGAGTTCTTTAACTAAGTCATACATTTAGATTTTACCGCGTTGAGTTGGGTTCACAATGTGACAAATGTCTGGGTGGCTTATTGGAATTTGTTTTGGCTCCAACTGTCATTTCATAGAATCACAGAATCATGCAGTGCAGAAGAGACCTTTCAGCCTGTCAGGTTTGCACCAACAAGTGAGAACCACCTAACCTACTTGCCTAATCTCATTTTTTTTATTCATTTGTGAGACATGTGTGTTGCTGGCAGACCAGCATTTATTACCCATCCCTAATTGCCCTTGTACAACTTAGTGGCTTGCTAAGCCATTTCTGAGGGGTGTTGAGAGTCAACCATATTGCTGTGGCTCTGGAGTCACATGTAAGCCAGATCAGGTAAGGATGGCAGATTTCCTTCCCTAAAGGATATTAGTGAACCAGATGGGTTTTTGTGACTATCGAGTTTCATGGTCATCAGTAGATTCTTAATTCCATATATTTTTTGTTGAATTCAAATTCCACCACGTACGTGGCCAGATTCAAACCTAGGTCCCCAGAACATTAGCTGAGTTTCTGGATTAATGGTCTAGTAGCCACTAGACACTTGCCAGCACTTGAATGTAATGACATGCCAAGTGCTCATCCAGATACTTCTAAAGGATGTGAGGCAACCCACCTCCAGCACCCTCCCAGGCAGTGCATTCCAGACCATTTCCAACCTCTGGGTAAAAAAAACTTTTTCATCACGTCCCTCCTAAACCTCCTGTCCCTTACCTTGGACTTATGACCCCTCATGACTGACCCTTCAACTAAGGGGAACAGCTGCTCCCTGTCAACTTATTCATGCCTTCATAATCTTGTACACCTCCATCAGGGTGCCCCTCAATCTTCTTTGCTCCAGTGAAAATAACACAAGCCTATCCAATCTTTCTTCATAACTTAAATATTCCATTCCAGGTAACATCCTGATGAATTTCCCCTGCACCCCCTCCAATGCAATCACATTCTTCCTATAACGTGGCAATCAAAACTGCAAACAGTAATCCAGCCATGTATAAAGTTCCATGTAACTCTATCATGCTCTCCTGCTTTTGTAATCTATGCCTCAATTGATAAAGGCAAGTATCTCATATACCTTTATCGCCACCTCACTAACATATCCTTCCACTTTCTGAGATCTGTGGACAAACATGCCAAGGTCCCTTTGTTCCTCAGAATTTCCCATTGTCATGCCATTCATTGAATACTTTCTCGTCAAGTTACTCCTTCCAAAGTGTGTCACCTCACATTTTTCAGGGTTAAATTCCATCTGCCATTTATCTACCTGTTTGACCATCCCATTTATATCTTCCTGGAGCCCTAGATACTCAACATCACTGTTAACCACCCAGCCAATTTTTGTTTTATCCGCAAACTTACTAATCTTATTTCCCACATATTTATCAATGCCATTTATATAAATGATGAATAACAGAGTCCCAGCACAGATCCTTGTGGTATGCCACTGGACACTGGCTTCCAGTCACTGAAGCAACTTTCTATCACCATTCTCTGTCTCCTACAAGTAAGCCCATTTTGAACCCACCTCATCAAATTACCTTGTATTCCATGTTCGTTTACCTTCTTTATAAATCTTTGTGTAACCTTGTCAGTGGTTTTGCTGAAATCCATATAGACTACGTTGCCTGCACTAGCCTCGACTACACACCTGGTCATCTCCTCAAAAAATGTAATCCAATTTGTTAGGCATGACCTCCCTCTAAATCATGCTAACTATTCTTGATCAAACCTTGCCTCTCCAAATGGAGATAGATTCCCTCCTTCAGAATGTTTTCCAATAGTTACCCTACCACTGATGTAAGATTTACTGGTCTGTAGTTCCCTGGCTTATCTCTACAACTGTTCTTAAATAACGGAACCATATTAGATGTTCTCCAGTCTCTGGCACCTCCTTTGTGGGCAAAGAGGAATTCAAAATTTGGGCCAGAGCCCCTGCAATTTCCTCCCTTACCTCCCACAGCTGTCTGGAACACAGTACATCTGGACCTGGATATTTGTAAGCCTGCCAGCACCTCCAATACCTTGGCACTCACTACGTCAATTTGCTCAAGAACCTCACATTCTCTGTCCCTGAATTCCATACCTTCATCCTCATTCCCTTGGGTGAAGACGGATGTGCGGTATTCATTAAACACTCTACAGGTGTCCACTAACTTCACTTATAGATTGTCCCCTTGGTTCTGTGGGCCCTACTTTTCTACTAGTTATTCTTGCCCCATTGATGATCTTATAGAATATCCTAGGACTTTCCCTACTTTTACTAGCCAGAGCTTTCTCATATCCATTCTTTGCTCTCCTAATTACTTTCTTATGTTCCACACTGCACTTTCTGTAATTCCACTAATGCCTCCGCTGATTTGCTCCCCTTGTGCCTGCTAAAAGCTTCTCTTTTCCTTCTCATCGTATCCTGAGTATCTCTCGTTATCCATGGTTCTCTGGATTTGTTACTCCTATCTATCACCATAGAGGGAACATGCTGGGGCTGTACCCTCCCCACTTCCCTTTTGAATGTCCTCCATTGCTCTTCTGTAGATTTCCCCACAAGTAGCTGTTCCCAGTCTAACTTAGCCAGATCCTGCCTTATTTGCTAAAATCCATTCGCCCTTATCCAAAACTTGTTTTTGTAACTTGTCTGTCGTGACGATACCCCGCCTTTAAGAAATGTATTTTAATTATGTTTCTCTGAACGTTTTTCAAGGAAGTCCAAGCATTTTATTGGTGCCATAGTATCTACAACTAGTGTCCTCTAATTGTTACCAAAGCAATATAATTAATATCATGATGATTTTAATCTGGACTAATGCAGGGTCCTGTGTTTTTTAATGACCTCTTAGGATTGCTGGGTAGTGCATGATTGATAGGTCAGGTGATGACTGGGGACAGTTTATTTTTCCACAGAAAATTCCAAGTTTTAGTTTTGCTTTTCAGTAATAGCCTGAAGTGGAGAGCAGCAATAGTGCTTTTCCTCTCTGGAGCTGGAAGTTCTGCTGCCTGTGAGTTGCTGTTAGAAGCTGGTGGAAACAGGCAATGTGTTTCTGTTTCTCTCTCTCCACAGGCTTTTTGGAAAATCCCAAGACTGGGAAGCCTCAGATATTTAACAATTCACAGCATGAGTTAAAAAGCTGACAATCCAGCATCACGTGAGCATACTTGCCTTTTTGTACCACGTCTAGAAAGGGATATATGTCTCCGCTTAACTTGGAACAAGTTAAGGTTTATACAGTATCATGTTTGAATTTTGTACTTGGTAAAAGTTATGCTAAAGCTTTTAATTATATTTTAACTGTGTTCTTAAATAAATTTTGATAAAAGCTTCCTAGTGAGCCACTTGAATCTTGGAGTGAAACATCTTATGGTCACCTGAATCAAATTCAAATGTAAAACTTAGATTCCAGGCTAACTTCACAAAACACCTTGGAATTTCTGGCCTGGATCTTAACAATTGTCAAAAAATCTTTTTCCAAGAGAGTAGGGGAAACAATTGTAAAAGTTTATGGTCTCCATGTGAGCTTGTGAGTCTGTTCATTAAACAAAGTCTACCACCCTATAAGACATAGGAACGGAAGTAGACCATTCAGCCCATTGAGTCTGCTCCACCATTCAATGAGATCATGATTAATCTGGTGTGATAATCCTCAACTCCACTTTCCTGCCTCATCCCCATAACCCTCGATTCCTTTACTGATTCAAAATCTGTCTATCTCAGTCTATCTCATACTCAATGACCCAGTCTCTACAGCTCTCTGCAGTAAAGATTTCCATAGACTCACTACCCTCCGAGAGAAGAAATTCTTCCTCATCTCTGTCTTACATGGGCTACCACTCATTCTGAGATTATGCCCTCTGGTCCTAGGCCCTCCCATTATGGGAAGCAAACTGCCAACAATTTTTCAGCAAGCCCTCTGATAATCCTATATGCCTCAATAAGGTCACATTTCATTCATTCGTGGGACATGAGCATCGCTGGCTAGTCAGCATTTATTGTTCATCCCTAGTTGCCCAAGAACAGGTGAGAGTTAACCACATTGCTGTGGGTCTGGAGTCACATATAGGCCAGACCAGGTAAGGATGGCAGATTTCCTTCCCCAAGGGACATTAATGAACCAAATGGCTTTTCCTGACAATCCACAATGGTTTTACGGTCATCTAAATTCTTTGTTCCAGATATTAATTGAATTCAAATTCCATCACCTGTGATGGTGGGATTCGAACCCAGGTCCCCAGAACATTGGCTGAGTTTCTGGGTTAGTAGTCCAGCGATAATACCACTAGGCCATCACCTTCCCAAAAGGTTCCTTTAAACTCCAATGAGTACAAGCCCAACCTACTCACCTCTTCTCGTAAGAAAATCCCTTCATACCCAGGATCAACTTAGTGAACCTTCACTGAACTGCCTTCAATGCCAGCATATCTTTCCATAATCAGGGGACCAAAACTGTTCACAGTATTCCAGGTATGATCTAACTAATGCCTTGTAATAGTTTGAATAAGAGCTCCCTATTTTATACTCCATTCCCTTTGAAATAAAGACCAACATTCCGCAATGGGAGGTGCAGTAAATTATTTTTTCTGCTTTTCATTAACCACTAAGTAATCCAGTATATAAGTTAAGCAAAACTCAACCAAATACTGAAGGTGCCAGTTCAGCGGTCTTCATCTGTATCATATCACCTTCTCCTCCCATATTATTATTTTTTGTTCTGAACTCAATTACTCTCAGTTTTTATCCTGTGCTATCGTGTCTTCTTAACTTACGTGCACAGAGTCAACATTTCTATTCTCACTTTGTTATTACTGAGCTGGTACAAATCCTTTTCTAATTACAATTCCTTGCGCATTGGAATATCAACTTTGGGCCCTCATAGAGTTTATGGTTTGTTTCCGTGCAAAATGCCCACTCAGGAGTCATGTTACCTGATAAAACTGTTTGCCCACATTCTTCCTCCTTGTGTAGTTATTACTGGCAATTTGTTGTTCATTCACTTGTTGGATGCAATTTGCAACCTTTGCAAACCCACACATGTTCCTTGAACAGTGCTCTCCACGTTTCCCATCAAGAGGTCAATCAATAGGAAATGATATCTTTAGCATTCAACCTTGCACGCGAAGTTGACAGATTAAGTGACCTGAAAAGTGCACAGAATCAGGTTGACATCCGCTGTTATCCCGAACTCACGCAATGTAGAGGGGGAAAAGCTTTAGAAATTCATTGCAAAGTTGAATATAATTTTCAGTGTTTTTTTTTTAGGAAAGCTGTGCAGAAAGCCACTTGATAGCCATCGCAGAACTGCTTTATTCTAATCCTCTTGCTCTATCAGTGAGGTTCCATATGATCCAAAAACACATACCTCTCATTCAATTCGGGTTGTGAACTTTGGGAACAAAAATGTAGGCTTTACATTTAAAGGATTCCTGCGCTGCATTATCTCTCCAAAAAAGTCATTTCCTATCAACTCAAACCCACTTAGTCCTCGAATAATAATGCAAAACAGATAAAAGTTCCTTCAGCCGTGGAGTTTCTAATTTACGGGGACAGTGTACGTTCTTCTTGGCCCAAACTGAATAGAGTTACCTGCTCTCAATCAAATGTGTATTAGCATATGATTCTATGTGCAAGTCCCGAAGGAATCAGCTATCTAACCGCCTGAGCAATGTGGTTTATTGGAATTCAGATTGGCCACAGGTGGACCTTTTTATTCTCAGTAAAACAGCCTCCTATTTGATGATGACGACTGAAGCAGCGCACAGGAGAATCAGTGCAGGTTCAGGGGTTCATGAAAGTCTGAGGGCAGAAGTTCACTGGCTGCACACAGATATCCCATTTATATGGCTTTGGAATTCAGCTCATATTTATTCATCCTTAAAAGAAATCTGGATTCTTGTCAGTGTTTACATTGTATCTGATGTTGACGCAGGAACCACATCACTTAGCAGGTTCGGAATGAACCACATTGAGCAGTGACAGGAAACTATAGTGGAGCTTTGAATCTAAAAGCCAAACACTGTGGATGCTGGAAATCTGAAATAAAACCAGAAAATGCTGGAAATACTGAGCAGGAACGGCACTATCTGCAGACAGGGAAACAGAGTTACAGGGGAATTTTCCTGTCCCGCCCACCATGGGGGTGCGGTTTGGTGGAGGGGACTGGGGGAGGCTGAGGGGGGACGGACCATGCAAAGGTCCATTGACCTTGGGTTAGTTTTATAGTTTTGGGATGAGTATGGTTGGAAAATCCCACCCTCGGTCTCTCAGGTCAAACTGGGAAAAGTTCCAAACATTATAGGTTTTAAGCCAGCACAAAGGGGAAGAGTGGAAAAAGAGCAAACTGGAAATTCTGTCTTTCAACTGAAGAGGTGAAATGGCAAAATGAGTTAACAAGGTCAAAGGGAGTGCTAATGGGACAAGTGAAAAAACAACAGTGGGAACAAAATGTGGGCAGAGATAGCGGTCTGAAATTGTTAACTCAAATGTTCAGTCTGAAGAACTGTAATGTACCCATAATCAAACAGTGAGGTGTTGTTTCTCGAGCTTACATTGAGCTTCATT
Source organism: Carcharhinus amblyrhynchos (assembly GCF_965287045.1). Classification (NCBI taxonomy): domain Eukaryota; kingdom Metazoa; phylum Chordata; class Chondrichthyes; order Carcharhiniformes; family Carcharhinidae; genus Carcharhinus; species Carcharhinus amblyrhynchos. The sequence goes on from NC_137339.1 coordinate 17,202,296, forward strand.
ACAAAACTACAGGAGGCCAAGGACACAAAGGTTAGTGTGGGAGCAAGGTGGAGAATTAAAGTGACCGTAAGCTCATGCTTAAATATTCAATGGAGGCGTAATGCAAAGTGTGGCACCCAGTCTGCATTTAGATTCCCCCCTCCCGCCCCCGATGCTAAGGACTGTGAGCAGCAGGAACAGACCGGAATTCTCTGACTGCTCATGCCGGCAGTATCTGCTGGTCCCGTTGACGCCACATCCCAGCCACAGGTTTCCCGGCAGCATGGTGGCACCAGAAGATCCTGGCAACAATGGAATGTCAACAAACAGGATAATCAGCCAATCACAATGAAGAATTCTCACAGACAGCAAAGAGCGAAGCGGAACACTTCTGTAAATTTTGGAGAGCAAAATGAAGTTTGGAACATAGACATTAGAAGCTGAAATATCATAAACAAAATTTTAAAAATATATTTTTACAATATTAAAATGCTGGAATCTTGAAGAAAAAAACATAATGTTATAGAAATATAAAAGTGGTTTCCAAAGCCAAAGAGATTGCCCCACCATGGATATGATAAAGCTTCAGTTTCTTAATGCATAGCTATTAAAGACTAATTTTCCAACTGAAGATAAGCTTAGCTCAAATGCGATCTCCTTCTGTGGGGTCAAGCAATATGGTACCCTGATGATCTGGCATTTGTTTATGGCTGCTTCCTTAAATTAAACTTCTCCTAGTGTCAATGCTTTATTGCCCAGAGGAACTGATTTCAAATGTCCACGAACACTAGAACAGTTTTTAAAAATTAATTGAAGGGATATGGGCATCACTGGCCAGGCCCATCCCTAATTACACTTGAGAAGATGGTGGTGAACTGCCTGCTTGAACTGCTGCAAACTATGTGGTGTAAGCACACCCAGTGCTGTTAGGGAATCAGTACCAGGACTTTTACCAAGCAACAGTGAAGGAACAGTGAAATACTTCCAAGTCAGGAATGTGAGTGCTTAGAGGGGAACTTCCACACAATGATGGATAATATTGCTTGTGGGTTTGGAAGGTGCAAAGTAGCCTTGTTGAGCTCCTACAATCCATCTCATCAACGTGCTCCCATTGTGTGTTGGTGGCAAAAGGGAGAGAATGTTTAAGGTGGTGGGTGGGTTGTAAATTAATGCTTTTTCTGAATGGTGTCAATCTCCCTGAGTGTTGTTGGAGCTGCACTCATCCAGGCAAGTGGAGAGTATTCCATCACACTCTTGACTTGTGCCTTGTAGATTGTGGACAGGCTTTGGTAGCCATAGTATTTATATGGCTAGTCCAGTTCAGTTTTTGGTCAATGATAACCCCCAGGATTTTGCTAGTGGGGGTTTCAGCATTGGTAATGTCATTTGGATGCTAAGAGGTGGTGGTTAGATTTGCTTTTGTTGGAGATAGTCATTGCCTGCCACTTGTGTGACATACATATTACTTTTCACTTGTCAGCCCAAACCTGGACATTGCCCAGGTTTTATTGCATTTGGACATAGACTGATTCAGTATCTGAGGAGTCACAAATGGGGCTGAACATCGTGCAATCATTGGCAAACGTTCCCACTTCTGACCTTATGTTGGAAGGAAGGTCATTGAAGCAGATGATTGGGCCTATGTCACTAGCCTGAATGATGCTCTGGAACTGAGATGACTGACCTCCCACCACCACAACCATCTTCCTTTGTGCCAGGCATGACTCCAACCAGTAGAGAATATTTCCTTGCTTCCCATTGACTCCAGTTTTGTAAGGGCTCCTTGATATTCTCCCAGTCAAGTGCAGCCTTGATGTCAAGGCAGTCACTCTTACCAGATCTCTAGAGTTCAGTCCTTTTGAACCAAGGCTGTAATGTGGCCAGGTATTGGTGTTCCCCTGGCAGAACTCAAACTGAAGCGTAAAAAGATTCAAAGTGGCTTTAAACTTCACTTTGCACGATATATAATAATATGAAGCACGGTCAGTTCAGCTAATTCACACATAGCTGTTACATTCATACAAAGATAAGACCCAGAGTAACTATTAAATACTGTTTTGAATTATCTCCGCTGAGTGATGTGTCAGCTGCAAATGCTAGCCATGCTAAGGTTCTTCTTTCAGTCTAGAGGCAGAAAGAAACTTCTCATCACATCATAGAACCATAGAATCCCTACAGTGCAGAACAAGCCATTTGGCCCATTGAGTCTGTACTAACCACAATCCCACCCAGGCCTTGTCCCCATAACTCCACTTATTTACCCTGCTTGACCTCTGATACTAAGGGACAACTTAGCATGGCCAATCAACCTAACCTAACATCTTTGGACCCTGGGAGGAAACCTGAGCACCCGGAGCAAACCCATGATGACATGGGGAGAATGTGCAAACTCCACATAGGCAGTCATCCTAGGCCGGAATTGAACCTAGGTCCCTGGTGCTGTGAGACGGCACTGCCAACCACTGTGCCACCGTGCCGCCCATCAATATGTTGTGTGATTTTTCTTTTTGATAAGTTGCTGACCACCTTCTTGGCACAAAATTGTGGCTTTCCATCTCTCCACAGGCAATATTTTAGATGACCTCCTAGTTCCCTGTTATTTGTGAGGCATCTTCCTGAGGAGGAATCCTCTTGGGGGATGGAGTCTCCAGCTCTGATAGATCCCTGGACAGTTTCAGGGAGACCACTTCCAAGAGCCTCAGCGATTTCTGCATGTGGAGGGGGTGGGGCTGGAGGTGTGGCGTTCTGAACTATCCTGAATTGTGGATTTACCCTCTGTGATGGGACAGCAAATCTGTTTCCCAGGCTGCCTCTAACTCCACTGCTACTGCGACCGCATTGGGAAGCCATTCCAACACGACACCTCCCCTGTTTTTCCAGTTCTCCAGCCTCTCATTCAGCCAAAATGGGGTCGGAAACGTTCTGCTGAGTAGTTTTCATCGCATCAAGAAAATAACACTTAACTGAGCAGTCACTATCTGTTTGATCCATTTTAAAATGCCACAAACTGTTCAAGGCATATGTAAAAGAATCCACTCCTTTCCTCTTTACAGCGAGCCTTGGACACTAGAATTACAAGAACGAGGTATACAGGATAAAGAGTACTTTGACTCAACCTTGAATTCAGTAGTTCTTTAATCAAAAAAAACCACAGTCCAAACCTCATTATGATTTGACTGAAACTTACAATCACTCGGCTGGCTGGTTGTTACTGGTGTTGATTGTAGGCCTGGATCTGGAGATGACCAGACCCCAACCTTCTTCACCTGACTGATGTCCCCTCGCTTCAATGTTGTTCTAGTGCCCTGATCACACTATCACACACCACAGAACCACAGAAAAGTGACAGCACAGAAGGAGACCATTCTGCCCGCCATGTCCGTGACAGCCCGGCAACACTTGGATGTCCTTTCTAATCCCACTTTCCTGCACCCAGCCCATAGCCCTGTAGCTTACAACATGTATGGTGCAGATCCAGGTACTTTTTAAAAGAGTTTAGCGTCTCTGTCCGCAACTCAAACACCCATCCCCCCAATCCGTAAAAACGTTCTTCATCATGTCCCCTCTACACCTAGTTCCACTCATCTTGAATCTATGTCCCCAATTCTAGATTTCTCCACCAAGGGAAACAATGTTAGACTATGCAATTTTATCCTGTCCACACCTGGGCCTTAGACGTAGATTCAGTTACCAGCCTATTGGATCGCCTGGTCTTTCATACCTCTTTATCTTTCAATCATTTGAGCTATGCAAAACTGCAAGGTCAGTCACGACTCTTTATCGTTTCCCCTGCTGTTTACACAGCAGGAGATAATGTGATTTCCCTCATAGTGATGGGCGTTTAGCTCATTGCATTGTTCAAGTATTAATGCTTCTTCCATCCTTTCCAGGAACTGATTGTGATTCATTGTGCAGTAAATTATAGCATCGTCCAGTTGTTAATGCTCTCCTAACCGAGTCAGGATTTCAGTTACCTCATCCCTTCTGTGCACCAAGGTTAACTGTTACATGTCCTTCAGTTCCAATCATTTATCCCAGTCAGCAGAGAGCAGGTTGTACCTTGATTGGGTTGGGTTTGCTTCTCAAGTCTGAGATTCAGGCATTCACAGTTGAAGAGATCAAAATTGGTTAGGGCCCATTCTCAAGTATATAGGGGGGAGGAGAACTGAAACCAGGAAGTCCAAAACAAAAAATAAAGAACAAAGAAAAGTACAGCACAAGAACAAGCCCTTCGGTCCTCCAAGCCATGCCAATCATGATGCCCTAAGTAAACCAAAGAAAAAAAATCTTCTGCTCTTACTCGGTCCATATCCCTCTATCCCCTCCCTATTCATGTGCCCATGTGGATGCTCTTAAAGGTTGCTAATGTGCCTGCTTCCACCACCTCCTCTGGAAGCACGCTCCAGGCACCCACTACCCTCTGTGTGAAAAACTTCCCCCGCACATCACCCTTAAACTTTCCCCCTCTCACCTGAACCAATGTCCCCTTGTAATTGAGACTTCCACCCTTGGAAGAAGCTTCTGATCATCCACCCTGTCTATGCTTCTTATAATTTTTGTAGACCTCTATCAGGTCTTCCCTCAGCCTCTGTCTTTCCAGTGAAACCAATTCTAGTTTATTCAGCCTCTCCTCATAGCCAACACCCTCAAGAGCAGGCAATATCCTGGTGAACCTTCTTTGCACTCGCTCCAAAGTTTCCACACTCTTCTGATAGTGTGGTGACAAAAACTGCACTCAATATTCCAAATGCAGCCTAACCAAGGTTTTATAAAGCTGTAATACGATTTCTCAACTCTTGCACTCAATACCCCGGTTGGTGAAGGCAAGAATGCCATATGTCTTCTTAATCACCTTGGCCACCCATGTTGCCACTTTTAGGGAGCTGTGTACCTGCACACTCAGATCCCTCCGCATGTTAAAATTTGTATATCGAGCCTTACTTACATTACTTGAATGAGCTGCTGCTGCTGCCTATTCTGTTTGTACAGCAAACATGCCTATTTTAAATAGGTGAATGCCTGGCTTCTTGCCTCACTGGAAGTGACCTGCAACACGTCCTAGTGGAGAAAGATTAGGGGAGGACCGGAAACAGGGAGGAGACAAACATGTAGTCAGGAAACAGCCCACGGTTGAGCCCTTCTTTTAGGTGATGTTTATTGACAGACACTGAGAAAATGTAAGTGGTCTGCTGGCTTGTCACAATTTCATTTCTGCAAAAAGCTTAAAATGGGTGATGGAGCCCTTATTTGCAAATGGAATGGGTGAATGTGCTGGATTTAGTTGGTTAATGGTCTGACCCCAACATGGGCAGCATGTGGCTCAGTGGTTAGCACTGCTGTCTCACAGCGCCAAGGACCCAAGTTTGATTCCTGGCTTGGGTGACTGCCTGTGTGAAGTTTGTACATTCTTCCTGTGTCTGCGTGGGTTTCCTCAGGGTGCTCCGGTTTCCTGCCACAGTCCAAAAATGTGTGGGCTAGGTTGCCCCTTAGTGTTAATGGGACTAGCAGGGTAAATATGTGGGGTTACTGGGATAGGGCCTGGGTGGTATTGTTTTCGATGCAGGCTTGATGGGCCAAATGGCCTCCTTCTGTGCTATCGGGATTATATGATGCTATGATTTTATGAACATCAGGTCAGGCACTCTTGGGGCTAACAACATACGTCACCACATTGACTTTTGCGCCTTTTTATGGCCATATATAAAGCAGGGTTAACATTATGTTTATCACTGTCACAAGTTGGCTTACGTTAACACTGCAATGAAGTAACTGTGAAAATCTCCCAGTCGCCACACTTCAGCACCTGTTTGGGTACACTGAGGGAGAATTTAGCATGGCCAATTCACCTCACCTCGAACTGTGGGAGGAAACCAGAGCACCCAGAGGAAACCCATGCAAACACAGGGAGAAAGTATGAAGGAAACCCATGCAGACATGAGGAGAATGTGAAAACTCTGCATTGACAGTGACTCGAGCTGGGAACCTAACCTGAGTCCTTGGCACTGCGAGGCAGCAATGCTAACCACTGTGTCACCCTGCCTCCATCGATCAATTCCTAATCCAATCAGCTTCTGAAAAGAGTGACGTCTTACATGAGCTCAGACTTAACTTTCAAAAATCTAAACTGGGTTCTCCATATATAAATTTCGTTTTAATTGATAAGATGGGGGATGGGGGGGGTGGTGGTGTAGTTATTTTGCAATTCACTGTGCAGATAGAAGCCACTTCTGTCTAAATTAAAGATTAGGGTAAAGAAGCATAACCATTTTGTTCCTGTACATGAAACAAGCTAATGAATTGGTCAGCAGCAAGCCTCCTACTCTGCTTCTTAATAGACTACTGGGTATTGGATATGTCCATTCAAAGCTATTCACCTGTTCTTGTCATTAGAAGCGATTGACAGCTATCATGGGAACAGTATGCTTGTGTCTCAGGAGGACTATCAGGCATTGGTCATGAATCTTGCTGAATGACAGAAATGTGACTTCACTTTGTACCCGTGACTTGCTCCACAGGGGGCAACCTCTCCCTTTATATGTCAACAGGATGCCGAATGCGGGATGAGGAAATAACAGGGAGGTCAACCTTTTTATAATGGCACAAAATGGCAAAGGAACTCAAATAAATGTTCAATGTTAGATTATTGATATGTGTTGTGACCAGATGAAGATGAATAAACTGACTCCTCTGAGGATATTGTGAGTCAGCAGTGGGATATGGATAGATTGGGTGATTGGGCGAAAACCTGACAAATGGAGATTATAGTGAGGAACTGTGAGGTCGTGCACCTCGGCAGGAGGAATCAAAAGGCAGATTGTCATCGCAATGGAGAGAGACTGCAGATCAGTGAAATACAGAGAGACCTAGGTGTTCTAGTGCATGAATCAGAAAAAAAACTAGCAGGCAGGTCCAACAAGTAGTTAAGAAGACAAACGGCACTTTGGCCTTTATTGCAAAGCTGTTGGAGTTTAAAAATAGGGAGGTTTTTTTACAATTGTACAAGGTATTGGTGAGGCCCTCACAAGGAATACTGAGTACAGTCTTGGTCTCCTTACCTAAAGAAGGATATAGTAACATTAGAGGCAGTCCACAGAAACACTTATCTATTCCCCTTAGATTGAAACCCCTATAACTATTGCATTGCCACATTACTCTTCCCCTGTACAGCACAGCTCACTATGGTGCAATGAATTTGGCTGTGGCTGCTTTCCCTGAAAGGCCATTCCCGTCAACAGTATCTAAATCAGTATATCGGTTTTGCAGTGGAATAGTCACAGGACATTCCTGCACTGTCTGCCTAGGCCACTGCGCTATCTCCCCTCTGGGGCAGTATAGTAGCACAGTGGTTAGCACTGCTGCCTCACAGCACCAGAGATCCAGGTTCAATTCCTGGCTTGGGTCACTGCCTGTGTGGAGTTTGCACGTTCTCCCTGTGTCTGCGTGGGTTTCCTCCAGGTGCTCCAGTTTCCTCCCACATTCTGAAAGACATCCTGGTTAGATGAACTGACTTGAACAGGTGCCAGACAGTGGCAACTAGGGGAATTTCACAGTAACTTCATTGCAGTGTTAATGTAAGCCTTATTTATGACTAATAAATAAACTTTAAAACTTGGGATAGGTTGATCTTGGGTTTAGACATAGCTCGGCGCAACATCGAGGGCCGAAGGGCCTGTACTGTGCTGTACTGTTCTATGTCTATGTTCTATTTACTTTTTGCTCTGCCTAGTGGTCACCCAATCCCTTCCTGCCTGTGGAGTCTTAGCCCGCAGTGTGACCACCTCACTATATGTGTTATCCATGATACTCTCTGCCTTGTGGATGCTCCACAATGTCCCCAGCTGCCTCTGCAGCTCCAAAACCCAGACTCCCAGGAGAACATAAGAACATAAGAAATAGGAGCAGGAGTAGGCCAACTAGCCCTTCGAGCCTGCCCCGCCATTCAATAAGATCATGGCTGATCTGTCGTGGCTCAGTTCCACATTCCCGCCCTCTCCCCATAACCCTTAATCCCCCCTCTTATCAAAAACCCATCAACCCGCGTCTTAAAAATATTTAGCGAGGCAGCCTCCACCACTTCAACGGGCAGAGAATTCCAGAGATTCACCACCCTTTGAGTGAAGAAGTTCCTCCTCAACTCTGTTCTAAACCGCCCCCCCCTTTATCTTGAGGCTGTGCCCCCTAGTCCCGCTATCCTTTCTGAGCGGGAAGAGTCTCTCCACCTCTATCCTATCCATCCCATTCATCATCTTATACGTCTCAATGAGATGTCCCCTCATTCTTCTAAACTCTAACGAGTACAAGCCTAATTTATTCAGCCTCTCCTCATAGCTCAACCCCCTCAACTCCGGCATCAGCCTAGTAAACCTCCTCTGCATTCCCTCCAAGGCCGCTGCAGCTGGAGACACTGCCTGTACACATGCTGGTCCTAAGGCACTGGAAGTATTCCCAGCTTACCACGCGGAGCAGAAGGAGAATAACACGGCTTTGAGCTCTCCTGTCATGACTTACCCCTTTAAATTCAACCTCTGGAAGATGATTAATATCAAATAATATCATATCCTCTAAGATCTTTCTTCCATGGTTCTCATTCCTACATTCCCTTTCAACCTATAAACCACAAAAAGACCTTACAAACTCTCAGCAATAAAAGTGACAAATATTTATCCAACCTTACTCACTACTCACCAGTCAATTCTCTCCCTTGTAGCCTCTACTGCTGCAGCAGGGCAAGACCACACACTGAAGATTTAAGAAGTTAGAAGGCAAAGAAAAAAAACACCTCTTTCCCCTCTGCACACAATTCCCACTGTGTTTCAAATTCCTGATACCCACATTCACTCTGGCTGTTTCTCACTCAGGATGTGCTCTCTCCCACTACTCGTGCACAAAGCTCACTGCTCTACGAAACATTCTCCATTGTCCTCTCAAACCTAGGCGATTGGTCCAGCATGTTGCTTTTGGGTACCTTTCTTTTGAATGTCAATGTTTGAGATAAGCCTCGACATCTCTTCAGGTGTGAAATTCCGTATCCTCTTCGGAAGTTCTGTCAGTGTAATCCAGATAGAAATTTTCCAGGAAGTGATCACTTTGCCATCTTTTGGTCAGTGTCCTTACTTACTTCTTTAAGAAAGCACACAGATCTTCCTTAAAATGTTCAATTTGTCCATGGTAATTAGAAAAGCTGTTGCACATTTTCATGACATGTGCAAAAATTCAATTATCACGCCTATCCTACATTTCTAAACAGCTGAACCAATACCAATGAGAATACCAATGAGTTTAATTTTTGAAAAATATTAATAGTCAGATACTCTTTCCTAGGGTAGAAAAGTCAAGTACTAGGGGATATAAGACTAAGGTGCATGGGGTAAAGTTTAGAGGAGATGCGTGAGGCAAGTTTTTTACACAGAGGCGGTGAATGTTTGGAACGTGCTGCCTGGTGACGTGGTGGGAGCAGGTACGATAGCGGCATTTAAGGGGCAACTAGACAAATACATGATTAGGATGGGAATGGAAGAATACAGACTCTGCAAGTGCATATGGTTTTAGTTTCGGCAGGTTTGGAGGACCAAAAAGCCTGTTCCTGCACTGTTCTTTCTTTGTTCTTTGTGTGGTCTTTGTGCCTTCTTTAATCTGTATATTTCATTTTTATTAATAATAAGTTTCTTTGAAAAAAAATGCAAAGAAATTTTATGCATTGCAAGAATATCGCTGGGCATGTTCAGTGTAGTGTGGTAATGAACTATGAAAGAAAATGAAAATCCGACACAGTTGGATAAATATTTAAAAACAGAGCACATGTACCAGAGTCAAAGCAGAAACTAAACTTGTGTTGTCCATCTGATTTTGTTTTTTAAACTTTGGCTATATTCTTGACATTACACCAGACTGGAACACATCAGATCGTGTGAATGTTACACCGTATGAAGGAACTTGTCGGATGTGTAACTTATAAACATAGACATAATTCTGTTTACCTGGTTCTCCATGCCAGAGGGATCGCTATTTGTATAGCTCCATAGAAAAATAATCTGGTTCGATGACTGCTAAGTGCTGAGGTTTAGCAATGTTAACAAGTCTGACAAGAACTGACAAAAATCAGTGCAGCCAGATGCTTTTGTTATGTTTTTACAGGGGCTTTACCATAGGCTGCCATTGCTTTGGGCCTCAATTTTGGCTGCTGTCCCATTCATTCCTACCAATGCGAAGGTTTCAAAAGATACTGTTGCGAGATATAGGTTATGAGTGATGTAGGTTTCCTTCCACAATATAGACGGCCCATGGCACGGTATGAAAAATGGTTATCTCGCATGCATGAAATATGGAACTTATTCTACATATGTCAGATAACGAACATCAGGAACTATTTTAACTGGCACTTAAATAACGAGTGTTGGCTGGGATCGGGGCAAGTTCTACCCAGAAACTAGAACAGATCGAAGATACAGGCATACTCACACTGCACAAAATAAAACCTGAATATCCTCAACACTTACAGGGAATGTCGAGATTTTAGTTTTGGGATGAGCAGGACCATAAGATCCTGCCCCAAGTGTCAGGTCAAACCCATGGTGGGGTTTGGGCTTTGTTTCTCTCTTGTGGGGATCCAGAATTGGATTCAATTGAAATTTGAATTTGTTTTTGGAGTAAGCAAGGAAAGTATTTGAGTTTGCCCTGACCACTCTGAGCTTTAAGGATGAAGTTAAAAGAAACATTTAAAAATTAGAATTAATTGCTGAAACAAAAATACCGCTCAAACATAAATAACAAATTCATTGTTAATTAGTATTAATTAAAATCAAGTCCATAGGGCAGGATCTTAAGCCTATATTTGCTGTCCACAGGATCAGCGGCAGGGATTCAATATCCAGTGAAATCTGGAAGTCGTGAATTTCGCCGATGTGATCGATTTTCACCACCCGTCATCAGTGACATAATCAGATTCATGTCCATACTGGCTGAGAACCTGATCTGCATGCACTTTAGTATATTGCTGAAAGATTAAAGCCCCTCCCCTGCCATATATTGGGTGGGGTTTAGTGGCTACGCTTGCCCCAAAATTGGAAAATCCCACCCACGGTCAACAGAACTTTGCATTGTTCCATCCCTCCACCCAACCTCAGCTGGCTACAATTCCCCAACCTCAGCCGGATACAATTCCCCAACCTCAGCGAGGTACAATTCCCCAACTTCAGCCGGGTACAATTCCCTTGGTGGGCAGGATGAGAAAAGTCCCCCCACTGAGTCCCATCATATTTTCAAACCATGTTGATGTGACGTTCACAACAGGTTCATCCAGATGTGAACCTGTTGTGGGGAATCGCCCTGAGGGTGTGAAGGTGGCTATAGCCCCCGGGGCGAGAGGGACATAGCAGTGACCTGGCATTGCCCCCAGCACAGGTTGACACATTTCTCCTCATCTCTGCCTTAAGTGTGTGACCCCTTACTTTGAAACAGTGATGCTTAGTTCTAGATTCTCTGACAAGAGGAAACACCTACTTCATATCCACCCTGTCAATGCCCCTCAGGATCTTAAAGGATTTGATCAAGTTGCTTCTTACCCTTCTAAACTCTAGTGGATACAAAGCTAGCCTCTCTTACGACAACCAGCCCATTCCAGTATTAGTTTAATAAACTTTCCTTTAACTGCTTCTAACACATTTACATCTTTCCTTGAATAAGGAGACTGATATTGTACACAATACACCAGATATTGGTCTTACTAATACCCTGTAAAATTGAAGTATAACCTCCCCATTTTTGTACTCAAAATTCCCCTAATAATAAATAGTAGCATTCTATTAATTTTCCTATATACTTGCTGTACCTGTATATTAACCTTTTGTGATTCATGTGCTAGGACACCTTTGCATCTCAAAGCTCTGCAATCTCTCACCATTTAGATAATAAGCTTTTTTTTATTCTTTCTGCCAAAATGGACAATTTCACATTTGCCCACGTTGTACACCTTTTGACAGATTTTTACCCACTCACTTAACCTATCTATGTCACTTTGTAGCCACCTTACATTCACTTCACAATTTACTTTCCTATCTATCTTTGTGTTGGCAGCAAATTTAGTAACCATACGTTTAGTCCCTTCACCCAAGTCTTTTATATAAATTGTAAAAAGTTGATTCACAAAACTCATCGCATCCTGTCACTCAGAGATAGATCCATTTATGCTATGTCACTGTTTCCTGTCAGATAACCAACCTTCTATCCATGCGATATGTTACACCCTACACCAGGTGGTTTTATTTTTTGCAATAATCTTTGATGTGTTACCTTATCAAATGTCTCCCGGAAATCTAAGTACAGTATATTCACTAGTTCCCCTGTTTCTATGGCACATGTGGCAATAAATTGGATAAAAATGATTTCCTTTTCATGAAACCAGGTTGACGCTGCCTGATTGCCTTGAATTTTTCCAAGTGTCCTGTTGTAACATCTTTAATAATGGTTTTAACATTTTCTCTACGACAAGTGTTAAGCCAACTAGCCAATAGTTTCCTGCTATCAGTCTCCCTCTTTTCTGAATAAAGAAATTACATTTGCTATTTTCCAATCTAATGGAAGCTTCCCGGAATCTAGTGAATTTTAGAAAATTAAAACCCAATGCATCAAATGTCTCATTAGCCACTAATTTCAAGGCCATAGAGTGAAATCCATCTGGAGCTGGAGATTGTCAGCCCACAGACCCAATAATTTGCTCAATACTACTTTTCAGGTGACTGTAGTTTTCCTGATTTCTCCCTTCCATTTCCTGGTTTTCAGCTATTTCTGGGATGAGAAGAACAATGCAAAATATTGGTTTAATTCATCTGCCATAGCTCAACTTCCATTATCAATTCTCCATTTCTTTAGGACAAATGCTCACTTTGTTAATTCTTCTCTTATTTAAATGCTCATACAAAGTTTTAGGGGTCAATTCTTCCACCCTGCTGTACTAATTTTCTTGCACAGCGGGATGAGAGAATCTTGTGGCGGGGCATGCACGGGATTCGTGCATGCGTTCCCGCCATGAGCGCATTTCCCAGTGATGGATTTCCGGCACTGTCAGATCTGCGCTGGAAACAGGCGGGAAGATAGATAAGTTATTCAGGTGGGGCCTGATGGGGCCAAGACCTAAGGCCGGGACCTGATGGGGTGGAACCTCGGAGGAAATTGGTAGGAGTGGGGGGATCCTGCTTCTACACTGCCTAGGGATTGGTCGAGGCAGGACGGGAGCCAGGAATTGGGGTGGGCTGAGACGGTGTCAGTCGGATGAGGGGGGAGTGGGTGGAGCCATGGTTGACTCTGTGGGGTTGGGGGAGATCATCACTGCCGGGGGTAGGGAAGGCTGGAGATTGGGGAGGGCCGGATCGCGGTGTTCAGGGCCTAGCTCCCTCAACCTATCTTCATAAGGCATGCCTCCCAATCCAGGCAACATCCTTGTAAATCTCCTCTGCACCCTCTCAATAGCTTTCACATCCTTCCTGTGGTGAGGTGACCAGAACTGCGCACAGTACTCCAAGTGGGGTCTGACAAGGGTCTTATATAGTTGCAGCATTACCTCCCGACTCCTAAACTCAACCCCTCAATTAATGAAGGCCAGTACACCATACACCTTCTTGATCACATCCTCCACCAGCGAGGCCAATTTAAGAGTCCTTTGGATCCAGACCCCAAAATCCTTTTGCTCTTCAACACAGCTAAGACTCCTACCCTTGATATTGTACTCCTGCATCCCATTGATCCTGCCAAAATGGACCACTACACATTTATCCACGTTGAAGTCTATCTGCCACTTCTCCGCCCAGTCTTGCATCCTATCTATGTCACGCTGCAACTTCTGACATCCCTCCAGACTATTCACAATACCACTAACCTTCGTATCGTCGGCGAATTTACTAACCCATCTCTCCACTTCCTCATCCAGGTCTTTTATGAAAATGACAAACAGCAAGGGTCCTAGAACAGATCCCTGGGGCACTCCACTGGTGACCAACCCCCATGCAGAAAAAGACCCATCCACAACCACTCTCTGCTTTCTGCAGGCAAGCCAGTTCTGGATCCACAAGGCCAAAGCCCCTTGGATCCCATGCCCTCTCACCTTCTCAAGAAGTCTTGCATGGGGGACCTTATCAAATGCCTTGCTGAAGTCCATGTAAACCACGTCCACCGCTCTTCCTTCATCAATGTGTTCAGTCACATTTTCAAAGAACTCAACTAGGCTCATAAGGCACGACCTGCCCTTGACCTGCCCTATCTTTGGAATTATTTTTTATCATTGGAATGTGTTCAGTCTGTTTGTTCGGAAACGTCCCTTTAGCTAATTCCAGAGTCGACTACCCCCTACTGGCCCCCACCCACCCCCCTCACCCAACTGACTCAAGATGCAGTGAATCCTGGAAATCCCAAATCCATAATGGTATGCACCTGATTTCAATACATCTTAATAAATTTAAATCTAATTAAACATCTCCTCGCTAGACATTTCCCCTCAAGAAATTTTCATGCCTTGCTGATATCACGTTACATCATCAAGGTTTACAACAGGTTCACCCAGATGTGAACCTACCATGGGGTTCCTGTCCCCCAGGGACGCAAAAGTAACTATAGTCCTCGGAGGAGAGGAACATAGAGAGGCAGTACTCTGCAACTTGGCAGTGCCAACCCCTGTGTCAATGAGCAATGGGACTTCTCATTGACACAGGTTGGCACTGCCAGGTTAGCCAGGATCGAATGCTGGGGAAGATGGGCGTTGAGTGGGGCGGAAGGGGGTAGTGGCGCAAGTTGGAGGGATGTCGGGGATGATTGGGGTGGGGGAAGGGAAGGATGCCAGGAACGATCATAGCAAGGGGTTTGCCAGGGATGATTGGGTGGGGGAGAGGAGGGGGGATGCCAGAGATGATTATGAGGGGAGGGAGGATGCCAGGGATGATGGTGCAGGTGATAAAAGAGGCCACAGATACCTCTGTGGCGGAGGAGGGGGAAGGCGTTGTACTTGTTTTTGTAATTGGAGTGCCATTTAAAAAAAGCGCCCTGATCTCAGTGCAGCCGGTTCTTGGCTTTAAGAGTCCCCACCTCACCAGAGTGACAGCAAAAACCACAGCCACTTTTCTTTTGCAGTTCAGAGGACAAGATCCGGAGAGAAAACTGGCCAGTGGAGCTGGAGAGTTCCACACTCGTTTTCTCACCAGAACTGACAATTTGTCAAATTCTTCAAAGATTCAGCCCCTTAAGTTTCAATTGCAATATATAATTTTAAATACAGTGAATAATAGGAAAAGAAAATGAAAAATGGTTGTGAATTTTGGAATTCTGTATCCCAGAGAATTGTAGACCATTAGTTGTTTAGTTTATTCAATAAAAAGTCTGACAACACCAGGTTTTAGTCCAACCGATTTATTTGATAGTAAACGCACAAGCTTGTGCGTTTGGTGTTGTCAGACTTTTTACTGTGTTTACCCCAGTCCAACGCCAGCACATCCACATCATAGTATATTCAAGACAGAGATTGATAGACGTTTGAATACAATTTAGGGACATGGGGATATGCAGGAGATTGGAGTCAAGGTAGAAAATTGAAGGGCCGAATAGCCCACTCATAGAATCATAGAATCCCTTCAGTGCAGAAGAGGCCATTCTGCCCATTGAGTCTGCACTGACTCTCTGACAGAATACCTTATCCAGGCCCTCTCCTCCGCCCTATCCCCTGGTCTTGCCCTGTTAACTTCAGACATGTATTCAAAAATGATATGAAGTTTCGAAGATGTCATCTTGGCCTCGAAACATTGGTCAGAATTCTCCGACGAAGCCTACGGTTGGGATTATGCAGTCCCGCTGCTATGAACGGCGATTTGGATGACCGCCCCTCCCCCCCACCCCTGCAGGCCCAACCCATCAGATCACCCTCCCTGGAGCAGTCACAGCACCCTAGTTATGCATCCCTGGCACTGCTAGGGTTCCACTTGGAACTGCCAGGTTGGCACTGCTAGATGGGCATTACCCAGCCAGGTTCCCAACCATCCACAGTCTTCAATGGCCTCTGAACCTTGAGTGGCATGGTTGCACAGTGGTCTCAGAGCACCAGGGTCCTAGATTCAATTTCTGGCTTGAGTCACTGTCTGTATGGAGTTTGCACTTTCTCCCCATGTCTGCGTGGGTTTCTTCCATTTGCTCCAGTTTCCTCCTACAGTCCAAAGATGCACGTGTTAGTTTGATTGGCCCTGCTAAATTGCTCCTAGTGTCAGGGCGATTAGCATGGTAGATGTGTGGGGTTGCAAGAATGGAGCTTGGTTGGTGCAGACTCGATAGGTCGAATGTCTTCCTCCTGTCTTGTAGGGATTCTATGATTCTAACCCTCAGACGGGGTCACCATGGCCTCAGGGATTTGGTGTGGCCTCTCCAATGTCCTAAACAATTGCAGTAAAACATTTCTATTCATGTACTCAAATCCTTTTGCTGTTAAGGCCAACATACTATTTGCTTTCTTTGCTGCTTGCTGTTCTTGCGCGGACACTTTCAGTGATGATGCCTCAGGGGTCGGTGCTGGGGCCTCAGCTATTTACCATTTATATAGATGATCTGGAGGAGGGAACCGAGTGCAGGGTGTCGAAATTTGCTGATGACACCAAGACTGGGGGAAAGGCAAATTGTGGGGAGGGTGTGGAGAGTCTGCAGAAGGATCTAGATAGGCTGGGCGAATGGGCCAGGAAATGGCAAATGGAATTTAATGTTGGCAAGTGTGAGGTGGTCCACTTTGGTAGGAAGAATGGTAGGAAGGACTATTACTTACGTGGCGAAAAACTGCAGCAGGCGACGGTGCAGAGGGACCTCGGGGTCCTTGTGCATGAGTCGCAAAACCCAGCTTGCAGGTGCAGCAGGTGGTCAGGAAGGCGAATGGGATGCTGGCCTTCATAGCGAGGGGGATTGAATATGAAAGTAGGGAGGTCTTGCTGCAGCTGTATAGGGCATTGGTGAGGCCGCAGCTGGAGTACTGTGTGCAGTTTTGGGCGCCGCACCTGCGCAAGGATATTTTGGCCCTGGAGGGAGTGCAGAGGAGGTTTACTAGGCTGATACCGGAGTTGAGGGGATTGAGCTATGAGGAGAGGCTGAATAAACTAGGCTTGTACTCGTTAGAGTTTAGAAGAATGAGGGGAGATCTCATTGAGACGTATAAGATGATGAATGGGATGGATAGGATAGAGGTGGAGAGACTCTTCCCGCTCAAAAAAGACAGTAGGACTAGGGGGCACAGCCTCAAGATAAAGGGGAGGCGGTTTAGAACGGAGTTGAGGAGGAACTTCTTCACTCAAAGGGTGGTGAATCTCTGGAATTCTCTGCCCGTTGAAGTGGTGGAGGCTGCCTCGCTAAATATTTTTAAGAAGCGGGTTGATGGGTTCTTGATAAGAGAGGGGATTAAGGGTTATGGGGAGAGGGCGGGAAAGTGGAACTGAGCCACGACAGATCAGCCATGATCTTTTTGAATGGCGGGGCAGGCTCGAAGGGCTAGATGGCCTACTCCTGCTCCTATTTCTTATGTTCTTATGTTCTTATGCACAAGGACATCAAAGCCTTGCTGAGTATCCACCTGTCTCTGTATACACCCATCCTTATAAGATTCTGCCCTTGCTACCAAAGTGCAATGAATGATGAAAAATGAAAAAATGTTTGTGGAGACCAGTAGTGACTCTTGCTGGGCTCCCACTGCACTCGAGGGTTAGAGAATTCCGGGAGCAGGGAGAATCCGGCTTGAAATAGACAAAGTACATTTCAATAAATATTTAAACATGCTAATCTGGTTCTTGCCCTCAGTGGGCAGGAAAAAGATCATATCCAGATGCAGTGACTTGGAGAATCCCAACAGAGGTTTGCACCAGTGTTGGATCCCTTGCCCACGATTCTTTGATTCCTTGCCACCCTATCACTATCTGTGCCAGGCTGGGCATGGCCAGATAATCATAGCCTTGATTCAGGAGGTAAAGAAAGAAGTATGTGTCCAATCCAACTTTCTGGGGACTAGAAGTCATAATGTGACAAGAAATTACTAACAAGTCCTTGTTGTGTTTTTGTCAAATTATTTTCAAAAGTGTTCTGAAATATACACAGGCGGCACAGTGACGCAGTGGTTAGCACTGCTGCCTCACAGCACCAGGGATCCGTGTTCGATTTCTGGCTTGGGTCACTGTCTGATTGGAGTTTACACATCCTCTATGTGTCTGTGTGGGTTTTTACCAGGTGTTCCAGTTTTCTCCCACAGGCCAAAGATGTGTGGGTTAGGTTGATTAGTTATGCTAAATTGCCCCTTAGTGACAGGGAGATTAGCAGGGCAAATACGTGGGGCTACGGGGATAGGGGCTGGGTGCCATTGTGGTCAGTGCAGACTCGATGGGCCAAATGGCCTCCTTCTTCACTGTAGTGATTCTATGATACAGTTAGTAGTATTCAGTCACTTGGAATCTAATTTTACAATGAAAAATCTCACTGTTTGCTTTTATAGAATAGCACTGCTTGCCACTATTCCCCAGTTAATCAAAGCTGCAGCTTCTGCTTTTTGTTTATCTGAAACTTAATTAATTCAATGCCTATTTCGTTTTCTCCAGCCAGGCCTGTGGTGCTGGAGTTGGCATGATCCTCAGAGCAAATGGACTATGATTTAATTATCACCAAAGTTTTCATGTGCTCTCCAGGATGTGGCGTGGCTGGATTTCTCCAGCAATGACCTTTGTTGACCTGTGCAAATATTTTTGTCTGTGTTGTCAATCTAACCAATGGAAATGCTGATCTGGGAACTGTTAATGGAATCTAACTAGCATAAGTGGCATACCAAAACTGTCCTAATATTGTAAATATAAAATGACATTTTTTTAAATCACCAGCAGCGTATAGTTTATTCCTTGAACTCTCTTAAGTGCATTAGCTAAACGTATCATCAGAAATCTCCTAATTTGGTCACAGAAAAGAACCATTGGTCGCAGATCTAAGAGATACCCAAACCACGTATAAAGTAAACAATACTTCAATGTATGCCAAAAGAGGAAACAGCATGCCCTGTATAACTCGGCAAGGTTTAAAAAACAGAAGGAAAAGCATGAAATATTGCAGCAATAAGACAAAACAATTTAACTCCAAGTAATTTCATCAAATTAAAACCTCAATATGCAGCCAATTATCTTCATTGAATTTATTGCAGTATGAATAATTAGTCCTCGCTTTATTTTCCCATTTCCTAACAAGCAAACCACAGCTGTCGTGTCCCATGTTGTTCAGAGCAATATGAAAATGCTGGAAATCACTCCCATAACAGCACTAGTGGCACGGTGGCAAAGTGGGTTGTCACTGCTGCCTCAAAGCTCCAGGGACCTGGGTTTAATTCCTGGCCTGGCTCGCTGTCTATGTGGAGTTTTCACGGTCTCCCCATGTCTGAGTGGGTTTCCTCCAGGTGTTCCGGTTTCCTCCCATAGTCCGAAAGATGTGCTGGTTAAGTGCACTGGCATGCTAACTTCTCCCTTAGCGTACCCAAACAGGCACCTGAGTGTGGTCACTAGGGGATTTTCACAGTGGCTTTATTGCAGTGTTAATGTAAGCCTATTTGTGACACTAATAAATGAACTTTAACTTTAAACTTGTAGACTGCAGAAGTCAAAGAAGATGGCTCACCATCACATTCTCAAGGACAATTAGAATGGGCAATAAAAATGCTGGTTTAGCCAGCAATGCCTATTAAAACAAAAATGTAAAACTATAAGGACATAGAGCCCACGGAGAAGAGTTTTTGAATTAATCAAATGTTATTTCTGTGGTTATTATTGAAAGATAAAGCTGTCATCAGACTGCAAATTGTGCATGTAAAGATGTCAAGTACAGCATATCCAAGTTGTCTATTTGGAGTTGCTACATAGGTAACATCGCTAAACAAATAACTGAAATCTTAAGCTTTTCCACTTTCTTACCCAGAGAGATTAAAACAATTACCTTTATTGATGAAGCTATCCTAAAGCAAAAAGATGAAACCACAGGCTGCAAAGTGTTATACTGTGGAGCAATCAGTAAGCATGGCACGAAACAAGACCAATTGATGCATCTGTATTGTTCTCTGGAAATTACTTTGCTTCTGGTATGACTATTAATGGGCCACAATTTGCTGTCAAAATAGAGGTGAAGCTAATGGTGCTCACCATTATTTATGCACAAATGCAAAGTCAGCTGAGGACAGATCTACAGTTAAAAGTGAAAACCCAAGCGTTGCTGTCTGAAATGTAATGTTCCACTATTAGCTTTGCATTTTTGGCACAAAACAATGATCAAAACGCGTCTTTCTGAAGTTATACAACTTTGAAGTTCTAATAAACAGCCTCTAATTGTGAGTTGAATGACGGGGGCCTGTTTGGAAAAGGACTTCCCATTCACAGGACCTTAGCATGCTGGCCTAATCACTGAAATTGTCTTAACGACAGACCTTGATTACAGCCAGTGTGCTAGTGTGGGCAATTACATTTTCGCTTTGTTGATTTCTCACATCAAAGGGGCTTGGAGGATACCCTTATCCTTTGCTATCGTTCTCAGCTCTTGCGGAATCCGGAGACCTCGGAGGATGTACACTTATAATTTTTACACAGCCTCTGTGATCTACCATTCTAAGTTGCTTTATTAGGCAACATAGCCACATTGGATGAAAGTCAGCACCAGTGAATGGCCAAATATAATTTTCGGTTAAGGCCAAGCTTTCAACCCCGAACTCAAGCATGATTATTTCAAGAGGGCCAGTAAGTTATCCCCAAAATTGAGCTTTCATTTAACATTCATTTAGTTTAATAATATGCTGGTTATAGGTAACAAATACTTTATTAAATTTAAAGAGAAAAGATTTTCTGTAAACTTAACCTTCTTTAATCTTAATCAGTTACAGAAGTTGATAGTGTTTAATTATCAGGACAAAATGACAAACAAAAATAATTAGTTTCTGCTTTGATTGTTGAAATCCAGTACTGCCCATGAATAGACGCACCAAATTGTGATAGTTTTGAGAAGTGTTTTATTCCCTTATGTTTCTGCTCAACTATGTTTGTATACCACGAAACATAAAGGCATATCACGCAAAATAAACAGAGATGATGGTCGAGCAGTATTATCGCTAGACTATTAATCCAGAAACTCAGATCATGTTCTGGGGACCCGGGTTCAAATCCTGCTTTGGCAGATGTTGGAATTTGAATTCAATAAAAAAATCTGGAATTAGTTCAGTAACATCCTTTAGTGAAGGAAATCTGCTGTTCTTACCTGGTCTGGTCTTCGTGTGTGACTCCAGAGCCACAGCAATGTAGTTGATTCTCAACTGCCCTCTGAAATGGTCTAGCCAAGGGCAATTAGGGATGGGCCATCCAGCAGGAGACATGTTGGCCAGCCAACTGGAGACATGTTCCATAAATGAATACAAATAAAAAGGAATTCTCCCTCCTTGTCCGCAGTTGGGATTCTCCAGTCCTGTTGCAGTGAACACAGATTTAGCTGCCAAATTCTCCGTTCTTGCTGGCAGCAGCGGGGCATGAACAGTCGAAGAATTCCAGCCAAGACAGTTCATGAAGAGTGCTGTCAGGCCACACTTTGGAATGTTTTTCTGTCACATTTTGCTCTAAATATACTCCTTGGTAAACTTAAGAGCAGTCATTTAGCGTAGTTTTAATAGAAAGGAACGTGAACCACCTGTGAGTAACTAGATTTTAAATCACCGAAAATAACTTTCGATAAATATGCAGAACCATTTGGTAGTTATAAGGCCTGGTAGTCAGTTGTTCAGTGAATTTAACAAAAGTTAATTTTTTAATTGAATTCCTACAGTGCAGAAGGAGGCCATTAAGCCCATCAAGTCTGCACCGACTGTCTGATTGAGTACCTTACAAAGGCCCACAGCCTCCTGTCCTAGCCCCATAACATTTACCATGGCTAATCCATCTAACCTACACAACTGGGTCACCCTATGGAGCCATTTAGCATGGCAGTCAACCTTGGATGGCATGGTGGCACAGTGGCTAGCACTGCTGCCTGACAGCGCAAGTGACCCAGTTCTGGGGTCTGTCTATGTGTTTGCATGGATTTCTTCCGGATGCTCCAGTTTTCTCCCACAGTGTAAAGATGTAGGTTGGATTGATTAGCCTTGCTAAATTGCCCCTTTGTGTCCAGGACGTGTGGGTTAGGTGGAATAGTGGGGTAAATATGTGGGATTATGGCTTAGGGCATGAGTCGGATGCTCTGTCAGAGAGTCAGTGCAGACTCGATAGGCTGAAGGGCCCCCCTCTGATTTGATTGATTTGATTTGATTTATTTTTGTCACATGTATTAACATACAGTGAAAAGTTTGTTTCTTGCACACTAAACAGACAAAGCACACCGTTCATAGAGAAGGAAACAAGAGAGTGCAAAATGTAACGTTACATTCATAGCTAGGGTATAGAAAAACATCAACTTGGTGCAAGGTAGGTCCATTCAAAAGTCTGATGGCAGCAGGGAAGAAGCTGTTCTTGAATCGATTGGTATTCGACCTCAGATCTTTGTATCTTCTTCCTGATGAAGAGAGAATGTCCAGGGTGCGTGGGTCTTTAGTTATACTGGCTGCTTTGCCAAGGCAGCGAGAAGTATAGACAGAGCCAATAGATGGGAGGTTGGTTTGTGTGATGGATTGGGCTATATTCACAATCTTTTGTAGTTTCTTGTAGTCTTGGATAGAGCAGGAGCCATACCAAGCTGTGATACAACCAGAAAGAATACTTTCTATGGTGCAACTGTAAAAGTTGATGAGAGTCATAGCTGACATGCCAAATTTCCTTAGTCTTCTGAGAAAGTAGAGGCATTGGTGGGCTTTCTTAGTTATAGTGTCAGCATGGGGGAGCCAGGACAGGTTGTTGGTGATCTGGACACCTAAAAACTTGAAGCTCTAGACCCTTTCTACTTCGTCCCCATTGATGTAGATAGGGGCATGTTCTCTCCTACGCTTCCTGAAGTTGATGACTATCTCCTTTGTTTTGTTAACATTGAGTTAGAGATTATTGTTGTCACACCAGTTCACCAGATTCTCTATCTCATTCCTGTACTCTGTCTCGTCATTGTTTGAGTTCCGGCCCACTACGGTGGTGCCATCAGCAAACTTGAAAATTGAGCTGGGGAGGAATTTGGCCACACAGTAATAGGAAAATAAGGAGTATAGTAAAGGGCTGAGGGCACAGCCTTGTGGGGCACCGGTGTTGAGGATGATCACGGAGGAGGTGTTTTTGCTTATTTTTTACTGATTGTGGTCTGTGGATTAGGATGTTCAGGATCCAGTCACAGAGGGAGGAGCCGAGACCCAGGCCACGGAGTTTAGAGACGCACTGTGAGGATTTTATGATAGTTCTATGATGATAATTTGAAAGGAGTTCGGTCATGGGTTCATACCCAAATCTTCTGAAAGGCCTGTAAACAGATGCAAATCGTAGAGATCTGAAAGGATGATTAACTGATTCGCGGGGTACGAACAGTTCTGTGGAGTTGCTGCTGAATCGTGCTGAAAAAAAAGCGTAATTGAATGGAAGTTCCAGACTGATGGGTGGTGGGGCTGTCAGCGAGAATGGAGAACTTAGCACTCAGCCAAATCTCCATTCATTGCAGCAGGACTGGAGAATCCCAGCTGTGGTGAATTCCAGCAACTTATTTAATTTTCAGTCAGTTTTCACAAAGCATTCCCTTTACTAAATAAAAATTGTTTCAATTCCTGACTTTTGCGGCTGATTCATTGATTAATGAGATTCTAACGAGTGGAGAAAATGGCAAGAAAATATAACTTCTCCTCAAGGAAGCCTTCCTGTATATGTGATGTATGTACATATAGTGTGTTGGGATTTGGGGTGTGGATTGCCCCTTTAAAAAGAATGGGTGAAGTGACCCTGGACTATTAGCTCTGCCCAGTGAGGGACCCTGTGGGTAATCTTAAACCTGACTGTGAACGAGTACACCACTTCAATAAACAGCTCCCAGTATTGAAGTATTCAAGCCTGTATTGTGATTCTTTATATCCCTTAATCCACAGGGGTATACATAATAGTGTGAGCGGGTAAAAATTTGCATTGTCCAAGAGGAAACTTTTCAAATTTGTTGATTACCTGCCTACAGTATTTAAAGCATAACTGTATCTTCAAATTAAAAGGTAGATTGGTTTAATTATCAGTTGTTGCAACCTTGGAAATAATGACATTTATTGAACATGAACCCTTGACATGGTAGTACCAGGGACTAGGCAAATATCTTATCCATCTGGGTCCACTCCACAGTGTAGACTGGAGAGCTTCAGGAAGCAGTTAAGGGCAATATTTGATGAAGTGGACACCAGTGGTTTGGACTAAAGAGATAAAACGAATGTTTGAAGTGGTGATTTATTTCCATCGCACTCCAGTAGATTTCAATGTCAATGCTGAGTATCAGTTTAAGTTCGGGGATTTGTCATGTGTTGAAAACTTGATAATGTGAGAAACAGTAAGAAGGAGCGGTGTTTCACGAGGTCATGTTGTGAAAAGAGATTGTACATATAAAAAGACTGATTATCAGCACACATTGCACTTGTGTCACATGCCTCTATAATGTGGCATACCAAGTATTCAAGAATCTTAAGTATACTGTTAAATATGGAAATAGCAAAGTCCAGAATGTTTTCTTGATAATCAAATACTGTGGAACTATGCGTATACACTGCACTTGGATATGCAAGCTTTCTAAATTACTAAACCAGTGGTATTATTTGAAAGCAATTTGATATTCATGCTTCTCTCCAGTTCACAAAGCTCATGCCGCCCTCTGCACTTTGATCCACTTCCCTGGGACACGCAGTTAGCAATGTCAGTTGCTAGTGCTAGGATGCGGCACTTAACTTTCCACTTGTGTTCAGTTACAGGAAGCAAGGGTATCAAGAGGTGAACCTCAGCTGCATACACTGGTCCTGAATGAAAACCCCTATTAAAGTGACAGTCCCACTATATTTCACTTCAACTTTGCATTACGACATCTTCGGTTTGCCCCTCAGTGGAAAGCAGGAATGAGCACAGTGATTCACTGCGCCAGCCACAAACACCGGCAGTTGAGCCACCACAAGACGCCTGCACTTTATATAAAGGTCACTCAGTTGAGCTGATCTGTAAATGGATTACATTCCTTGTGCACACTGAAGAGGAATAATCAGCCTCTGTTCAGGTAGACTGTTACGCAATAACATGCAGAATAAATGAGGACATCAGAACTTATATTCGTAATGTTGCGATGTTATTACAGTAGTCTAAAATGAGGATGCATTTGTTGATAAAGAACAATGTTTTACAGCTTTCTGACTCACTTCCTTGCTCTCAATCTCAATATTGTTAAGCACCCGATTCATCTTAGCATGTGACAAATGAAATTATGCTGCAATTGAAGGTGCATAACAGCGATAACAAAAGGTACAAGTTTTGACAAAAAAGCCTGATTGATATCAGATCGGCTTGATCAAATGGAGATTCCTTATGCCATTCTTTTGTGTGTAAAACAAAAGGCTAAAGAGGTAGAAAACAACAGTGGTCCCTGGTAGAAGACGAGGCAGAATTAAGTGACAATCAATACTAAACTTCAGGCCTACTATTGGTTCCCAGCACCAGTATTTTCTCCTTCTGCCAGGAAATTGGGATACTGACAACAAGTTGCATTCATATCGTGGCTTTAATGTACATCTCAAAGCACTATACAAGAGTATCAGAAAGAAATCAAGCAGGAAGAGGTTAATGTCAGGAGAGTTGGCTTGGTCAAAGAGGCTAAGTGATTTGATTTGATCTGATTTGATTTATTATTGTCACATGTATTAACATACAGTGAAAAGTATTGTTTCTTGCGTGCTATACAGACAAAACATATCATTCATAGAGAAGGAAAGGAAAGAGTGCAGAATTAGTGTTACAGTCATAGTTAGAGTGTAGAGAAACATCAACTTATTGCAAGGTAAGTCCATTCAGAAGTCTGACAGCAGCAGGGAAGAAGCTATTCTTGAGTCGGTTGGTACGTGACCTCAGACTTTCGTACCTTTATCCCGATGGAAGAAGGTGGAAGAGAGAATGTCCGGGCTACGTAGGGTCCTTAATTATGCTGGCTGCTTTGCCGAGGCATCTGGGAGTTTTAGACAGAATCAATGGATTGGACGTTAGTTTGTGTGATGGATTAGGTTACATTCACGACCTTTTGTTCAGCTATTTACCATTTATATAGATGATCTGGAGGAGGGAACCGAGTGTATGGTGTCGAAATTTGCTGATGACACCAAGATTGGTGGAACGGCAAATTGCGCGGAGGGTGTGGAGAATCTGCAGAAGGATCTAGATAGGCTGGGCGAATGGGCCAGGAACTGGCAAATGGAATTTAATGTTGGCAAGTGCGAGGTGGTCCACTTTGGTAGGAATAATGGTAGGAAGGACTATTACTTACGTGGCAAAAAACTGCAGCAGGCGACAGTGCAGAGGGACCTCGGGGTCCTTGTGCATGAGTCGCAAAAACCCAGCCTGCAGGTGCAGCAGGTGGTCAGGAAGGCGAATGGGATGCTGGCCTTCATAGCGAGGGGGATTGAATATAAAAGTAGGGAGGTCTTGCTGCAGCTGTATAGGGCACTGGTGAGGCCGCAGCTGGAGTACTGTGTGCAGTTTTGGTCGCCACACTTACGCAAGGATATTTTGGCCTTGGAGGGAGTGCAGAGGAGGTTTACTAGGCTGATACCGGAGTTGAGGGGGTTGAGCTATGAGGAGAGGCTGAATAAACTAGGCTTGTACTCGTTAGAGTTTAGAAGAATGAGGGGAGATCTCATTGAGACATATAAGATGATGAATGGGATGGATAGGATAGAGGTGGAGAGACTCTTCCCGCTCAGAAAGGACAGTAGGACTAGGGGGCACAGCCTCAAGATAAAGGGGGGGGCGGTTTAGAACGGAGTTGAGGAAGAACTTCTTCACTCAAAGGGTGGTGAATCTCTGGAATTCTTTGCCCGTTGAAGTGGTGGAGGCTACCTCGCTAAATATTTTTAAGACGCGGGTTGATGGGTTTTTGATAAGCGAGGGGATTAAAGGTTATGGGGAGAGGGCGGGAAAGTGGAACTGAGCCACGACAGATCAGCCATGATCTTATTGAATGGCGGGGCAGGCTCAAAGGGCTAGATGGCCTACTCCTGCTCCTATTTCTTATGTTCTTATGTTCTTGCAGTCTTGGGCAGCGCAGGAGCCATACCAAGTTGTGATGCAATCAGAAAGAATGCTTTCTGTGGTGCATCTGTAAAAGTTGGTGAGAGTCGTAGCTGACATGCCAAATTTCCTTAGTCTTCTGAGGAAGTAGAGGCATTAGTGGACTTTCTGAAATTTTGTGTTGGCATCTTGAATGAGGAGGGAAAGGAAGGTTTAGGGAAGAAATTCCAGAGCTAGCGTCTAAATGGATCAAAAACTGGCCATCAATAGGAGGGTGAACAAAATGGAGGAATAACAATGAAGATGGAAGAATACAGGGTTCTCAGAGATGATAAGGTTGGGTGAGTCTTTCCACATTAGATAGCAATGTCACAATGTTGCCCATTCACCGAAGCTGCTTGAACTCTGTGTGTGGAAGTGACTTTTCTTTGGTGGTCCTTGTAGCTTTACTCCTGCCCTCATATTAAGTTCGCTGCTGCCAAGCACCAACTGATCCAAGGACTAGCAAGATTAGATGAACACACATAAGAATGCCAGCCTAAACTTGGAATCAGATGCTTGTTTTCTCTTGGAATCCTGGTCTTTATCACGAGAGCCGAGGCAGCTGGCTTGGCTTTGACAACACAGTACTGAAACCATTCCACATGAAATGAGTCAACTTGTTCAATGTGTTTGTCCTTGAGCGATTTTGCAGTTATAATTTTAAATAATGGATTTTATTGCTGTTTTCAAAATACACACTTCCTACGCTATAACAGCTGTAGAAAAATAATTCTCACTAACTCTTAAATGCGGAAAAGTATGCTGGAGAAGAGATTATTACCAGGGAGCACAATTTCTCTAATGGTATCAAATTCTCAGAAACATTTTACAACCCTCAGAAGGTTTACAAATTAATTTTGCTTCTTTTAACAGCCACATCAATAAAGAGAAAATGTTATTTACACTGTTGAATTTGCCTTGTCATTTAGTACAAGTGGACCCATAAAGATTAATGATATCTCCTCATTTCCAAGTTAGTAACGACCTCCGATCCTAGCGTTATGGCATCAAAAAGAAATGTAATCCTTATCTCTATGAGAAACAAGTGTTTTTTATGAGAACATAGGCTATTATAAAAGTCTTTTTATTTTATTTCATGCTAACTGGTTATCAGGTTCCTAAGGCTTTTGCCATTAATTAAAGCTGGATTTTAGATGCATTTTATTAATACTGTCTTTCCTGAAATAGGAAGACTGAAGTCGAATATTATGGCAAATGAAAAATATCTACGAGCAGTTACTGAACTGCGGAGATGCACTTCAATTTCAAAGGACATTTGGCTTAGCCAATCTGCTAATAGCTAAATGCTCAGCAGATGTTGCTTGTTGAATTATATTTTTAAAGAATCTGTTCCCATAAACGAGGCAACACCATACTTGCCTGGAATTTCCTTCATCTAACATGGCCCAGATTTTAATCATCAGTAATAGGCAACGATCACTCTTCACATAAAAAAAGCTGTCCGCAAGTTTTAGAAAGGACAAGAGCTTAGAATTTTTCTTTATCAACATCTGAATTTTATGCCTTCTAAATGGGAAAGTTTAAAGTTTATTTATTAGTGTCACAAGTCTTCATTGCAAGCCTACCTGTGACACTAAAATATTTATAGGATCAAGAGAAACAGTTTTGGGCGCCGCACCTGCGCAAGGATATTTTGGCCCTGGAGGGAGTGCAGAGGAGGTTTACTAGGCTGATACCGGAGTTGAGGGGGTTGAGCTATGAGGAGAGGCTGAATAAACTAGGCTTGTACTCGTTAGGGTTTAGAAGAATGAGGGGAGATCTCATTGAGACGTATAAGATGATGAATGGGATGGATAGGATAGAGGTGGAAAGACTCTTCCCGCTCAAAAAAGACAGTAGGACTAGGGGGCACAGCCTCAAGATAAAGGGGGGGCGGTTCAGAACGGAGTTGAGGAGGAACTTCTTCACTCAAAGGGTGGTGAATCTCTGGAATTCTCTGCCCGTTGAAGTGGTGGAGGCTGCCTCGCTAAATATTTTTAAGAAGCGGGTTGATGGGTTTTTGATAAGAGAGGGGATTAAGGGTTATGGGGAGAGGGCGGGAAAGTGGAACTGAGCCACGACAGATCAGCCATGATCTTATTGAATGGCGGGGCAGGCTCGAAGGGCCAGATGGCCTACTCCTGCTCCTATTTCTTATGTTCTTATGTTCTTAAGTCGGCTTACATTAACACTACATTGAAGTTACTGTGAAAATCTCCTAGCCGCCACACTTCAGTGCCTATTTGGGTACACTGAGGGAAAATTTAGCATGGCCAATGCACTTAACCAGCACATCCCTCGGTCTGTGAGAGGAAACTGGAGCACACCGTGGACATGGGGAGAACGTGCAAACTCCGCACAGACAATAACTCAAGCCAGGAATCAAACTCGAGTTCCTGGTGTGGTGAGGCAGCAGCGCTAACTACTGTGCCATAGTGCTGCCCAGGGCAAGTTGACAATACATTCGGATAAATGACACATCAAAATTGGCAAAGCTGGAAGTAGAAGTAGGTTATAAATTATATTTAAATCATGGTACAGAAAGTAAAATAAAAATTGGTGCCTAGACTTGGGATTAAGGAGAAATTCAAATCAGAAAACACACATTTTAATTTTAATTTTAATTTTAAATCTCCAATTTTGAGGGAATAATATCCCATATTTGTGAAATTAATTTTTTCAGAACCAGAGAGGTTGCTCAGAAGAAATTGTGACTTATTTTGTCAAAACTCAGTTCTTCCCAATTTAAAAAACAATTAAGCCCTGTTGAATCTGTATTTCATGAAATAATAGTGGGTAATTAGATTAAATTCATACCGGAGTAATTGCTATGGTGATTTCATCAGCAAAAGTTACAGAGATGATCCTATTGGTTCATCCTGGCAGTTGACCAGTTTGGTGAGCTAATAAGATCGGGTAAGAGGTGAAAAATTGAGTGTGCGTCCGATTTTCTGCCTCCCCTGATATTAACAACCCTGTTTTGCCAGAGAAATCGGATTCACATCCTATCCTTTTCAAACCTTAATTTAAATGTAATTAGTGCGTCCCAGGCATAATCGTCCAGGCCCACCTGCCTGTACTTGTTCTCTGGTTGAGGTTTTCACCAACATGAGTCATGTATGGTCCCCACCAACAGGAACCAGATGTGATGGCTTTGCTAGTGGGAACAGAGACCATTGAAGCCATGGGTGCTCGGGTGCAGTGCCGGCCTATGCTCTTTAGCACCATGATAATGCCAGCCTGGCACCCTGGCACTTCCCACTGGGCAGTGGCAAGAGGGCAAAGCCTGATGGGGGTGGAGCCTGATGGGTGGGTGAAGCCTGATGGGGAGGTGGGGGAGCCTTGGAGGGAGAGACAGAAGGGGAGAACTCTGCATCAGGTGGTAGGGGCAATTGGCTGGGGTATCAATTGGCAGGGCAGCAATTGGAAGGGGTGGTGATTGGGATGGGGTGATTGAACATGGGGACAATTAGAGCAGGGTACAATCAGTCAGGATGTTGACCAGGGTGGCCATGTCCAGGGTGGCAATCTGGGAGGGAATGGCAATGTCTATTAAGGGGGTTGTGGGGGAAATGCCTGAAGGCATCCAGGTACACTGTGTGTGCACAGTGATATCACTGTGGAAATCAGGATGCCTGCTAGAGTTTAGCAGCCTGCTTCCCAGTGAGATTACACTCCACCCCCTTCCCCTACTGGCGAGAATCACATCTGGGCTCCTTTTTCACAACTAAGTGCTGTATGATTGCATGTGATTCTTTCCTGTTTTCATGCTCAAGCGGCTTTTAGAATTTTTCATTAGATTGCCTCCTACAACAGCTTAGCCGGTGAAGGATCAGGATTTCACTGACAGTAACTTCCAGATTTTCACATTTAGATGTGTATGTGCTGATTGCAGAAGTTGCTGTCCCTCCTCAGTGGACCTGGCAAAGCTGCAGAGCTGCCACTCCCCTAACTAGGCAATGCAACATCTACTTTCTGCTTATCTCCATGCTGCCCAATCTTTACTGCGAGAATGAGCCCAAAGGCAACCAATTAGAAGGCCATCTCTAGAAAAGCTGTCTAGCCAGGCCAATTGTGGGCTCAGTAATCCCAGTGGGCCCCAATGTCAATATCCTGAGATAGTGAAAAGAATCAGTCCGTATTCTTTGATATTTCATATTTAAAGTTGATTTATTAGTCACCAGTAAGGCTTACATTAACATTGCAATGAAGTTACTGTGAAATTCCCCTAGTTGCCACAGTCCAGCGCCTATTCGGGTCAATACACCTAACCAGCACATCTTACAGAATGTGGGAGGAAACCAGACCACCCAGAGAAAACCCACACAGACACAGGGAGACTGCACAAACTCCACACAGACAGTGATCCAAGCTAGGAATTGAACCCAGGTCCCTGGTGCTGTGAAGCAGCAGTGCTAACCACTGTGCCACCATGCCAGTTGGGTATGGTTGGGTACAACCTTGCTAATGATCTATGTGGGGTGCCAGTTAACATACCTAAGGTGCAATGGAAATGATTATGGAATCTTAATTATGTAACACAAAGTCACAGCTTTGACTGATAACAGCAGGGGTGAGTGTTGACTTCTGGGAATTTGATAAGTCAGGGAATTTGGTGCAGTGAGGTGGTCTTTTGCAAAAGAGGATCCAATAGAGGAAGACTGAAGTGCTGAAGTCTGGAGTCATTAAATATGTGAGCAAATAAGTGACTGGTGATTTCTAAGGTTCTTTACTCTCTCTAAACTTTATTCTCTACTGGGGCGATAAGTCATCTATTCAATTTACAGCGTAACTAGTTAAACCCAAAACAAAACTACAGAAAATAGGTGAAACATAATTAGTTAATTAAAACAAAATGACGATGGCAGGGCGGATGATCTGCTGCATTGATAGTATGTGGAAACTGATAAGCCATAGTAATCACATCTACACTAAATGTCTACAACTCAAGGAATTGCATGTGACTCAGAGTTGAAGAGCTAAGTCTAAGCTTTGGGTGCCAGTGCATCAGGGAGGGGGAAAGTTGCCTGCATACTTCGGGGAGAATTTTCCGTTCTGTCCGCCACGGGAATCATAGTGAGCGAGGGGTGGACCATGGAAAAGTCCGTTGACCTCGGGCGGCATGTTCCAGTTTTGGGGTGAATGCAGCTTGAAAATCCCATCCTTTGTTCAGGAGGTAGTCACTCCGCTTTAGATTGAGCTACAGCTGGGTACAGGAGGGTGTGAGGGATGCAGAAGGTAGCAACGGAGGACCCTCAGCCCTTGCAATTAGCCAACAGGTTTGATGTCCTTGCAGCTTCTGTGAATGAGAGCAGAGACTGCAAGCAGGATTAGCAAACTGACCATAGCACTGTGATGCAACAGACCAGTTAGTAGGAGGAGGAGAATGAATGCAGTTACGCTCGGGAACAGTGCAGGTAGGAGGATAGGTACTGTTCTCTGATGCCAAGAGTGAGTCTCAAAGGTTGTGTACCCTGCCCAGTGAAGGTCATCTCCTTGGGACTGAAGAGGAAGGAGAAGAATCCAGCTGTTGTGGTCCACATTGAACAATTTCATAGTATCCCACATTATACTCCATTTGCCAATGTTTTGCCCACTTACTTAACTATCAATACCACTTTGTAAATTGTTTGTGTCCCTCTCGCAATTTGCCTTTCCATCTATTTTGTGTGATCTGCAAATTTGGCTACATTCACTTCCTTCTTCCAAGTCATTAATATGTATTGTAAACAGTTGCAGTCCCAGCACTGATCCCTGTGGAACCTTACTGGCTACAGGTTGGCAAGCTGAAAAAGAACCCCTTACCCACCCACCCTCCCTCCTCATCCCCACTGATGTTGGCATCGCTGGCTGAGCCAGCATTTATTGGCCACGCCTAATTGCCCTTGAACTGAGTGACTTGCTAAGCCATTTCAGGGGGCAATTGAGAGTTAACCACATTGCTGAGGGTCTGGAGTCACATGTCAGTCAGACCAAGTAAGGACGTTAGTGACACAGTGTTTTTATGACAATCTGCAATGGTTTAATGGTCATCATTAGAACTTAGAATTCCAAATTTTCATTGCATTCAAATTTCACCTTCTGTAATAATGGGATTCAAATCTGGATTCTCAGAGTATTGTGTTGGTCCTTGGATTACTGGTGCAGTGAAAATGCCACTATGCCATTGTCTCCCCGTTTATTTATTTATGGTAAGTGGGCTGCCAATTTCAGCACCTGCCCACAGTTCAGGAGTGGGCAGGAAGGTGGTGGATTGGGCACCCTTTATGTTTTACTGTCCCCTGCTGAAAACACGCCAGGCATGTCTCTATAATGCCCAGCTCCATATGATCTGCTGGTAGTTGAAGGTGGTCACCCCCTGTTGAAGAAACCATCATTTTGATTATTTTGCTGGTGAACATTAAGGTCAAAACAGAAAAGAAAAATTCTCTTACACCGTCAAAAACACAAACATTGAAACTGGACAATGCCCAAAATGGACACAGGAGTTCCTCTCAATGATGATTCCTGTAGATATAAAGGCCAATCAAAATAATAAAAACATCTATCAAGGAAAATAAATAATAAAAACCATTACAGGGAGGCTGAACAAACTAGGATTGTTTTCTCTGGAGAGGCTGAGGGGAGACCTGATAGATATCTATCTAATTATGAAAGGCATAATTTTGGTTGAAAGTCAGAATCTTTTTTCCAGAGTTGAAATGTCTAATACTAGACATTTAGGGCATGCACCTAAGTCGGGGAATGCAATGGCCTAGTGATATTATTGCTAGACAATTAATCCAACAACTCTGTTTTGGGGACTCAAGTTCGAATCCCACCACAGCAGATGGTGAAATTCAAATTCAGTAAAATAAATCTGAAAATAAGTATCTATAGATGACTGTGAAACCATAGTTGATTGTCGGAAAAACCCATCTGGTTCACTAATGTCCCTTAGGGAAGGGAATCTGCCATCCTTACCTGATCTGGCCTCCATGTGATTCCAGAGCTACAGAAAGTGGTTGACTCACAAATGTTCTCCAGGGAAACTAGGGACAGGCAATAAATATTGGCCAGCCAGCAATGCCCATGTTTCACGAATGACTAAAAAAAAAG
This sequence comes from Carcharhinus amblyrhynchos, assembly GCF_965287045.1. Taxonomy (NCBI): domain Eukaryota; kingdom Metazoa; phylum Chordata; class Chondrichthyes; order Carcharhiniformes; family Carcharhinidae; genus Carcharhinus; species Carcharhinus amblyrhynchos. The sequence goes on from NC_137339.1 coordinate 17,236,612, forward strand.
GTGAGGGGGGCAAAGCTCAAAGGAGACATGAGGGGCAATTTTTTCATGAATGGTAGGTGTCTGTAATGTACTGCCTACAATAGGGGCATTTGAGGGGCTTTTAGATAAGCACATGAATATGCAAGGAATAGAGGGGATAAGAATATTGCAAAAGGGATTAGTTTCATTTGCCTTCATGTTCGGCACAGCATCTCGGGCTGAAGGATCTGTTCCTGTGCTGTATTGTTCTATGTTCTATGTTATATCTATTGGAATGTGGCAAGAGAAATGCAGCTGCATTTGCTGGTAACTTATGCGCTCAAACAAATACATGTGGGCGGTGTTTTTTGTGCCCTCACTGTGCATTTTGCGGAGGCAGCCCACCAGTCAATGGCAGGATGTTCTTGCTCCCATTGTTGTCAACAGGGCTTCCCGTTGGCTGAACTCTCTGCCACTTGTAATCAGCCATTGCTGGGGCCAGGACACCCCGCTGGTGTGAACAGCCAGAAAATTCCAGCGAAAAGCTTTCAACAAGACCTGTAGAAAACAAAATAACGCAGTTTGGTATCATAAACCTCTGAAATCACAATTAGGTGCAATGCAAAGATCATCATCTTTGTGAAATTAATGTGGTTATGTTAAAAGTATTTAATTGAAAACAGTGCTCAAGATTACGGAAGTTGTTTTTTTTTTGAAATCTTATTCGTTCTATCAGAGGGTGGCACGGTGACACAGTGGTTAGCACTGCTGCCTCACAGCTCCAAGAAGCCAGGTTCGATTCCCAGCTTGGGTCACTGTCTGTGCGAAGTCTGCATGTTCTCCCCATGTCTATGTGGGTTTCCTCCAGATGGTCTGGTTTCCTCCCACAGTCCAAAAGATGCGTGGTTAGGTGCTAAATTCTCCCGCTGTACAAGTGCCTGAGTGTGACGACTAGGGGATTTTCACAGTAACTTCATTGCAGTGTTAATGTAAACCTACTTGTGACACTATTAAATAAACTTTAAAAATAAATAAACTTTAAACTTTAAAACAGCTTCCAGTGTCTCTAATTAACCAGACACATGAAATTACTGCAACCAATAAAGATTCATAGTCAAAGTTATTTTATATTTACTCATGTTGCTTCAAAAGTAAAGAAAAAAATGTTTTTCAAGTTCCATTAAGGATTTTTTTTACAGGTGACAGTTTCTGCTCTTGAACAACAAGTTGTTCAATAAACTCTGCACGTTCTATTATTATCGCAGATTAATTTCATAATTCACCCATTTTGGGTCTCTCAAGTGCTGGGTATTGCCTGGTGAGAGAATATGCCATTAGTCTACCTGAAATCAAAGGTTAAAACTTGGCAAAACTCATTAGCAACAAGTGCTTCAGAGGTAAATCACATCCAGCTCCTGCACGCCTGAAGAATGCCGTTACAGGGAGAGCTTTACGCATCATTGGAAGGCCTGAGCTTGCTTTCAAACTGACGGTGAGTGTCATGAGCCAATGCGTGATAGGAATGTGCATACTTTCATTCCAATGTCATTGGTAATAAATGCCCCAGGACTACATGGAATGGACATTAGTTCAGTACTGGCTTGAAGATCCTTTGTCAGAATAGAATGTGAGGCCAGTAGGTTGAGAATGTATGCTGGGCGTCCATAGGCAGCCCCCTCTCTCCCCCTACCCTTGCCAAAATCAGAATTGGATTTCAGGTTGGCACTGGGAAGAACTCGCTGATCCCAATTATTTTAATTCTAATATGGAAATATAATGTAAGATCTGATCAATTTGAATCAGAGTCATTTTGAGTTCCACCAGATAAAAGCTAATGCATGACTTTTGTTTGTGTATCCGGCTCCTGAGATATATTCCAAAAACTGACTCCACAGACAGACTTAGAACACAGATATGTATTTGCAGGTCTCACTCTCTCCACTTTCTCACTCCTACTGCCCTCCCAGGTGGTCTCCAGCAGATCGCCAGGCCAATTCCCTTAAAGGAGCTGCACCCCTAATATACATAACAGTTTTGAAGCATATCTATAAACCATCCAGGGAATACATTATAAGCACAGATAGCTATGGGCACGAGAGGAATGGAGCTAATAGGGCGGTTCAGAGTTCTTGAAGACAAGTCAGGGAGGGGGACAACAATTGGCAGGAAAATCAAAGGGGGAGAGCTAGGTGGGGCTGGCAATGGTTTATAACATTGCTGTTGAACTGTGAGGAACACCCCAGTTTGTTATCGCTCCACCTTGGGTACATACCTTTTAACCAAACGTACTTTTTTGCCGGCAGCCTCCAAGAAAGGGATCCCTGGTTAGGCTATTTGAAGGCCGTGTTTTCCTGGGTACAGACCGGTGTTGCAAAGTGGAATTCAGAAATGCTTTAAGACTCTTGCATTTGCAAAGACCCTAACACTTCCTCCAGTTACGTTTCAGGAATATTGCACCACCTTGCATGCTTTGGCCCAGTTTTATGATTGTGTAACAGTGCAATGTCAAACAATCTCTTGGTCGATATGTCTCCAACTTCATTTCATCATCTCAAACTGATGGATAGGTGGAAACTATTGTGTAGGACTTGAAAGTAGCTGAGGAATATTCTAAATCTTCTGAAAATTGCCTTTGTGAGGAACATCTTCTGTTATGACCTTACTGAGATTTAGTAAATTACTTTGAATAACTTCATTACCTTGACAACAAACAGTAGAAGGTCTTCAGTAACTAATGTTCTCAATAATCTTATATATCACAATAGCACACAGTAAGATCTGTTTTTTTAATGAAGCTATTACTTCCTGCTATCATTTTAATGCATCCCAATTTGTCCCTATTCACATTAGTATACCAGACCTACAATGATTATGTAGCAAATCCCTCATTTATTCCTTCTTGAGAAAAGGCTGGCAAAGGTTCTTCAGTTAAATGCAAGCCTGAATATTTTCTTGTTCATAGGATCCCTATACTGCAGAAGGAGACCACTTGGCCCATCAAGTTGGCACCTATTCTCCAAAAGAGCATTTTGCCAGGCCCTATTCCTGTAATCCCACATATTTACCCTGCTAATCCAATTAGCATAGGCATCCTGGAACAGTAAGGGGAAATTTTAGCAAGGCCAATCCATCTGACCGCTCATCTTTGGAATGTCGGAGGAAACCGGAGCACTTGGAGGAAACCCACACAGTCACAGGGAGAACTTACAAACTCCACACAGACAGTCAGCCAGGGCCAGTATTGAACTCGGGTTCGATGGAGCTGCAGGGCAGCAGTGCTAACCACTATCCTCCATGATCTCTTTCCACTGTCCAGAAAGACAAAGCTCTGTAAAATTTATCGGGAATAGGTGGTTTTACCAATTTCCTTGTCATGTATGTGAGAATGTAGCCCTCATCAAAATAATATTGGTTAATTTAAAAATTCAGACATCAAGCTGTTTACAAACTATTGGGGATGTTATTTCAGAGCGATATTAGTCATTTCAAAGCTTGGGTTTATTTATTTTGAAAGAAAAATGTCCTGTTATAATTTCCAACTTAGCACATTTAGAAGAAAATATTTCCTTTAAATGTGAATCATGTTCCATTGCTGAATTTAAATGAAGCTGACTATGTGAGTGTGGATTTTGCAACTTCTTCAGGCTAATTTGTTCTAAAGAAAGAGGAAAATAAGCCACATGATAAATACTTAGCTGAATTCCGCTTTTGGTTTGCTTGGATTTGCAAGGTCGGGACAGGACTGACATTAAAGAGAGAAACCACACTAATGCCTTCCTCAAAGATGCCTACGATTTGCAGATTGATGACGAGTTAAATGTCAGTGACCCTACTGAACAGCTTAGCTACATTGAGTTGCACATGCCATCACAGCGACAAAAGGAGACAGAGAAAAGGTTATTGGTGTTGAAACAAATATCTCTAAATACTTGGCTGTATCTATAATAGTCTCAAGTATTGCATCTTAACCGGCTGTTTTATGGCAGCCACTTACTTTCAAAGAAAAAAATTCCTGTTTCATATGTCAGCAGAGCGACATGAGGATAGCAAAGAAACAAAATAGACAAAAAGATGCATATTAGCAGAGGTATGAAAGTCTGTATTTCCTCCTTTTCTTGCCTTTACTCTGTAGTATTCCATAGTGAGATAGGAATGGAGCTACAAACTACATCAAATGGAAATACTTCCGCAAGCAGAAAGGCATGATGCTATTAAAGAACAACATGTTTACAGGGATAAGGCATGCAAAGGGAATTAGTCCTATGAACCGCAAATTGAGACCTGATGTAAGAAACAACATTGTCTCAGTTGTTTCTTCTGCAACATTCGTAAACACTATGGCCAGGACTTTGCATCCAAATTCACTACAGGTGCAAATGGTGCTCAGGAAGGTTGGGTATCTCACTTAAATACATTTTCACCTCATTAGCAGGCTTCCTGGTGCGTCGTCCCCTCCACGTTGGGTTCTCTACCTTCACCATCAGGATGCCATGTTGGCAAAGTGTAAAACGGGTTTTTTAAAAACAGGACCCAGGGAAAGGGAAGTGGCCACACAGTATCCTGGTACTATCACTTGCCTTTGCAGCGTGGCACCATGGTACTGCCCATGGCACTGCCCAATGGCAACCTGGCACTGCCCCATGTCACCCTGGCACTGTCCCCTGAAACGTCCTCTGGAAACATCACCCCGGCACTGCTCCCTGACACTGCTCCCCTGGCGCCCTGGCATTACTATGTGGCACCCTGGCACTGCCCCACAGCACTGTCCCTGGCACTGCCCCACAGTACTGCCCCAGGGCACTCCAGCACTGCCCCGCCACCCTAGTGATTGCTGTAGAAAATCTCAACCAAGAAAAAGGTTAAAAGACCAAATGAGGGCTTTATAAACACTGAAATAATGTTCCAAAAGCTAAAATGAACTTGTTATTGTTGGAGATTTCTATCCCACTGATTTTCACCATCTTCGATTAATCATGTATTTGATTGAATTTACAGATAGTTTTGTATGTCCATTGGCTTCTTATTGACCTTGACTAAAGGCACCCTTTAGGACAAATCAAAATTAAATTTCTCTTTTATCATATCCTGGAAGAGTGCCTGGCTTACATCATAGTTAATGATTCAGAAATGAAATGATGGCTTTCAAATTTAAAATTACAGAGAACCGGATTTTAAAAGTTGTTTGAAGATTGCCATGGTGACGGCAATAGCATTAAGACCATTTTATAGTTACATCATGGAAAATTTTCTCTTTAAAGAGCAATTGTTACCTGAAAAGAGTTCCAATGAAAAAAAATTGATAGACCTCGATATTTCAGGCAGCATTCTCATGCCCTTAGTCTGGAGCAACGTTCCCGGGATAGCAGGACTGTCCTATATGAAAGTGGATTTGGGAACCGGGGCCTGTACTCTCTGAAATTTCAAAGAATGAGAGGTGGTCTCATTGAAACCCACAAAATACTGAAAGGAATAGACAGGCTGGGTGTTTCCCTTGGCTGGGGAGCCTAGAACCAGGTGGCACAATTACAACACAAGGGGAATGCTACTTAGGACTGAGATGAGGAGAAATTTCTTTACACAGAGGGCTGTGAATCTTTGAAATTCTGTTACCCAGAAGGCCGTGAAATTGAGTAGTTTTTAAGCAGAGGTTGAGAGATTTGTAAATATCAATGACATGAGGGAATATGGGGGAATTGATAAAGGGGGGGCGGTTTAGAACAGAGTTGAGGAGGAACTTCTTCACTCAAAGGGTGGTGAATCTCTGGAATTCTCTGCCCGTTGAAGTGGTGGAGGCTGCCTCGCTAAATATTTTTAAGATGTGGGTTGATGGGTTTTTGATAAGAAAGGGGATTAAGGGTTATGGGGAGAGGGCGGGAATGTGGAACTGAGCCACGACAGATCAGCCATGATCTTATTGAATGGCGGGGCAGGCTCGAAGGGCTAGATGGCCTACTCCTGCTCCTATTTCTTATTTCTTATGTAAAGGCATTGAAATGGATGATCACCCAACATCATATTGAATGATGGAGCAGGCTGAATGGGCTAAAGTGACTATTTCTGCTCCTTCGTTCCTAAACAACTGGAAGTAGTGAAGGAGATAATTATCTATACTGGAAGATAGAATAGAATAGAATACCTACAGTGCAGAAGGAGGCCATTCGGCCCATTGAGCCAGCACCGACAACAATCCCACCCTATCCCTGTAACCCCACATATTTTCCCAATAATTTTCCTGACACCCCCGAACACCAAGGGACAATTTAGCATGGCCTATCCATCTAACCTACACATTTTTGGACTGTGGGAAGAAACCGGAGCACCCAAAGGAAACCCATGCAGGCATGGGGAGAATGTGCAAACTTCACACAGACAGTCACCCGGGCCATGTCCCTGGCACTATGAGGCAGCAATACCCACGCTGCCCCAATGGGAACCTATGTGCAGGATCATACTGCTGTTTGGTCAGTACCCTTTAACATTCTTGCTGCTGATTGGTCAACTGTGCAGAATAGGTGGTAATTATTTCTTGAGTAAAGAAAACCAGATGTCACTGATGAGAAGGCCATTTTCTTCAGGGATGATGTAGTCCATGTGAGGTGGAAACAATGTACAGGACGTTGACTCTTAATTTAGTTGAAGTAATTTGTGAGTGAGTGAGTAATAGGTGGACCAGTGTTAATCCATTATGAAGAAACTCTTGACTTGAAGTGTAGTCTTAATACTGGAGAGAATTAATTTATATAAGGAATTTGTCAAGAATAAGAGATATTCTCAAGCTTGGGGTGGGTTGAAGACTCTGACCACTGGTCTTATGTTGTTTTGTCCTTGGTATTCATCGAGAAGGCGTTGGAGACAGCTGGATGTGTCTGATCCTGTCAGAAATATATACATTTTAATTAGATTCCCTCTCATTCTTCTAAATCCCAGTGAATACAGGCCCAGTTGACCCAATCTTTCCTCATAAAACAATCCTGCACCCCAGGAATCAGACTGGTGAACATCAACTACTTTCCCTCTATGGCAATGATGTCTTTTCTTAAATAAGGAAGCCAGAACCATACACAATAATACAGGCATGGTGTCACCAAAGAGTTATAATTAAGCTTCATTAGTTACACAAATGTGTCAATGAGGTGAAGTCTAACACTAGGATCTTTCATTCTCAACTTACTTATCTGGAGCAATACTGGTGCACATCTATAGTGTTGTGGGTAATTTTAAATACAATGTCAAACATTTTGTCAGTGGTAAGACTGATAGGAAGTCCTGTCCTTTTGAGGAAACACCTCAAACTCTCAAGTTAATGTTCTTAAACGTACTTGTGGTAAACCATATGCATTGCTCATTAATAATTATCATTTCTTTATCAGATTAATTGCACATGATCAACCATTGCAGCCAAAGACAAAGTGTGTATTGTGTCAGAATTATGGGGTTGGGCAGGGGGAGGGAGGAGGATACAGCTCCCTCTTTGAAAACAATCTGGCTACAAGTTGCACTAAAAATTGTACAGAATTTTCAGAGAAGTTGTGGTTCAAGTTTCTGCCCAAACTCACAACAATCGCAAAAGTAAAAGCGTTCATACACCAACGCAATCAGGCAATAATTTCAAATGTAATTGCTTATATTACCTGGCATTAAAAATATTCTGTGATATACCTAAGAATGGTGACCTCATGTGGTTTTATTGGAGCTGAAATTCAGTTTTTCACAAAGCAAACATTTTATAGATCATAGAATCCCTACAGTGTAGAAGCATGCCATTCGGCCCATCGAGTCTGCACTGACCACAATACCACCCAGCCCTATTCCTATAATACCACATACTTACCCTGCTAATCCCTTGATACTAGGGTCAATTTAGCATGGCCAATCAACCTAACCCGCACACATATGGACTCTTTTCAGCAAAAATATCTCGTGCCTCCCTATGATGAACCTGATTTGAAATAATGGAGAATCTCTTCAAAAGCTACACAGGAGCATTTCCAAGTTTCATTTACGTACACAAGTCCATTTCTTAGTAAATTTAATATACTTCAACATCTTAAAATCTTTTAGAAGATGCCTGTTCTTCCCTGCTGCCGTCAGACTTTTGAATGGACCTACCTCATATTAAGTTGATCTTTCTCTCCACCCTAGCTGTGATTGTAACACCACATTCCGCATGGTCTCCTTTCCTTCTCTACATGCAGTATGCTTTGTCTGTATAATGCGCAAGGAACACTTTGTTTCACTGTATACCAATTCATGTGTAACAAATCAAGTCAAAATGTTTTTGCTCTTACACCCAAAGAAACCACTTTATTTTACGAACCTTCTTGAATGGCTCTGAATGGGTGCAATTGATGGAAATTTGTCCTGTTCATTAATTTATTTAGAACATGATGACTTGCGTGTGCATGGCCCAGCCACAATGCTATTTGAACCTGTTGTAAATGATGGCAGAACCTCAGTTTGTGCTGGACATATGGAATTATAGAATCCTACAGTGCAGAAGGACATTTGGCTCAGGGAGTCTGCACCAACCACCATCCCGCCCAGGCCCTATCCCCATAACCCCATATATTTACCCTAGCTACTCCCCCTGACACTAAGGGGCAATTTAGCATGGCCAATCCACCTAACCAGCACATCTTTGGACTATGGAAGGAAACAAGAGCACCCAGAGGAAACCCACACAGACACAGGGAGGATGTGCAAACTCCACACAGGCAGTGACCAAAGCCAGGAATCAAACTCGGGTCCCTGGCGCTGGTGCTCTTGTGCTCGAGATTTCTTGAACCACTTCAATACTTTGGCCAACTTCAGATGAAATGCCAGTGGAACCAAGCAGAAATTGTAACCTATAATGTTTAAGGAAATATCTTATGTTTAGATTTTAAAATACTGAAATTAATTAGGTTTAATGTATGAAGGTATTGAGTGAGATATCACCCAAATTTATAGTGGGTAACAATACATCTGTTTCTTTTTAACATCTGCCTCAGTATTGTAAATGTACTTAAAGTCACCTAGTCATATCAGCATCTGACAGAATATATTCAATCATGTAATAGAAATCATACTAGCCGGAGCAGAAGTGCTTAGGTGAGCTATAAATTTCTGAAAAGTAGTCGACTTTGCTCTTAAAAGAAAATCTGTAGGGAAAAACAAACTTGGCAGTTACACAATAAAATCAATAGTATATTACAGCCACGCTTCCGCCAGCAAAGCCTATTGCCAAACCATTGGGGAAAGTGCGGAGTATCACCTACAGCCTACACAGCATGTATACCGTCTGCATTTCAACATTCTTCCATTGACAACATTGGCTCGCGTTTTAACGGTAAATACCATTTGTAATTTTTACTTAATTTTTAAACTGCCTCATTTTTATTTAAGTTTATCTGTTTATTTATTCGTGTCACAAGTAGGATCACATTAACACTGCAATAAAGTTACTGTGAAAATCCTCTAGATGTCACACTGCGGTGCCTATTCGGGTACACTGAGGAAGAATTTAGTCAATGCACCTAACCAGTGCGTCTTTCGGACTGTGGGAGGAAACATAAGAACATAAGAACATAAGAAATAGGAGCAGGAGTAGGCCATCTAGCCCTTCGAGCCTGCCCCGCCATTCAATAAGATCATGGCTGATCTGTCGTGGCTCAGTTCCACTTTCCCGCCCTCTCCCCATAACCCTTAATCCCCTCTCCTATCAAAAACCCATCAACCCGCGTCTTAAAAATATTTAGCGAGGCAGCCTCCACCACTTCAACGGGCAGAGAATTCCAGAGATTCACCACCCTTTGAGTGAAGAAGTTCCTCCTCAACTCCGTTCTAAACCGCCCCCCTTTTATGTTGAGGCTGTGCCCCCTAGTCCTACTGTCTTTTTTGAGCGGGAAGAGTCTTTCCACCTCTATCCTAGCCATCCCATTCATCATCTTATACGTCTCAATGAGATCTCCCCTCATTCTTCTAAACTCTAACGAGTACAAGCCCAGTTTATTCAGCCTCTCCTCATAGCTCAACCCCCTCAACTCCGGTATCAGCCTAGTAAACCTCCTCTGCACTCCCTCCAAGGCCAAAATATCTTTGCGCAGGTGCGGCGCCCAAAACTGCACACAGTACTCCAGCTGCGGCCTCACCAATGCCCTATACAGCTGCAGCAAGGCCTCCCTACTTTTATATTCAATCCCCCTCCAAAAAAATACCAAAGCACCCAGAGGAAACCTGCGCAGACACGGGAAGAACATCCAAATTCCACAGAGACCGGAGCTGGAATTTTAGCAGCCAGCTCGTCACGGGAATCGGAGCGGGCGAGGGGTGGACCATGGAAAAGGCTGTTGACCTCGGGTGGGATTTTACTGTTTCAGGACGAACGAGGCGGTGAAATCCTGCCCAGGGACTCAAGTCTGGAATTGAACCCGGGTCCCTGGCACTGTGAGGCAGCAATGGAAACCATTGTGCCATTATGCTGCGGTACTTGTCCTATCGATATTGGTAAAAAGCCACAGACTGAGGGGGCATATTTATGTGCTAGTTTTCCAACAAAATTTAGGCTCAGTTGCGTTTACACTGGCAGTTTTATGTTACTATTACTTGAATAACAGCTTGATACTTAAATAAAAACTACTCAATGTAAACAAGTAGTTCATAGCTTTTGCTGTGCAGCCACTAGATTTCCTGCAGAAAGGAAACATTTGTGTTTTATTGTGTATTGATGATCATTGAACAGTAAATTTGTGTGACAAATTGCAGCAACGTGGAACATGAAGGTGCAATCTAAATCAGAGGTTTCGATTCCAACCAAATAGAAATATTTCTCTTGATTTGATTTATTATTGCAACATGTATTGATATACAGTGAAAAGTATTGTTTCTTGCGCACTATACAGACAAAGCATACTGTTCATAGGGAAGGAAACTAGAGAGTGCAGAATATAGTGTTACAGTCATAGTTAGGGTGTCAGGAAAGATCAACTTAACGCAAGGTAAGTCCGCTCAAAATTCTGATGGCAGCAAGGAAGAAGCTGTTCTTGAGTCAGTTGGTACCTCAGATTTTATATATTTTTCCCAAAGGAAGAAGGTGGAAGAGAAAATGACCGGGGTGCGTGGGGTCCTTAATTATGCTGGCTGCTTTGCCGAGGCAACGGGAAGTGTAGACAGAGTGAATGGATAGGAGGCTGTTATCTGTGTGTTTTTTCTGTGTCTGTTACCTTTTGTGTTTATTGTGCAGTAATGAACATACCTCACCTGAGCATAGCCACAAATGAGTGAATCAGAATGAGAAAGGAATCTTGGCATTTTGGGTGTAACTTGACAAAATTATTAAGCTATCTTTATCTTTCAAATACTGACTAATGTGCTGTGAATTTCCAACAGTTGTTTTGATTTCACTCTTTCAGCATTTGTATCATTTTTCTCTCTACAAACAATTTGAGCATTGAGATAGGAATTCTCACTGTGAGATTGGTTCTAAGAAATTTTGCATGTGGGGGCTCAATTCTCCCTCAGCTTCCCTTCTTACTCTACTCAAGGGAAAGGTGAGTATGTGGTAAGTGGTTAAGGTCTATTCTGTTCCTCATGTTTAAAATTGCACGCAAATTGGTGGTAAGATTGATGAAATATATCAAAAATGTTACACATCAAGGATAGCAGGACAGGTGATGTGTCAAGGCTGCAGTATGTGGGAGGTCATTGGGTAACATTGTGACTCAGGGCTAACCATGTCTGCAGTTAGTGCTTACAACTCAAGGAACTTTGGTTCAGACTCACCGAGTGGGAGGCTGATCTGCAGACACTGCAAGGAGATGGGAAAGTTACCTGAATGTTGAGCATTAGCAGGCAGTCTTATAAAGAACAAAGAAAATTACAGCACAGGAACAGGCCCTTCAGCCCTCCAAGTTGCTTGACTGAACTAAAACCTCCTACCTTCCAAGGACCATACCCCTCCATTCCCATCCTATTCATGCATTTGTAAGAGGCTTTTTAAAAGTCACTATTGTATCTGCTTCCACTACCTCCCCTAGCACTGAGTTCCAGACACCCACCGCCCTCTGTGTAAAAAACTTGCCTCGCACATCTCTTTTAAACCTTGCCCCCACACCTTAAATCTGTGCCCCCTTGTAATTGACTCTTCCACCCTAGGAAAAAGCTTCTGATTATTCACTCTACCATGCCCCTCAAAATATTGTAAACTTCTATCAGGTCGCCCCTCGACTTCTGTTGCTCCAGTGAGAACAAACCAACTTCCCCTCATAGCTAATGCCCTCCATACCAGGCAACACCCTGGTCAATCTTATGATAGGGCCTTCTGATTTGGCCAGGAACAGGAGGCCATAAAAACATAAGAAATAGGAGCAGGAGTAGGCCATCTAGCCCTTCGGGCCTGCCCCGCCATTCAGTAAGATCATGGCTGATCTGTCGTGGCTCAGTTCCACATTCCCGCCCTCTCCCCATAACCCTTAATCCCCTCGCTTATCAAAAACCCATCAACCCGCGTCTTAAAAATATTTAGCGAGGCAGCCTCCACCACCTCAACAGGCAGAGAATTCCAGAGATTCACCACCCTTTGAGTGAAGAAGTTCCTCCTCAACTCCGTTCTAAACCGCCCCCCTTTTATCTTGAGGCTGTGCCCCCTAGTCCTACTGTCCTTTCTGAGCGGGAAGAGTCTCTCCACCTCTATCCTATCCATCCCATTCATCATCTTATACGTCTCAATGAGATCTCCCCTCATTCTTCTAAACTCTAACGAGTACAAGCCTAGTTTATTCAGCCTCTCCTCACAGCTCAACCCCCTCAACTCCGGCATCAGCCTAGTAAACCTCCTCTGCACTCCCTCCAAGGCCAAAATATCCTTGCGTAAGTACGGCGACCAAAACTGCACACAGTACTCCAGCTGCAGCCTCACCAATGCCCTATACAGCCGCAGCAAGACCTCCTTACTTTTATATTCAATCCCCCTCGCTATGAAGGCCAGCATCCCATTCGCCTTCCTGACCACCTGCTGCACCTGCAGGCTGGGTTTTTGCAACTCATGCACAAGGACCCCGAGGTCCCTCTGCACCGTCGCCTGCTGCAGTTTTTCGCCACATAAGTAATAGTCCTTCCTACCATTATTCCTACCAAAGTGGACCACCTCGCACTTGCCAACATTAAATTCCATTTGCCAGTTCCTGGCCCGTTCGCCCAGCCTATCTAGATCCTTCTGCAGACTCTCCACACCCTCCGCGCAATTTGCCGTTCCACCAATCTTGGTGTCATCAGCAAATTTCGACACCATACACTCGGTTCCCTCCTCCAGATCATCTATATAAATGGTAAATAGCTGAGGTCCCAGCACCGACCCCTGGGGCACTCCGTGGGTGAGGCAGGAAAGGGGAGACAGAGAGCAGGAGCACAGGAGTCTTAGTCTCTGTAATTGTCCAATAGATTCTCTCAGTTTATTTGAATGTGAGTGGGGGATGCAGGGCGGATGAGCTGACTGACTATGGCACTGTGACACAGGAAGACATTCAAGTGGGCAGAGCAAAAAGGAATACAGTAGCATTGGGGGGCAGTTTGATGAGGGTGTTTGACACCATTCTCTGCCGCAAAGAACACGAGATCAGGTGGCTGTGTTATCTGCCAGTGCCAGGGTTCAGGATTTCTGCTCAGGGTTGGACAGGAGATTCCGCTGGGAGGGGAAGAGTCCACTTGTCATGGTCCATGTAGGTTCCAACAACATAGGTCAAACTGGGAAAGAGGTTCCACATAGAGACATAATCTACATGGCGAGAATTTTATCCTTTCCCCCAGTGAGTTCTGAGATGGGGTGGGGGGCCATGAAATTGCATAAATGGGATTCCAACCAGGCTTCTGTCTGTCCTGATCTGGCGGATGGATGACAGCTCATGCGAGGATACCAGGAAATGAAGGGAGTCAGATCTCGAGTCAGGGGAGGGTGACCTGCCCTACCCTTCGTGCTCAGTCCCTGACACTTACATTTTTCTCCAGTTCCAGGGATGGCTTTGTGAAGCATCTCCTCCAGCCACTGCAGCTTTGTTCCTGGAGAAAACAAAAACAGAAAATGCTGGAAAATCTCAACAGGCCTGGCAGCACCCTGGAGAGAGAATAGAGCTAATGTTCCCAGTCTGGATGACTTTCCGTCAGAGCCTCAGCTCTATTGATGGTAATTATATATAAAAATAAGTATGTTATTCTCCGGTTACACAAAGCATTGGTGAGATCGCATACAATATACAGTTTTTGTCCCCTCATTTAAGGAAATATGTAAATACATTGGAGGTGGTTCAGAGGAGGTTTAATCCTCTGATATTATTGGTTGTCATATAAGAATAGGTTTTACAGGCTGAACTTGTTTGGAAGAGTGAGGGGTGGCTTGATGAGCTATGGAAGTTCCTGAATGGTCTTGTCAAGGTGAATGTTGGAAGGGTGTATCCTCTTGTGGGTGTTTTAAAATTAGGAGGATGGAGATGAGGAGAAATTATTTCTTTCAGAGGCTTGTGTGACTTTGGAACTGTCTGTCTCAGAAGATGGGGGAAGTGGGGTCATTCATTTTTTTTTGAGGCAGAGATGGATAGATTTTTGTTAGGCAAAGGAATCAAAGGCTATCAGAAGTAAATGGGAATGTAGAACTTGATACTAAACAAGTCAGCCATGATCCCCTTAAATGGCTGAGAAGGTTCCAAGGGCCAAATGGCCTCTTCCCTGTTTCTATTTCATATGTTCATAATCAATTGGTTATGAAGCAGACCAATATGCATACCTGCCCCAAAAATTGATCACCAAAATTTAACTTTTTGGAAATTGTTAGTGCTAATTGTGGCTCCCCTTGTGACCGTTCTACTTCTTAAATGGGGGTGGATGGTCCCCAAATTATCCCCACAATTTCCCTTAGTTAGTGCTCCGAACGCAACCAGAGAGAAACAACTACTCCCATGGGCGAGATTTTCTAGCCACATTCACCCTGAAACTGGAAAATCCCACCCAAGGTCAACAGACCTTTCCATGATACGCCTCTTGCCTGCTCCGATTCCCGTGTGAAGGTGGAACGGGAAAATTCACCCCTGTGAGTGAGAAAAGCACACCAGTGAGAAGTGGATTCACCTTTGCTGAAATCACTGTAGTTTTTCTAGAGCTTTTCAGGGTAATGTTCTAAGGCTCATTACATGGTTCCCCTACCATTTAAAGTGAGAAACTGGATTTTTAGTGGTAGTTCCTCTCTTTCTGTGTTATGATTGAAAATTCCTGGCTCCAGTAGATCATTGCCCATGCTGGCTTGTAAGGCCTTATTCCAATTTCTCTGCTTTCAGTGTCCCAGAAGACTCCCACTGAGGGCTATTGAGGAATTATGCTGGAGACCTACAACCAACTGAAATGAGAAGCATGACATTTTGCAGTAGTACTGAAAGTAATTGTAGCTTTGAATGTCTCCGAATCTTTCCCAAGAATCCACTGGTGACCTTTGCCCCCTTCATCAGGCAGCATTTCACTATTGTACTCACACTTGCTTTTCCTACACTTCTTTTATTCATTTGTGGGACACTTGTGTTGCTGACTGGCCAGATCCATTGCCTATTCCTAGTTGCCCTTGGAGGTTAGTTTCAGAGTCAACCACATTAATGTGGCTCTGGAGTCACATGTAGGCCAGACCAGGTGAGAATGGCAGATTTCCTTGCCCAAAGGACATTAGTGAACCAAATAAGTTTTTCCAACAGTCGACAATGGTTTCATGGTCATTAGTCGATTCTTAATTCCTGATTTTTTTTTATTGAATTGAAATTCCACCACCTGCCTTGGTGGGATTCGAACCCAGGTCCTCAGAACATTAGCTGAGTTTCTGGATTAATAGCCTAGTGGTAATATCACCAGCCTTCCTTGCTGTCTATGTGGTACCAGTGGCAGCTCCCTCATCATGGCAAAATTTATACAACATGCAGAAGATGTGTACAAATCTGTACAAACAGCCAGGACTGGGCTGAGTCCAAACTTTTCAGAAGGCCACAGAAGGGTTGCTCAAGGGGGATGGCTGTCAGCTTGACAAAGTCTCAGGTGATGGAATGACCCTTAGTGTCGGTCAGCTGTGCAGCTATGCTCCGATCGTGTCCCATAGTTTAAAATGATAGCCCTTGTCACTCTGCAGCCAGCCCGTGACCTGAATGGAATAAAGAGGATACGGAACAATGGTGCAGGATGAATGAATCATTAATGAATTAAAGCTACCAGTGGGCCCCAACCACAATCCCTTTGTCCCCTCCTGTTTCTGTTGAAGCAGCAATTACCAATACAATTCCTTCTATTCTGTTTAATTTTGGTCTCAATGTGTGAGGTTAACTCTCGTGCAGGCTTAAGTTTTTCAGAATTATGCCCATCCCAGAGCAAATCTGCAAAGCTCTGCCCCTTTGCAATGTAGAATTCCATCAGTACCCACCGCTAATCATTATTTGGGATCATTAGTCACCACCCATAATTGAGAGTTTCTGTACTTTCACACATTAAAATCACGTTTTGTATGTGGGCAACAAATTAACTGACTTGAGTGACATGTTCTCAGTTGAATCCGTTTAAATACTAGGTTTTGAATTCACCGTGAACTCAGTGGTCAGAAACCCGAGTCTTTAAAAGTGGCAGTATCACTTTCTCGGGAAAGCTCATTTTGCAGACTTCCACTCGAGGCGTAAGTCATCTCAAACAGGGCTGCATGGATAATTTACTCATTAGAACACTTTTAAGCTGTTGCGCCAGGAACACCTGGAAACATAAGACATTTAGCATAGGATGTCATGAGCCAAGTTTCCCAACGGCTTCACCCCAACACTTACACTTAAGAAAATGATAGGTTTTCAATTTAATCACGGTATCATTTTTACCACTTTGGAATTACCCCATTGATGCGAGAGTTGGTTTATATCAAAGTGAAAAAAAAGGCACTGGTGATTTATTTTGCAGGTTGATTCCTTGTTCTTGGTGGCATCGTACTTTAGTGCCCCACGCTACTGAGTTCCAAATCTCAGTTACAAGAATAATCTTTGTTTTATGGGGAAGTAAATCGGGACAACGGCTGCTGTTGTGTAGTCCCTATCAGGAAGCAAGGAGTGACTATGATAGCAGTCTGGCTTCAGTTGGCACAAGATCCACATTAACCAGAAAAACATCGGGTATTTATTTAGAAATATTTGTTTTTAAATGAACAGTTCGTAATGAATTACAAAGTATCTTAATGTCAAACTGTAGCCATTGTAAAGATTTCACTGGATTTGTAGAACTGTATAATTTGTACAAGGAAATTTGGCTTGTCAGCTATGACTCTCAACAACTTTTACAGATGCACCATAGAAAGCATTCTTTCTGGTTGTATCACAGCTTGGTGTGGCTCCTGCTCTGCCCAAGATCACAAGAAACTACAAAGGGTCATGAATGAAGCCCAATCCATCATGCAAACCAGCCACCCATCAATTGACACTGTCTGCACTTCCTGCTGCCTCGGAAAAGCAGCAGGACCCCATGCACCCCAGACATACTCTCTTCAACCTTCTTCCATCTAAAGAAAGATACAAAAATCTGAGGTCATGTATCAACCGACTCAAGAACAGCTTCTTCCCTGCTGCCATCAGACATTTGAATGGACCTACCTCGCACTAAGTTGAGCCTTCTCTACACCCTAACTATGACTGTAACACTACATTCTACACTCTCTTCTTTCCTTCTCTATGAACGGTGTGCTTTTTCTGCATAGTGCGCAAGAAACAATACTATTCACTGTATACTAATACATGATACAATAATAAATCAAATCAAATCAAAATCAAATCTAAATACTGCTGATGTCTCTGAAATATGGCAACTGAATTCATAAGAGTTATATTCCTCAGCCCACCATTCTTTGAAATGTAAGAGTAATCTTTTTATATTTATTCAAATTATTTCAGAACATAGCATTCTTTTAATCGTCACTATGGAAATTTCATTATGGAAAGAAAGACAATTCATCTTAAGGGCATCTGGATTATTAATGGAGAATGCTCAGTTCCCAGGCACACTGTCAGACTTCTCTACAAGATTTATGAGAATTTCCAGCGTAATAAAGATGCTACGTAAGAATTAAATAAGCTGCTTCAAAAAGTTAGTCATGGTCTTCAATCAGAACATTTCACTGAGCTGAGGACGCCATCAAAGATTCAAAGAGCTGCAGGGCAGGAAGGTTTTTCTCCTGTGATCTATGTGCCTTGGAGCCTAGTGGATCCAACTGAAGAGCAACAGCCAAGAGCTCTAATGACATTGACCAGAAGCACAGATAGTCCTGTTCCCAGATCCCAGTGCAAGGCCCTGCCAGGGGCTGGAGACATGTCTGTTCCGGGTCAGGAAATTTGGAAGCCGCAACCCTGCAGCTGACACAGCACATCTCCTGCTCCCTGTGTGTTGTGCTTCCATGAGAAGGAATCATTCTCAAATCTAACCCTGGATCCCCACTTTCTTAACACTGAATGACTGAGTAGATTAGACTCAGGGAAGTGTTCCTAAAAGGATTGGATCAAGTCTGTCGTTCCTTTCTGTCCATTAAAGGAAGACTAATCAGATGTAGCTTCCTTCCTCAGATCTCGTGCTACTTCTGCTAAAATGTTGATGCGGGATTATACAGTGGATGTTGGGGCTTAAAACAAAACAGTAAATGCTGGAAATATTCAACAAGTCAGACAGCATCCCCGAACAGAGAAACACAGAATTAAGGGGTGGGATTTAACCAGCACATCTGCCCAATGTTCTTACAATCCAACCTGATGCCAATGGAGAATGTCCTTCTCCGAGTGTGCCGGTAAAATTCCGGTCAATGTTTCAGGTGAGCAATCTTTTGTCAGGGTCACAGATGCTGCCTGACCGCTGAGTATTTGCAACATTTTCCCTTTTCGCATCTCTTACAAAAAAAGGCTACTTTGTTATAATTTTAGTCAGATGTTTCCGTTTTCCACCATTACGTGAGATGATGGGCGTTTTGATGATAATACCACAAGGAGATTTTGTGCCAATGATAATATAGGCCTATGTTTTCTGATGGCAGAGTCTGACTTCCTACATTCAAAATCAGCCGGGAACATATTCCCGTCGACTCCTTCTGCCCACTGCCAATCTAAGCTCCAATGAGCATTGACAGGCTGCAGGTGTGACTGGTGTCCCCTCAGTCAAGAGGAAGTTCCGCCTTACAGAGATTGGCCAGCAGTTTTCTAGCCCCTGCAGCAACAGTGTTACAATGGACAAAAGAGGAAGTTCAAGGAGACATGGGAGACTAAGTCCAAGAACGAGGGGCCCAGGTAAGTTCAAGGGTCTCAGGACGGGTAGGGTAGGGAAAACCTAGGAGCAGGGGGGAAATGGGGGAGTTCAAATGAGGGGGGGAGGGTGCTGGAACAGAGGGAGGTCCTTAGGTCAGTGAACTTTAAGGGCCAGAGGGCTGGAATGTGTTTCTGATTTCAGAAGGGGACATCTGCTGGAGGCCTCGCCCTCCATTTCCCACCAGAGATTTAACTCTGTCATGTTTTGGGCTTCCCCCACAGAGGTGCAACCTTCCCACTAGCCTAAAAATTAAGGCTTGTCAATGAAAGGGCCTCAAATGGCCGTTAAGTGACCACTGAAGGGCCTGAATAAGGGAAAGCGCAGATTTCCCATCCAAGCCCTTGCCCATCCCAGTGTAAAACTGCTGTGTTTTCAGGGAGGCTAGGAACCCAGAAGGAATCCCCAATCCCTTCAATCTCAGCCATGGTCTTGCCTCCAGTTTCAATTGACTATGTCAATGAAAAACGAAATTAATCCAATTGTCTGTTCCTCCAGACATCTTGGGGTGAACTTTCCCATTCCGCCATCATGGGAATCGTAGTGGATGAAGGGCGGACCATGGAAAGGTCCATTGACCTTGGGTGGGTTTTTCTGGTTTCATGCTAAGCGCAGCTGGAAATCCTACCTTTTATATTTTTTAGCAAAAAACGATGACTACAGTGACTACGTTGTACTGGTGCCTGGAGTTTTCCCCAATATAACTGGTAGGGTTCCCTTTATCTTAGCAACCTCTGTTAGAAAGAAATCTGTATTAACAAACACTGATCTGAAGCTGAATTACAGGCTCAAAATCCAATGTTGAGGAACATCTGTGAAAAATTCTATCTGTTGATATAATTTGACTTTCATAACTCATTTGATGTGATGTCTCACCAAGGCTTGCTGCAAGTATTCAATCATTATATCATTATAAGGACACAGTTGAAGCCCTTAGTCCATCCAGTGAATACAACACTGTGCAAAACTTTTTTTAAAGATGCAAAACTCCAATCTTCAAGGTAACCATGTCCACCAATTCCTGTTGCTATTGCAACAGTTTACCTCCTCCAAATCATTCCATATTATTCCTCACACATATTGAATTTAATTCCTGGCACTTTGGCACCTCAATGTTACAAGCCATAATTTAAACGATCTCTGTAGATAATTGGCAGGTGGATCCCATGGAAGTGTAAAAGAAAAACACAAATTAGTTTTAAAGTTTATTAATTTGTCACAAGTAGGCTTACATTAACATTGCAATGAAGTTACTGTGAAAACCCCCTAGTCACCACATTTTGGCTCCTGTTTGGGTACACTGAAGGAGAAATTAGCATAGCCAATGCACCTAACCGCAGAGGAAACTGGAGCACTCGGGAAACCCACGCAGATACAGGGAGAATGTGCTGACTCCGCACAGACAGTGACCCCAGGCCGGGAATCGAAATTAGGTCGCTGATGTTAAGGAACTGAGACCTGGAATGAATGACCCCCACCCCAGAATGCAACATCCAAGATGCAGGAATGTTGAACGAATGCCCAGAAATGTCAAAATAATTTTGAAATTTGGAGTTGATAAATAATCTATGGCACGGAAACAACATCAGAGAGATGGTCACAGTTGAAGAGATGGTCACAGTTGAAGAGATGGTCACAGTTGAAGAGTTGGCCCCAGCAAAGACCCGGGGCAACGAATGGCTTTGTTCTGATCTACTCCTTTGTACTCCTTTGCAGGACTCCATAATTCCAATTATGAGCCTGGAGCTTTTTGCTTGCATGTCTCGTAAAAATTTGCAGCTACAAATTACATTTCTTTAGCAGGGGCTCAGAAGCAAATATAAAACACTGAGGCATTGTTCAACATCAGAAAAGTAGTAAATCAGTTTAAGCGTTGTTATTGGTTGCAGCTTGTTTGGCCATAGTACAACTAACAGGAAGGAGTGATTAGACAAACATGTATTTAAAGACCAAAATTTGAGATATGGGCTGGGATTTTCCTGAGTCCTTCACCATGGTTAGAGTATTGCTCTGGGGGTGTTGGAATGATGTTGGAAAAGGCGTGTAAGGTTGGGGTTGGGGGGGGGTGGTGGGTGGAGTTGGTGGTGGATGGTGGGGAAGGGGGAATGGGGGAGCAACATGGCCTGAGTTTATAAATCGATTCCCTGCTGGTGTGAAATTATGATGGGGACACCCATTCTGCCTATCTTGGTGTGTTGCTATTCATGCCAGAAGCTGTTGTAAAGCCATTTTGCACCCCATTCGTGGATTGCAGATAAAAGACTGACCAGAATTGTCCCCCACTCCCCCTCCATTCAATTATCCAAGCCACCAGTGGGAGGTCAGGACATAATATAGGACATAACCAGACCATCACGGAGTTCATATGTCAGGATTCACCTGAAGAAGGCCTGGGGCAGGTCATGGACAGTGAAAGATGGAGGTCTCCAGTGACCGTGAGCCCACAGAGACCATGTGACACATTGGGTGGGTAGAACACCAGCACATGGATCACAGTGCTGCTGGAGATCCTGGAACGTGGATTTTCACGCCACAGAAGCTTCTGGAACATGGATCCTCAAGCTGTGGGAGATTCCAGGATGTGGTCTTCACACTGCAGGACATTCCAGGATCTTTGTTCTGCAGATGGTTGGCTGCCTGGGGTACGGGTGGACAGCAATGATCTGTGCTGGTGGTGTAGTTGGAGGGGAGGGGTTGGGATTAAATGGGGAGCTGTGGAATAAAGCGGTGGAGCAGGCGTGGATGTTAGGGGGTGCTTTTGAGGTTAGGGGTGGTAGGGGATCTGGAGAGATGCTGCGGGAGTCATGGAGTGGGTGATATGGAGTGGGCCATGTTGCAGTACAAGTGGGGAGTGTGCTGGTGTGGATAGGCGTGGGGTGGGAAGAGGGAAAAGGGATTCAGAGGGAAGAGTCCTTGTCAATTTACGAATCCTGTGGGGAATTCTGAGAGAATTTTTGATCGGAAGGGAAGGTGAGGTTTAAAGGGGCCTGAGGGCAGGAAGGAAAGGATCATGCGATAATGGGTGAAGGGTGCTGAGGTTGTTGTTGGGGGCGTAAAAGTAAAGCTGGGTTCTGGAGGTAATCAGGATGAGAGTGGAGGGGCATTTCTGTTGCCATGGGTGTGAGCTCCTTGGGAAAGTAGACGTGCGAAGGAGGGTGATGGGTGAGGATTGCAGGGCGACTGTGAGGAGATCAAAGGTCACAAGAGGTCAATCTTTTCTGGAAGTGGGGGGCAGTATGGGTCGCACCGGGTGGTTGGGAGATATTGGGTTTTACCTGAAATGTCACATGCATTATGACCACTTGCAACTATCTGGAACTTTGAGGTGGAGTTCTGAGATGCTGCACAGTGATTGGGTAAAGCTGAAGAGGAACCTCAGCATTTAGTACTGACAATGTTAAAACATTTCATCAGATGAGTATGTGGAGTGCAAAGCCTCAATGTGTGCAGGAGACTTCTTGCACATTGCTCTGGCAAACAAGGGAGCTGCCAAAGATCCTTATCTCCTCACGCACAAATGATCCCAACAGACACACATCTGGCCTGGCTTGATGCACTGGATATGGGGGAGCGAGGGTGGTGAGCAGATGGCTGGTATGATGGAAGATAGTGTTGGGGAAGTGCATGGGCTTAAGGACCAGTAATCACAACACCACATCAGACCTCATTAAAGTCCAAGCAACATCCCCCGTTCCCGCCCCGATTGAGGCCTAGAATGGAAAATCCAAGCCGTGTAGTTGCAAGCAAGGTTGACGCATAATTGTTGACCAGGCTATTTAACTCATTGCCACCAGAAATGCAGAGATCACCCAGTTTTCCCAATATTTCCCTCCGAGACAGAACACATCCTGGATTAGCAGGGGAATTGTTTATGTCTCAGCTCAGCTCACAATACGAAGACTACACAATGTCATGAACTTTGCGTAAATAAAGTGTCAATTCACTGACTGAGCTGAGGGAATAGCAATTCACATTCACTGCCAACAGTGACAGTTAATTCTTCCCAACTACAGCACTGTACTTTCTCAAGAAATATTACCCTTGGGTCCTGGCTTCTGCAAGAAAACAGATAAAAATGTGCAATCGCTAAGCAATTGGGAGTGTCCAACTAATTGTTCATTCAGGAATTTAAAACAAAACAGAAAGCAGTTCAAAATATGTTGGTCTCAATGGGATTTTTGGCAGGGAATGAGTAACATGCTGTAGACTGAATATAAAAATCATGGGATAACACTTTACACCTGGATCTTGATTTTGCACTTCACGTTTCTTGCAGTGAGAGATGGTTTGATGGGTTGTAATTCAATACACAATAGCACCATGGACTTGAAGATTAAACTTTGGTCTTATTGGTCTTGTATATCTGATGCTTCTGCCCTTCTCTGTTTCCAGTGTAGAGAAATGGGGTTAGATGTGTTCACAATTAGGTGTGAGAATGATTCTCCTGACAGGGGTCAGTTCTAGGTTGCAGATGGAAAAGTATGTCATTGATATGAGTTGAAGATTGTATGGCATTTGAAGCTCATTCTTGGCATTTTGTTCACATCGGTTTTTCTTATGTCCTTTGCCTTTTCTCAAAGGCGATAGCTCCTTGCTGATAGATAATATTATGGAGAGCTAGCACTTCATCAGCACCTCATTCAAATAGTCATTTTCATTTGAGACACTTGACATCGGATTTTGTGGTTTTGAAATTGGACCAAAGGGAGTTGGGAAGGCAGAGAAACTACAATGGGTTGTGAATGAAACCCAGACCATCACACAAACCAGCCTCCCACCCATCGACTCCATTTACACTTCCCACTTCGGAAAAGCAGCCAGTACAACCAAGGACCCAACGTACCCCAGACATATTCTCTTCCACCTTCTTCCGTCGGGAAAAAGAAAAAAGAGTCTGAGGTCACGTAGCAACCAATTCGATAACACCTTGTTCCCAGCTGCCGTCGGATATTTGAATGGACCAACTTTATTTTAAGCTAATCTTTTCCCATTACTTTTATGTATTCACTTCAAATGTACTCCTGAGATAGCAGTTTACTTGTGGAGTTTTATGGATTATTTAATAGCTTCCAACTGTTATAATAGGCTGTTCATAAAGTGGATAGGAAATGAAGGGTTGAGGGAAAGTGAACAGGTGAGCGTATGGGGAGTGTTTAAATTGATCAAAAGGTTTAAATTTCTATAGATTGTGAGGCCTTCCCAATACAGCTCAACCTTCTCTAACAACTCCATTGGAAAAAGGTACAAAGATCTTCCCAACTCATCAAGGGTGAGCAAGGAGTTGGCATTATCCAGTGTTGAGGAATCTGAAAGGGTGGCCATCCTTAATAGTGCTCAGGTATGTAGGAATCAGAGTAGCAGAAGATACATATAACTGCGTGTGCTAAGGTGGGAGGATGAGATCAGAAGTCTTGAGCCCATCTAAGGGTTAGAGATCCAAAGAATGTCAACATGGTTTGTGTGGGCGGGAGTGTGACTAAGGAAATGCTCTGGTAGACAGGTCATACTGATAGACCAATGATAGGACCCAGGTAATGATAGGAGAGAAGCTATAATGCTGCTGAGGGCAGGGGTGACCAACCTTCTCATCTTGAGCACATGCGTGATGACGCTCCTGGCCACTCTTTGCCTCCCCCAGCTCCTCACGTCAGTGTTTTGTGCTTACTCCACAGTGCCTGTTCGCGATTAGCATGTGGCACTGGTAGTAATCCTGAAATCAGTACCTTAGAGGTCCACTTTTCAACTTGTTTCCTAACTCCCTTTCTTCTGCTTTTAGGACTTCGTTTTTTGCTTTTACTTTGTCTTTTATACCAATGTGTACCACAACCACTGGCAATCCACTTTTCCCATCCAGAATGCCACACTGAGACATCCTTGACCCCAGCACCAGGCAATATACCATCCTAGATTCTCGTTTGCGGCCACAGAAACGCCTATCTATTCTCCTCATAACTGAATCCCCTGTGACTATTGCAATCCCACAATTTTCACTCCTCTCCTGTGCAGCAGAGCCAACCGTGGTACAACAAATTTGGCTGTCGCTGCTTTCCCTGGGAGGTCATTCTTCTCAACAGTATCCAAAGTGGTACATCTGTTCTGCAGGGGAATGGCCACAGAAGATTCCTGCACTGTCTGCCCGGTCTTCTTGTTCTGCCATTCCCTTCCTGCCTGTAAAGTCTTAGCCTGCAGTATGCCACTTCTCTATTCATGTTATCCATGAAAGACTCCACCTGGTGGATCCTCCACACTGTCCCCAGCTAACACTCAGCTCTGATATTCGGGCTTTCAAGAGCTGCACTGGAGATACTTCCTGTGCACATGTTGTCTCCGGGCACTGGAAATGTTCCTGATTTCCCACATAAAGCAGGAGGAACACACCATGGCTCTTCTGCCAAAACTTACCCCTTTAAATTAAACCTTTTGGAAGGTATCAATTGCTTAATGAACATTCTTCCTTGGCCCACGTTACTACAGAAAACAGCCCTTACAAACTATAGACCATAAAATGAAGACCTTTCAGACTATCAGTGATAAATACTTATTTGACTGGATTCACCCAGTGATCTGCTTTCACTTGCTCCCAGTCACTTTTAATAATGTCACCACCTCAGGAATTCCAAACTCCAAGCTAGCACTCAGATTTCTCATTGCGTTCTCAAGGGTTTTCCTATGGTGTGACCTCTTTGCTTTTATCAACAAGAATTGTCAGTAAGGATATTTTTCTCCAGTAGCTGGATCACCTTCTGTACTGTCTTGCAGCAGCACAGTGGTACCTTCTGCTGTGCCATTCGCTTTGGCACTCCCTGCTGGCTCTGCATCCCCTGAGCCTGCTCCTCCCCTCCCACATCTCTCTCCCCGCGACGATGCCTGCAGACACCTGACCTCCTCTCCCTTTTGTCCCTCGCTTCTTCCTCAGAGGAGGTGCCACCAGTGGAGCACACGATCCCCATCTGCTGAAAGCAGATAGCATTGTGCCATACACTGACGGATGCAATGGGCATATATGCCCCAACAGAGTTAAAATAATAGAATCCTATACTGCAGAAGGGGGCCATTCAGCCCATCGAGCCTGCACTGACCACAAACCTGCCCAAGCTGTTTTCCCATAACCCCATGCATTTACCCTGGTTCATCCCTCAACACTAAGGGGCAATTTAGTAATTCCTAATTTTGGACTGTAGGAGGAAACCCACGCAGACACAGGGAGAACGTGCAAACTCCACACAGACAGTGACCCAAACCGGGAATCGAACCTGGGTCTCTGGCACTGTGAGGCAGTAGTGCTAGCCACTGTGCCACCGTGCTACCCCAAAACAAAGCAAAACAAAAGAGTCCTCAAAACAAAGCTAACAAAACAAATGCTTCAGAAGCAAACTGAAGATATGGTCTGAAATATCAGCACTAAAGCAACAGCAAACTCTCACCTGAATTGCTAACAATTCATACATCCATCGTTCTGGCTCACGCCTTTGATCCCACATGGAATGAATAAAGTGAAAAATCCGGATAGGCGCCTGCTCTTGTGTCAACCTACAGGAGAAAATTGTACAGGCTACATGAAATTCCAGTCGATGGCCCTTTTAATTACCTTAACTAGCTGATTAACTGTCAGTGTGTGTGCTTCCGACTCCCATGCATGCTCACCAACTGAAATATCGTGCGAATACCCAATGACATTGTACGCACGCACAGTGGTTAGCATTACTGCCTCACAGCGCCAGCGACCCGGGTTAGATTCCCAACTTGGGTCACTGACTGTGTGGAGTTTGCACACCTTCCCTTTGTCTGCATGGGTTTCCTCCAGGTGCTCCAATTTCCTCTCACAGTCTGGTTAGGTGCATTGGCCATGCTAAATTCTCCCTCGGTGTACACAAACAGGCACCAAAATATGGCGATTAAGGGATTTTCACAGTAACTTCATTAGAGTGTTATTGTAAGCCTACTCGTGACTAATAAATAAACTTAATTTCACTTTGTTTTTAATGTCTTCTCGCACAATGACAGGGATGGATAGAGTAGAGGTAGAGACATTCTTCCCGCTTAGAAAGGACAGCAGGAGTAGAGGACACAGCTTCAAGATAAGGGGGGGCAGTTTAGATCAGAGTTGAGGAGAAACTTCTTCACTCAAAGGGTGGTGAATCTTTGGAATTCTCTGCCCGTTGAAGTGGTGGAGGCTACCTCACTAAATATATTTAAACCATGGGTAGATAGGTTTTTGATGGACAAGGGAATTAAGGGTTATGGGGAGAAAGCGGGAAAGTGGAACTGACCCACTTCAGATCAGCCACGATCTTATTGAATGGCAGAGCAGGCTCGAAGGGCTAGGTGGCCTACTCCTGCTCCTATTTCTTATGTTCTTACAATTTGATTTACTTCCAGGTCGGCAGCACGCCCAAGAATAACATGTAAAACTACGGCCTATGTTTCACTCTCCTCTGTTGTGTTACCTGATGCAGCAAACCCACTGATCCTTCTCTAAGAGCTTGGTCATTTCTTTCCTCATTCATGTTGGGCACAGCCTGTAAGGCTGACAATTATTTCATTCCATCCCTAACTGTCCTTGAAAAGGTCGTGGCGAACCATCACTTTGAATCGTTGTGATGTTGTCCGGTAGAGTGTTCCAGAATCCTGGCCAAACAACAGTGAAGGAAAGATGAAGTATTTCCAAGTCAGGAGTATCTTGTTCTGGCAATGTAGCTGTTTATATCTTCGCTGCTGAAGAGACCTTTGGCTACTTTGAGCAGCAAAGGGTCTTTAAAGCTTGTTTTTGCTGGAGAAGGGGAGAAATCAAATAACAAGTGTTTTGAAGCAAGGAAAATACAAAACCAGATGTTCAATCATTCTTGCCATTTTATACGTCGGCCTCTTAAACTGGAGAAAAGACTCTATTATATTGCGCTTTACCATGCCTCTCCAAACCTTTGAGAACACTTCTCATGCACTAAAATACTTTGAAGTGGACCAACTATTGCAAAAGTAAACACAGAAGTCATTTTACACAAGGCAATGGACCCATTAAAAACAATGAAATTATAGAGCTATTTTTGGCGATATTGGCTGAAAACTTAGTGGAAGCTGGGCCACCGGGAAAGCTGTCTTCTCAGAATAATGGCATGGGGCCTTTAACAACCTCCCACATCAGAACAGGAAGATAAGACCACCGTTTAACTTATCCAAGGGACATTGTACTGAAAGTCAGACTAAGGTGTTATTTTCGAGTCCCAAAGAGGGACTAGAGCGCACAGCCTTCTGATTCAGAGGCAAGATTGCTGGCTGTTGAGCAGCGAATGCAAAACAGTAACCTCACCAACTCAGGGAATCTTGGGATGGTTGTGGAGCAGATGGAGTCCATTTGACCCATCGTGTCCATGCCAGCTCTCTTGTGAGATCAACTCAACTAGTCCCACTCCTCTGCCTTTAACCTGTCGCTCTGAAAATCTTCTCTCTTTGAGTATTTATCCTTCACCCAATGAACTCTTTTCCTTAAAAGAGGCCAATGAACTCTTTTAAGATAACAACTGTTCTTTACAGACCAAAATTTTATATGGTGCAACTGTAGAGTTGTCTTCAAGAATGATAAAGGATACCAAAATCAATTATTATAGTTCAGCACATATCTGTTTGCCGAGATCCCTCTTGCTGTTGTTAACAGTGTTGTGTGGCAGACAGCCAGCAGAGGGACCTATTTAAGATGATCACATTGTGGCAGGGCCATAACATATGCACACATGAAGGAGTCCTGAAGAAATGCATCAAGACACACCCACAAATTACAAAAGATACCTGCTTTAATCATATTTCTTACACTGGATGGGGTGTTAGATTACACAGTTGCTATAGATGGGAAGGCAATGATGTAGTAGCTTGACTACTAATCCAGAGACCCAAGGAAATGCTGTGGGGGCCTGGGTTCAAATCCCACCAAAGCAGATGGTGAAATTTGAATTCAATAAAAAAATCTAGAATTAAAACTCTAAGTTTGACCATGAAACCATTATCAATTGTTTTAAAAATCCATCTGGTTCATTAATGCCCTTATTTGGTCTGGCCTACATGTGACTCAAGGTCCACAGCAATGTGGTTA
Source organism: Carcharhinus amblyrhynchos (assembly GCF_965287045.1). Classification (NCBI taxonomy): domain Eukaryota; kingdom Metazoa; phylum Chordata; class Chondrichthyes; order Carcharhiniformes; family Carcharhinidae; genus Carcharhinus; species Carcharhinus amblyrhynchos. Next base: position 17,265,962 of record NC_137339.1, read on the forward strand.
ACTTTTAAATGCTCCAAGGGTTGGCAATAAATGCTGGTCTAGTCAGCAACGCCCACATCCCTTGAAAGAATTTTTTAAAAACTAGAAATTATGGGTGGAATTCTCCAATCTTGGGCCATGCTGGGGGCAGGAACATGGAGGCTATCCCGCTGTGGAGGCCAACATGGAAACATGCCAAATCTTCCAACCCAACCTTATTAATTATTTACCTGGATGTTTTACACTGTATTGTGTGGTGAGACAGGGTAGATAGTATGTAGTCCATCCTCATGTCGAAGTGCTTATTGAAAAGGCGTCCAACATCACTGTCCCACTATTGAAGAAAGAAGGTGGACCTCCTGGAAATGAAGAGAGATCTCTGGGAGCACTGTGAGAATGGGGGAACGGACCTCCTGAGAACACAACTAGAACTTTAGGAACATTCTGAAGCTGAAAGATAGTCCCCCTCCATGGCACTGAATCTAGAAGGACTACCTGCAGATGTTATCCCTGACCCACTGATGTGGTATTCCGGGGTCCAGGGTTGTATGCAGCCTCCATTCTGAACTCTGAAACTGTAGAATAAAGAGTAGGGATGTACTGCTGAGGCTGGATAAGGCTCTGGTCAGACCCCATTTGGAATATTCTGAGAAGTTTTGGGCACCATACCTGAAGAAGGATTTGCTGGCCTTAGAGGTAGTCCAGAGGACGTTCGCAAGATGATCCCAGGAATGAAAGGTTTGCCATTTGAGGACCGGTTGAGGACTTTGGCTCTATACTTGATGCAGTTTAGAAGGATGAGAGGGGATCTAATCAAAACTTACAAAATACTGAGAAGCCTAGATAGAGTGGACATGGAGAGGATGCTTTCACTAGTGGGAGAGGCTAGAACTCGAATGCACAACCTCAGAGTGAAGGGACGTCCCTTTAAAACTGAAGTGAGGATGAATTTCTTCAGCCAAAGGGACATGAATCTGTGGAACTCATTGCCACAGAAGGCTGTGGAGCACAGGTCAATGAGTGTCTTTAAAGCAGAGATAGATAGGTTCTTGATCGATAAGGGAATCAAGAGTTATGGGAGACGACAGGAGAATGTGGATAGGAATCATATCAGCCATGATTGAATGGTGGAGCAGACTCGATGGGCCGAAAGGCTTAATTTTGCTCCAATATCTTATGGTCTTATGGAGGCAGTCCGAGGCATTGTTCAGATGAGTCCTGATATCTTCTTGCCACATTTATCCGAACCCGTTGCGAGTTGATGTGTTTTCCTCCCAACGTCTAGTGTACGGGTGGTTGGGTCTTGATCAGAATCTCATTAACAAGATGCAAATGAAGTGCCTGCTGATCTCTGGTGGGTTTTCAAACCTGCCATAGTGGGCACTAGTGAAAGATCTGCCATCCTTACCTGCTCTGACCAATATGTGACTCTACAGCAATGTGGTTGACTCTTAGATGCTCTCTGGTGCCATTCTGGGATGGGGAATAAATGCTGGCCTAGCCAGTGACTCCTACATTTCATGAAAGACTAAAAAATGTTTGTAAAATTGCAGTTGCTTGCCTTGGTATGTGTTGCATTACAAGCACCTAAACAAATGTAACAGAGCATGCTCATGTATTACTCCTCTCAAGTAAAGCACCACTGCTTACTGGCATCCTTGAGTATTTCAAAGTCTTTTTCAAGTAAAGGTAGTGATAATTTGACTGCATTAGAAAATATTAAATCATTGTTGATTTCACCATTGCTGTGGAATGTCATTCAAAGGATATCACAACACTTAAAAGTTGGTTTTCCAAAATAATGCATCACTTGATTAAGATGTTCAGAACCCGAACAGTGTATTTATATTAGACAATCTAAAACAATGTTCCATTTATCACTGAAATGCAGAATTTACCTACAATATTCCTATCATTAAAAAATGTTTCATTCACGAAAGATTCAATGAATCACTTACTTAACATACAAAATTTGAAAGGAAGAGTAACAAGGGTGCTCTGTACATTTTAAACAATGAAAATTGCATGGTCAAATCTTTCCGTGACCTTACCCCTCCCTATCACTGTAATCTCCTCCATCCCCTTAACCTTTCAAGATCTCTATACTCCTCTAATTCTGGCCTCTTGAGAATCCCTGATCCACCATTGGTGGGCGTGATACAACACAGATACACGCGAGCAGCTATTGCCTTCCACAAAATAATTGACAGAGTTCCTTGCACTGCATTCATTCACAAAGCTGCTGTAGTATTTCGCTGTGTATTCAGTGTGTTTCCCATTTGGAGTTGCCAACTGTCCGTCAAAAATTTAATCAAAGCTTCAAGTGTCTGGCGCTGAAGTTTCAGTCTTTCCCCGAGAACTTCACATCAGCTGAAGCGATCGGTTCATGTCATCACATTGTACCGCAGCTAATCAGATCTCCGATGATTTCATGCATTCTGATAACTCACGTGAAAGCTCCTTCACAGTAAAACCTCCCAACTTTCCAGAAGCTCAACTGAATAGTAAAAAAAGATGCTAACTACTTTTGCTTTCCTTCACTGGGGTTGTTCATAGTGGCTCAGTTTTCCTAATTTAAATTTGTCTGCTTAAAATGGACATGAGCAGATCTGGATGAATAGCATTGGCATCTGAACAAAATGTAAAGTTGGATTCCTGCCAAATTCTCCATTTTAACTCTCCCGAGGGGAGTCAACACCCGACCAAGGGAAGGGTTGCTCACTGGAATCACAGCTGTTCGCATCTTGCATGTCTTTGCATATTTCACAATCCGCTCATTTACAGTGAGCCGTGGTCTGCCCACAGGTAAGATCACATTGCAGCACATTCTACATCCCAAAGTGACATTTGTCCTATAAATTAATTACTTCGCTGTGCACCTATTACGTCAGAAAAAAAAAGCATGATATTAATCTTCTCTCACATCCTTACGACTGGAAAGAGAGAGAGAGAGATGAGGAGGTACCTGGGAGAGATGTAGTTAAAGACTTAAATATATCCAGAAGGTAGAAATCAAGGGCTCAGTTTAGCAACATTTATATCAAGCTCCTACGGTGAAATTGGGAGCCCAATTTAAAATGGTCTCTTATGATTCAGGAATCACAGCTGCCAGTTTAATAGTTTTTACAGCACTCCTTGTGGGCCAGGAGCAGCACGAAAGACACCGACCTTCAGCTTTATGACTGCAGCCTCCCTCTTCCTTGCCGTCATGTTTGCCAGCCTCACCAATGGTCTCTGTCTTTCCTCATTACATTTCCCAAACTACTCCCCCATACCCCACAAAACCAATTTTTTTCAGGACCAACCAATGCCCCCTCCCCTTCCCCACCCCCCCATTCCCCCATCACCACCATTCCCTCTCCACACAGCTCCCAACTCTCTTGCCACTGGTTTTCCCTCTTGGTTGATTCAGAGCAGTTTGACTATCTCGGATGATTGAAGGCTTGGAGGAGATTATAGAGATAGGGAAGGGCAAGGCAATGGAGGGATTTGAAATCAAGGATAAGAAGTTTGAACTCAAGTGCTCTTTAAACCTTGAGCTAGTAGCAACCAGCGTGTACAGGGATGATGTGTGAATGTGATTTGCTGCGTGCTAATCTTGGATGACTTCAAGTTTACGGAGTGTAGAATGTGGGAGGGCAGCCAACAGTGTGCTAGAAAGCTCAAGCCTGAAGATAACAATGAAATGGATAAAGGGTTTCAGCAGATGATGACCTGAGGCTGGGGCAAATTATGTTTTTGTTACCAAGGTGGAAAACGGCAGCCTTAGTGATGGCATGCATGTGTGATTGGAAGCTCATCCTGGGGTCAAATATGACATTGAGGTTGAAAAAAAATGTGATTTAGCCTCAGACAGTTGCCAGGAAGAGGGATGCAGTCAGTGATGGGAAGCAGAGTTTGTGGTGGGGACCCAAGACAATGCCTTCAGTCTTCCTAAAATTAAATATTTAAGAGGAATTTCAGTGCCCCAAAGTATTTCTATATCTTCTCAGTGTTGTGTCTCTATGTTTTCCCTTGAGGATATTCTTTTTTAATTTATTTGCTGGCTTGCTGCTTTGTTTACATTTTTCCCAGTGTTTAATGTTTCTTCCTGCAAAATCCTTGTGGTTTTCTGTTGGAGTTAGAACAGGATTTCATCTTGAGCTGCCCTCACTGACAACTATCATTGTGGCTGATGAATTTTGTTGTGTGCCTCTCTGTCACATATTATTTATTAAGAAGGCAAAGAGAAAAGAAAAACCCACTGCCCAAAGTCCAGGAGGATACCAAGGTTGAGAAGAATAAAAGATAGGGGGTAAATGAATAAATGTTGTTCAAGGTATAAAGCGGGCAATGCTGGAAATTTGCTACTGGATTGCCAACATCCAGATGGAGAGAGATGGAAGGATGTTCAAGTATAGTAATTTCATCAGAACTGGAAATTGGGAGAGCAGCAATGCCCCAAGTAGAATAAAATCAATAATTTGGGGAGTGATGAGTGGATTTTTTACATCGATACGATGCCATGTTAAATTTTGAATGTAAGCCTCACTACAGGATTTATACAAACAATCCAGGATATCACTTCAGTGACATCTCTGCAGTGCAGAAGGAGAACATGTGGCCCATTGGGTCTGTACCAACTCTCTGATAGAGCATCTTACCTAGATATTATCCTTGCAACCCCACATATTTACCCTGCTAATTCTCCCTACCTATAATAGGAATTGACCATGCTAAACTGACCCTAGTGTAAGGGGGTTTAACATGTAAATGAGAGTTATGGGGAAAGGGCCTGGGTAGGATTGTGGTCGATACAGGTTCGATGGACCAAATGGCCTCCTTTTGTACTAAATGATTCTATTCTATGATTCAATACACCTTGAGTCACTAAAGAACAATTTAGCCTGGCCAACCCACCTAACCCACATATCTTTGGACTGTGGGAGGAAACCGGAGCACCCAGAGGAAACCCACGCTTGCATGGGGTGAACATGCAAACTCCACACAAACACCCAAAGCCAGAATATAACTTGTGTCCCTAACGCTGTGAGGCAGCTGTGCTAACCACTGTGCCACGGCGTTGCCCGAATGCTGCACTGTCAGATGTGCTTTTTTTCAGATCAGAAGTTAATTCCAGGTCCTGCTTTCATAGAAAATGTCACATCAAACAATACAAGAGCAAAGTGTTTCAGCCAACATTCTGCCCTCAATTAATCCTATTATGGAATAGGATTCATTAATAATGAATCTAATTTAAAACCAGAGACTCCCAACAGTGCAGATTTAGCACATCGAGTCTGCACCAACTCTCTAAAACAGCATCCCCTCCAGGCCCTCCTTTCTATCCCTGTAACCCTGTGCATTTCCAGGTTTTAGTCCAACCTATTTATTTGATAATATACTCATAAGCTTTCGAGGGGACTGCCTCTTCGTCAGGTGAATGGAGAGTTCTGGCCTCAGACAGAGCATATAAAGCACAGACAGTTTAGAGATTACTGATTAAAATGCGAATCCTTACACCTAACCTGCTGTTCAAGACCTGAAGTGGCTGATAATGTGAGTGGAAGGAGCACTGATCACAGTTTAAAGAGATATGTATTGTCTCCAGACAGTACAGTAAGTGAGGTTTTGCAAACCCAGGCAAGTCACAGGGGTTACAGATAGTGCGACATGAACCCAAGATCCCTGTTGAGACCGTCCTCATGTGTGCGGAACTTGGCTATCAGTCTTGGCTCAGCGACTCTGCGCTGTCGTGTGTCGTGAAGGCCGCCTTGGAGAATGCTTACCCGAAGGTCAGAGGCTGAATGCCCGTGACCACTGAAGTGTTCGCCAACAGGAAGGGACAGTCACCAGGCAAGACTGTTCCCTTCCTGTTGGCGAACACTTCAGTGGTCACGGGCATTCAGCCTCTGACCTTCGGGTAAGCATTCTCCAAGGCAGCCTTCACGACACACGACAGCGCAGAGTCGCTGAGCAGAGACTGATAGCCAAGTTCCGCACACATGAGGATGGTCTCAACAGGGATCTTGGGTTCATGTCGCACTATCTGTAACCCCCGTGACTTGCCTGGGTTTGCAAAACCTCACTTACTGTACTGTCTGGAGACAATACACATCTCTTTAACCTGTGATCAGTGCTCCTTCCACTCACATTGTCAGCCACTTCAGGTCTTGAACAGCAGGTTAGGTGTAAGGATTCGCATTTTAATCAGTAATCTCTAAACTGTCTGTGCTTTATATGCTCTGTCTGAGGCCAGAACTCTCCATTCACCTGACGAAGAGGCAGTCTCCTCGAAAGCTTGTGAGTATATTATCAAATAAATAGGTTGGACTAAAACCTGGTGTTGTCAGACTTTTTACTGTGTTTACGCCAGTCCAACGCCGGCATACCCACATCATGACCCTGTGCATTTACCATGGCTAATCCACCTAACCTACACATTTTAGCGTCGGGGGATTAGCAGAGTAAATATGTGGGGTTACACAGATAGGGCCTGGGTGGGATTGTTATCGGTGCAGACTCAATGAGCTGAATGGACTTCCTCTGCATTGTAGGAATCCTATGATTCTATGATCTTTTGACACTATGGGCAATTTAGCATGGCCAATTCACCTAAACTACACACCTTTGCAACACGGAAAGAAACTGGATCACCTGAAGGAAACACATGCAGATACTGGAAGAATGTGCAAACGCCACATAGACGGTCACCCAAGGCCAGAATTGAACCTGGGTCCCTGGCACTTGTGAGGCAGTAGTGCTAACGACTGTGCCACCATGCCACTCCCATTGGGTGTGTGTTGGCTGCTCACCACTATGTTTACAATAGTGACTGCGCTTTGAAAGTATTTAATTTAGCTGTGAAGCACTTCGGAAAAATTCTAAGGCCAATATACAGAATAATTAGAAGGTTCTCACTTCATTTGCCTGGGATAAGAATGGATGAAATTTACCTTAATAAGAATGTTACTGGAAAACTATTGCATTGAATTTTACTGACATAAATCATTCCTGTATATATTAGAGTATCACAAGTTTACCTGCTGCAACCAGTCTTTACTTTGTAGTAAAATAATCCATCATTTTCTTCACAAAGGCCATCATTAATAAGCTTTGTGAATTATAGGAAACGTCTTAATGTTTCTTAGGCTAGGTTAGCATTTATATATTTCTGGGCGGTTGCTGTGTGATAACTTGTCAGGCACCACTTGGAATCACATGAACACCTTCAAGTGGTCTAAATGCTAAATGCAATTGTAAGCTTATGAAGTTTAAAAGTATACGAAACTAGGGAACATAGAGACATGAATCCTTTTGGAACTAGATCAGCATGGCAGTTAGGTAGAAACACAAGAAAAAAATTATGACTGCCAAAATATAGCACATTTAATTAGACATATGCAGCAAGTAAGTACAGAAAATGGAACAGAATTAACAAGAAAGGGACTTGGAAACAGTAATAGACTTGGCACCTCTGGTGTCTAGACAATGGAGTGTAGTAGGCATGCCCACATTTTTTCTAACCTTTGAAAGCACCTTAGGGTGATGAATGGAACCACAAGAGCTACCGATAAAGTTTAAATCAATGTCCTGTTAACTCACATTATATCCAAAGCCAAAGAAACTGATGGATTTTGGTACTCTGGCTTAGGATTTATCCATCTTTTCCAAATCTCCAGGCCGACAAATAATCAAACAGGGAAAATCACCAAAAGCCCAAAAGGGAAAATGCTGGAAAATTTCAGCAGGTCTGGCAGCATCTGTAAGGAAAGAAATGAGCTGACGTTTCGAATCCAGATGACCCTTTGTCAAAGCATTTATTGCCTATCGCTGAGGGCATTTTAAAAATTCAACATCACTGCTGTGGATCTGGAGTTACATGTAGGCCCAGCCTGGTAAGGGCAGCAGATTTCCTTCCCTAAAGGTCACTGGTGAGCCAGATGCATTTTCCAATAATTAACAATAGTTTCACAGTCATCATAGTCCAAAGATGTGCGGGTTGGGTTGGTTGGCCATGCTAAAATTGCCCCTTTGTGTACTAGGATGCTTAGGTTAGAGGGATTAGTCGGTAAAATATGGGGGTAGGATTGTGGTCAGTGCAGACTCAATGGGCCAAAGGGCCTCTTTCTGCACTGAAGGGTTCTATGATTCTATGATTAGACTTTTAATTCCAGATTTTCATTGAAGTCAGATTTCACTATCTGCTGCAGGGGATTCAAACCCAGGTCCCCAGAGCATTAGTCTGGGTCTCTAGATTACTAATCCAGCGACAATAACACTACGCCACAGCCTCGCCTTTTTGGAATATTTGGAATATTAGAATTATATAAATTTACAGCTATGCGACGTATCATGCTCTTTAATACAGTTACCTCAGGTTTATATTACTACCTATTATCTCCACGTTGTTGTGTGTCTTCTTAGGCCACAATCCCTGTTGTGGATTTTCCAGCGATGAGGGGGTACATACAACGGGAAACCCCGTTGACAGCAGCAGGACCAGAATGTCCTGCCACGTACCAATGGTGGGCCATCTCAACCGCCGCAAAGTACACCAGGGATTCATCTGTTTCTCTATTCTTTTCTCTCAAAATGGCCTGTGTTTCACCTACACCTTGTGGCAATGCAGTTTACGCTTTAACAACTCAAAGTTTAAATTTACTTATTCGCATCACAAGTAGACTTATACTGCAATGAAGTCGCCACACTCTGGTGCCTGTTCGGGTATTCTGAGAGAAAATTGGGCATGACCAATGCACCTAACCAACACATCTTTCTGACTGTGGGAAGAAATTGAAGCACACGGAGGAAACCCACGCAGACACAGGGAGAATGTTCAGACTCCGCATAGATGTTGATCCAAGCTAACAATCGAACCCAGGGTCTTGGCACTGTGAGGCAGCAATGCTAACCACTGTGCCAGCATGCCACCCTGTGTAAAAAACTATTTTAACCTCTCTCCTCATTGGCAGATTTAAATAGAAGATTCCACATCACTGACTTCCTAACTAGAGCAAATGCTTTTTTGCTCTTCACACTGTGGCTTCTGGGGCAGAGGTCTTCTCTTCTAGATACTTGATGGTCCTTCTGCATGGTGCAATGGCAGCCTCAAGTCCCAATTCAGTCTTTGAGTGTTGATTCCTCAATTGCCAGGCCTGCCTGCCTGACCCCAACACAATTTTTGAGAGTGTCTCAACATGGCGTTTGCTTCTCTCTGCACACCTGAGATTGTCCAGCATTCTCTGTTCCTGCTGGGCCTTAGTTATGCATGTCCTTCTGTAGGTTGTGGAACACTCACTTTTCCAGTACTACTCAGGCCTGCTCCTGCAACTATTTTTCCATTACCCCGATGACTGTGTTGGTGCCACTTCATGTTCTCGTCCAGTCCTAGAAAAACGTATCAACTATGCTTCTGATTTCCACCCCTCTTTCACCTTCAGGGTGGCACGGTGGCACAGTGGTTAGCATAGCTGCCTCACAGTGCCAGGGACGCAGGTTTGATTCCCGGCTTGCGTCACTGTGCAGAGTCTGCACGTTCTCCCCGTTTCTGCATTGGTTTCCTCCGGGTGCTCTGATTTCATCCCAAAGTCCAAAAGACGTGCCAGTCACGGTAAATTCTTTTACAGTGTGCCTGAATAGGGGCCGAAGTATGGCAACTAGGGATTTTCACAGTAACTTCATTGCAGTGTTAATGTAGGCCTACAGAAAAAAATAAAAGATGGGTGGCCACAGGTACTTGCACGGGGCCTCAGTTATGTCTGTCTTTTTGTTGTTTGTGGAATATTTACTTTTCCAGTCCAACTCAGGCCCGCTCCCACAACTTTTTTTCCATTACATCGATGAGTGCATTGGTGCCATTTTAGTCTCTCGTCCAGACCTAGAAAAATGTATCAGTTTTGCTTCCAATTTCCACCTCTCTTTCACTTTCGTATGGTCTATGTCCAACACTTGCCTTCCCTTCCTTGACCTCCCTGTCTCCATTCCTGGTGATAAACTGACTATCAGTATTAATTCCAAGCGTAAGCATCGTATGCCCAGCTGTGTGCAATCCCTAGACAGATGTCATTACTGCTCGCAAACCATGCTTCGAGCCCAAGCTCAATAAATATTAGCATAAAAACAATACCAGTTGGGGAAAAGTCCAAACATACTTGGCTGTCAAAACACATTCTGTTATTTAATTGAGGTTTAAGTTTCAATGAAGTCCCCACTAAAAATGTTATCCACAGACATCCTGCTGAGTGATTGAATACTGATTCTGAGGCTTCCAGTACCATTCTCTAACAGTCCAGATGCTGTGGAGATCAGAGTAGCATGCATTCCCATTGATTTTAATAGAGGTTAAATAACAAAGAACAAGAACAAAGAAAAGTGCAACATAGGAACTGGCTCTTTACTCCTCTGAGCCTGTGCCGATCATGATGCCATATCGAAACAACAAAAATAAATCTCCTGCCTTTATTTGGTCCATATCCATCTATTCCCTCCCTATTGATGTACCCATCCTGATGCCTCTCAAATGTTGCTAATGTGACTGCTTCCACCACTCTCTGCATGAAAAACTTCCCCCACACATCTCACATATGTATATCACATATTGATAGTGACTTTTAAGGGGCGTCTGGACAAATACATGAATAGGTTGGAAATAGAGGGATATGGTTCCCGGAAGGGTAGGGGGTTTTAATTCTACTGGGCAGCATGGTCGGTGCAGGCTTGGAGGACTGAAGGGCCAGTTCCTGTGCTGTAATTTTCTTTGTTCTATCTCCCTTAACTTTCCCCCTTAATGGAGCAAGGATAAAACAGAAGGTAATTTTGTCCAGTTTTTGTCTTGATGAAGTTCCCTTTGGAGCCCCACAGAAATCCCAGCAAACTCTGCAGCAGCAAACATAATGGCATAAGTTACGCACGCCATAATTTCTGCCATTTATTCACGGTAATAACAGTGTCATTGATGCAGGGCGTGCAAAAATTTGACATATTAAAAGCACAATCTCAGACTACTTATGAGAGTCATAAATATGGGGAAAAAATGTTCCAGTGCCCCAACATTGCCATCATTTACTTGGATTAGCACAAAGTTCACTCAAAATAAGCAATTAGAAACATCACATCTACTTATTGTTTTGGCTGAGAGTCCTACTGTTTCAACGCTTTTACTGTTTCTACACTCTGGGGTTGCACATTATGTTTTTTTTAGGCTAACAAGCTTGCCAGACCAAGTTTAAAGGAAGACATTTATAACTTGTTTTCTAACATTTTTTATGGTTCCAATATTACCACCACTCTCGGAAATGGAGTGCGTTATTCAGAACAAGCCTTCTTAATGAACAGCTAATAAAAGCCTTTATCTCTAAAACACCACTGTATGCTTTAAGCATCATAATACAAAAGCGGAACAAATGAATGGAAGCAAAATGCAAAATGTGAAAAAGTAGGTGAGAATGCTGATCGTTTGACTTGATCGTTTTTGAGCGTATTTTTAAATCTTAATCACCATCAGGGCTATTAACTCTCAGAAATCAGGGACCCATCAGTATTTTAAGATTACAGAAATAAAGTAATTGCCAATGTGAAAATCGCAAACTGAATCTGAAAAGTCTGCACATAAACAGAACCAGCAAGCCTTGTGAAATAAGAGTTGTTCAAACTCTGCCAAGTCTCAGGGAGTTTTGTAGTGTTGAGGTCAAAAAGGTATTTTTGTGGGATTGCAGATGCCCTATTGGCTTGGATTTCACCGTTCACTGCATCTGCTGCTGACCTTAAGAAGGCTGTGCAGAAAGAGCCACAATATCTATGTGGCATAGTTTTCTCCTTTCCTGATGCCAGCTTGAATCTAGTGCCAATTCCAGTGGACCACCAGCCATGCACCACAGTGATATCATCAACCTGGCTAAGCAAGCAATGAAATTGAAGCATTCTCACAGGCAGCAAATCAGGAAGAGCAGATTTTCTCACGTTTAAATTACAAAGAAAGACATAATTGGACCATACATTTGGGATTAAGGAACTAAAATATCATAAATGCAACAAAAAGAATTGATTTTTTCAATCATAAAGAAGAAATTTGATATCTGCAAATTAAAAAAAAGTTTTGCAGGCAGTGAGCTTGGTTAATTATCATCTAAGTATGTCACTAAAAACCTGAGTCACACCTCAGTCAACAGGTGTAAATTTTACAGGTTTTAACAGTGAAAATAATAATTTAAAACAACTTTTCTTCAGTGCAGTGATTTCTGCCTGATTGCAGTCTGGGGTAACTTCAACATTATATCCTGTAGGAAAGTTCAAAATCACTGATCGCAATTTCCATATTTACCTGTGCTTGTGTATGTTGGAGGGCATTGATTACAGTTCAGCAGATCTGAAGAAATCTTGTAGTCATACGTAGGTGAAAAGATGCTCATTTACCAGCTGAGAGAGAACACAACTCGTTTATTTACAGGTTAACCATTTGGTTGTCACCTTGTGGCTGCCATCAGCTCCTGAGATGACTCAAAGTACAGAAGCCCACATTTACCATGGTGATCCCCCACCGTGCTTTCTGATTGGTTCCCCATGGCCTTTGCTCTACAGATTGATCCTTAAAAGGATAATCACTAACATCCCTCCACACCAAGATCCTTTATACAAATGTCAATACTCAATTTACACAGTCCCAGATATTCAAACATTTAGTACATGAATTTAGTCAATTACAAATTATGTCTTTCAGGGGGTTTCCGAATCCCTATGGAAAGGCGTAATACCTCTGTCTGGGGGGCTTCCACAGGATTGTTGTCAGCCAAAACTGCAATGACAGGTGCCTATTCAGGCACAGGGGGTTCAGTTCTATCTGTTTCCATGGAGGTGTGGGTTGTGCCTACCACAGGACGACCAGGCACTTCAGTACGAAAACAGTCGGCAACATTTCCTGGTGGAAATTTACTTCCTGGCAAAACTGGCTGCTGGGGCATCTCTCTTTTTCTCATATGGTCTACATATTTTCAGAAGATTCTTCCTGGGACTGCAGCAGGCAACCTTTGTTGCAATTGACACCATTCACAATGCTTGACTAAGCTCTCAATGTCCGCATCAATGCCAGGCCACCACACATAACTCCTGAGGAGCGTCTTCATCTCGAGATGCCCAGATGTGCACTGTGTAATTCCAATAGAAGCAGTTCTCTGCCTGGTACAGGGATAACTACTCTTACTCCCCAGCATATAACGCCATCCTGGCAAATTAAATCATCATTATGGGTAACAAATGGATTCATTTCATCAGAAACTGGCCCAACATGTAAGTATCTTGTGTCTCACTTTGGATAGAAGTGGATCCTGACCAGTCCAGTACCTGATTTGCTTTGCCAAGAGTGGCAATGTGTCCAAAAAAGTTCAATGCCCAATTAGCTGTTAACTTGTAACAACACAAATACAGATGGTCTTGTCTGGGTTCAATACAGGAACTGTGGGTGCTGCTCTTTCTGAGAACTGAACTGGCTGGATAATGCCCAGTTCTTCCACTTGCTTTAATTCAGTATATACTTTCCCTCACAAAGCATATGATGCTGATCCTGCCGTAAAGAACTGAGGGGTCGCCCCTGGGTCCACATATATCTTTGCTTGCAGGCCTTTTAGTGTGCCTAATTCATAATTGAAGATGCTCTCTTATTTATCATCAGTCTGAGCAATCCTCCCTCCCTCACTTGGAAAATCTTGGTCCAATTTAAGTTCTATTACCCAATCATGGCCGCGAAGACTTGGTCTTTCACCTGACGCTATGATTGCTGCGAGTTAGGCAGACTATTGCCTATAGTTTACAGGTCCCATTGCAATGCCCATCATTTTTATTGCTTCTCCAGTATAACTTGGACGCAGTGCTCTTTGAATTCAATGGGTGAATCCTTCCCTCAAGTACTGATACATATGTTCAGCTATCACAGTAGCTGATGCTCCTGTATTGCCTTCCATCTTAAGAGACTTCCCATTTACCCAGGAAATTACAGTAAAAAGGGCTAACTCGCCCGTTTTTGTATTAAGCAGTGAGTGAATATTTAAATCGTTGATGCTGGATTCTCCCACATTGTACACTGGTGACACCTTATCTCACCGGCCACTCAGTAGACTTGAGTTGGCTCTGCACCTATGCCTTATGTAGCCTCTCCTATGGCAAAAAAAAACCAGTAAGAAGTCTGACAACACCAGGTTTGAGTCCAACCGATTTATTTGATAGCAAACTTGCAAGCTTTCGAGTTTTGCCCCTTCGTCAGGTGATTCACAAACCCTGAAAGCTTGCGAGTTTACTATCAAATAAATTGGTTGGACTTAAACCTGGCCTTGTCAGACTTCTTACTGTGTTTACCCCAGTCCAACACCGGCATCTCCACGTCAAAAAAAACCACTCAGCCTCCTTATACCTGTGGGATTCAGGGAAGTGCAGTAGTCCCAACATGGTAATTGTTCAGCACCACTTTGAAAGTAAACTTTACAAAGGGCAAAAGAGTTGGAATAGAACTTTAATCATAGAATCTACAGTGCAGAAAGAGACCATTCAGCCCATTGAACCTGCACCAACAACAATCCCACCCATCCTCTTAACCCTACATATTTACCCCGCTAATTCCCCAACACTAGGGGTCAAACTTAGTACGTTCAATCGACATAATCCATAATGGCACTCCCAAATATTTAAAATATCGATTACCCCAGATTTATTTTTACAGCCACGCTTTCTGGATGCGTGTGCAGAAGTTTCCCAGTTGCCTTTCTTCTTTCCCATGCTAGATGATATTTACCTATCCGGCTCCAAACTGGTAGCTTGGAAAGTACTCCAAAAATAAAATCTGGCTTTTGGAAAAATTCTTTTCGGAAATAAAAACATCTGCATGCCTGCCAACCCTTTAAAATTCTTTTTTTTATTAAAGTCTCCAGTAATTTATACTCTGACCCAATTTCTGAGGGCTGGCGACAGGACTTCCAGATTTTTAATATAGTTTCAACTGCAGGAAGGAAAGATTTGGTTAGTTCTTTTACTGTGCCAGTCCATCTGCTCACAGTTTCAAATCATAAATCTACAACAACGTGATTGAAAAAAATGACACTGGACATTCAACTGAAGGCCTATGAATCAGGGGCTTTGGGCCCCAGATGGAAAAAAAGTGCTTTCAGATCTTTCTGTCTTTATGAAGTTAAATATTCAGAAAAATATAGCAAAAATGTTACGAAGTGATTCAGAAGAACTGGAGTAAGTTTCCATGGATGGCACGGTGGCACAATGGTTAGCACTGCTGCCTCGCAGCCACCAGGGACCCAGATTCAATACCAGCCTTAGGTTACTGCCTGTGTGGAGTTTGCCCGTGTCTGCATGGGTTTCCTCTGAATGCTCCAGTTTCCTCCCACAGTCCAAAGATGTGCAGGTTAGGTGGATTGCCCATGCTAAATTGCCCCTTAGTGTCCCAAGATGTGTCAGTTAGGGGGATTAGTGGGGTAAATCCGTGGGGACATGGGAAAGGGCCTGGGTGGGATCCTCTGTCAGAGGATCACAGTATCATAGAATCTACAGAGCAGAAGGAGGCCATTTGGCCCATGAGCTGCACTGACAACAGTCCCACCCAGGCCTCATCCCCATAACCCCACATATTTACAGTCCTAATCCCCTGATACTAAGGAGCAATTTACTGTGGCCAATCAACTTAATCTGTACATCTTTGGACTGTGGGAGGAAACCAGAGCACCCGGGGGAAACCCACTCAGACATGGGGAGAATGTGCAACTTCCATACAGACAGTCACCTGAGGCCGGAATTGAACCCAGGTCCCTGGCGCTGCGCAGCAACTTTGTTATCCGCTGTGCCACCGTGCCGCCCAAACAGATTTGATGGGCTGAATGGCCTCCTTCTATACTGTAGGGATTCTGTGAGATTGGAAAATCATGGCGGAAGGCAGGATAGTGCCCTTTCAGGTTAAGTGGACCTCAATAATCTTCACTTCTTTTAACCAGTCGCTTCAGTTTTATGGCTAGAAGAGGGAAAGAAAGATTTGTATTTATATATGGTGCCTTCGCAATGGCAGGATGTTCCAAAGTGCTTCAAAGTCATTAAGTGTGTTTGAAGTACAGTCGCTCTGGTAACTAGCAAGCATGGCAGCCAATTTGCATTGAGCAAGCTCCCACAAATGGCAACATGATAACAAATTGATAGTCTGTTTTTGGGATGTTGATTAAGTCATAATATATATAGGGTAGGACGCTGAGAATAAATTCCTTCCCCTTCTTCTAATGTGGAATAGCTTACTGCACTTCTGAGGACAGGGGAAGCCTCAGTTTAACATCTCCTCCAAAAAAACACTCCTTGAGTATTGCACTGAAGTGTCAGCTTTGATTTTTTTTGAATTGAAGGGCGTAATTTTCCCATACGGCCCGCCAGAGGAATCATAGTCAGCAAGACAGGACAATGTAAAGATCCATTAACCTCAGGCAGGATTTGCCAATCTTGGAGCGAGTGTGGCTGGAAAATCCCACCCGAAGTGTCTGCAAAGGTGCAAGTGTGCAACCCAAATGTTAACACTTTAAACATGCAATTGTCATGGAAAAATGGATTGCAATGCCTAACAGTTTTGATGTGTTATTACATCTAACAAGTAGGTTGTAAAATGTGGGATTGTTCTAGATTTTTGTCAGATATTATTCTCCTTACACCAGATGTCTCCACTTAAAATCAGACTTAAGAACATAACAAGATCTTGTGTGTCAAGACCAAAACCATCAATTATGCCCTATCCAAACCAATGGGGAATCATTCTCATACAAACATCTGTCTCATTTAACCTACTGATTCCCTATTTCACACAGCACAAACTTCCATCTTTGACCTACAGTAGAAAAAGTGTTGCTAATTATCTCTACAATTCTCAATCCAATTTCTCAACAGATAATAATCCAACTCCTTTTGAAAAATGCCAATTGACTCCAAATTACATACTTCCTCCAGTAGTTCTCACACGTACAGCACGGTGGCACAGTGGTTAGCATTGCTGCCTCACAGCGCCAAGGACCTGTTTTCAATTCCTGACTTAGATCACTTTCTGTGCAGAGTTTGCATGTCCTCTCTGTGTCTGGATGGGTTTCCTCCGGGTGCTCTGGTTTTTCTCCCCCAGCCTAAAGATGTGCTGGTTAGGTGCATTGGCCATGCTAAATTCTCCCTCTGAGTACCCAAACAGGTGCCAGAGTGTGGCAATTGGGGGATTTTCACAGTAACTTCATTGCAGTATGAATGTAAGCTGACTTGTGACACTAATAAATAAATGTTAACTTTACATTTCTACTCTACACTTTGTCAAAGGGGTTGTTTGCACCTAAGTCATCTCACCCTATATCCATCAAGTGAAATAACCTGCTTACTTTCATATTCTCAGTATCTTTCATTATTTTGAAGACTTCTAACCTGCATTCTGTTGGTCTTCTCTAAAATGAGAATAAATTTAGCCACGTGTCTGGCTTTGTAACTCTTAGCTGAAGCCATTTTGAAATGAGATGTCCAATGCTGCATGTTATTCTCCAGAATTGGCCACACCATTGATTTGCGCAGTGATAGCATGTTGAAGTAAAGTTTATTTATTAGTCACAAGTAATATAGCACATCATAACAGCACCTGTTCCGGTCAATGCACTTAACCAGCACATCTTTCAGAACATGGGAGGAAACCCATGCAGACACAGGGAGAATGTGCAAACTCCACACAGATAGTGACCCAAGTCAGGAATCAAACCCCAGGTCCCTAGCACTGTGAAGGAGTAGTGCTAACCTCTGTGCTACTGTGCCACTGTTATGAGGTGCTACCAAATATAGCTTGTTCTTATGTACCTTTATTATTGTCTTAGACAATGATCAATAAGCTGTCTCAAATTCATTTCCTTTTTGGTTTTTAACCAATGGAAAGTTTTATGTTGTATATGCATTTGCAGTGGTAGAATCAGACAGAGTTAGTATGGATTTGCAAAAGAGAAATCATGCTTGACAAATCTACTGGAATTCTTTGAGGATGTAACAATGGCTGCAGGACTTACAGGACATCACTTGAGTTGACCATGTAATTGCTTGGTTGAGGGATGGCTGTGGACTGCTGCCATTTTGCATTCAGACTGCCTGGCCAGGCTCCCAAAGTCCAGAGTCTGTGGGCTTAACAGTCAGAGAACCTTTCCCCTCTTTGTCACTGTTGCATGAGGCCTTCCCTCCCATTCATTTCCACTTTGGGTTGCAACAAGCACTTGGTGACAGGGATTATTGTTCTGGTGCATCTGGCGAAAATTCTCTGTGTTGGCGAGGGTAGACCCTCTCTTGTCAGATTACGCAGACTAAGTAGAGTGGCATGGAAATCTATGTTGCCAAAGAGGCATTTTTCGAGGAGGTGCTTTGCTGAACGTACTGCCCGCTCCACCAAACTATTCAATTGTGGGTTTAGGGAACTGCTTGCAACATGTTCGAAGTCCCATGTGTATGGGTGCAAAGGCCTTGAGTTCCCTGAAGATGCCATGGAATGCCTTATGAAACAAAGTGTCTCTTCCGCTTTCCAATTACTGTGGTGCTCTTCATGTAAGGCAAGTAATCAACTTCATACCACCCTGAGAATGAATCTACAAGGACCAGATGTTGTCTCCCATTCCATTCAAATATATCGGTTATGATGAGTGACCATGGAAGGTCTGGAACCTCCTGGTTCTTTGATTTGACGAGGTTTGAATGTGTTACATGCCGCAATTTGGCTGTGAGCAATGTTTAATCTTGTGAGTATTTCACCTATTTCCATGAACTGTTTACCCCAGTAATCAAATTAAGGACCAATTTTGGAGCAGCCATGGGCCCCTAGATGTAAAGTCAGTTAAGTGCACAAAAATGAGCCATAATAAATTTTTGCCCCAATGTTGCCATGAGCTAACTTTCTAAATCTCTCAGTTGTACCTCCTTTCACAATGAAGTATGAAGGCCCAAGGGTCAATCATTAATTCAGAGCTAGCACTGCTCATCGTCTTCTCAGGACACAAGCATTTGTGCAGACTATTAACACTCTGACTGAATCTTAAAAGAAAAATATACCATCATAAAGGTTAATAAATCTTGGTAGTTTCCAGAACTTGTGTGGTATAACTACAATATGCAATGGGGAACAGTGGTTTTCTGGCATGTATATCGTGTGTGCAGGAAGTCTACGCACCACAACTATGTTCATTTAAACATATCTGTGCGTCCCCCTCATTACAGAAGAGCGCTAATCACCTAACTCTCTTCAGTTTTCTCTCAGTTTTTCATCATAATTGCAGCTGTAATTATATACTCCCAAAGTATGTTTCATTCTCAACACAGTTTTCATGTTTGTGTTCTCAGCTCTTCCATTTTTTCTGTATCTGATCTTCAGCAGTTTACCTATCCCTCAATTACATGGTTTTCAACCTCTTCCTCTATCGAATTTTGACAAACCTTTTGATTTTATTTTGAACTGCCTGATTTCTGCTGCCTTATCCCTTTGTTTGAAACTGGGTCCTTGAGTTTCATTCCCAGTGCTGGCGCGCAGAGTTAGAAAATTTTCTGGAGTTTTGGAGTCAGGCCCCCAAGCTACGCATCCAGATTTCAGGTGGCCACTGGGGCTCCAGGTTGCCGAGGCAGGCTTATTCAAAGGCCCACCTTGGGATTTTGACCCAGTTGCACCGTTAAATATAGGGCCCCTAGCCCTCAACTCTCTCACCCACTCCCTATCCATAACGACACATGCCAACTCAAGCACTTCCATACACCCCATGACAACACATACCTCTCCACCCATTCCCAATGTGCCCTCATATCCTCCATGTCAAGCCATGCCTTTCCACTTACTCCCAATGACCCCTTATAGGGTGAGACTTTCTGGCTGCCCTCGTCCCAAGGCTGGAAAATCCTGCCCAAGGTCAATGGACCTTTGCATGATCTATTCCCTCCCCCACCCCCGCTACGATTCCTGTGGCAGGTGGGACAGGAAAATTCTGCCCAGATTCTCCAACATTTTGGTCCAGTTGTGCTAATGTATTCACAGTCTGTTGAGTTAAAAAAAAACACCAACATTATTTTTCTTAATTTGCTCACGGGATGTGGGCATCGTTGGGTAGGCCTGTCTTTATTGTCCATCCCTCATTGCCCTTGTTCAGAGGGCATTTCAGGGTCAACCACACTGTTGTGAATCTGGAGTCAAGTGTAGACTGGACCAGGTAAGAATAGCAGATTTCCTTTCCCAAAGGACATTCATGAACCAGACAGGCTTTACAACAATCAGCAATGGTTTCCTGGTCATCACAAAACTTTTTAATTCCAGAGTTTTTTTTTAATTGGATTCAAATTTCACCACCTGCCATGGTGGGATTTGAACTTGGGTTCCCAGAGCAGTATCCTGGGTCTCTGGATTACTAATCACTGACAATACCACTACTGCCCAAGTCTCCGACTTCAATTCATTTTATATAGGGACAACCGTTGTGACATTTTCACTGGTCTACCACACTGGGTCTTCAGCTCCTGTGGAGGAGATTAGGGATTTGAGTCTGATGGGTGATCTCTGAGAGCTGAATTAATAGATGATCAGTAGTTATCTGGGTTGATAGGTGAATACGGCATCGCTTGCCTTTTCGATGTCATAGGTGGCTGCTTCGACTGTGAAAGAGGTTGCCTCTGTGAGGCGATGATTGCACCTTTGTTCCATCTCACCATATCTTTATCTGTTTGAATGAGGTGGGACCATGGAAGTAGAAACATAGAAAAACTACAGCACAATACAGGCCCTTCGGCCCACAAAGTTGAGCTGAACGCGTCCCTATCTTAGAGATTACTAGGCTTACCTATAACCGTCTATCTTACTAAATTCCATGTACTTATCTAAAAGTCTCTTAAAAGACCCTATCGAATCCACCTCCACCACTGTTGCTGGCAGCCCATTCCACGCACCCACCATCCTCTGAGTGAAAAACTTACCCCTGACATGTCTCCAGGTATCTCCAGACAGTGATGTCTGGTCAGCTGTGTGTCACAACTCAAAGTCCCAAAGCAATTTATAGCTGGGGGGGCGGCATAGAGGTACTGTCGTTAGCACTGCTGCCTCACAATGTCAGGGATCCAGGTTCGATTCCTGGCTTGGATCACTGTGTGGAGTTTGCATATTCTCCCTGTGTCTGCATGTGTTTTCTCCAGGTGCTCTGGTCCCCCCACAGCCAAAGATGTGAGGGTTAGGTGGATTGGCCACGCTAAATTGCTCCTTAGTGTCAGGGGGACTAGCTAGAGTAAATGCATGGGGTTATAGGTTAGGACCTGGATGGGATTGTGAATCAGGACAGACTTGATGGGCTGAATGGATTCTTTGTTGCAGTGTAGCATTCCATGATTCAATGAAGTACTTTCGGAACTGTTGCAATGCAGAAAAGACAACAGCCAATTTGCAGAGAGCAAGCTCCCACAAACTATAAAGAAATATCAACCAGATAGTCTGTTTTATTGCTGATGGTGGAGGGATAAATGACTCTAGGATAGCTCCTCTTCACTTCTTTGAAACAGTGCTTCCCTGCGAGGATGAGTGGGGCCTTGTGTTAACATCTGATTTGAAAAGTTCTGCTCTGATCGTGCAGCACTCCCTCATATCAGTACTAGAGCGTCAACCTAGATTTTATGCTCAATTCTCTGGATTTGGACTTGAATTAATGACCTTCTGATAAAGAGGGCAAAGTGCTACCAATTTAGCCACACAAGACTGGTAAGGCCATGTCCACAATAAACTTAAGTATAGGCGTTAGAAATAATCAAAATGAATAGCTTACCACCATTATGAAGATATAATTGATAATTGAGAGAGAATACTTGCTCATTAGGGACACTTTAGTATTCTTCATGTAAATAGAATCCTATTGTGCAATGCTATAGCCAATTCCAACAATGAGACCTTTGCGGGTTTCAGTGAAGCAACACTGTCAATCTAATTAGGCTTCTTTATACATCTTTGTGAAAGTCTGGGAATGAAACTGAATAGTTTAATTAAGAGGTTTTGCAGATTTGATTCATCAGTAGCACAGAAACACCAGAAAGTGAAACAAAGGCAAGAAGGATCTTTGTAATTAAGGCACTTGTCCTTAATCCAGAGACTGCAATTGGAGCTCAGCATTAATTCATTCATGCATTCGCCGCAATAGCAAGGAAGTCTCACCGTCACGATGCCAGCAAGGGAAACTTTGCGCATTATTTGTTATTTTAATATCGTCGCAACTTCAAAATTCTGCGTATCCAAGCAACCAGCATCTGAAACAAATCATGGAAAAAGCATTGGGCTGCCTTACAAAACCCTGCATCCAGGGTGCAACCAACAATGCACCTTATACAGACAAGCATAAAAGAAATCATTCTTTCACAAAAGTAACTTTTAAACCCTTTAAAAGTACTTTACTCAGACAGTATGGTCTGGCCAATAAGTGCTAATTGTTCAATCCAAATTGCAAACATATTTTGTTCCAGTCTTCTTTGATTTTTTTTTCAAATTGGCCATCTCTGTTGGAACAACGACTGCAGCCAATTGTACACTAAACTGTTTTTTTACTTCCCTTTTCATTTTTTTTTACTTACAGGACAACTAAGCCATAGAAGTACGGAAAAATAGAAGCCTGGAGTCAAGAAACAGCAAATCATGTACCAGTTCAGTAACTATTGTAGCTTAATCCCAACTAATTAACTGGTTAGTCTTTAATGAGGATCTTTACATCAGTAGCACTTCAAAGAATTCATTTAATGACTAATGACTTGGTAGTTTACTAAACTTTAGTGTAATAGCAATTAACTTTCCAACATTTTTCAGGAGCTTTGACAAAAGTAAACCACATTACAGTAGTGGTCAAATGTCAACCTCCCTACTGTTCTGCATAGTCAAACATGTAGTCAGTCACATATCCATTCAACCAGTCACTCAAGGCAGTCTCTCATCCATCAAGCACCTACACAAATTCTTTCACCCACCAATTACTCATTGGTGTAGTGATGTGTGTACCCCCGTTATGCTAAAGGGCAGAGTTCAGTGCCAGCTTCTGATGTGGAACTTACGATGTGTAGATTGCGAAAGAATGGACTAGTTATACTGGCAACTCATGCAAACACATCTGCAAGACAGTACCACACGTGCATAATGTTCATACAATGGCTAATAGGAAACAGAGTTTGAAAGGTGGCATTGATCTTTGGAATGAAATAAGTGAGGCAAAAGATCCTTCCAAATTCAAAAATGTTTAAGTCCCACTTGGCGGTCTGGATTTTATGGTTCCCCCTGCATCCCACACCCACCCCCCACACAGGTGTGTTTTCAGCAGGAGGTTGGGGAGAGGCACATCCCCCTTGTAAAATATGACGGGTGGTAGCACACCGCCTTCTTGTCCACCCTGACCCGTTCCCTGTAATACAGGGAGGGGAAGAAGGCGCCTAATAGCCTGCAGACCCTTGAAGTCCTGAACTGCCAAATTAAGGCCCTCGAGCTGTCTCCTCTGCAATAACATGCTGCGAAGTGTTGCTGCAACTGTACAAAGCATTAGTGAGACTGCACTTAGAATATTGTGTACAGTTTTGGCCTCTTTACTTGAGGAGGGATTGGGGATGGGTTCAGAGGAGATTCACTAGATTGATTCCAGAGATGAAGGGTGAGATCTTATTGCCCATTCACACCACACTCCCACTGTGGTGATTTTGAAGAATTTGGTGGCCAGCTAAATCTCTGTTCACTGTGAAGAATGGGAAAATCAGATTGGCGTGAGCAATGTTAAGATTTCGGCCAAGGAGTTTGTCTTACACGAGACATTGGACAGTTTCGGCCAATACTCTCTGGAGAGTAGAAGAATGATGGACGAGCTAAATGAAGTGTACAAAATGATTGTACAAAAGATTGGCAAAGTAGACATGGAGAGGATGTTTCCTCTTGTTGGGCAATCTAGATGAAGAGGTCATGGTTTGAGCAGAAGGAGTGGCAGATTTAAAACAGGGATGAAGAAAAATTACTTCTCTCAAAGGGTCAGAAGTTTGTGGAAGTCACAACCCCAGATTGTGGTGGATGCCAGGAGTTTGTACAAATTTAAGGAAGAGGTGGACAAATTTTTAACTTGTAACGGTTTGAAGGGTTATGGGGAATGGGCAGGTAAGTGGAGTTGAGGCCAAAATGAGATCAGCCGTGATCGTATTAAATGGCGGAGCAGGCTCAAGGGGCTAAATTGTCTACTCCTGCTCCTGGTTCTTATGCTATGGCCTTTACCTGTAAATAAATATGTTGTTTTTTCTCTTAACTGGTGAACAAGAATTATCACAGAAGCATTGTGAAAGGTGTTGCATATTTGTGGGTTTTGTCTTTCTACACCTGCATGCAGTAAGCAGAGTGACTGTAACAATGGCAAGATTGAAGGCCCAATGCTGATTCTCGAAGGATAATTATTCAAAGCAATCAACTGATGTTAGGAAAGGGGCTACAAAGAAATTGCAACTTTTACAAATCTGTGGCTAATCTCACCCTCCAACTACCCCTCTCTCTAACTTCCCCCCATTCCTCACCAATACCCCCCCCCACCCAGCTTTCCTCTCCCAACCTCCTCTCCACTCTCCAACCACCCACCGTCTTCCCATCCCCACAAACACATCAATTCTCACCTTCAGGCAGCTTCCTGATTTCCTAGCAAGCTTTTCAACAAAACAAATTGGAACCAAGAAGCTGCCCTGAGGTTGGAAGGAGCAGCAACAACTAATGAAAGTGACACTGATGAACCGGTGAACTCCCAGCCTGACAGATCCATTTTTGTTTAAAGTTGGTCTTTCGGGTCTGCACCTCTGGCTGCTCAGCGTAGATTATGAAAATCTGTTGGCGACATCAAATCCAAAGATGTGTGGGTTACGTTGATTGGCTATGCTAAGTTGACCCTAGTATCAGAGGGATTAGCAGAATAAACATGTGGAGTTACGGGCATAGGGCATGGCTGGGATTGTGGTTGGCACAGACTCAGTGGGCCGAATGGCCTGTTCTGCCCTGTAGGGATTCTATGTTTGGGGACAAGCAGCTCGCACTCCCCACTCCCAGACCATGAACCCTGATGGTTTGGTACCATGTATGCCCCTGCTCCTGGGCCCTATCTAATTTCATACCCCCCACCTGGCCTCCTAAAACCCAATCCCCCAATCCACTTGCCAGTCTCCCTGGGTAACACAATCCTTCCCACTCAAAAGGCCTGAGACTTACCTGAGTCCAGTTGCCCTCGATAATCTTTGTAGAACTGTTTGCAGTCACAGCAATGGCCACAATTCAGACTGCAAACAGCAGCAGGTTAGCAGGCAGCTCTCAAGTTTGGGTCTTTTTCCCACTGAGAGTTGGTAACTCCCCTCTCTGCTTGCTAAGGCCACCCACAGCGCCATATCACTGGGGCAGCCATGTTTTTTTTTAAGTTGGTAGTTTAGCAAGCAATCTTTCCAGCAGGACAGCGAAAAATAGGCTCGACTGTAAAATTCACCCTTATGTTATAGAAACAATATAGCAAAGACAGCCGGTAGATATTGGTAAATTCCTATCTTGCAGTCAAATCATCTCTCAGATGGTTCAGAAGATATAACTTCCAATTAACAAAAAGTTGACGGATGGGATTCTCCAGCCACGCTCGCCCCAAAACCGGAGAATCCCACCCAAGGTCAATGGACTTTTGTGTCATCCACCCCCCACACCCCCACCCACTACGATTCCTGCAGTGGGTGGTACAGGAGGATTGGAATCGCAGAATTCCTACACTGCAGAAGGAGGCCATTCAGCCCATCCAATCTGCACCCACAACGATCCCGCCCAGGCCCTATCCCCATGACCCATGTATTTACCTTAGCTAGGCCCCTGGACACTACTGGTCAATTGAGCCTGGCCAATCAACCTAACATAGTGTAGGGAGGCAATGGCCTTGTGGTATTATCGCTAGCGCATTAATCTAGAAACTCAGCTAATGTTCTGCGTTCGAATCCCATTATGGCAGTTGATGGAATATGAATTCAATAAAAAATATCTGGAATTAAGAATCTACTGATGACCGTGAAACCATTGTTGGTTGTTGGAAAAATCTATCTGGTTCATTAATGTTCCCTGGGAAAGGAATTCTGCCATCTTTACCTGGCCTTGCCTACATGTGACATCTTTGGACCGTGGGAGGAAACTGGAGCACCTAGAGGAAACCAGCACAGATATGGGGGGAATGTGTGAGCTCCACACAGATAGTGACCCGATGCCAGGATTGAACCCGGGTCCCTGGAGCTACGAGGCAGCAGAGCTAATCACTGTGCCACCCTCCATAAAACAATTTTAACTTGAACAGAATGGTATTCCTGGGAACACTAATTTTCCTGAAAGAACAAATCCATTTAATTTTTTTTCTTTTATTACCCTTGCACTTACCTGCCAAATTGAACGTATTTAACTTGTTACCATAGCTAAGGCTGGCAGCCTTAAATATAATGCGCACAGAACATTCCGCAGGGGGTGGGAGGGAGGCGCAATGATTTGGGACAGAATGCTAATGTTACTAAAGCATAGTTATTTTCTATGCAGATTGAAGCATGTATAGTCTATTACCTCCTCCAGCACAATTGGCAATACTTGAACATTATAAGAAATATGGCTCAAAGAAAGCAAGAAAGACCAATATAAGTAATTGCGCACCATGATATTGCTGATTTTGATTTAATTTGATTTGATTTATTGTTGTCACATGCATTAGCATACAGTGAAAAGTATTGTTTCTTGTGCGCTATGCAGACAGAGCATACCGTTCATAGAGAAGGAAATGAGAGGGCGCAGAATTTAGTGTTACAGTCATAGCTAGGATGTGGAAAAAGATCAATTTAATGCAAGGTAAGTCCATTCAAAATTCTGAAGGCAGCAGGGAAGAAGCTGTTCTTGAGTCAGTTGATACGTGACTTCAGACAGAAGAAGGTGGAAGAGAGAATGTCCGGAGTGCGTGGGGTCCTTAGTTATGCTGGCTGTTTTGCTGAGGCAGCAAGAAGGTTAGACAGAGTCAATAGATGGGAGGCTGGTTTGCATGATGGATTGGGCAACATTCACGACCTTTTGTAGTTTGTTGTGGTCTTGGGCAGAGCAGGAGCCATACCAAGCTGTGATAAAACCAGAAAGAATGTTTCCTATGGTGCATCTGTAAAAGTTGGCGAGAGTCATAGCTGGCATGCCAAATTTCCTTAGTCTTCTGAGAAAGTAGAGGTGTTGGTGGGCTTTCTTAACTATAGTGATGGCATGAACCAGGGCAGGTAATTGGTGATCTGGACAGCTAAAAACTTAAAACTCTCGACCCTTTCTACTTCGTTCCTGTTGATGTACATAGGGGCATGTTCTCCTCTACACTTCCTGAATTCGATGACAATCTCCTTCGTTTTGTTGACATTAAAGGGGAGAGTATTGTCGCCACACTAGTTCACCAGATTCTCTATCTCTTCCTGTACTCTGTCTCGTCACTGTTTGAGATCCAATATAATTGCATTCAATGGAGAACAGAATGCATTGCCTAATGTCAGATAAAATTTCATTCTGAAATTCCTATTGACAAAATTTGCACATTGTCATGCTGTTAGCCCACAGCAATGGCTATGCAAGTATCTTGTACAACATAAAACAACCTCAGTTAAATAACTTTTGAAATACAAGCTAAATTCAGCAATCCCAAATTAATTCCACTGCCTCTCCCATACCCTGGCAATTTCCATTAAAAGATGCAACAGTCTCTGACCCAGTCACACTGGCAAATAATAACTCGTGTTTACCCTCTGCATAAAGAAATCTCTCCAAGACCTGTCCTCACCCTCCTACTGACAATTTTACACTGATGATCACTGATTCTTCAGGAAGGAAAACTGCCAACTTCACCTGGCCTTGCCTATATGTGACTCCAGACCCACAGCAAGGACTGCAACTGCCCAAAACTGAACATTGTATTCTAACTATGGCCCAACGATCTTGTAAAATGTTAGCATTGCCTCTATACTTATTTTTCTGTTGTCCCATTTATAAAACCCTTTATTCATCTGCCATCAAACTTCAATTAAAAGTTGAATCTCCGGGTGGGATTCTCTGACCTTGTCCACACCCGCCCCGCTGCCAGCAAGAATAGAGTGTTGGGCACTCAGCCAAATCTCCATTCACAGCAACGTGATCAGAAAATCCCAGTCCAGGCAAAGTTGGAGAATCTGTCCCATTATCCCACAAATCTCCATTCTGTTAACTTGCCTACAGGTCTTCCAGCTGCTTAACAAATCCCTCATGTGGCATCTTCCTATTTCAATATTTTATTCCCTTCGCTCAAGTCCTAATCTTCATACGGGAGAGAAATAGTTGATGTAATACCAATCACTAGGATGCATCAGTTCAAACCCTTCTCCACTCTGAGGAGTATTCATTAACCCTATATTTCCTGACATGAATCACTGTTCATTGCTTACTGTTAATTTAATCTTAGGTCATGTGTGTTTCAGTGTTACAGTAGGCCTGAGTGCATGGACTTAAATAAGGAGCTCCTCAGGGTAGTGTCTTAGGCCCCACCATCTTTAGATGCTTCATCAATGTCCTCTCTTCCATCACAAGGTCAAAGTTGGGGTAATTACTGATGATTGCACCATTCATGACTCCTCAAATGCTGAAGCGGTCCATGTTCAAATACAGCAAGACTTGGACAATATTATGGCTTGAACTGACAGGTAACATTGCCACCACACAGGTCATACAATGACTATCCACAACAAGAACCATTGCCCCTTGACATTCAATGGTATTTCCATTGCTGAATCCCTCACTATCAACACCCTGGGGGTTACAATTGACCAGAAACGGAACTGGACTAGCCATATAAATATGGTAGCTATAGGAGCATGTCAGAGGCATGTGATGAGCAACTCTCTTTTGACTCCCTGAAGCCTATCCACCTTCCACAAGGCATAAGTCAGGAGTGTGATCTAATACTCTCCACTTACCTGGGTGGGTACCATTCCAACAACACTTCAAGAAGATTGATACCATCCAGGACTAAGCAGCTTTCTTCATTGGCAAACCATCTACTATCTTCAACATTCATTCTCTCCACCACTGATGCACAGTGGCAACAATGTGTACCATCTATTAGATGCCTTGCAGCAACTCACCAAGACTCCTTAGCATCTACTGATCCCATAAACATTCACATCTAGATGGACGAAGGCAACAGATTTATGGTAACACCACTACCTGCAAGTTCACCTCCCACACTCCACCTTGCCTTGGGAATATATCATCGTTCCTTCACTGTCGCTGGGTCAAAATCCCAGATCTCCCCCCCTAACAGCACTGTGGGTGTACCTACACAACATGGACTGCAGCAGTTCATGAAAGCAGTTTACCACCTATTTCTAATGGGCAATTAGGGATAGGTAATTAACGCTGGCCTAGCCAATGATGCCCACATTCCATGAACGAATTTAAAACAGGCTTTTGAAAACAAATTAGCTCATTGAGTATATCCTAACCTTTTGGTACCTGTTCAATTCAGATACTTCAACCAGCTTCCTAATCAAAGGTTTATCCACGTGCCTTTACTTATGAGAAGAACAAAGTATGGACACAGATATATAATGTAACAAACTTTATTAAATATAGTTAACCTGTAAATTACCCATTATGTATACAAGAAAACACCCAGGATTCGGCTATACTACCCATAAAAATGGCTTGGTAAGCCCTAGATCCGGTCTGTGAGGCCTTTGGCTCCTCTTCATGAAGATGATTCTGGCTGGCTGTTTCTTCCTTGCTTACTTCCTTCCTTCTCTGATCTGGTCTGGTCTCGGTCATCGAGTCTTCGCTGTCAAGGCGTCCGGAACTCCTATTTTTATCCCCCTGTCGCCTCCTGCTGTTTCCACCTGCCCTTTGGCCTTCTGCCAATGGGGCTTTAGGAGGGGGAGGTCTCAGCACCCAATGGTCCAGTTGATGACCTGTTGACAGGACGCCTGAGCCCTCCCTGGACACCTTGGAGTCTGACCCCATCTAGCCAGTAGACAATAGGCCTGTGCATATCAAATAGGTGCGGTGATCACTCGATGGGTTGTCGATAGGGCAAATCCAGACATGCCCTGGCAGCCTGTCTGAGTTCTATATATCTGAACTTTGACCAGGTCTGATCTTCTTCAGGCTATTTGCTAGAGCTGATTGTAGTTTAATTTAGAATGCCCAGTTCTTTAATTTCAAATGGTCTAAGTTTATTTTGGGCTCAGCACCTCATGAAACTTTTGGTTTAATCACAAGCAATAAAAGGACTTTAAGTTTTTGGGTTTCTCCATCTGAGAGCGGTCATTCCTGGGGACTGTTACCGTGGAGCACTCCCAAGGCTGTCACAAAGAAATGTGCACAGCAAAGTTCTGCCCAATCTCTTCCAACCCTATACTTTAGTCCAGGCTTTCACCTGGTCCATTTGTAGTGGTCCATTTTGGCAGGATCAATAGGATGAAGGAGTACAATATCAAGGGTAGGAGTCTTAGCAGTGTTGAGGAGCAGAAGGATCTTGGGGTCCAGGTCCATAGGATGCTCAAATTGGCCTCGCAGGTGGAGGATGTGGTCAAGAAGGCATATGGTATACTGGCCTTCATTAATCGAGGGGTTGAGTTTAGGAGTCGGGAAGTAATGCTGCAACTTTATAAGACCCTTGTCAGACCCCACTTGGAGTACTGTGCGCAATTCTGGTCGCCTCACTACAGGAAGGATGTGGAGGCTATTGAGAGGGTGCAGAGGAGATTTACAAGGATGTTGCCTGGATTGGGAGGCATGCCTTATGAAGATGGGTCGCGAGAGCTAGGTCTCTTCTCCCTGGAGAGATGAAGGATGAGAGGTGACCTGATAGAGGTTTATAAAACGTTGAGAGGAATGGATAGGGTGGATTCTCGGATGCTATTTCCCAGGGCTGAAATGGTCGCTACGAGAGGACACAGGTTTAAGGTGCTGGAAAGCAAGTACAGAGATGTTAGGGGTAAGTTTTTCACTCAGAGAGTGTTGAGTGAGTGGAATCGGCTGCCGTCAGTGGTGGTAGAGGTGAACTCAATGGGGTCTTCTAAAAGACTTCTGGATGAGTATATGGGATTTAATGGGATTGGGAGTTACAGACAGTTCTATGGCTTGGTAGGTATGGATGTGATCGGCGCAACTTGTGGGCCGAAGGGCCTGTTTCTGCTGTAGTGTTCTATGTTCTATGTTCACATGAAGCACCTCGCATAGCATTTTCTCATTTGTCACACCAAATCAGCCCAAGGTCCATCTGAAGACTTTACCAATGATTGTAAATCAGGAACTGTGCTGTCTACTGCTGCCCACTAAAAACCTGAGTGGAGATTTTGCAAAGTTAATCCACAGAGGACCTTATTAAATCACATTGGCCTGGGTTTGAACCGGGTCCCAGAGGTGAAAGGACCCTTTCGACTTTTTTAAAAAAAAACAAAATAGACGACTGTTACATATTTTCAGAGGAGATTATTTTGCCACATCGATTTAGATCTAGAAAATTATCTACAAATCATTGTTCAGCATTGTCTCCCTCATTTTGATCACATGCCAAAGTGTACAATTAAACACACTCGCATTGTTTCTGCCATCTGATGCAGACCTTCAGAATTTTAACCATGCGCAATGCAAACGTAAGAATAAATTGTAGACTGGCTTGGGATTTGCTCAAGATCTTAGACCCTACTTACAAACCGAAGATAAATTTGGAAAACTTGATATTGGAACTGACCTTTACAGCTTGCCAAACATGTGTTGTGACTTGCATAACGTTATGGTGTAATATCTGTCACATGTGGTACTTTCAATAAACTTTTACATATCACAAATAAATGCCTGAGATGAATCTTTTCAGCGTTGTTTGCGAATCTTGATGGGACAGGGCGGATTGTTGCTTTTGATGTGACAGAATACTATTCCATCATTCCGTCAGTTCTGCTGAAATGGAATGTTGAATATCCTCCACATATGGATACGCTGAACAGCTCCGTCACTTATTTGAGCCACACTGCCTGTATCTACACAATCTGTCCATTTTCACATCCAGAAACAAACCTGGAGCCCATCATTTTACGACACGGTAATTTATAGTCACCTCGTTGCTCTCCCTCACACGAATGGAAACACTGTTAACCATCAGACCCTCACAATGAATTGCTCTCTATGTAGAAACTGGAATTCGGTAACATTTTTTTCACACAAAAATAAATAAGAATCACACACGTAGCGCTCCCATGGCCTCTGAAGCATTCTTTCTTCTGCACGCGCCTCCCCAGGTTATTTATGTTAAATTATGGTCGCTGCAGCATAATGTGAAAATCAAGCAAGTGTGTGGGGCCAACTGCCCTGATTTGAGCAGCTAAATGAGTTTCAGCAGCGGGTTGGTTAGCCACACTACAACGGTATGAGTTAGCCATTTGGATTTACATTTCAAACATGTCTCTGTGGTTCGCAGCTGTCCCCCTAACCCAGCTGGAGAACAAAAAATAAACTTCTCACAGTGTAAATGTCAAACTTCTAACAGGATGGGGAGAAAGTTGCCAAACAAAGCACTTCCCTTTAACTGGAAATGCTGTTTGTGCGCAAAAAATCTGAAGCCAAAGGGAAAGGCTACAGTAGAATTTCATAAATAAAGTCAGATCTTGTCAAATTGCGTACAACATTTGTAGGTTCTTTTTTCCCTCCCATGAACACAACGGAGTAAGCTGAAAATCATGTGTCTTCTGGAAAAGAAGTGCCAAATGGGAAAAGGAAATAAGCAACGTGGGCACACTTTAAAGCGTATACCTATTTGTAACAGTAAAGGTCAAAGTAGTTCAGATCAGTGTGTATTTTTCCAATGGTTTCCAGTGTAGCCTTTGCAGTTCCATTGGTATTGATGTAAGTAATCCGCAGATTGTCGTTTCTCTTTCAACATGGTGCAACTGAGTACGAGTCTGTTTGCAATTGAATTTGTAACATACTGTTGCGAGCCACATGTGTTCATGGTAAATGCTTTCAAGTGAACATTGCTTGGGGCATAAGATATTGTTTACAGTGAGGTTTACAGTCTAATCCTTGTGTGCGTGTTCCCAGAGCACATTAGAGAAAAATGGAATGCGATAAGTTAGAATAGCTGGCCAATACTTTTACCCTGCTTTTGTTGCCGGGTGCCAATGCCCATGAGTCAGGGCAGGCCAGAAGGAGGCGGCCATAACACCAGCTGCTGTTCAGCTGGAGGATGGTGAGACGATGCGGGTGGTAAGTGGGATCAGAGTTTGGTTACAGCAACAGCTGCAGTAACAGAATGGCCAGCAATCTGGGCACGCAGACCAACATTGCTGACAAAAACCTATTTCTAAGTTATTGGTAGTGTTTCTGGAAGGTGGACCAGCGACTAACTGTAAACCCACCACAAATTCTCATGTTTTCCTACTTAAAGAAGTATCAGTGCATGATATGTTTATCAAATCAAGGCTGCCAACAGTATGAAGATTAACAATGTGATTACTGGCAATCAAGATTTCCAACATAGTTGTCAAGGATTAATTCATATGTTGCTAAAAATAACTGTAGTATTCTGACATCTCATCAATCAAAGCAGAGAGGTGCTTGAAAAAGTCCATAAAATAAGAATAAAAGTCTTAAACATTGTTTAAAATATGATTTCTTTAGACTGTTCACTGGATACTCTGTTCATTACTTTCAACTAAAGAGAATTTAGCCCAAAATAGACAAATATGCCCCTTTAAACGACTGAGTAACCTCCCATTTACGTGTCACACTTGAAATAGAATCGTTGAATAAAATTGCAGAATCCCTACAGGGCAGAAGGTGGTCGTTCAGCCCATCCAGACATCGACAACAATTCTACCCATGCCCTATCCCCATAACTGCACATATTTACCCTGCTAATCGCCCTGACACTAAGGATCAATTTAGCATGGCCAATCAACCTAATTTACACATCTCTGGACTTTGGGAGGTATCGGGAGCACCCAGAGAAAACCTACACAGTCATCCGAGTCTTGAATCGAGCCCAGGTCCGTTGCGCTGTGAGGCAGCAGAGCTAACCACTGTGCCACCATGCTGCCCATATGCAGAGTAATGGAATGATGTATATATTCTAAAATGTATGAAAGGTTTATTATAAAACTTACTCAATTTGCAATTATCTTCATTCTCTTAATGATGCATAATCCTCATGTCCAATTGAGATAATACCATCTAACTTTGAGTAAGGGAGAAAGTCACGTAATGACACAATCCCATGAAGAACTTCAATTTGCAAATCTTTACTGCTTATCGAGGTACGCAGTCATTTTATGAATTAATGATCCTGATGTGGAACTTTGCCCATCAGAACTTCAGGTGCAGATGTTACGAATTTAGTATTAATTCTAAATGGAGAAATAACTCTACTGGGTTGACAGATCCCTATGTCTGAAAACCCTTTGTGTGCTCTCAGCAAGCGCAGCTCTGTATCAGGAGTATAATTTGTCAAATTTACCCCATAGTCTCATTCAAAACAGAGTCTCAGCATCTTTAATCAGAGGTAACAAGAGTTCATTGCAATAAAAACAAATTGCTCATTTAACTACACCCAATCAGATGGACAATAAAGATCAAAGCTGAAGATGAGGCTTTTTACTTTATTTGCAAGCTTCATTAAAAAGAAGAGCATGTGCAATGCCTACTCTATTCAGCTTGCATCGTGTAGATCAAATCCAAGACAGGAGGTGGGAGCCCTGACTTGTCAGCTTGGATCGGGAATGTTCCAACTTGTTGAGGCTCTGAACTCGACTTGATTTGATTGAACTGGATTAATTAAATAAAAAATATATATTTACAAGGAAAAATCTACTATTATTTTTCATTCATTAAACTCCACTTGCAAATGGCCATAAACTAATGAAGTACTGGAAATGGTTTTTTCAACCTATGGCTGGTCTAAATAAGTAAAATTCCAGATAATGGACCACGGTGGCATGGTGGTCAGCACTTCTGCCTCAAAGAAACAGGTTCAATTCTCGGCTTGGATTACTGTCTGAGCGGAGTTTGCACATTCACCTCATATCTGTGTGGGTTTCCCCTGTTGCTCCAGTTTCCTCCCACAGCCCAAAGATGTGCAGGTTAGGTGGATTGGCATTGGTAAATTGCCCCTTAGTGTCCAAAGATGTATAAGTTAGGTGAGTAAGTCATGGTAAATGTATGGGGTTATGGGGATAGGGTGAAAGGGACGGCGTTAGATTTATCACAGCCTGGTATAGCTCCTGCTCTGAACAAGACCACAAGAAACTACAAAGAGTTGTGAAAATAGCCCAGTCCATCACACAAACCAACCTCCCATCCGTAGACTTTTGAATGGACCTACCTCGTACTAAGTTGAACTTTCTCTACACCCTGTCTTTGACTGTAACACTACATTCTGCACCTTCTCCTTTCCTTCTCTATGAACGGCATATTTTGTCTATATAGCTTGCAAGAAACAATAGTTTTCACTGTATCCCAATACATATGACAATAATAAATCAAATCAAAAAAATTGACTTCAGCAATGTTATTTTAAACATTTATTTAACCAGTGAATCGCTTGTTGCAACTAATCCTTTTAATGCTGTTTTATACATGTTCTTTTCCTGAAATATGCACAAATCATACATTTTTAAATTCTTGTCGGTATTAATTAGTGAAATACAGTCATCTTTACCATGTCTTAAATTAAACAATATTCACATGCATACATTAAGTCACCAATTACACTCAGAAAATCTCAAATATTTATATGAAGGCAAATAATGAACTGGTTTAAAAAAAATGTTTACTCACGAACATTGTCAATGCCAAATGTGTTAAATCAACAATTGTCATGTTAAGAGAGATCTATCTCACAAATGTTAGAAATAGTCCCATCATAAATAAACCCCTCTGCCTGTCCCTTCTGAAGTGCATTTGCGGCACCATTAAACAGCCTCTTGGGGTCTATCATTGGAACATCTAACCTCCTCATTAGAAAACACCATTTGCACTTACAATTTAAACAAAACCTACCCAGAATTATTCTAAAGGTTGAAAATGTAATCACAGCCTCTTATTTTAGGTACAATGTATTAAGTTGGAAACTATAATGAACTGGAAGCTCGAGTTTGCCAGCATTTGATTAAGAGCATATGACAGGTTTAAGTTGCAAGTAAACTATTGTTGAAGTTTGTCTTTTTTAAAAAAGGGCCTTTTCCTTTCAATAATCAAAGTCATTCCGTGTTGAAGGAAGGCAAATACAGGAGAGTAATCTTAATCAAAAAATGTACAGCTGTACAACAAGGCAAAGAAACTATCATCCAAACTACAATATATAGAATGTACTGTTAAGTATCCACCCTTTGGGATTTAGAACAGTTGTGTTGCACTGCATAACTATATATGGACTTGGTTGAGAACTCAGTTAGAGATGGAGATATATATCAACATGATGAATTGTCCAATTTAGTTTCTATGCAATTTTTTGTGAGGGCCATCCGTTACAAATATAAATTCGTTCCTACATTGAGAATGTATTCATCTACGCAAACTGTATATGTAGCCTCTACCTGCCTTATTAAAACCAGCAGTCATAATTTTAGCAGATGGGAGCAAATTAAATACAAATATTCCGACCCAGCTCTGGTTTTCGGGACAGCGTTCCTGTAATGAGTGGGAATTATAACACAGAAAAAGGTCCCAACTCATCATTTGCAATTGCTGCTTGCGTGCCATGCAGTGAAAAAAATAAACTGATTACACTTCTGACTGAATGTTGGTGTCATTCCTGTGATCAAACACAGCACTGTGCAATAACTGGCATTAACCTTAATGAAGTTCTCAAATAGAAGCAGATATTAAACAACAAACTACCTTCAGAACTGACTGGATCTTAATGCCCCTGATCAGAAATTTTCCATTCCAGGTGCAAAGTAGCTCATGTACAATTCTAAATGTAAAATTTACATCATAGAATCCCTACAGTTCCGAAGGAAACTGTTCTGCCCGTTGAATCTGCATCAACCCTCCAACAGAATATCCCATCCAGGTTCTTTTCCCGTATGTCCAAATACTTATCCCACTAATCCCCCTAACCCCCTACACATCTTGGGACAATTTAAGGGGCAATTTAACGTGGCCAATCTACCTAACCTGCATATCGTTTGGACTGTGGAAAGAAACCGGAGCACCCGGAGGAAACCCACACAGACACAGGGAGAACGCACAAAGTTCACAGTCACCAAGGGCAGAATTGAACCCAGCTCCCTGGCACTGTGAGGGAGCAATGCTAACCACTATCCCATCGTGCCACCCCTACTCAATAAGAAATAATTTTTGGAAGATAAAGTCCCAACAAACCTGTCTCTTTTTAATCTATCTCGATCCTTCAATCCACTTTTTCACCCTATTCAGTAACTTTTCTTAAATTTCATCTTATTAGCTCTCAAATTCCTTCACACTACTGCGTCCATGGCATTCTTTGGCAAATTATTCCATAAGTCTAATGTCAATGATAAAGAATGGCCTACCTGATTCCTTAACTTTTTGAGTTATGACTCATGTTCTGTATTAGATTACATTTTGGCCTGATTGAACTGATTCGAATCGATGAATGACCGTGCAGTCTTGATTTCTTCAATTTCCATGAGATTTTTGCCAGAAGTGGGACAGTGGAACAGCATAACGTCGTCTATAGGGCGCCTGGGATTTCTGATAACAAGGCAAGTAACTGAACAAATCTGACTGAAAATTTGTTAATGAGTAGTTTAGAGTCTAATCCAGGATTTGACACAGGTGACAAGAGTTCTTGACCACTGCTTGAAGTGCCAGCAAGAGCCCTGCATCATCTCCTTTTAGAAAGGCTCATCAAATCAAAAGCCAGTCAGCAGTCAATGACACTGAGGATGGAAATACAAATCCTTCAATCCCCACGAGAGCTACTGGCCCATCAGAGGCTGGAAGATATGCATTGCTGGGCTGTGTTAATAAGAGCAGTGGCAGCTGCCAGCAATTCACCTATCCAAGAACCAGGACCACTGAGGGACACAGACCACAGATGAGTCGGATGGGGATCAGAGGGTGGGGTGGTGGTAGGTGGGTGGGGTCTATAGTAAGGGCAGTGGGTGGCTTTCAGCAGGATTTGCCTTCCCAATATTGGGTCCCTCAATTTAGCACTGAGTAGCTCTGTACGAGGGACTGTTCCCCCACCACCCTCCACCCCAAAGGACCACTGAGGGACTGAGACCACAGATGAATGAAGGTCAGATCACCTGGCCAATTCAGCTAGGAGCTGCAGTGACACAGAGTGGTGCATGTCCACTTATCCCTTTCACCACTTGTGCACCGGTCTATTCCCACATTCTGAACAACATTTGACCCCACCCGACCTGGCTTAACCTGAGCCGCCCCATGACCCCAACTACCCAACCCAAAATCTGACAAGATGCCAGTTAAG
This sequence comes from Carcharhinus amblyrhynchos, assembly GCF_965287045.1. Classification (NCBI taxonomy): domain Eukaryota; kingdom Metazoa; phylum Chordata; class Chondrichthyes; order Carcharhiniformes; family Carcharhinidae; genus Carcharhinus; species Carcharhinus amblyrhynchos. The sequence continues at coordinate 17,304,424 of NC_137339.1, forward strand.
ACACTTGGCCTGAATTTTACCCACTTGCCCTAGAATCGGAGTGGGCGAGGCTCGCGGAACAGCATTTTTCGTTGGCCTGGATTGGGATCTTATGAGCCTTGGGTGGGTGAGGTGATAAAATTCTAGTAATTGTACCAGTGTATCAGTTCACAATTCTTTATGTTAATTTCCATCTGCCGTGTCCATACCTTCCTGCAGTCTGTTGCTATCTTCCTTGTTAACTGCATTTCCAAGTTTCATGTTATTATATGTAAAGAAAGGCAATGCTCCCAATACTGACCCCTGAGGAACACCATTGTATACTTCCCTTCAATCTGAAAAACAACCATTCACACCAATCTCTGCCTTGTGTCCCTTAGCCAATTCCACATCCATTCCATTTCTCTCTCCCATGGCTTTAATTTTGCCTATAATCCTAAGGTTCTCAATTAGAAAAAGACCATCAACACAACATCTACTCCCATCAACCCTCTCTGTTACCTCATTGAAGTACTGAGGCAAATTCATCAAACATGATTTGCTATTAACAAATCTGTGCTGATTTTCATTAATTAGTTTACAGTTTTCTAAGTGTCAATTTATTTTTTCCATATTTTTTTCTCCAAAGAAAATAGAATAATTTTTATTAAAATCTACTGAATATCAACAGAGGAATTGCATGATTAGTCCAAGCTGACAATTGTAATTAGATGAATTTTATAACTTGGTTCTAATATAATCCCATTGAGACCAATTCTGTTTGATAATCCAGAGCTGAACACAATCCTTTAAGAGGTCTCACAAGACCAGGTTAAAGTCCAACAGATTTATTTGGAATGATGAGCTTTCGGAGCGGATGAAGGAGCGGCGCTCCGAAAGCTCGTGCTACCAAATAAACTTGTTGGACTTTAACCTAGTGTTGTGAGACTTCTTACTGTGCCCATCCCAGTCCAACTCCGGCATCTCCACATCATGACAATCCTATAAGTTTCATAATGAGAACAAATTCAATTCAGTTTCATGTTCTTGAAACATTGGGTTACTTCACAGATATGTATGTTTAATTCATCTTCATGTCACTTAAAAGTAATAGATTTGAATAGCTATTTATACCAACCAATATAAAAACCTGCTTCTTGGAAGCAATCACCTCAAGGGGTGAGAGATACAGTATTCATTAAATTGCTGTGGGAATAATTCTGCAACAAGTTTTAAGTTTATTTATTAGTGTCACAAGTAGGCTTACATTAACATAGCAATGAAGTTGCTGTGAAAATCCCCTAGTCACCACACTCCAGCACCTGTTCGGGTACACTGAGGGAGAAGTTAGCATGGCCAATGCACATAACCAGCACGTCTTTCAGACTACGGGAGGAAACTGGAGCACCCAGAGGACACCTACACAGACATGGGGAGAACCTGTAGACTCCTCACAGAATGACCCAAGCCGGGAATCGAACCCGGGTCCTTGGCACTGTGAGGCAGCAGTGTTAACCACTGTGGCAGCATGCTGCTCGTGTATGCTTGCCAGTTTGCTACCATAAAAGTTCCCATTCACAGTGGGTAAACCATTCATAACTGTTTCATGAACATTAACTCTAAATTAATACCCCATCTGCTGAGTGCCGCATTTACTATTTTATTCAGTCAGGCCTGGCTACCTTGGCAATCTGAAGACAAATGTTAATCAGTTTCCTTTGAATGCCGTTCATCAGGGATTCTGAGGTATTCTGGCTGAACAATCTATGTTTGTATACCATCCAACTTTCTGACAGGATTTTGATCTGACTATGATCGACAATATAGAGTTAAAAGCAGCAATAATCAGCGCACAATAAGTGATATGTGCAAAATAAGCAGCTCTGACTTGCAGCTGAATGTGTCTTCTGTTCTCAATTACTTTTACGGGTTAGTTATCGGGGAGAATTAATGCTTTGCCTTTTCAATGTAGGGAGGAGAAAGTGATTCTTTGGCTCACTAATAAAGTACATCTACACTTCATGCCTGTATTGTTCGCCTGCCAACAGATAGAAAACTCAAGGAGTAGTTTCAAATGCCTGTGTGGCGACCTTTGTCTCTGGGCTCTGCCAAATAATGAGCCATGTCACATTGGATGAGCATTCCGCAGTGACTCTGAATCCCATTTACTCTGTTATTGTATTGACAGGGGCTCATTGTACTTCAGGCTCATCCAGGGAAAGATAAAGACGGCAGTAACTTCAATCCCAGCACTGACAGAAGAGCTGCCGCAAAATCGGCATTGTGCTTTATCTGCAGAATGAAGACACATTCGTTTAAAATGATATTTACATTAGTGAGAGCAAATACCACTTTTATGACGATGCTCAATGTACCGATCCAAGATGTACAGACAGACTTGTAAATTCCAGCCATGTCAAACTAAATAGTCAATGGCTACTTCTAACTATCTTGAAAGATCGAAAACTCTGAGATTACAATAAGGAGTCTCACGACGCCATGTTAAAGTCCAACAGGTTTATTTGGAATCACGAGCTTTCGGAGCACTGCTCCTTCAGCAGCACTGCTCCTTCATTGACTCCCTCACCTGATGAAGGAGCAGCGCTCTGAAAGCTCGGCTACCAAAACAAACCTGTTGAACTTTAACCTGGTGTAATGAGACTACTTACTGTGCCTACCCCAGTCCAACGCCGGCATCTCCACATCACCCTGAGATTAGAATTAACATTGTGTAATTTCAGAGCATCAGAATATCATTATATTCAATTTTTTACACATCTATCTTCAGTTCTCCTGCAAATATCAAGGGCACAATTTTCCATGCCCGCTGTGATACTCAAGCGGGAATCACCACCAGCGTCCACCTGATCGAGACTCCCCCAGGCCTGATTTTTCAACGTAAATCAGCCTCACACCGGAAATCAGCGCGTGGCTGATTACAACATGGGAATTTCAATTTCTACATCATTAATTTTTAAGGTTTATTTGTTAGTGTCACAAGTCGATTTACATTAACACTGCAGTGAAGTTACTGTGAAAATCCCCCAGCTGCCATACTCCGGCGTCTGCTCAGGTACACTGAGGGAGAGTTTATCATGGTCAATGCACCTAACCAGCACATCTTTTGGATTGTGGGAGGAAACTGAAGCATCCAGAGACAACCCATGTAGACATGGTGAGAACGTGCAGACTGTGCACAGACAGTGACCCAATCCGGGAATTGAACCCGGGTCTCTGGTGCTGTGAGGTAGCAATGCTAACCAATATGCCACCATGCTGCCCAGTGTCGTCCGAGCTCACAAATATTTTCCACCTCCCTAGGGAAGGTTCCCACCAACGGGGATTAAAGCTGATCCCCATCAATGGACACCACATGTGATGATCTTGCTGGTGGACATAGAGGCCATTGAGGCCCCCCATGAGATGCGAGGTGTGCCCCTTGGGCAGTGCAAGCCTGGCACTGCCTACCAGGCACCCTGGTACTGCCCACCAGGCAGTGCCATAGGGCAAGGCCTGAGAGGATGGTGTCTACTAGTGTGACAGGGCTGATTGGTGGTGGGGGGTGGACCCGCTGCCACTGCAATTGGGAACTGGTCATGGACGGTAATATCTGGCTGGCCATGGTTGGAGGGTGGGCAATGGTCAGGGCTGGTCTGAGCAGGTGTGATTCAGACCTAGCCATGGAGAGACTGGTGATTGGGGCTGGGCCAGTTCTGGGGGGTGTGGTGTGGGAGTGGGCAGGGAAGCAGTTGGGAAGCTGGTGTGGTGGTGGGGGGCAGTGCACATGTGCCAATCTCCCTCCCGACAGCTCGGCACGTACACAGTGGCTCACTCAGCGTGTTGATGCTGGCCTCTCAGGTGGGATTAGGCTCCCTTGGTGGACTCTGTGGAGCATGGAGTGTTGGAAAACCATCCCATTCAGTACACCCAGAAAGTGAGAGGGAAAACCTCCCCTTTTTTCACCCCTTGGGCACTTAGATTTACTTTTAGGAAGATCACCCCCTACATCTTCCCCTCCGGTTGGTTTCACCACATTTGCCTTGAACTCTATTCACAACGTTAATAGCTTAAAAATGCACTTTTTTGTTATTCATTGCGTGCCCTGCTCACCATGAGCCCTGATATTAAATCATACAAACCTATAGAGCTGGGTGGGTGGGGTATGGTGTTGTGGGGGGCTGGGGGGAGCAAGAAGTGAGTATCATGGGTGGAATTTTACTGTCCTGCCCATGCAAAGGTCTGTTGATTTCGGGGGGATTTTCCAGCCTTGGGGCGAGCATGGCTAGAAAATCCCGCCCCATGTGAGAAATCCAGAAATTCAGTGAGTGGCTCGTTAAAACAGCAAGTTCATTCACATTGTCCTTCCTAGTTCACTTGATGTGCTCCTAGGGTTGCTGTGAAGCTGGGGAATGAGACCAAGCAGCTGACACCTCTGAGATGGTCAAGGGAGTTAGCAACAGGAAGGTTGTTGCGCGCTCGTGCATTCAATGAAGGAAGCGCTTTGATGTCCAAGTCATGAGAAGGGCTACATCTTCTCCAATTCCTCATGCAGACCAAAGGAGACCCTAGCAAGATACCCATGGTGACTCATTTTCTCACCTTCTAGGCCAGACTAGGTAAAAATGATAGCTTCTCTTCCTCAAAGGACATTAGTAAACAAGCATTACAACAATCAGTGATAGTTTCATGGTCACCATTTCTGAGATTAACTGTCAGTGCCAGATTTTATGAATTGATTGTTAAATTCCTCCATGGCTGCAATGTTGGGATTTGAACCCATGTCCCCCGAGCATTAGCCTGGATTTCTGGATTGCTGTTGCAGTGACATTACCATAGTACCACCATCTCCACTAAAGTTGTAGAGATAACTACCAAAATGTTGCCTCTTTAATGAGTCCTAGCGGGCATCTTATGTAGCAACCAGCTGTTAACAAGCCTCCAGTTGGGTTTCTCTGGTGCCAGCTTCAACTCTACCAAGGTGGCCTCCCAGGCTAAACATGAGCGAAACTGGCTTTTCAGTTTAAGACCACTCTTTAGGATCTAAACTATTTTGCAAACGTTGCTGATTTTGAGACAGACAAGAATCATGAGGAGGATAAAACTGAAAAAGTTTGGCAATGAATGAGGTCTGAGGCCCCCTCTTAACCAGAGATAGGAATGAAAAATGACCCCTGAATCCAATGAGATTAGGCGGCTGTAATTAATAAATCCTGCATCTTTGCCAATTCCTCAGTATTGCAGTCTCAATCCTTTGTGTATACAATACTGTGATTAACTGTACAGGCCAAGCATTCAAAAACCGTACAGGTGCTAGGGATTGTGGGTATCAGGCTTCCACAATTCATAAGATCCATGTTCGCATTTTTTTTAACGGGTTCACTCCATTCCTCCATATGATAATTACTATGCCATTGTATTGTTCAGTAACAAATAGCCTCTTTTTTAGGTTGGTTTATTTTTAAGCCAGATTAGTGTTTATATGTTTTATATATATTTTGTATATATATGTATATATACCTGAATGAACAACTCAAATTGATGAAGAGTTCCTTTCGAGATGTTTATGATGATGAAAACTCATCACTAATCTATTGTTTTATTATTTTGGCTTTTCTCCACATTTCTTTCTCATTGGCTTAACTTCATGCACTATACAAGTATATCTGTTGGAGTGTAATTTGAACTGATATGAGAGCGACCACGGCCTATTCCTTTCCTCACCTTGCTTACCCTTCAATTCCCTCACAGTCTCTTGTCTAAACTTGCACTCCAGTGTCTGAAACACACTGCTGGTTCTCCCACACCTTGAACAAATTAACTTAACCAATATCTTTTTAGTCATTCATGGGGACAAGACTCTGTATAACCTTCCTGCTGCCTCGGAAAAACAGCCAGCATAATCAAGAGCCTCTTGCATCCCGAACATTCTCTCTCCAACTTCTTCTGTCGGGAAAAAGATACAGAAGTCTGAGGTCATGTACCAACCGACTCAAGTACAGCTTCTTCCCTGTTTTGCCATCAGACTTTTGAGTGGCCCTCCCTTATATTAAGCTGATCGTTCTTTACACCCCAGCTATGACTGTAACCCTACAGTCTGCACGTCTCCTTTCCTTCTTTACGAACAGTATGCTTTGCCTGTATAGTTGACAAGAAATAATACTTTTCATTGTATAGTAATAAATGTGATAATAATAGCCAGCATTTATTGCCCATCCCTAGTTTCCTTTGGACTGAGTGCCTTGCTTGGCCATTGCAGTTGGGAGTCAATCACATTTGCTGTGGCTCTATAGTCACATTTAGGCCATATCAAGTAAGGACGGAAGATTTCTTTCCCTAAAGGACATGAGTAAACCAGATGGCTTTTGCTGACAATTGACAATGGTCATCAGTAGATTCTTAATTCCAGATATTCTTACCGAATTTAAATTCCACCATCTGCCTTGGCAGGATTTGAACCTGAATCTCCAGAATATTAGCTGAGTTTCAGGATTAATAGTTTCACAATATCACTAGGCCATTGCCTCCCTTATTTGAGACATTAAATTGTTCAGATACAATGGATCATTTTTTTATGAGTATTTATGTTTCAGGGGTAGCAGGGTCACTTAACACTGCAATAGGCAGTAGTCCATGCTCTCTTGGAGTCACACCAGGCCCAGATAAGGGTCTCATGCTCAGGTTCACAAATCATGGCCAATGGCAGAACTATGAATTTTTGGTGGTGGTAGTGGATGAACTAGAACCTCGAGGTGACCTGGCTGCTTACAAAGAGAGGAACCTTCATGAAGAGGACTTGTGTCTCTTTAAAACAGATGAGGTAGACAATGGAAAGCACTTCATGTGTTCTATTCCCTAGTTACAGCTGAGTGCTCATTGAAATTAAAAATAGGAAGTTCTTGGGAGTAACTGGCGAGGAAAATGCAAGATAGAAGCATGGAAAAATGAGCAGAGGACTTCCGCTCATTAGATCACTACAACACATGTTTCTTTAACAAATATTTACAAAGCCTTTGGAATATTTTCCAACCAATATCAATTTACGACCACAAGGTCCAGTTAAGTAAACTACTGTTAATTTTAAGAAACAGTTAGATGAAAGCTTGAAATGCCTTAACTTACAAGGCTATGGACCAAGTGCTGGAAAATGGGATTAGAATGGATAGGTGCTTGATGGCCAGCACAGACATGATGGGCCAAAGTGTCTCCTCCTGTGTTGTAAAGCTGCATGGCTCTAAAGGAATACAACAGCAATTCTTATCAAGCTAAAATGGGTTAATCACGTTAAGTGATTGAAAGTTTCTAAGATCATTTATTGGAAGCATTTTCTTGTTTTATATAGGGATAGAATAGTTTTTCAATGAATTAAATAAATGATATTCAAAAACTTTCAACAACATCTTCATAGAGTCATAAAATTCCTAAATTGCAGAAGGAGGCCCGATAGCCCATCAAGTCTGCACCAACAAGAATCCCACCCAGGCCCTATCCCTATAAACCCAAATATTTAATTGTTAAACTCTACCCTATGCATCCCGGGACACAAAGGGGTAATTCAGCCTGGCCAATCAATCTAATCTGCATGTCTTTGGATTGTGGGAGGAAACCAGAGCACCTGGAGGAATCCCACACAGACACTGGGAGAACATGCAAACTCCGCATAGACTGAAATCAAACGCAGGTCCCTGGAGCTGTGAGGGCTAACCACTGTGCCATCGTGTCACCCCTTATATTCATCATGCCCCTTTGATTTAGTAAGATTTCCCGAGAAGCTTCATAGACACATGAGAAGCAAAATATGAGAGTGGACTACATTGGGTACTTTAAATGGTCAAAATGGTTCAAAGAGATGGGTATTAAGGGGTGTCCAAAAGGAGAAAAGTGAAGTAGAGAGGCAGAAAGGTGTAGGGAAGGAATTCCTGAGCTTAGGGCCGAGGCAATTGAACCTACAGCTGAGAAGAGTGGAGAAATTCAAATCTGGGATGCCCGAGAAGCCAGTATTCAATGAACAAAGATCACTGAATGAACAATGATCGTAACAGATAGAGATCACAAAGGTCACATGAGGCCCTGGAGAGATTAAATCCGAGGATGAGAATTTTTATAAAATATATGTTGCTTGACCAGGTGTCAATGTAGGTCAGTGAACACAGGGGTGACAAATGAATGGGGCTTGGAAATAAAGAAAAATAGAAAATAGAAGCAGGAGTAGGCCATTCAGCCCTTCGAGCCTGCTCCGCCATTCGTTTTGATCATGGTTGATCATCAGATTCAATATCCTGGTCCTGCCTTGCCCACATATCCCATGACCCCTTTAAGCCCCAAAGGCTATAGAAACATAGGTGAGCTTGGGAAAACTTGGTGAGAGTTAGGACATGGCAGCAATATTTGAATGACCTCACGTTTGCAGAAGATGTGTGGGAGACCAGCGTGGAGTGCATTCCAATAATCAAATCCATGAATGAATTTTTCAGCAGCAAATGAGCCAAGCCAGAGCAAAGTTGGGCAATGTTAGAGGTAGAAACAGGCTCTCTAAGAGATGTTATGAATATGTAACTGGAAGCTTATCATGAGGATAAATATAACTCTAAGATCGTGAACAGACAGGTTTAGCCTTAAACAGTTGCCAAGAGGGAGATTGAGTAAGGATCTAGGAATCAAAGTTTCAAGTGGGGACTGAAAACAATGGCTTCACTCTTCCCAGTATTTAATTGCAGGAAATTTCTCTCATCCAGCATCAGATTTCAAATAAGCAGTCCAATAATTTATCTCTGTATGCTGCTTCTCAGTAAACTAATCCGAGAGCGATGCAGCGTGCTGGCACAATAGTTAGCACTCCTCCCTCACAGCTTCAGGAATGGGTTTTGTATCTTTTCCCCAACAGAAGAAGGTGGAAGAGAGAATGTCCAGGGTGCGTGAGATCCTTAATTATGCTGGCTGGTTTGTTGAGGCAACGGGAAGTGTAGACAGAGTCAACGGATGGGAGGCTGGTTTGCGTCATGACCTTTTGCAGTTCCTTGCAGTCTTGGGCAGAGCAGGAGCCATACCAAGTGTGATACAACCAGAAAGAATGCTTTCTATGGTGCATCTGTAAAAGTTGGTGAGATTCGTAGCAGAGGGGAGGCAGATTAAGGAGAGATACCTTGGGACACTAGAGGTAATAGTGTAAGAGCAGGAAGAGACGCAATTGGATATGATTAGATAAGAATAGAACCAGGGAGAGCAATCTCATCAAATCAGTGGAGAGCCATTGGAGGAGCTTGGTCACTCAACCATGTCAAAGATCAAGGCATACAAGGTGAGATCATTTATTTTTCACACAGTCACACGGGATATCATTTGTGACTTTGTTTCAGTATTGTCACAATGGCAGTGGTTGATTGGCGGGATTCAGACACGAAGGGCAGGATTTACTCTGCGACTGACCATGTATTTCATGGCAGTAGGAAGCAGCCTGTTGGCAGTGGGATCCTCTTGGTCCCACTGTTGTCATTGGGGTTTCCCTCGCTGCCGTGAAACGCATCGGAAGGTCCCACCGGCATGAATGGCCAGCAAATTCCAGCCCAAGTTTCAGGGAAGATGGATAATGGAAAGGAAAAGGAGGTCGGAGGTGGGACAGAATTTGCAAGGATGGTGGATCAAGGGTTGGTTTCCTTTTGAAACATTTTCTTGTGTCCAAAAGATTCAATTTAATTTTAAGAGGCTTCTCGAAGACTGTAATCAAGTGTAATTCGAGGAAACTCCCAGTGGTTATTATTTCAGAATGGGGCATAACCAGCTTTGAGTCTGCTTCTAGGACAATGCTCTTTAAACAATTGCAAAATGTCTCGAAACCTTGATTCATACTGAATATAAATTGCACTTAACATTATGTCTTTTTCTGTGCTTGTTATGTCAATTTTGAGTGAATTGCACCAAGGAAACTAACGCAATCGAGTGGAAACTTTTACAGCGGGTATTTTCTTTATGGCTTCTTTACAAATGTGCCTTGGCACAACTACATAAGGTATTCCAGTGCACGCACCTCAGAGCTCCCATTGAGCAAACATAGGTTGCCCAACATCTTTTGTCTATAAGAATTCTAGTGTTATGTTCTCATGGGGCTCTGATAGAAGGATTTGTTTCACCATTGCCATGTCATCATTTTCAAATGCACCACCAGCTAGAAACCAATATGAAAAAATTAATGCATTGCTCAGGGGGAACTTTGTTGACCAAGAGACACAATGGGAGTCTTTGTCTCAATTAAAATAGTTCCAAAGGAATTTCTACGGATTGGGAAGTAAATTCCGTAATGTGAGTTTACAGCATTTTGCAAGCGTGCCAGATATAAATTCGATAACCGAAAGTTGACAGCTACAGCAAGTTTATATAAACTGACTGTTTTACTTGGCTTAACGGCAAGGTCACACTTAGGACAACATTTATTATAATGGTGGTGGAATCAGGACAATTACACGGTGAAGAAGGCATCGGCCGAACACTGTGCTGACTGCTTAGGGACAGCTTTGTCTCAAAAGTGATTGAATAGGAATGTGATTTTCCCACTTGCAGCTTTAGGAAAGAAAACAACCATTTTTATATGTCGCATTTCATTCTGAAAGGTCCAGCTCGGGTGAAATCTGCAAGAATTATCAGTTGCAATCCGTGTACGCATCAGCACTCGACAACTCTCAGCCACTGATTACACTTTGTTGGTCAATTAGATCATTACAAATAACATATACATAGAGTGCACATTGAATATTCCTTATGGATACACGGGTCAATTTTGGTTGAACAAAATAGCCATTTTCAAGCCAAGCTACATTAGTTGAGGCTCTTTTTAAAACAAATGTCAGTTTGTCCGAAGGATTCCCTGATAATTTCATGACAAATCTCAGGATATTGACTAATTCTGGAATTTGCTACCATCTGGTGTTTGCATAAGGCCAGAAAATCTAATGACTCCCGTCTGCCACCGAGTCTAATGATCAGTTTATGGACCCTTATCCCAGCACTCACCCACACCATGAGAAGGGAAGCAGCTTGTTTTTCTTGAAAAATCTTTATTGGCTAGCCGCAGCATTTGTTGACAAGGCCCAGAACAAATAACGACAAAGCCGCATTCTGTTCTTGTCATTCATGGGACTACTGACTGAGACAAGATGCCAGGTCTACGACAAATTTGTCACTGCACCACAGGTTAGATTTTAACTAGCAGTTGTCCGCTTGTCTTGACAGTGAGACGCCCATTCCATTTTGAGGAGTTGGAGTCATTATCGAACCAGTAGCAAGCAGCAGGACCCAAAATAATGCCTCGTCGCAGCTCGCCAGTTCCAGGCCGTCCCAAAATCTGGGGGGTCTGGAGGCCACCCTGACCGACTGAAACAAAGATCTGTGACACTCTGATGGTGGACGAGGGCACCCCAGGATGATGGGGGTGAGGGGGCAATGGCCTAGTGGTATTATCACTAGACTATTAATCCAGCTAATGTTCTGGAGACCCGGGTTTGAATCTCACCACGGCAGATGGTGGAATTTGAATTCAATAAAAAATTATCAGGTATTAAGAATCTACTAAGAACCATTGTCGATTGTCGGAAAAACCCATCTGGTTCACTGATGTCCTATACGGAAAATATCTGCTGTCCTTACCTGGTTTGGCCTACATGTGACTTCAGAGCCACAGTAATGTGGTTGACTCTCAACTGCCCTCCAAGGGTAACTAGGGATGGGCAATTAAATGCTGGCCAGCCAGTGATGCCCATGTCCCACAAATGAATAGAAAAAAATTGCCTGCATTATTCTTGTTGAGTGTAGACATCTATTTCTACTCTTCCTTGCTGCGCCAAAAATAATTTTAAATGTAGCTCTTTGGAGCCTCCCCATCATTGTACAAAACTGAGCAGAGTACGTCTCACCCTGCACATTGTTGTCCATTAAAATTCAGATCCAAGTTCCATAGACACCATGGAAACCCAGTTAAAATGGACTGCTGCTTGAATCAGGTGTGGGCACTAGTGTCCAAGCAGAGGGCCCCATGAAGCAAGGCAATAGAAATGCCAACGTAAAAAGGATCAGAATGTATTTTTAGTCTGCCACCAACCAATTTACACTAGGCGGGGCAGAGTTAAAATATCAGATCTTATTATTCTATGTCTATAGAAACCTAAGTCTGAACTTGAATGTTTAAATTGAAGAGTCAAAATCAAAATTATTCAATAACTAAACCTGATATCATAATTTTCCCAACATCAATGATGTAGATAGTTTTGAAGAAATAACCTATACATCAGCAAGTGTGTGCCAAATGGAGTTGCTGTTAATCATAGCTGCACTGCTAATCATAGAATCACTACAGTGCAGAAGGAGGCCATTTGGCCCATCGAGCCTGCACCAACCACAATCCCACTCAGGCCCTATCCCCTTAACCCCACGTATTCAATCTACTAATCCCCATGACACTAAGGGCAGGAATTTATGGCCTTGCTTGCCCCAAAGCCTTAATATCCCACTGAAGGTCAATGGGCCTTTCCATTGTCCAGCCCTCCTCTCCACTCCGATTCCTGTGGTGGGCAGGGCAGTAAAATTCTGACCTAAGGGACAATTTAGCTTGGCCAATCAACCTAACCGGCATATCTTTGAAGTGTGGGAGGAAACTGGAGCACCCAGAGAAAGCACACACAGACATGGGAAGAAACCCCACGCAGACAGACTCATGAGGTTGGAATTGAACACAGTTCCCCGGGCTGTAAGATAACCACTGGGCCATACTGATCCATGGTTTCATTGGTCAGACTAAAAAAGCCATAATTGTATTAGGATTCCAAAGAAGAATATAGGTAAGCAATGCATTTGAAGTTAATTTTGTCTTTCTGAAAAGGTTTAGGTAGGCCAAGTAAGGAACATTTGGTAGAAGCAAATAAATTTAAGATAAAAGGAGAGAATCAGATGATTGGGATTTTTTTGGAGTTCATTTCAGCAATGATACTGGATTAATATTGTATGGAGAAGACGATTTATGCCATATGAACCAGTTCATTAATTTAATAAGGGGGAGATAATTTGTGCTTTAATAAGTGAAATGCATTTTCAAGATTGATTTACAAGTTTCAGATGAAAACATGGGCCTAACATACACTCCGGCATTTGCAAACATGGTAAAAATGTTCCAAAATATCCACAATTCTTCTCCCTTCTCTAAAATAACTGCAGAGGCAAAAGTTGTGGAGTGCGCTGGGGAGGGGGTATGTGGGGAGTTGGCGCTATACTCATCGATCGACAGTTCCAACACACCACAGCGAAAAACCTCACTGACCTCCTAGAAGACAAACACAGGACACAGCGGACAGAGTACCCTTCGTCATCCAGTACTTCCCCGGAACGGAGAAGCTACGAAATGTTCTCCAGAACCTTTAGGATGTCATTGATGAAGACGAACATCTCGTCAAAGCCATCCCCACACCCCCACTTCTTGCCTGCAAACAACTGCACAACCTCAAACAGATCATTGTTCACAGCAAACTACCCAGCCTTCAGGAGAACAGTGACCACAACACCACGCAATCCTGCCACAGCAACCTCTGCAAGACATGCCAGATCATCTTGCGTGGGAACACCATCTACCAGGTACACGGGTACATGGTCTTGCAACTCGGCCAATGTTGTCTACCTGGTGCACTGCAGGAAAAGATGTCCTGACGCATGATATATTGGTGAGACCATGCAGACTGTGTGACAACAGATGAATGAACACAGCTCGGCAATCACCAGGCAGGAGTGTTCTCTTTCTCTCGGAGAACACTTCAGCAGTCATGGGCATTCGGCCTCTGATCTTCAGGTAAGCATTCCCCAAGGCGACCTTCACGACACACGACAATGCAGAATCGCCTAGCAAAAACTGATAGCCAAGTTCTGCACACATGAGGACAATCTCAACTAGGATCTTGGGTTCATGTTACATGTCTTGCCTAGGCTTGCAAAATCTCACTAACTATCCTGGCTGGAGACAATTCACACCTCTTTAATCTGTGCTTAACCCTCTTTCCACTCACATTGTCTGTACCTGTAAAGACTTGATTGCCTGTAAAGACTCACGTTCCAACCATTATCTTGTAAATTGATTCTGCGTCTATGAATGCCCTGTTTGTGAACACAACTCTTCACTCACCTGAAGAAGGAGCAACACTGCGAAAGCTTGTGCTACCAAATAAACCTGTTGGACTTTAACCTGGTGTTGTGAGATTTCTCACTATCTAGAGCATTGTATTAATCATAGAATCATAGATTCATAGAAGGAGGATACACATACTTGACTCACAACCTCAAAATGATAGAATTGTAGTCTGAACTTTGGAAACATTTATCATTTTCACCATCACTAAGTGTAGATCAAATGGTCACATGAGGAAGTGTTGACTCAGCTGCCTAAGGAATCAGGTCCTGCCTTCTGTAAGTGTCAGAAACCAGCATCATTGGATAACACAATACTTCAATCAATCAGCCTATAGCATCAATCCCCTTCACCAGGAGACATACAGATACCTACACAGGCCAATGCAGTGAACCCTGCCTTTGATGAACACACAGATGAAACATTCCGTTTTGCTACCTTGGAGGATACTGGTCACAGAAAAACTATAACATCACCAACTGGTTTAATCACATGCTCAAGAGCACCAGAGCAGGCTGGACACAAGATACCAGAACTTCATTACCACTTAACTTAGAACTAACTTTTGAAGTTGAGCTTTCTTTCCAGTAAGTTGAGGTTGGGGAGAAGATTCACCGAATCCCTACTGTGCAGAAGGCGGCCATTCGGCCCATCAAACCTGCACCAACAACAATCTCACCCAGGCCCTATCCCCACAGCCCCTAGTATTTACCCTGTTAATCTCCCTGACGCTATAATTTAGCATTGCCAATCAACCTAACCTGTACATCTTTGGAGTGTGGGAGGAAACCAGATCACCCAGAGGAAACCCACGCAGACACGGGGAGAACATGATAACTCCACGCTGACAGTGATCAAAGATCAGAATTGAACCTGGGTCCCTGGTGCTGTGCGACAGTAGTGCTAACCACTGTACCACTGTGCTGCCCGTAAAAGGATATGACAGCTACGCATCATTTACTCTGGCCTACTCCATGCTTCAGTATGTATGTATATAAATAGTTATGCATTGTTAATTTGTTTAATTAAATGTCACTCAAAGCTCTGTACAGAGTTTCCGATGGTGCACACTGTTACACTTCATGTCACCGGGTGTTCCAACTAAATGGAGAAGATGTAGTCTGAGTGGTCACATGTGAACGTGATGACACAGCTACGTAAGAGATCATGTGGCAGGAGCACAGCAGTTATCCCTGCAATCTCGGGCAGAGCAAAAGTACTGTATCTAGCTGTTGAGTTTAGGAATAAAATACATTTGTTGGAAGTCCTTGATGTCAGAGATTTAAGGAACCCACAACATTCGACAGTAACAAAACACATTATGTGTTTTTATTAAATGATCTTACATTTGAAAAGAGAACTTCATCCATGGCTTTCCAAAGAATGACATTAAATTTGTTTTATTTGTAATCCAAACCTTACAGTACAATCCTAATTGGAACAGAAAAGTCTACAATGGACCAATAAAGTAAATTGATCTGTAAATCTTAAGCAGTTCTGAACATAGAAGCAATAACAATAATATGGTGCAGACATAGAGAAGCACAATGGCACAGTGTGGCATGGTGGTACAATGGTTAGCACTGCTGTTTCACAGCGCCAGGGACTCTGGTTCAATCCTGGCCTTGGATAACTGTACAATGTAAAATATAACTTGGATAATGTAAAGTTTGCACATTCTCCCTGTGTTTGCGTGTGTTTCCTCCGGGTGCTCCAGTTTCCTCCCACAGTCCAAAGATGTGTGGGTTCATGGAAGCATAGAATAATACAGCACAGGAGAGGTCCTTTGGCTATCGAGTCTGCACCGACACATTAGAAACACCTGAACTCCCACCTAATCCCATCTACCAGCATTTGGCCCATGGCCAAGGTTAGGTGGATTAGCCATGGAAAATGTATGGGGTACCAGGGTGAGGGGGGAGAGGGTAAATCTTATTTTGTCAGAGAATCAATGCAAATTCAATGGGTTGCATGGCCTCCTTCTACCCTTTAAGGATTCTACGAATGCATAAGATACAATTTATCTCAATCTGAGGTTCTCTTTCCAATAACGTTGAAGGTTGCAACTAATACTAACGATGGTTGAATACTAAATTAAATAAGATAAAAAGTAGTTTTTGGTTTACACATTAAGGTTATCCTTTGCTGCTAATGATTTGATTTGATTTATTATTGTCACATGTATTAGTACACAGTGAAAGTTAGTGCTTCTTCATGCTATACAGACAAAGCACACTGTTCATCGAGAAGTAAAGGAGAGAATGCGGAATATAGTATTACAGTCATAGCTAGGGTGTAGAGAAAGATCAACTTAGCGCAAGTTAGGTCCATTCAAAAGTCTGATGGCAGCAGGGAAGAAGCTGTTCCTGAGTCGGTTAATACGTGACCTCAGACTTTTGTATCTTTTTCCCGACAGAATAAGAGAGAATGTCCAGGGTGCGTAGGGTCCTTAATTACACTGGCCGCTTTTCTGAGACAGTGGGAAGCGTAGACAGAGTCAATGGATGGGAGGCTGGTTTGAATGATGGATTGGGCTACATTTACGACATTCTGTGGGTTTTTTTGTATTTAAGTATTGCATTTTAGGAACATTGTTAAGTAAAAGTGAAGTTTTACTCTGCTTCAAGTTGGCATTTCCAAATGTTAATTTATCTTTCTTAATGGCCTACAAAATGGACAGAACTTTCAAGAGTTAAAATTTAAATCTTACTGAAAAGAGGTTGGCAAATTCCACATTGAGCGGAGTGAATCATTTACATTTACAGTGTTTAAATCTCTCATCATTCAACATAACTGTGACAAAAGCAAGCCAACCACTATCCTCTTCAAACATAAACCTCTCCAGGGGAGCAATTCAAAACTGTGGCTGAGCTTGGGTTTCACATTTAGCTTTGTGCTCATCCCACGATACGACTTTAATCTGTGGACAAAAGGAGAAATGCATATTATTCATCATAACATTAAATGGGCATTGTGCTTTTTGACACTGAAGATTCATTACACTGCTGATAGTGCATTCTCATTTTCCTTTCAGCACTATGATCAGAGATACGATAATGTTTCTCGTGTGAAAGACTGACTCGACGCACATTTGCATACAACAATGTGCCATGGAGATAATAGGGTTTTGTAAATCTGAACATTAAAAAAATCTGGAATGAGAAAATGCGATCTATAAAGCCAGCACATAACCTTATACAAGGTTGACAGGCACCATAAACAACTATGTATTCTGTTCCACATATTTAATCTCCTTAAACATTAAACCCTGGCTGACTGCCTTTCTCACATAGCGCACACCGTCCCACCCAAAGCCACAGCAGCATAGGAACTAACGTTTCCTGTGCTGTTTCAATCACCTCAGTCGCTAGTTCTTCCTATAATCATTTATCCTACTTTCCTAGCTCACTTTTTTGAGACTGTTAGCTGCTGCCAAGTTCTTAGGTTATGATTTTATTCCCCGTGCCCCTCAGACAAATTGTTCTACCCGCTGATCTCTCTTGAGGCATATCAAATGTAAACCTACATTTGTAAGTTCTGTGCTCCCAGTCCAGTCCAAGCTCAACACCTCTGTTCTCATCTGTGATCTTCAGTATCTTAAAAACCTGTTTCCTCCCAATCATTGCTTCCCTGGTGAAGCATTCCTTTAGCTCCAAAAATTTTTGCTTTACTTGCACCTTATTACAACCAATCAATGCCTTGAGGTGGTATTACATATGATATATCAAATATGACACTACTTGTATGCCATATCAATTATCATTCAATGTACTCTTAGGGCGGAAATCTCCTGCCCCACCCACCACGTGAATTGTAGTGGATGGGACCCAGACCGTCTGTTGACCTGGGGCAGGATTTTCCGGCTTTGGGGCGAGCGCAGTCGGAAAATCCCGCCCTTAGTCTTCCATTAGCTTTACTTTACCCATAAAAAACATGGCACTCTCCATTCAACACTCCTTCCCTTTCTTCATGTCC